>NW_027411583.1:0-10000000 GCF_049639745.1 Rhodnius prolixus | reverse complement strand
TATCAGTTAAATGAGAATAATAAAAGTAACCAACCTTGTTTACTTTTTTTTCTTTCGTGATTTGTAAAAGTTTTCTTTCTTATATTATTACTTCTGGGTAATTAAAGAAAAAAATCTAATGGAATTTTTTTTTAGCATTCAATGCTATACTTTGTAATTTAAAGCAATAATATTAGAACGCTCTTGATCTGCAATAGACATCTACTGTGGCATAGTATAAATTGAAATTATTTTATTGCAATTTTCGAAACGAACTGCAAAAAGCGGCTTGCTTTTGCCAGAGAATACCTAAAGAAGCTGTTAGAAGCTAAAAGAAATAATTGGTTAAAATCAGAGGAACTAATAAAGACATTAATACATAATTAAAAACTTACTTGCTGCTATCTGTAAGATTAAGGAAGAAAGCTTCATCTTATCCATTTTTAACAGTTTGCTTGAATTAATCCCATTTGAAATAAATTATTTTTTTTTAGTTATGGATTACTAGGTTCCAGTGGATGTGGTAAATCAACATTACTAAATTCCATAGTAGGTCTTGTCGGATTGGATAGTGGAACTGTAGATCTAGCGGTAAAATCAAAAAGTAAAGTTGGATTCATGCCTCAAGTATGTTTTGATTTGGTTTGAAATCTGATTAAACATTTCATATATTTTTTAAATTACTTAAATTTCCCTCCTTTTCAGGCAGTTTGTTTATATGAACAGTTGACAATAGAGGAGTTATTCAACTACTTTGCAACATTGTACGGAATGTCAAGAAACAAAACGAAATGCAGAATGGACCTAATGTTCGATGTATTGGACCTACCAGATAGAAATAAATGCATTCCCGAATTAAGGTTTATATATTTTTATTATCTTTTTCCATGCATTATGCGATCATGAGCACGAAACATCATCATCTTTCACTCCAATCTGGCTTTCGTCTTTCTTATTCCACTCAATCTGCACTCTTGAAAATTACCCATGACTTGCAGACGGATATTGACGACCAAAAACTTACCAACCTTATACTCCTAGACTTCTCCAAAGCCTTTGATACCATCATATCCTGCTATCTAAACTACAATCCCTCTCTTTTTCCAATAGCACCCTCCGTTGGTTCCAATCCTTCCTGTCTAATCGTTCCCAATTCGTTGTCACTCCCGATAGTAATCCTTCTTCACTTCTTCCTTTGTCACGCGGTGTACCTCAAGGTTCTTCCCTATCTCCCACCCTCTTCTCAATTTACATCAATGACCTTCCTCTTTCCATCTCTCATTCCCAGTATCACCTCTATGCTGATGATTTTCAGATTTACCTATCCTTTTCCCCGTCGGATTTGTTTGAAGCTGTATTTAAACTTCAAGAAGACCTCAATAATATCTCAGCATGGGCCACGAACAATAAGCTTACCCTGAATGTAGAAAAGACCAAAGCTATAGTTATTGGCTCCAACCCACTCCTTAAATCATTGGCTCCTCTTCCTAATCTTTTCCTTTACAATACCCCAATAAAATATTGTTCCTCTGTGAAAAACCTTGGTATCACTTTCGATCAAAACCTATCCTGGAAAAACCATGTTTCCCAAATCTCTCGTCGTTCCATCCATATCCTTAAGCAGTTTAATAGTTCCCGTCACCTTTTTCCAATTAAGACCCGGCAACTCCTAGTTTCCTCTCTTATATTCCCCCATTTCGACTATGGTTGTTTAGTGTATGGCGGTCTTTCTGGTGATATTGAAGCTAAGCTTAAGCGCCTCATGAACTGCTTCATAAGATTTATTTTCAGCATTTCCAGAGACTCTCGCATTTCGCACTGCTACGATGAGTTGAAGTGGCTTTTTCCTGTCTATCGCCGCCAATATCTTTTGGCTTCTTTCCTTTTTCAAGTCATCCAGTCTCAAAGGCATTCCTATATTTTTCAACTCCTTAAGTTTAAATCCTCCATCCATTCCCGTAACACTAGATCTCGCTCATCTGATCTCTATATTCCCTCTCACCGTACCTCATCCTTTGACAAGTCCTTCCTCATACGGGCTACCTCTCTCTGGAACTCCTTGCCTTCATCTGTCCGCCATGCTCCTACCCTATCTATCTTTAAATCCCGTCTATTCAGTTATCTACTTTCTATTCAGCTTCCTCCGAAATTCTAATTGTTTTAATTTATTTCCTTAATTTCTGCTGTTTTATTATTTTATTTTTACTTTCATTTTCACTTATTATATTTTCACTTTTGTAAATATTTATTTATTTAATTTCTGTATAATCACAGGCCAAACTGTTAAGGCCTCTATTTGTTCCTGTATTTATTCTTAGGGGACAATTGTCCCAGAATAATAAATTTCTTTTCTATTCTATTCTATAATTGTTAATAGACCACAACAATTCAACCACAATTTTTTTTTATTAGCAATCTTAAAATGCCATTATTACTGTGAGTTGATACGCATTGATTATTCGTAGTGGTTACAGCCGAAATTTCATGAACAACTAATCTAGATGTCCTACCTATTCTACAGGAGGTTTTTTATAAGTCCTCTCTAATGCCTAATAGCACGTAAATTTTTATCTGTTTTAAATTTATATTATTTCGTAGCTAAGGCAAAAAAAAAACATGTTTCCACTAAAATTGAAAGCAGAGAAGTATCTCTGTTTATCCCAACAAAACAACTGCACGTACTAGTTTAGTTGTTCCGGGGAAAAAATTCACGAGTTAAGTCACCGTAATCAAAGAGGCTACAAGAAATCTGTGTCAGAAGCCTTGATTAAGAAACAAGTCGTGTTCTTTGTGAATTTTCAAGCAGCTACACTCCTTTTTCCGCCTGAGCACAGTAAATAATACCAGAAAGTTATCGAACCAGTCAATAATTAAAGAATGGTACGTTGTGCTTTAATGGGCACCTACGGTAGTACGAATGGTCCACGACCTTGTTGCAATAGTACCGTAGTAAACTAGGATTCAATGTGAGGCATTATTTCTAGTGGTTTTAACCAAAATTTCATGCAAATCGACAAATAGAGCTTTTAGTCAAACAAGTAGTCTATTTATTTATTTATTTTTAAAGGCACTTACCAAGAATTTTGTATTGCTTTTGCATGTGACTGAAATTTGTCTTCTTTTTTTTTGTTACTAACAAAGTTGGGTGTTCATTTTATGTTTAAAACATTATTAGTCCATCCTTATTAGCTTTCATTGAAAATATCAAAACTTTTACCCTGAAAATAATAAATAGAAATTCTAAAACTTGAATGTTAAGCCTTAAGATCAGTTTGTGATTTTTTTTTGACAGCCCTAGATAATGCACAGAGAGAAATTACATTCAAACAAGTTACATACCTAGTATTAGATGGAAGTGTACAAAACAATCTCCAATTAGATTCGAAGTTATTGATTTGTGATCGGTCAGATATGTCAGACTTCATTTTTAATATAGTTAGAAGCAAGAAATTGGAAGAAGATTAATTTGTTTGAATGGTCCATCAGAGCAATGCAAGAATTGATATAACTGCAAACTGCACATGGGAAGAATATGGACATGCGTAGTAACAAGAAATTGACTGATAACAAGAAGGTTGTAAAGTGGTTTAAATTTATAGGAAGTGACACCAAAATATGTATTTTATAATAAGAATTCTTCAAAAGAAACTCTTAAATAACTGTTATTTTGAAAGTAGATCGAGAAACTAGGATTTAAAACATTGAAAGCACGGAAAAATAATGATTTGTTGACACAAATAATTCTATAAGAAGATATGTGTAAGGAAATGTGCACAACTTGATTTCGAAAATAGTAGATGTCCATTTTACTTACCAAGTTTATATTTGCGATTAATGCATAAGTTACAAATTAGACTTAGTTGCAGTGGACTCGGCGTATCTTATTCATTATAGAAAAGCCTTCTATTGGGTATTAATGCAATAAATTTTTAAAGGTAGTCTACTGAGATTTTATCCAGAACATCGTGAGTAATGCAAGGCAGTTAGTTGTTCTACTACATAGTATTAGGAGCAAATTTAAATGAAAATTTACTTAAGTGTGCTACCCTTTTATTGACATTGATAAACGGGATCTGTTACGCAGAAAAAGTTTGCGTACTATGTCAAGTGATGTATCTTCTATTCCTAAGAAAAGTTAGAACAAAAATATTTGATTTAAATTGGAAGATCCAGTTAAAATAATCAGTACAAGGTATTTTCTTTGTTAAACTCGTTAAGCATATTAAATGTTAAAAAGAATTAAGCCTGAATTACTTTGACTAATGCTGTATATATATTAATCCCTCTTTTAGTTTAAATATGTCATCAAATTGAGTAAGTAGAAAAACTGATTCAGTTTAAGTATAACAAATTTCGTTATTGATTAGTGATTTACTGAAACATAAGAATGCATTTAAAAAATAAAGTATGAAGCAAACCACATTTTGTTTAATTTGAATTTCAATTGCTGCTTATATCTTAAGAAATGATTGTTTTCTTTAATAATTCTAAACTTAAGGCAAAAAATATCGTTACTTTGTTGCGAGACATACTGCGTTGTAAAGGAACGTGCTGATTCTGTGCTGGGTAGGGGCTAGAGGTTATATTCTATTGAGAGGTTATCCTCACGTCTGTAATGGCAGATTTATGGCGGCCTTTTTGAATTTAATACAATACCACAACTGAGAAAAAATTCGAAGCGAACAGTAAAATAAAAGGTCATCCCATTGTTTTTTCAGTACACTAGTTATTTAAAATTTTAAATTAAACATTAATTGTAATTTGGAAAAAATAATACAAAAGAAGTTTTTGAGTTGTTTCTCAGCTAAGATAAATGTTTCATAGATTATTTAACCGTTATAGCCGCTTGTTTTTTAAAAAATAATTTATGGCAGGTTTCGGATTTTCATCCATTATCATTGGTATCAGCAAGTGTAGCATGAAACAGAAATTAATAAGTAAAAGCCGAATCCTTTACATCGAACTAATAAATCAATCTCTGATAGTGAATAGTACATATCTACAATGACCATTTTTTTAATGATTTTAGCCCGATAAAATGATGTGTATTATCAAACTATATTAAAATTATGGTTTGCTGCCTAAAAATTACTTAAAAATAAATTGAGTGGTCATTCTAATGTACTGTCAAATACCTAATCACATCTGCAAATGTTGTAGATTATTTTTGATTAATAATGAATAATTTCATTATGATTATTTTCAAGTGGGGGTCAACAAAGACGAGTTTCGCTGGCAATTGCATTGATCCATGATCCAGAATTGTTGATGTTGGACGAACCAACTGTAGGTGTGGATCCAATCCTTAGACACAGGTATGTCTAAATTTATTTTTGTGTTGAAAAATTAAATACAAAATTATTTTATTTTCTACTTTACTCGAAGCTATCAATGGGTGGTTTTCCTCCTGCTACTTATGCCTAACAGATATTACTGTACAACTTATTTACTGTTTGTGCGCTTTCCCTCCATAAATTGTAAATTTCTAAAAAAGGACTAATAATTGATTGATTGTCAGTTCGTTGCACGTTTTTTTCTTTAATTCTAAACAGTAACGGATTTTAATCCATCAAGTATAATTCATTCAACAGCTTGGTGTAATTTTGTCTCATATAACAAAGCTCTGTCACACGGCACACTTGCTTACTTATTATTAATTATGTGATCCAATGCAACTGCGTTAAAACATCTGATAATTGTTTGGCCAGTTATATTTATTATCACAGTTAATCGCTGCTAGCTCTTATAATTCTCTGCAAAAAATGATTGGAGGTCTGGATATGTACATTTCTAAAATTTGGACAAATAAATGATTAAGATTTTTCAAATATTGATAGCCTTTCCATGTGAAATATTGCAGGATCTGGGAGTTCCTTGTCAATTGGTGTGAAAATGGAGATAGGACTGTGATAATTACAACGCATTACATTGAGGAGACTAAACAGGCGCATACCGTTAGTAGAATTCTGTTTGTAATATAGAAATTTTAGGGATAATAATAGGTGTTAATGATTATAGCATATAACGATGCAAGGGAATAATAATAAAAATGGAAGGAGTTAGTAGCACGATGAACTATTATGTCTGGAGTACCGGGATCCACTTCAGGCTTAACCGCCCTTAGGTATCGTACTTCTAGAATCCTTTGCATCTCGTTTCCCAATGAAGATCGTGCTGCCTGTAGCAAAAGAACGCTTTCCACAAGCTGGCAGTACCTGAGAAGGCTCCGAGCGCCTTTGGCCTTAGATATAGACGCTGCATATTGAAAATAAATACTTTAATTTCCAAAACACTAATGTTCAGCGATTTCTTGTAATTAGAGACTGTTTTTATTTTTCTAATTTCAAATCTGGTAATAAATAACATAATTGAAAATTACATGGTTACATTATGTTCAAATTAACCTCTTACATCTTATTTCCATAATAATAATCAGTTAATTTTTTAAAACAAATTCACTTGATGTGAGCTATAAAAAATTCTTATTAAAATGGATTCATTTATTAAAAATTGAATTTATAAATCAATTTAGCTGTGTAGATCAAGGCAATAGTTACATAATTTGAAGTCAAAATTAGAAGTAAAGTATTACCGTTTTCAGTACACCTTCCAATTATACCATTAATCACATAGGCTTGCTTTTTTTGAGGAGAGTTCATTCTTAGACTGAACTTTCCTTGCAAATTATTGTAACTTAAAATCCACGTAATAGAAGTACCAACAAAGTAGTTGATGTGGTTTTTAACATTATAAAAATGTGTAAGAGCATTATTTATTTGGTTTTTTGTTTTTTAAATTTTAAACTTTATTTCAATTGGGTTCTAAGAGAGGTGAAGTTAAGCTGGTTGATCAACTAAATATATTTTTATTACAAATCGTAAGTTTGGTGAAAACTTACAATACGTAAAAAGCAGTAAGAGGAAGTCTATGAGTGTTAACAGTACTTTGAGTACTTACTAATGATGAGATGGCTGCGAATACTGCTGAAATATATCCCTCTGCGAAGAAATGCCTGCTTTGTGTTTCTGTAAATATCGCACATAAATATTTGTGAAGGAATTAGTGTGGGTTTTCGGCTTCCAATACTTTTGCAGAATAAAATAATATTTTAAGGAGAGTTATTAGGATTCAGAAGAAAACGCTGGTCTTACTTCCTCCTTAACACTTCTCTTATTAAAAACCACTTTTTTTTCTGCTCCAGGTAGGGCTGATGCGAGAGGGTGTTATGATAAGTGAAAAGTCTCCATATGTTCTCATGGAAGAATGCAACACTCTTTCTTTAGAGGAGGCGTTTTTAAAATTAAGTAAACAGCAGATATGTGAGGTAAATATGAAATAGATAGAATCTAGTATTTCAGAATGAAATAATTCAAGAAAGATTTACTTAAGAAAATGTTTTCTACTAACGAAACTAATTAGTTTTATAATTCTCTAGAAAAAATGTAAACGAACCATAATTTGTAAAAAAATGATAATATCTTTTTTGTATGTTATTGCTGATAGGAAAATATCCTTGCTCCAGTTAAAAGTAAAGAATTAACCTTCTCGCCATTGACGATTAATAACGAAACATTCACTAAGGCGAGATTTCTAGCAGAATTTAAAAAAAATTTAACTTTTTTATGGAGAAATTTCTCGTAAGTATAATGAACTTTTTATATATATATATATATATATATATAAATGTAAAGGCGCCACGGTAGCCGAGCGGTTAGAGGCGAGACCTGCGAAGCTAATATGTATTGTGGTAATGGGTTCGATTCCCGGTCTTTAGGCCTTGGATTTTATTTAATGGTTAATAAAAGAAATTTACTGTAAAGTATGTTTGCTAGTCGCCTCCGTCCACGACACCTAATTGGTAGTTGGACGTTAAGCCCCGCCTGAAAAAATAGGCGATTACTTTTACTTTACTTTACTATATATATAAATGTATCGTTTATAATATTATGAGTTTAAATTTTGCAAAATTTAAGAAGTCGGTTGTTATTACTATTATTTTAAATTTAGTTATTGATGAGGTATATCTGCTGCAAATAAGGTGTAAAGAAGAGGACCTAGGACACTGCCCTGAGGAACACCAGCTCTGGCTAGATGGATATCCAAATACCATTCTGTTCACCTTTGCTGACGATACTGCTATCTTCTCTCCTCATTCCGATCCTCTTATCGCTACACGAACTCTTCAAACGCACATCATTCACGTACAGGACTGGCTTATCAAATGGCGAATCAAAACTAACGTTAAGAAATCAAAATATATATAGTATTTACTCTAAGACGAAAAATTCTACCTCCCATTATCTTGAACCAAACTCCTATACCAACTGTGGACAAAGTGGACGCTACCTTGGACTGCATCTAGGAAAACGGTTGACATGGGACTCCCCATACTGGACTCGAAAAGACAAGAAACTAACCAACGCTACAAACTTTTTGCCAGACTACTTGACAAACGTTCGAAACTCAACCTACAAAACAAAAGACTCTTACACCTGTTGTTACTGCGACCTATTTGGTCATACGGTATCGTAGTATGGGGATCGACTAAACGTTCCAATTCTTTACGCATTCAGACTGTACAATCAAAAATACTACGAAAACTACTTAACGCTCTATTCTATATTTTTTTAACCTCGCCATTCATAATGAACTCAAGATCCCTTTCGTTAACGACCTTATTAAAACTCGTTTCTTAAACTTTCATTCCTTTACAGCAGCTCATCCTCATCCTTTAATTGAACGCTTGGTAATCCTTCAGAGAGATTAAAGAAAAGATGGCCCAGCTGTTTACTCTCCTTATAAGAGCAGTCAAAATCTATTCTCGTTAATGGAGTGTCGCCACTTCACCAATCTTCATTCACGACATTATGTTATATCACTTTTGCTTGTTGCAAGAACAGTTGCAGTCGCAAATTTCAATAAAAGATTTTAATAAAAAAGTTATTGATGAATGGTGCTAATCGTTGAATATTACAGTTCTATTCTTTTCTAATCGGAATGTTTGAAAATTACATTGTTGTAAACTTACAAAATCTGCGATTCAATTCAAACTTTGCCTTATAAACTTAAGTACAAAACGATGGCAGTTTATTAGCTATTCAAGCATATCTTTTTCGTACTCAATAAATTTAATAAATGTATAACCAAACTTATTAACGTAAACTTTTTATTTTTTTCCTAGAGTTGCATTATTTGTTTTTGGGCTTCCAATAGCTTGTATTCTGCTGTTTTATTACGGAAATGGAAGAGAACCAGACTTACTTTCTTTGGGAGTGATAAACAACGATATAATTTCCTGCCGAAACTACAGCCATCAACCGCATATATGCGACTTGAATTATCTCAGTTGTAATTATTTACATCATTTGAGGAAAAAACAAATTTATACAGTAAGTGTGATGTTTTTATAATATCATTTGTTCCTAAAATAGATAGAAAACTATTTAAACGAAAACATAGCGTGAAGATCCTATCTTGATATCAAAACATGTTCAAGTCAAAATCGTGTTGCAGGTCGAGATGGTGTTAAGTGAAATATAAATTAATACTTACTTTAGCTTAATGAGAGATTAAATTTAATACTTATGATCATAATTACATAAACGTAGAATACAGCTTCGGCTCCTTTTTTCGTCAAAAGTCAGGAAATGTTTTTAAAAAACTTTATTCATGACTTACAAATTTCGTTCGTCGTGTAGAAGGGAACGAAAAGAGTCTGTATGGAATCTTCTTTGCCCAAACTGTTCGCTTTCTCGTTGAAACCAAGATGAGAGCTTTCTTGCTATTATTCATTTTTGAGTTAAGCGGAAGTGAGGGTGAAGGGCAGACAACACATGTTCAACTGGTAAAAAATCTGAACTACCAAAATTTAACACATCGAACACTTCCATCATTGTCGAAAATCACTGTAAAGTTAGTACTAACTAGAAATAAATTACCAGGTAGAATTTAAAGAAGTTGAAACTGCTATTGGGCACATTAAAGATACAGACATCTGGGGAGTGCTGCATTTTTCACCGGATTTCACTAACGCTCTCTCAACCAGACTAAATGAACCTTCGATAACGGACCCTGAAATAGTGAGCAACAGCACCATTGCAGCCTATATGGATTCGTCAAGTACATTTTAAACTCAATAAATAGAATTGTTATTAGAAATAATTAGTTATCAGAATAATCGAAGTTTTATTGGCATTTTTAGATAAAATTATTTATGAGCTGTTGAGACGCAAACTAAGAGATAGTTACACTGAAATGGGCAAAGAGATATATCGTGCCTGTGGATATCCTGAGGAATTTATAAATTTACCTGTAAAGGTGATAATTGCAAGTTAATTCTAATTTTAAAGCACTATCTTTTAGCTCTGTAGTAAATTAGTATCACTGACCTATTAGTTTAAGGTCCATCCTGTTCTGTTGCTTGCTAAATTTCTCGTAAGTTTTATTGTAACAGAAATTTCTTCCTAAGAGATGAAGCCTATTTTTTAAACATTTTTCTGGATCAGGCTTAACTTCAGGACCTTTACAGAGGACTTTATTATTTAAATATCATTGCTTTGATGTGGGACATTGCACGAAGTGCTATCCATTACTCGAGGTATTGGACATTCCATTTCCCGCAGAAACCAAGAAGTGAATGGTTTTAATAACTATCGCCTCATTTCTAGAGAGAAAGCAGTATTGATAGAAATACGCAACTGAAAAATCCCACCTAGCTTAAACTTGGTAAATCGCATGATTACCATCATTGCATCCTTCAATATGTTTCTAAGAATCTTTTACAATCCTTAATTTGAGTGTATATTTATGTTTACAGTTTGAAAAACCAATATATGGAAATGCTAATCCCAGTTTTCAAGAATTTGTTTCACCAGCTTTAATTATTATGTAAGTTCTTCATTAAAAAACTATGGAGGTTTGAGTAAAGTGTTAAACAGTGGTTTCTATTCATGAATAAAGTATATTATTAAAACAACTGATGAAAAAATTCTTGACTTCATAAAACGTAGAAGTTCTTCCTATTAGAGACAGGCGTGGGCTGCATTACCTTGGGAAGGGGGTACGTTCTGATCTACTCGAATTTTTAACCTCCTCGAAATCCCATTCGGACTCTGGGACTCTCGTCCCAGGAACTTGTACTTCCAGCGAAGTCATATTGCAATATTTTCTCTTAACAACCCCAGGAGTATGAAAAAGTTCAACTCAACATCAAAGCTGCCATTATAGTATTTTTTTGGGCATTATTTACATGATTCAAACTTAGAACGATTCCTTTACTTATTACAGACGTGTCTTGTTGCCACTTTATAAATTCTGTTATTATTGAAAAAATGTAATTTTAGTTTTAGCTTTTAATAGTATTTTTGGTACTTTTCCGTTAGCCAGGCGCAAGCGAAAAACAGTATTGGGTAAAACTGTTTTCTTTAAAATTCATTAATATTTGTTTACAGTTGAACTTGTTTTGCTTACTATTAATTAATATTTGTTTATAGTTGAACGTTTTCGACTTTTTTCCGTTAACTTGGCTCGCGTTTGGTTCACAATTGGCGACATTTGCGCCCGGCTAACGGAAAAGTACCGTATTGATTTATTTTTTTTATTATTATAATGTAACAAATATGGATTATGATGAATTTTTTTACAGATTAATATTTGCAATGCCATTATCATATAGCATTGTGGTTATAGAAGAGAAAAATTCTGGCGCCATGAGTCGTAGTATAGTTGCAGGTTAGAAATAATAAACTGAATATATTTTTCATTATACAAGGTATTTAACCTATTTTTCATGAAATAACTAATTTTTACAGGCACCACAGTATTCGAAGTACTGGCCGGACATATACTTGGGCACATTGTCGTACAACTATTCCAGATATTCAGCTGTATGATTATGATGTATTGGATTTTGCAATTTCCTTTAGTGAAACCATTTCTCTCCACGGTGCTACTGATACTTGTAGGACTTGCTGGTACCGCTGTTTGTAAGTATCATTATTTCAATATTACCTTTATAATTTTGTTTAAAAAATAAATAAATAAATAAAAGGAAAATTCTTTTACAGCTTTCACTCTGTCTACCTCGTTTAACTCTGTGCCCGTCGTAGCAAGTCTTTGTACTGGTTGTGTAATGGGAAGTTTGATGCTAGGAGGTACATATTCATGTATTAGTATGCAAACTAATTTAAAATTAAAATACTACAATGCACCTTACAGGATCTTTGTATAATTTTAGGGCGGCTTATTCTATTTACTTTTGTTCGATTAATGAATATCATATGTTTTACATTATTCGTGTTTGCCTCAACGGTGGTGTGTATTCTGTCCTGATAGTTGAAGCACTCAAGTTAGGAAGTATGCTGGACTGTTGGAAGTACCAGAAGAAGCAACAGTCAGGAAAAAAGAAACATTAAATTGCAATGAATAAAACATAATACGAATTTTCAAAAATGTAAGCCCTGAAGATGACCTAGGGTGCGTTCCACTTGGCGACCACAACGACCACGCTCACGACCGCGATTTTGCCCGTTCCACTTGCTTGTGGGCGTTGCGATCGAAAACCCAAGTGGAACGGACTGTGGGCGTTTTAACCGTTCATGTAAACATTACATATGGCGGCCTCGAAAATAAGTTAGAAGCTTGAAGAGGTTATTTATTAATTTAAACCCCATTTAAAAGCAGTTATAATAAACTTTATTAATTATTGGTAAAGTTGACTTATATTAAAAGAATATATATAATTCAATTTTTTATATTACATTTTAGTGGAGTATTTATAAAATTTACGTTTAAATAAAATTAAAATGTCTTTTGTGGCAACAGTTGGATATTTATTAATAATGCTTTAGAAAGTTCTTTATCTAGTTCCGATTAGAATGGAATGCAATTTTACAAAATCGCAATGATAAAAAGCGAAAACTTAGGCCACGTATTATTAGCTATCAGAGTAATTGATCTTTATTCAAATGAAGAATTTAAAAGTTATTTCAGGTAAATGATTTTGTTATTCAGTGATTTAGTATGTAAAGGGATAAGTAATTATTTATTTATTTATTTTTTGTCGACTTTCGAGAAACACATTCTATTATTTACATGAAATAATACTTTCATTTACATGAGATAATTTTTTCGGTCGCCATATTTTGTTTTAAAAATTGCGCCAACTCTGAACGCCCACTTCGACCCAGCTTTATAGATGGGGCGTTGTGGTCGTTGTGTGGGCGAAAATAGTGACGTCATTAGTGACGTTTTCGCCACGACCACAACGACCGCGGTCGCCAAGTGGAACGCCTGAAAGTATGTTTTGGTCGTTGTGGTCGCCAAGTGGAACGCACCCCCTAGTCCCTTTGATAAAAGCTCGGCATTACTAAAAATAACAAATTACGATTATAAAATTGGCACTAATCTTTCTTCCTAGATTTATTAATCCATCACCAAACAACAAAAGAATGAAAAGTAACGCACTTCAACAGACTCCCACACAAAAACTATAGTATGCAGCCATTATAGTTTTTATGCTATAAAACCTTCGAATACTTTTAGAGTGGCTTTTTCTACTTCATTTCCTCATAAAAAGCAAATTTACAACAATAATTAAATTATTATTATTATTATTTTGCAATAGAAAAAAAATCTATGGAAGGAAGCTGAATTCGATTAGGCTTCATCAGGATATCCTACTTGTAACTTAGTGATCTATAGATTGCCAACCGTGTACATATCATTTTACTGAAATTCGTAAATTATTTTCCATTCTAAACAATACTTTTAACAATATCTGTTAACTGTTTTTAAAACAGTTTTCGTGGTATTTTTTTAATGGATATTGTTAAAAGTATTGTTTAGAATGGAAAATAATTTACGAATTTCAGTAAAATGATATGTACATGGTTGGCAATCTATAGATCACTAAGTTACAAGTAGGATATCCTGATGAAGCCTAATCGAATTCAGCTTCCAGTGATTTTTTTAAATTTTCATCCACGTACAGGAAGAGTGAGAGAGAACATTTTCAGAAACCTTTCTTTTTTTTTTAGTAAAGGTACCTCAAAACGTATACTTCGGATGAAAATAAGAAATCAAAAATTTTACTTCCTTCAACCGATTCTAAGCAAGAGAAATTAAAGAAGATAAATTTTCAATCACCATTTTGTGCTTTTTTTTTGTTCTAATTTTGTTCTTTAAGTGACTAGGGCCTCCCATAGAGTTGCCGCCGGCTGAAGGTAGCCATTTTTGGGAAGCTAATATATTACAATCACATGTTTCATAGCCTCTCTTATGAACGAGACCATTTTCGCTTATAAAAAATCCGAAATATTAAATTTCCAATAAGTTGTTGTGACATCTTGTGAACTTTTTACAATCGATTAAAAAAAACTAACTTAATTCTATCATTTTTAGTATTTATTTTCCTTAACCAAAATGTATTCATTACAATTTCAGGTATGATGTGGCCAACGGAAGGTATGCATCCTGCAATAAAAGTATTATCCTGGTTTGCACCAAACACCTTTTCCACACAATCGCTAAGAAGTCTAAGTATAAGAGGATGGGATATGACGAATCGCGATGTCTATTTAGGATTTATTTCCAGCTGCTCATGGATTGTTGTCTTCACATTTATTACTTATATTTATGTTAAAAGAAATAAAGCCAAATCGTTTTTATCGAAAAATATATAAATAGCTACTTATTTGTTAATTCTGTTTTTGTAAATAATTTATTTTTGTTTTATTTTCAATAAATTATTTGTATAATAATAATAATTGAATTTATTTATACTTAATTTAAGCCTTTTATTCGAACCTAAACTTATTAGTTTAATTTCAGGTTACATTTTATAAAATTTTGCGATGTAAATATTCGATTTTGGTGGTGTAAACAACACTCATACATGGTTCTCGAGATTTCAACATACAAACTTTTTCAAACAGCGAAATGTAGAACATATCTTACAATTACTAACATAATCTAGATTACGAAATGCGTATTACACAAAATACAATTTAGAGGAAAACAAAGAGACGTCTAAAGTTCATGCAATAAATTGATAATTCAGATTATGAAATTTTCTTCAAGGATGGAGTTTTAATAATATATTTATCCTCCTTTTATAACTTGTAAGCCACAGGACAATATATTATATCGAAATGGTCGTTTAGAGGGGATCCTCCCACCCACCACTTCCACAGAAGTGTATGTAATTGAATTTTTTTTCGTTTGTAATAAACGTTGTAGATCAACGTGAGAACTAGATACGTACCAAATTTACAGAAAATTGTTAAAAGAAAATCTCAAAATAGTGGAAAATTATTTTTACTCCCTACTACTTTCGGGATGGGTTTTTTTTCCCGCTAAGTTGTAGAAGGGTTCCCTGGTGAGATCTTAGCATAAATAATGTAAGAAATATAAAATATATAAATATACTATACTCGTATAAGTACAGTCGACTCTCGATAAATCGAAATCCAAGGGACTACAAGAAAAATTCGAACTATCGAGACTTCGAATTATCAAGAAGTTTGAATTATCAAGAAGGGGAAAAAAATTCGAATTATTAAGAGTTTTTATTATGTATATATGTACATACGTATATTGAAAATACGTATGAGCTTACCTAAGTTTTAGACATATACAGCCTCAAGTAAAAAAGTAAAAATAATGAAAACGACAAAAAAGAACAAAAAAATTACATATGTATTAACATTTCAATAAATAATAATATACACATGTAGCTAATTAAAAAAATGAAGAACAGTTTTTTGTTACAATGTGGCTTGACTTAGTCAGTGACTTAGAATTGTAGAAAGCGTTGATGGTGGAATATTGAAAGTTTTGGCGATATCTTTTTCTTTTCGAACCACTTTCCATGGCCGCGATAATGTTTTTTCGTCGGACACAGTAAGGGAGATGTACTTCCCAACGTGACAAACTAGGAAAGAGAATTGGAATGTTAAACTGGACTGAGAGAAGGGAAACATTACGCAGGAAATGGACAATAAGCGGAAAATGAGAAGTAAACATTACTAGGGAAAATTCGAATTATAAAGAGGGGAAGCGGCATCGTTCGAATTATCGAGCGTATCAAAATATACTGCATTTTTTCGATTTACCGAAGTTATCAGCTGTAGAGTTCGAATTATCGAGTTTCGAATTATCGAGAGTCGACTGTATATTGATATACTTCAGTTCTTGAGATATTTTGTTCACTTACAAAGACAGGGCAGACCAATTTGTAAAAACTAATATTTTTTTGTAACCAGGCGACCAAAAAACGGATACTTCCGGAAAATAATCTCAAGTCTGCATGATTATAAAGAGCTTCTCTTACTACAGATCTGTACAGTAAGAGAAAGTGATTAAAATTTTATTAAATTAAAAACAATGAATTTTCTTTAGATTTTTTTTATTTATATTATTTATTAATTTTTCTTAACTAAGTTCCCATCGCGTGGAAGTGTTTTTAACAATTAATGAATTGTAATATTTCTTCCACTTCCTTTATAACAAGTTCTGCAACTTTTTTAGGTCCTACTATTCAAGGATTCAGGAACTATGCTTGCTGCTTCTTTAAAATTTATTACTTTATTTTTATCTACATCAGTGGTTCTCAACCTTTTCATGGCCGAACAGGGACTATTTTAATATTTTTATTGTTAGCCGGTACCACAAGGTTCAATATCACAATAAAACGACGTTTAGATTTTTTAAAAAAAACTTTTAACATTGTGATTATGCAGCAAATAAAAATTAACATTAAGCGACTTATTTTATTACCAGAATACCAAATCTAGTCATAATTTGTTTTTTCACGACCTAGGGCTAGGTCATCTTCATAGATGTGGAGCATACTTTAAAGTAAAGTTAGTAACAATTGTGTTATAATTAATTTGTACAAAGTAAATTTACAAAAATTATTTACCTTATTGAAAATATTTTTACATTGTCAAGTTAGTGTGTCTTCTGCCCTGACTGCTAATGGACTAAATTACCAAAATAATTTTTGTAAATTTACTTTGTACAAATTAATTATAACACAATTATTATAACTCTACTGTAAAATATGTTCCACATCTATGAAGATGACCTAGCCCTAGGTCGTGAAAAAACAAATTATGACTAGATTTGGTATTATTCTTTCGTTCCTTCTGGATTTACGAATCAGTCACCAAAAACAATGAACAATTCTTTTATTACATTACTGAAATTACGATTGAAATTTTTATTATTGAACAATTAGTTGATTTATTAAATCACGCTGTTTAAAATGATATTTTAGAGTTTTTTTTGTTCACGATATTATTGTCGATAGCAGATTAAACTTGTTTACAAAAATGTAGCTAGCTAGTACAACTGTTTAACTTGAGATTGGATCCCTTAGCAAATAATAAATCAAAAAAAGATATATTTCTCTCTTTAAAGCAGCCTTCGAGCGGCTCGTTGTTGTTGAGCGTCAAAACTGCTACGAAGGTACGAGAAGGTACAGAAGTGCCGCTAGCTCAGTAAAGTAGGGTGATTTTTGGCTATGGTGTAAAATAAGTCTAAGCACAAGGTACATGAAAAGAAAAATGATAAAATAAAAACGAATAAAAAAAAATATATAAACAGTAATAATAATAAATAAATAAATAAAAAGGGGAAAAAGATGTTTATCAATTAATACGTAATAGTCCTTGGAGGAACTGCAGCGAAAACCCCTAATATCTGCAATAATAAATTTAGCGAATAAAAAGCATGGAAGACATTATTTATTGGGATTTAATGCAAAAGAATAAGATTGTTATCAGATTATGAAGTGTGCATTTAATTTATTCGCAAAAAAAATATCTACTTCTGTATAAATATTCTTCCAAACCAAGAAAACGTTCGAATAATGAAACTCATTGTTTGGAACCTTTTCAAAAAAAAATAAATAAATAAATAAATAAATAAAATAACTTTTTCATTAAATTTCCAATTTTTTGTTTTTTTACATCGCAGTAAATTATTGATACATATTTCAAAATACTAACATATTTCATTCCTGAATGATTGAACTTTGCAATGGAAGATAAATATTCTAGCAACCTTGGAAGGCGGAGCCTGGTTTAATAGGCAGCACTGGAGAAACATCATCTTGATCAAAGAAGAAATCAGAACTTCTATGTATGACCTGATGGACGACTGGAACGGTTGATTTTCTGTGAGTAGTTTTAATAATCAATTTTTAGTTTTACCTGGTAAATTTTTCAAAGTTTTGTTGATAAAACTAGATTGATCAACATTATATACAGGGTGATCCATTTAAAACGCACCAATCGCAAATAACTTTTTAGGAAAGCGGAATTTCGAAAAAACCCACGAAGTAAACTATATGTTTTTTTTTTTGGGTCTAGTTTTCAAATTTTCCACCCCCGATGCTGTATCTTCATTTTTGGCGGAGTTACGGCTAAAAACCGGTTTGGATTTTTTTAAGGACCACTGGTTTTGACAATGATTGTATTTATAATATCAATAAGTGTACATGAAACCATATAAGTGCGTATGTTATCGTTAGAACATTAAAGAATAGTTTCAAACGAGTAAATAAAATATTAATAGTATAAATAACATACATAAAGTAATGTATAAATGATATTAATATGATACATTTGTGTGTAACATACGTAGATGTAACTGAAGTGTACATACTGTAAATATGTTTTTAGAACTCTTTTTGGACGTGGATTTTGATTGTGTGGGCACTTCCTGCCTTCTGCTGGCGTGCGGGCAACTTTCGCGCCATAATTCCTCAATTTTGAATTTTTGAACAATCCGCGATGTACTGAGGCCGCGATAAATAAACAGCGAAGTAGCGAGGGATGACTGTAATCGCACCAAATGTGATGGATAACCTATCTGTACTATTTGATTATTTAATTTGTGATTTTAATTTACTTAATTTTGAAGAACACAAGATGTTTATCTAATTATAACCTGAACCTCAATACAGATAATAGAATCTTGCAAAGAAGCAGACTGTCTGTAAAGATAAATACAATGGAGACTAATAAATCCGCAGTGACGATTCAAGGTGCTTATAAGACCTACGATTACAAAAACTACATCCTCAAGGGATTGAATATGCAAGTCCCACAAGGAACAATGTAAGTTTCCCAGTGATTATTATAATCTAGTTTATAGAAACCATTACATTATTTATAGTAGTGCTATTAAAATTTTATTAGAAGCATTTTTCTGGAAAAAAGTTTTTTAAAACATTTTTGGGAGAGAGAGAGAGATAGCATAGATAGCTTTTCACTGGAAAGTGTCTTACCGGATCATTAATTAACTGTCATAGTAATAAATTTTAAGAAAATCAAGTTGAGGGGATGTGGCCCTTTTGTGTTTTCCAGAGTTTTATTCGCACAAATTTAAGTTTCAAGAAAAATTCAGGAAGGTATTAACTGAGTGGTTAGGATATTGTAACTGCATAATATTAATTCAATTAAGCTATATGATAAAAAAAAATCTAGAGTTCTTTCGGTGATAACAGTTGAATTATTACACTGGCGACTAGAAAAAGATATTATAGCAACTCAAAAGTATAGGAAAAGTCAAGTTGAGGCCCCTCGACTTCAGCTATCCAGCTCACTGGAGTTAAGAGAGAAACGAGAGTGGAAGAAAAATTGGACGATAGGGTGTAATTAGTAAAGGAGAAGTGTTTAAAAAAATTCTAGAGTTCTTTCGCTGATAATATTGTAATTATTACAGTTAGCGTACTTACTGGATTACCAAATGGAGATGCCGGGTTCGGATTTAACTAGTGGCCTTTAGATTTCATCTTCCAATTGCTTCTTACAGCATATTGTCTGTAACGAAAGAACACTTCAGAATCACCAATGACCTCACTCAGATACAGACACTCCTTAAAATAAACAAATACATATATATTTCTACAACATTTATTGTAGAGAGGGGAGAGCCTCTTCAGTGATCGCTCCACACTTTTTACCCTTTAAAAACGTAAAAATGAAAATATATTAACAATTACACTATATCGATTAACACAAAAAGATTACATTTTTGGTTTTTAATTAAACACTTATTTCTCAAAACATTTAATAAATTTTCGAAATTGGAAGAAAGCAATCAGAAATTTAACACAAGTTTATTAATTTTTAGTTATGGACTTCTGGGTTCCAGCGGTTGCGGCAAATCAACCATACTAAATGTCATAATAGGATTAGTCGGATTGAACAAAGGAACGGTAGAGCTGGCCGCTAAACATAAAAATAAAGTTGGATTTATGCCTCAGGTACTATAACATAAATCTCATGTGATTATTTTGTATTAAATAATAAAAAAAACTAATGACCATTTCATTAAAATTGACTTTCTTTCGCAGGTAGTATGTTTACATGATCAATTAACCGTTGAAGAATTACTGAATTATTTTGCGACAATGTATGGTATGTCAAAAGAGGATAGGCAAAGCAGATTGGAATTAATGTTCGACCTATTAGAACTACCTGATAAAAATAAATTCCCACCTGAATTAAGGTAATTGAAATCATTTACTATTTATATCAATGGGAAGAAAAAAATAAAATAAAAGTATGCTAAGCTCTTCAGAGATGAGAAAGAAGATGGCCATAATAGGGCAATTTTCTGAAAAAAACCTCTGAGACCAAAGGCACACTAAAGTCCGAGGGTAAGCGCAACCTGAAAAGATCTGAATCAGGTTCAGTTTGGGTAGAATTTGGTTACTTATCAGGAGTTATCTAGAAGAACCATTGTAGCGCCTAGAATGGTACCTAGGTAGAATCTAAGTGCAATATCCTGTCACCGTAGACACCTTAGTTCGGAGTGCTAACTTCTTAAAACCATTGTAACATATATTGAAATTATTACTCTTCTATTTACTGGTCTGAGGATGTACTCACCGGGATCGTTTGAATTTTTCTAAATCAGATTTTTGTAGGAAACATCCGTTTTGTGGTCAACAGTGCCAAAAAAGAAGTTTTTATACTGTGGTTTGCACTCTCTACTCAGTAGCCAAAACATTATTTTTTTTTTGCGGAGCCTCTACACGATAGTTCATAAAATTTGAAACCCTAATGTATAATATAGTCAGGATAAAGAGAGTGAGTATATATATAGATTCAAAATTTTGGAAAAGCTACAAAACACTTCCTTAACCTATAAGATTTGTCAGGTGCCAAAAGTTTTCAATTTGGAGATAAAACTGTTTATTATAATTACATACTTATTATATTCTACTGAAAATAAGATTTTTTTTTTTTTCCATTTACAAGTGGCGGACAAAAGAGACGTGTTTCGCTGGCAATCGCATTAATCCACGATCCAGAATTATTAATGCTGGACGAACCAACTGTAGGACTCGACCCAATTCTCAGACGTAGGTATGCATATTTCTTGTCTTTCCTATGAATGATCCAACTTTTAAGGGTTTCAATTATAATTTGTGCTCTGCTAAATGAAGTTAAACTGCTATTAGACCGCTATTATTTGTCAACAGACCACTGTAAACAAATAATGCAAGTCAACGTGCAGCCTCTTGAAAAAAAGTTTTGAAAATGTGCAGAATGAAAAAAAAATTAAGGAACTTGAAAACTATAGTGAGATAATGTCGAATGAATGTGTACATCCAATTTTTTTGGATGTATCTATAAAACATTTGCGTACCCATTATATAACAATGATAACAATGATATTGATGGTTTTTTTACTACGTTCTGATTTAGACTGATCAGTGTGAGGAAATGAATGCTTCTGTCTAACAAGATTAGTTACAGAGCTACTCGTGACATGACATGATAGGTATTCTTCTGTCATAAATGAACATTTAACATAAAAATACATTTGTA
The DNA here is from genome assembly GCF_049639745.1 of Rhodnius prolixus. Taxonomy (NCBI): domain Eukaryota; kingdom Metazoa; phylum Arthropoda; class Insecta; order Hemiptera; family Reduviidae; genus Rhodnius; species Rhodnius prolixus. The sequence continues at coordinate 9,978,173 of NW_027411583.1, read as the reverse complement.
AATGATAGCCAGATAACTTCGCTGCATCTCTTGACAAAAATGTCACGTAGTAGACTGAAATTCACACAGGTACGTTAAAACCCCTGAAGATGTGGCTAGCCCACTTTCTTCTTGAAAGTTTTGCGTTTTAAGTGATGATAAACAGAGTTCTACGTTAGATTTTAACAATACTTATTAGTGAAGTAGCAAAATATTAATGCAAACTGTACTATTACCTTCTTCTTGTTTAAAATTTCTTCGCCTTTTTTCTTTTGTTTTAACGGCATTAGTTTTCGCTAAATACACCATGACTAATGAAGTTTCTAAACGAATGAGAAGAATATCTTGTCTATTAAGATCTCCATTTAAAATGTAGTTAAGTCGACAGTGCTGGATAATATTGATGATTTTATCCGTTGTAGTGTGCTTGTTAATTGTATCCCTGACCTTTTAAATATTATCATAGGTAGATTAATTAGTTCGATGTAATAATTTGACATCGCACACGTTTCCGTCTCGCATTTCGCTGGTTGACTGAGTGAGGGAGGTTACATGGTGTGTTATTCAAAAGGTTAATGAATCCTAGATTTTAAAATAATTAAATAAAATTAATAAAACCAAGTACTTGTTTTAGGGTTTATGTGTTTTGTGCAAGTGTAACGTTTTAGAATTGTAAAATGCTAAAATAGCATTTTTTTAGGGGGACGCGCGAATTTATGCAGAAACTCTTACGTTTTCTTAGTGCTTAGTTCGTTATTACTGGAAAATAATAATTGTTAAATAAAAGAATGATGAATATGGGCTTCTAACCATTTACAAATTAAAATAAAAATCTTAAAAAGGAAACATTAGAACAGTAAAGAACATACAGCTTACTGGAATATTCCAGTTGTTTGCTAGGCTGTGTCTGTTTGATACGGAATTACTTTAAATAACTTTAACGAGACGGAAACTTATTAAGAAGTCAAATACTCTCTACACATCAATTTTTCATGCATATCTGGATGATGCTCGGTCAGGATACAATATCATGCGTGCTATGACGGATAAAATAAAAAATATCTATTAAAGATTTCATTTTATTAATTCTTTCTTGCAGGATCTGGGAATTTCTTGGAAGTTGGTGTGTCGATGGAAATAAGACTGTGATCCTCACCACACACTACATTGAGGAATCTACCTTGACACACACAGTGAGTCCTAGTTCTAATATTACTAATCTTACAAAAATACCCATCATGAATAATGAATGTTAAAAAACGGAAAAGATAATTTTCTTTTTTCAAAATACCCTCACATTTCCTTTATTATAGTTTCTTTTGATTTTAGGTTGGCCTGATGCGAGAAGGAGTTTTGCTTTGTGAAAAGGATCCACGACTGTTAATGGAAGAACATAACGCACATTATTTGGAAGATGCATTTTTAAAATTATGCCAACATCAAAATTGTGAGGTAAATAAAAAAAAATCTTTTATCAACTTCATTTTTAAAAGTATTCCCAGGGAAATTAATTATTTGGGGTGAAGGTCCTTGGGGAAGTACAACCATAACTCCTCTAAAGTGACAGATCAACAACGTACAGCTCTATCAGAACTGAGGGTGCAATAGATTGAAATGAACATAGGAAAGGTGCTTTACATCTAATTCCGTCAAAAAGTTCACAATAATCCTATTTCAAGAAAACAGTTTTTATTTTTTGATTAATGCTTAAATAAATAGTGCTAGCGAGAGTACTGGACAGTAGTTCAAGAAATTTCGATGTGGAGATGTGGGCAGGCCGCTCGAAGCTCAGTAATGGAAGTTTGATACTTTAAGAAACACATCACCAAACATTATATGTGACTGGAGCTGGCAAGTTTTACAAACATGGATAAATTGACGGAATTTATTTGTCTATTCGATTTATTTGAATGAGTATAAGTTTAGTTACACAATTTGAAACCAAACTAACTGAAATCAGCAGAATTTTCGTAACCATCCTAATAAGTAAAACATGAGAATTAGTTTTGTGTAACTTTCATTTATTTTCGTGTTTTTACTTTCATAATTGGAAATAAAAGAAAATATCACTCTGAGGTTATGGGCGCCCGTAGCTTTTTATAGTACTGTCCATCACCGGACAGTGAGCTGTAAGAAGCTTCTAGGAAGAGAAAATCTAAAAGTCAACAGTTGGATTCGAACCCGGGACCACCACGTGGGAAACCAATAAGCTAACCGCATAGCTAATCCCTTCCCTCATTCTTTTATTTGAAATATTTTCCTAGAAAATGTGGATTTGAGATTCTGAAGAATTTACAACGTTAATTTCAAGAATGTGGGGTATGGTGGCGTCTGTCAAACTACAGGGAGATGTGATAGAACTTTCTAATCCCTTATAAACCAAATAAGCACGATCCATACGATCCGTATTTTATTTGAGTTAGGGTAAGAGACAGTCGTATAAGTGTGCTATTTTTTTTTTCCAGGAAAATACCATTGCTCCAGCTCATAGATCATTAAGCATAGAACATAAAGCATTAACTTACTCCCCAATAGCGTTTAATGAAGAGATTTTGAACACGTCCAGATTTGCAGCGGAAGTAAGGAAGAATTTATTATATTTATGGAGAAATTTCTCGTTAGTAGTTTTTCACTTTATTTTTTATAAAATTAAGTTTAAAAATTAGTTGGAATGAGATTTGAATCATGAAAGAATTTATCTTAGTTTAGCCTGAAAGACGTAAAACTTATACGGCAGATGGGAAGTTGTATTTTGTTAATAGACTATAAGAATATCATAATCGCGGTTTAAGTTGAAAAAATAAAATATTAAGAAGTTCAAAAATCGAATGAAGTTCGGGATCGAAATGCTTAATCAGAAATAATTCTAGGAGCAAATAAATCTAATACCTAAATCTCGAGCGAATTTTCCTCAATGCAAATCTCAGAAGAAAAAACTGTATTTAGTGTTTTGAAGTGCAAAATTTCGACATTTTTTTTAGTACTCCAAGGCTGTGAAAATTGTGTTTTTCCAGCCTGCTTTCATGAATTTGAACTTACCTCTGTAGATCTCTGTAAAAGGCTAACCTATTACCGACCCTACGTTACTCTCTCTTTACATCCTCAGGCAACTCAGAACCTCTTTGCAGTTGCAGTTTCTTGGGGAACATTCTAATCATCTAATCAATTTTTGATCATCATCATTTCCAACATCAGCTGAGCAGATTTTCTTAATCATTCCTGTAAGATAAAACTTCCTGGTTCATTTTGACACCTAATATCTCATTACGAATTTTCTTCAGACTTCAATTTTTTACTAATATGTAATAATATTTTAAATACTATTTTTACTACGTTATAATACATTCTGATCTATTATTTGTTTTTATTTTCTTTGTTTAGAATATCATTATTTGTGTCTGTACTTCCATCTTTATGCATTCTGCTATTTTTTTACTCCTACGGACAAGAACCAGGAGGACTTACCCTGGCTGTGGTCAACGAAGAGCTAATTTCCTGTGGGAACTTTAGTTATCATTCTAACAAATGTGACTTGAATTATCTTAGTTGTAATTATTTACATCATTTGAGGGGAAAAGAAATTTCTCTAGTAAGTATTTAATTTTTATTCTCCTTTCTTTGCAGGACTGACTTCAAAAAACAGCTTCCTCTTACTCTTCCTTCCGCAATCCTTCTTCTACTTCGCGTTCATATTCTTTCTGTCCTCCTCCATGTACTAGAGTCACTTTAGAGAGGAATTCCTCAGTCTTCATTTCCATCATAAAAGTGCCTTGGACTTTGATCTCCCTAAATTGAAAATGGGCCTCTAAGAAATTGGAAATCAATCAGAGAGAAATAAACAATGGGCTCAGATATTGGTAATCTCTGATTACTAACAACCTCTCTTGAACTTTCCTAGATATGGAATGATTCAGAGATAACAGCTTAAGAAGCTTCGAAGAAAGGTATCCAGAAAAAGTGGAGCACTTTCTAGCAAACAAGAACTTGCTCCTTATGATCCTCTGAGGGAGGGAATTGCTGGTGTAGTACATGGTCCAAGAACAATGTACTCGGGCCCCACAAAAAAAAAATCAAGGCGAACGGTCATACAACAGAAAAATGCGTTCAAGTTAAACTAGATTGAAAATATTCGCAAATCCATTTATTTGTATTTCTTCCGGTAGCCATGCCGTAATTTAAGCCTTGTGCTTTAACGTCATCAATATCAGGGATTCAACTCTTCAGCGTAACAGATCTCTCTAGGAGGAGCTCAGTAATGAAGAAGACATGAACAGAAGTTCGCTGTGTATCGAACTTCTGGAAGCGAAGACATGTCTGGAAAACTAACCGGTAGAGGATCGTGGCTTGTCTCGATCAAAATCAAGTTTCGGACCTTATCGGGCATTTTCGACTTATATAATATCTGATCAATCTGAGCCCGGTATTTGAAAACACTTGCAAGTTCTGTGAGGAGTTTTAGGTAATGCGAAACTAGTCCCAACTGACTTCGCTGATAGTATTCAAGAGATTTAGTTGCCCTGCAAGTTACCTACCAGGTATTGGAGGAGGACATACCCTCCCTAAAACTCTTCTAGTATCTTAAATTGGTTATAAGGTCTACTAGATACGTAATATATCTAGGAAGATCGTTGTTATTATACCCCAAGTAAAAACCAAATGGGGTCTAAGTTGCTATTTCTAATTGTTCCGCAAAAATATTTTTCACCAGATTTTTGAAAAGCTAATAATAAAACCGGAAACAAAAATTACCAGGTAGACTTCAAGGAAGTTGCAACAGCTACTGACTATATTAAAGGCAAGAAAAACTGGGGAATCCTATATTTTGCTCCAGATTTCTCTAGTGCTCTTTCAGCAAGATTAAATGAATTCACTATACAGGACAGCGACATTGTAGACAAGAGTTTCATTACAATCTATTTGGATTATTCCGGTAAATAATTTTTTTGTTTAATGAAAATTAGTACTTTTTTTTTCAATTATCAGTAAACTGAAGTTCAAATTTATTGAATTACAGTTAAAATGACATACCCATTATTAAGGAATAAACTAATTGACACTTATTTAGAAATGGTCCATGAAATATATATCGCCTGTGGTTATGGAGTTGAATTAACTAAACTACCTTTTAAGGTTAGTTTATATTTCTATAATATTAATGAATTTTCTGATTTTTATCTAATTTGGTTTTATTTACTTCGTTTTTCAGTTTGAAAAACCAATATATGGATCATCAAATATTAATTTTCAAGAACTTGCTGCACCGGGAGTGATTAGCGCGTAAGTACAACTTGCCTGGAATTAAATCTGAACAAAACTTAAATTGCGAAGTCCAAGGAAAAAAAACTAATTTGTAAGAAACTCTGGAATGATGAAATTGAATATTTAAGGGAGAGAGATAAAAAAAATCATATATTATTTATCTTCTTTTTTAAATATTTTGCAGTAGGAAATGTTGCGAACGTGCAGAATTCACATTTTTCTGGAAATACACATTTTGTGGTTTTTAAAAATTAGCTCCAGCGTCTTGGTCATTTTAAACCGCACGTATCAATCTCAATCTTAAAATCAAAATATCCATATATGATATTTTGAATCATACTTAGTGTTCTAAAACGTGGGTAATATTTATGAATATGAAATGTTTAATCGATGTTTCTGCATTGTTAGAGTATCAGTCTACCGGCTGTACACTTTTTAGTCAGTTGACAAAATTACGTTTGTTTGCGCTACTTAACACTTTTGTTTTTAACTATCTTTTAAGAAAGAAACATTGACTTTTGACGGGATTTCTTTGACAATATCCTTTTATTAAAGTGAACATCAATAATTTTGATGTCAATTATCTTTTTAAAACAAAGTTCAAGATTCACGAAAATTGAATTCCTTAAATAGCTCTGAAAGTCCTGTGAGTGTCCAAACTAGGTTTTCCTTCTTCTCCTGTTCTTTTTTATTTTTCGCCCAACAATTACAGAAAATAGTGAAAAACCTTGAAATTTAAAGTAACATAATTTTTTTTTTTGTAAAATCATTTTATAGAGTAATCATTGCAGCGCCATTAGTTTTTAGTGCGCTACTTGTGGATGACAAAACTTCCGGAGCAACAAGTCGTAGCATAATTTCAGGTTAGTTTCTTTTTTGTTTAAAAAAACGTTCATGAGTTTCGATTTATTTTATTATTTTCTTTCAGAAATATGTTATTTTATTTTTTTTTTAAATATGAGTTGTTCCTCTGTATATTGGGATTAGAATGTTTCCAGATTTATGCCTGTTTTATTGTAGAAGACAAAAATACAACGGCACATACTTATTAAAACTAACCAATACTACACCAATACATAACTACGCGATTCACAAACCTAGGTTCTCCATTTCTAGGGTCCCTGGTCTAACAGAAGGTCTGAAGATTCTGCGAAGGCCGCCCAAGATTTGGCTATAATATGCAAGCAACTTGTTGATCCGAGAAATAAGTTATTCCTAGAAGATTATGCCGAATTGATTCAGAGAAAAAGACCATGGAATTGCCAAAATGACTTCTAATTTAGGCTATTATTATTAAAAAGACTAATAAGTAGGAGCTTAAGGAGAATAAGGAGGGGCAAAACGGTCACCTTAACGAAACTGACAGCAATACGCAAGAACATTACAGCTACTGGAGAAATCCAATGGAAGCAAAAGAAATGTTCGAGAGAATAAAACAAGTGTACTATTTATTATAAAGGAGGATTTGCCCTACAATACAAAGAAAATTTGGGAATTTTATCTTTTATAGAAAAAGAAGAAAAGAATTGTCTAAGTTGTGTGTATTTGAAGTTACGCTTTTTCGTGCAATTTTCGACGATAAACCCTTATACAACTAGTTAGGACAGTTTTAATGAGACTTGTCAAGGAAAGTAAAAAATAATTAGTACAAAATATATCATCTACAAATTATACAATTACACAGATACTTAAAGATTGCGCCGAGGAATCTTTGGGCACAAAAGCCGGGTGAGAGGCAGATTCTAAATTCACATCTGAGCATTTAAGTGCGTTCGAAGGCGAACGAAGAGAGGTATATGGCTCAGATTCGTATAGGAACGAAGTCTAGAAAAGCTTGTAACTACAAGGCCGGCACTTACATAACCTGAGACTATCGTTTATCGACCGAAACGCGTTGAATGCTTTGATCATCTGTGGAGATTAGTTTGCAGATTTTATGACATTTCTGAAATATAGTCTTAATTTCCAGCATCAGAAAAACAGAGGTATGTAACTAAAAGTACCTGGAATGCAGGATGATAGATGTGTTATCGGGAGCCAGAAACTGTACAGCACATAATAAGATCGTATGAACGGTTGGGCATGTAGATAACCACAATTTTCCATCAGAAGTTCGCAAAAATATGTATTTACGCTTTTTATATTCATAAAAATATGAATATCGTATCTTAATTATGAGCTTGAATTTTATTAGTGCAAATTGTACTATAATCGGACGGTTCTCACTGACAAAACAGTCCATCGCTATGAACCTAACGTTCTGCTTGCCACCTGCATAAAATTAGAATACAATTTGAGACTGAATTTTAAAATTAGATGAAATTGGCTGAACGAAAGTGTCAGTTTACCGAATAAAATTTTCAATTCCTCCCCTCCCCCTATCCTGTGACAGAGGCGTTAAGCCATTTTTTGTCTGGCAGCCCAATATTTTTCATATGGCGCATTCATGCCCTGTAATGACGGCCACTCGTCCAATTGCTTAAAAATCATTACGCCGTTGTTGCACAATGGGCAAATCGGCGAGTCCCTAATACCTATTTTGTGGAGATGTGCTTGCAGGTAATCATGCCCTGTAGTTCCCCTGAAGAGCACGACAGACTCTTCTCTTGGGAGGCCAGCAGGTATACTGTTTTCTAGCAGCGTTGCCCACTGCTTTCCAGCGGCCATGCTCCTAAATTCCGCGTGTTCTTTCCCCTTTATGTGGCTCCCTATAACTCGTTTAAATTTTAAGATACACTCACAAACGACATTTAAACTTTTACAAAATTCCACTTTACTGGAAACATTTTTTTCGATAATTTGATTAAGGGTTTTATTCTGAGAGTAGGGGGATAGATTCCTTCTGAAGTAATAAGCAATTAATACAACTCAAACGGTCGGAGATTCTTCAATCTTCAATTTGTGAGTGAGTTGGAAAAAGTTGTGTGAGTTTACACATCAGATATTTTGGGGGTGGGCGGTCTACTCAATTGAACTAGTTTCTTTAGGTTTGAGACATTTTCCGCACCTATTATCCACTATCTTTTATTGACCTTTAACATGAATTCTATCAAAAATTTGCTAATACAGGAATCAGTGTGTTTGAAGTGTTGGCCGCACATTTGGTAATTCACATATCTATCCTGTTAGGACAACTATGTACTTCTATGATAACGTCGTATTGGATTTTGCAATTTCCTTTGGAGAATCCTTTTGTCTGTACAATACTGTTATTAATAAATGGTCTTGCTGGAATAGCTGTATGTGAGTATTCATTTATATTACATAGAATTTTTTTTTGTAAAAATGTTATAATATTTGCTGCATACTCATTGCAATTGAATGGATAAAAATGATTTTTTTTTCTTTATTTTACAGCTTTTGCAATCTCTTTAATGTCCCCTAATATGCATACTGCAGCAGCCACGTGTATGATGTTAGTTCTCAGTATTTTAATGCTTGGAGGTGAGTGCTAACTAATAAAATGGTATCCTGATAACCAAGTGTTGTCAAGCTATACCATTATTATAATTTGTATTTTTAGTCCCAACTTTTAAAAAATCATAAATAAATACATATACGAGGGGGTACCCAAAAAAAACCGGAATTATTTTTTAAAAGCTATTTATTTACAAATTTTTTACAGAACAACCTTATCCCCTTTAAAATACTCTCCATTACAACTAATACATTTGTCCCACCGGTGCTTCCACTGTTCGAAACATTTTTTGTAGTCATCTTTAGAAATGGCTGACAGCTCCTTCTTCGTTTTTTTCTTGACCTCTTCAATGTTGTCAAATCGGTGACCTTTCATGCCCTTTTTCATGCGTGGAAATAAGAAAAAGTCGCACGGAGCCAGGTCAGGCGAGTAAGGTGCGTGGGGCAGCGGAACCATGCCATTTTTAGCCAAAAACTGTGTAACAGAGATGGCTGTGTGTGCAGGTGCATTGTCGTGGTGGAAGAACCAGTCTCCTGTTTGCCACAAATCGGGTCTTTTTTGGCGAACACTATTGCGCAATCTTTTCAAAACTTCCAAATACAAGGTTTGATTGACGGTCTGACCTGGGGGGACAAACTCTGAATGGACTACGCCTTTGGCATCAAAAAAGCAAATCAGCATTGTTTTGATGTTTGACTTGACTTGACGACATTTTTTTGGTCGGGGTGAAGATGACGTCTTCCATTGGCTCGACTGTTGCTTTGTTTCTGGGTCATAACCATAGCACCATGACTCATCACCAGTAATGACCTTTGACAGAAAGTCTGGATCAGTTTCAAGCTGTTGTTTCAAAGCACGACATGTTTCAACTCGATGTTCTTTTTGATTGTCAGTCAGAACTCGAGGAACAAACATGGCAGCAACCCTTTTCATCCCCAAATCTTCCGTTAAAATTCGCTGAACCGAGCTCCAAGATAACCCACTACTCTCTGACAGTTGATCAATTGTCTGTCGACGGTCTGTGAACACCAGCTCTCGAATTTTTTCAACATTTTCGCCGATTCGGGCAGTTGATGGACGTCCAGAACGAGGTTTGTCATCAATCGACATGTCGCCATTTTTAAACCGAGTAAACCACTCGTATACTTGAGTTTTTCCCATAGCGTCATCTTTGTAAGCTGTTTTCAACATTAAAACACTTTCAGCAGCATTTTTGCCGAGTAGAAAACAAAATTTCAGAGCTGCACGTTGTTCACTTAAACTTGTCATCATAAAAAACGAAAAAAGAACAAAACAGCGCTGGTAAAAACAATCACTGCAGATGAACAGAACAAGCCAGGCAGACAACACAGGCAGGATTGAACTGGCAAGGAATTGCGCTATACACGTCTAGCGGCAGAAATGCGTACTACATAAGCTCCATGCGCGGCAACGCAATTCCGGTTATTTTTGGGTACCCCCTCGTATTTACTGAATGTAACTATATTTCGATATAGGTTTATCATAATAATTAGATGTATCGAAGGCTCGATTATTAGTTATTTCTTTCATTAGCTGAATGAACTTTTATCTAAAACATGGCATTGATATGGTACTTGTCACTTGCCACAGTTTACTAAACTGTTCACTGTTTAGTATGTTGTGTTAGTTATGCGAATTTTGATCGCATAATTTGATTAAGAAATAATAATAATAATGAGTTACTGTTCATTATTTTTGGTGACTGGATCATAGTTTCAATTGGATGAAAAAATTAATGCCAGTTTCAGTCATTATAAAATTTATTATGCCGAGCTTTCGACCTAGGGACTGACTAGGTCATCAACTGTTATTAAACCGGCATTAATTTTTCATCCTATTTAAATTTGTTATTACTATTCATTATTTTTGGTGACTGAATCATAGTTTCAATAGGATGAAAAATTAATGCCAGTTTCAGTCATTATAAAATTTATTATGCCGAGCTTTCGACCTAGGGACTGACTAGGTCATCAACTGTTATTAAACCGGCATTAATTTTTCATCCTATTTAAATTTGTTATTACTATTCATTATTTTTGGTGACTGGATCATAGTTTCAATTGGATGAAAAATTAATGCCAGTTTCAGTCATTATAAACTTTATTATGCCGAGCTTTCGACCTAGGGACTGACTAGGTCATCAACTGTTATTAAACCGGCATTAATTTTTCATCCTATTTAAATTTGTTATTACTATTCATTATTTTTGGTGACTGGATCATAGTTTCAATTGGATGAAAAAATTAATGCCAGTTTCAGTCATTATAAAATTTATTATGCCGAGCTTTCGACCTAGGGACTGACTAGGTCATCAACTGTTATTAAACCGGCATTAATTTTTCATCCTATTTAAATTTGTTATTACTATTCATTATTTTTGGTGACTGAATCATAGTTTCAATTGGATGAAAAAATTAATGCCAGTTTCAGTCATTATAAAATTTATTATGCCGAGCTTTCGACCTAGGGACTGACTAGGTCATCAACTGTTATTAAACCGGCATTAATTTTTCATCCTATTTAAATTTGTTATTACTATTCATTATTTTTGGTGACTGAATCATAGTTTCAATTGGATGAAAAAATTAATGCCAGTTTCAGTCATTACAAACTTTATTATGCCTAGCTTTCGACCTAGGGACTGACTAGGTCATCAACTGTTATTAAACCGGCATTAATTTTTCATCCTATTTAAATTTGTTATTACTATTCATTATTTTTGGTGACTGAATCATAGTTTCAATAGGATGAAAAATTAATGCCAGTTTCAGTCATTATAAACTTTATTATGCCAAGCTTTCGACTCATATTTCACAGTCCATGAACAGACAAGACAGAAGACACACCAACCCTCTAATGATGTAAAACAGTATATTTTAAATTAGCCCTGAAGATGACCTAGTCCCTGGGTCGAAAGCTCGGCATAATAAAGTTTGAAATGACTGAAACTGGCATTAATTTTTTCATCCTATTGAATAATAATGAGTTAATTAAATTAAAGCCCTACCTTAAATAAAGATTTTATAGCCATAGCTGCAATTTGAGAAATTTGTGGCCAATACACGATTCTTGAATGTTTAATGTGATTTAGACCCTTCCACCAACAACTTTTATTCTTATTATATTTAGATAACTGATCATGTAATTTACATGATCTAAACCCTCTTGACATAATATTTCTAGATAAAATTTTATAAATAAAGAACAAAACTTGTATGTGTGTGCAATCAGGATACCAATTTTAAGAAAAATCGTTGAAGTTTTTAAGGAAATCTCAAAAAATGAAAAAAAATCGTGACATGATACTTTTAGCCAAAAATCTCTGGAAAAATACTTTATTTAAAATAAGTTTAAATAAAGTTTGCCATGGTATCTACTCCCTATCCTGCAAACATCTTGCTCATTTAACTTAATACTTTTACTTATTTTGCAGGTATCTCTTGGCCACTTGAAGGTATTCATTACTCAATCAGATTTCTAACCTGGATTACACCGAACACCTATACAACTCTATCATTAAGAAATGTAATTGTAAAAGGATGGGATGTGACGAAAAAAGATGTCTACTTAGGATTTATCCCAAGTAGTTCCTGCATCATTGTATTTACCCTGATTATATACTTTTATTTTAAAATAAATAAAGCTAAACCTTTTTTACCAATTATCGTTCAATAGCTAATGTATTTTTCTGTATTTGATTTCAACACTTATTTTATATATTATTCTAATAAATTCCTCAAAAGATTAAATAAAATGAGGTTATTGTGCTTAATTTTTGTTTTTAATTTGATATATTTTAAAAACCTTGGCCAACTAAAAACGTTTACATGCAAAGAAAAGAAAAAAAACTACTAGGAACAAAGATTAAGTAGCATTTAAAAGCCAGGTATATGAAGTCACTCGATCTTCTTTTACTTTTCCAAAATTTTGATCATAAACTTTCACTCATAATTTCAAAACATAATCAATTCTTACTCACTTTGTACAGTTTGCAAATCTGTAATTAATATCCAATGGAATTTTACTTCTATGCACCACGAACTGCCTTAACGAAATCTCTTAGAAGAATATTCAAATAAAAGCATTATGTCTACGTTCATGAAACGTAAATACGAACTTAAAAGAACATCTAAGAAACCAATCTCAAGTACACCTCCCCCCCCCCACCAAATGATATTTCTGTTCTTTCAAAGACGGAATTTTCGCCATCGATTTAAACCTTTCTAATGAAATGGACCCTTGTACATTACCACTGAAGCAGCACTTTAGTAATGTAGCTTACCCTAACCGTTTCTTCCAAAAAGTGCCCTTAATAGAAAATTGACTTTTAAAAAATAATTGATTGTTAAGTTACAGTCGAGCCACATAATAAAAATAAAAATTAAAATTGTAAAATAAATAAATTGAAAACCGTAAATTTTAATTTAATGACAATCTTTAAACCGATCGATAATCAGAATATCAGACAGATCATCTTGCCCCAAATTAGATCTTTTATAGAGATATTATAGCCTCAACAGTTATAGGCCCAATAACAGTTACACTGCTCTTATTCTATAATTTGCAAGCTGGGATAAAAATTGGTCTATTGAAGGTTATAGTTCTAGATTGAAGAAATCAAGATAATCTAAGCTGGGCAATCTGGATTCAGAGCACGGTACATGAGATGATAAAGTTAATTGAGACTATAAAAGACGACTTCCACAGAAAAATTTCGTACCTGACTTTTTTTTTTTGTAGATTTTAAAGCCAAATATTACAGTCTAGAAAAATGTTAAAATGGATCCGCGATTATTATTTTTTTTTTTTAGGACAGAATTTTACGAAGGTTACATTATGTACTTCAACAATTCGAGATGAGTTGTTCATTTTTTTTAATAACGCAATTAATGAATTTATAATTTTCTTAAACTTATGAGACAATGAACGTGCACTACTTTACTGGCGTAGTGATATGGGTGATCTGCTGAGATACTGAGCCCATAATAAATAATAATGTGCTGATAGAAGAACACTCTGTAGGTACAGCGAGAAACTGAGGGTGGTAAATAATGAAAAAAAGAGCAGCATTTAAGCACTGCTAGCACTCCTCCCACCCACCGCCCCCTCCAAAAAAAACGCTGCTCAAAATTAGGCAGCATAATTAGCTGCGCAGCAAAATTCATATCTATTTCGGCTATAGACTCACAGACCCAAACAAAACCTCTTGGAAGCTATACAAGACAAAGCTGTCTAAACATTTTTTTTGTATACCCTCGAAGGCTCCTACAAAAATTACTGGCATTCACACTGTCTAAGCTAGGCAACAATAAAGGCAAGGTATCTGAAAAATAAATTGCTTGAACTATACATTTTGATCGAGTGAATTCAGTCGGTGTAGGAATGCTCTTCCAAGTTTTTATGAGGCAAGGGCTGCCAAAAAAAATTTGAAGACTTCAGATGTGAAAAGAGAACAAGAGCAAAAAGGTATTGGAACTAGATTTCTGAGAAACTTCAGATAGTTTTCTTAGACTTACTGAGATAGTATCCTCGGATTACAGCCTTACATCTCCACCGTCTTCCTCCCCTCTTTTTTTTTTTTTTTTCTTTGAGCCGTCTAAGAACCTCATAGAATCATTAGCCTAAAAAGTAATTATTTAATTAATTAAAGACGGTAATTAGTATTATTTTTTTTTTATAATTTAAAATAGAACAAGAAGACAAAATAATGAATTTTTTGTAGCATAATATTTTCATGAAAATATTCAGTCTAAATTTAATTATTCAAATAAGTAATAAAAATTGGAAGAATTAAACCACTGACCATGAATTTATCTCAGCACACTGAATGAAAAAGAGACTTAGGAACGAAGACTTTCTGATGACCTTAGAGGGCGGAGCTTTAACATACTGTAACAAGAGAGGAAATTTCAACAGGCTGCAGAAGAAAAACAGTACTTACGTGCGCTCCATTTCGGAAAAAGATCGCCCCGAGGTAAGTATTATTAAGTTGGATTTACTGTTATTATTTCACAGTGTAAAACATTTAATCGTCTGAAGTTTTTTGATGGATAAGTTATTTTTAAATAAAAATCCTATGATTTTTTAATTTTTTTCAACTTCCTTTTAAAAGTAATTATTGCAATCGTTCAGTTATTAAATTTTGAATATTCGCTGGAGATATTTCGGCAAGAAAAAGTAACTTTTACAAACTTTTCTTGAGTGTCTTTCTTTACCCAATATTATTACCAAAACTAGCGAAAAACTGCAGAAATTGAAATTCAAGTTAAGTTCCTCAAGGTAACAATTAATTTTGATTAATTCGCTTGTCCGGAAACCCTGAGATTTGCTTTAAGGTATAGCTAAAAAAGGGAAGTATGAATCTCTTGAATGATTTGGTTTTAGTTTTCATACAGCTTTAATAAAAAATCTGGAATTTGAAGAAAATGTTATGTTAGAACCAATAGAATTTTAGTGAGAGAAAAGCGCATGAATAAGATTATCTTAATGAAAACTGATGTTAAAAGGATGTTCTTTAAAGCTGAGAAAAGATTTCAGTGACAAATGACTTTAAAAGATCCATCTCGGATGTTGCCCGAGAACAGTAGCGAAGCCAATTCTTCCAATGTGATGAAAGGAAATAGAATAAAATACCCATGTCACTCTGTACCAGCATGGAACTAGATAAGGCAGTAGTTGGATCTCACATGGATTCTCCGCCCTGAGCCAGTTTTCCTTCGCCAGCTTCCGGCTTTGAGTAACAATGCTTTTAGACTCACGGCTACCTCACAGAAATAATGACTAAAATGGCCACAGCTCCTCGTTCAGTGCTTTCGCTCACAACTCGTACTGTATAGGAAATTAGAAATTCGCAGGGTATAACTCCTTGCACTCAACCAATGTGCACTGTGACTAGGATCACGATACTTCTTCTTATATGGTGTTGGCAAAGCAGAAAAAAAAAAATTCCAGGTCTGTTTGAATCGCAGTAAGTTGTGCGAGAACTCAGCCAGGTTTCTGCTTTGTCTTACTTTACTAGTAAAAGCGATTTTATTAAATTTTCGATTCTGATTATTCACAAAATATTCGTTTTGAGATCTCCTTTGAGACAAAAAAAAAAAAAAAGATAGTTTTTAGAAATTGATGTATATATGTCCACGGAGGGTGATGGGTTATCATCTGATGTACTTTTACAGTGAAATATACGGACTTATTACCAAGTAAATATTAACAAGGATTAAATATGTAACAAAATTTTAGAAAATTTGATGAACAGAAGTGTCATTTACTGAATAGATTTCTCTAGTTTTTAGCTATTTTATCCTAAATGATCCCTTTATCCCTGTAAGTGATCTTTTTATTACAAATTTTATGCTATTATATTATTATACTATCATACTATGTTTGGGTGAGCTCAAGTTTGCCTATAGGTTCGCTAAACCACTAAAAGTTGCAAACAACTAACTAAATGCATTCCCTAAATATATTATGTGAATGTTAGGAATATCATTGTTAACTTTCTGGGTGTTGTTAGACTAGGACACTTGTAGAGTCGCCTGAAGATCCTTAAAGAAAAGGGCCAGTCCACTTCACTAGTTCAGGGAAGTCACTAAGTCAAGGACGAAAACTCGCAGACAGTTTAAACTTTAATATATTATTTGTTTATTCCAATGGGATCAAACAAATTGCCATCGAAATTGGTTAACGGTGTAAGAATTGAAGAATTCAAGTGTAATGTACGATTATAAAAATTTGGAATTTGAAGAAAATGTTATGTTAGAACCAATAGAATTTTAGTGAGAGAAAAGCGCATGAACGTTTACGCTAGATAGTTTTTAATTTAAATAATAATTATTGTACATTACTGACTTCATACGAGCTATATTTACAGAATCTACATTAATGAATGATTAAATTCTGATTGGCTAATAAGTATACAGAAGCAAACCATAAAATAAAACAATGGACAACAATAGGACAGCTGTAACAATCCGAGAAGTTTACCAGACCTACGACTCCAAGAACTACGTCCTGAAGGGACTCAATATGCACATTCCTCAAGGAACTATGTAAATTAATGTTTTCTACTTTAAATTATCTTAATTAATCTTATGAATGCATAATGAATGTTGGCAACCTTGATTTTTTTTTTTATTGTAGTTCATATCCACTTTTACCGGAAAATTCAAGAATATTTCGACCAAGATGAATTAATTATAACGAAAATTTATCTTCAATTTATCTTTTCTTTAATTACTCGCAAATTATTTCATTTTTTGTTTTTCTTTCTTTCTTTTTTTTAAAGAAAATTCATGCCTATTTTTTCATGGGGGCTTTAAGTCCAAATACCAAATTAGATGTCGTGGACGGAGGCAACTAGCAAACGTATTTTGCTATCAATTTTTCAAATCAATAATTAAATAAAATCCAAGGCCTTGACAGGGAATCAATTACAGAACTACAACAATACTAGATTTGAGGTACTCGACTCTACCGCTCGGCTATCTTCTGGTTTTGCAAAACTCTTTGGACTACAGTCTCTTCACAGATTGCATTTTCACGTGTAATAGTACTAAAGAATTATTTAAACTGTTTCAAAGTCTTGGTTGTTTACTTAACACAATATCTTACCCCTTTTCCACCCCACATCATGTTTTTCCCGAAGTTTTACCTTAAAGTCACCTTTCTCTAACAATTTTATAAACATGAATTTTGCGTAGATGTGGTTAGAATGTGAAACGCAGGTTTCCGTTAGGAAAGGAATGCAGGCAATAAATACCCACTGATACTTGTCCACGCTTCGCCACCACAGAGAATACTGGTGCAAGGAAAAGAATCGTCCTGCTGAAAAAAAAGCTGGATTAAATTACCGTATCGTAAAATACGATCAGTAGCACATTAGGAAATAAGAGGCCACGTCTCCCTAGTGTTTTGTATAAACCTAGAGAGTTGTTTAACCTACTGGACCCAACTCTCTGCTGAGTCATTACTACTTGATCATCTGCAAACAAAGTTAGCTGATCATACTAATGTCCAAGGACACGCCCATTTCTGTAATATATATTTTTAAAAGTGTGGCTGAAATCGCACATTTTTGTCTGAGAGGCTTAGAAATTCCGATAAATGAGATTAAGGGAGAGGTTTGCACTTTAGCTGGTATATTATAGGAATTAGATAAATGATTTTTGATTGAAAAATTGTTAACTGATGGAAGAAGCTGCTTTTTATCAGAAGATCCATAAAAAAACAAAGAAATACTGAGAACGGAATGGGTTCACATCCATTTCTCTGCTCTGGTCACCAATTAAGTAGTCTAAGTAAGTTACCACTTCAAGTCATTCTAATGACGTCCACAACTGGCTACAGAGTAGTGTGCTTCTTCCAAATCTATGAATACTATCTTCTTTTCAGCGCAATAAATACAAGCCATCTATCACATGTGTATCTTGGTTATTACCAATGCCATTTTTATCACCCTTTGTGGATAGTCGATGTAAATGAGATACACAACCAGTCTTCAGATATATCCTCTCCTCCTAAATCCTGATTATAAAGTTTTGTTAAAAGCTTGAACAGTTTCCGCCCACCACATTTCCACAGCTTCACCACTACTGCCTCTTTATATTGAAGAACCCATTCCGTTCTCAGTATTTCTTTGTTTTTTTATGGATCTTCTGATAAAAAGCAGCTTCTTCCATCAGTTAACAATTTTTCAATCAAAAATCATTTATCTAATTCATTCAGCTAAAGTGCAAACCTCTCCCTTAATCTCATTTATCGGAGAAGAGGATGATTATACTCGTATCTCGCAAGGAAGTACACGTCCAGAACAATAATAACCATCAGTTTGAACTTACTATAGACGTCTAACAATTCATTGTGCATTAAACTAGTCATCATGTTTCTACTCTTTAGTTTTGGCCTGCTGGGTTCCAGTGGGTGTGGTAAAACAACATTACTGAATTCCGTAGTAGGTCTTGTCGGATTTAATAGTGGAACCATAGAGCTGGCGGTAAAATCCAAGAAAAATATGGGATTCATGCCACAGGTAAATTAAGGCTTTTAATATTATCCAATCAATTCACACACACATTAATTCTATTTTCACTTTCCTACTAGAAAGTCGGTCTACATGAACAACTGACTGTTGAAGAATTATTGTGCTATTTTGGTACACTGTATGGAATGACACATACGGAGATGCAATTGAGAATGGACTTAATGTTCGAGGTTCTGGATCTACCTAATAGGCAAAAATTCATACCAGAATTAAGGTAATTTGTTTCTATTTGACTTGATATAAAAGATTTTCTAATTTTTAGGGCTGTCCCTGTTGAATGTGATGCAGTAGTTTAACGCCTGACTTTTGTTGGTTCATTTATTGCTTAAATAAAGGCTCTGGAATAGAAAAATTTCTGGTACTGAGGGTTTTTTAAGAAACGATATGGATAGCAGCTCGAGGAGCAAACCCTACTTATTAGTCTTTTGATGCAAGAAAATGAGTTTGGTTTAGATTAAATGTTTTGATGTTAATCAGCAATCAGAAATAATATTTAAAATTATTTGAGAGGTTCGGCAATGAATTTAAAAGTACAAATATCTAAGTTTTGATATATTTATCTTTTATTCAAGATATGTAGTTGCTGAGCTTGTTGATTGTAAGATCTGTAAGTGAAATATGTTCACATCAATAAGATTATATTGAGATTGACAACTTTTATTCACAAACCTTGCAATCAACAAATATTCAAGCATATATTACATAACCTGAAAAATATACAAATTATATAGAAACGTTTACTTTTATACTTTTTTATCATTCACCAATAATTATATAGAATAAAATTCCTAGGGTTTGGTGAGTCAACCTCTAAAGGGTCTCTGGAGACACCAACTACATAGATCACCTATTCTAATCCTGTTTTATTATTATTATTATTAAACAGAAGTTTGGTGAGGGGCTCCAAGACAAAATAATAGAAAGTTTCCTTTCTGAAACAGCTGAGTTCTAGACTATGCATTGACGCAGTAAATCGTTTTTTTTTTCGGACAAAACCTATAGGTTACATGCACTGTCTGACCCTTGTGTTTCCTCAGATTTAAATCAACTAATTGGCAATCAAAATTAATGGAATACCAGTAAATGTAGCCATTAATAGATTTTTCTGTCCACTTCTAGCCTAGGATTTCCATTAATACCACAACCACTGACTGTTTATTCATATAACACCTTAAAGACATTTGTCTTCCAATAATTTATTGAGACTGTAGTAGCCCACAAGTACAAATTAATTGCATGAATTTCTCCAGGTTTCAACCTTGGTGTAAAAAAATATAAGATACCTTACCTTCTAGACTAAGGGGTTTTCTCCATAATAAATCCTGAGTTCCTTAGATGAAGTTTTTTTTGTGATTTAGGAATAAGGCGTAGATTTTCTTTGAGTAGCAAATATATCATCAAACTTGGCAACATCAGTCTTTGGCAATTCCTTTCTGATAAGCTTTATTATCTGCGTGTAAGAAGTCATTCATAATTAACAACGGAAAATTAACATATAAACAATGAAATTGATCAAATAAACAACTGATTAATTTTGTATTATGCCCTAGAATCTATCTTAAAATTGCTTAATTGTTGAAAATAAATTTTCATTGTATTTTTTAAAATTTTACCATCAGACATAATATAATTAATACAAAAATTTTTATTTTTCTAAAGCGGAGGTCAAAAAAGACGAGTCTCTATGGCAGTCGCTTTGATCCACGACCCAGAACTGCTAATTTTGG
The DNA here is from genome assembly GCF_049639745.1 of Rhodnius prolixus. Taxonomy (NCBI): domain Eukaryota; kingdom Metazoa; phylum Arthropoda; class Insecta; order Hemiptera; family Reduviidae; genus Rhodnius; species Rhodnius prolixus. The sequence goes on along the minus strand of NW_027411583.1, from coordinate 9,957,730 downwards.
ACGAACCAACTGTAGGGCTCGACCCAATTCTCAGGCACAGGTAGAAAACTTCGTATAGTACGTAATAAATTATACATGATTGAAACAAAAAGAGGAATAATCTCATTATATATGAAGTTTATCATTTTGATACTATGACCTCGAATTATTTTTAGACTGCTTAAAGTTAAAAATGTTTATACGAAGAAAATTTATTTAGTTCATAATCTGATTAGACGAGGGCGTCAAGAGTCATAAAAAAATCTACTTATTTGTTTTCATAGTAATTTATTTTATTAATCCATTATATTAATCATATTAATTGCCTATGCTTACCGAATGGTCTCTAGCCTTCATGAATGGAAATAAAACAATAATAAACAAAAGAGGCTGCTGGATAACGGGTTCCAGTTTGCAAAAATTGTGTGTTTATATATTGTATGGTGTTTTATTGTCCGCTTAAACAAAAGTACAGAAAACCGGGCGGAATTTTACAGGATTTGGCAGTTTCTTGTAAATTGGTGCGAAGATGGAAGTAAGACAGTGCTAATTACCACGCACTACTTAGAGGAGACTAAACATACGCATACCGTAAGTGAAATTTTAGTTCTAATATATATAAATTGTATGAGTCACACTTACCCGGCAAGTAAATAATGTAATCCGAAAAGAAGTCGAAGTGGATCTATCTACAATGCGCTTTAAAACATTTATTGTATAAGTAACTTGTTTGCAGGAATCTGTAAGTTGAAAATTAAATGAAATGAATAAAAAAACAGCTCATTTGTCTTTTGTTTATATCAATGCTTAAAAAAGTTGTGATCAGTAATAACTTAGCCATACCTTTTCCATTAGCTAATTCAATTAACTGATTTAATAGGGAAAATATTCATAACTTACCTTTGCCAAAATCGAAATTAGCTGGCCATTTTCTTCGCAGCAATACGCCTTAACCGGATTCCACCATAGACACCAACTCCATGTTACTAAAAAAAATAATCTTTGCAAGAAAAATGTAGTTCATAAAATATTTAATGTGAACGTTTAGGGTATGGGGTATGAAATTGACTAGAGTTTGCCTGGGGCTCGTGAAGAAATATCTCCACTACTTCCTTCCTGCACAGGACTTGCTAACAACTCTTGTCTATTCTTCTTCAGGTAGGTCTATTGCGAGAAGGCGTATTGCTTTGCGAAAAGTCACCACAACTATTAATGGAAGAATGCAATACACAATTTTTAGATGATGCATTTTTATCAATAAGTCAGCAGCAGATTTGTGAGGTAAATGTTCCAATAAATTTTTAATATCTCTTAAAATAATATGGTAAAAAAAAAAATAAATAAATAAAAAAGCACTTAATAAAATTGTTTATTTTTACTAGAAATGCTAGAGATAGTCTCCAGAGTAATCTATTGGTATATTTGGAGGCAGATTTTCAATTTAGAGTTTTCAGAAATTGTGGAAACCCGAGTCGCAACAAAATAGTTCTGTTTGACAAGAATTACTTATTTCATGAATCGATTAGGCTTTCCTCTAAGGTGTCCTTTCAATTTTATATATTTTTTCTATTTTAAAATCCGATGTGAAGAAATTTCTTAACCGGAAGTACCATTTACTGAATGGAAGTTAACTTTATAAAGATTTTCTGCGCACTGTATACGCATTGCGTACACACTGCATATAACTTTCAATTACAGTATCATGAAAACTTAATTTTATGGCAATTTACAACAGTAGGCTTCCCTTGAAAATTAGTGTAATTGATCAGTGAAATGTTTTCAAACAGTTAAATGTTAGAATTAAATATAATCCTATGTTTTAGAACTTAGAGAACTTTAGAAAAGTAAGTCTACTGAGGGTGTGTTTTTTTTTTTGTTTGTTTCAGGAAAATACCACTGCACCTATTCATTGCAAACAATTAATCTTCTCTTCATTGGCGCTCACTAAAGAAACCTTTGCGGTTCCCAGATTTGCTGCGGAATTTAAAAAAAATGTAACATACATGTGGAGAAATTTATCGTGAGTGTTTTTCCTACAATAGATCATGATTGAAGTTTCAATTTTAATTGTAGAAATCTATTCGAGTTTAATCTCTCGCTATACGAAATAAATTCATAAATTGAGTTTTAACGTTATTGTATGTGAGTTTACCTTAAAATTTAATTAAAGTGGAATCCACTTTGAGTTGTCCCGTGCAACACCCAAACAAACTGGAAGGTTACAGATAAGGAAAGTACACATATGTACATTAAAAATCACTGCCGTAGGGCGGGAAAATTCAAATTTTAAATTTTTTTTTGATAAAACTCATAACAGGAATGTAAAGATTTTTAAGTACTAGAATATTTTTTTAGGATTGCAATTTTTACATTTGGGTTGCCCTTTATATCTATACTACTATTTTACTACGCAAACGGTGGAGAACCCGAAGGATTCTCTTTAGCGGTAGTAAACCAGGATCTATCGTCCTGTGGGAATTATAAATTTCAACCAGAAATTTGTAGTCTGAATAATCTCAGTTGTAATTATTTACATCGCTTGACACAGAAAACTTTTACTTTAGTAAGTATTTTTTTAATTTTATAGAACATAAATAATGAAGTTGAATTTGAATTAAATGAAAAATATATTTCATTAGGTAGACCATAAGGAAGTTTCAACAGCTATTGACTTTGCAAAAAACAACCATCTCTGGGGAGTGCTACATTTCGTCCAAGATTTCACTGATGCCCTATCAGCAAGAATTGAAGAACCTTTTATAAAAGATACTGTTGTTGTGGAAAATAGTTCTATAATTATCTTTTTGGATTCTTCTAGTAAATTTTAAACTGTTAATTTTGTTATTTAGTAAGCATTTAAACTATTTTAAAAAATAACTGAAGAAGAAGAAGAAACTTATTGACATTTACAAAGTTTCCCATTGTATGTTAGTAAAATATCGTAGTCGTTATTCAACGTTACGATGTTTCTTAGATCGATTCTACCCTTACTTGATCAATTCAGAAGAAAGTTCATGAATTATTACAAATACTTCAAACTGCTGTTGAAAGTAGGCTCCATATTTTATGCACTTCATTAACTTCCCTGATCACTTTGATTTAATTATCCAAAATTTCTCAGAAATTGCTATCACCAACTCTGGGCCAATGATAGGTTAAGTTCTTAAAGCATTAACTAAGCTTTCAAAACAGGTCTGACTGTCTGAAGATATTCAGAACACTAATAAACCTGAGATTTCTGAATATTCTTAAACATATTAAATGCTATTAAAGAATCGCCGAGACATGCTTGAAAGAAAGAGTAGCCAGAATGCCATAAGTAGACTTACCTCGATGTTCCTGCTTTCCGTCTAAACTCCCACAAGAACTGTTGTTTTCTTGTTCTGGATCCGTCCGTGAAACACATCAGCGTTCCTGATTCCATGTTTATCGGAATCCTTAGCTCCTTATTATTTAAACCTTCTATTCTTACCTGGTTAATTTTTTGTAAGAAATACTCCTCCCAGAACCAGATAGTGAGCAGCAATGTTATTCAAGAATAAGTGGTTAATGGAATATTTCTTGTAATGAGGATTTCCACAAGAAGGCCGGCTTGTTCATATCAGTTATTCTCTTGTGTTCGACATTTATTAAAACTTCAATCATATTGGCTTGTAAGATGATGTACATAACTAAAATCAAAATACACACGTATAACCCTATAACTCTCGTAACAATCCAAAACCAATTGGAGATCTGTGGGTGACAGCATATTGACCTACCTTTACTTTTCTTTTCCCGATCTTAAAGCTTTGCCAATTTTAAACAAAGTATAGTCAAAGCACTTACAAAATCTGTAAAGCTGTAAGCAAAAAATGTCACCTAACTACTTTTTTTCGCTAGAACATATACTTTTTCTATTGTCAACTGCCTCACCATGTCCTTATAAGCAACTGAATCCTACAAATATGTAGTTCTTATTTCAGTAATAAATAAGTCCAACACAAGTTAAAACACCTGGTTAAACACCAACGTTTTAACCTAGAAAGTTGTTGGTTTGCTTTAAAACAATGTAATACTTTTCAAATAATTATTAGATTAAACTGAAATTTCTTGCAGATAAAATTATACACGGTATAATAGAAAGGAAACTAAGAGATAGTTATTTGGAAATGGCTACAGATATATATCAAGCGTGTGGATATCCAACTAAGTTCACAGATCTTCCTATAAAGGTTTTCATAGCATGTTATCTTGATTATTTTTGCTATTTTTATTACATGCTTGAATTGAATTTGTTTGAAAGAGCTGAACTAATTCAAGAGAGTGCCATTCTCTCAATTTCCTCCTTTATGGCGCTTTCTTCTGACACTGTCCTTTTTCTGACAAAGCTTTCTGTCGTTGAGCACTTTGTCTAATCTTATCGAATGCCTAATAACTTTTTCTTAGTACTCGGTGTATGGTACATTCGTTCAACATGGCTGAGTCATCATAGTTCTGTAATAAAAAGTAGTAATGCAATCGTGCAGACTTGTGTTTCTAGTTTTAACCGAAGGTCACTTTTAGGTTCTTAAAAACTTTTGAAAATTGGTCTGTGTATTTATCTATTAGTCTGACTGGAATTATTTATCCACCTTTACTAAAAAAACAATAAAAAATCACAAAATAATATTTTGTATTTAGTTTATATATTACTTGGAGATCAGACAGCAAAGTTTTTGATAAGATCAGTCAATAGAAGTTGCCATTTTACCGGTTAGATTTTTTTAAACCCCAACCGCTCACCATGAAAGCTGGAACGCACACTAGTGGGCGGCGGTAGGGACCAGATTGACTACCATTGCTTTAGTGGAATTGTGATTTAATTAATAGGAAAGTGTATTAATAGGAATTATTCTATATTTACGAAATTCCAAATTAGAAGCTAAACCGCTGACCGCAAGTGCTATTTTACTGAGTAGATTTTCCAGTTACAACGCTGTATCTCTTGCTCCCTATTTTTAGCTGCAACAGAAAATATAGCGTAAGATATCTAGTTTGCCCATCCCGTTTCTACTAGAATCTTCCTCAAGTAGATTGTGACGGGATTAGCTATAAGCCAAATCCACAGCAACGTTAAAAATATCTGTATGGCTCCCTAACGTGTCTATTACGTTTAAGCATATAATGTAGGTGACTGTTCAGACTGTGCTATATTATAATGAACTAGAGTTTGTCTTTGTGTTCACTAAACCTCCACATTTGGATACATCAACTACTTCTTTAGATCGAACGTGTACGAATTTTGGAAGAGTGACATTGTCCACAAGTAGCTACGTATTCTTAGGAGCACTTATTTATTTATTTTATGTTTACAGTTTGAAGAACCAATATACGGAAATACTAACCCTAATGTTAAAGAGTTTCTAGCTCCTGGTCTTATTTCTTTGTAAGTTTTACTAGATTTAATTATTGTTTTGATGAATTGATGCAGTTAGTTACTTAAATGACTTCTAATCTAATTTTATAGATTAATGTTTGGCATGCCATTACTTTATGGATATGTAATCGTTGAAGAGAAAAATTTAGGAGCCACTAGCCGCAGTCTAGTTGCAGGTATTTAATTTAAATATAATTATTGTCTAAATATTTTAAATAATTAATTTCCTATATTTTATTTAATAAGAAATTTGCCTACAGGCACTACAGTGATCGAAGTGTTAGCAGCACATTTAATTCTACGAGTTGGCATACAATTATTGCAGACATTTTGTTCCATGGTAATAATGTATTGGATTTTGCAATTTCCTTTGGAAAATCCTTTTTATTCTACAATTCTAATAATATTGCAAGGTTTAGCTGGAATTGCTACATGTAAGTGTTATAACTATATGATAAGCTGTGATGATAAATTTGTTAGATAGAGCTAAGATTGTCACTTAATTCTAAGGCAGCTAATTTGTCTTTAATAGAAGGGAAATAGTTAAAAGCAGAAGATATAGCGGATATAGAAGATAATATAGAATATATAGAGCGGTTATATATCTGGTCAGACCGTAGCAAGGAAGAATATATTATTTTCCACCATACATTTAATTATTGTATAAATAACATTTAACTATTTCTTGATAGAAAAAAATAAAATTATATTTACGAATCAGTTTTTAGGAAATTACGCGTAAATTTATCCTCAGCGCCCTTACTGAGAGATTTCGAGTAGTTCTTTTAAAGCTGAACATGAAGAAAAACGGAGATTCCATTAGAGTATCTATTTTCGTTTTCAATTAAAGACAATATCTTTTCAAGATCAATTGGCTGCTGAATTTTTCTATTCTACAATTATATATACATGATTAATTTACATGCCAAACATTGGTCTATAAAATAAGATTAGAATTCATTTAATGACAAAGGCATCAATTCATGAAAACAGTTATTAAACCAAGTAAAACTTACAAATTAAGAAGAGCAAGTCCTAGAAAACAAATAAAATAATTTTTATTTTCCTCCTGCCATATCTAAGAATTATTTAAATAGAGAAATAACAATGGTAACCCTCTTCAAAATTGGAACAGAACGGAAGAACTGAACAGTAACGGGCATTTATCAGCACCTAGGGACCAAAAAGGAAGGTACGCCAATATTTGCTGTAGATTCTAAGCTGAGATATCCATCGTTTCGCGATGAGCTTTGGCTTTAGTTTAGTAATCATGTGTAGACCTGGGTGTGATCGAAAAGCTATTATCCTTATGTCACAGACTAGACCATATTAAGATTTTCTATTCTATAATTCAATATTTGTGAACTTATAAGAAGAAATTTCATTACTTTTTTTATTTCATTTCAGCGTTCTTATTATCTACAAACTTGAATTCATTCCTCGGAATATCAGGCGTGGTTACTGGAAGCTTTACGGTCACTTTATTTATTAGTGGTAAGTTTGCAGCTGTCATGAAAATGATAGTGAAATTTTAATTGTGTCAAATTTACAAAACTAGTGTTTCCACTGAATTTAAAAGTTTTGTGGTTCCCCGAGTTTCAAAAATTGTGCTACAATTTTTTTTTTTCTAACACAATCTCTCACTCTTTCATACTAATGATGTTTACTAAAATCAGCATAAGAAATCTGATATTAATACTTACCATACATTATTTTTCCAGAGTTATGTAATAAAATTGATAAAAGCGATGGTCCACTTCGGTAGACTAATATTTTTCTAACTTGGACGTTTAGCCACACATTTCACACTTACAAACATTGAAAAATTGGGGTTTCAAATAAATGTTGATAAGACTGTGTACATGAGAACAAGTTTCTAGAAGAATGGAAGTAAAAGTATGGTTTAGATTCTAAGAATTTAAGGACAGTCAGCAAGAGTAGCCAGAGTAGCTCCGGAACAAGTTCTGTTTCGCACTTCAGAAACAGCTGAAGTTTAGAGGCCCGACAAACAGGGCGAAGGTCCTTATTTATAAGACAATGATAAGATTTGTAACTTATGAAACTGCATACATAGAGAGAATGCTAAATATATGGGAAAAGAAGATACTTAGAAGAATATTTGGTATGCTGGAGGATAAGGAATAATGTTGGGTTTCATCAAATTGTGAACAAGACTTGAGTTTTCTATGTTAGGGAAAACTCGTTGTGATGGCTCGGGCATTCGGGACGATTCCAAAAAAGCTGTTGGAAGAGAAAGCGGGAGGGAGCCATAGAAATTAACATCCCCGATTCAGTTGGCTGGGATTTGTGCAAGAGTGGGAGAATATGGATAAAACACGCCCAAGAGAAAGAAGAGTGAAGTCGGATTGTGGAAGAGATCCAGGCTCTTTTAGGGCCGCAGCGCCAAGGATTAAACAATACTCGAATTTGAAACACTAAAACGAGAGCTTACCTTCACATTCATTTAAGGACGCAGCTTAAAAAATCCATAAAACTGAAAAGAAAATTCGTAAAGCGTTAATTCCGGTAAACCGTTTTTCTTCATATTTAGAATTTAGGTTCCATATTAATTTCTTATTAAAATTGCAAGATTACAGTAAATCCTACTCAAGTTTCGTTTTAATTTTTCAAATTTTGTTTGTTACAGGTATGTTGTGGCCATTAGAAGGAATGCATCCTTCAATAAAACTATTATCCTGGATTGCACCATGTACCTTTTCCACCCAATCGCTAAGAAGTCTAAGTATAAGAGGGTGGGATCTAACGAATCGTGAAGTCTATTTAGGATTTATCTCCAGCTGCTTATGGATGTTGGTTTCAACATTGATTATTTATTTACAAATTAGAAGAAATAAAGCCAAATCGTTTTTATAGAAAAATATGCGATGCTAATATGTATGTGAAAATAATTAAATAATTTGTTTGATAATTAAAATAATTTTTAATAATTTCCCGTCTACGAAACCAAATCGGTAGTTAGTCGCTAAGCTCCGCCTGAAAAAATAAGCGATTACTTTACTTACTAATCGTAAATAATAATTTTTATAAATGAAATATATATATTTTGTTAACTAAATGTTTTTTCAATGTGTAGTAATCGTTTAATTTTCTTATTTTTCTACAAGCTTTTCCAACTACCTAATTGATCCAAAAGTCCTCGCTTTTTCATTAGAGAGAACTTAGTATTACATCCCCGCTCTTGGACGTCTAGTTTCCTTAATACTGGTTGTGGTAATTCCAAAACAGTCTTAAATTGGACATCAATGATTTAATACGCCTAATGCGTTAGTTATTTACTTTGACTAGGTTTGGTTGTTCATCCATCTTCACTGATTGACGCAATTGAAAAAAGACAAAGTCGGGGTATACAGTGTCTCTAGACGTAACTGTTTAAAGAGAATTGTAGAAACTGTTCTTCTAGCAAGACTAGTAAAATACCTGGCGGATTAGGAGTGTCTCATTCTACCACAAATAGTCAAAATACATGAAACTACAACGAAATGAAATAAAACTGAATTCTTACCTTAGCAAAAGGCACCAGTGTCAAAATCTACTGAAAAATGCAATTTTCTATTTATAAAGCAAATAATGAAAAAAGGGGGAACATTTTTGAGAAACCTAACTCTCAAAAAACAGAGGGCCCTGCTTTTCTTTTTGTCTCGAAGAAGTAGGTTTGCGAAAAAGATAATTCTCTGTGGGAGACTGAGTGGTGTATTTCGATTTAGTTTCCGTTTGACAAGTGATCACATAAAGGCTCTTCAGTACAATCAGTTAGACACTTGTCGCATGAAATTGTTTATCAAAAAAATTACAGTTAAATAGAATTGCTACCCCATCCTCAATGTCACTGTATAGAGAAACGGGCAACATTGGTGTGCTAGAATATCAACTAGTGAGAAAAGATTCAAGCGAATATAAAGGAGAATAAATCCTAGCTGAAATTTGAGCAACACAAAGGAAATCGACAAAACCCAAACTTAAGACAGCAAGAAAAGAGAAACTGAAATCGGATTTTTGGGAGAAAACTGAGGCTTAACCATCAATTATTACATTGTTGGTGGTTTATACATACTGTAGGAAGAGAGACGTCACATCTTTTCTATAACCACACAACATCATATAATCACTGTTCACTGATTATATTTTAAACCAAACTAGTTTAAGACCTAATATAAACCAATATACTCAAACGGCACATTAGAGTAGTTCTTGCTTAGCTTCTTTCCTTTCTTAAGAACAGAATTCTTAAAAATAATTGAATGAATTTTCATGAAAAACTTTTTCAGGAAGGAAGCCCAACCATCTCACTCTCCATGAAGTACCCTTAATTCCCTATTTCCTGGAAATTATTTCAAAAATAAAATTATAGATCTTAAATGTTTGTAGGAGAACATTCGAAGAATAAGAAAGATTATCAGAGAACAAAAATAATAAATTTAGTAAAGTGGAACTACTGGTGGATCTTGGATAATAGTGGATTTTTACTCACAAGAAGACCAATTTATAAGTGTGCATTGATTTTCTCTAATTCTTGGATCTTTAAAATGTATAATAACGGTGAAAACTAAGAATAATAAAAAAAAATCTGTGACACTGCAATACTTCCAATAACGAAGATTAAGAGAAAGTAACAGAGGAATTACCATGTAGATTTTTCCATTTTCTCCAATTGTATTTCCACATAATTATTCAATTAATTTTCTAACTATTATTGAATCATTACGCTGCGTTCGATAACAGTAAAATTTTGAATATTATTTTGTTATATTGTATAATACTCAATTTACATTTAAAAACAAAAAACAAAAAAACATCTATATTAGAAGGAAATTCTGTCAAATTGATGCTGACCATAAATTAATAGAGAGAAAAAGAAATAATTATTTTTTACGGCCTCCTCTTTCTTTAAGTTGAAGTTGTACCAGCGAGTTTGATGTCAGATTGTAGTAGGCGAGGGAGTTGGAATCTTTGAAGAACATTCCCTAAAACAAAATAAATACAAACATGATTATTTTTTTAAATAAATAAAAGCGAATAAAACCGATGTAGTACACGGCTAGATAAAATGAAACTGACACTTGTGGCAGGAAGGTTTTAAAAACAATATATTGGCCAATCCAGGAAAAAAAAAGAAGAGTATTATACTGAATCAAAAAGACGCAGAAATCACACTGATTCAGGCATCTTTAGCGAATGGCATCCGCTGACCGAAACCACTATTTCAAGAGCATCCCAAAAAAAAAAAACGTAGACCACGGGGAAGGCTCCGCTCAAAAAATCGTGACCATGGAAGATGAACTAAAATGATAATGAGATAATGAGATCTGTGAGGGACAGAAATCCCTGGAACCAAACGTTTTGGCTAAGGCTAACGTTCTGCAAAAACCTTATTGCCAACGGGGAAAAGAACCTGGTATAAAGAACGAAATATACCTCACATGGCGTTTAAATAAAATAACAATACAGAAATTGTTATAAAATTCACCTCAGCTTGTAATTTCTGTTTTGCAGGTGGCATACCAATAGCGTCTTGAATTCTTGCTTTCAGCGTGGCCACAGTATCCGTGTAGGGAAGTGTCAAAGTCAACGCTTGACCGTTCAACTTCCATTCAGGTTTGTCGGCCATCACTGGCACTAATACTTTGAAGGTTACCGGACCCTTTAAAAGAAAAGGAAGGAAATGATAAATTACCTTTAAATTATGTAATTTGTGAAATAAATTAACGTTTTTTTAATGAGATAAAGTAAAATACCTTATTCTGTGTAAGGAATTGCACTTCCGGTATAAGAGTATCCTCGGTTTTCTGTTTCTTAGGAACTGGCTCTTCTTCGGCTGCTTCAGCAGCATTTGCAACATGTTTTAATAGATTGCTCACCTATTCATTTTAAAAATATTAAAAAATCAGAAATAATTTCCTACTAAATAAATAATTAAATAAAGCAGTAGATTCGGAACATACAGAAGCGGCGGCCGGAGGCTGAGGAGGTTGTGGCGGCATAGGAGCAGTTCCTGGAGGAGCCATGAACGGAGATGGTGTGGCTGCCACAACGGGAAATGCTCCCGGTGGTACTAAGAATAGAAGAAGAAAAAAAAAGAGCTATTATTCCAAAGCAATAGACATGGGAACTCCAACTTTATGTACTAAGTCATACTAATAATTATACGAAATTATTTTAACAAGGAACATTCACACAGTTATCTGTAAATTATTCCATTTCAAAATCATGAACAGTTTCGGAGACTGTACAAATGATAAATGTAACACAGACGAATTAGGATTCTTTTTGCTTCTCTCTTTGTCTCATAGTTATGGATTTTATTAAACGGTCTTCAGTCCTGAGGCTGCTGGTGTCCTGGTTAGTTGTAAAATCTACTTCATATTCTTTCGGAAATGAAGATCTTTCGTAGAATTTCGGATCAAAGAACTGAGAGAATTGGAATCTGAATTATTCTCCAAATGTGGTTAGAGAAATAAAAGGAAGTAAATTAAAGTGGATAAGGCACATCATTAGACTGGAAAAAAAGAAGCTACAGGATCAGCGACCTGAAAGAAGAAGGAAATTGATGGATGTTGGAAGAAAAAGAAAATTTGTGGCACCCATTTTCCAGAGTGGAAACTGTTCCTTTCGAGGCTAGGGTCTTGCTTGGGTGTCACCAAAATAAATAATTAAAATTGCCGAGCTAATTAAATTACCCATAAGAGGTGGACGAATTGGTGCTGGCACCATCATGATTGGAGGCTGCGGAGGAGGCGGTGCCATAATTCCAGGAGGTGGGGGCAACGGCGCAGCTGCCACTGGTGGTAGAGGCGGTGCTGGAGGTTTTGGAGGTGGAAGAGGAGGTGGCTGGGCTGGCGGTTGAACTTGTTGTTGATTTACACCGCCAGGACGAGCCACTGGCTTTGGCCCGATCTTCTCCTTTTCTTCATCCGGCAACAGTCCTTTCACTTTGTGTATCTGGTGAATCTGTTCCTCGATAGTAATGTTGGCACGAGCGGCCCTAGTAGCTGCTTCCACACTAGACGTATGACCATCCCAAGTGACCTACAAACATGATAATGCTCAGTACATTATTTTATTTCTCTACACTTTAGCCATCACGATAGATTGACATTTAACAAGTAAAAAAAAATGCCTACCTTGTCATCTTTCTTTTTATCCTCTTCACCAATCTTTTTACCAATAGCGGTTTCTTCATCGCCCACACCGAAGATATCAGTACGACGTTCAGCTAGCTGCTTCAAGCTGGCCTCAATTGCCGAACCTGGTCAAAATTAGAGATAATGTAAATAAAATTTCACATTAGAAAAATATAGTAAAAATCTGGACGTGTTTCCACATAAACTATAATTCTAAATAACAAATTTCCTTTTAATTAATACAGTAGTGAGGGCCTTATAATTTTCAAGTATGGAGAAATGAAGTGCAGCTTCATTATTTGAAATTTTAATCTATAAACATCACATCAACGATTGTTTTTAAAAATTTGGAATGTAATTGTATGCAATACCTTTTATTTCACGCACTTTCCTAGAAATTTCATTTTAGGAGCTTGCTAAAAATATGGTAAGGTTACGATTCATTCTTAAGTTCATTCTAGCATAGTATACGATTCTCCGACACTTTTACAATATATTAAGATTTAATTCTAAAATTACGGGTTTGCAGAAATCCGAATAAAACTTGTCGTTTATATTTTTTTTTTAAGGCGAAGTCCCCGCGTCAAGTTTAAAATCGTTTAAAGTTTAAAAAAAAAGAAAAAAAAGTAGTATTCTGAGAAAATAGTTTTTCATTAAATATTTTGTCAAAACATATTAACGCAATACATAGTCATGCGATTCAATAAATAATATTGTTCTAAGTTATTCTAGTACCTAAAATATAGTTAAAGTTTGAAAAACTATTAATACCTCCAGCATACACAGTTTCCTGATTGATTCTATCTTGTATATGTTTATCTCGCTGCTCTACCCATCGTGGATCTAACAATCCGATACGCATATGTTCTTGCACCTTATTCGCTGGAATCTTTTCACTTGTCAACGGTGAAATCAAGTAATTATCACCTGATTTAAGATTCTTTGCAGCTGTGAACAATAAAGATTATGTCATAAATTATAGATTATAATTATCTTTTAAATTATTTAATAATTTTGTTTAACAAAGCTTACCTTGTTTAGGATTGTATCCTTTCTTTACAATAACTTTATCAGGAACTGGTGGTAATGGAGGTTGCATTGATTTGTTTGCCGACACTGCATTGGCCAAGGAAGACGTTTCAACAGTTTTGGAAGGTGGTGCCATAGTTCCAGGTGGCATTATTTGGGCACCAGCTCCAGATTTCTCTCCTTCTTCAGTTTCACTGTCACTGCTGGACTCTTCTTCCATATCTTGAACCTTTTTTTTGTTTTTTAAAATATTCGATAAAAATTAAAAATGTACTCGATCATTTTTAAAAAGACAAAAACACTTTTTAAAAAATACAAATATATCTTATATTTCTTTTTTATCGTTGAAACTTGGGAAATTATAGCATTTTTTTACTTTTGCTCATTCCTCCTAAAAAAGGAAGTATTGTAATCGTGCTGATTACAAAATGCTAGAAATGTTTTACACAAGAGTTTCCGTTAACAACTTGTTAATACACAGTATTACTTAATGTCTGATTTGAAAGTATGTTATTATTGACTAGACTTAAGGCTAGAAGTCAGCTATTTATGCGGTCTATCTAAAATGAATCGGCTGGGCTTCAAAATGCAATCTTTCTTTACGAGAAAATAAAGAAAAATATTATAATTTAAAATTGATGTAATCATTAATTAATTAAAAAAACGAAAGTTTAGCGAACATTAAACAGCGTAAATCTCGATACAGCATACCTGAGTATTATCTGAAGCACCTCCTTTTTCAACCACTGGTGGCGGTTCTTCCACATCGCTATCTCCCTTATCGCCTTCGTTGTCGCTGCCGACCTGCATCTGACCATTCTCCTCATTTGTATCCAGGATCCTTTCCTACGGAAGTATTAGATTGCTAACAAAATTCATTTACTGATCAATGAAATTATTTTATTTTATCACTATCACAGACAATAAATTTGCAAAGATGGAAGGAGATGCAAATAACGAAAAGTTAAAAAAAAAAAAAAGACTTAATATTATTATCTAATTATTATATTATCATTTTATTATTATAATATTATTATCTAATGGACACCAAAAATGCTACAAGTTATTATACTGTTATTCAATCTGTAATAAATTTTTTATTAAAACGTTGCATTTACTATCCTTCTTTCTACATCTGAAAACTGGTGATTATGATTATATCATGATGCGTTCATAGACTGATATGGGTATGTTCTGTGGAGTGTATCATAGCCATTTTCTTTATTCTTAATTCTTTTTTTTATCTACGAGTATAATAACGTTTCAGACCCTTCCTGAATATAATTGGAGTTACTGTTTTTTTTTTTTCGGCGCATCAACTTCTTGGTCATTAGCGCCCACTATCAAGGTTCTTCTTATTTCCATATACTACACGAGCTGGGATGACACGTGCAGACCCATAGCTTCCATACACTACACCTTGCTTAACAAGGTAGGGTGGAGCCTGAGTTACTGTTATACTTCCATTTTCAACCTTTTTTTATCTCAGCAGATAAAACTCTTTACTTTTTCCGCTTGGAATTGTACCGTCTCATTATAAATCAAAGATCTTAAAAATAACCCTTAACTGTTTTGTGAAACCTTCTGGAGTGAAAGACTTTCTAAAGTAAGTCATTTGAAGCAAAAAGAAAATTAAACCTTTCAAAACTGATAAATATAACTGGTATACACAGTTAGTTTATATGGTAAAAGAATTTGGTGTGGATACTACTTTATACCTTGAAAAAACCAAAGGCATATGCAAGAATATATGAATATATTTATTATATTCTACCATTATATTTATACTATTATTATATTCTTATATTTCTACCATAATTATTATCAATCATATTAAGGGACGCTGATTTAAGTCAGTTGTTTAAATTTAGTTATAATAAGCAGTCTAATCAATATTATTCAAAAAACATACCTGCATAAGTACTCTGGCACCGACTTCATCTGGCGTAGTAGGTGGCGGAAAATTGCCAATCTCGCCTGGCATGTAATCAACAGTCTCAACCACAACAAAGTCATGCCAGTCTATTTGAGCGTATGCAACTAAAGTAAGAGGGCAAAAATAATTAATTTTCACAATAATTATTTATTAATTCTGAAAAAAACAAAAACTACAGTTGCTTATTTTGGGTGAGAAGAAAAAGTTCCTGCAGGTACAGGTCCAACAGTGTGCTAGGTAAAGCTTCTTACAGATCCTGGAGCAACCGCTCCAAATTAAGATATCTGAGTAACATAAGAATGTAGGAGGGTTCTCCTACGACACCTGATAATTGCCCAGACTCTCTAGAGAAGAACGAGGAAAAGCGGTTCCCCATCGTCTTCCCAAGATTTTCAGAGAACGCTCCCTCATATTAGAGGGTTACGGGGATTGTGGATCTACCTATCACCTAGTAAGTTCTTGGATTCTCCAGGAAAGTTCTAAGAAGAGCCAGAACCTGCAATCTGAGATTACCACTACCTAACATTGCCAACTTATCTCTCCAATGCTTACTTTCATTTGTTGCTTACTTTTAGTTTCAGGGATAATCAAATTTAATTCTGCAGTTATTGAATTCTAAAATAAGTAGCCTCTTCTTTTTACCTCTTTCTTTTTCTAATGCTTGTTCTTCCTTCCGTTTCTGCATTTCTTGATATCTGAGCCAATCAGCACGATATCTGACCTGCTCTAAAACACCAGCAACACTGTGGCATTCATCTTTTAAACGAGACATCATATCCTTTGGTGGAATTAGCACCTAAATAATAAAATAAATGAATAAATAAATTTAAAAAATCAACCATGTTTCTGAACCGAATTTATGTCACAATATTTAAGTAAAATCACAATACCTTAGTATACTGTTCAAGCAATTTAGTAAAATACTGAAACAATGAGTGCTGTGGTCTTAAGAAATCAAACTGATAGTTTCTCTGTTCTCGATTCATCAAATTTGTCAAAAACTGTCGTCCGTTTCTGGCTACAAACTGAGCTGTCAGCTTCACAATGTCTCTGTAAAAATTAAAAGAATATATATATATATATATATATTAAAACTGTCCGGTAGGACAGTTGTATAAGGGTTGATGGTCAAAAACTGCACGAAAAAGCGTAACGTTGAAAAACACCCAACTTTGACAATTTTTTTCTCTTTTTCTATAAAAGATAAAATTCCCAAATTTTCTTTAAAATAAAGGGCAAATCCTCCTTTATGACTGTAATTTTTTGCAACAACCCAGATCTAATAGGTTTTGAGAAAAAAGTTGCTGAAAATGAGCAAAAACGGCTTTTTCAAAAATTGTTGTTGTTCTTGTTCTTGTTGTTCTTCTTCTTCTTCTTGTTGTTGTTACCTTTTTTGTAAACAACGTAGCGCCTAAACGCGTGAACCGATTTTCATGAATGAGGTGTCATTCGATTCGGAATTTTATGTAGATGTGCCTTTTGGGGGTCTCGGCCCTGTACATTGAATGGGAGAGGAGTTAGCCCCCTTTATGTAAGGCCCCCTCCAAAATTATTATTACTAATTACTCTGTAAATCTTGGCCCGATTTTGATAAAATTTGGTAGGATGATAGGGTTAGGGCTCCCCTACCTAACAATAAAGCGACGATCTGCTCTTACACTTGTTAAGGGGAAGTATAGCAATCGTTTCAAATTATCGACACGTGAACCGATTTTCATGAATGAAGTGTCATTCGAATCGAAATTTTGTACAGATTTGTACTTTAAAAGTCTCGACGCTATGCCTCATAAGGAGGGGAGTTCGCCCCACCCAAATAAGGCCCTTTCTGAAACTATTATTACCAATATTTCTACAAAGCTTAGTCCGATTTTGATAAAATTTAGCACGAAGAAGTGATTAAAGCTCCTCTATGTGGCTGTGAAGTGCCATCATGCTCTTACACCTACTAAGAGGAAGTACTGCAATCGTTAAAATTATCAATGAGTGAACCGATTTACATCAATGAATTGTCGTTCGATTCAAAATCTTTGCCTTTTAGGGAGAAGTACTGTAATCGCAGTTTATTTTTCTTGCTCCTCTTAAAAGGAAGTACTGAAATCGCAGTTTAATTTTGCTATTTACGTACAAATACCTTCCTATTTTATTCAAAACGCTTTCTCAAAAAAATGGTTATTGAGGATGGTTTGGGGACCGTAACTATAATCATTCTTTAAAAAGATCTCTCCAGTGGTAGTTACGGTTCCGATTTAACACCTTATCAGGTTATAATGATAGAATACCTTATTCCAAATTTTAAAAAATCTGTAAAGCAGACGTAACTTTGCAAATAGACAAAAAGGAAAATCTATCCAAAAGGTACAAAAATCTCCTTAACAAAAACTTACAGTTTTAAAAGTTAAGTATAAGGGTTGATTAAACGCCAAAAGGTACACAAATCAGCAGTTCCCAACATTTCATTAATACTTCATTGATATAATTTAAGTAATTTTACTGCATTAACTTTTCCTTCACATTTTTTAGAATTTATTAGATGTCACAGACCCTTATGCTGGCCAGTTCATTCATAATATTTTTTTATTATAATTATGATAAAATGAGTGATGAATTATTCTGAGTAGTCACATATACATGCATGTTAAAGTAGAAAAAAACAAAGTTAGAGTCGGCCACTTTTTAAATTTCAATCACGGAGGATTCAAAACAATATTTCAGTCTTAAATTCGTCTTACCGAAATATTCGTGAGCACAAATAACATACATTTAATAACAAGTAGATTATTCAACAATATTTACTCATTTCTCAATTGTAATTTAATTTAGTCCCCCTAATTTTACTTATGGTAAAATACTGGAATAATTAGCTGTCCTAAAAATATGCATATCTTTATTTTCTTTATTTTATATTACATATATATAACATTGTGGGAAGAACACCTAGATTGAGAATGTAATTGAAGAAAACTATATTATTTGCGATAAAGCCAGATTATTTATTACTTATTATTACAAACGTTTGACTACAACATAAAATAACAATTACTTTAATCGAAGAATGAACTTAAACCAATGATTTTTATTTAAAAATAAAAATAAATGCATAAAATTATTGATGTAAAAAAAGTTTATGAATTTTTTAGCCTCTTATTTTTTTTATATTTTTTATAACGTTTTCTTTTTCACCTGTGATTAATAGTTTGATTATTATAGATAAATAGATATTACAGTCAATCTAAGTTAAATGGTGTGCTACTTGAGTAAATATTTTGTAGACGAAAATGGCCAGCATAAGGGTCTGTGACATCTAATAAATTCTAAAAAATGTGAAGGAAAAGTTAATGCAGTAAAATTACTTAAATTATATCAATGAAGTATTAATGAAATGTTGGGAACTGCTGATTTGTGTACCTTTTGGCGTTTAATCAACCCTTATACTTAACTTTTAAAACTGTAAGTTTTTGTTAAGGAGATATATATATATATTTTAAACAAAAAAAAAGTAAATTAATTTATTTACTTTTTTTTTACTTTAAGATTAGACTTCGTTTTCGCCCATGAAGTACCCTATTTATTCGATTAAATCGATTAATAAAAACGTAAAACCAAGAGATTTTAAACACGCCATCAAGTATGAATCAATTACCTAATAAAGAAAATCTCTACAGTTGGTTTTCCTCCTGATATGTTTAATGACTAATGTTATGCAATAAAATCAAATATTTTTCAAACTCTCTTTTCTTTATTTCTTCATTAAAAGTAGACCACTGTTTTCCAGTACGAGGTTTGTGGACATTACCCACTTCCTTTAGAATAGTAACTGAAAATTTTGCGGACAAGCTCTTAAAGAATTTACAGTAATTCGTTTGTAATTTAAATCTTAAATTGACAAAAGAGGGTTCTCTTCCGAATTAGTTCTGTGGTGACATTGGTAGGGCTAATTGAAAACTACAAAGAAAGCCGTCATAACTGAAGTTTCTAAATTTAAAGCCATGAATGATCCCTAAATTATTTAATCTTCACACAATTTATTAATCACATAATTTAGAGCTGCAGTTTAATTAAATAAAGATACGTATTGTATTTTGAAATGTTAAATATAGTAGTTCGCAGTATTTGAAACCATATTTCCGCTTTGTAGCTTTATACCTTATGGACAATAGATTAATATCAATAAATTTACTACTGTATCCAAGAATATGTACATATGTACATATATAAAGTATCGAATAATACTCACAAATCCAAAGCTGAAATTGAAGGTGGATCGGCCAAAAATTCAAAATCAGACGGAGGATCTTTCGGAACAAATGGTTCAGCAATTTGTTTCAAAATTTCTTGTTGCTTCAACTGTGTAGCGGAAGTTACAGCTTTTGGCTGTGCAGCCGCCGGAGCCGGGGCAGCAGGTTCCGAGCCTAATAAGAACATTGGATATTGCATCCATTAATAACATTGGGTTATTAAACCAATTCTATCAAAAAAAAAAAAAAAAATGAGACATAATAACCTTTGCCTTCCTTAAAATCTTTAACTTTGTGTTGATAATACGCATGATAGGGATCTCCAACATTGAGGAAATTGAATTTTGGATTTCCCAATTCATTCTGCCGAATGCGCGATTCAAATTCTGGTCCGTTACGTGCAACAAAACTTGCAGTCTTATCAACGATATCTATGTAACGTAAATTAAAGAAAAAACAAAGAGCAACAGTCAAACATAATTTTAAAATGTTAAGTAACAAATAGTGTAACAAGATACTGTTCTATGTGATCTGTAACGTAGTTAATTTTTTTTTTTTTTATGAAAGGATACTTCTCACTTCTGGAGGTGGATATATAATCCCTACAATTGGTTTTGCTGCAGGCGGTGGTCCTTCTTCCTTTTCCACAACTACAGGAACAACAGGAACATCAATTGAAGGCATTTTTTCACTGAATTAACACGAATGTTTTACTGAAAATGCAAGTTCCAAACATAACCTTGACGTTTTGTTCTAATTCTCAACAACCAATAAACAATACTCAGTGAGGTAACCCTACAGAACAGCTGAAAATTTTGTATAGAAATAATTAAATATTGAATTTCTTTACTTAATTTAAAAAATTCTTCTATCAGATTTAGAGAAAAATATTCTTTCATACTTTGTTAAAAACTATTTTAGAGATTAAAAACTTTTCAAATAAAGCTAGAGAAAAATATTTTTCCCGATTTTTTTTTCTTCTATGTTCCTTTTTTTAAAAATTCCTATTTGCTTTTATAAATCAAAAAGTCTCAAAAACAGCTTACATTTTACAAGGGAAATATTAGATGTTTATACTTTTCGCCTACTTGTTAGTTAAATCAAGTGCTCGAAATCAGCAGTGAAGACCAGCTTTTATTTTTCATCCAGGCTGTTCGTACTTCGTAATTCATATTTATCATACTTAAAGGCAAACTTAATTCAGAGAATTAGCTGATAATGCAGGGTCTTTCATTCGCTAGTCTCAAAAAACACACAGCAGTAAGTGTTCCTTTCGACATTAAAAATTTTGTTTGTCTACTTATTTCATAATTTATGCGATTTAAAACGGCTGCACATTATAATTATTAAGACGAGAATTTTCTTTCCAGCTAATTCCCCTCTTCGTTTGTGTCGGAGTGGGATGTGTTGGTTCAATATTTTATTTGGGCCGCTTAGGATTTCGTAATCCTGAAGTGTCATGGAATAAGCGAGGAGATCAACAACCATGGAATGAATATACCGAAAAGCAGTACAAGGTAACTGTGAACAGAGTAAAGTATATTGTATTAGAGTCACTTTAAGTGCTTTTTTAAAAAAATATTTAATCTATTTGCAGTTTTACTCGCCGAATGTGGATTACAAAAAACTAGAATCACCTGCCCCTAAATATTAGTTTATTATAATTTTTGCTGAAAATAGTCCTTCTTAAAAATGTAAATGTTTGATCATAATTGTTTGTTAATATGTTATAAATAAATATGTGTGATATTAAAACCAAGCCGTTACTCTTTAATGTGCCCCTAAGCGTCTATAATTAACAATAAGAAGCGTATGTACATTAAGGATTCTCCCCTTTGAAAGAAAATAATTTATGTAGTTACATTGCAGTGATTAATTATGTTAATGTTAACCGATTGCCTTTCTGTATTCATTCGGAATTCATTTTTTTTTTCTTTTGTCTTAGAGGCTGCTTTGATCAAAATTGCATCCAGTTTAGGACATCCTCTTCTGGCCGATTTCTTACTTACTCCTTCCTTTTTAAAAATCAACTCAAGTGCCTGAAGCTCTTATTTTTTAAATATTTTTTTCCGTTTGCATTCAAATCCTAATCATTTCCATGCAAATATGTACACTAATCTAAACGTTACCGTTCAAACTATTTTGGAATGCTTTATCACGCTTTGAATGTAGAGTTATCAAACTAAACTCTTCAAAAAAGAAGTGCTCTGGATCAAATAGTTTGATGTAGTTTTCTTCAGAAGGAACGGATCGGTTAACTCTTAAATAATTAACTCGTAACATCTCAGGAGATATTAATAAATTAATAATTAATTATCCAGAAAGTTTTATTGTAATGAGAAACCCACTTTGTTTTGACAATCTCTGGCTGTCTCATTTTGAAGAAATGTTCTAAAGTCGACATTTACATGTTTATGAGAAATGATGTATTGCTTGAAGATTTGCAGACATTCCCAAAAAAATAATTAACTAAATTCTTACATAAAATTGTTGTTTATTCGACCTCTTACAATGAAATCGCCTTCCCTTTCTCCAGCATTATTCCAAATCTAATTTTTCCATGAAAATGAATGCAAGCAAAAATGAGAATCTACATGATTGTAGGAGTATACATATTTAAAAAACGTTGCTTGGAACCATTCGACACTTAAAAGTGTGTAGAAAAGTGGAAAGAAATTTTGTAGGTGGATGTCAAGTGCTGTTCACGAAACGAACGAAATTACTTCTGAGGATGGAAGAAAATTCTGAAAACAAAAGGAAAAAACGTAGATGATGAACCATTATTCAACGATTTTATTGAAAGCAATATCCCGAAAATCGTGGAATTCAATCATTCTATCAAAATTATGTTGAAAGTAAGTATTCATTTTGTTTGAAAATTAATTATTATATGAAGTGAATTCTTGGTTATTTAAAAAAAAAATTACTGAAATAAATTAAATACTGTCCATGTTTTCTTGCATTCTTGCAAAATGATTAGGCAGGATCAAAAATTTTGTTGGGCGGACTTGAAGGAGATGTTAATTTTACTCTATAATACCATTTCATTACATTACTTAGTCTAAAAATCAGCATAATATTTATAAGTCCATTTGTTGCCGAGTTGAGTTAAATTCCAGTTATTGCCTAAATTCTGCATAAAATTAAATAGTCGTCCTTTCGAACTTAACATTTTAACTCGTATAACTTTTGTTTTAACTTATTTCTTGGAGTTTTCTAAAGGTCTGAGCGTCAAGCTTCCGTAATTGTAGTTAAATATATTCATGTGATTTTTCAATGTCATTTCGAACCTCGTAATCTTATGTAGTTATTTTTAAGAATAAAAAGCAAAACAAACATAAAGACGGCACTTTAACAATAAGCAGGCAAAAGTGCTCTTAACAGTAGGCGGTCTAAAATCAAAACTATTATGTATAAGTATATTTTTATTCATGTTAAATCAATTTCTTTCGATAAAAATCATTCGAAATCGTTCTATAAATTAACACTAATTATTAAATTCATAAATATTGATTAAAAAACCGTGTTGGCGCATTTATAATTTCTTTTCAGGGCCGTTGTTATGGAGACTATCATTAACAGTGCAGAAGCTTAGAAATATTTAACTAGTACCTTCATAAAATGAGTACATATTAAAGTCAGTGGTTTTACGTATATTTTTAAAAAATATCATTTGCTAATTATTTAATACGATTTTGTGTGACTTACTAGAGGAGGTAACATAATTGATTTTTTGTTTTTTCCCAATTATTTCATCATCTTTTAAAAGAAAATGGTAAGTATGATTGAATCAAGCACTGTTACAGAATGCTGTTTAATGTAGTGTTTGCTAAAAGAAAAGTATTTTATTTAACCACAATTAAAATAGGGGAAGCTGCAAAAGTGTGTAACACAAAGGAGCAATTTGATTTTGAGATATTGCCAATCCAATGCGCCAACGGGAAAGAAGTGATTTCAGACTACTTGTCATCTCAAAAGATAAAGTTACTTCATCACTATATTCAAATAGAAAGTTGAAGAGCAAACTAGAATCTCGCAATGTTGTATGTGAAGCTGCAACCAAACGCAGGTCTTGAAAACTCAAACTAGATTCGTTAAACTAACTTCATGTGCATTTATTTTCATACCAGAACTCGGCCGTTCAAAGTCTATTTCGAAGCGTATGCTGTGAAACTCTTAGAACCTTAAACTTCGTTTTTTTTTTCCTCTCTGGTCTATGCATATTATTGTGATCCCAAGTATCGCTGCAGTGTTTCCTTACTCTCAGAACTTGCACTTGAGGAGGCATGTCTCGAAAACTCACTGTATCGATAACTATGACCATTCTTCCAATTAGTTCCAAATAAATCTGAACAAACTCTTCAGAAGTAAAACTATTGTAGCGTTTAGAGTACTGATAGAGAGAATATTTTTCAACCAAAGAAATCAATTAACAAAGAGAAACGTACAAATCAGGTTTACATTTCTAATTCAAACTTTTCCATTTTAAATCACTAAAGAGAACAAATAATTAATTCTCAAATATCCAAAATGTTCCTTTTTTTGCACCCTATAGTATAAAATGCGTATAATGAAATAAAGATATAATTTAACAAAGAAATTAATTGATTGCAGGAGACTTTAGGTTTAAATGAACAACATCAGGGTATCATTCGAAGTTATATCAAATTTGCAAGACATCAAAGAGGGCAGAATCTTAAATTTATAGATATGACGTTTCAAGATGTTATAGATTCAAGGTATATTCGTTCATAAGTTTATTACTTAAAAGATAGATCTTCTGGAGTGCAAATAAAAACTAAGAATTTTGAAAATCTCGATCATATTTTTAGAGACAGCCGTTGGCAATGTGTGTGCGTGCCTGGCAAATTCTAAATTTAGTTAACACTGGAGAATCTAATCTTTCTAAATAAGTATTTTATAAAGTATTTCAATGTTGAGTTAATTGTTATATATTTGTCATAAAATTTAGACTATTAGAAGACACATACACCAAAGATGAAGTTGAAGAACTAATTAACAACATGAAAGACGTAGTTAGTGGGGAAGTGGCAGGTGAATTAATGGACGTATCTCATATTAATGTACTTCTGTTCACACAACTTCTGTCACAAGCGGAGAAATGGCATCTTCGAATGAAAGTAGATCTATCGGATGTACAGAACAGGTTTATTTTAATTGATTTATTTTATCCATAAATATAAAAGGACCAAAAATAAATTTGTACTCTTCAATGGTATGGTTCCCCATTAGGGGCGATGTTCTAGCCACTTCTTCAGAGCATTTGAATAAATCAGACAATTTACCTTTTGGGGGATAAGTCTAAGATCTTTCACCGTCAAGATCTTTCGACCAAAGATCCTGAACTTAACTTCTTCAAACCCAAGACAATCTATCTAGAAATGAATGGGAGTTTCTTTCTCTATCTCATAAACCATACCAAACAGCTTTATAAAGAGAACTATTCTGTAAAAATTAATCCACATCGCCTAGTGTGTGATCCGGCCTGGATTTTAGAGATGTCGGTTGAAAACATAGAATTAACTTTCCACAGCCATATCCGGACCCCTAATCAGCATTTTCAACCTCCGATATCCTAATCATGCTCATCTAAAATTGATATGAAAATGTCCATTCCTGGAAGCTAGACAGTTGTATGTCATTCATAAGTTTCCTAGTCAATAAAGGAGAGAGAGATGCGCCTAATTTCGCCAACCTATCTACTTTTTCAGTATAAAAATTGAATAAAAAAAGCAAGAGTAATTCTCAAACTATGAAGAACTTCTAACCAATCTTATTTCTTCTTCATTGTTTTGATCTACATTAAAAAAAAGAAGGTCAAATTTAAAATGTAATGCTCTGGAAAAGTGTAAAATTTATTTTAACTATTAATGTGAGATTTAGAGGTGACGAATTTTGCCTGCAGGCACCCTAAATGCGAGAAATTATTTAAGGGCTGATGAAATGATTAAGGTTTGTCAGAGTAATGTGATGCTCGCATTGTTAGCATAGTTCAACTCTATGGATGTCAAGATCCCGTAAAAGTGACTAGTCAGTTCTTTCTTTGTGGTGCACTTACATAGATAGATTCTTCAAAACCAACTAACCAAATTCCACAGTTCAACGGAATCTGTTTATGGATCCATTTGTAACAAATTCTTCATTTCCTATACTTTTCACTATAACATTAATCATTCGCCCTTTTTCTACAGGGAACTTCTAGAAAAAGTGAAAATAATGGAAGAAAATGAAAATAAAAGCCAGCCGAATCCGCATAGACTTGAACCATTGGCCGACAATAGTTCAGGCTCGTTTGAATTATTGAAAATTGAAATTGAAAGATTAAAAGATGAAAATATGAGATTAGAAAAACAAACAGTTGAATATGAATCAAAGGTAAGTTTCATTTACTTATATTTACATACGAAAATATTATTTATAAATAATGTTTACTCTCAATTTTTCCCCCCTAAGTGAAATAAATTATTGTTCTATTTTTTCAAAACAGTTAAATCAATTAATAGAAGAAAAGGAAAAAATGGCCTTATTATTAAAAGCAAAAGAAGAAGAAATGACTGAATTGAAAAATGAAACCGAAAATTTATCTCTCACTAACAAAAATTCTGAAGTAGAAACTGATTCTGTAAGTCAAATTATTATTTTTATTTAATTTTTCCTTAGTAATAAGCTCTCGTTTAACTGAAATTTCCCTGTAAGATATGATTTAAGTGTAATTTACAGTTCTGATTTGCATAGTGTAAGTAATAACAGAATAATATTCTAACTAAATACCTACTTATAAAAAATAAAGATAAAATAAAATCATCTCTTAATTAACATTCTATTTCAGAAAAACGATTCAGAACAACTTCTTGGTGAATATGAAAAAGTATTGACAGAACAATTAAGACTCGAATTGGATTCAATGCGACAAGAATATCTGTCAGTTCAGTCGCAACTGTCTCTTGCGGAAAAAGTATGTATATTATTAACAATAAATTGAAATTGTTTGTAAAAACAAAAAAATGATTGAATTTAGATTTTGAGTAAGGAACTTATTGTTTCTTTTGTGTTCAGGAACTAGAAAGAAAATTCAATCAAACAGCCGCATATAACAATATGAAAATGATGATTGCCAAGAAAAATGAACAAGTGAAGGAATTACGAACTCAACTACAGAAATATGAAAAGACAAGTGAACCAGCGCCAGAATAATTGGTTGCCTTAGTGACAGTAATCTTGAAAAGATTTGTTTTATATAATAAACTTTTTTTTTTAAATAAAAATTAATTATTCAAGTTATTTTAATTCTTCTATAATAAAATATCACTAGAAAATGCAATTTTTTCTTTCTCTTTAATTATTATGATTTCTTTTTTTATTTTATATGCTCATTGATATGACTTATTTTTATTCGTTGTGATAAATTGGATCCGCATTGCATTTAAATGTTGTTTATTGGATATACAATGGCGCCAGTACTTTTGAATTAAAATGCATTTCTAGATTGTTTCATCCTACCAGAGCGCTCGTCATTTACACTAGAATAGCTTCAGAGAAGGCTGAGGCCTTCTATCGGTTCAGACAAGAAGACTTGCTCGTAAGCCCAATTATATTCAGCACCTATTATCATTATCTGATCCTTCGATTCTAAATTTTATATTATCACCGGGGTTTTCTAGTGAATAGATGTACCTATTATAAATTTCCTGCAGGCGTTTCCCTTTTCTATACGTCATTTACCGGCAGATATTTTGAAACAAATCAACACTGTAAATTCTAGGTTTGCAGTTGTTATCTATTACCCAAATACCGATTCTGTTACCGCTCACCGTTCAAAATATGTAGTATTTCAATATTCTGCACACATGGCTTCATATTGAAGAGATTGACAAGATTGGCCTCAACGAAAATAGGTACAAGAACATGCAGTCTCCCTATCTGTAAAATCCTTCCACTCACCCATTTGTAGCAGCTAATTATAACTTCACCAAACTCTATCTCTCGGACTAGAATTTAAAATGGTAAAAAATCCCTGAAATACAATACGCAAAGGTTCTCTGAATCTCTAACAAATAAGAAGCTTGCTAAAGTACATTTTATGCCAATAAAAAGGCTGATCTGTTTCTTGAAATTCGTTTTTAATACAGGATTAGTTCGAACTAAAAGAAATATGAAAATTCTCTAAAATTAATTTGCCAAGAGAGAACTGAGTCGAGAAAGAAAAAATTTGAACGGGATCTTTCTTACATTCTAATTAATGATCATGGTTATTATAAACATCAGTTGTAATCTTAAGCTATTCTATTCTTTGTCATTCCCATTTAGTTCTAGACTTGAATCAGTAAAACAAATATATTACTTGCCTGTGAAAGTTGTTTTTTTTCTCTTTGTTGACAATTCATCCAAATGTAGAAATAAAGATACAATATAATCCAAAAATTAGATAAACATTGTAGTATTCTGTTCCTAACTGTTTTGAAGTCTTGTCACACAATGGTGTGATCAATGGATGTACATTTCTTTCAAAAATCTGGAAAATTAAACTATTGATAGTATCATTTTGGCGATATTAAAATAAATAAAAAATTTATAGCATCAAACTGGCAATTTTGAAATTACCTTATCAAGTTTTAAGATTGAAAGCCATGATTCAGTGATTCACTGCACCATTTAATTACTTAATTATTGACTATTTTGCTGATATGAGCGATATTGTAAATCTACTTGTAAAAATTAGAGAAAGGAACAGAAAATTGATAGACGTTCGAAAATTCATAATTTGAATCCCCCTCTACCATATTTGTGTAAATAATTCATTTTGGTTGTATCATATGAAAAATAATAGAGAATCTTATTAAAAAGTAATTAATTATTTACGCTTATCATTAAGATACGAATTATTTAGTGGTATATGCAATATTTCAAATATAGTGAATGCCGTTTTTGTTTTAAAATAGGGAAAATTTAGGATCAAGTGTGCCATAATTGCATACGTCTTTTTCTATGGTGTAGTTCCGCTCTTTGAGTTAGGTTGAGGTTGGTGTCATGTTTTTAAATCCATTTTAATCTTAATTATTGCAATAAGATTTATACTTTATTTTAATCTGATTTTGTTTCAATCTGATTTATGTGCTGTTCGCATAAATTAAATAGTTTTAACTTGATTAAAAATTGAAAGTCTACCCAGGCTATTCATACGGCTTACATAGGTTAGGCTTTTTCGTAAACATTTAATTTTACTGGATGTAACATATTTTTAGTAAGATTGAATATTTTACATATGACAACTTACAAACAGTTTTTAGGTTAATCGTTGAATTAATTTATTTTTATAGAAGTGCAACTGTTAAACTTTGTTTGCAGGCCTTTACAGAAAATGGGGGCTTACAAATATGTGCAAGAGCTGTACAGAAAAAAACAGAGTGATGCTCTAAGGTATTTGCTTCGAATACGTGTATGGCAATATCGTCAAATGACGAAGATGCACCGGGTCCCACGGTCATCTCGCCCTGACAAAGCTAGAAGAATGGGATACAGAAATAAGCAAGGTAACTAAAATGCATGTGTTGAACTTTGATTATACACTAATTCACTAGTCTCTTTTTACCTTTAAATGTTATTTATTGATATTTAGTACAATACATTTTTGTTTTAAGTAAAAAGTCTAAGAGCTTTTGAATTACTTCGAAATGTGGTAATCATGCTTCTCTAAACTTCCGAACATTTGGTTGACAGGATACGCAATTTTCCGTATCAGAATTCGCCGTGGAGGCAGAAAGAGGCCAGTGCCCAAAGGAGCTACTTATGGAAAGCCCAAAAGTCATGGAGTAAACCAGTTGAAACCAACTAGGAACCTACAAGCCATGGCAGAAGTACGTATGCTTCTATATGCATATTGTAGTTCCACAATTTTTCATAAAAGGATGATTAATCACTACTGGTGTTTGTAAAGTATTAAAATTAAAGAAAAATGTGCTTTCAAGTAGAAACAATGGAAATTGATTCAGTATAGGTTCACCATAATGAAGGGGCTTTTGTAGGAAGTTTTAGATCTCGAAATTTTATCGAAAATTTGTGTTATCTTGTAATGTCTGATTCAATATTGCCATTACTACATGTTAGTTTTGACATGCAAAAATATTTCCGTTTCATTTAATTATCAAAAAGTCCTTAAAGTGAGTAAATGATCTTTAGGTTTTGTGCTATTAAGTATTATCGCCTACCCATATTCCGCGCATAGAAACAAAATAGGCTTAATACTAATTTTTTAAACATTATATTAGAAACATAACATGTTTGCGTATGCTTTTAATCCACAAAAATTCGAAACCCTTGAGAACTCGGCCTGCTGAAATAGATAACTGATGGGATCGCTACGAGATGTGCCTTGAACTACAGAGATGTGGTTAAGCATTGAATGGTACGTTTCATTTTCATTACTTAATGCAGGTGCCCCATGGCTTCCCACAACGGTCCAAATTTAGGTAGCAAGCTTCCCAATTTTGAAACATTTAATACTTATCCTTGCTATCTCTTCGTGATTCTATCGAAGTCCCGGGGAAGAAACTTAGGTATATGCAGACAGAAGCCTTTTCAGGAAATGACTTAATCAACTATACACGTATATAAATACATCTATTTTTTCAGGATCGAGTTGGGAGAAAATGTGGAGGATTGAGAGTATTGAACTCTTATTGGGTCGCTCAAGATTCCACTTACAAATATTATGAAGTAATCACCGTAGATCCTGCCCACAAGGTAATTTCTGTAGAACCATTCCTTCTAAAGCTGCCTTCTTTTGAAAGAAATATATTGGTCTCTAATATTGATCTGTTATTAATTTCATTTATTATAGGCAGTAAGACGTGATGCAAAAATAAATTGGATTTGCGATGCTGTGCATAAACATAGAGAAATGCGTGGCAAAACATCAGCCGGTAGAAAATCCAGAGGTCTTGGAAAGGGTCACAGGTACTCACAAACCATTGGTGGTTCCAGAAGAGCTGCCTGGATCAGAAGGAATACGCTCCAGTTGCGAAGGAAGCGATAAATCTTTTATTTTATTTTTATGTACTTTTGTTTATATAATCTACTGAATAAAGTTTTTCTTTCAGTGGGTTTTATATTTAGAGTGTACTTGTTGTTTTTTAATTATTTTTTACCTTTCTATCCGAATCTATTGCATGTATTTAGTGCAAAATAATGATCTGATAGGTATTGGGATCATACACTAATGCTTTATTTCGAGTTTTCTTTGACGAGTCTGAAAAACCGGTTTGTAAAAAATGGGCACGTACAAGCAATAACTCAACAGCTGATAATGGTTACTACCTACCTTGATTATTTATTATCCAAGTACTCATTACACTTCAATTTAGGTGATACAGTTTTATTTGAAACCTTTCTCCAGGGCCATTTGCCGACCTTCGGGCAGTGTTCTCCCACAACAGAGATCTTTTAGGAGGCTCTGTATTTTTTCTGGATTAGACTTTATATTTTTTCAAAAAATCACACCCTGCTCTGAAATCTAAAGATAATAGAGCCCGTCACTAGTCAGGAAGCTGTAAACCTAATTAATTATCCAAAAAGATGGACTGATTTCTGATCTCGTAAAAATCATAAGCTCTTTAGGATATCAGAAGGGATTATGTAACCATCTGGCCCATTGCTCATTGTTCCCAAAGGTGTTTAATCTCCAGAAAGATTTATGTATATAATTTATTCTATTATTTTAAATTCAAAAAGCATTTACCTACATAAGTTGAATAATGTCGGAAGATAGATTACAGTAGATCTTAACTTCACAATGTTCTTCCAACTCATGATTTCAGAAAAACATTTCGAAATAGAAATTTAAAAGGATTTTTTTCCTTCACTTTATTTGTCATATTTACACCTACAACAAATGTTGCATAAAGTAAATTTGATGAAACTAGTTAAATTCACATGAAAGTCGTGTAAGATTAACCACCCATTGATGGAACTCTTTCTCAGTAGATTGCACTCATATCAGTAGGTCCCTAGGCCACCTCCGCTTCAAGCGACGAGGAGGATTGTCTGGAAGGTGAGGAGAGAGGAGAGTTGTTGGACGAGAGGATTAGGATGGTGAGCAAGGAGGCTGTGAAAGTTGCAGTAGCGAGACTTTATTAGGTCGGTTACAAAAGGGATGTGAATGGTAAGGTTAGATTTAAAAGGATGAATCCACATTTTGAGGTACTCTGTATCCGAAAAAAATCTCGAACCAAATATCAGGAGGTTGAAAATTGATATCTCGATTTCATCTTACCAGAAGATCCGACTGTATCTTAAATATTGTAGTGAGATTATCTTGGAACATAACTCCATTGGTCTTCAATAAACTTTGCGTATACTATGTGTACTTGACCTTTTTCATTTATTTGTATAATTTTTTACTGGAAAATTTAGGCGTTCTGAGGAAGCTTAACTAAGTAACTGCAATATAAGAAACAATGGAATATTTTTTTAAATTCCGAGTTTGACAAATATTTATGAGCAAGAATCTTAAGAGAAAGCTGTTAAGAGTCATCACATCATTTTTTGTTTTTTTTTTAATTTCTCCGCCGCATACAAAATTTGAGCAACACTAAACGCCATTTAAAAGTACAACTACACAATTATCAAACCTGTATTACCCGAACTCAGTTAGGGACTGTAGAGGAGGACTTCGCGAACTCACCACAAACTAGTAGGTCATCAATTAACAAGTACGGAAGTACACGAACGTTCAGATATACATATATATAAAGTGAATCTTTACTATTATTAAGATTTATATGCAAGAACATCTTCAAAGACAAGCCTGTAGCTGCTGAAGGATGACATCGCTATTTTCCCTGGAAGAAATGGTTCCACGGTGTCTCGTTATTTCTATCTTTACTTGGACGGGTACCTGAAATGTTGGTTGAATAAACTTTTGGGTACCAGTGTTTTCAGCAGCATTCCTCAACAACTTCATTTCCTTGGTCTGAAGACAACTAACTCATCCATATCTAATTCAAGATCCAAGACTAGTAGATGTTACAGTATTTTAAGGTATAATGTCTGTAGCAAAAACATTTGAGCATTTTTTGAAAAAAAAATCCTAGTTAACTGAAAAACAGATTCAGTAAAGTGGCACTTTTCAATTGGCTGATTTTATCCAACAGATTATTGTCGATGCCGAATGATGGCTTTGAACAAATGCTGACCGTACACAAACCATCTCACACAATCTATTCCTTACGTTCCTTTTTTTTAAAAACCACTTTTTCTGTTTCTGGCGACCTCAAAATGGAACAGTTTCGGTGAATACTAGATATAGAATATTTCACTTGATCGCAGTATTCCATTAGCAAGAGAAAATAAAATAGTAAAATCTAGGTAAGAACTATTTTAATTTCTTCTCGAAGAAGAATATATTCTTTAAGTTAGTAGGTTGGTTGATGAGGTTTACTTAACATGTCGAAACACCTCAGCACGAAAAATTAAAGAGTAAATCGCTAAATTTTCTTTAACGATACAAGATGTCTCAATTAAATTTTCATTTGATAAAACAAACTAGCAATAAAAAAAGTAACACAGTTTCCAATCCTAATTGCCCTTTTTTTTCTTCTCTTCTCAAGGTTAAATATTATAAAAATATTAAATTTTTAAAGTAAAAAAAAATTGTTTAAGATCTGTAAAAGATCTTAAAGAAATTAATACTGCTTTTAAAATTCAATTCCAAAAAAGAAAAACAGCCAAGTATTAGCTTACATAAAATCGTTTTTATTTTATTTATTCTTGCCCATAAGAATTAGGTTTACCAATTTCCGTCAGGTAAAGCCTAACAGCTGTATCCAAAATATTATAGATATCTTCGCATCCTTTTTGTGCCTGTTTGAGTACATCTTCCAAAAAGTTTACATGGAATCGTTGAGACATTTCCATCAAAGCGATCTGAAAATTAAGAGATGTTTTATGATGAGGAATTTCTGTTAGGTCAGCAGTTATGAATTTTGTTAAAAATTTACTTATTCAAATCTTACTTGTTTAGAGAGAGGTAGCATGGCTACAGTAAGTGTAGGTCCACCAATATTTTCTTCTAAATGACTGATATCAACCATTGGTACGTTTCCATTGGCCAGTGATGCGGTGCACGCAATTACATATTCTCTTAGAGGTATGCCAGCATCAATCAATGCCAAGGTTGCAGCATTCACTGCAGCACTGTAATTTCCACCATCAGCCTGAAGAACCTGAAAAATTTAAACCATTTTAGTCGCTACTTTAACAAGTTCTAAGGTTTTCCAGCTAGTCTTTTTCTGCCATACTTGCTACTCTGGTCTCAGACTTCTAGGTCCGCGGCCACAAACTAGCAATTGTAAAGCAATCAAAAAGATAAGAGGCAATTTCCTCACCTTTTGTCTGAATCTACTCAGCATAGGGAAGAAAATGTCCCACCCACTGTAGGAGACCCCCAGAGATGTTTTATACATCTCTTTGTTTTTTATATGTAATGAGTATTTTGTATGTGCATTTTTTTCAAGTTATCTTTTAATATCGTTTAGTAAGCAAAATTTAGTTTAGTGAGCTAATAAGTAAAATAAATCGGTCAGTAGCTGTTCGGGTAATATTTGATTTGATTAGTTATTCGGTTTCTCTGCTGAAGATCAACCGAAAGGACCCTAATCGAAGAAGGCAAGAGTTGTAAGACGCTGGTTAAGAATACAATACCTTTTCTAGGCTGGTTTTTGCACAATGTTTGGTGCTAAGTCGCCCCTGGTGTTTTCTGTGACAGAATTAAGTGAATTGAAAACGTATATTGGGCAGGTTCATTAATAAGTAGTTCACCAGTTAACATACCTTTATTAACTGACTTACATGTCTAGTAGTGATCCCCACTACTTCTCTTACTTACTACCTTTGTACATATACAACAAGCATGAAGTGCACCTACTTTTTTAACTGGATACCTGCCCTAATCACCAGACATCACCTTCTTAACGGAATATCTTCTGGGACGCCAAGATATCTGAGGAAATAGCACGTATACTTCAAACTTCAGAGTTGACCGTAATTACTTATACGATCAAGTGATAGGAAATATAATTCAAACTAACAATGGAACAATAATCGAAGACAATTTACAAAAAACTCAAATACTCTACCTCAACATAAACATTAATCTCTGATCTTGCCATAAGTTCCAAACGAATCACTGATGATAAAGCTTGATGTAAATTGATAGTCATTTCGGTAGTTTTCTTATCCCCTCTATTTCGATTTCTTCTTTCTGTTGTGCTGAATGCTGTCATACTGTATTGGCAGTTAAGATAAGCAGAATCATGAAGTATTTTGGATTTACGAGAACTTCGCATCTAAAATAAAGGAATTTAATTAAAACAGTTAAGCATCATTTTAAATTGATAATGTAGCAAAAACGCTAAGTGAATTGAATATATAGTTAAAAAAAACATACTTCACGTGGACCATAAACAGCGGCTATAACTTTTGTATTTCCTTGTTCCAAATAGGCACTTCCATCAGTATGACTATAAATACCTAATTTACATCTTATAAGTCTCAATTCATTAGCTCTTCTTCCGTCAATCCTTAGACCTTGATCATTTAATAATTCCATTATGAATATTTTTTTACCTTTAAAATAATAACAGTTCCTTCTAACTACAAATTATTGTAAGGTTTTCATTGTTCTCGAATATGAATAAGAAGTCTTAAAAATCAAATATCTCGCAAAAATGACTTTTTTGAGAGAACCAGTAAAAACTTTTGAATCCACAATCCACGCCACCATCAGCGTAACAGAGCAGGTTAGATAAACTCTAACAACTGGAGAGGTTATTTTAAGGTTTCACAAAGTAAAATGGGAAAATGTACCTGAAATATAGTGTTAGAATAAGATGAATTTTAAGTTTGTCAACAGCAAATAATTACAAAGATGAGAGATATTCCTCTTGTGAAGTAAAGTTCTTTTGCATTTAAACAGAAATTAAATTGAATCTTGTGAAGATTTTTCAGTTTATTAATAATGAATGAAGAACCATCTTTACCACATCTGGAAGAAAATGATATGCTGTCATCTGACAAAAGTAAAAATAACGAAGACTGCAGGAATGAAACAAATTTTGAATTAATTCAAGAACATAAAAAGCTTAAGCGAAAGAAATTCGTTTTAGGAAATCATATAAAAATCATACAAGGTAAATTATGTAGAAAACCTTTACAAAAACCTTTTCTTTATAAATAATTTTTAAAAAAGTAATGATTCTTAATTTATTCTTTTTAATTGTTCCTACATATTTTAACAGACAAACGTACACAAAACAAATGAAATGTTACAGAAAAGCCATCAATTTATTTGTGTACTATCTGTAAACATAAATTTAAATGGAAAAGACAGAGTGCGTACCACGAATATTGTAGTACAGGAAAAAGGCCTCTTCAATGTAAATTATGCCCTAAAAGATTTGTAACAAATTCACATCTACTGTACCATCTTTTGACACATAGCGGTAAGATTTTCTCTTTTATTACTTCTGTGTTAAAGAATGAAATGTCCTTCTTTTTTTTTTTTTTTTTTTTTTTTTTTAACAATGTCTCATTGTTTTTAGGTGAATATCCATTCAAATGCAGTTCCTGTAATAAAGCGTACAAACAAAAAGACAAATTAAAACGACATGAAAAAGTTCATAGCGAAGGTAAGTGTTTGAATAGTAGTTTGTGAAGGGTAGTAGAGGTGCACTTCTTTTAAAGTGTTGTTCAGTACAATGAAGTACGTAATAATTTGTATAATGTTATAAAAAATATAAAAGTTTAAAAAATTCGGAATAGTAAGGAAGCTACGATGTAGGACAATGATAAAAGAACACTATTGACATGCACTTCATTTATTATATTGTATTTTATCTGGATTTTTTTTTGTTTTTAACAGAAGGAGTTATAGGAAAACAATGTTGCTCAGTCTGTAAGAAGGTGCTAAGTGGTACGAGCTCTTTGAAAGTTCACATGCGCATCCACGATCCTGACAGACCTTTCAAATGTAATCAGTGTAAAAAAGGTTATATTACTGAATATGATTATAAAAGACATCTATCTAAACATTCTGGTGAGATTTATTTTTTCACCTAGTGTATTAGTAATGGAAACATACTATTATAAACTTCAATTTTTTAAATTTGAATTGCAGGTGTATCAAATTTTGTTTGCGAACATTGTGGTAAATCATTTCCTAGAAAATTTAATTTAAACGCCCATTATGTCATACATTCTGGGTTTCGACCGTATGAATGTTCTGTATGTAATTGTGCTTTTAAAAAGAAATACGAACTCACCAGACATGAAAAACAACACGAGAGTAAGTTGACAGTTTTATTTTTTTAAAATTTCTTTAGATGAGAAAGCTCAGGATGTTTTCAATGCTTTTAATAGGATGCAGCAATGATTATTGAATTGTAGTTTTATGTCGGAACAAGAAATGTTGAGTTTCCTTGTGGTTTTTAGTGTTGTGTGGTCTGCATACCTTAAAAATGAAAATCTAATTTGAAATGCGTTTGATAATAATAATGTAGTCAAACTATTTATAAAAATTGTACGTTATGGTACTATACATCTAAAACGTTTTTAATTAAAACATTTTTCTCTGAAAATTCTATCCCTCTGCGAAAGGTTAGACTCCCTCCATAGTATCATTACAGTATAATGCTTGCACCTGTGGCGATTTTATTAAAGAAAGAAAAAAATTAGTTGCTAAAATTCAGAGTGTGAAGAAAATTTCACAATCAAGAATCTCCACTTTACTTCGTGAAGTTTCACTTTTTGAGGTTTTTAAAAAAATGGCTCGTAACGATTTTCTGTAATATTATTTAAGGAATTTTTGTCGAATTCATGAAGAAGACTCTTGGTTTAGGGGATGAGTTTCTTTCTTTCAGACGAACCGTATTATGTACGGTTCCCTGTATTTTAAATTGTAAAATCAAAAAGGTTTTTTCCTCCACAATTCTTACTTTATGGAAAGTTTAAAAAATCAGAAGTACCACTTTAGTGAGTGGATTTTTCTATGATTTTTTTCGATTTTACTTGTACTTCGTGAATAGACAAAAAGTTTTCAGTTGATTTTTCTGGGATAGTTCGCAGTGCGTGTTAAAATGTTCTTATAGTTATCACCTCGAGAAACGTAGTAAAACTGTAGGAGAGTTATTTATATTTTGCTGTTTACAGAAGTGATGGTATACGAATGCAGTTTATGTTCAACCAAATTCAGTCGTAAAGATAATTTACTTCGTCACGCTAGAAATACACATCCAGGTGAAAAGATAACCATTAAAATGTCACCCGCTGAACCAAATGATTCGGACCAATTCGGCGATGAAGTAGAGAATGTACCAGTGAGAAAATCTGTTATAGTCAGCGCTCCGCCATCACAACAAACCTTTCCGCTTCGACAGCCAGTGATTCAGTTAGCACCTTCGTCCAAGAAACAACTAATTGCTTTGTAACTATTTTAAGTGGAAATTTATTCCCACATATTAGTAATATTACCATTATTATAAAATACTTGTACAAAATTATTTTTTTATATATCAAATAAACTTATTAATAAAAAAGATTATATTTATATTTTATACCTGATCAATTCCATCTTGCTAATTCATTTTTTGTCCATTATCTGACTTTCCTAATGCATCAAATTGTCTAAACTTAAATTACTTGGAACTGCAGGTCAAAGAAAATTGAAGCAATTTAGATCTAGTGAAGTCTGGCTAAACAAGTTACGATTTATAATTAAAAAGTTCAAAAGCGTACTTAAATACCTGTACTTTTTTAAAAAAAGTGCAGGTATTTTTAAAGAAAATCCTCAAAAACTGAAAATCGATAAGTAAAGAGGCAATCCCGGTTACCTGATATTGCCCGATTATAATTAAGCATGGTGGTATCAATTCTAAATAACGAACATTTGGCGATTTTCAGTTTTTAAGTTATGCTGCTCTCTTATATTTTCCGTGCTTAGAGGGACTCAAAATGCCAATGAAAACTTAAAACTGGCAAGTTCGCAAATTCTTCATACTGCTCAAATAAATCGATAAAATCAATTAAATCTTGATCTTATCCCTTTCAAGAGAAATACTGCAATTTTCTAGATTTTTCCATTTAGGGTTTCACAAAAAAAACAAAAAACCTCGTGAGTAAAAAAAAAAACAAAAGTTGGCATTTAGAAAAGTGGACAGATTTTGTTTACTTCCGTCCCTCTTGCTGCAGTTGGAGTGAGATACCACCAAAACAGCTTCTTGACACTCTATCAGAGCAGAAGACTTGGAATCAATATCAAAATACAAGTGATAGGATCCTCCAGCCCGACGATACAAAACTGCTCTAAATTTTTATTCTATAAACTTCCCAAGTTCTTATCTACAGTAATATAATAAAACCTTAATTGACCGACGGGACAGAAATGTGGGGCTCTATCAAACGCTACAACTATTATCGACTTAAAAAAAAATCCAATCCAAAACCCTTAGCTGAATCACCAATTTTGCATTTGTATATTTCCAACCAAAACATCCACAACGATCCGTTTTTGTCCATTATATACAACAGTAAATAATAATAATAATAATTCCTTTTCTCCCTACTACAATCCCTTAATTCAAGGAAACTCTCTACCCACTCCGTTCCTGTAAATTTGGCTAGAAGATCGTGATGCCCATTCACAGATCTACGAATATAATAAAAGCAAACAATGCACACTAATTTACGGCTATACACTCAAGTGTTTAGTTCAAATTTTGAATATTTGCATTCCCTTCGAATGCTCCTTTAAATACCTTAAATGCTTTATCCCATCTGCTATCTATCGCCAGCAAACCTCTTACTCTTCAATATTGGTAAATAACTCGAAGGACTGCCAGTGATCAGCTGCCCCACTCTTGAAGTCACTTTAAGACTAACCACATTTACTAAATGCATATTTCTTCTTCTAAACTCTCTACGGTCAACTCAACGAGTCCTTTATAATTTGTGGCAAGCTAGAACAGGTAGTTCTCTTGATGAACAATTGACCTTCCTGCAAGTTTGAAAAATTAGTATGTGCAGACTTAAGGATTCTTCGGTGGCTTCTTTCTCCAAAAGATGTTAAAATTTATAAAAATATTATAATACCGTTTTGTAATGATTCTGAAAACCAGACGCGAGATTAAATTATGTAGAAACCACCAAAATATTCAAACCGACCAAATAAACTCTCAATGGAAAAATTATATATAAATATAGATAAAAATAAATAGTAAAATGAAATTATGTTATGCACGTATGCAAGGGTTATATACTCGTAATTAAAGTGTAAACTCCAAGACAAATGAAACAATCTGTTTTATAGCATAAACATTTATTTTTCAATCAACGTTCTTAAAACTGATTGAAACTAAAGGAATTTCAAACTATACGGAAGACATTGGGTAGGACATACAATACTTTAATTTCATATTTTTCAAATTTTTTTTTCTGACTAGAACATAATCATTTGCTTTTTAAATTTAAAAAATTCTAAGTTCTATTGGTATAAAAAAAATTCTTACACTTCATTTAACTCATAATTATATTAGATGACTAGCAATATTATCAACATTTAATTCTAAAACAGACAATGTCAACACCTTAAAGTACTTTTACATCAAAACAGGGTTTCTTATATTTATTATTACTTGTTTAAACAGTCAAAAATTGTAGTGTAAATTTCTTGGAAAATTATCGGGAATGCGTCTATATAGCATGCAAGTTACAATTAAGATTTATCTTTGATAAAAAGAAAAAATGAAGCCCGCATTAATGAAATCCTAAAATAACTACGGAAAAATTGAAATCCAAGAAATACTAGATTCTTTCTGGAATGTAAATTAATTAAATAAATATAAAATGCCCATGTTTTTGTTTTCTTTGATAGATACGAACACGGCTGGGGTTAATAAAACATTGAATAATTAACCAATATTTCGATATTGTTAGTTTAAACACTTCTTTTAGGAAAGGCAAACGCAAAGTTGAATTTAATTGGGTAGTTTTTAATAAGTTTTATAGACCCAATGAAATTTAATTACTTTTTTTCGCTGCTTGCCTTTCCGTTCTATCAACTGCAGCAATATTAATTGATGCCACATATCCATGAACTAGCGAAATTAATGTCTTGAGGAATGCCACTGGTGCTGTGGTATATGCGATTGCTTTGAACAATCCTACGTTAAATATAAGAGGACCTTGTGTAAAATGTAGTAGGTACAACGAAGCATAGAACAATTCATTACAAGCGCAAAACAAAAATAATACTGTTTTAGTATAGTAAATAGCCATGATGGAATTATCGTTCAAATCGTGGAATTTATGACTGGATTTACCCCTCAACAATGATGAATGAAGAAATATCCAGTGACAAGCTATATCAATGACCATTGACAATTGAAATAGAAACATATATTTCGGATAGAAATAGCTAAGAGTTACACATAAACACATTGTACCACAACGATCTGTCAATTGGTCTAACATAGCTCCAAATTTAGTGCTTTGATTGAAATGTCTTGCTGCATGACCATCAAAAGCATCCAGCAATCCGCTTACAATGTAACAAATGCCAGCGATTACATAATTTGTTGGCATAAAATAAAAAGAAATTATTGCCAATATAATTCTGCCATATCCAATGATATTTGGAATGAACAGGAAAATATTTTCATCTTCTATAGCCATAATGTTTTTAATTTTTTATAGAAAGCTCAAAAATGAAGACAACAATCTTTCACCTCCAAACTTCTTGGTGAATCACTAAAGGATTAAGTTATTTTAAAAATAAAATGAGAAAATGTAAAATAACTTTTTTCTGGATTAGTAAAAATTTCACTTGAATTACCTATGTATGTTTCAAAAACTATGTGTGAGTACGCAAAGCGGTCAATTAAAACAACTGAAACTTTTTATTGATTCGTATAGCAACTAGCATTCACACAATTTTGTCAAGCCTATTTCACAAAATGTCAACTAAAGTAAGAGATTGTAACCTATCCACAGATACCTAACCTTCTATCAATTTTTTTTTATTTATTAACTCAAATCCAATAAAACGTTTCAACTCCATTCATTCGATTAGTTTAAATATTCATAATACTTGTTATAAGTGTTTATATAATTTTTTACCTAGCGCAACTTTTTATAGCAAATGTATAGGAGTAAAATACTAGTAAATTGAAAGTAAGGATTTTCTAAAATAATACTGCAGATTACGCTGTTAACAATGCACAAAATTCTTAAAAACTAAACGGGGCTTATTTTAAAACAAAAAATATCTCAAAGAAGTTTAACTCGCTAGAGTTGAAAGATCTTAATGTAACATTTTTTCAGTTTAAAGCTCAAACAGCTAGTACTTTTTTCTGTGAAAACCATACATCATTTTAATCCATAGCCTATTGTAAGGAGTGTTCATCAATTATGTAAGATCTATTTTCAGTATAGTCATATTTGAAGATGATTATTCCATCGGGAGCAACTTTTCTCTTTGTCATCTAAAAATTAAATTAATTATAACATGAGTAACTGGAGTTTTATATTGTTACAGATTAAAATAGGAGTACATTTGGCCTTGAAAACTAATTCATTATCAGCTACTTTTATTAAATATGAATTAAATAAGTGATAATAAGATAGATTTTCAGCAGATAACGCCAACAAAAGTCTAATTAGTCATAAGCAGATTTTAAACTGATGAAAAAACGAAGGAAAATAATAGAAAATTTAGTGACGTTTTAATAAACATTAACGAAATGCGTAAACAATGCTAAGGAGTTCAGTTAATCGTTAAATTGCAGAAAATAGAAGAAAAAAAAAAATTCCATTAATTTCACACAAAAACCTCTATGGAATTATCAGTAAAAGTATTTCCTGCACAAACCTTATCTTTATGAACATAAACCAACTCACGCGTATTTAGTGGGGACTTCTGCCAAGTTATAGACTGTGTCATTGTATTATTTCCTTATTTAACCAAAATGTATTTAATTGTTACCAATGAATAGGTTATTTGAACACATCAATGAATTTACTGCCTACTTTGCTCATTAGGAAAGGAATTTATACTATTATTTTTCAATTTAGGGAGTGCCTTTATGTTTATATATTTTACTAATGATTAAGAAAAAAAACATTCTTCTATATTTAAATGACTTGTAAGTACCCATTTTGTTTATGTGAAATTAAGAATAAAGATACAGCTTATCTTCAAAACTTTTGATTAGCTAAATCTTAGTTTGCATGAAGTGATTGTAATTTATTTGATTTGAATTTCTTTGAGTGAATTAGATCTCGCTTTTATTTATGGACGGTGATTTTGATTATTTAATCAAGTTTCTTTGTATTGGAAACTCTGGAGTTGGCAAAACAAGTTTTCTAAATCAATTCACTAATGGTACATTTGATACAAGATTTTATTCAACTGTGGGAATTGATTTTGCTGTAAAGAAATTGGTAAGATTTCGCAAAATATAAATTTTTTAATGCCGTGACTGTTTTTCTAATAGAATTAAATTTTAGATTTATAAAATTCATGGACAAAATCGACGCCTTTGTTTACAAATCTGGGATACTGCTGGACAAGAAAGGTTATTTGTTATTTTTAAAACAATGCAACTGTCCTAAAAAAAAAATTACTTGATCATTTTAGTAACACAATTTTTTTTTTTTTTTAAGATTTCGAAGTTTAACCACAGCTTATTACAGAGAATCAATGGGATTTATTGTAATGTTTGATTTAACTGATGAACAATCATTTTTGGACATTCGATACTGGCTTGAACAATTAAGGGTGAATTTCTTTTCTTTTTTTAATATGCTTACGAAAACTGGTTTATAAAACGCACAAATT
Organism: Rhodnius prolixus; assembly: GCF_049639745.1. Taxonomy (NCBI): domain Eukaryota; kingdom Metazoa; phylum Arthropoda; class Insecta; order Hemiptera; family Reduviidae; genus Rhodnius; species Rhodnius prolixus. The sequence continues at coordinate 9,914,109 of NW_027411583.1, read as the reverse complement.
TCTCTTAATATTATTTTTTTTTCAAATATAATTGACAAAGTAATAGTGTTTTAATTTTTGTTGCCTTACTAATATGTATATCAAAGGAAAATCTCAGAATGTTTAATCCGATATCTAATTCCCGTTACGGTTCAAATTTGGTGTTTCCACGAGGTGCCAAAGGGGTCGCGATAATATGGTCCCTCAACCTCACTATAAGAATTTTTATAGTATTTCTTAATTAGAGACAATTATTATTATTATTTTAAATTGGTACACTGTTTGCAATCATTTATAACTAAAACTTTTTTAAAAAACCGTTTTCCAAGAATCTTCATTTAAAGGTAATCGTGAGGCAGGGGTAGGTTAACATAACTCTCTTTAATCCACGACTGAGTATTGTAAAGACATATTCTACTCAGTATAACCACGATTAAATGTATTGCTAAAGATCTTTGAATAAAGAAATAGCGGTGACCAGAGTTCATGACTAATTCCTGAAGAGGTTTTGTTTTTCCAGTTTTCCACCATTTTCTCGAAAGTCATTGACAACCATTTCCGTTATTTAATGAGATTCTTTCAATTGTAGAACTTGGTTACTAATTTTCTGACTATTCCTTTGGGAGTCCCAAAAACGAAATATAAAATTTTAACTTCTTGCGAACTAGTGCTCAGGAACACTCGTATGACCAAAACGTACATTTCCAATTTATATTGTTTTAAAAAAATTTAACAATTATCAACTTACAGTTATATGCATACTGTGATAATCCTGACATTATACTCTGCGGTAACAAATCAGATCTGCCCCTGGAAAGAGTGGTAAGCGAAGAAGATGCAGACGGTACAGCTGCAAGATATGGGTAATTGATCTTTTAAATATTATAGAATTTCACATAAACGTATCTTTTCAGAATATACACTTTTGACTTCCGTAATAAAAAATTAATTTTATCCATTCTTCTCTGTTTTAGGTTACCTTATTTTGAAACAAGTGCAGCTACTGGATCTAATGTATCAGCATCCATCGAAATGCTTGTGGATTTAGTAATAAAAAAGATGGAATCTACATCAGAACAAGCAATACTTGATAGTAGAAGTTCTAAAAAACGAATTCTATCTAAAACAGATGGCCAGGAAAATTCAAAATGTTTTTGTTAGATTTTTAAATTTAATTAAATTATTTGGTAATATAGTTTTTATGGACTAGTTGATGAATAATAAGCCCTTCTTTTATCTCAAATTTAGTAAAATTGTTTTTGTAAGGTAAATCGTTTCGTGGCTACTCTTGAGTCCATCTTTAGTCTACTAAAAAATGTTTTTGGTCCCATGTCTATGTTATAACATAGTTTACTGTGTAACTAACATGTGATTATTCCGTACAAACGGTTTTTAATGTATTTTCTTAAAAGCTACATTAACTAGTTAGTACAGTGGCGCCCAAAAGTATTTGCACAAGTGAATTATTTCCTATTTCTAAATGAGTACACGAAATACTATCCCAAAACTTTTATCATTATAATCTTTAGTTCAAATTATGTACATTTAATAACAAAAAGAGAAAAAACATTAACATGTAAATTAGTAATTCACAAACTAAAAAAATTTGACCGTTCAAAAGTATTTGCACAACCTAGAATGAATATGTTCATATTGACTAATTTTAATTATATTCATTAGAAAAGTCAAATTTAAAGTTGTTATTTGTCATTTTTCATTTTCCATTGTCATTTGTTTATATTATGTACCAGTCTTAATAGAGCATGGCATCAAAACAGCCGAATTATCCCTCACAACCTGAGAAAAATCGTTTTTTTAAAAGAAATATGGTGAAAACCTTCCAGGAAATCGGAAAAATTTTGAATTGTGCTTTCCCATAGTGCAGTACGTAATTAAAGGATACGAGGAAATGGGGAAATGCTTAAATAAACCAAGAAAAGGTCGACCAAAAATTGTAACGGCAAGAGAATGTCGGAACATTATCCATAAGGCAACAATAAATCCATCATCGAGTGCTTGGCAATTGGTTGAAAAGGTGGAAACGACTTCTCAAAAGAGTGTAAGCGTTACTACTGTAAAAAGAGTGCTTAATCAAGCTGATTTATAAGGGAGCGTTCCTAGGAGCAAACCATTCATAAAGAACTCAACCGGAGGAAGAGGCTCGAATTCGCCAAAACCTGTTAAACATGCCTATAGAATTTTGGCAAATGTACTACTTAGTGATGAAAGCAAGTTTAATGTTTTTGGAAGCGATGGTAAGAAACACACTTGGCAAAGGCCAAATCAAGAACTGAAAATATTGCATGTTAGACCAACTGTCAAATATGGTAGAGTGCATGTTATGGTATGGGGATGTGTGGCGTGCAGCGAAGTCGGCAAAGTGGTATAGATTCATGGCAATACGACAGCAGATGGCTATGTGAGTATATTGCGCGACAACTTAAAGAGCAGAGCTGAGAATTTGGGCACACAAAACTGCTTAATCTTTCAAAAGGCTAATGATCCAAAACATTCAGCTAAGAAAACAAAAGCGTGGCTACTGCAGAACGTTCCCATAAGACTGCATACACTCCCCACAATCCCCTGACTGAAACCTAATTGAAATGTGTGGAGTATTCTGGAGCAGAAGGTGCGCAAACACGCCATTACGAACAAGGGACCGTCTGGTTGAGGTTTTACTCGAAGAATGAGAAAAACTTGATTCCAATCTTACAAAACATGGTTTGTTCAATCTTTAGAAGACTTCAGGCCTTAATTGAAGCCAAGGAACTTCATACTAAGTACTAAAATTAAAATTCTGACATCTTATTTGCAAAATAAATTTGTTGTGCAAATATTTTTGAACTGTCAATTTTTTTTATTTTCTGAATTATTCATTTACATGATAATGTTTTATCTCGTTTTGTTATTAAATGTACATAATTTGAACTAAAGATTATAATGATAAAAGTTTTGGGATCCTATTTCGTGTACTCATTTAGAAATAGGAAATAATTCACTTGTGCAAATACTTTTGGGCGCCACTGTATAATGATACAGCTGGTAAAATGGAAAGCACCTTAAAGTAGTAAATACAATTAAATAGAAACAAAAGGAAGAACAAAACATTTGAGAGTTGTAACTATTATCTAAGCCATATGTTTTTGGCATAATACCTCTTTAATGATTTTATTAAGTTTAATATAACTATAATAAACATTAATTTATATTATACAGTGAAATAAATATCTCTGTTTCAACTTGTACGGTGTAAATTTGTGTTATAATATATAAAATAAATGTTATTGCGAAGATAACGAAGATAGGCCCTAAGTAACCCGAAAATTTTTACCTTTACCAAAAAAATACTAAATTTGAGACCAAAAGTGCGTATCATTCAACGAGTAACGTACAAGTATAGGCGCATCCCGAAAGGGGATTTAGGGGTTGAAACTCCCTGGACAGTATGTGTACTTTAAGAAATTCCAGCTCTAAGATGGAATTAATTGGCTTTACTCTCCTCCATCTATATAGAATCATGGATCTAACATCTTACTGTTGCCTGCAAAAAATTAGAATTACAATTCTAATTCTGTGCGAATGGGCAAGCAGTCGGATATTCTGGATATCTGTTGTCATCCTTAGTTCCAGTGATGACTGTTTGATTAAATTTCGATTCTGGAGAGGAACTTGAAAAACTTGAAGGCCGAGTTTTTCTTCTTTAATGCGACAAACATTTAGCCATACACTACTTTTACTCAGCACATGTTAAGTCGTTTCTTTTTTTTCTTTCCAAACCTTTCCCTAAATACTCACCAGAATATCAAGGAAGTCTCACATTGCCTTGAATTAACCTTGTAGAACTTGGTAGCCACTAAAGCTACCCTAGATATCTGAGAAAATTACACCGTTCTTGAATTCTTCTTAATTTTCGTATTATATTCTTGCTACTGAATCAACAAGTATATTGTGTATGACAGAAACATAATTAAAGTCAAATTCTCTTCACCAATCTGATGAACGAACCTCCAATAATAGATTAAAATCCAAAATCGGCCAGAAACATCAAAAACATGCGAGTTTCGAATTATAAATTAGCGATATTAATCAAATTGTTCATACAGTTTCTATGACAAAATTTATCATGTGCATATTTGTAGTAAAAAAAAAAAAATTATTTTGAAGACTACTTAATTTTATATATAACCTGTTAAAAAGTTTCAAATTCTATTATTTTTTTTTAATTTTATAAAATTTGGTAAGTATTTGATCATAATTTATCATTCAGTAATCTAAAGTAAACTAAACTAATTATAAGTACTCGGGTGCCCAAAAAATGTCCTTTGAGACATAGGTATAAGAACGTTCTCTAAGTTTCTTGTTTTGGAGCACCGGCAAAGAATAACTATGGAGCACCCAAGAGAATACTTTATGGAAATCTGTGTGGCAGAAGAGTAATACCGCGGAGGACTTTTGATTCAAAGTATTAGATTCGAGAGATATTGTTGCGTTTAGTAGAGCCCTATAGCTCGAATCCATATGCCTAGATAGGTTTTTAAGTAAAGTATCGTACAGGGTTAGTTAGTTGTGTCTGTTTAGTTTAGAGTGATATCAATTTAAGTCCGTACCATTTATTTAATTATCTTTTAGCCCGCTGAATGGAATCCATTTGACTGCACTAAGGGAAGGTAATAAGGAAACAGATTACCTCAGTGGTTAGCGTATACTGGGGATTCCACCGGCGAGATGCCGGGTTCGAATCCAGCTGCTGGCCCTTAGATTTTCTCTTTCCAGGAGCTTCTTACAGCTCAGTGATAGACAGTAACGAGTGAACACTGTCCTTAGCTGGCAGTAAACTGAAAAAAGTTCCGGGCCGCGAAAACCTCAGATGTAGCCGCGCCTAAATAAATTTAGGGTATTTAAACCCATTTCTCGAATCAGCATCTTTCGCTTTTGTGCTGCACCACAATTTTATTTGCTTATAATAAGATAACAAACAAATTTTTGAACTATTTTTTTTTAGCAATTTAAAATGAAGAAATTAAAATATTGTTCAATTGCTGTAGAAAAAAGTAAAGATGTCGCAAAACTCGCAACACACTACGCTACTCTAAATTTTATATTTTGAAAATATGAGAGCAATAGAAAAGAAAAAATAAAATCGAATGTTTTTTAATAAGATTGAAAAATTATTCAATTCAGCCACAATTTCCTTTAGTAACAAAGAAAACAACCTCTGGACAGCTAATAATTACAGTTTTCTTTCACAAATAGATTTCCCTTACCTTTATAAACAGGATTCGATAAAAGATTTACTAGTAAAATTTAAAGATATAAAATCAAAGAACTTACAACCACATGAACAAAAACATGTTTACAGATCTTTGCTTAAATTGCCATATAAAAAACACACTAAATCGTATAAAACTACCCTAAATAATTACAACGTAAAATCTCTGGAAGTAGAGAATAGAAAACAAAAAAGGACTCTAAATGGCGACAGTAGAGGCATCAATAAACAGAGAAGAAAGATGAAAGGGAATTACAGTAGAAAATGTTTCAAATTACAATTAAACTATTTGGACAAAAAAAGGAGTATTGCATTTGATTTACATCCAATGGTAGAAGAGTTTATGAAAAGAACTATGGATAAATTATTGATTAACCAACGTAAAGGCAAACACAACACAAAGAAAACAAATAAATCAAGTCTTCTTAAAGAACTGTCCGAAGAAGATGAAGAGGATGAAGCACGTGAGAAATTAAAAGGTACGCAGTTGGTAAAGGGTGTAATAAAGGAAGAAGCAGAATTACCGAAACAAAGTGAAGGGAAAGGAGAATTCAAAAAATCATCTCATTCAGTTAATCCAGCTAAAAAAACAAGCATTATTCAAGAACTAGAAGAAAGTTTACCACTAACTGAGCCTGCAGTTCCATCTAAATATCCAAATTTGTTAGCACCAGCAAAAGTAAGCGCTCCCATGCAACAAGAACCTCTACTGGAAAATGTGTGTTTAGTCAATGAAAGCGCAGAAACAGCTGAATATGAAACAGATGTACTGAAACGAGAACTGAGTGTCCTTGATATGAATCCTCTGGCATCTATTACAAAAAAACCAACTTCAATGGATTCACTAGAGAAAGTACAAAAACCCAAAAAGAATACGAATTCATTTCTGGGAGAAACCGGAGATGCTGGCGCGGAAATTCAAAAACTAACTCAAACTGATGAAATCAAGATGAGACTGGATAAATCAACATCAAGTAGTAATCTCATGAGACAAGATGCGTCAACAACCACTGAGTCAAATATTCCATCATCTAGAAGCAAATTTGATGAGAATAAGAACGTTAAAAGATTGGCTAAAAAAGTTTTTTTTTATCCAATGTATACTATAGACTGGGGCACACTTGAGAAAAATCAAGCTCGTCAAAAAATCATCATTTCCCCAAGTGAAAATCAGTACAAACAAAGAAATAAATTTACAAACAATAAATTAGTAGAAATCGCGGATTTAGAACAAATTATTAAACAAACAGAATTACAATTCAGTCGCTATAAATTAGCAAATAAAAATTCATTTAATTTAAATTGTAAAGTGCCAACTTTTAAAATACAATTCGATGATTTTGCCCAACAGAATAATCTGATAGGGAGTAAAAAACGTTTAATTTGTAGTAAAAGTGTAGGTAATGCGGTGTATGAGTACAAATTGAAAAGGAAAAATCTATTAGTAGAAAATTCATTCTGTTCGAAAAACAATATTTCTAGAAAACATTCAAACATATGCACACATGACAGGTTAAAAACTAAGAGAAAATTATCGGCAACTTACGCATGTCCATTAATTCAACCAATAAGTAGAAGTTTATATCAAAACAAAGATAATAAATTACATTTTAATAAAAATATATTTTGGAATAATAAAAACACAAAGAAAGTCGACAAAACTCAATGTATGAACAGAATCAATAATAAAAATGAAATAGCCTACTGTTTAAAGCGTATAAATAGTCTTACAGATACTAGTGTGAATATGGAGAACTTCTTAAGATTTAATAGTAAAGATAAAGTAAAGGATGAAATAAGAAATTCTAGGATTGAAATACCACAATCCTACGATACAACTACTGAGAATAATTCTCAAATAAACAGAAAAGATAGTAAAACTATTTCAAATATTTCACAGCATGCGATTACACCAATTTATATAAATACAGATCATAGTGAACCTAATGACAGTATTGGAAATGATTATAGTGAAACAAATTCAGTATTTTCAACAAATTTTCAAAAACCTTCTATGAAAATATCTGAAAATAAAAGAATCTTCTCTGAAAATTTTAGAAAATCAAATAGTAAAGAAAGTAAGGAATTAGTCAATAATGAAGGAAAGGTACAGTTGCATCATGGTCTTTCTCGGTCAGACTGTTCTGACGATAAGAATTCAGAACAAGTAGAAAACGTGAATCCAGTTAATTCGACCAATTTCTCTTCACCTAGTGAAAAAACCTATGATTCAAACATTTTTATACGAAATGAAAACATAGTGCCAACAATCAATAACTACATAGTTCAGAAACAAACTAACGAGGAAATAATTAAAATTGTAAATATTTCTGGTAACAATGCTTTAACAGAAACTAAATATTTTTTGAACAATGAAAATGGTAAAATCAAGAAACAATCAGATATAAAATTGAATGTAGAATGTCAAAATTTTAAAACATTCCAATTTGACAGCTTTCTAAGAAGATATAACAGTAAGAAGTCCGTATTAACAAATAGTTTTAATAATTTGATTGAAGAACAAACTCAGTACAATACTGTTAGAAGTGAAATTGATGTTGATAATGAGATAATCATGAAACAATCAAATAGAAATAATAGTGCAATTCAAACTTTAACATGTTCTGCAGGAAGTGAAACAGAAGGTGAAATGATTTTGCAATCATTAACACCAAAAGAAAAACAGAGCTATGAATCTATATTTACAGTACATCAACGTCAACCAAGAGAAAATTTTAAAATCTCTGGAACTTCTAACAATCAATCTTCAACGTCGGCTATTGGCTCTGAACAACAACCATTCTTTGGTTATACGCCAATTGAATGCAGTGATAAACTGGATTCCACTTTTTAAACAAATGATGGTAAAAATGTTTGATAGCACTGAAAATACTACATTAAAAAGAATGGATTCACAAGGAACAATGAGACGTTAACAGTAATAGTGATAGTGACGCACGAAGTAGTAAACATAATCTGAGTAAACATTGGTTAAGTACACATTCAAGACAATTTCATTCAACAATATGAACAAAAGTTATTATTCTATGAATCAGCCAACAGATAAAACAACTCATCCCACAAGAGAAAGTAGTGATTGCTGTAAGAATTAAAAATCAACCACATTCACTTTAAACAAATAATTTTATTAAAAAAAAAATCATCAATGAACATAAAGGTGAACTGATAGATGATAATAAAACCATCATGATGAATAAACATGATTTTGTGGAAGAAAACGGTTGACAATTTTAAAAACCAAAATCTCGACTGATGAAATCTTGTCCGTACCATCTTCTGGCGAAGAAACCCATCTTGACAGTAAAAAACAATGTAGTTTGTGCATATATAATCAATAAATATAATTTTAAACAAAAATTGATGGTGTTGGTCAATAATAAAAATGGTAACGAATTTATAAACTTAGTTAAATTAATAGTATAAAGTTTATACACTATATATTTTTTTAAATCCGTCTCTTATACGCTATAAGAGACTGGCTAGGTTCTAGGTTCGAGGTTAGATTATTTCATTTAGGTGGAAAATAGATCCAAAATTTATCTTTAAACTTACATGGTATACATGGTACTCAAGGAACAATTGGCTAGGAAAATTCGATATGAGATTTAAGGAAGGCGATGGTTAGACTTTCTCCTTCAGTTCCGTTACAGATATTCTTACTTCCTTTTACTAAAACTAGGTAATAGAAGGTATTACGAACCTTTCAAATTTTCGATTTTAGAATCTTCACAGAAATATCCGCTTTGCAGAGTCCTCTGAGTTTGAAAAAGTGATTATTAGAACTCAACTAGACTTACCACATTTACTTGTACATTTTTCTAGGACAATTCATGAGGAAAACTTCGCTTTTAAATGCCCTTTGAATTCTAATTACGATCCCATCTACTGTAAATATTGTAAAGGAAAGTTAAATCTTGCTGAAATTTACAATTTCAAAGAAAATTTTAGCGTAAACACCAATCTACCGATTGGAATTTTCACTTATTTTTCTGTGAGAGTGGTCTTTAATAAATTTAAACTCAAGACAGACCAATGAATGATGGCTGATTTGCAATAACCATAAGGCCAAGAAAGAAGAAACAAAGAACAAAAATTAAATTCAGTAGACTCACCATTTTTTGTTTTAAAATCATCTTTCCAGAAAAAGTTTATTATGGGCACTTTTACAGGAGTTGAATCCGTGTTTCTCTCTAGAGAGCCATTTCATTATCATGTACCCTATCACTGGCATAATAATGAAGATAATATTCACAGCTAAATTTCATGGTTTGAGCAAAATTCTTAAAATATCACATTACTGAAAGAATTTTTCACGTTTCTTAAATACATGTTACAGTAGATTTGTTTTTTGTTTTTTTTCCTACGAAAATAATTTTAGGACAGTCCTAAGGAAGATAAACTTCACTTTATAATTTCATTTTAGTGTAATGTACGCTTCTTGCAAACCGTTTAATTTTAATAATAAATAAATATGTAATAAAATTCCAAGCTTAAGGAAAATGTAAGAGGTACAGCTCTGATTAAGTCGCTTTATTTTAGTTTGATATCTTTTATTTGGAAATAGATTTTTACAAGAGAAAAGAGAGAGACACACATTTCTTAAAACTACTATTAGCAAGAACCGACGTTAAAAAATAAATTTTAGTAGTTGAAAAAACAGAAGCACTTGAGTATTAATATTAAACAATTACCACATCTAGAATTTTTCTTTTATCTTAAAAATATTTTATTAGTATAAGTATTGTAATAAATTTATAATCACGTAAAACAAATAATTGTTACACACACAAAAAAAAGGTGATAAAAACTAATCATTCCATCGTTCCTTCAGAACTAGTTTCCAAAACATCCGCTAGATGGCAGGGGCATTCACATTAACAAGTTTTGTGATTTAATTTACGAATATAGTTACTAATCTTACCGCTATGTTGCAGAGCGATTCATATTTCAAAGCATCCAACTTGAGTGATAGTAGAATTAACATGTACAGATTATAACTGTGAATTTAACGTAATTTACTTTTCGGTCGTTCATCTAAATAAGTTTGTAATGTAATAAAAACAAAGTTTTGTGCGTTACTTCGTGTTAATTCCACATTTATTTAGTATTTTTCATTTAAAGCAATGATTGATTTGTGTTCTTTTGACGATGGACAAAATACCGTGAAAGTATCTTCCAGGCAAATACAATATTAAATTGACCTGAAATCTCATTGGACTATCCGCAATTCCAGATTTTTTTTTTTTTAATAGTATAAGGCAGCTGTGAGCCCGAAGGTTGACTAAAGAGTTGAACCCTTGATCCTGAAAATAGATAAAAAAAATTGTGTTCTCTCTTCAGGCTTTAGACACTAAAGAGAGAATCAAGGGTTAAAAGCTAGTTAGTTATTTATTTTTGAAAGGGCCGAAGTTTTAATCATTTCCGACTTTCATACTAGCAGGAAACAGGTACTAATTACATGTAGTGGTCGTTCTTCTTTTTAACAAACCTATGCTGGCTAACCATTGACCATAGATTTTTTTCACTCAGTGTGTAGTAGCCTGGTCAGGACCTTTTCTCACCAGCCTCGGGTTATATCTATCATTACAACACCCATTTGTGTTCTCACTTAATTCGCAGCACTATGTGGCATTTTGCTAATGACCTAAATAGCTTGTTACTCTCTAAGGCTAACGTGGAAACCCCTCCTGGACAAAGAAAATCTCTGTCTCATTATCCTGAATGACCCGGCACCAGACTCTGCGTATTTATTTATCAGAAAGTGAGGTAATTTCACTCTACTTTGAATTAACTTCGATTGAATTGTTACTAACCTGTAGAACCGCTTGTTGTTCTAAGTAAATTACGAATTCAGAAATGGAATTAATGATACCAAAAATTAAACCCAGCATCACAAAATTGATGTAGTTCTGTGTGGAAGACTGCTTACTGAGATATCATTCCCAACACCTGTGGGAGCCTTCCAACGCTTCTTCTGTCTTAGAGTCGTCCAGGAGCCTCAAGCTTAAAATAATTACGGTATTATTAATACTTAATTTTATTATTGTTGCCTAAGTTATTTTGAAAACATGAGAATATGTACTATCTAAACTATCTAATTGAAAAAGTGATTATGTAGAATCCTAATTGAAACTTAAGTTTACCTGGATATATATTAAGTCTTAGATCGCCAAGCTTTTTAATTTGATTGTCCACCTGAAATTTAGGATATTGTTTTAAAATAAAAGACATTCAAAATTGTAGGAAATTGTTTTAATTCATTAAATATAAGTCTTGACATCGATGTTTGATACTCCCGTTTATTATTAAATTTAACCCTTATCCCTATTACTATGAAAACACGAACGCAATACATTCCTTGCGTGAGTAACAAATAAAACATTAAATTATATGAAGAATTTTTTTCAAAATTTATGGCATGTAACCTTTTTCGGCAAATTTATTATTTAAATCAATTGATTCACTTAATTTTATATTGCAATAAGTGCCTAATGATTGCCTAACTCAAACTAGTTGGATGATTGTTTTATTAAAATCTTTCACATGAATGTAACTAAATGTCCCTCAAACTTCGAGCTGGTAAAACACGATACTTCTAACATTGTACAGTTTCTAGAATTATAAATGACAATTTAGAATGAAGATAAGATTCTATGAGGATTGGCCAAGAAGTCCTCGCCACTACAATCTCAGTAATTTAGTGAAGGGGCTCCTAGGTAAAATATATAGCCTTTGCGTTTTTGTTTTTGCCTTAAGAGCCGAATCCCTTTGCAATAAGATTGTACAATCCGTTACTCAGTTGAGAACAAACCATATTTAGGCTAAAGAATTCTTGATAGGATTTCTAAAAAGTCGTATCACTGGCCTTGGACATACTTCGTTGGACTTAATGCTTGTAAAGCTGTCCAGCTTTTCGTGGAAGAAAAGCCCTTATATCGGCAGCGAAACGGTAATTAAATCTAACATTGGCTGGGCGAAAGACGAAGTAACTTACCGAAATATAAAATCTCAGATTAGTCCTAACACGATCCGGCTAATTGAAGCCGTGAGTTATACCACACACACAGTCAACTGGGAAATGGTGGTCCACTTTTTTCAAGCGTTTTCTATACAGGATGAGAACTTTGAAAGACCTTGCTGAAATTGCGTTTAGAAGATGTCCCTGACAGAGGGAAGATGTTCAGCGGTCAGCACCTCGCATATAACTTTTAATATACACCGCACAGAGCTGATGGATACTTGCCTGTTAAACAGCCTTGTAGCCATAGATCTGGTAGAGGGAAGAGTTCTCAATTAACACTAAGTAAAGAAAGTAAAAAAACCAAAACTCTGTGCTGGACTTACTCCATTTTTAACGGAACCAGTTTCTAAACACAACTTCTTATTATAGCCTCCTTCGATATTTACATCCGATATTATATTATAAAATCATGTAGCCCTGCTCTTCATATATAACTTCTTGAAGCTGCTTCGAGAGTTTGAGCAATTTTTTTTGTTTTAAAGAAAGATTACGATCTTGGGAAGAGGCCAACGCATCCTAGCCACCCAATTCTAGCGGAAATAAACATTAATTTTAGCTTTACTAATCGACAAATATAAATTTGTTTTACTGTTAAAATAAAATTTATTTATAAGAAAATCTTCAGAACTATGGATGCAAAGAGACTCTGATATGAAAATTTAGCCTACGAATGAATAACTATTCAAATTTATGCGTAAATAAAATGTGTCAACCAACAGTGATACCACCATTTAATGTGGTGACGTTTACAGCTTTCTACGCTATCTGCTGTTGAACTGTTTAACATATATATTACTCTTGGAATGATGCTCACCTGGTGCGGCAAACTGGTAAACAATAGTTCTACTATTTCATATATATATATATATATAGATATATGTATGATGTTTAGATTCTTTGTTAAGACTTTATTCTATTCAATTCAAAATAAATTGATACCGATTTATTCAGTAGTTTAATTTCAAACAATAAGCCTTGAATTTATTTACTACAAGAATTCAGAGCTTATGATGAGCTTAATCTCCTAAATTGTGTTGAGCTGTTATGAATGAAAGCAGATGATGAAATAGTGAGGATTTGATGCATAGAAAATGGGTATTAATAGAAACTTTACAGATATCGATACTAGATTATATTCTAATATACAGGGTGTTCAGCATAAGACTACGGTAACTTTGGGAGGCGATTCTGGGCATCATTTGCAACAAAAAATTCCATATAAACTATGGCTCGATTCGGCTCCGTTTTATAGATATTTTTAATTTTATGTTTTTTCAAGGTGTTACTACTTTTTAGCAAAAAGTTGTCTATATTTCTCAAACTATTAAAGCTACAGCTATTTTAATAAGCTCATTAGAAAGAAGGTTAAATTTCCTTTTAAATAAGCTAATTTGTATTCCAAAATAATAATATTAAGTATTTTACTTTGTGGCCCAAACATAAGAAATAGCGAGTTTCTAATTTTTTCCTAAAAGTTTGACTTCATTTTTCTCAAAAACATTTTATATGAAAAAACCGTGCACTATTCAGGAAAAACATCTACATACGATCACCTTTCGAACGGTATACAATAATTGGGGTTATGTTAAAAATTGATGCAGAAATCTGTGATTAATTGCAAAAAAGTAGGCCTCAAAACAGCGTCGGCATTAAGAAAGGAACTTACTTATCTCTCTAATCTCAAAGTTAAAAACTGATATGTTTTATCCTAATACGGCTTATCAAAACAAATAAATACAACAAGAAGAAAAGATAGTTTAAAGTCTACATTTTCATTAGATATTTAGTTGTCATTTTGCTATCATTATGCCAGCGTATTCGAATATTGAATATCGCGACATGTTATACATCTACGGTTTCGTAGATGGGAATAGTGGATTCTAGATGTTTTCCTGATAGGGTGATCCGAACGCTAAGCCGATCTTGGAGGTGTACAGGCGGTCCGGTGAAGTATTCCATCCACTATTATTTAATTTGGGGATCAGAGCGAGTAATAAGTTCTTGGCTTATTCATTAGCTCTTCACAACCTGTTAATTCCAAAATTTTATTGAGTAGTTCAAAATGATGATTTATTCACGTTATTTGGCATATTTCTTTAATTAACTAAAGAATAACACACAGATCTAAACTCGTTAAACGAAAATCCTTTCTTTCGAAATTGGTACCTAACACTCATTTAACATCATATTCATTTCTCTTCTTTTTATTTTATTTTATTATTTATAATGTAAATTTTATATTTTTGAATATAGTTCTTAAATTAATTAATTATTAAATAACACGTTTGCAAAAAATCGTACTGGATTTGATGATTCTGATCAGTTATATTCTTATGGTAGGTGAATTCCTTTCATAATGCCGACGCTGTTTTGAGGCCTACTTTTTTGCAATTAATCACAGATTTCTGCGTCAATTTTTAACAAAACCCCAATTATTGTACACCGTTCGAAAGGTGATCGTATGTAGATGTTTTTCCTGAATAGTGCACGGTTTTTTCATATAAAATGTTTTTGAGAAAAATGAAGTCAAAGTTTTTGGAAAAAAATTAGAAATTTGCTATTTCTTATGTTTGGGCCACAAAGTAAAATACTTAATATTATTATTTTGGAATACAAATTAGCTTATATTAAAGGAAATTTAACCTTCTTTCTAATGAGCTTATTTAAATAGCTGTAGCTTTAATAATTTGAGAAATATAGACAACTTTTTGCTAAAAAGTAGTAGTACCATGAAAAAACATAAAATTAAAAATACGAGTGTCTACAAAACGGAGCCGAATCGAGCCACAGTTTATATGGAATTTTTTGTTGCAAATGATGCCCAGAATCGCCTCCCGAAGTTACCGTAGTCTTATGCTGAACACCCTGTATATATTGATACCAAAAATCTGCCTGAACAGCCAAATGAACTACTCTTTAACAATTTTTAAAAAAATATTTTATTTAATGCATATTTCTTTAAATTATTGTACTTTTTCTCCATAAAGTGTAGCAGGGAGCACACGAAACCCATCTGGAGAAGACTTCAAGTAATCAATGAAATTATTGCCACAATTACAATAATACTTAAGAGTGAAGATCCCAAAATATATATATATTTTTTATTACTATCTTAATACTGTAAGGACCGTCCCCCAATTAATGTATTTCAATATTTTAGTGTAATTATTGCAATATTAAGTGTAAAAATTTTAAAAACTTAACTGTATTTAGCATTTAAAACAAAGATCATTTAAAATCTAGCCTATACATCCACAATCTTGAAACATAAATAATAATAGAAGCATAAATTAAACTAACGAAATTATAAAATCTTAGTTAAAAGGTTTTTTTTACCTAATTCGATAATTGGGATAGTCAAGAAAAGAACAGGCGATTACTTTATTCAACAATTGTGAGGCGATAAAATTAAGGAAGAGCCTTAGTGTATCCTACAGATTGACAAATAAACGTGAACGTCACGTACAGAGTTAATGTAGCTCTTTTCTAAGCATAACTTATCCCAAAAGCATCATCCTCAGATAGTCCTCTCTTTTGGTCATAATCTCTTCAATACCGTTCGTTTTTTTTCCCCAAGTATTCCTTGGCGTTCCGTTACTCTTGATCGGCCACCCGCAGGCTTCCACATCATTGGGTTATTTTGTCGACTAATTATATTAATTTCCTGTTTTCAATTTCCATACATTTTCTCTTCAATGAAACTCCCTTTTCAGGGAGGGATATTTCTTTTTTAGGATAGTCTACAAAAATCCAAATTCATTTTGATTAATATTGTGACTAACATAATACATTGACGCTATAATTTTGTAATCCATATTAAATGAACAATATATTTTCTCTTCCTAGGAGCTTCTTACAGCTCACTGTCCGGTAATGGACAATGTTGTCTGTAACGAGAGAACACTGTCCGGAGGCTGGCAGTACACTGGAAAAAGCTCCGGGCGCTAATAACCTCAGCTGTTGATGCGCAAAAAAAAAAAAAAAAAAAAAAAACAATATATGTACAGGTATGACTCTTACATATGAATTGCTGTAGTCTTAGTAACAATATTTTTACTCAATATGAAATATATTAATATAATTAAAATATAATATACAAAATTAACAATTAGCGTTTTTTAATTATTTAAAATTTAATCTAGTTCAGAATTAACTGAACCAATTTTTCTTTTTAAAAATGAAAATGTTGTTTTTAATGAAACGAGAAAGATAGCTTATCATCTTCCATTTCTTTTTGTTAATTTTACTTTGAATTTTAAATGTTCGGAATTTACTGTAATTCAATTTGCAGTCAAATATTTTTCAAAAGAATTGGAATTTATTGTTTATACGTTTTGGTGACTTCCATGTATATTGTGTAAGTATTACAGTTTTTTGTTATTTTTAAGCTTAGGCGATCCGAGAAAAAACTTCATCTCCTCCACATCACGCGACCACCTCTCTCAAACTAGTTCAAATAAACAAGCACCTCAAGAAGAAGAAGAAGAAGAATAAATCAGAACATGGTTCTCTCTTTCTAAAAAAAAACAGTTAAAATAGCGATAGGCCTTCGTATGTTCAGTTCAACAAAAAACTGTGGGGTCATTCCATGTCAAATCAACACGGGGTCTGAACCTCACCATCTCGGATTTTCTTGAAATTTGGCACATGTGTACTATTGGTATAGACTTGGAAAAATATGAAATTTTACGGTGATATGTCAACTGGTTTATAAGTTACAGGGCTGTAAAGTTGCCAAAAATGGGCTGAAAAACAGGGAACCCCGTGTTTTTGAATTACTGTAGATGCTTTCCTAATTGAGCTACAGACTTGGGATTGGTGTCATTTTATAGCATATATAATGCCCTTTCCTGTGATATGCGACACCATATGGGTTAGGATAAATAAAGTTTGTTAAATTTAAATTTAAAATTTAAATTTTAAATTTTTTAAAAAGTACATATTTTAAAATTTTAAAATTAATTCTATGAATAGCTAGTAGTGTTATGAATCACTGGGCAAAATATTAATTTGGGACGACAATGGCTTCATTGTTAAAAAAATTTAAGACTAACGCTCCAATCCGATTAATTCAACTCTCAATTCATGTTAATACAATAATGCTAATAATAATTCCACTAATAAGTCCAAAGTAAAACATACTGTTAAGTAATAGGATCTCTTTAATATTTTAAGCTTGAAAAGGCGTCATTTGTTTGTCATGCATCACTTTCTAGTAGGACATATGTAAGTTCTTGCAGTCAGAGTCACAGGATCAATTTTTATCAAAACATCCACTACTGAGACCCAAAGAATATCGGCATTTCTTGGATGCGAGATGATTTAGAGGGTCCAGCTGGATGAGGAAAAGTTACTTTTACTTCATCAAGTTCTTCATTTTTCTCTAAAACATATCCAAGCCAAGCCACCAGTTTCTTTATAGACTACACTGATATACAACCTGATATGGCGGCTAATTTTAGATTATCAGGGAATTTTGAAACTTCCATTTCGCAAGCTTCTGAGTTCATAGAAAAGTTTTTAACCAATATTTTGGATTTACTTCTGGGAATGAAAGCATGGTATTGCTGTGTTCCTTTAATAGCCAATGCTTGAGCAAACCGATTTTTTAAAAAACACTCAGATTCAACATAGTCTTCCTGGGTTGAATATGCAAAGTCTATGTTGGTGATGTTTTCTACTGCCCACTCAAAAAGTTGTAGTGAAGTTTGGATTTGATTTCCATAGGGTCGTTGCAAACTGGCACGAGCTGCCAGTCTCTTTACCGAACCCCCTACGCCATCACAAGGCCCTTTGCCGACTTAAACCAACTTAAAGAGGCTGTTATCTCAGCCAAAGAAGACTGTTCTTGAACAAAGATATTGAATTGAATTATTTTTGTATAATTTGATTAACTGCATAATTTCATTAAAATAATATATTATAATTAATATGAATAATTACTGTAATCATAATTATTAATTCTAAAAATGATTTCAAAATCAATATTTTAAATCTTAATAATTATTAATTATGATTCATTGATTCATTATTACTATTTTCAATTTATTTATTACTTTAATTTTATTAAAATATATTTTCCATGAAAAGGAGCTTTAGTCTTAAATTTTTTTAACAATGAAGCCATTGTCGTCCCAAATTAATATTTTGCCCAGTGATTCATAACACTACTAGCTATTTATAGAATTAATTTTAAAATTTTAAAATATGTACTTTTTAAAAAATTTAAAATTTAAATTTTAAATTTAAATTTAACAAGCTTTATTTATCCTAACCCATATGGTGTCGCATATCACAGGAAAGGGCATTATATATGCTATAAAATGACACCAATCCCAAGTCTGTAGCTCAATTAGGAAAGCATCTACAGTAATTCAAAAACACGGGGTTCCCTGTTTTTCAGCCCATTTTTGGCAACTTTACAGCCCTGTAACTCATAAACCAGTTGACATATCACAGTAAAATTTCATATTTTTCCAAGTCTATACCAATAGTACACATGTGCCAAATTTCAAGAAAATCCGAGATGGTGAGGTCAAAAATGGTCTTTTTTTGTGTTGATTTGACATGGAATGACCCTGTGGTAAATCTTTAGAATAGCACCCCAGAGGCGTGGCCTAATTCGAAGTGATTCTGATTCGCTGTTACTATAGAACCCGCCATATTCAAATATAAATATAAAACTATTTCTTTATTTTATATTTACACTTAAATCTAGCGGGTTATATGGTAACAGCGAATCAGAATCACTTCGAATTATTTCTTTATTTCTTAATGGGGGGCTTCGCCCCCCACACCCCCTGATTTTTTTCTTCCCTTCTCCTAACCTACCTAATCACCCTCAATTTTTTAATTTGTGTCACAAGATTCATTACAATAATTACACAGAACAACACAAAAGAAACTTACCTTATTCTGTGGAGTCCTTTTCGTGAGGAGGGTATACTTGGCGGGGTCGAATAGCCTCGGCACCTCCAAACATACTTATCAATCACACTATTTTTTTTAACTATTTTCATTTCACATCCACACTTCGGACATACATATCTCCTACTGATCAAACCAACATCCATACAAAATTTTATAACATTCATTACTCCAACCTCATTCACACTACACTCATGCTTTAATTTTTAAAAAAACTGCAAATTTAAAACGCTCATACTCATAAAGTTACAAAAAAAACGGCACCTCAGGTCACACACAGAGCACTCGCGGGAACTATTAATACATTAAACAGGAAGCAGATGCTAGGCAGTAAGTGTACTGCGCATGCGTGCGAAACATAAGCGTTACGAAATTCGCACAATCCGAAACAGTTCATTGGCGGGAAGTAGTTTAACTTTTCCCCGGTAGGTGCGCTGTACTTCCCACCCCCTAAACATAAACAGGCCACGCCCCCGGGGCGCTATTCTATAGATTAGCCAAAACTGTCCGTCGTCATTTTATCGCGACACTGAGCCATAAGTGACTTGAATTTAAAAATGTGATTGGGTTCTAGTCTTAGCGATCAAAGCCGCAAGCCTTTGGGGTCTCGACCCCATTATTGAGTCGCGTTACATTTTCAATGAGTCAAAGGAATTTTGACGTGAATACGTCTTTAAATTTGCTATCATATGGGGGCAATCCAAAAAACCTAATGATAACAAAATCGGGGGATACAGTTTGGCATTATAGTTTCGAATCTATCGTCTACATCCAAAATTAAATTAGATTGCTGGATAGCTAAAGGATCAAAGAATTCATTACAATAAGCGAGTACTGTGACGCATCGCGCGCGGTGGAGGGGGAAGCGCCACCATTTTGAGATCATTTTGCTGCGTATCGAGATTTGCAATTAGTATAACTTTTGACTCGGAGAAGCTACGATGTTCGTTTAAGTTTTAATCGTCAGCTGTCGTCACAATCTATCGATTGTATATAAAATATTAGTGTAAAATAGTGACAGTGAATATAATAAGGTGTTAGAATAAAAAAAAAAAAATTATCAAAAATATATAATGTCGGCTTATACGCGTCGTAAAGCCAAAAACAAATGCCAAGAGATCGTATACGGTTGGAAAGTGCTTCTCAAGAACAATCGAATGGTAATAATAAAACACCATATGACCGAGTCAAGCTGTGTCATCGGGAACATAAAAGAATGAATGCGGCCGAGCGGATCAACGATAGTTTTAGTACATCTGTAGCTGGGGCGTTTGAAATTATGCAAGTGGATGATGGAAATCGCTTCTACATCGACAACGGACTTTGTATAGATTGTGACCGATCGTCGATTTGTTTCCTTGATTTCATCCTAAGTACATAAATAAAAATATTTTATATAAAAACTATAACCCGTTACGTAAACGTATTCACGTTACAACACACGGCCGTGTCCATGATACAGCCACAGTTTTATTTTTTTTAAAGAGTACTGTTGACAGAAATCTTACATGTATTATAAAAAAAAAAAAAGTCTAGGATTTTATATTGTCTGTGAATTTGATACCTCTACTGTTACTTAGTAACAAAAACGTGAATTTTCTTCTTATTATTTTTTTAGTTAATAAACTAAACAGTAGTTAGCGGATAATCTCTAACCCCACGCGAATGTCCGTCCCTACTAAAAATGTGAACATCATCTCCCGTCTAAATTTTGAACTAGTGTGATTTATAACGAAAAATAAATGTAGCCACTGATTTGATGTTAGTCCAACAATGTGAGATTACATTTAACAAATTCTGTTAAAGCAAAAATTGATATAAAAAACCCAAAAAACAATTAGACGTTGACTCTGCATTGCATAATCATAATTTAAATATGCTATTAATTACTTTAAATACATGTAGTGAGCAAAAGGGTCCAGCTTAATTGAAATGAATAATTCTTAGATGAAAAATGAAATGCATTTAACGCTCAAAGCGGCCCTCCTCTTTTATCTATTTTAATAATTTATCTATTATCTACACAGATTTGGTTTACTGATGAACGCAGTTTTGAGTGCACTAAGTGCTAGTGAATTTATCTACAAGGACATCTTACCAAGATCAAAGAAACAAACATTCTTTTATAGTTCTAAAATATATCCAAAATATGGACACCATACAAGGCAATACTACAAAACAACTTCCAAAGGACAAATGACTGAAAACTATTTCGATAGTTTACAACAAAACACGTCAATGTTATACCAAATCGATAGAATTAATTCTTGGTTAAATGAACATCATACTAATGAAAAGAAATCGATTAATGCAATTAATTCGAAACATTTTAATGAACTAATCGATGATATTGTCCAAGATGGTGATATTTTGTTTCATAAACGGGCAATGATAAATAGAAGAAAACCACGGTTATGGTTTACCAAGTCTAGACAAGACAAAAATAAAGTGAATGATTGTAATAGTAATTATAATAATAAAGTTAAAGAGAATAATCCATGGAATAGATTCGAGGTATTGAATCATACGAATACTTTATCAACCATAATAAATAATGATTCATCAAAATCATTACCTCTAACATTATCCACACCACATGAGCAGATGAATGAAATTAAAACAAACGGCTGGCTGAACGATAACAATTCTTTAAGAAATTTATTACAACTTAAGAATAAATCTGACGAGCAAATCCTAGAAACTAATCCTACGAGAACCACTAATGGCCCCGAAACCGATTTAAATCAACACTTACAATTTTTCTGTCCTCAGACATTACCTCCATTTATGAATACATCACAAATGAATCAGGAATTTGGGCGAAAAATTTATATCACACCAAAAGATTTACTATCACTATCAAAGGATAACCTTTTACAAAAAGAAACTATGGATAACCTGGATAATCTGTACAAAAGTTATTTTCAACCAAAAACGGTGCTCAATTCTGTTGTAAGAAATTTGAACATTACACCATTTCAATATCAACGCAATGTAATTGATTTTGATAGACGACAAAATTTCTCAGCAGATGTTCCTAGCCGGCCGGAACGTAAGCACATAACTTCACCAGAAAAATTGGAAGAACCAATTTTTAGATATGTCACTAGCGAGAAACCATTTTCAATGGGGCAAACTAAACCAAACACTGCAATGCCAATCTCATATTTAATATCTGATCAGAATTTAGCGTCAAAAATTGTAAAAGCAATGCGACATCTGGACAAATCAATATTGAACTATCCGCCTCGTATGCAGTACGATCTATACAAAATGCCATCAGTAATGAACTATCCGAGCAAAAATTACACGGAAGTAATACATCAACTATTTACAGCCGACCGATTTGTTGAAAATAATAATGTTTATAAGTAATTGTGTGTTTTTAATTAGTTTAAAATTAAACACTGGACGTGTAATTAAGAAAAAGGCTTACCTTTAGTACTCCATCTTTCTAAGATCCACTTCAGTTCACTGTCTGCTGTAGGAAGTGAAGTCCTGAAACGAGAGAACATTATCTCAATTATGCTGAATTGCATAATAGCATTAACATTAAACATACTTTATTTTAAGCATCTTAAACAGATAAGAACAATTGTGCGCGAAATTCTTTTATCAAGTTTACTAGTGTGGTTGTCTAACACGGTTTTAGCAGGTCCCGGATCCGCCAGTTGGTTCAGCTGGTGAGTGGACATGCGAATTTAGCGTACCATCTTTTCAAATGTGCAGCATTTTGTAGAGGTGTGTCCCGTTTATTCTAAAACTAGATTTCTCGTCTTCGGAAGGTCAAATAACTCCCTACCCAGAGATTGTAGAATCTGGTAATCTTTACCAGAACTTTATAGGTTTATTCCAGTGCACTGTAGCGATTGAGTCGCCATGCTCCCTAGTGTCCTGTTACTACTTTATTAGTTTATTATATAAGCATCTGGTATAACCTTTAGCCGGATTTGTTGTTCTAAAGCCCCGGTATCTCTTATTAGATGAAGGGTGGGTGGGGAACAATGGGAACCATTTTGGATTGTCTGCGTTCCTTCCCCTATCTGGTGGAGTCGCCCGTCTAAAGCAATCATAATCTTAGTGTGGTTGTCTGCAATTTTTAATTTCTTTCCAAAAGAATCTGTTACTTCAACTATACTGATGGACAAAATTAGCGCACCACTCAGTTTTTGTTTAGTTAAAATTAAATAAATTATCTACCGCTTTTGTTTTTGACGTACATCACTTGTCTAAAGCGATTTAGGGAGACAAGAGGTCATTCAAGAAGAGATGTACAGCAGAGAGAGAGAGAGAGACGATAGGTACATCCGGCACCTAGCTTTGCGAAACAGGAGTATAACGGGAAATGAGATAAAAAGTCTCATAAGGCAAGTCCGAAATGTTTCCATCTCCAGCAGGACTGTTAGAAGAAGACTTAATGAAAGTAACCTTAGAGCCCGACATCCTGCTCGTGGCCCTCTCCTTACCACAGTTCACAAAATGACCAGGCTTCAGTTTGCACGTGAACATGTGAGTTGGGCTTAAGACAACTGGAAGAGAGTTCTCTTTACAAATGAGGTGAGAATAGGCCTAAATTCTTCAGATGGTCGTAGTTACAAATGGCTTATTTTTTCAGCCAACAATATTTTGAAAGTCCAAAATTTGCACAAATTGGAAATTAAAAAAAATTAGGGTGGTGCGTTAATTTTGTCCATCAGTGAAGATTGATTTACAGAAGTTGATCAAAATGATGTGGGATCAAAATAATCGGGATTATTGGGAACGTTAGTTCTTTAGGATGCTGGATCAGAGAAATAAATGTTTCATTTTTGTTATTAATGCTGTTCTAGAAAGCAGCCAAGTTCTTGGGTCTTTTCTGATAATAATCCACCCAATCCCTTACATTACGCTAACTACTGACCTAATCCCTTTTCTGTGCAAAAAAAATATCTCAAAAAGTTGAGGGGAGGAAAAAAATTGAAGCAAGTTTAAATGATAAAAGAAATATTTCGTCACAAGTGCCACGTTACAGAGTTTTTTTGTCTTCGATATTTCGCAGCAACTTGCAGTGACGCCAGCCAACAACTTTTCTAAGATGACTCAGTCACAATAAGGAGACGTCATACTCCATTTCGTACTTCCTGTGTTCTTATTAAAAAAAAATACAACTGCATTTTTTTCAAGGTGGAGGGGTGTAAAGTAACTAGGCAATGCTTTATTTAGTCCCTTTTCTTGTGAATAATTAATTCTAACTAAGGGAACATCTGACGCAGCTTGAAGAAATAAATTAGAAATGTCTCTTTTGTAACATACCAAAACTTTTCTATACAATAGAATACTTCCATGTGTGAAACCACAAAGTATACTTAATTAGAATACCATTTAAAGTCTTGTCAAAGTCAAACTTAGTTTTAAAGTATTTATAGCAGGTCTTTACAGTTTACAATAATTCACTTAGCAAATGGCAATAATGGCAAAGTCGTACACAAAAGGAATTATATTAATGAAGCGCTTTTGAAGAGACTTCCGGTACGATCTTAACTTTTCTTTTAACACAATTTATGATCTTAATATTTTTTCTTTTTTAAACTTTGGATGTTTACTAAAAAAAAAGCTATTCAAATTCAAAATAGGGTATTAGCATATTTGCCCGAATTAAAATTCCGAGGGTTTGTCTTAAGATTTTCTTCCTCTTCCTCTACTTCTTTCTTCTCCTGGATGGCCAGTCAACAACTTCCTCGTATCCAGTTCTGTTTCCAGATGATCCAGCCACCGCAACCTCCCACGTTTCACCATTCCCACAAGGTCCTGTTCCACCATAAAGCTCTTTTTTTGGACTTCATTCTCAAAATATTTCATCCTGTCTTACAGGGCCAAATATTTCCTCCCATAGATGATAACCAACATTAATATGGTCTTATATGCAATATTAACTATTTGCCTCCCCAAGGAAAACTGCATCTTACATTCGTGTAAACGTTTCGGTAATATTTATTTCCATCTTCAGGGCAAAAGTGAAAACTAATAAAAGTTTGAGTTACGTTAAATGTTCTTCCTAAACTTTATAGTGCCCCCACAATTATCGATTTTTTTTTGAAAAGATGTTTTCTTTTTTTTTACCGTGATTAACATCGAATTTAATATTTTTTATTTTATCCCTTTATTTTTAAATTCACAACTGCGTAATTCAAAACGCAACAAGCAAATAAGATATCGTAAGGTACATAACTGTAACATATAAAATAAAATAAAATATAAAGTAAAAAAAAAAACAAAGTAAAATAATATATAAAAAAGTAAATAAAATAAAATCACTGGAATTGCGTGAATGAGGGCCATCCAACGATGACCATCATAAGTCGGTTAATGTAAATACCGAATGAGTGGAATACGAAGGATGGCTTTGTTTATCTTTCGACCAGGTGATCCCGAGGCCACCGGCGCTTCAGTCTGCGAGGAGGATTTGACGGGAGGTTAGTGCAGGACAGGTTGCTGATTAAGGGGTTCTGATGATGGTAAAGTTTGGAGTGGAATTTGATGTAGCGGGACTGGGCAAGGTCAGAAACAAATGGGATTCGCAGGTCGGTGTGGATAGTATGGTTGCTCACGTAGAAGGGTGCATCAGTGATGGTTCGAAGGATTTTTGACTGGAGGGTTTGGATTCTGTTGAGGTTCGAACGCTTAGCAGTTCCGTACAGTTCAAGTCCGTAAGTCCAGATGGGAGCGAGTAGGGCTGTGTATAGTCGTTTCTTGTTTGTCAGAGTCAGTTTAGACCGTTTGTCAAGTAGTCTTTTGAGCATTCGAAACCTCTGGTTTAGTTCAAGTCGTTTGAGTCTAGTATGTGGATTCCATGTGAGTCGCTTGTCAAGGTATATTCCCAGATAACGAACGGTATCCGCTACAGGAATAGGAGTGTGATTCAGGTATAATGGAGGGAGTATTTTTCTGTTGAGAGTGAAGGATATGCAGCGGGATTTATTTCCGTTTACCTTTATTCTCCATTTGCGGAACCAGGGTTCGAGGATATTAAGATGAGCCTGGAGGGATCTAGTGGCTATAACCGGATCGGTGTTATGGGAGAGGATAGCAGTATCGTCTGCAAAGGTGTAGATGCTCGTATTTGGATGAAGAGGAAGGTCAGCCGTGTAGACAGTGTATAATAGGGGGCCAAGGATACTTCCTTGCGGGACTCCAGCTAGGATCGGATAGATAGTGGAATAGGAAATGCCTTGGACAGTTTGGAAGAAGCGATCTGATAGGTAGGATTTTAGGATAAGGTAGTAGGTACTGGGAAGGACATTCTTGAGCTTCAGCAAAAGTCCTTCATGCCACACTCTATCAAAGGCTTGAGACACATCCAGGAAGACTCCTGGACAGTACTGCTTAAGCTCAAGAGAGGTAGCAATGGTGTCTACAACGCGATGTGCTTGGTGGATGGTGGAATGAAAATTTCGGAATCCAAATTGATGATCGGGAATAATAGAAGGAATTGAAGGATTAGGAGTAAGGCTACTTTGCAGGCGAAGTAGGAGTAGCTTCTCTAGCATTTTCCCAAGAACTGGGAGGAGACTGATGGGACGGAAGGAGGCGGGATCGTGTGCTGGTTTTTTGGGTTTAAGGATCATGCGTATAGAGGAAAATTTCCAAAGGATAGGGAAGTGTGTGGTTCGTAGGACTGCATTGTAGAGTGAAGTAATGAAGACTATTGCTTTTCTTGGGAGTCGATGGAGAATGTTAGCTGTGATCAGATCATACCCAGGACTTTTTTTCCTGGGAAGGGTGTGGATGATGGATTTGATTTCAGATGGAGTGAAGGGTTTGGGAGGTAGTGAAAGAGGAAGAGGTATGTCTAGTTCGTTGAGGACTTGTTCTGTGTGTTGTGGGTCTTGTATGTCAGGGTGCGGTGAGAATACCGAGGAGAGGTGCAGCGCCAGGTGCTCAGCTTTTTCTTCATCTGACTTCGCCCATGAGCCGTCAGTTCGCCTGAGTGGGTGTGAAGTGTGTTTGTATTTTAGTATTCTTTTCGTAGCTGTCCACAGTGAGTTGTCATGCGTTGAAAGCGATTCAGTGTAAGTAGCGTACTGTGTGTTATAATAAATGCGTAAAGTTTTTGTCAGATCTCTAGTAAGTTGGTTAAGAAGTCGTTTGTGAGATGGGTATCTAGTGTGTTGCCATAAGGCTCTGGCGCGCCTTTTCTGTGTAATCAGTTGTCTTATGTAGAAAGGTAGATTGTAGTGTGAAGCCAAAGTTCTGCGTCTGGTATCAATTGTAGCATGCCAGATGCTTTCCTGAATGCTACTGGTAAGGTGATATACATTGTCGTCCAGTTGTTCGGCTGTTTTGAGTGGTACTTTCAAGTCTAGTCTTTGTTCAAGTTGTTCTCTGAAAAAGTCCCAGTCAATTGGTCCGGTAATGAGTGTAGGTCTAGGGGCAACAATTTTGGGGTGAACGTCGAGGGAGAGAATAACAGGGCTATGGTCAGAGGACAAGTCATTTAGAGTAAAAACGTCAGGAGATAAGGATGTTATGCGGGAGCAGATGAAGAAATCTAAGAGGTCTGGACGTTTCTGTGGAGAGCTAGGCCAGTATGTTGGTTGAGAGGGAGAGATGTAAGAGAAGCTGGTTTGGGAGAGGATGTTGTGGAAGGAGCGGCCCCGGGGATTGGCCAGCCGACTTCCCCAGGCAGGATGTTTCGCGTTGTAATCACCACCGCAGATGAATCTAGGACCAAGGGAGGACAGGAAGGAAAGGAAGTCGTTAGGATTGATTGTGTGGTTTGGAGGACAATACACGGCAGCTATTGTATAGAGGAATGGTTCCGCATTTAAAGAGATAACGGTTGTCTGTAGATGAGGAGCTGAGGAATAAGGTATTAAGAAGTGGGATAGGGATTTACGAATGAGGATAGCAGATCCGCCGTGAGCTGTTCCGTCAGGGTGATTTGTTTTGTAGAGTACATAATCAGCGATGGAGAAATGTGTTCGATCAGTGAAGTGGGTTTCAGTGATGAGAGCAATGTCAATTCGTTTGTCGTGTAGGAGTATGTCTAGTTCCTGTCTTCGGTTGTATAGTCCGTTAGCGTTCCAAAGGAGTAAGGTGATGGATTGTTGGGTTGAGGGCATTAGGGAGCCAGTTTAGGAAGAAGGGTATTCACTACTGTCGTGAGGAGAGAGATTAAGGGAGTGATGAGGGATTTAAAGTCATTGAGGAAGGAGTTGAGGACACTGGCAATATCGCCTGAAGAAGTATTGGCGGGAGGTGGAGGGAGAGGCTGAGGCGGTGGCGGCCCGGCCACCATCTGGGCGAAAGATACCTTATTGTTGACTCTGGGGATGCTTCTATTGGTTGGCAGTGGCGGAAAGCTTGTTGACTGGAGCGGTGGTGGTGGAGGCTGACTGGTGATGCGAGCTGCAGAAGGATGCATGTAGACCGGAACTGTAGTTCTTTTAGCTTTCTGCAGCTCTTTATGAACGGAGCATCCTTTCCAGCTCGCAACATGGTTTCCATTGCACAGTGCGCAAGTTGGAGGAGAGGTGCGAGGTTTAAGGCAGCTTTGCGAGGGATGATCTCCTGCACATTTTACACATCGGAACTTGTGCTGACAGTAACTTCGTGTGTGGCCGTACTCTTGGCACCGTTTGCACTGAACAATAGACCGTTGTTTGTGTGGTTCCTCAATTTTGACACGTGTGTGGCACAGGACCTCAATCTCGAAAATGTCTGTATTATTATTTCTTGGCTCGAGGTCAATGAAAAAGAGGGGCAGTGTTTGTTTATTAACTGGATGCACTACGGGAGTAACGTTTCTCACTGAGTGTCCAAGTTCGGTGAGTTCTTCTTTTATCAGTTCAATAGGAACTGTTTGGTGGAGGTAGCGTATAACCACACGGTACGCTTTGTCCTCATCCAGCGAATTTAATATCAAACGATAAACAATAATCAGTATTGATAATTTTATTACTGGGTGCCAGCGTTAAAACGCTTTATCTCAGAAGAATGCTTCTGCCTAAATGGTCATTTCTGTGTAATGTACACTATGTACAAACTATGATAGTGTACCAAAAATATTAATAAATTCAAAGTCGAAAGAAAATGTATAAGTTACATATTTGAGAATTAAAACTGTCCAGTAGGACAGTTGTATAAGGGTTGATCGTCAAAAAACTGCACGAAAAAGTGTAACGTTGAAATACACCAACTTAAAATTTTTTTTGACGTGAATACGTCTTTAAATTTGAATCATATGGTGGCAATCCTAAAAACCTAATGATACCAAAATCGGGGGATACAGTTTGGCATTATAGTTTCGAATCTATCGTCTACATCCAAAATTAAATTAGACCACTGGATAGCCAAAGGATCAAAGAATTCATTACGATAAGCGAGGACTGTGACACATCGCGCGTGGTGGAGGGGAAAGCGCCGCCATTTTGAGATCATTTTGCTGCGATACGAGATTAGCAATTAGTATAACTTTTGACTCGGGGAAGCTACGATGTTCGTTTAAGTTTTAATCGTCAGCTGTCGTCACAATCTATCGATTGCATATAAAACATTAGTGTAAAATGGTGACAACGAATATAATAAGGTGTTAGAATAAAAAAATATCAAAAATATATAATGTCGGCCTATACGCGTCGAAAAGCCAAAACCAAATACAGAGATCATATACGGTTGGAAAGGGCTTCTCAAGAACAATCGAATGGTAATAATAAAACACCATATGACCAAGTCAATCTGTGCCGGGAACGTAAAAGAATGAATGCGGCCGAGCGGATCAACGACTGTGTCAGTACATCTGCAGCTGGGGCGGTTGAAATTATGCAAGTGGATGATGAAATCGCTTCTACATGGACAACGGACTGTATAGGCATAGATTGTGTTCGATCGTCGATTTGTTTCCTTGATTTCATCTTAAATAAATAAATAAAAATTAAAACTGTCCGGTAGGACAGTTGTATAAGGGTTGATCGTCAAAAACTGCATGAAAAAGCGTAACGCTGAAAAACACACAACTTTGGCATTTTTTTTCTCTTTTTCTATAAAAGATAAAATTCCCAAATTTTCTTTAAAATATAGTGCAAATCCTCCTTTATAACTGTAATTTTTTCTTAATAACATAGATTTATTAGTTTTCGAGAAAAGAAATGTGAAAATTGCGCAAAAACAACATTTTCAAAAATTGTTGTTCTTCTTCTTGTTGTTACCTTTTTTGTAAACTGCGTAGCGCCTAAACGCGCGAACCGATTTTCATGAATGAGGTGTCATTCAATTCGGAATTTTATGTAGATGTGCCTTTTGGGGGTCTCGACGCTGTACATCGAATGAGAGAGGAGTTAGCCCCCTTTATCTAAGGCCCCTTCCAAAATTATTATTACTAATTACTCTGTAAATCTTGGCCTGATTTTGATAAAATTTGGTAGGATGTTAGGGTTAAGGCTCCCCTTTGTAACAATAAAGCGACGGCCTGCTCTTACACTTGTTAAGGGGAAGTATAGCAATCGTTTCAAATTATCAACGCGTGAACCGATTTTCATGAATGAAGTGTCATATTATTCAAAATTTTATATAGATTTGCATTTTAGAGGTCTCGACGCTGTGCATATTTGGGAGGGGAGTTCGAGTTGAAATTTAAAAAGTGGCCGACTCTAACTTTGTTTTTTTCTACTTTAACATGCATGTATATGTGACTACTCAGAATAATTCATCACTCATTTAATCATAATTATAATAAAAAAATATTATGAATGAAGTGGCCAACATAAGGGTCTGTGACATCTAATAAATTCAATAAAAAGTTAATGCAGTAAAATTACTTAAATATTACTTAACTATTAACGAAATGTTGGGTACTCGCTGATTTGTGTGCATTTTGGCGTTTAATCAACCCTTATACTTAACATTTTAAACTGTAAGTTTTTGTTAAGGAGTATTTTATATAAAAAGTATAACCCGCTACGTAAACGTATTCACGTACAACACACGGCCGTGTCCATGACACAGCCAGACACACGTTAATTTTTTTTTTCTCTCTTTTTTTTATGGGGGAGGAATTAAGCCAGGATTTGGATTTTGGCTGGATTTACAGTTATTCTGTAGTTCTTTTTCGTTTCTAAAATCTAGGTGGATCTATAATATCTATTTGTAATAGTCAATATTTTTAATCTTCCTATTTTCCATGAAACCGTGTTTGTTTATTTCATTTATTTGAATAGTTTCTTCAAATACCAGGATAATTAAACATTTCGGGCGAAAACTGGAATAAAAATATTTTAAATAAAACTTTACAGGAGAATGGGAGAATAATAAATGCACAGACAGAGAAACTTGTCCGAATGTATCTTCTACCAAGCTAATGATGTGGAAAATAGCAATAATAGGTTGTTAGGAAAAAATAATTCTATTGGCTGTTTTTGTTTGAAAATAAAGAAGGTTTAGTAACTGAA
Organism: Rhodnius prolixus; assembly: GCF_049639745.1. Lineage (NCBI taxonomy): Eukaryota > Metazoa > Arthropoda > Insecta > Hemiptera > Reduviidae > Rhodnius > Rhodnius prolixus. Next base: position 9,882,467 of record NW_027411583.1, on the reverse strand, counting down.
GGTTTGTCTACTCTTTCCATATAGATCATTGAAGGAAAACTTTATTTTCTTTTTCCCTGAAAATACTTATTTTCCAGTTTCTAAGAAATGACTATTTCTTTTCTTTTTTACATCGAATGAAAGCAAAAAGAGTTAGTAGAAAGAGTGGAAACTGTTTTTAAAAAGCAAGGAAAGAGGCCGCCGTAAGAAATGGAAACGTAGAAGAAAGAAACTACAGGATAAATGAAAAGAAAACCTATTCCGGTTGTCCGGCTAGAAAAGAAAACTCAAGTTTCCTATTTCCAAGCCATTCATCTTGGCGGCTAAAGAAAATCGTGTAATTTAAGAAGATCTCTTTGTTCTGAAGAAAACTGAAATTACACTGAAATGAAGAGTCGTTTGTGTAAACAAAAAAAAAAAAAAGTATGCCTCTATTCGTATGAATTATTTACTTTTTCTTACCTTGCATAAGAGGAAGGATTGCGGCCGTGCAGGTTTTTGATTTCCCGTTTGGATTGTATACCGAAAACGAAACCTGAGCACTACTAATAGGAACTGTGCCCAAAACGGTCAAAAGAAGAACGACGAGCTTGATATGTTAAGATGACGATAGCCATCATCCTTGCGATCTTCTGGCATGAAATGGCAGTGCTGATTACCTCCATTGGAATACCATATCCAACCTGGGCCCAACAGGTAGCCCCCCCCCCACAATCAAGGCAATAAGCAAAGGAACTACCGATCTAGCAAAAACTTCTGTGCTTTCATTAAGAGAAGGCACTCCCGGTTCAAAGGGTGAAAGCCATCAGGTGGATGGAATCCCTATAATAACGGCATTCTTAAGCTTCTCAGAGTTGGTGAACCCTTATCAATCTCTGAGAATAGTCCCTTCAATGTAACACTAGCCTTAAGATAACGCATTTACCAGAGAGCAGTCTCTAAAAACGCCCCGCAAACAACTTTTGCAAACGAATCTGCTGTTAGGAGAATTTGTTAGAAGATTCTGTAGAGTTGATGGCTTTTTATCAGAATCGCCTTGCCCGCTAGAAGAACATCGTCTTTTTTTTTAAGGACTGCACAGCAGTTTTCTACAACTTCTACGTTCAAAGAAACCATGGGTCTTCTTTGTTACTTTCTATTCAAGTCCTCCTTTAAGACTAGTTTCTTCCAGGAGGAGGCTCCCGAAGTGGCAAAATTTTACGCTAACGATGTTGCCTAAACCCCCCCCAAACTTAGTATCAAACTTGTGTGCTTTCTTAACTCTGATCTCCGTAGAGAGATCAAATCCATCTTTCCTTGATCTCAGCTTTCGACTGGATCATGTTTGGTTCATCGAGAGTTCTGCTACAAGAGGAAAAGGTTGGTACAGTACAACCTCGATTAACCGGACTGACCTCCGGCTATACCCACCCAGGAAAACTGAAATCCCGGTTAAACCGAATACGCAGTATTACATAGTACATTTGTACCTATGAATGTACATACTATGTATATAAGTATGTATGTATTACATGGGTGCATAAGTAGACTCATCAGTAAGATGATTATGTGAAAATCTGTAAATTAAAAAGCCGTTTCAGCCCAGAGATCAACTCCGTGGTAAATCCCAAGAAATTCAGTACTAATTGCACCATATTTTAGGTTTTTGCATACATACATACATAATGACCCTTCAAGAAAATCAGGAATAAAAGAGTTGCTGCCACGCCTACAATTATGTTACATCGAAAGACTAAAAATGTTCCTGTCGCCACCGAAAATTTCAGAATCCGAATCCCGGTTAATCGAGGTTGTATTGTATTTTAGAATTTCTGAGTTGCTAAATTAACCAGTTCGAATAAAATTTCTCAACTGAATAACACTTTAATTAATAAATTTTTCACTTGTTTGAGATTTTCTTGGAAATAGTTTAGATGGTTTTGTCTTTAACTTTTTGCAAATTCATATCTCTCTCTCTCTCTACATGTGTTACTGCAGCATTCTTTTTAAACAGGAAAAAAATTCGTTTATTGGCATTTATGTCATTTTATGGCGAAGTAATTAATTTAATACTACATAAAATAAACAAATAATTAAATATGTCTCAAAAATTCGAAGATTGAACCCTTTTTTGTACGTAGTGGTGGGAAAGTCAGATGAGTTTACACACTAAACTTTTCTTAAATTTTATTTTTACGAGAACTATATGAAGCGTCCATTTCCAGGTTTTAAATAACTCAATATGGAAATTCTGACATGATTAACATTTACCAGCAATTAGATGGGAAAAGGTCCCAGTATAATGGACAGGTTATGTTCTAAAAATACAAAAAAAAAAAATAATGGGTTAGTGTAAGTATGACAAGTATAATGGTGTGGTACCCATTGTTAAATTGACTTTACTTTAGCTGGGATGATGGGTAGTGTTATTGAGTGAACCAGTAGACAACATCCATTGGCGAGTCTTGCCACTGACAGCTCTCTTGCACAGTCCAGAACTAGCCGGGTACTACAGGGCCCGGGTCTTCTAAAGAAATCATCCCTTTTCTTCAACTATCTCTCTGACATGCTCTCCCCATTTTTTTTTTTTTTTTTTGCCTTTCTATTCCTAACTTCCAGCCTTTATCTTCACATCATTCCATTTAACGAGAGTTGCTCATCCTTCCTTCATTCTAGTCCCTTTTTTATATCATATTAATCGTTCATCGTTTTCCCACAATACAGTGGGCACTTCTCTTGCCTATCTCGATCCTCTACTCATCTCCGTAATAATACGTTTTGAAATGATTCTTGATTATCATAAAAACTTGCTCTTTAAACTGCAATTTATTGGTATTCTTTTTCTTGATCAAAATTAAATAATAAAATAATTTTTGCTTCTACTGATTACCATTCGCAACATCCTCCAGGTAAAAGAAGTAGATATTATAATAGTCTCTACTTGGCGGTGGGAAATTTGCCAAAATAAATCATAATTTAAAAAAGAGAATCTTTAAAATATTTGCGCTTTATTTTGAACAAGGATGGGGCTCTTCGGACAAGGATATAAAGTTCAGTGCCTCTTAGGGCGTTAAGGCCATTCTTATGGAGGGCTGAAATTTTACCAATTGAGCAAAATTTTGAAAATTACCTAGCTTTAAACCATATAAATCTTTCACAGCCACTTTTTACAACTTTTTGAATTAGTTAATTCTGTGTGAATACAATTTCAGGGCGACGTACGGCGAAAAAAATAAAGTGTTAGTAAAAATTCAATATGATTCAAATGTTATAAACGAGAAGAAAATTTTTAAGTTAAAAACTGGAGAATAGGAGTCAGAGTCTTATACTTGAAAACTTATCTAGCTGCAATTTTTAAACTAAGGACTTAACCAGTTTGTGCTTAAAACTTACATCGTGAAAGTTGTTAAGAAGGTGCCCTGGTTGTTAATTGCCATTTCTTGGAACTGTAACATCTTACAACCTTTAAATCGTGACTGTGAATTGAACATATTGCCATCTAATTGTAGTAGTTAAGCTCCACCTGAAAAAAAAATAAAGGTAATTACTTTATTATAAATGCGAGGTCTGTAGATTAAGTAATGAGACTGATTTTTTTTTAAATTTTTTTTATTAAAAAAAAATTACAATTCTATATTGTCACCTTCAAAATAACTTCCTTCTGAAGCCACACAGCGCTGGAGACGTTTCTTCCACTCCTCATAGCAGTGCTCGAACTCCGATACTGGAATAGCCTTCAGCTGGTCGGTTACAGCTGTTTGAATGTTTTCTACTGTCCCAAAATGAGTTCCCTTGAGGTGATTTTTCAACTTCGGGAAGAGAAAAAAGTAACAAGGACTCAAGTCAGGCGAATAAGGAGGCCCCAGGAGCCACAGGAATGTTTTTACTGGCCAAAAACTCTGGTTTATTGAAATTGCTGTGTGACAAGGAGCATTATCTTGGACCCACTTGTTCTTGATGTTTGGTCTCACACGAATGACCCTTTTTCGAAGTTTTTTTCCAAGAACCTCTCGGTAAAAGTGTTGGATTTGACCGTTTGACCTTGAGGTAGAAACTCTTTGTGGACGATTCCGTGTATATCGAAAAAACAAATCAGCATGCATTTGATCTTTGACTTCGCCATCCTTGCTTTTTTGGGCGGCCTTGGAGAGGTTGAAGTGTGCCACTCCATGCTCTGGCGCTTGGTTTCTTTGGGTAGTACTCAAACACCCAAGACTCGTCACCAGTAATGACACGTTCCAGAAATCACCTGAAGGGACAGTCGGCTGTAACCGACCAGCTGAAGGCTATTCCAGTATCGGAGTTCGAGCACTGCTATGAGGAGTGGATGATACGTCTCCAGCGCTGTGTGGCTACAGAAGGAAGTTATTTTGAAGGTGACAATATAGAATTGTAATTCTTTTTGAATAAAATTTTTTAAAAAAATCAGTCTCATTACTTAATTTACATACCTCGTATGTTTTGTTGAAAAAAAAAGGCTGAATATTGTTACAACTATGGGTTCAGAAGATCTGCTGAGAGTCTGCTACACCAGATATTTACTTGAATGCAAACCAGTATTGATGATGGTTAACATGTTCGGTACTATTTATTATAAGAATTTGTTCAATGTGTATGTTACTAAACACAAATACCTAAATTCAGCAGTAAGCCTACCTTAAAACGGTAAACGTAATTGAAGGTTGATTGCGTTTGACTTAGGCATTGTACGCACAAATGATGAAATACTGTATATACATATATTGGATACGATGAGGGGCAAGTAAAGGCATACAATATGAGTCCATCTAAATAATATCAACATTGCTAGTGCACTCAATTTGCATTTGCATTATTGCCTGGCCGTATTGATTGCGTTTATCATCAACACAACTAGAGCTACCTCTCTCTACCTGAGCAATGCTGTAAAGTAACTAACTTATTTTGTAATCATTTTTTTGAGATTTTTTTAAAACATGGCTTCAACTATTTTCTCGTAACTGTTTTTCTCACATTAAGCTCATGGTGGTCAAAAATTCAAAAATTTTCCCAGGGAAATTTGATTAATGGCAGTTCAGAGAAAATGGGATGGGTAGGGTGGCTTTCCTCTAACGTACCATTTGGGCGTACTGTTGTTTCGTAATAATTGGGTTATGTAAATAATCCAATAATGTATTATTAATTGTTTTATTCGCTCACAGATGGTAGATCTGCTTGTATTTACGACAGTGGTTCCAAAAAAGCTTGTGCCAGGATGATCGAGAGGACGTTAGGAGTTGCGTGAACAATAGTATCCCAACTTTCTTAAGATTACTTTTTTTTTTGTACACTAAGCCAGGCGCTCAGAGTATACTAGTCCCGACATACAGATTAGACTGGTACCACTCCCTAATGAGTTACCAGTGTATTAAGTAACTGTTCTACTTTCCGTTCTTAATACATACATCTTTAAATGTTATGTTTCAAAATTATTATTTTCTAAAATATCACAGGGGGCGTAGCTCAGATGGTAGAGCGCTCGCTTAGCATGCGAGAGGTACCGGGATCGATGCCCGGCGCCTCCAAGCTAAATTTTTTAGTACCAATTTTTTTTTTTTTTTTTTTTAATTATCATTGTAAATCTCTCTTTTTAGTGTGAGGGGGAAGACTGTGGAAATTTCAAGTTTTTAAAATGGATTTTTTTTTCATCAATGAACTCTCTTGAGGACGTCTTCTAGCTCTTTCTAGAACTTCTTTATAGAACCTAGTTCAGGTAATTTCATTACCTGTGGCACAATAAAGAATCTGAACAAACGGTGGTTTGAGAATGGAGTGAACGTAAAACAAAAAAAAAATCGATGTAAATTAAAGAAAAACAAAGAAAACTTTTAGGAAATTCCAGGCTCCCTATAAGACTAAATATACACATGTCCGATTCAATTATACCCAGCCATTTTTCAATTTTAAGGTAGTTTGTAAACAGGTACACACAAATCCCTTTCTAAAAAAATCACTTTATCAGACTCAGGGGGGCATAAAAATGGATATAAACAGCGACAATTCAATTTCGAAAATTTTTCATGATTAATTTCATTACCTAGAAAGAGTAAGGGGGGAAAAACTGAAAACTCAACCTCAACTTCCCATCTTGTACTTTAAATAAAAATGGACATAGGACAACCGGGAGATATAGAAAGCAGAGAATATAAAAAGTAATAAGAAAAAAATAATAAGAAAACTCTAAAGAAGAATATTTTCCGTTGGTCGTTGAATATAAATGCAAATATATACAACTTCACAAGGACCACTGACCTTCTCCAGCCATAACCTGTCTCTCTCATCAAATTGTCGGTGGGGGGGGGGCAGGGCTCTGCACAACCTTCCTTTGTCTTCCTTCGCCGCCATGGCTATGCAAATCTCTAGAATAGTTTTTTTTTGTTTTTCTTTTTCTAAAAAGAACTAAGGGCTTTCCTAATATCTTAATATACCCTTTAGGTAAGTCGTACCTAACATTATGTAAATTTAATGCCGCTCTAGGGATTGTATTATTTATTTCTATTTTTGTTTTTTACTTTTTCCAACTAGTTAAGAAAAGTATTGCGATTATATAATATTATCTATTATTCTAAGAAATTGGCTAGCCACGCAATGTTAACAGTGTATAGAGACTGGAGTGAGTGCGTACCCCCATATATGTAACCGCAAAGATCGCCCGCAAATTGAGGGAGGGTCTTTGGACTGGATTTGATTCGGCATAAGACTTTATAAATTAGTCTTAAACGGGTCTGAAAAGATATGGTACCGAGACTGGAAGATTTAAAAGGAGAACCTGTGTAAAGATTGCTGTTTGAAGGTTAAGGTTTTCTATCGGGTGAGTTAGGATCCATATGTGACCTAGGTAGGCCCTAAGTCTTGAGGCAATCGTCTCAACATAATAACAGATTTGATTTTTTTATCAATACTTATTTCATTCGGTATACTATCCAAGTGGTAATTCCGTACAATATACATGAGTTAGGGAAGGGATTAGCTATGCGGTTAGCGTATTGGATTTCCACGCGGAGGTCCCGGGTTCGAATCCAGCTGCTGACCTTTCAGATTTTCTCTTCCTAGGAGCACTGCCCGGTGATGGACAGTGTTGTCTCTAACGAGGGAACACTGCCCGGAGGCCGGCAGTGCACTGAAAAAAGCTACGAACGCCAATAACTTGAGATGTTAACGCGCCTTAAATCAATAATATATATATGCATGAGTTGACACCTTAAAGAGAGGCCGTCTTCCGCTAGGGTTCTTAACTTTTTTTTCAGGCAAAATATTACAATTAAAAAATCATACAGCTACTTATACGAGGGGGTACCCAAAAATAACCGGAATTGCGTTGCCGCGCATGGAGCTTATGTAGTACGCATTTCTGCCGCTAGACGTGTATAGCGCAATTCCTTGCCAGTTCAGTCCTGCCTGTGTTGTCTGCCTGGCTTGTTCTGTTCATCTGCAGTGATTGTTTTTACCAGCGCTGTTTTGTTCTTTTTTCGTTTTTTATGATGGCAAGTTTAAGTGAACAACGTGCAGCTCTGAAATTTTGTTTTCTACTCGGCAAAAATGCTGCTGAAAGTGTTTTAATGTTGAAAACAGCTTACAAAGATGACGCTATGGGAAAAGCTCAAGTATACGAGTGGTTTACTCGGTTTAAAAATGGCGACATGTCGATTGATGACAAACCTCGTTCTGGACGTCCATCAACTGCCCGAATCGACGAAAATGTTGAAAAAATTCGAGAGCTGGTGTTCACAGACCGTCGACAGACAATTGATCAACTGTCAGAGAGTAGTGGGTTATCTTGGAGCTCGGTTCAGCGAATTTTAACGGAAGATTTGGGGATGGAAAGGGTTGCTGCCAAGTTTGTTCCTCGAGTTCTGACTGACAATCAAAAAGAACATCGAGTTGAAACATGTCGTGCTTTGAAACAACAGCTTGAAACTGATCCAGACTTTCTGTCAAAGGTCATTATTGGTGATGAGTCATGGTGCTATGGTTATGACCCAGAAACAAAGCAACAGTCGAACCAATGGAAGACGTCATCTTCACCCCGACCAAAAAAATGTCGTCAAGTCAAGTCAAACATCAAAACAATGCTGATTTGCTTTTTTGATGCCAAAGGCGTAGTCCATTCAGAGTTTGTCCCCCCAGGTCAGACTGTCAATCAAACCTTGTATTTGGAAGTTTTGAAAAGATTGTGCAATAGTGTTCGCCAAAAAAGACCCGATTTGTGGCAAACAGGAGACTGGTTCTTCCACCACGACAATGCACCTGCACACACAGCCATCTCTGTTACACAGTTTTTGGCTAAAAATGGCATGGTTCCGCTGCCCCACGCACCTTACTCGCCTGACCTGGCTCCGTGCGACTTTTTCTTATTTCCACGCATGAAAAAGGGCATGAAAGGTCACCGATTTGACAACATTGAAGAGGTCAAGAAAAAAACGAAGAAGGAGCTGTCAGCCATTTCTAAAGATGACTACAAAAAATGTTTCGAACAGTGGAAGCACCGGTGGGACAAATGTATTAGTTGTAATGGAGAGTATTTTGAAGGGGATAAGGTTGTTCTGTAAAAAATTTGTAAATAAATAGCTTTTAAAAAATAATTCCGGTTTTTTTTGGGTACCCCCTCGTATGCAGTAACCACAAAATTAAAGAAAATCGTTTTCCGAAAATTTCTCAAACAGCCGAAACATCGAGTTCAGAATAATCTAAGAAAAATGTAAAATTTAAATTCTCTGCATTTTTTTTCGTTTTCGAGTTTCAAACACTCACAGACTAATTTTTTTTTAAAAAAAAAAAAACATTTTTGAGGAGACCTCAATAAGGATATTTCCCGCTACAACTAAATTTCTAAAAAATCTGCCCAATAGCAATGCCTACTTTAATAACAGAAGACTTAAGTAAAACCTGTAATTTACTTTCTGTTTGAAAAAAAACTATTACACTGCGCTTATTTTTCCCCAGTCTAATTTAGTTCTCCTCGCTTCCTTTATCTTTCTATTTCCTCTTTCAATGGGTATATCAAAGGAAGATAGAATACGCAGACGTTGAGGTTTAAGACTGTTCGAACTGTGACTGCAAACCAAAGGTAAGATAAATTATTTGGAACACCTATAAAAGTCTTCCTTGAAGGATGGAAAACCATTTCCATTTGGTTGTATAATAGGGAGATAGCTGTAGGCTGAAGGGTAAGGGACATCCCCTGAGAAAATGTGGATCCTGCCACTGGAAGAATGATTACGCTACTACTCAATGTAATAAGGTTGTGTTTTCAAATTAGGGTGGAAAATAATGAAAAAGTAAAAAAAAATTAAATGGCAATTTCAATAGATATCTAATTACCTTTCTCTTCCAGAACTGCCCTTTATCAAATTATCCTGGAATAATATTTCAAATAAAATTCAGGGATTCAGGCAAATATATGAGACTAGTTCATTAAGCTTAAAGAAAATCGCAGGAATCGTTATCGAGAAGATTTTAAAAGAAACTAGGAAATTGATTTAGTAAAATGGATGCTTCCGATTTTGATCAAAACCTTAATTAAATCATCTTCTGTTGGCAACATATCAAAATCTATCTTCCTGTGATCTTACGATTTAGTTACTATGACAATTACACATATTTACAAAATAGCCAACAAAACGGAAAAATTTCTGGGAGATAATTACCAGACGTTTTAAAGCTGACAGGTTTCCTCACAAGACATTGTTGACGCCGATGGCATCTTAAGAAGCTGGGTCTGAAATTTGATGGTGTCATTCTTGTTGTATATGGAGGACACACACCTCTCATCACTGACCGTGATGTCATTATCCAAGGAATATTTAAATATCTGAGAAGTTACGAAAGGCTGGAACAGGATATACTAGTTCCAGATATACGTACACCACAAATCTTGAAGGTGGCAGAACATCATTATACCTTTAACAAAATTAAAATAAATTAATTAGCACTTCCTAAACGAATCTAGAAATTAAATTAAATCTCAAAAGCACACTTGTGAATCTAAAAAGCTAATCTAAACTTGAATTAATAAAATTAATAATCAATTGCAAAGAAGAGTATGTTAGCTAGTTAATAATGAGAATTATTTATTAGCATTTGTAAGCGAACACTTATTATGGGAATGTTCTTGTAGAAGTAGGTTCAGTATTTAAATCAGGATAATGCAGCAAAACCTACTCGTTAGAGAATGAGATGGGGATTACTGAACAAAAGGATATTAAAACAAAAATATTAGCATATTTATTATGAAAAGATGAGGGTACCTGAAATACATGAGCCACTTTACACACATAGCTATCTCGGACTAGTAAATTTCGCTGGAGCTGCTATTTTCTATTCAAATTGATATTTCTATGCAACTTCCATGATAAATTAAGTATTAATATCAGGGAATCGTAACAAGTGGGTTTGACAATTAAAAATATTTATCTGTTCAATACAGTGTACTCCAGAAATCGGATTACTGGTGAAGTTTGCATGAATTCGATGGTTAAAAAAGAAGACTTACTGTTGCTAATATTACATGTTCAATTTTATAGCAATTTCACATGTAATTTTATTGCAAATAGTTGTTTACGTGTTTGTTATTGCAACACATATTGCAAACGTTGAACTTTGTTTTTTCATTACTTGAAATTACTTCGGCCCCTAAGGGTCAAATACATATAAATATTGCCTAAATGAAGGCTAATTACATTGTAATTACATTTACATTAAATTTCCAAGTAAGCAGAGGTACCCAATAGTATTGGTTCCTCAGAACGCCAAATAGTTCGCAAAATAATAAAATAATATAGTACCAAATTTTAATTCCCAGGCAGAGATCTAGGGGTCCTGAATTGGCTGACAGCCCTTTTAGATTTGATTTTCCTAGGATATTATCACAGTCCAATGTCCGGTAAAGGATAGCGATGCGTGCAACGAGAGAACACTGTCCATGGGGCCAGCACTGAACTGAAAAAAGCTCGAGGCAGCAATAACCTGTTTACAGGCCTTAAATTAGAAAAAAAACAAACACATTTTAGCTTTAAACTCTTGATTTTTATTAACTTTATTTATTGGTTTTACAGCAGTAATTTAAATATTGAGGACATATTCTTGGTCTACGATTGCAAATAAATTTCATCTAATTTAATTTTGATTAATTCGTTTTGATAATTATGAAAATTTTACTGCTTTGATGTCAGAAAATATTTCTGACATCAAAGTTTGTGAATTTAAAGCACAATTTCAAGAGAAATCTCTTCTTATTATTTCATCATTTATTATATATATTTTTTAAAAAAGTCCAAGTATAAATATTAAAAAAAGAAAATTATAATAAATTCTGCTTACCAACGAAAATAATTTTCTTTTCTATTTTCAATGATGGTATTCAATTAAATTGTAATACTCCTAAATTAATGTCATACAATTTCTGAATATTTAACATAATAATATTGCAATAAATTTAACTTACCTTATATGAGAAATTCAAATATGGCAGCCTCTTTAAAAAACGTTCAGAGCACTCTAGTGGCAGTAGCTGCAAAAATAATGCCCCATTTAATATTTAACAAATAAAAACATTTAAAATTTTTATAATAAATAATATAAATTGTAATAATAAATAACATAAATAATTATTTATTAAAATAAATTTTTAATTTTAATTCCAGACAATTTTTATTTTTTACTGCCATCATTTTTTTTTTTCAATTTGTTAATTAAAAACAATACAATCCCTTTTTAATTGTTAATTTCATTTAAATTTAAGTGCCAAACAACAGTTTTATCCAAAATTAAATAATTATTTCATAATATACAAAATAGAGGATTGTAAGTTCCTTTGGATACTGGGATGAATCAAGTTAGTCTATGCCCCGAGATGATCCACCAGCTTCAATTCCGTGAGTAAGTACAATTAATTTGCAAATTTAAACCTTAAATTTAAAGAAAATTACAGAAAATACATGATAATTACTTAAAATAATGATTAACAATTAAGACTGTAAAAGATTTTTCAAGTTAAATGATAAGATTAGTTTGTTAATGAGAAATTAAAGTTAAGCTTCTTATTCAATAATGGCGTTAGGCTGGTCAGTGATTTAAATTAAGTTATTCTATTATCTATTTCTTAATTATACATGATGAAATGTTCAAATTTAATAAAAAGTAAGTAGCTGAACATTATAATGTATATATTGTAGGCACTTAAAAGTTTGAAAAAATGATTTAGTTCATTTTGAAAGTGAATCCAAAATTCAGTGTGACGTCACTAAATCAATTTAAACTATGAAATCTATATATAATCGTTCTATTTTAGCATTTTTATTGTTACTTTAATGAAAATATGATTTAGATTTACCGAAATTTATAAGTTGGATAGGAAATTTTTGAAATTATAAAAAAAAAAATGAATATTGTGCAATATTCAATTTTTCTTCCTAGCAACTTTTGGAATTTTAATTATGTAATCCACCTTAAATGTGGCCAGTTTTTGTATTTTTTAGTTATTTTTAGTCAAATTGAGGTAAATTTAATACATTTTACATGATTAATAAATAATTTTTTAAAAAAATATAAGATTTTAATTGATGTGTTAAAAATCTGATTTCAGTTTAATAGCTATTTAGTCTATAGCTAACTTTGTTAAATTTTAGTTTAAAAAAATTATAATTAGGTTTATTTTAAAATAAGATTAGTTTGGATTTTAACAATTTTAAATATTGAATGGACAAGATCCAAGTTTATAAATCTATGAAATGCTAATTTCATTAAGTTGTTCTTAAGAATATTTGATAATTTTAACTTTTTGCTAGTTTAAAAAAGTTTCAATTCCAAATTTTTGAAGGTGAATTAGTTTACTTAAGTGATATGCTTCTTTTTAAATTGCTTTATCAACATAAATGGCATGAGAATTTAAAAGCTAGTCTGAATTTTCAGAGCTCTTTTACTTTAAACTTTTAATTCTGGAAGAATTTCTGAAAAAATTTAATCATCATTTGAATCAGTCTACGTATTTAAAACTAACTGAGGACTTATATCTTCCATTTATTGTACATTTTGAAGTTTTAATTAAAAAATAAATTAATAAAAATAACGATTAGGGCAAGCAGAGAGATCATGCAATTGTTATATCTCAAATTAACAAGTCTCTTACCTGTAAATTTCCTTTAACCCTTGAGTAATGAACATTTCATTAAATATCACTCTTTGAATTTCAGGTGCGTGTACTGCTGTGCGTTATCGTGTGTTTTGGTGATTGTGTCCTGTGCTAGAGGAATCAGGAGGCTGAAACAGAAGATTGATGGTGATTTGAATCACAAGGTAAGAGCTTCTGCGGCCATTAATTTAAAAACTTAAATGCTTCCTTAAAAATTATATACATTATTCAGAATTTGTATAGCTTAAATTTTATAATTTTTTGTTTTTAATTACTGCAAAAGGAAGCATTTAGGTTATTAAGTATAAAGATTGTTGGTGTTGGGAAATAATACATGTGCTTTGTAATAATTGGAAAAATCTTACAAAATTTAGTTTTGATGTTGTACACTTTAATTTAACGAACGAATAATTAACGATGAATACCACAATATTCTTAAGCACAACTTAGAAATTAACTTCGTAAATTATAAGTTCTTAAGATAAACTAACCTATAACACATCAGTCGGCCATTACTTTGCTGTAAGGTGAATTGTTATCTCCTTGCCCCACCAGAACCGTAAAGTGCGGACTTTTATCAATTAATTACAATTGAAATAACATATGTTCTTGCTACGGGAGCCCTATCTAGGCATCGGTATTGGGAACTACGTTCAATTTAAAAAAATCTGGGCCTATTTTTTTGCTGTTACTTTTTCTGTGTATTAACGTTAGGGTGACAGTTTTTTTTCAGTTGAAATTAACAGTTTTCACCTATACTTTTACATTTTTATTACATAAAATATTATGCAAAATTGCTAGCTATAATTTTACTGGTTATTTGTCAGGAAAGTTAAAGAAAAAAACATGTTTTTATCTTACTGAAATAGTTATTTAAATATATAATCTGTTTTCTCATTACTTTCAAGTAAGAGCTTTCTCCTATTTAAACTTTGTTTCTATTTTACGAAAAACTTGAATATTAACTTTAGTTTTCTTATTACAAAATAGTTAATGCTCTTGCCTTTGAAATTCAAAAAGTTCTATCGAGCAAAGGAACTGTGACTGACTGACTGAAACTGAAGATTGTGTGGTATTATCATGTTTCTATCGGGGAGGAGATCAATTTCTTGGTGTGTTTTTCCTGTAGAGGTTAAACTGAACGTTCATGAATTTTAGCTAGGAAGCGTCTTTTTGAGGGTACCAGTGTAATGGATCTCGGTCCAATCACTTTAGTCTCAATTCTCTCTAGAGTATTTGAATCATATGGGTGCTATGCCATCGCAGTGTGGTTGGATTGACTGCTCCATTCCTTTTTGGTACTCATTTTCGAGGAATAATTGCAGACGAAATCATTTTTCTTGGTCCTTTTTTTATTATTTCTAGGATTATGGCGATTTTCAGAGAGGGGGTGCTGCAAGTCTCAAGGCTTCATTCTCTAGTCATTCTTAGGTCAGTTTCCTTTCCTCACTTTTCTTAGGACATTATAATCGCTACGACGTATGTTTCCTGGTTTGAAACCACGTATTAGACAAAGATTATACTGCATAACCTTCTTAGCGGTAGCAGGGTCCTGTATCCTAATTAAATGGCCAGCCCATCTTAACATATTTATTTATATCTACGCTTCTTCCATCGGCACTTCTTTAAATAACTTGTAGTGTTTCTCTATTATTCTCCTAGTGTCTCCTTCCTTGATCGGCCCGAAAATCCTCCTCCATTCAAACTTGAATTTCTTTTCATCTTTTTTATTGACCGCACAGCATTCGGATCCTTATGTTAAGACTAGTTTAACCTGCTTTTTGTGCAGCTGCATCTTTGTACTTTTATCAATTATTTTCGATTTGAAATTCCTTTGCAGTACATGTTTGCAGACTGTATTCTCTGATCACTTTCCTTGGGTAGGTTGTTAGAAGAATTTGTGTAAAAGCCTAACTAAGTAAACGAAACCATCTACTTTCTCAAACAAGTAGAGTCCATTACCTCGAAGCTTGCATCATTTTTACGTGTATCATGCCATATATTTTGTTTTTGCGGAGTTCAACGTTAATTACACTCGTTCAATAGCCTGAAATGAATCTTGTGGGCCGTTCTCCGACCTAAGTTCCTCATTTCTTAAATATATGCTCATATCTTTCTATGGCAGAGTCTCTTAGCACTTTCTCCAAGGCGGTGTTGAATAATGTACTGTATTGAATAATGTAAAATAGACAAGACGTCTCCTTGCTTAAGCCCATTCTTGATTTAATGACTTACACTTTACTCTAAATCTGAAAATTTCAACTTAAACATTTTTTCAAGCTCTGAAATTTTAAAACTTATTTAATTATTACTGTCTTGAGTCTAAATCTACGAAGTACACTTGAATGAAAGTTAAGGGAGAAAACCTATCCTCATTGCTCCGCAGAATACCTTTGGAAGAACAGTTAGTCGGTAGTGATGCACTGGGAGAGAGAAAGAAGATGAGATACAGTGAGATCGTGTGAGTGAGATAGAGGGAGAGAGGCTGCCAGAAGACACAATAATAGTACCATCCTTCTCTTATCCTGCACATTACAATTTAAACGTGGATGAATTTAGGCTATCAAGTAAAAACATTACAGAAATGTCACTTCAATTTTCACTTTATATAACCCATTTCCATAATTTAAGGTTTTGTGAGTGTTTTAAGTTTTGTGTGTGTGGTGCGTGTGTGTGTGTGAGTGAGAGAGAGAGAGAGAGAGAGAGAGAGAGAGAGAGAGAGTTCTACTTCCGCTAATTCTCACATCTGAGAGTTTGTGATTTCAGTAACTTAATCGAATTACACATTTTAACTTCCTGTATTATCTTAACTTCCTTTAAAGATTATCAAATGAATGTTACTACCTAGTATTATTGATACCTTAGAGCTCTAGTTTATTATATTATGTCTTGCAGTTAGAAGTCCAATTTTTAAAAAATCTGGAATGTACACCCTCACGACTGACTTCCTCTTAAGGCAGTTATTTTTTTTTTCTAAAAAAAGATCGTTGATTTCAACGTTATTGTTTGTTGCTTGTTCATTGCTTGTTCGTGTAGTTAAGAGATGCCGTTAAAGGAAGCGTGACGTCACAGCTGTCATAGAACCTCTCCCTTCTTTTTTTTTTAATGGGGTACAATGTTGTACTACGGCCTTCAAGAACAATCCTGCTCCCTTAGGCTGGAAACATAGTGGAGCGGTGAGCAAAGCGGCGATGATAGCGAAGAGCAAAGCGGCGAAATCAAACTCAAGTTAACCGTATGGGACCGCGCATAGTGGAGAGCAAAGCGAAGATAGAGCAACACTATCTATAGAGAGTGTTTGTTTTCGCCGCTTTGCTCTTCGCTATCATTGCCGCTTTGCTCACCACTCCACTATGTTTCCAGCCTTACTGGAGTGTTAGATGGAACTCTACATCACCTTCAGTCTTAAGATATCTCTTAAATCTCAGAATATGAGATGGTTTTATGGACAGCATATCCTTCTATCAGCACATCTCGTTACTTCCCGAGTATCTAAATCCTTCCTTGGCTAGGTGGGCATCGCAATCAGTTAGGAAGATGTATCTGAGTTTGCTTCATCTGCACACACAGAATCTGCCCTTTGCTATCACGTTCCAGACTACAGCTTCTTTGGGTGATCTCTGAGTAGAAATGTTGTGTGAATATTCCAAAAGTTTGAGAATCTGTCCCGGTTGTAGTTACTTTAGTCCCGGCAAGAGCGTACATTAGCTCCTATCCCATTTCCCATTAGGAAACCTGTCAACAACTAACTAGCCAGGCACTCCAATCAACTGCACGTCCCTAACGATCTTCAAACTTACTAAGGATGCTTCCCACAGATCACAGGAAACCTCTTAGATTTTCCTAATTCCAGGAAAAATTTTCTTGTCGTCCTCTCAAGTTAAAAGGATAACCGTGCATTAAGTGAGGATAATCTACTCTTGATATGCATCCAGGATCTCCCAGGGAAATCCCTGCAGATTGGGGTCCAACCACTCTCTGACGCCACCTCCTAATTCCTCTACTTATCATTTTAAATATTAACTGGTATTTATTACTTTCCGTTTAATACAGAAAAGTGATTGAAATTTTGTACGTCCTTCCCCTAAATTCAGTTTAATATTGAGGCCCATTATTTTGCGATTGCTGAAAAGTTAATTTTTGTATATTTAATCGTAGTTTTAGTTTTGAGATGGAGAAAATAAAGTAAACAAAGGAAAAAAAAAATTACTTATCTCGTAGAACTTTACTAAGGCAGAAGCTGGGGCCAGGGGAAATAAGTTTTATTAAAATAAATAGTCAATTAAAATGAAAAACTGACTTGCCTTTTTCCAGTACTTAGTTTTTCCCAACGTTCCGAGAGTGTACATTAAGAAAATTTAATTTAATTTTCTTGAAAACACTATCCAGACGTTCTAGCTTGATACCATTGCTCCTACAAGTGTTCTTACTTCTTCCAAGTCGTTCCTCAGAAGGTAATGAAAGCTTGAAATAATTTTCTCTTGCGTTTCCTTTTTGTCTTCATTTCTCAAATTTGTTTAGCTTTGTTATTAGACATTTTATTTTATTTTAGAAAAAAAAGCGGTGAAACCACTCACCCATATTGAAATCATAGTTTGAAGTTTGAAATAATAGTTTTTACACAAAACTTTTAATTACACTAGATATTTTTTTTTTAACATAAAAAATCTGAACGATAAAAATAACTTCGCGTTCGACTTTCTGTTTTAAAAAAATTAATCAGTTCATACTCATTTCCTCTCATTCTAATGAAGCTGTAAACGGAAGTAATCAAAAAATACCTATTAATTTAAAAAGTTTGTTTCGCCCCCCCTCTTTCTGTGGAAAAAGTTTTCATTTTGTAAGCTGAACTGGAAACAGTGTTGACTGACTCATTAAAAACGGGAAGAATAAAAACAAAGAACTGTGTGAGAGAAAGAGAAAAGATTATTGCTTGCGTTTTCAATAGAGAGGCTGCTGCCAATTGTCCAGGGGCCCCCCTTCAAGATACTGGCGTTAAATTTATTGTTACCATCTATTATAATATGTACTCAGTGTCCAGATGTGTTTGGCACAATTTGCTTCAAAAATACTTAAAAAAAGTCAGGTACCTTTTTTTTAAACAGGTAAAATTCACTTTTTAAAAGCTCACCCCCAGCTGGGATTAAAAAAAAAAAATTTTACTTTCTCCTGTCACTGTATAGAGGAAGTATTGTGATCGTTTCACAATTTTTGATATCGAATTTTCATCGAAAAGTAGTTTTTATGAAAATTAGTCGAAAGCCCTTAGTTTATACTAAGGGAAACTCACTTCTTGCAGAAAACCCGACAATCGGAACTTCACATCCTCTGGCTAAGCGTACAATCAAATTTTTTTTAAATTATTGTTTTATTTTTTTTTAAACTCAGCAGTCCCTGAGAATAAAGATTGCAAAACTTCCCCTTATTAGGTGTAAGAGCAGAACGTCGCTTTAATTTTTAGGTAGGAGAGCCCTATCCCTTTCACTCTGCCAAATTTTATCAAAATCGAGATAACATTTACATAGTTATTGGTGGTAATACTAGTTATAGAGGGGGGGGGGCCTTACGTACATGGGGCTAACTCCTCTCCAATTGCATATACAGCGCCGAAACTATGTAGGTACATCCTACATAAAATTCCGAATCGAATGACACCACATTCATGAAAATCGGTTCACGCATTTAGGCGCTACGCTGTTTACAAAAAAGGTAACAACAAGAACAAGAACCTTTTCTGTAAATGCCGGTTTTTGCCCATTTTCAGCAATGTATTTTTCTCGAAAACTATTAGAACTGGGTTGTTACAAAAAAAAAAAATTTCAGTTATAAACGAGGATTTGCCCTACATTATAAAGAAAATTTGGGAATTTTATCTTTTATAGAAAAAGAGAAAAAAATTGTCAATGTTGGGTGTTTTTTTTCAAACGTTACGCTTTTTCGTGCAGTTTTTGACGATCAACCCTTATACAACTGTCCTACCGGACAGTTTTAATTACGGCGCAAAAAAAAAATTGGGCACAATCTCAGTAATCCCTCTTTTTCAATAAACATCAAGGTAAAAAAATAGCGAAAACTTTTATAAACATTATCCATTTACAAAGAGGATAATACAAAATCGAAAGTTTTAGGTAAACATTATTACAATCAGATCAAACAGAAACTTTGGTAAACAATCTACTTGAATCTTCCTTGAGTAAACACTAGACTGCTCTCCATGTTCCACAGTGCCCGCAGTGCCCTCTCGGCCATACTTGATGAACTAAATTTCATTATAACCTTTTCTGATATTTCTGTTTGCTATTTGTTATTGATGATTTTAATGAAATCTATTCATTAGTATTGATTACTTTGAGTGAATCTGAGTTGTTCTTTGTTAAAATTAGATAGGAAATTTGCCCCATATTCATCGTCACAGTGTACCTAGAAAAAGAAGAATATTGTTAAAAAGTAGTTAAAAAAACAGAATCATGCCTTAAACTGTACTTTGTTACAAAGAATTTAGTGCGAGAAATATTCTTAGTTTGAAGAGAATCTAGCAAGAAACAGTTATGTGTGTGTTAAGCCAGATTTTGTTTTTTTTTTAACTTCCGTTTACTGACGTGAGTAAAAATTCATTATTAAAGATTTTTTTGTCTAAACAAAAAAATGATATCTGCTGAGAAGCTATTGCCTTTCCTTCTACATTTAGGGTTTATTTCTACTACTTGGCCTTTGTATAAGCACTTCATTTAGTGCGGAAGCTCTTCTGTTACAATACTGGTAAGCAGCTTTGCTGCTACTATTTTCCCGTAGTCTTCAATAGTTCGGAAAGCTTAACCCTTTCTTTTTGCCATTCTTCTTGGTGAAAGCCAAATGACCAAGCAGCACTTGTAAGCTTTTTTTTCAATGATCGTCTGCCTTATATCTTATATTTCTGGTTTTCTCTTTGCCATTCATCTGCAAATAGACTGAGTCATTCATTGAAACGTATATCTCTAATCTGGTTACAATTATTGTGTAAAATTTAATGTCCATTCCATGTTCATACTTCCATTTTGCATTAAGTGCGAAATCTGTCGATAGAGTTACACTAATTAATAGTTTATAACAGAGCCTAATTAATGATATCATACGGGCAGGTTGGGATGCCTGTACATGTCCAACCGTAATAGTAACAGCATTTCAAACTAAAACACAATATATCCAATTAAATTGTACCAGAAATGGTATGTGTTTTCCATTTGCAATTCATTTTCATGGGACTAGGTGAATCGATTGCCAGTAAATTTTTCTAAATCTCTTTTGTGAGTTTTTGATTGGTGATTAGAGTTTATTTCTTCTCTTAGCCTTATTAAGGAGGAAGTTTGCGATCGTTAGAAATCTGTTGTGTTCATCGCAAGTACATATTTACTTATTAAAAGCTGTGTGTGTTACTCTTTATAATTCCACTCGTTTCATGTGCATCCTTCAACCCAACAATTCCATGTTGTTCGTGGCCGATATTTTCCTCTCTCCGTCCATCAACAGAGAGAGTACCTTGAGCCACCTTTGACCCAGGACTCGTAGCTTATTACTCAAACTGGCCTTAATGATTCTCGTCGTCTGTTACTTGCGTTGGCTATATTCCCAAATTGGCTTTTTTTTTTTCTTGTGAAGTTCCGCGAACAATGTCTTGTCTTATACCCAACTTTTTTTTCAAATATTTATTTAATTTATTTATATGTTGATAGGGTTATTGCGCCCTATGTGACTTTTCCCAAATACCTTCAACTCAGGTGGCCTCTTGTTCAGCACTCTCCGGTTTTCTTGGACCCTTATGTTTCTTATTTGATGGCCTGAACTCTGATCAGTTCCGACGTGAGTGCGGTTTACTTTGACGCTACCTAATGAAAATCTACAAAAACAAAATTTAAGGGAAAATTGAAGGTCATTCATTTTTTTAAGAAAATATCTAAGAAAGAAAAAGTGCAAAATTCATTTGTGTAAAGTTTTACATCCTGTTTTATGCTGGAAAGGTCGTGTGAGTTAGCAACGATATAATCAGAGATTGAGTTAAATAACAGTCCAAAACGTTGATAGTTACGCGAGTTGTGGGTTCAAGCAGAGTTGAGTGAATTGTCCAGTAATTAACTCGCTAGACGGAGTGAGTTTGCGAGAACACATGTAGTATAACTTCTAACCAATCACATTGGTTATTACAGATGAACGAAAATGTTATGACTTGCTAAAACTAATTCTACAGTGACTCCCATTAATATTGGGACACCTATTACAAAATGATTTAAAAGGAAAATGAAAACAACATACAAAAGTTTGGAATTTTTTTTTTTTTGAAATTACATTAGCAACATCTGTGGAAATTATATACGAGGTGTGTTCAAAAAGTAACGGGAATTTTTAAATTTCGCGGGTTTGGAGAGTCTGATTGTAAAATTTTTTTTTTTATTATGTTGGTACACATGCCCCTGAAGTACGATAATATTTTCAGTAATATTCATTGTTTACTTCTTAAGTGGCAGCCGTTAAGGTTAGACGTGTTTTTCGAGCTTGGCGATTTTTGTTTGTTAAAAAAAATGGATCAAAGAATTTGCATTAAATTTTGCGTAAAAAATGAAATAAAGTGTGTGAAATGTTAATAAAGGCATATGGTGAGTCTGCTATGAGTAAAACAAGGATTTACGAGTGGTATAAGCGTTTCCAAGATGGCCGCGAAAACGTTGAAGATGACGAACGACCTGGACATCCAAGCACATCAACAACCGATGAAAACGTGAAAAAAGTGAAAGAAATGGTTATGAACGATCGCCGAATCACAATCAGAGAAGTCGCTGATGATGTTGCCATATCAATTGGCTCATGCCATGAAATTTTTTCGGATGTTTTGGGTATGAAACGTGTGGCAGCAAAATTTGTTCCAAAATTGTTGAATTTCGAACAAAAACAGCGGAGAATGGAAGTTGCTCAAGAGTCACTCAATGAAGTCGACAACGATGCGGATCTACTGAAACGTGTTATAACAGGTGACGAAACTTGGGTTTACGGATATGATGTCGAAACTAAGGCTCAATCGTCCCAGTGGAGGCATTCTGGATCGCCAAGACCGAAAAAGGCTCGACAAGTGCGGTCGAATGTGAAGGTTATGCTCACTGTGTTCTTCGATTTTAATGGCATAGTGCATCATGAATTCTTGCCACAAGGTCAAACAATCAATAAGGAGTACTACCTACAAGTTCAACGCCGTTTGCGTGAAGCAATCCGAAAAAAACGCCCGGATTTGTGGCAAAACAATTCATGGATTTTGCACCACGATAATGCACCTGCTCACACTTCATTGTTTGTTCGTGAATTTTTGGCCAAAAACAAAACTTTAACGATGCCCCAGCCTCCATATTCGCCAGACATGGCTCCATGTGACTTTTTTCTATTTCCAAACATAAAGAGAACATTAAAAGGCCGTCGTTTTACAAGCATAGATGACATTAAAAGCGAATCGCTGAAAGAGCTGAAAGCTATCACAAAGATCGAGTTTCAGAAGTGTTTCGAGGATTGGAAAAAGCGCTGGCACAAGTGTATTGTATGCGAAGGGGACTACTTTGAAGGAGACAATATTAATGTAGATGAATAAATAAATATTTTTTTCAAAAAACGAAAATTCCCGTTACTTTTTGAACACACCTCGTATAAGTATAAATCGATGAAATTCCAAACTGTTAGGTAGCACTTTTTGAAAAAGTGTAAAATAAGGCTCTCAAAAATATTGGGACACCAGAAGTGCTAGAGTTTAAATGTTCAATATTTAAAATCTCCTACTATTTAATAATTGGTTGGTAATAATTTAATAATTGCTTTTTGACTTACAACAGCCCTCAAACGATCAAGCATAGGTGAAACAAGTTTTTGGTTAATTCAGGTGGTGTTTTTTTCCAGGAAACATAGTTTTAATTCATTTTTGTTAGATATTATTCGTTTTTCTTAAAGCACTGGCTAAATATTGCCATAAATGTTCAATGGGATTAAGATCTGGTGACTGCGGAGAGGTTTGGAATACTTTTGGGCAATTATATAACAGTCACTGACGTATCACTCAAGCCGTAGGTTTGGGGTTGTTATCTTGGTAGAATTTAGAAGACCCTAAAATACCAAATGTTTGGGCACTTTTTTCAAATTATATTTTAATATATTACTATAAACCATTTTGTGCATCATTCCATCAATAAACACTAATTCTCCAAATCCTGATGCGGACATCCAGCCCCAAACCAGAACTGACCCACCTCCACCCGGAGGTGCAGCTTTAAAACCCTTTAAAGTTGGCTGTAAATTCTTCTTTTCGAGTTCAGCATTCGCTTTCCTCCAGACCATAACCCTTCCATCTGACTGGAAAACATTAAATTTTGATTCATCGCTAGAGTAGATCATTCCAAAAGTCACTATTTACATTGAAATATTTTTCGGCTAATTTCACTCTCTTAACACGATTTATCTTACTGACAAAAGGATTCTTCCAGGCTACTCTACCATGATAGTCGAGTTTTCTTAGCACTCTCCGAACTGTTTCTGCTCCTTTTTTGCTCTCTGAACATGTCAAAAATTTCACATAGAAGTTTTGGAGCACCAAGTCGGTGATCTTTTTTAATTCTTTTAATATATAACGCTGCTCTCTCTCAGAGAGCAGTCGAGGACGGCCTTTTTGTGGGATTGAAACAATTCTTTTTTCTTTTTGGTAACGCTGAATGATGTTCCACGCAGTAGATGTTTTAGGTCCGATCAGTTTTTCTGTCTCTCTAACACTTTTTATTGTCTTTGTGCAAAGAAATTATAATATTTCTTTGTTCAATCGTTGTATTTGTATTTTTGCGCGACATGTTATACCTGGCTTGATTTATATAAACTAATTTAATTATTAATTTCATATTGAATATATGCTTAAGGTATATATTTACAAATTGTATAAATATTCGGGCAAAACCTTGGACAAACTATAAATTATAATAGTGTCCTAATATTTATGAGAGGTAGAATTTGCTCTTATTATAATATATATTTTTTTTAATCTACCAAAACATTTTTATGTACTTATTTAAATAGTTTTTATTTAATTAATAGTAATTATAAAATGAAATGAATTTATAAAAATTTGAATAAATGGGTGCCACTTTTAATTTTCGTCAATTTTTAACTTCTGTATGTACTGTCCCAATATTAATGGGAGTCACTGTATATTAATTTAAATCCATTTTCCACTAATTGCATTTCACATTAATTAGGTATAAACCATATACATACGTCTTTCTTTGATTCGTACTCAGAAAACCTGAGAAAAACTTTAATTTCCTTGTGAAAATTCAAAATAGAAAAGTTAACAGTATCTTGTTAATTAGCTTTTCCATTGATAAAAAATTAAATAGTTACCAAATTTAGAGAAAGAACTTTCAAATTAATTTAATTCATTTCCGAAAAGTCAAAGGTCAGACAGAAATACCACGCTATTGCTAGATGTAATTTAGGTTAGAAAATAATGATGACAATGTAATAATTTAATTGAACCTAAATGTAACCTTACCTGTTTTTTTTATAACCACACCTAGTTGTTTTATTACCATAGCAACTACCATTTTCAAATTATAATGTCACAACTATGAAAAGGTATTACGTGTATGTATTTCATTTTTGTTTAATTTACTGTTTAAATTGAAGCGACCGTGATTATTTTTTTATTTTTTTTAAAGTATCTTATTTCTAGTAAAAAGGAAGTAAAGGTCGCGTCAAATTATAGTTATCGAGTTTTTTTAGCGGAAATAAATTTTTGGAGGCCCTTTGTATAGTATGAACAAAAAACGTAAATCGTGATATTTCATTTATGTATCGTATTGGTCTTGAGGGAAAGTTTTAGCGGTCAAAGTCTCATAACCGGAAATGCTACTACACTAAGTAGATTTTTAAATTTTTATTTTTTTTTCTGATAATTTCAGTTCCGGTTTGTACATATTTCTTTGAATCTTACTATAATTCTATAGATTATTCATTTTCCAAGGAATACGTTTCTAAATACAGGAAATGAGATTACGTTGAGCATCTCTTTAAAGTCATTCAAGTCAAAATGTGCGTCTTAGAGTATAAGTGAAGTATTCGTCTGTTTTTTTTTTGTTTTTTAGACAGGGCCTAACAAAAAACTATCAATTTAGGTGCTTTTTGGACGGGGGCGGAAGTACATACTTCACTATTAACTTTTTTATTTTTTGAACAAATAAAAAGTAGCTACACGCGGGATTCGAACTGGCGATCTTCTTAGTCAAAACCAGCTCTTAATAACCACTACACTAATACACACCTAGACCGTCTTGAGTACCTCTAAAAAACTAATAGGAATTCGATACGTTTTGAAGAAGTCCAAACAAATAGAAAAATCAAACTACAGGAAGTGACACCATTATTCTGAACAAAATTTGTTCAGATTTTAGCGATTTCCTACTTCCTCTTACCACTTCGTGACAAATCGATTATTAGCGGAAATATTCGTTTTGTGGACCACAAAGTAAGAAAAAGTTAAAATTGTGTAGGCGTACGTCTGCCATTGATCCTGACAATTTTCTTAATTGCGGGTAGCTTCTAACCGGAAGAATTAATTAATTCTTTGAGTTCTAGAAGTTTTCCATTAATAATTCTTCTAGGAGAATTTGTTTTTAAGGCACTTCCGGGGATGATACACTTTTCCTGTAAGGTAAGCACTTCCATGTAATGTGCTGTTTTGCTTTCCTTTCGTGTTGAGAAAAACCTTTCATTTCCGGATA
The DNA here is from genome assembly GCF_049639745.1 of Rhodnius prolixus. Lineage (NCBI taxonomy): Eukaryota > Metazoa > Arthropoda > Insecta > Hemiptera > Reduviidae > Rhodnius > Rhodnius prolixus. Next base: position 9,856,592 of record NW_027411583.1, on the reverse strand, counting down.
AATATTTTCGAAAATTTGCTCAATGAACGTGATACATCCTTTTGTGAGCAGCAGGTGTAAGAGAGAGAGAGATTAGCCCGAGATATACCCAATAACATCAGGGTTTGCCGATAAAACCGTTCCCCAAGGAGCAATAACTTCATTCCCCCAAATGATACCCTAAATTAATTTTGCCACCCCCTCCAGCTACAATCCACCTTGCGGTGAATCTAGTTAAGAAACCCTTTGTCCTTAAATCTTAATGAATATTAACACCTGCACAGCACCCAAACGTAATTTTTGGTATTTGAACTAGATTTTATTTTTAATCTTGGAATTATTACTAAGAAATCCAGAACAACACTATGAAACTTAATTAAATAATAGACCATCGTCTTAATTTGCATCCTAGTGGGAATCTGGAAAGACGGTGCGCAATATATCAAGGGTGATAATAGATGCTCTTGATCTCCATATACAGGTTGTTCTTTAGCGTTAATTAAGGTCCTGGAATACATACTGTTACCACGAATTGGAGACGCCAACCCACTACCAAGTAATATTACTCCAGCGTCTTTATGTTCGTAGAACTGGAGCGCTTTCCGTTTTCCTTCTCTATCTCTCTCACTCTCCCACAGACCCACGCATCTACACCCATGCAGATGTCTTCAAAATGCGAGATTTACCTCCTTTACTTCACCCCCACCCCTGTAAACACATTTACTTTCATATAGACATCCAGTTGTAAGGCAAGGCGCAGCATATTGAGACACATATATCACGTGTACCTCAGACGCGACCAGCATGACTTGGAATTTCCCCAAAGGTCGCGTAGTAATGCGCATATTTAGATACAGTTTTTATTACGTGAAGTGGGTTTTATTAATAAGACACTTCCGGTAGAGCCATTTTGATTGTTGAGTTAAAGTCGTGAATCGTAATTTCAACTAGTTGTAAAACCACCAAAATTTAAGCTTCCATATCTCATTAACTATTGCTATTAAAACAATGCGATCTATGTCAGTTATAGAGCAGTGTATTCTCTACAATTCGGTATAAAATTCATTAAAATCTGTACAGTAGAAAGGGAGAAAAAGTGGTTTGAAATTTCAACTAGTTGTAAAACCACCCAAATTTAACCTTCTATATCTCGCTTACTATTGCTACTAAAACAATGCCATTTATATCAATTATAGAGCAGTGTATTCTCTACAATTCGGTATAAAATTCACTAAAATCTGTACAGTAGAAAGAGAGAAAAAGTGGTTTGAAATTTCAACTAGTTGCAAAACCACCAAAATTTAACCTTCTATATCTCGCTTACTATTGCTACTAAAACAATGCCATTTATATCAATTATAGAGCAGTGTATTCTCTACAATTCGGTATAAAATTCACTAAAATCTGTACAGTAGAAAGAGAGAAAAAGTGGTTTGAAATTTCAACTAGTTGCAAAACCACCAAAATTTAACCTTCTATATCTCGCTTACTATTGCTACTAAAACAATGCCATTTATATCAATTATAGAGCAGTGTATTCTCTACAATTCGGTATAAAATTCATTAAAATCTGTACAGTAGAAAGGGAGAAAAAGTGGTTTGAAATTTCAACTAGTTGTAAAACCACTTTATTAAACGGTACTTTTAGAGAAAAGTTTTAATTACAATAATAAAGTTTTCCCAATTTTTTAAAATTTTAAATTAATGGAATAGATCTAAATAAGTAGATTTGTAGACAAATATTTGGAACCATTTTAGGAAAGGCATCTAAAAAGGACGCAAAAAACGTACTATTAACAAAGACTTGTTGCGGTTTACTGATTTTTGACAAAATTGGAATTTTATTTACCAATAAAATATTTTTTAATATTTTTTTTTTATATTAAACAAGCTTTTTTGTGGGGTAACTTGTGACGGGGAGAGAACTTGGGTGGGGGAGAGCTTCAACCCAAAATCTTTAAAAAATAAATGAAAATAAATGTACCTTCTTCCGGTTTTGAGATTTAGATCGCAAAAGATAGAAAAAACAGTATTTTATTTGTTGCATTATCAGAACAAAAAATAATCCAACTTACGTACATCATAAATTTCACCAAATCAAAGTTAACACCTAAAGTATTCCAAACCACCTTGTTTGCGGTATTTAGACAACTACTACCCTAACACTCAATCTTCTAAGTACACTTGAGTCACTTTTAGGCTGGGTGGTAGGTTATAACATTGCTACCACAACGGGAACTAGAAATGTTTCCCAAGAAGGTATAAACATTGAATGCTAGAACAAAGTTCTACTTTATAACCACAAACCTAACCTATCCTTTCGTTCTTACTTATTATACAGTGTTACCAACACTGTACACACAACAAACCGGTATAAATGAGCAGCGGCACCCCTTTTGCTAAAATTTACAATATCTAGTTGGTACGACAAGGGTAACTAGATAACTTCAAACTAAATTTTCACACACATAATATATAAACTTCAATAAATAAAGTACAGAGATAACTATATTAATTTTGTTTAATTTTAGAATTTAACTGCTATTATATTAATTTATTATATAGATATATTTTTGACGTGAATACGTCTTTAAATTTGCTATCATATGGAGGCAATCCAAAAAAAAAACCTAATAATAACAAAATCGGGAGATTCAGTTTGGCATTATAGTTTCGAATCTATCGTCTACATCCAAAATTAAATTAGTCCACTGGATAGCTGAAAGGATCAAAGAATTCATTACGATAAGCGAGGACTGTGACGCATCGCGCGCGGTGGAGGGAGAAGCGCCGCCATTTTGAGATCATTTTGCTGAGTATCGAGATTTGCAATTAGTATAACTTTTGACTCGGTGAAGTTTACGATGTTCGTTTAAGTTTTAATCGTCAGCTGTCGTCACAATCTATCGATTGTATATAAAACATTAGTGTAAAATAGCGACAGTGAATATAATAAGGTGTTAGAATAAAAAAATAATATCAAAAATATATAATGTCGGCCTATACGCGTCGGAAAAGCCAAAACCAAATACAGAGATCGTATACGGTTGGAAAGGGCTTTTCAAGAACAATCGAATGGTAATAATAATTCACCGTATGACCGAGTCAAGCTGTACCGGTAACATAAAAGAATGAATGCGGCCGAGCGGATCAACCGAGCGGTGTCAGTACATCTGCAGCTGGGGCGGTTGAAATTATGCAAGTGGATGATGGAAATCGCTTCTACATCGACATCGGACTGTATAGGCATAGACTGTGTTCAATCGTCGATTATGAAGACACATTGTTTCATCCTAAATACATAAATAAAAATATTTTATATAAAAATTATAACCCGTTCGCAACACACGGCCGTGTCCATGACACAGCCACAGTTTTTTAAATTCAAGTTTTCTTATCTGATTCTGGATAATCGAGAAAACGTCGAGAATTGTAGTAAAAGTCATGTAGAGTTCATTACGTAGCTTCCGGTTCTTCACATCACTTCCTCCATTCACTTTCTGGTAATAAACAAAAAATAGAAAGAAGACTGTGAATACTTGATCTCAAATCATATTCATTTAGAAATCTTATCTGCCTTCCTGTACTGTTTACCTAATCTTCTTCCCTGATGTACTAAAAGAGGAAAGAAAAGTAAAAGAAGGCGGTCTCCGACAAAAAAAGGGAGAGAAATGGAAAGAGATAAGTTCCCTGGGTAGATATTAAAAGGTGTTAACAGTTAAAGGAGGTGGATAAGGGAGATAGTAAAACCCAGTGTTCCGCGGAAAAGATAGATGGGAAAGTCTTACCTGCAGCTAACCGGCGGAAAAACTGGTGTGAGTCGAGTGAAAATCATATTTAATAATAAAAAAAAATTTTCTTCTCTCACCGGCTTGGGTTCCTGTTTTGGGGGCGATGAAATATATATAGCATAGAAGTTGAAGGAAGATCCAGCCGGAAAAGAGGTTTAGCTGAGTAAACGGTTTCCTTTTTTTAAAAGAAAAATTTTCCTCAAGCTCTAAACGACCTTCTGAAGCTTTTCATTCACTCACTTTTCACCTCTTCCTTTATTCCTCGCTTTCTTTCATAATTTTCTAACTTCCGCCATCAAAATTTCGTTGAAATAATCATAATCAATGGTTCCAGTATAGTTCCTCCAAATTGTACTTACAGTAATTCTCGAGTTTCCTTTAACTTTCACCATGAAATGCCCTAAATTAATTTTCCACCTGAAAAAACATTTAAATAAAAACTTTTGATCTATGAACAAAGTTTGGAGAAAATTTAAGTGGCATTTTCGTAAAAAAAAAAAGGCTAAGAAAAGTGAAAAATCCATCTAGTAATGTGTCGTTTCCGGTACTCTTAGAATTTTCTAAGATTTTTGTTTTCTAGATATTTCCCCCCCTTTTTTTTGTGATATAATGCACGTAGATTCTTACATTTTACTGAAATGGAATTATTTTGTTTTAATGAAAACATTTTAATAAATAAATAAATACATTAATAAAACAAAAAATCATGCAATAACAATAATCTTTTTTATTTTTCAGACAAGAAAATTATGAAGCCAAACGATGAAGCGGTTAACCAGAAAAAAAAAAATATATATATAAGGTAATTTTTAAAAAACTGCTTTAATTTTGGAAAATGTCAGGTTCCCCCCCACAAAAGTACAAAATTATAAATCCATGGATTTTTTACTTAAACAGTTAGCAATCAAGAAATCATGTACTTCCGGATTCAAATCCATTTATTAGTTTTCCGCCTTTCTAGAATAATGTCTTTCTAGATTAAATTGTGGGGAATTTTGTAGAAGATTTGATAGTTAGAATGAAGTCTTTCTAGGAAATCAACTCATTCTGCTAAAACTCCAGTAAATACTGCCTCCTTCCCCCCCCCCAGAATTAACACTGAGACTTAGGGAAGGGATTAGCTATGCGGTTAGCGTACTGGACTCCTACGCGGAGGTCCATGTTTGAATCCAGCAGCTGACCCTTAGATTTTCTCTTCCTAGGAGCTTCTTACAGATATCACTGTCCCAGTGATGGACAGTGTTGTCTGTAACGAGAGAACACTGTCCAGAGGCCGGCAGTGCAGTGAAAAAAGCTCCGGGTGCCAAATAACCTAAAAAAAAAAAAAATCACTGAGACTTTTGTGACTCATTCTATTAGCAAACATGGAGCTTTCAACGATTAATATTTCAGATATCTTTTTAGCATACACATCGTGCGTTAAAAACATCGCCTTTTTTAGTGTTGTTCAGCGTACTCTAAAACATCTACTTCCGGTGAAAATTTGACACGTACATGGTAGGGGGAAGGGGTAGAGAAAGTCTCTGTGGGAGGGGGGTGGGCGCTCTAGACAAGAAGCGCGAAAAAAAAAAATCGGCTCTCTAGAGTACATAACGTCAGCAATGCTCTCTACATGTGTGTGTGTGTGTGTGTCTGTGTGGTCCCAGCAGAGAGCATTTGGGGGGTTAATGTTTGGAGCATGCGCACTCTTGCTTTCTTCAAAAAAAAGTACACACAGCACACCACCAGCAGCACTCTGGTGAGAGATTGCCTGAAACAATTCTCCGCTAACAACCCCGGCCGGTCTTTACTAAAACCCCAGTAGCTACTGTGCTCGTGCTGCTGTCAACATCGTCGCCGATCTATTACGGACGGACACATAAACATTTTTTTGCGTTAATATTTTACAATACGTGCATCGTGTTTTTTTTTTTTATTTTTAAATTTTAGGCTATTTTTATTTTAAAATAATCTTATTTAATGAACTATTTTTAAACATTTTAAATAAATAATAAGTCATTTATTTTTTCGTGATTGTGTAAATTTCGTTTTTTTATTAATTTTTATTACATTTTACATAACATAGTGATTTTGAGTGCCATTCTAGTATTCAAATAATTTTTTTATTGACTGTAATTTTTTATAAAATCTCATGGTGATTGCATAATTTGTTTTGCAAGCAATCAAGAAGGCAAGTCAATTTGAAATATATATAATTTTTTTTTAAATTAATTAATTCAATTAAAATTTAAATTAATACTATTTTTAAATCTACGTGTACTTTAAAGTACTATTTTAGAATAATGTACAGTTTCGTGTCTTGCTGTAATTCTTAGATTTAAGAAAATCCAAAATTATGTACATAGAAAAGGTTTACATGGAATAATTATAGTATAAGATAGTCAATAATCTTACAAGATTATTCAATTTTAGATAATATTAAAGTATTTTTAAAAAAATCAAAAGATTAAAGAATTTTTTTTTTAAAATAATAACTTGGGAAAGGGTGAAATTTTTACTGACACTTTCACTTGTAAACAAATTAAAACGTGATTAATAGGGAATCACGTAGTCAACGTCCACTGCGAAACCCCCCCACCCACCATCACAAAAACCAGCTCCAGAGATGTGGATACTCGGCCGACGTGATGTTGGTTCTAAGAATGATTGATGGACGTGAAAGAAGGAAGGCCGAATATTATTAATAATAATTTTGATGCTACTCGTAATTAGAAAGATATTTGTGGCCGATATACTTTCAGTTTTCTCTAAATATCAATAGAAAGCTTGCTCACAAACCTTATTTTTTTTACTCGTGTAACCGGAAGTATGACACTTCTATTTTTTTACGTAAAAACGGAAATACATGTTCTTTTTTTGGAATATTATTAAATAATTTTGATGCTACTCTAATTAGAAAGATATTTGTGGCTGATATACTTTCAGTTTTCTCTAAATATCAATAGAAAGCTTGCTCACACACCTTTTTTTTTAATCGTGTAACCGGAAGTATGACACCTATTTTTTACGTAAAAACGGAAATACACGTTCTTTTTTTTGGAATATTATTAAATAATTTTGATGCTACTCTAATTAGAAAGATATTTGTGGCTGATATACTTTCAGTTTTCTCTAAATATCAATAGAAAGCTTGCTCACACACCTTTTTTTTTTTTTTACTCGTGTAACAGGAAGTATGACATTTCTATTTTTTACGTAAAAACGGAAATACACGTTCTTTTTTTTGGAATATTATTAAATAATTTTGATGCTACTCTAATTAGAAAGATATTTGTGGCTGATATACTTTCAGTTTTCTCTAAATATCAATAGAAAGCTTGCTCACACACCTTTTTTTTTACTCGTGTAACCGGAAGTATGACACTTCTATTTTTTACGTAAAAACGGAAATACATGTTCTTTTTTTGGGGTTTCACTAGACTTTCTTTTAAAATCTAATTATCTAGTTGAGCTTATAATTTCCCGTTGCAAATTTTATTGAACTTCTTTTTTTTGAGCAAAATGGCGTATACGTATATTATATCTAATAAATTTTTGATTAGATTTAATAATACTTCAGTTATTTATTCCACATTATTATTATTATTTTCAAATAGGCCATTAAATTTTATGCGACCAATTCTATAAAATTCTGCTTTTGACACTCCTTAAAATAATAAACATTTGCGAAAGTGTATTTCAAATACAATATTTGGTATGGTCAAAGAGAGAAAACTATTTACCTTTTAGAATAGTGTGTCTTAGTTGTTTGCTGTTTGTCTGTATGTAGCAAAAGGAATAACATTAAATTTGAACTCTGTGTTTATACTGAATTTAGGTTTTGTTTAATTAGCCATTCTAAACTCAGTAGAGTTCTATTTACTGAACGAGACCTCGTTTCCGCTAGCATTGGACTAGTGATGTTTGAATAGTACCTAAATTGTTAGAATGTGAACATATCAGGCTATCTATTGCATACATTTAGCGCAAGTGAAATCAGCGAAATATCAGACGATATTCTCTTGTGGCTAAAATTCTAATTTGGGTAGTTTATTTTGATAGGTGGAGCATGTTAAACGAGGTTATGTTACGCGCAAAGTTAGGATCTAAAGACGGTCTATAAGGAGGAAGGGATTCTGGATTCGGCAAGAAGTAAAAAAAGAGGATGGCAGGATTACTCCTCCAAATTTTAGATTTTCAATTTCAAATTTTCACCGGAAATATCCCTTTTAAGAGCCTCCATTTTTTTCTTTCAATTTACAACTTCCTTCTGGCAACAAGTTAGTGTCTATAAAAACAGCACATGCAACAAAATAAACTTATTGTGGGCCAAACTAATGGTGACCATCAAGTTACGGCTAAAACAGGATACTACGAAATATTGCATACGATACAATATTGAATATTGGTAGTAATGTTGATTAAATTATAATCGATTGTTGTTCATTCTTTTTGGTGACTGATTCATAGTTTCAATAGGATGAAAAAATAATTGCCATTTCAGTCATTATAAACTTTATTCTGCCGAGCTTTCGACCTAGGGACTAGGTCAATCTTCTGGGCTGGTTTATAAAGTAATATTTTTACATTACAGGGTTGGTTTTGTCTTCTGTCTTGAACAGACAAGACAGAAGACACACCAACCCTTTAATGATGTGAAATATTGCATTGTCAATTGGCCCTGAAGATGACCTAGTCCCTAGTCCAGAAAGCTCGGCAGAATAAATTTATCACGACTGAAATGGCAATAATTTTTTATCCTATTATAATCGATATTTTCATCCGTTTTGGATGTGAAAGGGCGACCCGGGCGGTCATCATCTCCGACGTCTTCTCGCGGCCATCTTGGAAACGCTTGAACCACTCAAAAACTCGCGCACGTGATACAACATTGATCGCCATAAACTTCTTTTAATAAAAGAAGTTTCAGTAGCGGGTATATCAACTTCTGATGTGAAATTTCACGACAATTCGTTGCTCTACTACATGTGTAGTATCATGTTTTCGGCAAAACGAAACTAACACCTCTTACACAAACGACTGTTCCGGTCAGATAGATTTCTCTACAAACACGTGAGAGACGCTGCACAATCGAATGAGAAGGCTTTACGCTGCTGCACAGCTGTCGGTCGTTACGGATTTGGCACATGCATAGCTCTTCTGTAGCAGCAGCATCAGTCTCGCGTTATTTAATAGCCACACCTCGTACAGTTGACCATGAGGCCATCATCTACGCTTAAGTCTTCGGCAAGAGGTTGAGTATGAACCGGTTGAAGTGGTTTTTTTTTTTGGACAATTTGGAATGAAATTTTAGTTATAATAATAAGGGGGTGTAGGCTAGTTCAAGAACAAAAGGGAATTCCCTTGGAACAGGAAACAAATTTTTGTTCCACAAAATTGCAACGTAGTTATTAATAATTGTATTTATTAAAACAGTTTTTATACTTCACTGGTTGTTAGGTTGAAAAGTATATTGTGATTGGTTCCGATTTTATTCAGATCATTTAATCGAAATCTTGCTGCAGTTATAACAATTTTTACTAGAAAATGATCTTCAAACAAGGACTTCCTATTTAATAAATTTCCGGTGTAAAAACTACTATTATATTTGGATTTTTAGGGATTTTTTTTAATTGTACCTCCATAAATTTGAAGAATAGTAGGGATTATATCCTGTATCTGAATGACGACAAAGTTGTTTTTAATAAAATTGTTAATAAGTCCATGAAAATCGGACCCACAATTTTTAAAATAAAAGCTATTATTTTTGAATAAATAAATGGTCAATTTGAATACCTCTTTCCCTTGAAAAAAAAAAAAAAAAAAAATTAAATCAGTCAACCAATAAGAGTTTGGTTGAGTTAGTTTTAATCCAATTATATTTCGCAAACGATAAACTGGCTAGGGAGTTAGGCATTTTAATAGACGATCTGGGATTGGACTCGGGCCTATTAAATATCGTCCAATCGTTTAGCCATATTTTTCCGTGATGGTTATTTTATGGTTATATGGCTACTGGTGGGCCATCAAACGGAAATGATTATTGGTCTGGGATTTGTTTTTTTTTGGGGGGGGGGGTTTACAGGCAGAGCGGGTAGCTGGTGAAGGGGGGAAATTAAAAAAAATATTGTCTCAATTAGTTTTAAACAGTCAGTTTTTATTTTACCATAAAACGTAAAAATCTATAAAGAACACTCACACGACCTCCTTTTTTTTATACTAAATTTATATATTTGCTGACTTAGGGACTACGTCATGTTCAGGGTTGTGGAACATATGTTTTTATAGAAACAGGATTACAGTGTTACATTGATTTGATATATACGAGGGTCATTCAATAAGTAACGAGACAAATTATTATTGCTCAAAAACGGTTTATTGAATCAGTACAAAACTTTGGTTACTTTTCAACATAGTCCCCAGCAACACTTATACACTTGTCCCATCCTTCTCCTAATTTGTAAATGCCCTTGGCATAAAATTCTTTGGGTTGATCTCTAAGCCACTTTTACACCTGATTTTTTACCTCTTCATTGGATCGAAAATGTATCCCTCGTAGACCATCTTTAAGGGGCCCAAACAGATGGAAGTCTGATGGGGCGAGGTCGGGGCTGTAGGGGGGATGTGGAAGGATCTCCCATCCCAGTTTCTGAAGTTTTTCTTTCGTCAGCTGTGCCGTATGTGGACGGGCGTTGTCATGAAGCAAAATCACGCCTTCAGTCAAGAGCCCACGACGTTTAGTTCGAATTGCAGGTCTTATCTTGTTTTCCAGCATGTCACTGTAGTACTGGCTGTTGATTGTTCTTTGGCCTTCAAGAAAATCACAATAAATTGGCCCCTGAAAATCCCAGAATACTGTAAGCATGACTTTACCGGCAGATGGCTGGGTCCTGAATTTTTTTCCGAATGGAGAAGTCGTATGCTCCCACTCAAGGCTCTGTCGTTTTGACTCTAGCTCATAGTGGTGGATCCATGTTTCATCGCACGTTACAATTCTTTTGAAAAAACCTTCTCCTTCAGTCGAATATCGATTTTTCAACTGTTGACTGATTTGAAGCCGGGTTTCTTTGTGAGCGTCCGTGAGTTGTCTGGGCACCCATCTCGCACAGGTTTTCTTGTACTGCAGCTTGTTGTGAATAATGTTATGGACAGTTCCAACACTCGCGTTTACTTTTTCACTTATCATTTCAACGGTGATACGCCTATTTTCCCGAATTAACGCGTCAATCCGAGATTCGAGAGAGGAAGTCCCAACTTCGATCGGTCGTCCACTGCGTTGCTCGTCAGAAACTTTTGTACGGCCACTTTGAAACTGTTCTACCCATTTGTAAACGTTTGAACGATTCAAACAATTGTCTCCGTACACTTTTAACATTCTTTAGTGGATTTTACTACCTTTCTCACCTTCCGCGACTAAAAATCTGATCACGGCACGTTGTTCTTCCACGGTGCAATTCTCGAGCGGACTCGCCATCGTTAACTGAGTAAATTTAAGGTTATGTTTACAAAATATAATTGAACAGCTGATCAGATGTCATCGCAAGGTTGCCAACTTTATGTCCTGAAAGTTTCATACGGATCAATTTAGCGGTTTTTGAGCAGTAGTAATTTGTCTCGTTACTTATTGAATGGCCCTCGTACGTATATAACAGGGTGATCCATTTAAAACGCCCCAATCACTAACAAGTTTTTAGGAAAGCGAAATTTCGAAAAAACCCACGAAGTAAACTGTATGTTTTTTTTGGGTCTAGTTTTCAAATTTTCCACCCCAGATGTTGTATCTTTATTTTTGGCGGAGTTATCGGGGTAACATAAGGACCACTGGTTTTAACAATGATTATGAAAACTACATAAAAAATTGTGAAAAATGATGTTGACCCCGTTTCGATATCCCTAATATTAGTCGAGATATTTAAGATCAAAGTTACAATTTTGAATATTAATTTTCCACCAGAAATACACCAGTTTTGGGAGGTCCTCTGACTGCGAAAAATGTTATTGGTGACGCAAAGAACATAAAAATAATAATAATTAAACATTTTAAAGAATGTAGAGTAATGTAATGGTTGTGGGTGAGTCTGAATAAATTTGTTTTATCATCAAATAAAAGCAACCATCACATCATTTTAATGCACCCCATATGCAGGACTTCTTGACCTATTACGACGGTAAGAATATCAAGGGCAGAGATGGGCGGGTGTTGGTCTAGTGGTCAAGAGCGTGGCTTTGTAAGTGGGAGATCCCCAGTTCGAATGCCGCGTATGCAGTGATTCTTATTACTTAAAAAGTCATAATATTTTTTTTTAATAAAGTGTAATCAGAGGACCTCCCCCAAAACGAGTATTTCTGGTGGAAAATTAATATCGAAAACCGTTCTCGAATAGAGAAAATTTTAACTTTGATCTTAAATATCTCGACTAATATTTGGGATATCGAAACTACGGGGTTAACGTCATTTTTCACAGTTTTTTTATGTAGTTTTCATAATCATTGTCAAAACCAGTGGTCCTTATGAAACCTCGATCGGGTTTTTGCCCGTAACTCCGCCAAAAATGAAGATACAGCATCGGGGGTGGAAAATTTGGAGACTAGACCAAAAAAAAGAAAACATATAGTTTACTTCGTGGTTTTTTTTTCGGAATTCCGCTTTCCTAAAAAGTTATTAGCGATTGGTGCGTTTTAAATGGATCACCCTGTATATAAAAAAAAATAGTTTGCAAAAAATAATTTACCTTATACTAATTACCAATTATAATTTCTATTACATTGTTAACCGTAAAGGGTTTGTGAACAGATCAGTGTTGCCAATTGTCAGAATGTTTTTTTTAAGTGTTTTTTTTTTTAAAGGAAGTTGGCGTACATGTTTGATTAGATTGTTCGTACGAAAGGAGGATATTGAAAAGAGTGGATGGTTAAAAAACAAAGGTGGGGGGAAAGGAAAGAGACAGCGTGGGCTTTAGAGCGAGAGAGTGAGGAGGTTTGTAGGGTAAGAGGGAGAGAGTTTATATTATTCTAATTAAGGCAGTAAAAGGTCCTCAACTTCCCTTATTCTCCAATAATAAAGTAAAAATTCTGTTTATTTTTAGGTTTATTCTTTTATTTTTTGAAGATAACACAAAAATAATATTTGTTGGGCATGTCCCATGTGTAGGAAAAATAATTTTCCGATTGTATTTGTGATAAGAATAAATACAAAGAGCAATAAAAAAGAAGGGAAACATTTAATCGGAAACAGAGATAAGACTGCAGCTTTAACGTTATTACCTACTCGCACGCCACAAAACATCATACGTGAATCGATATGTGATGTCGATAAAATAACAAATTAATTTTCTTTGATTTATTTTTATTTTTTTTATCGAAATGGTTAAAATCTGGTCAATTTTTATTTAAATTAACTTTTCTGCACAAAAATTTATACAGAGTGTGATCCATTTAAAACGCACCAATCGCTAATAACTTTTTAGGAAAGCGGAATTTCCAAAAAACCCACGAAGTAAACTACAGGTTTCTATTCGTTCTAGTTTTCAAATTTTCCACCCCCGATGCTGTATATTCATTTTTGGCCGAGTTACGGCCCAAAACCTAATTGGGGGGATTCATAAGGACCACTGGTTTTGGGGATCACCCACTTACAAAGCCATGCTCTTGACCACCTAGACCAACACCCGCCCATCCTTAGCAAGAGATTCTTACCGTAATCATAGATCAAGAAGTCTTGCATACTGAGTGCATTAAAATGATGTGACGGTTGCTTTTATTTGATGATAAAACAAATTTATCCCTGATTCACCCACAACCATTACATTGCACATTTTTTTTAAATCTTCAATTATTATTATTTTTATGTTCTTTGCATCACAAATAATATTTTTTGCAGTCAGAGGACCTCCCCTCTAAAATTAATATTGAAAACCGTTCACGAATAGATAAAATTGTAACTTTTATCTCAAATATCTCGACAAATATTAGGGAGATCGAAACGGGGTCAACGTCATTTTTCACAATTTTTTATGTAGTTTTCACAATTATTGTGAAAACCAGTGGTCTTTATGTGAAACCCCCGATCAGTTTTTTGGCTGTAACTGCGCCAAAAATGAAGATACAGCATCAGTCGTGGAAAATTTAAAAACTAGACCAAAAAAACATATAGTTTATTTAACGGGGTTTTTCGTATTTCCGCTTTCCTAAAAAGTTATTAGCGATTGGTGCGTTTTAAATGGATCACCCTGTATATTCAGCTCTAATGATTACCAAATTAATAATCGATGTTAACTTTTCTTCTCAATTATCTTAAATTATTTTATCCTCCATCAAAATACGAATGTCAAAGCTCAAATAATTTCTTGATCACAGATTTCTCTTCTTTGCTAATTCTTAAGTAACATCAAAAACAGCTTGCGGGGAAAAAAACCGAAATTACACTTGATAACAGCAAATTTACTGCAGAGCTCCTTAATCTTGCTGGCAGTCCCCATCTATTGTTGTTGTCGAAGAAAACGCTTCTTCTGATCTGGGCAGCTTATATTTGGGGTGTTTAATAAATTATTCATACGCTCGGCTTGGCATTACTTTCAATGGCGTTTTACCTGTAGATATCTACATGGTATTATAGTGTGGTCCATCTAGGTTATCTGCTCTAGAATCATATGTGATTTCATGAAATGCATTTGAAGTCTTCATTGCAAGTTGGTTAATATGGAATATGGATTTCTGAAGAATCAGTTTCTTTATCATTTTTCTAAATATATTTTATGTCAATATTTTACTATTTTCTCTTAGACTCATCTTCATAAATGTTTGATATCGAGTTTCCTCTTCCGTTTTGAAATCCTCTTGAGTGGCCTGCGATCTGGTTAAAGAGTAAAAAAGGTTTTTCACGCTTGGCTTAGTAGCTAAGGCCCTGGTAGAATAAACTTGCACTTTCAGCTTTAGCTCTAGCAATGAAATTGCTCAATTCCCTTTCTCCCTTTAGGGATCCCTACTATCTTCCAACTTGCTGGAATTTCTTGCTACTAAGTCCTTCTATATTCCCTTTTCCTGTAGTACAAAATCCTCCCCTTTAAACTACATACTTACTCACTAAGTTGTTGTATATTTCCGCTAACTTCCATCCAGAGGCACTTCCTCCCAGATACGTTAGGTCTGAATTACAATACTTTGTGGTTCTGTGATTTGTTCAACCGTGAACACTATATATATATATGTGTGAGTGTATATATGGTGCAGTTGGGTTGGCTGGTTGTTCGAGATATCCTTAACAGAGACAATGTACTGAAAATAACTATCTAACTTCTAGCTGGAAGATCAAGTTGATCGAATTGGAAAAGTAGCTTTTTCTTGGTTATCTTCTTTTTTTGAATGAAAGAATGTTAGGAAGATTTTAGTTATTCTGTTCCAAATTAAGTAATTAATAAGGTGGACAATGGAGGTGCAACCAAATCATTGTCTTAGGTAGGCCGCTGTTCATCTTCCATGTGAACTTTCGAGCTTGATTTTCTTTGCGCAAGCTGGTAACCTATCTTTCCGTACTTAATAGTCCCAAAAGCCGCAGTCAGAAAAGTACGTATCTGCTGCTTTGAACAGCCGTCAGGCTTCGCCAGTGGGCCGTGTCATATCCTAGCTCAGGGGTCGGCAACCTATTTTAAGCAGAGAGCCATTTCTCCTTAAATAATTTTAATAAATCTTACCAAGAGCCGCAAGGATGATAATGTAAAAAATTCTGTAGATCATTTGTATTCGCAGATTATTATTTTATTATATTCAATAACATTTAAATGTTTTATATATTTATTTTCACATATTGCAAAGTAAATAAACAAATAAATAATAACTAAACCTGTGTTTGAATGAAAATGGCGACAGTCCTTTATATTACATACTGTATTCTAATATAATTCTATTCAATTTCAAACCAAATCTCAATTTAAAATTCTTTTTGGAAAAATATCTTTTTTCTGCAACCATGTAGGGAAGTTCTCATTACTCAATTAAAATCAGCTGTATAATGCCCAACTTCCCACACTAGTGGGGGGAAATTCCCATTAGTGTCACTTTCCGCACAAGTGAGTGGAAAAACTTTATTGTGCTTCCTTGATATAAGAAGTTTTGTTATTAACATAAATATTTTCTGTAAAAATTTAATAAGCTTATTTAACGTAACTAAATAATTAAAAAACGAATATTAAAAAAATAAAATAAAAATGGAAAGGAATATAGAAATAAAAATAATACTTTAATAAATAATTAGCTATTTTTGATTATAACAGTTAAAAAGGTTATAGTGTTACCTTATAGAAATTTAAAATGGATTCTAGTGATGCCTGTTTAGAAAACACTCCTCCATCAATAAAAGAAACAGCAGAAAATGCAATAAGTAATGTAAATACGTAAGTAATGTAAATAATTGTAATATAACAATAAATGTTTATAATAAATAAATTACTTTTTGTAGACTGTAAAAATGAAATTTTTAATTTTATTAGTTAATAAATGGTTGCAGAAAAAATATAATATTTAACTCTAGTGTCAAGTATTTTCCACACTTGTTAAATAAATAACTATACTTTAATAAATGAAATTTTCATTTGTTTCAATAAAATTGAAATATACAATTTATTTTGGACCGGCAGAAGAGCCACAAAATTTGGATAAAAGAGCCACATGCGGCTCGCGAGCCGCGGGTTGCCGACCCCTGTCCTAGCTCAGTTTAGAATGTCCAACTAGATTCCAAGAGTCGTCCTACATCGCCTTTAAAATTAATTAGCTAGGATTCCAATCCGGAAATAACAATAGACCATTATCTGTTACACAAATCACGGAAGGAGATTTCTTTTTACCATCTGTAAGGGCGGATATCCTTTTAAAGTATCTTTTTAGTGCACTCTGACGCTTTACAAATCGTACTATTTCCGGAAGTTTTATGTTTTAAACAATTCAGAGTTCAAAAAAGTGTTCGAACCAATAGAATTTATATTAAGAGCAAGTGGTGTTCCGTTTGTACGTGTGTCTGTTATTGTAGGAACCATTTCCCCCCCTTTTTTTTTTTGGATGTATGCTAAACCAACAATACACTGGTGTGAAAACGGATTTATTTTTACATAAAGCCAAAACTGGGTTTTGGTTTTATGGTAAAAGTGTTTTTTCTATTCATCATGGGCACGGATTTACAGCACTTGGGCTGGAAGGATTTTTAGGATTTTTGGGAATCATTGTGTGTGTGGGTGAGAAAGAGAGGGGGGGAACAACTTCATCTAGGAGGGTGCTGCAACAACCTGTCCTTTCCTGTTTTAGCTTTAACCAACATAATATCTTTTGTGTTTTGTTGGCGTCTATTTGTGCTACAATCTGGGCGTTGGCGCTATAAGTAACAGTGATAACAGAACTATGAATTACAGGGGAAGTTACCCAGTGGTAACACTCCAAAACATTAGGCTATTAGTCGTTCTCTTCACTAGAGAGGAGAGCGCGAGGCCAGACTGTCTTTTAAGGCGTCTTGTTCCAGGTTATCAGGAAGAGTTCTGGAAGAAAGATTTTTGACTGGAGGATTTATATGAGATTGCGGGTTGAAGTGGAGTTTTCTGTATCGTGTTTTAGCAACATGTGTGACAAAAGGTATGTTAAGGTCAGGTTGAGGACATAAAATGGAGCGTGTACAATAGTTCGAAGTATTTTAGATTGAAGAGATTGAATCCTTTGGAGATTGAAGCGTTTGGTTGAACTCCACAGCTCTATTCCATACGCCCAGATGGGTTCCAAAATAGCAGTATAATTCAAGTCTTTGGTTGTCCAGAGAGAGTTTTGATCTATCGTCTAAGAGTCTTTTAAGTAGTCGATAGCGTCTATTTAGTTCTGCTCTTTCGAATACAGGCTATTGACTCTTAGATTTTTCTTTTCAGAGGAGCTTCTTTACCGGCTTACTGTTCGGTGTAGGACAGTGTTGTCTGTGAACGAGAGCGCACTGTTCGGTGAAGGGCAGTGTACTGAAAAAGTGTCCAAAAACAAAACACGACCTCCTCATATTATAGTTGTCGGGTTTCTAAGTGAACTGAAGTTTTAAAAACGCATTTCTATTATTTTCGGCTTTTAACAACCTTGGGTCCCATGGCGAACCCCAACAAAATGGGTACCCTCTATCCTCCCAATCACTCTCTGGTAGGTCTCTTGCTGCCATTGCCTCCTCAACCCCCTGCAACCAACTCCCTCTTGGGCGGCCTCTTCTCCGTCTCTCTTCTGGGACATAGTCTAAAAAGCTTCTTCGGCCATCTCTCTCTCTCTTGCCCCATTCTTCTGAGATGTGCACTTCTCAATGGTGTGCACCACGCTTGGGCCCACCTTAACGATTTCATCTTATGGCCGAGTTTATCACCCGCTGAGTCCTTGAAAAGCGACCGACAACTTCTCCTTTAAACAAAATCCATTTCCAAAGCTTGCAGCCTTTGCGCTTCTCTCGTCCCAAACATTTTCGAACCATAAAGGGTTACTCCTTCAAGGAAGGAGTGGGAAAATCCTGTTCTTGATCCTCCAATGAAACACTTGGACCACACAGCACGGGGGTTCATCATGCCAAATCACTTTCTTCCCTTTCTTTTATCTTTTCAATTATTACTTCTTTAAATTAAAAAAAAAAAATTATATAACTTCCGGTTTATATGGAATTTTACTGCCAAGTTTAACGTCTAAAGGCGTCACATAAACGCACGTCATTTCCGGCTAATATCTAAAATAATACACTACCCAGTGTTTATACTAATCTAAATAAGTTCGTTTGATCTAGAACATAGTTGAATAAATCTGGATCAGATCCAAGTTCCGCCGCCATTTGTCGCCGCGTGTTGGACGACCATTGCAAAAAAAAAGGAAAAAAAAGTTCTGTTAGAAATCAAGCCCATCCAGGGAATTGGACTGGATAAAAGATCTCTCCCAGATAGGCACAGTGTGGGTCCTCCCTCGCAATCAGCCAGCTTCTTCCTCTTATTCATCTCTAACGAACCTATATAAAAGTATTTTGTTTCTACTCTCTCTCTTCGTTGAACTAAGAGGATATATATGACAATCGTGACAAATTCCCCATATTAAGTTTACAAGGTTCGAGGTCCAAGAAACTGAGAAGAAATCTGGTGTGACCTATCTCTTGCTACAGCTCAAAAAGTTTCTTTGAACTCCCAAAATTTTGTACCATACTTAATTTTAGCAAACATTATACAGTTCATAAAAGCGTACATTACCCTGAAATTTAATCTTACAGGAAAGCCTAACCCATCCTCTCCTCTCAAAGTACTGTGGGCTGTTTCATAGGAAATCTATGAACAAAGGGAACATTCCATTGTTCCCTTCCTAGTTAGGAAATCTTCCTGTAAAGTCCAAATTTTAGTAACCCTCTTGACGGAGCACAAGAGATGGAACCGTACATTATACAAAAAAAAAAAAAAGGCACTTACTGCCAATCCCGTTTCCTGGAACTATACCTGATCTCTCTTTAAGGATACAAGATGCAAAATTTACACGTCATTTCCTAAAACAGTTCCGCTTTTAAATAATCACGAGATTTATTTATCAACCCAAAATAAGTGATATTCAGAGATTAAAGACAAAAAGAGGGACTGAAATGATTTTTTTTCATCATTTATTTACAATAGTTACAAACAACGCATCTATTTCGATATAAGTAATAGCAATGATGATAATATTCAATGATCTGAGAGGAGAAGTTACTTAGTAGTAATCATCCAACAATATTTCACTATCTACTGACTCTCGTCATCACAGCGGAGATCGTAAGGCCGTAATGCCTTTTAAGACGTCTAGAAGTGTAGTCTGGAAATGTTCTGCATGATAGACCAATGGATTGTGATGAGATTGAAATGTTAAGTTGGAATTTTCTGTATCGTTTTTTCAGCTACTTGTGTTGCACGAAAGGAATGTTCAAGTCTGTGCGAATGATTTGGATTGGTGACGAGTAGAAAGGAGCGTCAAACTATAGGGCGAAGAATTTTAGACTGCAAGGCCCTGGATCCTTTGGAGAGATTTGAGCGTTTGGTTGAACCCCAAACAGTTCGATTGGCTATTATTAGCCCAGACTGGCTTTAATATACTTACATATATTAAGTCTTCAGTTGTTCAGAGTGAGTTTTGATCTGTTGTCGAGTCGTCTTTACAGTTTTGCAGAAGCGTCTGTTTGAGTTCTGTTCTCTTCAAGTCGTGCATGAGGATTCTGTGTAAGTCTTTTGTCGAGGTAAAGCCCAAGGTAGCGGACTACGTTGACTAGAAAGAAAATTTTTAGAAAAAATAAAAATGTACAAAAAGGAAAAATCCATTCAATTTTTGCTATTAATTCTGTAGATAAGAGCATATCCATAACCAGTCCACTGGGTTGGGGAAAACGGCAGTGGTGGTGGCACTTTATATTTATGTATACTCATATAATTGCATTTAGGAGGCCGTGTGCAAAAGTAGAGGATTCTGGCGGGAGTAATATGTGCATGGGTAGTCATGGCGGTTCGCTGTGATGTCACTAGTTTATATAAACGCTGTTTAATAATTTTATGGCGTAGGTTGTTTATCTCACTTTGTTTTAAATGAAATAGCGACAGACGCGGAAATTAGAACAAAAAGGAAGTACATATATTTAAAATATACCAGATAATTATCCTACGGAGGTGTGGTCAGTAAATATTGTAAACAAATTTCCTTTTGTCACACCGACGTTTCGGTAAATTTATTACCTTCTTCAGGGTATTATAAAATTTGTGAAGTTTAATGTTTGAGCTATATCATCATTACCCTGAAGAAGGTAAATAAATTTACCGAAACGTCGGTGTGAAAAGAAATTTTCTTACAATATTTATTGACCGCAACGCAATGATTTCCCTGGGATAATCTAATAATAACGATTGAAAACCAATACCATCACACCAGCTAATCTTAATACAATCAGATTCACATGAAACAACATGTACAAACATGTCCAAATTAACCAAATTCTCGTGTATGTAGCTGTTTTTTCTCCTCCTCCTCCTTCTTCTTCTTGTAGCTCTACAGCCTCCGGTGTGGGCATTGGCTTCTCTAATAGTGTCACTCCAGATATTCCTATCTCTTGCTTTTCCTTTCCAATCATCTACTCCAACGGTCTTTTGGTCTTCCTCAACCACCTGGAGCCAATGCCTACGTGGTATCTTCTTTGGCCAAACAGTAATCTGCGCGGCATTCTGTCCTTCAGCCATTCTTTCCACATGACCCAGCCACTCCATTCGTCCGGACTCTTACAAAGAAGTGCGTCACGCAAAGACGTCTTTGTACTAAACTCATAGAGCTTGCAGTTCTTTCGAATTCTCTCGCAACTATCAGTTTCTCATTGTCATAAACTGGATCGTAATAATTTTCCTTAATATCTTCCGTTCGTATATCTTGAGACTGTCGTCCAACGCAGTAGTAAGGGTCCAAGGGAACGTCAGGACTGGTCGTTTTATCCGTAACACCATAACAATGGCTAATCTGCCGACAGGAGACACCAAAAACCTCAACTCTTTCCCTAAAATACCTTAAGAAGCATTTTCCTGGAATTATAAATGTTAATGAATTAGAAAAATTGATTTTTTTTTTTTTGTGTTCATACCAGAACTTTTGATGAATAGTAACCGACCTTGAGAGGAAGGGGAAACTTTAGTGGGATAAGTACAGCGTCTTTATATGACTGAAAGGGCTGTTAAACAGGATATTATTCGCACTGTTGATAATAGCTGGCAGTTGGCAGTAATAGTTGACTGTTGACAAGTACGAGATAGGGTCGTTCCCATGTGAATCATTATATATGTTCTATACAGATATATATATGTATATATTGTATATCAGCAGTACTTTTATTTATGTGAGTCCGTTCACCTGTAATAAAATTGGTTAGGTGATAAAAACGATGGAGTGGATGAGAGGGTGGTCTTCCACAGATAGAATGTAAAAGCTAACACTACGTTGTTGGGTGTAAATGTAGATACTGATGGCAACCAAAGTACTTTACTTTTATAACAGCTAAAAACAAAATAGAACTTCTTTTTTGCACATCCGCAAAGCAGTGGAAGTACTCGTGTGAGGTAAAATCGTGTTGAATTTTTTGACTTTTTGGTAAATTTTTCTCGGAATTATTTGTTTCAAGACCAAAATCTTCTACCCTCCATTTTTAGCAATCCGAAACGAAATCCCCCGGAAATTCATATTATCATCCAGAAATACAGCTTACAGAGTAGCCTTAATCTTTCTGCGAAGAAAACTGCACTAAATCGAATTTTCTTAGCAAAGTTTTTTTTTTTTTGTTTTCTTTTTTTGGCATTGGCTTCCGCCATACAGCCAGCATCGTCTAGGTGCTTATCACTAGAATATCACTTACTCTCCATTCTTACTTATAAATACATTCGCTTCACACATTCATTCCTCTACTATATACAACTATTTACATAAACTACTGCTAATGGATGGAGCAGCACTCTGTGCTCCTGCCATCCTTCTACGAGCTTAACCAAAATTAAAATCACGTAATCCTTCTCTAAGCATTTTGTTCCATTCATTCTAATTCGGCTATAGCTTCTAAATACATTCATATTTCATTGCTAGCTCTGCTATCGACTTAAGCACATAACTGTTGGTGGAGAATATAATGTCTTCGTAGCGAAATGGTGCATCTAAATACCTGTATATATCGTCAAACATTCGTTTCCTTTCCACCACATAACGTGGACATATCATTATTACATGTTTGAAATCTTCCTCCTCATTGCAATCTACGCAAAGAGGAGAGGACCTTTTGTTGATCCTGTGTAGATACGATCCGCACACCGCGTGGTTCGCTCTCAGCCTGCTTATTGTCGTAACAACCCATTTATTAGTGACAGTTCCCTTAAACCATGGTTGTCTAGGTAACTGATCTGCCATAGTTTTATAGAATCTACCTTTATCACCATTATTGTAATCTGTCTGCCATTTTTGTAGTGCTGCTTTTGCAATTATACCCTTGATATCGGTGCGTGGTAATTTATAATTAGCCATTTCCCCACTATTGGTGGCTTCCTTTGCAAGTGTATCAACAATTTCATTCTCTTTTATACCACAATGTCCTCTTACCCACAAAAAATTAATGCAGACTCCCTTCTCTTTAAAAATGGCAATAGTTTCTACAATCTCTGCGATAATGTGATTCATTCCTGCAGACTGGTTGTGTATATGTGATAATTTACACAACGCACTCTGGCTGTCACTAATAATGGTATATTTTTTCTCCGTTAGCAAAGTTAATTTTGGTTGAAGAATTTTCCTTTAAATTCTAGAATTTAACAGCACGCAGTTTGACTCTATAGCATTGAATAAGTGATCACGTATGTTTACATAGGAAAAACGCCTTATTGGGTAGTTTTTCCAGAGCCCTTAATGGACTTTTTAGTTTGTAATCGCTTGCAATTAGTTACAATCAACGCATTTATTGCGATGTAAGTAATATCAAGGATCTGCTGTACAAGGTGGTGGTTAGGCCCATGTTACTTTTATGTCCTTGTCCCTCCTTTGAGTTTGGACATATCGAGCCAATATCGCCTCGCTGCAGATCCTGCAAAATAAATTCCTCAGACTGGTCACAACTTCCCTCCGCTACAGACCGTATTATAGACTTACACTCTGTAACACCAACATGGACTATGTAGAACCCTAGATTAAGTACCTCGCTACTGGTTTCTTCAGTAAGTGTGAACCAAGTCACAACCACCTTTGCAGGCAAATAGGGGACTATAGTTTGGACACGGTGCACAGGCACAGGAGAGTTAAGTACTCCCTGAGGTAGAACTTTCCTTGGAGGCTGAGGGTTTTTCATTGTTTTTCCCCCTCATTATTTACTTGTACTTTTTTTTATTTTATTTTGTAACAATAGATATTTTGGAGGTTATAGTATTATACTGGAACTCCTTATGTACATATGTATATACTTAAATGTTAAATAAAGATCATTCATTCATTCATAATATCAAGGATAGTAATATACAATGAACGTAGTGGAGAAGCTACCCAGCGATAACACTCCAATAACATTTCATTATCTACTGACTCTCTTCATCAAAGAGGAGATCACGAGGCAACTGTCTTTTAAGACGTCTAGAAGTGAAGTTTGGAAATGTTCTGCAAGATAGATGTTGTACCAATGGATTGTGATAAGATTGTATTTTAAGTTGGAATTTTCTGTATCGTGTTTCAGCCACTTGTGTTGCACGAAAGGAATGTTGCAAGTCTGTGTGCCATGGTTTTTGATTGGGTGACGTAGAAAGGAGCGTCAAACTATAGAGCGAAGTAACATATTTTAGACTGCAAGGACTGGATCCTTTGAAGGTTTTGAGCGTTTGGTTGAACCTCCAAAGTTTGATTGGCCATTAGCCCAGACTGGCTTTAATATACTTACATATATTAAGTCTTTTGTTGTCCAGAGTGTGTTTTGATCTGTTGCCGACTAGTCTTTTCAGTTGTCGGAAGCGTCTGTTGAGAAGTTTAAGTTACAAGTTACGTAGAAAATTCCAAGTTAGTCTTTTGACGACGTAAAGCCTAAGATATTTTAAATTTAAATTTAATTTATAAATCAAATCGAATGAAATCGAAAAATAAAATCAAAGAACATAAAATGTTATATAAATATATTTTTTGTCGATAAACTTCTCTAGTGAACAAATAAAAAAAATTATCAGTAATACCAACTGTAAACAGAAAATTTCCCCACGTGCTAAATGTTCATCCATGTATAATGTACAAGATATGGGCACTGGTATGCGTGTTTCATTGGCTGGGGGGGAAATATGCAAACAGTTGGGGAAATATTGGGTTTATTTTTCTATTTTTTTCCCCTACTTTTTGTAACGATATAAACAAAAATTTATAATACAAATGTGGAATATTTCTCTTTGTACTTTCTCATGTTATGAAAAAAAATACTCGTAATACTTCTTTTTTTTATCCGTTTGTGACAAGGTAACATTTTTAGAGAATGCTTGGTGGTGGGGGCTGGTGAAGGGTGGGAAATCAAAGTCGTTTTTCTTATAAATGCTATTTGATGTTGGGAATTTCCCTACCTATGATAGTCCATTGGAGCATAATCTTTTGTTTGGGCGGGGGGGAAATTGAACAGGAAAAAACATGCTTCTATTTAAGAGCTATCTATCTGTTCACGCTACTGGGCTGACTTAAAATTTTTTCACCTTATCTATTCACTCTACTTTTAATATCACTTCTCACGATTCGAACTTCAGCTTAGCCTGTACCGTACAGAGTTCCAAGTCTTTAAGTCCAGATTGGGTGATAATAGGACTGTGTAGAGTCTCTTTTTTTCTTCGTTAAAGACAATTAAGAAGTTAATTTTCGAGTAGTCTTTTTTGATAATTCAGTAGAATGATCCCCACGGCACAGCAGCCACAAGAGGCTTATTGTGTCAGCCCCCTTCTTAGATCTAGTAAGCGAACCCCCCACCCCTTCTAAAGAGGTTGAGGACTTTCTCTACTAGTTCTTTTTGCGCTACTATCTCCTTTGGTCCTCAGCGTTCCAAAGGTTTCATAGAGCAAACGCTCGATTGCAACACAAAAGAAACAACAGGTGAGAGGTCATTTCCTCCTCATCCAGACACAATCTGCACATCAGTTCCTGGCTAATAAGCCCCCACCTTGTACAGAACTGCTTCCTGAAGCCTACCATGCCCTGCATGAGGACAGGCCTGCGGTCAGAGTAATCTGATTTTCCTACCCAAGCACAGAGCCTCTATTTGGCTCTTCGTTTAGACAGCCAAGGCAAGCAATATGGTCTTGCTGTGTTCAAACCCCCCAGGACACATCACCCAGTTCTTTTCGTGCCATCTCTCCAGATCAAATCTCTGAGAGCCGCACGAACTGCACCCCTGGTGAACCCCTAAGACAGGCTCCCGGCTCCGATGTAAAGAGTTTTAGATCCATTCCTGGCCAGCTTTCTCATTCCCTTCAATCTCCAAATGACCCGGCGGCACCAATTTAATCATTCAGTAAATAAACAGGTTGATCTGAACGTGAAGTCCTTTTTAGAAAAATTCGACTTCCGCTTAGAGGAGTAGGAGAAGTGATAATAATTTATGAAGGAATACAAAAAAAATTTATTTTTAAACTTTTTTTTTTAGTTTAATTCTCTGTCAGTACTGGAGATGGCAGCCATGTTTATTCGCGCATGTTTGTTCCTGTACCAAGTTATTACCAAGTTGTTTATAATTTAAATTACCGTGAATTATAATGGCGCTGTTTTGTTATCTATATAATTAATTTAGGAGTTTATTAATTTTGTTTTGTTTGTTTTTCGTTTTTTTCTAAAATATTAGCTAGTCTGTATTCAGTATAAAATTAATTCATTACTAAATGTTTAATTAACTTTTTAATAAAATTAAAAGAATATTTAATTTTGGTTTTGTAATTTTAAAATAAAAAGTTTGTCATTCAATATTTTATCGGTTTAGACGGCCATGCCCACAATCACAGACTATTGGACAGGATATGCCATAAAAAGCATCTCGTTACCACAAAAACCGTATTTCCTCTTTTCATTGCTGGTCAAACATCCCAGACTAGGAGGAAAACTAATCAGCCCTCTCGCTCCCGCCCCCCATAACGAAAGCTAAAACCCTTTTTCCACCACAAATTAAACTTTCTCTATTTACAAACCCTTATTCCACTCCCCCCTTGCTTGTGTATGTATTTTTTTTTGGTACAACAGTTGCAAAGTACATGCACTAATTTCGTCTTCTATTTAGTTTCCTAGTTTGGGCTGGTGTTGGTGTGGTGTTTATGAAGTGTGGAGTTTTGTTGGTGGAAGATTACTAGTTCGAATCTCACTTGTACCTACTTTTTTTTCTTTTTTTTCTAAATGTTAATATCCGCCGCATCACTCTTCCTCAGATCTACTATGACTCAATTCCAATTCCTCCTGCCAATGTTGTGTCCTTTATCTTGGGCTTTATTTAGACAAAAGACTGACTTGGAACCCGCACACACGACTTAAACGAACTGAAGTTAACAGGCCTTATCGACTACTTAAAAGACTAACCAACGTTCAAAACTTTCACTAAATAACAAACGACTGATTTACGATTCTACACTAAAACCCTACTGGACGTACTGGTATTGAACTGTGGGGCTCAACGAAACGCTCCAATCTTCAACGAATTCAATCGCTTCAGTCTAAAATTCTCCGCACTATCATTAACGGCCCCATATTTTACGTCTCAAATCTAACTATCCACACACAGACCTAGGTCCAGGTTACACGAGCTCGCTATAAAAGTTTTCATCAGAACTTGCACTCTCATTCGAATCCTCTTGTCCGCCATTTATCATCTCATCACCATCCAGATCATCCTCCCAGACGATTAAAATCAGCCTGTGGCCTCGCGATTTTCTCTCTTATGAAGAGAGTAGCTAATCCTGGAGATGACTTAGGGAGTGTTATCACTGGGTAGCTTCTCCCCTCAATTAGTTAGTTTGATGTCCGTTATTGTCATTGTTATTTATAGCGTGTCTAGCGCTGGTCTAACTTAACAAATAAAGTAAAAAAACAAAACAAAAATTTAATATTGAAAACAGGGGTTTCTATTGACTCAGTCCATGACAGATTAATTGATATTGAAGATTAAGATTAGAAAAGGGACTGGATCTAGGACCCACGGTATCGCAGCCACAAGAGGCTTATTGTGCCTTCCCCTTTTGAGTCTGATATGTGAAACCTCCCCTTCTAAAAAAATGTTGAGAACTTTCCCCTACCAGTCCCTTCTGCGCTACAATCTCTTTGGTCTCAAAGTGCCAAAGATATCATAACGCAGCCGCTCGATTGCAACGCAATCGAACCAAAGGTGAGAGAGGCCGTTTCCTCCTCTTCCTGACCACAATCTGCACAACAGTTCCGAGCTAATAAGCCCCCACCTTGTACAGAACTGCTTCCTGAGCCTACCGTGCCCCGCTTGAATAGGCCTGTAATCAGAGTAATCTGATTTCTGTCCAAACACAGGGTCTATTTGGTTCTTTGCTTACACAGCCAAGGCATCATGGTCTTGCTGTGTTTAACCCCAGGACACATCCTCTGGTGATCCCCAGGACAGGCTCCGCACCGATGAAAGGAGAGTCAGCTCTATTCCTGGCCAGATGATCAGCCATTCTCATTCCCATCAATACCCACATGACCCATTCCAAACGAACTTTGTTGTGCCGCGCCAGTAGTTCTAGATGTGGACATCTTAGAAATAATAGAATTTAGTTTTTTTTTTTAAATAAAATCAGCCAACCGGAAATCCTGTTTAACAAAAAAAATGGATTTTTAATGTTTCTTGCGGAAGTCTTGCAAAATTCCTCCCAACAATTTGCTTTAAAGTTTATTAGCTCATTTAATACTCGAGTTGGTCTGCAACTGTTATATGAAACTATTATTACCATGAATTTATATTGCGATGTTTTGTTTACATCAGATTCGCTTCCTGGTTTAGTGAACCACAAGTACATGTACTTCCGGCGACAACTCCATTTTGTCACTTCCGCAATACTTCAGGAGCAGGGGAAAAAAAATCACAGAAAAGAGAGAGTTTATTGATTCTGATTTTGTAGCAAAAGGTAGCAAAGATATCCCAGAAGTTCTCCAGTGCTTGGTGAGGTCGTGGTTTAGTCGAGCTGATGGTGAAAGAGCAAAGTTTAGGTAGGATAGAGAAGGGCAGAAGGCTCTGTATATATACATTGCTTACCCCAAATATCCCTTCGCTACCTTACAGAAATTTCATTTCCAATTCAATCCACCAATACCATTTGATTCCATGATTCATGTTCTCTTTCACCGGCTCACTCAATGCAAGTCCATGTTGAGTTCATGCATACTGTGTCACTCATAGGGTAATCCATTTTTTTTTTTTAAATATTCTGTAACTGCTGACACAGAAAGTATCGTAGGTGTTAAAATTTCCTAAATATCTACTTCTGGTGTCTTTTTTTTTTGGTCACCGGAAGTAGACCTTTCGTCATTCCTCGTACAACATACATGATAAATCAGCTGTGAAACTCTGTAGCCCTTCTCTGACGTAATTAATTAATTCTCGAAACTTGGAATGTTTAAAAAGTTGCTACAATAATTCTCTAAAAGAATGATTCTCAAAATAGGTTCAGCTGATAATTTATTTTTTACTTTCTCTTACTACGTATCGCGATCGTTATTCTCTCTAAAGTGCTATTTGTGTGAACTTTACGGTTCTATTTCTTGTGTACTGCATAAAAGAATATTTTTAATGTTGTTAATTTTACCCAAATCACTGCGGACTTAAATCACATTTTTTCCGCAATAAAAGTTGTTCGAAGATTGTGCTGTTATTAAACACATCAAAACTAAAAACAAACAACTAGAGTTTGAGGGGGCCCAATATCGGTTATCATAATACTGCATAGTATTATCTCCTTAACAAAAACTTACAGTTTAAAATGTTAAGTATAAGGGTTGATTAAACGCCAAAAGGTACACAAATCAGCTAGTACCCAACATTTCATTAATAATCTCTTTAACAAAAACTTACAGTTTAAATTGTTAAGTATAAGGGTTGATTAAACGCCAAAAGGTACACAAATCAGCTAGTACCCAACATTTCATTCATGCTTAGCTGATATAATTTAAGTAATTTTGCTGCATTAACTTTTTCTTCACATTTTTTTAGAAATTATTAGATGTCACAGACCCTTATGCTGGCCCTTTTCATCTACAAAATATTTGTTCAAGTAGCACTGTAGATTGACTGTTATATCTAGTTATTTATAATAATCAAACTATTAATTACAGGTGAAAAAGAAAAACGTTATAAAAAATAAAAAAAAATTATGAGGCTAAAAAATTCAAAACCTTTTTTTAAAAAATGCTTATATCAACATACATCAATGATTTTGTTTATTTTATTTATTTATTTTATTTTATTTATTTTTTTAAATCGTCGGTTTAAGTTCATTCTTCGATTAAAGTAATTGTTATTTTATGTAGTAGTCAAACGTTTATAATAATAGGTAATAATTACCTGGCTTTATCGCAAATAATATAGTTTTCTTCAATTACACTCTCAATGTAGCTGTTCTTCTCACAATGTTGAATATATGTAATATAAAATAAATAAGATATGCATATTTTTAGGACAGCTAATTATTCCAGTATTTTACTATAAGTAAAATTAGGGGGCCTAAATTAAATTACAATTGAGAAATGAATAATTATTGTTGAATAATCTACTTGTTATTAACTGTGTGTTATTTGTGCTCACGAATATTTCGGTAAGACGAATTCAAGACTGAAATATTCTGTTAAATCCGTGATTCAAATTTAAACAGTAGCTGACTCTAACTTTGTTTTTCTCTACTTTAACATGAATGTATATGTGACTACTAAGAATAAAGGGCATATTAAAGAGAAATTTGAAGAATAATTTGAAATGGAGTTAAAATAAAGTACCTATTTAAAAACGAAAACATAATATACATTTTATCATAATTATAACAAAATAATATTATGATCTGGCCAGCATAAGGGTCTGTGACATCTAATAATTTCTAAAAAAATGTGAAGAAAAAGTTAATGCAGCAAAATTACTTAAATTATATCAGCTAAGCATGAATGAAATGTTGGGTACTAGCTGATTTGTGTACCTTTTGGCGTTTAATCAACCCTTATACTTAACAATTTAAACTGTAAGTTTTTGTTAAAGAGATTTTTGTACCTTTTGGATAGATTTTCATTTTTGTCTATTTTACAAAGTTACTTATCTGCTTCACAGATTTTTTTAAAATTTAGAATAAGCAATTCTATCATTATAACCTGATAAGGTGTTAAGTCGGAACCGTAACTACCATTGGAGAGATCTTTTTAAAGAATGATTATAGTTGCCATCCTCAATAACAATTTTTTTGAGAAAGCGTTTTGAATAAAATAGGAAGGTATTTGTACGTAAAAAGCAAAATTAAACTGCGATTTCAGTACTTCCTCTTAAGAGGAGTAAGAAAAATAAACTGCGATTACAGTACTTCTCCCTAAAAGGCAAAGATTTTGAATCGAACGACTATTCATTAATGTAAATAGGTTCACCCATTGATAATTTTAACGATTGCAGTACTTCCTCTTAGTAGGTGCAAGAGCATCAGCAACGTAGAGGAGCTTTAACCACTTATTCGTGCTAAATTTTATCAAAATCGGACAAAGCGTTACAGAAATATTGGTAATAATAGTTTTAGAAAGGGCCTTACTTGGGTGGGGCAAACTCCCCTCTTTATGAGGCACAGCGTTCAGACTTTTAAAGTGCAAATCTGTAAAAAATTTCAATTCGAATGACACTTCATTCATGACAATCGGTTCTCGTGTCGATAATTTGAAACGATTGCTATACTTTCCCTTAACGTAGGGGAGCCCTAACTCTATCATCCTACCAAATTATTTCAAAATCGGGCTAAGATTTACAGAATGGACAGTGTTGTCTGTAACGAGAGAACACTGTCCGGAGGCCGGCAGTGCACTGAAAAAAACTCCGGCGCCAATAACCTCAGATGTTGACGCGATTTAAATCAATAAAAAAAAAAAATTATGAATGAACTGGCCAGCATAAGGGTCTGTGACCTCTAATAAATTCAAAAAAAAAAAAATGAAATTTAATGCAGTAAAATTACTTAAATATTAATGAATTATTAATGAAATGTTGGGTACTTGCTGATTTGTGTACCTTTTGGCGTTTAATCAACCCTTATACTTAACATTTTAAACTGTAAGTTTTTGTTAAGGAGATTTTTGGACTTTTTGGATAGATTTTTCTTTTTGTCTGTTTTGCAAAGTTACATATCTGCTTTACAGATTTTATTTAAATTTGGAATAATAAATTCTACCATTATAACCTAAAAAGGTGTTAAGTCCGAACCGTAACTACCACTGGAGCGATCTTTTTAAAGAATGATTATAGTTGCGGTGCCCCAAACCATCCTCAATAACAATTTTTTAGAGAAAGCGTTTTGAATAAAATAGGAAGGTATTTGTACGTAAATAGCAAAATTAAAAAGCGATTTCAGTACTTCCTTTTAAGAGGAGTAAGAAAAATAAACTGCGATTACAGTACTTCACCCTAAAAGGCAAATATTTTGAATCGAATTCATTGATGTAAATAGGTTCACTCATTGATAATTTTAACGATTGCAGTACTTCCTCTTAGTAGGTGTAAGAGCATGGTGGCACTTCACAGCCACGTAGAGGAGCTTTAACCACTTCTTCGTGGTAAATTTTATCCAAATCGAACTAAGCGTAATAGAAATATTGGTAATAATAGTATTAGAAAAGGCCTTACTTGGGTGGGGCAAACTCCCCTCCTTATGAGTCATAGCGACGAGACTTTTAAAGTGCAAATCTGTACAAAATTTCGATTCGAATGACACTTCATTCATGAAAATCGGTTCACGTTTCGATAATTTGAAACGATTACCATACTTCCCCCTAATAAGGGTAAGAACAGAACGTCGTTTAAATGTTACGTAGGAGTGCCCTAAACCTTTCATCCTGCCAAATTTTATTAAAATCGGGTTAACATTTTCAGAGTTATTAGTAATAATAATTTTGAGAAGGGGCCTCACATATATGGGGCTAACTCCTCCCCCATTTGATGTACAGCGTCGAGACCCCCAAAAGGCACATCTACATAAAATTCCGAAACGAATGACACCTCATTCATGAAAATCGGTTCACGCGTTTAGGCGCTACGTTGTTTACAAAAAAGGTAACAACAAGAAGAACAACAACAACAACAACAACAAGAACAAGACCAATTTTTGAATTTTGAAAATGCCGTTTTTGCTCATTTTCAGTAACTTTTTTCTCGTAATATATTAAATCTGGGTTTTGACAAAAAAATTACAGTTATAAAGGAGGACTAGCCCTATAATTTAAAGAAAATTTGGGAATTTTATCTTTTATAGAAAAAGAGAAAAAAATTGTCAAAGTTGGGTGTTTTTCAACGTTACGCTTTTTCGTGCAGTTTTTGATGATCAACCCTTATACAACTGTCCTACCGGACAGTTTTAATATACGAGGTGTGGCTATTAAATAACGAGACTATTGCTGTAAAACATTTTATTTTAAATTTATACATATTTAGTTATTATCACCCCTCCTCTATCCCTACAACGCTCCATGGAGAATTTACCATTGTTCGAAACAGTGTTGGAAATCTTTTTCAGGTGAGCTCCTGCATGACGCGTGCCACTTTTTCTTTCACAGCTTCAACGGACTGCTGAAATGGTGTTCCTTTTTACGCAGATTTGACATTGGGGGAAACAGATTAAAGTCACATGGGGCCAGGTAAGGCGAATAAGGCGGATGGCCTAGAAACTGGGATGATGTTGTACTTGGCTAGGAAACGTCTTGCGACAGACAATGCAGTGTGAGCCAGCGCGTTGTCTTGATGGAGAACCCGCGTGACTTGTTCTTCCACAAATCGGGTCGTTTTTTTTTTTACTTACTCTCTCATGGAGTTGAGCAAGCACCTCACCGGTAGTAATGTTGATTAATTATAATCGATATTTTTATCCGTTTTGCCACCTGGGCGGTCATCATCTCCGACATCTTCTCGCGGCCATCTTGGAAACGCTTGAACCACTCAAAAAATTTGCGCACGTGATACAACATTCATCGCCATAAACTTCTTTTAATAAAAGATAAGTTTTAGTAGCGGTTTTACCAAGTTTTGATGTGAAATTTCACGTCAATTCGTTGCTCTACTACATGTGTAGTATCACGTTTTGCGGCAAAACGAAACTAACACCTCTTACAAAAAAAAAAACGACGGTTCCGGTCAGGCAGATTTCTCTACAAACACGTGAGACGCTGCACAATCGAAAGAGAAGGCTTTACGCTGCACAGCTGTCGGTCGTTAGGTCATGCATAGTTTTTCTGTAGCATCATCAGTCTCGTTATTTAATAGCCACACCTCGTATGTTGTGTATATATGTTCCATATTGAATGAAAAGAATGCAGTTGAGAATAAATCTTGTTTCTTGTGTAGAAATCGAAAAGCAAATCGATACCCCCGTAGATATTCGGATCGCAGATTACCATCCAAAAATTTTCCTCTAATAATTTTTGTGATTTTTTTTTTTTAGTTTTTCACAGACAAACAGATGGACTTGTTTCGTACTTAGGGGACTTTAAAATTTAATTTTTATTTTGTAGAAATTTTACTTACTGTAGTATGAGAAAAATTCATTTGAGTTAGAGGCTAATTTAGGTTGAGAAATCACACTGTAAAACTTGGAATTTCAGCTAAACAGGAAGTCCTTCTCTTTTGGCATTCCATTACTTCGAACAATTTTCCATTACCTTCCATTAATTATCGCTTTTCTTGCTTTCCTTTTTCTGACAGATTTCCCTCCTAATTTTCTTTTCTACTTCTTTTTTTTTTGGTGATTAGAGGCAAATAAGTTACACTATATAATTTTCTAAAAAACTACGTATTTGTACTTCTCAAAGGGGCTTAAAAAGCGTACTTTTCCAGAGAATACTCAATGCTGAAAATTGAGTACGTACTCAATACTTTTATTTTTTTCCCTCTGGTGATAAAAAGGAAAAAAAAACAGAAGTTGGCGAAAGAGAGGGGTAGGAGTCCATTTTCACCGATATTTTGTGAAAAATAGTGAAAAGCGTGGGATTGTAGAGTACGGGGGGGTAGAGGAAACAAAAAAGAAAATTCTATTTTCCTCCAGCCTTTTAAAAAGGGTCACTTTAAGCTTCACAGTTGAGATGATCTTTACTGGCAGTAAATAGCTCATGTTACCAGTATTGGGTATCACATTTAAAGTCATCGACTGGCTACTCCTGGAGAATATATCTGGATGGCCTTCCTAGTACCACGTGTGTGGGTATTACCAGCCCCCCCCAAAAAAAACCCAAGATCATTTGTCTCATGTTCTCACAACCAACGGTGGGTGGATCTTAACTCCCCCGCTGCTCCCCAGTAAGGAAACCTCCGCTCCAGTAATGGTGAGTTCCGCCAGGTTCCTTTTTCCAATCTCCTCGCATTCCCTTCCTTTTCTCCTCTTCTATTGGCATTCCATTACACCAAACAATTTTCCATTGCTTTTTCCATTAATTATCGCTTTTCTTGTTTTCATCTCTCAGATTTCCCCACGTAATTTCTTTATTACTTTAGCTGAAATTTCAAGTTAAATTTTTTCTTTTCTTTTTAAACTGAAGTATACCACTTTTCTGTTTGGACTCGTTTTACTTTAATGAGATTTTCATGAAAATTGTCCTCAAGATTTTCTTTTAACTTAGTGTTTTCAATTTCACCCAACTAGTCCTGCAACTTTTGTTTGAAGTTATTACAGGGAAATTCCATTAAGTCCACTTAGAAAGGAGAAATGTTGGGTAGATTTCAGTCTAAAGTGAAATTTCAGTGTTTTATACGATTCTATCACCTTTTTTTTACTATTAAGGAAAATTCGGAAGTGAATGAAAAGTCCTTTAACCCGGAAGAACTTATTGCATTTTTTTGTTTTTCTTGTGAAACTCTTTACACAGTGGTACTGACGATTTTCTATATAGGCTTCACTCTACAAGTTTTATCTTAATATTTTATGTACGATTCTACAAACTGTTGCTGATGTTAGTGTGATTGTTTATATAAGTTTAGAAAGTAGGAGTATAACCGGAACTACAAATTTTTTGCGGTAATTTCTTTCAATT
Source organism: Rhodnius prolixus (assembly GCF_049639745.1). Taxonomy (NCBI): domain Eukaryota; kingdom Metazoa; phylum Arthropoda; class Insecta; order Hemiptera; family Reduviidae; genus Rhodnius; species Rhodnius prolixus. The sequence continues at coordinate 9,821,097 of NW_027411583.1, read as the reverse complement.
TTCCAAGATTTTCTTGAATAACACTGCAACAAATTTCTTTAAATTTGATACTAACTACTCAAAAAGTGGGCTAAATTTTAGGGAGAGTGCTGAAGATACTTCCTGCTCAAGTGACGTTTCCGGTTAATCACTTTTATATTATTTGTTGAATATCGGTTCACGTGTTTAGGCGCTACGTTGTTTATCAGCTCAACTCAACTCAGCTCAACTGTGGCACTACGGCCTGTGTAGGACCTTGGCCTCCGCCAGTATCTGACCCCAAGCCCCTCTATCCAAAGCCTTCGTTCTCCACTGTCTTACATTCAGCTCCCGGAGAGATCCTCTTCCTCATCACACATCCAACGCAGCCTAGGTCTCCCTCTCGGTCTACTCCCTCCAGGGTGACCCTCCAGCGCTCTTCGTGGGGCTCTCTCACTCTCCATCCTCTGCACATGTCCCACCCAACGTTGTTTACAAGAAGAAGAAAAACAAGAACAAGAAAAGAACAATTTCTGAAAATGCCGTTTTTGCTCATATTCAGCAACTTTTTTCTCGAGATCTACTATTTGATCTGGGTTGTTGAGAAAAATCACAGTTATAAAGAAGGATTTGCCCTATATTTTAAAGAAAATTTGGGAATTTTATCTTTTATAGAAAAAGGAGAAAATAATTTGTCAAATTTAGGTGTTTTTTCAACGTTACGCTTTTTCGTGCAGTTTTTTGTCGATCAACCCTTTGTACAATCTCATTCCATGGTCTACCCACGTTAAGTACTTAGGGGCTAACTTTAGACAACAAAGTGACTTTCACTATTTCACGTTCAGGACCAAAGTAAACGCAGGCAAACTGGACTAGTAAGACTATTATTTCCTTTTCTCTCATGTGACTCCAAAATGACTGTGACTAACAAACTCCTCCTTTAAAAACAAAGTGGTCATTAGGCCGACATTGCTCTACACCTGCTCCGCCTGGAGTCTGGATCTCCAGGCTTGTCCATGGGACATATTTTTCTGTCCCATCCCATCCCATCCCATTGCAATTTATGCCTGTCCCATCCCATCCCATGGGATTCCCATTATAATATTAATAATGGAATACAGTTCAAATAAAATTATTAAATTTATGAAAGTTTACGTTTAGTGTCTACTAAATAGGACTACATGTACAAAGAGACATGCAAAACGACTAAATTTATTAACTTTAACACTCAAAAGTATAATCTAAGTATGACAATTCAGTATCATTCTGACACTCTCATTCTATTTCTGAGTCGCTCTGCTCATTCAGCACACTATCAATTTCCTATCAATTTTGTTGCACTTACGCAACTGCAAATTTCAGCCTAAATTTATTTTACAATATCAAGTAACCACTACCATGGGAAATACAAATGTGTGCTGTCCCATCCCATCCCATCCCATGGGACGTTTCCCATGGGATGGGATTCCCATGGGAATAACATTCCTATGGACAACACTGTGGATCTCTGGTTGTAACGACAGGAAACTCCAGAAAAAACAGTACAAATTTCACAGCCTTGCGACAGACTATTCTCGACGCACTAAAATCGTCTTATTCCATGAGACTGCGTCCTATTATCCCCCGGTACACTCCTGTATCCGAAAATCGTCTGCTCAAACTCCTTTCCATCTTAGTCTGCCTTCACTATCCACTCTAACGCCGCGATATAGCCTCCTTCAGATCCTTCTACAATATACAGGACACAGAAGACAAAAACAGATACTCCTCTAACTCTCTACACTAGCTGCAGGTTTTTCCTCTCCTTTTTTCCGTGCATTCCTATCCTGCTCATCTTAACTTTGTCTTTCTTCACTAGATAATACATTTACACTTCTATATTTATTTTATGCATATATTTATTATAATAAATATTTATTCTATTCTATTCCTTGTACAACTGTCTTACCGGAAACTGTTTTAATTAGAGAGAATTCATGTTTTTTTTCTAAAATTAAAATTTAAGAGAAAGTCGTCTGAGTCAATTTCCATCTATTTTCTCGCTTGCTGAAGATACCATAACTAAGCTGATTTTCAAAACTAAATAAATTTTATCCTGGCGACTTCCTCTTACCGCGCTCTGGAGTGAAATAAGCCTTAAAAAAAAAAAAAATTCTAGTCACGCAGAGAACAATATATATATGTGTGTACGCTGCACTCCAAGACTATCCTGGGAGAAAGTGTTCTGTGGTAGGATCCTGGAAAATGTCCGATCCGGTCTTGGCTATTTCCATTCTGCTTTCTATCCATCCTTCCCTTTATTCCCTTCGTGAAAATGCTGTTTTCTCCATCCTGTATAACGGCAGAGAACTATACTTTTCCTTTCAGAATATATATATATATATTATAGCGATGTTCTTGGAGTGGAATGAAAGAAAACTCTGGGTACGCTTTTCTGGGTAGACCACACAAATACACACACACATATACATGTAGCTGCGACAGGCTGCTTCCAGGGTGTATGTAAGCACTAGAAAAGTGTAAAATAACTTGCCGCCTCGCCATTCACAGTGGACCGACACTGTACAGGGCTACCACACTACTTCTAGAAATACAAAAAAAATGTACTACTATACATCCAGTCCTTTCTCACTAATATTTCTTACTTGGGAAGGGGCGCAAAAAAAAAGTAGAAGGGCCGCCCGAGACAAGTTGCATTGATTTATAGTTCCATATTTTCTCCTTATTTTTATTTATATATATATATTTTTCTTTTTTCTTTTTTTCCTCGCGTAGTACATTTCCTTAGAGTAATGTAGAATGTAGAGGATTTCCATTTTTTTAATGTTGAATAATGTTAAGACAGTTCTAGTGATATATTTTTTTTTCTTTAAGTTTTCACAAGGTTTGGGGGGGGTGGAAGGGGGGAAATTTTTCTTTAAATTCAATTTTTCGCACTTGCTTAGGAGTGTATTGGCGATGTTTTAAATTTTCCGGAAACACGTGAGGTTGACTGATTTAAAATCAAAAAATGATTTCTTAAAAAAATAGTCCATATGTCGTACACTATAGTGACCATAAAGTGACTTTTCCAATCACCTCGCATTCCCTTTTCTCCTCTTCTATTGGCATTCCATTACTCCAAACAATTTTCCATTGCCTTTTCCATTAATTATCGCTTTTCTTGTTTTCATCTCTCAGATTTCCCCACGAAATTTCTTTTATTACTTTAGCTGAAATTTCAAGTTTTTCTTTTTAAACTGAAGTATCAGTGTGGACTCTTTTTACTTTAATGAGATTTTCATGAAAATTGTCCTCAAGATTTTCTTCTAACTTAGTGTTTTCAATTTCACCCAACTAGTCCTGCAACTTTTGTTTGAAGTTATTACAGGGAAATTCCATTAAGTCCACTTAGAAAGGAGAAATGTTGGGTAGATTTCAGTCTAAAGTGAAATTTCAGTGTTTTGTACGATTCTATCTCCTTTTTTTATTATTAAGGAAAATTCGGTAATGGATGAAAAGTTCTTTAATATGCCTTCTTTATTATGCCGAGCTTTCGACCTATAGGGACTAGGATCATCTTCAGGGCTGTGGAACATATTTTACAGTATGTTAACAATTATTATATTACAATTGTATTGGTAATATAATAATTGTATAATTATAATTGGTTAACACACTGTAAAATATGTTCCACCAGCCCTGAAGATGGACCTAGTCACCCTAGGTCGAAAGCTCGGCATAACAAAGTTTATCATGACTGAAACTGGCATTAATTTTTCATCCTATTTGTTGATAGAGAGATTGCATGGACCCAATGGTGTCGAATACAAAATCGTAATATGTTAATATAAAAAAAATTATTGTTTAGAAAATAAGGATACATAAAAATAGAAAAGTAGAAAAAGAGTTCGTTTAGGTAATATCAGTTTAGGCCCTAACTATATAACAGAATTCAATAGTTCCGTTTAAACACACTAAAGAATAGTCTAAATTATTAATAATAAAAGGTTCGTTTACTCTTTCGTTTACAGAGGAAAAAAATTACCGTCTAACACAAAGTTGAACACCTTGCTGACACACCTTAGTCACGGATAAGTCTACCTGTAGCACCCGCGGGCTTCTTGAAAGGGTGTGGGTGAACGCTAGTGCGGCCACTGTGCGCCCAAACACTATTGAAACTATGATTCAGTCACCAAAAATAATTAATAGTGGAAAATTAGTTCTATATACATATGTCTCTATAGATATTAGACTAGTGGTAAGATAGTACAATATACAGAAATGGTACTCTAAGCCGTAACTCCTAGAAATCTTTTTGATAAAATTTTCATAGAAAATTTTTCCAAATAAAAGTTATTGATCTTTAGAATTTTTTTTTGGGAAATCTAAAACAAAATCCCAGAAAATCTTTAAAGGAATATTCCTTTAAAGATTTTCTGGGATTTCCACAACACATTAAATAATCTAAAAAAAAAAAGAAGAAAATAATCGAGAAACTTTTATTCGTTTAAGTACAAAGTGGCCCTTTAAAGGAAAATCTTAAAAGCTCTGCCCCCCCCGCTCAGCTTAGCCCTTTAATGGAATTTTCCTGGGAGAGGAAAATTTTTTTTTTATAGAAATAAAAGTTATAAGCCAAGTCTAGGAACTTTAAAGAAAATTAAAGTACCATTTTTTTTTCCGTGAAAATCTTTAACCCTTTACTAGTAACCATTTTGGTACCAAACTTTTTCTTTTTCTCTCTCTCAATTTTGTATTAGGGGAAAACAATTTTCAATTTTCATGGTTTATATATAAATGTGGAAATCCATGTGTTGAGCTTTTCTTAGCAAACTTGTCGCTTTTCATGAACTCTCTTGATGGGGGGGTTGAAAATGAGTTGAAAGTAGTTTTAAAAGTTATTAGAATTATTGTGGAAATTTTATGAAAATTTTAAAAGAAAATACAACCTCGATTAACTGGCCCTCGGTTAACCAGGATTCGGGTTAACCGGGATCATGTTGAGTCATCATAAGAACATCTTGATCGGCGTCGAAACAAAAGTTAATTTTCGGTGGCGACAGGAAAATTTTTTTGTCTTCCGATGTAAAATAATTGTAGGCGTGGCAGCAACTCTCTTATACCTGTATTTCTTGAAGGGTCATAAGTCCATGGGATTTATGTGTCGTAAATGGTTGATTTTCTTCAACTTCAACTTCACGGTTATATGGATCACCCAGGAATATCCCTGGATGCAGCTTCGAATTCAGTTGCTGCATTGATTTACGATAAGGACATTCCAACCAGTGAAAAAGTTGTACTTTTTAAATTGCGTACACTCATCAGAGAGTGGTCGTTTGATAAAAAATAAAGCAAACAACACTTGGAAAGTATTTTTCAAAAAGTTGGACGGCAAAAAAATGGAAAATTAAAAAAAAAAAAAAAATGATTGCCGCCTAAGATAGGAGTTGATCTCTGGGAGGAAACAGGAGTGTATTACTATGTAATACTGTGTGCATTCGGTTTAACCGGGATTTCAGTTTTCCGGGGCGGCTATAGCCGGAAGTCAGCCCGGTTAATCGAGCTTGTACTGTATAGTTCTTATAATTGGATGAAAAAATAACTGCCATTTTCAGTCATGATATATTTTTATTATAGCCGAGCTTTCGACCTATAGGGACTAGGTCATCTTCAGGGCTGTGGAACATATTTACAGTGTGTTAACAATAATTATATTACAATGAATATGTATAATGTAACATAATTTAAAAAATTATTTACCTAATTTACAATATACTGTTTTACATCATTAGAGGATTGGTGTGTCTTCTGTTTTGTCTGCTCATGGGACTGAGTGTGATCGGTCTGTGTGTGATGTGTGTTTGGATGTGAGGAAAGTCAGTGTTGCCAATTGTCAAGTATTTTGTATTTTTGTAGGAAGTTGGCGTATATGTTGTGTGTAAATTGTTCGTGTCAGTTTTTTTTTTTAAAGCAATTTACATTGAAATTTACACCTGTACCTACAGGGTACAATAATTAAATGGGATAAATGTATATAAATAGCGTGGCAGACGTGAATGACGGTCATCCAGTGATGCATTAGTCACCCAGTTGGTCACGGGGCCAACGGCGCCTCAGCCGTCTTCGAGGATTGGAGGGTAGCGTAGTTGAAGACAAGTTTGCAGCTAAAGGGTTGGGGGATGAAATGAGAGTTTTTGGTGAAAATTTTTTGTATCGAATTTTGGCAAGTTCGGAGATCGAGTGGAATTTGGAGATCTGTATGTATTGTGTGGTTGCAAATAAAGAATGGAGCGTCTACTATGCGGCGCGGAGTATTTTGGATTGGAGTGTTTTTGCACAGTCTATTGATGTTGGATTTTTTTAGCTGTTCCGTAAAGTTCCGAGTCCGTAAGTCCCATATTGGTGGTGAGAAGATAAAGTTTTTTAGTTTAAATCATTAAACCGGAAATACCACTTTACAGAATAGTATTTGCAGTTTTCCCCCCTTCCGTAATGCGTTTTTTTTAATAAAAAAAATTAAATTATTAAAAGAATATGGGAAGTGAACGTGTATCTATACCCGTGTGCATTTGTGCGTATCTAATGAGGAAAAACTCCTCTGTACGTGTGAGTAGTGGGGGACAAGTTTGTCTACGTAAGGTGAATGTTATCTGTTGGCATTTGTCTACGTTTACGCAAAGTAGATTTTTTTTTTTTCCCCCCAGCAACATGCTTAACTTTCCGTGAACAATACACAACAGGAAATGACTGTGGTGGTACTTTAAGAGGTAAAACCTAATAGAGTCGTCGTTTGTTCTGTAGTGAGAGTTTTGAGCGTTTGTCGAGTAGTCTGGCTAGAAGTTTTGTATCGTTTATTTTGTTCGGTACGTTTAAGTCTCGTATGGGGGTTCCAGGTAAGTCTCTTGTCTTGGTACATTCCAAGGTGCCGCACATGGTCCGGCTGGAGGGATAGGTGTATGATGTAAGAAGACAGGTGGTGGAGTTTGACGTTTGAGTGTGAAGACTATGCATTTAGACTTAGTTGGGTTAATTTTTATACGCCAATTTTCTAACCAAGGTTCTATTGAGTGAAGGTGGGAAAATTTAAAATATGAACTGAAATTGGCAGTTATTTTTTCCATCCTATTGAAACAATGAATCAGTCACCAAAAATGATGAACAGTAATAGTTCTTATATTGATGAGTTAGTGAGTTAAAATTTAAAATTACTCACTTCGTATATTAAGGTTTATTTTTATCTGTGACATTTCCTTGACTATTGTTTAATAATTTGGTACAATAAGTGAACCTTAAGTGGGTCGTAATACTGTTTGAGTGAGTGTAATTTGTGATATCTCATACGACCTTATGTCCTACGTGTAATACGATACGAGTACAATAAAATGATAAAGAGAGCTAATACTGGGGTGAGGGGTGGGTGGAACGAAGGGGAGGGGGGCTTTACGAAAGAAAAAGCTTGCAATTCTATCCAGCGGCGTAAACTAGCCAGTCTTTAGAGGGAGACAGAGCTAGTTCCGGTCACGTAGAATGGTCTATAAGAGACTGAGAGAGCTGGGTGGGGGGGCCCCCTAATCTTGCCAATAGTCCCCCCCCCCCCACAGTGTACGTATCTCAGTTCTTGTCTGTCAGTCTGTTACAGATGGTGTAAAATGTCTCGGGTATCATTTCAGCTTACTGTATAAAACAATTCCCTGGACTGCTGTACCCGCTCACTATATCTCTAATCAAATTGTAACCTTACAGGTCTGTCCAATTTCTTTTTTTCGAGTGTAAACATGTTGTACATGAAGTCTTTTATGCGCATGCGTAAAAAATCGAAAACGTGAACAATCCATTGAGTAAACGCGTGTAACTTCCGTTCGAGAAATTTTATGCAGGTTTTTATTTTATTTTATTTATTTACAGCCTGTGCATATACATATACATCAAGTAAATGTGATCTTCATTTAGTTATGCACAGATTGTAGGCTGAATCCGAGGATCCAGCGCCACAATCGGGAAGGCATGTTGAGTGGGGCCAGCCAATGCTGGAACTCTCTAGAGGTTGGAAGGAAGTTTAGGAAATAGGTAAAAGGTCGCGGGGCCAACGTCGTTTCAGGTGTCGTGCAGGACTGTCAGGATGGGTTGTTGTGGATAAGGCTTGTGCTCTGGCATTAGGATGTATGGTTAGGCCTATTATGGAAATTAAGAAAGCCGAGAATGTATTAGGTGATTGACAAAATAGGATATTAAGATCTTTATGGAGGGTTAAATTAGGTAGACAATAACGGAGCGTTGACAAAATGCCGAAGGACTTTAGATTGAAAGGATTGGATTCTTTGGATGTTGGAAGGTTTCGCAGAGCCGCACAGCTCAGCTCCATAGGTCCAGATGGGTCTTAGTAGTGTCTTGTATAGAGTCAGTTGGTTCTGTACGTTCACATGGCTGATCTCCGCCCTTAGCAGTCTTCGTGGTTGTCCGTATCGTCTATTGAGTTCTTGTCTTTTCAGTCTAGTAAGTCGACTGTCTAAATACAGTCCTAGGTAGCGTACTAGTGTGGAGGTCAGTATTTCTCCGTTGTGTGTGAGTAGTGGGGGACAAGTTTGTCTATGTAAGGTGAATGTTATCTGTTGGCATTTGTCTTCGCTTACGCAAAGTAGATTTTTTTTAATTTTTTTCCCAGCAACATGCTTAACTTTCCGTGAACAATACACAACAGGAAATGACTGTGGTGATACTTTAAGAGGTAAAACCTAACCATCAGCTCCTTTCTCTCAGAAGTGGCTTTTGAAAGAAATATTCCTGGAAAATGAAAAACTTGGAGTTTTTCTTTTTTTTTTTTTGTTAGAATGAGAGAAAAACATGTGTTTAGTTTCGAGCTTGAAACTGTGGCGGTCTCATTGTGTTTCCTGTTTTGCCTATTTCAGCTCTAAGGTGCCGTTTAAGTGTAATGTACAAGCACACCAACACAATTTAAAATTTCAAATCTCAACGCAAATCAGCGATTTTTAATTTTGCATAAAATTACATTTTTTTTTCATTGCAAAAAAAAAAAATTAATTTTGCAAAGTGGTTTTTCTCTCTTTTTTATTATTTGCGGTTTTAATCAACAAAATGGAGAAAAATAAAAAAAAAAAAATTTCCCGTCCATCGTTAAAGCATTCGAGATTTTCCTGGTAAATATCTGAATCCAATATTGTTTGGGATTGGACAGCTACACAGAGTTTATTGGACATACTGGACCTTTATTTAATGTGTCAGTTACACGTGAAAAGTTTTGGAGGGAAAAAAGATAGAAAAACTTTTCTGATTTTTGGAAAAGCGAAGAGTACGTACTTAGGTTTTATCCATTTTCTATTATAGCAGCTCAATAGAGCTAATAAAAATCTTAAAGTAGCATTTAGAGCTACGCATAAATCTTTATGGCCCCCAAGATTAACTACTGAAATATATATATACGAGGGGGTACCCAAAAAAAACCGGAATTATTTTTTAAAAGCTATTTATTTACAAATTTTTTACAGAACAACCTTATCCCCTTAAAAATACTCTCCATTACAACTAATACATTTGTCCCACCGGTGCTTCCACTGTTCGAAACATTTTTTGTAGTCATCTTTAGAAATGGCTGACAGCTCCTTCTTCGTTTTTTTCTTGACCTCTTCAATGTTGACAAATCGGTGACCTTTCATGCCCTTTTTCATGCGTGGAAATAAGAAAAAGTCGCACGGAGCCAGGTCAGGCGAGTAAGGTGCGTGGGGCAGCGGAACCATGCCATTTTTAGCCAAAAACTGTGTAACAGAGATGGCTGTGTGTGCAGGTGCATTGTCGTGGTGGAAGAACCAGTCTCCTGTTTGCCACAAATCGGGTCTTTTTTGGCGAACACTATTGCGCAATCTTTTCAAAACTTCCAAATACAAGGTTTGATTGACGGTCTGACCTGGGGGGACAAACTCTGAATGGACTACGCCTTTGGCATCAAAAAAGCAAATCAGCATTGTTTTGATGTTTGACTTGACTTGACGACATTTTTTTGGTCGGGGTGAAGATGACGTCTTCCATTGGCTCGACTGTTGCTTTGTTTCTGGGTCATAACCATAGCACCATGACTCATCACCAGTAATGACCTTTGACAGAAAGTCTGGATCAGTTTCAAGCTGTTGTTTCAAAGCACGACATGTTTCAACTCGATGTTCTTTTTGATTGTCAGTCAGAACTCGAGGAACAAACTTGGCAGCAACCCTTTTCATCCCCAAATCTTCCGTTAAAATTCGCTGAACCGAGCTCCAAGATAACCCACTACTCTCTGACAGTTGATCAATTGTCTGTCGACGGTCTGTGAACACCAGCTCTCGAATTTTTTCAACATTTTCGTCGATTCGGGCAGTTGATGGACCTCCAGAACGAGGTTTGTCATCAATCGACATGTCGCCATTTTTAAACCGAGTAAACCACTCGTATACTTGAGCTTTTCCCATAGCGTCATCTTTGTAAGCTGTTTTCAACATTAAAACACTTTCAGCAGCATTTTTGCCGAGTAGAAAACAAAATTTCAGAGCTGCACGTTGTTCACTTAAACTTGCCATCATAAAAAACGAAAAAAGAACAAAACAGCGCTGGTAAAAACAATCACTGCAGATGAACAGAACAAGCCAGGCAGACAACACAGGCAGGAGTGAACTGGCAAGGAATTGCGCTATACACGTCTAGCGGCAGAAATGCGTACTACATAAGCTCCATGCGCGGCAACGCAATTCCGGTTATTTTTGGGTACCCCCTCGTATATATATATTTTGAGCAATTGATAGTACATTTACTCCCGGAAGTATGGTGATCGTGACAAATCTTCCGGAAATACACGTTTTAAGGTGACATCCAAAAACGGTTCCATTATTCTGTCCTATCTATAGTAATATCAGGTTTTTTTTTAACAAACTTAAATATTTAATGGAGTAAGTAAAAATAATCGCCCATTTTTTGTTTAGGCGGAGCTTAACGTCCAACTACCAATTAGGTGTCGGGGGCGGAACGGGGGGCGGAAACTCATACTTTTTACTATAAACAATTTTTTTTTCTATCAAATAAAAAGTAGTCATACTCGTGATTCAAACTGGGGATCTCCCACTTACAAAGCCACGCTCATTTAATTTTCCATAAATTCTAAGTTTTCACCAGAAATACAAATTTTATCTCCAGAGTTCTTCAGGGACTCTTGGCATCACCCAGTCATACACATCTTTATGCAGTCCCAACTTTACACCACCTCATTACTTCCTTGAAGAACTTACTCTTCCGAAGCTTTTAAATCCTCCAAAGAGCTTCACATAACCTTCATTTTTTTTTTTTTTTAATCCTCCGTGACCTTTTTTCAATTCTTTTTCCACAGGACAGTTGCAGCCTATAACCAATCCTTCCTCATCTGTGTGTAATGTGTGGCTTTTATCATCACATTAAATATTAAAAAAAAGGATTAAATTCTAAATGCGAGGGAAAAGCGGCTGTCCGGAAGTGGCAGCTTTTTAGCTTCCGGTTACCGTCTGCTCATGCGTTAAAGACGTAGCTTTTCTTTGAAATTCTTTTATGCGAAAGTCTATTTTGAAGGAAGAGATCTGTGATGTCATTCTCACACTCTTTAAAGTGTTTTTCCTATTGTATATCTACAATAAAGTTGAATAAATTTCAGTAAAAAGTCAACGTTTGATAAATATCTTTAGAATTACATTGAAAAAGATCATACATATTTGATTAATCAAGATAGTCAATTAGAATTACAGCCGTACAGCTGTGTGTTGCGTTTAAGTATACACTAACTCTAGTGATATCATCAATAGCTAGTTGATTTAGATTAGTCAAGTTAATGACTTTTCATTGACTAAAGTTGAACTTTAGAACGGTGGATGTAGCCTTAACAATCTACTACTTTGGCAAGAATATACATATTTGTACGGTGACCAATTTCCGTTTTGTTCTCCTCTCTCTATCTCTCTTACTCTACTAGAAACGGAAGTTGTAATCGTGCAGATTTTCAATTTTACCGGAAGTACACGTATTCAGCACGTATCTAAAAAAAAAAAAAAAAAAAAAAATAGAAAGTTCAACTTTGATATTTCGCTTAGGTACCAAACAGAGGATGCTGCAATAAAGTTTTTTAGTTTAAATCATTAAACCGGAAATACCACTTTACAGAATAGTTTTTGCAGTTTTCCCCCCTTCCGTAATGCGTTTTTTTTAATAAAAAAAATTAAATTATTAAAAGAATATGGGAAGTGAACGTGTACCTATACCCGTGTGCATTTGTGCGTATCTAATGAGGAAAAACTCCTCTGTATGTAAGTGATCATATTAACGCTTGACAGATTTCCAACTTTTCCATACCATAAAGCTTGTGCAGGAAAATATGGTGTTTTGCTGATACAGCAATCTGGTCCATGGCCCCTCGGTTAATGTCTGCGAATTTTTGAAACTGTTCAACATTCTCTTTCTTTTACATCTTATTTTTAAATTATTATTATTTATCTCTGCCCCTCTTTATTCCCTCTTTATTATTCTAAAGTTAGTTTATTCATTAAAAAAATAATATTCTGCAGACCACAGGGAGTAGATTTAATTTTAGACTTAGTTTTTACCAAGTTACATGTTAATCGATTTAGTGAAGAATAGTTTTTAAACTGATTACGTCAAATGTAAAAACTAATATAACAGAGTTTGGTGCAAAAAATTCTAAGATGGGCCACTTTTGACGCAGGACATTGGCCCAGATTGGCTCTTGTCCCTTTTTCAGAAGTAAATATCTACCAAATCATAAGTATCCGTAATCTATTCTATTATTTATCTGCTGCCCGTTTTATTTTCAGAACATTTCAGTCTTCTTCTTGGTATATCTTTGATTTAGGCACCACGGGTAGCCGAGCGGTTATAGGCTAGACCCGCAAAGCTAAGATGTATTGCGGTACTAGTCCAGCCCTTGGATTTTATTTAATGGTTAATATGAGAAATTTATAGTAAAGTATGTTAGGCGGTTATAGGCTAGACCCGCAAAGCTAAGATGTATTGCGGTACTAGTCTAGCCCTTGGATTTTATTTAATGATTAATAAAAGAAATTTATAGTAAAGTATATTTGCTAGTCGCCTCCGTCCACGACACCTAATTTTTGTAATCGGATGTAAAGCGTGCCTGAAAAATAATATATCTTTGATTTTTTCTCCTTTTTTTTTGCGTCCTAGCATGCTTGTTTAATGTATGCCTAAAACGGTTTCGTAGTTTCATCCACCATCAGTGGTAGATTACTCATTTTGGTATAGAAATGCTCAAAGGCCCCCTCCCCTTATAAAGTACAATTCTAAATCTATACATCTGAGAGTACCTCTAAAGATCTCCTAGTCCATAGAACATCCAAAGCTTGGGGAATAAATACAAAAAAATTATGCCTTGACAATATTCTTTCTTCCTTTGGGATTAATAATTGATTTTTCGTAATTTAAAGAATAAGAATAGAGAACCGGAAGAAAATGTGCCTTAAAGTAGTAAACTGAAAATGGGTTTCAACTCCAGAATTTATTTTATTGATTTCTTTGTTCAGTCCTTCAGGAAAAGAAAAAAGGGTTTTCCCCAAATCACTATATTATTTCCAATACTAGCAATTTTATTTCCTATTTTCTTTGTTTCCTTAATATAAAGGACTTACTATTTAAAATAGAAATGTAACGTATAAATACAGGAAATTGCCTTTTCATACTGTTGTCAATGAAAAGGTTAAAGTTATATACGAAAAATAGATTTTGATACCAAAAAAAAGAAAAGTTATTTCCTTTCTTAGAAAATTTTCCTTTTTCCAATTTTATGACCCATTCCCCCCCCCCCCCCGATTGGGTTTCATATAATGGGGGTTTCTGATTCTATTAGTAGGACCATTCGTTTAGTGAAGGGTTTATTTAGTAGGGGTTGAGGCGTTTTTTTATTTCATTTTCTCTTACGTAAGGGAAACTATTGCGTCATACTTACTATTCCGAGTTTTAACAATGAATTATTCTTTTTAATAGATAAACACTGATTGCAAAAAAATGTGGTTTTTTTTCCACAAATTTGTCTGTACGTGCGTCTGTTTCGCGACAATAACTTTGCCACAAAATCAGCCTGAATCGACTTCCGCAGTTTTTTTTTTTTAAATTTTCTCAAAAACAGCTCCTACGTCACAAGTTTTATAACTTTTAGTTTGAACTTCGGTAATTACTCTATTTAGTATTCAAGCGTTTGCCACCACTGGGCAGAGACAGGCGAAGGAGTTTATTAAAGGGCTATTCGCCGAGGCTGACTGCAGAATTAATCCGTCAAGGCCCGCGTGGGGCTTATAAGGATGATTGTAGGCCTATTAACTGGGCCACTGCAGGCTCAGTAAACACATGCATTGCATGGGCCTGGCAGATGATGATAGACTCTGTAGGTTCTGTCAGGAAGAGGAGGAAACGGCACTCTCTGCACGTATTGTGTCAGTGTGAGGGGCTTGTCCGGGCTAAGGATGTTACTTCTCGGGGAGGGAAAACCAAGGCCTGAGGTTTTCCTGACACCAGGAGCCACTCTCCAGAATTAAGAGTCTGATTAAACGGACGGGTCTGGAGGGCGAGCACTAAAGTCGGGGAGCCACAATAGTTCCAAAGGGGTCGCAGTGGCGTAGGCCTTGAAGCCGCCCTAATTTAATCTAATCTATTTTATTCAAGCGTTTGAGTTTGAGGGGAAGGGGTAAACTTAATTGTTGATTATATTAATCATATAAATAAATATGTGAAATAAATATAATATATGAAAATGAAGCGCGGACAGGTGTAAACTAGAGTGGTGTATATTGGATAGCAAAGGATGGATAAACTAGAAAAAGGAAAAACGAAAGTGAAATATATGTAAATATTTGGGGGAAAAGAAGAAAAACCAGTGGAAAAGCTGGCCAGGCTTTTGAGGCAGCTTGAGGTATGGAAAACTCATGGGAATTTCCGGCCCGACAATAAATCCCCGTCCAATATACATACATATATATGTATATTTCTGCCCAAGATACATACACACACATACTACTCGAGAGGTTTTTCATTCATTCCGTTGCAGTTTTCCCCTGATTGACTACCAATCTCTTTGACATATCCACAAGAAAATACTGGATAAGAAAAATTACTTAGAAAAAATCCATGTGGCTAGAAAAAAAATAAGGTGACACTAACAAACAACAAACAAACCGGAAACACTAGTATTTTTCCTAGGTACTTGGCAGAAAGCCTAACTCAATAAAGTTTTTTTTATTTTTCTTTATTTTGGGAGAAAGTACGCATTTTTTTTTGTTTCCGGTTTTTGCCGGAAGTGTGTACCTTCTTAAATACGAAAATGGAGAAATTTATCATAAAATTAACTGTTTAATAAATGGGTTGTTACGACAATAAGCAGGCTGAGAGCGAACCACGCTGTGTGCGGATCGTACACTTCACAGGATCAACAAAAAGGTCCTCTCTCTCCTCTTTGCGCAGATTGCAATGAGGTGGAGGATTCCAGGACAATATAATAATGATATGTCCACGTAGTAGTAATCGCCTATTTTTTCAGGCGGGGCTTAACGTCCAACTACCGAATTAGGTGTCTTGGACGGAGGCGACTAGCAAACATACTTTACTATAAATTTCTCATATTAACCATTAAATAAAATCTAAGACATTACGAGCCTTTTCCCATAGGAAGTGGGGGGCGGACCCGGAGGTGTCCCTAATGTTCTACAGGGCCACAATAAGAGCGGTACTGGATTACGGGTGTTTTCTGTATGGTCAGGCCTGCAAGTATGTTATGCGACCCCTTCACGTACTACAAAATAAATGTATCAGATTGTGTCTCGGATTCTTGTTCAGCACACCTGTGGACGTAATGTACGCAGAGGCTGGCGAATTACCGCTCGCTTATAGAATAGAATTACTGTCCGATCGATATGTCTTAAAAAAATTAGCCACGAACCGAATAATTTATAATAAAATAAGCCAATTAAATACCGAAGTCCTCACTCACAAATATTGGACAAAAAAGAAAGGCCCCATTTACACAGAAAGTTTTATTTGAATCTCTACCTTTAGAGATAAGGTATATTCTAATAATAAGTTAGATGTGTACAACTTAAAATACGAACATTTATTGAGCGAATTAAGTGTTAACACTTCCTTCGACTTGATAAAGGTACCGGAAAAGAGGAGAACCGCGGCCTTCGAAGATTACATTTCTTCCCATTATCCGGGCTCATATCGTTTATTTACAGATGGGTCCAAAATCAATAATAAAGTCGGAAGTGCTGTGTATGATCCGGTTCGGAACTATTTTACGATAATTAAATTAGAAGATGAGGCATCCATCTATACAGCGGAGCTAATTGCTATTTTAACGGCTTTAAAATATATTTATTCGTTGTCGGAGAAAAAATATACCATTATTAGTGACAGCCAGAGTGCGTTGTGTAAATTATCACATATACACAACCAGTCTGCAGGAATGAATCACATTATCGCAGAGATTGTAGAAACTATTGCCATTTGTAAAGAGAAGGGAGTCTGCATTAATTTTTTGTGGGTAAGGGGTCATTGTGGTATAAAAGAGAATGAAATTGTTGATACACTTGCAAAGGAAGCCACCAATAGTGGGGAAATGGCTAATTATAAATTACCACACACCGATATCAAGGGTATAATTGCAAAAGCAGCACTACAAAAATGGCAGACAGATTACAATAATGGTGATAAAGGTAGATTCTATAAAACTATGGCAGATCAGTTACCTAGACACCCATGGTTTAAGGGAACTGTCACTAATAAATGGGTTGTTACGACAATAAGCAGGCTGAGAGCGAACCATGCGGTGTGCGGATCGTATCTACACAGGATCAACAAAAGGTCCTCTCCTCTTTGCGTAGATTGCAATGAGGAGGAGGATTTCAAACATGTAATAATGATATGTCCACGTTATGTGGTAGAAAGGAAACGCATGTTTGACGATATATACAGGTATTTAGATGCACCATTTCGCTACGAAGACATTATATTCTCCACCAACATTTATGTGCTTAAGTCGATAGCAGAGCTAGCAATGAAATATGAATGTATTTAAAAGCGATAGCCGAATTAGTATGAATGGAAGAAAATGCTTAGAGAAGGATTACGTGATTTTAATTTTGGTTAAGCTCGTAGAAGGATGGTAGGAGCACAGAGTGCTGCTCCATCCATTAGCAGTAGTTTATGTAAATAGCGGGATATAGTAGAATGATGAATGTGTGAAGCGAATGTATCTATAAGTAAGAATGGAGAGTGAGTGATATTCTAGTGATAAGCACCTAGACGATGCTGGCTGTATGGCGGAAGCCAATGCCAAAAAATAAAAATAAAAAAAAAAAAAAATCTAAGACCTAGACCAGGGAATCGTACTCACAAACCAACAATACATTTTAGCTTTGCGAGTCTAGCCTATAACCGCCAAACATACTTTACTATAAATTTTTCATATTAACCAATAAAGGTCTAGACCAGGGGAATCGAACCTACTAAACCAACAATACATCTTAACTTTGTGGGTCTAGCCTCTTAACCGCCTAACATACTTTACTGTAAATTTCTTTTATTAACCGTTAAATAAAATCCAAGGCCTAAGACTGGGAATTGAACCCATATATGAACACAATATATATTAGCTTCGCAGGTCAATAATGATATGTCCACGTTATGTACTAGAAAGGAAACGAATGTTTGACGACATATACAGGTATTTTGATGCACTATTTCGCCACGAAGACATAATATTCTCCAGCAACAACATCTATGTGCTTAAATCTGTACCAGAGCTAGCAAAGAAATATGAAGTGTATTTAAAAGTTATAGTCGATTAGAATGAATGGACGAAAATGATTAGAGAAGGATTACGGTGATTTTAATTTCGGTTAAGCTATAAGGATGGCAGGAATATAGAGTACTGATCCATCCATTAGTTGTAAGTTTGTACGTAAATAGTAGAGGGATGAATGTGTGAAGCGAATGTATTTATAAGTAAGAATGGAGAGTGAGTGATATTCTAGTGATAAGCACCTAGACGATGCTGGCTGTATGGCGGAAGTCAATGCCATAAAAAAAAGCAAAAAATAAAAAACAGTTTAATACATACTTCAGGAATACAAATTAAAAATATCTTTAAAAAATTTATAGCAGTTTACTCTTTTTCCGCACAGGAATTCTTAGAACGTTCTATTTCCGGCACGAACTCTAAATAGAAAATCTGCACGCTTGCAGTACTTCCTTTCACATGAAAAAGAACTTAATTAAATCCAAGTAGAAATTTTAAATTTATAATTTTTTTGTATTCTAGTTAGATAAACTTAATACCTCGTATATATAAGCTTGGTACAAGAAATACAATATGGTACCTACAGTCTAACCTGAAACCACTGCCATCTACAGTTATAGTAACATATGGCTGTGTGGTAACTAGAGAAATTGATATATAAATCATATTAATATATAATGCATTTATATCCGGTTTGAGAGGTTAAAGTGTGAAATGAGATATGTATTTGTGTATATGATACATGGAATGGAGGTATATCCTATGAACTCACATATGTAGATATTGTAGTATATTTGGAGCGGAGACACACATATATGTGTGTGCGAGTATGTGCTGTTGTGATTTAAGATCATCTACAGGTGAATGTATCCCACATACAGACAGGCCTGATATATTACCTATTCCGTGTGATAAAATTTAGTGCAAGGAACTGTTGTGTAGACAGGAAGGAGGAAAATTCTCTGGAAGAACACTCACACGATTTCCTTTTAGGCTCAAATTTCCGGGGCTTGGGAGGTATTTTTTGGAATTCTGGATTTTAAAACTTATATCCAGGGAAGGGGTTATCTCAATGATTAGCGAACTGGATATGCGCGCGAAGGTCCCAGGTTCGAATACTCAGCTGCTGTCCCCTGAGATTTTTCTGTTTCTAGGAGTTTCCTATAGGTCATGGTGTTGTCTGTAATGAGAGAACACTTCTGAAGGCCGGCTGTGTACTAAAATAAAAGTATGATCTACCCGATCTTTTTCTAAAAAAAACACTTGTTTTTTATATCGACATGTCCTATGGATGGATTGTGCCGTTGGCTGCTACTATCAAGTATCTTTCTATCAAGTCCAGTCATTACTAGATCGTGGGCTGACCTTTACCTCCCACATAAAGGATAGAGTCAATGAAGGGTAAGGCAGCCATTCGAGTACTATTCCCGCTGTTCTGCAGGGACTCTAAACTGTCCCCAGGGAACAAACTCCTCCTGTACAAGGTAGTGGTTAGGCCCGTGTTACTTTATGCTTGTCCCTCCTGGAGTTTGGTCATGTCGATCCAATATCGACTCGCTGCAGATATCCTGCAAAATAAATTCCTCAGACTGGTCACAACTTTCCCCCCGCTATAGACCGTATTATAGACTTCTTACACTCTAACACCAACATGGACTATGTAGAACACTACATCAAGTACCTCGCTACTGGTTTCTTCAGTAAGTGCGAATCAAGTCACAACCACCTATGCAGACTAATAGAGGACTATAGTTTGGACACGGTGCACAGGCACACAGGAGTGTTAAGGACTCCCTGAAGTGAAACTTTCCTTGGAGGCTAAGGGTTTTTCATTGTTTTTCCCCTCACTATTTACTTTTATAATCTGTAACAATTTATGTAATTAGCTGGAGGTTATAGTATTTGTACTGGAACTCCTTATGTACTCGTACATTTGTATGTACCTTCAACTATTAAATAAAATGTTTCTTATTCTTCTTCTACTTGTTTTGTACGCAAGGGGACTTTAAATGCTTCCTTTTACCCAGGGATAGAAAGTAAAAGATCTCATCCGTATTGGTGATCAGTGCTACCAAGATTAATTGACTAAATAAACCATCATGTTAACCAACATAATATTAAATAAAAAGTTAACAAGTTTTCATCGACAAGTGGCTCTAGAATTTTAATTTTTGTTTTAAATCTATTGACTTAAAGAAGTGCTTTCATGATAAGATTAATTAAGTATAATTCAAATTTAATTGAGGGATAAAAGGTTTAAGTGGGTTAGAGTTTAGTTAAAGGAGAAGCGAGACAGTCTGAAGTGAAAGATTGGCCGAGGCCTTGTAACTCCCCCACGTGGAGTACACGTCACAGACCACGTGTGCTGGCAGCCCGTGTGCCTCTTTCTCTGCTACACTCAACTATATTAAATGAATCACTCATCCCCCTCCCCTCGCTGTCTGTCCAGTCATTTCGTTATATAGAACAGATATGATGGATCTATAGCGTTGCCAAGTAATTGAGGGCTCTGTACCAGCATGCTGGATATTTTTTCCTTACATGTTGTTGTTAAAGTCACATATCTAGTAGGCGCAAACACGTAATTATCAGTTATGACATCATAATAACGATACAAATCTGTTGCTTACACTCGCAAGACTTCCTTTAACCGCACAGTAAAAACTTCTAAAAGAAAAAAATCATTTAATAAAGTGGCACCTCCGCTCAAGTTTAGCTAAGGGATTACCGGAAATACCGGAATCAAATCCAGCTTCTTTACAGCTTAACGTCCGGTGATGGGCTGTGTGATCTATAACGAGAGAACACTGTCTGAAAAAAATGCTTCGGGTACCAATAAACTCAGTGTTGACGCGCCTTAAATTGAGAAAAATAATAATAATTAAAAAAATCGAAAAGTACTGTACGAGATAATCGAGTGAGGTTTAGACAAGTTCATCTAATCAATCCGTCCACTAAGGTGTCGTGGCTGAAAGCGGAAGTTCATACTTTACTATTAACCTTTTTATTCACCCAATAAATAAAAAGCAGCTGCACAAACGTCATTCGAACCGAGGATCTTTTACTTACAAACCCATGCTTCATAACCATCACACATCCCCCCCCCAATAAAGTGACGTATTAAAATCGTTACAAATATAAGATATTCAAATTTTTTACTGAAATTTTCCGTTTTAAATTCCTTTAGCTATAAAGCTATTTCGCCAAAGGCAAAATACATAAGTCGCAAAATATCACCTTCACTCTTCGTCGCATTACTCTTCCTCCAGTCTTCTATAACCTAACACCTCTACCAGTAGTAAACGTTGACTGCTACCTTGGGCTTTACTTAGACAAAAGACTTTCTCGGAACCCTCCACACTAGACTTAAAAGAACAGAACTAAACAGGCGCTATCGACTACTTAACAGACTCTTAGACGATAGATCAAAACTCTCTCTGGACAACAAAAACTAATTTATACTTCTATTTTGAAACCCACCTGGGCGTACGGAATAGATCTGTGGGGTTCAACAAAACGTTCCAATCTCCAAAGGATTCAATCGCTACAATCTAAAATACTTCGAACTATTGTACACGCTCCATTTTATGTCTCCTACCTCACCATACACACTGACCTTAACATTCCTTTTGTCGCACAAGTCGCTGAAAACACGATACAGAAAACTCCACTTCAGCCTGCAATCTCATATAAATCCCTCTAGCTCAAAATCTTTCTTCTAGAACTCTTCCGGACAACCCGGACAAGACGTCTTAAAAGACAGTCTGGCCTCGGGATCTCCTCTCAAGTGAAGAGAGTGACTAACCATATAATGTTTTGGAGTGTTACCACTGGGTAACTTCTCCACTCATTTACTTATTTGTTACTTGGTTATCACTGTTACTTATAGCGCTGACGCTTTAGATTGAAAAAGGTGGTTTTCCTTTTTTTAATCACGTGTTTTTTAGCGCATTTCACGTATTTCTTCCGGTAAAAAAAGCGGAAATCTGTACCATTATAACGGTGCTTCTTTCAAAGGGTTAAGAAAAAAGGTGATGTTAAATAAATAATAATTATTTTTCAAAGGTTATAACGGCAGTTTAATATTTAAAAGGGCGTTTAGAAATGAAGAGAATTTTTATGGGCGCAAAAAAAAAAGAAAAGAAAACGGATACGATGCGATCCTCCAACCTCTTGTCCTATCCACGGATAGGTGTTAACTTATCGCCAAAATTACCATTGCAATTCCCATGTTATAATGGGGCTGCTTAATTAATAAGAAACAAAGACTACAATTAAAATACATGAGACAAAGAAAAGAAAATTATGCTGCTTTATCCCCCTTCCCAAAAAATTTCCAGTTTCACCAGAAAATTGTCCCTCCCTCCTCCACCCAGCCCAGCTTAACCTTTTCTGGTTGTAATTATGGTGATTACAAAAAGAAAAAAAAGGTGAACCATTATTTAACCATTAAGCTAATCCACGCCACCAGAAATGTACTTCTTCCCTATTTAGCCCCAGAAGTAGGGGTAGCATTTCTGGTTGATGACCGCATTGCGACATCTACTAGTGTCAACCTATTCTCCATAACTATTCTCCAGAGAAGAGAAAATTTTCTCATTTTCTCCTTTAAAAAAAAATTAAAATTTCTCTCTCACTTTGAGGAGAAAATCTCTTATATTTTCCTGCTCTCTCGACGAAAATGTGATCATCTTAATTCAGATAATTGTCTCATTTATCTTTATTTAAGGACTCCTGTAATAAATTTTCTTCGTACAATTAGACTTAATTCTTATGCTAGAAATTTTTTAATACAATGATTAATGATTAAATAAGGAAATCTTATGTGGTAACTCTCATGACTTCCTCTTACCTCAATCCATAAACATTTTAGAGCTTTACTTACTTACTATCTGCTTCGACAGTCCTTAAAGTAGGACCTCGACCTCCTCGACAAGTTTTTTCCCCATTCGTCGCGGACTACGGCCTTAAGGCGCTGCCATCTTCTAACTCTAACCCAGACGAAGGTCTTCTTCCACATCATCCAGCCATCTTCTACCTCCTGGGATTTTCTTTTAACAATTTTCGGGGCACCCTTTCCGCAGGCATCCTCTCCACGTATTGCAAACCATCTGTCTCAAACTCTCCTTTCTTTATTTGGGCGACTATGTATGTCTGGTTCTCCAAACAATTCTATTAATTCAAGGTGGGGTTTTTCTTTTAACAATTTTCGTGGCACCCTTCCCGCAGGCATCCATCCTCTCCACGTGACCCAAACCAACTCAAACTCCTTTCTTTATTTGGGCAACTATGTCTGGTTATCCAAACTATTCCATCAATTCAAGGTGGTTCTTTCTGATTTTCCAATCTATTCCAGAATAGAACGATTGAGTGGGCAGTGCAGCCAACTGAAACCATTAGAACACCTTTTACCCTCCTCATTTTCAAGCCCCGTGGGACATTTTTGATTCTTGATTGTGGAAATGTAAATTGTCAAAACTGGGTACCACGCAAGTTTATCGATCAAGAGTGTTTTGTTCACAGCTGGATGAAATTGATGATGGATGCGTTTTGGTATCTAATAAAAATTTTGGTGATAAAATTGGATTTTTTTGTGCCTTTTTTTATGGCATTGACTTCTGCCATACAGCCAGCATCGTCTAGGTGCTTATCACTAGAATATCACTCACTCTCCATTCTTACTTATAAATACATTCGCTTCACACATTCATCCCTCTACTATTTACATACAAACTTACAACTAATGGATGGATCAGTACTCTATATTCCTGCCATCCTTATAGCTTAACCGAAATTAAAATCACCGTAATCCTTCTCTAATCATTTTCTTCCATTCATTCTAATCGGCTATAATAATAATAATAATAATAAGGTGTATATTTCCAATTTACAATAAACGTAATGAAGAAAAATTACAATATATAACACAAATGCATGGACTTGGTCCATCAGCAGAGAAGCACCTAACTAAAATTCCAATTTGATACAAAAAAAACAAAAAATAAAATAAAACAAAAATACATAAAATTTAAGAGAAGAAACTAAAAATTAAACTGTTCTATCATAAACTTCCTATATCTACCTGCGCATATACAATACATATTAAGCTGTGCCCAGTCCTTACCATTCAAATACTCTAAAAATTGGGGTTCACCTAATTGTTTTGTCCCAAAACATTTAATTCTGAACTCCCTTAAAACAGGACAAACGGCAATGTAGTGGTAGACATCTTCCACTTGACCCAGATTGCACAAACTGCATAAATGCTCTTGCTCACTTCTCCCAATTCTAAAATTCAGTCCTAAGAGCTGACCTCTTACCTTAAAAACATTTTTCATTAAAATAAAATTGTTATCATCTGCTATATAAGGATTTTGTAAACTCAATGACAAATCCTTATATATACTAAGATAAACAGAACGATTTGCTTTTGACAATAAACTGCATTTAAATTCATGTTTAATTTTATCTAATAAATTAACTATATTAGGTGAATCTCTATAATTTACTTCACAATCATATTTTTTGCATAAATTTATAAAATTCTCGTGCCAAAACAGTTTTTTATTAATGATTTCTTGAGCAAGTAACTTGGTCAACCTGGAATTATCTAATGACAATACTTTATGAATATAGTTGATATGCAGAGATAAAGTAAAGATATATAACGGACTAGCCCCTGTTTCCAAATATATTATATAGTCCGGCGAATTTCGTGGAAGAGAGAATATTTTTTTGATGAAAAAGGTGAATACTCTTTCAATAGAAACAAACCGCCTAAAACCCCAAACTTGCGCAGCATAACAAATAACTGCTCTTGAAACAGCGTTGAAAACTTCCAATTTCGCTGATATGGGGACACCATAATTTTTCAATAAGCTGCTATAGGTCGAATTTATTCCAAATTTAGCAGTAGATACTTTTTCTAAGAAATGCTGTCTAAAAGAAAGCCTTGGCGACACTCGAATCCCCAGATACTTATAGTCATTTACTATTTCTAGATTTTCTCCAAGATATGATCAATGTTCATTTCGCGCTAACCTCCCACCATTTCTGAAAACCATTATTTTCGACTTGGTAAGGTTCACTGATAAATTCCAGCAATCACAATACCGAGACAAATTATTTAACATTCTTTGAAGTATGGAGGGGTGATCAGCCATTATAACAATATCATCGGCGTATAATAAACATCTAATATTTATACCCGCAATACGAATGCCACCTTCTAGGGCCTCATGTATATCATTTATATATAACGAGAACAACAGTGGTGATAACAAGCATCCCTGTTTCAAACCCATTTTCGTTGGAAAGCTTCTCGTAATGCCTACCGGAGTCCACACACAGACCTCGGTCTGTTTATACAAACCTTGTACCTCATTTATGAATTTAGTAGACACCCCCATTGTATGTAATTTATAAAAGATATTATTTCTACTTGGAGAGTCAAACGCCGACTTAAAATCAATAAAACAACAGTATAATTTTTCCCCTTTATTTCTAGTTTTCAATTTAATAATGTTAAGAAGATTAAAAATGTTGTCCACTGTGGAATATCCTTTTCTAAATCCAGCTTGGTATTCCAGCAAAACATTATTTTCAGTTACCCATGCTTCTAACCTCTGCAAAAGCAAACCAGTAAATAATTTAGAAATGCAGTCCAAAAAAGAAATCCCTCTGTAATTCCCAGCAACATTTACATCTCCTTTTTTAAGTAATGGAAAAATAATTGATCGCGAAAAACTCGCCGGCACATCTGACGATTCATAAATGTAATTGAACAAATTCAGTAATTTCTCCAAAAAATGTTGTGTACTATACTTATAAAATTCAAAAGGAACGCGATCAAGACCGGGCGCTTTTCCAATCTTTACCTTATTTATTACTTTTAAAAACTCCTTATAACTGAATTCTTTATCCAAGACCGCTACCACTGTTAAAGGCGCTGCAAAACTTATTAAATTCGAATGACCTGCAGGATTTAACAAACTGCTAAAATGCTCTATCCATTCCTTATTTTTAATTGCGGGTGAACAGATAAAATTCTTATTTCTCAATTCTTTAATAACTGACCAAAAATCTTTAGAATTCTGAACCTTCTTCAATTGCTCATTCAATGCCAAAAAATATTCTCTCTTTTTATTTTTACATATAAACTTGTATTCTCGATTACAAATAGTATACTTGTTTTTGATAAACCCTAACCCACTTTTTCTAAACAGATGTAAAAGCCTAAAACATTTATTTCTTAATTGTTTACATTCCATATCGTACCATTTTTGTTTTGTTCTTCCATTATTAACAGCTCTTTGTTTACAATTACCCAAAGTGGATGCATCTCTAATCATTTTAATAAATACATCTATTGCTTCTTGTGTATTTAATGGGATATTATTATTACAATTAACAATTTTTTGCAGTTTGTTACCAAAATGTTTGTCATCAGATACGGTCCAAGTTAATTTAGGGAGAAGCGGTAAAAGTGTATTCTTTCTAAAATCTGTATTCAAACTGAGAGACAAATGAAGCGGCATGTGGTCCGAAAACAATTGCGGTACCACACAGAAATCACTGACTAATCCAGCTAAATCATAAGATACACAACATAAATCATTTACAGAATTCCCAGGTCCACCAATAAATGTAAACTCCCCATCTGGGTCACTTGGCGTCCTACCATTTAATATAATTAAATTACATTCATCGCACATACCTACAAACATTTTACCTTTATTGTTTATTACAATATCTTTTGATTTCCTATCTATGCTTAATCCTAGTCTACCATCTACAAGATCTGCCGGTATAGACTGCAAATCAGCCACTCTAACATTGAAATCCCCTAACAAAATAACATTAACAGAAATTTTATGCAAAAAATTAGCTAAACGCTCAAATTCATCATTCCACTTATCTCCACTAATATATGCAGGTAAAATATAGGTTTCTTCCGTATCAATCTTAAAACGCACTGCACTAAAACCGTCTAAAATAATAAAATCAAATAATTTGGATATTTCACAGTTGATTCTAATCCCATACAAGCAACCTTGTTTAGCTCTCCCGAATTTATTATCTCTTTTAGCTCCTATCCAGCTTAATTTATACCTACTAAAATACTTTTCGAACCTAAAAAAATCTTTGTCTTCAATAAATGTTTCATAAAGAAAAAATAAATCATACCCTTTTACAAAATTAAAAAATTCTGGTTGATCCTCCTTATTTTTTAAACCAGCCACATTGTAACTCAAGATAGAACAAACATACTCACGACAGCAAAAACTTGTTTCTCTACAATGCTTACTAACTTCAGCAAGGTTGGCTTCATTTTCTAACCCAGATTTCCCTCCTTCTTCTCCAAAAAGTTTTTTAAGAGCTGTAGGTCCTGTTCCCTGGCAATAACTCCCTCTACATCATCCCAAAAAAATTTTCTATCTTGATAAATCAAAAAATGATTTCTCACCAACACCTTAGCCTCCTTATCCTTATCCAATATCCTTTTCTTCACTTCCAGTAAGTTTTTCCTTTTTTGCCTATCCTGATAAGACAGATCCCTGTTGATCCATATTCCAGTCCCTCTTAGTTTCTTTGCGTTCCGTAATACCAGTTGTACATCAGAAATTTTCAAAAACTCAACCAAAATGCTCTTATTTCGTCCAATGGGCAATATTCTATCAATCATCAAATCATTTACACCTAATGCTCTATTTAAAAAATCCTGCACTGCCGTAATTTTATTTTCTGTAACACTGATCTCCTCCAAACCGCCTATTATTAAGTTTTTAGATTTCGTCTTCCTTAACAGAAATTCGAGATTTCTTTTAATCTCCTTATTTTCCTCTTTCAAATGCACAATTTCCGCTTTCAAATTTTTATTATCACTTATAATTATTTCTAATTTTTCTTCTATGACTTTAAAGTCATTCTTAAATGTTGCCAATTTTGAATCAAGCATTTCACTTATTCTATTTAACAACTTATCGTCTACAACATCCAATGAGCGCGGCATTTTTTTTACTATCTATTTCTTCTGGAGAGCTATTACTTCTTCTTCTTTTACTAAAACGTTCAACGCTTGTTTTACTTTCACTTACACTTTTTATCGCTCCATCACTCATAACCAGTAATCAAAACATATAATCAGCATTGAACTAATTATATAAAAATCTATATTCTTCTATTCTTGAATTTACCACTAAATACTTTCATTTATATTTTAAATTATTAAACGGTCTTAATTCAATTTCTTGATACAAATCTAAACGGAAAACTAAAAAGCAATAATAAACATGTAAATGTTCATAGAGCAATAAATAACCTTGACTTATATCTCTTCTCTTCTCATGAACACAGTTCTCTTCTCTCAACTATAGGCTGAACTTTAGCACAAAAGTTAACAACACTTATCTATTTCAAATTTAACTTTTAATTTTTCCACACTTATTACTAAATATTCCTCCTCCAAAATTCTCCAAAGTACACACAATAGTTTAATACACCAATACGAAAAAAAACTGCGTTCAAATCACACCAAAAACCATTAAAAAAGAACAGAAATATGCAGAGCAACAGATTTCAAGTGTTCACAACAACTGCTAGCGTGCAACTCCCTAATCGGCTATAACTTTTAAATACATTCATATTTCTTAGCTAGCTTTGCTACAGATTTAAGCACATAGATTAGTTCATTCCTTCCAATAAATCAATAAAGAAAAATAAAATTTTGCTGGAGAAAAGCTCAAATTAGGGATTTTCCAGTGAATTCTGAATCCTACAATAAATCGTTTCCAGTTAGAGATGATGACAATATCGATAGATGTATTTACCATTTTTGACTACCTTTTTAATTTGCAATGCCATAAAATTTTTATGATTTAAATTATTAATGGCAGACAAAATAATTATAAAAAAAAAAGATAATTAATGTTCGTCTTACTCTCATAAAACTGCATACACTGCAGTTTGATTGCAATGTTAGACTGTAAAGATTAGAGCGCAAAGGAAGAAAGATAAAGACGTTGAGTTAATAAGAGGGCGAAAAAAAAGTTGTAGATGTGTAACTATATAAATGCAAGTTTATATATTATAAAAAACATACTATCAGTATGACGTGTGCTGCCGCCATATGAAGTCATGTTGCAAGCTAAATGACGTCACTAACAGGATGGAATGATTTTTTTTTACCCAGGACTATTGTTTTTGTTTCCTGTTCCGGAAACAGGTTTTTTTCCTCCCTTTTTTTTTTTATAACAGGAAGGAAGTGTAATGGAGGCAAATATAGAAAATTGAGATAAGCCTTTATTAGTTGTCAATTCTTTATGATGGCTACGTTTATTTAAGTTATAGAATTAGTTTATCTTGGATTTTATGCAATTTTATCTTGGTTTTCTGTATTTTGGTTCTACTTCCGGGCTTCAGTTACTTTGGTTTTGGTAGTAATCTATCGACGGGAAGTGCGACTTTTTTTCAAATCGATTTTCTCGTTAACAGGTCTAACGAATATCGAAAAAGTAGATAATAATTCATCAATATTATTTAGACGGAAGTGGTGAACAACTACAAAGAAAAAGCACCCTTAGCTTACTACCCACTAACAAGGGGTTCCATTAGTTTTATGTTAAATCCAAAAGGGGAGCGATCTGTTGGTCCAGCGTAGAAAGGGCAGAACATTCCCTTCCGTACATTAGTAAGGGATATATATTAGTGCCATCCCCACCCCCACCCATTAATGAAATAACGTCCCTCTACTGGAAGCTAAGAACGTATTCAGGAAATTTATAGCTGAAAATGGTTCCTCCTTGAAATGGTTTTTCAGCAGCCCTACACTGACTTTTTGACCTTTATTACTAGCTCTTTAATCTTGTCTAAGATCATGTTACGATGAGGCCAAGTTTTAGAAATATCGTAAATATATCGTTTTGTGGTTGCCGGAGTTGAAAAAGAAAAGTGAAAAAGAAAAGTGGTTAGTAGAAATTTGTCTGTCAGTCTGTCACTTTGTCTGTCTGTGTAGTATGTAGTTAGAGTGACGTAAAAAACTAACTATCTTCAGGAAGTTCAAATTTAATACTTGATTTAGATACCCGACAGTCTTTAAATCAGGTATACTTGTAGTAAAGTAAAGTAATTGCCTATTTTTTCAGGCAGGTTTTACATCCAACTACCAAATTAGGTGTCGTGGACGGTGGCGACTACCAAACATACTTTACTGTAAATTTCTCATATTAAACTTTAAATAAAATCTAAGAGCTAGACAGGGAATCGAACCCACTAAACCAACAATACATCTTAGCTTTGCGGGTCTAGCCTATATCTGCCTAACATACTTTACTATAAATTTCTCATATTAACCATTAAATAAAATCCAAGGGCTAGACTAGTACCGCAATACATCTTAGCTTTGCGGGTCTAGCCTATAACCGCCAAACATACTTTACTATAAATTTCTCATATTAAACATTAAATAAAATTCAAGGGTTAGACTAGTACCGCAATACATATTAGCTTTGGGGGTCTAGCCTATAACCGCCAAACATACTTTACTATAAATTTCTCATATTAACCACTAAATAAAATCCAAGGCCTAGACTAGTAGCGCAATACACCTTAGCTTTGCGGGTCTCGCCTCTTAACCGCCCGGCTACCGTGGCGCCTAGGTATACTTATAGCTCATAATTAGTTCTACAACTTAAAAATTAAAAAAAAAAAAAGAAAGAAAAAAGATAACGGGAAAATTTGATGAAGTGCATTTAGGGCGGCGAAGGGTAGTTGTGGTTTTCTCTAAGGTCCCATTTCAGTATAATTCAAGTACTTATTAACTAATTAAATAATATTAGGTCTTGGGCTTTACTTAGACCGAAGACTTTCTTAGAACCCCCACACTAGACTTAAAAGGACAGAACTAAACAGACGCTATCGACTACTTAAAAGACTCTTAGACGATAGATCTAAACTCTCTCTGGACAACAAAAGACTAATTTATACTTCTATTTTGAAACCCATCTGCGAGCGTATGGAATAGAGCTGTGGGGTTCAACTACACGCTCCAATCTACAAAGGATTCAATTTCTTCAATCTAACTTCGAACTAATTGTAAACTCTCCAACCTGGACTATACACATTGACCTTAACATTCCTTTTGTCACCCAAGTTGCTGAAACAAGATACAGAAAACTCCACTTTAACTTGCAATCTCATATAAATTCTCTAGCTCAAAATCTTTCTTCTAGAACTTTTCCTGACAATCCGGGCAAGACGCCTTAAAAGACAATGGCCTCATGATCTCCTCTCAAGTGAAGAGAGTGGACTAACAGTCTAATGTTTTGGAGTGTTACCACTGGGTAACTTCTCCACTCGTTACCTTATCATTTACTACTCTATTGTATCATTGTTACTTATAGCCCTAACACGCTGATTGTAGCATAAATAAACGCAAAAAAAAAAAAAATTCTTTTTGAGTATAAATAAGATATAAAAAAAATGTATGTCTCTTAAAAATCATATTTGATGACAAAGATTGAAGTAAGAAAAACTGAAGTAACGAGTAAAGTTCTAGGCTTTTAGGCAGAGTTAAGTTGGACGAAGGATATTGGGGCTATATACCCAAAAAACAGGCACAGACGCTCCCTTTACAGTCAAAAAGGGGCATAACTACACAGCAAAGGCATCAGTCTCCACTCACTATGGCAACCCTTTTAGGTGCATAACTTAACCAAGTGAAACTTAGTTCAGAACTTCTCCAGTTGAAACTTTGACTAAGTAATTTTACCTGCTAATATTATAAATTGTGACAAAATCGTATCTTTACTAGTTTTGGTTGAATTTTCAAGGGAAATTTCAATTTTACTGAAATCCTAGTTGAATTTTAGGGAAAGAGGAAAGGGACATGACCCTCAGGCTGTCGGTAGTGGTGGGAGTGCCCTAAAAGGAATTGTTGTATATATATATTAAGTCCTTTGTTGTTACGTATTGTTCCTGTCCACTGAGGTAGCGTTGCAATTTGGTTGTACCAAACTTTTATCTACAAAATAACTTCTCCCTCGAAATTTAGGATTAATAAATATTTAAGAAAATGCCCAAGCTTTAGTAGTTGCTGAAGTGTAAACACATTTTCTTTAAAGTTTCAGGCCATTTTTGTTTAATTTTTTTAAAATTTAAGGCGCTTCAACATCTGAGGACATTAGCGCCCAGAGGTTTTTTTTTTTTTTTTGATCGTGTACTCTCTAGTTACCGACAACAATGTTCATAACTGGGCACAGGTGAACTGTAAGAAAGTTTCTAGAAAGAGAGAAATTCTAAGAGTCTGCAGCTGGTGGGGATTCGAATCTGGGATTCTAGTATTCAAGAAAAAAAGTTTAATTACTTAAATTGCAGTAAGGGAGACAATCATGTGCGCGTGTTTACCTTAGATTTCTTCCACAAGATTTTCATCTTGCCTTTTTTCTCCTAAGTAAGAAAAACCCTGTGCTCTTTCCCTGTTCAAGCTACAGGAAGCTAGTTGCTAGGGGCACGCCTGGTACGTACGTACATTAAGTAAATTACTTTAAAAGGTTCTGTAGGCCGGGGGAGGTAGGTTGCCTTGCTCTTGGTCGCATGCGATGACTCCTTTTGCGGTGATCCTTCTAAACTTCTCCTATCCTTCACTGGTCGGCCTTTTTTTCGGGGGAGATTACCCTGTAACTGACTCACGGACCAGGGTAATAAAGCATTTTCCCAATCAGTGGACGGGAAAATAAGCCGTCCCCATTGGTCCAGGCAGTCTGACCCCTGCCCCCCGCAGCACCTTCTTCTGTACACGTTCGCTGCACCCATTGTTGTATCTGCTGTTCGGCTCTCTCCTCCAGCTCGTGGCTTTAAATTTAGTATCTTTATTTATTTATTTTAAATTAGTGCCTTTATTTGCGTACATCTTTTGAAAGCGATTTAAGTGCTTCTAAATTGCAGTCTTCACAGGAAATGCTTGTACTATAGAGTTCCGGTGTAGAATTACGTCTTGTGGCTTTTTTTTTTTATGGAACTCCCCCTAAACTGTGGTAGAATCTTACTCGTATTAGCACAAATTGCCATAAATTCTGCTTTGATGAATTGATTGCACAAACTTTTTGATTGATTAAAATAAAAAAAAACACAAATTTTGGAAAAAAAAGTCAACATTTAGAACAGTGGTTCCCAAAGTGGTCCCTACGAACCCCCAGGGGTCCCCGGTATCATTCAGGAGGTCCGTGGAAAATTAAAATTGATTTGGGGGTCCCTGAACAACGTCAGGGGGGTCCGCGCAAGGTTCAATATAAAATAATAAAACTGTGATCCATTTTTATTATTATGGAAATTAGAGACTAACAAGGTGACCAATTAAATTTAATTAAAACTAAAAGCGTTATATTTGTGTTCGTTTTGAAAAACGTTTTCCGTAAAAACAAAACTTGGGAAGTGGAGAACGTTCTCAGTTTCCAAATCTTTCGAAATTGCAAAGTAGAGATGAAGATTTGCTTGCTCACTGTCGAACTCTTAACGGCTCTTCATGCAGACCTGAACCAAAGATTACTCGTGGGGATTTGCGGTCGCTACTCACACACATTGAGCCGGATATAAATACACTCATAACATCTCATCACGTTCATCCAAATTATTAATTTTTTTTAATTTTACTTTAAACAAAATTTATAATTTCAATAAATACTTTATCAACAAAATGCTTTTTTAAATTTATAATTTTTAGACTATGCATTTATGTAGCTTTTTCACTTGGGGGTCCGTGGGCAAGTTTTGACCATAAAAAGGAGTCCATGGGCATGTTTTGACTACAAAAAGGGGTCGATGGGTCAAAAAAGTTTGGCAACCACTGATTTAGAATATTAAAGCCAGTCTTGGCTTATGGCATCGAACTGTTTGGGGTTTGTTACGCTCAACTTCCGCTACCCCGGCGTAGCTTCAGTGGAGACGGGGTGGGCCGAGGTGTAGGCATCAGAGATAAATAAATAAAAGAAAATAAAATAAAGTGTATAACAATTGGAAATATATATATACGTATACCTGCGTTATATTTGGGCGCCACGCCGTTTTAACATGAACTTCCGTAGTAAACGGCGAAACCTACGGGGGAAGGGGGAGCAGGAAGAAAATCAAAGAAAAGGCAAGTAGGAGTTTATAATGCGTATATTAAAAACTATTAAGCACACGAAACAGAAATAACAGCAAATGCAACCTAGTTTACTTGTTCAAGTTTGAACGTTACGCTAATTACCTTAATTACGGAAGCTTCCTTACACAGAAAAAAAAACTAGAACTTATATAAAAGCTGAATGTTAACACAAAAATACTAGAAATACTTTTCAAAATGAAAACCTTAATACCACAAAGACAAATTAATTACATGCAACAAAAGAAAGAATCAAAATAATAAAACTAGTAACTACTAAAAGAAAAGGTAAAGTTCTTTGATTGTCCAAACAGAGCCTGTCAGCAGACGCTTCTCCGGGAAACAGTTTGAATCAAAACGGGACTTACCCCAGGCCTGGTTGTTGTTCTTTTTCAGTTAGTAATTCATAGAGTGATATTTACGGAGGTGACCGCTGTCTTCTTTCTTCGGGATCCCCACGATGCTGTTCCAGAGCTTTTTCCAGCACAGTCCTCCTCGCACTTTCTTCTTCCCTTTTCACCCTTTTTATTTTGTAGCGTACAATCCCTGCTCAGGGGTATATTACCACGGCACTACTACTACCACTGGTAACTCACCCGCTACACAATTTTTCCTAATTTCCTAATAAGGAAAAATTAGGAATACTAATCCGGCCTAGCCGTAGAGAACAGGAAAATCCGGTCCTTCACACCGCACGCTAGCTCTCACACTCTCACACTGTCCCTCACTCCTCTCAACTATGCGCCGCTCTGCTTTTTTTTCCCTTCGTCAGCAGTCCGAAGTACACCTTCACTCTATTCTATTGTTTTCTGCATAAAAAACTACGTTTTGCTAATGCTAGGCTTGCATTTGCTTTATAGATTAAATTATTTAAAATTAAAATTATAACTAAATTTTGTTACCCGAATTTTAGTCGGTAACAGGTTCAACCAAACGCTCAAATCTCTCCAAAGGATCCAGGGCCTTGCAGTCTAAAATTCTTCGCCCTATAGTTGGACGCTCCTTTCTACTCGTCACCAATCAAACCATGGCACACAGACTTGAACATTCCTTTCGTGCAACACAAGTTGCTGAAAACACGTTACAGGAAATTCCATCTTAACCTTCAATCTCATCACAATCCACTGGTACAACATCTATCTTCAAGAACATTTCCAGACAACACTTCTAGGACGGTCTTAAAAGACAGTGGCCTCGCGATCTTCTCTCTGATGAAGAGAGTCAGTAGAATTTAGAATGTTTTTTGGAATGTTACCGTTGGGTAACTTCTCCACTCTGTTATGTGTGAATGTTGCTTATTGTTATCATTGTTGCTTATAACGCAAAATGCGTTTATTGTACTAAATAAATGATTAAAAAAAAAAAAAAGTTAACATTTAGAAGCTGAAACGATAGAAATAAGTTGTACAGAATATCAACGTACATCTCTATTTTAACCACTATTTGTCACTGCCACAGTAATCTTTGTTCAAAAATAAATTAGACTAGAGCTCTTTTCTTACAGCCACTTAGTGTGAACACTGTAAACAAATAAAACATGATTAGTTTAAAACAATGTTTTTAGATTATTTTTAGAAATAAACCGGGCTTAAAAATACTTTTAAAAGCTGTTTTTAAAAACTAAAATTAACCGGCCCTAATGATCACTGCCATTTTAAAGGGAAAGAGCATAGAAATAAACCTTAAATTTATTTTTAATTATAAATTATTCACCCATCTAACCCTTAATTATGAAAATGATAATAAGCGTCTAATTTACATCTTATTTTTAATTACAGCTGCCGGAGTGGGTGCTGAAGAGACGTCAAGTTAGAGCTGTAAAAAAGGTAGGACTTTAAAACATTTTTAAGGTCTCCCTATTTTATTATTTTTGCGACTTTTAATTTGCATAGCTATCAAAGTGTGTAAAGTATGTCTTTTTTTTTTTTGAAGTGATGGTTTATAACGTCATATAATGACGTCATAACCCGAAAAAAGAGTCAGCTGTGAACATATTCGCACGTCTTTCCCCTGTTTTGAAATTGTTTGTCCATCTTCCGCCCCTTAAATCACAAAATGCTGCCATTTTTAACAGATCCTCTACTTATGTCTTCCAACATTGAAGAAGAACATCTTGGCTATGTTAAAGAAACAAGCCCTTGTCTACCTTATACGAGGGGGTACCCAAAAATAACCGCAATTGCGTTGCTGCGCATGGAGCTTATGTAGTACGCATTTCTGCCGCTAGACGTGTATAGCGCAATTCCTTGCCAGTTCAGTCCTGCCTGGCTTGTTCTGTTCATCTGCAGTGATTGTTTTTACCAGCGCTGTTTTGTTCTTTTTTCGTTTTTTATGATGGCAAGTTTAAGTGAACAACGTGCAGCTCTGAAATTTTGTTTTCTACTCGGCAAAAATGCTGCTGAAAGTGTTTTAATGTTGAAAACAGCTTACAAAGATGACGCTATGGGAAAAACTCCAAGTATACGAGTGGTTTACTCGGTTTAAAAATGTCGTCAAGTCAAGTCAAACATCAAAACAATGCTGATTTGCTTTTTTGATGCCAAAGGCGTAGTCCATTCAGAGTTTGTCCCCCCAGGTCAGACCGTCAATCAAACCTTGTATTTGGAAGTTTTGAAAAGATTGCGCAATAGTGTTCGCCAAAAAAGACCCGATTTGTGGCAAACAGGAGACTGGTTCTTCCACCACGACAATGCACCTGCACACACAGCCATCTCTGTTACACAGTTTTTGGCTAAAAATGGCATGGTTCCGCTGCCCCACGCACCTTACTCGCCTGACCTGGCTCCGTGCGACTTTTTCTTATTTCCACGCATGAAAAAGGGCATGAAAGGTCACCGATTTGACAACATTGAAGAGGTCAAGAAAAAAACGAAGAAGGAGCTGTCAGCCATTTCTAAAGATGACTACAAAAAATGTTTCGAACAGTGGAAGCACCGGTGGAACAAATGTATTAGTTGTAATGGAGAGTATTTTGAAGGGGATAAGGTTGTTCTGTAAAAAATATGTAAATAAATAGCTTTTAAAAAATAATTCCGGTTTTTTTTGGGTACCCCCTCGTACAGTACATCAAAACTAACCGTGATATTCACCCACTTCTGCACTAAAGTTTGGTACTTTTAGGGTTCTACTTAAGGCTGGAAACATAGTGGAGCTACGAGCAAAGTGGCGATGATAGCGAAGAGTAAAGCGGTGAAAACAAACGCAAGTTAACCGTGGGGAGCAAAGCGAAGATAGAGCGACGCTACCAAGAGAGAGAGTAGAGCAACGTGTTGTGACATGTTTGATTTCTTCGCTTTTATCGCGCTCAATTTTCAAAGGTTAAAATGGGATATTGCTGCATTCATTGGTGTAGTTTTTTTTAAAGAAACCACTGTGGGACCAAAAGGATCTTCTACATCACAACCGATTTGTGTTGGATAAGAAATGGGACAGGATAACATTGAAATTCGTTCTTTTCTTGATTAACATGCTTTCAACACTCGCTAGTATGTAATCAAATGTTGAAATAGACTTTCGAAAATACGCTTGAAACTTGCTAGGATGCTCCCGAAGTTGTTGGAGTACAAAGTGATGGAATTCACCAAAGTTCATGTCTAGTCCTGTTTTTATCAAGGAACACTGCAGCCTCCTGCTTCCTAAGCTGCTGTAAATACCAAACTTTTCAAGGAAGAATTTTCTTATAGAAATAATTCCTCCATCATGTCTCGTCGATAGGAGAAACGCGACTTAACTTGGTCACTGTGTGCATGCGACTTTTTGCTCGCTGCTCCACGCGCTCTCTGATTTGTATCAACAATCATCGCCGCTTTACTCGCTGCTCCACAATGTTTCCAGCCTTAGTCAGACGTCTTAATTTAGGGGAACCCTCACACACACACAAAAAAAACTGAAATGAACTTAGGAACTTAATGGACATTACAGACAGCACAGAATACTCCTTGGATTTAAATCCATCCTTAGATTAGATTAGACTAGGGCGGCCTCAAGGCCTACTACGCCATTGCGACCCCTTTGGGTCTATTCTGGCTCCCCTCTCTCCAAAGCTCACCCTCCAGACCTGTCCTTTTAATCAGACTCTTAATGCTGGAGAGTAAAGCTCCTCAGGCCTTGGTATTCACCTCCCCGAGAAGTAACATCCTTAGCCCAGACGAGCCCCTCACACTGATACAACACGTGCAGTGCAAATCCATCCTTACGTCACACAGGAAAACTCTTTACAAACCAATATGGGGGAGGGGGCTCCGCCAAATCAACCTATATGACGATGCTTTCAGTCCAAAGACCAATTTAACCCAATAATAATCTTTATAACAAAATTAGCATTCTGTAAATATCATTTTACTCAATCAAAATTTGAGTTTTCAGGGGGGTTTTCCCCTGTAACTTCTACTTAAAACACTTTTCCAAAAAAATAGGCTTTTTTTTTGAGTTTTTCTCTAAAATTAAAGTCTTAAAACTTAAGTCCCAAATTTGAAGACTCAAAGAGCCATTTAATCGAATAAGTTTTGTAGAGTTCGTAATATTCTAAATGTGTGGCA
This sequence comes from Rhodnius prolixus, assembly GCF_049639745.1. Lineage (NCBI taxonomy): Eukaryota > Metazoa > Arthropoda > Insecta > Hemiptera > Reduviidae > Rhodnius > Rhodnius prolixus. The sequence continues at coordinate 9,782,660 of NW_027411583.1, read as the reverse complement.
AAGGAAGTCACTAAAAAAAATAATAATTATTAATACTTCAAATTGATTTTAGGCCGGAAATAGCTGCTTTCTTGAGTGCGAAAAAGCGGAAGTAAAAGAAAAATGATTCTACCTTTTCAACATTAAGTATTGTAATGGTTCTTAAGTATATTAACCTCTGCTTAAGAGAAACCATATACCATATCGTCTGCTGATGACAATGAGCTGTGTGCGGATGACGTTATAACAATGACGATATTATGTGTGCGAGAGAGAAAGAGAATGTAAGAGGATTTTGAAGGTACCGTCCTGCCTGTATATATGTACGAGTATATCTCACTCTACTTATACCTTTTGTAAGAGTAATTTAAGACTTGATCTGGTTTCAAATGAAAACTGCTGGCACGGAAAAGCTATTTTCTTTTTTTTTAGTTTTCACCACCACGTTAACAAAGAGTTCACTCCTCCTCCTTACCCCCACCCAACACCATTTGGCGCCCAACAAATCATACTTGTGCATGACCAAGTTTTTTAACAATTACTATATTTCCACAGGGAGTATAGTAGCTAAATTCTACTGGGAAATAGTTATAATTTTCCATTTTCATTTATGCATGTTCAAAATATATTAAAGTGGAAATCTAGCGTGAAAAATTCACACTACTTTCTCTTTCTTAGAACAGTTTTTTTTCACTTTCTCTTAAATTTATTAAATTTCTCACATTCAGATTAGTTTATATAATCCACTCTTTTCCGGTGAAAGATTCCAAAAAAGAAAAGAAAAGAAAATCTGCACTTCCTCTTACTGGGTAAGTTTTCATCGGAAAAATCCGTTTTAAAGTCCACTAGAATCTAAAAGAAAATTGTTAGTTTCCACACAGGAAGCTTAGAGTTGAAATTTCGGTGAACATTTCCATGATGAACCTGACGGAATTACATCAACCCCAGATGTACCAATTTTGCAGGCTGTTTTCTTTTCACTTCTCATAATAATCCCGTGAGTCTACCCACGTTAAGTACTTAGGCCTTAACTTTGGGACAACAAATTGACTTTCAGGACAAAGTAAACGCAGGCAAACTGGACTAGTAAGACTATTTATTTTCCTTTACTCTCACGTGACTCCCAAGATGACTGTGACCAACAAACTCCTCCTTTACAACAAAGTGGTCTATGCCTGCTCCGCCTGGAGCCTGCGTTAGTAACATCAATAAACTCTAGGACAACTCAGAACAAATTCCACAGCCTTGCGACAGACTTTCCACGACGCACTAGAATTGACTCAATCCACGGAGACTACATCCATTATCCCTGTACCGTACACTCATATATCTAACATCGTCTCGTTTCTCGAACTCCTTTCCATCCTAGACTATCATCCTAACCCACTCTGCAGCGACGTAGCCTCCTACGATCTCCTTCTTGTCCCTAAAGGCACAAAAGAATCGAAACACCTACTTCTCCAACATTCTACACTAGCTGCAGGTTTTTCCTTCCTTTTTCCCTGCATTCTTATCCTTCAAATCTTAAGCTTTCCACACAGCATTGTTATGTAGGTTATAATGTATTGTGCATTGGCACTTCTCGTCTGTATTTTTTGTACAATCTTTATAATAAAGGTTTATTTATCTATCTATCTTTCACTTCTTAGAGGTTTTTTTTTGCCTTTTTTATGGCATTGGCTTTTGCCACACAGGCAGCATCGTCTAGGTGCTTATCACTAGAATATCACTCACTCTCCATTCTTACTTATAAATACATTCGCTTCACACATTCATCCCTCTACTATTTACATACAAACTTACAACTAATGGATGGATCAGTACTCTATATTCCTGCCATCCTTATAGCGTAACCAAAATTAAAATCACCGTAATCCTTCTCTAATCATTTTCTTCCATTCATTCTAATCGGCTATAACTTTTAAATACATTCATATTTCTTAGCTAGCTCTGCTACAGATTTAAGCACATAGATGTTGGTGGGAGAATATTATGTCTCCGTAGCGAAATGGTGCATCTAATTACCTGTATATGTCGTCAATTCTTGGAGGTTTCTATAACAATATCGATTTTCTTTAGGTTTATTCCGTTGCCCACACGTGGTTCTACTATTTTTCATTTAAATATTATTCCAGAAAAGTTGTATTAAGGGCATTTTTTTTTTCTGGAAAGGGATTGCAGATTAATGTCTAGTTTTATGAATATATAGTTTTCGTGACCGCAAATTGTTGAACTTAGGATGGAAGATTTGCGAGGAATCGGTCAAATAAAAAACAACTCGTCTTTTTGCCAACGTTTCGACAAATATATATTGTCCCCTTCAGGGCGTGGCTCTGCGGGTTGGTTGAGTTAAAGAAACTGTTTCTCTATCCTTCCATCCTAAGTCTAGTTTTGTATTTGAAAATACCAAATTTGAAGGAAACGTTTTAAGTTTAAGGACCTTAAGAATTTCATACCTGCTTTTCTGTTTTTTTTTTTTTTTATAACTTTTTCCACCACACACCGAAATTTTGAAGCTTTTCCAAAGAGAGCTTAAAGTGGCGCTTTCATTCGGGGCCATTCAGAGGAGAAAAACCACTTTTAACGTTGGCTATTTCGCAAGCCATGGGAGTTAACCTTTTTCCCAATATCCTGTACCTTTTGTAAGATTTATCTAAACCATCCTTCTTTTTCAATAAACTGTTCCTGCTCTTCCCCCTTTTTTTTTTGGCCTTTCTCTTGCCCACTCCCGACTTTTCGCCCCCATCTCTCAGTGTTACCAATCTAACGGCAATTGTCACTAAATACAAGTAATAAATAAAGTAACCTTTTATGTAGTGACTTCCTTCTTTTTTTTTCTTTTTAACAATAATCGCATTAATCGATTTAATTGAACATCGTTATCTGCTTTCTCTGTACGAAAAAACAGGTTACAGGAAGTCGATTATCGATTTTTTTTTTTAGTTCCTCTTATTCCAGAAAGTATTACGATCATGTTAATTTTGTTTTTGATGCCGAGCTTATTCAGCTGTAATATCCGTTTTGAGTCCTCTGAATTCTCTGAACTACTTCACTGCATTGATTATTTACTACTCTAAAATATTAGATTTTTGTTTTTTGTTTACAAATTTTTCAACTGTTATCTATGTACAACAAGCAAAATAGATGGAGAATAAGAACAACGCAAATACTCATGCACGTATATACGAGGTCTGTAAATTAAGTAATGAGACTGATTGTTTTATTCAAAAAGAATTACAATTCTATATTGTCACCTTCAAAATGACTTTCTTCTGAAGCCACACAGCGCTGGAGACGTTTCTTCCACTCCTCATAGCAGTGCTCGAACTCCGACACTGGAATAGCCTTCAGCTGGTCGGTTACAGCCGTTTGAATGTTTTTTGACTGTCCCAAAATGAGTTCCCTTGAGGTGATTTTTTTCAACTTCGGGAAGAGAAAAAAGTCACAAGGAGACTCAAGTCAGGCGAATAAGGAGGCTGTGAGGAGCCACAGGAATGTTTTTACTGGCCATGTACATCCATGTGCACCAAGAGGCGTGAGTGGAATCCAATGATGGATGGAAGCCGTTAGTTCCCTCAGGATTTGGCAACCATCCTAGTACATTGGCGTTCTGTGTTGAGATGGTCGCACAGGTCACTCACTGCCTCTTAAATAGATTTAAAGATGATATTTTCCTGTTCTTTTCTTTTATTTGGCGCATCGACTGCAGAGGTCATTAGCGCCTTTCTCATTATTTTGTGCTCCTCTCGCTGGGTCGGCTCGCGGAACCTTTTCTGGCTTCCACATTCAGCACCTTGCCAGGTTAGGGTGGAGCCTAGGTATGTTGGAGTATTTCCACTCATCCCCTCTTATCAGATTCCTTTTGATCTAAGTTTTCTTTGGGCACATTATCCCTTGAAAATTCCCGTAAGGATACTTCTGGAAGAGGGGATTGAGTAGGCTTTCTTTTAATGTTTCTTTTCCATTATAATATAATGTACGTTTCAGTGACTTTTTGTATTTCAAAATAGGATTAAAGTTTTTACTGGAATGCTAGAAAATACAATACTAATTACTGTCTGGATTTAATTTGGAACGGATTAAAAGATAATCATTAATGTGGATTCCAAGCTTTTTTAGTAGGAAATTAATTAGTTTTAAAATGGTTAAAATTTCAAGCGTCAGTCTGAACTAAACTAAGTTCTACGGCCAGTAAAGTATAGTTCATAGATTTGCAGTAGCTGCATCTTAGTCAACTGCTGAATTGGCCTTGTGAGACCCAGTTTTCAGCATTTATTAGTTAAGCTAGGCTCAACTGTGGAAAAAGCTAAACCAGCAAAACCCACAAACTACCTTCTAATTTTCTATCTTCAAGCTTACAAGTTTCTAGTTGCAACTTTAGAATAAGCTTTTTCCCCTCCATTAGCCTTTAATATGCTCTTTAGTTTGGTCTTTTATTACTTTGTTCCATTGGTCTTTTGTTTTTATTACCAATGTAAGCACCAATTAAATTCTTTCTTGTTTAGTTGAAATGGTTTGACAGTTTGTTAGTAATATTGCGTAAAGCGGTTTAATTGGAATGTTTCTATTGGACCACGCTCTAATTTTCATCACGCGCACGCGCACACAAGAACACGAGACCGACCGTGAAGAAGGTAAATATATTTACCGAAACGTCGGTGTTTAAAGAAAGAAATATTGTTCACAATATTTATTGACTGCAACTCAATGATTTCCCTTGGATAATCTAATAACAACGGTCGAAAACCAATACCATTATTTTAGTGTGGCTATTAAATAACGAGACTATTGCTATAAAACATTTTATTTTAAATTTATACATATTTTGGTTATTATCACCTTCAATATACACCACTCCCCTATCCCTACAACGCTCCATGCGAATTTACCATTGTTCGAAACAGTGCTGGAAGTCTTTTTCTGTGAGCTCCCCTGCATGACGCGTGCCGCTTTTTCTTTCACAGCTTCAACGGACTGAAATCGTGTTCCTTTTAATGCAGATTTGACTTTGGGGGAACAGATAAAAGTCACATGGGGCGGCCAGGTCAGGCGAATAAGGCGGATGGCCTAAAACTGGGATGCTAGGAAAACGTCTTGACCAGACAATGCAGTGTGAGCCGGCGCGTTGTCTTGATCGAGAACCTGCGTGACTTGTCCTTCCACAAATCGGGTCGTTTTTTTACTTACTCTTTCACGGAGTTGAGCAAGCACCTCACTGGTAGTAATGTTGATTAATTATAATCGATATTTTCATCCGTTTTTGGACGTGGAAGGGCGGTCAACATCTCCGTCGTCTTCTCTGCCATCTTGGAAAAACGCTTGAACCACTCAAAAGTTTCAGTAGCGGTTTCACCAAGTTTCATATGCAATTTCACGACAATTCGTTACTCTACTATATGTATAGTATCACGTTTTGCGGCAAAACGAAACTAACACCTCTTGAACACAAACGACGTTTCCGGTCAGGCAGATTTCTCTACCAACACGTGAGACGCTGCACAATCGAAAGAGAAGGCCTTACGCCTTCACAGCTATCGGTCGTTACGGATTTGGCGTAGCATAGTTCTTCTGTAGCAGCATCAGTCTCGTTATTTAATAGCCACACCTTGTATTTAATAATAAATTATAATAAAATTATGGCGTCACCATTCACGCGACAATTTCACTATTAAAAATTGCTATCATTGTAAATCGGTACCCATTACTGGAATGGCACGTTGTTTTTCTTTTTGTTTAATTACTGTTAATTTATTGGCGCATTCCCAGTCCGTTTACCCAAGGCTGTTCGACCAAAATGGATGCCCTCGGGTTGGAATTCCTTTCCAATCAAGTGTCCAATTGATAGAATTCCTCTAATTAAAAGGGACTGAAAAGGAATTTCCTCCCAGTTTTTTTATTGTCCGCTTCACTACCACTACTATCGTAGTACACCCTCTGAATTCATCCCGCCAATTTCCCATCATGCATTGTACAATAAACAGCTGACTAATAATTCATTATGTTTAACTTTCACACCCTTGTTTACTTCCGTCGAGAAAGTAAACAGCCTATGTATGTTTCATTTGTAAACAAAGTGCAAGCTGTTTACACAAAATTGTGCAGCTCTAAAATTGTGCTAAACTCATCTATAATAAGCGTATTCGAGTTTATTGTCGTAAAGTGAGTTTAGTGCTCGAAGTTATTTAAAGCGATTGATTTAAGTCAAAAATACACAAATGAGCTCATTTTATGATCACCGATTTATTTTTCCAATATTGGAAAATGATTTTTGGAGAAATCACTTGAGAATGAAAAGGATATATTTTGAACGTAAATATGGTATTTCCGGTTTTTTTTTTGATTGCCTTATTACAATTGGGTACATCCGTTTTCAAGATATATTGTGACGAAACCCCTAGAATACCCGTTTCATTCCAAAGTCTAGAACTTTAAAACAATGTCAAATGAAATGTACTTTTAAAATATGCACAACTTAATAAAGCTACTGAAAAGGCTGAAGTAAAAGAAAGCAAAGCAAAGACGGAAGAAGTCCTGAACTTGGGCGGAAGGAGCTGTACGTATAACTTTACAAAAGTCATATAAAAAACAGCTTTCATAAAAATATGAGAACAAAGGGCTAAAAAAGGGAGAGTTTCAGCGCGTGAGTGTGTGGGAGAGAACTTACAAGAAATTGTAAGAAAATACGCTGCAACGCAGTTGTAATATGGTTTTTCCAGTCGTATTGTATGTTTTCCTTCCCTTTGAGGTATTATTTTTTTTTTGAAGAATTTCTCCATTTTGAGTTTTTCCCTATATAACAAAATTTAAGAGAAAATACTACATACAATTCAGGCCATAACTCAACAAATCTTGTACCCTTATTTTTGAGTAATTGTAAACTTATTCTCATAATTTCGAACTTAGTTTGCATTTAGATGATCGCTTTAGAATTAATGACGTTGCTGGTGACCTTAAGAGAACAGTTAGCCCCCCCCATATTGAAGAATGACGTCACTAAAATTATTAATACTACGTAACCGTGTAAACAGTCCAAACAATTGTGCAAACAGTTGTTCTGTAGGGCAATATGTCTTTATAGTAATTTCTACAAAATGTCATTTCCGGCGGACGTATTATCTAATCCTGTGGAGACACTTAAGCGTAATATAAAATTTGAATTCCTTGCGATTTCTCCTTTTTTTAACTTGTAATGGAAACATAACTAGTGTCCCGGAAGTTGGAAATTTCAAAATTGGCAAAAAAAAGGTGGATGTGAATAGTTAGCTGTTAAGTGTTGAAGCTTGGTAGGGCCCAGAACAAGCTTCAGGGTATATAAGGACACCAGACCACCGCTCGGGACACTCAATCGCATCCAAGGCATTGCATTCACTCACTGAGGATTCTTTCTTACACTCTCTTCACGACCTTACTCTACTCGTCATTCATTTCAGCTAATTCTTTTAGAAATAGTTTATATCTAGAGTATATAAGGACGCCAGACCACCGCACGGGACACTCAATCACATCCAGCCATTGTATTCACTCCCTGAGGATTCATTCTTACACTCTCTTCACGAGCTTACTCTACTTGTCATTCTTAAGAAGAAGAGAAGTCTTAAATATATACAGTCTGCGCGATGACATTTCCTCATAATACGATGGTCGTTTGAAAAGTCCGTGCAAAGTCAGAGAGATAGCACCACTGGCGCGATCGAGGTTATGTTTAGTTAGTAGCATCTCTTGGAAGAACACACACCAAGTTTCAGCCAGATCGGTCTATTTCTTTGTGTTTGGCATTCGTTTGAATCGAGGAAGTCGAGTGATTTTCAAAAAATGGACGAAAAAGAATTTCGTGTGTTGATTAAACACTACTTTATGAAAGGCAAAACGCCTCAGGAGACTAAAGAGAAGCTTGATAAAGATTATGGTGACTCTGCACCTTCGATTAGAACAGTTTATAAGTGGTTTCAAAATTTTCGGAGTGGCCATATGGGCACAAGTGACGCTGAACGTTCTGGACGCCCTGTTCAGGTTACTACTCCAGAAATCATTGATAAAATCCATGATATGGTGATGGATGACAGAAGAGTGAAGGTGCGTGAGATTGCTAGTGCTGTGGGCATCTTGAATGAACGGGTACATAATATTTTGCATCAACATTTGGACATGACAAAGCTATCCGCAAGATGGGTGCCGCGATTGCTCACGCTTGACCAAAAACGAAATCGTGTGAAGTGTTGCAAGGACGGTTTGCAGCTGTTCCAGAAGAATCTGCAGGACTTTAAGCGTCGTTTCGTCACTGTGGATGAAACATGGATACATCTACTACACTCCTGAGACCAAAGAACAATCTAAACAATGGGTTACCAAGGGGGAATCTGCGCCAAAAAAAGGCGAAGACCGTTCCTTCGGCCGGAAAGATTATGGCGACTGTCTTTTGGGATTCGCAAGGAATAATCCTCATCGACTATCTGGAAAAGGGTAAAACTATTACAGGTGAATATTATTCATCGTTATTGGACCGTTTGAAAACCGAGCTGCAAGAAAAACGCTCACGATTGGCCCCTCAAAAAAGTCCTTTTCCATCACGACAACGCACCAGCTCACACCTCAGCAGTTGTGGTCGCAAAATTAATGGAAATAGGGTTCCAACTCGTTTCACATCCCCCCTATTCTCCAGACTTGGCTCCCTCGGACTACTATTTGTTCCCCAATATGAAGAAATGGCTGACGAGAAAAAGATTTTATTCAAACGAGGAGGTGATTGCAGAAATGAATGGCTATTTTTCAGACTTGGACAAATCCTATTATTCGGAAGGGATCAACAAACTAGAGCAGCGTTGGACGAAGTGTATAAGCCTAAAAGGAGACTATGTTGAAAAATAAAAAAGGTTTACCCCAAAAAATTAAGTAGTTTTTATTTTTGCACTGACTTTTCAAACGACCCTCGTATAAGGACGCCAGACCACCGCTCGGGACACTCAGTCACATCCAGACATTGCATTCACTCCCTGAGGATTCATTCTTACACTCTCTTCACGACCTTACTCTACTCGTCATTCTTAAGAAGAAGAGAAGTCTTAAATATATACAGTCTGCGCGATGACATTTCCTCATAATATATATTGTCAAGTAAATTTAGCAAAATAATTTTTAAATAAATAAATAATTTCTCCAAATACTGCATCTTAAATTGCTTAGTCTGTACAAGAAAAATTGAAGGAAAAAGAAGATAAAGAAATGAAAACACAATGGAAAAAAGGAAAATGTTAAAGTTGTATAATACTCATTTTCTAAAGTGAATATAATATAATAAACTGGGTTTTAATAGAAATGGAATGGCAACAAAGCAAAGAGAAAATAATTTTAAAGCAGAGTTAATTATTTTTATTATTACGAGTATTATTATCATCATTATTATTATTTAATTTGTTTCTATCAGATTTTTTATAACCATTTTTAGCGCTCTAAATAAAGTTCTTTTAGTAAAAAAACTCACAAATTTTCTACAAACTCACAAACGTTGGTAGTTTTATATTAAATTCTTATCAATTGAGAACGTCGTATCTAATCTATCCATTGTTTCTCTCGTTTAGAAGTACAATTAATCCCAGTATTCCGGGCTAAAAATGTTTCCTTTTGTAAAAGTTTTAATGTGTTTGCAATCAGGTGCAATTTACGTGAAAATCTTGTAAGAAATGAAAAAAAAAAAAAATATACGAGTATATATATATATTCAGTTAAGTGAATACTTCTGGTTTTGACCGGATGTTTTGACCAAAATATTATTGTGGCTTCCGGTGTTAGGGGGGGACCTAAGCTAAAGTATGAAATGAGGATTTCCTGGCAATTTTTTTTTTTTTTTGAGTAATGGTATACGTCTTGTATGCAGAGTGATCCATTTAAAACGCACCAATCTTTAATAACTTTTTAGGAAAGCAGAATTTCGGAAAAACCCACGAAGTAAACTATATGTTTTTTTTTTTTTTGGTCTAGTTTTCAAACTTTTCACTCCCGATGCTGTATCTTCATTTTTGGCAGAGTTACGGCCAAAAACCTGATTGAGGTTTCTTTAGGACCACTGGTTTTGACAATGATTATGAAAACTACATCGAAAATTGTGATAAAAGACGTTGACTCCGTTTCGATATCCATAATATTAGTCGAGATATTTAAGATCAAAGTTACAATTTTGAATATTGATTTTCCACCAGAAATACACGTTTTGGGAGGTCCTCTGACTGCGAAAAAATGTTATTTGTGACGCTTATATATTCATTCATAATACTTAATACATCATAATACTTTTTTTAATAAAAGGTAGTCATACGAGGGATTCGAACTGGGGATCTCCCACATACAAAGCCACGCTCTTGATCACTAGACCCTGGCAAGATATTTTTACCGTAATCATAGGTCAAGAAGTCTTGCATACTGGGTACATTAAAATGATGTGAGCATTGCTTTTATTTGATGATAAAACACAAATTTATCCTGATTCTCCCACGACCATTACATTACACTACATGTTTTAACATCTTAAATTATTATTATTTTTGCTCTTTGCGTCACAAATAACATTTTTTTCACTCAGAGGACCTCCCCCGAAACGTGTATTTCTGGTGGAAAATCAATATTGAAAACCGTTCACGAATAGATAAAATTGTAACTTTGATCTCAAATGTCTCGACTAATATTAGGGATAACGAAACGGGGACAACGTCATTTTTCACAATTTTTTATGTAGTTTTCATAATCATTGGTCAAAACCAGTGGTCTTTATGTGAAACCCCGACCAGGTTTTTGGCTGTAACTCCGCCAAAAATGAAGATACAGCATCGGGGGTGGAAAATTTAAAAACTAGACGGAAAAAGAAAACATATAGTTTACTTCGTGGGTTTTATTTTTAGAAATTCCGCTTTCCTAAAAAAGTTATTAGCGATTGGTGCATTTTAAATGGATCACCCTCCATACGGAAGAAAGACAATTTAGTAAAAACTTCCTTTCCGGACTTTGAGGACATAACGGCTTATTTCCGGTGAACACTTAAAACAGAACATCTGCACGATTACAGTACCTCCTCTTAGCAGAGTAAGAGGAAGTGAATTATATAAAAGAAAATGAAAATGGCTTAGTTTATATGTTTAAACATTTTAACAATGAACAGGACGTTTAATTAGCAAAATTCATTTGTAAATTTTGGAGAGGTTTTTTTGGGGGGGAACAACTGTGTGCCCGTCCGATCTATAATATGAGAATTTCCATGAATTTTCCTCTTTGTAGAGAGGGGATAGACAAAACTGGGTGACCGCAATTGCTGCTCTTGTTTTTGATACTCGATATGCAATCAACATCCGGCCCATTCTACAACGACGAAAAGCTCTCACTGACATACACACACACTCAAACGCACATTAAGCTCTCACCAGTAAATTTGGTTCTCTCATTAGTTTTTACCCAAAATTCCAGCATCCCGATCATTACCATTTGAAGTACACCCCCCACCACCGTAAAGGGTCCATACATGCGTAATTTAAGCTCATACTCTACGGCAGATAAGGACTTTAATTTTAAAACGAACTGTTGTCGATTGCAAACAAAAACCATCAGAGCAGGGTTTAATTTTCAATGAACTGTTTAAATTACAATTTCCCCTTGTTTTTTTCTTTAAACTAATGTTCTGTTTGTTTATGTTTTCATTAAATTTTGTTGTTTAAGTTCATTTTTGAAATAACATGCATTTAATTAACTAGGTAAATTGTATCCAATTAAAACTGTCCAATAGGGACAGAGATCGCTAAAAACTGCACGATAAAGCGTTACGTACCAAAAACGCCCAACTTTGACAATTTTTTTTTTTAATTCTTTTTCTATGAAAATTAAAATTTCCAAATTTTCTTTATAATATAGGGCACACCCTCCTTTAGAAGGGCTTCTTTTTTTTATGCAATTTAAATGCAGTTATTAATTAAAATTAATTGCTTATCCCCAATTCCGGAACTTCCCTTAAAATCTGGGTCAACACTCTTAACTCCACTCTGGAAACATAGTGGAGCGGCGAGCAAAGTGGCGATGATAGCGAAGAGCAAAGCGGCGAAATCAAGCACAAGTTAACCGTATGGGACCGCGCATAGTGGGGGGAGCAAAGCGAAGATAGAGCAACACTATCTATAGAGAGTAGAGCAAAGCGTTGTGACATGTTGGATTTCTTCGCTCTTATCGCGCTCAATTTTCAAGGTTAAGATGGGATATTGCTGCATTTATTGGTGTAGTTTTTTTTTTTAAAGAAACCTCTTGAGAGACCTAAAGGATCTTCTACATCACAACCGATTTGTGTTGGATAAGAAATGGGACAGGATTAATGGGGTTAACATTGAAATTCGTCCTATTCCATGCCTTCAACACTGGCTGGTATGTGATCAAATGTTGAAATAGACATTCGAAAATACGAATGAATCTTGCCAAGATGCTCCCCCCGAAGTTGTTTGGTACAAGTGATGGAATTCACCAAGTATATGTCTAGTCCTGTTTATATGATGAACACTGCAGCTCCTGCTACTAAGCTCCTCTAAATACCAAACTTTTCAAGGTAGAATTCTCGTATAGAAATAATTCCTCTATCATGTCTCGTCGAAAGGAAAAATCGCAACTAAACTCGGTCACTATATGCATGCGACTCTTTGCTGGCTCTTTGATTTGAAGCAATTATCATCGCCGCTTTGCTCGCCGCTCCACTATGTTTTCAGCCTTAGACTTCCTCTAAGGTCAGTTGCCCCCATGAAAAGTAAAGTAAATTTTACAGGAGTAAAGAACAGCAGGGCGGTGCCTTCATGTAGGTAGTTAAAATTTCCACTCACTCAATGGGACCTTAAATTGTACATTTTGCTGGTGTAAAAGAAAATTTGACAAAAATTAAAATATTTTCATTCTAGAAAAATACAAAAAACAAAATCCTTGCCTTAAGCGCAGCTTTTCAGTTAATTTTTTTTTTTCCTGTAAAAGGAAATATTCTATTTTCACACTAATCTGATAAAAAGAAATATATATGAAAATAAATTTTCCGCTTGGCGAGGAAAAAATAAAAGAAGAAAACCTAGAGTAAGCAGTTGTGTTTTAAGCACATAAGAAATTTTTTTCCCCCTAACGTCAGCTTAGTATGTGCGGGAAATGATAAGAAAAATGGCGGGGGCTCATGTTTACCGCGATAAATAAAAATAAAATAAAAAAAAAAGCGGGGCGCAGTGTGTTGGTGGATAAGTTGAAAAAAGAAAAATGCATACTTGTTTTTGGGCCTAGTTATCAATAAATTGAAGTGGCAATAGTTAGGGGGGTAGATAAGGGCTGTGTCCTAAACACCGTTGAGAGTTAGTGGTGTCACTCCATTGTAGATAGCGGGGAAACCCTCTTCTATTTCCGTTAATATGACAAACCACCCTGGGTTGCATATATATATTTTTCCCCCCTTGTATGAAACTGTACTTACAAAACGAAACCCAATAAATACGCAATTCCCTTGCAACCCCCCATTCTCTGCGCCCAAAATTGTGCACTAAAAACTATTAATTAATCAACGAAACTTAATGAACGTATTGGTGGCCTGTCAGATTAATGAGACGTCACTAGGGAGCAACACCATCGTATATCCGGACTTGCATATTACTACATCATTCTCGATTGTTCCGTTAGAGACCGTTTTAGTGTAAATAGTAACCCTGTAAAATAGCTTTGATATATTGTCAGCTGTTAGGGTTTTTTTTTTTTTTTTTACTAAAACTGACTTTTTTTTAAAGTCGATTAAAACACGTTTCCGCGATTTGAATTCCGGTTGTGAATTTTCATTTCGAAATACCCAATTAGTTATTTTTTTAAAAGTTTTATCCATCTTTCTTATGCTATTAAACCATCTTACAACAGTAAGCATGGCTAACATAGAATTTTATTTTAGAAAAATCGTATTGAAAATGGAAATTTTAATGAAAAAAAAAACCTGGAAAAATCCTATTAGTTTCTGCTAGACGATGGGCAACCCAGTAAATTCCGTTTTCACCGTTTCATCCTGATAAATAACAATAATTTTATGACAAATACTGATAATGTTTCGGCCAAAACAAACCTTAATACTCGTATACGACCAGCAAATAGTTAATAGCAAAATTTGATTTAACTTTTCCAAGTATTAATTTCAAAACGTGGTTATGGAAACATACTGTTCCGGTGTGTGTGTGTGTGTGTGGAAAATTAATGAAAATCATGTGTGTCCGGGGGACCAAATGATTCAATTAATTTAGTGTTCGAATTAATTGGACGTAACTATGTTACTATCATATTAAGGGAGTTTTTCCAACATGGCGCAAGGTTTTAATGGAATATTAATGGAGTATTTAATATGGTTATTTATTTATTTTAATATGGTATTTTAGCATCTCAGGTGACTTTTCCTTACCGCAGGTTTGAAGTAATGAAATTTTTCTTGAAATTTTAATTAGTAATAAAACTTGTTGAATTTCATGTTTATTCCCTGGGATAAAAATGCAAATAGAACCGACAGACAGAATCTTAACATACGATTTGTTCTCTTATAAGTCTCTATCCACTTACGTAAGAAAACACCTTTCTGAAAGGTCGCACTTCCGCTTTGATTTCTTTTGGCTAATTATTTCACATTGGTTGTTTAATTTATTAATAATACGAGGGTCGTTTGAAAAGTCCGTGCAAAAATAAAAACCACTTAATTTTTTGGGGTAAACCTTTTTTATTTTTCAACATAGTCTCCTTTTAGGCTTATACACTTCGTCCAACGCTGCTCTAGTTTGTTGATCCCTTCCGAATAATAGGATTTGTCCAAGTCTGAAAAATAGCCATTCGTTTCCTGCAATCACCTCCTCGTTTGAATGAAATCTTTTTCCCGCCAGCCATTTCTTCATATTGGGGAACAAATAGTAGTCCGAGGGAGTCTGGAGAATAGAGGGGATGTGAAACGAGTTGGAACCCTATTTCCATTAATTTGGCTACCACAACTGCTGAGGTGTGAGCTGGTGCGTTGTCGTGTTGGAAAAGGACATTTTTGTGGGCCAATCGTGGGCGTTTTTCTTGCAGCTTGGTTTTCAAACGGTCCAATAACGATGAATAATATGCACCTGTAATAGTTTTACCCTTTTCCAGATAGTCGATGAGGATTATTCCTTGCGAATCCCAAAAAGACAGTCGCCATAATCTTTCCGGCCGAAGGAACGGTCTTCGCCATTTTTTGGCGCAGATTCCCCCTTGGTAACCCATTGTTTAGATTGTTCTCTGGTCTCAGGAGTATGGTGATGTATCCATGTTTCATCCACAGTGACGAAACGACGCTTAAAGTCCTGCGGATTCTTCTGGAACAGCTGCAAACCGTCCTTGCAACACTTCACACGATTTCGTTTTTGGTCAAGCGTGAGCAATCGCGGCACCCATCTTGCGGATAGCTTTGTCATGTCCAAATGTTGATGCAAAATATTATGTAGCCGTTCATTCGAGATGCCCACAGCACTAGCAATCTCACGCACCTTCACTCTTCTGTCATCCATCACCATATCATGGATTTTATCAATGATTTCTGGAGTAGTAACCTGAACAGGGCGTCCAGAACGTTCAGCGTCACTTGTGCCCATATGGCCACTCCGAAAATTTTGAAACCACTTATAAACTGTTCTAATCGAAGGTGCAGAGTCACCATAATGTTTATCAAGCTTCTCTTTAGTCTCCTGAGGCGCTTTGCCTTTCATAAAGTAGTGTTTAATCAACACACGAAATTCTTTTTCGTCCATTTTTTGAAAATCACTCAACTTCCTCGATTCAAACGAATGCCAAACACAAAGAAATAGACCGATCTGGCTGAAACTTGGTGTGTGTTCTTCCAAGAGATGCTACTAACTAAACATAACCTCGATACGCGCCAGTGGTGCTATCTCACTGACTTTGCACGGACTTTTCAAACGACCCTCGTGCTACCAATGACCGGCGACAGACTAATGACGCACGAGATCGAGACTTTATGCAAATCTCGGTCTCGGTCTCGGTCTCGTCGAGATATCTCGGTCTCGATTTTTTGAATTTTTGTTACAGTATTAAAAGCGGTTTGCTATTAATAATCTTTTCAAAAATTATTATTATTTTCTAATAATTATTTTAATTTATTTATTGATATTGATATAAAGAAAAAAAAATGTCCGTAAAAGAAGACAACTACTTACACTTCAATGCATCATATGTTACTATTACTGTTATATATCTTTATATAATTTGAAAAAGATGTTAAAAACGCGCCAAATGAAAGACCCAAGTAACATATCTGCCTCCTACAACAAGTCGATTCCGGAAATAAAAAATACACCTCCCAACAAACTTCCCGCATTCTAAAATATAATTCAAACAATATTAACGTTTAAAGTATTAGAATAATGATAGTGAAATTTAGGTTATAAAAAATTATGTAATTCGTAGAAATAGATCTCGTAGTATTATTGAATATATATATAACAAAATCGTATCTTTTAATAATTAATTCAATACCTGTAATGATTATTTATTAATAAAGAACACAATTTTATAATTTTGTAGCTAAAAATTAATATTTGAAAAACCGAGATGAGTCCGAGTTTTGTCTCGATTCTAGTGCAGCATTACGTCAGACTACATTCACCGGAGACGAAAGATTTTTGCTTTAATTTCTGGCCAAAGAGAGAGAGAGAGAGAGAGAGAGAGAAATTTGTTAACAATAAAGATAACGAAGTACAATGTTACGAAGTACCTGCGAATGAATGGAGACCCTAGCTGACAGATGGTGATTGACGCGGTGGAGTGGAGCTGTTTCTCTTTAAGGTTATTGTTCGATCTGGTCCAGACAGCTGGTAATTCAGGCTGGATTTTCATCCTAGTTCCCTTGCGCTTGGTTTTCCTCTTGCTTGGGTCCTAAGGGACTTCAGATATCGTAGGTGTTTTCCTCCACACTGAGAAGCATGAATAATACCTCCCACCGCTTGGATAAAATCACCTGTACGAATATTTAAAATAATTTTCCTACAGGAGTGGATATCATAGTTAAAGGGGGGAAAAAAAACCAATGGAAACCATTTTCGAAAGGCATCATGAAAAATAAAGGGATTAGCTGAGTTACTGGACTCCCACGCCGGAGATCTCGAGTTTGAATCCAGTGGACATTGTCGTCGGTTACAAGACAGCAGTGTACGGAGATCGGAAGATGTTGACACTCCTTAAATTACAAAAGAATATAAAATATAATCATTAAATGAAAACGTTAAATATTTTACACCAAAGTGATACTTCCGCCCGGCAATTTTTTTATTTTTTCCAATTTCGCAATTTCCGGTATTTAAGTGTTTTACTCGTATCAATATGTTTATTCTGTGTTAGTGATGAGGCTGTAATTACACGGATGTACACGGATTTGTGAAGACTTTTTTCACGGGTTTCCGGTATACTCAGAACAGGTATTTCCTCTTAAAATTACACCATTTCCTCATAAAAGTTTATATTGTAAATTCACTTAATTAATTGCTAGAATTTGCTTTTGTAGTGTCACAAACTATTTCATTGTTTATTATTTAATCAAAGTCGATACAGATGCAAAGGTACTTGTTACATTATGTCTTCTTGTATATGTGGAGAAATGAAATGCATTTGCCCTGGATATGCTGTAGGCCTAACGTCTGCAGGCGGCGTATGTTTGCTAAGAGGAGAATACATGCACGTATGTCTGCCTGTCAGTATGTTTAGAAGATGAATAGAATATGTAAAATAAACAACAGTTAATGTTGTAACAATCAAGGCAGGTAAATATTGCATTAAGTACATGCCGCATATAGGCATCATCGTTTATATGTTAGCCCAAGTGTAGCAACATCCTTTGTATCGAGTAGAACTATTGTTGTCAGACAGACAGACAAACTATATTTGTAACTATTGCTGCTGTTAATACTGTACTCCTTCCACCAATTTTCTCTCCTTTCCCCCCTCCTTCTGCGTAATTGTTCCTCGCTCTGGAGGTGGAGGTGAGGTTCATCTTTAACTTCCTCTTTCTGGCTTAAAAAACAGGAAGTACTGTAATCAGGACGTCACTTGGTAGAAATTGTATTTTAACCAATTTTTTAACCAAATTAGTAAAAAAAAAACAATTTCCGTCTTATCGCAATTCAAAACGATTATTTCCGGTAAAGGACGGAAGTTGAAGTCGTATTAGTATCCACAGTCAAGTTTTTTATTCGTTGCTTCGTTATTAAATTTACCTTATTTCAAGTTATCGAGCCTTACCATTAAAATATCGTAACTTCATCAAGTACAGAACCAAACTTTTATATAAATTTAATAACCACGAAAAAAAAGGTGGCAAATTTAATAAAAATAAGTTGGTTTTTTTTTCATCTCTAGTTAAGTTGAAACAAATAAGTCCGTTTCAAAGTTTCAGCGCTAACTTTGTTCCAGACAAGGTGGAAAGAAGTTCATTAGAGGTTACTTTGTTGCTTTTGAAGAATAACTTCACTTCATCATCACTTGATTTCCATCTTGTCTTTTATATTTTATTCAGTAAATAAGTATATTAGTTTCCCTTTTTTTAAAGTTTATCCTTTAAAGGGGGAAGAAAAGGGATCTGTTTTATTCTAGAATCCTTTGCAGAATTTTTTTTCCCAAGTTGGGTTTGTTAGGTGGTATCTTCTCACTTTCACAGGAATGTTTATGACAAATTCAATAACTAAACCATAGTTTACAGGTTCTTCCTTTAATTTTCCTCATTGAATGATTTTTTTCAGGAACCTGGTGCGAATACTGACATAATTTTGTCCTTAACACTATAGCCGAGCGGTTATAGGCTAGACCCGCAAAGCTAAGATGTATTGCGGTACTAGTCTAGGTCTTGGATTTTATTTAATGGTTAATTTGAGAAATTTATAGTAAAGTATGTTTGTTAGGCGGTTATAGGCTAGACCCACAAAGCTAAGAAGTATTGCGGTACTAGTCTAGCCCTTGGATTTTATTTAATGTTTAATATGAGAAATTTTTAGTAAAGTTTGTTAGGCGTTGATAGGCTAGACCCGCAAAGCTAAGAAGTATTGCGGTACTAGTCTAGCCCTTGGAATTTATTTAATGGTTAATATGAGAAATTTATAGTAAAGTTTGTTAGGCGTTGATAGGCTAGACCCGCAAAGCTAAGATGTATTGCGGTACTAGTCTAGCCCTTGGATTTTATTTAATGTTTAATATGAGAAATTTTTAGTAAAGTTTGTTAGGCGTTGATAGGCTAGACCCGCAAAGCTAAGAAGTATTGCGGTACTAGTCTAGCCCTTGGAATTTATTTAATGGTTAATATGAGAAATTTATAGTAAAGTTTTTTAGGCGTTGATAGGCTAGACCCGCAAAGCTAAGATGTATTGTTGGTATAGTTGGTTCGATTCCCCTAGTCTAACTCTTAGATTTTATTTAATGTTTAATATGAGAAATTTATAGTAAAGTTTGTTTGCTAGTCGCCTCCGTCCACGACACCTAATTGGGCAGTTGGAGGTAATGCCTGCCTGAAAAAATAGGCATTACTTTACTTTCTACTATACTATAAATGTATTGAAAACAAATTGTCTTGAGAATAATAACTAGCCAATGAAAGTCGAATGAGTGTGTTCGCACTCTTTTTTCTCGAAATTCTAAAACTATTGGTTTTAACACTTGGTGTACTTTGACCTCTGAAATTATAACTTAATTAAATAGTTGGCTAACAATGTTGCAGAGTAATTAGTAATTCAACTATCGTTTTATAATATTAAATAAACAATTTTAGAGAATTAGAATACCCCCTTCCACCCATATCTTGTGGTTAATTAACTGTTCAATTGGCATGCCCAATTAGCAAATGGAAACATATTTCAATTTACACAATAATTGTGTTCAATTATTGGCTTGATTAATAACATTATGTACCGCCCACTTGGTCATCTGTCTTCCCTAATAACTTTTAATCTGAAACAGTGTATATAACATGTTTAAGATTTAGTCCTTATTTGGATTAGAATAAAAGCGGAAATACTTGAAAAGACCTTGGAGTATTATTTTTTCAAAAAAACAAAAAAAAACAGGAAATATCACATTTCCGTTACTTTGGAGTATTTGCGAACTTCTTACTAGCAAAGACCTGGCGGCTGACTCCAAGGAGAAACTTCTACGATAGACTATGATATTAAAACCCTAAACGTTCCCTACTAGTCAACGGAAATGATAACTTCCATGAAGGCCCACCAGAAATTGACCGTGTTGAGCAGAACTAAATCCATTCTGACATCTACATTCTGACACTTATTTCTTCTTACTATACTAGTGTTTGTGCCTTTTCTTTTTTTTCGTGGAAAACGCCCATTTTGAGGTGCCCCTCCCCAAAATGGTTTTCTGTATGTATGAGGGTTTATATCTCTGTCTATGGGGTTTGTGGTCCTCATAAATCATAAGAGAAAAATCGCTGAAACTTCAACAATAATCAGCTTCCGGTAAAGAAAAACTGTACTTTAAAAAAAGAAAGCTTCCGCTTTCCACTTTACGTATAAAGAAGCGGGTACCGGATATTAAGTTCGGTCCTGAGGAGATTTCCAGTTCGAGTCCAGCGTGTAGCTACGTTTTCCTTTATTGAAAAAATATTTACTAATAAAATATGATTTAAATAAACAATTTTAGAGAATTAGAATACCCCCTTCCCCCCATATCTTGTGGTTAATTAACTGTTCAATTGGCATGCCCAATTAGCAAATGGAAACATATTTCAATTTACACAATAATTGTGTTCAATTATTGGCTTGATTAATAACATTATGTACGGCCCACTTGGTCATCTATCTTCCCTAATCACTTTTAATCTGAAACAGTGTATATGACATGTTTAAGATTTAGTCCTTATTTGGATTAGAATAAAAGCGGAAATACTTGAAAAGACCTTGGAGTATTATTTTTTCAAAAAAAAAAACCAGGAAATATCACATTTCCGTTACTTTGGAGTATTTGCGAACTTCTTACTAGCAAAGACCTGGCGGCTGACTCCAAGGAGAAACTTCTACGATAGACTATGATATTAAAACCCTAAACGTTCCCTACTTGTCAACGGAAATGACAACTTCCATGAAGGCCCACCAGAAATTGACCGTGTTGAGCAGAACTAAATCCATTCTGACATCTACATTCTGACACTTATTTCTTCTTACTATACTAGTGTTTGTGCCTTTTTCTTTTTTTTCGTGGAAAACGCCCATTTTGAGTTGCCCCTCCCCCCAAAAATGGTTTTCTGTACGTATGAGGGTTTATATCTCTGTCTATGGGGTTTGTGGTCCTCATAAATCATAAGAGAAAAATCGCTGAAACTTCAACAATAATCAGCTTCCGGTAAAGAAAAACTATACGTTAAAAAAAGAAAGCTTCCGCTTTCCACTTTACATATAAAGAAGCGGGTACCGGATATTAAGTTCGGTCTTAAGGAGATTTCCAGTTCGAGTCCAGCGTGTAGCTAAGTTTTCCTTTATTGAAAAAATATTTACTAATAAAATATGATTTGGAAGGAATCAGCTGATTGCGTGGTTAGCTTATTGGTTAGCTACATAGAGATCCCCGGATACGGATGCTGGCCTTTGGATTTCCTCTTCGTAGGAGCTTCTTATTGCTCCCATTACTGTCTGGTAATGGATATTGTTAAATAAAAATAAAAGTAAATAATAATTCTGAGTATATCATTAGGCAAAATATCGCTTTAAAGCCAGACTGCATATTACTTCCAAGTTTGAAACTATTTCGAAACCATATTTTTGGACCAAATTCAAGGTTACAAAAAAACGAACAAACGAACAATGATGTACGTATGATGAAAGAGAATTGGTGAGGGTTCAAACCAGTTGTTTCTAAATTCGCGTAAAAATAAATTTTAAAATTTCATTTTAAATAATCTCCTTTTCTGTTTCAGGTATGTAAGAACTTGATCTATCCAGTTTCTTTGGATTAGGGTATGTGGTTTCTTATTTTTTTTTTTTTTTTTTTTGCATGGTTGAAGGTATAACATTAAAAAAAAACTCTAATTAGGGATTTATAAACAGTTAAGCTCTTGTTAAACTCTAAACTACTCATCGAACTCCTGAGTAGTTTATTCTTAAGTCCTCAATCCTGAAACTAACTAATAAGCTTTGATCAGAAAATTTGCGTGACACCGTCGCTCTACTTTCTGAATGAATTGTAAATTCTTCAGTAATCTTAGAACCAAATATACTCGTAAATTTTACCTGCCTGATATTTGTTATTATTTAGACCGGTTAGATTTCCTCTTAAATTGTGTAAGCGTAAAACAATTAAAATCTCAACTAAAGAAATCCAACGTTGGCTGTAAAACTACTCAACATTAAGAACGGTATATCGACTATTATATCGATAATTGATAACTAATTAAAGTCATACTTTTGTTTGTATATTAGAAGTAATTTATTTATTTGTGGTTTGTTTGTATTTTGTGTGTATCGGATGAATGAGTAGTGTAATTTAGGCTAGACTCCAGCTTTTATAAAAATTGTATTTTTTTTTAAAAAAAAAGCTGTAGGCGTACGAAGACACCTACACCTAGAAGCGGAAAACGCGAAAGTTTTAAAGAGGGTTAATCTCTAGTGCCCTTAGTGAGTAAGCCCCACCACCTCGACAAGGCTGGACACCTTATTCAGGGGTCAAGGCCGGGAAGGGCCAGGGCCATAAAGAGGGCAAACAAAAGACATCCGAGATAACCCCGTGCAGATGAAGATGGAGAGAAACTGATGCTGAATAGAAGTATGTTTAATGTAAAGGGATACAGGAAGGAGGTTGTTGCTCCTTCTTCTTGCCAATGAACGAGTTGTACTGGTAGCCTGGAAGGAACAGAAATGGAAACACAACGAAGGTTATAGAATGCGAGGCTACAGAAGTTTGGCGGGAACCAGAAATGCGGGAAAGTTAAAAGAGCCGCCAAGTAGAGGTGTGTTCGACTGAAAAAAAGAAAATAAATTCTTTATTTATTTATATATACAGGGTGAACTAGTAAGTATTGTCCATAGGCCTACTGTGTGTAGTACATACTTCTAAAGTGGAGTTCAATGACGTATTGGCCAACTTCATATTTTCCTCTGTTCTTGAGTGTGACGTCACTTTGAATTTTTTTTTCTAAAATCATTACTTTTTCTGCAATATAAAATTGTTTATTACTCAGAAAGTTTTAGTCCGAATTCGATTCTGATGATACGGTTGGGAAAGACAGATAGATTTTTCTAGAAATTGACGCCATTTCGAAGCATAAGTTATTCTCCAAACATCCTCAATCTTCCTCCTGGATGCTGGAGGAAAATAAAAGTAATCGAAATTTTTGAAGAAAACTCATTAGACCCTTATGTGTGATCATCATTAAGTGAGGGTCTCCTCCCCGCTTTAGCGACCTGGAAAATTTTGTATTCTTGACACAATCCTTGAATTCAGCCAAGAAATTTATTGTCTTATCTTTGCATTATGTATCTCTTGGATTCAAGGCCGACGATTAGGGGGGGGCTTTGATTGGTGTGCAGTAAGAAAGATGCGTTTTTCTTATCTGTGTGTGTGTGTGTGTGTGTGTGTGTGTGTGTTTCCTTCTTTTAAAATAACGTTTCCATACTTGAGATCTGTTACAAAAAAAGGGCGGAAGTAGAAGGTGAGGTAAACTGGAAATTAGAACAATGAAAAGTGATGAAAACAAATAAATGGGATACGTATAACGAGAGGGCGAGGAATTATTAATTCTAAGGTCGTAATTTTAGCAGATAGTCAGGCTGCTCTACGGGCAATTAGTTCCTATCAGGTTAACTCAAAACTGGTTTGGGACTGTTTGGGTGCCCTGAAGGAGATTAGTGACCAAAATAAGGTCTTTCTGGTCTGGGTACCTGGTCATTCAGGACATAAGGGTAACGAAGCGGCAGATTTATTGGCCCGGGAAGGCTGTGCGGGATACTTCGTTGGCCCCGGAGCCCTGTTTTGGGGTTCCGAAGTGTGTTAAGACTGCGACCATTAACTTATGGGTGCAGAGTAGGTCTCAGGAGTGGTGGCTTGCCACCACTGGGCAGAGACAGGCGAAGGAGTTTATTAAAGGGCTATTCGCCGAGGCTGACTGCAGAATTAATCCGTCAAGGCCCGCGTGGGGCTATAAGGATGATTGTAGGCCTATTAACTGGGCCACTGCAGGCTCAGAAAACACATGCATCGCATGGGCCTGGCAGATGATAGCCTCTATAGGTTCAGGAAGAGGAGGAAACGGCACTCTGTGCACGTATTGTGTCAGTGCGAGGGGCTTGTCCGGGCTAAGGATGTTACTTCTCGGGGAGGAAACACCAAGCCCTGTGAGCTTTACCCAAAAGTCACTCTCCAGCATTAAGAGTCTAATTAAAAGGACAGGTCTGGAGGGTGAGCTTTAAAGTTAGGGGAGCCACAATAGACCCAAAGGGGTCGCAGTGGCGTAGGCCCTGAGGCCGCCCTAGTCTAATCTAATCTAATCTAATAACGAGAGGGGTAGATCTCAAACATGAGCTCAAAACATCCGCCATGAAGTCGCCTACCACACTTTGTAAAACCTCAAAAAGATACGAAAATGAAGTAAAAAAAAAAAATCTTCAGTCAGAAAAGACTTACCCAGTGTGTTACCCCCTGTAATGTGGGGGGGGTGGATTTGATTCCTGAAATTCCCAGTTAGAAGAAACCGTCTTGTTTTTCGTAAAAACGTAATAATGACGTGTTTCCTCAAAACCTTTTTTGTTTTTAGTTAAAATATTGTTAAACCAAGTAGCATAGTAAAAAGTCAATGTTTGATTTTTTTACCCAGTTTTAATTGTTTTAAAATAAAACTAAGGTAGAACAAGTTTTTTGTTTTTCCTTTTGCTTTAATGTGAAAAGAAAAAATTGGGAAAAAACTGTACCAATAAGAAGTCGACGTCTGTGTGTATTTTGGTTGGAGCCCCAACGTCATTCTGTTTCCTCTTTCCTTTAGACAAGGATGGTAACTATTTTTCTCTTTGGCTCCCGCAAGAGAAATGCGGACGTCTTCATTCTTCTCTTCAGTTTGATTCTGCGCTGTATCCCACAGCATGACGACAGCATTTCCTTCTGTGTCTGTCCACTTTGGCTTCAGAACTGGAGGCTGTAATTCAATCTTTCTCCAGGGCCACCCTCCCCCTCCCCCTCCTTATACCGCAAGCACTTCCGTCTGTCTGTTTTGAGTTAACCAGTGAAAAGCTACCCTATTCCTGCTGTAATAACTTTCGATTGGTTGTGATGTTTTCCAGAGGTTTTCGCCTTTTTCTCCACAAATTTCATATTTTTCATTAGTTTCTCCTTCCGGTGAAGTATAGTTACTAAAAAAAAGGATCTGATTTGAATACTCGCAGGACTTACGCCCCTGTCCACGATACATAATTCGTAGTTAGACGTTAAACACCGCCTGAAAAAATTACTTTACTTAGAGATTACTTACAAATTAGTTCCATAAAATAAGTAATTTATAAACAAATTAATAATTTTGTTTTTGTTTTTCAAAATCTTTTATTGAAATTTGCTTGTTGCAACAATCTGATGTAATATAATGTCATGAATGAAGAGATAGGAGAAGGCACCCAGTGGCGACACTCCATTAACGTGAATAGATGCACTATACGAGGGTCGTTTGAAAAGTCCGTGCAAAAATAAAAACTGCTTAATTTTTGGGGGTAAACCTTTTTTATTTTTCAACATAGTCTCCTTTTAGGCTTATACACTTCGTCCAACGCTGCTCTAGTTTGTTGATCCCTTCCGAATAATAGGATTTGTCCAAGTCTGAAAAATAGCCATTCGTTTCTGCAATCACCTCCTCGTTTAAATAAAATCTTTTTCCCGCCAGCCATTTCTTCATATTGGGGAACAAATAGTAGTCCGAGGGAACCAAGTCTAGAGAATAGGGGGGATGTGAAACGAGTTGGAACCCTATTTCCATTAATTTTGCGACCACAACTGCTGAGGTGTGAGCTGGTGCGTTGTCGTGATGGAAAAGGACTTTTTTGTGGGCCAATCGTGGGTGTTTTTCTTGCAGCTCGGTTTTCAAACGGTCCAATAACGATGCACCTGTAATAGTTTTACCCTTTTCCAGATAGTCGATGAGAATTATTCCTTGCGAATCCCAAAAGACAGTCGCCATAATCTTTCCGGCCGAAGGAAAGGTCTTCGCCTTTTTTGGCGCAGATTCCCCCTTGGTAACCCATTGTTTATATTGTTCTTTGGTCTCAGGAGTGTAGTGATGTATCCATGTTTCATCCACAGTGACGAAACGACGCTTAAAGTCCTGCAGATTCTTCTGGAACAGCTGCAAACCGTCCTTGCAACACTTCACACGATTTCGTTTTTGGTCAAGCGTGAGCAATCGCGGCACCCATCTTGCGGATAGCTTTGTCATGTCCAAATGTTGATGCAAAATATTATGTACCCGTTCATTCGAGATGCCCACAGCACTAGCAATCTCACGCACCTTCACTCTTCTGTCATCCATCACCATATCATGGATTTTATCAATGATTTCTGGAGTAGTAACCTGAACAGGGCGTCCAGAACGTTCAGCGTCACTTGTGCCCATATGGCCACTCCGAAAATTTTGAAACCACTTATAAACTGTTCTAATCGAAGGTGCAGAGTCACCATAATGTTTATCAAGCTTCTCTTTAGTCTCCTGAGGCGTTTTGCCTTTCATAAAGTAGTGTTTAATCAACACACGAAATTCTTTTTCGTCCATTTTTTGATAATCACTCGACTTCCTCGATTCAAACGAATGCCAAACACAAAGAAATAGACCGATCTGGCTGAAACTTGGTGTGTGATCTTCCAAGAGATGCTAACTAAACATAACCTCGATACGCGCCAGTGGTGCTATCTCTCTGACTTTGCACGGACTTTTCAAACGACCCTCGTACTGCTCTTATAAGGAGAGTAGATCGCGGGGCCATCTTTCTCTTCAATCTCCTTGGAGGATTACCTGGTAATGTGGAAGAAGATAAGTGTTCAGTTTAAAGGATTAGGATTAGCTGCTGTAAAGGAATGAAAATTTTAAGAAACGAGTTTTAGTAAGGTCGTTAATGAAAGGGAATTTGTATCCTAATTTTTAAACTTTTATAAAGTCAAGTCAATCAAATTTTATGTATACGCTACAGCCTAACTTCAGCGATAAATCTTTCGTCTAAATTTAGATTTTTATGGTTTTACTTATAGAAAACTGAGAAAAAGATTAAAATTGAACACTTTAAAGGAAATATTTCTAATAAATTTTCTTTAATTTTCCAAATTTTTGCGACATATTTTTTCCTTTGTTTTAACCTACCTTCACAGTCCTACTCGCCGCGCCCCTAAAATGAATTTTCACTCGGGAAATTGTTGAAATAAAAATTTATCGATTTGAAAGATACGTTTTTCAGAGAAAATCTTTGGAGCTTTTTTTTTGGGAGGGGTAAAAGACCTAGAAAATTTGGAAAACTTATTTCAGTAAAGTAGTACATCAGATTGTGCCATTTCCTCCAAAATTTTCCGCTACATATTTAGATTAGATTAGATTGAATTAAAAGGGCCGATACCACCAAAAAGGTAGCTACATATTTAAACTTTCTTTATAATAAAAACGGATACAGGATCTGGCATGGGAATGATCCTTTAGCCCACTGATCCACTAATTACCCACCCAGCATTCTTACACCAGTGATCTGGATCTAATGGTAGCCCTCCCTCTCGGGAGATAATTTGGGAAACGTCTTCGTTTGAAACAGAAACTCTGTTTGTATATTTCTATTCTTTTTTTTAAGACGTCCAAATGTCTTCTTTGGTTTCATTAATTTTTACAAAAATATTTTACGATTCATCACCATTTTAGATAACACACGTACGTACACACTATGTAACCTCCCTTACACACACATCCAACAAGAATAGTGCAAGATGATGAAGGCAGAAGTGAAGCCGAAATCTCGTAATACCCCTAAACTGAATAAAACATCCGTTCAACGGCGTATAAAAATTCAACGATATTATTTATTAATGCACCACTGTGAACTGTTTATTCCACTTTCACTTCCTGTAATTCTCAAATTCTTGTGACACGATTGCGCCGTAGTACTTCCCTTTAAAACTTTAACAGAAGACAATGAAAGTTAGTGAAACTGTTTCATCCAATCCCTTGATCTCAAACTAACTTGTTACTTAAACCCCAGTTGATCACAGATTCTTGTAGTATTAGTAATACAATAATAAGTTAATGATGATCAAATTAAATGACTACGTAATCAGGATGAAGTGAATTATTCGATATTAATATTGTCGAAGTTTCTGTTTAGATTTTGATAGATATTGGATCTCGTCTAGTTTTCTCTCTCGCCGAACTTCGACCTCATTGAACTCCGTCCAATAATTGATCCGCTATAAAGCGGTTGTAAATTCAATCACTAGCACTAAGTGAAAAGGTCCTCACCTCCTTGTTCATCCATCCCTCTCTTCAATTGCAGAACTTTGTACTTTAGTTTCGAATAAAACGAAGTTTGGCGTTCTGTCCGGTTGTATTTACCTAGAATCTAGTTTCAAGTTGGCCAACTTTTATTGAAACATCGCCAATATAGATCGTAGTTTCCAAAACGTACTAGACAGGAACTATTTATCTAATTACTTTCTTTTACTACGCAAGGACTGTTCATGGGTTAATTTCCGGTATCAAGCAATTAACCAGAAATATCCGTTTTCAGATTTCGTGGTTCCTGGAAAAAAAACCCAGGTTTTTAGTGTGGTTCTGCATCGCTCTACTTCAGCATGCGCTACAAATAATGTTGCACACTTTAAAAATAGTCTAGATTCATTTTAATGGCAACTTTGTTGAAATACGTCTAACTTGAACTATTTTTTTTTAAAAAAAATTCCAAATTTTCTTTAAAATAAAGTAAATTCTGGTTTATGAGAATAATTTTCAGCAACATCGTAAATCTTTTTTTGTTTTAACTCTCTTTATTTAATTTAAAATTTTGCCTATTGGTAATAAGTGAATCAGATTGTTTACAATACATAAATAAAAGTGGCTTGAAAGATTTGAATGAGGGCCATCCAAAGATAACCATCTTGAGTCCGACTAACACAGGATGCCGTTGAAGTGAATTCGAAGGATGGCCTCAGGTGATCGCGAGGCTATCGACGCTTCAGTCTTCGGCGAGGATTCGAGGGAAGAGTAGACTGGGACAAGTTGTATATGATGAGCGGATTGAAGTGTTGGGAAAATTTGGAATGAAATTTGGTGTAACGGGGGATTTGGCTAGGTCAAGGACAAAAGAAGGGATTTTTAGGTCAGTGAGGATGGTGGTGGATTGCTTGCGTAGAAAGGAGCGTTAAGGATTGTACGTAAGATTTTCGATTGAAGGAGGGATTGGATGCGGTTGAGATTGGTAACGCTTTGCAGTATCGTACAGTTCCCTATTCCCTATGACCAGATTGAGGCTAGTAGAGCTGTCTAGAGTTTCTTTTTCTTGGTAATACACAATTTGGAGCGTTTTGTCGAGGAGTCTTTTGGTCATTCGACAACATCAGTAAAGTTCCTGTCGCTTGAGTCGAGTATGGTGGGGGTTCCAATTTAGGCGCTTGTCGAGAAAAAGTCCAAG
Source organism: Rhodnius prolixus (assembly GCF_049639745.1). NCBI lineage: Eukaryota > Metazoa > Arthropoda > Insecta > Hemiptera > Reduviidae > Rhodnius > Rhodnius prolixus. Next base: position 9,753,018 of record NW_027411583.1, on the reverse strand, counting down.
ATAACGCACCTTATCTTACCTTATCGTAAATCTAATTTACTTTTCGTAAACAACATAGCGCCTCAACGCGCGTACCGATTTTCTTGATTGAGATGTCATACGATTTGGAATTTTTTGTAGATGTACCTTTTTTTGGGGGGGGAGGGTCTCAACGTCGTACATCTTACGGGAGAGGAGTTAGCCCCCCATTTATGTAAGGCCCTCTCTAAATAACTGTTATTATTACTTAATAACACAGTACTTAATAATTTAGCCCCATTTTGATAAAGATTGACAGCAAGTACAGGTTAAAGGTTTCTTACGTAACATTAAAGTTTCATCCTATAAAAGTAAGAGTTTTTCAAATTATCGACGCGTGAATCGATTTTTGATAAATGAAGTATCATTCGATTGGAAAATTTATGTAGATTGTCTTTTCTTTTTTTCTTTTTTTTGTTGCGACTCGATGCTGTACATCCTTTGCCATCTCTTTCTCTCTCTCTCTCTCTCTCACCGGATATTTATAGTTTCGAGCCTAGTTTTGAAACAAGGATTTTGTTTTATTTATTTACAGCGTAGGATTGTTACCTATTTTGGTCGGCCAAAATTGCATTGAAAAAGGCTTTGAGGTCGATTTTCCCCAGGGATGTGTAAGGGAAATTGAAAAAAAAGGAGAATATTTTAATGAAAACATGATTTTTGAAAATTTTAAACAGTCGGAAAAATTATTACTTCTTGTTTACCAGTATAATTTTAACACGATTTTTGTGTAAGACCAGCAGCCAATCGTGCCAGACAAAGTGGAGCAAAAAAGCAGACAGTTCCTGAATTTTCTCACTTCATCCTTGGTTCGTGGGGGGTGGGAGACAACAGCACACACACACACACACCCGGGACTTTAAATTTTCCGAAGTATTTCATTAAAACTTTACTCCTCTAGTATCGTTCTGTAGTTCCCTTGGTAAGGGCAGCTGTGCCGGAGATTTACTAGGGAGAGAAAGCGTTAGGGATCTAGAGAGTACAGTAGAAGACAGGAGTTTTTGGTTAGTGGGTGAGAGGAGAAAAGGCTTTGGGAATCTGTGCCACATAAAGAACTCGACGGTAGTATAAAGGCAGAGAGCGTAATCCAGTTTGGCCAAAGTAATGCCTCAATCTTTTTACTTCCTGCCCCAGTTATCAAACGTCAACAAGCACACGCTCCTACAGACACAGCGCTTCCTGTATTTCTCTGTTTCTTTGGGAGGGAGGGGGCTACTGTGCCTCCACCAACTCGCTTCCTCCTACTTTCATTCATATTATACAAAATTTTCCCTTAATCTCAAAGAATATTAAATCATATTTTACCAAAAATTTCAAAGCGTGGCTAAAGCAAGAGAGACTTGTTCGTAAACTTCCGGCTATATATCATTCGACTAGGTCGAAAGTCATACATTTCATTTCAAATTTTTCTTTTTCCAGCTTGAAAATTATTTCAGCAATTTTGTTCTTTGTTTTGATACTTTGGGAAATTCATTCCAAGGCTAATTGCCCAATTAAAAACGGGATTTAATTATACTTTTTCTTTTTTTGAAGTGTTTATTGTTTGTTACGCGTTACGCATTTACGAACAAACACAATTTTAATTTAAATTTCAGCCATATTATGGCCACTTTTCACTCCGTTAACCCCCACCCACCCTCATCATTGTTTCCATCCCCACTCTTTGTATAAATAATGTGAATATATTAAGTGAATATAAATTTCTCTTTCAAATATTCAGAGGCGGTGATGAAGTGGCCAGCTTATGGTTTTGTAATTAATAATAAAATGGAAAATTATTAATTAGGGTTTTTCTTTTTTTATGAGCACTTTCCATGAGGAGAGGAGAAATTTATTACATTCGTAATTAGTTTCTGCTAAATACGCTTAGTAATTAAATAAGAAAACAAAACATTTTATTGGGTTCTACTATTTATTAAACGTGTTTTACAATATAACTTCCCCTTTTTCGTGCTCTATTTGCGATCGTGTGGATTCTCTATTTTTAATAATCGCCGGACATTGTCAGTGGTCAGCATAATTTAAAAAACTGTAAAGTAATTGCCTATTTGTTCAGGCAGGCTGTACGTCCAACTACCAAATTAGGTGTCGTGAATGGAAACGTCTAACAAACATACTTTACTATAAATTTCTCATATTTACTATTAAATAAAATGCAAGGGCTAGACTAGTACCGCAATACATCTTAGTTTTGCGGGTCTAGCCTATAATACCGCCTAACATACTTTACTATTTTCTCATATTAACCATTAAATAAAATCCAAGGGCTAGACTAGTACCGCAATACATCTTAGCTTTGCGGGTCTAGCCTATAACCGCCTAACATACTTTACTATAAATTTCTCATATTAACCATTAAATAAAATCCAAGGGTTAGACTAGTACCGCAATACATCATAGTTTTGCGGGTCTAGCCTATAACCGCCTAACATACTTTACTATAAATTTCTCATATTAACCATTAAAAAATAAAATCCAAAGGCTAGACTAGTACCGCAATACATCTTAGCTTTGCGGGTCTAGCCTATAACCGCCTAACATACTTTACTATAAATTTCTCAAATTAACCATTAAAAAATAAAATCCAAAGGCTAGACTAGTACCGCAATACATCTTAGCTTTGCGGGTCTAGCCTATAACCGCCTAACATACTTTACTATAAATTTCTCAAATTAACCATTAAAAAATAAAATCCAAAGGCTAGACTAGTACCGCAATACATCTTAGCTTTGCGGGTCTAGCCTATAACCGCCTAACATACTTTACTATAAATTTCTCAAATTAACCATTAAAAAATAAAATCCAAAGGCTAGACTAGTACCGCAACACATCTTAGCTTTGCGGGTCTAGCCTATAACCGCCTAACATACTTTACTATAAATTTCTCAAATTAACCATTAAAAAATAAAATCCAAAGGCTAGACTAGTACCGCAATACATCTTAGCTTTGCGGGTCTAGCCTATAACCGCCCGGCTATCGTGGCGACTTTCACAGAGGCAATATCCGTAACCAATGAAGGTCTCCTGATGTGCGATTATAGCTAGTTGAAAAGAAAGTTAATTTTTGAATATTAATTCAATGTACCTAAAATTTGAGCTTGGAGAAAATTGCTTGAGTGGAAGGGCGAGAATAAGTTGAGGAGGGAGAAACGGAAGACAAAATAGAAACCTTGAGGCATGCCAGTTTCAACAGGAAGAAATGAAAAGAACATTTCTGCTTGTCTGTCCGATTACAAAGATAAGATTGGATGCCCCAGGCCTTCTACTGCGCATGAAAAATTAACGAATTGTTTCCTGTTTTTTTTTGGAGGAAGTAAAAGTTTACCATTACTGGGCGTGTTCTAAATAATTCCTTTCTATTGGTGCGTTACGATCAGAAAAGCAAATTACTAATGAAAAATGTAACGCCATCTTGTGTGAGAATTACCTTAATGATGAACATTGTAATTAGATATTTAGTAGGCAGTGACCATACAGGTATGTGCATGTGTCCGGCCAGTTCAATACGAACTGCTGCCATGTAATTAAACTTGGCCCATCCAATTAAATTAGTTCACTTTATAATCGCAAAATTCTCTACTCTACTCAGGTGACGTCCTACCACTGCTGCTTTTATCTCTCTGCTGGTAATTCGCGAGATAGTTAGACGTAGTTGTTCCTCTACATGAGTTTTGAGCTTCTCTTCAAAAGACAAAGTGATTTGTCAGTTTGTGTGTCTCTCTGTCGGTCTGCATAAGCGGAAATAAAACTCGTAAATGTATCTTATAAATTTGTAATATTTTGTTTTAAATATTGTTAAAAGTCTCTGTTCTAAATTTTATTTCTTAATCCATTAATAGGAGATGCCGAATCGATTTAACTATCGATTTATCGATTTTTGTTTTAAAAACTGTTTTCTGGTGATTATTGATCATCTACTTGTAACGCGGAAGTAATGTGATCGGATTTAATTATTATTTTTTGCTCTGGATTTCTGTTTACGCCAGATTAGCCGCAGGCTATAAATCCTAAAAAGTTTTGGGATTCAGGGCGTAGTCTGGGAAGACAATGTTCATCATTTATAAGAGGATCATCTGATCAGTGGTTACATATCGACTATTACAAAAGGGAATAGTTTTACTTCTTGTAGCCTAATCTAAAGTCTATGATTGTGGGAAAGAAAAATGTTCAGGAGAATATTTATGGTCCTGTAAATGAAGCTGGGCAGTGGAGGATCCGTGTAGAAATGATGATAAAAAGCTCAAAGACCTTCCTTAAAAAAAAAGGATAGGCTAAGGCGGCTGGGTTTTTGGTGGTATGATTGGAGGGGCAGAGAGAGAAATTCTCCAGTCGCATGCAGTACGGCAGACCCCTGGAGGTCGATGTGGAAGAAGATCTGAGTTGGATGGAAGTGAGGAGATGGCGAGCAATAGCAAGAAAGAGGGATGAGTGGCGTCGGATCATTGAGAAGGACCAGGGTCCTTTCAGGATCGTGTCGTCGCCACTGGAAGAAGAAGAAGTTTCTGGATTTCTTTGGGAATTTAGGGAATTTAGTAGCCTGTGAAGCGTACAACCAAATTTCCTCCTTCCTTCTGACTCTTTGCCATTTTAACAATTTTCTATTCCCAAAATGATTTCTAAGGGGGAAACCTGCTATCTTTAAATTTATCTCTAAAGTAGCATTCATCACAGTAGATGAATCTCTAGGCATCTGGGCTATTTTCTCTCCTCCGCAGTCTATCTTCTATCTCTGTGTCTAGTCATGCGAATATTTTACAGAATACTAAATTTAGTTTTAGTATTCAGAACGAATCTTATGCTACCGGATATCCTACAATGCAAAAGCTTACAATCAGCTCCAGGGATGGCCTTATCCCTCTGTAATTATATTTCAAAAAATTAAAATTTTTTTAAAGGAAAATAAAGAAGAAAAATGTTAAAATGAAAATGAATAAAGAAAGTTTTTCAAATAAATAATAAAAATAAAAAAAAGAAGTAGAAAAATGAAGGAAAACTCCTTCTGGTTTCCATTCAAGGGCAAAAGAAAAAAAAGAAAAGTCCAGTATCTGGGTGTTTGAATACATTTTCTCTAATTTCAGTTTCACTCCTTCATCTCCAGAGTTGTAATTAAAGCGCGGGAGTTACCTCCGGTTGGGTGGAGGGGCCAGGAAGTCCAACTACTCCTTTACCTTTCTCCCATTATTTCTTTTTGAAATCTATTTTTCCTTTTTTACTTCGAGATTTTCCCAACTTTTTCTCTATTTTCTACTTTTACTTGGTTCGTTTTAATTTTATCTTCTACACCTTAATTATCTAATTACCATAAATATGTTCTAGGGTATTTAATTTGGGTTGCTAGAGGAAGAAGGAATAGTTTTTCACTTCCTGTAGCCTATTCTGAGTTTAATTTTCGAAATTAGGCTTCCTCTGTATCCCCACTATGCTTACAGCCATCTTTAAACTGGGGCAATATTGCTCAGGAGTTTTTATTGGTTGTCCTCAGTTCTAATGGTCTATCCTATCCAGCATCCACTTCCTGTTCCTGAAGTCTTATCCATCAGATCGCCTAAATAATTTAACTTAATTAGTAACAAAAACAAAAATAAATTTAACATATTTCCGTTAATTAAAACAATGCAACTTGCAACTTGTAAGCCAATGCCAATTAGAAGATGAGGCGTCCATCTATACAGCGGAGCTAATTGCTATTTTAACGGCTTTAAAATATTATATTTATTCGTTGTCAGAGAAAAAAATATACCATTATTAGTGACAACCAGAGTGCGTTGTGTATATTATCACATATACACAACGCAGTCTGCAGGAATGAATCATATTATCGCAGAGATTAGTAGAAATTATAGCCATTTTTAAAGAGAAGAGTGGGGTCTGCATTAATTTTTTGTGGGTAATGAGGTCATTGTGTGGTATAAAAGAGAATGAAATTGTTGATAAACTTGCAAAGAAAGCAAGTGGCGGAAATGGCTAATTATAAATTACCACACACCGATATCAAGTGTATAATTGCAAAAGCAGCACTACAAAAAATGGCAGACAGATTATAGTAATGGTAATAAAGGGAGATTCTATAAAACTATGGCAGATCAGTTACCTAGACAACCATGGTTTGTAAGGGAACTGTCACTAATAAATGGGTTGTTACGACAATAAGCAGGCTGAGAGAGCGAACCACGCTGTGTGTGGATCGTATCTTTACAGAATCAGCAAAAAGGTCTTCTCTCCTCTTTGCGTAGATTGCAATGAGAAGGAGGATTTCAAATATGTCCACGTTATGTGGTAGAAATGAAACGAATGTTTGACGACATATACAGGGTATTTAGATGCACCATTTCGCTACGAAGATATAATATTCTCCCACCAATATCCATGTGCTTAAATCTGTAGCAGAGCTAGCTAAGAAATATGAGTGTATTTAAAAGTTATAACCGATTAGAATGAATGGAAGAAAATGATTAGAGAAGGATTACGGTGATTTTAATTTCGGTTAAGCTATAAGGATGGCAGGAATATAGAGTACTGATCCATCCATTAGCTGTAGTTTATGTAAATAGTTGTATATAGTAGTGGGATGAATGTGTGAAGCGAATGTATTTATAAGTAAGAATGGAGAGTGAGTGATATTCTAGTGATAAGCGCCTAGACGATGCTGGCTGTATGGCGGAAGCCAATGCCAAAAAAAAGGCAAAAAATAAAAAACTTGTTTTGTTATCTTTCTAAAACTACTCAGTAATGCGTAGCTAATTTCGGTAAGTTAGTGATTCGCAACTTCTTACTGAAAGGTCCCTGAAGCTGAAGAGATCAACAACAAATGTACCTTATTTACCTCACTTCAGAGAAAAATTGAGAAAGTGCCTTTAAAAAGAAAAAAGAGCTGAATTTATAAGAAAGGCTAATAATAAAAAAAAAACTATAAAGTTCATGGCAGCAGTGCAAAGCGGAAGATTATCTGTTTAGAGCGGTTTAGCCGACATCTGTTGCTTCCGGCTCACCTCAATGATAAATGATCTATTTATCCGAGTCATCACAGTCTGCCACCGTCGGCTGAATATATCGTTGGCATTTTTACGCTCCTTTTTTTCCAGGAAACAGTCACACGGCTTTCACTATCCGGAAACAAAAATTTTTAAGTGATAAAATATTATTCTTAAAATTTGAAAATCTTACCTCCCATCCTCTTGAACCAAACTCCTGCACCAACTGTGGACAAAGTACGCTACCTTGGACTGTACCTAGGCAAACGGTTGACATGGAATCCCCCCATACTAGACTGGAAAAGACAAGAAACTAACCAAACGCTACAAAACTTCTCGCCAGACTTCTTGACGAACGAGCTAAACTCAACCTAGAAAACAAAACACTCTTATACCTATTGTTACTGCGACCTATTTGGTCATACTGCATCGAAGTATGGAGATCGATTAAACCGTCACTACGCCTCCAGACATTACAGTCCAAAAATACTACGAAAACTTTTTAACGTTCCGTTCTATGTATCTAACCTCACACTATCCATAATGAAACTCAAAATCCCTTTCATTACAGATCTTGCTAACACTAGTTTTCTCAAATTCATCATTCCTCTACAGCACTCATCCTAACCCCCTCTCATAGAAAACCTATCTTCCTCCCCACATTACCAGGTAATCCTCTAAGGAGATTGAAGAGAAGATGGCCCTCGTGATCTACTCTTATCGTGAGAGCAAAACACGTTACTGGAGTGACACCACTGGGTGCCTTCTACACTCGTATATTTTCACGTGATATTTGTTTTTATCAGGTACCATATTTGCTTGTTGCAACTACCGTTGCAGTTGTAAATTCCAATAAAAGATTTTTTTAAAAAAATTGAGGTTCAATTACTTGATTTGCCTATCAAAGAATAGGCCGGAAATAATTAAAGAAAATATCTATATTAAAACTGTCCGGTAGGACAGTTGTATAAGGGTTGATCATCAAAAACTGCAGGAAAAAGCGTAACGTTGAAAAACACCCAACTTTGACAATTTTTTTCTCTTTTTCTATAAAAGATAAAATTCCCAAATTTTCTTTATAATGTAGGGCAAACCCTCCTTTATAACTGTAATTTTTTTGCAACAACCTAGATCTGATAGATTTTGAGAAAAAAGTTGCCAAAAATGTGCAAAAACGGCATTTTCAAAAATTGTTGTTGTTCTTGTTCTTGTTGTTGTTGTTGTTGTTGTTGTTGTTGTTGTTGTTGTTGTTACCTTTTTTGTAAACTGCGTAGCGCCTAAACGCGTGAACCGATTTTCATGAATGAGGTGTCATTCGATTCGGAATTTTATGTAGATGTGCCTTTTGGGGGTCTCGTCGCTGTACATCGAATGGGAGAGGAGTTAGCCCCCTTTATGTAAGCCCCCTCCAAAATTATTATTACTAATTACTCTGTAAATCTTGGCCCGATTTTGATAAAATTTGGTAGGATGATAGGGTTAGGGCTCCCCTACATAACATTAAAGCGACGATCTAATCTTACACTTGTTAAGGGGAAGTATAGCAATCGTTTCAAATTATCGACACGTGAACTGATTTTCATGAATAAAGTGTCATTCGAATCGAAATTTTGTACAGATTTGCATTTTAAAAGTCTCGACGCTACGCCTCATAAGGAGGGGAGTTTGCCCCACTCAAGTAAAGCCCATTCTAAAACTATTATTACCAATATTTCCATAACGCTTAGTCCGATTTTGATAAAATTTAGCACGAAGAAGTGATTAAAGGTCCTCTACGTGGCAGTGAAGTGCCATCATGCTCTTACACCTACTAAGAGGAAGTCTTGCAACTGTTAAAATTATCAATGGGTGAACCGATTTACATCAATGAATTGTCGTTCGATTCAAAATCTTTGCCTCTTTGCCTTTTTGGGAGAAGTACTGTATTCGCAGTTTGTTTTTCTTACTCCTCTTAAAAGGAAGTACTGAAATCGCAGTTTAATTTTGCTAGTTACGTACAAATACCTTCCTATTTTATTCAAAACGCTTTCTCAAAAAAAATTGTTATTGAGGATGGCAACTATAATCATTCTTTATAAAGATCTCTCCAGTGGTAGTTACAGTTCCGACTTAACACCTTTTCAGGTTATAATGATAGAATTGCTTATTCCAAATTTTAAACAAATCTGTAAAGCAGATATGTAACTTCGCAAAATAGACAAAAATGAAAATCTATCCAAAAGGTACAAAAATCTCCTTAACAAAAACTTACAGTTTTAAAAGTTAAGTATAAGGGTTGATTAAACGCCAAAAGGTACACAAATCAGCTAGTACCCAACATTTCATTCATGCTTAGTTCATATAATTTAAGTAATTTTGCTGCATTAACTTTTCCTTCACATTTTTTAGAATTTATTAGATATCACAGACCCTTATGCTGGCCAGTTCATTCATAATATTATTTTGTTATAATTATGATAAGATGTATATTATATCCGTTTTTAAATAGGTACTTTATTTTAACTCTATTCCGAATTATTCTTCGGATTTAGCTTTAATTTGCCCTTTATTCTGAGATGTCACATATATACGATATATGCAAAAGTAGAAAAAGACAAAGTTAGAGTCGGCTACTGTTTAAATTTGAATCACGGATTTAAAAGAATATTTCAGTCTTGAATTCGTCTTACCGAAATATTCGTGAGCACAAATAACACACAGTTAATAACAAGTAGATTATTCAACATTATTTATTCATTTCTCAATTGTAATTTAATTTAAACCCCCTAATTTTACTTATAGTAAAATACTGGAATAATTAGATGTCCTAAACGTATGCATATCTCATTTATTTTATATTACATGTATACAACATTGTGGGAAGAACACCTAGATTGAGAATGTAATTGAAGAAAACCATATTATTTGCGATAAAGCCAGATAATAATTACCTTTAATTATAAACGTTTGGCTACTACATAAAATAACAATTACTTTAATCGAAGAATGAACTTAAACAGACGATTTAAAAAAATAAATAAAATAAAATAACCAAAATCATTGATGTATGTTGATGTAAGCATTTTTTCAAAAAGTTTTTGAATTTTTTAACCTGTAATTAATAGTTTGATTATTATAGATTAATATTAATAGATATTAAAGTCAATCTACAGTGCTACTTGAACAAATATTTTGTAGATAAATATGGCCAGCATAAGGGTCTGTGATATCTAATAAATTCTAAAAAATGTGAAGGAAAAGTTAATGCAGCAAAATTACCTAAATTATATGAACTAAGCATGAATGAAATGTTGGGTACTAGCTGATTTGTGTACCTTTTGGCGTTTAATCAACCCTTATACTTAACTTTTAAAACTGTAAGTTTTTGTTAAGGAGATAGTTAAGAATCTTAAAATAATATTTTCTGAACTGAACGGAAATATCAATTAGAAGTGTTTATGTGGGGCAAAAAATAAAACATTTTGTTCAGCCAATAGTAATTTTTCTCCTTTTTAAACAAACGTTTGAACTATATTTGTACTTTTGCAGAAAAAAAAAAAAAAAAATTAATAAAGCTGGTATTATTATAGTTCATTTTCCGGCCGAATTGATCAATGAGGGGAAACCAATTGAAAACGACGGGAGCAGAAAAATTCGCTGGATGTATTTTCAATGGAAAAACTCTCATCCCAAAATCAATTTGATATTTTTCTATAACAGAATTTTCCACTTGATGAAATTATAGGCAACATAAAAAGGAAAATTGTATTTATTCTATTTTCTCCGATCGTTCGGGTTTCTATTCGTATATATATTATATATAACTAATGTTAACACTTTCACTATTTTTACTTTATGAAGTTCCAAAGTTATTTGAGCTACTGTACTTTAAAGTTGGAAGATTTATTTAATGTTTTAGTTGCATTCAATCCTTTTGCTAAGCACAGAAACGTTTATGAGTAAGGATGAAGTATTTTAGAGGGAAATCTTAATTAACATCCTCTGAATTTCCAAATATTATTTTGCCACATGTAAAATCTTATACTGAGTTAGATTTATCAGAAAGGGTTTTTTTTTTTGAGGCGTTTTTAAAAAAATGGATATTCCTTGGGGAGTTTGCTAGAAAACCCTTAGCTGTCGTGTCCTACAGGATTTTCATTTAACCCACTAGTTGGAGTAATCTCCTCCTAAGGGGGGGGGAGCGGGTGTTAGATTTTGGAATCTGCAGAGAGTCTTCTGCGCAGAGTATGATGAAGCGTGAGTTTTGCTTCTCCAAAGAGCCGAACTTCGGTGCTATCCAACCCTTTGCACTATATCACAATACGTGCTCTGCCGTTCCTTCTTCATCCTACAAGAGACTACTCAGTCTATCCGCAGCCAGAACCATGCCAAAAATTTAAAAAAAAAAAACGCAGAAAGTTCACAGTTGATATTTCAATTAAACGCCTACAGCGGTAGCCAGGATATGTTTTTTTCGTCCAAATAGTCCACCGGGGAAGTGCCACTTTACTGAAAATATTTTTCCATATTTTCAAGATTTTCTCGCAAATGGCTCCTGAGCGATTTTTCTCGAACTTTGTATAATGTTTAATGATGTATAATAAATGTACAACTTAAACTCGAAACATTTTTTTTTGTTGAAAGAAAACCCGATTAAGTATTTAGAGTTAGGGAGTGTTTAGATTCTTTTGAGTTGTTAAGAACTAAAAGAATTTGATTTAAATGTTCGAAGTTTGAAGAAAATTTGGGCTTATGCAATAAATAATAATTGTAGGTGCCTCGTTAGTCGGGCACGTTTGTCTTCCCTATTTCCCCTCTATTTATTCTAGCCCTTCCACTGAAGCAATTTTTTCCAAGCTCAAATTTTAGGAACATTCAATTAATATTCAAGTATATTTTTTTTTTGCGTTTTAGGAACGATGGGTTCCAAAATAGATGTATAAATCAGTCTTTTGTTGTCCAGAGAGAGTTTTGATCTATCGTCTAAGAGTCTTTTAAGTAGTCGATAGCGTCTGTTTAGTTCCGTTCTTTTAAGTCTAGTGTGGGGGTATTCAAATATTAATTTTCTTTTCAACTAGCTATAATCGCACATCAGGAGACCTTCATTGGTTATGGATATTGCCTCTGTGAAAGGCGCCACGATAGCCGAGCGGTTATAGGCTAGACCCGCAAAGCTAAGATGTATTGCGGTACTAGTCTAGCCCTTGGATTTTATTTAATGGTTAATGTGAGAGAATTTATAGTAAAGTATGTTAGGCGGTGATAGGCTAGACCCGCAAAGCTAAGATGTATTGCGGTACTAGTCTAGGCCTTGGATTTTATTTAATGGTTAATATGAGAAATTTATAGTAAAGTATGTTAGGCGGTTATAGACTAGACCCGCAAAGCTAAGATGTATTGCGGTACTAGTCTAGGCCCTTGGATTTTATTTAATAGTTAATATGAGAAATTTATAGTAAAGTATGTTAGGCGGTTGTAGGCTAGGCCCGCAAAGCTAAGATGTATTGCGGTACTAGTCTAGACCTTGGATTTTATTTAATGGTTAATATGAGAAATTTATAGTAAAGTATGTTAGGCGGTAAGAGACTAGACCCGCAAAGCTAAGATGTATTGCGGTACTAGTCTAGCCCTTGGATTTTATTTAATGGTTAATATGAGAAATTTATAGCAAAGTATGTTAGGCGGTTATAGGCTAGACCCGCAAAGCTAAGATGTATTGCGGTAGTAGTCTAGCCCTTGGATTTTATTTAATGGTTAATATGAGAAATTTATAGTAAAGTATGTTAGGCGGTGATAGGCTAGACCCGCAAAGCTATGATGTATTGCGGTACTAGTCTAGCCCTTGGATTTTATTTAATGGTTAATATGAGAAATTTATAGTAAAGTATGTTAGGCGGTGATAGGCTAGACCCGCAAAGCTATGATGTATTGCGGTACTAGTCTAGCCCTTGGATTTTATTTAATGGTTAATATGAGAAATTTATAGTAAAGTATGTTAGGCGGTGATAGGCTAGACCCGCAAAGCTAAGATGTATTGCGTTACTAGTCTAGCTCTTGGATTTTATTTAATAGTTAATATGAGAAATTTATAGTGAAGTATGTTTGCTAGTCGCCTTCGTCCACGGACACCTAATTTGTGTAGTTCATCTAAAATAATAGGCAATTACTTTACTTTACTTTTGCTTTCCAATTAATTTCACATTTATAGTTAAGATTATTGTCAAATTAAGAATTTCTTGCAATGATTTTAAAATGCTCCTTGACATGAAAAAAATGATGGTGAAAAAGGAAAAAAATCCTTCTGAGAAATAGGTTCTCATGTCCAGGACCACAAGAGGGAAGAATTTTCAATATCCTGGCCCTTAAGAGACTTTTTAAAAAAAATTATTATTCATGTTGATGACACCATGTCTTTTTTTTTCGGTTTCTGGAGAAGTGCAAGACCACTTTCACCAAGTGGCCTGAAATGTCCTCTTGAACATGTCCGTCCCAATATTGACTAAATATAGCTAGAAGCCATGTTCCAAAAAAAACATCTAATTTACATTGATGTCATCAATAAATTTTGCAAAGCTTTCGTTGACAATGAGATCAAAGATGTTCTATTTTTTTTTGGATTCGCTTTACTTTTTATTACTTTTTTTGTTCTTTTTTTTTTACTTTCTCTCACTCTACTGAGAGATGTATTGTAATCGTGCAGATTTTTTTTTTCATTAATTGTAAGTTTTACTAGGAAATTTCTTGTTTGAAGACACCTATCCCATTTTATCCATTTTTCCGGGTAGAATTCCAGTCTTTATTGGATGTCTGTATCCATCATAATTAAAGAAAAACTTGTGGAAAGTTTCAAATTTGATATTTCAATTTAGGTGCCCTATAGAAGACGATGACGTTTTATTTAAATGGGGTCAACCGGAAGCCCTTCAATTTAATTGAAAGAATTTTTCTCGGACAATTTGATTGGGGATACTTTGAAGCGGACTTCTCTTTAAAATTGAAATGCTATCACCATCATAATTTTAAGAATTATATGTCTGGCCAATGCTAAGTACGAAGCTAAATCCTAAACCGGAAGTTTCCACATTTCTGAACGAATTTTCTTACCTTTTATAACGTTTATTTAAATCGTTTTTATTTTTAGAGAAATATTTTTAATGGCTGTGCTTTATTCATTAATGCTCTGAAGATAGTAGTAAGTCATGTCTGTCTAAGTACCTGGTTTTGAATCGATATATTTAGAATTAATTAAAATTAAATTTTATAATTTTAGTAGTTACTAAAATATTTTCTCTTAAAAGACCAACTATTCGTGAAAGATGCGAGGAGCAAAGGAATGACAAATCTGCGGAATGTCTGTCTATTGTACGCCAGCAATGCCATCCGATGTCTTTGATCTATGTATTTAAAAGAGAAATGCCATTCCCAGTTATTTTAAGATAAATATTCTAGCTAGAGATATTTCACAATAAAATAGATCGATATGAACAATTGACTGGCTAAAAGTTTATATCAGTGGAAACTTTTCGAGTTCATTATTTGCTTCTTTTTTTTTTTGTTTACAATAAGTGATTTGAGTTGTTGCAAAGGAAGTGTAAGAAAAATCGATGTTACGATTTTTTTACCGGAAATAAACCATAGTCCAAAAAAGTGGGGATTTTAAAAGGTGCTCTGTTTGTATGTTAGTTGTTTGAACAGCACATGTCAAAGAACGGAAATCACATGAAGTCTAAATTTTGGTGTTTTAATTCAGAAATAGACGTTTAGCTGAAATAAGATATTTCAGCAAGGTTGTAACATATTCTTTTTTGGTAAAACAGCTTGATTGACTTCCACGTGAAGCTGTGTAAAAAAAAATATGTCTCTTAAATTTTTTGAAACTGATTTTTTGAAGTGACAACTTTTTTTTGGAAGCGTGCCTGATGGAATTGAATATGGAATTGGGAATTTAGGTTGCGGAACACTATAGTACTGTGGGCTATCTATCAAACCAGGTGGCGAAAATCCGGTGGCTATTTCCTGGGATAAGGATCATATATAAGGCCCGTGGAGTTTTCTTTAACTGACCTGATGGCTATTTCCTGGGATAAGGATCATATATAAGGCCCGTGGAGTTTTCTTTAACTGACCCGATGGCTATTTCTTGGGATAAGGATCATATATAAGGCCCGTGGAGTTTTCTTTAACTGACCCGATGGCTATTTCCTGGGATAAGGATCATATATAAGGCCCGTGGAGTTTTCTTTAACTTACCCGATGGCTATTTCCTGGGATAAGGATCATATATAAGGCCCGTGGAGTTTTCTTTAACTTACCCGATGGCTATTTCCTGGGATAAGGATCATATATAAGGGCCGTGGAGTTTTCTTTAACTGACCTGATGGCTATTTCTTGGGATAAGAATCATATATAAGGGCCGTGGAGTTTTCTTTAACTTACCCGATGGCTATTTCCTGGGATAAGGATCATATATAAGGGCCGTGGAGTTTTCTTTAACTTACCCGATGGCTATTTCCTGGGATAAGGATCATATATAAGGCCCGTGGAGTTTTCTTTAACTTACCTGATGGCTATTTCTTGGGATAAGGATCATATATAAGGGCCGTGGAGTTTTCTTTAACTGACCCGATGGCTATTTCTTGGGATAAGGATCATATAAGGCCCGTGGAGTTTTTTTTAACTGACCTGATGGCTATTTCTTGGGATAAGGATCATATATAAGGGCCGTGGAGTTTTCTTTAACTGACCCGATGGCTATTTCTTGGGATAAGGATCATATAAGGCCCGTGGAGTTTTTTTTAACTGACCTGATGGCTATTTCTTGGGATAAGGATCATATATAAGGCCCGTGGAGTTTTCTTTAACTGACCTGATGGCTATTTCCTGGGATAAGGATCATATATAAGGCCCGTGGAGTTTTCTTTAACTGAGCTGATGGCTATTTCTTGGGATAAGGATCATCTATAAGGCCCGTGTAGTTTTCTTTAACTGACCTGATGGCTATTTCTTGGGATAAGGATCATCTATAAGGCCCGTGTAGTTTTCTTTGAGGTATAGCTGTTCAAGCCTACAAGTCACATCGTTAATTGGTCTCGAAACTAGGTGTCTGAAATCTGTCTAAAACTTTTTGGTTGGAGTCTTCACCTCAAACCCAAACTAGTGATGAGCTTTTTGGTGATGATGACCCAACTATGAGCTTTTTTTTTTAGCAAGTTCGCTGCAAGTAATGGTTTTTTTTTTTCTTTTTTTTTGCAATAGGTTCTCTTTAATCATCATCATCCTGTTTGTTTCCCAGCATTCCTCCTGGAAAAAGAACCGATGGAAATCAGAAATTTTAATTAAAATTCGTATCTTAATGAAACATTTTAATAAAGTTTACCTTTGTCCGTGACACAGATTGGAATTTAACAAAAGCTTTTCTTGGCCAGTTCAAAATTAATAACAAATTGTTAGTGATCAAAAATAAAAGGGAAATATTTCAGACAGTGTTGCCAGAAGGTTTTCGAAGAGGTATATTAATGTGAAAATAAAATCTTTTAAATAAAAATACCTTTTAAACTGCTGTACAGATTTTTAATTAACTATATTTAAAAGCAATTTTCATATGTTTGGTACTTTTGAAATTGATCTCAGAGGCCCCTCTCTGTAAGTTCATTAAAATATATATATATATATATATATATATATATAAGGCCGTTTAAAATAAATTGAGTCAATCCATCATGCTGATCGACAAAATTCAAAAACTTTTTTGTTTGATTAAAAATGCTAAAATACCAATTTTCAAATATTTCAGATGAAAACTTGATTACGAAAATTCATAAAAGCATTTCCGCTTTTCCTACATGAGATTTTGTTATAGTATTTTGCTTAAATAAATTTTTAATTAATTAATAAAAATAAGTAAAATAAATAGTAATAGTAGGTATATATTAAATAATGAACCACTCGAATTTTAGCTACTAAATTTTTAATACACTTTGTTGTAATGGCAGATGGACTGCACGGCTCATTGGCAATCCTTCTGAGTGGGCCGGAAGAGAGCATGGCGAGGTCGACTACTACCTCACCAAGTTTCTTACAGGGCACGGGTGTTTCACCTCGTACCTGTATAAGATGGGGGAAAGTTGAAGACTTGTCATGTATCTTCGGAGACTCTGATCTCGATGACGTCTATCACACATTCTTTCTGTGTGATAGATGGGTGCCGGAGAGGGAGAGCCTAGAGTTAGAGATCGGTAGAATCCGGGAACATTGTAGGGATTATGCTCTCTCTCTCATAATAAGGGGAAGTACTGTAATCGGTGTGGAATTTCTTTGATCGCTGTTGATGCAATCAAAAATTTTTCTTTGAAACTATATTTTTTGGGCAAAGGAAAAATCGCTAGAAATTCAGTAAAATGGCAGATTGGCACAAATTTTTTTTTTTTTTTTTTTTTTTTTTTTTTAATTTTACTTGCGTATTTACTTCTTATTTCGTGATAAGACGGTCCATTATAATTAAGGCGGTAGACTTTAGCGAGAGAAGACTAACCGACTCCTCAGCAGGTTATTTGTAGTAAAAACAATTTTTTTAAATGAAAATTAAAAATCTACAGCTATGACAGCTAACTGTCCCAGAATAACATGTGTTAATCAAGAGATATTGCCGAAAGATGATTTAGTAAAATATCTAAATGGAGTCTATAGCTGGATTACAGTCATCAATTATTGTAAGATTGCCACGAAATTACAACAAAGTGTATTAAAAATTTAGTAGCTAAAATTCGAGTGGTTCATTATTTAATATATACCTACTAAATGTATCAGATTGTGTCTCGGATTCTTGAACAGCACACCTGTGGACGTAATGTACGCAGAGGCTGGCGAATTACCGCTCGCTTATAGAATAGAAGTACTGTCCGATCGATATGTCTTAAAAAAATTAGCCACGAACCGAATAATTTATAACAAAATAAGCCAATTAAATACCGAAGTCCTCACTCACAAATATTGGACAAAAAAGAAAGGCCCCATTTACACAGAAAGTTTTATTAGAATCTCTACCTTTAGAGATAAGGTATATTCTAATAATAAGTTAGATGTGTACAACTTAAAATACGAACATTTATTAGTAGAGGGAAAATGCGGGTTCTGGCGCACTTTTTTTGTCGTCGAACTGGACGAGCACTTAGACCACGCCCCTACCCCCACCCCTCCCCTTTTTGACCAATCATCAAACTCGACGACCACTTAGGCCACGCCCCCTACCCCCACCCCTCCCCTTTTTGACCAATCATCGAACTCGACGAGGGCTTTTGACCACGCCCCCTACCCCCACCCCTTCCCTTTTTGACCAATCATCGAGTTCGACGACACCACCTTTACCCCCACTCCTTCCCCCACCCTTATTAATTGACCAATCAGCGAATTCGACGACACCTCATTACCCCCACCCTAGCCCTACTCCTATCACATGACACCTACCTTTACCCCCACCACCTCTAGGTCGTCGTATTCGTTGGCCTCTTAAGCTCCTCCTACAAGATGGCGGCTCTCCTAACAGCTGTAGTACACAAGATGGCCGACCTCGTACCAGCTGATGACCACAAGATGGCGGACCTCATACCTCCACCCCCCTCGCCCATTGATAGACAGGAGGGGATTTTTTTTTTTTAATTATTTTTACTTACCTGGGATTCGATCCTACAACCTTCGTACTGGTAGACACGTCATCTGCACCAGTCGGCCACAGTGGTAGTCTCGCTTACTCTAGTTTTGAATGTTCTCTTATGTTTTAACTTGGAATTATTTTTTAAAAAATCTAACCCCCCTCACCAAGAATTTTTTTTTTTATTTAAATTACCCCCACTATCACAAAAATATTGAAAAATTAAAATGGATAACCTCACTTTAGGTAATAGAAAAAACTATTTACTTACCCCCTCCACCTGGACTGCTTCCGCTGCTGATGACGCGACCTACACTCACTGAAAACTAAACCCGAACTGACACTTGGACTGCGATACTAGCATTAACCCCCCACCACAATTACGTCACACTCTAACTAGCCAATAGAATTGCATCTTTTTTTCCAAATGATTACCTCTCTGGACAGGTCTCTGTAGCAAGCCCCCCCCCCTTTCCCTTCCACATCTTTTATCATACCTGTTAATTTATATATATGCCAACATAGCTGAACATGCTCCAACAAGTCTGGACATGTAGCCAGCTGTTTAAACAGGCAAGTAAAAATAATGATGACACATACCATTGTCATATCCTCAACGAGCACAAACATGCTCCAACAAGTCTGGACATGTAGCCAGCTGCCTCTTTCGCTTTAACCGTTTTTTTTTTTTTGTTATTATGAAGTTAAAAGTAAATTGAACTTTGAACTTTCATATATCTTATTATTATTTCCGTTTACCAACTATACAAACCTGTATGAACATATCATCGGTGTAGTCTCAATATGTGTGATTACCTGAACATGCTCCAACAAGTCCGGACATGTAGCCAGCTGCCTCATTCGCTTTAACCGTTTTTTTTTTGTTATGTGTGATTACCTGAACATGCTCCAACAAGTCTGGACATGTAGCTAGCTGCCTCTTTCGCTTTAACCGTTTTTTTTTTTTTTTGTTATTATGAAGTTAAAAGTAAATTGAACTTTGAACTTTCATATATCTTATTATTATTTCCGTTTACCAACTATACAAACCTGTATGAACATGCTCCAACAAGTCTGGACATGTAGCCAGCTGCCTCATTCGCTTTAACCGTTTTTTTGTTATGTGTGATTACCTGAACATGCTCCAACAAGTCCGGACATGTAGCCAGCTGCCTCATTCGCTTTAACCGTTTTTTGTTATTATGAAGTTAAAAGTAAATTGAACTTTGAACTTATTAATAAAATATAAATAAGTTTTAATTAACTTTTCTTTATTTATAAGTGTATAAAGTAAAAATAAGAATGAACAAACATTAATTAAAACATTTTATTTTTATTTAACGGAAGTATACAAGTAAAATAATAACATTTATTTCACAGTATAAATTTTATTTAAATTCTATGTCATATCTTCCATTATTAAAGCCTTTGTACATTATTAACAGTTTTTTCTTTGATTGTTGGTAATCTTCCACCATTTCATCAGTTATCACTGCCGCAAATCTGCGTGGAAGGAAGATCCTCGTTGGGTAGTCCATTGTCGGGCCAATATAATGTAAATGGGCAACGATGGCATCTCCAAATTTAGTGTTGATTCTTTCGAATTGCTTCACTTCGTATGAGTATCCGGTTCTTAGATCTGATAATTTGCCAATGCCCACAGACCTTGTATTCACATCATTCAAAAAGCTTGCCAACTTAGACATCTGAAAGAAGAATATTATATGAAAGTATCACATCATTATCAAAATATTGTTTCAATAAAAAAAAAGTATTATTACTTACCTTTGAAGTATGAAGTTAACCTCTCGAGCTGTGGGCAACGAATGACGAATTACCTTACAAGCTTCACTACTCTACCGTTACGGATGTCCCCCCCCCCCACTCTATGACGTCACTTATAGTTAGCCAATAGAATTGCGTGCTTGTCTTCCCTCTCTCTCTCTTGCAAGTGTCTTTCTCTCTAAGGTGAATCATACCTCCCACCTTTGATGCAGGACTCAACCTGTCCGTTAACTTCATATATGTTTCTTAGAAAAAACAATATTTTTAAAACTGAACTTTGCCCTTATTAGCTTTTATTGCTTTATAAATAATAAAACTTTGAATGTTTTGGAGACTTAAAAACTTACTTTTTAAAAAATGTTAACACGCTTGCACAACATGTTTGAACAGGCACTTAATAACTTACTTTTTAAAAAAAATGTTAACACGCTTGCACAACATGTTTGAACAGGCAAGTAAAAATAATGATGACTCATACCATTGTCATATCCTCAACGAGCACAAACATGCTCCAACAAGTCTGGACATGTAGCCAGCTGCCTCTTTCGCTTTAACCGTTTTTTTTTTTGTTATTATGAAGTTAAAAGTAAATTGAACTTTGAACTTTTTAATAAAATATAAATGTTTTAATTTACTTTTCTTTATTTATCACATAATTTGTATATGGCTTAATATTGCTCAACTTGCATGTCTGAGCTTGCCCTGTTTGAATTGGTCAGTAACTAACTGATGTCTCCCACCCTTGGGCATGACGTCACTTATTGTTAGCCAATAGCATTTCGTGTTTTTATGAAAATGTATTAATTTTCAAATTATCTTCAAGAGAAAAAAAAGTTAAATTACCTGTAAAAAATATAAGTAAATCTATCTTCGTATTATTTATATTCTTATTTGTTTTTTATTTTTAGTATCTATATTGTATATCAAATATGTATATGTAATTGTTTGTGCAATATATATAACTTGATATATTTTGAAATATCGGAGCTCCGAACGCTAAGGAGTCAAGATTAAAAATGAACTATATTGTGCCTAGCAAGAGATTAACATGCCTGCACATGCCAGGCAAAACATGCAAGCGCAGGTCTGATAAGTTTTGTGTCTGTGCTCCACTAAAAAAAGGCCTGCTCTGACATGCCGTTTTCAGACTTTTCTTTTTAAATATCATTATTCTTTTTAATAATTTATTTTATTTCATTATAATGTATTTATTCAAATATTTTATTATTTTATTTTCATGTTATTCATTTTTTTTTTTCAATGTATATTTTTTTTATATAAATTATTTTATTTTATTATTTATTATTTTATTATCATTAGCAAGAAAACAGGGGAAGAAAAAATGAAATAAAAATTTTCTAAATGCAATTTTTTTTTATTATTAAAAAAAAAAGAAATTAGAGATATTCACAATTTTTTTTTTAATATAATCATTTACATTATCAGTTTAACCATTACTTATATACAAACATCTTTTATACAAATACAATACATATATTAAAATTAAATTTTTCTTAATACATTTGAAATTAATATCCAATGTGAAAGAGCATATACATGAAAATGGGTACACATCGTCGGAGTCTTGTTATGAAGAAGACACTGAGTGCCATCGTTTAATGGTCTTAATTGAGAAATTTGAGGGCAATCGAATTCTTCTAGGTTGATTACGTTTCCACAATAATGATTTAAAAATTGTTTTTTCTGGAGTCCTTTTACAAAGATTTTGTTGTAATGGGTAAGATGTTTGTGTAGAATAGCATCTAATTCCACATAGTCCACCTCTCCTTCTTCCCATTTAATTTGATGAAAATTTCTAGTTAACCATGAATTTACTCGGTAACTGAATGCATTTAATGACAGATTTTCTGGCGGTTTAAACAACCAGTGTCCACTTGAAAGATTCTCCATGTCTAAAATAGACAATTCTTTCACGATATACAGTTTTGAGTTGTCTATGAGGCACTGCATGTCTACGACACACGCACCCGACGAGGTCATGATTGCAATTGATACAACTGAATGAAATTTTTAATCGAACTGGCTTGTCTTAACATGTCCCAACGTGCACAAACATGATATTGCAATTGATACTTCTGAATGAAATTTATAAGTAACTGGCTTGTCTTAACATGCCCCAACGTGCACAGACATGGAATTTATTACATTTTCCTCTAAATAATTAAAATATTTTTTTTTTTATAAACTTAATTTTTCTTTCTTTTTTTTTTTTAACTAAATTATTTTTTTTAAAAATTTTATAACAGAAATCTTGCACTAAAAGTATTATTTAAAAAAAATATATATATCTTCCAATTTTACATAATTTCTTTCATTTTTTTTTTTTATATATATCACATAAAAATAAAAATAACTTAAATAAAAATAAAATTAAAATAACACTTAAAAGAATTCCAAATCATATCGGCGATTTTTTATTCCTTTATAGAGCAAAGCTATTTTTCTGTTTGTAACATCATAATCGTCGATAATTTCTTTCGTAAACATATCGGTGAATCTATTTGGCAGGAAAACTATATTTGGTTCGTCCTCAAACTGTGTAGGTCCAACATACGATCTGATGTGTGCTATTATGGCTTTTCCATATTTAGTGTTAATCTTATCAAATTTAACTATTTCATAGCTAACTCCTACGCGAAGGTCGGCAAGCCTACCAATCTGTGAGGAGCTTTGGTTAGCATCGTTGAGGTACGCTGCCAAAGTCGACATCTGAAGGGAATTTTGAAAAAAGTACATATGTAATTAGAAAAATAATATTTTAATTCAATCACTGTGAAGTGTATAAAGATTTATGTAAGTATAAAATAGTAGTATAAATACTTACTTTTAAGTATTGATAAAATTTAATTTAATCCGCCTGGGTCGAGTTCTAGAGAAGAAATGATGTTGAATCCTTTATCCTATACCCCCACTACCAGTCACAAAGCCGACATGTCAGTGCAAGTCTAATAACTAGTTCAAAATTCAATTGCTAATACAGTTGTGCATAAACATGTTTACACCTGCATAGACCTGATTAGCTTCAGTAATCATTTAATGCATGGGTTTTGTAAATTGTACGGAATACAAAAGTAATGATAGTAGTTTTAAGCACTCATTGTACATAATTTATTTTGTCTCTCAATTAAGATTACAAAGTAGAATATAAATATAATTACCATTAAAACTTGAAGTTGCTCAAAGAATAAAATAATGTTATTATCCAGAATATGGTCAAATATTATGGAATTTTGTACAGATTCTTAAGATTTAGCAATAAATGCAAGTGCTTATCATCGTCGTTGAAGGTTAATACTACTTTTTTCATGTCTCACCAGATTTTATTATAGGTGCTTGGAAAAAATTATGATAATAATCGGTATTGACAAATTGAATTTCACAATATATTATTTTTTATGAAAGACTTGCTTCTTTTTTCATCTCATTTTGCTTGGAGTAATCAATGACAATATAAAATGTTACAAATTAATTTGGTGAAAAGGATCTAAGAACTGTGAGCTAGCCTGTCTTTGAATTTGAACTATACATGACAACATAAAATATTCCCAGTACTACACAGAAGTACTTAATTATAATCTGTAACGTAATATTATATAAGAAAAAGTTTTTAAAAGAGGGTAGGCATGAATGAATACATAACTCAAAAGGTAGCGTACTATTTTTTCATATCTTAGGAAAAAAACTGTCACTAAATATTTTCTTCTTCTTTTTTCTGGTGTTCGTGTCGTTTATGGCGAATGAAGAAGGCTGGATGAGATCTAGCAGTTGTTGCCTAAAGGTTGGAAATGATTCACTCTTAAGAGGACTCCATCGAACTTTTTGATTGTCCATCCACTTTCCTTAAGTGAGGATTCCTCCATTTCGGAAATCATCTTATCAAAGCCTTCTCTTAGAGACTTTTCAATAGAGGAGTCTTTGCAAATTATCTTGTTTTTTGTCTTGAATGCGCAATTAGTTGTTTCCTCTTTCATATTTTCAAATGTAGCCTCCAAAACCAAATTATATTTTATTGCGGTTTTATCGCCATCCATGGCACTTTCAATCAGTCGATGCAATGTTTCTTGCTTACCTGCTAGAAACTCCATTACATCAACTTCTCCAGAGCACGGTATGAAGAAGGTTCTCAGAGTTCCACCAAACGACGATTCCACTTCGTATAATTGTCCTTGTGCGGCGTCCAATCGTGCTTTTTTGGTTAAGTTGGCCGGCGCTTTCTGTCCACAGCTACGAATGTGACAGTTTAAAGTTTTCTTAGTAGAATAAAACTCGCCGCATGCCACACATTGGAAACGAGTCTGACGCTTCAGACATGTTTTTTCATGGCGTTTATTGGAAAATGCTCTTGAAAATATTTTATTGCAATGGCTGCATTCAAAAGACATAATGATAGAATTATTTGAACAAAGTTTAAAAATTAAGAAACAAATCTGTAACAAATTGTATGCTCAACTTAAGAATGTATGAATGCTGTAGCTTAGTAGATATAATTGCGGTTCTTGAAATCAAAGGGTTTAAGTGTACAAGTGTCTAACGAATTAACAGCTTGCGCACAGTCATAGAACTAATAAAAAATGCATACTTCGCAACACTTTTATCGTGCAAGGGATTAAAATCGATATTAGCGTTTCTGTCGGCAAAAAAATAATAAATAAATCTAAGATCTGAACTGGTGGTAACATGCATGTTATAGCCCCCCCCCCCCACTAACTTAGGTTAGGTTATGATAGTGTAAGTTGCGTTTGATTAGGTTGGATTAGGTTAGGTTAGGTTAGGTTAGGGTTAGGCTAAATTATCGAATTTACAATTAAATACAATTTAGTACTGTTAAATTCGATTAGGTTGGGTTAGGTTAGGTTAGGTTAGGGTTAGTCTAAGTTATCGAATTTAGCCTATTTAATTGTAAATTGTATTAAATTCGATAACTTAGACTAACCCTAACCTAACCTAACCTAACCCAACCTAATCGAATTTAACAGTACTAAATTGTATTTAATTGTAAATTCGATAATTTAGCCTAACCCTAACCTAACCTAACCTAACCTAATCCAACCTAATCAAACGCAACTTACACTATCATAACCTAACCTAAGTTAGTGGGGGGGGGGGCTATAACATGCATGTTACCACCAGTTCAGATCTTAGATTTATTTATTATTTTTTTGCCGACAGAAACGCTAATATCGATTTTAATCCCTTGCACGATAAAAGTGTTGCGAAGTATGCATTTTTTATTAGTTCTATGACTGTGCGCAAGCTGTTAATTCGTTAGACACTTGTACACTTAAACCCTTTGATTTCAAGAACCGCAATTATATCTACTAAGCTACAGCATTCATACATTCTTAAGTTGAGCATACAATTTGTTACAGATTTGTTTCTTAATTTTTAAACTTTGTTCAAATAATTCTATCATTATGTCTTTTGAATGCAGCCATTGCAATAAAATATTTTCAAGAGCATTTTCCAATAAACGCCATGAAAAAACATGTCTGAAGCGTCAGACTCGTTTCCAATGTGTGGCATGCGGCGAGTTTTATTCTACTAAGAAAACTTTAAACTGTCACATTCGTAGCTGTGGACAGAAAGCGCCGGCCAACTTAACCAAAAAAGCACGATTGGACGCCGCACAAGGACAATTATACGAAGTGGAATCGTCGTTTGGTGGAACTCTGAGAACCTTCTTCATACCGTGCTCTGGAGAAGTTGATGTAATGGAGTTTCTAGCAGGTAAGCAAGAAACATTGCATCGACTGATTGAAAGTGCCATGGATGGCGATAAAACCGCAATAAAATATAATTTGGTTTTGGAGGCTACATTTGAAAATATGAAAGAGGAAACAACTAATTGCGCATTCAAGACAAAAAACAAGATAATTTGCAAAGACTCCTCTATTGAAAAGTCTCTAAGAGAAGGCTTTGATAAGATGATTTCCGAAATGGAGGAATCCTCACTTAAGGAAAGTGGATGGACAATCAAAAAGTTCGATGGAGTCCTCTTAAGAGTGAATCATTTCCAACCTTTAGGCAACAACTGCTAGATCTCATCCAGCCTTCTTCATTCGCCATAAACGACACGAACACCAGAAAAAAGAAGAAGAAAATATTTAGTGACAGTTTTTTTCCTAAGATATGAAAAAATAGTACGCTACCTTTTGAGTTATGTATTCATTCATGCCTACCCTCTTTTAAAAACTTTTTCTTATATAATATTACGTTACAGATTATAATTAAGTACTTCTGTGTAGTACTGGGAATATTTTATGTTGTCATGTATAGTTCAAATTCAAAGACAGGCTAGCTCACAGTTCTTAGATCCTTTTCACCAAATTAATTTGTAACATTTTATATTGTCATTGATTACTCCAAGCAAAATGAGATGAAAAAAGAAGCAAGTCTTTCATAAAAAATAATATATTGTGAAATTCAATTTGTCAATACCGATTATTATCATAATTTTTTCCAAGCACCTATAATAAAATCTGGTGAGACATGAAAAAAGTAGTATTAACCTTCAACGACGATGATAAGCACTTGCATTTATTGCTAAATCTTAAGAATCTGTACAAAATTCCATAATATTTGACCATATTCTGGATAATAACATTATTTTATTCTTTGAGCAACTTCAAGTTTTAATGGTAATTATATTTATATTCTACTTTGTAATCTTAATTGAGAGACAAAATAAATTATGTACAATGAGTGCTTAAAACTACTATCATTACTTTTGTATTCCGTACAATTTACAAAACCCATGCATTAAATGATTACTGAAGCTAATCAGGTCTATGCAGGTGTAAACATGTTTATGCACAACTGTATTAGCAATTGAATTTTGAACTAGTTATTAGACTTGCACTGACATGTCGGCTTTGTGACTGGTAGTGGGGGTATAGGATAAAGGATTCAACATCATTTCTTCTCTAGAACTCGACCCAGGCGGATTAAATTAAATTTTATCAATACTTAAAAGTAAGTATTTATACTACTATTTTATACTTACATAAATCTTTATACACTTCACAGTGATTGAATTAAAATATTATTTTTCTAATTACATATGTACTTTTTTCAAAATTCCCTTCAGATGTCGACTTTGGCAGCGTACCTCAACGATGCTAACCAAAGCTCCTCACAGATTGGTAGGCTTGCCGACCTTCGCGTAGGAGTTAGCTATGAAATAGTTAAATTTGATAAGATTAACACTAAATATGGAAAAGCCATAATAGCACACATCAGATCGTATGTTGGACCTACACAGTTTGAGGACGAACCAAATATAGTTTTCCTGCCAAATAGATTCACCGATATGTTTACGAAAGAAATTATCGACGATTATGATGTTACAAACAGAAAAATAGCTTTGCTCTATAAAGGAATAAAAAATCGCCGATATGATTTGGAATTCTTTTAAGTGTTATTTTAATTTTATTTTTATTTAAGTTATTTTTATTTTTATGTGATATATATAAAAAAAAAAAAATGAAAGAAATTATGTAAAATTGGAAGATATATATATTTTTTTTAAATAATACTTTTAGTGCAAGATTTCTGTTATAAAATTTTTAAAAAAAATAATTTAGTTAAAAAAAAAAAAGAAAGAAAAATTAAGTTTATAAAAAAAAAAATATTTTAATTATTTAGAGGAAAATGTAATAAATTCCATGTCTGTGCACGTTGGGGCATGTTAAGACAAGCCAGTTACTTATAAATTTCATTCAGAAGTATCAATTGCAATATCATGTTTGTGCACGTTGGGACATGTTAAGACAAGCCAGTTCGATTAAAAATTTCATTCAGTTGTATCAATTGCAATCATGACCTCGTCGGGTGCGTGTGTCGTAGACATGCAGTGCCTCATAGACAACTCAAAACTGTATATCGTGAAAGAATTGTCTATTTTAGACATGGAGAATCTTTCAAGTGGACACTGGTTGTTTAAACCGCCAGAAAATCTGTCATTAAATGCATTCAGTTACCGAGTAAATTCATGGTTAACTAGAAATTTTCATCAAATTAAATGGGAAGAAGGAGAGGTGGACTATGTGGAATTAGATGCTATTCTACACAAACATCTTACCCATTACAACAAAATCTTTGTAAAAGGACTCCAGAAAAAACAATTTTTAAATCATTATTGTGGAAACGTAATCAACCTAGAAGAATTCGATTGCCCTCAAATTTCTCAATTAAGACCATTAAACGATGGCACTCAGTGTCTTCTTCATAACAAGACTCCGACGATGTGTACCCATTTTCATGTATATGCTCTTTCACATTGGATATTAATTTCAAATGTATTAAGAAAAATTTAATTTTAATATATGTATTGTATTTGTATAAAAGATGTTTGTATATAAGTAATGGTTAAACTGATAATGTAAATGATTATATTAAAAAAAAAATTGTGAATATCTCTAATTTCTTTTTTTTTTAATAATAAAAAAAAATTGCATTTAGAAAATTTTTATTTCATTTTTTCTTCCCCTGTTTTCTTGCTAATGATAATAAAATAATAAATAATAAAATAAAATAATTTATATAAAAAAAATATACATTGAAAAAAAAAAATGAATAACATGAAAATAAAATAATAAAATATTTGAATAAATACATTATAATGAAATAAAATAAATTATTAAAAAGAATAATGATATTTAAAAAGAAAAGTCTGAAAACGGCATGTCAGAGCAGGCCTTTTTTTAGTGGAGCACAGACACAAAACTTATCAGACCTGCGCTTGCATGTTTTGCCTGGCATGTGCAGGCATGTTAATCTCTTGCTAGGCACAATATAGTTCATTTTTAATCTTGACTCCTTAGCGTTCGGAGCTCCGATATTTCAAAATATATCAAGTTATATATATTGCACAAACAATTACATATACATATTTGATATACAATATAGATACTAAAAATAAAAAACAAATAAGAATATAAATAATACGAAGATAGATTTACTTATATTTTTTACAGGTAATTTAACTTTTTTTTCTCTTGAAGATAATTTGAAAATTAATACATTTTCATAAAAACACGAAATGCTATTGGCTAACAATAAGTGACGTCATGCCCAAGGGTGGGAGACATCAGTTAGTTACTGACCAATTCAAACAGGGCAAGCTCAGACATGCAAGTTGAGCAATATTAAGCCATATACAAATTATGTGATAAATAAAGAAAAGTAAATTAAAACATTTATATTTTATTAAAAAGTTCAAAGTTCAATTTACTTTTAACTTCATAATAACAAAAAAAAAAACGGTTAAAGCGAAAGAGGCAGCTGGCTACATGTCCAGACTTGTTGGAGCATGTTTGTGCTCGTTGAGGATATGACAATGGTATGAGTCATCATTATTTTTACTTGCCTGTTCAAACATGTTGTGCAAGCGTGTTAACATTTTTTTTAAAAAGTAAGTTATTAAGTGCCTGTTCAAACATGTTGTGCAAGCGTGTTAACATTTTTTAAAAAGTAAGTTTTTAAGTCTCCAAAACATTCAAAGTTTTATTATTTATAAAGCAATAAAAGCTAATAAGGGCAAAGTTCAGTTTTAAAAATATTGTTTTTTCTAAGAAACATATATGAAGTTAACGGACAGGTTGAGTCCTGCATCAAAGGTGGGAGGTATGATTCACCTTAGAGAGAAAGACACTTGCAAGAGAGAGAGAGGGAAGACAAGCACGCAATTCTATTGGCTAACTATAAGTGACGTCATAGAGTGGGGGGGGGGACATCCGTAACGGTAGAGTAGTGAAGCTTGTAAGGTAATTCGTCATTCGTTGCCCACAGCTCGAGAGGTTAACTTCATACTTCAAAGGTAAGTAATAATACTTTTTTTTTATTGAAACAATATTTTGATAATGATGTGATACTTTCATATAATATTCTTCTTTCAGATGTCTAAGTTGGCAAGCTTTTTGAATGATGTGAATACAAGGTCTGTGGGCATTGGCAAATTATCAGATCTAAGAACCGGATACTCATACGAAGTGAAGCAATTCGAAAGAATCAACACTAAATTTGGAGATGCCATCGTTGCCCATTTACATTATATTGGCCCGACAATGGACTACCCAACGAGGATCTTCCTTCCACGCAGATTTGCGGCAGTGATAACTGATGAAATGGTGGAAGATTACCAACAATCAAAGAAAAAACTGTTAATAATGTACAAAGGCTTTAATAATGGAAGATATGACATAGAATTTAAATAAAATTTATACTGTGAAATAAATGTTATTATTTTACTTGTATACTTCCGTTAAATAAAAATAAAATGTTTTAATTAATGTTTGTTCATTCTTATTTTTACTTTATACACTTATAAATAAAGAAAAGTTAATTAAAACTTATTTATATTTTATTAATAAGTTCAAAGTTCAATTTACTTTTAACTTCATAATAACAAAAAACGGTTAAAGCGAATGAGGCAGCTGGCTACATGTCCGGACTTGTTGGAGCATGTTCAGGTAATCACACATAACAAAAAAACGGTTAAAGCGAATGAGGCAGCTGGCTACATGTCCAGACTTGTTGGAGCATGTTCATACAGGTTTGTATAGTTGGTAAACGGAAATAATAATAAGATATATGAAAGTTCAAAGTTCAATTTACTTTTAACTTCATAATAACAAAAAAAAAAAAAAACGGTTAAAGCGAAAGAGGCAGCTAGCTACATGTCCAGACTTGTTGGAGCATGTTCAGGTAATCACACATAACAAAAAAAAAACGGTTAAAGCGAATGAGGCAGCTGGCTACATGTCCGGACTTGTTGGAGCATGTTCAGGTAATCACACATATTGAGACTACACCGATGATATGTTCATACAGGTTTGTATAGTTGGTAAACGGAAATAATAATAAGATATATGAAAGTTCAAAGTTCAATTTACTTTTAACTTCATAATAACAAAAAAAAAAACGGTTAAAGCGAAAGAGGCAGCTGGCTACATGTCCAGACTTGTTGGAGCATGTTTGTGCTCGTTGAGGATATGACAATGGTATGTGTCATCATTATTTTTACTTGCCTGTTTAAACAGCTGGCTACATGTCCAGACTTGTTGGAGCATGTTCAGCTATGTTGGCATATATATAAATTAACAGGTATGATAAAAGATGTGGAAGGGAAAGGGGGGGGGGCTTGCTACAGAGACCTGTCCAGAGAGGTAATCATTTGGAAAAAAAGATGCAATTCTATTGGCTAGTTAGAGTGTGACGTAATTGTGGTGGGGGGTTAATGCTAGTATCGCAGTCCAAGTGTCAGTTCGGGTTTAGTTTTCAGTGAGTGTAGGTCGCGTCATCAGCAGCGGAAGCAGTCCAGGTGGAGGGGGTAAGTAAATAGTTTTTTCTATTACCTAAAGTGAGGTTATCCATTTTAATTTTTCAATATTTTTGTGATAGTGGGGGTAATTTAAATAAAAAAAAAAATTCTTGGTGAGGGGGGTTAGATTTTTTAAAAAATAATTCCAAGTTAAAACATAAGAGAACATTCAAAACTAGAGTAAGCGAGACTACCACTGTGGCCGACTGGTGCAGATGACGTGTCTACCAGTACGAAGGTTGTAGGATCGAATCCCAGGTAAGTAAAAATAATTAAAAAAAAAAAATCCCCTCCTGTCTATCAATGGGCGAGGGGGGTGGAGGTATGAGGTCCGCCATCTTGTGGTCATCAGCTGGTACGAGGTCGGCCATCTTGTGTACTACAGCTGTTAGGAGAGCCGCCATCTTGTAGGAGGAGCTTAAGAGGCCAACGAATACGACGACCTAGAGGTGGTGGGGGTAAAGGTAGGTGTCATGTGATAGGAGTAGGGCTAGGGTGGGGGTAATGAGGTGTCGTCGAATTCGCTGATTGGTCAATTAATAAGGGTGGGGGAAGGAGTGGGGGTAAAGGTGGTGTCGTCGAACTCGATGATTGGTCAAAAAGGGAAGGGGTGGGGGTAGGGGGCGTGGTCAAAAGCCCTCGTCGAGTTCGATGATTGGTCAAAAAGGGGAGGGGTGGGGGTAGGGGGCGTGGCCTAAGTGGTCGTCGAGTTCGATGATTGGTCAAAAAGGGGAGGGGTGGGGGTAGGGGCGTGGTCTAAGTGCTCGTCCAGTTCGACGACAAAAAAAGTGCGCCAGAACCCGCATTTTCCCTCTACTTTTATTGAGCGAATTAAGTGTTAACACTTCCTTCGACTTGATAAAGGTACCGGAAAAGATGAGAACCGCGGCCTTCGAAGATTACATTTCTTCCCATTATCCGGGCTCATATCGTTTATTTACAGATGGGTCCAAAATCAATAATAAAGTCGGAAGTGCTGTGTATGATCCGGTTCGGAACTATTTTACGATAATTAAATTAGAAGATGAGGCGTCCATCTATACAGCGGAGCTAATTGCTATTTTAACGGCTTTAAAATATATTTATTCGTTGTCGGAGAAAAAATATACCATTATTAGTGACAGCCAGAGTGCGTTGTGTAAATTATCACATATACACAACCAGTCTGCAGGAATGAATCACATTATCGCAGAGATTGTAGAAACTATTGCCATCTTTAAAGAGAAGGGAGTCTGCATTAATTTTTTGTGGGTAAGAGGTCATTGTGGTATAAAAGAGAATGAAATTGTTGATACACTTGCAAAGGAAGCCACCAATAGTGGGGAAATGGCTAATTATAAATTACCACACACCGATATCAAGGGTATAATTGCAAAAGCAGCACTACAAAAATGGCAGACAGATTACAATAATGGTGATAAAGGTAGATTCTATAAAACTATGGCAGATCAGTTACCGAGACAACCATGGTTTAAGGGAACTGTCACTAATAAATGGGTTGTTACGACAATAAGCAGGCTGAGAGCGAACCACGCGGTGTGCGGATCGTATCTACACAGGATCAACAGAAGGTCCTCTCCTCTTTGCGTAGATTGCAATGAGGAGGAAGATTTCAAACATGTAATAATGATATGTCCACGTTATGTGGTAGAAAGGAAACGAATGTTTGACGATATATACAGGTATTTAGATGCACCATTTCCCCCTCCATAGATAAAATAATTATTATCCTTATTTTTTTTAAATGATTTTTAGGCGCGTCAACATCTAAGGTTATTGGCGCCCGGAGCTTTTTTTTTTCCAGTGCACTGCCGGCCTCCTTACAGTGTTCTGTCGTTACAGACACACTGGGACATTGAGCTGTAAGAAGCTCCTAGGAAGAGAAAAATCTAAGGGTCAGCAGCTGGATTCGAATCCAGGACCTCCGCGTGGGAGTCCAGTATGCTAACCGCATAGTTAATCCCTTCCCTATATTTATTATTATTATTAAAGATCTACCTATGTGCCATGCGCTTACTAAGTTCAAAGGTAAATGGGTAAATTCATTAAATTTCTATTTAAAAAGAATGTATTCAAATTTTCATGATTCTATAAAATTTTCTTCAAATATTCATCCACTTTTTAGAAACATATTTTAATACAGAATAGGATACTGTTCAATAATTTCCGGTGACTGAAGCTTTCATTGAGAAAAAGAAAAAAAAATCCATAAATCAATTGAGAAAACAGGTGATCAATATCCAGTACCATGGCGACAATAGAACCATTCTCTGTCTACCTTTCAAAAGCGAACAAAAGACAAGGGGGGAAAAAAAATAGAAAGACGTCTTTTCAATTTGGTGTGGGAGGGGAGGGAGCTTTGTGTGTTTGTGGGGGGGGGAGAGTTAAGTTAAAAAAAAAAGTTCAAACTTTGAACATAGTGTGACATAGATAGGTCACTCTGCGACTAACTTCTCTTTTAAAGTATTTCTCAAAGTATTGGCTTTCTTAGACTCGAACTTTTATTTTTTTATTTTCTTATCTCCACTTCTTTTTTTGTGACATTCAACTTATAAAAAATTTCTTGACCAAATTTCGAGATTTTATGATATTTATATCGAGAGAATATTTTTTTTTTTTCTTCAAACTTCCGTAATATTGAATTCTTTTACGAACATACTGACAGACATCTTTTTTCTGTCTCTTTCTCTCTTTTTCGTAAATCGATAATCAGTTATTTGAAACTTTCGATTTATTTTATTTAATAACTATTTTTTCTTTTAGTTGGGAAAGAAAGAGATTTAAGTTGTGCATTTTAAATTTAGGGATAGATATATATTTTTTCAATTATGGGATACTAAAAACTTTGTATTAAATATTAACTTCTTTTTTTTTTTTCTTTATTTATAAAGTTTAAGAAAAATTGTTTGTTAAAGATTAAAGCAAAAATAGAGTATGACGTGTTGACGACAATCGGCGGAAATTACAGTTGGCGACAAACTTTCCTGCTCGCTACTTCATTCTGTCCGTCTTCACATTTCCTGTCATGATGTATATGGAATGGTTGTTTATTTTGGACAGACATTACTTCCTCGTAGGTCTGAAAATTAAAAAAAAAATAATAATTTTTTTTGGATATCAAATCTTTAATGGTTAGTTTTAAAAAATAATAATAATTTATTTATTAATTAAACAATATTACTGGTTAGCAATAACGTTTGCTAAAAGGGAGGAAATAACTACAAATTAAATCTGTTTCCGGTAGAACAGTTGTAAAAGGGTTGATCGTCAAAAACTGCCCGAAAAAGCTGTAACGTTTAAAAAACACCCAACTTTGACAAT
Source organism: Rhodnius prolixus (assembly GCF_049639745.1). NCBI lineage: Eukaryota > Metazoa > Arthropoda > Insecta > Hemiptera > Reduviidae > Rhodnius > Rhodnius prolixus. Next base: position 9,717,956 of record NW_027411583.1, on the reverse strand, counting down.
TTTTTTTTTCTCTTTTTCTGTAAAAGTAAAAAAAAAAACTAAAGTAATCGCCTATTATTTCAGGCGGGGCTTAACGTTCAACTACCAAATTAGGTGCCGTGGACGGAGGCGACTAGCAAACATACTTTACTGTATTTTTTTTTTTTTTTTGTTAACCATTAAATCATCCAAATACCATTCTTTCTACCTTTGCTGACGATACTGCAATTTTATCTCCACATTCCGATCCTCTTATCGCTACACGAGCTCTACAAACACATATCAACCACTTACAGGACTGGCTTTTCAAATGGAGAATCAAAACCAACGTTATAGTTTATAGTATTTACTCTCAGATGGAAAATCCTACCTCCCTTCATCTTGAACCAAACTCCTGTACTAACTGTGGACAAAGTACGCTACTAGACAAACGGTTGACATGGAATCCCCATACTAGACTGAAAAGACAAGAAACTAACCAGCGCTACAAACTTCCCGCCAGACTACTTGACAAACGATCGAAACTTAACCTAGATAACAAAAGACTCTAATGTTACTGCGACCCATTTGGTCATACGGCATTGAAGTATGGGGATCGTCTAAGCGTTCCAACTCACTACGCCTCCAGGCATTACAGTCCAAAAATACTTGGAAAACTTCTTAAAAGCTCCGTTCTATGTATCTAACCTCACACTATCCCATAATGACCTCAAATTCCCCTTTCATTACAGATCTTGCTAACACTCGTTTCTTCAAATTGCATTCCACTCTACAGCAGCTCTTCCTAACCCTCTCATAGAACACCTATCTTCCTCCATATTACCAGGTAATCCTCTAAGGAGATTGAAGAGAAGATGGCCTCGTGATCTTCTCTTATCGTGAGAGCAAAGCACGTTACTGGGTGCCTTCTCCACTCATGATTTTCTTCTATTTCTTTTTTCTTTTACCATATTTGCTTGTTGCAACAACTGTTGCAGTGGTAAGTTACAATAAAAGATTAAAAAAAAAAAAATTGTTATAATATTAAAATATGTTTAGTTCCGAAGTTTAGCAAATGTTTTATAATATATTTATTCATATATTTGTAAATTTAGTATGGTTAATAAATAAATTAGAGTCAAGTCGTAAGACGGACTAAGTCCATGCTCGAAGTGCGCTTTCTTTTGAATTAAAGAAATGTTACTTTTGCTTATAGTTAGGATAAATATTTTGTTTTTTGTATGCTATTAAGTTCCTGAATAAACACTATTATTGTTATTAGTTACGACTGTAAAAGAGAGAGAAAATTACCCAGTATGACTGGAGAGAAGCAGAGGGAATATCCTTCAAGGAGATAGACCTGGAAACAGACGGGTACATCAGGAATCGCGATAGTAATCTATGAAAACATCATTCGTGAATTTCATCCACTCCTAAAACAATCACGTCCCGCATATTTTTGCAACAACTGTTGCAGTGGTAAATTACAATAAAAGATTAAAAAAAAAAAAACTACCGTGGCGCACTCTTTTATTATAAAAGATAAAATTCCCAAATTTTCTTTAAAATGTTGGGAAAAACCTCCTTTATAACTCTAATATTTTTTTGCAACAACCCATATTAAATAACATTGTTATTATTGCTTTTTTTCAATTTTAAATTTTAGAGCACTCTTTTGTGAAATGAATTAATCAAATGCACAATATTTTGCTATTGTTCGTTTTCTCAGTTTAATAAGGTAATAAAATTAAATTAGGTTTCTGCGAAGGGTTCTTGGGCATTGTTCAGTACACTTTTCCTGTTTTGTTTATCACCGTGGAGGAAAAAAATGGAAAAATATTTTCCGCGAACCATCTCTGAAACATGGCGCATAAAGTCATGTAGTTTTTCTTTTGAATTTCCCATCACACAGAACCTTCAAGGGTTCCTTATCCTCCCCTCTCCTCTTACTCTCCTTTCTTCTTCCTGATTCTTCCGCAACCACCTCACTTCCAATACCCTTCAAACAACATCCAGGTTATTAAGATCTTCTTGAATGAACATCCTTTTTTTTTTTCAGTTAAATCTCCTGATGGATGGTTTACCTCTCTTCACCTCCACCCATCTCCGCCGCTTAACCTCCTCCTCTGTAGCTTTCTGTTCCTTAAAAAAGTTAATTTGATTTCTGGTTGATCCTGCTTCTCTTTCATTCCCAGTAGTCGTTTGTCTCCTTTAGTTAGAATCCTGGTATTCGTTAACATTAAGGTTAAGATAAGATAAAAATTTATTTCACATACAAATACATGCATATATACATACATTGGAGTGCCAGTTAAGTACTATAACCTTCAGGCATAAATTATACAAACAATGAACAATGAAATGAAATTAAATTATATACTAAGGGGAAAAACAATGAAAAACCTCCAGCTTATAAGAAAGATTTCAATTCAGGGAGCCCCTAACTCTCCTGTGCCTGTGCACCGTGTCCACATTATAGTCACCTATTCGTCTGCAGAGGTGGTTGTGACTTGATTCACACTTACTGAAGAAACCAGTAGCGAGGCGCTTGATGTAGTTTTCTACATAGTCCATGTTGGTTTCATTGACATTAGTTACTTTTTTAGTGTTCTGGCTGCCTGTAATTCTAGCCCAAGGTTGATAAGGTGCACTTTTGAGTACTTGAAAATATCTAAGAGGGTCGCCTGCAATCGGGCGAAAAAGGACGACATCATTATGTTGGCTCAGTCTTACTGTAAATGGGTTCTACAGGTTTATTTCTTGTAGTTGCCAAATTGCCTTTACTAGGACAGGATTGTACAATAAGGAGAAATGAAGTCTTCCTGGCCTTAATCTTGGTCCATGTAGGGAAGTCAAGGATGGGCTTTGAATATGTCATTTTTCTTCCCTTATTATTCCAGGAAATTAGCATACCAGCTTCCCTGAACTCACTCCTAAGAAAAAATAAAACTGGGAATAATAATTCAAATTAATTAAGGATTCAAAATTGGCGAGGAATCGGTCAAATAAAACAACAACTCGTCTTTTTGCCAACGTTTCGACAAATATATATTGCCTTCTTCAGGGCCTGGATATTACAAATACAAAAATACAAACAATTTAGAGAATAAAAATAAATAAATTGAATTAAAAAAAAGTAAAATCAAATAAATTCTTTATAATTATTGAAACTTACGTGGTCATTACCAAATTCCCATTGTCATTACCAAAATTCCCGTGTAAGTCCCGCTATATCTGTATATACGAGTATACGACCTGTACGACGTATACCTGTTCTCCAGTTCTGGCTCTTAGTTTTCTGTAACTCAACCAACCCGCGTTTTTGGTATTTTTGTATTTTGTAATATCCAGGCCCTGAAGAAGACAATATATTTGTAGAAACGTTGGCAAAAAGACGAGTTGTTGTTTTTATTTGGACCGATTCCTCGCCAATCTTGAATCCTTAGTCTAATAATTTACGGCCACGAAATCTATATATTTAGATTCAAATTAATGATTATTAAAACAAGTTAAAATCCTCCCCCCTCTCCAAATAACAAAATAAGGCTTTAAAATTAAATGGAATGCGACGATGTCACAGATAGCTAAGATTATTTTGGAATGTAATGGACAAGTAAAATTACATTGGCACTTGGTACATTATTTTTTTTTTTTTTTCTGCGTATGTGAATATGGGTATTTTGGTTTAAATATAAATGAAACTGCCGGGAGCGGCCCCCCCCCCATATACACGGCCCGGTTGTAGTAAAAAGGATGTCTTCGTATATGATTGGAGGGTGAATAATGTATAAGTATGTATGTGCATGTGCGTGTGGGTCTGTGTGTGTGTGTGTGTGTATGTATGTCTGTGGGTATATGTGTATATTAGTGTCGGAGGGGGGTGAGAGAAAGAAAGAGAGTGAGATAGATCGGGCCCCACGCTTGGCTTGGATGCGCGCACAGTGTTGTAGATCTCAGTGTGGAAAGGACGTCGTCATATACTCCTATATAGGAGGCAGTGAATAAGTAACTTTATGTTGGCAATACTGCTCTCTACTACGCGGATGTCCTCCCCCCACCCATTCATTTGACACTCACAAACACTTGCCAGTTGCCAAGTTACCACTCATGTTTAATCATGTCCCTTGCACTATATATTTTTCCTATGACGCGTTATGTCAATGCTTTTGCTTGATATGACATTAAACAAGGCGCCTCTCAGCTCTGTACAACTCTATACCGCGTCAGTTCTTCTTAATCTTTTCTATATCAGCTCTCATTTCTCATCCCGCCAAAACTATGTCCACATAATCGATTATTACGCATTCAAAAAAAAAAAAAAGCAAAAAAATAGTGAAAACTTCCACTTCCCTCTCTAACTGTACGTCGTATCTTGTCTCAATGACGTCAATGATTTTTTTTCCAAAATTGTGACGTAGGACATATGTCAGCAAAAAACAAAAAAAAAGTTCTAAAATAAATAAATATTACATCATCCTTCAAGGTATAAACTTTATTTTTATTTATTTCTTGTCCATATATTATTTATTTTACTTCGCTCAGTATTGGATACATCTTCAGATTATGTATTTATTAACTTCCTTTTCTTTTTTTTTTTTTTTCTTTCCAAGAGACGGAAATCCAGTGGTGTCTAGAGAGGTAGACTCTATAAATAGTTTCACTATTTGGGGGGATATTTTATATTTATACTTCCACTAAATATAGATATTTTTTATATTTTAGAAATTATTTCTGTTTGATATTTGGTCTTATATTTATTAACTTTAAATATTCCAACAAAATTTCCAGCTCCCTTATTATATATATAAATGCCTTCGGCACCTGATTCACCTCATTCATCTGTTACCCTACACTCCGTTGCCCCGGCGTAGCTTCCGTGGAGACGGGGGTGGGCCGAGGTGTAGACACACACAAAAAAATATAAACCAAGAAAAGTAAAATAAGATCAACAAAAAAAAGAAAACATATAGGTGTATATGTGGTGCTTGGGCGCCACGCCGTTTTAAAATAGACTTCCGCAGCAAACGGCGATATCCACGGGGTAAGGGGACGAAGGTAAAAAAAAACAAACAAAAAGGCAAGTGGGAGTAAGTAATACGTATAATAACAAAAAAAACTATTAAGCATAAAAAAACAAAAATAATGACAAATGCAGCTCTGTTTACCGGTTCAGTTCGAACGTTACGCTAATTACGTAACTAGGTATTTAATAATCTATCTGGACACAACAATCTTACTCCCTAAATAAAAAAAAAGCATATTTACAAAAAAAACGTATTTACATGAAAACTGTTATTTATCATTGGAAAAAAAAACCTTTCTTAAGGAAAAAAAAACACAACCGGAAGCTTCCTGAAACTTTTCAACCAATTAAAATGAAAAGAAATTACAAATAATAAAAGAAACTACTTTTCTAAAAGAAAAGCCTAATATAAAAAAAATTATATACAACAACACAATAAATCAAACTAGGAAAAATGATACAGAATAAAACAAAAGAAATAAAATTCTGTAACTATAAATAGCCTGTAAGAACCCTTCTCCTACACGGGAAATTATCTTATTTAAATGTTCAAAATAACAGAAAACTCACCCCAAGCCTGGCTTTTTTTTTCTTTAATAGAGTAAAGGACTATTTACAGTGTTCCGAAGCGCCGTCTTCTTTCTTCGGGATCCCACATGAAGATTTTCCTGTGCTTTTCCTTCTTCCCTTTCCGTTGTTTCTTCCGTAGAGCGTAATCCCCTCGATGGGAAACCTTACCAGAGGGCTGTCCTATGCCACTAGTAACGCACTCACTTTACGGAATTTTCCCAATTTTCCTAATACGAAAAAAATTAGAAAATCACATCCGGCAAGCCGATAAAAAGGGAATCCAGTGCACCACTTCTCTCAAGCGCTACTTCACTCACACTATCTCTCTCGCGAGCTCCGCGCACCCCCCCACGCGCCGCTGTGTTTACATCTTCGCCGACAAACCTAAGTCCAACTTTACTCTATTATACTCTATTGTACATATCAATACGTACACATAAATGTATTCTTGGCATGCACTTGTCATTAAATCCAATTATTTAAAATTATTTGAAATTAAAATGGTTACCAATTTTTGTTTCCGAATTTTATTCGGTAACAATTTTCTCAATATTTTATGTTCACAAAAGACTTAAATAACTTTCTGAAAATTCTCCACTCACAGAATCTAAGAAACCATTCATCTTTTGTTTAACATCTTAATAATTGTGCAGGAGTTTTTAGTCTATACAATGGCATGGCTTCACTGAAGGGACGTCTCACAATGTTTCAATTCCATGAGAAAAACTCTTGAAAGATAAATTTCCAGGGAACCAGTTATTAATTAAGATAAAATTATAAGGGTTCTGGTGTCGTATTTTCACGAAAAATTGAGCTTGAAAAGATTTTTCTCTTTAAATGTAAAATATTCACATCTACACACACACACACAGAACGTTTAGACACCAAATTTCCTTTTTTAGGATCAAATTTTGTATTTCCGGTGAAACCAAAATCTGGATAATTTGATATTTACTATCATACTTCCTGTTCCTAGATATAAGAAAGCGTTTACATCGTTGTTTGAAGGTCGAACAATAACATTGATCAGCGGACAAGTACAAGAAATAAGAACTCCATTATTAGCGGATTCAGGATCAGGGGATGAAATTATTTACATCCAAGGCTGGTCTGTGAAGTTCAAAAATCGCGTTGGATGAAGGGTGATTCCTGTAATGGGAAATCCAACTTCAACCGGACATACGTAGATCGGGTGACCGCTGTTGATCCTCTTTCTCCCTGCTGTACGCTGTAATGGTAAAGATATGATCCTCTTATACGGGTATAACTAATTAACAGTCTTTTTTGCGATTAAAATATGTGCTGAGAAAAACCTGCTGATGGAACCTAGATACAGGGAGATTCGTATCTTTTCGGACAGCCAGGCTGCACTGAAGGCTCTTGTATCATTCAGAATGACCTCTTCCCTGGTTTGGGACTGCAGGAAGGCCCTAGAACTATTGCCTCGGTACAACAGTTCTCGGTAGAATGGGTGCTGGGTCATGTGGAGGATTGAAGGGAATGAGAAAGCTGATCATCTGGCCAGGAATGGAGCTAACACTCCTTTCATTGGCCTGGAGCTTATCCTGGGGATCACCAGGGGTTCGGTTCGTGCGGCTTTCAGAGATTGGATCTGAAGGGAGAACGGAAAAGAATTGGGTGATGTGTCCTGGGGGTTTGAACACAGCAAGACTATTGCTTGGCTTGGCTATGTAAGCAAAGAACCAAAGAGACCCTTTGTTTGGGTGGAAATCAGATTACTCTGATTTTACAGGCCTATTCACACGGGGCACGGTAGGTTCAGGAAGCACCTGTACAAGGTGGGAGGCTTATCTGCTCGGGAACTGTTGTGCAGATTTTGTTAGGAAGTGGAGGGAAACGGCCTCTCACTTGTTCGATTGCTTTGAAACATTTGGAGTCGTTAGCAGAGGAGGGTTCGCTCACTAGAACTAAGAAGGGGTTGGCACAATAAGTCTTTTGTTGCTGCGGTGCCGTGGGGCCTAGGTCCCGTCCCATCTAATATTCTATTCTATTATACGGGCAAGCTTCGGGAAGGAAACGCCTCTCCAGCATAAGTAACCAGCTGAACTTCCACACAGATTAAGACATAGAAAACTGAAAAATGAATTGGGGAAGTTTATATTAAGAGTGTTCATCTCGAAACCCTGATAACTACCCAGGTTATCTAAGGATCATGAAGCAGATTCTCGGTGCCTAGTACTTTTTATAGAAACTCCAGGTACTAACAGATTGGGATAACCCACTTCCTAAACATCCCTCTCCTCTGGGGAGAGTACATCCTTTTCCCACCTCCTAGCAATTACTCCAGCCTTCTTTTGCGGTGGCTCTCCCATGCCTGTGCTAATCCAAAGGGTTGCCTGAGAGATTCGTCTTAGAGACCATTCATTCTTTGTGTGTGTTTTAATGTCGATCAGTATTAGAGATTCGTTCAATTTTTGGGTTTTTCCCTACTTTTGATAAGTTTATGAATTCCCATTTCATTGGCTTACTTAATAATAAAGATGTTTCTTCGTAATATGGATTCTTAAGCTTAAAGGCAGTATTTGAAGCCTAGAAAAGGTTTCAGAGAAGGTTATAAAAAGTAAATTTTACTTTGGTGTTAGAAAAAAAATCAAATCAGATTCCTTTTTTCAAAATCACGGCTATTTGTGGCAATATTTATCAAAACAAACTTAAAATAAGGCGAAAGAGCTTTTAGAGGAGGAGCCAAAGAGTATGGGTAGCAGCTGTTATGGTGAAGGTGCAGAATGAAAGTGGAAGCTTTTGGCGATTTACTAGAATGGAAGTTGTAAGCTCGCAAAACTTTTCCTTTCTCTTTCGTAGTAAGATCTTTCTGTGGGGGGGATATCGACCCCGTCTCTGAAGGTACATTTACTGTGTATGTGGTCGACTGCGACCTGCGACGACTGCGACCCTGTTCAGCTTTCTCTCTCTCTCTCACTTTTTTTTCTCCTCTCTTTTAGCACTGTTTTCCTACGGCTGCAATTCACTTCAGATTTCATTATCCTTCCTCGACACCTCATGGTCCTTCTTTAAACTTTCTCACCATTTATATTATGTTCGCCTGCTGTTTCTTGTATGCTGTTAGACATTGTCTCCGCTTTTTTCCACCAGAAAATGAGAACATTTGATGCCCTGAAATGTGTTTAAGAAAAGTTCAAATTTACATACTTAAATTTTCTTGAAAACCAAGAATTTGTACGAAAAAGCTCGTCAGCTTTATTATTTTACAGGTCTGTTGTAATAAAAGGATATAGGGTAAAGTCGGGTGAGATGGCCAATCGGTAGAGACGGCCAACAGCCGAAATTTAACCGAAATGTCGTCCGACGGCGCTGCGTGACCTCTCCAGTGATGAACCTTCATGTCTGACCACAGTGAGTTCATTTTGGTCTGCGTCAAAGCGTTATTAATTAACTCGGCGGAAATTATACTGAAGAAAATTTGAGATCGTAGTAACCCCTCACCCAAACTGTCGTCTCTGCAAGAAAACGAGCCAAGTCTGTTGTCACTTTATTAACTTCTCTCGAGCACATTGCTGTTGTGAAAAACAGAGTTGCAAAGAAATCCAAACCAAAAAGAAATACCATCCCCAAAGAGACAATTCTGAAAGAAAGGATTGTCCGAAAAAAGAAAACGCTCACCTTCCCCAAGTTCCGATGAAAAGGACGAAACAGGAATCGAATTTGAAGAGGAAAGTGATGCCATTTTAGAAATCGATGAAACTGAATGTACAGGATATGGGGAAAGCTAGAACAAGAGCAGAAAAAGAAGATTGGTTGGAATGCATAATATGCCGGAAGTGGTTCCACGAAAATTGCTCTTCTATTTCATACACTTGCCAAAATTGTAGTAAAAGCGCATTCAAAAAGAAGAATAATAAGTAAATAATTCATTTTTTTCTGTTATTTTTAAGTTTTACTAGCGCAATTTCATTTACAATATGTGGCCATCTCTCCCAAGTTACATTGGCCAACTCACCCAACCCAGGGGGGGGGGATAGATGGCCAATTGCTATTTTTTTTTTGTAAGAATAAAAAAATGTTTCTCTTAGCATTTTTTCTGAAATTTTTTCCTCATCTTATGTTTGTGAGCGTATGAGGTTTCCAAAAATAATAATAAAGTAAGCCTAGGCCCTTACCGAAAATTTGCAGGCACCCTCCAAATAAAATGGTGGCCATCCCACCCTACTTTGCCCTACTAGGTTAAGGAATCCTTAAGTCACTACTCTCCCAGATCCCCATGGAAATCAATAATCCCTAAGAGATAAGAGAAAAGTTTCGGAAAACAGTGTGACGTTCGAATATCTTGAAAACTTTATGGAGAACTTGAAAATAAAGAGTCGCTGTGGTGGTAGAACAGCTTTTACTTCTGTAAGAAATAGTTACGACTGTAATAAAATCAAATAATCTAATAATGAATTGATGTTAACAATAAAATCAGAATTTAGAGATAAACTGATACGGAAAGCAAATAGCGCTAAATACCATTTGTATTTACAAAGAATTAGAGTTTTGAATTTAGGGGAAAACGGATATATTCATGATCAAAACAGTATGAAGTTTTGTCAGCGCGTGAACGTTAACACCCCAAAGCGTAGCGTTAGGCGGGGCGCTATGCGCCAGCGGATAAAACCGGAAGTGACGAAGCGGGTTACAATAATCGTGAATAGGTCACACTTGAATACATGCAAATACGAGGGTCGTTTGAAAAGTCCGTGCAAAAATAAAAACTATTTAATTTTTTGGGGTAAACCTTTTTTATTTTTCAACATAGTCTCCTTTTAGGCTTATACACTTCGTCCAACGCTGCTCTAGTTTGTTGATCCCTTCCGATTAATAGGATTTGTCCAAGTCTGAAAAATAGCCATTCGTTTCTGCAATCACCTCCTCGTTTGAATAAAATCTTTTTCCCGCCAGCCATTTCTTCATATTGGGGAACAAATAGTAGTCCGAGGGAGCCAAGTCTGGAGAATAGGGGGGGATGTGAAACGAGTTGGAACCCTATTTCCATTAATTTTGCGACCACAACTGCTGAGGTGTGAGCTGGTGTGTTGTCGTGATGGAAAAGGACTTTTTTGTGGGCCAATCGTGGGCGTTTTTCTTGCAGCTCGGTTTTCAAACGGTCCAATAACGATGAATAATATGCACCTGTAATAGTTTTACCCTTTTCCAGATAGTCGATGAGGATTATTCCTTGCGAATCCCAAAAGACAGCCGCCATAATCTTGTGCGTGTAAAGTCCTGCGGATTCTTCTGGAACAGCTGCAAACCGTCCTTGCAACACTTCACACGATTTCGTTTTTGGTCAAGCGTGAGCAATCGCGGCACCCATCTTGCGGATAGCTTTGTCATGTCCAAATGTTGATGTAAAATATTATGTACCCGTTCATTCGAGATGCCCACAGCACTAGCAATCTCACGCACCTTCACTCTTCTGTCATCCATCACCATATCATGGATTTTATCAATGATTTCTGGAGTAGTAACCTCAATAGGGCGTCCAGAACGTTCAGCGTCACTTGTGCCCATATGGCCACTCCGAAAATTTTGAAACCACTTATAAACTGTTCTAATCGAAGGTGCAGAGTCACCATAATGTTTATCAAGCTTCTCTTTAGTCTCCTGAGGCGTTTTGCCTTTCATAAAGTAGTGTTTAATCAACACACGAAATTCTTTTTCGTCCATTTTTTGAAAATCACTCGACTTCCTCGATTCAAACGAATGCCAAACACAAAGAAATAGACCCATCTGGCTGAAACTTGGTGTGTGTTCTTCCAAGAGATGCTACTAACTAAACATAACTTTTCAAACGACCCTCGTATATCTACTGTTACTGCGATCTATTTGGTCATACGTGGCATCGAAGTATGGGGGATCGACTAAACCGTTCCAACTCTCTACGCCTCCAGGAATTACAGTCCAAAAATACTTCAGAAAACTTCTTAACGCTTCGTTCTATTGCATCTAACCTCACTATCCATAATGACTTCAAAAATCCCTTTCATTACGGATCTTGCTAACACTCGTTTCTTCAAATTTCATTCCTCTACAGCAGCTCATCCTAACCCCCTCTCTTAGAACACCTATCTTCCTCCACATTACCAGGTAATCCTCTAAGGAGATTGAAGAGAAGATGGTCTCGTGATCTACTCTTATCATGAGAGCAAAGCACATTACTGGAGTGGCACCACTGGGTGCCTTCTCCACTAATGATTTTCTTCTATTTCTTTTTTCTTTTACCATATTTGCTTGTTGCAACAACTGTTGCAGTGGTAAGTTACAATAAAAGATTAAAAAAAAAAAAATTGTTATAATATTAAAATATGTTTAGTTCCGAAGTTTAGCAAATGTTTTATAATATATTTATTCATATATTTGTAAATTTAGTATGGTTAATAAATAAATTAGAGTCAAGTCGTAAGACGGACTAAGTCCATGCTCGAAGTGCGCTTTCTTTTGAATTAAAGAAATGTTACTTTTGCTAATAGTTAGGATAAATATTTTGTTTTTTGTAAGCTTTTAAGTTCCTGAATAAACACTATTATTGTTATTAGTTACGACTGTAAAAGAGAGAGAAAATTACCCAGTATGACTGGAGAGAAGCAGAGGGAATATCCTTCAAGGAGATAGACCTGGAAACAGACGGGTACATCAGGAATCGCGATAGTAATCTATGAAAACATCATTCGTGAATTTCATCCACTCCTAAAACAATCACGTCCCGCATATTTTAACTGAAAAAAAATTGCGGGTGTTGATTTCTAAAGAGCAGGAACAGAAGAAAAACCGTAAAAGGAAATACATCGTATTGTAGTTCACATTCAGTCCCAATCAATGTAGGAGTACGAGTATCCTCATCGCTTCTTACGTAGAGAGAGAGGGTTTCAAGGGAAAGGGAGGGACTGGTAACAGACGGACGAACTTACATCGGTTTGTCTTCAAGAAAACATTTACTTCCGGTAAAAATCTGAGATTCAGAAATCTGTATGATTACACAGTAGTTTCTCTTACGTTTAGTTAGAAAAAAATGATAAAATCTTATCTGGATGCTGGATACACTGCACACACAGGCTGTTTCAAAGTGCTGGTTTTCATTATCAGCCGCGGTGCGAATACAAGGGAGGGAGGGCTCCATTCGGTCCAAAGGGGTGCGCCTCCCTCCCATATAAATAGCACAGAGAACTATTCTGGTGTTGGAGATAACGACCTTCTCTCCCACCACGCACTCCGTCTGCGTCTCTCTCTCTCTGGCTCGCAGACTCCTTCATCGTCAGCGGCCGGCGGCGGCCAGCTGGTCCTCCACTCCTAGGTGTTGTTCATACACTTTTAATTGCTTCCCCAGCTTCACCGATCTCCGTCTATATACTAACAACAAGTTCAACGGCGCCCATAAATTCAATACTACCAAATAACATCGCTAAAAATTACACTTTGATTACTGTATAAAAGTTTACAATATCCTACGGCTTGTTATTTTTTATTTATTTATTGATGTTATTTTTTTTTTTAGTTCGTTCATTAAAATGAGTCATCGTCTGAACATTTACGAATAACAGCTTCGTTCTTCGAGTTGTAATTAGAAATAAAATGTTTACTAAGACACACTTTCTCTGTAAACAGTTTGATGGCTCGCAGTTCTTGATCCAATTTTAGGCTCGACTAAAGCAATAAAAATCTATCAATGACCAATCACAGCATTTTCTCTTATACTTTCTACAAAATTCTAACTAATAACTTGTCCTTCAAACTCGAATACTTCCGCAAAATCACTGCAAGCCATTGTGTAGGGGGGACTCCAATATCCTTGGATGAAGTTGCTGATCCATTTTTCCCATTCTTTTCGGCAAAGAAGGTTAATAATAGTATTTATTTCATTAAAGACTACCCCGTGATGAACGTCCATCGGGGAGTCAGTAATCTCATACATTGCATAGATTAAATAAATAGATATTTGATACGATTGAGTGTAAGGGGGGGGGACCAATACCGGCCAGGGGTAGCAACTTTTGGTCCTGTAGGAAGTCTTCCTGCACTATCTTAATATCGGGAGCCACTATCTTTTGGTGGGGTGGGTCTGAGCCGGGATTGGCTAACCCGGCACTGAATGAATGTGAGTTTGAATGTTGTGTAAATAGTGTACATCATTGTAATTTAGGATTAGGAATTAGGGGTACTAGGAATATCGAGTACTCCACCCCCAACTCGTTATTTCAGTTGTGTTAGAATGTGGCTGTGATTAGAATGAAGATATTTATTGGGATGCAAGTATATTTGGTATGAGTTTAAGTTGATATGAATGTATTTAATCGAAGGAATGCATGATTGACAGAAAGTTTGCTAGTGAGTATTTGGCATAAACATAGAGATATAAATTATGGAAAACTGGTTATGTTGGATATTTAGCAATGGTTTATCCATATTTATGGAATTTTTAAAAGACGATAGAAATAATAATAATAATAATGGCATTTATTACAATAAAGACAGCCTCCTAGTCAACGACCATCAGGGGATTGGTCATCTCATACATTGCATAGATTAAACAAATAGATTTGTTACATCACTGATAAGATACAAAAACAATACAATAAGATAGAAATAAACAATTTAAACAAAATTAACAAAAACGAATAAATTAATAATGATATTTAAAATAAGCAAAAGAAAAATCGAAAATTTGTATGCTTACGTAGAAAAAATAAATTAATAACTTAAAATAAATAAATAAATTAATTAATTAATAAAAATAAGTAAAATAAATAGTAATAGTAGGTATATATTAAATAATGAACCACTCGAATTTTAGCTACTAAATTTTTAATACACTTTGTTGTAATTTCGTGGCAATTTTACAATAATTGATGACTGAATTCCAGCTATAGACTCCATTTAAATATTTTACTAAATCATCTTTCGGCAATACTCGTATCTCTTGATTAAAATATTTTAATCTGGGACTGACAGCAATGAAATGGAAAGAGCCTTCCGTTTGAGACAAGTTACATAAGTTACAGAGTGAGCTATGTTCGCTATTTTGATAGATTTTAAAGTTTAAATTCAACAGACCATTTTTGGCCTTCAGGATCCATGAACACTATCGCTCATGTTATTGTCGTACACATAACTAGTACACTTTTTTTTTTTATCAATGAAAATTGCTGCAAGAGGAAGTCGTGTTTTTTTGTTTTGTTTTTTTTTAAGATCGGACATTACGCACTTCCGTTACTCAATGAGTTCGCAAATCCATTATCCTGTTAAAACTAATTAAAAACAACTCGTGAAGGTGTTCATATTAATCGTAAACAATTTGATTTAATTTTACGCATTACAATGAAGGGCTAGATGGTTCTTTGGTTAAATGCTCTAAAGGCAATTAAACGAACTCCTGGTATGGTCCAGCTGCAATGAGTTTGGAATTGAAAATCGTGGAAACGGAAGCCCTAATAGGGGATGCCTATAATGTTAGCATACCTACAAGAACAAAAATGGTCCACTTGGAAATTAATTTACAGTTTTGGACTAGATCTAGCTTGTAGGCGAGAGCACGTTTGTGTGGAGGTGTTCCAGAAGGGGTTTGGAGGTGGAGGTGGAGTCTAGCCTGGAATCCAGTAGTTCCTGTTTGTACTTTTAATGAGTTCCGCCTGTGTACTCTTCTTCCTCTGAAGTTTGAAATTCAATTGGAAAGCTTTTACTGTTTACAGCAACACTGGTGCTGCTGTCTGGCGCTCGCCAACTCTACTCAGATATTCCTCTCACCAAACTCACCACTTACGTCCACGTTCTACTCCCTAAATTGATTTTTTACTTCTTCAGATTGCCTGTAAGCGGAAGTGAATTTTTTGAGAATTGAATTTCTAACAGAAATGCGAGTTCTAGATAATCTAAAACTGTAAAAATCAGCTTTTTAGACTATGTTCTGTGGAATTTGATGATTGCTTAATGATAACTCAAGCGCCAACATAACAAAGTGACGGATATGGTCCAAAAAAATTGCTCCCGGATTGACGTATTAGCATATCAGTTCAGAGACTTTCTTTTTTTATCCCTTTCTTTGTTGCAAAAGAGTCTGTTAACATTTCTCTTCTTCCTGTCCAAAGTCAATTCTTAAAGAGGAGCCTCCTATAAAGGACACTTTCACTAGCGACCACCTCCATTTACGGACAGCTTTTTGGATTTCCCCGTTTTACCCCTATACACTTTCTATATAAAAGAACCTCCCGTCTAACGGACACTCTTCATAACGACCGCGGACATTGATTTTGGGGAACGGATTACTATATGTTTCACCTCCCACTAACGACCACCTTATTATTAAAAGTTCGTTTGACGCGGTGATAAAAAATAATTATCCCCCTCTCAAGTTTTTGTTTTTTTTCTGGTTTTTCCTAAAGTTTCCTACATAAGCTCCATACATCTTGTACCATTTTAATCATTTTTCAATATTACTTTGGACGAACAATATTATTTTTTGCTGGATATGTCTCTCAAATGAAAGTGTTTTAACTCTAGAGGAGAAAATAAATGTGTTGGAAGATTTTGCAAAAACCAAATCGAGCCATCGTCAACAAAGCCGAAAGGTTTGTTCTATTTTTCTAATAATAGATGATAGTATGATGATAATTTTACCGTAAATTATTATTGTTACGAATAAATGTGATGATTATTATAAAAATTATTAATTAAGTCAATAAAATGTAGTTTTTTGATCAATTTTTTGGATAATTAAGAAAAATTTGATGCGTATCATATAGCTAAATAATTATGCAATTATGCACGTTTTTTAAATCTATTAATAATAAACAATTTTTAAATAGATGTTTGGAAAAAAAACCTATTTTTTCATTAAGAAACTTGCCTACCTCCTTCTAACGACCACCTCCAAACAGCGGCCACTTTGCTTTCCCCCGCCAGTGTCCGTTATTGAGAGGTTCGGCTGTATTTCCGTTGCAAACTGAAAATTTAAAACAATACTTTTCTAGCCAATTAAAAGGGAAAATAATAATTTATCGATATCGTTCAATTATTACTGAGATCTCTAATTAAATATGAAACAATAAATAGAAGTAAGGAAGTAAGCTAGCATATCATTAATAACAAATACTCGTATGTAAAATTAATATTGATATTAGCTGTCAACATCCAGACATGATTATTATCTAGGTAGACTTGTCTACGAGGGTCGTTTAAAAAGTCCGTGCAAAGTCAGAGAGATAGCACTACTGTGGTTATGTTTAGTTAGTAGCATCTCTTGGAAGAACACACACCAAGTTTCAGCCAGATCGGTCTATTTCTTTGTGTTTGGCATTCGTTTGAATCGAGGAAGTCGAGTGATTTTCAAAAAATGGACGAAAAAGAATTTCGTGTGTTGATTAAACACTACTTTATGAAAGGCAAAACGCCTCAGGAGACTAAAGAGAAGCTTGATAAACATTATGGTGACTCTGCACCTCCGATTAGAACAGTTTATAAGTGGTTTCAATATTTTCGGAGTGGCCATATGGGCACAAGTGACGCTGAACGTTCTGGACGCCCTGTTGAGGTTACTACTCCAGAAATCATTGATAAAATCCATGATATGGTGATGGATGACAGAAGAGTGAAGGTGCGTGAGATTGCTAGTGCTGTGGGCATCTCGAATGAACGGGTACATAATATTTTGCATCAACATTTGGACATGACAAAGCTATCCGCAAGATGGGTGCCGCGATTGCTCACGCTTGACCAAAAACGAAATCGTGTGTAGTGTTGCAAGGACGGTTTGCAGCTGTTCCAGAAGAATCCGCAGGACTTTAAGCGTCGTTTCGTCACTGTGGATGAAACATGGATACATCACTACACTCCTGAGACCAAAGAACAATCTAAACAATGGGTTACCAAGGGGGAGTCTGCGCCAAAAAAGGCGAAGACCGTTCCTTCGGCCGGAAAGATTATGGCGACTGTCTTTTGGGATTCGCATGGAATAATCCTCATCGACTATCTGGAAAAGGGTAAAACTATTACAGGTGCATATCGTTATTGGACCGTTTGAAATCCGAGCTGCAAGAAAAACGCCCACGATTGGCCCACAAAAAAGTCCTTTTCCATCACGACAACGCACCAGCTCACACCTCAGCAGTTGTGGTCGCAAAATTAATGGAAATAGGGTTCCAACTCGTTTCACATCCCCCCTCTATTCTCCAGACTTGGCTCCCTCGGACTACTATTTGTTCCCTAATATGAAGAAATGGCTGGCGGGAAAAAGATTTTATTCAAACGAGGAGGTGATTGCAGAAACGAATGGCTATTTTTCAGACTTGGACAAATCCTATTATTCGGAAGGGATCAGCAAACTAGAGCAGCGTTGGACGAAGTGTATAAGCCTAAAAGGAGACTATGTTGAAAAATAAAAAAGGTTTACCCCAAAAAATTAAGTAGTTTTTATTTTTGGACGGACTTTTCAAACGACCCTCGTATATCTCTGTAATAAACCAGCAATGGTTGTCAGCTGTTGTTCTCTATTTAATTGTAAATTATTCAACATCCAATTTGGATTCGAAACCTATTCCAAAACTAAATCAGAAACTAAGAACCTATTTTCATTTATTTATTCTTATTTTATTTCTCTTATTATTGTTACGGAAATCTTTGTTTCTTCCTCGTAAATAGCCGTTCTGTGAGTAGTATCCTAAATTAAAAAAAAAAAAAAAAACTGTATCTGTATGAGAGATAAAATAAATAAATAAATAAAAATAGCAGGAAGCTGCAAGTTTACATCTTTCCCACTATAGGAAGCGACTGGAATTTTGCGATCTGTCACTTATCCGGAAGTCCATTTCATTGAATGGATTATTTATTATTTATTTATTTTTATTTTTTAAACATCCAGGTGTTTCTGCAATACCCTAGAGCAGGGGTCGGCAACCCACGGCTCGCGAGCCGCATGCGGCTCTTTTATCCAAATTGTATGGCTCTTCAGCCCGTCCAAAATAAATTATATATTTTAATTTTATTGGATAAAATGAGAATTTCATTTATTAAAGTAAAGATATTTTTTCAAAAAGAATTTTAAATTTGATTGGTTTGAAATTGAATAGAATTATATTAAAATAAAGTACGTAATTATTAAGACTGCCGCCATTTTCATTCAAATATTGGTTTACTTATTATTTATTTGTTTATTTACTTAGTAATATGTGAAAATAAATATATAAAACATTTAAATGTTATTAAATATCATAAAATAATAATTTGTGAATACAAATGATCTACAGAGTTCTTTACACTATCATCCTTGCGGCTCTTGGTAAGATTTATTAAAATTATTTAAGAAGAAATGGCTCTCTACTTAGAATAGGTTGCCGACCCCTGCCCTAGAGCGATCTTGGTTTTTTTTTTTAAGTGTTTTACCAACGTCGTTCAAACCTTTCGTTAACTGAATTATTATTTTCAA
This sequence comes from Rhodnius prolixus, assembly GCF_049639745.1. Taxonomy (NCBI): domain Eukaryota; kingdom Metazoa; phylum Arthropoda; class Insecta; order Hemiptera; family Reduviidae; genus Rhodnius; species Rhodnius prolixus. Next base: position 9,698,976 of record NW_027411583.1, on the reverse strand, counting down.
AAAATAATTTATTCATACAAAATTAATTTTTGATGAGCCGAAGAGTAGAAAGATGGTATATAAAAATGTTTGCTCGGTTTAACACAGCATCTTTAAAAAAAAAAAATTCAAGAAATAAGAAGCACCTTGATCTTTCTTTCAAACAAAATTAACATCCAATTTTTAAGAAACACACCTTTCATACAAATCATTTACCATTAATAAAAATATTTTAATGGGTTTGGTCAATTTTTAAAAAAAATTTCTTATAATTAATGTAAAAGTTTTTTTTTTTTTCAAGTGGGAAAAAAGTATTAATAAAGTGAGTAAGGAAAAACGCTCAAGAAAAATTTGTGTAAACTAAAAAAAATACGGGTGAAGAAAAAGGGAGAATTTTCTTCGCGGAACCTGGCACTAAGTTCAACATCAATAGGAAAATATTTAACTTTATTGAACAAATTAATTTCCACTAAATTTTTCCCAAGGAAATCAGTGGGGGTTTGGAAACTTTTAAAAAGTATCTATACCCAAATACTGGGGAGTTCAGTTTCCTTCGTTTGACTTTCCTCTTCTTTTTTTTTTTCCTTTCGTGAAAATTGTTATTAGAATGATTTCCATGAAATGAGATGGTCTTTGCGGCTTCCTTTTGTAGTGGTGCTTTTCCCGGATAATGTTATTTGTAGAATGTATTTTCAAATTCGAAGTTTGGAAAAAGAAATAATAACCTCGTAAGTTTCTAGTTAGAGGACGTCGTGTGAGTGCACTCAAAATGGACGATTTTCGTTCATATACATACCTTCTATACATTCCCTAAAAGTGTTTTTTTTCTGACTAAGAGGAATCTGGAAGATAACTTTTTGAAGGTGCCACGGTAGCCGGAGCGGTTATAGACTAGACCCGCAAAGCTAAGATGTACTAGTCTAGCCCTTGGATTTTATTTAATGGTTAATATGAGAAATTTATAGTAAAGTATGTTTGGTGATAATAGGCTAGACCCGCAAAGCTAAGATGTATTGCGGTACTAGTATAGCCCTTGCATTTTATTTAATGGTTAATAAGAGAAATTTATAGTAAAGTATGTTTGCTAGTCGCCTCCGTACACGGACATTTAATTTGTTAGTTGGATGTAAAGCCTGCCTGAAAAATAAGGCAATTACTTTATTTTTTTTAACGTGTTTTCCCAGTAAACTCTTGATATTCGAAATTTAAACTCATCACAATTTCTACAATATTTAGTTGATTTGAAGATTTTATTAGGTGAACCCGCCCTAAAGTCATAAAGGGTGGGCTTATCTGCTTAAAGCTGATTATATCTTAAACTGTTAAATTTAAAAATTTACTTAGTATTTACTAAAAGGAATTGGTAAGCAGATAAACTTTATTAAGATAAAAGTTCATAAAGTTTGTGAGCTTTTATTTATTCTTGAGCTTTTTCCATTGCGATCTTTCCAAGACTTCTATTTGACCATTTATTTAGCTTGATAACTTTACATAAAGCTGGCGCTTTTTGTGTGTAATATGTTAACTAATCCCCAGCAAGTTTTAACAAGCCCCAGTTTACATTTACCTGAACTTTTCACTTTTCTGGAGTATTTTGGGGAAAATTATTTAAATAATTGAAAATTAATTCAAAGACTTCCTTTTGTTTGGGAAACTAAATCGCGAGGGGGGGGACAGGAAGCAAACCGTCGCCACGCCCCCAGCTGTAGCGACTTCTACTTCCGCCACTTCAGAACTTTTCTTACCCTCTCTTCTCTTTTACAAAACTTTAAATTATCTTTTACCAAAAACATTACCATGAAAATCACTTAGTTGTTTTTAATTTATTCTCTTACCTCTTGATTAAGGGGAAGTATTGCAATCGTCCCGATTTTAAGATCAAGTTTTCACAGGAAGTTTAGTTTTTGGTGGTTCCTTTCCTAAGTACGTAAGAGAGGTTTTTGGGTGACAAAAAACTTCCATTATAGCCCGCATCGTAATATGAAATTATAAAATTTGAATTATTGTTGACAAAGAAAACATCCAGCAGCATCCGGCTATACCTCCAGCCGCAGATGCAACATTCGTTGAATATTCATTCATTACATTTTAACGTCAAAATATGAAACAATTCCACCATGATAGGCAGTAATACTGAAAAACAACATTGTCAACACCAATATAATGATATGCCCATGGTACAAACTCTATTCAATTTTCCAACTACAAAACATTAGAGTCATATTTAACTCTCACCAAAATTTAACGTTTTGTAACCGTACAATAACCTTTAAATGTAACCTTGTCTGGAGCATGCCTCCCCCATCCAGAACTGTTCTAAAACTTTTTTTTTTTTTTCCAGAATAAGTGATTGAGTAAAGAAGGACTTCCGGTTATGGAATTACCTTCAAATTTAATTTTAGCCTCACATTTAATAGCCCTTAACAAGTGCACAAGAGGTTGGACCGTATATTAGAGAAATAACCCTTTCCGTACAGTGGTATCACCTGTTGGACTAGAACCTTATCGTGACATCTGACGTCTATAAAAAATATCAAATTAGGAGCCTTTTTCCAGAAAAAGTGATTGAGCTAAATCTCTATGTGTATGTACGATTTTGAAATACAATATACAATTCATGAAAATCGATTCACGCATCGATAATTTCATACGATTGCAATAAAGTCCTAATGCTATTCATCCTTCCAAATTTTATCAAAATCGTGTAAAGATTTACAGGGTCATTATTAATATTAGTTTTAGAAGGGGGGGAACACAAATATGTGAGGCTTACTCCCCACCTCCAATAAATGCACACCCTTGAAAGCCCTCAAAAAGGCACATCTAAATGAAATTTTGAATCGATACCTCATTCTTGAAAATCGGTTCACGTATTTAGGACTCTACTCGGTAGCAACAACTTTTGAAAATGTCATTTTTTTCCTCCACTTTTGGCATCGTTTTTCCAAAAATGTAATATTCGTTGTTGCAAAAAAAAAATATATATATATAGTCATAAATTAGGGTATGCCCTTTATTTTAAAGAAAATTTGGGAAATTTATCTTTTGTATGAAATGTGGGGAAAATCGTCAAACTTAGATGTTTTTCAATGATACGCTTTTTCGTGCAGTTCTTGACGATCATTCCTTAAAACACAGATCGATATAGTGAAAACTATTCGCACTCAGAAGCCGTAGCACGGATACTTCCGGAGAGATCGTAAAATCGAAACTTCGCACGATTACAATATCCTCTCTGGTTAGTAGGAGTAACGGAGAGTAATTCTCGTATTCAAGGGACCTCCAAAAAAAGCTACTTCCTGGGCACGATTGCATTACTTCTTCTCTGAACATCATTATAATTCAGCGCAGAAAAGCTGAATCAAAAGTCAAGTACAGTAGATGATCTCCAGCTATATTATGGCAAAGAATCTGGAAAGATACGCACGTAGCCTTATGGCCAGACAAACATGGAGCTAATACCACCTAAGTGAAATTACATGATATACAGAAGGGGGGATATCCCCCCCGGATGGGAGAACTACGTAAAGAGGAACAGATGTGGTAAACTAACTTGGATTCCACAAAACCTCCCCCCAACAAACACACATAACTATGGCTGTGGCTCCAGATATCTGCGGCATAGTGGAAACATACGCTGATGCCCTTAACCCTAATGGGATTATGATAAAAATAACGGCACACTCTTCACCATCTCCAGCCGCACCCACTGCGCGGCTCCCAGCTAGCTAGTAAGGATCCTTCTTCCACCCGCCAACTTGCCGGAGCCCGTTCTGCTAGAGGGAAACTTTAAAATCCTTCCTCTAGTAATTAAGAAGTAATTAGGAAATTAGTAAGTTTTCATTATAAATATAGCACTTTTAGGTTAGAATGGCGTGTACTTCTACAACCCTTACTGAGCACTCTTAAGTCCTAGTCAAAAACCGTTTAAAAGATTAATAAAAAACCTATGTTTTCTAAAATAAACAGATTCGATTGAAAATATAGAAAAGAGCCCTCGACCAGAAATAGTATTTGGATTTCCATCTACATAATCTAAAAAGAAAAACTCCAGGGGTCTATATAGACTACTTTGGCGACCTCTACTCTAAAGTTACGGTTCTGTCATCTTGTGTACTATTAAGGAGAGTTAAATGTGTTGCTAAAAACTCCTAGTTTGAAGAAAATTCCTCAACTTGAAGTATGTCTTTAGTCAACGAGTGGTAGCTTCTGATTGCGAATAGTTTTCACTATATCGATCTGTGTTTTAAGGAATGATCGTCATGAACTGCACGAAAAAGCGTATCAATGAAAAACATCCAAGTTTGACGATTTTCCCCACATTTCATACAAAAGATAAATTTCCCAAATTTATGACTATATATTTTTTTTTTTTGCAACAACGAATATTACATTTTTGGAAAAACGATGCCAAAAGTGGGGGAAAAAAATGACATTTTCAAAAGTTGTTTGCTACCGAGTAGAGTCCTAAATACGTGAACCGATTTTCAAGAATGAGGTATCGATTCAAAATTTCATTTAGATGTGCCTTTTTGATGGGTTACAAGGGTGTGCATTTAATGGAGGTGGGGAGTTAGCCTCATATATTTGTGGTCCCCCCCTTCTAAAACTAATGATAATAATGACCCTGAAAATCTTTTCACGATTTTGTTAAAATTTGGAAGGATGAATAGCATTAGGACTTTATTGCAATCGTATGAAATTGTCGATGCGTGAATCGATTTTCATGAATTGTATGTTGTATTTCGAAATCGTACATACACATAGAGATTTAGCTCAATCACTTTTTCTGGAAAAAGGCTCCTAATTTGATATTTTTTATAGACGTCAGATGTCACGATAAGGTTCTAGTCCAACAGGTAATACCACTTTACAGAAAGGGTTATTTCTCTAATATACAGCCCAACCTCTTGTGCACTTGTTAAGGGCTATTAAATGTGAGGGTAAAATTAAATTTGAAGGTAATTCCATAATCGGAAGTCCTTCTTTACTCAATCACTTTTTCTGGAAAAAGGCTCCTAGGCTTTTCTGTAATCTTGATTTCTATATAATACACATAGAGGTTTAACTCAATCGTTTTTTCTGGGGGGGGGGAAAAAAAAGTTTTAGAACAGTTCTGGATGGGGGAGGTATGCTCCCGACAAGGTTACATTTAAAGGTTATTGTACGGTTACAAAACGTTAAATTTTGGTGAGAGTTAAATATGACTCTAATGTTTTGTAGTTGGAAAATTGAATAGAGAGTTTGTACCATGGGCATATCATTATATTGGTGTTGACAATGTTGTTTTTCAGTATTACTGCCTATCATGGAGGAATTGTTTCATATTTTGACGTTAAAATGTAATGAATGAATATTCAACGAATGTTGCATCTGCGGCTGGAGGTATAGCCGGATGCTGCTGGATGTTTTCTTTGTCAACAATAATTCAAATTTTATAATTTCATATTACGATGCGGGCTATAATGGAAGTTTTTTTAAATTTTGTCTACAATGGTTTGTTGTACGCAACATCCTGATGGAACATCGAACAGAAACAAAAAGAGAGAGAAGTTCTGGAAAATGTCCTCCTATGACGGTCATTTAAATGTCTTAGATTATAGAGCCAGAATAAGTGTAGTGCATGATGAAGTCGTTATAGAGCCAGAGTGCGTGATGAAGTCGAAAGGTTCTGCAACAAACTTATTAATCTACATCTCTGACCTGTTAAAACAGTAAAAAAGTCAAAGATTTTTATTCAAAAGAAAAAAGTTTTGAAATTTTTAGATCCTCGAGAAAATAAGATAAAGTGATTTGAATGGATGTCATTAAATCGTCTAATTTGGGACATGCGCTTTTATTTGAAATTCTTCTCATGAGAAGAATATTGAGAATAATGATTCGAAACCTCACAAGACAAAATCAATTTAAAATCCTAAAGACCTCCACCGCGATCTCACACCTTCCCAAAGACTTAACACCGACCTCAACATTCCCTTCATAGACCAACTCGCTAAGACTAAATACCGAAAATTCTATACTACTCTCTCGACTAGCTCTAATCCTCTTCTACTGTCTCTCGCCTCCTCTAAATCGCCAGTGGCCCCGCGACTTCCTTGTAGTCTGAAGAACTAAACGTCATTATTCTCTTATCTTTCCTCTCTCCTATAGAGAGTGCTACCGCTGGGTAGTATCTCTCCTCCTGCTCTCCTACCGCACCAGTTCATCACGTTATTTTTTACTTATTTATTTTATTTTTTAAGCGCAATTTGTAACCTTTATCTTGCTTTTTTTAAGAAAATCTACTTTAAAAATTGACTACTGATCCATCTAAAAGAGTTTTCAATGAATTAAACAACTTGATAAACTAACACTGTTGAGTGCTCGTGAACACCGTTTTCTTGCAAAACAAACGTAATTTCCCTTACGAAGATAAAAGGAATCCTGGAAAATGATTCACCGTTTGAAAGCTCACATTAGACAAGGTAACTTTTATATAAAGTGCCAGCACCTAGGTCTGATAATGATCACATAAGGGCCTAATGAGTTTTCTTCAAAAATTTCGATTACTTTTATTTTTCCAGCATCCGGTGGAAGATTGAGGCTGTTTGGAGAATAATTTATGCTTTGAAATGGTATCAATTTTTAGAAAAATCTATCTGTCTTTCTAACTGTGTCATCAGATTCGAATTTGGACTAAAACTTTCTGAGTAATAACAATTTTTATTGCAAAAAAGTAATGATTTTAGAAAAAATTTAAAGTGACGTCACACAAGAACCGTGGAAAATATGAAGTTGGCCAATACGTCATTGAACTCCACTTTAGATTTACTACACACAGTAGGCTTATGGACAATCAATACTTACTGGTTTACCCTGTATATATAAGCAAAAATAATTCGAATTTTACAGATTTTGTTTCGTATTCAGGGCTCCTCAAAAATAAATTTCCGGTCAAATTATTTGACACGTTCCCAGTACTTCCGCTTTTTTTTTTTTTTTTGGTCGGGGGGTAGTTAGAGAAAATAAAGATTAATAGATAAGTGTCTTGAAAAAAAAGAAGAAAGAACTAAGTACGTACAAATAACTAGAAATAGTTTCTTAGTGAATAGCTCCATTCAAAAGCTACTAGAACATTAATAGTGTTCCAGCTGATAAATATCTATGGCTTTCTATCTAGAAAGACATGATTATCAAAACAGTTTTGTTTCGTTTCTTTCGTTTATCAGTTAATGATCGCATGATCATGAAAGCGCTCGTTTGTGTTTGATGAAATAAATGATGAGATTGTTCTAGTAGTAGATAGAGAGAGAGACAGTAAATGGAGAAAAATTTTATATATGTGATTGCGGCTCATGTATATATATATATCTATCAGGAACTTAAAATGATAAAATGAAAAGCTCTAGAAGGAAAAAGATAAGATAATGGCAACAATCAAGAGAGGCTACATGAGAAAACCTGGAAACAATTTACTATTATAACAAGAAAAACTAGAGGAAAAATTGTTTAAAGTTAACCCAAACTCCATGGCTCGTTATGGTATACTACGATTTTCATTGGGTGCAGAAAGGGGGAAAAACATGAACTAAGGAAAAAAAAACATGGAAAGTTTTATATTGGCTGCAGAGATGAGGAAAAACCTCTGTGTGGTAACTTATTAGAACCTACCAGAAAAAGAGAGAGTGGTTTATATTAAGAAAGCAGTGGCGCTCTCAAGGGTGGAGGCGGTAATGTTAAGGTGGAGGGGGGGGCCTAGATTTATATAGCAGAAACACACTGACAAGACTTGAGTGCGTACGAGCCTGAAGATGTGTTCATAACACGCATATCCTGCTATATCAGCATTATTGCGTCATTTATATATATATTGTACACACAAAATACGTCACAGTTGGTCTTATTAAATTAATCACTAAAGAAAGATCTAGTTTCTAGTTTCTAGTTTTGTAAAAATCTTTCAAATTTAGAATTTGAAACTATTTTTCATCCTTCCCTTCTGAATAAGCGCCTTAGTTACAATTAAAATTATAGATCTATGTTTTTTAGTTCAAAGAAAATGTAGCAACCATTTAAATAAAAAAAAAACGCTAGAAAAATGAAACATCCAATCAATAAATTGGTGCCAGGTAATCAAATCCGTACTTTCTGCTGAGAGGAAAATCTACCCACCCCTAGAATAGAAAATAGAAAAGAAAGCGTGAGGGACCCAATGCCCCGCGGCACCGCAGCCAAAAGAGGCTTATTGTGCCATCCCCTTGTGACCGGTTAGGGGGGGAGAGGGAGAGGGTGCCCTTACGGGCGCCAGATAACCGGAGCTATCAGAAAAACGATATCCCTAATCAGCCCCAAAACAGAAAAATACCTGTAAGATATTTTTCCCGCTTCTGGCGGGACAGCTCAATCTAAAGAGATGAGGGAGGGTCCTGTAGACAATCACCCGGGGCGACAGGAAGCAAAACAAGATCCTCTCTTGTGCTATAATTGGACAAACAAAAGAATACCTTTATTTAAGGAAAGATTGATACATAAAAGATTGAGTGAGTTGTTACGACAATAAGCAGGCTGAGAGCGAACCACGCGCTGTGTACGGATCATATCTACACAGGATCAACAAAAGGTCCTCTCCTCTTTGCGTAGAGGAGGAGGATTTCAAACATGTAATAATGATATGTCCACGTTATGTGGTATAAAGGAAACGAATGTTTGACGATATACGAGGGTCGTTTGAAAAGTCCGTGCAAAAATAAAAACTACTTAATTTTTTGGGGTAAACATTTTTTATTTTTCAACATAGTCTCTTTTTAGGCTTATACCCTTCGTCCAACGCTGCTCTAGTTTGTTGATCCCTTCCGTATAATAGGATTTGTCCAAGTTTGAAAAATAGCCATTCGTTTCTGCAATCACCTCCTCGTTTGAATGAAATCTTTTTCCCGCCAGCCATTTCTTCATATTGGGGAACAAATAGTAGTCCGAGGGAGCCAAGTCTGGAGAATAGGGGGGATGTGAAACGAGTTGGAACCCTATTTCCATTAATTTTGCGACCACAACTGCTGAGGTGTGAGCTGGTGCGTTGTCGTGATGGAAAAGGACTTTTTTGTGGGCCAATCGTGGGCGTTTTTCTTGCAGCTCGGTTTTCAAACGGTCCAATAACGATGAATAATATGCACCTGTAATAGTTTTACCCTTTTCCAGATAGTCGATGAGGATTATTCCTTGCGAATCCCAAAAGACAGTCGCCATAATCTTTCCGGCTGAAGGAACGGTCTTCGCCTTTTTTTGGCGCAGATTTCCCCCTTGGTAACCCATTGTTTAGATTGTTCTTTGGTCTCAGGAGTGTAGTGATGTATCCATGTTTCATCTACAGTGACGAAACGACGCTTAAAGTCCTGCGGATTCTTCTGGAACAGCTGCAAACCGTCCTTGCAACACTTCACACGATTTGAAAATCACTCGACTTCCTCGATTCAAACGAATGCCAAACACAAAGAAATAGACCGATCTGGCTGAAACTTGGTGTGTGTTCTTCCAAGAGATGCTACTAACTAAACATAACCTCGATACGCGCCAGTAGTGCTATCTCTCTGACTTTGCACGGACTTTTCAAACGACCCTCGTATACAGGTATTTAGATGCACCATTTCGCTACGAAGACATTATATGTGCTTAAATCTGTAGCAAAGCTAGCAAAGAAATATGAAGTGTATTTAAAAGTTATAGTCGATTAGAATGAATGGAAGAAAATGATTAGAGAATGATTACGGTGATTTTAATTTTGGTTACGCTATAAGGATGGCAGGAATATAGAGAGTACTGATCCATCCATTAGTTGTAAGTTTGTATGTAAATAGTTGTATATGATAGAGTGATGAATGTGTGAAGCGAATGTATTTATAAGTAAGAATGGAGAGTGAGTGATATTCTAGTGATAAGCACCGTCTAGATGCTGGCTGTATGGCGGAAGCAAATGCCAAAAAAAAAAAAAAAGATTGAGAGATTTATTCCAGAACAATTGTAGTTACGTTCTAAACTAAAGCAAGGTAGAACGAAAAGCATACAATAAAAAGAATAACTATTCTAAATACAAAAAAATAATAAGAAAATAAAAGACTCTCAGTGACGATAACGATATCCAAGGCACTGGTCAGGCCGAGCGTACGGGATGGAAATGAATCTGTTATTTTTAAAAATGTTAGCGGTAAACAGTATCTCGCTGTTGCAGTTCAAGGGTCACTCCAAATTTGTTATAATGCTGCACTTCCTGCCATCTATCGCCCATTTTTCGGTTACATCCTTTGGATCTAGTAGACGAAACCTCTTAAAGAGGTTGAGGGACTTTCCCTACTAGTTCTTTTTTACGCTACTACCTCCTTTGGTATGATAGCACAACCACTCGATTGCAATACAACCGAAAAGCAGGTGAGAGAGGCCGTTTCCTCCTCCTCTTCCTGACACAATCTGCACCACGGATTATGGCTAGTAAGCCCCCACCTTGTACAGGTGCTTGCATTTTGTTTAATTACTTATTTATTTTTTTTCTAAATAATTATATATATTAGTTGGGACGGGACCTATACCCCAAGGCACCGCAGCCACAGAAGACTTATTGTGCCAATTATATATATATATATATATCTAATTTTTTGTTGCAGGTAAGTTGGCTCTTTTTCTTGACGACATTGTCTTAATGTGAGTACATCTTTATGTTTTTCATTTGTTTACTTCTCTTTAATCTTCGGCTGCGGAAGTACTTATTTCTGATACTAGATGATATTCCATAACTGTTGGCTCAAAGCCCAATGAATTATCTTCATATTGAGCCCCTGTTACGTCTCCTCGTTATCAGCTCTACATGGTTCCTTTGAGATCTTTCCAGCTCCAATTGACGATCTCCAAAGAAATCCTTCAGCTTTACATTCTTTATAAATCGATTAGACGCAAGAGTCAAGTTGGGCTCCCTACCATGTCCCTCTTCTGGCTGTTTCCTTCCTCTACTAGCAACCAACAAAATTTGCGTGTTAAAACTAATATCTAAGAAGAAAATCGTGAGAATTTTCACATTAATTTTCCTGAATTTGGCTGATCAGTTGAAAAGTGCTATTATGTTAAAGAACTGCTCTAAAGAAGAAAAACGTCTTTTAGACGGTAATTGGGTGAAAAAAGGGGGCCTTCAAAACGGTAGAAAACAGAAAATAGACTGAATTGATAAATGAGATAATGGAGGCAGTGATGGCTGGTAGTGGGAGGGAGGGGCGGAGCACGAGCCGAGAATGTCAACTAGCAAATTGTTTATTTCCTGGACCTTCTAAGACAGATTGCAGACTTAATCTACTTAAATCTTTCGTTCTCTCTGAAAATAACGGCAATCCCACCCTCATCTTTTATCACAGCTTATTTAAATATCATTATTATTCATTTTTTACCATCTCTCACTACTTATTCCGCGATTCATGCAATTATTCGGAAAGACCTTTTATCCAAAAAAATCCCATGAGTCACCCATAAAATTGGGATGCGGAATATGGCCTTCTTTTGTGTGTGCGTGTATGTGTGTTTCAGCAAAATATCCCCCCCCAAAAAAAACTTACTTAAAAGCCGGAAGTCCGGAGAAATTACAAAATCCCAAAAGCGGAAGTTCTGTTATATTTTTTTGCAATTTCCCTAAAAAGATGGTACCAAAAAAATATTTATGGAATTTTTGTATCTTTCATTGTGACTCATTTTGGTCATCAAATTTTTTGTTTGAGAATTTTTTTTTGGTAGATTAATTAGATTGAAGTGGATCTCTGCTATGGAAGTGGACATGGGTTCCCTCTAAAGACCCGTTTAGGTATAAAGCCACGATAGCCGAGCGGCTATAGGCTAGACCCGCAAAGCTAAGATGTATTGCGGTACTAGTAATAGCCCTTAGATTTTATTTAATGGTTAATATGAGAAATTTATAGTAAAGTATGTTAGGCGGTGATAGGCTAGACCCTCAAAGCTAAGCTGTATTGCGGTAGTAGTCTAGCCCTTGGATTTTATTTAATGGTTAATATGAGAAATTTATAGTAAAGTATGTTAGGCGGTTATAGGCTAGACCCGCAAAGCTAAGATGTATTTCGGTACTAGTCTAGCCCTTGGATTTTATTTAATGGTTAATATGAGAAATTTATAGTAAAGTATGTTAGGCGGTTATAGGCTAGACCCTCAAAGCTAAGCTGTATTGCGGTAGTAGTCTAGCCCTTGGATTTTATTTAATGGTTAATATGAGAAATTTATAGTAAAGTATGTTAGGCGGTTATAGGCTAGACCCGCAAAGCTAAGATGTATTGCGGTACTAGTCTAGCTTTTGGATTTTATTTAATGGTTAATATGAGAAATTTATAGTAAAGTATGTTAGGCGGTTATAGGCTAGACCCGCAAAGCTAAGATGTATTGCGGTACTAGTCTAGCCCTTGGATTTTATTTAATGGTTAATATGAGAAATTTATAGTAAAGTATGTTAGGCGGTTATAGGCTAGACCCGCAAAGCTAAGATGTATTGCGGTACTAGTCTAGCCCTTGGATTTAATAGTTAATATGAGAAATTTTAATAAAGTATGATTGCTAGTCACCTCCGTCCACTGCACCTAATTCGATAGTTGGATGAAAATTCTTCCTGAAAAAAGAGGGAAATTCCTCTACTTTTTACTTTACTACTTATTTCTTAGATATGTTTTAGTAGGGTTTAAAGTACTGCTGTATTTGCTGGAGTTTGAAGCTAATTCCACAACTGTTCTTAAGTTCGACTCGGAGGACCTCAAGACTGATATCTCCGGTTAATCTCCAAATCAAATATCGGCCCAATTACAATATCTTCTCAAGCTTTAAAGAGAGATACCAAAAATAATTCCCCCTCCAGATTTCTTTATTGATTTTTCCCCCCCTTAACAGCTTTAATATTTTTTTTTCCAAGTTAAGGTTAGTCATCTTAGCTAAAGGGCTGAAAACTGAAAGGGCCTAGGTCTCTGTATGGAAGGTTTCATTGGGACTGTACACTGTGGAGTACACAGTGTATTGGTACGGTTTTGTTCTGCAGGACCATGAGTATCTGTTAAGTATCTGGTAAGTGGAGAGGAGGAGAGGCGTTTCTCTCAATCTGCCCTTTCTCTTAGCCCTTCAGGAAGAGGGATGCTTGCAGATCGGTTAGCCTGGTGGCTACTTCACTTATATTTGCTGCCATTGAAGTGCAACCTGACCATATGTCTGATTATGGAATGAACAGATCCAATATCTACTGCAAGGCATTGGAAGAGTAATCATATTTTTTTAGTTCCTCTTTCACTAGGAAGAGGTGGTATTGCGATCCTGTCGAATGTTCCCCGGGAATATGCTGAGTTTATAACAAAAGGAAAAGAAAAGTCCATGATATTATCCACAAAGCTAACCACATTTTCGATTAGTTTTCCCTTTAAACCAATTATAAGTATTGGACACGCCCAAGTTCCATAACTTTCATTTGGAACATTTTCCTTGGTAAAAAACTCGATTATGGAGGGGCACCTCTTTGAGAGGGGTGGGAGGAAAGGCTTTTCTTTAAATTCCTTTTCCAGTATTAATTGAATTATTTAAGGGTTAATTGAATTAAAAAAAAAAAATCCCAGTTGAAAGAACAATCCTCCACCGGAAGTACGTCTTTCATGATTTTTTTTCCCCATTTTCTCGGGACTGATCGTATCGATTTCCTCCTTTTCTCGTACCTGGATTGGCTACTCATGTTTGAAAGAAAATTCATTTTAGTGCTTTTCTCTTGGCGGGGTTTGGGTAGGGTTTTCTCTGTTTACAGTTTTACGTTTTAAAAGTTCATAGATAGTTATCTTGGGAATAATATTTAGAGAAAGAGGTTAGGTTGTTACACGTTAGATTTGTAGCTGCTTTTGCTGGTTAGATTTTCTCTTTAACACGTACAGTACATATTTGGTAAATAAGAAATTTTGATGATATAAAATCGCAAAACATGAACATTATATATATATATAGAACACTGGATATATGATACATAAAACCCCCATATTTAACAGGAAGTTTCAGGTTTCCAAACCATTACTGCTTCTAAACAGGCTGGAACGTTAAATTGTTTGCAAGGAGATCTATCCCCCTTCTCCCCAAGAGTCCTGGCAAGCATAACCATCATCCCCATTATGGGTGAGAATGTCTTCGTCGGGCTCACATTATATGGATTTTGTACATTAATCCTTACTCCTTATACAGCTATCGGTTTGCTAATGTATATATGTATAACCTAACCTAAGATTTTCTCAAATATTTCAGAGAGATCAGAAATTTTTTTTTTTCTCTTCTTTTTCTTTTTAAGTGCAATTTGTAACCCTTGGCTTCCTTATTTTAAGACAATCTAGTTAAAAATGGACTCTGGTCCATCTAAAAGAATTTTCAATGAATTAAACAACTTGATAACTAACACTCTTGAGTGTTAGCCCCTCGTGAGCACGTTTTCTTGTAAAACAAACGTAATTTCTCATACGAAGATAAAATGAATCCTGGAAAATGATATACCGTTTGAAAGCCCACTTTAGACAAGGAAACTTTTATAAAAAGTGGCCAGCACCTAGATCGGATAATGATCACGTAAGGGCCTAATGAGTTTTCTTCAAAAATTTCGATTACTTTTATTTTCCCAGTATTCGGAGGAAGATTGTGGCTGTTTGGAGAATAACTTATGCTTCGAAATGTTATCAGTTTTTAGAAAAATTTATCTGCCTTTCTAACCGTATTATCAGAATCGAATTCGGACTAAAACTTTCTGAGTAATAACATTTTTATTGCAGAAAATTAATGATTTTAGGGAAAAAAAATTAAAGTGACGTCACACAAGAACCGTGGAAAATATGAAGTTGGCAAATACATCATTGAACTCCTTTAGATCCACTTTAGATGTACTACACACAGTAGGCCTATGGACAATACTTATTGGTTCACCCTGTATACATACTGACATACTTCTTAGCCTGATTATGACGCTAAATAATTAATAATATTTTTACTAGCCGAGGAAAAATGGTCATAAAATTTTCCAAATCTGGTTTTTGGCGGAAATAGCCGTTTTGAGGACGCTGCTCTGGAAATCGGGAGTATGTGTTTGTTTACTGGAGTTTCAAAAAGTGGAAGCTTGTTGTAGTAGTGGATTCTTATTGGTCAAAATGTTTGAACCGCAAGTAGCCCTCTTCTGTATTTATTTTTTTGGATTGTTCGAAAATGGTAATGAAAATCAATACAATGCCGTTGAACTTTGCCCTTTTTTGGGGAAACGGTTGCCTTTGAACTCTAGTTAAAAATAATATCTATTCTAATTGTAATGGGTGGAGATTATTTTCAAATTTTTTGAACGTAAAGAAATGAATATTAACTAATTTTTTCCCAAAATTACTTAAATATAATGAGAATTTAAAGTGCCTTGCACATTCATGGGTAATATGCCCCTGGAGCATGACTGGGGGATATAAAACTGGACTCTCACTTTAGGGATTATAACTGACCCGATGAGGACGTGTACTGTAGGTAGGACTGACGGTATATGTATAGGACTGATATGTATATACTGTATGTAAAAATGGGACGTATGAAGAGCGGATGGAAGTAAATGGCCGTACCACTTCCGGTAGATGTGCGTCCGTCACAGAGTGGGGCGCTAAATGAACGTCTCTATTTCTCGGCCCATTAGATCCGGGACACACCTTATCACAATACAGACAGACAGTTCACATCCTCTCTCTCTTTGGGTTGAGGCGGCTCTCGTCCGTTCGGGCGGTACAGCCCCCAAGCCTGTTTGTCTGTATGTGACCCAGCTTGCCGTGACTTTACAACTACGTATCTCTGTTCTCCTCCTATATTTTAACCTAACTCTTCCGCGCCTGCACCTGGTTGTTTGACGGTGCGTACAATTCATGCATGTTCATGCTGGTTCTTTCCTCTACCACCTCCCATCTATTCTGCTTTTTCTATTTTTTTCCGCTTAGTTCACTTAGATGATTCAAGTGATACGCAATATTTTTATTTTTTTGTCATTTTTTATGCACAATATTTTCTATTTCCTCTCCAAGAGTAAAGTATTGTAATCGTAGGGAAATTCTATTTTGATTTTTTTACCGGAACTATCTATCTTGTGGCCTCCTACGTATTTTCAGTTATTTATTTATTATATTATTATTTATTAAATTTTCATTTATTTATATACAGGGTGAACCAGTAAGTAATGTCCATAGGCCTACTGTGTGTAGTACATCTACAGTGGAGTTCAATGACGTATTGACCAACTTCATATTTTCCACGGTTCTTGAGTGACGTCATTTTAATTTTTTTTTTCTAAAAATCATTACTTTTTCCAATAAAAATGTTATTACTCAGAAAGTTTTAGTCCGAATTCTGTATTCTGATAACACGGTTAGAAAGACACGATAGATTTTCTAAAAAAATTGACACCATTTTGAAGCTTTAATTATTTTCCAAACAGCCTCAATATTCATCCGGATGCTGGGAAAAATAAAAGTAATAGAAAATTTTTGAAGAAAACTCATTAGGCCCTTACGTGATCATTGATCAGACCTAGGTGCTGGCCACTTTTTATAAAAGTTTCCTTGTTTAATGTGGGCTTTCAATCGGTATATCATTTTCCAGGATTCCTTTTATCTTCGTAATGAGAAATTACGTTTGTTTTTGCAAGAAAACGTGTTCACGAGCACTCAACAGTGTTAGTTTATCAAGTTGTGTTTAATTCATTGAAAACTCTTTTTAGATGGACCAGTTGTCAATTTTTAAAATAGGCTGTCTTAAAATAAGGAAGTCAAAGGTTACAAATTGCACTTCTGATCTCTCTCTGAAATATTTGAGAAAATGTTTAGAAAATATTTTAAACAAGTACTATTTTTATAATCGAAGGTTAATTAACTTAGTTTCAAATAGGGTACAATAGAAAATTTTGAAAAACCAAGTCTAACAGATCAGGGAAGTTTATTTATAAGATACCTAGTTGTATTGGTTAGGATTATCTGTTGGTTGAAAGGGTTGTTAAGGCTTATTCAAATTCTTATATTTTTCAACAGTGTATTTGTGTGCGAAATTGTAATTTGGAGTAAATACAAACTAGGTACAGTGGGGTCTCGGTTATCCATCATGATCGGGACCGGACACGTGACGGATAGTCGAATAGACGGATAATGGAAAAAAAACAGGAAAATTTCCAGATTCTTTAGTTTAACGTGTATAAAACTTTGTATTA
This sequence comes from Rhodnius prolixus, assembly GCF_049639745.1. Classification (NCBI taxonomy): domain Eukaryota; kingdom Metazoa; phylum Arthropoda; class Insecta; order Hemiptera; family Reduviidae; genus Rhodnius; species Rhodnius prolixus. The sequence continues at coordinate 9,681,764 of NW_027411583.1, read as the reverse complement.
ACTGGTATACATATTTTGTACGTTTATACGCTTAAGCATTTAAGGTCAGTTGTCGTTCATTATTCAATTCATTCTATTGTGTATTAAAATCAATGAATACAATGACATCTAATCGGTTATTTGTGGGCGCTTTTGTTTGTGGTTGATCTTTTTAGGGAAAAAAACCCTTCAAACTGTCGAATGATGGACACGAGTATGTACCTAAAAGACAAAGGGAAAAATCTCAAAAGAAAGTTTTCTTTTTAAAATAATTTTTTGGTTTTATTTTTCATTTTTAAATACTGAGGAGAGGGACGGTTAATTGGAATAGACGGAGAAAAGGGTGACGGATAACCGAGACTCACTTATATGAATTTTTGTTTAAGTACTTTTTTTTAAATATTCCAATATGATTCCGCCTAAAAGTCCTATTTAAATGGGGTTGCTAAAAATAAAGTTAAAAGGAAGTTTTCTCGACCGGAAATACCTCTTTACCCAATAGATTTGATTATTCATTTCGTCAAAATTGGTTCCCATGCTTCTAATTAGTGACTCTTCAATCTAGACAAGATTGTAATACGTTTCGAAATTCGCAGTTTCAAAACAGAACGTCTAAGTTAGAACATCGAGAATATTTTCTAGTTCCCTTTTAGAAGTTCCAGAAATTCCAGCAAATTTTCCGCTGATAATATCGATAATTTAATAGAAATTCTGTTTCTATTCTACAAAAAAATCGAAGATTCCAATCAAACATGAATAATAATAATTTAGGCTGACATGGGTTAAATAAGGCTGATCAGTTTGAAGGACTCAGTATTTCCAATCTTCCTTGGTAAGTAATGGGCTAGAGGAGTGGGACCAACCAATTCAAGGATTCATCCCTATACTATTCATGGAAAGTTACATTGATCTTCTAGCCCTTCTAGAGAGGACACGCAGTGGGGAAGGGTCGCTATTATGACCTCTCCTTGGACGGACTACTAAACCTTGATCCTCTTTGCTATCATGGTTGCTTGATTGTTACCAGGACTGTCTTTCTCCCTGGCCGAGCAAGAATAAAATGATTGAATCTGGACAAAGGAAAAGATATATTATAATGCTATGCATTCTGTTCTGTACTAACTCGCAATAATTTAAGGGAAATATTTTTCGTCCGAGGGAAATTTCTTTTTAATTTTCTGGTGCAACTACCCTTTTTTTTTTTTGTTTCTTTGGCCTTTTTAGTGGTATTTCAATTTGGGTTAGTTTTCTAGTTACATTTTCCTTTTAAAGTTGGAGTTCATCTTCTAAATTATTTATAAGGATTGCAGAACTAATACAGAACCAAACACCTAGTTCCAGATTTGGCTCACAGGAGCGTAGTGTCAACTGGACCGAGTGCGTAAAAAATTCAAATTTCTCTCTCACAAATATGAACAAACAATCACTATTCTTAGACAAAGACTGAAAGTTTCAGCTTCGAAAATCATTATTCCTTCGTAATGACAATTTATTGACAATCGCTGACAGTTTCAGACATTACAGCAAGTAATTGAAGAGCTTGGTGCAAAAAGGAGTTATCTACAGTTTTTTAAAATTTTTAGTAGGGACAAACAGAAAATATGCTTTAAGATGTATTCCTTATGTTGTGTCTGCTGTAAGGATTAGTTAATATATTGTGATGGGGTCATTTGGGGCTCAATTTGAACTTTCTAGGGCATTTTTTTAAGCTTGCTATAAGCAAAAGTGCAGCTAACTCTTTTTTTTGCACCAAAATCATAATTTTCAGTTGAACTTGAGTAAATATTAAGTACTTTAGTCAACAGATTTCTTGTTTTTGAGCTTTTAAGTGGCATTTTGTGTCTTGTCGAAGCGAATATTATTATGCTTGTCAAAAAGAAAAATAATAATATCTACCTAATATAAACATTAAATAAACCTAATATAAAAATTTTTTGTTTGATTGATTGCGTCAGCTTTTCTGTTTGGAGCAAAAGAAAGTTATCTGCAGTAGCCAAACTCATTTTTGCTACAAATCTAGCCTAGGTTAGAGAATAAGTAATAATAGACGAGTCTGCATAAAGACTCGTTTACGCACCAAAAGATGTAGAATTGAACATACAATAGGGGGCGCCATTAAACACATTTTCTGAAAAAAATGTAGATAACTCCTTTTTTGCACCAAGCTCTTCAATTGGACAATACTTTCTGGCTTTCTGAGAAACCAACAGCGGAATCATTCGTTACCCTTCTTGAGGTATTCTGCCCAATGTCGTTTGTCATAGTAACTATAAAGGGCCACCGCCCTAGAATTGTCTTGACTTCTCAAGCTAGGATTCACCGATCCGTCTCTGTCCTCTGCCCTTCCACATTATTCTTTCACCAGCCGTAAGATTGGTTCTTCTTCATTCACACAACTCTGAAGTTTCACCATCCATGGCTAAAGTTTTACCTCAAAAGCCTTCCTTATCTTCCATTATTAAATATCTTCGTTCAGACATTATTTTTCCCGAAAAGTTCGGAAATGCTAAAAGTTTAATTAAAAACACAAAAATTTTTACAAATAAATAATGTGTATTGGAAATAAACCAAACCATATTAAGCAATTACTAGTTTAACGTTCAGGACAACGGAAATCAAACGTAATATCCATTAAGGCGAGCTTCCGGCCATCAGTCCGACAATAGATGAGAGTCACGCTACGGGGCAGAAAGCCGCTCTACTTCTTTCAATCAGCACGAAACAATCACTCTAGTGATGGCTCTAGTACTTCCTTAAACGATCTTTTTCACTTCCTTTTAACATCGCTAACAGGAAATGCTGCGATTATGGGCAATTTCCATAATTGAGTATTTAAGATCAATTTAAGTTTTATGATGTCACTGCGAGAGAGAGAAAGAGAGAGAGAAAACACTTTAAACTCTAAAAACGAAAAATCACAAAGCTCAAACTTTGACGAATGCTTACTTTTTGGGTAATATCGAAGTATTTTGGTCGACTGGGTTTGCAGTTTTTTTGCTTAAAGGAATTCCTCACTTTTTTTTTTATTTTCTGGAAAGCTGCTTGCAATTTCCTTTATACAATTCGTTTAATACGCTTCCAGAGGATAGTAAAATTTATTCCCTGGATTCCCATTGAGAATTATGTTAATTAAGTGAGTATTTATGAAAATTAATTTACAAAATACTTTCCTAAATATTTGAAATACTCAAACGAATGCTATTTTGCACATATTTCATTGGCTAATTTTAACATTTTCTTGTTTATTTCCTTTTTTTATTAAATTATTATTTATTTAATTATTTTCTCTTATTACTTTTAATTATTTTAATAAAAAGAAAAGAATATAAAAAAGATAAATATTCATAGCATGAATCAGAAACCTTCTAAGTAACATTTTTTTGCTTATTCCCTTATTGTTTTGAAATTCTCCGAGTACAAACACGTACAATAAGGTCCCTGTAAATAATAGAGAAGGTATATGCCCTCGGGAACTGGGAGAGAATTGGAATAAATTAGATTCTGCAACAAGACGGAGAATTTTAAATTTTTACAAAGATGGTTAAACAAAAAAATCTTTGAAAATGAGTTTAGGTCCCCGTAGTGCTGCTGGTTGTATTTGATTTTATGCGTCATTTTTATTGTATCCGGTGACCGGTTTAGGATCTTCATCCATTATCAGAGGTAGATTAATTGGTTTAGTGTGGAAATTTCGACTTTTTCTTATCTTTTCGTCTCCCATTACACTTGGTTAATCCTGCTGAGTGTTTTCTATTCCTTACAAAACGTTAAGACTTCAAGCTTCAAGCTTGAAATCACAACAATGTCCACAACCATTGTCATCAGGTTTAGGTCATCAATGCAGCAGACTCTTTGCTCATCAATAACTACATCATTGGTGAACTTAAAAACAGTTTTTGGATAAACTTGTTGTTATAACAATGTTGTTTGGTGTCAGCTACCAATAAAGACAAAAGTCCGTTTTGTAGGTAGTCTTTATTACACATTTCTTTAAGAAGACTATGTAGGAATTCAACGTCTACGCCAGTTCAATCTCTTGAGTCTTATTGTGGTCCTACCGCTCAGTCATCAGTCTTGAGGCAGTACATCTTACTTGAGGGGTATTTTTTTGTTTGTTAAGTGCACTTTTATGGTCTTTTTTTTTTTTTAAGGCAATGAACCTAGGTGGTTATTATGCCCTTTATATTCTGAGGCAGTGCGTATGCCAACTTTATACACAACCTTTTACTAAAACAACCACACTTACGGAACCCCATTCTTAAAGCTATACACTTAAAGTTAACTCATTCACACTATAAATTATTAAATATTAATTTAATAAGATTTTTATATATTAATTTATTTTCTTATATATTATTAAATAATTTAATTTCCTTTAAAAACTTTATTACATTATCTATTTTCTTCTGGTCATTTGCTAAGGCTTCTTCTAGTGAGTTCGGAACATTCTGACGTTGTCTTCATTGATCATACTCAGAACATTCCACAAGTACGTATATGTTGCACAGTCAAGGGTTCATTACATGAACTGCATGTGGGAGGGGTATCCTGACACATGAGGTAACCGTGGGTTAGCCGGGAATGGCCGATCCTTAGGCGAGTGACTATTACTTCTTGCCTGCGGTTATCCCGCGATGAAGAGTCCCAGGCTTTGACGACAGTTTTTATTTTCCTAAGCTTATTGTTCGTCACCAAGGGCCACTCATTCTGCCAGGATTCATGAATGTAGCTTTTAATTTCCTTTGCCACGTCCGTTTGGCAAGGTCCTTCCCATGGTTATCTCCATGTGTGCAGCCTTTCTGGTTGCCATGTCAGCGTCTGTGTTATCGGGGATCCCCGAGTGACCGGGTACCACCCAGATGGTCTTATTAAATTTTGTCAGTTAAATTTGAAGTAAAATGAAAGTCAAGTGTTTAATTTTAACACTATTTTATAATTTAGGCTAATGTATCGTTAGAATAACTTTGAAATTTAGAAGATTGGAAAATATATGTGGACAAGAAAAGCCTTTTTGTAAGTTTTCTAACCGTGGAGCTTTTACTTTAGTAAAGTTTAATCTTACAAAAGCTTTACCACCTTCCAAGCACATACGTCACATAGCCTTAGATGTGACATCATCTTGTGACATGTCAATGCCATTGGAATGATATTACTTTTCTTTCATTTCCATTCGCTAAATTACACTTTAAATCCCACTTCCATTAATACAATACGAGAACAGCTCCAAACACTTTGGCTGCAATACATTATCAGTGAGTAGGTAATGTAAATTCATGAAGTTGCTATCAAATATTCAAAGTAAATCTCTAATGTGAGAAACAGGTTGATTGTCTCTGATGGTCTTCTGTATTGTAGACGTTTCACTCGAGTTTCTCTTGCTTGCAACAGGAAGAAGTGCCAATTTTGGGTTAAATCTATGATATTGAGTTGTGAGGTCACAAGTTTTGAGTTCTTCAAAAGGCAGAAAAATGGTGGACCATTCAAATTTCGTGTCTGTATGATTGTTGGATAGTATGTGTTGTAGTAATAGGGACGTTTTACTGTGAAGGAACGTGTGAGGAATGGCACCCTAACCCTCCCGATGATTAGTAAGCTCTATCCCACTTTAAGACGTGTTTACTCCCAACTTTTGTTTTTTATAAAGAGAAACTTACTGAAAGTGTTGCGCTTTAGAACCCTATCGAGAGAAGTCAAATTTCATGTTTATAAGACGATTTTGATACCTATTGTGACGTACGGAAGTGAGAAACGTGAGCTCTTGCTAAGGAGGATGAACGCTTTCTTAATGTTTGGGAGAGAAAAATTTTAAGAAGAATATATGGCCCCATTCAGGAAGGGGCGACAGATGGAGGATAAGGACCAACAAGGAAGTCATAGATCTTTATGCTGATCAGGACCTAGTTGGCCTTATCAAGCAAGGAAGAATTAGATGGTTGGGTCACTTGGAACGAATGGGGTGGAGGAAAGAATAGCCAAGAAACTCTTACCTGGACATCCAGAAGGGGCTAGAAGGAGAGGGAGGCCTCGGGTGAGATGGCTGGACAGTGTTGAGCAGGATTTGAGAGATTTAAGCGTGAGAAGATGGAGAAGAGTGGCCCAAGAGAGGGATGAATGGCACAAGATTATTAAAGGGGCCAAGGTCCTTCATGGACTGTAGTGTAGTGCCAAGCAAGAAGAAGAAGAAGAAGAGACGAAAACTGTGCTTCCTCTTAGAACAGCTAAAGAGAGCGTTGCGGAGAAAGGGTGAGACCCCGTGAGAGAATGGTTATCCCTGACTTCTGCCAGCCCTTCTTCACACAGAACATCTGGCGATGTTTTCATAAAACTTATTTTGCGAAGTTGATTTTCTACCTTACCATCAGATTCATTAGGATCTCTTAAATACTTGGTGAGTGCCCTTGTTCGAGGGAAATCTAGCGATCAAAACTGGGTATATATATAGAAGATCTGTTCTGTAGAAGGATGCCCATGTATTTATAAATCATGTCTGAGTTGGATAGCGAATTGTCAGCGGCCAGCAGATGTTTTACTAGGTCATGGATATATCCACTTCCGCTTTCTGTACAGTCTACTGACTTGTTCAACTTCCCTTGTTCGTATAGTTCCTGAATCATTCCAACAAATACCCGACCAGACTACAGACAAAACCGGAAACTACTAGGCTGTATAGAGTGAAATAGGGGGGGAGTTGTTCTACTCTACAGGAAAGGAAAAATGGTCTAACATGTTACGTCATGGAAGGAACGATTCATCAAATTTTACTTAACAGGAAGCAATGACTAATAGCTTTTCGTAAAACGGTTATTATCAGCTTCTCTCAGTTAAGCCATAAAACGGTTCAAAATTTAGGTTTTCATTGGTTTTGCACACGTAATTTTGTAGCTTATTTTTCATTTTCAGTTTTTCAGGAAAATTTCGGGCCTGGAAAAGTGTGTGGTTAGGATTTCCTCCGAAGTGTCATTACTGTTAATTGTTCTGTCCTGCCTTCTATAGAATAATAATAATAATGAAAATTAAATGTGGAACTAAATTTCCAAATTAAAATAAAGGGTTATACCGGATGTGCCATTTTATTAAATTAATTTTAAATAAACTCGTGATTATTACTATTATTTTTTAATTATTATTCCATAATAATGAAGAGATTGCTGAATAATTATTTATGCTTAATATTCTCATCCAAATTCCCCCACCACCTCTAATGGAAATTAGATCTATAGATTAGAGTAGATTATGTTGTTATGCAACATTATTCTGTTGTATAGCTGGTTAGATAATTAAATGCACCAAGCATTACTGTCATGAGTCACACTCATGCCTGTGGATGATGGTCTGTCACCTTGAACATTTAGTCTACCTGTCGCGGGGGGGGGATATAGCCAGAGTTCATGTGGGGCATGTTGACTCAAGGCGGCCATGGAAACCATTATGATATCATGGAGTTGCCTGAGACACTTGTCTGAATCGCCCAATGGAGTTTTGGTGAATGTCAGGTTCTAGTTGATTTCCGGTCTTTAATTATATTTCTTTGGTTTTATCCGTCGTTTAATCAGTTTAGTGTAGTGCGAGACAGTAACGGAAGTGAAGTCGAGGAATCTGTACACTAAACGTATTAAAGTACCTCTGATCATGGATGAAAGTGCGAAACCGGATATGGATGCAAGAAATATGCGAGATACGACGTATAAAATCAAAGTATTATCCAGCAATGCCGACTTAAACCACATTTTTGATATATATATATATATATATATTATATTTACGTAGTAAACAGGGATTTCCGGTGATAATTCATAATAAAAAACAAAAACAAATCTACGCGATCGTAATACATTTCTTTACGAAAAAAGCAATAAGCACTTCCTGGTATGTAATTTTTACCAATAATTCTTTTCTCTTTGTAGGGTCACGTACCATTTTTCCCATTTTCTGAAAAAAAAACTGGAGGTTTCTAAACACATTTCCTTTAAAAACACACACAATTGCGTGACCCACTAAATAAATTGACTTCCGATAATAGAAAGAGGTTATATTAACTGTTTTCTTTTCGTATAGTTTCTTATTATACGAGCAATTCAATGAAACATTTCTTTGAAAGCTCTTCTATAATTGCACTTCTTCATAAAGAGTGTATACGTATAAGGAGATTGTTCAGTGTATGTGCGTATTAGTAGAGAACTGGAGGAATGAAAAGAACTGGAAGAATTGGAATCTCTTGTAGAAGAGAAACTAATTTCGATATGTTGAAGTAAGAGAAGCCCCTCGATGAGTGTGTGCGTCTGCCTAAGGGTGTTGGGGGTGCGTATTTGGCATAGAGGGTTCGCGGAGGACACCGCCCCCCACACATATACTGTCCTTGACATATGCTATACCTCCACCACCCCTGGACCGACTGCCTTCGAACTTCTACCCAAGGATACTTTTCAAAAGGATGTGAACATTCAATAAAGAAACCGAAAAAAGAAAAACTCATCATTTTGTGAGGAAAAAGAAGAAAATGAGGAAAATATATATATCTAAACCATACTCGTATTAAATCTTAAATTATCTTCTTTTTTTCCACCCCGTTAACAATGTTAACAATGGACCATAACTTTGAGATAAATATAAAAAGAAGATGTCTTATCAAGTTGTGATGGAGATTCTGTACCATTTATTGGTTTCATTATATTTATGTGGAATTATTTAACAAAAGGAAACGTGGGAGGGGGGGACAGCTGAGTGATTTTCACTCACGTAGTTCAGGTTTTCCCCCACAGGACTTATTGAATTTCCCCATTTTTTCTCTTATTGAAGATTTTCTTGAAAGTGGATCCATTGATTTTGTCTAAGAACAATCAATTTTTTATACTCGATCGTAAACTCTTGTTAAACGGCAATTTTGATTGGGCTAATTTTGATCAGGAAAATTTGTGGGCTAATGGCACTTCTGGGGAAAGAAGGGTGGACTTTTCCTTTTAAGTATCATTTTTTAGGGTAAAGTACCGCTTATACAGGGTGTTCATTTTAAGACAGCTCAAATGCATTTCATGCTTAAAGGGTTAATCTGAGCCAAAAAATGGTAGAGGAAAAATTTGTTGCCCGTCACCTCTAGTTTCAGAATATGTGACTTGATTTTTAGATCCCTGCCCGCATACGCGGCTGACGCGCGACCAAAAGTGAGCGTTTGCAGCTGACCCCCATTTTCATATACACAGTTTTAAAGAGTATAAAAAGTTATGAAAGAAACCGGAAACCTCAATTCGATATCTTTAAAATTAAAGGTGCTAGGCCATTTCAAAATCTGGTATTTATTAATCATATTTCAATTTTTTAACTTGTTATCAAAGAGAAAGAAGAGCACGTGATAGGTCATTTTTATGTATTTTTTCATCCCCTTTCTACTGAAAATATTGCCAAGGCAGTAAAGCTAGAATTTTTCTTAATATCGGGAAATAAGTAGTTTTCCGAGTGATTTTTCTAAGAAAAATGAAATGTTAAGAGCTTTAGATGTTCTCAAGCATACACAAAATGGCTAAAAATTAATTTTACATCTGTTACAAACAAGAAGGTTTAATAATTATTCGGTAATTTTGGGAGAGTTGCGTTTAATTACCAAAAAAAAAATTGGAAACCTCCTGCCACATATTTAAGTGATCAATATCTTTCATGTAAAGGATCAAACTTATTCCTTAATTTATCAAATAATGCACTTTACTCAACTTGTGAAGCATGTACTGTGCCTTCAAAGGTGCCTCCTCTGGCTCGCTAGCCAGGTTAGCCTGAATGCGTCAGCCGCGTATGCGGGCAGGAATCTAAAATCAAGTCACATATTCTGAAACTAGAGGCGACGGGCAACAAATTTTTTCCTCTACCATTTTTTGCTCAGATCAACCGTTTAAGCATGAAATGCATTTGAGCCGTCTTAAAATGAACACCCTGTGAATTACTTGTGAGGATTCAGTGAATCCGAATCAAGAGTTTATATAAAATTGCTCAAGCGGAAGTAGACTGTTTTACCGGATATGGTTCCAGTATGGAACTTTCCTCGGAAAATTGGTATTTTATGGCAGTTCTAGTGGGGAATGGTGGCGTAGGCGCCTCTATCTCTCTCTTAAGTGCCATTTCAGTTTGATGTATCTTTTTACTAACTTAATAAAGTTATTGAGTATTAAATAAGTTTCAGAACTTCTGAGCCTGTAGGTTTTAAGTACCATGAAGAAGTTGAGTGTGGTCCACACAAGCATACAGATTATGAACTCACTTTGAAACTCTTTGAAAGATAATTGTGAAATTCCACTATATTTGGGTTATATTGCATTAATCGATTATAAATAGTACGCTCTATTATTGGTGCTTTTATAGTTATTTATCGATTAACATTGTGTGTATGAATTTATTAGTTTTAATAACTCCATTTTATGAATACTAGTCGAAGAATAATAACTTGAATGATGATGGTAATAATAATAACGAGGGACTATGGGAACAGTCCATTGTGTTTCGTTCACTAAGTGGAGAGACATTCAGCCCGTAACTGTGCTAGGGGGGATTTACCTGTAATTGGAATGTCCTCCGCCCCCCAAAAAAGGGTAGAGTGCCCTTTCGTGGAGCCACATTTTCAACGGCCCAATATTACTTTGCCCCTTCTTCTCCAAGGGTACTAAGGGTATAGTTAAGCCCTTCTCTCTTGTAGCTGCTGCCTTTTTTTGTACACCTGCTTTTATTTTATAAAATCAGTAGGATTATGTTTAATTATAATTTTCACTTTAAATTATCCTACTCTATTTTCTGGACTCGGTTTAATGCCAGAGATTTTTTTGTTTTTTGTAAAAAAAATGAACGTCCATTAATTTAATCAAATAATTATTTATTATTATTATTTTTTTAATGATTTAAGGCGCGTCAACATCTATGGTTATTGGCTTTTTTGAGTGCACTGCCGGCCTCCGGACAGTGTTCTCTCGTTACAGGCAACACTGTCCATCACCGGACAGTGAGCTGTAAGAAGAGAGAATCTTAGGGAAGAGAAAATCTAAGGGTCAGCAGCATGGATTCGAACCCGGGACCTCCGCGTGGGAGTCTAGTACGCCAAATTATTATTATTATTGTCCCTATTTAGAAAATGACTTTTCTAGCTTTTCTATAACTTTCGAAATTGAATAAATTTTTCTTTTATTATTTTCCTAGAAAAATACTAAATATTAAATTTTGAACTTTTAGTTATTTTTTATTTTTGAGTTATGTTGACGACAAACTCCGTAGACGAACAGACGCCCAAAATACAAACCCAATTTTTAAAGACCACTTTTTCGAGCTCAGGGGACCTCAGGGGATATTTTCCGGGGGGGAAAAAATCGATATTGAAAATTAAACACAACTGCAATAGATTGATTGATTGTATTAGAAGGGCGGTTCCATCAAAAAGGGGAAGGAACGCAGGCAATCCAAAATGGTTCCCATTGTTCCCCTCCCAACCCTCATCTCATCAGAGATACCGGGGCTTTAGAACAACAAATCCGGCTAAAGTTTGCCAGATGCCAATACAATAAACTAATAAAGTAGTGACAGGACAATAGGCAGCATGGCGACCCAATCGCTACAATGCACTGGAATAAACCAAGAAAGTTCTGGTAAAGATTACCAGATGCTACAATCTCCGGGTAGGGAGTCATTTGACCTTCCGAAGAACGAGAAATCTAGTTTTATTATATACTGGACACACCTCTATAATTGCCGTATTGGACTCACCACAGCCAGCAGCAAATTGGCGAGACTGGGTAAGGCCACATTTGAAAAGATGGTACGCTAAATTCGCATGTCCACTCACAACACCTGAACCAACTGGCTGGGATCCCGGGACCGGTTTTGACAGGCCAAGAATTTCCTTAGCTTGACGGCAGTCAGCTCCGGGATCTCCACCCGTTTCCGATGTTCCTTCAAAAATCCACTGCTCCACTGCTCTGTTCTACAACAGCTCGATTGGATACAGGCGATAATGGGCTGAGGAGTCACTTGTTATCAACGCAGCTCCTTCCTTTGCTGTTTCATCAGCAAGTTCGTTACCCGGAATCCCGGAGTGACCAGAAGGGACCAAGCAACCGAAACAGTATTCAAAGGCTCCCAACAAATTGAGAGCAGTATGGCCAAGAATTGACCGAAATACTTTCTTTAACGTAGTATTATAGTAGAGGGTCATTGTTAAGGAAATATATATTTTAAAAAATGGCACCCAGAGAACCTATACAACAATTTGACCTAGTTAAAGTAAATATACATTTAGTGACTTGTTCAAGATAACAGATGGCACCACTTGCTATATATATATAACATGGGGTGGAACGAGTTGAATTGTAGAGATGAATAAATAACATTGAGTTTTGGTGAAGTCACCATTCAGTAAATACGTACAATACAAAACCACCCTAGTTGGGGGGGGGGGGGGTACTGTCCTTCCACAACAATATGGTTGGAGGTGATGGTGGCAACACTGTGCTGGGCCAGCCCATCTCCCGCGCCTCTCACTCGGTTTTCCCGCGCCCGCCAAAAAAAAAAAAGAGCACATCTGTTTTGTAAACAATAACTTACTATATATAGAATATATTGTCCGCTTTTCCGAAAAATAAATATATACTGAAAAAAAAGGAAAATAAATAAAGAAAAGAATTCTTAACCTTTTTTATTTATTTTTATCTAGCGCATGCGCTGTTACAGTTTGAAATAATGTATTATTCTTGTCGCCTATTGTTTGTTTTGCCTGCTCATATTTACTTTGTGGGTTTGATGATTTATTTAGGCTCCATGTTTGCTTTGTTGGCGTAAGTGAGAGGATTCTCTCTCGCACGCTCTCTCTCAGTGATATTGATGGATTTTTGTTGATTGGAATTTGGCGTGACAAAAGCTGAAGGTTGACTTCATTAGATGGAGTTTAAGGAGAAAATGGATTTTGAACGCAATATTCCTTGTGGTTTCTACGAGAAGTTCCAAAAATTTCTTTTAAATTCAGACTGTTATAAGGCAGACATACGCGTGAAGATAAGACGCTTCAGCAAATGCCTGAACTACCGAGAATCCTCGATCCACCATTGCGACCACCAAGTCTTTCCTAAATCAAAAAACTTGGTCCACAAATCAATTTTTAAAAAAAGAAAAGTAATCCAATTTTAGAGTTAATGGTAATAAAGGGAGGATTCTACAAAACTATGGCAGATCAGTCACGCTAGACAACCATGGTTTAAGGGAACTGTCACTGAATAAATGGGTTGTTACGACAATAAGCAGACTGAGAGAGCGAACCACACGATGTGCGTGGATCGTATCTTCACAGGATCAACAAAAAGGTCCTCTCTCCTCTTTGCGTAGATTGCAATGAGGAGGAGGATTTCAAACATATAATAATGATATGTCCACGTTATGTACAGTAGAAGGGAAAACGAATGTTTGACGACTTATGACAGGTATTTTAGATGCACCATTTCGCTACGAAGACATAATATTCTCCAGCAACATCTATGTGCTTTTTATAGCGGAGTTAGCTAAGAAATATGAGTGTATTTAAAAGTTACTAGCCGATTAGAATGAATGGAAGAAAATGATTAGAGAAGGATTACGGTGATTTTAATTTCGGTCAAGCTAAAAAGATGGCAGGAATATAGTGTACTGGATCCATCCATTAATTGTAAGTTTGTATGTAAATAGTTGTAGTAGAGGGATGAATGTGTGAAGCGAATGTATTTATAAGTAAGAATGGAGAGTGAGTGATATTCTAGTGATAAGCACCTAGACGATGCTGGCTGTATGGCGGAAGCCAATGCCATAAAAAAAGTAAAAAAAAAAATCCAATTTTATGATCAAAAGTATTTGGTGCGATCTTATGATTGGCTTGCCAAAACATGAAACGCATCCATCACATCGCCGACACTATTTCAACCATCTATCTACAAATCACTCTTGATCGATAAACTTGCGTAGTACCCAGTTTTGCCAATTTACATTTCCACCATCAAGAATCAAGAATGTCCCATGGGGCTTGAAAATGAGGAGGGCAAAAGGTGTTCTAATGGTTTCAGTTGGCTGCACTGCCCACTCAATCGTTCTATTCTCCTTCGTAATAGAAGTAGGGCTATACTAACAGCACTTCGGTTGGCAGGACTGATTAATTTCCTAGGTTTTTTTCCACTCTCAATAAACTAAATGGGCAATGTTTAATTGATTAATTTGTTTTTTATACTTTTGGTTTAAACAATTTTTTAAGTATTATTTTGGCACTGATTGCAGACTCAAAAGGGTGATGAAAGCTCTGTTATAGACTTAATATGCTAATAACAATTATACTGTAATGGTAGGAGCTTAAAAGCTTAAACTGATCCTCCTGTGTCTCCATTTACGTATATATTGTAAATAAAGCTTTATTCATCTTACGGAGAGTAACAGAATGCCAGAAGTAATGTTCTTAACAAATCTTTAAATATTAAATAAGAAAATAATTTACAATAGGGTAACTGTAGAAGAGCTTAATTAAATCGTAGACAATAAATAATTGAAAACGTCAGATGGGAAGGCTTTTTATTAAAAAAGTTAGCTGAAAAGAATTCGATAGCTATCGATCGATCAGCAGCAGAAAGCAGTATATATACGAAAGAACATTGTTTGGCACTGAAAAAACTATCAGTGCCTTCTACATGCTTTTGTACCCTACGACGTTATTGGCGCCCGAAGTTTTTCCACCCAACTCTTCTGGACAGTGTTCTGTCGTTACGGAAACTACTGTTGATCACCGGAGCTAGAGGAAGACTCCTTTTGAAGAGGAAATCTAAGGGCTAGAAACCGGAATCCCCGGGAGGGAATCCAATACTCTAACCACAGAGGTAATCCCTTTCTTGCTACTTATTGTTTTGTGGTTATTCGTTATCTTATTATCTTTCCATTCTTATTTTACTTCCTGATAATTTATAATTAATAATTATCTAAAACAGTAATCTGAACCCTTTTCGTACAGTGTATATAATACAAGGGATTGTTATTATTGATATAGGATCGCTGGAGGTGGGTCCCTCTTTCCAACTGCCCTCTGTAACCAAAGAGGCTTATTGTTCCATCAATACAACGATTCAGATAATGTAAATATTATCGATCGGACTGGACCAATAAGATAAGCGAAATAATATAGTTTTACAGTATGATAACTTTTTTTTTTTCTTCCATATAACCCGATAACTGGTTATATAACTATAACATGAAGTAGTAAGGGAAAGTTATAAGGCGTTGTTATAGGAACTAGCCGAAGTACTAGCGTACTAGGTACTTGGGCCCTTATGGGCAATTTAGTAAGTGGTGCTAGCGCCCTACGATGATAGGTAAAATGGTTTCTCATTTATAGGTCTACTTCATAGCTGTTTAACCAACTTCCAGAGATATCATCGGTAATTCTGCGGCTATTTATAGTGTGTGTAGATCTTACTCTGATACTCATTCAGTACTTTAGTTGGAAAGTACCATTTTTAGGTTCTTTTATGTTTTTCAAGTATTCAATTCTAATATACTTTTATTTTATTATTAGCCCACGATGGGCGCGCAAATTGTTGAAGTGCGGGCACAATTATTTTTATTTGTATTTTATTAATTAATGAAATTATTATCTATTTATTATTTTCTTTCATAAAATATATTTCGTAAAAACAGCTGACGACTTTTCGACTGGCAGCTCAGCCTGGTAGAGATGGCGCAGTAAGATTGGGCGAATAGCTAGAGATAAACGTCCTCTCTTACACCTAGCCAGGAGTTCGAATCCTGTAAAAACCTGTAAATCCTGTAAATTAGAAAATATTGAGAAAAACTTCGCACTATATTTGTTATTTTTCTTTTCCTGTAATAAAAGAGGGGAAATTATTTCCAGACGAACAAAATTTATCTTTTTTATTTTTATTTTTATTTTTAGAAATAAAAGATAGCTTTAAAGAAAGCATTCATGCAGAGAAAATGCATGTATGAGAGCATCACCATCAAAACATATGATTTTCATATCATATGTTTTTATAGCGTACATAAAAGTCTGTCTGTCTGTCTGTCACATGTAACCGCTTTCCGCCCATGCCTTGAAAGTGATAAACCCATATAATGTGAGACCGAATTATTATAAATGTTTTATCAAACATTTCAATCTAGATTATTTACTGTCTGTTAATAATAAAATTTCTGCTTTTTTTTTAAACTTACTGTAAAAGCTCTACTTAAAAGCTAAACTTACTGGAAAAGCTAGGCGCCACGGTTGCCGAGCGGTTAAGAGGCGAGACCTGCAAAGCTATTGCATTGTGTGGTACTGGGTTCGATTTCCGGTCTTGGCCTTAGATTTTATTTAATGGTTAATATAATAACTTTATAGTAAAGTCTATTCGCTAGTTTCGGTTATAGGCTAGACCCGCAAAGCTAGATGTATTGCGGTACTAGTCTAGCCCTTGTATTTTATTTAATGGTTAATATGAGAAATTTACTGTAAAGTATGTTAGGCGGTTATAGGCTAGACCCGCAAAGCTAAGATGTATTGCGGTACTAGTCTAGCCCTTGGATTTTATTTAATGGTTAATATGAGAAATTTATAGTAAAGTATGTTAGGTGGTTATAGGCTAGACCCGCAAAGCTAAGATGTATTGCGGTACTAGTCTAGCCCTTGTATTTTATTTAATGGTTAATATGAGAAATTTACAGTAAAGTATGTTAGGCGGTTATAGGCTAGACCCGCAAAGCTAAGATGTATTGCGGTACTAGTCTAGCCCTTGGATTTTATTTAATGGTTAATATGAGAAATTTATAGTAAAGTATGTTTGGCGGTTATAGGCTAGACCCGCAAAGCTAAGATGTATTGCGGTACTAGTTTAGCCCTTGGATTTTATTAAATGGTTAAATGAGAAATAGTAAAGTACGTTTGCTAGTCGGCTCCGTCCACGACCTACCTAATTGGTAGTTGGACGTTATGCCCCGCCTGAAAAAATAGGCGATTACTTTTTACTGGAAAAGCTTGACTTAAAAGCTAAACGTACTGGAAATAATAATACAATTTTATTATTTTTATAATTATTATTCCTAAAACAGAAGAGTTGAAATACAGGAAGTAATATGTGATATATCATTCTTAGTTTTCATCGTAAAGATTTCGATTTGGATTTCGCAACGGAAGTAGACATTTTGGGGTATCCTGAGTACAAAAAAAAAATCATTTTTAGAAAGTTTTGTCTCTTTCTCCTTTATTTTAGACACTCGTTGTAATATTTTTATTAATTTTTATATTTAGCTTGCGTAAATGTGTTAAT
This sequence comes from Rhodnius prolixus, assembly GCF_049639745.1. NCBI lineage: Eukaryota > Metazoa > Arthropoda > Insecta > Hemiptera > Reduviidae > Rhodnius > Rhodnius prolixus. The sequence continues at coordinate 9,664,500 of NW_027411583.1, read as the reverse complement.
ATAATTTTTTTGTTGGGGGGGGGAATGTTAATCGATTGTAATACTTCCGGATGCTGGAGAAAAAGTTACAAAACAGATAAGAAAAGGAAAAATAAATTTCGTAAGGAAGAAAGACTTAGTAAAGGAAAGGATATGACAGAAGAAAGGGAAGAAAAGGACCGGAAATATAAGAATGTTTTGGCACACCTGGGTCAGACAAGAACTCCCCCCGGTTCTTCAACGACCTACAAGGGCCCGCCCGGTTGTTGTAACTTAACAAAACAGAATTTTCCTGCTTGTATCTTGCTTTTCTTGTTTTTCCATTACATTGTGTTACCACCAAAGGAAAAAGAAAAAGAGAAAAAAAAAAAAACTGCTGTACAAAAAAACAGGGGAAAAGAATTGTTTATAATCCAATATCTTTTTAAGCGGATCAAATAACAATGAGTTTTCAAATATGTTTGTATTGCGTCATCACGGATAATGACGTTTTTATGTAACAATTCTGATGTATTTGGCAGGTAGTTTGTTTTTAAAAAACCCTTTTTTTCAACTTCATGAGATTTGATTAAAGAAAAAAAATGAATTTCGGTTCGTCAAAGTGATATTTTTCTCTGACATTTAAATTTGTATTTTCATGGATGTAGTTGATATATAATCCTGCACTACAAATACAGGGAAGAGATAAGCGTACTGGATTGATTCACACACAGAGATTCCCGATTTGAATCCAGCTGATGGCGCTTAGATTTCCTCTTTCTAGGCAAAAGCTTTTGGCGCCAATGAGCTCTCAAATGTTGACGCACCTTATTTTATATAAACTTATTTTCAGAGAATATTGATTTTAGCGGGGTTTTCCGGGGTTCTGTGACGTCGTCACTTCCTCCAATAGAATAATTTTATTTTAGTAAACAATTATTATCGACTACTTAAAATGACTCTTAGACGATAGATCAAAACTCTCTCTGGACAACAAAAGACTGATTTATACTTCTATTTTAAAACCCATCTATGGGCGTATGGAATAGTGCTGTGGGGTTCAACCAAACGGCTCCAATCTCCAAAGGATTCAGTCTCTTCAATCTAAAATACTTCGAACTATATTGTAAACGCTCCATTTTATGTCTCCAACCTGGACTAAAAAAGTAAAAGTAAAGTAATTGCCTATTTTTTTCTGGCGGGGCTTTACGTCCAACTACGAATTAGGTGTCGTGTACGGAGGCTACTAGCAAACATACTTTACTGTAAATTTCTTTTATTAACCATTAAATAAAATCCAAGGTCTAAAGACTGGGAATCGAACCCAGTACCACAATCCATATTAGTTGTTGTTCATTCTTTTTGGTGACTGATTCATAGTTACAATAGGATGAAAAAATAATTGCCATTTCAGTCGTGATACATTTATTCTGCCGAGCTTTCGACCTAGGGACTAGGTCATCTTCAGGGCTAGTTTACAAAGTATTATTTTACTACATTACAGGGTTGGTGTGTCTTCTGTCTTGTCTGTTCATGGACTCTTGTCTGTTCATGGACTTCCAAAAGACACACCAACCCTGTAATGTAAAATATTACTTTGTAAACTAGCCCTGAAGATGACCTAGTCCCTAGGTGGAAAGCTCGGCAGAATAAATCTATCAAGACTGAAATGGCAATTATTTTTCCATCCTATTAATCCATCTTAGCTTTGCAGGTCTCTCCTTTAACCGCTCGGCTACCGTGACGCCTTCCAACCTGGACTATACACTCTGACCTTAACTTTCCTTTTTGTCACCGAAGTTGCAGAAAACTAACACACTGACCTTAACATTCCTTTTGTCACACAAGTCGCCAAAATAACAAGATACAGAAAATTCCACTTCAGCCTGCAATCTCATATAAATCCTCTAGCTCAAAATTTTTCTTCAAGAACTCTTCCTGACAACCCAGGAGGGCAAGACGTCTTACAAGGCAGTCTGGCCTCGTGATCTCCTCTCAAGAGAGTGACTAACCGTCTGTGTTACCACTGGGTAACTTCTCCACTCGTTACCTTATCATTTATTCCTCTATTGTTATCATTGTTACTTATCCCGCCAGCACAAATAAACGCATGGAAAAATCAAGTAAACAATTATAATATTGAGATCAATGATTTTTTTCTTCACTTTTTCACGTGAAAATGCGGCAGTACCATATTTTTTTTAAAAACGTTTTGTAATATTTCTGTCACAAACAGATCGAAGGACGCTCGTATCCAGGCTAGGTTTGCTAATTTCCTCTCTATTTGAAAGAAAGCTTAAGAAAGGTCGGCTCTTCTGGTAAACCGTAAGCGTGAAACCCACCAGAAAATGTTCCCAAAGCTTTGTACCATCACAGACTTCCAATTAAAGCTTTATCTAGAAATATAAATAGAACCCAATCTATTAATATTAAACCATATTTAAATTCGCCATTGTTTCATCTGAATCAACTGATAAGTAATCAATAGCAATTAATTTGCCACTAGCAGCGGACTAAGGCCTAGATATTAAACCCAGGATTTACTTTCCTATCTGTTCCTTCGGCGGAAGTGATCGATTCCTTCTTCACAGATTTATTTATTCTCTATTTAATCTTCATTCAAATCTCTCTCGGGCTTTTAATTTAGAAATGATGGATTACACTTCTAAAGTCTAATTTATTAGAAAGATACAAATGTTTACTTTCTCCAATATTGAAAATGGTGATGGATACGAACTTGTCAGATTTCCGGAATTGAATTTTCAGCGGAAGTGCCAGGGTTCTCAACGTAGAAAGAAAAAAAAAAAATCTCTGACGTAAACCTTCAGTTTACAATTGTAATATTGTACATCGCACTGAAATAGCACTTGAGAGGAAGGCAAACGCAGGATATGGTTAGGGATTTCGATTTGAACCTTGTTTATGCGATCTTTTTTATTCAACTATCATCCGACTGTTAACAAAAGTGGCCATTAAAAAGAAGAGCGATTTCAAGTGGCTTACAGAAGTAAATAGCTGGGAGTTTCTAATAGCTATGCAGTTTTATTGCATCATACACGGACTTGTCTGGATGCTAATAAAAATGTTATTCCTCCTATAATAACGGAAAGAGACTTAATTCTATGCAGAGACTGGTTGGGGGTTTTCCGGCCATTAATACTGATTTTTCCCCCCCTACGACTTCAGCATCAGTTTTACTTCCGCCTCATAGATTGGAGGAGCGCCACATCCCCCCCAATTCCATGATTCAACTTCGCGCTTCAACTCAGTCACTGTGCAATTCTCTGCCTCATTCTCATAATGTGCCCTGTAATCTTTCATATTCTCCAATTTTTTTGTTCTCTTTTCCTGTAAAAGATATACTTCACAAATAAATAAAAAGTGCTCCCTGATTTTGTATTCGCCGTAGGGACTCATTTTTTTTTTAATTGAATCCCTGACTGGTTTCACTTCAATCTCAGTTGAAGTAGAATTCTTTACACTAAACTAATCTGATGGATGATTTATTGAATAAAATAATCATGCTTGCTACGATGGTTAAAATCAGCTGTATTGTCCAGTGAATCTAACCAAATTTTCTTTGATTTGATTTGAAACAAAAAACAATTTCAGGCTACAGTAGAGCCTCGATTAACCGGGCTGACCTCCGGCTATACCCACCCTGGAAAACTGAAATCCCGGTTAAACCGGAGTACAGGTCCCAGAGATCAACTCCTATCTTAGACGGCAGGTGTTCTTATGATGACTCAACATGATCCCTGCTAATCCGAGTACACAGTATTACATTCGTTCCAGAGATCAACTCCTTAGACGGCAATCCTTTTTTGGAAATTTCGATGAGGTGGATTTTATCTTCGATAGATAAACAAATACGTTTACGTTTAGCACCAGTTTTTTCTTAACGGATTCCATTGCGTAAGTGAAATAAAAATTCGACCGAAAGGGGGCAAACGAAAGATGTTTTCTGTAGGACGGAACACTGAAGACTAGCTTGAGATTAGGCTGCTCTCTGGGAAGATTAAAATAATGCCGGTAATTATCCACTAAAAAATGTTAAATATAACCGTGAAGTTTGAGAAAATCAACCATTTACGACACGTCAAATCTTTTGTAAGACCGTGGTAAATCCCAAGAAATTCAGTACTAATTGCACCATATTTTGGGTTTTTACATACATACATACACACATAATGACCCTTCAAGAAAATCAGGTATAAAAGAGTTGCTGCCACGCCTACAATTATGTTACATCGGAAGACTGTAAAAATTTTCCTGTCGCCACCGAAAATTAACTTTTGTGTCGGCATCGATCCAGGTGTTCTTATGATGACTCAACATGATCCCGGTTAATCCGAATCCCTAGTTAACCGAGGGCCGGTTAATCGAGGTTGTACTGTACTTGATTTCAGAAGGGTTTAAAGGGAGAGGGTGACAGTCAAGCCTTTCTCTGAAGTTCTGTTTCGGTAGATTGTACGTTTCTAACTTCTGTTATAAGTAGTAATCGCCTATTTTTTCAGGCGGGCTTTACGTCCAACTACCAAATTAGGTGTCGTAGACGAAAGCGACCAGCAAACATACTTTACAATAAATTTCTCATATTAACCATTAAATAAAATCCAAGGGCAAGACTAGTACCGCAATACATCTTAGCTTTGCGGGTCTAGCCTATAACCACCAAACATACTTTACTATAAATTTCTCATATTAACCATTAAATAAAATCCACAAGGGCTAGACTAGTACCGCAATACATCTTAGCTTTGCGGGTCTAGCCTGTAACCGCTCGGCTACCGTGGCGCCTTCTGTTTTGAGTATGAAATATGTAACCTTTTTTTTTTTCTCTCTCTCTCTCCCGGAGCAGGAATTTCTTAAATAAAGTGTATATATATTATATTCTCTGTGGGAAGAGAGGGTCAACCCTGAAATTCCCTGTGGGTGCCTCACTATAATGTGGGTATCCAGTTCGTACTGTTGGCTGGAATGTTAGGGATACCTGAAAAAGTGGCTAGTCCTCTAAGGAAAGAGAAAATACATATATACATATAAAAGAAACTTAATATAATTTAACATTTTATGGTAAATAGGTTAACCAGATTTGCGGTTTCCAAGATTGATATTATTATTTGTAAATATGGAAATTTGCTAGATATTGCATGGAATTATTTTCAATGGAATGTTTAATTACTGAACCATTGCTTTTTTACAAATATCCCATGTATAATATTAATTAATTAAATTTTTGTTTAATTCTGTTTGCAGGTATGTTCAGAAGTTGGTACACCTGATTTTCATTTACGTTTCTCTGATTAAGTGAGTGTAAAATAAATATATATATTTTTAAATAATTCCATTTAAATTTCCAATCCAAAATTCTTGGCAGGATAATTAACGTACGGATATAAGTCTCCTCATCTTAATTGTCCATTCATCAAAGAACTCCATATCATCGTCGCTCCTCCAACCAGTTTCTTTCTCATCTCTCTGGTCACCCCCAGTTCAGCTATCATCTCTTAAATTTTTCCCCCAAACAATCCTATTTCAACGATTAAAGCAGCACTAGCCGCGCGCGATTTCCTCGCCAATGTAGGTCAGTAATTAAAAGGTTACTTTTGGAGAATTTTGGTTTCTAATACCAGCTGTTATAAGGGAGAGCGGGGCACATTTGAACAGAATTTACATTTTCTGTTTACAGAGTGCGCACAGAATCGTATTATTGAACCTTTTTATTTTGTTTTCTACAACTTTCAAGTCTTCTTAACAGATCTATATCAATAAACAGTTGGTACTTTACATACATATCTATATTTTTTTAATTTAAAAATGTGTCTAATGTTAATATCTGCCCCACTGGCGGGGTACCTTTGAACACAATATAAACTAGAAAGAATAGTTATTTATTTAACAAGTGTGGAAAGTAGTACTTTTCCTCACACGAGGCACGCACGAGCGAGCGAATCGAGGCGAGTGTAAGTGCTAATTGCCGAGTGTGAGGAAAATACTTTACACTCGAGTTAAATATTATATTTTTTCTGCAACCATTAGGGTTATTAACTTAAAAAAAAACTAAACAGGAATCACTAGAATCCATTTTAAATATCTATAAGGTAACACTATAACCTTTTTAGCTGTTATAATTAAAAATATCTAATTATTTATTAAAATATTATTTTTATTTCTATATTCCTTCAATTTTTATTTTATTTTGTTAATATTCGTTTTTTAATTATTTAGTTACGTTAAATAAGCTTATTAAAGTTTTACAGAAAATATTTAATAACAAAACTTCTTATATCAAGGAAGCACAATAAAGTTTTTTCACTCACTAGTGAGGGAAAGTTGGGCATTACACAGCTGATTTTAATTGAGTAATGAGAACATTCCTACATGGTTGCAGAAAAATGATATTACTTTACTCTGAATCTACCTTCTATCAGTTATTTCTCTCGACTACTACATTACTTTCTCTTTTAAACCACTGAAATCTAGTTCAAAAAATCAAGAATGACTCAGTTCGGGGATGTTGTACCCGAAGTGTGTGATGGGTTTTGGAAGTTTAGGAACAAAATATTCGGGTTTGTTGCGCTTCTTAATGTAGTAGGTTCGGACCACTTTCCCCTTCTCTGCGATTAAACACAAAAAAAAAAGTCACAAACTTGCAGGTCGGTGGGGCGGCACATTTTAGCTGGTGATGTTGAAATGTGCACCCTCTCCTTCCATAAAAGAAAATATAATATCCAACACTTTTTGTGCAAATAGACTTTTTGTAAATACTAGATTTAAAAATACGAATTCCAAATGTTAATATGGACTCTAACAATAGGTACTTACACCTTGTCCACTACAATCTTCACAATACCACTCCCAAAGCTGCAACAAAAAATTTTACTTCCACCTTACAGAAAATATAACCATTCCTCAATTCAGGACTTTACCAAACATTGGAAAACGAAGGGAAGACTCTGTCGATTATAAAACAACAAATTACCACAACATATGGAGAAATTTACCAATCATAAATGTTTTAAATATTTGGCGAGAATTTCAAACTGTTCAAAGGTGCCCCCCTCTCCCCTAATAACTTGGCTGTTGTAAATTTCAAAAAAATAAAAATTGAATTTGCATATAATTTTAGTCGATTACTAATTACTACAGTGAATCGGTCATAATATGGTTTATTGGGGGTAATAAACTTCCGGAATTGTCTTGACCAAACAGTCCGCGAGAGCGCACTGTCTTCTATAAATAATAAACTATAATGAAAATTTCAATATTTTCCTCTAATCCTTCCTTCCGGTTAAAAAAATCTATTTCCAAAAATTTAAAACGTAAACAATATTTCTTCTTCTTAAGTAATAAAAGATCACCCAGGTGGATAAGCGGATAGTAAACTGAACGGATAGCCTGGAGTTTCCGTCCCGAATAATGGTAAATCTTTGGATAAGCGTGGATGGTTTATTGATAACCACGTCGCGAAGCAAACGTTTCTGCTTTATATATAAAAGATAAAGATTGAGTTTTCTTTTCAACATTTTCCCAATTTTCATATTATATTTTCTTTTATGATTTTCATATTAAAAGTTTTTAAATTAAAAAACATGGTGATAGACTTAGTTTAGAGATCCAGGCTGCCGTGGCAATTCATTCAGCTGTTCTCGCCCTAAAGAATACCCATTACGTCAGCAGTTAGAAATCAGGTCATGGATCTGCTTCCGCTCTCTCTCGCCCGCATTTCCCCCCGGTTTTCTTCTCCTCTTTTCCTAACAAAATAATGTTTATAAATTAGAACAAATAGAATGGCAAAGGAAAGCTAAAGAAAATCGAACACCATTTTCCATTGGACCAGATCCAAGGATTCCATTTTAAGTATTCTACTAGGGAACAGTAGGGAACAGTTATCAGTCGGCTAGATTTACAATGTCTTTCTATCATTTGAAATTAATTTTCGACTTTAATTAACAACTTAGGGCATTTTTTTTCTCGGTTTTTTGGGGTCTAATTTCGGGATCTAGTCCAATTTCTATAAGCACTAAGAACGCAATCCTGCCTTCCCGCCTGACTTCTCGTTCCTCAAAATTCTACCTTACTGGTCCTTCTGAGGGCCGTTTTACTCCGGAAGGAAGTATTTTTAGAAGGTCCTCTGTTTTAAACAGTTTACAACAATCAACAATCCACAATCGTCTAATGCAGCGTTTCCTAATCTTTATTGGCTCACCGTACCACTTGGTAGTACATCATGCTAAATTGTACCACTTCGTAAAAATGATTGTCTTTCATGGAAATTGTTGTTCCAAGTGTGTTATTTTATTATTAATATCTTCATTTGTATCTGTTGCAAAGGAGTTCAAGTTCATGTTCACTTTATAAACTTAGTAAAGTATAAGATCGTAGTTTTAAAACTTTCCTTTAAATAATTAAAAATTGCGTTCATATTTTTCTCTTCAAAATTATTAATTAACTTACAAAATTCTTCTTTAGGATTGTGCCCAAATCTTCTAAATTAATTTCTTTTAAGCAATCAACTACCTGTAAGTACCAATTAAATTTAATGTTGCTTGGATAGAGCTTACTCATTACAGCCTCTTTAAACAGATCTTTATATAGTTATCATTTAAGTTCTGTCACATGATAATTCTATTAAATTTTCTTTATAGAAGGGGGGTTTGAAATCCAATTATCATTTGTGTTTTCGGGTTTTGGGGAAATACTCCGTGAAAGACAATTTTAATCCTGTTAAATGTGCTATTATATTTTCTCATATATCTTGAGACAGACTAACCTTATTACTGTACATATTAACAACCTTACTGTATAATATTATTAATTAAAATAATTTTTATGTATTATATAGGAAAAAAAGGTTTCTATGATATTTTTATGATTTAATATTTAATCTCCGCCATTATTGATTATTTTTCGTGTACTACCAACCAGCAACTCGCGTACCACAGGTTGGGAAACGCTGATCTAATGCATCATCCAATCTTTTTTTTGCTGATGTCTCAGCTTTCTTCTGATTCAGATCGTCAATTCCGTCCATCCAGAAAACCGTATAAAGTAACCTTATTGCTCTTGAAAACATGGCGCGAGCACCGTGGTGGGAATTAACAGGAGCAAAAGCGACGTTCACTCCTCATGAATCCCTCCTCCTTATCCCACTGCTGGAAGCATTCTGCAATTAGCCTCTTCGCTCATCCGAGGTCGCTACGAGGCCTACAAAATTTATCGCTCCAGGTCAACCAGTATATTTTAATTTTTAAAAGGTCAACAAAGGCTATTTCCTCTTTCAAATGAACATGTAAATAGAAGCACTAGAGTTGTTTGGCTTATTATATTTTACATACAGATGTAAGCATCAATAGATCAACAAATTGGCCAAAGGATTCTGGTTAACTTTCTGCGCTATTTATGCCCCAGCGACCAGCATAACTTTGCTCTATTGTGGTCCACGCCAAGTATTCCAATTCCTTGTGACGTTCGTTAACGATCTTCTAACGGAGGCGGTACGCCTTTAAGGTCGCCTTCAGGGTCTGTCTAATTAGATCTAAGAGAAAATTAAAAAGTTTTTTATTTTATTTTTATAGTATTAATGAAGAAATTGCTACCTCAACATTGTCAAAAATCTGGTACGCCCACTCACAAGACTACATCTTACAACAATACTCGTGGTTCTAAGATAGGGTTTACTAAGCCAGTTCTTAAATTGACCAATCAGGAGTGTGTTTTCCATCAAATCTGAATGGTTCTCTAGTAAAGTAAAGTAAAGTAATTGCCTATTTTTTCAGGCGGGGCTTTACATCCAACTACCAATTAGGTTTCGTGGACGGAGGCGACTAGCAAACATACTTTACTATAAATTTCTCATATTAACCATTAAATAAAATCCAAGGGTTAGACTAGCACCGCAATACATCTTAGCTTTGCGGGTCTAGCCTATAACCACCTAACATACTTTACTATAAATTTCTCATATTAACCATTAAATAAAATACAAGGGCTAGACTAGTACCGCAATACATATTAGCTTTGCGGGTCTAGCCTATAACCGCCTAACATACTTTACTATAAATTTCTCATATTAACCATTAAATAAAATACAAGGGTTAGACTAGTACCACAATACATCTTAGCTTTGCGGGTCTAGCCTATAACCGCCTAACATACTTGACTGCAAATTTCTCATATTAACCATTAAATAAAATACAAGGGCTAGACTAGTACCACAATACATATTAGCTTTGCGGGTCTAGCCTATAACCTCCTAACATACTTTACTGCAAATTTCTCATATTAACCATTAAATAAAATACAAGGGCTAGACTAGTACCACAATACTATTAGCTTTGCGGGTCTAGCCTATAACCACCTAACATACTTTACTATAAATTTCTCATATTAACCATTAAATAAAATACAAGGGCTAGACTAGTACCACAATACATCTTAGCTTTGCGGGTCTAGCCTATAACCGCCTAACATACTTTAGATCATTTTCTCAAAATCAATTTTTCGTTTTTAATTTAGTAAAACTAGGCATGATCAGAATATTTTTTTTTGCCCTTGATGCTGTTCGTAGTTAAAAGAAAATCTATGCAGGGATTTTCCGCGAAAAATGGGGGAAGAAAGCTTTATTTAAATGAAAACTCAGTCCGTATTTATAGGAGAATCATTGGTACTTCAATCAGTCATCAAACTGTAATTCTAATTACTAAACATTCTACTATACTATAATAATTCTGGGTAGAATGGGTGACAGTTGTTTGTGTTGTCTTAGTAGATGAAGAAGAAGACGAAGATGACGAGATGTCAACTACGATGACAGTTAATCCAAATTTGGTCTAAAGTTGAAATCACCTTCAGTTTGGCAAACATGGCCAAATGGTCTCCTAGCCAATCGCTCTGTCCTGGGCCCTGCCCACCCCCCAATAACATTTACACCCAATCAAGAGTCACAGGGACTTCCTTGACTAGCCGACAACAACAAGATCACGCCACTGCCTCCGCCGCCCCTTCTCCTTGTAACTACCAAGGGCCAAGAGGCATTCTCCAAGTTCCCCCTCGCCCTACTTTCTTAGATTCCCCATTGAACGAGGTGTTAAACTGGTTTCTATAGTTTAGTAAGTAAGGGGTTCGCCCTAACCAACTGGTTTAAACCTTTATGTTCCCTTTTAACTGGAAAAGTTTTTGGAGGGAGAGACACCCACCTCCTCCAGCCACTCCAGCACAAGGAACCTGCGAATTAATGTGCCCGTTTTGAGGGTGGTTAACAACAAAACTGTGGTGCTGTTGGTTGTTAAGTAAAAGGGCGTGATTAAAATAGCAGGGCAAAGGGCCTTAACCATTCTGCTATTATCTTTGTGAAACGCTTGGGTCAGCCACGCCTCTCATTCGCACTCTCTCTCTCTCTCTTACTCTCCCCCTTTCATCCCTCTCCATCCTTCCCCAGCATTCCCGATCATTCCCTAATTATTATGCATATTAATTCGTCCCTGGGCTTTATTTATCAACTGGAATCCATCCCATTTTGTTGCCTCGTTGTCGTTTCTCACCCGTCCATTATAAAAGTTCCATTAACTTCCAGCGATTTGTTCTGACTTAATTCTGTTTGACAAGCGTTATTACCAGCATCCACGACGATGAACTATTCCTGGGTCTAAGTCACCCCTCTATTTTCGTGTTAATTAATTTTACGTTTGGTTATTTTTGCGATATTACAGATTCAAAATATGAGAAATCACATCGTGATAAAAAGATTAAACTAGGGAGGCCTACGCCACTAAGACCCCTTTGGATCTATTGTGGCTCCCCTTCTCTAGAGATCGCCCTCCAGACCTGTCCTTTTAATCAGTCTCTTAAGTCTGGAAAGCGACTCTTGGGTAAAGCCTGTAAAGCCCACAGGCCTTGGTTTTTCCTCCCCCGAGAAGTAACATCCTTAGCCCCAGACAAGCCCCTGACACTGACACAACACGTGCAGTACCGTTTCCTCCTCCTCTTCCTGACAGAACCTACAGAGGCTATCTCACCTGCCAGGCTCATACGATGCATGTGTTTTCTGAGCCTGCAGTGGCCCAGTTAATAGGTCTACAATCATCCTTATAGCCCCACATGGTCTTGACGGATTAATTCTGCAGTCAGCCATGTCTTTTAGTTAGTTAGAGTATTGTCTATTATCAGCAATTATTCCTCAGGACCATCTCCTTTGGTCTTAATGCCCATTAAAGGTTCATTTCAGTGCAATCTACGGTTTATCAACTGGATTGTGTTAGTAAAGAATACATTTCTGAAATCTGAATTTTGAAGAAATGCTATGTTGTGGTACCTTGAGAATTGCAGTTACCCGTTACTATGGAAATTGTAGTTGCGGCAGAAAGACCTGAGGGTGTTTTACTAATATTTTGAGGAGGGAACAATCGAATCCATAAATCGACTGTTTCTCAGTGACTCACACTGTCCGGAAACCCCATTTTTTTCGTATTTAGTACACCATCAAAACTCTTATTTCCTGGGGGAAAAAACACGATATATCCAAAACTTGAAGCGATCACAATAACTTTTTCTTAACCGGAAATAATAATATCACACAATACTCTCGATAGTATTTCCTTGGAAGGAAGTTGAGTGGGGATCAGCGGGAGATATCAGCATCTTGCACACTCTATAAGAAGGGAATAATACACGTTGGTAAGCGGGTAAATAGAAAATAAACAAAAGTATATTCTTATATAGTTACATGCCCATCGCACAGGAAGGGTTGGGAGAAGTTGTACGGAAGTGGGGTAAGATCGGTCTCTGGGGAGTGCGCACTCCAATAAACTTATTTGAAAATTGATAGAGCTATCTCTCTCGGCTCCTTGCCTCTTTCCATGGTACACTGACAAGCTTCTCTTAGGATTGTTTGTATTCCTATCTAACTCAATGGAGGAATAAACATGAAATCGTAAAATAAATGGCGCATTTCTCCTGTCTCTCTCTCTCTCTCTCCCTAGGATCTCCTCTAGGAATATTGAAGCTGTTTCCTCCTAGGAAGGAAATCGTTTTAACAGAAAGTATTCGTTTTCACGTCCCCTTGGAGGCAGAAGAAGTAGAAAATCGCGGCATGTGTGTATGTCTCTCTGTCTCTCTCTTTGTCTGTGTGTGTGTGTGTTAACGTCGACTAAAAACGAAACATCGCCGGAAGTTCAACTCTGATATTTAGCCAAAGTTCTAAACAGAGAATGCCTCAATAAGTTTTTGAAGTCAAAGTCGGTCACCCTGAAGTACCAGGAGGCTAAACAAATTTCACAGTATTTTAAGATTTTCTATGAAGTCACGTGAGTGTGGTCCAAGAAAGCACTTTGTCTATTTTGTTTAATCATGTGAGTATAATGTCTAGAATGTCGAAGTCACTGTAAACTTGAGTATTCTTGGTAAACCAAGGTTTCACTGTTTTCTGAAGACTTTATAGTCATTTAGTCAGTATGTTGAAGCCAAAGAGGTCTTATGGGTAGGTTGTCTTCTAGAGCAATGCACGAAGTGCTTGACTTTAGGCGCATTTCTAGTTGGTGATCAAGCCGCGACTGTGCCCCTCTTAAGATTTCCGGTTGTTTAGTTCTAGTAGGTAGACGCCTTCATTTCGGGAGAAAATCATGGCTTCCGTTTTGGAAGGATTCTCTTTCATGTCCACTATTACAACCAGTTTGGATACGATGCCTACTAATCTGTAGACACTAATCCCTAGTTTAACGGAAACAAATTTCCTCCCGAACTAACAAAGAGAATTAAGGAAATGTTATCTTGAATTTTATACAAATATTTTAATTTCAATAATAATAATAATAATAATAAAGCCTTTATTTATACAAAGGATATACAAAAAAATATATACAGGGTGTTCATTTTAGGACGGCTCAAATGCAATTCAAGCTTAAACGGTTAATCTGAGCAAAAAATGGTAGAGGAAAAATTTGTTGTCCGTCACCTCTAGTTTCAGAATATGTGACTTGATTTTAGATTCCTGCTCGCCTATGCGGCTGACGCGCGACCAAAAGTGAGGGTTCGCAGTTGACCCCCATTTTCATATACACACTTTTAAAGAGTATAAAAAGTTATGAAAGAAACCGGAAACCGCAATTCGACATCTTTAAAATTAAGGGTGCTAGGCCATTTCAAAATCTGTTATTTATTATTCATATTTCAATTTTTTTAACCTGTTATCAATGAGAAAGAAGAGCACGCGATAGGTCATTTTTATGTATTTTTTCATCCCCTTTCTACTAAAAATATTGCCAAGGCAGTAAAGCTAGTATTTCTCTTAATATCGGGAAATAAGTAGTTTTCCGAGTGATTTTTCTTTCATGTAAAGGATCAAACTTATTCCTTAATTTATCAAATAATGCACTTTACTCAACTTGTGAAGCATGTACTGTGCCTTCAAAGGTGCCGCCTCTGGTTCGCAAGCCAGGTTAGCCAGGAGGTTATCAACTGCTCTCTGTATCTGATGAGCGGTTCAATTATATGTTCAATTATAAATTAAAATAAATAATTATCCTACAGATCAATAATCAATTTTACATAATTTTTTATTGATTTATTTTTATTTTATTAAATTTTTATTTTTACTTTTTTCCCTTTGTAATTTTAATAATAGCAAAACTAAATTGGACATAAACATCGACTAGAATTTAAATAATTCTAGTCGATGTTTAGCACCATGTCTGCAGTAACCGTAAAAACTTATCAATATATTGCATTAATTAAATTAATTTATACTCGTATTTCCCCATTACTGGTGCATTAATTATTGGACACAACTGAAGGATAATTAGCTTAAAACGCTTCCTTTTCCTCTTTAATTAATTAAAACGTGAATTCCCGCATTTTATTAACTATTCCATTTGATAGGATAAACTAATTTATTGATTTTTGGCCATTAATAAAATGATTTGATATTAAATAATTGGAACAATTCTATATCTTCTCTACTACAACTATAATACGAGATGTGGCTATTAAATAACGAGACTGATGCTGCTACAGAAGAACTATGCATGCTCCAAATCCTAACGACCGACAGCTGTACAGCAGCGTAAAGCCTTCTCTTTCGATTGCAGCGTCCCGTCGTGTTTGTAGAGAAATCTGTCTGACCAGAACCGTCGTTTGTGTAAAGAGGTGTTAGTTTCGTTTTTCCGAAAACATGTGATACTACACATGTAGTAGAGCAACGAATTGTCGTGAAATTTCACATGTTACATGGTAAAACCGCTACTGAAACTTATCTTTTATTAAAAGAAGTTTATGGCGATGAATATTTATCACGTGCGCTAGTTTTCGAGTGGTTCAAGCGGTTCCTAGATGGCCTAGAAGACGTCGGAGATGATGACCGCCCACGTCGCCCTTTCACGTCCAAAACGGATGAAAATATCGATTATAATTGATCAACATTACTACCGGTGAGGTGCTTGCTCAACTCCGTGAATGAGTAAGGAAAAAAACGACCCCGATTTGTGGAAGAACAAGTCACGCGGGTTCTCCATCAAGACAACGCGCCGGCTCACTCTGCATTGTCTGGCCAAGACGTTTCTAGCCAAGTACAACAACCCAGTTTTTTAGGCCATCCGCCTTATTCGCCTGACCTGGCGGCCCCATGTGATTTTTATCTGGTTCCTCAAAATCAAATCAGCATTAAAAGGAACACGATTTCAGTCCGTTGATAACTGTGAAAGAAAAAGCAGCACGCGTCATACAGGAGCTGACAGAAAAAGACTTCCAGCACTGTTTCGAACAATGGTAAATTCGCATGGAGCGTTGTAGGGATAGGGGAGGGGTGAATATTAAAGGTGATAATAACTAAATATGTATAAATTTAAAATAAAATGTTTTACAGTAATAGTCTCGGTTATTTAATAGCCACAATTTGTATGACGAAAATTGCATTGCTTTCGGATGCAAGATATTATCGGCTCGAAATTCTAGAGTAATTGTAATAACCACAAAGTTCATCGTCTTATTAAAAATGTCCGGTAGGACAGTTGTATAAGGGTTGATCGTCAAAAACTGCACGAAAAAGCGTAATGTTGAAAAACACCCAACTTTGACAATTTTTTTCTCTTTTTCTATAAAAGATAAAATTCTCAAATTTTCTTTAAATTTTAGGGCGAATCCTTGTTTATGACTGTAATTTTTTTGCACCAACCCAGATCTTATAGGTTTCTTTTGATGAGTTGATGAGGCGTACTATGTACTATGCAGAATAATGACATTTCTTTCAAAGTTTTCAAAATTTTCCACCCACGATGCTGTATCTACATTTTTGGCGGAGTTACGGCTTTGAGGAAACAGTTATTTTTCCAGAATGGTTTTTCATAGAACTTTTACTTTTAAAAAATATTTCATTTTAATGAGTCACGGATCTGCATCTATTTAATTAGATCACTCTCTTTCGTGAAAATTCCAATCCAAGGGGGAAACTCAATTCAATGAAGTGGTACTTCCGGTGGTCTGAATATCGGCGCGATCGCAGTACTTCCTTTTGGGTAATTAAATTTAACTCGCGATTTCCTTGACTATGGTCAGCTGTTCTTTTTTTTTTTTTGTATTTGTGGTCACAGTACTGTGATGGCTATGTATCACTTCGTTTAGACTTCTTTGTGGGATTTCTGGGACAGTTTGTTTCTGGGATTGTAGTGGGGGAGAAATATCTGGGATAGGGTAAGATTTTCTTTGGTTTCTACTCCCATTCATCAGAGCGCTCTATATTCTTGCCTCTGACCGGTGCTATTGCTTGTACTGAACAGAAGCAAGTTCAGTGGTCGTTTTCACCCTTTGTGGTTAAGGCCCTTTGGTTATTGTAAACCATCCCAACGACACAAAAACAATCTGGCACATCTGAGAAACCAGTTACAACTTCTTCTTCTTCTCCTTCAGCAGACCATTCTCCTCCACTTGGTGGACTCTAAACCCCTTGTGTATCACCAACCACCTCAAGGTGCCCGCCCACCCCTTGTTTAGAACCACTTTTGTTCTATCTGGACCGCCTGATTGTTTCTAGTTGGGTTTTCATAAGTTAATTGTTTTTGTAAGTTATCCCTTTAGGGTAAACTCCTTGATTTATATAACCCTGCTCTATCTTTAACTGTAACTTCTAGGCCGTGGTTACAGTATTATTGTGTAAATCAAGAAGCTCTTATTTGCGGTATCCTTGAACTTTATTTTAATAAATTGAATTAAGAATTAGGACTTAGTTATGGCTAATCAGTGAGAAAAAAATATCTGACGTTAACGCGCAATCCGAATTTCTCTTCGTACAATTCTTAACGTTTCAATTTATGGATTTCTTTTAAGCTCAGAATTCTAAATAAAGTAAAGTAATGCCTATCTTTTAAGGCAGGCTTTACATCCAACTACCAAATTAGGTGTCGTGGACGGAGGCGACTAGCAAACATACTTTACTATAAATTTCTCATTTTAACCATTAAATAAAATCCAAGAGCTAGACTAGTACCGCAATACATCTTAGCTTAGCGGGTCTATCCTATAACCGCCTAACATACTTTACAATAAATTTCTCACATTAACCATTAAATAAAATCCAAGGGCTAGACTCGTACCGCTATACATCTTAGCTTTGCGGGTCTAGCCTATAACCGCCTAACTTACTTTACGGTAATCTTCTCATATTAACTATTAAATAAAATCCAAGGGGTTAGACAAGTACCGCAATACATATTAGCTTTGCGGGTCTAGCCTATAACCGCCTAACATACTTTACTATAAATTCCTCATATTAACTATTAAATAAAATCCAAGGGCTAGACTAGTACCGCAATACATCTTAGCTTTGCGGGTCTTGCCTATAACCGCTCGGCCATCGTGGCACCTTATTATTAACATTATTTAAATTATTTAACTATACATATTTCACTGAAATGTGACTTTAGAAGTAACCTACCCAATAGGGCTGCGAAAGGGCTGAAATCCTTCTCGATTTACAGTCTGCCATTCAATGTTCTGAGAAAGGTGCTATTGCCCTGTATTGTCAGTTGTACTGTAGTTTTTTAGCGCTTATTCCAAAAATCGTACCTTCAAAATAGACATGTATAATATTGAAGTTAAGTACTTTTTAGTACTTAATTGTAATTAAGTAAATTGCGATAAGATAAAGTCAGTACTTTTTTACTTTAATTAATAAACAATAAAATGACGGGGCTTTTATTTAATAAATTTAATGGCTAATTGACTTAAACTCTGCTCTATTACGGTGCCATTAATTTGACATGGTTCACTGTACGAGATAATTAATTTAGAGTGAAGAAGGGGCGAGTGAAGAAAAAAGCCCCCTCTTTAGTCTGGAAGCTGTGCTGAAGTGAGATGACGCTCTCATTACATTGTCCCGCCAGCGAGCATTATTCTTGCTTCTGTCGAACAAAAGAAAAAAAATACGAAGCTTGTAAATTTTTTTTGCTTATACATAAATTTAATTTCTAAAAAGTTGTTGAAGGGAGATCTTTTCTATGATTCACTTGTATTCCGGTTTAGAACGGAAATAGAAGCAATGGTTTCTTTTTTTTCTCTTCACAATATGACGGACATTAGAGTAGATTAGATTCTAAGGTGCATGGCCTGAAAGTTGTGGGACTCCAGGGTCTGTAGGAAACTACTGGGAGGAACTCCTGGGCCAGTGTGGAAGCTTGAGGGTTACTACTCTGAAGGGTCTGAATCCTGAGCGAAATCAGCCGTTCGCACGTCCACTACTGTTTCCTCTAGGGCGCCACGGTAGCCGAGCGGTTTGAGGCGAGACCTGCGAAGCTAAGATGTATTGCGGTACTACGCTAGGCCTTGGATTTTATTTAATGGTTAATATGAGAAATTTATAGTAAAGTATGTTAGTTGGTTATAGGCTACACCCGCAAAGCTAAGATGTATTGCGGTACTAGTCTAGCCCTTGGATTTTATTTAATGGTTAATATGAGAAATTTATAGTAAAGTATGTTAGGCGGTGATAGACTAGACCCGCAAAGCTAAGATGTATTGCGGTACTAGTCTAGGCCTTGGATTTTATTTAATGGTTAATATGAGAAATTTATAGTAAAGTATGTTAGTTGGTTATAGGCTACACCCGCAAAGCTAAGATGTATTGCGGTACTAGTATAGCTCTTAGATTTTATTTAATGGTTAATGTAAGGAATTTATAGTAAAGTATGTTAGGCGGTGATAGACTAGACCCGCAAAGCTAAGATGTATTGCGGTACTAGTCTAGGCCTTGGATTTTATTTAATGGTTAATATGAGAAATTTATAGTAAAGTATGTTAGTTGGTTATAGGCTACACCCGCAAAGCTAAGATGTATTGCGGTACTAGTCTAGCCCTTGGATTTTATTTAATGGTTAATATGAGAAATTTATAGTAAAGTATGTTAGGCGGTGATAGACTAGACCCGCAAAGCTAAGATGTATTGCGGTACTAGTCTAGGCCTTGGATTTTATTTAATGGTTAATATGAGAAATTTATAGTAAAGTATGTTAGTTGGTTATAGGCTACACCCGCAAAGCTAAGATGTATTGCGGTACTAGTATAGCTCTTAGATTTTATTTAATGGTTAATGTAAGGAATTTATAGTAAGGTATGCTCCGTCCACGTCACCTAATTTGGTAGTTGGATGTAAAGCCTGCCTGAAAAAATAGGCAAATACTTTACTACTACTACTGTTCCCTCTTCATCTAATTATCCTCCTCTTGCATGTACTCCCAGTCTGCAGTGACCTAACTCTATACCTTGTCCACCACATATTTAAAGACGAGCAGCTAAATATTTTAAACTATTTAACAACCCGCGACATCTGACCTTAGCAAAATCATAAACTTTACTAGAAAACATATTAATACCACAGCTGCACATGCGCAGAATCAGTATTAAGAAACAACCTTTTATAGTGGTTGGTGGTCAGTTTAATGGCCACCGACTATTTCATCCTTTTTATGACGTCTACATGTGAACATGGTTGCCATGGTGTCCATATGCTGCTTATTACTCTAGAACTAAAAGCTAAGCTCTAGGATCAAGTATTAGTCACGTAATTATGGTGGGGTTGCGCTTCCCTCTAGTTTGCCATAGAGACAGACATTATGTTAGTATTAAAACTTCACGATTAAACGTATGTTTAAAACCATAAACACTTTTTTTTCCAACACCTCGCTGTATTCTTGATTTTATTTCGGTAACGGAAGTTACTTTAGTATTTTGTTTATATATATTTTTTTATGGGATAACAATGACATTAACCCTTCTCTATCTAGGAAGTAAGTAATTCTAGATCCTTAATAACCACGATAATAACTTTCAGCACTGGTAAGAGAAAGTATTGCAATCGTACAGCATTCTAATTTTTAGTTCCCACCGGAAATAAACGTTTTATAATATCGATAAAAGGGTTTTTCTTAGAAATTAGTCTCTGTTCAAAATAGGTCTACCCTAGATTCCATTTTTAAAATTCTCTAAAATGACTAGAACGGTTCAACTTAAAAAATCTACATTTACTCAAGACTTAACGTGGGTTATTAGATTTTATTCAAAAACTATATCCCAAGAAATTAATTTTGAGGCTATTCTGTGGGCAAAAAAAAAATGAGGTTAAGGTACCCTCATAAGGTTAAGGATTAAAGTGCATATTCTAGTTTAACGATTAACCGGTTTTGGTGATACATATGTGCGTACAAAATAATTAGTAAAAATCTTTTTCATTTTTTTTTTTTTACACACACAGAGATCCTTAAAACGTTTTATTTCCGGTAATAACAGGAAATTCAAAATCTGCATGATTACAATACTTCCTTTTATTAGAGGTTATGAAAGAGAGAAGGATAGAATAAATAAAAAAAACCTTTAGGTCAAGCTATTTCAATTTCCCTAGAGTAGTAAGATTAAATTAGATTAGGTTAAATAGGGTGGCCATAAAGCGTAAGTGCACCGCGAAAGGAGCCCATTATGGGCCGCCCCACTATTTAGGGTACCTCCCCCCCAGTTCTGTTTAATTAGGAGTCCAGTAACAAGTCTCTCCCTCTCTCGGTAAACTGTGAAAGCCGACCGCTGAGCCCATACAAGCTCTACGCATTTGACGCAACACCCGCAGTGCTGCCGATCCCACTTCTTCCGGGCCAAAAACCTACACAAGTTATCCGCAGGAGGGTTCTCCTGACCCTTCTTGAGATTCTTGTATTTCCTACTGCCCTATTATGATCATTCGAAAGGCCATTTGGCCTTGACAAAGTTATATTGCCGTAAATTTAGGCAAGTACTTAATGAAAAGAACTTTTTTATTGCCTGCCTCTGGCTCCAGATTTCCATCTACTTTTCTCACAACTTCCTGTACAATGTACAGTGCACAACAAAAGTACAATTACACAAAAGGACTCAGATTTCTTGAAAAACTTAAGGGTCACTTACCTTGGCGAAACAGGGCTAACTACATAATTACACGGGCGCCACGGGTAGCCGAGCGTTTATAGGCTAGACCCGCAAAGCTAAGATGTATTGCGGTACTAGTGTAACCTATGGATTTTATTTAATGGTTAATATGAGAAATTTATAGTAAAGTATGTTAGGAAGTTATAGGCTAGACCCGCAAAGCTAAGATGTATTGCGGTACTAGTCTAGCCCTTGGATTATATTTAATGGTTAATATGAGAAGATTACCCTAAAGTAAGTTAGGCGGTTATAGGCTAGATCCGCAAAGCTAAGATGTATAGCGGTACGAGTCTAGCCCTTGGATTTTATTTAATGGTTAATGTGAGAAATTTATAGTAAAGTATGTTAGGCGTTTATAGGCTAGACCCGCAAAGCTAAGATGTATTGCGGTACTAGTCTAGCCCTTGGATTTTATTTAATGGTTAATATGAGAATTTATAGTAAAGTATGTTTGCTTGTCGCCTCCGTCCTCGACACCTAATTTGGTAGTTGAACGTAAAGCCGCCTGAAATAATAGACATTACTTCACTTTAACATAATTACTTCTATAACCCAAACTTCCAGGGAACCCAGCTAGAGAAAGACTTTACACTGGCTGCAAAATCTCGATTTGATCTCAAAACAGTACCCCATAAATCTTGAGTTGAGTTCATTATACTGAATAGTCTGCAGTAGATTACCTAGCCTGCCTCTGACTAGACTGGAATTAATTATCATCCCTCGACTTAGGATTAAAGCAAAACATAAAGAAATCAGCTATCAGATCGGGTTTAGCTAGGAGATGTGAGAAAGTTAGGGTCGTCCCAAACAGTTTGGGGTGGGGGACACAAGAACCAAGGTTTATTAGATTAGGTTTTGAAGTGCGGGGCATGCTCCTGGCGGGGTTGAGAATGACTCGGCTTGTGGTGGGTCTCAAAATTGAAGACATCTCTACTCCCCTTGGGTTTGTGCGTTAGTTCACAGCTTTTAGTGAGCGGAAACCACGCCAATCTACTACACACGTAACAATATTCCTGTTTCAGCACATCCATACATTCGCAGTCTTATCACACTATTACAAAGACTATAACCGGTTAGTCCAACGGTTATTTAAAATATGTAAATGTGTTTTAGGCCTAGCCTCTTATCTCTATACACATATATGTTATGTATAAATGTGTGCGTGTGTGTGTATATAATAGTGGGTACAGTAATGAAGTCGAACTTAATTCCTCTTTGCTAACCAAGATACTCCCCAGTACTTCCGCATCCAAAAACATTTATAACCAGAATTTTCTTTTTATCTTCTCTTATACCAAGTAAGTGGGGGAAACGCATATTTCCCGTGAAAAATAGAAAACAGAAATCTGTACGATTACAATACCTTCTTTCACGTGTGATGGAGAGGATGTAGAAAAAATTGTTTTTCTGCAACCATGTAGGAAGGTTCTCATTACTCAATTAAAATCAGCTGTGTAATGCCCAACTTTTCCACACTAGTGGGGAAAAATCACTTTCCTCACTAGTGAGTGAAAAACTTTTATTGTGCTTCCTTGATATAAGAAGTTTTGTTATTAAATATTTTCTGTAAAACTTTAATAAGCATATTTAACGTAACTAAATAATTAAAAAACGAATATTAAAAGAATAAAATAAAAATTGAAAGGAATATAGAAATAAAAATAATACTTTAATAAATAATTAGATATTTTTAATTATAACAGTTAAAAAGGTTATAGTGTTACCTTATAGAAATTTAAAATGGATTCTAGTGATTCCTGTTTAGTTTTTTTTTTTTAGTTAATAACCCTAATGGTTGCAGAAAAAATATAATATTTAACACGAGTGTAAAGTATTTTCCTCACACTCGGCAATTTGCACTTACACTCGCCTCGATTCGCTCGCTCGTGCGTGCCTCGTGTGAGAAAAAGTACTACTTTCCACACTTGTTAAATAAATAACTATTCCGCTTATAGAACATTTTCCTGTGACTAGAGCTTTATTACTTTTTCTAATTTCTAGATTTTTTTTTGTCCACAAAGTGCATTACCATATTAAGGAAACTAAGAAAACTACTCGTATATTTCCCAGTGATGTACAAATATTTTCACAATTCTATTTAATTTTCCTAACCATTTCATTCAGTATAAAAGGATATGGATATAAAATAAAAGAAGAAAAATACACTTGTAAAGCAAGCTAAATTGGAGTGGAAACAAAAATAAATCTTAAATCAGCGGACAAAGAAAAAAAGAAAAGAAGACGAGGAAGTATGGTCCAAAATAAGAACGGAAGTATATAAGCAAATCGATAGTATTAGCTCTTAAGTAAATTAAGCGAACTTACAAAAATACATCACCAGAAAGGAACAGCTCATTTGTATTACAGATTGTAACAAATGTACGTAGATTACTTTTAAGTCCACCTGTAGTGGACTAATCTATTGTTACTAAATCTAATTCCTTACTTTTGTAGATAAGCGAAATTCTTTATTTATTACTTCCTTTCTTAACTAATTTCATACAGCAATTTATTTGCCGTACACAGAGCTCTATTATTTCTTATTGCAAACATTCTCTTAGAAAAATTAAGGCTTTGAAAAGCCTCTGGAAAAACTGCAACGTTTGTTCCATTTAATTCTAATGTTCTAGTGTGTACCTAGTACAAAATCTACTAACTACATATTATCTAAAGAGATAATAAAAGAATTTATTTCATAAAAAATACGAAACGTTAAGAAAACCGGAAGTAGGTTGAGATCTCTATATCCATGTATCTTCATTTATTTCCGGTACTGTGGTGATGTCACATATCCTTAACGGACCACCAGTAGACTGACCGCGGCTATTGACCCGGACTTAATTCTAATTTATCTAGTCTAAAGCCTTTTTATGTGGCTATTTACTATTATCGACATTGCTCTTAAACCAAAATATAGATTAAGGTTAAAAACATCACATATTTCGTAGAAATCTCTGATGAGCTAGAGCCTATCTTAGTTCAGCCACCATTTAAACAATACATTTCTGTAACTGCTATTTCTATCCAGTAGAATAAGATCGCTCTGACTTTAATTCTCGTAATCAGAGATGGAGAGTTTAATTGCATTAAACCAAAATTTAATTTTAATCATGATTCATCATGATAATAATTTAATGATGAGTAATCATGCATTACGAAATTCGGTGTGTCCACCAGTTCAACTGAACGGTGTCTAACGATTCCTCCAGCTGACGTAGTACGATACATAGAACTGAACTTTGACAAGAGACTCAACTGGAGCCCTCATACTCGACTGAAACGACAAGACGTGAACAGACGCTACAAGCTACTTGCTAGACTACTTGACCACAGATCCTAACTTGTCTTCCATCACAAGCTGGCAATCTACAAAGACACTGTTAAGACCCATTTGGACATACGGAGCAAAAAGTGTGGGGCTCAACCAAGCCCTCTAACTCCAAACGCCTACAGACACTACAATCTAAAATCTTTTGGAAAATCTAGTTAGTCGTAAACATGGTTAAATATGAGTTTAAAATAGGCCTATATAAGTCTAGTGGGTTGCAACCATGAGTAGTAGGGAAATGGGGGTTCTGGCGCACCTAAAATGTGCACCTTTTTTGTGCAAGATGGCCGCCATCTCCACTCCGCCCAAGCGTACCCCCACCCATCCTTATTGAATAATCATCGAATTCGACGAGGGTTCAAGCCACTCCCCCTTCTTATTGACCAATCATCGAATTCGGCGAGGCTGTAGCATAACCCCACCCTCACACAATCATCTAGTTTGACGAGGCACGGCGCACCAAAAATGTGCAAGATGGCTGCTGTGAAATGGGGCTTTCATACGAATAATCTGTTGTATACTGTGGGAATTATAAGGGCCCAATTTCACAGCAAAACCAAGACCCCAAAAAATGTCAACTCTCAATAACTTCTCAACTAATGGATCAGTACTCAAGAAAACTATAGCATACTACTCAGTAAAACAGAGTGTGTAACAGCACAAAATTTCATACGAATAATCTCTTGTTTACAGTGGGAATTATAAGAGCCCAATTTCACAGCAAAACCATGACCCAAAAAAATTTCAACTCTCAATATCTTTTCAAGTAATGGATCTGTACACAAGAAAACTATAGCATACTACTCAGTAAAACAGAGTGCGCAAGAGCACAAAATTTCATACGAATAATCTGTTGTTTACAGTGGGAATGATAAGAGCCCAATTTCACAGCAAAACCATGACCCAAAAAAATTTCAACTCTCAATATCTTCTCAAGTAATGGATCTGTACTCAAGAAAACTATAGCATACTACTCAGTAAAACAGAGTGTGTAAGAGCACAAAATTTCATACGAATAATCTGGTGTTTACCGTGGGAGTTATAAGGGCCCCATTTCACAGCAAAACCATGACCCAAAAAAATTTCAACTCTCAATATCTTCTCAAGTAATGGATCTGTACACAAGAAAACTATAGCATACTACTCAGTAAAACAGAGTGCGCAAGAGCACAAAATTTCATACGAATAATCTGTTGTTTACCGTGGGATTGATAAGAGCCCAATTTCACACCAAAACCATGACCCAAAAAAATTTCAACTCTCAATATCTTCTCAAGTAATGGATCTGTACACAAGAAAACTATAGCATACTACTCAGTAAAACCGAGTGTGTAAGAGCACAAAATTTCATACGAATAATCTGTTGTTTACCGTGGGATTGATAAGAGCCCAATTTCACACAAAAACCATGACCCAAAAAAATTTCAACTCTCAATATCTTCTCAAGTAATGGATCTGTACACAAGAAAACTATAGCATACTACTCAGTAAAACAGAGTGTGTAAGAGCACAAAATTTCATACGAATAATCTGTTGTGTACAGTGGGAATGATAAGAGCCCAATTTCACAGTAAAACCATGACCCAAAAAAATTTCAACTCTCAATATCTTCTCAACTAATGGATCTGTACACAAGAAAACTATAGCATACTACTCAGTAAAACCGAGTGTGTAAGAGTACAAAATTTCATACGAATAATCTGTTGTTTACAGTAGGATTGATAAGAGCCCAATTTCACAGTAAAACGATGACCCAAAAAAATTTCAACTCTCAATATCTTCTCAACTAATGGATCTGTACACAAGAAAACTATAGCATACTACTCAGTAAAACCGAGTGTGTAAGAGTACAAAATTTCATACGAATAATCTGTTGTTTACAGTAGGATTGATAAGAGCCCAATTTCACAGCAAAACCATGACCCAAATAAATTTCAACTCTCAATATCTTCTCAACTAATGGATCTGTACACAAGAAAACTATAGCTTACTACTCAGTAAAACCGAGTGTGTAAGAGCACAAAATTTCTTACGAATAATCTGTTGTTTACAGTGGGATTGATAAGAGCCCAATTTCACAGCAAAACCATGACCCAAAAAAATTTCAACTCTCAATATCTTCTCAAGTAATGGATCTGTACTCAAGAAAACTATAGCATACTACTCAGTAAAACAGAGTGTGTAAGAGCACAAAATTTCATACGAATAATCTGTTGTTTACAGTGGGATTGATAAGAGCCCAATTTCACAGCAAAACTATGACCCAAAAAAATTTCAACTCTCAATATCTTCTCAACTAATGGATCTGTACACAAGAAAACTATAGCATACTACTCAGTAAAACAGAGTGTTTAAGAGCACAAAATTTCATACGAATAATCTGTTGTTTACAGTGGGATTGATAAGAGCCCAATTTCACAGCAAAACCATGACCCAAAATAATTTCAACTCTCAATATCTTCTCAAGTAATGGATCTGTACACAAGAAAACTATAGAATACTACTGAGTAAAACCGAGTGTGTAAGAGTACAAAATTTCATACGAATAATCTGTTGTTTACAGTGGGAATGATAATAGCCCAATTTCGCAGCAAAACCATGACCCAAAAAAATTTCAACTCTCAATATCTTCTCAAGTAATGGATCTGTACACAAGAAAACTATAGCATACTACTCAGTAAAACAGAGTGTGTAAGAGCACAAAATTTCATACGAATAATCTCTTGTTTACAGTGGGAATTATAAGAGCCCAATTTCACAGCAAAACTATCACCCAACAAAATTTCAACTCTCAATATCTTCTCAACTAATGGATCTGCACTCAAGAAAACTATAGAATACTACTGAGTAAAACAGAGTGTGTAAGAGTACAAAATTTCATACGAATAATCTGTTGTGTACAGTGGGAATGATAAGAGCCCAATTTCACAGTAAAACCATGACCCAAAAAAATTTCAACTCTCAATATCTTCTCAACTAATGGATCTGTACACAAGAAAACTATAGCATACTACTCAGTAAAACAGAGTGTGTAAGAGTACAAAATTTCATACGAATAATCTGTTGTGTACAGTGGGAATGATAAGAGCCCAATTTCACAGTAAAACCATGACCCAAAAAAATTTCAACTCTCAATATCTTCTCAACTAATGGATCTGTACACAAGAAAACTATAGCATACTACTTAGTAAAACCGAGTGTGTAAGGGTACAAAATTTCATACGAATAATCTGTTGTTCACAGTGGGATTGATAAGAGCCCAATTTCACACCAAAACCATGACCCAAAAAAATTTCAACTCTCAATATCTTCTCAAGTAATGGATCTGTACACAAGAAAACTATAGAATACTACTCAGTAAAACCGAGTGTGTAAGAGCACAAAATTTCATACGAATAATCTGTTGTTTACCGTGGGATTGATAAGAGCCCAATTTCACACCAAAACCATGACCCAAAAAAATTTCAACTCTCAATATCTTCTCAAGTAATGGATCTGTACACAAGAAAACTATAGCATACTACTCAGTAAAACCGAGTGTGTAAGAGCACAAAATTTCATACGAATAATCTGTTGTTTACCGTGGGATTGATAAGAGCCCAATTTCACACCAAAAGCATGACCCAAAAAAATTTCAACTCTCAATATCTTCTCAAGTAATGGATCTGTACACAAGAAAACTATAGCATACTACTCAGTAAAAGCGAGTGTGTAAGAGCACAAAATTTCATACGAATAATCTGTTGTTTACCGTGGGATTGATAAGAGCCCAATTTCACACCAAAACCATGACCCAAAAAAATTTCAACTCTCAATATCTTCTCAAGTAATGGATCTGTACACAAGAAAACTATAGAATACTACTGAGTAAAACCGAGTGTGTAAGAGCACAAAATTTCATACGAATAATCTGTTGTTTACAGTGGGATTGATAAGAGCCCAATTTCACAGCAAAACCATGACCCAAAATAATTTCAACTCTCAATATCTTCTCAAGTAATGGATCTGTACACAAGAAAACTATAGAATATTACTGAGTAAAACCGAGTGTGTAAGAGTACAAAATTTCATACGAATAATTTGTTGTTTACAGTGGGAATGATAATAGCCCAATTTCGCAGCAAAACCATGACCCAAAAAAATTTCAACTCTCAATATCTTCTCAAGTAATGGATCTGTACACAAGAAAACTATAGCATACTACTCAGTAAAACAGAGTGTGTAAGAGCACAAAATTTCATACGAATAATCTGTTGTTTACAGTGGGATTGATAAGAGCCCAATTTCACAGCAAAACTATCACCCAACAAAATTTCAACTCTCAATATCTTCTCAACTAATGGATCTGCACTCAAGAAAACTATAGAATACTACTGAGTAAAACAGAGTGTGTAAGAGTACAAAATTTCATACGAATAATCTGTTGTGTACAGTGGGAATGATAAGAGCCCAATTTCACAGTAAAACCATGACCCAAAAAAATTTCAACTCTCAATATCTTCTCAACTAATGGATCTGTACACAAGAAAACTATAGCATACTACTCAGTAAAACAGAGTGTGTAAGAGCACAAAATTTCATACGAATAATCTGTTGTTTACAGTGGGATTGATAAGAGCCCAATTTCACAGCAAAACTATCACCCAACAAAATTTCAACTCTCAATATCTTCTCAACTAATGGATCTGCACTCAAGAAAACTATAGAATACTACTGAGTAAAACAGAGTGTGTAAGAGTACAAAATTTCATACGAATAATCTGTTGTTTACCGTGGGATTGATAAGAGCCCAATTTCACACCAAAACCATGACCCAAAAAAATTTCAACTCTCAATATCTTCTCAAGTAATGGATCTGTACACAAGAAAACTATAGCATACTACTCAGTAAAACCGAGTGTGTAAGAGCACAAAATTTCATACGAATAATCTGTTGTTTACCGTGGGATTGATAAGAGCCCAATTTCACACCAAAAGCATGACCCAAAAAAATTTCAACTCTCAATATCTTCTCAAGTAATGGATCTGTACACAAGAAAACTATAGCATACTACTCAGTAAAAGCGAGTGTGTAAGAGCACAAAATTTCATACGAATAATCTGTTGTTTACCGTGGGATTGATAAGAGCCCAATTTCACACCAAAACCATGACCCAAAAAAATTTCAACTCTCAATATCTTCTCAAGTAATGGATCTGTACACAAGAAAACTATAGAATACTACTGAGTAAAACCGAGTGTGTAAGAGCACAAAATTTCATACGAATAATCTGTTGTTTACAGTGGGATTGATAAGAGCCCAATTTCACAGCAAAACCATGACCCAAAATAATTTCAACTCTCAATATCTTCTCAAGTAATGGATCTGTACACAAGAAAACTATAGAATATTACTGAGTAAAACCGAGTGTGTAAGAGTACAAAATTTCATACGAATAATTTGTTGTTTACAGTGGGAATGATAATAGCCCA
The DNA here is from genome assembly GCF_049639745.1 of Rhodnius prolixus. Taxonomy (NCBI): domain Eukaryota; kingdom Metazoa; phylum Arthropoda; class Insecta; order Hemiptera; family Reduviidae; genus Rhodnius; species Rhodnius prolixus. Next base: position 9,634,307 of record NW_027411583.1, on the reverse strand, counting down.
ATTTCGCAGCAAAACCATGACCCAAAAAAATTTCAACTCTCAATATCTTCTCAAGTAATGGATCTGTACACAAGAAAACTATAGCATACTACTCAGTAAAACAGAGTGTGTAAGAGCACAAAATTTCATACGAATAATCTGTTGTTTACAGTGGGATTGATAAGAGCCCAATTTCACAGCAAAACTATCACCCAACAAAATTTCAACTCTCAATATCTTCTCAACTAATGGATCTGCACTCAAGAAAACTATAGAATACTACTGAGTAAAACAGAGTGTGTAAGAGTACAAAATTTCATACGAATAATCTGTTGTGTACAGTGGGAATGATAAGAGCCCAATTTCACAGTAAAACCATGACCCAAAAAAATTTCAACTCTCAATATCTTCTCAACTAATGGATCTGTACACAAGAAAACTATAGCATACTACTCAGTAAAACAGAGTGTGTAAGAGCACAAAATTTCATACGAATAATCTGTTGTTTACAGTGGGATTGATAAGAGCCCAATTTCACAGCAAAACTATCACCCAACAAAATTTCAACTCTCAATATCTTCTCAACTAATGGATCTGCACTCAAGAAAACTATAGAATACTACTGAGTAAAACAGAGTGTGTAAGAGTACAAAATTTCATACGAATAATCTGTTGTGTACAGTGGGAATGATAAGAGCCCAATTTCACAGTAAAACCATGACCCAAAAAAATTTCAACTCTCAATATCTTCTCAACTAATGGATCTGTACACAAGAAAACTATAGCATACTACTTAGTAAAACCGAGTGTGTAAGGGTACAAAATTTCATACGAATAATCTGTTGTTCACAGTGGGATTGATAAGAGCCCAATTTCACAGCAAAACCATGACCCAAAAAAATTTCAACTTTCAATATCTTCTCAACTAATGGATCTGCACTCAAGAAAACTATAGAATACTACTGAGTAAAACAGAGTTTGTAAGAGCACAAAATTTCATACGAATAATCTGTTGTTCACAGTGGGATTGATAAGAGCCCAATTTCACAGCAAAACCATGACCCAAAAAAATTTCAACTTTCAATATCTTCTCAACTAATGGATCTGCACTCAAGAAAACTATAGAATACTACTGAGTAAAACAGAGTGTGTAAGAGCACAAAATTTCATACGAATAATCTGTTGTGTACAGTGGGAATGATAAGAGCCCAATTTCACAGTAAAACCATGACCCCAAAAATTTCAACTCTCAATATCTTCTCAACTAATGGATCTGTACACAAGAAAACTATAGCATACTACTCAGTAAAACCGAGTGTGTAAGAGCACAAAATTTCATACGAATAATCTGTGGTTTACAGTGGGATTGATAAGAGCCCAATTTCTCAGCAAAACCATGACCCAAAAAAATTTCTACTCTCAATATCTTCTCAAGTAATGGATCTGTACACAAGAAAACTATAGCATACTACTCAGTAAAACCGAGTGTGTAAGAGAACAAAATTTCATACGAATAATCTGTGGTTTACAGTGGGATTGATAAGAGCCCAATTTCACAGCAAAACCATGACCCAAAAAAATTTCAACTCTCAATATCTTCTCAACTAATGGATCTGTACACAAGAAAACTATAGCATACTACTCAGTAAAACCGAGTGTGTAAGAGCACAAAATTTCATACGAATAATCTGTTGTTTACAGTGGGAGAGCCCAATTTCTCAGCAAAACCATGACCCAAAAAAATTTCAACTCTCAATATCTTCTCAAGTAATGGATCTGTACACAAGAAAACTATAGCATACTACTTAGTAAAACCGAGTGTGTAAGAGAACAAAATTTCATACGAATAATCTGTTGTTTACAGTGGGAGAGCCCAATTTCTCAGTAAAACCATGACCCAAAAAAATTTCAACTCTCAATATCTTCTCAAGTAATGGATCTGTACACAAGATAACTATAGCATACTACTCAGTAAAACCGAGTGTGTAAGAGCACAAAATTTCATACGAATAATCTGTTGTTTACAGTGGGAGAGCCCAATTTCTCAGCAAAACCATGACCCAAAAAAATTTCAACTCTCAATATCTTCTCAAGTAATGGATCTGTACACAAGATAACTATAGCATACTACTTAGTAAAACCGAGTGTGTAAGAGAACAAAATTTCATACGAATAATCTGTGGTTTACAGTGGGATTGATAAGAGCCCAATTTCACAGCAAAACCATGACCCAAAAAAATTTCAACTCTCAATATCTTCTCAACTAATGGATCTGTACACAAGAAAACTATAGCATACTACTCAGTAAAACAGAGTGTGTAAGGCACAAAATTTCATACGAATAATCTGTTGTTTACAGTGGGAGAGCCCAATTTCTCAGCAAAACCATGACCCAAAAAAATTTCAACTCTCAATATCTTCTCAAGTAATGGATCTGTACACAAGAAAACTATAGCATATTACTCAGTAAAACAGAGTGTGTAAGAGCACAAAATTTCATACGAATAATCTCTTGTTTACAGTGGGAATTATAAGAGCCCAATTTCACAGCAAAACCATGACCCAACAAATTTTCAACTCTCAATATCTTCTCAACTAATGGATCTGTACTCAAGAAAACTATAGAATACTACTGAGTAAAACAGAGTGTGTAAGAGCACAAAATTTCATACGAATAATCTGTTGTGTACAGTGGGAATGATAAGAGCCCAATTTCTCAGCAAAACCATGACTCAAAAAAATTTCAACTCTCAATATCTTCTCAAGTAATGGATCTGTACTCAAGAAAACTATAGCATACTACTCAGTAAAACAGAGTGTGTAAGAGCACAAAATTTCATACGAATAATCTGTTGTTTACAGTGGGATTGATAAGAGCCCATTTCACAGCAAAACCATGACCCAAAAAAATTTCAATTCTCAATATCTTCTCAACTAATGGATCTGTACACAAGAAAACTATAGAATACTACTGAATAAAACCGAGTGTGTATGAGTACAAAATTTTAGGTGCGCCGTGCCTCGTCGAACTAGATGATTGTGTGAGGGTGGGGTTATGCTACAGCCTCGCCGAATTTTTGATTGGTCAATAAGGAGGGGGGTGGCTTGAACCGTCGTCGAATTCGATGATTATTCAATAAGGTTGGGTGGGGGTAGGGTTGGGCGGAGTGCAGATGGCGGCTATCTTGCACAAAAAAGGTGCACATTTTATGTGCGCCAGAACCCCCATTTCCCTACTACTTAGTCCTGTATAAGTCTTGTGAGTGGTCAACTTGGTTAAAAGTGAGTGTAAGATGGTTCTATATAAGTCTTGAGAGTTACCAGCATGATTAAATGTGAGTGTAAGGTTGACCTATATAAGTCATCAACATGGTTAGATGTGAGTGTAAGATATATATAAGTCTAGTGAGTCATCGAGTGTAAGATAGTCCTAGTTAAGTCTTGTGAGTTTCCAACATGGTTATATATGAGTGTAAGGTTGACCTATAAAAGTCTTGTGAGTTACCAAGATGATTAAGGTACTATTTCCTGAACTGAAAATAGAAAAACCTTCCGAGCAAATTCAATTTATAAACCTAAAAAATACTGAGGAGAAAATCAAGAAATAGCCCAGCTGTAGTAGCTGCATTTCTGTTTACAGAAATTGCCACTAGAGTTCTCCACCGACTGGACTGTAATGTAAGCTTAACGCCTACTTAATGGCGTCTTACTTGCCTATTTCTCATTTATCTATTTCACGACTAAACAACCGAAAATCCGGACTTTTTTTTGTTTCTGTTAACGATAATTGAGTGAAACAGTAACTATTTTTCCAAAAAGAAATATTATTTATCGTATTTTTTAAGGGAAATTGTTTTTCTTGCTTAAATCGATAGTAAATCAAATACCTATGGGAGAAATGTTAGTAAAAAAATTTTAAATTAATTATTTCATTGATTTTGAAGCATTAACCAATCACAGCGCAGTAAGGTGGCAGACTGTGGGCGGGTCATGCCCACCTCTAGTTTTGTCACGCCCCTTCCAATGAAAAGCAGTTATGGGCTGGGCCAAAGTGTAGTAACAATGGTGCTTAATACCTTTCTCTTATTTTACTTCATCTTTCATTATTTTCTCATATTTTATTAACTTTTCTTTGTTATTTTAGAAAGAATATTAATCTTAGTAGATAGATATTGAGAAATAATGCTAACAAATTATTATTATTTTTTAAATATTTTCAATTTTCAAGAAATTAGTTAATAAGTTAAGATCGTTTTCGAATAGTTTTCGCCAATATTCGACAGTTTTACTTCATTTCCTCATGAAAAGAATCTCGTATGGACACTCACATGACTTTTTCTTATCATAATTTACAAATATAATTGAATTGTTTCGTAACTTAGTATTGCATAATAAAAAGGTCAATTTAATAATAATGTTGATAGGATGCGACGCATTCCCTCTGAACCAAACTATTAATTCAGAAATAATTACAAGCCAAACTGACATTTAAGCTTAAGTACGCCATTAGATCAGCTTCCGTTTGGCAAATTCATAGTAAATTACAGAAAAAGCTTTTCTTTGAAATTGCATTTGCGGTGTATTGATTTTCTTTCTTCTTGGAGGTTTGGTTAGAAGTTTAATAGTCAAATACTTAGAAGTAGTAAAACCTTAAAATATCTAAAAAGGAAGTTTAGAAAACCTTGTTTAACCCCTCCTGAATAAATAAAATTGCTTAAATAAATTTAATATTTCTACATGTATGTAGTATGTAAACAAAGTCTAAAAGAATAAATCGATTCTAGAAAATAAATAATCGCTTGCTTACTGTTAAATCGATTCCCGAAATAATCGTTTGCTTATTGTAATCTTATTCCATAATTCGGCTAATTCTTTTCAGATTTTGAACATCAGTTAACTTTGAAATAGTTTTAACATTTTATAGATGGTATCGCCGTACTGAACACTGGAATGGCACTTAGAGGAAGTTTCTCTTCTTACTCAAGTTAAAAAATTAATAGCCTATATTTTGCAGGCAGGCTTTACATCCAACTACCAAATTAGGTATCGTGGACGGAGGCGACTAGCAAACATACTTTACTATAAATTTCTCATATTAACCATTAAATAAAATCCAAGGGCTAGACTAGTACCGCAATACATCTTAGCTTTGCGGGTCTAGCCTATAACCGCCTAACATATTTACTATAAATTTCTCATATTAACCAATAAATAAAATCCAAGGGCTGGACTAGTACCGCAATACATCTTAGCTTTGCGGGTCTAGCCTATAACCGCTCGGCTATCGTGGCGCCTGAGTGAGTCATTTTTATAGGAATGATACTACGACAGAGTTTCATTGGGTTTCTCTATTTCTTCTAAAACTCAAATTTTTCATTAAGTTATTAGAAAATTTGATGATTTTTTCTGTTTACACTGGTTTTTCCATTATTTAGAAAAGTGTTTTTCCAGTAGGGTGCAAAGATAGGATTGAAAGAGGGATGAGGAGGGTACGTTTATATAGGAGCTTGCGTAGTGAGCTGGCGCAGTGTGGGGCGGGCAAAATGTGTCTGATCTTAAATTCTCTTTGATGTTTTGCTAGAATTTAATTATTCTGCCGTGTGTTTATTCTCGGGGTGTAATGTTCACATCATAGAGCTTGCAGAATGAAGTAGCGCTGGTTGTATTCTGCTACCGTGAGTTGGGGGGGGGGAATGTAGTAAGGACGATGAAGCGAGGTGTGGTGGAAAGAGAGAATCAGTGAGAGAGAGAGAGATCGAGGGAATCTCTGGGGTTTTTTGATTTTTGTTTTAGTCATGAAAAGAGCTGAAAATTAATGAATTAGCTCTAAAATTAATAAATTAGCTCTACATTTGTCTCTAAAAAGCTAAAAATATTTGTTTACTTCCTGTTTTTTTTTTTTAATTAATGCGCTTCAACATCTGAGATTATTGGTGCCCCTGAGCTTTTTTAAGTGCACTTCCCGTCGCTGGGCATTGTTCTCTCGTTACAGACCGGACAGTGAGCAGCAGTAAGAAGCTTCCGGGGAGAGAAAAATCTAAGGGCCAGCAGCTGGATTCGAACCCAGGAATCCAGCAATTCCCTTACTACTTCCTGTTTATGAGGAGGAAGCGGTAGCATATTTCGAAATATGCGAATCATACGCATGTTCAAAACTTTGTACACACGTGCATACACATTCACCAATCTGTAATAACCACTTCTTCTTAACATCGTGATTAGGACCACTAAACTGATTCTTCCTGTGATAACTTTAAATCGAATCATACAGATGTATTTCCTTCTTATCCAGCATAACCAGTTAAGTACACGGTCAAACTAAATCTCAATTACGGTGCGTTAGACGTGGTATACACGTTGTGAAAAATATAAAATTGTCATTAACTATAAAAACTTGAAATTTTAATAAAATACAATAAGAATATTATTTGGTGGGATGTTTCCCTTTATCTTACCAATAGAACTGGCAAGTATTTTATACGGAGGGACGGTGGAGGAAGCTAGCCAAATGATAAGTGGTTGGTACATGTTTGGTCTCCGCATTAGAGAGTGGGGAATTACGCACACAAATAGAAGCTCTTAATTCTTGTGCAATGCCGTTTTTACCTTAATATTGAGATTCAGACCTCCAGTACGAGCATGATTTCATTTTGCACAGAATTCAAAAAGCTCTTTTCTTCCTTGTAAAAAAGCTCTTGCGTCCCTAGTTAACTAGAGCAATGCATACGTGAAGCGGTGCAAGATTTTTGAATGAGCACAGAATGCTTCTCTGTAATCTCAAGCCCCAGAGATTGCAGAAAAAGTCGCTTGCTGTGACTATTATGACGTTGTACAACTTTTGGTTGTTTTGCCCTGCTGCGTTCGACACGTGTATTCACGTCATTGTCGTGATTTTAATTCCGCACACTGTGGGTGTTTTTTTTTTAAACTAAATTCCCCCCTTAACTGGTTAAGAGAAAAGTAAAAAAATAGAATATTAAAGGAATAAATCATTTCATTTTATTCCCAATAGGATTTTATAAGCATCATTAATCCTATATTATAAGCTCTACAGTATTTTGTATTTGAAGTTTCAATATCCCTTCTTGTCCTGTAATAAATTCTGAGACGTTAATCCTGGATACGCGATTGTTTCCTTCTTTACTGTTATAATTAGATTTCACTGCTTCAAAAGTGGAATGGTTGTCCCTTTTTCTGGATAAGTTTTGGCGTTGCTTTTGCATAATTTAATGGAATCTAGGAAGGAAGTGGGGGGGAAGGGAAATCTGTTACTGTGCCTTCTTGATGTTTATTATTTTTTTTTTAGTATCGATTTCCTTATTAGAGTTTTCTCGAATTGAACATTAAATTAGCTTCAATTTTCATTAATCTTTTCTTTTCAGATGTTTCATTTTTATTTTTAGATTTATTGATACTTAGATATTGATCTACATCAACTATGTGTTTATTATTGAGGTAACGTGCGAGTTCTGATCCCCATGGCAACGCAGCTACTAGATAGTGTAGTAGATAAATCCCACCTTCTTATAAGTTTTAGGATCTTTCCAACTTGTCTTTATTAAGATAGATTGAAATAAACAGGATCGCCCTAGTCCAGGCCACTAGCATTCTTAGCCCTTTCGGTCATCAGTGTGAGATCTGTTTCACTTCCAGTATTCTGTAAGATTCCACTGCTCCACTTTCGTTCTTCAAGGCCAGTAGGATATGAGGATAACATGTTTGAGAAGCCATTGTGACTTATGAAGTTTCTTTCTGTGCCATATCAGCATACTCGTTCCCTTTGCATGCTCAGAGAGGACAGAAAACTAAAACTAATTTTGTTGAGATGTGATTTTTGTAAGTAGCCAATCATCTCATATCACAAGTTCGGGATTGCAACTCAACCAAACCAGGATATGAGCATCTGCATTCTGAAGGTCTCGGCTTAAAGATCACCATCCTGGGAAGATGTTTTCTTGAATATATCTTGTCCTGAAAAGTGGGTAGTCCCTAGAGTAATCTGTTTCTTATCTAACATCAGCGTCTCTTCAGTTCTGATCATACGTAAGAAGATTGTTCAGAGTGAACAATCATTCACTGAGATTCATAAACGGATACGCAAAGGCGATTAAAGGATAGGTTTCTCCTTCTAGAACTACAAGGGGTCGCCTGGGCAATATCTTCTGGCTGCTGTAAGATCCGCCCTATGTTCTAATCTTAATGTTTCAAGAAATTGGAATCCTCCCGTACACACTTGTTTCAAGATTCATTTCTCCATCTACAGCTTTTAGACCAGAGGTTCCAACCTTTTTATGACCAGGGACCATTTTAATATTTTTGCTGTTAGCAGGGACCCACAGGTTCAATATCACAGTAAACTACTTTATAAATAAACTTCAATTAGCATTGTGATTATGTTTTCAGTTGTTATATTAATGTGCTTTTTGAGCTTGCATTTTCTTAACAAGATGGGGGTAATCCCGGGATTGATGAGCTTACTCAAAGCGACACCCACATCATCATTTGCTTTTAATCGACTCCTGGACTTGTTTTTGGGCGCTCGACGTCGCACTCACCGCGCCGTCGTCGCACACGCGGCCGCATCTCAAATAAATATATTATTATTTTAAAATGTTACATGTTTCGCGGACCATATTTTAATTCTTACAAACCAATGGTGATCCGCAGACCACAGGTTGGGAACCACTGTTTTAGAGCTTTGGACTGGACCATTCCGCTAGCCTCTGTTAGTCAAGACACGTGACCCCTATCCTCACTAGTATTATAATTCACTCTAATCCATTCTAATTTTTCTGGAATGATGCTCTTACAAGGAATAAGAGGAAAAATCATTTTAGTTGTCACCCATAAATATTCGAGAAGCAATCCTTCCAAAAAAAAAAGGTTTATCAAATAGTGAACATCCTGGATGGTCCAGTTAAGTTGTATAGCCAGGTCGCGGAGATAGTGCTACCTTGAGTAAATCGAGCACATATACGTTGTGACAGTTAAGTGTGTTCAGTGTACAAATACTCAAGTCCTGGCTGGACAAGAGGAAATTCGACAAAATATTTTTTTCTTAAAAGGGCACGCTTTTATCCACTTTAGGTAAAGGTTCTTGTAAAGGTCCTACCATATATATATATATAAAAGGGCCAAATAAATATTTAACTTTGTTTGGAGCTATTTCCTAAATGCTAACATTTTCTTTCCAGAGTTTTCCTTATTGCTGTAAAGAGAAAGTATTGCCGGTCCTGAGAAATTACATGAAAAATAGGGAATAAACATTTGCCGTTTTCTTTTTTACTGCAGGTTATAATTAAATAGCAGTTGATGGAAGTATGATGTCAGAGAGCTCCCACTAAGATCAATATTTCTTAGGAAAGTTTTTCCCAGGTTCAGGAGAAAATCCTTTCAAATAAGCCAAGGTAAATTTCTGAAAATCCGTAAAAACGTGTGCAACTCCATATCCCGGTGATGACCAACGTCTTTACAGTAACATTTAACGTCATACTTCTCTCAGAACTCCTACTTAAATAAACATTTTGCGGAAAAATGTTCTAAATTAAAAAAAGAAAAGAAAAGAAAATGCACTATAATATGGCAGGCAAAAATTATTATTTATAAAACAATGATAAGTGATGAACGGTAAAACGGGAAATGACTTAAGGTTCGTAACGTATACAAAAGATTTAAGGTTCGGTATAATTGTAAATGGTCATAATGGCAGGAGCTGCAGCATTATTACAAATTTGGAGTGACCGTTGGACTGCCGCCATTGTGACGTACTGTTTACCGCTGAAAACATTCATTTGAAAACAGATTCATTCCTTTTCGTACGCTCGCCCCTGGCCAGTGCCTTGAATATCGATATCGCCACTTTTATTACTTGCATTAGTCACTACCTTGTATTTTGCCTTATTATTATTTTGTATATGTAAATATATTGAATATATTTTGTCTATTATTTTTGGTATATTTTCCATTCTTTATTTCTCTAGATCAGATAATACAATTTGTCTGTTATGTTGAGTTTATGTTCGTTTCTTTAAATACAGTTATTCTTATGTTCAATTATAGCACAAGAGAGGATTTTATTCAGTTCCCTTTTCGCCCTGAGTGATTAACTACCGGACCTTCCTTCCTCCTCTTAGGCTTCAGCTATCCCCTCAGAGGCGTCCTTAAGAGTATTTATGTTTTAGGGCTGGTTAGGAGTATCGTCTCTGATATCCTAGGCTATCTGGCGCCCGTAAAAGATACCGTCCCTAAGAGAGAGAGAGAGTGGAACCGAAAGGGATCTCTCCCTCTTCCCTAGCCTAGAAGAATGGCAGCCTCTCTTAAATGAAGTCCAGGTCCTGTAGCAGGAATAGGGAAGCATGCTGGATTTCCACTCGTAGATCCTATTTTCCAATTAGCGGAAAATCTGAGTACATCTTAGGTAACATTCGGCATGTTACCGGCGGTAAGACTATATTTTCACGACCGCCAATTTCCACCTCAGATTTAAAAATTTTAGTTCTCAATTTGGTTCTAATATTAAGCACTGTTCGGATCGATTAGTTAGAAAAAGTCATGCGAGTGTTCGTACTAGATTTATATTTAAATAAAGGATTCGAAAATAGGTTCCCTCCACATGGAAGATTAGCCTGAATAGACTTCTAGGCATAGCTTTAACCCTGACTTAAGTCACAATGGTTACTTTAATTCCAGAAACTGACTCAACCATTTCAAGATGTACAAAAGAAAACATTTATTAACAATAAAAGAAGAAAACTGTAATAAACGTACTGATAAAGAAAATTATAAGAAACGCTCTTATAGGACAGGGGGGAAAAACTAAGGAAATAAGCGGTAATTTCATTCATTTCCAGTAGAGTGCGCAGAAAGACAATTAAAATGTTTTGTAGCTACAGCAGAGAATATAAGTTACCACAGTAGTACTAACTACAACTACATTGTTCGTCTCCTACTTAAAAGTTATGTTACAAACTACTTCCAGCAGCAGTTTCTTCAAGATTATAACTTCTTGGTTATAACTTCTTAAAAAATTTTTCTCGCATTATAATATTGACGCACTTGTTAAACTTTATGTTTCGTCATGAGAATCTGCTGGAATTTCAGTTTATTTATTTATTTTTTTTGTCTAAATCTATGAAAATTAGCTGAAGAGGGGGTAAACTTCCGGAGAATTTAATAATTCCAGAGAAAGTTCCAGCGTGATTCTCACCTGAAGAACTCCTCCTCCTTCTTCGGTTTCTTGATCCACCTCGATGGCTCCAGCAGCCAAGCTTCCGGAATTTCTTGTGCGTTGCTTTCTATAGAATTAGACCACGGACATTCTTTGTCATAGAAGATGTTGCCTTAAAGAATCTAAACAATGTTAAATGCATTCTCTCATCCAGAAAAATATATCCAAAACTATATCAGTTGTTCTCCTTTCTCTGGGGACACTCCCGTGCAGGATTTGTATTTGTTGAATGTCCAGGATATGATCCATTCTATTTATTCTTGTGGAGTGATACGCAATATTTGACATCTGCTTCCTGGACTCTTGATAAGTCAAGCAATTCCCGTACAAAACATGAGCAACGCTAGCAAATGATCTTGGCACTGAGATCATTGTACTTTGTTTGCTGGGCCCATTTTCTTGCAACTAATAAAGCCCTACAAAGAGTTCTCGATGATCAGAGTACAGTCAACCCTTCCTATAACGCGGTGAGTGCGTACCGCGTTATATGGAAACCGCGCTATAAGAAACTCGGATTTAACTGTACAAACCAGGCTAATTCGTATCGCGTTGTATGGAAACGGTCTACCGCGTTGTACGGAAACCGCGCTATAAGAAACTCAGAATTAGTTCAAATCACATCATTCGTACCGTGTATATGGAGACCAATAAATACAAAAGACAAGATAAATTATAAATTATTTTTATTGAATTGAAGAGTTCATAGAAGGAAATGATATAAACTTTCTTTTTAATCCATTCCTTGTTTCTTTTGTGTTTGACATCATGCAAATCTAGGGTTAAAAATTACTTTTTTCTGCAACCATGTAGGAATGTTCTCATTACTCAATTAAAATCAGCTGTGTAATGCCCAACTTTACCTCACTAGTGGGGAAAAATTCCCATTAGTGTCACTTTCCTCACTAGTGAGTGAAAAAACTTTATTGTGCTTCCTTGATATAAGAAGTTTTTTTTAAAAATATTTTCTGTAAAGGGTTGTTACTTACAGTATGAAGTAATATTCTTCATGTTGTCCAATTATAAACCGTTTGAGTGCCACGGAGCGATTTTGCGCTTCTTCGCTGTCGCTAGAACAGTGCCAGCAACAAAATTTTAGAAAGAATTGGTCACCAACGAAACGTACTGTGAAAGAGCTCTGAGACGACTGAAACCGATGTCGTAAACGGCTAAGAGATAAGCTTGAATGTTTTATGACCAAACTGTTTTGATCTGTAATACTTCTCCTTGGGGAGCTCAGGTGAGTAGGGGAGGTCGAAGCAGTTACCTATCTTACGTTAAATAAAGTGTCTATTTACAATTATTGTACAGGGATATTTACAGAAATATATATATATATATATATACATAGAAATACTTACAATCGCATAGATAATAGCAAAGCAATTGATATATACAAGCAGAAGAGTAATGCTAGATAGACATGCTTGAAAAACTAAAAGAGAAACCATGCACGATTGCATAACAAAAGATAAACTAAGGTAAACTAATAATAAAATAACAAAACTAAAGCTGATTGATAAGGAAAAACAGAAATATTAAGAAAATAAGCTTTTTGAGCACATGCTCTAGAGACTGGAGAGAAGGTTATTATCATTTCGTTGGGTTCCGCTACTGGCGCTAGCTGTCCCTGACAGATCTGCCAACCTACGCGGTTACAGTTTATATAAACATGTCCAGTTAAAATCATTCATTGGGTGCACGGAAAGAACTGATGGGACGTTATTGAACGGAAACCGTGCTGTAAGAGTACCGCGTTATAGGAGGGCTGTCGCAATTTCAGCTCCGCGTTATATGGAAACCGCGTTCTGAAAGTACCGCGTTATAGGAGGGTTGACTGTATTTAATAAAGACCAGAGTACTTATTGGACAGCGTACTAATATTACCATCTTCATTAGGGTGTTTTAAAAAATGTTGTCTTTTAAATTTTAAAGAGCGCCGGGCGGAAACTCAATGTTCATTTAAAAGCAAAAAGTTTCGTCCGTAGTAGAGCAAAATCGATTAATATTTAGAGGTCGCTACCATCGATCAAAATAATTTTGGTTTAGCTTTTTTTTTTTTTATAAAAAATCTGTATTAAATGTTTTGTATCTTTTCAAATTATCAGCAAAACATGTAATTGTACAAAGTTTATTTAAATATAATTTGCTATAAAGACGTTGCAGTTGGAATCATTTTAATGGCCATTTTACTTTCAAAGTTATGAATAATTAGAGAAGCTGTATTTAAAAAAAAAATATACATTTTTGAAAAAATTCGATTAATTAACGTTAAAGTCAATTTATTTTTCATGTGTTTCGAACAGAATTTAAAAAACAAATAATTTTGGATACTTAAACTTCTAAATTAGGGAATATTTTGCATTTATTGTTATAATAATTTGAAATCGATTTACTATCAATCAAGCAAAACAAAAATCTTTTGATCAACTGTAGCGACCTCTAAATATTAATCGATTTTGCTCTAATATGGACGAAACTTTTTTGTCTTTAAATGAACTTTGCATTTCCGCCCGGCGCTCTTTAAAATTTAAAAGTCAACATTTTTTTTGAAACATCCTAATCTTCATCTTCATTTTTACTTCACACTTACAAAAAAAAAAAAAATTAAATTGCTAAATGCAACCAATCAAAAATCTTTTAGATCTCCCCACCACCAACTAAATGATCCTGTCTGGCTTTCAACGATCCTTTCAGACCATTAATGATCTTCAACTTCCTTTTTAAGAAAGTTTATCTCGGAATACATTAATCTATCTATTTACTACGTAGTAACTACTTTACATCGATCTTGATAGATTTCTATTTGAATTACATTTGATTTTGGATTTTTACAATATAGACGCTTAAAATTTTTTAATCTCTTTTTTATTCTTTATAAAAGGAAGTAGAAGTCGAGTAGTTTTTCTATTTTGAACATCCATCGGAAATACATATTTTGATAAGCTCTGAATTTCGTAAATTTTGCAAAAATGAAGCTAACATATGTTTCCAGTATATGTGGTGTTAAGCGTGCAGAGGGCCGTCCACTTTTGGCGTTAGAACATTTTTTGAAGTCGAATAAATTTTCAGTTACGATGTATCTAGGAAAGAGCTAGGAAGAGAACTTCTACTTAGGGGGAAAAAAAGTGGCACTATGACTTTAAGGGAAATTAGATACTACCGGAAATAGACTAAACGTGTTCAAGTCCAAACAGAAGAAACTAGAAAGGAGAAGAAAGAGATAGAAGGTTCCTTACTTCGTAGAACTTCCTTCCTCCAATCCCTTTTTTTCTTTGGTTATTCCCAAAGTATAAATACCATTTCTAGATTTATAAATCTTTTACTCGAACTATGGTGCACTGGGTGCCTTTTTTTTTTGGGTGGAGGGAGAAGCGTAGTCTATGGTGGAGTTAGGAGGCTGACAAATAAATATCCTGCCTGTAAACTCTCTATCTATTTGGCAGGCAGCAGCAAGTCTTTCCTCTGGCCTGTAGGAGGAGGAGGAGCAGGAGGAGGGGACCTTTCTTCCGCCGTCTAGCCCAGCCAATAGAAGTCGCAGCCGGCTGATGTAGAGAGCAATCTAGCAGAAGTTCTTCTGTGTGTGTGATTGTGTTCCCTTTAAACCTCATCCATATCACTAGTTCAGAAAACTGTTTCTTTAGCAACGGAGTATAATATACCATTCTACAGCATACTTCCTCAATCACTGCCGGGTTTCTGTATAGACGGAAATAAGAAAAAGTATTATCCTTCTAAATGTAGAGATCGCCTAGCTTTTTTATTTACATTAAACACATATGTACTCCATTTATTTACTTTAAATCAAGAATGCTAGTCAATTATTTCGCCAGTAATAATTCATTAAATGTCTTGGACTTCAAAAAAAAAAGTGTTAAGTTCAATGTCGAACTTTCAATTTTTCAAGATTTCTACAAAAATATAACTTTTGAGGTGCCTGCGTCAGTAATTGGCTATCGTTACCAACTTTGATCTGCAAAATCCTTTATATTAAGCTAGATATTTATTTACTAAGGCCACTAGAAGCTTTTTGGGGGGGGGGGGGGTAGAGAAATAAGTTATTCAGGACTTAGTGAAGTCCAAAGCAGTAACCACACAGAAGACACACATCCTAGCGGTAACTGGTCTTGAGTGCTTAAAGCTTTTTGTATAATTAATTAGCCCATAATTTAAAACAGGAAATCCCATTTAATAGACGGTTGGAAAATATAGCAGCCTGCTGCAATCCATGCTGTTTTCCTTATAAAATCCAGAACTGAACATTTTGTACACCATTTTAAATGAACATTTTTTTTTTATGGTTGATTCTATCCTAGATCGACGTCAGATTATCATCCATTATCACAGGAGAACAGTACGACTTTACTTATTTTTCTGACTCCACAGTACACTCGCTGAGGCGCATTGTGGTACTGGGTTCGATTCCCGGTCTTGGGCCTTAGATTTTATTTAATGGTTAATAATAGAAATTTACACTAAAGTATGTTAGGCGGTGATAGGCTAGCCCCGCAAAGCTAAGATGTATTGCGGTATTGTGGGTTCGATACCCATTAAAGTGTGTTAGGCGGTAATAGGCTAGACCCGCAAAGCTAAGATGTATTGCGGTACTAGTATAGCTCTTAGATTTCATTCAATGGTTTAATTTGAGAAATTTATAGTAAAGTATGTTTGCTAGACCCGCAAAGCTAAGATGTATTGCGGTACTAGTATAGCTCTTGGATTTTTTTTTTTACTAGTTTATTATGAGTTTATAGTAAAGTATGTTTGGCGGTTATAGGCTAGACCCGCAATGCTAAGATGTGTTGCGGTACTAGTCTAGCCCTTGGATTTTATTTAATGGTTAATATGAGAAATTTATAGTAAAGTATGTTTGCTAGTCGGTTATAGGCTAGACCCGCAAAGCTAAGATGTATTGTGGTACTAGTCTAGCCCTTGGATTTTATTTAATAGTTAATATGAGAAATTTATAGTAAAGTATGTTAGGCGGTTATAGGCTAGACCCGCAAAGCTAAGATGTATTGCGGTACTAGTATAGCTCTTGGATTTTTTTTTTTACTAGTTTATTATGAGTTTATAGTAAAGTATGTTTGGCGGTTATAGGCTAGACCCGCAATGCTAAGATGTGTTGCGGTACTAGGCTATATTCCCAGTCTATACCTTTATTGGTTAATATGAGAAATTTATAGTAAAGTATTTTAGGCGGTTATAGGGTAGACCCGCAAAGCTAAGATGTATTGTGGTACTAGTCTAGCCCTTGGATTTTATTTAATGGTTAATATGAGAAATTTATAGTAAAGTATGTTAGGCGGTGATAGGCTAGACCCGCAAAGCTAAGATGTATTGCGGTACTAGTCTAGGCCTTGTATTTTATTTAATGGTTAATATGAGAAATTTATAGTAAAGTATGTTTGTTAATGACACCTAATTTGGTAGTTGGTCGTAAAGCCCACCTGAAAAAATAGGTATTACTTTACTACACTCGCTGATTCTAATCAACGATATTATTCAGCACTATGGGATCTAACCACATTTTCAAAATTTCTAAAGTTCAGGCAAATTCAATTACGTAAATTGTGTGGTAGTGTTAGTATTCAGATTTTTCTCCTTCTAAATTTTAAACTATTGGTGAGAGGGAAAAAATTTTCAGCTAATTGGAAAAATTCCATGTTTCTATAATTCCAGCAATATAAAAAGAAAAGAAGGGGGTCAATACTCCAGTATTTGTACAGGACTAAAGAATAAACTTGAAGAAAGAATAATGATAAAGAAAAAGCCTTAAGAAATAGGAATAAAAGGCAAGAATGAAATGAAAAAAACTGGTGCAAAGGGAGCTAATTACAGCATCTAAGCAAACAAGCTCCTGTAAGACCTAACTTTCCTGAAACCCTGTACATACAGACTCTACTTAATCCCACTACTTGTACCTGTATTGCTGAACACTGTTAACTTCTTCGCTCATTGTCTGGCTGAACTTTGCCTTAATTTTTTTGTGTGCTCCTTAGATAGCTTTGTTCTTTGTTCTTGAAGTTCTTTTTAAAAACTTTGCTGAACAGGTACTTTAACAAAAGAATGCCTTCTTTTTTTTCATTACATTTCTTTTTTCTTAATTATATCTTGATTATTTTTTTTATTTTGTTAAAAATATCTTTAATACAATTTAACTAGATTTTGTTGCAGTATTTGTCTTTCTTAGTGAAAGAAAATTGTAACAGTTCAAGAAAGTTGATGAAGTAACAGTTTAACCTTCAAGCGCCCCGAAAAATAAAAAGATAATTGTCACGCAATACATGAATGTCTTGCGGTTATAGTAGACCTAAATTTTTGTACTGTTGTTCATTATTTGTTTCTACTTTTTTGTATACTTTTTATACTTTTATCATTAGTAAGTTTTGACTATTTTTGTTTTTTTTTTTGTACACAGGTAGTCTTGAGTTATCTGATTGATGTATTCATGTATGGACCTGCTGTAAATTTGTGAGTACATTTTAAAATATTCTGTATTCATTCATTCTCTTATTACTTACAATTAAATGTTGTTAATGTAATTTTGTAAATTAATTAAATCTTTTTAAATTTTTTATATCGATTATTCACCAGAGATATTTAGTTTTTTAGATACGCGAAGTCCGAAAAAAGCGTTTTTTTATTTTATTTTCATTTTTTAAGAAGATAGTCTGTACTTTGTACGAATTAAATATTTCAAAATCTACTGCTGAAAATTTAATATTAGATTTAGTCTCATCAAAAAAAACCTAACCGGTAACTTACTGATCAAAATTATTTATAGCGGAAGTTGATACTTTTACATTGTATGCATGGTGCTCCCTAACCTCTATTTGAAATATTTTACAAAAAAAAAAAATCGATTACAGACACTTCTGGAGAAATGGGAGTTGATCGGCATTCCTCTAAAATACTATTTCAGTATATTGTACGGTACTGCACCCTGCAGATAATAAATACCGGTTGAATGTGTTGCTAAAAAAAGAAGTCTACGTTTTGAGGAAATTCCGCTACCATTCCGGAAGTACGAGGTGTGGCTATTAAATAACGAGACTATTGCTATAAAACATTTTATTTTAAATTTATACATATTTAGTTATTATCACCTTCAATATACACCACTCCCCTACCCTTACAACGCTCCATGCGAATTTACCATTGTTCGAAACAGCGCTGGAAGTCTTTTTCTATGAGCTCCTGCATGTCGCGTGTCGCTTTTTCTTTCACAGCCATCAACGGACTGAAATCGTGTTCCTTTTAATGTAGATTTGACTTTGGGGAACAGATCTAAAGTCATATGGGGCCAGGTCAGGCGAAAAAGGCGTTTGGCCTAAAACTGGGATGTTGTACTTGGCTTGAAACGTCTTGACAGACAATGCAGTGTGAGCCGGCGCTAGTTGTCTTGATGGAGGAGAACCCATGACTTGATCTTCCACGAATCGGGGTCGTTTTTTCCCTTACTCTTTCACAGAGTTGAGCAAGCACCTCACGGTAGTAATGTTGATTAATTATAATCGATATTTTCATTCTCGGCCATCTTGGAAACCACTTGAACCACTCAAAAACTTGCGCACGTGATAAACATTCATCGCCATAAACTACTTTTAATATCAGATAAGTTTCAGTAGCGGTTTTACCAAGTTTCACGTGAAATTTCACAACAAATCGTTGCTCTACTACATGTGTAGTATCACATGTTTTCGGCAAAACGAAACTAACACCTCTTACACAAACGACGGTTCCGGTCAGACAGATTTCTCTACAAACACGTGAGACGTTGCTATTAAAAGAGAAGGCTTTACGCTGCAAAGCTGTCGATCGTTAGGATTTGGCGCATGCATAGTTCTTTTGTAGCAGCATCAGTCTCGTTATTTAATAACCAAACCTCGTATACTAGTTTCCTTTATGGATTTTCGCTTTTCCAAGTTTCCCTCTCCCCTGATAATCGATCCTACGATTTTCTTTTAATTTGATCTGTTCTACAGAGATGTTCGTTTTAGGGCATTCCTTCGAAGGATGTATTTGGGTTGTCCCTAAAAAGTTGGGTACTTTTATAGAATATTTTTTAAGTAAGAAACATATAAATTTAAAATTTTTGTATGTTAGCTCGTCAAGAATTGAAAGTAAAATTGAAAAGGCGCCAGAGTATTAAGTAACGACCGGCCTAAATTATTCAAATCTTTCGCCCTAGTTTAAGATCACGTATTACGGGAAATACCAAGCCTAGGGGCCTCTCAGTAGTATACTATGGTTTACAGGAATGTACACTCTTCAAAGTGGGGATATGCTCAGTTTGTGAGTGAGATTATAATTACACAGGTTATATCTTCCAACTGGAATGCGCTATCCCCTAATTCATCTCTATGTTTGCTAACTATGTATATGTACTTACATTTTTTGAAACCGGAAGTAATTGTTGGGCTGGCTGAGAGAATGAAGAACATTGGGATTTTAGTAATTTACTTTTAACTCAGTAATTGTTTAGCCAAGTTATCCCTAGAGAGTATTCAGAAATAATTGCTGTTAAGGGCAACCTTCTGGGGTTCAAGGGTCATTCAGGTATTGACTCCAATCTAGTGCTATTTACTTTGAATTGTATAATTTCTTTCCCTGTTCGAATACTTCGCTACTAGTCCTCGTCAATTTCCTCCTAACTACCGGATATAAAATTGCATTCTCACAAATCTTGAACTTTTTTAATAAAAAAACAAAAAGAAAATATTTTTCTAGGGAACTTTTTTTAACGGAAGAGGAAGTAGGCTGCTCTGTGAAGTTGTCATATTAGATTTAAATAAGTTTTGGCATATTCAAATTTTGTATTGAAGAAAATGAGTAAGGTGTAAACTTGAGAATGGTCGTGTAATTTTTTGTAATGAGAACTTTTTGTAGATGTGTGTATGGTTTTAGAAGCAATGATAAATTATTTATATATAGACGATAGTCAGACTATTGTTTGTGCTTAGTACAGCAACAAACTGTATCGCCGACTGTGGTTTGATAAGTATATAATATATATTTCTATGGTTGGCTGTGGCGTGATATAGTATATAAATGTATGGCCGACTAGAGACCAGATACATCATGTATAGGATGTATAAACAATACACGATGGTGATTGTGGTGGAGGTAGACCAGACTGAAAATGGTGGGCGATCAGACCTTATCAGCAAGTTGCTAACATTTGGAATGGTTACTGTTGCCTGTAGGAACAAGTTTTGTATCTGCCGCTTCATTGGTCCGCAATGGTAGCTGCTGCCCTCTGTATCTTTCTCTCTCACTCCTCCACGGGCCTCTCTCAAACTAAAGTGAACAATGTCCCGCGAACCCAATGGGCGTGTTATTGTTTACCACGAATTCTAAAGAAACTAACTATCTACCATCAAGATATAAGTTCTTCAATGTATCTTAATGGTACTGAATGAAGGTAGTGCAACGTCAGTGCTGCCTCCACTTCCGCTTTAGAAATCTGGAAAAATGATTCTCACCCCCTCCCCCCTGTCATACTTTTATATCCAAAAACAAATGAAACCCTATGGTGAGCATCAAGACAGTCACGCAAAATTCTAACTAACTTTGTATATTACATTCACATACATCCGGCCAACTAATACGTCTTTTAGCACGAGATTTCACTATCACAATGTAATCGTACAGTATACTGAAGGGCATCCCCTAAGAACCCTGCTTGAAATAAAGTTCCCTGGAAGATAATGGCTAGATAAAAGCGATAGATGAACATGTATGCAATGTGTACGAACAAAGAACAAACTATTGGGGTCTATTATCGAAAAAAAAAAAATGCAATTACTTTTATTTATTCTAAAAATTACGTCATTAATGACAATTTGCAATGGCAAATATTAAAAATGACAACAATGACTTCAAAATGGGTAAAGTAAAGTAATTGCCTATTTTTGCAAGTAGGCTTTACGTCCAACTACCAAATTAGGTGTCGTGGACGGAGGCGACTAGCAAACATATTTTACTGTAAATTTCTCATATTAACCATTAAATGAAATCCAAGGGCTAGCCTAGTACAGCAATACATCCTAGCTTTGCGGGTCTAGCCTATAACCGCCAAACATACTTTACTATAAATTTCTCATATTAACCATAAAATAAAATCCAAGGCATAGACTAGTACCGCAATACATCTTAGCTTTGCGGGTCTAGCCTATAACCACCTAACATACTTTACTATAAATTTCTCACATTAACCATTAAATAAAATCCAAGGGCTAGACTAGTACAGCAATACATCTTAGCTTTGCGGGTCTAGCCTATAACCACCTAACATACTTTACTATAAATTTCTCATATTAACCAATAAATAAAATCCGTTAGACTAGTACAGCAATACATCTTTGCTTTGCGGGTCTAGCCTATAACCACCTAACATACTTTACTATAAATTTCTCATATTAACCAATAAATAAAATCCGTTAGACTAGTACAGCAATACATCTTAGCTTTGCGGGTCGAGCCTATAACCGCTCGGCTACCGTGGCGTCTGGTTGAAGTCATAACAATACTTACAAAAAATAACATAAAACAAGGTAAAAAAAGATTATTGCTAGTTTCGACATAATTTTGTTATATCCAATAATTCCTTTGCTTTCATAATTGGAGCTTTCTTCTTTTTTGATTAATGAATCAATCACCAAATTGATTAATGAATCAGACGATTATCATTTTAGTCAATGTTGATTCATAAACATATCGGATTTTAAGGGAGAAATCAGCATGATTATTCCATTCATTATTCTCGAAATGATGACGCACCGAAGAATGGTTGTAAATTTTCATCAATGCGCTTTTTTTTTGCGGATTTATATTTCAAATATAAAAAAAAAATTAATAAAACTACATTTTCTTACTCAGAGGACGTTTCCGGTGTAAAATCAAAATCGGAAATTGGCACAATTACAGCACTTCTTCTTACTTAGTTGAGAAAGTTAAAAAAAATAAAATAAATCTAACTTAGAACCCATAAACTGCTGACATAATTTCAAGAAAACTGCCCAAAATTTATGACTTCCTTTTTTGGGTGGAAAGAAATGTAAAAAATAAATAAAAAAGAAATAAAGTTAAAAGATGAAAACAAGATAAGAATAAAGTTTTAAATGACGCAAAATTTTCTTCTGCTCTTTCTTTATTTGTTTGTTTGTTTTTTTCCCCTTTATCTTTAAAGTCGGGACGAGAATGGAAGCGACGGGAAGCTTTGGAAATTCGATGATGGAAAACAAAAGCTAGTGGATGAAGAGAGAGAAAAGGCAGAAATAAAAAAAGAACAAGGAAAAACAACAGCTTTGTTGTCATTCGATGCCTTGTACAGAGCACAGGGATGTCTCGTCTTCAAATTTGTCGACTTCCTTCCACTAATACTTTCATCTTGAAGGGCTCTGGTTTCCCGAGCGTTGGAGGCTTTTCTCTCTAGACAAAAGAAACCTCTCAACCTAGAGGTGTTGCCTGCCCCAAGGGAACCTGCGATTTATAATTGTTTGCAATCACTGTATTACGAAGTTCTTTTTTTTTTTTCTTATCCGTAGTTAGTGGAAGTACTGCGCTCGTACTCTTTGCTACTCTAGGTATTGATCCGACCTGGAGCTCCAGGACATCATTCTTCATCTTTCTTTCCACGCATCTGCCTTGGATCTTACCTTGGTCTTCACTAGAGAGTGAGTCATCATGTTTCACCCTATCTCCTGTCTTCTTCCAGATCTTCTCATAACCACCTCCCACTTGGTCCACCCTCAAACGTTTTCCTGCGCTCCCATTTGTTTCTACATCCTGTGTAAAGGTGGTCCAGCCAGCGTAATCTTCCCCACAATAACTAGTGCTCCTAATAAGCTACTTCATCACTCCGAAAATGGTCCACTGCAGAGAATTATCTTCTGCTGATGTTAAAGTCTGGATTTACGATTATTTTATAGCACCGCTGGGGTGTTAAGATGGCTTTGTATATAGTGAGATTCGCTCTTCTAGATAAACTCTGTTCACTTACTGGTCAACAACTACAGAATTGAATCTAACATAAACTCTGTCCAATTTTAACACTAGGAAATTAGGTTTGGAATGATATAATTGATAGATTCATTTTATATACAGATTAAGGAGAGTAAGTTTTGCCTTGGAGCTAGAATTTCTTAGTGCAGAATGTAGTCTACATTATGAACATACGAGGCATGTCCAGAAAGTAAGTGTACTGAGGCTCTCACGGCGGGAGAGATTTTTTTTCGACAGGTTGGCTACAATGCCGTGTAGCCTGATTCCTCCCCTCCGCAACGAGACCGGTTCGAGGTCAGTACGTTGAGAACTGTCGACGCGACAATAGGTTTCGTGAAAAATGTCAATCCAATCTTCCCTTCAATACCCACATGACCCGGCCACCCATTCTAGCCGAACTTTGTTGTGCCGCGTCAGTAGTTCTAGGGCCTTCCTGCATTCCCAAACCAGGGAAGAGGTCATTCTGAAGGATACAAGAGCCTTCAGTGCGCAGCCTGGCTGTCCGAAAAGATACGAATCTCCCTATTACTAGGTTCCATCTACAGGTTTTCCTTTAGCACATATTTTAATAGCATATTCCCTGCCAAGATTCTTTTTTTTTTTTTCTTTTTTCTTCTAACCTTAATTTAAATCATTTGTGGCTTTGAAGAGATATGTTGCCCAACCTGCACATCTTCCTTGGAAAGATAGCCCTTTGAGGTTTATGTAATATGTACCTAATGTAAACCTTTTAATCGGCTCTCACGACAAACAGAACCCGCAGTTTGAAAGCACTTGGTAAGTCCTTTCGCCCACTAGCGGGTGCCGCCTAGCGGTAATAACTGAAATTAATTAGAGTTTCCCTCTCACTGTGCAAAAAGGTTTACTAGAGAGAAGGTTTACAATTAATCAGGTTTTCCAGCTGGACTTGTTTTAATAAGTTACCATGAACATGAATGTTTTCTTAATGTAGCGCAGAGAGTTAGCCAACCCAGGCCAGAGCAAGCAAACTTTCTAATCGGATATGTATGTAATAGAGTTTGTAAAGGGGTTCAGTTCAGTTCAAGTTAGGAGAGGAAGTACGTCAGTGGGGGGTGTTGCTTGCATTAGAGACCAACCTGAGTGGCGGTGGGTGGGAGAGAGGCGGCATACGTAGGTAAATTATCTTAAACTTTTAAAAAATTCAACAGGTTTTTCTGCAGCACTGCGAAGCTGTATCTCCCCCACAATTTGGTATGCGTGGGTACGCCAGTGGGTGCTGGGATTAGTTGTCTGGGTATGTCTGGGTATGTGACCTCAGCCCGGACGGATTGAATGTCTGAGTAATTTCCCAAAGTCTTGATTTAATTTGTTGCTTTTTTTTTAGGTTTCTAAAAAAAACTTTACAGTTTTTTATTTTTAATTAAAAAAAATAAAAGTCTAGCTCGAAATTGTGTGACGTAATTATTGTAATTTTCATAAAGTTAATGCTAAAGAAAGCGTGATGTCATAACACCCTTGATTGTAGTCTGTAGATTGTATTAGAAGGGCGGTTCCACCAAAAAAGAGGAAGGTACGCAGGCAATCCAAAATGGTTCCCATTGTTCCCCGCCCAACCCTCATCTCATCAAAGATACCGGGACTTTAAAACAACAAATCCAGCTAAAGGTTGCCAGATGCCAATACAATAAACTAATAAAGTAGCAACAGGATACTAGAGAGCATGGCGACTCAATCGCTACAGTGCACTGGAATAAACCTAGAAAGTGCTGGTAAAGATTACCGGATGCTACAATCTCCTGTAGGGAAACATTTAACCTCCCCCGAAGATGGGAAATCTAGTTTTAGAATAAACGGGGCACACCTCTACAAAGTGCTGCACAGTCTCATTGGACTAACCACAGCCAGCACAAATTGGCGACTGGATAAGGCCACATTTGAAAAAGTGGGTACACTAAATTCGCATGCCCACTCAACACCTGCACCAACTGGCCGGATCCGGGACCTACTAAAACCAACTATAACTGTGTTTTTGACAGGCCAAGAATTTCTCTTTAGCCTGACGGCAGCCAGCTCCAGGATCTCCACCGTTTCCGAGACGTTCCTTCAAAAATCCACTGCTCCACCTCTGTTCTACAACAAGTCGATAGGATATAGGCGATAATGAGCTGAGGAGTCACTTGTTATTAACGCAGCTCCTTCCTTTGCTGTTTCATCAGCAAGTTCGTTACCTGGAATCCCGGAATGACCAGAGGGAACCAAGCAGACCGAAACAGTATTCAAAGTTCCCAACAAATTGAGAGCAGAATGGCTAAGAATTGACCGAGATTTGGTTCTTACTTGGAGAGGCCAGAGCTCATTAATTGCAGCCTGGCTATCCGTGAAGAACCGTAATATCAGTATCGGCAAATCTCTTCCAGCGGAGTAAAGTAGCTGCCATCTCAACATAACACCCTTACAGCATCTCTAAAGATCCCTATTCTCTGACAAAAGGATTCTAACCTAGGCAGACCTAACCGTACATTAGGTGCAGTTTAATAAGAAATACCTAGAGCAGTGGTTCCTAAATTTTTTGGCACACTTCTCACTCATTACATTGTAGAACTAGTTCTTCCAAGCCACGCAAGCAAGCCCTTCTATCTAACTGTAGTACTCTGTTCAGAACTTCTTTTTTTTAAAAAAGCCCTTTGCTGAAAGTAGGTATAAAAAGAGAACTATTTCGTAAAAAACTACTGATTAGAACTAATTCTCAAATCTAGTTCCGGTTAGAGATAATAAAAAACCTGATTACTTTAACCAACATTAACTTAATTGCAGTTGGTTATTAACCTTTTTTTGAAGTTGTTGACATGATGTAGTTAAAATTCTGGATGATTTTAGAATGGATGCAATGATAAGAGATAACCATATAGCTCGAAAGTTTATTGGCTATATAGCTCGTTAAAGACTGAATTGCACCAATAAGCCGGTCGCTTTTTTTTTTTTTTTTTAAACTAGCATTGTCACTTGTAATAGCCAACTCTAATAAAGTTTAAATCATAAATAAATAATAGCTTCAGTTATGGTATATAAAAACAAAGCAACTGAGATTTTAATAGCCTAACAAAAGTGGTTTTTAAAGCCACTGGATCTTCTGATGAGTAGAAGGTAGACTTTGTCCGATTGCAGACTTGACATGTAACATTGTGCACCATTGGAAGAACTCCTTGAATCAAAAGACCTTGGAAAGTAGAGCGTCCATTCAAGTGCTAGACGAAAAGTATGTTCGGCCGTGTAAAAAGAAAGATGATAGATCTAATGAGGACATCCTTACAGACCAAAAAACACTCCAGGGATTGCGGTTGCTAGGGGACTTTCTGTCCGAGAATCCCAGGGAACCTAATTAGGTTATTGCAAGTCAATACAAAGTCAACACACTCAGTTCATTTCCGTGGGCGTTTTATTTGAGAGAGAGACAGGCAGTGCACTCTACTGGGGAAAACCATCGTATATTTCATTTCCTTTTTGCGGTATTTACTTATTTTTTTGGAAATATTAAAATTAATTGCTCACTAATGTTCTAAGAGAGAGGTAGTCAATACACTGAAATTTTTTGAGTACTTCCTCCCTAACAAATTTAAGGAAAGGTTCTGATCGCGCCAAAATTTTCAAAATCTGGACGGAAATACCCAATTTGGAGCCTCCCACTTCTAAATTTTTAGTAAAATTTGTGTGCCTGGGTGTGTTTGAAAAGAGAGAAAACCAGCAGAGAATGAGAAGCCCCCCCCTGACTGCCTGGAAAATTCCTGAATTGAATTGATTTTTCTACGTGAATGTTCTTGCAAAGATGGCTCCAAGGAGTTTATTTACAAATTTTACGTTAACTGTACTCTCATGTTAATCCATAATTCTTTTATGACGACTTTCAAGAGCTGTGACGTTATTTTTTGTTCTATATTATGTTTAATTTCTAGGATTTTAAGTGGGCGTTGAATTAACTGTTGGAATTGAACATTTTCTACTGTTGTTGAGAGATTATGATGCCCAAAATATTTCTGTATTTAATTAAGGACGACTAAATGCTATTGAATCAAAATTACCCATTTTTAGATTTAATTACTGCCGTAATATTGGGTCACCACTTGCATATATATATACATTTTTATTTATTTATTTTGTAATTTACAATCTGTATAAATATATACAATAAGTAAATTGGAGGTAAATAAGATGATGAGAGCAGGATGAGAGAAGCTACCCAACGGTAGCACTCTCTAGATGAGAGAGGAGAGAGGAGAGATTTAGTTCGTCAGACAGTAAGGAAGTCGCGGGGCCACTGGCGATTCAGTCGACGAGGAGTATTGTTAGGGATGTCAGAGGAGGCGAGAGACTGTACAAGAGGATTTGAGTTAGTAGAGAGAGCAGTATGGAATTTTCGATATTTAGTCTTAGCGAGTTGGTCTATAAAGGGAATATTGAGGTCGTTGTGAAGAGTGAGGTTAGTCACCGTAGAAATGGAGCGTCAGCTATCTGTCGGAGGAGTTTTGACTGAAATGTCTTGTACAGTCCGTATTTTTTTGTAGGTTTGACTGAACCCCACAGCTCTAGTCCGTAAGTCCACATAGGTTTGAGAATAGTACTGTATATTAAGCGATTGAATTCAAAAGGGTGATTTGGAGCGTCTTCCAAGAAGTCACTTCTTGCGTATATATTTGCAGTTCAATTTGTGAGTAACCTATGGGAACATAAGGACTAGAGCTGTGGAGTTCAGCCAAACCTACAAAACATACGGACTGTACAGGACAATTCAGTCAAAACTCCTGCCGACAGATAGTTGACGCTCCTTTCTACGGTGACTAACCTCACTCTTCACAACGACCTCAACCTCCCCATTCGTACAACAATTAGCCAAGACTATTCACCAAAAATTCCATACTGCTCTCTCTAGTTGGTCTAATCCTCTTGTACTGTCTCTCGCTTCCTCTGACATCCCTAATACTCCTTGACGACTGAATCGCCATTGGCCACACGACTTTCTTGTAGGCTGAAGACCATAAACATCATTATGTTATTATCCTGTAGAGAGTGCTCTCTCTCCTCTACTGCTCTTCCCGCACCAGTTCATCATATTTACCTCCTATTTACTCATTATACAGATTGTAAATTACTAAATAAATAAAGAAAAAAAAGATTTTGTAAGTCCAATTCAGAACATGAGAGATAAGAGTTGTTGAGTTGTACAGTGATGACAAGAGTCTGTCGCGTAAACATTTCAGTGAACTTCACACAAGTTGAACAGCCACCCGTCCGTCTTTATACTCTTAACTTGACGGCCTTGTCTTGTTTTCTACCCCCCCCCCCAAAAGGTAAAAACTGTACCCAGGGGTTTGTCTGTGACAATGTTATAGTATGTGAAGAGGGAACACAGCTACCTACATCTGTGTTAATGTGGCACCCGAGTGACGAGAGTGACAAGTCACATTGCTGCTTGTTTTTGTTATGTGTGTTGTTGTTGTTGACAGGGCTTTTATATACGTATGTGTGGCCATACTGTGGTTTTGTTGGGTTTTCGCGGCCGTATGTCAGTTAGTGGCCCGGGTGTATAACCTCCTACTTCCGCCCGTTAGTGTGTTGTAAGTGTATCTTATAAAGTGACATTCCTTTACACTCTGACACTTTTAACAATGCACTCCATTAAGCTGAATTGAAAAAAATAACACTAACTTGACTACATCTCAATATAATACTTAATATAATAAATACACGTACCTACCTAATATAATACAAATTTGGATCAAAATCCATTAACTAATTTTACTGGACTTTTCTTTTTTTTGGGTGTTACCATATTTAACAATCGCTTTCACCTTCCGGAAAATTACGCCTAGGAAAATTGACTCGTACTTTAAAAATAAAAACTAGAATTCTTAGAAAAGAAAAGTTAAAGGAAACAATTTACCCTTTAAAAAGAAAAACTTGAACAAAAAGATAGAAAGAACAAGAAAAAAAAGGAGTTTTCCAGAAAAAGAGAAAAAAACTTAGCCGAGAACTTTTCTCTTGTAAAGGAGGAAACTCTAGAGAAATATATTAGCAAAAGCAAAAGCTAACTTTTTCCCCTAGCTAGGAGGCAGTTGAAGTGGCTAGCATTTTCCCAGTTGGTAGCAGCGCTGTCTGGGAGACACTTTCAAAAATATGTATTTTATACGTACAGAAAAAAAAAAGACAGTGAAATTTATACGTGCTAGTAATAACGGGGGCCAAGCATTCTTTTCTAGGTAACTGAATTGGTGACATGTTTAAATTGTTAGTAGAGAGGGACAGTTCTATACAATTACTGGGAGAGCAAAGCACATAAAACTGGAGGAAGGAGTTTTAAAAAACAGATCTGACACAACTAATTGTCCCATTTCCAGAAAAAAAAGGCTGGAAAATAAAAGAAAAAAGATTATATATTTCCACTGTCTTCTCTGACATAGTGTACGACACTATTTCTCTTGTTCTCGAACTGTGAAGTTTGTAACAAAGCTTTACATTTTTTTTTTAATTTTATATTTTTTTAAACCTCAAAATAAACCCGATAGATAGATAAAATTTATTTAATAGTTGAAAGTATATACGTACATTGGAGTGCCAGTACAAATACTATAACCTCCAGCTAATTACATACATTGTTACAAAAATATAAAAGTAAATAATGAGGGGAAAAACAATGAAAAACCCTCAGCCTCCAAGGAAAGTTTTACTTCAGGGAGTCCCTAACTCTCCTGTGTGCCTGTGCACCGTGTCCAAACTATAGTCCTCTAATTAGTTTGCAGAGGTGGTTGTGACTTGATTCACACTTACTGAAGAAACCAGCAGCGAGGTACTTGATGTAGTGTTCTACATAGTCCATGTTGGTGTTAGAGTGTAAGAAGTCTATAATACGGTCTGTAGCGGGGGGGGGGGAGTTGTGACCAGTCTGAGGAATTTATTTTGCAGGATCTGCAGCGAGGCGATATTGGATCGACATGTCCAAACTCAAAGGAGGGACAAGGACATAAAATTAACATGGGCCTAACCACTACCTTGTACTGGAGGAGTTTATTCTCTTAGGGACAGTTTCAGAACAGCGGGAATGGCACTCGAATGGCTGCCTTACCCTTCATTGACTCTATCCTTTATGTGGGAGGTAAAGGTCAGCCCACGATCCAGTAATACCCCCAAGATACTTGATAGTGGCTGCCCACGGCACAATTCGTCCACCGAAGTGGACATGTCGATACAAGGAACACACCAACATTAAATAATACTTCCTTTTTGGAGGAAAACCTCATCGGAGTGAAAAATCCATTCATTTCCGGTTTGGGGGGATAGTTTTTCAGTAAATTAGTTACACTTTTAACCATCCTTTGAATCACCTAAGCTACAAATACTGTACTTTACACTGCAATGGTCCTTTTAGAGGGAAACCTTCCTTTACTCGCTTTCTCTAAGAAGTGATTTTAATTGAATTTTCTTTAAGAAAATTACATCCATAAAAGTTATAGTCCAATATGAGTACCAATGTGCGTCATGGGAAAAACTCAGGAAAATTAATAAATCCATTCTGTAAATTGCCATTTCCAGAAGACGCAGTTTGATTGCTAATTTACAAATTGAGTTCCTAGTTCGGACTTAATCAAAATCTTATGTTTCAGCTTCCGGTTTCTTTTTTTTTTGTTTCTTAGAGAAAATTCATTTAGACACAGTCCATTTTCTAATAGCCCCCCCACACAAAGAGGAACTCAAAATGAATATTTCCGGTGTAAAATTCATTTTGAACATTTCTCACGATCGCTGTACTTCCTGTTAGTAACAGGAAGTTAAAAGTCGTATATCCCACCATAAGATTAAGATTAACTTAGTGAGACTCGACCAATGCCCCTACGGCACCACAAGAAGCTTATTGTGCCCTACTCCTTTTTAGGATCTAGTAGACGAAACCTCCCCTACTAAAGAGGTTGAGGACTTTCCATACTAGTTCTTTTTGCGCTACTATCTCCTTTAGTCTCAAAGATCCAAAGGTTTCATAGCGCAACCGCTCGAATGCAGCGCAATCTGAGAAGGCCGTCTCTCCTCTTCCT
Source organism: Rhodnius prolixus (assembly GCF_049639745.1). Lineage (NCBI taxonomy): Eukaryota > Metazoa > Arthropoda > Insecta > Hemiptera > Reduviidae > Rhodnius > Rhodnius prolixus. Next base: position 9,603,056 of record NW_027411583.1, on the reverse strand, counting down.
GACACAATCTGCATAACAGTTCCGGGCTAATAAGCCCCCATAGATGCTTCCTGAACTCATCATTCCCTGTGAATAGGCCTGCGTTTCAGAGTAATCTGATTTTCCTACCCAAGCACAGAGTCTCTTCGGTTCTTTGTTTACACCAGCCAAGGCAAGCAATATAGTCTTGCTGTGTTTAAACCCCAGGACACATCACCCAGTTCTTTTCATGCTCTCTCCAGATCCAGTCTCTCGTATAGTCGCACGAACTCTGCATCCTTGGTGATCCCCAGGACTCCTACTAGTAACAGGAAGTAAAAAGTCGTATATCCCACCAAAATATAACAAGTAATTTTAAAGTCGTTTTCAAAATTTAAATTCGTATAATTTTCTTCATTTTTACTAATTCTCGTATTTAATGTTTGTTATTTATTAGCTATTTCATTTTCTGTCTGTATAAATAATATTTTCCATCATTGGTTATTTTCGTGTTAATAATAAACTTGAAAAAAGAAAATATAAGCGGAAAAAATGAGAAAGTCCAAAGATGGCAGAACGAAATGTCGGTTTCTGTTTTTTAGAAAATTACCTCAGCTGACAGGTTAAGGAAGTGACACAGTGCCAATTTGGTTCAGGAAATTTGGCAGGAGAATGTCACACACTGCTTTTCAAGTTTCACTGGCCCCTCTTTTTCTTTCCTTGTTCAATTCATGTCCGTTATTTTTCTCTTGGATATAGAGAGTTTTCTTTTTTCCAATTTTCTCAGTAGTTGGTTATCAGGTTCTTTTTCTTTTTCTTGTAATTTAGAGGTTTTATTATTTTCTCATTTATTGAATTATGGGTAACTTTTAATTTGTAGTTTTCTCGTAATTTTTTTTTGTTGCTTTCTAAAGGAAAATTTTCAAACTTCCACCGGAAATACAAAAGTTTGAACTTGTTAGTCCATTTTGATACTTTTGTCGCTTTAGATCCCTAAGTTACAGCAAAATCCTCCTACCGGAAGTGCGATTTTACAGATAAATACCTCAATATAGGTATTTCCGGTAAAAACTCTTTATTTCCAACTTAGACGCGATCACAAGCCTTCCTCTTTCTCCGGAATAAGGGAAGGTGACAGATGTTCTAGAAAGGGAGAAGACATTATGCTAATCACCTGGAAGAGAACGATGATAATATTAAATTAAAGACAAAGTGGAAAACGTGGAAATTGCTTGGCAATAATTTAAAGATTTGAGTCAACTACATCTTCGATGTCGTCGCACTTTTCCCTCTAAGTTCTTTATATTACTCTCATCCTGAAGGGGATGGAGAAAGTAGTACTAAAGGGCTTACTTAATCGTGGAAAATATATTAAAAAATGTAATGGCCATTGAAAGAAGTTTCACTTTTTTTTTTTTAAGACCCATCTGGGGGAAAGGTGAAGAAGTGTACAGGGCTGATGATGGCAGCCAGCCCTTCCAACCCTTTCCTCGATTCTAGAAAGTCACGTCTTACTCTTTATTTCTTCTCCCAACTTCCAGGCCTCTCTCTCTCTCTCTCTCTCTCTTCTTTTTCGACTTAGCTCCCTTTAACTGCTTGCTTTGTTCCGTTTCTGTCAAGTGGAACTGAGTAGATGGAGATTATGCTTAGCGGAAGAGGAAATGGAAAAGATACTGGTTAAGCTGCTTATTGCCGTATTGGGGGTTATGGGGGGTATTTGAGCAGAATAGGGTCGAGCGTAATTCCATTTTTTTATAGATTTTGTTGGGGGCATATTATTGACCGCAGTGGAGGAGATAAGTCTATCATGCAGATGTGTCTATTCAACATGCAGTGGTTGGTTGCCAATGGTTGGCTCCAACTGCAGTGTTAACAGTGTTCTGTCGATCTAGCAAGTCAGGAGATCAGGGCTGTTGACACCTATAGGACGTAGGACTCAGGAATATTGCGGTGACAACAGAAGGGCCAACTGCTGAAGCCAATTGTGGTTAGGTCCACAGTCCGCATAGTCCCCTCATAGCAGCCATGTTTATTGTATCTCTGACCGGTCTTTAGTACTTTCATCCATCAGTAGGTGTAGAGATTTTGACGTCACTCGTGTTTCCAACTTGCACTTAATCGGGCAAGTGTAGTCTCCTGGTTAGACAAACACTACAGTGGAATATAATGGTGGACATAGCCGTCCGACTGGCAAAGAACAAACGCCAGCGTAATGAAAACAGTATCTGACGATAAGCTTTTATTTGGTTATTCTGCACAACACTCAGCAGACAGACAAATATACAGACTCACTGACCTGCGAAGCTAATATGTATTGTGGTACTGGGTTCGATTCCCGGTCTTAGGCCTTGCATTTTTTTAATGGTTAATAAAAGAAATTTACAGTAAAGTATATTAGGCGGTTATAGGCTAGACCCGCAAAGCTAAGATGTATTGCAGTACTAGTCTAGCCCTTGGATTCTGTTTAATGTTTAATATGAGAAATTTATAGTAAAGTATGTTTGCTAGTCGCCTCCGTCCACGATCCCTAATTGGTAGTTGGACGTTAAGCCCCGCCTGAAAAAATAGGCAATTACTTTACTTTTTTTTTTACAGACTAATTTTAAAAAAAACACACAAGAGGGCCTCAAAACCCTTACTCGAAATCGGAATATTGAAACCGCGATGCTTCCTCTTCCCCAAATAGAATCAAAGGAGGCGTAAGACCGAAATTAGCGACATTTTTCGTTTCTTGGATTGGTCAGTCATCCAAAAAGTAGGATCGTACCCTGCAGTTAGTAGTAATAAAATGTTTTAAAAATTCTTTGTTTGAAAAAAATTCTATTAATTAGTTCCTGGAGAGTAGAGGCTCCAGAATATCGTGTGAGTTATACTCCAGATTCTTTTTTTTTATGACGAAATAAAAAGAGAATATTTAATTAAGAACGTAATAAATTTCTCAGCGTTAATTACAGTCAGTTTTTTTTTGTTATTATGTTAATTAGGTGAGAGTAGGAGGTCTTTAAGGAGTTACTTTTTGTTCGAAGTTTTGTAAGTCCCTGCATAGTGAAGAAGGGTACTTCTAGTGGATCTCCCTGTAGACTTTGTCTAAGCACTAAGTCCTTAGTACTTCATTCTATGCACTCATGGCGGAGGAAGGAGAGTGATTACGATTCCCTGTAAAGCACCATTTAAGTGACGTGCACGATTGTCTCTAACCGCTCGGCTATCGTGGCGCCTAGCAAACATACATTACTATAAAATTCTCATATTAACCATGAAATAAAATCCAAGGCCTAGACCGGGGGAATCGAACCCACTAACCAACAATACATCTTAGCATTGCGGGTCTAGCCTATAACCGCCTAACATACTTTACTATAAAATTCTCATATTAACTATTAAATAAAATCCAAGGGCTAGACTAGTACCGCAATACATCTTAGCTTTGCGGGTCTAGCCTATAACCGCTCGGCTATCGCGGCGCCTGTCATTATTGAATGTATTTTTCATTTTTCTGATATTTTCTATTCGAAGTCGTGTGAGTGTTCAAACCCAGATTTCCCCCTCCACCTCATTTTTATTCTATCACTTCTCTTTGATAAAAAAAAAAAAAAAACGAAAATTCTGAAGGGCAAATCCGTGTAAATTGCAAGATACCCTTAGGGGGATTGAGTTCTTATAATATTCTTTTGTTGGAAGGACTATGTAAGTTATTCAAGAGAAGAGAGAAGAGAGAGAGGGAGAGAGCAAGGCTATGTTTGAAGATAGAAGCGTAGATTGTGTGCGGGTGTTGGTAAAGATGGAGTCGCTAGTGAAAATACAGTAGTCTGGGTAAACAGAGAGGGAATTTTCCCATAGAGGAAGTGGAGGATGGTGGTAAAGGCCTGGGTTACTTTGTGCCCTGGGTTATATAGTCATCCTTGATGCCTGTCTAGGATCAGCTAACCCAAAATAAACTCCCTTCTACCTTGTGTAATATAGCCTGCCAAGCAATACCTACCCTTGCTTCTTCTCTAGGTATGGATGTATTTACATAGCATTTAGTATTCACAAGTTTCATTCTTATTATCCTATAGGATAAAACACACTGGTATACCTAGGACAGCTGAACTATAACGACTGCTACTTCTATAAAAGGTTACTTCCGGACCTCGGCAGTTTTCTTACTCACACATGATTTGCGGTGAAGAAGGGTAAAGAAAAATGGTCCATTGTCGAATCCCGGTTCGCATTGTTACTCTTTTCTTCGGCAATAAATCTATTTCTTAAATTCTATCCCATTTCATCTCCTTTATCCAGGTAATATATTTTGAAATTTGAGATTTTGCAAGGTGGTACCTCATATCAGCGGTTCCACTGGCTGAAAAATAATTATAATTTATATTTCATCAATTTTTTTGTTTTAAACTCGCTTCAAGTTCAGAGTTTTTAATTTTTTCCCCCCTAAATAAATGGGGATGAAATGAGACGCCACGGTAGCCGATAGGTGAGACCTGCGAAGCTAATATGCATTGTGGTACGTGGTTCGACTCTCGGTCTTAGCCCTTGGATATTATTTAATGGTTAATATGAGAAATTTATAGTAAAGTATGTTAGGCGGTTATAGGCTAGACCCGCAAAGCTAAGATGTATTGCAGTACTAGTCTAGCCCTTGGATTTTATTTAATGGTTAATATGAGAAATTTATAGTAAAGTATGTTAGGCAAGACCCGCAAAGCTAAGATGTATTGCTGGTTAGTGGTTTCGATTCTTCTGTCTAGGCCAGTGATTCCCAAAGTGGTCTATATCGACCCCTAGGGGTCTATGACAACCTGCAAGGGGTCTACCTCAGCGCAAAAAAAATTTGGGGGTCCATGAAATGAAAATGGGGGTCCACGATAGTGGATCTCAACACATACACTGATAGAACCTATTTACTTACATCATACTATCTTATAATATCAAAACATATTCAGCGCTGTTATCAATCTCCTAACGAAAAAAAGAAACAGGCTGGACATCATTAGCCGAGGAGATTTAAGATTAACCCTTACAAAATTGACGCCAAATGTTGATAATTTATTATTAAAGCATCAGGTTCATCCTTCTCACTAAAAATATTGACTTATTGCTTATGTTATTTTATTTATAGTTTATTTTATGTTTATTCAATGTTACGTACATTTTACATAACAGATACAAAATTTTATTTTGAGTAGTTTTAATTTAAATTCAATTAATAAATGTATAAATTAACATGTGTTTTTACTTTAAGTTTTTAACACTAAACTTCACTACAGTTAGAAATTTACAGGAAATCAATATCAGGTAAGTAGGGGGTCTACCCAACACGGAAAAACATGGCAAGGGGTCTACGACACAAAAAAGTTTGGGGAACTCTGGTCTAGGCCTTGGATTTTATTTAATGGTTAATATGAGAAGTTTTATAGTAAAGTACGTTTGCTAGGTGCCTCCGCCCACGATCCCTAATTGGTAGTTGGTCGTTAAGCCCCGCTTGAAAAAATAGGCGATTACTTTACTTTACTTAATTGGGAATGAAATGATACACTAACCGGGACACAATGACCGCACCTTCACAACGAGACATACCCGGGTCAAAACGGGACGTATTCTCTGTCTGATTAAGACGAGATAAAGAAAAAAAAATTCCCCACGAGCAGAAAAATGATTTAGTCAATCGATTCATCTTTCTTCCAACCTTGATATTCAATGAAGGCCAATAATTTCAGACTTGAAGAATCATTAGTGCTAAAACCTCAGAGCTCACTTAGTACTGGGCTCGTCACCCTCATTCTCCCACCACAATAGGACGTAGGACACCTTAAAGATAGGCTCCGTCCACTTAAATTGTAAAAGTTGCCGGTAAAGGGAACGAGGTCCTCTTTTTTCAAAAAAATTAAAAGATACGAAAAAATAAAATGTTCTTTACATGAATATAAAATTTATTTGTATTCAAAGCATAGATTTTATAGCCAAATATGCAGATACTTTTTCTTTTTTTTTATTTATATATTTTATATTTTATTTTTATAAATTACTTTAGAATTGTTAGCACCCTTTTTTAGTTGTTCATTTCTGGGACACCAGAGCGACTCTGGCAAATGGGCTTCCCATACCACTTGGCTTTATTTCGGCCATATTTACCCCCTCCCCATTCTTTTATCCTTCGTTTCCATTTTATTCTCTCTTTTTCTTCACAGCTTCCACTGAATATACAAAACATATTGTTAAGAAATCTGACAATAAAATAAAATTGTCGCTTCTCCTTCCATCTTTTGTTATTTCTATTTTTATTTTATTTTAGGCACTTTACCTTACGCACAAACATCTTCCTTTATTCCGGATACCTTTTTTTCACGCCTACACATCTCTAAAGTCGTAACTTCCTGTAAATTAAATAAGTTAAAAAAAACAAAACATATCTTTAAAATTAAACGAGGTTCTTTTTTATTGTTATTATTATTATATCTTATATTTTTTACACTGCTTACTTCGCTTTTCTTATTTTTATTGTATTTAATTTAATTTTTCTTTATGAGGTTTTCATATTAAAGGAAAGGAAAATAATTTCATATCTTTTGTAAAGAATATTTCTTTTTAAAAAATCTTGGGGGTTTTTTTGCTGCGTTAAATTTCATTATTATTCCTACTTATTCGGATAAGATTTTCACTTTTTTTTACTTTTTCTCAATCTACTCACTCACCCTGATCATCACAACCCATGGAGGGCCTGGACCTCAGCCACAACAGTTCTCCACCGTTCACGGTCTCTCGCAGTCTTTTCTCCAACCTTGCAGGGCCGACCGCCTCAACATCATCCTCCACGTCCTTCAGCCATCTCAGCCGTGGTCTGCCTCGAGGCCTTCTCCCGCAAGGATGCCCCCCTTTGGAGCCTTTATATCCTCCATTCGGTGTATGTGTCCCAACCATCGCAGTCTTCCCTGCCTTTTATGCAATACACAATATCAGGCTCACCTGCAACAGTTCAGCCACTTCTTGGTTCGTCCTGTTTCTGTGAAGCCTTTCTCTGTCCTCGCAGGTTCTCCTTAATATTTTCCTTTCCCTACCTGCGTATGCTTTGCTCATCTGCTCGGGACAAAACCCACGTTTCCGACCCATAGGTGACTTTTCGGCCTCAGCGCTGACTTAAAAAACCTTATTTTTGGCTACTCTCTCTAAACACCGTTTGAAGAGCCCCACAAGCAACTATTTCCAGCAGCCATTCTTGCAGCAATATCTTCTGTTTCATCGTTTTTTTAGAGGTTAACACTGAACCCAAATATTTGAAATTCCTTACTCCTTCAAAGGTACATTCCCCCACCCGTAGGTTCCGAAATATCATTCTCTTTCTTGTTACAACCAAATATTTGGTTTTCTGACAGTTAACCTCCAATCCAAACTCTTTTGCTTCCATTTCCAAGAATATCGCTTTCCTTGCCTGAGGCCCTTGTTGATCTCAGATTCCCTAGAATAGTTTTGCCTTGGACCATGGCTATTCCGCCAACTTCCTCCCAAGCACATAGCCACCAGTCTAATTAGTTTCTTCGGAAAACCAAGTTCTCTCATACATTTAAATAGACCCTTACGAATCACTCGGTCATAAGCCATTTTAAAATCAATGAAAAGATTATGCACCTCCACATTCTGCTCAATCTACTCGGAAGTAGAAAATTTTCGGTTTTGATTTTCCACAGGAAATGTCCTAACCTAAAAAGTGCCCCTATATCCGAAAAAGTGTTGTTTTTTTACAAATTGGTCTTCCTCTTTGTGTGTGTTTGTGTGAAAATATAACTATTAAAAATTAATCAAAACTGAAGAAAGTCAATAAAAATTTCAAATTTGAGATTTCGGTCAGGTTCCTATCTCAATAAGGTCAAAATCCGGGTATACCGGAAGTGCCAGTTTACTGAATAGACTTCCTGCGGCTCCTACAGTTTTATTGGAACACAGTGTAGTGAATTACATGGCCTTCACCTGCTCTTCTTTTGGGATCTACCGCTAGACTATTTGAGCGTGATGTTATAGCTCACACTGGAAACGAGAAATTAGTTCCGCAGGCTCAGGAGCCTAAGGCACAGACCATGGCCTTAGATTTACCAAGAAAAACTGCTATGGTGAATTACAGCATGGTGACCGGCACATATAATAAGCCTATCTTTCTAAGCTCGCGCAGATGGACACTGGCCTCCTTGAGCTTCAATAGAAGGCTAGACAACGAGTCCTTGACAACTTCATCACTCTCTCTCTCTCTCAAGAAGAACTCAGAAAGAGAGGATTATTGGATCTCAAGGGACAACAATTATTGGACTTCAACGTTGTTGGATATTTAAAAATAAACTACTGTAATGTCACGATGGACCCCCCTTAGAACGCGATGTTTAGACTAGGCAACCTCCATCCAATCTTGGGGATCGTCTAATACTTGAGTAAAAGCAAGCAAAGCTGGAAAAAAAAGGAGCTTGCAGCCCCATCATAAATCGCAGCCAAAAAAGAAGATAATGAAAATATAAAAAAATCTCGAGCGAATTAGTTTAAAAAGAAATCTCCAGAAGAGAAAAGTGCAGAAAGAAAAACGAGTACTATTAGAGGATGAGCAAAAGTGTGGAAAAGGAAGTATTTCGACCCACAGGATAGTGTGAAAGCAGGACAAAATGTTCCCTAATACAGTAATAATAGTAAACAAGAAAAGAAATAGAAAACAGGATTACAGCACCTCTTTGGGCCAAACAGAATAAACAAGTCCTCAGGGTCTCTCACTTCCGGCCGTTTTAAACGAATTTTCTCCCAGTTTTTCTTCCAGTTTTCCATTTTGATTAGCCTTTTTTGTTGTTTAAATATTTCCCATTTATATTTTCTATGTTGGTATAATATATTTTTCCTTGCTAAATGGTTTAAATTACACACCTGTATAGTTCCGGTAAAATCCTGATTTGCTTTTTAATTGGATACATTTTAGGCCAATCTATGCATAAACCTTTCTCACCTTTTTGCGTTTTTTTTTTCGTAAACGCCTCGTTCAATTTTCTCTAAATTGGTAAATGTATGACTCACGTTTAGATATCAGTCGAGGCGCCACGATAGCCGAGCGGTTTTACGCAAGACCCGCAAAGTTAAGATGTATTGAGGTACTAGTCTAGCCCTTGGATTCTATTTAATGGTTAATATGAGAAATTTACAGTAAAGTATGTTAGGCGGTTATAGGCTAGACCCGCAAAGCTAAGATGTATTGCGGTACTAGTCTAGCCCTTGGATTTTATTTAATGGTTAATATGAGAAATTTACAGTAAAGTATGTTAGGTGGTTATAGGCTAGACCTGCAAAGCTAAGATGTATTGCGGTACTAGTCTAGCCCTTGGATTCTATTTAATGGTTAATATGAGAAATTTACAGTAAAGTATGTTAGGCGGTTATAGGCTAGACCCGCAAAGCTAAGATGTATTGCGGTACTAGTCTAGCCCTTGGATTTTATTTAATGGTTAATATGAGAAATTTACAGTAAAGTATGTTAGGTGGTTATAGGCTAGACCCGCAAAGCTAAGATGTATTGCGGTACTAGTCTAGCCCTTGGATTCTATTTAATGGTTAATATGAGAAATTTACAGTAAAGTATGTTAGGCGGTTATAGGCTAGACCCGCAAAGCTAAGATGTATTGCGGTACTAGTCTAGCCCTTGGATTTTATTTAATGGTTAATATGAGAAATTTACAGTAAAGTATGTTAGGTGGTTATAGGCTAGACCTGCAAAGCTAAGATGTATTGCGGTACTAGTCTAGCCCTTGGATTCTATTTAATGGTTAATATGAGAAATTTACAGTAAAGTATGTTAGGCGGTTATAGGCTAGACCCGCAAAGCTAAGATGTATTGCGGTACTAGTCTAGCCCTTGGATTTTATTTAATGGTTAATAAGAGAAATTTATAGTAAAGTATGATTGCTAGTCACCTCCATCCACGACACCTAATTGGTAGTTGGATGTAAAGCGTGCCTGAAATAAATAGGCATTACTTTACTTTACTTTTTAGATATCACCTAGTTTATTTTGGAAAATTTTCCGAGGAAAAATCGATTACAGTAATTCTGAGCACAGAAAGAGGGAAGTTCCCTACTAGGATCCAAATTCACCTCAAGGCACTGCCTTGGAAGTGAAGTTTAGACCTGGCAGTATTCTTGGTTTTAACAACTTTGAAATCCTAGATATCCCTGCAATGTCCCTAATCTAAACCCCATAGATTTGATAGCTGCTTTCTTTCACCCTTCATCAATGTGCTTATCGCATTTGATTAAGTTGCTGGCATAGTGTTTATCCCATCGTCTGTCTAACGACAAAAAAAAAAAATATAATAACACTGTATTCCGGAATAGTATTGTTTTTCATTGGTGGGGCGCATTACAATTCATGAAATTAGGCGAAAATTACTTGAAAACTGTTTTTGGAATGACAGTCAATCCGTTTAAGCTTACTAGGAAAGCAGCATTTCATGGTTGTAAGCACGGCCTAGCATAAACTGGATAAGCAGACAAACGGCTCGGCCAATGATTAATGATATTCCTTAGCTGAAGACTAACTCTGTGTTTGTGTATGTATGTGAGTATGAATGCTTGTTAGGCTGAGATAGCCTGCGAGTATATCAATAACCCAGTTGTAGTCCCAGTGGAGATTGTTTTGTCGGGAGGACTTCTCCCCTATATCGATCCAGTTTATGAAAAATTGATATTGTAACAACCCTTTTAGCCAGTGTGATTTATGGAATATCATTTAAGTACTGAATAATAATATTTGTACAGAAGTTGAAGCGTTAGATTATACTGAAATGACCTTTAGAGGGGGAATTCTCCCTCTCCAGCACTCACTCAAAACGGCCCTTATTGGAATTTTACAAGGAAATGCTCCGAATAAATGTTCTGCTTTCATCTAAAAGCTAATATTTGGAAATATATTTACTAAATATCTAATAATACAAAATTCCCTCTTATTAGTTGTTCGCTTTTGAATTATGCTGACACTCCACAAAACGATAAAGATAAGGGACACTCCTACAGGACCAATCTTTTATCCGGACTCGGGGAACCTTAAAACGAAATTTCTGGTGAAAAATCAATCGGAATACTGCCACTTACCAAATATAATTAGGGAACAAAATTAAAAATATTTTGAGAATGTAACTTACAGAGAGAAAAAAATGGTAAATTTGTTTTACTTAATTGGAATTTGTTAATTGGGGAGTGGACTCTGTAGGAACAATGTTGTGAAGATATATTGAATTAGTTTGGCCCTTTGTAGGACGATTTTTCTTTGTTTTTTTCCTCTCTGCTTTTCCTGACATAGAAAAGGAGGGATAAAAAAAAAACCAAGTACAGAAAAAAGACACGCCCCCATTGTGGAATAACTGTGGAATGCCCGGCTTGTTAACAACGGCCATTTGGTTCTTGTTTTACAAACATAGGAAAAACATTAGAGGAAGAGAGAGGTGGAGGGTGGCAATTAGCATTGCCGCCGCCAACAGAGAGCACTCTGGTGCGCAAAAATAGTAAAAACATTTGCCAACTTGTGGTCTATGACCACAACGGCGCTAGAACCATCTCCAAACTTCCTATGACTTCCTCTGGAGTACCGTCCAGACCATTGCCTGATACTAAGCGGGCCAAAGCTCTCTGCAGAAGGGCTTATCGAAGTCCTTGTTTAGCACCTAGTCAGCTTTGTAATACAAAAAATTTTAAAAACTGGGCCCATCTTCAAGCTTCTTATAAAATAGCCTTGAAGGCGCCACGGTAGACGAGCGGTTATAGATTAGACCCGCAAAGCTAAGATGTATTGCGGTACTAGTATAGCTCTTAGATTTTATTTAATGTTAATATGAGAAATTTATAGTAAAGTATGTTAGGCGGTTATAGGCAAGACCCGCAAAGCTAAGGTGTATTGCGGTACTAGTCTAGCCCTTGGATTTTATTTAATGGTTAATATGAGAAATTTATAGTAAAGTATGTTAAGGCGGTTATAGGCTAGATCCGCAAAGCTAAGATGTATTGTGGTACTAGTATAGCTCTTAGGTTTTATTTAATGGTTAATGTGAGAAATTTATAGTAAAGTATGTTAGGTGGTTATAGGCTAGACCCGCAAAGCTAAGATGTATATTACTAGTCTAGCCCTTGAATTTTATTTAATGGTTAATATGAGAAATTTATAGTAAAGTGTGTTTGCTAGTCGCCTCAGTCCACGACACCTAATTTGGTAGTTGGATGTAAAGCCTGCCTGAACAAATAGGCATTACTTTACTCTTTTTTTTTCTAATAGCCTTGAATTAGCTCCGCCATGTCTAGAATTACAATGATTACAATAATGAAATTAAAAAAAATCGAAATCCTTAAAAAAGAACTATGAGACTCGATACCACAAAATTCAGTCATTCAGTTACCTCTGTGTGAGTGCGAATGTTTGTTAGTAAGTCTTCCAGCTCTGGGAGCTGTAAATTCAGCTGTTGGTGGTAGAATGAACAAAACCATCTCCTGAAGGAAAGCTATAGGTGATTCCTCCAGCTTATCCTGTTATATCGAACAGCTTCTCCATTAGTAATCCAATAAAGCTACTTTCTAACCCTTTTAGGGGAGTACTTCTCAGCTCCTGCGGCGGGGGTGGACATTTCCTCTTCTGTGCTTTCCGTCCTATGGGGAGAACTTGTCTCTTAGACATTTCCCCACATTTTTTCCAATCTCCCTACATCTCTGATTTTAAATCAAACTGATTAATACGATTTGACTGAAATTTATAATTAAATCATTTTCACAACTACCAACGCAAGACGCAAGGTTTTATTTCGTAATAAAGTATTATGGTATTACAACCGTACAATATCCAAAACGTGACTTTAGGGAGGAGCCTTACTTCGCCTCTCTCCTTGAACCACCTGTATAGACCATGTTACCTGGAAATATTTTAAATAAATGCAGTAGTCCTACTTGTGTGTGTAGGGTTTAGGCCACTAATTAGGAAGCTTAGATAGATAGATACGAGATAGATACAAATTTATTTAATAATTGAAAGTATATACATATGTACATAGGAGTGCCAGTATAAATACTATAACCTCCAGCTAATTACATAAATTGTTACAAAAGTATAAAAGTAAATAATGAAGGGGGAAAAACGATGAAAAACCCTCAGCCTCTAAGGAAAGTTTCACTTCAGGGAGTCCTTAACTCTTCTGTGTGCCTGTGCACCGTGTCCAAACTATAGTCCCCAATTAGACTGCAAAGGTGGTTGTGACTTGGATTCACACTTACTGAAGAAACCAGCAGCGAGGTACTTGATGTAGTGTTCTACGTAGTCCATGTTGGTGTTAGAGTGTAAGAAGTCTATAATACGGTCTGTAACGGGGGGGAAGTTGTGACCAGTCTGAGGAATTTATTTTGCAGGATCTGCAGCGAGTCGATATTGGATCGACATGCCCAAACTCCAGGAGGGACAAGCATAAAGTAACATGGCTCTAACCACTACCTTGTACAGGAGGAGTTTATTCTCTTTAGGGAGAGTTTTAGAGTCCCTGCAGAACAGCGGGAATAGCACTCGAATGGACAGGATGCTTGTTCCAGATATCTCGTACTCTGAACAAAACTCTTCAGCAGCGCTTGCGGTTGGAAGCTTGAATAAGCTTTCTATAAGCTTTATGTCCAGTTTGATGTTGGCTTCTAAACCAATCAAATTTGAACCTTCTTATATCTTGACTAATTACAGAAGATTTGTGGGAAGCTTGATGGGAAAGGGTGAGTTGCCTGCGGGGAGAACTTTATCCCCCAGCTCCCCATTGCTCCTTCTTCCCTAGTGACGAGTTCTTTCATTACCTGGTGGTGCTGAGGTCTGAATCTGAGGTCTGGCACCGGTAGAGGGAGATTTTGTTTACTATAATTTCGTCCGAAATTAAAAGGATTCTCTTAGCCAAGAAATACATGATGACGTACAAGGCATATCCTGTATTCATGAATTAAGCCATGGTTTAAGGAAAATTTGCCTTTGGCATTAGTTTTATAAAAAAAAACGAAAAAAATGCGATTTTCTTTTTTTTTTTACTATTTATGGCAAATATGGCACCTAGTGATTGACATAAATGGAAATGAGGTGGTAAATATGGTTCGTATAATGTAACGAATATGAAAAGATATTTGCGATGACAATACGAGTAAAAATATATATTATGGTTTTCATGTTACAAAAAAAAAAATGGTGTTGAAAGCGGAAATAGACACTAACATTTCCCAGGATAGGGAAGAAAAAAAAGGGGAAATATCAGTAGAAAATCTCGCAGCACTTCATAGCTACAATATCTTCACTTGAGCCGGGACTAGAAGGCGGAAATGTAGCCGTCTAATACTTCGTATGATCCACTTGCACATGTACTGACAGACCGACAGTTACAGACCCCACTAACAACTGTACGTTACTTTGTAGCCAGCTCTGAGGAGGGTACCTACTCAATATACTGTACGGGTCGAAGGGAGGGTGTTGGCGGGACGTCGCCCAATAAAACTGACATGTTCTTCTTGCCAAGGAATTCCAGGAGGGGGTTTTTTCCACCATACTACTGGAAGTTTTTCTCCCCATAGTAAATTATACATTATGAAAATATCTTTTGACATGTAAATGATATTTCCCAAGTTTTCTTCTTTCATTTTCCCAAAAGAGGTTGTAACAATTTTCTGGAAACTGCGTTCCGCTCAACCGCCCACATGTGGATCTGTAACTTTTACTTCCCCTGGAAAATACCTTTTTAAGGCAGGTCTGGGGGAAGATCTACATTAAGCTCCCCCCACTATTGTATTTAAGTTAATGAGTGGCGAAATATTATTCAGAATTAATATTCAAGTACATTTCTAATTTGTAAAAAAGCAGAAATCGTATAAACGGAACTTGCTAAGCTTACTTAATAAGTTTTGTAATCTTTTTAAGCCCTTTTTACCACCCAAAATCTTCTTCTTCTTCCTTCGGCGCTACAGTCCATTGCAGGCCCTTGGCCTCCTTGATCAGAGACAGTCCAGCTCTGGCCACTGCCTGTCGCCCATCTTTTGCAGAATCCCTTCCATATTCTGCAGCAACCTCTTCTAACTCCTGGGTGTCCCAAAAAATAGTTTCAACAAAAATTTTCCCACCGTAAATTGCTGTGATAGACAAAAAAAAAAAAAAAAAACAGTCTAGACAACAAATGTTTTACTTACTTTTATTAAGAAGGAAATTATTGGGGTCACGACAAATTTTAGGCTACAAATATTTTCCAGGATCTCCAACACACAAACCAATAAGCTAATCCCTTCCTTAACTTTTCTCTTTTTCTACGACATTTTTGTAGGAATGGATAGGAGTTGGCATCCCTGTAAAACGTCATTTCAGTATTTCAAAAGAAGATTTGTTAACTTTTTTTTTATTTTTTATTTTGGGGAGGGGGGGAATTCGAAATTTAATTTTATTTTTTTAATAAAAAGTAATTCTAATCACAACAAATTTATATTAAAAGCAAGTAAACTTGAGTTGACATATTTGTTTACATTTGGAACAAATGAGGCCTAACATTGGAATATGGCCAATACAAAAACCACATATACATGGGAAGTTTTTAGAGAGAGTGAGTTTGGCATAAAGGGGACTCGCGGCGACCCATGCCAGCAACACCATGCCACAAGATTGGCTGCCAAAAAGGAGGGACACTTTTCTTAATTTATCTTCTTTTTTGGTGTAGATTGTACAGTATTTAGTCGGCCGGCTTTTTGAGCGACGAGTTTTCTGGTTCCATGTCCAAAAAATAACCCAAAAATTAAATCCTCAAAAGGGGAAATATTGTTTTCTGCTATCGCTTATTAATTATACTAAATAATAATTTCAAAATTCAATCAATGATTAATACCACGTTTAATCATTGGGCTGGGTATGATTAATTTAATAAGTTTTCAATTTTACATTAAATGTAGGTCCGTAGGCTGGATTGTATCGTTGATTTTAACCTTCCCACTACACCAACTGATTATTCTATGGATACAAGGGGCCACGATAGCCGAGCGGTTATAGGCAAGACCCGTAAAGCTAAGATGTATTGAGGTACTAGTCTAGCCCTTGTATTTTATTTAATGGTTAATGTGAGTAATTATAGGCTAAACCCGCAAAGCTAAGATGTATTGCGGTACTAGTCTAGCCCTTGGATTTTATTTAATAGTTAATATGAGAAATTTATAGTAAAGTATGTTTGCTAGTCGGTTATAGGCTAGACCCGCAAAGCTAAGATGTATTGCGGTACTAGACTAACCCCTTGGATTTTATTTAATGTTTAATATGAGGAATTTATAGTAAAATATGTTAGGCGGTTGAAGGCTAGACCCGCAAAGCTAAGATGTATTGCGGTACTAGTCTAACCCCTTGGATTTTATTTAATAGTTAATATGAGAAATTTATAGTAAAGTATGTTAGGCGGTTGTAGGCTAGACCCGCAAAGCTAAGATGTATTGCGGTACTAGTCTAGCCCTTGGATTTTATTTAATAGTTAATATGAGAAATTTATAGTAAAGTATGTTAGGCGGTTGTAGGCTAGACCCGCAAAGCTAAGATGTATTGCGGTACTAGTCTAGCCCTTGGATTTTATTTAATGTTTAATATGAGAAATTTATAGTAAAGTATGTTAGGCGGTTGTAGGCTAGACCCGCAAAGCTAAGATGTATTGCAGTACTAGTCTAGCCCTTGGATTTTATTTAATGTTTAATATGAGGAATTTATAGTAAAATATGTTAGGCGGTTGAAGGCTAGACCCGCAAAGCTAAGATGTATTGCGGTACTAGTCTAACCCCTTGGATTTTATTTAATGTTTAATATGAGGAATTTATAGTAAAATATGTTAGGCGGTTGAAGGCTAGACCCGCAAAGCTAAGATGTATTGCGGTACTAGTCTAACCCCTTGGATTTTATTTAATAGTTAATATGAGAAATTTATAGTAAAGTATGTTTGTTAGTCGCCACCGTCCACGACACCTAATTTGGTAGTTGGACGTAAAGCCTGCCCGAAAAAATAGGCTTTACTTTACATCTTTTGTTTCTTTAATTACTATGAATATTCAGAATAAATTTACCACAATAGATTTTGAGTGATGAGCTTCGTGGTAGAACGACAGCCATGTTATGGAAACTTTAGGAAGCTGTTGTCGGTTACTGACACCGAAGACTGATAGGGTTTTCTCTGGAGACCCTTAGGCAGTTCGACTCGCTTTTTCTGTTGGCCTTGCCCTCCTAAAGACTAAAGTTCGCCTTATATTCTACAATATATACATACATGAATTTAGATAATAATGAAGGTAGTAAATGATACGCTGTTATAAAAAGGTTTTTCTTTTACCCTCTCCCTCCAAAAAGGAAAGAAAGGAACCGAGGTAGAGGAAATCAGCTGCACCGCCAGTTCGAACGAATCTTTCTAATTAACCCTAATAATTAATTTTGCAACTTATACTTTGATTCGATCTTTAATTACACATGATACCTTAGAACTTTTGCATTCCTCTTGAATACTTTATATTGTATTTGAAGTCTTGTAAACTTACACAAACCACTAAGTACCTGTAACGCTTAATAAATACGTCTTTATACTAGCGTGACTCTTTTGAAGTGCTTATTAAGTCCACTTTAAAGTTAAAGTTAAGCACGAAGCAACCAGAGACTTACATACACAAAGAGATCCTTGTTCATGATTTTAGTAAAGGTAACTATGTACACATCTTCAAAAGACTTCATTATTTTATTCACATATATGTATATACTTACGTGTAAAGCTCAGAGCGTCATGTGCTTTACTTTGGCTTTTAATTACTAAATATCTAGTAATAATTACTCCTTTATGCTGTTTTATTAAAATAGGGAAGGGATTAACTGAGTAATTAGTGCACAGAACTGGCACGTAGGACTCATGTACTTCCTCTTCCTACGCCATAATAAAAGAAGCTATTGTAATCGTGCAGATTTCCGATTTTTACCGGAAATATACGATCGTAGGTCCCCTGAGTCAGAAGAAAAGTGGCTTTTACGAATTGGTATTTGTTTGATTGTATGTATCCACCGTATCAAAATCGAAACTGTGCTTAGTAGTTAGTAGTTTCATTCTACAATAAGAAGTTGTAAAGTAAAGTACTGCCTATTTGTTCAGGCAGGCTTTACATCCAACTACCAAATTAGATGTCGTGGACGGAGGCGACTAGCAAACCTACTTTGCTGCAGATTTCTCATATTAACCATTAAATAAAATCCAAGGGCTAGACTAGTACCGCAATACATTTTAGCTTGGCGGGTCTAGCCTATAACCGCCTAACATATTTACTACAAATTTCTCATATTAAACATTAAATAAAATCCGAGAGCTAGACTAGTACCGCAATACATCTTAGCTTTGCGGGTCTAGCCTATAACCGCCTAACATATTTACTACAAATTTCTCATATTAAACATTAAATAAAATCCGAGGGCTAGACTAGTACCGCAATACATCTTAGCTTTGCGGGTCTAGCCTATAACCGCCTAACTTAATTTAATATAAATTTCTCATATTAACTATTAAATAAAATCCAAGGACTAGACTAATACCGCAATATATCTCAGCTTTGCGGGTCTAGACTATAACCGCCTAACATATTTACTACAAATTTCTCATATTAAACATTAAATAAAATCCGAGAGCTAGACTAGTACCGCAATACATCTTAGCTTTGCGGGTCTAGCCTATAACCGCCTAACATATTTACTACAAATTTCTCATATTAAACATTAAATAAAATCCGAGGGCTAGACTAGTACCGGAATACATCTTAGCTTTGCGGGTCTAGCCTATAACCGCCTAACTTAATTTAATATAAATTTCTCATATTAACTATTAAATAAAATCCAAGGACTAGACTAATACCGCAATATATCTCAGCTTTGCGGGTCTAGACTATAACCGCCTAACATACTTTACTGTAAATTTCTCATATTAACTATTAAAGAAAATCCTAAGGCCTAGACTAGTACCGAATTCATCTTAGCTTTGCGGGTCTAGCCCATAACCGCTCTACTATCGTGACGCCTTACAATATGAAGGTGTTTCTTGGGGCATATTGATTTTTAAGGGTTGTTGAGGGGAGTTTTAACCTGAATGTTCTTTAAAACAGAATGATTTTAGTGAACATGTTTTGAGTTTCAGTATTTTGTGCTTTTTAATACAGTTTCAAGAAAATGAAACTTCTGCGATGAGAAAATGTCGTGACATTTGTTTTCTTCAGGTTGTTGTACACGTTCATGGCGTCAGCTCTGAAATTGGTACCGTGTGTTCTGGGTGCGCGTAAGTACGCACAACTTCTGAGGGACCGATTTATATCCTTTAACCTAGACCAAAATCTATCCTTTGTATATAATAGAATCGGGGACACTATTGCCCAGTTGTACTGTAGCAGAAGGAGTTCCTTAATTGACAATTAACTCATTGTGAATTAGGGATCTCCGTCCCGTTTTACTAACTTACAGGATCTATACCTCTCCACCGTCACCCCCTCTCCCAAGCCGTACTTACGCGCAGCAGCACACATGTCGTGCGTCCGTGTGTGGAGCATTGTATGTTTCTCTTCCTTTTGATTTGAACAACCTTCATCAGTAACGAACTTACAAAGTGAATACCAAGTCGGCAGCTCTGTGGCCTAGATCTTTAGTTGGCGGCTTTCACATCATTATAATAAAAGACATCATCAACTCTTGATGATACAAAAGCTCAGAGAGAGAGTGCGCAGTGCGGGATGCTGCATTAGATTAGTGTGTTTTGTTGTGGCTGCTCCTGTTTACCTGTTTCTTGCAGAGTTCGTGATGCAAATTCTTGCCAACATTTCTCTCCTTCCTTCCACCACCGCTCCCCCATAATCAGTGTAAAATAGTTTTGGCAGAAAGAAAAATATTGATCTGGAAATATTATTTTATCTTTCTTTTTTTTTTCTTTTTTTCGGTTTCAAGTTTTTCACCGGACTTAGCCGTTTTCTTAGCTTTTTTCCATTTCTTCCACAAATCAGGGTCGGTTTTTCCTTACTCTTTCATGGAGTTCAGCAAGCACCTCACCGGTAGAAATGTTGATTAATTATAATCGATATTTTCATCCGTTTTGGACGTGAAAGGGCGACCTGGGCGCTCATCATCTCCGATGTCTTCTCGGCCAGCTTGGAAACGCTTGAATCACTCAAAAACTTGCGCACGTGATAAAAGTTTATCGTCATATACTTCTTTTAATAAAAGATAAGTTTCAGTAGCGGTTTTCACCAAGTTGATGTGAAATTTAGTGTAGTAGTATCATGTTTTCGGCAAAACGAAACTAACACCTCTTTACACAAACGACGGTTCCGGTCAGACAGATTTCTGTACAATCACGTGAGAGACGCTACAATGGAAAGAGAAGGCTTTACGCTGCACAGCTGTTAGGTCGTTAGGATTTGGCGCATGCATAGTTCTTCTGTAGCAGCATCAGTCTCGTTATTTAATAGTCACACCTCGTAAAATGTTATTCCTCGGGTTGGCAAAAATGTTTATATTCAGTGTTAATTATTATTTTAAATTATATGCCTCTTATCCTCTTATCGCTACACGAACTCTACAAACACACATCAACCACTTACAGGACTGGCTTTTCAAATGGAGAATCAAAACCAACGTTACGAAGTCTAAGTTTATAGTATTTACCCTCAAGACGGAAAATCCTACCTACCATCATCTTGAACCAAACTCCTATACCAACTGTAGACAAAGTACGCTACCTTGGACTGCACCAAGACAAACGGTTGACATGGAATCCCCATACGGGACTCGAAAAGACAAGAAACTAATCAACGCTACAAACTTCTCGCCAGACTACTTGACAAACGTTCGAAACTTAACCTACATAACAAAAGACTCTCATATCTAATGTTACTGCGACCATTTGGTCATACGGCATCGAAGTATGGGGATCGACTAAGCGTTCCAACTCACTACGCCTCCAGGCATTACAGTCAAAAATACTTCGAAAACTTCTTAACGCTCCGTTCTATGTATCTAACCTCACTATCCATAATGACCTCAAAATTCCTTTCATTACAGATCTTGCTAACACTCGTTTCTTTAAATTTCATTCCTCTACAGCAGCTCGTCCTAACCCTCTCATAGAACACCTAAATTCCTCCACATTACCAGGTAATCCTCTAAGGTGATTGAAGAGAAGATGGCCTCGTGATCTACTCTTACCGTGAGAGCAAAGCCCGTTACTGGAGTGACACCACTGGGTCCCTTCTCCACTCATGATTTCCTGTTATTTCTTTTTTCTTTTACCATATTTGCTTGTTGCAACAACCGTTGCAGTGGTAAATTACAATAAAAGATTTAAAAAAAAAAAAAAAATTATATGCTTAAACAAATAACTGTATAATATTCAGATGCCCTACTTTTCAGTACTAATTGTAATTTTCAAGAGAAATTTACTTGCATAAATAAGAGAAAGTTGTGTTAAATATCGGCCCTTAGGTTACCTCAGTCTAGCAAGAATACCATTTCTCTAAACTACAAAAAAATTAAAGCCTAAAAGAGACCTTATCTTCGCCTACTAATTGCAGTAGTTATAATGTAGAGTTCCATTTCTCCCAGAGCTGGAGTTCATGTAGTTATTATTATTTTCTGGGTCAGAACTGTTTGCCAGAACTTGGTTATCTTTTGCACGAACACAAAAATACTAGGATAATCCTGTGCTGGGAGTGTTTTCAGACCCTGGTTTTTTTTCTAGATGAGACTTTAGTATGCGCGAGATACATTCTGTGGCTACCACAGATAAAATGTACAAAAAATAACAATAAATTTTTTACATAAACATATATATATTGCATTTATGATGGTAGACTATGGTATAAATTTAGTGTATATATATTCTACATGCTTACAAGCGAGCCAACCACACATGGACACACAAAGTGATGTTAACTATCAAAGTGATAGCGGTAATTTGTAAATGCATCTGGACCAGTTTGGATGCTGGCCAAGCACACACATCCTGCTAGCTAGTTATATACACATTGTGTGTGTCTGTATGTTCGCAATGTGTCCTTTCTCTGAGCCTTTTATTCGCTTCTACAATCTTCTAGTTCCGCCCATCTTTCTCTTCTGCGGGAGGAGTTCTTAACGTCCTCTCTTCATCTACTGGTTACAGCTTTCTATCTAATTGGGTTACTTGTCTGAAAACATGCAGAGACTGTACATTTCAGAGGATTGGGTATACATATATATATATATATATATATATATATTTAAAATTTTAAAGCGAGCTTTAAAATGGGAGTTCCAACTTGAATTTTATCCCAAGAGTGATGTCATTTCCGTTATTTTGAGGAAGGGAAGATGTTTATCCATCTTTTAGTTTCTTCTTTTATTTGGTATTATTAATTCTATTTTAAAGGGAAAACTTTGTCCTGGATTCCTTTTTTTTCCCACCATGTTTGTGCGTCATGAAAATGTTGATGATGATGATAATAATAGCATTATTTATTTGTTTAAAAAACTTTTCTCTTCTGTTTTTTCTTTTTTCATTTAAACGTAATAAAATTTTTAATGAGAAAAAAGGGAGTAGTCTAGCAGTGAAAAAGAAAAAGTTACATTTCATAATGGGAAAACCTCAGGTGGGAGATTTACTCTTATGAATCTTTCTCTTACTGTAATTTTGCTCCCTGCTATGTACCCAACGAAGCCATTCATAATGACTTAAATATTCCTTTTTTTCTGGCTGACATAATCTCAGCCCACTAAAATCTAGAACACCTTACCTGCACGTCAGTATTCTTTGGGCTGTCGTCTGTCTCCTTGAATAATTCCAAACGTCCTCCTAGACGTTCCTGGGCGTCAAATCTTTGACATGCAATTTCTACATATTTTTTCATTATTATTTAAATATTAAAATTAATATTTAAATATTGAACTAAATTAAATTAATTTATTTCTTTCACATTACTAGAAAAAAATATCTTCAAATAAGCATACTTCAATTTATAATACCTTTAAAATGAAAACTTCCTAAAACAGGCGTAATTAAAAAGAAAAACAAAAATTAATTGAATAATGTTGTTTTTCAGATAAAAATAAGGACGTTGAAAAACTCTATCTAATGGAATTATACAAATATGCAACTTGAATCATGAATCAGTTATTAAAAGAATGAAATATAAAGATATATTATGTATTTTTAATGTTATTGCATTGTATTATTATTATTAATGTAATAATATTACAATTAATATTATTATAAGATTTATATTATGTATTTTTGTTCTATAATCTAAGTTAATTGTACACATTTATACTTGAAAGTACTAAGTTTCATGTAAAAAGAAAAAATGTATAATGAAAAAGGTTGCAGAATAAAGAACTTAATGATTTTTTAAAAAAGTCTATATTTATTTATCTATTTAACAGTGTATTTGTGATAATTTTCAAAAAAAATGATTTAAAATATCAAAAATTAAAAAATAAGTTCAAAAAGTGACCACCAGATAACAGCACCTACTTGATATTAAAAATAATTATTTCTAAAAATGACCACCAGATAGTAGCACTTACTTGACAATAACAAAAATAATTAGTTTCAAAATTGGACTACCAGATAGCAGCACTTACTTAAAAAAAATGACAAAAATTAATTAGTTTCAAAATTGGACTACCAGATAGCAGCACCTACTAAACTTCTATATATAGATGTAATAAAAGAAAAATTGTTCATTCCACTCTAAGAGCTCTTAGAGTGCACACTAAAAGGGGGGGAGGTTTCTTTATTTTTTCTTAACAAAACAATTACTGTCAATTTCTATAAACCAATGCAAAGAGAGTAAAACAATAATCTCTTCCTTGTATACCTAGTCTACATGTTGACTGGAATAATAAATTCGACAATAATAATAAATTAGAAAAACCAGTAAAGAAGTCGAGAAATATAAAATTATATTAAAAATTTGATTAATAAAATAAAAGCATTGAAATAATATACCACGCTGAAATACATTACATATACTAACAAAAATAACATCATAATAATAATTAAATATATTATATTGTAATATATTGGTTGCAACGTCCGCAACCTTAATATTTACTGGTCATGAGAGTGTTAACTAACGATGCGAAGGCGTTAGAAATAAGAAATTAAACGCCCCACCCCCCCACCCTGCGAATTTAACTTACCTATATAGACATTATGCCAAGATGCCCACAAGCGAAGCAAAGTTCATTTATTCTTTTTTTTTCAATCAAATAAAATTTATTATACAATAATTCTAGTATAATACATTAATAAATATATAATACCACCTAACAGTAATTTTTTTAATTAATAAAAAAGTTTATTATACTAATTAAAAGAGAAAAAAACAATAAAACATAAAAAGTTGGGTGTTAAGTACAACAAATTACTACCAGGTAGCAGCAGCATCTACTAAAAAAGTGTCAATTTCTGAGATCTTGTTTTTTTTTACAGGTTTTTATGGTTTTATTTTTTTGGAAGTTATTTATTCATTTCCCAGTTATTTTTATATTTATTATTTTTTAATTTTTTTGATGAGGGAAAAAGGAAAATAAACTTTTTTAAAATTTATACCTTTTTCTTTATTCACCTTTCAAATGATACATTTTTAAAAAAATATATAACATGCAACTTTTAAGTGAATTTTTTTTTTAAATAGCATATTTTTATATTATATTAATTACATAGCACTGGTTTTATTACTTGATTTCAAACATTTTTTTTTTAGTTTGTTGAGTAAATACTCGTATAATACGTCTTTTTTCACTTGGGCTTCTATTGATAAACAGTTTTGCAGGCAGCATACCAGTATTTAATCTGAAAATCAATATTATTTAATTTAATTAAAAAAAAAATTGAGATTTTTGCTGAGTTTTATTTTGAATTAAGAAGCAAGAGAAAAACATCTACAACAAATATTATAAATTGGACTGTAATAAAAGTAAACCATTGATAAATATATTTAAATAATTTTTTAAAGAACTTATATCTTTTAATTGAATGAAAATGAAATTTGTTATCAATAAACGAACTTATTTTATTTATCAATTAGATTAATTATTATTATTCTCTATAAATAGTAAACAAATCTTTAGATGAAATCATTCAAAATTAATAAAATTAGGAAAACAGGTGATTAAATAAAGAGAGAAATATATAGAAGATTATGTAAAGAGAGAAAGGAAGATATTCAGTCTTGACTACAGTCAAATATGGAGTGTGAACAAAGTATAAAGATAAACAATGGTCTAACAGGTGGTGCAAAACAGGTGGATTATCTCAGAACAAAAACAATTGTCCATTTTATAATTCCAAATGTTATGGTCGACCTCAAGGTAAAAGGTCATTCATTGTAGGTCACAATGTTTTACAGAAAACTGATGAAGATAAACGAACACATCTTGTTGATAATTATTAGACTTTGATTGCAAAGCATTAAATTTCGGTAGTTTAGGTCGTAATAAGACGGAAAAAAAATATATAGCATGAAAAACTTTGCTTTTGTGCTTAGAAGACTGATTGAACGAAATTTTCAAAAATCTCGGATTTTAATTTTTGATTGAAAATAAAACTATTGAAATAAAAATGTTTATTATTTTTATTAAGTTTTACTATCAAATTAGCTTACAGAAAAGTAGAAAATAACTTAAAAGTGCACATTTTTACTTTTTCTTTTATGTTCACAGCTACTTTCTCTCAATAAACCCCAAATATAGTCGCCCATCATGTTTTCATTGTATTGGCCTTGATAGCGTTGTTCAAAATTCATGATGTCCTGATGGAAACGTTCTCCTTGCTCTTCGGAATAGGCTCCCATATTGTTTTTAAATTTATCCAAATGAGCATGCAGCATATGTACTTTTAATGACATCCTGCAGCCCATGGCCTTAAAATTTGTAAGCATATCCTCAACCAACTTTTCGTAGTTTTCAGCTTTATTATTTCCTAAAAATCCAGAAACTACTGCTTTAAAACTGTTCCAACTTGCTTTTTGAGTACGATTCAGCAACGTTGGAAATTTTTCATCGGCGAAAATCTGTCTTATTTGCGGACCAACAAAAACCCCAGCTTTAACCTTTGCTTCCGATAACTTCGGAAAAAATTTTTTTAAGTATCCAAAAGCTTCTGAAGTTTCATCCAGTTTTTTAACAAATTGTTTCATCAACCCTAACTTAATGTGCAAAGGCGGCATTAACACTTTTTCCGCTTCAACAATCGGCTCAAATTTGACGTTCTGTTTTCCGACACACAATTCTGTTCTTACAGGCCATGACCGTTGAATATAGTGTTTAGAATCCGCTCTGCTATCCCACAAGCACAAATAACACGGATACTTTTAAAAATATTTAAATCAATTAAAATTTATGAAAAAATTGAAAAATGAGTATTATTATTATAACTATCACAAAAGCAAACTTTATACCGAAAAAAGGTATTTTCTTTTCGTTTTTGTGCATAACTAACTGGAAAATAATAGTATAAACTTTAGGACAAAGAACGAAAATTTTTTTGTAATAATAATTTGCAAACTTGTTGACGTAACAATGAATCACGTACTGTCGCTATTATGGTAAGAGTATAAATTAGGGTTTAATGCGGTGTTAATGACAATGAAATCTTTCAAAAGAAACCAAAATGACGTAAAAGAAAAAAAAAGGGACCAAGTAATTGTTGAGAACTTATACGGGAAGAAAATTGTAGATCTTTTTGGGGAAAATTTATTGAAATGCCGCTTTAAAAAAAATAAAATAAAAAAAGATCTAGAATTTCCTTAAAAAGCAATAGAATCATTAAAAAGTAACAATCAAAGTAAACAGAGAGAGATTAGAATGGACAACAACAAGACAGGCTCTAAAGGAAGGAAGAATGCGGGCGGAAGGAACTGAATTGAGAAGTTATTGATTATTATCAGAAGAAGAAAACTTATCTAAAAGAAAATCAAGATGAAGGAATGAATTAAAGGTTACAGAAGGAATGTCATAAGTTGGAAACATCGAAGATATAAATATAAGAAAATATGAGAGTGACAACAGCTTTAAATCACTCTTAGATCTGTTCTAAAACCTTGTAAACCAAACAATGATTAACTAAAATAAATTTTGGTACAATAAAGTTATAATGTGTTAATATTTGGTTGTTTATATCACAATAGAGACTCTTTATTGGTTGGTTATGGAGTTATTTTTGTTCACCGGATATAGGAAGTCGAGGAATCAACTTGTGTAGGGGAGAGGTAGAGTTCCCTTTCTGTTTCTCTTAGGGTACGTTCACAACGGAGCTGTGAGCATAGATGATAGCGGAGATGATAGCAGTGATGCATCAGCGCTTATAGAATAACCTAGTACATTCTTATGTGAGCGTGCACAACGAAGCTTCGACTAGTGACACATACGCGCTGCTATAAACGAGCATAGATGATAGAATTGAATTTTTCATTTTTCTGCTAGCTGAACTCCAGTATCGGAGCTTCAAAATGGAGGTAGAAAAATTAATTAGTGCTGTCTTTACTCATTATTTTTGGTTATTATTTTATTATTTACTTTTAAACAATATTTTGTTTTTTAAATCGTGCTTACATTTATTTTCATGCGTATTTATTTGTTTTTCCTCAATATAACCTTACCTCAGAGTTATCACTAGTTTTTCTTCTATAG
The DNA here is from genome assembly GCF_049639745.1 of Rhodnius prolixus. Lineage (NCBI taxonomy): Eukaryota > Metazoa > Arthropoda > Insecta > Hemiptera > Reduviidae > Rhodnius > Rhodnius prolixus. Next base: position 9,575,411 of record NW_027411583.1, on the reverse strand, counting down.
TTATAGGATTTCCATGACAATTTTTCCTACGTTTTCTTAATTTTGACCTTATTTTTTCTAAAATTTAGTCAAATGTGGTTGGACCCATCCTCACATATTCAAAAAAACGATCCGGATAATTTCTAAGTTCCTGATATAAATAGTGAAATTCGCCCAAAGTACTTCGTTTTTTTATTTATGGTATGTACATGATATTTTCTAAAGCGTTTTTTCTTTAAAATATACCATTTCGTTGCTGGTGAACATGAAAACTCTTCTTCACTACTCGGACATGTTGCATGTATCACAGCTCCGTTGTGCACACTAATCAGCGATTATATTTTACTCTATCAGTTATCATCTCTGCTATCATCTATACTCACAGCTCCGTTGTAAACGTACCCTTAGGGATGGTATCTTTTACGGGCGCCAGATAGCCACAGCTATCCGAGACGATAGCCCCAAACTAGCTCAAACCTAAGAGGAAGGAAGGTCCAGTAGGCAATCACTCAGGGCGACAGGGAACTGAATAAAATTCTGAATAAGATAACTGTATTTAAAGAAACGAACAATACCTCAAAATAACAGAAAAATTTTAATATCTAAACTAGAGAAATCTTACAATAAAATAAGAGAAAACTCATATACAAAATAATACTAAGAAAATACAAGGTAATGACTTACAAGTGGCGATATCGATATCCAAGGCACTGGCCAGAACCGAGCGTACGGAAAGGAAGGAATCTGTATTTTCCAAGAAAATGTTTCTAACGGTGAACAGTACGGTCACAATGGCGGCAGTCCAACGGTCACTCCAGATGTCTAATAATGCTCCAGCTCCTGCCATCTATCACCCATTTTCCAGTTACAATCTTTAAAAAAAAGAAAACCATTAATTTGTTGAAAATGAAAACCCTATGTCCAAAAGTTAAAAGTGAAATCCAGATATGTGGAGCCAATTCAAAAATTATTATTAATAATAACGCTCTACTAGCGTCTGCCCAATTTGCTGTGAAATTCGGCAAGATACATCCGTCAAAATGTTCCTAATTATAGTCAAAATTTATACCCCCGTTTTTTAAAGTCGAAGAACAGTTTTTGCTGAACATAATTGAACTTTGATTGTGCTAACATTTTCCACTAACCAATTAACCTATTTCACCTGTATAGCTTTCCTTATGGGACTTAACAATGGATCGGTTCAACGGTTTAGGCCAATTAGTATTTATCTAGACAATATGCTAAATTTAGATTTGTGTAAGAGAGGAAGGTTACCTAATTGGGAAGGTTAAGATTGTATTGGGCGTTGATAAGTAACAGCTGATTCACACATATGTTAATTGTTCCAATTTAGGGTTTTCCAAATTTTATGTATCACTTTGTATGTTCAGTATTTTGTTATTTTTTTCAATTAAAGAAATTGCCAACTACCAAATTAGGTGTCGTGGACGGAGGCGACTAGCAAACATACTTTACTGCAAATTTCTTTTATTAACCATTAAATAAAATCCAAGGCCTAGACCCAGATTCGAGCCCACTTTGAGTTTTACGAAAATTTAATTACGTAAAAAGGAAGTGGTATAATTGAAAACCGGATTTCCTTCGGTAGACATGATCTTTCTTAGCGATCTTATAATTAAATTTCTTAAGATATCCGTTACTCTATTAGTATTATTTTGTTCATTAAATTTTGAAGCTCAAAATTGCTTGAACAATAAAATTCTAGCCAGATATCCGGTGTACCCATGTGCACAATTGGTATAGCAGAGTCGTGTGTGTGTGTGTGTGTATATCAATATCATGACGAACCGTTTACTGACTTCATGCGTACATAATTTGGCAGCATATTCATTAATTATAATTGCTCCAGCCACGAATTTAACGGGATGGCATGTCTGATGCCGAAATGCCAAGAGAAGCGCAACCAAAAGTGGAAACTCTATTAGATTTATGCTTTTTAATGACGTGAATTTAGGCAGACAGACTACAGTGTGTCCAGTATGTCTGTCGGTCTGTATGCAGTTTAGTAAATTATATTTAGTCACAGTCGCTTTCCAGTTCTAACAACCAAACTCGTTATTCAATATACCACAACCATAATATTTCACATCACTTCTACCAACCCATTCAGTTTCTTCATGCAAATTAATCGTATTCAATGTCAAGATATCTCTTTTGTAAATTTCAAATTAGCTAAATAAATGTAAAAACATTGATCAAATGATGAAAAATAAAAGTGATGATAAGACTGCATTAAAAAGAACTGAACTATGCATCACTATGTATAATAAAGCTATTCGGTGAGCTGGCCCATGTTTGATTTGCAGATATAATCAAATATACGATATGATTGATTATTTTAACAATAACAGCAAACGAAATTTAAGGAATCCTAACCTTTACTGTGGCGAGAATGTGAGTAATTTTGGGTTAATATTTGATAATATGATTGGTCTCCTGAATCAAATTAAGTCTTAATTTTATATTCTTCTCATTTTTAGAAGTTAAGGCGCTTCTATTCGGTTAAAAAAATTATTTAAGCATTTAAGCAACATCATTTGAGGTTGGTTATTGGTGCCCCGTAGCTTTTTACAGTGTAAATGACGGCCTCTGGACAAGGTTACAGAAAACTGTAGAGCTCCTGTAAAAATTAAAATAAAAAAAATGTAAGGGCCAGCAGCTGGATTCGAACCTGTGATCTCCGTGTAGGAGCTTAAAATTCGCAGTTAAATATTTTTTTAAAAAAAAACCTTGAGAATTTGAAGTAAAAGATGAAAGTAGTGGATGTTCACTGAAGATCTTTCTGGAGCGGGTGTGATTGGAGTTTATGATGCGCTCCAGCGGCTGTTGTAACAACCTACTAAAACCGACTTTATGCGACAAAACTGTTTTAAGCAATAATTTGTCAACATGGGAGGCAGTTTTTTTCCCCCCTATTTTGTCGTTGTTTACTTTTTACCGCAGGCAGCTTTATAGGCCCATTTAGTGAGGGCTTGCAAGTTGGTAGGGATGATCCCTCTTGTTCGCAGCAAGGCAAGAGAGGGTATAAGTATTTGGGCTGTGTTCCAGTGTCAACTTTCTGGAATGAGGGGGGGTTCAAGAGGGTAAATCTTGACTAAATGCTCCATTTGTCTTGTAGAAATCTCCCTTCAAAATAAAAGTCTTCAGAACAAGCCCTAGATTATTGCTACCGTAAAAGAAGGTTATATTTTTCAACTGAAAAATACAAGGTACACTGATAAGGCTTTACAAGCAGTTTTCCTAATTAAATTTTCTGGAAATTGACAATTTTTATATTTAAAAAAAATGTAGCTTTTCTTTTGGTTACTTACTTAAACATTATTAATATTGAACACGTGATTTGTTCATGATTTACCCTTGATTGGAGGAAAAATCTCAATCACTTGCCCCGCCCAAAAATCAAAATCACTTTAAGAATAACCAAAAGAATCTAAGATCCGCTCCAACAAAACGTGGTTTGAAACAGAATTTACACCGCAAATAAATCTTTTGTATCTGCTCTTACAAAATAATCTTCTTAATTTTTATTAACTTCATTTCTGCTGTTGACAATTCCGCGTATTTATTGATCATTACAGCATACAAGCGAAGATCAGCGTGATTACTCTAGCTGAGCTGGCAGAGAACATGTCAGCTAGCTAGCTGGGACTCAATTAATTCAACAAGTTGTACATTAAAGGCTAAAGCCAGCTGGATTTGCTAAAATCTCCATTCGCTGAGATGCAGCTTAATTTAATTCAAAATGGCCGCGCCGGATAAGTAATCCATGTGTTCCTTTATTACGGGGGAGGGGGCTCAAAGTGTTCAAAATAGGTTCAATTAAACAAAGTAATTAAGTAAAAAATCATTATTGTGTTTATATTCATGGTTAGTACCTTAGATTTTTAACTTGATTACATATTGCTTTTTCTGTCGATAAAGCTGACTGCAGATTTAATCCGTCAAGGCCGTGTGGGGCTATAAGGATAATTGTAGGCTTATTAACTGGGCCACTGCAGGCTCAGAAAACACATGGGCCTGACAGATGATAGCCTTTTATAGGTTCTGCAAGGAAGAAGAGGAAACGGCCACTGCACGTGTTGTGTCAGTGTGAGGGGCTTGTCTGGGGCTAAGGGTGTTACCTCTCGGGGAGGAGAAACCAAGGCCTGGGAGCTTTACACCAAGAGTCGCTATCCAGAATTAAGACTCTGATCAAAAGGACAGGTCTGGAGGACGAGCTCTAAAGCCACAATAGATCCAAAGGGGTTCGCAGTGGCGTAGGCCTTCAGGGCCGCCCTATTAGAATTTTAAGATCTTCGGTCGATAAAAGGATCGTTATCATGATCTAGGTAGATTTTCGAACGTTTTGTGTCGCTTGGAACTCGTATTATGTACCAGGATTTCAATGCAGAGATCCTGGGTTTGAAGCCAACTGCTGGCCGTAAGACTTTTTTCTTTCAAGGGAGCTTCTTACAGCTTTGGTGATGGACAGTGTTGTTTGCAACGAGAGAATTTTTTGCAGTATTCCAGGCGATACCATCCTTTTAAGTATTTAACATATTTTAGTGTTTCTATCCCTTCCAAGCCAATTTCTCAAATCAATTTCCGCTTTCTCATGCAATGATTTTTCATTGCCTTCTCGATTAAAGTTTACAGGGGGACATGTGACAATAGGAGAAATTAATAATTTTAAGGAATAAGTCGGAAATGGGGATTTTAAATAGAAACTCTCTGCAAAGTACAAAACTGGCTGGCCAAGTAAATTGTTAATTTACTTTACTATTGGTGGGAGGTAGCCAAAATTTATGGTTTACAGCCGTAAACATACATTGTTAACTTAGGGGGCCATCTTTTCTTTTTTCTTCCTTACTCTTAGGAGCTTAAGAACATTTGGATTTTTCTAGTGGTCGTGGCGGGCGAAGGGGGGGGGTGGCTGCTAATATAGTGGAAAGATATCAAGTCACGTATCCTCCACAAAGACATAACTAAGTATTCCTGCTTAGAAGGGGAAGAAGCTACGCCCATTCACAGACAAGAGGCACACACATGCACGTACAGACCTTTTGGGAAGGAGCTGCTGCTCTATCAAAGACTTCTTCAGCTCGTGCGACCTAGTCTGGGCGCCCTCCTATATAGTGCTGCTAACTACAAGAGTTAAAGGGGGAACTCTGCTTCTCCTGCTGAAGTGCCAGAGTATTAGTTTGTGAGGAACTTTATTCTCCAGCCCCTTTTACTTTGTTTCTTCGGTGTTACTTTGAACCAAGTTGAAGGTACTTGCTGGCTTTAGAAGATACTTTACCTCCCCAGCACCAACAACAAACCCAAGTCCTGGACACTATTAGTATCCCGCCCAATCCACCCAAACTAACCCACCTCTCTCCACACTTCTTTTTGCTAGCTCCCACTTTAGACTTCCTCCACTCACTCCAAGCGTTATCCCTTCTTAATGTTTCATATAACTTATATAAGTACTAATCTCTTATTGACTTCTCCAGAGCTAACAATTCGTAAACCAGAGCCATTGCAAGAGACGAACTCACAAACAACTCTACAAACGTGAGTTACACTTAGCTGTTCTTCTTTTTATTTTAGAGCAGATGTTTAGAAAACTTTATTTCCTTCTTCTTTATCTTTAGCGCACCCATTGTCTTTCAAATGAACTTGAGTGGGAGTTAACAGGAAGAACGATAGCAGAAAGCTCAAGCTTTATAATGGGTTTGGGTTCTACCACTGGTACGTATTCAGCAATCTAAACAAATCCCCCACCGGAACTTTCAGTTTATCGCCTGGATTAGTATCATTTTCATTTCCTCCTACGCTAAGAGCAGTAATCATGAAGATTTTAGAGTTTTGGGTTACCGCCAGTAGTATCCGTTCTGAGGGCCTCTCAGTACGTACAAGTTGGTAGGTCTTGTGAGTTTGTAGTAGTAAAATAAAGTAATTGCGTATTTTTTCAGGCGGGGCTTAACGTCCAACTACCAATTTGGTGTGGTGGACGGAGGCGAATAGCAAACATACTTTACTATAAATTTCTCATATTAACCATTAAATAAAATCCAAGGCCTAGACTAGTACCGCAATACATCTTAGCTTTGCGGGTCTAGCCTATAACCACCAAACATACTTTACTATAAATTTCTCATATTAACCATTAAATAAAATCTAAGGGCTAGACTAGTACCGCAATACATCTTAGCTTTGCGGGTCTAGCCTATAACCACCAAACATACTTTACTATAAATTTCTCATATTAACCATTAAATAAAATCCAAGGCCTAGACTAGTACCGCAATACATCTTAGCTTTGCGGGTCTAGCCTATAACCGCCTAACATACTTTACTATAAATTTCTCATATTAACAATTAAATAAAATCGAAGGGCTAGACTGGTACCGCAATACATCTTAGCTTTGCGAGTCTAGCCTATAACCGCCTAACATACTTTACTATAAATTTCTCATATTAACCATTAAATAAAATCCAAGGCCTAGACTAGTACCGCAATACATCTTAGCATTGCGGGTCTAGCCTATAACCGCCTAACATACTTTACTATAAATTTCTCATATTAACCATTAAATAAAATCGAAGGGCTAGACTAGTGCCGCAATACATCTTTGCTTTGCGGGTCTAGCCTATAACCGCCTAACATACTTTACTATAAATTTCTCATATTAACAATTAAATAAAATCGAAGGGCTAGACTAGTACCACAATACATCTTAGCTTTGCGGGTCTAGCCTATAACCGCCTAACATACTTTACTATAAATTTCTCATATTAACCATTCAATAAAATCGAAGGGCTAGACTAGTACCGCAATACATCTTAGCTTTGCGGGTCTAGCCTATAACCGCCTAACATACTTTACTATAAATTTCTCATATTAACCATTCAATAAAATCGAAGGGCTAGACTAGTACCGCAATACATCTTAGCTTTGCGGGCCTTGCCTATACCCGCCTAACATACTTTACTATAAATTCCTCATATTAACACATTAAATAAAATCCAAGGGCTAGACTAGTGCCGCAATACATCTTAGCTTTGCGGGTCTAGCCTATAACCGCCTAACTTAGTTTACTATAAATTTCTCATATTAACTATTAAATAAAATCTAAGGGCTAGACTAGTACCGAAATACATCTTAGCTTTGCGGGTCTAGCCTATAGGTTAAAACCTCTCGGCTACTGTGGCGCCTGTGTGTTTGTAGTATCCATCATCGGAACTCAAAAAAAATATCCCAAAAGTTGTTGTTTTCTACATATTAGGTAAATACAATATACATTAATGAATCCTAACCTCTAAAACTGTTGAAAATTATGCATTGAGTTTTGTTTATAAGGATGGCCATCTCTTCCTAGCATTCGGGACACAGTTGTTTTTTGCAGTACAATATTATTTTATTTTTTATTGAAAATAAACATAAACTGTTTTTCACAGTGTATTATGGGATAAGTAAAATACTTTTTATGTTATCTTATTGCTGGTGTACCGCCAAATTTTGAAATTGTTAAAATTGTGCCGCCGCGACAAAAAAAAAAAAAAAAGAGGTTGAGAATCACTGCTCTAGAGAGCTCGGATGTTGTATGAAGCGAATAGATTGAACAAGATCTGAATGTGGAGGACAGATGGCATAAATTTCAGAATATTTCGTTAAGTTTACAGTAATTATTATTACCAATGAAATATTTTATTCTAAATTAAATATATCTTCTCGTGGGACACCAACGTGAGAACCTGGAACTTAAATTTCAATGAGACCCCTTTTAATGGCAGCAGATGGTCTTCCAATCCGAGAACTACGCATGGAAATTTATTTGAGAAATTTGGCCTACAATATGTATTCAAATTTAACAGAATTAAGTTAAATTCTGTTTATATATATATATAAGCATATTTATGAGGCATAACAAGCGCCTTTCTGCAGTAGGTCTATTGTTTGTCGAGTGTTTAGTTTTAGTTGTGCGGGCGAGGAGTTGATGATACTTGGAGGGTCAGTAGTTACAGTTTGGACGGTGAAGTATTGACCCTTTCAGAATGGGGGGGGGGCCCACCATCTTGACACTTAACCAAGCTAAATATTTGTTCTAAACAGACCTATATAACCTCTAAGTAGCCCAATATTCTACCTTCTAAATATAATGTATATACAAGGTGAGGGAGAATAATATAACCTGTAGGTACAGGTAACCTATACAAGTACCTACTTATTAGGTCTCTAACTCTGTACACGAGTATGTTCATAGGACAATAATCAAATTCAAAGGAGATCTCAAAATTATTTAATTTAAATAAACTTTTACTCTTATTCTAAGTTATGTAAATTTCAGTTCAATTTTAATTTTTTTTATTTATTTATTTATTTTGCAACTGTATTCAGTAAATAAGCAAAAGAGATGAGAGATAAGGGATGGCGCAAATACACATGCATGTGCGCCAAAGGCGTGATTGGAGTGAACGACGTGATGAGTGATGGAAGCCGTTAGTTCGCCAGATTGGTAAGCTTACACAGCAACCATCCTAGGAGGTCGGCGTTATGTGTTGAGATGGTCGTGTGGCCACCGCCGCTTTAGTCTGCGTTGAGGATTAGAAGGAAGTGTTGTGGATCAGAGGGTTGTAGTGACTGTGCAGATTTGAGTGGAGTTTTGTGTAACGAGATTGTGCTATTTCAGAGACGAGAGGAATATTGAGATCAGAGTGTATAGTATGATTGGAGACGTAGAAGGGAGCGTTAACTAATGTTCTGAGAATTTGAGACTGTAAGGTCTGAAGTCGGTTGATGTTTGATTTTTTGGCGCTTCCGTAGAGCTGTATTCCGGTATGTCCATGTTGGGGCAAGTAGAGCGGTATATATAGTGTTCGTTTGTTCCTCAGGGTCAGTTTTGAACGTCTGTCTAGTAGTCTTTTCAACATTTTATACCTCAGATTGAGGTCAGTTCGTTTGAGTTTCGTGTGAGGGTTCCATGTTAGTCGTTTGTCAAGATGAAGTCCGAGATATCGTACTTGGTTAGAAATTGGTATAGACGTATTGTGGAAGGAGAGAGGAGGAAGAGTTTTCTTGTTTACAGTGAATACTATGTATTTAGATTTCAATTCATCCGCTTTGATTCTCCACTTTTGCAGCCAAGGCTCGAGAAGATTGAGGTGTGATTGGAGTGCACGGCTTGCTATTTCAGGGTCTAGATGTGGAGAAAATTTAAAAAAGAAAAAAGAAAAGTTTGTACAAACTCATTTTCAGCGATTTCTTTTAACACCGCCGCTATTGCGATTTTATTAAATTGATTGGAGAACGTTAAATTGGTTATGTTTGATTTGGTTTATTGATTTGTTGGTTAAAGTGCTATGTTTGTGTTTGGAGAAAAAAGTGAGTGTGAGATTGACTGAGTGTTTACAGTGGACGGATTTAACCGATTGATTCACTACCCCGCCCTCGGCCCCACCTCCTAGTTCTTTATGTTATATTTGAACTTGAAATGGAAATCACCTGTCATTGGGTGGAAAAAAAGAAAAAAGAGAAAGGAAAGAGTATTGGTGTGAAAATAGAATTAAAACTTGGCACCTGGAATCAATCAATTCCAGAGTGAAAATCATTTTCATGAAATTGATCACAAAAATCACGGATTTTAAAATATTTTTCAATTTCCATTTTCTCTTTTTTTTTTTTTAATCTGCCACAGGAGGACTTTGTGACTTTGACTTTTCCCCCCCTTCGGAACTGTGTGTTTTGTGAGGGTGTCTTGAGTTCAAACAAATTAGCACAATATACTGGAGTTACGTAGAGGAAATCAAATCAAAAATTTCTATCTTTTAAAAGTTTCCACCACCCCCAACATTTTTCTGGAAAAAGAAAAAACTGATTGAAAAGGAAATAGGTAGATTTAATTAGCCTAATAGCAAGTTTCCAGGAAAATCGAGGGTTAAGAAAAACCTGGCCAAAAAAAAGAAGCTAAAAAGTAGAATATTTGTTAATATTTATCCAAAGAAAATTATTAGCTCTCAGCTGGGGCAATCTAGTATTAATCAAATGTCTACATAAAGAGAAGGTTTAATTAATCTATTCAAATTTTCCATTATAATTTCCACGTCAACAGCATGCGAGATGTTGTGTAATTATTACCAATAAATAATTTTCAATTTAGTAAATTTATTACCTAGTTTTATGTACGATTCGATGCATATGATATTGATTACGGTTTTCTTTCTTTCTTTTTTGGGGGAGCGCATCGATTGCCTTGGACATTAGCGCCCTTTATCGATTTTTGTTTTCACTTTCCTAAGACCACTCGAGCTGGGATGACACGTGCAGTCCCACAGCTTCCAAAACAAAAACAATTCAAATTTATGTATTATTTAATTTCATCCCTTTTTTTGATTAGTTATTTTATTGCATTTAGTTGTTTTTTTCCCCCATTTTTTCTAAGACTTCCATCTTAGAAATAAAGAGGAAGATTTAAGAGATTTAAAGGTGACTAAATTTTTCTCGGAAAATAGCGTCTAATTCAATTTGGGGGGGGGGGGGTACATGGTCCTTTGAGTTGATGGCCTATAAATTGGGAACTAAAAGAGAAGGAGGCTGTAAAATTTCTCGTGGGATTATGACAGAGACAATAACGTTCCGGAGCAACAAAATTAAAGAATTTCTGTACCTATAAGATCCAAACTCTAGACCGGAAATAGAAAACTTTGGCCAGGCGGAAATAGTACCTTTAGACCTACTTTTATACGCTGTCGTTGTGAAAACCCTTGTCTAAAACCCTCACCTTCTCAACTATCCAAATATCTGTGTTGCCCTAATATGTTGTGCTGATAATTCAAAGTTTAAAACAGTTTTCAGATGATAATTTGCAAACTTGATGGGTGTGTGTGTGTGTGTGTATACCGCGTGTCGTGTACGTAGCCAGAGAGTTATGAATCATTAATCTCAGTCTCGAGATATAGGTGGCATTGGTTTATGGCGGAAATAGGAACTTAACAGCGCTGAGGAAACTGCCGGTAATTATCATTAACCAGTAATGATGCTGGGCCAATTTATTGAGCCAAAGGAAAAGAAACAGAGACAGAGATTGAGAGAGAAGGGAGAGTTGGCCATTTGATTAGTACAGATGATCTTAAGATGCCCATAAGGGCCACTTACGTTACCCCAGCTCGCACACTCAAACACCTATACCTTCACTTAATCCTTATAAATAAAGCAACCATTGTAAACGTGACCTTTCAACGGAAACACACAACCATTTTGATATCTTCTTCCCCTGAGAGTACAAGTCGTTGGAATGTTCCCGGATTTGAGTAAATAGACTGATTTTTGGGAACTTAATATCTTGATGGTTACAGACTTTTTTTTTTTAATTAACTAACTTTTTAGTACAAATACCATGTTTGAGGAACAAAAAAATCACGTAGACTGTGGCAAATAGGAAGTCACTTGAGTGTTAACTCTTTGCGGCTAGGTGGGTTAAAAACTGTCCCACCTTTTGCTTAGCTGTTGCTGCATGGTGGGATATATTTTAACCCACCTCGAAAAGTTGAAGTTATTCATACCTACAGCTTAATATGTTATTTAAAGTTTTTCATTCAGTTGGCAGTGATATGCACCAATGGTAAATGCGTAAATAAGTGAAATAATTTTTATATTTATTATAAACTTGACCGATAGTAAAAAATGGTGGCACCGCATACTGTTCTATTATTTGGATGCAGCTGTTGTTAATTCATATATTGTTTATAAAAAATTGGGTCAAAACATGGAACTTAAACATTTCAAGGAACAGTGCGCTGAAGGACAGTGGCTGTGCTGTCTGCAAAGTTCCGCTTTGTTTTGGTCAAAAAGTTGTGTTTGAATGAACATCATATAAAGCATTAGTTGCATAGTGGTATTATACAATACCAGTGTCCCACACTAAAAAAGGACTATTGAAATGGTATTAATTTTTTCTTTTCTTTTTTTCGTATTTTGAGAGTGATGATTATTTGAGAGGGATGATTACGTATGTAAGATAATCGAAATGAATGTTTATTTCCATTTGTTTATAATAAAAGAAATTCTGTGCAACTAGGGCTCAAAGAGTTAACAATACATATTATTTTTGTACGAAAATTAAATTAATAAATGCAACAGTAGGAGATGCATCAGGTTGCAAATGCAGGCGATCTATGGAGCTGAATAGCATTATAGGGCCGAGCACGTAGACTAACTTGTCTGTAACAGTAAGACTAGGGTGTTTGTGTGACAGGCTAGTGGCGTGCCCAGTATGTGAGAATGCAAGGTGACATTAATTTAGTTCGCTCATGACACGGTTGGATTATGTTGCTTTCCACCTTCACACCACAATCACCACGATGGTGATGTCAAAACCAAGCTACCGTGAAAATTCTCTTGTCAGATGGTTGTACACGGACAGGATGGACATCAAAAAGCATCCTAAAGGACTTAATTTAAGTGAATTTAAAATTTTTTACTTCCGCTTATAACCGGCAACAGGAAAAAGTATATTTTTTTTTTTGGACATCAATGTCTTTATTGTATCTCTAATTTTCCGAGTGCCTTTCGTCAGGAGCTTCTTTAAAAGTGGGATATGTGTACCTTAGCGAAATAACAAGTTAGACAAGAAATTTTTGGTTTTTGAATCGCACTGGATTTATAAACTCAGACAGAAGGATAGCCTCACAGAACCACTTTTAAAAATCACTCTTTCGCCCTCGGTGGACCTCAAAATATGAGAATATGGTTAATATGAGAAATTTATAGTAAAGTATGTTAGGCGGTTATAGGCTAGACCCGCAAAGCTAAGATGTATTGCGGTACTAGTCTAGGCCTTGGATTTTATTTAATGGTTAATATGAGAAATTTATAGTAAAGTATGTTAGGCGGTTATAGGCTAGACCCGCAAGGCTAAGATGCATTACTTACTTTTTTTTACACGATTGTAGTACTTTCTAAGAAGGGTTAAGGAAATTTCAAAGTGTTTAGAAGAGTGATCGCAAATTTGAATGAAAAACCGAAGCTGCTTTCTCACTCACTCCATTACTGGAAGAGCCTGATAAAATATAATTTTCCGGGGAAAAAACTCAATTTCCCAAAATTGATACTCGCTTTTCTCTAGCGTCTGTAAGAGAAAGTAAATAATACGAGAAATAAAATAAGAAAATCCTTTAAGGAGGAGACAATTTGGCCAGCGAGAGGATACAGGGAGAATCGGAGAGATAGATAAAGAAGCGGTAATGATGGGGGGGCTAGGGCACAATATAAGTAACACAATGTTTGGTAGGTCCAGATAAAAGCCAATAAGGGCACCGCCAGGGTTCTGGTTTTATCTCTTTCTCTCTGTTGGCGTGCCAGTATGTATGTCTGAGGAGGGCTTACCGAGGGGCTTGCGACTCGCCCACCCATAGTGGCCACTAGCCACTTACACCAGGGCCATACCAACACATATTCCTACCACCACCTCCCTAATACAGATATATTTCCCAAAAGAAAACTACAATTTTCCCCCAATAGAGGGGTTCCGCATAAGCACAAAAGGGTTGTACTTTCTCTTTCAGCGATTTACTTGCCTATCCTAGGCTACCACAATCACTGCGGCAAATCTTTATCACTTCAATGAAGTTTAAAGTTGATGGAGTTTAATTATTCACAAAATTCTTACATAACCACACCACTTACACTCTCTCTTATTCATCCGTTTTGATCTGCAGCGATTCGCTTTCTTATTTACAGAGACTTGGGAAGAGGATGGACTCGCATGCTGAGGCTCTGCCTAGCTCTGACCTCTCCAAGGGCGTAGAAAAAGCGGTGAACCCCAGAACGGCCACTAGATCTAAGTTATTGAGTGCATACTCTCCCCTCCATTAGAGTGGAAACAACCTAACCCCTACTAGGCGCCACGATAGATGAGCGGTTATAGGCTAGACCCGCAAAGCTAAGATGTATTGCGGGACTAATCTAGCCCTTGGATTTTATTTAATGGTTAATATGAGAAATTTACAGTAAAGTATGTAGGCGGTTATAGGCTAGATCCGCGAAGCTAAGATGTATTGCGGTACTAGTCTAGGCCTTGGATTTTATTTAATGGTTAATATGAGAAATTTACAGTAAAGTATGTAGGCGGTTATAGGCTAGATCCGCAAAGCTAAGATGTATTGCGGGACTAATCTAGCCCTTGGATTTTATTTAATGGTTAATATGAGAAATTTACAGTAAAGTATGTAGGCGGTTATAGGCTAGATCCGCGAAGCTAAGATGTATTGCGGTACTAGTCTAGGCCTTGGATTTTATTTAATGGTTAATATGAGAAATTTACAGTAAAGTATGTAGGCGGTTATAGGCTAGATCCGCAAAGCTAAGATGTATTGCGGGACTAATCTAGCCCTTGGATTTTATTTAATGGTTAATATGAGAAATTTACAGTAAAGTATGTAGGCGGTTATAGGCTAGACCCGCAAAGCTAAGATGTATTGCGGGACTATTCTAGCCCTTGGATTTTATTTAATGGTTAATATGAGAAATTTACAGTAAAGTATGTAGGCGGTTATAGGCTAGATCCGCAAAGCTAAGATGTATTGCGGTACTAGTCTAGGCCTTGGATTTTATTTAATGGTTAATATGAGAAATTTACAGTAAAGTATGTAGGCGGTTATAGGCTAGACCCGCAAAGCTAAGATGTATTGCGGAACTAATCTAGCTCTTGGATTTTATTTAATGGTTAATATGAGAAATTTACAGTAAAGTATGTAGGCGGTTATAGGCTAGACCCGCAAAGCTAAGATGTATTGCGGAACTAATCTAGCTCTTGGATTTTATTTAATGGTTAATATGAGAAATTTACAGTAAAGTATGTAGGCGGTTATAGGCTAGACCCGCAAAGCTAAGATGTATTGCGGAACTAATCTAGCTCTTGGATTTTATTTAATGGTTAATATGAGAAATTTACAGTAAAGTATGTTTGTTAGTCGCCTCCGTTCACGACACCTGATTTGGTAGTTGGACGTAAAGCCTTCTTTTTTACTGGTCCCCAACTGTTCATTGTGATAACACCATAGTCATGATGAGGAAAAACTAATGCGAACGAAGATAGCAGCTACATCCGCTCTATTGCAGGAAGTGAAAATTACAGTTAATTTCCAGTTTTGTTTTCTTCATTTTACGCTTGGATTAATTAAAAAAATTAAACATAGAATATTTTTTCTTTTGTAATTTTAAATTAATGTAAATAATTAAGACTGCAAAAAAATAGAAGCGTAAAAAAGATTAAAAGTTAAATATTAAAAGATTCATTAAGAAACGAGAACAGAGTTACTAATTCATAGAAATTTTCCATTCGTAAGCTGCCTCATTTCACCAGCCACGTTTCTATGGCGTCATATTTCCTGTTTCACCGCTTTTCCACTTCACATCGAATTGTAATTGAAGTTACAGATTGTGAGCTTTCCTTAATTAAACTAATACATACTAAATTTACATTGTAAAATCTTGCAAGATTTTGTAATTTCAACCAATTATAATTCTCAACTTTGTTACAGGTAAATTGAAATGGGATACTAAAATTTGCAAGAATCAAGAATCAAATTATTTGGATCACTATCATAAAGTTTAAATGAAACCTGTTATTCAAGGGAAAACTTAAAAATACTGAAAGAATCTTTACAGAAAAAACTGCATTTCCGGTTGGCCTGAAAATCATCAAATTTGGGAATTTAGTGCCACTCGTGTTTCCCACAGTGGTTTGCCAAAGGAACATCTCCTCCTGTTCTAGAGGTTTTTCCTTTTTTTCTCTCGGAAAACCTTGAAATCTTAATTTCGAAAATAAGACTCGATTGCGATGCTAAACTTTTATTTGGAAAAACGTGCAAAAAGTTGACCAGTTAACCAAAAATAATAATAAAAAAATACGAAGTGTTTGTAGATAATCAGCGTTTGACAAAACCTTAAGAAATAAGCCAAACCTAAAATTAGTACGTAAACCTAAAAAAAAAACGTGGTTAATAAAACAGAAGCTGTAATTGGCTATTAACAGAAAAAAAAACCATAAACTTTTAACTCTTCACTTAAATTCAGTTTAAATGATGTCTCAGTAATTACATTGTCAATTTAAGTTATTTTTTTTAAATTACCAATTACAACTAATTATCTACTAATTGAGTTAGTTTAAATTATTTAATTGGACGGCTATTACAAATTACATATGTAACTTTCTGTAACGATTGGGTGTTATAGTTTTATATTAAAATAAAATCAAGTTTAAACGAACGCAAGCAGGACTATCTTCTACAGTTCTAAATGTTTTTCTTCAAAGTAACAATCTTTACTAGACAATCTGACTGTACTACTAATAGTATTAATAGTAAAGTAATCGCCTATTTTTTCAGGCGGGGCTTAACGTCCAACTACCAATTAGGTGTCGTGGACGGAGGCGACTAGCAAACTTACTTTACTATAAATTTCTCTTATTAACCATTAAATAAAATCCAAGGGCTAGACTAGTACCGCAATACATCTCAGCTTTGCGGGTCTAGCCGATAACCGCCTAACATACTTTACTATAAATTTCTCATATTAACCATTAAATAAAATCCAAGGGCTAGACTAGTACCGCAATACATATTAGCTTTGCGGGTCTAGCCTATAACCGCTCTGACTGACTGTACTAATAATATAAAAATGGTAAAAAAAATTTAGACCAGATATCTAAAAGTACAGTCCACCGGAAGTGAGCCTGTGTGCATAAAGGCTTTACGGAGTTTCTCTATTACGGTGCGTTCGACGTGTATACTCGTTGTGAAAAATATTAAATTGCCATTAACTATAAAAACTCGAAATTTTTAATAAAATACAATAAGAATATTATTTGGTGGGATGTTTCCTTTATCTTACCAATAGAACTGCCAAGTATTTTATACGGAGAGGGTTGGTGGGAGTCAGTCAAATGATAACTGGTTGGTACATGTTTTTGGTCTCCGCATTACGAGAGATTGGGGAATTACGCACACAAATAGAAGCTCTCAACCCTTGTGCAATGCCCCGTTTTTACCTTAGATAGAGGTTCAGAACTAAGTACGAGCATGATTTCATTTTACACAGAATTCAAAAAACTCTTTTCTTCCTTATAAAAAATCTCTTGCGTCCCTAGCATACGTGAAGCGGTGCAAGATTTTGAATGAGCACAGAAAATGCTCTGTGATGCTCAAGCCCCAGAGAGATTGCAGAAAAAATGTCGCTTGCAGTGACTATTACGACTATTGTAAACTTTTGGTTGTTTTTTTGCCCTGCGTTCGACCTGTATACCACGTCATTATCGTGATTTTAATTCCGCACTCTGGATAGGCGGGGGATAAAACTAAATTCCACGTTTAACTGGTTAAGTTTCAAGACAATCGCCAATGAGGTTCTTCATTCCATCTAGGATATAGGTCTTTCTATCAGTTTGGATTTAAACTTTTTCTCAGGAAGTATTGATTTTAAAGAATTTCTAAAGACATAATGACGTCAAGCATTACGTAACAGTTGATTGGTCTAGACTTCCTGCGGTGAGAGAAAATGCTGCTTTACTCCACTTATTATTTTATTAATTAACCCTAACGAAAAGGGTCAACGTGACTAAAGTGTTTTTTATTTTAGGGACATCTTTAGGTGTGTATAGCTAATATTTTAGGGCCAGAGTAAATTAAATAAATTATTCTATAAATACCAGCGGAACACATAAATATTTATAAGGGCCCTTTCTCACGTGACAGGGAGAGAAAAATAGTACAGAAGTTCTGGCATCTCGCCATCATAGTTCTGCTGGGAAAATCAATATCAAAGTGTTATCTGAGAGTTATGAAAGTAGAAGTAGGCGGCAGTAGCTTGATTGTAAAAGTCAGATGTGATACTCTCAAGACTTCCTTTTTCCTGAATTTTTTTTTAGCGTTATTAATATAAATGTTAGTTTTTTCAAGTTTAAGGCACGGTAACATGTGAGATCAACGGCGCCCAGAATCATTTCTAGTGCACTCACGGCTTACTTAATGTTTCAGATAATTGATGTTGAACAGGTGTTGAAATAAGGCGAAAAGGGCACCAGAAAGAAATAATCTGTTATCTCTCACTTCCGGCTATTTCTTGGGCTTTCCTGGAGCGTGTGGATAAGGATGATACCCCCATCTAGAACTCATTCCAGTTTCTCTTAATTTAGACGGGTCATCCTGATCTTCAGAATATGTAGAAAAACATTGGTTGAGAGGTTTGGGCGCCCCAATAGCTGGGCGATTATAGGCTAGACCCGCAAAGCTAAGATGTATTGCGGTACTAGTCTAGCCCTTAGATTTTATTTAATGGTTAATATGAGAAATTTATAGTAAAGTATGTTAGGCGGCTATAGGCTAGACCCGCAAAGCTAAGATGTATTGCGGTACTAGTCTAGCCCTAGGATTTTATTTAATGGTTAATATGAGAAATTTATAGTAAAGTATGTTAGGCGGCTATAGGCTAGACCCGCAAAGCTAAGATGTATTGCGGTACTAGTCTAGCCCTTAGATTTTATTTAATGGTTAATATGAGAAATTTATAGTAAAGTATGTTATGCGGCTATAGGCTAGACCCGCAAAGCTAAGATGTATTGCGGTACTAGTCTAGCCCTAGGATTTTATTTAATGGTTAATATGAGAAATTTATAGTAAAGTATGTTAGGCGGTTGTAGGCTAGACCCGCAAAGCTAAGTTGTATTGCGGTACTAGTCTAGCCCTAGGATTTTATTTAATGGTTAATATGAGAAATTTATAGTAATGTATGTTTGCTAGTCGCCTCTGTCCACGGACACCTAATTGGTAGTTGGACGTTAAGCCCCGTCTGAAAAAAATAGGCGATTACTTTACTTTACTTTTACATTGGTTGAGAGGGTTGCATTGGGCCAGGAACGGGTGATCAGTGCTAGTTCCACGCTCTGGAAGAGTGGCTACTGGGAACGAGTCTACAAAAAAAACCGGGACCAGGACGCCGAACCCGGGATCACCGCGTGGGGTCGTTACAATTATATTAAACCCCCCCTAAGGGCATAGTCCCTGAAGTCCCCATCCTACAATACCATAAATCTTTCTAGCAATCCCTTGATACCCTACTTAATTCAATGCACCTTGTGTTCGTTGTAGATATCCAAGTTTAAACAGGTATACCGCGAATGACCTGAAATATTAATATCGTATAAATGAAACAATCTTATATATATGAAAGAAATCATTAATTCGTGAAACGTGATGTTTTTAAATTCTATCAGGATCAATTAGCAATCAGTTTCATGGTAATAATAATAAAAAAAAAGAAAAGAAAGAAAAAGAAAAATGCTTTTCCAACACGCACAATTAACCCCGAGGGCTTAAACTGTAGGGTTTTAGATGGGCTTAAACTACACAGATAGTTCCTGGAGAATTGCCTTGTTTTTGCGCTCTCATTGGTTTTCTTTTTTTCCTTTGTTTTTTTGTGCACTCCCTTTTCTACATCAGGTCCAAACTAGTCGAACATCAGACAGATCTAACCCAGAAGAAGGGAGAGTGCTCTGATGGTTAAAAGAGGAAACCAAAAGCTCTTCTTCTTCGTGGAAAGGATTAAACACGCCCCTTCCATTAAGGGTTTTTTCATTCTCTGCACAAGAGAAAAAAACAGGGTGGGCATAAAGAATGGAAGCAAAAGAAGGATTATTCTGGAAGGAAGAGGGATTTACTAAACATACAGGAGTATTCACTTCCTCTGAGGTTATGTGATGATGACCAGTTTATCAGCTCCGGCACACAGTCTTAAATTAACTCCCTCATCCTCCTTTGCTTTGTGTGTGCTGGTTAGATCTACATGATAGAACACGTACTGGTTCTTCTGCGCGCAGAAAAGGGTGGGAGAAGTATTCTTAAAACAGCCAGAGTTCCGGTTAAGTAATTAATTTCCTTACAATTATACTGACATTACACATACATTTATTCCTCGCCTCGGTAGCCGAGCGGTTAAGAGGCGAGTTCTGCAAAGCTAATATGCATTGTGGTACTGGGTTCGATTCCCGGTCATAGGCCTTGCATTTTATTTAAAGGTTAATAAAAGAATTTTACAGTAAAGTGTGTTAGGCGGTTATAGGCTAGATCCGCAAAGCTAAGATGTATTGCGGTACTAGTCTAGCCCTTGGATTTTATTTAATGGTTAATATGAGAAATTTATAGTAAAGTATGTTAGGCGGTTATAGACTAGACCCGCAAAGCTAAGATTTATTGCGGTACTAGTCTAGCCCTAGGATTTTATTTAATGGTTAATATGAGAAATTTATAGTAAAGTATGTTTGTTAGGCGGTACACTTTCAAAGATTGTACATTTTACAGGATGTACCTATTTACAAGTAAATTCGTTTTATGGTTTTCTGAGAAGAGAAAAGTTAAATATGTATTTCACATTCTAAATTTTGGAAAAAAAAAATTCGTTTATACAAGTTAAAACTCGAAAATCGTACTAGGAGCAAATCGTGTAACTTTTCCGGTCAGATTATAAGCGGCCCCCTCTTGCGAAAATGAATTTATTATTCGCACTCGTTAATATTTATTATAAATTAACATAAAAGATGATTTACTGGTTATAATTCAATCACGGAATCCAATTTTTGCATGTCCCTGATTACAAATGTTATTAGCATTCAGTTGGCACGACATGCTGAATAACTAAACAAAACGGGGATGGGGCCAGGGTTTTATGGTGGGAGGGGTGGCAGGGAGATTCGACTTTTTATTGCCATGGCAACCATTCTCTTGTACATTCACAAAACAAAATCTCTCTTTCTTTTAATATTTCTCAAATAATCTTGACATCCCTCCAACTCCAAAATAAATCCTACTTCCAGTTGCTACAAAATTAGGGTGGGGATTAGCTCAGTGTACTAGATTCCAACAAGAAGATTCTGGGTTCTAATGCAAGTGCTTAGATTTTCCAAGTAGGTTCTTCAGCTCATTTTTCGGAGGCCGGAAGTGTGCTGAAAAAAGCACCGGGCGTTAATGACCTCAATTACGCTCCTAAAAAAAAGAAAAAAATTACCCAGATTTATCCTAAGTGTGGTTAGGTCCACATTACTAGATAATATCTTAGACTTTATCGATCGGAGCACTCCGATCAGAGAATCAGAAGGTAGGCAGGTAGAATATAAGACGGAAACAAGTGAATTCGGTTAAACTAAACTGATATTAATCTAATTCTGATAATGGATGATAAACCGATAAGGGTTGCTATAATGATAAAACTTTAATATGCTTTGTAATTTTGAATCTCAGGCGCCACGATGGCCGAGCGGTTATAGGCTAGACCCGCAAAGCTAAGATGTATTGCGGTACTAGTCTAGCCCTTGGATTTTATTTAATGTTTAATATGAGAAATTTATAGTAAAGTATGTTAGGCGGTTATAGGCTAGACCCGCAAAGCTAAGATGTATTGCGGTGCTAGTCTAGCCCTTGGATTTTATTTAATGTTTAATATGAGAAATTTATAGCAAAGTATGTTAGGCGGTTATAGGCTAGACCCGCAAAGCTAAGATGTATTGCGGTGCTAGTCTAGCCCTTGGATTTTATTTAATGTTTAATATGAGAAATTTATAGTAAAGTATGTTAGGCGGTGATAGACTAGACCCGCAAAGCTAAGATGTATTGCGGTGCTAGTCTAGCCCTTGGATTTTATTTAATGGTTTATATAAGAAATTTATAGTAAAGTATGTTTGCAAGTCGCCTCCGTCCACGACACCTAATTGGTTAGTTGGATGTAAAGCCGGCCTGAAATAATAGGCAATTACTTTACTTTACTTTTGAATCTCATAATTTTTGTAATTTTGAGAATTTTAAGAAATAAAAAAATCACGAAATTGTTTTTAACTGTTTTTTTGTTTTTGTTATTCCCTAATTAATACGATATAATAACCAATCACTGGACAGTGACGCTGTAGTAGCGGCAAGGAATGAAAATGCTAAGGGTCGATTAGTTACCAATTTATCAAAACCTGTGGGTTGAAATCCATAACGGAAATTAGCATAATTTTAGCGTCATCAATATGATATATAATCCAAGTTGTACAAAATATGTAACAAGATGTCCAAGTTAAGTGATAAATTTTGGTTTTGGTTTTGTTGTTGGTTTCCCATCAAATATAATATATATGCTTGGTTATTAATTACTAATCAAGAAAATTTAATGATTAGTCATCATAAAATGTGGCTGGTCATGAAGTTAGGATGTGTGTGGGTGGGTAATGGTTGGCCATAAGGTGTTCGTGATCGTGTGGGTGTTTGTATGTGCTAGGTAGTTGTAGTGATGAAGTGTAGGTGGTATGCGCGTGCGTAAAAGGCAAGTAGCATGCTACAAATCAGTTTGACCGCAATGAGTCAATGCTCAAGCAGCCCTAGAAAGGTATTGGTTGGTGGTGGAGGGGGGAGCCAGCCCTAGAATGAAAATCCCTGCAACTCCTCTTCTGCCCACAATGAGTGAGTAGGGCTAGGATGGACTGGCCACACACACACACATACACACACACACACACACATGTACGTACGTATTCCAGTGGGTATGGAAGTTATCTTCCCATACCCAAAAAAAAAAACTGTGGGCTACCAATTGGTTGGAGAGGTTAAGCTGAAAACTCAGCAGGAGAACAAATCCGCACAGCGGGGGAACAGTGGCGAGAATGGTGCGAGTTATGGTCTACTATGAAGGAAGCCCTTTTTACTCCATCGCCGTGGGTTATATTTGGACGCTTTGTAAGAGCGTTTGAAAAATAACCCACAGTATTCCTGTGGCTACTAGGTGGCCGTAGGTTTGGGGTTGAAAAATAATAAATTGACTGGTTGTTTTGTGAGCGTTCGTAAAAAAACAAAAAAAAGATTGCTGATCGTTTGTGTGCTCGTAGGTAAGTTTGGTTGAATGAGTTAAGGTAGGCCAATTTATAAAAATTACACTTTATTCCTTAACAATTGCTCTTCATCACTTTACTTAGACACAATTGCTAAAATTATTTATAAAAAAAAAAGCAAAAAAAAAAAAACAAAAAAGTAAGTTGTTATTGTGTGAAACGTTCCGCAAGACAAGTTTTCTTAGCAACCATTTCGTTTGGACAAAAAAACGCTACAAAGCATAAAATTTCATTCCGTGGCACTTCCGTCTAACCTAGCTACATACTTACCCTGGGCGGACCTTAGCCACCGCCTTTACCATTTTTAGCCATTCCGACCTAGCGTGGGCTTCTCCAGTTTTTTTATTCCCATTTCCTTTACGTAAACTTCCTTCCGCTTAACCGTTTATAAATTTCTATTAATTTTTCAATTTAATAAGGCCGCTCATTAATTGTAATTACGCAGAGAGAAGTGGGCTACCCACGACAGAAGCGAGGCAAGCAAAGGTATTGTGTACTGGGTTCGATTCCAGGTCTAGGCCTTGGTTTTTTTTTTTAATGGTTTTTCTTCGTCGCGAACAGAGGCGATTAGCAAACATACTTTACTATAAAGTTCTCATATTAACCATTAAATAAAATACAAGGGCTAGACTAGTACCGCAATACATCTTAGCTTCGCGGGTCTAGCCTATAACCGCCTAACATACTTTGCTATAAATTTCTCATATTAAACATTAAATAAAATCCAAGGCCTAGACTAGTACCGCAATACACCTTAGCTTTGCGGGTCTAGCCTATAACCTCTCGGCTATCGTAACGCCTAGTTCAACTAACTATTGGTAGAATTGAATATCAAAATAAAGCAAATTAGCATCGGCTGAACAAGAAATAAGTGGCCTTATTCCATCGCTGGAGTAATTTTAGGAAAACCTGGAGTCAGAGATAAGCGCTTCCAGTCTGCAGTCCAGGGAATAACCGCCTCGCTACCAATCGGCCTTCTTTGCATATTCATAACGGTGGGCTCAAAACAGTAATTGTTACCAAAGTAATACAATCAAAGGAAGTTTGGTTAAACTTTTAACTTTAAAGCATCAAGTTCACATATCTCAGTAACGATCTCCCCCAGTAACTGACGCCAAAATTATTGGGCCGACGCACCAAAGTTGGTCCATTGTACGTCTTGCAGTTTGATAGTGTAAAAGTAAATAAATAACTAAGCATGGCCATTATCGTTTGGTTACAACTAGAAAACAGCATTAAATTATGCTGCACAACTTTCATCATGCTGTGGGCAGTAGGAGTGGGGTGTAACAGGTTAGCCCAAAACTCTTCCCCATATAAACCTTTTCATCACCAAAACTTGAATACTTCTATGGGAATATATATTGTTGATGGGTGGAGGTTGGCTGCACTGTGCGGGATGGCTGCCTGCTTTCCTCCCCCCCCTCACTCCATGCTAAACTTCCAACATGTATGCTTGTTTTAGTATGCATAGCATCTGCTTACAACTTCCTTCTTTTTACGACATGCATATCTGCATTTATATATATTTTATAGCAAAGCAATCTATATTTATCCTCCTTAGAATGTCTGGGGCTACATTTTATATATGTGATAGAGATATCAGCTGATACATCGCATTAAATTTAAATTTATTTTCATTGATTTTTATCAGTAAACGGAAGCATGCGACTCAGACGTTGACAATCTATTGTGACCACTCACACGACCTGCTCTAGTTTTAAAGTTCTAACTCATCCAATACTCTACAAACTCCATTACACTGAAATGTAATCTTACAGAGAATACAACCCCTGCTGGAGAATTAAACCCGGGACGAATTTTTCTGGAAATACGATAAAAAGTTATAATCATTTTCTTCTTTTGACTGTACGCATATACTTAGTTCAGAGGAAAGTTTAGGAGCCATAGAAAATTAACAAACCATTGAACAAATGTCTACTTCCGGTTTAGAAACTTTTTTCTTAAAAACTCAATTTTGGCAACACTCTTTTCAGTACTGGACATTACAGTAAGTAGAACTTTACAAAAGGGATCTACACTGCCCGGAAATGCTTTTAATCCAAATTTTGCGAGAATATTGTTTTCTAGTTGAAGTTTTAGATTTATTTTAGATTCGTTAGAGCACTTCCTGAAAATCGCTTTTGAGTAATACTGTGAAAAGGAGTGGGTAAAGTGATCAGAATTGTGTTTGAGGAAAATTTGTGAGTTAGAACTTCCGAGAGTAATTGAAGAGCTTGGTGCAAAAAGGAGTTATCTACAGTTTTTTAAAATTTTTAGTAGGGACAAAAAAACTAAATATGCTTTAAGATGAATTCCTTATGTTGTGTCTGCTGTAAGGATTAGTTAAGGATATTGTGAAGGGGTCATTTTTGGGGCTCAATTTGAACTTTCTAGGGCATTTTTTAAGCTTGCTATAAGCAAAAGTTATTTTGCAGCTAACTCTTTTTTGCACCAAAATCATAATTTTCAGTAAAACTTGAGTACATATTAAGTACTTTAGTCCACAGATTTCTTGTTTTTGAGCTTTTAAGTGGCATTTTGTGTCTTGTCGAAGTGAATGTTAGATATATTATTATGCCTGTCAAATAGAAAAATAATAATATCTACCTAATATAAACATTAAATAAACCTAATATAAAAATGTTTGTTTGATTGATTGCGTCATCTTTTCTGTTTGGAGCAAAAGAAAGTTATCTGCAGTAGCCAAACTCATTTTTGCTCCAAATCTAACCTAGGTTAGAGAATAAGTAATAATAAACGAGTCTGCATAAAGAGTCGTTAATGCACCAAAAGATGTAGAATTGAACATACAATAGGGGGCGCTACTAAACACATTTTCTGAAAAAAATGTAGATAACTCCTTTTTGCACCAAGCTCTTCAATTGTAAGAACAGGTCCAATACCTGTTCACAGACTTGTGAGTATTTACTCCCAGATTTTTTTTTACACGAGTAAAAAAAAATAAATAAATAAATAACTGTTCTTTACAGAAAACAGGAAATAGAAGTAGCTGTAGATAGGATCTGTGTAATGAAGCATAATTTTTTTAGCATTTTTTAACCACTACTCTCATTTCAAAAGAGGCTGACGAAGAAACTAAGTGAGGCAAACAGCCAAGATCCTGGCGGAAGAGTTTGGACTTGATTTCTCATCAAGTTGGTGAACAGCATCCACAGTAATTGGTGTTACCAGTTGACATGAATATACTTCTTACAACAACCAACTAACTAACAAACCAACAACAACAACAAGGAACACAATACCGTACAATAGTAGCAAAGCAGGACAGGGCTACCAACACACTCTAGTAAATACAAAAGATAAATTACTTATTAGGGCTCGGGGTGTTGTGAACAAAAGCCTACAGCCGTCCCGGTGAACTGGACCCCTCCCTTGTCCTAACACTTCTCCACCCCCCATGACATGGTCCCTGTATAAAACCAACATGACCCTGGCTGATGACATACACACAGACCCCCTCTCACTTTTATACCATTCCCCGGGACCTGTTATAAAGAGTTATGTGTCCCCCTCCCCGCACCCGTACTCTGCGTTAAACCATGTTGCGCAGGCGTACTACGCACGTACGTTAATTTGTAAAGTTTTTTAATTTTCATCATGTACATACATGTAATATTTTAACCGCTCGTGCGAAGAAAAGCGTTTTTATCTCGCAGATTTTCAGGGTTTTTTTTTCGTGGGAAAATAAATTTTGGAGCGAACAAACACGAATTTCCCTTACTAAGACTTCTCTCGGAAGAACATTTTAAAAGGAAGGAACATAATTATCTTATTTTAGTCCGCCTGTTTTTCGTTGCTTTCTTGATAGGGAATTGAATTCCACTTCAATGAGAATGATTGGTCGTTTGGGAATCTCGTCCAACAATCTACAATAAAAGATTGATTCATTACTCCAAAAGAAAGAAAGATCATTACAAATTATTATTATAAATACGTAATAATGAATCAGACAAAAATAAAAAGATGATATTCAAATAAAAACCTTTTCCCTAGATTTGAACTCTAAAGGAAATCCAAAGAGGTATTTTCAAATAAAAAAAAATATTCTCCATTCAGTAAATGAGTATTTCCTGTTTTAGAACCGTTGTAGATAAAGTTCACAGGAAATCGTTACCACCATTTTTCATGAAATCTCAAAAAAAGTTAGGAAATTGTATCCAGTAAAAAAAAAGAGGCATTTGAGTATTTTTTGATAACAAAAGTTACTGTTACTAAACTTTAAGATTAAGATTAAGGTTAGAAAACGGGACGGGACCTAGGCCCCACGGCACTGAAGCCACTAGAGTCTTATTGTGTCTTCCTCTTTTTGGGACTAATAATTGAAACCTCCCCCTACTAAACAGTATGAAGACTTTCTCTACTTGTTCTTTTTGCGCTACAATCTCCTTTTGGTATCAAAGAGCCATAGATTTCATAGCGCAACCAATCGATAGTGCAACGCAATCGAACAACAGGTGAGAGACCGTTTCCTCCTCTTCCTGACACAGTCTGCACAGCAGTTCCGAGCTAATAAGACCCCCCACCTTGTACGGGATGCTTCCTGAACCTACCGTGCCCTATGAATAGGCCTGTAATCAGAATTAATCTGATTCCTACCCAAATACAGGGTCTCTTTGGCTCTTTGCTTACACAGCCAAGGCTAGCTCTAGTCTTGCTATATCCCAGGACACATCACCCAGCTCTTCTCGAGCTCTCTCCAGATCAAATCTCTAAGAGCCGCACGAGCAGAACCCTTGGTGATCTCCAGGACAATGAAAGGAGTGCTGGCTCCATTCCTGGCCAGTCGATCAGTTGTCTCATTCCCCTTAATCCCCCCACATGACCCGGCATCCTTTATACTGTACTTTACTAAACAAACACACACACTACTATTTACTTATACTAGGGACGGGTCTACTAAACTGATTTTACTTTAAATTTTTAATTTTTTCAAACTATATTCAAATATCTTGACTTCCGTTTGGGAAAAAAAGATTTGAGATTGGTCCAGTTAGGCTCTCACATTATGAATGGAGTCTGCCTGAAGTAGGGGCCTAATTTTGGAGTTTCCATTCATCAGTTTCCCAGATCCATTATAGTATTCTGCAATAATCTGGAAGAAAATGGTATTATGATTACAAATATCTTGAGTAACCATGGTTACATAATTAGAGATTTACAGAATGAAGAGATATAGCGTATTATCAGATAGATAATACGACAAGATGAAATAGCATTAAACTCGCCTCAAGGTGTATTCAAAACATGGCGGCATCCAGTTTCTGGATTTAGTTTTCATAGAAATGTTGTAGCACGTGTAAACTGTTGTATTATAAACCAAACAGTATAATCCCCACTATAGTCATACTGTTTTAGGAGAGGAGACAGGAGGTGATGGTGGTGGTAAAATGAAACAACAGTCTTCAAACTATGGTGAGAGTAACCGCCATGTTAATTCTACCATTAATAAACTATCAGCTAAAGTTAGTTTAGCTTTACAATTACCTAAGTTCAACCATTATTCCAGCAACATGTCTGCCAATTTGCTCATTTAGCCGGGAGTGAAAGGGTGGAAAGTTCAGCTCCTCCTACTCCTACAGTATAGACGTCTCAGCCAATTTGGTTGCAGGTTATAGGGAAGAAATGTATTAGGTAACCTTATTGGCTGTCCAATTAGTCAATCAAATTTCATTTTGTTAAAATTTCAACCAATTACGTGTTGCTTTGCGGTAATAGTGTGTTAATTAATGCTAAGACTTGTTGCTGATGAGTTTAAAATTTTAATTCAATAGATATATTTAAATGAGATGTTCACGATTAATGTTAAATACTTGCTTTTTATTTATTTAATTATTTAATAAAAGGAAATATTGCTGCGATCGATACCAAACTTTCAAAATTGAGATTTTCCCGGAAGTACCCGTTTTGAAGATCATTATTCCAAAAATGGGATTTTTACGAATAGTTTTTTCCCCTTTTTTTGGGCATTGACTTCCGCCATACAGCCAGCATCGTCTAGGTGCTTATCACTAGAATATCACTCACTCTCCATTCTTACTTATAAATACATTCCCTTCACACATTCATCCCTCTACTATATCGAACTATTTACATATACTACAACTAATGGATGGATCAGTACTCAATATTCCTGCCATCCTTATAGCTTAACCGAAATTAAAATCACCGTAATCCTTCTCTAATCATTTTCTTCCATTCATTCTAATCGGCTATAACTTTTAAATACACTAATATTTCTATAGATTAGAAAGATATTTCTATAGACCCATCAACCAATATAACCTCCTTACTGCTAGTAATCCAAGAGCTGTTGGTGTTTGAATTTGAAATTTCAATTATAAGATTTTTTGCTTGTAATGGCTCTAATTTTCAATTACTTCAGCAAAGGTAAGCAGCTTGTTTTAAATTGAGTAAATTTACAACTACATAACTTTCAAGTAACTCAAACCTGTTTTTATGCGGTCCTTTTTTATGCGATTTTTTATTTGTGCGTTTTTATTTGTGCGTTTCTTTTTGTGCGATCTCATAATTTAATTATTGAACTGACAATAATTTCAATGACAACGAATAAAATGTGCAATACAATATTGCGATTGAATTTTTGGGTAGCAATGCAAAAAGTTTTGTATGTGTAAAAAAAATATACGAGGGTCGTTTGAAAAGTCCGTGCAAAAATAAAAACTACTTAATTTTTTGGGGTAAACCTTTTTTATTTTTCAACATAGTCTCCTTTTAGGCTTATACCCTTCGTCCAACGCTGCTCTAGTTTGTTGATCCCTTCCGAATAATAGGATTTGTCCAAGTCTGAAAAATAGCCATTCGTTTCTGCAATCACCTCCTCGTTTGAATAATATCTTTTTCCCGCCAGCCATTTCTTCATATTGGGGAACAAATAGTAGTCCGTGGGAGCCAAGTCTGGAGAATAGGGGGGATGTGAAACGAGTTGGAACCCTATTTCCATTAATTTTGCGACCACAACTGCTGAGGTGTGAGCTGGTGCGTTGTCGTGATGGAAAAGGACTTTTTTGAGGGCCAATCGTGGGCGTTTTTCTTGCAGTTCGGTTTTCAAACGGTCCAATAACGATGAATAATATGCACCTGTAATAGTTTTACTCTTTTCCAGATAGTCGATGAGGATTATTCCTTGCGAATCCCAAAAGACAGTCGCCATAATCTTTCCGGCCGAAGGAACGGTCTTCGCCTTTTTTGGCGCAGATTCCCCCTTGGTAACCCATTGTTTATATTGTTCTTTGGTCTCAGGAGTGTAGTGATGTATCCATGTTTCATCCACAGTGACGAAACGACGCTTAAAGTCCTGCGGATTCTTCTGGAACAGCTGCAAACCGTCCTTGCAACACTTCACACTATTTCGTTTTTGGTCAAGCGTGAGCAATCGCGGCACCCATCTTGCGAATAGCTTTGTCATGTCCAAATGTTGATGCAAAATATTATGTACCCGTTCATTCGAGATGCCCACAGCACTAGCAATCTCACGCACCTTCACTCTTCTGTCATCCATCACCATATCATGGATTTTATCAAAGATTTCTGGAGTAGTAACCTCAACAACAGGACGCCCAGAACGTTCAGCGTCACTTGTGCCCATATGGCCACTCCGAAAATTTTGAAACCACTTATAAACTGTTCTAATCGAACTACTTTCATAAAGTAGTGTTTAATCAACACACGAAATTCTTTTTCGTCCATTTTTTGAAAATCACTCGACTTCCTCGATTCAAACGAATGCCAAACACAAAGAAATAGACCGATCTGGCTTGGTGTGTGTTCTTCCAAGAGATGCTACTAACTAAACATAACCTCGATACGCGCCAGTAGTGCTATCTCTCTGACTTTGCACGGACTTTTCAAACGACCCTCGTATATGTAAATAAAATATTTAACAATGTTCGCATATGTTCTTTCTAAATCAGGCTCCAAAAGGTTTTGCGAGATTCGAAGTAGCTGCCAAGCTATTTCGTTTAAAAAAGCAATTGCTAGTTAAGATTATGAGTTATTTTATAAGTGAGATTTTTTTTATGCGGTCCCTATTCACCGCATAAAAAAAAAAAAAAATTAATATTGTTTCGAAAACTATTTCTTGTAGGTTACTCTTGAAGTTTTATGTGATTTTTTTTAATGCGTTTTCTTTTATGCGGTCCCTATCCACCGCACAAAAACAGGTTTGAGTGTAACACAGTCGAGAAATTGTCAAAAAAACTAACGTGAACACTAGCCCGAGTTACACTAGCTCTAGTTCTTTTTCCTTGAAAGATTTCTTGGGTTTAGAACGGTGATCATGAATTACGTTAATACTTTTTAAAAAAAGATAATAATTCAAAATTTCAGGACAGAGATCAACCACGTATTCAATCTTTACGACATACAGTGGATCAAATTCATACACCAAGTTTTTTCACTTTATCTACTGAACTTTTGTTTCTAGGATGACTATTTCTTCAGCACTGAAATCGAAGATAGTAACAATGAATTTAATGCTCTCATTTTCTTTTATAAACATAAAGAATTGGTTAAAAAACAGAAAAATAATTTATTGTATGCAAAATAAGTATACATACAGCTGATGGTTATGAATTTAAGCTTTATTTATTATAGATAAATAAAAAGATAAAATTGTGGCGCTACTTCAGCAAGGGTTTAGTTATCGCCATATAGGGGGGGGGGGGAACTTACATTATCTCATACGACCGTCCAGGATATAATTAGAAAGTTTAAGACAAATTCTACTGATAACGCAAGACGTTCTGGGAGGCCGAGAAAAGTTTCTGTGAGAGGAACGCGCAATCTGGTGCGGCAAGTTTTCAACAATCCACCAACTCTTGGAAAGCCTCGCGTCAACTTCAGGGACCCTTGTTACGCCATAGACATCCGAAATCGACTATATGCAGCGGGCTGCTAAAGTAGAACTGCAAGGAAGAAACCATTCATTAGTGAAATCAATAGGATGAAGAGACTGGATTTCTATAGCTCTGCTACAGATTTAAAGCACATAGATGTTGCTGGAGAATATTATGTCTTCGTAGCGAAATGGTGCATCTAAATCCCTGTCATAAGTCGTCAAACATTCGTTTCCTTTCTACTGTACATAACGTGGACATATCATTATTATATGTTTGAAATCCTCCTCCTAATTGCAATCTACGCAAAGAGCAGAGGACCTTTACGAATAGTTTAAATGTATGTGTATGTCAGTCTATCTAGCCGAAAGTTCAAAAATGGATAAATGGTTTTGGAGCCACTATCGGAACTGACAATAAGCTTTTCACAAAAAAATCAGAACAGAAAGGAGCAATTTCCTAAATCAGGTTTAAGATTTTTTTTTTCTCTCGAACAAGGCTCCTAGAATTTTCCCGGACTAAATCGTTTGAGTTTTCCAACTTAATTTTTCCCATCAATGCTTCAAATGTGAGCGACAATAATTAGTCTTTAGTTTTCTTCTCGTATTTCCGGTGAAACTTAAAATTCATAATTTTCACATTTTCCAAATTTCTTTTCTTAAAAACTAGAAGAAAATTCCTTTAAAAAAATTAATAAAGAAATCGACTAATCCAAAATAAATCCACAAGTGTACATCATTTAAGGTAAATGATGGAAAATTTCCATTCAAGGCGGTATTTCCAAAGTCATAATATTTGGCGAATTATTCGGTTGGCAGAACATAGTCGGGTACTATGTACATAGGCAGAGATATGGCCTGTGGGGTTGGTTGTTCAGTATGGATTGGACATAAGCAAACCTATTTGCATGGCCTGCAGGCCATATCAGCACTTAGACGTGGGCACGTATCACATACAAACATATTTTGCATACTTTATGATGTTTACATTGCTTTCCTCACTTGAATTAATGTTTATCTTGAGGAGTTTTCCTTTTCCTGTTTCGCATATTTCTTTTTAAAGTACGAGGAAGTAGTGTAAACGTGTCAAATACTCGAAACTGAGTTGATGGACTATTTCTGAGCTACTACATACACTGGAAGACAGGAAGTTGGTCCGATGAGGAACTTAAAAGAGGATTGGCAGGTGGTAGCCGCTCTCCAGGTTTATCCTGTTATTTCTGTGTCTGTGATGGTGTCACAAAAGGATGGTAGATTGCTAAGTTTCTATTCTAGAATATCTGTTAATTTGGGCTGTTTTGGTGATCCAATGAGAATTCCCTTTGTAACTGATAGTTTCGAGGAATTACAGCAGCAGGCTGAATCTAAGATGAAAATCAAGTTCCGTGGTCTTAACCATGAATAAATAGAGCTACAACTTTAAAGCTCTTCTATCGACAACCAGTTCCTGCCCAAGAGCCTAAGCTTAGCCTCCTTATGCCCTAAAAATCCATAAGAAGTTTCTTCCTTTTGTCTTATAACACTACAGAAAGGATCGAGCCCCACTTTGTAGGATGTCTCCTTAAACCACAATGCCCAGTATGAGGTAACCAGCCAGATACCTGTGAGAGAGCTCTGTGAAATACGCCACAGCATCTCACTGACAACTCTGTTCCTACTGGCCACAGAGCTCATCCGGAAGAATGAATGCTACAAGGCTGTCCACGCTAGTGAGTGGAGAATCCGTTCAAAGGCAAAGCTACCCAACATCTTGCTGGAAAATGTGAGAAAGGACACCTAGAAAGATGTTGTACTCCTTTGGCGAAAGCCAAAAAAAGAAGACCTAGTCTTAAGATTAAGATTAGAAAAGAAACGGGACCTACGCCCCACGGCACCGCAGTCACAAGAAGCTTACTGTGCCCACCCCTTTTCGGATCTAGTAGACGAAACCTCTCCTACTAAAGAGGTTGAAGACTTCCCCTACTAGTGCTTTTTGCGCTACCATCTCCTTTGGTCTCAAAGTTCCAAAGGTTTCATAGCGCAACCGCTCGATTGCAACACAATCGAACAGCATGTGAGAGGCCGTTACCTCCTTTTACTGAATGATCTAGACTTAACTTGGCTGCCATATGTAAGGACGACTCAGTAGGAAGAAAGCAATATCGAAGGGTCCATCAAGAAATTAGCCTCAATTATTAAGCAATTAACCTATCAAGCGAAGAATATTTTGTACGTATATCCGCCTTAAAAAAAGAAGCAGTTAGAATGCCCGGAAGTCCGTAATCAGCGAGAATTGTGCGTATTAATAAAGAAGTGGACACACCACAGATGAATTTTTATTCATCATATTGATTTTATGCTAAATTCATCACGACTGATTGCCTTTACTTGACATTACAAATAAACCGAAAAACATTTACAGAACAAAAAAGCTAAATAAATGAAGCAAAGTTAAAACATGTGGAAACATGCGTCAATTGACGTCACATTAACCCTTTTAACACTGTTAAATGAGTTTGTCTCAAGTTCCCCTTTGTATATTCACTGACCTATTTCTTCTTTTTTTTCCAAGAAAAATCCACTACCAGTTTTCACCATTTTCCAGGGACATTATTGGCGAGCTACACACAGACACACACACACACTAACTTCAAGTTGAATCATTACGAAAATCTCTTAATTGTTCAGCTTGGAAAATTGTATGCACTTCTTTATTTAGGGAACTGTAAGCATGTCTCTAATTTACCAATTTACGGAATAATGTACAGTTGTGTGAATAACAGTATAACTTAATCTTTTATTTTATCCATCATAGCACGCATGTTTATTGTAATACTGATGTTATGAAGTTATCCTTATCTCCTGGGAGTCACGAAAAAGAAAGTAGTGGAAGAGAGTCACTGTTATCTCGTGGAAGTCATGGAGAAGAGAGAAGTGAAAGAGAGTCACTGTTACCTCGTGGAAGTTTGTAGAAGAGAGAAGTGAAAGAGAGACACTGATACCTCGTGAAAGTCATTGAAAGAGAGTCACTCTTACCTCGTGGAAGTCATGGAGAAAAGAGAAGTGGAAAAAGAGTCACTGTTACCTCGTGGAAGTTATGGAGAAGAGAGAAGTGAAAGAGAGTCACTGTTACCTCGTGAAAGCAATTGAAAGAGAGTCACTGTTACCTCGTGAAAGCAATTGAAAGAGAGTCACTGTTACCTCGTGAAAGCAATTGAAAGAGAGTCACTGTTACCTCGTGGAAATCCTGGAGAAGAGAGAAGCGAAAGAGGCTGCGCTATTCCTTAAACTAATTGAATGTTGAAAAAGGCTTTATTTTTTTTCATCAATATATTGGTAAATTGAGACACCAGAAACCCAAAAATAGTTGCCAATAACAGTATTTTGCTTTTACCAAGCCCCCCCTAAAATTGATAATCAGAAAATAACCAAAAACAATAAATAAATAATTTTTCTTAGATTTTTCTTTAAGGCATTTTAAGGGCGAATGGGGTTAGGGTATTAGATTCCTCTTAGAGATTCATTTTATCGTAATGTGCAGTTTTATATTGTAGACAATATTAAAGTAAGAGTTGGATTTGTTTTAAAACTTGAGAGTTTGCAAAAAAAATGTATAAGTTTGTACTTAGAGAATTGCACGAAGTGAAAGCCCATGTGAGTGGAAAACTTTTAAATCTTGAAAGCAATAAAATTGTTGTATAGCTGTCTGGAAATAAGAAAATGTAAAATTTAATGGAAATACGAAGTTAGTAAAAAAAATTTTAATAAAAATTAAAATTCTCTGGAGATTGCACTATATATGCACTATACATTTATTGTCCACACTACGCTACAACACTATTTCTGCTAAACGCACACTGAGGCTTTCGGAAACTGTGAACTCTTGCACGCGAAGAAAACTTAATCGTAAACTTAGAATTTTTCTTTTACTCTCACACTAAAACTGAGAGAAATAAAAAAGAACTTTTCCGGCTGGAAAATAATCTTTTCTTTTTTTCTATTCAAAGCAAGAAAATGTGTTTGGTTGGATGCGAGGAAGTGTTACTTTCAAAAAGTCTACTCTGTGAAAGTTCCGACTAAGAGGAAATAAGTTATAACAAGAGGAAAGGTTATAAAAAATACAACAGCTGTGCTTTTAAAAACAGCTGATTCCTTTCTCGCCGCCATATTTGTTTTTTATTCAATTGTAGTTGTTGGGTGGTGGGGGGAGAATTATTTTTTTATGCTAATTTCACGCATTACCTCAAACAATCAATCCGATGATTGTACCATGAGGCCTAGTTTCATTGCAATGAAGTTTCTGCTCTCTTTAGATCTAACAATGGAATATAAAAGTTGCCTTCTCTTAAAACCAGTCACAAAATGCTGTAATTGTGTAGATTTTAGAGAGTTGACACCGGAAACAAACCATTTTTGAGCTTCCACAAAGAGAGAATGTGTACTTGAGTTCGTATCTACTTAAACTCAATTATGATGAATCGCAGTAAGTCCGAACTCGTCAATTCCCACTAATTAGTTTCCTTTTACAAATTCGATTGACGTGAATTACGATTTTACTAAATCGATTTTTAGATAATCCCACTAAAAAAAAAAACGGCTCCCACTACTTTCATGAATCCTTGATGTACCAAATTGTGAATTTGTAGTTCTGTTTTTCTCGAAATTTAATTTGATCTGTTTTGAACGCGAAAAATTACACTTATAAAATTTTGGGCATTTCATCTTATTTTTTTTTTAGAAAAAGAGGAGGAAAAAATGCTCAAAGGTTGTTGTTTTCCAGCATTCGACTTTTGCGGGCAGTTTTCGAGATATCAAAACGTTTTTAATTCCCAAAAAATTCTTATAATAATTTAAGGAAATGTGAATTTTAATTTAAAATTTCTATTTTAGGGCAGTTTTCTGGGATGGATTAGAATAGGCTATAACTGTCAGGTTACATTTCAGTGTAATGTACACTTTACCAACTGTAGAATACTGGAAAGAAGTTTAAAATATGTTTCAAACATTTGGAGTTTGTGCTGCCACGATAGCAGAGCGGTTATAGGCTAGACCTGCAAAGCTAAGATGTATTGAGGTACTAGTAAAGCCCTTAGATTTTATTTAATAGTTAATATGAGAAATTTATAGTAAAGTATGTTAGGCGGTTATAGGCTAGACCCGCAAAG
Organism: Rhodnius prolixus; assembly: GCF_049639745.1. Lineage (NCBI taxonomy): Eukaryota > Metazoa > Arthropoda > Insecta > Hemiptera > Reduviidae > Rhodnius > Rhodnius prolixus. The sequence goes on along the minus strand of NW_027411583.1, from coordinate 9,538,518 downwards.
CTAAGATGTATTGCGGTACTAGTCTAGCCCTTGGATTTTATTTAATGGTTAATATGAGAAATTTATAGTAAAGTATGTTAGGAGGTTATAGGCTAGACCCGCAAAGCTAAGATGTATTGCGGTACTAGTCTAGCCCTTGGATTTTATTTAATGGTTAATATGAGAAATTTATAGTAAAGTATGTTAGGCAGTTATAGGCTAGACCCGCAAAGCTAAGATGTATTGCGATACTAGTCTAGCCCTTGGATTTTATTTAATGGTTAATATGAGAAATTTACAGTAAAGTATGTTTGCTAGTTGCCTCCGTCCACGACACCTAATTTGGTAGTTATGCGAATATATTTGTGAACGATATGTTTGATAATGTAATTATATTATTTAATAAATACATACGAATACATGAATACATTCATATATACGCATAATAATTAATTTAATGAATTCCTAAAAAAAAGAAATAAAATTAGTTGTGAAAGACCGAAGAACAATACAGTTTAATATCAGGTACAATTGGTTTTAATATTTCAGTATGAACATGTTGACGTGAATATGAAACAATATTAGAATCCTGGGTTACAATTATACCCAGTACGTATATGCATGCGTATTTGAAAGCAAATTAGTATTTAAGATTCTATCCCTAGAACACACGCTCCCTGGTGGATGAAATTACAAAGTTTATCCTCTAACTAACCCACAGGATCATTATGATGCTTACACACACACACACACACACACACAGGAGAAAGGAAAAAAAGATGGCGGACGGTGTAGATGCAAGGTTTAATAGTGCTCTTGTTAATATTCGTGAAGTGACAAAACTTCGAGGGAGTGTAAGTAAAGAAACGAAACAATTAGTGTTAAGTTCCATAAATGATCTAAATACTATTTACAACGAGTTGAAAAAAGAAGTTAGAATGCTTAAACAAAAAGTAAGTGTAGTTGAGTGTAAACAAGTCTACAAGCCTACTTTTGCTGAAATAACAGCATGCAAGGATAAAGAAAAAGAAATAGTAAGTACTTTTAAAACAATAATAGAACCAAATAAAACAATGACTAGTGAGCAAACAAAACAAATAATTAAAGAAAACATAGACCCAGTCAATCTTGGCTTAAGTATAAGACATTTAAAAAAAATTAAAGATGGAAAGGTTTTAATTGAATCAAGCAATAAGCAGGACATGGAAAAAATAACTAAAGAAATTAATTCAAAGTGCAAAAATGATTTAAAAGCCTACATAGGCAACAAAAAGTGGCCTAGAATGATTGTTTACAACCTTCCAGAGGAGGTTACGTTGGAAAACGCATCAGAAATTATAGGCAAGCAAAATACGGAAATAGTTACCAATAAAAATGACATAATACCAAAGAAGATATTTCTAAATAAACGCAGAAATATTAGAAATTTAATTCTGGAAGTAAATCCTTCTTTAAGAAAATATTTTTTGTTTCATGGTATCAAAGTAATGTGGAATCTGTGTCGGGCAATGGACTATGTGTCAATATTTAGGTGTTTTCATTGCAACTCACTAACTAGACATAACGAAGAATGCAAAAATAGGCTAGCTTGCCCAGTGTGTGCCGATGAACACAGGATACAGGATTGCCCGCGGATAAAAGAACAGTGCAGTAACTGTCTCAACTACAATAAAAATTGTAAGTCGGATAAAAAGCACGATACAAATCATTCCTCTCTTAGTAGAAATTGTCCTGTTTATTTAATGATAGTCAATAGAGTAAAACAAAATATAGATTATGGTAATTAAACCTAAGACAAACATAAACAAAAGAGTATATAAGGAAAACATTAGGTGTTTGCAAATTAACTTGATGAGATCTAGGAAGGCTACGGATAAATTGTGTGAGCTGTTAACTAGAGAAAAGTATGATATAATCCTCATTCAGGAACCTTACTGTATCTCTAATAAGGTGGCAGGAGTTTCTAGGAGCTACAGGACCTATCAGAAAGGTGAGGGGAGGAAGAGAGCGGCTGTGATTGTCACTGATCCCATGTTAGATGTTGTTCTGTTGAGTGAACTCAGCGATGAAGATGCTGTGATGGTTGAGATTCATAATGGAAATGGCCATAGTTACTTTTTAGCAAGTATGTACCTTGATCTTAACTGTGATATCAACCAAGAACTAAATGATTTGAAACATAGATTAGACAGATTTAAGAATAGCAGCTATATAATCTGTATGGATAGCAACTGCAGAGCAAAATCCTGGTTCGACAAGGTAACAAACGAAAGAGGAAGAACTCTGGAATCATTTCAGGCTGCAAACTCCATGATTGTGCACAATGTGGATGACGGGCTTCCCACCTTCCACAGCTTAAACGGAAACAGTAATATAGACTTGACTATTTCTTCTATTAAAATGAGTCCTTTCGTACACAACTGGAAAAACTTACTACTGGACGAAGAAAGCTTGTCAGATCATTGTTATATAAGATTTGACATAAGAAGGGGCGATCAAGTAAATATGCATGACACTCTCAATGTCAAACGGTATAGAATAGAGAAGGCCGACTGGAAGAGATTTGAAGAGGCTCTTGAGGAAGAGTTTAAACGCAAGTGTTTGAATACGAGACTCGATTCTGTTCCTTCAACCGAACAATTGGACAGCCTGCTTGCGAGAGAAGTGTCGAGTACTCAACAATTTACTTATTTTTATTCAAAATTTAATAAAGCATTAGAAAAAACCTGCAATAGAAGTATTCCGATTGTCGGTACAAAGAGAGGAAACAGTACTCGGCAGGTCTGCTGGTGGAACGAAGAACTAACAAATACAAGGAAAGAGGTTAACAAAAAAAGGCGAGTTTATCAAAAAATGAAAAGAAGAGGATCAAATTGTGAACAGGCAAAGAAAGAATATTATGAAAGTAAGAAGAAATATGGAGAATTGATTTCACTAGCCAAGTTAGAGTCGTGGAAGGCGTACTGCAGCTCATCCAGTGGAGGAAACCCTTGGAACTTGGTGTATAAACTATCTTCTGGAAAGTTAAGAAATAAACTCATCATGTCTACTATTAGAAAGAGTGATGGAAGTTTCACAACGAATTTCCAAGAAACAATGGAAACTATTATGGACAAAATTTTCCCAGTCGATGACGTAGAAATAGAGGACAGTTTTCATGCAGCCATCAGAGAAGAAATAGGGACAATATCAACCGAGAATGATCCAGAATTCTCATCGGATGAAGTAAGAAGGGTTATACATAAATTCGCATCGAGGAAAACACCTGGAGTCGATGGTATAACAAAAGAAATAATGTTGAAAGTTTTTGAAAAGTTCCCAAGATTTATAGTGGGTTTGTACAACGAATGTCTGAAAAGAGGTTATTTCCCATCGGAATGGAAGCAATCTATGGTCATTTTGCTCGTTAAACCTGGTCGAGAAAATTCGGAAGAAGTAGGAAAGTACAGGCCGATAAGCTTGCTACCATTTGGCGGAAAGGTATTAGAAAGACTTCTAATCGACAGAATTATGCACCACCTTAGAGTTAACCATTGCCTTAGTGAGCGGCAAATGGGTTTTACACCTCAGAAGGGAACGACTGATGCTGTGGTTGATGTGACTAAGTACATTGAAGAAAACTTGCAGAAAAGAAGGAAAGTAATCCTAATTTCAATGGACGTTGAAGGCGCTTTTGATGCAGCATGGTGGCCATCAATTCTATACCAATTGAAATCTTTTAATTGCCCAAAAAATCTGTATCAGTTAGCACGATCATACTTCTCAGACCGAAAGGCAACTATATCAATAAACCAGTATCAATGCACGAAGTCAGTGACAAAAGGATGTCCTCAGGGATCAGCTTGTGGGCCGGGCTTCTGGAACATTATGTTCGATTCTCTCTTGAAGAGAACTTTTCCACCAGAAATACGGATACTCGCATTTGCGGATGATCTACTACTGATGGCGTCTTCCAAAACAAAGTTGGAGCTGGAAGCTGTTTGCAATGAAACACTGCAAATTGTTAATAGATGGGCTAGAGAAAACAAGATCCTATTCAACCACAACAAAACGAAAGCTCTCTTTTTCAAGCGGAAGGGTGAACAGGAAGGACTGAATTTATATTTGGATGGGGACAAAATAGAACTTGTCAAAGAGTTGAAGTATCTAGGAGTGACATTTGACTGGAGATACAATTTTGACAGACATGTGGATATAGCATGCCAAAAGAGTCTTCAAATTATCAACGTTCTATCTAGATCAGCCAAAGTTTATTGGGGACTCGGCAGTGAAGCTCTCAGAACCATTTACTTGGCAGCCATTGAACCTATTCTTACATACGCAGCACCTGCATGGGGGAAAGCATTGAGAAAGAAGTTCAATCAAACTAAATTGAAGAGAGTTCAACGACTGATGGCACTTCGAATAATAAAGGGATTTAGAACGATCTCCTATGATGCGGCAATAGTAGTGGCCAACATTCTTCCCATCCTGACCAAAGTTGACGAGATAATAAAGATGTACAAGACATCAAAAATTGGACACGACAGTGAGGAAGACTATGAACAACCAACTGACTTCTCGGAATGGTTACACCCGGTACACGAACTAGACATTGACAGCATCGATGGGAGGGACTATAATTACGAAATTTACACTGACGGAAGTAAGACATCGGACGGAGTAGGCTGTGCAGTTGTGGTATTCAGCAAATTGGATCTCCTAGAAACTTTTAAATACCGCCTGGGTGCTAACTGTAGTAACAACCAAGCCGAACAGCTAGCGGTGCTCAAAGCGGTGGAATGGTTTCTGGAGCACAGAATGCAAGAGCCAGACTGCACTGCTATAATCAAGACTGACAGCAAGATTACAATAGACAGTATTAAAAACAGAGACATACATTGGCCACTTATAGAACAGATCAGACAGACAATTCTCACCACAAATAACACACTCAAAATACAATGGACAAAAGCACACGTCGGGACTTTAGGCAATGAGTTAGCTGACACTCTGGCTAAAGAAGCGACAACGCAACATGAACTACAGTCTTACTACCACAAAGCACCTAAAGCTTATCTGAAAAACAAACTGAAAGCGTTAGGTGTGGAGAAATGGGAGGAAGACTGGCAGAACACGACTAAGGGCAGGGAGACACACAAGTTCATACCGACGATACAAGACCGGAAACAACTGGGACATCTTAAAATTAACTACAAACTAACGCAAGTACTGACTGGACATGGACGAACTAGACACTACTTGCGCAGATTTCATATAATTGACGACAGCAGCTGCCCTTGCGACAATACTACAGAACAAACTTGGACCCACTTAATATATGACTGCCCGCTTCTGGACCGGTACAGACATCAACTAATACAAGACGTTACGACAACAGGACACAACTGGCCCATCGAGAGATCTTTACTCCTATCAAGAGAAAAGTTACCAACATTTGACAAATTTATACATTCAATATCGATAGACATTTTTTGACTAGACTGAATGAAATTTTTGATGGAAATAGTACGTATTATGTTATGTATATAAAAAATATTATAATATGTATAAATGTTGTAAATAGCGTTAGGTATTATAAATGTATATATATTGTATACTAGTGTGTATTATAAATATATTGTATATTAGTCTGTATTAAATATTGTTTATTTGGGGTGTATTTATATATTGTAAAGAGTTTTATTTATTGCATGTATGTATATTAGAACTTGTAGATATAATTCTGCATTATTATGTATATGTAGTTTATTATTATGTATATATATTTTATTGTATATTATTATTATTATTATGTATAAATAGTTAGTTATTAATATTATTATTATTATTATTATTATTATTATTATTATTATTAGGTATATATAGTTTATTATTACTATTATGTATGTATAGTTTAGTATTTAATTATGGATTGCATTGTATATAATAACATGTTGTACAAACAGTGGTACATGTTATGCGATACTGTAAATAAACTCCCTATCAGCAGGGCTACTGTTGGTAGGCAAAAAAAAAAAAAAAAAAAAAAACACACACACACACACACACACACACACACACACACACACTCTCTCTCACACAGACGAAAACACACTCACGGCTACCCCTCCTCCACAATGGAGGTATGTTACTTCGATAATCGTTTATTAAATTAAATTTCCTATTCTGGTTTAATTTAGCGTAAGTGTGTAGAGGTGTGAGTGAACGGAAATGGCCAATTCGTGCGTACGAGAGCTATTCGTTCTATATTTAGAAATTAAATTTACTTTATCCGCCATTGTAAGTTATTTAAATTTGTTTTTATTTAAAAATAGCGATCTATATTTACTTTTCACTTGGTTGCGTCAACCCGGAAGTACTATTTCACTTTTATCGCTTTCCCATTATTTCCGGTGAAAACTCAAAATAGCAATTCGGACACACTCGCCAGACTTCCTGGAAAGTCCCATTCCGGTCCCCCCCCCCAAATTTCAAGCAAAAACAGAGAAAGTATCGTTCTCCTTTTTTCCCCAATTCTAAATCGATAATCGAGTAACGTGTGAACAAATATAGAGGAAATGATTGCGTATAGTGTGGTTAAACATGCGTATAACTTTAATATCACAATCGATAGCATATCTTATTCTGAACATCGTACTGCCGCCTCCGGAGTGCAGTGAGAGAGATAGAGGTCTACCTTACAGTGGCCTCCGGTGTATGAGATATGGATGGTGCCCTAGTTTCACATCCTCCAGAAAACTAGATTGTGATCCCGATTTACGTTAGAGGTTCGTTCGCCTCCAGCTAGTTCCAGGAAGTTCACCATGCTCACTATAAATGAAATATTATTTTAATTCATTTCGCTCACTCCCATATATGTGTATATATAAAAAAAAATATAAAAACACCCCATTTCCTGTATTATATATTTAAAAATCTATTTCCCTGAAATGGCGGAAGTCTTCTTTCTCTAATATTTATAGAAAAGTAAATATTTTATTAGGAACAAAAACACTCACTAGAGAATTATTAAATTTAAATAGTCACTCGCTAATGCAACAGAAAACAAAGGCGAATTTTGTTGACTAGAAAGAACATTTCTAAATGTTGAGTTCAAAATGACTAATCAACTTGATTCTTAGACAACTTCTGGCATAAGACTATCAAGCAATGGAGAAGTGCACATGTGCAGAAGCCTGGAAAAACCGGTAGTCAGTGTAGTTAGTACAGTTTGAGTAAATTTTTGGTGACTCATTCATAGTTTTCAGTAGGATGAAATATAATAACCGCCAGTTTTAGTCATGATATATTTTTATTATAGCCGAGCTTTCGACCTAAAGGGACTCGGTCAGGCCGCATGCGGCTCTTTTATCCAAATTTTGTGGCTCTTCAGCCTGTCCAAAATAAATTGTATATTTCAATTTTATTGAAACAAATGAAAAGTTCATTTATTAAAGTAAAGATATTTTTTCAAAAAGAATTTTAAATGTGATTGGTTTGAAATTGAATAGAATTATATTAAAATACAGTACGAAATATATAGGACTTTGGACCATTTTCATTCAAACTCAGGTTTAGTTTTATTTATTTGTTTATTTACTTTGAATATGTGAAAATAAATATATAAAATTGTCAAAGTTGGGTGTTTTTCAACGTTACGCTTTTTCGTGCAGTTTTTGACGATCAACGCTTTTACCAATGTCCTACCGGACAGTTTTAAAACATTTAAATGTTATTGAAATCATAAAATAATAATTTGTGAATACAAATGATCTTCAGAGTTTGTTTACACTATCATCCTTGCGGCTCTTGGTAAGATTTATTAAAATTATTTAAGAAGAAATGGCTCTCTACTTGAAATAGATTGCCGACCCCTGGACTACGTCATCTTCAGGGCTAATTGACAATGTAAAATTTTACATCATTAAAGGGTTAGGAGTGTCTTCTGTCTAGTCTGTTCATGGACTGAGTGTGATCGGTTTTATGTGTTTGGTTGTGAGGAAGTCAGTGTTGCCAATTGTCAAGTATTTTTGTAGTAAGTTGGCGTATATGTTGTTTAAATTGTTGGTGTTAGTTTTGAAATTTAGACTTGACATATACAGGTATTTACGATAGATGCTCCATTTCGCTATGAAGACATAATATTCTCCAGCAACTGTGCTTAAATCTGTAGCAGAGCTAGCAAAGAAATATGAATGTATTTAAAAGTTATAGTCGATTAGAATGAATGGAAGAAAATGATTAGAGTAACGTGATTTTAATTTTGGTTACGCTATAAGGATGGCAGGAATATAGAGTACTGATCCAGCCATTAGTTGTAAGTTTGTATGTAAATGGTTGGATATAGTAGAGTGATGAATGTGTGAAGCGAATGTATTTATAAGTAAGAATGGAGAGTGAGTGATATTCTAGTGATAAGCACCTAGACGATGCTGGCTGTATGGCGGAAGCCAATGCCAACAAAAAAGGCAAAAAAAAACATTTAGACTATTTTCTGTCTTAGATATGTATATCATTTTTAGCACTTCCCTTTTTTTGGTGTGTTGGTTTCTGATTTAAGTATCTTTGTGTTTGTGGAAATCGAAAGTGTAATGATTTTCTGTGCTATGTAAGGAGAAAAAGTGCCACACAAGTGGAAAGTGTTCCACAGCCCTGAAGATGACCTAGTCACCCTAGGTCGAAAGCTCGGCATAATAAAGTTTATCATGACTGAAAATGGCATTAATTTTTCATCCTATTTAAACGTTTCAGGTTAATTAAATAAGGTAATTGTTTATAGATTTTTGGTATCTGGAGAAAGATTATTGCCAATTTCAGTCATAGTTTTTTATTAATTTATTAGCAGTGCTTTCAGACCCAGGGACTAGGTCATCTTCAGGGCTGGAGGACAGTAATTAGGAGCGAAACCAACTAACTTCCCGTCTCATGATGGGTCCTTCCGATTTACTACCGGTTAAGAAGGAAAAAGTGCAAAAAAAATAACTGGACTTTTTCTCATTTTCCCCTCTTTTCGCTTTTTTATTCCCTTCACTGAAAACATTCATCTTGGCCACGGATTATTATGCCTCTCCTGGGTCATATCCTACTAAACGAAATTTTTACAAGCTTTCAGGTCCAGCACAGCATCCTCGTAAAACATCTTTTCTTCCTTTTCATCCTTTTTTCTTTTCTTTTATTTAATATGGGGGTAAAAAAATCCAACCCATTCAGTACTTCAACAATAATTATGATGTCCTGGTATTGTGGCCGAAGCCATTTTGTTTTTTGCTTTGTTTTTTCATGACTAGGTAGGTTTATAGCCTCTCCGCCACCCCCATTGGAAACATTTCAATAGCCTTTTTATTAATCTAGTATTCCAGCTAACCTGGAGTCATTAAATACCAGAAAACTGGAGCGTGCTCAGGGCTACTCAAGGGCCCTTTTTTACGACCCTAATCCCTTTCTATTAATTACCTATCTTTTGTTCCCATATACGTATATATTTTTTATATACAACAATAGAGTAAATAAATACATTTTATGTGAACAGATGTACCCCGCTTTGTTTTCACAAAAACAAACGCCTAAAAAAGAATATATAACCAATTAAATTACTTTTCGCCATGTTTGTCGTATTGGAGGTATCCTGTAAGAACTACCGGTGGTGCAAGTTCCGGTGGTGCTTTAACTCCCTCTCTCTCTTTACTGTTTATCTTTTATTACACTGTGATCACTAAGTACAATTAATGGCAGAATGGATAATGGAGATTCGTAAAATTGCTGGCAACCATTATGCTGATGGATACATGCGCAGTAAAGAAAGATTCTACTTTGAATTTACGAATCAAGTAACCACCTCACCACCTCCATCTCAGTCTATCTACTGAGTGATAGAAAATCTTTTCTCGCAAGGAAAAGTGCCTTTGAATATATCAATTTTCTATGAGTGTAGGTAAAAGATTTTTTTTCCCATCCTTTCAACATAAAGCTTAGGAAAAATTTTGTATAGAAAAGTTTTCACTTTAGTTAAGAAAATACATAAATAAATGAAACTTATACATTTTATTGCCAATTTCACTAAAAGTATTGTTAAGTAATCACTTAATTTTCAGGGGCGGGACTTAACGTTCAACTAACTAGTTAGTGGACATGGAAAAAGTCTGGAAACCAAATATTTTACTATGAACATTTTTTTTTCTCTCAACTTAATATTAAGCTAAATGATGGGAGTTACAGACATGGTGCTAACTCGTCTTCAAAAATAATGCAGCGTCGAGATCTACACAGAATTCTGTATCGAATGACACCTCATCATGAAAATCGGTCCATGCGTTTAGGCGCTACGTTCTTTACAAAAACGTCAAGAACAATTTCTGAAAATACCGAATTTTTCCAATTTTTTGCCTACATTTTTCTTAAATTCTATTAGATCTGGGTTGTTGCGAAAAAATTACAGCTATCAAGGTGGATTAGCCCTATATTATACAGAAAATTTGGGAATTTTATCTTTTGTAGTAAAAGAGAAAAAAAATTGTTAAAGTTGGGCGTTTTTTTTTTCCAACATTACGCTTTTTCGTGCACTTTTTGACGATCAACGTTTATACAGCAGTTCTACCGGACAGTTTTAATGTAAAGTAGTTACACTTGGGATTCGAACTGAGGGCGTTACAAGTTCTCGTTTTTTTAACCACTGCATCAACAACCGTCCTCCAGTTCACTAGGTAAATTCGGCAAGCTAAAAAAACTTTATTTATTAGGTCAAGTCTTATCCTTTGGACTTAAAACCAAAAAGAAAAACACGGCTTCCCCTTGCTACTTAACTTAGTTTTCCCAAAGTTCCAGCCCTTACATTCAGTTCAAATTCGTAACTTCAAAATTTATATGGTTCTTATAATCAACCAAAATTTCCATGTTTAAAGGATTAAATCCTAGACCGCTACCAGAACTTGCTCATCCTCCTGCCAGATTTTACCTAACCCTTTAAATGAAGAGCCCCGGAAGATTAAGCCAACGATAGAGACCCCTCCTCCAAAAAAAAAAAGATTTATCTAAATTGAGTTTGTACTGATAACAATTATTTTAATATTTATCTGCGTCACTAATGTTAGATACTGACAGATATGTTTAGTTTTATTAAGCAAATCAAGGGAGATAGTAGAGGATTCCATGAATTCGCATGATGAATACAAAAAGCTACCCAATTCTCGTGCAAATTAACAAGGTCAATGTGTTGGTTTCCTTCCCGTACAAATGACGAAAGATTAAAAGCCAGGAAAGAGGGAAAACCTGGTGGTTTAACGTTTGAAAATCCAATTAAATTTTACTTTTATAAAAAAAAATATGTTGGAAAAGCTGAAAAGCGCTACCAGTGGTTTATTATATAGTCAGTTTTAAAGTAATTCAAGGGCGTATGTTAACTTATTAATAAACAAAATTAACAGTAATGGCTAAAGTTGTTAGGTGGAAATTGGATTTGTTTTCGTGTGTGGATATCTCTGTCTCTCTCTCTCTCTCGGTCTGTATATCCGTCCACACTAATACCAGTGGATTGCGTGAACTAGGGAGCGGAAGTGGATGTATGTACCCTTCATAGGGTATTATGGACGCAAGGATTAAACATTAATTTAGGCTGAGGACCTACACCCACACAAATTCCACTTATGAAAAGGAATAAGTACGTCTGAGTGGGCTCTCTCGTTAAAATGTACCCCCAGAGCACGGGGATGCTGGGTGAATGCGCATCATGCTCATTGCTGCTGTGAGTGGGGGGGGGGCCGCGGCCTGCTGATGAAGTATACTTTGCTGCTGATATATGTATATATATATACTTAAAAGCTCATTCAACAAAAATTAACTTTACGCTGCCGTGTATTAATTAAACGTTACCTGATACAGAATAAAGCTGACAGTAAATGCTTGATCAAGAAGCCACCTAGCAACCAATCCGCTATTACTCGTATCTCTATTTTTATTCTCCATTATTCATCTTCACTATTAGATGGTATTGGGCAGATTTTAAATTTTGTTATGATAATAATAATAATAATAATTTTTTTTTTCAGGCAGGCTTTACGTCCAACTACCAAATTAGGTGTGGACGAAGCCGACTAGCAAACATACTTCACTATAAATTTCTCATATTAACCATTAAATAAAATCCAAGGGCCAGACTAGTACCGCAAAACATCTTAGCTTTGCGGGTCTAGCCTATAACCGCCTAACATACTTTACTATAAATTTCTCATATTAACCATTAAATAAAATCCAAGGGCTAGACTAGTACCGCAATACATCTTAGCTTTGCGGGTCTAGCCTATAACCGCCAAACATACTTTACTATAAATTTCTCATATTGACCATTAAATAAAATCCAAGGGCTAGACTAGTACCTCAATACATCTTAGCTTTGCGGGTCTAGTCTATAACCGCCTAACATACTTACTATAAATTTCTCATATTAACCATTAAATAGAATCCAAGAGCTAGACTAGTACCGCAATACATCTTCGCTTTGCGGGTCTAGCCTAAAACCGCTCGGCTACCGTGGCGCCTTAATAATAATAAAAAATAAAGCCTTTTATTTCAAAAAAAAAAAATACAATAAAAAAAAAATCATTCTTTGAACATGAATACATACACTGGGTTCAAAAGACCGTTAGTGGAATTGTTGCGAGAAAATGATAACTATTCTTTGGCAAGGACATATCGTACAAAGAACAGAGGGAACCTTCACCATCTCTAAAGAAAAAAATCCCTAATCAAGACACATAAGTTCGCCTCTCGATTTCATAATCCAAGGAGATCTGATCTAGAGAGTATTCATTGTTCATATAATTATTTTCTGCTAAATCATAGCTCAGATCCTTGTACTTGTCTACCAGTAGAGGAGTTTCCAGCATTAATACCAAAATTCTGTTTTCTAAAATTATATTGCAATTTATCACAAATTTTATTAAATAATCTACAATTCAAATTTATTATGCATTCTAAATCAAAATTAGCTAAATTAAAATTGGGATCTTATTTCTGGAAAAATATTTTCAAATTTTTAACCCAAGACCATTTTCTTTTAATCAACTCATTCGACAATATTTTGGGGATATCTACGATTTTCTATTGTTGCTATTTTCCTAATATTTATTTAAAATGCATTCTAAGTGTGTGTAAAAAAAAGAAGCAGATTTCAGAATCTAAGCCTATTTTAGATTTTGTATTTTCGCCGATGTAAATTGAAAAATTGAATCGCCGACTGAATCGCCAGTGGCCCTGCGACTTCCTTGTAGTCTGAAGGCCTAATCGCCATTATTCTCCTATCTCTCCTCACTCCTCCTCGTATACTCCTCACATTCTCCTCTCTCCTATAGAGAGTGCTACCGCTGGGTAGTTTCTCTCCTCCTGCTCTCCTCCGGCACCACTTCATCACACTCTCCTCCTCACATTCTCCTCTCTCCTATAGAGAGTGCTAACCGCTGGGTAGTTTCTCTCCTCCTGCTCTCCTCCCTCACCACTTCATCACACTCTCCTCCTCACATTCTCCTCTCTCCTATAGAGAGTGCTAACCGCTGGGTAGTTTCTCTCCTCCTGCTCTCCTCCCTCACCACTTCATCACACTCTCCTCCTCACATTCTCCTCTCTCCTATAGAGAGTGCTAACCGCTGGGTAGTTTCTCTCCTCCTGCTCTCCTCCCGCACCAGTTCATCACTCTCTCCTCCTCAAATTCTCCTCTCTCCTATAGAGAGTGCTACCGCTGGTAGTTTCTCTCCTCCACCTCTCCTCCCTCAACACTTCATCACATTCTCCTCCTCACATTCTCCTCTCTCCTATAGAGAGTGCTACCGCAGGGTAGTTTCTCTCCTCCTGCTCTCCTCCCGCACCAGTTCATCACACTCTCCTCCTCACATTCTCCTCTCTCCTATAGAGAGTGCTACCGCTGGGTAGTTTCTCTCCTCCTGCTCTCCTCCCGCACCACTTCATCACACTCTCCTCCTCACATTCTCCTCTCTCCTATAGAGAGTGCTACCGCTGGGTAGTTTCTCTCCTCCTGCTCTCCTCCCGCACCAGTTCATCACTCTCTCCATATTTACTTATTGTATACAACTGTATACAGATTGAAAATTACTAAATAAATAAAAAAAATAAAATAAAATCGTTACCAGGTGGTATTTACAAAATGCAATTAAGTCCATTGGAGACAGAAAAATCGCTTATAGTTCAAATTTTCTCTAATTGAGTAAATTCTCTTTAAAATGCCTTTTTTTTTCCTGTAATTTAAGTTTAAAAAATCATCTTTAGCACCGTTTTAGAGGAAATTGAAAAATGGATTGAGTAAACAGGAATGCTGTCTTCCGGTTAAAATACACGCAACTCACTTTTCATACTTATTGTGTCCACCGAAATCTTAAAAATAGAAAAATCTACACAATAACTGATATTTTCTACTTAAACTTAGAGAAAAATTATGAAAAGTTTACGATGAAAAAAAACTAGAAAATATTCTGAAGAGGAAACCAGTAGACTACAATTAGACCAATTGGAAAATTCAGCAAACAACAAAACCATCACATTAACTAACTAACAACCCTATTCTCTTTTAAACCAGACTTTTCTGAAACTGTTTCATTCGTTTTCTTTTTTTCACCACCAGGTAGTGTTGGTGTCGAATTCATGAAATTGTGTTGTTTTTTTTGGGCCCAAATTATTGGCCTTTTTTTGGGGGGAGGGGTCCGTTGAGTTGGAAAATGTGTGATTTTATTAGAAAATGGTCTTATGAGTGTTTGAACACTCAAGCTCAGGAAGTTCAAGGGAAGACTTGAACAGGAACTTAGCTTAGATCAAATTACCTTAAACGGAAGTACTTTAGTTAATGAATTGAGTACTTTTTCGTAGATAACATTTGCAACGTAATATGTTCTCCACCAACATCTATGTGCTTAAATCTGTAGCAGAGCTAGCTAAGAAATATGAGTGTATTTAAAAGTTATAGCCGATTAGAATGAATGCAAGAAAATGATTAGAGAAGGATTACGGTGATTTTAATTTCGGTTAAGCTATAAGGATGGCAGGAATATAGAGGTACTGATCCATCCATTAGTTGTAAGTTTGTATGTAAATAGTTGTATATAGTAGAGGGTTGAATGTGTGAAGCGAATGTATTTATAAGTAAGAATGGAGTGTGAGTGATATTCTAGTGATAATGGGCCTACCCACGTGTATAGTGTACAGTGTAAATAGTGTATAGACGTAGAAATGGTCGTGCTTGTGTGGTTGTACATAGCTTCTAGTTTCAGTGATTAGGGTGACTGTAATTTATTGAGAGAATGTGTTCGAATGAGGTTAGTAAGCACCTAGATGATACTGGCTGTATGGCGAAGACCAGTGCCAAAAAAAATAAATCATTCTTGCGATGTTCATTAGACTTGTCATACCCATTGCTTGCTAGAACAGAATAGAATAGATTAAATTCTATTCCAAGGCCTGCACCACCGCGACACTTATGGATCTATTGTGGCTCCCCGACTTTAGAGCTCACCCTCCAGACCCGTCGGCTTAATCAGACTCTTAATTCTGGAGAGTGACTCCTGGTGTAAAGCTCTCAGGCCTTGGTTTTTTTCCTCCCCGAGAAGTAACATCCTTAGCCAGGACAAGTCCCTCACACTGACACAACACGTGCAGTACCCGTTTCCTCTTCTTTCTGGCAGAACCTACAGAGGCTATCCATCTGCCAGGCCCATGCGCGATGCATGTGTGTTTTCTGAGCCTGCAATGGCCAGTTAATAGGCCTACAATTATCCTTATAGCCCCACACGGCCTTGACGGATTAATTCTGCGGTCAGCCTTGGCGAATAGCCTCTGATGAACTCCTTCGCCTGTCTCAGCCCAGTGAATCATTGCTTGCTAGCAGGAATCCAGGAAAATTCAATGAAGCGCACTTCTAGGAGACTTCACTTTAAAGCTTTATTGTACCATAAAAAGTGGGAGAGGTCATCCAAATCGGATGGCACCACCTTCTGTGAAGTTTCTTCCATTCTGGCTGAGTGGTAGGGTTTATATCGGTCAAAAAGGAGGTCTTCCAACTTTTTTTTTGGGAGGGGTTCCATCTTTGGTACATCTTTAGAAAGAGCGCTGCTACGGAAAAGGGTCTACAATCCGATCCAGATTATCGGCTTCTCTCTATTTCTTTGCAGAACCTGTTTTCCTTAATCTGGAGAAGAGTCATCTGGAAAGCGTCAGGGGAATTGGGGGGGCATGGCGTGTGTTAGCAATAAGAAGTGGTTATTCCCAAACTTCCGGCTCTGTGTGTGTGTGGTGTTACGATGTAACAGCTTTTCCAAACGAAACCAATTTTGATGGTATGATTGTAATTATTTCTAGATTTTGTCCAGATCAGTTAGTTGGAGTTAGGTAAAATCGGGGATTAAGAAAATAAATCTAGGAAATTTAATTAAGAGAAATGAAGCAAGTGGATAAAATTATACTTGAAGAGCACATGGCTGTGTGAAGAGGGCAGCAGGAAAAAAAAGACAATCGACGCGAGCAACATATGGGAGATTGAAAAACGGACGCGAACTCAAAAAAAATACGGGTTGAAAAATTGGTTGTTGTACGGAGCTGGTTGGAGCCAAAACAAATTGGAGTGAAAAGAAATTACCTAGGCGGGATTTGCCTCAGGGAGAGGATTCATTGAGCGGAGAACCTCTACTTCTCCAAAGGGTAGCTAGAAGGAATAGTACCTGACTGGTGGTGAGCTTCCCATAAGAAGACTAGGGAAGAAGTGTAGATTGAAGCAAAACCAGGCCTGGGATTGACTGTAAGTGTAGAAAATATAGTTAAGAGTGAGACTAGTTTTCTGGTTCTATTGAGGACAATTATTTCATTACCTATTAATCAAGTTTTGTATTTTTCAGTAGTTAGCAGGGTTTACGATACTGTATTTTTTGTAAAAAGACTTTTTTTTGTTGTGATCAGTAATATTTTCATAACCCTGAATCTTTATTTAAACCCCTAGCAACATTTCACATGGACAATAGATTTAATTATTTAATGAAGTAGCTATCTGGTTAGAGTAGCGGCCAGCAGGGGCGCACTACACAGATTTGCTAACGGAGAAGCTGTTTTTTTCCCTTATTATCAAAGTATTGTTTTAATTTTAATTCTAATCACTATTATCGTTATTTGTTCAGTTTGGGAATAACCACTTCCTATTGCTAACACACGCAATTTCCTCTTCCTTGTTTTCTCATTTCTCCTTACCCCCCCCCCCCGTCTCCACTGAGCTTGCCTTCTCCAGAGGTGTTTGTATTTGTAGAGGGTGGCGTAACAGTGGTGCGTCCCTAGAGAATCTGCGTGAATTGTTACATCACTAGGGAATGGATGCTGCAATTAGATTGGCCTCTTAGTGCTGGACACCAATAGATTGTAAAATAAAGCTTGCTGTGCAGAATTCCCAGTTAAACCACAAAACAAAGTACTGTATTTTTTCCTTAAACTTAGCACTTGTGCATTTGGGCATTTGGGCATTTCTTTTCAATAATAGAATTATTGCAGAGATTGTAGAAATTATTGCCATTTTTAAAGAGAAGGGGGTCTGCATTAATTTTTTGTGGGTAAGGGGTCATTGTGTGGTATAAAAGAAAATGAAATTGTTGATAAACTTGCAAAGGAAGCCACCAATAGTGGGGAAATGGCTAATTATAAATTACCACACACCGATATCAAGTGTATAATTGCAAAAGCAGCACTACAAAAATGGCCAGACAGATTACAGTATTGATAATAAAGGGAGATTCTATAAAACTATGGCAGATCAGTTACCCAGAAAACCATGGTTTAAGGGAACTGTCACTAATAAATGGGTTGTTACGACAATAAACAGGCTGAGAGCGAACCACGTGGTGTGTGGATCGTATCTACACAGGATCAACAAAAGGTCCTCCTCTGCGTAGATTGCAATGAGGAGGAGGATTTCAAACATATAATAATGATGTTTCCACGTTATGTACAGTAGAAAGGAAACGAATGTTTGACGACATATACAGGTATTTAGATGCACCATTTCGGCTACGAAGACATAATATTCTCCACCTCCATCTATGTGCTTAAATCTGTAGCAGAGCTAGCTAAGAAATATGAATGTATTTAAAAGTTATAGCCGATTAGAATGAATGGAAGAAAATGATTAGAGAAGGATTACGGTGATTTTAATTTCGGTTAAGCTATAAGGATGGCAGGAATATAGAGTACTGATCCATCCATTAGTTGTAAGTTTGTATGTACATAGTTGTATATAGTAGAGGGATGAATGTGTGAAGCGAATGTATTTATAAGTAAGAATGGAGAGTGAGTGATATTCTAGTGATAAGCACCTAGACGATGATCCTGGCTGTATGGCGGAAGCCAATGCCAAAACAAAAAAACAAAAAATAATAATAATAATAGAGACTGCATATCGTAACGAAAATAACACTTCCGATGATAACGTGACCATAAAGCTATTCCGGAAACTATCAATAAACTAATTCTATGACGACGGACGGAATAAAAGAAAATGTTGCTAGGAAAAGTTTGAAAGAAAAATGTAAAAGAAAATGCCGGAAAAATCCTCCTTCCAAGCGATCTTCTTCAAACTTCCAAATATATTAATTTTGAATTAACTTTTTTTTTCTTTTTTTTTTATAATTACAATATTGTTAAGGGAAGTAAGATTTCGTGTACCATGACTTCCTACCATATCCTGTATCTTTCGTAACATAGAACTATAGAGTGAATAATTTGTTTTAATTTGTTTCAGATCGGAAACAAAAAAGTCTGTCAGAATAGCTGTTTAAAAGGTAAGAAGATTTTTTTTTTTTTTATAATAAAATCTTTCAACGGATATAATACGAGTACTTGACTGGGAAATACACTGCCTTAATGATGAACGACTTAAATTTCTTGATATTTTTAGAAAAACAGAAAAAAAAAATTATCATTCTGGAAAAACTCTGCCAACCGGAAATTCCGCTTTGCTGAATATATTTTTTTATACTTTTATAGATTTTTCTCCAGTGATCTTATTTTAAACTTCCTGTGTTTATTGAAATTATTTAGGTTTATAACTTTCGTCTGTACCAAAAATTTCGGTAAAGGGAAGTGCCCTTTATAAGGGCATTTTTCGGAGGAAGAGAGAGGGAGAGAGTAGCGTGAAGATTCTTTTTTAAAGTGCCATTCGAGCGTAATGGGCGGATATAGTACTTTTATACTAAACTCACTTTTTAAGGGAAATTCGAAATTTTAAGGAAATCAGTTGAGCGGAAGTGCTACTTTAAAGAATAAATTTTTTTTCCACGATTTATTTTTTTTCATTCAAAATGATATTAATTATTTACGTAAAAATTGTGGTCATAGAAAATCTAGGGAGCATTTGAGTTTATTATTACCGGCAATATAAATAAATATAACAACCAAATCCCAAAATAAAACATAGGAAAAAAACCAAAAACAATAACCAGCGACTTCTGGTTAAGCGAACAATTTCACAAATTGAAATGCTATAGTGCTTTAGGGCTGTTTCTATCGTATTTGTGTGTGTGCAAACAAAATCAACAATTCTATTGTTGTTTACATCAAGGCACTCTCTGTAACACTGTTTGTATGTCTGTCGTAAAAAGTAGAATTTTTTTTTTTTTAGAAATGTACTAAGATATTCTATTTAGTTCAAAATTTATTCTATCGTCAGTGTTTTATGTATGCAGTTGTTTTATATCAATATTTATTTAAAAAAAATATATTTATTTATATTTACAAAGGGAATTAATCAACATTAAGGGAACCTAACCTAAAACCGCTTCAGCAGAAAGCAATACATGATAAAGATCCATCAAGATTATAAAAAAGTTTTCTACAGACTTGGCATTCTTACTAAATTCAATTGACATCCATTTTTTCACAACCATCAGGTTGACAGAAAGAAAACAAAAACGACAATTTAAAATGATAAGGTCAAATAAAAGAGTAAGGAAGAGAGAACATTTCTCTCCCGCCAAAACTAGTGCTGCACGAGACCGAGACGAGGCGAGACTTTATGCAATCTCGATCTCGGTCTCGGTCGCTCAAGTCTCGGTCTCGTCGAGATATCTCGGTCTCGGTTTTTTGAATTTTTGTTTAAGTATTAAAAGCGGTTTGCTATTAATAATCTTTTCAAAAAATGTTATTATTTTCTAATAATTATTTTAATTTATATATTGGTAATGAAAATGTGTGTAAAAGAAGACAACTACTTACACTTCAATGCATCATATATTACTATTACTGTTATATATCTTTATATAATTTCAAAAAAATGTTAAAAACGCGCCAAATGAAAGACCCAAATAACATATCTGCCTGCTATAACAAGTCGATTCGTGAAATAAAAAATACACCTCCCAACAAACTTCCCGCTCCATTAGTTATGGCTGTTGGTGAAGATAAAGAATCTGATGATTCACCTTTTGACGACGACGACGACTGCATCAATATTTTTGCACCATTTGCTCAAAAATCAGCAAATATCACCGAAGCATGGATGACAGAAATAATTAATTACACCAAATTAGACCAAGCACCAGTAGACGTTGAGATTTTAGAATGGTGGAAAACACTTGAGAATTCCTTCAAAAATTTGTCAAGAATGGTGAAAGATATTTTTAGTATCTGTGCAACTTCACTGCCATCGGAAAGATTATTTTCGCAAGCTGCGATGATAATGACCAATAGAAGATCTTCTCTAACTTCTGACTCAGTAAAAGCTCTTTTATGTATCAATGCTGGGGCAAAGTGTATCTTAAAAACGAAAATTTGTGGCAATATTTTTTAGGTGCATAGATAGTCTTTTTTTTCAAATTCATTAATTCTAAAATTCTAAAATATAATTCAAATAATATCAAAGTTCAAAGTATTAGATTATTAATAGTGAAATTTATGAAATTGAATGAATGAATGATATGAATAGTGAAATTTAGTGAATTTATGTAAAAATTATGTAATTCGAAGGGGGCCGTGGCAGCCGAGCGGTGCGAGACCTGCGAAGCTAATGTGTATTATGGTACTGGGTTCGATTCCAGGTCTTAGGCCTTGGATTTTATTTAATGTTTAATACGAGAAATTTATAGTAAAATATGTTTGCTAGTCGCCTCCGTCCGCGACACCTAATTGGTAGTTGGACGTAAAGCCCCGCCTGAAAAAATAGGCGATTACTTTACTTTGTTTACTTTACTTATGTAATTCGAAGTCAAATAGATGTAGTAATATTGAACATATATAATAAAATCGTATCTTTTAATAATTAATTCAATACCCCTAATAATTATTTATTAATAAAGAACACAATTTTATAATTTTGTAGCTAAAAATTAATATTTGAAAAACCGAGACGAGACCGAGATTTCTCGACGAGATATATATCATGTCTCGGTCTCGGTCTCGGTACCGAGACCGAGATCGAGATTTGTCTCGTTTCTCGTGCAGCACTAGCCAAAACTCTTATATTGAGCGCCATGAAAAACGATTACTTCCGGTAAAAAAGTAGAAGAAGAAAATCCAAATATATCCACATCAATACTGTAAAAAAACATCAGTTCACTATTATTCCAATCAGTTTCACATCATTTCCATTTCAATAATTAGCAAGTAATTACTTTTGCCTTGCTATCGTTGGAGAAAAGCTGTTGGAAAAACACTTTCCTATTGGCCTCCATTAAGGTAATGAAAGAACATTGGCTGGCATTAAGTGTACAAGTTGGTGAAGGAAAACTTTTCTACTTGAGATGGAAAGTTAGGAATAAAAGTTGAAAGAATATTTGGCAATTTATTTCTTAATTTAGAGCGATTTTTAATCATCTATTTTAGTTATCAATACATCAATACAGTGTATCGAGGGATATATAAAATATATATTTGATATTTCTTTTAAAATTTTCCATTTAAAATGTATCAAATTCAATTTATAGATTCTTCTTCAAATTAGTATAGAAATGAAAGCGGGTAAGGAAAAAAATTTTTTAGAGATCTATGCCAGAAAAAAAATCATCATTTCCGGTTGGCTAAGTTTTTGACCATCATCTTCATGGAGCCACTAAAACTATCTTTAACAATATAAGATTTTCCAAATTTTCAAGTTAGAGTTGACCATATTAAAAGATCTCATTTCATCTCATCTCATTTCTGGTGCAAACTCAAAAGTGGAAAAATCTACACAATCGCAACACTTCCGGTTTCGAGAAGAGAAAATAAAAAAAAAAAAAAAATTATATACCTGTAATGGAACACTTGCAAGACATTCTCATATTACAACTTTTGTTATAAAATTTTTGTTGAAACTATTTGATGTGGGAAGAAAAAAATTTAAAATATTTTTTTTACATATTTAATTTTTATTATTTTCACAAAAGGTGATAGTTACCCTTAAAGACAATTTAGAAGGATACTTAACCTACAGAACTAGTACCTATTAATTTTCAACTAACAGTTTACAAAGCCAACATAGTGGAAGACACTAGGCGCCACGATAGTAGAGCGGTTACAGGCTAGACCCAAATCAAAGCTAAGATGTATTGCGGTACTAGTCTAGGCCTTGGATTTTATTTAATGGTTAATATGTGAAATTTATAGTAAAGTACGTCATGCGGTTATAGGCTAGACCCGCAAAGCTAAGATGTATTGCGGTACTAGTCTAGGCCTTGGATTTTATTTAATGGTTAATATGAGAAATTTATAGTAAAGTATGTTAGGCGGTTATAGGCTAGACCTGCAAAGCTAAGATGTATTGCGGTACTAGTCTAGCCCTTGGATTTTATTTAATGGTTAATATGAGAAATTTACAGTAAAGTATGTTAGGCGGTGATAGGCTAGACCCGCAAAGCTAAGATGTATTGCGGTACTAGTCTAGGTCTTGGATTTTATTTAATGGTTAATATGAGAAATTTATAGTAAAGTATGT
The DNA here is from genome assembly GCF_049639745.1 of Rhodnius prolixus. Lineage (NCBI taxonomy): Eukaryota > Metazoa > Arthropoda > Insecta > Hemiptera > Reduviidae > Rhodnius > Rhodnius prolixus. The sequence continues at coordinate 9,515,624 of NW_027411583.1, read as the reverse complement.
TTGCTAGTCGACTACATCGCCGAGTCCAGCAACTGTAGTGCGAGACGGTGACGTAAATGAAGTCGAAATCTCTACACGAAATTTCTCTAATCTCCCTCTGATGTTGGATGAAAGTCCGAAACCCGCTGAAGGATACAAGTAAATATATAAAAGATATTAACCAGCGCTGCTGACCCTAACCACAATTTGGCATCAGCCGTTAGAGTGAGAAAAAGTAAAATAATTAATTTTTTAATTATAATATCTATAAATAGATTATCTAATTTTTTTTCTCCCACTTTTCCCATCTACCCAGTTTTCTCATGAATTTATCCCGGAAAATTGATTTATTTATTCACGCGATAAAATTCATGCTTGTTTTTCTTTTTTTCTAATTTTATATTTCGCATTTATTTCGCTCAGATTGATATAGAGGATTAATTTTAATCCTCGCCTGGTTGGAAGCAGATAATTTGTATTTAAGCGTTCGGAGGGGGGGGGGGATTTATTAAAAGAAAAAAAAAGAATCGATAAGGTTTAGACCCATTTGAATTATTTCATTAATACATAAAAGTCTAAATTAGTCTATTTCTCCAATTTTTTTTATTAGATTACTTTTCTCCTAATTTCTCTCGGCTCTTACAAGTAATTCTCAGCTGAAAAGTTTCTCTCAATATCAGATTTGTTTCAGGAACAATACGAAAAAGGCCTTACTGTTGAAAAAAAACATCCTAATTTGGACATTTATTTCTCTTTTTTCTACAAAAGATAAAATTCCTAAATTTTTTCCCCCCCAAATTCCCGGCTTGAACCCCCTTTTTTTTGGACCTTTCCCTTATAACTGTTTTCAAATTTTTAACTCAAAAAATTTAGTCATCAAATTCTGAACAATTTTGGTGGTCACAATTAATTCTTATCAATTTTTGAAAGAATCTAATCAACCCTTATCTTCCAGAACGGCTCTTGATCATATTTTCGGGAAAAATGGTTTAAAAGAAAAAATACGTTTACCTTACAAAAAAGATATATTTCCGGTGACCCCTTCTTACTAGTAGGAGTAATAGAAAATAATTTAATTAGGATTATGAACTAATTTCCTTTTCTTAGGTAGGAATGTGAGGAGGGTTAGTAGTGAAGGAAGTAAATACGAATAAAATATGGTGCCTAAGGAATGCTTTTTCGTCATTATTGATACCCGAGGAAGTCTACTTATTCCGTCACAATTTATTTTAAAATACAAAATAAAAATAAATAAACATGATAGAGACCAGAGACGAAAACTATTTCTTAATGTTACTAGGAGAAAAAAAATAAAATAAAGGAGAAGTAACGGTGAGACAGAGTGGGGAAAGGTTGAAGAGGCGGCGACTGGAGGCGGCAGTCAAGGCTGGAATATTAAAAAGTTCTGTCAGAAATAAGTTCGTCCCATCTTTAATGGGTTTCCCCAACGGGAACTTCCCAATTTAAAACAAAACAAGATAAAAACCAGAGACAATCCTGAAGAGACACCGGAAGCTTTCAACAATAATAATAATCGTAATAGGAGAACGGAAATAGCAACATTGGAGGCTGCACAAAACTGAGGAGTGGAGGGTGACCGGCCAGCAAGGACTTTCCCTACTCTTTCCGGTCTCCACAATTAGCATTTATTGGGTGAAAAAAAGGGGAAAAGTTTTAGGTTGAGTTCCGATTTTCTTCCATACCTTCTATGGCTATATTTTCAATTTCCTCGCCCTCACCATTTAGTTTGTAAAAATCTCCTGGAAAATCTGCTATACATGACTTTTCATTCACCGCACTTTGCGCAATTTCAATTTTCACGAGACTTTAGACTAAATGTACTTTAAAAAAGCATCGCTAAATGAAGTTTTCTGGAAAATGATTTCTAATAAATGAGACAGTCACTAGACTGGGCCCTTTTTTAGGGAAGTCTGCCCCCTTCCCTTTGGCCCTTTAGTTTCAAGTTTCTTGGTAAAATGATTATACAGGGTGTTCAGCATAAGACTACGGTAACTTCGGGAGGCGATTCTAGGCATCATTTGCAACAAAAAATTCCATATAAACTATGGCTCGATTCGGCTCCGTTTTGTAGATATTTTTAATTTTATGTTTTTTCAAGGTACTACTACTTTTTAGCAAACATTTGTCTATATTTCTCAAACTATTATAGCTGCAGCAATTTCAATAAGCTCATTGGAAAGAAGGTTAAATTTCCTTTTAAATAAGCTAATTTATATTTCAAAATAATAATATCAAGTATTTCACTTTGTGGCCCAAACATAAGAAATAGCAAGTTTATAATTTTTTTCCAAAAACTTTGACTTCATTTTTCTCAAAAACATTTTATATGAAAAAACCGTGCACTATTCAGGAAAAACATCTACATACGATCACCTTTCGAACGGTATACAATAATTGGGGTTATTTTAAAAATTGATGCAGAAATTTGTGATTAACTGCAAAAAAGTAGGCCTCAAAACAGCGTCAGCATCATGAAAGGAATTCACCTACCATAAGAATATAACTGATCAGAATCATAAAATCCAGTACGACTTTTTGCAAACGTGTAATTTAATAATTTATTTATTTAAGAACTATATTCAAAAATATATAATTTACATTATAAATAATAAAATAATATAAAAAGAAGAACTTGGTGTATGATGTTTAGCTAGCTTCTCCACTATTCCCATATGTTGGCATAATGATAGCAAAACGGAACTAAATATCTAATGAAACTGTAGACTTTAAACTGGCTTTTCTTCTTGTTGCATTTATTTATTTTTATAAGTCGTATTAGGATAAAACATTTTTTAACTCGGGGATTAGAACGATAAGTAAGTTCTTGATTACTTATAAGCTCTCCACAACCGCCTAGTTCCAAAAGTTTGTTGAGTAGTTCAAAAAAATCTGTTTTATTCAATTTATTTAGCATATTTGTAAATTAACTAAAGAATAGCACACAGTCCTAAACTCGTTAAACGAAAATCCTTTCTTTTGGAATAGGTACCTAACGCTCATTTAACATCTTACACCAATTTCTTCTTTTTATATTATTTTATTATTTATAATGTAAATTATATATTTTTGAATATAGTTCTTAAATAAATTAATTATTAAATTACACGTTTGCAAAAAGTCGTACTGGATTTTATGATTCTGATCAGTTATATTCTTATGGTAGGTGAATTCCTTTCATGATGCCGACGCTGTTTTGAGGCCTACTTTTTTGCAGTTAATCACAAATTTCTGCATCAATTTTTAACATAACCCCAATTATTGTATACCGTTCGAAAGGTGATCGTATGTAGATGTTTTTCCTGAATAGTGCACGGTTTTTTCATATAAAATGTTTTTGAGAAAAGGACAATATATTTGTCGAAAAGTTGGCAAAAAGACAAGTTGTAGTTTTTATTTGACCGATTCCTCGCCAATCTTGAATCCATATTTTAATAATTTACGGTCACGAAGCCTATATATTCATTATTATTATATATTTTTTAAATCTTTTATTGAAATTTACAACTGCAACAAGATTGTTGCAACAAGTAAATGTGGTACATGATTAAAAAAGAAAATCACGTGAAAATATACGATCGGAGAAGGCACCCAGCAGTGTCACTCCATTATCTTGGACATACTTATGCACTTATGACGACAGTAGATCGCTGTGGCCATCTTCTCTTCAATCTTCTTGGAGGATCTCCTGGGTATTGCCGGAAGAAGAAGATAGTTGTTCGATGAGAGGGTTAGGATGAGCTGCTGTAGAGTGGAATGAAATTTGAGGAAAGCGAGTTTTAGCAAGATCTTTCTACGAAAGGGATTTTGAGATCATTATGAATAGTGAGGTTAGAATACTTAGTATGGAGCGTTAAGAAGATTTTTGACTGTAATGTCTGGAGGCGTAGTGAGTTGGAACGCTTAGTCGATCCCCATTTCTAAATTATTTCTTAATAAATTTTATTTGTTATCAACTGTTCATTATTTTTGGTGACTGATTCATAGTTTCAATTGGATGAAAAATTAATTGCCATTTCAGTCGTGATACATTTATTCTGCCGAGCTTTCGACCTAGGGGACTAACTAGGTCATCTTCAGGGCTAATTTACAATGTTTTACATCATTGGTTGGTGGGTCTTCTTGTCTTCTGTGTTGATGGACTGAATGTGATCGGTCTGCGTTCAGTCCATGAACACAGAAGACAAGAAGACCCACAGGGAAGGGATTAGCTATGAGGTTAGCATACTGGACTCCCACGCGGAGGTCCCGGGTTCGAATCCAGCTGCTGACCCTTAGATTTTTTCTTCCTAGGAGCTTCTTACAGCTCACTGTCCGGTGATGGACAGTGTTGTTTGTAACGAGAGAACACTGTCCGGAGGCCGGCAGTGCACTGAAAAAAGCTCCGGGCGCCAATAACCTTAGATGTTGACGCGCCTTAAATCACAAAAAAAAAAAAAAAGAAGACCCACCAACCAAAGATGTAAAACATTGTAAACTTTGTTAATTCGCCCTGAAGAATGACCTAGTCCCTAGGTCGAAAGCTCGGCATAATAATGTTTTGTCATGACTGAAAAATGGCATTAATTTTTCATCCTATTGTTATTATCGTTGGTTTGCAGAACGTTTTCCGTCACTACAGAGTGAAGTCTGCACCCAACCCTCCTCCTTAGAACTGCCCGGAAACGACTTATTCAAACAAGTGTTATAGATCGATACGGATCAAATATGTGCTCTAATATTTGTCTTTCTAGAACCAAAATTTTAACCTTTTTATAGCATTAGTTTTCGAGATATTGAGTGTTAAAAATTTCCATATTTGCAACTACCCGAAAATTTAAACCTATAAATATCTCGCCTTCTAATTATCAGATATTAATAAAATTTTACGTTTAAATAAAATGATAAAAACCATTTTCGAGAAAATCCGGTAAAAATCCTGGTTGTGGAACTTTTCCTCAAACTCAGAATGTTGCAACATAAATACAGCCTTCCATAATAGGACCGTACATAACACTTGTAAGGCACTTTATTAGCAATCCTGCATAACTCCTGTCATAGAAGTGGACTTAATTTAATTCCATATACTTGTGAATATTAAAGGAAAACCGAATTCCAAGAAGAAAACTTCATCTCATTAAGTGTAAAGTACTTGTGGCTTAGAAGCTACTTGAGACTGCTACATCTTCATAGTAGCTATAGTAACTTGTAACAATCCTCCTCTTCTTAGTAGAATATCTCTATCTCTCTCTTCTTGTTTAAGCAGTACTTCTCCCAAAGACTGACTACTTCTGACAGAACCGTCACATTGACTACAACAATAGAACTGCTCTGAGTATTTCATTTGCTTCAACCTCCAAATTGTCGTCCTTAGAGGCTTAGCCAAACTCTACTTTGAGCAAGGCTTTTCCATACACCAATAGGAAGCTACCATCTTTCTCCCACTTATTCTCTAAAATTTCATTCACTGAAACCACTGAATTTGTTAAATTTCTCTAGAATTAACAGTGGTAAGGTTAGAAGTTTGAGTAACCAATAAAAACTTGATATTTTCTATTATTAATTATACACATATAATATAGCCGAGCGGTTATAGGCAAGACCCGCAAAGCTAAGATGTATTGCGGTACTAGTCTAGCCCTTGGATTTTATTTAATGGTTAATATGAGAAATTTATAGTAAAGTATGTTAGGCGGTTATAGGCTAAACCCGCAAAGCTAAGATGTATTGCGGTACTAGACTAGCCCTTGGATTTTATTTAATGGTTAATATGAGAAATTTACAGTTAAGTATGTTTGCTAGTCGGTTATATGCTAGCCTCGCAAAGCTAAGATGTATTGCGGTGCTAGTCTAGCGCTTAGATTTTATTTAATGGTTAATATGAGAAATTTATAGTAAAGTATGTTTGCTAGTCGGTTATAGGCTAGACCCGCAAAGCTAAGATGTATTGCGGTACTAGTCTAGGCCTTGGGTTTTATTTAATGGTTAATATGAGAAATTTATAGTAAAGTATGTTAGGCGGTTATAGGCAAGACCCGCAAAGCTAAGATGTATTGCGGTACTAGTCTAGCCCTTGGATTTTATTTAATGGTTAATATGAGAAATTTATAGTAAAGTATGTTTGCTAGTCGGTTATAGGCTAGACCCGCAAAGCTAAGATGTATTGCGGTACTAGTCTAGGCCTTGGGTTTTATTTAATGGTTAATATGAGAAATTTATAGTAAAGTATGTTTGGCGGTTATAGGTTAGACCCGCAAAGCTAAGATGTATTGCGGTACTAGTCTAGGCCTTGGGTTTTATTTAATGGTTAATATGAGAAATTTATAGTAAAGTATGTTTGGCGGTTATAGGCTAGACCCGCAAAGCTAAGATGTATTGCGGTACTAGTCTAGCCCTTGGGTTTTATTTAATGGTTAATATGAGAAATTTATAGTAAAGTATGTTTGCTAGTCGGTTATAGGCTAGACCCGCAAAGCTAAGATGTATTGCGGTACTAGTATAGCTCTTGTATTTTATTTAATGGTTAATATGAGAAATTTATAGTAAAGTATGTTTGGCGGTTATAGGTTAGACCCGCAAAGCTAAGATGTTATGCGGTACTAGTCTAGGCCTTGGGTTTTATTTAATGGTTAATATGAGAAATTTATAGTAAAGTATGTTTGGCGGTTATAGGCTAGACCCGCAAAGCTAAGATGTATTGCGGTACTAGTCTAGCCCTTGGGTTTTATTTAATGGTTAATATGAGAAATTTATAGTAAAGTATGTTTGGCGGTTATAGGCTAGACCCGCAAAGCTAAGATGTATTGCGGTACTAGTCTAGGCCTTGGGTTTTATTTAATGGTTAATATGAGAAATTTATAGTAAAGTATGTTTGGCGGTTATAGGTTAGACCCGCAAAGCTAAGATGTATTGCGGTACTAGTCTAGGCCTTGGGTTTTATTTAATGGTTAATATGAGAAATTTATAGTAAAGTATGTTTGGCGGTTATAGGCTAGACCCGCAAAGCTAAGATGTATTGCGGTACTAGTCTAGCCCTTGGGTTTTATTTAATGGTTAATATGAGAAATTTATAGTAAAGTATGTTTGCTAGTCGGTTATAGGCTAGACCCGCAAAGCTAAGATGTATTGCGGTACTAGTATAGCTCTTGTATTTTATTTAATGGTTAATATGAGAAATTTATAGTAAAGTATGTTTGGCGGTTATAGGCTAGACCCGCAAAGCTAAGATGTATTGCGGTACTAGTCTAGGCCTTGGGTTTTATTTAATGGTTAATATGAGAAATTTATAGTAAAGTATGTTTGGCGGTTATAGGCTAGACCCGCAAAGCTAAGATGTATTGCGGTACTAGTCTAGCCCTTGGATTTTATTTAATGGTTAATATGAGAAATTTACAGTAAAGTAGGTTTGTTAGTCGCCTCTGCCTACGGTCACCTAATTTGTTAGTTGGATGTAAAAAAAAAATTATTAATTTATAATTTGAAAAGCAAGGAAAATCCCCCTCAAGCTCATACCCGGCACGTTCTTTGACTGATTATTACTTATTAGAAATTGACGACTTAACAGAGCAGATCTTCTATTAAATATTGTGTCCATCTATGGCGTTTCAGGAATCACCACAGTCTCCCCAAAATGAGGTATTTAATTATTGAAAGCCTAACGCCGAGGAAGTCGCCGCTTTAGGCGCTGTATAGGGATTGTTGGAAGGCTTAAGAAGGGGGGATGAGAGAGGTAAAGAAGAAAGGAGGTGTTTAATTTTGAGTTATCTCCGTAAAAGTGTTTTTTTTTTTATTTAAGGTATCCAGAGATTTTTTCTGTGCACTAACTGGCCTCAAGATTGTGTTCTCTCGTTGCAGACAATACTGATAAATCACTGGACAGTGAGCTATTTTTAAAGCTCATAAAAGTAGAGAAATTCTGAGAACCAGTAGCTGCGTTCGAATTCGTGATCTCTGAGTGGAAATCCACTACGATAAAAATTGTGTGTTATTACAAATTTGTGTGTGTGTGTGGGGGGGTAGAGCAACATAACTCAAAAACAGAAAAGCGGAAACTATTCAAAATTGATATTACGAATAGGTACCACCTGTGGATAATGAGCTATTGGACAAATCAGCTAAAACCGGTAGTGCCAGGCTGTTGGAGTGGATTCCTCAGCTGCTTCGCGTAATCTCCAAATCTGTACGATCGTATTTCATTCTTGTACTTCCGGGAGTGACAGAAAGTAACGAGTATTATGTTTAATTTAATTTTAAGAACTTTTAGCGAATAAAAAGAGAAAAACAAAATGCTTTTGTAAAGAAAAAAATAAATTTTAGTACCGACAGCGGCAGAAAATTGTTAGGAAAAGCACTTTAACTAAGGCTAAGTACACCAGGCTACATGGCAGAGCTAGCAGGCTTAACTGCTCTCCGCTTCCCCCTCCATAGTCTTAATTGATAATTGAATTTAATGTTTTTACCTTTTTGTTTAGCTACTGCCTAGTGACGTGAATACAAAATTTTGCTTCATGTTTAATAGACATGCAGCGCATGGACGGGTAAATTTGGTCTGGGTGGGGGGAGGGGGTTCACCTTTTTATGTAAAGTATAAAGTAAAGTCTGCTAAAAACATCGTGTAAAGAAGCATGCTAAGCACCATTAATTAAAGCGCTTCTTTGCAAAAAAAAAATCTAAGACCTAAATTTGCCTTATTAAAAAGGGACATTCCGCTAATTGATTGAAGTGTTTTTCCATCATTCTTAATGTTTGTGTAAACTTCTTGGGGTTATTAAGTCAGGTTTCTTCCCAATCTTCAGGAAATATTGATTTCACCGGAAGTCAAGTCTTTTCTTCTTGAATGGGGGAGGGACGGATGTTTACCCAACATCTTTTCTTTATTATTATAATTATTATGTTTGTTTTTTCTTGGCGGCGAATTGGCCGTTTTAATTGAGACCTCACTGGGCAAAGGAGATGCTGAGTTTAGCCAGAGAACAAGATCGTTGAACAGGACAACTTTAGCAACTTCCTGTTAAGGAACTCGTTCACAATTCGGTTTTTACAGGAATAACGCCGTCAATTAATTATTATTTTTCATAATTTCCTCTTATGTGGTGGTTGGTTTAGTTCATTGAAAATTAATTCTTGTTTTTCCAAATTTTTTTCTTGATTTGCAAAGTTCGATTAACGTTTGCAGCCCATTTCCTTGGAGAGGCTTACAGTCAATTTAATGGAAGTAGCTAGTCCTATGAATTGAATTGAAGTTTAGACTCCATCTTATCCCCACCTGCTTTGCTTATAACATCATCATTAATATAAACATCCTATTGTTTGCCACTAATAGTGTAGTGCTAGCCCTGTCTATGGTGTAAGAAAGCCTGTCGTAGAAGATGGCGAAAGGCCGCCATTTCCTACTTCTAAGAATTAAAATTGGATCCTGAACTAAGATATCAAGATAACTCTATGCGACATCACTTCCTCAACTCAGTCCGCCAGGCCTACATTTATTCCGCTTCATATCATTTCTGAGCGCATCTTACAATTTAATAATAATTTAATCGCCACGTGTAACTTTGCTAAACAATCACAATCTCATGTTCAAACTAATTGACATCATTAGAAGGAATGCTGCTGGAATGCATTATGCTTTTTGTGACCTAAGACCAGGCAGTTTTCAAACGTTTATATCTCATTTCGTACTGTTAGCTCTACAGGGTGTTCAGCATAAGACTACGGTAACTTCGGGAGGCGATTCTGGGCATCATTTGCAACAAAAAATTCTATATAAACTATGGCTAGATTCGGCTCTGTTTTGTAAATATTTTTAATTTTATGTTTTTTCAAGGTATTACTACTTTTTAGCAAAAAGATGTCTATATTTCTCAAACTATTATAGCTGCAGCAATTTTAATTAGCTCATTAGAAAGTAGGTTAAATTTCCTTTTAAATAAGCTAATTTATATTTCAAAATAATAATATAAAGTATTTCAAATTGTGGCCCAAACAGAAGAAATATTAAGTTTCTAATTTTTTCCAAAAACTTGGACTTCATTTTTCTCAAAAACATTTTATAAGAAAAAACCGTGCACTATTCAGGAAAAACATCTACATACAATCACCTTTCGAATGGTATACAATGCATAGGGGTTATTTTAAAAATTTATGCAGAAATCTGAAATTAATTGCAAAAAAGTAGGCCCCAAAACAGCGTCGGCATTAGGAAAGGAAGTTTTGAAAAGCATTCAAAATTCAAAAGTTTATATCTCTTTTCGTACTGTTTGGAATTCAATGAAATCTTTATCGAATTGTAGAGAAAAGATAGCTCTATAATTGGGATATATTTGCAATGTTCCAGTGCGAATAGTTATTGTTATGTGGAAGGTTAAAATTTGAAGGTTTTCATATTAGTTCAAAATTTCAAACCCTTATATCTCCTGTCCTGTTTATCAGATTTCAATTATTTCTTCATCGAAATGTAGAGAAAACTATTCCGTATATCAGGTACAAATTGCATTTTTCTAGCTATAATAGTTAATGAGATATAGAAGGTTAAATTTTCGATGTTTTCCATCTATGTTTTGAAAAGTATTCAAAATTCAAACGCCTTTATCTCTTTTCGTACTGTTTGGAATTCAATGAAATCTTTATCGAATTGTAGAGAAAAGATAGCTCTATAATTGGGATATATTTGCAATGTTCCAGTGCTAATAGTTATTGTTATGTGGAAGGTTAAAATTTGAAGGTTTTCATATTAGTTCAAAATTTCAAACCCTTACATCTCCTGTCCTGTTTATCAGATTTCAATTATTTCTTCATCGAAATGTAGAGAAAACTATTCCGTATATCAGGTACAAATTGCATTTTTCTAGCTATAATAGTTAATGAGATATAGAAGGTTAAATTTTAGAGGTTTTCCATCTATGTTTTGAAAAGTATTCAAAATTCAAACGCCTTTATCTCTTTTCGTACTGTTTGGAATTCAATGAAATCTTCATCGAATTGTAGAGAAAAGATAGCTCTATAATTGGGATATATTTGCAATGTTCCAGTGCTAATAGTTATTGTTATGTGGAAGGTTAAAATTTGAAGGTTTTCATATTAGTTCAAAATTTCAAACCCTTATATCTCCTGTCCTGTTTATCAGATTTCAATTATTTCTTCATCGAAATGTAGAGAAACGTTTTCTGTATAACAGGTGGAAATTGCATTTTTCTAGCTATAATAGTTAATGAGATATAGAAGGTTAAATTTTCGATGTTTTCCATCTCTGTTTTGAAAAGCATTCAAAATTCAAACGCCTTTATCTCTTTTCGTACTGTTTGGAATTCAATGAAATCTTCATCGAATTGTAGAGAAAAGATAGCTCTATAATTGAGATATATTTGCAATGTTCCAGTGCGAATAGTTATTGTTATGTGGAAGGTTAAAATTTGAAGGTTTTCATATTAGTTCAAAATTTCAAACCCTTATATCTCCTGTCCTGTTTATCAGATTTCAATTATTTCTTCATCGAAATGTAGAGAAACGTTTTCTGTATAACAGGTAGAAATTGCATTTTTCTAGCTATAATAGTTAATGAAATAGAGAAGGTTAAATTTTCGATGTTTTCCATCTATGTTTTGATAAGAGTTCAAATTTCAAACGCTAATATCTCATTTCGTACTGTTTGGAATTCAATGAAACCTTTATCGAATTGTAGAGAAAAGATAGCTCTATAATTGGGATATATTTACAATGTTCCAGTGCGAATAGTTATTGTTATGTGGAAGGTTAAAATTTGAAGGTTTTCATATTCGTTCAAAAATTCAAACCCTTATATCTCCTGTCCTGTTTATCAGATTTCAATGATTTCTTCATCGAATTGTAGAGAAAAGTTAGCTCTATAATTGGGATATATTTGCAATGTTCTAGTGCGAATAGTTATTGTTATGTGGAAGGTTAAAATTTGAAGGTTTTCATATTCGTTCAAAATTTCAAACCCTTATACCTCCTGTCCTGTTTATCAGATTTCAATGATTTCTTCATCGAAATGTAGAGAAAAGTTTTCTGTATAGCAGGTACAAATTGCATTTTTCTAGCTATAATAGTTAATGAGATATAGAAGGTTAATTTTTCGAGGTTTTCAAATTCCTACAAAATTTGTAACGTTTATATTTCTTTTCGCCTTTATCAAACTTCAATGATTTCTGTACCGAAATGTTGATAAATGTTAGGTGTATAAGTGATACTAACTGCAATGTTCTAGAGATTAACAGTTAGAGGTAACAATTGTTCAATTTAGCATTATATATGTACTACCAAAAGGTAGGAGAGCCCAAAAAAAGGTTGGGCAACGCTGGCGTAGGGCATCAGCTGTTGGATTAAGAACTCTGGAAGGATTCTGTTCCATCAGATTTCCCGTTTGGTTAGAAACTCCTGAGGAATTCTTTGTTATCTGTTAGTTTTCTTGAACATTTCTTAGCCAAGGACTTTAATTATATTTTGCTAAAAAGTTTGGCCAGAAGTTTCCGCTCTCTGTCTCTGTCTATCTATTTCTCTGTTACTCTCATTCCTGGTTTCCGGGCGAGTATGTTCGGTAAACTTCGCTGAAATCGTGATGGCTCGTCACTTAGTTAACTGGGCCTAGCGGAGGGTAGCTTTACTTGGCCACTAAAACAAAACTACAAGAACCTGCCAACTACAAGAACTAGTTTGGGTGGGCATGGTCAGTAGGTAGCGGGTGGGGGCCTCACTCCAAATGAAATTCACTTGGACTTAATATTGAATTATCAAACTTCTTCTTCGGCCTTCATCCCCTACCATCCATTTTGAACTCTGTCGACTATATTTTGACACCTAACTAAAAACATTTTACAAAGTAAAAACTAGTGTACAGTTAATAGTATTTAAAAAGAAAAATAAATAAAAAAAAATTCTGTCTTTTTGAAAAGCTCACATACTTTCACAGATAAGGCTAGTGAATGTGTTGTGGTTATAAGCGCGGACTTGTAAGTGGAAGATCTCCAAATCGAATCCCATTTGTAGATACATTTTATTTGTTTAGATGTCTGGTGTGAAACATTCTAATGAATTTTCCCTTACCGATTTCCTTATTTCCTATTTCTATTTTCTTATTCATTTAATTAATATGAAAAAGTTAATTACGGCGGTAATTGCTCTCAAATTATTCTTAACTTTGAAGAGAAGTTTAATCCACTTCTTGTTTTGCTTCTCACACAATTTCACTAACACTAACACACCCACACTTTTCTTACATTCACAGACACATTTCTGCCGAAGAAACAGGTTAGGCTAACCCTGTAAAGTACTATTTCAGTATAAAGTTTGGTCATATCACTTATAAACTAATTGGGAGGCTAAATATGTTGCAAATATGCCGATTTTTTAACCAGTTAAGCGTGTTTGACGTGTATATACGTCAAATCAAATCTCACACGTCAAATCAAATCTCTATTACGGTGCGATCGACGTGTATACTCGTTGTGAAAAATATAAAATTGCCATTAACTACAAAAAACTCGAAATTTTAATAAAAATATAATAAGAATATTATTTGGTGGGATGTTTCCTTTATCTTACCAATAGAACTGCCAAGTATTTTATACGGAGGGAGGTGGAGGGAGCCAGCCAAATGATAAGTGGTTGGTACATGTTTGGTCTCCGCATTAGAGATTGGGGAATTACAATTAAGGATTCAAAATTGGCGAGGAATCGGTCCAAATAAAAACAACAACTCGTCTTTTTTTGCCAACGTTTCGACAAATATATATTGTTTTCTTCAGGACCTGGATATTACAAAATACAAAAATACAAACAATTTAGAGAATCAGTAACATAGAAAATCAGTAAAAATCAGTAATATAAAAAATAAAAATAAATAGATAATTACTGATGTTCTATGTTACTGATTCTCTAAATTGTTTGTATTTTTGTATTTGTAATATCCAGGTCCTGAAGAAGACAATAATATTTGTCGAAACGTTGGCAAAAAGACGAATTGTTTTTTTTCATTTAGACCGATTCCTCGCCAATTTTGAATCCTTAATTGAATAATTTACGGACACGAAACCTATAAATTCATTGGGAATTATGCACACAAATAGAAGCTCTCAACCCTTGTGCAATGCCGTTTTTACCTTAGATAGAGGTTCAGACATGATTTCATTTTGAACAGAATTCAAAAATCTCTTTTCTTCCTTGTAAAAAAGTTCTTGCATCCCTAGTTAACTAGGAGCAATGCATACGTGAAGCGCTGCAAGATTTTTGAATGAGCATAGAATGCTCTGCTGTAATCTCAAGCCCCAGAGAGAGATTGCAGAAAAAGTCACTTGCAGTGACTATTATGACGTTGTGAACTTTTGTGTTGTTTTGCCCCCTGCGTTCGACGTGTATACACGTCATTGCCGTGATTTTAATTCCGCACACTGTTGGGGGGGGGGGCGTTTTAAAGCTAAATTCCACGTTTAACTGGTTTCCACGTCATTGTACAAAGATTTTAATTGCTTTATTTTTTTGGGATTATCTGGATATTATCTTTAAACTTCCTGAATGCATCAAGAAATTCGTAACTTATATTTTAAAAGTTAAAACTGTCATTTGAAAAAGATGTATAAGTTACAACTGAAGAAGTTTTGTAAGAAAAAGTCGAGTCAGTGTACAAATCAGATTTCATCCTTACAGAAGTTTCCAGACAAGACAAAAAATGTAACGATTAAAGCAATTTACATTAATTAGCATTTCAAGAAAAGGGACTTAATTAAGGAGGCTTTGTTTTGAAGTAATAAAATCTTTGATTCTTTTTCTTTTTTTAAATTCTTTCGCTTCATTTTATAATATTTTTTTGAGGAAAAAGTTTAAAGAGGAGCTGTGCTAATGAAGAAGGAAAGTTAGCTGTAAAATATGAATGAATGTAGAGCTTAAAAAAGAGAAAAAGAGGGACTTGACTGTCTTTGTGTTCAGTTAAAGGGTTCAAGGGATCATTTAGAGGAAGGGCACCTTAATGAGGGACTTAAGGGATCTGCAAGGGTGTGTGCGCGTATGTGGAGGAGTTCCTTTTATCTCAAATTGACGTCATATCTTTCGTGTTTCCTGTACGTAGTCAGTCTTGGTGAAGAAGTGTTCCTTTGAGAGATCTCCCCCCTCACACACTCAGCACGTCATAGTGATGATTTCATTGTTTAGAACAATGTGGAAGAAGAATTGTGAGCACTTGAGGACAGAAAATGTGTTTAAATCACAAGTGTGTTTCTTTTTTTGGAGTTGTTGGGCGCCCTTAAGATGGCCACTACCCCCCACCACTGCCTAGCATTTCATCCCCCACCACTTTGCATTTATACACCCCCCACAATAGCTCCACAGTACGCTACTTTCAACCCCTCCGTGCATGTATACACAATTTCTCTCTTCCAGGAATACTGAGCGGAGATGTCATCACGATTTATATCTACTCCCTCCTCCCATGGACGCCTCCTCAGAGATCCTCTTTCACACTGGGTACTACCTGATAACAGGGCCTATCCAAAACTCACCCTTATTCATGGGGTGTCTTTTTCTTACAACCTATTACCAAAATAACCCCACGGTTGGAACCAAGAAAATGCCTGAACTAC
Source organism: Rhodnius prolixus (assembly GCF_049639745.1). Lineage (NCBI taxonomy): Eukaryota > Metazoa > Arthropoda > Insecta > Hemiptera > Reduviidae > Rhodnius > Rhodnius prolixus. The sequence goes on along the minus strand of NW_027411583.1, from coordinate 9,500,061 downwards.
CCGATAGTATTATATCACCTTATCTTAGAAGAATAATGCCCGTAGGCTTTGCGTTTTACTTCCCTTTAAATCTTCAGTCACCCTGTATAATGTCACCTGCATGCGGTATTAAAATACTTCCTTAAGAAAAACGTGTGAAAAATTTTACAAAAAGAAACACGTAATAATTTTTTTTGAAAACTGATAATTCTGGAGTATTCAGGCACGCTTTACATCTAACTACAAAATCAGGTGTCGTGGACGGAGGCAACTAGCAAACATACTTTACTATAAATTTCTCATATTAACCATTAAATAAAATCCAAGGGCTAGACTAGTACCGCAATACATCTTAGCTTTGCGGGTCTAGCTTATAACCGCCTAACATACTTCACTATAAATTTCTCATATTAACCATTAAATAAAATCCAAGGGCTAGACTAGTACCGCAATACATCTTAGCTTTGCGGGTCTAGCCTATAACCGCCTAAATACTTTACTATAAATTTCTCATATTAACCATTAAATAAAATCTAAGGGCTAGACTAGTACCGCAATACATCTTAGCTTTGCGGGTCTAGCCTTATAACCGCCTAACATACTTTACTATAAATTTCTCATATTAACCATTAAATAAAATCCAAGGGCTAGACTAGTACCGCAATACATCTTAGCTTTGCGGGTCTAGCCTATAACCGCTTGTCCATTGTGGCGCCTGTCATTATTAAAGTTCTATTCGACGTTCCGATCCTTGTCCCAGAATTCGCACCATCAGTACCTGATTTAATCATTAATGCACGGTACACCATATCCTGTTTTTTTTTTTATATATCGCTGCAAATTTGCTTCCAGAGGTATTGGGGTGATAGTTCCTTGTCTGTCCGCCGAACAAGGAACACCCGGAGATAATTTCAATGAAGTTCCTTCCCCCTCTTACAATCATCCCCCAACACCCCGCTATTCCCCATTTTTCAAAGGTCTTGTTAATTGGAAGATGAACCCTTAATTAATGAAAGTTCCTGCGTTCATGTTTCTCTCTTTTTTTCTTATCCCTTTGAATTATCATTATTTTTATTCATAACTTACATTTTATTCACTTCTTCTTTTTGTAACTTAATTAACCAAACTTTTTAGAGCTTTTTTCCTTTGCTAATAAAAAGCTAAACAAAAAAAATGGTTCTTTTATCTTCAAGATATGGGGTATAAGTTACTTAAATTTTACCCCTATCGAACTTTATTATCGATACTAAGTTTTTTCGATTTTCAAAAAAATTGACTAAATGTGAAGCTAAAACTTTGCTAACTTCAATTTGGGATCTGACTATGACTTATCGATCCAAATCTTTCGACCGAAAGTAAGTCTTTAAGCTTACGATGGCTAAGCTCCTTTCTAAAGTGTTATTGATGACCGCATGGTCATAAGTTTGTATATATTATAAAGAAGGTAATAAGTTGCTAGAATTAAGAATTTAACGGAAATTCATAACCGGAAGTGCTATTTTATAAAATGGATTCGTTTTACTTTTTTTAAAAAAATTATTACTTAAAATTACTGCATTTTAAAATTTATAAAATAAAGTAAAGTAATCGTCTACTTTTTTTTCCAGGGCTTAGCATATCTAACTTCCAATTTAGGAGTCGTGGACAGGTGCGGATGCACATACTTTATTACAAAAAATTTTTTTTCTTACAAATAAGAAGTTACTACACCCAGAATTCGAACTGGAGATCTCCCACTTAGAAATCCACACTTCATAACACCCAACTTCCTTTAAATTGTATGAACATATTTTTCAGTATTTTAAAAAACATTTCTATGAAACTATTTTTCAGGAAAAATTCTATTAAGGGGAGTGAGGGGGTTGGGTAGATTTCCGTCTAAAGTATCATTTCCTTGTATTATTAAGGAGATGTAAATGTGTTTGCTAACAATTCTAATGTTGCATGTACCGGATGTCCCAATAAACTTAATCGTTAGTAAAGAATATTTATCTTTTCAAATTCGTAGTTTAAAAAAATGTTCTAGAGCAGCGTTTTCCAACCTGTGGTACGCGAGTTGCTGGTTGGTGGTACGCGAAAAATAATCAATAATGGCGGGCATAAAAAATTAAAGCATATAAATATAAACGTTTTTTCCTGTATAATGAATAAAAATTATTTTAATTAATAATATTATACAGTAAAGTTGTTAATATTGTAACGAAGTTGACCTGGGCAGAGATGAAAGGCCTAGATTGTGCTGGGGATTGAGCGACCAATGTCGGTAATAGACCGCCACTGTGTAAACAAAAGGGCCGGTCTATACCTGAGGAGAAAAGAAAGGCCTAGATTGTTCTAGGGGTTGAGCAACCAAAGTCGGTAACAGGCCACCACTGTGTAGACAAAAGGGCCGGTCTCTACCTGAACTGGAAAAGAAAGGCCTAGATTGTTCTAGGGGTTAAGCGATCAAAGTCGGTAATAGGCCACCACTGTGTAGACAAAAGGGCCGGTCTTTACCTGAACTGAAAGGAAAGGGGCTAGATTGTTCAAGGAGTTTAGTGGCCGTAGCCTGTAACGGACCACCGCTGTGTAAAAGCCAGCAAAGAGAAAGGCTCCAGTTGGGGTGGTGGCAGTATGTGTTTTCCCAGCCAGTGATTGACAGGTGAGAGTGAGACAGACGGAGTTGGAGAGACAGAGAATTGGAGGAGGCGGCCCTAGTTGGGGTGGTGGCAGTATGTGTTTTCCAGCCAATGAGCGGCAGGTGGGAGCAAGACAGGCGGAGTTGGAGTGTGACAGAAGGTTGGAGGAGGGCGGCCCCAGTTGGGGTGGTGGCAGTATGTGTTTTCCTCAGCCAGTGACCGGCCGGTGGGCGTGACACAGACGGAGTGGGGCAGTAGCAGTTAAAAGGAGGCAGACACAGCTGGAGAAGTCAGTTTTAATCAAGTTTTTAGACAGAGTTTTTAGTGAAGTCTTTGAGTGAGTTTTGAGTCAGTCTTGGAAAGTTAGTTTGGAGAGACGCTTTGGAAGTGACAGTTTTTGAGAGAGTCAGTGTTGCGGAGTGCTTCAAAGTTAGCTAGTCGGGCAGTTAGTCAGTTAGTGAGTAGAGCTTTGTTAGTGCGGTTGAGTCTAGCGCAATTCGGGGCAGTGCGGACCAGTGGTCAGTCGTGGAACAGTTTTGTGGCGCTACATAGTGAGTAAGTAACAGTAAACTGTTGTGACTGTTGTAAATGGTAAGTGTAATGAATAGCGTTAGTTGCTAGTAAATGTTAATGTTAGTAAAGGTAATGTGTTAATAAATCGGGTTATTACTTACAACTTTAGCGAGGTTTATTATTTAATCAAACCCACATATTATTTAAAGTAACTAGTGGCAGGCATTAGTTGTAGTTGTTAAAGTTTTTAGTAAAAGGACAAAAACTTTACAATATGTACAGTAATAAGGTTAGTCTGTCTAAAGATATACGAGAAAATATAATAGCACATTTAACAGGATTAAAATTGTCTTTCATGGAGTATTTCCCCAAAACCCGAAAACACAAATGATAATTGGATTTCAAACCCTCCTTCTATAAAGAAAATTTAGGAAAAGCTACATCATTATCAATAAAAGATAAAGAAAATTTAATAGAATTAAATCATGTGACAGAACTTAAATCAATAGAATAGAATAGAATAGAAAAATTCTGTATTTTGTGTATTAACACATTACAGGGGTTCTGTGCTAAATACTAAAAAGTAAATAAAATACATAAACTAAAATAAATTGGCAGCTGACATAATAACTAAAATAACTGTTCTAATTCCAGTCAGAACTTAAATGTTAACTATGCAAAAATCTGCTTAAAGAGACTGTATTGTAATGAGTAAGCTCTATCCGAGCAACATTAAATTTAATTGGTACTTACAGTAAGTTAAATGCTTAAAAGAAATTAATTTAGAAGATTTTTGGGCACAAATATAATAATCTTGAAGAGAAAAATATGTACGCAATTTTTAATTATTTAAAAAAAAGTTTTAAATCTAAGATCTTACACTTACAAAGTTTATAAAGTGAACATGAACTTGGAACTCCTTTATAACAGATACATTGTATCTCCATACAAATAAAGATAATAATAGTAAAATAACCCACTCGGAATAACAAATTTCAAACAATGAAATACAAACATTTTTACGGAGTGGTACAATTTAGCATGATACCAAGTGGTAAGCGAGCCAAAAAAGATTGGGAAACGCTGAAATAGAGCGTCTATAATTGCAGCGAGATACTATAGTCATGGGAGTGTTCAAAATAAATCTTCTCCAACAGGAAACATATCATATCCGGTTTAGATTTTGGTCATAAAGTCGATTATAAGAATGAATCAAGTTTAGATAACTCGCTGATCTGGTTAAAACTAATTTTAAAGTAATGTTAGCGGGAATGGAGATTTCTACTGCCTTCCGTTAAAGTTTGAAAAGCGCTTAACTAGAATTTCCTCTCTATCCAGCTCTCTCTCACCCTCTTTCTCTCTTTCCGCCATTAACAACTCGTAGTCACCGACGATTCCAATTTGTGCATCAGTTTCAAGAATTACTTAAACGCTAGCTGAATATTAAGTAACCTTAGTCAAATTTATGCAAGAAATTATTGTTTAAAAAACAATAATGGACATTGCCAGGTTTTGGAAGGTGGATAACTGCGATGGATTTACTGGAGAAGAGCGAAACAATATCCAATACTGGAAAACTACAGTATTTAATATTTAAAAAGAAAGAAAGTAGAACTCCTAGCTACTTCAGTGCGGTCTGGTTTCTGGCGGGAGCCTTAAAGTCTCTGGAATGGTGCGCACAGTCAGATTTGCGCAGCTTTCTTGAGTCCAATGGAGGCGATAACCAATTTAAATCTGTCCAGTATTAACTACCCGACATTACTTCACTTTCTATTGGATTGCTTTGACCTGAGTCTCTTACAAAATGACCACTCAGGCTTCCTTGAGGGAATGGTTACTGGCTCTGTTAGCCTGCTCCGAGGAGCAGTTGTCCGGGGGGGCACCTCGTAAAGGTAGAGCTCAGATTTTAGCCCCCCCCCCAAAAACACCATCCTGCCTTTAATATCGTATTCCAGCTAGGTTATTCATCCCCTATTAAATAGGCTTAGTAGCTAATCTCTGTAACTATGGAGAGATGCATTACCTGCTATGTTCAGAGGTGGGACAGAATACCATCAAGGGAATACGATCATCTAGTTTTTGGATAGGGTAATGGCCAACTGGCAGGAATGGTGGAAAGTAGGTCGCTTATTTCTGTAGATTGCGTTCAGGAAGAAAGGTTTCGAGAAAATGGACTTGATCAATCAATGGGCACTTAACCGAACGATGGACAAAAGACAGTAAATACAAAATGAACCCTGTGAATAAAAGAGGAGATGATAGAACACAAACTAGAATTGACAAAAGAACCACACTTGGCGAAACAGCAGCAGAATTGGAGAACAACGCCAACAATAGAAATTAGAATCGAAGTTGAATACGAACATGAACTGTTTGATTACATTTTAAATTCTTACAGACTAAAACGTCCCCCAAATCTGCTGAAAATAAAATCCCAATTAAGTCGTATGCATACATTTCGAAATATATAAAAGATAAAATAAAAAAAAACCTGCAAAGTAGACTGACCTGGTCTGCTATACTTGGACTGGAAGTTCCGAAGAAGGATATTAACAATTGGCCATATCATTGCTTAAATAATTATAATTCCGTTTATTTTTCTAAAATGACTAGTGCCATTTTTTATTTTCATGCAAGCAACAAAATTGGAACTATAATTATTGTAGATAAAGTAATTGTTTTAAAGGATAGATTTGTCGCATGAGTGGTGAGCCATTGCGAGGAATGACACTTAAAAGAGTTGAGAGTCATAAATATGGACCACATAGTTAATTCCTCGCCCTACCTGATTAAGCTGTCGGCTGGGATATGCACCAATCACTTGCAGGTACTTATCCATCGATGTCTTCTACAGCTCGTCAACACTGGACACTGGACACAGTTTAAAAGATCTTAACGGAAATGAAACTGTGACGTATTTACTGTCTTGTAACGGAATTTTGAAAATAACCGGAGTAATTTTTTTTATTTTTCATTTTTGAACGCACAGGTTAAAAGTAATCACTTCAACTTAATAAAGGGTAATCAAGCACTCCCGATGCAAGCACTCTCGGGGATTTTAACACTCCGGGGATATTAACACTCCCGCACACCCGGGGATTTTAACACTTCTGCGCTTCCTGTAACAATAGAAACAGAATTATGTTTAAATCTGATAAGCACTGCTCTGATTTATGCATTTTTCCAATAACTATTATTACTTTGTGATTTGCATTGAAGGCAATAAGGGATAATTACAACTAAATAAGTCCTAAAGTGTCTTTACCTCCAAGTCCTTCAGCTCTTCTCTTTCAGCCTTCAGCTTCTGTTAGTCAGCTTCCTCAAGTCCACTTTAATGTATTATTCCACTTCTTCAGTTTTTCTTGTTTCTTCGATCTTTTCCATCAATGCTAACATTAATTTTTATACACTTCTTTCGACCAGTCGATCTCAAGATTTATTTTCTCCAAGCTCTCAGTGTTAGTATCCACTTCTTTCTTCCTTAATATCCATCGCGGGAGATACCAGGATAAAATATAGGAAATTGTGGAGATCGATTTTTTGCTACTCTTCCCCCCTCCCCTAGACGCCAGAGCCCTTTTAGTCATCTCGCCTTAATTCCAAAGAATCTTTTAAGATTGTTAGGTTAGTCAAAGTTAATGGTATTCGCAAAAAACAAACCCGAACTTTCCCCACGGGATTCACTCTGGATATTGAAGTAGGCGAGATGCCCAGACCACACCACGAGGAGGTTGGGTTGGCTTGAGGATTAAGTGAAGAAAGGCTAAAAATTACCTCCACTTCACCATCCCCCTTGTGGTCCATATGAGTAATCATTTAACGCGGGCAACCACATCAAAATAAAATATACGAGTTCTTGTAAATTCACTCATGAAAATCGGTTGAAGCGTCGAGAATTTGAAATCTCCCACTACTGGGTGTAAGAGCATGTGAAATATTTTTATGTTAATGTTGGGGAGCCCAATCATCCAGCCAAATTTTATCGAAATTCGTTGTTGCAAAAAAAAAATTGCAGTTATAAACGATGAATTTCCCTATATTTTAAAGAAATTTTATCTTTGATAGAAAAAGAGACAAACATTGTCAAAGTTGGGTGTTTTTCAACGTTACACGAAGCGGCAGATTTATTGGCCTGGGAAGGCTCTACGGGACACTTCGTTGGCCCGCAGAGCCCTGTTTTGAGATTCCGAAGTGTGTTAAGACTGCGACCATTAAACTTATGGGTGCAGAGAGTAGGCTTGCCACTACTGGGCAGAGACAGGCGAAGGAGTTTATTAAAAGCTATTCGCCGAGGCCGACTGTAGAATTAATCCGTCAAGGCCGTGTGGGGCTATAAGGATGATTGTAGGCCTATTAACTGGGCCACTGCAGGCTCAGAAAACACATGCATCCCATGGGCCTGGCAGATGATAGCCTCTGTTGGTTCTGTCAGGAAGAGGAGGAAACGGCACTGCACGTGTTGTGCCAGTGCGAGGGGCTTGTCTGGGCTAAGGATGTTACTTCTCGGGGAGGAAAAAACCAAGGCCTGTGAGCTTTACCAAGAGTCGCTCTCCAGCATTAAGAGTCTGGAGGGGCGAGCTTTAGAATTAGGGGAGCCACAATAGATCCAAAGGGGGTCGCAGTGGCGTAGGCCTTGAGGCCGCCCTAGTCTAATCTAATCTAACGTTACACTTTTTCATGCATTTTTGGAATATTAACCCTTCTTTCCGGGACAGTTTTAATGAGGGAAGAGCTTAAATGAAATACTTCTGGTCACCTTTATTAATTTTTTTTTGCCGGAAGCCATACTGAAAACATCAAAGAAGCAATTTCATAGGTGTAAACAGAATGAAAGATGATGTCTTTTTTTTTTTGGGAATTGAAAGGATAGAAGGATCTGAATGCTTTTTAATGAAGATTGCTTTTGTTGCTTAGTAACTCTACATTCTACAGCATACGAAAGTAAACACGCAAGAAATAAACCAGCTGAAGTTGAGCTTTGTTTGTTGTTTGTAAAGCGTCTCAAATATCGCAGCTCTAAACAAATTAAGAAGACTGTTCTTCAAACAACCAGCGCCTTGGTTAGCAAATAGAGGGAAACTTGCTCCTACATACATTGCCGCCATTAATTTCACCCGGAAACACTGACGCCCCCCCCCACACCAAAGCTATTCATAATTAATAATTAAGATTGTCACAAACACACTCATTATAAATATAATATTGAGTTGGCGTAAGTCGCTCTATCAACTCCCTTCTTTCCCACATCTCCCCTCTCTGCCACGTCAGCATCCCTGCCTTTTATAAGTATATTATTTGAGAGAAAATTGTTTATAAAGTTTACAATTTTCAATTTTCTCTTTGAACTATGGTAGTCATATTGTGCTGAATTGCATATTTATTTATTTTGGAAACGTTCATGAAAATTGGGTTCTTTTTGCAAAAAAAAGAAAAGTCCTAGATAACGAATAAAACCCAGGATTCTAAGGATGGCATATTCTTCGCCAAAACTGGATAATTACACCCCCCCCCCTAGTTCAGGAATCTTCCTTGACTAGTGGGCACAGGAAGCCAGTTTAGGAAATGTATTTGTGTTTTCTTAATCTCTCATCGCCGTTCTTAATCCAACAACTTTAGTTGTGTCTCTGTGTCGACAATGTCCCCATCATATGTGGAAACCTATCAGTTTTTTCGGAATTTATGTTCATTCAAGGTCCGAGAGGTACACGTCTCAGAGATCTGTGACGGTTATAGTTCCCCCCTTAACAGTTCTTCGTACAAAGACTGGTCCAGAGTCTATCTCTGCAAATCTTTTACTCCTTCTTAAACTCTAGGCGAAGTAAACTATTTCCTATACATCAAAAAAGGGCTTAGGCACCAAGAAATGGCACTTTACAAAAAATACTAACTTCCCTTCGCCTAGACCACTATCACCCTATAACCACTAAGATAAATGTCTTACCTCCCTATTATTATATTTCTTATTTTGTTGTAGGTATTACTTAATATCTTTATTATTTTTATTTATTTATTTTTTAATGATTTAAGGTGCGTCAACATCATTGCGAGGTTATTGGCGCCCGGAGCTTTTTTTCAGTGAACTGCCAACCTCCGGACAGTGTTCTCTCGTTACAGACAACACGGTCCATCACCGGACAGTGAGCTGTAAGAAGCTCCTAAAAGAAAAAATCTAAGGGTCAACAGCTGGATTTGAAACCCGGGACCTCCGCATGGGAATCCAATACGCTAACCGCAATCCCCAAAATACCCTAAAACACTCACCTAATCCCTTCCCTTATTATAAATTAACAAGCATTTCCAGTGCAAAAATCTGGCAAATCACTACTTCCTACCATAGAAATCCTTCTACCTGTACAATAGAAGTCGCTCGGATAGTCTTGAAAGTAACTAGCTGATGCAATAATGCCCTTAGAAAATTAGTATAGTTCAATTAAGAGGAATTACGCACTTTACTTCGCTACATTGTTTACTTTATCCCACTTCCGTTTCAAAACCGCCCCTCCCACCTGCTCGTCCACCCTTCTTCTAAAATAAATAAACTCAGCGCCAGTTAAAGCTAGTCATGTAATTTAAATTTAACACAACGTCACATTGCCAGTTTAGTAAACCAAGTAATAAGAGTGGCGGTGGGGGAAGAAGGAGAGCTATCAGAGCTTGTTATGCGAGTAAGCTACAAAGTAACCGCATTTTCACGCTTCTCTCGCAGCTTCCAGAGAGCGGCTACAATTTGAGATTGTATAGGTATGTCTTTGTGCGTAAGAATAGCTAAGGGTTTATTTGGTATGCGTACACACCCAGTATATATACCCAGTCCTCTCTTTATGTTAACCCATGCACATGTATGTGACTTAGTTACATATACACAAGTGAATTTCACTTTTACCTAATTTCTAACTTAATGTATGCTTACATACAAAGTATATTATTTAGCTTACAGTTAATTAAAGTGTTTTAGAATAAAGGATAAATTCTAAATCTGACTGTCTCGTACTTTGTCCCCCATTTGTCCTTATCGCTAAAAGGGAATACTGATATGTCCCGCTTATTTATTCATGCTCTGCATTCATTTCAATTACAAATGGCTTAATTTTAATTCGGTTACCTCTCTCCCCCCGCCCACACACTCAGAGGGCTTGGAAACTAAGCATTACATTCTCCAGGGATCCAAAATTCACTTGAAATAATTTGTTCTGGATAAGTATAGCGGCTAAAGTGATCCTATATTATTTTGTTGGATGTTAGCTTAAAAATTCTTTATTAAGTAATTAAATATCAAATGGGTGATTTCTGCAGTGGCTGTGGTAGATATCAAGGTGGGAGCCACAGCAGAAAGGCACTCAAGCAATAATTAAACACTAAACATTACTTTAAAAAGTTCTACTAAGTTCACAAGATTTGATTAGTCAAGGCCCCCCCCAACTTCTAGGACAGCTAAGTGGCCTTATAGCCTATCTAGTGTGCTCAAGTTCTGAAGAGAACTGATAGCCAGAATAAGGACTTAGTCCTAGTGCCAGGAGAGTGTCTGTATATGAGACGACAAGATCGTTTAACCCAGGAGTGGTCTTGGGAACAGTTTCAAAATGCCATGTTAAGTTGAGCAAGATGTTGAGCAAGATGCAGGTGCAGTGTGGGTGATGGCCCAAAATAAATTTTATTCACTGAAGTTTCGCAAGAAACTTAACCTCTTGATGAGGAAACACAAACATCATTCTAAATACTTAGCAACGGATAATCTAAGACAGGATTTCTGTTCAAGAAAAAAGATGAAATGTTCTCATGTGACTGCAAAATGACTGTGACCAACAAATTCCTCCTTTAAAAACAAAGTGGTCATTAGGCCGACATTGCTCTACGCTTGCTCCGACTTGGAGCCCTGGACTTGTAGTTGGTAACATCAAGAGAAACTCCAGGACAACACAAGAACAAATTTCTGGAGACTCGCAACAGACTCGCTCCACGACGCCCTAGATTTGACACACTCCACGGAGACTGCGTCCATTATCCCCCGGTACACTCCTATATCCAAAAATCGTCTGCTAAAACTCCTTTACCCACTCTAGACTGTCATCTTAATCCACACTGCCGCGACATAGCCTCCTACAGATCCTTCTATAACCTACAGGACACAAAAGAATAAAACAGATACTCCTCTAACTCTCTACACTAGCTGCAGGTTTTTCCTCTCCTTTTTATCCCTGCATTCCCATCCTCCTCACCTAACCTTTCTCTTTCTTCACTAGATGAGAAGGTTAAAATGTATTATACATTATACTTCTGTATTTATTTTATGCATATAATATTTATAGAAATAAATATTTATTCATTCATTCATTCAAAGATGAAATGCTCGTTCATGGAAGAAAAACTCTGACGTCATACTTTGCGCAGATGCTCTGAAGACCGAGTAAATTCCTGAGTCTAACTAACACAGGAAGAGTTACCTCTAACTAGTTAGAGGTTGCTATCTTCCTTTCGTGGATTTCGTAGGCATCTGGCTAACCGTCAACTCTCTTGTAACTATTTCATCTTCAAAAAAAAACAGAATTGAAAAATATAAAAAATGGAGGTCCAACAGGTGAACAAGAAAACTGCTATTAATGAGAGTAATTTTCTTTTCATAATTTAAAGAAAATCCACGAAGTCATTGTCGAGAAAAATTCAAGATTCTATTCGGGAAAAATAAATTAATAAAAACCTTTTTCCCCTGGACCTGTAATTTGAGAAATAATTTTCCTTGATTAAGTAATAATAAGTAGAAGCAAGGAATAAACTTAACAGTGATAATGTCATTGATAAAACTAGTGACGTCATTAATAATACAGTATAGCCTGTTAGCTAAACAGATAACGTTGGCAGAATCTTTCATCTATCACCGGCTTGCATATAGATCTAAATTGCAATCGCTAGAGATACGATAGTCTGGCCTATTGGGAACTCTATTAAATGTGGACTTATCTCTAGTCTAGCTATAATGAGGGTACTTTATTTATTTGAAGATTGATGACGTTAAAAAAACACGTCATTTATTGTTATTTGGTGACGTTTCTATCGAAGCAGATCCTCATCAGTATGATAATGGTTTATTTATTTTGATTCCTTAACAAGTGGAGGATTTTTCTTTTTAACTGTACAGATTAGGTTATTGATGAGTCACTTTCAGATATTTGTTCGCAGAAAGAATGTGACCCCTTTAATGATTTCAACCGGAAATACTGGTTTCCACCTTAAAAATACCGGTTTTAAGATGTTTTAAATTCAGCAAAATGATTTTTGTGAATGGTTCTGGCTGTACATTATGTCTGTGAGTCAAGATAACTCCAAAAAGGGAAAAAGTCACAAAAAAGTTCGTATTTTAAATTTTCGAATTGTCACCATAAAAAGCCCGGAAAAAGAAATTTTTTTTTGGGGGGGGGGCCAAAACCAGCTAAAACGGAAATGCCACTAACGACGAGTGACGAGCAAATCAAAATAGTGAAAAATCCATTACGTAAAGAGTAAAAATTACAACTTCCGGTTGAGCAATTTTCTTAAAAATCTCTGAATTTTTGCCGCCCCATTTCTTCAAAATTTTATTTTAGAACAATAATTCTCCATTTCCTGTTTTACCCATTTCCCACCCCCCACCCACCCCCCAAAAAAAGCCCTAAATGTAAATTTTCCTTGAAAAATGTTTCAAACAAAAGATTTAGATCTGATCGGAAGTTAAAAAAAAAAAAAAAAAAAAATCGATGCGTTTATTTCCGTGGAAATTCCCCCCCCCCCTCAAAAGTTAAAAAAACTAGTCTGCAAAATGGTACTTCCGGTTTAGGGCTTTCCTTCGTTAATTTCCTGTCTGGGTCATATGGGAGTACTCAAATAAAATGTAAGGTTATAACTTCCTGCAAATTTACATTTTTGATTTACAGTGTTCACGTACGTATCCACACAAACACACTTAAATCATTTTCTATATAAAAAAAAAAAACCACTTTTTTTTGGACATCGATATCGATTATACATCGATTCTAGTGGCAATTAATTAATATCTCGGGGTTGGAAGGTTTTTTGTTTCCTTTGTTTTCACTTACTTCGTGTGCTAATATCGATTGAAGTCTTCGGTTAATGTGATATTGAAATTCAGTTTCAGCATTATATTTTTTAAAAATATACAGCTTTCCTGTTTATTGGCTAATTAAAAACAGGCTTCCATAATTAATTAATTATATACACAACAATATGGTTTAGATACAATAGAGCTCCTGCTGTTGCTATATTTTCGTACATGCTATTATTTTTCATAAATATTGAAACACGCAAAACACATATTTAAAATTATTCGCTTACCCCCTCTACTCTACTTGGACTGAAGTTTCGAAGAAGGATATTATAATGGCCATATAAATATGTATTTGTTATTGTGATAATTCCGTTTAATTATAAAAAATAAATATTTTTAATAATAATTTTTTTGTTTTGCGTTTATTGTGCTACAATCAGCGCGTCAGCGCTAAAAGTAACAATGATAACCGAGTAACAAATAAGTAACGAGTGGAGAAGTTACCCCCAGTGGTAACACTCCAAAACATTATATGGTTAGTCCACTCTCTTCACTAGAGAGGAGATCACGAGGCCACACTGTCTTTTAAGACGTCTTGCCCGGGTTGTCAGGAAGAGTTCTTGAAGAAAGATTTTTAGCTAGAGGGATTTATATGAGATTGCAGGCTGAAGTGGAGAGTTTTCTGAATCGTGTTTTCAGCGACTTGGGTGACAAAAGAAATGTTAATGTCAGTGTGGTACAGTCCAGGTTGGAGCGTTTTCAATTAGTTCGAAGTATTTTAGATTGAAGAGATTGAATCCTTTGTAGATTGGAGCGTTTAGTTGAACCCCACAGCTCTATTCCATACGCCCACAGATGGGTTTCAAAATAGAAGTATAAATTAAGTCTTTTGCTGTCTAGAGTGAGTTTTGATCTTTAAATTTATTTTTTTTATTCATTTATTTAGTTACAATCAACGCGTTTTGCGTTATAAGCACCAAGGGTAACAATAACCCAACATATCACACATATCAGAGTGGAGAAGTTACCCAGCGGTAACACTCCAAAAAACATTCTAAATTCTACTGACTTTCTTCATCAGAGAGGAGATCGCGTGGCCACTGTCTTTTAAGATGTCTGGAAGTGTTATCTGAAGATAGATGTTGTACAAGTGGATTGTGATGTGTTTGAATGTTAAGATGGAATTTTCTGTATCGTGTTTTTGCAACTTGTGTTGCACGAAAGGAATGTTCAAGTCTGGGTTTGATTGGTGACGTAGAAAGGAGCGTTTAACTGTAGAGCGAAGAATCTTAGACTGCCAAGGACTGGATCCTTTGCTGATTTGAGCGTTTGATTGAACCCCACAGTTTGATGCCATAAGCCCAGACTGGCTTTAATATATAAGTCTTTTGTTGTCCAGAGTGAGTTTTGATCTGTTGTCGAGTAGTCTTTTCAGTTGTCGGAAGCGTCTGTTGAATTCTGTTCTCTTAAGTCGAGTATGAGGGTTCCATGTAAGTCTTCTGCCAAGGTAAAACCCAAGGTAGCGGACTACGTTGACTACTAGTAAAGGAATAAAATTGTAAAAGACAGGAGGAAGAGTGATGCGTCGAAGAGTGAAGGTAATATTTTGAGATTTTGTTTCGTTCAGTTTGATAGCCCATTTTTTTAACCAATTTTCTAAGGAGGTGAGTATAAAAATTTAAAACTAAAATCCCAATTCATTACAAAACTTTTTTTAAGATTAAAAGTGGCTAGGTGTCACGGTAGCCGAGCGGTTGTAGGCAAGGCCCGTAATGCTTAGATGTATTGTTGGTTTAGTGGGTTCGATTCCCCCGATCTAGGTACTGTATTTTATTTGTTAAAGTGAAAAAAAAAGTATAGTAAAATACCCTTGCGACCTCAATAGCTAATTCGGTAGTTTGAGGGCAAGTTAACCCGAAAATTAGACAGAATATGAAGAAACATTGTACGCTACCTGGTGAATTGTACATTGGTACATTATTCAACTAGTGAACCTAAGAAAGAACAAAAAATTAAATGGAATTACACATTACGAAAGCAAAAAAATTAATTATTCAAACATGAGTGATTGGAATGTTCGGCTCAATCACGTACCACATAGAGGTATAACGTGATTTATGGGCAAACATTAGTGTCATACCATATCGGGCACATAACCGTCATAAATATGGCCAACTACAATTTCCCCTCCTTACCTTGACATTGTTATGGGGCCGGGGCTATGACAATCCGTTGTTGCAGTTACAAATGCATGATGTTTGGCTGTCAGAGATTCCAGTCTCTAATTTTTTCTTCTCACAAAAACACTGGACACAATTTAAAAATAAACTTTTTTTAAATTTAAAAAGAAGACTCATGCAGCAGGAAATTTTCTTTTCACAAAATTTGGAAAACCGAATTATTTTTTTATTTTTGCGCACTGGTTAAAATTTTCTTTGTTTAAGAAAGAAACATAGGACCATTAAACAAACATTTTCCGCGGCGTTAACACTCCCGCACTGTCTGGAAAAATAAAAACAAGATGATTGATTCTTGATAAAAAAAAAAGGGATGGAACTCTGGGATTCAATAATATCTTATTATTACTGTGGAAACACTAGCAACTATAACAAAGCGTTTTTTGAAAATTCAAAAATATTAATAAAAATCTCAAATATGCCTACTAAGTCAGCTAAGAAGGTGGTGAACGTGGCTGGAAAGCGTAAAGGGACGGAGAGTGGATCGGTCCCTACCACTAGAAGCATGTTGCGCCAACCGGATGTGAAGGTAGCTATGGAACTGACTGAGGTAAGCACCAACCAAGAAGCAAACAAGGTAAGTGATGAACAAATTTACACCAAGGCGAACAAAAGTACAAATGGATACACAAATATGGCATATCAAAGTACGGATTTAGGACCCTTTTATGTTATAGTGGAAAGCACTAACAAGGACAAAAAGGGGCTTTCGAGGGTGCACCCAATGTCAGTTGGGAAACTATTATACGAAAAACACATAGACATTGCCAAAAGTATCGACGGAATTAAAAAGCTCGGCGTAAATAGAATGAGAGTTGAGATGAACAATGGGGTAGCGGCCAACAGATTAGTGAGTTCCGCAATTCTAAAGGAAAAGGGGTTCCGAGTATACATACCCAGATATTTATTGCAGAGAAGGGGAGTAATTAGGGATGTAGACACGGATCTGACAGAAGAGGAGATAAAGGAGGTTATGAGGGGCCCATTAGGGGCTGAATACCAGCTAATAGAAATCAGAAGATTAAAGCGAAAGGTGATAGACAGGGATACGAAAGAAACAAAATTCGTTCCCACTCGGTCGGTTTTGTTCTCGGTTAGGGGACAGCAGTTACCACAATACATGTATATACATTACGTAAGATGCGAAGTGCACAATTACGTTCAAAATGTTATACAATGTAAACAGTGTTTACGATTTGGTCACTTTAAAGACCAATGTAAAGGGAATGTAAGATGTGGGAAATGTGGGGAGAATCATGAAGCATCTCAATGTAAAGATAACACACCTAAGTGTGTGAATTGCGGCAGTGCTAGCCATTTGGCAACTAACGTGAATATGTGTCCCCAATATAAGAAAGAGAAAACTCTAAAGCAATTAATGGGCGAGAAGAATATCTCATACCTGGACGCAAGAAGATTGCTATCCAGTAACTCGTTTGCCGCCTTAGCGGAAAAACAAGGCCCCACTTTAATTCATTAAAAAGATTCCAGAGAGAACATTTTGCATAGAAATCAAAATTAATTAAACAAGTTTTGCTTTAAACGAAGTTAGTCATAATAATCAACATAAATAACATTAACATTATTTGTTATGTTATTTATACCCTCGTTTCCTTCAACGGTATCACACTCAACTACCTTTTTTAGTACAAATTCCAAGTTCCAAGTAAAAAAATAATCATCTAAATTCTAGTAATAGAAAGTCAAGTGAATTTTCACGCAAGAAAAATATTTTTCCTCACTTTCAAATTATATACTTATATAATAATAATATACGATATATATATATATTTTAATCTTTTATTGGAATTTACCAATGCAACAAGCAAGTATGGTAAAAGAAAAAAGAAATAGAAGAAAATCTATTGGGGAACTGAAGGCACCCAGTGGTGCCACTCCAGTAACGTGCTCTGCTCTCACGATAAGAGAAGATCACGAGGCCATCTTCTCTTCAATCTCCTTAGAGGATTACCTGGTAATATGGAGGAAGATAGGTGTTCTATGAGAGGGTTAGGATGAGCTGCAGTAGAGGAATGAAATTTGAGGGAAACGAGTTTATGCAACTTCTTTGAGTGAAACGGATTTTGAGGTCATTATGGGTTGGTGAGGTTAGATACACAGAGCGTTAAGAAGTTTTCGAAGAATTTTTGGACTGTAATGCCTGGAGGCGTAGTGAGTTAGAACGCTTAGTCGATCCCCATACTTCGACGCCGTATGATCAAATAGGTCGCAGTAACAGTAGATATAAGAGTCTTTTGCTATGTACGAGGGTCGTTTGAAAAGTCCGTGCAAAAATAAAAACTACTTAATTTTTTGGGGTAAACCTTTTTTATTTTTCAACATATTCTCCTTTTAGGCTTATACACTTCGACCAACGCTGCTCTAGTTTGTTGATCCCTTCCGAATAATAGGATTTGTCCAAGTCTGAAAAATAGCCATTCGTTTCTGCAATCACCTCCTCGTTTGAATAAAATCTTTTTCCCGCCAGCCATTTCTTCATATTGGGGAACGAATAGTAGTCCGAGGGAGCCAAGTCTGGAGAATAGGGGGGATGTGAAACGAGTTGGAACCCTATTTCCATTAATTTTGCGACCACAACTGCTGAGGTGTGAGCTGGTGCGTTGTCGTGATGGAAAAGGACTTTTTTGTGGGCCAATCGTGGGCGTTTTTTCTTGCAGCTCGGTTTTCAAACGGTCCAATAACGATGAATAATATCCACCTGTAATAGTTTTACCCTTTTCCAGATAGTCGATGAGGATTATTCCTTGCGAATCCCAAAAGACAGTCGCCATAATCTTTCCGGCCGAAGGAACAGTCTTCGCCTTTTTTGGCGCAGATTCCCCCCTTGGTAACCCATTGTTTAGATTGTTCTTTGGTCTCAATAGTGTAGTGATGTATCCATGTTTCATCCACAGTGACGAAACGACGCTTAAAGTCCTGCGGATTCTTCTGGAACAGCTGCAAACCGTCCTTGCAACACTTCACACGATTTCGTTTTTGGTCAAGCGTGAGCAATCGCGGCACCCATCTTGCGGATAGCTTTGTCATGTCCAAATGTTGATGTAAAATATTATGTACCCGTTCATTTGAGATGCCCACAGCACTAGCAATCTCACGCACCTTCACTCTTCTGTCATCCATCACCATATCATGAATTTTATCAATGATTTCTGGAGTAGTAACCTCAACAGGGCGTCCAGAACGTTCAGCGGTCACTTGTGCCCATATGGCCACTCCGAAAATTTTGAAACCACTTATAAACTGTTCTAATCGAAGGTGCATAGTCACCATAATGTTTATCAAGCTTCTCTTTAGTCTCCTGAGGCGTTTTGCCTTTCATAAAGTAGTGTTTAATCAACACACGAAATTCTTTTTCGTCCATTTTTTGAAAATCACTCGACTTCCTCGATTCAAACGAATGCCAAACACAAAGAAATAGACCGATCTGGCTGAAACTTGGTGTGTGTTCTTCCAAGAGATGCTACTAACTAAACATAACCACGATACGCGCCAGTGGTGCTATCTCTCTGACTTTGCACGGACTTTTCAAACGACCTTCGTAGGTTAAGTTTCGAACGTTTCAAAGTAGTCTGGCGAGAAGTTTGTAGCGTTGGTTAGTTCCTAGTCTTTTCAGTCTAGTATGGGGATTCCATGTCCAATAATTATATATATTTTCAAATAATCGACCCGATTTTTCACAATTTATAGTTTTCTTTCATTATGAGCATGAAACTTTCCTTTGGTTATAAGTAAAGGAGAAAAGAAAAACTTTTTCATTGTAATAAAACTTCATTTCCCCCCCCACACCCATTTTTCAATGGAAATTCTGTAACATTGGTAGTTTTTCCCGAGCCGGATATGATCAGTCGGATATACGTATGTAATATGTGTACGAGGTTTTCTTTTTGTTCACGTGAAATTTTCCTAAAGTCTCATTTTAGTTATTTTTGTATCATCCAACTTTTTCTTTTACAAAGGAAGTTTTATAACAGAGAAAATACAAGAAAAACAAACTTTTCCATTCTATTCATGTATGTAGTTTCCACAGTTTTTTTTCTTATTTTGCTCACTATGGTATTCTATACGTCTGTCATTTTCCTCCGTTATTGTTCTATTTTCCTAAGCTTTATTGATAGGTCGAACAAAATAGTCGAACAAAATTCTTCTTTAAGTTACAGTTTTGTACATCCTCATCAAGGTGACGTCAAAACTAAAGGACTGACTGAGTTCAAATCTGTACATTCACAAAAAAATATAAGACCACAGACTGTTAATTTTTAGGCGGATAAATAGATTTGATTAGGAAGGCTGAAGGGCTGAATGGAATTAAAGATAATATTACTGTTCAAGATTTAACCCCTTTAACCAGTTAAGGGTGGAATTTAGTTTTAAAAAACTCCACCACAGTGTGCGGAATTAAAATCAGACAATGACGTGGTATACACGTCGAACGCAGGGGGCAAAACAACCATAAGTTTACAATAATCATAATAGTCACTGTGCAAGCGACTTTTTCTGCAATCTCTCTTAGGGATTTGAGATTACAGCAGAGCATTCTGTGCTCTCATTCAAAATCTTGCACCGCTTCACGTATGCATTGCACTAGTTAACTAGGGACGCCAAGAGCTTTTACAAGGAAGAAAAGAGCTTTGAATTCTGTGCAAAATGAAATCATGCTCGTGCTGAGGTCTGAAGCTCTATCTAAGGTAAAAAAACGGCATTGCACAAGGGTTGAGAGCATATTCTATTTGTGTGCATAATTCCCCAATCTCTAATGCGGAGACCAAACATGTACCAACCACTTATCATTTGGCAGACTCTCACCGCAGTTCTATTGGTAAGATAAAGGAAACATCCCACCAAATAATATTCTTATTGTATTTTATTAAAATTTCAAGTTTTTTTAGTTAATGGCAATTTTATATTTTTCACAACGAGTATACACGTCGAACGCACCGTGTATCCACGTCAAACAAGCTTAACTGAATAAACCTTTCACAATCACTTTGTCTAGCCTTTGAATGTCCTCTACACTATCAACGACATCTTATTCTTATCCAGATATCGCTTCTCGGGCCTTTTGGCTAAGTTAAAAGTGTAGTATCTGTTCTTATCAGCTTAATCTCTGGTACGGTCTCCATAGAGAACCCAGAAGATTAAACTGATTTTTTTTTGGAATTCGTATTTTTTATATTTTTTTACAGGGGCGGGTGTTGGATGTAGTTTTTTTTGTAATGCCATACATCATTGGCGCTCGGCCATTAGATGTCTCGCAGCCCAATATATTTTCGCTCTTGAAGAGAGCTCGTCAGTAGTCGCAGTCAAATGG
Organism: Rhodnius prolixus; assembly: GCF_049639745.1. Classification (NCBI taxonomy): domain Eukaryota; kingdom Metazoa; phylum Arthropoda; class Insecta; order Hemiptera; family Reduviidae; genus Rhodnius; species Rhodnius prolixus. Next base: position 9,479,349 of record NW_027411583.1, on the reverse strand, counting down.
GACAAGGCTTCGCACTCAAAAATATGGTCTCCTGTCATGTGCCCGTTCCCGCAAAGCACACAGTTCGGGTTTTCAACTACCCCGATCTTAAATAAGCGTGCCTGCAGGTAATTATGTCCATTGACCAAACGAAAACAGGCCACCGCTACGCTCCGAGGCAGGTTCTTTGGCAGCACATTGTCTCTCTCAAGATAGCCCATCGTTTGCCCTCTGATTGTGTGGTGTGCAGTTCCGCTGTTCTCCGGTGTTGGGTGTAGTGGTCAAGAGCGTGGCTTTGTAAGTGAGGAGAGATCCCCCAGTTCGAATCCCGCGTAATAATATTTTAGAAAAAATAGTTTATAGTGAAGTATGAGCTTCCGCCCCCCCCCGTCCACGACACCTAAATTAGTAGTTGGACGTTGAGCCCCGCCCTGAAAAAATTGGCGATTACTTTACTTTACAGATTATACGACGTAATTATTTTAGTTCTGAGCAAAATTTATTAAATATCTCTTGTAGTATGGATCTCACCGCAAGATGGCTCTTCCATACCACCTTCACCAGAGAACTCGCGATTTCCCTTTAAAGCTCAGAAGGTTATAAAGCATAAGATTTATGTTCAAATAGAAAATTCACTCTCACTACATTAACTTACTACCTACTCACTCAATTTACAACTGTTACTTTTAACAAAACATTATTTTACATTTAAAAATAAACTCCCAACATAGTAAAAATGTCAAAACTTTATTTACTATATGGAAAATATTTTGAAAAATAATAAATTTTCATGAAAAATTTCATGTTTCACGGTTCTTAGAGTTTATTGTTCCAAACTTCCTTCAGTCCGTATTTCCGCCCCCGCCCCGCCTTGCCTAACCCTGGAGATAATTTGAATTTAACACTGTTTTTAGCTTACAAAGTTTGTAATAAAATAGGAACTTTTTATACCCAGGGAAAGCTCAAGGGGGAAAAAAAGAAGCTTTTTATTATTTTAAAAACAGAAAATTTGTTGATTTAAACGACCATTAGACAAACTGTTGGCTCAAAAAATAAAAATACAAAAAACAAAAATCATGTTTAAATATTCAAACAATTTTATTTTTTCGCAATTTAGTTTAAATAATTTTTTTTTTAAATCTTTTATTGGAATTTACAACTGCAACGGTAGTTGCAACAAGCAAATATGGTACCTGATAAAAAAATACGTGAAAATATACGAGTGTAGAAGGCACCCAGTGGTGTCACTCCAGTAACGTGTATTGCTCTCACGATAAGAGTAGATCACGAGAGGCCATCTTCTCTTCAATCCTCCTTAGAGGATTACCTGGTGTAATGTGGGAGGAAGATAGGTGTTCTATGAGAGGGGGTTAGGATGAGCTGCTGTAGAGGAATGATGAATTTGAGAAAACGAGTGTTAGCAATATCTGTAATGAAAGGGATTTTAAGGTCATTATGGATAGTGTGAGGTTAGATACATAGAACGGAGCGTTAAGAAGTTTTTGAAGTATTTTTGGACTGTAATGCCTGGAGGCGTAGTGAGTTGGGAACGCTTAGTCGATCCCCCTTACTTCGATGCCGTGTGACCAAGTAGGTCGCAGTAACAGTAGATATAAAGAGTCTTTTGTTAGTTAGGTTAAGTTTAGATCGTTTGTCGAGTAGTCTGGCGAGAAGTTTTGTAGCTTTGGTTAGTTTCTAGTCTTTTCCAGTCTAGTCTGGGGGGATTCCATGACAACCGTTTGCTTCTAGGTGTTTTTTTAAATTTAAATTTTTGATAATAAAAAGATATTTGATTGGAATATTACAATAAAACACTCTTGCTGATAATAATTATCAAAATTCTATTGTCCTTTGAGTTCCTGACCTTTTAAAATAAACACGTCTTTTTATTTTTTTTTGTTTTTAATGATTTAAGGCGCATCAACATCTAAGGTTATTGGCACCCGGAGCTCTTTTCAGTGCACTGCCGGCCTCCGGACAGTGTTCTCTCGTTACAGACAACACCGTACCATCACCGGACATTGAGCTGTAAGATGCTTCTAGAAAGAGAAAATCTAAGGGTCAGCAGCTGGATTCGAACCCGGGACCTCCGCGTGGGAGTCCAGTAAGCTAACCGCATAGCTAATCCCTTCCCTCATTATTACTATTATTATTATTATTATCCCTGATTTGCTTCGGATATTCATCCACCGTCAGAGGAAATCTAATCTAACCTAACCCAATCAGTTTAGTGTAGAGATTTCGACTTCACTTACGTTACCGTATCGCTCAACACTGATTAATACCTCTAATGATGGATGAAAGTACAAAATCGGTCAGATTTACGCGCGTTACGATAGATAAAATCAAAGATACTTTAAATTTACGTTGTTAAAGTATGTCTTGTGGTTCAAATTTTCAAAAACGTTGAGTGGAGTTGATTGATTAAATGATTTTTAAGTCGTGTCTACTTTGATCAAAGATTAGAATATTTGATAAGGTATTTAATTCAATTTTTTTTTTTTTTTTTGGATTTCGGTGAGTAACTAAAATTTTTAATTTGATGTAAATCGTGGAGCAAAAAAAGGAAACGATGCGAATTTTTGATTTTGATCTACTACCGGAAATACCCATTTAGAAGTCCCCCCCCCCTTAATTCGTAAATTTGTCACAATCAAAATACTCTCCCTTTTGCCACCACTAAGAGAAATTGAATACGAGTAGAAGGAAACTCAAATAGAATATTGGGTATGAAGCGCCTGTACATTGAAACTGGAAGTGGTGGGAGGGGGTACGTATTGTTGTGTATCGTTTCCATTGTATAGATGGAAACTTGTTCCGACAATGAAGTTGCTACCAGTTTCCAGCATTGCAGCGCTGTAGTACGAGTACAAGGTGAAAAGAATATATAGTGAACAAGGTTTTTTTTTTTTTTTTATCCAGGTGTACCTAAACCTGAAAGAGAGAGTGAGATGGTTACAAAAAACGCTCTTACCAATACACAGAAATAAATACATTATGTTGGAGAAGAGCGCGCGCCATTGTGTGCAAGTGTAAACATGTATAAAACAGACGTGCTCATGTTCATACATGCGCGTACGAGTATACTTTTTTTTTTTTTCAAAAAGATACCTCCTATTTTTTATTATTGTTATTTTTGTTTATTTATTCTTTCCCATGAATGTATGTATGTTCTCACCACACGATAATGAATTTCATATCTGTACAATTTTTATGTTATGATTTCATATTTAGCTGAATTATTGGCATTAAAATTTAATTAAAAAAAAAAAAAAAATTAAAACATATTTTCCATTCATTAAAAACGTGTTCGAATTCCATGAATGGTGGTTTTTCTATCCAATAAGGTTTCAGATTCAGTAATTGAAATTACTAAAAAAAAAAAATCCACTTTAAATAGTTGACTATCTCAGGAGACAAAAACTACGAGAAGCAGGCTTAGTAATTTTTGTTTCAGAAACTTTTCCTCAGACTTGTAAAATAACTTTTAGATGGGAATGAAAAATTCAACTAATCCCCCCCCCTAGCAATCAACACGGAGTAAACAAAATTGAATACAAAATTATGAAAAAAAAAAGAAAAGACAATGGGAAATAGTTTTTCACTTCATAATTAATTTTTTTTTTTTTTTAAGAACAGGCAAGGTTAGATTATTATATTACAAAAATATTTGTTAATAAGTTCTCTCCCCCCCACCCAAGGATTGGTCTAAATGCGCAAGCGCAGAAAAAAGAAAACAAGAATATGTAAACAGCGCTCACGTATTCTATTAACTGAATTAGTTTTGTTGGACACTGCTAGAGTGTGCTAGTGTGTTTGGTTGAGAATTGAGAACGTGTTTGGGGCTACGTGTTCTGCATTATTTATTTAAACATGGTTATTATTGTAAAATTTTAATAATTTTATTGATTAATATAATTAATTTATAATAATACAATATTCTATGTAATTATTGTTTATCAAATCCTTATATTTTATTTACTACGCAAATTTAATTTATTTGTGGTAATATAATATTTTTTTACTCAACTACCTGTTAGAGGAAGTATGCACAATTTTTCTGATTTTGTTTCAACACAGGAAATACGATTTTTTGAGGTCCCTTTTATAGGTGAAAGTTTTACAAATATGTGTGACGGAAGTAGGAAGATTTGTTCATATTCAGGGGGACCATAAAACGTTTTATTACTGATGAAAATTTAATTATTAATTTAGGCTTTTTTTCTTCAATTTAAAAAGCAACCTTATCTGAGATCTGGTGGCACCTGATGTCTTTTTTTAGTGCATCTCACAGTGGACAGGCTGACTGCAGAATTTATCCGTCAAGGCCGTGTGGGGTTATATAAGGATAATTGTAGGCCTATTAACCAGGCCACTGCAGGCTCAGAAAACACATGCATCGCATGAGCCTGGCAGATGGATAGCCTTTGTAGGTTCTGTCAGGAGGAGGAGGAGGAAATAAGCACTACACGTGTTGTGTCAGTGTGAGGGGTTTGTCTTGGCTAAGGCTGGAAACATAGTGGAGCGGCGAGCAAGGTGGCGATGATAGCGAAGAGTAAAACGGTGAAAACAAACACAAGTTAACCGTGGGGAGCAAAGCGAAGATAGAGCGACGCTACCAAGAGAGAGAGTAGAGCAACGTGTTGTGACATGTTTGATTTCTTCGCTCTTATCGCGATCTATTTTCAAGGTTAAAATGGATATTGCGCATTTATTGGTGTAGTTTTTTTTTAAATAAACCTCTATGGGATCAAAAGGATCTTCTTACATCACAACCGATTTGTGTTGGGAAAGAAATGGAACTGGATTAACGCGACTGAACCGTCACCTATGCTAGCTGCAAGTCGGTCTCTTTGATTTGAAGCAGCTATCATCGCCGCTTTGCTCACCGCTCAACTATGTTTCCAGCCTAAGGATGTTACTTCTCGGGGGGGAGGGGAAAACCAAGGCCTGAGAGCTTTACACCAGGAGTCGTTCTCCAGCATTAAGAGTCTGATTAAAAGGACAGGTCTGTAGGGTGAGTTTTAGAGTGGTGAGAGTCACAATAGATCCAAAGGGGTCGCAGTGGCGTAGGCCTTAAGGGCCACCCTATTAGAATCTTATCTTATCTTATCAGTAGACAGAGAGAGAGAGGGGGGGCTGCCAGAAACTCCCAGGAAGTGAAAAACTCTAAGGTCTAGCAGCTGAAATATAAGACCAAAGGATATCCGCGTGAAAAGCCAGTACACGCTAAACACTTTGCAAATCCTCTTATCTAGGAAACGTTTTTTTCCCAGAAAATTTGACTTCAGTCAGAAAATTAAGGTTAGGCTTTTCTTCTAAAGTTTCATTACAGTTTATTGTACTGTATTACCATCTGTACTTAATAATAAATAAGAATCAAAATACGGAATGGAATTTTTTGAAATTTGACTAGAAAATTGGCCGACCGGAAATGCTACTGTACCCGGATAGAGTTTTCCGTATTTTTAAGATTTTCTCGTAAAATGGTTCCTGCGATTTTCCTTTAAACTTTACTGCAAATCGTGAATCAACAATTTGTATATTTGCAACATTGTTCCACGATTAATACGATTTAGGGAAATTCTAGAATTAAAGAAATGCTTGAATTTAGAAAGAAGAGCTTGAATCCAGTACGCTACCCACTCAGCTAATTCCCCTACCTTTTTTTCACACACACACACACAGAGGAATAACAGTTTCATATTAACCATAAGAACGAATAAAAATTAATGTTTACCTTACTTCTCTAGGGATTTCTTCCGAATTACTTAACATTTCCTCGATATTATAAATCCTTATTTAGGATAGAGTAATTTTTAAGATTCACCCTTCTCCCCCCCTCCCCCCAAACTGCACTTATCGTAATGTCTATATTAATTATAGATAGGTACTAAAACCAAGAGACTGTATGCAGCTCATCATTAAATACACAAAAAATGATTAAATCTTTTTAAATAAGGTTGTGATTTCCCGTTTCAATCCTCTCTCTCTTTTTACCCAGAAGGAAAATGCAACAAAAAAGAAAAACAGAGGAAATTGTAGCACCAGTGAAGTCGCTAATTTCCCTTGTGATTTTTCTTGAAGACACTTTGAGAAATATTATTTATTTATCTGTTCTTATGTTTTCATTCTTGAGTTTCCATATCTTTTCTCGTCTTGGTTCGCCCTTTCTTAAGATTGTTCTTTTATGAATAATTTAAAGAACAAAAAAAAAAAGAAAAAAGAGAAATGAAGCTGAGCTTTAAACTATGCAACAAGCTTTCTATTTGCTGCATGATTTGAAAGGATTGTACCCAGCCCCATCTTATGTTATCTTAACTTTTTTTAAATTTAAGATGCGACTACATCGGAGGACATTAGAGGTTTGTTTTTTTTAGTGCACTACCGGCAAAAGTGTTCTCACAGAGCAAACTGTGAGCTGTAAGAAGCTCCTAGGAAGAGAACTAATCTACCCTTAAGTCCAGTACGCTAACTACTCAATCCCCAACCCTTGAATCATTTTCTTTGGAAAATTCGATTAAAGACACTTTCGTAAGTGAGAAAGTGGTTAGGCCTTCCTCAAAAGTGCCTTCCTCTTTTTCGCGCAAGATTTTTGCCTGCAAACGGATGCTACCATTTCCTGTAAACTGTGTACAGTGATTACAAACACATAAACCTATAATTCACTGGAAATATTTTTCCCGAATATTCGAGTAGTCGTGGACGGAGGCGACTAACAAACATACTTTACTGTAAATTTCTCATATTAACCATTAAATAAAATCCAAGGGCTAGACTAGTACCGCAATACATCTTAGCTTTGCGGGTCTAGCCTATAACCGCCTAACATAGTTTACTGTAAATTTCTCATAGCTATTAAATAAAATCCAAGGGCTAGACTAGTACCGCAATACATGTTAGCTTTGCGGGTCTAGCCTATAACCGCCTAACATACTTTACTATAAATTTCTCATATTAACCATTAAATAAAATCCAAGGACTAGACTAGTACCGCAATACATCTTAGCTTTGCGGGTCTAGCCTATCACCGCCTAACATACTTTACTATAAATTTCTCATATTAACCATTAAATCCAAGGGCTAGACTAGTACCGCAATACATCTTAGCTTTGCGGGTCTAACCTATAACCCCCTAACATACTTCATTACAAATGTCTCATACCAACCATTAAATAAAATCCAAGGGCTAGACTAGTACCGCAATACATCTTAGCTTTGCGGGTCTAGCCTATAACCCCCTAACATACTTCATTACAAATGTCTCATATCAACCATTAAATAAAATCCAAGGGCTAGACTAGTACCGCAATACATCTTAGCTTTGCGGGTCTAGCCTATAACCGCCTAACATACTTTACTATAAATTTCTCATATTAACCATTAAATAAAATCCAAGGGTTAGACTAGTACCGCAATACATCTTAGCTTTGCGGGTCTAGCCTATAACCGCCTAACATACTTTACTATAAATTTCTCATATTAACCATTAAATAAAATCCAAGGGCTAGACTAGAACCGCAATACATCTTAGCTTTGCGGGTCTAGCCTATAACCGCTCGGCTAGCGTGGCCCTCATATTGAATTAAATATAATTCAAAAGTTCAGGAGTTCGTAGCGTTCAGCGCTGTTGCAACTACAGTATTGCAGCCGGAAATAGAGAAACGATAGCCTGCAGTAGTTACATGACAATCTCGGCTGCTGTGGACATCCCCATTGTATAATGAAGCTACTTCTAATAAAGCCTAGTAGCTATAATAAACCCATGGGCTACAGTGTTGGACCTATGAACTGGTGGCCGCATCGTTTCATGTATGTCCAGGTTGCATCATGAATCCTTCTACTCCCCCCTCCTTGTATTCTGTGCTCTATATTGTAGAGACCTCGATGTATACTGGTTTGGTATGAATCCAGGGTATTGTGTGTATGTATGTCCAGTGTACCTAGTTGGATGGACACGCAGTTTGGTGGTTAGTTTTGTGTAAACAGTGTGTCATCAACCCCCCCCCCCCCGCTGAACACTGCAGCACCCATCATCACGATTCGAAAAGTCCATACTAGCCTGAGAACTGGCCAACCCATTTCCGGTGAATTCTGGACAACTGTTTATGACAATCGGATAATGTTAATATCTCCCTCCATGCTGTGTGCGGCTTTATTGTTCTCATCACGCTCCAGGTGGTCAATAATGTTAACACATGGTTGTCCACTGACGGTAAACGAAGAGTTGTTGGTCCTCTTTCATGATATTCAATATTCTCCCCATTTTGTTTTTTCCTTTCTCTTACCCTACTTAAGGGGAAATTATCACAATCGTGTGTATGGAAGAAAGCAAATGAATGATGTATACTCTAGGGAGGTTCTCATTATTTTTACTCATCGCTTCCTTTTTTAATGTAGCCTTGGAGGCTGCAATCCGCGCCATCCATACAAATCCTAATTAGATAATTTTCAACAGAATGGCGCAACATTAAGCGTTTACGGACGATTTTGTTTTGACTGCTAGAGCCAATGGCTGCACTGGAGCGTTCCAGCAGTTTGTATGCAGGGCTACGACATATATTAGGCTGAAGGTTAATGAAGATAAAACAGTGTATCTGAAGTCTTCTGGAAAAGTCCAGGAGGAAGGAGCCTCTATCTAGTTGAACTTTTCTACCTTCAGAAGACTTCAACGATTAAGTAAGTAATAGTAAGTAAAGTATTTGCCTATTATTTCAGGTGGGCTTTACATCTAACTACCAAATTACATCTTAGCTTTACGGGTCTAGCCTATAACCGCTCGGCTATAGTGGCGCCTCGACTTCAACGATTAAAATACCTGGGAATCACCAGTAAAACTAATATTCTCATTTACAGAACTACACGATCTGTAAGAGTGTAAAAAAAATGTTTGAAGGATATCCGAGAGAAAGAAATCCCCCCCTCTTAAGATGCATGGCCGGTGAAAATGAATGGTTTTTGGAAGAGGAAAAGCGATCTGGAACTTCCAGAATTTTGCGGAGAATTAGATTTAGTAGCAAGATTCATAAAAATTAAGATCGTCTAAGATGGATTGGCCATCTTGAGGGAATGCCAAGTTCTAGGGACCTTCAGGAGATAGTACAAAAGTAGAAGACCACTCTTGTGATGGTTGTAGCCAATCTAAAACCGTTTTTACTAACGCTATAAAGTCCCTGAACTTAGGGAAGTAAATTAGTACCAGGTCAAAGGATTTTGACCTTTTATTTCAGAATCACCGAAAACGAATTTTTGTATTTTTTTTGTTCAGATAATGCGCAGGAGAGGGGGGAATCGTGTACTCAGGACCTCACAACTTTTACTTCCGCTACGTAAATACTACATCGAAAATTTAACATGATCGCTTTACTTCCGTTTACGAGTAAAAGGAAGTAAAACAATATTTATTAAAAAAAAAAAAATGAATAAGATAAAATAAAAAATGAAGCCACTCATTTACTTGAGGTAGATATATATATATATCTACCTATATATATACATATATACGAGTATATAGGTCAAAGCATCAAGTGCCATTATAACGGGTTACAGGGGCCGAGAGTAAAGGGGGGCTCGTCTATTTATCAAAGCCATTGAGATAATGATTCGCTCGCAGACGGGTGGTCCTAAGTCCTGGTGTGTGTGTGTGTGTGTGTGTGTGTATTAGGGAGGGAGAAAAATATCTTCAGGCAACGTGCTGAAACTTTGTCCACTCCTAACTAGGATCAGGCGTTTCAGTCTTCTTGTGTTATGCAAGTAGTAAGACAACAGAAAGAAAAAAAGACCCTCTAAGCTCAGAGAAATGCCAGAGATTCTCCCTCTACCATCACTCCATCCCCACCACTAAAGTACTGCCCTAACTTAGACACACAAACTTGTTCGCACTCTTAAACGTCATACTTATTGATAATTTTTCTGTTTCATCTGTCGTCATTATTTTAACTGTCATTATTTATTATAAAAGCTCTTTCCTCAGCTATACAAAGATTAAACAAAAAACTTCAATTGAGATGCAAAGAAAGGAGAGTAAATAGAGAAATTTTATTATTATTATTATTCTTATTATTTATTTATTTATTTACAACCTGGATAACCAGATTGTTATCGTGATGGATCCAGCGCCACAATCGAGGGGAGGCATGCTGAGAGGGGCCAGCCAATGCTGGAACTCTCTGGAGGTTGTAAGAAAGGTTAGGATTGAGTTAAAAAAAAACTCCCAGGCTGCAGTAGGGAAGGTTTACTTAACCATAACATCCCACCTGACGTGGAGTTATGGCACCTGACACTAGGAGAGACGTGGCAGTTGCATGTTTTCGATTGGCAACCGGGCATGACTACCTTCCTAAGCATCTGCATAGAATTGGTGTGTTTGACACCCCCATTTGCCCACTATGCAGACAAGACGAAATGGATGTCGAGCACCTCGAGGAGTGTTCTGCTTTGGCAGACGCTCGGTTGTCGGCTAAAGACCTTGATCAATATAGCCGGGCAGCGATGCTCTATTGGGTTGCGCGTGGTCTAGTGGCCGCAAAGCTGAAGACCGGCGTAGGTTAAAAAAAAAAAAAAGGATTGAGTTAAAAGATCGCGGGGCCAACGTCATTTCAGGCGTCGTGGAGGACTGTCAGGATGGGTTATTATGGATAAGGCTTGTGCTGTGGCATTAGGATGTTTGGTTAGGCCTATTATGGAAATTAAGGAAGCCGGGAATGTTTTAGGTGATTGACAAAAAGGGATATTAAGGTCTGTATGGAGTCCCTCAGACCGTTGGAGGGCCGGACTATAAAACAATCTATTTTAAAGTTAAAAAACAAAAAACAAAACGGGAACAAATAGAATATTTCAAATAAAGAACAAGTAAATTTAAATCAACAAACTGCCCAGTATTTCTGTGGGAACTATGGGCCTGCTTTTGGCTAATGAGATGGTCAATGTCCGGGTTTAGTTATAGTGCTTTGCCTTTCTTCCTATTTCTGGCTGTTATTTTACACTGTTTTCGGAGCTGTGACGCGTGCATCCCGCGTCATCGGAAGTAGCGCTTTGCGGCACCGCCACATATAGTGCTCCTCTCACTGACCACCACCAATGAAAGAGATGCCCTTGCCGGAAGTGCGGCAAAGGCCGTATAAATGTCCTCAGGGGGCCGCATGTGGCCCGCGGGCCTTACTTTGGGGTCCCCTGTATTATAGAATAGACCATTAACAGTCCCATGGAGTCCAGATGAATCAGTGAAGACTTCTCCAGCTTTTAAAGTGGTAATAAAATATGGCTAACCAGTACAGCCTATGCTATCTAGCGGATATTTCGGTTACAAAGACATTAAATGCTAGTCATTAATTTACTCTAAAATAATTCTGATCTTGAGTAAACTTAATCAAGAAAGGCATGCCCTTTCTAAACTACGATCATGAAAGAACTTCGAACAATATTGAAAGCAAATTAAATAAAAGGCAATTAAATGGAGCAGAATAATAGAATAAAGTTCAATGAGAAAAAATAGGCAACCATTTTCAAGTTTCATTCTCCCCTCCCCTTTGTCTTTTATCACTTTCAAAGTTTTAAAGAAGTACAATGAGTTAAAAAAAAAAAAAAATCTAGAATGAGTTTGCGGAAGTCCAAAAGAAAAGGGAATTCAGTTGACAGGAAACGACGAGCTTGGCGTTGCTTTATAAAAAGAGTTGAAAGAGGAACCGACCAGTCTTAGTGTTGGCGGCGTGAGTAAATTAGACTAGTGTTGTCACACAGCCCGTATTGACAGAGCCACACAGCCTTCCTAACGAAGTACCTAACGAACCAAAAAACTACTGTTCAGCTGTAGCCACTCCACTTGGTAGTAGTTGTGTAGCTAACTCTTCACTAAGGTTACCCTATATATATATATATATAGAAAACAACATTTTCGTAATACTGAATTCTGTGCAACGAGGAATACTCTAAGGTACATTGTTCCATTTCTCTTTTTAAGGCTCTCTTCAAGGCAAAAGAACAATAAATATAATTCTCTTCAAGCATTACATTCTACAGTGATGATACAGGAAATGGAAATATATTGAATTTAACCCACACCCCTCAGAAAAAATAACACGTAGCAATAACAAACGTGATTACAATCTCAAGTGACAAGATCGAATTACAAAGCTGTTGTTTTTTATATATATATTTTTTTTACCAAATCGGGAAAAATTGAGTTTTCAAATTGGTAACATGTTCTGACATGCTCTAAAGACATAGTGTGAAAGAGAAAATCTTGATATGAGCATCCTGTTATAAGTATGGACAGGTAAAGAGATGGAAATAAGAATAGGGATACGTCACATAAAGAAAAATACGTCATAGTAAAAGAAAATTATGTAAAATAAAGTAATGCCTGTTTTTTTTTCAGGCAGAATTTAAGTTCATCTACTAAATTTTTAAGGCAAAAGATTTATGCGTTTTGAAGATAGTAAGACTAGAACCAGTAGGCGCCACAAGGTAGCCCAGAATTTTACTGATTTTTTTTTTTTCTTTAATAAAATGTATTCAATTACAAATATGAAACTAGTATACTAAGTTAAAAGAAAAAGTTGTAGGGAAATGGCTAATTATAAATTACCACACACCGATATCAAGTGTATAATTGCAAAAGCAGCACTACAAAAATGGCAGACAGATTACAGTAATGGTAATAATGGGAGATTCTATAAAACTATGGCAGATCAGTTACCCTAGACAACCATGGTTTAAGGGGAACTGTCACTAATAAATGGGTTGTTACGACAATAAGCAGACTGAGAGAGCGAACCACACGATGTGCGTGGATCGTATTTTCACAGGATCAACTAAAAGGTCCTCTCTCCTCTTTGCGTAGATTGCGATGAGGAGGAGGATTTCTAGCATATAATAATGGTATGCCCACGTTATGTACAGTAGAAGGGAAACAAATGTTTGTTGACTTATACAGGTATTTTAGATGCACCATTTCGCTACGAAGACATAATATTCTCCAGCAACATCTATGTGCTTAAATCTGTAGCGGAGCTAGCTAAGAATTATGAATGTATTTAAAAGTTATAGCTGATTAGAATGAATGGAAGAAAATGATTAGAGAAGGATTACGGTGATTTTAATTTCGGTTAAGCTACAAGGATGGCAGGAATATAGAGTACTGATCCATCCATTAGTTGTAAGTTTGTATGTACATAGTTGTATATAGTAGAGGGATGAATGTGTGAAGCGAATGTATTTATAAGTAAGAATGGAGAGTGAGTGATATTCTAGTGATAAGCACCTAGACGATGCTGGCTGTAAGGCGAAAGCCAATGCAAAAAAAAAAAAAATCGTAAGTCTTATTGTCAAGAAAAGCCTGTGAAAACTAGGAAATTGTTTTGGGTAAATGTATAGCAAGAGGAAAGAGAGGGAAACCAGTTTGTAAAAAAAACAAAAAAAAACAGTTTTTCATATTCAGGGGACCCTCCACAACCGATATTGTCAATGAAAATCAAAATCCTAAAACCTGCTATACGTACAGGGCCGGATTTTCCTATAGGCTAACTAGGCTTCAGCCTAGGGCCTTAAGATCAAGAGGGGCCTACATTCAAATTGTAAGCAAAATTAAAATTACACTATTCTAAATACAGTACCAATAACAACATGTTTCATTTAACATATTGATATATATCACAGTAGTGATGTATTTTATTATCTCTGAATGTAATTTACATAAACTTAAAAATGGGAGGTGAAATGGCCTCATAAGTGGAATAGCCTAGAGCAGGGGTCGGCAACCTATTTTAAGTAGAGAGCCATTTCTCCTTAAATAATTTTAGTAAATTTTACCAAGAGCCGCAAGGATGATAGCGTCAACAATTCTGTAGATCATTTGTATTCACAAATTATTATTTTATGATATTCAATAACATTTAAATGTTTTATATATTTATTTTCACATATTGCAAAGTAAATAAACAAATAAATAATAACTAAACCTGTGTTTGAATGAAAATGGCGGCAGTCCTATACATTACGTACCGTATTTTAATATAATTCTATTCAATTTCAAACCAATCACATTTAAAATTCTTTTTGAAAAAATATCTTTACTTTAATAAATGAAATTTTCATTTGTTTCAATAAAATTGAAATATACAATTTATTTTGGACAGGCTGAAGAGCCACCAAATTTGGATAAAAGAGCCGCACGCGGCTTGCGAGCCGCGGGTTGCCGACCTCTGGCCTAGGGCCTCAAGATCAAGAGGGGCCTACATTCAAATTGTTAGCAAAATTAAAATTACACTATTCTAAAAACAGTACCAATGTACTATTTTAAATTTACAAACTTAAAAATGGGAGGTGAAAGGGCCTAATAAGTGGAATAGCCTAGGGCCTCTTTTAATCTAAATCCGGCCCTGCTGCTACATCACAAATACCTACTCTCATTTATTAGAGAAATGTAAAGTCAAAGAACAAAAAGATTTTTTTTTTTTGGCGCATCAACAGCTGAGGTCATTAGCGCCCGGAGCTTTTTCCAGTGCACTGCCGGCCTCCGGACAGCGTTCTCTCGTTACAGACAACACTGTCCATCACCGGACAGTGAGCTGTAAGAAGCTCCTAGGAAGAGAAAATCTAAGGGTCAGCTGCTGGATTCGAACCCGGTACCTCCGCGTGGGAGTCCAGTATGCTAACCTCATAGCTAATCCCTTCCCTACAAAAAGATTTGAGGAAATGGAGACGTTGTTCTGGAAAATTGTCGATTAAAAAAAAAATTACCGGAAGTAATCTTTATGTTCTGCTTCAGAAAGCACTCATATTAATACGCAGTCAACAATAAAATTGACAAAGTAAAAAAAAAAAAAAACCAACGTAACTTCCGGATTGTATTCTGGTAGCTGGGATTAATCTCGTACGGCGAGCGTGTACAAGTCGTGAAATCTAATGTTTGGTAATAAAATTTAATGGCGACATACCACTTCAGTCGTCGTTCTTCCAAAGCGGGGGTCCAAAAGTCTTTTTGTTTTGTCTGTATGATAGTAAAACGTGTTTTTATTTCCATGCGTCAGTCGTACGTCAAGACTTACTGCAAGTAAATTCCAGTTATATTTGGAACATTACTCATACTTTGTGAACGAGTCCAAGGTAATCTTTTATTTTAGAGAATTTTCTTTTCTTTTTTTTTTGTAAATAAACCAAAAGAAAATCTGAAAAATCTGAACTCACACGACATCCGTTTACTATTATTCTAAAATATATTTTTAGCAAAAGCTATATATTTATTATGGGACTGTAATCGCAGTAAAAAGTTAAGAAAAAATTGTAGACGTTTACGAGAAAATAGATAAATTCTATTCGGGAAATTGGCCTGAATCATCAAAATCTGGAAATTAAGTCCCACATAAGTTGGCTACACAGGGTGAACCAGTAACTAATGTCCATAGGCCTACTGTGTGTAGTACATCTAAAGTGGACTTTTCAATGACGTATTGGCCAACTTCATAGTTTCCACTGTTCTTGAATGACGTCACTTTAATTTTTTTCCCTAAAATCATTACTTTTTTCCAATAAAACTGTTATTACTCAGAAAGTTTTAGTCCGAATTCAATTCTGATGACACGGTTAGAAAGACACGATAGATTTTCTAAAAAAATTGACACCATTTTGAAGCTTTAATTATTTTCCAAACAGCCTCAATATTCATCCGGATGCTGGGAAAAATAAAAGTAATAGAAAATTTTTGAAGAAAACTCATTAGGCCCTTACGTGATCATTGATCAGACCTAGGTGCTGGCCACTTTTTATAAAAGTTTCCTTGTTTAATGTGGGCTTTCAATCGGTATATCATTTTCCAGGATTCCTTTTATCTTCGCCCGAGAAATTACTTTTGTTTTTGTAAGAAAACGGTGTTCACGAGCACTCAAGAGTGTTAGTTATCAAGTTGTTTAATTCATTGAAAACTCTTTTTAGATGGACACTGGTCAATTTCAAAGTAGATTGTCTTGAAATAAGGAAGTCAAAGGTTACAAATTGCACATTAAACATTTACTTCTGATCTCACTGAAATATTTGAGAAAATGTTAGGAAATATTTTAAACAAGTACTTAAACAAAAATTCATATAGTTTGTATTTACTCCAAATTACAATTTCACACATAACTGCACTGTTGAAAAATATAAGAATGTGAATAAGCCTTAACTACCCTTTCAACCAACAGATAATCCTAACCAACACAACTAGGTATCTTATAAATAAACTTCCCTTATCTGTTAGACTTGGTTTTTCAAAATTTTTTCTATTGTACCCTATTTGAAACTAAGCAAATTAAACTGCGATTATAAAAATAGTACTTGTTTAAAATATTTTCTAAACATTTTCTCAAATATTTCAGAGAGAGATCAGAAGTGCAATTTGTAACCTTTGACTTCCTTATTTTAAGACAGCCTACTTTAAAAATTGACAACTGGTCCATCTAAAAAGAGTTTTCAATGAATTAAACACAACTTGGTAAACTAACACTGTTGAGTGCTCGTGAACACGTTTTCTTGTAAAACAAACGTAATTTCTCATACAAAGATAAAAGGAATCCTGGAAAATGATATACCGTTTGAAAGCCCACATTAGACAAGGAAACTTTTATAAAAAGTTCCAGCACCTAGGTCTGATATTGATCACGTAAGAGCCTAATGAGTTTTCTTCAAAAAATTTCGATTACTTTTATTTTTCCCAGTATCCAGGAGGAAGATTGAGGTTGTTTGGAGAATAACTTATGCTTGGAAATGGTATCAATTTTTAGAAAATTTATCTGTCTTTCTAACCGTGTCATCAGAATCGAATTCGGATTAAAACTTTCTGAGTAATAACATTTTTATTGGAAAAAAGTAATGATTTTAGAAAAAAACTTTAAAGTGACGTCACTCAAAAACAGAGGAAAATATGAAGTTGGCCAATACGTCATTGAACTCCACTTTAGATGTACTACACACAGTAGGCCTATGGATATTACTTACTGGTTCACCCTGTATATTTTTAATAAATAAAATTAGAAAATAAAATAGAAAGATGATGTTGCCAAAATTATTATTCTGTAATCATAATCTCTCAAAAGACTCTCTCATTAAGATAGTGATGATGCTGAATACTCAAATGAAAGAATAGTATTAGAAAGGAGAAGTAATGCATTTACTTCTCAACCCTTACTCCCCACGAATTCTGGGTGCGCTAAGATTAGATACAAACTTATTTTGAAGACAAAGAAAAAGTAACGAATAGAAGATGGAGAGTGCCAACAATGGACGGTAAAAGCATTTGGTCATAAAAACGCTATACTTCTAGTGATAGCCCCCCCCCCAAAAAAAAGAAAAAAAAAAGAAAAGGAGATAAAGATTCGAACGAAAGTAATTTCGGGTACTTGACCCGGTTCTTTACTCGAAATTTGGTATCCCCCCCCGAATATAGAGTCTGGTGTTTCAGTGATCTGTATTTTAGTAAGAGAAAATGAAAAAGAGAGTCTAATGTGAACATTTAAATGACTTTCTCTTACAATTTTCAAGATCCTAACTCTTACTTCTCCCATTTCTCACAAAACAGTAACTAACATTAAAACATCTGTGCATCTTTTTCAACTGAAAGTGCAAAGGGGATCCCCCCCCCACAATTTGGACGATGCAAGCTTGATAAACGATCGAAACTTTCACTAAACAACAAAGCTGTTTGGACGAATGGAATAGAACTTAGGGGCTCAGCCAAAGCTTCCAATATCTACAGGAATCCAAACATTTCAATCTAGAACGCTAATGCTCCTTACTTTGTTTCTAAATCCACCTAGCATTAAAGCTTCCTTGAGATGCTTAAGCACAATTATAATGATATAGATTAACATTAAACTCCATAAATTTTACAATACCCTGAAGAAGGTAATATACTTACCCGAATAAGTTGGTATGAAGAAAGAAATTTGTTTTTGTAAATTTATTGAACGCACCTCAATATTCCCCAAACATCATAATGCACAAAACTTACTTGGTAAACCAAAAAAATGTAGTGTCAGTTAATATTATAACATAAATTAGTTTAATTTCATATTTAAGAGAACTTATGTAGCAAGTCATAGCAAGGCTTTCTATTTTGGTTTCTAGAAAATCCGAGAATAGAAAAAAACAAAACCTTTGTTTTAGTTTTCAAATTAAGTTTTCTCTGAATTCAAACTAATGTAAATTGAGTACTTCTCACATGTTTATAACCGCGTCCATGTCTAAAACTAACCTTACTTTGTAATAGTACTTTTTGTGTATAACAAGTGTGAGGTTATGATTGGAATACAAGCGAAATGTGAGCGCGCTATTACACCAATTTATATGTTTAATGTTTCAACCATTGGCAATTTGGATTTAAAATAACATTGTAAAAACTAAGAAGAAACTAAGAAAATTAAGAACAATGGCAACAAAGTGAAAAGTGCTTCAAATCAACGCTGAAGGAAATGTGGTTTACAACATTTAAGGTATGTTTTGCATGCACAAAAATTAAGGAAAAAGTGTTTAATCTAATCTTGATTCAAATGAAGTTTCATAGATCAGTCATCCAAACAGTAAGCTAAATCTCGAACCTCAATTTTTACTCTAAAGAAAACTTTAATAAACACCAATAAATTTCACTTTTGGAAAATGTGTGCGAAAGAATTAACTTAATTTTCTTCTATAAAAGATTCAAGGCTACAATTTCACTAAGTTCTAGTTTTCAAATCAACAAAAATAGAACTGTCAATTTTACTTGTGACAAATTTTATTACTTAAAACATTATTTAAATTTAGAAATAAAATATTAATTTCAGCTTACCTAATTTCATTTCTGCAAGATTAGAAACAAAAGAAAACTGCATCCCAGGCAGATGTATCTTTTTTTCACTGCACTTAAAAGAACACCACTCAGCACACAAAAAATTGAGTTCACGAACCGAAGTAAACCTGCAGAGAACAGAAGAACTATTAAAAAAATGAAGATGACGAGAGAACATTGACCAAAAAGAACATTCTAAAAGCAAGTTCTCAATTAAGAAAGAGAATTCCATAAAGAACATTCAGAAATAAGGTATGTTAAATAAAGTTTTAAATAAGAATGGCTCCATCTTAATCCATTTTTATTGCAATTCACTTTCAGAAAATGATTTCAAATTCAACTAATCTTTCTACAACTAAAACTTTGCCATTTTAAATGGAATTTTCACAAATTAAGTTTAAAGAAAATAGGTTAAAATCATCTTAACTTTTTCTTTAAGTGCAAATGAATTATTAGTAATAGCGCAAAGAAGAAAACTTAAATATCCTCCAAATAAGAGGATTGTTTAATAATTATGAGATTTGGAAATAAAATATGCAAAATCCAGGTAAGTTTTTAAATATTGTAACAATTAATTATTAAGTAATAAGTCACTGAAGTAACATGGCTGCCATAATGAGAATAAAGGTGAATCAAATTTTAGACCATTTTAATATTTTATATTTAAACTTTACCTTTTCTTTAAGAATAGAATCATTTAAAGTAATTGGTGATTAAAAGTGTTAATAAATTTCACTTTTGAACATAAGAATCCTACACAAAATCAATCAAAAAAGCTTTTTAACTTTAGGCTACGCCATATTTGAGAATAGAAATCTTCAATGATCAAGTTTTGTTAAACATTTTCCTAGTAAAATCCATCGTAGAATACAGTAAACTTTGTACCAATTTTAAGTTTATAGTTTTTTTTATTAGTTTGTGATTAAAATTATAGTTTATATCTTTAATTTATCTAAAAAAAATTTAAGATTAATTTTACGAGTACTTACATTCTAAGTTAATGTCTTCACTCCACAGCTTCACGTATAGACTGGACCAATAGGAAATAGATTATAATGTCTTACATTCAAATAAATATTTTTTTAAAACATTTTAATTAATTTATTCAATAAAATCTTATATTTTATTTATTTAATCATTATTATTATTATTTAATTTCATTTATTTATTTATAATTTATATTTTATTACTTTTGTACAGCTAGTTGACTTGAATCACTTTGAATGTGACGTCACCTTCTTTATGAGGTCTTAGCTGAAATCATTTTTTTAAGTAAGTGTGTGAATTTTTTTAAGGTGTTAATGTAATTTTATTGAAAAATGTGTACTACTAATTTGTGTTAAATTTTTTAATATAGCTGTAAATTCTTAAAAAATTTTTTTCAAAATAGTTTGGTGTATTTGAAATTAATGATTATTGAAAATCTATAATTAACCTGGAAAATGAGGATTACTTTCTTCAATATGGTATGTTTGATTTAAATTTTATTTGTCTATTTATTTAGAACTAATTAGACGTATAAATAACAGATTTAATACTTCTACAAAAATTTTGGTATTTCATTAATGTATTGGAACCAGAAATAATTCAAATCTTGTTTTTTGAGTAATTTTTGGGTAATAAAGGCATCTTTTAAAATAGATCATTACGAAATTGTGGGACCTATTTATTTAAATTTTAGGATGTAGAATTCTGAAATTGTTTACTGGAGTAATAATAATTGGAAATCTTTTTTTTTGGTGCATTTCATTGATGCTGCTTTTTGGGTGATTCAGATAGGATTGTCTTTAATTATTATTGGGGCTAAATCAAGTTAAGCTACACTGAAACTTGTAAATATTTCTGTTGCTTTTTCACATTTCTGCTTTATGCTTGATGAAGTTATGCTGAGCTTAATTAGCCTAAACTTTCAAAATATTTTGGTTGACTTAATTTTCATTCTCTCTTCTTTATTTTTTTTATATTTTACAATGGACATTGATGGTTTGTAAAGTTGTATAAGTTGGTGGGTGCTTTGGGTGTTTGGGTGCTTTACTGTTGCACTTGAAATATGAATAAGTACTCAAAAAATAAAGCCGTAACAACGAAATAAAATATAATCATAGATTGATCATTATTAAGAGATCTGGTGGCCTCATTTCTCGCAGTACTGAGTCTGTAACTAACTATACATACAATACTCTATATTCCTGTCTTTAAGGCATTCTTCCTGTCTTAAACTTATTAACTCCAGCATTATCAGGTACTTCGTTTTTTTAAAGATTAAACTATGAACGATTGTACGTTTTGGAAAATTAGGAATAATGCCTCTTGCAACATCTTACAAACCTTTTATTCCGCATTTCCTTAAATATTTCTTTACTTTTTTGTTTCTATGCCATTAAAGGATTAACCTTTTTTTTTTTTTTTTCAGGCTAGGACAAAACCGACATATTGACGTTTAAAATTTACCAATAGCTTCCAGCTGGCCGACATAATGGTGGGAAAAATCCCAGCCTTATCTTTTCCAATATATCTTTGGGGGGTCTTCTATTAAATCTTTTCTTCTGTTTTTCTGGTCTCTTCTTCTTTTCTTGAAGATAAGTGTACCTTGACAGCTATAAGGTCTTCGTTGTCTGCCTTCGATATCTACTAAAAGATCACTTGGACATTCTATTATCTGCAGTACACTTCTAAAAATCATTGAAAAACTATCATTGTGCTATCACATTTTTCTCTTTTTTCTTGATATTTTCCTCTTGATTTACACTTTTCCAGATCCAAAACGGGCTACAATACTTGGGAGCCTGTACTTTTTGAAGAATCTAGTCTGGGGATCCAACATAGTGATACTCGTACCACTCCGTAAATTGATTATTTAGAGATCCAACCAAGATCAGGAACAATGGATTGGCTAGGTTTTCCCTAATTACCACATTAAACTTCCGGTCTGTGTATATTCCACAGGAATAATAGTTTCTAAAGTTATGGTTTTACAGGGAACGGATAATACGTGAGAGAAATGGACCCTTTTTATTAATATGAATAAATCTAAACTTGTATTTTTTTGGAAATGAAGGGGAAACATGTCCTAAGGGAATAAAGGCTATCCTACGTTATTATTTAATTAATGATTTGGTTTCGTGACCGTAAATTGTTAAACTTAAGATTCAAGATTGGCGAGGAATCGGTCAAATAAAAAACAAACTCGTCTTCTTGCCAACGTTTCGACAAATATATTGTCCTCTTCAGGGCGTGGCTATGCGGGTTGGTTGAGTTACAGAAACTAAGTAACACAACCAACTTAGTAGTCACTAAGTATCTCAAACTTAGTTTCTGTAACTCAACCAACCCGCATAGCCACGCCCTGAAGAGGACAATACATTTGTCGAAACGTTGGCAAGAAGACGAGTTTGTTTTTTATTTGACCGATTCCCCGTCAATCTTGAATCCTAAGTTTATTTAATTAATTTTACGGAATTTACAAATGCATTGTGACCTTTAAGATGTATTGTGCTTTCCTTAATTGCACTAACCGAAACCGAACAGCCCCTCTAGTCCAAGTCATCTAAGAAAGATCAGCATCTTACGAGAGTTTTAGGGAGTCCTCCATCCCCTGGTAACACTCCAGGTAACGAAGTCTTCCTTGAATCTTCGCAGTTAATGTATTGAAGTTAACCCCCCATCATCTCACAGAGTATACAGGTGCTATAGCCTTCCAGCCGAGCTTTCTTAGGTGCCGTCTGAGTCGGCAGTGCCCTGACTGCTTATAACACAGGGTAACTGCCCAGTTCTCCAGGAAGCGAGTTACCAACGCCTTGCTAGATGGTATTATGGTACTAATGTTAGTTTCCATCATGCTGTGGAAGCCGGTAATCAAGTACAAACCCTCTGGTGCCCTCTGCACGCATCATCTCAGCATAGTCCTCCAAAATACTTCCAGAATTGTACAAACAATTTTTTCCTTATAAACTTGCGTTCCAAAAATAAAATAAATTTATGTAATCATTGTTTTCACTTTTCCTTGATAAAATAGGGTAGCAATTTCTTAAAAGATTTTTCACAAAGAAAATTTCCTTGAGAGCAGCAGCTCTTTTGGCCAGTGAGTGAAGCGGTAGCAAGACTGTTGGAATACAATTTTCCAGTCAGTGGATGCCACAGCTGTGCTATGTTTTCTTTCTCTCTCATCTCTATACAGTTTTTCATTTCAACACAATTTGTTTTTGTTTTTCCTGAAATAAAGGAAGTGAATCATCTCGAATTGTCTGTCCACAGTAAGTGTGTTCCTTCCTGTCTTCTCTTGCGCTTTAGCAGCCAGCCCTCTCTCTCAATCTTTCTCTTGCTATTCCTTTTTTTTCCTACCTTACTTCCGTTTTTCGCTTTATTTTAGATAGAATTGTCAAGGAAACTTGTGGTTGCCGGATGTTGATTAATGAAATAAAATATTCATTAAAACAAAAAAACAAAAAATCTGGTATTAACTTATTCGCAATCAGTTCTTTTCTACAAACTAGGGATTTCTACTAAATTTAGGTTGACTTTAATAAAAGATATTTGTAATGACCCCCACCCAGAATTATTCTTCAAAAAAAGCTGTTGGTCATTTTGATGAAAAGATGGGGGTTTTGATCTTTGTAAAAAATATGCGATGTGACCACTCACACCCAGCGTTAACGTAATTATTAAATTCTTCTTGAAACTAGAATTCGTCTAAAAAAAATTTTTTGGTATTTTTATTTATTTCAATATTATACCATTTCAGTAGCTTCACTATACGAGGTGTGTTCAAAAAGTAACGGGAATTTTTAAATTTCGCGGGTTTGGAGAGTCTGATTGTAAATTTTTTTTTTTATTATGTTGGTACACATGCCCCTGAAGTACGATAAAATTTTCGGTAATATTCATTGTTTACTTCTTAAGTGGCAGCCGTTAAGGTTAGACGTGTTTTTCGAGCTTGGCGATTTTTGTTTGTTAAAAAAAATGGATCAAAGAATTTGTATTAAATTTTGCGTAAAAAATGAAATAAAGTGTGTGAAATGTTAATAAAGGCATATGGTGAGTCTGCTATGAGTAAAACAAGGATTTACGAGTGGTATAAGCGTTTCCAAGATGGCCGCGAAAACGTTGAAGATGACGAACGACCTGGACGTCCAAGCACATCAACAACCGATGAAAACGTGAAAAAAGTGAAAGAAATGGTTATGAACGATCGCCGAATCACAAACAGAGAAGTCGCTGATGATGTTGCCATATCAATTGGCTCATGCCATGAAATTTTTTCGGATGTTTTGGGTATGAAACGTGTGGCAGCAAAATTTGTTCCAAAATTGTTGAATTTCGAACAAAAACAGCGGAGAATGGAAGTTGCTCAAGAGTCACTCAATGAAGTCGACAACGATGCGGATCTACTGAAACGTGTTATAACAGGTGACGAAACATGGGTTTACGGATATGATGTCGAAACTAAGGCTCAATCGTCCCAGTGGAGGCATTCTGGATCGCCAAGATCGAAAAAGGCTCGACAAGTGCGGTCGAATGTGAAGGTTATGCTCACTGTGTTCTTCGATTTTAATGGCATAGTGCAACATGAATTCTTGCCACAAGGTCAAACAATCAATAAGGAGTACTACCTACAAGTTCAACGCCGTTTGCGTGAAGCAATCCGAAAAAAACGCCCGGATTTGTGGCAAAACAATTCATGGATTTTGCACCACGATAATGCACCTGCTCACACTTCATTGCTTGTTCGTGAATTTTTGGCCAAAAACAAAACTTTAACGATGCCCCAGCCTCCATATTCGCCAGACATGGCTCCATGTGACTTTTTTCTATTTCCAAACATAAAGAGAACATTAAAAGGCCGTCGTTTTACAAGCATAGATGACATTAAAAGCGAATCGCTGAAAGAGCTGAAAGCTATCACAAAGATCGAGTTTCAGAAGTGTTTCGAGGATTGGAAAAAGCGCTGGCACAAGTGTATTGTATGCGAAGGGGACTACTTTGAAGGCGACAATATTAATGTAGATGAATAAATAAAGATTTTTTTCAAAAAACGAAAATTCCCGTTACTTTTTGAACACACCTCGTATTATAATATGCTTTTGTATCATAAAGCTCCAAAAAACAGAGCATCAGCGGAGGAGGCGGGAGTCAAATTTCCTGTATCCAGAGAAGAATTTTTGGATAATAATGTTTGGAGTCAGCAGATGTTGGACTTCTTTGTTGTACCTCACAGTTCCGAGCCCACAACTCCAAAACGGTTTCAGCAGCGCGTTATACAAATGTACTTTGTTCAGAACGTGTTAAGGACGAGCGAAAGGGACGACTGCCACGGTAGTTATATTTTCAGAGGGCGCTAAAAGTTGAAACAATTATTCGTGATCAAAGTTGTCTAATCTAAAGGTTGTCCTTTGTAGATTTGTAGATTGTATTAGAAGGGCGGTTCGACCAAAAAAGGGGAAGGAACGCAGGCAATCCAAAATAGTTCCCATTGTTCCCCGCCCACCCCTCATCTCATCAGGGATACCGGGGCTTTAAAACAACAAATCCGGCTAAAGTTTGCCAAATGCCAATACAATAAACTAATAAAGTAGGAACAGGACAACCTAGGGAGCATGGCGACTCATTCGCTACAGTGCACTGAAAAAACCTAGAAAGTTCTGGTAAAGATTACCAGATGCCACACTCTCCGGTAGGGAGACATTTGATCTCCCCGAAGACGAGAAATCTAGTTTTAGAATAAACGGAGCACACCTCTACAAAGTGTCGCATTGGACTCACCACAGCCAGCACAAATTGGCGACTGGATAAGGCCGCATTTGAAAAGATAAATCCGCTAAATTCGCATGTCCACTCAACCAACCTGAACCATCTGGCGGATCCGGGACCTGCTAAAACCAACTATAGCCGTTTTTTGACAGGCCAAGAATTTCCTTTAGCCTGACGGCGGTCAGCTCCGGGATCTCCACCGTTTCCGATGTTCCTTTAAAAATCCACTGCTCTACCTCTGTTCTACAACAGGTCGATAGGATACAGGGATAATGGGCTGAGGAGTCACTTGTTATCATCGCATCTCCTACCTTTGCTGTTTCATCAGCAAGTTCGTTAGCCGGAATCCCGGAGTGACCAGGGTTGTCCCTTAGTGCGTATGTACTGAAATTTATTGAACACCTACATTGATTTTCAACTTTTGAAATCATTTCTGTCAAGAAAAAGTTCAGCTGGTTGTAAAGAGCGAAGTGATTGGACCGGAACTGAATGAGGAGAAAACAAAAGTGTATTTCTGGTGAAGACTCCGATTAAAAAAAAAAAAAAAAAAAAATTGAGAACGCTGTATTTCCTCTTCCTCAACGGCCATAAAAAATATCGTCACCACCATTCATTACGAATAAATAAAGGAAAGCAGATTCAGTTTTCCTTTATTCTATTTCCCCCAGGATATTACTGCTAAGTAGTTCTTAGTTTTCCCCCTGTGGAAAAATAATAAATAAATAAATAAAAGGAGTATTAAAAAAAAAAAAAAGGAAGAAATATCCTATTTTGTTGCTTGCATTGGGAGGAGAAGATTCTACTACTGGGATATAAGCATTTAAAATTCCATTTATAACTGATGTAAGTGAACAAACGGCTCAGGAAACCCTGGTTATTTTTATTGTAGGGGGAGGGAGGGAGTTGTACAGGGACGCTTCTTCCTTCAGGATGGTTCCTTCAGGATTGCTCCTTTCTTATTATTTTCTGTTTGTTCACATTGTAGTGGAATAAGATGGTTAAAAGCTGTAAAGAAAGATATACCCGTTTAAAGAAGTGAAGCTGGTATGGGTCACGCATCTTGGGTACTTCTCGAGCCAGTAGATTGTTATCTTGTAAAGCGGACTTGTTCCTTTAGAAAACAGACTCACCAAGTCTTGGGCATCTGACGAGAGGGGGGAAAAAACGAACAGAAAAACAGTCTATTTATTTCTCTGTTATTTTGCTGGTGATGTTACCATCTCGTAGTAGTTAGTAAGCGAAAATACTCTGATTGGGTCTTTTTCTGAAAAATGCAGCTTTTCACCGGGTTAACCATAAACGAGAGAGAAAGAAAACATAACCACAACCATTAATTAATTGAGGGAACCTCATACCCTCGCAAGAGCAGAGAGAACTTGGAGAGATGCCTCTTCCTCAGTCAAGTAAAACCCACTAAGACCAAACCCCAGCATATTCATGAGACTTCTAGGTCTCCGCAGGGCTCAGTCAGAGCAGACTCACCTTAGAGCTGTTCGTCCGATTAGGGAAATCGTAAGCATTAATTAATTGAGGGAACCTCATACCCTCGCAAGAGCAGAGAGAACGTGGAGAGATGCCTCTTCCTCAGTCAAGTGAAACCCACTAAGACCAAACCCCAGCATATTCATAAAACTTATGGGCCTCTTGCAGTGCCCAGTCAGAGCAGACTCACCTTAGAGCTGTTCGTCCGATTAAAGATGTCGAGGGTCCTCTAATGAACTCCTTTGCTTGCTTGTCTTTGGCCAACGTTTTTTATGCCAGCAGGCCTTAGAGTTTCTGCGAAAGCAGGACTTGAAGAACTTGATTTCTGGCTCTTGGCACTTAAAAAGTTTATAGTCCAGTTTGCCCGCCTTCCCATAACTCGTGTAAGCTGGCACTCAGCATAGGATAGCGATAAGTTTTTCATCCCTAAAGTATCATTTCGGTATAATGTTCATATTTATTACGTACATAATGTTCAGTTATTATTAAATATGTTAAAATTCAGAAAAATGTAAAAGTTATGATGAGCTCAAAACTCGTTTAAACCGGAAGTCATGTGAGAGTTTAGATTTGTTGTTATTTTGATTAAGCTAGCATTTCCACCCTGTCTCTCTTGTTCTAGTGAAGTCATAGTGGAGTTTAGTTGAAGAAACTATGAGATATCTAGGAATTGTCCTAATGTCTAATCACTAAGTAACTGGTAAGTTAAGAAAATGGGCAGAGGAAAATGAGGAACCTTTAACTGCAGTCCGAGTACTCTACAGTTTCCGGAACGGCACTAAGTACAGGAGGGGTACAGCGGCCGAGCGTTAAGCAATTGTGCCCAGGACAGATTATGGAACAATGAGACTTTGTAGTCTTGCTTTGCTAAACTACACACTTCCACAGGGGATCTTGTCTTTGCGTGCTGACCGTGGTAGTAGTTGTAACCCAGTTCCTCTTTACAATGATATTCATAGCATGGACTGGCCGAGTGCGCTCCAGGGGGGGTTTAGTTGGTAGCGCTTTCCTTCCTTAGTGCCATAACTGTCCAACTGTGATTCTAGTGGCTAGTTATTCGTCTTTGGTAGTTCCGGTTTGCGCTCTGTTACTCGAATTAATCTCCTCACCCCTTTTTGCTTCTCACATTAATATCTCGATGTTTTAGCACGAAGTTAGAACGATCTTTGGGGGGGAGGCTATTCTTAAACCCCCCGCTTTACAAAGATAGACGACTTCTTTTCAACTATGCCTGCTAAATCTACTGTTCATCTCGACAAGTTTACGGTCAATTTGACACTTGAATACACAACTTCCTTCCTTTTAAGTTCAGCTTTTATCCTTTTGAACACTTGCTGAGGGATGCTCTATTGCTGGAATTTCCATCAAACTTTTACAATTATTATTTTTTTCTTATCCTAAAGTAAAGTAAATTAATTGCCTATTTACTTAACGTCCAACATTACCAATTAGGTGATGTGGACGGAGGCGACTAACAAACATACTTTACTACAAGTTCTCATATTAACTATTAAATAAAATCCAAGGCCTCTAGACCGGGAATCTAACCCAGTACCATAATACATATTTTTTTCTAATCCTAATTCACGTCTTAACGGATTATTTTGGGTGTGCTTGGTGAGTAAATCAGATTTTATGATATTCGGGCGGAACAGCTTGATTGTAGAGGAGCTCAGGTTGTCTCGGCTTGTTATTTTATTGTTAGAATCTTAAGTAGTTCCATTCCTGGACAGGATTTCAGTCACAGACTCCGCTTTTATTTAATTGTTTTTGTTCTTGGCTTTCTTTGGAGTAGTTTAAGTTAGATAATTTTATTAATATAATCGCAAAATGGTTCAAATTAGATATTTCAAATCGATAGCACCAGGTAACTATGTAAACAGCAGGTGTTGGGACACTTTACTGTCTCCTTATCAAAATAAAGTTAAGTAATAAGGGTTGATTAAAAGACAAAAGGTACACAAATCCGCTAGTACCTAACATTCCTAAGCTTGGGATTTCAGACAATGTGGAAATGTTCGTAAAAGTCTATGTGTTTTGGCGAATCTTATAACAATGAATATCTTTTTGTCGTAATTAATTTTAATGCAGTTCTCTCCACTTGCTCCAATCCTCTTGTACTGTCTCTCGCTTCCTCTGACATCCTAATACTTCTCGCCGACTGAATCGCCAGTGGCTCCGCGACTTCCTTGAGGTCTGAAGACCTAAAGATCATTATCACCCGTAGAGAGTGCTACCACTGAGTAGTTTCTCTCCTCGTACCAATTAATCTTAGTACTTCCAGATTTACTTATTTTATATATGCATATACAGTTTGTAGATAACTTAATGAAATAAAAAAAAAAAAAAATTAATGCAGTAAATTTTCATTAACATCATTTAGAATTTATTAGACTTATTCACAGACTCTGGCGGCCAATGTGATCTGATTTTCAGTAAGCTTGACCCTATTGTGCTCGTCCTGTATCAATTTTTTTTCTTCCCCAGATCACTCCTTTTTTTGGGCATGCCTTCCTCACTTCATCATCCCATTTTAATCTTGGTCTTCCCATTCCTATATTTGCCCACCACTCTAGTATTTCAAGATAGCTATGCTTGAGTCCATGCAAAACAGGAGACCAAAAAAAAAATCTTCTCAATGTTTATTGTTTTAAGCGAGAGTAAGGTTGTGGTTAGCATGATACGTATATAACACTTTTGTGGACTAGCGACTCTTCTAGGCTTTCCATTCCCCCATACATAGGAAACTCATCTCAGAGACTAAAAGCCTTTTTTGGCTGGCCAATGTGATCTACAAAATATTTGTTCCAAAAATATTATCCAGTCTGGGATTCAATTCTTAATCCAGTTTCTGTAATTTTCTAATCTATTATTATTAATATTTTTAACAGGGAATATCCAAGGGGTTATCGCCTATCGCCTTCCAGAGAGTCATGATAATGTTGCAAGGGAGTGACCAAAAAAAAAAAAACAGTCTGGATAATTTAAGTTATTCTTGCCAAGGTACACAGTCGCTTCTTACCATTGTGATAGAAAGAAAGGATAAACTGGATAAGAAAAAAAACTTTTCTTTTACCAAATAATACAGCCAGGAAAAGCAGAAATGGAAAATGAAAAAAAAAATGATGGAACAGGGGAAGAGTCCTTTCGTATTGTGAAGTCAGTTAGAATAGAAGTTGAGGATTTGGGAGGATGACATTTTTATATTTTATACTCATTAAGTTATGGCAGTTGAGGAAGAGATTTGCTCCTAGAGTAGTAGGAACAGAGGAGAGATCCAGACTGGGTCCTTGGAGTTGGAAAATCTAAAATTATTAACGTTGTACTACAAAAAAAAAAGAAGTTGAAGAATGAAGAAAACTCTTCTGAACTCATAAAATCCTGGAAGGAAGAATATGTATATATACAGAATGAGGGGCTTGAAAAGTCATGATTGTGTTGAACTTAATGGAGCAATAATCAAGTTTAGGCTGCACTGGTAGGGGCAGGTTTTTTCATTCAATTTCTTGGCGGGAATTTTTGGTTTTCTTTTCTATTCCCTCTCTTTCAACTCTGGCTGGAAAATGGGAGGATGAAAAGTTGACATTGTTGGGAAGTTTGTATTAAGTGAAAAGTTTTCGTTCCATTTTTTCCCTCCCTCCTGCTTCCTTATAAATTAACTACTTCCGTTTTACTATTGATGAAATATCGGCATTCCAAACTGTATTACGGGAAATGAAAAGGGGTAAAAGCTTTTTCTTTTTCTTCTTCTTCTACGACAGTGGTTCTCAACCTTTCTGATGCCGTGACCCCGCAATACAGTTCCTCATGTTGCGGTGACCCCAAACCAAAGAATAATTTTGGTGACTATTTCATAACTGTAATTTTGCTACAGATCAAACATAATTTAAACATAGTGATTAATCACAAAAACAATATTTAATTATATATTGAGAAACATTTATTACTAATTCCAATAAATAACATTATCGGCCATAACGGCGTGCGTTCCAGCTGAATAGCGCCGCTGCAGACGGTAGCGCGGCTTCTCAGCGGCTAAAGCCATCGGAAATATGTATTCTCAGATGGTTTTAGGCGACCCCTGTGTTTTGGTCGTTCGACCCCCGCCGAGGTCGCAACTCGCAGGTTGAGAACCGCTGTTCTACGAGGTCACCGTTCACCAAACCATCGCCCCAGGAGACTTATCAGACTGTTGTGGATTCCTGGAGCTTAATATCCTCACTGATAGTGCAATCAGAAGTGTGTTAAGTCTGCGGCCATTAACTTATGGGGTGCAGAATAGGTCTCAGGAGTGGTGGCCCAACACCACTGGGCAGAGACAGGCGAAGGAGTTCATTAGGGACTATTCGCCGAGGCTGAGTGCAGAATTAATCCGTCAAGGCCCGCGTGGGGCTGTAAGGATAATTGTAGGCTTACGAGGGTCGCTTGAAAAGTCCATGCAAAAATAAAAACTACTTAATTTTTTGGGGTAAACCTTTTTTATTTTTCAACATAGTTTCCTTTTAGGCTTATACACTTCGTCCAACGCTGCTCTAGTTTGTTGATCCCTTCCGAATAATAGGATTTGTCCAAGTCTGAAAAATAGCCATTCGTTTCTGCAATCACCTCCTTGTTTGAATAAAATCTTTTTCCCGGCAGCCATTTCTTCATATTGGGGAACAAATAGTAGTCCGAGGGAGCGAAGTCTGGAGAATAGGGGGGATGTGAAACGAGTTGGAACCCTATTTCCATTAATTTTGCGACCACAACTGCTGAGGTGTGAGCTGGTGCGTTGTCGTGATGGAAAAGGACTTTTTTGTTGATGCAAAATATTATATACCCGTTCATTCGAGATGCCCACAGCACTAACAATCTCACGCACCTTCACTCTTCTGTCATCCATCACCATATCATGGATTTTATCAATGATTTCTGGAGTAGTAACCTCAACAGGGCGTCCAGAACGTTCAGCGTCACTTGTGCCCATATGGCCACTCCAAAAATTTTGAAACCACTTATAAACTGTTCTAATCGAAGGTGCAGAGTCACCATAATGTTTATCAAGCTTCTCTTTAGTCTCCTGAGGCGTTTTGCCTTTCATAAAGTAGTGTTTAATCAACACACGAAATTCTTTTTCGTCCATTTTTTGAAAATCACTCGACTTCCTCGATTCAAACGAATGCCAAACACAAAGAAATAGACCGATCTGGCTGAAACTTGGTGTGTGTTCTTCCGAGAGATGCTACTAACTAAACATAACCTCGATACGCGCCAGTAGTGCTATCTCTCTGACTTTGCACGGACTTTTCAAACGACCCTCGTATTAACTGGGCCACTGCAGGCTGCAGAAAACACATGCATCGCATGGGCCTGGCAGATGGCTAGCCTTTGTAGTTTCTGTCAGGAAGAGGAGAGGAAACTGGCACTGCACGTGTTGTGTCAGTGTGAAGGGCTCGTCTGAGCTAAGGATGTTACTTCTCGAAGAGGTGAAAACCAAGGCCTGAGGAGCTTTACTCTCCAGCATTAAGAGTCTGATTAAAAGGACAGGTCTGGAGGGCGAGCTCTAAAGCTGGGGAGCCACAATATATCCAAAAGGGTCGCAGTGGAGTAGGCCTTCATGGACACCCTAATTTAATCTATTCTATTTTAGTGCAATCAGAATGTCATGTTTTAACAGAAAATCCATTCCCCATCGTTTCAGCGATTTTTTTACGAAAAATGGACACCATTAAATGATCATTTAAATTTGTTTTGATTTTCATTGATTCTCAATTATCCATAATTATCGTACATTTGTGTGCAGAATAAATACCACGTTAAACATTAATACAAATATTTGTACAAAGTTATATGTGTATAGTTTAGAAGTTAAACCCGTTTGAACACCTGTTGGCCTTTGTGGACGGGGGGGTTCAAGTGATTCGTGCCGGAAATGGGGAATGAATCAACCATACACGGGGTTGTGGTAAACCTTGTTGTGTATGTGTGTGTAAGATAATTTTATTCATCAAATTGAAGATTGTCTGCTTGGTTTTGGGGGGGAATTGAATACTGGAAAACTTGATCTAGTAAGTCATTCCGCTTTTGGCTCAACTCAATGGAGTTGAGGAGTGGGGCGCGCGCGCCAGAGAGAGAAAAGACTCCACCCTCGACAAGACAGCCCTGATCCTCTTGCTTGCTTCACATTGCAAGGTTTTAGTCGCTGTCACTTCCTGTTTTATTCACGTATTCAACAAACATCCTATCTCCAATTCCATTTCACCAAATTTCCGGTTTCTTAATTCACTGCTGTCAGCCGGCTTTCTGCCTTTTCCCGTCACTCTGGGATCTTCATCCTTAATCTCTCTCTCACTCTATAATACGCATTTCACAGATGTTCGACTAACTCAATATTTCCGCTTAATTTCCCTTATTGAATGTGATAATTCCAGCCGGAGGGGGGAGCAAGTTAAAGACAGCGTTAAGAACCTCCCCCCCATTAAAGTCTTTTCTACTTCCAGATATTAAATCTTTCGAAAATGATGAGCTGTAAACTCATCATGGCGAGATCCCTTGCGAGGGTGAACCACTCACCCGACTTCCTACTAATACTTTACTAGATTTCTTTTAAACTTTGCATTTTTACTTAACAATACTTTGCAGATTTATTGTAATTCAATTTGGTGTGCATCATATTCATTCTCCAGTTCTCAAGTTTAGTCAAAATATTTTTTTTTTGCAGTAAAATTAGAATTTTAGTTATCATACTTAATTCACAAGTACACGAAAACATAAATTACCACTTTTTTAGGACTCAGGAGTAGGCGAAACTAAAAATCTGGTCTAAGTAACACTCATTTCTTTCACTATAACTATTGTAATTAAAACAAGGTGCCACGATAGCCGAGCGGTTATAGGCTAGAACCGCAAAGCTAAGATGTACTAGTCTAGCCCTTGGATTTTATTTAATGGTTAATATGAGAAATTTATAGTAAAGTATGTTAGGCGGTGATAGGCTAGACCCGCAAAGCTAAGATGTATTGCGGTACTAGTCTAGCCCTTGGATTTTATTTAATGTTTAATATGAGAAATTTATAGTAAAGTATGTTAGGCGGTGATAGGCTAGACCCGCAAAGCTAAGATGTATTGCGGTACTAGTCTAGCCCTTGGATTTTATTTAATGGTTAATATGAGAAATTTATAGTAAATTATGTTGGCTAGTCGCCTCTATATACGACACCTAATTTGGTAGCTGGAGGTAAAGCATGCCTTGAAAAATAGGCAATTACTTTACTACTATAATTTCAAATTGATCAGTTTTCTACTAACATTAAAGTTAGTTTATCTTAAGCTAAATACTTAGTTAGGCCTACCATTGATTATACTTGTAATTATTTGTTCCAGGTACGTAAATGTGACCAGTTAAACAAATCTTTAACCATTTACATCACTGCCATCAAATCTGTAAGTTATGCACTCATGTTAGCGTGATCTCGAAATCTTCTAATTATTTTTGTATCTCGAAAAAGCAGCTATTTTTTTTAAAAAAAAAATGAAAGTGTGCTTGTTAGTAAGCAATAAGTTTAATGCTAATTGTTGGAATAATTTATTAGAGCCAGCAAATTAGAAATCTAAGCTATGCTTTCTTAATATCCTAGGGTTTTAGAAACTTGTTGCTTAAAGTTATCCAGGTCCCAACCCCTTCAAAACAGCAACCAGAAATACCTGATGAAGTGCCACTTCATTGAATATACTCCTTAGTTTTTAGCGATTATTCTAAAAAATGGTTCCATTAAATTGGATTATATACAATAATAATTCAAATCAATTTTCTTTTTCTGTGAAAATGGTACTCATAAGTTTCCAGAAAATTTTATAACTTAATCTCCGGTAAGAGGGAAATCTCGAGGGTATTTAGTATACAAGGATTTCTTCCATTTCTTGTGATCTCAGTAAAAAAAAAAAAAAGGAAAAGTATATGAAAGTGCTAGCAAAATAAATACTCGGAAGTAAATAAATTATATGATGCATTATATATTCTCTTTCTGCCCAAGAGGAAATGGGGACGTATTATAAAACTGCTTCTTCTTCCTGTACCATGTAAAGGAATTTTCAAAATGAATTTCCTCCTGTGGTACGGGGGGGAACCATCCAACATGGAGAGATTTAATACATTTGTGAAAGGGATTTTGTTTTTTTTCATACGTTCACTGAGTAAAATAGAAATTTTGTGCCTCCAAATTTATGAAATGCAACAATTGTAATATTTATGTTTAAATAATTTTCAAGAAAAATTCTTGATAGCTAACTAGAGTTCTCTCTAGCTGATTATTAATTTTTACGTGCTCCTTCCTGTCAGATAGGCAAACAATTTGGAGAGAGGGCCTGAATATTTATTTCAATAAACCATAATAACGTTACGAACATACGAACAAAGTTTTAGCAACAAAAGCTGACTTCCTCTATAGATGGGCACTTCCATGATCAATGTGGAACTTGTAATCCTTTCCTATGTTACACAAACACAGTTCGTGAGGTTTCCCCCTA
Organism: Rhodnius prolixus; assembly: GCF_049639745.1. Taxonomy (NCBI): domain Eukaryota; kingdom Metazoa; phylum Arthropoda; class Insecta; order Hemiptera; family Reduviidae; genus Rhodnius; species Rhodnius prolixus. Next base: position 9,443,837 of record NW_027411583.1, on the reverse strand, counting down.
TGTATTATTTTAGAACAACCATTTTGCCAGCTCTATCCTCTCGAAATAATCATAAGAAGATGGCGTGCTGTAAAAATAGTATGCCTATAGGTTGTTTGGCGGCCGACGGTTATAGGCTAACGGGTAAAGAAATTTGAAGAGGCTGGCCAGTTGGAATAGAAAGAATCTTTCTACAGGAGAAGGAACTGTTCTGGGGAGGGAATCCCCAGTGCATTTAAATGGCTCTCTAAGAGTTTCGAAGTTGGCATACTTTTGCCTTTGAGTATTATAAATTAGTCAGGCGCCACGGTAGCCGAGCGGTTAGAGGCGAGACCTGTAAAGCTAATATGTATTGTGGTACTGGTTCGATTCCCGGTCTTAGGCCTGGGATTTTATTTAATGGTTAATAAAAGAAATTTATAGTAAAGTATGTTAGGCGGTTATAGGCTAGACCCACAAAGCTAAGATGTATTGCGGTACTAGTCTAGCCCTTGGATTTTATTTAATGGTTAATATGAGAAATTTATAGTAAAGTATGTTAGGCGATTATAGGCTAGACCCGCAAAGCTAAGATGTATTGCGGTACTAGTCTAGCCCTTGGATTTTATTTAATGGTTAATATGAGAAATTTATAGTAAAGTATGTTAGGCGATTATAGGCTAGACCCGCAAAGCTAAGATGTATTGCGGTACTAGTCTAGCCCTTGGATTTTATTTAATGGTTAATATGAGAAATTTATAGTAAAGTATGTTTGGCGGTTATAGGCTAGACCCGCAAAGCTAAGATGTATTGCGGTACTAGTCTATATTCCCAATGGTTAATATGAGAAATTCATAGTAAAATATGTTTGCTAGTCGCCTCCGTCAAAGACACCTAAGTTAGTAGTTGGACGTTAAGCCCCGCCAGAAAAAATAGGCGATTACTTTACTTTTACTTTTTATAAATTAGTCTGAATTTTTTTATTATTTTTTGTAACGTATTGTTGATCGGAACTGTACATAGTTCAGGTGTGGCACTTTAGAGGAGTCTCACTGTTGCTCATCTCTCTCTGAGGACCCCCCTGAAACATAGAATCCAGCGGAAAATTGAATCCCATTGACAGGTAGCTCATGATTCGCCACTTTCCCTTTTTTCTTTCTAATTATAGCATTAATCTTGAGATTCATATCACCCATTAATATCCGTCACTGACGTTCAATGTCCACAAAAGTTACTTATGCTTTTCACTGAGCAGATTTTAGGGCGACTTTTACTTATAAATTAAGAGGAAAAACCATGAGAGTATTTTTTTTCCACCAGATGTTTATTTTCATAATTAATTTTCCTGAAAAAAAGATATTTAATATATCTTAGTATTTTCATTTTAGTGGAAAAACTAAGAGATTTAAGAGATAACAAAAACTCCACACCCCCTCCTCCCCTCCAAAAAAAAAACTCCGCGTCCATGAAATAAAGATTATAATCTTCCCTCGGGAAATTTATATTTTTTATCCGCGCTAGAGTTTGCGCGCGCGGTGTGGTAAAATATTAGTGTACAATATCAGAGGACAGTTTTCCTTCCGGTGTGCACGCATTTGTTCCCAAGTGTCATTTGTTACACAACTCCGCCAGCCAGCGCTGTCTGCTGGAGAAAATGAAACATTTAAAAAAAAAAAAGGAAAAAGGAAAAAGCCTGGAGAAAATGTGACATTAAAATAATTTAAACTGTGTGAAAATGAATGGCTAGATAGATAGAGAAAAGGGGTTTAGGGGGAGTCAAATAGGAGAGGGAAGATTTTCCTAATGAGATGGGAAAATTTTGGTCCCTTTTCTCTTTAAAAAAGTCGGGAAATTTTAGCCCATTTCAGAGGGTCTTCTTTAAAATAATTGTAAAACTCAACTTATACTAGTTCAATTTAATCAAAATAGCAAATCATAGCTAATGATGATCAATAATAAGATCATAGGGGAAAAGCTACAATCAAAATTTCAGCTTTGCAAGAAGAAATAAAATATCTTAATTTTTGCCGGGGCAGTTTGCTGTTGCATTTCAAAAGTTTTAGAGGGTAGCATGTCCCCGTGGGAGTTAAGGTTTCAGCTGTCATCAAGAGTTTTCTATCGAGTAGGTGATGTTGTCCAGCCTCTGAAGCAGAGGTCGCCAAAGTGTGGTCTATATAGACCCCCCAGGGGTCTATTTACACAAAAGTAGGGGTGTCGAAGGAAAAACAATTTCGAACCCAATATACCGAACCTTGCAAAGAAACATCAGGCGCAACCATCTCATTAATTAAGAAACAGTACTATAGTTACTTTACTTATTTATAATTACTTATAAATATTAAGGTATTTAAATTTCAACATTAAGATATTTTTCTACTTGACAAACGCTCAAAACTCTCACTACAGAACAAACGACGACTCTATACAGCTCTTCTCACCACCAATATAGGACTTACGGACTCGGAACTTTACGGAACAGCTAAAAAATCCAACATCAATAGACTGTGCAAACACTCCAATCCAAAATACTTCGCCGCATAGTAGACGCTCCATTCTATGTTAGCAACCCATAACAATCCATTCGGATCTCCAAATTCCACTCATCTCCGAACTTGCCAAAATTCGATATAAAAATTTTCATCAAAAACTCTCATTTCATCCCCCAACCCTTTAGCTGCAAACTTATCTTCAACTACGCTATCCTCCAATCCTCCTCGAAGACGGCTGAGGCGCCTTTGACCCCGTGCCCAACTGGGTGAATAATGGTGGCCATCTCTCGATGACCGTCATTCACGTCTGCCACGCTATTTATTTATACATTCATCACATTTACTTATTGTACCCTGTAGGTACAGGTGTAAATCTCAATAAAAGGATATTTAAAAAAAAGATATTTTTCATAAAACTATTGGTTTTATGTTTAAAATTATAAAATAAATGCACAAAACACAGTACCTAATAGATAGTTTTATTTTTAATTAACTGAAAATTACTTTTACGGGGGGTGTCGATGGAGATTTCGAAAAATCATATAGGGGGGTCCATGATCACAAAAACGTTTGGCGACCCCTGCTCTAAAGTATAGTTAGTTCTCTAGAAATGTGTATCTTGTTCTGTATTTTAGAAAAATAATGGCCATAATTTTGATAATAATTCCAATTATCTGACATTCTGCAAAACCTCGAGACCCGCAATACTGAGATGTATTGTTGGTTTAGTGGGTTCGATTCCCAGACTTGAGCCTTGGATTTTATTTAATGGTTAATATGAGAAACTGTAAAGTACGTTTGCTAGTCGCCTCCATCTACGACAATGGTAGTAATGGTAGTTGGACGTTAAGCCCCGTCTGAAAAAATAGGCGATTACTTTACTTTTACTACTTTTTCTGCCAAACCTTTCTTATAACTTGCGAATGTTCACCTGCTTCAATCTCACACAATCTGACCTGCACCATTTACTTGCACGTCATCACTGCTTCGTGCGCAAGAGAGTCGTAACAAGGAAGTAAATATAATGATGGTATAAAGTTTTCGAATAATTGAGTTATATCAACGGAAATTGGTGGGGGGAGAGGTCACGCGAGCTTCGCAAAATATTTTCTAACAAATTATGCTACACATCCGGAGGAAATTCAATTTCATTTTTTCTAAAGAAAGTAATATTTCCTGTTAAAGGAATAGTTAGTAAATTGATCTCTTTCTGCTAAAAATAAGTAGTTTGTTGTAAGTTTGGTACTTAAACCGGATGTGGGAATGTCTGTGGCAGTAGCCTCTGAACCGGATACATCATTCTTGATTAATAATAAAAGTTTTTACTCATTCTCAGTTAATGTGAATAACCCAGCTACCACATATACAGCCAAGATGAAGCAGCCGTGTGTATGTGCACAGTTTGTGTGTGTTTAAATTGCTGTCGCACAAACTCTCGCTTATCGATTTGCTAGATGTCGATCCCAGTCATCTACTACTAGGCCATCACTTCCTTCCTCCCAGCATCACAGTTTAGAAAAGATAAATTCAATTCTACACCTCACTGCACTTGTTCTTTCTATCCTACAGGCGGCTGGTCGTCCGTTCGCTGGCGTAACTACTGGCAACGGACCAGTAATCCCGATTAATTTATTTAATTAATCCATTTATAATTAATTTATAATGAATAATCCATTAATAATTAATAATTCAAGTTTAAACCTGCTGTCTAAGATCCTGACAAGAACGTCAAATACGAAGTGTGGCTATTAAATAACGAGACTGATGCTGCTATAGAAAAATTATGCATGCGCCAAATCTTAAAGCGCAACAGCTGTGTAGAGTAAAGCCTTCTCTTTCGATTGCAGCGTCTCACGTGTTTTTGTAAAGAAATCTGTCTGACCGGAACCGTCCGTTTGTGTAAGAGGTGTTAGTTTCGTTTTGCCGAAAACATGATACTACACATGTAGTAGAGCAACGAATTGTCGTGAAATTTCACAACATAAACTTGATAAAACCGCTACTGAAACTTTTATCTTTTATTAAAAGAAGTTTATGGCGATGAATGTTGTATCACGTGCGCGAGTTTTTTGAGTGGTTCAAGTGGTTTCCAAGATGGCCGAGAAGACGTCGAAGATGATGAGCGTCCAGGTCGCCTTTCCACGTCTAAAACGGATGAAAATATCGATTTGTAATTAATCAACATTACTACCGTGAGGTGCTTGCTCAACTCTGTGAAAGAGTAAGGAAAAAACGACCCGATTTGTGGAAGAACAAGTCACGGGGTTCTCCATCAAGACAACGCGCCGGCTCACACTGCATTGTCTGGTCAAGACATTTCTAGCCAAGTACAACATCCCAGTTTTAGGCCTGACCTGGCCCCATCCTGACTTTTATCTGTTCCCTAAAATCAAATCTGCATTAAAAGGAACACGTTTTTCAGTCCGTTGTGAAGCTGTGAAAGAAAAAGCGGCACGCGTCATGCAGGAGCTGACAGAAAAAGACTTCCAGCACGGTTTCGAACAATGGTAAATTCGCATGGAGTGTTGTAGGGATAGGGGAGGGGTGTATATTGAAGGTGATAATAACTAAATATATTTAAATTTAAAATAAAATGTTTTACAGCAATAGTCTCGTTATTTAATAGCCACTCCTCGTAGGTCTTCTGGACCATTCCTGGATGGACTGATTTTTATCTTAAAGGTCATTTACTGTGTCCCAACATTGCGCAGATGTCCACAGAGTGGGATGGGAGGCATGACAGATCCTGAGGGCAGGCTACAGGAAGTCGGGCCTAGTAAGCTTCTTCCAGTGTTCTTATCTTCCGTCTTCTCTAAGCGGTATCTTGCAAGTTATTGGTGTGCACTCTTCATAGTCTCTTGTCAGAGGAGGACATGTGAGGGAGGACATTTTATGAGCATCTGGACTGAAGTTTGTTCCAAAATTGGAGCAACCCACTTTTAAGATTTAATGGCGAATTCTGGCAGAAAGTTTAATCTATTCAGATTTTCATTTCTGAAAATTGTTGACGTATATCGTATCCTTCCATTGAGTTTACCAAAAAATTATTTCATTTTAAGCCGTAAATAGAGACATACATTTTCCGTTGTGAGAGCTAGAAATGAACTGATGTTTAATCCATGTTTTAATAATTAATTCCTTTTCGGGAAATACAAATAAGCTTTTAAGTCTTACTGTTTAGTAATGCTAGATTGCGTTTCCCGTTTTGCCGCCATACTATATAATCCATGGAGTTTATATAATGGCTTTGACGTGACTTCCGCTGCTACTGAAGCGCTCCTTTTGGAAATGTTTGCTTCTATTGCAAACTTCTATTGCTTTAGACAACTCTACACAAATGGAGTATCACAAACCCCGCTCCTACCGCACATTCTCTAATCTAGTAGCTGCGCCACAATCGTCATCTTTATGACGTCAACTGTGTTAAGATTAGAAGTGACTTATCTCATTTGGTTGTTATAACCTCTTCTTCTTCAACTCCATTGCCGCTTGTCTTTACCTAGTGATGTCTGTATATATATGTATACGAATCATAAAGATGTAAAGCATGTGTTCTAGAACGACTATATTTACTATGCTTTTAAACCGTACTTATACAAGGGAGCTTTTTTATTAGATGTTACATTCCTTACAACTTGATCTGCTTTTAGACTTAACAAAGTACCAAGAACTAATATATAGTCCAACTAAAGTTCCTATCCATTAGGGCTGAAAGATCTATGTGCTTCCAAAAGGGTCTCAAAGTGAATTCTTTGGTCTATTTTTACTTTATACGGTACTGAAGCAAATACAAGTTTTAAGTGAAAAATTGCCTAACCAAAATTTTGGAATTAGACAAAGAATCAAGCCCACTGGACTAAGAAGCTTTTTCTCAGTAATTTTTTTTTGCTCAATTATGCCCAGCAAAATGTTGGCAGTAATTTATGAAAAAGGAGTGTAGGTACAAAAACTAGCCCCAAGTAAATGTTATAATACATTTTATTTCTAGCATCTTGTCCTTTTAAGTCTGGTTTGGGGATTCCACATGAATCTGACGGTCTAAATATAATCCTCCGGTTACCGTACTTAGTCCTATGTATGGGATTCAGATTTTGGCTAGAATGGATGCCTTAATCCGTCCGTTAAGCAGATCAAGTTTCCAGACTCTGTAACTGTTTAAAATAATCAGAATACCAGTTTATTTAATTTATAAACAGCTGTTAATTTTATATAAAGCTAAGAAGGGAGCGAAAGTTAGAGAAAAAGTTCACATCCGTTTTTCCCCCCTTATTTTTTTTTTTAAAAAAATTAATTTAAAGCAGTATGTGAAGTGAAAGAAAGTTGTAGGTAATTTGTCTGATAAAGTTTTCTGGTTAGAGAGGAGATTTATTTGCCCCATACTGGGAAGATGAAGTACTGGTGGCAACCGGAAACGGGACGAACGATGCAGGACGGTTGAAGCGATTTATCTAGTGAGTGATATGTGTTCGGTCGCTTTTCAAACCCAGTTTTAACTAGAAAATATATTATCCAACCTCCACAGCCCCCGTTGTAAACCTTAAATCTAATCCATATATGCCGGTACTATGTACATCCACCTCGTTTAACCTTGGATACCATCCATTTATGATAAATATATATTCTCTCTCTCTCTCATCCAAAATCTTATTTATCAACTTTTTGGCAGGTGTGATTTAATTAAAACAAGAAAATATAATATGATAAGAAGTTGGCAAGATTTTCCTTAAAATAAATGTTGCTATAAATGTAAATGTCGTTTCCTTCTTGGGGGGAGGGGTTTGGCAATGTAAAGATGCCCAGGATATTCTGAAGGAGATTTCATGACCAACGATTAGATTGGGTGAAAATGGCGCTTTTCTGAAAATTTTTCCTAAATATTACATGCACATTAAGTTATAACTTTTTCTTTTATCAGTTTTTCCAGTTAAGTTTCTTTTTTAGGGCAGTTTTCTTTGGAGAGGTTGGGGGGGGGGTAAGCGTTCCTGCATTGGTACCCTTCAGTGGAGATTACCAACTATTTTAATATTTTTTAAGATTTTGTATGACTGAAATATATTGCCCCATGGTTTAAGGGAACTGTCACTAATAAATGGGTTGTTACGACAATAAGCAGGCTGAGAGCGAACCACGCGGTGTGCGGATCGTATCTACACAGGATCAACAAAAGGTCCTCTCCTCTTTGCGTAGATTGCAATGAGGAGGAGGATTTCAAACATGTAATAATGATATGTCCACGTTATGTGGTAGAAAGGAAACGCATGTTTGACGATATATACAGGTATTTAGATGCACCATTTCGCTACGAAGACATTATATTCTCCACCAACATTTATGTGCTTAAGTCGATAGCAGAGCTAGCAATGAAATATGAATGTATTTAAAAGCGATAGCCGAATTAGTATGAATGGAAGAAAATGCTTAGAGAAGGATTACGTGATTTTAATTTTGGTTAAGCTCGTAGAAGGATGGTAGGAGCACAGAGTGCTGCTCCATCCATTAGCAGTAGTTTATGTAAATAGCGGTATATAGTAGAGGGATGAATGTGTGAAGCGAATGTATTTATAAGTAAGAATGGAGAGTGAGTGATATTCTAGTGATAAGCACCTAGACGATGCTGGCTGTATGGCGGAAGCCAATGCCAAAAAATAAAAATTAAAAAAAAAAAAAATATATTGTAATAAAAACATAAAAGAAAAAAGTAAAAGTAATTGCCTATTTTTTTGTAAAGGCCAGCCTTACATCCAACTGCCAAATTAGGTGTAGCGGACGGAGGCGACTAGCAAACATACTTTACTGTAAATTCCTCATATTAACCATTAAATAAAATCCAAGGGCTAGACTAGTACCGCAATACATCTTAGCTTTGCGGGTCTAGCCTATAACCGCCTAACATACTTTACTATAAATTTCTCATATTAACCATTAAATAAAATCCAAGGGCTAGACTAGTACCGCAATACATCTTAGCTTTGCGGGTCTAGCCTATAACCGCCTAACATACTTTACTATAAATTTCTCATATTAACCATTAAATAAAATCCAAGGGCTAGACTAGTACCGCAATACATCTTAGCTTTGCGGGTCTAGCCTATAACTGCCTAACATACTCGTAGTTTACTATAAATTTCTCATATTAACTATTAAATAAAATCCAAGGGCTAGACTAGTACCGCAATACATCTTAGCTTTGCGGGTCTAGCCTATAACTGCCTAACATACTCGTAGTTTACTATAAATTTCTCATATTAACTATTAAATAAAATCCAAGGGCTACACTATTACCGCAATACATCTTAGCTTTGCGGGTCTAGCCTATAACCGCCTAACATACTTTACTATAAATTTCTCATATTAACCATTAAATAAAATCCAAGGGCTAGACTAGTATCGCAATACATCTTAGCTTTGCGGGTCTAGCCTATAACTGCCTAACATACTCGTAGTTTACTATAAATTTCTCATATTAACTATTAAATAAAATCCAAGGGCTACACTATTACCGCAATACATCTTAGCTTTGCGGGTCTAGCCTATAACCGCCTAACATACTTTACTATAAATTTCTCATATTTACTATTAAATAAAATCCAAGGGCTAGACTAGTACCGCAATACATCTTAGCTTTGTGGGTCTAGTCTCTAACCGACTAGCTATCGTGGCACCGTAAAAGAAATATTTATGTTTTAGAATGTTAGTGAATAATTATTGTAAAAGACAATCATGAGAGTGTTAGTGTGTAATTATGGCCAAAATAGATCTTTGGATCCAATCATTCATGGTACCCTCCATCTCTAGTTAATGAAACCATTCTCCCAGATTCTCTAGGAAAGTCCTGATAGGGACTGTAGTCAGGAAAGCCAGTGTACCTTATCACTGTTCTGAATCAGATTCTGAAGAAGACTCATCCAAATTGAAAGAAACTACCCAGAAACTTGTTATGGTATATTATCCCTCCAATACTAAGCAAGCTCTTTGACTAAGGGTTTTTTTTTGGTAATGTTAATTTTCAGGAGAGGGTTTTTTTTTCTCGTTCTTCAACATTAACATAAATTTTGGTTTGGGGGCAATGATCCAGCTCGAATCTTCGCAGGGAATATTGACTTTAGCCCCATATTAATTTTATTTTAATTAATATGTATAATATTGATGGCAACCATTACTTTTTTTTAAAGGAAAAACATTCAGTTTTTAAGAAAACTCTATTACCATGTCTAAAATGAAAATAAGTTTTCCAATGGCATGTCAACCTTTAAGGGCCCGGCGGGGAGGAAGCATTACATGTTCAGGTTGTCCAGCAAGAGATACGATCTCCTAGGGGAGAATTGCTTTCCCCCCTAGTCCCAGCCATCAATACCACTGGGATCTCCAGAATACCTCTGTCAGCGGGTTTCCAGAATCCCCTGAGGAATTTATCCTTCCCCTTCCCCCCCCAAACAGACCAAGAAGGTAGACTGCTACCCTCCTAAAAAGGATGTTGAGCGTTGACTGTATAAACTACTACGTCACAATGTTGGAAGAAAAAACCTCGGCTTACTTCCGTCTTCAACCTTTACAGCCTATATCTTCCTCTTTCTTCAACAGACCCTGCTGACCACATATGCATTTATATTTACATATAAATATGTAACGTGCCAACAGAGACATATATCCTCTTTTTTAAAAAAAGCTCTGGCATGAACACTCACAGGACTTCCTCTTCCTTCAGACCTCGAGTTGTTTCTCCCAAAAAATTATATTTAGAAAATAACTTTTGATATAAATTCAAAGTTTAGTGAACAGAAACGTGAAAAATCCGTTGTTGAATTGTGAAACTTCCGTTAGTTTTGGTATTTCCTTCCTAACTCGTGGTATTAACAATGGATTTAATCCAAATTTACGAGTATAATCTACAGGAATCAGAACCGTACATTATTTGCAAATAGAACTCTAGAAGGTCCCTTCTCCAAGGAGTGTCATTAATTGAATTTTCCTTAAAATGAGCGTATACAATAAAATAAACATCGTTAGAAAATTCTCAAAACAAAATCTTCCCCTTAAATATCTATAATATATTTTTGTAATTTTTATTTTGAATAATTACGGAAGGAATAATCGTTTTTAGAGCATTCGATGGAGGTAATAGGGGTCGTTTTGAAATGATGTTTCAGAATAATGAGGTAGTTTTACAATCTGGCAATGTTAGTAAGAATTGAATAAAGCAGTCACGGTAGCCGAGCGGTTAGAGGCGAGACCTGTACAGCTAATATGTATTGTGGTAACTGGATTCGATTCCCGGTCTTAGGCCTTGGATTTTATTTAATGGTTAATATGAGAAATTTACAGTAAAGTATGTTTACTAGTCGCCTCCGTCCACGACACCTAATTTGGCAGTTGGACGTAAAGCCTGCCTGAAAAAAATAGGCAATTACTTTACTAAGTAAGAATTGAATATTTTTTAAAAATACTGAATTTGAAAAAAGTTAAGAATCTCAATCATTAAAATAAGAAGTATAGTGTGTTCAAAATATTTTTTCCCCCAGATTTGTAACCATTTTTCATAATTCCACGTTTAAATATTAATGTCAAATGTGTTCTTGTTGATTTCATAAAAATTTCATAAAATAAATTGCTCTAAAAAAAGGTCTTGAGAGTATTTACATTGTGTTTTTAGATTCTAGATTCTTAATAATTTTTTGAAAAAGAAATAGCCAGAAAACAAAACTAGTAAGAAAAGATTAAGTAAATAAATAAATATTCTGTAAGAAATAATAAAAATATAACCTTACTTTACTGAGAATGAATTACCTTCCCTGAAAATTAGATATAAAGGAACATTCTACGTAGAAATAGAGAAAAAATAGCGCCACACCAAGTCTGTTCTACGAACTAAAATGTTTGTGTCAGTGCATTTCTATTACTACTTCAGGGGATATTTAATTGAATTAAATAAGTTAAGTTGGTCACATTGCTTTTAAAACTCCTTGATGTGCTCAGTTTGCTGGCGGCCATATTTATTTCTCGTTAAGTTTTTTTCACCTTCTAGTTTCTTTGATTTTTTATTAATGTTTACTAGTTTTTTTAAAGTGAAACATCTTGATAATAATTATCTTCAAGTTATTTTCTGTGTGTTTTATAAAGTTTTATTGCATAAATGTTGTGATTTATTGCTAAAATTAGTGAAATAAGTTTTGCCTTGTTCTACACAAGTCATGGATGATAAAAAGGTAGGATTTCATTGAGATTACGAATGTTAATTATAAAGTTTACATTGAAATGTTCAGTATGAATAGTTTAATGAACGGCTAACATATGAGTAAATTAATTAATTTTTACTTCGATTGAAGGCTACTTAGATTTATATGTAAAAAATATGAATCGTTTCATGGTTTTTTTAAGTGAATGAAATTGCATAAATTTTTGATTCGATAATATTCGTTATTTCTTTAGTTTATGTTCATATTCAATTCTTTAGATTGATTCATAATTTTTGAAATCAAATTTTGACTTTAAAATTCTTTAAAACTCTGAAGAGATGTTTAGGTTAATATTGTTACCGCTAGGAGCGCTAGTGAATTTCCATGGGTTTTAATTCTTATATTTTTTTCGGTTTTTCTTACTCTTACATTTTATAATAGGATGTATTGCAATCCGGAGAGTTTTGATTTTTATAAAGGAATCTTTCTCTTACTATGAAGAACTAAGTTCAAGTTATAGTCTACATATATTTTATTCAAACCTTGACTTTAAAATCGTATTTAACTTTAACTCCCGTTATTTAGTTTTTAGAACTGTATTTAACATTAAATTTATTTTCTAGAGAACTGGCCGAAAATGTATTAAATATATAATATATTTCGTTCAAAACTTATTCGTTGAATTATTTTAGAACGCTTTGGGTTTGGTACTTTCTGGTACTTGAGTTTGGGCTTTTAAAGTTTATTCTAGTGTATTAAACCTCCCCATTGGCAGATTGGAATGACCACTTCCAGAAGCCTTCCTCCTCCAACAGAGAATCGTCTTGACTCTAAATGAATGGTAGGTACTCTTCCTATTGGCTGATTTCTAACCCCCCCCCCCATGTTTTTGACGATTTTTCGAAGGGTAAGATAAGATAATAGATGGGACGGGACCTAGGCCCCACGGCACCGCAGCCACAAAAGACTTATTGTGCCAGCCCCTTCTTAGTTGTAGTAAGCGAACCCTCCCCTCCTAAAGAGGTTGAGGACTTTCCCTACTAGTTCTTTTTGCGCTACTATCTCCTTCGGCCTCAGCGTTCCAAAGGTTTCATAGCGCAATCGAACAACAGGTGATGAGAGGCCGTTTCCTCCTCTTCCTGACATAATCTGCACGTTCCGAGCTAATAAGCTTCACCTTGTGCAGATGCTTCCTGAACCTACCATGCCCCGTGTGAATAGGCCTGTAATGAGAGTAATCTGATTTCTACCCAAGCACAGGGTCTCTTTGGTTCCTTGCTTACACAGCTAAGGCTTCATGGTCTTGCTGTGTTTAACCCCAGGACACATCACCCAGTTCTTTTCGTGCTCTCTCTCTCTCCAGATCCAGTCTCTGAGAGCCGCACGAACCCTGGTGATCCCCAGGACAGTCTTCGGACCGGTGAAAGGAGTGTTAGCTCCATTTCTGGCCAGATGATCAGCTTTTTCATTCCCTTCAATACCCACATGACCCGGCCCCAATTCCAACCGAACTTTGTTGTGCCGTGCTAGTAGTTCTAGGGCCTTCCTGCATTCCCAAACCAGGGAAGAGGTCATTCTGGAAGGATACGAAAGCCTACAGTGCAGCCTGGCTGTCCGAAAAGTTGCAAATCTCCCTATTTCTAGGTTCCATCCGCAGGTTTTCCTCAGCACATATTTTAAAAAGCAAAAACCTTGGCCTGGAGATACTGTGGCGTATCTCTCAAGAGATCTCTCTATGAGTAGCTCGGGTTTAACCCCATACACTCCAGACCCAGTCCCATAATCCATCTTGGAGTCATCGGTAAACCAAATGCCCCCCATCCGATACTGGTCCATCCAGTTCACCCTCCATTCAGTCCTCGGTTTAATACACACCTGAAATGGAGTCTCGAGCCTGTATTTAGGACAGATACTGTCCCCTGCCATCTCAATAACCGGCCCAGGGTCGACCTTATCTGAAATACTCATATGGCCAATGAAGGAGCTGATACGCCTCCATTGCACGCCATTCTGTACGCACTGGCCCTTGCCTCCGCCTGAATAACAAATGAAGCGGAGCCAACCCCAGTAGTTCCTTCAGCGCCAGGGTATATACAAAGAGTTAATTTGTAAAAAATCATTATCACAGAAGAGGTAATAGAATAATCATAATAACATGTAAAAAAAAAACGAGAAGCCTGACGTAATTTGTGAGATACTGAACCATTCCTGGGTAAGATGGGGGGGATTGATGCTAACTGATATCCAACAAACCCATCCTTATGCATGAGTATGTATGTATATATACTTTACTGGAAGGACCTTACCGCTTTTTGTCCACTCATATTTCTATCCAAATGGTAATTGGATTTACCAGAGAAACAACAATAGAATAGAGTCGGGTTATATTTCCCTGGATAGATAACAGAATATATGGAGATGATGTGTTTATATAAACCCCTGAGTGAAATCCGGGATACTACCGGTTGGAGAGGGGAGTGAGGTGACCGAGTGGGCGGTTTGGAGAAGGCACTGCTTCTAATTAAATCTTCAAATTAATAACTAGAAGGCTGTGACTAAAACAAACATCCGTACATACCCACAGGTACTACGGCAATGTTTATCCTAACATGTGGGGATACTAAGGACAACATGTCCTTAAAAAAAAAGGAAAAAGAAATAAAAAAAATGGTACTTTCGCCATTTCCTTTTACGTATTCCTGTTCTCAAATTTTCTCATCCCGAACATTTGAATCATACCTAATTTATTGTCAACATTATCCAGTTTCCAATTTGAGTATTTAAGTAATGCCGAAGCAAAGAAGTTTCTTTAGAAAAATGGATTAACTCAATAACTAGTGTGCTCATTGCCACGCCGGATATCCCAGATTCGAAACCAGTGGCTAGTCCTTAGATTTTCTGTTCCTAGAAGCTTCTTACAGCTGACTGTCCGATGATGGTCAGAACTGAGAAAAATTCTCCGGCTCCCTCAGATGTTGGGCGAGCCTTAAGGTAAACATTATACGAGATCTGTAAATTAAGTAATGAGACTGATTTTTCTTTAAATTTTTTCGATTCGAAAAGAATTACAATTCTATATTGTCACCTTCAAAATAACTTCCTTCTGAAGCCACACAGCGCTGGAGACGTTTCTTCCACTCTTCATAGCAGTGCTCGAACTCTGATACTGGAATAGCCTTCAGCTGGTCGTTTACAGCCGTTTGAATGCTTTCGACTGTCCCAAAATGAGTTCCCTTCAGGTGATTTTTGCTGTGTGACAAGGAGCATTATCGTGATGCAACACCCACTTGTTCTTGATGAATTTCAATAAACGAGTTTTTGGCCAATAAAAACATTCCTCCTCAGCCTCCTTATTCGCCTGACTTGTGACTTTTTTCTTTTCCCGAACTTGAAAAATCACCTCAAGGGAACTCATTTTGGGACAGTCAAAAAACATTCAAACGGCTGTAACCGACCAGCTGAAGGCTATTCCAGTGTCGGAGTTCGAACACTGTTATGAGGAGTGGAAGAAACGTCTCCAGCGCTGTGTGGCTTTAGAAGGAAGTTATTTTGAAGGTGACAATATAGAATTGTAATTGTTTGTAAAACTGTACACTGTATGGTGCACAGAGGAAACAGGAAGTGGTCACTCAATTACAACTCAGTTCTAGTTTATAGTATTTGGCCACAGTATTTATTTAAATTCAAAATGACAAAAACAAATTATTAACAAATAAACAAAATTAAATTATTCCCAATAATTCTTCCCGTACTTATTACCTAAAAAGACCCACTTGAATATTATCATAAAAATTATATATCTAAAGTTGACTCTAACACATCACAAATAAGTGCCTCTGAGCACATCAATAAGTGACATATCCACACATTCAAAACACCAATGCAGTCCCCGCAACCGCTGAGTCGACCAGCTCTGGGGCTCGACAAACACCGCGATTAAAGTTTATTACTGGGCTACAATAACTCACCACAGGACCAGCCATGGCCGATGTTCACCTTCAGCAACATAATGTCTTCTTTCCTCCGAAAAACAACTGGCCCCGTGGCCAGCCAGTAGCAGTTCTCACCACCATAGTCTGCAAACACGTCTAGTCCCCACTGACCCTTACATACACAAAATTTAACCTATGTCAGGGAAGCCTGTACCCAGGAATATGACGAATTTTTCAAGGAAAGGGAACAGACAACCGATTGAGTAAAGAGGTTACCTATCCTGTAATTCCCTGAAGTGCCCCCCACCATAAATCGTAATTTCGTGGTTAAAGGTTTCAGATCAATGAGTTCGCAACGATGGTTTATCGTTTACAGAGAATCGTTGGAA
Organism: Rhodnius prolixus; assembly: GCF_049639745.1. Lineage (NCBI taxonomy): Eukaryota > Metazoa > Arthropoda > Insecta > Hemiptera > Reduviidae > Rhodnius > Rhodnius prolixus. The sequence goes on along the minus strand of NW_027411583.1, from coordinate 9,427,896 downwards.
TCATTTTTGAGAATTTAAAAAAAAAATTGGAATAATCCTTTAATCACATTTTGAAATACCTACCAAAAGTTGAAAACTTCCGCCATTTCTTGGTTTTGAGATATGCTCACCATAAAAAACCCACCCAAAATCAGCAAACTCAAAATCGGTACTTTCTAAAATGATATTATTTATAATAAATAGCGCTACGGGCGTTGGAGACCCTTGGCTTCCTCGACAATCTCCTTCCACACCTCTCTGTCTTTACTCGCCTTAACTCGCCATCTTCTAATACCTAGTCTGCGGACATCCTTCTCCACATCCTCCAACCATCTCATTTTAGGCCTGCCCCTCAATCTTCTACAACCTGGATGACCATCCATTGCTTTCTTGGGCATTCTCTCTTTTCCCATTCTTTCCATCTCAGTCTCACTGGCTTTTACCATTCCCTCTCTAAAATGATATACCTACTCAAAATGAGCCTACCATCAACTCTCCTTTAAGTACCCTTAGTGTTTGTTTTCTTACTTCTCTCTCTCTCTAGAAAAAGGTGAAAATGAAATAAGTAGGAGTTTGGTAACTTTAAATGAAATCTAGGAACTGTTTTCCGAAATAATTGAGGAAAAGTAAAGAAGTATTTTTTTTTTATTATTAAAGAGATCATCTAGAAATGAAGTCAGTACTTCAGGTGAAGAGTACTTGAAGATGTTTTTATCTACGACGACTAAGTGAATACCATAAATAGAGATGGAAGTTGTTTAGTTTTAGGAGCATGAGACTAATTGAATAAACTTCTTCCTTCCGGACTATTTTGTAGACACTGGTCTTCCTCTATCTGGCGGAGGGTCAGCTCTATCTAATTTGGGGTGGGGGCCTAGAGAGAGGGAAGATTATTGGGTGGAGGATATCTGCCAGCATCCAGAGGATATCCTCCATTCATCGTTGCTAATGGCAACCTGACGGCAGATTGTAATGTTATATCTATCTCCTCTTTAACTGTGACTCTTCACCAGCCCAGTCCAGCTTGTCCAGTCTCCATTTCAGTCTTGTTGACTTTGTGTTATCGCGTTTCCATCCCTACTAACTCTCCTTTTATTTCCATCTACTTTAGTTCTTTTGGTCCTCAAATCATTAACCCTACCTTGGGGACTTTATCATTTATTTTTTATTTTTCAAGCTATTGAAGTATTAGTTTTATTTTTTAGTATCATCTCTTACTTCTAATTAGAAGAAATATTGCAATAATGCCAAATTTACAAAGTTGACGTGCTCTTTCTTAATTATTACTTTATACGTATGTAAATTAATGGCGAATTCAGTTTAATTTTCTTTATTAGTGTACTACGATATGGAGAAGTTTATTATAATGTGTAGTATTGGAATGGAGCAGAACATTTCCACAAGATGGCGCGTGTTTACAACGTCTGAGGAAATTGAAATTAGGCCATTTAGTAGTTTGGGATAGGTTAAACAGGCCCAGTACGGCTGGAGCCTAGGTAGAGCCTAGTGTTGTGTGCGGATATTTGATAGCTCTGGGGGTGTGGCGTGTGGTGGTGGAGGTGGAGGAGGAGGTGGCATTTACAGTCTTCCGCAACTCTCTGATTCCCCTGAGGAAATGTAACAGTTCTACCAACTGTAGACAGTTGAGTTAGTTGTTGGTTAGTGAAACTAGTTGTCGGCCTTTGTTATGTGTCTAGGTGTGGACTGGTTTAGATAGGTGTTCATGTCCTAAAGGACTCCTGGGAGACCACTCCATTCCACCTGCCAACTAGCCCCGGGTTATTGGCTAGTTCCTGGCCGAACAAATATATTCTCCATATTCATTCTAGTAAATCCCATATTGCGTAGTTTCCCTCACATAATCCTTCAAGGTAGACTTCAAGTTGCCTAGATGCCATACTCTCCCAAAAATAGGCACCTGCCTGTTGGATTCTTGGCTTTCTAGCTTCACCAAAATTCACCAAATCATCCTTCAAATTGAAAATACAGTACAACCTCGATTAACCGGGCTGAGCTCCGGCTATACCCACCCCGGATAACTGAAATCCCGGTTAAACCGGAATACACAATTTTACATAGTACATTTGTACGTTTTAGCACCAGTTTTCTTAACGGATTCCATTGCGTAAGTGAAATAAAAATTCGTAACGATAGATGTTTTCTGTAGGACGAACTGATTAACTCTGAAGACTAGCTTGAGATTAGGCTACTCTCTGGGAAGATTAAAATAATGCCGGTAATTATCCACTAAGAATATTACATATAACCGTGAAGTTGGAGAAAATCAACCATTTACGACACGTAAATCCCATGGACTTTTGTAAGACCGTGGTAAATCCCAAGAAATTCAGTACTAATTGCACCATATTTTGGGTTTTTACTTACATTCATACATAATGACCCTTCAAGAAAATCAGGTATAAAAGAGTTGCTGCCACGCCTACAATTATATTACATCGGAAGGCAAAACATTTTCGTATATCGCCACCGAAAATTAACTTCTGTTTTTGGCGCCGATCTGAGGTGCCCTTATGATGACTCAACATGATCCCGGTTAATCCGAATCCCCGGTTAACAGAGGGCCGGTTAATCGAGGTTGTACTGTAATAATATATTTCTCGTAGACCGAGATTCTACAAAAAAAATTTTTTTTTATAATTAGTGCCCGAAACTTTTTTCAGTGCAATATCCGTTTCCGGAGAGTATTCTTTCCTTGTGTAGACATTTCCCATCACTGGACAGTGTTGCCTATTAGCCAGCACTTTCCAGGGAGCCTCACTAGGAAGAGGAAGTGAACAAACTTTTAAGTAAGGGACCTCAATTTCTTTCTTATCGTTTCCGGTGAAAAAGCGATTGCAATACAGCCACTTCCGTTACGAGGAATGAAATAAAATAGAAACATTTAAATATGAGAAGAAAATAGTTTTTATCTGTATTGTACAGATTACAGAGTAGATTAAAGAATGTTGCGAGTGGGAGAGGAAGTTTATGCAGCCAAGAGAGGAGGAAGAGGAGGAGACTATTATTACACTCGAACGATTGCACACGTATTTACATATTTAATCGATACCTAACCCCTACATGATTCTATATTCGATTATGTACATAATGTTGTGACGTTGCAGTACAGTGCGTACGTGCATGGGCTCGTATACTCGTATGTGTTATAGCTTACATCCGGTTTAATAATTCCGTTTATACAATTATGACTGGCTTTATTACTATTACGGTCGGAGGGTTTGTATGACTAATTTGATTGGCAAAGTTTAGGTCTCTAATTTGTACTAAATAGGTTTCTGTACAAACATAAACCTACATACATACATACATATGTTGGCATGTTCATTAATAATCGTACAAATTGAACATATATGCATGTAGAGCTTTCTTGCCAATCTTGTATTTATTATTTTAATGCATGACAAGTTGGGAGATCAACAAGTGGTATTGGGCGGAAAATTTATCATATTTGGGTTTAAGATGAGCCACACAGTTTTTCGAGTACAGGAAGTGCCGATTTTTTGACGTGAATACGTCTTTAAATTTGCTACCATATGGAGACAATCCAAAAAAAAACCTAATGATAACAAAATCGGGGGACACAGTTTGGCATTATAGTTTCGAATCTGTCGTCTACATCCAAAATTAAATTAGACCACTGGATAGCTGAAAGGATCAAAGAATTCATTACGATAAGCGAGGACTGTGACGCATCGCGCGCGGTGGAGGGGGAAGCGCCGCAATTTTGAGATCATTTTGCTGTGTATCGAGATTTGCAATTAGTATAACTTTTGACTCAGAGAGAAGCTACGATGTTCGTTTAAGTTTTAATCGTCAGCTGTCGTCACAATCTATCGATTGTATATAAAACATTAGTGTAAAATGGTGACAGTGAATATAATAAGGTGTTAGAATAAACAAAAATATTATCAAAAATGTATAAGATGTCGGCCTATAAGCGTCGAAAAGGCAAAACCAAATACGGTTGGAAAGGGCTTCTCAAGAACAATCGAATGGTAATAATAAAACACCATATGACCGAGTCAAGTTGTGCCGGGAACGTAAAAGAATGAATGCGGCCGAGCGGTGTCAGTACATCTGCAGTGGATGATGAAATCGCTTCTACATCGACAACGGACTGTATAGGCATAGATTGTGTTCGATCGTCGATTATGAAGACACATTGGGCAGCAGCTAGTGCACGTTTCACTACGACGTTTGTCAACAATCCATTCGGACATAATTGTGATGTGTGTGATCGTCTATGGTTTCTGCGCTCATTGAAGCTATCAAAAGAAAAACACTTACCGCTGCTTAATAATATATTATTATTATATTATAAAAAATATAACCCGTTACGTAAACGTATTCACATACAACACACGGCCGTGTCCATGACACAGCCACAGTTTTATTTTTTTTTTAAACTATCGAAGGATAGTTGATTATTTGATGCTACTTACAAAAGTTACCCCTATAAAAATGATCTCTTGAAGCTGCGAGTAAAGTTGGTGATAAAATAATTAAAGAATAGAGAATAGAGATTGGGTAAACAAACGAGTGGTCAACAAAATCAATAGTCAGAGCCCAAAAATCAGCAGTACAAACGATTGTGAACCCAATTTTCCAAACTTAAACCAATTAACTTAGTTAGCGATGTGATAACAAAGTTGCAATATTTACAAGAATGATAATGCTCTAAAAACCGAGATGTACGTATGTAGTTTACCTAGCGAATGTTTGAAGGCTGAATTTGCCTGAAAAGGTAACAACAATAGTACCATCAGCACTCTTAACATGAAAACCGCTGAATCAGTTCTCACTGGAATTGAGAGTACCAGACCGAGGAAAAGAGTGTACGAGAAATGAGGGAATTATAAGGCTGATGAGTTCCGGTTGGCTGCAATGTTACCCACTCTTGTAGAAGAAGTAGAGCCAAGTAGGTTAGTGGATGGTGTAGATAGGGAGTGGCGGTGTGAAAGAGAGAGAGAGAGAGAGAGAAAGAGAATGTGCAAACACACTTCATAAGATGGCCACCAAACCAACAAACCTCCTCCTCCACCTACACTACAAGAGCTCGTAAACAAGAGAAAATGGTTTTGGAAAACCTTTACCTATTTCCCTCACATCCACTCTTCTTGCTATATTTACTTCCACACACACACACCCCCTCCCACCCAGTGAAAAAACCATTTTCTATCAACGTCTATATACAATTTCCCCATTTCGCTCGTAATAACCGGAAGTATAGCAAAATGTTTCCAAATTTTCGAACAGAATTTTGTCGGGAGAGGAGGGAACGGAAATTGGGTCGTCCACTAAACGTGAAAAGTATAGGGCAACTCTTCCACAACTTTAGAACATATTAAGTACATTTTTGAAATCAACCACTCTAGTACGTACAAACTGTCGGAAGACCAAAGACACCAACCAACCTTTAAGCAATGTAAAGGATATTGTAACCGAAAAATGGGCGATAGGTGGAGGTTGAATTTTTGTGGTTTTCAAATTCGTTCAAATTTCAATCGTTTATATCTCTCTTCCTATTATTCAAATTTTAATGAATTCTTCACCGAATTGTAGAGAAATCTTTGCTCTATAAGTGGTATAAATCGCGATGTTTTAGTGATAATAATGAGATATGGAAGGTTAAATTTTGGAGGTTTTGTATTTCGTTAAAATTTAAAACGTAAACATCTCGGTTCCTACTGTTCAAATTTTAATGAATTCTTCACCGAATTGTAGAGAAATCTTTGCTCTATAAGTGGTATAAAAAGCGATGTTTTAATGATAATAGTTACTGAGATATAGAAGATTAAAGTTTGTAGGTTTTCAAATACGTTCAAATTTCAAACCTTTACATCTCCTTTCGTATTCATTAGATTTCAATGAATTCTTTACCAAATTGTAGAGAAATATTTGCTCTATAAGTGGTATAAAAAGCGATGTTTTAATGATAATAGTTACTGAGATATAGAAGATTAAAGTTTGTAGGTTTTCAAATACGTTCAAATTTCAAACCTTTACATCTCCTTTCGTATTCATTAGATTTCAATGAATTCTTTACCAAATTGTAGAGAAATCTTTGCTCTATATCTAGTATAAATAGCAATGTTTTAGTTAAAATAGTTATTGAGATATAGATTGAAGAGGAAGGTATCCCTCCCTTTCCCCTAGCCGGACACAATGTTACCAACTTTCATAAATGTAAGCCCTGAAGATGGTCTATTCCGTAGGTCGAAAGCTCCCCGCAATAATTTAAATTAAAAAAAAGTTATGCCTCAAATTGATTATTTTTAATTATTTCAAAATAAATAAAACTTGTTTATTACACGTTATGGGCCAGCTAATCGTACGTCCAAGAAATGCATCTCTAATATATCCGCAATAGATTAATGGTGTGTCCAAAGAAAAGGACGTAGACTGTAGAAAGATTGTTGACCAGAAGGAAGTAACTATATCTATAAATTTTGCATGAATGACCAAAGCAAATGAATGATACAAAATGTTTGCCAGCCAGCTGGCTTGAAGTTAGAAATGATCTCGCACAGAAAGTCAATTTCAAAAGATTTAAAATTAGACATTTTTCTCCCCCCCCCCCCTCCCACAAAAAAAAATTAGTAATATTGTTGGCAGGAAGACAGAGCACCTTAATATGTCTTATTTAAAGTACTTTACAGGGAGATATATGAGATCAGTTGGCAGTAATGAGCTGTATCCATAGTCCTATAAATCTGATTTTGTATCATTTCCTGTTTTACGCGTAATATTACTATTACAGGAAATAGTGTATATATCGTATATTAATTCTTTTTAACCAATAAATGGTTAACGGCTTGTAATTTCAACTTCCTCTAACAACAGCCACAGGAAATAATATTTATTAAGGATTTATTTTTAAAATTATCCTGAGGGTGATCATCAAAAACTGCAAGAAAAAGCGTAACGTTGAAAAACACCCAACTTTGACCATTTTTTCCTCTTTTTCTATAAAAGATAAAATTCCCAAATTTTCTTTATAATGTAGGGCAAACCCTGCTTTATAACTGTAATTTTTTTTGTAACAACAAAGATTAAATAGATTTGGAGAAAACGGGCAAAAACGGCATTTTCAGAAAATGTTCTTGTTCTTACCTTTTTTGTAAACAACGTAGCGCCTAAACGCGTGAACCGATTTTCATGAATGAGGTGTCATTCGATTCAGAATTTCATGTAGGATGTGCCTTTTGGGGGTCTCGACGCTGTACATCAAATGGGAGAGGAGTTAGCCCCTTTTATGTAAGGCTTATTTTCTTAAAACTGTATTTCCTTGAATATTCCAGTGGTAATGTACATTTGCACATATACAATCCATTTGATCTGGGTTTTTGCAAAAAAATTACAGTTATAAAGGAGGATCTGGCCCTATATTATAAAAAGAAAATTAAAGGCGCCACGGTAGCCGAGCGGGTTATGAGGTGAGTCCTACAAAGCTAATACGTATGTATTGTGGTACTGGGTTCGATTCTCCGGTCTTGGTCTTAATGGTTTATATGAGAAATTTATAGTAAAGTATGTTAGGCGGTTATACGCTAGACCCTCAAAGCTAAGATGTATTGCGGTACTAGTCTAGCCCTTGGATTTTATTTAATGGTTAATATGAGAAATTTATAGTAAAGTATGTTTGGCGATTAAAGGCTAGACCCGCAAAGCTAAGATGTATTGCGGTACTAGTCTAGGCCCTCGGATTTTATTTAATGGTTAATATGAGAAATTTATAGTAAAGTATGTTTGGCGATTAAAGGCTAGACCCTCAAAGCTAAGATGTATTGCGGTACTAGTCTAGCTCTTGGATTTTATTTAATGGTTAATATGAGAAATTTATAGTAAAGTATGTTAGGCGGTTATAGGCTAGACCCACAAAGCAAAGATGTATTGCGGTACTAGTCTAGCCCTTGGATTTTATTTAATAGTTAATATGAGAAATTTATAGTAAAGTATGTTAGGAAGTTATAGGCTAGACCCGCAAAGCTAAGATGTATTGCGGTACTAGTCTAGTCCTTGGATTTTATTTAATGGTTAATATGAGAAATTTATAGTAAAGTATGTTAGGCGGTTATAGGCTAGACCCACAAAGCTAAGATGTATTGCGGTACTAGTCTAGGCCCTTGGATTTTATTTAATGGTTAACATGTGAAATTTACAGTAAAGTATATTTGCTATTCGCCTCCGTCCATGACACCTAGTAAATGGTAGTTGAGGACGTTAAGCCTCGCCTGAAAAAAAAAATAGGCGATTACTTTACTTATAAAGAAAATTAGGGAATTTTATCTTTTATAGAGAAAAGAGAAAAACAATTGTCAAAGTTGGGGTGTTTTTGAACGTTACACTTTTTCGTACCCTTTTTTGTCGGTCATCCCTTATACAACTGTTCCTTCCGGACAGTTTTTTTGTAATATACATTATACTTATTGATACTTTAAAGGAAACTGATCTCACATTGCTCCCCTTGCTTTAAGAAGGAATTTCCGGAAACATGTTTTAATTAATAGTTTTGTAGTTCTACATGTTTGTAATGAGGAGGACACATTTTTAAAAGAACCCTCATTAATACCCGAAAAACGAATGATCCTTTTTAAATTGTCCTTTATTCCAATTTATCTATTTCTACGTAATATTTTTCCCTAGTCCAGGGGTCGGCAACCTATTTCAAGTAGAGTGCCATTTCTCCTTAAATAACTTTAATAAATCTTACCAAGAGCCGCAAGGATGATAGTGTAAAGAACTCTGTAGATCAATTTGTATTCACAAATTATTATTTTATGATATTCAATAACATTTAAATGTTTTATACATTTATTTTCATATATTGCAAAGTAAATAAACAAATAAATAATAACTAAACCTGTGTTTGAATGAAAATGCCGGCAGTCCTATATATTTCGTACTGTATTTTAATATAATTCTATTCAATTTCTAACCTATGTTAGGCTGAAGAGCCATAACATTTGGATAAATGAGCCGCATGCGGCTCGCGAGCTGCGGTTTGCCGACCCCTGACCTAGGGTATCAAGAAAATAATTTGTCAGTTTGTCATTGCGTTATTTGTTACCAAACAAGAAAAATTCATTGTAATCAACACCATCATCATCTCTGGGGCAAGGCGGAGTATTTTATAGTTCCAATAAAATTCTTGGGCAATTCAACGAAAAAAAATAATAAAAATATTTCCTCCCAAACGCTTCCGGCTTTCTTACACTTTAGATACTCACTACAAACTACCCGCAAAACGTTCTCTACCGCTAATGTTATTATTATTATTGGTCCAGCCATATTTGTTTACATTTGCCTAATTAACCCAGTTAAATTCATTCATTAATCCACCCACCCCCTTCCGCCCGTAGCTAGAAATCCTTTGATTAATATGTTAAGCCAAAATGTAATTGTAAATTCATTAACATGGATGCGATGAATATTCAACATGGCCGTTAGTATGACGAGATCGTGTGGCTAGCTGGGGAGATAATGGAAACAGTGATGACGTCATTTAATGTCCGCCATTACATCTTTTGTTGTTCAATTTTCAACTGTCAGAATAATTGTTTGTGTAGGTAAATATATATATATTTTTTTTTCTTTACATTCATTATACTCTACTTATTGGTAATTGTGCAGATTTCCTGTTTTATAGTTTTTTCACCGGAAATAGCGGTTTTGGGTTCCATAACTTCGATTTTTTTTTAAAAAAAAATATATACCCGTTTCCGGTTTCCTGCAGCTGCTATAATACATATCAGATGGCCCAAAATTGATCCGCAGTTCTATGATATCATTGAAGTTTTTTTTTTTTATCCATCATAGCGTGCGTGTTTATTACATCATTGTTCCGGTTTCGAGTTTTCATTCATCTTCAGAGGTATATTAATTAGTTCAGTCTAGAGATTTCGATTTCTGTTTCCGTTTTGCACGACACGCACTGTCTGTAGGTGAACTTGTTACAAGCTCTGCATTACTTGTCCTTTACCTCATTTCTGGACATTTTTTTTCCACCTGGATCACTCACTTATTTCCTGTTCAGGTGAATGCAATGCGGTTAGATAATTCCTCAACCACAGTTGCACTTCAGGGATTCTAATATTAAGACTTTTCTCTGTATGTTATCGAGATATTTTGCGTGACGCTTAAGGGTATATACTTCTTTTAGTCTGGTTTAAAAGTATATAAAAGTCTGGTTTAAAAGTGAAGGCTACCACTCTATTGATACGCAATCTGTCTGCACTATATGTAATTTGAATAAGTACGAAACTCTAGAACACCTGTTAATAGAATGTCCCATTTATCAACCAATTAGGCGCCACCATCTATCAGAGTTTGTCAACGGAAATGCTCTTAATAAATCTCTATGTATTAAAAATAAGGACCATCTAAATAGAATATATTTGTTTACAATAGAAGCATTACAAATAAGATCATTTTGCTTTAACGAATAATTATTATTTTCTATTATTAAATTTTAGTTTAATATACTTGTATATATAAATTAGTTTAATTAAGTTTACGTATTGCACGCAGTTTATATTGATTTTGATTTCATTGTATTGAAAAATTATAGCACAGAACCCCTGTAATGTGTAAGGTAACTGGGGGGAAGATGCCACACAACACTTATTTCCGTTTTGTAGGAAACTGGGTTATCGAAAAACAACATCAAATGTATCAACGTCCAGGTTGTTTTTTACTCTTTAATTTCATATATATATTAGTACATTAGATTAATTGCAAAACCATTAAAAATGCATTTGAATGAAATTTGTCAAAACTGGCATCTTCCCCCATCATATGGGGAAGATGCCAGTTGATGCGGGGGAAGATGCAACAATATCTTAAGAGAAAGAAAAAATTACAAATTTAATATTAGGTAAACTGCAAAATATTCTCATTACACACTGAGGGGAAGAATCATCGTCCTCCTCTTCAATTTCACTCTCACCACTGGTCATTACCAAATTATCGGGAGCGGAGGATGCATAAGATTAACTGTCTTTCCTTTTCTTTTTCTGCTGTACTTTTCCCCCCCTTTTTTTTTGTCGGCAGAGAAGCCTTTCTTCTTAATGCTATCCGTTTCTCCACCGTCGTAAGGACTTCAGCAGTTTGTTTTTTCCTTCGACTTTGCTTGGGTTTCTTGAAGTCTGGGGATCGGACTAAGTTCTTCAAAAGAAGTGATGGCACCGCTGCTGCTTGTTGAAGCTATTGCCAGAGGTGCGTTAACTTCTTGTGTGGCATTCAAATTTTCTTTCATATTGTCAGAAATGGTATAAGCATGTTCTGGAATTTTTTTGCGGATTGTATGGATAAATTCCGCATGCAGAAAATCCCACGCTGCCATTTCCAACAGTAGCTGCCCTATTTAAACACTAAATACAGAACATTAATCTATCTATCTACTTCTTTTAGTGTACCGCAATCTTGAGAACTGCAGTAAGAAATAAAACATGAATTCGATGTCATCTCAAAATCGATGTGTCTTATTCACTGAATAAATGTGATAATTTATAGTAAGAGAAAATCTAGTATCTCTCTCTAGAACAAGATATTTTAATTTCAACTTTATTTACTTAGGAATGTAAAATGAAATTAAGCCTTTCCTTTAAACTTCACTTTATTTGTGTTCTGTGAATTGTTTAATTTCTACTTATTGTTTACATTGTACGTTAACATGCTGTGAAATTGTATATTATATAATATACACATACACACATAATATTAATATTCTTGGTATAGTTAATGATATTACAAAACTGTTCTGTCAACTGGAAATTATTGCCTACTCTAAGACATACAGTGGGCGAACACACGCCGACGCACTAGGCTAGCACCTGTACGAGCATGCATCTACATGTTTGTACATGCGCGCGTATGAGGCTTTGTGATGGTTGCAAATGTTGGTATTTTCTCTTTCTCTCCTGTCGTTCCTTTCTCTCCGCTTGCTTGCACTCTGACCTAGATAATAATAATTTAATAAATGAAATTATTTTACACACTTCCTTACACTTTATAATTGTAACTATTTGTTTTTTTTATTATTATTATAATTAATGAATTAAGTGTAATCTAATTTTCAAATTTTTGTCACATGAATTGTGCGGATTTTCAATTTTGATTTTTCACCCTAATGCGGTCCCCCAAGGGCGAAAAAGTGATTTTACTAATCAGGTTTGCGCGTGTGAGTGAGTACACATGTGAGTCTGTGAGAATCAAGATAAAAATAGAAAACAAAAAAAATCGCAGAATTAGGGAACACTTTTTTTTAGCCCTTTGAATTTTCAATCTCATTGGCAGTTAACACGTCAATGAATGAGATTTTTAGTCTGTGATAGATTATTTAGACATTTTTTTTTAACAGTCAGTAACAGTTAAGGTTACAGTAAATGTTTTCAGTTAAGTTGGCGGTTGATTTTTGCTTTATTGATTGGCAATTTTCCTCAAAGAAAAATTGAAGTTAACCATAATATAACCATGCAGTTATTGTATATTATTATTATTATTTTTTTTTTTAAATTTAAGTCGCAAAACATCACCTTCACTCTTCGTCGCATTACTCCTTCTCCAGTCTTCTATAACCTAACACCTCTACCAGTAGTGATAGCGTTGCCCGCTACCTTGGGTTTTACTTAGACAGAAGACTTTCTCGGAACCCTCCACACTAGACTTAAAAGAACAGAACAAAACAGACGCTATCGACTACTTAAAAGACTCTTAAGACGATAGATCAAAACTATCTCTCTGGACAACAAAAGACTGATTTATACTTCTATTTTGAAACCCATCTGTGGGGTTCAACAAAACGCACAAATCTCTAAAGGATTCAATCTCTTCAATCTAAAATAATTCGAACTATATTGTCCACTCTCCCATTTTATGTCTCGCAACCTGACCTTAACATTCTTTTTTGTCACACAAGTCGCTGAAAACAAGATACAGAAAACTCTCCACTTCAGCCTGCAATCTCATATAAATCCCTCTAGCTCAAAATCTTTCTTCTAGAACTCTTCCTGATAACCCGGACAAGACGTCTTAAAGGACAGTCTGGCCTCGTGATCTCCATCTCTCTTCTCCAGTGAAGAGAGTGTCTAACCATCTAATATTTGGGAGTGTTACCACTGCTGAAACTTCTCCACTCGTTACCTTATCATTTATTACTCGGTTATCACTGTTACTTACGTAGCATACATATATACATAATAAAAACTCAATAATTCGATTTTTTTTCCCCCCTTCTTGATAATTCGAAGTCTCGATAATTCGAATTTTTCTTGTAGTCCCTTGGATTTCGATTTATTGAGAGTCGACTGTATAATGTAATATAATAAATCGTATATAAAGTGTAATTACTTTTAATACAGCTTTTTTGTAATATAAACTAGAGTTATGACGTTGTAAAGATGACTTATGTAGTTGTGATAATTTAATGAGATAAAGTGTTGGATGATGGTGGTTTAGTCGGTTGGGAGGGGGTTGCCAGAGAAATTGTCTTTTGCTTTGGTGTGTGTGAGTGAGAGAGAGAGGAGAGAGAGAGATTCTGAAGTGACATTAGCCAAAAAGAGTGTCCGTGAGGTTTGTATCTCTGTCAGCGAGTGTTTTGTGGTTGTCAGTCTGTCTGTCAGTAAAATAAGTCAGAAAGCAGCCCCTCTTCTCTACTCATAATTCAACCTAATTTTGTTTAAATATATTTCTCTTGCGTGTTTATTTTTCATATCTTGCTTTTTCTTAATTGATGTCTCCACTAATTCTTCTTTCTCTCTGTTTCTTGACCATTCTCCGCTTCCGGTACTCCGTTCTTTATGTTCTACCACTGCCACCTAGAAAAAAAAAGTAATTATATTCATTTTTTATTAAATTTCTTCCCTTCCCCACTCCACGCACCGAGATGTGACGTTATTTTTAATCATCCAAAGTACCTCTGGGGGAGCTGTATCTTTTTATTTCTCTAACACTTTGTGAATATCATCTTTTTTTTACTTTAATTAATCCTGTGAAGCATATTCACTCTTCCTTACTTACTGCGGTAAGAGGAAGTAAGTATTGGTAATCGTGCTGATTTCCTGTTTTTGTGTCTTCACCGGAAATACCCGGTTTTGAGGTCGTTGAAGTTAAAGTTGTCTGTCTGTCTGTCTGTCGCTCCTTTTTCTGGATCTCTCGTGTTTCCACTGTTATTCAAAAGTTTGGAATAGTAGAAAATTTAATATTTCGCTTAACGGTCTGTAGAGGAAACCATTGCAAAAGGTTTTTATTTTTGAAATTTGATTTACCGGAAGTACTACTTAGACGAGACATCGAATTTCTGTCAAGATATACTCGAAAACAGTTCCGATTTCTTCAAACTTACTGTACTAACTCCGTGTCACTTCGTGCGACTGTCAGAGACTGGATCTAGCGAGAGAGAGCATGAAAAGAACTGGGTGATGTGTCGTGGAGGTTTGAACACAGCAAGACTATATTGCTCGCCTTGGCTGGTGTAAACGAAGAGCTGAAGAGAGATTCCTGGGCTTGGGTGGGAAAATAAGAATTCTCTGAAACGCAGGCCTATTCACGCAGGGCATGGTAGGCTTCAGGAAGCAGTTCTGTACAAAGGTGGGGGCTTATTAGCCAGGAACTGTGTTGTGCAGATTGTGTCAGGAAGTGGAGGAAACGGCATCTCACCTGTTGTTCGATTGCATTGCAATCGAGCGGCTGCGCTACGATATCTTTGGTACTTTGAGACCAAAGGAGATAGTAGCGCAAAAAGAACTTGTAGGGAAAGTCCCTCAACCTCTTTAGTAGGGGAGGTTTCGTCTTCAGATCCAAAAAGGAGAGGAGCACAATAAGCTTCTTGCAGGGCAAAGGCCCTGCCCCGCTTTTCTAATCATTGTAATCTTAATGTAAGTAGATCTAAATCTTTTATTCCAAATATAATTCTGGTAAAATTTTAATTAGAGCCGTTTTTGGGGGGAAAGAAGGTGGTCTAGGCTTTACTGTTTTTGTATTTTGGGCAGTCCTGAGACTGAATTTATTGTTGAGGGACTAAATTTTCTAATAAAAAAAAAACTAGTCGACTGAATGAATGGACCACATTATTCGCATCAAATCTTTCTCAGGAAATGCTGCAAATAAAAATTATATCAATTTTTAAAAGAATATCCTAAGAGATAATAATGTATTCCAGACGCCACGGTTATCCGAGGTTAAGAGGCGAGACCTGCAAAGCTAATATGCATTTTGGTACTGGGTTCGATTCCCGGTCTTTAGGCCTTGAATTTTATTTAATGGTTTAATAAGAAATATTAAAGTATGTTTGCTAGTCGCCTCCGTCCACGACACCTAGTAAATGGTAGTTGGACGTTAAGCCCCGCCTGAAAAAAATAGGCGATTACTTACTACTTATTAATGTTTTCCAGATAATTGTAAGACTTCAAAAAAAAAAAAAAAAAACATGGATTCGAGCAAATCCAGATTTGCATTTCCGGTTTACCCGATTTAGTTCCAAACATTGTACTCTCGTTCGCTGATGGTCCCTACGCAATTTGATTCAGCAACTTTTTTTTCTTTTTCGATGTTTAAGCCGCATTTTCTTATCCAGAGATCTTTAAGAGGAAATAAAAATCATATTTTCGGCCGCGTACTTCTCTGATACCCTTAGTATTTAAAAACATTAGTTTACAAACGGAATAAAGGTTGGCAGTAAAGTATAACCTTTATTCTGTTGTTACTCTTAGACGATAGATCAAAACTCACTCTGGACAACAAAATACTGATTTATACTACTATTTTAAAACCCATCTGAGCGTACAGGAATAGAGCTGTGGGGTTCAACCAAACGTTCCAATCTCCGTAGGATTCAATCGCTACAGCCAACCTGACAAATACACACTGACCTTAACATACCTTTTGTCACCCAAGTTGCTGAAAACAAGATACAGAAAACTCCAACTTCAGCCTGTAATCTCATAGAGAATCCTCTAGCTCAAAATCTTTTTTCTAGAACTCTTCCTGACAACCCGGAAAAGACTCCTTAAAAGATAGTGGCCTCGTGATCTCTCAAGTGAAGAGAGTGACTAACCGTCTAATGTGTTACCATTAGGTAACTTCTCCACTCGTTACCTTATCATTTGTTACTCGGTTATCACTGTTACTTATAGCGCTAACGCGCTGATTCCCGCACAAACAATTTTGATGTTGAATACGTCTAGAATAATGGCCGTAATGGCAATAATAATATATTTAATGTTTTTATTTTGAATGATAGTAAAATTATTCCAGAATTTTATTACTGACCTAGATAATGGATAAAATGATGTGTGGAGTTGGTTGATTTGTGTGGGAGTTTGAATAATGGGGAGTTGAAGGTTTTACTTAATATAAGGTATGAATAGGGTGGAGGGACGTTGGCGGCGTCCAGGACGTGTGCAAGGGAGAATATTGCCAAGGGAATACTGAGGCCCTCTCTGGAGTGAGTGAGGTTCGTGGAGAAGGAAGCCCTTCCTGCATACGTAATATATTCAAAGAGTAACGTCGGGGATGTGACGGCGGTAAGACAAAGAGAGGGTGGAGGGGTCTGTGTGAGGAGATGTGGATGAGGAGGAATACGAGTGAAGTTGTTTGGGGGGTAAGAAGTGAAAGCGGAAGAGTGTGACTTCGTGTGTGTCTTCGTGTGCACGTCTTTTTAGAGGACTTGCAGTTAGGCGCTATCGTAGTTCCTCATTTGGCCAGAGTGCAGAAGTCTCCTTACCTGTTTTAAAGTCAACTCTACCCAGGCTTGGGTAAAGTCCGTCTACCTGGAATTCCCACTTTACTAAAGTACGAAAGGACCTTGCTCACGTGGACCTCCAAGTCTCTGTCTCTCTCTTTAGACAATCTCAACACACACACACACACACACTGAGAGAACTGTTTCCCCAAGTTTGTAATTAGTAAAACAGGGAAGAGATGGGTGGGGGAGTATTCAACTCTGAACCCATGAAGAAAGCCAAGGGTTTGGGGGAAAGTTTGTAGACTGTAGGGGCTGGCTGGCTGGCTGGCTGGCTGGCTGGTTCAAGGTAGGATTCACAAGGGTTGGGGTGCAGTCAGTCAGGGCCCCCGCCCGCCGGATGTTGAGTGGTGGAGCGCGTAGGAACTTTGACGCTTCCGTTCAAGGAGACGGTTGCCACCACCACCACCAAGTTCGTCCCGGTGTGTACGCCATTACTCTCCTACAAGCCAGGAAAACGCGTTCACCAAAGAGGAAATAGTCCTAGATAAAGACTGATGGTGAATGCTGCGCTGGTGTTGTGCATTCACCCGCACTACAACACTTTACCTCCACACCCGAAGAGAAAAGAGTTTTCCCTCCCTCTTGGGATAAATTAATCCCTTCTTCATCGCTCTTGTGCTACCCCCTACCCTAGGCTAAACTCCACTCGCGTTGTCTATCCCAATCCTATCCCACACTTCCGTCTATCGCTAAAAAGACTTCCTTTTTGTTCTGTGTGCACGTGTATGTAGTCTCCTGTGGAATTTCATTTTCAAGGAATTATAACCCGCACACCGACACACCTTTTGTATTGTTCCTCCTCCTGGGGTAAGCTGAGGAAATTCTCCCAGAGGTTTCCCCCCCTTTAGTGCGGGAACAACACCTCCCCCGCACACTCACGCGCGCACAACTTTCTTCCCTTTTCCTCCGCCATCCCTTTATTTGCACAGAAATACGCTCAAACCAAACCCACCAAAAATGGTGTTAAAATGTGGACTAGTGGTTTGGTTTTAGAGCCTTGTTTTAAAAAATACGTATATCGTGGCTGTGGGGTCCAGTATTCTCGTGGAAAATAAAGCAAAAAGCACTTTTTTTTTTTGTTTATGAGATTCGCGTCTCTTGTTCTTATTTCCCTCCACTTACCAAACTGGTATGAATGAGGATTTCCGGCTGTACGATGTTTTGTTCTAAAAATTGGGACAACTCAAGTTGTGGTTTAGTGGGATTTCTCTACTTCCGGTTTACCCCTGCCCTTCACACACACACACCAAAAACCGGAAGATGGTTTTCTGCTTCACAATATACCTTTCTTCTCCTCCTATATTCCAGTTTGAGGACAATTTAAATTAGTTTTGAAACTCAGCCAGCTATATTACTATGCTCAGGATTCTGTAGGAAAGAATTTTTATTAAAATAAACTTCATCTACATAAGTATTAATGAAGTTAACCCTTTCGCGACGAGTTTTTTCTTTTAACAACAAAACAATTTTGGTAGCATAAACCTATGAGTAGTGCAGACTAGAATGCTAAAACTAAGATGGTATATTTTTAGGAAAATTTTAAACACTGATTTAGGATCGGGACATTATATGTCCCCATCAGTCCTTTTATCCATCAGGACACATATGTCCCCAGTAGTCTTCAATGAGTAATTTTGTAAAGAAAAACCAATGATTTATTCTAGTCATAAAAACCAGTTTATTAGAGGTAATCCGCTTCGAGAGTAACTTATCTGATCCATAGATTTATGGATCAATCAAAATTTTAATCGAAAATAGGCGGTATTTTCCAAAACTAAACTATTTACGTTCGTACAGTATGGTTATGAGCTGCTACAACACTTCAAAAAACGCGGAAATTGCGTTATATGTACGGTAGTTACGGTGACCATTATTTTTGTATCAAAAAACAGGACAAGGAGCAGAAAAAAAACTATAAAAAATATTAATACGTTTATTAACACGAGATCGGCTATTACAAAACAATGGCCATATAATGACCGTATAGGTTAGAATAGGGTTAGTGTGTCTTCTGTCTTGTCTGTTCATGGACTGACAGAAGACACACTAACACTGAAATGTAATAGTATTACTTTCTAAACTAGCCCTGAAGATGGACCTAGTCCCTATAGGCCGAAAGCTCGGCAGAATAAATGTATCACGACTGAAATGGCAATTACTTTTTCATCCTATTGAAACTATGAATCAGTCACCAAAAAGAATGAACAACAGTATAGGTTAGTTTAGTTATTAGTTTGTATATGACGTTTAGCGATCGATGTTTTACACTAGTCGACTAGTCTACTCTATCGGTAAAACAGGTTGTGTTTTACGCTAAAGGTTCGTCCAAAGTTAATGTACACAGAAAAAAAATTTTCTAAACGATTATTTGCGAAGTTAATTACGAGGGTCGTTTGAAAAGTCCGTGCAAAAATAAAAACTACTTAATTTTTTGGGGTAAACCTTTTTTATTTTTCAACATAGTCTCCTTTTAGGCTTACACACTTCATCCAACGCTGCTCTAGTTTGTTGATCCCTTCCGAATAATAGGATTTGTCCAAGTCTGAAAAATAGCCATTCGTTTCTGCAATCACCTCCTCGTTTGAATAAAATCTTTTTCCCGCCAGCCATTTCTTCATATTGGGGAACAAATAGAAGTCCGAGGGAGCCAAGTCTGGGTTACCAGCTGAGGTGTGAGCTGGTGCGTTGTCGTGATGGAAAAGGACTTTTTTATGGGCCAATCGTGGGCGTTTTTCTTGCAGCTCGGTTTTCAAACGGTCCAATAACGATGAATAATATGCACCTGTAATAGTTTTACCCTTTTCCAGATAGTCGATGCGGATTATTCCTTGCGAATCCCAAAAGACAGTCGCCATAATCTTTCCGGCCGAAGGAACGATTCCCCCTTGGTAACCCATTGTTTAGATTGTTCTTTGGTCACAGGAGTGTAGTGATGTATCCATGTTTCATCCACAGTGACGAAACGACGCTTAAAGTCCTGCGGATTCTTCTGGAACAGCTGCAAACCGTCTTTGCAACACTTCACACGATTTCGTTTTTGGTCAAGCGTGAGCAATCGCGGCACCCATCTTGCGGATAGCTTTGTCATGTCCAAATGTTGATGCAAAATATTATGTACCCGTTCATTCGAGATGCCCACAGCACTAGCAATCTCACGCACCTTCACTCTTCTGTCATCCATCACCATATCATGGATTTTATCAATGATTTCTGGAGTAGTAACCTCAACAGGGCGTCCAGAACGTTCAGCGTCACTTGTGCCCATATGGCCACTCCGAAAATTTTGAAACCACTTATAAACTGTTCTAATCGAAGGTGCAGAGTCACCATAATGTTTATCAAGCTTCTCTTTAGTCTCCTGAGGCGTTTTGCCTTTCATAAAGTAGTGTTTAATCAACACACGAAATTCTTTTTCGTCCATTTTTTGAAAATCACTCAACTTCCTCGATTCAAACGAATGCCAAACACAAAGAAATAGACCGACCTGGCTGAAACTTGGTGTGTGTTTTTCCAAGAGATGCTGCTAACTAAACATTACCTCGATACGCGCCAGTGGTGCTATCTCTCTGACTTTGCACGGACTTTTCAAACGACCCTCGTATTATACATTTATACCATATTTTTACATTCAAAAATTAAATTTGAGTATAATTTAAATTTCATTGAATAACAATACAAATAAATGAAAAACAGTACTGTCCTGCCAAAAACAGTACGAATGGTCACTGTAACGCTAGTGCCATCTATGTTCTGTGAATGAAAATACCTTCAAAAATATTGGCAGGACTGGTCCGGGAAAGTCTCCCATTAGCCGGAGAAGCGTTTCTGTCCCAAAAGAATTTTTTTTAAATTTGCTTGGGACGTACATATGTGTCCCGTTAGGCGCGAAAGGGTTAAGATACTTTAATACTTTGGTAAAAAAACCTGCATGAATTTAGTTTTTTTCGTACTGTAATTAATGCAACAGCATCTTGGTAGATCTGGATAACCCTGATGATGCCAGATGGTTTTATCCAGGTGGTGAGTAGATTCCGTGCGGGTTTTGTCTTCCACCCCTCCCTCCCACGAAAAAGCGTTTTGCCAGTGGTTTCCAAACTGTGAAGCTTAAAGCTAAAAAAAAAACTTTTGGATAATTTACACACAAAGCACTTCCTTTAGAGCTTTCACGCGAAAGATAACTTTAAAAAAAGTTAATAGAAGTTCCCTTCATTTTCTGAACAGGAGAGTATATATATTCCTTGTTAGAAACATGTTCCCAGGCGCCAAGTTTTTGGTAGTTCCTGCTGGAACAAGGAGTGTGTTGGTATACGTACATTATGGTGGTGTTATACGTAGATAACTTCTTGAAGATTTGAGGTCTTTTAGGGGTATCCCAATATCCGGTGCACCTGTCCCTACCTACCACACATCTTTTTAAGTATAACCTTTCCCCCGCCCCCGTCACAACCAGTGAGTAGAAAGAGAGGCCTCAATATCTTTGGTAGTTTGTTGTATAACCACTGGAGTTAAGGGATCCAAAACTTCTTAAATAACTTTTGTATAATCTGTTGTTGAAATACTTCTTGTTGGCCCATCTTTCCTCTAGTAGAGCTTCCTTTAAACTAGGAACTCGCAGTTTTTAGGATATCCGATATTAGTTTCTAGTTCGAGACTAGTGCAAAACTATTTTTACCTAAGAAGAATGTAGAACGCGATGTTCACTTATTGGAAATTTGCAAGAATTTTTATCAAAAGTTTTGATCTTTTTCTTTAAACCCCTACTTAATTATAAAACTATATCGAGGGAGGAAGCGTTGATGTCTCTCTCAAGAGAACCGTTAAGATCAATTTGTGAAAAAAGAATTTTGAACAAAGACATTCTTTATTTGTGTACAAGGGTGCACGAAAAAGAAAAAATAATAATACTAAGGGTTCAGGGAAGGGATTAGCTGTGCGGTTAGCGCACTGGTCTCCTACGCGGAGGTCCTGGTTTCGAATCCAGCTGCTGACCCCTTAGATTTTCTCTTCCTAGGAGGTTCTTACAGCTCACTGTCCGGTGATGGACAGTCTTGGCTGTCAGAAGGCCGTCAGTACACTGAAAAAAGCTCCGGGCGCCAATAACCTTAGATATTGTCGCGCCTTAAATCATTAAAAAATTAATAAATAAATAAAAATAAGGGTTAGCTATTTATACATCCGGTACGGCCATTTTTTTGTTTTTTTTAATTTCGGAATTATTACGTATTTAATTATCGCTAGGCGGTCATCCTATACAATTCAATGAAATAGCTCGTAAGAATTTCTTAGTTGTATTCCGCTTATAAAACCCCGCTCTACAAGTATTGCTTCCTCTTTACTACATGAAGTATAAAACAGGAAATGTTGCGATTACGTCAAATTTTATATTTCGTATTATAACCGGAAATATCGTATGATAGAAACATTCCCTAAACTGTTGGATTAATCTCTGATGATGGCTGAGAATTCGAAATTGGTCAGAAACAAAAACAAACAAAAAATCGATGGATAATATCAATATGTGCGCAGTAATTTTACCGTTTAAGATAGCATCAGATTAAATTAGAAAAGATCATTACTTATGGTATAATATTGTTGTTAAACTAATTTTTAGTATAAATTATAGGATCCACGTAAACTTGCTGCAAGAAAAAGTCATGCGAGTGTGCATTACGGATGTTTTGGAGCGTTAACTTCTTTATAAGTCACTTGATCAAGTCCTTATTTTGTCAGTTACAAAATTGTGCCCTCTATAAAGGGAGATTTATTATTTATTAAGAAGTCGTGAGTTAAGTGGATGTGAGGAGATAGAAGAAATATTTCGGGCATTATGGTATACTCTCGAGTGCCTAAAAAGCCTAATGCCTCACCGTAATTTGTAAGCCTAAATATGTGCACCGGAAATGGGGGGCCATCATAGGTCACGTGTGCGGGGCGTGTGAGTACGTAAGTTGAGAGAGAGTGTATGCTATTAAAAAGAGGCTGTGAGCAGAGGTTTTTGTATGACATTAAGGACTTCCAGTAAGGTTAGACTATTATTCTTTCCGTTCATCTCTTACAGTCTCCAGGCTGTCTGCTTAAGCCTGGTTTTAAGTTCAGCTGAAGTTCACCTTTCATAAGCTTACATCACAACCTTATTAAACACACACATTAGTATTTAGATCATAGATAAAACACACGTCATCTTACCTTTTCTTTAAAGCTCGTTCCATTTTGCCAAACTCTGCAGGTTTTTCTTTTTGCATTGGTAAAATGGAATCTACAAAAGTTTTCATCTAAATAACTTCATTCTAAAACTCTAACCGCGCGGCTCCCCCTTTTCACCGGGAAATGCCCTAATTTTCCTGCAAAAAATGTTACAAAGAAAAGTTCCAGACCTCAGAAAAGTCTCAAAAGTACCATTACTGTTTATTTTACTATCTTGTCAGCTGTCAATTTGAAACTAAATTTATGACCGGAAGTGATAACAAATTCTTTTCTGGAAAAACAGTTTCTCGCAATATTTAAATACAATTTTCTTTTGTGTGTGTAAAATTCGTCTCTTTCCGGTGGACCGATTTTGACTAAAACTTTTATCGTAGCCTTTCCTCTATTAGCATCTGAGCTACATAAATTTGAAATTACGACTTCCTCAGTTTGTTTTATTTTCCTCAAAATTGAGAGAAAAAAAAAAAGAGGAAACCCCTTTGACCATTAGAAGAAATGTTTAATACGTAACAGCAACACCGTTAATACGGAACTATATTGCAGCCATTTTGCTAGGTGTTTTGGGGCGGAAGATTATACTACCTGGAACAATTTCTTTGCACTTTACATTAAGTAAATTTTTATTTTTTTATTTTATATATTATATAGGTACTTTACACCTACTTGCATTAAATTGCTACATTATAATAAGATCTTTATATTCTTTTTAATAATTTAATACCGTAATATTTAGGATGCAATGTGTGTTTAAAACCGTAGGCAGACCGTGTGGTAATGCACTAATGCGTTGTGCATATCCCGCTAATTGGAGCAAATGTAGCTTGGCAAATGTAGAGCATTCGCCGGAACTGTGTAAATATTTAAACATCCAGATGGATCTTCTTGTACCATAAGAGTACAGTTCATTTTAGTTATTTCCTCTTCGTCTACTGACTAAGTAAGAAAATGGTTTTTGTAGTCTTGCGTGTTTTTTTTAAATAACAAAGTTAAAAAAAAGAGTAGATCTGCCGGATACTAATCTATGTTCAGTAGTGCACTTAAAAAAATAAAAATTTAAGGTGCCACGATAGCCGAAGAGGTTATAGGCTAGACCCGCAAAGCTAAGATGTATTGCGGTACTAGTCTAGCCCTTTGGATTTTATTTAATGGTTAATATGAGAAATTTATAGTAAAGTATGTTAGGGGGTTATAGGCTAGACCCGCAAAGCTAAGATGTATTGCGGTACTAGTCTAGCCCTTTGGATTTTATTTAATGGTTAATATGAGAAATTTATAGTAAAGTATGTTAGGGGGTTATAGGCTAGACCCGCAAAGCTAAGATGTATTGCGGTACTAGTCTAGCCCTTTGGATTTTATTTAATGGTTAATATGAGAAATTTATAGTAAAGTATGTTAGGGGGTTATAGGCTAGACCCGCAAAGCTAAGATGTATTGCGGTACTAGTCTAGCCCTTTGGATTTTATTTAATGGTTAATATGAGAAATTTATAGTAAAGTATGTTAGGGGGTTATAGGCTAGACCCGCAAAGCTAAGATGTATTGCGGTACTAGTCTAGCCCTTGGATTTTATTTAATGGTTGATATGAGACATTTGTAATGAAGTATGTTAGGCGGTTATAGGCTAGACCCGCAAAGCTAAGATGTATTGCGGTACTAGTCTAGCCCTTGGATTTTATTTAATGGTTAATATGAGAAATTTATAGTAAAGTATGTTTGCTAGTCGCCTCCATCCGCGGCACCTAACTCGGTAGTTGGATGTCAAGCTCGCCTGAAAAAATAAGAAAAAAGTGAAAGAAAATAATAAGAGCAGGTCGTGTAAATATTCACACCAGATGCAATTTTTATCAATAATGCATTTTTTTATCTGTTGCAGGGCTTAACTGGTGAATTCAGTTGGTGAGTAAACCTTTTTTTTTAAAAAACTTTTTAATTAGAATGTAGTTATTACGTGTATAAAGAAGTAAACATCCGGTAGCTTTGAATGTGGACGAATTGAAACTTCCGCTTCCTTGATTTTGCTCGCAAATTATTGACGCATGTTCTGTAGCATCAAAGCGATTCCACTACTACAGAGCTCTTGGCGAGGAATAAAGGGAATTAAAATGGGAACGGAATGTATTTATTTATTTAAATAGATATTTCTTTTATATGCGTAGTACATTTAAAATTAAAATCCCCTCTTTCATATTTTTTTTTAAATTATGTTAATCCAGTTTGCATGTTAGTGTTTTCCTTTTTCTCTCTCTCTCTCTCTCACTTCCCCCTCCCAAAATAAAAACTAGAATCCCATCCAGAGAAGATTTAGGACATCATTGTTATGCTGGAACATCCACGCACCTGATACCTACAACGGTCATCCTCTTATCCAGGCAAGCAGCCCGGTGGAGGAAGTCGCGGATAAAGTTATCAAGTCAGCTTCATTTAAATGTCCTTCTGAATAATAAATGAAGTTTTTTTTTGTCGTGAAAATGTTTCTGGAATTTATTACTTTTTTAACAAAAATTATTACTATTTTGGTTGAAAACTTTTCGACTATTGCCACAAAAAAACAATGGGTTCTGTACCTATTTTTTTTATTTAGTATAATCGCCAGAAAATTGGGAAGGATAGAATCGTCAAGCGACAGTTCTTGAAAGATTGGATAATCTTTTGAAGAAAAACTCTTAGGGAGAATATAAACTGTAGAGGTAGAAACATCGATATTTTAATTCATTCGATTTTTGGTCTATGGTTTTGTGGTATTGTTTGAAACTGTCAGATGTTTAACCTTCCCACCACAAAGCAAGTCTGCGGTAAAACCACTACACTTGACCTCCACACCCATAAGTTAATTTACCCAGCTCAAAAGCTTTACAAAGTCTGCGGATGGCAGCAGTGATTTCCGCCGGAACTGCTGTTGGTTGGGTCTTCGGCCACCGGGATAGTCAAGTCGTCGACCCCCCGACCCATATTAGAGGGCGTTAAGTTTACCAAATTGGTAATCTCGTAACTCTGAAATCTCTGGTCTCTTTTACGTATTCATTGATCAACCACACCCACGAAATATTGGTAGAAATTGGGCTTGAAAAAAAGAGTAATATAATATTTTTGCGTTGTAGTTCCTTTACTACCAGGTGTGGCTATTAAATAACGAGACTGATGCTGCTACACAAGAACTATGCATGCGCCAAATCCTAACAACCGATAGCTGTGCAGCGTAAAGCCTTCTCTTTCGATTGCAGCGTCTCTCACGTGTTTGTAGAGAAATCTGTCAGACCGAAACCGTCCTTTTGTGTAAGAGGTGTTAGTTTCGTTTTGCCGAAAACATGTGATACTACACATGTAGTAGAGCAACGAATTGTCGTGAAATTTCACATCAAAACTTGGTAAAACCGCTACTGAAACTTATCTGTTATTAAAAGAAGTTTATGGTGATGAATGATATTTACGTGCGCGAGTTTTTTGAGTGGTTCAAGCGTTTTTCCAAGATGGCCGAGAAGACGTCGGAGATGATCGCCCGGGTTGCCCTTCCACATCCAAAATGGATGAAAATATCCGATTATAATTAATCAGCAGTTACTACCGTGAGGAGCTTGCTCAACTCCGTCATAGAGTAAGTAAAAAAACGACCCGATTTGTGGAAGAACAATTCACGGGGTTCTCCATCATCAAGACAACACGCCGGCTCACACTGCATTGTCTGTCGCAAGACGTTTCTAGCCAAGTACAACATCCCAGTTATTAGCCTGACCTGGCCCCATATGACTTTAGATCTGTTCCCCAAAGTCAAATCTGCATTAAAAGAAACACGATTTCAGTCCGTTGAAACTGTGAAAGAAAAAGCAGCACGCGTCATGCAAGAACTCACCAGAAAAAGACTTCCAGCACTGTTTTGAACAATGGTAAATTCGCATGGAGCGTTGTAGGGATAGGGGAGGGGTGTATTTTGAAGGTGATAATAACTAAATATGTTTAAATGTAAAATAAAATGTTTTACAGCAATAGTCTCGTTATTTAATAGCCACATCTCGTATATTAAAATATAATTAATTTTTCTGTCAATAATTATTCAGATTATTAGGTGCTGTGACGGTACAAAATTAACGATAATGTATTATATTTTGCAAACGGGCTTCAGGGTCAATTAGCAGGAGCAAGCAATTAGCTATAACGTACATTACTGTATATGTAATCCAAGGGCTAGACTAGTACTGCAATACATCTCTGCTTTGCGGGTCTTGCCTACCTCTCGACTACTGTGTGGCCCATTTAAAGTCAAATAAATGAATTAGTCAAATGAGGGTCACCAAATTTGTACGAGAGTTTTTTTGTTTTAATTTAAAAAATAATAGGTAATAATTTTTTTAATAATTTTAAACCCTATCTTAAGATGTCCCCACCCTTTCTAGGTATCCATAACTTTCCTATTCAATACAGGATCTGTGACAGTAAAGTGTAATAAATAAACTCGAGTAATACCGGACTGACAGATAAACGCAAATAGATTTATTAAAATAAATTGATAAAGTTTTACGTACATAAACATGGTGTATCTCTGTTGGTAACTTTATTATAAATAAATAAATGTATGAACGGACTTTATTTTTAGTTCTTTTTTTTTTTTTATCTATAAATCTTCGTTCTTAGTTTTATATTCTATTGATAGCCAGTATGTCAAATTGAATATCCGCAATATTAAATTATTACTTCCGTTATGTATTGTTATTGTTTTTTTTTTTTTTTTTTTTTTTTTTTTTAGAGAATAAGAGAATAGCATTCACTAACTTTTTCTGGAATAGATTTTTATTCATTCTGAAGTTATTTCTTTCTTTTTATTGGAATAAATTTTCTTCTAAGGGGAAAAATTGAAAATGGAAAAATGGTAACTTTATTAGCTACTTGATAAAATCGATAATATTGGCGTCATTCGTTAGTTCGCTGCATTACTTCCGGTCTATTGTTTTTCTCCTTTTCTATTTGTAAGGGAAGGTTTTATAACCGCACAGATTTAGGAGTTTTGGTGTCCCCAAAGTACGAAATTAAGTTTTTTTTTTTTTAAATAACATATATTACTTCATATATAAAGTTTTATTTTGAAATAATATTAATTTACAAAATTGATTTATTATTTTTTACGTTCATTTTTATTACTATTTTTATTATTATAATTTATCTACAGGGTGTATGCAGAGGAGAGATCGCGAAACTTCTGGAGGTGATTCAGCAGCTCAAATGCAACAAAAAGTATTCTCTTCACTTTGGCCCGATTCTCAATAGTGTCCAAGATATTTTGCATTTTTATCTTTTCCATCGTTATTTCCGTTTTTCCACTATAAAAACGGCCGTAACTTTTCTACCCTTTATCCTACAACAAATCTGCTTATTCCAAACGAAAGAGTATTAAATTTCCTGCAAAGTCTGCTCAATACAGAGCCTCAAAACGTTTCTTATAAACAATGAAATTTTTTACTTTAATGTCTAAAAAATTTATTCTCGATGATTTTTGTTAAAATTATTAACTATATTTATTTAATAATTAAGGAATCAAGGAGTCACCCAATCTCTCAGAAAAAGTTGCGCATTTATTGAGGCTTCAAGACCATATGGACTGTTTTGGTTTTTAATAACACCCTACCCCCGAACAGAGGGGTGTAAATGCAGAAAACTGGGATTTTGTGTCACCGACTTTTCACTACTAACTTACTCAAATGTCAATTTTCTGAAGAAGGAACAAAAAGAAAAGTAACCATTTTAGTTTTTAACAATTATTATTTAATAAAGCGAGAGTAAAAAATAAAGTAGCAATAAAACGCAGATTTATTAGCTTATTTAAAAGGAAATTTAACCTTCTTTCTAATGAGCTAATTAAAATTGCTTTAGCTTTAATAGTTTGAGAAATATAGGCAACTTTTTGCTAAAATGTAGTAATACCTTGAAAAAACATAAAATTAAAAATATCTATAAAACGGTGCCGCCGAATCGAGCCATAGTTTATATGGAATTTTTTGTTGCAAATGATGCCCAGAATCGCCTCCCGAAGTTACCGTAGTCTTATGCTGAACACCCCGTATATACTCGTAAGTATAAATGAAAGTTGGAATTAGAAATTTCGCTTAGGTACCGGATGCCACAATAAGGTTTAGGTCAATATTTATCGCTGCACTTCCTGTATAGATTTGCCAATTATTTTCTTTTTAGATTTTCTAAAAAGAGGCTTTAACGAATTTCTTTGACTTTTTGTATTAATCGTAAGTATTTAGATCTAAAACTTTAATTTGAAACATTAGTTTTGGGAAATTCGATAAAGGGCCCTAAAGGGCATCTAAAGTGCCATTTTCCGTAATTTTCTCATAAATAAAAAAGTATTAATAATTAATAATTTAAACCAAAAAAAAGGCCAAAAATGTTAATATTTTCCCTTGAATTAAAAAAAGAAGAAAAAAAAAAGTATTTTAAAATAATAAAAATAAAATCAGTTGCTAATAATGACGTAATCCAGATGGTAGATTACGAAAAATCAGAATAATTAGCAGCTATGGTGGGGGTGGGGAAGGAAGCTGCGCGTTAATGAACGTCATTAAGGGTAGAATTTTCAATTTGTTTTTTGCTTTGTTTCGTTCGTCATTATTTGGGATTAATTTTAATTAAATATCCGGTACGGATCGTGCTTTATTTTTTTTTTTACTAAATATAATTTCCTGTAACCCCCTTGTTTTTCCAATTCAAAGAAAATTAAATTGGTAACTGTGATTTTTATTTATTAAAAAAAAAGGATAATTTGTCCATTATATTCCTAATAAATTATTATATTATTGTAATTATAGAATTATAGGTATATGTTCTTTATACTATTTTAAAAGAGGGCGCCACGGAAGCCGAGCGGTTATAGGCTAGACCCGCAAAGCTAAGATGTATTGCGGTACTCGTCTAGCCCTTGTATTTTATTTAATGGTTAACATGAGAAATTTATAGTAAAGTATGTTAGGCGGTTATAGGCTAGACCCGCAAAGCTAAGATGTATTGCGGTACTAGTATAGGTCTTGGATTTTATTTAATAGTAAATATGAGAAATTTATAGCAAAGTATGTTAGGTGGTTATAGGCTAGACCCGCAAAGCTAAGATAAATTGCGGTACTAGTCTAGCCCTTGGATTTTATTTAATGGTTAATATGAGAAATTTATAGTAAAGTATGTTAGGCGGTTATAGGCTAGACCCGCAAAGCTAAGATGTATTGCGGTACTAGTCTAGCCCTTGTATTTTATTTAATGGTTAACATGAGAAATTTATAGTAAAGTATGTTAGGTGGTTATAGGCTAGACCCGCAAAGCTAAGATGTATTGTGGTACTAGTATAGGCCTTGGATTTTATTTAATGGTTAACATGAGAAATTTATAGTAAAGTATGTTAGGCGGTTATAGGCTAGACCCGCAAAGCTAAGATGTATTGTGGTACTAGTATAGGCCTTGGATTTTATTTAATGGTTAACATGAGAAATTTATAGTAAAGTATGTTAGGCGGTTATAGGCTAGACCCGCAAAGCTAAGATGTATTGTGGTACTAGTATAGGTCTTGGATTTTATTTAATGGTTAATATGAGAAATTTATAGCAAAGTATGTTAGGTGGTTATAGGCTAGACCCGCAAAGCTAAGATAATTTGCGGTACTAGTATAGGCCTTGGATTTTATTTAATGGTTAACATGAGAAATTTATAGTAAAGTATGTTAGGCGGTTATAGGCTAGACCCGCAAAGCTAAGATGTATTGTGGTACTAGTATAGGTCTTGGATTTTATTTAATGGTTAATATGAGAAATTTATAGCAAAGTATGTTAGGTGGTTATAGGCTAGACCCGCAAAGCTAAGATGTATTGTGGTACTAGTATAGGCCTTGGATTTTATTTAATGGTTAACATGAGAAATTTATAGTAAAGTATGTTAGGCGGTTATAGGCTAGACCCGCAAAGCTAAGATGTATTGTGGTACTAGTATAGGCCTTGGATTTTATTTAATGGTTAACATGAGAAATTTATAGCAAAGTATGTTAGGTGGTTATAGGCTAGACCCGCAAAGCTAAGATGTATTGCGGTACTAGTCTAGCCCTTGGATTTTATTTAATGGTTAATATGAGAAATTTATAGTAAAGTATGTTAGGCGGTTATAGGCTAGACCCGCAAAGCTAAGATGTATTGCGGTACTAGTCTAGCCCTTGTATTTTATTTAATGGTTAACATGAGAAATTTATAGTAAAGTATGTTAGGCGGTTATAGGCTAGACCCGCAAAGCTAAGATGTATTGCGGTACTAGTATAGGTCTTGGATTTTATTTAATGGTTAATATGAGAAATTTATAGCAAAGTATGTTAGGTGGTTATAGGCTAGACCCGCAAAGCTAAGATGTATTGCGGTACTAGTATAGGTCTTGGATTTTATTTAATGGTTAATATGAGAAATTTATAGCAAAGTATGTTAGGTGGTTATAGGCTAGACCCGCAAAGCTAAGATGTATTGCGGTACTAGTATAGGTCTTGGATTTTATTTAATGGTTAATATGAGAAATTTATAGCAAAGTATGTTAGGTGGTTATAGGCTAGACCCGCAAAGCTAAGATGTATTGCGGTACTAGTATAGGTCTTGGATTTTATTTAATGGTTAATATGAGAAATTTATAGCAAAGTATGTTAGGTGGTTATAGGCTAGACCCGCAAAGCTAAGATGTATTGCGGTACTAGTATAGGTCTTGGATTTTATTTAATGGTTAATATGAGAAATTTATAGCAAAGTATGTTAGGTGGTTATAGGCTAGACCCGCAAAGCTAAGATGTATTGCGGTACTAGTATAGGTCTTGGATTTTATTTAATGGTTAATATGAGAAATTTATAGCAAAGTATGTTAGGCGGTTATAGGCTAGACCCGCAAAGCTAAGATGTATTGCGGTACTAGTATAGGTCTTGGATTTTATTTAATGGTTAATATGAGAAATTTATAGCAAAGTATGTTAGGTGGTTATAGGCTAGACCCGCAAAGCTAAGATGTATTGCGGTACTAGTATAGGTCTTGGATTTTATTTAATGGTTAATATGAGAAATTTATAGCAAAGTATGTTAGGCGGTTATAGGCTAGACCCGCAAAGCTAAGATGTATTGTGGTACTAGTATAGGCCTTGGATTTTATTTAATGGTTAACATGAGAAATTTATAGTAAAGTATGTTAGGCGGTTATAGGCTAGACCCGCAAAGCTAAGATGTATTGTGGTACTAGTATAGGTCTTGGATTTTATTTAATGGTTAATATGAGAAATTTATAGCAAAGTATGTTAGTTGGTTATAGGCTAGACCCGCAAAGCTAAGATAATTTGCGGTACTAGTCTAGCCCTTGGATTTTATTTAATGGTTAATATGAGAAATTTATAGTAAAGTATGTTAGGCGGTTATAGGCTAGACCCGCAAAGCTAAGATGTATTGCGGTACTAGTCTAGCCCTTGTATTTTATTTAATGGTTAACATGAGAAATTTATAGTAAAGTATGTTAGGCGGTTATAGGCTAGACCCGCAAAGCTAAGATGTATTGCGGTACTAGTCTAGCCCTTGTATTTTATTTAATGGTTAACATGAGAAATTTATAGTAAAGTATGTTAGGCGGTTATAGGCTAGACCCGCAAAGCTAAGATGTATTGCGGTACTAGTATAGGTCTTGGATTTTATTTAATGGTTAACATGAGAAATTTATAGTAAAGTATGTTAGGCGGTTATAGGCTAGACCCGCAAAGCTAAGATGTATTGCGGTACTAGTCTAGCCCTTGTATTTTATTTAATGGTTAACATGAGAAATTTATAGCAAAGTATGTTAGGTGGTTATAGGCTAGACCCGCAAAGCTAAGATGTATTGCGGTACTAGTATAGGTCTTGGATTTTATTTAATGGTTAATATGAGAAATTTATAGCAAAGTATGTTAGGTGGTTATAGGCTAGACCCGCAAAGCTAAGATGTATTGCGGTACTAGTATAGGTCTTGGATTTTATTTAATGGTTAATATGAGAAATTTATAGCAAAGTATGTTAGGCGGTTATAGGCTAGACCCGCAAAGCTAAGATGTATTGCGGTACTAGTATAGGTCTTGGATTTTATTTAATGGTTAATATGAGAAATTTATAGCAAAGTATGTTAGGTGGTTATAGGCTAGACCCGCAAAGCTAAGATGTATTGCGGTACTAGTATAGGTCTTGGATTTTATTTAATGGTTAATATGAGAAATTTATAGCAAAGTATGTTAGGCGGCTATAGGCTAGACCCGCAAAGCTAAGATGTATTGCGGTACTAGTATAGGTCTTGGATTTTATTTAATGGTTAATATGAGAAATTTACAGTAAAGTATGTTTGCTAGTCGCCTCCGTCCACGACACCTAATTTGGTAGTTGGACGTAAAGCCCCGCCTGAATATTATTTTAAAACCAAATCTTTAGAGCAGACCCGCACGACTTTTCCTTATCCCTACTTGTTGGCAACGAGTGAGTATCATTGCTCATAAAATATAAACGAATTATATGCGTTTTCAGAAATTTTTGAGAAAATTTACTTTTTAAATATTTCCTTGATTAAATCCAAGTAAGAGGAGGAAATCTCTTGTGTATTTTCTCACTATATTATATTTAAATGGATGTTTTATGATTGTTATAATACTATTAATATAAAGTTTGCATTACGTTGATTCAAAAGATTAATGTATTCTTATTATTATTGAAAACAAAGAATAGCAGAATTACTACATCTTGTTAGAATATTGTTACAGGCTTGTATGGATTTACTAGAATCGGATATTGTTGAATGTGCTTATATATGTGTTGCTGTTGTGTGAGTCTGCATGGATTTACTGTAAATAGGATTATAGCGTATATGTATATCGTGTATATGTATCTATAGCTATACAATAAATACAGACTTGCATTTTATACGGCGGCATGGAACGCAATGCCACCATTTCTACAATGAAATTAATTTTAATTAATTTCTAGAGCTAACTGCTGCAAAACAGGCGACAAAACGTATGTTTTTGGCATACTGAACGGAAATAGCTGAAAGGATATTTTGATATTTTCAAATATAACCAATGTAATTCAATCGTAATTGATAAAATTTGAATTTCCCCCTTAACCTCCCACTAATAAGTATGGGCGGAAATACAGTTTTGGCCAAAATCACACCAACGGAAGTATTTTCTTTTATTAAAAACAAAAAAAAAATCTATATGGTCTTGAAGCTCAATAAATGCGCAACTTTTTCTGAAATTATGTGATTCCTTGATTCATTAACCATTGGAAAAATACAGTTGAAAATTTTAACAAAAATCATTGAGCACGAAATTTTTAGACATTAAAGTAAAAATTTCATTGTTTATAAGAAACGTTTTGAGGCTCTGGATTAAGAGCAGATTTATAGGAAATATAATGCTCTTTCGTTTCGGAATAAGCAGACTTGTTGTTGGATAAAGGGTAGAAAAGTTATGGCCGTTTTTATGGTGGAAAAACGCGAATATCGACGGAAAAGTTAAAAAAAAAAAAAAGCAAATATCTTGGGCACTATTGAGAATCTGGCCAAAGTGAATAGAATATTTTTTGTTCCATTTGAGCTGCTGATTCATCTCCCGAAGTTTCGACCTCTCCTCCGTGTACATCCTGTAGTAATATCTCTACAGTTTAGTTAGTAGCATCTCTTGGAAGAACACACACCAAGTTTCAGCCAGATCGGTCTATTTCTTTGTGTTTGGCATTCGTTTGAATCGAGGAAGTCGAGTGATTTTCAAAAAATTGACGAAAAAGAATTTCGTGTGTTGATTAAACACTAC
The DNA here is from genome assembly GCF_049639745.1 of Rhodnius prolixus. NCBI lineage: Eukaryota > Metazoa > Arthropoda > Insecta > Hemiptera > Reduviidae > Rhodnius > Rhodnius prolixus. The sequence goes on along the minus strand of NW_027411583.1, from coordinate 9,393,131 downwards.
TTTATGAAAGGCAAAACGCCTCAGGAGACTAAAGAGAAGCTTGATAAACATTATGGTGACTCTGCACCTTCGATTAGAACAGTTTATAAGTGGTTTCAAAATTTTCGGAGTGGCCATATGGGCACAAGTGACCGCTGAACGTTCTGGACGCCCTGTTGAGGTTACTACTCCAGAAATCATTGATAAAATCCATGATATGGTGATGGATGACAGAAGAGTGAAGGTGCGTGAGATTGCTAGTGCTGAGGGCATCTCGAATGAACGGGTACATAATATTTTGCATCCAACATTTGTACATGACAAAGCTATTCGCAAGATGGGTGCCGCGATTGCTCACGCTTGACCAAAAACGAAATCGTGTGAAGTGTTGCAAGGACGGTTTGCAGCTGTTCCAGAAGAATCCGCAGAACTTTAAGCGTCGTTTCGTCACTGTGGATGAAACATGGATACATCACTACACTCCTGAGGTCAAAGAACAATCTAAACAATGGGTTACTAAGGGGGAATCTGCGCCAAAAAAGGCGAAGACCGTTCCTTCGGCCGGAAAGATTATGGCGACTGTCTTTTGGGATTCGCAAGGAATAATCCTCATCGACTATCTGGAAATGGGTAAAACTATTACAGGTGCATATTATTCATCGTTATTGGACCGTTTGAAAACCGAGCTGCAAGAAAAACGCCCACGATTGGCCCACAAAAAAGTCCTTTTCCATCACGACAACGCACCAGCTCACACTTCAGCAGTTGTGGTCGCAAAATTAATGGAAATAGGGTTCCAACTCGTTTCACATCCCCCCTATTCTCCAGACTTGGCTCCCTCGGACTACTATTTGTTCCCAAATATGAAGAAATGGCTGGCGGGTAAAAGATTTTATTCAAACGAGGAGGTGATTGCAGAAACGAATGGCTATTTTTCAGACTTGGACAAATCCTATTATTCGGAAGGGATCAACAAACTAGAACAGCGTTGGACGAAGTGTATAAGCCTAAAAGGAGACTATGTTGAAAAATAAAAAAGGTTTACCCCAAAAAATTAAGTAGTTTTTATTTTTGCACGGACTTTTCAAACGACCCTCGTATTAAGCCAAATTGGAAAGAAATAAAAAAACAAAACAATCACTGACAACATAAAGATAATACTCTTGGTTTTATAAACCATCAGAGGGAGCTGGCATTTATAACAAAAATAAAGCAATTAATAATTTGCATATAAATTGTAAGATAAAATAAATACTACATTTATAAATAAAAGTAATGAAATACTAATGTATAGGGATTACGACATTAAAGATTAATAATTATACTCTTGAACTAGGAAATACCTGTACTGCCAGGCCGTTTTGCAATAATTAATTAGAGCTTTAAAATAATTTATTTAAAACTATTTAATGTATGTTGTTGCAAAAAAATTACAGTTATAAACAAGGATTTGCCCTACATTTTATAGAAAATTTTGGGAATTTCATTGGGAAAACATTTTTTAAAGTTGGGGTGTTTTTCAACGTTACGCTTTGTCGTGCACTTTTTTGACGATCAACCCTTATACAACTGTCCTACCGGAAACAGTTTTAATCCGGTATAAATTTAACACCAACTACAAAATTCTTTGTAATTTTGAATTGTTGAAAATTGTATATTTACTTTCGAAACAACTAGAAGGATGTAAATATGTGAACATTACCAAGTGCTTTCTAGGAGATCCCGTGGTTTGAATCCAGCTGGTCAGCAGCTATTTTTCTCTTCATGTGAGCTTTTTACATAGAACACTGTCCGGAAACCGAAAGAGTACTGAAAAACAGCTATTTACGAGTTCTGTAAATTAAGTAATGAGACTGATTTTTAAAAAAACATTTTATTCAAAAAAAAATTACAATTCTATATTGTCACCTTCAAAATAACTTCTTTCTGAAGCCACACAGCGCTGGGGATGTTTCTTCCACTCCTCATAGCAGTGCTTGAACTCCGATACTGGAATAGCCTTCAGCTGGTCGGTCGGTAACAGCCGTTTGAATGTTTTCCGTCTGTCCCAAAATTAGTTCCCTTGAGGTGATTTTCCCAACTTCGGGACTCAAGTCAGGCGAATAAATGGAGGCTGTGAGGAACCACAGGAATCGTTTTTAACTGGCCAAAAACTCTGGTTTATTGAAATTGCTGTGTGACAAGGAGCATTATCGTGAGATGCAACACCCACTTGTTCTTGGATGTTTGGTCTCCACACGAATGACCCCTTTTTCAAAGTTTTTTTTACAAGAACCTCTCGTGTTGATTTGACCGTTTGACCTTGAGGTAGAAACTCTTTGTGGACGATTCCGTGGATATCGGAAAAAACAAATCAGCATGCATTTGATCTTCGACTTCGCCATCCTTGCTTTTTTGGGCCTTGGAGTGGTTGATGTGGTGCCACTCCATGCTCTGGCGCTTAGTTCGTTGGTATTAATTTTTCCCCCTCAAAGAAAAAAAAAAAAAAAAAAAAGTGTAAATTACAATTTTAGTGTCAGTATTAAGGTACTGTTGTTGTTGTTAGTACTCACGTGCAGGGGTCACAGTTCAATTAATACCATACTGTAATACTCTCTTTTTTTTTATTAGTGTAAATTTGCTTTAATAAATACATGAACTAAAAAACAGAATACATAATAATACATAAAATATTTATGCGGATTACTTTACAAATATACGAGGGAGATTTTTTTTTAGAATATTCTTTTTTTTATATTATATTCATTTGTACCCTGTAATACAGGGTATGATTACAGTACGTGTAATACAAGTACATGGTCGATGGCTGCTGAGGTGGAGAGGGGTGTTGGAATAAATTTAAAGCAACGATTAGAGGGTGAGAGGGAGGGATTGCCAGACAAGTTTTGGCCATGAGTGCGAATTTTCGGGGATGTCCCACACAGATACATACACTTACATAAAGAGATAATGACTATGTTTCCGGTTTTTTTTTGTTTTTTTTTTTTAAATAAAACTTTTGTTTTCCTTCCGTTTCCCTTTCCTACAAAATTTTGGCCACTTGCCAAAAACCATTGACCCCCTCTCTCTCTGTGGGGGTCCTTTAGGACTCACCCCTTTACTTCCTTTTTTTATTTTCTATTATCGTACCTTCCGGACTATACCCCTGAACCCCTACTTATACGTGTTACTAACTCACACAATATTGTTTTGCAACAGGGAAAATCTGTTTAGAAAACTCATACCTATTATTATTAAAGTAGCTTTCCCTCTGTGTATATGTGTGTGTGTGTGTGTGTGTGTGTGTGTGTGTGTGTGTGTGTTTTATTCAGGTTTTCCCACTTTCAGTCGATGATACTGTGGAGAGGGAAGGGTATGGTATTACTTTTTCTTTTTCTTTTTTTTTGTGGAGAAGTGAAGGAAATTTACATCTGTTAAAGTGGCTAAACTGATTTTGCGTATATATAATTCCTGCCTTTTTTTTTTTTTTTTTTTTTTTTAATTCACACGTCTTTATTTAACTCGTCATTTGCTACGAATAAGAAAAAGTATTGCTAATCGTGCTATATATTTATATATTTTTTTAAATTCAATTTTGATCGATATTGCTCCTAATAAAATTAATAGTTCTAAGTGTTTGCAACCAGAGGACACTAGTTTAATAACCAGTTAAGCGTGGAATTTAGAATTTAGTTTTAACCCCCCCCCCCCCACAGTGTGCTGAATTAAAATCACGACAATGACGTGGTATACACGACGAACGCAGGGCAAAACAACCAAAAGTTTACAACGTCATAATAGTCACTGCTAGCGACTTTTTCTGCAATCTCTCTGGGGCCTGAGATTACAGACAGAGCATTCTCTGTGCTCATTCAAAAATCTAGCACCGCTTCACGTACACATTGCTCCCAGTTAAGTAGGGACGCCAAGAGCTTTTACAAGGAAGAAAAAGAGCTTTTTGAATTCTGTGCAAAATGAAATCATGCTCGTACTGAGAGGTCTGAATCTCTAACTAAAAGGTAAAAAACGGGCATTGCACAAGGGTTGAGAGCTTCTATTTTTGTGTGCGTAATTCCCCAATCTCTAATGCGGAGACCAAACATGTACCAACCACTTATCATTTGGCTGACTCCCACCAACCCTCTCCGTATAAAATACTTGGCAGTTCTATTGGTAAGATAAAGGGAAACACCCCACCAAATAATATTGCTTATTGTATTTTATTAAAATCACGTATTTTTATAGTTAATGGCAATTTTATATTTTCCACGAGTATACACGTCGAACGCACCGTAATAGAGGATTTGGTTTGACGTGTATACACGTCAAACACGCTTAACTGGTTAAAGGAAACTGTCGATCAAAAAAGGGGCTAAAAATTGATCGCGGAAAGCGGTACTTCCGGATTAACCGTTTTTCACCAAAATCTTATTGTGAGATCATGCTCTGTTGTCTACGTAACAGATTTACTATATATATATATATATATATATATATATATATTTTAACGGATTAAGGCGCGTCAACATCTAAGGTTATTGGTTATTGGCGCCCGGAGCTTTTTTCAGTGCACTGCCGACCTCCGGACAGTGTTCTCTCGTTACAGACAACACTGTCCATCACCGGACTATTTACTATTAATATTATTTTTATTTAGTAGTGGTGGATGCGCACGGAGGCCAATCTGGGAAGAAAAATACTTTCCATAATCCGGAGACCTCAAAATAAATATTTCCGGCGGATACTTAAAAGAAAAGCGAAAATCCGCACATAAATTTAGAGGAAAATTGGCTTTAAGGGGTTTTCCTGGTAATTTTCACGCTGAGACTGAGTTAGAGCGCCCTGGCTACCTGCTGACTTCTGAGACGTTCTTAAAATCTTGCGTCAGATTTCTCAACCTCTTTCTCCCCCTTTCCTTTGTATTTCATAAGGCCGGAAGTTAATTTTAAATGGTTATATCTGTAGAAGAAGCCCAGTGGTGTGATGTAGTCACCTCTTAGACGTTTCTTCCTTTTTTCTATTTGACCTTTCGAGTACTTTGTTCCTCCCCTTCCTTTGCGACCAGGAGGTACTTGATAAATGTGGGTGTAATGAGTAGTGACATTGATTTAAAATGGGACGACATTCTGGTTGGCAAAGAGAGGGGTGTAGGGACTCTCTACATCCTACCTATCCAGGATGTTACCCCTCCGATGTCTTGCTTCATCCTTCCCTCTCTGAAGAGCATGTGGCCCAACCCCTACGGACGGCTGATTAATCGTGGACACGTCCTTTAACTGACAGGACACTCTCTCCCTCTGCCCTACATGACGAGCCCAGCCTCTGTCCTCCTCCCCTATCTAAGAACCAAACTGCTAGTTCCTATTAGTGCCGGGTCCATACAATGATCAACAATCACTTCCAATCCATCTTGTACAGTCCCAAACTTGCAATCACCAGCAAATATCCTGTAGAGCTAGTGGAAGTACAGGTTTTTCCAAGTTTCCCTTCTAAATTTTCTGAGCATGTAACCACTGATTTTTTTCCAACCTTACATTCTAAAATCATGTTTTCACGTTTCTAAAACACGAACTCAATTCATTTCTAACATCATCCAGCTCTATTTTGGAATTATTTGGGAAAAATTCAAATTTTAATTATCTTTTTCTTGTAAACAAAATGGACACTCTCATGACTTGCTCTAACTATTATTCCCAAAGTTCGAACTCACAAACTTACTTCAAACACCGTCAAATTTAATGCTTATCACTTTGGAAGAGATCTCTTCCATCAGAAGAATCATTAATCGCATTTCCAGGGAAATTATTTACAGATTTAAGTCTTAGTAATCATTTGACAATGTTCGAAGAAATCCTAAAAAACCGGCAACTTCTATTTTACCTACGATAAAATGATACTTCCCGGTTGAACCGATTTTGAGCAAAATGCCTATTTTGACCACCTTTTCGACACCTATGTTAAATATCATATCCTAACTTCCTGCATATTTTATTTATTTTTTTTTTTGTTACGGCGGAAGTAGACAGACAATAAAAAAAGAAAACTACTACGACTACGACTTAAAAACTACTTTCTTCCGATTTCGGAGACCTCAAAATGGGGATCCTTTCATCAACTATATAGTATTTTGCTAAACTGAATATGTGTAAAATGGAAATAATATTTTTTGAACAATTTTAACTACAAGGTAATTTATTTACGTAAATGGTAGTAACTTAAAGTCATGTAAAATTGTTATCTCGATATTTTTTTAATCGATTTATTGGACGTTTCGACCTTCCAGTCTTTGTCAGCACTAATACTGAAATAATGCTTTTCTCATATATTAGGTTCGTGTACGTATACAGGGTGTTCATTTTAAGACGGCTCAAATGCATTTCATGCTTGAAACGGTTAATCTGAGCAAAAAAATGGTAGAGGAAAAATTTGTTGCCCGTCACCTCTAGTTTCAGAATATGTGACTTGATTTTAGATTTCTGCCCGCATACGCGGCTGACGCGCGACCAAAAGTGAGCGTTTGCAGCTGACCCCCATTTTCATATACACAGTTTTAAATAGTATAAAAAGTTATAAAAGAAACCAGAAACCTCAATTCGATATCTTCAAAATTAAAGGTGCTAGGACATTTCAAAATCTGGATATTTATTAATCATATTTCAATTTTTTTTAACTTGTTATCAAAGAGAAAGAAGAGCACGCAATAGGTCATTTTTATGTATTTTTTCATCCCCTTTCTACTAAAAATATTGCCAAGGTAGTAAAGCTGGTATTTTTCTTAATATCGGGAAATAAGTCGTTTTCCGAGAGATTTTTCTAAGAAAAATCAAATGTTAAGAGCTTTAGATGTTCTCAAGCATACACAAAGTGGCTAAAAAAATAATTTTACATCTGTTACAAACAAGAAGGTTTAATAATTATTTGGTAATTTTGGGAGAGTTGCGTTTAATTACCAAAAAAAAAAATGGAAACCACCTGCCACATACTTAAGTGATTAATATCTTTCATTTAAAGGATCAAACTTATTCCTTAATTTATCACAAATAATGCACTTTACTCAACTTGTGAAGCATGTACTGTGCCTTCAAAGGTCCTGCTCAGATACGGAGAGCAGTTGATAACTCCTGGCTAACCTGGCTTGCGAGCCAGAGAAGGTTCCTTTGAAGACAAAGTTTATAATACCCTGAAGAAGGTAATAAATTTACCGAAACGTCGGTGTGACAAAAGGAAATATTTTTTACAATATTTTTCCGTTTCAGTACTAACTTTGCTTTTATTCACCAAAATCCGTTAAAAGGTCGAAGACTTTTCTTTTCCAACAGTTGAATCCGACTCTATCAAAAGTTCATTTTTACAACAATAAACTTAACACGTTTATTCGACAATCCAATTTTATTATGATCCTTAGATTATTGTGCTAGTTTACGTCAGTTTTGAAGCCATGGGAATACACCAATCAGACAGTAGCTTAGTATCCATCATTGAAGTTGATCTCCTGAGAAAAACCGCTGTAGGGTTATCCGTTATCATTATTTCGCTAGCAAGTTGAAAGATGAACATTTTTATTGGCTTTGAGAAATGTTTCCTTTATTTTCTCTGGATGGTTTTTTTTTTCTGGATATAATGTTACAATCATTCCATACTTTCGGGATATTGTATTCTCACCGGAAAATAATAAGTTTTGGTTGATCTCCTTGTGGGAAGATAAAAGAATGGGAAATAGGGAAATTGTTGCCTTCAGAGTGGGCTTAATGGGGTTTTGTGGGGAGGGGAGAGTGCATTGCTGCTTAGAAGGTCTATTCTGCCTCTCGCAAGTGATGCTGGATAAGATCTCTCGCTCCTAGGTCTCCTCTCTCCCCAAATTAAGGTTACAGTAAAAGATCAAGGTTTTCTCTCCAAAATGTTGACGTAAGAGTTCACATCATTTTTTCCTTTTTCCTCAAGTTAGTTTTCCATGAAAACTCTTTATTTGAAAATTGATTTCCTTCCATTTTTCTTTGTCGTATAATTTTCAAGTTGCTCATGTGTTGAAGTTCCGTTTTAGTGGGGTAATTAATATTGACAATTCCTTCCCTCCACCTCCCGCCAGTACAGTGAACAAACACTTGAGAGCTAGTGAACATGATGTGTCTCATGATTTAGTAGCCCAAGCACACAAACCCCAGTACCTACCTTCATATCTTAACCACCACTTCCGGTGTCTTGTTTCAGACCACAAAATTAATCAACACCCACCAACAGACCGTGTTTCCTTCGCCAATTTCTGGGTTACACTGTTGGCAGGAACCTAATATATATAAACTGAAGATTATTATTCAGCTTCATTCGCTCTCTCCTTGTCATCACAATGTTCTGACTTGGTTAAATTTTACAGGCTGGGATGAAAATAGGTTTTTACGTATTAGATTTTGTTGGAAAAGTTCACTTTGAATAGATTTCGAGTTTTCAATTTATTTGGTGTCAATTTGAAAATATTTGAGACTTAAATCTAAACTTAACTTTATCTTAACCAATTACGACAATAAGCAGGCTGAGAGCGAACCACGCGGTGTGCGGATCGTATCTACACAGGATCAACAAAAGGTCCTCTCCTCTTTGCGTAGATTGCAATGAGGAGGAGGATTTCTAACATGTAATAATGATATGTCCACGTTATGTGGTAGAAAGAAAACGAATGTTTGACGATATATACAGGTATTTAGATGCACCATTTCGCTACGAAGACATTATATTCTCCACCAACATTTATGTACTTAAGTCGATAGCAGAGCTAGCAATGAAATATGAATGTATTTAAAAGCTATAGCCGAATTAGAATGAATGGAAGAAAATGCTTAGAGAAGGATTACGTGATTTTAATTTTGGTTAAGCTATAAGGATGGCAGGAGCACAGAGTGCTGCTCCATCCATTAGCAGTAGTTTATGTAAATAGCAGTATATAGTAGAATGATGAATGTGTGAAGCGAATGTATTTGTAGGTAAGAATGGAGAGTGAGTGATATTCTAGTGATAAGCACCTAGACGATGCTGGCTGTATGGCGGAAGCCAATGCCAAAAAAAAAAAAAAAATAACCAATAGAACTGCCAAGTATTTTATACGGAGGGGGTTGGAGGGAGCCCGCCAAATGATGAGTGGTTGGTACATGTTTGGTCTCCGCATTAGAGATTGGGGGAATTACGCACACAATTTGAAGCTCTCAACCCTTGTGCAATGCCCATTTTTACCTTAATTATAGAGATTCAGACCTCCTGTACGAGCATGATTTCATTTTGCACAGAATTCAAAAAGCTCTTGCGTCCCTAGTTAACTAGGAGCAATGCATACGTGAAGCGGTGCAAGATTTTTGATTGAGCACAGAATGCTCTGTCTGTAATCTTAAGCCCCAGAGAGATTGCAGAAAAAGTCGCTTGCAGTGACTATCATGACGTTGTAAACTTACTCGTACGGTTGTTTTTGCCCTGCGTTCGACGTGTATACCACGTCATTGTCTGATTTTAATTCCGCACACTGTGGTGGAGTTTTTTAAAACTAAATTCCACCCTTAACTGGTTATTAGCATTATGTTTTCACTTTGTCCAAGTTTAATGGTAAAAAACAAAAAAATAAATAAAAGCATTTCAGCGAATTGGAGTCGATGTAATTAAATATAAATAATTATATTAAATAATTAAATTAAAGTGGAGGTTAAAAAAAGAAGTGCAGAGGTTAACGTACATGTACATATATGCTCGTAGTGTATATACAATATAACAGTGTGTAACATGACTGCATTGCAGTGTAACGCGATATTAAATTTTAGCACAAACCTACAATGCATTAAAAAAAAAGTAAAAAAGAAACAATAATTGCGTTTTAAACAAAATTTTAAACATTAACCCAAATTTAAATTTTTCCAATTAAAACAAAATACGTAATAATAAGTCATGAAAAATACATTGGTTTAAATGTAATGTATACTGAAAAATAATACTCCTTTACGGAAATTTAAATTCCCAAAATAACAATAACGTAGTGGAAGCCGTAAACAATGGAGCGAGGGAAGAGGAGATGCTATACCAGCTGTAGAGGTTTTTGTAGACGAGACGGCGCCGATGATCTAGTTGTCGATGCACCGGAAAATAATAATAGTAATTTGTTTATGGAGGGGGAAAAATGCATTATGCATCATCGTGGGACAATGTGGGACTCTCACCCACTAAAAACCCATCTCCCCTACAGGAACCCACCCTGGAACCACTTACGTGACACTTCAGGGTGGTGCCTCATAATATGTAGCTCCAACCGGCCTTCATTCACCTCTCTAGAAGGACAGGAGCAGACGGAAGTCCAGCTCCTGTTCGTTTCTTTTCTATATTGCCCTGACAAAGGTCCGCCGCCTTCCTGCTCCAGCAGTCTCTATGGGAGGAGGACATTATCCCTACTATATTTTCGGGCGTGATACTCCCGAACTCTTGCTCCAAGCTTGCCCTTCCTCTCCGGCACCCATCTATCACACAGAAAGGATGTGTAAAGGGCATCATCGAGGTCAGAGTCTCTTGAAGATACATGATGTGTCTTCAACTTTTCCCCATCTTACACAGGTACGAGGTGAAACACCCGTTTCCTGTAAGAAACTGGGTGAGGTAGTAGTCGACCTCGCCGTGCTATCTTCCGGTTTACTCAGAAGGGTTGTAAATAGTAATAATAATAATAATTATTATTATTTATTTATTTTTTAATGATTTAAGGCGCGTCAACATCTAAGGTTATTGGCGCCCGAAGCTTCTTTTTCAGTGCACTGCCGGCCTCCGGACAGTGTTCTCTCGTTACAGACAACACTGTCCATCACCGGACATTGAGCTGTAAGAAGCTCCTAGCAAGAGAAAATGTAAGGGTCAGCTGCTGGATTCGAACCCGGGAACTCCGCATAGGAGTCCAGTATGCTAACCTCATAGCTAATCCCTTCCCTTGTTATTATTATTATTATTATTATTATTATTATTATTATTATTATTATTATTTGGATAGGTAGCCACCCGGTCCAGCCATCTCTGTAAGAGAGCATAATCTCAACTATATTTTCGGGTGTGATTCTCCCAATCTCTTGCTCCAAGCTCCTAATAATAATAATAGAAATTATTATTATTTGGATTCCAGCTGCTGTACCTTAAGATTTTTCTCTTCCTAGAAGCACGTTTACAACGAGAGAACACTGTCTTAACAATACGATGAAAAAAAAAAAGCTCCAGGCGCCAGTGGCCACAGATGTTGTCGTCACGCCCTTACATTATTTCCGTTTAATCCTTTTTAATATTTTATAGATCTTAAGTGCTTACCTAATACTTAAATGGGACTTACAAGAGGCAAACCCAAGCACCTTCCTCGCCCAGCGATGCTTTTAGTACTAGAATTCCTACGGAAATAATGTTTCCAAAAAAAATTAAAATTTAGAACTATTTATAGGCAATTAGTTGACTAAAGGAAATTCTTGGTACTGTTTTTAGGAAAAGGTCGAAAAAAAAAGAATCAATTAAATAAGTTAAATCGAATTTCGAGTCGTTTCCGTTGGCCGCATCTAAACTAGAAATTAAATTTGTGTTTTTCATTTTGATTTATTTTACGCTATTTGTCTATGAGCTAGCTCTAGCGACCCTATATATTCAACTCTAGAAAATAGCCATTCATTTCCATTTATTTATGCAATTATAGATTTTATTTTTTAACATAAACTGCAGAGGAAATAACACGTTTTGAATTTGAGTTTCAGAACTCTATTTGTCTCAGTAAGAATAATAACGTGTTTTAAAAATAAAACTTGAATATATAAGAAATGAGGCTAGCTGTACTAATACATATAATACGTATACCAGTTCTACCAACTGTTACTGATAAAAAAAAATCCTTTGTGAATAGTTGGAACAATATTGCCGCCACCATTTCTAAAAATAAAACTTCTCTCTCAACTTAGTCTATTGCTGCAGCAGAACATAACTTTTAATGATGCATATAGTTTAAACAATGTTCATATATATATATATCTTTCTTTTTTGTACGATTTTTTTTTTTTTAGGTATATCATTAAGGGTTGGTAGAACTGACAATGCTATTATTTTTAACTTAGTTTCAGTTTTTCCCCTTTTTCGTTTTATTTTTAAATTAAAAAAAATATATATATATTATTTATCTTATTTCTGCACAACAATATGTCTATTCTGAAACTAATATTAAAACTCGTAAGTTTTAATAAAAATGTTATGCAATTATTGCGGATGACTTCTTTGCTGTACTATATGTCATCTAATAACGACTTCTGCACTTTTTCATGATTAATTTTATCCTATAGCCTGCGTTTACTTAGACGTTCTTCTCTAGATCTGTATGTCAGCTCAACGATCTTGGAGTAATAATCTCTGTATGGCCTTTTTGATCATGTAAAACGGAAATCGTATTTCCCAGGAAACAGCAAAGACTAAACCATCACGGCTCAACTAGTGCGCTGTAGACCTAGAAGTTAGGGAACCTCTTACAATTCGGTCTGTTGGAGTTAACTAGGTATTGTAAGATTTACCATCATTAAAGGGAAATTTTTAAGATTTAAATTACGGTTTATGAATGATTACAGAATATGTTTTATTTTAATTATGATGTTCCTAATTTTGATTCAACTGAAGAATTTTGTCGGGATAAAACAGTTAAGTTAAAAATTACATTAATTTTTGTAGTACAAATTTTTATTGCATAAGTTGATTCTTTATGAAATACCTACGGAGGAAAAAATAGTAAAAAAATTCTAAACCATTGTTTTAACAGAATTATTGAGCATTAAAAATCCTAATGGCGGATGGAAGAAGAGCCAAGTGGGCGTGTATACTGGCCAATAGAAACGTAGGTAGGGATAAACCACGCTCAATTACACGCCCACATACCACTTCTATCGTCCGCCATTAAGACTTTTTAGGCTTTATATTGGTGTTAAAAATGTACTCTAGAATTTTTTCACTAATTTTTCCCCTGTAGGTATTTAATAAAGAATGAAAATATGGAAAAACAAAAACAAATTATTTTGAAGATTTATATTACGGTGAACCATCAACTATGGATTATGAATGATTGCAGAATATGTTTTATTTCAAGTATGAGGTGCCTAATCTTTATTTGAATGAAGAATTTTGTCGGGATAAAACAGTTAAGTTAAAAATTACATTAATTTTTGTAGTACAGATATTTATTGCATAAGTTGATTCTTTATGAAATACCTACGGAGGAAAAAATAGTAAAAAAATTCTAAACCATTGTTTCATCAAGAATATAAAGCCTAAAAAGTCTTAATGGTGGACGATGGAAGTGGTATGTGGGCGTGTAATTGTCTTTGGTAATCTGTTAAGATGCTCTTAAAGGAAATATGGAGGCATTAGATTTTTCTTTCCTCTAGGGACGAACCCTGAGCTTTGCTACTTGCACATGCAACGCCGCTTCCTCTACTTTCTGTCAAACAGGCTATCCATAGTCTTCAGGAGCCCATCAAGAGATGTAGGATCATCCGAATTGCTCTTGTCTCTCTCTCTGTTGTACTAATACTCGCCTTATCAAGATGTCAAACCTAGGTTTCTAGTCCCCACCTCCCACTTCTTCCCCTACCTTGAAGCTGGTCAGTGTATCTCGCAGAGTTTCCTGATATTGGCAGTCCATGTCCTGTCCTAGCCACTCTTTTTTTTTCTTTCTGGAATAACAACTTTAAAGGTCTTGTCGAAACTAAGATTTTCCTATCTAAGGGCTAACCCAAGTCCGGTTTGCTACTCCAGCTCCTCATATAGCCTTTCGATATAGAGCAGGAATCTGGAGCAGATGTGAATAATTAGTGAGATAATTCTTTGAGAAAAGCTGTAAGAGGAAATCGAGGGAGAATTTTTCTCCTTCAGAGAGAGAGAGAGAGAGAGAAAAAGGTTTTCCTCAAATAATTGGTTTCATTTCCCTAGGAATTTCCCTTATTTCTGGTGCAAAAGTTAATGGAAGCAGTAGATAATAATCTCTTAGGGAAACTGAGCATCGTAAAAGTGGAAAAATAGGAAAATTACAAGTGCAAATCAACCATAAGATTTCCCGGACATGATGTCCACAATAATTTCTTTTACATATGCATGGACTCTCTGATAAAAAACCCAGCAGTAAAAACCCTCTCTAGAGTAGCGGACTGAATAAGAAAAGCCCTTTAGTACAGCAAGATAAGCTAAATTGACCCAAACTCACTAGATTCAGTGCCGCCTATCCAGGTCTTCTTGTTCTGCATATATATACCCGTGGGTTAAGTTGAGGAGACGATTGTGGTTTTGTTATACCTCCGTCGGCTTGTCTTTTATCTTGTTTAGAGTATATTACCCATTTTACAAAACAGTGCCCGTGAGTTAGCTGTTCAAAGTTTTTGCTCGTTCTTGGTTCCGGCCTTGATGGTAGTAGACCCAGACACAAACTGTTGCTGCAAGTAGATGTGTATATGTTTTGCATGTTCCTGTGTTGATCTGTAGTGCAGACTGAGTTTAATAAAAAACAAAAACGAAAAGCCGAGCAAGTAGTTGGCTAAGTTTACCTCCTTAATCTTGCCCTGTTCCCTTTTCTTGCACATTCTTTTACTTCACTACAATAAAAGGTGTTTTGAAGGACGTGTGACGTTTTGAACCCCACCTTAAACACACACATTTTTGTAAACAAGAATTTCAAAGAAAAGATACTTTTCCTTTTGAAAAACTTAAAAACAATGTTCAAAAGTCTCAAACTTCCGCTCAGGTGTTTCTTCCCCTCCTGTAAAACTTTAAACTTTAGCTTTATATATATATATATACGAGGTCTGTAAATTAAGTAACAAGACTGGCGACGTTGCGTTTGATCTAGCAACACTGGAGGCGCTGGGCTTGGAGGGGCGCCAGAGGAACATGTGATCCGCCTTCAGTACGAGTTTGAGCTCGCTCGAGTCATTCGGTTGTGCGTAGCGATTGTTTTTGTGAAACAATTTTTTCTATTGTGTTCTAAAAATGAGTGAGATCAATTTCGAGCAACGGTGTGCTATCTGGTTTTCCTTCAGACTTGGGCACAGTGCAACGGAAACTCTTGCTAAACTTCAGCAGGTCTACGGAGATAGTGTTCTGTCAAGACCACAGGTTTTTCGATGGTTTAAGAGGCATTTTTAGAAGGAAGAGAGTCGATTGAAGATGAACCACGAAGCGGAAGGCCTTCATCTTCAAGAACCGATGAAAATGTCGACAGAATCCGAGATCTTGTGCGTTCAGATCGTCGGTCAGACAGTCAGAATGATCGGGAAAGAGTTAAATTTGACTCACACCACCGTTCATCAAATTTTGACCAATGAATTGGGGATGAGAAAAATCTGCGCAAAAATGGTTCCAAAAAAAAAAGCCTTTCGCAAGACCAGAAGAACATCAGGAAGGAAATGTGCCTTGACTTTTTGGATTCAATTGAAAGTGACCCATTATTTTCTGGAACGTGTCCATTATTGGTGACGAGTCTTGGGTGTTTGAGTACGACCCAGACACCAAGCGCCAGAGCATGAAGAGTGGAACACTTCAACCTTTCCAAGGCCCAAAAAAGCAAGGATGGCGAAGTCGAAGAAGAAAATGCAAGCTGATTTGTTTTTTTGATATCTCTAATTTGTGGCACATCAATATCTGACGTCATTGGCGCCCGCGGCTTTTTCCAGTGCATTGCAGGTCTGCGTTCACTGTTCTCTTCCTACAAACATTACTGTCCATTACTGGACAGTGAACTGTAAGAAGTAGCTGAATTCGAACCCGAGCTTTCCACATTGGGATCCAGTACGCTAATCACCCCCAGCTGAATTCCTCTCTAACTAAATGATTAGCTCCGGCCTTTCTCTATAAACGCCGAAATCTTTCGTCTTTTAGCTTTTATTAGTGTACTTTTTAGGGCTATTGGGAGACCGACATAGTAGAATTTAATTGAAGTCTGAATATAGTTATTGATTGGAGCCTGCGACTGTTTCCTAGACGTCGTTTCCTGTCTAAGCAGCGAAACAATAGTTCCTCTTTTCTTTTGTCGCCAATGAGCTGTTTTATCTCCTTCATTCCTTATGACCTAATTAATCTGCTACAGGATTATGGAGAACTTCCTACAATGAATCTAGGCATCAAACTTGCAATCACAATCTAACATCATCCATTTTACGAGTGCTGCTAACATCATCCGACCCCCCCCACGCCTTTTATTCAGCATCATCATTTCATATCGTCACCATAACTTATCGTTTCTCAAGTAATTATTATAGTTAACTGTATAAAGTGTAACTAAGTTATACTTAGTTTTAAATGCATTAATTAAGCAGGTGTTGTCTTTTATCTTTGCGCTATCTTTATTTACATCAATTCTACTTCAGTTACCATATATGGAGTAACCACAAAGTTCTCTCCGTTTGCTTTACATTTACACAGCATAAATTCATGCTGTTTAGGTAATTGGGTAGTTTGAGACAGTTTGTAAGACAGAAAACGGAGTTCGGCTAGCTGTCAAGAGTTATTGCCTAGAGTTTTGCCTTTGCCCCTTCACCTCCCATCCACACAAACCGATCGTATCACTTTGCGCCATTCATCATGGCTGACAATTTGGCGGGGCGACATTCCTAGCGTTTCCTTTCTGTTTTAGTCTGTCAAAGTCACTGCTACTTCTATAGTCACTCAACTCACTTCATCTGAAGTATAACCCAAAATCTCTTTGTGTTCTTCCTGGAGATTTTCGACTTTTCAGTTATTACCGGAAATATAATAATTTTTGAGATTTCTTTTTTCTTTTTTTTTACACGAGCAACCTGAGTTTTGCGCAGCCTCTGCCTCTCATATAATGTAACCTTAAATATAGGACGGTATATTTCCGTTTTCAATAGAATTACAAGATTTCTGTCTTGGAACAAATGATACAATAAATCAGTAAGAGGACTATATTTCTCATTTCCCGCCTGAACATATTAAAGCAGGCCTCATCCCATTATCAACTTCCGGAGTTAGGGGGAAGGGCTAGCCTTTGAACCCTCAAAGTGAAGAACTACGCACGTGCGTAGAACGTACTGAAAGCCCCAATTTTTTAATACGTCAATCAAGACTTTATTGTTTGTAGATTGCTCAATCCTAAAGGATTGAAAAAAAAATTCGCTACCGGAAATAAAGGTAGTTGTTAAGTAAATTCATTAAAAAATTTGGATGTTGTGGTTTATCATCAAACAACAACAAGGTACTTTGTACCTTGAGTCGCAGTCTGTCTGTGTAGGGCAGTCGGTCATGTGAGTTGGGCTAGTGAGTGCGTGTTTAAATCATATCATATCAGGAGTATACTCCACTATCATTTTTGAATTATTGTTTAAACCAACTGTAACTTTGTAAATTGGATATCCATTGAACTGTAACGTATGTTGAACTAATTAAACTATATATCAATTTATTTCTTAAACATTTTCTGATCAATCAAAATAATTTACTAAACATTTTCTGGTCCCATCCGGGCCGGATTTTGAACTAACGATCTACAGATATACAGTCCACATCTATTATAGAACATTCAGATTAAACAGTGTTTGTCTCAATCAGGCTATAATGCCTAAATAACTAAAAATAATTGTATTTTCAATCAAAACCATTATATTATATTATTCATTTTGCTGTTACTGTGAATTACTGATTAATATTTTCAAAAAAAAACCAGCTATAGTTTCTTAACACACTTGAAAAATTAAAATAAAACTAAATTCGTCATTTCATCCAAATAATCTTTAAATTATAGAAATAACTAACCATGCGGTCTCGAGTTTAGGAGTACGCTGTCGTTAGTTCTGATTTTTGCCGTAAGTTAAAGCGTCATAGAGCTATCGCTTCCGTTAATTTTTAAAGTGTGTTGCTTTACGAAGTGTGGCAATAAAATTTAGGTATAATCCTAAATAGAAGAGTAATTAATTATTGTATTTTCATATTTACAAACTGCATTTCAATATTAACTATCAATATCTATTAAGCTCTCATTTATTCAATGTAATCATTTCTGATTTATTTAATTTGTGTTTATTTTCATAATTCTTTGTGTTTATCTTGAATCAAAGCCTATGTTAAGTTAGAATTATATGTAATATTATCTTGTTGTCTCTATTTATAGACGTTTACATTAGTTATTAATTCATGCATATTTTATGTTATTTGTATTATTTTTCTAGCTTTCTGATTTTGCTCTAATCTTCTGAATTCTGTAACTTTCCTTTTCCCTTAATATCTATCTTTTCTTATTCCGTTATATCTCATTTTATTTCACATTTTTAAACATGACGGAACTTCTCAAGCTGTCATTAGATCAAAAAATTACCCTGCATAAAGACAAGGCCTTTTCGCTAGCTGATGATATTAAGTCAATTTGTGAGACTGGCCGCCGAATTAGCACTGATTCCACAGCAATTTCGTTATTTAAAGGAATGTTTAGATCACTTGATGTAACTTATGAAAAATTTATGAATGAATGGGCTGAAATTAAGTCACTTTATTTGGCAAAGGATGCAGAATCGGAATTTCCGTCTAAACGAGAATCGACAATTCTTAGGGCTACCAAAGACTTTTATTATGAAGCCGGGGCTATTTTTGAAATTCATTGCGCCTCATATCAACCCAGGCCTACCACTTCAATTCAGAATTCACTGTTAGACTTATCTCAGTGTATTTCTATTCGATCACGACTTCCTCATATCACAATACCAGTATTTTCTGGCAAGTTGCAAGATTGGCCCTTATTTAGAGATACTTTCAGTTCCATGGTCCATGATGAAACTTCGTTGACAGCTGTTGAGAAATATCACTTTCTTCTTGCTAACTTACAGGGTTCTGCCCTTTCTGTCATTAAACATGTACCAGTTTCTGAGGTAGGCTACGAACAAGCCTGGTCAGCATTGCTTCAACATTATGACAATAAGAGAAAACTCGCAGCATTCTACCTTGACCAGATACTGAATTTTAAACCTCTCACAGGTAAAGCTACAGCAGCGTCATTGCAACACTTTATGCAGGTTGTCATTGAAAATGTCACTTCCTTCGAAAAAATTAAAATTCCTAATTCGTCAAAGTACATTATGTTTGAACTAGCTCTTCGCTGCTTGGATGAAAGCACAAGAGAGTCATTCGAATTGGCTGCTGCAGATGAATTTCCCACTTGCGATGACCTAGCCAAATTTGTGCGAAAGAAGGTAAACGCCAAAGACATTACAGAAAGGGGCAAAAGGGATTTAACTTTTAAAAGGGATATGTGGAGGACGTCATCATACCACCTTACATTTACAGCCATCCATACCTAGTATGCCATCCATTACTCAGCCAACTTCTCAGTTACCTTCTACTAATAAGGAGGAACCATCCGCTACAAATGTAGCATTCTCTGCCATTTCTGCTAACCATACCCCGGAAGTGCTTTTGGGCACAGCAATTGTTCAAATTTGTGACGTTAATGGTGTTTTCCATCCGATAAGAGTAGTTATAGATTGCGGTAGTCAATACTCTTTTATAACAGAATCATGCGCTTCCATGTTACAATTACCCTCTATTCACCTTAACATATCTGTATCTGGAATTGGTCAATCCACGTTATTAACACCAACCAAGAAGGTAATGTGTACATTACGATCACTTTGCTCCGTATCACCTGACCTCCACACAGAGGCTGTTGTTATCCCAATCATTACACAACAATTACCCCATCAAAAGTTACCCCCATCAATATGGAAACGCTACATTCATCTGAATTTAGCGGATCCTGACTTCTGGAACCCAGGTCCTATTGATTTTCTTCTCGGAGCGGATCTTTTCTTACAGATCTTAGACTGTTCTTCACCTCCCTGTGAGTTTAATTTTAATCAAAAGGAACCAAAACTACTTAGTACCATCTTTGGTCAAATTATTATGGGTAAATGCACGGAGCTTTCCTGTTCTCAATCTACATCATCATTCTTTATTACTTCTTCAGATGTTTATTCCCTTATGGAAAGATTTTGGGAAATCGAGACCATCAAAACTGAGCAGCCCACTTTATCACCCGACGATCAATTTTGCGAAGATCATTTCAAAGCTACTCATTCTCGAATGCCTGATGGGCGTTATGTCGTTTCATTGCCATTTCTCTCCGTACCTAATTATCTAGGCCCAACACATTTGTGTGCTTTACACAGATTACGCAATGTGGAGTTTAAACTTGCACGCGATTCCGCTCTTTCCCATCAGTATCATTCATTTCTGCAAGAATATCTTGACCTGGGGCACATGGTAACAACTAACAGACCCGCAAAATGCGTAATACCTCATCATGGGGTTTCGAAGATTGTAAACGGTGAATCGAAATTGCGTGTTGTTTTTGACGGTTCTTGCAGAACAACTTTTGGATCACTAAATGATTATCTGGGTGCAGGCCCCAAACTACAAACGGATATCAGTGACATCATTTTGAATTTTCGAAAACATCGATTCGTGATTACTGCAGATATCGTTAAGATGTATCGTCAGATACTTATATCCGTTGATGATAGAGTCTATCAACATATTTTGTGGCGCTTTTCTTCTGATCACCCCATTGAAGAATTCGAGTTAACCACAGTTACCTATGGACTCTAATCATCTCCCTTCTTGGCTTTACGGGTCATTCAACAGCTTGTGACTGATGAAGGTATACCTTTTCCTCTAGCCACTAAGGCTCTTACCCATGACACCTATGTTGACGACATAGTCACGGGTGCTTCCACTATTGACGGGATAATATCTATTAAAGAGCAATTAATTGCCCTATTATCAAAAGGAGGTTTTCAGTTGAGCAAATGGACGAGCAACAGTTCAGACGTTATCAAACCTAGGCCTGATCAATGTAAGGTAATGCCAATATCCTTTAGCGAAATGGAAGAACCAACTGTTAAACTTTTGGGGTTGCAATGGGATCCAATACAAGATGTCTTCTCATACAAGATACATATGTCTGCTTTACCTCCTACCAAACGAATGATATTATCCACAATAGCACGTATTTATGATCCTCTAGGTTACGTGTCCCCATCTGTGTTTATCGCTAAAATACTTCTACAAGAGACTTGGAAATTAGGAATTGGTTGGGATGAGAATTTGCCAACTGCTATCTTGCACACTTGGGAGAATTTTCTTCAAGATATACCTAACCTTCAACAAGTTCGTATCCCACGCTACCTTATGTTGGACGATACACAGGCACCATGTTCCATTGTTGGCTTTTGTGATGCTTCGGAACGAGGCTATGGTGCTGTACTATACATAGTCTCCATCGTGAATTCGAAGAGGAAAGTTTTCCTCCTTAAATCTAAATCTAAATTGGCTCCACTAAAGCCCATGACAATTCCCCGCTTGGAACTTTGTGGTGCATTATTGCTTGCTTCATTGTACACATCTATTGCCAAATTCATTAAACACCTCCGAATCGAATCTACTTGGTTTTTCACCGATTCAGCTACTGTGCTTAGCTGGTTTCAAATTCCAGCACACACATTGAAGACCTTTGTTGCACATCGCGTAGTTCGCATCAGCAAACTAACCGAGATTAAATGCTGGAAGCATATTTCTTCCCATGAAAATCCTGCAGACTGCTGCTCAAGAGGTTTGCTACCAACCCAGTTATTGAATCATCCCTTATGGTGGGCGGGCCCCCCGTGGTTGATCCAACCTGAGACCTTATGGCCCTCAAATGAAACTAGTATCTCGTCTGAAAACATACCTGAAATCAAATCCTCTCATGTAACGTTAACTGTTACTTTTCACGCATCGGATTTCATCAACTGGACTGAAAGATTTTCTAAATACCGTCGTCTGGTCAATTCTTTAGCTTACGCCCTCAGATTTGTACCAAAATCAAAGTTTTCCGATCACATCAGACCTAAGGGTCCTATCACTGCTTTAGAATTTGACGCTGCCAACATCAAATGTATCAAACTTTTACAACATCATTACTATCCGGAAGCGTTCAATGATCACCTTAATCCGACTCCATTAATGTTAAGTCTTAATGTATTTGTCGATCAAACTGGTATTCTTAGGGTGGGCGGTCGCTTACGCCATTCTTCCTTACCTATTGAATCCAAACATCCAATTTTACTTCCAAGACGTTCTCAATTCACTAACATTTTGATAGATTATTTTCATATAGAACATGCACACGCCGGACCTGCAACTCTTCTTGCTGCTATTCAACAACAATATTGGATTCCTGCTGGACGGAGTTTGGTGAAACAACGGAAACGAACATGCATCATCTGCCATAAAATGACCAAATCAAACCGAGCACCACTTATGGGCGATCTACCTCCCGAGCGGCTGTCTTCAGTCAGAGCTTTCTATCAAACAGGAGTAGACTTTGCTGGACCATTTCTATGCAAGGAGACGCCTCGACGAAAGTCACCGCTGGTGAAGGTGTATTTATGTCTACTTGTATGCTTATCTACAAAAGCAGTTCATCTTGAATTGGTGCATTCACTATCCACTGAAGCTTTCATTGATGCTCTAGATCGTTTTATTGCAAGGAGGGGCAAACCTGTTAAAATGCTCTCCGACTGTGGAAAGAACTTTGTTGGCGCTGCTAACTATCTAGCTGAAGTAGCTGCCTGGCATGACTCAGAAACTACTCAAGCATGCATTCTTGATCACATCAATCATCATCACATCACATGGCTATTTAATCCTCCTCAAGCACCTCATTTTGGGGGAATCTGGGAGGCAGGAGTCAAGTCTACCAAAACTCTGCTTCGCAAACTTATTGGCAGTTCTACATTTTCATCCCAAGAGTTGAACAACATCTTCATAAAAATCGAAGCTATATTAAACTCACGGCCACTTCAACCTCTGTCTACAGACCCTCAAGATCTTCAACCTCTCACTCCGGGGCACTTTCTTATCGGAGCGCCACTCACTGCTCTTCCTGAAGCCACGTTAACAGACGTACCTCTTAATCACTTAACTCGTTGGCAATATCTGAGAGAGCGAGTACAACATTTTTGGAATCGTTGGCAGAAAGAGTACCTCCAAACGCTACAACAACGTACCAAGTGGATTACTACAACAACCAATTTAAAGGTTGGTGACATGGTCCTCCTAAAAGATTTACACACCTGGCCATTACAGTGGCCCCTTGCTCGAGTTATCAGTATTCATCCTGGCCCTGATGGTATCGTTCGAGTAGCTACTGTGAAGACAGCTCAAGGAGTCTATAAGCGCCCTGTAACTAAGCTAGCACCTCTACCTCAACTGAATGAGAACATGCCTTAATCAATTTCTACATCATATCCAGACCACCATCCACATCATCACGCAACTTCTCATCACATCACATCACATCTCATATTATTATCTTCATAGTTCTTCAAAAGTTCCAAATTTTGGTGGGCGGTATGTTAAGTAAATTCATTAAAAAATTTGGATGTTGTGGTTTATCATCAAACAACAACAAGGTACTTTGTACCTTGAGTCGCAGTCTGTCTGTGTAGGGCAGTCGGTCATGTGAGTTGGGCTAGTGAGTGCGTGTTTAAATCATATCATATCAGGAGTATACTCCACTATCATTTTTGAATTATTGTTTAAACCAACTGTAACTTTGTAAATTGGATATCCATTGAACTGTAACGTATGTTGAACTAATTAAACTATATATCAATTTATTTCTTAAACATTTTCTGATCAATCAAAATAATTTACTAAACAGTAGTTATGAAAAACTAATTAAAAAAAAGAGTAATGAATAATAAAAAAGATTTAGGCGAGACCTGCAAAGCTAATATGCATTGTGATACTGGGTTCGATTTGCGGTCTTGGCCTTGGATTTTATTTAATGGTTAATACGAGAAATTTATAATAAAGTATTGTAAAGTTTTTGTCCTTTTACTAAAAACTTCACAGGTCAACTAGTGCCTGCCACTAGTTAATTTAAATTGTATGTGGGTTTGATAAATAATAAAACTCGCTAAATTTGTAAGTAATAACCTGATTTATTAACACATTAACATTACTCACATTAACATTTACTATCAACTAACGCTATTCATTACAGTCACCATTTACAACAGTCACAACAGTTTACTGTTACTTACTCACTTCGTAACGCCACAAAACTGTTCCACGACTGACCGCTGGTCCACACTGTACCGAATTGCACTAGTCTCAGCTGCACTATCACAGCTCTACTCACTAACCGACTAACTGCCCAACTAGCTAACACTGAAGCACTCCGCAACACTGACTCTCTCAAACTGTTCCTTCCAAAGTCTCTCCAAAACTGTCTCTCAAAGACTAACTCAAAACTTGACTAAAAACTGACTTCTCCAGCTGTGTCTGCCTCCCTTTAACTGCGACTGCCCCACTCCGTCTGTCTAACGCCCACCGGCCGCTCATTGGCTGAGGAAAACACATGATGCCACCACCCCAACTGGGGCCGACTCCTCCAATTGTCTGTCTCACTCCTACCTGTCAATCACTGGCTGGGAAAACACATACTGCCACCACCCCAACTGGAGCCTTTCTCTTAGCTGGCTTTTACACAGGTTCGTTACAGGCTACGGTCACTAAACTCCTACAACAATCTAGCCCTTTCTCCCCTGGCTCAGGTAGAGACCGGCCTTTTGTTTACACAGTGTCGGCCTGTTACCGACTTTGGTCGCTCAACCCCTAGAACAATCTAGGCCTTTCTTTTTCGGCTCAGATAGAGACCGGCCTTTTGTTCACACAGTGGCGGCATGTTACCGACTTTGGTCGCTCAATCCCTAGAACAATCTAGGCCTTTCTTCTCGCCTAGGTCAACTTTGTTACAGTATGTTTGCTAATCGGTTACAGGCTAGTCCTGCAAAGCTAAGATGTATTGCGGTATTAGTCTAGCCCTTGGATTTTATTTAATGGTTAATATGAGAAATTTATAGTATAGTATGTTTGCTAGTCGCCTCCGTCCACGACACTTAATTTGGTACTTAGATGTTAAGCCCAACTGTAAAAATAGGCGATTAGTACTAATAAAAAAGATGAATAGATTTATATTATTAGTTATAATTTTCGTTATAATATGTGGGGCTAACCCCTCTCCCACAGAATGAACAGCGTCTAGACCCCCCGCAAAAAGCGTGAAATTCCAAATCGAATGATACCTCTTTCATGAAAATCAATTCACGCATTTAGGCGCTACGTTGTTTACAAAAAAAGAAAAATACAAAATTGTCACGCGGTTCCCGCGGTACACAAGCCTAACAGTATATTGAATTATTTCATCAGAGCCTACAGTTCATAAAATAGTACGGAAGTAAGTACGATTCTACCAATAATTGACAGACGTTAATTATTTTATTAATGTGCTAGACAAATTTTAGATCGTAAATCAGGATTATCGTTGTTTAATGTAGGGGGGAGGGAGAAGTAGCGGAAGTGGAGAAAATTAATGATGTTTTCTTAGTTCATCTATCTATATCACATATCTGCCATTAATCAAGCAACACCGGCTGTGATGTTGCTACGGAAACACGAATCGAAGCCACACAAACCTGCTGCATTCCGTAGATAACTGCAACATATGATTTCCAGGAGTTGTGATTATAATTTCCAATTTGTGAATCGTAAGCTAGAGGTAAAGCTAGAGAAATATCCGTGATATTTCCGAGCGGTTATAGGCTAGACCCGTAAAGCTAGGATGTATTGCGGTACTAGTCTAGGTTTTTAATTTTATTTAATGGTTAATATGAGGTATTTATAGTAAAGTATGTTAGGCGGTTATAGGCTAGACCCGCAAAGCTAAGATGTATTGCGGTACTAGTCTAGGCTTTGGATTTTATTTAATGGTTAATATGAGACATTTACAGTAAAGTATGTTTGCTAGTCGCCTCCGTCCACAACACCTAATTTGGTAGTTGGATGTAAAGCGTGCCTGAAAAAATAGGCATTACTTTACTTTAGTCCAGTTGATCCTATATTTGATAGATTTTTGCAGAACAATGCGGTAAGGGTACTCTTGAAGAAGGGTTGGATATTCTGCTCTTTTATGTTCAATTTCAGTATAGTGTAAGGCTCTGCGTGCTTTACAGCGATGGGGGTGTCAAAGTCTCAGTTTTAAAAACTTCCAAATCCGGAAGTATCCCACTTTTACACCAGTTGATGATTCCTTGTTTATGGAAGGAAGTAATGCAATCAAAGTTTTCAAAATTGAGGTGTTCTCCGGAAATTCTTGTTTTTATGTCTCCCGCCACCCCCACCCCCCCAGGGATATGAAAACTATGAGTTAATTCTTCTGTTCCTTTATCAGAGGCATTTTTATTTTTTCAATTATATAAAAACCATTCAAAATGGTGACGATCTACAGCAAATGCCATCAAAATATTTAATCGATGAAGTAGAAGTACGTATCTAGTAGACAGATATTGGATTATTTCGTCGCAAATACAATGCAGTCCACAGACTGTACCTTTCCCAATATTAGTCCAATGGCTTTTCCAATTTTCTAATACAAATAAAATCTGGTGTGAACATACTTTTCATTAGGGAAATTTTAACACACTAGTGTAACAAGAATAGAAAATCTAGCGAAAATAGTTAAAAGCTATTTTTTGGTAAATCTCAAAGAAGTAAATAATCCATTCAGTAAAGAGGTGGTGTTACTTCCATGAAACTACCGGAATTAGCAACCATATTCAACCCGCCTTTATAATATTTAGGAGCTAAATCGTTTAAAAAGGGTAACATGTGTGACAGTGTTAATATGGATGAACTTATGTAGTAGTGAATTGATTCCAGTTGTTTTGTGAAGATTAACTCATTTGGGAAAACATTTCCCGTACTGTTTTCGAGCAACGAGAATGTCCCGAGACAAGTCCTAGTTTCCGGCTCTGGGCTGGTAATATCATTGTGGATGTACAAAAATAACATCTAACGGCGGTGGTACAATCAAGTTTACCAGCCGGTGGGAGTGGGGGGGGGGGGAAGAGAGAGAGTGAGTGATCAACAGTGAGCGTATGTGATTCGGTCACCGTTGATTGTCCTAGTTAGCAGAGGAAATCCATGATTGGCGTGGTGGACGTGGATGAAGTAAAAGCCCACGGTCCGTACAGGCTCCAATAACATGGACCCAATTATCGTGGATCAAAAGTTTAAACTCTAATAGGAAACACCCTCTCTCCGTGACTTCAACTGTGATATCCTGTTTCCGCTAGCTTTTCACACAGTATTTAGTTCCCTCAGATCGGAAGCGCATTGGACTATCTAAATATCTGGGCCTAATAAAGTAATGAAAGAGTGGGGAAGGGATGATGAGCAAATGAAATCATTTCACCCAATCAATTTCCGGTCGGTCTTTGTTGTCATCAATTCTCTAGATATTCAAATAGAAATTGCAGCACATCATGTCTAGTAAATAATAATAATAATAATTATAATAATAGTAATAATAATAATAGTAGTAATAAGGGAAGGGATAAGCTATGCGGTTAGCGTACAGGACTCCCACGCGGAGGTCCCGGGTTCGAATCCAGCTGCTGACCCTTAGATTTTCTCTTCCTAGGAGCTTCTTACAGCTCACTGTCCGGTGATGGACAGTGTTGTCTGTAACGAGAGAACACAGTCCGGAGGCCGGCAGTGCTCTGAATAAAGCTCCTGGCGCCAATAACCTTAGATGTTGACGCGCCTTAAATCATTTAAAAAAAATAATAACAGTAATAATTTTTTTTTCAAGGGGTAAAAATGCCACAGGCATCATCCAGATTAAGATTGCGTCTGTGGGGCTCCACCCACTAAAAAAAAAACCCCCTCCTCTTCAGACATAACATCCTCCCCGGAACCGCCATAAGCATTACTTCAGGGTTGGTGCCTCGTATTGAATGCAACTATCTAAATTTGCAAATTGTCTGGGCCGTAGATCTTATCGTCGGTCTAGCTCCTTCTTCTTGGTTCTTAGCACAGACCAAGAAGAACAAAATAGGAAACTTCCTCCCATAGGTCCTAGGCTAACCAGCATAGTATCCACTAATGTTGTGCGGTGAAAGCGGACCAGTTCTTTCCTGCAGACTCGCTTTTTCCTCCGTCCATCTTTCACATTCGAAGAACGTATGACACGCATCATCGTAAGCAGACTCCCCGAAAATACAATCTTGTGCGGCTACCTTACCCATTTTGCCAAGATATGAGCAAAAGTAACCATGGCCGGTTAGGAACTTGGGTTAGGTACGAGTAGTAGTCTACCTCGCCATGTCTCCTATCTGCCCAAGCGGCATGATCTCCGATGAAACTAGCTGTCCATCGACCACCGAGTATCAGCGTTCGCGCCAAGCCCCGTTTAACGAACTCTCTCTTGCTTGTGCCTTAGCCACGTTTTTCCACCAGGACACTCTTCTGCAGGTAGATCAACCTTCTGGCTTGAGCGAGAGGGCATCTATAGGTGTAACTCCAGCCACCACTAAAGCCGTCGGTTCAGACACCGTTCTACACGCACTAGCGGTTCTAAGTGCACCCTTTTTTGTGCACCACAGCCAACCGCTTACGGTACTTTTCTTTGCTGAGTACATCAGCCCAGATAATAATAATAAGAGTAAGGGAAGGGATTAGCTATGCGGTAAGCGTACTGGACTCCCACGTGGAGGTCCCGGGTTCGAATCCAGCTGCTGACCCTTAGATTTTCTCTTCCTAGGAGCTTCTTACAGCTCACTGTCCAGTGATGGGCATTGTAACGAGAGAACACTGTCTGGAGGCTGGCAGTGCACTGAAAAAAACTCGGGGCGCCAATAACATTAGATGTTGACGCGCCTTAAATGATAAAAAAAAATAATAGTAATAATAATAGTAATAATAATAAGAATAATGATAATAAACCTTGGTTTTCTTTTTGTGCGTACTGAATTATTAGTTGGATCTGTTGAAAAATTTTCCAGTTAATTTATGAAAATTACAGCTAATAAAAATGACAAAGAAAAGTTTTTGTTGAACGGCCAATGTAGAGAGAATACAATGGGGACAGTATTTTCCAAGTTACGCTTTTGGTGAGGGAATTTGGTTGATTCAGAAAAGTGTAATAAGGTTTTTTTTTTTTGAAAACAATTGAATTGGTATTTTTTGTGTTTCGAAACTTTAGGTTGAGGGGAGATTCTTGTTCAGCGTAGAAGGTTTCGCCTAGGCAGGTTTTAAAAGTATGTTAATGGCGTTGAAAAAGTGAGGGTAGGGGACACAAAATTATGTGTGTTAAATGCTATTAAAGTCATCCATGGGCTCGTATCCTTTATCCATTCAAATCCTTTCTGTTAAACTCGTCGTAAAGTACACTCTAAGGAGTATGGGGGTCTTGTTCGTATTCAATTCTAACATAGCAAATATTCGCTGGAGAGAAATAGATGAGAGAAACTATTGTCAGTAGATTTATTCTAAACTTTTTCACGCAGAAGCTTTTTTCACAAGAAAAGAAATTAACATCAGCAATACCTGGGGGGGGGGAAGCAGTTTAAAAAAAGTAAGCTTTTACCACGGCCAGTTTTTACAAAGGTATTCCCAGGGGGAGTTTTTCGGAAGCGGATAGAGTATGTTCAGACGGAGCGATCTCTTTTGTTATGATTATCAAGTTGGCAATGGTTTCCACTCACATACACACAAAGGATCAAACATGTGTGAAAATGGGGGGCCCTAACGTTCGCATTAAATTTATTAGAATTGTTACCATGGGAACCAACTTTAGTGCAAGCAATTTTCAGCACTTTTCAACCTGAACTTTTCAGGACTTAAATTCCATCCACATATCAATTCCCATCCCCACAACTATTGAAATTGTATCTTTTTAAGTCCAAGGGTAGCCTTTATTTAACTGGTGCCTATCTGCGCCACGACAGCCGAGCGGTTATAGGTAAGACCCGCAAAGCTAAGATGTATTGCGGTGCTAGTATAGCCCTTTGGTTCTATTTAATGGTTAATATGAGAAATTTATAGTAAAGTATGTTAGGCTAGACTCGCAAAGCTAAGATGTATTGCGGTACTAGTCTAGCCCTTGGATTTTATTTAATGGTTAATATGAGAAATTTATAGTAAAGTATGTTAGGCGGTTATAGGCTAGACTCGCAAAGCTAAGATGTATTGTGGTACTAGTCTAGCCCTTGGATTTTATTTAATGGTTAATATGAGAAATTAATAGTAATGTTAGGCGGATATAGGCTAGACCCGCACAGCTAAGATGTATTGCGGTACTAGTCTAGCCCTTGGATTTTGTTTAATGGTTAATATGAGAAATTAATAGTAAAGTATGTTAGGCGGTTATAGGCTAGACCCGCAAAGTTAAGATGTATTGCGGTACTAGTCTAGCCCTTGGATTTTATTTAATGGTTAATATGAGAAATTTATAGTAAAGTATGTTAGGCGGTTATAGGCTAGACCCGCACAGCTAAGATGTATTGCGGTACTAGTCTAGCCCTTGGATTTTATTTAATGCTTAATATGAGAAATTTATAGTAAAGTACAGTTTGCTAGTCACCTCCGTTTACGACACCTAATTTGGTAGTTGGATGTAAAGCGTGCCTGAAAAAATAGGCATTACTTTACTTTAGTCTACTTGATCTCGTATGTTTGATAGATACTTGAAGGAGGGTTGGTTATTCTTCTCTGTTAGTATAGTGTAAGGCTCTGCGTGCTTTACAGCGATGGGGATCTAAAATTCTCAGTTTTAGAAACTTCCAAAACCGGTAGTGCCACTTATACATCCGGAAGTACCGAATTTCCACTTTCCTATGTTTTTTTCTCTCTCTCTAAAATGCGTCCTATAATTTTCTCTTAACTTATGTAGACTTATGAGGAAAAATTTGTTATTTGAGTAATTTCTCCGGGAAAATTCATTTTTGGCATTTTGTGGTACGTGAGGTAAACTTGAGGATTGTAGCGTTTTTTTCTTTTTTGCGTAAGTGATAATGTGAGATGTAAATTCTCTTAACGCGTGTGAACGTAAGTGCTTTGTATCAGATGGTTGGGGGGTGGGGGAACACAGTGTGATGGTGTTCCCCCGCGCGCGGGCTTTATATATAAAAGCGCCAAGTACTTTTTTTTCCCCTCTATCTTTCCTTTATAATGGTTAAAAGGGTGAAGAAGGGGGAGGAGGAGGAGGAAAAACCAGGCTCAACAGAAAAGTGACTTTTTAAGGAAATAAGAAAAAAGTTCACGTTGACTTAACTACGTACAGGAAAATACATGTCTATACAAGGGTTTTTGGGTGGTGGGGGACATCGCCGCGTCGTCTTACTTCCTCTTTGGGACATCTTCACCGCCTCGACACCACGCATGCGTTTGGATGTCACAACACACACATACTATACAACAGTATTCACATCTCTAGTTCCCGCAAAGTAGTGGAGGGGGGCTGGCTAACCTCACCCTTTTAGCAGAAACCGCTGATGCATCCTCGGTTGAAAAACTTATTTATATCTTATCTAGGAGGCTGTTAGTTTCAGTTTAAATCTTCTTCAACTTTTTATAAGATTTTTTTTTTTCTATTTTATTTTCAGCACTAAATTGGTGAAGATAGCATCCGGTTTTTAGGTCCCCCTGATTCCAGGAAAAAGTGGTACTTACATACAGCCTCATACTTTTCTATTACATTAATTCACGTAATTATCTGTATATTTTTTTAAGTTCAATTCAAAAGGGTTATTTAAGGGATAAAGGAATTTTTCGTTCAAAATACTTTTAAATTGAATATTTCCGGTAAAAAGTAAAAAAAGGGCAACACTATTTTGAAATACTTCCGGTTTAATAACAGAAAGTAATCGATAAATGCAAGCACTTGACTGATTGTGGTTAATTTATTTTCCAATTACTTGATATCAAACTGTATGAAAAGTGGGAGAAAAATGATTGATGAAAAAAATGGTGGGAGGAATAGAATTTTGATCGATGGATCAGGTTATCATGTTCTAACAGGCTTATAACCTTCTTTATGTCATGTAAATATGTGGGTTATCTCTTGAAATGATATTTTTGTGACAAACGTTTTTTCATTTTTTTTTTGTTATAACTGTTACCATGGTTATTTTATTATTAAAGAAATTGGAAAAATTTGGTGTTGAACACTCGCACGACTTTGCTGCTATTTACTAAGTTCTAACTCATTAATTTTCTATTTTCTGTGAAAACCTCCGAAATTTAACCTTCCATATCTTATTAACTATTATCACTAAAACATTGCGATTTATACCAGTTATAGAGCTAACTTTTCTCTACAATTCGATAAAGAATTCATTGAAATCTAATGAATACGAACAGTGATATAAAGGTTTGAAATTTGAACGAATTCAAAAACATCAAAAATTTAACCTTATATACGAGGGGGTACCCAAAAAAAACCGGAATTATTTTTTAAAAGCTATTTATTTAAAAATTTTTTACAGAACAACCTTATCCCCTTCAAAATACTCTCCATTACAACTAATACATTTGTCCCACCGGTGCTTCCACTGTTCGAAACATTTTTTTGTAGTCATCTTTAGAAATGGCTGACAGCTCCTTCTTCGTTTT
Source organism: Rhodnius prolixus (assembly GCF_049639745.1). NCBI lineage: Eukaryota > Metazoa > Arthropoda > Insecta > Hemiptera > Reduviidae > Rhodnius > Rhodnius prolixus. The sequence goes on along the minus strand of NW_027411583.1, from coordinate 9,360,653 downwards.
TTTTTCTTGACCTCTTCAATGTTGTCAAATCGGTGACCTTTCATGCCCTTTTTCATGCGTGGAAATAAGAAAAAGTCGCACGGAGCCAGGTCAGGCGAGTAAGGTGCGTGGGGCAGCGGAACCATGCCATTTTTAGCCAAAAACTGTGTAACAGAGATGGCTGTGTGTGCAGGTGCATTGTCGTGGTGGTAGAACCAGTCTCCTGTTTGCCACAAATCGGGTCTTTTTTGGCGAACACTATTGCGCAATCTTTTCAAAACTTCCAAATACAAGGTTTGATTGACGGTCTGACCTGGGGGGACAAACTCTGAATGGACTACGCCTTTGGCATCAGAAAAGCAAATCAGCATTGTTTTGATGTTTGACTTGACTTGACGACATTTTTTTGGTCGGGGTGAAGATGACGTCTTCCATTGGCTCGACTGTTGCTTTGTTTCTGGGTCATAACCATAGCACCATGACTCACCTTTGACAGAAAGTCTGGATCAGTTTCAAGCTGTTGTTTCAAAGCACGACATGTTTCAACTCGATGTTCTTTTTGATTGTCAGTCAGAACTCGAGGAACAAACTTGGCAGCAACCCTTTTCATCCCCAAATCTTCCGTTAAAATTCGCTGAACCGAGCTCCAAGATAACCCACTACTCTCTGACAGTTGATCAATTGTCTGTCGACGGTCTGTGAACACCAGCTCTCGAATTTTTTCAACATTTTCGTCGATTCGGGCAGTTGATGGACGTCCAGAACGAGGTTTGTCATCAATCGACATGTCGCCATTTTTAAACCGAGTAAACCACTCGTATACTTGAGTTTTTCCCATAACGTCATCTTTGTAAGCTGTTTTCAACATTAAAACACTTTCAGCAGCATTTTTGCCGAGTAGAAAACAAAATTTCAGAGCTGCACGTTGTTCACTTAAACTTGCCATCATAAAAAACGAAAAAAGAACAAAACAGCGCTGGTAAAAACAATCACTGCAGATGAACAGAACAAGCCAGGCAGACAACACAGGCAGGACTGAACTGGCAAGGAATTGCGCTATACACGTCTAGCGGCAGAAATGCGTACTACATAAGCTCCATGCGCGGCAACGCAATTCCGGTTATTTTTGGGTACCCCCTCGTATATCTCTTGAACTATAATCACTAGAACATTGCAATTTATACCAGTTATAGAGCAAACTTTTCTCTATTATTCTGTGAAGAATTCATTGAAATCTGAACATTATGAAGTAAGATACAAAAATTTGAAAGTTGAACGAATTCAAGCTAAGGAGCAGCTGTTGTCGTCAATGATATTATTTAACCGGTGCAAATAGGGTTTAGTTACGTATTCCATCTCTTATCCGTTCTTGCGTCAGTTTGTAGTTCAATTTAAAATATTCCATATTTTGTTTCCTGTCTTGTACTGTCTGTATGAACTTGTATGTCTTCCTGCGTTAGTCTGGTTTTCTTTCAGTCTTCTTTGCATTTCCCGACATCCTAGTTGGTTTTTCAGACATAATATAGGTGCTTTGTGGTAGTAAAGTCTGTAGTCCATGTTTTTTGGCCGTGTAATCTATGTGTTTGTGTGTATGTAGTGAATATGCGGTGTACAAGGAAATGCCTCAGGAGCCAATTTCAAGGAAATGAGCCTATTGAGTAATTACCAGTAATTACCTTCAAACTCGATTCTAGCTATATACATTTAAGATTCCTTTAACTGTGCGCATGAGAAGAGGACCTTAGATTTTACAGGAAAATGGTACTTGGTGGGAAATCTAGCCATCTCCCTTTTCTCAGAATTATTCTTAACTCTTTTTGGTGGGGAGAGGTGGGATTTCGGAAGAATCGATTCTGTTAAATGATTCATTTGGTTAATCGATTTTGAAAACATTATATCGAATTAGAGCCTTTTTTTGTGATTTTTCTTTTTCTTTTTTCTTTTTTATCGCGAAACAGTGAATACAGGAAATACAGACTTGTGAACACAGTAACCATTTTATGGGATCCATTTTTAAATACATATTCAAATTTAAGTTTCAAATTAAATCTGCGCGGTTACAAATCTTTTAAACTTATTTAATAAGAAAAAGGAAAAAAAATTGAAATATCTTTTGTAATTTTTTTTGGTTAAACATCATTTCTTATTCATCACACATACGTATATTCACCCACGCGTGCTCTCGTATATATATATATATATATATATATATATATATATATTATATATATAGTTATGTTTTCTGCCTCGACATTTAAAAGTACCCCTCGTCGATGCTTTTCTGACTAACTAAAATATTCATAAAAATGAGAAAACTCACACACAAAACACATTTTAAAAGCTGGGAAAATCGAAAACTCTTTGAGGAAAAGCCCTTTTTCACTCGTTTTCCTAAACTGTGGTGGGAGGGTGGGAGGGGAAAGGGAGAGAAAAAAAGCTGAATTATTTAACCATGCTCATAAAATAATCAGAGCAGAACAGAACTCTCGTAGAACAGCCGCGCGATATCCATTAGGCGGTGGCGCTCTCTTTTTCTCTCTCAGCCTTAGCTCGCCGTCAGTTACGAGTCTTAAAATGTTATTTCCGGCTTAAAAGAAATAATTTGGATTTTAGGGAATGTTCATTGTACAGTCTTTTAAAAAGAAATAATAATAATAATAATAATATTTTTAATAACAATTTTTTTTTTTAAATTTATTTTGTAATTTTCAATCTGTATAAATATATACAATAAGTAAATAGGAGGTGAATGAGATGAACTGGTGCGGGAGGAGAGCAGGAGGAGAGAAGCTACCCAGTACTCTCTGTAGGAGAATGTTAGGAGGAGAATACGAGGAGGAGAGAGGAGAAATAGAAGAATAATGGCGTTTAGGCCTTCAGACTGCGAGGAAGTCGCAGGGCCACTGGCGATTCAGTCGGCGAGAAGTATTAGGGAAGTCAGAGGAAGCGAGAGACAGTACAAGAGGATTAGAGCTAGTCGAGAGAGCAGTGTGGAATTTTTGATATTTAGTCTCGGCGAGTTGGTCTATGAAGGGAATGTTGAGGTCGGTGTGAAGGGTGAGGTTAGTCACCGTAGAAATGGAGCGTCAGCTATCTGTCGGCAGTAGTTTTGACTGAAATGTCCTGTACAGTCCATATGTTTGTAGGTTTGGCTGAACCCCACAGCTCTAGTCCTGTAAGTCCACCATAGGTTTGAGAATAGTGCTGTATATTAAACGTTTGAGTTCAATGGGCAATTTAGAGCGTCGTCCAAGTAGTCCTGTAAAGTAGTTTCGCACGTTTTGTCATTGCTTGGTCTTTTAAGTCTAGTGTGCGGGTTCCACGTGAGTCGTTTGTCTATGTAGAGCCCAAGGTAGCGCACCCAGATCTGTACAAGGAAGAGGTTTGCTGTTGTAGAGGACAGGTGGACAGGTGGCCCCGCCGGAAAGTAAACGTGGCATGCTCTGCTATTTCTGTGGGTTCAATTAATAAATAAAAATAAAATGATTTTTCATATTGCGTTTTAAAAAATCCATCAACCGAAAGTGTTGTGAATTAAATTGCCTTCTTGCGTAAAGAATAGATTTTGCGATCTGTAGACTTTTTTCCGGGTCCCTTGAATATGAAAACTGTCACAGAAATGCGGCAATAAATAAACTTTTAGAGATTATTAGCCAATCGAAAGTGCTATGTTTTATAAATGGATTTTTCCAAATCTGTTTCCGGAATTTTCTTGAATACGGCCCTCATTTATTTTCATCAACATCTGAAAGTTTTAATTAAAATGTTAAATGTTACTTAAGTATTTCCTGGGGTGTAAGTGGGTTTAGCTTACGTCCAAACGGGCATGAACGGCTTCATTTCCTGTATAATATTTATTATAAGAATTAAATACTCAAGTAAAAATTCCAAATTTGGCACGATTGCAAAGCTTTATCGAAAGAAAAAGTAAAAATGTCCCAATTGCTAATTAGGTTTAGTAGCTTCCTGGATATTTACTTGGTACAACTGTGAAAGGGTACGGAAGTTAAAAGAAGAGGAAGTTGGTTTGTAAGAGAACGGGAAACAGACAAATGAACAGTGGTTCTCTCTCTCTGTCTCAGGCGCACACTAAGAACAACCACATTGTAAGGAGTGATAAAGGATGGAGAGATAGGAGTCAGTCTCCTCTTTTGTACGGTAAACTACTAGCCTCCGGGCTAAAGGTAGGATGTTCACTCTCTTTCCTTTTTCACAGGGAATCAAGGAGTTATTGGTGAGGCGAGGGGGGGCCGAAGTTGAGCTTTTTGAGGCGCCAGTCACTTAGAGAGCAGAGAGGGACGCGTCGCGTCTTTTGGCGCTGATTCTTGGGCTCCTCACCGCTCCTGTTCTTCTAGTATAGCACTCAGTCAGCCTTATCTGCTAGTCTGTCAGTCGGAAGTGTGCTAGGGCCACAACTATTGGCCAAAGCTACTATCCTAACTTCCTCTCCCTCTCTGCCCGCCGCTTTCAACAACCGCCCTCTTCTCAAACTTAACATCTAAGTTTCTAAGTCCTTTCTTCTCAGTTCTTGTAATTCTCTTCTCTTTTGGACTCCTGTTTGAATGTAGCTGTCGTAACAGTTCTCTCGTGTCTCTTAGCTAAACTCTGGACCTCCACTACACTGTGTGTTTCCCATGTCTTCTTGTCTTTTCTAACATACATACACACACGCGCGCGCACACAAAATGAGTTAGGATTCTCGCCTCTCTGCAGGTCTCCGGATACTGACTGACCGCCTCCTCTTGTTGTTAGGCCAATTCGCCAAATTGCTTCAACATGAAAGCATCATGTCTTGACACCGATACTCCATTTAGTACTCTAGGCTAAAAGCAAGTAGGTTTACGCCCTTCTAAACTTCTTCTTCTTCAGACAACAGTCTCACTCATACACAACCCAGAGATTGTTGAATTCACTTCAAATACATTCCATTCTGATATTGGAGCCCCAGTCTCTGGTAATAATAAGCTTAATCATACGCGCTTACGTGATTCTTCAATGGCTCTGCTCTTTCAAGAAGCTCCTTAGTGAACATTCCATTGTTAACGACTCCCTACTGAATCTTACCATTAGTCACGTACCGCCAACTTATCGTACAAATCCTTCTGAGATCTTATTTTTCGTCTTTTCAACCCTTATCTCCTGGGCATTCAGGGTTTACAGCGAAACAAGTATGCTGATGTGACAGCGCGGGAAGAGGATTTGTTGGTTAAAATGACTCTTCGCCTGGTATCACTGAATCCTAACTACTTAACAGAACTGGGTTAGATCTGCGGATTTTAAATCGGAGTAGCTGGAAGTTTTTGTGTTGACTGTCATTCGGCCAAGGAGGCTGAATCCGCTGCCAGTGCAGGTTCTAAATGGACATGCTGGTTTGGTTGTTCACGTGTATTTAATATTTGCAACATTACTCGAATCACCGTTCTGTGCTGCCTAATTTTGAGCCGGATGAAACTAAGCGCCAGTTTGTAGAGATTTGTGGCGCCTACATGCCTGAGATTGGCACTTCCTGTAAAAAATTAAATTTCATCCCTCATTTGCGTTCAAAGCAATATGAGAGACTTGAGACCGCCATGTTTACTAGTAGGCGGTTCTTTTTTGATCCTTCAGCTTCCATTGGCTAGATTTGTAACCAACGCTTTGGAACCCCTTTCGGAGATGAGCGTGAACAAGGAACTGTTTGCAGTACCTACTGTCTATCTATTTTGTAAAAACTCAAGAGTTTCAAGAATAGTTAAAAGTAAAGTAGTGTCTATTTTTTCTGGCGGGCTTTGCATCCAACTACCAAATTAGGTGTAGTGGACGGAGGCGACTAGCAAACATACTTAACTATAAATTTCTCATATTAACCATTAAATAAAATCCAAGGGCTAGACTAGTACCGCAATACATCTTAGCTGTGCGGGTCTAGCCTATAACCGCCTAACATACTTTACTATAAATTTCTCATATTAACCATTAAATAAAATCCAAGGGCTATACTAGTACCGCAATACATCTTAGCTTTGCGAGTCTAGCCTATAACCGCCTAACATACTTTACTATAAATTTCTCATATTAACCATTAAATAAATTCCAAGGGCTAGACTAGTACCGCAACACATCTTAGCTTTGCGGGTCTAGCCTATAACCGCCTAACATACTTTTTTTGAAAATTCCTCATATTAACCATTAAATAAAATACAAGGGCCAGACTAGTACCGGAATACATCTTAGCTTTACGGGTCTAGCCTATAACCGCTCGGCTACTGTGGCACCTACAAGAATAGTTAATTTACTTAAACATTTGTAAGACAAAATGTGTGAAAATCCACATCAGTCATTTCTTTTTCCTGAACTTATTCGTTTTAAATAAAATAAGTCCGGTTGGCTGAAGAACTGCATCAAGATAAAAGAAGGAACCCTCTGAGTACGAGACTGTCAGTTACATTGTGCGGCTGGCTAACCCTTGCAGAGAAGCCCGTAGTGTCTCCGGATGGTACCGGTGGTAGGTGGTGGGGCCCAGTAATGGGAGTACAGTAGGGCAGTTAGCAGCCCCCTTATCGTCCAAAGCTCCCACAGGGAGAACACTCATCCTCCAGGTCTTTCTACCCAGAACTCCTGCTCTTTAAAGAGCCCAAATTATATCTATAAATACTCTTTCTTTTCTCTCTGGTAATCCCCTTTTTCACTGGGGTTTTTTCCGCCCTCTCACTGGTATTAACTTTTCTCACATGCTATGTGCTTGTCTAGTTGGGTGGTACCCCATTTTCTTGTCCCTAATACAATTCAGACGCTGAATTTATTCACCTGTTCTATTATCCTTTCTCTGTCTTTCCGGTTTTCACATACACACACTAGCACAAAAACACAAGCACACACTATTTAAGAGTCCTCCCACTTAAAGTAAAGTTACTGCTCACATAACTTAGAGAAGTACTCCGCCCTACAGCTCCTCAAGTGGATATAACGGCACCCCCTACCACCACCATATCAACTTGAGACTAAATGTTATTACCAACTGCTCGAGTTATTATCATTTGGGAAAATGGTTTCTTACAGAGTACCAAAACCATCCACCATTTTGTTCCTATTAAATTATAACAAATTTAAGTTCGCCTCCTTTATGCTTTGTAATGGTTTTTTGGTTCTCTCTCTCTCTCTCTCTCTCTCTCACTAGGAAGTATTGCGATCAAGTCTAATCTTCAAAAAATTAAGCTTTCATCAAAAGTATTCGTTTTTTAAGGATCCCAGTGTCCGGCAAAGTCTAAAAAAATTGGTGTTTTGTGGTAACAAAGTACCAAAAAAGCGAAAGAATAAACGTTACGTTCAGATTTGTGTCTCACAGCGCAACGTTCCCTCTAAGCTGTGCGCGCGCACATAAATTTTAAACATAGCGCACATGAAAAATATTTGCGCGCCCAAAAATTAAAACGAAACAAAGAAACCGATTGCAGGAACATATGGATATGCTGATGGTGATGAGAGTCCATGAACAGACAAGACAGAAGACACACCAACTCTGTAATGTAAAAATATTACTTTGTAAACTAGCCCTGAAGATGATCTAGTCCCTAGGTCGGCATAATAAATGTATCACGACTGAAATTGCAATTATTTTTTAATCCTATTTAAATTTTGTTATTTTCCATTTGAATGGAAAAGGGAAACCACAGTAATCAGCTAAATTCTGTCTTCACGATCTAATGATTTGACTTGATTTTAGGGTAGTTTTTTCATTGTGTTCTGTTGTATTGTATGTAGTACAAGTGGTATGCTGTAGGATCGAGTCATTGCGTTTAAGTAGGAACAAAATTTGGTTGAATATTCACACTGTTATTGTATTGTCTTTTTTTTTTTTTTTATTATATGCGCTTTTTTAAATTGCCGCACAAAATGGTTCCGGGGATACCGGGGCTTTAGAACAACAAATCCGGCTAAAGGTTGCCAGATGCCAATACAATTAACTAATAATGTAGCAACAGGACACTAGGAAGCATGGCGACTCAATCGCCCAGGGCACTGGAATAAACCTAGAAAGTTCTGGTAAAGATTACTAGATGCTACAATCTCCGGGTAGGGAGACATTTGACCTCCCCGAAGACGAGAAATCTAGTTTTAGAATAAACGGGGGGGCACACCTCTACAAAGTGCCGCACAGTCTCATTGGGGACTCACCACAGCCAGCGCAAATTGGCGAGACTGGATAAGGCCGCATTTGAAAAGCTGGTACTCGGCAACTAACTTGAGCCAAGCTTTTGAGGCTCATATTGGTACTATCCAAATTTTCTTTGTTAATTCCTGGATGGATAATTTTCGCTTAAGCTAACTATAAGTATAGTCTGTAGTTTTTGATGACACAATCATCAATGCATCTCCGTTGGATTGTAGCCCGAGATCTAAACCTTCCCTGATTTTATTATTTCTGTGGTTGTAGTTGTAGTTTTATAACTTAAAATCAAATAGGTCAGTAAAGTTAGTTTTAGGACAGTTTTTAGGTGGATAGCCTTTTCTCTAACAGCTTTTCATTGTAATGTACGGCTGTAAAAACTGTAACTAATATGTTAGTATTTATACAAATTTTGCATTTAGAATTTGAAAAAAACTGTACAGCGTTCAGAATTGTGGGCGGGAAAAAATCATGTAAGTGTTGAAAACATTTTATTTTTTCTCAGAAGAAAATTTATATTCTATGATCTGTGGGGGGGGGGACAGGACATCTAAACAGGAAAAGAAAATGCTAAAAGCTAAATGTTTGTAGTAAAAAAAAACTTTCCCAAATTATCCCAAATCTCTTTTACACTAAATACCGCTTTCCAAAAAACGCGGGAATATTTTGCAGCAGAGTTAAGTAGCTTGGAAAATAAATAACGTATAATACCCGCGTTATCTACTGTTTCCCTCCATTCCATTTCTTTCTCACTCTGTCTCTCTCTGCAAAGAATATGCGTCCTCTGTAAGGTTCCCTCGGGAGTTTAGTTTCCAAACTTGGCATTAAATATCAACATCATTCTCTAATGCTGAGAATTTAAACTTCTGTAATAGATATTTTATTATTTATATAATCTGAAAGAAAGGGGATGCGAGATTTTAATATATAAATATATGTACATCTTTTTTGTTTTGTTTTGTTGTCAGTACTGTAGTATTATCCTGTTTCCAGAGCGAATTTACTTAACTTCCTAACATCCTACTCCACCATTCTCGGCACATTCAAGTATCGATACATCATATTCTACCTTCCTAATTAATACATTACCCAGGCTCCACGGTAGCCGAGCGGTTAGTGGCGAGACCTGTAAAGCTAATATGCATTATAGTACTGGGTTCGATACCCGGTCTTAGGCCTTGGATTTTATTTAATAGTTAATATGAGAAATTTATAGAAAAGTATGTTTGCTAGTCGGTTATAGGCTAGACCCGCAAAGCTAAGATGTATTGCGGTACTAGTCTAGCCCCTTGGATTTTATTTAACGGTTAATATGAGAAATTTATAGTAAAGTATGTTAAGGGTTATAGGCTAGACCCGCAAAGCTAAGATGTATTGCGGTACTAGTCTAGCCCTTGGATTTTATTTAATGGTTAATATGAGAAATTTATAGTAAAGTATGTTAGGTTATAGGCTAGACCCGCAAAGCTAAGATGTATTGCGGTACTAGTCTAGCCCTTGGATTTTATTTAATGGTTAATATGAGAAATTTATAGTAAAGTATGTTTGCTAGTCGGTTATAGGCTAGACCCGCAAAGCTAAGATGTATTGCGGTACTAGTCTAGGCCATTTAATGGTTAATATGAGAAATTTACAGTAAAGTGTGTTTGCTAGTCGCTTCTGTCCACGACACCTAATTGGTAGTTAGCCCCGCCTGAAAAAATAGGCGATTACTTTACTTGTTTACTTTACTTTACTACATCTTATTCTACCTTTCTAATAAATAAATTACCCATTCCTTTCTCTTACTTGGCAATAAGTGGAAGTATGGTGATTATGTAGATGTTTTCATATCTGATTTTAAGTTTGTCTGTGAGTCTGAACGTGTATGAACAATATAACCCAAGATCTAAACATCACCGGAAGCTGAAATTAAACATACCTTACCAGGGAACTTGTCTGCAACCTAGCGGTCAAAAACTCCTTTAAACGGAAGTACCACTGGAATATATTGTTCACATTTTTCAGAGATTTTCTCGGATTTTCCCTAAAGATTTCTTTTGAAATTTTTTGGCTTATAACATTAGTGTATAGCATTTTTCCCCGGAAAATTCGATCAAGGTAGTAGGCTTTCCTCAGAAGTACCATTATAGCGTAATTTGAGGTATTATAACCTTTCCAGGAGGAAGGTTAAATGAGTTTCTAAATCACGATTTTGAGGAAAATTCCATCATATTAACTTCCGCTAGTATTAAATTAAAGCGCTTTATAATATATGTATTTCTTAGTGCTCAAGTATCTACAACAACTTGCTTAAACCAAGTTAGAATTGGATTATAATGGCTTTAAGATCATGCCGTATTCTAATTCCTGGTTAACCAACTTTTAATTATAATCGAAACAATGAACTAGAATCGATTAAAACTTATTAAGAAAGTTTTATTATAATTTTAAGTTAGTTCTGGGCAGGGGAAGATTTTTTGTTATTTTAGGGCTAAATGTGTTAAGGAGTTATTTAAAATAATAATTATAAAATAATTGTTTTATTTTATACTGAAATGGAATTATTATTAATATTATAGTAAAATGGATTTTCCCTTCAGGGGGGTCTATAAATATTTTCACGTCGAAAAGTTTTTCTTTTTAATGTCATTGAAAAACAAAAACAAATTTGAGGTGGGTTGAATATGAATTATTAACTTAGTTGACTCTGGTTTTCCATTTCTTTAAGAGAGGTGGCAAAAATAATGGACCGAGGAGTGAGTTGTTGTTAGAGTTTGGATTCATTATGGCAACTCTTTCTCGCGTCAGCGATGATTTTCTTCTTACTGTAGAAGAGAGAAGAGAAAATAAGGAAAGTTATGGGGAAGCAACTTAAGAGATTGAAGGACATCATCTGGACGGAGTCATCTAAGTGAAGAACTTAGTTTACAAGAGCTTTCTAAACTCCTGGGTAAGCTAAAACCTCTCCTGAACTTGGCCGTGGAGGAAGCTAAATACCTGGCTTAGCATTTCTATTTTTATTTAATCATTGCTACAGTTTTATAAGATTTTTTAATTTTTCACCCTTACCCTGAGTCACTTCCTGCTGGAAGTGCTGTAATCGTGTCCAAAGTTCGTAAATTGTGTTTCACCAGGACGAAAAGTTGAAAAGAAATACTCTCCTTAAAAAACCCCCTTCTGATTCTGGGATTTATCCATTATCTAGGACTTGAAAATGTAATGTTTTTCTGCTGGCACCAAACATTAGATCTTTGAGATGATTATAGATCAAAGAAAGGGGAAAACACATTTTAGTTGCAGGAAGGAACTGCATCAGAAAGTACCTGCAATCCCAAACAAGAGATGATGTAGTTTTTTTCACAGCTGCGGTACACTTAATGTGCAGCCTGATTTAGGAAAAGCTGAAAACTTCCTTAACTTTGTTGTTCATTATTTTTGGTGACTGATTCATAGTTTCAATAGGATGAAAAAATAATTGCCATTTCCATGAGCAGACAAGACAGAAGACACACCAACCCTGTAATGTAAAAATATTACTTTGTAAACTAGCCCTTAAGATGGACCTAGTCCCTAGGTGGAAAGCTCGGCAGAATAAATGTATCACGACTGAAAACTGGCAATTATTTTTTCCTCCTATTCCTTTTTTTTAAGGTCTTTGTTAGAAGCGCAAATCTTTATGGCAAGAAAATGTCGGGGCCTAGGTTATCGTGTAAGAAGTCTAACCTTGACTCTGATTGAAAAATGGTCTTTGTAGACTATCATCTAACAATAGAAGGAGTACAAAGAAGTTGTAAAATATTTTGTAAATTTATAGATCGTTTGGAATGAAGCAGTTGTGGGACAGTCGTAGGGGAATAGAGGAGGCCGCAGGTTTGTTCACAGCTGCAAGTGTTCCTTGAGATCCCTATGGAATCTATCCGCCTAGTCTACTGTTTCTCTTGTCATGGCAACGACGAGAAATAAGAAAACTCCGCGCCCAATACTAAAAATCGTTCACTTTAATGGCCAGAGGGAAAAATAGTATCTAAATTTTAGAATTTAAATTAAAACCAAAAAAAAAAAATAAAACAAAGTTAAAACTTGAACTGAATACATAAAAAATGTAAATAAACGAAAAAGTTGTTCCTTTTGTTGGGTTTATTTACTTTACTGTATAAATAGAGTTTGAGGTAAATAAGGGCCACGTTTTATATGTTAAATAAATAGTATCTATATAACGAAAAGACTAATCCTCAATTTAGGATTTTTTTTTTTATTTTATTGGACTAGACTAGACTCCCCTGGTTGCCCTTGATATTGGAAAATAGGTCCCAGCGAGGGGATTGATATTCAAATCACACAATAGAGTAGCCAGGGAGTGGGCAATAAGGGCTCAGCTACTACACTAGCGCTCCAGTGTACACTAGGGCAAGGTAATCGTGTACCTTTTGTTGTACGTATAAGCATCACCCAGGGACGGCAGAGTATCATGGTCCGAGTTCTAACCACCGCCCCCTTGTTCACTCTACAGTGAACTAACCATCCCCTACAGAGCAAGGCAACTATCCCTAATTGCTATGCTAAACGAGTAAGCCCGCGCTGGTCTCCGCCCTCATCCTCCAGGAAGGCTTTATTGCCTTCTCTACTCGTCTCCAATGAATACCAGCGTTGTTCCTTTTCTATTTTCTAGTACCTGTCCCACTGATTCGCATACGCAGTCTCTCTCTGTTGCCTCGCTAGGCCCAATTATTCCATCCTAGGCCAATCTTAACTTACCGTCTCACCTACTCACCAACCAATCAAAATAATTCCATTGCAACATCCATTTCAATTTATAATTTAATTATATGCCCATATTTATTATTATAATAAATTGAGACTATGTCCATAATTTGGAATAAATTAGACCGTCAATTTAGTTGAAATTTCTCTTACTATTAATAACAATTATTGCTTCCGAAATGAACTTCCGGTTGGGATTTTGATTGATAAATCAATGTGACGTATATTTCTCTTCAATTACGAATATTGCGGAAAATGGCGTATTTTCTTTGCAAAACTCTTCTCGGATAGTTCATCAAGATTCTCATTTCGGCCGCTAAGCATTCCATTTAACGACTCTAGTTCACTGGTAAAGCATCCACACACAAGTGATCTTCACTGAATCTTCTGAATTCACAAGATCGCAATACAAGTGAAAAACGGTGGTGGGGGGAGAAACGCTGTTTTGTATTGTATTGGTGCTAGCCATGGGCGGAGGAGTGGTGGAGGAGAAATTCCGCTATCTGATTGGCTCCTGCAAAAGAAGTACCAGTACCGACCTTTCTCTTCTACTTTTTTTTTTGGCTTTAGCCATATCTCATTACAGTGATTTCATCAGCTCTTGGTATCTGATACCCCAAGGTACGAATCTGAATCTTTCTTAAAGTTAAGAGTTGTGTTTTCCTCGCATCTGTCAATAACCATCACGTTCTCATGAACTTCTTCAGATTCCCAGTGAATTGAAAATGCTGTGTAAGGGGAAATCCATCCGTTGGCGGAATTAGTCTTTATTCGAGATCGAGGCACGCCTCAGATTTGTGACGATTATAGTTCCTTAAATATATCTTCTTCGCCTGTTCCTCGATCGATTTCTTCCTCCTACTACTCGCTGAGAAAACCATTGCCTTCTTCCACAAAAAGGAGAACCAAATGCCCCAGAAATGGAGTTTTACCTTACCAGGGCGTTTGGCCGTTTCATTCTCCCCTACAACGTTCTGGCGCAATAAAATTAAACTTGGAATAGATATTGCAGTATGTTAGCTTCAAAGGAATTTGAATGCACTATGAATAGAGCAACTATTTTTCGTTCCAGAACGTCTTTAATAATATTATAACCAAGAGCACCGTACTAACATCTCAATGCCCAATACTGGAGAACAATACAAACACTTTAGATATATACTTAAAAAGATGTTGGATCTATTTACGAAGTGAAGAGATCCTTAAACTAGGTTAGAAGGGGCCCCCGATGGTTGAGGAAACGTCTTCCTAAATTAAGATGATTAACCTACAGCCCCTGGCCTGCTGGTTATTTCAAGATGGAAGAGGTTACGAACTGTTGAAGTTTTGTTTTGATAGTTTTAAAGTAATGTAATTTGTTACAATGAGAAGAATCTAAACTCTTAATTTCCCCCCTCCACCATCTCCCGCCAAATCGATGTAATAATAAACACTAATAAGGAACTGCGAAGCGGAAGTGTGAAACGGTAATAAATGCAAAGTTAAAGAAGTGAATTTTAATTACAGCTATTATGTGTAATTCAATTACACTTGGAGAGAGAGAACTGTTAAGATGTTCCTGCTCACTCTAGGGAGATCTCGAGATCTCTGCATCCCGTTTAATGGATCATTATCTACCATGCTTCTTCGGTACTTCTGCTGCTTATAATTATTTCTTTGCTGATTTCCTTCTTCTACTTTAATGGAAAGGTAAGAAGTAGTTTTAAAAAAAATGTACTCTGTCTATCCACGCCATCTTGGAACCCTGTCCAGGTTCGTTATGCAATAATCTTATTATGCAAATTTGTTTTTTCCCTCTTTTTCTACTAAATTTTACACCAAGGAGAATATCTTTTAATATTTTCAGAACTCGCATTTTCTTTCTTAAATTAGTACCAAGTTTCGAGTAATGGAAACCCAGAGGCCAGGTAGCTCTTTTAAGAGAAGAAAATTTTAAAGTTCCAGACTATCAGAGAAAATAGCAGTTTTGAAAAACTTTATCTACTGGTTGTTTAGGGGAGCTGTTACGTCACACTCCCTCCTTCAACCGCTTCCTTGTAAACGTTAAAATATTAAACTCATCTGATGAAAGTCACGACAGATTTTTGTAATTTCCTTTTTTGTCTTCCACCTGTGGGAGGGGGGGTGAGGAGGCTGTCATTTACAACTGGCCATTATGAGGTTCCACTCAATAATCTTCCCTGGTTTTTCTTTAAAGAAAAACTTCTTTCCCTAAGAGGGAGGGATAAAATATACAAGTACCAAGTAATATAATTCAAAGATTATTTCAAGTACATTTGGTATCTATTCGAAGCAGAGGAAAATTGATAGTAAGGCTTGAAAATTCTTTTCATTTTTTCCCCCTTATACTGCTCCAAGTTGGCAGTAGGCCATCTTCTTTTTAATTTTCCTTTTTCTTTAAAAAAAAACTTAGATATTTCTTCCCTGTCAGCCATTACATCACTAAGGAGGGTGTTGACAGTTTCTCTATTTGGGAAAAACTTACTGAAAAGTGTTTTTTTTAGATTTTGGAGTTTTGAATGAATTTTCAATCTGTATTCAGAATTCTCAGATTTTTTGGTCCAAATCTCTATATTAATTAATGCAGATCCAATTTAAAATTCTTGTCAGTCTACACTGATTCATTACGAGATGTGGCTATTAAATAACGAGACTGATTCTGCTACAGAAATACTATGCATACGCAAAATCCGGAACGACCGTCAGCTGTGCAGCGTAAAGCCTTCTCTTTCGGACTGCAGCGTGTCTCACGTGTTTGTAGAGAAATCTGTCTGACCGGAACCGTCGTTTGTGTAAAAAGGTGTTAGTTTCGTTTTGCCGAAAACATGTGATACTACACATGTAGTAGAGCAACGAATTGTTGTGAAATTTCACATCAAAACTTGATAAAACCGCTACTGAAACTTATCTTTTATTAAAAGAAGTTTATGGTGATCAATGTTAAACACGTGCGCGAGTTTTTTGAGTGGTTCAAGCGTTTCCAAGACGGCCGAGAAGACGTCGGAGATGATGACCACCCGGGGTCGCCCTTCCACGTCCAAAACGGATGAAAATGTCGATTATAATTAATCAGCAATTACTACCGTCCCCGAAGGATTCGGGGAAGCATCGTGGATTTTTTCGTCCCCGAAGTGACTCGGCTTCTTCATCAAGGTCCAGCAAAAAGGGAGTTTTGTAAGATAAGTAAATGTACTGAGATTTTTAGTATTATTGCATTTAATATATCAGGTTTAAAAAGTAAACTTTATAATTTGGAATTTAATAATTATTTAAAAAATTACGAGATATTTTTATTATTCGAAACTTTTTTAACTGAAGAAAGCATTTTTGATAAATTTAAAGATATTCATTCTGATTATGAATTGGTGTTTTCTCCTGCGGTTAGGAGTGCAGGCTTCGGAAGGGCAAGTGGTGGTTCAGTAATGGGCGTAAAGAAAGAATTGATTCGCCGTAATTTCTGTAAATTTGTGAGTTTTTCTAATCATACGCTGATTGAGGTTAATAATAGATTAAATAATGTTTTTTATATTGTTCCGGTTTACTTAAACTGTAACTGCTGGCTTGAAGACTTTCAGTCACTGTATGATTTAATTAATAAGCACAACACTTTTCAATACTTACTGATAGGCGATTTTAATGGGAGGGGTTGCTAATTTACAAGTCATTCCAGACTATTTAACTGTAGATACTAACTGATTATGTGTAAAAATGCAATCTTAATTCTCATGGTAAGCAATTACTTTCAATTTTTGCTGATTTCAATTTAATCATATTAAATGGACGGACTAATGGTGATTATTATGGAGAATATAGTTTTATTGGTGCCCAAGGGTCTACAGTAATAGATTTTGGTGCTGTATCCGCCGACATTTTACCTCATTTGTCCGACTTTGAAGTCTGCCAACAACACTTCTCAGATCATTTACCTATAGTGTTAAGGTTGTCATTGAGTATTAATATTAAAGAAGATATGCTTTTATTACCCAAAATTGAAATGGTGTAATAAACATACAGATAAATTTAAGAAAGAAATAGAAACGGGCTTACAGTGATTACGAGTCTAAAGATTGTCATGTGTTAGAATTAGAGAATCTCACAGAAATGATGGTTAATTTTGCTTATAAAAATAAGTTAGTGTATCCACAGAAAAATAATTACAAACAAAGCTGGTACGACGCGCAGTGTTCTGGGGCGCGTGAATATCTGTTTAGTTTACTAAAAATGTATCGGAGATCAAATTCTACCACGATAAAAACATTGTACATGAAGGCAAGAAATAATTATAAACAGATTATAGAAAGATTCAAGGATACCCACCTGTCTGATCCAAAGATTAGAGTAAGAAATTTAATAAACATTTTTAACTAAAAAAAGGAACACGAAAATTAATAAAGAGTTTTGATGTATTTGAAGTTACTTCTATTGTTTTTGACAAGTTCAATAGAAAATCTGTTTTCCTCTACCAATTAAGGTGGTTGGAAAAATCTAAAACAGACTATATTTTAAAAAAAACCCATTTTCTTTATCTTAGGGAAACTTTGAATCCTATCTGGTTAAAATTAAAAGAAAATCGAGATCCTGCATGATTGCATCATTATCCTGTTTTACTGTAAGAGTTGGTTGAAATTCGTATTGGCAGTTAATTATTAGCAAGATGAATTGAATAATGTTACGTCACTAGCGCAAAACATTTATGTCTTTATTACGTCAGAGTTTGTGTGTGTGGGGGGGGGGGTTGAGCGGTGTCTGGAGAGTAAGGGGAAGTACAGTGCCACCATGATAGTAATGTACATGTATGATATGGTGGACGAAGGCCGAGTTTTGGGGGCGTGCGGAGGCGTGCATCTAGCTGTAACAAACCGAGCAATGGTAATAAGGCAATAAATCGCTCATTTACCGCCTCTACCATACTATACTCGCATTCGTCTTGCCGCCTCCAGTACATACATCACAATTATCTTCACTCAAGCCAAAACCATTTCTCTTCTCTATACAAACATAGGTCGTCGTCCATAAAATACACGCACAGAGATCTCCTCTAGATTTTAGGAGAGTGTAATGTATAACTGGGTGGGTGGGTTGAATAACCCTCGATTATGCTGCTACTGCGGGCAGAAAGTCGCAGAAGGGATTCGAAACTGGAGATGGGCCTCTCCACCCAAAAATCATGTACTCAGATGTCGTGTAAAGCCAAAAGATGATGAGCTGAAGATCTCCAGAAATGAAATGATGAATATCGTAGATCTCTTGAAATTAATCAATCCATTTCTCTAATCCAGATTATTAATCCGAAAATTTAAGTTCATATGTTCTAGATCATTCAGAAGTTCTGTTTGGTACTGACTATGCTGGTCTGAGTGGTCTTACTTAATCGGCTTATCCATTAAGCTTCCAGTAACATCCCTGAAAATCTCACTCTAGAGCGCTCCCATGTAATTCCCAAGATATCCAGCTTAACGCTCCGCAATTAGCCGAAAGGGGGAGTCCCTAATGGGCAGCTTTTGCCCTCACCTCCATTCACATCGACTTGTTTCCTTCCTTTATCATTTTTTTGTTTTCTCTCTCTCTCGATAGAACAACATAACTTCCGGAAATACACGTCTTGATGTTGACGTTCATGGAGAAAAAGAGGCACAACTCAAAAAAGAATAAGTCTTCAAATTTGTTATTTAGACTAATTTTATTGACCTGGTTAGGAGAAAGTAAAAAAGTGAAAAATCAGTAAGTTTGCATTTTCACATCGAGAGATAAGCCTACTCATCTCAACCCTTTCTCCAGTATTGTCTCTTTATCTCATTCTCCCTGGAATAATCTTTAAAATAATTAATGTTGATCATTATTAGTACAAATTTGTGCTGAAAGTTACGTGCTTCTGGTTACAAGTTTGTTGGTCTCAAAGTTTCAGCCAGATCCCTTGCTGGGACCAAATTGAAATTTATGGTTTTCAGCTTTCTTTGATTTATTTTTGCAATTAAAAGATAAAATACCCACACATAATCTTCCCATTTAGAATAAGTACGCAATTAAAAGTATCTTCATCACCTGCGTCGTATATTAGAGGATTCTGAAATTAAAATATTTCAATTAATTTAAGTTAATTTCTAGAGAGAGAGAGAGAGTGAGAGAGAGATAAAATTACCCAGTTTGTAATTAAAATGTTAATTCAGTGTATTAATTTCAGTTGGCTGAATGGTGCTGAACAATTACTGCATTCGAACAGACGAACTGAAAGGGTGGAGGTACAAGGTGAGTCAATTAGTTACTTTAGGTAATTAATTACCTTGCACTACTTTAAAATTGCATTAATAACAATTAATTAGCTGATGCAGGTGTGCATTTTTTTTCTTCCAATTACTGGAGCTTTTTTATTATTTTTTTGAGGATTAAAATAATAGTTTGAGTTATTTATCTTTAAATCAATTGAAACAGCTGATTTCTTTGAAATTTATTCCAAATACATTGGGCTAGGTAACATTACACAGCTGTTTGATGACAGTGATGTCATCGGTTGCACTGACTGGCAACCTCCACTCCGCACAAATTTAAAAATACCAAGGAATCAATCGATCTCTTTCATCCACTCCTTAGTTTCGATCCTTAAGTCGTGAAAAAGACCAACATTATTTGGTCTGTCAGTCCAGCTAAGGATTCCCGGATAAGGATAATCGATAGGGGGCCACTATTGGAGGAGTCCCTAAGCTATTAAGTGATTTCTAATCAACAAATAAAATCATTAAATTCATCTTATAAAATTAAGTATTCTCTTACTAATTAGAGAAAATGTTGGCAACAACATTAAATTTTCTATTCCGAGTTTACAATCGGAAAAAAGCGTTTTCTTTCAGGTCCCCTTTGAATTCGGGGAAAAGTTGTTTTTTAGAAAATGGCTGTGTCTCAAAAACTGAAAACTGCAGGAAGCTGAAACTTTAAGCTTTAGATTGGACCCAATGAGGCAAGCTGGCGGTCAAAATCCCTCTAACGGAAGTATTTATTTATTTATATATCTTCCAGACGCCACGGTATCCGAGAGGTTATAGGCTGAACCCGCAAAGCTAAGATGTATTGTGGTACTAGTCTAGCCCTTGGATTTTATTTAATGGTTAATATGAGAAATTTATAGTAAAGTATGTTAGGCGGTTATAGGCTAGACCCGCAAAGCTAAGATGTATTGCGGTACTAATCTAGCCCTTGGATTTTATTTAATGGTTAATATGAGAAATTTGCAGTAAAGTATGTTTGTTAGTCGCCTCCGTCCACATCACCTAATTTGGTAGTTGGATGTAAAGCACGCCTGAAAAAATAGTCAATTACTTTACTTAACTTTATGTATCTACCGTTAAAGACGTACAGAAGGAAGGGGTTGACCCAATTATAAGTATAAAAAAATAAATACAAATAATTGAAAAAATAGAAAATTGCATTTCTGTAGTTTTTGCTCGGTGCGGCATACCCCGGGCAAACCTTTAAACGTATCTACATTACATTTTTCACAAAATCAAATCAGATTTTTGGATCTACATAAAAACTTTGAAGTAATCAAAATAAATAAATAAATAATTAACATAGAATTCGCCCTTCTAAAAATAAAAGAAAAAAAAAGATATTAACGTAGACTCGTATTTAAATTAGTTTGGCCAACTCTACTAAATCGCAGCAGTTCAAATTACTTTCTAGAACACTTTATTAACTCTATATAAAGTGGTAACCAGTATAATTGGGAAATCTAAATATTCTCATTGGGCCGACCGACTATCTCTACCGCTCTAGTTTAGACCGACGGCGCCCCCCCCCCCAAACGTACGCGCACAATCATCAAGCAATGGCACAACTTTGATTGTACAATCGATTGTTTTGGGCTGGAGGGAAATCTAAATTGTAAACCCTTTTCTCTCACTCACGCTCTCTCTCTCTCTCTCTACCGCCACCACCATTTCCTGTGCTCTCTTTCTCATTGTCAGTTTGTGCATTTGTCTGTGACACTGGGTCTGTGGGTTTTACGCGCTTGTTCCTTTTTTTTTAATTTGAATTTTGAATAAAATTATGTAGATGGAGAATTATTGAAGCTCGATTAAAACTATTTTTTTTTGTTTCATTATACAGTAGAACCTCGATTAACCGGCCCTTGGTTAACCAGGGGTTCGGATTAACCGGGATCATGTTGAGTCATCATAAGAACCACCTGGATCGGCGACAGGAAAATTTTTTGTCTTCCGATGTAACATAATTGTAGGCGTGGCAGTAGCTCTTTTATACCTGATTTTCTTGAAGGGTTCTTTATGTATGTAAAAACACAAAATATAGTGCAATTAGTACTGAATTTCTTGGGATTTACCACGGTCTTACAAAAGACCATGGGGATTTACGTGTCGTAAATGGTTCGATTTTCAACTTCATGGTTATATGTAATATTTTTTAGTGGATAATTACCGGCATTATTTTATATCTTCCCAGAGGAGCAGCCTAATCTCAAGAGCTAGTCTTCAGTGTTAATCAGTTCCGTCCTACAGAAAACATCTTTCGTTTGCCCTCTTTCGGTCGAATTTTTATTTCACTTACGCAACGGAATCCTTTAAGACAACTTGGTGCTAAAACGTACAAATGTTCTACGTAATACTGTGTATTCCGGTTTAACCGGGATTTCAGTTTTCCTGGGTGGATATAGCCGGAGGTCAGCCCGGTTAATCCAGGTTCTGCTGTATTATGATGTGTGTGAGAGAGAGAGTGAAAGATAGATGCAAAGAGTGAAAGGTGAAAGCGACTAGAGCGCATTCTAGCGTTCAAAAATCCCCCTACCGGAAATACCCTTTCTATTTTTGAAATTTTCTACAAAAAAAAATAGTTACAAAAATTTCCTCTATGTATTATTATGCACTATACGATTTTAGTGTAAAAACGGAAGTTGTTCGTACATTACAACAATTTACCAATTAATATCACACTATTTTCCTGGTGTTTTTTTGCGCCAAATATTCCCTGGCTTATTTTTGTTTGTCCGTTTGTTTATTACTCGTCTTTTCCCTGTTTATATTATTTAACAATAATTTTTTGAAATATTTTCATTTTGCCACCTGTTGTAGAAATAAATTATTTGATAATTTAAATGTATTATCACATTATATTATTATTAAATTATCCACATTCATTTGGAATTATTTTCATAAAATGCTTCGAGGCGTGCATATTTTGTAAAATAATTAATGAACATTATTTTTTGTTTTTTCACAAAATTATTTGCAGCATACTGTTATTCTGTGTTGTGTGAATTAATAAATAAAAAAAATAATAATAATAAAAATAATAAAATTAATCCAAAGAATAGAAAATTGATGAAAAACTGTGACGTAGTGAAGAAAAGGATAGCCTCTGTTTTTAAAAGGTTAATTTTTATTTTCCACTTCGTGAAAAATCGGTCCATACATGACATGGCCCTAGTCAAGCCTGCCGACTATACGAGGGTCGTTTGAAAAGTCCGTGCAAAAATAAAAACTACTTAATTTTTTGGGGTAAACCTTTTTTATTTTTCAACATAGTCTCCTTTTAGGCTTATACACTTCGTCCAACGCTGCTCTAGTTTGTTGATCCCTTCCGAATAATAGGATTTGTCGAAATCTGAAAAACAGCCATTCGTTTCTGCAATCACCTCCTCGTTTGAATAAAATCTTTTTCCCGCCAGCCATTTCTTCATATTTGGGAACAAATAGTAGTCCGAGGGAGCCAAGTCTGGAGAATAGGGGGGATGTGAAACGAGTTGGAACCCTATTTCCATTAATTTTGCGACCACAACTGCTGAGGTGTGAGCTGGTGCGTTGTCGTGATGGAAAAGGACTTTTTTGTAGGCCAATCGTGGGCGTTTTTCTTGCAGCTCGGTTTTCAAACGGTCCAATAATGTTGAATAATATGCACCTGTAATAGTTTTACCCTTTTCCAGATAGTCGATGAGAATTATTCCTTGCGAATCCCAAAAGACAGTCGCCATAATCTTTCCGGCCGAAGGAACGGTCTTCACCTTTTTTGGCGCAGATTCCCCCTTGGTAACACATTGTTTAGATTGTTCTTTGGTCTCAGGAGTGTAGTGATGTATCCATGTTTCATGCACAGTGACGAAACGACGCTTAAAGTCCTGCGGATTCTTCTGGAACAGCTGTAAACCGTCCTTGCAACACTTCACACGATTTCGTTTTTGGTCAAGCGTGAGCAATCGCGGCACCCATCTTGCGGATAGCTTTGTCATGTCCAAATGTTGATGGAAAATATTATGTACCCGTTCATTCGAGATGCCCACAGCACTAGCAATCTCACGCACCTTCACTCTTCTGTCATCCATCACCATATCATGGATTTTATCAATGATTTTTGGAGTAGTAACCTCAACAGGGCGTCCAGAACGTTCAGCGTCACTTGTGCCCATATGGCCACTCCACAAATTTTGAAACCACTTATAAACTGTTCTAATCGAAGGTGCAGAGTCACCATAATGTTTATGAAGCTTCTCTTTAGTCTCCTGAGGCGTTTTGCCTTTCATAAAGTAGTGTTTAATCAACACACGAAATTCTTTTTCGTCCATTTTTTGAAAATCACTCGACTTCCTCGATTCAAACGAATGCCAAACACAAAGAAATAGACCGATCTGACTGAAACTTGGTGTGTGTTCTTCCAAGAGATGCTACTAACTAAACATAACCTCGATACGCGCCAGTGGTGCTATCTCTCTGACTTTGCACGGACTTTTCAAACGACCCTCGTACGTGTCTAATCTCCAGGACGTAGCATAGACAGCGACGTCGTCAGCATACAAGGCCAGTCGAACATCCTTTGGTCGAGGCATTCGTCCTTCTATTACATCATCGTTACGTAATGAGTTTTTCGCTAAAATGACTTTTAAAATTTTATTCTATATATTTTATAAATTACAAATACATATAGATTTATTTATCATTTTTCGTTTTTGAACAAGGTTTGTTTAGAGATTAGGAGGCAGACTTCCGTTTAAGGTTATGTTTTCGCCGCTTAAAAACTGAATAGTGTTGATATTACTCAAATATGACGTAAATTTATGAAGATTTATTAACTCAGTCCTTTTGAAAAAGAATCTTACTTTTCTCGCAGGAAACCTTAGTGTAAAAAGGTATTTCCGGTGTAACCATCTCTTATAAAAATCTGTCACGATGTTGAATGGCATTATAAAGCGTAAAAAAAAAAATTAATAAATAAAAAAAAAGAGTTCAAATTGAATTTTAAATCTTGCACAAAAAGAAAAATGATAATGTGTAAACCACTTTTAAGAAATAGAAGAATGTGTGAGAGAGACTACGTGAGTAAAAATAAATATGGAGAATTCTTTTTTTCCTACCCCAAAGATTATAAGTACAGAGAAGAATGAAGGATGATTGACGTAACGAAATGACGTGTTACACACAATAGTTTGATGGAAAAGGCAGGACAGTTTTAAAAAAAAGAAAACGAGGTAGGGAGGGAGAATTCGGAAGGAAGGGATGCTGCGCCTGAGGGAGGAGAAAACGGAAAATAGAAGTAGGAGGTTGATGTGGAAGTGACAGCCCTGGATTTCCTTCTAGATCGTCCCTGTGTGTGTGTGTATGTGTGGGGGCGTTCATCACTGCCGCCTCCGTGGTACATCTCACTAAGTGTAGCAATTTCCTCTCGTACTTCCACAGATCTCTCTCTAAACTTGCCGCCTCCAGCGGTTCCTTACTTGATAAGTGCAAACCTCTTGGCTCTGGCTCTCACTTTGCAAAAAAAGGCGATATATAATTTCTGTTCTGCTCTCATCTTTCTAGAGGCTCGTCCTGACTTCTTGGTATTACTATTTCCTACCGAAGAAAAGTGAACAGCCGGGTTACAGCTCCTATGGTAGTGCAAGCACGTAGGATGTGATATAGCAAACCTGTTGTAAGTTGGCAATTCGGTCACGAATGTCTATGGTTGAGGATTGCCGACACTTTTTTTTTACCCCATTACTGACATATATAAAATACATAATTCTAGTTAACTCTTAAATTAACTCGCTTATTTGCCTAAACAATAGACCCTTGCTGAAGCCTGGAATGTGAGGAAGTGCGAGAGAAAGACAAAGGAACAAATAAATTCCAGCGGAAGGAAGTGGGTTAGCTGAACTAGGGCGGCCATATTTTTGAAATATAAAAGACTTCCGATAGTTGATAAAATTATTTAGAATATGAACTCCGAGAAACTGAGTCTTTCCTGTAAGTTTAAATAACGCGAGGTACAGAAGGCAATGTCAGGGGAGATTGGACGAACTAAGTCCAAATTCCTGAATTCCTGTTAAGACCCGAAACCAAAGTTTCCATGCTCTATAGGCTCGTAAGCTGCTAGCCCTCTATCTGGAATTGGTGCCCTACTAAGCTAAGAGACCGTTCTTCACACATCATTGGATACGAGGTCTGTAAATTAAGTAATGAGACGTGATTTTTTTTAAAAAATGTTTATTCAAAAAGAATTACAATTCTATATTGTCACCTTCAAAATAACTTCCTTCTGAAGCCACACAGCGCTGGAGACGTTTCTTCCACTCCTCATAGCAGTGCTCGAACTCCGATACTGGAATAGCCTTCAGCTGGTCGGTTACAGCCGTTTGAATGTTTTTTTGACTGTCCCAAAATGAATTCCCTTGAGGTGATTTTTCAACTTCGGGAAGAGAAAAAAAGTCACAAGGACTCAAGTCAGGGCGAATAAGGAGGCTGAGGAGCCACAGGAATGTTTTTACTGGCCAATAACTCGTTTATAATCAAGAATGACTCAGTTCGGGATGTTGTAATGGGATGTAGTGATGTGTTTAGGAACTTTGAACAAAATATTCTGTTTGTTGCGCTTCTTAATGTAGTAGGTTCGGACCACTTTCCCCTTCTCTGCGATTAAACACAAAAAAAAAGTCACAAACTTGCAGGTCGGTAGGGCGGCACATTTTAACTGGTGATGTTGAAATGTGGTGCCCCTCTCCTTCCATAAAAGAAAATATAATATCCAACACTTTTTTGCAAGCAAATAGACTTTTGTAAGTACTAGATTTAAAAATACGATTTCCAAATGTTAATATGGACTCTAACAATAGGTACTTACACCACTACAAACTTCACAATACCACTTCCAAAGCTGCAACAAAACATTTTACTTCCACCTTACAAAACATATAACCATTCCTCAATTCTGGACTTTACCAAACATTGGAAAACGAAGGGAAACTGTCAATTATACAACAGGTCTACCACTACATATGGAGAAAATTACCAATCATAAATATTTTAAATATTTGGCGAGAAATTGAAATTGTCCAAAGGTGCCCTCCCTTTCCACTACTCCATGTGTTTGATTTTTTTTTTTATTATATTTATCCTGGAGCAAAATATAAATTTCTGGGAGGTGTGAGGTTCGAGAGAAATTTCTGTAGGGATACGGGGGGGGGCGAAAGAAAGGTTGGCAACCATTGCTCTTAGTAGTACTAGCTCGTAACATCAATATTTTGTTTAGTTACTAATTGCTGAAACTGTTTACAATTTGAAGTGGTAGTAAATTCACCATAAAAAGGCACATCTAGATACTTCCAGGTGTTAAGCTATTTGGTAGCTTTTGTTAATTACCTACAAATTTATTAGTACTTGATTAATGGGCAAAATTTATTGAGAGAAACTATAGAATGGCTAATGTCTATAATTGTAAAATAGTTTGTAGTTTATTTATGTATTTACAAAGTTTTAACCACCCAGACTGTGTGGTGGATTGGCGAGCTAGTTAATAGGAGAATGGGGGTCTTCATTAGTAGAGTTACAGCCTCTTTCCCTTCCTTATTGTGGGCGATAAAGGACGTTAGAGAAACTATATATACACACACACTATTATAGTTACCTATAATACTATTCACCTAAACTATAGAGAACTATAGTGTGCATAAGGTAGATTGAACTTCTTGCCTTACTGACTATATGTATATAGACAAGTGCTGCTTCACCCCATAGCCAAACTTCCGTCGACCTCTCAGATCCTCGCAGATCACTTCACGCTACTACTCCTTATAGCTAACTGCCAGCCAGCCAGCCAGTAAAGCAGCGTGTTCGTCAAACCGTTAACGGCTTGATACTAGGAGAGCTAAGCGATCACCTCGCCTACTCAAGGAATTCTCCTCTTCTCTTATCTGGAGTTAAGTAACCCCTCCTTCTTCATCAAACTCTCTCACTCCTGTTAGCCTCGCTCTCCTTCCTTCCGTTTTCTGCAACAACTGCAACCATTCTCCAAATTCCGGGGCCATCAACCGCTTATTTGTGTAAGCTCATGTAAAATTTTAAGTGATGCACATTAGATGATGATACTATTTAGACAGAAGAATTAAATTTTGATTTTTTTTTTTTTAAGATTAAGTAGGGAGCCTTAAAAGGCAAAGGTTATGCCAAAAAAGGGTGCTGGCAAGCCTAGGAAGAACTGGCTGTATTTTTGAATTAATTAAGGCAAAGCAATCATAATTATCACCGAAGTAATTAAAGGGATCCAAATTATGAAGCTGCATGTTTTTTTTTTTTGATATTTTTCTGGCATTAAAAACAACCTACTATTCTTTTATTTTAGAAGATCAGTAATGTTCTGCATTTAGGACGTGGTGAAGGGTAGAGATGATGGAAATGACAATGAATGATGGATTATAAGATTATCATCATTGAAAATAGAACCATGTCTTTTCTAAGATTAACAACGTTATTTCTCCAGTCAGAGAAGAGTGGGAGGTGGAGGAGAGGATTGTGAAGAAGACTGGCTGGCCTTCCGCCCGAGCCGAGTTAGAGGGGCGGGGAAGGAAGTGAGAGAAATCGGGTGACGCTATGAAGGGGGCAAGCCAATGGAAGAAGGATTTGACAAGCACCTTTCTTTCGGCCACCTGTCTTTGTGTTAGTTCGTGTTTATGTTCATCCAGCTCACTAAGTGTTAGTCAACTGGTTCCATCCTTGACTAAAGTCAATACTCGAGGCTTAATATGGACGACAGTGAGTAAGAAAGTTGAATTAAGTTTAAAGCCTTTGTAAGGACAGAAATCACGCCTCATGGGTTAGTGTCCTTCCGCCCCGCAAAGTAAAGTCTAAGTGTTCCCTGGAAAATTAAAAAAAAAAAAACACTTCCGCTCGTTCATCACTTCTTTCGGCATATCCTTTCTTGCTTGGTATAAAATAATTCAAGGAAGAAGACATCCTTGTTGTTTTGAAGAATACCTTTAAAATTTGGGCGTCAGAGAAATTTCTTGTGAGGGAGGTACCTAGTAGTTTTAGGAAGGCAATGTGTTTAAAGTCGACAATCTTTTTAAGGGTGTTATAAAATTTAATAATTAACCAGTTAATTGTTTCGACCTTGTTGGAAAAATCTGGCCCCCAGGTGCGTCGTACAAAAATATTCGATGACGAATATATTCGTCAAACCTAGAGTATGTTTGATATGAAATTGGGTTGCTGCAATGAAATGACTTTTATATTTTTTTCCGTTATTTATTTCGTGTACATTTATTCATTTATTTATATTAACATAAATTGGAACCAAATACATCAAAAATAAATTTCGTTGCACTCGAATATACTATTGTTTTGTTGACCTGGTAACAGCTTGCTACACACTGATTTACTTTCTTCGATCGGACAAAAGTATTTTCTAAATTACCTTATTATCTCGAAATACGGATTCAAACGATAAAGTGTTGCGGAGGAAATCCGACAAAGAATCACAAAACTCGGAAAAACCTGGCGCCACTAAACAGCTCACTCAATACTCTGTCCTTGCATAAATACCAAATTGCAAAGAATGCACACTGCTGCAATTATCCCGAGTAGGTGGCAGCATTACAGACTGGAATTTATGGAAATGAATCCCTGACCAGATGATAAAATACCAACAATTATACAGGGAAATATCCTTGGCAGATTAGTAGCCCACGACTCAGCAATTTGGATGATCGCTAAATCTTGAACCCCGCACATAAGCCACAAAAAAGCTCCACCTCTTGAATACAGGTAAAAATGGGGAACAAAAGGATCCTCATCCCGTTTTTTATGACCAGGCGCACCACTTACTGCATAGTCTAGTCGGAAGGGGCATCTCTCTTTCATTGGTAGTCAGTGAGAGGAGCACTGTATGTGGCGGCTTCGCTCATATACAGTACTACTTCCGGTGACGCGGGGCGCACGCGTCACAGCTCCGAAAACAGGGTCAAATAACAGCCAGAAGTAGGAAGAAAGGCAAAGCACTATAACTAAACCGGACATTGGACCATCTCATTAGCCAAAAAGCAGGTGGTCTATAGTTCCCACAGAAATACTGGGCAGTTTGTTGATTTAAATTTACTTGTTCTTTATTTCTGAAATATTCTATTTGTTCCCGTTTTGTTTTTTGTTTTTTACTTTAAAATAGTTTTGTTTTATAGTCCGGCCCTCCAACGGTCTGAGGGGACAGTGAACCTGGCCCCCTGGGTAAAAAGTTTGGGGATCCCCTGGTCTAGCCTAACACAATGTATGAATTCGTTATTGATTCAGTGATGACTAATAAAAGACAAGGATACATTTACGAAGACTAATTCATCTTCTATTAGTTCTTTTTATTTCGAGATGGCCTCAAAATATTCCAAAATTCTTGCAGTTTACGAATTAATTTTAGTTATAACTAAAATTGCAAAATTAACTGCCGATGGTCACTACTGAAAACGCATGACGAATATACTCGTCATAATACAAAATTTTACACTTTTCATGACGAATATTTTGTGGTTAAACAAACAAACAAAGAAGATTCTCTAAAATTACTTCCGGCTGCTAGCATGACGTAAGTTGCTATCTGTAATTTGCGGCACATAGCACAAGCACCGGATGTGTACATCAGACTAAAATGATCGAAATAATATTTGAGTTAATTTGTTATTTCCTCTAACTTGTGTGATTGTAATTTTTTTTTAAAAAAAAGGAAGCTTTGAGAGAGAGAATCACGGCAGATACTTCCGCATTTTGGTGTAAAGATAACGGACTAACAGAAACCACCAAAAACAAAAATGAAGTGCCCTAGAATAAGGTGTGATTTGTGTGATGATAGAATAGAGACAGTGGCACACTCTACATCACACCGCTGTAGTTGAGTTTTAGGGGTCGAGGAGGCAGTGCCTCACACCCATCCACTAAAGCTCCCCCCCATACCATGCTTGCTATCTGTATGGTGGTGGGGGAGAATGTCATTTTGTAGTCAGCCGCTATTCAGGTCAGCAGCAGAGAATGATTTACTTTCCTAACACTCCTGCATGTATCCCTCTACGATGTCCGTGTTTTTTTGTTTTTTTTAAAGCTGTAGCAACTCATATTTCAGCCCGGACAGAGGAGTAGAGCTACATTATCATAGCCCACAAACTAGCCTTTTTCCACTACTCTGTAGTTATGTTGCCAGTGTTACCACTTTTGTTTACCCAAAAACCAGAAGTTTCCCACCTCAATGTACCAAACCGGATTTCCTGTTTACTCTTTTTTTTTTTTTGTCATTTCCACAAGCCCTACACACTCATATATGTACAAAAAAAAAAAAAAATCTGTTACGTTAAATTATTTAATAATTATAACTTTTTGTGAGCTATATTTTTTCCACTCAGCCTCTTCAACAAATCTCTGTGAAATTTTTTAAAAAAAAACATAAGCAAGTCAACAGGTAATTCTGTTTTTGTCATCTGTTATTTTAGTATCTATCATTAAAAAAGTATATATATAAACCATTTTTTTTTTCTTATTTATTAATGGAACTAGAGGCCATTTTTCTTTTTCCATGGAGGAGCCACTTGTTACTGACACTAATATTACACTTCCTATCCACGGCCTACCTTAATCATAAAAGTTAGGACGTCACACACAGATAGTGCAAAAACGAATTTTTTTTCTTTTAAAAGATAATTTTTTACTTTATCTTAACGTCTCTAAGGCAAGAGAAAGGGTGCGTTCCACTTGGCGACCACAACGACCACGACCACGACCACGACCACGACCGCGATTTTGGCCGTTCCACTTGCTTGTGAGCGTTGCGATCGAAAACCCAAGTGGAACGGACTGTGGTCGTTTTAACCGTTCATGTAAACATTACATAATATGGCGGCCTCGGAAATAAGTTAGAAGCTTGAAGAGGTTATTTTTTAATTTAAACCCCATTTATAAGCAGTTATGATAAACTTTATTAATTATTGGTAAAGTCGACTTATGTTAAAAGTATATATATAATTCAATTTTTTATATTACATTTTGGAGTATTTATAAAATTTACGTTTAAATAAAATTAAAATGTCTTTTGTGGCAGCAGTTGGATATTTATTAATAATGCTTTAGAGAGTTCTTTATCTAGTTCCGATTAGAGTGGAATGTAATTTTACAAAATCGCAATGATAAAAAGCGAAAACTTAGGCCACGTATTATTAGCTATCAGTGTAATTGATCTTTATTCAAATGAATAATTTAAAAGTTATTTCAGGTAAATGATTTTGTGTTATTCAGTGATTTAGTATTTAAAGGGATAAGTAATTATTTATTTATTTATTTTTTGTAGACTTTCGAGAAACACATTCTATTATTTACATGAGATAATACTTTCATTTACATGAGATAATTTTTTCGGTCGCCATATTTTGTTTTAAAAATTGCGCCAACTCTGAACGCCTACTTCGACCCAGCTATTAAGGTGGGGCGTTGTGGTCGTTGTGAGCGAAAATAGTGACATCATTAGTGACGTTTTCGCCACGACCACAACGACCGCGGTCGCCAAGTGGAACGCCTGAAAGTATGTTTTGGTCGTTGTGGTCGCCAAGTGGAACGCACCCAAAGTATTACGATCTTGAAAAAGTTTCAATTTTAAGTTTTTTTAAATAGAAATAACATAATTCGCTAAGGGTCCCTGAGTCCAAAAAAGTATTTTTTTTTTACGAACATTTTGTAAGTGGTAGTAATTTCCGGTTTAAAGGCTATTAAAACAAACTCACCGGAAGTGCCATTCCTATTGTTTAGATTTTCCAGTTCCTTTATTTTTTTTATGTATATTTTCTGTAAAACATCTTCAACTACTTTTCTTTGAACTTGATGTTTTAAAACTTTTATTTGCAATATTTAAAAAAAAAAAAAAATTCTTAAAAAGCGATCCTTAAAAATCCTTAAAAATCAATTCAGAAAAAATGGTACTTCCGGTTTTGGGATTTTGAAATTAAAGTCAAAACATTAAGTTTCCGCTTTCTGATATTATTATTTTTTTAAAAAAAGTTTTGTTCACTTCATTTTCCGGAAACCTCTATTTTTCTATCTCAGGGGTCTTTTAAAACCGATATTTCCTGTACAAACATAATTGAGATCGCAATCTTTACCTGTACTTTTTTTTGTTTTGCGTTTATTTGCGCTACAATCAGCGCGTTAGCGCTAGCAGTAACATTGATAACAGTGAATTGTAGAAGTAAATGAGTGGAGAAGTTACCCAGTGGTAACACTCCCAAATATGAGATGGTTAGTCACTCTCTTCACTTGAGAGGAGATCACGAGACCACATTGTCTTTTAAGACGTCTTGTCCGGGTTATCAGGAAAAGTTCTAGAAAAAAGATATTGAGCTAGAGGGATTTATATGAGATTGCAGGCTGAAGTGGAGAGTTTTCTGTATCTTGTTTTCAGCGACTTGTGTGACAAAAGGAATGTTAAGGTCAGTGTGTATAGTCCAGGTTGGAGCGTTTACAAATAGTTCGAAGTATTTTAGATAGTAGCGATTGAATCCTTTGGAGATTGGAGCGTTTGGTTGAACCCCACAGCTCTATTCCATACGTCCAGATGGGTTTCAAAATAGAAGTATAAATCAGTCTTTAGTTGTCCAGAGAGAGTTTTAATCTATCGACTAAGAGTCTTTTAAGTAGTCCATAGCGTTGTTCAGTTCTGTTCTATTATTAAGTCTAGTGTGGCGGTTTATTACCTGTTCTAAGAAAATATATAATATATATTATATCGTTCTGTATTAAAAATAAATAAATAAAACTGGTAAACATTTTCCAATAAATGGAAAAGTCTGAAAGAAAAGTGAGTTAATTCAAGTTTGACTAATGACTCTGAAATATTAAGTTTATTAATAATCTAAACGGTTTTATTTGATAATTAATCTGACCTCAGCCTGTCAGGCCCAGCTGGTTCTACCTATTTATGATCTAGGCAACAGCTGTATCGTTCTGGTTTTTATATAAGTTTTAATTATGTATCCTGGGCATTGTTACATTATTTCTTGTAAAATGGAATTATTCGCTATTATTCATTTTTTTTATTTACTTTTTAAGTTTTTTATTTGAGCTTTCGCCAGAGTTAGTTTACTGGTCCTCTGAAAAAGGAAAAGTTGTTTTTAGAAATTTTAAAAAATATGGTTTAAATTGTAAGATTCCCCACACGAGATTCAAACGAATTGACCACAATCTGAGGTATAAAATGTTGAAAAGGCTATTCGACAAACGATCAGAACTGACCCTGACAAACAAACGAACACTATATACCGTTCTACTTGCCCTAATATGGACGTACGGAATACAACTCTACGGAAGTGCCAAAAAAAAAACGAACATCAACCTACTTCAGACCTTACAGTCTAAAATCCTGAGAGAACCATGGTTAACGCTCCATTCTATGTCTCCAATCACACAATATACTCGAATCTAAATATTCCTCTCGTCTCTGGAAACACCCCCAATCTCGCTGCAGAAAACTCCACTCAAATATATAGACAGTCATTACAACCCTCTGATCCACAACATGTCCACTACAAGCACTTCCTTCAAATCCACAGCGCAGACTAAAGCGGCGGCGGTGGCCACGCGATCATCTCAACAAATATCGCCGATCGCCTAGGATGGTTGCTGCGTAAGTTTGCCAATCTGATGGAACTAACGGCTTCCATCACTGGGATGGTCGTCGTTCACTCCACTCACGCCTCTTGGCGCACATGCATGTATGTTAGTGCATATACGAGGGTCGTTTGAAAAGACCGTGCAAAAATAAAAACTACTTAATTTTTTGGGGTAAACCTTTTTTATTTTTCAACATAGTCTCCTTTTAGGCTTATACACTTCGTCCAACGCTGCTCTAGTTTGTTGATCCCTTCCGAATAATAGGATTTGTCCAATCCTATTGGCCATTCGTTTCTGCAATCACCTCCTCGTTTGAATAAAAAATTTTTTCCGCCAGCCATTTCTTCATATTGGGGAACAAATAGTCCGAGGGAGCCAAGTCTGGTGAATAGGGGGGATGTGAAACGAGTTGGAACCCTATTTCCATTAATTTTGCGACCACAACTGCTGAGGTGTGAGCTGGTGCGTTGTCGTGATGGAAAAGGACTTTTTTGTAGGCCAATCGTGGGCGTTTTTCTTGCAGCTCGGTTTTCAAACGGTCCAATAACGATGAATAATATGCACCTGTAATAGTTTTACCCTTTTCCAGATAGTCGATGAGAATTATTCCTTGCGAATCCCAAAAGACAGTCGCCATAATCTTTCCGGCCGAAGGAACGGTCTTCGCCTTTTTTGGCGCAGATTCCCCCTTGGTAACCCATTGTTTAGATTGTTCTTTGGTCTCCGGAGTGTAGTGATGTATCCATGTTTCATGCACAGTGACGAAACGACGCTTAAAGTCCTGCGGATTCTTCTGGAACAGCTGCAAACCGTCCTTGCAACACTTCACACGATTTCGTTTTTGGTCAAGCGTGAGCAATCGCGGCACCCATCTTGCGGATAGCTTTGTCATGTGCAAATGTTGATGCAAAATATTATGTACCCGTTCATTCGAGATGCCCACAGCACTAGCAATCTCACGCACCTTCACTCTTCTGTCATCCATCACTATATCATGGATTTTATCAATGATTTCTGGAGTAGTAACCTCAACAGTCCAGAACGTTCAGCGTCACTTGTGCCCATATGGCCACTCCGAAAATTTTGAAACCACTTATAAACTGTTCTAATCGAAGGTGCAGAGTCACCATAATGTTTATCAAGCTTCTCTTTAGTCTCCTCAGGCGTTTTGCCTTTCATAAAGTAGTGTTTAATCAACACACGAAATTCTTTTTCGTCCATTTTTTGAAAATCACTCGACTTCCTCGATTCAAACGAATGCCAAACACAAAGAAATAGACCGATCTGGCTGAAACTTGGTGTGTGTTCTTCCAAGAGATGCTACTAACTAAACATAACCTTGATACGCGCCAGTGGTGCTATCTCTCTGACTGCACGGACTTTTCAAACGACCCTCGTATATGCATGCACGTGTATTTGCGCCATTTCCTTACCCTCATCACTTTTGCTTGTTGTATCTATTACAGTTGCAAAGTAAATAAATAAAAAATTGTAAAAATTTGGGAAACAGTAAATTCTTTACTACGTCAAGATTTATTTATACCAAAGAGTCCCGATGGGAGTAATATTGAGTCCCTCCATCTCTTTGCCTTAATTTATCGTCGTGTATTTCAATTATATTTTACAATAACTATATCTTAAATGCAGAACTAACTCTCTTGTTCAAGAGATTCTACGCATTTATGAAATTGGTTTAAGTTACAAACTTTAAACCCCGCCTGAAAAAATAGGCGATTACTTTACTTTTTATTGATAAAGATATTAAGTTGAAGTGAAGGGATTTTTTCCGTTTTTAAGAAATTAATCCGCTAGAATTGTCCATAATGAAGTAATAATTGAGAAGTGGCTAGTAAAGTGGATGAAGATTAGCAAAAGAAAAGCAGTGGGGAGAATTCAGATACAAGAAGTGGCAGATGGAAAGGGTTGCTGAACGGAAGTAAGTTAAAGACTGTAAATTAGCTGAGATGAAGAGAGTAATGAAAAGGAAAAGCCCTTGTGACCCTTCGCAGCCTCAAGGATTCAGCCCCTCCCCTTCTCGGCTAGAGTTGATGGAAAAGAAGAAATACTCTGACCGCTGAAAATTGGGACATCTTCCACTTCCCTTGTCCGACGGACGCGCGCACATCCAACCAACTTCCTTCGTCACACCCACACCATTTAAACCATTCGCTCGTTTTCCTTAATGTGCGCCACTCTTTTTTTCCCCCTCATCCTCCTTCTTCCTGGTCTTGGCAAAGGATTTACAATTTCATTAGCTACACTTAAAAAGTAGAATGGGGGTAAAAAAACTCCTGTGACTTAATTGAACTCTTACCAACTTCATACTAATGTGGGGAGTCGCAGACTTCATCTAAGCTTGTCATTTCATCTCTCCATCTCTTCATGCTTCCAGCTTCTTCTTCCACAATATCTGAATCAGGTGCAATAATTAAATTTTAAAAAGAATTCTTCTAATTAATTATTTCCCCCACCCTAGACTTAAAAGAACAGAACTAAACAGACGCTATCGACTACTTAAAAGACTCTTAGACTCTTAGACGATAGATCAAAACTCCCTCTGGACAACAAAAGACTGATTTATACTTCTATTTTGAAACCCATTTGGGCGTATGGAATAGAGCTGTGGGGTTCAACCAAACGCTCCAATTTCCAAAGAATTCAATCGCTACAATCTAAAATACTTCGAACTATCGTAAACGCTCCATTTTATGTCTCCAACCTGGACTACACATACTGACCTTAATTTAAAAGAACAGAACTAAACAGACGCTATTGACTACTTAAAAGATTCTTAGACGATAGATCTCTGGACAACAAAAGACTGATTTATACTTCTATTTTGAAACCCATTTGGGCGTATGGAATAGAGCTGTGGGGTTCAACCAAACGCTCCAATCTTCAAAGGATTCAATCTCTTCAATCTAAAATACTTCGAACTACACGCTCCATTTTATGTCTCCAACCTGGACTACGTATACACATTCCTTTTGTCACTCAAGTTGCTAAAACACGATACAGAAAACTCCACTTCAACCTACAATCTCATATAAATCCCTCTAGCTCGAAATATTTCTTCTAGAATTCTTCCTGACAACCCGGACAAGACATCTTTTAAGTGAAGAGAGTGACTAACCATATAATGTTTGGGAGTGTTAGCACTGGGTAACTTCTCCACTCGTTTGTTACTCGGTTATCACTGTTACTTACACCGCCAAAGCGCTGATTGTAGCACAATAAACGCAAGGAAAAAAATTAATTATTTAGTTACGTAATACCTACTTCTAAGAGTAAATTCGTTTTTCCCTCCAAGATTGCGGCTTCATTAAACATCTGTTTTGCGAATCATGAGCAGTAATAAATAAGTATTTATCATAAAGTTGAATACCACTCCAATAGTATTGGCCAGAAAGCGGAAGACACTCTTTCAAAATCCATTTCTCTGCAGGGAGTTATTAGCTTGAGTTGATGATGACTAGAAAATCGGAAGTTCCTTATCAATCTATCGTACGCCACCTCCAAAGTGTGCACAGAAAGGGATATTTTATTTTTCCTTTTTTTTTTATTATTACCCGACAGCTGTAAATGGGAAACATTAAGACCGTTGCGATTGCTTGGGCGATCGCGTGACGTGACTAATTACAACTGATAACGTCTTTAGCCACCTGTAAGAGCTACGCGATAAATGAGAGAAAGCAATAAACTTTTATAACCCTGTTGCCTGACAGAAACAAAATACATTCTGCACATTTCAATTAGAATTTCCCCCCTCCAACCAAAGAAAAAGCTGAAAATAAATGAGTCTAATTTTTTTATTTTAAACAGGAAGTACTGCGTTTATCTCAAATTTTCAATAGCGAGTTCAAAACCGGAAATGCCAGTTATTTACAACAGTTTGGTGTTAGTTACCAACAGAAATAAGAAATACAAACTTTCTGTGTGTTTCTTGTTTTTGAGTGGCACTGGATACATACACACGTATTGTTTACCAAAACTTCTTTTTTTTTCGACTCACCGGAAATTCGAAAAAAGTATACTGCCGGCAAACTCTTAAAATGTAAAAAAAAAAAATCTACATATTCATAACTTCCTCCATACATCAGAGGAAGTTAAAATAAATAAATGAAAAAGTTGGCGGGTGGGGAAATCTTAGATTGATGGAAAAAAAAACAGAGAAGGAAAAGTTGATGTAAGTTGAGAAAAGCCTAGTGGAGGAAAGCTTCCAGCGAAGCTCCAACACAAATCAGGTGGGAAGTTCAAATATTGTTCAAGACTTGTTTAAAGATGGCGCTCGATTGAAAAAGTTAGTACGAGTGTGTGGAGCTTTTTTCTACTTCCTGTGGGTTTCACTTCCTGTTTCTTTTCACTTGCAGGATGGCGAACAACTTTCTATGCTGATATATGTGTGAGAGTGTATGTCTGGATGTGCATTTACTTTCGTAACATTAGAATTTTAAATGGTTATTTCTTCTTCTTACCCTAGAACTCATACTCTTGGCTGAAGGGCTGGTTACAGATCAAAAAGGGCCTCCCCCAATCTAATATTTTCTGGTGTGATCACTCTCATGACTTTTTCCTAACGATTTACAAAGTTCGAACTCTCGAATTTACTGTAAACTCAAGGAGCAACGATAGCCGAGCGGTTATAGGCTAGACCCGCAAAGCTAAGATGTATTGCGGTACTAGTCTAGCCCTTGGATTTTATTTAATAGTTAATATGAGAAATTTATAGTAAAGTATGTTAGGTGGTTATAGGCTAGACCCGCAAAGTTAAGATGTATTGCGGTACTAGTCTAGGTCTTGGATTTTATTTAATGGTTAATAAGAGAAATTTGCAGTAAAGTATGTTTGCTAGTCGCCTCCGTCCACGACACCTAATTTGGTAGTTGGATGTACAGTAAGGGCTATAGACTAGAATTTTACTGATGTAAACCATCTCTTTAAGAAAAATTATTAACGGCAGTCCTCAATGTTTCATTGGTTTAGTCGCCCTTCTGTAAATGAACAAATCCACTCTAATCCCTTTGATAACTTTACCTTTTAGGCTTTTAAATAAAATCCTCCAATGTTTTTGAAGGAATTTCCACCGAATTACGCCAGACCCGGGATATCTTGAGACCATTTCTCTTAAGTTTATTAAAGAAATCTATCTCTGTGCATTGAAGCTGAACATTCTAAAAATCACATCATTTTCTTCTAAGACTTCGGCCTTCTCAAGTCTCTGTTAACTTGCTCTCTTCTAAGAGAAAAAAACCAGAACTATATGGATGTAGCAAACCTTATTTGGAAAGGATCCAAGTAGTTCCTTATCTTCGTAGGTTATGTACTACTTGGCGGATCTGAGTTTGTGTACTTTGGGTGACGTAGATCGTATTGTGTGCAGAAATTACTACCATCCACTTCGGCGGTCCCTTACGACCGCTTCTGGTACTACTCCAATCTTTCCACTACAACCCGCGCGCCATTACTGAACACTTTTTGCTCGGATACTTCTGCAATAATAAATCATATAAAGATAAAAAGATAAATAGTTATTATTTTTGCTATTTATTGTATTAATCTAATTGGCTTAAACTCGGACATTTTTTTACTTTCAAACTTTTAGACGTTATGTTTACAGCTGGGAAATTAATTGTACCGCTGCAACTTTCACAGCTGGAAGGGGTAAAGTTATGAGCTTAAAACTTTTACACTTAAGGTTAACCTAAGTAGATAATGATTTCATGGGTGTGGGGAGGTGATAACAATAATTATCAATAATATGTTACGTCACGATGGTTAATACATGCTCAAACAGGTGCAAGCTTGCTTCTAATGGAGTGATTATCTTCTTACGAAGCAGCTGTTTCAAGCTCTGATCTTGAATAGCACGCTCAAAAACAGCGGCAGTGACCGACATGGTGTGCCTGTTTTTTTTTTTTTTTTGTTTTTTTATGATCCTGCTTGGTTACGGATTTTCATCCATGTTCAGAGGTATGGGATTTATTTCTGTCACCAATCTGAGATTCAGTCTCTGAAGAAAATAAACCAGTCAGAAAAAAAAGCATGTCGTTCTCTGATATTATCTAGCATTTCGAATCCAACTTTGTATCGCCTGATAGAGATTTTTTTATCAGTCCGGAATCCGTCGATCATCAATTACATGTCGTAAAACGGAACTCGTCAGGATGCCCTCCCTATTGATGCTCTCTTGGCTTCAACGGAGCTTGGATATTTTTTCAAGTTTATTTACCAATATTATCTTCGTTCCATTGAACTTCTACTTTAACTGTTGGCATCTACTTTCCCTGATTGAAACAATGTACTACTAAGTAGTTAGTTGTTGGTCTAGTGATCAAGAGCGTGGCTTTATAAGTGTAACTTCCCCAGTTCGAATCCCGACGTATGACTACTTTTTATTTGCTAGAAAGAAATGTTTATATCGTAGTAAAGTATGAGCTTCCGCCCTCGTCCACGACACCTAATTGGTAGTTGGACTTTAAGCCCCGCTTCATGTAGTTAATCGAACTTGAACTTCTGAGTAGTGCAACTTCTGCGGGCTAAGTCAGTGCCGAAGACAGGTGTATAAATCTATAATGCAGGGTAAATTTAATAGTTAATTCCGGAAGTTCACCACTCTCACTTCCTTCAGTAGAATAACCAATAGCAAAACTGGAGCCACTACGTATAAACTACGTCCCATGAATAGATGACTGTTTAGGCTAGATAAGTGAGATTTTTTTTTCCAGACAATAATATTAGAATTTCCATTCATGAATTATTGTAATCTTATCAAGAAAGATAATAAATTACTTATTTTCTCTTGGATTTATTCGAAAGGAGAACACTGAAGAGGAAAAGGAAATGGGAAAGGTGGAGGAAGGGAAGATTTTCAGAGATTTTCTCCCATTTCCCAGGGGTCTAAACCAGGTATTTACCTAATGGCTATCTGATCCCCTTGGCAAACAGGAATAACGTATGAACTTGTCTTAGCCATTATGTGGCCAGGATTTACTGGAAAGGAAGCGATGTAATGGGGTATACCGTATGTTTTCTTTTAAATTTTAATATTTACTCTGGGCTCTTCGGCTGTCCATCGCTGGCATATCCTTCCGTCTAATCTTACAGGATGGTATTAGAGGAAATGCTTATCTCTCTTTTCCTGTCTTCAGTTTCTTCCCCTCCATCCATCTCCATCTCTCCCCTCTCTCATTGTGCAATCACTCTGCCTTTTTTTCCTCCCCTACTCCTCCTTAGTCTCCTCTCAGATGCGTTCCCTCTTCTATAAAATTCTCTGGAAAAATTATTCGTTCGTATTTTTTTCCGGAAGTAGACAAATTGTTATTAATATTTCTCTATTTAATTAAAATTTTACTGTGAGTTCCTCAACAGTGATACGTTTTCCAACTCGTCCTTTTGATCTGGATGTAGATATTCTGATCGTAAGAAGATATAAAATAAGAGATCCACCAATGCTGCTCTGGTGCGATAAAACTACTGCCAAGAGAACCGCCTTCTGTAAAACTTTCCAATAAAGATAAAAGTAAAAGTAAAGTAATCGCCTATTTTTTCAGTCGAGGCTTAACGTCCAACTACCAATTAGGTTAGGTGTCTTTGGCGGAGGCGACTAGCGAACATACTTTACTATAAATTTCTCATATTAACCATTAAACAAAATCCACAAGGGCTAGACTAGTACTATAATACATCTTTAAGTTCATCGTGAGTGCAATATTAGTGGGCTTCTTTTTGAGGGAATCAAGAGAACTTTATGTAAATGTGTGTGTGACTAGACGAATGCATTTTGATTAGTTGTTACGAAGATGAGTGTGCAAAAGCTAATCATGCTCTCAACAACAAGGAGCTCGACTACTTCCGGTGTACCAACATGAGAGAAAACAGAGAGAAAGGTTCTGTTTATTGGGTGGGGTTCCCCCTCGTAAATCCCCACCCACTAATTCCACCCATGGTTAATGAGAACATTTAAGCGTGGTTAAATTCAGCCACGTGGGAATTCCAGTTTCTGCGGGAGATTTTTAAGGCAAATGAATACGAATGTAGTAGTGTAAGTACACGAGTGGAAATGCAGGACGTAGCCTTCGTAGTGGTTTTCTCCTCCTCCTCCTCCGACTCCTCTGACCTGAAAGCTTTCGTGGTTAAGGGGGGGGGTAGACCCCAGGCTAAAAACGAGGCAATGGCACAAGTGGAACCATGTTGGTTGGTACCCCAGTACAAAAGCATAAACTAGGTAGAAGGAAGCTTTAGGGTTTAAAGTTTGGCAATTGGTGTTGAGGAGGAGTGGAGAAGGGTTTTGGCGCAAACAGGGCCACTAGCCAGCCAGAGTTCCCCATTCAGACCGGAAATGCTAAGTACTTAAATCTACTGCCCGCTGAGCTGGGGGGATTTGGGAGAATTCTGTGGTTTGGGGGCTGGAAAGTGGATCACACAGCTTTTTTTCACCCCCTTCCCTTATAACACTTCATTCTCTGGTTGGAGGGTTTTTTCTTTTTTGAGGGGAGGGGGAGATTAAGGTTGAAGAATACTTTTTTTCTACGAGATAATTCACTAATCAGGATTTCTCGCGCCGAGCACCCTGGGGTTTGTACGAGTATGTGCCCTTATTGTAGAACAAGCATTAAGTGGAGTATAATTCTGAGAAAAAAAAGTTAATTTGCATTGTGGTACTGGGTTCGATTCCCGGTCTTTAGGCCTTGTATTTGGTTGTTGTAATGGTTGATATGAGAAATTTATTATAGTAAAGTATGGTAGGCGGTTATAGGCAAGACCCGCAAAGCTAAGATGTATTGCGGTACTAGTCTAGGTTTTGTATTTTATTTAATGGTTAATATGAGAAATTTATAGTAAAGAATGTTAGGCGGTTATAGGCAAGACCCGCAAAGCTAAGATGTATTGCGGTACTAGTCTAGGCTTTGAATTTTATTTAATGGTTAATATGAGAAATTTATAGTAAAGTATGTTAGGCGGTTACAGGCTAGACCCGCAAAGCTAAAATGTATTGCGGTACTAGTCTAGGTTTTGTATTTTATTTAATGGTTAATATGAGAAATTTATAGTAAAGAATGTTAGGCGGTTATAGGCAAGACCCGCAAAGCTAAGGTGTACTGCGGTACTAGTCTAGCCCTTGGATTTTATTTAATGGTTAATATGAGAAATTTATAGTAAAGTATGTTAGG
Source organism: Rhodnius prolixus (assembly GCF_049639745.1). Lineage (NCBI taxonomy): Eukaryota > Metazoa > Arthropoda > Insecta > Hemiptera > Reduviidae > Rhodnius > Rhodnius prolixus. Next base: position 9,317,739 of record NW_027411583.1, on the reverse strand, counting down.
CAGTTATAGGCTAGACCCGCAAAGCTAAGATTTATTTTGGTCTGGGTTCGATTCCCAACTTAGGATTAGCTTTTTATTTAATAGTTAATATAAGAAATCCATAATAAAGTATGCTGTTTTTTCTTTATAGAGAAAACTTTAAATATTCACAAGCCAAAGAGAAATAATATAAAAACGGAAATTCAACTAAATTTATGTACTACGACTTTAAGGGATCCTGAAAAATTTTATATTCAATTGTTTTATATGGAAAAATTAGGGGAATAAAAATGTAGGTTTCCTTTATCCTGCAGAAATATAAAGAAAATAAGACAGTATATTTTCCCAGGATAATACGAGATGTTGCTGGAATTTTGTTTTTTCTTATTTCCTCTTTAGTCTCATTTAGGATGAGATATCCTGTGCAGGAGAATGCTTTTGGTGATTTACTATTCGGTTGGTTTGTCATAGACATATTACATAACAGTAGGGGGATAGAAGGAAGAAAAAGGGATATGGTTCTAACCTTTGTGTGGAGAAAGATTTAAAGGATTTCTGTACATTATGGGGGGGTTAAGCAAAGGGCACACTGAGGAGACCCCCTTTATCTAGGTCATAGGGTTAAAGGAGGGGCGAAAAAAAAAGCTGCTATCAACCCTAAAAGCTGGTAGTTTTTCTTTTTCCACGGAAAGCTCTATTAGTTTTGGTGTCTTGTGCAGGATTCTTGGAGGGATGTGGAAGTGAAAAAATAGTCACTGTATTCCTAGCAAGGGACATCATCGAAATATGTTATGGAAAGGATGAATTTCTGGAGAGAGAAAAAGTAAGGAACAAAAAAACCAAAATCTAGAGAAAAAACCGGGAGTAGGGTTTGATTTTTATGCACAAGTGAGGGAAATGGGTCCGTTTCCGTTTTTGCGAACATTTACTGGACAAAGAGGAAGTCTGCCTCGGCCCGTCGGTCAATGTCTTTTTCTTTCTTTTTTTTGCGTAGTTCCGCTTTCAAGTTGATTGCACTTTGTCCAGTGTTTTTTGCCAATGAATAGATGCTGCCCTAGAAGAGACTGACAGCACTTTTTACCGCAGTTTGTGCAGTTTATTTACTTATTTGTGAAATGCATTCCATAGTGAAAAAGCATTAAAAAAAATCACTAAAATGTTCAAAAGTCTTATTTAATTAATCTAATGGCGTTTCCGGTTTGCCGATTTTAAATTTTGGTTACACGTATAATCATTACTTACTTTTTTTCTTATTTTTAAATTATTTAAGGCGAGTCAATGGGCGCATTCAGCAGACAAGAGCGCTACCAGATCGCTCCCAAAGGGAGCGCTTTATTTCTCTGAACACTCTGCAACTAATACAACCTAAACATAACCTTTTTTTGAATTAAGATTGGCGAGGAATCGGTCAAATAAAAAACAACTCGTCTTTAAAATTAAAGGTGCTAGGCCATTTCAAAATCTGGTATTTATTAATCATATTTCAATTTTTTAACTTGTTATCAAAGAGAAAGAAGAGCACGTGTTAGGTCATTTTTATGTATTTTTTCATCCCCTTTCTACTAAGAATATTGCCAAAGCAGTAAAGCTAGTATTTTTCTTAATATCGGGAAATAAGTCGTTTTCCGAGTGATTTTTCTAAGAAAAATCAAATGTTAAGAGCTTTAGATGTTCTCAAGCATACACAAAATGTCTAAAAATTAATTTTACATCTGTTTCAAATAAGAAGGTTTAATAATTATTTGGTAGATTTTGGGAGAGTTGCGTTTAATTACCAAAAAAAATTGGAAAAATTGCAAACTTGTTTTTATAAATGCACGTACTTTGCTAGTAGCGATCACCGCTCCGTCGAAGTAGCATAGAAAATTTCCGCTCCATAAGATGGCGTCCGCTACCACAACATGTTGTGAGAGCGATGCTAAAAGTGTGCCATTCAACGGATAGTTCCGTAGCGCTTTTGTCTGCTGAATGCGTCCATTATCTGAGGTTATTGGCTTGGCGCCCGGAGCTTTTCTCAGAATGCACTGCAGACAGTGTTCTCACTGTCTCACATCACCGGACAGTGAGCTGTTGGAAGCTCCTAGAAAGAGAAAAAATCTAAGGGTCAGCAGAACTGGATTCGAACCCGGGACCACAGCGTGGGAATCCAATAAGCTATCCGCATAGCTAAATCCCCTTTACCAGTTATTCACAATAATAATACTTAAAAAATACATTCAGGGAAATAATTAAATTGCCCATATGTTGCCAAAAATGAATATAACCATTAAAAGGGGATTCTAGCGAAAAGTAAAAAATTACTATAATTCTAATTAAAAGTAATAAAAAATTATTGACTGGAATAAAAAAAAATTCCATTTAATTGAATTGAACTCTGTTTTTTTAAATAATATCGAAGTGAATTCTACTTTAGTAACTTAGTTTTAATTGAACTCGGGGTCGGAGCAACATATAATTGAGCGAGTTAAATGCGGATCTGTAAACAGTTCTGATGTTTGTTTTATTTATATATTTATTTATAAAGTTGAATTGAAATGCAAATATTTTTTTGCTTGCTTTATTTTTTGTTAATGTCTAAAAAGAGTTTTTTATTTATTTATTTATTTATAACTGTTAATTATCAGTTAACTTTGTTTTAAATAAAAAGCTTTAAGTATTAACTTAGTTCGTGGAAAGTTTCAATGTGCTTATTAAATCGTTTCCCATATTAATACTCTTAATACAAAACAAAAATCAATTAACCCGTATTAAAAACTCTGTTACTATATTTATTGGAAGCGGAAGTATTAGGAACTAAAAGTTACGCATTACGAGGGTCGTTTGAAAAGTCCGTACAAAGTCAGAGAGATAGCACCACTGGCGCGTATCGAGGTTATGTTTAGTTAGTAGCATCTCTTGGAAGAACACACACCAAGCCAGATCGGTCTATTTCTTTGTGTTTGGCATTCGTTTGAATCGAGGAAGTCGAGTGATTTTCAAAAAATGGACGAAAAAGAATTTCGCATGTTGATTAAACACTACTTTATGAAAGGCAAAACGCCTCAGGAGACTAAAGAGAAGCTTGATAAACATTATGGTGACTCTGCACCTTCGATTAGAACAGTTTATAAGTGGTTTCAAAATTTTCGGAGTGGCCATATGGGCACAAGTGACGCTGAACGTTCTGGACGCCCTGTTGAGGTTACTACTCCAGAAATCATTGATAAAATCCATGATATGGTGATGGATGACAGAAGAGTGAAGGTGCATGAGATTGCTAGTGCTGTGGGCATCTCGAATGAACGGGTACATAATATTTTGCATCAACATTTGGACATGACAAAGCTATCCGCAAGATGGGTGCCGCGATTGTTCATGCTTGACCAAAAACGAAATCGTGTAAGGACGGTTTGCAGCTGTTCCGGAAGAATTCGCAGGACTTTAAGCGTCGTTTCGTCACTGTGGATGAAACATGGAAACATCACTACACTCCTGAGACCAAAGAACAATCTAAACAATGGGTTACCAAGGGGGAATCTACGCCAAAAAAAGGCGAAGACCGTTCCTTCGGCCGGAAAGATTATGGCGACTGTTTTTGGGGATTCGCAAGGAATAATCCTCATCGACTATCTGGAAAAGGATAAAACTATTACAGGTGCATATTATTCATCGTTATTGGACCGTTTGAAAACCGAGCTGCAAGAAAAACGCCCACGATTGGCCTACAAAAAAGTCCTTTTCCATCACGACAACGCACCAGCTCACACCTCAGCAGTTGTGGTCGCAAAATTAATGGAAATAGGGTTCCAACTCGTTTCACATCCCCCTTATTCTCCAGACTTGGCTCCCTCGGACTACTATTTGTTCCCCAATATGAAGAAATGGCTGGCGGCAAAAAGATTTTATTCAAACGAGGAGGTGATTGCAGAAACGAATGGCTATTTTTCAGACTTGGACAAATCCTATTATTCGGAAGGGATCAACAAACTAGAGCAGCGTTGGACGAAGTGTATAAGCCTAAAAGGAGACGATGTTGAAAAATAAAAAAGGTTTACCCCAAAAAATTAAGTAGATTTTTTTTTTTGCACGGACTTTTCAAACGACCCTCGTAATTTTCATTGAGTTCTTCTTCCTGTGAATTTAGTTAGGGAAGTGAATTTATAAATTTTTTTTTTTTAAAAAAAAGGATGAATATTGCGATTAGTGAAAATGGGTAAAAAGTGGATAAATTGATCCGTCTTTCGTCTAGATAAAGGTTCTTACTCAAAACCCCCGCCGCACTTCCGGATGGGGCATCTCTCTTTCATTGGTGGTCAAGTGAGAGGAGCAGCACTATATGTGTGGCGGTGCCGCAAAGCGCCTACTACTTCCGATGACGCGGGATGCATTCGTCACAGCTCCGAAAACAGTGTAAAATAACAGCCAGAAGTAGGAAGAAAGGCAAAGCACTATAACTAAACCGGACAGTTATAGTCTGGTGATACTGGGCAGTTTGTTGATTTAAATTTACTTGTTCTTTATTTCTGAAATATTCTATTTGTTCCCGTTTTGTTTTTTGTTTTTTACTTTAAAATAGTTTGTTTTATAGTCCGGCCCTCCAACGGTCTGAGGGACAGTGAACCTGGCCCCCTGTGTAAAAAGTTTGGGGACCTCTGTTCAAGACAATGGACGGACCCAATCAATGCTTACATCTGTGCTTAGCAAAAGAGATGATGCAATTTTAGATATTAATCAGTGTACACCAAAGAGTAAATCTAGAGGATGGCAAAAATCTAGAAGAATCCCTCAGTAGAACAATCTTACACAAATATAATTGAGACTAAATGAGACTGAAGTGAATTTAGGGAATTGAACCTTGATTAGATAAGAACTCCACTTCTAGATCTAGGAAACTCCTCTCAGTAGGTACATTGCAATCGTGTCAAATTTCCTCCAATTATTCGTGTTCCCCTCCTCCACCTCCAGGAAATATCAATTATTCTCCCTACTAAAGAGAAATAATTGAGTGAAAGAGAGAAGATAAATTTTTTTTCCTGGGACTATAGTCCCCTTAGAATAAAAACATTTATAATTGGAGGCCCGATTGTTTGGCCTGTATTTATATGTATATAAAAAATAAGTAAGTGTTTACAAAAATAAGAAGTAAAATTAAGGAAATAAAGGAATTCATTTCGGAGGAAGCTGGGTAGAAAGGAGATAATTGAACAGAAGGGATTTAAAGATGGAAAGGGTAGGAGTATGGAGAACAGTTAATGGTAAGGAGTTCCAGAAAGTGGTAGCGCATATTAGGAAGGTTTTTGTCAAAGGATGAAGGGAGGGAATATAAAGATCAGAGAAACGAGATCTAGTATTAACTGGAATGGATCGAGGATTTGAACTTGAAGAGTTGGAAAAAAATTGTGGTTAACCTGGCTGAAAAAAAAGTGCTTCTAGGTAAGAAATCCAGACAGAAAGAGGGTCAAAAGGATTGTCTTCTACATTGGAATTCATGGAATAAGGTGGGATACACAATGAATAAAGGTTTTCTTTAACAAAAAACAATTTAGTAAATGGCTGTAAAAGGTAAATTGATGATATTCGTGTCAGGTAAAGCCTGGCCACCAACGTGGGTTATACATGCATTGCGATGAGCAGGTGTGTATGTATGTTAGTAGATTACAATGCAGTATATCCTGTCATGCAACGTTAAGTAATTGATCTTATTTCCATTTTGTTTAATTGATAACATAAGGAATCGGAAGTGAACACACACACACGACGATTACTTCAATTCTCGTGCTTCATTTTCTTTTAACTCCATATTTTAAACATAATTAATCTTCGTTACCAGTGACCACATTGTAAAAGTGTATATTACGCCGAAATGACACTTCCGGGCAGAATAAGATTTGAATAAGTTTTTTTCTCTCTTAAAACTTTTTAAGTAATGCCTATTTTTTTCAGGCAGGCTTTTCATCCAACTACCAAATTAGGTGTCGTGGACGGAGTCGACTAGCAAACATACTTTACTATAAATTTCTCATATTAACCATTAAATACAAACCAAGGGCTAGACTAGTACCGCAATACATCTTAGCTTTGCGGGTCTTGCCTATAACCGCTCAGCTATCATGGCGCCTTCATAAAACTTTTAATATTTATATTATATAATTATTAATAAATATAATTATATAATTTTTATTTTATAAATTCATAGCCATTTTCAATGCATATTTCTTGACAAAAAATAAATAAATGTGACGATTGCTTGTTAGAAAATATTAGATTTAGTTGAAAAAGAAAAGCTCAGCTAGTTACTTTCGTTGTCTCTCACATTTTTTAGACAAGATAAATATGTTGACAGGTATTTCCACAGTTAGGGTTGTCAGACGTTTATTTATTCGTCAAATCACAGCTTAAGGAAATAGTCTTCTAGTTTGACATTGCAGAGTCTTTGATTTTCTTCTTCTTTCCATTCTTCTTGGGAAAAAATACTTTTGTATTTCAGTTTTCCGTCTGATTGTCTGTTGTTGAATAGGTGTGTATGATTGTTCTACTGAGGGATTCTTTCAGATTTTTGCCATCCTCTTTGGTGTACATTGATCAACATCTAAAATTGCTTCATCTCTATTGCTATATTTATAGATGTAAGCATTGATTGAGTCCGTCTATTGTCTTGAGTAAGAACCTTGATCGGAAGAGGGATCGATTTACCCACTTTTTACCAATTTTCACTAATTTTAATCTTTATTTAGAAGTTTTATCATAATATTTATCGTTTTTTTTTTATAAGATTTAACAATTAGGAATGATAATTGTTAATGAAATATTCCGTTTATAAGTAGGTTATATTTACAGGTTTCACATGAAACTTAAAAAAGTGCTTCCTCAGAGTACCGGAAGCGTTGATCTAAGAGGCCATCAACAAAGCCGAGATACATTTATAGCAGCCCATTGAACGTTGAGCGAATGAAATGTTGTGTTCAGATCGTTCAGACAAACGTTCGATTTTTTTTTTAATTTTCTTAAACCTAAGCAAACCTGATCGAGCACACATTGTTAAATGCAATCGATTGTTGTTTTTTCCCTAGTCAAATCGTTCGATGTCTTCTTCAATATAAACGTATCGTAAAGTACATTACGTTTCAATTTCGTTCGGACTATTTGTTCGATATTTTTGTGTTTCTTCAACTGATTTAACAAAAAGCAAAAAAAAAAAGGTAGCAGTGCTATTCTAGGAATGACTCAGGGATGTTTTGTAACTCCAGTAGTGTAGTATCAGAGGATAGCTAACTCCCTCCTTTTGCAGAAGTAAAATTAAGAGAAATTGAAAAGGATATTTGGAGTTGGCAAAGATTTTTTTACATTTAGTTGGCAACACTGCAATGAAGGTGTCTTCATTTTGTTTGTGTTCGGTTGGTAATACTGTGGTAAAGTACAGGTTATTGTTTAGGTTGTCAGTAGTGTAAGGAATAGATAGGTTTATATTGTGCTAGTTAGAGATCCGTGCGACCGGAATGTCCCTCTGGAGATTTAATGGAGAATGTTTTTCCCCCTCGCCCAAAAAAAGGAGCACGAGGAAGCGATGAGAGACAGTGCGTGATCATATGTGGTGGCCGCTAGCGGGGGCGGGGGTTGGATTGCCACACACCGGATATGTTCATCTCGGGCGAGGAGATGTTATAGCACGCCCTACAGTGCCCTAAAGTGGCTTTCCCCCCCCCCTATCTCTAACGGAAATACTTAACCCTTTCGCTTTTATAACCGAAATATAACAAATTATGATTATTTTTATAACCTTCTCTCACTTCCTGCAAACAATAATAATAAAACGTAGATAAAATGTTAAATATTTAGGATGGTATGGTCAGTTATGGGGAAAATTTTGCAAAGTTTCGTTCTCTTATTGGCCAGTAAAGACAGTTGGTGTAATTATTGTCTTCCAACAAAATATTTTTAAGTGGGGGTAATAACACTTTTTGTCTTTTTCAGTCAAAGACCAATAAAACTGCCAAAACTCTGCTTTTAGATGGTTGAAGCTTAAATACTTAGGTTCAGGGCGCTGTTTTACTTGTACTGACTTTACCAGTAAGAGATTTCGAGAGTAGACAGGAAATGGCCGTTTTCAGATTTCCTGTGTACAGAAAAAAAAAGAAGACATCTTTACAGTTTGGTGGGTGCGCGTGTAAGTATGTAAGCACAGTAAATCCAAAAGCGGAAGATCAAAAATTTTTATTGGGTTTATTTCCCACCGGAAGACGTAAAAGGAACTTTGACGTACTCTAGTTCTACATAACAATTATATGAAACATTTTCTTCAGAAAATTGGATTTAGGATATTTCCGGTAGATTTCTGTCGAGTGCAATTTTTCTGTTGTTTTCTTTTGGGTACTACAAACCGGAAGTATTTCTTAACTGAAATGGATTCTTCTCGAAAAATGGCTTCTAGGATTTTTTTTTCAAATTTTATTTGTAGTAGATTACTTCCGGTAAATTTCTTTCGAGCGCTATTTTTCTGTTGTTTTCTTTTGGGTTCTGTAAACCGGAAGTATTTCTTAACTGAACGGCTTCTAGGATTTTTTAAATTTTATTTGTAGTAGATTTATTTATCATAACTAGTAAAATTCATTTTAGGACAGATCTACGTGTAGTAATAAGTCAACTGTACGCAGTTTTGGTTACAATTACATATAACTCAATTGTAAGGCTGTAGGTAACTGGTGAGACAGCAGTTTGAGATTAGTAGTAAGGACAACTATATCAGCGATAACAACTTTTGGGGGGGGGGGGGGTACGATTGATTTGGGTTCCGCCATTTACATTATTACGAGGTGTGGCTATTAAATAACGAGGACTGATGCTGCTACAGAAGAACTATGCATGCGCCAAATCTCAGGTGTTTGTAGAGAAATCTATCTGACCGGAACCGTCGTTTGTGTAAAGAGGTGTTAGTTTCGTTTTGCCGAAAACATGTGATACTACACATGTAGTAGAGCAACGAATTGTCGTGAAATTTCACATCAAAACTGGGTAAAACCGCTACTGAAACTTATCTTTTATTAAAAGAAGTTTATGGCGATGAATGTTTATCACGTGCGCAAGTTTTTTGAGTGGTTCAAGTAGTTTCCAAGATGGCCGAGAAGACGTCGGAGATGATGACCGCCCCGGGTCGCCCTTCCACGTCCAAAACGGATGAAAATATCGATTATAATTAATCAACATTACTACCGGTGAGGTGCTTAAGAGTAAGGAAAAAAACGACCCGATTTATAGAAGAACAAATCATAGGTTCTCCATCAAGACAACGCGCCGGCTCACACTGCATTGTCTGTCAAGACGTTTCTCTCGCCAAGTACAACATCCCAGTTTTAGGCCATCCGCCTTATTCGCCTTACCTGACCCCATGTGACTTTTATCTGTTCCCTAAATCTGCATTAAAACGAACACGATTTCACAGTCCGTTGAAGCTGTGAAAGAAAAAGCGGCACGCGTCTTGCAGGAGATCAAAGAAAAAGGCTTCCAGCACTGTTTCGAACAATGGTAAATCCGCATGGAGCGTTGTAGGGATAGGGGAGGGGTGTATATTGAAGGTGATAACAACTAAATATGTATAAATTTAAAATAAAATGTTTTACAGCAATAGTCTCGCGTTATTTAATAGTCACACCTTGTATTTCAAAAAGTTTTAACAAAATCTTTAGAAAACCTTATTCCTTAATAACAATTTTTTTCCTTCGAAGAAAATTTGTTTTAAAGAAAAACTATTTTTTTTTCGGTTTATGCGCACAGTTATTTAAATTTTTCCCAAAGAGGTTCTGATATCTGTTTGGGAAATCCTACATAATAAAACCCTGTCTGCCTTTTTACGTATATAGTTGATCCAGTGAAAGAGCTTAAATTACCACCACTATCTGGAAAGGAAGGCAAAGCCTGGAAAAATATCTACCATACGTGGCCTACAAGAGAAATGATGCTAATTAATTCTACGCACGTTTCCCCCCCCCTCTCCACCACTATGGAAAAACCCTCTCCTTTCCAAAGTTTTAGAAAGCTAGCACGCGCGCTCTTGCTGCAAAGCAATGGCTTAGTACAACTCTTTATAAAATTAAAGTTAAAATAATAATTAATATGAAACGGTGAATTTAAGTAATTGTTATAATGTGCCATCTTTAGGTTTTCAGAGATGAAGTAAAATATGAATTAAGAACAAAATATAATAGCATTAAGTTAATAAATTTTATTAAAATAATGTTGGGCCGTATAATAATTACGATTAGTGAGGCTGTGTGAGAAAAACTGGAGGTTCTAGAAAGGTAATGAAAGGCTAGGTTAGTTTGTTTGTCTGTTTGTCTGTGTGGCGTTCAAATAATAACACGTTCAAGTTGAAACAACTCAAGTTTGAAAACAACGATGAGTTTTCAGTTAAGGTTTCCTCCTCCCATTTCCTCATCTTCCAACATCTCTCCTCCCGCCTCGCCCACTGACTTTCTAAGTGAACACGTCTTCAACTTTTGTTGTCACGAAGTAGTTGTATATGTGTGTGTGTGTGCATGTTGAAACATGTCTCTCTGCTAATTTCTCCCCACCAGTTTTCTCTCACATACTTTTCTCTACTTCAGACTTAAATAAAACCTAATTAGTCTAAGTATGAAATTTTCTTTCCTAGTTTAATTTATATTTAATTGTTTCTGTAATTTTTATAAAAGGAATTTTTATTATTATAAATGTAAAATGACGTTCTTTAACATTGATAAGAATATTTCTATTAATATTGTATCTGTCAAAGAAAATACGTTAATACATTCACTGGGCCCTTAATGCTCTCTAAGGCTGAAGAAAATTCGATTAAGGGCACTACTAGCCGAGAAGGGTGGGGGACTCATCCCTTTAAAACCCCATTGAGTGTACTGTACCATCCTATATTATTTATAATAAAAGATGAGTGGCAAAAACTCGGAAGAGTTTAAAAGTAAAATTCTCCAACCGGAAGTATTACGTAAGGGACCGGATTTCCTTTAAATTTTCTATACTTACATATTATGCTCATGTTGGTCCGTAATATTAATTTCTTATTTCCATAAAATATTAAGGGAATTTTTAGCACAAGATGATGGACAGGCGCATCTTCCAAAATTTACGATCTCGTGTCTTCCTTATTATAAAGGCAGATTAAACAATTAAAATTATGAGAAAATCCCCCAATTACCGGAAGTGCTACTAAATAAACTCAAAAGTGTTTACTAATAAAAGTTGATGAAAAACTACGATGACGTAACATGATTTCGATGTATTCACTCTATAACTGACATAAATCGCATTGTTTTAATAGCAATAGTTAACGAGATATAGAAGGTTACATTTTAGTGGTTTTGCAACTAGTTGAAATTATAATTCAGTTTTTCTCCCTTTCTACTGTACAGATTTTAATGAATTTTATACCGAATTGTAGAGAATACACTGCTCTATAACTGACATAAATGGCATTGTTTTAATAGCAATAGTTAACGAGATATAGAAGGTTAAATTTTAGTGGTTTTGCAACTAGTTGAAATTATAATTCAGTTTTTCTCCCTTTCTACTGTACAGATTTTAATGAATTTTATACCGAATTGTAGAGATACACTGCTCTCTAACTGACATAAATGGCATTGTTTTAATAGCAATAGTTATCGAGATATAAAAGGTTAAATTTTGGCGGTTTTGCAACTAGTTGAAATTTCAAATCAGTTTTTCTCCCTTTCTACTGTGTTGATTTTTTTGAATTTTATACCGAATTGTAGAGAATACACTGCTCTATAACTGACATAAATGGCATTGTTTTAATAGCAATTGTAAACGAGATATAGAAGGTTAAATTTTGGTGGTTTTAGAACTGGTTGAAATTTCAAACCATTTTTTCTCCCTTTCTACTGTATAGATTTTAATGAATTTTATACCGAATTGTAGAGAATACACTGCTCTCTAACTGACATAAATGGCATTGTTTTAATAGCAATTGTAAACGAGATATAGAAGGTTAAATTTTGGTGGTTTTAGAACTGGTTGAAATTTCAAACCATTTTTTCTCCCTTTCTACTGTATAGATTTTAATGAATTTTATACCGAATTGTAGAGAATACACTGCTCTCTAACTGACATAAATGGCATTGTTTTAATAGCAATAGTTATCGAGATATAAAAAGGTTAAATTTTGGCGGTTTTGCAACTAGTTGAAATTTCAAATCAGTTTTTCTCCCTTTCTACTGTATTGTATAGATTTTAATGAATTTTATACCGAATTGTAGAGAATACACTGCTCTATAACTGACATAAATGGCATTGTTTTAATAGCAATAGTTAACGAGATATAGAAGGTTAAATTTTGGTGGTTTTGAAACTTGTTGAAATTTAAAATCAGTTTTTCTCCCTTTCTACTGTATTGTATAGATTTTAATGAATTTTATACCGAATTGTAGAGAATACACTGCTCTATAACTGACATAAATGGCATTGTTTTAATAGCAATAGTTAACGAGATATAGAAGGTTAAATTTTGGTGGTTTTGAAACTTGTTGAAATTTAAAATCAGTTTTTCTCCCTTTCTACTGTATTGATTTTATTGAATTTTATACCGAATTGTAGAGAATACACTGCTCTATAACTGACATAAATGGCATTGTTTTAATAGCAATAGTAGTAATTTTGGTGCTTGTGCTTTATTAATTCTTGTAATTATTACCTCTTTTTTCTGTGTACACGTCCTGGCTGTTGACAGTATGATCAACAAATGAAATTTTGATGTTTCTGTGTTTCAGGGGGCGTTGATGTGAGTGAGACATGGCGGTGAGATGAGTTCGCTACGGCGGGGTAGAGGCCCACCGGCAGCCTCCTGGATCCTCTTTCTCCTCCGTTTCTTTAATCACCTGTCGCCGACAATAGCCGACAACGTAGAACCGGTCTGTCCAACGGATTCACCTCATTGTCCTTGTTATAATTTCGATGAAGGTCTTTTCTTGGAGTGTCCCGGCGCTACGGAACAAGTGCTCAAATCGGTACTGTCGTCTGTTAAATCGCCCATACAGTCGTTCAGCGTTTACGATTTGGACAGACAGGTGACAACGTTGACTAGGGAGTTCTTTCCGGCTGGTACGCGTATCCGTCATCTGCAGATCTCGCATACAAATCTAGCCGCACTGGAAGAAGACTCTCTAAATGGAATAAAATCAGACATGGAATCTTTGAGCATTGTTTCCGGTCGATTGAAGCACATACCACAGAAAGCTTTGAGTGAATTCCATGCGCTACGTTCGTTAGACTTAGAATCGAATGAAGTCACCGATCTTCCGAGTTATTCCTTTTATGGACTACATTTGACTAAATTGAATATGAAGGGAAATTCAGTGCAGAAAATATCTGAATATGCTTTTGCCGGCTTGGAAAGCTCTTTGACGGAAATAGATCTTTCGGAAAATAAATTGAACTTTTTCCCAATGGCATCTTTCCGCCGGCTAGAACATTTACGTTCTATACGACTAGCCTGGAATGAGATCAGCAGTATTCCTGACGATGGTTACTCCAAGTTACAGAGTTTACATTTTCTGGATTTAAGTTCCAATAATTTTGAATCCTTATCTGAGGACGCTTTTCGTCCAACGCCACGTGTGAAAACGCTCTCATTGTATTATAACGCGATTGAAGGGGTACATAAACAAGCGTTTCTATCGCTAAAAGCTATGGTCTCCATCGACGTCAGCCATAACAAGATTGTCTATCTGGACGCGGAGACTTTCAGCAGCAACAAAGAGCTGAGAACCATAGATCTTTCACATAATCACATCCATTACATAAGCGGGGTATTTGAAAACCTGCCAGAACTAAGGGAGCTGTTCCTGTCGGAGAATAATATTTTGGAGATCCCTTTTGATGCTTTTAGTAATTCAATTTTATTAAATGTTATTTATCTGCAACAGAATGCAATTAGAAGAATCGATGAAGATGCATTCCTAACGCAGTTAAACCTAAATCAGTTATATCTCAGTGAAAATTTTATTGAAATCATCCCGAAATATTTGTTCAATAATAGTAGAACGTTAACCTCATTGAGTTTGGACGGAAATTGGATTGGTAGTCTTGAACAGGGAACGTTCAACAAGTTGAACGATTTAAAAGAGCTCAGACTGCAAAATAATCGTATAGGAAGTATTGAACGCGGCGTATTCGAGCCTTTGCCAAATCTACTAGAACTGCATCTGCAAAATAATTACATAACAAAAGTGGAATCAGGTTCGTTTCATTCTTTGCAGAAATTGCAACACGTAAATCTGCAAGGCAATCTATTGGCCGTGTTGGGCGATGTATTCTTGCACGAATCGCATTCATTAGTTTCAATCCAGCTGGACTCGAACAGCCTGATGACTTTGCACAATGACTCACTGCGCGGACAGTCAAGCGTGCAAATCATGTGGCTTGGCCACAATAAGTTGACCAAATTGGACAGAGCTTTATTTAGCGATCTATTGCTCATCCAGCGTGTCTATCTGACTAACAACAGCATTGCCCATATTGATGATGGCACTTTTGAGCCAATGCAAGCGCTTACCTTTCTAGACTTAAGCATCAATCGTTTAAAGTATATTTCTATGAAAACTTTTGCCGATCTCAGGGAACTTGAAGAATTGTATCTCTCATCGAATGGTATCCGACATATTGAACCGAAAGCTTTTAATTCGCTCAAAAAATTGAAAACACTCGACCTGTCCGACAATGAAATCTTGGTATTGCATGATGCAATCTTTCAAGATAATTTGCCAATAAAATTTTTAAATCTAAAAAATAGTTCTGTAGCAAAAATTGACAACGGTGCTTTTATGGGATTGACAAATTTGGACCAATTGAATTTAGAGTGTAATAAATTGGACGCTGATTCGCTGGTACATTTAAATATCCCAGGATTGAGGATTTTCAACGTCGCTTGCAATAATTTGTCGAACATTAGCGAGAAAACTTTAAAAGGGCTACCATCATTGCAGTATTTATCGTTGGATAATAACGCCATCGTTAGACTTCCGCCAAAAACGTTTCACAATAATCGTGTACTTATAGAGATCAATCTGTCCAGTAATAAAATTAACGATCTACATCCGGAATTATTCTACAATCTAAGACATCTAAAAGATTTAAAGCTAGAGGATAATTCCTTTCATAATATACCATATAAGGCTTTAAACAATGTCACTACGCTGGAAGTGCTGACTCTATCCAGAAACTCTATAACATCCTTAGATATATCCAAACTGGCCAATCTGCTACGGTTAAGAAAGCTAGACTTGAGCAACAACATTTTGACCTCCCTTTCTGGATTCGCAGTGGCCAATCTTTCGCATCTCTCTCGAGTGGATCTTAGCAAGAATCTGATCTCAGCATTGCCGGCAAATTTCTTCAGCCATGCTCAGTCTTTAAAAAAAGTGGATCTTGCTTCGAATCGTTTTCGTCAGATACCAACAACAGCATTGTCCGAACAAAATCTACCAAATCTAAGCTGGCTAAATCTTACCGGCAATCCGTTGACACAAATCCATGATATTTCCTCGGTGAAACTGTATCCATCTTTACAAGAAATCCATATATGCAACACAAATCTATCCATAGTAACTAGTAAAGATTTTGAATCATTTCCAGCATTGCATCATCTATTCTTAGGACAGAATCGTATCAGCAGGGTGTCACCGGGTGCTTTTCGCAGTTTGCCAAATCTTTTAACACTTGATGTTGGTGTAAACGAATTAGAGATCCTACCACAGGAACGTCTAAAAGGATTAACACATTTACGCCTGTTGAATCTAACAAGAAATCGTTTGAAAGATCTAGAAGAATTTCCAAATTCTTTGAAATCTTTACAAATTTTAGATCTTTCTTATAATCAAATCTCTCGTATTACCAAAGGAACGTTCAAACATTTAGAGAATCTAGCTGAACTATATGTTTATGGTAATTGGATATCGTCGATTGCTAGTGATTCGTTCAGGCCACTGAAGAAGCTGAAACTCTTGGATATATCGAAGAATTATCTGGAGAATCTTCCGCTAAATGCATTCCGTCCACTTGAAACTCAAATACGGAGCTTGAGAACTGAAGGTAAGCTTACTCTGTTTTGTTAATAATTAATTAAAAAAATTTAAATACCTACTGTAAAAACTCCAGACCCATACGACATCTACTTATTCAAGTTTTTAACTTACAAATTTCCATCTAGTTCCAAACATTTGAGTCATATTTTATTTTTTAAGAATACTAAACAGTTTCTAACCGTACAATTCGCTGAAATTATCCTTAACTGGGGATGCCTATAAACGATTTTTTAAAGAAGTGATTGAAATTACATTAATTTATGTGTGCGTGATGATATTGATTGATTTTAGCGACCCATTTAAGTACCCTAGGGACAAAGGGACAGGGACCCTACATTACTGAAGGACTATTAGCTAAGTATTTCCTGTTAATAAAATTTTCCGCGAGAAATGTTCAAGATGGAAGTTGTAGATGTTCACGTTGATAACGCTGTACGATGTTTAAGGAAGATTGCAGCAGCCATTTCCTTCAAACTCCAAAAGTACGGAAAATCTATTGATTTAAAGGCACTGCCGGTCATCCGAAGTGCAACAAATTTGGGAATTTAGTTCATTATTGATTTCTTTTATCTTGTAGAAGTGGTAACGCTACAAAATGGCACGTTAGAGGCAAACATAAGCACCTCTCCCTGGAGTGGGAAATCCTTGTACTCCGGTTTTTGGAGAGTTACTGCTGCAGGGAAAACCGTGGAAAGAGGGGAACCACTTGCCCTCTAAACACAACAGAGACTCTCCTGTCATTCGGGGATGGTCTTCCCAGTTTAAGGGCTCCAGATTTCGTGGCTTTCCAGTTCTACTAGTCAAGGCTAGCAAGGGAAGAAAAGAAAGCCTCCTCTTCGTTCCTCTTCTATTTAATCAGCTACAAAGTGGCTCTTCGGAGGGAAGCTAAGCACCTCTTCCTGAAGTGGGAAATCCTAGTACTCCGGTTTTTGGAGAGTTACTGCAGGGAAAACCGTGGAAAGAGAGGAACCACTTGCCCTCTAAACACAACAGAGACTCTCCTGCCGTCCTGGGATGGTCTTCCCAGTGTTTAAGGGTTCCAGATTTCGTGGCTTTCCAGTTCTACTAGTCAAGGATAGCAAGGTAAGAAAGGAAAGCCATTCCTCTTCTATTTAATATCGGCGCACTTCATCCAAAAAAAAAGTAAAAAAGGCCTTTACCAAATTCAAACTTATTATCTAAGCTCCTTTCAAGTAATTTAACTTTTCCAAAAATGACGAGCAGAAGAATAAAGTCAATACACAAAGTTCAAACTTTTATTTAATGTTAGCTGACTTTTCTTTTTTGGAAAACATAAAAAGTGAAAAGTTACACTCGATATTTAGATTTGTTTTTCCCCAGTTCAAAAAAATAAAATAAAATAAAACGCGTAGGAAAGGAAATCCTGAGTAAAGAGTTTCCACTTTGTGTGTGGAAAAGAAAATAAAATGAAATAAATAAGTTAAAGGAAGAACAGATGGCAACACTGCTCAGTTGATGAGAGGCAACACTGTTTAGTTTTACTTTAGGCAACTGGTTTAAGCGGGTTGGTTTGCGATGGGGGGGCGAGTGGTTAATCAAAACCCATTTCTTCTCCCCCCCCCTCCGCACTCTTTATCACTTTACCCTTCCTTCTGCAAGTAATCCCAGCTGTAAATGTTGTATACAGTTGATACGTAGTATTTTGTTAATTACAGCCTCTACTTTTGAAGTTACTTTTTCTTATTACATGAACAACGGGGGGGGGGGAGTATTTCCTTCCGATTGAGGAAGATGACGTTTTCCCCGGAAATCTCTAATACATGGTCATGGTTCTGTTTCAGACCTACGTACAACGATTTTAAAAAAAAAAACTGAAAAATTATTTCAGTAAAATGATGCTTCCGGTTGATTAATCTTGACCGGAACTACATTGTAGCGCCTTCTGTTAGCTCTTTGGCGAAGTAGTCTATGTCTTGTGATTTAACATTTTGACTAACTTCTTTTCTATTGGCCATTTCCAATTTAGCACACTCCAAGCAAATATTTTACTTTTTTAATTAAGAAATAAGAGAAAAGAAGAAGCATCGTTGATGTTATCCGTTGCCATCATGATTCCTGTCAGGTTTCAGACTTTCATGCAACATCAGAGGTTTATTAATCAATCAGTAATAGAGGATTCTACTTTATGTTCCCGTCTCACATAACACTTGCTGATTCTTTACTAAGTATTAAGTCTTAAATTAAAGACAATTCAATGATGAAATTTCATAAATTTCAGCCAGAGAAAATCGACTGTTTCACGCTCAGATTATTTCCCCATTTAATAATAAAAGTACAAGTGAGCGTCTTCAAGTCCCTTCCAAGTACTAAAAGAAAATCCCTTTATTCTTTATTGGATTAATATTATAAGTTTTCCCCTTTTTCCACTAACTATAAAAAAAAAAAAATACTGAATAGCAGTGATAGGTCCAGCAAAAAAGGCACGCCCACTTTAATCCATTTACTTATTTTCCGGGCCCTTTAATCTTCTGGGCTGCAAACTCGTATCTTCCTGGAGGGCTTGTCGTCCACTGAAATATATCAATATTCAAGCAAGCGTGAGAAGTGAAATCTACTTAAAAAAATTTTCCATCTTTTTCTTTTTTGTATATTTTTCCTTTAGACAATGTGTTACACAATTTTATCTTTCAACCGGTTTAGAATGGCTTATGTTGTCAAATAGATGTAGGCAAAGTGGTTTTTGTTATTTTAAATAAAAATTACATTTTTTACGATAGCCGAACGGTTATAGGCTAGACCCGCAAAGCTAAGATGTATTGCGGTACTAGACTAGTCCTTGTATTTTATTTAATGGTTAATATGAGAAATATAGTAAGGTATGTTAGGTGGTTTAGGCTAGACCCGCAAAGCTAAGATGTATTGCGGTACTAGACTAGTCCTTGTATTTTATTTAATGGTTAATATGAGAAATATAGTAAGGTATGTTAGGTGGTTTAGGCTAGACCCGCAAAGCTAAGATGTATTGCGGTACTAGTCTAGGTCTTGGATTTTATTTAATGGTTAATGTGAGAAATTTATAGTAAAGTATGTTAGGCGGTTATAGGCTAGACCCGCAATGCTAAGATGTATTGCGGTACTAGACTAGTCCTTGTATTTTATTTAATGGTTAATATGAGAAATATAGTAAGGTATGTTAGGTGGTTTAGGCTAGACCCGCAAAGCTAAGATGTATTGCGGTACTAGTCTAGGTCTTGGATTTTATTTAATGGTTAATGTGAGAAATTTATAGTAAAGTATGTTAGGCGGTTATAGGCTAGACCCGCAATGCTAAGATGTATTGCGGTACTAGACTAGTCCTTGTATTTTATTTAATGGTTAATATGAGAAATATAGTAAGGTATGTTAGGTGGTTTAGGCTAGACCCGCAAAGCTAAGATATATTGCGGTACTAGTCTAGCCCTTGGTTTGTATTTAATGGTTAATATGAGAAATTTATAGTAAAGTATGTTAGGCGGTTATAGGCTAGACCCGCAATGCTAAGATGTATTGCGGTACTAGACTAGTCCTTGTATTTTATTTAATGGTTAATATGAGAAATATAGTAAGGTATGTTAGGTGGTTTAGGCTAGACCCGCAAAGCTAAGATGTATTGCGGTACTAGTCTAGCCCTTGGTTTGTATTTAATGGTTAATATAAGAAATTTATAGTAAAGTATGTTAGGCGGTTATAGGCTAGACCCGCAATGCTAAGATGTATTGCGGTACTAGACTAGTCCTTGTATTTTATTTAATGGTTAATATGAGAAATATAGTAAGGTATGTTAGGTGGTTTAGGCTAGACCCGCAAAGCTAAGATGTATTGCGGTACTAGTCTAGCCCTTGGTTTGTATTTAATGGTTAATATGAGAAATTTATAGTAAATTATGTTTGCTAGTCGCCTCCGCCCACGACACCTAATTTGGTAATTGGATGTAAAGTCTACCTTTAGTGACCAGAATAAGGTCTTTCTAGTTTGGGTACCTGGTCATTCAGGACAAAAGGGGAACGAAGTGGCAGACTTATTGGCCCGGGAAGGCTCTGCGGGACACTTTGTTGGCCCGGAGCCCTGCTTTGGGGTTTCGAAATGTGTTAAGTCTGCGGCCATTAACTTATGGGTGCAGAGTAGGGCTCAGGAGTGGTGGCTTGCCACCACTGGGCTGAGACAGGCGAAGGAGTTCATTAGAGGCTATTCGCCAAGGCTGACTGCAGAATTAATCCGTCAAGGCCGTGGGGCTATAAGGATAATTTTAGCTAATAACTGGGCCACTGCAGGCTTAGAAAACACATGCATCGCATGGGTCGGCAGATGATAGCCTCTGTAGGTGTCAATGTGAGGGGCTTGTCTGGCTAAGGATGTTACTTCTAGGGGAAGGAAAAAACAAGGCCTGAGTGCTTTATCCAAGAGCCGCACTCCAGCATTAAGAGTCTGGTGAAAAGGACAGGTCTGGAGGGAGAGCTTTAGAGTGAGGGGAGCCACAATAGATCCATAGGAGTCGCGGTGGCGTAGGCCTTGAGGCCGCCCTAATTTAATCTAATCTAATCTAAAGTCTGCCTTAAAAATTGTAGGCAATACCTTTACTTTTTAAAAGTTTTAGAACTATTTGTGGGCAACAATTGATTTTATAAAGTGCTGTTTCCATTTGATTGTCTTTGCCAAAGAGACTGTTACGTAGTTTTTGCTCGTCTAAACTAGGGCGTACTTTGAAAGCTTGCTGGCGGAAGTCGTATTTGAGGCCTTGTTAATAGTTGGTAGTTAGAAAAAGCAACTTTACTTAGATTTGTAAAGTTTTACCTCGTACAAGAAATAGTCGCCTTTAATCTCAGTTAAAACCGCCATCCTAATAATAAATAGGGTCACCATTATTTTATTGTTTGCGATAACAATACAGCTGGGCAGGAAATGGTAGCTTTACGAACTTTGTTTGTATATGTGTGTGTGGATATGAGAGAGTTTGAGAATGTGTGCTAGTCCTAGGATACCTGTATCAAGCTATAGTAAGCACTATTAGACGCAATCTACGGGGAGACATTGCGCTGAACTTTAGGTACCATATCTAAGGAGTTCATTCGCTCTCACTCTTCAAAGCTTTTTCCCTTTAACTTTATTCACTGGTTTTGTGGTCTTTTCTTGCCCTGAACCTCTAAACACTCGGTGAGTTGGTTTTTCTTTTAACCAATTCATACGCCATCACAGTCTCTCGGCTAAATGGTTATAGTTATCTCTTATTCTTGCCTTAAATGTTTAAAGGGATCTCTTTCTGCTAGATTGAGCGTGCTGTACCAACAAACACAATAAGAGAACATTCGTTCCTTCGTCAAGATTAGTTTTTGTGCAAAACACAAACAAATAAAAAACTGTTCTTTGGAGATGTTTTTATTTTGTTCTCCCTCCTCCACAAAGAATTTTGTTCAGTTTTCTTTCATTAAGTTTAATTAATTTCATTTCTCAAATTATTTAGGTTCTGAGAAGCCTACCTAAGCAAGAAGCCTCTAGGGTAGGCCAGCATGTTCAATCAGGTTTAGCTCAATGTAGGTCCATTTACTTACCGCTAGGAGATGTATCTTGAGGTGCTAGAAAGGAGAGCTACAGTATGGTTTGAGGGGAGTGCTCGACCTTTGTAACTCCTACATCCAGCTTGAAGGGCCCGTTGATGAAGGGGTAACCCGATACACCTAAAGGGCCCCCATATTAGTCCAGATTTATAGCAGACATTCCAAACTAGAAACTTATCTCTTAGTAAAAGTACCTACTATTCTTCGACATCAAGACTATCACGGAAGTAAAGGGAGAAACATAGATTAAATTTTACTTGAAATTTCTGTTTAAAATACAAAAAAACATTTTTGTGTTTTCAGAGAATCCACTACACTGTGGCTGTGAACAACAAGAACTATGGGAATGGCTGAGAGACCATCAGAAAGTGGTCGGTGTTGGTGTATCCATGGGCGGCCTGCGATGTGAACAACCGCCAGAACTACGTGGTCTACTTTTCCTGGAATTAGAGCCACCCAGATTCTGTTCAGCGCCATTAGTCTTGAAACTGGCCATACAGGATATCCAACCGTATTCTGTTGTCGTATCCTGGCAGAGTCGTAATCATACGGGACTGCACGGATATAGAGTTGCATATCATGCTCTGGACACACATTATTCAGTAAGTATCACGAAGAATATTAAGAGTTTCGTAAATTGTTTGTAAGCGGTTCCGAGATCCAGATGGTTATTTTACTTGGTGTCCATTCCGTTGATCCACTTTAGACGAAGACCCTTACAGGATATTCCTTTTTGAAATGAATGGGAAAAAGTTTTTTAAATCTTGCATTAAAGTTCACAGCTTAAATTTGGCTTACATCCTAGAAAACTGATCTCTCTAAAGCTCTGACAACGAATTCAATCAATTCAGGAA
The DNA here is from genome assembly GCF_049639745.1 of Rhodnius prolixus. NCBI lineage: Eukaryota > Metazoa > Arthropoda > Insecta > Hemiptera > Reduviidae > Rhodnius > Rhodnius prolixus. Next base: position 9,295,290 of record NW_027411583.1, on the reverse strand, counting down.
CCTCCAAATGGAAAAAGGTATTAGCTGTGCTTTCCAATTGAATTTCTCTTTGGAATTTGTCCAAATTTACAGGAAATATAATTATAAACGCGCCTAACTATTCACGAGTATGCTTCCTTTTGGCCAAAAAATGTGTGTCATCACAGACTTCCATTTTATCGCAATTTTTGTAATAAATTTGTAAAAATCTAAATACTCAAGGTCATAAATCTAAAGAGATCCGGCTCAAAATCCAGAATTACAGGCAGATCTACAATTTTTTATTTAGAATGTTCTTCCAGAAAAGTTCGGGGTTAAGGGATGCCTAGCCTTACGATTTCTGGGTTACTTTAGTGGAAGAGCAGGGTTTTTTTAAGGAGAATTCATTTTGGGGCATTGTGGCAGTCATATTTACTTTGAAATGCGTAGAATTTCAGGTAGGATGCATGCCTTCTTCAGCGGCCCTGTTGAAAGTAAAGTTAGGTAGTTAGGTTAAAGTGTTAGGTAATTGTGGAGATTATACTCTGTCGTGCTAATTACAAAACACAATCAAGAGAGCCTCGGTAACATGCGGGCTATGCAATCAGCTGTTTATAACCTCCACAGTGTTATACATCTATAGAGGACAAATGAAGTGACTTCTGGGCTGAAAATTACGGGCAGTTATTTACAATTTTGTCTACCCTAAAACGAATTGATTTTTTCACTGAATTTACTCGATGCAACAACAGTTCCACATACTATTTGCTATAAATAAATGATTTAATGCAAAAAAAAAAAAAAAACTCTTGTTGCCCCCAGCAGGTTGAGGGTAAACTACTGGACAGAAGTGCAAGATCGGTGAAACTGGGTCGCCTAAACCCAGCCACAAGGTACTTGGTTTGTGTGCTGGGTCTGGGACAATGGGTACAACCGCCGCCCGCAATCAGCAACACCTCCGAACTGATGCCGCAGTCGTTGCCCCAGTTGACGGATTCACAGACCAGCCGATGTACAGAGGTATGGAGTTTATTGTTTAACTTTCAAGATTATAGTCTGCAACTAGTTAATAACTGGGTTTGAATTGAGAAAGTGGGCTAGATTTTTAGTAAGATTGATTTATTTAATATCATTTACAATTTAACAATAAATATTACAAACGCACAATATACGAGGGTCGTTTGAAAAGTCCGTGCAAAGTCAGAGAGATAGCACCACTGGCGCGTATCGAGGTTATGTTTAGTTAGTAGCATCTCTTGGAAGAACACACACCAAGTTTCAGCCAGATCGGTCTATTTCTTTGTGTTTGGCATTCGTTTGAATCGAGGAAGTCGAGTGATTTTCAAAAAAATGGACGAAAAAGAATTTCGTGTGTTGATTAAACATTACTTTATGAAAGGCAAAACGCCTCAGGAGACTAAAGAGAAACTTGATAAACATTATGGTGACTCTGCACCTTCGATTAGAACAGTTTATAAGTGGTTTCAAAATTTTCGGAGTGGCCATATGGGCACAAGTGACGCTGAACGTTCTGGACGCCCTGTTGAGGTTACTACTCCAGAAATCATTGATAAAATCCATGATATGGTGATGGATGGCAGAAGAGTGAAGGTGCGTGAGATTGCTAGTGCTGTGGGCATCTCGAATGAACGGGTACATAATATTTTGCATCAACATTTGGACATGACAAAGCTATCCGCAAGATTGGTGCCGCGATTGCTCACGCTTGACCAAAAACGAAATCGTGTGAAGTGTTGCAAGGACGGTTTGCAGCTGTTCCAGAAGAATCCGCAGGACTTTAAGCGTCGTTTCGTCATTGTGGATGAAACATGGATACATCACTACACTCCTGAGACCAAAGAACAATCTAAACAATGGGTTACCAAGGGGGAATCTGCGCCAAAAAAGGCGAAGACCGTTCCTTCGGCCGGAAAGATTATGGCGACTGTCTTTTGGGATTCGCAAGGAATAATCCTCATCGACTGTCTGGAAAAGGGTAAAACTATTACAGGTGCATATTATTCATCGTTATTGGACCGTTTGAAAACCGAGCTGCAAGAAAAACGCCCACGATTGGCCCACAAAAAAGTCCTTTTCCATCACGACAACGCACCAGCTCACACCTCAGCAGTTGTGGTCGCAAAATTAATGGAAATAGGGTTCCAACTCGTTTCACATCCCCCCTATTCTCCAGACTTGGCTCCCTCGGACTACTATTTGTTCCACAATATGAAGAAATGGCTGGCGGGTAAAAGATTTTATTCAAACGAGGAGGTGATTGCAGAAACGAATGGCTATTTTTCAGACTTGGACAAATCCTATTATTCGGAAGGGATCAACAAACTAGAGCAGCGTTGGACGAAGTTTATAAGCCTAAAAGGAGACTATGTTGAAAAATAACAAAGGTTTACCCCAAAAAATTAAGTAGTTTTTATTTTTGCACGGATTTTTCAAACGACCCTCGTAAATAATAAGATGAATAAATTCTCAATAGTAATATCAGTTTACCTAGAACTTTACACTATCAGTTTACGAGATTTGGCTATTAAATAACGAGACTATTGCTGTAAAACATTTCATTTTAAATTTATACATATTTAGTTATTATCACCTTCAATATACACCCCACCCCTATCCCTACAACGCTCCATGCGAATTTACCATTGTACGAAACAGTGCTGGAAGTCTTTTTCTGTCAGATCCTGCATGACGCGGGCCGCTTTTTCTTTCACAGCTTCACAGCGGACTGAAATCGTGTTCCTTTTAATGCTGATTTGACTTTGGGGAACAGATAAAAGTCACATGGGGCACGAGGCCAGGCGAATAAGGCGGATGGCCTAAAACTGGGAAGTTGTACTTGGCTAGAAACGTCTTGACCAGACAATGCAGTGTGAGCCGACGCGTTGTCTTGATGGAGAACCCCGTGACTTGTTGTTCTTCCACAAATCGGGTCGTTTTTTTCCTTACTCATTCGCGGAGTTGAGTAAGCACCTCACGATAGTAATGTTGATTAATTATAATCGATATTTTCATCCGTTTTTGGACGTGGAAGGGCGATCCGAGCGGTCATCATCTCCGACGTCTTCTCGGCCATCTTGGAAACCACTTGAACCACTCAAAAACTTGCGCACGTGATAAACATTCATCGCCATAAACTTCTTTTAATAAAAGATAAGTTTCAGTAGCGGTTTTACCAAGTTTTGATGTGAAATTTCACTGCAATTCGTTGCTCTACTACATGTGTAGTATCACTTGTTTTCGGCAAAACGAAACTAACACCTTTTTACACAAACAACGGTTCCGGTCAGACAGATTTCTCTACAAACTCGTGAGAGACGCTGCAATCGAAAGAGAAGGCTTTACGCTGCTGCACAGCTGTCGGTCGTTAGGATTTAGCATTTGCATAGTTCTTCTGTAGCAGCATCAATCTCGTTATTTAATAGCCACCCACACCTCGTATAATCAAGACTGGGCTAACTAGGACCGTTGGTGCTCCCTTTATGTACTCGTTATAATATCCTAGGGTAATCTGGATCATCAGGAACCATCTCTCCCTTCTCTAGCAATATGCTACAGAATCTTCTGGACCAGCCAAGTAGAATTGTACCTTCACACCACCTAGTAGTCACTTGGAGTACTTTAAGTACCTATTTTTCTCAATAGATAGTGCCACTTTAACTGCATTACATTGCTCTTCACTTAGATCAGTTTGTTTTTCGAATAGCATGCTCTCTTTTGTCATCGGGAAGTACTAGGTGTTATTTAATCGGTGTCCATACAAGTAGTTATTCCAGTGCCTTCACAGGAATACTTACTACGTAAAATGTATCAATCCTCTTTGCAATGCCGTGTAGAAGAAAATGCTGTCTGGAGAAAATAAATAAACAGTCTCATAACACCTCCAATGAAAATTAAATGTCTTTTTTTAATTAATGAAATTTCACTCCACTGATTTTCTTCAGAGGTGGAATTTTTACTTACATAATGTAATTCCTATTAAAATTTCAAAGATAACAAGGCCAGCCATTGTTCCTAAAAAGGCGCTTAAGAGGAATGTTTAACCATTCCCTATCGCTCAGAACTGTTTTAAAAAGCATCTTAAAAGAACAATGTATCCATGAAAGTTACTGATACAGCATATATGTACATGAAAGCAAAGAGCGTATGAATGTTACAAGAAAATTCGAAAAAGATTTTCCTTAGAAAAGGAAATTTTTGCTCAGTTGGTAGTATGAGAGAGCCCCAAACGGATATCCTGAGTTCAGATGCCAGCTGCTGCTGGCCCATACATTTCCTCTTCCTGGGAGTTTCACTTACAGCTCAATGTCCATTGATTGATAGTGAAGTAGAGTAACGAGAAAACAATGCCTGGAGGCAAGCAGTGTGCTGGAAAAATCCAGATCTCTGGACACATCCGCAATGGACGGTGGGTAACACTTCTTCGCCAAACCCACAGGAAGTGAAATGCTTTAAAAGTGAACAAACAATAAATAAACGTTCATTTTCCGCTCGCATAATTGCCGAAACTTCATGAAAATTTATTTTTTAAATCGTCTTTCCGTTTTTTTAAAAATATATACATTTATTATTACCTAAATAGCTAATTTAAAAGAATAATGAATCCTAGACAATTAAGATAAAGTTCTTAATGGGAGGATTTATTTTAAAGGGTCCAGAACAGCATACTAAATAGGCTTTAACCTCCCTTCAAGGTTATACACAATGAAGAGATTCCCTTACTTAGCTGGAGCTATTGTCTAGGAATGAAAGGCACGCACTTAGAAGGTATGCTATTTAGTTAGTTTATGGGTAGGGGCACATAAGAGCTTGGGTAAACAGCCTCTGGGATTTAGATCTCAGCCTGCTATGCTAGCGCTGATAGCATGTGGTTTCCTCACCCTGAACATAGCTCTTCAGTCTATCGGATATTGATTAGGAGTATAATAATAATGCGTTTGATGGATTATATTGTCTTGGACATAGTGATTAATGCAGCAACAGGTCTCGCCTTAAGATTGGTAGGAAAGGTTTTATTTTTTCCGAGTATTATCCCAAAATTTTAGAACTGAACAAATACTTGATTAATTTTATTAAAAAGAACACCGTAAGAAATCAGCATAATCGATTTATGGTAATTTGAGCTTCAGGATTCACAGAATTCGAGGAATGTTTTTCTTTTCTGTCTTGCCCTCAATGGATGTGAAAAATCATCCAGACAATTTGGTTATAATGGACATCCATTGACAGTGGACATTGACCCACGTACCCATAGTTGCCCACTGGGTACTTGGAATTCTTTATATGAAAAAAAATGTGTATGTCCTCTACAACTTCCTTGTATGTCCCTCCAGTCTCTCCAGGAGAATCTCTCTTCCACGTCACACCTCGCTGTCATCTCTTCCACCTTCCCAAACCATAATTTGGCTTTCTCCAGCTTCCAGCTTCTGCTCTGTTTCCTCAGCGTATTCCCCATTTCCTGTTACTGGCATCAGTGACATTTCACAGACTATAAATAGTCTGCAGTAGATTGCAACAAGTATGAATGCAATGATTGAAATACTTGCTTTAAATTAAAACTGACCGGTAGGACAGTTGTATAAGGGTTGATCGTCAAAAACTGCACGAAAAAGCGTACCGTTGAAAAACACCCAACTTTGACAATTTTTTTTCTCTTTTTCTGTAAAAGATGAAATTCCCAAATTTTCTCTATAATATAGGGCGAATCCCCCTTTATAACTGTAATATTTTTGCTTCAACCCAGATCTAATAGATTTCGTGAAAAAAGTTGCCAAAAATGGGGAAAAAACGGCATTTTCAGAAATTGTTCTTGTTACCTTTTTTGTAAACAACGTAGTGCCTAAACGCGCGAACCGATTTTCATGAATGTAAACTAGACAGGTCTTTGCCTCCCACTGGAAGAATTTGAGCAGAGCTTGATGCTGCCTAGATTCCATCAGGTACCCTCTTCATGAAGTGTCTCTAGGAACAGAACAAGATTTTTATGAGAGAAATTTTTTATTCTAGGAATGTTCAATATGAATATCAACCCTCTACCTCTTCAGAATCCTGGTTAAAAAGAAATCCCTTTAAAGGGACAATATAAGACCCTTACAGTTAGACCCTCAGAAGTATATCTCTTCTTTTGCTACTTAGCATTTTGTAATATATTTTTTCATAAACCTCTTTACCAACCTGCCATCTTCAACCATTATTATTACTGCTTCATCCTGGGCCTCCATTCTATGCAATTACACGACTACATCTTGGAAAAGACTATGATGACTGTTTAAATAAAGCAGTTAAAGATATAGGACGGGACCATCTTTGAATGAGTCCTCTCTAAAACTTGGTTGAAACAGTTAAAAAAAAAAAGAAAAAAAAAGACCTCCAGCTGAGGTGAAAGTGAATGAGGTTATTTCGCGGTTATATTAAAATGAATAAAACATTTTCAGGCAGGGGGGTGGTGCAGGAGAGAGAAAGAGATTATAATCTTATAGCTGTGAGTGGTAAAGTTGACCAGATTTACCAATTCTGTGTTAAAGAGCCGTTTATTGAAGTGAAGGGAAATGAGCGGCGGGACTGGGAGGAGGCGGCAGCTTGGAGGCGGTGACCTGCAACATTAATAATACATTAGATGAAGTCCCACCCAGCCATCCCGGCGTGTTTGCTTTAAATCCTTTTAATGAGCTTTTCGGCTCGCTTTTAGTAAAAACTCTTAGAAAATTGTCATTTAAAGCTTTGGACTTTTTTTTTTTTAAATAACTTAATTATTAAATTTTGTTTTTCATTTTAATAAATTCTAATTTAAATAGCAATGACAAAACGTGCGAAACTCCTTTACAGACTTCTTGGACAACGCTCCAAAATCACCCACTGAACTCAAACGCTTAATATAAGAACACTATCCTCAAACCTATGTGGATTTACAGGATTAGAGCTGTGGGGTTCAGCAAAACCTACAAAACATAAGGACTGTACAGGACATTTCAGTCAAAACTCCTGCCGACAGATAGTTGACGCTCCTTTCTACGGTGAATAACCTCACTCTTCACAACGGCTCTTCAACATTCCCTTTATAGACCAACTCGCCGTGACTAAATATCAAAAATTCCACACTGCTCTCTCGACTAGCTCTAATCCTCTTGTACTGTCTCTCGCTTCCTCTGACATCCCTAATACTTCTCGCCGACTGAATCGCCAGTGGCCCTGCGACTTCCTCGCAGTCTGAAGGCCTAAACGCCATTATTCTCCTATCTCTCCTCTCTCCTCCTCGTATTCTCCTCCTAACATTCTCCTATAGAGAGTGTACCACTGGGTAGCTTCTCTCCTTCTGCTCTCCTCCCGCACCAGTTCATCACTCTCCTCCTCACACTCTCCTCTCTCCTATAGAGAGTGCTACCGCTGGGTAGGTTCTCTCCTCCTGCTCTCCTCCCGCAACAGTTCATCACTCTCTCCTCTTCACATTCTCCTCTCTCCTATAGAGAGTGCTACCGCTGGGTAGTTTCTCTCCTCCTGCTCTCCTCCCGCAACAGTTCATCACTCTCTCCTCTTCACATTCTCCTCTCTCCTATAGAGAGTGCTACCGCTGGGTAGTTTCTCTCCTCCTGCTCTCCTCCCGCACCAGTTCATCACTCTCTCCATATTTACTTATTGTGTACAGATTGTAAATTACAAAATAAATTTTCAAAAAAAATAGCTCTTAGGAACCCTTCATCTTTGCAATCTCTAGTAAAAGGACTTTGTTTCTAGAAAAGTTCCATTTTCACAACACTCTACAACTGAAAAGCATTCCCCCTTATTCGCTCATAAGGTTGGTAGAATCCCCTTAAAAATGCGAGTTTCGTATCCGTTCACTGCGGCATACAACATAGACAAGAAAAGTAGTCTGGAAGATAGTTTGTCCGCTCACCAAGGGATACTACCAGCAAATCTCCTCCCGTCCACGCACAGAAATACCATTCTAAATCATCTATTAATTTTTATTTTTCAATAAAATAATTAAAATTTCTTAGCTAGTCCATTTTCGCTTGCATTGGAAGCATAAAACAGGAAATATTACGTAAGAAAAATCTGGATTCTTTAGCTTGATAAATGGTTGTTTGATATTTTAAGTATTTTTAAAGATGGGGTAAGGCTCCTTTCTCTCTTTAAGGCCACACTTCAGTCTGATGTAAGTTTAGTGAGAGAATTCTGTGGCTCTCAAATATTCAGAATTTAAAAAAAAAAAAAATATTTTTTGAGTTCGAACCATGGGAATGTAATCTGTAAAGTCTTGCGAGTGTTCACTCTAGAATTTTTCCGATTTTGAGTAGAATTTCCGGTAAAATAGAAAGTCTGCACGATTACAGTACTGTCCTCTCGCAGAGTGAGAGTAAGCTTTGTAAATTCAAAAAATTATTGATAAATTTTTTTTTAAAAAAAAAAGAAGATTTTTGACGAAGTTTTATTTTGTTTGATTCCCAGGTACGTACTTTGGAAGGCACTACTGGTGAAGCTGAACCCAGCAGCCGAGTTCCGGGCAGTATACTGACCAGACGACTTGGCCTGATCGTCGGCTGTTGTCTAGGCTTTGTAGTATTTATTGTATTAGTTTCAGTGCTCAGCTATCTAAAGGTGAAAAAACACCGTGAGGTTGGTATACGTGGAGATATTGTTGGCAGTGGACCAGCTACGCAAGACTATCTATCCTATCGTCATTTCAGTCTGCAGAGCGCTGATCCGTTCAACACGGCTACAATTTCCGCCTAGCATACGCTAACCGCCCTATAGGCGGCCATTATTTTGTTTTATTTTTAATTGTAAACGAAAATTTGTCCGATTTTAAGAGGAAAAACTTTTCTCTCTTTTTTTATTTTTTAACTTTCCATAGGGTTGTGATTTTTCCAAATTTTAAAATTTAAAAAAAAAAACATTTATATAATTATTAAAAAATATTTTAAAAAATTAGTAATTTAAATGTAATTGTTCCTCAAATGTGACAAACAAACCTCAAAAGGCAAAAGAAGAGGGGTAAGTAATGTAAATAAGTTAAAAATTAAAACCAAAACCTAATTAAACCCCTTAAAATTAAATTTATACAAAAAATAAAATATTTTTAATTTATAAAAAAAAAAAAAAAAAAAAATGAGGAACCTTTGCTCATTTTTTTATACAAAAAATAAAATATAAACGAATAAAAAAAAAAAAAATAGTTCTACGTGTGAAGATGCGAACCCAGATTGTGTGCGGGGTGCGAATGAATTCTGTGAGAAAAACTATTTACTTTTTGTGATGAAAAATTTTTTTTTAAATTAAATGTGAGGATACACTCGGGTGCAAAGGAAAAAGGATATGCTTATCTGGTGACGAAGGAAAGAAATAAAATACACCAACCTCCTTTTTGCGTCTCTTATCAGGAAGTGATTGAACCCAACTTTGTTTACAATCCATTTCCTCATCTGAACTTCCTTCTTTACCTCGCGAGAGAATTTGATCAGGGATCTAGAGAAACGATACTTACACTGGGAAAACACAATCTGGGAAACTTCCGAGTTTTTCCAGCTTCTCCAAGGTGTTTCCTTACTAAGGGGCTATATTGTTACAAATACAACGGAAAATATCAGAAAATTTAGACTTCTTTCAACGACACCCCCACTTCCATAAGTAAAACACTACAGGAATTTTTTAACTCATTTCTTTTCGAAGTTAGTCCAGCACTAATAAAAGTCATCTGACAACTCCTTTTGCTTCCGTTTTCTTTACAATTTCCGAGAAAATCTTAAATAATTGGAAATTCCATTCAGTTAAGTGGTTGATCCCTAAAAATAAAAACGGATTTTGACCCTTTTTTGGTATTAAGTTCATTCCCAACATAAATGGTAAGATTTCAGCTTCCTTCCTGTGAATAAACGAAATTGATATAATCGTAATATTCTCCTTATTAAAAGAGGAAGTGAAAGATAATATAGGTGTTAAAAATAGTAGATAACGTAACTCGGAAATGGTAAATGAAAAAACTATAAATTTAGAGCTAGTTATTTGAAGAAGATATCCTTAAAAAAATAAATAAAGAAAGAAATATTTTCGTAATTTTGTTTTGCACCTGAGTGTACTTAATATGTAAAAATAATTATAAGTTTAAATTAATTAACCAATAAAAAAAAATTAATATTAATTAAAAACTATCATAGTTATAAGAGTTAAATTTAAAAAAAAATAAAAATAAAATTGCCCCTAGAAATTGCCAATGAAATTTAAGTAATTAACAAATTAATTTTCATTAATTTGTAATGTTAGTTTTTATCAAATGTTTATATAAAATTAAATTAAAAATGTATAAAGCTCAAGATTTTTATATGAAATGAATACAAAAAAAAAAATACAAAAAATTAATACAAATAATATTTATTTTGTATTTTCTTTATTATTTTTCTTTTTTGTTTTAAATCAAATCTAATTATTATAATTAATTAATGCCATATTATGATTGTAGTTTAATTACATTAAATAATACAAAGAAAAACATTAAACAAAACTTAATTTAAAAAAAAAATAAAAGTTCAGTCAATTAACAGATTTTATTTATATTGTGTGAAATAATGTTTTTTTAAGTAATTATTTGTTACATTTTTTTCTGCCCCTGGGAAGCGATTTTCCAATTTTTTTTGGGGGGGGGAATCGCAGAATTGTATCATTGGGACAAAGTTGCGATCGTGTGGTTAAGTGAGAGGATCAAAGCTGGTTACTGCATTATCATTTAAATAACGAAGCAAGGGTAACCAAATTTCTGTATTCAATGCTAGTTTTTTTTCCCCTTTTCCATTGTCCACTTAATCATTTTTAATATCAATTTCCTGTCTCTGCATCCTTACTTCCTGTTTAAAGTATCTTACTTCTTGTAAGAAAGAAAATATTGATTTAATTTTTTGTTTTCCGTCCGTTTTCTTTCTTTTTTTAATACTTTCAATCCTTCAAAGTCTTCCTTCATCTTCTTTAACATTATTTTCAGCGTTTTACCTTCCACTAGTTGAATGGACTCTTCGAGTTATTATTACTTGCTCCTGTTCAGGATGTTCCTAACTACAGTACAGACTGGGGAATAAAGGTCATACGTAAAAAAAAAAAGTAATTTTTAATTACTTTTGCTTCCATTTTACGTAATCAATGCTTTGCTTATTATATCAGAAGTTCTGTTGGTACCTAATTTACCGTTATCTTCCAACTTCTATTCCAAGCAAGATTCCTGGGTAATTTTCTCCTCGTTAACACCTGCTATGGTTACCAAAAAAAGACATCCATAAACGATTAGCTTGAGTTAATCGATTATGGCCTGAAACTACTTGATTTTCTAGGATTCATATCCTGAAGTCACCGAAGCCACTCTTCCCCCCAATTTCGTGACAACGCTCGAAAGAGGTTGCACATCCATCAACACTTCTTTATTTCGCAATACTTCGCCCGGCCCCCGTGCGAGTACCATTTTATTTAATTTTCGATGCTAATTTTGTCAACAAGATAACTCAATGATCTTAAATTTGTATGAATTAGTTTTACGCATCAGCCAAGTCCAATGTTTTTTAGCATAACTATTACTGGATTGCTTACTTCTGGAAACAGTCAGGACCCATTTTAAACACAGGGTTCTATTTATTTATTTAATTTAAATAAAAGGTCCTTACTGTTTTTATTCACAGTGAAAATTTATTTTTCTACATTTACAAAAAAAAGAAAAAGTAAACCAAAGAAAAACTCGAAGTTCAAAATGAACAATTAAAATTAAGAAAATAATACCAAATATAAAACAGATCAGGTGTTTATTAAATAAATTAATTTGTAAAAAATTGTTATTTTTCAAAAATTTAAAGGAAATATTTTATTTGCCTTGTTTTTATTTCATTTTTATGTATTAATTAAGTATTAATATAAGTATAAAAAAAATAAACAAATGCGCCAAAAATTAACTTTATTGTACCAATACAAATTTTTTTATTTTACAAATAAGTGAATAAATTTTTATCTTTACTTTATTTTTGTCAATAAAGTAATTAAATATATACATAAAATCTGTACAAGTATATATATATATATATATATTGTTGTTGAATTAATAAAAAAAACTATTTGATAAATGTAAAAAAAAAAAGAAGTTCTATTATATATAAGAGAATGGAATGTAAAATATAAAAAATGAAAGAAAAGTGGGGAAAAAAAATATATATATAAATACAAAAAAAAAATGAGAAGAAAATATATTGAAGATAATGTATCTATGGAAAATTTATTTTATATCCCCGCTCCTTTCTAGTCATATAGTTCCCTAAAAATTACAAAAATTAGCTTTAAAAAGGGACGAGGAAGCCTAGGTTAATGGTCTGTTTCATTTTTTTAGGCATTAGTTTTAATAACTAATAAATGGTCTTTGCTAACACGTTACTGCCCGTAATATGTCAACTTTGTTCATGCTATCAGTTTTAACTTTAAAAATAACCACACGTAGAGGATGTAAAAATTATCTTGGATTACTTTAAGAACAGAGAGAAAATTTCTCTCCTTCAATTTTATTTCACATTCTAAACAAGGACTTCAATTTAAGAACCAGTAAATTTCTCCAAGATTCAAATTATCACTTTGGCACTTAGTTCAAATTACTACAGGAGTGTTCACCAATTTAGCTTGCAAAGCAGTAGTAGAGAGGTGTGAGAAGTGGTTGTTGTCTTCAATTATAGTCTTAACAAAAACGTATAACATTAAAATTTATTACCATATTCAAAAATTCTATCTAAATTTTGTATAGAACAAGATACAAATAAATAAAAACAAATTTACAATCATATTATCAAAATACAATCAAGATTGCCGCGACAACTAGTGACTCAGCTTAATGTAACCTTAACAATACATAACCTCGCAACACATCACAACAGTACCCTGCTTGTTGTTCTTCTGGATGTGATTATTCCCGCTCCAAAGTATGCTTAAAGTATAGGATGTGAACCGTAAGTAGATATTGAGTCAATTTAAAACTAAGGTTTATGTTAAGTTACATGTATTAATTATTATTCCATTGCATGTTGTTTTTGTTTCACTTAAGAAGTTGGGAATAAAAATTTTGCATAGTTAATTCACTGTTCATTAAGGTTTATTTATATAAATCATTACACTTGTTTCAAAAAGCATAATATCGTCTTGCTTAATATTATTTAAAAAATATTAAACAAAAACTGACCATATTAGATTTGCTCATTCTTAGCTGGCAGATACCGACCGCTGTGGTATTTAATTGAATTTTTTTTTGTTATAATAATTAATTAAAAGAAATGATATTTCTGCAAAACGGAAATTTAAAATTCGGCATTCTCTCGATATCTTTGATTTTTTGGTGGTAGACCATATTAAGAGTATTTTTTTATCTTCTCGTTTGCTTTGATAAACTTATACATCTAAATGGAGTAATTTGTAAAGTTTATTGGGTTAACAATCAACCAAATTAACTAAACTAGTTTTTATTAAAATGTATTGATTTAAATACAATAGCTCGTACTTTTAATGTGAAAGATAACTTTTTTTTTTCTTCGCCGAAGGCAAAAAATTAACATAATTTTCTATTTATTTCTTTTCATTCGTAAAATAAAAGTCGGTCACCATTTAACCGATGTTTTTACTATATGATGTAGTAAATAAGTATTAAACTGATTGCTTTTATTGAAGTTAACTTTGAAATTATTGAAGATTAGGATTAGTAGGATTTAGAAGAAAGTAACATTAAGCTATTGCAAGTTTAAGCTTACAAAACAATATTACATAAAACTGTATTTCAGTGAAAGTGGATGCATTAATGAAAGTTAATTACATTACACTATTTGATTATTAAAATAAAACATTAATGCGTGAGTATTAAACGCACACATCTAATGTAACGTATTTCAATTTCATTTCAAAATATGTACGTGAATCTCTGCATCATGGGTCTTACTTAAAAAAAAGGACAGATATCGATTTTTCGATATTAATCCTTTAAATAAAATAAAATTCAAATAACGTACTTAAACAGGAAACATATCAACATATTTCCTTGTTAGAAATCCTAAATTTGAACGAGTTAATTTCAATGGGACTATAGCTACAAGTGAAATATATAATATATATGTAGCGATCAAAGAGGTAGTATGGTTAATTAAGTACATTAATTAACTCTGTTTAATTAGATTAAATAATGTACAGCTTCCAAGGCATAAAACAACGTAATTATTAGTAGTGCTTAAACTTTTTGGCGAGAGTAGAGTGAAAACACGACTTATTTTAATTATGTTATTATTTATTTTTTCGTTTTAATAGTGTTCATTCCTTTATAGAATTATGATGGTGCGATTAATAAATTATTTATTTATTTTTTACGCTAGCGTGAACACACACACGTCTTTATTTTTACCGCAGTTTATGTAATAATCACTCCCGTTTATTCTAAAACTAGATTTCTCGTCTTCGGTAGGTTAAATGTTTCCCTTCCCGGAGATTGTGGCATGTGGTAATCTTTACCAGGACTTTCTAGGTTTATTCCAGTGCACTGTAGCGATTACTAGCGTGCTCCCTAGTGTTCTGTTACAACTTTCTGTTGTCCGGAAACTCTTACGACGGATTTATTGGCCTTGAAGCTTGGGCGCGGAACAATGGGCATTTCAGATTGCCTGCGTTACTTCCTCCAACTTAGTACAGCCAGAGAAAGTAACAAAACTGCAGCATCCATTCAGCGAAGTGGTATCTCCAGTAGGAGGATTTTCATGGCTAAGTAGAAATCGGGAAATACCATCCCGCGTTTTGAGTATGATTTCTCTTTATATACAGACTCCTGCTTTCTTCCAAACTGTAATTACTAATTAATGACTGTACGAGCCAATAATTATCCAGAAAATTTATAAATAATTTGCAACCTATTTTGTTGGCAGGTTATAATTTATAATTTTGAACAGCAATCATGTTATTTATAATTAATATATTCAATATGTCTTTAGTTTTAATTATTCTCAATTTATTGGACAGTTCTTTTTTATTTAAACTTACCTAATATGTTCATTAAGTTATCTACATATATTTGGTGATCATTGAAGTAAGAAACCTTAATGAAATCATTTTATACAAAGTGAAAACATGAAGCTAAAGCGTATAACAAAATAACAAAACAAAACAAATATTAGTTTACAAAAGTAACAAAAGAAAAATAGCTTAGTTTTTTTTTTTATTCTTATAAATGCTCATTTCTTGGCCGTTTTCTTAACCGCTTCCGCCTCCTCAAGTGGTGGATTATCAATATCTGGTACATCTTTCTTTACATTTTCGGTCAGCATCAGTTTCAACAGAGCTATTGCTTTGCCTGGATTCAATGCCTGAAACAGATTGAATCATATTTATGTAAAAAAAACGTGTACTATAGAGAATTTCTATATAAAAATTAAGAAAAAGTTACAATACATGTCAGTTATTCCTCGTGTTTTTTGAAAACAACTATTACATGCAATTCCTGTAGTAATTTTGGTCAGATATTTCATCAGCAAATACTACACGTGCATTATTATAATCAATTATTATTATATCAAATAATATACGTGTTAGAACCCTACAATCAGGCCTCCCTTAGAACTAGACACAAATAATATTGCTGCTCAAATAATTTTAAATAAATATGTGTGTTTATAAGTGGAGAAAGAAAAAGCGTTGTAACTATTACAAACAAAGTCAATAGAAACTGTTCACCTCTTCAGTAAAGTAAAATGGACATTCCGATCAAATTATTTACTTCAAATTTTGGGACTACTCTTTCAACTTTAATGCGTATTAATACAGTGTAGGTGGTAACGCCGTATATTTTACTAAAATGCACATTAGAGAAGAAGAGTTTTTAATAAATTTTATAGATAAAACATACGAGTACATATAAATGCAAATACGAGGGTCGTTTGAAATGTCCGTGCAAAGTCAGAGAGATAGCACCACTGGCGCGTATCGAGGTTATGTTTAGTTAGTAGCATCTCTTGGAAGAACACACACCAAGTTTCAGCCAGATCGGTCTATTTCTTTGTGTTTGGCATTCGTTTGAATCGAGGAAGTCGAGTGATTTTCAAAAAAGGGACGAAAAAGAATTTCGTGTGTTGATTAAACACTACTTTATGAAAGGCAAAACGTCTCAGGAGACTAAAGAGAAGCTTGATAAACATTATGGTGACTCTGCACCTTCGATTAGAACAGTTTATAAGTGGTTTCAAAATTTTCGGAGTGGCCATATGGGCACAAGTGACGCACGTTCTGGACGCCCTGTTGAGGTTACTACTCCAGAAATCATTGATAAAATCCATGATATGGTGATGGATGACAGAAGAGTGAAGGTGCGTGAGATTGCTAGTGCTGTGGGCATCTCGAATGAATGGGTACATAATATTTTGCATCAACATTTGGACATGAAAGCTATCCGCAAGATGGGTGCCGCGATTGCTCACGCTTAACCAAAAACGAAATCGTGTGAAGTGTTGCAAGGACGGTTTGCAGCTGTTCCAGAAGAATCCGCAGGACTTTAAGCGTCGTTTCGTCACTGTGGATGAAACATGGATACATCACTACACTCCTGAGACCAAAGAACAATCTAAACAATGGGTTACCAAGGGGGAATCTGCGCCAAAAAAGGCGAAGACCGTTCCTTCGGCCGGAAAGATTATGGCGACTGTCTTTTGGGATTCGCAAGGAATAATCCTCATCGACTATCTGGAAAAGGGTAAAACTATTACAGGTGCATATTATTCATCGTTATTGGACCGTTTGAAAACCGAGCTACAAGAAAAACGCCCACGATTGGCCCACAAAAAAGTCCTTTTCCATCACGACAACGCACCAGCTCACACCTCAGCAGTTGTGGTCGCAAAATTAATGGAAATAGGGTTCCAACTCGTTTCACATCCCCCCTATTCACCAGACTTGGCTCCCTCGGACTACTATTTGTTCCCCAATATGAAGAAATGGCTGGCGGGAAAAAGATTTTATTCAAACGAGGAGGTGATTGCAGAAACGAATGGCTATTTTTCAGACTTGGACAAATCCTATTATTCGGAAGGGATCAACAAACTAGAGCAGCGTTGGAGGAAGTGTATAAGCCTAAAAGGAGACTATGTTGAAAAATAAAAAAGGTTTACCCCCCAAAATTAAGTAGTTTTTATTTTTGCACGGACTTTTCAAACGACCCTCGTAGTATTATAAAGAAAATAGTTGGAAGCTATATTTCGAGGGGAAAACTAAAAAAAAAAAAAAATCAAAACAATCTACTCAGGGTACGTTCCACTAAGCGACCACAACGACCACGCTCATGACCGCGATTTTGCCCGTTCCACTTGCTTGCGAGCGTTGCGATCGAAAACCCAAGTGGAATGGACTGTGGGCGTTTTAACCGTAACCGTTCATGTAAACATTACATATGGCGGCCTCGAAAATAAGTTAGAAGCTTGAAGAGGTTATTTTTTAATTTTAACCCCGTTTATAAGCAGTTATGATAAACTTTATTAATTATTGGTAAAGTTGACTTATATTAAAAATATATATATAATTCAATTTTTTATATTACATTTTAGTGGAGTATTTATAAAATTTACGTTTAAATAAAATTAAAATGTCTTTTGTGGCAACAGTTGGATATTTATTAATAATGCTTTAGAAAGTTCTTTATCTAGTTCCGACGAAGAGTGGAATGCAATTTTACAAAGTCGCAATGATGAAAAGCGAAAACTTAGGCCACGTATTATTAGCTATCAATGTAATTGATCTTTGTTCAGATGAAGAATTTAAAAGTTATTTCAGGTAAATGATTTTGTGTTATTCAGTGATTTAGTATGTAAAGGGATAAGTAATTATTTATTTATTTATTTTTTGTAGTCTTTCGAGAAACACATTCAATTATTTGGCATGAGATAATACTTTAATTTACATGAGATAATTTTTTCAGTCGCCATATTTTGTTTCAAAAATTGCGCCATATTTCTGAACGCCCACTTCGACCCAGCTCTATAGATGGGGCATTGTGGGCTTCGCTTGAGCGAAAATAGTGACGTTTTCGCCACGACCACAACGACCGCGGTCGCCAAGTGGAACGCCTGAAGGTATGTTTTGGTCGTTGTGATCGCTTAGTGGAACGCACCCTCAGTGAAGCGGTAGCACTTCCGATTGACTGATATTCTCAAAAATATTAGTGTCTCGTCTCAATAAAAAAAACAAGACAAAACAAAAATCATATTTCAATAATTTCAGGTTATTGGTATTTTGAGATACGATTACTATACTGCACATTAACATACGTCCAAAACCATTTTTTCCTACCCTGGGCATTTTTTTTCTCGTAAACTCAAAAAAAAAAAAAAAAAAAATAGATAAAACTGCACCAATGCAATACTTCCTCATCATAAGTATAGTGAGCAAGTAAAACTATAACAAAAATACGTACTTTAGGGCAAGCTTTAGCACAATTCATTATCGTGTGACATCTATATAATTTGAATTTATCGTTAATTTTTTGCAATCTTTCGCAATGTTTTTGATCTCTTGAATCGATTATCCATCGATAAGCCTGTAAAAAAAAAAAAATTATTTATTAAGTAAAACTATTATGAAACATCGACTTTTTCAATCGATTTGTATCGCGACTTTAAAAAAAATTATTGTTCAGTATTTTAAGTTGTCTGTTGCAATTAATACCTCTTCTGGTACAATATTTAGCGGTAAAGTATGGGTTTTCTTTTGATTACTTTTTGTATATGATTAGCGGTATGTGGACCAAAACCTCTAAATGGTATTTCCAGATAATTGTTTATAGAAAAAAACTTAAAAATGCAACTTGATGGTAGCTAACTTGGTAGATTAGCTTCAACTAATTCTATTGATGCAAAAATTGAAAAAAAATTAGCAACAACAAAGCTATTAAATAAGTAATCGCCTATTTTTTCAGGCAGGCTTTACCTCCAAGTACCAAATTAGATGTCGTGGACGGAGGCGACTAGCAAACATACTTTACTATAAAGGTTCTCGAATTAAACATTAAATAGAATCCAAGGGCTAGACTAGTACCGCAATACATCTTAGCTTTGCGGGTCTGGTCTATAACCTCCTAACATATTTTACTATAAATTTCTCATATTAACCATTAAATAAAATCCAAGGGCTATACTAGTACAGCAATACATCTTAGCTTTGCGGGTCTAGCCTATAACCGCCTAACATACTTTACAGTAAATTTCTTTTATTAACCATTGGGAATATAGACTAGTACCGCAATACATCTTAGCTTTGCGGGTCTAGCCTATCACCGCCTAACATACTTTACTATAAATTTCTCATATTAACCATTAAATAAAATCCAAGGGCTATACTAGTACAGCAATACATCTTAGCTTTGCGGGTGTCGCCTATAACCGCTCGGAAGCTATTAAATATTTATCTTGCATAGTATTTTCAAAATGTTTTCACAACACGTTAAAAAATAAATAAATTCAAACAATAATGAAATGGAACTTCTCGACTGATAAATCAAAATTAATTTATGATTATATATTATAATCTCTGGTTCCATTTAATACTAAAATGATGTTTTATTTGAAAAGAAACCAGTTTTATCGGCAAATAATAGCAGGGGTTACATTTTTTAATTATAAATTGTAATTTAACTTAATACTTTTAATACTAATTATATGTCCATCATACAAATATTATAATCCTAGTAAATACAGTATCTGCTGTTGAGGTAATACTTTTTTTAATTTATATTACAAATTATAGAATAAACAATTAATCGCCCAGAAAATATAAGGTGGAAAGATGATTGCTGTTATAAAAGCAATCATCAAAATATTTAAAGGTAATTATAGAGTTTTAAATTGACGTCATTCAGGGAGACGGTTCGCCCACGAAATATGGCGGCATTAAACTAGTGTTTCACTCTGTATAGCTAATAATGGAGACCACGACTACACAACAACTGTGCACATGGGTTCCCTTTTAAACATTTAATTGTACCCAACATTACAGTGGTCTAGTTGCCCACAGCAGCACTTGCCCTCCTCGGCTGAACACGGCTAAAAAAAAAAAAAAAAAAAAAAAAACGGAAAGCGAGGTAGTACTTGTAAAGTGTGGCAGAACAGGAAACAGTACCGCTGTAACACTGTTCAGCCCGCAACCATTAACTCAAGTACCAGTGCTCACATTATTTACTGTTCATAATTAGCGGAAACTAGCAGTTTTGTCCAAGGTTGCTTTAAAAAAAAAAAAAAAAATACTCGCAAAGAACGAATACAGAACTCTGTAAAAAACAAATAGTGGCGATTAAATGTTCTTTCCACGTTTTTGTATGGCTATTAGATTAGAAGAGAATCTGAGGGTGTGACTTAGACTAAGAGGCGCTTATTGTGGCAGACCCTTGCTGTTCCAGGTACTTATATTCTCACCAGGCATTATCTTCTCTTGACTCCAAGTTGTCTACAACAATGCCTCTACACCACAGTAAGATTACAAAAAATTTTTAGAGTTATGTATGCTACATAATGAATTCTGCCACGCTATGTCTCAGAGTAAACAGTTGTTTACCTGTAAAAGTGCTGCTGGTCCTAGGAAATCTTCTTTTTCACTGCCACCATGCCACCAATATGATGGACAGGATGTGGCACAACATGCGCAAAGGATACACTCAAAGCCTCCATCCTGGAACAGAATAAATATGATTAAAAAAAAAAAAAACTCCATGTCAAGGCAAACCTTGTAACCAAACATTTTGCAATGATTAGCAAAATAATATGTAATTCTATTTATAAGCAGGTTTGTTGTGTTAGTTTCAACTGTTTGTCTTAGTCTTAGAATAAATTTTTAAAAAAACTCGTGCCCATCTTCTTCCATCTTACGAGGGATTTTACTTCTTAACACAAACACAAAGTTTTGTAGCAGGAAGAAGAAAAATTGACGGAAGTTTAGAGCCTAAAAAAAAAAAAATGGGTCACATCATGATGAAAAGAATGTGTACCAGGATGTGCTTTAATCCTCTACTTAGAATCTTCTCTTACAAGATATATATGTATACTCTGTTTTAGTAGTCTAAGCAGTGGCTTTGAAAGTTATCGTATTTGAACTACACTCCAGGACTAAAGTTGTTTTAGGAAACTTAGCCATAAATTTAAATGGAAACCGCTTACGCGATATTCTCTCGCAACAATACAAAAACACACATACTCGTACATGCGCCCAGAACTTTTGCAGTTGTAGAAGAGCCAAGTGAGTGATAACTGTGTTAAAACTGGCAGGAGGAAAACTACTCTACAAAATAAAACATAAAACAGTACTTGCGCGCTATCTATGTGCGGTAAATGTACTTAACACATTTAATCTCTAAACTGCTAATTGTTTTTAGTTAGAAAACTTTTTTATTTATACCATCCGGATTTGTAAATAATTTTAATACTCAGTAAGTAGAGGTTAGTTGCTCATTAGGGGTTCCTGTTTTAAAGAAGTAGTAAAGTAATGCCTATTTTTTCAGGCGGGCTTTACGTCCAACTACCAATTAGGTGTCGTGAACGGAGGCGGATAGCAAACATACTTTACTACAAATTTCTTTTGTTAACCATTAAATAAAATCCAAGGCCTAAAAGACCGGGAATCGAACCGCAGTACTACAATACACATTAGCTTCGCAGGTCTCGCCTCTAACCGCTCAGCTACCGTGGCGCCTGGGTTCCTGTTTTAATTAATATGATTTTTATTGCATAGAAATTTTTAATGCGTGTTATTAATTGCTTTAACAAATACAAGGCGTAGGCTTATAAAAAAAAAACTGCCTTTACTCCAAGTTGCAATACATTTAGTATCTTCGCATTTATTTCCATTTGTTAGAAAACCGTTTGGGCCTCAAGAAAAACCAAAATTCATAAATCTAATTCCGAGTGTGCTAGCCTTTAAATTGGTGAAATTGGGAATTACCACCGAAAATAGTCAATCCTCTTCAAGGGAGTAAGACTTTCAAATTAGCCCCTTAATTATCTAAATGCCATATACGGCTTAATGATCTTCAACCTTGACCTTCTTGTGCTTCTATCCTTCACTAACTTTGTATCCAACAGCCAGCCGAGTCCACTACGTATCTCCATCATCATAAAACAGGCACTTCCCCTCAAGCTATTTGCTGATAAGCATGGTAACGACTCTTCCTCGATAGTCCATACGGTAGACTACCCCTCTGGGCACTTTCTTATCGTAGCTTAGCAACCCTCTACTTGATCTATTATACTGCAAGTGGCTATTGTATTGCACAATTCTTGTTTGGCGTTTATTTCGCTAATAAAGTTAAGTTTTCTCCATTCTCCCACACCCCTAGTAACTCCCATAGATCTTGTAAATTAAATTAAATTTAAAGAAAAAATTACTTAAAGTTAAATTCTAAAAGACAAATTGTGTTAGTATCGCTTGGTTAAAATCCAAAGCTTTCTGTATAAAATTCCTTCTAGCGTAAATTCAAACTGGTTTAGATGAAAAATTAAGAAAAATCACCTTTTTCCTCTTATCCCCAGGCTTTTGGTATAAGACATTAATTTCAATTATAGAGACGTCATTTCATAATGAGTAAAAGAGGATTTATTTTTACCGAAAGAAATTTATGAACGTAAATAAAATTAGTCTTAGAGAAATAATCTGTCTACAAACAACTTATTAAATTAAGAAAGCAAATTGTAAGAAGTACTATTTTAGTTTACCGATCTGTAGTTCCTTTAATAACAACTATTATTATTATTATTTAAGAAAATTGTTTTACGAAACCCAAGAGGCGGATTCACTTCCCCACTTTGAGCAATTTACGCAAGAGTGAGAATATCAAATGTTCATTCAGTATAGATGAACGTAATTTCAAAATATTTGCTAAAAACTTTGTAAATTGCTGAATTGATTTGCAGAGGAGGATGCATTACTTTGGAGTGCACGGCTCCGATATCCCAGTAGTGAGTGGGAAATATACTGGACAAACGTACATCATGTTTGCAATTGTACATTGTATATATTTAATAATACGCACTTCTATGTATTGAAATCTTATTGGAATCCCTCACGTGTTGGCGATCTTATTGTCTATTACTTAGTTGAAGTCTGTTCACGGCACTAACGTAGATCTTAGTGGGTCAAAATTACTATAATAGTAGTGTGCGCTTTTGCATAATTATAAGCTCATGCTTACGATATTGTTAGGGGTACAATTCACGTTTAGTGGATAAACAAGCTGTTCTTAGATCTACCCATTCCTGGGTATCGTGTTCTGAACATACAAGCAGGAAGAAGGTAGCTTACGTTTAAAAAAATATTTTTCCACAACGCGGAAGACAATATTTAGTTTTTATTCAACAGGTAGGAAGAAATATAGATTTAAACTTTCTGCAGCTCACAAAAACAAATTCAGAAATATTTTGCTCTACTTATGGGATCTCGAAGCATTATGAAATAAAAACACTACAAGGACCGTCCTTATCAATCTAGCTAAACGAGGTGTCCACCTTAAAGGTTTAACGCCTATCAAATTATCCCTCTACTTTTCAAAGAAGGTAAAGGTAAATCTTACGGGGGGTGACTTCTCCTAAAACATTAAGGCAACACCTTAACCTAGTCAAATATTATTAATAATGAAGAAAAGTTTCGAGAAGTCTAAAGAAATGTGTCTACTAAATTAGAGAACAGTTTTTGGCGCAAGAAGTACAGTGTCCTGTTGCAGTACTACTATACGTACTGTAAAGTCCGCAGCTAGCAGTAACGTACATGTTTTGCGGGTGCTTCTGCGAAATGCATGAGTACGAAAGGAGATCCACAGTAATTCCCTGTAGCTAGCCTGCCTTGTGGTAACCAATGGTTTCCATCTTCCTTGCCTGGTCATCCAGTGTACCTGGAGTTTGTCAGCTGTACTTACTAGGCATTTCACTAGAGTGCAAAAAGGTTCTGCCCAATGAGAAGTTCTATTTTTTGGAGCTTAATCAAGCTAGCCGCTCCTCTTCTCATCATCACCATTAAACCCCAAATTACCGGACTTAATTTCTTTTAGGATTACTTCTTATCAAGAAGTCTCATACCAGCCTAAACATGAGAATGTTGAGGCTAAGTTTCCCAGTCTTCGGATGGAACAACCAGCGTACAAAAGGCGATTCGCTAACCGTTATAAGATAATGTAATATTAAAATTCACTTACAAGTTTTTCCCTGTCCCGTATACTCTGCAGAAGCTGGCGTTTTCCGAGCTCATCTTCGGCACATCTCATCAACCATGGATCGATCTCCTTGTACTGCCGATAGAACTGCGTCATGTCTACCACTAGATCCTTAATCACGTACATATGTGGTAATGGATATATTATCATACGACCTGGCGGAGTTTGCCTGTGAAAAATTATTTTGTCGTTAGTAAAATTTTTCATTTCTCCCTTGTTCCCAAATTGCATTTTTTTTTTCTAATCTTGCAAGCAATTATCTAAGAATTAGAAAAGAATTTTTAAATTAAAGTGGCAGGCTTTAGTTTACAAGGGATAACAACTCTCTTGGTGCCAACTTACTTCTCTCCTCCTGCATCCTGCATTCTCCCTGATTTAATTACCGATTGTAAGAGACACTGAATTCTAGAAAGGACATATTCCTTTCCAACTCCTAGTAAATACTCAGACTCTCAACGGGAAGCCTCAGGAAGAATGAGGAGTCCTATGCACCCCTTCCCGCAAAACTCTTCTCAGATATTTCAAAGATGCCAAACCCAACTTAAGAAACTGAGAGTGTACTAGGGAAAGTATACTCATAACTTAATATATTAGTGGAACTATAACAACTGAATAGCCACCACGTACACTAACTGACTTTGCTACATTTATAGAAAAGAATAAAACAACACAACATTGTCCACGCCACAAGAAACACCCATAGGTTCAACACCATCAACCCTATGTTTATGCATAAAGGAAACAACTAAAGCAAAACAAAAAATATTAGAGATTATCTAAATTAATTAATATTAATTATTATACCACAATATTACAAAAAAAAAAGGCACAAATAATTTACATCAACTACATATTCAAAACAATAAAAGAGGCAGCGGCAACATCCGCCATTACAGTAACCACAAAAAAGTATAACCTACGCGTGGATCATAACCGCTCTCACATAGCATAGCACTTCAGTTTTTGATACATCTCCCCCGTATGAGAGCGCCCAATCGTGACTAAAAGTTTGACAAATCTTCTCGTAACCTACAAAATCAAAGTTCAAACCATTGAGAAATAAAACTTGTGAAATATATAGTAAGAGAGATTCGTGTGAATGTTTCACAGACTTTTAAAAGAAACAACAATGAAATTTAAATGTCAGAGCTATTAAAATGTTATAAACATATTCTCCAGTTCGGTATCAGTTCGGGTTTATTCTACTCACTCTGGAGCGAGTTAATTATCTGCCACAGTGAGTTTTAATACTCACACATGTGTTTTAAAGCTGGAACAACATCCTGGAGTCCCATTTCGTCCCTTTCACAATCCAGACCAGAGCAACTCTAATCAGTGAGTTTCATTTTCTATTCAAAATAAGTTAATGAGTTTGGGTGCTGGATTTTCCAGTACATATGCCAGAAAGTGTTAGTAATAGAACGCTGATCATGTAAAAGATTAAAATAAGTTTATTTTTTCATTTTCTTTTTGGAAAGAATCTGAAGGTTAGATGTTAGTTTCAGTGTTTAACATTATACATTTTTGAGTTTTGACAAATTTAAGACCATAAGCACCACTTTACTTCTTAGATTTGTCACTTTTCTGAGTTTTTTTTTCGAAAGTACTTTTAGAATTATTTCTGAACTTCCTTCGAAGATCGAAATTTGTTATTTAAATAAGTCAGCACCCCATAGTTACGAGAACGTGAGTGATTGTTTACTAGATTTTCAGTTTTCGATAAAAACGATAAACTCCACATTTAGAATTCTTTTCATGGAAATTCATGTCTACAGAGTGGATTCTGGTGGAACGTTCCGTTTCCCTTAAAATTCTGCGTGTAATTGACATTTCTTACATCTAATAATACTTCTTCCAAAACATAACCAGACAATATTCATGCTAACAATCGATTCAAATCATTAAGAATGATATTTATATCCTAATGAGCTAATATACTAACGTGATACATGCAAGTCTGTTGGTTCCATTGATGTTCATAGCACAGGCTCCACAAATACCTTCCCTGCAGGATCTCCTAAAAGTTAGGGTCGGATCTATGGAGTTCTTTATAAAAAACAGGAGATCCAACACTTTCAAACCTATGCTGGAAAAAAAAAGTACGTAATATTATTAATATTTTTACATTACTTAAAAAAAAAGAAGAAGGAGTGCTTTCATGCTTCCATACTGTCTGAAAGTGACAGAAATTTCTCTAAAAATCATCAGCATGATTTCATGCAGTTTAAAAACTTAAATTAAACTCACAATTACCTCCGTACCTAAAAGTCAAATAAGTATGATAAGCCTAACAAGGTTTCTACACTGCAGGATGTTTGGAAGTAGAGTAGGGCAAAAAAAAAATATTTGGTTGCTTACTTTTCCCTATTCAAAGTCAATTTTCTGAGAACGCATTACACTGCTTAAGTACATCTCAGATAAAACTGATATTGTATAAATAAAATAAAGGCAAAAATATAAAAAAATGTGGAAGGACAATTTCATTTTTTTCTTTTATCAGATATTACATAAACTTATTTACTACTTACTCTTGAGGATCAATTTCATATTCTTGCAGATAAGGATCCTGGCAAGATTCCGGGTCATATCTGAAAAAAAAAATGTAGCCGTCAATAAACCTTAGTGATTTTAAAATTTAGTGCACTGCCGGCTTCCGGACAGAGTTCTCTTATTACAAACAACAGTATCCAAAACTGGACTGTGAATCATTAAACCATTTAGTTAATGTATGTATCTTTTTATTATTAACATTGAAACTTCTCTCTGTTGCAATCTGAGGATAACACAGCCAACAGATGGAAAAATACAAAACAAAACCAGAAAAAGTCTGCCCCATCCCCAAAGGCATGTATTTTCCCTGCTTTTCTCATTGTCGTGCTTTATTTATTTATTTATTAGTAGTATTTTTTTAATTTAGGCGCATTAATGTCTGAGATAATTCACACCCGAAGCTACTGGCTCTTCGCTCATTGCCCACAACTTTGCCCGTTACTCGACAGTGAGCTGTAGAAAGTTCATTACAATCTGATGGCCAGCTGCGGGTCTCGAACCCGGTGTGGTTCTCCGCGTAGCAATCCAGTACATTAATAACTTAGCATATTGTCCCTTATTATTATTAGTTCAAGTATATGAGGTATTAATATTTACCTATACACAGTCACACATTTAGGCTCCTTTTCCGGTTCCATCTTCTTAACATTTTTTGGAGCGCTCACTTCACCAATTATAGAATCCGGAATCGGTAATTTGTCTAAAAGACCTCTGACTGGAAATAACTGGTGGATAAATTTAAATTATTTAATCATGTTCATACTCACACGACTTTCATTTACATTAATAAAAACTTATTAAAAATGATAATTCGTACAAAAAAAAAGCACATGTTCTCTCTAAAGGTACCATTTTTTGATAAAACGTTAAAAAACGATTACAAAAAAACTAGTCCAGGGTAAAACCTAAGACATTCTAGCCATTGAAGGTAGGCCTCTTACCTCAACCTGACATACCTGTGAGCTACACAGAGGCCAAGAAATGAAGACTATTCACGCTTAAGGAGTATCTGAAGAAGGCGCAAGAAAGCAGAGCATCTGAGACATCCTACTAGAAAAGAGCATTCCTTCCATTAGTCCAGACGTAAGTTACCGATTCCCGTTTAGCTATAGGGCATGTTTACTTGCCATTTGAATCGACTGGGGCCATTTTATTGGACAAACACAGCTAGAAGCAAATTGGGACTTGATTCCATTTACTGCTGACGAAGGTTAAACAACCCAAAAGTTAATTTTCAAAATTCAATGCAATCGCAATCCTGTCCTTGCAC
Organism: Rhodnius prolixus; assembly: GCF_049639745.1. Lineage (NCBI taxonomy): Eukaryota > Metazoa > Arthropoda > Insecta > Hemiptera > Reduviidae > Rhodnius > Rhodnius prolixus. The sequence continues at coordinate 9,267,289 of NW_027411583.1, read as the reverse complement.
AGTAAGAGAATGTAAACATTACACTTAAAACATTTACCTGAACTCTTGGGAGAATTCTTAAAACTCTTCCACTCAAATTCATGATTCACCTTAGCTGTCAATTTAAAAAGAAATATCCACTTACGAAAATAGTTTTACTACAGTAAGTGACCCACTTCACTGACTAGTTTCATTTATATAATGCGGACATACAACTCCAAAACATCGCGGAAACTTTCATTTGACAAAACATGTGTCAAATGGAAGGTAGTTAATTCACATATGGTCGTTTTTACTATAACAAACATACAAGTTCTTTTTCTATGCATTTATTTGTACTGTTTAAAATTTTTGCATTCAAATTAAATGCAAATAAGTAAATTTTTTGAATTTTAAACGATCATGTAATGGCCAGTATAGTATCCAGAACCGCAGTTTCTTGGGAGGGGGCGCGGATTTACTAAGATAAGTTATCAGCCCAGAATATCAGGATAAACAGGTCAGCTATTTCATAACCTATTTGTGGAAATACCTTTTGAGGTCTCCTGAGCCGGAAATAGTGGGTTTTTTTTATCGGTTCTTTGTGTTTTTGTGAGTTTTCTACAAAATATAGTACAGTTTTGGAAGATGAATCTTGAAATTTCGACTTGGTCGTATCACAGAACCTGGATGTTCCACATTACTAAGGAGAGGTTTCATTTCTTTTGGAGATGTTCTGAAAACAAACCTCAATGATTCTTAAACTTGGTATTTCTGTACACTCGCTGGTCTATAATTTTAATTTGAAACATATGACACGATTGTAACATACTTCCCATTTTACTAGTAGTGTAAACCATAAAGATCCAAATTACTTTCACATAATCCAAATTACGTCACAGTAAAAGACGTTAAAAGAGAAAAGACAAAAGAAAATTCAAACTAATGGTAATTAAGGAGGGAGTAAAAAAAAAACATGATAAATCAGTTTTCCCATAATTATGAGCAGAGGCTGGGAGGAGAGGAATTTCCCAGGATGAAAACAGGAAAATATCACCCTGAAAATTAAAGTTTATGCTATCATGGCTCATTGGCTTGTACAACCAATATAACGGACACAATAGAACCGTCCTCCTGTTCATAGTTCACAATACCTCGTCGATAGATCGAACTGGATCTACCGGTGGCATATAGTATATATGTACACACCAATACCGGGCGTTTTGATTGTAAAACAACATCCGAGTAGAGGTGCTTAAAATTTTAAACAAAGCAAAGCAACAACCAATACAAAATCCGACCAATCCCCTCTTCATTCTCCCTTCTACGCTTCCTCTTGACGCCACCAAACATTCTAAAAATGGCCATCATAGTGTAGAAGGGGGGAAAGCGAGCGCATATATTGGACGCATTGGAATGTTAAATCAATTCTATTGTAATAAATGTGCGAACAATACTACGAACAATACAGCATCCATTTGACAAATAATGATTTTACGAAACAATAACGTTACAAATTTTAAAACAAAAACCACGCAAATATTGCTATTGTTGTTATTTTGAACAAAAATCTGCCACGCACACTCGCACGACTTTCTCTTACTGCAAATATAAAACATGTGTATGTATTCATTGTAACTTAAAAAGAAAAATGGCAGAAAGTTGAAATTTAATATTTCCCTTAAGTACCACTTATAGGATGCCACCTACAAAATACATCTCCATACTCAACGTTAGTCTCCGATATTAAAAATTATGCAAAAGCTGAGTGCTATACAGTATGGCAGCGGATATACGAATTGTCATAGGCGAGAAAAGGGCCCCAATTCTACACATCCATACAATCTAGTATCCCCAAAAGACCTTGGTTTTTCAGATATACAATCTACAATAGGAAGTTTGTTAGCACAGTCACTAGAATGCGATTTAATCACAATTATTCGCCGCACCATCAGCCAGGATTGGGGTGGAAACATCTCACCAGTGTTCCTGTACTTCTGGAATAATACCAGACGCCAACCTGGAATGTGCTAACAAATACTAAAGGAAGAGAACGATTTTGCAGGGCTGTGATAGCGACTGGATGTCCGTTACCTGCCACCAATTTAAATACTATTCTGGCAGCATTTACACAGAGCTCTTTGAGTTCATAAAAAAACAACAAGATAACTCTGTAAATATTCAATATTCGAAAGAAGAATGTAAATGGCTGATTTGCTAGCTCAAGAGGCCAATAACAAAGTGAAAAGAAAAAAAATTATTTAAAGTATGTAACTATTATTGTACATTACTTTCATCGGAAATACCACTTCAACTTTTAAAAACGGTTTTAAAAACAGTTCAAACGATTTTATTTGTATTTTTTAACATCATACCAATGTTATATATATGTAGATCAATAATTTTTATTCAAACCATTTTTCTAGGGAAAGAGGATGGGCAGATTCCCTTTGAAAAATTGACGGTCCTATCTTTTGTGCACTGATAAGAAGGGTTATGTGTTTCTAAAATGGTGTTTGGAAAAAAAAAAAAAAATCCTCAACCAAAAATACGTCTTTTACCAATGAATTGTTGACTATTTTTATTTAGATTTTCAGAAAAATGGTTTCTAGGATTTACTTTAAATTTTTGTGTATAAATTACAGTCAAATAGATTTATTACTCATTACAATATATTTCTTTATTTTAATCGGTTCTCGAGTTGGATTTGGTATAGGCTTCTCTGTACAATTAAATTTCATTGTAAAATATAGATTTACCTTGTAACTATAAATGGCTCAAATTTTTTTTTATGTTTGAAGAAATTACGTTCATTAAAACATTGATAAATTCAGATGAGAGCTTTTGTTTCAGTCAAATCCTTTCATTTCAGCAAAAATTGGCTTTAAGCGGAGTAACTGATTACTCGAATTCAATTTGTTCATGTGATTAATGTAGACTTATTACCTGTACCGCTTTACTCGGATATGACTTCAAGTTGAAATGTAAAGAGCTTCATTTGATCTTCAATATTGCCATCAATATATCTTAGTTAATTAGAAGTGTTTAATACATGAGAAGTCATTTATTCTCTTGTGATTTCCTTAATTTGACTTCTTGCAGGAACGAAATCAACTGTCACCTGAAAATGAATGAAAAGCTAATAAAAAGAAAAGAAAAATTGATCTAATATGAATGTAGATTAGGTAAACTCATTGGAAATGCTGTTGAACACATTTCGATAATATATTAACTGACCCCGTTTGATCAATTTATATGAATTTAGGAATTGACGAATTGAAATTCTTTAATTTCTTAGCCTTGGGGTGATTATTGAATAAATTTTATAAATCAGTCGGATTAGAATTAAAAATGAAAAATATTTTTAAAAAATATATAGTCTCATTCATTAACCCATTACCTGCCATAGACCCCATTTGGGGATCATGGCTTTATTTAGGTTTTTCTGACGCTGCCAAAATAATAGTCATAAAATCCAGTTTTCTATAGATTGCCTTTGTAAGTTTACTCTATTCCTCCTGCTTACTGGATACCTTTCTCTTCCGCAAGAGCAGATATATTGGTACGAGGATGAAGATGTGGAAAACTTAGGAAATGCAATGTAGGGATACATGTAGAATGTACGGAAAAATGGCACTCCTATTTTCAAAAATTTGACAGTTCTTATTAATTTTTTTTAAACTTAATATTTTAAACCCTTAGGTACTTTCGTTTAATAATAAAATGATCTCTGTTGATGTATATACTTAGTTTTTACAAAGATCAAATGTTTTTTAAAAAATGATTTTTTGTACCTGTAGTTGCCATAATCCCCAAATGGGACTTTTCAAAAAAATTAATTTTTTTAATAAAACGAAATGTTTAAAAACTATTTATTTAATACTGGAGTTATTAAAAAACTATATTTTTTGAAAAAATAGTAAAATTTCTCAAAAAAAAAATTTGGCAGTTAATGGGTTAATACTGGGGGAAAAAAACCCTAACAGTTAAATGGTACACTGATTTTCTTCAACTACAGAATTCCCCGTGCACATTTGATGCGTACCAATATTTTATAGGTAGTGACGTTGGGAAGCTTTTCCCTTTCTCTTAAAAAAAACACCCGTAATGTGAATAATCCCAGAAAAATGTTTCAGTTGAAAGCTGAAAGACCTGCTGAAAGAAACTTTAAAGGAAATCGCAGCAGTTTAAAAAAAAAAAAAAAACACAAAAGAACTGGTAAATAACATTGATTAATGAACTATCTGTTGACGGAATTATAATTTACCTTACTTCTAAACTCAGGATATCGTGTCGCCAAAAATTTTACACCCGGTTTCATCAATAATTTAATGTAAGCTCTTTAATTGCCATGAAAATTGTAATAGGTTTCAAAGTCGTGTTATACAAGTAATTAAACCATAACTGGGCGAACACTCTAGCAGGCGGAAGCTTGAACAGGTCGTTGGTAGGCTCAGCGAGGTAAGCCCTTTTACACCCAGCTGTCTGGACAGGCAGTTGGCCACTACTACTAGGTGGTACTCTGCAACAGGGATTATTGTACCTTTGCAACTCGCCTTGCTAATAAAGCCTGTCCCATATTTTCTAGTAAACATTTCCATTAGAGAGCTCAATTTTCTAGCTTGTATGCAATAAATAAAGAGGTTACTTTTCTTTTCTTTTTCTACATTTATTTGAAAACATTCATTTCTGAAGATTGCTTCAAAATTTCCATCAAAAAAATAATATAAGAATCCACATATAAGAAAGGTAGAATTACATTGGGCTTATCTGTAAAAACAGCAAAACATCGAATAAGAAATTAACATTTCACACTTGAGAATTTAATTATAATTAAGGAAAATATAACATTTAATTTTGGACAGTCTTATAATTGATTTTGTCTCAAATTCTGTTTATAATGAACAGAATTTAATGAAATTTTGTTCAATTATAGGCAATATCTAACCCATCAATTAACAGAATTCCTAGCATTCCACATACATATAACAGTTACAGAGATATGCGACATTTATTTGTATAGACCCTTATTTCTATGCAAATTTTGACTCAAAATATCTCAGTTTATAATGTACAGAATTTATTGATGTTAAATTATAGACAGTATCGAACCCTTCAATTGACATAAATTGTAACATTTCATATACAATAGTTACGGAGAGATATAATAATGAATATAGCAGAATATTATTTCTGTTAAAAGTTTAGCTGCGTGTTTCATACTGCATACCAGGTGGATATTATATTAATTTATGGTCACACCATGTCTCATACAGACATGCAGTACATAACTAGCATGGGTCATACAGTGTTTTTCTTTTTTTCTGTACATTGCATGATAATTCGAGTGTTTGCAAAATGTCATTGAAGAAGATTTTAAGAGAACTAGTTACCCTTTACGGTTGTTTTTCTGGGTCTTGCAACGGGCACCTCTATGGATGAAAGCCAGAATAATAATGGTACATTTAACTTTCCAAAATGCTGCATACTATGCTACACTACAGTCAATAATAGTATTTGTTTTAAGTGGTATGTGGTTGTTGATAACATTTGAAATATTGAAATAACCTAAATGAACATAACCTGCAAACTTAGACAATACTGGTAGTTGTAAGGTTACAATTAAGTAGATGTAGACGAGAGGAAAATAAAGAAAGGCTTATTGAAAGATGTTGGACTGATTTTCTGCTTAAAAAGTGAATATTGAAGAAGATACGAGATTCTACCCACTGATGGACTGATCAACTTCTCTCAGTAGGTACATTTGTTTTTGTGGATTAGGCAAACTGTGTCATTGTAATCCTAAGTTGTTATGACCAAATCGTTTCGCTCAGTTTGTATTTAGGCGAAATTATAATTGTATGATCCATATGTTTGACATGGAAATCTTAGCACCTTTAGTTAGAGCACCACTTTCAGTCCTGTCAGTTTAATTAGACTTAAAAATTAATGACAGGCTCCGGGCCAAGTATGAAGAAATTAACTTTTCTTCTCTGTCGAGACGTAACCATCGCTTTATGTTCCTGTCTTTCGTATTTACGCCCAACTTAATGAAACTATTCTCTTTGTACAGTTTTTTTATAAAGACGAATATCTAATAATGAACTTTTTTCACCCCAATTTTCTTCCCTCTACTTATATAATCAGACATTTGGCGAATAGTTCTTCTAGAAAGTTATAATGGGTAGCCTAGGCATGACCAACATGCAGTCCGCGATTAATTTTCCATTACAGATAGGCATTCAAAAATCCGGCAACTGAGGAGTGAATATGCCGGATTATTGAAAGTTTATAATTGCTGTTTCTATTTAATAGAAAATTGCCACATTTAAAGAGGGGAAAAAAAACACTGAGTAAAAAGAAAACGAAATTTTATTTTCAATGACTAAATAAAATACCATACAAATGGTTCTACAGAATATTTTAATTCAATTTAAGTAAATGTTAAAACTAAACAAAACAGATCATCAGAATTTTTAAGTGCCGGGGAAATTTGAAAATACGCTCCTGAAATTCATGCTGGAAATTCTGAAGAATCCGGATTTTAAGTTGCCAGATTTTGGAATGTCTACCTGTATTGGCTATTTAACTTCCAATAATTGGTCGAATGGATTCGCCACACTTCTTTATTTTTTCCACAGTCATGGTGTCGAGTGTCGCCTGTTTTTGGCGGTTTACTCTTCTAAGTCCCTTTGTCCAAGATGGCTTGGCGTAGCTAAGTTTTTTCTGTTGTAGGTGAGACCAAAAATCGGGCCTGACGACTCCATCTCTTCACATGGTCTTTGATGTACTCCGTTATGCTTGGATCAGCGGACGTGTTGCCTGCCACGGCTCTGAATACATCTTGGTTATAGATATATAGTGGAGGTAATTTCTGGACTAAAAGTTTTTTACTCTAATATCGAAAACAAATTTTTTGTGTCAGATTTCACAAAATTGATTAATATGGCTTTGCGGTTTGATGACTATATTAGTTGTAAACTCGAGAAGTAAAAGAAAGCGCTGAATGGAATAAGTTCAATGTTATCCTTCAAATTTCCTTAAAAGTTGTGATTTTCAAACGCTTGGTACCTAATTAAAACTTTGAGGGTAAAGGAAGGTAATAGTTGCTAGGGGAACAAGATATTTATAAGGATTTTACTCTCTCTCTCTCTCTCTCTCTTTCTCGTGCTAAGTAAGAGGGTTCTTTGACTTAAGTAAATCAAAAAGCAAAAAGGTACGTTAAATTTCTAACTAATGCTTCTTGATTCTGTTTATTTTAGTAAAAGCTACGATGGTATCAAGTGGAACGAGTATGTTTATATGTATATACATGTATATCTGCCTGGAATTTATATTTTCGCAGAATCTGTATGTTCGAAAAGGATGTGTATAAAGTAGCGTGTATAGAGTTTTCACATCATAGAGAATTCATAATCACAAAGTCGACCAGAGTTGGTGACAAGAAGAGGGTAAAGAGTAGCATCAGAGAGAGCTTGGCAAAACTTTCAATTATGGATTAATAAACTATGACTTGCCAAAACTTTGGACTAGATGAACAAAAAGGATTAGCAAACTTTTCATAGAATATTATAAGTCCTTGAAAATATGCTTAAATCTGGGTGCTTTTTTATTTGAGCTTCATTATTGAATTTCGATTTTCACATCATTTATAATGTGGGTGAAGGTGAGTTTTTTTTTTTCTATTTATATTTAGTTTTATTTTTTTAAATCTTTCTTTTCTTTGCAGGCGTCACCGTAAGTCGAGAGCTTTGTTTTTAAAAATATTAACTAATGAAAAGCTTCAGTAGATCAGCTGTAATAAAGCTAGTGTATTCTCCCAGCTGTTTCTAAAGGTTCTAGATGTGGTATCAGGTTATAGATAGTTAAGTGGAACAACTTAGCTGGTGCAAGCAAGAAAGTCGTTTTCAAAGTTATTTTCCCATCAAATTAACTCATTATCTATTCTACGAAAAATCTGTCTTCTAACCAGTTATTAAATTTTCAGAAATTAACTTATGAAGAGAAGTTTTTTTTATCTGTAAGGGACAGAAACCAATTTATTCACGTTTCGAATTCCATTAGTGCCCTTTATCTGGAGCTACTTTATCTGTAGTAGGGGTGAGGAAGAGGTGATCGTTGTAACCGTACGAACTATATACAAAGTGAAAGTTTAACCAATGCGAACCAATAAGCCACCAATAGTATGGTAAGTTACGCAAAGAAATAATCAAGAAATTGGTCTCCATAAACCGCTTTTCTCTGGCTATTGCCCACAAAAATTTTCTCGTTAAATTTATTTCATACAAAGCTTATTTCTCAAAAAAAAAAGTCAACCAAATGTTCTATTTACGAAAAAAATTAAGTTTATTCTTTCATTTTAAATAATATCCGAACAAATCAACATTTGACATTGATCCGGCAACAATAAAAATTAAACTCCTTCTTTATTAAAATAAAACCTTTTTTTTTCGCAGCCAAATTAACATTTTATTTATATGCATTAAACTTTCTTCTATACAAATTTAATGTAATTGCTTGTCATTGATCATGCTGAACGTATCAGATTTCAGGAACATCAGATTTCTTTGACATTGATCCGATTTCAATCAAAATTAAACTCCTTTATTAAAATAAAACCTTTTTTCGCAGCCAAATTAGAATTTTATTTTTATAAATTAAACTTTCTTCAATACAAATTTAATGTAATTGTTTGTCATTGATCATGCTGAACGTCTTCGATTTCACGAACATCTGGTTTTGTCTTTTCTTACAAATTAAACTCCTTTATTAAAACAAAATCTTCTTTTTTTTTCGCAGCCAAATTAGAATTTTATTTTTATAAATTAAACTTTCTTCCGTACAAATTTAATTTGATTGTTTTAAATGTCATTGATCATGCTGAACGTCTTCGATTTCAGGAACATCTGATTTTGTCTTGTCTTTCTTAAATTTTAAAAATTAAAAATCTATGAGTGATCACTAGTAATAACCTTGATAATTTATTTCTAAAGCAACTCGAACTGTCAGTCGATGTTATTGCTAATAATTTAAGTGTCATTGATTGTTTTTTGTTTTTTTCAAATATTTATCAATGTTTTCAATTGTTAGAGACAATTAGACTAATAGTGAAATAATTTCTTACACTATGGACCAATCAACAATAAGAATGGCAATTGATTCTTTAAATTGGTCAAAAATTGGAATTGATTATTTTTGGGGTCATTCAAGAAGAAACAATATAAAATTTCATAATTTTTCAAACGTACTTCATTAAATCTTTCATTATTGGAATGCATGGTATTTCAGACAAAATAATTTTTACATCGTCTTATTATAAACCTCGATACCGTAATGCAATAGAGCCCATTACTATGGAAATATTAGACCCGTAAAAAAATTAAAATAAAAATTGTATATTTTACATTAAATTAATACATTTTTTTAGAAATAGAAAAAAAAAAATGACTGATGATAATGCTAGCCAAAAATCAGAATATGTAGATCCAAAATCTTTACCACCAATTTTAGAAACAAATCCACAAAATGAGTTTAATTTTTTGGAAAATTTTGTAAGACGTTTGATTTGTCAATTGATTGATATGCAAGGTATAATTTAAGTAATGTTTTTGAATGAATTATTTAAAGGAGTATAGCTTTATAGCTGCACTCATCATAGCTTTATAGCTGCACTCATCATAGCTTCATAGCTGCACTCATCATAGCTTTATAGCTGCACTCATCATAGCTTTATAGCTGCACTCATCATAGCTTTATCAATTTTATTGTTTATTTTATTTTTTCAGAACGAAAACGAGCTGCCAATTGGTTTAAATTTTTGAAAAAGAATGAAAAAGAGCCAATGGCTGTTAATTTTCTACTAATATTGATGTTGGCTCTTACTAGGAAGAAATTAGTGAAGCCGTTTGACGTACAACCGCCAAGCAGTTTTGAACCGTTAGGCAAACTGAAAGTAAGTTCTATTTTGATAAAATTAATTAGTTTATGTAGAATAGATTCTTTGAGTTAGAGATCAAGTTTAGACGATTCAAGTGTCCACGTAGATAGCTAAAGATAGTTTATATAAGTTTTCTAAGTAAGAAGGGAATGAACTAAGTTACGGAGGTGAATGTACCTTAATCCTACACGATTGATTTTTATTAAGATATTAATTCTTATAAGAATTCTTTATAGAACGGTATTATTATAACCTATACGACTATTGTCGTGAGGATTTCGTTTTTCCACTAGAAATATCTGCTTGGCGATCACAAATAGCCCCAGAAGCTGTTGGTGTGTGTAACAGAAAGCTCAGTGAAACTCCAAAACGCCCTACACCCCGTGAACACACCCAAACGATCTCTTTTATTCAGTTCAGACGACAGTTCTCGAGGTATTAAATTTTTGTAACATTTTATCTTATTCTCAGAATGCCCAAAAATTGAATCTTCTCAAAAATTATTCGAATAAATACTTGTTATCATATGTATGAAGTTCAGAGAAAATATTAAGAGGCATTTTTGAAAAATAAAATCTTAGAAAAGTGAAAAATCCAATCAATAGAACTTTCTGTTTTAAAATTTTCTACTAACCCTAATTTCAGCAACATATTTTACCCTCCATTACAATACGTAGTACACAAAATCGTACATTATACTCAAATGTTCCGTTAGAGAAAATACATGAAAGAATGGCCGGCAAGAGCTTGCTAAATATTTTTTTTTAAGCAGCATGAGTTTTTTTTCCAAGTCCTATTTATTTATTCCTGTTTTTTTTTTGTCCAATGTTAAGCTTCGAGGTATGTGTAGATACTTGTTGGAACAATACAATAATTATCCACGAATAGTCCAAAGTAAATTCCCGATGAACGTCTCCTACAGTGATGATTTCAAGCAGTATGGTTGTGTACAAGACTTAGGAGGCAAAGGGGTACACTGCTTTTGCGCATACTCCAGCGAACCAGTCACCATTTGGGATAATAGTGAACATTTGAAACATTTCAATTTACAACAATCAGCTAACTATTTAGCTTACAAGATGTCATTGATTGAGGATAAAATTTCTGAAGTAAACCAGAAATCCAGGTAATTTGTTATTTTAAGTTATCAGTATTATTAGAATAGAAAAACGTAAGTTAAGAATATTGTGTGTGGATACAGTTGGGTTGAATTGTCCCGGTAAGAGTGAAAGTGGCGTAAGTCCATTTTTTATTGAAATCAAGGTAACGACAGCTATGTATTCTACAACTGTTTTGTTTAGAGTGACAAGTTCTTAGTGCACTTTTTGGCCATCAGGAGAAGCACAAAGTTTTAGTACTTAATCAAAAGCTCATACTGTTGAGAATGACAGTGGCGTAAATCCACCAGATTGTTTGTTTCTTTATGACTGTTTTCTTGGTGAAGTTTATTGTCGTGTGGTGTTAATTAGTGAATTGTTATATGGTTTTAGTTAACTGAAAATTAAAAATAAGCCTTAGTGTTGGGGTTATTAGTTAAATTTTAATTTGGATTTTTTTTTTACTTTATTTACTTTTACAACTGAATATATTTCTGCAATAAGTGAAGCTGATACATACAACATGATAATAGATAAGTACATATGAATAGCATGAGGGGAGAATTAGTAGGATTAGTTGGAATCAGATTGTGTTGAAGACAGTTCTTTATTAGAATTGCAGTGCCCCCTATGGGCAGTATCATCAGGGTGATCAGTTCTGTGGATAGTGTAGTCGGTTATGTTGAAATAAGATCTGCTAGTAAAATGAGTCTCTGTGATGACTGATGAGTCTTCTGCATTTTGAAGCATTAGTTTATGGAATAAAACCCTTAAAATTGGTTTTAAAATGCCGTTGTGTTTAACTTTATGACAGATATGCTGAGAATGACAATGAAATAAGGCACATTTTTACATTTTCTAAAATAATTTAAAATCCCATTGCATTCTAATATGCACCAAAAACTTTGATTCTATGTAAATAATAATAAAAACAAAAACAATAAAGCTATTTTTATTATCTGCATTTTTTTTACAGAGCAAAACACAAAACTCTTTTTAACTCAAAACTGCTCAAAATGGACTTACGCCACTTTCATTCTCACCGGGACAATTGTAGAAAAGATTTTAATTGATTGATTGTTAATTTTTAATTTATTTCAGCCAATCATTGGAAGGTGTTCCAGAGAATTTTATACATTACATTGCCAGTATGAAAAAGTTCAGAATGCCATATATTGGTAGATTGCATGTGAAGGGTATCCCCTCTGCGCTGCCAAAACCAAAATGTTTACCAAATTAACGCTCACTAAAAATATGGCAGAAATTTCAGGGGATTTGGACATGGTTTAACTTTTCGAATCAGTTTTATTTTTTCGATTCTTTCTTTCATTTATGATGTTTGTTTATTTTATTGATTTGTTTTTTATTTTGTAAAAATTTTGTGAAAAAAAAATTCACATTTCGTCTGTATTATATATCTTTTTAATTGTTAATTATTATTTTAATACTTCTTTTTTGTTTTATCATTCTACAAGGTGATGTGATTCAGTATTTGGACTAAACGAGAAGGAGGAGCTAGCCCAAAATCTAGATGGATTTCTTAGACGTACTCTAAGTAGAACCCTAAATAGAGAAGTTCCTTCAAGTTTCAAGTCATGATAAGTTTGAGGAACCATATCTTCTCTCTTCTCTTTACCATCAGAGTCCTATTTTAACTCATTCTCCTTTACCCAGAAGTTTACTTCAGAGAGAGAGAGAGATTGTCGTCATCGCCGAGTGTAACAGCATTGTTCTTCCAAGTGATTTACCTTACTGATGAAATCTTACTCTGTTAGATTTTGTTTGGCACGGTTAGAGAGTTCCCTAAGACATTAACTCCACACATCTTATCAGTAGATTTCTAAAGGTTCCAATTATCTTGAACCTCTTAAGAGATGAAGTAAGTTTTTTTTTTTTATTTAATTATTTAACTATTAATCTACAAGTATGTTATGTATTCTGAACTGAAGTTTAGAAGAGGCATTTGGTTGGGTAAAATTTATTTAGCAAATGTTCAACCAGGTTGTAGAAAATTTTTCAAACTATTTTTTTTTTAGCAACAAATTTATCTCTTATTTATCAAATCAGCTGGGAGAAACTCTTAAAAAAAATCAAAATCAATTTTGTAAAGTAGCACTTCTCTTTTGAAAGATTTGAACCACAAGAATTGTATTAAATCGTAGTCATGTGAGTATTTCAGTAGCTCTACAGTAAGGGTGGGGGGGAAGTTAAAATCAACCTTTAAAAGTTCTTTAAAAATAAAGTAACTCAAAAGAAAATCTTTTTCTTTTTTTCAACGAGCGAGAAAAATAGAAAAAAAAATACGAATGAGCAAAAGAGAGAAAGTTCAGAGATCCATTTTATTAGCATTGCTCTCTCATACCACCTTTTTTTTCTCTCTTGGAAAATATCTTTGACCAATCGGATAACTCTTCTACTGGATTTTCCACTTTTATTTTAACCTTCAGTGTTAACTTAACCTTCAGTGTTAACTTAACACCAGTGTTAACATTTTTTTTTTACACCGAATATAAGTTGTTTAACTTCAGAATTTAAATTAAAAACAAAGTGAAGAGAATTTAAAGAGTAAGCGGTAAGGAGGAAAAAACGAAAACTAGACTATCTTTGCTAGCTAACGTTGCTGTATTAAAAGTTTCCTAAGTTTTAGTTTGGATGGAGAAAACTTGAAAAGCAGTGATTAGTTTATATATATATTCCTCCTTTTGCAAATCGTCCAAAGCTTAAATGAAGTTATGGCCTGGAATAAGTGAGAGAGATAAATGCTTTTCCAGGATTTCCCCATTAAAATAGTACTAAGTCCAAGTCGTTCGGCTTCTCGTCCCCCTAACACCCCTACTTACAAAACAACTTAAACTTTATCCCCCAGACCTGTAAAGCTCAACTTAACTTTACTATTCTAGAACATTCAAATTTTATTACTCAAAATATAAATTGTTGGAAAACTGGGTAATTTATTTTAAGAATAAATTTTTGTTAAACTGTGCTCATGGTTATTTCTGGAACTGTAAAATATAGATTGTATTTTTTTGTAAATAACTTTTCTTTTTTTTTATTAACGCTCAAACCTCCAAAGGATCCAGAGTCCTTGCAGTCTAAAATTCTTCGCTCTATAGTAAACGCTCCTTTCTACGTCACCAATCAAACTATTCATATAAAATTCATAGAAAACACGATACAGAAAATTCCATCTCAACATTTCAATCACATCACAATCCATTGGTACAACATCTATCTTCCAGAACATTTTTAGACAACACTTCTAGACGTCTTAAAAAATAGTGTCCTCGTGATGTCCTCTCTGATGACGAGAGTCTGTAGAAAGTAAAATGTTATTGGAGTATTACCGCTGGGTAACTTCTCCACTCTGAGTGTTATATATTGTTTTTTGTTACGATTGTTGGATTATAACGCAATAAAATGCGTTGATTGCAACTAAATAAACGATAAAAAAAAAAAACCTTATTTTCAAGTTTCAAAGAAGAAATAGGTGTCTATCTTCGTTTTGGATGGTTAAAAATGATTGGCGTTTAAAGGGTTCAGTAAAGGCGTGTCAATGCCTCTTTAAAAGCTGCCAAAGCTGTTCTCAGTTCAGTTTTTCTGAAGTAAAGCTTAAAAAAAAAAGGTGGCTTGACCCAGTCAAGTGAGCGTTCTGGTCATTAAAAAAAAACAGGTAAACTGTTTGAATGATTTATTAGACTGAGGAAAAGTAGATTAATATTGTAAAAGGCTCTTTCGGAGCGAAGGTAATAATACGACTTAATAACTAGCAAGAAAGGTGCACCTTGATTCACCTTGACGGGGGTTCCTTCGTTCTTGATCCCGTTCTAGGAGTAAAAGCTCTTATGATGTGCAGTTACGACTGGAGAAGAGGATTTGAAGATGGAAGGTAGTTGTACAGTAATTATACGTAGATATCCAAGGGTATCTCTAAAAAAAATAAACTGAAATTTGAATGAGATGGCTTCTGCAATTTCTCTGCAATATGAAGGTAATAGTGATGATTTTTCCATCATCCAAAGAGTTTGCAAACTCTTCTTTTGCTTGCAAATACCCTTCGGGCCAAAGAAATTTCCCTTCAAATACATCATCGTGATAGTTGCCGATGTTTGAATCTCTAGATGATTGGCTAGACTCGAATATTAAACCGACTTTTATAGCAAAGTATATTTTCTACCTGACTTCTGAAAAATAGGCATTACTAAATTAGATGAGAATCTGCTACCGTATTGCCATGTCCAAAGGGTAACCTCTAGGTGGGACAGATGTACATGTAGAATACGTATACGTATTTAAAAAAAAAAATCATGAGGGGTAATCTAACTCGGCTATAACAACTGTTGCATTAGTGTGTGTTTTGTAGTAAAATAAAAACTTTTTGGTTATGCCAGACGGAATGAAATTTAGAATTATGTAGGCAATGCACGCGTCACCACGCGATTGGAAACAGATAAGAATGCTGCGCTAGGAGTTAAATTGAAGAGCAAAGGTTGGAATCAAAGAATCGTGATTTGAAACTTCTCGTGTCAGGCCAGGAAAAAAATTTTCCTATTTACTTGTCTAAGTTTACCAAAAAAATCAATTCTATCAAGGCACATGGAAATATGTAAAATGAGCGAAATCGAATCGTAAAAGGAAGTTGTGGATGCCTCTTTTATTTTATCAAACCTTATTACAGCTATCATATTGCCATAGTAACAATAAATAAGTCCTAACTTATAGAGAACAGGTTTTAGAAGTTTAAACTAATATTGGCGAAGCTTATGTCCCTTCAATGGCTGGCAGGAACAGAACCAATAGAATAAAGTTGTCAGACTTATGGTCTACTCTGTCAAAAAGTTTCATGTTGGAAAAAGTTGAATATAAAGCTGTATTGCCCCCTAAAAGTCGATACATTGAGAAGTTATTTGTAAAAGTTAATTTACAAGATCCAGGAAGTCTGTATAGCTGAATTAAATTATTGGTAGGAAAAGAAAACTTTCTAGACAAAGATTAACTCTGCTGGATGTGACTTTTCTTTCTTGTTACACAAGATATATGTTACAAAACTGCATGAGCTATCTGGAGGAAGTTGTAATTAAAATATTTTCTTACTTCCGCTGTTAGATATTAAGCTGCAGAAATAATATCGTTAAGATTTCCTTAACAAGTTAAGAAACTTTACATATAAAATTGTTTTAATCAAAACTACGATTAATGAATTCGTTATCAGTTCACTTGAAGATGAATTATGGGACCCACAATTTTGAATACATTGCAAAATTATTTCTTCGTTCTTCTACTTCAGGCAGATTTTCGATTTCCAGATAGCGTTTTATAATTGGAGGTTCCTGCTAACCATGTCTAACGAGTCAATTCCATTTTGGTGCGGAATTATATGCTGATCTTCAGCGAGATAAGGTAAATCTCCGTTTAAGCTGGGTGCCAGGATTTACAGTTTATAATGAAGAAATCAACCTGATTTCTCAATCAAGCTTCTTAATAAAATCGATGCTAAGATTAACGTGGTCATCATGGAATTTCTCAAAAACGAAAGCAAAGTTGACATAAAATCTAATATCTTCTGCCAGTAATGATTAGATACTTTAAAATCCTTGCAAGTATCTAAAATTTAAAAGAATTGATATAAACTCATAGCATCCATTTGAGTTTTATCTTCATGACTCTTTCGAGAACGAAAAGTTACTTACACTATGCTTACTGATGAAGTTCTGCTGTGTTCGAAGCTTCACCTTCTAACTCAACCACAATAAACTCCTTTTTTCTTATAGTATATTGTTTTATTACTGAATTTCATGATAAGCTTTTACGACATAATTACTGATTATATCAAAAATATATTACTAAAATTCCAGCCAAGTGTTAGCAAGCCCCAAATCCTTATTAACATCTTCGTAAAATAATGTTGGATCACGTAGACTCAAATTCAAAGAAACAACGATTAATGCTTTTCTTAAATTTACTTTATTCTTTTTCTATTTTCTTGCTTAGTTAATTGCTGAACATTTATTGCTTTATTAAAACAGTCCAGTCGGAAAATTGTATAAGCGTTTATCGTTATTCATAGTTAAGCTATAGTTTGAAGGATATTAAATTTAAATTTGTATTCTCCTTAATAAAATAATTAATATCCATAAGAAGGTAATGTAGACATTAACCCATTAACTGCTCTTTTTTTTTGACAAATTTTACTATTTTTTTTATTTAATAGAGTTTTTTAATAACTCCAGTATTAAATAAATAGTGTTTTCACATTTCATTCTATTAAAAAAATTATTTTTTTGAGAAGTTCCATTTAGGGATTACGGTAACTACAGGTATAAAAAATTACTTTCTAAAAAAACATTTTATTTTTGTATAAATTAAGTATATGTTTACATCAACAAAGATAAAAGAGTGTTTAAAATATTAATATTTTACAATATTTAAAATATTGTTTTAAAAAAAATCAATAAGAATTGTCAAATAATTGAAATTAGGAGTGCCATTTGGCCATATATTCGGTATGTATCCCTACATTACATTTCCTAAGTTTTTTCAAATGTTCATCCTCATACCAATACATCTGTTCTTGTGGAAGAGAAAGGTATCTAGTTATCAGTAGGAATTGAATAAACTTACGCAGGCAGTCTATAGAAAACTGGAATGCATGAAGATTATTTTGGCAGCGTAAGATGCTCTCTCTTTCACTATAATACAGTATTACGTCTTCTGATAACAAGGTTTCCAATATCAGTACAGGTGATTTTCCTTAAAGAACTTTTTCTTTTTTCCTCTCTTTCCTTATTATTCTCTAAGAGTTTGAAGAAATCACTTCATTTTCTTCCAAGATGATCTCACAGACTCTTTTTTTTTTTTTTTTTTTTTTTTTTTTTAGCTTTTTTAGGCAGGCAAGGTAATTCTTCATTGATACTTTCTTTAAGAAGATTGGTGTGAATTTCGCCTGGTAGGTTCTTTGAGACTGTAGATTTTAAGACATTCTCATCAATCTCCTCGTCATCAGTTAGAGCAGCTACTTTATCTGGTAGTAACTCCACGATGTCGATAACATCACTACCCTCATCATACAATTATTCTAGAAAATAGGTATCCTTTTCTATTGACTCTTGAATTGTTTTGAACTCATAGCTGAAGAAAAAACACATCAGAATTAGCAAAAAATGTACGTCTATCAGCCATATAATCCCCAAATGGGAATCTCAAAATATAAGGTCAAAACTCTTAAAAAAGGCTTCATTTGGGAAGAAAACAGCTATGTTTAAAAGTTAAAGATATAGGGCACATATTAAACATAGAATAAGCTTTTCACTACAATTCGTTGATATTTTTTGTAAATTGTGAACTCGGTCATAATTATTCTTTCCACCTACCTTGCGTGTTGACAACTTAAAAATGAGATTTTTTAGTTAAAAAAAACACTAGTTATTCCAACCTCACTTTAAATGTATGTTTACACTGTTATATTTACGTTATAGAAGGGTACAATATCACAACTATCAATACTGCCAAGAGAAAAACCTAACAAAAGCTACGATCCCCAAATATGGCCTATGGAAGGTAGTGGGTTAAATTGTAAATGCTTATGCTATCTATTGAGAAGAAGGTGAACTAGATTAGTAGCGTTTGCTAAAAAGTAGCGCTAGTTTGCTAGTATCTAAGTAACTCAAAACACTTCTACAGATTAGGATCAAAAATAAACAAACAACTTATTCTGATTTTTTAATTTTTTTTTTAAATTATATTTGCATTTTCAATTTTGATATATTATGGACTTGAAGAATCTGGTTGGTTCCAGATGGTGTGATCTAAGTCAAAGCAGTTGCCACTGAAGTAAATTTATTTTTTTATGGTATGTACAATATCCTTGTTCTAAAATACCCTATTAATAACAATAATGTGTTTATTGAAATCCCATGCGATAATTAACAATGTAATTCAATTACAACAACATACTGAGGCTATTTTTTATTCTGGCTGTGAAACGATTTGAAGGTATTACTATAACTTTTATAGTTTTGTTTGTCCGTTGAGTGAAGAGATCTGAATGTGGTTTTTAAAAACATAATACATACCTTTTTTATCTTAACTGACAAGTGATTAATTTTGGCATAATTCACGCTGTGTGAGGGGGCGCCCAAAGATTAAAGGAAAAGCAATAGGTGTTTCAAACATAAGTTTATTTCTTTTATAAAATTAAGTAAACAAAATATAAATAACATTTTTTGAAGAATACCATTTTATAATTAATTAATTAAAGAAATAAACTTGAAACGTTTTTTTTATTACATAATATTGCGTAGATTTCAAAGTAACATCGATGAGTTTGCATGGTAACTGTAACAGTTCGAAGGTTGTTACTAGCTGTCATTTTATGATTTCTATGTGTTAATCGGCTTGTTGGTTTCAGCTTCCATTCATTCGTTTTTTTAAGAAGATAAATTGTATATTCTATGTTATTAAATTGTAAGTGACATCTAGAAAAAAAAAAGAAGCAAAATGAATAGATTATTTGGTAAGAAAAAACCTACTGAACCACCACCAAATTTAAACGATGTTATTTCAGGAGTAAGTAGTTTTTCTCTTTTGATTTTTAGTTATTTATTGAATTTCTCGGCTCTTCATATAAGGTTGAAGTACAGTTTTTATTAGTTAATGCGTAGGAGATTATGTGATCACTGATTAACTTCATTCCTAGGTTGATACCAAAGCAGATTCAATTGAAGGGAAAATGACAAAATTAGATGCAGAACTTAGGAAATATAAAGATCAGATGGCAAAAATGCGTGAAGGTCCGGCCAAGAATGCAGTTAAACAAAAAGCTATGAGAGTGTTAAAACAAAGAAAAATGTAAGTTCGAGGTGTCTTATAATTGTTTGGTTTCTAATTGTTTAATGCTATTTGGATAGTTTTTTTCTTAGAGAGGTGTAAAAGGCCTCAAAGAATTTTAAATGGTTTTTAATTGACTGGCTTTTCTTAGTTTTTTACAAATGTAACAGCCATATAGTTTACTATAGGCTAACCACCCATCCTGTAATGAAGCTTTAGTCCTAGCGTTGCGGTTACTGTACATTTCGTTATTGGTTGAAGTTCGAAAAGTGCCTAATATATAATAGAAAACTTTTTACGCAACATTTGATTAAATGTAAGTAACAAACAAAATTTTCAGTTTGCCAGACACATTCACAGAATAGTATCAATAATAAATTATATGTGTGCCGATTTATTAGCATTCATGCACTAATGTCTAAAGTATAGATGTATAATAAAGTCTAAAGTATGGTTTCTTCAAAGGTATCCTCTTGAAATTAGAGAATGAAGCTGTGTAGGAGTTAGGATTGTTTTCACCTTCCTATGTATACTTCATTAAGTATTAATTATTTTAATTTTCCGTTCAATTGACTCGTAAGAAAACGTTTTAGCAATAATGCTGAAATAAATATAAATTTGTTGATTGAATATTTACGTTTGAATATTTTTAAGATTTCTATTCTTTGTTATTGATATATGTGTGCATATATACTCTCTTTCTCGAGATATTTATGTATTAAATGTTAAACCTAGCCCTTTATAAGCCTGGTATTATTATTGTTTTATCTGTTTATTTATTGATAACTATTTGCAGGTATGAACAACAGGTAGGCAATTTAAGACAACAAGCCTTTAATATGGAACAGGCAAATTTCGCTGTACAATCACTTAAGGACACTCAATCAACTGTGGTCGCCATGAAAGCTGGTGTTAAAAGTATGCAAAAGGAATTCAAAAAAATCAACATTGATGATATTGAGGTAAGTAACTCTTTGCATAAGATTAACAAAAAGTTATCTATTCTGCAAGTATTCACACTCTAATGTAATCCTATATTAGATAGTAACAAGAAAATTGTTCAAATAGGGAGTAATATTGGTTATCTAACCCTAATGTACCCTGTAGACTCTTAACTGTGAAGTATTTCAAAGCCATTTCCAGAGCCGTTATGTGCTACACTTCCAGTTACGGCTTTAGGAAATACGAAACTATTAGTGTGAACAAAGAATGTTTAAGGTCTTTAAGTCTTAAGTCTTCTGTATTAAAAGGTATTACCCACGAATAATTTTATCCAACTGGTGCAATTATAATTCGGTAATATTATTTAAATGTTTGTAGCGTTTGATGGCCAGAAATCGTTCAGAATGTCGTAATAAAAACCTTTGGGTGTTTGTTACTGGATGATTGCATAAACTTTTATATTGTTCGTATTTTTTTTTTATTTTTTACTAAAAAAAATAACGTCACATGCTTTGGAATCCACTAAGCGAACTAATAAATAGGTTGTAACCGGAGGGGCTTATTTTAAATTAAAAATCAATCTTAATAATAATTTTAAGAAATTCTTTGATAAAATTGTTTATTATAATTTTTTATCTATTTACTTTTACATTCGATACTTAAGAATTATGTGGCGATATATTCATGGTTCTTTTATTCGACCATTTTTCATCTCTTCCATTCTTATGTGTTTTCCAACATTCTGTAAGGATTTTACTCATTTTTCCGTTTTAAATTTTATTATAATGAACCAGGATATCCAAGACGAAATGGGCGACATGTTGGAAATGAATGATGAAGTTCAGGAAGCCTTGAGTCGTTCGTACGGAGTACCGGATATTGATGAAGATGAACTAGCCGCAGAACTGGATGCTCTTGGGGAAGAGATTGCGCTGGACGATGATACCTCCTATTTGGATGATGCTGTTACAGCACCGCCGGCACCTGTAAAAGAGCCTTCCACCACACCGCAAAAGAATAAGGCAATCTATGATTAATGTTTTTTTTTTTTAATTCTTATTGGATTTTCATTTAAAAAATAATAAATTTGCTTTATGTAAGTGTAAGATTGAAGCTGTCTTATTAGTTCTAAGTCAGTTTGAAAAATTGGGTCACGTAATTTTCACTAGGTAATAAATTCGTTTGAGTGATTATACTACTCTTTTTATTATATTATATTATACCAAACGTTCGAAACAGGTTTACTAAAACATAAGAGGATATGTCCTGAAATTCTCTATCTCGGTATTGCCATCTGGACGCTTTCCAACAGTTTTCTCCATTCTTTCCGCCTTAGTACGTCATCGACATACTCTTGCATTCGTTAAACATGGATCCACCACTAACTAGGCCTCTCTCGACAGACGCCAATCCACGGTAGTGCTACTGGGTATTCTTAGAGACTAGCCATTCCTCTCCATCCGTTATCTTACACCGATATTCCTTCTTCATCGGTCCGTAAATTTATTTGAGGATATTCCTCAAATTCAGAGATTGCTCATTCCAAAAACAACACCCACAGTTACATTGACTCACGTGCATATGGTATGTCTAATGGTCTATAGACTTGTATAACAGTAGTTTCGCACGTATAATATTATAGTGTAATAGAAGTAATTTTTGAATGGTAAAATATAATTTATTGCCTGTAGCGATTCTTGCCTTACTGACTGAGTCAGCTTCATTGAACTCTGTTAATACCATTCCTTAATAGTTGTAACTGATTTTACTTTCGCAAATTTATGGATCAACTTCGCGATGATTTCTTTCTTTTCTTCTTTGGAACTTACAAAACTTCATCCCTATTAATCATCCCTATTAAAATGCAATTTTAACAAAAAGAAGTTCAAACAAAATCATAGGTTTCCGTCTCAGAATGTGGGCACAAATCCTAAAAAACAATCTTAAATTTTTTAGGTTTTTCTCATAACGTTTTGTTTTCGATCAAATCTCAATATCAGTTATGATGGCAAATTTTTCTTACTATAAAAAAAAAATCTTCTAAATTTATTTATTCCTCTTTTTTTCTTTAGGATGGAGTTGCAGTAGATGAATTTGGCTTGCCACAGATTCCTGCCTGAAATTATTGTCTTCAATAATATTAATAATGTAAACAGTTTCAGTTAATATTTCTCAAGTAAATATGATAACATTTTGCTTTTTAATGATGCTTCACGAAGATGCCTTTTTTATTCATTTGTTTCCAAAGAGATCAAAATCACGAAATTGCAACCATATTTAATAATGACGTTAAAATAAAGCTGTCAATACATATGTAAAGTCAAAAAGAATTACCCTTTTATTTATTAATGGCAATATAGTACATAGTATTGTAATTATTGTAAATGGTAAAAAATATAATAATGTATTTTTCGAAAATATCACCTTTAAAATGTATTTTACAATGTTATTGATTTATCTATTTTTCAAGGTTTATTATTTGAAGAATCGTAAGTGTAATTGAAGTGAAAGTGTATTTTATGTTAATTATTTTTCTTTTTGTGTTTATCATTAACAAAGTATTAAAGTATTGGTTGTTTTTTCAGTAAACGTCAACTCCGGTATTAATTATTTATTTATGGTGCTTTACATTGGCGCCTGGATTTTTTTCTTCAGTGCACTGTCGACCTCCAGACAGTGTTCTCTCGTTACAGACACTGGTCCATATGGACAGTGAACTGTAAGATTCATTCTTTGGATGATAAAGCCGCACATCGTCAAAACCTACATTTTAACTTTTTCAACTATATTCTTAAAAAATTATTCTTATGATTTTCTCGAAAATTATATTACTTTTCACATAGCTATAGTTAAATAATTTTTCTAATAGAATATTTTGAAAATTAGGGCAGTTCTGGGGGAAGTGGTACGGTTCGCTGACGAGCTGCTCTTCTATCTTTTTTAATCTTTATTGAAACGGTATACTGCTCTATGGCAAAGATTTGTTGTTTCTACCCTAGTGTTTTATATATTACAGCAGATGATGAGAACACTCTCATTTAGGCTCCCAAGGGACGTTCCATAAGAGAGCGGGTTCCCCTCGGTTCGGTAATCCAGAATTCATTATTCCAACTCGCTCCTTTTGTAGATATTTTAAAGAACACTTTTTCTGCATGAAAAGAAACTCGAGGATATATTCCACTCCAACTTCTTCTATCCAGTTAAGAGAGTAGTTAAGGATAACTGTTTCTTCCCTTGGACGTAACTGTGCTACGTTCTCTATTTTTTTGCTCCAATTTTATTATCATTTTTTTTCTTTACTCACTCAATAATGGGCCTATTAAAATTCAAATGTACACAAGGAAAACAAAATTCGATCACTATTGATTTCAAATTAGTTTATACACTTGTGCTCAATCGCTATGCGAACTTGTATTAATCATATATTTAAAATAATGTAATATAATTCAAATGATAACAAATAAAATTTTAAACTTAAGATTATTAGTTAAAAATACTTTTTAAATATTTCATTTTATTTAGACAACACTGGTAATTAACCTAAGTGTAACCTTCCTACCATGTAATACCTACTTCTTACTAGTGATGGGCAGAACGAGTCCGCGTTTGGAGTCGTTGGATTTGAATCAGTTCCAGGGTTGGAATCGATTCCAACAACTCGTTCACTGATTCCAGTCTGTACTTACCCTATGCATTTGTACAAATGTCACGCATTGTAATTAAATAAATAATTAAAAGTTAGCTTTTCCAGTTAATAACAAAACTATATTTCTTTAACACACATTAAGTAGTTCCCTAATTCCCAATTGATCTGATAAATATAAAATTAACAACGTAACCAAATATTAACAAAAATAGGCTAGTCAAATATAAAAATTAAAGCAACTGCAGTTTTGTCGTTATCTAGCTTGACCACCGGAGTTAACTTGATTCAAGAAGAAAAACGCAAATGGGTAGGAAATTATTCCCATAAAAAAAAATTATAACCCTTCAAACAAAATGATAATTACTCATAAAGAAAGAAATATTTATTTACTATGAATTAATATCAAGCTTTTAAAATATCTTATTATTTTACAAAAAGAAAAAGCTGTGTGCCAAATCTTTAACTTAGCGGCTGGACGCTCTTTCTCTTATCTTCATTGGCGAAAGTTAAATCGTGTACATGTCATGACGACGATCAAAGTAATACTGAGCTAAAAAATAGTATTACCTAACTGCTTTACTTACTGCTGTATCCCTCCCACTCTATCACCTATTTCACAAACATTCGTCGATTGGAAGTAGGTTTTAGTTAAATATTTGTTTCATTTGAAAACAAAAAACATTATAACGCTTTCTCAAGATGTTTTTAAGTTTTAAAAATTTGTTTTTGTCCATTACTCTTGTAAAATACGAAGAATTTTAAATAAAATATAATATACAAACACAAATGATCTAGAATGCAGGTGGAGTCAGTCGGCGTTGTCATGGTGATGGAACCGTTTAACGACTCCGGTTCCAGCTCCAGCATTTTCTATTGGCTAGATTCAGTGAACGAAAAAATGGAACGAGTCCGGTTTCAAAAGGATTTAAATCACTCCGGATTTGACTCCACCAATTCCAGTGGATTTAACCAATGAAATTGCTGGTGTTGGGCCGGAGTCGTTAAACGGTTCCATCACCATGACAACGCCGACTGACTCCACCTGCACTCTAGATCATTCTGTGTTTGTATATTATATTTTATTCGAAATTCTTCGTATATTATAAGAGTAATGGACAAAAACAAATTTTTAAAAATTAAAAACATCTTGAGAAAGCGTTATAATGTTTTTTGTTTTCAAATGAAACGAATATTAAACTACAACCCATTTCCAATCGACGAATGTTTGTGAAGTAGGTGATAGAGTGGGAGGGATACAGCAGTAAGTAAACCAGTTAGGTAATACTATTTTTTAGCTCAGTATTACTTTGATCGTCGTAATAACATGTACACGATTTAACTTTCGCCAATGAAGATAAGAGAAAGAGCGTCCAGCCGCTAAGTTAAAGATTAAGCACACAGCATTTTCTATATGTAAAATAAAATATTAAATAATAAGTAAAGTAACTACAGCATTGCTTTTTAATTAACGAGATGGGTGTGCCTGGTGTTTCTTTGCAAGGTTCGCTATATTGGGTACGAAATTATTTTTCCTTCGACTCCCTGTCTTAGATCGACCCCTACTTTTGTTTAGAAATTAACAAAATAATAAAATGAATATTATTTTAGAATCGATATTCTAAAAAAACCTTGGAACTTATTTTATTCTTCAAGCATCAGTATTTAAGCTCGCCAGATTTTGTATTTTGGTGTGGATTCCTCTTACAAGTTGGAATGTGTCAGTGAACTTCTACATAGTAGCCTTAAGTGAGTTTTATTTTAGTGTAAACGACTACAGTATTAATTATTTTCATTTTAATTTGCCTCAATTTTTTGGGGCGGGGCGGAATCACTTTTTTTTAAAATAGGGATTTGAATCAACTCGTTCCACCATCGGACTCGTTCCAGTGGAACGAGTCCGCTCTAATAGCCCATCACTACTTCTTACTGTCGAACGTGCGTGTTAGATCCGCTGATTGAGTTGAATATTCTGCTAAACACTTTTATAATTTAAACACTTTTATAATAGTAAACACTTTTTTATAATATTTCAAATTATAAAAAACTAGTTGATAACATATAATAGTAGCAATTAGTGAACAAGCAAGATTGTCGATTACTGCAACTTATAGAAACAATTGTAAGTAGAAAAATAATTTTTGAAAGACTAAAATATTAGTTCACAGAAGGTATCGTTCTTTCATCTATATTTTGAACTTCTTTTTTAACTTTTGTAAATCTAAAAAAAGAGTTTCATCATAAGTTTGGTGGATAACTGTGATAAATAATTGATGGTCAAAATAAATTAGTTAAAAGACTGAATATCAAAAACCTGTAAAAGGCTTTTGAAAAATTGAAGTGGATGTTAATGTTGGTTTTAGGAATTCATTCTCTGATAAGTGCCACTTTGTTAAAGTTTGCCACATTCATATAGGCCAACTTTTGTTACATTTCCAATTTTCCAGATAAAGATTTGAAGTTCTAGATAAGGAAATTTAAAAAAAATGGGTTTGATTAGATAGGTGGAAGCAATCGATTTCGCTGTAGTGTCTGAAGATCCTTTTAACCAAGCATTAAGAAAGAGCGAATAAGTTGACTGTGTAACTGAAACATTGATTGAGTGTGAGGATTTCATAGGTACCTTAGGATTTTAACGTTTTAAAAGTCGGATCCTGTCGCCATCATGCCAATCATATGTGTGTAAATCTACCAACTGGAACAAGAGATGTGATCAGCCAGTAAGATCTAGCGTTTGTTAGGAAAACCAATATGCAAGCTGAAGTCAGGTACTTCAAATATCGTTTTGGATAAAACAATTCTGAAGACCATTTAAAGAAATTTAGGTAAATTGTATTCATTGAGTGTATGCAAGATAGTAGCTATTGGAAAGAAAACAATAGACCCAACCTGACCAGGAACGAATTGTATTGAACTCCCTCCTATGTTTTCAGTGTAGCCTGGATGCCCTCTCCTTCAAGACTTTTCACCAGAATTTTCTCCTCACTTTGATTCTTGATGGCGAATGGTAAAGTGGTTTATCAAATATCTTTTATTTCTCAGACACTTTAATACTTGCAATCAAAGAAAAATAATATTGAATTAATGCACAAATTCTTTATTCCGGTTCGTATGAATAAGCCAGTTTCGGATGAGTGCCAATCAATGTATTATTTTCATCTAGAACATCATCCAACATTACCGTTGATTCTAAAAATGCTGTAATCTCGTCAATAGTTTTCGAAAGAATGATTTTACATTGATAAATAAAGATACTTCTAAGCCTTTTCCTGTTACTGTCTGGTTCAATTTTTATTTTCTTCTGTTTTTGATGTGCTTTAATGTAATTGATAAATTTCTTTCTTTTTAATGAATTCTTAAGTTCACCTTTAATTTGGCTAGGTTTTCTCTTGAGTTTTCTATTTTCCATGCTTGAAACTCGTAAGTTCCGTTCTTGTTCCGATTTTACACTCCCTGTTCTCTTTTCAGCACCATCCATTTTAGTCGCTGTAGTTATTCTTCCACTTGACATGGATTTCGATCTAAATTTTAACTCTGAGTTAGATGGAGCATTTCGATTATGCTTTACTTTTAAGCTTATTACGTCGGTAATTTTTCCGAATTCCTCTTTAATAGTATTTAGTACTCCTGCTTTAAATGTTTGATTTTCCAATGGAATGGAAATATTACCAATCTGGAGAGTATCAATTTGTTTTCTTTTCAAATAATTTTTAAATATATCATTGAATACTTTTTCAGGTTTTTCTTGTCTTATTTCATTTGCGTCTACTTGCTCTGGTAATAATGTCTCATCTTTTTCATATAATAATTCCGTTCTGGGCAGCGGTTGTAAACTGAATACACTTTCCAAATTTACAAACACCATTTCCATATCATTTATACATTGACATAGTAAAGTATATACACCTGTGTACGTACTGTTCGATATATTTCTGTGTATGGGAGGTCTTTGCAATGAATAATAGATTATTTTCAATGCTGTTAAACATTTATTTTTTATTTTCTCATTTTTTACCCTATTTACAGCGTCATGTAATGATTTCATTCTGTAGTTCCAGGGTTGCTTTTTAATTTTAAAATACATTGATTTTAATAATTTTACTTCATATCTGTGATAGTATAAATTTGGATTGTTGTATTCAAATTTCTCACCCTCATTAAATAGTTCGTTAAATTTGTAAACTTTCATTGGCTCTTTTGGCTCGCAAATTTTAGTACATTTCGTTCTCGTTGTATTCAATTTACATTTTTTTAAATAATGATTTATGTATGCAGCAGAAATTATTGGCTCTTGTTCATCCGTGGACACTCCACACAGTATAAAGAAGATTGGTTCTGCACGCAATGAAGGTCTACAGATTAACTGCCATACCTCTTTGTAAATTCCATTGGTTTCTGATTTAAATAAAAAGAATAAATTTGTATTTTTACCTGGTAATATTGTACCATTAGAATTATCAAAGAAAAATCTTGGTTGGTCACAATTGCTGAATTTTAATGGGAAATTATTCTTATAACATTGCATCTTTTTCCATTTATAATGTACAACTGTTGAACCTTTGTTAGCGATTCTAATCGTTTTTTCATCATTTTTATCAATGCCATCACTGTATAAAGAAACATAGCACAGGAATCCTGCACTTTTCTTGAAGGGATTAAGGAAAGTATTACCTATTTTCAAGACTGGTTCATTAATTTTATAAGGGTCATCGTCATATTGCCAGAATGGACATTTTCTATCTTTAGTTTCGTCCATGGTGACTATTATCTCCGGACCCATAGTTACCACTTTTTCTTTCTCGTCAGTTGTTTCATTGGATCCTTTTCCATGGACAACCAGATTGTCTATATCAGGTGTAAATGGTTCAATTTTGTCTAGTTCCTGTTTCATATCCAGCTTTTTCTTTTGTACTTTTGGATTTGCTTTCCACTTGTTAAGTTCCTTTATACTTCGACAATCTCTTGTTAGAGATTGTTCAGCCATAATATCAATTGGACGTCCACAATAACCATAACCTATGGTGGACGTTTTATGCCCTGAAAAGTCAATCGTTCCTGGATAGGTGTATTTCATGATACTCCCTTCTTTATTGGACTTGCCACACGCGTCCGCTGTAGTTATCCAAAAATTAGGATGACCTCTGTATTTATCGTA
This sequence comes from Rhodnius prolixus, assembly GCF_049639745.1. Taxonomy (NCBI): domain Eukaryota; kingdom Metazoa; phylum Arthropoda; class Insecta; order Hemiptera; family Reduviidae; genus Rhodnius; species Rhodnius prolixus. The sequence goes on along the minus strand of NW_027411583.1, from coordinate 9,237,734 downwards.
GAAACTAATCTTTTGCGCTTCTTCTAGCAATGCTTTTTCATGTTTCACCAGCCAGGGCGTTTCCCGATTCATTACCAATTCATCTGGGCTACGATCAACAGCCTCACCTAGGTGATCGTATTGTAATTTTCTCATTTTCAGCCATTTAGTCCAATTTTCTATACTTTTCGGTTTACACCATACGTCTTTTGTATTTTTTTCTATATAATCGCAAAAATCTTTTTTAGTAACAGAAACGGATTCATCTAGCTTAGCAAACACAATTGCCAGGTCTTCCATTCTTAATTATTTACTTTTTCCTGCAAAAAAATTATCACTTAAGATCTTTAAAGAATTAAATTTAAATCTAATCACATGTTATTTAAAATAATGCTACACTTGTTATATTATTTGAATCCCTTATTCATCATTATTTCATTTAAAAATAATTATTGCCCAGTACAAAGGAAAAAAAGCCTAATTCTGTGGGTGCCCTCCACCCTATGATACACAAGTCCAACTATTAGAATTTTAAAGTATTAGAACAACTCTAAACGTACAGAATCCTTCACTAAATACTAGGTTCATTAATTTTCTATTTAATTATTTTTGTATAATTTTTTACGATTTAGTAACATTTTGGATAACACACATACACATGTGTGTAACCTTCCTCTCTTAGTCAGTCAGTAAGTGTACAGTGTTGTGCGTGATGGGAACATTGTTGAAGTTGAAGTACTTAATTATTTTTAACCAAATTAAACTTTTATCAAGAAAATTTAATACGAAATGATTTAATATGGTTGCTACGTACTTAAACTGGTTGATCCTAACACAACAAAAACTTTCTTCTTCTTATTTTTCTGTAACAAAAAAGAAGAAAAAATGCTCAAACTGCAGTCTTGAAGGGGGGGGAGTTTGGATTGTAAATTTTAGAATTATTAATGTAGCATTTTTTTAATATAAATTTCCAGTACTTTCAATCTAAACTTTTCTAACCCTTTGTCAGCTTGCACAGGCCACTAATGCTCGGCTTTCATGTGAACTGATTACCTCTACAATCACTTCTGTAGATCCAGCAGTATGTGGTAAATTTTAGATGCTTCTCATCTATTCAATGCTGGAGAATAAAGAAGTCAAGGGAATTAACCTACCACTTGGCTTGTGAAAATGGTATGCTCATCCATTATTTAGTAAGTTTAAATTATTACATCATTAACTAAAACTTTTTTTATTATGATTAATCATTCCCATGGAATCGGAATAAATAATGATTCCACTTTCGTACAAGAAAGGTTGAACTTGAAGAAATCTTGTAATATTTGTTAATTAAAAATTGTATTTTAATTAATTTTTTCTTTCCTTTTTTAAAGATAATTGAAAGTAGAATTATTTTGAATTTTCTTGAAAAAAAAAAAGGTTCAGTTTTACATTTACATTTGTGATACTGATAAATATGAATTTAATTTGAGAATATCTACTGATGTTTTAAAGTTGTATTTTTTTCCCCCAGCTTATGCTTTTATTTTTAGGCTTCTTCGATCTTTTTGAGCTCGGCATTCATCTGAAATCATTATTTTTAAGGGTCCTTTCATTAGCACAATTGTAAATATGAGGTGATTTGCATCATCCGATAATAAACCAAACAAGCGATCTACCTACACTCCTTTGTGAATATGTTCTTCAGGTAGTCATATTTATTAATTATTTAAGTTTGTATAATTTGATACGTGCAATAATTATTTCTCAGTTCTGCAGCTAGATCGCATGTTTATGTAGGAATATACAATATTCAATGTGTATATATGCAATGTCAAAAAGTCCACACAAAACATTTAATTATTTCCATTTTTATATTACGTAAAAGTAAATTTGATATGACCATAAATTAAGTACTGAATTACAGATATGGCGAAAATAGGTGTAATAATGAAATATTGTTTAAAGTATTGTAATTATTGTTTAAAAGCAAAACGTTTTGTTGTGGATAGAATGAATTGCATTCCAAAATTTTTGTTAAAAAAATTTACTGATTTTAAAATTACTTAAATAAATTTGAGTGTTGTTCTCTAAAATTTAATAATTTTGATATCACGTTCTAATCAATTATTCAAATACAATTAATATTTCAAATTCAATAATTAGATAATTCTTAAATTATCATTGTCTTTACAATTTACAATTCTTAATTGTAATCATTCAATATTATCAGTTCAATTTGTAAAAAAAAGTTATATTTTTTAACTAAATTTTTTTACTGATTAGGGGTATATTAAAAAATTCAATCTCTCATTAATTTATTTATTTGTTTTATACTGATTTTGGTTCACTATAACACATATAATTTATATAAATGACACTATAAAACGTAAGTGAATGAGTAGTCCAATATGAGGCTAGAGAGTCTCCGGCATGCGTAAATGTGCGCGTAAGGTGGTTACAGATAAGTCATGAGAGTCGCCACATGGTTAAATGTGAGTACAAAATCGTAATATATAAGTCATGAGACCATAGTTTAATGTGAGTGCATGGTAATAATAAATAAGTCGTGAGAGTCATCAGCATGGTTGAATGTGAAGAAGTCATGCGAGTCGTTAGTATGGTTAAATGTGAGTGCAAGATAATAATAAATAAGTCGTGAGAGTCACCAGCATGGTTGAATGTGAAGAAGTCATGAGAGTCGTTAGAATGGTTAAATGTGAGTGCAAGATAATAATAAATAAGTCGTGAGAGTTGCCAGCATGGTAAAATGTGAGGAAGTCATGAGAGTCGCTAGCATGGTTAGATATGAGTGCAAGATAATAATAAATAAGTCGTGAGAGTCGCCAGCATGGTCATAATAGTCGTTAGCATGGTTAAATGTGTGTAAGTCATGAGAGTCGTTATAGCTAGGTTAAATGTGTTAAGTCATGAGAGTCGTTAGCATGGTTAAATGTTTGGAAGTCATGAGAGTCGTAAGCATGGTTAGATATGAGTGCAAGGTGGTATGTATGTCGTGAGAGTCGTTAGCATGGTTAAATTTTTGAAAGTCATGAGAGTCGCCAGCATGGTTAAATGTTTGGAAGTCATGTGAGTCTTAAGCATGGTAAAACAGGGCATGGGAGCGATCTAGCGGCAGTTTGTTGAATCTTTAATGGTTGTCATGGTGATGGGACGCGTTGCTATGGTAACATGGTCTCTAGAGGGTATATAAGAAAGTTCGTCGCGGGGGTGGGGTAGGGTGGGGAGAATAGTTGCTTTCCGACCGTCGAAGCGACAACATCTTCATAACCATTACACTACCATCATGATTCTTTATGAGAGAGGTGAGGACAAGATATCGATGTTTTTGGAGTGACGAGCGAGAGCGATATACCCCCCTGCATCACTCAAGTCGTACTGAAGAAAATTTGTTTATGTTTGCGTATATATACTAGAGGTGACAGCTGTGCAATCTGGTGGTCATTTTTAGAACTACTAACTGTCAAAGTTGTTTACATATGTAAACAAACTGCCAAACTTACCTGTTTAGTGGCGCCCTCTGGCGGATTTTTTTAGAACTAATTTTTTTTATTAACTTTTTTGATATTTCACGTACTCTTACGCATTTTTTTAGAACTAATTTGTAATTTTTTCAATATTTTGCGTTCTCTACCGGATTTTTCCAGAACTATTTTTTTATTTTTAACGTTTTTTGATCCAATTTTTTCTTTGTTTAGTTTTTAACGGTTTTTAGCACTTCTTTTTGCTTGTTTAATAACTGTTATTTTTTTTTTCTGTACAATAATAGAATATAAATACTAAATCTATGTAAAAAAAGGTTTGCAAATAAATAGATTTTTTTAAATTAAAGTTGTTTCTTTATTTTTCAACCAAACTATACATTATCTTTACAAAGGAAAAATTTCATATTATTAATTACATTGTGATAAACATATTTATTACATACTATATAACTAAATAATACATTTTGTAAGTAATTAATTCATACCGAAAGTTGTTGGTATACTATATCAATTGGATGTTTTCTCAACGTCTTTTCCATTTTAACTTCATTTGATGAATAGTTTTGCAGGTAGTACTCCCAGTATTGGATGTTTTAATCTAAAAATCATCTTTATTTACTGAAATAAAGTGTTTATAAAGAGTTAATATTGAATTAAAAAGAGTTCTAATCAATACTACAAATTAAAACTCAATCGGTATTTAATAAATGTATATTTCTACCTCACAGCAATTGAAGGAATATTAAAACATTGAAAATAAAATTTATATTTAAATCTTTTAAACGGATCTGTCTTTTGTTAATTTAGAAAGTACTCGTAGCATATGAAACATTGTGACAGTAAATTATTTGAACTTGAATTACTTCCACATTGCAATTTTACTACTGTATTAAACTCGTTTTAGTCAAGTTACACTTATTTCTATGTATTAAGTTGTTACTTGAGTAACTTTTGACAACCTTTAAAAAAAAGCTATAGTAATACTGTACATACTACTCAAATCTTTGAGTTATTAACATAAGTAAGTTATTTTAAAGAATACAATAAGATCATTTTCTACTGGGTGATTGTTTAAAAAATGAAATGTAATTTTTGCATGCTTAAAATATTACCATTTTCTGTTAAAATTGTATTTTTTTTTAAAAAAATGAATTGAAAAAAAATAGATTGCTTACATTATTTATTTTGAAAAAACTTGATTCTGGCTGAAGACTAAACATACTTGGATTCGCAAGTTTAAACTTTCAAAAATTAAATCATTATTTTTTTAGATTAAAATGGAAAAATAAATGATAAATAAAAGAAGTTCATGTTGTAATACTTACAATGTAAAAAACAATAGATAAAACTACCTGTATAACAGTCCTGTATCCAAATTTTCGAAAGTATACATCCACAAATGACAGTTTTTCTCTTAGTTCCATGGTAAGATCCAACTCCATTCAATTTTTATTACTGTCAGGACCTCTATTTAATTAAACTTAATCTCTTAGCTTAGATTTGAAGCTAAAAATGTAACACTGTCAATACAAATTTATTGAAGAATTGTTCCTCCTTACATACAGTTCTTTGAAATTGTAAAGATTTCACATTATCTTGACCTTTCTTGTTTGCTTCTTAAACTTGGTTAACTAATATCAATTGATGTTAAATTTGTTGTAGCTTTTTTCAATTTTTAAACAACCATCACAACTTTTCTTGTAATGTTCACAATAATTTATAGGCTTAAAAAGTAAACAGCTTCGAAAATTACAGTGCTGTATTTTACACCTCTTAATAGAGTGATGTATAAGAGTGAATGTAATAGAGTGAACCATTCTGATGGTTTTCAATATAACTACATCATCGGCTACTCTCGCGGTATGCTGCTCTATTCTTTAACATGGAATTTTAAACTTGATTATAAGAAAAAGAGAAATCTGCTACAGAAGGAAATGTTTGTAAAAACAAATGACATTAAGAACAACAAAGCAAACAGAGTAACACTAAGTGATGAGTATGATTAAGTACACCTGGATAATGAGGGGATAAATGAACATCTAGAATCTAATTAATATCGTACCGAAACAGATAATTATTTTTGTGGAAAATGAAGGAATATGTACATATCTTGATTACATTTCTCGGACGGAGCCCCACTGTGATAAGACATCGCTGCGACAGTAGCGCTATACTAGATAAGTTAGTTCCATACACAAAACAAACTGTGCAGAAAGCGTACGAGATTACGAGTAATGATCACTGGGTTAATGGGAAGGTTGTAATTTGTGTAGTGTGTAGTGTGGTTAGATGGTTAAATTCAGTGTAAAAACCATGATTAACAAGGAAAAAGAAACAATCAAAGATGATTTATATTTCATTTCTGGTTCAAAATGAACAGGTGGAAATCTTTTCAAAGATATGTGTACGATCTATTATCTTACCGGTTATACTTAAGATTTGTATGCTTAATTGGTGGTTTCATACTGTTTCTCCATATCTGGGAGGTTTGTTATTTATAACCTTTTTTTAGCGTGTAAAGAAAATTAAATATTAATTACCTATTCTCAAGAGGTTGTGTGTCATTCATGTAATGATTTCAGGTTTATTTTCATCAGTTTGATTTTCAAAATGAACCACATATTAAAAAGTAAGGTATGCTTATTTTGTGGATAATAGTAATATCAAAAAAACGAAAGGTTTTATAACTTTATTTCTCTCGGCAGGTATTGTTTAGATGGGCCAATAGATGCTGTAATAACTTGGGTCAATGGATCAGATCCTTTATTGCAAAACAAGTTGAGAGATTTTAAAAGAAAATTACGAATTGAGTTTGCGGAAAAATGCCCATTTATTTTGTGCCTTCCATCTCATATTACCGCGACTAGGTAGGTAATTACCGCATTATTCACCTTTATTTATTTAAAGCCAAGTTTCATCTTGGATAAAATTAATTACCATTAATTAATTGATAAACCAATAGGTTTAGAAAAATCGTAATAGAAATAGTTTTCAGTGTAAATCCTAAACGTAACGTTGCACTAACCAATATTATAACAGAAGACTGAATTATTTCTCAGCCAATTTTACCAAACGCTGAGTTGCACCAAGTAGAATGAACAGAGATAGTCTTGATTGTGGTTAGAGGGTTGAAGAAACGGCCTCAGTGTCTGCTGTGCTCTTTTCACCAGCATTAGGTTCATTATTTTCGGGACAGCCCTAGTTTCTCTAATATTCAAGGAGATTTAAAGTTCATATTTTATGATATTGTGGCAGATCTTCACTTATCTTTTTAAAGAGTGCCTTATGTTTTCCTTGGACATAGGGGTTGTTGCGATATGTATGTCTAAGGACTCGATAATAGTCCATTCAAGAAGAAGAAAAAAAAAATCTCAATACTGAACCATTTATCCAATGTGTAATATATTTCTGATGTAAATAGGGATTTAAAAAGTGGAAAAGTTAAATCACTAGCAACTGTAACGGGTAAATTTGTAAATAGCACTGATTCTAAGACATGGATGATAATGTACTGGGAGAATCCTACAGCAGCTTCCACAATATCGAATATCATTGTCAATGACACTGAAGTATCGATGTCACAATCTTACTGGACCATTGGCAAGTAATCAAGTAATTATATTTAAATTAATATATGTAACTTTTTTCTTTGTTGATGTGTTGATCCGAAAATTCGTGCCATTCTATTTTCATGATATCTTGACGTTGGAGTAGACAGTATAAAATGTAGCTATTACTTTTGTTTATATAAATAAATGATATTGTGGCTAAAAGTTTATCTTTAAGTATGTTCTGAAGTGCGAGATGTTAAGTAGACCTTAAGTTTCGAATCTTTTCTAGTTTAATTTTAACAGATCTGCTTTTACTTCGCTCGAAAATTATTTGACCGGTTTCTAAGAGACAGTTTTCAATCCTAGTTCCACGTTCTGGTTGACACGAATTCGTTTGTTTTTCGTGTCAGAACTTTAGTTATTTTAGGAAATAGGCCGAATGATCAATCATCCTCCTTGGGTATAATCGTGTGGGAGGATGAACGCAGTTGACGATTTAGGAGTTTCTGTTAAACTGTCACCTCTACATGATAGATTTTCGCCCAACATTTTGGACGGTTGCGTGGGTTTCATGTTTAGGCTCAACCTTCTAACCAAAACTTATTTGGCATTACGGACTATAATAATCTGTGATGTATTTATCTTTTTTTATATATATATATATAACAGATCATTCAGCACCAAATCTATTTACACAAAATGATACAGTATATGTTGTGCCTGTTGGTGAAATAACGCTTACATTGGACAGAATTACAAAATGGTTTGGCAAGAATGTGAATCACATTTGGTTTTACGGCAATGCAGCAGTTGTACAGTTCTTTTCAGGTAGAGAAACAAGGAATATATTACAGGTAAATTACATTGAAGGAGAATTTAGTGTTTTGACGATTTTTTTTTTCGATATATATGTGTCCTCAATTGTTTCTTTTTAGAATGCTAATTCGAGAATTATGAAAGTAAGCGAAGGAATAAAATTGAATATTACAAAAGTGTTTCTAATGTTAGAGTTACCTGAGATATTATATTCTTCAGATCTTGCAACTTCTCGATATGATGACAAAGAAGTAAGTTTTTTTTTTTTCCTATGAGGATTTAATGTCTTTACTAAATCAACCCATTTAAAGAGATGAATTCAAACTAAAAATGAGGAAGCAAGTCATTGAGAACGTACCCTACTCTATGTCAACAAATAAAAGGGGGTCTGACCTGAAAGGACCAAGTTGTTCAAGAAATGTCACTTATTTTTAACTTTCTCCAAGTACTATTAATAGAGTGTATTTGCAATCGAGCAAATTTTGGATTTTGAATTTGATTTTCACCATAAATATAAGTTTTGAGTTCCTGTGAAATAGTGTTTTTAGGTTATCTGTTATTACGTTCTGAGGTACTAGTTTAATTTTAACAGATCTGCTTTTACTTCGCTCGAAAATTATTTGACCGGTTTCTAAGAGACAGTTTTCAATCCTAGTTCCACGTTCTGGTTGTTATGAATTAGTTTTTTTTTTTTTTTTTAAACGTGACAGAACCTTTAGTAGTCATGTTAGCTAATAGGCCAAATGAGCAATGCAATCATCCTCCTTACCTAATGAATTGGGTTATGAAATAGGTTTTACATAAGTACGTATTCACGTAACTTGAAAAAATAATAATCTCAGGAAGTTCAAATTTGGATATTACTTAAGAGATGCCACAGTAAGGTTTTGATGAAAGTCAGTCAACCGAAATTCTTTATAGAACTGTTTTTTAAGTTGTTCTATGGATATACCTCTGATTTTCTGTAATCTTAACCTACAAATTGTATATATGATCAAATTCCTGCAAAATTCAAATAAAGGCACGTCTAGAGAAGGATGGTATGGTTTTTTTTCCTCTCTCTCTCTCACTCAAGGGCCAAAATTTCCAAATTTGAACAATATCAGCTGACCGAAATACAACATTACTGAATAGATTTTTCATTATTTTTTTAATTAGTTTGTAGAAAATTCGTCTTAAAACACTGAGGATAGTTTTAAGAATAAGGTGTGTGTTATCCAAATTGGATTTTTTTTTTGTTTAAATTGTCTTATGTTCGCTTCTAGGAGTTACGATATTGTTTAAGATCATTAGAACAACATGCACCATGGATCAGGTACATATACATTGTTACCAATGGACAAATACCGTACTGGTTAAATTTAGAGAACAAACGAATAAGATTGGTCACTCATGAAGATATATTCATTTATAAAAGTCATTTACCAACGTTTAGTAGTCCTTCAATTGAAACACATGTTCACAGGTACTTGGTCATATCTTTTTTTAAAGAATAGTATAATCGCAAAAAAATTCAAATCTCTTTTGTTGGTTCCTTATTAAAAAAACAGGTTTGATCGCACGTAAACAAATTTCTTAGTACAATCTTTCGAAATACTACCTCAGATTGCCGTAAGACAGTTTCCTAGACAAAAATTATTCAAATACCTAACTGCTTTTCGTCAGACGAAACGAATTTTGAGAAATTGATTCTAAAATAACTATTTGCCTGCTACAGCAGCTTCTAATCAAAGCATAGAGTGCGATAATAAGTTAACTTTCTTTTGCTTGTTGTAGAATCCCGGGATTATCAGAGAAATTTTTATATTTAAATGATGATCTATTAATTGGACAGGATATATGGCCTGAAGATTTTATTTCTCCAGTCACTGGACAAAAGGTGATTTGTTTTGGGTTTTTTTAAATCTTAAAAGCAGTAAGACGTTACTATGTAAAGTGTAAAATAATTGTTTTTGTTTTTCTCCCAAAATAGATATACTTATCTTGGCCTGTGCCCGATTGCAGCGGAACTTGTCCATGGGTATGGGTAGGCGATGGTGCCTGTGATGCACCTTGCAACAACACTGACTGCTCCTTTGACGGTGGAGACTGCCTGCCACATTCTCAGAATCTCTACTATGGACCGATCAATCAAACAACGCATGAATCAGTTCCAATAGAGAATTTCCATAAACTATCAACCAACCAATCGGAAAATAGAAGAAAATTCTCCAAATTTAAGTTGAAAACTAGAGGAAGAACTCTGAAGTAATACTTCAGTCTTAGACATTAAAATTAAATAGGCGTTAATTGAAAATTCGGCAAACTCCTTTATTTTGAGAATAATAATAAAAAAAAAAATTATAAAAAAATCAAGGTATCGCGATCCATGCTTGATGGATGGATGGATGGCATGCCAGAAAGGAGCCTCTACTGACCGGGCTTCGTCCAAGAGTAATCAGTCATGCGGGGCTCTATAAAATAAAAAATCTGCAATAACGATAACCTTCTCTAAGTAGGACAGATATTTTTTTGTTTAATTTTTGTTTCCCTATTAATTAGTTTAATTATTTGCAGCAGAGAAAAACAGATCAAAGGAATCCCATCATATTTAGAACATTATGGATATCATCCTGAAATGGAAGAATTACGACAAACTTTAGATACATACGCCGAATCTTTGCTCTATGTAAATAAATTATTCAATCGCCATTATAAGTACATGCTTAGAAAAGTTCCAGCACATATGCCACATCTCATAGATCGAAATACAATGGAGAATCTGCAAAATAAGTTATTATTTTATTTGTTAATCACCTATTAAATATTTGAATATTATATATATTTATTTATTTGTACTTTTAATTTTTTTTGTAGATTTCAGGAAGAGTTTGTTAAAACTTCATCGCATCGTTTCAGAAGTGCTGATGATATGCAAATGTCTTTCACATATTACTATTATTTAATTAGTGAATCTTTGACAGTATCTAAGTCTGAGATATTTGATCGTTTTGATACCGATCAATCAGGGTTAGTCAATTATATGTATATATTTTTTAACTTCCTTTGACTATATTAAGTAAAAAAGAGGAAGTATTGTGATCACGTATAATGAATTTTCACCGGAAATATTAGTTTTGAGATCTCTTATAAGTCAAAAAATCGCAAGAAGTAAATTTGTTATCTATTTAAGTATACAGGTGCGACCGTCGAATCTCAGAATCCTGTGATTTTCTCTAAAACAGCTGGTGTGATTTTTCTTTTAAGTTAGCATTATTTTGCTCATAAGTAGCTCTTTAACTTTCATTGTCAACCATTTTTCTGGGAAAAGATTATAGCCACTACTGGGATGGTATATAGACGACTTCTTTTAAAGTTTTATACCCATTCATTACATGGGACTTGTCTCTACTTATCAAATATTTAATGTCATTAAGGATACAAAATGCCAAATTTAAAGAAAATTCACGTGACTTTAAGTGTATTAGCCAAATCTACTGCAAGTTAACATTTTGCCCTAGCTATTTTTTCTTTCTTTGCAATGTGAATTTGGACTAAAGGTTCATTGCTAAAGTAACCTCTGGAAATCGAACATGAAAAATGCAATATTTCACATATAAACCATTTGCATCTTAAGTCTCTTTTAAAACATTTTTTCCGTAAAAATATTGCAATTTTTTAAATTTTAACTAGGAATGATTTGATAAATGGTTAATTTTTCATACATAAACGACTAACACAATCATGCTACAGATCATTTTATGTATTTTATCATTAACCATTGTAATTGATAATTTTAATTGAATACCTAGTACTCCTGTATAGGTCTATATTAAAGTAGATCCTGACTGAGTGGCTTGAAACGTAAATTGAACATTTAAAAAGCTTTAGACTGTAAATATTATTTTTAAATATCCGCAAACTACATTATTTTTATCTGTCTATAAAATCTTTTAAAGAAAAATTCGACACTTGGCAATAGATTGAGATTATGTAATATTTTATTTTTTTTTACGTTTAGAACTTGGTCTGATCGAGAAATACGTACAATTTTAGCACATTTATACAGTTTACCATTAACAAAAGGTAGTGTACTTCATTTAGAGAATAATTTGATAAAATGTGCAAACGAAGAGGATAAACTAATACAACAGCCACAGTATGAAAGATATTTGGATTCACAATTGGTTAGTATTAATTCAATTATCATTAATCAATTCAATCATTATTCAATGATTCTATAGTTCCCACAATCTGAAGAGGGAGAAAGCAATTTTAAGAAATATGAAAAAAAGTAGTTTACTTACATAAGCGTATTATCTTTATTTTGATAACTGAAGAGTATCCAAAAAGATATTAGAAAAGTTGGTTCACCTAATTTGACCTTTCCATTTTTCTTATTTCAGCCTTTAATAACCAAAGATTTAGTGATGAGATGTGATAAAATAATGGAACCACTATTGGAACGTTTTGGTACAAAACCTAAATATAAGTATACAATTTTGAAATCAGCCGAAGTAGAAGCCGCCACAGGATTTCATATGATCGATTCCAATATAACTACATTGTTGAATACTTTAGACACAATTAGAGGAAATTCTAAGTGAGTTTTGGTTTTTATTCCTTTAAAATGTACATGTTCTGACTAACTTGCAATTTGTCTGGTCTGTCACACTACTACGACTAATGGTGTGTAATTGGTGGAGGTTACATTCAGCTGAGATTATTCTCAGGTGTCTAATGGTGTGGTATGGCGGGATTTTTTGAAAACGTACAACTTTTACGTTTGTATTTTGGTTTAATTAATATTTACAGGATCAAGATTAAATTTGTTAAAATAAAATTTAATAAAATTCAAATAGAAGTAATTTAAAAAACTGGTTTAGTTCGAGGTTCTAACTCCGAACCAATTAATTCAGTCAGATTAATTTTTTATCTAAATCAGTTCTTAACCGAACATTACGTATCGTCATTGCCAAGCCAATATCTGCTATGTGCACTTTTTGGAGATCTTGACTATTATGACTAGTTTGCTCACCTAATTTTCTTATAAAAAGACTGCTAAGTGACTAAGCATTATACGGTGGTAAACTGTGGTCGCTAAATATGCTATGTTCATCAGCCAGAATATTGTCAGAATAAAAACTAATAAAACTAGCGTAATCAAATAAGATTACGAGCATCTAACCACCAATTTTCAGTTCTATCAGACCTGGTAAAAAAAGGGTGATCTCATTGTGAATGATATCAGAGGATTTTTGTGCAGGTCTAATAGTGATATGTGCTTCAAACTTCGCCAACGAAGGCGTCTCCCTCGAGAGTGTCCTGAACCTTTAACATTGTATGACGGCTAATTGGAAATAACTCGATCTAAGTTCAGTCAGTTACAGGAACCGTTTATTGACCGTGACTACCATCCATTTTATGATTCTTTAAAGAATAAGTCTGATTAATTCTATTTTTTTTTCCTTTACTAATTTAAAGTAGATATTTTTTTTTCTAATACCTGATATGTGCCAATAATTGACAATTTATAATCTGCTATGTGCACAAATTACTTTAATTGGACAAATAAATATCAAAGTTCAACTTTCTCTTATTTTGGAGTTACGGTAGATATGTTTACACAGACAGGCTACTTTGTAAAAAATCATTGACATCGAAAAAGCGTTCGATACTGTTTGGCATCAAGGTCTACTTTATAAAATGATTGTGTATAATTTTCCGACATATGTCATTAGAATGATACAATCTTATTTAAAACAGCGCACTTTTCAAGTTAGTATTGCCGACGTCAAGTCTGAAAAGAGGAAATTCGCGGCGGGCGTACCTCAGGGCTCGGTGCTCGGCCCGACACTTTTTATTGTATTTATTAACGATATCCCTCAGAAAGAAAATATTTCAATATCGCTATTCGCAGACGATACGGCATTATATGCCTCCTCGTGGAGAACCGACACCATTGTAAATAGACTCTCGGAATCTCTAAATAGAATATTGAAATATTTCAATCGCTGGAAAATAAAAGTTAATATGGCAAAAACTAAAAGTATTTTATTTACAAAAAGAAGGCCAGAAATAAAAAATAACATAAGCATTAATAATCAGACAATAGAATGGACCCCGACAGTAACTTATCTAGGCGTTACTATGGACACCAAGCTTACATTCACTCCTCATATAAATACTGTTTGCCAAAAAAGTAAATCTCTAATAGTATCACTGTTTCCCTTGTTAAACAGAGAGTCTAAACTCAGCGTTAGCAATAAATTGCTCATTTACTTGATCATTGTTCGGCCAATGTTGCTCTATGCAGCTCCATCTTGGAGTTTTATTTGTAAAACAAACATACTAAAACTGCAGAGGGTGCAAAATAAATTTTTGAGGTTTGCCTTAAATGCGCCGAGGTATACGCCATTGAGAATATTACATGAGCGCACAGATCTAATGTATATTAGCGATGTGTTGCGCGGCCAAACTCAAAAATTTATTGATGAAGTTGAGGGGCATGAAAACCGCCTCATTAATACTATTGGTCAGTACGACACGCAGACTGTGTATAAACATAAAAGGATTAAAAACATTTTGCTGTAAACTGTATTCAAAAGTATTCTTTAATTTATTTATTAGACTATAATTATTTTTGGTTTTAAGTATTTTTGATTTTATATTATTTTGATTTTTTTGTATTGGGTTTTTTGTCCTTTTTCCCAAAATATAAAAAGAAAAATTTTTTTAAGTATGAAGAAGTTTAACTTATTTTTGTCAGAGGAAAAGAACTGGTTCTGGTACTCCAATGTTTATATAAAGTAAAAACTATTGTATTATTTGGACAATAAAAACATTTTATTATTATGTATGTAAAAAATCTTATTTCCTTCTCAGGAGACTTCCGTGGATATTTCGGGTAAAATTTCGAAAATTGAAAATCTGTACCTCTTTCTATAAGAGTAAGAGAATTTAAAAAATTGTTCTCAGTTTGATTTGTTTCAGTTCCATAATTATATTGAAATTGTACCTGAACTATATCGTGTATCATCTCTATTATACTTCTTTAACTGCTCTTATTAGAATAAGTAAATTTAAAGGAGATAAGTGTTCACCAGAAATATTTAGTTTGGAGGTTGACGTTTGGTTCTATAAAATAATTTTTATGGGAAAGTTATTTTGAAACTTATAAAAGGAGCTTATAATAAGTTAGTACCTTGAAAATTTTAGGAAGAGAAAGTAGTGTATGTTCACACCACATTCTTAATTATACTTTCGATAAGTACTTGATACTTAAGACTATCTTATCAATTTAGTATTCTCAATTGATAAAATTATTGTACTACATTGAAAATATGTAATAATGAAAATTATTTTTTTTACAGAAAATTCATTTGCATAAATGATAATTTAGATCCCAATCTCTTAGAAGATAACGAACTAGCCAAAGCAGTTTTACTGGATTTCTATCATTCATTATTTCCGCACCCTTCTGAATTTGAATTAGATTTAGAATTTAGAAATAGATTTCTATATTATGATGATCTATTAGCTTGGCAACTTCAAAGGAAATTGATATTGAATTTTCTAACAATACTCATGGTACTGATATTATTGATGATCAGCCTTTTTTGCTTTAAACCTGAGGTGAGTTGCTGCAGATTATAATTGTAAGTAGTTTTTCCAGTAAGAAACCAATTGTGAAAAATTTACGAAAATTCTAAAGTGAACAAGTTTGTGTAAATTATTTCGAAATAGCTGAATATACAGATATTGGTTAATTATTGAATATAAAGATGTATTAAAAGCAGTATGGCTAAATGTGGTCTATTCTTTGTAGTCTTTCAGTACTGGTGTGATTAGTAACTTAAGAGAATGGGTTTTCTTTTGGAAGGCGATACAACTATTTATAATATTTATACTTATTTAATTTATATTATTTGTTGTTTATTTCCAGTTAGGCCTTCTGAATAAAGTGCTAAGGAAATATATACTCTTACGACATTGATAAAAAAAAAAATATTGGAAATATTTCGAGGTTTTTTTAAGGATACAAAATTTATTCTAGTCAGTTCATCGTGTAAAAGAAAGCAAAACTTGTTATTATTGTTTTTCCCTATTTTGTAATAAATGCAGAATGCGTTCCTAATTGTTATTTATATTTTTTTGTTTTGTATTATGCATTTCTTTGTTACTTTCTGATTTAATAGTTTAAAACACTTAATTTTTGTTGTACTGTAAGCTTCCTTGTGAGAAATTGTGAAGAGCATAATTTGCTAAATATAGATACTTTATTTAAATTGTGGCTTACACGATATTGGCTAAGTACTGTTCTCATTAATAATTATGTTTCTATTTATTAAATTGAATAAAGTTTTATTTTGATGCCTGATCAGTTTGGTTTATTAAAAAACCCCTATTCCTTAGTTATATACTTAAATTATCGAGCATTTGTCAATACTAATGATAGAACAAATTCTATCATTACTAAATCCATTCTAAAAAAAGAAGAAGCTTTTTCAAAGTATGAATACAAAAAAAATATTGCGAAGACGAAAAATCAAAGGCAGCTCAAAATTTGAAATTAAGTTCTGGTATCACTAGTATATGGAAGTATGACTTCACGGGGTTCATTTTCTATATTCAGTGATTTATAGCTACTATTATGATTTTCTTCAAACTTAATAATACTCACAGTTTTCTTACATTTTTAACTGAAACACTTCTCTAGAATAATTTCATTCAGTTCAAAAAGAAAAATAGGAACTATCTACATTGGCGTTTAGAGTGCTGCTCTAAGAAATGGTTTTGAATGGAGTAAGTGGATGCTGTTTTTTTTTCCTAATAAAATCATCTTTAGCGATGAGGCTCATTTTCTTCTTGATGGCTTGGTTAATCGATAAAATTGTCGCATTTGGGATCAGAAAATCCACAAGTGATTGCTGAGAAACAAATGCATTCACAACGTGTAATTTTTCGTGATCAGAATTAACCGCCCAGATGATGCGATTTAACGGTTTTTTTTTTTTTTTGAAGTCTAAGATTTAGCCCACGACTTGGAAATGGGACGCTATATCAACGAAATTCAGCCACCTTTATACAAAACACGACATGAAAAATTTCAACAAAAGAATGCAAAGCCTTGGTTGCCCTTTTACCCGATACGCATACAAACCCTATACTTTATGAATTAATAAAATATTTACAATTTTTAATTATAAACCTGTGTTTTCTATGAAAATTACTCATTGCGTGAATTTTGGGACCCCATTATCTTGGTATTTCAATTTTTCATAAGGTTTTATTTCATAAACACAATAAAAAGAATCCATGGCTTCCGCTTTCTTAAGTAAAAGGGTAACTTCAGAATAAATTACTAGTTTATTTCATTTACTTAAACATAATTATCCGAATTTGTTACTAACTGATTTACGAACTTTAAAGTAAACAATTTTCTGCTTTCAAGATTTTGGACAAAGTCTACCAGTATCCTCTGATGTTGAAACAATGGTTGCTGGTTCTTTCAATGCAAAATCATATTGGCCGTCTTTGCTAATTGCTTCCGGTCCATGTAATGCATGCTCTCGGATAAATTTCACAATTAATTCATCATCAATATCCGGTAACAACAATGACCATCCCCATGTTACTAAGGCTATTGGCTGGAAAAAAAAATGAATATTTATGTAAATAATGTTTTTTTACTCCGTAAAACCCCTTCGCCAAATATTTAATTCTGACTTACCCTCTTGTGTGGAAGTAAATTGTATGGTGTAATTATGTGCCTATACAGACAAGATTTCACAAGGTTCTTGATCTGTTCCACAATAAAAGGATGTGCACATGGATGATATAACATTACGACGGCTCCGTGCTGTCATTAAAAACAAATACAAAAAAAAAGAAAAGTGATATTAAAAAATTAAAAACAAGAAATACCAGAATTTGTCATGAGAGAGAGAGAGAGAGAGAGAAAAGAACTGGTAAATGAAAAGACATAAACAAATATGCAAATCCTTTTACATATTTTTGGTTGGTTTGTTTTTTAAAGGGATAAAATAAACTTGCTGGTCATAAAATCAGCTGAGCCATCATCAATTACTAAACCACATCCATCCACCTTCGCTTCGCCAGAATTAGAAAGAAAAAAAAAAATTAAGAAGCCTCTTGAAAACAAATATGCCCCAGACGTGCAAGAAAATTAATTAGACTCGCGGTGGAAGGGTTATTTTCTGAGCATATCGTGCTCAAAAAAAAAAAGACAAGGCCAGAATGAGCTCATATGGCCATATCAAGGCCAGATTGATCTAGTCTTGATTGGTATGGTCTGTCTGGGTCAAAGCCTGCTCCCACTTACAAGCAGAATGACGAGTTATGCACTTTATGCCAAATTGGCTAAGATTTTATGACGCGTACAATTCTCAATTAACCTCTTCACCAACACCAAAACTCTAAGGAGAGATATCCGCGTCTGAACAGCCGCTGCGTTTTCATCAAAGCGTTAGAATAAGAGGGATCACACAGCGAGTCTAGAGGGCTCCCTAATAGGTTTTCCCAAAATTCGAATAAATATTAGACTTCTTGCTACTTCTTCGTGACATCACAGTCACGAAAATAAAGGCAGAAATTTAGGCAAGATTGGTTATTTCCTGCTTTAGAAGAACATGCTGTGTTTGTAGACATAAAGTATTAGCAACGTTGGAGAATATGTCATTCCTTAGTTGGAATTTTTAGGTGCAAAATAGAAAGATAGATTACGATGAATCCTCTTAGTTTTCTGCCAATAATAAATAGTAAAACAATTATCCCAAACGAAAAGCCGAGGAAATCAATCCGATTTAAAATTTGGTAATACAATTTAGAGCATTAAAACCTTCAAACCGTATGTTTATACAACCAATTACCACCACCATCCAAGCCATGCATAACAAAATTGAAGATAAATAAAGAAACATTTTAAAATTTTAGGAATTACTTCAAGTGAATGAATCCATCGTTGCCTTGGTAAGAATATATATTCGCCGTATCGTGGCCAAGCTGCCCGATGGGGTCCACTACAATATTAATTACTTTAGTAAAGTAATTTTCATTTAATCAAGTCCTACTCAGTCCTAATTTATAACTGGATAGTAGAACAATTATAAAATTTACTTACAAAGTAGGTAAATCTGAAGAGTATTCAATCTCTTGATCCATACAAACATGAATCGCCTTGAAATAAATAAAAAGATAAATTTACAATTTGTATAATTCAATATTTACAATTATTCTAATAAAAAGATTTCTTTTGGGATTTGGATTTATCTGAAATTAGAATTTGATTTTTAAGGAAGTTATGCTCATAGAAAAAACAACCATATCATTTTCTCCTACAACAATTCTCACGTTTTTACTCGTAAATTTTCTTCTACCTCCTAAAAGTTGAATCATCTTTAACTTTCATGGTATTATACTTTTTAAAACTGTACATCGTCATCAAATGTTATGTATTATTGGTTCAGGAACGAACAATTTACAAAAACAAAATGACAAACAAATATGCAAATCATATTTATTCTATCCTATATTTGGTTGGTTTGTTTTTTAAAGGGATAAAATAAACTTGCTGGTCATAAAATAAGCTGAGCCATCATCAATTACTAAACCACATCCATCAAGTTGATATCATTTGTTGAATCATCTCCAACATTCTGGAATTGTACCTTAAAAGAGTGTGCAACTGTTTCGTTTATAGTTATGCACCTGTTTCGATCTGAAGAGAAAAAAAAAACATATAGAGTATTCATCATCGTGGACTCTCTGGCTTCACCAATGTAGCTACAATATTTTAGTCAGACCATTAGCGCCTTTATAGTCACCGAGTTCACTTTGTCCTATCCATGAATAGAAAAGGTTATTTCATTACCCAAATGTATCGGATCACCTAAGTTGGGAAACTGTAAAAGCACTCTTTCACGGATTGTACAAACTCGAAACTATTCCAAACTTGAGAGACGTCAGATATATCGAAAAATAAAACAAAATCTAATTACAGGAGATAATAATATTGTGGTATATTGAATATGAGTTCATATCTCATCAGACATAAAATGACTTCATACTCTGATGAATAGCAAAAGTAAACAAATCCGTTATAAAACTTACGATAACGAAATCCTATTTACCTTATAGGCTGTCGGTATGAAATGTTTATGCACAACAGCTGGCAAATTTGAATCAGGCCAGTAATATTTACTCATGAACGAGAAACAGGTGTAATTTGCAGCTGTTTTAGGCCAATCTATTGTAATGTTAACCTTTAAAAATAAGAAGAAAGAACAGTAAACAATTACTAAAAGGGCAACTTAAATTTAAAAAAAAAATACTTCACTAACCTTTCCATTATCACAATCAGGGTTTATTAATGACAACATCGACGATTCATGATCATGAGGTGGCGGCTCTTCAAGATACTGAAAATCTACAGAATCGGATACATCCTTTGAAGGAAGTGGAAAATTACTTTTATATCTTCCTTCATCAGTTTTATCAGGAAACCATCGTCCTTTCCATTCTTGTCTGCAAAATGTTTGAGAAAATTAATTTTTTAAAGAATTTTGTAACACAGCACACGGAACAATAAGTAAAATATGTAGATGAAATGCGCATAAAGTATGTGGTTTGGCGTAAGGCTTTTGGCACACCCAGGCTTGATTTCTGAATGGCAATGTCAAGCATCTTGGAGGTTCTTGGAAAAAGTTGGAGTTGAGAGGGCTTGGATAAGTGTATTTGAATGGGAGAATAGTTTGCAATAGCATTTCAGATAAGGGAATTTAGCTTTGGTGGAAACGAAAAGAATTTTTAAGTCGTTATGGATGGTGAGGTTTGAGACTTAAAAGGAAGCATTGACTGTTAAATTCGTAGGATTCTGGATTGTAAGGATACTGTAATGTATTGTGCCTTTGGCACTCCCGCATAGTTCAAGTTTGCAAATCCATATGGGAACCAGTAGGGTACAGGGCAGTCGTTTGTTGTACATAACCGGGTTGGAGCGTTTGTCCAATAGTTTCTTTAATATTCTGTATCTGCGATTCAGATCAGTTCATTTGAGTCGAGTTAGAGGGTTCCATGATAATCGTATATCAAGGTGGAGTCCTTGTTAACTTTTAGGAGGTAATGGTGACTAAAATATAAGGCGGGGAGGCTTGTACTGTTTAAGAAGTAAACGATATGCTTGAATTTCCGATGATAGACCTTCATTCTATATTTCCCGAGCCAGAGCTCTAGGATGTTTGGAGATGGAGATTACAATTTAAAACTCAAAACCTTTTTTCCCATGAATTTTAAGGTATCAAATATTTTAAACTTACTCATCATCATTTATAGAATTGCCTTTAAGATCTAGAACAAAAATGAAATAAGAATGTAATAATTTTAAAAATTTGCTAAAATATGTTCATTCTCAAATTTACCTGTGTATTGTAATCTTTCACAAAAAACAAAACATGAATATATGGTTATGAATAAGAATGAATATACAAATATAAATTTTAACATTACACCTTTCAACTTAATTTAAAGTTAAATAGTTCAAATAGTTCAAAGTGTCTCAGAAGTCTGAATAGCAAATTGTAAAACCACACTAAAACCTTCATGACATAGGTTATATCAACAGGTGCAATAAAAACTAATCAAATAAGAGTAATGTGAATTAGTAAAACTGATCAGATCAATGAAATCTCAGGGAAATAATTTATTATTTATTTATTAATTTTGACTATGATAATTTCTTCAATAAAAACGGAAACAACATGATCAAGAAAAGTAAATTTATGAATGTAAATGCTTGCCTGTTTCGTGCTTTAAAGAGTATTTTAGAACAGAAATAAAACTACCATTTTATAAGATAACACAATATGCTGCTCCATTATTACAGGGGCCTCTTTTGAGGTGGAGTTACTACTTCTCAGCAGCAATTTGTGACATTCTTAGTTTTATTTCAGATATGTATATACATAACTTTTAAAATAAAGTAAAAGTAATGTAATCGCTTATTTTTACACGCAGGTTTTACGACAAAGTACCTTACAAATGTGGACGGATAAGGAAAGGTCATGCTTTACCATTAATTTTATCAGCAAATAAAAGTAACTTCACCCGGAACCTGAAGTGGGGTTCTGCCATGTATTATTCCGCCCTTAAAACTATACACCAAACCCGCCTCATTGATATTTTAGTATCACACATAATATGACAGTTCTATAGAATTATTTCTAATATGATAATCCGTAGTATAATCATATCTTAACAGTTCAATTCAAAATTTAAAGCCCCCCTCAAGTAAAAATTTGCTACCAAGAGCTAAAGAAATCTGCATAAAAAATAAAGTTTAAACCTAATAATAAAATATTTCAATTACTTTTTTTTATCAACGGACTAAAATTATATCAATATTTTTTATTACATTTGTTGAACTTGTTATGTTGGTCAATTTGAATATGCAAGCGCGCCGTTATACCAACTTATGATTGGTTGTTTGAGATTAATTCTAAAATGCTAACGTACATTCTGCAGATCCCTCCATTTCTTTTAAATTTGTACAGCGCCACTGCCGAAGAAAAGTAGTTTATAGTATAGCTAGTTATGTTCCCCGGGGTTTGAGTATATTTTCTGAGAAATAAGTATTCCGGTCTTTTATTTTTTAGTGTTAATTATAATTATTTTAGAAAAATCTGTTTTATTTTTGTGTGCAAAAATGACTAATCGTCCTGAAGAAGTTCAAATTCCAGAAATAATTTATGATTCTGCAACTAATACTTCGTATTTGAGGCAACGATTTTTCGGAAAGGTAAATTAGTTAACTATTTAAAAGTTTACTGATTTTTGGATACTTCATATGATTTTTTTTTTTTTAATTTAAATCTGTCCCGTAGTCAGTTGATTGTTTACAATGTATTTTTGAATGTTTTGAAGGGTGGATTTGCAAAATGTTACGAGATAATGGATACGAATACCAAGCAAGTTTTCGCTGGAAAAATAGTTTCAAAAAGATTATTAGCTAAAAATAATCAAAAGGAGAAAATGAGTCAAGAAATTGAGATACATAAATCCCTTTCTCATAAGCATGTTGTTCAGTTTCATAGATTTTTTGAGGATGCGGATTTTGTTTATGTAATTTTGGAATTATGTCGCAAAAGGTCTATGATGGAATTGCATAAGTAAGTTGAAATTAATGGGTTTATTTTAATTCTAACAAGAGACTTAACATGGCATGATCGAAGTTTACGATGTATATTGATAAAGCAATTACTTGCTTTTAAAAACAAAGTAACATTTAATAAATGGAAGTAAATATCTACTAATACATTTTACCTATATGTTTCAAAGTCCACACAAACGTTTATTAATTTAAATTCAATGTTTCATAAATAAATTAGTCAAAATATTTGAAAACTTTTCATAATGTTTCATCACTCTAACTACTTTTCATCAGCTTTTTGGAAATTTAATCTGAGAAGTATTTTTTTACATTTACGTACAACTACGAGGGGGTACCCAAAAAAAACCGGAATTATTTTTTAAAAGCTATTTATTTACAAATTTTTTACAGAACAACCTTATCCCCTTCAAAATACTCTCCATTACAACTAATACATTTGTCCCACCGGTGCTTCCACTGTTCGAAACATTTTTTGTAGTCATCTTTAGAAATGGCTGACAGCTCCTTCTTCGTTTTTTTCTTGACCTCTTCAATGTTGTCAAATCGGTGACCTTTCATGCCCTTTTTCATGCGTGGAAATAAGAAAAAGTCGCACGGAGCCAGGTCAGGCGAGTAAGGTGCGTGGGGCAGCGGAATTTTAGTCAAAAACTGTGTAACAGAGATGGCTGTGTGTGCAGGTGCATTGTCATGGTGGAAGAACCAGTCTCCTGTTTGCCACAAATCGGGTCTTTTTTGGCGAACACTATTGCGCAATCTTTTCAAAACTTCCAAATACAAGGTTTGATTGACGGTCTGACCTGGGAGGACAAACTCTGAATGGACTACGCCTTTGGCATCAAAAAAGCAAATCAGCATTGTTTTGATATTTGACTTGACTTGACGAGATTTTTTTGGTCGGGGTGAAGATGACGTCTTCCATTGGCTCGACTGTTGCTTTGTTTCTGGGTCATAACCATAGCACCATGACTCATCACCAGTAATGACCTTTGACAGAAAGTCTGGATCAGTTTCAAGCTGTTGTTTCAAAGCACGACATGTTTCAACTCGATGTTCTTTTTGATTGTCAGTCAGAACTCGAGGAACAAACTTGGCAGCAACCCTTTTCATCCCCAAATCTTCCGTTAAAATTCGCTGAACCGAGCTCCAAGATAACTCACTACTCTCTAACAGTTGATCAATTGTCTGTCGACGGTCTGTGAACACCAGCTCTCGAATTTTTTCAACATTTTCGTCGATTCGGGCAGTTGATGGACGTCCAGAACGAGGTTTGTCATCAATCGACATGTCGCCATTTTTAAACCGAGTAAACCACTCGTATACTTGAGTTTTTCCCATAGCGTCATCTTTGTAAGCTGTTTTCAACATTAAAACACTTTCAGCAGCATTTTTGCCGAGTAGAAAACAAAATTTCAGAGCTGCACGTTGTTCACTTAAACTTGCCATCATAAAAAACGAAAAAAGAACAAAACAGCGCTGGTAAAAACAATCACTGCAGATGAACAGAACAAGCCAGGCAGACAACACAGGCAGGACTGAACTGGCAAGGAATTGCGCTATACACGTCTAGCGGCAGAAATGCGTACTACATAAGCTCCATGCGCGGCAACGCAATTCCGGTTATTTTTGGGTACCCCCTCGTATATTAATTATTCTATTAATGCTGATAATACCGCTACACAAAGTTATAAGTACAATAATTTTGAATCGTTCAATTTTTTATTTCGATTCGCTATAACAATATCTAACAAAGTTACGAATGTTAAAGTATATCATTTAAATTCATTGACCCAGACTGTAAAGTCGTAAAGCCTCCCTGAAACAATTTACAGATTTTAGCGATTTTCTTCGTGCAGGAGCATAATCTGTTATTAAGCATACCAGACTTAATTTTGCGATATAAAGTATTGTAGACTTTGGTAAAGTTATCGCTGAGGTTTTAAGCTACTAAATACATACCGTCCTGTTAATCAAAAGAAGAACTACTTCATTACAACTACTGTACATATATCATTCTCCCATAGATTTTCACCCTCCAGGCGGTATTTCTCATGTATCGAACCAGTGTTTTGTAAATAATATTAATATAAGACGTGTTTACTTTACTAGCCAATGTATTGTTTTGATACAAGCAATGTTCAACAAAACTTTTGCCTCTTAAAATCATACGTAGATATTTTTTTCTTTCAAGATTTTAATTTTTCCATTACGTTTGCATATTTTTTAGGCGGAGAAAAGCATTGACTGAACCTGAAGTTAGATATTATATTAAACAGATTTTAGAAGGAGTATTGTATCTACATGAAAAGCGTATAATACATAGGGATCTCAAATTAGGAAATTTATTTTTAAATGATAATCTTGAAGTAAAAATTGGTGATTTAGGTTTGGCTGCTAAAATTGAATATACAGGGCAACGTAAGAAGTAAGTATGACTTCATATCTACCATAATTGTTGATAGGGTGTTTAAGCGCATACCTCTTGAAAGGGGATGCGAGACAGCCTGAAGGGGTGGTTTATCCTCTTTACCACCAACTTAGCACATAATTCTTTTCTAGAATATCGCTACTGCGCACTAGATGAAGTTTAAATTATCAGCGCGGCTTTTTCACTATTTGTTTGTGAATCGGTTCTACAAAGTGAAGTGAAAAAGGCACCTCACCTCTTGCTTAATTCTCACTGCATCTTGTCTCGCTAATTAAAGCTTTGCTTGGTCTTAAAATCAGATCATCTGAAATATACCTATCTCTTCTCCAAAAGGCATTCTATTAATAAGAATGTTTAAATTAAAAATTTATCTTTATTTAAATAAACAAGTTTTATTTAATTTGTGTTTCAACAGAACTTTATGTGGAACCCCAAATTATATTGCGCCAGAGATTCTTACCAAAAAAGGGCACAGTTTCGAAGTTGACGTCTGGTCAATCGGTTGTATAATGTAAGTTGACCCATTTCTTAATCTTTTTGATCTTTTTGAACATAAAAATATACCTACCTTATTTTCAGGTACACCTTATTGGTTGGTAAACCACCGTTTGAAACGAATTCACTCCGTGAGACTTACGCCAAGATAAAACGTTGTGAATATTATCTTCCGCCAAATTTAAGCGAACCTGCTGCTTGTATGCTTCATCAAATGTTATTGCCAGAACCGTCACGCCGTCCGACTGTTAGCCAATTGATGGAAATGACTTTTATGAAAGGATATTGTCCGAAAGAGTTACCACTCTCATGTCTCACAATGGCTCCAAGATTTGATGCGCTTAAAGAATCCAACAATAGGAGACCATTGTTGGAAGTTAACAGTAAGTATACTATTTTAATCGCCACACCAGGATACAGGAAAGATGTCCATTTTTTTGAGGTCCTACTACTGATAATATATTAAAACTGCTGCCTCAATTAAATTTGTTGTGCCTCCACTAGGGTAAGATGATAATAGCAATCACTCGACAGCTTCTACGTAAAGCAACTCATACAGGTTGTTTAGGAAGTTCTTGTATCACATCTTTCACATAGCACGATTTTAGTCGTCGGATATCCATATCTTTAGTGGAATGAATGAGTGTTACACATTATACAATACAATCATGACTTAGCAGTCGGAAGATCGAATTTTGGGGTTACCCGTGGCAACTGGAATCTGTTGTAGCATAATAAAAGTTCGTGCCTGCTTTCTTCATCGCCAATGTCTGCATTTAATTTGAATATAAAAATTCCTGAATTGCATGTTTTGACGTTGAAGATTATCCTTGATTTTGTGGTTAATTCGTCAAAGGAGGCAATAGAAAAACAAAAATAATTGAAATATTGATTTTTATAATCTTGATCAATTATTCAAATAATGAGTGAAGTAATGCAACTTCCTCTTCTCATTAATAGGGTGCTCGCAAAGAAGGCGATTTCGTTTCTTGTCACTTACGTCTTTGGATAAAACAACCAACTACGTTTTCACCAAAGTCAAGAAGTTCTTGAAGTCGGTATCAGTTATGTAACCACTCACTGGGTAGCTCTAAGAAAAGCTAGAAGCCGTCTTTCATAGGGTTTATTATTATTTTTTCTGTCTTCAAGTATTCTTTAATAATTAGCCTTCATTCTTCTTTCAGACGATGATATCCAAAATCAAAAGAGAGGCAACATCGCTCCAACGCGTATCAAAGAACATCGTCAGAGTGAAGTTGCTTCGTGCAGTAGACCGTTGGCTTCTTCACGAACTGGTGGCCAATGCGAAACTTATCTTGTACTCTTGATTTCTCAATTAAGAGAATTGTTAGCGAGCAAACCACCAACCTTAGAATCTGCCGAAGCAGGTAAGACAAAATTACATATCACACCTCTAGAACAAAATGTTATAATCCAGATATGCAGCTGAATCTATTCCCCCCATATAAACACATTGTTTTCAAAATGTAAACAAAAATCTCTGGTTAGGACAACAGGGAGCGCAAAATATAAAATCAAATGGGTAAAAATAAACTGAAAAAGGAAAAATTTGGAATTATTGACGTTTTTCTTAAATTAGTTTTTATCCCGAGAGTAGTTACTAGTTTATTAACAGTTTTTAATGCCGTCAAAGCATACTTCAATGAGTGGGCCATTATTTTTTCACATAATGTTTTTCAGTGAATTGTTATATAACTACTTTTTTCTTTTTTTTTTTTTTTTTTTTTGTTAATCTGGTTTTTATAGATCAAGAGAGTAGCAAAATGTCAGCTGTCTTAAAATATCTCTATTTTCTCTTTGCAAAAACTTCTGATGAACTTTCATTCACTATGCTGTTATTTTCCGAAAATACGTAAAATAAGTCCAACGATTTTCCATTTGTCTACTTGCAAATTAGCAGCGATTTTTCTTTTCATTATATTCCTTTTTGCATTTACTCGCAACGTACAGCCCGGAAGATAATCGGTTTTGTTTAATTAACTTTTTTTCCATGAATTTTTAATTTGTAGATTATTAACTAAAATTGATTGTTTTATTTTTTCCTCAAATAATTATTACAGAAGACATGACAGATCCAGCTGCCCAGCCATTTGTCTGGATCAGTAAGTGGGTGGATTATTCCGATAAATATGGTTTTGGATATCAGTTGTGTGACGATGGAGTCGGTATTATGTACAATGATAATACAAAAGTTTTACTACTTCCTAATCAAAGGTAAATTTAGGCATATCTCTAAAAAATATCTGTATTAATGTACTACAATTATTTTATACATTAATATATTTTACAATTACCACATAACGCAGTAAACATGCGTGAATGACAGATAAAATCAAAAATATTATCCAGCACTGCGAACCTAGCCACATTTTCAGCAATTATTAAACTTTAAAAGCTTATCTTAAGAAAGAATTTTTTTTCTTTAAACATTTTACAGAAACGTACATTATATTGAAAGCGATGGAACTGAAAATTACTATGTTATCGGATCTACACCTTCATCGTTGGAGAAGAAAATGAAGTTACTAACATACTTCCGACGATATATGAACGAACATCTAGTAAAAGCTGGGGCTGCGGTGATTGTACAAGAGTCTGACAGCCTCAGTAGAATTCCATATCTAAATATGTGGCACCGATCAACATCAGCGGTTATTATGCAACTTACGAATGGCACTGTTCAGGTAAATTTCTGTGTATTAACAATAAAAAGAAGCTGTAATAAATGTAATCTGGACTCACACGACTTTTTCTTGTTATAAAACACCAATATTTACTTTGAACTTTTTTAAAAATAAATGTTTCTTAATCTTAATATTGCTTTACAAAACTATTCAAGGATTTTTTAGATGGGAAAACTGTTCCCGGTTTGTAATATGGAAATATGCGCGTTAAAATATTGATACTTGGCTTTAGCAAGTATGTATCAATTGACTCAATTGACACTTCATCTCGCCGAGCTGAGCGATGGTGTAATTATTTTCTAATAAGAAACGCCATTGTAAGAAAATAGGCCTCTAAAATCTGATACATTTCTACCTAATAAATGAAGAAGTGCACATTCAATAACTTTCTCTTTTCTTCACATTTTGAATTTAGACTAAAAAGATAATTGATTACAACAATCAATCGAAAATTTTATTGTAGAGTATTGTTTATTATTTTTCGTGACTGATTCATGAATCCATTAGCTTCCTCTTCGAAAGCTTGGAAAAAAAAATAAAAACCATATTGTTGCGTCTCAAGATGACACCTTCTTAGTAAAATATTAAATTTGTTTGGATGGGATGCAGATGTTCGCAGGAACAAATATACTTTCTAAGTGGTAATCCACTTCTCTACTGAGGGTATTGTCTTCCTCAAAATGTTATAGTCCTTGTTGCCATCAATACAAAATTTATTAAGAAATCAATTTTAAAATGGGCGTGATTACATTTTTGTTTTTTTTTATTAGTACTAACTAATCGACACGAAAAGTAATTCATAGTATGATTATTTTTAACCTTATTGTTTTTTTCCAGATAAATTTTACGGATCATACAAAGATTATAATGTGCCCATTGATGTCAGCTGTAACGTATGTAGACGGAATGAAGACATTCCGCACCTATAGATTTAATACGTTAGCCAATCAAGGCTGTGTGAGCGAACTGTTAGAATGTTTAAATTATGCTCACAAAAAACTGAATACATTAGTCACCCAAATGAAAGAAACAATTAAGGGCTATAATTAACTATTTTTTTTCATTTTTTTTTTAATTTTATTTTTTTGTTGTATATATAGATTTATTTTGTATGGAAACAACTTTATTCAATTTAATTTTTAATTATTACTATTGTTATTATCAAGTATTTGAAAACAACTTACGAAAAAAAATAAATAAAGA
Source organism: Rhodnius prolixus (assembly GCF_049639745.1). NCBI lineage: Eukaryota > Metazoa > Arthropoda > Insecta > Hemiptera > Reduviidae > Rhodnius > Rhodnius prolixus. The sequence continues at coordinate 9,207,909 of NW_027411583.1, read as the reverse complement.
AAGACAAAATATCTTATGGCAACAACAATAATAATCTTTTATTTTACAAAACAATTTTTAAATATATATGTTATATAATAAACTTCATAGATAATGTTCTGATTATAAGGCGAATTGATTTTTTTTTTTTACCTAATACCATCACTTCTAACAATAATAGTAATAGTAGGCGCTAATGGCCAAGCAGTCGATGCGCCAAAAAAAAAAAAAAAAAAAAAAATAGTAATAGTAGAAAGTTAGAGAAGGAATTAGCTGAGTGGTAAGCGAATGCTGGATTCCAACGCGGAGATCAGAGTTTGAATCCAGGTGCTAACCCTTAGATTTTCTCTTCCTAGGAACTTCTTACAGCTCACTGTACGGTGAGGGACATTGTTGTCATTATGACAGAACACTGTCCGGTGCACTGATAAATGCTCCAGGCGCCAATAATGATGTTGACGCGCCTTAAATACAAAATAATAATAATAATTGCAAGTTCATTCCTTTGTACGTACATGAGAAAAAGAGCATGAAGTTAATTCTCCCAAAAATCATCTTCGATAGCGGCAATAGTCATAAAACAATATACCAAGTTTTAGCTTCTGTTATTAGGATAGTCTCTTCACAAAACTTGATCTATGTAGATTTTTTTTCTTTAACTACTTAGGTTCCTTATGGTATCAAAAATGAAACGTGACAACTCAATGTTTCTTTTTGGCCATTTTCTCAAAATTAAAGCAGTAGGGGCAAATTATCGGTATAAATATATAATTAATAATTACATATAGAGTTAATAGTCAAGAAATATGCACTATTCTAATTATTTAAACCAATCAGCAATCAGTTGTATTTTACAGCGATGGTACACCGTCGTCACAGTAATTCCATTAATTAGTTGAAACTGATGTTACATTATTCCAAAAGATCATTTGTGATTTGCGAACTTTTAATTGTTAATACTTTACTTATTCAACGAAATAATGAACTTAAAATAAATTCTTTCAATTTTGATTAGAATCAATTTGATAAATATTAATCTAATAATTTATTTCTTTAATTCCAACATTTAGGTATTCATAAAATTATCTAATTCATACCATTCATGCAATATTTCTACGATATTTTGAATAGATTATTTGCCTTACTTTCCTTCTTTTCAATCGCACTCGTTCAATTATCACGAAATTTACTCAAACTTATCAGAAAAAATATCTCCCGTGTTATTTCCAAAAAAGCGTTGTGTTATGAAAAAAGGTTTAAGGTTTGATAATAATTTACTTTTTCTATTGAAATTATGGTGTACGAAATGCTGGATAATATCTTTGATTTTGGAATCAACTTCAGCTAGAAATGAGGACAAGTTACCGGCTTAAATAGATTTTTGTTTTAGCACCTGCACCAACTTCTCGCCCCTATGTGACCTCATATGTATCTGAAAGCTTGAAGATTGTGTACATCTATAATCACACTCGTTACATTTATATGGCTTCTCTCCAGTATGTATTCTCATATGTACTATCAAATTTGCTTTAGTTGCAAAACTTCAACCACATTCGTTACATATATATGGCTTTTCACCAGTATGTGTTCTCATATGACTCCGCAAATTTCCAATTTGGATGCAACTAAAGTTACATTCATTACACTTAAAAGGCTTCTGGCCAGTATGTGTTTGCACATGTTTTCGCAAATGTCCAGCTTGACTAAAACTATGATTACACTCATTGCATTTATCTGGCTTTTCGCCGGTATGTATTCTCGTATGCCTTCCTAAAGCTGTAACGTCTGAACAACTGTATTTACATTCACTACACGTATGGTTTTTCACCAATGTGTATTCTTAAATGAACATTAAAATGGCCAACATCAACAGAACTGTAGTTACATTCATTACATTTAAATGGATTTTTGCCACTATGTGCTCGCGTATGCAATTTTAATGTTCCTGCATTTGTAGTACTGTAATCGCATAATTTACACTTATACGCCTTCTCGCCCCTATGTGACCTCATATGTATCTGAAAGCTTGAAGATTGTGAACATCGATAATCACACTCGCTACATTTATATGGCTTCTCTCCAGTGTGTGTTCTCATATGCATTAGTAAAGAACTAGGATCTGCACATTTAAAGTTGCATTTACTACATTTACATGGCTTTTCGGCAGTATGTGTTCTCATGTGAACTTTTATATTTTGAGCAAGTGAACAACTAAAATTTCACACACTACCCTTATAAGGCTTTTCACCAGTATGTGTTCTCATGTGCAATTTTAATCTTCCAGCTTGTGAACAACTGTATTTACACTCACTACATTTATATGGCTTCTCTCCAGTATGTATTCTCATATGTACTATCAAATTTGGTTTATTTCTAAAACTTGAACCACATTCGTTACATTTATATGGCTTTTCACCGGTATGTGTTCTCATATGTCTCTGCAAATTTCCAATTTGGATGCAACTAAAATTACATTCAATACACTTAAAAGGCTTCTCGCCAGTATGTGTTTGCACATGTTTTCGCAAATGTCCAGCTTGACTAAAACTATGATTACACTCATTGCATTTATATGGCCTTTCGCCGGTATGTATTCTCGTATGCCTTGCTAAAGCTGCAACATCTGAACAACTGTATTTACATTCACTACACTTGTATGGTTTTTCACCAGTGTGTATTCTTAAATGAACTTTTAAATGGCCAATATCAACAGAACTGTAGTTACATTCACTACATTTATATGGCTTTTCACCAGTGTGTGTTCTCATATGCATTAGTAAAGAACTAGGATCTGCACATTTAAAGTTGCATTTACTACATTTACATGGCTTTTCGCCAGTATGTGTTCTCATGTGAACTTTTATATTTTGAGCAAGTGAACAACTAAAATTGCACACACTACACTTATAAGGCTTTTCACCAGTATGTGTTCTCATGTGCAATTTTAATCTTCCAGCTTGTGAACAACTGTATTTACACTCACTACATTTATATGGCTTCTCGCCAGTGTGTGTTCTCATATGAAATTTTAAATCAGAAGCTGATGCAGAAGCGAAATTACATTCACAGCATTTAAATGGCTTCTCACCAGTATGTGTTCTCATATGGCTTTTCAAATTTCCAGATTTTGTACAAGAAAAATTACATTTATTGCATTTATATGGCTTTTCACCGGTATGTGTTCTCATGTGCAATTTTAATCTTCCAGCTTGTGAACAACTGTATTTACACTCACTACATTTATATGGCTTCTCGCCAGTGTGTGTTCTCATATGAAATTTTAAATCAGAAGCTAATGCAGAAGCGAAATTACATTCACAGCATTTAAATGGCTTCTCACCAGTATGTGTTCTCATATGGCTTTTCAAATTTCCAGATATTTTGCAAGAATAATTACATTCATTGCATTTATATGGCTTGTCGCCAGTGTGTGTTCTCGTATGAAATTTTAAATTAGAAGCTGTTTCAGTAGCGAAATCACATTCACAGCATTTAAATGGCTTCTCGCCAGTATGTGTTCTCATATGCCTTTTCAAACGTCCAGATTGTTTGCAAGAATAATTACATTCATTGCATTTATAAGGCTTATCGCCAGTGTGTAATAGCATATGTTTTTCTAAATCAGGTTTTTCACTCGCTTGATGCTTGCAAACAGTATAATTGTATGACATATTGATTAAATGAGTAAAAACGAACAGAAACAGCAACGCCTCAATTGTTTCTTATAGAGAACAAATAGGGCTGGGGATCACAATTTCGCAATGATTAGTTCAAACTTTTTTTTTGCTACCGAATATCTGCGAACCTCATAAGTTCATGTACAGTTTAAAGTTTATTGTCTTGGGTTTAGAAGTCGACTGGTAACTCAAGTTCATGTTCATCCGATGTTAAATGAAGACTGACTTAATATCACTTTGCAAACAGAGCAAATTATCTACGTTAATGGTCATCACGCAATTGTTCAGTGAAGTCCTTAAGATGGCCAGTTCAACAGCAAACAATGAACCATTATGTTATGTTATCCGCAGAGAAAATGTCCAATCTGTAACAGAAAAGCCATAAGTAGTAACAGCCACTCGTATGGAAGTGACATAAGTAGTACTTATTTATTTTGGAGTTTAGGCATTGCGAATATAAAGAATAAATAGGAATGTAAAAATACTTTCTTATACGAGGGTCGTTTGAAATGTCCGTGCAAAGTCAGAGAGATAGCACTACTGGCGCGTATCGAGGTTATGTTTAGTTAGTAGCATCTCTTGGAAGAACACACACCAAGTTTCAGCCAGATCGGTCTATTTCTTTGTGTTTGGCATTCGTTTGAATCGAGGAAGTCGAGTGATTTTCAAAAAATTGATGAAAAAGAATTTCGTGTGTTGATTAAACCCTACTTTATGAAAGGCAAAACGCCTCAGGAGACTAAAGAGAAGCTTGATAAACATTATGGTGACTCAGCACCTTCGATTAGAACAGTTTATAAGTGGTTTCAAAATTTTCGGAGTGGCCATATGGGCACAAGTGACGCTGAACGTTCTGGACGCCCTGTTGAGGTTACTACTCCAGAAATCATTGATAAAATCCATGATATGGTGATGGATGACAGAAGAGTGAAGGTGCGTGAGATTGCTAGTGCTGTGGGCATCTCGAATGAACGGGTACATAATATTTTGCATCAACATTTGGATATGACAAAGCTATCCGCAAGATGGGTGCCGCGATTGCTCACGCTTGACCAAAAACGAAATCGTGTGAAGTGTTGCAAGGACGGTTTGCAGCTGTTCCAGAAGAATCCGCAGGACTTTAAGCGTCGTTTCGTCACTGTGGATGAAACATGGATACATCACTACACTCCTGAGACGAAAGAACAATCTAAACAATGGGTTACCAAGGGGGAATCTGCGCCAAAAAAGGCGAAGACCGGAAAGATTATGGCGACTGTCTTTTGGGATTCGCAAGAAATAATCCTCATCGACTATCTGGAAAAGGGTTAAACTATTACAGGTGCATATTATTCATCGTTATTGGACCGTTTGAAAACCGAGCTGCAAGAAAAACGCCCACGATTGGCCCACAAAAAAGTCCTTTTCCATCACGACAACGCACCAGTTCACACCTCAGCAGTTGTGGTCACAAAATTAATGGAAATAGGGTTCCAACTCGTTTCACATCCCCCCCTATTCTCCAGATTTGGCTCACTCGGACTACTATTTGTTCCCCAATATGAAGAAATGGCTGGTGGGAAAAAGATTTTATTCAAACGAGGAGGTGATTGCAGAAACGAATGGCTATTTTTCAGACTTGGACAAATCCTTTTATTCGGAAGGGATCAACAAACTAAAGCAGCGTTGGATGAAGTGTATAAGCCTAAAAGGAGACTATGTTGAAAAATAAAAAAGGTTTACCCCAAAAAATTAAGTAGTTGTTATTTTTGCACGGACTTTTCAAACGACCCTCGTAAGCGTTGCATCGCTATCATTAATAGGTTAAAGGTAAAACGCGAAAATAAAATATTACATTTTATACATTATACAGGGTGATCCATTTAAAACGCACCAATCGCTAATAAGTTTTTAGGAAAGCGGAATTTCATAAAAACTTACGAAGTGGATTTTTTTTAGGTCTAGTTTTCAAATTTGTCAACTTCGATGCTGTATATTTATTTTTGGCGGAGTTACGGCCAAAAACCCAATTGGGGTTTCATAAGGACCACTGGTTTTGACTATGATTATGAAAACTACATAAAAAACTATGGAAAATGACGTTAACCCCGTTTCGATATCCCGAATATTAGTTGAGATATTTAAGATCAAAGTTACAATTTTACCTGTTCGTGAACGGTTTTCAATATTAATTTTCCACCAGAAATACACGTTTTGGGAGGTCCTCTGATTGTAAAAAATGTTATTTGTGACGCAAAGAACAAAAATAATAATAATTGAAGATTATAAATAATGTAGTGTAATGTAATGGTTGTGAATGAATCAGGATAAATTTGTTTTATCATCAAATAAAAGTAACATCACAGCATTTTAATGTATCCCGTATGCAAGACTTCTTGACCTATGATTACGGTAAGAATATCTAGCCAGGGATGGGCGGGTTTTGGTCTGTGGTCAAGGCGTGGCTTTGTAAGTGGAGATGCAGTTATTCATAATTCTTAATCCATCATAATACTTTTTTAAATAAAATGTTGTCATACGAGGGATTCGAACTGGGGATCTCCCACTTACAAAGCCACGCTCTTGACCACTAGACCTCAAAGGTTAAAAATTGCACTAAAAAAAAAAAATTCTAAACTGAAAAATTTGAGAAAATGTTGGGAAATATTTTAAACAAGTACTATTTTTATTATCGAAGGTTAATTTGCTTAGTTTCAAATATGGCACAATAGAAAATTTGTTATGTTGAAAACTTATCTGTTAGATTGGTTTCAAAATTTTCTCAAATTTTAAAGAGTTTAGAGTTTTTTTTAGTGCAATTTTCAACCTTTGACTTCCTCATTTTAAAACAGCCTACTTTAAAATTGACTATTGGTCCATCTAAAAGAGTTTTCAATGAATTAAACAACTTTATAAACTAACACTGTTGAGTGCTCGTGCACTCGTTTCTTGTAAAACAAACGTAATTTCTCATACGAAGATAAAGGAATCCTGGAAAATGATATACCGTTTGAAAGCCCATTAGAGAAGGAAACTTTTATAAAAAGTGCCAGCACCTAGGTTTGATAATGATCATATAAGGGCCGAATGATTTTTCTTAAAAATTTCGATTACTTTTATGTTTCCAGCATTCGGAGGAAGATTGAGGCTGTTTGGAGAATAACTTATGCTTCTAAATGGTGTCAATTTTTAGAAAATTTATCTGTCAATCTAACCGTATCATCAGAATCGAATTCGGACTAAAACTTTCTGAGTAATAACATTTTTATTGGAAAAAGTAATGATTTTAGAAAAAAAACTTTAAAGTGACGTCATTCAAGAACAGAGGAAAATATGAAGTTGGTCAATACGTAATTGAACTCCACTTTAGATGTACTACACACAGTAGGCCTAGGGACAATACTTACTGGTTCACCCTGTATCAGTCTCAATCTAGAGTTTCATTAAGAGTATGTGGCAGTCCAATTCTGTACATTTGCAAAAGCTCTTCTGCGAATATGAAATAGAGGAATTGAGGTCGGAACTTCAGAAAATCCGTAGAAGAGTAAATTTATTGAATATATTATACCGACTAGGAAAATAGCAAACCAAATTGAATAGAAGTTGAGTAATGGACATTATGTCAGAGACACTAGAAGAACTGGTTGGAAAATTAAGAAGTGATACAACATTTCCATGTTACGGCTCTTTTACTTAGTGGGTTATCCAACGAATGCAATAGTCTTGCGACTATGTTAGAAGCCCGCCAAGATGATGAATTTACACTTGAATATGTCTGAGGAACTATTGGATTAATACAAAAGAAAAACAGAAAATGTTAATACACTTAACATTGTTAACGAAGAAAAAGCAATGGAAGAATACACTTAAATGAAAAGAAATAATGTCACGGGAATGTTTCATATGAAGAAGCACAGGATATCTTAAAAAAAAAGAAAAAGATTGCTAATATAATAGAAACAGAATAAATGAAACTAATCTAAATAGCACTCAAGACGCTGAGTCAACTATAAAAGAGAATTATAACAATGAATTGTGGTTTTTGTAACCATTGATGGATTGGTTCATAGATTTGAGCACAACTAGTCATATGACACATAGCACAAGCGGTTTCTATTCTAAAATAAAGCTGATAAAACAATAGTTAAACGTGGTTAATATATGAAAGAATAGGAGAAGACTAAATTTGTGTTCACTATATATTAAATACTTGTAAGAAAAATATTCATTAAAGGTGTATGTTCCAATACTTAACAGTATTTACTGTCAGTTAAAAAAATTGAATAACATGAAAAAATAAAGTATTATTTGATGATAACCATCATCAGAAAATGAGCATGAGGCTATAGGCAAGACGGAAAGTGAACTTTATAAAATACTTTGCAGTCCACAACAAACGCTGAAGGTGAATAATTTGGATCTGAAGAAAAACCGTGTTTATACTTTGCTCAAGCGAATAGAAGATAGGAATCCAGAAATATAAATACATTCAACACGCAAAATCTTGCTTCAGGAATAGAAATAAATTATTGTAAACATTATTTGAAATATGTAAGCAGTATAAAGGAAGGTTAACAAGAAAGTCATTTCCATATCAGTCATTGGAATAGCAGAGGTGATCACTAAGAGATGACTGAAGTAGGTTTACGGTCCCAAAAAGCAAAAATGTTACGGAATACAATGGGCATACACTACAAAATATATTAAAGAAAAAATGGGATTGAATCAAACAAAATACCTACTCTCCTGAACAAAATTAAGTTTCAGGGAGGAAAAATTGCTAAGATGTTCTCCTCTGAAAGATGTTTACATAATAATAATAAAAAAAATATATTGGGGTGAAGCTATCATGAACGATAATTACTATAATGAGTACTGCAATACCTTCAAGACAACAGCAAAAATGTCCCAAGAATTTTGAAACGAGTAGAAACAAGATTTATGTAATTTTAAAACATTTCTTTGCATGGTGTACGTTTTAGTTCCTTTAAAAAAAATATCTAAATGGGAGCTGGAAAACAATGATTGGTTACAAATTAACATTTTAAGTTTACAGAATTCTACAACCTGAAACAAACAGGGAAATAAATAAGATGCGTAGTTAAAATACCTTTCAAAATTATGAGTTTGGATTCTTATGGTCAATTGACGGGTTTGCCACTAGAGTTAGTTTTTTCTTTTTAATTGTATATTCTTAAAAATTTACGGTTCTGCAGTACGGTTTTGCATTAGTTAATTCTACGACCTTACGCGGCCCCATAAAAGACTACTTGAAAAATCATGCAAGTATTACCTGAAAGTAACAAATTCCTTGGAATCCCACGATGACACTAATCTGCTACTAAAAAACTTCTTAAACAAAAACTACTTAAAAGTTGTTGTGTGAACAATTACCAGCAAAAGTAGGTTTTAGTTTAACATGCTCAGCTGACAGATAATCGAAATGATATCACATGTTGCATGACCTCGTTTCGATCATGAAACAAAGTGGGACCTAAAAGTTATTAAACGGTTATACTAAATGTTTGGGTGCAAGTGAGAAGAGTTGTTAAGGAATGCAGACTAGTCTAACATGTTTTCGAATAACCTTCAGAACTGTTACATCAAACAAGATTGTTTACTCTTAACTTGTTCTGTTGACCGTGATATATTCAAAGTAATACAATGTTGAATGTTTCTAATTGAAATATTTCAATGTAAAATGAAGAATAAGCTCGAACGACAAAACGATAACGAATAACGACTGAAATATAAAATATGATACTGACAGAACAAATTTGAAAACTAGTTAAAGATTGCTCACTCAAATTTATTTATCAAATGGTGACTATTCCTCCAAAAATGAAACAAAATTTCCTGCTACTAGTCCTCGGAGCTTGAACCATTCAGCACGGGGGATGCCACTTACTTCCTCTAAGGAATGCATTTTAAATAGTAACCCCAAACATAAGAGTTATGTGTCATTGCATCTATTTCGTTATGTTAAAGATTAAATTTGTCTAAGTCCCTAACAAAGAAACTCACTATTTCAATTTTGGGTAGTAAACAAATTTTTTTTTTACAGCAATTCAAAATATGAAGTAAATGCAAAACTTCATCACCTTATATCTCCTTCAAATAAGCTGCTAAGAAATTGCAATTATGCACAAATTTACAGGTAAATCAGTACTATAACTGAACATATTTTTGAAGGATTTCTCCTAATAAGACAGGAGATACAGCAATTCGAAATATGGAGGATGTGCAATAATCTCAAACTTTATCATCTTACATTTTCTAAAATGCTGCTAGTGAATTGGAATTGAGAACAATTGTACAGGCAACGAGTCCTATCATCTTACATCTCCTTCTAATTAATTGTACATAGTTTCGAAGAGATTACACCAATAGGACAGGAGAAACAGCCATTCGAAATATGAAGAAAATGTAAAAGTCCCTATATTTATCACTTTATATAATTGAGAATGAGATTTTTGCCTCTGTGAAGGGAATGTATTGAAATTTGACTCTTTTTTCAGAAGACATGGAAGGCCAATAAAATGGAATGTAGAAATAAGTTTAGAATGAAGTGTTTCACCTTCTCTATCTTTGCTTTACTGATTGCTTTTTGATACAGAACCAAATTCATAATATTTCTGGGTTGGCTACTCCTGATAATATTAAACTTCTGTTTAATATTACTCTCGAATATAATAATTTTCCTTAGACCTCAAACACCACTATTAAAAAAAAAAAATAATAATACAAAAAGGTATTAAAATTAAATAAGTAAGCCAAGATGGAAAATCGAACTAAGTTTAAAATGAAGCGTTTTACCTTCTTCATCTTTACTTTACTTATTGCTTTCTGATATTGAACCAGATTCATAATATTTCTAGGTTGGCCACTCATGATAACACAAATGTTCTGTTTAAGTCTACTCTTGAGTATAATCATTTTCCTTAGTCCTCAAACATTTCGATCTATCAAACAAAAATACTATATTATAATAATATAAATTTTACTATAATACATAAAGCTAATAAAATTAATAAGTGAGCTAAGATGTCAAGAACATGCACGTAATTACAAACATGGTAAAAATTCAACTCTATTTCAAAATAGAGTTGAAAAATAAAATAAAATTATGAAATATTTGAAAAAATATTTTCATCAAATAAATTAAGCATGATGTTATGTATGGAAGGGATAAAAGGCATCTTTGTTATATGGGAGGTATGATAGCCCTTGACTCTAAATTACTGCCAATGAACCATTTTTCGCTTCCTTTGTTTTTAAATATTTACTTAGTTTTACGTAAAAATAAAGTAATTTTCAATTCACATGAGCTATATTTTCTTTCTACTCGACATTCTGGGGCACCTTTGCTTTCGTGAAGGTAGGTATTTTGTGATGTTTACTATCTAATCCAAACATTTAAGAATCAAAAAACAGTAATTGATCACTAGTTGCAAGCAAAGCACAATCACACGAACATTTAGAAGTTTTTACTAATAAAGGGGCTGTGGAGAAAGCATACAAGAATTACCTGTACAAGATGTCTAAATCCTTAGCGAGCTGACAGCAAATTTCCATACTGTTAGTCTTACAAAGAGAAGATGTAAGTAAAGAACAATTTAGAAGTAAAAGAGAATAGAATAAATATTATTTCTCATAGTTAGTCGTTACCTAAATAATTAAGTAACCGACTACTAAACCTCTTCTAACAATAATAGTAATAGTAGAAAGTTAGAGAAGGAATTAGCTGAGTGGTAAGCGAATGCTGAATTCCAACGCGGAGACCAAAGTTTGACTCCAGGTGCTAGCCTTTAGATTTTCTCTTCCTAGGATCTTCTTACAGCTCACCGTTCGGAGAGAGTCAGGGTTGTCTATTACGACAGAACACTGTCCGGTGCACTGTCCGGACTCAAAATATACCCGCAAACACTCCGGAGAGCAGGTCGCTTTAAATATAGCTGTCCTCTTTTCTTTTTTTCAATCTTGCGTCGAGATAACAATTTTCAACATTATTGACACTCAATACTACATCATTACGTCTTCGAAAGTTTCCAAGATATACGCTACTGAAATTACATTAGCTAAATTTGTATGGCTTCTCTCGAGTATGTATTCTCATATGTACTGTCAAATTTGCTTTATTTGCTAAACTTGAACCACATTCGTTACATTTATATGGCTTTTCACCGGTTTGTGTTTGCACATGTGTTCGCAAATGTCCAGCTTGAGTAAAACTATGATTACACTCACTGCATTTATATGGCCTTTCGCCAGTATGTATTCTCATATGTGTCCGCAAATTTCCAAATTGGATGCAATTAAAATTACATTCATTACACTTAAAAGGCTTTGAGACAATATGTGTTTGCACATGTTTTCGCAATTGTCCAGCTCGAGTAAAACTATGATTACACTCACTGCATTTATATGGCCTTTTGCCGGTATGTATTCTCGTATACTTTGCTAAAGCTGTAGCGACTGAAGAACTGTATTTACATTCATTACACTAGTATGGTTTTTTACCAGTGTGTTTTCTTAAATGAACTTTAAAAAGGACAATATCAACATAACTGTAGTTACACTCACTACATTTATATGGCTTCTGTAAACCTGCAAATACTCCGGGGAGCTGGTCGCATTAAAAACGGATGTCATCTTTTCTTTTTTTCCAATCTTTCTGCGTCGAGATCACAATTATCAACATTATTGACACTCAATACAACATTAATGTGGCTTTCACCTGGTATGAATACTGATATGTCTTCGAAAGCTTCCAAGATATGCGCTACTGAAATTACATTCGCTACATTTGTATGGCTTTTTGCCAGTATGTGCTCGCATATGCACTTTTAATGCTCCAGTATTTGTACTACTGTAATCGCATAATTTACACTTATACGGCTTCTCGCTCCTATGTGACCTCATATGTATCTGAAAGCTTGAAGATTGTGAACATCGATAATCACACTCGCTACATTTATATGGCTTCTCTCCAGTATGTATTCTCATATGTACTATCAAATTTGGTTTATTTCTAAAACTTGAACCACATTCGTTACATTTATATGGCTTTTCACCGATATGTGTTCTCATATGCGATCTTAATCGCCCAGCTTGTGAACAACTGTATTTACACTCACTACATTTATATGGCTTCTCGCCAGTATGTGTTCTCATATGAAATTTTAAATTGAAAGCTGATACAGAAGCAAAATTACATTCACAGCATTTAAATGGCTTCTCACCAGTATGTGTTATCATATGCCTTTTCAATTGTCCAGATTGTCTGCCAGAATAATTACATTCATTGCATTTATAAGGCTTATCGCCAGTATGTGTTCTCATATGGTCTTTCAAATGTCCAGATTGTTTGAAAGAATAATTACATTCAATGCATTTATAAGGCTTATCGCCAGTATGTGTTCTCATATGGTCTTTCAAATGTCCAGATTGTTTGAAAGAATAATTACATTCATTGCATTTATAAGGCTTATCGCCAGTATGTGTTCTCATATGGTCTTTCAAATGTCCAGATTGTTTGAAAGAATAATTACATTCAATGCATTTATAAGGCTTATCGCCAGTATGTGTTCTCATATGGTCTTTCAAATGTCCAGATTGTCTGCAAGAATAATTACATTCATTGCATTTATAAGGCTTTTCGCCAGTGTGTGTTCTCATATGACTTTTCAAACCTCCAGATATTTTGCAAGAATAATTACATTCATTGCATTTATAAGGCTTTTCGCCAGTGTGTGTTCTCATATGAAATTTTAAACCAGAATCTGTTGCAGAAGCGAAATTACATTCACAGCATTTAAATGGCTTCTCACCAGTATGTGTTATCATATGCCTTTTCAATTGTCCAGATTGTCTGCCAGAATAATTACATTCATTGCATTTATAAGGCTTATCGCCAGTATGTGTTCTCATATGGTCTTTCAAATGTCCAGATTGTTTGAAAGAATAATTACATTCAATGCATTTATAAGGCTTATCGCCAGTATGTGTTCTCATATGGTCTTTCAAATGTCCAGATTGTTTGAAAGAATAATTACATTCATTGCATTTATAAGGCTTATCGCCAGTATGTGTTCTCATATGGTCTTTCAAATGTCCAGATTGTTTGAAAGAATAATTACATTCAATGCATTTATAAGGCTTATCGCCAGTATGTGTTCTCATATGGTCTTTCAAATGTCCAGATTGTCTGCAAGAATAATTACATTCATTGCATTTATAAGGCTTTTCGCCAGTGTGTGTTCTCATATGACTTTTCAAACCTCCAGATATTTTGCAAGAATAATTACATTCATTGCATTTATAAGGCTTTTCGCCAGTGTGTGTTCTCATATGAAATTTTAAACCAGAATCTGTTGCAGAAGCGAAATTACATTCACAGCATTTAAATGGCTTCTCACCAGTATGTGTTCTCATATGCCTTTTCAAATGGCCAGATTGTTTGCAAGAATAATTACATTCATTGCATTTATAAGGCTTATCGCCAGTGTGTGTTCTCATATGACTTTTCAAATTTCCTGATGATTTGCAAGAATAATTACATTCATTGCATTTATAAGGCTTATCGCCAGTGTGTGTTGTCATATGAAATTTTAAACCAGAACCTGTTGCAGAAGCGAAATTACATTCACAACATTTAAATGGCTTCTCCCCAGTATGTGTTCTGGTGAAGCTAGGCGGGAGTATTCTAAATGTTTTCCTGATAGGGTGTTCCGAACGCTAAGACGATCGTGGAGGTGTACTGGCGGTTCGGTGAAGTATTCCATCCACTATTATTTAATTTGGGGATCAGAGGGAGTAATATGTTTTTGGCTTATTCATTAGCTCTCCACAATCTCCTGTGTTCGGCTTATTCATTAGCTCTTTACAACCTGTTAATTCCAAAATTTTATTGAGTAGTTCAAAATGATGATTTATTCACATTATTTAGCATATTTCTTTAATTAACTAAAGAATAACACACAGATCTAAACTCGTTAAACGAAAATCCTTTCTTTTGAAATTGGTTCCTAACACTCATTTAACATCATAGTCATTTTTCTTCTTTTTATTTTATTATTTGCAATGTAAATTTTATATTTTTGAATATAGTTCTTAAATAAATTAATTATTAAATTACACGTTTGCAAAAAATCGTACTGGATTTGATGATTCTGATCAGTTATATTCTTATGGTAGGTGAATTCCTTTCATAATGCCGACGTTGTTTTGAGGCCTACTTTTTTGCAATTAATCACAGATTTCTGCATCAATTTATAACATAACCCCAATTATTGTATACCGTTCGAAAGGTGATCGTATGTAGATGTTTTTCCTGAATAGTGCACGGATTTTTCATATAAAATGTTTTTGAGAAAAATGAAGTCAAAGTTTTTGGAAAAAATTAGAAACTTGTTATTTCTTATGTTTGGGCCTCAAAGTAAAATACTTAATATTATTATTTTGGAATACAAATTAGCTTATTTAAAAGGAAATTTAACCTTCTTTCTAATGAGCTTATTAAAATAGCTGTAGCTTTAATAGTTTGAGAAATATAGACAACTTTTTGCTAAAAAGTAGTAACACCTTGAAAAAACATAAAATTAAAAATATCTATAAAACGGAGCCGAATCGAGCCATAGTTTATATGGAATTTTTTGTTGCAAATGATGCCCAGAATCGCCTCCCGAAGTTACCGTAGTCTTATGCTGAACACCCTGTATATATATACAAAGCTCTATCTGCGGTTTCATTAAGAGTATGTGAGAGTCGAATTCTATACATTTGCAAAAGCTCTTCTGCGAATATGAAATAAAGGAATTGTGGTCGGTATGATGCCAGGAACTCACAATAACTCTACTTGATTAGAACGAGTTGACTGAAATCCCTATTTAAAAAAAAAGTGATTCCGCACCGCCACAAAAATTTTAGGCTAATTAAAATGCAGATGGTTTGGAACGAGTAAACATAAGAAGAAATGTCACGTAATTTATTAAAATAAATCATTAACTGTTAGCTTTCCCAATTAATAAAATAATAAAACTATATTTCTTTAACAACACATTAAGTACTATCCCTAATTTCCAATTGCTCTGATAAATATAAAATTAACAACGTAACACAAAAAAAGGCTAGTCAAATATAAATTAAAGCAATGCAGTTTTGTCATTATCTAGCTTGACCACTGGATGGTTACCATGAAACTGGAATCATTAAGCAACTCCGGTTCCAATCCCAGCATGTTCATTGGTTAAATCTACTGGAGTTGGTGGAGTTGGTGGAGTTGAATCCGGAGTGATTTAAATCCTTTTGAAACCGGACTCGGTCCATTTTTTCGTTCACTGAATCTAGCCAATAGATCTTCGGTAATCTTCGTGACCCTCTGTCGTAATACTTTTTTTGTAGCTTTTTTTTGTAGGTCCATTTGTTGAGAGTATCTTCAATAGGTACTATCTGAGGTGTTAGTTTATTGGAGAAAACAGGTAAGTTATCGGTAAGTCTTCTAGACATTAGTTGTTCAGAAGGAGATGGCATATCACCAATTGGTGTGTTTCGGTATTGTAGTAATGCTAAATACCATTACTGTTTTGGTAAGCTTTTTCCAAAATATTTTTAACAGTTTGTATAGCTCTTTCCACCATGCCATTTGATTGGGCATAAATAGGGCTGGTTACAATATGTTTGAAATGCCATTTTTTCGAGAAGTATTTAAATTCATAAGCCGTAAATTGAGGACCTCCATCAGTAATTATAACATCCGGAATACCATGACGAGCCATTATAGATTTTATATGAGTTATTACAGGTGCGCTATCTAATTGTTGTAGATGAGCTAATTCCAAAAATTTTGAAAAATAATCTATGACCAATAAATAATGTCTATTAGCTAAGAAAAATATGTCACAACCTAATTATTGCCATGGTCTCGTAGAAATTTCGTGTGGTATCATGGGTTCTTTTCTGTTTGAATTCCTGAAACTTTGTCAACTATCACATTCATCAATTATGTCATTAATCTGTTTCGTCAATCCTGGCCAGAAAATACTGTCTCTTGCAAGAGCTTTTGTTCTTTCTCTTCCTTGGTGGCTCTGATGAAGTCCATTTAACATAGCTTTTCTTAATTTAGTTGAAATTATTATGCGGTCAGATTTATATAATAGGTTATCAATTTCGGTTAGATCTTCTTAATATTTATAATACCTTCTCAAATATTCTGGTACTTGTTGAATATTAGAAGGCCCTTCATTTCTAATCATTTTAGCTACAAGTCTCATTTCTGGATCTTCTGCTATTTCTTTTTTAATTATTTTTATATGGTTGTCTGTCTTTTGTAATCAAACATATTTGTGCTTCTATCTCTGTGTCCATGGTTTTGTCAAAACTTGAGATATCTTCATCCGAAATATTCTCCTCACTATTTCTATAGAGTTGTTTCCCTGGAACATACTTTAAATTTACGATATGTCATAACGTTGAAGTTTTATTAACTTTCTTTGAAGTCGAACAGGACATTGATGAAGGGGTTTTTTAAAGATGGCTAGTAGAGGACGATGATCGGTTTCCACTTCTACTTGTTTGCCAAAAATATATTGCTCGAATCTTTTACAACCAAAGAGAATTGCCAAACATTCCTTATCTATTTGTGCAAAAGCTTTTTGTTGATCATTTATAGATTTTGAAGCAAAGCAACATGGAAGTTCATTCTGTAGTAAACAAGCGGCTAATCCTAACTGTGAGCTATCTACCGATATCTTAGATGGTTTGTTGACATCATAGTACTGTAGTACCGGAGTCTGTGTTAGTAGCTGTTTTATTTTATTAAGGGCGTCTTCAAAAGTTTGATTCCATTCCCAAATCACATTTTCTCTGATAACACTTCTTAATGGTTAATTGATGACAACTGAGGAATAAATCAAGATACATAATTGACTATGCCTAGTCGAAGATAACGCCAACCTCCAAAGGGGGAATTAAAAGTACATAGTTTAGAACTTTCTTCATCTAAAGGTATTACCCGAATATTGTTCGGGAAATATAGAAAATTTATTGTGTTTTGTTAATATAAAGAATAGGCTGGAAAAACGGCCGGAAACCCCTTAGTTCACTGGGGGAAATTTTGCAACAGGAACTGGTGGACGCGGCGACAGAGAGAGAGGGGATAGTCGGCAGTGAGTCTTGAAGGATCTCTCTAGATAAACGGACGTGCCACGTACGGTTGTTACCGGAGTTTTTTTATTTAAAATAGGCGAAACCAGAACTAACCTGCCAGTACACCTACTTGGAGGAGTTCCCCAGGTAGACCACCTCTCGGGGATATAGGGTTAATGCCTACAACATCGTGGACGACCGAAAGTTGCTGCTATTTTGGCCTACGGCAAGCGGAAAACTGCGAAAACAGCACCTGTGGGACTATTTTTTTGTTTAATATTGGCCAATATTTAAATTAGTCGCCCTGTTTTTTAGTTTAGTAAGCTGTATTACTTTTAGCCCTATTTTAAGGAGACAATTGGCTCCCTCATTTTTAGATCATTTTACACTTCTTATTTATTTGTATACATGTCAATTTAGTTATAAATAAATAGTGCATTCCGTTTTTTTATAAATATTTACTTTTATTGTTTTTTATTTGTTATTTTTCTGTATTATTTTTTTAATTGGTGGTTCGCTGTTAACACTAATTTATTTTGCATCATCAGCGTAGCGCTCAACAATTGTCGGTTTTTTTAAAAAATTAATTTCTTTCCTTATTTCTTTTTTTCTCTTCGCGATTTTTGTCCTTTAAGCCGCCCACCCCCTTCAACCACTGAGCGATGTCAGGCTTTGATTATTGCAACCAAATTTTGGGTTAATAAAGGTAATTGCCAGAATCCACTTGATGCAATTTTTTTTTTTTTTTTTTTTTTTTTTTTTTTTTTTTTTTTTTTTTGGCGCATCAACAGCTGAGGTCATTAGCGCCCGGAGCTTTTTCCAGTGCACTGCCGGCCTCCGGACAGTGTTCTCTCGTTACAGACAACACTGTCCATCACCGGACAGTGAGCTGTAAGAAGCTCCTAGGAAGAGAAAATCTAAGGGTCAGCTGCTGGATTCGAACCCGGGACCTCCGCGTGGGAGTCCAGTATGCTAACCTCATAGCTAATCCCTTCCCTTTGATGCAACTATTGTTGAGAAAACTGTTGACCCTGCGAGTTTGGTGGGAATTTCTTCAATTGTTGGAAGTTGATGATGTTCTCTAAGAACCGCTCGATTCAGATCTTCAGGATCCATACAAATTCTTATATCTCCATTTGGTTTTCTTTCCAAGACAATCGAATTGACCCATTCTATTGGTTCTTCCACTTTTTTTATTATCTGTTTTTTTGTTTTTTTTCAAGGTAGGTTAAATCTTTCTCTCAACTTATAATGTAGCGGCAGAGGTATTTTTCTTGCAGGATGTATAACTGGTTCTATATAGGGATCCAAAGTAATGTGATAATGATTCTTCAAACACCCAATACCTTCAAATCTATCTGTATATAATTTTATTAATTTTTCTGCATCAGATTTTTCTACAGTATGTATTCTTTTATTCAAGTTCAATTTTTTACAGGCGTCCAATCCCAAAATTGAATGAGTTTGATTTTATTACAAAACAATTCTAAAGTATGATAATTTTAATGATGTGTTACTGTTAAATTGATCTTTCCTACAACAGTTAATTTTTTCTCCTGAAAATATACTTAATTTCACAGTAGATTGTTCTATTTCTGTGTTATTTAAATTTAAACTTTTGTAAACCTTTAGGCTTAAAATATTAGCCATTGCACCTGTGTCTAGTTTGACCACAATTGGATGTTTGTTGTTAATTTTAATTTCAGTTGACCATTCTTCGTTATTAGATTTGGTTTCTAAATGGGCTATAAAATAATTAGTTTCTTCATCTTCAACAGTCTCAATGTTGTGTATTCGACTTAAGCGATTTGAGCAATATTTTGAAAAATGACCCTTCTGTTTACAGTAATTACAAATTGAATTATACGCTGGACACTTATTGTTGTCATGTATACGTCCACAACGCCTACAGTGTATGCTAGTAGTAGCAGAGTAAACCAAAAATTAAATCAATTAAAATCCAATTGACTTAAACCAAAAGTTAATTTTGATCATAATTAAAATTTTAAAAAAATTAAAAAATTTAATCGCCCAAAATTAGTTGATTAAATTAAATTCACTTTTAATTGAATCGGAATTTAATCTATTAAAATTTTTAATCATAACTCAAAATTAGGATTAAAATTAAAATTACATAAAATGCAAAGAAATGAATTTAAAAACTGCCTCAAAATAAAGATATTTCTTTAAGAACAAAACAAAAAAAAGATTGCACTTCTGATTAGATAGATAATAAATTCGACTAGGTAAGGACCAGTAGTGTAATCTGTAACTTTAGCTGACATGGGTGAGAATGGAATACAGCCTGAGTCGAGAAGAGCACGTCAGAAATCAGAACGAGTTGCTGAGGACAAATTAGGACTCAAAATATACCTGCAAATACTCCGGGGAGGTGGTCGCTTAAAATATGGCTGTCCTCTTTTCTTTTATTCCATCTTATTGCAACGAGATCACCATTATCAACATAATTGACACCCAATACTAAATTCATACGGCTTTCACCTGGTATGAATACTCATATGTTTTCTAAAGTTTCCAAGATATGCGCAACTGAAATTACATTCGCTACATTTGTATGGCTTCTCTCCAGTATGTATTCTCATATGTACTATCAAATTTGCTTTATCTGCAAAACTTGAACCACATTCGTTACATTTATATGGCTTTTCGCCAGTATGTTTTCTCATATGACTTTTTAAATGTCCAGATTGTTTGCAAGAATAATTACATTCATTGCATTTATAAGGCTTCTCGCCAGTATGTGTTCTCATGTGCAATTTTAATCTTCCAGCTTGTAAACAACTGTATTTACACTCACTACAATTATATGGCTTCTCGCCACTATGTGTTCTCATATGGCTTTTCAAATCTCCAGATTGTTTGCAAGAATAATTACATTCATTGCACTTATAAGGCTTCTCGCCAGTGTGTGTTCTCATGTGTATTTGTAAAGATCTATGATCTGAACTTTTGTAGTTGCATTCACTACATTTATATGGCTTTTCACCAGTATGTGTTCTCATGTGCAATTTTAATGTTCCAGATTGTGAACTACTGTATTTACACTCAGTACATTTATATGGCTTCTCGCCAGTATGTGTTCTCATATGGCTTTTCAAATCTCCAGATTGTTTGCAAGAATAATTACATTCATTGCACTTATAAGGCTTCTCGCCAGTGTGTGTTCTCATGTGTATTTGTAAAGATTTATGATCTGCACTTTCGTAGTTGCATTCACTACATTTATATGGCTTTTCACCAGTATGTGTTCTCATGTGCAATTTTAATGTTCCAGCTAGTGAACAACTGTATTTACACTCACTACATTTATAAGGCTTCTCGCCAGTGTGTGTTCTCATATGAAATTTTAAATAAGAAGCTGTTGCAGAAGCGAAATTACATTCGCAGCATTTAAATGGCTTCTCGCCAGTATGTGTTCTCATGTGCAATTTTAAGTTAGAAGCTGATGTAGTAGCGAAATTACATTCACAACATTTAAATGGCTTCTCGCCAGTATGTGTTCTCATGTGCAATTTTAAGTTAGAAGCTGATGTAGTAGCGAAATTACATTCAGAGCATTTAAATGGCTTCTTGCCAGTATGTGTTTTAATGTGTATTTGTAAAGATTTCGGAACTGCACATTTGTAGTTGCATTCACTACATTTATATGGCTTTTCACCAGAATGTGTTCTCATGTGCAATTTAAATCTTCTAGCTTGTGAACATCTGTATTTACACTCAGGACATTTATATGGCTTCTCGCCAGTGTGTGTCCTCATATGATATTTTAAACTAAAAGCTGATGCAGAAGAAAAATTACATTCACAGCATTTAAATGGCTTTTCGCCAGTATGTGTTCTCAAGTGCAATTTTAAATTAGAAGCTGATGTTGTGGCGAAATTACATTCAGAGCATTTAAATGGCTTCTTGCCAGTAAGTGTTTTCATATGTAGTTTCAAATTTTCAGATTGTTTACAAGAATAATTAGTTATATTGCATTTATATGGATTATCGCCATGGTGTGTTCTCATATGGCTTTTCAAATGTGCAGATTGTTTGCAAGAATAATTACATTCATTGCATTTATAAGGATTAACGCCAGTATGTGTTCTCATATGGCTTTTCAAATGTTCAGATTGTTTGCAAGAATAATTACATTCATTGCATTTATAAGGCTTCTCGCCAGTATGTGTTCTCATATGGGTTTTCAAATTTCCAGAATGTTTACACGAATAATCACACTTATCGCATTTATAAGGCTTATCGTCAGTGTGTGTTCTCATATGATTTTTCAAATTTCCAGATATTTTGCAAGAATAATTACATTCATTGCATTTATAAGGTTTATCGCAAGTGTGTGTTCTCATATGATATTTTAAATTACAAGGTGATGCAGAAGTGAAATTACATTCGCAGCATTTAAATGGCTTCTCGCCAGTGTGTATTCTCATATGATATTTTAAATAAGAAGGTGATGCAGAAGCGAAATTACATTCACAACATTTAAATGGCTTCTCGCCAGTATGTGTTCTCGTATGCCTTGCTAAAGCTGTAGCGACTGAACAACTGTATTTACATTCACTACACTTGTATGGTTTCTCGCCAGTATGTGTTCTCATATGGCTTTTCAAATCTCCAGATTGGTTGCAAGAATAATTACATTCACTGCATTTATAAGGCTTATCGGCAGTATGTGTTCTCATATGTTTTTTCAAAGTTCCAGATTGTTTGCAAGAATAATTACATTCATTGCATTTATAAGGCTTCTCGCCAGTGTGTGTTCTCATGTGATTTTGTAAAGTTGTATGATCTGCACATTTGTAGTTGCATTTACTACATTTATATGGCTTTTCACCAGTATGTGTTCTCATATGCCTTTTCAAATGGCCAGATTGTTTGCAAGAATAATTACATTCATTGCATTTATATGGCTTATCGACAGTGTGTGTTCTCATATGCAATTTTAAATTTCCAGAATATTTGCAAGAATAATTACATTCATTGCATTTATAAGGCTTATCGCCAGTATGTGTTCTCATATGCATTTTCAAACTTCCAGATTGTTTGCAAGAATAATTACATTCATTGCATTTATAAGGCTTCTCGCCAGTATGTGTTCTCATATGGCTTTTCAAATTTCCAGATTCTTTGCATGAATAATTACATTCATTGCATTTATAAGGCTTATCGCCACTGTGTAATAGCATATGTTTTTCTAAATCTGGTTTTTTATTGGCTTTATGCTTGCAAACAGTACAATTGTATGACATATTGATTAAAATAGTAAAAACGAATAGAAACAACAACGTCTCAATTCTTTCTTTTAGAGAACAAATAGGGCTGGGGGTCACAATTTCGCAAAAATTAGTCCAAATTTTTTTTTTTTTTTTGCTACCGAGTATCTGAGAAACTCATAACTACATGTTCAGTTTAATGTTTGTTGTCTTGGGTTTAGAAGTGGACTGGTAACTCAAGTTCATGTTCATCCGATGTTAAATGAAGACTGACTTAATACCACTTTACAAACAGAGCACCTAATCTAAGCTAATAGTCTTCAAGCATTTGTTCAGTGAAGTCCTTAAGATGGCCAGTTCAACAGCAAACAATGGACCATTATGTTAGGTGATCCGCAGAGAAAATGTCCAATCTGTAACAGAAAAACTATAAGTAATAATAGCCACTCGTGACATAAGTAGTACTTATTTATTTTTGAGTTTAGGCATTGCGAATATAAAGAATAAAAAGGAATGTAAAAATACTTTCTTACTAAGCGATGCATTGCTTTCATTAATAGGTTAAAGGTAAAACGCGAAAAAAAAAACAATAATGGATAATATATATATATATATGAAATCTCAATCTACAGTTCCATTAAGTGTATATGACCATCAAATTCTATACATTTGCAAAAGATCTTCTGCAAACATGATGCAAGGAACACACAATAACTCTACTTGATCACAACTTTTATTACGTATAATATTCACAAAGTACATAGTTAGTAGTGTAATAATAACATCTGCAATATATTAAAGAAAAAATGGGATTGAATCAAACATAACACCTACTCTCCTGAACAAAATTAAGTTTCAGGGAGGCAAAATTGCTAAGATGTTCTCCCCTGAAAGATGTTTATATAATATTATTGAGAGAACCTATAATGAACGCTAATTACTATAATGAGTACTGTAATACCTTCAAGACAACAGCAAAAATGTCCTAAGAATTTTGAAACGAGTAGAAACAAGATTTATGTAATATTAAAACATTTGTTTGGATGGTGTACGTTTTTGTTCCTTTTTAAAAAAATATCTAAATGGGAGCTGGAAAACAATGATTGGTTACAAATTAACATTTTAAGTTTACAGAATTCTACAACCTGAAACAGACAGGGTAATAAAATACATATCAAAATTATGAGTTTTGATTGCTATGGTCAATTGACGGGCTTGCCACTAAAGTTAGTTTTTTCTTTTTAATTGTAAAATCTTAAAAATTTACGGTTCTGCAGCAGTGATTTGCATTAGTTAATTAATTTGCATCAGTTACGATCGTAGGCGGCCCTATAAAAGACTACTTGAAAAACCATGCTAGAATTACCTGAAAGTAACAAATTCGTTGTGGCCACAGCTTCGGCTGACTTAATGATTATGTATTTATATGTATAATTTTTAATAAATGGCAACTTTAACTTTAACAAATTCGTTAGAATCCCACGAAGACACAAATCTGCTACTAAAAAACTTCTTCTCAAACAAAAACTACTACTTAAAACTTGAACAATTACCACCAGAAGTTGTTTTTAGTTTAACATGCTTAGCTGACAGATAACCAAAATGATATCAGCCGTTGCGTGACCTCGTTTCAGTCATAAAACAAAGGAGGACCTAAAAGTAATTAAATGGTTACTCTAAAGGTTTGGGTAATGAGTGCAAGTAAGAAGAGGAGTTGTTAAGGAATGCTGGCTAGTAGTGATGGGCTATTTGAGCGGACTCGTTCCATTGGAACGAGTCCGATGGTGGAACGAGTTGATTCAAATCCCTATTTTTAAAAAAAGTGATTCCGCCCCGCCCCAAAAAATTTAGGCAAATAAAAATGAAAATGAGGCAGCAGAAGGTTTGGAACGATTAAACATAAGAACAAATGTCACGCAATTTATTATATTATTATATCATTAAATGTTAGCTTTCCCAGTTAATAACAAAACTATATTTCTTTAACACACATTGAGTACTATCCCTAATTTCCAATTGCTCTGATAAATATAAAATTAACAACGTAATACAAATATTAACACAAAAATAGGCTAGTCAAATATAAATTAAAGCAATGCAGTTTTGTCATTATCTAGCTTGACCACTAGAAGACTGGAGTTAACTTACTTCAAGAGTATTCAAGGTAGAGAAACGGAAATGGGTAGGAAATTATTCCATAAAAATTCTAACCCTTCAAAATTATAATTACTCATAATATTTATTAACTAAGAATTGAATATCAAGCTTTTAAAATATTATCTTATTGTTTTACAAAAAGAAAAAGCTGTGTGCTTAATCTTAAACTTAGCGCTGGACACTCTTACTCTCATCTTCATTGGCGTAAGCTTGAACGTGTACATGTCAGCTAGACGGTCAAAGTAAAACTGGGCCAAAATTTAGTATTACCTAACTGGTTTACTTAGTGTAGTATCCCTCCCACTCTATCACCTATTTCACAAACATTCATCGATTGAAAATATTTTTTAGTTAAATATTCGTTTCATTGGAATACAAAAAACATTATAACGCTTTCTTAAGATGATTTGAATTTTTAAAATTTGTTTTTGTCCATTACTCTTATAAAATACGAAGAATTTCAAATAAAATATAATATACAAACACAGAATGATCTAGTGTGCAGGTGGAGTCAGTCGTAGTTTCCATGACAACGGAACCGTTAAACGACTCCGGCCCAGCTCTAGCATTTTCATTGGTTAAATCCACTGGAGTTGGTGGAGTCGAATCCGGAGTGATTTAAATCCTTTTGAAACCGGACTCGTTCCATTTTTTCGTTCACTGAATCTAGCCAATAGAAATTGCTGGAGCTGGAACCGGAGTTGTTTAACGGTTCCATTGCTATGGTAACGAGGACTGACTCCACCTGCATACTAGATCATTGTGTTTGTATATTATATTTTATTTGAAATTCTTCGTATTATATAAGAGTAATGGACAAAAACAAATTTTAAAAATTAAAATCATCTTAAGAAAGCGTTATAATGTTTTTTGTATTCAAATAAAACGAATATTTAACTAAAAATTATTTCCAATCGATGAATGTTTGTGAAATTGGTGATAGAGTGGGAGGGATACTGCAGTAAGTAAACCAATTAGGTAATACTAAATTTTGGCTCAGTGTTACTTTGACTGTCTCACGGTTATGTACACGGTTAAACTTACCCAATGAAGATAAGAATAAGAGTGTCCAGCGCTATGTTAAAGATTAAGCACACAGCTTTTTCTTTTCGTAAGATAATAAGATAATATTTTTAAAGCTTGATATACAAGTCCTAGTAAATAAATATTTCTTTATTTATGAGTAATTATCATTTTGCTTGAAGGGTTAGAATTTTTTTTATGGGAATAATTTCCTACCCATTTCCGTTTCTCTACCTTGGATCCTCTTGAAGCACGTTAACTCCAGTCTTCCAGTGGTCAAGCTAGATAATGACTAAACAGCATTGCTTTAATTTTTATAATTGACTAGTCTATTTTTATGTTAATTTTTGTGTTACGTTGTTAATTTTATATTTATCAGTGCAATTGGAAATTAGGGATAGTACTCAATGTGTGTTAAAGAAATATAGTTTTGTTATTAACTGGGAAAGCTAACATTTAATGATATTTTTTAATAAATTGCGTGACATTTTTACTAATGCATAGGGTAAGTACAGAGACCGGAATCGGTGAACGAGTTGTTGGAATCGATTCCAACCCTGGAACTGATTCAAATCCAACGAGTCCAAAGACGGACTCGTTCTGCCCATCACTACTGGCTAGTCTAACATGTCTTCGAGTAACCTTCTGAACTGTTACATCAAACAAGATTGCTTACTCTTACCTTGCTCAGTTAATGGTGAAATATTCAAAGTAATACAATGTTGAATGTGTCTAATTGAAATATTTCAATGTAAAATGAAGAATGTGCTCGAACGACAAAACGATAACGAATAACGACTGAAATATAAAATATGATACTGACAGAACAAATTTGAAAACTAGTGATTGATAGGTGACTATTCCTCCAAAAATGAAACAAAATTTCCTGCTACTAGTCCTCTGAACTTGAACCATTCAGCACGAAGGATGGCACTTACTTCCTCTACGTAGTATATGTAATTTAAATATTAACCCCAAACATAAGAGTTATGTGTCATTGCATCTATTTCGTTATGTTAAAGATTAAATTTGTCTAAGTCCCTAACAAAGAAACTCACTATTTCAATTTTGGGCAGGAAACAAATTTTTTTTTGAACATATACAAGAGATACAGCAATTCGAAATATGCAGGAAATGCAAAACTTCATCACCTTATATCTCCTTCAAATAAGCTGCTAAGAAGTTGAAATTATGTACAAATGTAGAGGTAAATGAGTACTATAATTGTACACATTTTCGCTGGATTTACTTTAATAAGGCAGGAGATACAGCTATTCGAAATATGAAGTAAATGCAAAACTTCATCACCTTATATCTACTTCAAAAATGCTGATAAAAAGTTGGAATTATGTACAAATGCTGCTAAGAAGTTGTAATTATGTACAAATGTAGAGGCAAATAAGTACTATAATTGTACACATTTTCGCAGGATTTACTTTAATGAGGCAGGAGATACAGCAATTCGAAATATGTTTTCAAATTTTTCAACCCTGGTGCTGTATCTTTATTTTTGGTAGAGTTACGGCCAAAAACCTAATTGAGGTTTCATAAGGACCACTGGTTTTGACAATGATTATGAAAACTATATAAAAAAATGTGAAAAATGCTGTTAACTTCGTTTCGATATCCCTATTTGTCGAGATATTTAAGATCAAAAATTACTATTTTATCTA
Source organism: Rhodnius prolixus (assembly GCF_049639745.1). Classification (NCBI taxonomy): domain Eukaryota; kingdom Metazoa; phylum Arthropoda; class Insecta; order Hemiptera; family Reduviidae; genus Rhodnius; species Rhodnius prolixus. The sequence continues at coordinate 9,180,042 of NW_027411583.1, read as the reverse complement.
TTCCGTGATCTGTTTTCAATATTAATTTTCCAACAGAAATACACGTTTTGGGAGGTCCTCTGACTGCGAAAAATGTTATTTGTGACGCAAAGAACAAAAAAAATAATAATTGAAGATTTTAAAGAATGTAGAGAATGTAATGGTTGTAGGAGAATCAGGATAAATTTGTTTTGTTATCAAATATAAGCAATCATCACATCATTTTAATGTATCTCTTATGCAAGACTTCTTGGCCTATGATTACGGTGAGAATATCTTGCCAGGGAGGAGTGGGTGTTGGTCTAGTGTCATGAGCGTGGTTTTATAAGTGGGAGATCCCAGTTCGAATCCCGCGGGTGCAGTCATTCACAATACTTAATACATCATAACAATTTTTTAAATAAAATGTAGTCATACGTGGGATTCGAACTGGGGACCTTCCACTTACAAAGCCACGCTCTTGACCATTAAACCAACACCCTGGCAAGATATTCTTACCGTAATCAGAAGTCTTGCGTACGGGGTATATTAACATTATGTGATGATTGCTATTATTTGATGATAAAACATATTTATTCTGATTCACCCTTAACCATCACACTACACTACATTCATTAAAATTTTCAATTATTATTATTTTTGTTCTTTGCCTCACAAATAACATTTTTCGCAGTCAGAGGACCTCCCAAAACGTGTATTTCTGTTGGAAAATTAATATTGAAAACCGTTCACGAGTTGATAAAATAGTAACTTTGATCTTAAATATCTCGACAAATATTAGGGATATCGAAACAGGGTTAACGTCATTTTTCACAGGTTTTTTAAGTAGTTTTCATAATCATAGTCAAAACCGGTGGTCCTTATAAAACCCCAATTAGGTTTTTGCCCGTTACTCCACCAAAAATAAAGATACAGCATCGAGGGTGGAAAATTTGAAAACTAGACCCAAAAAAACATATAGTTTACTTCGTGGGTTTTTTTGAAATTCCGCTTTTCTAAAAAGTTATTTGCGATTGGTGCGTTTTAAATGGATCACCCTGTATATGTTATGTAATAAACTTCATAGATAATGTTCTGCCTAAAAGGCGAATTGATTTTTTTTTTTTACCTAATACCATCACTACTAACTATAATAGTAATAGTAGAAAGTTAGAGTAGGAATTAGCTGAGTGGTAAGCGAATGCTGGATTCCAACGCGGAGATCAAAGTTTGAATCCAGGGGTTAGCCTTTAGATTTTCTCTTCCTAGGAACATCTTACAGCTCACTGTACGGTGAGGGACATTGTTGTCATTATGACAGAACATTGTCTGGTGCACTGAAAAATGCCCCAGGCGCCAATAATCTTGCTGTTGACGCGCCTTAAATACAAAATATAAATAATGGCAAGTTCATTCCTTTGTACGTATTTGAGAAAAAAAAGTATGAAGTTAATTCTCCCAAAAATCATCTTCAATAGCGGCAATAGTCAAAACAATATACCAAGTTTAAGCTTCTGTAATTAGGATAATTTCTTCATAGAACTTGATCTATATTTTTTTTTTTTATTACAGACATTCAAAATTTGGCAGATTCTAGGTCAACTTTACTTAAATTAATTAGTACACTGAGTGCACTTTCTACTAGGATGGAAACTGCTGAAAGTTCAAACGTTAGGTTCGTTATGGTATCAAAAATGAAACGTGACAACTCAATGTTTCTTTATGGCCATTTTCTCAAAATAAAAGCAGTAGGGGCCAATTATCTCGATAAATATATAATTAATAATTACATATAGAGTTAATAGTCAAGAAATATGCATTAATCTAATTATTTAAACCAATCAGCAATCAGTTGCATTTTACAGCGATGGTACACCGTCGTCACAGTAATTCCATTAATTAGTTGAAACTGATGTTATATTATTCCAAAAGACCATTTGTGATTTGCGAACATTTAATTGTTAATACTTTACTTATTCAACGAAATAATGAACTTAAAATAAATTCTTTCAATCTTGATTAGAATCAATTTGATAAATATTATCAATTTAATTATTTATTTCTTTAATTCTAACATTTGAGTGTTCGTAAAATTATCCAAATCATATCATTCATGCAATATTTCCATGGTATTTGATTAGATATTAACTCTTGCCTTGTTTCCAATCGTACACGATCAATTATGAAATTTACTCAAACTTATCGGGAAAAATATCAGTTCCATTACAGAATTACAGTAATTGCACTAACATTTATATGGCATACACTTATAATTCTTTGCAAATCATAGTTTGTTTGAGATGTATATTGGCAAACACTGCAATGGTATGTGATCTTGATTAAATAAATGAAAACAGGTGATTACCGCAAGATTTACTTCGTGAAGAGGCAAGCGCAGAGCCTTAATGATCGTCCCAGCTGTTACGATGAAAAAATCAAACATCACAATTATTCTATAAGCCTTTCATTGTCTAATTTCCAAAGCTTCAGCAAAAATAAACAGTGCTGTCTGTTGGTTTAACAATTGACTTGCCTGTAAAGCACATAGTCTGCGTAAATAGCCAGGCTCTATCCATTGTATAGTATGGTCCTTAACATGCACAGCGCAACTGGAAACAATGCTACACTAAGTTACTTTAACCGAGAGAGATCATTTCCAATCTGTAATAGAAATGCAATAAACAAATTTATTTCGCTACAGATGGAAATCATTCACAAATAACTTGAATAGTTTTATACACCTTAGTTGGGACATGGTAAATATTAATAATGAAAAGAATGTAAAAATACCTCTTCATACAGAGCTGCACTACTAACTAAAGATTAAGTACCAGATGGTGCAACAAGGCCTCCAATCAGACAGGCTTCATCATGTCTCTATAGTGTGCCAATCTATCGCAGCTACAGTTTGCTTCTGTTACGGTATCTACTTAACACTAAGCCTGAATTAAGCTTCTTTTTATTTCTTTTTTTTTTACCGTACCTATTAAAAGGAGGCTGTTACGCCACCCTCAGCTCACGAGGAGGCCAGCTCAGTGGTGACAGGGAGTGTAAGGAGGGAAGGGGAGATAAAGGAAGTAAAGAGGAATCGGAGATATAATGAATAATAACAACAAAGTATTAATAATAATAATAATTGAAATTAGGGAAGGGATTAGCTATGAGGTTAGCATACTGGACTCCCACGCGGAGGTCCCGGGTTCGAATCCAGCAGCTGACCCTTAGATTTTCTCTTCCTAGGAGCTTCTTACATCTCACTGTCCGGTGATGGACAGTGTTGTCTGTAACGAGAGAACACTGTCCGGAGGCCGGCAGTGCACTGGAAAAAGCTCCGGGCGTTAATAACCTCAGCTGTTGATGCGCCAAAAAAATAAAATAAAATAATTGAAATTAAAATAATAATGCTTATAAATAAATCAGATTAGAATAAAAAAATTAGCTACCTAGTAACCGCTCACCAGTAAGCGAACCCGTGTTGTGCGACCCTATAGGCCGATACTCGAACCAGGCAGCCACACTAATATTCTACTAAATATTTAAATTCCATATACCTACATGTGCTGTTGTTGCTAGGAGAGGTTCAAATAAAAGATTCAGGGTTAAGAAAATACTTATTATTGTTCACAAAACCAAAAAGTCTCTTTACAAAAAAAATACCAAAACAAACACTACTTAATGCTAAATTTAGGGTAACGAAATAAGAAGTGAACTTGATTGATAAAGTTATGAAAAAAAATTGTCATTAATACAACACGAGAACTAGTCCCACTCTTAACAAAATTGTCTCACCTACATCAACCCCAGCCCTGGTTTTGATATCAATCGGCACCTCTCTTCAGTCTTCTTATTAGAAGGTCACCACAGCTCAGGCGCTATTCCGTCCTCCTCCCCTGCGAGAAGTAGAGATTCTTCGCTTGCCGAATATCCTTCTCACCCAGAATTGTGCGGCCAAATTCCGCCTGGGTGATTTCTTTATCTTCCAATTTGTTTTGGGACTCAACCAAAACGGTACAGCCTCCAATTCACCACTCGTATTATTTTTTTCCCGATCGCCTCAGTCTCTTCCAAATGTTACTCAGGTCGCTTATCTTTTTCCGCTGCCCTCTTCACACCACCATGTGCTCCTCATGTATAATTCCATTAACACATTCTTTATTTCTCTTAAATTTCCTAGGCTTATTTTCTTACTCCCCGATTTTACCTGACTCTCACTAACTAAACCGCACAAAATCCAGAAATAATTACAATCATACTGTAAAAATTATTTTCTTATGGAAAAGCTGTTACATTGTAACAAGGCAAGGAAAATTATAAACAATTGTAAATAATTATATAGTAACTTTAAATAGTTTTTTATTTTATTTAAATACACGATTCATAAAGAACAATGTTATTCACATTTAGTAAAATCCGACATTACAGTGTAGATCGATCGACCAAATTGAATGTTTGAAAAAACAAAAACACCTTAAAGGCTTTGAGCAGTATGTGTTAGCACATGTTTTCGCAAATGTGCAGCTCGAGTAAAACTATGATAACACTCACTGCATTTATGTGGCTTTTCGCCGGTATGTATTCTCGTATGCTTTGCTAAAGCTGACGCGACTGAACAACTGTATTTACATTCACTACACGTGTATGGTTTTTCACCAGTATGTGTTCTCATGTGAACTTTTATACTTTGAGCAAGTGAACAACTAAAATTGCAAACACTACACTTATAAGGCTTTTCACCAGTATGTGTTCTCATGTGCAATTTTAATGTTCCAGCGTGTGTACAACTGTATTTACATTCACTACATTTAAATGGCTTCACGCCAGTGTGTGATCTCATGTGTATTTTTAATGTTCCAGCTTGTGAAGAACTGTATTTACACTCACTACATTTAAATGGCTTCTCGCCAGTATGTGTTCTCATATGGCTTTTCAAATGTCCAGATTGATTGCAAGAATAATTACATTCATTGCATTTATAAGGCTTATCGCCAGTATGTGTTCTCATATGGCTTTTCAAATATTCAGATTCTTTGCAAGAATAATTACACTCACTGCATTTATAAGGCTTATCGCCAGTGTGTGTTGTCATATGTCTTTTCAAATATTCAGATTGTTTGCAAGAATAATTACATTCATTGCATTTATAAGGCTTATCGTCAGTATGTGTTATCATATGTCTTTTCAAACCTCCAGATATTTTGCAAGAATAATTACATTCACTGCATTTATAAGGCTTATCGCCAGTGTGTGTTGTCATATGCCTTTTCAATTGTCCAGATTGTTTGCAAGAATAATTACATTCATTGCATTTATAAGGCTTCTCGCCAGTATGTGTTCTCATGTGCAATATTAATGTTCCAGGTTGTGAACAACTGTATTTACACTCACTACATTTAAATGGCTTCTCACCAGTGTGTTTTCTCATATGAAATTTTAAATTAGTAGCTGATGTAGTAGCGAAATAACATTCACTGCATTTAAATGGCTTCTCGCCAGTATGTGTTCTCATGTGTATTTGTAAAGATTTATGATCTGCACTTTTGTAGTTGCATTCACTACATTTATAAGGCTTCTCGCCAGTGTGTATTCTCATGTGCAATTTGAATGTTGCAGCGTGTGAACAACTGTATTTACACTCACTACATTTGAATGGCTTCTCGCCAGTATGAGTTCTCATATGCCTTTTCAAATTTCCAGATTCTTTGCAAGAATAATTACATTCACTGCATTTATAAGGCTTATCGCCAGCGTGTAATAGCAAATGTTTCTCTAAATCAGCTTTTTCACTAGCTTTATGCTTGCAAACAGGACAATTGTATGACATAGTGATTAAATCAGTAAAAACGAATAGAAACAGCTACGCCTTAATTCTTTCTTTTAGAGAACAAACAGGGCTGGAGGTCACAATTTCGCAATGATTAGTCCACTTTTTTCTTTTTTTGCCAGCGAATATCTGCGAACCTCATAAGTTCATGTTCAGTTTAAAGTTTGTTGTCTTGGGTTTAGAAGTCGACTGGTAACTCAAGTTGATGTTCATCCGATGTAAAATGAAGAATGACTTAATATCACTTTTCAAACAGAGCCCCTAATCCTCGCTAATGGTCTTCACGCATTTGTTCAGTGAAGTCCTTAAAATGGCCAGTTCAACAGCCAACAATGAACTATTATGTTAGGCTATCCGCAATGAAAATGTCCTATCTGTAACAGAAAAGCCATAAGTAGTAACAGCCACTCTTATGGAAGTGACTTACTAGTGCTTACCTTATTTTGGAGCTTCGGCATTAGGAAGATTAAGAATAAAAAGGAATGTAAAAAACTTTCTTACTAAGCGATGAATTGCTTTCATTAATAGATTGAAGGTAATACGGGGGAAAAAAAAATAATAATGGATAATATACAAGGTGTTCATTTTAAGACGGCTCAAATGCATTTCATGCTTAAACGGTTAATCTGAGCCAAAAATGGTAGAGGAAAAATTTGTTGCCCGTCACCACTAGTTTCAGAATATGTGACTTGATTTTCGATTCCTGCCCGCATACGCGACTGACGCGCGACCAAATGTGAGGGTTCGCAGTTGACCCCCATTTTTATATACACCGTTTTAAAGAGTATAAAAAGTTATGAAAGAAACCGGAAACCGCAATTCGATATCTTCAAAAATAAAGGTGCTAGGTCATTTCAAAATCTGGTATTTATTAATCATATTTCAATTTTTTAACTTGTTAACAAAGAGAAAGAAGAGCACGCGGTAGGTCATTTTTATGTATTTTTTCATCCTCTTTCTACTAAAAATATTGCCAATGCAGTAAAGCTAGTATTTTTCTTAATATCGGGAAATAAGTCGTTTTTCGGGTGATTTTCCTAAGAAAAATCAAATGTTAAGAGCTTTAGATGTTCTCAAGCATATACAAAATGGCTAAAAATTAATTTTACATCTGTTACAAACAAGAAGGTTTATTAATTATTGGGTAATTTTGAGAGAGTTGCGTTTAATTACCAAAAAAAGTGGAAACCTCCTGCCAGAAATTTAAGTAATCAATATCTTTCATGTAAAGGATCAAACTTATTCCTTAATTTATCAAGTAATGCACTTTACTTAACGTGTGAAGCATGTACTGTGCCTTCAAGGTGCCTCCTCAGATACAGAAAACAGTTGATAACCTCAAGGCTAACCTGGCTTGCGAGCCAGTGAAGGCTCCTTTGAAGGCACAGTACATGCTTCACAAATTAAGTAAAGTGCATTTTTTAATTTTAATTTTTTAAACATAATTAACACAAATCTTAGGGAATAAAATTACTTTATTTAAACTACTTGAACACAAATTTAATATATAGAAGAAAAAAAAATTCCTTTTGTTATTTCTTCTTTTGCTACCATTTTTGTTTCTTTGGAGTCTGTGACTTCCAGGATAGAGGCTGTCTAACCGGGCGTCCACTGGAGGATGAAATAAATCGCCCACCGATTCATCCTCGCTTTCATTTGGTTCTTCCACTACACTTTTAACTTCTTCTCCTCCCAACTTTTCCATTTCAAACTCTACTCCCTGAGATACAATTTGCTCTTTTCTGGCTCCCTCAGATTCTTCTTCTAATATATTTTCTCCTATTAATTTTGGTATTTTCCGTAAAAATCTCCTATTACGTACGAGCATTCTTCCTTCTTGCATTCGAACTTTGTAGGATTTTGGTGTTTCAGCCTTTGATTCTATCTGTCGAGGATCCCACTCTTACTGTCTCTGAACCATTACTCTTTGTTTATTTTGCAATGCCGGTCATCTTCGTGACCCTCTGTCGTAATATTTCTTTTGTTGCTTCTTTTTGTATGTCAATTTGTTGAGAGTATCTTCAATAGGTACTATCTGAGGTGTTAGTTTATTGGAATATACAGGTAAGTTATCGTTAAGTCTTCAAGACATTAGTAGTTCAGAAGAAGATGGCATGTCACCAATTGGTGTGTTTTGGTATTGTAGTAATGGTAAATACATATCATTATTGTTTCGGTTAGCTTTTTTCAAAATATTTTTAACAGTCTCTATAGCTCTTTCCACCATGCCATTTGATTGGGCATAAGTAGGGCTGGTTACAATATGTTTGAAATCCCATTTCTTCGAGAAGTATTTAAATTCATAAGCCGTAAATTGAGGACCTCCATCAGTAATAATAACATCTGCAATATATTAAAGAAAAAATGGGATTGAATCAAACATAACACCTACTCTCCTGAACAAAATTAAGTTTCAGGGAGGAAAAATTGCTAAGATGTTCTCCCCTGAAAGATGTTTATATAATAATAAAAAACAATTATTGAGATGAACCTATAATGAGTACTGTAATACCTTCAAGACAACAGCAAAAATGTCCTAAGAATTTTGAAACGAGTAGAAACAAGATTTATGTAATTTTAAAACATTTGTTTGGATGGTGTACGTTTTTGTTCCTTAAAAAAAAAAATCTAAATGGGAGCTGGAAAACAATGATTGGTTACAAATTAACATTTTAAGTTTACAGAATTCTACAACCTGAGACAGATAGGGAAATAGAATACATATCGAAATTATGAGTTTTGATTGCTATGGTCAATTGACGGGCGTGCCACTAGAGTTAGTTTTTTCTTTTTAATTGTAAATTCTTAAAAATTTACAGTTCTGCAGCAGTGATTTGCATTAGTTAATTCTACGATCGTACGCGGCCCTATAAAAGACTACTTGAAAAACCATGCAAGTATTACCTGAAAGTAACAAATTCCTTGGAATCCCACGAAGACACAAACCTTCTACTAAAAAACTTCTTCTCAAACAAAAACTACTTCTTAAAACTAGAACAATCACCACCAGAAGTTGTTTTTAGTTTAACATGCTTAGCTGACAGATAACCAAAATGATATCAGCCGTTGCGTGATCTCGTTTCGGTCATAAAACAAAGGAGCACCTAAAAGTAATTAAATGGTTACTCTAAGTCTAAAGGTTTGGGTAATGAGTGCAAGTAAGAAGAGGAGTTGTTAAGGAATGCAGGCTAGCCTAACATGTCTTCGAATAACCTTCTGAACTGTTACATCAAACAAGATTGCTTACTCTTACCTTGCTCAGTTAATGGTGAAATATTCAAAGTAATACAATGTTGAATGTTTCTAATTGAAATATTTAAATGTAAAATGAAGAATGCATTTTAAATAGTAACCCCAAACTTAAGAGTTATGTGTCATTGCATCTATTTTGTTAAGTTAAAGATTAAATTTGTCTAAGTCCCTAACAAAGAAACTCACTATTTCAATTTTGGGCAGGAAACAAATTTTTTTTGGAACATATACAAGAGATACAGCAATTCGAAATATGAAGGAAATGCAAAACTTCATCACCTTATATCTCCTTCAAATAAGCTGCTAAGAAGTTGAAATTATGTACAAATGTAGAGGTAAATGAGTACTATAATTGTACACATTTTCGCTGGATTTACATTAATAAGGCTGGAGATACACCAATTCGAAATATGAAGGAAATGCAATACACCCAAACTTTATATTGCCTTATATCTCCTTCCAAAATGCTGATAAAAAGTCGGAATTATGTACAAATGCTGCTAGTTAGTTGGAATTGATTACAATTGTAGAAACAAACGAGAACTATAATTGTACATATTTTCGCAGGATTTACTTTAATAAGACAGAAGATACAGCAATTCCAAATATGAAGGAAATGAAAAACTCCTAAACTTTAATTTTGTTTCATTAAATTTTTTTTTGCAAGCAGTAAGTGCTTAGTTCGTTAACTTTTTTTCCATGAATTTTTAATTTGTTGACTATTAACTAAAATTGATTGTTTTTTTTTCCTCAAATAATTATTACAGAAGACATGACAGATCCAGCTGCCCAGTCATTTGTCTGGATCAGTAAGTGGGTGTATTATTCACGTCCGTCAAGTTGGTATGGCCACCAACGAGTTTTTTAACCAAATTTCGCACATCGTTTGTGCCGCGTTTGTGCCGGCGATTCACCAAGTTTCATCGTTTGTGCCGCTAAATTACGGAAGTTATTAGCAAAACAAAGTGGCCATACCAACTTGACGTCAAGTTAGTATGGCCACCTCTTTATTTTCAACTTTTTAAAATTTTCTCTGCACCAATCGTTTGTGCCGCGTTTGTGCCGGCGATTCACCAAATTTTGTCGTTTGTGCCGCTAAATTACGGAAGTTATTAGCAAAACAAAGTGGCCGTACCAACTTGACGTCAAGTTGGTATGGCCACTTTTTATTTTTGAGTTTTTCGAAAATTTCTTCTTACCATTCGTTTGTGCCGCGTTTGTGCCGGCGATTCACCAAATTTTGTCGTTTGTGCCGCAAAATTACGGAAGTTATTAGCAAAACAAAGTGGCCGTACCAACTTGACGTCAAGTTGGTATGGCCACTTTTTATTTTTAAGTTTTTCGAAAATTTCTTTTTACCATTCGTTTGTGCCGCGTTTGTGCCGGCGATTCACCAAATTTTGTCGTTTGTGCCGCAAAATTACGGAAGTTATTAGCAAAACAAAGTGGCCGTACCAACTTGACGTCAAGTTGGTATGGCCACTTTTTATTTTTTGAGTTTTTTAAAAATTTCTTTTTACCATTCGTTTGTGCCGCGTTTGTGCCGGCGATTTACCAAATTTCAGCATTATAGCTTAAAAATTAAAAAAGATATTAAAGAAAACTTTTCCTCGCACTGAGCGCACCACAGCGGCAACTTACCTCACTAACACTTATTTACGAATTTCATCAAAAAAACATATCAAACACAGCAAATATTAGTACTTTTCTTTTACCTACAACATTAGAAATAACTAATTTATTAAAATCAAAAGATTTTTCGTTTGTGCCGCGTTATTTAGCGAGATATTCGCGTGTCAACTTATTATGAGAAAAATTGACATAACTATTTAATTTTTGAATTTTTTCAAAATTTCTTTTTGCCAATCTCTTTGGCCTCGTTTCTGCTAGAGATTCGCCGAGTTTCATCGTTTGTGCCGCATTATTACGAGAGATATTCGCATGTCAAGTTGGTATAGCCACTCTTTATTTTTGGGTTTTTTCAAAATTTCTTTTTACCATTCTTTTAGGCTTCGTTTGTGCCGGCGATTCACCAAGTTTCATCGTTTGTGCCGCATTTTTAGGCGAGATATTCGCATGTCAATTAATTATGACAAAAATTGATATAACTTTTTATTTTTTGAACTTTTTCAAAATTTCTTTTTGCCAATCTTTTTGGCCTCGTTAGTGCCGCTGATTCGTCAAATTTCATCGTTTGTGCCGCATTATTACGCGAGATATTCGCATGTCAAGTTGGTATGGCCACTTTTTATTTTTGAGTTTTTTCAAAATTTCTTTTTACCATTCTTATAGGCTTCGTTTGTGCCGGCGATTCACCAAGTTTCATCGTTTGTGCCGCATTTTTAGGCGAGATATTCGCATGTCAAGTTGGAATGGCCACTTTTTATTTTTTGAGTTTTTTCAAAATTTCTTTTTACCATTCGTTTGTGCCGCGTTTGTGCCGTCCTTTCCCAAAATTTCAGCCATTTAGCTCATAAATTGAAAAAGTTATTAAGGATTTAAAGTGGCCATACCAACTTGACGGAAGTTGGACATGCGATTTCGCTTGTCTTTGAGATTTTTCAAAATTTTTTTTTGCCATTCCTTTTGGCCTCGTTTGTGCCGGCGATTCACCAAGTTTCATCGTTTGTGCCGCAATATTAAAGAAGTTATTAAAGAAAAACTGTTACTGACATACTGACGCCAGCAGCGCATCTCTACGTCAACTAAAGTAACTAACTGCCAGCATACACCAGCGGTTGATGGGTTGATAATTTATCTATAAATACATATCTATTACAGCAAATAATAGTATTTTTCTTTTACCTACAACTTTACAAATAACTATTTTAGTAATATAAAAAGTTTTTTTCCTTTTTACCGCCGTACCAAGCGAGATATTAGCGTGTCAAGTAAATATGAGAAAAAATGATATAACTTTTCATATTTTGAATTTTTTCAAAATTTCTTTTTGCCAATCTCTTTGGCCTCGTTTGTGCCGCTGATTCGCCAAATTTCATCGTTTGTGCCGCATTATTACGCGAGATATTCGCATGTCAAGTTGGTATGGCCACTTTTTATTTTTGAGTTTTTTCAAAATTTCTTTTTACCATTCTTTTAGGCTTCGTTTGTGCCGGCGATTCACCAAGTTTCATCGTTTGTGCCGCATTTTTAGGCGAGATATTCGCATGTCAATTAATTATGACAAAAATTGATATAACTTTTTATTTTTTGAACTTTTTCAAAATTTCTTTTTGCTAATCTCTTTGGCCTCGTTTGTGCCGCTGATTCGCCAAATTTCATCGTTTGTGCCGCATTATTAAGCGAGATATTCGCATGTCAAGTTGGTATGGCCACTTTTTATTTTTGAGTTTTTTCAAAATTTCTTTTTACCATTCTTTTAGGCTTCGTTTGTGCCGGCGATTCACCAAGTTTCATCGTTTGTGCCGCATTTTTAGGCGAGATATTCGCATGTCAAGTTGGAATGGCCACTTTTTATTTTTTGAGTTTTTTCAAAATTTCTTTTTACCATTCGTTTGTGCCGCGTTTGTGCCGTCCTTTCCCAAAATTTCAGCCATTTAGCTCAAAAATCGAAAAAGTTATTAAGGATTTATAGTGGCCATACCAACTTGACGGAAGTTGGACATGCGATTTCGCTTGTCTTTGAGATTTTTCAAAATTTTTTTTTGCCATTCCCTTTGGCCTCGTTTGTGCCGGCGATTCACCAGGTTTCATCGTTTGTGCCGCAATATTAAAGAAGTTATTAAAGAAAAACTGTTACTGACATACTGACGCTAGCAGCGCATCTCTAAGTCAACTAAAGTAACTAACTGCCAGCATACACCAGCGGTTGATGGGTTGATAATTTATCTATAAATACATATCTATTACAGCAAATAATAGTATTTTTCTTTTACCTACAACTTTACAAATAACTATTTTAGTAATATAAAATGTTTTTTTCGTTTTTGCCGCCATACCAAGCGAGATATTAGCGTGTCAAGTAAATATGAGAAAAATTGATATAACTTTTCATATTTTGAATTTTTTCAAAATTTCTTTTTGCCAATCTCTTTGGCCTCGTTTCTGCTAGCGATTCGCTAAATTTCATCGTTTGTGCCGCATTATTACGCGAGATATTCGCATATCAAGTTGGTATGGCCACTTTTTATTTTTGAGTTTTTTCAAAATTTCTATTTACCATTGTTTTAGGCTTCGTTTGTGCCAGCGATTCACCAAGTTTCAGCGTTTGTGCCGCAATATTAAAGAAGCTATTAAATAAAAGTTTTGCCCATGTAAGAATTTAAAACCGTCGACTTGCGCGCACTGCTACGGCAAGTAAACTAAGTGCTATCGTATATGAGAAGACGATTGTTTTATATTTAGTCTCCAATACTGCAAATATTTTTATTTTTTCCTCCCTACAACTTTGGAAATAACTATTTTTTATTTTTCAAAAGTTTTTTCGATTTGTGCCGCTATACTAAGCGAAATATTCGCGTGCCACGTTGGTCTTGCGACTTTTTATTTTTTGAATTTTTTTGCTTTTTATTATTTGTTTTTGTCGGCTATTTGCCAAATTTACGCTTTGCTGTTGAAAAGTTAATTTAAAATATGTACTTTAAAAAATAATTTCTTTTACCATCAATTTCTATGTTTCCATTGCCAGATGAAAGTAACTGTATTCCTAACATGATGTGGTCTTTATATTCATTCATTGTTACTTTTTTATCTTTAGAATGCATTCTTGGTTTCCGTAAGAGAAAGTTTTTCTTATGCTCTTTATTCTGAGTAATCACATGCAGATGCAATGAAAATGGTGGAATACTTACTTAGTTACTGCAGGTTACAGTTGAATTTTGAATTAAGAAGTTAAAACCAAATTTGAATATTGTGTTGGTCTTACAGAAGTATTCGAGAGCACAAATTACAATAAATTATCAAATAAATTAGTAAGCAATTATTATTCATTCTTAAATTAAAATTGAATGCACTCCCTTTAATTACTTGTACTAATATAATTTACTAAAAATATGCGTATCTTTACCTATTTTATATTACGTGTATAAAACATTATTTCTGGGAAGAACACTTACATTAATATTGAAGAAAACTATCTTATTTAATATTAACCCAGATTAATTATTACATATTTTTAATGATGGTCTACTACCTAATAAAATAAAGTAAAAAAAAAATTTCATCGGAGAATGAACTTCAACCGATAATTTTTATTTACAAAATAAATAAAATAAATAATACAAAAACAAAGATTTTTTTCTTTCTCCCGAATGTTGACGAATGGAAGACAATTTTTATTAAGTAACATCATTTTATACATATTCTTCCTAATGTTTTACAAACATTTTGAAAACCAAAAACAATAACAATATCAACTTTTTTAAGAATCTGAGGAAAGAAATAATATTTGTGTGATAAGGTCTTTAAAATAGAAGTGCGACATGTTTTCACATAGGGATTACCAGTTTCTTTAATAATTATGACCTTTATTTAATAACAACATCTCACCAATGTTACCCATCTCCTCTATTGGCCTAATTCTCAAAATTATACATAAGATGGAAGGAAGAAATCCACTATTTATCACAAAATAATAACAAAAGAAAACAGTAAGTAAGATGTTAATTTTTTCTTACAATACAAGGTATTAATATTAATAATTTTTAGAAGATAAAATTAAGCTATACATTCTGCATTCAACATAAAACGCTTTATACAACAACAGTTGATTAAACAAAAACGAACAGCTTATGTACAGTTTCATATCAACAAAAAACTGTCATGCTGTCTAAGAAATATTTATTAAAAGTACACCTATTTTCGCCACCTTGTTGTTATCACATACAAAATTATCAATAATTGACGGTTACACATTAGGGTGAAGGGACTAGTAATTGACTACTTAAGAAAAAATTCGAATTTAAGATAGAATATCTTCCGTTATTTTGGCTCCAAGTGTAGGTTGTAAAATTGTACCGCTCCAGTAGGATGTATTCTATTTTATTAATATTTTAAAAGCAGTAAATTCGATCTTTATGTCAACCAAAAATGACTTTATTTGTAAGTATGTCAATGACCCAGTAATTGACATACCGAATTTTCGGTGGTACCAGTGTTTGACATGGGGTGGGACCAGTAATTGACATACAAGTAAATTCATGAAACGATATAAGGTATGTATTCAAAATCACATTTAGATCTAAATAAATCACCTAAATCACTTTTTCAATTGGATTTACAACAAAAATCGGTCTTATTCATAATTAAGTACAATCAGTTTTGAATAGGCATATTATTTATTTATTTATTATTTATTTTTATCCATCTAAAGATACAAAATCTTGTTGGACAGAGCTCACAGTACATAATTAACAAACAAACTTACACAATTATGAACAAACTTAATAAGTTAATAACTAGTAAACAAAAGAGAAGAAAAAAATAAAATAAAATAATTTCCTTCAAGTGAAAACATAAATTTAGCCTTTGTACATTAACAGACTGAATACTATTTCTCATTTACACTTATGTATGACACAATTATAGATAAATTTGT
The DNA here is from genome assembly GCF_049639745.1 of Rhodnius prolixus. Classification (NCBI taxonomy): domain Eukaryota; kingdom Metazoa; phylum Arthropoda; class Insecta; order Hemiptera; family Reduviidae; genus Rhodnius; species Rhodnius prolixus. Next base: position 9,164,455 of record NW_027411583.1, on the reverse strand, counting down.
GGAAGAATTAAATTTAATCAATGAATTAAAATACAATAACAATTACAACAGTAAAATGAAACTAATTTAATAATTAAATAAAAAATGTTATGAGTAAAAGAGAAATACTTAGAAGCAAGGACTAGTAAAGTAAGGTGCTAGATTAAATATAAAAGTGTATTACAGTTACTGGAACAGTGTGCGAAATAGAAATCAGAAACTTACAGAGAAACAGCACTAAATACTACACTTACAAATTTTATGGAAATAATAAAAAGTAATGTAACTTACTGCGTAAAAACGTATTGTAACTCACTTCTAGAGATGAGAATTTTACTAACAAATAAATATATAATATTTTAAACTTGTAATGAAAGAATTTTTAACTTGTTAGCAAGAAATTAAGCTATGCAAGACAGCAAAGTTCAGATAGAACTGACCCTTCTTTCCATTTTTTTCTTTTCTTTTGGGGAAGGATAGAGTGGGTGAGTGGTTAGTAACTATCATTTCCTTAAGAGACATGCGCACTGAAGGGCTTAACAAAATATGTAATAAATAGTTCAACTACTGAAAATTTTGCTAAATTTTTACTTTTAATTATTCATTAAAATGAAACAATAAATATAATATTCAAACTTATTAAAATCAATTCTTTTTTTTCCATATTTAAGTGGAAATCAATTTTGAGTTCCTCTCAGTCAAACTAATTGGTTTTATGAAAATGGCCTGTACATATGTATGTGACCCTTGTGTGTCAAGTGTCTAAACAAAATATCTCCAAAACTAATAAACTAATAACTGCATGCATGTAGTACTGCAGTTTAGCAATCAAAATTCCTCCATCGGAAAAACCCCTATAACGGAAGAATTCATTTCTCTCTTTTTTGAAATTTTATCTAACACCGCTCCAACGACTTTCTTTAAACTTCGCAATACATTAAACTCAAGTTGGTCTACTGCAATCGTTAATCAAATTTTTGTGTGTGTGTTTTTGAAGGTGCTGAAACAAATTTGAGATTCATTGCAAAAAATATGTTAATTGCATTTCTGTTAGAGACAATTTCCATCTATAATAAAGTAACGTTCATTATACGGGACGATATTGACGAATTAACTAATTCTATAAGAACGGTTAAATGAGTTGTTAAATTTTCACGAGTGAGAACATTGCTAAAAACTAAAGTACCATTTTACAGCATGACTTTTTTTGTGTTCTCTGTTTTTTGAGATAGTCGTGTGAGTTTCCACAACTGATATTTAGTTATTTAGTGCATACTCCCTCGTGTAGGAGTTAAAGTTAGGTTTTAGAATTAAAATCGTCCTTAACCAATAGTCGTGTGAGGCCTCACAGAAGTTCAGTAATAAAAATCAAGTCGGATTCAATATTATAAATGTTAGGAAGAAGGAAAGTAGTGCCAAGGAAAGGAATATATGTACGTGGGTAAGTTGAAGAGCAAAAAATTGTGCGCAGTTGAAAAAATTGTGCGCAGTTGTTAAGAATTAAGGACAGTTGTGGAAAGTTTACAGCAGGCCTATGCAAAAAAACAGGCCTGCAAGGTTCCTTCCCAGCTACCTGCTAAATTTTGCAGGGAGTATTTTGTAAGTAAGTAATTCTAAAACCTATTTAACTCCTACACGAGGGAGTATGCACTAAATAACTAAATATCAGTTGTGGAAACTCACACGACTATCTCCTATACCTAGATTCGAACCCGGGATCTCCGCATCGTTTTGCAGTATACGCTAATCACTAAGCTAATGCTGTCATTTCCAAAAAAAGTCAATTGAAAAATATTTGTATGTGTTTATCTTTCGTTCCTTGTAAGTAAGTTTGCACGTAAGTAATTCTAAAACATATTTAATGCTTTTTAATATTATTAACAGTTTAAAATCTTGTAAAAAGGCTGGATTGTCACTTAATGAACTCATTTATTTATACTCATTAATCCCATTTATTGCTGTGATTTTTCAATAGTGTAATGTTAGTGTGAACAGCGTCAGCCAAAAGTTCTGTAACTTTTTAATGTATACTTTGGAAGTTGGGGAAATATACTTTAGTTTTTAGCAATGTTCTCACTCGTGAAAATTTAACAACTCATTTAACCGTTCTTATAGAATTAGTTAATTCGTCAATATCGTCCCGTATAATGAACGTTACTTTATTATAGATGGAAATTGTCTTTAACAGAAATGCAATTAACATATTTTTTGCAATGAATCTCAAATTTGTTTCAGCACCTTCAAAAACACACACACAAAAATTTGATTAACGATTGCAGTAGACCAACTTGAGTTTAATGTATTGCGAAGTTTAAAGAAAGTCGTTGGAGCGGTGTTAGATAAAATTTCAAAAAAGAGAGAAATGAATTCTTCCGTTATAGGGGTTTTTCCGATGGAGGAATTTTGATTGCTAAACTGCAGTACTACATGCATGCAGTTATTAGTTTATTAGTTTTGGAGATATTTTGTTTAGACACTTGACACACAAGGGTCACATACATATGTACAGGCCATTTTCATAAAACCAATTAGTTTGACTGAGAGGAACTCAAAATTGATTTCCACTTAAATATGGAAAAAAAAGAATTGATTTTAATAAGTTTGAATATTATATTTATTGTTTCATTTTAATGAATAATTAAAAGTAAAAATTTAGCAAAATTTTCAGTAGTTGAACTATTTATTACATATTTTGTTAAGCCCTTCAGTGCGCATGTCTCTTAAGGAAATGATAGTTACTAACCACTCACCCACTCTATCCTTCCCCAAAAGAAAAGAAAAAAATGGAAAGAAGGGTCAGTTCTATCTGAACTTTGCTGTCTTGCATAGCTTAATTTCTTGCTAACAAGTTAAAAATTCTTTCATTACAAGTTTAAAATATTATATATTTATTTGTTAGTAAAATTCTCATCTCTAGAAGTGAGTTACAATACGTTTTTACGCAGTAAGTTACATTACTTTTTATTATTTCCATAAAATTTGTAAGTGTAGTATTTAGTGCTGTTTCTCTGTAAGTTTCTGATTTCTATTTCGCACACTGTTCCAGTAACTGTAATACACTTTTATATTTAATCTAGCACCTTACTTTACTAGTCCTTGCTTCTAAGTATTTCTCTTTTACTCATAACATTTTTTATTTAATTATTAAATTAGTTTCATTTTACTGTTGTAATTGTTATTGTATTTTAATTCATTGATTAAATTTAATTCTTCCACAAATTTATCTATAATTGTGTCATACATAAGTGTAAATGAGAAATAGTATTCAGTCTGTTAATGTACAAAGGCTAAATTTATGTTTTCACTTGAAGGAAATTATTTTATTTTATTTTTTTCTTCTCTTTTGTTTACTAGTTATTAACTTATTAAGTTTGTTCATAATTGTGTAAGTTTGTTTGTTAATTATGTACTGTGAGCTCTGTCCAACAAGATTTTGTATCTTTAGATGGATAAAAATAAATAATAAATAAATAAATAATATGCCTATTCAAAACTGATTGTACTTAATTATGAATAAGACCGATTTTTGTTGTAAATCCAATTGAAAAAGTGATTTAGGTGATTTATTTAGATCTAAATGTGATTTTGAATACATACCTTATATCGTTTCATGAATTTACTTGTATGTCAATTACTGGTCCCACCCCATGTCAAACACTGGTACCACCGAAAATTCGGTATGTCAATTACTGGGTCATTGACATACTTACAAATAAAGTCATTTTTGGTTGACATAAAGATCGAATTTACTGCTTTTAAAATATTAATAAAATAGAATACATCCTACTGGAGCGGTACAATTTTACAACCTACACTTGGAGCCAAAATAACGGAAGATATTCTATCTTAAATTCGAATTTTTTCTTAAGTAGTCAATTACTAGTCCCTTCACCCTAATGTGTAACCGTCAATTATTGATAATTTTGTATGTGATAACAACAAGGTGGCGAAAATAGGTGTACTTTTAATAAATATTTCTTAGACAGCATGACAGTTTTTTGTTGATATGAAACTGTACATAAGCTGTTCGTTTTTGTTTAATCAACTGTTGTTGTATAAAGCGTTTTATGTTGAATGCAGAATGTATAGCTTAATTTTATCTTCTAAAAATTATTAATATTAATACCTTGTATTGTAAGAAAAAATTAACATCTTACTTACTGTTTTCTTTTGTTATTATTTTGTGATAAATAGTGGATTTCTTCCTTCCATCTTATGTATAATTTTGAGAATTAGGCCAATAGAGGAGATGGGTAACATTGGTGAGATGTTGTTATTAAATAAAGGTCATAATTATTAAAGAAACTGGTAATCCCTATGTGAAAACATGTCGCACTTCTATTTTAAAGACCTTATCACACAAATATTATTTCTTTCCTCAGATTCTTAAAAAAGTTGATATTGTTATTGTTTTTGGTTTTCAAAATGTTTGTAAAACATTAGGAAGAATATGTATAAAATGATGTTACTTAATAAAAATTGTCTTCCATTCGTCAACATTCGGGAGAAAGAAAAAAATCTTTGTTTTTGTATTATTTATTTTATTTATTTTGTAAATAAAAATTATCGGTTGAAGTTCATTCTCCGACGAAATTTTTTTTTTACTTTATTTTATTAGGTAGTAGACCATCATTAAAAATATGTAATAATTAATCTGGGTTAATATTAAATAAGATAGTTTTCTTCAATATTAATGTAAGTGTTCTTCCCAGAAATAATGTTTTATACACGTAATATAAAATAGGTAAAGATACGCATATTTTTAGTAAATTATATTAGTACAAGTAATTAAAGGGAGTGCATTCAATTTTAATTTAAGAATGAATAATAATTGCTTACTAATTTATTTGATAATTTATTGTAATTTGTGCTCTCGAATACTTCTGTAAGACCAACACAATATTCAAATTTGGTTTTAACTTCTTAATTCAAAATTCAACTGTAACCTGCAGTAACTAAGTAAGTATTCCACCATTTTCATTGCATCTGCATGTGATTACTCAGAATAAAGAGCATAAGAAAAACTTTCTCTTACGGAAACCAAGAATGCATTCTAAAGATAAAAAAGTAACAATGAATGAATATAAAGACCACATCATGTTAGGAATACAGTTACTTTCATCTGGCAATGGAAACATAGAAATTGATGGTAAAAGAAATTATTTTTTAAAGTACATATTTTAAATTAACTTTTCAACAGCAAAGCGTAAATTTGGCAAATAGCCGACAAAAACAAATAATAAAAAGCAAAAAAATTCAAAAAATAAAAAGTCGCAAGACCAACGTGGCACGCGAATATTTCGCTTAGTATAGCGGCACAAATCGAAAAAACTTTTGAAAAATAAAAAATAGTTATTTCCAAAGTTGTAGGGAGGAAAAAATAAAAATATTTGCAGTATTGGAGACTAAATATAAAACAATCGTCTTCTCATATACGATAGCACTTAGTTTACTTGCCGTAGCAGTGCGCGCAAGTCGACGGTTTTAAATTCTTACATGGGCAAAACTTTTATTTAATAGCTTCTTTAATATTGCGGCACAAACGCTGAAACTTGGTGAATCGCTGGCACAAACGAAGCCTAAAACAATGGTAAATAGAAATTTTGAAAAAACTCAAAAATAAAAAGTGGCCATACCAACTTGATATGCGAATATCTCGCGTAATAATGCGGCACAAACGATGAAATTTAGCGAATCGCTAGCAGAAACGAGGCCAAAGAGATTGGCAAAAAGAAATTTTGAAAAAATTCAAAATATGAAAAGTTATATCAATTTTTCTCATATTTACTTGACACGCTAATATCTCGCTTGGTATGGCGGCAAAAACGAAAAAAACATTTTATATTACTAAAATAGTTATTTGTAAAGTTGTAGGTAAAAGAAAAATACTATTATTTGCTGTAATAGATATGTATTTATAGATAAATTATCAACCCATCAACCGCTGGTGTATGCTGGCAGTTAGTTACTTTAGTTGACGTAGAGATGCGCTGCTGGCGTCAGTATGTCAGCAACAGTTTTTCTTTAATAACTTCTTTAATATTGCGGCACAAACGATGAAACCTGGTGAATCGCCGGCACAAACGAGGCCAAAGGGAATGGCAAAAAAAAATTTTGAAAAATCTCAAAGACAAGCGAAATCGCATGTCCAACTTCCGTCAAGTTGGTATGGCCACTTTAAATCCTTAATAACTTTTTCGATTTTTGAGCTAAATGGCTGAAATTTTGGGAAAGGACGGCACAAACGCGGCACAAACGAATGGTAAAAAGAAATTTTGAAAAAACTCAAAAAATAAAAAGTGGCCATTCCAACTTGACATGCGAATATCTCGCCTAAAAATGCGGCACAAACGATGAAACTTGGTGAATCGCCGGCACAAACGAAGCCTAAAAGAATGGTAAAAAGAAATTTTGAAAAAACTCAAAAATAAAAAGTGGCCATACCAACTTGACATGCGAATATCTCGCTTAATAATGCGGCACAAACGATGAAATTTGGCGAATCAGCGGCACAAACGAGGCCAAAGAGATTAGCAAAAAGAAATTTTGAAAAAGTTCAAAAAATAAAAAGTTATATCAATTTTTGTCATAATTAATTGACATGCGAATATCTCGCCTAAAAATGCGGCACAAACGATGAAACTTGGTGAATCGCCGGCACAAACGAAGCCTAAAAGAATGGTAAAAAGAAATTTTGAAAAAACTCAAAAATAAAAAGTGGCCATACCAACTTGACATGCGAATATCTCGCGTAATAATGCGGCACAAACGATGAAATTTAGCGAATCGCTAGCAGAAACGAGGCCAAAGAGATTGGCAAAAAGAAATTTTGAAAAAATTCAAAATATGAAAAGTTATATCAATTTTTCTCATATTTACTTGACACGCTAATATCTCGCTTGGTATGGCGGCAAAAACGAAAAAAACTTTTTATATTACTAAAATAGTTATTTGTAAAGTTGTAGGTAAAAGAAAAATACTATTATTTGCTGTAATAGATATGTATTTATAGATAAATTATCAACCCATCAACCGCTGGTGTATGCTGGCAGTTAGTTACTTTAGTTGACGTAGAGATGCGCTGCTGGCGTCAGTATGTCAGTAACAGTTTTTCTTTAATAACTTCTTTAATATTGCGGCACAAACGATGAAACTTGGTGAATCGCCGGTACAAACGAAGCCTAAAAGAATGGTAAAAAGAAATTTTGAAAAAACTCAAAAATAAAAAGTGGCTATACCAACTTGACATGCGAATATCTCGCGTAATAATGCGGCACAAACGATGAAATTTGGCGAATCAGCGGCACAAACGAGGCCAAAGAGATTGGCAAAAAGAAATTTTGAAAAAGTTCAAAAAATAAAAAGTTATATCAATTTTTGTCATATTAAATTGACATGCGAATATCTCGCCGAAAAATGCGGCACAAACGATGAAACTTGGTGAATCGCCGGCACAAACGAAGCCTAAAAGAATGGTAAAAAGAAATTTTGAAAAAACTCAAAAATAAAAAGTGGCCATACCAACTTGACATGCGAATATCTCGCGTAATAATGCGGCACAAACGATGAAACCTGGTGAATCGCCGGCACAAACGAGGCCAAAGGGAATGGCAAAAAAAAATTTTGAAAAATCTCAAAGACAAGCGAAATCGCATGTCCAACTTCCGTCAAGTTGGTATGGCCACTTTAAATCCTTAATAACTTTTTCAATTTTTGAGCTAAATGGCTGAAATTTTGGGAAAGGACGGCACAAACGCGGCACAAACGAATGGTAAAAAGAAATTTTGAAAAAACTCAAAAAATAAAAAGTGGCCATTCCAACTTGACATGCGAATATCTCGCCTAAAAATGCGGCACAAACGATGAAACTTGGTGAATCGCCGGCACAAACGAAGCCTAAAAGAATGGTAAAAAGAAATTTTGAAAAAACTCAAAAATAAAAAGTGGCCATACCAACTTGACATGCGAATATCTCGCTTAATAATGCGGCACAAACGATGAAATTTGGCGAATCCGCGGCACAAACGAGGCCAAAGAGATTAGCAAAAAGAAATTTTGAAAAAGTTCAAAAAATAAAAAGTTATATCAATTTTTGTCATAATTAATTGACATGCGAATATCTCGCCTAAAAATGCGGCACAAACGATGAAACTTGGTGAATCGCCGGCACAAACGAAGCCTAAAAGAATGGTAAAAAGAAATTTTGAAAAAACTCAAAAATAAAAAGTGGCCATACCAACTTGACATGCGAATATCTCGCGTAATAATGCGGCACAAACGATGAAATTTAGCGAATCGCTAGCAGAAACGAGGCCAAAGAGATTGGCAAAAAGAAATTTTGAAAAAATTCAAAATATGAAAAGTTATATCAATTTTTCTCATATTTACTTGACACGCTAATATCTCGCTTGGTATGGCGGCAAAAACGAAAAAAACTTTTTATATTAGTAAAATAGTTATTTGTAAAGTTGTAGGTAAAAGAAAAATACTATTATTTGCTGTAATAGATATGTATTTATAGATAAATTATCAACCCATCAACCGCTGGTGTATGCTGGCAGTTAGTTACTTTAGTTGACGTAGAGATGCGCTGCTGGCGTCAGTATGTCAGTAACAGTTTTTCTTTAATAACTTCTTTAATATTGCGGCACAAACGATGAAACTTGGTGAATCGCCGGCACAAACGAAGCCTAAAAGAATGGTAAAAAGAAATTTTGAAAAAACTCAAAAATAAAAAGTGGCCATACCAACTTGACATGCGAATATCTCGCGTAATAATGCGGCACAAACGATGAAATTTGGCGAATCAGCGGCACAAACGAGGCCAAAGAGATTGGCAAAAAGAAATTTCGAAAAAGTTCAAAAAATAAAAAGTTATATCAATTTTTGTCATATTAAATTGACATGCGAATATCTCGCCTAAAAATGCGGCACAAACGATGAAACTTGGTGAATCGCCGGCACAAACGAAGCCTAAAAGAATGGTAAAAAGAAATTTTGAAAAACTCAAAAATAAAAAGTGGCCATACCAACTTGACATGCGAATATCTCGCGTAATAATGCGGCACAAACGATGAAATTTAGCGAATCGCTAGCAGAAACGAGGCCAAAGTGATTGGCAAAAAGAAATTTTGAAAAAGTTCAAAAAATAAAAAGTTATATCAATTTTTGTCATAATTAATTGACATGCGAATATCTCGCCTAAAAATGCGGCACAAACGATGAAACTTGGTGAATCGCCGGCACAAACGAAGCTTAAAAGAATGGTAAAAGGAAATTTTGAAAAAACTCAAAAATAAAAAGTGGCCATACCAACTTGACATGCGAATATCTCGCGTAATAATGCGGCACAAACGATGAAATTTGGCGAATCAGCGGCACTAACGAGGCCAAAGGGAATGGCAAAAAAAAATTTTGAAAAATCTCAAAGACAAGCGAAATCGCATGTCCAACTTCCGTCAAGTTGGTATGGCCACTTTAAATCCTTAATAACTTTTTCAATTTTTGAGCTAAATGGCTGAAATTTTGGGAAAGGACGGCACAAACGCGGCACAAACGAATGGTAAAAAGAAATTTTGAAAAAACTCAAAAAATAAAAAGTGGCCATTCCAACTTGACATGCGAATATCTCGCCTAAAAATGCGGCACAAACGATGAAACTTGGTGAATCGCCGGCACAAACGAAGCCTAAAAGAATGGTAAAAAGAAATTTTGAAAAAACTCAAAAATAAAAAGTGGCCATACCAACTTGACATGCGAATATCTCGCTTAATAATGCGGCACAAACGATGAAATTTGGCGAATCCGCGGCACAAACGAGGCCAAAGAGATTAGCAAAAAGAAATTTTGAAAAAGTTCAAAAAATAAAAAGTTATATCAATTTTTGTCATAATTAATTGACATGCGAATATCTCGCCTAAAAATGCGGCACAAACGATGAAACTTGGTGAATCGCCGGCACAAACGAAGCCTAAAAGAATGGTAAAAAGAAATTTTGAAAAAACTCAAAAATAAAAAGTGGCCATACCAACTTGACATGCGAATATCTCGCGTAATAATGCGGCACAAACGATGAAATTTAGCGAATCGCTAGCAGAAACGAGGCCAAAGAGATTGGCAAAAAGAAATTTTGAAAAAATTCAAAATATGAAAAGTTATATCAATTTTTCTCATATTTACTTGACACGCTAATATCTCGCTTGGTATGGCGGCAAAAACGAAAAAAACTTTTTATATTACTAAAATAGTTATTTGTAAAGTTGTAGGTAAAAGAAAAATACTATTATTTGCTGTAATAGATATGTATTTATAGATAAATTATCAACCCATCAACCGCTGGTGTATGCTGGCAGTTAGTTACTTTAGTTGACGTAGAGATGCGCTGCTGGCGTCAGTATGTCAGCAACAGTTTTTCTTTAATAACTTCTTTAATATTGCGGCACAAACGATGAAACCTGGTGAATCGCCGGCACAAACGAGGCCAAAGGGAATGGCAAAAAAAAATTTTGAAAAATCTCAAAGACAAGCGAAATCGCATGTCCAACTTCCGTCAAGTTGGTATGGCCACTTTAAATCCTTAATAACTTTTTCAATTTTTGAGCTAAATGGCTGAAATTTTGGGAAAGGACGGCACAAACGCGGCACAAACGAATGGTAAAAAGAAATTTTGAAAAAACTCAAAAAATAAAAAGTGGCCATTCCAACTTGACATGCGAATATCTCGCCTAAAAATGCGGCACAAACGATGAAACTTGGTGAATCGCCGGCACAAACGAAGCCTAAAAGAATGGTAAAAAGAAATTTTGAAAAAACTCAAAAATAAAAAGTGGCCATACCAACTTGACATGCGAATATCTCGCGTAATAATGCAGCACAAACGATGAAATTTGGCGAATCAGCGGCACAAACGAGGCCAAAGAGATTGGCAAAAAGAAATTTTGAAAAAGTTCAAAAAATAAAAAGTTACATCAATTTTTGTCATAATTAATTGACATGCGAATATCTCGCCTAAAAATGCGGCACAAACGATGAAACTTGGTGAATCGCCGGCACAAACGAAGCCTAAAAGAATGGTAAAAAGAAATTTTGAAAAAACTCAAAAATAAAAAGTGGCCATACCAACTTGACATGCGAATATCTCGCGTAATAATGCGGCACAAACGATGAAATTTGGCGAATCAGCGGCACAAACGAGGCCAAAGAGATTGGCAAAAAGAAATTTTGAAAAAATTCAAAATATGAAAAGTTATATTATTTTTTCTCATATTTACTTGACACGCTAATATCTCGCTTGGTACGGCGGTAAAAAGGAAAAAAACTTTTTATATTACTAAAATAGTTATTTGTAAAGTTGTAGGTAAAAGAAAAATACTATTATTTGCTGTAATAGATATGTATTTATAGATAAATTATCAACCCATCAACCGCTGGTGTATGCTGGCAGTTAGTTACTTTAGTTGACGTAGAGATGCGCTGCTGGCGTCAGTATGTCAGTAACAGTTTTTTTTAATAACTTCTTTAATATTGCGGCACAAACGATGAAACTTGGTGAATCGCCGGCACAAACGAGGCCAAAAGGAATGGCAAAAAAAAATTTTGAAAAATCTCAAAGACAAGCGAAATCGCATGTCCAACTTCCGTCAAGTTGGTATGGCCACTTTAAATCCTTAATAACTTTTTCAATTTATGAGCTAAATGGCTGAAATTTTGGGAAAGGACGGCACAAACGAAGCCTAAAAGAATGGTAAAAAGAAATTTTGAAAAAACTCAAAAATAAAAAGTGGCCATACCAACTTGACATGCGAATATCTCGCGTAATAATGCGGCACAAACGATGAAATTTGGCGAATCAGCGGCACAAACGAGGCCAAAAAGATTGGCAAAAAAAATTTTTGAAAAAGTTCAAAAAATAAAAAGTTATATCAATTTTTGTCATAATTAATTGACATGCGAATATCTCGCCTAAAAATGCGGCACAAACGATGAAACTTGGTGAATCGCCGGCACAAACGAAGCCTAAAAGAATGGTAAAAAGAAATTTTGAAAAAACTCAAAAATAAAGAGTGGCCATACCAACTTGACATGCGAATATCTCTCGTAATAATGCGGCACAAACGATGAAACTCGGCGAATCTCTAGCAGAAACGAGGCCAAAGAGATTGGCAAAAAGAAATTTTGAAAAAATTCAAAAATTAAATAGTTATGTCAATTTTTCTCATAATAAGTTGACACGCGAATATCTCGCTAAATAACGCGGCACAAACGAAAAATCTTTTGATTTTAATAAATTAGTTATTTCTAATGTTGTAGGTAAAAGAAAAGTACTAATATTTGCTGTGTTTGATATGTTTTTTTGATGAAATTCGTAAATAAGTGTTAGTGAGGTAAGTTGCCGCTGTGGTGCGCTCAGTGCGAGGAAAAGTTTTCTTTAATATCTTTTTTAATTTTTAAGCTATAATGCTGAAATTTGGTAAATCGCCGGCACAAACGCGGCACAAACGAATGGTAAAAAGAAATTTTTAAAAAACTCAAAAAATAAAAAGTGGCCATACCAACTTGACGTCAAGTTGGTACGGCCACTTTGTTTTGCTAATAACTTCCGTAATTTTGCGGCACAAACGACAAAATTTGGTGAATCGCCGGCACAAACGCGGCACAAACGAATGGTAAAAAGAAATTTTCGAAAAACTTAAAAATAAAAAGTGGCCATACCAACTTGACGTCAAGTTGGTACGGCCACTTTGTTTTGCTAATAACTTCCGTAATTTTGCGGCACAAACGACAAAATTTGGTGAATCGCCGGCACAAACGCGGCACAAACGAATGGTAAGAAGAAATTTTCGAAAAACTCAAAAATAAAAAGTGGCCATACCAACTTGACGTCAAGTTGGTACGGCCACTTTGTTTTGCTAATAACTTCCGTAATTTAGCGGCACAAACGACAAAATTTGGTGAATCGCCGGCACAAACGCGGCACAAACGATTGGTGCAGAGAAAATTTTAAAAAGTTGAAAATAAAGAGGTGGCCATACTAACTTGACGTCAAGTTGGTATGGCCACTTTGTTTTGCTAATAACTTCCGTAATTTAGCGGCACAAACGATGAAACTTGGTGAATCGCCGGCACAAACGAAGCCTAAAAGAATGGTAAAAAGAAATTTTGAAAAAACTCAAAAATAAAAAGTGGCCATACCAACTTGACATGCGAATATCTCGCGTAATAATGCGGCACAAACGATGAAATTTAGCGAATCGCTAGCAGAAACGAGGCCAAAGAGATTGGCAAAAAGAAATTTTGAAAAAATTCAAAATATGAAAAGTTATATCAATTTTTCTCATATTTACTTGACACGCTAATATCTCGCTTGGTATGGCGGCAAAAACGAAAAAAACTTTTTATATTACTAAAATAGTTATTTGTAAAGTTGTAGGTAAAAGAAAAATACTATTATTTGCTGTAATAGATATGTATTTATAGATAAATTATCAACCCATCAACCGCTGGTGTATGCTGGCAGTTAGTTACTTTAGTTGACGTAGAGATGCGCTGCTGGCGTCAGTATGTCAGCAACAGTTTTTCTTTAATAACTTCTTTAATATTGCGGCACAAACGATGAAACCTGGTGAATCGCCGGCACAAACGAGGCCAAAGGGAATGGCAAAAAAAAATTTTGAAAAATCTCAAAGACAAGCGAAATCGCATGTCCAACTTCCGTCAAGTTGGTATGGCCACTTTAAATCCTTAATAACTTTTTCAATTTTTGAGCTAAATGGCTGAAATTTTGGGAAAGGACGGCACAAACGCGGCACAAACGAATGGTAAAAAGAAATTTTGAAAAAACTCAAAAAATAAAAAGTGGCCATTCCAACTTGACATGCGAATATCTCGCCTAAAAATGCGGCACAAACGATGAAACTTGGTGAATCGCCGGCACAAACGAAGCCTAAAAGAATGGTAAAAAGAAATTTTGAAAAAACTCAAAAATAAAAAGTGGCCATACCAACTTGACATGCGAATATCTCGCGTAATAATGCAGCACAAACGATGAAATTTGGCGAATCAGCGGCACAAACGAGGCCAAAGAGATTGGCAAAAAGAAATTTTGAAAAAGTTCAAAAAATAAAAAGTTACATCAATTTTTGTCATAATTAATTGACATGCGAATATCTCGCCTAAAAATGCGGCACAAACGATGAAACTTGGTGAATCGCCGGCACAAACGAAGCCTAAAAGAATGGTAAAAAGAAATTTTGAAAAAACTCAAAAATAAAAAGTGGCCATACCAACTTGACATGCGAATATCTCGCGTAATAATGCGGCACAAACGATGAAATTTGGCGAATCAGCGGCACTAACGAGGCCAAAAAGATTGGCAAAAAGAAATTTTGAAAAAGTTCAAAAAATAAAAAGTTATATCAATTTTTGTCATAATTAATTGACATGCGAATATCTCGCCTAAAAATGCGGCACAAACGATGAAACTTGGTGAATCGCCGGCACAAACGAAGCCTAAAAGAATGGTAAAAAGAAATTTTGAAAAAACTCAAAAATAAAAAGTGGCCATACCAACTTGACATGCGAATATCTCGCGTAATAATGCGGCACAAACGATGAAATTTAGCGAATCGCTAGCAGAAACGAGGCCAAAGAGATTGGCAAAAAGAAATTTTGAAAAAATTCAAAATATGAAAAGTTATATCAATTTTTCTCATATTTACTTGACACGCTAATATCTCGCTTGGTATGGCGGCAAAAACGAAAAAAACTTTTTATATTACTAAAATAGTTATTTGTAAAGTTGTAGGTAAAAGAAAAATACTATTATTTGCTGTAATAGATATGTATTTATAGATAAATTATCAACCCATCAACCGCTGGTGTATGCTGGCAGTTAGTTACTTTAGTTGACGTAGAGATGCGCTGCTGGCGTCAGTATGTCAGCAACAGTTTTTCTTTAATAACTTCTTTAATATTGCGGCACAAACGATGAAACCTGGTGAATCGCCGGCACAAACGAGGCCAAAGGGAATGGCAAAAAAAAATTTTGAAAAATCTCAAAGACAAGCGAAATCGCATGTCCAACTTCCGTCAAGTTGGTATGGCCACTTTAAATCCTTAATAACTTTTTCAATTTTTGAGCTAAATGGCTGAAATTTTGGGAAAGGACGGCACAAACGCGGCACAAACGAATGGTAAAAAGAAATTTTGAAAAAACTCAAAAAATAAAAAGTGGCCATTCCAACTTGACATGCGAATATCTCGCCTAAAAATGCGGCACAAACGATGAAACTTGGTGAATCGCCGGCACAAACGAAGCCTAAAAGAATGGTAAAAAGAAATTTTGAAAAAACTCAAAAATAAAAAGTGGCCATACCAACTTGACATGCGAATATCTCGCGTAATAATGCAGCACAAACGATGAAATTTGGCGAATCAGCGGCACAAACGAGGCCAAAGAGATTGGCAAAAAGAAATTTTGAAAAAGTTCAAAAAATAAAAAGTTACATCAATTTTTGTCATAATTAATTGACATGCGAATATCTCGCCTAAAAATGCGGCACAAACGATGAAACTTGGTGAATCGCCGGCACAAACGAAGCCTAAAAGAATGGTAAAAAGAAATTTTGAAAAAACTCAAAAATAAAAAGTGGCCATACCAACTTGACATGCGAATATCTCGCGTAATAATGCGGCACAAACGATGAAATTTGGCGAATCAGCGGCACAAACGAGGCCAAAGAGATTGGCAAAAAGAAATTTTGAAAAAATTCAAAATATGAAAAGTTATATTATTTTTTCTCATATTTACTTGACACGCTAATATCTCGCTTGGTACGGCGGTAAAAAGGAAAAAAACTTTTTATATTACTAAAATAGTTATTTGTAAAGTTGTAGGTAAAAGAAAAATACTATTATTTGCTGTAATAGATATGTATTTATAGATAAATTATCAACCCATCAACCGCTGGTGTATGCTGGCAGTTAGTTACTTTAGTTGACGTAGAGATGCGCTGCTGGCGTCAGTATGTCAGTAACAGTTTTTTTTAATAACTTCTTTAATATTGCGGCACAAACGATGAAACTTGGTGAATCGCCGGCACAAACGAGGCCAAAAGGAATGGCAAAAAAAAATTTTGAAAAATCTCAAAGACAAGCGAAATCGCATGTCCAACTTCCGTCAAGTTGGTATGGCCACTTTAAATCCTTAATAACTTTTTCAATTTATGAGCTAAATGGCTGAAATTTTGGGAAAGGACGGCACAAACGAAGCCTAAAAGAATGGTAAAAAGAAATTTTGAAAAAACTCAAAAATAAAAAGTGGCCATACCAACTTGACATGCGAATATCTCGCGTAATAATGCGGCACAAACGATGAAATTTGGCGAATCAGCGGCACAAACGAGGCCAAAAAGATTGGCAAAAAAAATTTTTGAAAAAGTTCAAAAAATAAAAAGTTATATCAATTTTTGTCATAATTAATTGACATGCGAATATCTCGCCTAAAAATGCGGCACAAACGATGAAACTTGGTGAATCGCCGGCACAAACGAAGCCTAAAAGAATGGTAAAAAGAAATTTTGAAAAAACTCAAAAATAAAGAGTGGCCATACCAACTTGACATGCGAATATCTCTCGTAATAATGCGGCACAAACGATGAAACTCGGCGAATCTCTAGCAGAAACGAGGCCAAAGAGATTGGCAAAAAGAAATTTTGAAAAAATTCAAAAATTAAATAGTTATGTCAATTTTTCTCATAATAAGTTGACACGCGAATATCTCGCTAAATAACGCGGCACAAACGAAAAATCTTTTGATTTTAATAAATTAGTTATTTCTAATGTTGTAGGTAAAAGAAAAGTACTAATATTTGCTGTGTTTGATATGTTTTTTTGATGAAATTCGTAAATAAGTGTTAGTGAGGTAAGTTGCCGCTGTGGTGCGCTCAGTGCGAGGAAAAGTTTTCTTTAATATCTTTTTTAATTTTTAAGCTATAATGCTGAAATTTGGTAAATCGCCGGCACAAACGCGGCACAAACGAATGGTAAAAAGAAATTTTTAAAAAACTCAAAAAATAAAAAGTGGCCATACCAACTTGACGTCAAGTTGGTACGGCCACTTTGTTTTGCTAATAACTTCCGTAATTTTGCGGCACAAACGACAAAATTTGGTGAATCGCCGGCACAAACGCGGCACAAACGAATGGTAAAAAGAAATTTTCGAAAAACTTAAAAATAAAAAGTGGCCATACCAACTTGACGTCAAGTTGGTACGGCCACTTTGTTTTGCTAATAACTTCCGTAATTTTGCGGCACAAACGACAAAATTTGGTGAATCGCCGGCACAAACGCGGCACAAACGAATGGTAAGAAGAAATTTTCGAAAAACTCAAAAATAAAAAGTGGCCATACCAACTTGACGTCAAGTTGGTACGGCCACTTTGTTTTGCTAATAACTTCCGTAATTTAGCGGCACAAACGACAAAATTTGGTGAATCGCCGGCACAAACGCGGCACAAACGATTGGTGCAGAGAAAATTTTAAAAAGTTGAAAATAAAGAGGTGGCCATACTAACTTGACGTCAAGTTGGTATGGCCACTTTGTTTTGCTAATAACTTCCGTAATTTAGCGGCACAAACGATGAAACTTGGTGAATCGCCGGCACAAACGCGGCACAAACGATGTGCGAAATTTGGTTAAAAAACTCGTTGGTGGCCATACCAACTTGACGGACGTTATTATTCCGATAAATATGGTTTTGGATATCAGTTGTGTGACAATGGAGTCAGTATTATGTAAAATGATAGTACAAAAGTTTTACTACTTCCTAATCAAAGGTAAATTTAAACTTTAAAAAAATTTACTTTATTTATTAAATTAAATTTATCTCTAAAAATTATCTGTATTAATATACTACAATTATTTTATACATTAATATATTTTACAATTACCATATAACGCAATAAACATGCGTATATGACAGATAAAATCAAAGATATCCAGCACTGCAAACCTAGCCACATTTTAAGCAATTATTAAACTTTAAAAGCTTATCTTAAGAAAGAATTTTTTTTCTTTAAACATTTTACAGAAAAGTACGTTATATTTAAAGCGATGGAACTGAAAATTACTATGTTATCGGATCTACACCTTCATCGTTGGAGAAGAAAATGAAGTTATTAACATACTTCCGACGATACATGAACGAACATCTAGTGAAAGCTGGGGCTGCGGTGATTGTACAAGTGTCCGCGACAGCCTCAGTAGAATTCCATATCTAAATATGTGGCACCGATCAACATCACCGGTTATTATGCAACTGACAAATGCACTGTTCAGGTAAATTTCTGTATATTAACAATAAAAATAAGCTGTAATAAATGTGATCTGGACTCACACGACTTTTTCTTGTTATAAAACACCAAGGTTTACTTTGAACTTTTTTTAAAAATAAATGTTACTTAATCTTAATGTTGCTTTTTCAACACTATTAAAGGATTTTTTAGATGGGAAAACTGTTCCCGGTTTGATATGGAAAGATGCGCGTTAAACTATTGATACATGGCTTTAGCAAGTATGTATCAATTGACACTTCATCTCGCCGAGCTGAGCGATGGTGTAATTATTTTCTAATAAGAAACGCGATTGTAACCAAATGGGCCTCTAAAATCTGATACATTTCTACCTAATAAATAAAGAAGTGCACACTCCAATAACTTTTTCTTTTCTCCACATTTTGAATTTAGACTAATTCTAAGATAATTGACTGCAAAACTCGAAATATTTTGATGTGCCTTGTGTATTTTTATATGTTCAAGCAATAAGTAAATAAAAAAATAAACATTTTATAAGTTCACTTGAATGGAAAAATTTACGAAGGGGGAAGGAACTGAAAAATCTTATTTAGTAAGACGGTGCTTTCAGTCACGACAATTTTTTGTATATTCGTAGTTTTGCTTACATTTTTTTAAAACTTATGATAATGCATTATGTGTCACTTAAGAAAGGGTTCTTAAGTATCCCTAAGTAAGAGAATGGTCAGCTTCTCTCTTTGCGCAGAACTGCTAGTAGTTGAATTGTCCCGAGTAAATGTTTCATTTAAAAGCTGTAGAAGTACTTTGCGTAATAAGTAATCTAAGATTGAGGAAACTCGTGCAGCTCGTTTTAAGAAATCATTAAAACAAAAAAAAAAAAAATCTATTCGTTAAAATACTTCCGGATGGAAAATTTCAACAAAAATCTTATTGTAGAGTATTATTTTTGGTGACTGATTCATGAATCCATTAGCTTCCTCTTCGAAAGCCTGGCAAAAAATAAAAACCGTATTGTTGCGTCTCATGATGACACCTCCTTAGTGAAATATCAAATTTGTTTGGATGGGATGCAGATGTTCGTAGGAACAAATTTACTAAGTTGTAATCCACTTCTCTACTGAGGGTATTGCCTTCCTCAAAATGCTATAGTCCTTGTTGCCATCAATACAAAATCCGCAAAAAGGTTGAATACATTTCTATTTTTAAAAGTAATGGGGTGATTACATTTTTTTTTTATTATTATTAGTACTAACTAATCTAAATTAATGTTATTATTATTTTTTATCCTTATTGTTATTATTTTTTTTTCCAGATAAATTTTACGGATCATACAAAGATTATAATGTGCCCATTGATGTCAGCTGTAACGTATGTAGACGGAATGAAGACATTCCGCACCTATAGATTTAATACGTTAGCCAATCAAGGCTGTGTGAGCGAACTGTTAGAATGTTTAAATTATGCTCACAAAAAACTGAATACATTAGTCACCCAAATGAAAGAAACAATTAAGGGCTATAATTAACTATTTTTTTTCATTTTTTTTTTAATTTTATTTTTTTGTTGTATATATAGATTTATTTTGTATGGAAACAACTTTATGCAATTTAATTTTTAATTATTACTATTGTTATTATCAAGTATTTGAAAACATCGTACGAAAAAATAAAAATAAAGAAAAACAAAGTATCTTATGGCATCAACAATAATAATCTTTCATTTTACAAAACAATTTTTAAATATATATGTTATATAATAAACTTCATAGATAATGTTCTGATTAAAAGGCGATTTGATTTTTTTTACCTAATACCATCACTTCTAACAATAATACTAATAGTAGAAAGTTAGAGAAGGAATTAGCTGAGTGGTAAGCGAATGCTGGATTCCAACGCGGAGATCAAAGTTTGAATCCAGGTGCTAGCCTTTAGATTTTCTCTTCCTAGGAACTTGATTATCCGGTGAGAGACAGATAGATGCACTGATAAATGCTCCAGGCGCCAATAATGATGTTGACGCGCCTTAAATACAAAATTATAATAATAATGGCAAGTTAATTTAATTTTCCCAAAAATCATCTTCAATAGCGGCAATAATCAAAACAATATACCAAGTTTAAGCTTCTGCAATTAGGAAAATCTCTTCACAGAACTTGATCTATATTTCTTTTTTTTTTATTGCAGACATTCAAAATTTGGCAGATTCTAGGACAACTTTACTTAAATTAATTAGTTCACTGAGTGCACTTTCTACTAGGATGGAAACTGCGGAAAGTTCAAACGTTAGGTTCCTTATGGTATCAAAAATGAAACGTGACAACTCAATGTTTCTTTATGGCCATTTTCTCAAAATAAAAGCAGTAGAGGCCAATTATCTCGATAAATATATAATTAATAATTACATATAGAGTTAATAGTCAAGAAATATGCACTAATCTAATTATTTAAACCAATCAGCAATCAGTTGCATTTTACAGCGATGGTACACCGTCGTCACAGTAATTCCATTAATTAGTTGAAACTGATGTTGCATTATTCCAAAAGACCATTTGTGATTTGCAAACATTTAATTGTTAATACTTTACTCATTCAACGAAATAATGTACTTAAAATGAATTCTTTCAATCTTGATTAGAATGCGTCCGTCAAGTTGGTATGGCCACCACCGAGTTTTTTAACCAAATTTCGCACATCGTTTGTGCCGGCGATTCACCAAGTTTCATCGTTTGTGCCGCTAAATTACGGAAGTTATTAGCAAAACAAAGTGGCCGTACCAACTTGACGTCAAGTTGGTATGGCCACTTTTTATTTTTGAGTTTTTCGAAAATTTCTTTTTACCATTCGTTTGTGCCGGCGATTCACCAAATTTTATCGTTTGTGCCGCAAAATTACGGAAGTTATTAGCAAAACAAAGTGGCCATACCAACTTGGCGTCAAGTTGGTATGGCCACTTTTTATTTTTTGAATATTTTGAAAATTTCTTTTTACCATTCGTTTGTGCCGGCGATTCACCAAATTTCAGCTTTATAGCTTAAAAATTAAAAAAGATATTAAAGAAAACTTTTCCTCGCACTGAGCGCCCCACAGCGGCAAGTTACCTTACTAACACTTATTTACGAATTTCATCAAAAACACATATCAAACACAGCAAATATTAGTACTTTTCTTTTACCTACAACATTAGAAATAACTAATTTATTAAAATCAAAAGATTTTTTCGTTTGTTGCGCCATACCAAGCGAGATATTCGTGTGTCAAGTTAATATGACACAAATTGATACAACTATATAGTTTTTGAGTTTTTTCAAAATTACTTTTTGCCTTTCTCTTAGGCCTCGTTTGTGCCGGCGATTCACCAAGTTTCATCGTTTGTGCCGCATTTTTAGGCGAGATATTCGCATGTCAAGTTGGAATGGGCACTTTTTATTTTTTGAGTTTTTTAAAAATTTCTTTTTACCATTCGTTTGTGCCGGCCATTCCCCAAATTTCAGCCATTTAGCTCAAAAATTGAATAGTTATTAAGGATTTAAAGTGGCCGTACCAACTTGACGGAAGTTGGACACGCGATTTCGCTTGTCTTTAAGATTTTTCAAAATTTCTTTTTGCCATTCTCTTTGGCCTCGTTTGTTTTGTGCCAGCGATTCGCCAAGTTTCATCGTTTGTGCCGCAATATTAAAGAAGTTATTAAAGAAAAAGTAACTAACTGCCAGCATACACCAGCGGCTGATGGGTTTCCTTTCAGCCATAAATACATATCAATTATAGCAAATAATAGTATTTTTCCTTTACCAACAACTTTAGAAATAACTATTTTAGTAATATCAAAAGCTTTTTTCGTTTGTGCCGCCATACCAAGCGAGATATTAGCGTGTCAAGTAAATATGAGAAAAATTGAGATAACTTTTCATTTTTTGAATTTTTTCAAAATTTCTTTTTGCCAATCACTTTGGCCTCGATTCTGCTGGTGATTCGCCGAGTTTCATCGTTTGTGCCGCATTATTACGCAAGATATCCGCATGTCAAGTTGGTATGGCCACTTTTTATTTTTGAGTTTTTTCAAAATTTCTTTTTACCATTCGTTTAGGCTTCGTTTGTGCCGGCGATTCACCAAATTTCATCGTTTGTGCCGCATTATTAAGCGAGATATTCGCGTGTCAACTTAATATGCGAAAAACTGATATAACTATTTATTTTTTGATTTTTTTCAAAATTTCTTTTTGCCAATCTCTTTGGCCTCGTTTGTGCCGCTGATTCGCCAAATTTCATCGTTTGTGCCGCATTATTAAGCGAGATATTCGCATGTCAAGTTGGTATGGCCACTTTTTATTTTTGAGTTTTTTCAAAATTTCTTTTTACCATTCGTTTGGGCTTCGTTTGTGCCGGCGATTCACCAAGTTTCATCGTTTGTGCCGCATTTTTAGGCGAGATATTCGCATGTCAATTTGGAGAGATAAAGGAAGTAAAGAGGAATCGGAGATATAATGAATAATAACAACAAAGTATTAATAATAATAATAATAATAATTGAAATTAAAATTAAAATAATAATGCTTATAAATAAATCAGATTAGAATAAAAAAATTAGCTACCTAGTAACCGCTCACCAGTAAGCGAACCCGTGTTGTGCGACCCTATAGGCCGATACTCGAACCAGGCAGCCACACTAATATTCTACTAAATATTTAAATTCCATATACCTACATGTGCTGTTGTTGCTAGGAGAGGTTCAAATAAAAGATTCAGGGTTAAGAAAATACTTATTATTGTTCACAAAACCAAAAAGTCTCTTTACAAAAAAAATACCAAAACAAACACTACTTAATGCTAAATTTAGGGTAACGAAATAAGAAGTGAACTTGATTGATAAAGTTATGAAAAAAAATTGTCATTAATACAACACGAGAACTAGTCCCACTCTTAACAAAATTGTCTCACCTACATCAACCCCAGCCCTGGTTTTGATATCAATCGGCACCTCTCTTCAGTCTTCTTATTAGAAGGTCACCACAGCTCAGGCGCTATTCCGTCCTCCTCCCCTGCGAGAAGTAGAGATTCTTCGCTTGCCGAATATCCTTCTCACCCGGAATTGTGCGGCCAAATTCCGCCTGGGTGATTTCTTTATCTTCCAATTTGTTTTGGGACTCAACCAAAACGGTACAGCCTCCGATTCACCACTCGTATTATTTTTTTCCCGATCGCCTCAGTCTCTCCCATATGTTACTCGCGTCGCTTATCTTTTTCCGCTGCCCTCTTCACACCACCATGTGCTCCTCATGTATAATTCCATTAACACATTCTTTATTTCTCTTAAATTTCCTAGGCTTATTTTCTTACTCCCCGATTTTACCTGACTCTCACTAACTAAACCGCACAAAATCCAGAAATAATTACAATCATACTGTAAAAATTATTTTCTTATGGAAAAGCTGTTACATTGTAACAAGGCAAGGAAAATTATAAACAATTGTAAATAATTATATAGTAACTTTAATTAGTTTTTTATTTTATTTAAATACACGATTCATAAAAAACAATGTTATTCACATTTAGTAAAATCCGACATTACAGTGTAGATCGATCGACCAAATTGAATGTTTGAAAAAACAAAAACACCTTAAAGGCTTTGAGCAGTATGTGTTTGCACATGTTTTCGCAAATGTGCAGCTAGAGCAAAACTATGATTACACTCACTGCATTTATGTGGCTTTTCGCCGGTATGTATTCTCGTATGCCTTGCTAAAGCTGACGCGACTGAACAACTGTATTTACATTCACTACACTTGTATGGTTTTTCACAAGTGTGTGTTCTCATGTGAACTTTTATATTATTAGCAAATGAACAACTAAAATTGCACACACTACACTTATAAGGCTTTTCACCAGTATGTGTTCTCATATGGCTTTTCAAATTTCCAGATTGTTTGCAAGAATAATTACATTCATTGCATTTATAATGCTTATCGCCAGTGTGTGTTCTCATATGAAATTTTAAATGAGAAGCTGATGCAGAAGTGAAATTACATTCACAGCATTTATATGGCTTCTCGCCAGTATGTATTTTCATATGCCTTTTCAAATTGCCAGATATTTTGCAAGAATAATTACACTCACTGCATTTATAAGGCTTATCGCCAGTGTGTGTTGTCATATGTCTTTTCAAATATCCAGATTGTTTGCATGAATAATTACATTCATTGCATTTATAAGGCTTATCGTCAGTATGTGTTATCATATGGCTTTTCAAATTTCCAGAATGTTTGCAAGAATAATTACATTCACTGCATTTATAAGGCTTATCGCCAGTGTGTGTTGTCATATGCCTTTTCAATTGTCCAGATTGTTTGCAAGAATAATTACATTCACTACATTTGTAAGGCTTTTCACCAGTATGTGTTCTCATGTGGAATTTGAATGTTGCAGCTTGTGAACAACTGTATTTACACTCACTACATTTGTATGGCTTCTCGCCAGTATGAGTTCTCATATGCCTTCTCAAATTTCCAGATTCTTTGCAAGAATAATTACATTCACTGCATTTATAAGGCTTATCGCCAGTATGTGTTCTCATATGCCTTTTCAAATATCTAAATTGTTTACAAGAATAATTACATTCATTGCATTTATAAGGCTTATCGCCAGTATGTGTTCTCATATGCCTTTTCAAATATCTTAATTGTTTACAAGAATAATTACATTCATTGCATTTATGAGGCTTATAGCCAGCGTGTAATAGCATATGTTTCTCTAAATCAGCTTTTTTACTAGCTTTATGCTTGCAAACATGGCAATTGTATGACATATTGATTAAATCAGTAAAAACGAACAGAAACAGCAACGCCTCAATTCTTTCTTTTAGAGAACAAATAGGGCTGGGGGTCACAATTTCGCAATGATTAGTCCAAACTTTTTTTTTGCTAGCGAATATCTGCGAACCTCATAAGTTCATGTTCAGTTTAAAGTTTATTGCCTTGGGTATAGAAATCGACTGGTAACTCAAGTTCATGTTCATCCGATGTAAAATGAAGAATGACTTAATATCACTTTTCAAACAGAGCCCCTAATCTTCGCTAATGGTCTTCACGCATTTGCTCAGTGAAGTCCTTAAAATGGCCAGTTCAACAGCCAACAATGAACCATTATGTTAGGCTATCCGCAATGAAAATGTCCAATCTGTAACAGAAAAGCCATAAGTAGTAACAGCCACTCTTATGGAAGTGACTTACTAGTGCTTACCTTATTTTGGAGCTTTGGCATTTGGAAGATTAAGAATAAAAAGGAATGTAAAAAACTTTCTTACTAAGCGATGAATTGCTATCATTAATAGATTAAAGGTAATACGAAAAAAAAAAAGAATAATGGATAATATACAGGGTGTTCATTTTAAGACGGCTCAAATGCATTTCATGCTTAAACGGTTAATCTGAGCCAAAAATGGTAGAGGAAAAATTTGTTGGCGTCACCTCTAGTTTCAGTATATGTGACTTGATTTTAGATTTCAGCCCGCTTACGCGGCTGACGCGCGACCAAATGTGAGGGTTCGCAGTTGATCCCCATTTTCATATACACACTTTTAAAGATTATAAAAAGTTATGAAAGAAACCGGAAACCGCAATTCGATATCTTCAAAATTAAAGGTGCTAGGCCATTTCAAAATCCGGTATTTATTAATCATATTTCAATTTTTTAACTTGTTATCAAAGAGAAAGAAGAGCACGCGATAGGTCATTTTTATGTATTTTTTCATCCTCTTTCTACTAAAAATATTGCCAATGCAGTAAAGCTAGTATTTTTCTTAATATCGGGAAATAAGTAGTTTTCCGGGTGATTTTTCTAAGAAAAATCAAATGTTAAGAGCTTTAGATGTTCTCAAGCATATACAAAATGGCTAAAAATTAATTTTATATCTGTTACAAACAAGAAGGTTTATTAATTATTGGGTAATTTTGAGAGAGTTGCGTTTAATTACCAAAAAAAAGTGGAAACCTCCTGCCAGATATTTAAGTAATCAATGTCTTTCATGTAAAGGATCAAACTTATTCCTTAATTTATCAAGTAATGCACTTTACTTAACGTGTGAAGCATGTACTGTGCCTTCAAGGTGCCTCCTCAGATACAGAGAACAGTCGATAACCTCAAGGCTAACCTGGCTTGCGAGCCAGTGAAGGCTCCTTTGAAGGCACAGTACATGGTTCACAAGTTAAGTAAAGTGCATTACTTAATTTTAAGTAAAGTGCATTACTTAATTTTAAGTAAAGTGCATTACTTAATTTTAAGTAAAGTGCATTACTTAATTTTAAGTGCATTTTTTAATTTTAATTTTTTAAACGTATTTAACACAAATCTTAGGGAATAAAATTACTTTATTTAAACTACTTGAACACAAATTTAATATATAGAGTTCTTCTCCCAACTTTTCCTTTTCAAACTCTACTCCCTGAGATACAATTTGCTCTTTTCTGGCTCCCTCAGATTCTTCTTCTAATATATTTTCTCCTATTAATTTTTAGTATTTTCCGTAAAAATCTCCTATTACATACGAGCATTCTTCCTTCTTGCATTCGAACTTTGTAGGATATTGGTGTTTCAGCCTTTGATTCTATCTGTCCAGGAACCCACTCTTGTTGTCACTGAACCGCTATTCTTTGTTTATTTTGCAATGCCGGTAATCTTCGTGACCCTCTGTCGTAATATTTCTTTTGTTGCTTCTTTTTGTATGTCAATTTGTTGAGAGTATCTTCAATAGGTACTATCTGAGGTGTTAGTAAATTGGAATATACAGGTAAGTTATCGTTAAGTCTTCAAGACATTAGTAGTTCAGAAGAAGATGGCATGTCACCAATTGGTGTGTTTTGGTATTGTAGTAATGGTAAATACATATCATTATTGTTTCGGTTAGCTTTTTTCAAAATATTTTTAACAGTCTCTATAGCTCTTTCCACCATGCCATTTGATTGGGCATAAGTAGGGCTGGTTACAATATGTTTGAAATCCCATTTCTTCGAGAAGTATTTAAATTCATAAGCCGTAAATTGAGGACCTCCATCAGTAATAATAACATCTGCAATATATTAAAGAAAAAATGGGATTGAATCAAACATAACACCTACTCTCCTGAACAAAATTAAGTTTCAGGGAGGAAAAATTGCTAAGATGTTCTCTCCTGAAAGATGTTTATATAATAATAAAAAACAATTATTGAGATGAACCTATAATGAACGCTAATTACTATAATGAGTACTGTAATACCTTCAAGACAACAGCAAAAATGTCCTAAGAATTTTGAAACGAGTAGAAACAAGATTTATGTAATTTTAAAACATTTGTTTGGATGGTGTACGTTTTTGTTCCTTTAAAAAAAAAATCTAAATGGGAGCTGGAAAACAATGATTGGTTACAAATTAACATTTTAAGTTTACAGAATCTGGTGTAAAGATTTAAATAAAAGTTTACAGAATTCTACAACCTGAGACAGATAGGGAAATAGAATACATATCGAAATTATGAGTTTTGATTGCTATGGGCAATTGACGGGCTTGCCACTAAAGTTAGTTTTTTCTTTTTAATTGTAAATTCTTAAAAATTTACGGTTCTGCAGCAGTGATTTGCATTAGTTAATTCTACGATCTTACGCGGCCCTATAAAAGACTACTTGAAAAACCATGCAAGTATTACCTGAAAGTAACAAATTCCTTGGAATCCCACGAAGACACAAACCTTCTACTAAAAAACTTCTCTCAAACAAAAACTACTACTTAAAACTTGAACAATTACCACCAGAAGTTGTTTTTAGTTTAACATGCTTAGCTGACAGATAACCAAAATGATATCAGCCGTTGCGTGACCTCGTTTCAGTCATAAAACAAAGGAGGACCTAAAAGTAATTAAATGGTTACACTAAAGGTTTGGGTAATGAGTGCAAGTAAGATGAGGAGTTGTTAAGAAATGCAGGCTAGTCTAACATGTCTTCGAATAACCTTCTGAACTGTTACATCAAACAAGATTGCTTACTCTTACCTTGCTCAGTTAATGGTGAAATATTCAAAGTAATACAATGTTGAATGTTTCTAATTGAAATATTTAAATGTAAAATGAAGAATGCATTTTAAATAGTAATCCCAAACATAAGAGTTATGTGTCATTGCATCTATTTCGTTATGTTAAAGATTAAATTTGTCTAAGTCCCTAACAAAGAAACTCACTATTTCAATTTTGGGCAGGAAACAAATTTTTTTTTGAACATATACAAGAGATACAGCAATTCGAAATATGAAGGAAATGCAAAACTTCATCACCTTATATCTCCTTCAAATAAGCTGCTAAGAAGTTGAAATTATGTACAAATGTAGAGGTAAATGAGTACTATAATTGTACACATTTTCGCTGTATTTACTTTAATAAGGCAGGAGATACAGCTATTCGAAATATGAAGTAAATGCAAAACTTCATCACCTTATATCTCCTTCAAATAAGCTGCTAAGAAGTTGAAATTATGTACAAATGTAGAGGTAAATGAGTACTATAATTGTACACATTTTCGCTGGATTTACATTAATAAGGCAGGAGATACACCAATTCGAAATATGAAGTAAATGCAAAACTTCATCACCTTATATCTCCTTCAAAAATGCAGATAAAAAGTTGGAATTATGTACAAATGCTGCTAAGAAGTTGTAACTATGTACAAATGTAGAGGTAAATGAGTACTAAAATCGTACACATTTTCGCTGGATTTACATTAATAAGGCAGGAGATACAGCTATTCGAAATATGAAGTAAATGCAAAACTTCATCACCTTATATCTCCTTCCAAAATGCTGATAATAAGTCGGAATTATGTACAAATGCTGCTAGTTAGTTGGAATTGATTACAATTATAGAAACAAACGAGAACTATAATTGTACATATTTTCGCAGGATTTACTTTAATAAGACAGAAGATACAGCAATTCCAAATATGAAGGAAATGAAAATCTCCTAAACTTAATTTTGTTTACCTTTTTCTTTTCTTTTTTTGCAAGCAGTAAGTGCTTAGTTCGTTAACTTTTTTTCCATGAATTTTTTGACTATTAACTAAAATTGATTGTTTTTTTTTTCCACAAATAATTATTACAGAAGACATGACAGATCCAGCTGCCGAGCCATCTTTCTGGATCAGTAAGTGGGTGTATTATTCCGATAAATATGGTTTTGGATATCAGTTGTGTGACAATGGAGTCAGTATTATGTAAAATGATAGTACAAAATTTTTACTACTTCCTAATCAAAGGTAAATTTAAACTTTAAAAAAATTTACTTTATTTATTAAATTAAATTTATCTCTAAAAAATATCTGTATTAATATACTACAATTATTTTATACATTAATATATTTTACAATTACCATATAACGCAATAAACATGCGTATATGTCTGATAAAATCAAAGATATCCAGCACTGCAAAGCTAGCCACATTTTAAGCAATTATTAAACTTTAAAAGCTTATCTTAAGAAAGAATTTTTTTTCTTTAAACATTTTACAGAAAAGTACGTTATATTTAAAGCGATGGAACTGAAAATTACTATGTTATCGGATCTACACCTTCATCGTTCGAGAAGAAAATGAAGTTATTAACATAATTCCGACGATATATGAACGAACATCTAGTGAAAGCTGGGGCTGCGGTGGTTGTACAAGTGTCCGCGACAGCCTCAGTAGAATTCCATATCTAAATATGTGGCACCGATCAACATCAGCGGTTATTATGCAACTTACGAATGGCACTGTTCAGGTAAATTTCTGTATATTAACAATAAAAATAAGCTGTAATAAGTGTGATCTGGACTCACACGACTTTTTCTTGTTATAAAACATCAAGGTTTACTTTAAACTTTTTTTAAAAATAAAGGTTACTTAATCTTAATGTTGCTTTACAACGCTATTAAAGGATTTTTTAGATAGGAAAACTGTTCCCGGTTTGTAATATGGAAAGATGCTTGTTAAAATATTGATACTTTGCTTTAGTGAGGGTCAATTGACTCTGACACTTCATCTCGCCGAGCTGAGCGATAGTGTAATTATTTTCTAATAAGAAACGCCATTGTAACCAAATGGGCCTCTAAAATCTGATACATTTCTACCTAATAAATAAAGAAGTGCACTAGACTAAAAAGATAATTGACTGCAAAACTCGAAATATTTTGTCGTGCCTTGTGTATTTTTATATGTTCAAGCAATAAGTAAATAAAAAAATAAACATTTTATAAGTTCACTTGAATGGAAAAATTTACGAAGGGGGAAGGAACTAAAAAATCTTATTTAGTAAGACGGTGCTTTCAGTCACGACAATTTTTTGTGTATTCGTAGTTTTGCTTACATTTTTTTAATACTTATGATAATGCATTATGTGTCACTTAAGAGAGGGTTCTTAAGTACCCCTAAGTAAGAGAATGGTCAGCTTCTCTCTTTGCGCAGAACTGCTAGTAATTGAATTGTACCGAGTAAATGTTCCATATAAAAGCTGTAGAAGTACCTTGCGTAATAAGATAAAATAAGATTTATTTTGTATGATAAAAACTTTATGCAATTTAATTTTTAATTATTACTATTCGGATTTCGGAGACATCACTCAACTTCTCACCAGGTGCTTCGCGTTGTAGACACTATTGCTACCTCCCTCGAGCGAGAGCAGTATTGCCCGAGTGTTTTCCTTGACGTCGCTCAGGCGTTCGACAGGGTGTGGCATGAGGGACTACTGTTTAAGCTGAGGGAGATTCTTCTTCATACTTACTACCTCATCATCAAATCCTACCTAAAAGAACCGATATTTCAGAGTCAACTGTGGAGCAGCAGACTCTGATATCCATCTAGCTCGAGCTGGTGTTCCTCAGGACAGTGTCCTAGGTCCTCTTCTTTACTCCTTATATACAGCAGACATACCTCAACATCCACAAACCATCCTTTTCACCTTTGCTGACGATACTGCAATCTTATCTCCTCATACCGATCCTCTTATCGCTACACGAGCTCTACAAACACACATCAACCACTTAACAGGACTGGCTTTTCGAATGGAGAATCTAAACTAACGTTACTAACTCAAAATTTATAGTATTTACTCTCAAACGGAAAATCCTACCTTCCATCATCTCGAATGTGGACAATGTACGCTACCTTGGACTGCACCTAGACAAACGGTTGACATGGAATCCCCTTACTAGACTAAAAAGACAAGAAACTAACCGACGCTACATACTTCTCACCAGACTACTTGACAAACGTTCGCAACTTAACCAACATAACAAAAGACTCTTATATCTACTGTTACTGCGACCTATTTGGTCATACAGCATCGAAGTATGGGGATCGACTAAGCGTTCCAACTCTCTAAGCCTTCCAGATATTACAGTCAAAAGATTCTTCGAAAACTTCTTAACGCTCCGTTCTATGTATCTAACCTCACTATCCATAATGACCTCAAAATCCCTTTCATTACAGATCTTGCTAACACTCGTTTTCTCAAATTTTATTCCTCTGCAGCAACTCATTCTAACCCTCTCATAGAACAAACTCCACATTACTAGGTAATCCTCTAAGGAGATTGAAGAGAAGATGGCCTCGTGATTTACTCTTATCGTGAAAGCAAAGCACGTTACTGGAGTGACACCAATGGGTGCCTTCTACACTTATGATTTTTTTTAAAATTTGTTTACTGTATTTGCTTGTTGCAAAACCGTTGCTGTGGTACATTCCAATAAAAGATTTTTAAAAAAAATTATTACTATTGTTATTAACAAGAATTTGAAAACATCGTTCGAAAAAATAAAAATAAAGAAAAACAAAGTATCTTATGGCAACAACAATAATAATCTTTCATTTTACAAAACAATTTTTAAATATATATGTTATATAATAAACTTCATAGATAATATTCTGCTTAAAAGACTAATTGATTTTTTTTTTTTACCTAATACCATCACTACTAACTATAATAGTAATAGTAGAAAGTTAGAGAAGGAATTAGCTGAGTGGTAAGCGAATGCTGGATTCCAACGCGGAGATCAAAGTTTGAATCCAGGTGCTAGCCTTTTGATTTTCTCTTCCTAGGAACTTCTTACAGCTGATTATCCGGTGAGAGACAGATAGATGCACTGATAAATGCTCCAGGCGCCAATAATGATGTTGACGCGCCTTAAATACAAAATAATAATAATGGCAAGTTCATTCCTTTGTACGTACATGAAAAAAAGAGCATGAAGTTAATTCTCCCAAAAATCATCTTCAATAGCGGCAATAGTCATAAAACAATATACCAAGTTTTAGCTTCTGTTATTAGGATAATCTCTTCACAGAAATTGATCTATATAATTTTTTTTTCTTTAACTACAGACCTTCAAAATTTGGCAGATTCTAGGACAACTTTACTTAAATTAATTAGTTCACTTTCTACTAGGATGGAAGCTGCTGGAAGTTCAAACGTTAGGTTCGTTATGGTATCAAAAATTAAACGTGACAACTCAATATTTGTTTTTGGCCATTTCTCAAAATTAAAGAAGTAGAGGCAAATTATGGTATAAATATATACTTAATAATTACATATATAGTTAATGGCCAAGAAAATGCACCATTTTAATTATTTAAACCAATCAGCAATTGACATTTTACAGCGATGGTACACCGTCGTCACAGTAATCCCAAAAGACTATTTGTGACTGGCGAACATTTAATTGTTAATAATTAACTTATTCAACGAAATAATGTACTTAAAATTTAATTCCAACATTTGAGTGCTCTTAAAATTATCCAATTAATATCATTCAAACAATATTTTGAGGTATTTTGATTAGAATATTAACTCTAATCAATAACCCTAAAATGGCAAGAAAGGTGGATTAACTTAAGATTAAAACTACAAAAACGTTACTATATGTATAAAAAGAGGCAAGGAAAATTATAAACATATAGTCACTATAAATAGTTTAATATTTTATTTAAATACACGATTCATAAAGAACAATGTTATTCACATTTAGTAAAATCCGTCATTTCAGAGTAGATGGATCGACAAAATTGAATGTTTTAAAAAACAAAAACACAAAATGCAAAGGAATGAATTTAAAAACTGACTGAAAATAAAGATATTACATTAAACAAAAGAAAAAGAAATGAAAAAAAATTGCACTTCTGATATGATAGATAATAAATACGACTAGGTAATTTGTAACTTTAGCTGACATGAGAGAGAATCGAATACTGCCTGAGCCGAGAAGAGCACGTCAAAAATCAGAACGCATTGCTGAGGGCAAATTAGGACTCAAAATATACCTGCAAACACTCCGAGGAGCTGGTCCCTTTAAATTCGACTGTCCTCCTTTCTTTCTTTCAATCTTATTGCATAGAAATCACAATTTTCATAATTATTGACACTCAATACTGCATTAATACAGCTTTCACCTGGTATGAATACTCATATGTCTTCGAAAGTTTCCAAGATATGTGCTACTGAAATTACATTCGCTACATTTGTATGGCTTCCCTCCGGTTTGTATTCTCATATGTACTATTAAATTTGCTTTATTTGCAAAACTTGAACCACATTCATTGCAGTTAAAAGGCTTTAAGGCAGTAAGTGTTTGCACATGTGTTCGCAAATGTCCAGCTTCAGAAAAACTGTGATTACACTCACTTCATTTATTGGGCGTTTCGCCGATATGTATTCTCGTATGCTTTGTTAAAGCTGACGCGACTGAACAACTGTAGTTACATTCACTACACTTGTATGGTTTGTCACAAGTGTGAGTTCTCATGTGCACTTTTATATTACTAGCAAGAGAACAACTAAAATTGCAAACACTACACTTATAAGGCTTTTCACCAGTATGTGTTCTCATGTGCAATTTTAATGTTCCAGCGTGTGTACAACTGTATTTACACTCACTACATTTAAATGGCTTCTCGCCAGTGTGTGATCTCATATGAAGTTTTAAATTAAAAGCTGCTGCAGAAGCGAAATTACATTCATAGCATTTAAATGGCTTCTCGCCAGTATGTGTTCTCATATGCCTTTTCAAATGTCCAGATTGTTTACAAGAATAATTACATTCATTGCATTTATAAGGCTTCTCGCCACTGTGTGTTCTCATATGAGATTTTAAACAGAAAGCTGATTTAGTAGCGAAATTACATTCATAGCATTTAAATGGCTTCTCACCAGTGTGTGTTCTCATGTGTATTTGTAAAGATCCATGATCTGCATATTTGTTGTTGCATTCACTACATTTATAAGGCTTATCGCCAGTGTGTGTTCTCATATGCCTTTTCAAACTTCCAGATACTTTGCAAGAATAATTACATTCATTGCATTTATAAGGCTTATCGCCAGTGTGTGTTCTCATATGCTTTTTCAAATCCCCAGATCTATTGCAAGAATAATTACATTCATTGCATTTATAAGGCTTATCGCCAGTATGTGTTCTCATATGCGTTTTCAAATTTCCAGATTGTTTACAAGAATAATTACATTCATTGCATTTATAAGGCTTATCGCCAGTATGTGTTCTCATATGGCTTTTCAAACTTCTAGGTATTTTGCAAGAATAATTACATTCATTGCATTTATATGGCTTTTCACCGGTGTGTGTTCTCATGTGCAATTTTAATGTTCCAGCATGTGAAAAACTGCATTTACACTCACTACATTTATATGGCTTCTCGCCAGTGTGTGTTCTCATATGACATTTTAAATCAGAAGCTGTTATAGAAGCGAAATTACATTCACAGCATTTAAATGGCTTCTCGCCAGTATGTGTTCTAATATGAGATTTTAAATTAGAAGCTGTTGCAGAAGCGAAATCACATTCACAGCATTTAAATGGCTTCTCTCCAGTATGTGTTCGCATATGTAATTTTAAATGAGAAGCTGTTGTTGAAGCAAAATTACATTCACAGCACTTAAATGGCTTCTCGCCAGTATGTGTTCTCATATGCCTTTTCAAATGTCCAGATTGTTTGCAAGAATAATTACATTCACAGCATTTAAATGGTTTCTCGCCAGTGTGTGTTCTCATACGGTTTTTCAAATGTCCAGATTGTTTGCAAGAACAATTATATTCATTGCATTTAAATCGTTTCTCGCCAGTGTGTGTTCTCATATGAAATTTTAAAATAAAAGCTGACGTAGAAGCGAAATTACATTCACAGCATTTAAAAGGCTTCTTGCCAGTATGTGTTCTCATATGCCTTTTCAGATTTCCAGATTGATGGCAAGAATAATTACATTCAATGCATTTATAAGGCTTATCGCTAGTGTGGGTTCTCATATGAAACTTTAAATTAAAAGCTGATGCAGAAGCGAAACTACAGTCACAGCATTTAAATGGCTTCTCGCCAGTATGTGTACTCATATGCAATTTTAGATGAGAAGCCGATGTAGAAGCGAAATTACATTCACAGCATTTAAATGGCTTCTCGCCAGTATGTGTTCTCATATGGCTTTTCAAATGTTCAGATTGTTTGCAAGAATAATTACATTCACAGCATTTAAATGGTTTCTCGCCAGTATGTGTTCTCATGTGCAATTTTAATCTTCCAGCTTGTGAACAACTGTATTTACACTCACTACATTTATATGGCTTCTCGCCTGTGTGTGTTCTCATATGCCTTTTCAAATGTCTAGATTCTTTGCAAGAATAATTACATTCATTGCATTTGTAAGGCTTATCGATAGTGTGAGTTCTCATATGCCTTTTCAAATGTGCAGATTGTTTGCAAGAATAATTACATTCACAGCATTTAAATGGCTTCTCGCCAGTATGTGTTCTCATATGGCTTTTCAAATTTCCAGATTGTTTGCAAGAATAATTACATTCATTGCATTTATAATGCTTATCGCCAGTGTGTGTTCTCATATGAAATTTTAAATGAGAAGCTGATGCAGAAGTGAAATTACATTCACAGCATTTATATGGCTTCTCGCCAGTATGTATTTTCATATGCCTTTTCAAATTGCCAGATATTTTGCAAGAAAAATTACATTCATTGCATTTATAAGGCTTATCGCCAGTATGTGTTCTCATATGGCGTTTCAAATTTCCAGATTCTTTGCAAGAATAATTACATTCATTGCATTTATAACGCTTATCGCCCGTGTGTGTTCTCATATGCCTTTTCAAATTTCCAGATATTTTGCAGGAATAATTACATTCACTGCATTTATTAGGCTTCTCGCCAGTGTGTGTTCTCATATGCATTTTCAAACTTCCAGATGCATTGCAAGAATAATTACATTCATTGCATTTATAAGGCTTTTCACCAGTATGTGTTCTCATATGCCTTTTCAAATGTCCAGATTGTTTGCAAGAATAATTACATTCATTGCATTTATATGGCTTATGGCCAGTGTGTGTTCTCATATGCAATTTTAAATTTCCAGAATATTTGCAAGTATAATTACATTCATTGCATTTATAAGGCTTATCGCCAGTATGTGTTCTCATATGCATTTTCAAACTTCCAGATGTATTGCATGAATAATTACATTCATTGCATTTATAAGGCTTCTCGCCAGTATGTGTTCTCATATGGCTTTCCAAATTTCCAGATTCTTTGCATGAAAAATTACATTCACTGCATTTATAAGGCTTATCACCAGTGTGTAATAGCATATGTTTTTCTAAATCAGGTTTTTCACTGGCTTGATGCTTGCAAACAGTACAATTGTATGACATAGTGATTATATGAGTAAAAACAAATAGAAACAGCAACGCCTCAATTCTTTCTTTTAGAGAAGAAACAGGGCTGGGGGTCACAATTTTGCAATAATTAATCCGACCTTTTTTTTTTGCTAGCGAGTATTCGCAAACCTTATAAGTTCATGTTAAGTTCAATGTTTGTTGTCTTGTGTTTAGAAATCGACTGGTAACTCAAGTTCATGTTCATCCGATGTTAAATGAAGACTGACTTAATATCTCTTTGCAAGCAGAGCACCTAATCTAGGCTAAGGGTCTTAACGCATTTGTTCAGTGAAGTCCTTAAGATGGCCAGTTCAACAGCAAACAATGAACCATTTTGTTAGGTTATCCGCAATGAAAATGTCCAATCTGTAACAGAAATGCCATAAGTAGTAACAGTCACTCAGATGGAAGTGACTTAAGTAGTAGTTCTTTATTTTGGAGTTCAGGTATTGTGAATATTCAGAATCCCCTGAACAAAAACCTCCCGTTTTAAAAGTTGAGTATAAGGGTGGATTGAATGCCAAATGGTACACAATTCAGCAAGTACCCAAAATTTCCCTTGCGCTGGCCTTTTATCACCAATAAATATTTTTCTGTTAGAATAATGAAAGATGTATCTCATCACTATAGTTAGTATTAAAAAGGCATTTCATTTTAACTCCAAATTATTCTTGCAATTTATCTTTATTCTGAATAAACATCACATCCTTTTACGGCACTTTCTACAAATACAGACTCCTCTGGAGAAGGGAAAGCTCAGTTGATGACGGGGAGTAAGGAAAAACAAGGGGAAAACAAGGAAGAGAAAATATGATGAATTATAATGATCAAATAAAAATGATAGTGATTAGAATTAAAATTAAATTAATACTTTCATAATCAGGAGGAAAAAATAAAAATACAATAAATGTAGAATAAAAAAAACTAGTCCCACTATTTCCCAACAAAACGTTCTGCACTTACATCAATCCGAAGGCCTGGTTTTGATATAAATCTGCACTTCTTCTCATCTTCTTATGGGAAGCTCAGGTACTGTTCCCTTCAGCTACCCTTCGGGAACTGGAGATTCTTCACACAGTGAATTCTTCTCACCCGTAATTATGCGGCGAAATCCTGGCTGGATGATTTCTTTCCTTCCCAATTTTTTTTTTTTTTGGATCCAACCAAAAACTTACATCAACCAATTCGACTTTTTCTCAGATCGCGTCAGTCTCAGTCTCCCATATGATCCTCGCGTCACTTGTTTTTTTTTTCCGCTACCTCTTCACCATGAGCTCTTCCAATATAATTTATCCGCTATATGTTCTTCATTTCTCTTGAATAATTTTCTAAACTAATTTTCTTTATCCTAAATTTTCCCTAACCCTAACTAAATACAATAAATTAGACAAAACTGTGAAATAATTACAATCATACGGTAAAATTGTTTTTGGTTCTAAAGAAGCTGTTACACCGGTAACAATACACTCGCGTATTAAAAAGAAAAAGGGAAAATTGGAGTTGGTCTAACTAAAATTCAGTCTGGAATTCGTCATACGTGAGCAAAACTTGCATAGTTAATAACAAGTAATAATAATACTTGTAATTATAATTCATTCATTTTCAAACTTTAATTTAATGTAGCTCTTTCATTGAGTACTTGTTGTAAAGAAGTTTTATAACCAACTAAAAATATGCATATCTACTCGTATTTCATATTACACATATATAACATTGTAGGGAGAACAGCTAGATTAACAATGTAATTGAAGAAAACTACATTAACATTTAATATTAACTAATAGATTAATTATTAATTACATATTATTAATGCATAACTACTGCATAAAGTCAAGTACCAATCAGTTAATTTGAACAATGAACTTAAACCTACCAATGTTTACTTCCTTCTGTTGCGCCAAACTTCCACTTAAATCAGATGTCCAAAACAAAAACAAAACAAAATAGGTATGTACGTCGGTATGTGCATTTTTAATTTTCAAAGTCAAAACAACTATATTTTTCAGTTTACAGATACAAATTACAGTGATAAAGGAGGATTTGCCCTATATTTTAAAGAAAATTTGGAAATTATAACTTTTATAGAAAAAGAGGAAAAAATGGTCAAAGTTGGATGTTTTTTCAACGTTACACTTTTTCGTGTAGTTTTTGACGATCAACCCTGATACAACTGTCCTAAGGGACACTCAAACTAACTCTACTTGATCACAACTGTTTATTACGTAAAATATTCACTAAGTACATAGTTAGTATTGTGGGAGTAACGCTTGATCTTCTAGAGTGGGGGTAACCCTGTGACTTTCAGGGTAGAGGCTGTCTAACGGGGCCTCCACTGGAGATAGATGCTGGAGGATGAAATACATCGTCCACCGATTCATCCTCGCTTTCATTTGGTTCCTCCACTACATTTTTAACTTCTTCTCCCAACTTTTCCTTTTCAAACTCTACTCCCTGAGGTTCAATTTGCTCTTTTCTGGCTCCCTCAGATTCTTCTTTTAATATATTTTCTCTTATTAAATTTGGTATTTTCCGTAAAAATCTCCTATTACGTACGTATTCCTTCTTCTTGCATTCGAACTTTGCAGGATTTTGTTGTTTCAGCCTTTGATTCTATCTGTCCAGGATCCCACTCTTGTTGTCACTGAACCGCTATTCTTTGTTTATTTTGCAATGCCGGTAATCTTCGTGACCCTCTGTCGTAATATTTCTTTTGTTGCTTCTTTTTGCATGTCAATTTGTTGAGAGTATCTTCAATAGGTACTATCTGAGGTGATAGTTTATTGGAATATACAGGTAAGTTATCGGTAAGTCTTCTAGACATTAGTAGTTAAGAAGAAAATGGCATGTCACCAATGGGTGAGTTTCGGTATTGTAGTAATGCTAAATGCATACCATTATTAGCTCTTTCCACCATGCCATTTGATTGGGCATAAATAGGGCTGGTTACAATATGTTTGAAATGCCATTTTTTCGAGAAGTATTTAAATTCATAAGTTGTAAATTGAGGACCTCCATCAGTAATAATAACATCTGGAATACCATGACGAGCCATTATAGATTTTGAATGAGTTATTACAGGTGCGCTATCTAATTGTTGTAGATGAGCAAATTCCACAAATTTAGAAAAATAATCTATGTCCAATAAATAATGTCTATTAGCTAAGAAAAAATATGTCGCAGCCTAATTTTTGCCATGGTCTTGTAGGAATTTCGTGTGGTATTATGGGTTCTTTTCTGTTTGAATTCCTGAAACTTTGACAACTATCACATTCATCAATTATGTCATTAATCTGTTTCGTCAATCCTGGCTCTCTTGCAAGAGCTTTGGTTCTTTCTCTACCTCGATGGCTCTGATGATGTCTATTTAACATAGCTTTTCTTAACTTAGATAAAATTATTATGCGGTCAGACTTATATAATAAAAATTATATTTACTTGTTTAAAATACGCATCAAAAGCTTTAATTAAAGAAGATAATTTATTTAGCTCTTCATCCTTTAAGTTAAATGTATTATAAAAACGTAAGCCTTCATCGCCTATGAAATAAAGGAGTTGTCCACATTGTGTGCCCTCGCCTTTTTTATATTGATCTCAGAAGCCAATAAATAATTCTGAAATTTTTGTTTCCAAAAATCCCAATTTGCTGACTAATTTCCAGACATATTCATAGGTGCCAAGCCACTAGATGCCATTTTCAATTGTATATTTATGTATTTTGTAATTTTATTTAAATAAAATACACAAAACTTAACTTACAGTTTATGGTCCTTTGTTACGACTGCGCCATCTGATGCAAGGAACTCACAATAACTCTGCTTGATCACGTATAATATTCACTAAGTATATAGTTAGTATGTTGGGGGTAACCCTTACTTCAGAACTTCAGAAAATCCGTAGAAGAGTAAATTTATTGAATTTATTACACTTTCTAGGAAAGTAAGAAACCAACTTGAAAAGATATCAGATAATGGAACATTATGTCAGAGTCACTAGAAGAACAGGTTGGAAAATTAAGAAGTGATACAACATTTCCATGTTACGGCTCTTTTACTTAGTGGGTTATTCAACGAATGCAATAGTCTTACGACAATGTTAGAAGCCCGCCAAAAGATGATGAACTTACACTTGAATATGTCTGAGGAACTATTGGATTAATACAAAAGAAAAACAGAAAATGTTAATACAAACGAAGAAACAGCAATGGAAGAATACACTTAAAAGAAAAGAAATAATGTCAGGGAATGTTTCATAAGCAGAAGCACATGATATCTTAAAAAAAATAAAAAAGATTGCTAATATAATAGAAACAGAATAAATGAAACTAATCTAAATAGCACTCAAGACGCTGAGTCAACTATAAAAGAGAGTTATAACAATGAATTGTGTTTTTTGTAACCATTGATAGATTGGTTCATAGATTTGAGCGCAAAACCGCAGTTAAACGTGGTCAATATATGAAAGAACTGGAAAAGACTAAATTTGTGTTCACCTTATATTAAATATAAGAAAAATATTCATTAAATGTGTATGTTCCAATAGTTAACAGTAATTTACTGTCAGTTAAAAAATTAGAAAAATAAAGTATTATCTGATAATAACCATCATCAGAAAATGAGCATGAGGCTGGCTATAGGCAAGAGGGAAAGTGAACTTTATAAAATACTTTCCGGTCCACAGCGAACACTGAAGGTGAATCATTTGGATCTGAATAAAAACTGTGTTTATACTTTGCACAAGCGAACAGAAGATAGGAATCCAGAAATATAAAAACATTCAACAAGCAAAATCTTGCTTCAGGAACAGAAAAAAATTATTGTAATCATTATTTGAAATATGTAAGCAGTATAAAAGGAAGATTAACAAGAAAGTCATTTCCATATCAGTCATCATTGGATTAGCAGAGATGATCACTAAGAGATGACTGCAGCAGGTTTACGGTCCCAAAAAACGAAAAAACCGATAATGTTACGGAATACAATGGGCAAACAGTACAAAATATATTAAAGAAAAAATGGGATTGAATCAAACATAACACCTACTTTCCTGAACTAAATTAAGTTTCAGGGAGGAAAAATTGCTAAGATGTTCTCCCCTGAAAGATTACATAATAAAAAAAAAATATTGAGGTGAAGCTATAATGAACGCTAATTACTATAATGAGTACTGTAATACCTTCAAGACAACAGCAAAAATGTCCTAAGAATTTTGAAACGAGTAGAAACATGATTTATGTAATTTTAAAACATTTGTTTGGATGGTGTACGTTTTTGTTCCTTTTTAAAAAAATATCTAAATGGGAGCTGGAAAACAATGATTGGTTACAAATTAACATTTTAAGTTCACAGAATCTGGTGTAAAGATTTAAATAAAAGTTTACAGAATTCTACAACCTGAAACAGACAGGGAAATAAATAAGACGCGTAGTTAAAATACCTATCAAAATTATGAGTTTGGATTCCTATGGTCAATTGACGGGCGTGCCACTAGAGTTAGTTTTTTCTTTTTAATTGTAAATTCTTAAAAATTTACGGTTCTGTAGCACTGTTTTGCATTAGTGAATTCTACGATCGTACGCGGCCCCATAAAAAATTACTTGAAAAACCATGCAAGTATTACCTAAAAGTACCAAATTCCTTGGAATACCATGCTGACACTAATCTGCTGCTAAAAAACTTCTTCTTAAACAAGAACTAATTCTTGAAAGTTGTTGTGTGAACAATTACCACCAGAAGTAGTTTTTAGTTTAACATGCTTAGCTGACAGATAAGCAAAATGATATTGTTTCGAATAACCTTCTGAACTGTTACATCCAACAAGATTGTTTACCCTTATCTTGTTTTGTATGCAATACAATGTTGAATGTGTCTAATTGAAATGTTTCAATGTAAAATGAAGAATGTGCCCGAAGGACAAAACGATAACGAATAACGACTGAAATATAAAATATACTATTAAGATAACTATAAAATATGATTCTATAAGACTATTTGTGACTGGCTAACATTTAATTGTTACTAATTAACTTATTCAACGAAATAATGTACTTAAAATTTAATTCCAACATTTGAGTGCTCGTAAAATTATCCAATTAATATCATTTATGCAATGTTTTAAGGTATTTTAATTAGATAATTAACTCTTGCCTTGTTTTCAATCGCACTCGTTCAATGATCATGAAATTTACTCAAACTTATCGGAAAGAATATCAGTTCCCGTGTTATTTCCAAGAAAGCGTTGTGTTATGAAAAAAAGGTTTAAGGTTTGATGATTTACTTTTTCTTTTGAAATGATGGTTAGGTACGAAATGCTGGATATCTTTTGATTCTTGAATCAACTTCGCCTAGGCAGGAGGACAAGTTACAGGCCTAAATAGTATTTTGTTTTAGCATCTGCACAACTACTTACCACTAAGCGCACAAAGACAATTTCTCTATTTATAACTGTAAGGCTTTGTGTCAGTAAGTATTCTCAAATGATGTTTAAAGGACCAAGTGAACAAGTGTAATTACAATCACTACATTTATATGGCTTTTGACCAGTATGTATTCTCATATGTATTTTTAATTGACTAGTAAATGTACTGTAATTGCACAAATTATATGGCCAGTGTATACACTTATCAATTCTTTGCAAATCATAGTTTGTTTCAGATGTATATTGGCAAACAC
The DNA here is from genome assembly GCF_049639745.1 of Rhodnius prolixus. Classification (NCBI taxonomy): domain Eukaryota; kingdom Metazoa; phylum Arthropoda; class Insecta; order Hemiptera; family Reduviidae; genus Rhodnius; species Rhodnius prolixus. Next base: position 9,120,788 of record NW_027411583.1, on the reverse strand, counting down.
TGCAATGGTACGTGATCTTGATTAAATAAATGAAAACAGGTGATTACTAACAGCAAGAGTTACTTCGTGAAGAGGCAAGCGCAGGGCCTTAATGATCGTCTCAGCTGTTACGATGAAATAATCAAACTTATCACAATTAAACTATAAGGCTTTCATTTCTAATTTGCAAAGCTTCAGCAAAAATAAACATTGCTGCCTGTTGGTTTAACAATTGACTTGATCGTAAAGCATATATTCTGCGTAAATAGCCAGCCTCTATCCTTTGTATAGTATGGTCCTTAAGATGCACAGCGCAACTGGAAACAATGCTACACTAAGTTAGTTTTTCCGCAGAGTTCATGTCCAATCTGTAATAGAAATACAGTAGTAACAAATTTATTTCGCTACAGATAGAAATCATTCACAAATGCCGTTGAGTAGTTTTTTACTCCTTAGTAGGGACATGGTAAATATTAAGAATGAAGAAGAATGTAAAAATATTTCTTCATGCACTACTAACTAATGATTAAGTACCAGATGGTGCAACAAGGCCTCTAACCAGACTGGCTTCATCATGTCTCTATAGTGTGGCAATCTATCTCAGCAGTAGTTTGCTTCTGTTACGGTATCTAATTAACACTAACTAATTGAAGGCTGCAAATCAGTGAACTAATACTAAACATATCTAATTTCCACCCGTTAGAGAAAGCTCCTAACGGACCTCTGAGATTCCCTAATACGAATTCTTCAACCATTTAGCGGTTTAAAATACGCTCATCTTTCATCCTTGTAAAAATTTAGAAATTCCTAAGGAGTTCTAAATGGCATTGCAGCAAGAAATTGTAGAAACGTACATATATTTTCTACACTATCCTATTACAAATTGGATTGTGAAACCCCAGTATTACACTCCTGCATGCAAGAAATTATTGGACCTAACACTAGCCCCTTTTAGTGCCTATTGTAGTCAGGGATGCTGCTGACGATGTCAGCCTCGTTGTCAGATTAATGTAAAAACATTTATGAAACATGTTAATAACCTTAAATAGCAAAAGAGGTGGATTAACTTAAGTTTAAAACTACAAAAACGTTACTATATGTATGCGAAATGCAGGAGTCGTGAATTACCCCCGGCAAAAATCTGTACTATAGATTGACTAATCACGAGCAACACTTCACTTAGGAAAGAAAGAACAGACTCTAAGAAACGTAGAAAATGTTAGAGGGACGCTAATTGCTCAGCAGGCAGCAATGCTACAAAAAAAATTATTTAAATAAACTCAAAATCAATGTAAAATTAGTATGAATTGTACTACTGAAAAGTATTATGTATGATAAATAAAGGATTGTGGCCTGAATTAAGCTGATTTTTTTTTTTAACCGCACCTATTAAAAAGAGGCAAGGAAAATTATAAATATATAGTAACTATAAATAGTTTTTTATTTTATTTAAATACACGATTCATAAAGAACAATGTTATTCACATTTAGTAAAATCCGACATTTCAGAGTAGATGGATCGAAAAAATTGAATAAGTTTGGAAAAACCTAAACACAAAATATAAAGGAATTAATTTAAAAACTGCCTCAAAATAAAGATATTTCTTAAAAAAAAAAAAAAAAATTGCACTTCTGATATGACTAGGTAAGGACCAGTAGTGTAATCTGTAACTTTAGCTGACATGGGTGAGAATGGAATACAGCCTGAGTCGAAGAGCACGTCAGAAATCAGAACGAGTTGCTGAGGGCAAATTAGGACTCAAAATATACCTGCAAATACTCCGGGGAGGTGGTTGCTTTAAATACGGCTGTCCTCATTTCTTTTTTTTCATCTTATTGCGTCGAGATCACCATTATCAACATAATTGACACTCAATACTACATTAATACAGCTTTCACCTGGTATGAATACTCATGTGTCTTCGAAAGCTTCCAAGATATGCGCTACTGAAATTACATTCACAGCATTTATATGGCTTCCCTCCAGTATGTATTCTCAAATGACTTTTTAAATCAGAAGTTGTTGCAGAAGCGTAATTGCATTCACTACATTTATATGGTTTTTCACCAGTATGTGTTCTCATATGGCTTTTCAAATGTACAGCTTGTGAACAACTGTATTTACACTCACTACATTTATATGGCTTCTCGCCAGTATGTGTTCTCATATGTTTTATCAAATTACTTTTAGTTGCTAAACTTGAACTACATTCGTTACATTTATACGGCTCCTCGCCAGTATGTGTTCTCATATGAATTTTTAAAGCAGATGTTGATGCAAAAGCGAAATTACATTCACTACATTTATATGGCTTTTCACCAGTATGTCTTCTCATGTGCAATTTAAATTTTCCAGCTCGTGAACAACTGTATTTACACTCACTACATTTATATGGCTTCTCGCCAGTGTGTGTTCTCATATGAAATTTTAAATTAGAAGCTGATGCAGAAGCGAAATTACATGCATAGCATTTATATGGCTTCTCGCCAGTATGTGTCCTCATATGAGTTTTTAAATCAGAAGTTGATGCAGAAGCGAAATTACATTCATCACATTTATATGGCTTTTCACCAGTATGTGTTCTCATGTGCAATTTTAATGTTCCAGCTTCTGAACAACTGTATTTACACTCACTACATTTATATGGCTTCACGCCAGTGTGTGTTCTCATATGCCTTTCCAAATGTCCAGATTGATTGCAAGAATAATTACATACAGAGCATTTAAATGGCTTCTCGCCCGTATGTGTTGACATATGAATTTTTAAAGATCTATTACATGCACATTTGAAGTTGCATTTACTACATTTATATGGCTTTTCACCAGTATGTGTTCTCATGTGCAATTTTAATCTTCTTGCATGAAAACTTCTGTATTTACACTCACTACATTTATATGGCTCCTCGCCAGTATGTGTTCTCATATGATATTTTAAACTAAAAGGTGATGCAGAAGCGAAATTACATTCACAGCATTTAAATGGCTTCTCGCCAGTGTGTGTTCTAATGTGTATTTGTAAAGATCTATTATCTACACATTTGTAGTTGCATTTACTACATTTATAAGGCTTCTCGCCAGTATGTGTTCTCATATGGATTTTCAAATTTCCAGATATTTTGCAAGAATAATTACATTCATTGCATTTATAAGGCTTATCGTCAGTGTGTGTTCTCATATGACTTTTCAAATTTCCTGATAATTTGCAAGAATAATTACATTCACAGCATTTAAATGGCTTCTCGCCAGTATGTGTTCTCATATGGCTTTTTAAATTTCCAAGTTGTTTGCAAGAATAATTACATTCATTGCATTTATAAGGCTTATCGCCAGTGTGTAATAGCATATGTTTTTCTAAATCAGGTTTTTTACTGGCTTTATGCTTGCAAACAGTGCAATTGTGTGACATAGTGATTATATGAGTAAAAACGAACAGAAACAGCAACGCCTTAATTCTTTCTTTTAGAGAACAAACAGGGGTGGGGGTCACAATTTCCCAATGATTAGTCCAAAATTTTTTTTTTTTTGCTAGCGAATATCTGCGAACCTCATAAGTTCATGTTCAGTTTAAAGTTTGTTGTCTTGGGTTTAGAAATCGACTGGTTACTCAAGTTCATGTTCATCCGAAGTTAAATGAAGACTGACTTTATATCACTTTGCTAACAGAGCAGCTAATCTACGCTAATGGTCTTCACGCTTTTGTTCAGTGAAGTCCTTAAGATGGCCAGTTCAACAGCAAACAATGAACCATTATGTTAGGCTATCCGCAGAGAAAATGTCCAATCTGTAACAGAAAAGCCATAAGTAGTAACAGCCACTCTTATGGAAGTGACTTACTAGTGCTTACCTTATTTTGGAGCTTTGGCATTTGGAAGATTAAGAATAAAAAGGAATGTAAAAAACTTTCTTACTAAGCGATGAATTGCTTTCATTAATAGATTAAAGGTAATCCGGAAAAAAAAAAAAAGAATAATGGATAATATACAGGGTGTTCATTTTACGACGGCTCAAATGCATTTCATGCTTAAACGGTTAATCTGAGCCAAAAATGGTAGAGGAAAAATTTGTTGGCGTCACCTCTAGTTTCAGTATATGTGACTTGATTTTAGATTTCTGCCCGCACCAAATGTGAGGGTTCGCATTTGATCCCCATTTTCATACACACACTTTTAAAGAGTATAAAAAGTTATGAAAGAAAACGGAAACCACAATTCGATTTCTTCAAAGTTAAAGATGCTAGGCCATTTCAAAATCTGGTATTTATTAATCAAATTTCAATTTTTTAACTTGTTATCAAAGAGAAAGAAGAGCACGCGATAGGTCATTTTTATGTATTTTTTCTTCCCCTTTCTACAAAAAATATTGCCAAGGCAGTAAAGCTAGTATTTTTCTTAATATCGGGAAATAAGTCGTTTTCCGATTGATTTTTCTCAGAAAAATCAAATTTTAAGTGCTGTACATGTTCTCAAGCATACAGAAAATGGCTAAAAATTAATTTTACATCTGTTACAAACAAGAAGGTTTAATAATTATTTGGTAATTTTGGGAGAGTTGCGTTAAATTACCGAAAAATGTAGAAACCTCCTGCCACATATTTAAGTGATCAATATCTTTCATGAAAGGGATCAAACTTATTGCTTAATTTATCAAATAATGCACTTTCTTTATTCAACTTGTGCAGCATGTACTGTGCCTTCAAAGGTGCCTCCTCTGGCTCGCAAGCCAGGTTAGCTTGGAGGTTATCAACAGCTCTCTGTATCTGAGGAGGCACCTTTGAAGGCACAGTACATGCTTCCAAATTACCAAATAATTATTAAACCTTCTTGTTTGTAACAGATGTAAAATTAACTTTTAGCCATTTTGTGTATGCTTTAATATCTAAAGCTCTTAACATTTGATTTTTCTTATAAAAATCACTCGGAAAACGACTTATTTCCCAATATTAAGAAAAATACTAGCTTTACTGCCTTGGCAATATTTTTAGTAGAAAGAGGATGAAAAAATACATAAAAATGACCTATCGCGTGCTCTTCTTTCTCTTTGATAACAAGTTAAAAAATTGAAATATGATTAATAAATACCAGATTTTAAAATGGCCTAGCACCTTTAATTTTGATGATATCGAATTGCGGTTTCCGATTTCTTTCATAACTTTTTAAGCTCTTTTAAAGTGTGTATATGAAAATGGGGGTCGACTGCGAACCCTTACTTTTGGTCGCGCGTCAGCCGCGTATGCAGGCAGGAATCTAAAATCAAGTCACATATTCTGAAACTAGAGGTGACGGGCAACAAATTTTTCCACTACCATTTTTTACTTAGATCATCCGTTTAAGCATGAAATGCATTTGAGCCGTCTTAAAATGAACACCCTGTGTATACAGGGAGATCCATTTAAATCGCACCAATCGCTAATAACTTTTTAGGAAAGCGGGATTTCGAAAAAACTAACGAAGTAAACTATATGATTTTTTTTGGTCTAGTTTTCAAATTTTCCACCCCGGATGCTGTATCTTTATTTTTGGCGGAGTTACGGCCAAAAACCCGATTCGGGTTTTATAAGGACCACTGGTTTTGACAATGATTATGAAAACTACATAAAAAACTATGAAAAATGACGTTAACCCCGTTTCGATATCCCTAACATTTGTTGAGATATTTAAGATCAAAGTTACTATTTTATCTATTTGTGAACTGTTTTCAATATTAATTTTCCTCCAGAAATACACGTTTTGGGAGGCCTCTGACTGCGAAAAATGTTATTTGCGACGCAAACAACAAAAAAAATAATAATAATTGAAGATTTAATAAAATGTAATGGTTATGGGTGAATCAGGATAAAATTGTTTTAACAACAAATAAAAGCAATCATCACATCATTTTAATGCACCCAGTAGGCAAGACTTATTGGCCTAACATTACGGTAAGAATCTCTTGCCAGGGTGTTGGTTTGGTGGTCAAGAGCGTGGCTTTGTAAGTGGGAGATCCCCAGTTCAAATCCCGCGTATGACTACACTTTATTAAAAAATGTATTATGATTTTTTAAGTAATAAGAATGACTTACAAAGCCACGTTCTTGACCACTTGACTAACATCGCCCCTCCCTGGCAAGATATTCTTACCAAAATCATTGGTCAAGAAGTCTTGCATACTGGGTACATTAAAATGATGTGATGATTGCTTTTATTTGATGATAAAACAAATTTGTTCTGATTCACCCATAACCATTACATTACACTTCATATTTTAAAATCTTCAATTATTATTAATTTTGTTCTTTGCGTCGCAAATAACATTTTTTGCAGTCAGAGGACCTCCCAAAACGTGTATTTCTGGTGGAAAATTAATATTGAAATCCGTTCACGAATAGATAAAATTGTAACTTTGATCTTAAATATCTCAACTAATATTAGGGATATCGAAACGGGGTCAACGTCATTTTTCACAGTTTTTTATGCAGTTTTCATAATCATTGTCAAAACCAGTGGTCCTTATGAAATCCCAATCTGTTTTTGGACGTAACTCTGCCAAAAATAAAGATACAGCATCGGGGGTGGAAAATTTGAAAACTAGACCCAATAAAACATATAGTTTACTTACGTGGGTTTTTTCGAAATTCCGCTTTCCTAAAATGTTATTAGCGATTGGTGCGTTTTAAATGGATCACCCTGTATACAGGGTGAACCAGTAAGTATTGTCCATAGACCTACTGTGTGTAGTACATCTAAAGTGGAGTTCAATGACGTATTGACCAACTTCATATTTTCCTCTGTTCTTGAGTGACATCAATTTAATTTTTTTTCTAAAATCCTTACTTTTTTCCAATAAAAACGTTATTACTCAGAAAGTTTAAATCCGAATTCGATTCTATTGCACTAAAAAAAAAAAAAAAATCTAAACTGAAAAATTTGAGAAAACAAATAAGTTTTCAACAGAACAAATTTTCTATTGTACCATATTTGAAAATAAGCAAATTAACCTTCGATAATAAAAATAGTACTTGTTTAAAATATTTCCCAACATTTTCTCATTTTTTTTTAAACGCAATTTTTAACCTTTGACTTTCTTATTCTAAGACAGCCTACTTTAAAATTGACTATTGGTCCATCTAAAAGAGTTTTCAATGAATTAAACAACTTGATAAACTAACACTATTGAGTGCTCGTGAACAAGTTTTCTTGTAGAACAAACGTAATTTCTCATACGAAGATAAAAGGAATCCTGGAAAATGATATACCGTTTGAAAGTCCATTAAACAAGGAAACTTTTATAAAAAGTGCCAGAACCTAGGTCAAGTAATGGTCACATAAGAGCCGAATGATTTTTCTTAAAAATTTCTATTACTACTATTTTTCCAGCATTCGGATGAAGATTGATGCTGTTTGGAGAATAACTTATGCTTCGAAATGGTATCAATTTTTAGAAAATTTATCTGTCTTTCTAACTGTGTCATCAGAATCGAATTCGGACTAAAACTTTCTGAGTAATAACATTTTTATTGGAAAAAAGTAATGATTTTAGAAGAAAAAAATTAAAGTGACGTCACTCAAGAACAGAGGAAAATATGAAGTTGGCCAATACGTCATTGAACTCCACTTTAGATGTACTACACACAGTAGGTCTATGGACAATACTTACTGGTTCACCCTGTATAAATGGTTAATCTACAGTTTCATTAAATCCTATACCGCAAGTTTCATCAAATTCTATACATTTGCAAAAGATCTTCTCCGAACATGAAATAAAGGAACTGTGGTCGGTGTGATGCAAGGAACTCACAATAAGTCTACTTGATCAGAACTTATTATTACATATAATATTCACTAAGTACATAGTATGGTGGGGGTAACCTTTACATCTTCCTTTTTCTTTTTTTAACGTATTAATTTTTTTAAAATACATTTAACACAAATCTTAGAGAATGAAAAATTTCTTTAATTATTAAAACAAATTGAACACAAATTTTAGAGAGGGAGAGAGAGAAAAAGTTCCTTTTGTTATTTCTTCTTTTGCTGCCATTTTTGTTTCTTTGGAGTCTGTGACTTCCAGGATAGAGGCTGTCTAACCGGGCGTCCACTGGAGGATGAAATAAATCGCCCACCGATTCATCCTCGCTTTCATTTGGTTCTTCCACTACACTTTTAACTTCTTCTCCTCCCAACTTTTCCTTTTCAAACTCTACTCCCTGAGGTTCAATTTGCTCTTTTCTGGCTACCTCAGATTCTTCTTCTAATATATTTTCTCCTATTAAATTTGGTATTTTCCGTAAAAATCTCCTATTACGTACGAGCATACTTCCTTCTTGCATTCGAACTTTGCAGGATTTTGGTGCTTCAGCCTTTGATTCTATCTGTCCAGGATCCCACTCTTGCTATTTCTGAACCATTACTCTTTGTTTATTTTGCAGTGCCGGTAATTTTCGTGACCCTCTGTCGTAATACTTCTTTTGTAGCTTCTTTTTGTATGTCAATTTGTTGAGAGTATCTTCAATACTTCACTATCTGAGGTGTTAGTTTATTGGAATATACAGGTAAGTTATCGGTAAGTCTTCTAGACATTAGTAGTTCAGAAGGAGATGGCATATCACCAATTGGTGAGTTTCGGTATTGTAGTAATGCTAAATGCATACAATTATTGTTTCGGTTAGGTTTTTTCAAAATGTTTTCAACAGTTTGTATAGCTCTTTCCACCATGCCATTTGATTGGGCATAAGTAGGGCTGGTTACAATATGTTTGAAATCCCTTGTTTGCGAGAAGTATTTAAATTCATAAGCCGTAAATTTAGGACCTCTATCAGTAATAATAACATCTGGAATACCATGACGAGCCATTATAGATTTTGAATGAGTTATTACAGGTGCGCTATTTAATTGTTGTTGATGAGCTAATTCCACAAATTTAGAAAAATATGTCACAACCTAATTATTGCCATGGTCTCGTAGGAATTTCATGTGGTATCATGGGTTCTTTTCTGTTTGAATTCCTAAAACTTTGTCAACTATCACATTCATCAATTATGTCATTAATCTGTTTCGTCAATCCTGGCTCTCTCTTGCAAGAGCTTTGGTTCTTTCTCTTCCTTGATGGCTCTGATGATGTCTATTTAACATAGCTTTCCTTTATTACGACTGCGCCATCTGATGCAAGGAACTCACAATAACTCTGCTTGATCAGAACTTATTATTACATATAATATTCACTAAGTATATAGTTAGTATGTTGGGAGTAACCCTTACTTCAGAACTTCAGAAAATCCGTAGAATAGTAAATTTATTGAATATATTACACTTACTAGGAAATTAAGAAACCAACTTGAAAAGATATCAGATAATGGAACATTATGTCAGAGTCACTAGAAGAACAGGTTGGAAAATTAAGAAGTGATACAACATTTCCATGTTACGGCTCTTTTACTTAGTGGGTTATTCAACGAATGCAATAGTCTTACGACAATGTTAGAAGCCCGCCAAAAGATGATGAACTTACACTTGAATATGTCTGAGGAACTATTGGATTAATACAAAAGATAAACAGAATATGTAAGTAACGCGTATGGGTTGTTACGACAATAAGCAGGCTGAGAGCGAACCACGCGGTGTGCGGATCGTATCTACACAGGATCAACAGAAGGTCCTCTCCTCTTTGCGTAGATTGCAATGAGGAGGAAGATTTCAAACATGTAATAATGATATGTCCACGTTATGTGGTAGAAAGGACACGAATGTTTGACGATATATACAGGTATTTAGATGCACCATTTCGCTACGAAGACATTATATTCTCCACCAACATTTATGTGCTTAAGTCGATAGCAGAGCTAGCAATGAAATATGAATGTATTTAGAAGCTATAGCCGAATTAGAATGAATGGAACAAAATGCTTAGAGAAGGATTACGTGATTTTAATTTTGGTTAAGCGAGAAGGATGGCAGGAGCACAGAGTGCTGCTCCATCCATTAGCAGTAGTTTATGTAAATAGCGGTATATAGTAGAGGGATGAATGTGTGAAGCGAATGTATTTGTAGGTAAGAATGGAGAGTGAGTGATATTCTAGTGATAAGCACCTAGACGATGCTGGCTGTATGGCGGAAGCCAATGCCAAAAAAAGAAAACAAAAAAAAAAAAAAAGTAACGCTAATTACCATAATGAGTACTGTAATACCTTCAAGACAACAGCAAAAATGTCCTAAGAATTTTGAAACGAGTAGAAACAAGATTTATGTAATTTTAGGAAAACAATGATTGGTAACAAATTAACATTTTAAGTTTACAGAATTCTACAACCTGAAACAGACAGGGAAATAAATAAGACCAGTAGTTAAAATACATATCAAAATTATGAGTTTGGATTCCTATAGTCAACTGACGGGCTTGCCACTAGGGTTAGTTTTTTCTTTTTAATTGTAAATTCTTAAAAATTTACGGTTCTGCAGCTCTGTTTTGCATTAGTGAATTCTACGATCGTACGCGGCCCCATTTAAAATTACTTGAAAAACCATGCAAGTATTACCTGAAATTACCAAATTCCTTGGAATACCACGCTGACACTAATCTGCTACAAAAAAACTTCTTCTTTAACTAAAAATACTTCTTAAAGCTTGTTGTGTGAACAATTACCACGAGAAGTAGTTTTTAGTTTAACACGCCTAGCGGACAGATAAGGGAAATGATATGGTTTCGAATAACCTTCTGAACTGTTACATCCAACAAGATTGTTTACCCTTATCTTGTTTTGTATGCAATACAATGTTGAATGTGTCTAATTGAAATGTTTCAATGTAAAGTGAAGAGTGTGCTTGAAGGACAAAACGATAACGAAGGAAATATAAAATATGATACTATTAAAATAACTATAAAATATTACAAAATACTATTTGTGACTGGCAAACATTTGTTACTAATTAACTTATTCAACGAAATAATGTACTTAAAATTTAATTCCAACATTTGAGTGCTCGTAAAATTATCCAATTAATATCATTTATGTAATGTTTTAAGGTATTTTAATTAGATAATTAACTCTTGCCTTGTTTCCAATCGCACTCGTTCAATTATCATGAAATTTACTCAAACTTATCGGAAAAAATATCAGTTCCCGTGTTATTTCCAAGAAAGCGTTGTGTTATGAAAAAAGGTTTAAGGTTTGATGATTTACTTTTTCTTTTGAAATGATTGTTAGGTACGAAATGCTGGATAATATCTTTTGATTCTTGAATCAACTTCGCCTAGGCAGGAGGACAAGTTACAGGCCTAAATAGTATTTTGTTTTAGCATCTGCACAACTTCATACTAGTAAGCGGCCACAGACAATTTCTCTAGTTATATTTGTAAGGCTTTGTGCCAGTAAGTATTCTCATGGCTGTTCAAAGGACCATGTGAACAAGTGAAATTACACTCACTAAATTTAAATGGCTTTTGACCAGTATGTGTTCTCATGTCTTTTTGACTGACTAGTAAATGAACTACTGTAATTACAATAACATTTACATGGCCAGTGTATACACTTATAATTCTTTGCAAATCATAGTTTGTTTCAGATGTATATTGGCAAACACTGCAATGGTACGTGATCTTGATTAAATAAATGAAAACAGGTGATTACTAACAGCAAGAGTTACTTCGTGAAGAGGCAAGCGCAAGGCCTTAATGATCGTCTCAGCTGTTACGATGAATAAATCAAACTCATCACAATTATGCTATAAGGCTTTCATTTCTAATTTGCAAAGCTTCAGCAAAAATAAACAGTGCTGCCTGTTGGTTTAACAATTGACTTGAGTGTAAAGCACATAGTCTGCGAAAATAGCCAGCCTCTATCATATGTATAGTACGGTCCTTAAGATGCACAGCGCAACTGGAAACAATGCTTCACTAAGTTAGTTTTTCCGCAGAGATCATTTCCAATCTGTAATAGAAATGCAGTAGTAACAAATTTATTTCGCTACAGATAGAAATCATTCACGAATGCCGTTGAGTAGTTTTTTACTCCTTAGTTGAGACATGGTAAATATTAAGAATGAAGAAGAATGTAAAAATACCTCTTCATACAGAGATGTACTACTAAGATTATGTACCGGATGGTGCACCAAGGCCACCAATTAGACATGCTTCATCATGCCTCTATAGTGTGGCAAAAACTCACTGAAAATAAAGATATTTCTTTTAACAAAAGAAAAAAAAATTGCACTTCTGATATGATAGATAATAAATACGATTAGATAATGACCAGTAGTGTAATTTGTACCTTTAGCTGACATGAGTGAGAATCGAATAAAGCCCTGAGTCGAGAAGAGCACGTCAGAAATCAGAACGAGTTGCTGAGGGCAAATTAGGACTCAAAATATACCTGCAATTACTCCGAGGAGGTGGTCGCTTTAAATATGGCTGTCCTCTTTTCTTTTTTTCCAATCTTATTGCGTCGAGATCCCAATTTTCACCAATGAATGAATGATTCTTTGTTATTAAAAAAAGAAATTATATTTCTAACATCTATACGACATGGTCCATAGGCCGTCTGTCAGAGTCTACACAAAATATTTAAATATAAAATCCAGGTAAATTTATTTAAACTAGATGATATCAATATAATGTAATTAATACATTTATTTTGTTTTTATTTCAACCAATTACCTTAACATAACAAAGAATTCTTCTTGTGATAATGATCTTTTTTTAAAAAATCGGGTTCTGCAGTTATTAAAAATGGGGCATTCGGCAATAAAATGAAATGTATTTTCTATTTTATTTAAATTACACATTGAGCATTTGTAATTTGTTCCAGTAAAGCCATGGCTTGTAATTTAGGTTCAACATTTCTCCGCGTATTTTAAAAATCAATATTTTACATTCTAAGCTTAAATTTCCTAACATATAGGGCACATTAAACTGCAGAGAATAAAATTGCTCATGATACTGGGCATGTTTAGCTAAGAAAAGAAATTCCTCTCGCTCATTACTTATAACTACAGACAATAAATTATTTGTTTGAAGTTTCCATGTACTACCTGGGTAGTTATCCAACACATCAAACCTCTCTGCTAACTGCAACCAACTTTGAAACCAGCAAATTTTATTTTTTACCACTTCCATCGCGGTTATATAAGTTAGTCGATCCTGCGAGTGAGTAAGTAAAACATTAAAAACATAGGAAAAATGAAACTTCAAGGAAAAACTGAAGAGTGTGCTCCGTCCCGTTTCCCAATGCAGGTAGTATGTTGGACAATTCCTAGTTAGATTAAATAGTCTTTTTATAAAAAATCTTTATAGCTTTTCCGCATCTTCAAATAATTCATACCCCCATACCTGATAACCATAACAGATAACGGAACGAATTACTGCATCAAAAATTTTATATTTGGCGGATAAGCTAATGAAATTATTTTTAATAAAATTATACCAAACACTGCCGACACAGCGTTTCCCCGCAGCTAATTTCTCCTTTAAATGCAGTTTAAAATTTAAAGTCGAGTTGAGGTTAATGCCTAAATACAATAGTTATAACTTCTCACAACCTCAATCGGCTCTCCATTATATGTCCATCTTTCTCCCACACAGTTTCTTCGCCCAATTTTCCTAAAAAAAATGACGATGTTTGTTTTTGCAAGATTAATACGGAGATTCCAATAATCAGCATATTCGCCGAGCCTCTGAATCATCAATTGGAGAACTTTCGCGTCCTCTGCCAAAAGCACAATGTCATCTGCGTACATTAACGTATTTACTTTAGTCTGGCCAACCATAAGTCCTCCACCAATACTTCCGGGCAAATCAAGTATGAATAAAGCAAAGTGGACTTAACAGACCACCTTGTCTGACTCCCATCTCAGTAGCAAAACTTGAGCAAAGACCACCGTTGCACCATACCGACGCCTCCGTTCTGCAATATAAACTTTTAATAGCGTTTACAAACTTACTAGAAAGACCTAGAGTATATAATTTGTATATAAGTAGGCTTACCATAACTAAGAAGAGCCAAACCGGGACGCAGAGGAGGAAGAGGCTCATTTTCGTTTTGCTTTTCGCTTAATTTGTGTTTTTCATATTTGAAATGCAATCAAAATTATTAAGAACTGAAAACATATTAATAAATGGGCGAGGGGGAACGATCGGCCGGGGTGTCGGTGTTGTTCAAGTTTGACCGGGACGCCGGGACAGGGATCTCAAACCGGGACGTATGGTAAGCCTATACATAAGGGCATTACGGTCAACACTATCGAAGGCGGCCTTAAAGTCAACAAACAAAGCATATACCTTTTTCTTGCGCTGTTTCCATTTTAACTTCATAATATTAACAAGCTGGGCCCAGGGGCCGCCCACCAAATAGATGGGTCGACCAGGTGGAGGAGGATCTGCGGGCGATGGGCGTAAGAAGGTGGAGGGCGAGAGCCCAAGAAAGAGAGGAATGGCAGAGAATAGTGGTGGAGGCCTTGGTCCTTTTAAGGACTGTTGAGCCTTAGAGAAGAAGAATATTAACAAGCGTAAAAATATGATCAATAGCCGAATGACCTTTTCTAAAACCAGCCTGATTAATTCCTTTCCAAAGATTCCTACTTTCCACCCAAGCATTTAATCTTAAAAGCAATAGAGCCGTATAAATCTTACAAACTGAATTTAAAAAAATAATACCTCTGTAGTTACTAGGACACCGCATATCTCCTTTTTTGAAAATTTAGAAAACAATGGACTTGCCAAAACTCGGCGGAACAATACCTCGGTTGTAGTACTCATTAAATACGTGTAATAGGTAATCTTGAAATAATTTAGGTGAATTTTTCAAAAATTCGCTTGGAACTCTATCCGTTCCTGGTGCTTTATTATCTTTGGCCTGGCTCAATAGTTCATCCTGTCAAGACTGGGATCTGACACTGATGGTTCCGCCCATAAAATCGGCAAAGCATCCAAACCCGGATTATACAAACTGATGAAATAATCACGCCAACAACTAGGGGCTATCTCATTACTACGCAGATACGCTTTACTTTTACATTCACTAATTTCAGAATTGGCTACTACCTTTAACTAAACTGATTTGATCACCCGTATTTTTAAAAAACTCTATTTCTTTTCTCTTGCATACAGCTTTGTACAATCGATTTTCTCTTAAATAAGCGACCTTCACAATTGTGGAATTCGTTTTCCTAAATAAATTCAACAGCCTAAAAGATCTATTCCTAGCCTTCAAGCAGTCACCGTCAAACCAGCTATTACGTCTTAAAATTTAAACAATATTCACCATTATTGTCACTCAATACTACATTAATACGGCTTTCCCCTGGTATGAATACTCATATGTCTTCGAAAGTTTCCAAAATATGCGCTACTGAAATTACATTCGCTACATTTGTATGGCTTCTCTCCAGTATGTATTCTCATATGTACTATCAAATTTGCTTTATTTGCTAAACTTGAACCACATTCGTTACATTTATATGGCTTTTCACCGGTTTGTGTCTGCACATGTGTTCGCAAATGTCCAGCTTGAGTAAAACTATCATTACACTCACTGCATTTATATGGCATTTCGCCGGTATGTATTCTCGTATGCTTTGCTAAAGCTGCAACATCTGAACAACTGTATTTACATTCACTACACTTGTATGGTTTTTCACCAGTGTGTATTCTTAAATGAAGGTTAAAACGGCCAATATCACCATAACTGTAGTTACATTCACTACATTTATATGGCTTTTCGCCAGTATGTGTTCTCATGTGAACTTTTATATTTTTAGCAAGTGAACAACTAAAATTGCAAACACTACACTTATAAGGCTTTTCACCAGTATGTGTTCTCATGTGCAATTTTAATGTTCCAGCTTGTGAACAACTGTATTTACACTCACTACATTTATATGGCTTCTCGCCAGTATGTGTTCTCATATGCTTTTTCAAATTTCCAGATATTTTGCAAGAATAATTACATTCATTGCATTTATATGGCTTCTCGCCCGTATGTGTTCTCATATGGCTTTTCAAATTTCCAGATATTTGGCAAGAATAATTACATTGACTGCATTTATAAGGCTTGTCGCCAATGTGTGTTCTCATATGTCTTTTGAAATTTCCAGATGTTTTGCAAGAATAATTACATTCATTGCAATTATAAGGCTTATCGCCAGTATGTGTTCTCATATGGCTTTTCAAGTGTCCGGATTGTTTGCAAGAATAATTACATTCATTGCATTTATAGGGCTTATCGCCAGTATGTGTTCTCATATGCTTTTTCAAATTTCCAGATATTTTGCAAGAATAATTACATTCATTGCATTCATAAGGCTTTTCACCAGTATGTGTTCTCATGTGCAATTTTAATGTTCCAACTTGCGAACAACTGTATTTACACTCACTACATTTGTATGGCTTCTCGCCAGTATGTGTTCTCATATGCCTTTTCAAATTTCCAAATTGTTTGCAAGAATAATCACATTCACTGCATTTATAAGGCTTATCGCCAGTGTGTAATAACATAAGTTTTTCTAAATCAGGTTGTTCACTGGCTTTATGCTTGCAAACAGTATAATTGTATGACATATTGATTAAATGAGTAAAAACGAATAGAAACAGCAACGCCTCAATTGTTTCTTTTAGAGAAGAAACAGGGCTAGGTCACAATTTCGCAATAATTAGTCCAAACTTCTTGTACTTAGAAACCGACTGCTTACTCAAGTTGAGGTTCATTCAATGTTAAATGAAGTCGGACTTAATATCACTTTGTAATCAGAGCACCTAATCTACGCTAATGGTCATCACGCATTTGTTCAGTGAAGTCCTTAAAGTGGCCAGTTCAACAGCAAACAATGAACCATTATGTTATGTTATCCGCAGAGAAAATGTCCAATCTGTAACAGAAAAGCCATAAGTAGTAACAGCCACTCGTATGGAAGTGAGTAGTACTTATTTATTTTTGAGTTTAGGCATTGCGAATATAAAGAATAAATAGGAATGTAAAAATACTTTCTTACTAAGCGATGCATTGCTATCATAAATAGGTTAAAGGTAAAACGCAAATATATAAATGAAATGTCAATCTACAGTTTCATTAAGAGTATGCGACAATCAAATTTTATACATTTGCAAAAGATCTTCTGCGAACATGAAATTAAGAAATTGTGGTCGGTGTGATGCATGGAACTCACAATAACTCTACTTGACCAGAGCTTTTTGTGTTGAATACGTATAATATTCACTAAGTACACAGTATGGTGGGGGGTAACCCTTTATGTTCTAGGGTATGGGTAACCCTTACATATTCCTTTTTCTTTTTTTTACATTTTATTTATTTAAACACATTGAACACAAATTTTAGAAAGAGTGAGAAAAGTTCCTTTTATTTCTTCTTTTGCTGCCATTTTTGTTTCTTTGGAGTCTGTGACTTCCAGGGTAGAGGCTATCTAACAGGGCGTCCACTGGAGGATAAAATACATCGCCCACCAATTCATCCTCGCTTTCATTCGGTTCCTCCACTACATTTTTAACTGCTTCTTCTTCACCCAACTTTTCCTTTTCAAACTCTACTCCCTGAGATTCAATTTGCTCTTTTCTGGCTCCCTCAGATTCTTCTTCTAACATATTTTCTCCTATTAAATTTAGTATTTTCCAAAAATCTCCTATTACGTACGAGCATACTTCCTTCTTGCATTCGAACTTTGCAGGATTTTGGTGTTTCAGCCTTTGATTCTATCTGTCCAGGATACTCTTGCTATTTCTGAACCATTACTCTTTGTTTATTTTGCAGTGCCGGTAATCTTCAAGACCCTGTGTCGTAATACTTATTTTGTAGCTTCTTTTTGTAGGTCCATTTCTTGAGAGAATCTTCAATAGATACTATCTGATGTGTTAGTTTATTGGAGTAAACAGGTAAGTTATCGTTAAGTCTTCTAGACATAAGTAGTTCAGAAGGAGATGGTATGTCACGAATTGGTGTGTTTCGGTATTGTAGTAATGCTAAATACATATCATTATTGTTTCGGTTAGCTTTTTTCAAAATATTTTTAATAGTTTTTATAGCTCTTTCCACCATGCCATTTTATTGGGCATAAGTAGGGCTGGTTACAATATATTTGAAATCCCATTTTTTCGAGAAATATATAAATTATTAAGTCGTAAATTGAGGACCTCCATCAGTAATAATAACATCTGGAATACCATGACGAGCCATTATAGATTTTATATGAGTTATTACAGTTGCGCTATCTAATTGTTGTAGATGAGCTAATCCCACAAATTGTGAAAAATAATCTATGATCAATAAATAATGTCTATTAGCTAAGAAAAATATGTCACAACCTAATTATTGCTATGATCTCCTAGGAATTTGGTGTGGTATCTTGGGTTACACGTTTGCAAAAAATCGTACTGGATTTGATGATTATGATCAGTTATATAGTATTATTATGGTAGGTGAATTCCTTTCATAATGCCGACGCCGTTTTGAGGCCTACTTTTTTGCAATTAATCACAGATTTCTGCATCAATTTTTAAAATAACCCCTATGCATTGTGTACCTTTCGAAAGGTGATTGTATGTAGATGTTTTTCCTGAATAGTGCACGGTTTTTTCATATAAAATGTTTTTGAGAAAAATGAAGTCAAAGTTTTTGGAAAAAATTAGAAACTTGCTATTTCTTATGTTTGGGCCACAATTTGAAGTACTTAATATTATTATTTTGAAATATAAATTAGCTTATTTAAAATGAAATATAACCTTTCTAATGAGCTAATTGAAATTGCTGCAGCTATAAAATAGTTTGAGAAATATAGACAACTGTTTGCTAAAAAGTAGTAGTACCTTGAAAAAACATAAAATTAAAAATATCTACAAAACGGAGCCGAATCGAGTCATAGTTTATATGGAATTTTTTGTTGCAAATGATGCCCAGAACCACTGATCAAGGTCAGGGAAGAAAAAGTTTTGAAATTTGTGACTCTTTTTTCAAAAGACATAGAAGTGTTTTACCTTCTCTATCTTTACTTTGCTGATTGCTTTTTGATATTGAACCAGATTCATAAGATTTTTTGGTTGGCCACTCCTGATAATATTAAACAGAAGTTTAATATTACTCTCGAATATAATCATTTTCCTTAGACCTGAAACACCAATAAAAAAAAAAATTAATACAAAAAGCTAATAAAATTAAATAAGTAAGCCAAGATGGAATATAGAAATAAGTTTAAAATGAAGTGTTTTACCTTCATCTTTGCTTTACGATATTAAACCAGATTCATATTTCTGGGTTAGCTACTCATGATAACACAAATGTTCTGTTTAAGTCTACTCTTGAGTATAATCATTTTCCTTAGTCCTCAAACAGTATGATCTATCTAACAAAAAAACATTTTACTATAATACACGTAATAACAAACATTGTAAAAATTCAACTCTATTTTGAAATAGAGTTGAAAAATTAAATTAAATTATGAAAAATTTGAAAAAAGATTTTTATCAAATAAATTAAGCATGGAAGTTATGTATGGAAGGGATAAAATGCATCTTTGTTATATGGGAGGAATGATAGCCCTAGACTCTAAATTACTGCCAATGAACCATTTTTCGCTTTCTTTGTTTTTTAATATTTACTTAGTTTTACGTAAAAATAAAGTAATTTTCAATTCACAGGAGCTATATTTTCTTTCTACTCGACATTCTGGGGCACCTTTGCTTCCGTGCAAAAAGATAGGTATTTTTGATGTTTACTACCTAATCCAAACATTTAAGAATCAGAAAACAGTAATTGATCACTAGTTGCAAGCAACGCACCATCACACGAACATTTAGAAGTTTTTACTAATGAAGCATGCAATAATTACGTATACTAGATGACTAAATCCTTAGCGAGCTGACAGCAAATTTCCATACTGTTAGTCTTCCAATGAGAAGATGTACATAAGTAAACAACAATTTAGAAGCAAACTAAATAAATTAAGTAACCTAATACTGAACCGTTTTCTTTCCTAAATCTTAACCTTATCCTGAATGGTGTTTGCATTACCCACCGCGTGATGCGCTACCATCTCAGTCACTCTCTCTCTCTCTTGGGAAATTTCATCCAGGCCCCTCATTCCAATCCATCTATTGGCTAGAATTGTGCAGCACTAGGAAAGGATTGCCTCAGAATATTATTGACTTTTACATTACAAACAAATCATACAAACATTACTACACTCGGTCCACGCTTTTTCTATCTCCTTAATAAAACTGACGTAAAATTTTAAAAAGAAAAAATCAGACAAGAAATGTACGTTATAGTGAAAAAATTATAACATCTTCGTGGTTCGTACAGATTCATTAGTTAGATGCTGAGGGGTTTCAAGGCATCTGGTAGACATCTCACTGATGTGGTTTAATGAGTTATCTCTATGTATGGAGCACACGTCCAACGCTTTATAAGACCAAAGAGGAAACATCCATCCATCCATCTTGCGATGGATTATTTAAGGCAGTGGTCTTCAAACTTTCTGAACCATTGGTTCCCCAATGAACTTGTTCATATAAATCGTCGCTTAAAACCTTGCATTATTTTTAAGTTAAATTTTATAAGTACTATTCTTGCATTACATTAACAAAGTAGCAGATTAATCGATTCAAAGTCAGCGTTAATTGTAATTAAAGGTATTTTCCTAGACTCGAGAATTAGCAGATAGTGCCAAGAGCTAGCTGATGTCGCCAAAGCTATGGGTTCCATCACATCCATTGCAAGATATATTGCAGTACGAATAGGAGGCCCGCTTGACGCGACTGAGAGCAGCCCAGCCCAATTCATTATAACAAAGAAAATTTACCGGAAGAAACGATAAGCCACTGAGGAGGCCAGCATCAAACTGTCCTTATACAAAGATACTGCTCCGATTGAACCTGTCAAACATACCTAAGTTATGGTGTTACGGATCAAGTAATAAATCCAGTCGGTATATTAATCAGACATCATAAAGACGTAGTAATTAACTAAGGGAGCTTTATACAGTAAGGTAAAAATCTTTAAAAACTTTGTCGGTACAATAAAGTAGTAATAGTAATAAAATTCACCCAGTAATATAGTATTATCACACTATTATAAAAAAAATTTATAAAACTAAAAAACAGACAAAGATAATAACAACTACGAACATTGATCAGAACTAGTTACAGGGTGCAGCATTTTGTAAAGGCAGGGATAAGTTATGTCTACCTATTCTACAAAATATTAAAATCTTTTGCATTTTATGCAAAACAATTATATTAACCTTAATAATTTTTTTAGATTAGTTAATTATATTCTCTATCTTTGGAATATGATGTAGCTAATCTATTGAGTCGATAGAGGTACTATCATCTTGAGAGCATGTTTCTGCTTCACGTTCCATGAAGTATAAATTATACCTTTGATTGGATCCGTTCTTAGAATGCTTGTTCTTTTTATTAGTGATTTCTTCCATTTAAGGAGATTTGTTTACTAGATCCTTACACAATACGTCCATCACATTTCGGTACGATTTGACTGAATTGTTTGAGTAAAAGTAAAATTTTCTTACACGCTTCTGATCCAATCAGAAACAAAACACACGTTAAAACGGGTACAAGCCATCGAAATACGATTTTCGAAAAGTAAATATTAGGCCAACTCTTAAAACTATATTAACAGTTAGACATGTTCAAGTTATTTGTAATCCTTAATTTAATGTTTAAAATTTGTAATAACGCGACTTAATAAACAGCAACTCTCTTCTGTTAGTTAAAGCTTGGAAATTCATGATACCTCGATTAATAAATACTGATCATGATTAATTGTACGCTATATTTTAATACAAATTCATAAGTTTACTTGAGATCACTAGAAACAATCCTCAGAATAGATTAATTTGTTTGTACAGGATTACTAATCCTTTGCAATTTGGCCGAAGGAATTTTCGATAGTTGTTATAAATAAATAAAAAATGAATACTTTTTGTAAATAATGAATGAATGGTGAGTACAAATAGTAAATAATCCAAGAAATCAAGAATCTCGTAAATACAAAAATAAATAATAATCACTGTAAAGGGATTAGCTTATACTGCATTCAACCGTGGACATCCCTGGTTCGAATCCAATCGTTGATCCTTAGATTTTCTCTTCCTGGAAGCTTCTTACAGCTCACATTCCGGAGTGTTACCTGTAACAAGGGAATACTGTCCGGAGATCGTCACCGAAAAAGCACTGGGCGCTAATAACATTGACGCGCCTTAAATAAAAAGAAACATCACCTTATTTAGAATTGGTCAAAAATATTTTTTTGATGCATAGGTATATACAATTCTTAAAATATGAAAAATATTTATCCAAGAGTAAATGCTTAAAACGAAGAAATATGCTATTGTAAAAGCTCTTCTATAGATAATTTTTAATTTATTCTTTATTTTTAAGTGCATCATTAGTACGCAGTGCCTTTTTCAGCGCACCGCCGGTCTTCAAACAGTGTTTTCTCGTTTCAGCCCTTTTCATCACAGGTCTAAATTGTAAGAGGATCTTGGAAACAGCCAAAGTATAAGGGGAATCAGTTGTACTCAGGATTTCTGCTTGAAAGACCAGTGCACTAATCATTCAGCTAATCTCTGTCCTTTCTTACAAATAAATATGTCATATTTAAATAAATCATTTTGTGTGAATTTTATCGGTACATCAGTCAAAGGTCCGTTTCGAATAAATAGAAACTTTTGTCCACATATTCTGGACGACGAATAATGTGAACAGAGTTCACAAACTACACCAAAAAAATCTATTTTTTAAGATCATCTACCTATAAAAAATTGCAATTTAAGTCTATTAAATAAACTGGTTTCTTCTTAGATAACAAATATTATAAATTCATATGAATATCAAAGAGTTAAAATTTTGAGTTTTTATAGTAATTAACACTTTAATAAAAGGAAGTCCATGGAAGCCTAAATCAAACATGTGTAATATGGATTGCTAGTATGGAGGCTTTCTTAGTATTAATATAAATTATTTCTGTTAATTTAAGCAAGAAGGAGGAGAGCACAGATTATTAAAAAATCCTTAAGAACCAGTTGGGTTTGAGTTAACATTTGTGGCAAAATTGCAAAAACTTCGAGTTCAATGATGGGAGATCGATAACTTGAGAAGTAATGCAAGACTATTCACGTGCTGAAGTCGAAGTTTAATTTTGAAACTATTACTTTCATTGCTGAGATTCTGGGAAAATATTAATTAACTCCAGTGTCATTATTTTCTCACATGCCAGGAGGCCTCCTAGTAACTATTAAGTCAATTTAGGGTTGAAGGGTTACCCTAAATGAAAGCCAAGACATTTAAAATTATTGTTGCAACATAATTAGGTTTCTACTCAGTGGAAATATTGATTAAACCACAATTAAAACACAACATTGCCGAATTAACTCCAAAAATGTCAATACCAAAGTGTATTTGTAACAATAAGCGTTCGCTCACCGCTCCTAGACACCCCGCTATCGTTGTTCATCTAAAAAAAACTAGGTTCAGGATCCACCATTCTAAATATAAACACACTTTTGTGTATTTATTTTCGTCATTATATGATGAACAATGGAGTGAACCCATGTAGTCTAGAGTTTCTCTTTAAATGTAGGAGAAAAGTTATTTAATCTAGTCTCTGAGATGGAAGATCTTAATTGTATTTAGTCTACTCACAATTAAAATTTTTAATCGAGCGTACATTGAAAATATAATTTTGTTTATACGTTTTCGTGGGAGCAGAACCTGGGCGCCTCCTTAGAAAAAGTCTGTGAAAAAGTTTACGCTAAATAGTAATTAAAATGTTACAACTTCACTAATTCAAGCGTGCTCTAACCATGTTCTTTACAACCTAAATTTAAGAGCTGTGTATTTGAAAAAAACCTTATAATTCTCGTAAACATTTGAATTATTTAAATAAAAGTGATAAAGCTTTAGGTTCGACACATTGCCTCACAGCTAATGTGCCAATTCTCCCAGAAATGTTGAAAGGGCGCTTAACAGTTCCAGAAAAGTAAAACGTCCGTTAGATGTACACAGGGCGAGCAAGGATACGATGAATTTCATTGCAGTGTAGAACTGGATGGCAGCAACATAGGAGACCGAAAAAACCTGGCAGAGAGCACTTCATCAGGCCAGCACTCTTTGGCTTGTATCGTCGTCTTGGAGCCGTATAAGTGTAGTGAATGTAATTACAGTTGGATATCGCATGATGCAGAACAGCTATAATTACATTCACTACACTTGTATGACTCGCAGCCAGTATGAATTCACTTTTTTCTTTTTTCAATGACCCATCATAATTACAACTATAATTGCATTTAATACTCTCTTTAAAAGGCTTTCTGCCACAATGTATTCTCAAAAGTCTTCACACGTGTACAGGTCCTGCAAAAGATTAACAGCTTTCTTCTCATTTATAAGACTTTTCGCTTTTTTGTATTCTCATATGTTTTATACGTATCCCAATTCAGTTGAATATACCGAATGGCTCGGTGCCAGAATGTATTCACGTACTTGTTTTCAATGCACGTCACAATGCGTGATCTTGTAAGACAAATGTATGCTCATGTACAGCTGCATGACATACAATGACTCTTTGCCTCATTTTCCATTAGATTTGATTTCTCATATGATAATAAATATTTATTTATCTGGATTTACGCTCAACCCGTTCAGCTGGCAATCGTCGCAAAATAGATTCTGCAAAGATGTGTAAAATATACAGAAATACTTGTGGTGTAGCTATCCCATGAAGTTTATATCGACTGGCTATCTCCTTCAGGACTTTTCCAGCCGTTAATAGAAGACTATCCCATGACCGCTTTGTTGCACTCTCTCTCTCTCTGCAAAATATATTAGGAACTAGTCTGCACTGGGAACCTTCAAAACTGCTGCACAAAAACAAATACGCTGTGATATCCAAATGATGTAAGAGACTCAGTAAGGGCGAGAAAAATTGTACAACTTGTGATTTTGTTCACCAGACCTCTTGTTCCATCTATAACAGAAATACAGTTGGTAGTAACCTTTTTTTATTTTTGCGAGGCTTCCAAAAAAAGTTATAATTATGAAAAGTAAAGAAGTGGCTTTTTGCTCTGGATTTCAGGAACGGCACACATTAGAACATCCAGCTTCCTTACCGAACAAGAGTAATTAAAAATATTTAAATGAAGTACCATTAATTTTTACAAAATAAATGTGTATTGGCTTTGCACTTGATCTCTACCATTACGTGGCGACCTGAGAGATCGTCTTTATGCCCATTTCTCACTCCTGACAGTCCGGCAAACTATCGCAGCAGAATTTCTCTTACTTCAAGATAACTGTAAAGTGTAGAGCACTATTTAATAGTAAGCTGCTATCTATTGAAATAATTAAATAAGTAATACTACGAGTTTGTAAAATATAATTCCGAATAGTGTAGCTCTCTAACTGACATTTCTTCTAGTACTAATTAGTACAGTTAGTAGAGCCTTCTGAAGTTTTAAGACAAATTTAAAACGCGCACAGATTTTATTCCACACGCTAAGAAATGTTCTACCGATGTAGAAGGATGTTTATTCAGTTAGTTTCGTAATTTTAAGTGAATCTACTGAATTGCAGACTGTACATTCTGTGATTATATACCGAACAAAGTTAAGCAGTTACTAGATGATGTGAAAAGTGTTTACCACTACCTTAAATTCTGAGTAGCCCCTGTGCGGCTACTCAAAGTTAAACGACTTTATCTCCATGGTAAATCTCATTTAACCAAGCACAATTCATTAGGCAACTTGATAGATCTGACCTTGGGCGAGTAGCTGTTACTTTGAATTGTAAGTTAATAAGTTTATTTAAATGCTATGAATCACACTCACTTATGGTTCAAAACTGTACTTGGTTAGTGGGATGGATGTGAAGATATCAGATTTTACGAGACTGAAAGGCTGCAGCTTAAGTACAAGTACAGACTGACTGGTCACGCTAAACTCCAAACGGAACACAGAACCTTAAACAAAAACAGACAATTGGAGAGAAGCCATCCAACATTCAATGATGTACAAATGATCGCTGTATACCTAATGCCTGGTTACTCCAGAGCGAATCGAGGGGTGATATGCATTGCAAGAAACGTTGCATCATCATCTGAAAGGACTGCTTCGTGTTTCTATTTAAACTTTATCAATGGTCTCGTACTCAATCCACCTGCCCGTTTGTTGAAAACTGTGACGAAGTTGAGAAGACTGAACTAGGAAAAAAGAAAATAAATAGTCAAATGCGTTACTACTATTTATTAAAATTATAACAATGTTATAAGATGTGTAAAGATCTTAACAATTTATTTGATGATATTATTTCTCAAGTTTTGGAACTTAAGTGACCCTTTAGACAAACTTACTTCTGGTGATTATGATGAATTCAAATAACGTTGGATAGTACGATAGTAAGCTACCATTCGCCTACATTTTTGGCTAATTCTTCGTTGCTTGTGTGAGAACAGTTTTCCTAATTCACCTTGCTTTTTTCTTATCATACTGAGTAATGAACGGATCTAAGCAACAAATAACAGAAATAATTCCAAACACTCCCACTAGGGATTGGTTGTTGGTACTAACCAACAACACATCTCGGCCTAACACAGCCTTCTCTTGAGATTTTGAGGATGGCTTTTTCACACGAAGAGAGGCAAGATTGGAGATTACCATCAAACTAGTGGTGGGACCTAGACATTATTGCTCCCTTAATGACTAGGCTTTCTTGCCCAGACTAATGCATTACAGGTGATCATGGCCTCACCATCAAGGTGACCAACATTCGTCTCACGTTATTTAACGCAGCACCTAAGTAATCAAAGAATGCGAAAAAACTTAGCTAACAGTAATTTCAATGAGTATTCCATCTGCTACAATTTTATGTTTAGCAAAATATCATCGGCATATCATTTTTAATAGGAAAAACCTTGATCTACGAAGCAAGAACTTACATTAAAACTAGCTTCAATTCATATGTGTAAGTATAGCTTAGGAGAATGTATATTCACAACCGAGAGTATATATTAGTGGTAAACCACTTAGCAAGCTAAAGATTAAGGCAGTGTGCAGAATTATTACTGTATCTCCGACTGGTGCTGCTAACAACCTAATCATAGATAAAGAAAAATTCATGAATCGGTTGAATGGATAGGCATCGTTCACTAATACAGAATGTGATTTTCACATTTATAAAGAACCTGGTCCTAATAAAAAAATCCATTTCTATTCCAACATTATTTGTCTAAAACGTCCAATAATTAATTTGTTCAAATATTGAAATACAATATATTATAAAGTGAAATAATAATAGGCAACTTACTGTTAACAGGTAAAGCTGCCTAAGCGAGATGTGTTTGGAAGTTCACACGTTTGAAACAGACAGAAGGTTACAAACGCTCTACTGTGGAGCATTGATGACTAGACTTCTAATTTTAGTTTATAAAAATATTTTTATTGAACCAGCAACAACAACTAAATGTTATTGCAGAAAATTCTAATTTTATACAAATATAAATAATATTTCAAACGAACAATTATGATTTCTTATATTTAAAATTGCAAAAACCGGTAGGTTACTTGAAAGAAAAGAGAAGGAACATCTGTAATGAGGAAATTTAATAAAATATAATAAAACAAAATATACTTTCCCACATTCAATGAATTTACATAATTTCTTTTATGTTTATAAAATTGTTTAATTGCTCACAGATCATAAGGGGGGCCCAATTGTAAACTAGCGCAAGCACAGAGTGGTATTTTTAAATAAAATACCCTAGGATGCTAAAATTAAAATCCCACAAAGTTTAACAATCACATACCTTAACAAATTAGAATTTCAATAAAAAATCAACTTTTTTACTAGTTTTGTAATAATACATTTCAAGAGAAGGGATTAGCTTTGCGGTTAGCGTATTGGATTCCGACGCGGAGGATCCGGGTTCGAATCCAGCTGATGACCATTAGATTTTCTCTTCCAACGAGTTTCTTACAACTCACTGTCCGGTGATAGACAGTCAGTCTGTAACGAGAGAACACTAAACTAAACTAGCCAACCTAACGTGTAATAATATAGGCTAAGCATAAAAATTGAATGATAGATTCAGAAAGCAAAGAATTCCAGTAAAAAAACGAAGATTTTCTATTCCAGACCTTTTTCTGAACCACCACAAAAATATTAGCAAAACTAAGGTGTATAATAAACAATCGGATTAAAGATTAATTGTTAGAAACCTGAAACTAAGAAATCTAAGTAAAACTAGAAAAATATTTTTATATTTCACTCCTTTCAGAACTTCTATACTCAAAACTAGCAGACTAAATGTATAAAATAAATAAAAAAAATTACAATGTTACAAAATTACAAACAGAAAGCAAGGAAAACCCAGCAAAACTAAGGAAGATTTGAAAAATTTCTCTTTTTTTGAAACTCTAGATCCAAAACTGGACGACCTAATTAGAATAATATTCGCCTGGCATAAGAATATAATGTTAGAAACAGCAAGCAAGGAAATTCCAGTAAAAATAAGTAAGATTTGGCTTTTTCCACTTTTTTGTGATCCTCTAGATCCAAAACTGACCATCCCAATGGGTATAATATTCGCCAGGTAAAGGAAAACAATGTTACAAAGGGAAAGTATGGAAATTCCAGTAAAACTAAGGAAAATTTGGCATTTTCCACATTTTTGTGGTCCTCTAGATCCAAAACTGACCAACCTAATGGGTATAATATTCGCCTGGTAAAGGAAAACAATGTTAGAGACAGAAAGTATGGAAATTCCAGTAAAACTAAGGAAGATTTGGCATTTTCCACATTTTTGTGGTCCTCTAGATCCAAAAGTGGCCAGCCTAGAATGTATAATATACATCTGAAAAAAGATAACAATTTTATAGACAGAAATTAAGAAAATTCCTGAAAAACAAAGAGGAATTCGCATTTCTACTTTTTCTGATCCCTTAGATCCAAAAGTGGACGACCTAATGAGTATAATATTCGCCTGGCATGAGAATACAATACTAGAAACAATAAGCAAGGAAATTCCAGCAAAATTAAAAAAAGATTTGGCGTTTTCCACTTATTTCTGAACCCCTAGATCCAAACGTGGACGACCTAGTAATATTCGCCTGGCATAGGAATGCATTGTTAGAAACAGAAAGTATGGAAAATCCAGTAAAACTAAGGAAGATTTGGCTTTTTCCACTTTTTTGTGAACGTCTGAATCCAAAACTGGCCAACCGAATGAGTATAATATTCGCCAGGCATAAGAATACAATGCTAGAAACAATAAGCAAGGAAATTCCAATAAAACTAAGGAAGATTGGGCTTTTTCCACTTTTTTGTGAACGTCTGAATCCAAAACTGGCCAACCGAATGAGTATAATATTCGCCAGGCATAAGAATACAATGCTAGAAACAATAAGCAAGGAAATTCCAATAAAACTAAGGAAGATTGGGCTTTTTCCACTTTTTTGTGAACGTCTGAATCCAAAACTGGCCAACCGAATGAGTATAATATTCGCCAGGCATAAGAATACAATGCTAGAAACAATAAGCAAGGAAATTCCAATAAAACTAAGGAAGATTGGGCTTTTTCCACTTTTTTGTGAACGTCTGAATCCAAAACTGGCCAACCGAATGAGTATAATATTCGCCAGGCATAAGAATACAATGCTAGAAACAATAAGCAAGGAAATTCCAATAAAACTAAGGAAGATTTGGCATTTTCCATTTTTTTGTGATCCTCTATATCCAAAACTGGCCAACCCAATGGATATAATATTCGCCTGGCAAAAGAATACAATGTTAGAAACATAAAGTATGGAAATCCCAGTAAAACTAAGGAAGATTTGGCTTTTTCCACTTATTTCTGAACCTCTAGACCCAAAAGTGGACGACCCAATGAGTATAATATTCGCCTGGCAAGAGAATGCAATGTTAGAAACCGTAAGCAAGAAAATTCTAGTAAAATTAAAAAAAGATTTGGCATTTACCACTTATTTCTGAACCGCTAGATCCAAAAGTTGACGACCCAATGAGTATAATATACGGCTGGCATAGAAATGCAATCTTAGAGACAGAAAGTATAGAAATTCCAGTAAAATTAAAGAAGATTTGGTTTTTTCCACTTTTTTGTGAAAGTCTAAATCCAGAACTGGCCAACCCAATGAGTATAATATTCGCCTGGCATAAGAATACAATGTTAGAAACAGAATGTAAGGAAATTCCTGAAAAACCAAAGAAAAATTAGCATTTTCCACTACTTTTTGATCCTCCAGATTTAAAACAGGACGACTTAATGAGTATAATATTCGCCTGGCATAAGAGTACAATGTTAGAAACAGAATGCGATGAAATTCCAGGAAAAATAAGGAAAATTTGACAGTTTCCACTTTTTATGAAACTCTATATCAATAACTGGCCAACCTAATAAGTATATTATTCGCCTGGTTTTAATATACAGTGTTAGAAAAAGTAAGGAAAGTAATTCTAGTAAAAGTAAGGAAAATTTGACTCTTTGATTTGATATGAGATTCTGAAAATTTTGATTACCTATTTTTACCATTTTTTCTGTAGTTCGGCGCCCGTAAATAGCCTACCCGGTATGTACAATGAATGCCTAGCTAGGAAATAGAACGTTAGAAACCGAAATTAAGGAAACTCCAGTAGAAGAAACGATCATTTCCTATTTATATTTTATTTCTAGAACTCTAAATCCAAAACTAGTCGTCCTAATGTGTACAATGTATGATTGGCTAGGAAATAGAACGTTAGAAACTGTAAATAAAGAAATTACAGAATAAGGAACCTATGATCTCCTATTTATCTCGTAATTCTTAAAATCTACATACAAAACTAGCCGACTTAATGTGTAGCCTGGCTAGGAAATAGAACGTTAAAAACAGAAAATATGGAAATTCTAGTATCCTATCCATGATTTCCTATTTTTTCTTTTTTTCTGTACCTCTGCATCAATTGGTTGACCTAATGTGTACCATGTACGCCTGGCAAGGGAGTAGAGTGATACAAACAGTGAAAAAAGAACTTTCAGTATTACTAACTATGAATTTCTGTTATTTTAGAACCTCTGCATCAAGAATTAACTGCCTAGTGAGTATAACATACCCTTGCAACCGGAATTCAAGTTAGGAACCAGAAACAAGGAAATTCTTGTAAAACTAAGGAAGATTTAGAAGGTTTTCCCTCTTTTCAGAATCTAAACAACCCAAACTAGCCTACCTAAAGGTACAATGTATGCCTGGCTAAGAAATAGAACGTTAGAAACAGAAAAAGAAACATGTCTCTATAAAACTATTTATGATTTCCTATTTTTCCAATTTTTCTGTTCCTCTGCTCAGTAGATAACCTAATATGTTCAATTTAGGCCTGCCTAAGAAATAGAACTATAGATACAGAAGTTAAGGAAATTCCAGTGAAACTTTGTATAATTTCCTATTTTCTCATTTATCCTAAAGCTCTACATCACAAACTAGCTGTCCTAATGTGTACAACCAATGCTTAGCTTAGAAGTAGAACGTTACAAACAGAAATTAAGAAAATTCCAGTGAAACTGTGTATGATTTTCCAATTTTTAGTGAACCTCTAGATCCAAAATTGGCCAACCTAATGAGTACAATTCAGGCCTGGAATAGAACGTTAGAAACAGAAAAAGGGAAGGTGTACCATTAAAACTATCCATCATTTCCTAATTTACCTTTTTTTTTTAAACCTGTACATCTAAAACTAGCCTACCTAATGTGTACAATCAAAGAATTTCCAGTAAAGCTAACTAAGTTACCCTTCTTTTTTTTTTCTTTTAAGAACCTTAAAATTTAAAACTAGTCAATATAATGTTTGCAATGTTTGGCAGACTACGAAGTGGAATGATGGAATCTTAAAATTAGGAAATTCTAGTAAAAGTAACTATGATTTCCTATTTTTCTCTTTTTTCTGAAGCTCTGCATTCAAAGCTAGTCAACCGAATGGTATAGAAAACTAGCTAAGAAATAGAACGTTAGAAACATGAAACATGTACCATTAAAACTATCCATCATTTCCTATTTTCCATTTTATTTTAAACTACTACATCCAAAACTAGCTGAACTAATGTGTACAATCAATGTTTAGCTTAGAAATAGTATGTAAGAAAACGAAATTAAGAAAATTCCAGTAAAACTGTGTATGATTTCCTATTTTTCCAATTTTTCAGGTACCTGGGCACTCATAAATAGCCAACCTAATGATTATAATGTACTCTTGTCTTTATAACACATCGTTAGAATTGGAAAACAAGGAACTTCCAAAAATAGTAAGAAAGATTTTGTAATTTTCCCTTTTTTCTGAGCCAGTGAATTTCAAATTAACCGACCAAGTGAGTATTATTTATACTCAGCTTACTGGATCAATGTTAGAAACGGGAGACAAGGAAATTCCATTATTACTATGGAAGATTTTCTATTTCTCTCACATTTCTGGGCCTTCACGTTATAAACTTATTGACCTAAGGTGTATAATATACGCTTGGCTTAAAAGTATAATGTTAGAAATTGAACGCAAAGAAATCCAAGTAAAACTATGGATGATTTCTTTTTTTCTTCATCCTCTACATCCAATACTAGCTGAACTACTATGTATGATATACGCTTGGCATAAAAATACAATGTTAGACACCGGAAATAAGGAAATTCCAATAAAACTAGGAATGATTAGCTACGTTTCCTCCTTTTCAAAACCTCTACATCCAAAACTAGTCGACCTAGTGAGTATTATATACACTTGGCTTAAAGATACAATGTTGGAAATTGAACGCAAGGAAATTCAAGTAAATATTTCGGATTTTTCCCTCAGTTCAGAACCTTTACATCCATAACTAGGTAACCTGGTGCATATAATATAGGCTAAGCTTAAAAATGCAGCGTTCGAAACCGAAAATAAAGAAATTCCAGTAAAACTAAGAATGATTTTGATTTTTCCTTCTTTTCTGAACTTTAGATCTCTAACTAGCCGACGAATTTTGTACAAGAGAAGCATTACTTAATGGTATAATGTTCGAAACAGGAATGAAGGAAATCCAAGTAAAACTAAGAAAGATTTCGGATTTTTCCGTTTTTTTTCTTCCATTTTGATCCTAAAGTAACCGACCCACAGTATATTCTACAGGGTTGGTTTAAAGTACAATGATGGGAACAGAAAGCAAGGAAACTCCGCTAAAATTTAAGGAAGATTTTTTATTTTTCCCTTCTTCCTGAATTCCTGCATCTAAATCTAGCCGACCAAATATATATAATATACGCTTGGCATTAAAATACGATGTTAGAAAACGAAAATAAGGAATTCCTATTAAAAGTAAGAAAGATTTTGTATTTTTTTTCTTGTTACTGAATCTCTAACTCCAAATCTAGCCAACCTTATGACTAATATGCGCTTGGTAAGTAATGCAATGTTAGAAACAGAAAACAAGGATATAATTTAAATTCTGAATTATTATTAATAAAAAATTTGGTTTATTCTGATTTTTAGCGCCCTATGATGGCCTTTTTTGGAACTAAAATTTTAATGTGTTAGTTGTTGTACCTAGTGGTGATTTTCGTAATTAGTTCATAACTAATGGCGGTTGTTTAAATGATAATTGTAACTAGTTATTAAATTTTTTATCTTTTTTTTTTTTGTATTTAAATAGTGTTCAGACTCCTTTTTAAAAATCACAAGTTTCAAGTTGAGTGATAACAGGCAAATTTAGGCTGCTAATATCGAAGGGCAAGGTAAATAAAGTTGCCTAATATTAATACTTTTAATGTCTACTTTTCAGTTACTTTTTTTTATAAGCTTTTTCTGAGCTAAATTGATTTCAGTACTGTTTCTTTTATAAAACAATTTAACTCTGGAGTTAAATGAACCTATGTTTTTTCCTTAAAACCTAAGTTATTGAATTGATGTAGATTTCATTCACTGGGAAACTAGTATAAGAAGTAACTGCTGTTCATTATTTTTGGTGACTGATACATAGTTTCAATAGGATGAAAAAATATCTGCCAGTTTCAGTCATGATATATTTATTATGCCGAGCTTTCGACCTAGAGACTAGTTCAGGGCTAGTTTACAAAGTAATATTTTACTTATTACAGGGTTGGTGTGTCTTCTGTCTTGTCTGTTCATGGACATTAAAAGAATTTTTCAATTTACAAACAACTTACTCTTTCAACAGTTGCAGATAATGAAAGTCATGATGAATATCATTGTTTTAGCTTGTTGAAATACATTAGTCAGTGAAATTTATCTGGCTTTATTTATGTATTTAAATTCGGTTCCGTTTTCATGCTTTTCCCTAACCGATCGAAGTTATACAAAAAGCGAGTAGTAGGGGTTCATGATAAACCTACTTTAAGGGTATTTCAAAATAATTTTTTACAGGACTTTCATTTCGTTTGGCAGGTCCCAGTGGAGTTGTTGGCTGACACCAGATGAAAAAAAAAAAACGTGCGTTCACCTGCAGATCTTATGATTTTATTTGGAAACAACAGAATTCTATGAATTTCGGTATTGGAGCCATTCTCCACATCTAAAGGTAAAGATATTTATATTTCTTAACCGAAATCACATTTACAAAACAAATTTGAATGTAGTAACTACTAAATGTGAATTATTAAAAACAAAACAAAAAAAATAGTGTATTTTGAATGGTAGTATAGTTTTTACATTAATCCTCAACGTATCTAGAAGATCTTCCTTTTCCATTTGAAAAGATCTAGCGACTAGAATAACAACATTAATTAAGTTATAAATATTAATGGCATAAAAAAGTATAACTATATTCTATTTATACGTTATTCTATTCATTAATTCAAAAAAGTACAACTATATACTTTGTATACATTACTCTATTCATTAATTCAATGAAGAACGAATGAATTCATTATTCAGTGGCTTATAAAAGTACAATTAAATATATACTTTTTATGCGTTATTCTATTCATTATGGGTATGTTTTAAATAATTACGAGTCTAAGTTGAAGAAGTAGTCAGAGAATTGTACTTAAGTTTTGCTCCTAGCGTTTTCTTTAGCCTTAGGATACGGCAGAAGCGCTGAACTGTAACCTGCTAAGAATCGACAGGATTTTGAAAATCCATTCGACATCATTTTCTACTCTACTACAGTTAGAGTAGTAAAGAGAAAGAATCGTGGAGATTTTGGGCTTGGAGTTCTTTTTTTTCACTCAAATATTCAATTTGAGGTTAACTCAAAAGTGTTCTTTTCTTACTTCTAGATAGAGGAAGTACTATTATCCATAAAAAAAGTTTTTGAAATCTGTGTTTATCCACAGGATTGATATATTTTCATGGTTTATTAATTGGGTATCCTGGTTGAAGGAATTGTTTAAAATCTCCAGTTTGTTCCAAACAGACTATTAAACATTCTAATTGCCTGTCAATCACCATTAGTAACGATTTTTGGGGGAATATCGAGGTGAGGTCATAAATAAAAACAAATTTTGTTGCTTTATACCAACGTTTCGGTAATTTTACTACCTTCTTCAGGGTAATGTAAAAACGTTTGCGTAGTTTAATGTTGAGCTGCATAATCATAACTGTTGTCTAATGGTTAACAACCATTAGTAATGTTGAAACCTAATTGAGAGGCAAGGGTCCTGGACCTGTTCAATTGTCCCACTAATCTTTTGGGCGGCAGCTAGCAGTTTGATCCTAGTATAAAACCCTATTCTTAAATCTAAGTCCCCCTATTACTGATAATATCAAGATTATATGGTAAGCATGTAATAAATATCATCCAATAACCTTAAATTGATTGGATTAGTACCTGAAGAGTAAGTAGTCCTCTGTTCAACTCTTTGAAAAGTAAATATCATGCCTCAAGATTCGATGTAAAGGTGTAAATAGCACGCGAGTAACACAATACCACTGATATGTATGAGTAGATACATTAACTTTAAAAAAGCAAAGTGAGCTTAATGGTTGTTAAAATATTCAATCACAAATCATTTATTTTTTTCAACAATTATAAAAACTTGGACATGTCTTGGAGAAAAAATAGCGTAAAATTGTTCCTAATGATCCAAATATTTATTTTTTTTTATTTTTCTATAAAACAAAAAATAGTTAAAATTCACGAAGGACTAAAATAAACATACTTATATTTAAAGAAGTGTAAAATTAATACTGATATAAAAATTAGGTCACCATCTTCAATTTGAGACCATTAGTAGTATAGTTATTGAATTTGCTAGTTCTGGAAAGATAAAGAGTAAGAATGCAGTAAATCCTGCAGAACATTCAAATAATACGTTCTAGAACTTTATATGCGGATCATATGTTAAAAAAATTGTATAATGGAATCTAATACATGTTTCTTATTTGTGGAAAAGCTTGATTTCAGGGCTTTTCTTGGTTTTTAACTGAAAAACATTTATGAATACATGTAAAAATTGACTGCCTAAGAAACTTGCAAAGTTGTAAAATGTAATACATGTGTTTAATATTTACTTACTTATGTGTTTTAGCTGACACTGTGTATATCATAAATAGCCCTGCGAGATTTTTTTTTTTTTTTCAATTTTGATAATAAATGCAGCAATTTTTATTACTTTGAGGTTTCGGAACGGCTCTAATCGTAGGTATCATATAACCAGGTAAGCCTAGGTAAACTGGTCACAATCTAACAAACAGAGCTAATCGCACTACATCTGTGTTGCTGAGTTTGTAAAGAGCAAGAGAAATTCAGTGCTTTAATTTTCTCAGACATTCAGAAAGTTTTTTTTTTGCGATCAAGTCTTATGAATTTCATTCAAGGCTATGTGGATACATCTAGGATAAGTATGTCTACGAATTGTTTGGGTGTTCCGGAGATATTGATGGTTGAAGTTGTAGCCTGCTTAGCCCTTGGTACCTTAAGAAACGAACCTTCCTTTGACCTACATATAAAGGAAAAGCTAAACCACTTACCCAAACTTGGTTCTACTTGAATCGTGCATTTCTTCTATTCTAGTTTTTACAATCTTGTTCAACATAATGAACTCTTATGTTTTGATTGCTGAAGTTGATTCCTAGTGTTTGCCATGCCCTCACCAAAACTATTGCTTAAATACACCTGGGTGAATAACACTTCCCAAGCCATAATGTAGAAATAATTTTGTAAATTAGTAAAACAAGGGGTTAAAGAAAAGACGTATGAATTGCTTACGTCAGACTTTATTTCATGCTGATCGAAAATATCATTTAACAAATGTACTTCAACATAACATTAAAACAGAGCTTAATTCACTGAATCTTCGTGCAAATTTATTTTTCGAAAATAATACTTACCTCTAATTTATAAAGTTCCTAAATCCATTGTAAACCAATGCTTTTAGTCATAGCTTTATTCCCAATTTTATTTTGCCTTCATAAGCTAGATCACTAATAAGTCAGAATTTTATAAATTTAGCAGTTCTAAAAAAAATATATATATATTTAAGCACATAAAGACCTTGACCTAAACAAAATAATAAAATTCAATATGAATTTTTACAATTTTCAGAGACGGCTTTCAAGATTTTCTTCATTATTTCGGCACTTTAGTTTTCTTTTTGGTCTGAAGAAGTGAATTAATTATTTAGTTCACCTTTATGAAAAAATATCTACCTTTCAGTCATTAAAATCCTCATAAAGGAAGTAATTAAATAATATACTCTTCATTAATATGATAATATTTTTATTAATAAATTTTTACACAAATTTACTCAAAATTATACTGTTATCAACTAGTAAAAAGTTATATTCCAAAATTAGAAGTTAAATGCTGCATAACCTAGACATCTCTTCAAAGTATAACAGTCCTGAATACACCGAAAATTATATTAATTATTACTTTTATTGTTTGCATTTTTCTTTCTGAAAAGAGTATTGTAACAATTAATTTAAAACGATTATACATTTTAAAGAAACAATTTATATTTAAATTTTCACAATTTAAAAATTAAATTACATTAATATCTAGTAAGTAAATGAAAGATATTTGGTAGCCCGTTGGCGTGACGTCATGTGTGGCGTGTTCTTTTTGAAATGAACTGCTAATCTTCGTTGTAAGTGCATTTTTTTACAAATATATTAAGAAAAATTAATGTAATTTATAATAATTTATGTCACAATTTGTACAATAGAGTATAAGCAATCAAACTATGGTAAAATTAACACATTTCATTATGGATTACATGTTAAAAGAATGTTGAAAAGAAATTGAGATGCTGGCCATTACCCAAAATGGCGTTGAGTAGAATTAAGAGACTATTTAAATACGATTTTATTCAATTAATTTGTCTATTTATAGTT
The DNA here is from genome assembly GCF_049639745.1 of Rhodnius prolixus. Lineage (NCBI taxonomy): Eukaryota > Metazoa > Arthropoda > Insecta > Hemiptera > Reduviidae > Rhodnius > Rhodnius prolixus. The sequence continues at coordinate 9,082,525 of NW_027411583.1, read as the reverse complement.
TTACTTTGTGAAAAATATATATATTTTACTTTGTTCCAACTATTCTCAATTCTTTAAACATTGGATGAACAGAATTTTTGTTCTGAAATATTCAATTAAGAAAACTGGGGCCCCCCGAGACTAATTCAATATGGTGGAAAAGTGTAACTTTTAATTTCTGAATTCAGTTTTCTTTTTTTTAGGACTTGAAAATGATGTAATACTAATTGAAATTGGCATTACTTGGCTTTATTTTCACTTTGAATAGTGGATTTGCTGTTTGATTGATTAAATTTTGAATACTAGATTACTAATTGAAGACGTCAGCCATAAAATTGTAAGTTAAATAATTATTGCTAATTTAAACCAATTTTTTTCTGTTCGAATGTTATCCAGTTTTGAATTTTTTATCAAACTTTAAAGATTTATTGGATTACTGATGCCTGAAAAATTTTAATTTCACCCAATAAATCAAGCTTCTGCCACTTTTTAACTTGGATGGTCCATATTCATTTCATAAAAGTGGAACTTTTACTTTGAAGATAGAGATAAAATTCGAAACTAGTTAGTATTTAGAATAAATACGCATGCTACTCTAAAAATCTAAATTAGTTTTAATATCTAGTTAGATTTGACTTCAATTCTTACCACTAAATATTTTACTTAAACATTATATCTTCATCAATTTATCTTTGGTAAAAGATTCATTAATTATGTAAATGATTTCTATTGTTTCTTTAATTACCGGGTACATCTTCACATTACAATGTACAGTTTCAAAAAAAAAATGTACATCACAATCTGTTTCTGTGAATTATTCTAAGTTGCAATGATGATGCCCTAGGTCGAAGGTAATAAAAGAAATTTGCACTATTCTTACCTCCTTTCTTCTTCTTCAAATTGATTTAAATTCAAACTTGAACACCGTATTTTCATCAATGAATTTTGCAAAAACATATTTCACTGAGCTGAACATGATTCTGGATTGCTTCAATCTTCTTGATTTTTCTAATTTTTAATGAAGATTTATGCCTGAAAAACAGAATTTAGGATTTACTATGTACTGTTCTTAGAACATAATTTAAGTTTATTTTAAACTTCTTTGTTTTTAAACGTAATTAATAAAGGATATTTTCTTTTTTTCCAGGTGTTTTTTCGTACAGGAGTGCAGTGTCCTGTGACTAGGAATTTTTCAAGATCCTGGAAGTTGGCGATAAGTTGATAAGGTAAGAAAGCATTTTTAATTTACTTGTTACTTTAAACATAATCAAAAATTTATTATTAATTCCAGTGAAATGCATTTTTGGTTTAAATATTTTTAACTATAGATTGCTCTAAGAAGATAGCAGCATTTTTACTTTCAGCATGCTTACTAAGATTTACTTTTTTTTTTTTTTTTTCAATTATTGCGAATGAAATTTTGGATGTTGTGAATAAATCGTACACATTGATTAGACCCTCAACAGTGTTCATTTTTTAGGATCTTGAATTTCTCAAATTTCAGTTCTGTAATCAACTTTATGTTCTGTAATAAACTTTTTACTTTTCACCTAAGTATTGTAATTATGTCACATTTTCAAAATTGTGCTTTTCACAAAGAAAGCTATACGTTTTGCGAACTATCTAACAACTTCTTTGGTATCACACTAATATTTTTGACTGGATATTGGTCTTTAACCCTTGACCTGTGGAAAAAAAAAACACCCTTGCTGCTGTAAACTACAACCAATCTTTCAGATTACCCAAAATCTGTTTGAAAATAATAATTCAATAAAAGTGAAGTACGAGGGTCGTTTGAAAAGTCCGTGCAAAAATAAAAACAACTTAATTTTTTGGGGTAAACCTTTTTTATTTTTCAACATAGTCTCCTTTTAGGCTTATACACTTCGTCCAACGCTGCTCTAGTTTGTTGATCCCTTCCGAATAATAGGATTTGTCCAAGTCTGAAAAATAGCCATTCGTTTCTGCAATCACCTCCTCGTTTGAATAAAATCTTTTTCCCGCCAGCCATTTCTTCATATTGGGGAACAAATAGTAGTCCGAGGGAGCCAAGTCTGGAGAATAGGGGGGATGTGAAACGAGTTGGAACCCTATTTCCATTAATTTTGCGACCACAACTGCTGAGGTGTAAGCTGGTGCGTTGTCGTGATGGAAAAGGACTTTTTTCTGGGCCAATCGTGGGCGTTTTTCTTGCAGCTCGGTTTTCAAACGGTCCAATAACGATGAATAATATGCACCTGGAATAGTTTTACCCTTTTCCAGATAGTCGATGAGGATTATTCCTTGCGAATCCCAAAAGACAGTCGCCATAATCTTTCCGGCCGAAGGAACGGTCTTCGCCTTTTTTGGCGCAGATTCCCCCCTTGGTAACACATTGTTTTGATTGTTCTTTGGTCTCAGGAGTGCAGTGTTTCATGTTCATCCACAGTGACGAAACGACGCTTAAAGTCCTGCGGATTCTTCTAGAACAGCTGCAAACCGTCCTTGCAACACTTCACACGATTTCGTTTTTGGTCAAGCGTGAGCAATCGCGGCACCCATCTTGCTGATAGCTTTGTCATGTCCAAATGTTGATGCAAAATATTATGTACCCGTTCATTCGAGATGCCCACAGCACTAGCAATCTCACGCACCTTCACTCTTCTGTCATCCATCACCATATCATGGATTTTATCAATGATTTCTGGAGTAGTAACCTCAACAGGGCGTCCAGAACGTTCTCAGCGGTCACTTGTGCCCCATATGGCCACTCCGAAAATTTTGAAACCACTTATAAACTGTTCTAATCGAAGGTGCAGAGTCACCATAATGTTTATCAAGCTTCTCTTTAGTCTCCTGAGGCGTTTTGCCTTTCATAAAGTAGTGTTTAATCAACACACGAAATTCTTTTTCGTCCATTTTTTGAAAATCACTCGACTTCCTCGATTCAAACGAATGCCAAACACAAAGAAATAGACCGATCTGGCTGAAACTTGGTGTGTGTTCTTCCAAGAGATGCTACTAACTAAACATAACCTCGATACGCGCCAGTAGTGCTATCTCTCTGACTTTGCACGGACTTTTCAAACGACCCTCGTAAGCCTTTGTAAGAAAAGTGGTCCAAGTCGATTATCAGTAAACTCCGAATCCCATTCTATAAAATTACATTTTCTGTTTTACCATTTTTTTTTTTTTTTTAGCAATATCGGTAGTCTAGGAGGTTTCCACTGATTTTCATTATTTGACTTGTTTTTCTTCTATTTGAAAATAATTCCATTTTATTTTTCTTGTAACTTGGTTAACATAAAATGTCGCAACATCTAACCAAAACTATGATTGAAAAGGAATTACATTTCTAGGGAAGTAAATGTACTTAGAACTATGACATGAGGTCTACCATTTTAGTTTGAAAATTCGTCCCAGGGAATTTCGATTTTTGCTAAAAGTTTTTAGTATAAATGCTAAGTTTGAAGAAAATCTAGGCACTTCAATTGGTAGTAAGAGTCGTGTGAATGCTAACTATAGTAGGAGTTTTTTTAAAACTATATTTTAATAAATGCCTACGGTAATATTTAAAAATAATTAATGAAATAACACTTAAGTTATAAGATTCTAATAATGTCTTTAACCATATCAACGTTTGCTTTAGAACAGACTCCATATTTAATGAGCGTATTAAGTAAGCTGCAATTTCTCTTTCTTTAAGGATAGCCAAGTTAAGTAATTCGTTGGCTGCTTAGGCACTATTAGTTACCATTTTCATACGATTTTTACCAGTAACTTCGATGTTCAATATATTATCTTTACAAGTCATAGATGTCTTAGTTGCCACTTTCCTGATGCCATACAATGGACCTTGCCCAGATTACCCTTATTACCCTCTAAATTCACAATATAAGGACCTTTATCGCCTACTTTGAATCTATTTTGTAGCGCCTTTTTTTTATGTATTCTGTTTTATATTTTAAGCTACCTGAGTTAGCCTTGTACTTTAGACTTGCTATATGCAATATTTTCTTCATTAGGGCGTTTATTTGCCTTTAGAGTACTTTTGTTTGTATTATTATCATAATTAGTACTTACCACTTCCATCAAGGTAGCAAGTAAATTAGTATTATTATAATTGGTTGACTGATTGGTAACATTCGGGTTAATGGTAGTATTATTTAAAGATGACTTATCTGACTTTAAGATGGTATTATCCGGGACTGTCTGCCGACATTTCACTTCTCACTTCTTAAGATTTATGGGGGAGTATTCAAAGGCAATGTTATAATTCTAAGTTTACAGAATCAATAGAAATAATTGTAAATATGTTTCCAAATCTTTAGTTTAGATGAAATGAGATTAAGATTGCTCCTGAAAACTTTTCGATTAGGTTTTAGTATAAAATGTAGGCGCAGATTATTTATTTAGTTTTTAATTTTGATAGAAATGATTTGCTCTTGACCAAACTGGACCCAGATTCAAGCCGTAATTGTGTATCATTGCTACACTCAGGTGTAGTTCAACTTTGCCACGCTAGATTGCACTAGTTTGTAATAACAGTATCGTATTCTCTGAACTGGTGGAAAAGTGAAGTTTACTAAGTTTTCGTAACTGAATTTTTTTACCGGAAATAACAAATTGAAAATAATCACGCGACTTCCTCTCACTTCAAATCTATGGTTTCTAACTCAGTTACTAACTTTTTATAACTCCATATTTTAAAACATTTTTCATTATAACATTATCTTGATTATTTTATAAACAAATTTTATTGGTCTCAATTTTCGTTAAACAAATCTCTTATTAATAAACGACGTTTCAGCAATCCTAGGGCTGCCAGCTTCAGGGCTAAACATAGATATAGATGTACATTATATTGATTAACATTAATCAACAACATACTAATAGTTTTTACTTAAAATTGACAATTTTAGTCTTCAACAGCGATCTTATTAAGGAATCTTATTCATTTAAAATATTTAGATTTTTTAGAATATTCACTCTGTACTTTCTGCGATCTGTAGTTTATGATTTATTCAAGCACTCTTGAGTGTGTGTGTCTGATTGGGAGAGAGAGAGAGGGGGTGAGAGAGTGAGAGTGTGAGGGGTAGAGAGAGGGTGAGAGAGAGAGTGTGAGTGAGAAGGAGAGAGAGTGGGTGGGAGAGTAAGAGGGGTAGAGAGTGAGGGAGAGGTTAGAGGGAGTGAGAGAGGGTGGGGGAGAGAGAGGAGAGAGAGGGAGAGTCCAGATATGTAAAAACCACTTTTTTTTTTGCAAAATTTCATATTTCCGGTGTTTACAACTCAAATAGGAAAACGCAGCACGCTTGCTAGACTTTCTTTTTTTTACGTGGAGTAAAAAATAGTTAGAAAAAACCCTATACGTCTTAGGGAAACTTCTACTATAAATAGAAAACTAATATTATTATATAAATAATAATATATGTATATTTTGAAGGGCAGCCACGTGGAAGTGTGCATCAAAGTCGAAGCGGGTTTACTAGTGTAAAACACGTGGCCACCAACCGCACCCTAATCCAGATTTTACAAATTATTTTCTCATAATCCATCTAATTTCCCAATATTTATCATGTCTTTTTTCTTAAATTCCAAAATTGTTTTTATATTTCGTATTTTTTTTTTTTTTTTTGAAAATGGTTTGTGTGTGTGTGTAAGTAATTTTCAACCGGAAGTACCAATTTACTTTGCGAATTTTGTGACTTTATTTTGAGATTTTCCTCTGAAATGGTTCCAACAATTTCCTTGTCGTCTATAAATTTTCATTTGGAGTAACATCACAGGAAAATTCAATTGAGGGCCTCTTTGGGAGAATTTCTCAAACGGAAGTACCATTTTATTGAAAGATCATTTTTTTGAGATGCTCATAACAAACACTACTGCTATTTTATTTATTTTTTTTTGTAACTTTCTATTTCCGTTCCGTAACATTTTTTTTTTTAAGTTAATTTTTCCAGAATAGTTCGATTGAAAGGAAGTGAGAGCTTTTATCTTTTATAATAATTGTTACGAAGGTTAAATGAGTTGTGGAAATTCTTAATGTAAAGTAGATAGTTTGGCCGGAAACAGTGAATTTATTTTTTATTTTTTTTCAATAATCCGCTAGCTTCTCGGAAATCACTCTGTTTCTTTAAATTTGATACAAGAACTACTCGCAGTACAGAAACAGGAAGTAAATGTTTCTGGAGAGGCTTGAGAGCGTTACTTGGGACTTCCTTTCCTGCATTAGTATTATTAGTGAGGATTCAATACGTTACTGGAATTCCAAGTTGTGAGAAAATGTTTAAGATTGATCCTTGTAAGAGAGAGAGAGTTATTTCTCTTACTTTTTCTTCCAAAATTATTTTGTTTTCTTATTCAAAGAATGCTAAGTTATAAAAATACATTATTGGTGATGACACAAATGACGTAAAAACTGACTCAAATGAAAAATTCTATCTTTTATAGCATTGGTATTTTATTGGCATAAAATATCAGTGAAAGTTGAGAAAGCGATGAAGCTTTCTGCGAAATGGTTGTAAATTAGAAGGACCTAGAAGATCCATATATCCCTTTTGGGCTGGGTCAGGAGGAATACCATTGTGGGGCAGGAACAAAAAAAAAAAAGGGTGAAGAAAGAAGGGAGCGACCCCAAAAGGAAATCGAGTGCTTTGGGAGAGTGAGTGAGAATGATTGCGCAATGCCTGAGGGATATAGTGTCCAGGCTGGAAAGCAACCCCGCAGTTGGTTGGTAGGGAACATTCTCTCTACTACTGCCCTTGGCCTTGTGCAAGAAACAAGCGCTTTGGTATGGGGGTAGGGAGGACGGAGGAGAAATAAGGGTTTGTGTTTTTGTGCGTGACTATGAAAAAGGCAGCGGCGGGGTATTACACAAATTGTGTGCGTATTATATTGATTGGTGTACGTGCGTCTGTATGTGGCTGTGTGAACTGAGTGTAGGGGCGGTTGGGAGGCGGCAAGTATCCAGAGCTCGTCGGGGGTGGCTGCTGCGTGGTTCTCCTCCCCCTGGCAAACACGGCGGTCGTTCAACCCGTCCTCTAGGGTCGATAGGGCCAGACAGTTGTTCAACGCCCACTAATACTCACTCACCTCACGCACACAGTATTGGTGCTCGCTAACTCCAAGGGCTTTCCCTATTCGCGACCTTGTAACACTGACGCACAAAATTTTTTGTTTTTTCTTAGTTTATTTTTTTTGGTGTGTTTTTATCAAATAAAATAATTTATTACAGTAATATATTTTTATTAGTCAAGTAATTGCCTATTTTTTAAGGCAGGCTTTACATCTAACTACCAAATTAGGTGTCATGGACGGAGGCGACTAGTAAACATACTTTACTATAAACATCTCATATTTTTTTTTTTTGGCCTGGGCGTGCAGATTAGCCAAAACATCTCATATTAACCATTAAATAAAATCCAAGGGCTAGACTAGTACCGCAATACATCTTAGCTTTGCGGGTCTAGCCTATAACCGCCTAACATACTTTACTATAAATTTCTCATATTAACCATTAAATAAAATCCAAGGGCTAGACTAGTACCGCAATACATCTTAGCTTTGCGGGTCTAGCCTATAACCGCCTAACATACTTTACTATAAATTTCTCATATTAACCATTAAATAAAATCCAAGGGCTAGACTAGTACCACAATACATCTTAGCTTTGCGGGTCTAGCCTATAACCGCCTAACATACTTTACTATAAATTTCTCATATTAACCATTAAATAAAATCCAAGGGCTAGACTAGTACCGCAATACATCTTAGCTTTGCGGGTCTAGCCTATAACCGCCTAACATACTTTACTATAAATTTCTCATATTAACCATTAAATAAAATCCAAGGGCTAGACTAGTACCGCAATACATCTTAGCTTTGCGGGTCTAGCCTATAACCGCCTAACATACTTTACTATAAATTTCTCATATTAACCATTAAATAAAATCCAAGGGCTAGACTAGTACCGCAATACATCTTAGCTTTGCGGGTCTAGCCTATAACCGCTCGGCTATCGTGGCGCCCGAATCCAACCCAATATACCACAATATAGATTAGCTTTGCGGGCCCCGGTTATAGTCAAATTGGTAAAAACATTCCAATATACCTTCCAGGAGGATTTTTGGAGGGTTAGATTCCCTTTTAGCGCCTGATCACTTGTTCTTCCGTGGCTCCCATGCCACGCCTCCAGCATCTTTCCAGATGTTTTCTACTTGTAAAAGAGAGATAATTCAGTAGTCAGACACTAAGCCCCTTAATGATTCTTCTATTCTTCCTGCTAAACTCTTTCCCAGACTTCCAAATTGACCCCCAAATTGAAGACTAGGTGTTTTATAAGTTAGGTATACACCTTTCCAAAACTTATTTATTTCAGAGAAATCTCGGTGGTAGGAGGTTCCCTGAGGAATCCCTAGAAATTCTTTAGGAATCTGGAGGTTGAAATGGCCATTCCCTACAAAAGCCTTAACACCCTCTACATCCTAGAAAGCTTTTTATGGAGGTTTAAATACCCTTCAAAGGTTGGACCCTCCGTTTGCCGATTTCTAAGCCATGAAGAAGAGTTGTGCTATTGAGAAATACGTCTATCCGGATACGGGGCTTGTTCTTGTATCCTCTGTTAGCCTGCCCCTAGGAGCAGAAGTTGGATAATGAATTCCCCCCCCCCCTCAAATGGGTTCAAATTCATTAGAAAATATGTGATTTATTATTTTAGTAGAATTAAGAACTTTGGTTATCGTTAATCGTGTTTGGTAAATTATAAAAGGGTGTAGTATGGTAGCATGTTTTAAAAACGGATGTGGGAGGAGGTGCCCTCTAGTTTTAGAAGTGAAGGGGGTGTAACTTGACGGGAGCGGCTGTTCCGTACGGGAGAATATTAAGGACCAGGGGAATTGTAACTGGGCGAGACTGGCAGTCACTATAACCACACATATAACCTTTCTCCCTTCTTCACAAATGTGTGCGACCAATGCCTTCATAAAAAAAAACAAAAAACGTACACATTTTAGCTCATTTACATGGAACCAGAAGGGAATGGCAGTACCCCCTAGACCCAAAGCCACCAAACAACATTATGTTGGGGAAACAGTGAGTCATAGCTCTCTCAATCGATATTAAGGGGCCCCCCTCTTCTATTTACCGCCTCCAAAGGGGTTCTTTCTATTGCATGAACGAACCGCTCTTGATGATTCCTTTACTCTGGTTCTATTTTGAACAAGCGTAAATATGCAGTTCACGAATAAGGGGGGGGGTTGTGGATGAAATCTCCAAAGTTTAAACTTTGTAAGCTCACAGAATTGGTCAAATTTCACGGAAGTAGATGGCCCAAAAATTTATTATTAGTAAAATAAGCGACATGTCTTCATGGGGAAATTCACGTTTTGAGGACTTCCGGACTCATTGCGAAATTGATTAATTGTATTTATGTTTTTGTGTGAAAACTTCAATTCAATCTTGGAAAATTCAAATATTTCTTTTCACTTCCGCCGTGAAACTTGGCAATAACTTAACGGAAAAACTCTATTAACCAGAAGTTTCAGTTAGCAGAACAGTTTTTTTTTAAAAAGATTTTCCTCGAAAACGTTTTTCCCGATTTAAATGTTCTCTTCCTGTTATAGTGTACATCGATAATTTTTATTCGTAAAATTTTTTCAAGGGAAACGGTGTTATTTCCGCCACGGTGGTGCGGAAGCTTCGATTCTAAATTTACTGTTTTTTACGTTGTTTCCAGTTCCCACCATAAAATTAATGCTCAGCTAAAAATCTAAATCTTAATGAAAATTCTTTCTCTGAAAATTGTACGACTTAATTTTTCCTTTTTTTTTTTTTAAAGATTTCCTCAAAACTAGCCCGACCATTTTTCACTAAAGTTTGTATATGCAGATTACATATTTATTTGTATCGGAAAATTCTAATATTCAAGGTTACTTAAATTGGACTGGGCGCTAAAAATTTAAAGTTTCTAATTACGTCATTGTATAAATCGCAGACTCAGTTTATATTATGGATAAAAATTTCTTTTGAAAAAATCAATCTATTCCAAGAATTGAATACTTGAATTTTGCACCAGAATTTGGAATACTTTTCATTTCCGGTCATGAGATACGATTATTTTATTCATAATTTTTATATTTCACAAGAAAAATTCTCTTAGAAAATTTAAGAAAAACCGGAAAATTCTATGGTAGAGTAGACTCTTTTAGCCTTAGCGCTAGAGTTAGTTAGTTAGTTTTGGTCGGTTGTAGAAGACTTTTCCTTTATACAGGAGGGTTGTTTCCCTCGTTTAGGGTGAGGTTGCCAGGCAACCGTTCCAGCACCATCAGGGCCTGACTTTAGAATATAAAATGTGGTTTAAAAACGATTTTCCTTTTGTTTTAAAATAGATTTTTCCACCAATTATTTGTTTTAATTTAAGTTTATATCAAATATACGAGAATTTAAGGCGATTACTTTTTCTAACTCTGGGAAGAGGAAGTGACAAAACATTGAAATGTTCCTTTTACCGGAAGAACGTATTTTATTTCAGGAATATAAAATTTTTTCTTTCTATTGGTTTATCATTTAACGGAAATTCTCCCATCCCCTAAACGAATAATTTGGGGCGGAAAACTCACCTGACTTTTCTTACCTCAATTGACGTAAACAAATCTGGTTAAATATCTCCACCAGAACCCCTATTTAATATTTGCTTAGGACATGTTTCAAACCGAACTTACAGGCTTAACACATCTTATTTCTAAGTTCAAATGAAACTTTAGACGACTGCCTAAAGAATTACGAGAAAAATTAGAAAAGCTTTCTAGCTCAGATCGTACTTCCTGTTTTTCTTCCAACTGAGTATTTTGATTAGTAGGTGTTTAGAGCCGAACAATACACTGCAACGACACGTTAGAGGAGAACGTACCTTCATCCCTCCCAAATAATCCCTTAAAATTCCTGTTGCTAAATAAAAATAATTGACCTAATAGGTTCAATATCTACAAAAAAAAATTAAATAAAAGCATTAGAACCATTTTCGAATATAATTTTTTAAAATCTACGAAATATATTCAGAAAAAAGTTCACTTCCGGTCACTGTTTTTCCGCATATTTGGAATTTTATTGACATATTGTATACTTAATATGGTTAAAACAAGAAATAAGGCCGTACTTTGTACTTAAATGGTACTTCGGAGGAAACTGTAACCCTCATCTCACCCACGGAACTGCCTTAAGCACAATTTTCCGGGAAAAAAAATGTCTAGCTGATTTTCTCCGTCGCAGCAAGCATGTTTGTTGTATTCCTGAGTCAGAAAATTGTAGTGTAAACCGGAAACATAATTGATTATTGTATCACTGATAGTGGATGAAAGTCCTGTCAAGAGTAAAAGCTCAATTTCCGGTCTAGATGTGGTTGCAAGACCCGCAAAGCTAAGATGTATTGCGGTACTAGTCTAGCCCTTGGATTCTATTTAATGGTTAATATGAGGAATTTGTAGTAATGTTTGTTAGGCAGTTATAGGCTAGACCCGCAAAGCTAAGATGTATTGCGGTACTAGTCTAGCCCTTGGATTCTATTTAATGGTTAATATGAGGAATTTATAGTAAAGTATGTTAGGCGGTTATAGGCTAGACCCGCAAAGCTAAGATGATCATGATCTTCTCTCAAGTGAAGAGAATGACTAACCATATAATGTTTTGGAGTGTTACCACTGGGGGTAACTTCTCCACTCGTTACCTTATCATTTATTACTCTATTGTATCATTGTTACTTATAGAGCTAACGCGCTGATCGTAGCACAATAAACGCCAAAAAAAAGGTACCTTTAAAACGAATATATGTATAATATTGAGTTCATCTACATCTTTAGTATAAATTTTATGTTTCAAGAGAATTTAATCTTATAAACTGTGATAAGACGAAGTCTTTTGAGTGTTGCCTCTAGATCATTTCCTCTAAATCGGCTTCCTGTGCAACACAAACATTGATAGAATTTATTGTTCCCAACAATATTTGGATATTGTTTAAATAATTGGGAAGGAAAGATTGTAAGACATTGTTGAGATCCCCAAGTGTAGAAGCCTGGAGTAAAGGATGTGCGTTACCCCAGTTGTTGTCGTGACTAGGGTGATTCACCCTCGGTCTTGGCATTATGAGGGTACAAGAAACTTTCTGGTTCCCCCTTCCCCCCAGCCAGCCAGCCAGCTAGGGAACTAGGTTCGTTCTTGCTTCCTAGTCTACAGTTCCCTTGCTTGCTCCCTTAGCTGGCACTAAAAATATTTCAGTTCTCCGCCCATCCTATTTACCTCCCAAACAAAATGTCTTACAGACCTGGTCCCCATGGTGATACCCTCTTCGACTGGCTCACTCCCATAGAAACCTCTCTCTCTCCCTCTCTCTTTGTCGAACTCCTAACATCTTGACCCTCTCTTCTATCCTACCAGTAAGGAAACATACCACAATGTCTTCCACATAGTCGTAGTATATAAAGATTTCTTTAGACGCTTCTACTTCCTCTTATTCCTAATTTCAGGAAAAGGAGTCTTGCTGCTGCTTGCCTTTTTTAAAAAGTATTTTATTTATTTTATTATTACAGCGGCAAAATTTTGCTGTTCGTAAAACAGCTGTTCTGAACAATATTAATAAATTGAGGGAAGAAACTACCCACTATTTTGAGTATATTTTATAGCTTTAGTCTCATATAAGGAGCAAATCTGGAGGCGGTTGGCGTTTAAGATGTCTAAGGGGGATCGTCAACAACTTTACGGGAAGAGAGAGGCGATAGATTTTGCTAATAATGTGTTGCATAATTTCTTATAGCGGATTGAGGTTAGGTCGGTCAGGAAAGGAATATTGAGTTCATTATGAATAATCAGCAGGAAGCATTGACGATTGGGCGGAAGATTTTCGATTGCAAGGTTTGGATTCCCACAAGGCTGGCCACTTCCGGCTAGCGAATTCGCTTTGCTAGTTAACGGTCAGGTTCTCACAGGTTAAGATCTAAAGTTTGAACTTCCTACGGGAAGCTTCCGGTTTTGAGCTTCAGCTCATGCGCGAACTCTTTTTCTAAAAAAACCTCATTAAAAACACAATGTTGAAAATTTGACTTGACATCTTATAACTGGGAAGTAAACTAACTGAGAAACACAATAAGTGTACCAAGTTTTCAAAAATATTGTTGGAGCCTTTTACCATTTACGAAAAAGAAAAAAAAAACAACTGAATTATCGATTCAATAATATGGCACTTTTTCTAGATCTCATCATAGCTTCTGGACCAAATATTGTAGAATCTGAACTTACTAAAACTGATAATATTTCGTTTTGAGTTATGTTGACCATAATACTCTAGAAATAGACATACACCAACTCGAATTAAGCGGACTTTAATATTTGAATTTTCTTCAAATTTGTAAGATTGCCACACAATATATTTATCCCATTCTAAATAAAATCTCATCAGATCTTCTCCAGTCTCGAAGTGATAAAAGACAAAATTTGTAAGAAAGGTTTCTATATACTATATATATTTTTTTTTGAACTCCGAAAAGATTAGGGTGTTGATCTATGTAAGGGGACGTCTTAATAAAATAGGGAGGCTGAGGTAAAAATCTAACTGTTGGTTGTGGCCCGTTGAGTTCTATTTCTGGAGAGGAACTAAAAATAGTAACGCCTCCAGTCGTCCAGGTTGGCTAGGTCAGGCAACCTAATCGACCTCTTCAGAGCGGAACTCTATCTCCTTTATTATTTTTACTAGCAGACCGCGCCGCCTCCAAACTATTACAGACTCCTAGACTCTCTACTAGTTTATGTCGCTTCTGGAAACTAGGCTTAATGTTTTTGTTTTTTGTTTTTGTGATCACTCACAAGACTTCCTGCGAACTTCACGGGTTCTTCTGATTAGCTAATATTGTATTGTTTCTCTTCTAATCATTACTATCTAAAAGCCTGTTCACCCAGAGACCTTAGTCTGCCTACAGTTACGAGTGTAATCCTACAAACACTAACTGAATAACTGCAGTGATGCGGGCGATGTGTGGACAACCGTTTATGGAAATCTATTTAGTAAAAGAAATATCAACTTTGCACTACTTTCTGACGCCACGATAGCCGAGTGGTTATAGGCTAGACCCGCAAAGCTAAGAAGTATTGCGGGACTAGTCTAGCCCTTGGATTTTATTTAATGGTTAATATGAGAAATTTATAGTAAAGTATGTTAGGCGGTTATAGGCTAGACCCGCAAAGCTAAGATGTATTGCGGTACTAGTCTAGGTCTTGGATTTTATTTAATGGTTAATATGAGAAATTTATAGTAAAGTATGTTAGGCGGTTATAGGCTAGACCCGCAAAGCTAAGATGTATTGCGGTACTAGTCTAGCCCTTGGATTTTATTTAATGGTTAATATGAGAAATTTATAGTAAAGTATGTTCGGAGGTTATAGGCTAGACCCGCAAAGCTAAGATGTATTGCGGGACTAGTCTAGCCCTTGGATTTTATTCAATGGTTAATATGAGAAATTTATAGTAAAGTATGTTAGGCGGTTATAGGTTAGACCAGCAAAGCTAAGATGTATTGCGGTACTAGTCTAGCCCTTGGATTTTATTTAATGGTTAATATGAGAAATTTATAGTAAAGTATGTTAGGCGGTTATAGGTTAGACCAGCAAAGCTAAGATGTATTGCGGTACTAGTCTAGGTCTTGGATTTTATTTAATGGTTAATATGAGAAATTTATAGTAAAGTATGTTAGGTGGTGATAGGCTAGACCCGCAAAGCTAAGATGTATTGCGGTACTAGTCTAGGTCTTGGATTTTATTTAATGGTTAATATGAGAAATTTATAGTAAAGTATGTTAGGCGGTTATAGGCTAGACCCGCAAAGCTAAGATGTATTGCGGTACTAGTCTAGGTCTTGGATTTTATTTAATGGTTAATATGAGAAATTTATAGTAAAGTATGTTAGGCGGTTATAGGCTAGACCCGCAAAGCTAAGATGTATTGCGGTACTAGTCTAGCCCTTGGATTTTATTTAATGGTTAACATGAGAAATTTATAGTAAAGTATGTTAGGCGGTTATAGGCTAGACCCACAAAGCTAAGATGTATTGCGGTACTAGTCTAGCCCCTGGATATTATTTAATGGTTAATATGAGAAATTTATAGTAAAGTATGTTTGCTCCGTTTTATAGAGCCACAGACACCTAATTTGGTAGTTGGATGCAAAGCCTGCCTGTAAAAATGGGCATTACTTTATTTTACTTACTTTACACATCCTGCGATTGCAGTTACGCTGTGACTAAAAAAAAAAGATTACCACGCACTGACCATTTTTTGTGAATTTCCGGTGTACTTTTAATTTGTAAAATTAGTCTTAATACGCAATACTTTCTGTTTTAGAAGCACGTGAAAGATAATTAGTTCATTAAATTAACAGATTTTTTTTTGGAAATTTTAATTCCCGTGAAAAGCAACCCGATGCCACAATGTAACCCCTATTCAGCATCTAACCATAGTCTAGGAACAATTTTGTAAAGTTAAAGTTTAAAGGCATTAAACTTTCAAAACTTTAACAGCAACAAATTGGTAAGAACTGTAACGGTGTAGTTCGTTTATTTTAGGCTTATTTTAATTCCGGAGAGTTCTTGTCACTTTCAGGACCATTAGAGGCCCTTAGACAGTTCTGTCTGTCTGTCTGCCTGTCTGTCTGTCTGTACTACACACATTATACACGGTTCAGCCATATTCTTTAAGTCAGTTCTGAACAGCCAATATCCCTTCTAATTCTGTAAATAGTATTGGGGAGCTAGCATCCTTTTTTTAACATTGATCCCTTATTTTCTTTATTACTTTAAGTTCATTCACCTAGTCCTAATTAACATTGGTAAAAAAAAAAGGTTAAAGTAACGTAATGATATGTCACTGTTGATATGTGGTGGCGAATCATAATGTGGTTATTAGAATATTTTTATAGAAAGCCAATTGATGAAAAATGACGTACTAAACCCCCGTAAGTGGGTCTTGAGGGGGGGCGTTGTAGAGGATGGTGGAATGAAATCTATAAAAATAGTACTATTTTCTTAATAAAGTATTATCTATATCAGATTAATCTACTCAATTATCTGCTTAGAATTAAATCTATTATTAAACATTTCGAGATTTTGTGTAAAAAAAAAAATCACGTACAGAGGAGTTTGCGTGACAATCGCCCCTTTTATCATTTTTATTCATAAATACACATGGTGCGTTGTCAAGTACAAATCGATTTCGATCGATTACGTAGTTGAAAAAAAAAAATAAAATAAAATAGGAGAGAATATGCGCCTACCTTAACTGAAGAACAACAATGCTAGGTTTGATTTCTTGATAAGGGGGACGCCATTTTGTGTGATCAATATTTTCTTGTGAAGGTGGTAATGTATTTTTTTTTTAAAAGTAGGTTTCGAAACTATATTTCTATATTTTCTATTAGTAAATTGTTGCGATCATTTCAATAATTTCAATTTTGATATGTTGAGCAGTTTATTTTTTAATTGAAAAAATTGAAGCAAGAGCTATTTTGATAGAAAAAGGTAGTTAGGCTTTCTTATAAAACACTATGGAAGTATAATGTACCATCTTGTGTCTTGTTTATCATTAAAGAGGATAGATGAGTTGGTAATATTGGGAAATTTGAAGAAAACTTCCCCTCAGAAGTGCTCTTTTATAGACTGGAGCCTTCCGAAAGGTAATATCCTCTTCCAACGTGAGCAACACTCTCCCAAAGACGTGTTACCCAGGAAAGAGTACTTACTCCGTGAAGCCTAGGAAAGTCCCTAGGTACTCCGTGAAGTACCTAGGGACTTTCCTAGGCTTTGTTTTCTAAAAACTCTGTGCTAGAAATCCTTTTCGTCATGAAACGCATGATTTCTTGGAATTGGGCTCAGCTAGAGTTCGCTAAACGCTAATATATCAGCTACATCTGCGTTCTGGTTTGTTCGTCGTAAGAGTGTGATCTGCTGGGTTGCGGGTACCTGAAACGACGTCATGATTACAGAAAAAGTATCTAGTCTACTTCCCCCCCTGTGAGATAATTTTCCATAAAATATTACTTCCGCAAAGGGTTAATATTATAAAGCTGATGAGGCTATATACTTTACTTAAATTGTATTTCAGATTAAAGCTATTTAAATTAAATCACCATAGCCGTTATCTTGGGAAACTCCCCCCAAAAAAATGAAAAATCTCGAAAAAGGTGGCTCCCGCAGACCACAGATAAAATTTTGTAGACTGCGATTTGTGGAACTTTCTGTATACAGACTTTGTCGTTCATTGGTAAACCTCAAAATTTTGTATTTCCTTTGAAAAATAATAAATCTTCACTATTACAATACTTCTTTTTTGACGAGGGTAAGAGAAAGTAATTAAATATTATTTGCTTGGTCAGTGGTGGGGGGGGGGGTACAATTCTAAAGGGTCAAAAATTCCTGCAAAGTTTATTTATATATACACGAAGTTGACTGGCCGCGGACTTAAGGTCCATTTCCTGTCCGTAACCCCTCTACCCAAGATTGTCCTTTATGTTCACATCCACCCGCGCATATGTGCACAACAACCACGCGTGCCAATGTGCTTCCCTCAACAACTTACTCCCTCGCCCACTTCTGTGACAAAGAAGTAGAAGAATCAAGTAGATTACCTTCCATTGTTACCAACATAGCCAGGAGGTTTCTATCAAAATTTTTCTTTTCTTTCTTTTTAAAATAAATTGGTTGGCACAACTGTGTTCTTGGAAATATGTACTAATAATAATAATGATCATAATAATAATCAACTACTACCTAGCTGGACTTCCTGGAAGTTATTTTGTATATTAAAGTAGTTACTTGCATACAATAAGTTTGGGTAACATTAAGGTATATTGGAGATAGTAAATACTCATCAGTGGATGCGGTACTATGAGACCGCGACTATAATGTGGACAAAGTTGATGACCTCCTCGCCAGAGGGCGCTGATCTCTTTGTCATCTTGTTCAACGATTTTTAGTGCTTCCCTTTGCCTTTAGTTATTTTTTTTATAGAAAATGTTATTTCGGAGTAATGTACAATTTTTACTTCCTTTAATAAGAATTGATTTAAAAAAAAAAAAAAAAAAAAAAAAAAAATAAGGAGTTTTTGAATTTTGGGCCTCGAGAAAATTATAATGAGGAAGTTGTCTGAGTGTTCAGAATCTAGCTTTCTTTATAATACTAGAATAGGGCAAAAAAATGACGTAAAAGAAACCAGACAAGTTTGTGACAAGATTTAAAAGTTTTTGTGAATTTAGATGCAATGATACTTTGTGCACTAGTTTAGGATCATATATGGCCTCCCCAATAGTGGGGTAGGGCAGACGACAGTTTTGTTTGTGCGTCAGATCGGGTTGCTAAATGTTAGAATTTGTTGCTAAATATATATGTATTTAGAAATAGAATGAACGTATGAGGTTCTCTTTAAAATAATTGGTGCGCCTAACATGAATTTAGTTAGGCTTTACCAGAACTACATGTATGTCTTCCACAAAAGTATAATAGTGATAGTAGAATGGCTTTTAAAGTTTAAATTATATTAAGAGCATGTTTCAACATGTTTCCTAAAATATCTTACCCTTTGACACTCTAGCCTTTGCTGTCAAAAATGTAAAAAAAAAATATTATAGTTATCAATAGCATAAGCTCTGAAAGGGTCCCAGTCCCTAGTTTGGCCAAAAATAAAAAATAATTATTGATATTGGCAATAAGAGTCCAAAAAAAAAATTGAGAACTTTATATATCGATCTGATTCCATCACAGGATCCGATTATAACTTATCGAACCAAATTCCTTAACCGGAAGTACCACATTACTGATTGAATTTTGCCACTTTTTTTTTTTTTTGAGATTAATTTGAAAATTGCTCTAATATTTTCTTTTATTTTGATTACTTATTGAACACTACGATTTTTATTTGAGTAATTGAACCCAGATAATTCGATTCCTTTAAAGTGTTTTTTTTTCGATAAAATTCTGGGTCCGAAGGGAGAAGGGAATTTCTTAACTGGAAGAACACTATTGAATAGATTTTTTCAATTTTTCAAAGAACTATTCTTATCTATTCTATTTACACATATAGTGGCTAGATCTACGATTCTTTTTATACATTTCCATTGGAAAATTGTGCTGAGTGCTCGTTAAGGAGAAGGAAAACTATCATTTTCAACAATTTCCTTGTACGAAGCTCTAAATGCAGATTTTAATTTTTTGTTTTCTTAGATGGAGCTTATTAAAATTATTTTTCAAATCAGACAAAAATTGAGCTTTAAATTCTTATTGGGGAAAATAATTCTGTTATAGGTATTTGAGTTTGTTGATAAGGGAGATAACGGAAAAATGAAAATTGATAAAAGCAGGAACAGGAAAAATGGAAAAGAATTTGAAAAGTGGTTGTATAAACAGAAGAAAATATATATAGGTCTCGATAAAGGAAGCATTTTTAGCGCATTGGCCTGCAGGTAGTGCAAAGGTTCAAGGCCGGATACCACCACTCTGTGTAGGGATGGGGGGGAGGGGTTCATTGGCCCCTCCAATGGGACATTGTACCCATCTTTCATCAACTCTCCTCCAGTTCCCCTCCACGGGGCCAATCTTACAGGCAGCGATCCTCAGGGACTTCTCACTTACGATAGAAAATTTAACAAAAAAATAAAATAAAACTATATCTCCAGATCTATTACTATCTCACTTCCTCCTTTATACTACTTCTAACTTCGCTATCCTTCTCCTCCTCCTTGTTCCTCTTCTTTGTTAATCCTCTTTCTATTTCATATTCATCTCACGTAGTTCCTGTGTACAGAGCACACTCTTCAAGAGAACGAAAATAAATTCAAGAGTTCCCTAGGGTACTTTAATAAGAGGAAGTTTATTGTAATCGTGTCCACAAAACAAAAAGGACTTCCCTAATTGGTTTATGCGTATTTTGTTGCAATCGATTGATTGATTGAAGTCAATTGTTAGCATTGCTCAAAAATTGAAAAAATTGCTAGAGTTTAAATTTGATTTCCAATTTAAATACTTGGCAATAAGCTTTACCGGAAGTAGCGGAAGTTGAAGCAGCTGCGCAAAAAAATATCTGCTTCTGTTATTGTATAGCACTTGCAAAGGTCTTATCCTTTTGCAAATATTCTGACGGTTCTCCGATCTCAACGTTATTCGCACTTAACTCTGATTCTTCTTAGATTTTTATTAATATTATTACAGATTATTACAGATATTTATAGTTCATAATTCGTGATTACTTTTTTTTTCCAATTTTATTTAATTTTTTATGGCAGGATAAAATATTTTAGTGTCTAAAGAATATACTTATTGTAGTGAAACATAGTGCTGCGTTAAAATATCTTAACGGCCAATGACACGGTGCATTGCATTGCACGTCATAGCACAATACAGAACTGCGCTTCATAGACTCCTTCCTCTAGGTTGGGGGGGGGGGTGACGCGAGCGGTTCTTCACCGTGTACGTATGCTCATAGTATTTGTAATTATCTTTTTTATTTTTTTTTATTTCACGACTAATAAAGATTCCTGAGTTATGTTAGGCTTTAAACTGCACATAAATCATTTAGAGAAACTTTTTAATTTATAACATCCGCCCTACACCTGTTACGAGGAAGTTTCGAGTTAGTTTGTTTCCAAATTTTGGGCAATTGGAGTATGTACAGGAAATAGTTTTTTGCGCTCTAGCTAGTAGGGAGGGGGGTGGGAAGGAAGATAGAATGAGGTTCCTGCATTGGTGCCAACAGTACATAAGCGACCAAAATCTTAACCGGAAATACTGCTCCAAAACTAAGGATTTTTTTTCCTTTATTTAGAAAATTTTCTGTAAACAATATACATACGTTTTACTCATGGTTGCCAAAACAACATTTCAGCTAATTATTACGTTAGTAAAACCGTATTTTTCACTACACTGGCGTTTTAGAGGCGGTGCTTAAAATAGTATTTCCCAATGAACATCCTCCAATAAAAATTAAAAAAAAAAAAAAAAACATTTTTCCTGAGAAAATTATACAAATGAAATTGATAGTCATTTAGGTAGGGAAATTTTAAAGAAAACCATATCCAAGAAGTTCTTGGAAATCCGCCTAGGAAAATAATTATTTGAAATAGTTATTTATTTAACAAGTGTGGAAAGTAGTACTTTTCCTCACGCGAGGCAGGGTTTGCACGCACGAGCGAGCGAAGCGATGCGAGTGCAAGTGCAAATTGCCGAGTGTGAGGAAAATACTTTACACTAGAGTTAAATATTATATTTTTTCTGCAACCATTTATTAACTAATAAAATTAAAAATTTCATTTTTACAGTCTACAAAAAGTAATTTATTTATTATAAACATTTATTGTTATATTACAATTATTTACATTACTTACGTATTTACATTACTTATTACATTTTCTGCTGTTTCTTTTATTGATGGAGGAGTGTTTTCTAAACAGGCATCACTAGAATCCATTTTAAATTTCTATAAGGTAACATTATAACCTTTTTAACTGTTATAATTAATAATTATTTTTTTAAAATATTATTTTTATTTCTATATTCCTTTCAATTTTTATTTTATTTTTTTAATATTTATTTTTTAATTATTTAGTTACGTTAAATAAGCTTATTAAAGTTTTACAGAAAATATTTATGTTAATAACAAAACTTAGGGAAGGGATTAGCTATGAGGTTAGCATACTGTACTCCCACGCGGAGGTCCCGGGTTCGAATCCAGCAGCTGACCCTTAGATTTTCTCTTCCTAGGAGCTTCTTACAGCTCACTGTCCGGTGATGGACAGTGTTGTCTGTAACGAGAGAACACTGTCCGGAGGCCGGCAGTGCACTGGAAAAAGTTCCGGGCGCTATAATGACCTCAGCTGTTGATGCGCCAAAAAAAAAAAAAAAAAAAACATCAAGGAAGCACAATAAAGTTTTTCCACACACTAGTGTGGAAAGTGACACTAATGGGAATTTTTCCCCACTAGTGTGGGAAGTTGGGCATTACACAGCTGATTTTAATTGAGTAATGAGCACATTCCTACATGGTTGCAGAAAAATAATATTTTTTTTAAATTTTTTGTTTCAGATTGGTGGCTTAGCCCATTTATCGGTGAGTACAAATCAATCAATGGTTATAAAATTGTCGTATTATTTTTTTTTTACGATTTTCCTTAATTATTACAATGTATTCTTGGTCATTAAGTTTTACCATGCTTCCGTTTTTAGTTGGTAACACTACTGTTATTGGAAGAGTTTTTTTTTTTGTATCTTCCTGGGGTTCTACGTCGCCCCGAAACATCTAGATTGACGATTTGATACTTTCTCTGACGTTTTATGTTTTGTTTCACCATTTTTTTTGGAGGGGGCAGAACGGAAATATCCATTTTTTAGGTCTAATGTATCCAAAAATTATATTCTGTTGTGCTTTTATTCAACCTAAGCGAACAAAAATGCCCCCCCCCTTTCCAAATTAAGAATGTTTAAGATGATATTTCGCTTAGAAACCACCAGAATATGCCACACATCTGTTAAATGCCAACTTGCCTTCAATCAGAGGTCCAAGTTTTACACATATTCAATTTTCAACATTATTAATAATTAATGATGCATCTTACACATGTTAAGGTTAAAAAAAAAATAATAAAAATAATAGAATCAAAATGTTACGATTAAATCTAAAAATGACGCACTCGCTGCTTTTACGTTAATAAGGGAGTATAGTTCCAGCTCTAACTCCTAGATGGCTCTAACAGTTCAATTTATACCACTTCCAGGCTGTATAATTGATTTTTGCTCTCTTGTTTCCTTTATTTTTCGTAAAAAATTTTATTTTTAGTCTATGAATTAGAAAATAATATTTTACAAAATTTTGAAGAAGGTTTCTATATTTTGATATTTTAAAAACTGTAATTTTTTTTAATATTAAAAATAAATTGATTAAAGTAAGTAAACTTTAAATTTAAAAAATAAAAATAAAATTAAAAACTTTAATTAAAAAACAAAAATGAGATAAATATAAAAATAAATAATAAAAAAAAAAGATAGAAAATATATCAACGTTTGCGTTTACATTACAGTCAACCATACTGTAAACATACTTATGTGAATGTACTGGTTCAAGGTCGGCAGATAGGTTTGGAGGTTAACTTAGGTTTGTTTTTTTTTTGATCGTTGCTTTTTTTTTTTTTTGATTCTGACGTTCGTTGTTTTTATTTTTTGAACACTTGTTTTTTATTTTTTGTAATCATCACTTAACTTTTAAAAAAACATGTTATACTTTTGAATTGATTATCATTTTTTTTAAAAAAACATGTATACCTGTACGTGTATATATTTTCTTTGAAATCAATTTAATACGAGTTAAAAAAAAAAGAAAAAAAAAAATAAGTTTTCAAGTTCAATTACTAAATATTGCGACATATTTCGTTTGAAATAAAAATTATTAAATTGCATAATTGTTAAATCCTATTGCTGCATCTTATTCTTTACATTGCATTTTTTTTTTTTTTTTTTGCCAATTCTTTGAAATCTTAATCTTCACTAGAGATCGTTGCTTTAAAATCCTGCTGAGTTCGGTAAAAAAAATTTGTTTAGATATAAAAAAATATGTATATGTTTTCGTTTGCTTCTTTTTATAAGGATATCTTTTATTCCGGAAAATCGATTTCTGTATTTCGATTTAATGCTATTGTTGCTTTAGATACCAATATTTTGCTCCAAATTTTCTCTCGCGATTTTCTTATAATCCTAGTTGTACTAATTACCTCCACCAATCATCTATTAGTAAAAGGAAGTAAAAAAAAAAACGGAAATGATTGAATTATTTCTAAAATTGCGTAACAAATGAAACATTTTGAAAAAGATAAAATGTTTGAAATAAACTTTTGGCAATTAACTTTGTAATAAAAAAAAAAAAAAAAAATACCCTTTTATTATTAATTAAGGGCCTAAAGGGTTTAGTAGGATAATAAATTTTTTTAAACGTCCCGTAGAAGAATTACAAATTGATATTGTAAATATTATGACACGCACTGAAAATGTGTTTGTCATGGTGGTGTTACGGCCAGAGATATATTGCAGGAGCGCTTGGCAGTCCTGGCAACGTCACCCAGTCACATGACCTGGCATTGACCTCGCTGGCATCGTGCGGCCTTATTCCCTACTGGCGCCCCCCTCCACACATTCCCCGCACTAAATATACAATAAGCTTGTAAATACAGTTGTAATCTATCTACCGGCAATATATTCACTTCTTCTTGATACACTCTTTCTAAAAAAAAAAAAAGGACTATCAATTTAAATTTAGTGTCATAGAATTAGGAACTTTAAAAATTTGAAATTTTTGGATTTGGGATTAAAGCTAGGTAGGGCTCAGAATAATAGATTCTGCTTGGAGTATATAAGGACGCCAAGGCGCCTCGGTAGCCGAGCGGTTGTAGGCTAGACCCGCAAAGCTAAGATGTATTGCGGTACTAGTCTAGCCCTTGGATTTTATTTAATGGTTAATATGAGAAATTTATAGTAAAGTATGTTAGGCGGTGATAGACTAGACCCGCAAAGCTAAGATGTATTGCGGTACTAGTCTAACCCTTGGATTTTATTTAATGGTTAATATGAGAAATTTATAGTAAAGTATGTTTGGCGGTTATAGCCTGAAAAAAATAGGCTATTACTACTACTATTATAAGTACACCACCGCTCGGGACACTCAATCGCATCCAGCCATTGTATTCACTCCCTGAGGATTCATTCTTACACTCTCTTCACGACCTTACTCAACTCGTCATTCAATAATCTTCTATACCATTCAGCCCTTCAGCCTCCCTAATTAATCCGAATATTCCGCCTATTAATTATCAGTTACTTAAATCTCCTTTTCGTGTCTTTACTCATCGACATCATCCTCATCTACACCTAAAACTTAGAAGATACTTACACTCGTATTTTCGGTAAAAACTCTGCACGATTTCAATATCTTTTCTTCTTTACGATAGACGAAATCAACTACAATGTTGCTATGGTAATTAAAGGATAGACTTTTGTACTTATTGTGTGTACACGATGTTTGCTATGAGTTAAATGCTGTCCTAGAGTCCATTGACTGGAACGGAGTTCCTCTCTGGTATAACCTGTGCCAGCTCTTGGACGCGAATTAATCTGCTAGATATCTTTAACAATCCCTTCACCACCTCCCACAGCTGGTCATGGCTAACTAATCACTTTAAAATTTACCAATCTAAAATGTTAATTCATCTTTTTAAAGATTAAGACTTCCTTAATTAGATGTTGCTGCGTACATCTTGGTCTAGATGTAATCAGTCTAAAGTTCTACAGGTGGCGTCTGGGCGCCATTATAAACTGCGAAATCCGGTTATCTGTCTATCTAATATATTTTGAACTTTTTTTTTAAATTTTTTTCTGTCCAAAGCTTTAAACTTAATTGCAGTTTTTATTATTTGAACTTTTGCTTGCACCTGTCGGGCTTCTGTTCAATAGAAAACTCAAAGGGAAAAAAAGAAAGTCATTTGGCATCACAGAACCCCCCTTTAACCAAAATTTTCCTGGAAAGTATTTCAACTAATAGTGAGATTTGAGTAGAGGGTATTGTCCAGGATATCTCACTTTATCTGCCGGAAGGATAGGAATACGGTTCCGGTAGATTGTTGAGGGTAAAATTTATGTAGAGTGATTTTGGTTAGCCTTTATTTTCCATTTGCAAATATCCAAGTGAGACTGGAAGGATCAGATGTGAATTCCGGGATTTAAATTGTGGATAGGATGGACTGCATCATCGGCATTCGATGAAATTAAAGGGTTAGGACTGCTAGTAACTTAAATGCTTGCAAAACTTCTTACAGGGAATAGAAGAGAATCACTAATCTGAACTCATTACTTATCTTAGTTAGGGAAAATATTTAAAGTCACACATAAAAATATATGTATATGGCTGTCTGTATATATCTTTACATATTCAATATTATGTATAACAATATTTCCGGCGGGAGAGTTTAGAGCGGTTTGTATATCTGGCCTTGTAATGGTACACTGCCCTCTACATCTGCCTGTGCCACGGCCTCCTCTATTTATTTAAATCTATCTTTTTTTTAAATTCTGTCTTATATATTCTTACTGCTAGTAACTATTAACCTTCTTTATTCCATAAACTGTTTTCCCAATTTCCTTTTGGAAAAGTGGGCTACAAGACTTCTGCGTACAACTGAGTGGGGAACTCATTCATTAAATCAATCAATTATGCACAATTTTTTTTTGTTTATTCCAATCACCGTCTTACGTAAATAAATTTTACTGCATTTTTTCTCGAAATCTATTTAAACGAGTGTATGCTCTTTATTTTAAAGAATATTTGAGAATTTTATCTTTTATAGGAAAAGGTGGGAAAAATTTATTAAAGTTGGGCGTTTTTCAGCATTACACTTATTCGTGCAATTTTTGACGATCAATCCTTTATACATCCTACGGAGCAGTTTTAATACTGCGGATTCCCAGCTTTGAGTTATGTTGTCATACCTGCAGTTGGACAGACAGACTCACAGACTAATGACGTAAAAAGTAATTATATCGTGTATAACAAAAATATAGATACTTCCGGTAAAAACTGAAAATTACGAAATTCCCTCAAATTCTCGAACGTATTTAAACATGGTTTTTAATTTATTAATTTAAATGTAGGCCTTTTTTGTTTTCATTTTCTTTATTATTATTTTTTGAATAGGCTTATTTATGTACAACAGTTTTTTTTAAAGAAAGTAACATTAGAATTAAGCAAAGTCGTATGTGGTTCGAAAAGAAACCTTAATAAATACGTCAAAAACATACTACGTAGATGGACTACAGCGTCAATACTTAGAAAGTTAAGACCCTCTCATGTTCTTTAGAATGGACAGGCTGGATATTTTCTTCACTTTTTTTTTTTAAGGCTAAGCCCCGCTTAAAGTCCGAGTAAGACCACCCCACTCTGCCCCCATCCTGTTATTATTGTAGTAAAATTAGTGCGAATAAACGCATGAATTGTTGGAAAGAAGTCTGTTAAGTGCAGTACAAGTGCATATATGTGTCGGTATTTGCACAGTGAAGTAGTAAAACAATACTTAGTATACGGTGGTTACTCATTACGTAACAATACAAGGTTACTTGTGTGGGGCCATATACCTATATACACCACTGCAATTCCCCTCTAGGTAAAGATATCAGGTTGCACTAAAGTGGGACGGAAAGAGGAGAGTTTTTTTTTTTTTTTTAAATTGAGTTCTATATTGTAAACTCAATGGAAGAAATGTGCTGTTGTCAGGTGTTCCCTGGGACTAGTCCCGTTTCCATGGTCTAGTCTTCCTCCACTTCTTTGACAGTGAAGCGTGGGCGATGTTAACGTGCGAACAATGGAGGGAACTATAGTTTCAATAAATAGAAATAGTTTAACAGTAGTTAAACAGACCAGCAACTGGACAAAATGTTAAATTTGAGTTCTCAGCCTATTTACCTGAATTTGAGTACTCCTTGACCATATAGACCGATTTGAGGGCGCCACGGGTAGCCGAGCGGTTATAGGCTAGACCCGCAAAGCTAAGATGTATTGCGTTGCTAGTATAGCCCTTGGATTTTATTTAATGGTTAATATGAGAAATTTATAAGTAAAGAATGTTTGCTAGTCGCCTCTGCCACGACACCTAATTTGGTAGTTGGATGTAAAGCATGCCTGAAAAAATAGGCATTACTTTACTTTAGATCGATTTAAAAATCAAAAATTTTGTTCTCAAAGGCCTCAAAAACTCCATTATCGTAATACTCTTCCAAATTCGTTAATTTTTGTTACCAATTAACGAGAGCAATTAAATTGATGATAAGTTCAATTATTAAATGTAAACATTTTACAAGGTTATACGAAATTAGTTTACTGGGACGTAAATAATAATAATAAAAGTAATTAAAAGTTCCATTTTTTTTCTAAGTTTTTATTATAACCTAATGAAAAGTGCAGACAATGAGTCATCTACTTAGTTGTTAATAGTTTCCGGAATGTCTAGACAGTTTACGAAGTATTTCGTCATTAGTTTTATTATTGAATTAAGGGTGGAGGGGGTTCTGCGTGAGCGTTATTTGGTTTCGACGGTCTCATTGGGCAGGAAAAGTGAGTTAGTGACATGAATTTTTCTTGTGGAAGATTTGTATCCATTAAGATTTATATATTTTGGGCAAATTTGGAATTGTTTGGGACTAAACGTAACACTATAGTACTTATCTGAGTCTTGGACTTCTTCAGGTATCCTGGAGCTTCTGAGGATATCTTAGACTAACAGCCTTCAACACTAGTACACAAATAGAGGCTCTGGCAAAATCCCAAGTTGTTCTACATCCCGTGCTGAACGGTGGGAATGAAGCCTTCTGGATTCAATCGGGGCTTAATTCTCAAAGTAAGAGGTCTGTGTAGTGGCTTATGACTAAGATTAATTCGACAGCTTCTCCGTAACCAGTTGATTTTGCGTGTACTTTGAGCAAGATAACCAGCAGGGCAGGGTGTGTGGGTACTACTCAATATTGCTTAACCACTTTTTTTTTTAAACATTTTTCCCAGGAAGCATTTTGAGTATTAAGCATTAATTGAGGGGTGAAATTGAGCTCTTCCGTTCTAGTACATGGCATTACTTACGTAATTCTAAACATGAGTTTGGGGAAATAACAGTATTTCGAGGATGCAGCAGAATAGTAAAGTTTCTTTCCGATTTCTCTGTAATTTTGAAGGCAGCCATCGACGGCTTTCATTTGTTTTTTGAGCTTATCAAGTTTTCCAGCCACAGCTTCCTTCTAGACCTTGGTAATATACGGAAATCAGAATGGCCAAATTTGGTATTCAGGGAGGACGTGCTGTAAATCCGTCTCAGTTTTCCCATTGCCAAAGCGTCATATGGTACTACTACAGAAAAAGTGCCGTTTTAGTTTCTGTAACCGGAAATAATACTCACTTGTTCAATAAATTCTTTTCGGTTAATATATGTCCGATATGTCCAAGTGCATCTAAGACGTCGTATGGGTTAGCCATCAGCGATTTTTTTTCAATTGGGTCCAAACTCGAAACCCAATCGCTGCGTGTTTTGCTACTTTTTATTTGTTAGAAACAGGAAGAAAAATTTGGTAGTAAAGTATGTGCATTCGCTCCCGTCGAATACTTTAGGCGCATTACTTTATCCTCATGCTTAAATATTTTATTTGAAACATTTGCGCAGTGAAATGCATCTTAAGTTATTAGTTGTAACGGGAAAAGTAGGGGGTGGTTAAGCTTCTCTCTAAAGTTCCATTCAAATATAATGTACAGACTCATTGCTTTACAATCCTAATACAATAACTGGGCGCTACAGCCTGTTCCGAGCACTGGCCTTCTCATCAAACAGCTTCTCCATCCTCCTCCGATCCTGAGCTTTGGTTCCCCAGTCTGGAACAACCAGCGTTCTCCAAGCATCTCTGTCCACCTGGGGTCCACAGCTATCCACCTTTAAGGCCTGCCGAGTCTGCTTACTCCCTGGGGATTTGAACATTAAAATCCGTTTAGCCAGCTGTTGTTTGATAATCCCTAATAAGAATAAAAAATTTAAGGACAAATTTTAATTTTAAAGAACTCTCGATTGAGCGGTGTCCTATTTGAGGAGGCCATACAATGAGCACTACTGATCTCTAACTAACTTTATTTATATGAAGATTATTACAGAAATAAAATGAAGAGTGGGGAGCCACACTAATACTAAAACATACATATTATGAAATATATCACATCTCCACTCTTTTAAAACCATATTAAAATAAGATTATACCTATAAAACAAACTCATATTCTTTAATCTCTCAATCACAATTTGTCTCAATACGTAGTCTTAGAGGCTGGCTCATCTACATAACTATTAATTGCCACGTGCTCTGGTACAGGAATGTTTACTTTCTGGTGAACATTTGTTAGGGTCTTCCATTCAATTGTGGGGGATTCTTCATCTTTGCTTACTCTTGAGGAATACTTAATGGCTTTTTAGGAATCTTCTATTCCTTGTTAGCATTCCGCCATCTTTCAGTAACTTCTAGGACTAGCGATTTTTCCTTTAAACCAGTTTTTGTCTCTGTACATTCGAATTCGTTCATCTTTCCGTAAAGTTTTAAGTTGTTTGCTATCTCTGTTGTAATATCAGTTTTGTTTGATTATTTTTTAATGATTCTTTTTTATCTTTTGTGCTTTTTCCTCTCATAAATATAACATTTGGAATTATAAGCTGGGCAATTATTTATATAAAGATTAATACAGTAATAAAATGAAGAGTGGGAGCCACACTAATACTAAGACATACATATTATGAATTATATCAAAAGCGGAAGTGTCATTTTTACTGAATAAATTTCGTGTTTGCATAAAATAGTTTTAAAAAATTTATTCGAACAGAGAAAATTTATTAAAATAAATAATGGCTTATAAACGACGCGGCGTAATTTTCATGACAAAATTGAGTAGGGGCAAAATTTAAGGGCTAAATTGAGTCCAATTGTGACCTTGGACTGGAATACCCACTTATCTGTCATGGTTTTCATTATAACCTTCCCCCACAGACTGGTACGTTCTAAGGCACACAAATTATCGTAAAAAACGGCGACACAACTGAACATTTGAACTCCCATGAACTTAGCACTTCAACTCAATTGCGACTAAAACAAACACAGTGCATGCATATTTCAGTAAGGGGACAGACTGACACACTCATAAGAAACATATAACACAGACGCGCGCACACGCTACGTATGGAAATAGATGTCTTCTGGTATGGACGTAGAGTGGCTGTTCTCTACCCCAGTTGTTTTGCTTGTATACACTTAGGTATACAATATACCGGTATAACCTTCCTTTGGTTTAACATTAGATATCTACCGCTGTAGACTAACTGCATCGATATTTCTACGCAACACCCTTTGTTAATACAACTGCCAGCTACTTCTTTAATTTCTATTTTCAGTTGGTTCCCCCCCTTTAAAGACAAATTGATTCCCTTCGCCCTCACCTTACCAATTACCTTTATTTTATTTATTTATTTATTAATTTTTAATTTAAGACGCATGAACATCTGAGATCACTTTCTGTGCTCTGCCGCGGAAAGTCTTCTCTCGTTACAGGCCTCGTTATTTATTTATTTTTTCTTTAAATTGATAGCAACGCCATCTCGGAGCAAGGACAAGAACTTTTCACCTTGCCCAATATTGTGCCAATGTATACAAAGAGCTTTTATATATTCAAAAAAATTAAAAAAAAAAAAAAAAATATATGTTTGACCTTGATATTTCTTTTTTTCGGCTATGATCTGTTGAGCACTGAGATCATGTTAATTCTATTAACTTCATCATATTCCTCATGTATAATTATTATCCTTCAAACTGAACAAGGACATTACTTTGTGTCGCAACAAGCGCCGCCATATCGATCTATACAAACAGTCTTCCTCTCTCTCTCTCTCTATCAACATGGCACTGCCTACTTAATTAACTTCCTTGTTTTTATATATATATTTTTATTTTATGTTATTTTGTTCCATTCAATTTTTTAAAAAATTTTATTTTTAGAATTTTGTTGGTCATTAATACTTAATTTATTTTTAAATCGACCAATTTTTTTCGTATTTAATTTTATCGAAATTTAGAATGATTAAAAAATTAGTTTTGTTACGATATCCAAGAAGTTTGCAATGATATAAATCGTACTGCTGTAAGGTCCTCTGCAACGGAAATAATTGGTTTTTTTTTTTTAATGGTGTGATTATGTGAGTGTATATTCGTCTCGATTTTTTTCGATTAGTTTATCGATTTTGACCAAAAACCTTATTGTGTGGGCATCCTTTGTTGGCATCTAAAATAAATATAAAATAAATTTGAACTTTCTGCAAAATTTATCGATTTTTGAATTACGATAAAAACAATTAAAAAAAAATACCATTCTCAGGAGACTCTCAGGATACCCAAAAAGAAAACTATCTCAATTCTTGAGAATCCTTATCTCCTTTTTGCTAGAGTAGAGTAAAAGGAAGTAAACAAGAAAATGACATCCGATTTAAATTCGATCGGCTTTTTTGACGATGTTCAACTGATGCGGTAACTACCTGACTGTTTATAATATCTGCTAGTGAAGTTGTGGCTTCCATTGTGGCATCAATGTCTTAAAATAGCCCTCATTGTAACGGGCTGCCTTTTGTGAAATTAACCACTTTAACTGCTTTATTATTACATTATGTAGGTTAACTATATATATTTATTTCTTATTAAATTTTCATAAAAAATTTATAAGAAATTGGTTAAGTGAAAAATGCCCAATTTTTAAGAAAATTTCTTCACGAAATTTGCGAAAAAGTGAAAGCCGAGTATAGCTTCGCCCAACTTTTTTTTTTTCCTTGCACAGCAAGATCTAAACAAAAACAAAAGTAGACAAGAAAACCCGAGAAAACAATATCTGAGTGTTGGCAGGCCTTACAACGCATGTAAATTTCATATGCCGTCGTCCTTGTAAACGTACGCATTCGCGTAAACAGGGTCTAAATGTCGTCAGGTGAGTCATCTGTTTTCCCGTGATTCACTTCCTGTATTTCTCCCCACTCTATTACTAGGTAACTGGCCAATAGTGTTTATTTTGGCACACTGGATACAGGTACATTTAGTCACGTGCATATCTAATCAATAACTAATTGGGAGAATTATTCAATTTTCTAGTAATAAATGCTAGTTGAGCCTTGGAATTGTTTAAAAATTTTAAAAGCTTTATTGTGGCACCCTTAGGTTGTTGATATTTCACGTATTTCTTCATGTAATGTTGACAACTGTAAAGAGTAAAGTATTCGCCTATTTCTTCAGACGGGGTTTAACGTTCAATTCACCTATTATTAGGTGTCATGGACGGATGCGAAGCTCATACTTTACAATAGGATGAAAAAATAACTGCTAGTTTCAGTCATTATATATTTTTTATTATGCTGAGATTTCAACCTAGGGACTAGGACATCTTCTGGGCTAATTGACAACGTACTGTTTTACATCATTAAAGGTTGGAATGTCAAGGACTGAGCAGACAAGACGGAAGACACGCCAACCCTTTGATGTGAAATAGTACATTGTAAATTAGCCCTGAAGATGAGCTAGTCCCTGGATCGAAAGCTCGGCATAATACAAATATATCATGACTGAAACTATTGTAACTATGAATCAGTCACCAAAAATAATGAACATTAACTCATATTTTACTATAAACAATTTTTTTTTTCATAAAAAATCAAAAGTAGTTATAACGCGGGATTCAAACTGGGGATCTCCCGACTTACAAGCCACTCTCTTGACCACAAGACCAACACCTGCCCCGTCTGGAGATATACAGTGGTCAAAAAAAGTATTCATACACTAGGTTTTTTTTACTTTATCTACAGAACTTTTGTTTCTAGGATGACTATTTCTTCAGCACTGAAATCGAAGATAGTAACAATGAATTTAATGCTCTCATTTTCTTTTATAAACATAATGAATTGGTTAAAAAGCAGAAAAATAATTTATTGTATGCAAAATAAGTATTCATACACTCAGTCTGAATGTTATAATTAAGGCAAAACTAAAGACCTAATATTTTGTAAGCAATCCCTTTGCATTTATTATTGCTTGAAGCCTCCTTGGCATAGATTCCACCAGGTTTAGTGTCTCTTGAGACGTGATTTCTGCCCATGATTTCTTTAAATTGGTTATGAGCTCTTTTCTGGAAGAACATTTCAATTTTCGAATTTTCCGCTCCAAATAAGACCATAAATTTTCAATAGGGTTTATATACGGAGACTGTGGAGGGGTGAGAAGTTGTTTCCGGGCATTATAAAGCAGCCATTCTTAAGCATTAAATTCATTGTTACTATCTTCGATTTCAGTGCTGAACAAGTCGTCATCCTAGAAACAAAAGTTCTGTAGATAAAGTAAAAAAACTTAGTGAATGAATACTTTTTTTGACCACTGTAGTTCATGTTTTTTAAATTTTCTATCATAAGAAGTCCCGGGGATCGCCGCTGTAAGATTGCCCTGCGGAGGAGAACTCCTCTAAAAAGAGTAGAACGGAAGTGAGCTAGTGTATGTAATGGTAAGCCAGTTAATTGGACCAGGAGTTTTCTTTTGGGTTTTTCTAGGCTATGATGGAAAAAAGGAACTAACTTTAAATCGATTTTCCATTATCTTGGTTGCACTTCCATGAAAACAGCTCTAAAGATTTTCTTTAAACTTATCTACGTTTCCGCTTATTAATCAACCTCTGGTGATGAATGAAATTCTGAAACAGATCAGAAATTCTAAAAACATCGTGATTAAAAAATCAGCGATATTATCCAGCACTGCGGACCAATTAAATTCATTTGAGTTTCCGGTTTTTCACATACTCATGTAATATTATGTATTCCTTTATAAATAAATCTCAAAATAATATTTTCTTTATATTTTTGAATAGAATTATATTAATTATTCATATTCTTATCAGCCATATTAGGACAATATTAAGGAAAGTGTTTCCGAATTTTCGATTTTTTACCGGAAATGAGTAAAAAAAATAAATAAATCGTAAAGTAAGTAAATTAGTAACACCTTGTAAAGAAAGTGTAGTGTTTGTAAGAACTACGACATCCGGTTCTAACTGATCATTTATAAATATAGGATGTAGT
Organism: Rhodnius prolixus; assembly: GCF_049639745.1. NCBI lineage: Eukaryota > Metazoa > Arthropoda > Insecta > Hemiptera > Reduviidae > Rhodnius > Rhodnius prolixus. The sequence continues at coordinate 9,047,850 of NW_027411583.1, read as the reverse complement.
AAAGTGTGAAGAAGCCAAGGATCTGTGTGTGTGTGTGTGTGTGTGTGTGTGTTAAAGATATGTTATATGGAAATCCAGAAGGAGAGCGACGGCTAGGATCTTGAAGAGAGTAAGGTGTTATATATGTATTTAAGTAAGAGGGTTAAAGTGTCTGCTGGTGTGCTCGTGTGTATGTGTATGTCCTGTGTCTGGAGAAGTAACTCTCTGGAAAAATGGGCTCAATGCCAAAAAACATTGGCTCCACCCCCCCTCCACCACACACTTACAAACTTTTTTTTTGTAGCTTCCCCGTACTTATATTGGAAGCCAAGTTAAGATCTTCGTTCTATCCCCCACACTTAACACTTCTTCCCAAGTCTCAAGCTAATGCTACTATAATATAGAAGACCTTGATACTTCTCCTTTATGTATACATACTGAAGGTCTACTGTTACAGACAGACGTACAAAACGTATTCAGTCTATAAATCTATGTGTGAACAAACATACGCACGATTTTCTTCAATTCTCTCGGGTGTGTAACTTATAATTTTTTTTTTTAAATCCAGAATTTTGAAAACATATTTAATTATTAATTACCAATATCCAGGTTGTTAAAACTGCAGAGGTGCATTGAAATGATCTCCTAATCCTCCACTGGAAGACTTTTCCTTCCCCAAGTTACCGGAGACATAAAATACATAAAATCTTTAATTTTGTTCGTCCCTAGTACGCATGTTTATAGTATTTCCGGTTTCGACCGGTTTCAGGCTAGAGATTTCGACTTCACTTCCGTTTACCGTTCCGCACGCAACTTGTAAAATTAAAGCTCATTAAGGCTCCACGATAGTCGAGCGGTTAGGAGGCAAAACCCGCAAAGCTAAGATGTATTGCGGTACTAGTCTAGCCTTTGAATTTTATTTAATGGTTAATATGAGAAATTTATAGTAAAGTATGTTAGGCGGTGATAGGCTAGACCCGCAAAGCTAAGATGTATTGCGGTACTAGTCTAGCCTTTGAATTTTATTTAATGGTTAATATGAGAAATTTACAGTAAAGTATGTTAGGCGGTTATAGGCTAGACCCGCAAAACATCTTAGTTTTGCGGTACTAGTCTAGTCCTTGGATTTTATTTAATGGTTAATATGAGAAATTTATAGTAAAGTATGTTAGGCGGTGATAGGCTAGACCCGCAAAGCTAAGATGTATTGCGGTACTAGTCTAGCCCTTGGATTTTATTTAATGGTTAATATGAGAAATTTATAGTAAAGTATGTTAGGCGGTTATAGGCTAGACCCGCAAAACATCTTAGTTTTGCGGTACTAGTCTAGTCCTTGGATTTTATTTAATAGTTAATATGAGAAATTTATAGTAAAGTATGTTTGCTAGTCGCCTCCGTCCACGATACCTAATTTGGTAGTTGGACGTAAAGCCTGCCTATAAATATGAGGCAATTACTTTACTTTACTTTTTACTTAAAGCTCATTAAATAAAATAATTTGATAAATAAATCAAAAGGGAAGGAATTGGCACAGTAGTTATTCTGTACTGAATTCCAACGCGAAGATCCCCCGGGTTCGAATCCCAGATTAGCTGGCCCTTAGATTTTACCCTTCTTAACAGCTTCGTACACCTCACAGACCGGTTATGGGACAGTGTTGTTTATAACGAGAGAATACTTTCCGGTGGCCGGCAGTGCATTAAAAAAAAAAAAAAAAAAAAAAAAAAAAAAAAAAAAAAAAAAAAGTTTCTGGGTATACCCAATGACCATAGATATTTAATAATTTTGAGGGAAATCTCTTCAAGCCTCTTTACTCCCAAAAAAAGAAAAACCACCGCGCCAAAACCACCATTGATTCGAATTACCGTCTTAAGTTACTTTTATCGGAAGAAAAAAAAAAAAAAGGATCTCTCCTCTGTAAGGCAACCCCTCAGAAGACTCAGGGGCATTTTTAGGAGCTATAAAAAATATTACTACAAATTTATTACGTCCGTTAAAATGGCGAGTTTTAGAAAATTTGATAGTAATAATTTCTTACAATCGTGAGAAAATTAGTAAGAGAAATTCTTGAGGAGTGTTTCATAACAGATTTATTATTTTTGGGATATCAAATATCAAAGTGATACCACTCAATTTCCATCTTGCCATATTATGATGTAAATTTAGACATACCTACTTGATATACTCGTAATGTAGTTCCTAAAGGTAAATTGGGTTCACTGTTGAATGGTTTACATTTAAAGCAGATTATGCAACCAGTAATACATGTATGTAATGCGGGTTGTGCTAATGCATTGCTCTCTTAACACAGGTATGTGTTAGTTAGATTATAATAGACATGAATGTTTGTATTTCTGGTTAGTATATCTGGTCTTCTGGTTAGGGACTGATTCTATTTGAGTTTACTCGGTATCAATATGTATTGTTTAATTGAATCAAATTAGCTCCTTCGTTTTGTTTACTTGAAAATTTTGAAGTATTCTTTTTAATTTTTAACAGTACGATATTCTTGTTTGGAAAGATAATGTTAATAATTTATTGGGAGTTCCCAAGGTGTTTAACAAAATTTTACGCAAAATAACCTGATCATTCTAATTATATCTTATTTCCTAATTTGTAATTTTTAATGCAATCAATGTTCGAAAAAAATATAAAAAAATGGTGCTAACATTGCATAGAAATTTGAAAAAGCATACTATGTTACGTTATAAAGGGTGACCCAATGAAAATGACCGCATTTATTTCTTTAATAACAGCAAAAGTATTACAGATATAAAAGTAACAAAAAAATCTTTGAAAAGTAGAAACATGGGAGATTATTTATGGAATATTACATCCTTCAAATGATGACCGTTCTGGGCTTTACATTCTTCCAATCGTTTAACGAAGTTTTTGTATACTTTCTTCAGCATGGAAGCCGAAATTTTTGCGAATTCGGCTCTAATCCTCGATTTTAAATCCTCTAGATCACGGGGCTTGGTTTCATAAACACGACTTTTCAAATACCCCCATAGAAAAAAAATCTGGAACCGTCAAATCTGGCGAGCGAGGCGGCCAAGCGAAATCTGAAGAACGTGACAATAAACGAATTCCAAACGTTTCTTTCGACAACGCAAGTGTAAGAACGGCGGTGTGACAAGTTGCCCCGTCTTGCTGGAGGAACCAGGTTCGATTCAAACGACGTTTGCAGCGGAGTTGGGGGATGAGGAACAAGTTTAACATCTCCCTGTACCTCTCTCCATTGACGGTTCCGTCAAAAAAATACGTTCCGATAATTCCCCACGACGCTACACCGGCCCATACTGTAACTCGTTGGCTATGTAACGGTTTTTCTGGAATGAATTGGGGATTACCACTTGCCCATTACCGAAAGTTTTGTTTATTCAGAGAGTTCGAAATGAGCTTCATCGCTCATTAAAAGATTATTTAAATCAATCTCACCATCGTCCAATTTCTTTAACGTGTTTTCGGCGAAAAGTAATCTCTGTCGGTAATCAGTTTCTTTCAACTCTTGAGTGATCATCAACTTATATGGATGGTGGTTTAAGTCTGAGGTTAGAATTCGACGCACAGATTCCCTTGATAACTTTAAAGAAGCTGCGTGACGGCGAGCGGAACGAGTTGGACTAATTTTTATTGCTTGGCAAACTTTTCCGAAGTTTTCCGGTGTACGAACTGTTCTTTTGGCACCTGGATGAATCTTATCAGTCGTCTTGCCACTTTCACGGAAGTTTTCAACCCACCTGAGGATCGATTTTCGCGTAGGAACAGATTCATTACTTTTAACTTTGAACTGTTTACGAAACGCTCTATGAACTTTCACAACCGATTTATCTCGAAAATACGCTTATACACAAAATGCTCGTTCTTTTGCAGTGTAACGTTCCATGATTACTAAAATGTTGATAACAGGAATCTCCCAGGTCTCTACTAACCATAGAGCGCGCGTTCGTCCCTGTAGCAGTGTTACCACCACAGTTATTCAAAAAAGAAATGTGGTCATTTTCACTGGGTCACCCTCTACATCCTCTACATAAGCGAAATTGTTGAAGGTTTAAAACATTTTTTTAACTAGAACCATTATTTAGCAACTTATACAATCAACTTTCCCGGAAAATTGTTGCAAAAAAAAAATCCAAATATCTGTATTCGCTCAAAAACATTTCCGCCTTTCACGAAACTTACTAAAAACCGAAACAATGGGCTCAAAATTAAGATTTTGTTTTAATAACCTAGTTGCAGATTTTTTATATTTGTTACTGAAAATATTAGTTTTTTTTTTCCTTTTTTTGCCTCTGACGTCCGGGGGAAGGGTTGTTTAAGTAGCAAAACGTCACAACCGGAAGTCTCGTTGTACTGAATGGGATATTTTCACGTTCCAGAAACTTCTTCTTTTTTTCCAACTCCAACGTTTTCCTCTAAACTTTGTATTAAAAGTTACCGAGTAGGACGCTCTATCTAAAAACCTTCTTTTTTTTTATATGAATAGCTTGTTGTGGAAAATTCTTCTTGAGATTATTTTGAAGAGGGATGCTGGTAGGGGTTGAAACTTTTCATTTCAGGGTAAATGTAAGGGCTTAAAATTTTATGTAAAGCTGATCGAAGCCGAATGGAATTACGTGGAAATAACTCTGTAGAGTATTCTACATCTTTTTTTTTGGTGACTGATTCATTAAACTAAGAAGACTAAGAATCAAAAAGACTATATAGTCATTTCAGTCATAATTTTTTTTTATAATGTCGAGCATTCATCTTCAGGACTTATAGGATTCATATTCATCTTCGGCAATTATAGGATTCATATTCATCTTCAGGATTTTTTGACAGTTTTAGAAGTTAGGTTTCATTAATGTATACAGTCCTTTCCTAATATGTAGAAAACAACACTAAAATTTCGACAAATACCTTCGCTGCAGTACGCAATATGCAACTATCATAAAATTTTTTGTTGAGACGATAATGTTTTTATTCTCTGAGTTAATTAATAACGCTTTGACGCAGACCAAAATATACTCACTGTAGTCAGACATGAACGTTCATCACTTGAGAGGTCACGCAGCGCCGTCGGACGACATTTCGGTTAAATTTCGGCTGTTGGCCATCTCACCCGATTGGCCATCTCACCCGACTTTACCCTACTGTAAATCGTGTGAGTCAAAATTTTTTCAGAGTATTAAGAAAATTGGCCCAAACCCTTGTGAAAATTAGTAAAAAAAAAGTTCTTGTAAATTTTCGCGCCAATAAAAAAAAAAGCGGCTACTTAGTATGATTTGCCGGATATTAATTTGAATAACCGTTGGAAGGAAATTCCGTTGGAATATATGCTGTAGGATATAAAGTTAGCATAGGACCTTATTATGCTAATATCTCCGTTTTGGTAGAATAGTTAGGCCGTCTGCAACGCCCACCCCATGGTTACATATGTTGTTGTTGTTGCTGTGCAATCAACAGCAACATAAGCAATGTACCACCCGAGTGGCATGTCCATACACAAGAACATCTGGTGTTTAGACGCTAAACTATATTATGTGGCCTACATTACATATAGCATATGCTTTATTAGGTCAATTACTTATTTACTCACTAATTTATTATTATTGGCTTTAAAATTGATCATTTTACTTTCTCTTGGTTGGAGAAGAGTGGTTCTAGCCGGCAGTTAGTTATAAACTATTCCTACAAGATATTCTGAAGAATTCTCCTAAGAATTAAAAGAAATTATAGTGATGCTAAAATATACTCCTCAAACTCCTGGGTAACAAATGATCCAGACACTTCGAGGGTCGACATTTTGGGAATAACTCCTCCATGATGAACCCAATACTGCTTCCTCCGTACAACAACGTTGACAGTGGCTCAACCATATGAAGGAGAAATCACGAGTTCTTAGGGGTTGTTCTGTCAGTTCAGGGATCACCCTTTCCCCTCTTAGGTAATCTAAAGAAGTCTCCCCCCAAAAAATTAAGAGAAACAGGATGATTGTTAATCCAAATCCAAAAAGGACGTTTGAGTCGGAAATAAGAAATAGCCGCCTCCTGATGCCAAAATCCCTGTTCTTCTCAACGCCTCCAGAGACATGAAATAAGGATCTTGCCAAGTCGGTTAATTCCTGTGCCTTGCAAATGAAAATGTTTTCTCTTTTTAATAAATTATCTATTCTCCCCCCCTCTCAAATTGCTGTACACTTAAATGACTAAAATTTATCCGACTAAAACTATTTATTCTGACTGAAACTTTTACCATATCGTTCACCCTGATGCCAATGCTACTGTCCGCGCCATTGTTTAAAAGTTTAAAAAACATTTCCTTCCGTCTACGGAGATCCCCAAAAAAGGAACTTCCACCCAACTAAGCAGTCAGGAAGTAATAATTGTAATAAGACAAAATAATCAATTTCAATAAACCAAGCCGGAAATGCTTGTATGCTTAAACCGATCAAACTTCCGGCTTATTGAGTAATGGAATTTCCTAAACCCCATAGTAATTCCAAAGCAATATCTTCTAAGATCTATAGAGGCAGAGTGAGCGGGTTAAAATAGGCTGTTCCGACTTATGGATAATTAAATTGGATCTTGCCTTTAATTTTTAGCATTCCACTTTGTTCAATCAATAGAAGCTTCTTTGAGAAAAACTCAAAATGTGTAAAGTCCGGCCGGAAAGTGGGGGTTTTTCTCTCACTTTGATGCAAGCTTAATGCTCCTTATACGTGTAAGGGAAAATGTGGAAAATTTATAGTTCATTATAAGGGAAATACATTATATCAGAAATGGACACACAGATAAGGTGGAAAATAACTTTAAATGTTTGCTGACGTTAGGAAAATTAAACTACAATTCTTTCATGTTGCTGTTTTTCTCCAGTAACTTGCGCCAAAGGCAACTTTTCCGAACTTAAACCCACCATACCGTTTTTTTATTCCAAATTAAATTAAGCTCACATAGTTCCAATTCTCAACTGGTTCATGGCGAGTTAAATATGCTGTTTGTCGCTTAAGATTTTATTATGCTTATTCCATAGAGTTTTCTTAATTATAGCTCCCATCAATCTTTATGCGCCTATTGTTACACATCATACAGATTTATATGAAGCGCTTTTTCCCAGGAATAGCTCCTTAGAGGGGAGGTGGGAAAACTACAGATCCATGGCGCTTATGTGAAGCGTTTTCCTAGGAAAAGCTCCTTAGAAGGGAGCTGGGAAAACGACATTATTGATTATTTTAAAAGTTAAAATGAGAATTAAAGAAATATTTAACTGTTACTTTCATTGCAATATATATATATTAATTGGATTTATATTTTTGGAAAAACTAGGACATTGATATCGAATTTTAAGAATATCGACTAAGCGGAAGTGCCATTTAATTTTCGAGATTTCGTTTTTTGACAGAATTTTGGTCTTTCTTAAACAAAAGCCTTCTAAATCGGTAGTTTGTGTAGTGATTTAAAATCTCAATACTTTTATTTGAATCACTTTTACCGGAAAATTTGTTTTATTGATACTTCCAGGAAGTACAGTTTCCCTCTAAATTTGTCACTTTTTGGAAAATATACGGGTCCTATCTCTTGTGTACATAGATAAGGAGGGTTAAATTTGTTTTTAACATTTAGAGTTTTATGGGAAATTTGTCAATCTGCAGTACCTTTTTACTCCTAGGATTGATTGTTCACTATTTTCCTCGTCAAAGGAAAATAGTGATTTGTGAAAAGTGAAAAGAAAGTGAAAAGGATTTTTTGCAAACATACAGGCATATAGCTTGTACTTTAATAATTTAAAGGGTTAGTTCCTATATTAACTAGGTCTTAATCTAATACATGGTTTTACAAAAGTTATAATATTGGTCAGAGTCTAAAATACGACTCAAATGTTCGTTGTTATAAGAAAATTGAGAAAAAGACCTAGTATAAGCGTTCACACCACACTTATTTTTCTGTACCCTTTAGAGCGAATGAAAATTTTTTTTTACAGTTTTTCCTTTAAAAAAAGGTTTTCCCATTTAAAACAATTTTATGCAAGCGTAAATGAATTTCTTTCCGTTTTGTTACCTAATAATATTATGTTTATCTTGTTTGTTTGCTGTTGCTATGGTGATGATATTGTATGCTTTGTTTGCCATCCCACCATGACACAATATTGTTTAACATCATATCGTGGATATACTGTATATATATTATACACATAAAAAAAGGGTAACTATAAGTGTGTATTAAGGTCATTGGCATTGAGAATATGGTCGCCAGGTCAAACAATAAAGGTTATGTTTGTCTAAACAACAATGCACGTCATTCTATCCTAACACACGCACACAAAACACCTGTAATCACGTTGATAACTTTTTTTTTAGTTGCAGTTAATTATAGCTTTATTAATAAACGCTATTAATTATCTAATACTAATTTAAACTACCAATTAAATTTAAATATTGTCTTAAAAGTAATTTTTCCAGTTATTTTTCATTTATGTTTAAAGTTTGGTGTATGTACATACGTTCTTATTTCCTGTTATGGCAATTTACGTATTTTAAGGTAGTGAGTTCCCGTAGTTAGTTTCAACCAATTGGAATACCACCAAACTATTGAAACGTCATTCTATTACCTCTGATATAGCCTTCGTGATGTAGGTGCAGAGTATACACTGTTTAAGAGTATACTAGAGTACATTTAAGTACTTAAGTGGTGAGTGTCAGAGTGAATGTGGACGCAGATGTTCCCTCAGGACAGGGATAGCGAACCTTTTTGAGACGTGGGTCAAATTTTGTTCTTTTTTTTCAGTACTAGCTCTTGGGGTCACTAATGCCCATTTGCACAAGAGTTAAGTTTAAAAATTTTAAATTGAATATTTTCAAAACTAAACATCTTTAAAATTCAGTTGGCTTAACTGGTAAAACGGGACGAAACAAGTGCTATGGAAGTCTCTTTCTACAAATATAACTCAACAAAACCTTACAAAAGTGTGTTTTATCTGAAGGAAAATCTAAATATGGTTATTTGCTTTGGGTTGTCGATTTTTTTAACAAACAAAATATGAGTAAAATTATACATTTTATTTGATATTTTGTTAACACTTTTGCTTTATTTCAAATACTATAAAAGCATTTATAGTCATTTGCGTTTTAGAACTGTAATGATCAAACAAAAAGGTTATAGATAGCATTTAAATTGCTTTTTTATTGAAAAAAAATATACAGATGGAATATAAATTATCCAGCACAATTAGAAAATCTAAATCAACCCGCGTAAACAAACAAATGGTTGCCTAGCAATTGTGGGTCAGTGGAAAAGCTTGCGCGGGTCAGTGTGTGACCCGCGGGTCATAAGTTCGCCATCACTGCCTTAGGACGTTAAAAAAGAAATATATATTTTTCCTGAAAAAAACACAAAACAAAACAAAAGAGAATGAGCTATAAGTTAGAATCACGGGTTTCCGGTGGGTCTTAAAACATCCTTCCGGTTGAAGAGCATTTTCTTAAATTTAATACTATGGCACTAAAATATTATTATGATTACTTTTTTTTTTATGATTTAAGGCGCGTCGACATCTTAGGTCCTACCGGCCTCCGGATAGTGAGCTGTAAGAAGCTCCTAGGAAGAGAAAATCTAAGGGTCAGCAGCTAGATTCGAACCCAGGATCTCCGCGTGGGAATCCAATACGCTAACCGTACAGCTAATTTCTCTCTACTAAATTATTATTGTTGAAGGAAATAAAACGTTCACAGTTTTCGCCTAATCTATTGCACGATTTTGTGAACGATGAGTTGAAGAATTGCAATATAATAGTTGAAGAAATACTCTTGATTCACAATAAATGTTACCAATTTAAGAAAATCATTTTTCCAGAATTTTTCAGCACTTCCGTTTTATTGTTTTTTCGTATATAAATGGAATTCACTGCAGACAGACACACTTTTTGATTATCACTGTTTTTGGACTCAAGGGACCTTTAAAACGGAACTTTTCTATGAAAACTTCTGACCGGAAATGTGACGCAATCGCTGTACTTCCTTTCACCCTAGTATAGTTGTAAGAGAAAGTGGAATAAAAATGCGTTTAGATCGAATAAAGATGCTTGGCGAACGGGTTACCATAGTTTTATATACTCGTACTATATATATAATATGCAAATGAAGAATTTTTTTTATTTGAACTGTTGCCATACTAAGCTAGCTGATCGTGCAATTCCGGCCGGATTTAAACGAATCCCGGTCCCTTGGCCGACCTTGACCGCAAACTCTGCCAACCACCTCCCCGTGCGCGACCATCCGCCCCCAGCCTTATCGGCTCCTCTCGCTGTTACCAATTGCTCAGTTATTTAACCTTAGAAGTATTTTCTGCTCCTATATTTAACTTTTCTTTTAATGGTACGGGTCTTTTTTTTTTTTTTCTAAATTTTCTCTTACGTAATTGAATTTTCCTTTAAATAATAGTTGTTATATCCTCTTCCGTTCATGGGCTTGAACAGAATGGAAATGGTTAGTACAAAGAACCAAACTGTTGCTTCAATCCTATTCAGTGATCGAAAATTTTTGTAATATAACCTCTTCATAATGATAACATCCGGTGTGGGACACTCACACGACTTCCTCTTACTGAAAGTTCAGATTCACAAATTCACGTCAAACTTCTGAATGTTTGGAATCATATTATCTATTACCCCTCTCACAAATGTAACCTTTTTTTTCTAATCTTTTTTTGAAATTTACAACTGCAACGATTGTTGCAATACGTGAAAATCAGGAGTGGAGAAGGCACCCAGTGATGTCACTCCAGTGCTCTCACGATAAGAGTAGATCACGAGGCCATCTTCTCTTCAATCTTCTTAGAGAATTACCTGGTAATGTGGAGGGAGATAGGTGTTCTATGAGAGGGGTTAGGATGGGCTGCTGTAGAGTGGAATGAAATTTTAAGAAAACGAGTGTTAGCAAGATCTGTAATGAAAGGGATTTTGAGGTCATTATACATAGGATGTATAATTATACATAGAGGCTGGATACATAGAAAGGAGCGTTAAGTGGTATTTCGTAGTATTTTTGGACTGTAAAGTCTGGGATGCGTAGTGAGTTGGAACGGTTTAGTCGATCTCCCGTACTTGGATGCCCTGTATAACCAAATAGGTTGCAAATAACAGTAGATATATAAGAGTCTTTTGTTATGTAGGTTAAGTTTCGAACGTATGTCAAGTAGTCTGGCGAGAAGTTTGTAGCCTAACCTAAATTTAAAAAAAAAATTGCATCCAGTAAATTTTTGGGTTTAATGTGTTCGTAGTCACTGTACGAGGGTCGTTTGAAAAGTCCGTGCAAAAATAAAAACTACTTAATTTTTTGGGGTAAACCTTTTTTATTTTTCAACATAGTCTCCTTTTAGGCTTATACACTTCGTCCAACGCTGCTCTAGTTTGTTGATCCCTTCCGAATAATAGGATTTGTCCAAGTCTGAAAAATAGCCATTCGTTTCTGCAATCACCTCCTCGTTTGAATAAAATCTTTTTTCCGCCAGCCATTTCTTCATATTGGGGAACAAATAGTAGTCCGAGGGAGCCAAGTCTGGAGAATAGGGGGGATGTGAAACGAGTTGGAACCCTATTTCCATTAATTTTGCGACCACAACTGCTGAGGTGTGAGCTGGTGCGTTGTCGTGATGGAAAAGGACTTTTTTGTGGGCCAATCGTGGGCGTTTTTCTTGCAGCTCGGTTTTCAAACGGTCCAATAACGATGAATAATATGCACCTGTAATAGTTTTACCTTTTTCCAGATAGTTGATGAGGATTATTCCTTGCGAATCTCAAAAGACAGTCGCCATAATCTTTCCGGCCGAAGGAACGGTCTTCGCCTTTTTTGACGCAGATTCCCCCTTGGTAACCCATTGTTTAGACTGTTCTTTGGTCTCAGGAGTGTAGTGATGTATCAATGTTTCATCCACAGTGACGACGCTTAAAGTCCTGCGGATTCTTCTGGAACAGCTGCAAACCGTCCTTACACGATTTCGTTTTTGGTCAAGCGTGAGCAATCGCGGCACCCATCTTGTGGATAGCTTTGTCATGTCCAAATGTTGATACAAAATATTATGTACCCGTTCATCCGAGATGCCCACAGCACTAGCAATCTCACGCACCTTCACTCTTCTGTCATCCATTACCATATCATGGATTTTATCAATGATTTCTGGAGTAGTAACCTCAACAGGGCGTCCAGAACGTTCAGCGGTCACTTGTGCCCATATGGCCATTCCGAAAATTTTGAAACCACTTATAAACTGTTCTAATCGAAGGTGCAGAGTCACCATAATGTTTATCAAGCTTCTCTTTAGTCTCCTCAGGCGTTTTGCCTTTTATAAAGTAGTGTTTAATCAACACACGAAATTCTTTTTCGTCTATTTTTTGAAAATCACTCGACTTCCTCGATTCAAACGAATGCCAAACACAAAGAAATAGACCGATCTGGCTGAAACTTGGTGTGTGTTCTTCCAAGAGATGCTACTAACTAAACATAACCTCGATACGCGCCAGTAGTGCTATCTCTCTGACTTTGCACGGACTTTTCAAACGACTCTCGTAGTTTAAAGAAAATTGTGGCAGCCATTTTGCGAGAAACTTGAAGTGGTGTATCAGTTAAGTGGCCATTTCCGGTTTTCTCAAAATAAAAATAAAATTGAAAATCTGCAAAGTCTCTTAACTTTCTATTACTTAAGAGAAACTAATAATATCCCTTTTTTTTAAACCGTGAAAGAAGTACCCCCCTAAAAAAAATTTAAGCACATTTCGAATTTTATTTATTTATTTTTCGGGACCCATTAGCTGGGAAAAAAGAGGACCAATAAAAATGTCAGAAAACACGCTGACACACACTCAAAACAAAACAAAAACAAAAACAGGTTTTCGAATCTTCTGGATCCCCCCAGCCAAAATAAATAAAATTTTATTTTTTGATCTGGTTTACTTATGTTACCATTAATTTTTACTCAATATTAAAGAATCTTTATTGGTCCATAAAGCTGAAACTGTAATATTTAAATATGGAAGAATTTTTTCTATTATTTCTTCTTACTGGGTATTGGCCTTTGAAGGATACTTTTATTTTAGTTCACTTTCGTTTTTTTTCTTTTTGTAGAAATATATTTATATATCATACGTAGAAATCCGCCAGCTTTGGAGAAAATAAAATAACCTGTTGTTTAAATAAGAGGGATACTTTCCCTGTTTTACAAAACTTCTCAAAAATAATTTCTAAGAACTATTTTGAAGTTTTTTACTAAATAAATAGAAATAATAATGATAAGGTTTTTGCTAAAATCGAACTTTAAATTCCAAATGCGGAAGTACCTATTTACTCAATAGATTGTCCAAATTCTCGAAAAATGGCTCCCGGAGCCTTTTTCTTTAAAGTAAACTTTGTGTATTAACATTACATATACATCGACTTTTTCCCCCCATTTCTGTGGGGGAAAAAGCCTTTTTGAAGCATTTTTCCAGTGTGGAGAGACAGGTTAGATTTCAGTATAATGTACGGTGTTACATACAAGGGTCGTTTGAAAAGTCCGTGCAAAGTCAGAGAGATAGCACCACTGGCGCATATCGAGGTTATGTTTAGTTAGTAGCATCTCTTGGAAGAACACACACCAAGTTTCAGCCAGATCGGTCTATTTCTTTGTGTTTGGCATTCGTTTGAATCGAGGAAGTCGAGAGATTTTCAAAAAATGGACGAAAAAGAATTTCGTGTGTTGATTAAACACTATTTTATGAAAGGCAAAACGCCTCAGGAGACTAAAGAGAAGCTTGATAAATATTATGGTGACTCTGCACCTTCGATTAGAACAGTTTATAAGTGGTTTCAAAATTTTCGGAGTGGCCATATGGGTACAAGTGACGCTGAACGTTCTGGACGCCCTGTTGAGGTTACTACTCCAGAAATCATTGATAAAATCCATGATATGGTGATGGATGACAGAAGAGTGAAGGTGCGTGAGATTGCTAGTGCTGTGGGCATCTCGAATGAACGGGTACATAATATTTTGCATCAACATTTGGACATGACAAAGCTATCCTCAAGATGGGTGCCGCGATTGCTCATGCTTGACCAAAAACGAAATCGTGTGAAGTGTTGCAAGGACGGTTTGCAGCTGTTCCAGAAGAATCCGCATGTCTTTAAGCGTCGTTTCGTCACTGTGCATGAAACATGGATACATCACTACACTCCTGAGACCAAAGAACAATCTAAACAATGGGTTACCAAGGGGGAATCTGCGCCAAAAAAGGCGAAGACCGTTCCTGCGGCCGGAAAGATTATGGCGACTGTCTTTTGGGATTCGCAAGGAATAATCCTCATCGACTATCTGGAAAAGGGTAAAACTATTACAGGTGCATATTATTCATCGTTATTGGACCGTTTGAAAACCAAGCTGCAAGAAAAACGCCCACGATTGGCCCACAAAAAAGTCCTTTTCCATCACGACAACGCACCAGCTCACACCTCAGCAGTTGTGGTCGCAAAATTAATGGAAATAGGGTTCCAACTCGTTTCACATCCCCCCTATTCTCCAGACTTGGCTCCCTTGGACTACTATTTGTTCCCCAATATGAAGAAATGGCTGGCGGGAAAAAGATTTTATTCAAACGAGGAGGTGATTGCAGAAACGAATGGCTATTTTTCAAACTTGGACAAATCCTATTATTCGGAAGGGATCAACAAACTAGAGCAGCGTTGGACGAAGTGTATAGGCCTAAAAGGAGACTATGTTGAAAAATAAAAAAGGTTTACCCCAAAAAATTAAGTAGTTTTTATTTTTGCACGGACTTTTCAAACGACCCTCGTACGGCTTGCATTTTATTTTTCTTCATATTCAGGGTGAACCAGTAAGTAATGTCCATTGGCCTACGGTGTGTAGTACATCTAAAGTGGAGTTCAACGACGTATTTGACCAACTTCATATTTTCCACTTTTCTTGAGTGACGTCACTTTAAAAGAGTTTTCAATGAATTATAAACAACTTGATAAACTATGTAACACTGTTGGTGTGCTAGTGAACACCGTTTTCTTGCAAAACAAACGTAATTTCTCATTACAAAGATAAAAGGAATCCTGGAAAATGATATACAGTTGGAAAGCCCACATTAGACAAGGAAACTTTTATAAAAAGTGCCAGCACCTAGGTCTGATAATGTGATCACATAAGGGCCTAATGAGTTTTCTTCAAAAATTTCGATTACTTTTATTTTTCCCAGTATTCGGAAGAAGATTTAAGCTGTTTGGAGAATAACTTATGCCTTCAAAATGGTATCAGTTTTTAGAAAATTTATCTGTCTTTCTAACCGTGTCTTCAGAATCGAATTCGGACTAAAACTTTCTGAGTAATAACATTTTTATTGCAAAAAAAAGTAATGATTTTAGAAAAAAAACTTTAAAGTGACGTCACTCAAGAACAGAGGAAAATATGAAGTTGGCCAATACGTCATTGAACTCCACTTTAGATGTACTACACACAGTAGACCTATGGACAATACTTACTGGTTCACCCTGTATAGGTGAACTGAACACTTTATCAATAAAAAGAAAATTTACTTTAGAAAATGCCAAAATCTTTTCTCTTACAATAAGAAAAACAAATAAAAAGATAAAATGAAATCATGTTACTATATTTTTGTATAATTTTTACATTTTTATTAGAAGTACAGAAGTATGGCTGTATTTTAGAGTTTGTGGTTACAATGACAGCTTGAGAACGTGTTTTTTTGTTTTGTTTTTCGTATCCAGCCTCATTAGAATATCCAGCGGCTAAAGATAGGCTTATTCCCCATTCGGCTGCATGGTTTGACCGAGTGACCTTGAGTGTTTCGAGCCTAACTTGTCGGGGGTCACCCTTCGGGGTCATTGCTTTTCTTTTTCATTCCATTTGTTTATTTTATTTTTTTATAGTATATCATTCCTTCGTTTTAATTTTATTTTGTGTATTCACTCCTTCTTAGTCTCTCCTAAGTTTTTGGTCCCTGAACAATCAGCATTCAGATTTGTGTAGAACTTTCATATTTAAAGTTTTCACCATCTTTATTGGGTATCGGAGGATTTCCATTAAAAGAAAAACCCTTTTAAACGCAAGAAAATTCTGGTGTGAACACCGCACACGATTTCCTGTTTTAATTTTCCACAAACTTCCGGAACATTGGAGTCATATGTAATTCTCTTATTTCTTCAGAAGGGAATACACCCTATGGCCCTCTCCCAGGAGTTATCTTTAATCTTAAACTCTGCGAAAAAGAAAATGGAAAGGTAAAGGTTCAGTGCTGAGCCAATAGGATTTCCACGCCGAGAAAATGGCTATACCGACTATTATTTCCTCTTCTCTCACGTTTCTCCAAAATGACTTTGCCCAACAAACTCCTTTTCTACAAAGTATTCATTTGGTCGATGTTACTCTACGCGAGCTCCGCCTGGAGCCCCTGACATGTAGTAGCAACATCAAGAAACTCCAAAAACAACGCAATACAAATTTCTGGAGACTCGAAACAGACTCTCCACGACGCACTGGAATTGACTCACTCTAATAAATATGATTATTTGCTTTGGGTTGTCGATTTTTTTTTGTAACAAACAAAATATGAGTAAAATTATACATTTTATTTGATATTTTGTAAACACTTTTGCTTTATTTCAAATACTACAAAAGCATTTGTCGTCATTTGCGTTTTAGAACTGTAATGATGAAACTAAAGGTTTATACTAAAGGTAGATAGCATTTAAATTGCGAATGTGTGTCAATGCGTGATTAAAAAAAATACAGATAGAATATAAATATTATCCACACAATTAGAAAATCTAAATCAACCCGCGTAAACAAACAAATGGTTGCCTAGCAATTGTGGATTAGTAAAAAAGCTTGCGCGGGTCAGTGTCTAACCCGCGGGTCATAGGTTCGTCATCACTGGCCTAGGATTTCCTTAATTAGGTAGTCCTTTAATCTGAAGAATATTTGATCGCTAGCGAGTCTGCCATACACTAGATTTTTTCTTCTGAACAGATTTATTTTTAAAAAGAAATGACGTAGAAAATTATTTAGGATAAAAATCTGAGAAAATTATAAAATCTGTAAATTTTCCTAATTAATGAAGTTAAAAGAGTAATTCTTTGAAAATATGTAAATAAATCTGTCCAAGTAATTGCACAATATAGGAGATAGTGCCAAATACAGTTTGGGAGGGAGCAGCGCCCTACAGTACATTTCTCTGTTGCCAATTAGCAGAGGGCGTTCCTAACAAAATACCATCTTAGAAATAAACCAATGCGATTTGTTTTATTTTCTGTTACTAAATTACCAAGAGGGAAATCCTGTACGGCTGGGAGAAAATAATCAATTTTTCTATGAAATTTAAGTGGCTTAATGATCTGCTAATGAATTAGGTCAACTTAACAACTTTATACTTAGTGCTTGATTTACCTGATTTTTGCGGAAACAAATCTCTGTTAACTGAAGAAGTTTCTTTCTCTTTGGCTTCCAGCATTACTTCTTGAAAACTGTTCCTTATCTTGGAATAAGATTGAATTAGGTGTGACTACAAAGCCTGTGGTACAGCGTGCGCATCACAAAAACAAAAAAAAATCCATTGTGGTTTTCCTCCACGATGGCTACAAACCAAATTAATTACACCCATTTCCTCTCTTCAGCTCCTTTGATGAGGGGAATAAAGTGGCTAATTATATTCCCTCTGCGCAGGTAATCAAAGTTTTGATTCAATCAAAAACCAATCGTTCTAGGTTCTACAGCGCACTAGAGAGAGTCGGTAGATTCAAAGCAATGGAAATGTCTTTAGGATTGAAATAGGCGCGTCAACATGTAAGGTCATCCTTGGCATCCGGAGCTTAGAGCTTTTATTTTTTGTTGCAAAAAAAAAAAAAACGCTATCCTTCACTTGACAGTGAGCTTTAAATCTAAGGTTAGCAGCTAGTTTCGAACCCGAGATCTCCATTATACTAACCACTGAACTAATCTCTTTCCTCCTGAGAGTTATTTTTCTACTTATTGCTGTTTACTTATTGCGTTTACTCTCCGGCGGGGCTCCTGTCCACCTGTCCTCTTCTACAGTAATCCTCTTCCTTGTGCACAGATCTGGTGCGCTACCTTGGGCTCTTTATAGACAAAAAACTCACGTGGAACCCACCAACACTAGACTTAAAAGACAAGCAGTAACGAAAAGTGCAAAACTGCTTTATAGACTTCTTGGACGACGCTCCAAATTACCCATTGAACTCAAACGCTTAATATACAGTAGTATCCTTAAACCTAAGTGGACTTACAGGACTAGAGCTGCGGGGTTCAGCCAAACCTACAAAACATACGGACTGTACAGGAAATTTCAGTCAAAACTCCAGCCGACAGATATTTGACGCTCCTTTCTACGGCGACTAACCACACTCTTCACAACGACCTCAACATCCCCTTCATAGACCAACTCGCCAAGGCTAAATATCAAAAGTTCCATACTGCTCTCTCCACTCCAATCCTCTAGTACAGTCAGTCTCTCGCCTCCTCTGGCATCCCTAACAATACTCGCCGACTGAATCGCCAGTGGGCCCCGCGACTTCCTCGAAGTCTGAAGGCCTAAAAATCGTATCCTGTAGAGAGTGCTACGACTGGGCAGTTTCTTTCATCCTGCCTTTCACGCATCCATTTATCCTTCATTCTCGCTATTTACTTATTGAATATTATATTATATAGATTGTAAATAACGAAATAAATTAAAAAACAAAAACTTATTGCTGTAACAGGAAGTGAAGTATTTTCAAAATTGAAAATTTATCGAATAAATAGTTTTGAGCTCCCCGGTTAAAAATTGTGTTTACACTCAAGTTTCCTCATGTTATTGAAGGAAATAAATATTTAGTAAAAAAGCAGGATTGAAGAATACTTCTTAATGTTCATTACGTATGCCTAATTAACTTGTAACTTGTTTCATTGTTATATTGTCACCCTTTGTTCATATTGTAATCATTAATATAAACGACCTATTGTCCAGTAGTTAGGGAGTTAATTCAAAATATATAAGTATATTCATTACATTATTATTACAGTAACAATATGTTACCACTTTCACCTCCAACAACTTTCTTGCCCTAAATACTTTTGTATACGCTCTTGAACTTGGTCCCAATTCCCTGCGCCCTTGTTCCTGGAAACCTTGTTCCAGGTAATTCGGCCATTGTTATCGATCTAGGGTAGATATAAGTGCTACTGCCAACTTAGTATCTCCTGGGCTAGGTATTCTGGTAGCTGTTATAGTGATGATAACGTTTTATATTATTATATCCTAAGCTAAGAGATATGACCCCTATTTTAGTTGGGATTATATTTCATTATTGTTTTAATTCATGCGGGCATATTCTTTACTTTTATCGTTATGACAAAATGATCTTTGTCACAAAGTTTTTTTTTTTTTAATTTTGCTTATTTATTTTCTTTTGAAAGATATTTGGATTATTTAAACTTGTATTCTTATCTAAAATACATGATTGAAAACGTCTAGATCTGGTTATATGTGCTCAGCGCCATAACTGAGATACCTGACGGAATGTACCAACCAGCCATCGCTGGAACTCCCTAGGATTGGATAGGAGTGAGAGGTGAATTAGAGACGTACCAGACGTCGAGGTGAATTGACTGGGTGAAGGGGTGTATCCCGAAATCGCACTATCAGGATGATCCTGAAACGGGAATGGATTAATTGAGATTGTCATGAAAGGTGTGGTTGGAATAGGATGGTTTGACCAAGGAAATTGATTGGCAGGATTCTATGGGGGTTTTTATATTGGAGGATTTATGGGACCCCCAATAGATCTGTGGCTAGGTTAGGTGCTGGAAAATATTCTTAATTTTATTCGTAGCAGCATCCTGGTACCAAACCGGTTTTGGACTTTCGGGATGAAAGCCGGAAGCCCGTAAGCTGGTACATTATATAAATTGATATCTGCTCCAAATCTCCCGTCTTATCATCACAGTAAACTTAAGCGAAGGTGGACGCCCTTCTAGGATGGCTGAAGTGTAAGGTCAACTTAGAATCCAAACCATACAATCCTACGCACAATGCCCCTATTTCCCTTCGTCCAGATATTCATTAGTTCCTCAATAGTTCCTTCCCTGACTGACATAACATCTGAGTCCACTCGATTCCACATTGCTTTATCTGCACATCAAAATCCTTTAGTAGGTCGCCTCTCTTTCTTGAACATTGCCTAAAGATCCTCCTAGACGTCTTAAGCATTCTATAGCCTCTTGAATCTATGACTTCCACCTGTGGACTGTTGCGTGACGGTTTACTAAGCTGTTGTTTGACTGTAATGTCTGTGTAATTTTTATGTATATTGTACATAAGATTTAGGCATCAATTTATTAGTGTAGCTTTTTTTATTTCCGGTGAAGACGCGATATAAACAAAAAACTGATGAATGGTAATTCAACCAAAAGTAAGAGAAAGTAGTCGAGAATTAAAGAGCTGAAAGAAGCGAAGCCAGTTGAGGGACAGTGAAGTGTGGATGAGTTCAGTTTGAATGCAGGTGAAAGACCTCCATGGTACAGAAATTTGTTAGAATGGTCGTTCAACCCTGTGTACTGACTGAGAGAGCTGTGTCAGTGTGAACGAGCGAATGAGAGATGTGAGAGATCGCAGGCAGGCAGGCAGGCAGGCAATGTCTCTATGTTTATGTGCGGGTAATGGGGAAAGGCCAGCAGCAGCAGCAGCAGCAGTGGATACTACCACTCGTAAGGGCTATAGTAGAAATGAGGGTTTTATTTGAAGCTGTCTGTGTGCACAGCAGTCATCTCTGGCAGGGCGGCCAGAGTGGGATAGAATGAGGAGCAACTTGAGAGAGAGTGAGTGGGAGTGAGTGAAGGCGGCAATGGAGAAGTGTGTGCCGCCTCCAGCAAGCGTGAGAGTGCTCTTTCTCCTCTCGTACTCTCTCTCTCTCCCGCTGAGAGGAGGGTATTTGTCGCGGTTTTTTGGATATATGGACTGCAACATAGAATAGTAGCGGCCAGGCGGGGGGTGGGAGAGTACATAGAGAAATGACTTTTGAGAGAGAGTTGAGCTCGGTGAGACCAAGAGAAGAGAAACACTACTACACTCGCACATAGAATACGCCAAGCGGGGGCATCGCCCCTTTGGGGTCAGGGCCCCTCTAACCAGGCCACTCACCCCTTTCTGCATTCACTATAATTCTACTTCCACTACTTCTTCGCCTATTCCATGATTCCTCTTGGTCCTTCGCACTCTTTTTCCACCTCCTCCTCCTCCTCCTTCTCCTTCGGTATCTGAAGCTTTTTTTTTTTGAAAAAAAAGTAAGAAAAAAAAACCATAATTAATGGATCTACTTTATAAAATGAATGTTTAAAACAAAAATTATTTTAAAAAAAGCAAAACAATAAAAATTGATGGACTTTTTTATGTTGGGTGTGTGGGGAATGTCGATAATAACGGTCATAAGAAGAGAAACATTGCAGTTGCTTAGTTGCAACTACATTGCAGTTTTATTTTAATTTCATTTAACTTCAAAAACGTTTAGAACCCTCTTCATAACGTTTACTCTCATGCTACGATAGAGTAGTGGGCCAACATAAATGATGCTACAAATGTGGATATCTGGAAAAGATTTAGGGTTAGCTTCACAAGTTGAGTAAAGTGCATTATTTCATAAATTTAAGGAATAAGTTTGATCCTTTTCATGAAAGATATTGTTCACTCAAATATATGGCAGGAGGTTTCCAATGTTTTTGGTAATTAAACCCAACTCCCCCAAAAATTACCAAATAATTATTAAACCTTCTTGTTTGTAACAGATGTAAAATTAATTTTTAGCCATTTTTTGTGTGCTTGAGAACATCTAAAGCTCTTAACATTTGATTTTTCTAAGAAAAATCATTCGGAAAACGACTTATTTCCCCGATATTAAGAAAAATACTAGCTTTACTGCCTTGGCAATATTTTTAGTAGAAAGGGGATGAAGAAATACATAAAAATGACCTATCGCGTGCTCTTGTTTCTCTTTGATAACAAGTTAAAAAAATTGAAATATGATTAAAAATACCCGATTTTGAAATGGCCTAGCACCTTTAATTTTAAAGATATCGAACTGAGGTTTCCGGTTTCTTTTATAACTTTTTATACTCTTTAAAATTGTGTATTTGAAATTGGGGGTCAACTGCAAATCCTCACTTTTGGTCGCGCGGCAGCCGCGTATGCGGCCAGGAATCTAAAATCAAGTTACATATTCTGACACTAGAGGTGACGAACTACAAATTTTTCCTCTACCATTTTTGGCTCAGATTAACCGTTTAAGCATGAAATGCATTTGAGCCGTCTTAAAATGAACACCCTGTACATTTTTTATTTTTAATTTCTTAAATATTTTTTTTATGTTTTTCAATTTATATCTATGTTAGTGTAATATTCCTTTTGTACAGACCTTGAAGAAGGTAGTAAAATTACCGAGACGTTGGTATAAAGCAAAAAAAATTTGTATCTATTTACGACCGCACCTCGATATTCCTCAAAATATCATCCATCAGCAACGGTCGGTAAAAACCAAATCCAATACCTGCTACTGTTTACCTGCTACTGTTTACATATAAATGCAGACAGCTTAAAAGACTATAAGAAAACAGATCAAGACTATCACCAGAGAATAAACTTGTCTTAAACATATGAATATATATGTAGGTTTCGTGACCGTAAATTGTTAAATTCAGGATTCAGCATTGGCGAGGAATCGGTCAAATAAAAAACAAACTCGTCTTCTTGCCAACGTTTCGACAAATATATATTGTCTTCTTCAGGGCGTGGCTATGCTGTAACAACACCTAAACCAATATGAGAGCTACGGAGTTGAACTATGGGGTTCAAATCTTCTACCAAATCTTACAATCCTCCGCACAATCTTCAATGCTCCCTTCTATCTATCCAGCCGAACCATTCATGATAATCCTCAGTTCTTTATTACTTTACTACACAAAATGGAGTCGGTTAAGAACGATTTTTGAGATGTTCAGTATTTTGGAATTCCCTTATCATGTTTCAATTAGTTTTTTTTTTGCACTTTGTTTGGGTAATCGATTAGATTTCAAATCAATTTGCATCGATTAAATTAAAAAAAAAAGACCCGGGACTCATCTCATCCCCACATACCTCATCATCTTCCATCATCTCACGGAAATTCCGGATTAATCCTCTTTATGACCCCTACCATTTTTTTTTTTCTTTATCGATTTATTTTGTATGCCAAATATATTTCTGTTAATAACAAGTACCTATACACTTCAGAAGCGTTCCATAAAAATTTCAATTATCAGATATCGATATTTATTACAATTTATTGTTGATTCTTGTAATCTGGATGTTGTTATATTTGTACATTCTTCTTTTGCATTTCCTGAATTTTAATTTACATCAATTTATTGTTTATTAAAACGTATTTTAATGATTTTTTGTTTCTGTTTTTCAGGGAGTGCGGGAGTGTTAATTTTCCGGGAGTATTTGCAAAGGTTTTTCCATTTTCTAATCAAATAAATTATATTTTAATAAGTGCGTAAAAATCATAAAAAAGTAAACGGTTATTCAAAATTCCATCTGTAAAGTCGAACGTAGTAATTTTCTTTTGCGTTCATTTCTATTTAAACTGTGTCAAGTGTCCAGTGTTGATGGAGAAGACATCAATGGATATATAACGCAAGAGATGGTTATATATCTCATCCGACAGCTGACCAGGTAGGATAGGGGAATTGTAGTGGTCCATATCCTTATGTCCTCCGTATTTTGACTAAACAGTACTCTATGCCACTGAGTTCTGTTGTGTCACAAATAACTGAGGCATTCTATACTTTTAAGGGGAATATTGTTCTAATAAATTATAATTCCATGCCATTTTGTTTTTTTTACATTCATGTGTTTGTTTTTTGTTGTTGCCTCTGTCGATGATACGTTCCGATATCGTGAAAACGTCGAACGGGGAGGATTCAATCGATTCGTGATCGCCGTGCGTATTCGAGCATAAACCATCATTTATTGCTTTTGCATGTTATTATTATTATTATTGTTTATTTAATAGAATGGAATTATAATGATTTGATTAAAATTTTGATATGGCCACTATGATATCCTTCTTCGGAACTTCCAGAGCCAAGTAGAGCCGAGTTGGTCAGTGAATTCTTGCATGTTTTCTTTTTATATTTTTTTAAATTTAGGCATATGTCATGGAGATTATTGATATTAAACTAGCTTTTCTTCTGTTTCAGCAGGTTTTTCCCCTCCTGGAGTGGAAGGACCCGCAAGGGGTGACTGATGCATGCAGTCACCTGGGGAGTAGCGCCCCCACGGGTTCTGCAGCTCAGTACACCATGCACACGACACCATGACAGAGAAAAACACATTTTAATCAACCTACACAGTGAAGGGTTGCCAAAGTTTTTAGCCCAAATAAGCCCTTTGATTTTGGTTTCCCTTTGTAATGTCCAAAGTTTATGCCTTTCTTCGGCCCTGTTCAAAACTCTTCTTTCTTGGTTCTACAGTCCTTTTCCTATTTATCTTTGCCATGGTACATTTCTATCCTTGCCAATAAACTCTCTATAAGGACGTTAATGCTTGATTCTAACGAGGTGAAGCGATGTTCTCCTGTAACATTTGTTCCTGAGGGAGAGTACACCTAAATTAGGGAATGGACTCTTTTAAGTGGTTAGGGAAAAATCATGAGCGCTGATCCATTTCAAAAGGAAGTAACCAAAGTTTTCTACCAGTGTTGCATTTCCGAAAAAAGGTTGGCCAATTCTTGTGCAAGAAGAGATGGAGCATTAACCTCTCAGGAGATGGCATCTTGAAGATCATCTGTATGGATACCAAAGATCTTTTCCTTGTATAATTGAGCACCACTTTGCTGACCTAGGATAAAGATGATGTTCTGAACACAATACTGTAAAACCCCAATTCAGCTCAGAAAGACCTCGAATATAGCAAACTCAATGTAATTTTCTCATTTTTCCTTAGTCAAAAACCAGAATTCGTGAAAACGAATTTTGAAACCTTTTTTGCGTGGAAAAATTTACAATTTTGAGTTTTCCGCTAGAGGTCATGACCGCGTTACAAGGTTTTGTGGTTATTACAGGACATTTGGGTTTAGCACGTACTCTTTTTTAGGTTTTAGCAATGCTCATCCGCTATCTTAAGATCAGTTTTTGGTTTTTACCGTGAAAAGGTTGGCCAATTCTTGTGCAAGAAGAGATGGAGCATTAACCTCTCAGGAGATGGCATCTTGAAGATCATCTGTATGGATACCAAAGATCTTTTCCTTGTATAATTGAGCACCACTTTGCTGACCTAGGATAAAGATGATGTTCTGAACACAATACTGTAAAACCCCAATTTAGCTCAGAAAGACCTCGAATATAGCAAACTCAATGTAATTTTCTCATTTTTCCTTAGTCAAAAACCAGAATTCGTGAAAACGAATTTTGAAACCTTTTTTGCGTGGAAAAATTTACAATTTTGAGTTTTCCGCTAGAGGTCATGACCGCGTTACAAGTTTTTGTGGTTATTACAGTAGATTTGGGTTTAGCATGTACTCTTCTTTAGGTTTTAGCAATGCTCATACACTATCTTAAGATCAGTTTTTGGTATTCACCAAGAAAAGGTTGACCAATTCTTGTGCAAGAAGAGATCGATCATTATCCACTCAGGAGATGGCATATGGGCAATCATCTGTATGGATACCAAAGATCTTGTCCTTGTATCATTGGGCACCTCTTTGCTGACCTAGGATAAATATGATGTTCTGAACCCAATACTGTAATACCCCAATTGAGCTCTGAAAGACCTCGAATATAGCAAACTCAATGTAATTTTCTCTTTTTTCCTCAGTCAAAAACCAGAATTCGTGAAAACGAATTTTGGAACCTTTTTTTGCGTGGAAAAATTTACAATTTTGAGTTTTCCGCTAGAGGTCATGACGGCGTTACAAGTTTTTGTGGTTATTACAGTAGATTTGGGTTTAGCACGTACTCTTCTTTAGGTTTTAGCAATGTTCATACACTATCTTAAGATCAGTTTTTGGTATTCACCAAGAAAAGGTTGACCAATTCTTGTGCAAGAAGAGATCGATCATTATCCACTCAGGAGATGGCATCTGGGCAATCATCTGTATGGATACCAAAGATCTTGTCCTTGTATCATTGGGCACCTCTTTGCTGACCTAGGATAAATATGATGTTCTGAACCCAATACTGTAATACCCCAATTGAGCTCTGAAAGACCTCGAATATAGCAAACTCAATGTAATTTTCTCTTTTTTCCTCAGTCAAAAACCAGAATTCGTGAAAACGAATTTTGGAACCTTTTTTTGCGTGGAAACATTTACAATTTTGAGTTTTCCGCTAGAGGTCATGACGGCGTTACAAGTTTTTGTGGTTATTACAGCAGATTTGGGTTTGTACGTACTCTTCTTTTAGGTTTTAGCAATGCTCATCCACTATCTTAAGATCAGTTTTTGGATATTCGGAATGAATGATGATCGTTTTCTGCTGGATAATGTTGATTTTTGCATAAATTTGTTTAACTATTTCGCCAGCAACATGAACTGGTAGAAATGTAGTGATTACTTGGTTCTTTCTTGGTATCTTTATTTTGGTACTTATTCCTATGGCGCTACAGCCTTTAGCAGTCCAGATTTCTGACCGTGACTCTTCTATTCCAGTGTCTCACTTCATGCCCATCTTCATCAAATCCTTGGCCGACTTCCAGATCTTCTACTTCCTGGGATCTCCTTCAAAGGCCTTTCCAGGGATTCGTTTCTCATTTATTATACGCTCCACCGTTTTAAAGAACTTCCTGCTCCTTCTAAAAGACTCCGTTCTACCATTCTCTTTTCATCTTCCGGTATACCATTCTGGCTTTCGCTCTCTTCATGTTAACCACTAACATGTTTTTTTGTTTAGAAGCATTCCTTTGAGTTAGTAGCATCCTCTGCCACGTCTTCGTCATAGAAGTCTTTGCGCACTTGATTTTTTCGTTCTCCTAAGATTTCCATCGCAGACCTCTTAATTCTATTCCATTTTCTTTCTTGCACCATCTGTGTCATCTTCATCAGAAGATTTATCTTCAGTCTACAAGTATCATAGAGGGATATGCCGTCGTCTTTATCCATTCTGTTAGTCTGGAAGGAGATGCCTCAAGAGAACATCTTATTCTTATCATCTCAAAAATTTATGTTCCCCATCTTGACTATAATTAAATTTACTTTAATACTGTTATTATTTTTTTTATATGAAATCATAGACTACTTAGAACGATACTGAATGGGTGGGTGGGTAATATTGTAAGAGTCTAACATCATTCCGTCTACCTCGATGATGAACAGATGAACTTGTTTTTTGGCACTCTAGATTCCAATTCCACATCATCAGAGAGAACCTACAAGAAACCTCGAACCCCAGTAAAGCACTTGCCAATGTTGGCTTGTTGTTCTTTCTTTGCCATCTGTTGGTTTAACCTGCAAGAGTGTATTTTCATTCGGATTTTCACCATTCGGATACCAAATAGCCCTTCAAATGCTAGAAAAAAAAAACATTGACTACCAGGGATGACATATAACAATCCAGTGTGCAATGAAATCCTAAAAAAGGACCCCTCCCCCTTTCCCATGACGAAAGAGATGACGTTGACGTTCATGTCTGACCTTTATCGTCCACTTTGGCAACCCTTGCACTAACATGAACAGTACACACCTCAGACCCAGACATACATATCAAAATACAAGTTTTTAAGAGTGTCTCACGCGCAGTAGTCTGCTATGGCTCCCAAGTTTGGGGCTTTCAATCTTATGAAATCTTAGAAAAATTTCAAAGATTTTTTATAAAGAAGTTGTATGGTTTACCATTAGTAGCACCTTCATACATGTTAGCCATAGAGACTGAGTTGCCTCCTTTTGAATCCCATACCCTTCATTTGCACATAAAATATTTAATTAAAGTTCTTTCTTTACCTGATCACCGCCTATCTAAAATTGTTGCCCTCCAGATTATTAATAATAAGGTCTATTGGTTTAAACATTGGCTCACTCTCTCCAGGTGTTACCAATATGATTTTCATTTCTCTTTGGTTGACCCTTCTGATTGTCCTAAACAACTTCTGCAACTTCCAGATGCTATTAATAAGTCTCGTCTGGTGGAGTCTGTAAATCGTGCAGTAGCATCCGACCGGTTTTTATTGTATAGAGTCTTGATTTCGGACCATCGGGAAAAGGTTACGGTCTCTTTCTCCGAGAATCTAAGCCACTCTGAACTTCGCTGGCTATTTAAGCTGAGGGGAGAGCTACTATATTTAAATGGTAGACCTTGGCTTGAGAGAGATTCCGACCTTGAAATGTGTTCTCTTTGTAACTTCAATACCCGCGAAGAGATATATCATTTTCTGGGTGAGTGTCCTCTATTGGCGGAATTTCGAGTTCTTTATTTCAATAAGCGAACTCTTGCAAGGGATGAAATTATTGCTTATTTATCCGGCCAAGTAAATCCACGCCCATTGATCCGCTATGCTCGTCATGCTTGGAGAGTTCGGTATATCTGGATTGTGGATTCTTCTTAGAATTTCTTTTTATGTACATTTCATTTATTTTTTGTATTTTTTATTTTGAACTTTTTTTCGTTTTTGTACTTTCTTATTTAATTTGTTATAAATGTTGGTCTCTTCTTTTTGTTCTGTAGCAGTTCACTATTATTATTTTATGTTTATACTTTTTATGTATTTACTTTATTCATTTTTATTTCATGTCTTTTTAGGTCTAGCTTTCTTTGTTTTATTGAGAAAGAGTATTTTCATTTAAACATTAGTAAACTCTGGCAGACGGCTGCATGTAGCCATGCCTATTATACTTTTGTACTAAAAATTTAATGTACTTATATACTTTTTAAAAATAAAGTATTATTATTATTATTATTATTATTATTATTATTATTACACACCTCAGACCCAGACATACATATCATTTGTTATTTCCACAGGTAGTGCGGGAGTGTTAAAATTCCGCGTAATTGATCTTATTCAATATCATTAATAAAAAACATGCTATATTTAAACCTGTGCGTAGTACAAAAAGTAATTCGGGTATTCAAAATTACACCAGTAATGCGTAAGTTTTTTTCTTGCTGACGTATTATAAATAAATAAATACATATTATATAATAAATAAATAAATAAAAGTAGTGTTCCTAATGTTTAGGAACTTTTCGTGTTGATCATCCTAAGCAAGAGTCTTGCATCAATCATGGTGAGTTCATTAATGAAATTCTAATCAGTTTTGTACTTATTGTTTTTTTAGAAAATTCAGTTTTCCCTGGGTAACATTTTTCTTTGGAAATTCTTATAAACAGAATTCAGTTAAATGGGAATTAGTAGGGTTCCCTCTAAATTAATATTTCGGTATGATTTACAATCCTGTGCATTATATGTATATTATCAAGGAAGAATAAATACTTAGCGAACATTTCGAGTTTAAAAGAAAATTGCTCAGCCGATGGAAGTGATTGTGTGTGTGTGTGTGTGTGTGTGTGTGAACAGCAAATCTCAAAATCATAAATTCACGTGATGCTCCATGTGGAAATCAACTTCAATCATCACTTCAGATACTGAAGTGTTCAGGCGCCACGATAGCCGGAGCGGTTACAGGCTAGACCTGCAAAGCTAAGGTGTATTGCGGTACTAGTCTAGCACTTGGATTTTATTTAATGGTTAATATGAGAAATTTATAGTAAAGTATGTTAGGAGGTTATAGGCTAGACCTGCAAAGCTAAGGTGTATTGCGGTACTAGTCTAACATTTGTATTTTTTTAATGGTCAATGTGAGAAATTTACTGTGAAGTCTGTTGGCGGTTATAGGCTAGACCCACAAAGCTAAGATGTATTGCGGTACTAGTCTAGCCCGTGGATTTTATTTAATGGTTAATATGAGAAATTTATAGTACAGTATGTTAGGAGGTTATAGGCTAGACCTGCAAAGCTAAGGTGTATTGCGGTACTAGTCTAGCCCGTGGATTTTATTTAATGGTTAATATGAGAAATTTATAGTAAAGTATGTTAGGAGGTTATAGGCTAGACCTGCAAAGCTAAGGTGTATTGCGGTACTAGTCTAGCACTTGTATTTTTTTAATGGTCAATGTGAGAAATTTACTGTGAAGTCTGTTGGCGGTTATAGGCTAGACCCGCAAAGCTAAGATGTATTGCGGTACTAGTCTAGCCCGTGGATTTTATTTAATGGTTAATATGAGAAATTTATAGTAAAGTATGTTAGGAGGTTATAGGCTAGACCTGCAAAGCTAAGGTGTATTGCGGTACTAGTCTAGCACTTGTATTTTTTTAATGGTCAATGTGAGAAATTTACTGTGAAGTCTGTTGGCGGTTATAGGCTAGACCCACAAAGCTAAGATGTATTGCGGTACTAGTCTAGCACTTGGATTTTATTTAATGGTTAATATGAGAAATTTATAGTAAAGTATGTTAGGAGGTTATAGGCTAGACCCGCAAAGCTAAGGTGTATTGCGGTACTAGTCTAGCCCTTGGATTTTTTTAATGGTCAATGTGAGAAATTTACTGTGAAGTCTGTTGGCGGTTATAGGCTAGACCCACAAAGCTAAGATGTATTGCGGTACTAGTCTAGCCCGTGGATTTTATTTAATGGTTAATATGAGAAATTTATAGTAAAGTATGTTAGGAGGTTATAGGCTAGACCTGCAAAGCTAAGGTGTATTGCGGTACTAGTCTAGCACTTGTATTTTTTTAATGGTCAATGTGAGAAATTTACTGTGAAGTCTGTTGGCGGTTATAGGCTAGACCCACAAAGCTAAGATGTATTGCGGTACTAGTCTAGCACTTGGATTTTATTTAATGGTTAATATGAGAAATTTATAGTAAAGTATGTTTGGAGGTTATAGGCTAGACCTGCAAAGCTAAGGTGTATTGCGGTACTAGTCTAGCACTTGGATTTTATTTAATGGTTAATATGAGAAATTTATAGTAAAGTATGTTAGGAGGTTATAGGCTAGACCTGCAAAGCTAAGGTGTATTGCGGTACTAGTCTAGCACTTGTATTTTTTTAATGGTCAATGTGAGAAATTTACTGTGAAGTCTGTTGGCGGTTATAGGCTAGACCCACAAAGCTAAGATGTATTGCGGTACTAGTCTAGCCCGTGGATTTTATTTAATGGTTAATATGAGAAATTTATAATAAAGTATGTTAGGAGGTTATAGGCTAGACCTGCAAAGCTAAGGTGTATTGCGGTACTAGTCTAGCACTTGTATTTTTTTAATGGTCAATGTGAGAAATTTACTGTGAAGTCTGTTGGCGGTTATAGGCTAGACCCACAAAGCTAAGATGTATTGCGGTACTAGTCTAGCACTTGGATTTTATTTAATGGTTAATATGAGAAATTTATAGTAAAGTATGTTTGGAGGTTATAGGCTAGACCTGCAAAGCTAAGGTGTATTGCGGTACTAGTCTAGCACTTGTATTTTTTTAATGGTCAATGTGAGAAATTTACTGTGAAGTCTGTTGGCGGTTATAGGCTAGACCCACAAAGCTAAGATGTATTGCGGTACTAGTCTAGCACTTGGATTTTATTTAATGGTTAATATGAGAAATTTATAGTAAAGTATGTTAGGAGGTTATAGGCTAGACCTGCAAAGCTAAGGTGTATTGCGGTACTAGTCTAGCACTTGGATTTGATTTAATGGTTAATATGAGAAATTTATAGTAAAGTATGTTAGGAGGTTATAGGCTAGACCTGCAAAGCTAAGGTGTATTGCGGTACTAGTCTAGCACTTGTATTTTTTTAATGGTCAATGTGAGAAATTTACTGTGAAGTCTGTTGGCGGTTATAGGCTAGACCCACAAAGCTAAGATGTATTGCGGTACTAGTCTAGCACTTGGATTTTATTTAATGGTTAATATGAGAAATTTATAGTAAAGTATGTTTGGAGGTTATAGGCTAGACCTGCAAAGCTAAGGTGTATTGCGGTACTAGTCTAGCACTTGGATTTTATTTAATGGTTAATATGAGAAATTTATAATAAAGTATGTTAGGAGGTTATAGGCTAGACCTGCAAAGCTAAGGTGTATTGCGGTACTAGTCTAGCACTTGTATTTTTTTAATGGTCAATGTGAGAAATTTACTGTGAAGTCTGTTGGCGGTTATAGGCTAGACCCACAAAGCTAAGATGTATTGCGGTACTAGTCTAGCACTTGGATTTTATTTAATGGTTAATATGAGAAATTTATAGTAAAGTATGTTTGGAGGTTATAGGCTAGACCTGCAAAGCTAAGGTGTATTGCGGTACTAGTCTAGCACTTGTATTTTTTTAATGGTCAATGTGAGAAATTTACTGTGAAGTCTGTTGGCGGTTATAGGCTAGACCCACAAAGCTAAGATGTATTGCGGTACTAGTCTAGCCCGTGGATTTTATTTAATGGTTAATATGAGAAATTTATAATAAAGTATGTTAGGAGGTTATAGGCTAGACCTGCAAAGCTAAGGTGTATTGCGGTACTAGTCTAGCACTTGTATTTTTTTAATGGTCAATGTGAGAAATTTACTGTGAAGTCTGTTGGCGGTTATAGGCTAGACCCACAAAGCTAAGATGTATTGCGGTACTAGTCTAGCACTTGGATTTTATTTAATGGTTAATATGAGAAATTTATTTTAAAGTATGTTTGGAGGTTATAGGCTAGACCTGCAAAGCTAAGGTGTATTGCGGTACTAGTCTAGCACTTGGATTTTATTTAATGGTTAATATGAGAAATTTATAGTAAAGTATGTTAGGAGGTTATAGGCTAGACCTGCAAAGCTAAGGTGTATTGCGGTACTAGTCTAGCACTAGTATTTTTTTAATGGTCAATGTGAGAAATTTACTGTGAAGTCTGTTGGCGGTTATAGGCTAGACCCACAAAGCTAAGATGTATTGCGGTACTAGTCTAGCACTTGGATTTTATTTAATGGTTAATATGAGAAATTTATAGTAAAGTATGTTTGGAGGTTATAGGCTAGACCTGCAAAGCTAAGGTGTATTGCGGTACTAGTCTAGCACTTGGATTTTATTTAATGGTTAATATGAGAAATTTATAGTAAAGTATGTTAGGAGGTTATAGGCTAGACCTGCAAAGCTAAGGTGTATTGCGGTACTAGTCTAGCACTTGTATTTTTTTAATGGTCAATGTGAGAAATTTACTGTGAAGTCTGTTGGCGGTTATAGGCTAGACCCACAAAGCTAAGATGTATTGCGGTACTAGTCTAGCCCGTGGATTTTATTTAATGGTTAATATGAGAAATTTATATACTTCTCATTTTATAAAATCGCTGCCTATAATACCGGGGACGACAAAATCTCCGAACTATACAGCGACGACGATACATAATAGGCATCCCTTCTAATAGAAGTAGTAATGAGGTCTTCGTCCGTAACCTGAAAGCAGGAATGTTCCGCATATACTACCTTTACTCTATTTAAAAATTCAAGAGAATCTAAAGGTCGGTAATTAGATATCATAATAATAGGAAGTATGTTTGCTAGTCGCCTCCGTCCACGAAACCTAATTCGGTAGTTGGATGTAAAGCCCATCTGAAAAAGAATGTACGTACTACCACACGGAAAAGGAAGAAATATTATTGCCAATTTCAGACATAATTTCTAGTCACCAAAAACTATGGTTTTCTGAATGGATTTTCTCACTTTTTTCAATTTTCTAGTAGCTGGTTTTTTCGTTTTTCCTTTTTTCAAGAAAAAATAGGGCAGGTTGTTTTCTCTCCAAAGTGTTATTTCAGTGATATCTTCGGTTTCGAAATATTTATAATGTTGATAACAAGTGAATATATTTTCGTAATTTGGGAAAATGTACAAGAAGAATTCCTGCGAGTTGTCACATTAGATTTTTTGAATTGAATATCCAGTCATTCACTGCGGAAAAGTTTTCATCTTGCTCTAAAAGCTTGTGTAACGGATCTAAAAGTTGAAATATTATAATTTAATTAAATAAGTTAATGTAAAAAAGAATTCATTTTCTCTCCTTTTGAATTCATAAGAATTTCCACCTATTTTCTACGTACTAAAAATATAAATACATAGTAGGTAGTTTATTTTCATTTTTTCCTCTTTCTACTGAGCGATGAGATTTTTCTCTTGAATGATATTTACGTGAGAAAGGTGGGGTTGGAGAGGGAAAGAAAAACTGGAGGAAGAGCGAGAGAGGAAATAGATTGGAAAAAGGGCCTTTACTGTTGCTGGGGAATATCGGTCAAGGTTGTGACCTCCCTAGGAGATGTTATGTGGGCTGGAGAATGAGAAGAGAATAGCTTTACTCTCAGGGCTCTGGAGTAAGAGAATTCTCTTTTATTGTAAGAGAAACATTTGCTCTAAATATGGGCCAGCCCAGTTTTTGACGCTACTGGTGCTGCTATTGTCGAGCAGTTAGCTAAACTGCTTCCTGTACTATCTGAGCTCGTCCGCAACACTAGCAAGTAATTCCCCCCTCCTCAGAAAAAGCAACACATATTTTTCGCGCCCAAATTGCTCCCTATTTGAAACCTTTTCCTTTATTTTGATCACATATTTTCCCTCGGTTCTTTTCACGATTTATGTAAGTTATTACTATTGAAAATCACCTAATGCAATCTTTAGAGGAAGTACTGCATCTTTGCAGTTTTACGATCATTAGTTTCCGCCTTAAACAGTACCCACATGTGTTTAGAAGGGCTTCACAAGCTGTTACAATAAACACCTAAGGGTTATAATTCTTTAAAATTATGTAATTTACTGCTCTCTCCAAGTAAGAGGACTTCAAAATTTCTACTTCCCGGAAAAATTCAGTTTTTTTTTTTTCAATAATAGTGTTAATCGACATCAATTACTGCGCCTTGCCGTTCTCAACCCACTTCCGCCATTGTTGCAGCATTCTTCCGGTTTCTTTCGTGGTGCAGTTTTCATGGCGTCTTCACTTCCTTCCATCCGTCCATCTTAATTTGGATCAGCCTACAACAGGGATCCCTAAACTTTTTACACATGGGGCCTCAGATCGTTGGGGGACTGGACTATAAAAAAAAAAAACAAGAACAAATCTCTATGCACACTGCACATATCTCATTTTAAAGTAAAATAACAAAACGGGAACAAATAGAATATTTCAAATAAAGAACAAGTAAATTTAAATCAACAAACTGCCCAGTATTTCTATGGGAAATATGGGCCTGCTTTTTGGTTAGTGAGATGGTCAATGTTCGGTTTAGTTATAGTGCTTTGCCATTCTTCCTACTTCTGCTATTATTTCACATTGCTACCGGAGCCATGACGCGGGCGTCCCGTGTCACCGGAAGTTGTACTGTACGTGAGTGGCGCCCGCTGCGCTTTGAGGATGCATCCTGTGCTTCTCTTACTGGCCACCAGTGAAAGAGGTGCCCCTTCCGGAAGTGTGGCGGGAGCCGCACGTGGCCCCCTGGCCTACAACGTCCAACCTGGTGTACTGTCTTCTCCAAGAGTCTTTTAGGCCAAGTTTGATCGTATTAACAATGTAAGCTTTTCTGTAGAAGATGCTGTAATTTCTGATTCTTTCTTTTCCCCCAAATCGTGCCCTTTCGGTCTGGGGCGTAGTTTTGCTGAAGAAATCTTCTTCTTTCAAAAATGTTTTCATCTTTTTCTTTTTCACAATACCCAATCCTCAGAACCATACGTAAGCAACGGCCAGGTTAGTCTTTTATAGAGGGCGACTTTTGTTCTTCCTGAAATCAATTTGCCGTCATTTGCCTATTCAGCCCTTAGAGGCTACTATTCGTCTGGTTTCTTTTAAAAATAATCTTAGTAAAATAGCAATGTTTCAAATATAAAATGGTTCTTTTGGAATGACGACTCCCGTATTTAAAGTCTAGTTGGACTAGCCCACTTTTTCAAGTTTCTTGGCATCCCAACCTTACAGGAAGAACTCTAGTATATACAGATGAACCCTAATAATCACCATCATACAGATAAGATCTGTGAGAAATAATTATTATAAAATTAATTGGGTTTAGGTTACTCTAACTCTAACCTAACATAACTTGTAACACGATAATTTACAATTGTAAAAACACATTCTCTGCACAAACACTGGGCAATTAAGGAAGCTGCAATAAATCTTTTAGATCGTAGTAGCATTGTCTTATAGTCTAGCCTCGCTTTTAGTATACGATGATGAATACGAAATGTTAGTAATGAATTGTGTTGCAATAAACGACTTCATTAAATCTATAAACAGTTATTCTCACTTTGTACTCAATGATTCAGAGGCCAACGATTATATAATACTCAAGGGTTATTTTTAGAAATGTTAGTTAATGGAGGAGGCCTTAATCCATTATTAAGGCTATATAGCCTTTGGTAGCTAAACGATAAGGATTTGACGTCATTGTTGAACTTTAAACAGTGGGCGGCTTCGGTCTGGTTTTTTTTTTCATCGATAGAAAATATTAACCAATCCTTGAACAGTATTTGGCACCTGTACAACCCCTTTTCCGAGACTTAGGGGACCTAAAAACTTGCGAGAGTAAGTTTCCAGAATATTGCCCACCATTTAACAGCAAAGCATGCAACTTCTTGCACTTATACGTGCCTTATAAGAAGTCATTAGGCCAGATTAGTGACCGGCACGGTCACTCAGAACCAAAGACCCCACTTTCCAGATCACTGGAAATGGGTGCCCGTTAGCCTTGACTTACATGAATGTGTGTGTGAGCTGAAGATGTTATGATGTGTGATTTACCCCACTTACTAAATTCTCCAAGGGGTCACAATGAACGGGGGAAGATGTATCCCAGGGAATAAAGCTGGCAGGTTTAAAGCTGGCTTTGTCGAATGCTCTCCTCGCTGAATTCACAATATCTAACCTAGGACATCCCACTTCTGCCCCAAAATTAAGTAGCAACCATCTTAGACTAGCTTTATCTTCTAAGTTCTTGTTCTTTCTTCCTCTTCGTGCCACAATCAACGTCACGAAAATGAGGGAAGAATCTTTGGAAAGGGGTTGCCCTAAGGAGATTTACTTTGTATAATTACTAATTAAGTGTTAGTTTTTTAATTAATAGAAGTGGTTTTATTTCCTTTCTGTTCCAGCAAAGTTAGCTCCAGTCTATCAATCTATTTAAAGTTATTCTATTCACATAATTAGGAATCATAATTATAAAAACTCATCAGAAAATAATATGCAATGATTCATTATTGGGAAATGAAAATACTTGATAAGGGATTGCGGGAGAGAGCTTTGGATTTAGAAGAGTGGTATCCAATGGGTGGGAAAGGAAGGGATATACGGGATAGTAGGGTTAGGCTCCTGCAAAAGAGAGAGAGAAATGCTGGAATAAACCTGGAGTAAAGTGAAGTGTGGGGATGGGTTAGTTGAGGTAGTTTCAAGGTCAAGGCCAGTGTCGCCAGTTTTGAAAAGGGGAGGTTTTTAGCGCTGTGGTGGGGATAGAACAACCCTCTCTCTATCTCACTCGTCCGCCTACAGACATATTGACCTCAGCTAGTACCTCCAAGCTGGGAGCAGTTCTCTCCCTGCCAACATTGAAGGGGAGTTGCCATGGCTACTGCTGTACTTGGCAAGGTGAATGACCTTGTTCCCCATTATACAAGTGCCAGAGAGCTCCATTCTCTGTGTGAAGGGTTGTGTGGGCATTAGGGGATGGAGTGGAAAATATCGACCCTTCGCTTCCAAACCACCCTTTCGCTGTATACACAATGTACTCTCTATTTCTCTCCCTTTTTTTTTCCTCCCTTACACTGTCCCTTACCACCGCTCTACTAGCTGGAATACTCTGTAGAGTAGGGATGTTCCAACACACAGTCACACACTCCTACATTTACCTAGATATACTGTATACTTGAATGAGAGATACTAGAGTAATGGTTTTGAAAGAGACGCACGGGAATTATCTAGAGACTATATCAGCTTCACTGATGCAGCATCTCGGTATCTCCATTCCCCTCTCTCTTAACCAATATGAGCATTACTATTAAACAATAAATTTTCTGTTCATATTCACCATAAATAATTTCAGATTCTCTAGATGTTATTAGAAAGGGGTAAAAATATAAAATGTAGTCATTAATGTTAAGCCATCAATGGACTTCTTAAATTAGTGATTTTAGTCATGTTAGATTAGATTAGGTCAGATTATCGGGGCGGTATCTGTGCCCCACGGCACCGCAGTCAAAAGAGGCTTATTGTGCCTTCCCCTTTGGATCTAGTAGACGAAACCTGCGCTACTAAGAAGGTGGAGGACTTTCCCTACTAGTTCTTTTTGCTCTACTATCTCCTTTGGCCTCAAAGTTCCAAAGATATCATAGCGCAACCGCTCGTTTGCAACGCAATCCTCGTTTCCTCCTCATCCTGTCACAATCTGCACAACAGTTCCGAGCTAATAAGCCCCCACCTTGAACAGATGACTATACCCTATGTGTACTGTGTAAATGTATTGGGCTGCAGTAATAGTATATGTTGCTCATGTTCATGTTGTTAGGCTGAGATACCCGCAGGGACGCCAAGTACCCTGAAGAAGTTAGGCTAATCCACTTCCTCCCTACGGGATTAGTCATGTGAAAAACAAACAATTATTCAGAAAAGATGAACTCTATAAATTTAAAAAATTCAGTTTCAAGATATATTTCATTTTATCCAGTAGCTAAAACCTCCCCTAAGGCTACATTTTGAATTGCGCGCTCTCTACGATGAATAAACGAAGCCCAGAGCTTCTTGCACTTGCGCAGATCTTCACTTCAGTGGCGATTACTGTTTGATAATATTGAAGGTCCATTGGCTAGTCTTCTTTCGGCAATCTCCGCTGGTTGTCGGATTTTTGAAACCTTACTTTAATCAAATTGACATTTTTTAATTTAAAAAAAGACTTAAAAACAAAATTGAAAAATTAGGATCCCTTTGTGCACTGTAGTAAGAAAAGTCGTGTTTGCGTTCATATCAGATAGTTTTCCAGTTATTGGAGGAGGGGAAATACACTATTTAAGATTTCCTAAGTTTGTAAAAAATTTTCAGTTTTCTTAAAAATGATTTTCGGAAGAAATGGCTGCCTTTTTTCAGAAAAACTGCAACTATACAGAACCCCTAAGCATCACCTTAAGTGGTACGGAAGTATTATCGTCTGCCGGAAGCAGTAAGCCCCTAAGATATCGAAAGCTTGAAATTATTTCATCCTCCTTATGCTATGGCAATATTGAAGCCAACTAACGTTCAGTAAAAGCACGAAATTGAAAGAAAAATCTTTATATAAGAGGTAATTTCCCACCAAGAGAGGATGAGGTAAAAAAAGGCTACAAGGTAGGGGGAGAAAATAGGAAAAAAAGAAGAAAATGCGTCACATTCAATTAAAGATAAAATTCAATTATGTGGTCCAGCATCAGTTACCTGATCGGACATTGATTCTTGAATAAATAGCAATTTAATCAAGGATTTCTTTTTTAATTTAAGCAAAATTGAACATTCCAAAATAATGATTTTTCTAAATACGTTTTAAACAATTGAGAGGAAATGCATAGAGCTTACAGCTTCCGTTGAATTTTTAAAGTCAAAGGTCCACTGTACAGGATGTTATTTCGGCAATAAAGTATGATACTGACTAAAAAGGGAGCGATTAGCAAGAACTAGGTCTTTATGTTTTTCAAGGGTTTTCGTAACGTTACGGTAAAGCTAAAGAACATCATCGGGAATTATTCCTGTAGCGAATCTCGGCTAGGAACACTACTCTGGTTAAATTTTGCACTAACTGGTAAAATATTGAAAAATTAGGAATTTGTATTAGCTTTTAATGACCGTAAAATGTTAAGGATTCAAATAGCGAGAAAGAGATCTGGACCGATCCCTCATTATTTGAATCCTTAATATTGAAAAATACCTAGTTATGTCGAATGATGAGGAAATATGTCCAACCAAAATTTCGGATTGATTCTTTAAAGTGTACCAGAAGTGTGACATTTCGAAAGGTTTTCTTTTTTTGCGTTTACCGTATTTTTTTTTTCGAAAGCAGTCGAAAGGATTCATTTAAACGTGAACAAAACGTGTATTAGGCCTGTCCATTATTTAGCCTTAAATTTGTTTTTTGTCAGAGAACGTGGTTTTGGGGTAGAAGTGAAGTGACGTCAAAGATACGAAAGCGTGACGCTTTCTACAACATTATTTTATTAAGATGATCAAAGTGTAAAGATTTATTAAAAATACTAAGTTTATACAATATTTAAATTTTTCCCTTTTCAGATTATTTCCGAAGGGATTGAAACATTTATTTTTGGAAATGTTAGGCGAATCGGAAAATAAAATAAAACAAAACAAGATTGAAGAGGGGTCCACGTGGCGCAACTCAAATGGGGGAATTCAGAGCCTATGACTCATTCGTCTACCTTTTTCGATCGATCGATTTATATAGGCTGTTTTGTTTTTTTTTGTTTTAATGCATAATTTATTAATTGCGCCTTTTAAAGTCCATTTCTGCTGTCTTTACTTCTTGCCATCATGTCTTGCATCATACTTCCTAGAAAATGGTGGGTATTATTTTGATGGTGACTTCGTTATTTTACTAAATAATACAGGGTGATCCATTTAAAATGCACCAATCGCTGATAACTTTTTTTGGAAAGCAGACTTCCGGAAAAAACCCACGAAGTAAACAATATGTTTTTTTGGTCTAGTTTTCAAATTTTCCACCCCCCCAATGCTGTATCTTCATTTTTGGCGGAGTTACGGCCCAAAACCTGATCGGGATGGAATGACTACATAAGCGGAATTCGACCTGGGGATCTCCCACTTACAAAGCCATGCTCGTGGCCACTAGACCAACACCCGCCCATCCCTGGCAAGATATTCTTACCGCAATCATAGGTCTAGAAGTCTTGCATACTGGGTACATTAAAATGATGTGATGGTTGCTTTTATTTGACAATAAAACAAATTAATCCTGATTCACCCATAACCATTACATTACACTACATGTTTTAACATCTTCAATTATTATTATTTTTTTTAACTTTGCGTCACAAATAACATTTTTTGCAGTCAGAGGACCTCCCAAAACGTGAATTTCTGGTGGGAAATTAATATTGAAAACCGTTCACGAATAGATAAAATTGTAACTTTGATCTAAAATATCTCGACTAATATTAGGGATATCGAAACGGAGCCAACGTAATTTTTCACCGTTTTTTTATATAAATTTCAAAATCATTGTCAAAACCAGTGGTCCTTATGAAACCCCAATCAGGTTTTTGGCCGTAACTCCGCCAAAAATAGAAGATACAGCATGGGGGGTGGAAAATTTGAAAACTAGACCAAAAGAAACATATAGTTTATCTAATAGGTTTTTCTGGATTTCCGCTTTCCTATAAAGCAATTAGCGATTGGTGCGTTTTAAATGGATCATCCTGTATATGAGGATATTTAGAGGATATTTTAATTTTAGAGGGTTAATTTGTGTCCTACCGTATGGAGATGTTTTTTAGACTACCGTGGTCCGTAGAAATGTATTAGACTAAGGGTCATTAGGGCATTCAGCCTTTACCGGAGAAGTGTCACATAATATAATGCGGTAGACGGATATTGCCTAAGTATCCATCTCTTCAGCCCAAAATCTTCTTTATTGGGCCATAGATTGATTGGGGGTACCTTCCCGAAAAAACAGCCGTCTTGACCGTCTTCCTGAATCACCCAGATCATTTCTGAGAGTTCCGGTCTCCATAATTGCCCCAATCAGGTGTGGCCATACTAAGAAACTCAGCCGAGAGAACCCTTTGCTGCCTTTTCAAGGTGTCACTGTATTCAGGAATTTAGGGAAGCCACTTTAGGTATTTTGAGTCCTTGCTATTCCCATTTTTTTTTTTTTTTTGGTATTTAAGATTTTTTTAAAAATTATTATGAAAAGCTAATACGATGATTTCATTGGTTCGTCTAACTTTAAAAGTTCCTAAATGAGAGACACAAACTTAATTCATCGCTTTTACAGTTCAATAGACCGGAAGCGACACGGCCAAAACTCTTAGATGTCTTCTATATTCCCATCCTTTGTTTTATTGACAAAGAAGTGCAAGAAAATTAGTTACCCCCCCCCCCCCCCAAAAGAAGATGATTTTAAATAAATAATAAAATAATCTCATTATTCAGTTTTTATGAAATTACTTTTTAACGTGTCGGCGAACTGAAAACGGAATCGTACGTTTCTTTTTCAATATCTCCTTCTCTCTCAATCTCTCTGTCTCTCTCTGAATTGTATTTTTATTTGTTTTTCTTCTTTATGATATTTTTTCTTTTTACTTACGTTTCTCTATTATCTCTCTCCTAACCTAATTTAAAATATATTAAATTACCATAAATACGCTTTATACAATAGACACGTTTTTCTGGGAGAGGATAATGGGGTAGACGTCCCTCTAAAGACTGGATCTCTGGATAATGTACTTTTCAGTATCCTGAAGGGTTGAAATAAAGAAGGGTAAAATATTTGCCTGAAATTCCAGCTTTATAAGTAATGTCCACTGCCCGAGTTACCTTTTTTGCAAAATTTATTGATAATGATAAATGGCTAAATAAATTTTCTTTTCCTACAACCATGTAGGAATGTCCTTATTACTCAATTAAAATCAGCTGTGTAATGCCTAACTTTACCTCACTAGTGGGGAAAAATTCCCATTAGTGTCACTTTCCTCACTAGTGAGTGGAAAAACTTTATTGTGCTTCCTTGATATAAGAAGTTTTGTTATTAAATATTTTCTGTAAAACTTTAATAAGCTTATTTAACGTAACTAAATAATTAAAAAACGAATATTAAAAAAATAAAATAAAAATGGAAAGGAATATAGAAATAAAAATAATACTTTAATAAATAATTAGATATTTTTAATTATAACAGTTAAAAAGGTTATAGTGTTACCTTATAGAAATTTAAAATGGATTCTAGTGATTCCTGTTTAGTTTTTTTTTTTAGTTAATAACCCTAATGGTTGCAGAAAAAATATAATATTTAACTGGAGTGTAAAGTATTTTCCTCACCCTCGGCAATTTGCACTTGCACTCGCCTCGTGCGTGCAAACCCTGCCT
Organism: Rhodnius prolixus; assembly: GCF_049639745.1. Taxonomy (NCBI): domain Eukaryota; kingdom Metazoa; phylum Arthropoda; class Insecta; order Hemiptera; family Reduviidae; genus Rhodnius; species Rhodnius prolixus. Next base: position 9,004,760 of record NW_027411583.1, on the reverse strand, counting down.
CGTGTGAGGAAAAGTACTACTTTCCACACTTGTTAAATAAATAACTATTACACAGGTGGATCAATAAATTTAAATTGAATAATTTTACTGGAAAAATTAAAATTCGTTTTGAGAACTGATGGTGTAGGTTTTCCTTTAAGTATCTTACGTCAGTTTGGTACAAAGTGATGTTTTACCATCTGGATAATGTTTAAGGAAAATTTAGAATTTTAGTCAAATCATACTATTTATTTATATTTTTCCTAGTTTAAATTCTTTTTTCTTTCTTTTTTTTTAAATCTTTTATTGCAATTTACCACTGCAACAGTTGTTGCAACAAGCAAATATGGTGAAAGGGAAAAGAAATAACGGGAAATCATGACTGGAGAAGGCACCCAGTGGTGCCACTCCAGTAACGTGCTTAAGATAAGAGAAGATCACGAGGCCATCTTCTCTTCAATCTCCTTAGAGGATTACCTGGTAATGTGGAGGAAGATAGGTGATCTATGAGAGGGTTAGGATGAGCTGCTGTAGAGGAATGAAATTTGAAGAAACGAGTGTCAGCAAGATCTGTAATGAAAGGAATTTTGAGGTCATTATGGATAGTGAGGTTAGATACATAGAACGGAGCGTTAAGAAGTTTTTGAAGTATTTTTGACTGTAATGTCTGGAGGCGTAGTGAGTTGGAACGCTTAGTCGATCCCCATACTTCGATGCCGTATGACCAAATGGGTCGCAGTAACATTAGATATAAGAGTCTTTTGTTATGTACGTTAAGTTTCGAACGTTTGTCAAGTAGTCTGGCGAGAAGTTTGTTTAAATTCTTAGAAAAAAAACCTAGATACTCCAAGCAGATAAGTCAGGCTAGAAATCATTAAATAAAGTAGCTCAAAATTCACTTGTTGAATAATTTACATCTGCCAGCACTTGTTATTCTTCTTCTTCATGTGGCATATCCGGTTTTACGAACGTTGCCAATCATTTTCCGCCAAGTGAAAGAGCTTTTCCGCACTCCGTATGCCCCGTCCAATCCCTGACGTTCCTCAGCCAGGAAAACTACTTCCTGCCCATACCGTGAAGTCCTGCAATTCGTCCCTTCATAATCAGCTGGATCAACTTGTTAATAATAATAATAAAAAAAAGGGAACTATTTCATTATTTATTTTTGAGTCCAGTAATTGGGACCTTTATTTTATTATACAGTCGGTGAAAATTCTTTTTTTTAATAAATTCTCCTAAGATGTGATGAGAAATCTGTATTTTAAGAGTGAGTTGCGGGCATTGCCTATGTGAAGCGCCGTACTGTTAGTATCCTAGACAACAGTTAACTCCCTACGGTTGGAGCTAATATATAAACTCCCTGAACTTCTAAAACTTTTGAGTAAATTCCCTTTGCCTGACCTTCATCTCTCTTTCGACCAAGTGCTTACGCCCCCTTAACAAACTTTGTCCCTTACTCAGCCACTGTACACACCTTTGATAGTCACAAAATAGTAGATAAGGGAGACTTGCAACATTATATCAATTTCCGTTTATAATATACGACGAACGTATTTTCAGTTTTCTGTTAATTTAGTTTAATTAGTAAATTTTCATTAGCCAATATGTGGAAAACAATTTTCTCACATGACTTCCTTTTACTCCTTTTCCCCGAAACTTGTCATTTTTACTAAATTTTTTGTTATCTTTATTTAGTACAGTTTCATTTTATAGACTTTTACGGTTGATAGATTCATACATGGGAACGTTAGAAATATATTTTACAAAGGAAAAAGTAGGGGGCGGAAGTTGCATTGAATTATTATCAAAACTTGTATTCAATGAGTGAAATTTTAAAATTTTTAAGAAAAGCGGTCCTTCCAAAGAGATAGGCCTATTTTAATTGAGGTTCAATCCACATAATTCCAACCTCTTTACTTTCGCTTACATCCTTTAAGGGTATATTCCTGAATCAGCCAGGCAAATATCCGGAACCTTTTAAACCTGATGAACGTCATCTTTCTCGCCAGGATATGCTCATCTCTTCTTTCCCTCATATCGATTCTCCGGAAATTAGTGTTCCACTTTTTTTTCCCCCTCCAAAAGGCAGTACTGATTTTCTAAACTTGGGATTATTGATTGCACAAATTTTGGATAGGAATTCCAGGACTTAATGCTGGCTACAAAATGCCTTTTATAAAGAGGGCGACTATCTTGGACCCAACTAATATTTAACCATAATTCCGAATCGGAAGAAAGACTTGGGAATTGTTGTAAGTCGAGTCAGTATTGAAGCTTATTTGATCATTTTAAATAGTTAAATATTTAATTTTTAGTAAAATTATAATTATTATTTATTAATTCATATTTGAATGAATGTGTAGGTGTATTTGGCAATTAGTTATAAACAGAAAACAATAGAGAGCATGATAGTGACCTTGGGTTGGTGACCTTGCCAGTACGCCGACCCTAGTTTCGGAACATGTCCCTCTAGCTTCTCCCCTCCGCTCTAATAACTGGAGGGTACTCCCTCTTCGTTGATTTCAAAGTGTGTGACGACCGCCCCTCTTTTGGTGTTGGTGGGGTAACTGCGTGTTGTCATGGTTACAGAATCTCTCTCTCTTTTAGTCCGCTCTCACTTAACTGTGTGAGAGTAAATGTTGCTAGGTATTTATTGCTGGCTGCACAAATCTTGCTTTATTTGGTCTATTGTCACCCATTTCTGTTTTTTTTTTATCCCTAATTTCCAGTCTCTGTTTTTTCTTTCTCATTGATTGTAAAACAGTTTTATTATTTAATAAAAGATTGAATAAACTCTTGGAAGACATCATAAGTGGATCCCCAAGGGAAAAATAATGAGAGCTTCCTTCAGAATGTTTCGGGAAGGCAATGTTGGTGAGGAGGTGAGTTGTTCCCAGGGACTGGTGGGACCCACCGCTCTTTCTAGGACTTCCCAAGGGTACGTTGCTCACTTGTTTCATCCTCTGGGTTACCTGTACCGTGAATTGTCTCACCTAGTACCCATGATGGACAAAATAGTCATTATTATTCGTTTATCTTGCCTTAGTCCCTAGATAGATTTGATTAGACACGGTTTAGGCCCTTCAGACCCAGCAGCCGTCCGAACTCTTGTAGATCTACTAACAGAAACTCTTCTGCTTTCTTCTAGGTATAGGAAAATAAAATCCAAGGCCTAAAGACCGGGAATCGAACCCAGTACCACAATACATATTAGCTTCGCAGGTTCTAGGCGTAGGATTTTATCACAAAATTATTTTAGCACATTACCTCCTCTGGCTTTAAAGTCCAAACTTAAGATTAACGTGAAAGTCATGCAGGACATACGAGAGGCCAACATATATCACTCAGCAAGGCCATCTCAGAATCCAGAGTACAATCTAAGCCCTACGACTTTCTAAGCTTTGCCCTTTCCAGAATATTCCACAGCATTCATCATTCTATCGATAAGTATCAATAAAAAAACTCTGTTCGATAGTATTTTCCTTCATTCAATGTTTCAAAGTACCCGCCCTCATCTTTCGCTTAATACGCTTATAGACTTTTATTAACTTACCATCTTTAAAGAACTTCGTCCCCCCTTTGCATATTTTTTAAGTAGCTATTTATAAAATCACTTGTGATTGGATTCTTCTATATCTCCTGCTTTAATGTTCTTTTCTTTTTGAATCATTTCGATAATCAATTTCATATGATTTCTCTTTTTAGTATTTATCGCAATTTTCTTTACTTCTGCCTTATTTTTGCCTAATTCTTCTTCGCTTCAGAACACCATTTGGACATTTTCTTTATTAAAACAAAAAAAACTTACCGCGTCTTAAGATGATTAAAACTTGAGGTTCACAATGACGTAGTAAGAAGTCGTGTGATATTTCACCTGAGATTGTTCGTTTTATGGATGCACTATTGGATAGAAGTGTCTCAGTCATTAGTAAATCTTTTGGATACCAGAATCATCTTCCCCCCAATGTTGAATACACTTGTTACGTGATATTGTGTCAAACTGGTGGACAGTTTTGTTGATGGGGGGGTGAAATGCCATAGCGTAAATGCCCTGGGCTCCTCTACTCTTAACGGTTTATCCACCCCTGGTCCCTGAAGGCTTTAGTTTGAGCGCTGGTAGCGATTTTGGTGGAAATGACAGGGTGGAAGAAGAGAGAGAGAGAGAGACGGCGAGGATTGTAGGTGCGGAGTTACTGGATATATTGGAACCCGGGAGGTGGGTGGAAGGCGGCGATGCCCTTGGCCTCGGGGTGAACAACCTGATTGCGTCATTGCCGCTCTGGTGTCTGTACAGCGGGGGACACACCAGCTCCTTTGCCAAGTGTAGCAGCACGTGCGCTGTACAGACATCGCGCTACCCCTCACTCCGCGCTCCTCCTCCTCCTCCCCCAATAACACACTGTTCCCCCCTATCCCCACCCCAGAGCCAGAAGTGCGCTGCTCTCCTGTTTGCTCTCTCTTCTCTCTATTCCCCCCTACCCCTTCCCACACTATTTAACACAGCTGTATTTTATTTATACTTTATATAGGTGTCTGTGCTATGTGTATGTGAGTGCTATGTGAAACGTCTTGCAGCAACACTCTGGGTCATTAAACGCCTGTGTCCTGCATTATAGTCTCCTCCCCACTCTTCCACCTTAACTTCATCCCCCACCATCTTCTTGATCTTCTTGATCGTGTGTGTCGTCCCCTTTGAGTGCGTGTGTATAAGAGTAGGCACACTCTTGAACTTGAGTATAAACAAAAATATAAATAAACCTTAGATTAATAACCTGGTGATCCAGTCTCCTACCGAGATACAGCCAACCAGCAAGATTGAATCGTACAAGATGATTGTAGCTGTGGGCCAGCATTGCTAATGTTTTAACCAATGAAAACAGTTCCGTTCATACAAAAGTAGAAGTAGCGACAAAAGCTCTCTAATCGATTTCAATCGGTTTCTCTTATTCTAGCAAGAAAAAGTATTGTAATCGTGCAAATTTTCAATTTTGGGGTCTCCTGAGTATCGTGAGTTTTAATACTACTGAAGATTTTTATTTTTGATTACTATTTTTTTTTTTTGCCTTTTTTTTTGGCATCGGCTTCCGCCATACAGCCCCAGCATCGTCTAGGTGCTTATCAATAGAATATCACTCACTCTCCATTCTTAAATACATTCGCTTCACTCATTCATCCCTCTACAATATACAACTATTGACATACAAACTTACCAACTAATGGACGGATCAGTACTCTATATTCCTGCCATCCTTATAGCTTAACCGAAATTAAAATCACCGAAATCCTTCTCTAATCATTTTCTTCCATTCATTCTAATTCGGCTATAACTTTTAAATACATTCATATTTCTTTGCTAGCTCTGCTACAGATTTAAGTTCATTCTACTCTTATTTAGAACTTCCATTCAGTAAAATGAATACACTTCCGGTGGCCCAAAAGCTCGTATTGCAAGTCTCGTGATGTCATCCAGTCATCGATGATATTGCGGAAAACAAAAAAAAACTGATTACCGCGAAAATTTTGGCACCATCAGCAGTAGTTTCAAGTGAAAGTATTTGAGTAAAAATTGGGAAACGCAAGAACTCACAAAACGTTCTTGGCCCAGGTTTTTTTTTTTGAAAATAAGAATGGAATTTAGCTAAGTAGTTAGCGTATACTGGATTCTCTGGAGATCCAGGTTTCGAACTCAGCTGTCCTTGGATATTCAATTGCCAAGAAGCTTCTTACAGCCCTGTTTCCGGTGATCGTAAGGTTATCTCAAATATCCATGAGACTTGTTGCATTTAAAGTCTGGCCAGAATAAACAACACCAAAGTACCTATTTGAAGCTGTGTCTAAGTTATATGAAGAAAGAGAGTTTCTTATGTTCTGGCTCGGGGAAGGAGGGAGAGGGAGCTTTCCCTTCTCTCTTGCATCTGTTCCAATCTATTCTTCAAGAAAGCGAGTCATGAAGTTTGCCATATAAACTTTAATAACGTTTGAAACTAAAATTTTAAAGTTTAAAGACAGATTTTCTGCAACATTACGACATTTTCCGTATTTTATCTAATTATAGTCTTCCTGTTCATTTGTTCCTTCTTTGGGTAGCTGTATTGGCTCAGAAGGGCTCTAGATAGGGTACTGTTTACTCCTCCCCTTCCAACAATAATTACAATTACTTTGAATTTAAATAGTAATTAAAATACTTTAGAACCTTGAAGAAGGCGTATTTATTCCATTATCAATCATTAATTAATAAAGTATTAATGATTCCATGATCCTATTTAAGGAATAACTGGCTCCCGATTTTTTCCCATTAATTTATACGTCAAGCAAGTCTACGACAATGTGATTAAGAAGGGCGGAAGTGACTAGATTGTCTAGTAGAAGAGAACTAAAAATTTGTTAATTAATAAAAATAGAAATAAATAATTTCAAGTTACTAAGAACGTTTCTAGGCGCTATAACCTTTAGGCAGGAATTAGTGTTGTACCCAAAAATAGACAGAACAATTCCTCCCCTTGTAAGGGATACAGCCATTTTAGAAGGAAGGTACTATAATCCAAACATCCAGCCTGGACGACTGGGAGACTGGAATATGTTCCACACAGACTCCCCCTAGACCGCTACAAAGTGTAAATATACACCCAGCTCATTAACTCCGTATATATCATTATCTTAAAAATAATTTTCTTATTTCCGGTTTCCATCTAATATTTAAAATAAACTTCTTTGGGCATAATGGCTGTTTAAAACTTGAAAGAATTTATTTATTTTACGGAAGTGATGTGAACATTAATCTTCCGCTATTAATCTCCCCCCCTCTAACGAATTCCTTTTGGAATATTTCTTTAAGTTCCAATATCTACTAAGTTTTAGTAAACATTCACTCATCAAGTATTTATGAATCACCAGCAAAGCTCTTTTACACCGCGTAAACTAGGTACTTCTAAAGATAGACCATTATATCTTCTTAAAAATGGGTTGGGCATAGGCCGTTGTATTTATTAAAAATGAATATCTTTTCATGCTTTTCTATTGTTTCCCGACGTTTCGACAAGCATTTTTCCTGTCATGGTTAGAGAGAAGCAGAGAATGTACTAGTACGGTGGCATTTTCTCTGATTTCAGTCTAAAGTAAATATTTTTTTAGAATTTGGTCCTGGATCTTATTATCATAAAGGAATTGCCATAATTCAGAGTTTGAAGGAAATACCGCTACCGGATGTACCGGATTATACTTGAATAGGTTTTCACTTTTTTGCAGATTATTTCCTGAAAAGCCTCCTACGATTTTTCCTAAACTTCGAATATGCATAATGTTGATCAGTAACTAATATTTCAATAAGTTTTTTAGTATAGCGGCATTCTGAAGATGAAATTTCGGTGTAATGTTCAGTTTTTTTGGGTTGTTTACCTGTATATGAGGTTGATGTCGGTGGGTAAAGCCACGAACAGGAGATTTCAGAAGCTAAGAATTTATAAGTTTATGCGGAATATTGGGATTAGTCGGGTGGCCTTCCCGATACTCCCCCACAATCCAAGTTCATGTTTAAGGAAACTTACCTCTAAGAAAACTTGACGGTAATAATAACACTCGGAACACACTATGTACACACACACACACACACACACACACACACACAGATAAAACGTACTATCTGTATCACTACGACCAAGTTACAACTTTGGTTCGCTACACTCAACCGCTGATACACCAAGTCTAAGGAATATAGTTCATAGATGTTACGTAACTCAAAATTGCCGCCAACAAACAATTAAAATGACATAAATTATTTATTAAACACGGAGACAATTTTTCTTTGAATTCACTATTTTAGCAAACCATAGAAACAGATTAGGAAGGCTGAAGGGCTGAATAGAATAAAAGATAATATTACTGACTAAGAGAGTAATGGCTAGCATTAACTCTAACTTAAGGACGAACGTTAATATATACAAACTATTTCTAAAAGAATTGGCTAGACTGAATGACGAGTAGAGTAAGGTCGTGAAGAGAGTGTAAGAATGAATCCTCAGGGAGTGAATGCAATCCCTGGATACGATTGAGTGTCCCTAGCGGTGGTGTATACTTTGGACATCTTCTACTGTTCTGAGCCCTACCTAGGCTTTAACCCTTTAAACCTTTCCCTGCCACTAATTTTGCCCCTAACTTTGACCAAATTCGTAGTTTGACGAAAATGCTTAAATTAAAACGCTGGCAAGCACAGTTTCTACACGCCCTTCCTGCTAAATGCCTAATCATTAAACTCAACCCTAGCTGGCTACGTGTTGGTGATTTTTCAAATTTGTAAAAATAACTTCCTCTACAAAACGCCCTTCATAATCTATTTAAGTATTCACTTTACTTTACGGAATAAATTAAATACAAAAAAATCCACTTAAACGCTAAAGTTATTGCATAAGGTAAACAGAATAATGAAAATAAACTAGTGAATAACTGGCTTGAATTACAATTAATCGCGCTAATGGAGTTGCTACAGCGATTTTTCCCTTTTTTTCTAATGAGGATTCCATGATAAGTTTTTCATTTTCGAGGTCTTTTACAAATTTTTTTTTTTAAATTTCTTATTCAGTTGGCACAATTTGATATTTATCTTAAACACTGTCTATCCTGTTTGCTTTAATCTTGGAATTCTTTATATATATATATATTTTATATTGCGAAGATAGTGTTCTTTTGTTTCCTTGTATAATTATCTAATGTTCATGTCACCACTAAAAATGCCGTTATTCTTTGTTTTTTTTTTTTTTTAACAAATACATTATTTATTCGCTGAGCTCGCTTTAGCTGCCTACATAAATTTAATTTTGGGATTGTTGAATTACAATCCTCAGTAAAGAATAAACAATAAAATGTCCGTAAGTGCAATTTAGCAAAATTTTTGGCGATTTTTTAAAATAAGTTAAAAAAACAAACATTTAATTCTTAGGAGGTGAAACCGGAAGTGAAGTTCACCACCTAAGAAGCTTTTGACCTTTGACGTAAGAGCACCAATCGTACCCATAATCGTGCAGCACCAATGCTGATTGGCCTTGCTGAACATTCTTCCTCTTGTTATATACAAAATCATATCACAGAAAGATCCTTCTTAAGTTAGTACTTGGGAGAAGGTAAGAAGAGATTAAAGCATCCCCATCCCTTTCTAGTATATTGTACGCCTCTTTAATATTAATGGTTATTGAATATTTAAGTCTAGTGAAAGAACAGGCGCTGCAACACTGTTCCTTAAGGTTGTTTGTTTCCTTAATTCTGTTCGTAATCATCTGATAGGGAAGTGATGATTCCTCTAAGGCCTTAAGGGTTCTCTTTATTTTCTCTAAGATCATCGCGATGATCACCCTTTATAAAACACTAACCTGGCCGGTGCTTGCGTATGATTCTGAGGATTGGGTATTGTGAAAAAAGAAAAAGATGAAAACCTACTACAAATCTTTGATGATATTCATTTAAACGGCACAGTTCCTTTTATTAATCTATTAAATATTCAGTTATATAAATAAGGATAAATATAATATGTATGAAAACCAAAATAAGTGATTGGATCCCTAGATAGCAGCAGTGTTCTTGAACAGAATACTCCAGTTCAAAGTCATGTTCAAGAGCGGACAAGGTTACCTGTTGAAGGTAACAACGAAATAGAGGTCACACCCCACCACTATTTTACGTTGTGCGCATGACCATGTTCGCATTTCCGCTATTTTCTTATTAATGTGTGTGTGTTCTTTTAGCCCATTTTTTTTTTTCAATTTTTTTTGAACTTTACTCTTGTTAGAAAGGATTTGATTGGCCAGTTCTTGTATCGTAAAGTTCGCAATATTAAAAATAAAGTCTGCTGTGAACACTCAAATGAGTTTCACTACCTGGTATTTTAAACCAATAAATTTCCTTGAAATTCAGAATTCCAAAACTTGTTTACGTTTTCTAACGTACTTCAGACATTATGCCAGCAATCATTACATTGAAATGACAGCGGAAGTCTACTCGCTAACACTAGGATCATCCTGAAACGAGTTCTCCTAAAAGAATTCAATTCAATAGTAGTTCTAAAATATTAATAATCGGGACTACAACTATTGCTGAGCCTTGCCGTCCTCAACCCACTTCCGCCATTGTTTCAGCAATTTCTACTTTCTTTCGTGGTGCAGTTTTCTGGCATCTTCACTTACCCCATCCGTCCATCTTAATTTGGGTCAGCCTCAGTCGCCTAATCTGGTGTACTGTCTTCTCCAAGAGCCTTTTGGACCATGTCTTTCAAACACTTGTTTTCATTTTTTTTTTTTTTTCACATAATCGTATCTTCAGAACCATACGTAAGGATGGGCCAGGCTAGTGTTTTATGAAGAGTGACTTGAAGAGTCCTTTTTGAAATTAATTTGTATCTTCAAATGCGTCTTTTCAAACCCAAAGTAGCTCCTTTTCCTCAACATCACCCTTCGTTTTATTTCCAGTGTTAGATCGTTATTGCTGGTGACTACAGAGCCAAGATATATATAAATTAATTAAGTCCACTCTTTTGACTTTTGGTAGTTCTTTTCTTAAAATATACCCATCTACCTTGCAGACCATTTTGTGTCCTTGAAAATACTGCGAAAAACGAGTTTTCTCCCTCTAGGTTACGTAAGTGCAAAAAAAAAAGATATTCGAAACCTTGATTTTTCGTAAAGGAAAACGCGTTTTCTTCCCCACTCCTATCAGTTAAATAATGGATGTATGATAATGGAAATTATAAGGTAAATTCAGATATTTTGTCTAATGTGTCTTGCCAGAGCTGTTCTATTAAACCATATATTAAAGACACGATTTTCATTTACCTGTTTAGAGGAAAATTCAACCCCAATCTCTCCCATAGAACGTCATTTAAAAGTTTCACTTTTTCCAGGATAAATCTTTGGAATAAAAGTTATATCCAAATCCTTGAACCTTGGTCTCGCCGATGGGGTATCAAAAAGAAGCAAAATTCCAAACACTCTTGGTGTTTGTTCACCCTCTTTCCTCTTCATCTCAACAACATTCCCGGATCTATTGCCTATCAAGTAAAAATAATATTTTGGCCTTTATCTGAGATTTACATGGATGCCTCATACTCACCATAAAAAGGGAAAGACTGCAAAAACAGATAAAAAAAAAAGCTGAATAGACAACTTGATAAACGCTCTAAATTGCCTTGAAGATACAATTATACATTAATGAATAACCAAACGAACTAACCTAACCCCGAATGCAAAACCCACCAATCCTGAATCCTAAGAACCACAGGAAATTTTATGTCTCCAATCCTCACCATCCAGACAGGCCTTAATACCCGTATTTCCCTCTGTGGCAAGTTAGCTTTCCACTAAAATCCAGTACTCTACTGACTAATCCTCCTTTGCGGACTCTGGCGACTCGGTAGCCCCGTGTGACCATTTAACTACGTAACTTCGATCGTCCTAGGTTGGCTGTAATGTTTGCTGTAACAGCTGGTGATGGATGGGTACCGTTCATGTTATCACGCTTGTGTTCTCACTCATTCATCATTTTTCCACGTTTCAAGATTTTTCAGCTGCAAGATCTACAAGTGGTGCAATCAGCATACTTTATGCTCGAGGTAGGAACTGGAAACACGTGGAAAATCCTTTTCCGGGAAATCGCGAGATCTCAACACGTGTAATTCTTGCAGAAATTGAAAGTAGAAAATCTTCACGATAGCATGATTTCCAGTCACGTGGTGTGAGTGAAAATACTAAGTTATTCTTTGTATTTGAGTTTTAGAGGCGTAGAAAATGTTTCACTTTATTGTTTAAACAGTTTAATTGTAGATGGTTCCGCTCTAAATAAATCTACACACACACACTCAGGGACATACACTCAGTACATGTACGTAGAACTAACTTTCTCATTGTTGTTTTATTATGAATAAAACATAATTCAATAATAAGAACATCAATGATGATTAGTAAAGGTGTGGTACAATCATGGTTGGACAGAGGAAGTGGTTGGACTGATTCCGCCCCCGACTGTCCCTCTGCTGTGTTGACATCCCGTCCGTTTGTATCTGTGTGTTTTTGTTTACAATATGTGTACTCGTATTATTGTAACATGTGTAGTAAAATAAGACTGTGTCCTAGTTTAGATAATGATAAGATCGGGGGCGGTAACATACACACGTGCACACGATAAGAGGCGAGAGAAAGGTCAGCTGACCACCCCCACCCTAGTGAAAGTGCTACACAATAACTATCTCCCCCCAAGTTGAAAGTGATGTTCTTTCGGTAGATTCATTGCTCTATCATCATTACAACACACAGATAGGCACACTTCCCATTGTCAGCGGCTAAAAACCAATACGATTGTGACTTTCACTGGATTGTCTGTCTGTCTGTCAGTCCAGCCAACGTTTGACCCAATCAGCCAATCAATCTGCTAGAACTAATCATTTTGTGTCATCCCTTTCTTTTTCTAGTGCTTTTCATTAATTCTATTATCACACTTATCAATCCAAAAATCTATTATCTCTTCAAAGTAATCAATATTATTGTCTTATTAATACTTTCTACTAAAAAAAGGATGCTGCGAACAAGCACTCTAATTTCCCTTACCGCAGTTCATAATTAAATTAAAGGGATTAGCTCAGAGTATACCGGGATACCGTCGCGGAGATCCACGGGTTCGAATCCAGCTGCAGGCCCTCAGGTTTTTCTCTTCCTAAGAACTTCTTACAGCTCATTGTCCGCTGATGGACAGTTTTGTCTATTACGAGAGAATACTGCCAATGACCTAAGATGTTGAAGCGCTTTAAAGAAAAAAAAACTATCTTGAAACCAGAATTTAAATTGAAATAAACGTAAGTTACAAAAAATCCACAGACTCTTTTTTTTCCAACCGGATATTCCTTCCTGTGACAAGATGAAACATCTCTAGGAGAATTTAGAGGACAAGTGGGAGCCGGATTGTTAGGGATAACTTCTTCTTACTGGAGCTAAATCACCCCTAAGTTGCCTTAGAACCCTTTTGTAGAAAACTTCTGCAAGAAGATTCTATGTAGTTGTATATTCTTCTCTGAGAACTGAGGCTCTCAACAAACATCACGCTGGTTGTTCTCTGGATGACAGATTTTTTTAAAGGAGAAAACGGTCCTTGCAGTCCAGGTAATCTCCATAGTAACTCTTGCAGAGCCCTCCGCAAGTTTTTTTTTAAAAAAATGATTTAAGGCGCGTCAACATCTAAGGTTATTGGCGCCCGGTGCTTTTTCCAGTGCACTGCCGGCCTCCGGACAGTATTCTCTCGTTACAGACAACACTGTCCATTACCGGACAGTGAGCTGTAAGAAGCTCCTAGGAAGAGAAAATCTAAGGAACAGCAGCTGGATTCGAACCCGGGACCTCCGCGTGGTAATCCAATACGCTAACCGCGTAGCTAATCCCTTCCCTTCTCTAGGTAGTTGTATATGTACTATATTCGCTGTGTAACTCTCCAGGCTGTTGGAGAATTGTTGAGGCTCTCAACAAACATCACGCTGGTTGTTCTCTGGATGACAGATATTTTTAGGAGGAAAACAAACCTAGCAGTCCGGGTAATCTCCCTAGTAACTCTTACAGAGCTCTCTCCCCCCAGTTATTTCAAAAATTCATCCCAAAAAAGGAAAAGTTAAGAGTGGTACTATCCAACTCGGGACTCCTTGGAAAACATCAGGGATCGTGGAGCGGACAGATTGGGGTAAACCACTCCCTGGAGCTAGATCCCGCATACATGTCTTTCTCTTACCGCAATTCCTATAGTTTTTTTTTAATCGATTGATCTTAAATCGATCTGTTATCGATATATATATTATATATATGTAAAACAAAACGTCTTTGTTTCCTCTTTCCAACATCTGATTGATTTAATTCCACCAATTTCGGCCACCAACACCAGTAAGGGGAGTTATTAGCGAGTAATTGGAGCCATTTAATTTGCTCCAGTTGGCCGATCTAGTAATTTACATGTTTCATTTCAAGGAAACACTTCTAGGAACAGAAAGTGTTCAATAGACTACTTGTTCAACTGTTAATTGCCGATATACAAGGTGATTGCCTTTCTTAGATTTACCTTTAAGTTGTTACAAAGTCAGCAAAAGTTGAAACGGAAACATAAGTGAAGTCGAAAACTTTACATCTCTGGTGATGGATGAAAGTGTTCCGGAACCATACAGGAAGTACAATAAACATGGGTACCGCCACGGATACACTACTGCGGGCCTTGACCATATTGCCATTGGTTACTAAGGGTTTTTTATTCCATATTTAAACCAATAAAGAACGCACTGAATGCCCACAAATTATTAGCGAAGATAGCCTTAGCCAATGGAAACCCATATTTGGCTTTGAGCCTAGGCAAGTATGACTTGTTTTCCTAGGAACGTTGCTCCAACGGTTTTTTCCCCCAAAATGTTTCTCTTTGCCCAGGTGTTGGTCTAAAACATTTTTTATTTGAGAAATTTTTTCTTTTCAACATGGCGACAGAGAGAGGCACATATTTTGATGATTTATGGTTTTTTGCAAACAAAATATTAAATATTTAAAAAAAGAAAATGGTTTGAACCATAAGATTTGTAATCGCAGAAATCCATAGGATGAAAAAATTATTGCCAGTTTCAGTCAATTATAAACTTTATTATGCCGAGCTTTCTGGACTAGGGACTAGGTCATCTTCAGGGCTGTGGAACATATTTACTGGGTGTTAACAATAATGATATTAAAATGAATATGTATAATGTAAGGAAAATTTACAAAAATATTTACATAATTTACAATATACTGTTTTACATCATTAGAGGGTCGGTGTGTCTTCTGTCTTGTCTGTTCATAGACTGAATGTGATCGGTCTGTGTGTGATATGTTTAGGTTGTAAGGAAGTCAGTGTTGCCAATTGTCAAATATTTTTGTAGTAAGTTTGCGTATATGTTGTTAAAATTGTTGGTGTCAGTTTTGAAATTTAGACTGTTTCCTGTCTTACATGTGTATATATCATTTCTAGCACTTACCCTTTTTTTGATGTGTTGGTTTCTGATTTAAGCATCTTTGTGTTTGGGATGTAAAATGATGTAATGATGTAAAACAGTTTATTGTAAATTAGGTAAATATTTTTTTAAATTTTCGTTACATTATACATATTCATTGTAATAAAGTTATTTGTAATATAATTGTTAACACACTGTAAATGTGTTCCACAGCCCTGAACATGACCCTAGTCCCTAGTTAGAAAGCTCGGCATTATAAAGTTTATAATGACTGAAATGGCAATTATTTTTTCATCCTATTAAAACTACGATTCAGTCACCAAAAATAATGAACAGAGATCCATATTTTGTTCAAGTTCAATAATGTTCAAACTTATTAAAAATATATCTGATTTCTCCCCTCTTTATTTTTGCCACATCCAAATCTTTCTGGTAATAAAAAGAACCTGGTCTGTTATCCCCCCAGATCTTTGTATTCCACCAGGATGAAAGGGAACGAAATCCTTGGAGAACAGTCGGTTCTCTAAAGACCAGTTTTATTTATAGTCCAGCTTCTAGATACGAGCGTCTGTCGTGTGTAGATAATAGTGTGTGTGTATGTATATTTTAAATTGTCTGTCTGTGGTCTGTTAATCTAGTAACCTGACGCTTTCTTATTACGTGTTGTCAACGGCCAATGGGTCACAAGGTGAACGTTTAAAAATGAAACTGAAAAAGACTCTGTCACCATTCCAGTTGCCAAGTTCCAGTGTGTGTGTGAGTCTATCTTCAGCGCATGCTTTCTCTGTAACATTTTTGTAGTGTTGATCAGCTGCCAATGGAATGTTGACATGTCGGCTATCTTGTACATCAACTATCCTAGCCCGTATACTCTTGTTTGTACGAAAATAAACCGCATAGATGAGTCAGGAATTTTCATTAGTAATACCCAGATAAAGTGACTAAAATAGAAAAGGTTTAGCAATTCTCAGATGATGAAATACCTAGATACCCATAGAATTCGAGGAAGTGGAAGCTGGCAGCTTTACACCCACGCCACGCTCCCAACGCTATCTAGATGTGCAGAGAGGCTAGTTACAGCTTTTTCCTTCTAACTCTGGTCAGAACCCTGGAGGAATCCCAGGAATAGGGGGGGGGAGCCGACAGATTGATGATGACCACTCCATAAAGTCTTGACCGCCCATCCTTTCAAGGCCACCTAACATTTCCAGGGAGTTTCATATACCTTCCAGCATCTATGGTTTACTTGGTAAAGCTATTTACTGTAATCCTGGGGCGGGCCCGGTACCTCGGTGGCTCATTTTACGAAGTGGTCACCTCTGGCCCAACCATCCTCCATAAGAAAATTAGCATTGGGCTAAGGAAGTGCTGGGAAGAGAGGCGAGCCAGATATCTCGCTCTTTAGCTCCTTATGTTTCTAACTCCAAAGAAGTTCTCGAGATGTTGCCTCCTTTTGACTTCCTCTTAGCAAAATTAAGAGGCATGAGAATAAGTTGATCCCAACTGTAGGTCAAGTTCTAGTACCCATAACGTCTCAGTTGTCCGAGAGGCACCATGACGTAGAGATCAGTTTTAGCTTTCCCACTCTTTAAACCGTAATCGTGTTCAAAATATTGAACTACAAATAGAATAAACATTTTATCTACAATAAAAATCAATCGCTCTAGCTGAAAAGGGTTGCCAACTGCTAGCGATTATTTAAAAAAATAATAAAAATAGTTATTAGCTTCCATTATAAACTAAGACTGTTACGCAGAAACGCCTTTAAGAAAGACTGGGGTTCATTGTACAGTTCACTGGCCCGTAGTAGTTTAAATAGTTTGAATTTCGTAAACAGGTTAGAAAATAATTGCTAATAGTAAAAAAATAAACAAATACAAACACTCAGCAACAAATGCTCTTTTTCTTTATTACTATAGTTAAGTTGGCAGCACTACTTGGTTAACAAATCTGCACACGTGTTTCTTAATTTCACTGCCATTTCTATCTCTCTTCTTGCCTTCTTAAAGAAGAAAAAGAAGAAAAAAAATTGCCGCGGTAATTCCAATAATTTGCCAACTTCAATTTTCCATCCTAAACAAATGGGCAAATTATATTTAATTAGGAATATTCTTTCCTAAACTGGGAACGGAAAATTAATTTATCCCAGGGATTTTTAGCAACCTTATTGAATTGTTGGAGTCTTTGGTTAGTAATTGGTTTGAAGTTGATTGGTTATTACTTTTCTGGCTCCTATTGTTCCTACTGGAGTAAATGGTATCCAGGAGAAAAGGTTGCAATCTTCCCTATCACCTGCGAATTCTTTGGAATTCTCTCAGAGGTCGGTACTCTCCTGTAGCGCAAGATCAGTGAACACACGACTATTCTCCTGAGTCTGTTCACAAATTATCGTTCCATGGAGCAAACCCCAAAGAGGAAGCAAACCGAGAGAGAAAGAAAAAGAAGGGATAAGGCAGACTGGAGCTTCTAAAGGTGGTCCTTATCGGACAATATGCCTAAGGGATAGCTTAAACCCTCCCCATGGTTGTTTTGTAGGTTGAGTTTAGATCGTTTGTAGCGTTGGTTAGTTTCTTCTCTTCCAGTCTAATATGGGGGGGGGATTCCATGTCAACCGTTTGTCTAGGAACAATCCAAGGTAGCGTACTTTGTCCACAGTAGGTATAGGAATTTGGTGATGGGAGGTATGACTTAAGACTAGACTAGAAAACTTATTCTTTGAATTAGTAATCATAAAAGAAACAGCGTTCGAACAGGAAACTAAGATGGTACATGTTTTTTTTTCCGTTCGTGAACACTTGAATATCGATAAACGACCGGAAATGACAAATGAGTTTTTGTCGCACAAAGAAGGACTTTCAACACTCGGTAACGTGAACTTACTGCGCATGATTGTAGGAAAACATTTTTCTTAAAACAAGTTTTGAACATTGGACACAAACTGGAGAGGGAATAATAAATTCCCTTTAAATTAAATCCAAATTTGGAAATACCGATACGATCACAATAACTCCTTTTGGAGAGCCAGGCGCCACGGTAGCAGGGTACTGGGTTCGATTCCCGGTCTTGGCCTTGGATTTTATTTAATGGTTAATATGAGAAATAGTAAAGTACGTTTGCTAGTCGCCTCCGTCCACGACACCTAGTAAATGGTAGTTGGACGTTAAACCCCGCCTGAAAAAATAGGCGATTACTTTACTTTACTTTTGGAGAGCCAATGGTTGTAAATATCGTTTACTAGCTTTTTTGAAAGAAAAATCCAATGTTTCTTTGGCTGTAATTTTCTGCTGGTTAGATTTTCTTGGTTAATTTTCCTCAACTTTTATATGACGTAATAAAAAAATTTAAATTGAATATTCTACGTTGGTCTGTGGCATCTAATATATTCTGAAATTTATGTCATTTATACAATCAATTCTGACAGCATAAATAACAGGTGGATCAGATTATCAGTTATATTTTTATATTCTGTGGTATCATAAGATAGGAAGTTATGTCTCAGTGTTCTTGAAGTTGGGGGCGAAGGGCATAGAATTAATGCCCTCGTAACCTTTATTTTATACCTTAAACTTTATACAGCAACTCATTTAATCTTTCTTAATATAATGTAATGAGTCTTAGGGCCAAATACTAAAACTGACACTTTAAAGGGAGTGTAATAATTCCACGAACGCCCTAAAAAAAAAAGTTAATGAACCAAAGGGTACGCAAATTTAAAGAAAATGGATTCGGTCGATTTCAAAAACCTACCCTGCCAAATAACGTGATTTCATTTGGTCCGAAAGCCTAATAATGGACCACTTTACATGTTGACGACATTTGTGCTCAAAATATCGAAATTGAACCGGTTTGTAATTTTTTGGTTTTGAGTAATAATAGATACGTACAAGAAAACAGACACAAAGAAATCTAAGGGTCAGCAGCTGGTTTCGAACCCGGGCTTTCCGCGTTGGAATCCATTACACATTCATAAATGCATAAAATAAATGTCCGAAATAAGAAAAAGTAGATCTTTCGGTCATTCAGCTAGCTAGCTAACTCCCCGACTCCCCACTCTAACTGAAATAAGAAGAAAATCTTTTGAAAGTGCTGATTTATTAGCAGCAAAATATCGTGGGAATCACTTCAGAACAGTAATACAATCGACAATCGCTTCCTGCTCTTTTGTTCTAATCCTCGCTTTTAACGAAGACCATCAAGTGACTAGAAATGTTCTCCTGGTACTTGTTTCACTTCTTTCGCAAATAAAATACACTCCAGACTGTACTCATAAGACGGGAATATGTTTCAAAAAAAAAAAGAGGGAAAAGAAACAACTTTCATTTTCAAAAGGGGGAATCAAGAAACATATTGCTCACGAATTGAAACAAATTGAAGCAGGAATAATGCAGAGTTGTGTTGTTATCCTTATTTCCGTGCCACGATCAAAATAACGTATCCATCCTTTCACTTATTTATATAAAAAAAGTCTTCTTTTCTTTTTTTATTCACAAGCGTAATCCAGTCGCAATGGAAGCCATGGTTTCGGTAACAGTTCAGGAGTTCATCGGCAGCTGTAAAGATATTGCACGCTTTCAGTCACGTAAAAGGAAGCACGTCAATCTGTATTATGTGATGGCGCACACTTGTTCTTCTAATAGTCAAATAGAATATATCTCGTATAACTTTTCTAGCAGTATTAATTAACTCGAATCTCAGATTCTGGACATTTAGGGCATATTTATATGGAACGTGCAGTACGTGAACGGGTAGCCGAGCGATTATAGGCTAGACCCGCAAAGCTAAGATATATTGCGGTACTAGTCTAACCCTTGGATTTTATTTAATGGTTAATAAGAGAAATTTATAGTAAAGTATGTTGGGTGGTTATAGACTAGACGCTTAAAGCTAAGATGTATTGCGGTACTAGTCTAGCCTTTGGATTTTATTTAATGGTTAATAAGAGATATTTATAGTAAAGTATGTTAGGCTGTTATAGGCAAGACCCGCAAAGCTAAGATGTATTGCGATACTAGACTAGACCTTGGATTTTATTTAATGGTTAATATGAGAAATTTATAGTAAAGTATGTTTGTTAGTCGCCTCCGTCCACGACACCTAATTTGGTAGTTGGACGTGAAGCCTGCCTTAAAAATTGACGTTACTTTTTTTGACGCACATCCTTGATCTTGTAAATTAGCGCCTTTTCAGAGAGGGAAACTTACCCGATACGCTTTGAATCTGATCCTTTAGGCAAACACCCCAGTCCTTATAGGAGTCCTCAACCATACAATAGCATGTTCTTTAATATAGTTAAAGAGATAGATTCACTGCTCCATTCACTGTCCTGGAACGCTGCCTCCAAGAAAACATCCATATACTTACATATGGTTATTCTGGAAGATCCACAATAGGAATCAGTGACGGAGATAAACAATTCCAGGTGCTGATGCACCCTGTGCAAAAGCTATTAATTGATCACCCTCTAAATTGTAATTTTAATGCATTTTATGGCTCTACCACTTGCATCTTACTTACTGACGTTCTTAAATAAGTTATTCAACTGGGTTAAATGCAATAAGAAATAAGGAGAATTCCAGCTCGGATTTGTTTTTGTATCCTTGCATCCTCTAAAATAACGTGCTGGTTGCGTAATTAAAAATAAATAAAATAACAAGCGAATTTAACCTTGTTCAGAAAAAAAATCTATTGGGAAAAGATAAATGACCTTGATATGTTGTAAACTTGAACCAATTTTGTGGGAAATATGAATAAATATGCTATTTATTTGGGTAAATTAGTAAATTTGAACTGATGAAGCTGTAATTTGCTTGATATTTATATCAATTTTTCGTAGTTAATTAATTGAGATTTAATTGAAGTCAAACATGTTTTGGTTGGTTGTTGAGAGCTGTTATCAGTAACACAAAGTGGTTATTAGGTCATTAACATTCCTTATCACAGAATGTTTATTCAATTTTTTTAAATTTTGTCATCACTTATTTTTTGTTTTAACTGAACCCTGCGATCGTGTTAAATTCCTGAAAAATATTTTTTACCGGAAATGGCTGTTTGAGTAAAAAATAGGTGCGTTTTAGAAAATGTAAATTTGAATTTCGATTGGGTCCCTTCCCCCCCCCAAAAAGAGGTTACACTTTAAGATAATAAATATTAAAGTCCCGGAACCGGATATGCCATTCAACGTTTTTTTTTTTTTTAAATTTTTTTTTTTGAGTTTTACACAAAAATGGTTCGAATTATTTTCTTCAAAGTATTAAATGATGGCGATTTCGTGATTTTTTTTTTTTTAAAGAAAAACACTTTTCCAGGTAAATTTGATTAAAGGCACTTCTAGGAGTGGGGGTAGGTGATAAGACTTAAGTGCTATTCGAGTTTATTTGTTTAAAACGATCTTATCGCTTATGTTTTATTAAAAAGATATGTATTTATTTCCAAAATTTCGAGTTTAAAGGAAATACGTACTTTTTATTAAATGTAATTTTCACTTTTTCGAGAATTTCTCGAAATTAGCCCCCACGATGTTCACTGAACTTCTTGCATACATACTTTACGACACATGTTTCTGGATTTCCGTATAATGTTTTATTTATTTATTTATTTTTTAATTTGTTAATTTATTTTACAACTGTATCCAATAAAACAAGCGAAAGACATGATAGATAAAGATAGAGCAAATACATATGACGTATAGACATATACGCGGAAATGCATGTGCGCCAAGGGCGTGAATGGAGTGAACGACGACCATCCATTGATGGAAGCCATTAGTTCGCCAGATTGGCAAGTTTATCATCCTAGGAGGTTGGCGTTATGTGTTTAGATGGTCGTGTGGCCACCGCCGCTTTAGCCTGCGATGTGGATTTGAACGAAGTGTCTCGCCTCTAACCGCTCGACTAAAACGAAGTGTTGTTGCAGACATGTGTTGTGGATCAGAGGGTTGTAATGGACTGTCTATAGATTTGAGTGGAGTTTTGTGTAAACGAGATTGGGGCTATTTCAGAGACGAGAGGAATATTTAGATCAGAGTGTACCTATAGTATGATTGGAGACGTAAGGTTTTATTTCTAACGTAAAATAAATTGTCATTCATGAATGAACACACAAAAAAAAAGAATGAAAGAAATCGTCACCGGAAGTTAAAGCATAAAAATTCAATAGTTCCTGTTTGTGTGTGGTCAACGTAAATCAAAAATAGGAAGTACAAATTTTATAGCTTGGGTGCTAAAAACTGGTCTCTATATAAGATTTCTATTGACTAGATTAGTCAACCGGAAGTGATTTAATGATTTTTTCCCCCAAATTTTGTCGTACTCCCACAATAGATCTAAAACAAATACACGCATTTAGATTTTTTTTAGAAGCTCACACATTCAAATCAATTACGTATAAACCACTTGGGGGTACTCGAAGCATATATCTAACTACGTAGTAAATACTCTAAATCTAATAACTGCATGATTGCATCACTTCCTCTTGCAATGGATAAGAGGAAGTGTTGGAATAAGCACAATAAAAAAACCCTATATTGACGTAATTTTTACTACATCAATAATATTTTGGTTTTTCTTTATTTACAGATGAGAAATGAAAAAAATTAAAAACTGAAATCGGGTGTTCGTTTAAAATTTAGACATTTTTAGCAACTGTACTTTAATTAAAGTGTTTAATCAAAGACATGAATTAGTTTTAAATTAATCGGAGTGCGTAATGTTTTTGCTAGGAGACGATCAGAGTGAAGGAGGCGTAAACTTCGGCAGGCGGAAGTTCTTTTGCATCAGTCTATAAAGGTATGTAAATGTTCATGATCTTTTTTTATGCTATTTGAAACTTAATTGAGATGTGACGTAAAAAACTGGGGATGAGACCTGTTGCTAATAATGACAACCGCCTTGATCATTTCCAAAAGCAATCACATAGGTACCTGGCGATTTTGTCTGGCATGGAGGATTGTCAAGAATCCCTGACACCAAATCTCTAACACCAAATTTCCTTCCAAACTTTCCCCTAACTTCATCTACCCGCTAGTACACAATCTGTCCTAGATTCTTCCCTCGATTCCTCCCGGAAGTCTGAACTAATAATAATAAAATAAAATCTAAGGCAAGGGGTTAGCTATACGGTTAGCTTATTGGATTTCCTCGCGGAGATTGTAGATTGTATTAGAAGGGCGGTTCCACCAAAAAGGGGAAGGAACGTAGGCAATCCAAAATGCCCATTGTTCCCTGCCCACCTCTCATCTCATGAGAGATACCGGGGCTTTAAAACCAACAAATCCGGCTAAAGTTTGCCAGATCCAATACAATAAACTAATAAAGTAGTAACAGGACACTAGGGAGCTTGGCGACTCAATCGCCCAGTGCACTGAATAAACCTAGAAATCGTCGCGGAGATACCATGTTCGAATCCATTTAGATTTTCTTTACCTACAAGCTTCTTACAGCTCACTGTCCGGTGATGGACAGTGTTGTCTGTAATGAGAGAACACTGTCCGGAGGCCGGCAGTGCACTAAAAAAAGCTACGGGCGCCAATAACCTTAGATGTTGACGCGCCTTAAACCTTAACAGAAAATAACAAAAATAAACAAAATAAAATCTACAAATGAGTCGAAGGTTTCGGTTTCAAAACCACTGAGAAAAAAGGAGATTTTCTTTGCTTCCTTAGAAACCTTTAAATCTCATTGGTCAGTGATGGACAGCATTGTATGAGAGAACACTGTCCCGGATTCCGGTAGAAAAGGCTCCGGACGCCACTCTCCTTAGATGTTGACTCGCCTAAAATTTAAGAAAAAAATGCCCTTGCGACGTTCTGGGGAACATATTAGGTCACAGAATCTTTGAATTTTATTTTATCACGATAACCTTAAAGAGAAAAAGAAAATAATTCTCTAATTTATCACATTTTGGTTATTCCAATCAAATTTTAATTTAATGATTCTAATAAATAATTTTCGTTTATAATTCACTCGTTTGCTGATTTCAATTTTAATTTATTTATTACTTAGGGCAGAGAAAGTTACCTTTCGTACATTAACTAAGCGTTGCCAACGACAGCTGTAAACTAAAAGTGATCAAGTCCAGATCAAGTTCTACTTGGCTAAAGTAAACAGCTTTCTGCGGCAAATGAAGTCAAATTTTAAAAGTATTCTCTTATTTTTATCCCTAATGGAGAAACAATAAAATCAAAATAAACAACTGTGTCGAAATAACTCTGCTAGAGCTAGAAAAATGATAGCAAAAGAGCCGAGCTTCTTGATCACCTGAATCAGCATTCCGTACAAAACTATCTAGAGTGCATTTTCATGATCTCCATTTTGCCTGCGGACGTTCTAGAGAATTTAGAAGTGTTACCTTTTGTAGAGCAGATGAATAACCAACCCAGATCGCCATATTTATCCTCAGTACATCATATCCTGACCAAATGACCTCAGTCAGTATCAAATCCTCTTAATCAAATTTCCAGGAAGTAACGTATTTATGCTAGTGACGTCGTACAATTCCATTTTGTATTCATGAATTATTTAAATTTCTCTGAAACTGTTGATATTCACTCTATGGAAATGTTCTCAGTATTACCTGGAAAATGATTTTAGATGATATTATAGTTTATTTCTAGAATTTCGAAATTTTTTACTATCTCTTGGGAGTAGCACATTTCCTGTCAAATTTATAGAAATTTGAGATTTAACCATAAATGCATGTTTTATACGCTCCTGACGACCAACAAAATATTTGTAGCTCTGGTTTGTGCGTTTGGGAGATTGTGTTTAAAAAACAATAAACTTGTTTTGCTTTTTACGTCACGTTCCGTTGCTTAGATTTTGGGAAATTGTCTAGAAGAATAAATTAATATTTTATTAAAATGATTTTTCCTACAGCTATTTCCGAGCAAATCACGACGAATTTATAATATTTGTATTTACTGATGATTGATGCATAGGAGAAAAACCATTTTTTCGTATTCAGAGAAAATTTTCTTGCATTTAGTAAAATAAAGAGGGGAAAACTTTAAAAGTTTAACATTAAAATTAGGCCTCATAAAGTTAGACGCCACGATAACTGATTGGTTACAGGCTAGATCTGCAAAGCTAATTGCGGTACTAGTCTAGGTCTTGGATTTTATTTAATGGTTAATATGAGAAATTTATAGTAAAGTATGTTAGGCGGTTACAGGCTAGACCTGCAAAGCTAAGATGTATTGCGGTACTAGTCTAGGCCTTGGATTTTATTTAATGGTTAATATGAAAAATTTATAGTAAAGTATGTAAGGAGGTTATAGACTAGACCCGCAATGCTATGATGTATTGCGGTACTAGTCTAGCCCTTGGATTTTATTTACGTAATAGTTAATATGAGAAATTTATAGTAAAGTATGTTAGGCGGTTACAGGCTAGACCTGCAAAGCTAAGATGTATTGCGGTACTAGTCTAGGCCTTGGATTTTATTTAATGGTTAATATGAGGAATTTATAGTAAAGTATGTTATATAAAGTATGTTATATATATTTATATAAAGTATGTTAGGCTAGTCGCCTCCGTCTACGACACCTTATTTTTACTTAGATCACATGAAGTTGCTGTGTAATTTTGATTCCTATGGCCCTCAAGAAAAACATTTAAAATCGAACAGACGTTTATCTAAGTTGAAAAGCTTGATTAGAGTTTCCCAGTACTGCCAGATTAGGGCTCTACACATGCGGTCTCATTACTTCTTAAACAGCCCTTATTTTATTAATAATGCTAAACTTAAACTTTCCGGGAATCTGTAATTATTTTACGAACTAGTTAAACAATAACATGTTGGTTTGGTTGTTGTAAATTTCAACCCCAAAATCCAACTGGTAGTTGGTTATCCTCTCCCTGGAAGAAGGGGCCGTATTCTCAGTATTTCCTCCACTTCTATAGGGGAGGGTAGTCACTGGAACTCAGGAGTGTAATTGGAAACCAGAGCTGCTGAGTTCATGCTATAAATAACTCAATGTCGGTTTCTAGTTTCTAACCTAGTTCAATTTATCTAATAAATGCGATTTTCATTTATTTTTCTGTTCTGGGTGTAAAAAAGAAAATAAATTTAGCGCACCGTCATTCCTTTATCTTCATAAGATACTCCAGATTTCATCAAAAATTGAAAAATTTAATAAATAATAATTGCCTTAACAATTATAAAAGTTATTTGGCTATTATTAAATGGATCTTATGGAATACTTCCTTGAAACCAGTTTTTTGCGAAAACTGTTTTATCCGAGTAAACGCTAAAAGGAAATCCTTCAAAAACTTCACACTTCCGGTCTAGTATTTTTCTTCAAAAGCAGAATTTTTGATGCAAATTTATTTCTTGGCTGGTAACTCCGTACAATTAGTAGAAATGGCACAAGGAGCCTAGCTCCTTCCCATAATTTCCATATAATAAATTTTCCTTTAAAAAAAAATTATTCAGTCTTTTGTGAGTGTTTGTTGAAGCACTTGGGTTTCTAAAATCATACCTGTAGGCCTAAATTTTTATCCCTGTTTTTTTTTCAGCTCGTAATTTCAGCTAGAAAGAAACGGAAAATGAAATCTGTTTAAAGGGAGAAAGATTATTGCCTATTTGTCGGATTAGTAGTGTCGGGTGAAGATCTTTTTATTAAAAAATATAAAAATATAAATAGTTTTTTATTTTAAATTTATGACCCGATTTTTATTGATTGAATATTCAATTTGAATTAATCAAATCCATATAAATATAAATTGAAACTTAAATTCATCAGTTTTCTCTTAATTGTTTAATAAACAATTACATTATTTAACAATTTATTGGAATTTCCACCGGTGAGTTTATGTCCGTCAGGTCAGCTACTAGTAAAGAGTCATCTGGTCGGGTCAGGTCAAAGTGATGTGCGAGATTTATTTCTGATTGGTTCGTTACAATATGACTAACTGATAAACTACTGGCCATTTCTTAAATTAAAAAGAGTTTTCTTATTAAAATTATTATTTACTTTTGGAATTGAGTTTCCATCAGAGAAAAACCTTTTTCAGGCACTCGAGCTGCTCCTTCCCCCCTTTTTATAAAAATGTATTTCTTGAAAAATACATTGTAGTGAAATTGTCTGCTCCACAAACATAGTAGCCTGCCTCATAGTTCAAGGTTTCACCATCTTAACTGTAATAAATAAATAAATAAACTATTGTTTTGTTTGGTTAAAGAAAAAGGTTAATTTATTTTTATTTATTTTTTAGTTAAACCATCACCTTGACCTCCAGAACTGAATATATTTTGTTTACAATATATAATATATACTTTTCATTGAATATTCTTTTTTCAAAGTTCCCATTGTTGGAAAATAAAAAATATTGTTTTTCCAAATTGGTCTCTCTCTGTGTGTTGTGTGTAGGTATGTTTATGTGGTCAACGTAACATAAATAAGGAAAATCGCGGAAAATATCAATTTTTTTTTTATTTCCACTTTTTATTTTGCTTTAGCTGTTAGGCTCAATATGTTAGGGAAATATGATCTCATTTAATGAGAAACAACAAAATAATTTCCGAATTTCTGAGCCTAAAGAAAATGTTGTGAATTAAAGTGCCTATTTATTTCAGGCACGCTTTACGTCCAACTACCAAATTAGGTGTGGACGGAGGCGACTAGCAAACATACTTTACTATAAATTTCTCATATTAACTATTAAATAAAATCCAAGGGGCTAGACTAGTACCGCAATACACCTTAGCTTTGCGGGTCTTGCCTATAACCGCCCAACATACTTTACTATAAATTTCTCATACTAACTATTAAATAAAATGCAAGGGGCTAGACTAGTACCGCAATACACCTTAGCTTTGCGGGTCTTGCCTATAACCGCCCAACATACTTTACTATAAATTTCTCATATTAACCATTAAATAAAATGCAAGGGGCTAGACTAGTACCGCAATACACCTTAGCTTTGCGGGTCTTGCCTATAACCGCCCAACATACTTTACTATAAATTTCTCATATTAACCATTAAATAAAATCGAAGGGCTAGACTAGTACCGCAATACATCTTAGCTTTGCGGGTCTTGCCTATAACCGCCCAACATACTTTACTATAAATTTCTCATACTAACTATTAAATAAAATCCAAGGGGCTAGACTAGTACCGCAATACACCTTAGCTTTGCGGGTCTTGCCTATAACCGCCTAACATACTTTACTATAAATTTCTCATATTAACCATTAAATAAAATGCAAGGGGCTAGACTAGTACCGCAATACACCTTAGCTTTGCGGGTCTTGCCTATAACCGCCCAACATACTTTACTATAAATTTCTCATATTAACCATTAAATAAAATCGAAGGGCTAGACTAGTACCGCAATACATCTTAGCTTTGCGGGTCTTGCCTATAACCGCCCAACATACTTTACTATAAATTTCTCATACTAACTATTAAATAAAATGCAAGGGGCTAGACTAGTACCGCAATACACCTTAGCTTTGCGGGTCTTGCCTATAACCGCCCAACATACTTTACTATAAATTTCTCATATTAACCATTAAATAAAATGCAAGGGGCTAGACTAGTACCGCAATACACCTTAGCTTTGCGGGTCTTGCCTATAACCGCCCAACATACTTTACTATAAATTTCTCATATTAACCATTAAATAAAATCGAAGGGCTAGACTAGTACCGCAATACATCTTAGCTTTGCGGGTCTTGCCTATAACCGCCCAACATACTTTACTATAAATTTCTCATACTAACTATTAAATAAAATCCAAGGGCTAGACTAGTACCGCAATACATCTTAGCTTTGCGGGTCTTGCCTATAACTGCCCAACATACTTTACTATAAATTTCTCATACTAACTATTAAATAAAATGCAAGGGGCTAGACTAGTACCGCAATACACCTTAGCTTTGCGGGTCTTGCCTATAACCGCCCAACATACTTTACTATAAATTTCTCATATTAACCATTAAATAAAATGCAAGGGGCTAGACTAGTACCGCAATACACCTTAGCTTTGCGGGTCTTGCCTATAACCGCCCAACATACTTTACTATAAATTTCTCATATTAACCATTAAATAAAATCGAAGGGCTAGACTAGTACCGCAATACATCTTAGCTTTGCGGGTCTAGCCTATCACCGCCTAACATACTTTACTATAAATTTCTCATATTAAACATTAAATAAAATCCAAGGGCTAGACTAGTACCGCAATACACCTTAGCTTTGCGGGTCTAGCCTATCACCGCCTAACATCCTTCACTATAAATTTCTCATATTAACTATTAAATAAAATCCAAGGACTAGTACCGTAATACATCTTAGCTCTGCGGGTCTAGCCTATGACCGCTCAGCTACCTTGGCGCCATGCAACCTATATTATCGTTACAATATAATTAGTTTTGTTTTACATATTAGATTATTTTAATTATAAATAGTGTTTAAATAGATTAACATTGTGTAATCTATTTATTTAAATAGAGATATCCTTATTTCAAACAAAAACAAACATAATACAAATGAAAAATAAACTGATATCAAAGTGAAATAAAAAATAAAAAAAAAAGGAAGTGCGGGTAGGATAATCATATTATATATCCCTAATGGAAGGTTTCTGCCGGAAGGAGGAGGGCAATATTTTTTATATATAATAAATCTGTATACATACAGATCCAAGGATAGGCGATTTTATTATTTTATTTTTGCTAAATTTAACCGAAAGTCACAGATCCATTTTTAAAATCCGTTTTCAGTTCACA
This sequence comes from Rhodnius prolixus, assembly GCF_049639745.1. Classification (NCBI taxonomy): domain Eukaryota; kingdom Metazoa; phylum Arthropoda; class Insecta; order Hemiptera; family Reduviidae; genus Rhodnius; species Rhodnius prolixus. The sequence goes on along the minus strand of NW_027411583.1, from coordinate 8,975,070 downwards.
ATAAAATTGTTTACCACAACAACACAATAATAAATTAAAAATCACAATAAACTAAAGAATATAAAACCAGCAGAGAATGGATTAAGAGAGAGAATGATAATAACTGTTATGTGGTAAGACCTTCATCCAGGATAACCTTGTCCTCCAAAACACGGGGCCAACAAAGGCGGCTGGCAAACGTCAATCTACTAATATTATTGGATACCTTGGTGATTAAGATTCAATCGGCCAGGTGTTTTTCTTTCCACCTTCAGTTTTTATTATCTATTCAAATTTATTTATTGTGATTTAATTGTCCGGGTATTTAACGATCACGCCTGCAGAATACGTTAGTGTAGCTTCTCGTGTTGGTCCCCTGAGTCCTAGATAAGTGTTTTTTAGAAAGAAAAAAAAAGAGTTAGGTTTGGGACTCTAGCTCAGCATCACAATGCTCTGTCAAACCCCCCACAGTGTGCGGAATTAAAATCAGACAATGATGTATGTATACACGTCGAACGCAGCGGCAAAAACAACCAAAAGTTTACAACGTTATAATAGTCACTGCAACACCACAACCAATATAATAGTCACTACAATCTCTCTGGGGGCTTGAGATTACCAGAGCATTCTGTGCTCATTCAAAATCTTGCACCGGCTTCACGTATGCATTGCTCTAATTAACTAGAGACGCAAGAGCTTTTTTACAAGGGAAAAGAGCTTTGAATTCTGTGCGAAATGAAATCATGTCTGAATCTCTATCTAAGGTAAAAAACGGCATTGCACAAAGGTTGAGAGCTTCTATTAGTGTGCGTAATTCCCCAATCTCTAATGCGAAGACCAAACATGTACCAACCACTTATCATTTGGCTGGCTCCCTCCACCCCCTCTCCGTACAAAATACTTGGCAGTTCTATTGGTAAGATAAAGGGAAACACCCCACCAAATAATATTCTTATTGTATTTTATTAAAATTTCGAGTTTTTATAGTTAGTGGCAATTTTATATTTTTTCACAACGAATATACACGTCGAACGCACTGGAATAGAGATTTGGTTTGACCGTGTATACTCGTACAAGTCAAAAGCGCTTAACTGGTTAGTGAATACTTGGAGCCACTAGTATCGCTACAGATCATCCACCATCATCTAACTGATGCAGAAATGCTTATCCAATAAAAACTAAGTTTTCAGTAACTATACCAAGTTTAGATAAAATTTATTAGCGGCAAGAGAAAGTGGTTGATATTTCTTTAACCAGATTGTCTCGTTAAAACGTTTTTTTGTTTTTTAATTTGTGTTCAAGATAAGTTGAAAGTGTCCATGTTGATGATCAAATTTCGCTGTTAGTTTCACTTTTTTACCAACCATTTTCTATACTTTTTAAATATTTTTTTTTTTTATTTACATATTTCATTTAAAAGGGTCAAATTGTTATTTTGTTAAAGGATACCGTCTGAATAAAAAACCGCATAGTGACATTTAAAAAATAAACTTCAATCGAGCAGAATTTGTGTGACTCTCTTTTAAAAAATATATCGATTTCGGTCGATAATTTGATCATTTCACTCTGTTGAATTTCTAAAAAGAGATCCGCTTGCCATGTAATTTGGATCATTTTGCCATTTAAATCGATTCTATATTCACCTGATTTCTTTCTTTCTTTAATTTAAGGCGCTTAAATTTCTGAGGACATTGGAGCTTTTTTCAGTGCACTGCCTGCTTTCGAACAATGTTTTCTCGTTACAGACAATAACACTTTCCATCGCCGGAAGCTCATAGAAAGATAGAAACTTACCGGGATCTTCGTGTTTCATTAAGTAAAGTAAAGTAATTGCTTATTTTTTCAGGACTACTACGTCTAACTACCGAATTAGGTGTCGTGGACGGAGGAGACTAACAAACACACTTTACTGTAAATTTCTCACATTAACTATTAAATAGGATCCAAGGGCTAGACTAGTTCCGCAATACATCTTTGTTTTGCGGGTCTAGCCTATAACCGCTCGGCTACCGTGGCGACTAGCAAACATTCTTTACTATAAATTTCTCATATTAACTATTAAATAAAATCCAAGGGCTAGACTAGTGCCGCAATACATCTTTGTTTTGCGGGTCTAGCCTATAACCGCTCGGCTACCGTGGCGACTAGCAAACATTCTTTACTATAAATTTCTCATATTAACTATTAAATAAAATCCAAGGGCTAGACTAGTGCCGCAATACATCTTAGCTTTGCGGGTCTAGCCTATAACCACTCGGCTACCGTGGCGACTAGCAAACATTCTTTACTATAAATTTCTCATATTAACTATTAAATAAAATCCAAGGGCTAGACTAGTGCCGCAATACATCTTAGCTTTGCGGGTCTAGCTTATAACCACTCGGCTACCGTGGCGACTAGCAAGCATTCTTTACTATAAATTTCTCATATTAACTATTAAATCAAATCCAAGGGCTAGACTAGTACCGCAATACATCTTAGCTTTGCGGGTCTAGCTTATAACCACTCGGCTACCGTGGCGACTAGCAAGCATTCTTTACTATAAATTTCTCATATTAATTATTAAATAAAATCCAAGGGCTAGACTAGTGCCGCAATACATCTTAGCTTTGCGGGTCTAGCCTATAACCACTCGGCTACCGTGGCGACTAGCAAACATTCTTTACTATAAATTTCTCATATTAACTATTAAATAAAATCCAAGGGCTAGACTAGTGCCGCAATACATCTTAGCTTTGCGGGTCTAGCCTATAACCACTCGGCTACCGTGGCGACTAGCAAACATTCTTTACTATAAATTTCTCATATTAACTATTAAATCAAATCCAAGGGCTAGACTAGTACCGCAATACATCTTAGCTTTGCAGGTCTCGCCCCATAACCGATATGTCCGATATGTTCATGTACACCTTTATATTGATGTCCTAATGGACGGAAAATGAAACTCTTCGTGTTTCATAAATGAGCTAATTCTTCTCGCGTCTTCCAAAAATTCCATTTTTTTGTTAGGTTCTCATTCCTCGTACATCCAAATATTTTAACAAATAAGTTCCAAGTATTCTATCCTAATTTTTTTGTGTAACTAATCATTTCCTCGAACTGTACCAGGAGCAAGATTTAGAGTAGGTTGGATTAAGAGGAGAAGATTGAGATAGCATTTAATGAGGATAGAAGATCCGAGGAAAATAATGAATGAACACCCAGGGGGAGGGGCGCGAGAAAAAGAGGAATACCGAGGATTAGGTGGCTGTATGATGTAGAGGAAGACAGAAGTCTGGGAGTAAGGACATGAGAATTGCTTTGGTGAGAGGAGAGTGGAAAAGGTTGATACAGGAGGCCAAGGTCCTTCGTGGACCTTACAGCCAGAGGAGAGGGAATTACTTCCTCGTACTATTGATTAACGGAAGTGATGCAATCCTTACAGTTTACATAATCAAGATTTTGTCGAAATTATCCGATTTAAGTTGCTCTAGTTCCGCAAAAAAAAATAAAAGTGTTTGACGTAAGACATTGTACATATTTAAACGTAATTTCCTTGAAGAATCTAAAGAAATGTTGGGAGTTCTGCCAAATATAATGGATAAAAAGACATAAAAAGAATGAAACGGGGACAAATTGTGACATTGAAGACGAGTGGCGCCATTTTGAAATGATTTGATTTTGTTTTCTATTTTTAGGATTTTTTTTTTAATTCAACAAAAATTCTCACGAGAATTCGAATTTGCAACAATTTTTATAATTATCAAATTAGAGTTTAAAAAATAAAATGCATGTTAGGGAAGTTCTGAGAGAATGTTGCCAATGTTATAGTTCTGCGTAATGTATGAATATACTTCCGGTTTATACGTATAATAATTAATCTTAAGTTGTACTTTTGGGGTAAATTTCCTGTTAACGTTTTACAAACTTATAATATTGATCCGCCAAGGAGAACACTTGGCCCCGTTCTCTACACAGTATACACATCAGACATACCTGTACAACCCTCTATACTACTCTGTACATCTACTGACGACACAGCCATACTAGCCACAAGTACACATCCTTCATCAGCTTCATAAAAGTTACAGGACACACTTACATAAAATAGAATCCTGGGCAAAGAAATGGCGAATTAAAATGAACCCACTGAAAAGCCACGTTTACTCTCCGGCGGGCCTCCTGCCCACCTGTCCTCTTTCTTGTACACAGATCTGGGTGCGCTACCTTGGGCTCTACATAGGCAAACGACTCACGTGGAACCCACACACTAGACTTAAAAGACAAGCAATGACAAAACGTGTGAAACTGCTTTACAGACTTCTTGGACGACGCTCCAAATTACCCTTTTGAACTCAAACGTTTTATATGCAGTACTATCCTCAAACCTATGGTGGACTTACAGGACTAGAGCTGTGGGGTTCAGCCAAACCTACAAAACATACGGACTGTACAAGACATTTCAGTCAAAACTCCTGTCGACAGATAGCTGACGCTCCTTTCTACGGTGGACTAACCTCACTCTTCACCACGATCTCAACATTCCCTTTATAGACCAACTCGCCAAGACTAAATACCAAAAATTCCATACTACTCTCTCTCGACTAGCTCTAATCCTCTTGTACTGTCTCTCGCTTCCTCTGACATCCCTAGTACTCCTCGCCGACTGAATCGCCAGTGGCCCCGCGACTTCCTTGTAGTCTGAAGGCCTAAACGCCATTATTCTCCTATCTCTCCTCTCTACTCCTCACATTCACCTCCATACATTCTCCTCTCTCCTATAGAGAGTGCTACCGCTGGGTAGTTTCTCTCCTCCTGCTCTCCTCCCGCACCAGTTCATCACTCACTCCATATTTACTGATTGTACACAATGTATACAATCAGTAAATTAAAAAATAAATTAAAAAATAAATAATAATATTGATAAGAATTAAATTTAAAATTGTTGTTTAAAGAGAATTCGTGAATGAGAACCTTGACAGTACGCAAAAGTCGTGTGAGTGTTCACAAACTGATTTATTTCCCCTTTAGATAGCAGTTGACGTAATTATTCTTCTCGTAATTGAGTGCGTGGTATATATATTAATGACGTAAGCAAGAAACAGGTAGCGATTGGCCTAGCCTATATTGCAAAGGACAAACAGACACAAAACGTCAGAGCTGGGCCAGTTTTTTTCAGTACCAAGGACCTGCCGTATTAGCGCTGAGTTTTGTATTTAGTTTAGCAGGTAAATATGTGGAAGGGGGGGAGAGAGGACATTTTTAAGTTTTCAGGGTCGGCCGCCAATAAAATACTGTTTCAGTGTCTCCATTTTTCTTATAGAAAAAAAGAAAAAGGTTTAGTTCTATTTTAAAAAGAAATGTCCGGACATACCGCTAGGAGCGCCCAAGGTTCTGGCCGTGGTTGAAATCTTAGTTTCATTTCTTATTTACATTATTCCATATTATTTATGTGATTATTACCTTCTAACGGTTTCCTTATTTTATTTTCTCTTCTCAAGAAAACTTGGATTTTCTTCATTTATTTATTTTCTCTCTCTCTCTCTCTGATCTCTCGTTAGAGAAAATATTGGAATTGTGCAGTTTTTCGAATTAAGGTTTTTCGTTCGTAGACCCACTGATACATAATTTTATTATATCCGTTACATAATACATAATTATTTACATATATCCGTTTTGAATGAATGTTCGGTTTGTTTCATGCTTCATTCAAAGGCCACAACTACAAAATTCTGATCACAAATATCGTAGTTTACCCGGAAGTGCTGCTAATATATTATAATTGTTAAAGATTTTCTCTACTTTAAGTTCCTGTACCTGGCCGTAGCTATTTTCTCCGTGTCCAATTTTTCTCCCCTTTCACTTCCGTGTTTTGTGGAGTGCTCTTACTGAACAAGATAATAGGTACTATAGTTTTGTAAAGAGTTATGAATCTAGTCTAGGATATCTACTATCACGCTTTGTCTAAGTTTAGGGGAGGGGGTAGTTTAGCGGTTCTGCTCTGGGCGAATTCTGAATAAAGCAAATCTTGTGTTTTTTTTAACAGACTGGAGGATGTTTCCAGGATGAGTAAAAGTAAAAGTAAAGTAAAGTAATCGCCTATTTTTTCAGGCGGGGCTTAACGTCCAACTACCAATAAGGTGTCGTGGACGGAGGTGACTCGCAAACATACTTTACTGTAAATTTCTTTTATTAACCATTAAATAAAATCCAAGACCTATACTAGTACCGCAATACATATTAGCTTTGCGGGTCTAGCCTATAACTGCCTAACATACTTTACTGTAAATTTCTCATATTAACCATTTAATAAAATCCAAGGGCTAGACTAGTACCGCAATACATATTAGCATTGCGGGTCTAGTCTATAACCGCCTAACATACTTTACTATAAATTTCTCATATTAACCATTTAATAAAATCCAAGGGCTAGACTAGTACCGCAATACATCTTAGCTTTGCGGGTCTAGCCTATAACCGCCTAACATACTTTACTGTAAATTTCTCATATTAACCATTTAATAAAATCCAAGGGCTAGACTAGTACCGCAATACATCTTAGCTTTGCGGGTATAGCCTATAACCGCCTAACATGCTTTACTGTAAATTTCTTTTATTAACCATTAAATAAAATCCAAAGCCTAAAGACCGGAAATCGAACCCAGTACCCCAATACATATTAGCTTCGCTGGTCTCGCCTCTAACCGCTCGGCTACCTTGGCGCCTCCAGGACGGGTCTATTCTATAAACTTCTGCGGGTCTAGGCATTTTTCAATTAAAAAGAAAATGGATATTAAAAAGTAAGTATTAAAGGATCGAGTTAGCCTAGAGCAAAATGGTGTGGAACTTCCGCCTGGAATTTAAGTACCATATTCCCTCACTTTTCAAATCTTTCTCACTCTCCCTCAGTTCAGTTTGCGGCAGAATCAGTTCCACCCCTCCTAAAGTTCCGCCCGTAACCGGATAAGTCTTGAGAGTTCAAGCAGGTTCAGTCTGGCCTTATGTCTCTTAAGAGGGCATTGTAGATCATCATAGGACCAATTTATTTTCTTTTCTGATCAAATTGCGTTGTAATCGTTAGTTTGGCGATAAACTACTTTTGGCAAAAACGACTGGGTGGGAAACTAAGTCCTTTGTAAAGAGGAGAAGTAACACCTGCTAGACTTTTCCTCACAATAAGCCTTTTTTTGGCAGTGGTATCTAAATTTAGGGCGTATCCCTCTTTTTCCAGCTAAATCCATTTTTATGGAGTTTTATGGGTAAAGTAGATCGATGGGGTTCCCAATTAAAGCACAACATTTCAGTGTATCAGGTTCACCCTGAATTCGACTAACCTAATGCAAAATCAGGGATTATGGTTTAAGGGTTTTGCACAAAACACATATCGCCTTAGAAATTGCTAAAGGCTGGAACTAAGAAGAGAAACACTGATTTCAGATTTCGGCTGCCATTCGATTATTGCTTAGTTGTAACAGTCGATTGCTTCCATTAACGAGACATCGATACGGAGTTTCATCCATCCCCGTCCGGGTAAAAAAAAAAAACGTAAAATTCGTTCTAGCTGTTTTCTAACTAAAAGAAATCCCAAGTCAGTGTTACTCGTTAGCTCACCTTGCACGATAGAATTTGAGAGAATTCATCGCATGCTGTAGGTAAAACTAGATTGATTTTTAAATGACGATATTCTCAAATTGATTATAAACCTAAATTTAATGTCCCAAATTTACCAAAAAAATCATTCAATATTCTTAAATTAGGAAACTATTCGATTTAAATTTATTATAACTACATAGCCAAGGATTTTGCGATTTATTTATTAATTAGGAACTGAGGATAAGAGGAGCCGGGATGAGGGAACAACAATCCATTCAATATCTCATTATGTGCATTGCCAATGTAAATGTTTGTGTTTGGCGAGGCAAGTATGTTTAGCAAATACTTCCTGGTATTATAAGACGCCCTTGGGTTAGACGTTTTAGGAAACAACGAGTGTGTGCGACACCAGTGATCTGTTAGGCGCTCCTTGGCAACTAACCTTCCACCATTTTGTGATAACAAAAACAAGATAATGTCATAGTAGAACATCTCCTTACACACACATATATATTCTAGAGATTCCTATTTCCGCTCCACAGACGTGTCATCCATACTTCCTACTTCCTGTGATCAATTTATTGACCTCATTTCCTCCCCACCTCTCCGAATTTTCTATTTTGAAATCTGGTCATAATTTTTATTTAATCTGAATCGTTAGTCCATTTCCTTCGGAATCTTAGGAATTTTTGATTCCCAGTCAAAGTATTCTCTCTGTGCGCAGTAAACCGAATAAAACTGGGTTTAGAAGCTAATGGCTGGGTTCATCGAGGAGATAGATAGATAATGTACTGTATCTAGTGTTTCAATGTACTCATTATAGGGATTCTGTGCTTTCAATGTTTACAAAACAATGAAATAAAAATTAGTGTGAACTGAATACTATTTAACTAGACTTAATTGGACCAAAAAATATTTTTTTAATAAAGACTTACATGAATAATAAAGGATGAAAAATTAATGCCAGTTTCAGTCATGATATATTTTTATAATGCCGAGCTTTCTAACTAGGGACTATGTCATCTTCAGGGCTGGGGAACATATTTACAGTGTGTTAACAATTATATTACAAATAACTTTATTACAATGAATATGTATAATGTAACGAAAATTTACAAAAATATTTACCTAATTTACAATAGTATACTGTTTTACATCATTGAGAGTTGGTATGTCTTCTGTCTTGTCTGTTCATGGACTGAGTGTGATCGGTCTGTGTGTGATATGCGTTTGGTTGTAAGGAAGTCAGTGTTGCCAATTGTCAAGTATTTTTGTAGTAAGTTTGCGTATATGTTGTTTATAAATTGTTCCGTGTCAGTTAGTGAAATTTAGACTGTTTCCTGTCTTAGATGTGTATATCATTTCTAGCACTTCCTTTTTTTGGTGTGTTGCTTTCTGATTTAAGTATCTTTGTGTTTGTGGAAACCGAAAGTGTGATGATTTTCTGTGCTATGTAAAACAATATATTGTAAATTAGGTAAATATTTTTGTAAAGAAAATTAGGCGAAGTCAATTTCATCTATCCGAGAAGATCCTTGGCCTTCTAGGATGCAAAAAATGTATTTTTCTTATTGCATACCTTAACAAAACATTAAGATTAAGATTCTAATAGGGCGACCCTTAAGGTCTACGCCACTGCGACCCTTTTGGATCTACCTTAACAAAAAAAGAAAAACAATGACTCCCATCTTGGGACCTAGAAATGTACCAATGCAAGCTTTTGGTCAAAATTTAGATTACCCCCCTGAAGAGGGAGTATTTGGAATAAACCAAAAGAATTGACCACAATTCTATAAACTACCAAGTTTAAGTGAATGATCACTAGTCTAGTAATTTGACTATTATCATACCCTTTCTAAGAATCAATTCTTAATTATCTCATCTGATTTTTTATTTACACTGTAAACAAAAAAGTAGCAAAACTTACTACGTAATTCAATTTTTTTTTTGTTTAATTAACAGAATTTAATACTATTTATGATTAAAATTCTCTGAAGTATAATACAGTAAAATAATACTCGACCATAGGATCAGCAGGTCATCAGAACTACGGATGGATATTTAATCAAACTCCGTGGGAAGAAAGATGCACAACTAGATCGACTGGATGATCTAATCCTGCAAAATCATCGTTAACAATTTTTGTATTTTAGCTTGGTTTTAATTTTTCAATCTGATCAATGAATTAAATCAAAAATTGTATCTGATTTATTAGTAAAGATTCGTCAATAAAATAAATCAATAAAAAAGTTTTCAAGTATTGGCTACTTACTCTACTGAGTAAGAGGATATCATTGTTGTCGTACAGATTATCTATTCTGATTTTACATCGGAAGTATCCATTTTGAGGCTCCCAGAGCCCTCCATATGTTTGAGGCGGTCTGTTTATCCATTCTTGACCACTTTTTCTAAAAATCACAGGAAATCAAAATTTAATATTTGGCTTAAGTGCTAATAGAGGAACGCCACAGTTTTTAGTCAAAAATCGAACTACCGGAAATAATATTTTACTGAATAAATCTTTTTAGTTACTTTTTCCAAGAAAATGGGCAGCATTTCTGGGGGGTAAAAAAAGTTGGTTAACCTTTTCCCTGCTTAATTCTATTTATCCTGTCTTTAGGTCCTATCTTTAGGTGTACTGAGGTGGGGAAGGTTTAACTTTATTGTTAAAATCAAGTTTGAAGAGAATTTCTTGACAGGATGTACGTATCCCTGTGGATAGTCTACTTTTCCCAGGTTTTCAGAAAACCTTGTATTGGTTTGGTTAACCTTCTCTATAAGGTTATTATATTACATTGCAATGTCCGGTTTTACAAACTATAGAGTGACTTAGAATTAATATGGATCTTAATATTCCGAGTTTAAAAGATCCATTTTAATGAGTTTAGAATCTTTGAGAACCTTGAGAGGATGTCGTGTGAGTATACATACAAATATGTTTTTCCCTTTTTGATTGGGCCAATTGGAAGAAGAGCTGAACCGGGTCATTTACACGGCTCCCCTCTCTGTGACCTTGACATCTGGCAAAATGGCAGACCGAAATTCCACAATGATATGGTCACCATGTTCTCTCATATCCAAACAAAGATGTGGGTGTTCTTATTATTCTTATTTAAAAAAAAATATTTGTCAGAGCAGTTATCGATTAAATCTCGATATAAATTGATCAATTATGAAATAAAAAGGAATGCTTTTTAATCATGGAATTTTAGCAATAAACTGAATTCTCACTAATAATATGAATTCGATAAGATCATATTTACCCAAAATGGCGCTTTGAAGGAAAACGGCCCCTCCCTCCGTCCAAGAAGTGTCCTTTAATCGAGTTTTACTGGAAAAATGCTTGAATCAGTGAAAACTATGTTACGTTAGTGAAAGAAATGTTAAAAGATTAAATTAAGGAATGAATTACTGAAATTATTTTCGTTAAAAGCTTTGGAAAATACTTCTTAAGAAGGATGGAAATGCAATATATATTATTAGTAAAATTACAAATTTGAAGAAAACGTGTTTTTCTCATTTCCTTTTTCGCAAAAAACTTTAAAATTCAACAAAATTTCAATACACGAATTACAGTAAGAGAAAATATTGTGCATTTCGATAAGATGTTTTATTCTGGCGTTTCAAAGCTGTCCGAGACGATAGCCACTGGCTTTAGGCCGACAAAGGCTTGAGCAAATTTGGCAATACTTCTTTCTTCGATCAATAATGTTAAGTTAAAAATCCCCAGTTAGGATTAAAGTAATTACCAACAGCATCTAATGGTAGTTGTGCTGTTGTTTTATTGGCCAGATATGACCGACCATATGAGCAACGATGCGCGACTGACTGACAGACAGTAAAGCGTTGCCATGGTGAAAAATGAATCCGCTTTTGCCGACATCTCTTAACTTTTAGAAGGCTTTTTCGTATTCTGTAAAACGCTCTAATAAACCCCAGTTTTACAGCTCGCCGTATTAGAGGAGCTCCTGGTTAGAGAATACAGCGCTTACAATTCCATCAAGGTCGCAAAATGAGAGAGAAAGAGAGGGAGGAACATTCAGCATCACCTTGATATTGGATCTGTATTGACGCGCCTTTTTTTTTTTCTAGGTCTTAAGGTCATCCCCAGCCGTAACTAATTCTTAAACATCCTCCGTGATTCTAGACTTCTTGACGTTTCAAACAATGTTTCATGATTTTGTGTTGTAAGATCTACAAGTTGAAAGTCTTAAAAGTGACTCCTTTCTTATACACTTAAGAAAAGCTGCGGGACTGTTCTCTACTGTGGCCTTTCTTAGATTTGTTGTACTCTCCTCAATAATGCAAGGAGAGATCCTGCAGCATCCCTTGGTGATGACAAAAACTGGCTCTAGGTTCTCTAGGGAGGTTAGAAAATGAGAAGTGCGATAACTACTCCCTAGAGCAACTCACCCCTCTCACATTGTCATTAGTAGCCATTAATGTCTTTATTTTCAGGCGAGCTTTACGACCAAGGAGTCGTAGATAGAGGCGACTAGCAAACATACTTTACTATAAATTTCTCACATTAACCATTAAATAAAATCCAAGGGCTAGACTAGTACCGCAATACTTCTTAGCTTTGCGGGACGCACTGCTCTTTTTAGTATCTCTGCATTTTGCCAGAATACCAAGATGAGTTCTATTCTTCATGTATGGACTTGTCAGTTACCAGGACGATCGGTTGCGCGAATTCACGACGATTGCCGAAGGCTTCCTTTGTGATTAAATCACAATTGTAAAATATTTATTAAGATTACACGATTTATTGAGCATTTTATTTATTTTTGTTTACTAACTCTTACTAGTTTTTGCTCCGGCGGTACATACACATATATCCCTTACAAGTATAAGAGAAGTTATATACGTGGTTAATTTTAGTAATAAATGATTACATTTTTTTGTTCAAATCGAAGTTTGAAAAATCTTTGTTAGAACATAGTGAATTATAGTAATTATCCTCCATTCCAGTAAATCCATGGTTCAGTGAATATTCAGAAAGTGCAGCACTTTATAGTGCCACGAGTTGGCTGAGATTCAACTATTATTACTCACTTCACCATTTAGCATCCAATGCTCTTATGATAAAGAATCACGAACGGTAGTGATCAGCTGTGCAGGGCAATATTACAGAAGAACTGCCCACCTCCGGCCAACTTAAGTACAAGCATTTACCCAGACTGTAACTGTATGAAGATTAATAAAATTATAATCAATTTCCAGGCATCCATATTTAAAAGAGCATTTTCCAGTCAGACCACCCTTTATTTCAAAGAAAGAACAATAAAGATTGGCTAATTTGCGAGGGTCGTAAGGCCAATAAAGAAGAAGTGCTGTGTTTATGCAGTCCAGATTTGGGTTATTTCCGAAAAAAGAGTAAACTTGATACTAAACTACACCCTTGAACCACTAGAGGTGATACAGTGTGTTTTGGCGACCACCATGGTTTTATTTTCTCTCCAGTATGTCAGTACGCTTTGTAACCGTGTGGTGAGATAGATAGAGATAGAGGCAGAGATAGATAGAGAGAGAAGAGAGAGTAGGTTGGTTAGCGTAGAGTGGAGAAAGGAAGTTTGTGTGTGGAAGAGTTAGCGGGGCAATGTTAGTGGGTCAAGGCCATGTACCCAGCATCACCAGATCTCCATAACTACCTAGCTCTCCCTCTTTCTCTCTCTGACAACTATTCTCTCGCATCTCTCTTTGACCTGCACTCCCACAAACTCAAAGAGAGCCAGTGAGAGAGGAGAGAGAGACCGTTTTCCACATCACAACCTCTTCCCTCTCTTTGTCGCTCCCTCTTCCAATTTTACATGACTCCTCTCCTCTCACAGCATTGTTCACCCACAACAAAGTTTAAAATAAGTTTGTTTTTTTCCTAGCTCTAATATATATTGCATTTAATATTGCATCTGCAATGCGCTTCTCCTCTAATTATTCCTCCACTAAACTGTTTGCTAAATTAATTTTAGGAAATTTGAATTAATTACTAATAGTAATTGTTCATAATTTACTTGCCCGACCCCAACAAAAATATTTCAATAACTTTTTTGCCCCACACCAGGTGACCTAATTGTAAAGTATGATCCTTAACCCTTAACAGCAACTACCACTTTACTCAGTAGATTATTCATGTTTTTTTTTGTAAGCTTTTCTCAGCTGAGTCCACCGAATACCTTAAATACTGTATTAGAGTTAAAGTTATTTGCTTGTTCATAATATTATGGTGTATAGCTTTTTGTTTGTTTATTTCTATTCTTTTCAAGATGTCCCAACGTCTTCCTTTCCTTCCTGTGCGTCATTGTGCTGTAGATACTTCCGGTTAGCTGAAAACTAACTACAATATCAATGTCAATAATTAATTACTCTGTAAAGTTGGAAATTTTTGTCCCCATCGCTTAGTAGTTTTGTATTGTTTTCTTCTCTTTTTTCGTGTAATCTGTGAAATTTGGAGAGTTATATTTTAATTTATTTCTCTTTCATGTTCTTTATTGTTTTGTAACTATAAAATTATTTTGCAAAGGATATTATTATTATAGATATAGCAATTAATAAATAAAACAATATTGAACTGTGCCCGGTTAGTGATTGGGTTCGATGTGGTGGTTTTATAGTCGTGAGTTGGAAACATAAGTGAAGCCAAATTCTTTACATCAAACTGATTTATTATATCTCTGAAGATGAATGAAAGTCCGAAATACAATATAGGGATACAATAAACATACGTGGCTATGATGGTTAAAATTAATGATATTATCGAAAGGGTATTCAGAAGTACGACCTAACTTTTGGCTTTATATTTTTAAGGCACCAGGTTATAGACTAGACCCGCAAAGCTAAGATGTATTGCGGTACTAGTCTAACCCCTTGGATTCTATTTAATTGTTAATATGAGAAATTTACAGTACTCGTAAAGTACAGTTTGCTAGTCGCCTCCGTCCACGACACCTAATTTGGTAGTTAGATGTGAAGCGTGCCTGAAAAAAAATAGGCATTTACTTTACTTTGTACTTTTTATCTTGTACTCTTTACAGTTTTTAATGAATTTGGTTTTACAATTAAGTTGATTTTTAAGGAAGGTTCTCAGAAGTATTTTCCTAAAAAGTGATTTTATTACACTAAATTATAACTATTCAATTTTATCTCAAAATTATATTTAAAAAAATTCTAATTAATTTTTTTCTGATTTCAGGTAAGCATCTGCTTTATGAAAATTGAGTCTGTAAGTAAATTTATGATAATTTCTATTGTTTTAGACAAAGTAACTACTCAAATTATTTAAGTTATAATAAATTCTCATAGTTTTTCGCCACTACATATACAATCTCTCAGCTTTTCATGATATTTCTGGTTTACAAGCCGTATCCCTGCTTCGTACATTCGAGAATTCTGCAACGCTAACCTTGTGAAATACCTAATTGTCCTAGGTTATATGACTTGCTCCAATTCTAGTCATCTTGTTTCTTTAAAGAATTTACAAACTTTTTGAACAAAAGCGATTAAAAAAAAAGAAAAAGAAATAAAGTAGAGCTAAATGGTAAAATTAAAAAAATAGAATAAAATGTAAAATAGAAGAAATTAAAGAAGTTTGTTAAAGTAGAAAATAACAATTCCAACAAAGTGTATAGAAGTCGTCTTGCCCGCCGGCTTTAACTAAAAGCTGTTAGCTCCAACTATGTACAACTTTGCCCACCAAACCCTTATAGTTATTAACTTTTAATATAAAGGGAAGTAGAACTTTAGAGCCAGTCTCTCTCTCCCTCTCACCCCCACCCTACGAAAAAATTCATCCTGATTTTAATTTTGTTTTAAAAATTCCCCTTCTCCTAAAAAAATTGTGCAGTGAAATGATCTCACAACTTTCTCAATTTCAAATTGTGATTGGTGCAAGAGGAAAAAGTTTTCCGGGGACTCCTTGGAGTTAAGTAGCAACTTAATTAATTTACGGTCCAAATATGGGTGGTGGTAGAACTGTAAAAAATGGCACTTGGCGGTCCCCAAAAGAAAATGGCGCCCGGAGCTTTTTACAGTGTACTGCCAGCCTCCTCTCGTTACATACAGCACATCGCACCGTAACATTAAGCTTTATGACGCTCCTAGGAAGAGAACGTCTAAGGGCCAACAGCTGGAATCTGGGATCCCCCGGCGTTGGAATCCCTAATCTCTGAGCTAGTCCCTTCCCTATGGGAGAGTTGTTGAAACATTTTGGTTTTGTTTTATCTATACGAGGTGTGGCTATTAAATAACGAGACTGATGCTGCTACAGAAGAACTATGCATGCGCCAAATCCTAACGACTGACAGCTGTGCAGCGTAAAACCTTCTCTTTCGATTGCAGAGAAATCTGTCTGATCGGAACCGTCGTTTGTGTAAGAGAGGTGTTAGTTTCGTTTTGCCGAAAACATGTGATACTACACATGTAGTAGAGCAACGAATTGACGTGAAGTTTCACATGAAACTTGATAAAACCACTACTGAAACTTATCTTTTATAAAAAGAAGTTTATGGCGATGAATGTTTATCATGTGCGCGAGTTTTTGAGTGGTTGAAGTGGTTTCCAAGATGGCCGAGAAGACGTCGGAGATGATGACCGCCCGGGTCGCCCCTTCCACGTCTAAAACAGATGAAAATATCGATTATAATTAATCAACATTACTACCGGTGAGGTGCTTGCTCAACTCTGTGAAAGAGTAAGGAAAAAAACGACCCCATTTGTGGAAGAACAAGTCATGGGTTCTCTATCAAGTCAAAGCGCCGGCTTACACTGCATTGTATGGTCAAGACGTTTCTAGCCAAGTAAAACATCCCAGTTTTTTAGGCCATACGCCTTATACGCCTGACCTGGCCCCATGTGTTCTTTTATCTGTTCACCAAAGTCAAATTTGCATTAAAAGGAACACGATTTCAGTCCGTTGATGGCTGTGAAAGAAAAAGCGGCCCGCGACATGCAGGAGCTCATAAAAAAAAACGCTTCCAGCACTGTATCGAATAATGGTAAATTCGCATGGAGCGTTGTAGGGATAGGGGAGGGGTGTATATTGAAGGTGATAATAACTAAATATGTATAAATTTAAAATAAAATGTTTTACAGCAATAGTCTCGTTATTTAATAGCCTCACCTCGTATTACTCTGACAAAACCCGCCTTGCGTTGAGTATGATCGCCGTACTGCACATGTTGTTTCTGGTTTTAGTTGATTGAACTCATCTTAGTAACACATCTGCAGAAGTGATTTGAACTACAGCATTTTTTTCAACAAAAATTTAGTAGGAGTTATCCTTCTCAACGCCTAACTCAATTTAATTTTGATACTTTCACCCCTTCCTAAGAGAAAGAAGTAAGATTTGAACCAACTTTAATTCACCTTCCTGTGGCCGGCCGCAGTCTTAAGATGAATGTCTTCTTCATTAACATGAAGCTCTCTCAGGAGTGTATGTTTCTTGGTAGACCTGGAGGAGAAAGTTTACATCATTGTTCTTAAAAATAAATAAATACAAACTCGGTCACGCTTTATCTTACCTCCTTTGTGTATACCTACATTATTGTACCGACTAACATCCACATTTATATGTACAATAAATATACAGACAGAGATACCCACATACATACAGATATCCATTCACATTTACTACATTTTACTGTTAAAACTTTAACTACACATTACGTGAGTACATTTTCAACTACTCTTCTACTTTTTGTTGTCGTGTTTTCGTAGAGTTGTGAGAGTCTTCATTTTTTGTATTACTCCTCGAGTAAAATTTTATCTAGTTAATAAATCTTTAGAATTGTTTCAAGAAATGTATTACGTGTATTTAATCTTTAATTAACCTTCATTATTAGCAAGTTAATTAATTGTTTTTACTTTTTTGATAATGCATTGCCAACAGCGTTAGCAAGAATCTTGTAAGGCTAAAAAACATGAATAAAAATAAAAGCTAAAATAATTATAAAACCAAAAATACAAAAAAGAGACTGGTGTTAAACACTCATTCAAAATTTACGAAAATTAAAGAATTTATTTATTCAATGAAGTGACACTTCCGCTCTACTGATTTTCTTCAAATTAGTAATTCCGCTTACGTATTTAATTCCTATTGGCTGCTCAAAAATGGAAACTTTAGAGGGAAAAACCTTAACGTCTTAACCACCTTTCAATTGGCTGACTCTGTCTAGAATTACCAGATCGAACGGTGGCACCCAGTCGAAATATCTATTTCCGTTTTTTGTGTGTGTCATGCTGCCGCACTATACACTCACTAACAATCGTACTCACTTTCACACTGCGACCAATTGGTCGAAACCACTTTTTCTTATCACTCATAAGTGATACTTCCGGTAAAAAAGGAGAAATTTGAAAATCTGCACGAACATTCTCTTACTCATGGAATGTAAAACAGAACAGAGAGCAATAAAATGTTCAATAAAATATTGAAATACGTCACAGAGATTATCTCTAAGAGAGAGAAAGAGGGAGTAGTCTAAGATGGTGAGAACGACCAGAATGAGTGCTAGAGTTGTGACTACACCGTATTGGTACAGACAAACTGACACAGGAAGGAGTTGTGTTAAGAGTGTAATATAGGTTTATGGTTTATTGTTGGTATTTCTACGCTTGGCATCTTACGTAACATCTTCAAACTTTCTACTCTTCTTCTTCTTCATTTTAATAAGTATCTCCTCACTACTTCTACTTTTACTTTCACTGGCCACGTCAGGAGAAGCATGCTGTTTGATTTCCCTTAAAAAGTTAAGCTTTTATTGGCAGGAAGTTCCCTTTTCTTTTTTTTTTTAGAAAAACCAAATCTGGAGTAAAGATTTTCTCTAAGAACAATTTTCAATATCCCTACTCCTTATTTGTCTACCAACTTCAAACATATTTGAATGAACCAGTATTAGTAAAGTAAAGTAAAGTCATTGCCTATTTTTTTTAGGCGGGCTTTACGTCTAACTACCAATTAGGTGTAGTGGACGGAGGCGACTGGCAAACAAACTTTACTATAAATTTCTCATATTAACCATTAAATAAAATCCAAGGGCAAGACTAGTACCGCAATACATATTAGCTTTGCGGATCTAGCCTATAACCGCTCGGCTACCGTGGCGCCTGAATGAACCAATATTATATTGTACACAATATCGAGCAATGCGCTTATAGGGAAAGTACTACCTTAACCCTTCTCCCTAGAACTGCCCTAGAACGAATTTTCTTCTACAGTTATTCAATTAAAAATTATAAGTCAATGTGTGTTTTTGTAACTGGGAAAGTTTATAAAGGTAAATCCTGGGTTTACCCACCACCAAATCCCCCACCACCAAATCTCATAAAGTGAAAAATCCTGAGTTTTAGGAAAATTTCTCAACCAGAAATACGACGAATTCTGTAATTTAAGTTCTCTATCGGTTATGTACGATTTACTTACAGTTTTCTCGCACAGTAAATCGTAAAAAGAATCGTAAATAACCTTGAATAAATCGTTAGAGAATTCTAAAGTATTAAGGATGAGTTGTTGTGGAAGAATGAAATTTGAGAAAATAAGTTTCTGCAAGGGATTTTGAGATCATTTATGGGTGATGAGATTAGAAATATAAAACGCGAGTATTAAGACTTTTACTGCAGACTGCAGTGACTGGATCCGAAGAATTAGAACGTTTAGTCGATCCCCATCATTTGATGCTGTATAATCAAATAGTTTGTAGTTTTTGGCTATTTAAGTTCGGCTTTGAGCGACTGTCTAGTAGTGTTGCGAGAATTTTACTTATTATTCAGTTTCTTGTCTTTATTCATATTTAAGTTGAATGTTTTCTTGAAAATTTTCTTTTTACACGTCCAAAATTATGCGATTTCCTGTCTTCAAGAAACTTCCGGTCCATTCTAAAATATCCCTTTGAATTCAAATCCTTTAAAAAAATTTTTTACCTACTTACAAAACGTTTAACTAAAAAAATACCAATGATCATTATATAAGTTCATGCTAAGTAAAGTATGGTTTGAATATTTACAAGGTTAGTAGCTCTAGTAGAGCTTGAAGTTTGGAGGGGAATTACACCCATTACGTTCAAGCGTAACGCCTGCTGTATATCTGTCTGATAAGAGCAATGCATTAGCTTACTGCAAGGAGCTTACTGGAATGGTTGTCTGTTCTAATTAACTTTTATTAATATATACCTTAAAATTGGGAAGGTAAAATATTTTAAAAAAAAGAAAAAAGGATCTTGGTGTTGTTGCTTAGTTTCTTCCGCTATTAAGCGGAAATTTGGCGTACTTATTTAAAATGTTCAGCATTCACTGCTCAATTAGTATCGAATCTATTCGGGTCATCAGGGTTTTTCGCTTAAAGAATTAATATCGATAAAATATTATAGAGAACACACACACACATGATTTTTCTTTTGAGAAAAATTCTCAAAAACTCCGGTTTTGAAAAAAAATATTTCTTTTCTTTTCAAAATTTTCGATTTTGTGTAAAAGAAAAACTCATAAATTTATCTGTTTATTATGGTGAATATGAAGTTTGCCAGAAAAAGTCTAGGAACCATTTTCAAGATAATCAATTCGTTGGATCATTTTATGTTATGACCAAACTGTTTTGATCTGTAATACTTCTCCTTGGGGAGCTCAGGTGAGTAGGGGAGTTCGAAGCAGTTACCTATCTCACGTTAAATAAAGTGTCTATTTACAATTATTGTACAGGGATATTTACAGAAATATATATATACATAGAAATACTTACAATAGATATGCATAGACAATAGATAGACATGCTTGAAAAACTAAAAGAGAAACCATGCACTATTGCATAACAAAAGATAAACTAAGGTAAACTAATAATAAAATAACAAAACTAAAGCTGATTGATAAGGAAAAACAGAAATATTAAGAAAATAAGCTTTTTGAGCACATGCTCTAGAGACTGGAGAGAAGGTTATTATCATTTCGTTGGGTTCCGCTACTGGCGCTAGCTGTCCCTGACAGATCTGCCAACCTACGCGGTTACAATGTAACTAAATTAAAACAAAAAAAGATTGGTTTAGACCAGCGTTTCCCAACCTGTGGTACGTGATTTGCTGGTTGGTGGTACACGAAAAGTAATCAGTAATAAAGGACATAAAATTTTTTAAAAAAATTAAAGCATAAAAATATCATAGAAACGTTTTTTCCTATAATTCATAAAAATTATTTTAATTAATAATATACAGTAAATTTGTTAAAATGTACAGTAATAAAGTAAGTCTGTCTCAAGATATACGAGGAAATATAATAACACATTTAACAGGATTAAAATTGTCTTTCATGGAGTATTTTCCAAATGAAAACTGTGGATTTCAAACCCCTTCTATAAAGAAAATTTAGGAAAAACTACGTCATTATCAATAAAAGATAAAGAAAATTTAATAGAATTATCATGTGACAGAACTTAAATGATAACTTTGTAAAGATCTGCTTAAAGAGACTGGATTGTAATGAGTAACCTCTATTCAAGTAACATTAAATTTAATTTAAAAAAAAAGTTTTAAAACTAAGATCTTACAATTTACAAAGTTTATAAAGTGAACATGAACTTGGAACTTCTTTGTAACAGATACATTGTATCTTTATACAAATAAAGATAATAATAGTAAAATAACACACTCGGAATAACAAATTTCATGAAATACATTTTTGCGAAGTAGTACAATTTAGCATGATGTACTACCAAGTGGTATGGTGAGCCAAAAAAGGTTGGGAAACGCTGGTTTAGACCAATTTATAAAAACCACTTTTTCCTACTCAGTAAATCACAAAACGGATAGGTATATCCGGTGAAATCTAAAATTACAAAATCTGTACGAAAAGTAAAAAAAAACTGTTATGAAAACCAAACGAAACATGTTTGAACATGTCTCTCGTGATGATAATTGGGTGGGGTACAATATTTAATGTTGCTATTCGAAGAAAGTGATTTGGTTTTCCTTGTATTTCTTTTTTTTTTAAGTGGAGATTGTGTGTTGTAGTCCACTGGTGGTAGTTCTCTACCCCCCACCACCGCAGCGCGGTAAGAGTTCAGAGAGGAAATTAGGTCTGTAGTGAAAGAGAAAGTGGACTTCTCCTCCAACCCCCCTCCTCCTCGACAGCTACAACAACATCTGACTAACCCAAAGAAAGTAAAACTTAAAAAAAAGAAAAAACAACTCTTTAGAAATAAATTTGTGTACCATTACAACGATTAGAGAGAGAGAGAGAAAGTGACGTAGTGGAGGCTCGAACAGCTGAGCAGAGGCTCCGCCCCTTTTCCAAACAGAAATGGTAAAAGTCTACTCATTACAGGCACATTCAGTTTCACTTTCTTCCAGTAAAATCTCTAATCATTATTATTATGCATCCCCCCCCCCAAAAAAAAAGAAGTGGTTAATCATTAAAAGATTTAATTTCGCGCTACATATATGCATATTTAATTATTTAGAATAATCATTACTAAATCTCTATGGATTTACTTTCTTTGATCGCATGTGGGCGAAAGTGAAATTGCTTGTTATCCGTTTGTAAGGTTTAATAAACGATATCGTTGACTTCAGCCGGTGGTAGCATGCATGTTCTGACTGGTTTCACATTTACATCCATCATCAGTGGGTTGATTTTGCGTTTATTGTGGAGAATTTGAGCTCCTGCTATGTTTTAATTCATGCAGTGCTCTCGCTGACTGAATCTTATGGAGCTTATATTGGATTCATCAACATTTTGAATAATACATACACACACATCTTGAAACCTCCTTCCTTTACACCAAACTCAAATCAGCTGATCAGGGATACATTTAAACATGCGTGCGCTACGAAGGATTTAAAAGGCAGTGTTAGTTTAAGGTTTTCTTTTTTTGCCACTTCCTGTGGGGTAGTTTCATTTGACAGTTAGTCGGTTTTCATTCTGATTCAGTATTGTCCAGCTTCTGTAGTTTTGAAATCTGTGTGTTGTCAGGATTAGAAAGTCTTTTAATATGATTTCTCCTCCTCTGGGTTGGTTGATTCCATCTGAAATCAAGGTAATACCCAAAGGCAGTGTACTTTATTTAGGGGGAGTACTTACAGCTTCTTCAGGAAGTGTTTACTTCCCATATTAGTGAGCAGAGATATATGTTTTTTTAGGAATATTAAAAAATTCTGGCTGCACGACTTTCACTTTTTAACTTCCAAATTTTTTGTTTAATCTCCTGAATATTTGAGACACAGTTAATTTCGCTAATTTTATACGTTGTAGCTTCAATTTGCAGCCATCATCAGAGTTAGATTAGTCAGTTTGTTGTAGAGAATTCGCTTTCAATTATGTTTCTTTCTCAAACCACATTTGGTTGGCACAGCGAAAGTCCACAGTTCCTGAAGTCTCCATGTTGACTGAAGAAAAGATTACAGTTTGTTATTCCTGGTATCGATACGATACATTAAACTGTAACCATAACAGCATCTTAAGATGTGTTAAGAGTTGTAATTCGCTCGTAAGTTTCAGCTTTTCTAGAATAAATATCTACAAGTTTGATGCAGAACTATGAAATGGAGTACCAGAAACTATGTTCATCCAAGGGCATCTTCTGCCCAATATAATCTTTTATAACTAAAGAATTAGTCTTAAAACTACAGTAGTTCTTATTTCACAGTACTATGGTAGAATCAGCTGTGTTGAATATTTAAACAAACACAAACAGAGCCGACAAGTCTAATAAGTTTGAATAAGATAGCCCAATTGGCAATGGGCCTCATAACATAATTATAAACTCCTAGGTATGTAATAATAATAAAAAGATGAAAATATTTGGACGCCACGCTGTTTAAATAAAACTTCAGTAGCTAATAGTGAGAAATAACAGAAAACTCAAAAATACGGAATAAAAAAAATAAATCCACAATTTGTACAACAAATATACGCTTGTACATTTATCGATTCATGCAATCGATCCATAATAATAATAGTTATCTTCCTATAACATCAAAATAATTATACGGCAGAACCAAAATTTAATGGAAGGTTTCATTTTAACGAAACAAAAATAAATAAATAAAAGAACCTTTATGTCCAACTCAGAATATTGCAAGATAACTAGAAATTACAAATTATCGATCGTAAGTACACGATTGAAGAAGACAGGAGGATAAGAGTTCCGCCGAAGACGGAAACGTTGCATAGTGGCATTTTTATTCACCACTTTTTTTTTTGTCCAGGATTCTGTTTTATGTAAGTCTGTCTGTCTGTAAGTTTGAATGAAGGTGATGTAGTTCTTGTACCTTAGTATGGCTGTACCGCCTCCATGTGAACAGCAGAGTATTTTGTAGAGGTAGGTTTGGGCAAGGCCAAAGATATTCCCGCCCCCAATTTAATTGCAGTTTAGAATTTTTCGGTTTAATAAACTAAGTAGTAAACATGTACCCCATATGTTGGTAGTAAGTTTAGATTCAGTTCCGGTGGTAGTGCGGATTACTATCTCTGGAAGGTTGTAGCAGTGTTACCACATGTTTTGTGCCAGTAAACCAGTGTTGTGTTTTTTTTTTTGGTATATACATAAAAAAAAAAGTGAAAATGTATATATAAATAGTGAAACGGCTGCCCCGTCTGGGGAGACTTTTATAAAAGTGAAACTGACTGAATACTCTCGCTGAATGTCCGACATTCCATTCGTCTTCTAGTTAACTAACTTTTCCTTTTATATTAATTCATAATTTTTTATAGATTTCTTTTTTTTTTAATCAGAAATTCAATTTTTTATTTGAATTTTAAGAGAAAGAAAAAATGCGTAAATTTTCTCACGCCTTTCTTACATTCTAGAGTTATAGCAACGTATTCATGCCAAATTGTTAACATTGAGTTTTCAAGAGATATCCGCTTGGAGGAACCCTCGGATCCAAAATGTGACTGGCGCCATATTGACCGGAAATTTATTATTTTCTAAAAATATTACGACGCAAAGAAAAAAACGATATACGAGGGTCGTTTGAAAAGTCCGTGCAAAAATAAAAACTACTTAATTTTTTGGGGTAAACCTTTTTTATTTTTCAACATAGTCTCCTTTTAGGCTTATACACTTCGTCCAACGCTGCTCTAGTTTGTTGATCCCTTCCGAATAATAGGATTTGTCCAAGTCTGAAAAATAGCCATTCGTTTCTGCAATCACCTCCTCGTTTGAATAAAATCTTTTTCCCGCCAGCCATTTCTTCATATTGGGGAACAAATAGTAGTCCGAGGGAGCCAAGTCTGGAGAATAGGGAGGATGTGAAACGAGTTGGAACAGCTGCAAACTGGTGCAGAGTCACCATAATGTTTATCAGGCTTCTCTTTAGTCTCCTGAGGCGTTTTGTCTTTAATAAAGTAGTGTTTAATCAACACACGTAATTCTTTTTCGTCCATTTTTTGAAAATCACTCGACTTCCTCGGTTCAAACGAATGCCAAACACAAAGAAATAGACCGATCTGGCTGAAACTTCGTGTGTGTTCTTCCAAGAGATGCTACTAACTAAACATAACCTCGATACGCGCCAGTGGTACTATCTCTCTGACTTTGCACGGACTTTTCAAACGACCCTCGTAATTTAACGTCCGTCGATTGCCTTCAAAATTTGGAAATTCAGTGCCCAAAGTAATTCTTAATAAATTTATTTATTTGGCAAGACAACACTAAACACAAAAAGGTTTTGTTTTTTTTTAGGAAAGCCTAAACCACCTTCTCTCTCTAAAGTTCCTTCCGGTGTTAGAAAACACCGGAAAAGGTTTTTTTTTTTAGGGAGGGCAATATCTGTAACTTTCTAGGCAGTTGCCTAAAGGAATTAATTTGAACCTAAGGTAGGCCTAAATCAGTTAAGTTTTGGAAACCTTTTCCTCAGAGGATATACAATAGTTTATGATGCCATTTCCTACTTTCAAATTGCCTTCAATTTTTACATGAAAATGGGCCGGCCGTTGATTAGGGCGTGATCCAACATGCAGTATACAAATTCAGTCACGCAGTCTTAATTTAAATATCGGGTAATTTCGTTACATTCTTACGTACAAGGTTTTTGGTAGGAAATTCTTACAAAAGAGTGTACCACAAAAGAACATCGTATCCAAACGTTGTTTTAGAAAAATCTCTTAATTACAATATTTATTTAGGTAAAAATAATTTACATTAGATAATAATGAAAATTAGTTGTTTTTGCTAATTTTAAAAATTTTAGTTTCACTTTTCAAGGTTACCAGCTATTAGATTATTGTTAATGTTATTGTTTACTGTTAATAGTTTCGTTCTACGTTTCACCAAAGTGTTTTGAGGAAATAATTAATTAAGTTATGAATTTCCAAAATTTAATGTTAAAATATCTTGAACAATATTTCTTCACTTTATTTTTATTTTTCTGCACATTTTCTGCACATTTTTAGTGATCATGTCAAATTATGAAAAATTTAGATTTCACAATAAGTGAAAAATGGTTTACAGTTTGCTCTCCACTAAAATGCCATTGTGATTATTGTTCTAAAACCTTTATCTGATTATGAAATGGCTAACCGACATTCAGTGATATTCTACACTTTAGGTTGTAGCGTCCTTTGGAATTATTAGTTTAGTTTGTATCCTTTTCTATAATTAAAGTCTCAAACACAACAGAGAAATACCGTCAACGCCCCGTTATTTTGTATCCAATTTAACCCTCCATACGGACCTCAATATCCCTTTTGTCAATGAGCTAACACATTCTCGGCTTCCTTAATTTCCATAATAGGCCTAACCATTCATCCCAATCCCACAGCACAAGCCTTATCCACAACATAGCCCATCTCGACAGTCCTCCACGACGCCTGAAACGACGTTAGCCCCGCGACCTTTTACCAACTTCCTTCCAACCTCTAGAGAGTTCCAGTATTGGCTGGCCCCTCTCAGCATGCCTTCCCGATTGTGGCGCTGGATCCACTAAGATTCAGCCTACAATCTGCGTCTGACTCAATTAAAAACTTATTTACTAGATGTAAATATGTATATATGTACAGGTAAATAAATAAATAAAAACAAAGTCAAAAATTTTTTCAGTACAAATGCCAAGTTTTAAGGAAATTTAATCACGTGAAATTATAGTGAAATAAGGTCGTGTGAGTATGAGAGTGTTCAAGTCTGTTATGATTTGTTGTGGGTGACAGTAAATCTTGCTTCTACTCTGATCTTCTGCTGTGTAATGATTATAAAACATTATGCATTACCAGCAAATAAAAAAAAAATACAGTGAAAACTATGCTACAGAGATGAAAGTGCATATGATGCAACTGCAACACTTTCACCCAGTTGTGGTGAGTGAAAGAGAGAGATATTAAAACCAAAACTGATCTCTTTCTCCTCAGGTGACTTCTCAGAGAGATTCAGATAATGTTGGGGGGATACTGGGTTAAAGTGAAAGTGTATCCCCACTAATTCCTCTACTAACATTTCATCCTATCTAAGTACACACCAATTCTCACACACACAGACAGACACAGACGCTCCAGCCAGTTCAAAAAAAGAAACAGCACTAGTAAGGTACCATCCTGTGGGAGGGAGGGGATATGAATGTGGGTTATCATTAGAAGCACATCTCTCTCTTCAAGTTAATAGCCTCTCTCTCTTTCTAGTGGGGCTCAACAGCATCCGTCCGTCCGTCCGTCCGTCCGTCACTTTTACTTTTCATCATTAAAAAACTTCTTCACTTCCAAAAAAAGAAAAAAAAACGCTCCTGTATCTTCACTTTCTCTTATCCTCATTAAAAGTAAGTACTGCAATCGTGCTAAATTTGGCGAAATAGTTTTTTTCTTTCACAGGAAATACATATTTTGTGATACCATTAACACGGGAATTAGTCTGCTGAAAAGACGCACACGACTTCCTCTTATCACGGTATGCGTAATTAATTTCCCTTTTTTTTTTTTAAAAAAAAAAAAATAAGGAAACTCTTCTCAGTGAACTGTAACTTCCGTTTTGCCAGTTTTTCCTCAAATTAACTCACTTTTACTGGGTCCTCTTTTCTTTTAAATGTGGTTAGATCCACAGTGCTGGATTAACCAGTTGAGCGTGGAATTTAGTTTTTAACCCCCCCCTCCACATTGTGCGGAATTAAAATCACGACAATGACGTGGTATACATGTCGAACGCAGGGTAAAAACAACCAAAAGTTTACACTGTCATAATAGTCATTGCAAGCGACTTTTTCTGCAATCACTCTGGGGCTTACAGATTACAAGAGCATTCTGTGCTCATTCAAACTGTCTTGCACCGCTTCACGTATGCATTGCACATAGTTATCTTGAGACGCAAGAGCTTTTACAAGGAAGAAAAGAGCTTTGAATTCTGTGCAAAATGAAATCATGTCTGAACCTCTATCTAAGGTAAAAACGGCATTGCACAAAGGTTGAGAGCTTCTATTTGTGTGCGTAATTCCCCCAATCTCTAATGCGGAGACCAAACATGTACCAACCACTTATCATTTGGCTGGCTCCCACCGCAGTTCTATTGGTAAGATAAAGGAAACATCCCCAACTAATAAAAATTTCGAGATTTTATAGTTAATTGCAAGCTTATATTTTTCACAATGAGTATACACGTCGAACGCACCGTAATAGAGTTTTGGTTTGACCGTGTATATACGTCAAACGTGCTTAACTGGTTAAAATCTTTGCTTTTGTCCGCCACATCATGGCCATTTCCATTCCTGATTGGTTTCCGGCTTTCCTCGCCATAATGACGGGATAGATTAACTAGTCCAGTGAAGAGATTTCCAACTTTAACTACGTTTCTATCACCCACTAAATCTAGCTTGTGGGTAAACCAAGTAGGAATATATTGAAAGTGAAATAGCTGTTGAAAGTGAAGGCGTCCTGTATACCTGATGTCTCCAAACTTCCAGAAGCTTCTGGTAGGAAGAAGTTAGGAATTAACAAAAAATAAAACGGGTAACCATTATTTATGGAAGGTTACCTCGCTGTCTGTTGAACAAGGGTTGAAAGTAAAAGTTGAAAATTTATGATGCCCAGTTACTGGGAAGGTAACAAATATTGTTACTATTATTTACTTTTTATTGTTACGTAAGAATTGTAACTGAACTGGAGAAAATATATCTTAAATGTATGTGTAATTGTTGGCTGGAATTATTATATAATATATGACCTTTAGTTGAACATAAATTTAAGTATTTTTTTGCTTAATTTTTTGTTCCATTTTTTGTGTTCCCTCTTCTGCGAACAAAAAATAAGTAAAGAGAAATATGTCAACAAATGGTACCGGGTTTGTTTATTTAAATACAAGTATTGGAAGGTTCATTTCTAAGGTCACAATGTTATTACCGGTACTTACAAGCCTGACATGGAACTCAAAATAAGTAAAGAGAAATATGTCAACAAATGGTACCGGGTTTGTTTATTTAAATACAAGTATTGGAAGGTTCATTTCTAAGGTCACAATGTTATTACCGGTACTTACAAGCCTGACATGGAACTCAAAATAAGTAAAGAGAAATATGTCAACAAATGGTACCGGGTTTGTTTATTTAAATACAAGTATTGGAAGGTTCATTTCTAAGGTCACAATGTTATTACCGGTACTTACAAGCCTGACATGGAACTCAAAATAAGTAAAGAGAAATATGTCAACAAATGGTACCGGGTTTGTTTATTTAAATACAAGTATTGGAAGGTTCATTTCTAAGGTCACAATGTTATTACCGGTACTTACAAGCCTGACATGGAACTCAAAATAAGTAAAGAGAAATATGTCAACAAATGGTACCGGGTTTGTTTATTTAAATACAAGTATTGGAAGGTTCATTTCTAAGGTCACAATGTTATTACCGGTACTTACAAGCCTGACATGGAACTCAAAATAAGTAAAGAGAAATATGTCAACAAATGGTACCGGGTTTGTTTATTTAAATACAAGTATTGGAAGGTTCATTTCTAAGGTCACAATGTTATTACCGGTACTTACAAGCCTGACATGGAACTCAAAATAAGTAAAGAGAAATATGTCAACAAATGGTACCGGGTTTGTTTATTTAAATACAAGTATTGGAAGGTTCATTTCTAAGGTCACAATGTTATTACCGGTACTTACAAGCCTGACATGGAACTCAAAATAAGTAAAAATATTAGGATGTAAAAATTATTGCCAGTTTCAGTCAGGATATATTTTTATTATGCCGAGCTTTTGACCTAGGGACTAGGTCATCTTCAGGGCTGTGGAACATATTTTACAGATTGTTTAACAATAATTATATTAAAATGAATATGTACATATAATAAAATCATCACACTTTCGATTTCCACAAACACAAAGATACTTAAATCAGAAAGCAACACATCAAAAAAAGGAAAGTGCTAGAAATGATATACATATCTAAGACAGAAAACAGTTTAAATTTCAAAACAGACACGAACAATTTAAACAACATACTACGCAAACTTACTACAAAATACTTGACTACTGGCAACACTGAGACTTCCTCACAACCAAACACATGAAAACCGATCACACTCAATCCATGGGCAGACAAAACAGAAGACACACCAATCCTCTAATGATGTAAAACAGTATATTGTAAATTAGGTAAATAATTTTGTGAATTACATTACATTATACATATTCATTGTAATATAATTATTGTTACCACACTGTAAATATGTTCCACAGCCCTGAAGATAACCCTAGGCCCTAGTCCAGTAAGGTCGGCATAATAAATATATATCATGACTGAAACTGGCAGTTATTTTTTCATCCTATTGTACGAGTAAAGTATGAATCAGTCACCAAAAATAATGAACAGTAATAAAAATATTAGGTTTGTAAGGGAGAACATACTGAAAAATGTTTAGTTAAAAAGCTTTACAGCTTTAATATTTAATTTTTGCCATGCTTCGAAGAATAAAGCCCAGCGTTGAATCGTGAGAGCCGAGAGTCGAAAATGATGCCCTAACCTTGGAAAGAGATCTTAAATTTGCTCCAATTTTTGATTAGAGATCGCTGTTTGAATCCTGGAACTCCCTTTTTGATGAACTCTTCATACTTTCGGTAATTCTCAAAATTATTGATACATCTAATTGAGTATTTCGATACATTCCCGGACGGGTCTCCAATTATTCCAGTTAAGGTCGAATTTGCCTATAAATCTGTGACATTCAGTGCAGTGCGCCTATCTAGTAACAGCCTACCGCCAGTGTTCTCTAATTATTATTAGCATTATTATAATTTTATAACCATACATTTCAAAACATAATACAGCAAGATCAAATTCAAGGATGCAGCAAGCCTGCCTGAACGTTTATAGCATTCAAGCTGTTCCCACTTTATTGGCAATAAGTTATGAGTAATAAATTTGTGGTTTTTGTTGCTAGTATTTGGTTGGCTGTGTTGATTTCCGGAAATGGTCTGTTTTTACTCTCTGAATCACATACACAGCCTCCTAGACCACTGCTTAGTGGTTCTTCTCTACTGTTACACGGAGCATCAAATTCTAAGTACAAACCTTGGACTTTATAGTAGCCTTGGTTACTTAAATAGCCTAGGATTTGGATGTTTATTTCCGCTTAACTGGAAATACCCAAGACTCACAAACATCTGAGGTTATTGGCGCCCAGAGCTTTGGTACAATGTTCCGGCCAGCCTCCTTACAGTGTTTCTCTTTCGTTACAAAACCGTAAGAAGTCCTACGGTGTAGGAGGAGAAAAATCTAGGATGGGCAGTTGTATTCAAACCCATGATTTCTGTACGCTAACCACTTAGCCTCAGATGTGTTTACAAAATATCTCAACAACGAAAATCACCGGAAGTTGAAAATTTTTATTTCAATGCGTCCTGACAAGGAGATCCGTCTCCTTGTAGCTAGTTCTCGAATTAAGACGTTTTTTTAAGCACTTTGGACACCATCGGAGGTATTATACGAAAACGTTTGGAGATTCCCCGGGAATTCGGGAATGAGAAAGGAACCTGTAATATCTAATCTCCGAATCTGATCTAATTTGTGTGTAAAGACTCCCAATTCACACGTTAGCTAAATAATCATTAGTCCATTTTGGACCCCATGTTTAACTTTTTAGGAGAAAATATAAGCCCTTTTCTACAGCTTCCTTAATAAATCTGAGAATAATTCACTTAGAATAAAATAAACAAAATTAAATTAGTAATTACTTATTATCAGAAAGTATAGTAATTGTTGAAAAACTTGGCCAGTGTGTCAAGTAGAAGTTTTTCCCGTTATGTTTTATTTACTTTTTACACATACATATATGTACACATTGTGAATATTCGAGGTCATCTTGAACAAAACAGCAAGGATAATTTTATCCTTGACTTTCATGTGATCACAGACAATCTCCTCAGGGACTTACGCACACAGCTGTTCTCTGTTGTCTGTTTGTCTGTCTGTATGTTAACATTAAAATATCACATGTATTAGGCCTATTACATTGTTTTAAACTTTTCCTTAGTGAATATTTATTGTAGTGAAGTTTTTAGAGGGGGTAGCAATGAGATTACGGATTGGAAAATTGAGATCAAATAATTGATGATTTACCATTAGCAGTAAAAAGATAAAAAGTAACTGTATATACAATTATTAATATTTAAATATATCATGTACGGAAGCAATAAGCTCAGTGACTAGCACACTGAATTCCAACGCGGAGATCCCGTGTTCGAATCCAGCTGCTGGCCCTCAGATTTTCTCTTCGTAGGAGCTTCTTACAGCTCGCCGTTGTTGGACTGTGTTGTCTGTAACGAGAGAACACTATCTAGAGGCCAACAATGCACTGAAAAATGGTCCCGGGCGCCGATAAACTCACGATATTGACGCGCCTCATAAAAGACAAAGTATCATTTAATATAGGATATGTATTATTTGATATTGACAATATTTTTTACATTGATTGAATTTTTCTGTTCCAGGTGAGTCTGTTCTTTCCGCTAGATCATCATGTGAGTAAAATTTTTAAAATTAATCTTTAAATTATTCAAGTTTCATTTGTACTTTATTGATCTTCCGGTAATCGAACTTTGCGAGCATAACAGGTTGCGTTTACCTGATAACCTAGAACAACTGAGAGTCTAGGCTACCGCTAGAACAGTTGAGATCTAGAGATGAGTTTTTACGAAGAATGTTTTATTTTCAAATAGGCCAATCAGATTCGCCTGCTCATTGTGCGAACTTCGATCAATACGCGTCTTTTCAGCATATATTCAGTAACTCTGAATATGCTGCAGCGAGGAAGTTTAGTGAATAGAATTTTCTATGTATATATATGTATACACAATAACCTCCTTTACAAGTCCCTTTAAAATATTTTTTGAGGCAGTTTTTTGAGTTGTAAGATGTGATTAAAGTAATCCTTTAAATGTGTAACGGAGCTCATTAAGACTTTAAAATTTTAATAGGAGCTCAATACGTTAGTAAAATTTCTTATTTTGGTGAAAAAAATCGATTCAGCGGAAGTGCCAATTTGATCGAACAAATTTTGTGGTGTTAAACGATTTTTGTTTGTTTGTTTGTTTGTTTGTTTATAGCTTGCGTAAGTTTGTTTTCTTCATGTGAATGGAGAAGTGTTCCATGAATGATCTAGTGGTTACTGAATGAATGAATTTATTGTTAACTTTAAAAGGGTTGATGTTCTTCTATTGTAGTTTCTGGAAACCAAAAAATTGTGTGAAAGCACTATTTTTTTTTATAACTTTTTTAATTTTACAACTTCATTTAATTACTACTTTACAAGCGAATCTTATTTTGACATAAGTTGCCTACACAATCTGCAGAACTAAGTAATTACTGTTGGTAATGCTAAGTTTGAAAAATCATTACCATAGTTCACACTAGCATTTCGTCTTGTCTGTATATAAATCTTCTGATAAATTTGAATAAATATACACATTAAAGAAAGGAAAAGTGAATTAAGACGAACAGTAGATATAAACAGCTCTACTTTGCGTGTCAAGAGTTCATAAAAATAGACACGCTCTGAACTGTGTCCTAAAATAAATAAATAAATAAATAAAATCCATTTATCTATTTATATTTCCTTTATTTATTTTTAACTTTATTTATGACGTAATTTTGGGGGGAAACCAGTGAAATAGAGAGAGAGAGATGTTGGTCATTTTTTAAAAAAATTACTCATCTTTTATTTGTTAGCATATTTTTGATAAAATTCAGTATCGCAAGGTCATTTTAATGTGCTTGAGGTTATTTCCGAGATGATTTTTTTTCTAATAGTATTTTTTGGCCTTTTAGAGGTAAAGAAACGTAAAAAAAATCTAGTTTCTAACTACCAGAGTTGTTTGAAAAGTCCGTGCAAAGTCAGAGAGATAGCACTACTGGCGCGTATCGAGGTTATGTTTAGTTAGTAGCATCTCTTGGAAGAACACACACCAAGTTTCAGCCAGATCGGTCTATTTCTTTGTGTTTGGCATTCGTTTGAATCGAAGAAGTCGAGGGATTTTCAAAAAATGGACGAAAAAGAATTTCGTGTGTTGATTAAACACTACTTTATGAAAGGCAAAACGCCTCAGGAGACTAAAGAGAAGCTTGATAAACATTATGGTGACTCTGCACCTTCGATTAGAACAGTTTGTAAGTGGTTTCAAAATTTTCGGAGTGGCCATATGGGCACAAGTGACGCTGAACGTTGAGGTTACTACTCCAGAAATCATTGATAAAATCCATGATATGGTGATGGATGACAGAAGAGTGAAGGTGCGTGAGATTGCTAGTGCTGTGGGCATCTCGAATGAACGGGTACATAATATTTTGCATCAACATTTGGACATGACAAAGCTATCCGCAAGATGGGTGCCGCGATTGCTCACGCTTGACCAAAAACGAAATCGTGTGAAGTGTTGCAAGGACGGTTTGCAGCTGTTCCAGAAGAATCCGCAGGACTTAAAGCGTCGTTTCGTCACTGTGGATGAAACATGGATACATCACTATACTCCTGAGACCAAAGAACAAT
This sequence comes from Rhodnius prolixus, assembly GCF_049639745.1. Lineage (NCBI taxonomy): Eukaryota > Metazoa > Arthropoda > Insecta > Hemiptera > Reduviidae > Rhodnius > Rhodnius prolixus. The sequence goes on along the minus strand of NW_027411583.1, from coordinate 8,940,579 downwards.
CTAAACAATGGTTTACCAAGGGGGAATCTGCGCCAAAAAAGGCGAAGACCGTTCCTTCGGCCGGAAAGATTATGGCGACTGTCTTTTGGGATTCGCAAGGAATAATCCTCATCGACTATCTGGAAAAGGGTAAAACTATTACAGGTGCATATTATTCATCGTTATTGGACCGTTTGAAAACCGAGCTGCAAGAAAAATGCCCACGATTGGCCCACAAAAAAGTCTTTTTCCATCACGACAACGCACCAGCTCACACCTCAGCAGTTGTGGTCGCAAAATTAATGGAAATAGGGTTCCAACTCGTTTCACATCCCCCCTATTCTCCAGACTTGGCTCCCTCGGACTACTATTTGTTCCCCAATATGAAGAAATGGCTGGCGGGAAAAAGATTTTATTGAAACGAGGAGGTGATTGCAGAAACGAATGGCTATTTTTCAGACTTGGACAAATCCTATTATTCGGAAGGGATCAACAAACTAGAGCAGCGTTGGACGAAGTGTATAAGCCTAAAAGGAGACTATGTTGAAAAATAAAAAAGGTTTACCCCAAAAAATTAAGTAGTTTTTATTTTTGCACGGACTTTTCAAACGACCCTCGTAGTCGCATCAGTTTTCTCTTTTTCAATTGCATAGTTTTTGATGTGATTATCTTCATATTAGGAATTTTTATTTAATATTTAAAATAAAGTAATTGATGCTGTAATGGACCGCATTTTTGTGGGAGCAAAAATTTCAATTTTCCGCCAAATTTATCCTAGAAATCCGCATTCTATGTGCTGAAGAAAGTTCTGAAGAAAGATGGTAAGGCTGTAGGTGTACTGTAGGTGCATTGTTAGCATAATCCTTAAAGGATAGGATTGTATTAGTTATGTATTTCGTATAGGAATCTAGGCCGCCCCTGAGGGTATCCCCAGGCTAACAGCAATAATAAAATTTACAAAATTAGGTCCGCAATAATATCTTTGATTTTATCTGTTGTCATGTCATTTTTTGTTTTAATTCCTTTGACCGGTTTCGGATTTCCGTTTGTTGTACCTAGAGATTTCCGGCTTCACTCATGTTCCTGTCTCGTTGATTTATTGTAGTGCAATATAATCTCGAGAATTTCAGGGATAAGTCAGGTCATATCAAATTTTTTTTTTTTCAGAAGATGTTTATTTTGGGGTGAAATTTAAACTTTTATATAAAAAAAAATATGCTTATCTTCATCCAATAGTTTGGATAGCATCCATAGCGATAGCTGTTCATTATTTTTGGTGACTGATTCATAGTTTCAATTGGATGAAAAAATAATTGCCATTTCAGTCGTGATACATTTATTCTGCCGAGCTTTCGACCTAGGGACTAGGTCATCTTCTGGGCTAATTTACAGTGTAATATTTTTACATTACAAGGTTGGTGTGTCTTCTGTCTTGGCAGTCCATGAACAGACAAGACAGAAGACACACCAACCCTGTAATGTAAAAATATTACTTTGTAAACTAGCCCTGAAGATGGACCTAGTCCCTAGGTCGAAAGCTCGGCATAATAAATGTATCACGACTGGAAACTGGCATTTATTTTTTCACCCTATCCATAGCGATGTTTTAAGCCAGTATATGAAGGGGGTGGCTTAAAGTTTTGGATAATTTATTAAAGACAGGGCTTAATACTCGTATATTTCGCTGGAATTTCCTTAGAATACTTGACTCTGGGACTATATCCATTATTAGACTATCTACTCCATTCTGTCTGACCCAATTTTTCCATTACCGTCTAATAAACTTAAATATTGTAACTTGAGTGAAAAAACTGAAAAAAGAAGTCATAAGACTGGAAAATTATATTTTGTATAGAACACTTGATATTATTAGCTGGTTAAATGTTTGAATGATGATCAATGGTTGGTGCAAAGTGTGTGAGGAGGGGCGGGGCGCTGTGTGGAGTGAAGAAGGAGGTTATTTAGCGGTTGCCGACTGCCACAGTGGGGTGCGCACGGGCAGTGAGAGAGAGGAGCAGAGGGGTACATAACATAATTTACATTTAAGAAAGTCAAGGTCCTTCTCACTTCTCTCTTTTCTCTATTTTTGGAACCTCTTTTTGCCTTCCTTCAGTAATAATAATTTCCACGGAATGGAAAGCTATTTAATAATGCCAGCCAGACTGAGGAGGGGTTCTTTTTTTCCAATTACTTTCATTTTTTTTTTTTTATCTTAATTTACTTTCATGATCACTTTCATATGGAGACTGTGATGTCACACATTGAGACAACTTTCGCTGCATGAAAGCATGTTTGGCTGCAAGACAGCCGCAGGTTTCGGTCGTTGCATCCTGTCTTTATTCAAAATCCATTTTTTTTTTTTTTTTGTAAACTTCCTCCTACTTCTAGAAAGAGAGGCTAAACCGGAAATAAATGCTTTGATGTCCCCAGAGAGCGAAATGCACATGTTGTGTGTTTTATTAAAAAAAGTTTTTAAATTGAGCTTTAAATTTTAATATTTTTAAATATCTAAAAAAATTGAGCTAAACCAAACATGGTATTTGCAATTACTGTTCATTATTTTTGGTGACTGAATCATAGTTTCAATTGGATGAAAAAATAATTGCCATTTCAGTCGTGATACATTTATTCTGCCGAGCTTTCGACCTAGAGACTAGGTCATCTTCAGGGCTAATTTACAATGTACTTTTTTACATCATTAGAGGGTTGGTGTGTCTTCTGTCTTGGTCTGTTCATGAGTGTCTATGAACTAATGATGCAAAACAGTATATTGTAAATTAGCGCTCAAGATGACCTAGTCCCTAGGTCGAAAGCTCGGCAGAATAAAGTTTGTCATGACTGAAACTTTTTTCATACTGTCGCTTCGGATACTTAGTTTTAGGCGGAAATTCACCAACTTTGAATCTTTAAAGGAAGCAATTTTTCAATTTTTCTTAAATAACTTCTACGCTTTTCTTTAATTTTTTATTTTATTTTACTATTCATACATCTTCTAATTAAACATTTTCTCTGGGAAAACTGGGTTTTCGAGGATCTCACGGAACTAATACTAAGTACTCTTTAAAGTGCCAATTTTTATAACAATAAATTTCTGAGGAAATTAGGATGGTGTGGATTTTTTCTTCTCGCTGAGGCCAAATCCTGAGCTAAGTACTTAATTAGCACTTCAGAGTAGTTTCTCTCTACTTCCAGAACGGAACCTACTCTGCTTGGCATATGCAATGCCTTCTTCAATCTACAGTAATGTGATCTACGAACATCCTAACAGTCTCCTCTCTAGAATAATGCCGCAGTAAGTTTTTAGCCAAGTAGCTGCTGCCAAATTCCTTCTGCTGCCTCTGGCCTAAGGTTCTTTCCTGATTGAAAATCCATTTCACGTTGTCACAAAAGAATTTCAGATCCTGAAGCGAAAACTGTGCAGGACCCTTGCCGCTCAAATGATATGCCACATCTCTTTGTTCCAGACGAAAAGGATCTTATCCTCGTACCAATTCTTTGTTGAGAATGATGGTTTTCTGTTTTTTTCGACCGTTCTTTGATGGATGATTGCTTTGAGGAATATCGAGCTGCGGTCATAAATAAATACAAACTTTTTTTTACAATGCAAGCCTTTTCAAATATTTATTTATTTATTTAATTTATATAAATATATATATTTTATTTTTTTAATTTCTTATATATTTTTTATGGTTGTCAATTTATATTAGTGTAATATTCCTTGTGTACAGACCCTGAGGAAGGTAGTAAAATTACCGAAACGTTGGTATAAAGCAAAAAAGTTGTTTTTATTTATGACCGCACCTCGATATTCCTTAAAAAAAAATCATTTGCTTAGAATTTTTAGCCAGTAACATGGCCAGACTTCTTTTAATCTGACTGTTTCCAAAAAAGATGACGTCCGAGGAATTCAATATTTGGTCTCGTTTATCATAAAGCTTGCTCCGAATATTATTACAATCAGCCCCCTAACTTGCGCGAGATATTAAAAGCTTGGTGAAACCCCCTTATACCTTCGGCTCCAAAAATCTTATTTCTATCTTAGAGCCCCAACAATGGTACCATGCAAGCTGCCCTGGCCTTGGTAGCCAGCGGAAATAAACCCTTTTTGACCGGAATAAGTGCTTTTAAAGGCTTGCCGAAGCTGTATCTTCTTCTATAGAAGACTAATAATGATTTAAATATGTAACTGAAATTGTGCGTGTATACTGCAAGATCTAGAGATAACAGTTGAGATTTTTATTACTACTTCTTTATCACACCACGATATTAGATATCGTTGATTTGATTGAAGTGAAATTTGGGAGAAATCGATTCAATGACTGTACACTTTTTCTTTTTTTTTTAATAAATTAATAAAGCAAAAAAATAATTTGATAAATATAGGTGAAATAAACACTAGAGTTGGTACTGTTTGGCTCGTTAGCGCGTTGATTGAGGCAATGTGATAGAACATATTATTATTATTTGGTATAGTTGAGTAGAGGTTGAGGTTGCGCGCGCATATCTTATATCCCCACTCCAGTTGGCCACTAGAGAGGGTTCATGAAACCTTTTCAAGGACAAGGGCATAGCGCATAGCCTCGTAGTAAGACTCGATCTGTCTCGCTACACGTACGCTTCAATTCTAAACAGTTTGCTACTTACGACTGCTCTTTTTTTTCTTTTTTTTTATAATTTAAGTTCCATTATTTTGGTTTACGGTTTTGGTTATTTTTTTCAAAAAATAGTTGTTTTTTTAATGAACTGATGATTTTTTAATGAGTTGATGATTTTAAAAATATATATTACGTGAAACTTATTGTTTCTTTGGCGAGATACAAGACATCATAAACAGAATTTGTGATTTTTGTAGTTTAAAATTTTTTTTTTATTTTTGAAGTGAGTAAAACTGCTGGATTTTGTTTTTATCAAAGGATACACCCCCCCACTGTTGTGAGCCTTTTTGCCCCTCAAACCAAAAAAAAATAAATATTTTTTAAAAAATAGTTCTTATCTAAGTGTTATGTGTGTCCGTAATGGATGGAGGACCAGTAGTGTCTAATCCGCCGATTGTGGTAACCGTAGATAGCGGAGAATTTCGTATACCACAAGCACCGCCACTTGTCACCTCATCCACGTGTCCGCCAAGTATGCGACCACCGCCTCCGCCGCCACCGCCAAAACATCATAGAAATCATCATCACCATCAACAACAACAACAACAGCAGCAACAACAACAACAGCAACAGTTCCACCATCAAGAGGAACCGTCCAGTTCTATGCCTGATTTAGGTAGGAGTTCTTTTTTTTTGGTTTTTAAGGATGCTTGTTGATGTTCGTTTAATTTCGATTTAACTTCCTCTTTGTTTTTCTATCTTCTTTTTTTTACAAAGAAAATTTATGATGCGTTTTCAAGATAACAAGAAAACCTAATAGGGAAGGTTTCAGTTTCTTAAAAAAGATAAACAAAACCTTTTGCTTTTTTCCTTTGATCTCCAAATTTTTGTAGGCTTTCTTTAAAAGTTATTTAGCACGGTTTAAAGGTTGTTTTTAGATTAAAAATTAGTTATTTATTTATTTATTTTTTTTTTTTTTAAATAATTTGTTGTTTTCCGTTTTGTGAGAAAAATAGCCTAAAAAAATTTGTTTAAACTTTGTATGTTTTTAGTGAGCATGTTAACAAAGATAGGCCCCCCCTCTAATTGGGCAATCTATTTTTACAGAATCTTTTTTGGTTAAACAAAATATGTTTCATTAATTTATTTTTTTGGGGGGTTTTTTGTTTTATGTCTTGTTTACAATATGCTTAATAATTGTTTTTGTTTAAAGAATTTTTCAGTTTATTTTATTTATTAATTTTCATAGAAATGTTATCAACAATTTTCTTCTTAACTTCAATTGCTCATTGGACTTAATTAACATATACTGTAGATAACTTATTTAAATCATTTCCCGTTGGAGGGGGCAAAAAAATTAAGGCACTTTTAGGGCAGAAGTTAATTTAAGATTACAATTAAAGTACCATTTGCCCTTTAAACCCTTCATAAACTGTAAAATAATTAAATTTAATAAATATATCAAGTAAAATTTGCAATTTAGGGGAAATTAATGGCTCGGAAAAGCCTCAACTACTCTGAGGATTCATAAAAGATTTTTTTTCTTCCTAGTTTTCTTGGTTTTTTTCCGATTTCCCGATTTTTTTCTCTTATAAGAAATGTCATGGTTCAAAGAATTTTTTTTTTTTTTTTTTTTTAAGTTGGTATCTTTACTAGAAAAGTATTGGTTACGTAACCGAGGAACACACGAAGTTAACCTGAAATAGATTCGTAATTGTTTCAGAATCGTGAGACTATTTTATTTTTTCCATTTTTGGGAATCACAGAGCCTCTAAATGCATATTTCCGGTCGTAATACCCCCACCCCCGCTTACAGGCAAGAAGAGAAAGTTAAATAAATAAACAATAAAATAAAAAATCTGGCATTAAAACAGGAAGTGGGTATCGTGTTTTCAACACAGAACAGTGAGCCGAGGACCATATGGATCTTTCTATTGTCAAGATTATGGACCAAAGAAGAATGACGTAATGCACCTGTGGTTGAAGGGCATCTGGCCCTGGCTAGAGCCCTGTGCTCTAAGAAAGCGAGAGTAAAGAAAAAAAAAAAACCCGCCTACCTTCTTCCTTCCACTCACTACTAGGACTCCTCTTTTCACTTCTAAAACTAGGCCAAACTGAAAAGGGCTGCTGGCTGTCCTTTTTTTTTGTCCTTTGCCTATCTGTGTCGTAATGTAGGTAGTAGTCTTGCAAATCGATGTTACTTGCATTTTCAATTTCACTTTCTAATTTTTACACTTTCTCTTATTTTAGTTTAAAAGTCTTAATGAAGCATTCCATTTCCTTGTAACAAGAGTCAAAAGTAGTATTTTTAACCGGAAATAAATTCTTGTGGTTTCGAGAACTTTATAAAATGATTGATCTGTTTGAGGACGTGTAAAAAGAATTAATGAAGCATGTGAAATTGTTGAAGTCTCGCAACTTTTTCTTAAAAATGGTTCTTAAGTATTTCCCCACCCCCCTCCCATTTTCTAAGTAGTTACTCATTTAACTATACAATTATTACTTAAAAAGAAAAAGTTATTTGCTGCAAAAGACTCGCATGATTTTTTTCTCTTACCGCAATTGACGTAACATAATTGTCTTGAAAATTGCCGTGGAAAAAAACAAATCACTGAAATCCTTGTAAAGTGGCACTTCCGCCGGAATCGATCTTTTTCTTGTAAGTTTCGATGTTAACGTAAATATTGAACAGATATTCATTGCGCTTAAATAGCATTTTTAGAGAAATAAATTTAATCCTTCTCCATCTCTTGGAACTGTTTTAAGAAGCATTTTCCTTTAGAAAGAAAGACGTTATTTGAGCTTATTTTTGTTATTAGATATTTAGGTGTAATGAGCGTATGAAGTTTAAAGGAAATAGTGGCAGCTGTTTTCGTGAAAATTACCCAAAAAAATAAAGAAAGAAAGAAAATGAAAAATGTATTTATAAAGAGGTACTCATTCAAAGGATGGATTTTCCGTTCTGCCGTGCTCTCTTCTTTTTTCACGCACTAACATATGCAGACACAGGAATTTGTAGAAACCATTTTTCCGGAAACAGGAGACCCTTAAAACGTGTATTTCCGGGGTGAACACACACACAAAAAAAAAAAAACGGTAAATCTCCTCTATAACAATATCTTCTAGTAGAATTGTTGTTCATTATTTTTGGTGACTGATTCATAGTTTCAATTGGATGAAAAATTAATGCCAGTTTTCAGTCGAGATACATTTATTCTGCCGAACTTTCTGGACTAGGGACTAGGTCATCTTCAGGGCTAGTTTACAAAGTAATATTTTTAAATTACAGGGTTGGTGTGTCTTCTGTCTTGGCAGTCCATGAACTGACAAGACAGAAGTCACACCAACCCTGTAATAAATAAAATATTACTTTGTAAACTAGCCCTGAAGATGACCTAGCCCCCAGGTCGAAAGCTCGGCAGAATAAATGTATCACGACTGAAATGGCAATTATTTTTTCACTTCTAGTAGAAATTATTCGACATTTTGGGAGGGAATCTATAGTTATCCTTCCCAATCTTCTTCAGAGATCTTGGTGGTCCCTACAGATATTCCAGTGGTACAGTCCTACTACTGATACTGACATCATCAGAAAGTTACCCAAAACATCGATAGAGGTTGATGAAATCATTTATGTATGTATTTAGGTTGTAAGTTATAGATTTTTTTTTTTATATATCTTTTATTTGAAATTTACACCTGCACTCGTGCAGTACAATAAGTAAATATGCTGGGCGTACAATAAAAATGGCGTGGCAATCATGAATGATGATCATCCAGTGATGACCATCATTAGTCTACCAGTTGGTCACGGGGCCAACGGCGCCTCAGCCGTCTTCGGGGGTTGGAGGGAAGTGTGGTTGAGAATAGGTTTGCAGCTAAAGGATTAGGGTGAAATGATAGTTTTTGGTGGAATGTGTTGTAGCGGGTTTTGGCAAGTTCTGTTATAAATGGAATGTTGAGGTCTGTGTGTATGGAGTGGTTACTGACATAAAAGGGAGCGTTTACAATGCGGCGGAGTATTTTAGATTGGAGTGTTTGTAATCTGTTGATGTTAGATCGTTTAGCTGTCCCGTAAAGTTCAAGTCCGTAAGTCCATATTGGAGCAAGAAGGGAAGTGTACAGTCGACGCTTGTTCTGTAGTGTTAGTTTTGAGCGTTTGTCCAGTAGTCTAACAAGGAGTTGTAGATTTAAAGCAGGAAGTTGCTTTTACTAAATCCACTGCCACCTTAAAGTTCTGTGAAGTGAACAACGGGTCAGTGATTCTCAAGGGCATTGTAAAACTAGTAAGCGATCAGGGATACTACAATAAACATGCGGGCTACGACGGGGATGGAATCAAAAAATAAATTCTTACGTTACCCTTACCCATATAAATCATACAACGTTTAAAGGATCCTGCAGAGATAGTCGATGAATCAAGTGTTCTTGCAGACCATCTTTATGCACATCTCATCCCCCCTTACGTTTACTCATTTATTCACTTTATAATCGTCTAAAACCCTACTGAAGAAAGACTGACATTTGGAGGCGACCGCCATTAGGTTTTTGGGTTGCAGTCTCTTTTTAATCTTCATTGCTGGTCCGACTATGGACTACTGGCAGTCACAAAACTTGAACTTCATTTTTCAATGTAAGCCGCATCAACTTCTGAAGCCTTCGGCGTCCGGAGCTTCTTTTTTAGTGCAATACCGGGGTTCGTAACAAGCTCCTAGCTAGAGGAAATCTAGAGGGCCAGCAGCTGGATTCAAACCCCTGGTATCCCCGCGTTCGTATCCAGTATCCGCTAACCGCTTACCTGATTAATTTCTTCCCTTTTTATTATTTCAAACCCATTTTACTTTAAAAATAAAATTCATTCTCAAATTAAAATGTTAAAAAAATGGATAAAATTATCTTTTTCCAATTTCCTACAACATCCCATTCAGGAAATATAATAAATATCGATATTTGATTGATTAAATATCTGTTATACAGCCTTTTTGATAATTATTGTTTATATATAACGTATTATATATGTGTTAGTATGTATGTTGTGTTAGTTATTTGACCTTGTTTTAGCTTTGTGTGCTAGTGTTTGTGAGTGTTAGACAAAGAGAGAGATAAAGGAAGGCTCTTCCTAGTTTCACTATATGTATATGCATTAACTATATACATATATACTATATAAACGTATGTACACACACTTAGATATTATACAGGAGTTATTGTCCTTGGAGGCCGTTCTCTCATTCTCTCTCTCTCTCTTACTCTGTTCATTACATACTCACACTCACACCTACAAGATTATATATATATATATTTACTTAAAACATAATAAATACTAAGACAAGTTTTAGAGTCACGTGGTCATTTACATTCACTCATTAGTATGAGTAATAAATGCATGTATACGAGTGATTGTATCTCTCTCGCTAATATTAGTAATTCGTTACTAATTAAATTAGGTGATTTTTTTTTTTTTTTTTAAGAAAATCTTATAGAGGAAAAATAAAAGAACTATGCGAAAAAAGAAAATATTTTGCCCAATTTTTGAATAATTTTGTCCTAAAATGTGGCATCACTTGTAAATGATGGCGTGATAGGTTAATTACCTTTGAATTATTATGTTTATTATGGTATTAGATTGAACGAAGCCCTAATTCCCACTAAGTACACCAAAGGCTGTCGGTTTTCTAAGCCTCTTGCACATGCGTAGGTTCCTGCACTTTATGTGATTAGTCTTGAGAAAACTGAGGTTGTAAAGACTATCTAAGGAAGTACTCGGCTGAGCGAAGAGATTATCTGTTCAGAAGATTTTCTATTTTCCACATTGAAATCGCTAAAAATTATTATTGACTAAGTTATACTAAACTTTTGGTTGATTTAATTACCCCCTTTAGGGCCTTGGAAGGTCCTGATATGCCCAAGGAGTTTCCGCCATTCCTTTTTCTGTTCCGTGTTTTTGTTTTTGGTACGTCCTCGTTTGACCCTCATTTTATGGCGAAGGTATTGCTTCACTTCATCCAGCCATTTCAGTCATGGTCACTGCTCTTTTATCTTTACTTCCTGTCTTACCATATCCTGCTGGATGGACCTACACTATACGGCCGTCAAAGCAGGCTTCCTCTTCTTGTGTTTGGGTGTGGCCAAATCTTTCTACGGCTAAAATCATTTAGCACAATGATGTCTATTTTGGGAAGAGACAAGATCCAGAATGAAATGCTCCGAATTTCTCGCGAACATGAACCAAAAAGCAATAACTTGGATAGTTAAGCAGAATGGCTTAACCGAAGGATCGTAGGTCCCCGGAAGTAAACTCGGAAAGACTTATAACGAACACATAGAGAGGTTATATAGCGTTAACAGAGCGAGTGACTTCGCAAATGAGCAGTCAGAGAATTCTGGACAAAGACAATGACAAAAGAAGGAGCTACGAGCAAGAAAACTAAATTCTTCTACTCACTGACTACTTCCTGCTTTTCCTGAGTGAATACTCAAGCTTTTCCGGTACCATATAGATCGATTCGGAAGCGATATAGTTGTATCAAAACGGATTTCTAAGTTATAACTCCTTGTGTTATATATTTATTGCTTACATACACATGTGCATGTTACGCAAATAGGAAATTTTCGTCTTTTTCAGAGTGTTACTTCATTTTCTGTTACAAGTCGAATGTTATCGTTGTTTATAGTGTTGCGCGCATTACTACCTCTTATTTTTATAATTTTTCAAATTCAAGACGTGTTACAAGTCTGAGGTCATCAATGGTAACCAGGAAACTCCTGGTTTACACTGCCGTCATCGGGACTATGTTCTCTTGTTCCTGTCGGTGACAGTCATTAAAAAGAAACCTCAAATTTTGTATTCTGTATAAAATCCGCGAAAAATTACTTAAACCACATCATGATATCATAGTTAAAAGCTAAAGTTTTTACTTGACAAATACCGGAAGTTTACAGAACGGTAATAAAAGTAATTTTTTATAATGATATAAAGGAAACGGCTGGAATCGACCAAACTTTCGGGGACAACAAACACGTCATGCTTCCGGTCAGATTTGTGTGGCAGTCAAGGTTGTGTGCGTAAGTTGCCCCTGACATTAGTCAGTTTTCATCTATATTATGTGTAACATCCGGATATTTAATTTTTTTTTTTTTAATTCACTTATTTTCTTCCGGTGGGTTTTTCAATTATTATTAAAGCGCTAATCGCTGATTCTCTTGAATTTTCTTTTTAAGGACAAATTGTTTTAAAAGAAAATTTTTTCTATTTTTTGTTTTTAAATTTTTGTCTCAACTAAAAAAGAAATTTTACTTAACAGAAAATAGTTCATTTAATGACGTAACTATAGAAAATTAACTTTCACTTTGTTATCTTTAAAACTATAAATACAGCAACTAGGTTAGTTATATTTATTTCATTTGAAATCAATATTTATTGATTTTGCAAGAGACTTTCAAAAAATTAAATGTCTTTAGTGTTGTGAGGACCTCATCTCTCTCAAAGAATGGTCTTAGAAAATTGGTCTAAACAGACGCTTTCGACAACTAACTAAACTCTTTAGACGATAGAGATCTGAACAGACTCTTGGCAACAGAAGACTAATTAAAACCCATCTTGGCTTCCTGACCAGTGGGGTTCATCTAAACGTACCAATCTTCAAAGAATTCTACAATCTAAAATACTTCCATCCGTAGTAAACGCTCCATTTTTACTTCTCAAATCGGGCTACAAATAGATCTCAACATTTCTTTCATCACCCAAATCGCAAACTCCACATCAGCCTGTAAATCCACTAGCTCGAAATCATTCTAGAACTTTCTGGCAACCCGACAAGACGTCTTAAAGGACAGTGGTCTCGTGATCTCCTCTCTAGTGAAGAGAGTGGACCAATAGTTTTGTGTTTTTGGAGTGTTACCACCGGGTAACTTTTCCCCTAGTTTGAAACTACTTTTCTCTTTTCACTTTGCAATTTAAGGCGCCAAGGCGCTGATTGTAGCAAAAATAATCGCCGAAAAATAAATTGGTTACTGTATTTGTAAAACTGCCAATATTACTGAAAAACGGAAATTAGCAATTTCAATTTAGAATGGAATATAGGCGAATAAGCTTTTGGAGTAAATGAGGCAAGCGGAAAAGTCCATTCAGTGCTACTGTTACTGAATGGACTTTTTAGTGTTCGAGGATTTTCGTAGAAAACTGAAACTTTGTATGCCCCTAAGGAAAAATGCTTCTGGAAGCAGTTATGGTGTAGAGTTTGGGGGTTAACCCTTTTTTCTTTTAAGCCGAGGAAAGTACAATCTGTATACAGATCAGGATAAAGTAGGCCTAATCAGAAAATGAAGACTGACACAGCTTGGCCATTTGAAGCACTTGGAAAATAAGAGATCAGTCAAGAGATCATCAAGAGATCATCAAGAGACTGTTCCTAGGTCATCCAAGAAAGAATTGTAACGCAAAAAGCAGAATATCTCACTCTAAAGTTCCATTATTGGAAATTGAACAGCCAATTAAAATAAATTGCGAATATTTTCACTTAAAACACTAGATTTTCCTTTTTTGACTGACGAGAGCTTTTGAGAAGTTGTAAAAAAAAAAAATACTGTAAATGAACTTATGCCTTGATCTGATATTTTATTTATTTTAAAGGAAGAAAAGCTTCGCAGGAAAATGGGAAAAACCAAGGTATAAAATAGAAGAGCAACAATCATTGGCCGGTGGTAAGATTCAGTCCACAGTATCACCATAGCAGCCGCCGTTGTTATGGAAACAGTTGTTAAATATAACTACAATGTTATATACGTATTGTGTACGGTACTGTTATTCATTTCAGCTAGCTAGTGAATTTTCATATTTCCTTTGACTAGATCCTTATTTCAAAGAATGGGCACTCGCTTTTCTCTAGTAGTTTTTCCCGCTGAGTTTCACCATAAATTTATGTATTTCCAGTCTTCTATCTGCACATAGTGGTACTATATCATCCTTAACATCTTAAGGAACCTCTTTTCCTACTTCTAATGTGTTAATTAGTTTTTTCATTTTGGTCATCTCCCTTTCTTCCGTTGAGATTTCAACATCCGCTTGTTGCGTACCATTCTTTCATTTTATTTATACATTAATGATTGTATTATTTCAAAATGCAGTCTTGACATACAGCTCTGAAACCTGGACCACATCTAAAACAGATGAGAGAAGCCTCCTAGTCTTCGAAAGGAAAATACTGCGGCGAATTTTCGGCCCAGTACGTGTGGGACAGGAATGGAGGTCTCGGACGAATCAGGAGCTGTATGTAATGTTTAAAGGAATAGATGTGGTTAAATTCATGAAATTGGTTAGTCTTCAGTAGGCTGGGCAAGTGGTAAGGATGAGGGACGAGGAAATCCCAAAAAGGGTGACGGATGAGCACCTCCATGGAGTTAGGAGAGTTGGGAGGCCTGAAGCTGCGCTGGACGGACGGTGTTGCTAGGTCGTTGCTGAATATTGCCGAATGGAGAGCGGCAGCAAAGAGCAGGACTGACTGGCCGGAAACTGGTTGAGGAGGCCAAGACTCAGCATTGAGTTGTAGCGCCATTGGATGATGATGATTATTATTATTTCAGAACGCCCACTAGGGAGCGAATCAAGCTTCATTATGTGGGAAGTAATATTCAATTGATTGATAAGTGTCATTCATAGATTGCAGAAACAATATGAGAAGTAAAAAAATCAAACTTTTACGAAAAGTAAAAGAAACTAAATGCGTATAAAGTCAAAGAGGATGATGAGCAGATCGAAAAGATTTGGGATTGGCCGCCTGATGTAAACGTTCAAGTCCAAACAAGTACTAACCTGTTCACTTTATCACTTTCCATGAATGACCTGAATCATGTTGAAGGTTGCACAGAATTGATTGAAGCTGGGAATTAATAAGACATTGAAAAGATTTCTCTCTTTATTAATGAAAGGGAAAAGTTATATATATACATATAGATATATAAGCAATACAGTGAAACTGGCGGTTCTAGACGGTTAGTTCCCGCGCGATTCCACTTTTACTTAATGTGTCTTCCACTCGTGCTTGCAGTGAGCGCGCCATCACTTTCGCGCCACTAACATTTCACTTTCATCCTGAAGAAATGTTAAAAAGAAACTTTTATTTTATATTCTAATTAATAAAACGTTAATTAATTTCTATTAATTTAGTAATTTAATTTAATTTGTGTTTGTACCTTTTTTAAAAATAAAAATTTGGTTACTTCCGCAGTGCTGGATGCTGTCGCAATGTATCAATACAGATATTTCCGGTGTTAACTCTAAATCGGAGTACATCTGCAGCTATGTTCCCATAGTGACAGGTGTCCAAGTAAATGGTGTCCTTAGTTTCTTCTTAGTTCATTGATATATACAAAATTTTAAGGATTTGGCAGTGGGCCTACCAAATCGAAGCAAAAACTAGCTTGAACATACGAGGTCTGTAAATTAAGTAATGAGACTGATAAATTTTATTCAAAAAGAATTACAATTCTATATTGGTCCTTCAAAATGACTTTCTTCTGAAGCCACCCAGCACTGGAGACGTTTCTTCCAGTCCTCATAGCAGGGCTCAAACTCTGATACTGGAATAGCCTTCAGCTGGTCGGTTACAGCCGTTTGAAGTTTTCGACTGTCCCAAAATGAATGAGTTCCCTTGAGGTGATTTTTCAACTTCGGGAAGAGAAAACAAGTCACAAGGACTCAAGTCAGGCGAATAAGGAGGCTGAAGAGCCACAGGAATGTTTTTACTGGCCAAAAACTCTGGTTTATTGAAATTGCTGTGTGACAAGGAGCATTATCGTGAAGCAACACCCACTTGTTCTTGATGTTTGGTCTCACACGAATGAACCTTTTTCGAAGTTTTTCAAACGGTCAATTAACACTTTTATCTTGGGGTTCTTGAAAAACTTCGAAAAAGGGTCATTCGTGTGAGACCAAACATTAAGATTCAGTAATACTCAAGGCGCAGCAAAATAAATAGATAAAGGGAAACAAGGAGGCAGCCGATTTGGCTATCCCAAACACCACCATATCCTGAAAATCCCCATACGATCCTGACTAGAAAAAACGGCCAGCAATGCAAAGAAGATAGCTAGCTTTTCCCACCTCTCCTTGAAGATGAAGTCCTTAGGATCAACATTACTCAGCCTGGGCATCTGTCTTATATAAAAGGTCCATGCTATTACTGACTGATGACTGGACATGAACTTAGTTGAGGAGATATTTCTGGGCGAGCGGAGACACAACGTCCTTCACATAGTTAAGTCCGTCTGTCTCGAGGTTTCCTTTTTTATTAGAATACGCCTGCGCTCTACAAGAACCATTCAACCGTCTATAAAACACTTTTACTTTTTTTTTAAAAAAATATTTTTTTTTGTCTTTGTCACAACTACATGAATGTTCGACCTTCAAGAAAGTAAAAAGACCAGGACTCGTCTTGGTGCTGTTGGGTGGGGGGAGGAGGAGAAAAAAAGGATGAGAAATAATGTTACCTGAAATCGAAAGTAGGTTTTTAAGATGTGTTAGTAGTATGTTTTAGAGAAAGGGCAGAGGGGGCCCCAGTGTTGCCTCATAGTCAGCTGTGAAGCACCTGCACTTCTAAAACCTTCCACCTCCCACCCGAAATAAGGGCTCCTCCCCTCTCACTCTCTGTCACTCTCACGCACACATGCACCTTGTCTTTAGTATGTTGAAGTCTGTCTCTTTACGAAAAATCGACCTTCACCCGATAGACTAACACCAACACATTTAATGCCCTTCCTAACCCTAACAGTGGCTTTTTATTCCTTTGGAACTCCTTCATCTTCGGTTAACATCTTTAATTAATATCAACTAGGGTTTTTCTTAAAAAAAAAAGAAAGAAAAATATTAGTTCTAAACGAACGAGTAGTCAGTCGTAATTCAAAAATATAAAAAGCGTGGAGGGAAACTCACCCCAATTTGTCTTAGTATTAGAGGTTTTATTAACCAGAACTTTGGTTGTTTCCGTTTTCCTGCGAAACGTCCATTTTGAGATATCATAAAAAAAGTTCTTTTCTAATATTATCTAAGTTTAGGGGTTTGAAACTCAATTAAACCATTGGCCACTTTGGTGCAACAGGCAAGATTCACGCGGGCCCACAACATATTTCCGAATATCTGGATTCAGAGACTGAGAACAGACAATCTTCTTCATTAAGGTAGATAGATGTTGACTATACTTAATCTTGATCTGTATAACGTTTTATTATAATTTCATAGACGGGAAATAGTTGCTCACACAACAAGAACGTACTCCAAAAATAACCAGCAAAATTTTGTACAGCAAACATTTTTGGATATTTCTCACTCTAAATAAGAATATATTTTGGGAGAATTCCTACTTCGTCTTTTAGAGCCGAACCATTCTGGAATTCCACTGAGAGTGGCAGACATATTTGGCTTCTGAACGTCGCCAGAACTAAGTCACCGCGTTTATACTAGCAGGAAAGGTCCTTGGCCAAGTGTACACTCGTCTTCAGCAGTATAAAGGGTTAACAAGGAATTGGTGTATACGGTATTGCCTCCAATCTCCTTCCCATAAGCGCTATTCATAACATTTTTTTTATATTTTTCCTTTTATTTCAGTACATCGTGGGGGGCCACCAAAAAAATTACCTCAGGGCCTTTCCTGTCAGTTTGACACCCCCTGATCTAAGTTATAACCAAACTTTTCTTCCAGTCACTAATATTGGTCCGCTGCTCAGATAAAAGACTAACAGGAAACATTCTCGTTCAACTTAAGCCACACTCGACTATATTAGAAAACCGATTAAGACTATCACTAAAGAATAAACTTGTCTTATACAACACCTAAACCAATATGGGAGCTACGGAATCGAACATCGGGGTTGCAGTGAGCTTACGTAATCGAAGCAAACACTAGCTTGAATACTTCCGATTCAGTAATACTCAGCGTGTAGTGCAGCTATAATAAATAGATGTAGGGAATAAGCAGTCAGCCGATTTGGCTATCCCATACTACCTACACGTTCACTATATCTACTAAGCATCACGATCTTCTAAGAATTTGAACCTTACAATCAAACTTTTATTGCATTTTTTTTAATTTAAATTAAAAAAAAAAAATATTTGAATAATTTCCCAGGGAATTTGGTTTTATTTACCTTCCGGTGGCGTGTTTAAAAGTGCCATTTCAGTTAAATGGGCAGTCTTACCATCTGGATGAAGAATGAAGTCTATTCCAAAAATTTGGAGTTTAAAAGGCACCTATGAATGGGAAGATTGAGGGTCTTATTAAGAAGAAATCTCACCAGATTTTTCAGATATCCTGTACCGGAAGTAAAGCCAGAAATGAAATCAGAATGAGTTTAAACTATGCCAGGAATTCTTAGTCTAGAATACTCTGGATTTGGAGTAGAGAAAGTTTGTGCTGATCAGTGTGGCTGTGCACATGGTGACTCTACAGAACGAACACACATGCCGACCTCCAGGTGGTCTGAACATCCCCTTACCATGTCACTCTCTCCTTCTCACTCACCCTCACTTTCTAAAATCTATAGACAGGGTTTCTTCTGTTTCTTCTTTCTTTTCTTTTTTGCGCCAACAATCCCAAGTAATAGTAAAAACTCCCCCTCCGCGATCTTGTGCAACCTCGAGTACCCCTTCTCCATCCGCGTTGCATTAAAAGGGTAGGACCTTTCTTACACACCCACGTAACAATCTGGGTCCAGGTACGTGTGCATCACAGACACTTTCTTTCTTCGTTACACCCATCTCTCTCTTCTTCTCCTTCTACTTCTTCAATATCCTGACCTTCATCTCATTACTTCTGTCTCTTTTTTCTTTACTCACCCTCTCTATACTTTAACCAGCAATCGGCTGCCTTCCTCTCTTCTCCATCTGCCCTTGTATTACGTTTACCCTTATAAACACTTGAACTATTTTAAAAACTAGGTCTCTCTCTACCTAGGTAGCGATTCCCCTTGCTTCTTGATCAAATAGTTGATCCTTTTCCCTCCCTGAATTCTTTTCTATTTAATTTTGCTATGATTTCACTTTCTTTATGATGCACTTTTCTATGTTACGTTCGTATTGTTAGCTGCCGACATTGTTAACCTTTTTTTTTATTGTTGAAGTTATATCAATGTTACATTTTCGTATTTCGCAAAGTTTTGGTATTTCACAAAACCTATATTTATCGATCTTTCTGGGAGTGAGCTTACAAAATAAGATGAGTGCTTAGTTTTTTTGTTTTTTTTAGAAAGAGAAAGCAAAAAAACTAAGTCCTGAACGGTCTTTCTCGCAGAGATGTTCTCGGTAAAAGTGTTGTAAAACAGTAGAGACTGTACTACTTTATTTCACTAAAGTATTATCCTGAAAATGTAGTCAGTTTAAACTCTACAGTTTAAAGTTCCAATCAAGCTAAAAATATATCTGCTACAAGTTTATTTATGCAGATAAAATAATTACCTAATATTTAATGTCAGTTTTCACAACTTCCGTTCAACAACGGAACTATTTTCAAATACATTAACATTTCGGCTAAATTTAGAACCGTGATTTTTTTTATTTATCCTTTTATTGAGGTTTACACCGTACCCATAGGGCACAATAAGTAAATGAGATAAATGTAAGATTACAGTAACGTGGCAGACGTGAATGACGGTCATCCAGTGATGGCCGCCATTAGTCTCCCAGTTGGTCACGGGGCCAACGGCGTCTCAGCCGTCTTCGAGGATTGGAGGGTAGCGTAGTTGAAGACCAAGTTTGCAGCTAAAGGGATGGGATGAAATGGAGAGTTTTTGATGAAAATTTTTATATCGGATTTTGGCAAGTTCTCGGAGATGAGTGGAATTTGGATATCTGTGTGTATTGTGTGGTTGCTAACATAGTAGAATGGAGCGTCTACTATGCGGCGGAGTATTTTGGATTGGAGTGTTTGCAGTCTATTTATGTTTGATTTTTTTAGCTGTTCCGTAAAGTTCGAGTCCGTAAGTCCCATATTGGTGGTGAGAAGAGCTGTATAGAGTCGTCGTTTTTGTTCTGTAGTGAGAGTTTTGAGCGTTTGTAGAACTTGAATAAGGAATATCGTTATTTAAACAGAGGTTAAGGAACAAAAACTTGGTTAAGTGATTTATCTCCTTTTCTTTTTCGGTTTTTGTAAAAACCAATGGTTCCTTGGCGGGAGGGGGACGGGTTCTTTTTAGAAGCCATTCTTCCCATCTGAGACCTTTCCGTAGCGGGAAAGTGTTCAAGTTATACTCTTGAGAATTGTAATAAGATGAAGTTGGGTACGTGAGTGTGTTCAGAGAATATTTAAAATATGTATTTCCTGTAAAAAAAAAACTTCAAACTTCGGAAACTCTGTCCCAATCACAAATGCTTTTCTGTAACACTAAGGGGGAAGTAAGAAGGAAATATGATTATTTCAGTTTAGATAATCACAGGAAGTGATGTGAGAGAGAGTGACAAACTGACAGACAGAAGAGTGTAGAACGTTAGAGGAAGGTTGGCAAGCCTGCGGAGGGACTTGCGAGTGCATTGCACTTGCGCGCCAATAGGGCCTTGACCTCCAGGATATCCTCTACTCCTTCACCTGCTGCCGCTGCCGCCGCTCTTGTTATACTCATCAACAACAACAACACAGCAACGTCAACATACTGCGAGGGGCCGACAACCTGCACTCTGCGCAACGGCCGCAACTACCGGCAGTTCTCCCTTGCCCGCTCTGAGTACTGAGCTGTACTCTTGCCAACCGCACTTTAAAAAAAACTAAAATATATCTTTGATTGTCATATTTCTTTTTCTTTCCACATGATATAATAGTCATTATCATTACTGGATGAAAAATAGGTTTTGGAGATCGGTACCAAATTTTCTATCATTACTTCCGTTAAAAACCATTAGTTAAGGTATAAATAAGTTTTTTTTGTATCGATTATAATTCAAAACAATTAGATGATTTATTGCTGAGTTATTGTTGGCTTTATAAGGGCGTATTTGGAAAAGTAAATGACTTCTCATGAAGTCTTCCTTCCGCTAACTTGGGTCACTGCACAGTGATGGGGGTCACCGATTTCAACTTTTTTTTCCCCTGTTGCGTATTTTAGGTCGAAAAATGTTAGAACCGTGTTCCTGCATTCTTGAGATGCTATTTACTATCAATTTTTATCGGCCATTTTTCCCCTCACAGTAAAATAAAAACCATCAGCATCAATGCCATCATTTTTCAGGAGAACAAACTTCTTGGAGCAACATCCCACTGCTGGGGCCCCTGGCCTGCTCTAGAATTCCATTACTTTATCGCTAGCCACGATTTTCAGCAGTCTTGTATCATGCCCAGATGGATTTCCGACCTGCCCAACGTTTCTTTTTGCTCCTGATTCACCAAACTGCACTCTTCTGGGAATTGCAGTTTTCTTTTTCCACCCTGCTCCCCGTTCGCAGTCTTGTCAACTGGTTATACTTGACAATATCCACTTCCGAGTACTATAACCTTGCGCCACAATGTTGTGATGCACATTTGCTCCAGTGTTCATTTTTCTTAATTGATTCATGTATCTTTTTGTCTAAGACGAGTAGCTTCTGCTCCATCACCTAGGTCATAGCCCAAGCTTCAGCTCCTGCGTCAAAAAATTATGCTTTTAATTGCACTTTGTACAAAAACACATTTTTGGCCTTTTTAAATACCTCATGTGTCCCGTAATTGCATTTACTGACGGTTATAAGTCTCAGGTGTACCTACACTCAAGATAAGATTCTAGTAGGGCGACCCAATGGCCCTACGCCACTGCGGCCTCTTTGGATCTCATTGTGGCTCAAGCAATACAGCTTAATGCTCTCATGCCTCAAAAACCTACTTAAAGCCATTATTCTTGTTTCTTTGCCTAAAAGTTGCACGCATAAAAACTGTAATTTCGCTTATTTCTTTTATAAAGCAGTAAATCGAATTAATGAATTAGCAGCACTCGATACAAAATATAATAAGGAAATAAATTTCATTTTGTAAATACAAATTTTTTTCCCTGGATCCAGGAAGTCCTTTTGTACTCTTCCTTTGACATAAGCACGCCCTGGGAACTACGAAAGGAAATTAAAAAAAAAAAAATAAAGAAAATAAAAAAGTTTTTAGATTCAAATTAAACTGTAAGAGCTAGTAATTTTATTTGTATCATTTCCGCCTAAAACAAAAACGTGTTCGTAGTTTATAGAAACAAAGTTCAAAGAAAACCAATGTAACACTTCCGGTCTAGTGCTCTATTAGTATAAAATTATACCTAAAAAATTAATTTATATTTATAATTATGTAGATAATGGGGTGTCCTCCTCCAAACCTGGCAAAGTGTCATATCCGGTTGGCTGAATTTTTCTAAAAGATTACGGACGTGTCCGGGAGGTGGTGCCTAATTTAAATATTAAACTTAAACTCGGCTATTTTCAGTTTGTGGGTTATGCCGAGCTTCGAACTGACAGACAAAATATGAGAGAATTTAAAATGTGTACTTCTAGTGAAAAACACTTAAATACTAAAATGCACACTTCAGCTGGCAGTTAAGTGAAAGTAGTGCATGGATATCTGTGATGTTTAAAAAAGGGTCGAAGGTGAAAGATTTAGTCGGGGGAGGGGTATGACTCAGTGAAAGTCCCGATTAGATAGCTGATGGGTGGATTTTGTGGTGGGGGACAATCTGCACGACCGACCACTTGACCTACACTCCCTGGTGGTGAGTCGACCTTTTCTTCGTTAGGGAAGTAAGTCCACCCTAACTTGATCTGCTGGCTCCATCATCCTCCAGTAGAACAAGTAGCATATGTGTTCTGTAATATTTCTGAGTCATGTTGACTTACTCATTTTGCCACCACTTTGCGACAGACAAAACACTTTTAGTCACTATCTCATTGTAAAATACATATTGACATCAGTCAGTCCCTTTAATTGAAACAGAAATTTGAATCAACCCTTTGTAATACCTCCAACAACTGATCAACATTCATTGAACTATCCACCCCTTGCATTCATTTCTCTTCCAGAATTGATTAGGTCAATTTAAATGCATACACCGCTACTCTCTGATGAAATCAACTTTCTGCATTAACATTGTTTGTATTTAAAAAAAAAATCTCGCGGGCACACTCACACGACTTTTCTCTCAAGATCTTATTTGTACATTCTCTAAACTCTTACTCTTTAAACCAAATTTAATTCTTATTTATATTTACTGATTGTAAAATTGCACATTGCGCCGAAACGACAATGAAAAAAACCTAGCCCTTAGAAAATCCCTTCGCAGAATTCTGTTCTCCTCTCAGCTTAATATCTGGTACGGTCAAGCCACAGTAAGTATTGTGGTGAATGATGGAGCTGGCTTCACCTCTGGACCACGGTTTACCTCATATTGAGGCGCCACTAAAGCCGAGCGATTGGCACTATGATTTTTAGATAGTGAGTTCTATACCCGGAGACTGTCTTGTGTTTTTTATTTTTTTAAAGTTTTTTCCCTCTCTCAAATTGGTCCTCACGTTAAGTGAGTGACTGTCTGTGAAGTGTACCACGAACATAAGGAAAATCACCGGAAGTCTCATTTTTTGAGTGGATATTTCTCAAAATCCGACTTACTTTAAAATTGAAATCTTAAATTGATCACAATTAGATGTAAAATTTGATTTGAAATAGTTTTGTAGCAGCCCCTTCCCCTCTCACACACACACCAATGAAATGCCTAGCCGAAATTCAGAGTCAAGAGAATTATCAGTTCATCTAGGTGCTTCATTTTCGATTTCTAGAATTACGTAAAACTCGTAAACGGAAGTTGTGTTAGTGTTCACAACAGACTTTTTATATATTTGCATTTTCATAATAATGAAATAATGTGACTTAACCAGTTAAGCGCGTTTGACTTTGTATACACGGTCAAACCAAATCTCTATTACAGTGCGTTCGACGTGTATACTCGTTGTGAAAAATATAAAACTGCCATTAACTATAAAAACTCGAAATTTTAATCAAATACAATTTGATGGGATGTTTCCTTTATCTTACCCAATAGAACTGCCGAGTATTTTACACGGAGTGGGGTGGAGGGAGTCAGCCAAATGATAAGTGGTTGGTTCATGTTTGGTCTCCGCATTAGATATTGGGGAATTACGTACACAAATAGAAGCTCTCAACCCTTGAGCAATGCTGTTTCTTAGCTTTTAGATAGAGATTCAGGACCTCAGTACGAGCATGATTTCATTTTGCATAGAATTCAAAGCTCTTTTCTTCCTTGTAAAAACTCTTGTGTCTCTAGTTAACTAGGAGCAATGCAAACGTGAAGCGGTGCAAGATTTTGAAAGAGCACAGAATGCTCTGTAATGCTCAAGCCCCAGAGAGATTGCAGAAAAAGTGCTTGCAGTGATTATTACGACTATTGTAAACTTTTGGTTGTTTTTCAATTCCGCACTCTGTGGGCGGTTTTTTAAAATTAAATTCCGTGCTTAACTCTCACTAGCAAATAATGAGTCCCTTTTCCGTCTCTCACTTACATTTTATTATTATTTATTACTTTTTATTTTATTTTTTCTAATTACAAAAGAATTTGACCTCACCTTGATCAAGGCGGAAATATAAACATGTGAGGTCACACGCTCGCAACATGTGTGCTAGTGGGCTAAATATTGAAAGGCTTTCCATCGTTGAGTAGAACTTGTCTGTCTCTCTCTCTCTTTCTGCGTGCGTCGGTTTGTCTGTCATTACAGTCGATATAAAAAGTAAAACTATTACTTCCCGTTACTTTTATGATTTTTATTTTTATTAATTTTTTTTTTGTAATTTCTTTGGAATTAAAAAACAAAACAAACGAACAAAAAACGTGTCGTGAACATTCACACGATTATCGCTAAAGATTCTTTAAACTTGGAATTTCTACTGATAAGTAATTTTTGATGGAAATAAAAGAGCTTATATTAGATATATAATAATAATAATAATAATAAAAAGGGAAGGGTTTAGTTATGCGGTTAGCGTATTGGATTCCCACGCGGAGGTCCCGGGTTCGAATCCAGCTGCTGACCCTTAGATTTTCTCTTCCTAGGAGCTTCTTCTTACAGCTCACTGGTCCGGTGATAGACAGTGTTGTCTGTAACGAGGGAACACTGTCCGGAGGCCGGCAGTGCACTGAAAAAGCTCCGGGCGCCAATAACCTTAGATGCTGACGCGCCTTAAATCATTAAAAAAAATAAAATAAAAAAATTAATAATAAAAAGTCCAAATATTCTTTTAAATCATTTTTAAACCTCAGTGAATTATACTCGTATTTTGGAGAATGGATGAAGGGATTATACTAAGTGACTGGTTATCAACTAGATCGATTCTAAAATATTAAATCAGTTATAATAAACTTATACGTTTCAGCAGCAGTAGGTAATCGATTTATCGTTCATTAATTTGGAATTTAAAAAAATAACCAACATAACAACCTTGGCATTTTGCCGCAAAATATCACACATACTGACGGGTTGAGTTGAAATCGACAAAATTTTATGATTTAATTAATAAAAATAAATTCATTAATATTTTTATTTGATTTTTCAAAATATTATCTGAGAATTACTTATTATTATTTTTTTTATGGTGTTATTTCGATGTGGACATCTCGATTTTTGCTGGCTATAAAACAAAATACAAAAAACTCCCAAGTTGAATTGTGTTAACATTTCATAGTTGATTTTTTTTTTTTTTTAACGGAAATAACCGTTTTAAGATGCCCTTAAATCGAAAGAGTGTGCGTGTTTTTTTAAAGAAAATACTTCTTCTAAACTAATGCTACAACTCATGAAGAGTCTTGGCCTCCTCAAGACGCCCTATAGTTGCGGAATCCAAGCATTGCCAAAGCAACCTCTTGCCACACAATCCTGCCATCGCGTTCTTTGTCTGCCTACCCTCCTGGGACCTTCATCGCTGCTCTCCATAATTTTTTTTTGGGTACTTCTTCATCTCCCATTCTTGCCACGTGCCCTGCCCATCGCAGTCTTCCGAGTTTTATAATTTTGGCGATATCAAGTTCCTTGAACAAAGCATATACCTCCCGGTTATTCCTGATTCTCCAGTTCTGTCCATCACGTACAGGGGCCATAAATTCTATAAAGAAAATATTTGGTGGTTAATTTTTTTGTTTTAACTGCCAGCTAATCCGGATAGTGTTCTTTCGTTACCGGCAACACTAACCTATCACCGAACAGTAAGTTGTGAGAAGCTTCTAGGGAAAAGGAATTGAAGGGGCCTACAGAGGAATTTCCGCATAGGGGAATCCAGTTTTACGCTAAACACCGAGCTAATACTGTCTATGTTTCTTTGTGTGTGCATAAGAACACTTCCGCCCTCAAAATGGCAAATAATAGTTGAAAGCTTAAACTTTTTTTTTTTTTTTTTTTTTTATCTTTTATTTGAAATTTACACCTGCACTCGTACAGTACAATAAGTAAATATGCTGGGCGTACAATAAAAATGGCGTGGCAATCATGAATGATGATCATCCAGTGATGACCATCATTAGTCTACCAGTTGGTCACGGGGCCAACGGCGCCTCAGCCGTCTTCGGGGGTTGGAGGGAAGTGTGGTTGAGAATAGGTTTGCAGCTAAAGGATTAGGGTGAAATGATAGTTTTTGGTGGAATGTGTTGTAGCGGGTTTTGGCAAGTTCTGGTATAAATGGAATGTTGAGGTCTGTGTGTATGGAGTGGTTACTGACATAAAAGGGAGCGTTTACAATGCGGCGGAGTATTTTAGATTGGAGTGTTTGTAATCTGTTGATGTTAGATCGTTTAGCTGTCCCGTAAAGTTCAAGTCCGTAAGTCCATATTGGAGCAAGAAGGGAAGTGTACAGTCGACGCTTGTTCTGTAGTGTTAGTTTTGAGCGTTTGTCCAGTAGTCCAGCTTAAACTTAAAAAAATTTATTTACGCACCCAATGAAACACTAGAAACAAGCTTACGTGGAAAATTATTTAGAAGTCATCCTTTGTGGATTGGGGCTTTTTTTCCATGGGCTTTCAGAAACTTAAACTGCTGAAGAAAATACCTAGGTTGGAACCTTGAGAGTTGCGTGTTTACGAGTTCCTATACGGCAAGAAATGTTCCCAGTACCTTAAATTCGAAAAAAGAAGCAATGGAATTCCCCCAGTCAGAAGATAGTCAGAATGTATTATTAGCTAAACAACAAAGAGGTCTATTACGCTGAGGAAATACGCGAAATAACTTGACCACTTCCTTTTAAAACCTGTTTGAAGAGAAGAAGCAAAAGTTAACAACTAATATCACCATGAGTTAATGCGATTTTAAAAAACAAAAAACAATAAAAAAAGAGAGAGGAAATATTAAGATTAGAATAAAATTGAAACTATAAATAGAACAGAACCACTTTAATTCTGCCTAGTTTACATTTTAAGATGACTAAAAGTTTTTTTAAAAAATAAAAAAAAACATCATTTTGTTTATAATAGGATCTGTCATTAATGACCTATTTTATTATTTTAATAAGATAAACATAAATTTAACTGTTGAATAATCAGTTTTTTCCATTTTTAAGTGCTTATTTATTGTTCCCTTTAGTTATAAAATTTTAGTTTTTGTTTTGGAATAGCCGCTATGATTTTTTAACTTTTGGGTTTTTTTTTAACATTTTAAATAGAGATTTAATGCGCATCTTGTTATCATCGAAAAACGCAATTTAATTTTTCTAAGTTTCCTGAGTAAATAAAATTTAGTGTGCACAACTCACACGACTTTCTGTAATTGAAGTAATACACTATTTTTTTTTTTTTTTTTAATATTAAGCTCATTGGTTAGCTTCCCATGATTGGACAGTGTTTTATGTAACAATAGAATACTGCTCATCAGGAAGAGAGAGTACTGAAAAAAATCCAATTGAATTAAAACAAAATTTAATTTTAATCATGATTGAAAATCGACCAAAATTGGTTGATTGAATTCAATTTACTTTCAATTAAATTAGAATTTAATCAATTTAAATTTTTAATCATACAAAATCCGAATTTGTTTTTTTTTTTAGATAGTCAAATATGTGTGTAAGGTTGGCTCATATAGGTCTAAAGAGTCACCAACGTGGTTAAATGTGAGTGTAAGGTAGCCCTATAAAGGTCTAGAGAGTCATCTGCATGATTAAATTTGGCTGAAAGGTAGTCCCATATAGGTCTAGAGAGTCACCAATATCGTTAAATGTTAGTGTAAGATAGCCCTATATAAGTGTAGAGAGTCACCAACATGGTTAAATGTGGGTGTAAGGTAGTCCTATGTAGGTCTAGTGAGTCGCCAACCTGATTAAATAAGAGTGTATGATAGTCCTGTATAAGTCTAGTGAATCGTTAATGTGGTTAGGTATGAGTATAAAATAGTCCTGTATAACTCTAGTAAGTCACCAACGTGGTAAAAATGTTGGTGTAAGGTAGTTCTATATAGGTCTAGAGAGTCGCCAGCAAAAGTTAAAAGTGGGTTGAAGATAGTTCTACATAAGTCTGGAGAGTCACCAACTTGGTTAAATGTGAGTGTAAGATAGTCCTATATAAGTCTAGTGAATCGTTAACATGGTTAGATATGAGTATAAAATAGTCCTACTTAAGCCTAGCGAGTCGTCAACATGGTTAAATATGAGTGTAAGATAGTCGTATCTATAAGTATATATCTATATCTATAAGTCTAGTGAATCGTTAACATGATTAGGTATGAGTATAAAATAGTCCTATATAAGTCTAGTGAGTCGTCACTATGGTTAAATGTGAATGTAAGGTTGACCTATGTAAGTATTGTGAGTCGTCAACATGGTTAAATGTGAGTGTAAAGTTGCCCTATGTAAGTCTTGTGAGCCACCAACATGGTTAATTGTGAGTGTAAGGTTGACCTATAAAAGTCTTGTGAGTTACCAAGATGATTAAGGTACTATTTCCTGAACTGAAAATAGAAAAACCTTCCGAGCAAATTCAATTTATAAACCTAAAAAATACTGAGTAGAAAATCAAGAAATAGCCAAGCTGTAGTAACTGCATTTCTGTTTACAGAAATTGCCACTAGAGTTCTCCACCGACTGGACTGTAAAGTAAGCTTGCAGCCTATTTAATGGCGGCTTAAACTCTACAATATGCCTATTTCTCATTTATCGATTTCGCGATTAAACAATACAAATTCTGAACTTTGTTGTTTCTGTTATCGATAATTGAGTAAAACATCAAGTATTATACCAAAAGAAATATTATTTAACGTATTTTTAAAGGGAAATTGTTTTTATTGCTTAAATCGATAGTTTATCAAATACCTATGGGAGAAATGTTGAAAAAAAAATTTTAAATGAATGATTTCATTGATTTTATTACTTTCAAAGTATTAGCCAATCACAGCGTAGTAAGGTAGCAGGCGGTGGGCGGGTCATGCCCACCTCTAGTGTAGTCACGCCCCTTCCAATGAAAACCAGCTATGGGCTGGGCCAAAGCGTATTAACAATGGTGCTTCAATACCTTTCTCGTTTTTTTTCCATATCTATCATTATTTTCTCATATTTTATTAACTTTTCTTGATTATTTTAGAAAGAATATTAATCTTAGTAGATATTGAGAAATAATGCTAACAAATTATTATTTTTTTAAAAATATTATCAATTAACAAGAAATTTGTTATTAATTTAAGATCGTTTTCGAGTAGTTTTCGCCAATATTCGACAGTTTCACTTCACTTTCTCATGAAAACAATCTCGTATGGACACTCACATGACTTTTTCTTACCATAATTTACAAATATAATTGAACTTTATTGTAACTTAGAATGGCGTAAAAATAAGATCAGTTTAATAATAATGTTGATAGAATGAGATACATTCCCTCTGAACCAAACTATTAATTGAGAAATAATCACATGCCAAACTGACATTTAAGCTTAAATACGCCATTGGATCGGCTTCGAATGAATTAGTTTGTAAACAAAGTTTAAAAGAATAAATCGATTCTAGAAGCTAAATAATCGCTTGCTTACTGTTAAATCGATTCTAGAAACTAAATAATCGCTTGTTTACTGTAATCTTATTCCATAATTCGGCTGATTCTTTTCAGATTTTGATCAGTTAACTTTTAGATCGTTTTAATATTTTATAGATGGTACCGCCGTACATTACACTGGAATGGCACTAAGACGGAAGCCTCTCTCACTCACTCTAAAGAGTTCTTTTATGAATTTCCCTTGGGAAATGTTCCAACTGAATATTATATATCTAGACGTACGCAATTAGTAGGCCAATGTTCAGCGAAAGTGAATGAGTTGTGCCTGAGGAAAATCCCATGAAAACGGAAAAATCGGTTCAGCAAAGAGGTATTTCCTGTTGGTTTGAATCTAAACTAAATTTTAAATTAGATGATGCTGTTTTAGTTTTGGGGTATTTTGACCACACTTACACAAATTTGAAAAAAAAAACCACTGGTTTGGGCCCCAGGAGATCTCAAAGCGGGATACTTCCTGTGAAAAGGTTTTATTGGAGGTGTAGTGTGCACGGACATACAAACTGTATGGCTCAAAAATTTCTGAGTTAGAAGAATATTGATGAGTTAAAGTCAGAAAAAGGAGTTGTAGTCAGAAAACGTTACCGTTTACAGTAGCATTTTTTAGATTAAAAAAAAAACGAAAAATTTGCTGGAATCCTAGTTTAAGTTTAAAAAAAGAGAGTAGGTTCCCAAAAACGGCTCCAAAAATTGTTTTGGAGTGCCGCTAGTGCTCTTTTATAACAATTTTTCGTAAAAAAAAAGTAATGTTTTTTGGAGTTGGGTAGGCATACTTTATACTAAAAAAAAATTAAACCTTACTTCCGGCTAGCTTAGCCAATAAATCAGTGGTTAATTTTAAGCAATACGCCACTGAAAGTAACTGTACTCGGAAAAGTCTCATACGAGGGTCGTTTGAAAAGTCCGTGCAAAGTCAGAGAGATAGCACTACTGGCGCGTATCGAGGTTATGTTTAGTTAGTAGCATCTCTTGGAAGAACACACACCAAGTTTCAGCCAGATCGGTCTATTTCTTTGTGTTAGGCATTCGTTTGAATCGAGGAAGTCGAGTGATTTTCTCACGCACGACCAAAAACGAAATCGAAAAACGCCCTGTTGATGTTACTGCTCCAGAAATCATCGATAAAATCCATGATATGGTGATGGATGACAGAAGAGTGAAGGTGCGTGAGATTGCTAGTGCTGTGGGCATCTCGAATGAACGGGTACATAATATTTTGCATTAAATGGTTGCCGCGATTGCTCACGCTTGACCAAAAACGAAATCGTGTGAAGTGTTGCAAGGACGGTTTGCAGCTGTTCCAGAAGAATCTGCATGACTTTAAGCGTCGTTTCGTCACTGTGAATGAAACATGGATACATCACTACACTCCTGAGACCAAAGAACAATCTAAACAATGGGTTACCAAGGGGGAATCTGCGCCAAAAAAGGCGAAGACCGTTCCTTCGGCCGGAAAGATTATGGCGACTGTCTTTTGGGATTCGCAAGGAATAATCTGGAAAAGGGTAAAACTATTACAGGTGCATATTATTCATCGTTATTGGACCGTTTGAAAACCGAGCTGCAAGAAAAACGCCCACGATTGGCCCACAAAAAAGTCCTTTTCCATCACGACAACGCACCAGCTCACACCTCAGCAGTTGTGGTCGCAAAATTAATGGAAATAGGGTTCCAACTCGTTTCACATCCCCCCTATTCTCCAGACTTGGCTCCCTCGGACTACTATTTGTTCCCCAATATGAAGAAATGGCTGGCAGGAAAAAGATTTTATTCAAACGAGGAGGTAATTGCAGAAACGAATGGCTATTTTTCAGACTTGGACAAATCCTATTATTCGGAAGGGATCAACAAACTAGAGCAGCGTTGGACGAAGTGTATAAGCCTAAAAGGAGACTATGTTGAAAAATAAAAAAGGTTTACCCCAAAAAATTAAGTAGTTTTTATTTTTGCACGGACTTTTCAAACGACCCTCGTATGTTACTAAAATACAAAATAAAAAATATCGTATATTCAGAAAAAAGACCAAAGTAAAGCTTGTCCAAATCGATGGCATTGGGAGAAATTACACAAATCTATTATTAAAGATTTGTGTGTCACTCTGTAACCAGGAACAAATGAAGGTCAGGGGCGAATCCAATGTTTAATGGCTACCCTCCCCGCTTACAACAAGAAATTAGTTTAAAAAAATAATAATAACACTATATCAAATTATTCCCCAAATTTTATACTCTCCTATCAAACTAACTAAAATATCAAATAAATATTAGAATAAAAATAATTATATCATTACTAATACGTAGTTAGATTGTGTGTATGATGTGGTTGGTGTGCGTTTATAAAACACGTAGAAACTTGGCCGAAAGTGATTGTAACAGATTTATGAATGACCTTCGTCAGTACCAGCCTCCGCAACATCTGTTTTTGTAAATAAAGCTAGTCAGAATTTTTTTTAATCATATGATTAATTTTAGTAACTTGATTCATTGTTTACTATTAAATCATATGTTTTGATATTTTATTTTTTTTGGTTAGAGTGTTATTATTTTGTTCCTGCTTCGGGTATCAGAAAGGAAGTATTGCAATCTTACACGAGACATGATGATAATGCCTTCTACATTAAAAACATTACAAAATACTAAATTACGATTGGTCAACACCTATGGTTCTGACAGGAAGCAGTCTATATAATATTCAGCACATTGTAATATTTAACTATATACCCTCTTTATTTAGGCGTTCATTTAGATTATCCCTTTCTGTTAGTCTATTCCGCCCAGTCTTGACATACAGCTCTGAAACCTGGACCACATCTAAAACAGATGGGAGAGGCCTCCTAGTCTTCGAAAGGAAAATACTGCGGCGAATTTTCGGTCCAGTACGCATGGGATCTCTCGCATGGGAAATCTCGGACGAATCAGAAGCTGTATGTAATGTTTAAAGAAATAGATGTGGTTAAATTCATGAAATTGGCTAGACTTCAGTGGGCTGGGCAAGTGGTAAGGAAGAGGGACGAGGACATCCCAAAGAAAGTGACGGATGAGCACCTCCATGGAGTTAGGAGAGTTGGGAGGCCTGAAGCTGCGCTGGACGAACTTGAATATCGCCAACTGGAGAGCGCCAGCACAGAGTAGGACTGACTGGCCGGAAACTGGTTGAGGAGGCCAAGACTTAGCCTCCTGAGTTGTAGCGCCGTTTAGTCTATTACTCATAATCTACATCTCGATCTACAAAAAAGATAGATCGTAGAATTGGTCCACTACAATGTAGCACATTGCACCGAGCATAATAACTATTCCATCAATGTGTGTACGCGTAAAGATCTGAAACTTTTATTTGATACCTTTTTTTGGGGGGCAAAAAAGGGTTTTAGGGTGGTTTTGAGGATTAGTTAGGGAAGATTTCCCTTGAAAGGGTCATTTGCTAGCTGTTTAGGATTAGTGGAGAACTGGATAATGTTTCTGTGTTTAAAGAAGAGGTAGTAAAGATATTGTGAACTCTAAAACGAACGTTGGTGTTGGTGATTACAAAGTCTGGTCATGTAAGAAGGAGATCGCTAGTTCGAATCCCGCACACGGCTACTTTTTATTTATATTATTTGTATAAATTGTACTCTTTTTTTTTCCTGATTACTGATACAAATTTCTTTTGATTTCAGGTATGTCGGCTTGCTTATCTTTGAGAAGTTGTAAGTTTTGTAAGTAAACATTTATTTACTAAGTACTTTTATTTGATTAAAGAGAAACCTTAGGTTAAGGTGTCCGCGCGTGCGTGAACACAATACCCCGGAAATAGAAAAATGGCAAAAATTTAGTTATGTTAACCAATTTTTTGGACTAAGGAGACTCAAAAACATTAAAGATATTTCTGCGTAAAAGTTTCATTTCAAAAACTTATCTAATCTTGCAATAATTTTTTTTTTTAATCTTTTATTGTAATTTACCACTTGTTGCATCAAGCAAATATGGTCAAAAAATGAAAAAAATTTTGAGTGGAGAAGGCACCCAGTGGTGCCACTCCAGTAACGTGATTTGCTCTCACGATAAGAGAAGATCACGAGGCCATCTTCTCTTCAATCTCCTTAGAGGATTACCTCTCTAATGTGGAGGAAGATAGGTGTTCTATGAGAGGGTTAGGATGAGCTGCTGTAGAGGAATGAAATTTGAGAAAACGAGTGTTAGCAAGATCTGTAATGAAAGGGATTTTGAGATCATTATGGATAGTGAGGTTAGATACATAGAACGGAGCGTTAAGTAGTTTTCGAAGTATTTTGGACTGTAATGTCTGGAGGCGTAGTGAGTTGGAACGGTTTAGTCGATCCCCATATTTCGATTACCGTATGACCAAATAGATCGCAGTAACAGTATATATAAGAGTCTTTTGTTATGTAGGTGAAGTTTCGAACGTTTGTCAAGTAGTCTGGCGAGAAGTTTTGTAGCGTTGGTTAGTTTCTTGTCTTTTCGAGTCCAGTATGGGGATTCCATGTCAACCGTTTGTCTAGGTGCAGTCCAAGGTAGCGTCCACTTTGTCCACAGTTGGTATAGGAGTTTGGTTCAAGATGATGGGAGGTAGAATTTTCAAATAAATAGAATAAATAAAAATTTTCAAACTTAAAGATAGTTTGGAAAAATTATTGTCGACATGGTCTTGAGAGTGTAGCTAGTAAAATAGTAGATTATTGATTTTGTCAAGCAAATTCGCTTGATCTGCAAAAATCATTCTAAAGCAATGTATGATCATGATGGTGATGATAATGTGTGTTTGCTTGCATTGTAATCTGTTGCTCATTAAATCCGATCTATATATTGAGTGTGACGTATAATTTATTTCCTTCTCTTCCTGTTTGTAACAGGAAGTTAAGCGAGCGTCTAATTTATAAAAATTGTGTATTTCATCGAAATTTTAATATTAAAGT
Organism: Rhodnius prolixus; assembly: GCF_049639745.1. NCBI lineage: Eukaryota > Metazoa > Arthropoda > Insecta > Hemiptera > Reduviidae > Rhodnius > Rhodnius prolixus. The sequence continues at coordinate 8,906,085 of NW_027411583.1, read as the reverse complement.
TAACTAATAAAAATTTATAATAATGACTGTAAAAGGTTGACAATATTGTATTCAACAAAGAGCACTGTTGACCGTAGACTGAAGTGGGCTAGATCATGTTGACAGTTGGACCCGACTATAGCCTTGACCCTTGGATCACCTACTGCGGTGGAGGTGGTAGAACTTGACATTGGCCACCTCCTTTAGCAACATTTTCATCTGGGGATGTGTAACAGCTTCCCCCTCCCCAGTTCACTCTGCCCACTCTCCGTTTCCAGCTAGCCTGGGCTAAACCCTGGAGCCAGCGTACACAGTACCACACTAGCCCAATCTCAATGGGAACAATGGCGGAGCTTCCAAGAATTAGGATTGCTCCTCGGCTGGCCTTTTACACTAATCCCTGCAAATTGAATAAAGGTAAAAAAAAAAACAGGTGTTTTTTCTTTCGCTATCGATTTAGGAGCAATTTATTCTCTTGATCGTGGAAAAGATTTTAATCGATACATTTCAAGGGATAACGCAAAAATCAGCAAATGTAAACCCCCTCGCGTGATTTTCATTCATTGTGATTTCTCATGTTCTGCAAATTCTATATTAAACATATTCTCTATAATAAAACCTATTTCAGGGGATTAGTATTATCCAGCAGCACCTGAGAGGGAGGCTTATCTCGCCCCCAAACTGCTTTGAAATAGCTTCTATTGGGAAAATATAAATTTTCATATTTTCTTTTTGTGAAAATCGCAACAAAAATAACAAAAAACAGAATAAATCTAATTATTAAAGTGGCATTATTTTCTGTTTAGAAATTTGGTTTATATTTACAATTTTAGTTTCCTAATTCTCGAACCTATGTGGGACTTACAAGGACTAGAGCTGTGGGGTTCAGCCAAACCTACAGAACACACGGGATGTACAGGACATTTCAGTCAAAACTCCTGCCGACAGATAGCTGACGCTCCTTTCTACGGTGACTAACCTCCACTCTTCACCACGACCTAAACATTCCCTTCGTAGACCAACTCGCCAAGACTAAATACCAAAAATTCCATACTACTCTCTCGACTAGCTCTAATCCTATTGTACAGTCTCTCGCCTCCTCTGACATCCCTAATACTTCTCGCCGACTGAATCGCCAGTGGCCCCGCGACTTCCTTGTAGTCTGAAGGCCTAAACGCCATTATTCTCCTATCTCTCCTCTCTCTCTCCTCTCTACTCCTCACATTCACCTCCATACATTCTCCTCTCTCCTATAGAGAGTGCTACCGCTGGGTAGCTTCTCTCCTCCCGCACCAGTTCACAATATTCAGTCTTCATATTTACTTATTGTATACTGTATACAATAATTATTTATTTTCAGCATTTCCAGAGACTCGCGCATTTCGCACTGCTACGATGAGTTGAAGTGGCTTTTTCCTGTCTATCGCCGCCAATATTTTTTGGCTTCTTTCCTTTTTCAAGTCATCCAGTCTCAAAGTCAAAGGCCTTCCTATATTTTTCAACTACTTAAGTTTAAATCCTCCATCCATTTCCGTAACACTAGATCTCGCTCATCTGATCTCTATATTCCCTCTCACCGAACCTAATCCTTTGACAAGTCCTTCCTCATACGTGCTACCTCTCTCTGGAACTCCTTGCCATCATCTGTCCGCCATGCTCCTATACCCTATCTATCTTTAAATCCCGTCTATTCAGTTATCTCCTTTCTATTCAGCTTCCTCCGAAATTCTAATTGTTTTAATTTATTTCCTTAATTTCTGCTGTTATTTTTATTTTCACTTTTTGTAAATACTTATTTATTTATTTATTTTCTGTTTAATCACAGGCCAAACTGTTAAGGCCTCTATTTGTTCATGTATTTATTCTTAGGAGACAATTGTCCCAGAATAATAAATTTCTTTTCTATGTCTATGTCTATTTCTATTTCTATTTCTATTTCTATACAGATTGTAAATAACAATATAAATTTAAAAAAAAAGTTTCCTAATTAATCTTAAATTTCAACTATTTTTCATTTTTTGCTTAAATTGGGTACACACAGTTTCCAGGTACAAAAATTTGTTAATAAAAGAATTCCGTATTCAGTAAGCACCAAAATTCGTATTTCTTGTGTAAAATCAAAATCTAAAATCTGCGTGATTGTTATTACTTCCTTTTTCAAAAGAGAATGAGAAAGTAAAATATAATTCGGTATTTTCTCTTCTGTTAATCTTTCTTAGTATCCACTCTCTGAAATTTAATAAAGTAACCTTGATTTGATTGGTGGAAAAAAATAAATAAATAAATTGAAGTAGAGACCATAAAATTTGCAAAACCCCCCACCCAAAAATTAATTAATGGAATTTTTATTTTAATTAGGATGCTTAACAGGCCCCGAGGATGTGCAATATTAAAAGTAAATGAGAGCAGGACATTGACCTCATTCGTTGATAACACCTGGGATAGCTTATCATCAACTTATTGTAAAGTTACCAGCTGGACTTGTTGCGTTCATTTTAATTTCTTGAACTTCTGTTTATTTGATTTTTCTTCTTTTTTTTTTTAAGTATAATGCAAGCCGCTTCTAACAGCTGTATGAATATGGGAAATGTCTAACCAAAAATTGTAGTTAGAAGGATAACAATCTACCGGAAGGTGGGTTAGATTTTTACAGAACGGCTTCTTTTTTGTTTTGAGTTTTGTAATTTTTGGGTCGGTAACCATCATCAAAATGGCTTTATTTTACCTTGGACATAAGGATTAGGAGTCAATTACTTTAGACTGAAAACTTTATCAGGAAATATTGAAGTTCTGGAAAAGCCGAGTGAGGAAATTTAGCAAGTGAAAGGAAAGGAAAGGGAAAAACAAACAAAATTATTCCACGAATATTGCTGACTTAGAATTTCCTTCTACCCGTTGGTCTATTTTAATAAAATACCACTAATAGTCCCTCCAGAAATTTAACTTCAAAAGGATTATGCTATATTTCTACCCTTTATTGTTCCTTTTTTTTTTTAATATTGCTGTTCTTTTGATGGTTCTAAACTTCAATATTGATGGAGGTGGGCGGTTGAATGCTTTAGAACTTGAGTTTAACATTACTCTGGGATTTCTTGTAGTTGTGAAATATTATTGTTATGATTCGTTCGTTAGGGACAAGGGGAACTAAGACCCTAATAAACCCCATCTCCTCAATAATAATAATAATAATAATAATAAGGGGAGGGATTAGCTATGTGGTTAGCGTACTCGATTCCCACGCGGAGGTCCCGGGTTCGAATCCAGCTGCTAACCCTTAGATTTTCTCTTCCTAGGAGCTTCTTACAGCTCACTGTCCGGTGATGGACAGTGTTGTCTGTAACGAGAGAACACTGTCCGGAGGCCGGCAGTGTACTGAAAAAAGCTCCGAGCGCTAATAACCTCAGCTGTTGATACGCTAAAAAAAAAAAAAAAAAAAAAAAAAAAAAAATTAATAATAATATGAAATGGGATTAGCTATGCGGTTAGCGTACTGGACTCCCACGCGGAGGTCCAGGTTCGAATCCAGCTGCTGACCCTTAGATTTTCTCTTCCTAGGAAGTTTTTTATTCATTTCAACGGTTGACTGTTTCAAAGATGTTTTGATTTAAATGTTTTAGGGCTGCATTACATATTATTGGTCCTGTTGCATTCAAAAGGTACCCTCCTCTTCAGGATAGTCTAATCCCCTCTTTCTGCAGGATCCAGGATTAGATTAGATTTGACTATGGCGGCCTCAAGGCCTACGCTACTGCGACACCTTTGGATCTATTGTGGCTCCTCCCACTTTGAAGCTCACCCTCCAGACCAGTCCTTTTAATCAGACTCTTAATTCTGAAGAGTGTCTCCTGGTGTAAAGCTCTCAGGTCTTGGTTTTTCCACCCCGAGAAGTAACATCCTTAGACCCACTGACACAACAGGTGCAGTGCCCGTTTCCTACTCCTGCTTCTCCAGACAGAACCTACAGAGGCTACCATCCGCCAGGCCCATGCGATGAAGTGCTTCCTGAGCCTGCAGCGGCCTGGTTAACAGGCCTATAATTATCCTTATAGCCCCACCGTCTTCACGGATTAATTCTGCAGTTAGCAGGATCCAGGATATTCTCCATTAGTCTTCTGGGCGATGGGATCTTCTCTTTCGCCACAAATATCTATAAACCACAATCTCTCGCAAAAACTGTTGAAAGTCTGGAAACAGCTGTAAATAAATAAAAGACTACAATTTTATGTTTAGTTTTCCAATAAATGAAAGTTCCAAAACAATTTAGTCTTTTAACAATGAAAGACTGGAGAGTTTTCCGAAGGGATTTTGTCACCTTTAATATCATTACATTCAATTTTCTCTTGAAAGAAGTAATTTACAAAACTAGAACTTAAGATTGGTTCATTACAGTGAATTTAAACGAGTCTGGGGAGGAGGAGGAGGAGAGAGTCTTAATAAAGAAGACTAGGCCGATGGGCGAGGGCGAGGGAAATCAGGCCGAGATTATTGTATTAATGTTACGGGGCTAGTTTACAGGCTCTCCCTTTCAGCAGCCTTAATAGGCTGGGTAATTGTTTTTTTTAGGTCGTCTCATTAGCATAGAATTTCTGCTCTTAATCGTTACTCAGTGTATTTTTAGGATAATTAGGGCTTCTGTTAATTGTTTTTGATAGGGAGGGGCTTTAAATAGGGTTGGAATTTTGACCTTTATTTATTTGAACACTTTTCTTGGTAGTTCTATTATTTTTGGAAATTTGATACTCTAATTTGGGTTATGTAAACACTCACATGACTTTTTTTCTTATTGTATTAACTAAAGGTGCTCTTGATAGAGTGCTCAGGGGAGAGCCTTGATTGAGGAGGCCCTAGTCCTTTTAGGACTGTAGCGCCGAAGAGGAAGGAATTACTAAAGGTTCCTCTAAACTTCAAATTGGTTGTTCAAACGCGCTTGCATTTACTTCATTTACTTCAAACTTAATGTTATATGTAGTTATGCATAGCAATTTTATGCATTACTTTTAAGTAGATAATTAGGGCACCCCTTTAAATTTTGAATGAAACTCTAGCGTGGAGCTTAATTTCACCTGTCCCCTGGGAACATTATGGGGTTTCCCTGAGAAAGGTTTTAAATAAAAAGAGCTCAAAAAATTCGGTCGGCTGATTTTGTTTAACAGCTACTTCCGGATCTCATGGTGGCACTGATTAAAAACTTTCCGGTAGGATAAGGGTTGAACGTAATTACCAAATTTTTCACCTTTCTCCGATTGTCTGTGAATGAGTTAAATTTAATAAATGTTATATGTTATATATCAGTTTAAAAAAACATTTATTTGGTTTTGTTTTCCGAACTAAGAGAAGCTCAGAGGAAATTCGTGAATGTTTGAGAAAAATAAAAAAACTGCTGAACTGCTGGTTTCCTTTATTACAATTATGAGTAACTACTCCGTATTAAAGTTAAATTAAGCAAAAAAAATGCGTGCTGTTATCCCCATTTATCGTAGTAATGGGATCAGAATTACATTAGCATTTTAAGGATGAAGATCATGTTTATTTAAGGAAACGGTAGGAAAAGGAGGAGGGGGGAAAGAAGTAGTTTTACAACGAAGGCTTCCCCAGGATTACAGCAAGAGGAAGAGATCAAATCAAGCGTGCAGAATGTTATGGCACGTGGCGTGCGTGATGACACATGGCGCGCGGCATGTTCCCCTGTGAAGTGCGTCATGTTGTTACAGCTGTTAAAGAGTGTTGCCCCCTACCTCGCATCCCAAAGCAATGAAGATTGCCTTAATATTCTTAGTAACACTTTTACCTACCGAGGGAGGTTATAATGTACCCTTCGTAATTGTTCTTGATTTGTGTTATAAATTGTTGCCAATGTTTTCAAAATTGTACCTCCTCGTACGAGTAATTAAATTGCACTTCCTATGTTGATGTACATGTTAGTTGAATGCCCGGCCATTTCCAATAGAACAACGGCAGTTTTAACTCACACCCACCTGTGTGTTACGCGTGTATTATGCATACATATAGTATACCCGAGACGCAACTCTGGCTAAAGCCAATCAGGTACACCATTACAGGTCAATAACTGCAGCACCACCGTTAGCGTCATTGGTCTAATTGGCTGGTTTTGATTGTGTTGTCTGCACCCCTTCTCCATCCCCACTGGGTGTCCCTTTATTCTCTGTGTCCAGTAAATTGGGAAGAAATTGTAGATTATTTAAAATAAAATTAATTGATTAATTTTATTCTTTCGCATAACTCATTAAAGAACTTGATTATAAAGTAAAGTGATTTCCTATTATTTCAGGTGGGCTTTACATCCAACCACCAAATTAGATGTCGTGTACGGAGGCGACTAGCAAACATACTTTACTATAAATTTCTCATATTAACCCTTAAATAAAATCCAAGGGGTTAGACTAATACCGCAATACATCTTAGCTTTGCGAGTCTAGCCTATAACTAGCAAGCATACCTTACTATATTTCTCACATTAACCATTAAATAGAATCCAAGGGCTAGACTAGTACCGCCATACATCTTAGCTTTGCGGGTCTAGCCTATCACCGCCTAACATACTTTACTATAAATTTCTCACATTAACCATTAAATAAAATCCAAGGGCTAGACTAGTACAATACTAGCAATACATCTTAGCTTTGCGGGTCTAGCCTATAACCTAACATACTTTACTATAAATTTCTCACATTAACCATTAAATAAAATCCAAGGGCTAGACTAATACCGCAATACATCTTAGCTTTGCGAGTCTAGCCTATAACTAGCAAGCATACCTTACTATATTTCTCACATTAACCATTAAATAGAATCCAAGGGCTAGACTAGTACCGCCATACATCTTAGCTTTGCGGGTCTAGCCTATCACCGCCTAACATACTTTACTATAAATTTCTCACATTAACCATTAAATAAAATCCAAGGGCTAGACTAGTACAATACTAGCAATACATCTTAGCTTTGCGGGTCTAGCCTATAATCTAACATACTTTACTATAAATTTCTCACATTAACCATTAAATAAAATCCAAGGGCTAGACTAATACCGCAATACATCTTAGCTTTGCGAGTCTAGCCTATAACTAGCAAGCATACCTTACTATATTTCTCACATTAACCATTAAATAGAATCCAAGGGCTAGACTAGTACCGCCATACATCTTAGCTTTGCGGGTCTAGCCTATCACCGCCTAACATACTTTACTATAAATTTCTCACATTAACCATTAAATAAAATCCAAGGGCTAGACTAGTACAATACTAGCAATACATCTTAGCTTTGCGGGTCTAGCCTATATCCGCCTAACATACTTTACTATAAATTTCTCACATTAACCATTAAATAAAATGCAAGGGCTAGACTAGTACCGCAATACATCTTAGCTTTGCGGGTCTTGCCTATAACCGCTCAGCTATCGTGGCTGAACGTATTAAACATTTTCAGGAACATAATAAAAAAAAAAAAAATTACATTAAAAAAATTATTCTACAATACACAAAATTTGGCGAAGTACTCATTCAACAAGTGTAGAGGGTAATAAATAAGGGTAATAAAACTTTCTAAGTGGCAATCGATTGCCTACATCTAATCATAAATCAACCGCTGATAGTGGATTGAAGCCTGAAAGCAATCAGAAATCAAAGGAAAAAAACGCTAAAATGAATAAAATCAACCGAATAAAAGTGTCTACTTGCCCCTGTTGGAGTATAGTCGTATACTAAACCCGCACTTCTTACATGTCTTGTTGGTTTATCTAACCATTATTCACATTTTTCGGATATCTGTATTATCCGCTAACGGTTATTGTGTCTTTTACTGATTTTTTTTTTAATTATTACCATTGTCACATTTTCAAAATTGAGTTTTCTTTCCGGAAAATACAAGTTTTGAGGAAAATTATTAATATTTTGTGTAGTTCTTTTCTTCAGGATAAACAGACTGAAAGGGGTTTTCATTAAGAACCTACAATGAGTTTTATCAAGTGGGAATCTTAAATTATGTTGTTTAATTTTTACTTTGTAGTATTTTAATTGTAATTAAATTCGGAATTGAGTTTCCACCACAAAGACATACATTAAGTTCTCCTTAAGAAACAGAAAAATCCAGTTTATATTTATCTAGAATATCTAAGAAAAAAAAGTATGAATTACAAAAAGTTAAAATTTGGTACTCTGTTATGGGATTGTTCTCGCTTCGGATATTAAGATTTTGGGGAACACCGTTCAAACGGAAGTGTGCGTCTTTGGTTAAGCAATTTTTTCATTTTTTATTTTTAATCTGTTTCTTGATTTACAAAAGACGTATCACATTTATTTGCAGATTGTCTCAAGAATTTTTTTTTTTAAATAGCGATATTAAATGTTTAAAAGAAGTTAACTGCATTAAGAAATAGCTGAGTGGGGGGGTGGCCACGCCCGCTCAGACTCTAGCCTGTTAGGGTTGAAGTTAGTGGAATTCTGTATTCATATCTTTTCTCTATTCATTGACCTCTTAGAAAAATAAGATTGCGGGGTTGATGAACCCTTCGCAAAGTATGACATGAAAATAAAAGAGAAAATGGAACTAATGCGCGGGTTTGATAACGATGATGATGGTGAGGTATATCCTGGCTAGACGACTAAGTGGTTAGAGTGTGGAGGTGGCATTGACTCCCTCCACGCCCCCGGTAATGGCGAGGTAGGGAGGCGGCTAGGCCATGGTCGGACATTCAACCCTTTGGTGCTGACGATATTCTGGCCAGCCATTCAGTATCTATATATGCTATACCCTGTATACTTTGTATATTCCTTGGAGATGTAACAGCTCTACTTTACTTAACCACGCATTAAATTACCTTAAATGCTTCTAAAAGATCAATTACTTTAGCAAACAGTTTCTTTTGCTTTAAAACTTTTACTCTAACAAACCGGAAATAAATTTTAGTACCAACTTTCTCAAAACTCTCCAGGCATTTCCAACTTCCTCATTCACCCAATAAACTCACCACTACACTAGCTAACACATGCCCAAAATATATCTCATAGTGGGAGTGGGGAGTGCTCTTTTAACGTGTTCACTTCGTATCCGTTTAAATTCAACAGTTTACTAAGTTTTAGGAGTTTCTGTGTGCTGAAAATTTGCAGACTTTAAATTTAATGTGCTTTTGTTATTTGTGTGAAATTTGGAAAAAATCTATCGAGCCGAATCGGTAATATAAGCGAATAAAAAGAATTGACTGATTAAAATCTGCCCAGTTTGGAATATTCTTGTCCAGGTAGGTTTTATGACGTACTAATTAGCGGGAGATAAACGTCATTTCAAGTAGAACTGATCTGTCAACAAACGGAGGCTCGACCACCACGTCACTGTGTTTGTTGGAGTAATAGTTTACTTGGACTCTATACTACATTAATAGTAATTTATCTCAACAAAACTATATATCTGGTTATTCAATCTTATAAACAGCTGAGCTATTCTATTTTATCGGGGAATAGTTATTAGTAATAATAATTTTATTTTCGCTTTGAGGCTATAATTTCTCAACATGGGAAGTGAGATTGCTGAACAACTCAAAAAACTACGCTTGGATTTAAAAGCCGACATGGAAGAGAGTAGATCGAAAACTTTAAATGAATTAAAGCAGTACTTTGAAGTCTTGGAAAATAGAGTTAAGATAGTCGAAACGAAAATGGATACTCTCGATCGCGAACTGAGAAAAAGGAACGTAGTTATATTTGGAGCTGTCGATGAAATGGTGGACTATTGGGAATTGGAAAGTTTTGTCTGCAACTTTTTTGCTAATAAATTGGAGTTAAATATTGGCAGAACGGATATTGACTTTGTTAGACGTTTAGGTAAACGAGATGGTAGTAGGAATCGTCCGATTCTCGTAGGACTGGCTGCTTTCCGTTCTAAATTAATGATTATGCAAAATGTTTTTAAGTTGAAAGGCTCTAATTTTTCGATTTCGCATGATTTTCCAAAAGATGTAATCGAAACTCGCAAGAGCTTACGACCGAAGCTTGTCCAGGCCCGAAGAGAGGGAAAATTTGCTGTTATAAAATATAATAAACTGGTGATAAAAGATAGCTATGATCCTCTTTTAAATAGGAAAAGAATGATGTCGGCCTCTCCTCCTAGTAAAGATCAATTATTGCTGAATAAGGATAACAAGCTAGATACTACTAAACGGAACAAACTGGAACCAGACCAGAATATTATTCCGAACAGTAATTCTGAACTGTCTGATTATACTCATACCCCCAGAAGTGTGCAGTGTATAGATCGGAAAACTTCAGTGTCAGACTCTTAGCAACTACGGCAGCGGATTGGTCGACTGGATATTTTAAGTTACAATATAGCTGGATTGAAAAGGGTTTTATCTAATAGGAACTTCATTTCGTACGTTGTCAAATTTGATATTTTTATGATTTTCGAAACTCATATTGAAGAGAAGGATATAAATAAATTCACCAACTTGTTTCCGGGATTCGTATTGAAGTGGGTAACAGCATCTAGAAAAGCTGCAATGGGGAGAGCTTCTGGTGGTTCATTGTATGGTATAAAAGTTAACAGTGCAATTTCTCAGTGTGCTAGCTTTGTTAAATTGTCGGGCAGAGATGTGATTTGTGTAAACATATGTAGCGATTGTTTTTATATTGTTCCAGTGTATTTAAACCCTACTGCATGGGAATTAGATTTTAAAAAATTATCTGATATCCTTTATGGTAATAGTAATTTAAAATTTTGTTTGGTTGGAGACTTTAACAGCAGGACTGGGTGCCTGCAACGAATTTCAAAACATTGTTTAAACTCAAGGTCATTAGTGGAGAATTTTTATAGGAGATCTAAAGATAACGTTGTTAATAAAAATGGTAAAGCCTTACTGGAGTTATTAGAAGATTTTAGTCTAATTATTTTGAATGGACGTGTGAAAGGTGATTTGGAGGGGGATCTTACTTACATTAGCAACCACGGTTCGTCAGTCATTGATTACTGCTGCATTAGTGCAGATGTTATTCATTATATTTCTAATTTTCAAATCAAAACTCAAATTTTTTCAGATCACCTGCCTTTAGAGATAACTTGTGACATTAGCGTAAAAGAGCCCAAAAGTGTTCCTATTCCTATACCTAAACTAATATGGCGTCATGGGAAAAACTTAAAGGATGTATACCAATACAAATTAGATAAAATGCTAAATTCCATGATATTAATTACGGACAACACTGATTCTAAAATAAACTTTCTTATAAATCTTATTATGTTAGCTGCCAATTTTAACCCTAAGCCAAAGCAGAAATATGATTATTGTGAAAAATGGTTTGACAGAGAATGTTTTAACTCTCGGAAGTTATCGTTTCAGAGTCTAAGAAAGTATCGGAAGTCTAATCAGTTAAGCGATAAACTGGTCTATCTGAAGTATAATTATGACTTTAAAAAATTGTGTGAGTTAAAGAAAAGTCAGTTTAATTATAAGATATTAAATCAGATAAATAATAGCTATAATAGTAAAGAGTTTTGGCAGGCGGTGAGATCTCTTAAGGGTACGAATTACAAATCTCATAGTATATCATTGGATGAATGGACTAAGTATTTTCAAGATCTATATAACCCCTCTTTGAGTATGAGTAGAATGCAGTATGCTGCGCCTTTTATACAAAATACAAAATATGATGCGCCATTTACTATGTCAGAGTTGGAAGTGGTACTATCTAGGGCTCGATGTGGAAAAACGCCTGGCCTTGATGGTGTTCCATATGAACATTTTAAAAACGCACCTCACACTTTTCTAAAATTATTACTAGATGTATTTAATGAAATATTTGATTTTGGTAAAGTTCCATCTAGCTTTAGAAAATCAGTTGTTTTTCCTCTTTTAAAAAAAGGAAACTGTAATGAGGTTTCAAATTACAGAGGAATTTCTTTTAATAATGTTGTTGGCAAAGTATATGCTGGTCTAATTCTAGAAAGGCTAACAGAGTGGGCTAACAACGGTATTCTAAATGAGTTTCAAGCAGGATTCCGGAAAAATTACTCCACTATTGACAATATTTTCACATTGGTTAACCTAGTAAAGCTGAAGCTAAGTGCTAAGAGGCAGAAAGTCTACGCCTTTTTTGTTGATTTCGCTGCTGCCTTTGATTCTGTTGACCGATATGCTTTATTTTTTAAACTTAATAGTTTGGGTCTGTCCACAAAGGTTATCCGAAGTGTTGAGGCACTTCTCTCAGATACGGTAGGCTGCGTTTGGGGTCCGGAGGGAAGAGGCTCTGAGTTCAATATGGAAATGGGAGTTAAACAGGGTTGTGTGCTTAGCCCCCTCCTTTTCTCTTTATTCATCAATGATATTGAGGAGTGTCTGGACGGGGGTGGTGTGCTTGTTGGCTCCAAAAGAGTAAAGTTGTTAGCATTTGCTGACGATATAGTGCTTCTTGCCTCCGAGCCCCAAACACTGCAAAGAATGATTAACTCTCTTTGTAACTACACGCAGTTATGGAACTTGAAAATAAACATGAAGAAATCTAAGATTATTGTTTTTAGGAATGGAGGAAGGCCTGCAAAACGAGAGAAATGGTTCTGCCATAATGAAGTTGTAGAAACGGTAAATGAGTACAAGTACTTGGGCGTGACATTGACTTCTAGATTGTCATTTGTAAAGCATATTAAAAGTAATGTGTCTAAAGCTAAACAAGGGCTGAACACGTTATGGAGTCGACTTATAGAAAATAATAGTATAAAGTATTATTCGAAACTAAAATTATTTAACAGTGTAAGTCGCTCTATGGCTTGTTATGGGGCCCAGGTTTGGGGAGGAGACCAATATGAAGATCTAGAAAAGCTATACCGTTTCTTTATTAAAAAAGTGTTTAAACTGCCATTATTTGTCCCATCTGCCTTTATTTATTGTGAAACTGGTTACCTTCCAATTTATACTCACACCCTCAAATTACAATTAAAATACATTGTTAAAGTTTTTGCTATGAGTGACAACAGGTTACCAAAAGTAGTTGCGACCCAAATTGTTTCTAAGAAGCTTTTTTGGTTTCTAGAAATCATCAACCTTTTAAAAAAATGTCATATAAACTTTGAATGTAATACTAACAATATAACCTCATGGAACAATATTTTTAATAAATTAGTCAAATGTGTCCAACTACAATTTAAAGAGGAATTTATGCAGAAAGCTTTGGAACTCGATTCCTATAACATTTATAAAGAGCTTAATTTTAGCTTAGGTAACAAACATTACTTCAATTGTAGTTTATCATTGGAGCAAGTCAGGTGGATAATTAAGGCTCGAGCTGGTTTATTGTATTTAGGTAGTTCTCCGCCATACCACCATGATAATACCGAAGAAGTTTGTCTCTTATGTAATGACCTAATGCTTGATCGAATGTACCATATATTGGTAGTTTGTTCTAGACTGAGTGAGGTCAGACTAAAATATTTTAGGAATATTTCTATAACAAATGTGGAAATATTAGAAATATTAAATGGTTCTGATTGGCCTCGGTTAGCACAATATTGTAAAGCAATAAGTATATACGGTTCTAGTATTGGTTAAATTGCATAATAGAAATAAATGTTAGATTTATAGGGTAATCCATTACTTTCTGAAAAAGGTTATTATTAATTATTCGCAAATGATTTTTTGAAAACTTTTATTTACCTAAATTTTTTTAACTTTCTGGTTTCTTTAATAATAATAATAATAATAATAAGAATTAATAATAAAAAGAAAAAAAAAAGAAAAGAAAATTGTATTAACCACTCCGCCGACGGTCATTGACCATGGCAGATGTCTTTATAATTATTTTGTACACCCAGGAATGTATTTTATTTTTATTTTTATTTTAATAAATAAAGACTGTATAAATAATAATATCTCATAGTGGCTTCGTTTCAACAAGACTTTGGTTAAGCTTTAGTTAGAAAATAATGCCCAATCTTTTTGTCCATTTTTTTTGGGTGTCTTTTCCCTTAAAGCCAAAAGGAAGAAAGAGTATTGCTAATTTCAGTCAGTTTTATTAATTTTATGCCAAACTTTCGACGTAGGGACTTGGTCCATCTTTAGGGCTTATATTTAGTTATACTTCCTCAGGCGCCACGATAGCCGAGCGGTTGTAGGCTAGACCCGCAAAGCTAAGATGTATTGCGGTACTAGTCTAGCCCTTGGATTTTATTTAATGGTTAATATGAGAAATTTATAGTAAAGTATGTTTGCTAGTCGGTTACAGGCTAGACCCGCAAAGCTAAGATGTATTGCGGTACTAGTCTAGCCCTTGGATTTTATTTAATGGTTAATATGAGAAATTTATAGTAAAGTATGTTTGCTAGTCGGTTACAGGCTAGACCCGCAAAGCTAAGATGTATTGCGGTACTAGCCTAGCCCTTGGATTTTATTTAATGGTTAATATGAGAAATTTATAGTAAAGTATGTTTGCTAGTCGGTTACAGGCTAGACCCGCAAAGCTAAGATGTATTGCGGTACTAGTCTAGCCCTTGGATTTTATTTAATGGTTAATATGAGAAATTTATAGTAACGTATGTTTTCTAGTCGCCTCCGTCCAAGACACCTAACTTGGTGGTTGGAGGTAAAGTCTGCCTGCAAAAATAGGCATTACTTTAGTTAGTTATACTTCCCTCTAAAGTGCCATTCAAGTGCAATGTATGGAGTTATCACCTATTAGATATTAATAAGGATTAAACATGTCATGAAATTCTAATAGAAAATTAACTGGCCGGAAGTGCTCCTTACTGAATAGATTATTGCAGATTTTTCTCAGAAAATGGTACCTTTAAATTATATATGTAGTATGAAAAATAATCTTAATTTTATGACACGAAACTGTAAGTTTCATGGAAATTGAATTACGTAAAATGGCGGTAAGAGGAAGTCGTGAGAGGATTCTCTCCAATTTTTTTTTTTTTTTTTTTTGTAAGACAATCTTGGTGCCATTTTGTTTATTAGTCTATAACATTTTGTTTTAGTGTTGTTTAGAATTTAGCGTCATTTTTAGATTACAAAGGGAAGTACTTATTATAATAGTTGAGTTTAATGTCACAAATTTCCATTTATGATTTTTATTTCCATTCTTTTCGTCGGGCAGTCTGTAAACAGCTGGTAGTTGTTTTCTTGGATTGTTATCCTTCTTTCATCACCCCAATGTTTCCCTCTCAGATACTGAAAATAATTATTAAAAAAAATAATATTCCTCTTAAATTATAATGATTCCTGGTAGACAATTTCATCCCCTCAATAAAGACCTTTAATAAGCCCTAAAATACAAAAAAAAAAAAAAAAAAAAGTACCATTAAAAAAAGGTAAATTAACAATTAATAAAGTAACCCTTATGGCAACAACAAGTTCTGGGTAATATGGGTGAAGGTCGGTCAATATGTGCGACTTTCCTGTTATAATAACCTTTAACCTTTTGAACTTTATAACCTTTCCAGGGATGGCTGTAGACAAATACATTAAATTAAAGATGTCTTAAGGTTCAACTTTTTCTTCTTTCAAAAAAAAAAGTATTCTGTTCCTGAATGTTGGAAAAGTTGGGAAAACGAAAATTTAGTTGAACATTTATTTAATTTTCTTTAGCAATAATAATTTTCTATGTTGTACTATATCAATTTTTGTTTTTAAACTAAGAAAACATATTTCTATACAAGGATAAAAAAAAATAAATAAAATAGTTTGTAAAGCTGTAATCATACTGAAATGAGACTTCAGGATAAGACGAAAATTCGTCGGAAATGTCATAAAAAATTATTACATAGTTGGTAATCTCAAATCATAGGTGTCAGAGACAGTTTTCTTGAAAATTAAAAAAAAAAACTGGCAAATTCATTCCGCAAAGTAGTATTTCCGTTTTTGGAATTTTCTTTAAAGTTGGAGTTTTGTTTACACGGTGGGTCATTGGTGAAAGGTGTAGGTTATGGTTTTTTGTGGTTACGAAGTGTGGCTTTGTAACTAGGAGATCCTCAGATCGAAATCCGCGTGTAGCTACTTATTATTTGTTGAAAAAAAATGTTAGTAAAGAATGTGCTTCCATCCACAGTCCACACGAAACCTAATTGGACGTTAAGCCCCTCTGAAAATATAGGAGATTACTTCCCGCCTCTCATTTGTAATTAATTGGCTAATAAGTAATTAATACCGCAGCACTTTGTACTTGAATGATACTCATCTGAAATCAATTAGGAAGGAAGGCGTCAGACTATAGTCAGAGGATATTGAGGTGCGGTTAAGGTGTTGTAGACTCAGGTTATGAAACTTAAGAAAGGAATATTGAGGCTATTGTGAATGGTTCGGCTGGATACATAGAAGGGAGCATCGCCAATGGTGCGGAGGATTGTATGATTTGGGATTCTTAGCAGGTTTGACCGCTTGGCAGAACTCCGTAGTTCGACTCCGTAGCTCCCATATTGTTTTAGGTGTTAATTAGGTGGTAAACTTGAATATGACAAGTCTATTCTCTGATGATAGCCTTGATTGAGCTGTCTGCATCGTGCGTTCATTTTCTAGTCGTTCAAGTCCAGTGTGTGAGTCTTGATTGAGCTGTCTGCGTCGTGCTTTCATTTTCTTGTCGCTTAAGTGCCCAGTTTGTGGGTTTCATGTTAGTCTTTTATAGATGAATAGCCCAAGGTAGTGGACAGCATTAGAGGCTGGAAGAAGATTTTCATTATAATATATGGGAGAAGTATTTGAGAAGTATGAAAGTAACTCGACACTTCTCCAGCTAGGAAACTATTTCTCTAAATTTGCATCCTTTTGCATTTCTGCATCCTTCTGCAAAATAACGATAGTAATAATAAATAAATAAAAAATGTTTTGAAAAAATAAATAAATAAAAATAAATTAAGCATAAAGGTGAAAAGGTCATTGAGATGCCATTATGTAAATAGAGCGCTATTGTTGCAGAGAGCGCTGTCGACTGCTCGTATATTTCTTGTACAATTTATTATTTAATAGTGTTATGTCCACAACAGTAATGTAAACTAGGAGCGCCTGCTACTGCGCATGCTTGACCTTAATATTTATTACGGATTGGATTTTCCTCTCATAATTGAATAAATATTTTTTACTTGTTTACAGTTTTCATTTAAGATCGTTTAAAGTATTTTTTTTAGGGATTAATGGCGAGTGTAATGGTTGAGGGATGGTATTAAGCTTCTTCCGGTCGTACCCATTTCCCATAAAAAAATAAATCTTAAATTCTCGTAAAGTTCTAAAATAAATTCTGTGCGGGAAGCATGTAATTGTAAAAATCGAACCTAATGCGACCTATTATGTCTCCTTAAAGTATCTGTAATTGTGTATGCATTAAACTTAGGCGACTATAACGAGTGTTAGAGCTAATGAAACTGTACTGTATGTTGATGAGCTTAATTTGGCATAACGTCAGCTATTGCACTTAACACTTCTTACACCCCAGAGTTTAACGAAGAACTCCATTTAGTGGCTGGGCTGAGATCTGCAGAGATGTCTGTGCAGAAGTGGCTCATGTATAGTATTTCTCTCTCCCGTCCTACAGAGAGAATAGTTCGCTTCTCCTTTAGAGTTGCTCAATACAACCTTTCATAAAATATAGGCTTCACATCCTCTAAGGATCTGCAAGAGCTGTCACTCTCTAATCCAGCTTCACTACTTGCTCCCTCCATAGAAAGTTAAAAGTAATGCAACTTTGGTTTTCTCCTCATTGCTGGGCTCTTCTAGGAATTTTTTTTTTTTTTCCGGCGCATCGACATCCTGGTCATTAGCGCCCACTATCATAGTTCTTCTTATTTCCTTATATTACACGAGCTGGGATGACACATGTGCAGACCCATAGCTTCCAATCACTACACCTTGCTTAACAAGGTAGGGTGGAGCCTGGGTCAGCAAAATTGTCTCCACACATCTCCTCTTATTTCATCAACCTTGTCGACGAGGGGGAGTGTGGAATATAATTGTGACATCCCTTAATTAAACTAACGTTTATACTACATATCTAAATCTGAATTAATAATTTTAAATGTTTTCTATTATATTTATTGTAGCAAAACCAAAAGTATTATAATTTCTAGGTTTACTATTTGCTTGGGCTTTACTGAATACTAAATCCGAGGAGGCTCTTCTAGGAAATATTCTAATTTAAGGCCCTAATTTGCTAAGCCTCCTTTGCCGGAAATATTGGCTCATTTCACTTTCTGCTGCAAGGAAATTTATGGGTCCGTTTTAGGCCAGACACTTCCTTCCCGATTTCCAAACTGGATTTTTCATATTTTTAAGATTTCATCAAGAATGGCTCCTTAACTTGTATCTCCTTTTAACTTGAACTTATTGTACTAATTGTAAATTTTAGCATCTATAACTTTAAAATATTTATCTAAAAAAACAAATCGATTAGGCTATAAAGGAGATGTACAAGCTAGAAAACATCCCTAATCCTATGTTACCATATTTAGTAGTTATTTTTAATATAATCACAGATAAGGGTTATTCTATTTTTAGAGTTACTCTATTCCTATGATTATTTATACATTCATTACTTTGTACCTATCGACCAAACTAAATAACCACCGCTAAGCAACATCAGCCGGAAGTGTGCAACTGTTTCTAAATTATTTATCCCCCTTGTATCCGTTTCTATTTCCGTAGTGTACATCCTTTTGGTGCTTATACAGAGTAACGAGGCCTAGTCTAACTGAACTCTAGGGCTGTACCTAAAAACACTTCTCTGTCTCATTCTTTCTTTCCCCTTAAATTATCTTCCACCCCCCCTATTCCTTGAGAACAGGGTTAAGTTTAGAACAGGAACCATAGTAAGGTTGTTAAATAAGCTCAGCATTAATCCCCACTCTCCTTCTTTTTAAATAAATTACAGATATTTTTAGTTTTAGATAATTAAAATTCCTATAAATAAGAAAATTCTGTTCAAATTCAAATAAAATTTAAGTCGCAATATCTCGATTTATACTACATAGTATATTCATAAACATAGTACATAATATATATAGTATATACATAGTATATTCCCATAATTGTAGCCAACAACTCTCTCTACAAAACAGAAAAACGAACATTGCAGACACATTGGGGTAGAAGATATTCCAAGTTCAGGTCTACAAAACTTTCACACTACCTTTATATCTCTCTTCCTATTCATTAGATTTCAATGAAACCTTTACCAAAATGTAGAGAATAGTTAACTCTATAACTGATATAAACAGCATTGTTCTATTGATTGTAGTTATTGAGATATAAGTGGTTAAAGTTTGAAGGATTCCATTTTTATCGAAATTTCAAACCTTTATATCTCTCTTCCTATTCATTAGATTTCAATGAAACCTTTACCAAAATGTAGAGAATAGTATACTCTATAACTGATATAAATAGCATTGTTCTATTGATTATAGTTATTTAGATATTAGTGGGTTAAAGTTTGAAGGATTCATTTCTATCGAAATTTGAAACCTTTATATTTCTCTTCCTATTGATTAGATTTCAATGAAACCTTTACCAAAATGTAGAGAATAATTTCCTCTATAACGATATAAATCGCAATGTACTTTATTTACAATACTAAGCTTGATCTATTTAGAACTAACTATTACTTCTTTTTAAATTCCTAAGAAGAATAATTCTTGCCTTATTGTATTTGTGAATTTTTAAAGAAAAAGTAGTATCTTAAAACTTTGTCGAGACCGCTTAATCTGACTGTTTTTCATGATTAGTTCTTGGTTATTACCTTTTTCATTTCTAAAGTTTTTCTAATAACAATTTTCTTCTAGAATTTACAACTGGTTCTTTACTCTTCTATTGGACCTGATAATGAAATTACCCTTGATTTAGTCAATTTGATTGTTACTTCCGCTTTCTGTAGCTAATAGACGAGAAACTGTACTGTGATCGTGTTTGCAATATTATCCACTGTAAATATCCACTTTTGAGGTCCTTTGAGTCCGAATAAGGTTCTCTTTTTTTTTCTTTTTTTTAAGAAAAAAAGTCTGGTTTTGTTATTACGTATTATTTGTGGGTAAACATTCTAGCTCATAAATGAAAAATTGTGTGAAGCCGGTAAGTTAGCGATGAAACCTAGAAGCGGAAGTACAATGAAGAAGTGCTTTGTTTTAAAATTCCGCTTTGGAGAAAACATGGCCACTTCATAAATGTTTTCCATTTTGTTTTTGTTTCAGTGCAGATAATTCGAAATTTATCCAATAATTATATATAAAAATGAGCACACTTAGATACTTAAAAACACTATTTGAATCATTTTTATAGGGTAATCTGATCAAGGTTTCGAGAAGTTGGCTTCTCTATAAAATGCCAATGTGGTGGGTTGTTGCAGTCATACCATTTATATAGTTTAAATATTTATTGGTAAAATTCCACGCCTGAAGGAAATGCTACTACCGGATGTAACTCTTTACAGGACGGATATTTCTTAAATTGAGATTTTATTGAAAATTTCAGCATTTTCTTCCATCACTTCCTGTTAATATTATTTATTAGCTTTTATTTTAAAAATTATTTTTACGAATATTAAATTTTATGGTGTTTTATTGGGTGGGTGGTCCTGTATGATATCCTTTAAAGGGTCTCCGTAGTTCCCTACCAGTTAGGATATTGTGAATAGTAGTAGCTGAAGGTCCAGGGTATTTTACCCTATAACTTATTATAGTTTTACTATTTGTGTAACTATAATTTCCGGCCATGTTTTCTAATTATTACTATTTTGTTCACAGGTATGTTCCCGACTATAATGTGTCTGCTTTCATTTCGTATTTGGTTTCGTAAGTAAAAATGGCTGTTTTATTATTTATTTGTATATTTTATTTATTTTTATTTTTAAGGTGCAAACCTTCTAATCCAAAGCATCAGGATTGGTGCGATTTTCTTTTCCCTTTTGCGTTGTTTTTGGTCGACAGTAATGCAACCACCCATCTTGCACATACGTAAATCTCTCGCCGCTCCATCCATATCCTAGATTTAGATTTAGATTTTAGAAGCGGGACGGGACACATGGCCTACTGCACGGCAGCCTCAAGAGGCTTATTGTGCCTTCCCCTTTTTGAGTCTAGTAGATGAAACCTCCCCTTCTAAAAAAAGGTTGAGGACTTTCCCTACCAGTTCCTTCTGCGGTACAATCACTCCTGGCCTCAAAGTTCCAAAGGTATCGTAGCGTATCCACATCCTAAAGCAGATTAATAGTTCCCCGTCACCTTTTTCCCAATCATGACCCGACAACTCCTAGTTTCCTCTCTAATTTTCCTCCCATTTCGACAATGGTTGCTTAGTGTATGGCCGATCTTTCTGGTGATCTTGAAGCGCCTCTTGAACTGCTTCATTCGATTTATTTTTCAGCATTCCCAAAGACATTTAGAATAGAAATAGAAAAGAAATTTTTTATTCTGGGACAATTGTCCCCTAAGAATAAATACAGGAACAAATAGAGGCCTTAACAGTTTGGCCTGTGATTAAACAGAAAATAAATAAATAAATAAGTATTTACAAAAAGTGAAAATAAAAATAACAGCAGAAATTAAGGAAATAAATTAAAACAATTAAAATTTCGGAGGAAGCTGAATAGAAAGGAGATAACTGAATAGACGAGATTTAAAGATAGATAGGGTAGGAGCATGGCGGACAGATGATGGCAAGGAGTTCCAGAGAGAGGTAGCACGTATGAGGAAGGACTTGTCAAAGGATGAGGTACGGTGAGAGGGAATATAGAGATCAGATGAGCGAGATCTAGTGTTAAGGGAATGGGAGCATTTTACAGCATTTCCCACCACTAAGATGAGTTGATCTGGCTTTTCCCCTGTCTACAGCCGCCAGTATTTTTTTTGGCTTCAATCCTTTTCCAAGTTATCCAATCTCAAAGACCATTCTTATATTTCCCAACTCTTCAAGTTCAAATCCTCGATCCATTCCCGTTAATACTAGATCTCGTTCCTCTGATCTCTATTTTCCCTCACACCTTACTTCAGCCTTTGACAAATCCTTCCTAATTCGGGCTACCTCTCTCTGGAACTCCTTACCTTCATCTGTCCGCCATGCTCCAACCCTTTACATCTTTAAATCCCTTCTGTTCAATTATCTCCTTTCTACCCAGCTTCCTCCGAAATAATAATTGAATGCATTTATTTCCTCAATTTTAATATTTATTTTTGTAAATATTTACTTATTTTTTGTATATAAGTATTTAAAATGCAGGCCAAACCAATAGGGTCTCCAATTGTAAATGTTTTTATTCTAAGGGGACAATAGTCCCAGGATAATAAATTTATTTATTTTCATTCGTTCATCCATTCAACATCTTTCTGATGATTCATTCTTGATATTTGTTGTCCTCCATCTTTCTTCGGCTGCTTGCAGTTCTAGCTATCGTCACATCTTTAATCTCCGATCGTTCAATAGCGTATTGGTGTTCCTTCATCGTCCAATTAGTAGCAATCTAATCGCAAAAGAGATCGTAAATTTGTATCTATTAAGCTAAATTAAAATTCTTTTTTAAAAAAAAAAACTTTAAAAAAAAAATAATAAGAAACAAGAATTAGGTTGTGTTATTTTACAGAGAGTGAATTCTGTAGTTGTTACGAGCGAGCGACTAAATAACAAGTTCCAAGTGGCTTGAAGCCACCCACTTAAAGTTCTTTCTCTCTTCAACTGCATGCATGCACTTGCATCTACGGTGCACAGTACTTTGAATATGCACTTGTGCGTGCAACCTGCCGTGTACATTATGCGGCGGGGTGTGCTTTAGGGCTATTCTTTTTTTTTTCTACTTCTTCTTTTTCCCTTTTGTATGTTTGTGCGTATTATGTGACCTGTAAGTTCTGTGCGTGTGACCAGTGCGCGCGTATTGATTGCGTTTGAAGAAGGGCAGTGCACCCCCAAGAACTAGCGTGCACTGTCACCATAGAAACACCCTTCAACACTTTTCCCTACAGCCCTGGAACATCGTTCCCCCCCGAATACAATCCCCACAGACAAAACACCCTCACAAACACAGAAAGTGCACCCACCGTGTGCTATTGCCTCACTATCACTGCCTCTCTCTCGGTTCTCCACACTTCCCCCTTTTCCTGATATAATTTACAAAACCCTCTTAACTTCTCTTCTACACATTGCTTTTGTTTTTCATTTATTAATATTAACGGAAAATCCGAACTTCACTCGACTTTCAATTACTAACTTGAAAGGAAAGTTTAACTGCTTTCATTAAGGTATATTACTTGGAAATTGCACCATTAGCAACAGCTCATCTCTGCCAAACAAGTAACAAGTAGATTTATCCTATTTTTTCAGGCGGGGCTTTACGTCCAACTACCAATTAGGTATCGTAGACGGAGGCGACTAGCAAACATACTTTACTATAAATTTCTCATATTAAACATTAAATAAAATCCAAGAGCTATACTAGTACCGCAATACAGCTTAGCTTTGCGGGTCTAGCCTATAACCTAACATACTTTACTATAAATTTCTTATATTAAACATTAAATAGAATCCAAGACCTATACTAGTACCGCAATACAGCTTAGCTTTGCGGGTCTAGCCTATAACCGCCTAACATACTTTACTATAAATTTCTTATATTAAACATTACATAGAATCCAAGACCTATACTAGTACCGCAATACAGCTTAGCTTTGCGGGTCTAGCCTATAACCGCCTAACATACTTTACTATAAATTTCTCATATTAAACATTAAATAAAATCCAAGGGCTAGACTAGTACCGCAATACATCTTAGCTTTGCGGGTCTAGCTTATAACTGCCTAACGTACTTTTACTGTAAATTTCTTTTATTAACCATTAAGTAAAATGCAAGGCCACAATACAGTAGATTTATACCATCACCATAAAAAATTAAATCTTCTAAGTGAGAATCTTCTTGTTTTATCTGATGCTCTGTGGGTATGATTCTATCAGCATGAAATTGATTCTTTTGCTTGACAAAAAAAAAAAGTGGTTATCCGTTTTCGAGAGTTGCCTGATAAACATGGTGGTTATGTAAAACAGAACTAAGTTCACTAACGCTCTCAATTATTGGTCCCTATTTTACGAAACATGTGGACAGGCTATGTATTATGCAGTAGGATAGGCATTTCTGGTATATAATTTCCGGTAAATTTCGTTCGATTTTTACTCCCTGAGGATGAAAGAAAATAAGCATAAAATTTAATGGACTATCATTATAGTCCTCAATAAAAAATATTCATATTATTATTGTTCATTGTTTTTGGTGACTGATTCGTTTAATTCATTCGGAAGGAAAGAGTAATGCCAATCTATTTTTTAAAAATCTTTTATGGAAATTTACAACTGCAACAAGATTGTTGCAACAAGCAAATGTGGTACATGATAAAATATACGAGTGTAGAAGGCACCCAGCAGTGCCACTCCATTATCTTGGACATTATGTTAGTTCGCTCTTATGAGGAGAGTAGATCGCGTGGCCATCCTCTCTTCAATCCTCTTGGAAGATCACCTGGATATTGCAGAAGAAGATAGTGCCCATTTCCGTTATGATTTTTGTATTTTGCCGAGCTTTCGATCTAGGGACTAGCTCCTGAATGACCCCGAAGATTGCCTAGGTCTTTAGGATAAAAGCACAGCAAAATACCAAAAATCATGACTGGAATTGCCAAATTATTCTTTCTATTGAAATATTCATAGATTTTTTATTGAAAATAATTTCTGTAATAAAGGGATAGAAAATGGGACTTTTATTCTGACAGCGGAGCATTCATATGGGTTCTATCCAATCCCTAGGGAGTCGTATCAGTTATAGATTAGATATTCTCATTGGTGACACTGGCCGGAAGTCCTTTGGGACTGCTCTCCATCCTTCTTATATTTAATGGATCCTTCACATTATTGTAGCATTTTTTAATCTTCTCTTAACCGAATTTAAGCATTTATTTTTTTAAAAAAAAAACGCTTACTGCAAAATCAAAAATTATTTAAATACATTATCTTATCAACTTATTATTCTTCACAAGAGAAACTATTGTGATTTTTGACCGCAAAAGAAAATTTTTGTTCACGAATAGTTTTCCGAGGGTAGAAGATGAGCATAAATCAAAGTTAGAAAATTACGAGTAAATCAAATTTTATATTTGTATTCCAGATATTCTGGTAGTTTCTAAATAAGTTTGGGTTTAAAATCTTATTTTTTCCCACTAATAACGATTATGTTACAAAGTAGCATACAAAAATCGCTCGTTTATAACGGAGAAGGCGGAAGTAAAAAAAACATTATAATTTATGTTGTACTTATTATTGTGCTATTTATAAACTCAAGGCTACAACTTTTACTCAAACTCAGTACTTGCGTTTACACCTTAGTTTATTTTGCTTTTTTTTAAATTCACGCCTATAACTACCAAACCATTCGCTGCACCTATCTTTGGTATTTAGCCATCCAAGTATTTGAGGCGTCGCAATTCCGGAAGGATACTGGTCCAGAAAATATCTTGAAATTGAAAAGTTGATATCCACTTGTGACAGGACAGACTGTGCCGCACAAGTTGCAACTAATATAGTTGAATCACTGTCTGAATCTTCCAAATTACTCTCTGAATCGCTTGAAATTATTCTACGAGTAGATCTATTTCCTGTGGTTTGATAATGTCCCCATCATGGATATCAAAATTGTCTTCTGAACATTCTGATGCCAGTATTAAGATTGAAATTCATTAAAAGCATCTTCAATTTCCTGGGACATTTTATTAAGGACTTTCATTATATTACAAAGATAAATTACAAAAAAGTAGATATGGAGTTGTTATGCTCATTACAAAAATTGTAAGACTGGAATTGAAGATGTGACTGTGCTATCAACTGTAATCCAATATGGCGTATATTTGTTTGAAAATTTCATGGACCGTTTATCATCAGCATTATTTAGCAATATCTCTTTCTTTCTCATCTCCTAATTCTTTTAACTCTCTATTATTTAAAAAATATAGTGATAATATATAGCGATCAACGAAGAGAAGCGGGCATCAGAATATATAAGTACTTAATATACAATACTTAAACCAAGTATTCAGTTTTCCATTGCATTGCATTGTCAAACTGGGAGATTTCCCCAATCGGTCGGCAAAGTGTTAATTATCGACTACAGATTTCTATTGTATTCAAAGTACATTAAATTAAAAATGAAAACAAAATGGCGACCAAAAACTAACAAGCAAAAAACTTCATATGCACTTGTTTAAAAAAAAAAAAAAAATAGTGAAAATATAAAGGGGGTTGCATTTACGGTCATTAACTTGTGTATAGGAGGGCGCCTATATAGTGCATATTGTTGGAATAGGTTGGTGCAAGGTGCATTGTGTGCACATAGAGGGGTCCCATATATATAATGCAATGCACTTGTTGTGATGAACGTGTGCTTGTGTGCTGCAACCCTAGGCTTTATCGTCTAGTGAGTAATACGTTCTTCCTCCAGTATAAGATTGCCACACGCAATCGTAACAGCTCCCCCCCTTCATCCATAATCTGTGCAGTTTTTTTTTTTACTTCCTTCTTCCATCTTGTTTTGCATCTCCCCCTCTCTCTCTCTCAGGCTTCCTCATACCATTGCATTTCTGTCGGTCTGTCTGTCTGTCTGTTCATCCGTTAATCTCTTACCACTTTGATTGCACTGAGCTGCAACTCTTCTCTGTGTCACCATTTATAGTGTGCAGCTTATCGATTATTTTTTCGCCCCTTTTTTTTTAATTAAGCCCCCTTACATTGCAGTTAGGATTTTATTCAACAATTCTTAGCCAGCGTCAGGGTCTTGAAGTTGTTCGTGTTTTATTATTGTTGCATGCTTATATTTGATAACTATTTGGTTCTCGATCTGTACAGAGTTTCATGGGCATTAAAGTCACCCAAAAAAACGATGAATAATATTGGAAATTTAACTTATTTATTTATTTTCTCTTGTTGCGTAGAAGATGAGGCACAGTTACTCTTAAATTCAACACATTAGATAGGCAATGTAACCTCACTTCTTCCCTGGAACTGTTTTAAGAAGCATTTTCCTGATGAAAACAAAAATGCTCAGATTGATACGTGAAAAAAGAGGCTAGCATAGAATTATGCTCATTTTCCTAGAAATCCCCCCTTCATTAAAGTGGCCCCTTTTAGGTAGATGTTTATGTCCAACATAAACTGGTTCCCATGCTGGGCACCGATCTGGAACATCGATCTTTTAATCTTGAGCTGCCTTCCGTTTTTTTGAGTTATCCACAAACATACGCGTCCACAAACCAATTTGTAAAAAAAAAATTGGGGGACTCAGAGGCCCCCCCTCAAAAAGGATATTGCTACTTAAATTTTAAACTGGAAGTGATGAACGTTACATTCAACTCTTTTATTTTTAATTAGTAATTTTGTATCGTCATGAAAACATTTGAAAAAAAAATTAAAATTAGCTAATCATTCTTAGGAACAATTACTTCATAAATATCGTATAATAAGATAATAAATGTGGGATAAAAGCGAATGAATGCTGGTGGATAGAATTGGAACTATACAATGTAATGTTGCGAAAGGAGGTGTAGGAACTCTGACATTGAACTTTGTCGACCTAGTTGATGGGCGGAGAGGTGCGGGTTACTGGCCTCCCCCAGATCACAACCCCGTGGGTATGAGTTAGCGCGCTCTCTGCGGCTACAAGTGCTCCCCAAAACTGATCAATCCCTGATCTATATTGCTCTCTCTCACTCTTCTAGCCAATCCCTGCACAACGTTGTTCAAAAGTAAACATCCATTCCATGTTTTTTATTCAATAATAATACAGTTTTTCTATATTCACCAAACAATTATTGCATTTTTAATGTGGTTAAAGCTTTTATTTATTATTTATTATATATATTATTATTTATATATATTATTATTCGCGTGTTTGTATCGTTCAGTTATTAATTTTATGAGAAATTTACCTCGGCCCTCGGCTGAAAAGTAAACTATTTCTTTAAACGATTGAAAAAGTAATATTATTTTCACTTCTAGGCAAATATTTACATTTAAATATTTAACAAGTCTTTTGCAACCTCAATTAATAAATTATTATTGCAACCAGGATCTCATAAATGTACAAGAAATATACTCTTGTAACAGTTACATACATTGTAATCTAATTGGTTAGAATTGAGACTTAAAAAATAAACCGAATTAAGTGTAATTAGGCATAGAAGTTAATTTGTTGTCTTTTTTGTTTTCATAAGAGGCTTAACTTCATTATTTTGTTTTTTGTTCATTCAAAAAATCCATTATTCTAAGTTATATAAACATTCATTTATAGTTTATTTTATTTCCTTATTTGTTAATGCGAATGCTTGACTAACATAATAAAATTAAATAAACGTATATAGTTAGCATTTGATAGAGCTTAATAGCTGTAAAGTTTATTGCACAATTAAGACAAAAATTTAAATTAATTAATAATAAAAATTTATCACTATTATATTACTATTACACATTTAATTAATCGTTGATTAATTTAGAATAAGCTAATATCTCAGCTGTTTTTACTATTTAAAGCTAAACATTTAAAGAATAGAATTAATGAAGAGAGGTGGCATCTAGCGGCTGTACTGAGTACTAAAGTTGTAAGCCAGTGAACTGGTCGCTAGAGACACCTGGTGTAAATGTACTGTACTAACATATCGAACAGCTGAGGCCACCGACCTTGACAGTATTGCTGCTGGCCTCCACGCACCGCTTATATTCTCGCGCCCGCGCAAAACATCCAACCCCTCTACCATCTGTGTGTTTTGTACCAATATACCTATTAAGTTTTGCCGTGTCTTATTTCTGTCTTTATCATTTACTTTTCGTTTCTTCTTCTAAACTGGTTCAAATCGTTTCTTGTATCTCAGTTCTTCTTTTTTTATTTTTTTCACGCTCAACTAGTTTTTCTCATTCCAATTTCGTTCTATCTGAGTTACCTCTAGTTCTTAAGAGTCTGTCTTGTGTTAAGAGAGGAGAGAAAGAGAGATAATGTACATCTCTCTCTTCTTACCCTTTCTCCCTTGGTGAGAGCGGTCAAGGGCGTTCAGCATCACCTACACTCCCAACACGTTTACTATGTCAATTTGCTAACTCAGGCTGGAATTGTTTTCAGCTAAAACATCTTGGCAAATCTCAATTCTAAACACAAATTACATCAACAATCAAAAATATTGCCAAAGTTACAGTTTTTCTTAACAATACGCTTTTTCATACAGTTTTTAACGATCCACCCTTATACAATCTGTAGTACGGGTCTCAACCAGTAATTAGAAAATATTTTTAACCGCTAAAAATTATTTTTGATTTTTCACCTGAAATATATGATTTAAGATCCTTTGAGTACGGAAAAATAGTTGTTACAAATTTTCTGTAATGACAAGCATAACTCAAAATAAGTAAAAATCACTGATATTTAAATTAAGGCGCCATCTTGGGACTCAAAAATAAGCTTTTATATGAACTTGATCAACCGAAAGATTTTTCATTATTAAAAATGGCTTCTAGATTTTTTTTTGGTTTTAAACCCTAGTATTCATATTAGTCTCAACATTTTTATTTGAGAGGTTTCCTGGGTGAAATTCCATTAAAAGCAGTCTAGGTCTTGGATTTTATTTAATGGTTAATATGAGAAATTTATAGTAAAGTATGTTGGGTGGTTGTAGGCTAGACCCGCAAAGCTAAGATGTATTGCGGTACTAGTATAGGTCTTGGATTCTATTTAATGTTTAATATAAGAAATTTATAGTAAAGTATGTTAGGCGGTTATAGGCTAGACCCGCAAAGCTAAGATGTATTGCGGTACTAGTATAGCCCTTGGATTTTATTTAATGGTTAATATGAGGAATTTATAGTAAAGTATGTTAGGCGGTTATAGGCAAGACCCGCAAAGCTAAGATGTATTGCGGTACTAGTATAGGTCTTGGATTCTATTTAATGTTTAATATAAGAAATTTATAGTAAAGTATGTTAGGCGGTTATAGGCTAGACCCGCAAAGCTAAGATGTATTGCGGTACTAGTCTAGCCCTTGGATTTTATTTAATGGTTAATATGAGGAATTTATAGTAAAGTATGTTAGGCGGTTATAGGCAAGACCCGCAAAACTAAAATGTATTGCGGTACTAGTCTAACCCTTGGATTTTATTTAATGAGAAATTTATAGTAAAGTATGTTGGGTGGTTGTAGGCTAGACCCGCAAAGCTAAGATGTATTGCGGTACTAGTCTAACCCTTGGATTTTATTTAATGGTTAATATGAGGAATTTATAGTAAAGTATGTTAGGCGGTTATAGGCAAGACCCGCAAAGCTAAAATGTATTGCGGTACTAGTCTAACCCTTGGATTTTATTTAATGAGAAATTTATAGTAAAGTATGTTGGGTGGTTGTAGGCTAGACCCGCAAAGCTAAGATGTATTGCGGTACTAGTCTAACCCTTGGATTTTATTTAATGGTTAATATGAGAAATTTATAGTAAAGTGTGTTAGGCGGTTATAGGCTAGACCCGCAAAGCTAAGATGTATTGCGGTACTAGTCTAACCCTTGGATTTTATTTAATGAGAAATTTATAGTAAAGCATGTTTGGCGGTTGTAGGCTAGACCCGCAAAGCTAAGATGTATTGCGGTACTAGTCTAGCCCTAGGATTTTATTTAATGGTTAATATGAGAAATTTATAGTAAAGTATGTTCGCTAGTCGCCTCCGTCCACGACACCTAATTTGGTAGTTGGATGTAAAGCCTGCCTGGAAAATATGCAATTACTTTACTTACTATTCAATAGTAAATAAATCAAAGAGATGAATAAGCATAGGAAGCGATAAATCAGCCCCGAGTTTATGGAACACTTGTTGAGCTCCACATTGAACTAATCCATCATTCTGTCTGTCTGTCTTGTCATAACTAGCGGCTATTAGCCTCATAGAGTTCTCAACTCTTTTCTTTTAACATCAATTTAATAACTTTTCTCGTTAATATTGAGTACTTCCGTAAATTGAAATAGGGATGAATAGTGCGACCGTTATTCTTGATCGTCTAACAAAAAGTTATCAAGAATCGTCTCTTCAACCTCTTACGTAATGGTTGGTACCTTATTAAGCTTAAGATTGTGATTCCATCAGAACTCTCCGAAATTTTTTGCAAAAAATTGAATAATAGGGTACTAAAAAATAAATATGCTTTTCATATTTCCAATTAATTGGCAAATGAATTTTTTTTTAGTTAAATAGGAACAGTACAGTATCGTAATGCCTATTTTCCAGGCGGGCTTCACGTCCAGCTACCAAATTAGGTGTCGTGGACGGAGGCGACTGCCGAACATACTTTATTATAAATTTCTCATATTAACCATTAAATAAAATCCAAGACTAGACACTAGGAATCGAACCGATTAAACCACAATACATCTTAGCTTTGCAGACGCCTAGGATGCAATCTTCCAATTAAAAAAGATTGAAAATTTCTTTTCTTTAATTGGTTGAAGGGATTTGCTTGGCCTTCTACAACAGGTGACTGAAGAAGGGTTACCGCAATTCAGTACTCTCGTCCTAGTTAGCGATTCTTCTGGGAGCGGGCTACTAACGGCCGCAGCAGCGATATAGAAGAGGAAAACTAACACAGATTTAAGGGAAAATAGGAAGATTATCTCTAACCTTTGGGTCAGAATTCTCCTAAAATACCATTTTTAGTGTAATACATGGTCCGACAAATGTGTATTATTCATAGAAATTAAGTGTAAGTTAAGATCGAATTTTTTAGGAAATCGATTGTCAGATTTATGCAAGAGATGGCGTTGAATTCTTCTTTAAAAGGTCGAAGGGTGTAAATTGTTTGTTTCTAACTCCAGTATGAATGTAAAATATGAAATATATCTGCTGAAAATTATGAGTTAGAAGAGTTTCCGGTCCCCTCCGGAAGTACGAGTGAACTAGCGGGATTCTATAGTTTTCTAGCTATTTGACAAAAAGTATCATTTGGAGCTTGGCTTTTAGATTGAAACATTTTTCCCTCGGAATATAGATTTTAGAGGAATTCTGTGGGTGCTTGTGGCGCCACAAAGCAAAATTGTTTATATCAATTATTATACAAGTATATTAAATGGAAATCAACAATAGTTTGTTGAAAATCTCTCAATTAGTAAACTGTTGATTCTTGTTCCTCTTATTTCTAATTCAATTAAGTGGTAAAAGATAAAAAAGAGAGTTTTGTGAATGTTTGGAGTATAGTGTGCGCCTAGCAGTTCCAATATTAGACCTTAGTTGAACCCGCAAGACAGGTTGTATTGCGCATGCCATGTGACGTCAGATTTGCCCTAGTCTCAGTGCGTTCACCTCCCCTGCCCGAACGTCCCCCGGGCTGGCACTGCATCTGTAAGGTCCTTTATCACAACCTCTCTCTCTCCCTCGTATATCTCAACATTCATTTCTCTGTCTCCCTCACCGTAAAGTTCATCTCCTTATTTCTCTATCTCCCAGATCCCCTGGACTGCTCCCTTTTCTCCTCATCTTTCGGTTACCATGGTATTCTCTATTCCTTCATAATCTTTTTCTTTAAGATAATTCTTGTGCATATCTTAAGCTACTTTTATTTACACTATATTTACATTTTTGTAGCATTCACTTTTATTGAAACCAAACTGAATTTAAATTCAAATTTATATTGTTGATTCTATCCGTCATAGTGAGTTTATAATATCCCTGACCGGTCTTTTATCCATCATCAGGAGATAGATTAATTAATTAAATTAATGACTGTGAATGTGCTGCTAGTTGTAGATGAGGTAGATGTCGATGAGTACAGCCTCGAAAAGAAGATTTAAGTGCTGATATTAATATTCGAATTTGATTAGGGAGGCTGAAGGACTAAATAGAGTAGAAGATTATTGAATGACGAGTAGAGTAAGGTCGTGAAGAGAGTGTAAGAATGAATCCTCAGGGAGTGAATGCAAGGCCTGGATGCGATTGAGTGTCCCGAGCGGTGGTCTGGTGTCCCTATATGTTATACCCTGAAGCAGGGGTCCCCAAACTTTTTACAAAGGGGGCCAGTTCACTGTCCCTCAGACCGTTGGAGGGCTGGACTATAAAAAAAAACTATGAACTAATCTCTATGCTCTCAGCACATATCTTATTTTAAAGTAAAATAACAAAACGGGAACAAATACAATATTTAAAATAAAGAACAAGTAAATTTAAATCACCAAACTGCCCAGTATTTCTGTGGGAATTATGGGCCTGCTTTTGGCTAAAGAGATGGTCAATATCCGGTTTAGTTATAGTGTTTCGTATTTCTTACTACTTCTGCTGTTCTTTCACACTGCTTCCTGAGCAAGGATGTGTGCGTCCCGCGTCACCGGAAGTAATAATGTACTCCAGTTCTCCAGGAGCATAGGATGCGGATGTGCTCCTCTCACTGACCACCAATGAAAAAGGTGCCTCTTATGGAAGTGCGGCGGGGACCGGATAAATGTCCTCAGGGGGCCGCATGTGGTCCGCGGGCCGTAGTTTGGGGACCCCTGCCCACCTTTGGACATCTCCTACTGTCCCCTGGCCCTTCCTGGCTTTCTTTTTCCAACTTTTGAACTTCCTACTACAACTCTCTGGCTTTAAAAACAAATAGGAGTCTTTTGTCTTCTAAGATCAATGATTTACTTCTTTTGAGAGGTCTCGTTTCCAAATTGGAATTGGAGAATAACCAGAGCAAAGGATTCTAAAGCGTGTCTTAAGTCAAATTTGGGTTCCCAGGCTGGCGGGTAAACTTTTCAGTAAGACAGCTGCTCAGACGGAAATTCTTTAGCAAGCTGAACTTGCATCTTCACCTGATAAAACCTGCAGACCTTCGTTGGCACAGGAGAAGATCCCAATACACCTCCTGACTGTTTTTCAAGCGATATCATAGGTACCAGATTTTAGTTAAGTGTACACCCTCTTTACAGCTATCCTAAATTCTTTCTAATCCCTTATTCGTGTTTCTGGGCGATCTGGTTTTGTAAAAGTAAATAAATAAATAAATAAATAGAAGTTCGTAATCGGCTCTAGAACAATCGCAGGGGAATTCCCGTTCTGGATCGTTTAAATTGGTAAATATTTCCATCGCACGTATAGCTAGCAAAGGAATAGTTATTTAAAATTGAAATTAATAATTCATGGTTTTTCCATTTGGGTAGAAAACAATTTATACTCAAATGAATTCTTAGAAAACATTCCAAAACAAAGGGGAGAAATTGGCCCCCTTCTAGACCGGAAGGGGAAATCAAAATTTAAATTTCAATTCAAATTCAGTAATTGTTTTCTATTATTTCTATTACTACATATGATGCGTAGAATATTAATATCCGTGTTTTGTATGTTTTTATAATTATTTATATTTTTAAAGTTGTGATAAATTACTGTAATATAATAAATATTTATGGTAACAATATTATAATTTTTATTGGCTATTGTAAATTTAGCTCGTTCACAGTAGGTCAATAAAAGGAAACTAATGAAATATTTAAAGTTTGGTGTTGTTGAGTCAAGGTCGTTCTTTGTAACAATTTCTTTTTTTTTATCCTTAAACTTAATTATTGAGTCCTTCAGGAACTTGTTGGCTGTAAATATTCAGTTCAATTGGTTAAGAAAAATGACGTGGACTCATCAGTGGAGGGAAAATAACTGAACCAGTGGACTCAAAGTCACAAGCTTTTGTTTTTAGAATGCTGAACATTACCATCGGATGAGTGTTATCTCGTTCCAGATTCCGGAGCGGTTCTGCCCTTTCTATTGTGAACCACAGTGTCTGTTCATACTGATCTTCTTCGGTTACTAGTCTCAATTTTTGGGGCTATATTCACTTCTTTTTTTTTTGCCAAACCGCCGATAAGCATTGTGGGGCTAGTCCTGAGTGCACTTTTTGGGGACACCTAGATGTTCGGTTTTATTAGGGAACAGGGAAAGGACGAATAAAGGCGCCTTTAGCCCTTTAGATCACCTTAGCCCAGCAACTTTACACCTCTTTGTGTTTAAGAGTTTTTACATTAAGTTTGTTACCAAAAATTGCAATAATAAGAGAACCATGTGAATGAGTCACTCAATAATAAATAATTCATTTACCAACTTGCGCAAATATTTACGTTGAAAAACTCGATTTGGGGAAACGTTTTCCCAAGAATCCCACCATTTCCCTTCTTTTACTGGCAAATACAAATAGTTGTAAATATAAAGTAGAATTTGTGTCAAGAGGTGACTCAGTTAAGAGGCCGGGCTGGTTCACCCGAGTTACTTACGTCTAGATGTTACGTCAACACTACCAGAGACTGGAAACATGGCGTAAAAGAAGGAGTAACACACGGCTGACGGCGAAAGTGACTGTTGAAGAATTCACTCTGCTATGCAACACTATAAGTTCTGCTTGTTTTCAAACAAGCGGTTTTTTGCTTACTATTTCTGGAAATTTTTTTAATTTTTTTTTTAAATCGTAATTTTTGACTAAAATGCAGTCGTAAGTTTTAGGATTTTTGAAAACATTAAAATAATAAAAGCAGCATTTTTACACAATTCTCCACAGACAGTCATGAAATCCATCTCTCCCCCCACCACCCTGGTAAACTATTGCGAATACTTACGAGGGCAGGAGTAGGGCGAACTCCAGCCGAGTGTGGCGCCCTTGTCTCACCTACCATTGAACTGTGTATCTATGTGTAATACAAACATAATTTAGAAATTAGGCCTAAAGGTTATTCAACCTTTTCTATGCCGACAGAATATATGAGTTAATATTCTATGAATTCGTGCGTATATATTTTTTACTTTCTCATACTGCTATTTTTTGAAATTGACCGGAAATACTTAGATTAAAAACAGTGCAGGGTGTGTTTGTGTTAAGTTATTCAAAAAAGGGGAAATACTTAAATAGTTTAAAGCACGTTTGGGTAAATTGGTTAAAGTTCCGAGTTACAAGCAAATAGGGACCCTAAGGGCGAATTTCCTGAAAAGGTTTATTGCTTCTATTCAGTTTCCCTTAAAGCCCTTGAACTGATTAAACTTTAAGCGTATTAATGGAAAAAGCATAACTTTTTTTTTCTTTTTTTGTAAAACGTCTGCATTTTTTTTTACGAATTTATTCCGAATAGTCTGACCGGAAGTGAAGAATCTCCTGAACGGGTCTTATAGTTAACCAATTTTCTGTTGACTATGAATTCTAACATGGCCTTCTATATTACTTGATATTACAGACGGTGGAACTTTATATACTGAATTACTTCTAAAGTAATTCTTTTTTAGAGAGGGACCTAAACATATGGTTTCCTCTTCGAAAAAAGTAAAGGAATATAAAAGAAAATCGTTTGACTCAATAAATCTTTTTTTTAAAAAAAAATCGTACCAGTAAGATCTCACTTCCGGAAGATGGAACGTTCATCTACTAAATTATAGGTTTCGTGGACGAGCGGTTGAAGCTCATTAAAACATTTTACAAATTTATAATTTAAAAAAAAAATAGATAGACGCTGGATTCGAACTGGGGATCTTACTTACTAGCTCGAACTTATAAGCCAATACACCACACCGTCCCTCTCTGCTGAAGACCCTAGATGTTGTTTCAGTATGCTTTACGCATGCTAAATTGTGTACTCACAAATAAATACCATATTCCTGCAGAAGGAACAAGTTCCCATTGAGTATTTCCTTATTGATAATTTTTCCATTCAAAACCTTAATCAATGAAAAATATTTGAATGAAATTGTAAACTAAAAATAAAGAATGAACCTACTTTTTTCCCTAATTAGTGTTAAAAAAAAAAAAAGATAACGGCCACTTTGCTCGTAATTTAATGTTAGAGAAAACTAACGTATATGTAGTTATCTGTACACTGGCGATATTTACCAATTATTTACTACCATTTGATAGTTGGATACCCTATCAGGAGAGGCGTTACTCACTAGGTACGGAGAGAGAGAGAGGTATAACCACATGTGCGACAAAGAAGGATTGATGAATGGAAGAGTGAATCCAGCCCAATTAGAGCTGGAGTTATTGAATGAAATTGTAGCTTGTAGGAGCATAATGTACGTGCGAATGTAATTTCAACTTTGCTTTCATTCATACTCTTGATATCTCCTTCAAGTTTACGTCATTATCAATCGTTAATTCATTTTTTTAACCAATCGGAACTGTAAAAAATTACGCTTTCTCATTTACATGAATTGGCAACTAAAATATCTAGTTTGGAAGTGTTAAACGAGTTTAGTTTAGGTGAGGTAAAAGGGAGTTATACAATAATAGATAGATTACCAGTATTATTATTATTGGAACAGTTACGGTCTCTTGTCGCTCCGTCTTACAAGTTCCAGCATCAGTAAGACAAGAGGGTCCTGTTCCTCAAGACAGTGCAGCCTAGAGTCTTATTGTACCATCCTCTAGGAAATCTTGTATCTCCTTTTTTTCCGCCCTTTCTTACTAGGTCTAGCATTTTACTCAGTAGTAAAACTAGCGGTAAGTCCTGTTTTCCTGGGCACTGCAGCCAAGAGACTGATTGTATCATCTCCTAGGTATTCTAGAAGGTAAATCCTTCCGTTCTTACTAAATCTCCAACGACTTCCTTTAAACTGTGTATAAATCTTGTGCTCAAGGTGGACTACAATTTATATTTGTTACATTTAAGGGGGGAGGAATTCGATAATGGCACTTCTAGGAAAGGAGGAAGGATGGGCTTTTCTCTGGAGGACATTTTGAGTATTAAGTACAGTTTTAAATATCTCTCGTTTTAAAAGAAGGGTTAAATATATTGCTAAGATTTTCAATAAGTTCGAAAAAACTGCCGAAAATACCATTTTACAGAATGGATTTTCCTCTTTTTTTTTTGCGATTTTATTTAAGATAGGCCCTTTTTCTTTGAACTTCTTACGCAGATAAAAAAAAGAAAAAAGTTTTATTAAATCATTTTCCTTATTCCACCAATCCCTGCAATTCCACACTAATTCCTTGTTCCGACATCTCTCTCATCCCGCACCATCAGAGTTAATTCTTCTAGAGTGGATAAAACGCTAGTAGCCTCGCGATTTTCTCATCGAGTGACCAGAGCAGTTACCACAGCACAATTGCTGTTGTTCTCCATTGTTAGCATGTGCATGTTCGGTGCTATCCCAATTACTTGTAGCGTTACAATTGCTGATATAATAATATTGACAATAAAAATAATAATTAAAACTGTCCTGTAGGACAGTTGTATAAGGGTTGATCGTCAATAACTGCACGAAAAAGCGTAACGTTGAAAAAACACCCAACTTTGACCATTTTTTTTCTCTTTTTCTATTCAAGATAAAATTCCCAAATTTTCTTTATAATAAAGGGCAAATCTTCCTTTATAACTGTATTTTTTTTTTTTTTTTTTTTTTTTGCTACAACATAAATGAAATAGATTTCGAGAAAAAGGTTGCTGAAAATGGTAACAAATAAACAGTTTTTCTGAAAAATTTTGTGGTGGAAGTTAAAATGTTTCCTATAACGTCAGTTCCTTGAGAATTGAGAAGAGAAAGTCGTGTGAGTATTTCCTGTTGGAATAAAGTGTTATTCATGTTTAAAATAATCAAAAAATGCACTTTCACAAACTAGCTCACTATTTCTTATGAAAAAAATTGTGAAATATATACCTAACATATATACGAAATTTCTATTAAATAAAATATCAATTTTACTACAGCTGTAAAACATATGGTTGGGTGTGCAACGGCTATTAAATAAACGCGATGTAACTTCTTAGTTTCTATTCGCTTATAGCGGTTTTTTTTTCTTTTCTATGCAGAATTATCTAATGATGAAACTGCAAATGTGTTACCAATCTTGCAATTGCCAAGTACCTATATTTGGTTAGAAGAATGGCTTTCTGGGCGTTTTGCACTTTTTTTTTGTCGTTTTTAAGTTCGTTTATTCAATTGTTTGTTTTCTAATTCGTTGATTTTTTTTTGTCTTTTTTTCTTTTTTCAAATTATTGCTTCTCCTCTTTGATAAAAGGTTGGTGTATCTATCTTCTGTTCTGATTGTTGAGGTACTAGGTTGGCCTAAAAATTAATGCCTGAAATTGGGTAATATTCTTACATATTTTTGGATTAATGAATCTCGTCACCAAAAAAAATGGTGGAAAATACGGTATAACATTGATTTTTAATTGTAATTATTTAGGTGTAGGAGAAAATCTCATGAATTTTCACACCTTTGTTTTTGTTTTTCTACTTTCTAATCATACTTCTTTTTTTTTAATTTCAGGTATGTAGCCGATGTTCATCAAATTTCTTCTTAAAAATAATTTTACGTAAGTAAAATATAAAATTTTTGAAATATAGTGAGACAAATTTGCGTCTATTTAAATAATATATTTATAATTTTTACCAAGAAGTTATGTTGTACAGTATATTTTTTAACAGTTTATTAAAAAAAAAAATTTAAAAATGTGAGTAAATATAGATGAGTATATGTGTGTAAATGGTGTTTATGTATTAGTTCTCTGTGTGTGTTTTCCCCCACCATCCCTCTATTCTGTAGGCAAACATCTCGGCCGCCAATATTATTAACATGGTAAATGGTAGTGGGGATTGGCGAGGGTGGTTTGGTTGAATGAGAAGGGAGAGAGAGAGAGAGAGAGAGAGAGGAGAGCGTAAACATGTTTCAAGAGAGAAAGAGAAAAAGAATTGACCCAGTTTTACAACAAGTAAGGCCGGTTAACGAACTCTTGAGGGTTACAATTCTAGTGTCCTATATTTTGTGTCTTGAACCGCCGAATGGTGTTTGTAAGTGTATCTGTTATACATAATACTATATATATACACACAGACATACACACACACACACACACACACGGAGAACATATTATACTGTTTGCAAAATCAAGAATCAACACGCCCCAATTCTAGGGCGCCAACCTAACCCTACATTTCAAATTGTGTTCATGTATATGTCTTTATTTTATTATTATATTTTATATTTTTAATTTTTTTTAGTACTTCCGCTAAAATCGATTTTTTGTAAAAAATCGGATTTAAACATTTTCCAACTCATTTTACGTACAGCCAGCTTTTTTTCTATTTCCTGTTTATTTTCTATTTTTGGTAGATATTAGATCTCAAAAACAGTCACATTAAAATAAACCTGGATATACAATTGATAAGCTAAAGAATAAGCTAGCTTTAAAATTCCTCCGCAAACTATTTTCTACCAAAATAGCGCTATTTCATCCAGCATTTGATCTAATTAACAATAACCATGGTCATTAAAGTTTCTGGCGCACTCTGCTCTCATTTCTTTTATAACTCGTATTTTTCGGTTTAACTGGCATAAAAAAAAACGGAAATTATTATTAATATAAATTTGATAGACAGGCGCAACGTTAGCCGAGAGGTTATAGGCTAGACCTGTAAAGCTAAGATGTATTGCGGTATTAGTCTAGCCCTTGGATTTTATTTAATGGTTAATATGAGAAATTTATAGTAAAGTATGTTAGGCGGTTATAGGCTAGACCCGCAAAGCTAAGATGTATTGCGGTATTAGTCTAGCCCTTGGATTTTATTTAGTGGTTAATATGAGAAATTTATAGTAAAGTATGTTAGGTGGTTATAGGCTAGACCCGCAAAGCTAAGTTGTATTGCGGTGCTAGTCTAGCCCTTGGATTTTATTTAGTGGTTAATATGAGAAATTTATAGTAAAGTATGTTAGGCGGTTATAGGCTAGACCTGTAAAGCTAAGATGTATTGCGGTATTAGTCTAGCCCTTGGATTTTATTTAGTGGTTAATATGAGAAATTTATAGTAAAGTATGTTAGGTGGTTATAGGCTAGACCCGCAAAGCTAAGTTGTATTGCGGTGCTAGTCTAGCCCTTGGATTTTATTTAGTGGTTAATATGAGAAATTTATAGTAAAGTATGTTAGGTGGTTATAGGCTAGACCCGCAAAGCTAAGTTGTATTGCGGTGCTAGTCTAGCCCTTGGATTTTATTTAGTGGTTAATATGAGAAATTTATAGTAAAGTATGTTAGGTGGTTATAGGCTAGACCCGCAAAGCTAAGTTGTATTGCGGTGCTAGTCTAGCCCTTGGATTTTATTTAGTGGTTAATATGAGAAATTTATAGTAAAGTATGTTAGGTGGTTATAGGCTAGACCCGCAAAGCTAAGTTGTATTGCGGTGCTAGTCTAGCCCTTGGATTTTATTTAGTGGTTAATATGAGAAATTTATAGTAAAGTATGTTAGGTGGTTATAGGCTAGACCCGCAAAGCTAAGTTGTATTGCGGTGCTAGTCTAGCCCTTGGATTTTATTTAGTGGTTAATATGAGAAATTTATAGTAAAGTATGTTAGGTGGTTATAGGCTAGACCCGCAAAGCTAAGTTGTATTGCGGTGCTAGTCTAGCCCTTGGATTTTATTTAGTGGTTAATATGAGAAATTTATAGTAAAGTATGTTAGGCGGTTATAGGCTAGACCTGTAAAGCTAAGATGTATTGCGGTATTAGTCTAGCCCTTGGATTTTATTTAGTGGTTAATATGAGAAATTTATAGTAAAGTATGTTAGGTGGTTATAGGCTAGACCCGCAAAGCTAAGTTGTATTGCGGTGCTAGTCTAGCCCTTGGATTTTATTTAGTGGTTAATATGAGAAATTTATAGTAAAGTATGTTAGGTGGTTATAGGCTAGACCCGCAAAGCTAAGTTGTATTGCGGTGCTAGTCTAGCCCTTGGATTTTATTTAGTGGTTAATATGAGAAATTTATAGTAAAGTATGTTAGGTGGTTATAGGCTAGACCTGTAAAGCTAAGATGTATTGCGGTATTAGTCTAGCCCTTGGATTTTATTTAGTGGTTAATATGAGAAATTTATAGTAAAGTATGTTAGGTGGTTATAGGCTAGACCCGCAAAGCTAAGTTGTATTGCGGTGCTAGTCTAGCCCTTGGATTTTATTTAGTGGTTAATATGAGAAATTTATAGTAAAGTATGTTAGGTGGTTATAGGCTAGACCCGCAAAGCTAAGTTGTATTGCGG
This sequence comes from Rhodnius prolixus, assembly GCF_049639745.1. NCBI lineage: Eukaryota > Metazoa > Arthropoda > Insecta > Hemiptera > Reduviidae > Rhodnius > Rhodnius prolixus. Next base: position 8,864,131 of record NW_027411583.1, on the reverse strand, counting down.
TGCTAGTCTAGCCCTTGGATTTTATTTAGTGGTTAATATGAGAAATTTATAGTAAAGTATGTTAGGTGGTTATAGGCTAGACCTGTAAAGCTAAGATGTATTGCGGTATTAGTCTAGCCCTTGGATTTTATTTAGTGGTTAATATGAGAAATTTATAGTAAAGTATGTTAGGTGGTTATAGGCTAGACCCGCAAAGCTAAGTTGTATTGCGGTGCTAGTCTAGCCCTTGGATTTTATTTAGTGGTTAATATGAGAAATTTATAGTAAAGTATGTTAGGTGGTTATAGGCTAGACCCGCAAAGCTAAGTTGTATTGCGGTATTAGTCTAGCCCTTGGATTTTATTTAGTGGTTAATATGAGAAATTTATAGTAAAGTATGTTAGGTGGTTATAGGCTAGACCCGCAAAGCTAAGTTGTATTGCGGTGCTAGTCTAGCCCTTGGATTTTATTTAATAGTTAATATGAGAAATTTATAGTAAAGTATGTTAGGTGGTTATAGGCTAGACCCGCAAAGCTAAGATGTATTGCGGTATTAGTCTAGCCCTTGGATTTTATTTAGTGGTTAATATGAGAAATTTATAGTAAAGTATGTTAGGTGGTTATAGGCTAGACCCGCAAAGCTAAGTTGTATTGCGGTGCTAGTCTAGCACTTGGATTTTATTTAATAGTTAATATGAGAAATTTATAGTAAAGTATGTTAGGCGGTTATAGGCTAGACCACAAAGCTAAGATGTATTGCGGTACTAGTCTAGCCCTTGGATTTTTTATTTAATGGTTAATATGAGAAATTTATAGTAAAGTATGTTAGGCGGTTATAGGCTAGACCCGCAAAGCTAAGTTGTATTGCGGTGCTAGTCTAGCCCTTGGATTTTATTTAATAGTTAATATGAGAAATTTATAGTAAAGTATGTTAGGCGGTTATAGGCTAGACCACAAAGCTAAGTTGTATTGCGGTACTAGTCTAGCCCTTGGATTTTATTTAATGGTTAATATGAGAAATTTATAGTAAAGTATGTTAGGCGGTTATAGGCTAGACCCGCAAAGCTAAGTTGTATTGCGGTGCTAGTCTAGCCCTTGGATTTTATTTAATAGTTAATATGAGAAATTTATAGTAAAGTATGTTAGGTGGTTATAGGCTAGACCACAAAGCTAAGATGTATTGCGGTACTAGTCTAGCCCTTGGATTTTATTTAGTGGTTAATATGAGAAATTTATAGTAAAGTATGTTAGGTGGTTATAGGCTAGACCCGCAAAGCTAAGTTGTATTGCGGTGCTAGTCTAGCCCTTGGATTTTATTTAATAGTTAATATGAGAAATTTATAGTAAAGTATGTTAGGCGGTTATAGGCTAGACCCGCAAAGCTAAGATGTATTGCGGTACTAGTCTAGCCCTTGGATTTTATTTAATAGTTAATATGAGAAATTTATAGTAAAGTATGTTAGGCGGTTATAGGCTAGACCACAAAGCTAAGATGTATTGCGGTACTAGTCTAGCCCTTGGATTTTATTTAATAGTTAATATGAGAAATTTATAGTAAAGTATGTTAGGCGGTTATAGGCTAGACCTGCAAAGCTAAGTTGTATTGCGGTGCTAGTCTAGCCCTTGGATTTTATTTAATAGTTAATATGAGAAATTTATAGTAAAGTATGTTAGGCGGTTATAGGCTAGACCACAAAGCTAAGATGTATTGCGGTACTAGTCTAGCCCTTGGATTTTATTTAATAGTTAATATGAGAAATTTATAGTAAAGTATGTTAGGCGGTTATAGGCTAGACCCGCAAAGCTAAGATTTATTGCGGTACTAGTATAGCCCTTGGATTTTATTTAATGGTTAATATGAGGAATTTATAGTAAAGTATGTTAGGCGGTTATAGGCTAGACCCGCAAAGCTAAGTTGTATTGCGGTGCTAGTCTAGCCCTTGGATTTTATTTAATAGTTAATATGAGAAATTTATAGTAAAGTATGTTAGGTGGTTATAGGCTAGACCCGCAAAGCTAAGATGTATTGCGGTATTAGTCTAGCCCTTGGATTTTATTTAGTGGTTAATATGAGAAATTTATAGTAAAGTATGTTAGGTGGTTATAGGCTAGACCCGCAAAGCTAAGTTGTATTGCGGTGCTAGTCTAGCCCTTGGATTTTATTTAATAGTTAATATGAGAAATTTATAGTAAAGTATGTTAGGCGGTTATAGGCTAGACCACAAAGCTAAGATGTATTGCGGTACTAGTCTAGCCCTTGGATTTTATTTAATGGTTAATATGAGAAATTTATAGTAAAGTATGTTAGGCGGTTATAGGCTAGACCCGCAAAGCTAAGTTGTATTGCGGTGCTAGTCTAGCCCTTGGATTTTATTTAATAGTTAATATGAGAAATTTATAGTAAAGTATGTTAGGCGGTTATAGGCTAGACCACAAAGCTAAGTTGTATTGCGGTACTAGTCTAGCCCTTGGATTTTATTTAATGGTTAATATGAGAAATTTATAGTAAAGTATGTTAGGCGGTTATAGGCTAGACCCGCAAAGCTAAGTTGTATTGCGGTGCTAGTCTAGCCCTTGGATTTTATTTAATAGTTAATATGAGAAATTTATAGTAAAGTATGTTAGGCGGTTATAGGCTAGACCACAAAGCTAAGTTGTATTGCGGTACTAGTCTAGCCCTTGGATTTTATTTAATGGTTAATATGAGAAATTTATAGTAAAGTATGTTAGGCGGTTATAGGCTAGACCCGCAAAGCTAAGTTGTATTGCGGTGCTAGTCTAGCCCTTGGATTTTATTTAATAGTTAATATGAGAAATTTATAGTAAAGTATGTTAGGTGGTTATAGGCTAGACCACAAAGCTAAGATGTATTGCGGTACTAGTCTAGCCCTTGGATTTTATTTAGTGGTTAATATGAGAAATTTATAGTAAAGTATGTTAGGTGGTTATAGGCTAGACCCGCAAAGCTAAGTTGTATTGCGGTGCTAGTCTAGCCCTTGGATTTTATTTAATAGTTAATATGAGAAATTTATAGTAAAGTATGTTAGGCGGTTATAGGCTAGACCCGCAAAGCTAAGATGTATTGCGGTACTAGTCTAGCCCTTGGATTTTATTTAATAGTTAATATGAGAAATTTATAGTAAAGTATGTTAGGCGGTTATAGGCTAGACCACAAAGCTAAGATGTATTGCGGTACTAGTCTAGCCCTTGGATTTTATTTAATAGTTAATATGAGAAATTTATAGTAAAGTATGTTAGGTGGTTATAGGCTAGACCCGCAAAGCTAAGTTGTATTGCGGTGCTAGTCTAGCCCTTGGATTTTATTTAATAGTTAATATGAGAAATTTATAGTAAAGTATGTTAGGCGGTTATAGGCTAGACCACAAAGCTAAGATGTATTGCGGTACTAGTCTAGCCCTTGGATTTTATTTAATAGTTAATATGAGAAATTTATAGTAAAGTATGTTAGGCGGTTATAGGCTAGACCCGCAAAGCTAAGATGTATTGCGGTGCTAGTCTAGCCCTTGGATTTTATTTAATGGTTAATATGAGTAAAGTATGTTAGGCGGTTATAGGCTAGACCCGCAAGGCTAAGATGTATTGCGGTACTAGTATAGGTCTTGGATCTTATTTAATGGTTAATATGAGAAATTTACAGTTAAGTGTGTTTGCTAGTCGCCTCCGTCCAAGACACCTAATTTGGTAGTTGGATGTAAAGTCTGCCTGAAAAAATAGGCATTACTTTACTAAATGCGTTAGACCAGCCTTTGACTCTTTTTTCCCCTCCTCCACCCACACTTCAAACCTCTACTTTGTGGTTCCTTTACTTCTATTCCAGATGCTATCGACCCAGTAAGATTGTTGCTTGTAGTTTCTCTCTATCTCCCAGCTGTTTAATTAAAAGTCCGCCTAAACTTTACGCAAACGAAAAAGAAAGTAACTACGTAATGGAGAAAGTGTACAATTGAAACATAAATATGGCGCGCTGTGTTAAACTTAAGGCGGGAAATTAATTATTTACAGTTAGTAAACATTCTTTAACTGGTTAATTTAACCTGTTTTTATGTTTTATTATATATATATATTTTTTTTTTTAAATGCACTTTCACCTTTATTGTGTATCAAATAGTGTACAATTGTTGTGTTTTATTGTTTTATTGCGCATTTATGCGGTAACAGAGAAATCAATTTTAGTATTTATTGCTAGCACTGATGATTTGGCAATACGATGAAGGAAATGAAAAGTTCTGGACCAAGCAAGCACTTCCTCTTCCCATCTTACTAGATACGAGAATGCATCCGCGATCTAGTCAAATTTTCATTAAAAGTATCCATTTTGAAGTATTTTTTTTGCGGTAAAATTGGTTTAAGGGCATTTCCGGTCGTATAATATGAACGTATTAAATCACAATTAAGAATCAAATTACTGGAGGAGGCTAGAGAGCCCTTTCTTATGGGCTGTAATGCGCGAAAGGAAGAATCAAATGCGTAAAATAAGGAAAATGGCTGACCGGAAATAGCAATATGTTGGTTGGTTTTTAACGTCTATGTTCGTTTCTTTTAATCTCAAGTATTTTGCTTTTAGTACAAAAAGTAAAGTTAATGTAAAGTTTAACTTCGTAAACTACAGCAAGAAAATGTCACACCAGATTTTGACGTAATTTCAGACCAACGCAATACTCTTCAAAGTCTTTTTCATCAAAAAAATCGGAAGTTAAAATATGGCAGCATTTGCAGCATCTTATCTCCTTATTCATTTTATTCAAAATTTATTGCCTGCCATAAATTAGATTTTGATTTTTAGCTGGGATATTACGAGTGTCAATTCGAGCTGTAAATGGGATGTATGGTCCTAACAGTACTTGCTTCTAAGCTCTCTAGGTTTTTGGTATTACCAAAATACCTTCCTGGGTATGGGTATAGGCTTGATAAAGGTTTCGTTTTCTTTTTTTGGCAATCCAGGCCTATTTTATGACCAATGTTTCTTACCCAGTTAATCCAAAAGACGTACACGTAGTCTTTACCAGTTACTATCTTATCTTTGTTAGACTACACTTTGCTTACAATAGTTTTGGTTAAAACTTATTCTAAAATTTAAAAAAATGCTTAGTTTTCTGACAGTTGTTTGCTGGTTAGTAGTGAGAGCTACTTTAGTGTTTTTGAGTTCATTGGAACTCAAATATAATGCTAAAAACTCTTAGTTTGAAGAAAAAATAATAAAATTGATCTTTAGAATCTCAAAAAAAGATTCCTTGAATGTTTTAACCAGACGAACATTAAAATGAAAAACAACGCAACCTAACCTCGACCAACAAAACAAAATGAAAATCAGCAGCGATTGTTTCAAATGTCAAGGAATATTATCACTTTTACCTTACTTTATTGTATTTCTTACTTTCAAAATGATATTACGGTGTAATAGACACATCAAAGACGTGCATTAGACGATTGCACTAAAGATATTAACTATTAGATGACAATTTAATGAACAACTTGTTTCATAAATCAGTTACATAATCAACATTTTGACAAGCTACTTTAACTACACAAGGCTTTGTAAGTTTACATGAGACACATGGTATACGAGGTAAGAGAGAGACATTGGGATATTCGTTGCCCAGGCTAAGGAAAAAGGCACTTTCCTTTTCTTGTTTTGGTGCTCAGGTTGGTAGAGCTCGGAAAGGAGAGTTGAGAAAAATTGGGAAGTTACTCGAGAGGATCTCCAGGATTTTTTAGGAAGTTTTGAACTCTCGAATCACCAGCTTTTGTTGGGAATGAAACTCTACCTGGGTATCTGCTTGGACAGAGGGCTCACTTGGAACCCACGTACTTGACTCAAAAGACATCACCTAAACAAAAGTTATGGACAACCAACGAACTAACGTTGAACAAGACTTAACTTAAACCCATCTGGACTTGCGGATCAGAGCTGTGGGGCTCAACTAAACCCTCTAATATCTCCCACATCCAATCCTTTCAATCAAAACTCCTCCGCCGTATTGTTAACGCTCCCTATAATTGTCCCTAACCTCACCAAGATCTGAGCTATCCCCTTTGCCACCATATTAATAACAATAAATGCAAAAATATTTCACAAGATTTGAACATGAACTCTTTCTTATCCCCAGAGCACCGCGCCTCAAATATCGCTTCCTGTCAGAAAGGAGTTGGTTTATCGACTGTCGTACTTTCGATATCATCTCCTATGGCCCATGGGTGCGAATCGAAAGAAAAAAAAACCAGATCGTTCATTTATCAATACAAAGGGCTCAACTATACAATCGCGTCCATTTCTTTAGTACCTGAACATTACACGGGGTTAATTTGCTCCATTAGAAGTAGCTGTATGATCTTAATTAGTGAAGTTAATTGAATGGGCCAATTGTGAAGGGAGACTATTTAGGTGGCCAGATATATCGCTCTGTGTTCTCCCGACGGATATAAATAAGACGCGTGTTCTACATCCGCTAGTCACTCAATATGTTATCTTACATCTTATAATATTCAAAATATTTTATTTATTATTGTCATATATTATTTTTATTTTTTCTGGCTTTTCTAAGTATTATAAGGTATCGTAAATCGTGCAAAGTTCGAGTTTTCTGTGGAAATCGTTCTGAAATCACCCGGAAGTAGTGAGAGTGTTCTCGACAATTCGTTATAGAACAGTTCTCTGAGTTGGGGTAGGATTGGACTTCCTTCCACCTTACGTCATGTGACGTACAGATCTCTCAAAATTTGAAGAAAAATCTATTCGAACTTTGTGAATCATCATCTGAGAAATTTAAGCAAATTAGATTTTTTTTTCTCCAATCTCTCATTCTTCTATCCCAAAATTTTAACAGCATCATCAATCAAAGTTACACTTTCTCTGTGAGGTGGAAAAAAAAAAAAAAAAAAACTTACGTGCTTAGAGAAAAAAGAGGGGGAGCGGACAGCCATGTGGAGGGGGTCAGTTTCTGTGAAGGGGCGGAGGGGGGACTATTCTGGCGGCAGTGCTAGGCCCGCGTACAAGTTGCCAGCTGTTCCAAACGTTACCGTATACAACTACATGTTAGTTGTAGTTTTACAACACTCGTAGCCCCTAATCTCGCTGGATAGATTGTTTTTTTTTTAATTTCAATTTTTTTAATAAGAATTATTTACGTACGTATGTCAGTTTGTTTTACTGGTTATAAACAAAAAACCGGAAATAAAATAAATACGTATACTGCATTGTTTTTCTTCCCCCCACTCTAAATCACGGATTATATTTACTTCAGGATCTTCTTATCAAGGAAGCATTCTGAACAGCCAATCGTGAAAAACTTCTAGCGGGTTCTTATCAGTTCCCAGATATTATTAAAACTTTTAATAAATTTAGAAAAATAAGACAACAATAAAAATAAATAAAAAAAAAAGAAAAGAAAACGGCTGTGTTAAAGATAAATATAGGGACAAAAAGACTTTATTATCAGTGCCATGACAGTTACCAACTTTAGGCCTCATCAGGCCAATCAAACTCAAGATCTATTAGGAAGAGTCTTAGCAGGTATTTAAGTTCTTAATTTTTATTCACACACATATTTATTTATTATTAATTTTTGTTTGGTTTATTCTTGCTTCAATTGTTGAATTGATATGTGCATCCCCTCTCTTTTTATAACCAATTGAAACCTTCCTTGTTATTTTTGTCTTTACTGGTTATAAAGTGAAAGTTTCTTTATTTTAATTTATTTTTTATTTATTTTTATGTTAAAACGTTTACTTTTAATTTTCCATTTCTTGTGATTATGGTACTTTGTCAGAAAATTTTCTCCCACCTTCTAGACGTAAACTTGACTACAAAAACAAAATTATAATTTTTTTTTTTAAACTGATGTATAATAAATCAAAGAATATTATAATTTCGATAGTACAGTTAATGTTGCTGGATAAATTTAAAAGTATATGAGTAAATCATTTCCTTCCGGTTGTTCGTAGTGATCGTAACACTTCCACTTCCGTAAGTAAGAGAAATTAGTAGTTCATCTTCCACTATTTCAAATGATAATATTAAGGATTTAGTTTTTTGAAAAATAATACAGGATTGGTCTTTAGATTTTTTTTTTTTTTTTTTTTTTTTAAGAAGGGTTAATTATTTATTGTTTTCAAACTTCAAGCTTGTTTTCACTTTAAATTTGTATTAAGTGTTGCATGCTATATGTTTGTGCGTGCGTACGACGAGGCTTCCTTGAGAGTCAGCTCCTCTCTGGATGTAGGTCACAGCGTCACTGGTGGGGAGATAACCGTACAGGGCAATAACCTCTCTCTTTTTTGGTTGTGTATTCGCGCTCATACACACTCACACACACATACAATCTCAATACCATAAACTGTCACTATCGTTCAATAACATACGTATAACATAATCGATATGTCCCAATTATGTCCTTATTTCATTTTTTCTTTTTAATTATTATTACATCTTTTTAAAGATACGATATTTTAAGGAATCATTTTGTTATTTTCTCTGTCATTCCCTTTTTATTTATATATTTGTACAAAAATACAAATATACAGTTTGTTTTTTTTTAAACTTTATCTAAAATAGTTTATTGATGATAACTATTTTCCCTTCCACAGTTTTCATTTTTTACTTTTTACCATTTCAGTTTTTCGTAAAATTTAATTCAACCCACGTTAGTTTTATTTCCTGTTTTTAAAAAAATTGAAATTACATTGTTTTTTTTCTCTTATAATAAATAAATCAGTGATCATTAAAATTTTATTTTAGGGCGCGGAGTATTTTTCAATTTTTAAGCCTTAAAAAAAAAAATTATTTACAAGGCAGTTCACCTGAAGGACCTGGGTTCAAATCTAGGCGAGTTGCCCTTCGATTTTTTTCATTGAATTATTGAATGATGTTCATCGTTTTTGGCGACTGATTCATTAATCCAAAAGTAAAAAATATTGCCAAATTCAGTAACAAAATTTTTTATTTATTTTTGGCTAAGCATTCGACCTAGGGACTGGGGAGCCATCTTCAAGGCTTTCCCAAAGATTAGAGGGTGTATCCCTACAAAAGTGTCCTGCCCTTTGACAGGCTCAGCAACATAGTACCCTAACTGAACCAGCATTCCTTTGGTTTATATTGCCGACTGAGATATGGGAGCAGTCTCCTCTATTCCTGGAAGCTGGGTAAAAAATTATGTCCCCAAGTTCTCTGGGCTTGTCCGGGACAAGCAATAGGGGAGCCACCAGATAACCTGGATCTGCTTTATAAACTCCTACCACCCAGTAGGTGGATTGTTCTTAAAGGATAATTCCTATGGGAATACATTTTTAAAAAAATAAATACTCGAATAAAAACAAAAAAAAAAAAAAAAGTCTCCGAAGAGGAATAAGTAAAAGTGGATTCCCCCCAAAAAGGGGTTTTACAGGGGGGGGGGCTGGGAGGAGAAAGAAAAAGAAGAGGCCGTTGTTGGAAGTGGTGGGGATGAAGGGTTGAGAGTGAATAGCAAGAAGTGAGCCTGCGCACTGAGAGGGCAACGTTCTCTCTAGCACTCTGACAAGAGTCACTATATCTGGGCCGACGGCAGTTGTCCTTGTTAGGCTTCCCCCTCCCCAACCCCAACACCTCACCTACTGCTTCAGGCTTATATACATATATACAGGCTGTATTATCAACCTCTAGGCAGGTCGTTGGCCTGCAACTCCCATCTAGGTCAACTCCTACTACTACACGCACATAACATCTACATTTGTCCTTTTTAATATATATATATTTTTTTTGTATATCTTCTTTTAATAATCTCATAAATTATTACATTTATTTGTTTAAACATACTCTTTATTTTTTGTTAAGTACATTATTATATAAATAATGTTCCCCTTTATTTTTTTTAATTCGTTATTATTTTTATATTATTAGATCATCATGATGTCATCATAATTGTTGATAAGCTTTTCTTTTAATAAATGATTGATTTAAATCTTGAAAATTTTCCTAGATACGAGTTTTCTTACATGGAAATCTTGATAAACAATAGTTTTGTCCAAATTGTGCATCTTCTTCGCTAGCTTTATTGCGATAAGATAGGTTAAACAGTTGATTGAAACCCCAATAGTAATTCATAGTTCACCTTCCAGCTACAGAACTACATTGCTGGTATTAATCGATCCTGTAAGATGTTAAAGTTGGAGATAAAATAATTAACAATTAGAATTTACAGGTATATTCAAAAGAATTGTGGATAAATCAGAATAATTAGCTTAAAAAATTAAATAAAATAAATAAGTAATTCACGGAAACGAACAACTTTGCTTTCACCTGGTAAAGTGGGATTAGAAATCGAAACGTTGAAGAATGAATTACGAAGTTATTAAAGTTAATCAAAGAAATACAACAAAAAGTGATTTTAATGAAAAAAAAAAAAAACTTCTGAAAAAAATGAGCAGGATGTTCATTGTACCTCCAGAGTGGTTCCCAGATATTGGGCAAAAACCTGACTAGAACACATAATCTTAAAAAAGTAGAAAACAGGACTTTGAGAGGATGGGTATTCCGATTTAGGGTGATGGAGCTTTTAATTCTCACATCTTTTAACTTTTTTTTTCTTTTTTTTTTTGCTACAAGTTTGATTGGAGTCCACAGTGCAGGGATAACGTCTTTGATTTTATCCGATGTAGGAGGCATTGTTTATTATAACCACTGGCCAGTTTCGAACTTTAATTCATCTTCAGGTTGGTAGAATAATTAGTTTGCTGTTGAGAGTTGGATTTTCAGTTGTTACCATCACAGCATTAAACTTGATGACACAAAATCTCTACACCAAACTGATTATTCTAGCACTCTGATCATGGATGCAAGTCTTAAACCTGCTAGAGATTACACTAAACATGTCTACTAGGATGGATAAAATTAATTTTACAAGTTTTTAACGTTGTATTAACGTTAAACGTTATTAACATTGTATTTATCGGTTAAATAACCTGTAATATTGCGTTTTCCTTATTTTCGTGGTATGAAGGAAGATCTAACAAGTCTGTGGTATGTGTGTGTTTAAGAGATGGAAGAGGGGTGGCTGTGAATTTGCCCCAATTTGCATCGAAATCTTTCTCTACATACATAATCATCGCCATTTATAAGGTGCACAAAAGGTGCGCGAGCGAACAAATATTCGCAATCCATGAGTAAAGTTTACTTTGTAATTTGGGGCATCTTAAGTTTTACAGTATTAATACTATAAAATCCCTCATCAGTATCTATTCTGAAGCCCCTCCACTTGTGTATTTATTTGTACAGCCTAACAGTAACCATATCGTCTTCTTTTTTTGATTATCCCACTTGAGCATCTATTAAATTTCTTATCAGTCATTCAACTCGAACAAATATTTCTCATATCCAGAGTTAGTTTGCCCTAATTTAGTGGGTTGAGATAAAAGATAAACATTAAATAAGTAAATAAGTAAATAAATAAATAAAATAAAAATTAATATGTACCATAATAAATAATAAATAATTTTTCTTTAACATCACATTGCAAAATGCTTTAGTACAATTTCTTATAAATTCAAAAAATAATTTCATTTCTCTTTTTTCCTTTTTAATTAATTTTCCAAGAAAATTCCAAATTGATTTCATTTTCAAATTTCACTTAAGGAAGTCATTGACACTGATTTTAGTCTCATTTTAACAGAAATAAGTTGTTCTAAATTCTATTAAGATAAATGATAACCATATACTTCCTTATTATAAGGTGATTTAAAATTTTCCTAGTTTTTCCTCATTTACTAATAAATTATCAAATTGAGGTGAAATTAAGATAGACATTTCTTCCATGTAATAGATAATGAACATTAGAGATTGGAGGATATTGACATTCGGGAAATAGTGTAGTTGATTTTCCTTTTATCAATATTCTGAAGAAAATGTTGGAGAAGTTGATCCATTAATTTTAGAGAATGAGAACGGCTCAGATTCCTGTAACTAGATTATTATCTATTGGCATAGTTAACCTTAATGGGCTAGCAAATATTTTAAGGAACTTGGCAATAGTACAAAGCGATTTCCAGTATAATCAATTTAGAATTTTGGTTTTCATCTTAAATACCTGTTAATGTTATGCAGGTTATTCGGGCCGTACATCACAATTATATGAACAATGAGTAAAGTAATTGCCTATTTTTTTCAGGCAGTCTTTACGTCCAACTACCAAATTAGGTGTCGTGGACGGAGGCGACTAGCAAACATACTTTACTATAAATTTCTCATATTAACCATTAAATAAAATCCAAGGGCTAGACTAGTACCGCAATACATCTTAACTTTGCGGGTCTAGCCTAATAACCGCCTAACATACTTTACTGCAAATTTCTCATATTAACCATTAAATAAAATCCAAGACCTAGACCGGGAATCGAATCCACTAACCAACAATACATCTTAGCTTTGCGGGTCTAGCCTATCACCGCCTAACATACTTTACTGCAAATTTCTCATATTAAACATTAAATAAAATCCAAGGCCTAGAGACCGGGGGAATCGAACCCACTAAACCAACAATACATCTTAGCTTTGCGGGTCTAGCCTATCACCGCCTAACATACTTTACTATAAATTTCTCATATTAACCATTAAATAAAATCCAAAGCCTAGACTAGTACCGCAATACATCTTAACTTTGCGGGTCTAGCCTATAACCGCTCAGCTATCGTGGCGCATTTCTGGTGATGCAATTAAAAAATATAAATCTATTTCTGTTGCATCAATAGTTTTTTACTTAATAAGATCTAGTTTTCATTAAAGACAATCATCTGAAGAATTAAAATTTCTTTTCCTGAAACAATTAAAGAGACTATATGATTGATTATTAAAACAAACAATTAAAAATTTCATGCCTCTAAACCTGTGTGAAAGAAATGAAGACTACTTTTGAAAAGGAAAAGTTCTCTGGTAAGTTTTACTTTCACTCATGAATGTTTGTCGGTCTGTGGATGTGTGGGGCTATACCGGAAGTCTGATGTGATCGGGTTCACTTTCTACTTGGTTCAGATGGAATATCCCCTCCACACACGGCCGCTCTAGGCTCTCACTTTTAACTCACTACCAACTAAAGATTCTTTCCTTTTGGTTTCTCCAGCTTTTTAAATTATTATCTTATGATTATTCCAGTTCATTAATTTTTTTTATTTTTTAAAAATTAATGAAACAAAAAATAAAAATTGCAGACTTTTTTTGTTTGTTTATAACTGCAGTTTGTGCATAGGTGATGCAACCAAATGATTCCGGAAATTGAAAGCTGTAAGCGTTATCTGCGGCTGATCCAGCCCGTCCAGTTATCGTTCTTGGATCGAGTTAGTTCAAAACAGTAGTGAACACGAAAATTATCCAGCAACGCAACAGTGTTTACATGATTCAATTATCACCGGAAATGAAATTCTATATACAAAATTACTTCCTATTTTCTGCGGTCGCTAAATAAGGAGCCCAATTTTTTTTTGGCAAAAAAAATCAAAAGCAGGCAGATTCATCATCACAGATCACTTTTGTAAAAAAAGAAGACTTTTTTAGAGTCAGGGGGGTTCCTCGCAACAGATAGTTCGGGTGGATACGTAAATAGCCGGAAATCTACGAGTACATAGTTTTACCTAAAAAAAAAAGAACAGAAATTAATTGGATCAAAGTAAACCTTTCTCTTTTGACTCATAACCCACCCGTGATGACTCACCCATTTTGGTCGTGACGTAACAAGAAAGTAATAAATGATTTACTTCCTTCAAGTGCTCTATTCATTCCAACTAGTTTTTCTTTTCTTATTTTTCTTTTTATCGGTGATTTTAATGACTAATCATTGATTAAAATACATCTGAGTCTTCAAAATTAGTTCGTTCAGTTCACCTGTTTTCAGTCCACATTTAGCCCGGCTGAGTCATTAAGTCGGTCGGGTCATTCAACTGCATAATATTCCTGAAATATTTAGATGATTTGCTTTTAATTTTTCCTTTTATTTTAGGTCGTCAGTATTAAATAAATGTTAATAAATGGTTGAACTAATTGTTTAGTTTAGTTGAATAATTTGAATTAAATAAAATCACAAGTAGTTGCACACTTTCAACTTCTCCAGCAAACTCACTTTTAGTATTATGGCATGTTCGTATTGTAAGGCTGAAATATCCGCAGAGAAATCCTGAAAGAACTGGCTTGGCCACAGACTATAGGGAGAAAGAAAAGGTTACTTTTGATAACAGATCAAAGATTCGAAACCTTTGTCCAAACTGTGGTATTTTGAACAAAATAAATTAATTAGTGTAAATTTTGTTTTTTGTTCAAAGAAATTTTTATTTTTAAGTTTGGGATACCCAGTGCTGCCATCTATCAGGGTAACTATCTCTCTTTAGACCTCCTCCAACCACAAATTTGACTTTTCACTTCTTCCTCGGCTTCAGGGATATCACAAAGAGTAGTAGTGGAACAGTTAAAACTAAATTTATATCTGGGATGCCTGCTGTCGTAAGATTGAGGGGATAAAGACAACACTTGGATGGTCACTGGACCATCTCCGAGGAATCCACCGACCACGTACGAACCATGGATTTTTTGGACCTTTAAGTTATTTAAGATAGGGCATTCCAGCTTCCGGCAAAAAGGATAGCTTTTCCCTAGTACATATACAATATTGATACAAACTGTCTTGATAGGCTGCAGAGCCTGGAGAACAGAACCAAAAGAAAACCTACCCCCTCTCACTATTTCATTAGAAAATAAATAAAATTGAAAACATACTTTCCCCCACCACGTGATAACGTGAATGTTCCAGGTTATTTGAATAGTTCCGTGTCCTCGGTAAGTCATTGCCTCTAAAGTTTTTTACACTTCTAGCCTTGTACTTGTTTCTGTCGATCTTGACTATGTATGTAAGTGTGTTGGTTGTTGTTGTTGTAACATGTGTAGTCATATTTCAAGGTATTAAGGGATTGGCCGTTTAAATCTCCCAAAAGAAAGAAGGTGACCCCTTAAAGTTTGCATTTTTTGGTCTCAACTCCACTGTTAACGCTTAGATGAAGCCTGTTTTAAATGAAGTTGAGAAGTGGTAGAGGTTCACACCTTGGTGATGTTTAAGTTTCAGTAGACTTTTCAGAAAAATGACAAATGAAAGTGATGTCATAAGTATGATTAGTTCCCTAGTGCTTAATAATTACGTGGCAGATCCTTATATGAGAGTTTCTAAAAAAAGGATTTAATCTGGGGCGACAGATGTAAGCCGATGGGGGTAGAGGCGCTCTCGGACGGTCGTTGAGTGTAATCTGTACGACCTTTCAATTAAGTCGATGTGGAGGATCCACCAGTTATTCCGCAGATGAATTGTGGACTCCAAATTGGATCCAAGACTTCCATATGCGCTTCCATATCAGCCAAATATGTCTTCCACGTGGACTTCCACGAGGTTTATAAGCCTGTGGCAACTTGATCTGAACTTGCGTGTTCTTTTTTTTCAGGATATTAAGACATTAGACCCTCTGTACAGGATTGGGGCTGCTGGAAGAGGAAAAGCTCTGTTATATCCTTTTTGATTGTGTTCACCGGTTTACCTTTGGCATAACTGATAGTAATAAAAAACGACTTTGGTTATATCCCTGGGTCTTGTAAACAAGAAGAGATTTCTTGTCCTAAAACAGCATCTGATTCATGATCAATAATCTCAGTGTAGGACACATACTGATTTCTAAAAATCTTCTTTTTTTTTTGCTCAAGTTGATCATCTTATTTTTGGACCAGCTTAAAGTGAAACTGAAAGTATTTAAAATTAGAAATTATAATTGTTTAATGTACCAAATTGAAACAACAAACTTTATGTATAATTGTGTCTATGAATCTGAGAAGTATGTATATTGTTAGAGAGAGGGAGTAAAAAAGAGAAAGAGAGGAATATCGCCTTGAGAATGTTGGAAGTGAACGACCCATATCTCGGTTATGTACCATTTAGAGGCCGTGCCACACTTACTGCTGTGTATGTGTTCGGTAGGTCGACTGTAGACTAGGTCTTGCGAGGCGCCTTGCTATTAACAACATTTCGGCATCCATTTTTACACACACCAAGTTTTTTTTTTTTTATGAATTTATTTTTATACTTAAAATTGCTATATTAAAGCTGCCTTTCTCTCGTGTATGTTTCCTCTCGCAACATATTAAAGAATTATTTATTACAACAACCTACATGTTATAACTTAGTAAAATAACTTTTTAAAATTTTGTATACTTACATATGTTTAAGTATATATACATTTATTTATTTTTATATTTCATATTTCTGGTAGAGTATCTGAAGTAGTCTATGATTTTTTTAAGTATTATAAACTAGTGCCGCCACAGTAGCCGAGTGGTTATAGGCAAGACCCGCAAAGCAAAGATGTATTGCGGTATAGTGGGTTCGATTCCCAGTGTCTAAGCTTTGGATTTTTATTTAATGGTTAATATTAGAAATTTTATGAAAAAGTTTATTTGCTTGTCGTCACCTAATTTAGTAGTTGGACGTGAAGAGATAACTCCGGAAACCGTGAATGAAGGCGTCTGCAGCTGCTCGGGGCAGAGCAGGAAGAGATCTCTCTGATGAGGTGCCTCTTAAAACGGAAAAGAATGGGACTTTACGCAACGGGGTCAATAATACGGGGGTGATCTAAGCCAAAGATCCTGAGATCTCCCTGAAGCGTAGACAGTCTATGAGAGAGGTTTGCCTGTTCAATAATAAAGAAATGAAAATTAAATAAGAAGTAGTATGTGTATGCCTGAGAAGTTAGGTAAGACATATTAGTTACGTCACTCTGACAAGCTGCTTTCTAAGGTTTTTTTAGCCGTACTAACACACACACACACTCTCTCTCTGAGGCACTCGTTTTGTGTGGCAGCATAGAAATGAGGTCGATGTCGTGGGGCCAACGTCCTCTAACATTTTATATGTATATGTAGTGTATGTGTATTTGTGTTAGTGAGTATGAGTGTTGTGTTAATATAACTTATTGGAAGCTGTGTTTGTATTATACGCGCGTGCGCATATCCCACTGCTATAAACCACCCCCCCCCAAACGATATTAAAAGAAACAAAAAACAAAAAAAAAAAAAAATTGGAGTAGGGATTGGTTGAATTTAGTGGTGGGGAGATTTGAAAGATTGTTGTAGTAAGGAGAGACTGTGGTGTGTGTTTGTCAGCGATATAAAGTGGTGTGAGTGGTGGGGGAGAACTAGAGAGTGCATTGCCCTAGCCTCTAGCCAGGGTCCCTGTGACCCCGTTACAACGAGGCTAGAGAGGCAGATTTAAAGCCCTCGCTCACTTCAGTTGGCCCACTTACCGCAAGGGTTATTGTACCCTATCTGGGATAACCTTCCCAGAGAGCGGTTACAAACATACACTGACACACACACACGTTTGCGTATTACACACATACTAGCGCCACATTCTGTAGTGCGCTATGGTGGTGGCCCGTACGTACGCTTTACACAATCGTTCCCTCTTAAAACAAACTGTTCGCCTCTTCTCTGGCTTCACTTTCAGTTACTTTTAATAATCACATAATCAAAATTATTTAATTCTTTAAATAATAATCTTCTTTTTATTCATTTCTTTCTGCTTAAATCAATAAATTCAAATTTAGGGTAGGGATTGCAATAGGATGAAAAAAATAACTGTCAGTTTCAGTCATGATAAATTTTTTTTTTAACACAGAACAATCGCAGAAAACACACCTACCCTTGAAGATGGACCTAGTCCCTAGGTGGAAAGCTCGGCATAATAAAGTTTATCATGACTGAAATGGCAGTTATTTTTTCATCCTATTGAAACTATGAATCAGTCACCAAAAATAATGAATAGTAATAACAAATTTAAATAGGATGAAAAATTAATGCCGGTTTAATAACAGTTGATGACCTAGTCAGTCCCTAGGTCGAAAGCTCGGCATAATAAAGTTTATCATGACTGAAATGGCAGTTATTTTTTCATCCTATTGAAACTATGAATCAGTCACCAAAAATAATGAACAGTAGGGATTTCCTCAATGTTTACCCAGATTCCCGAATCCAGCTGCTGGCCCATAGATTTTTCCCTTCTTAGGAGCTCTTTAGAGCTTACTGGTGTTGGGCAGTGTTGTCTGCAATGAAAAAATACTCTCCGAAGAACGAGGGCAAAAAGCTCCGGGCTCCAATGACCTAAGATGTTGATGCGCCTTAAATAAAATAAATAAATACAAAATTATTAATAAAACCCAACTCAATTTGAAGGAGAGTCATGGTGCCCGGAAATTTGGGCCTTTTTTTGCCTTAGAAAGGCCTTTTAGGCATTTAATGTCTTAGTTTTTCCCCTCACTTCCTTTGGAAACCGCTCCAATAGATCCAGTTTTCTGTATCGATGACGCATTCTCTTATTACTAGACGCGGAAAATGCTTAGTTTTAGCGATCAAATCTCCAAAAAACTGTATTGAAATATTTTCTTTAAGCTTTTCCGAGCTTTTTTTTGGAGGGGGGAAATGGCTCCTACGATTCGATCTCAATCTGGTGCACACATCGATCTTGTAGATTTATATCTTCTATTTGATCTAAAAAAACTATTTTGTAATAATATCAATAATAATGTTTACTATTACCAATAAAATATGTATGTTAAATCACTTTATTTTTCATTTTATAAGCGTGTTAGCGAGTGAAAGCAAGAGTTATGCCTCTGTCTGTTGAATTATGATGAGGCCCCGAAACTCAACAGATTCACTGTGTTAGTGAGAGTAAGTTCTCAGGTGAGAGAAGTGTGTCAGTGAGTGTGTGTAGTAGAAGATCTAAACAGCTGGTGGTGGCTTTTTAAAGCGGCGCTGAAATGGAAAGCGGTCGTTCTTTTTTCTTTCTTTCAAGAATAGAAAGTTGTGCCCCCTCTCCCCCCGCTGTGTTCAGCCAGCGCTTCGTAACAAGGGAAAGTGGATTGTGTTGTTGTCTCTCCTTCTATTACACTCCACTGTAGTGTCGCGCTCTTGTCGTGATTACGTTGTTTTATTTCAGAAAACTATACACTATTACATATTGCTTTCTGGTAGTTCAACATTGAAAACTATTTTCCAGTTTGAGCAAGGATAAACCTGGAAATAGGTGGAGATAAATTATCGAGACTTTCTCCTAAATTTTGGCTCACGATTTTCATCTCAGTCTGAGTCGAGAAAACTTTTCTGGCATTGAAATTGTCGATTTTATATCCTTCCATATCTACCTGTTTCTAATTTCCTATATATTTTGAACAATAGCTCTCCTGAAGAAGCACTCCTTTGGCTCCTGAATATAAATTTAAAAATCGATAACTGTAGTTCAAAATGATAAATAACAAATATAACAAATAAAAATACAGTTTTAAACATGAAAAGAAAATTAGGATTTTTAGGATTAAAAGTAATTAAATAAATAAATAAAATCGAATAACTCTTTTAAGTTGTCGATTTAAAATTTCTCCAGGAAAATTGAATAAAAAAGTGGTAAAAAAAAAATAAAATGAAGGGCTAAATAAAGGGTTAAACCGTTGACCGTTCTTGTTTTGGTAGGTCAAAGGTGAATAACCTTCTGCATTTTGGGTAAACTCCCCTCTCTTAGCTCCCCTGTTACACTCACCTTTTTAGCCACCCTGTTTTTAGTTCTTGCGTCCTCCACTAGGGCGAACTGCTATCTGCTCCAGTTATTTTTTACTCTATTTTTATTCCCTATATTTTATAATAAAAAAAATTCTCATTAATTATTTTTGGAAATGGATGTTTTAATTTGGTTAAATAAGGAATTTATTTTTTAGATTTTGTTGAGGGGAAAAAGTGTAGGCTGGTAGATTATAAAATTAATTATATTCAGTGAAATTATCGCACAAATATTGTTGTATTTTTCAAAATCAATTTTTCTCCTACTGAGAATCCGCGTGAAGATGAGCGGAAGATAGCTCTTGAACCCCCCACCTAGCAGTGTACAGGTTGAGACCGGAACAGGATTGGGTGTAATAATGCAACAAATATCGAAAAGCAGGTGGCGACACAGTGAACTCAGAGTGATATGCGCACTGGGCTTTGCTGGTGAGGAAGCCCCTGGTGAGCTAAGTCAAGGGCCGCTGGCAACGACCCCTAACATAGTAACACCCCCTCCCGCCCCTTCTTCGCAGGGCCTACCCTTCCGGAGGTGAATGACCTGAGCGGCCAACTCCAGAGCCTTAACCACTTCCCTTCTGAACCCAGTTTCATTTCCAGCCCTTCCATGTAGTTTTCCAAGTTCGTATACAGGATAGCGCCGCCCCCAGTAGTAACTGTGAACTGCTGGAGGCCGCATCATGGGCGGTTCACCACCTCCGTTAACTGACTCAGGTGCGTAGGCTTCTCTTTCCTATCATTTTTAATTCCATATTATAACAAATTTTTTGTTGATATTTAATTTATAATATACGTAAATTTAAGTTCTAAAAACACAATATTGAAACTTTAAATTTTAATTAAAACTTAAAAATCAAATTTTATACTTCCGATCAACAAATCGGCCAAGCCGGAAGTTTAGAACCTTGCTGTTTTAGTTCCTTATTATAAAAATCTTCTTCAGTTAGGAATTTTTCACACAAAAGTCTGTACCGTGTTCTTATAAGGAAATGCACTCAAATCTGCAGATAGTCGTAACTTATTATCGATATAACTTATGGTCCTAATCGATTAATCTAGTATTTATCAATTTTGTGTTTTTAACGGAAGTAAACATTTTAAGGATTAAAATTCAAAAAATTAGAAAATAACTCGTTTAAAATCTATTGCTAATTTCATCTGTCGTAGCACTTATGTTTTTTGTATCACATTTTCAAATTCTTTATTTAATTTAGATGCCAGTTGAACTAATTTTTGTAATTTTATGGGGGGGGGGTCTCAAAAAAGATTAATATTTTGTTAGCCGATTTATTGTACAGGATTGCATACTTGTAGAGCTATAACATCTATTTGCAATAATTTGCAGTATTTATTTTATTATTTTTAATAGAAATATTACAAAAAAAAAAAAAAAATTGCTAGCGTGGGGATCGAACCATGGACACCGTATATTATAAAATACGTTATTTGTAATATACTGTTTTTGATAAGTAAAAAAAAAATAAAATTAAGAGTTGGGTAAGGCTATAGGGATAATTGAATAGAATATTCTAGAGCAGGCCAGTGTACAGCCTGTGGTGGGGGTGCAGACTGTGTCGGTCATTCACCTGGTGGCCCAGTTGCCCTCCTCCAATTAGGCCACACTCCGAAGGGGGCCCCCTCCTGCTGATGCACCTCAAACATTCCTTTATTAGCTTTAACCCAAGCTTTTTTTTTTCTTGTTTTTTACCAAGTATATATTGAAAAATCCCCCACCATTCCTCGTGTTCTAAATTTTTATTATCGATTAGGTTTTTTTAATAAATGCAAAATTTACAATCTTTTTTTTGACGTCACGAATGACATCATCGTATCTTTGTGATTATATCTATTTTTGTAGTTTTTATGAGTACAACCGAACATAATGTTCAATTACTTTTTTCTTAACGCCTCTGTTTTACAATAAATGGTAACTTCCGTAAAGATATTAGTGAAATTGTTCAGATCTTAATTAAATAAAGTAAAAGTGAAATTAGAATAATATTTTTTGGATAAATTCCTTTATTAAATTATCATATTATTTATTCTTTTCACTTTTTAAGAATTATCGTCAGATTTCCACTCTTTTTTGTTGGTAAGAAGTTTCCTGATGCTCCAACAAAAATTCCAAACATAATTCCATGAAGAATTCTGTGATATGAGGGTTGGTTTCTGGATAGGATATTACCTCTTCTAAAACCAATTTACTTTCCAAGGGCTTTACCCGAAATTCCTTCTAAGGGGTCCCCCTTCCACATGCTTGTGGTGAAGTTGGAGCCTCTATGAGGATTCCATTCAGCTTTTGCAGCCTATTATCTCAGATTAACTGGAGTAAAAAAAAAAAATCCATATCCTGGACTTTTCAGTGGATTCCCCAAAGCTGGGGATGGATTTTTAGGGGGTGGTGGATGGATAGCGGAAGCGATTAATTGTTTTCAACCACAATTCTCAGTTTGAAGACATTACCATTAACCATAAATGTGGACTTCACACAGTGGAGTCATATTAGGCTTCAATTAGGTCCTACCACTTTTCAAGATTACTCCGGACATAAGGCATATGTATAAAATGCCCTTTAATGTTATATTCCCTTTTTTAATTTCATGGTCTACATTAAAACTTCAAAGAATAATCCGTACTAGGGTTTTCATTTTTTAATCTAATAACAGTAATGGATTTGATATAAAACCACAAATTTGTCTTGTCAGTGAGTTAGTTTCCTTTAATAAAACCTTAATCAAACAGGATCCTAAATATCTTCTTGGTGGTGAAGGGTTAGCTAGATATATAGTTGGTTTTTGCTTTTATAAATATTTGTATGCGTTGGTGCCTTTGTGTGAGTCAGAGAATGTATGTGTGTGGGGTTTGACTTTGGCAAGGGGTGGGGAGAGCTAGTCTGAGGAAGCCAAGGGCACTGTGTCCTAGTTCTGCGGCTGTGAAGTCACTGAACTCCTATCTGATCAAGGTCTCTTGAGAACTTTCAGCCTTCGGCGCCAGTTAATAAAGCACTCTTGTATTCTTTTTTTTGTACTCCTACTCCTTTCTATTTTATTTATTTTGTTTAAAAATAAATTTATTTTCTTAAAATAATTAATATCGATTTTATATCTTTATTTTAATATAAATCGAAATATGTACAAATTTTTTTAAAGTAGGTTATAACTAGTAAAATCCATGGCCAATTTAGAAAATAAAATAACTGCAACCAATTAAGGCACCTATATGCCTTTAAAATGTGTTTTAGTGCACTCAATTCTCACGCTGGGATCCCAGATCCCAGTCCTGTTGATAGTCAGTGTTGTCTTTAACGAGAAAAAATGATAGTCAAATAAGATAGAACTGTTAGTCAACACTGATTTTATTTAGACAGCTATAGCAGGGTTATACTAAACCAGCATTACTTGTATGTGATGCGGTAAAACATAACGTGGTAAGCCTTAATGTTATTAGAGTAAATACATTTGTACATCAATAATAATTCAATTTATCCAATAATTGGTACTTTATATTATAATAAAGCATGGTTTTTAAGGCAACGCTTAAAACAATAAGAGCTTTGTCAGGCTGGCCTTAAAATTTCAAAGCCATTCTGTGCTTTATTTGAATGAAAAAATAAAAACTATAAAGCAATTAGGTTGCTGTAAAATTATCGGTATTTTACGTGTCACTAAATTTTACAATAAATTTAATGGAACATGAAATTGAAATTTATGGGGGGGAGATATATATATACATATATTTAATCTTTTTGAAGTCTTATTAAGCAAATATTTTATTAATTTCTTTTTTGAAAATTTATAAATCTTAGTTTGTGTCATTTTTTACACATGATCTGTCAAAGGAGTGCGATATAATGCCCCCCCCCGTTGTATGTTACGAGATAAATTTTGTTGTAGTAGATGTGAACGCTGGGAAAACATGGTTGCGTCACGAGGCAAGCCTGGAAGGATGAAACCTCGTGACATTCTAAATATATTATCATGGGTCTTCTGGAACAGTTCATCTCTTTCTCTTAATAATGTATTTCTTCCTCATTACACGTGAATTTGGTCCAATCTAATACTTCCACCCACCCCCGTACAACAACTTTATTACTTTTTTGGTTACCAATAAACTGACATTTAAGTTAAATTAGAAGTAACTAAATTAAAAATTTAAAGTGCTGGTTATAATATTGTGGTTCTAGTTCTAAAGTTTTCTATTAGGTTACTCCCGTATTATGTTAAGGATATCTCTGTAAGAAGTGGCGGTTTAAAGGAGAATCTTTTTTTTTTTTTTTTGTAGGATTAAATAGAGGTAGAAGAAGCTGTACACACTTTCATAATCCGTTTTTTGGAGTTGTGAAAAAATTAATTTCTGTAGAAAAATTATGCTAATTCCGCCAAGATTACTTTCTAAGTGGTTCGGAATATGTTGTGGGTAATTAAAATATGTTGCTTGAATATTGATCAACTAGTTTGATTGTAAGCGCTATTCTTTGAGAACTAGTAGGTTTTTTTTAGAAAAGCTAAATAGATTTCGAAGGGACTGGTATAGCTTAAAAGTTTAAATCCCTTCTCCCAATTCAGAGTATTTTGAACTCCTTAGCGACATGATAATTTTTTACCCTGTTCTCTAATATAACCTCTTTCAAATTATTAAATCGTCAGGTTTTCAATGAAATTTATAAGATTTTAACGGTATTGGCTTCAGGTTTTGAAGATCAGTTCTCATTTGGGATTCTTTCCTAGAAAACCTTGACTAACCACTTCAAAAATTTTTTTGAGGCATTCAATTCCAAACCAACTGTGATAAAATGAAATTTCCTTTAATAGTAAATATTTAAAATTCATTGAAAAATCAGTAGGGACCGAGAAAAATAGATAAACTAAAAAGAAAAATTACTTCAGGAAACCTGCACTTCCGGTAATTCCTGTTCCTTCCGATTGTTTATTTTAGTTTTGAACTATGAGACTATTTTTTTTAAAACCAGTTCTTTTATTTTTTCTTGGACTAAATCGATCTGTAAACAAGCATTTCCGTTGAAAACATGTTAAATAAAGTAATGCGATCGCTTTACTTCTTTTTGTTATAAATTGGAGAAGCGTAAAAATGAACAAAAGTTAAACTAATCTAAAATAATAATAATAATAATAATTATTATTATTATTTAAAGAACAAATCTTATATTAAAATAAATATAGAAATGAAAGACAAAAGTGGTTATACTAGACCTACAATACATTGGAGTGTGGTTGGTCCCGTGGTGAGGTAAGCTAAGCGCCGTGTATAATATACATGTGACCAAACAACGTGATGAACTTGCGGAGGCTGTGTATATACACACTTAGTTGGCAAGCTGCACGTGGCGTTTCCACGCGGTCTTCCTTTTTCCAGATATAACCTCCCTCTACTGTTGCCGCCTCCTTTATTTTTACTCTACTACAACTGCCGCCCTTCAACAATTCTGTCTCCACCAGCCCCCCCGCCTCCAAGTACTCTCAATATAATACTTCTTATACACTCTTTTCAAGGATTAGTCACCTTCCGGCTCTTTCCGTGCTAGTACCACTTCCCTTAACATTTTTTCTTGATCATTCTATGGATATACTGATAAATATTCAAAATTCTTTATAAACAACGCGACAGCTTACTTCATAAAAGATATTGGGAGATATTTCAAGCGAGCTAAATTCTCCTTTTGGAAAAACATGCGACAGTCGAGGTTTCGTCAGTTCTTGTTGCAAGGTACTTTAGTTATTAATATTTACTTTAAAGTAGTTAATACCCTTTTTTGGTTATGATTTGTATAATTTCAAACAAAGATGGTCTTTTCTTATATTATATTAGTTCTGTTTTGAATTTTTTATTATTATTTTTTTTTTTAAATCAAGAAAATGTGTCTTTCTTTGGTACTTTGTCTGCATAGAAATTAGTGTAATTTGCACTTCTTTATGGGATTTTATGTAACTATGGGTAACTTTCATTGGCGAACCTCTTATCACTCTCAAGTAATGCAAAAAATTCTATGCAACAGTTGCATCTAGAGAGAGAGGCCTAAATTCTTTGAACATATTACAGACACTACAAGCGGGCAAACCGCTGGAAGTTACACGACCTGGCGCACGTTGAACTTAGTTCACCATATGGATATACCACTTTATGTACTTTATACATAAAATTTGTGCCTAAAATGTTTTATTGAATCATAAAACTTTCCTTAACTTTCATTAAATAATCATTATTATTATATTATTGTTATTTTTACTAAAGTGATGTATTAAAAACCTATCCAAAAGACCACATATTTTCGAAAAGGGCAATTTAAAAAAATAGTGTTTAATAATTAAATCTCTTTTTTTATAGCCATCATTTAAAAAAATAAAAAATAGCATCAGCAAGTCCTCTCCAGTGTTAAGGGAGCCATAATAGAACTCTTTCAGTTCACAAGGGATTTGTCTTGATATAAGTCTCCTTTAATAATGTCAGTTTAATCCAATCCAGCCTAAAATCATCCTAAAAATCAGCAACACTTCAAATTTTAAGTATTGGTTTAGTGCCTATGATTTCAAATGTTATTTCCAAATAATTGATTTTTAGTAGGGGGGCTTAAGAAATATATTCAGACAAAAATATATTGTTTTTTACGAACACAATACTGTAAATAAAACTAAAATAACTTTACATTTATTTTATTTTTTTAAATAAAAAAAAAAATTTAAACGAGTTCAAATACACAATAACGTGATGTCACAATTTCCATTAAAAATATTTATATATTCTGTAGAAATTTTTAAATTTTTACTGGCAAAAAATTTAAATTTTTTTGTGGAACGGTACTTGGTCTACGTACTATATAGTCAGAGAAGACAACAGAGATAGGCCATCGAACTTAACCAGTTTCAGTACTAGTGTTGCTATCTATGGAGCAATAAGTAAAACAACTCTGTTCAGTTCAGTTTCTAGCCACTAGGCAGCACTACTTTCACCTTTATTCGTTGTACTTGGATCTTGGACTCGTATTTCTTTTTTTTTTTTTTTACCAAAGAATTGAATG
Source organism: Rhodnius prolixus (assembly GCF_049639745.1). Classification (NCBI taxonomy): domain Eukaryota; kingdom Metazoa; phylum Arthropoda; class Insecta; order Hemiptera; family Reduviidae; genus Rhodnius; species Rhodnius prolixus. The sequence continues at coordinate 8,837,504 of NW_027411583.1, read as the reverse complement.
TATTAAATATTTATTAATTGTTTTATTCTAAGCTCTTGGGAGCAAATTCGTCTACGAGTGTGTATTTGTGTGTGTAGTAAAAAAATATAAAACATCGTAGGTTTAGGTCGTAATCGGTCAATCCGGAAGTACCATTTCAGTGTGAAGTTTTAATTCAAATTCAATTGAATTCAATTAAGTTTGTGAAAATGGCTGTCTAAAATTCTTTCTTTGAAAAAAGTAGCAAAACCGGAAGTGGGTTCACTACTTTTTTTCTTTTTTAAACATTTGCTCTTCTCATAAAACCCTTTCCTTTTTTTTTTTTTATAAATAATGAATTTATACTAAAGTTACAAACTTTATAAATTTCGAAAGCAAAGAAGTTTGTTGAAATTTTAAGAGTAATAAAACCTCGTATGAGGGTTCACCCTGATTCATCATTTTCAATAATAATTCCTAATTTAATATTCGTCTAATTTATTTATAAAAATAATAGTAAATAATATATATTTATAAACTATTTCGGGGTGGGGAGATGCACAATAAAGTTGTTCGTTGTTGAGGGGCCAAATTTTTGCCATAAAAATACATTTATGAACCATTGTTTATAAACTAATTAAATTTATAATAAGATTATTAAATAATATGGCAGACACACAAAACTTTTTTAAGGGACACAAACATCATGTATATATATGTATGTGACTCTGTATACTGTATATGGTGGGGGATATAAGACAGCGCACTCTATACAGTTCTGTCCCGTCCTTGGCCTGGCCACGCTGAGTTGAATGAACTATGTGTATATCTATCTATCCCTATACATGTTTGGTTGGTATATCTGTATATCATGTGTATGTATATATATACACATGCTTTGTATGTGTTAGTAAGTTTATTGTGCTTGCATCACTACCACCTTCACTCACTACTACATCTGCCGCCTCATTTTTATGGACCTATATTTCTCTCCTAAATAAATATATTTATTTATTTATTTTCATTGCTCTATTTGATCAATATTTTCATTGCTCTATTTGATCAATATTTTCATTGCTCTATTTGATCAATATTTTCATTGCTCTATTTGATCAATATTTTCATTGCTCTATTTGATCAATATTTTTCTTCTCCATAGTTGAAGTTTTTGTTTTTTTTTAAAATTCTGAACCCCGCTTTTTAGTGATAAATTTCAATTTGAAAAATTTATTTTTAATTTTGATATTTTGGGGCCATTTCACCCTTCAAGACTTTTTTTTAATAACCATTTGTTCCTTAACTTGGCCCTGTTCAAACTGCTTTCTTTTCTTTTTAAACGGAGATCCTTTAGACTGTATAGGTTTACCGATATCTTTATGGGGTTTTATCTGTCGAGCATTACGAGTATAAAGTTATCAACGATTAGGGTGTGAAGGTATTCTTACCCTTTAGAAACAATACTGACTCGCATCATCAATCATTGCCTTATAGTTCTGCACACTCTTTAAAGATACTATGAGCATCATCACTCCTAAACCGGATAGTCTCCGGCTAGGATATACTTTTCTATTTTCTTCAAATTCAAGAATTTGAAGCACTCCTACAACCTACAAAAAAATAGTTGATGTGTGCTTAGGTTTAGCTAACTCAATGGCAAACTTTGAGCTCATCAAAACACACCTAAAAAATATATTTGCAAGAAAATTCTCCAAAAAAAACGTTCAATTTGGTATTTGGAGTCAGATAGTTCCACTAATAGAACCTAAATTGAAATGTTAAGTATCAGCTTTCTGTGTCGTTTAAAAGACCATTTTCAAGAGGATAATGTTTTTTCTTCCTCACTAACAGGTTTTTTTCCATTGAAAATTTAATATAGAAAATCTCGGAATGGTTTTTCTCAAGTACAGTAAGTTGGAAATAAAAATAAGTCACCTTCAAAGGACATCAACATTTATTAGAAAGTGAAAACTTTATCAAACTTAAATCTAAAGCTAATCGCGTGAAATAACTTCAAAATAACCATTTCTAAAGGTGGTGGAAGGTCATAAGATTAGTGAAATTTGACAGTTATCTTGTGCGAATGGGTGTTGCGGGGAGGAGAGGGGTCGGTGAAAGTTGAGAAGAGACCATGTCTTATTTCTCTCTCTCTCTCTCTTTGAGTTACGTAATTGGCGAAGTCTTGAGAGGGGCTGAAACTGTGACCTCTGAAAGGGGTGTTTTCTAATTGAACTTGCTGTGGGAGAGATTTTTTATTTATTTATTTTTTTTGGATTAACAGAGATAGGTTGGCTACACTGAGTACGTATTTGTGAGAATTTATGATGAGAAACATGAATCTCTCTGGTTTAGTGTGTTTCTGTGTTTTTATATGTTTTGAGGACTGAGAATTTTTTTTAAAAAAGATCTCTCTTCTTTCTTGCGAGAGTGAGGAGAGAGTGAGATTTTGGACCGCAGCATCACACTTGGACAACCACTCGTTTATTTCTCTGCTCGGTACAATCTATTTCGTAACAGACAACTTTCTTTCTTGCATTGCGGAGAGGGGAGGGGAAGATTACGGAGACTTTCTCCCCCAAGTCGACGTCCAGAACGCCGCCAGGTTATCTACCTCGTCGCACCCCCCACTCGCTATACTTAAGAAGCCAATAGATACTCTCCAGACAATATACATACTTCTTAGTTTTTATTTACCAAAATATATTTTGTATTAAAAAAAACTTACGTTATTATTGAGAAAACGAAAATAAATGTATAAACTTTGTGAAAATAAGTTGAAGCTTTAAATTTTAGAACATTGATCATCTTTTTTTTTTTTGGTGACTGGATTAATAAACCCAAACGGAAGTCAGATAATTGCCAATTTCAGCCATATTTTTTGGTTTTTTCCTGCCAAGCTTTCCACCTAGGCACTAAGAAAACTAACAATTTTCTTATCAAGCTCATTTCATGCACGTAAATTCCAAAGAAAATTATTCATAAGACAGTTTTAGGGGGCTTAGTGAAGTTGAAACTTCTTTTTAAAGCTCATTTATGTGTAAAGTACGATCTCACTTTTAACATTACAATAGTAATAGTAATGCAATAGATTTCATAAATTTGAATTCAATCAAGCGGAAGTACTATTTTTACTAAATAAATTAATAAATTTTGTATCGATTTCCCCCCCCCCCCCAGTATTGAAAAATGGTCCTCAAAAAAATTAATAAATAATAATCGTCCCAAAATAATGATACCTTAACGTCAATCTTTTTTCTTTGGTTTATTATTAATAAAATAGAAAATAGTTTACAAAGTGTTTAATAATAAATACAGATGAACACAAGCACTGAGAAGGTTATTATTAAGTAAAGAGTAAGGTTATAATGGTTAGAATGTCTGTAGACTCGGGTACCAGGTGAACTAGGGTCAATAACCCGGTTAACAAGTTTTCTTCTTCCCTCTACTACCCAGATTACTCTACAAATATTACAAGGACAATGATGGCACTGGGCACGCACGCTCTGCTGGCCCAAGCTGGAAACTATATCTCATAATAATATTATTATGTTTTTTAGTTAATATAACTATAATAGGGTTTAGAAAATTTATTGGATCTAGAATATTCCTTTTAAAAAAAACCTTCCTTCCAATCCCCTCTCCCTTACAAACACACACACACACACACACACACACACACACGACAATTAGAATCTACGTAACCATCAACAAAATTATCATCCTGGGAGTTTTTTTAAAGGTCGATCACCTGCTTTAGTTTAATTAATTTATTTATTTAATAAACTAAAGCAGGTAATCGATCTTTAATTAATTAATTAAATAAATAAACTAAAGCAGGTAATCGACCTTAAATTAATTAATTAATTAAATTTTATTAAGTTAGTTTACTTAAATACAAATAATTAATTTATTAAATAATTAATTAAATTTATAAAGTTAATCTTTAAACTATTTAGACCAGAGATTTTTTGTTTTTAATTAATTATTATTTCTTTTCAATCTAATAATTTCTTGAATCTATCTAGGTACTTAAATCAATCAATCCAAGAACCTCACCATTTATTTAATCAGATTAAAATAGCAAAAAAAAAAAACCAATTATTTTGTATCTTTTAAAACACTTTTAAATTATCACAAAACAACCTTATCTAATCTGAATATTTAGATACAAACTTTTTTTGCGACAAATAATTAGATAAAATTATAAAAATAGTCCAAACTTTGATATTAGATTTTATTTAATTTTTTCCCCCTTCTAATAAATATACTATATTAGAGAAACTTATCGTGCATACTTCTTTATCGGCACAATATTTTGATAATTCTTATTTATATAAATAGATTTATCTAGTGGGTGATTAAAAAGGAAAACTAGTCATATTTTATTAAACGTGATAAATTAGTTTTAATCTAGCTTATTCATAGTTTTTCTAATAACATTTTTATGATAATTGTTCTGATAATACTTTCAAATTTAATTTTTAATAAATTCATTTATCATTCAAATCGCCTTCACTATTTAGTAAGCATTGCTGTTGTGATAGGCTAAATCTGAATCGCATACTTGTAGTCCTTCAGTTTGGTGGTGTACCCTGTTATCCTTAAAAAAAGAACGGGTACTTTTCTGGAATAGTTTTATAAGGTTTATTTTTTTGAATAATCGTGTAGAGACGCACGCCATTTTTTTTTTTTTCTAAATTAATTCTCAAGTTGTTTGTCTTAATAAGGACGTTTCAACTTACTCCTTAAAGTGCTATTATATCCCAGGTAACTTTGGGGGCTGCTAAGTACGTTACACTAAAAAGCAAAGTACATCAGTAAATAATATTTTTATTGGTTAAAATACGTGATATTTTTAGTTTTGTTGAACTTGCTGGTTAGTAAGTAGGTTAAAAAGGGTTTAGTGTCGTCAAGTCTGTCAGTAGGTGCAGTAGGAAGGAACTTAGTGTACTTGGAGTGGAACCGTCTCCTTTAGAAGGGACATCAACCTTCCACAGCCTGCCCCTCACCCAAAGCTGGGGGGGGGGACCCCTCCAAAATAACCACAACAAAACTGATTCATACTCTTAACTTTGTCGTCTTTTTTAACTAATAACATTTCTCTCTATATACTTGAACAATACATATTCTACTTCCTCTTCTATCTCCTTCTAACATATACGTTCATCTCTTTTTTTATCTTACTATTGAATGTGTTTCTGTATGTGTAATTGTGACTTGTAATTTATTGTCAGTGTACTGCGTGTGTAGTTGTGAAACAAGTTATTTTGTTTTTCTTTTACTTTTTTTTCCACCATTAGGCTTTGTCATAATGAAAATTCTGAAAGATGAATGAATCACTTAAATGTCTGGTATTTTTATTTTCTCGGGAAGTCTTGGGTAATCTACTAGAAGCCAAAGGTATGAATCATGCTCAGGAGTGAATGACTTGGGTATTGTAATTCATTTTTTTAAAAAAATGGATACATGAAAGACGCGCTGGGACTAGAATTTCTGGAGCATCTCTAGCTAGCATGTAGTAGTTACCAAGGATTATATCCTTCTCTTTAGAATCATTTAGTTATCCCAATCTGCTCCTTCGCTTCTTTGGATGAGTTTGATTGATACCAGTTGTGGGAGATAGGTGGAAAAAAAAATCCCTGCCTAGAATCCTTTCTTTTAATTTTTAAGGAGAGTTTTTCCCGAATGGTTATTGGAGCAAAAGAGTTGTATTGGCTCTGGAGTGGTAGCCTTGAAGCAGCTACAGGCTTTTCTCATGGGAAAATCCTCATTTAAACCTGGTTTACCCATTATGTACCTTACTGATCTGGAAAAGAGACTAAAAAGTTCTAAAATGTGAAAAAACCCATTCAACACTATGGTATTTTCCTTAATTTGATGAGTTAGATTTTATAGAGCCCTTTTAGTAGCTCGTAGAAGGCGTGAAATGTTCCATTTTCGAGTCTATTGGGTATTCAAAACTCCAAATATGGAATCAGCAATAATTTCGAATTCTTTCTGTTGAACTGAAGAGAAAGAGGGGTCGACAAATATTTTCTCAGATTTACTCGGTGCTACTTTTTGGATTGATTATTCAGAGAAATGAATGGATTTTGGGAATGACTTGACTGTGGTGCTGTAAAGAAGTGACAAACAGAGAGAGAAGTGCAATGCGAGGCCGCCAGAGACTGCGGCGGTAGCGGGTGGCGGTCAGTACTCTTTGCACTAACGGTACTGACTTGGTCGTTGACCGTACTCACTCTATACATCAGAAGAACGGAGAGCACGGCTGACTCTCTAACTCAGATCGTTGTGGTTTGTTGATCTCGTTCTCTCTCTCTCCATCCCTCTCTCTCACTCCCTCTCACTCACTCACTCACTCACTCACTCACACAAAGACACCAATCATGTTGGCACTATGATAGCCGTCCGTCCCCTGGCTTGCCAAAGCCACAAAAAGCTATATACACATATATCTATAAAAAGAGGTACTGTGGTTTTTTTTTCTTTTATCTTTGTGTTGCTTTGCGCACAGACTACTGGCTGTGCGGGTGTTTGCCGCCCCCGCCATTTCTAGATCATGCCCAACCAGGCCTTTAACCTTGACTCTTGTCAATACTTGCTTGGTTATTTACCCCGCCGACCACAACGCACCACTTTATAGACTTTTAAAAAACTATTTCATAGCCATTCTCCTATTTTACGCACATTTTCCACAAAGTCGTAAAAGCTATAATAAACTAGAGAGATTTTATTTATTTATTTTATTACTTCCCGTTACCTTTAGAAAGAGGAAGTAATGCAGTCGCGTGTCACATTCTTCCAACTCAAAACTTTTAGACATTTCATACTTTTAAAATATTACCGTTCGGAATGCTGAACCAACCCTGGGAAGAATCTTCAATTTTTATCTTCATCTCTTCCCTAATAACATGGCTTAAGTTTTCTGGGATAAAGTATCAAATAAAGGAGGATAGATCATCTAAATATAGAGTGCCATCGATTGATTTTCATCAAATTTCAAAATTTACTTATATAATTAATCCACATTAATAATTTTTATTCATTACATTGAAATGACCTCTAAAAGCAATTAGAAAATTAACTTGCAAGTGCAATCCTTTGAAGAACTGCTTCCCTTAATCACTGATTACTTAAAAAAACAATTTTTTTCGAGTTTTCCACAGCAACGCTAACTTCACAAGAATAAATGGCGGTTCACGTTGAACTTTGATTGTTAATTGTTGATTTTAGGGGAATATCGAGTGTTGCGGTCAATAAATTCGCAAATAAATTTCTTTCTTCATTTCAACGTTTCGGTAAATATATTACCTTCTTCAGGGTATTGTAAAATTTGTGGAGTTTAATGTTATAAGCTATGTATATCATTATAACTGTTGTTGTTTGATTGTTAATCTTACGTTATAAGTTTACTAGGGCTTGATGAGAATCTATGGGAATATATTTGATCTGTAATGAAGATTCAGAAAAGTACCAAACATCTCTCAGTTTGAGGGAAGAAGAAGAAAGAGATGTAAATACAAAAATAAAGTGAGTTTAGTCAAACTCTGAAGAGAATAGAAGTTAAGTGAAGAGAGGTGATGATATAACAGAGCTGAGTAATCTAATAACCAGTAGGTAGGGAGTTATCAAAGCGAACTGAAAAAGAACTAGGAAGTAGAGAATGAATGGTTGATTGTTTTGTATCTTATAGAAGACGAAGACTATGGGTCTATGTCCCTAGTTCCTCTACAATAGAACCTACCTTCCTACCTGGGCGTGCTAAATAAGAGGGTTTTCTTCGTCTACTGGTTTTGGTTTGTGTTTGATTAGGGTGAGAAGTGGGAGAGTTACAGTTCTTGGAATGTGTTATATGTAGCGCGTGGATTGAAGGGGGGTGAACAGAGGGCCGCTATCGATGGGAGGGCTATCCAGGGCAAGGATATAATACCTTCAGTACCCTCCCAATCTTATCTCAATCAAACAATAATAGTAGCTACAGCCAGAGGAAGAGTCCTTTGCAAAGATATGCCTCCAGGGGCTGCTTCTAAGTTGGCGTTTACTTCTTTAGCCGTAGAGGCTATTGACCTCTTCTTGAGTTCTCAGAGAAAGAGAGAAAGAAAGCACAGAGATGCACTCTCTTCTTCTATTCTCGTTCTCTTCCGCGCAGGCCTTTACCACCTTATCACTCTTTCATCCATCCTTCCTTTGACTTGCAGCAAAACTATTATGCAACTTACAAGTGTGTGTGTGTGTGTGCGCGCGCGCGCGTCTTGCACACACTCTTTCACTAGATAAGTTTCTCATTGCAACGTTTTTTTTATGACCCGAACTGCACCGTTATTAAACACGAACACACAATACAATACATTGCAACTTCTCTCTATCTTTGTTAGAATATTTTTTTTTGGTTAAACAATAATTTTTTTTTATATCTTTTAATATTTTTATACTTTAAATTAATTTTCTGTTCAAAAAAACAGTAAAATTAACAGTTTTTCGTATCCCCATCATCTATAGTCTTTAAAATTATGTCTATTTTGGGATTTTTGTTTTATCATAGTTTAGTATTTTTTTAAAAATCTCTTTCAAGTCTTAGACAAGCAGATTTATTATACTTTATTTATTTGAGAAAATCACCCCCCCCCCCAAACTAAATAAATAAAAGAAATAGAAATAAATAAAACTTTATTTACTTAAACTGATTTTCTTCAGTTTTTCCCATTTTACTTATATTATATTAAATACATTTAAATATTACCCAAGAAATGTGGACCTTTTAAGTAAAATCTGAAAAATGTTTGGCAAAGATATATACTTGATGATATTGGTGCATTGTACAATTAAATTAAAATGATTATTTAGTAAATTTGGATGATTTTAAATTATACTTGTTTTCAACCAATCAAAAAGTTTTCATTTATCTTAAAATTGAGCGTGCAAATATCGTTTAAACGTTGTTTATTATGTTATTGGATATAAGATACCCGCAGGAACCAATGGAATGGCTTCCTTTGGCCATTAACCAAAAACATTGGAAATTAATTGTGAATATTATCGAAGTAAAATAATAATAATATTAAAACGCGTGAGCTTTACCATTTTTGAATGGCATGTTACACCACTTAACGTTAAAGGACACGTTAAAACGTGATGTGCACTTAATATCAATAAATAAATAAATAAATAAAAATGATTAAAAAAAAATGTTCCAACAAAATATTACGATTAGATTACAGTACAACTATAATTACAGTTTTTTTTTGTCATGAAAGTGTCAATGTCCCAAGAGCTGTCGTATCAGCTCTGCCCGGTTTCCCTAAACTGATAAAAACAGTTTAATGTGTTTTTAATAAACCTATTTTCACTAAACAGTTTGTTGACCATCTTGGAGAATTAGAACTAGGCGAGTGACACCTTACTCGGTCATTCACATAACTAAACTCCTCATTTTGTTCCCTTTTTTTCTTTTTTTTTCCTTGATAATCCGCCATTTAGTGAAGTATTGCTGACTGTGGCACTCAGAATGCATTCAACCTTGTTTTATTTATTTATTTTTATCTATTTATTTATTTTTCGCTAATTCCAAAATAAAGTAAAGTAAAGTAATTGCCTATTTTTTCAGGCACGCTTTACATCCAACTACCAAATTAGGTGTCGTGGACGGAGGCGACTAGCAAACATACTTTGCTATAAATTTCTCATATTAACCATTAAATAAAATCCAAGGGCTAGACTAGTACCGCAATACATCTTAGCTTTGCGGGTCTATCCTATAACCGCCTAACATACTTTACTATAAATTCGTCATATTACCCATTAAATAAAATCCAAGGGCTAGACTAGTACCGCAATACATCTTAGCTTTGCGGGTCTAGCCTATAACCGCTCGGCTATCGTGGCGCCTGCTAATCCCAAAATAAAATGTACAGGTTACAGTAAACTACATGTCAGTTCCACTAAAATTATACTTCTGTAAGATATGCTGGGTCTTTGTTGACATCTTGGCACTCTTTTCTCTCTGGTCTGCTTAAATTAGACTTCAGGGTCATAAGGGAAGAACCTCGAAGAAGAAAAAAAAAAAAACCGTTCAGACAGAGAAATTAGTAAAGTGATTCTCATTCTCTTATCTGGAGCAAATCGATTGAAACTAAGACGAGAATCTATTGCCGAAAGTCGATGAATGCTAAATCAAAAGGTCTTCAATGACCCTCTAAAAGACATCTCTTGACTCTCAGCGAAAAAAAAAGAGTAATAGATTTTGGCAGTTACATAGAGTGAACGACATAAGGCGGTCACCGTGAAGAATGAATAAAACTGCAAGGAAGAAGAAGACGTGGTAGGCCTGTACGCAGAGTGAATGGAGAGTAGAAGCTATGAGAAGAGGTGGAGTCTGGAATGACCGAGTTTGTTACAGAATCCATTTCGAGAACAGATGGATTAAGTCTCAAGGGATAAAGGCTATAAACGCAGAAGTAATAAAACGTGCCGCCTCCGCTGCCTCCATACGCTTAATACTAGAGTATCCAACAGGGAAAATACAAGAATCCCGGCATCGGAATCTTTGCTTCATGCTGCCTAAGAACAACATTGATATCGCTGACATGCACAGTAGCCGAGTCTGTTGAGGTGTACAACTATTTTGAGCCGAACGAATCGAATGGATTTTGGACTTCTTAGCTGTGCACATGATGATTGCTTTAGTCGTTTACTGAAAGACCACTTACCGTCGCTTACTAAACCCTTACTATACTATTTACTGACACACCTTCTTCCCTCGTTAAGCCCTTAAATTACTACAAAATTATTCCCCAGATTTTGACTGACCAGCTTCGTAGCATCTCTAGTCCTAGGATAAACCTTTTTTTTTTTTTAGGAGATAGTAGAAGCAGTAAACCCTAGTTTTACTCTGGAGTCAGCAAAACGGGAATTTGACCATATTCAATCCAATGGTAAAGCTTTATTTGGTAATAATGATGTTTGGAGAAAATAAGAGAATTAACAATTACAAACCAGCTTTTTCAAGCTTTTAACTGGAATAATGGAAAAAAAAAAGAGAGAGAATATTAAATTAAGTGGGGCAACGTGTCAATCGTCTCGAACTCAAACAACAACAACAACAACAACAACAAAAAGTGCATTAACGGTAAAAATAATGTAATAAAATGAGAAAAACAATACAGTAGCACGTTGAACCTTATTACTTTTTTCACCATTTGTGTTATTTGGGTTGTTGTCCTGGTCAAATCTAACTGCGCTGTATTGTTTCCTTTCTTTGTAATACCTACATCGTCATCAACATCGAGGGGGGAAGCCAAATGAGGGTAACTAACTACGTTTTGAAAAGAGATGTCCTTTTTTATTTTATTTTATTGCTTTTAGGAACAGATTTTCAAAATGTTGTGACTCTGCGTGTTTTTTTTTTGCCAATAGTACCGGAAGTACAATATTTCTGAGTTGATTTTTCACTTTTCTGAGTTATTATTTGGAAAATGACTCCTAAATTTTCTTTTAACTCTATTTGAATCAAAAGTTTTTATTAGAAATAATATTTCTATGAAAATTCGTTTTGGCGATTTAGAGCTATGTTAAAATTTTCCTATAAAACAACAACTCCAGAATAGTAGTACGAAATGAATATCGTACTTTTTAGAAAAACATTTTTGTAAGATTTAGAAAGCACAGTTCATTGGCCGGCCACATTTATGGGACAAATGCCCAAGGGAAATATTATTGTTATTTTAATGTTGTGGTTTTTCCAAACATTTTATACATTTTTCACGCCACCCATTTTTTTTTTTTTTTTGGCAACCCGTTAAAATTTATTACTCTCCTACCCCACCGCTGGCTCACCCTATTTCCGGGAAAGCTTCTCAAACTGTCCACCTATATTTATAAAATACGACAAATACATTTATTAACAGTGGGAGAACAGTAGTTCTTTATTTGTGGTTATTTTAAGGACAAATATTTGGAAAAAATTTATTCTTTTAGCCATATTATTTTCTAAAGTTGCATTTAAAGAAAATCAAAAATTTCCAAGAAAATATACGGTTATTATTTATAACGGCTCACTAAGATATAGCATACTTAGCTCCCCATCATCTTGATTATCTTCTGCCATATTCTACTTTGCCAAATTTTGGTTTTCCGAGTTTTTGTGTTTGCTAAAACTGTCTGAAAAAGCGGAAAGTTTGATGACAGCGGAACAATTGTTATAATACAATAATTTTATTGAAACTAAATATTTTTTTTTTTAAAGTATAATAAATATTAAAATTATTTTCAAATTAAAAACCAAAAAAATTTGAATTACTAAAAATAATCTATTAAAAAACTACTAGTAATGTTGCAAATGTTGTTTATTTGGGTAGATTGCGGGGCCGAGATCATCGACCCGGTCAAGCAGAGTTCATTATCTTGGATACCCCGCTCCGACACTGCCAACATGATAAAAGTATATTAATAACAGTACAAGGCCCTCATAATCTAATAAACATTAGGGGTTTTTCTACTGTGTGCCTTATTTTTTAATTTATTTCCACCTTTATTTTACTTCTAATGGGATTTAGGAGCCCACCATGATTATTAGTTAATAATTATCGCAATGAATCCCTTAGAAAGGGTTAATGAACCTGGGCACAGGTGCGAGTTCATCACACTACAACCTTGTTTCACTAATAAACGACAGATCTGTGATCTAAGACGTAACATTTTTTTTTTCGACCCTGGTGCCAATCACCTCTCAGTTTAAACTTTGGCCATTGACTTCTCAAAATAAAAAAAAAAATCAAATAATATAGTAAGTAAAGTAATTGCCTATTTTTTCAGGCGGGCATTACATCCAACTACCAAATTAGGTGCCGTGGACGGAGGCGACTAGCAAACATACTTTACTATAAATTTCTCATATTAACCATTAAATAAAATCCAAGGGCTAGACTATAGCCGCAATACATCTTAGCTTTGCGGGTCTAGCCTATAACCACTCGGCCAACGTGGCGCCTTAATCAAATAATAATTCGGTATATTAAATTAACCAAAATAAGCACCAATTATAAACTTTAATGTAGGATATTATTGTTCATCGTTTTTTGGTGACTGAATGATAGGTTACAATTACTATTACTGTTACCAATAACCAATAAAATGAAGTAGCTCACTCCTTCAATTGTAACGTACAAAAAATCTTACGATATTGGTTATCGATCATTGAATACCGGAAACCATGCCAATCTACGAGGTAATCTGACGTTTACCGTGTAAATTATATAGTTGAAATAAAAATAACTTTCTTTTTTGTTATTCAGATAATTAGAAACCTTTTTGAAAAATCGGCATTTTTATTGCTAAATTTCTGTGCTGATTGATCTTAGAAATAAACTAATTTGCGATGTTTTAAGGTAAATAATTATATATCAAAAATAAGAAAATCCATCTGACGGGTCCATTGACCTCTTTTAAAGTACTTAGAGAAAAGAAAAGCTGCCAATTTTTCCCCTTTTCTAATTATAATAATTTTCTATAAAAAAAAAAATAAATCGTAAGGCTAACAAGACTAAATCGTAAGGCTCAAAATACTAACAAGATAATCAAGTTTTTGAGCCAAAGAAACCTTTCAAAGGAAGGGGAGAGACCAATAAAAAACAATCCCTACCTTGAACTACAAAGAAGACGGGAAAGAGGATAATCGATGTCAGAATCCGGTCGACTAACAAGAGCGGGAAAAAGCAGTTTGGCGTTTTTGTCTGGAAGCTAGATCGGTTGCCCAGTGAACTTGGGGAGCTCTCCCACTTTTCGTCTGGAATTCTTTTACAAATACTCACATCATTTTATTGTATATATATATATATATATATCTTTGTATTTAGTTATAGTTCTTGTTTTTGAGCGTAAGAAATCCCTGACAGAGTTATGGTAGGGGGGGGGTGTTAGTCCAGGCGTGACCGGACTGTTGGCTCTCCTCTACTTACATACTTCTTGCTCCAGTGTGTTAGTAGTAAAGAAGACTTGATTGTAGTAGTAAAAAAAACGTAGTAATGTAGTTTGGTGCATTGACCGAAAGTGATCTCTCCCCACTCCACACACACCACCTTCCCGTTACCATGGATACCAAACGTCGTCACTTCCTCTTCCACTAAAATGCTACAACTTTCCAGTTGTAGGTTATATTCTTGCCAGTCTATTGTTAGCCAGGATTCATATATATATAATATACAATTGTTTTCCTAAATTTATTTTTCTGGAATGAACTACAGGATCTAAGGGGTAATGGGAGTGGGAGGTATTGTATTCGCACGATTTTTGGGCACAAGACAGGAAGCTGTAATCTTGAAAGCGCCTTGAATGATCTTTCTCACTGAAAACCCATGTCTCGCATGAAATTACATTGAAAACTCTCTCCAGTCATTTGGCCAATAATCCTCGAAGAGGATGTACAAAAGTTCGAGTAAAAATACCATCTTCCAATGATATTTTAATGATAAATTCAATAATTATAAGTGTAACGATTAATGGTTATTGGAGTCCTATTCCATTTCTTTATTTTACAATTTATTAGTCCTTTACCTCTTTAACCTTTAACTTTAATACCCAAAGACATGATGTAGTAAATCAAGTAATAAAAACAAAACACAAATGCAAAAAATAGTCACCTCATTATCAATAAGACCCGGGTTAATCAACCTAATTGTCTAATAATTGCTTATCAAAGTAATAACAATAAAATAAGACTACATTAACAAATTTGTATCAGCAAAAATAAATTAATATTGTTCGTAATAAAATTAACTATAAATGCTCTCATTCTCACGGTTCGTAATAAAAATGAAAATATTTCATTGGTTTAATCAGGTTGAAATTAATTCGGACGACTACAGAAAAACCTAAACGTTGTGATAGGACCTCGGTTAGAGTAGCAAACGGCGAAAACTAAATATTATGTTTGGATAGCCCACAGACATGAGAGTGTATCTCTCCAGCTAGAGGTAGGCCACATGAGAAAACTCCACTGGATGTGGAGTTGTGCCAAGCCGAAGAATGCATCTGACAGGAGGAATCCGTCTTAAAACTATATCTCTTAGTCTAGGATGAGTATCCAGTAAGAAGGATCTGTGTGTGTGACTTAAGTATATCCCTTCGACAGATCAGTTTGATATTTCAAGAATTTGGTATTAGTTGTTTTTAGAAATAGATACTTAGGGGGGAACTGGGATTGCAGCATTCCATTTTGTTCACTTCAGTTGGAGTTATTTTTAAAAATAGCTTGTTTTTTTTTAGAGTAATCTCTTATTGAGTTTAGAATACCGAATTTATTTTAGAAAGTAAATTACAATCTCTGGAAAACTCTCTACGAAGAAAGAAAACTTGCTATATCTTGGATATTTTCTAGGTATCCCAATTAGATAGCATTTCTTAGACTTCATAGCACGCACGTTTATTGTATCCGTGATCCACATTTAATTTATCAGCAGAGATTATGGATTAATAAATTTGTTGTAAAAATTTCCACTTCACTTCTCACTAGGCGACTAAAAAAAAGTAAAGTAATCGCCTATTTTTTCAGGCGGGGCTTAACGTCCAACTACCATTTAAGGTGTCGTGGACGGAGGCGAATAGCATACGTACTTTACTATTTCTCATTTAACCATTAAATAAAATCCAAGGCCAAGACCAGGAATCAAACCCAGTACCACAATGCATATTAGCTTTGCAGGTCTCGCCTCTTAACCCGCTCGGCTACCGTGACGCCTTCACTAGGCGACTAGTCCATGACCAGGGGAAACCTGTAAACCTTGTAAAACCATGGTTCTAGTTAGAAAATGCTCTGAAGCAAATCTACATCACGTTTTAATCTATTGGGAGAATAATTTTTGTAAATTGTAAACAAATTTTGAGATGGGGAAAGATGCAGTTTCAAGATTTAGAGGCGAGCTTTTTAAAACATTATTACGTAATTAGACCCATAGCAAATCTAGAGAGAGTTGTTTTTCTTGTCGGTCCGACAAAATCAAATTAGATGCTTTATTTTCCTCATCTCATTAACAAGTCCTTAATTATAAATGTTGGTAGTTGAAAACAATATTAATAGCAGATGTTTTACCAATATGTGATAAGTAATACTGGTTTTCCTATCAAAACGTATTGACCATTGTAAAAAAAAAAAGACGATTAAATTACGAAGAGTGAAACTGACTGCTACAGTGTGTAATTACTAACATGCTCTGTTTATCCAATACATTACCGTCGCAGAGGCGTTTCCATATCAAGTAACCAGTCGCAGTTTACCACTGTTTTACATACACATGCACGAGGATTCGATAAATTCACTTTTTAAACAGCTTTTTTTTTCTATTACTTTCTCTCGCTGCTCGCTACAAACAGGAAATAGTGGCGGTCGTATTTCGGTATTTAGTTTTCACCGGAAGTAAGAGAAGGAACCTGAAGTTTTTTGTTTTTTTGTTTTATGAGTGTGTGCATGGTGTGAACTTATCAAAGGCTGTTTCTTCCACTCATAGTAGGTCAATAATGAATACAAATAGAGATGATTAAGGTTCGAACCCAGTAAGGGACAAGCTTGAATCAATTTTAAAACAATTTCGTCAGACGAGCTTTAATCCGACTATAAATTCCTCATATTAACCATTAAATAAAATACAAGGGCTAGACTAGTATCGCAATACATCTTAGCTTTGCGGGTCTAGCCTATAACCGCCTAACATACTTTACTATAAATTTCTCATATTAACCTTTAAATAAAATCCAAGGCTATACTAGTACCGCAATACATCTTAGCTTTGCGGGTCTAGCCTAAAACCGCCTAACATACTTTACTATAAATTCCTCATATTAACCATTAAATAAAATACAAGGGCTAGAATAGTATCGCAATACATCTTAGCTTTGCGGGTCTAGCCTATAACCGCCTAACATACTTTACTATAAATTTCTCATATTAACCTTTAAATAAAATCCAAGGGCTATACTAGTACCGCAATACATCTTAGCTTTGCGGGTCTAGCCTAAAACCGCCTAACATACTTTACTATAAATTCCTCATATTAACCATTAAATAAAATACAAGGGCTAGAATAGTATCGCAATACATCTTAGCTTTGCGGGTCTAGCCTATAACCGCCTAACATACTTTACTATAAATTTCTCATATTAACCTTTAAATAAAATCCAAGGGCTAGACTAGTACCGCAATACATCTTAGCTTTGCGGGTCTAGCCTAAAACCGCCTAACATACTTTACTATAAATTCCTCATATTAACCATTAAATAAAATACAAGGGCTAGAATAGTATCGCAATACATCTTAGCTTTGCGGGTCTAGCCTATAACTGCCTAACATACTTTACTATAAATTTCTCATATTAACCTTTAAATAAAATCCAAGGGCTATACTAGTACCGCAATACATCTTAGCTTTGCGGGTCTAGCCTAAAACCGCCTAACATACTTTACTATAAATTTCTCATGTTAACCATTAAATAAAATCCAAGGGCTAGACTAGTACCGCAATACATCTTAGCTTTGCGGGTCTAGCCTAAAACCGCCTAACATACTTTACTATAAATTCCTCATATTAACCATTAAATAAAATCCAAGGGCTATACTAGTACCGCAATACATCTTAGCTTTGCGGGTCTAGCCTATAACCGCCTAACATACTTTACTATAAATTTCTCATATTAACCATTAAATAAAATCCAAGGCCTAGACTAGTACCGCAATACATCTTAGCTTTGCGGGTCTAGCCTATAACCGCTCGGCTACCGTGGCGTCCTTTTCTTTATAAATTATAAAAAATTAGATAAAAAAAAAGATAAAAACCTAGTACATTCTTCTGCTGTGGAACTTTAAAAATAGGTACCAAGATTTCAGGAGAGCTCTAAGTAAGGAGTCCTATGAATTGTACTAACCAACTTCCAGTAACTTCGGAAGTGATGGATTATCAGCCAACGATCTTGGGGTTTTCCTGTTGCATTTCACAATCGGAAGTAACATATTTAAACTGCAAGGACTTAAATTATCTTAAATAATCCCCTTTTTTCCCTGCAGTAAGTGAGTCGGGAAAGTCATGAGGGTGCAGTCACGTCATAATTGCACTGAGGGCATTAAGTGTTCACCCTCCCAATCTCAAGTAACCAGTGGCATATTTATTGCGTCATTCATGTCGTACATTATTCATCTCTTCTGATACTTATTTTTATTTTATTTTATTTTTTTATTACAGGGCGCCATCTTTTTTGTTGTACCCAACCTTAATAAATTTTTTTTTAAATAAAGTTAGTTTTTTTAAAACTAAAAGTTCACTTTCACTGACAGAACCCCCTAAATTGTTTTCTCTCGCCCTTCTTTCCAAAACTTTTACCCCCACCCCTCTCACCGGTTTTCTATTTTGTGTTGAGTGAAACTTTCGTTTTCATAAAACTTTATTGCCTTAGTTTTATTGCTATTAGAGTAGGTGCCGCCATTGATTTTTGGAGAGAAGGACTAGTTGTAAAAAAATAAAATAAAAAGGGCCATTTTACTTGTCCACAGACTGTGCCTTCACCCATCTTACAATAACATCGTATAACAGTTCTACTTACATAACGGATAGGAAGAGGTAGAAGTGGGTAGTAAATAGAGAACTGAAATTCAGGCCCAAACAATGTTAGTAAGTGTTGAAGTAATACGTACTTTTTGGAAGGGCAGTTTACCCACGAGAATACATTGGGTTATTGCTCCCTTAAACTGTCCTAGAAAGGGAAACTATAATTAAGTGCAATAGAGGTCACACAGAGGCCAGGTCAGTTTTTTTTTTTCTCTCTATTTCATGTATTGAAAGTACATTTGGTGGGTGTTTGTCACAAACTAGAATACATTTAAATAAAACTATTAACAGAGAATAGTTGTGGATGAAATAATAGGAAAACACTGGACTATAACAGACAGACAAGACATTCCTCCTGAGCTGCGGGTGAAGTGTGGGTCAAGTCAAGAGAAGGTAGATGACCCCCCTACAGGCGGCTCACTCTCTCCCTTCATGGTTTGTCCCTCAGGCTTCAGGTTCATTACACTCTAGCCAGCCCTGAGTAATTTCTGTATTATTTTATTTTATTTTTTATTACCTTATGTTACCTAACTGTATATATACACACACGCTTTTTTGTCATAAGAGACAAATTTTGGCATCAATTTTAGAGCTTTACGTCACTTCTTTTTTTTGGTTCACTTCGCCAAGCAAGGTCATTTTCAGGGGCTTTGGTACACATTTGGGAATATATCGTAGCATGCACGTTAATTGTATCACTGTCCACTTTCGGACTAACATCCATTATCAGAGGTAGATTAATGAATTCGGCGTGGGTCACTTACATTTCCTTCTTAAAATAAATTCCCTTATAAACTCCATTAACCGGAAACTTCACTTTGGTTATAGGTTTTCTCTGAAATTGTTCCTACAACTTTCTTTCAAATCTTGTTGATGTATACTCAGATTTTTTTATCATCATTATTATTATTATTATTATATTATTTTAGATTTTCTGACGTAAAATTTTATAATCACGAAAAAGCAAATTTTATTTTAACATTTCAAGTATTTATTGTTCAATAATAAGACCTTGGTAGTTCTTTGAAATATAATTCTTTTTTTTAAAGATAAAATTTTTGAAACAATTAATATTACTCTTATTAGAGGTTAACTTCTTTGAAATGACTTTTTTTATATCATTAATTACATCATTTTTATATAAAATGATGTCATTTTTGTCAAATTTGATGATACAATAATTTATAATTATTTCTTTTGTATTTTTTTTAATTTTAAAAACCCAAATTGTCTAAATGTTTGGCACAAAGTTTGGCATAATAAAATATCTCAGCGTAAAACTGACAGCGTAATGTTAATTAAACATTTTTTTTTAAATTAAAGAATTGGATTGTTGAACTTATGTTTAAAAAAGGGAGAGCTGAGAAGTCGTACATTTTTTTTAGGGTTGTCCTTGCTTACACAATTTTAAATTAAAATATTTAAATTTAGGATTCAAGATTGGCGAGGAATCGGTCAAATAAAAAAACCAAACTCGTCTTCTTGCCAACCTTTTTTACAAATATATTGTCCTCTTCAGGGCCTGGATATTACAAATACACAAATACAAACAATTCGGTAATACAGAAAAACAGTAATTGATTTTCTGTATTACCGAATTGTTTGTATTTGTGTATTTGTAATATCCAGGCCCTGAAGAGGACAATATATTTGTAAAAAACGTTGGCAAGAAGACGTATATATATATTCAGAAACCTATATATTCATAAATTATTTAATTTAAATTAATTTTTCGTAATTAATTTGGGTAAAGTTACTGTAATGAACAAAATGGAGGATGAAATATTTGCTAAAAATTAAATATTAAATGCCAGTTTAGAGGAAAAATTTACTAGCGAAAAAAAGTGTTTTAGGCAATTAGGGCTTTCTGCTCAGGGTGCACAGGGAGAGAGGGTTGAGTTGTGGCAGTTTATTACTTTCAAGTACATTCACCCCTGGCAGAATGTGCAAGATGTACAACAACAGCAAGGGAGGTGACTAACGGCCATGTCGAATTATGCCACTAGTCAGAGAATGGCAAATGTAATAAATTACTACTTCTCCAACATTGAGTTTGAAAGATTTTTATTTATATTTTTGCCTCAGGTCTTCTGGGGGGGGGGGGTCAATGACTATTTTGCCCCCACCCTAAATTCCATGCGTAACAGTTATTAGGGTGAATTTTCGCATAAAATATTTTCTAAAAATGTTGACCCCAGTTTTTCAAAAAATAGGGTATTTTTTTTTCTTTAATATTCCCTAATAAAACGTCTTGCATTACACTAACTTATTTACACTGATATTCAGAAGTAAACACTAGTGATATAGAATTCTATACACCAATCATGAAAATGGCTAAAATCAAAGATATTATTTAAGTGATAAAATTAAAACTAGAATTGCACTTTAGATGAAATCTTAAGTACTCTTTATCATTTCCAATTAGAGCCTTAACAGCATTTTCACAAGGAAAATCTTTTAAATAGAAAAATTAAAGAAAATCGTTGAGAGTCATTTCCGTGAAAAGCCATTCAATTAGAAAAAGTAAGCTCAAAAGATCAGAGTAGCATTCATTTCTAGCGAAAATAGGATATCAAAAAAATTTGACTCGATTACAGTACTTCCTTTTTACAAAACTAACGAGAGCAAAGAATTTAAAATAAATGTCCGCTTTAAAATAAAGTTCCTTTTTATGCAATGTCATTCAACATGTACGGTCCACTCAACTTATTTTCATGTAGTTTGCCAAATTTTGATAATTTTAGAAATTGAGTTCATTAATGCGGAGAAGTAAAACAAAAATTATAAAATAATGATAATCAAATTAAAGGAGGAGGGAATGGTGCGCTCACCCCCCCCCCCGCAGGAACAGCGAATGACTCTCTTTAATTTTTACTAAGAAAGAGCGTTCAGGTTGGACAACATTTCTTTTTTTAATGTTTATACAGAGAGGGAGTGAAAAAAAGAAAGAAAAGGTTATTGACCTGGTGTGTATTTATGTTGGCAACCTTGAGAGAGTTCCCTGCTCGCCTAGTTAATAAACTGGCCACTAGAGTGTGTAAAAAAAGAAACTGGGAGTATGTATGTGTGTGTTGATTAAAATATATACGCAATAACGTAAGATAATAAATAACAACAGTATAACAACGTTATATGTGATGTATAAGTATAAACAACAACACCACCACATAAGGGTGAAAGCTGTTGTTATTTTGAGATGAAAAGAGTTATAAGCTGTGTGGAGGAGGGGGTATATGTGAGGAAGACTACGGCTACATAACAACATTGTGTTGTTACAAATGTGAAAGTGGTATTATGTTGTCGATAGAAAGCTGTTCTTTCTGTTCATTAAGGGGGAAAACTGAATTGTTTAAAAAAAAAAATAACTGAAAAATAAGACGATCATAATATCATTTACAAATTATTTACCATGTGGTTAAACAAAGGTAACCTCTCCTTGTAGCCTCAACTTTGGGTTTTCACCCCTTCTTATTACTTCAAACTTAATCAAATAAAAACTTTTGAAGTAAAAACTCTGATGTGGATGAATGGCTTTTTTATTTTATTGCTATTGTCTAATAAGTTTTTTCATCTGCATGAAATTATTTATTTGCATTTAGTACGAAAGAATGACGAAATTGATGCTTTTTTATGATGACAAAAATTATGAATACAAAAATTAACGTATATGAGCAAAATAAAAATGCTATTGTTATTTATTTTTTACAAGATGGCTGGGAAATGCCGGGACTTGGGATTAACTTTTAATGCTATTAAGTTAGAGGGGTAGAGATAATTTATTTTAGCTTAAAATTTGGTGTCAATAAATTTTAGATCACATTTAATTGTATTTGACCGTCTCCGCTTGCTACTTCTAGAAGTAATTCTTCTACCAATCTTTCCAATCGTAAATTTCCAATTTTTCCAATTTATAATCACTTCCCAAGCACCTATGCAAAGGAAATATTCTTATTGTAGGCTGCCTGTGATTTTGTCAACTACCAAATAAGGTGTCGTGAACGGAGGCGACTAGTAAACATACTTTCCTATACATTTCTAATATTAAACATTAAATAAAAATCTAAGGCTTAGGACAGCGGGAATTGAACCCACTAAACCAACAATACAACTTAGCATTGCGGGTCTAGTATCTTAACCGCTCGGCTAACGTGGCGCCTTAACTAAATGAGTATTTTTGTTAATAGATTAAAAATTGCACAAACTTTAGCAACAAATGAAAATCTAATTAAACATTTGTTTACACATAAATTTAATTGAAGTTATGGGATTATAATTAGATTAAATTTTAAATAAATAATTAGTTAATAAGTTTTAGAATCGTTTAGTTGTTGGTTTAGAATTAAATTTATAATATTATTAAAAAATAAAAAATAAAAAGTTGAGGAGTGGGGGCCCAGCAAAGGAGGAGTGCTGTCCTTGGCCTCTGAGTGTCTGGGTAAATCAGTCAAGGTCGTTGACCGACCAAGCCAGCTCACAGAGTTCTCTGGCTTTTGTTGTAGCTAGGCAGTCGTTTTTTTCTTTCTTTCTTTCTCACTCTCTCTCTCTCTGTTATTTTATTTTTACTAACGTAGTGGGGGTGCGGACCAGCCAATCACATTTCCAGTTACCCCACTATTGCCGGCCAGTGACCTTCCCCCACTTATATAGGAGTTTTAGTACATTTTAGTAGCAAGGCACAATGTGAAAAACTCCCAAGTCAGGTGCTGTCTTCTATCATTGAACTTGGGACCTTTTTACTGTTCGTGTTCTTTTTTAAAAAGCTTACACTCATATTTCTAGTTAGCTTATATCTTTATAAGCAGTTCCTTTTTCACTAATAATTTGTCTTAAACTTTTATTAAATATAAAGTGAAGAAGTGTTTATTTAATTTAATGTAATTTTTTTTACAAAAAACAAACTATAGGGAAAACTTGTATCACAATATTTTGGTTATGTGCAAAATAGTGGATTTAAGTCTTTCATAGTGTTTATTGCTTCTGGTTTTTAAAAAAACAAATTTCTGGGACAATGTTATACGACACTAGAGTACCCGAACATCATGGACAATATTTTACAGGGTGTTTACCACCACAATTACCGGATGCTCAACCTCAACAGGCCGAACTTCAAATGAATATAGGTTCGAGTTTTTGTTCTGTGTTTGTTCTTTTTATTCAAGCTTATTTTTTATTAGCCCTTAACTTCATTATTTATTTATTTCACTATAATTGTTTTTACATATTTGTTATATTGTTGTTTTAACAATTTATTTTTATTGTGTTCACAGAATTTGATGGCACAACAGTTTTGTGCAGAGTTTGTGGTGATAAGGCTTCTGGATTCCATTATGGTGTACATTCGTGTGAAGGTTGTAAGGTAAATTATTTAAAAAATAAAACTATATTTCATTTTTGTAGGTTTCTTTTATTTTAAAAATTTATTAATTTATTGAGTGTAAAATTCTTTCTGTTTTTCACAAAAAAGGGAGAAAAGAATCTCTGAAGAGAAAATTGAAATTTTATAAATAATTTCTTTTAAAATTTAGAAAATTTCCATCTAGATCTCAATAAAATTAACATTATTCTAAACTTTAATAAAATTCTTTTATTTTTACATATAAATAAAAGAAAAAAAAAAAAAAAATAGACGAGTGCAGTATCTTCAATATGCCGCCTAGAGTGCGCTGTATTACACTAACCACTTGTATATTATGTGTGTGAGTGTTCCGCGCGCCTGAGTGACGTCACTGCTTTCTTCCTCAAGTGAAAGTGTACAACCCCTTTCTCCTTAAGTATTGTTAAGAAGGAGTAGTAGTAGTATCCTTTTTAAAGCAGTTAAACTTTCGCTTTCAAAAATATTCTTAAAAAAAAAAAAGAAGCTTGCTTTCACCAAACAAGGGTGAATATCCTTAAACGGCCGACAGGTTGTGCTGATGTTTGATTTTTTTCTTTTTGTTTTGGCATTGTACCAAGGTCAACCACCCACTTGATTTGTTTTTCTTACAAGATAATTCTCTTATTTGAGTAATTGCTTAATTTTCATTATTTTTTTAATCAAAAATACAACTTTTTTCTTTTTTTATTTTCTCAAAATAATCTTTTGCAAACTACTCGCACGACTTTCTCTTACAATAATTATTAGGGGGGTAACTTAACAGATACATATTTTTGTAAGAAGTTTATCAAAAAAAAAAATATATATATATATTCTCTCCCAAAAATAAGAGAAAATTTATTATCACAATTAGCAGCAGGTGCTATGTTAAGAACCCAAAAGATTTGGAAATTTTAAAATATCTTCCATTTTTTTGATTTTTTTTTTTTGTTAATAAAATGTTCATGAGTTTATATCAAATTCAGATTTTTCTCTGAAAAAAAAAAAATTGATTCTTTTCTAGGACTTAAAAGAATCATTAGAATCATATATTTTTTTTTAACTCACTTGATTCTTAAATTCTTTCCAATTATGTTCTTGATTTCCTATTTGTATAGGTTTTATTAAATTGGATATCGGAGTGCATAAACGGTTAAATGTTTGTAGTTTGTGGGTGTGATAATGAGCTTTTTATAGGGTTTTTGTAGTCCATGGGTTCTCCAAACCACAAATAGTAGACCCATAAAGTGTGTGGTACCCACAGAACCCTAGAATCAGTATTTTGTTAGTTTCAATTCCCACAAGTTTTTTGCGGTAAAACGGGGGGGGGGGTTCTAATTTTCTGGAATCTTGAATCTTTTCCATTTTTTCCATGGCAGAAAATGTTCAAAGTGGGTTTTTTGCTTATTTTATTGCGTTTAACGCCATTTTAACCAAATATTTTTTTAATTATTATTGATAATTTAAGTTGAGAAGAAATTTTTTAGTAAAAATTGGCAGCCATTTAAGAAAATGGTTTTTCTTAAATGGCTGCCCTTAATGAAGTTCAGCAAACTTTTTCGAGGTTTTTTACTTTCTTCCTTTTTTAAAGAAATGCTTTAAACCATTTATCATTAAAAATACATTTTTATCTCAAAAAAATAACACTTGAAGGGAATAAGTTGGAGTATCTCATATTTGCAATGTAGATAGTGGGGGGTTGAGTGTGTAGTGGTAATCAAGGAGAGTTCATTGAACTCCCTTCCCTCACTCTATCACTCTCTCTCTCTCTCTGCGCGCCATGTTTGTTAACTGCAAAAACTGCAATGTGATGGTGTAGGTCTTCAGGTTCAGTGCACCATACAGTAAACGTCATCGTCCCAACACCGTTAAATACTGCACTTATACAAACGCACACGAACATACCTCCACTAGCTAGCAACCAAAGCACAGTATGTGTTCAATTAAGATTTGTTTTTTGTTTTTTTTTTTCTTTTAATTATTCGTAAGAAAAACTATTAAGATCCATTTTTTTATAACCAGTCTATAACCTATCCTTGGTAATTGCTTTAAAATATGCTTTTAATGAAAAAAATCCCGCAACCTGGGGAATTCCATCTCTTTTTTTTGTATTAATACTTGGAATTTAAGTTCATGAGTTCTGGCAAAAACGGCACTCAAACTGGTTTTCAGTCGATTTTCCTCAGATTCGATAGATCGAATTCATTTTACCAGTTCATTGAATACAAAAAAACCACATCGATAATGAACACTCACGATTTTTTTCTTACTAAATATTTTTTAAACTTCACCTCATATTTTTTTTTCTTTTTTTCAACTCCCGAACATTTGAGTTGTAATTAATTTTGACTAAAATGTTGCAAATTCCAAAAAAAACTTAACATTTCGTGAAATAGTATCTTTATAGCTTAGTTTCTCCCTAAATCCTTTCAAAACAACTGCCCTAATACGTTTTATTTAAAAAAATATATATTAAAGTAAAAGTTACAGAACAATCCATTCGAAAATCTCTAAATGTTGAGTGACACTGTAACCATCCTGGGGTTGGTTTAAACCAAGTGAATTTAAGGACTGTTCATCATCTTTGGTGATTGATTCATTACTTCAAAAGGAAGAAAGAATAATGCCAATTTCAGTCACAACTTTGCCAAACTTTCGACCTAGGTCATCTTTAGGGCTTATAATTTATTAACGACTACCATAATTTTTTAAATTTTTTAACATCAAACGTTGGAATGTCTTCTGTTCTGATTTGTTAGGTACTCTATTTGTTACTAGGTGCCACGGTAGCCCAGGGGTTAGAAGCGAGACCCGTAAACCTAAGATGTATTGTGGTACTGGGTCCCGACTCCCGGTGTCTAGGTCTTGGATTTTATTTAATGGTTAATATGAGAAATTTATAGTAAAGTATGTTTGTTAGCCGGTTATAGGCTAGACCCGCAAAGCTAAGATGTATTGCGGTACTAGTCTAACCCCTTGGATTTTATTTAACGGTTAATATGAGAAATTTATAGTAAAGTATGTTAGGGGGTTATAGGCTAGACCCGCAAAGCTAAGATGTATTGCGGTACTAGTCTAACCCCTTGGATTTTATTTAACGGTTAATATGAGAAATTTATAGTAAAGTATGTTTGCTAGTCGCCTCCATATACGACACCTAATTCGGTAGTTGGATGTAAAGCCTACCTGAAAAGTGGGCTTTTAGTTAATAGCATAAGCTCTGAAGATGACCTAGTCCCTAGGTCCAAAGCTTGGCAAAAAATAAATAAAAATATGGCTAGATTATTCTTTCTACCTGCTGAATTAATTAATCAGTCACCAAAAGCAATGAACAATATTTATTTATTAGTTAAAAACAAAAACAAAAAATTAGCTTATAATAAAATTTATTAAGTAAAATTACAAATTTTTATTAATTTAATTAAAATTAATTAAGAAATTATTGTGCCTCTTTAAGACCCCGTTATTATTAGTTTTTTTTTTAAATTAAATTTTCTAATCGTTTATTGAACTCAAGAGAAGTAGCATTATCTTATCTCGGTCAAATGTTAGACCCACTCTCACATTCAAAATATTAATTTAGTGTGCTCTAAATTTTTAATATAACATGAATTTTTTTTGAAAATATAATTTTCTTATTTAATTTTAAATTTTTTTGCAAATTTTTATAATAATACGTTCATTGTTTTGTACATTTTGTACTGGGGTAATACTTTTAAGATTGATTAAAAAGTATATTTAAAATTATAAGTTGTAAGAGAAGAAAAGTGCTCGTCTTTATCCAATAGTTTTTACTGGTAGATATTTCAGCTAACTTGAACTTCTTAATGGAAGTCAAAGTTCTTCTCTCTCTCTCGCTCTCTAAAATTTTTGAAAATAATACCTGTTGATTCAAACACTTCACACACATGTACATAGATATATAATAACTTTTATTGTCATTTTAGTTTAAATTGTTTTACTTAGTTACGAGAAAGTTTTGTATAGTTTTAACTCAATTTCTAGTCATATTTAGGAGCTTACACTTTTGATTGAAGTCCTTATGATCCTGCATTCTTGCCCTATAATTTTGAGTATTGATTTTTTTAGATTTCTGCGATCATCACACTACTCCCCCCCCTCCAAAAAAAAGGTTGAGAAAACTAAGTTCAAGGAAATGTTTGCACCTAATTTTTTATTTTATTTTTAGAAAATTGAAACATAGCAAAAAACAAAGATTTATTGATTTGCAATATAAAAACATATAGCACGTGTGCCGCCCATGTCCAATAGGAAAAAAACATACGTTGTGATACTACTTGCGCAAGTCAAATAGCATACTTATAGGTTCTTTAAACAAATATAATGCCCCACCATTGTTTGTGGCAGTATCTGTGTATTTGGTTAGCTCCCTCCTAGCGCAACATTTCAAAGGTAAGCACTTTCACTTCTACAGGCCGGGGTTACCACCACCCTCTCTCCACACACACACACATTCCAGGGAGAAATAACTGAGAGGTTGCTGCTGCTTTGGCGCGCTGGTCGTTGACCCGTGTTTAGAAATCTGACGTCACTGCCCTACTTGCTGGGTCGTTCACCCCTGTACCTAAACTAACTACTAGCCTAGTCGCCCTATCTCGCTCCTTCTCTAGCTCTCCTTGTCGCTCTTTATTTATTTAAAAGATTAGGAGAATGAGTGGGTCAGAGTAATAATCAATTCTTCTTTTTTTTTCTTTTCTTTTATTTCTCTTGATCATTATGTAACCCAAAAGCCTCATTACAATTGATGGGATTGGCCCAAAAAAATGTTTTTGAAAATTCTAGGTTTTTAATCTCTAAGGGGGAAAAAATATTAAATTGTTTATCCCCGTTTTTGTACAACTTCAGTTAAAAAGAAGGATTCGTTTGAAATTATATCTTTAATGATCTTAAAGTTCAAAAAAATATGCAGGAAGTATGAACCTAATAAAAAAATTAAAAAAATTCAATAGTAATGCCTATTTTTTCAGGCATGCTTTACATCCAACTACCAAATTAGGTGTCGTGGACGGAGGCGACTAACAAACATACTTTACTATAAATTTCTCTTATTAACCATTAAATAAAATCCAAGGGCTAGACTAGTACCGCAATACATCTTAGCTTTGCGGGTCTAGCCTATAACCGCTCGGCTATCGTGGCGCCTTACTTACTAAATATTTCCTAGGGAGATAGTTGGGCATCTAAAGCTGACTTTACTCTTTGCCTAACCCAGGATATCTTCTGTTCCCTTATACCTTCTCTGTAGAAATGAGAAAGGAGAAGGTAGGAAAAAAAAAAAAACTATACCGCGTAATGAAACTTTTAAAACTTTAGAAGCTGTAAAGTCTGTTCGCAAAAACGTTCTGGTTAATACCTTGGAAAGATATGTTAATCCCTACTCCTTGACCCTCATTGATCTAATCTGGTTCAGATAATCTGAGTTTCATGGTCCCATAATAATAATAATAATAATTATTAAAGAAAAACTAATAATTCAGAATAATTATTTAATGAAAAAAAAAGTGTGTTTAAATACTAAGACATCAAGCAATGAATCTCTTAAAAGGAGTTACTTCTACGTAACCATGAATGACGTCACCTCGCAGTATAACAGTAAATATACCTTGTAACCAATTCTACGAAATATTACTTTCAAAAAATGGTCAAATGTCAATGAACTGAATTTTTTTTATTTTACGAATAATTTCTGAACATTTTAATCTTGTTCTCTGTTTAATGAATTAGCCGAGTGTGTGTTTATTTATTTTTGTATTTCCGCTAAACTGAACATGTTCATTACGTGTAGATGTTATTATTATTTGCTTCCATTAATGTTAATGAACTGTATATATAATAACTTTCACTGTACCATTGATTCGTCCGAGAAAACTGTATGATCTGAATATTGTTTTATTACTTTACTCTTTTTATCGATTTGTAAGGGGGTTTATTGCGTTCTTACGGTTTTTTTAAATGAAGCGTTGACCGGAAGCACAAGTTTTGAGCTCCTATGAAACCGAGAAAATTGTTTATTTATTTTAATCTCGGTGGCGCCAAGGGTAGCCGAGCGGTTATAGGCTAGACCCGCAAAGCTAAGATGTATTGCGGTACTAGTCTAGCCCTTGGATTTTATCTAATGGTTAATATGAGAAATTTACAGTAAAGTATGTTGGGCGGTTATAGGCTAGACCCGCAAAGCTAAGATGTATTGCGGTACTAGTCTAGCCCTTGGATTTTATTTAATGGTTAATATGAGAAATTTATAGTGAAGTACGTTTGTATGAGCGTTTATCAGGAGATATTAAGTTTATTCACAATCAAATTCTAAATCTTATTAAAATATAAGTTGCCTAAAGCAAGTTTTTTTTTTTTAATTTCAGTTTTAGTTAATGAAAGGCTCACATTCAAGAGCTAGTTTGTTTTGGAAAATGTTTTGAGATAAAGCCTAGTAGCCTAGAGAATCTAGAACAAAACTTTGATTACTTAATTATTAAAATTCCCAAATATCATGAGCGTTTTTAGAACAAAAACCAAAAAGAAAAAAGAAATGTAAAAAAATAATTAATAAAAATAATGCTCTTTTATACAGCTGTTAGTAAGAAAAGTAAAAACTAAAACAATAGACGGCCAAACCGGGATTATGGTGGAGAAGGGTGCGGACTGCCAAACTAGGGTTCGGGGTGAATGACCGGCATACAGGTCGCTAAGTGGGTGTCACGACTGGGCCATGACGTAAGGGAGAGAAAAGGTGAACGTCCTTTGTCCAACTTCTCCTCTAGATATGGCACCGTGGATTTGGACTTGGGAGTGAAATAATAGTTTGGAATACTAGGGGCATTTTAAATAATTAATGTTTTTTAAAAGAAATTATGTGTAAATGTATTTATAGTTAGTAGTAACTCACTTCTAGGATAGGCGCCATGTCTCCCACTCGTTTAATTTTGTGTTTCTGTGTCACTAGAAATAGAAGCCTACGTTAGAGGTGAAAAAAAGACGCTGATTGGACCCCACTTACTCGTATACGATCTTTTTTGGAGGGCATAAATAATTACGAAACAATTTTTTAAAAAAAAAAAAAAAAAAAGGGAGAGTTTTATTTAAGGGGGAACCCCCTTAGAGGGGCCTGAACCTCCCACCGTTTAAATATGCGAAACTGTGAGGTCGCTCCCCCCTCTCTCGCCAAGAGCTCAAGAGCTTTATATATAATACTCAATTCTCTTCTTGTCTCACTCGGTCCCTAAGCCCAAGCCAATCTCTCCCTCTCACTTTGCAACATCCAAAAAAAAGAAAAAAAAAAAGAAGTGTTTTAGTGTGTGTAATAGGAGTTTAAAAAAGGATTGAGTTTAGTATGTGTTTGTATGTGTGTGATGTAGTAGTTTTTGGTGGCGGTGGTGGGGATGACTAGAACGTAAGAGAACGTTTGAGTTCACTTTCGCTGTTCGGGTGTAACGGCCGGCAAGTGGGTCGAGCTTTTTAGTTATTCAGTCTTGAGTTGTTCTTACATCAACACACAACCTCAGCAGCCCTGCTCTACACTCTTCACAATCTCTTATAAAACTATAATACTC
The DNA here is from genome assembly GCF_049639745.1 of Rhodnius prolixus. Lineage (NCBI taxonomy): Eukaryota > Metazoa > Arthropoda > Insecta > Hemiptera > Reduviidae > Rhodnius > Rhodnius prolixus. Next base: position 8,806,045 of record NW_027411583.1, on the reverse strand, counting down.
TATTAAGAAGAAAATCTTATTCTAAAAATCTCGGATTTATTTTATATTTCTCTCTCTCCAAAAAAAAGATACAGACTTTTTTCTCATTATATTTTGTGGGAGACAGAAAGAAAAATTTTTTGGAAGAAAAATCCAATTAAAAGAAAAGAAAAAAAAATTCAACCAATTCTGAAATGGGATGCTTGTGCGAAACTAAGACACAATTATCTGTACAGGGATTCTTCAGAAGAAGTATACAACAGAAAATCCAATATCGTCCATGTACGAAGAATCAACAGTGTTCAATTTTAAGAATCAATAGAAACAGGTGTCAATATTGCCGGCTGAAAAAATGTATCGCCGTTGGAATGTCTAGAGATGGTGAGTGAAAATTTTATTTTTATTTTTTTTTTAGAATTTAAAATTTTTATATTAAATATTTTCTCTCTTTTTTAAAAATTTTCAAAAAACAAAAAATTACAAAACAAAAGTTTGGTGAAAAATATTTAAAAAACAAAACATAAAATTTGGTATAAACATTGTAAATATTTAAAAAACAAAACTACAATTGTTTTGTAAATATTATAAATAGTTGTAACTATGAAAATTTTTAAAGAGGGTAAAAACAAAAATTAATAAATAAAAAGTCCAAAGCTCAATTTTTTAAATCTTTTCTTTTTAATTACAAAAAAAAAAAGTAATTAAACTAAAATTTGTTTTTTACAAAAACAAAGAACAAAAAAGTTTTTAGTTTGTAACAAAGATTTTGTTTTAAAGTTATTTACTTTATTTTATTTTTAATAGTTAAAAGAAATAACCATGTTAAGATTTTATAATGTCTTTGTTTGTTTGAATGTGTGTCTGTGTGTGTTTTGTTACAGTAAAATATGTGTATATAGTTTGTGAACAGTGTTAGTATCTGGGTCAGCCAGTTCGTTGACCTCTCCAACTGAACTGAGTGTTTGTGAGACATACTATATTCTATACACATTCACTTTACTATAAAGTATTATACTAGTTTTTAGCTACAGTATTTTGTTAATAAAAATAACATACAAAATAATGTAGAGTTTAATTCTTTTTTTTTTTTAATTATGTTTTAATTAAAAACCAAAATAAAACTTTTGGATTTAGTTTTAATTTTTTATTTTTTGATTCTGCCACATAGTGCAGACTGTTACGCAATCTGTGTATGTGTGTTTGTAATGCGTGTGCAACAGACAAAGGTTATGGGATATCGCAACACAGCTTCTTCCATTTTTTTTCTTCAAAACTTAATCCAATTAGGTCATTTTGACCAGAACTTTTGAGCTTTGTTTTTTATTTATTATTTTAATTCTTTATTAGAAATAATAATACGTTTCTTTGTGTATCTATCTCTTGTCTTTGTCTAAATCTAGAGCGTTAAAGCAACTCAAAAACTTAAAAAAAAAAAAAAAAAAAGTTAGCACTTTTGTGGAAGCAAAATGACTAAAAATTTTCAAATATTTCGAATTATTTTTCTGAAAAATGTATTAATTTATATTCATGTTTTGCTGTTTAAAACGAAATAACTCGTTTGGATTCGGTGTGAGCTCCTCTGGAGATGGTAAAAGTTTGAGATGGTTAACCAGATCATAGCCTCCAAGACTCCTCTTATTATTATTTTTAATTAACGCCCTTAAAACGAACTGCAATCATAGTGGCAGTAGCATTGCAATTCATTTCCGCTGTGGCAGTAGTCTCTTTAGATTGAACCCTAGCGATTTTTTAATTGAAAAGTCCCCCTACAAATCCACTAACTGTTCATCAATCACATAGGCAATTGTATGGACTTGTTATTGAGCATAGGCAATTGTATGGACTTGTTATTGAGCATAGGCAATTGTATGGACTTGTTAGTGAGCATAGGCAATTGTATGGACTTGTTATTGAGCATAGGCAATTGTATGGACTTGTTAGTGAGCATAGGCAATTGTATGGACTTGTTAGTGAGCATAGGCAATTGTATGGACTTGTTAGTGAGCATAGGCAATTTTATGGACTTGTTATTGAGTTTTAAACAAGTAATAATGAAATTATAAACAACAATAATAAATTTAATGAAAGCTTTGAATTTATTTGATACTTACGAAATAAAAATATCTATTGTATTCACAATCGGAGCAAAACATCTAGAAATGCCTTTTAACAACAAAATAGAAAAATCCCTTAATTTGAAAGAATATAAGCATCCTTCGAGATTTGAGTTCTGTCATGATTAATATTCTCTTTTATCAAAGATTTCTGTTTTTTACAAAACGTTTTTTAAATTATGACGGTTTTATTTTAATTCTTTTCCTTTATAGATACAGTTGTGTTATATTTTGTGCAACGTGGTCGTCGTAAAAGATAAGATGGGGAGGTGGGAGTTATTAGGAGAGCAAGTTAGAGTGAGAGAGAGTGTTCCACGAGTTGAATGCACTGCATAACAAGTCAACGCCCCTGGTCGCTAGCACAACCTAGCGGAATCTTGTAGAACTAATTGGTCTTAATAAACTAACCGCTCCCAACGCTAGCACTACCTATCATGAATATTTTGAACTATGGTAGAATTCATTGATTACTTTTAATTTTTCTTTTTATTTATTTATTTGGTTTTGGTAGTTTTATAATAATTAGTACAAAGATCAAACTTTTTTCTTTTTTTTTTAAATTAAATTCAGTTTTACTCTAATTTAATTTTTAAAATTTTCGAGCTCTTTTTAATTAAGTTTGAATGGCCTTATGAAAACGCAGAAATTTTTATATTTTATTTTAATAAAGTGTCTTTCATTTTCAACTTTTCTGAGCAAAAAAAATTAACGGACTTTTTAGTATTTTTTTTTTAATTGCTTCATTGAGTGTGAATTTACAATTTCTTTAAACTTCAAATAAGACGTTTAATTTTTAATTCTAAAAACTAAATCCCACCGCAATGATCTTTCTATTGTGTCTTCTTCTCATTGTATTGGCAAGATTTTGTGTGCGCTTATTGTGGGCGGTAAAAGTGAGCATGATTGTGGAGCAATGATAATACTCTAAAGTTTACCCCTGTGAGTTTTGTTGATATCATCAATTATGATTCGCAGTTTATTCAACAGGCACTGTGTGTTCTCAGTAAAATGAAGGTTTTTCGTCGTTTTGTTGTTATTAGGCAGGGATTTTCCGCAGGGACTTCAAAATTTCTTTGGAAAAATGTAGTTGAGTGCCCCTATTACTAATAAATACAAAAGGTTCTGTCAATAAAAATTTGTAGACTAGAATTCAACATTAGAATCCTAAGATAATCAAGAAAATTGGAAATCGGAAAAGCGTGCTTTTATAAAAAAATAAACAACAACAAAATAATCTTAAAAAAAAACTACATTCTTCCTAAATTAGGCATTTCATTTAATCTAAGCATCATTACGTAAACCGTACGGGATGTTGTTTTCTCTTTACGTATCTCTCTCTTTTTGATAAACATTTAAATATTGCAACATGTGTTGACATAACTGAGCAACAATAAATAAAAATAATGAAGAAATAAATGGAAAATAATTAATATATACGCTATTTTATTTAATAAAATAAATAATATAAAGTATAAATGTAATAATAATAAAAATAAATAAATAATAAATAAAAAATTAAAGCGTTTTATGTATACAATAATAAAATTAGGAATGAGAGAGTTATACTGGCTTGCCGACCTTGGCCGTTAGGAGCTCTGTATTGAAGCGGGGAAATATAGGTCGATATGTGTGTGCGCGCCTCTGCACACTCCCAAGTTCAAGGGTACACCTTGTGACGTACTTCTAGCATGGAGTGTATAGTAGTGGGGGTATTGCCATCCACTACTAGCTTACTACTGAAACGCGGAGTGGGGGGTGAGGCGGCCAACAGTTCTATCCCCACCAGTTTCCCCAGATAGAAGGCACACTAGGTACAGCCTTCAGTTTATTACAAGACTCGAACATGTGCAAAACGTTAGAACGATATGCAGCTACTGATACCGTAAATACTTGAGGAATACACACAAAAAAATTTTCCCTCCCCCCTCTACTAAAAATATAACTGTGAAGTAGTGATTGTTTATTGTTTTGTTAATTCTAATTTTATTTTTTTATTAAGTGCCAATTTAAAATTAAAAAAAAGTGTAAATTTTTTTTTTTTTAAATTTTGAACCCACCAATTTTTACCAAAAAGAAAAATCAAGACGAGTACCTGGATTAAGTTTTTCTTTTTTTTTTATTTAGTTTTTTGTGTTATTAGTTTTTGTGAATAAAACAAAATTTTAGTCATGATGACTGAAGAGTTACCCATATTGAAAGGGATACTGAATGGAGTAGTCAATTATCACAATGCACGTATGTGGAGAATTATTTTGTCGTTATTAATATTATTATTTTTTGTTTAAGTTTGTCAGTTTATGTAAGGCAATTTGTTTTACAAGTCCAATATTAAATAGTCCAAAAAAAAAAAAAGTTACAAGTATAAACAAAGCTTTGAACCCGGCACTTTCACTTTCAGAGACTTAGTGTACACTTTTTTTGTTTCTTTTTTTATTTTTTTAATTTAAAAATGACTAATTATTGGTAATTTGTTATAAAATATTTTTAAGAGAATTTTTCTAATTTGAGTGTACTCAAATAAAATTGGGCCGTGACTTTCGCCGGCCGTGACTCCCGTGGAACGCTACTTTCATTTCACTACGCTCAAGTGAAAGTGAAATTGTATTGCGCGCCGCCCCCTACTTTGAAAAAAAAAAAAATTGTTTTGCTTCCACACGGCTTCACTCCATACTTAAAAGTTGACCTATTTATTTACTTTTAACAACTTTCCATTTTTAATTGTTGTAGTACAAATGTTGGGTTCTTTTTTTGAGACGGTATCTTTTTTTTAATTTTTTTTTGTATTTAATTTGTTACAGCGGTCAGGTTTGGTCGTGTGCCAAAACGTGAAAAAGCTAGAATATTAGCGGCCATGCAGCAAAGTACTAATTCCAAGTGCCAGGAAAAAGCTTTGGCCGCAGAACTTGAAGATGATCAACGTTTACTTAGAACTGTGATTAGGGCTCATCTAGATACCTGTGAATACACTAGGGAAAAAGTAGAGCCCATGATAATTAGGGCCAGGGAACAGCCTTCCTTCACCGCATCACCGCCAACTTTGGTTAGTAGTACTCTTCTTCCCTGAATGAATTAATATTAAAACAACAATAAAATCACCAAAACTCTAACCAAATCCTCTTTTACTGTCTACAGGCATGCCCATTGAATCCGAATCCACAACCCCTGACCGGTCAACAAGAACTACTGCAAGATTTCTCCAAAAGGTTTTCACCAGCCATCAGAGGTGTTGTGGAGTTTGCTAAAAGGATACCCGGTTTTGGACTTCTTTCCCAAGATGATCAAGTTACACTTTTGAAAGCGGGCGTCTTTGAAGTATTACTTGTCCGGCTGGCTTGTATGTTTGACACGCAGAACAATAGTATGATCTGTTTGAATGGACAAGTACTGAAGAGGGAGTCAATACATAGTGGATCAAATGCTAGATTCTTGATGGATTCCATGTTTGATTTTGCGGAAAGATTGAACAATCTGAGGCTGACAGATCCGGAGATTGGTCTCTTTAGCTCCATAGTTGTGATTGCGCCTGGTGAGTATCTTCTATTTATTAAACTTTTTGATTTTTAATTATTTCTATTGTTTTCAATCTAAGCTAATCATAATTGTTTCTGTGCAGATCGTCCCGGCCTAAGAAACACCGAACTAATAGAAAGAATGCAGAACAAATTGAAAGCCGGCTTACAGCTGATGATGTCGCAAAATCATCCGAATCAACCAAATTTGGCCCAAGAGTTGATGAAGAAAATCCCCGACCTAAGAACGTTGAACACACTGCACAGTGAGAAACTGTTAGCTTTCAAGATGACTGAACAACAACATCTAGCCGAACAAAATCATCAAATGTGGGGCAATATGGTCGGCGAACATGAGGAAAGTAAAAGTCCCGGCGGCAGTACATGGTCATCCAGTTCAGATGTGGCCATGGAAGAAGTAAAAAGTCCGCTAGGTTCAGTATCCAGCACTGAATCAATGTGTTCCGGTGAAGTGGAATACCACACTAGTAGTCACGCGGCTTCAGCACCCTTGTTGGCGGCCACCTTGGCTGGCGGATGTCCGGTAAGGCATAATAGGACAATCAATGATGATAATAAAGATATTAAGCCAATAATTATACACAGGACATTTAGAAAACTGGATTCACCTAGTGACAGTGGTATTGAAAGCGGTACGGAAAAAGTGGACAAACTGACGAGTAGTGCACCGACCTCAGTGTGCAGCAGTCCAAGATCTTCGGTGGAAGATAAGGAAGAACAGCATCAGATAGAAGATATGCCAGTATTGAAACGGGTATTGCAAGCGCCACCTTTATATGATACAAACTCCTTGATGGATGAAGCGTATAAGCCGCACAAAAAGTTCCGAGCGTTACGTAAAGAATGCGGAAGTGAAATTGAACCGGACAATACAACAAGTACGTCCACATTGTCGAGTACACATTCAACGCTAGCTAAATCCTTGATGGAGGGGCCAAGGATGACCGCGGAACAGATGAAACGAACGGATATTATACATAATTATATAATGCGCGGAGAAGCTTGCGCTTGGTCAACTGGGCAACAACAGCATCACCAGCAGCAGCAACAGCAACAACAGCCACATCAACAACAGCCACATCAAACAGTCCATCAACAATCCGTGATAACCACAAGCACGCCAAACCGAGGTGCATATGTGATCGTGAGCAATTCTACTGGTGGCAGCACTGGTGCATCGCCGGTCCTCTACCACCATCACCATGGCAACAGCCCAGCCACGTCACCTTGCCCCTCGTCCACTAGTCTGGTCGAATTGCAGGTCGGTACCCAACCGCTCAATCTTTCCAAAAAGACACCCCCACCATCGCCAAGACCAAAGGCGTTATCACTTGAAGCTTGAGTTATTTTTTTTTATTCTATTTTTTGTTTACAAAAAAAAGGAAAAATATTTTTTAATTTTATTTAATTATTAAAAAATACAAACTTTTTTTTGTTTTGAGAATTAGTACAAAGCCCAAAGTGTGGCAATGTGGTACAAATCAAAACCGCGGCATGTGATCTCTACCAGTCTTTTTGTAAATAGATAATCTCCCCCAGAAATCCCCTCCCCCTTTTGTCAAAACAAAAAAAATATATATATAAATCTTTTTGTGTAAAAACTCGTGTTATTTTGATGTGTATATAGGACTGAAGTATAAAAAATAAACAACTCTTTTTGGAAAAATAAATAAATAAATGAGAGTGTTTTAAAACTGTAAATTTTTTATTTTGTAAAGAATTTTTCGATTTTTTTTTGTTTCTAAAAAATGTTTTGAAGAAACAAATTTTATTTTTAATTTTAATTAAAAATTAATTATTAAATAATTAATTCTAAAGGTGCCACCTTCCTTAAAATATTTTATCAAATTTAATTATATTTTTCAATTACCATATTAATTTTAATAAACATAGGGATAAATCATTACATTTTGCCTCGGCAATGTTCACATTTTTTCTTTTTTTTTTTTTTTTTTAAGGAGAATATTTTTCATTCATTTTAATTTTTTTTTCTGACATCTTTTAGAAAGGCCTAATTTTCACGAAAAATATGGAAAAATTATTTATGATAATTTGGTGTGGAAAAAAAGAAAGAAAAGCTTTCTCTTAACGCATCCTGTACAAATATTTCAAATAAAGCACACAAAATTGAATATAGATTGCCACATTCCCCCTTTTTTTACATCTATAAACGATTAATATTAAATAATGCTGATTTCTCATACTCTCGTGACTTGTTTCTAGAAAGCACTTCCTTCTTATTCTTTTAAAGAATAATTTGAAACTGTTTGTTTATTCTTCTGTTCAGCATTAGGAGAAAGAAAAATTTGAATTAATATTGCAAAAATAAAAACATCAAATTGAATTTAAATTGAAATTTATTTAAAAAAAAAAATTGAAGAAAAATCTAATTTCCTAACTCCTTATTTAAATTAAAATACATCCATTTATGATTGTATTTGTTTAATTAAACCGGAAAATTATTTTTAATTGTGTATGTGATATATATTTTTAGTGGGGCTTTTCATAAAAAAAAAATTTTTTAAGGTTCACTTTTTTCTTCATTTTTTTTTTGTTAAAATTTGTGTGTGTCCAAAAAATAAAAAAAAAACGTACTTTTTAGTCTCAAAATAATAATAATAATTACTAAGAAACTTCTTAAAAAAAAAAAAAAAAAAATCACCTATATCATTTTATTGGAAAAGAAAATTAAAATTATTGTATCTGTCCTTTTTAAAATAATAATATTGTAAATATTTATAATTATTAAGAATTATTTGTTAAATCAAGAAAATATTAAAAAAAAATTCAAACATTTTGAAATCAAGTTATAAATAAAATATAAAAATAAAGAGTTGAGACTGAAAGAATTTTCATTGTGAAAAATATTTTTTTTTTTGTTAAAAAAAAGGAAGACACGCCCACTTAATCATATTTTCAGTTTTTAAATATATTTTTTTTTTTCCCCCTATATTTGAATATCATGTATTTGAGCAACTTTATCATCCTAACAGAAAATCATCATTAATATTTTTAGTTTACCCATTTTCATTTACTCATATTACAATAAAAAATACAGTTCCTACAATAATTATTTAAAACAAAAAAATAACTGTTGTATGACCCACCTTGACTTAAAATAAAAAAAAATAAAAAAAATTAAGCTGTAAATAACAAAACTTTCAAGATGTTTTCATATATATATATATTTTTAATATACAAAAAATGACTAGTTGTAACAGGAATTTCGAAAAAAACAATATATACATATAACGTATAAAAAAAGAAGTGCATATATAGATTTTATCATATAACTTTTAATAAACCTAATAATAAAAGTAAAGAAAAAAACAAACTCCAAAGTTATTTTTTTGTGTTATATATTTGTAAATATTGAACATATATAAATAATGAATATTTCGCTAAGTATTATAATAATAATAATATTTAATGTAAAAACATAAATGAAAATAATTGGGCGTGGCTTCCTATTGCATATTTATATATATATATATAAATTCGTATATATATATAAAAGAAGTATAAATATGAATACAATATAATATATAATCTGATTGTCGTCCTATCAAAATAAAAATAATAAAATTTATTTAATATAATATATGACTTTTTTTTCACAACAGAAAAATACATTTTCAAAATTAAGCCAAGATTATTTGAACTGCGCTTTCCTATATACCTGAACACCTAAATATTTAAAAAAGCCCAGTGATAAAAGTCAGAGTTATGATTATTTAGAAAGAGAAGGAGTGAGAGAAGGAGAGAGAAAATAAAATAAGAATAAAAATTTCTTTTAAAATGTGTATATTTTTGTGGAAATTTATTAAAACTAAAAAACAAGGAGAACAAGTGTACGTGTGAGTGTATTAGTATAAATGTTTTTGTAATATATCATTTGTTAATTAATTATTATTTTATTTTCAAATTTTTTTTTTTAGTCCCTAAAGTTTTTTGTTTGAGACAGTCAGATAATAGTGAAAATAACTAATATGTCTGGAGTAAAAATATTTAAAAAAAAAAAAAACCAATTGTTCTTATTTAAAAACCCAAAACCAAAACTTATAATAAAAAATCAAATTTACACAAATCAGATCGCTTTTACCTCAAACAATTATGTGAATTAGATGGTATTAGTTAAGTGTTCTTTAATGATACCGGAAGTGAGCAGAAATAATTTGTTTTCTTTGGAGAATAATGCAAAAAAGAATCTTCCTTGTCGAGTGTGCAATAGTAGATCCAGGCTATATAAGTAAGTGAAGTTTGCCGGGTGGGAGGGTGGGGCGAATATTTTTAATAGTTACTTCGTTACAATGTATGAAAAAGATGTTAGACTAGACAGACGCATACACTGTGTGTGATACATTCAAGATAGAGATGTAGCACTAGACTAGGTTTATTTGGAGAGACGAGCGACAAAGCGATCTACCCTCCTGCATTACTGGAATCGTACTGAAGAAAAACAGTTTTCACAGGTGTATAAATATATGGATGTTTAGTGCTACCTCGTGGCGAATCTTTGAACTAACTTACCATTTAGGGTTTTGAGATAAAAGGAGAATGGTTTTTGAAAAATGCTTGTAAAAACAGTGATTGTAGCGCTTCTTGGGAGAGGCAGAATGAACTAATGTTGATTAGTTAATAATTTTCTATGTTTCTTTTAATTACTGTTTTACTATGTGTTTTTTTAAGAAGGCATTATGTGAATTAGATGGTATTAGTTAAGTGTTCTTTAATGATACCGGAAGTGAGCAGAAATAATTTGTTTTCTTTGGAGAATAATGCAAAAAAGAATCTTCCTTGTCGAGTGTGCAATAGTAGATCCAGGCTATATAAGTAAGTGAAGTTTGCCGGGTGGGAGGGTGGGGCGAATATTTTTAATAGTTACTTCGTTACAATGTATGAAAAAGATGTTAGACTAGACAGACGCATACACTGTGTGTGATACCTTCAAGATAGAGATGTAGCACTAGACTAGGTTTATTTGGAGAGACGAGCGACAAAGCGATCTACCCTCCTGCATTACTGGAATCGTACTGAAGAAAAACAATTTTCACAGGTGTATAAATATATGGATGTTTAGTGCTACCTCGTGGCGAATCTTTGAACTAACTTACCATTTAGGGTTTTGAGATAAAAGGAGAATGGTTTTTGAAAAATGCTTGTAAAAACAGTGATTGTAGCGCTTCTTGGGAGAGGCAGAATGAACTAATGTTGATTAGTTAATAATTTTCTATGTTTCTTTTAATTACTGTTTTACTATGTGTTTTTTTAAGAAGGCATTATGTGAATTAGATGGTATTAGTTAAGTGTTCTTTAATGATACCGGAAGTGAGCAGAAATAATTTGTTTTCTTTGGAGAATAATGCAAAAAAGAATCTTCCTTGTCGAGTGTGCAATAGTAGATCCAGGCTATATAAGTAAGTGAAGTTTGCCGGGTGGGAGGGTGGGGCGAATATTTTTAATAGTTACTTCGTTACAATGTATGAAAAAGATGTTAGACTAGACAGACGCATACACTGTGTGTGATACCTTCAAGATAGAGATGTAGCACTAGACTAGGTTTATTTGGAGAGAGGAGCGACAAAGCGATCTACCCTCCTGCATTACTGGAATCGTACTGAAGAAAACCAGTTTTCACAGGTGTATAAATATATGGATATTTAGTGCTACCTCGTGGCGAATCTTTGAACTAACTTACCATTTAGGGTTTTGAGATAAAAGGAGAATGGTTTTTGAAAAATGCTTGTAAAAACAGTGATTGTAGCGCTTCTTGGGAGAGGCAGAATGAACTAATGTTGATTAGTTAATAATTTTCTATGTTTCTTTTAATTACTCTTTTACTATGTGTTTTTTTAAGAAGGCATTATGTGAATTAGATGGTATTAGTTAAGTGTTCTTTAATGATACCGGAAGTGAGCAGAAATAATTTGTTTTCTTTGGAGAATAATGCAAAAAAGAATCTTCCTTGTCGAGTGTGCAATAGTAGATCCAGGCTATATAAGTAAGTGAAGTTTGCCGGATGGGAGGGTGGGGCGAATATTTTTAATAGTTACTTCGTTACAATGTATGAAAAAGATGTTAGACTAGACAGACGCATACACTGTGTGTGATACCTTCAAGATAGAGATGTAGCACTAGACTAGGTTTATTTGGAGAGACGAGCGACAAAGCGATCTACCCTCCTGCATTACTGGAATCGTACTGAAGAAAAACAGTTTTCACAGGTGTATAAATATATGGATGTTTAGTGCTACCTCGTGGCGAATCTTTGAACTAACTTACCATTTAGGGTTTTGAGATAAAAGGAGAATGGTTTTTGAAAAATGCTTGTAAAAACAGTGATTGTAGCGCTTCTTGGGAGAGGCAGAATGAACTAATGTTGATTAGTTAATAATTTTCTATGTTTCTTTTAATTACTCTTTTACTATGTGTTTTTTTAAGAAGGCATTATGTGAATTAGATGGTATTAGTTAAGTGTTCTTTAATGATACCGGAAGTGAGCAGAAATAATTTGTTTTCTTTGGAGAATAATGCAAAAAAGAATCTTCCTTGTCGAGTGTGCAATAGTAGATCCAGGCTATATAAGTAAGTGAAGTTTGCTGGGTGGGAGGGTGGGGTGAATATTTTTAATAGTTACTTCGTTACAATGTATGAAAAAGATGTTAGACTAGACAGACGCATACACTGTGTGTGATACCTTCAAGATAGAGATGTAGCACTAGACTAGGTTTATTTGGAGAGACGAGCGACAAAGCGATCTACCCTCCTGCATTACTGGAATCGTACTGAAAAAAAACAGTTTTCACAGGTGTATAAATATATGGATGTTTAGTGCTACCTCGTGGCGAATCTTTGAACTAACTTACCATTTAGGGTTTTGAGATAAAAGGAGAATGGTTTTTGAAAAATGCTTGTAAAAACAGTGATTGTAGCGCTTCTTGGGAGAGGCAGAATGAACTAATGTTGATTAGTTAATAATTTTCTATGTTTCTTTTAATTACTCTTTTACTATGTGTTTTTTTAAGAAGGCATTATGTGAATTAGATGGTATTAGTTAAGTGTTCTTTAATGATACCGGAAGTGAGCAGAAATAATTTGTTTTCTTTGGAGAATAATGCAAAAAAGAATCTTCCTTGTCGAGTGTGCAATAGTACATCCAGGCTATATAAGTAAGTGAAGTTTGCCGGGTGGGAGGGTGGGGCGAATATTTTTAATAGTTACTTCGTTACAATGTATGAAAAAGATGTTAGACTAGACAGACGCATACACTGTGTGTGATACCTTCAAGATAGAGATGTAGCACTAGACTAGGTTTATTTGGAGAGAGGAGCGACAAAGCGATCTACCCTCCTGCATTACTGGAATCGTACTGAAGAAAAACAGTTTTCACAGGTGTATAAATATATGGATGTTTAGTGCTACCTCGTGGCGAATCTTTGAACTAACTTACCATTTAGGGTTTTGAGATAAAAGGAGAATGGTTTTTGAAAAATGCTTGTAAAAACAGTGATTGTAGCGCTTCTTGGGAGAGGCAGAATGAACTAATGTTGATTAGTTAATAATTTTCTATGTTTCTTTTAATTACTCTTTTACTATGTGTTTTTTTAAGAAGGCATTATGTGAATTAGATGGTATTAGTTAAGTGTTCATTAATGATACCGGAAGTGAGCAGAAATAATTTGTTTTCTTTGGAGAATAATGCAAAAAAGAATCTTCCTTGTCGAGTGTGCAATAGTAGATCCAGGCTATATAAGTAAGTGAAGTTTGCCGGGTGGGAGGGTGGGGCGAATATTTTTAATAGTTACTTCGTTACAATGTATGAAAAAGATGTTAGACTAGACAGACGCATACACTGTGTGTGATACCTTCAAGATAGAGATGTAGCACTAGACTAGGTTTATTTGGAGAGAGGAGCGACAAAGCGATCTACCCTCCTGCATTACTGGAATCGTACTGAAGAAAACCAGTTTTCACAGGTGTATAAATATATGGATATTTAGTGCTACCTCGTGGCGAATCTTTGAACTAACTTACCATTTAAGGTTTTGAGATAAAAGGAGAATGGTTTTTGAAAAATGCTTGTAAAAACAGTGATTGTAGCGCTTCTTGGGAGAGGCAGAATGAACTAATGTTGATTAGTTAATAATTTTCTATGTTTCTTTTAATTACTCTTTTACTTTGTGTTTTTTTAAGAAGGTATTATGTCAATTAGATGGGATTAGTTAAGTGTTCTTTAATGATACCGGAAGTGAGCAGAAATAATTTGTTTTCTTTGGAGAATAATGCAAAAAAGAATCTTCCTTGTCGAGTGTGCAATAGTACATCCAGGCTATATAAGTAAGTGAAGTTTGCCGGGTGGGAGGGTGGGGCGAATATTTTTAATAGTTACTTCGTTACAATGTATGAAAAAGATGTTAGACTAGACAGACGCATACACTGTGTGTGATACCTTCAAGATAGAGATGTAGCACTAGACTAGGTTTATTTGGAGAGAGGAGCGACAAAGCGATCTACCCTCCTGCATTACTGGAATCGTACTGAAGAAAAACAGTTTTCACAGGTGTATAAATATATGGATGTTTAGTGCTACCTCGTGGCGAATCTTTGAACTAACTTACCATTTAGGGTTTTGAGATAAAAGGAGAATGGTTTTTGAAAAATGCTTGTAAAAACAGTGATTGTAGCGCTTCTTGGGAGAGGCAGAATGAACTAATGTTGATTAGTTAATAATTTTCTATGTTTCTTTTAATTACTCTTTTACTATGTGTTTTTTTAAGAAGGCATTATGTGAATTAGATGGTATTAGTTAAGTGTTCATTAATGATACCGGAAGTGAGCAGAAATAATTTGTTTTCTTTGGAGAATAATGCAAAAAAGAATCTTCCTTGTCGAGTGTGCAATAGTAGATCCAGGCTATATAAGTAAGTGAAGTTTGCCGGGTGGGAGGGTGGGGCGAATATTTTTAATAGTTACTTCGTTACAATGTATGAAAAAGATGTTAGACTAGACAGACGCATACACTGTGTGTGATACCTTCAAGATAGAGATGTAGCACTAGACTAGGTTTATTTGGAGAGAGGAGCGACAAAGCGATCTACCCTCCTGCATTACTGGAATCGTACTGAAGAAAACCAGTTTTCACAGGTGTATAAATATATGGATATTTAGTGCTACCTCGTGGCGAATCTTTGAACTAACTTACCATTTAGGGTTTTGAGATAAAAGGAGAATGGTTTTTGAAAAATGCTTGTAAAAACAGTGATTGTAGCGCTTCTTGGGAGAGGCAGAATGAACTAATGTTGATTAGTTAATAATTTTCTATGTTTCTTTTAATTACTCTTTTACTATGTGTTTTTTTAAGAAGGCATTATGTGAATTAGATGGTATTAGTTAAGTGTTCTTTAATGATACCGGAAGTGAGCAGAAATAATTTGTTTTCTTTGGAGAATAATGCAAAAAAGAATCTTCCTTGTCGAGTGTGCAATAGTAGATCCAGGCTATATAAGTAAGTGAAGTTTGCCGGATGGGAGGGTGGGGCGAATATTTTTAATAGTTACTTCGTTACAATGTATGAAAAAGATGTTAGACTAGACAGACGCATACACTGTGTGTGATACCTTCAAGATAGAGATGTAGCACTAGACTAGGTTTATTTGGAGAGACGAGCGACAAAGCGATCTACCCTCCTGCATTACTGGAATCGTACTGAAGAAAAACAGTTTTCACAGGTGTATAAATATATGGATGTTTAGTGCTACCTCGTGGCGAATCTTTGAACTAACTTACCATTTAGGGTTTTGAGATAAAAGGAGAATGGTTTTTGAAAAATGCTTGTAAAAACAGTGATTGTAGCGCTTCTTGGGAGAGGCAGAATGAACTAATGTTGATTAGTTAATAATTTTCTATGTTTCTTTTAATTACTCTTTTACTATGTGTTTTTTTAAGAAGGCATTATGTGAATTAGATGGTATTAGTTAAGTGTTCTTTAATGATACCGGAAGTGAGCAGAAATAATTTGTTTTCTTTGGAGAATAATGCAAAAAAGAATCTTCCTTGTCGAGTGTGCAATAGTACATCCAGGCTATATAAGTAAGTGAAGTTTGCTGGGTGGGAGGGTGGGGCGAATATTTTTAATAGTTACTTCGTTACAATGTATGAAAAAGATGTTAGACTAGACAGACGCATACACTGTGTGTGATACCTTCAAGATAGAGATGTAGCACTAGACTAGGTTTATTTGGAGAGACGAGCGACAAAGCGATCTACCCTCCTGCATTACTGGAATCGTACTGAAAAAAAACAGTTTTCACAGGTGTATAAATATATGGATGTTTAGTGCTACCTCGTGGCGAATCTTTGAACTAACTTACCATTTAGGGTTTTGAGATAAAAGGAGAATGGTTTTTGAAAAATGCTTGTAAAAACAGTGATTGTAGCGCTTCTTGGGAGAGGCAGAATGAACTAATGTTGATTAGTTAATAATTTTCTATGTTTCTTTTAATTACTCTTTTACTATGTGTTTTTTTAAGAAGGCATTATGTGAATTAGATGGTATTAGTTAAGTGTTCTTTAATGATACCGGAAGTGAGCAGAAATAATTTGTTTTCTTTGGAGAATAATGCAAAAAAGAATCTTCCTTGTCGAGTGTGCAATAGTACATCCAGGCTATATAAGTAAGTGAAGTTTGCCGGGTGGGAGGGTGGGGCGAATATTTTTAATAGTTACTTCGTTACAATGTATGAAAAAGATGTTAGACTAGACAGACGCATACACTGTGTGTGATACCTTCAAGATAGAGATGTAGCACTAGACTAGGTTTATTTGGAGAGAGGAGCGACAAAGCGATCTACCCTCCTGCATTACTGGAATCGTACTGAAGAAAAACAGTTTTCACAGGTGTATAAATATATGGATGTTTAGTGCTACCTCGTGGCGAATCTTTGAACTAACTTACCATTTAGGGTTTTGAGATAAAAGGAGAATGGTTTTTGAAAAATGCTTGTAAAAACAGTGATTGTAGCGCTTCTTGGGAGAGGCAGAATGAACTAATGTTGATTAGTTAATAATTTTCTATGTTTCTTTTAATTACTCTTTTACTATGTGTTTTTTTAAGAAGGCATTATGTGAATTAGATGGTATTAGTTAAGTGTTCATTAATGATACCGGAAGTGAGCAGAAATAATTTGTTTTCTTTGGAGAATAATGCAAAAAAGAATCTTCCTTGTCGAGTGTGCAATAGTAGATCCAGGCTATATAAGTAAGTGAAGTTTGCCGGGTGGGAGGGTGGGGCGAATATTTTTAATAGTTACTTCGTTACAATGTATGAAAAAGATGTTAGACTAGACAGACGCATACACTGTGTGTGATACCTTCAAGATAGAGATGTAGCACTAGACTAGGTTTATTTGGAGAGAGGAGCGACAAAGCGATCTACCCTCCTGCATTACTGGAATCGTACTGAAGAAAACCAGTTTTCACAGGTGTATAAATATATGGATATTTAGTGCTACCTCGTGGCGAATCTTTGAACTAACTTACCATTTAAGGTTTTGAGATAAAAGGAGAATGGTTTTTGAAAAATGCTTGTAAAAACAGTGATTGTAGCGCTTCTTGGGAGAGGCAGAATGAACTAATGTTGATTAGTTAATAATTTTCTATGTTTCTTTTAATTACACTTTTACTATGTGTTTTTTTAAGAAGGCATTATGTGAATTAGATGGTATTAGTTAAGTGTTCTTTAATGATACCGGAAGTGAGCAGAAATAATTTGTTTTCTTTGGAGAATAATGCAAAAAAGAATCTTCCTTGTCGAGTGTGCAATAGTAGATCCAGGCTATATAAGTAAGTGAAGTTTGCCGGATGGGAGGGTGGGGCGAATATTTTTAATAGTTACTTCGTTACAATGTATGAAAAAGATGTTAGACTAGACAGACGCATACACTGTGTGTGATACCTTCAAGATAGAGATGTAGCACTAGACTAGGTTTATTTGGAGAGACGAGCGACAAAGCGATCTACCCTCCTGCATTACTGGAATCGTACTGAAGAAAAACAGTTTTCACAGGTGTATAAATATATGGATGTTTAGTGCTACCTCGTGGCGAATCTTTGAACTAACTTACCATTTAGGGTTTTGAGATAAAAGGAGAATGGTTTTTGAAAAATGCTTGTAAAAACAGTGATTGTAGCGCTTCTTGGGAGAGGCAGAATGAACTAATGTTGATTAGTTAATAATTTTCTATGTTTCTTTTAATTACTCTTTTACTATGTGTCTTTTTAAGAAGGCATTATGTGAATTAGATGGTATTAGTTAAGTGTTCTTTAATGATACCGGAAGTGAGCAGAAATAATTTGTTTTCTTCAGAGAATAATGCAAAATAGAATCTTCCTTGTCGAGTGTGCAATAGTAGATCCAGGCTATATAAGTAAGTGAAGTTTGCCGGGTGGGAGGGTGGGGCGAACATTTTTAATAGTTACTTCGTTACAATGTATGAAAAAGATGTTAGACTAGACAGACGCATACACTGTGTGTGATACCTTCAAGATAGAGATGTAGCACTAGACTAAGTTTATTTGGAGAGACGAGCGACAAAGCGATCTACCCTCCTGCATTACTGGAATCGTACTGAAGAAAACCAGTTTTCACAGGTGTATAAATATATGGATGTTTAGTGCTACCTCGTGGCGAATCTTTGAACTAACTTACCATTTAGGGTTTTGAGATAAAAGGAGAATGGTTTTTGAAAAATGCTTGTAAAAACAGTGATTGTAGCGCTTCTTGGGAGAGGCAGAATGAACTAATGTTGATTAGTTAATAATTTTCTATGTTTCTTTTAATTACTCTTTTACTATGTGTCTTTTTAAGAAGGCATTATGTGAATTAGATGGTATTAGTTAAGTGTTCTTTAATGATACCGGAAGTGAGCAGAAATAATTTGTTTTCTTCAGAGAATAATGCAAAAAAGAATCTTCCTTGTCGAGTGTGCAATAGTAGATCCAGGCTATATAAGTAAGTGAAGTTTGCTGGGTGGGAGGGTGGGGCGAATATTTTTAATAGTTACTTCGTTACAATGTATGAAAAAGATGTTAGACTAGACAGACGCATACACTTTGTGTGATACCTTCAAGATAGAGATGTAGCACTAGACTAGGTTTATTTGGAGAGAGGAGCGACAAAGCGATCTACCCTCCTGCATTACTGGAATCGTACTGAAGAAAAACAGTTTTCACAGGTGTATAAATATATGGATGTTTAGTGCTACCTCGTGGCGAATCTTTGAACTAACTTACCATTTAGGGTTTTGAGATAAAAGGAGAATGGTTTTTGAAAAATGCTTGTAAAAACAGTGATTGTAGCGCTTCTTGGGAGAGGCAGAATGAACTAATGTTGATTAGTTAATAATTTTCTATGTTTCTTTTAATTACTCTTTTACTATGTGTTTTTTTAAGAAGGCATTATGTGAATTAGATGGTATTAGTTAAGTGTTCTTTAATGATACCGGAAGTGAGCAGAAATAATTTGTTTTCTTTGGAGAATAATGCAAAAAAGAATCTTCCTTGTCGAGTGTGCAATAGTACATCCAGGCTATATAAGTAAGTGAAGTTTGCCGGGTGGGAGGGTGGGGCGAATATTTTTAATAGTTACTTCGTTACAATGTATGAAAAAGATGTTAGACTAGACAGACGCATACACTGTGTGTGATACCTTCAAGATAGAGATGTAGCACTAGACTAGGTTTATTTGGAGAGAGGAGCGACAAAGCGATCTACCCTCCTGCATTACTGGAATCGTACTGAAGAAAAACAGTTTTCACAGGTGTATAAATATATGGATGTTTAGTGCTACCTCGTGGCGAATCTTTGAACTAACTTACCATTTAGGGTTTTGAGATAAAAGGAGAATGGTTTTTGAAAAATGCTTGTAAAAACAGTGATTGTAGCGCTTCTTGGGAGAGGCAGAATGAACTAATGTTGATTAGTTAATAATTTTCTATGTTTCTTTTAATTACTCTTTTACTATGTGTTTTTTTAAGAAGGCATTATGTGAATTAGATGGTATTAGTTAAGTGTTCATTAATGATACCGGAAGTGAGCAGAAATAATTTGTTTTCTTTGGAGAATAATGCAAAAAAGAATCTTCCTTGTCGAGTGTGCAATAGTAGATCCAGGCTATATAAGTAAGTGAAGTTTGCCGGGTGGGAGGGTGGGGCGAATATTTTTAATAGTTACTTCGTTACAATGTATGAAAAAGATGTTAGACTAGACAGACGCATACACTGTGTGTGATACCTTCAAGATAGAGATGTAGCACTAGACTAGGTTTATTTGGAGAGAGGAGCGACAAAGCGATCTACCCTCCTGCATTACTGGAATCGTACTGAAGAAAAACAGTTTTCACAGGTGTATAAATATATGGATGTTTAGTGCTACCTCGTGGCGAATCTTTGAACTAACTTACCATTTAGGGTTTTGAGATAAAAGGAGAATGGTTTTTGAAAAATGCTTGTAAAAACAGTGATTGTAGCGCTTCTTGGGAGAGGCAGAATGAACTAATGTTGATTAGTTAATAATTTTCTATGTTTCTTTTAATTACTCTTTTACTATGTGTTTTTTTAAGAAGGCATTATGTGAATTAGATGGTATTAGTTAAGTGTTCATTAATGATACCGGAAGTGAGCAGAAATAATTTGTTTTCTTTGGAGAATAATGCAAAAAAGAATCTTCCTTGTCGAGTGTGCAATAGTAGATCCAGGCTATATAAGTAAGTGAAGTTTGCCGGGTGGGAGGGTGGGGCGAATATTTTTAATAGTTACTTCGTTACAATGTATGAAAAAGATGTTAGACTAGACAGACGCATACACTGTGTGTGATACCTTCAAGATAGAGATGTAGCACTAGACTAGGTTTATTTGGAGAGAGGAGCGACAAAGCGATCTACCCTCCTGCATTACTGGAATCGTACTGAAGAAAACCAGTTTTCACAGGTGTATAAATATATGGATATTTAGTGCTACCTCGTGGCGAATCTTTGAACTAACTTACCATTTAGGGTTTTGAGATAAAAGGAGAATGGTTTTTGAAAAATGCTTGTAAAAACAGTGATTGTAGCGCTTCTTGGGAGAGGCAGAATGAACTAATGTTGATTAGTTAATAATTTTCTATGTTTCTTTTAATTACTCTTTTACTATGTGTTTTTTTAAGAAGGCATTATGTGAATTAGATGGTATTAGTTAAGTGTTCTTTAATGATACCGGAAGTGAGCAGAAATAATTTGTTTTCTTTGGAGAATAATGCAAAAAAGAATCTTCCTTGTCGAGTGTGCAATAGTAGATCCAGGCTATATAAGTAAGTGAAGTTTGCCGGATGGGAGGGTGGGGCGAATATTTTTAATAGTTACTTCGTTACAATGTATGAAAAAGATGTTAGACTAGACAGACGCATACACTGTGTGTGATACCTTCAAGATAGAGATGTAGCACTAGACTAGGTTTATTTGGAGAGAGGAGCGACAAAGCGATCTACCCTCCTGCATTACTGGAATCGTACTGAAGAAAACCAGTTTTCACAGGTGTATAAATATATGGATATTTAGTGCTACCTCGTGGCGAATCTTTGAACTAACTTACCATTTAAGGTTTTGAGATAAAAGGAGAATGGTTTTTGAAAAATGCTTGTAAAAACAGTGATTGTAGCGCTTCTTGGGAGAGGCAGAATGAACTAATGTTGATTAGTTAATAATTTTCTATGTTTCTTTTAATTACTCTTTTACTTTGTGTTTTTTTAAGAAGGTATTATGTCAATTAGATGGGATTAGTTAAGTGTTCTTTAATGATACCGGAAGTGAGCAGAAATAATTTGTTTTCTTTGGAGAATAATGCAAAAAAGAATCTTCCTTGTCGAGTGTGCAATAGTACATCCAGGCTATATAAGTAAGTGAAGTTTGCCGGGTGGGAGGGTGGGGCGAATATTTTTAATAGTTACTTCGTTACAATGTATGAAAAAGATGTTAGACTAGACAGACGCATACACTGTGTGTGATACCTTCAAGATAGAGATGTAGCACTAGACTAGGTTTATTTGGAGAGAGGAGCGACAAAGCGATCTACCCTCCTGCATTACTGGAATCGTACTGAAGAAAAACAGTTTTCACAGGTGTATAAATATATGGATGTTTAGTGCTACCTCGTGGCGAATCTTTGAACTAACTTACCATTTAGGGTTTTGAGATAAAAGGAGAATGGTTTTTGAAAAATGCTTGTAAAAACAGTGATTGTAGCGCTTCTTGGGAGAGGCAGAATGAACTAATGTTGATTAGTTAATAATTTTCTATGTTTCTTTTAATTACTCTTTTACTATGTGTTTTTTTAAGAAGGCATTATGTGAATTAGATGGTATTAGTTAAGTGTTCATTAATGATACCGGAAGTGAGCAGAAATAATTTGTTTTCTTTGGAGAATAATGCAAAAAAGAATCTTCCTTGTCGAGTGTGCAATAGTAGATCCAGGCTATATAAGTAAGTGAAGTTTGCCGGGTGGGAGGGTGGGGCGAATATTTTTAATAGTTACTTCGTTACAATGTATGAAAAAGATGTTAGACTAGACAGACGCATACACTGTGTGTGATACCTTCAAGATAGAGATGTAGCACTAGACTAGGTTTATTTGGAGAGAGGAGCGACAAAGCGATCTACCCTCCTGCATTACTGGAATCGTACTGAAGAAAACCAGTTTTCACAGGTGTATAAATATATGGATATTTAGTGCTACCTCGTGGCGAATCTTTGAACTAACTTACCATTTAGGGTTTTGAGATAAAAGGAGAATGGTTTTTGAAAAATGCTTGTAAAAACAGTGATTGTAGCGCTTCTTGGGAGAGGCAGAATGAACTAATGTTGATTAGTTAATAATTTTCTATGTTTCTTTTAATTACTCTTTTACTATGTGTTTTTTTAAGAAGGCATTATGTGAATTAGATGGTATTAGTTAAGTGTTCTTTAATGATACCGGAAGTGAGCAGAAATAATTTGTTTTCTTTGGAGAATAATGCAAAAAAGAATCTTCCTTGTCGAGTGTGCAATAGTAGATCCAGGCTATATAAGTAAGTGAAGTTTGCCGGATGGGAGGGTGGGGCGAATATTTTTAATAGTTACTTCGTTACAATGTATGAAAAAGATGTTAGACTAGACAGACGCATACACTGTGTGTGATACCTTCAAGATAGAGATGTAGCACTAGACTAGGTTTATTTGGAGAGACGAGCGACAAAGCGATCTACCCTCCTGCAT
The DNA here is from genome assembly GCF_049639745.1 of Rhodnius prolixus. Taxonomy (NCBI): domain Eukaryota; kingdom Metazoa; phylum Arthropoda; class Insecta; order Hemiptera; family Reduviidae; genus Rhodnius; species Rhodnius prolixus. Next base: position 8,783,138 of record NW_027411583.1, on the reverse strand, counting down.
TACTGGAATCGTACTGAAGAAAAACAGTTTTCACAGGTGTATAAATATATGGATGTTTAGTGCTACCTCGTGGCGAATCTTTGAACTAACTTACCATTTAGGGTTTTGAGATAAAAGGAGAATGGTTTTTGAAAAATGCTTGTAAAAACAGTGATTGTAGCGCTTCTTGGGAGAGGCAGAATGAACTAATGTTGATTAGTTAATAATTTTCTATGTTTCTTTTAATTACTCTTTTACTATGTGTTTTTTTAAGAAGGCATTATGTGAATTAGATGGTATTAGTTAAGTGTTCTTTAATGATACCGGAAGTGAGCAGAAATAATTTGTTTTCTTTGGAGAATAATGCAAAAAAGAATCTTCCTTGTCGAGTGTGCAATAGTACATCCAGGCTATATAAGTAAGTGAAGTTTGCTGGGTGGGAGGGTGGGGCGAATATTTTTAATAGTTACTTCGTTACAATGTATGAAAAAGATGTTAGACTAGACAGACGCATACACTGTGTGTGATACCTTCAAGATAGAGATGTAGCACTAGACTAGGTTTATTTGGAGAGACGAGCGACAAAGCGATCTACCCTCCTGCATTACTGGAATCGTACTGAAAAAAAACAGTTTTCACAGGTGTATAAATATATGGATGTTTAGTGCTACCTCGTGGCGAATCTTTGAACTAACTTACCATTTAGGGTTTTGAGATAAAAGGAGAATGGTTTTTGAAAAATGCTTGTAAAAACAGTGATTGTAGCGCTTCTTGGGAGAGGCAGAATGAACTAATGTTGATTAGTTAATAATTTTCTATGTTTCTTTTAATTACTCTTTTACTATGTGTTTTTTTAAGAAGGCATTATGTGAATTAGATGGTATTAGTTAAGTGTTCTTTAATGATACCGGAAGTGAGCAGAAATAATTTGTTTTCTTTGGAGAATAATGCAAAAAAGAATCTTCCTTGTCGAGTGTGCAATAGTACATCCAGGCTATATAAGTAAGTGAAGTTTGCCGGGTGGGAGGGTGGGGCGAATATTTTTAATAGTTACTTCGTTACAATGTATGAAAAAGATGTTAGACTAGACAGACGCATACACTGTGTGTGATACCTTCAAGATAGAGATGTAGCACTAGACTAGGTTTATTTGGAGAGAGGAGCGACAAAGCGATCTACCCTCCTGCATTACTGGAATCGTACTGAAGAAAAACAGTTTTCACAGGTGTATAAATATATGGATGTTTAGTGCTACCTCGTGGCGAATCTTTGAACTAACTTACCATTTAGGGTTTTGAGATAAAAGGAGAATGGTTTTTGAAAAATGCTTGTAAAAACAGTGATTGTAGCGCTTCTTGGGAGAGGCAGAATGAACTAATGTTGATTAGTTAATAATTTTCTATGTTTCTTTTAATTACTCTTTTACTATGTGTTTTTTTAAGAAGGCATTATGTGAATTAGATGGTATTAGTTAAGTGTTCATTAATGATACCGGAAGTGAGCAGAAATAATTTGTTTTCTTTGGAGAATAATGCAAAAAAGAATCTTCCTTGTCGAGTGTGCAATAGTAGATCCAGGCTATATAAGTAAGTGAAGTTTGCCGGGTGGGAGGGTGGGGCGAATATTTTTAATAGTTACTTCGTTACAATGTATGAAAAAGATGTTAGACTAGACAGACGCATACACTGTGTGTGATACCTTCAAGATAGAGATGTAGCACTAGACTAGGTTTATTTGGAGAGAGGAGCGACAAAGCGATCTACCCTCCTGCATTACTGGAATCGTACTGAAGAAAACCAGTTTTCACAGGTGTATAAATATATGGATATTTAGTGCTACCTCGTGGCGAATCTTTGAACTAACTTACCATTTAAGGTTTTGAGATAAAAGGAGAATGGTTTTTGAAAAATGCTTGTAAAAACAGTGATTGTAGCGCTTCTTGGGAGAGGCAGAATGAACTAATGTTGATTAGTTAATAATTTTCTATGTTTCTTTTAATTACACTTTTACTATGTGTTTTTTTAAGAAGGCATTATGTGAATTAGATGGTATTAGTTAAGTGTTCTTTAATGATACCGGAAGTGAGCAGAAATAATTTGTTTTCTTTGGAGAATAATGCAAAAAAGAATCTTCCTTGTCGAGTGTGCAATAGTAGATCCAGGCTATATAAGTAAGTGAAGTTTGCCGGATGGGAGGGTGGGGCGAATATTTTTAATAGTTACTTCGTTACAATGTATGAAAAAGATGTTAGACTAGACAGACGCATACACTGTGTGTGATACCTTCAAGATAGAGATGTAGCACTAGACTAGGTTTATTTGGAGAGACGAGCGACAAAGCGATCTACCCTCCTGCATTACTGGAATCGTACTGAAGAAAAACAGTTTTCACAGGTGTATAAATATATGGATGTTTAGTGCTACCTCGTGGCGAATCTTTGAACTAACTTACCATTTAGGGTTTTGAGATAAAAGGAGAATGGTTTTTGAAAAATGCTTGTAAAAACAGTGATTGTAGCGCTTCTTGGGAGAGGCAGAATGAACTAATGTTGATTAGTTAATAATTTTCTATGTTTCTTTTAATTACTCTTTTACTATGTGTCTTTTTAAGAAGGCATTATGTGAATTAGATGGTATTAGTTAAGTGTTCTTTAATGATACCGGAAGTGAGCAGAAATAATTTGTTTTCTTCAGAGAATAATGCAAAATAGAATCTTCCTTGTCGAGTGTGCAATAGTAGATCCAGGCTATATAAGTAAGTGAAGTTTGCCGGGTGGGAGGGTGGGGCGAACATTTTTAATAGTTACTTCGTTACAATGTATGAAAAAGATGTTAGACTAGACAGACGCATACACTGTGTGTGATACCTTCAAGATAGAGATGTAGCACTAGACTAAGTTTATTTGGAGAGACGAGCGACAAAGCGATCTACCCTCCTGCATTACTGGAATCGTACTGAAGAAAACCAGTTTTCACAGGTGTATAAATATATGGATGTTTAGTGCTACCTCGTGGCGAATCTTTGAACTAACTTACCATTTAGGGTTTTGAGATAAAAGGAGAATGGTTTTTGAAAAATGCTTGTAAAAACAGTGATTGTAGCGCTTCTTGGGAGAGGCAGAATGAACTAATGTTGATTAGTTAATAATTTTCTATGTTTCTTTTAATTACTCTTTTACTATGTGTCTTTTTAAGAAGGCATTATGTGAATTAGATGGTATTAGTTAAGTGTTCTTTAATGATACCGGAAGTGAGCAGAAATAATTTGTTTTCTTCAGAGAATAATGCAAAAAAGAATCTTCCTTGTCGAGTGTGCAATAGTAGATCCAGGCTATATAAGTAAGTGAAGTTTGCTGGGTGGGAGGGTGGGGCGAATATTTTTAATAGTTACTTCGTTACAATGTATGAAAAAGATGTTAGACTAGACAGACGCATACACTTTGTGTGATACCTTCAAGATAGAGATGTAGCACTAGACTAGGTTTATTTGGAGAGAGGAGCGACAAAGCGATCTACCCTCCTGCATTACTGGAATCGTACTGAAGAAAAACAGTTTTCACAGGTGTATAAATATATGGATGTTTAGTGCTACCTCGTGGCGAATCTTTGAACTAACTTACCATTTAGGGTTTTGAGATAAAAGGAGAATGGTTTTTGAAAAATGCTTGTAAAAACAGTGATTGTAGCGCTTCTTGGGAGAGGCAGAATGAACTAATGTTGATTAGTTAATAATTTTCTATGTTTCTTTTAATTACTCTTTTACTATGTGTTTTTTTAAGAAGGCATTATGTGAATTAGATGGTATTAGTTAAGTGTTCTTTAATGATACCGGAAGTGAGCAGAAATAATTTGTTTTCTTTGGAGAATAATGCAAAAAAGAATCTTCCTTGTCGAGTGTGCAATAGTACATCCAGGCTATATAAGTAAGTGAAGTTTGCCGGGTGGGAGGGTGGGGCGAATATTTTTAATAGTTACTTCGTTACAATGTATGAAAAAGATGTTAGACTAGACAGACGCATACACTGTGTGTGATACCTTCAAGATAGAGATGTAGCACTAGACTAGGTTTATTTGGAGAGAGGAGCGACAAAGCGATCTACCCTCCTGCATTACTGGAATCGTACTGAAGAAAAACAGTTTTCACAGGTGTATAAATATATGGATGTTTAGTGCTACCTCGTGGCGAATCTTTGAACTAACTTACCATTTAGGGTTTTGAGATAAAAGGAGAATGGTTTTTGAAAAATGCTTGTAAAAACAGTGATTGTAGCGCTTCTTGGGAGAGGCAGAATGAACTAATGTTGATTAGTTAATAATTTTCTATGTTTCTTTTAATTACTCTTTTACTATGTGTTTTTTTAAGAAGGCATTATGTGAATTAGATGGTATTAGTTAAGTGTTCATTAATGATACCGGAAGTGAGCAGAAATAATTTGTTTTCTTTGGAGAATAATGCAAAAAAGAATCTTCCTTGTCGAGTGTGCAATAGTAGATCCAGGCTATATAAGTAAGTGAAGTTTGCCGGGTGGGAGGGTGGGGCGAATATTTTTAATAGTTACTTCGTTACAATGTATGAAAAAGATGTTAGACTAGACAGACGCATACACTGTGTGTGATACCTTCAAGATAGAGATGTAGCACTAGACTAGGTTTATTTGGAGAGAGGAGCGACAAAGCGATCTACCCTCCTGCATTACTGGAATCGTACTGAAGAAAAACAGTTTTCACAGGTGTATAAATATATGGATGTTTAGTGCTACCTCGTGGCGAATCTTTGAACTAACTTACCATTTAGGGTTTTGAGATAAAAGGAGAATGGTTTTTGAAAAATGCTTGTAAAAACAGTGATTGTAGCGCTTCTTGGGAGAGGCAGAATGAACTAATGTTGATTAGTTAATAATTTTCTATGTTTCTTTTAATTACTCTTTTACTATGTGTTTTTTTAAGAAGGCATTATGTGAATTAGATGGTATTAGTTAAGTGTTCATTAATGATACCGGAAGTGAGCAGAAATAATTTGTTTTCTTTGGAGAATAATGCAAAAAAGAATCTTCCTTGTCGAGTGTGCAATAGTAGATCCAGGCTATATAAGTAAGTGAAGTTTGCCGGGTGGGAGGGTGGGGCGAATATTTTTAATAGTTACTTCGTTACAATGTATGAAAAAGATGTTAGACTAGACAGACGCATACACTGTGTGTGATACCTTCAAGATAGAGATGTAGCACTAGACTAGGTTTATTTGGAGAGAGGAGCGACAAAGCGATCTACCCTCCTGCATTACTGGAATCGTACTGAAGAAAACCAGTTTTCACAGGTGTATAAATATATGGATATTTAGTGCTACCTCGTGGCGAATCTTTGAACTAACTTACCATTTAGGGTTTTGAGATAAAAGGAGAATGGTTTTTGAAAAATGCTTGTAAAAACAGTGATTGTAGCGCTTCTTGGGAGAGGCAGAATGAACTAATGTTGATTAGTTAATAATTTTCTATGTTTCTTTTAATTACTCTTTTACTATGTGTTTTTTTAAGAAGGCATTATGTGAATTAGATGGTATTAGTTAAGTGTTCTTTAATGATACCGGAAGTGAGCAGAAATAATTTGTTTTCTTTGGAGAATAATGCAAAAAAGAATCTTCCTTGTCGAGTGTGCAATAGTAGATCCAGGCTATATAAGTAAGTGAAGTTTGCCGGATGGGAGGGTGGGGCGAATATTTTTAATAGTTACTTCGTTACAATGTATGAAAAAGATGTTAGACTAGACAGACGCATACACTGTGTGTGATACCTTCAAGATAGAGATGTAGCACTAGACTAGGTTTATTTGGAGAGAGGAGCGACAAAGCGATCTACCCTCCTGCATTACTGGAATCGTACTGAAGAAAAACAGTTTTCACAGGTATATAAATATATGGATGTTTAGTGCTACCTCGTGGCGAATCTTTGAACTAACTTACCATTTAGGGTTTTGAGATAAAAGGAGAATGGTTTTTGAAAAATGCTTGTAAAAACAGTGATTGTAGCGCTTCTTGGGAGAGGCAGAATGAACTAATGTTGATTAGTTAATAATTTTCTATGTTTCTTTTAATTACTCTTTTACTATGTGTTTTTTTAAGAAGGCATTATGTGAATTAGATGGTATTAGTTAAGTGTTCTTTAATGATACCGGAAGTGAGCAGAAATAATTTGTTTTCTTTGGAGAATAATGCAAAAAAGAATCTTCCTTGTCGAGTGTGCAATAGTACATCCAGGCTATATAAGTAAGTGAAGTTTGCCGGGTGGGAGGGTGGGGCGAATATTTTTAATAGTTACTTCGTTACAATGTATGAAAAAGATGTTAGACTAGACAGACGCATACACTGTGTGTGATACCTTCAAGATAGAGATGTAGCACTAGACTAGGTTTATTTGGAGAGAGGAGCGACAAAGCGATCTACCCTCCTGCATTACTGGAATCGTACTGAAGAAAAACAGTTTTCACAGGTGTATAAATATATGGATGTTTAGTGCTACCTCGTGGCGAATCTTTGAACTAACTTACCATTTAGGGTTTTGAGATAAAAGGAGAATGGTTTTTGAAAAATGCTTGTAAAAACAGTGATTGTAGCGCTTCTTGGGAGAGGCAGAATGAACTAATGTTGATTAGTTAATAATTTTCTATGTTTCTTTTAATTACTCTTTTACTATGTGTTTTTTTAAGAAGGCATTATGTGAATTAGATGGTATTAGTTAAGTGTTCTTTAATGATACCGGAAGTGAGCAGAAATAATTTGTTTTCTTTGGAGAATAATGCAAAAAAGAATCTTCCTTGTCGAGTGTGCAATAGTACATCCAGGCTATATAAGTAAGTGAAGTTTGCCGGGTGGGAGGGTGGGGCGAATATTTTTAATAGTTACTTCGTTACAATGTATGAAAAAGATGTTAGACTAGACAGACGCATACACTGTGTGTGATACCTTCAAGATAGAGATGTAGCACTAGACTAGGTTTATTTGGAGAGAGGAGCGACAAAGCGATCTACCCTCCTGCATTACTGGAATCGTACTGAAGAAAAACAGTTTTCACAGGTGTATAAATATATGGATGTTTAGTGCTACCTCGTGGCGAATCTTTGAACTAACTTACCATTTAGGGTTTTGAGATAAAAGGAGAATGGTTTTTGAAAAATGCTTGTAAAAACAGTGATTGTAGCGCTTCTTGGGAGAGGCAGAATGAACTAATGTTGATTAGTTAATAATTTTCTATGTTTCTTTTAATTACTCTTTTACTATGTGTTTTTTTAAGAAGGCATTATGTGAATTAGATGGTATTAGTTAAGTGTTCATTAATGATACCGGAAGTGAGCAGAAATAATTTGTTTTCTTTGGAGAATAATGCAAAAAAGAATCTTCCTTGTCGAGTGTGCAATAGTAGATCCAGGCTATATAAGTAAGTGAAGTTTGCCGGGTGGGAGGGTGGGGCGAATATTTTTAATAGTTACTTCGTTACAATGTATGAAAAAGATGTTAGACTAGACAGACGCATACACTGTGTGTGATACCTTCAAGATAGAGATGTAGCACTAGACTAGGTTTATTTGGAGAGAGGAGCGACAAAGCGATCTACCCTCCTGCATTACTGGAATCGTACTGAAGAAAACCAGTTTTCACAGGTGTATAAATATATGGATATTTAGTGCTACCTCGTGGCGAATCTTTGAACTAACTTACCATTTAGGGTTTTGAGATAAAAGGAGAATGGTTTTTGAAAAATGCTTGTAAAAACAGTGATTGTAGCGCTTCTTGGGAGAGGCAGAATGAACTAATGTTGATTAGTTAATAATTTTCTATGTTTCTTTTAATTACTCTTTTACTATGTGTTTTTTTAAGAAGGCATTATGTGAATTAGATGGTATTAGTTAAGTGTTCTTTAATGATACCGGAAGTGAGCAGAAATAATTTGTTTTCTTTGGAGAATAATGCAAAAAAGAATCTTCCTTGTCGAGTGTGCAATAGTAGATCCAGGCTATATAAGTAAGTGAAGTTTGCCGGATGGGAGGGTGGGGCGAATATTTTTAATAGTTACTTCGTTACAATGTATGAAAAAGATGTTAGACTAGACAGACGCATACACTGTGTGTGATACCTTCAAGATAGAGATGTAGCACTAGACTAGGTTTATTTGGAGAGACGAGCGACAAAGCGATCTACCCTCCTGCATTACTGGAATCGTACTGAAGAAAAACAGTTTTCACAGGTGTATAAATATATGGATGTTTAGTGCTACCTCGTGGCGAATCTTTGAACTAACTTACCATTTAGGGTTTTGAGATAAAAGGAGAATGGTTTTTGAAAAATGCTTGTAAAAACAGTGATTGTAGCGCTTCTTGGGAGAGGCAGAATGAACTAATGTTGATTAGTTAATAATTTTCTATGTTTCTTTTAATTACTCTTTTACTATGTGTTTTTTTAAGAAGGCATTATGTGAATTAGATGGTATTAGTTAAGTGTTCTTTAATGATACCGGAAGTGAGCAGAAATAATTTGTTTTCTTTGGAGAATAATGCAAAAAAGAATCTTCCTTGTCGAGTGTGCAATAGTAGATCCAGGCTATATAAGTAAGTGAAGTTTGCTGGGTGGGAGGGTGGGGCGAATATTTTTAATAGTTACTTCGTTACAATGTATGAAAAAGATGTTAGACTAGACAGACGCATACACTGTGTGTGATACCTTCAAGATAGAGATGTAGCACTAGACTAGGTTTATTTGGAGAGACGAGCGACAAAGCGATCTACCCTCCTGCATTACTGGAATCGTACTGAAAAAAAACAGTTTTCACAGGTGTATAAATATATGGATGTTTAGTGCTACCTCGTGGCGAATCTTTGAACTAACTTACCATTTAGGGTTTTGAGATAAAAGGAGAATGGTTTTTGAAAAATGCTTGTAAAAACAGTGATTGTAGCGCTTCTTGGGAGAGGCAGAATGAACTAATGTTGATTAGTTAATAATTTTCTATGTTTCTTTTAATTACTCTTTTACTATGTGTTTTTTTAAGAAGGCATTATGTGAATTAGATGGTATTAGTTAAGTGTTCTTTAATGATACCGGAAGTGAGCAGAAATAATTTGTTTTCTTTGGAGAATAATGCAAAAAAGAATCTTCCTTGTCGAGTGTGCAATAGTACATCCAGGCTATATAAGTAAGTGAAGTTTGCCGGGTGGGAGGGTGGGGCGAATATTTTTAATAGTTACTTCGTTACAATGTATGAAAAAGATGTTAGACTAGACAGACGCATACACTGTGTGTGATACCTTCAAGATAGAGATGTAGCACTAGACTAGGTTTATTTGGAGAGAGGAGCGACAAAGCGATCTACCCTCCTGCATTACTGGAATCGTACTGAAGAAAAACAGTTTTCACAGGTGTATAAATATATGGATGTTTAGTGCTACCTCGTGGCGAATCTTTGAACTAACTTACCATTTAGGGTTTTGAGATAAAAGGAGAATGGTTTTTGAAAAATGCTTGTAAAAACAGTGATTGTAGCGCTTCTTGGGAGAGGCAGAATGAACTAATGTTGATTAGTTAATAATTTTCTATGTTTCTTTTAATTACTCTTTTACTATGTGTTTTTTTAAGAAGGCATTATGTGAATTAGATGGTATTAGTTAAGTGTTCATTAATGATACCGGAAGTGAGCAGAAATAATTTGTTTTCTTTGGAGAATAATGCAAAAAAGAATCTTCCTTGTCGAGTGTGCAATAGTAGATCCAGGCTATATAAGTAAGTGAAGTTTGCCGGGTGGGAGGGTGGGGCGAATATTTTTAATAGTTACTTCGTTACAATGTATGAAAAAGATGTTAGACTAGACAGACGCATACACTGTGTGTGATACCTTCAAGATAGAGATGTAGCACTAGACTAGGTTTATTTGGAGAGAGGAGCGACAAAGCGATCTACCCTCCTGCATTACTGGAATCGTACTGAAGAAAACCAGTTTTCACAGGTGTATAAATATATGGATATTTAGTGCTACCTCGTGGCGAATCTTTGAACTAACTTACCATTTAGGGTTTTGAGATAAAAGGAGAATGGTTTTTGAAAAATGCTTGTAAAAACAGTGATTGTAGCGCTTCTTGGGAGTGGCAGAATGAACTAATGTTGATTAGTTAATAATTTTCTATGTTTCTTTTAATTACACTTTTACTATGTGTTTTTTTAAGAAGGCATTATGTGAATTAGATGGTATTAGTTAAGTGTTCTTTAATGATACCGGAAGTGAGCAGAAATAATTTGTTTTCTTTGGAGAATAATGCAAAAAAGAATCTTCCTTGTCGAGTGTGCAATAGTAGATCCAGGCTATATAAGTAAGTGAAGTTTGCCGGATGGGAGGGTGGGGCGAATATTTTTAATAGTTACTTCGTTACAATGTATGAAAAAGATGTTAGACTAGACAGACGCATACACTGTGTGTGATACCTTCAAGATAGAGATGTAGCACTAGACTAGGTTTATTTGGAGAGACGAGCGACAAAGCGATCTACCCTCCTGCATTACTGGAATCGTACTGAAGAAAAACAGTTTTCACAGGTGTATAAATATATGGATGTTTAGTGCTACCTCGTGGCGAATCTTTGAACTAACTTACCATTTAGGGTTTTGAGATAAAAGGAGAATGGTTTTTGAAAAATGCTTGTAAAAACAGTGATTGTAGCGCTTCTTGGGAGAGGCAGAATGAACTAATGTTGATTAGTTAATAATTTTCTATGTTTCTTTTAATTACTCTTTTACTATGTGTCTTTTTAAGAAGGCATTATGTGAATTAGATGGTATTAGTTAAGTGTTCTTTAATGATACCGGAAGTGAGCAGAAATAATTTGTTTTCTTCAGAGAATAATGCAAAAAAGAATCTTCCTTGTCGAGTGTGCAATAGTAGATCCAGGCTATATAAGTAAGTGAAGTTTGCCGGGTGGGAGGGTGGGGCGAACATTTTTAATAGTTACTTCGTTACAATGTATGAAAAAGATGTTAGACTAGACAGACGCATACACTGTGTGTGATACCTTCAAGATAGAGATGTAGCACTAGACTAAGTTTATTTGGAGAGACGAGCGACAAAGCGATCTACCCTCCTGCATTACTGGAATCGTACTGAAGAAAACCAGTTTTCACAGGTGTATAAATATATGGATGTTTAGTGCTACCTCGTGGCGAATCTTTGAACTAACTTACCATTTAGGGTTTTGAGATAAAAGGAGAATGGTTTTTGAAAAATGCTTGTAAAAACAGTGATTGTAGCGCTTCTTGGGAGAGGCAGAATGAACTAATGTTGATTAGTTAATAATTTTCTATGTTTCTTTTAATTACTCTTTTACTATGTGTCTTTTTAAGAAGGCATTATGTGAATTAGATGGTATTAGTTAAGTGTTCTTTAATGATACCGGAAGTGAGCAGAAATAATTTGTTTTCTTCAGAGAATAATGCAAAAAAGAATCTTCCTTGTCGAGTGTGCAATAGTAGATCCAGGCTATATAAGTAAGTGAAGTTTGCTGGGTGGGAGGGTGGGGCGAATATTTTTAATAGTTACTTCGTTACAATGTATGAAAAAGATGTTAGACTAGACAGACGCATACACTTTGTGTGATACCTTCAAGATAGAGATGTAGCACTAGACTAGGTTTATTTGGAGAGAGGAGCGACAAAGCGATCTACCCTCCTGCATTACTGGAATCGTACTGAAGAAAAACAGTTTTCACAGGTGTATAAATATATGGATGTTTAGTGCTACCTCGTGGCGAATCTTTGAACTAACTTACCATTTAGGGTTTTGAGATAAAAGGAGAATGGTTTTTGAAAAATGCTTGTAAAAACAGTGATTGTAGCGCTTCTTGGGAGAGGCAGAATGAACTAATGTTGATTAGTTAATAATTTTCTATGTTTCTTTTAATTACTCTTTTACTATGTGTTTTTTTAAGAAGGCATTATGTGAATTAGATGGTATTAGTTAAGTGTTCTTTAATGATACCGGAAGTGAGCAGAAATAATTTGTTTTCTTTGGAGAATAATGCAAAAAAGAATCTTCCTTGTCGAGTGTGCAATAGTACATCCAGGCTATATAAGTAAGTGAAGTTTGCCGGGTGGGAGGGTGGGGCGAATATTTTTAATAGTTACTTCGTTACAATGTATGAAAAAGATGTTAGACTAGACAGACGCATACACTGTGTGTGATACCTTCAAGATAGAGATGTAGCACTAGACTAGGTTTATTTGGAGAGAGGAGCGACAAAGCGATCTACCCTCCTGCATTACTGGAATCGTACTGAAGAAAAACAGTTTTCACAGGTGTATAAATATATGGATGTTTAGTGCTACCTCGTGGCGAATCTTTGAACTAACTTACCATTTAGGGTTTTGAGATAAAAGGAGAATGGTTTTTGAAAAATGCTTGTAAAAACAGTGATTGTAGCGCTTCTTGGGAGAGGCAGAATGAACTAATGTTGATTAGTTAATAATTTTCTATGTTTCTTTTAATTACTCTTTTACTATGTGTTTTTTTAAGAAGGCATTATGTGAATTAGATGGTATTAGTTAAGTGTTCATTAATGATACCGGAAGTGAGCAGAAATAATTTGTTTTCTTTGGAGAATAATGCAAAAAAGAATCTTCCTTGTCGAGTGTGCAATAGTAGATCCAGGCTATATAAGTGAAGTTTGCCGGGTGGGAGGGTGGGGCGAATATTTTTAATAGTTACTTCGTTACAATGTATGAAAAAGATGTTAGACTAGACAGACGCATACACTGTGTGTGATACCTTCAAGATAGAGATGTAGCACTAGACTAGGTTTATTTGGAGAGAGGAGCGACAAAGCGATCTACCCTCCTGCATTACTGGAATCGTACTGAAGAAAACCAGTTTTCACAGGTGTATAAATATATGGATATTTAGTGCTACCTCGTGGCGAATCTTTGAACTAACTTACCATTTAGGGTTTTGAGATAAAAGGAGAATGGTTTTTGAAAAATGCTTGTAAAAACAGTGATTGTAGCGCTTCTTGGGAGAGGCAGAATGAACTAATGTTGATTAGTTAATAATTTTCTATGTTTCTTTTAATTACTCTTTTACTATGTGTTTTTTTAAGAAGGCATTATGTGAATTAGATGGTATTAGTTAAGTGTTCTTTAATGATACCGGAAGTGAGCAGAAATAATTTGTTTTCTTTGGAGAATAATGCAAAAAAGAATCTTCCTTGTCGAGTGTGCAATAGTAGATCCAGGCTATATAAGTAAGTGAAGTTTGCCGGATGGGAGGGTGGGGCGAATATTTTTAATAGTTACTTCGTTACAATGTATGAAAAAGATGTTAGACTAGACAGACGCATACACTGTGTGTGATACCTTCAAGATAGAGATGTAGCACTAGACTAGGTTTATTTGGAGAGACGAGCGACAAAGCGATCTACCCTCCTGCATTACTGGAATCGTACTGAAGAAAAACAGTTTTCACAGGTGTATAAATATATGGATGTTTAGTGCTACCTCGTGGCGAATCTTTGAACTAACTTACCATTTAGGGTTTTGAGATAAAAGGAGAATGGTTTTTGAAAAATGCTTGTAAAAACAGTGATTGTAGCGCTTCTTGGGAGAGGCAGAATGAACTAATGTTGATTAGTTAATAATTTTCTATGTTTCTTTTAATTACTCTTTTACTTTGTGTTTTTTTAAGAAGGTATTATGTCAATTAGATGGGATTAGTTAAGTGTTCTTTAATGATACCGGAAGTGAGCAGAAATAATTTGTTTTCTTTGGAGAATAATGCAAAAAAGAATCTTCCTTGTCGAGTGTGCAATAGTAGATCCAGGCTATATAAGTAAGTGAAGTTTGCTGGGTGGGAGGGTGGGGCGAATATTTTTAATAGTTACTTCGTTACAATGTATGAAAAAGATGTTAGACTAGACAGACGCATACACTGTGTGTGATACCTTCAAGATAGAGATGTAGCACTAGACTAGGTTTATTTGGAGAGACGAGCGACAAAGCGATCTACCCTCCTGCATTACTGGAATCGTACTGAAGAAAACCAGTTTTCACAGGTGTATAAATATATGGATGTTTAGTGCTACCTCGTGGCGAATTTTTGAACTAACTTACCATTTAGGGTTTTGAGATAAAAGGAGAATGGTTTTTGAAAAATGCTTGTAAAAACAGTGATTGTAGCGCTTCTTGGGAGAGGCAGAATGAACTAATGTTGATTAGTTAATAATTTTCTATGTTTCTTTTAATTACTCTTTTACTATGTGTTTTTTTAAGAAGGCATTATGTGAATTAGATGGTATTAGTTAAGTGTTCTTTAATGATACCGGAAGTGAGCAGAAATAATTTGTTTTCTTTGGAGAATAATGCAAAAAAGAATCTTCCTTGTCGAGTGTGCAATAGTAGATCCAGGCTATATAAGTAAGTGAAGTTTGCTGGGTGGGAGGGTGGGGCGAATATTTTTAATAGTTACTTCGTTACAATGTATGAAAAAGATGTTAGACTAGACAGACGCATACACTGTGTGTGATACCTTCAAGATAGAGATGTAGCACTAGACTAGGTTTATTTGGAGAGACGAGCGACAAAGCGATCTACCCTCCTGCATTACTGGAATCGTACTGAAAAAAAACAGTTTTCACAGGTGTATAAATATATGGATGTTTAGTGCTACCTCGTGGCGAATCTTTGAACTAACTTACCATTTAGGGTTTTGAGATAAAAGGAGAATGGTTTTTGAAAAATGCTTGTAAAAACAGTGATTGTAGCGCTTCTTGGGAGAGGCAGAATGAACTAATGTTGATTAGTTAATAATTTTCTATGTTTCTTTTAATTACTCTTTTACTATGTGTTTTTTTAAGAAGGCATTATGTGAATTAGATGGTATTAGTTAAGTGTTCTTTAATGATACCGGAAGTGAGCAGAAATAATTTGTTTTCTTTGGAGAATAATGCAAAAAAGAATCTTCCTTGTCGAGTGTGCAATAGTACATCCAGGCTATATAAGTAAGTGAAGTTTGCCGGGTGGGAGGGTGGGGCGAATATTTTTAATAGTTACTTCGTTACAATGTATGAAAAAGATGTTAGACTAGACAGACGCATACACTGTGTGTGATACCTTCAAGATAGAGATGTAGCACTAGACTAGGTTTATTTGGAGAGAGGAGCGACAAAGCGATCTACCCTCCTGCATTACTGGAATCGTACTGAAGAAAAACAGTTTTCACAGGTGTATAAATATATGGATGTTTAGTGCTACCTCGTGGCGAATCTTTGAACTAACTTACCATTTAGGGTTTTGAGATAAAAGGAGAATGGTTTTTGAAAAATGCTTGTAAAAACAGTGATTGTAGCGCTTCTTGGGAGAGGCAGAATGAACTAATGTTGATTAGTTAATAATTTTCTATGTTTCTTTTAATTACTCTTTTACTATGTGTTTTTTTAAGAAGGCATTATGTGAATTAGATGGTATTAGTTAAGTGTTCATTAATGATACCGGAAGTGAGCAGAAATAATTTGTTTTCTTTGGAGAATAATGCAAAAAAGAATCTTCCTTGTCGAGTGTGCAATAGTAGATCCAGGCTATATAAGTAAGTGAAGTTTGCCGGGTGGGAGGGTGGGGCGAATATTTTTAATAGTTACTTCGTTACAATGTATGAAAAAGATGTTAGACTAGACAGACGCATACACTGTGTGTGATACCTTCAAGATAGAGATGTAGCACTAGACTAGGTTTATTTGGAGAGAGGAGCGACAAAGCGATCTACCCTCCTGCATTACTGGAATCGTACTGAAGAAAACCAGTTTTCACAGGTGTATAAATATATGGATATTTAGTGCTACCTCGTGGCGAATCTTTGAACTAACTTACCATTTAGGGTTTTGAGATAAAAGGAGAATGGTTTTTGAAAAATGCTTGTAAAAACAGTGATTGTAGCGCTTCTTGGGAGAGGCAGAATGAACTAATGTTGATTAGTTAATAATTTTCTATGTTTCTTTTAATTACTCTTTTACTATGTGTTTTTTTAAGAAGGCATTATGTGAATTAGATGGTATTAGTTAAGTGTTCTTTAATGATACCGGAAGTGAGCAGAAATAATTTGTTTTCTTTGGAGAATAATGCAAAAAAGAATCTTCCTTGTCGAGTGTGCAATAGTAGATCCAGGCTATATAAGTAAGTGAAGTTTGCCGGATGGGAGGGTGGGGCGAATATTTTTAATAGTTACTTCGTTACAATGTATGAAAAAGATGTTAGACTAGACAGACGCATACACTGTGTGTGATACCTTCAAGATAGAGATGTAGCACTAGACTAGGTTTATTTGGAGAGACGAGCGACAAAGCGATCTACCCTCCTGCATTACTGGAATCGTACTGAAGAAAAACAGTTTTCACAGGTGTATAAATATATGGATGTTTAGTGCTACCTCGTGGCGAATCTTTGAACTAACTTACCATTTAGGGTTTTGAGATAAAAGGAGAATGGTTTTTGAAAAATGCTTGTAAAAACAGTGATTGTAGCGCTTCTTGGGAGAGGCAGAATGAACTAATGTTGATTAGTTAATAATTTTCTATGTTTCTTTTAATTACTCTTTTACTATGTGTTTTTTTAAGAAGGCATTATGTGAATTAGATGGTATTAGTTAAGTGTTCTTTAATGATACCGGAAGTGAGCAGAAATAATTTGTTTTCTTTGGAGAATAATGCAAAAAAGAATCTTCCTTGTCGAGTGTGCAATAGTAGATCCAGGCTATATAAGTAAGTGAAGTTTGCTGGGTGGGAGGGTGGGGCGAATATTTTTAATAGTTACTTCGTTACAATGTATGAAAAAGATGTTAGACTAGACAGACGCATACACTGTGTGTGATACCTTCAAGATAGAGATGTAGCACTAGACTAGGTTTATTTGGAGAGACGAGCGACAAAGCGATCTACCCTCCTGCATTACTGGAATCGTACTGAAAAAAAACAGTTTTCACAGGTGTATAAATATATGGATGTTTAGTGCTACCTCGTGGCGAATCTTTGAACTAACTTACCATTTAGGGTTTTGAGATAAAAGGAGAATGGTTTTTGAAAAATGCTTGTAAAAACAGTGATTGTAGCGCTTCTTGGGAGAGGCAGAATGAACTAATGTTGATTAGTTAATAATTTTCTATGTTTCTTTTAATTACTCTTTTACTATGTGTTTTTTTAAGAAGGCATTATGTGAATTAGATGGTATTAGTTAAGTGTTCTTTAATGATACCGGAAGTGAGCAGAAATAATTTGTTTTCTTTGGAGAATAATGCAAAAAAGAATCTTCCTTGTCGAGTGTGCAATAGTACATCCAGGCTATATAAGTAAGTGAAGTTTGCCGGGTGGGAGGGTGGGGCGAATATTTTTAATAGTTACTTCGTTACAATGTATGAAAAAGATGTTAGACTAGACAGACGCATACACTGTGTGTGATACCTTCAAGATAGAGATGTAGCACTAGACTAGGTTTATTTGGAGAGAAGAGCGACAAAGCGATCTACCCTCCTGCATTACTGGAATCGTACTGAAGAAAAACAGTTTTCACAGGTGTATAAATATATGGATGTTTAGTGCTACCTCGTGGCGAATCTTTGAACTAACTTACCATTTAGGGTTTTGAGATAAAAGGAGAATGGTTTTTGAAAAATGCTTGTAAAAACAGTGATTGTAGCGCTTCTTGGGAGAGGCAGAATGAACTAATGTTGATTAGTTAATAATTTTCTATGTTTCTTTTAATTACTCTTTTACTATGTGTTTTTTTAAGAAGGCATTATGTGAATTAGATGGTATTAGTTAAGTGTTCATTAATGATACCGGAAGTGAGCAGAAATAATTTGTTTTCTTTGGAGAATAATGCAAAAAAGAATCTTCCTTGTCGAGTGTGCAATAGTAGATCCAGGCTATATAAGTAAGTGAAGTTTGCCGGGTGGGAGGGTGGGGCGAATATTTTTAATAGTTACTTCGTTACAATGTATGAAAAAGATGTTAGACTAGACAGACGCATACACTGTGTGTGATACCTTCAAGATAGAGATGTAGCACTAGACTAGGTTTATTTGGAGAGAGGAGCGACAAAGCGATCTACCCTCCTGCATTACTGGAATCGTACTGAAGAAAACCAGTTTTCACAGGTGTATAAATATATGGATATTTAGTGCTACCTCGTGGCGAATCTTTGAACTAACTTACCATTTAGGGTTTTGAGATAAAAGGAGAATGGTTTTTGAAAAATGCTTGTAAAAACAGTGATTGTAGCGCTTCTTGGGAGAGGCAGAATGAACTAATGTTGATTAGTTAATAATTTTCTATGTTTCTTTTAATTACTCTTTTACTATGTGTTTTTTTAAGAAGGCATTATGTGAATTAGATGGTATTAGTTAAGTGTTCTTTAATGATACCGGAAGTGAGCAGAAATAATTTGTTTTCTTTGGAGAATAATGCAAAAAAGAATCTTCCTTGTCGAGTGTGCAATAGTAGATCCAGGCTATATAAGTAAGTGAAGTTTGCCGGATGGGAGGGTGGGGCGAATATTTTTAATAGTTACTTCGTTACAATGTATGAAAAAGATGTTAGACTAGACAGACGCATACACTGTGTGTGATACCTTCAAGATAGAGATGTAGCACTAGACTAGGTTTATTTGGAGAGACGAGCGACAAAGCGATCTACCCTCCTGCATTACTGGAATCGTACTGAAGAAAAACAGTTTTCACAGGTGTATAAATATATGGATGTTTAGTGCTACCTCGTGGCGAATCTTTGAACTAACTTACCATTTAGGGTTTTGAGATAAAAGGAGAATGGTTTTTGAAAAATGCTTGTAAAAACAGTGATTGTAGCGCTTCTTGGGAGAGGCAGAATGAACTAATGTTGATTAGTTAATAATTTTCTATGTTTCTTTTAATTA
This sequence comes from Rhodnius prolixus, assembly GCF_049639745.1. NCBI lineage: Eukaryota > Metazoa > Arthropoda > Insecta > Hemiptera > Reduviidae > Rhodnius > Rhodnius prolixus. The sequence goes on along the minus strand of NW_027411583.1, from coordinate 8,764,226 downwards.
CTCTTTTACTTTGTGTTTTTTTAAGAAGGTATTATGTCAATTAGATGGGATTAGTTAAGTGTTCTTTAATGATACCGGAAGTGAGCAGAAATAATTTGTTTTCTTTGGAGAATAATGCAAAAAAGAATCTTCCTTGTCGAGTGTGCAATAGTACATCCAGGCTATATAAGTAAGTGAAGTTTGCCGGGTGGGAGGGTGGGGCGAATATTTTTAATAGTTACTTCGTTACAATGTATGAAAAAGATGTTAGACTAGACAGACGCATACACTGTGTGTGATACCTTCAAGATAGAGATGTAGCACTAGACTAGGTTTATTTGGAGAGACGAGCGACAAAGCGATCTACCCTCCTGCATTACTGGAATCGTACTGAAGAAAAACAATTTTCACAGGTGTATAAATATATGGATGTTTAGTGCTACCTCGTGGCGAATCTTTGAACTAACTTACCATTTAGGGTTTTGAGATAAAAGGAGAATGGTTTTTGAAAAATGCTTGTAAAAACAGTGATTGTAGCGCTTCTTGGGAGAGGCAGAATGAACTAATGTTGATTAGTTAATAATTTTCTATGTTTCTTTTAATTACTCTTTTACTATGTGTTTTTTTAAGAAGGCATTATGTGAATTAGATGGTATTAGTTAAGTGTTCTTTAATGATACCGGAAGTGAGCAGAAATAATTTGTTTTCTTTGGAGAATAATGCAAAAAAGAATCTTCCTTGTCGAGTGTGCAATAGTAGATCCAGGCTATATAAGTAAGTGAAGTTTGCCGGGTGGGAGGGTGGGGCGAATATTTTTAATAGTTACTTCGTTACAATGTATGAAAAAGATGTTAGACTAGACAGACGCATACACTGTGTGTGATACCTTCAAGATAGAGATGTAGCACTAGACTAGGTTTATTTGGAGAGAGGAGCGACAAAGCGATCTACCCTCCTGCATTACTGGAATCGTACTGAAGAAAACCAGTTTTCACAGGTGTATAAATATATGGATATTTAGTGCTACCTCGTGGCGAATCTTTGAACTAACTTACCATTTAGGGTTTTGAGATAAAAGGAGAATGGTTTTTGAAAAATGCTTGTAAAAACAGTGATTGTAGCGCTTCTTGGGAGAGGCAGAATGAACTAATGTTGATTAGTTAATAATTTTCTATGTTTCTTTTAATTACTCTTTTACTATGTGTTTTTTTAAGAAGGCATTATGTGAATTAGATGGTATTAGTTAAGTGTTCTTTAATGATACCGGAAGTGAGCAGAAATAATTTGTTTTCTTTGGAGAATAATGCAAAAAAGAATCTTCCTTGTCGAGTGTGCAATAGTAGATCCAGGCTATATAAGTAAGTGAAGTTTGCCGGATGGGAGGGTGGGGCGAATATTTTTAATAGATACTTCATTACAATGTATGAAAAAGATGTTAGACTAGACAGACGCATACACTGTGTGTGATACCTTCAAGATAGAGATGTAGCACTAGACTAGGTTTATTTGGAGAGACGAGCGACAAAGCGATCTACCCTCCTGCATTACTGGAATCGTACTGAAGAAAAACAGTTTTCACAGGTGTATAAATATATGGATGTTTAGTGCTACCTCGTGGCGAATCTTTGAACTAACTTACCATTTAGGGTTTTGAGATAAAAGGAGAATGGTTTTTGAAAAATGCTTGTAAAAACAGTGATTGTAGCGCTTCTTGGGAGAGGCAGAATGAACTAATGTTGATTAGTTAATAATTTTCTATGTTTCTTTTAATTACTCTTTTACTTTGTGTTTTTTTAAGAAGGTATTATGTCAATTAGATGGGATTAGTTAAGTGTTCTTTAATGATACCGGAAGTGAGCAGAAATAATTTGTTTTCTTTGGAGAATAATGCAAAAAAGAATCTTCCTTGTCGAGTGTGCAATAGTACATCCAGGCTATATAAGTAAGTGAAGTTTGCCGGGTGGGAGGGTGGGGCGAATATTTTTAATAGTTACTTCGTTACAATGTATGAAAAAGATGTTAGACTAGACAGACGCATACACTGTGTGTGATACCTTCAAGATAGAGATGTAGCACTAGACTAGGTTTATTTGGAGAGACGAGCGACAAAGCGATCTACCCTCCTGCATTACTGGAATCGTACTGAAGAAAAACAGTTTTCACAGGTGTATAAATATATGGATGTTTAGTGCTACCTCGTGGCGAATTTTTGAACTAACTTACCATTTAGGGTTTTGAGATAAAAGGAGAATGGTTTTTGAAAAATGCTTGTAAAAACAGTGATTGTAGCGCTTCTTGGGAGAGGCAGAATGAACTAATGTTGATTAGTTAATAATTTTCTATGTTTCTTTTAATTACTCTTTTACTATGTGTTTTTTTAAGAAGGCATTATGTGAATTAGATGGTATTAGTTAGGTGTTTTTTAATGATACCGGAAGTGAGCAGAAATAATTTGTTTTCTTTGGAGAATAATGCAAAAAAGAATCTTCCTTGTCGAGTGTGCAATAGTACATCCAGGCTATATAAGTAAGTGAAGTTTGCCGGGTGGGAGGGTGGGGCGAATATTTTTAATAGTTACTTCGTTACAATGTATGAAAAAGATGTTAGACTAGACAGACGCATACACTGTGTGTGATACCTTCAAGATAGAGATGTAGCACTAGACTAGGTTTATTTGGAGAGAGGAGCGACAAAGCGATCTACCCTCCTGCATTACTGGAATCGTACTGAAGAAAAACAGTTTTCACAGGTGTATAAATATATGGATGTTTAGTGCTACCTCGTGGCGAATCTTTGAACTAACTTACCATTTAGGGTTTTGAGATAAAAGGAGAATGGTTTTTGAAAAATGCTTGTAAAAACAGTGATTGTAGCGCTTCTTGGGAGAGGCAGAATGAACTAATGTTGATTAGTTAATAATTTTCTATGTTTCTTTTAATTACTCTTTTACTATGTGTTTTTTTAAGAAGGCATTATGTGAATTAGATGGTATTAGTTAAGTGTTCTTTAATGATACCGGAAGTGAGCAGAAATAATTTGTTTTCATTGGAGAATAATGCAAAAAAGAATCTTCCTTGTCGAGTGTGCAATAGTAGATCCAGGCTATATAAGTAAGTGAAGTTTGCTGGGTGGGAGGGTGGGGCGAATATTTTTAATAGTTACTTCGTTACAATGTATGAAAAAGATGTTAGACTAGACAGACGCATACACTGTGTGTGATACCTTCAAGATAGAGATGTAGCACTAGACTAGGTTTATTTGGAGAGAGGAGCGACAAAGCGATCTACCCTCCTGCATTACTGGAATCGTACTGAAGAAAACCAGTTTTCACAGGTGTATAAATATATGGATATTTAGTGCTACCTCGTGGCGAATCTTTGAACTAACTTACCATTTAGGGTTTTGAGATAAAAGGAGAATGGTTTTTGAAAAATGCTTGTAAAAACAGTGATTGTAGCGCTTCTTGGGAGAGGCAGAATGAACTAATGTTGATTAGTTAATAATTTTCTATGTTTCTTTTAATTACTCTTTTACTATGTGTTTTTTTAAGAAGGCATTATGTGAATTAGATGGTATTAGTTAAGTGTTCTTTAATGATACCGGAAGTGAGCAGAAATAATTTGTTTTCTTTGGAGAATAATGCAAAAAAGAATCTTCCTTGTCGAGTGTGCAATAGTAGATCCAGGCTATATAAGTAAGTGAAGTTTGCCGGATGGGAGGGTGGGGCGAATATTTTTAATAGTTACTTCGTTACAATGTATGAAAAAGATGTTAGACTAGACAGACGCATACACTGTGTGTGATACCTTCAAGATAGAGATGTAGCACTAGACTAGGTTTATTTGGAGAGACGAGCGACAAAGCGATCTACCCTCCTGCATTACTGGAATCGTACTGAAGAAAAACAGTTTTCACAGGTGTATAAATATATGGATGTTTAGTGCTACCTCGTGGCGAATCTTTGAACTAACTTACCATTTAGGGTTTTGAGATAAAAGGAGAATGGTTTTTGAAAAATGCTTGTAAAAACAGTGATTGTAGCGCTTCTTGGGAGAGGCAGAATGAACTAATGTTGATTAGTTAATAATTTTCTATGTTTCTTTTAATTACTCTTTTACTTTGTGTTTTTTTAAGAAGGTATTATGTCAATTAGATGGGATTAGTTAAGTGTTCTTTAATGATACCGGAAGTGAGCAGAAATAATTTGTTTTCTTTGGAGAATAATGCAAAAAAGAATCTTCCTTGTCGAGTGTGCAATAGTACATCCAGGCTATATAAGTAAGTGAAGTTTGCCGGGTGGGAGGGTGGGGCGAATATTTTTAATAGTTACTTCGTTACAATGTATGAAAAAGATGTTAGACTAGACAGACGCATACACTGTGTGTGATACCTTCAAGATAGAGATGTAGCACTAGACTAGGTTTATTTGGAGAGACGAGCGACAAAGCGATCTACCCTCCTGCATTACTGGAATCGTACTGAAGAAAAACAATTTTCACAGGTGTATAAATATATGGATGTTTAGTGCTACCTCGTGGCGAATCTTTGAACTAACTTACCATTTAGGGTTTTGAGATAAAAGGAGAATGGTTTTTGAAAAATGCTTGTAAAAACAGTGATTGTAGCGCTTCTTGGGAGAGGCAGAATGAACTAATGTTGATTAGTTAATAATTTTCTATGTTTCTTTTAATTACTCTTTTACTATGTGTTTTTTTAAGAAGGCATTATGTGAATTAGATGGTATTAGTTAAGTGTTCTTTAATGATACCGGAAGTGAGCAGAAATAATTTGTTTTCTTTGGAGAATAATGCAAAAAAGAATCTTCCTTGTCGAGTGTGCAATAGTAGATCCAGGCTATATAAGTAAGTGAAGTTTGCCGGGTGGGAGGGTGGGGCGAATATTTTTAATAGTTACTTCGTTACAATGTATGAAAAAGATGTTAGACTAGACAGACGCATACACTGTGTGTGATACCTTCAAGATAGAGATGTAGCACTAGACTAGGTTTATTTGGAGAGAGGAGCGACAAAGCGATCTACCCTCCTGCATTACTGGAATCGTACTGAAGAAAAACAGTTTTCACAGGTGTATAAATATATGGATATTTAGTGCTACCTCGTGGCGAATCTTTGAACTAACTTACCATTTAGGGTTTTGAGATAAAAGGAGAATGGTTTTTGAAAAATGCTTGTAAAAACAGTGATTGTAGCGCTTCTTGGGAGAGGCAGAATGAACTAATGTTGATTAGTTAATAATTTTCTATGTTTCTTTTAATTACTCTTTTACTATGTGTTTTTTTAAGAAGGCATTATGTGAATTAGATGGTATTAGTTAAGTGTTCTTTAATGATACCGGAAGTGAGCAGAAATAATTTGTTTTCTTTGGAGAATAATGCAAAAAAGAATCTTCCTTGTCGAGTGTGCAATAGTAGATCCAGGCTATATAAGTAAGTGAAGTTTGCCGGATGGGAGGGTGGGGCGAATTTTTTTAATAGATACTTCGTTACAATGTATGAAAAAGATGTTAGACTAGACAGACGCATACACTGTGTGTGATACCTTCAAGATAGAGATGTAGCACTAGACTAGGTTTATTTGGAGAGACGAGCGACAAAGCGATCTACCCTCCTGCATTACTGGAATCGTACTGAAGAAAAACAGTTTTCACAGGTGTATAAATATATGGATGTTTAGTGCTACCTCGTGGCGAATCTTTGAACTAACTTACCATTTAGGGTTTTGAGATAAAAGGAGAATGGTTTTTGAAAAATGCTTGTAAAAACAGTGATTGTAGCGCTTCTTGGGAGAGGCAGAATGAACTAATGTTGATTAGTTAATAATTTTCTATGTTTCTTTTAATTACTCTTTTACTTTGTGTTTTTTTAAGAAGGCATTATGTGAATTAGATGGTATTAGTTAAGTGTTCTTTAATGATACCGGAAGTGAGCAGAAATAATTTGTTTTCATTGGAGAATAATGCAAAAAAGAATCTTCCTTGTCGAGTGTGCAATAGTAGATCCAGGCTATATAAGTAAGTGAAGTTTGCTGGGTGGGAGGGTGGGGCGAATATTTTTAATAGTTACTTCGTTACAATGTATGAAAAAGATGTTAGACTAGACAGACGCATACACTGTGTGTGATACCTTCAAGATAGAGATGTAGCACTAGACTAGGTTTATTTGGAGAGAGGAGCGACAAAGCGATCTACCCTCCTGCATTACTGGAATCGTACTGAAGAAAACCAGTTTTCACAGGTGTATAAATATATGGATATTTAGTGCTACCTCGTGGCGAATCTTTGAACTAACTTACCATTTAGGGTTTTGAGATAAAAGGAGAATGGTTTTTGAAAAATGCTTGTAAAAACAGTGATTGTAGCGCTTCTTGGGAGAGGCAGAATGAACTAATGTTGATTAGTTAATAATTTTCTATGTTTCTTTTAATTACTCTTTTACTATGTGTTTTTTTAAGAAGGCATTATGTGAATTAGATGGTATTAGTTAAGTGTTCTTTAATGATACCGGAAGTGAGCAGAAATAATTTGTTTTCTTTGGAGAATAATGCAAAAAAGAATCTTCCTTGTCGAGTGTGCAATAGTACATCCAGGCTATATAAGTAAGTGAAGTTTGCTGGGTGGGAGGGTGGGGCGAATATTTTTAATAGTTACTTCGTTACAATGTATGAAAAAGATGTTAGACTAGACAGACGCATACACTGTGTGTGATACCTTCAAGATAGAGATGTAGCACTAGACTAGGTTTATTTGGAGAGACGAGCGACAAAGCGATCTACCCTCCTGCATTACTGGAATCGTACTGAAGAAAAACAGTTTTCACAGGTGTATAAATATATGGATGTTTAGTGCTACCTCGTGGCGAATCTTTGAACTAACTTACCATTTAGGGTTTTGAGATAAAAGGAGAATGGTTTTTGAAAAATGCTTGTAAAAACAGTGATTGTAGCGCTTCTTGGGAGAGGCAGAATGAACTAATGTTGATTAGTTAATAATTTTCTATGTTTCTTTTAATTACTCTTTTACTTTGTGTTTTTTTAAGAAGGTATTATGTCAATTAGATGGGATTAGTTAAGTGTTCTTTAATGATACCGGAAGTGAGCAGAAATAATTTGTTTTCTTTGGAGAATAATGCAAAAAAGAATCTTCCTTGTCGAGTGTGCAATAGTACATCCAGGCTATATAAGTAAGTGAAGTTTGCCGGGTGGGAGGGTGGGGCGAATATTTTTAATAGTTACTTCGTTACAATGTATGAAAAAGATGTTAGACTAGACAGACGCATACACTGTGTGTGATACCTTCAAGATAGAGATGTAGCACTAGACTAGGTTTATTTGGAGAGACGAGCGACAAAGCGATCTACCCTCCTGCATTACTGGAATCGTACTGAAGAAAACCAGTTTTCACAGGTGTATAAATATATGGATGTTTAGTGCTACCTCGTGGCGAATTTTTGAACTAACTTACCATTTAGGGTTTTGAGATAAAAGGAGAATGGTTTTTGAAAAATGCTTGTAAAAACAGTGATTGTAGCGCTTCTTGGGAGAGGCAGAATGAACTAATGTTGATTAGTTAATAATTTTCTATGTTTCTTTTAATTACTCTTTTACTATGTGTTTTTTTAAGAAGGCATTATGTGAATTAGATGGTATTAGTCAAGTGTTCTTTAATGATACCGGAAGTGAGCAGAAATAATTTGTTTTCTTTGGAGAATAATGCAAAAAAGAATCTTCCTTGTCGAGTGTGCAATAGTAGATCCAGGCTATATAAGTAAGTGAAGTTTGCTGGGTGGGAGGGTGGGGCGAATATTTTTAATAGTTACTTCGTTACAATGTATGAAAAAGATGTTAGACTAGACAGACGCATACACTGTGTGTGATACCTTCAAGATAGAGATGTAGCACTAGACTAGGTTTATTTGGAGAGACGAGCGACAAAGCGATCTACCCTCCTGCATTACTGGAATCGTACTGAAGAAAAACAATTTTCACAGGTGTATAAATATATGGATGTTTAGTGCTACCTCGTGGCGAATCTTTGAACTAACTTACCATTTAGGGTTTTGAGATAAAAGGAGAATGGTTTTTGAAAAATGCTTGTAAAAACAGTGATTGTAGCGCTTCTTGGGAGAGGCAGAATGAACTAATGTTGATTAGTTAATAATTTTCTATGTTTCTTTTAATTACTCTTTTACTATGTGTTTTTTTAAGAAGGCATTATGTGAATTAGATGGTATTAGTTAAGTGTTCTTTAATGATACCGGAAGTGAGCAGAAATAATTTGTTTTCTTCGGAGAATAATGCAAAAAAGAATCTTCCTTGTCGAGTGTGCAATAGTAGATCCAGGCTATATAAGTAAGTGAAGTTTGCTGGGTGGGAGGGTGAGGCGAATATTTTTAATAGTTACTTCGTTACAATGTATGAAAAAGATGTTAGACTAGACAGACGCATACACTGTGTGTGATACCTTCAAGATAGAGATGTAGCACTAGACTAGGTTTATTTGGAGAGACGAGCGACAAAGCGATCTACCCTCCTGCATTACTGGAATCGTACTGAAGAAAAACAGTTTTCACAGGTGTATAAATATATGGATGTTTAGTGCTACCTCGTGGCGAATCTTTGAACTAACTTACCATTTAGGGTTTTGAGATAAAAGGAGAATGGTTTTTGAAAAATGCTTGTAAAAACAGTGATTGTAGCGCTTCTTGGGAGAGGCAGAATGAACTAATGTTGATTAGTTAATAATTTTCTATGTTTCTTTTAATTACTCTTTTACTATGTGTTTTTTTAAGAAGGCATTATGTGAATTAGATGGTATTAGTTAAGTGTTCTTTAATGATACCGGAAGTGAGCAGAAATAATTTGTTTTCTTTGGAGAATAATGCAAAAAAGAATCTTCCTTGTCGAGTGTGCAATAGTAGATCCAGGCTATATAAGTAAGTGAAGTTTGCTGGGTGGGAGGGTGGGGCGAATATTTTTAATAGTTACTTCGTTACAATGTATGAAAAAGATGTTAGACTAGACAGACGCATACACTGTGTGTGATACCTTCAAGATAGAGATGTAGCACTAGACTAGGTTTATTTGGAGAGAGGAGCGACAAAGCGATCTACCCTCCTGCATTACTGGAATCGTACTGAAGAAAACCAGTTTTCACAGGTGTATAAATATATGGATATTTAGTGCTACCTCGTGGCGAATCTTTGAACTAACTTACCATTTAGGGTTTTGAGATAAAAGGAGAATGGTTTTTGAAAAATGCTTGTAAAAACAGTGATTGTAGCGCTTCTTGGGAGAGGCAGAATGAACTAATGTTGATTAGTTAATAATTTTCTATGTTTCTTTTAATTACTCTTTTACTATGTGTTTTTTTAAGAAGGCATTATGTGAATTAGATGGTATTAGTTAAGTGTTCTTTAATGATACCGGAAGTGAGCAGAAATAATTTGTTTTCTTTGGAGAATAATGCAAAAAAGAATCTTCCTTGTCGAGTGTGCAATATTAGATCCAGGCTATATAAGTAAGTGAAGTTGCTGGGTGGGAGGGTGGGGCGAATATTTTTAATAGTTACTTCGTTACAATGTATGAAAAAGATGTTAGACTAGACAGACGCATACACTGTGTGTGATACCTTCAAGATAGAGATGTAGCACTAGACTAGGTTTATTTGGAGAGAGGAGCGACAAAGCGATCTACCCTCCTGCATTACTGGAATCGTACTGAAGAAAACCAGTTTTCACAGGTGTATAAATATATGGATATTTAGTGCTACCTCGTGGCGAATCTTTGAACTAACTTACCATTTAGGGTTTTGAGATAAAAGGAGAATGGTTTTTGAAAAATGCTTGTAAAAACAGTGATTGTAGCGCTTCTTGGGAGAGGCAGAATGAACTAATGTTGATTAGTTAATAATTTTCTATGTTTCTTTTAATTACTCTTTTACTATGTGTTTTTTTAAGAAGGCATTATGTGAATTAGATGGTATTAGTTAAGTGTTCTTTAATGATACCGGAAGTGAGCAGAAATAATTTGTTTTCTTTGGAGAATAATGCAAAAAAGAATCTTCCTTGTCGAGTGTGCAATATTAGATCCAGGCTATATAAGTAAGTGAAGTTTGCTGGGTGGGAGGGTGGGGCGAATATTTTTAATAGTTACTTCGTTACAATGTATGAAAAAGATGTTAGACTAGACAGACGCATACACTGTGTGTGATACCTTCAAGATAGAGATGTAGCACTAGACTAGGTTTATTTGGAGAGAGGAGCGACAAAGCGATCTACCCTCCTGCATTACTGGAATCGTACTGAAGAAAAACAGTTTTCACAGGTGTATAAATATATGGATGTTTAGTGCTACCTCGTGGCGAATCTTTGAACTAACTTACCATTTAGGGTTTTGAGATAAAAGGAGAATGGTTTTTGAAAAATGCTTGTAAAAACAGTGATTGTAGCGCTTCTTGGGAGAGGCAGAATGAACTAATGTTGATTAGTTAATAATTTTCTATGTTTCTTTTAATTACTCTTTTACTATGTGTTTTTTTAAGAAGGCATTATGTGAATTAGATGGTATTAGTTAAGTGTTCTTTAATGATACCGGAAGTGAGCAGAAATAATTTGTTTTCTTTGGAGAATAATGCAAAAAAGAATCTTCCTTGTCGAGTGTGCAATAGTAGATCCAGGCTATATAAGTAAGTGAAGTTTGCTGGGTGGGAGGGTGGGGCGAATATTTTTAATAGTTACTTCGTTACAATGTATGAAAAAGATGTTAGACTAGACAGACGCATACACTGTGTGTGATACCTTCAAGATAGAGATGTAGCACTAGACTAGGTTTATTTGGAGAGAGGAGCGACAAAGCGATCTACCCTCCTGCATTACTGGAATCGTACTGAAGAAAACCAGTTTTCACAGGTGTATAAATATATGGATATTTAGTGCTACCTCGTGGCGAATCTTTGAACTAACTTACCATTTAGGGTTTTGAGATAAAAGGAGAATGGTTTTTGAAAAATGCTTGTAAAAACAGTGATTGTAGCGCTTCTTGGGAGAGGCAGAATGAACTAATGTTGATTAGTTAATAATTTTCTATGTTTCTTTTAATTACTCTTTTACTATGTGTTTTTTTAAGAAGGCATTATGTGAATTAGATGGTATTAGTTAAGTGTTCTTTAATGATACCGGAAGTGAGCAGAAATAATTTGTTTTCTTTGGAGAATAATGCAAAAAAGAATCTTCCTTGTCGAGTGTGCAATATTAGATCCAGGCTATATAAGTAAGTGAAGTTGCTGGGTGGGAGGGTGGGGCGAATATTTTTAATAGTTACTTCGTTACAATGTATGAAAAAGATGTTAGACTAGACAGACGCATACACTGTGTGTGATACCTTCAAGATAGAGATGTAGCACTAGACTAGGTTTATTTGGAGAGAGGAGCGACAAAGCGATCTACCCTCCTGCATTACTGGAATCGTACTGAAGAAAACCAGTTTTCACAGGTGTATAAATATATGGATATTTAGTGCTACCTCGTGGCGAATCTTTGAACTAACTTACCATTTAGGGTTTTGAGATAAAAGGAGAATGGTTTTTGAAAAATGCTTGTAAAAACAGTGATTGTAGCGCTTCTTGGGAGAGGCAGAATGAACTAATGTTGATTAGTTAATAATTTTCTATGTTTCTTTTAATTACTCTTTTACTATGTGTTTTTTTAAGAAGGCATTATGTGAATTAGATGGTATTAGTTAAGTGTTCTTTAATGATACCGGAAGTGAGCAGAAATAATTTGTTTTCTTTGGAGAATAATGCAAAAAAGAATCTTCCTTGTCGAGTGTGCAATATTAGATCCAGGCTATATAAGTAAGTGAAGTTTGCTGGGTGGGAGGGTGGGGCGAATATTTTTAATAGTTACTTCGTTACAATGTATGAAAAAGATGTTAGACTAGACAGACGCATACACTGTGTGTGATACCTTCAAGATAGAGATGTAGCACTAGACTAGGTTTATTTGGAGAGAGGAGCGACAAAGCGATCTACCCTCCTGCATTACTGGAATCGTACTGAAGAAAAACAGTTTTCACAGGTGTATAAATATATGGATGTTTAGTGCTACCTCGTGGCGAATCTTTGAACTAACTTACCATTTAGGGTTTTGAGATAAAAGGAGAATGGTTTTTGAAAAATGCTTGTAAAAACAGTGATTGTAGCGCTTCTTGGGAGAGGCAGAATGAACTAATGTTGATTAGTTAATAATTTTCTATGTTTCTTTTAATTACTCTTTTACTATGTGTTTTTTTAAGAAGGCATTATGTGAATTAGATGGTATTAGTTAAGTGTTCTTTAATGATACCGGAAGTGAGCAGAAATAATTTGTTTTCATTGGAGAATAATGCAAAAAAGAATCTTCCTTGTCGAGTGTGCAATAGTAGATCCAGGCTATATAAGTAAGTGAAGTTTGCTGGGTGGGAGGGTGGGGCGAATATTTTTAATAGTTACTTCGTTACAATGTATGAAAAAGATGTTAGACTAGACAGACGCATACACTGTGTGTGATACCTTCAAGATAGAGATGTAGCACTAGACTAGGTTTATTTGGAGAGAGGAGCGACAAAGCGATCTACCCTCCTGCATTACTGGAATCGTACTGAAGAAAAACAGTTTTCACAGGTGTATAAATATATGGATGTTTAGTGCTACCTCGTGGCGAATCTTTGAACTAACTTACCATTTAGGGTTTTGAGATAAAAGGAGAATGGTTTTTGAAAAATGCTTGTAAAAACAGTGATTGTAGCGCTTCTTGGGAGAGGCAGAATGAACTAATGTTGATTAGTTAATAATTTTCTATGTTTCTTTTAATTACTCTTTTACTATGTGTTTTTTTAAGAAGGCATTATGTGAATTAGATGGTATTAGTTAGGTGTTCTTTAATGATACCGGAAGTGAGCAGAAATAATTTGTTTTCTTTGGAGAATAATGCAAAAAAGAATCTTCCTTGTCGAGTGTGCAATAGTACATCCAGGCTATATAAGTAAGTGAAGTTTGCCGGGTGGGAGGGTGGGGCGAATATTTTTAATAGTTACTTCGTTACAATGTATGAAAAAGATGTTAGACTAGACAGACGCATACACTGTGTGTGATACCTTCAAGATAGAGATGTAGCACTAGACTAGGTTTATTTGGAGAGAGGAGCGACAAAGCGATCTACCCTCCTGCATTACTGGAATCGTACTGAAGAAAAACAGTTTTCACAGGTGTATAAATATATGGATGTTTAGTGCTACCTCGTGGCGAATCTTTGAACTAACTTACCATTTAGGGTTTTGAGATAAAAGGAGAATGGTTTTTGAAAAATGCTTGTAAAAACAGTGATTGTAGCGCTTCTTGGGAGAGGCAGAATGAACTAATGTTGATTAGTTAATAATTTTCTATGTTTCTTTTAATTACTCTTTTACTATGTGTTTTTTTAAGAAGGCATTATGTGAATTAGATGGTATTAGTTAAGTGTTCATTAATGATACCGGAAGTGAGCAGAAATAATTTGTTTTCTTTGGAGAATAATGCAAAAAAGAATCTTCCTTGTCGAGTGTGCAATAGTAGATCCAGGCTATATAAGTAAGTGAAGTTTGCTGGGTGGGAGGGTGGGGCGAATATTTTTAATAGTTACTTCGTTACAATGTATGAAAAAGATGTTAGACTAGACAGACGCATACACTGTGTGTGATACCTTCAAGATAGAGATGTAGCACTAGACTAGGTTTATTTGGAGAGACGAGCGACAAAGCGATCTACCCTCCTGCATTACTGGAATCGTACTGAAGAAAAACAGTTTTCACAGGTGTATAAATATATGGATGTTTAGTGCTACCTCGTGGCGAATCTTTGAACTAACTTACCATTTAGGGTTTTGAGATAAAAGGAGAATGGTTTTTGAAAAATGCTTGTAAAAACAGTGATTGTAGCGCTTCTTGGGAGAGGCAGAATGAACTAATGTTGATTAGTTAATAATTTTCTATGTTTCTTTTAATTACTCTTTTACTATGTGTTTTTTTAAGAAGGCATTATGTGAATTAGATGGTATTAGTTAAGTGTTCTTTAATGATACCGGAAGTGAGCAGAAATAATTTGTTTTCTTTGGAGAATAATGCAAAAAAGAATCTTCCTTGTCGAGTGTGCAATAGTAGATCCAGGCTATATAAGTAAGTGAAGTTTGCTGGGTGGGTGGGTGGGGCGAATATTTTTAATAGTTACTTCGTTACAATGTATGAAAAAGATGTTAGACTAGACAGACGCATACACTGTGTGTGATACCTTCAAGATAGAGATGTAGCACTAGACTAGGTTTATTTGGAGAGACGAGCGACAAAGCGATCTACCCTCCTGCATTACTGGAATCGTACTGAAGAAAAACAGTTTTCACAGGTGTATAAATATATGGATGTTTAGTGCTACCTCGTGGCGAATCTTTGAACTAACTTACCATTTAGGGTTTTGAGATAAAAGGAGAATGGTTTTTGAAAAATGCTTGTAAAAACAGTGATTGTAGCGCTTCTTGGGAGAGGCAGAATGAACTAATGTTGATTAGTTAATAATTTTCTATGTTTCTTTTAATTACTCTTTTACTTTGTGTTTTTTTAAGAAGGTATTATGTCAATTAGATGGGATTAGTTAAGTGTTCTTTAATGATACCGGAAGTGAGCAGAAATAATTTGTTTTCTTTGGAGAATAATGCAAAAAAGAATCTTCCTTGTCGAGTGTGCAATAGTACATCCAGGCTATATAAGTAAGTGAAGTTTGCCGGGTGGGAGGGTGGGGCGAATATTTTTAATAGTTACTTCGTTACAATGTATGAAAAAGATGTTAGACTAGACAGACGCATACACTGTGTGTGATACCTTCAAGATAGAGATGTAGCACTAGACTAGGTTTATTTGGAGAGACGAGCGACAAAGCGATCTACCCTCCTGCATTACTGGAATCGTACTGAAGAAAAACAGTTTTCACAGGTGTATAAATATATGGATGTTTAGTGCTACCTCGTGGCGAATTTTTGAACTAACTTACCATTTAGGGTTTTGAGATAAAAGGAGAATGGTTTTTGAAAAATGCTTGTAAAAACAGTGATTGTAGCGCTTCTTGGGAGAGGCAGAATGAACTAATGTTGATTAGTTAATAATTTTCTATGTTTCTTTTAATTACTCTTTTACTATGTGTTTTTTTAAGAAGGCATTATGTGAATTAGATGGTATTAGTTAGGTGTTCTTTAATGATACCGGAAGTGAGCAGAAATAATTTGTTTTCTTTGGAGAATAATGCAAAAAAGAATCTTCCTTGTCGAGTGTGCAATAGTACATCCAGGCTATATAAGTAAGTGAAGTTTGCCGGGTGGGAGGGTGGGGCGAATATTTTTAATAGTTACTTCGTTACAATGTATGAAAAAGATGTTAGACTAGACAGACGCATACACTGTGTGTGATACCTTCAAGATAGAGATGTAGCACTAGACTAGGTTTATTTGGAGAGAGGAGCGACAAAGCGATCTACCCTCCTGCATTACTGGAATCGTACTGAAGAAAAACAGTTTTCACAGGTGTATAAATATATGGATGTTTAGTGCTACCTCGTGGCGAATCTTTGAACTAACTTACCATTTAGGGTTTTGAGATAAAAGGAGAATGGTTTTTGAAAAATGCTTGTAAAAACAGTGATTGTAGCGCTTCTTGGGAGAGGCAGAATGAACTAATGTTGATTAGTTAATAATTTTCTATGTTTCTTTTAATTACTCTTTTACTATGTGTTTTTTTAAGAAGGCATTATGTGAATTAGATGGTATTATTTAAGTGTTCTTTAATGATACCGGAAGTGAGCAGAAATAATTTGTTTTCTTTGGAGAATAATGCAAAAAAGAATCTTCCTTGTCGAGTGTGCAATAGTAGATCCAGGCTATATAAGTAAGTGAAGTTTGCCGGGTGGGAGGGTGGGGCGAATATTTTTAATAGTTACTTCGTTACAATGTATGAAAAAGATGTTAGACTAGACAGACGCATACACTGTGTGTGATACCTTCAAGATAGAGATGTAGCACTAGACTAGGTTTATTTGGAGAGACGAGCGACAAAGCGATCTACCCTCCTGCATTACTAGAATCGTACTGAAGAAAAACAGTTTTCACAGGTGTATAAATATATGGATGTTTAGTGCTACCT
This sequence comes from Rhodnius prolixus, assembly GCF_049639745.1. Taxonomy (NCBI): domain Eukaryota; kingdom Metazoa; phylum Arthropoda; class Insecta; order Hemiptera; family Reduviidae; genus Rhodnius; species Rhodnius prolixus. Next base: position 8,748,036 of record NW_027411583.1, on the reverse strand, counting down.
CGTGGCGAATCTTTGAACTAACTTACCATTTAGGGTTTTGAGATAAAAGGAGAATGGTTTTTGAAAAATGCTTGTAAAAACAGTGATTGTAGCGCTTCTTGGGAGAGGCAGAATGAACTAATGTTGATTAGTTAATAATTTTCTATGTTTCTTTTAATTACTCTTTTACTTTGTGTTTTTTTAAGAAGGTATTATGTCAATTAGATGGGATTAGTTAAGTGTTCTTTAATGATACCGGAAGTGAGCAGAAATAATTTGTTTTCTTTGGAGAATAATGCAAAAAAGAATCTTCCTTGTCGAGTGTGCAATAGTACATCCAGGCTATATAAGTAAGTGAAGTTTGCCGGGTGGGAGGGTGGGGCGAATATTTTTAATAGTTACTTCGTTACAATGTATGAAAAAGATGTTAGACTAGACAGACGCATACACTGTGTGTGATACCTTCAAGATAGAGATGTAGCACTAGACTAGGTTTATTTGGAGAGACGAGCGACAAAGCGATCTACCCTCCTGCATTACTGGAATCGTACTGAAGAAAAACAGTTTTCACAGGTGTATAAATATATGGATGTTTAGTGCTACCTCGTGGCGAATTTTTGAACTAACTTACCATTTAGGGTTTTGAGATAAAAGGAGAATGGTTTTTGAAAAATGCTTGTAAAAACAGTGATTGTAGCGCTTCTTGGGAGAGGCAGAATGAACTAATGTTGATTAGTTAATAATTTTCTATGTTTCTTTTAATTACTCTTTTACTATGTGTTTTTTTAAGAAGGCATTATGTGAATTAGATGGTATTAGTTAAGTGTTCTTTAATGATACCGGAAGTGAGCAGAAATAATTTGTTTTCTTTGGAGAATAATGCAAAAAAGAATCTTCCTTGTCGAGTGTGCAATAGTAGATCCAGGCTATATAAGTAAGTGAAGTTTGCCGGGTGGGAGGGTGGGGCGAATATTTTTAATAGTTACTTCGTTACAATGTATGAAAAAGATGTTAGACTAGACAGACGCATACACTGTGTGTGATACCTTCAAGATAGAGATGTAGCACTAGACTAGGTTTATTTGGAGAGACGAGCGACAAAGCGATCTACCCTCCTGCATTACTGGAATCGTACTGAAGAAAAACAGTTTTCACAGGTGTATAAATATATGGATGTTTAGTGCTACCTCGTGGCGAATCTTTGAACTAACTTACCATTTAGGGTTTTGAGATAAAAGGAGAATGGTTTTTGAAAAATGCTTGTAAAAACAGTGATTGTAGCGCTTCTTGGGAGAGGCAGAATGAACTAATGTTGATTAGTTAATAATTTTCTATGTTTCTTTTAATTACTCTTTTACTTTGTGTTTTTTTAAGAAGGTATTATGTCAATTAGATGGGATTAGTTAAGTGTTCTTTAATGATACCGGAAGTGAGCAGAAATAATTTGTATTCTTTGGAGAATAATGCAAAAAAGAGTCTTTCTTGTCGAGTGTGCAATAGTACATCCAGGCTATATAAGTAAGTGAAGTTTGCCGGGTGGGAGGGTGGGGCGAATATTTTTAATAGTTACTTCGTTACAATGTATGAAAAAGATGTTAGACTAGACAGACGCATACACTGTGTGTGATACCTTCAAGATAGAGATGTAGCACTAGACTAGGTTTATTTGGAGAGACGAGCGACAAAGCGATCTACCCTCCTGCATTACTGGAATCGTACTGAAGAAAAACAGTTTTCACAGGTGTATAAATATATGGATGTTTAGTGCTACCTCGTGGCGAATTTTTGAACTAACTTACCATTTAGGGTTTTGAGATAAAAGGAGAATGGTTTTTGAAAAATGCTTGTAAAAACAGTGATTGTAGCGCTTCTTGGGAGAGGCAGAATGAACTAATGTTGATTAGTTAATAATTTTCTATGTTTCTTTTAATTACTCTTTTACTATGTGTTTTTTTAAGAAGGCATTATGTGAATTAGATGGTATTAGTTAAGTGTTCTTTAATGATACCGGAAGTGAGCAGAAATAATTTGTTTTCTTTGGAGAATAATGCAAAAAAGAATCTTCCTTGTCGAGTGTGCAATATTAGATCCAGGCTATATAAGTAAGTGAAGTTTGCTGGGTGGGAGGGTGGGGCGAATATTTTTAATAGTTACTTCGTTACAATGTATGAAAAAGATGTTAGACTAGACAGACGCATACACTGTGTGTGATACCTTCAAGATAGAGATGTAGCACTAGACTAGGTTTATTTGGAGAGACGAGCGACAAAGCGATCTACCCTCCTGCATTACTGGAATCGTACTGAAGAAAAACAGTTTTCACAGGTGTATAAATATATGGATGTTTAGTGCTACCTCGTGGCGAATCTTTGAACTAACTTACCATTTAGGGTTTTGAGATAAAAGGAGAATGGTTTTTGAAAAATGCTTGTAAAAACAGTGATTGTAGCGCTTCTTGGGAGAGGCAGAATGAACTAATGTTGATTAGTTAATAATTTTCTATGTTTCTTTTAATTACTCTTTTACTATGTGTTTTTTTAAGAAGGCATTATGTGAATTAGATGGTATTAGTTAAGTGTTCTTTAATGATACCGGAAGTGAGCAGAAATAATTTGTTTTCTTTGGAGAATAATGCAAAAAAGAATCTTCCTTGTCGAGTGTGCAATAGTACATCCAGGCTATATAAGTAAGTGAAGTTTGCCGGGTGGGAGGGTGGGGCGAATATTTTTAATAGTTACTTCGTTACAATGTATGAAAAAGATGTTAGACTAGACAGACGCATACACTGTGTGTGATACCTTCAAGATAGAGATGTAGCACTAGACTAGGTTTATTTGGAGAGACGAGCGACAAAGCGATCTACCCTCCTGCATTACTGGAATCGTACTGAAGAAAAACAGTTTTCACAGGTGTATAAATATATGGATGTTTAGTGCTACCTCGTGGCGAATCTTTGAACTAACTTACCATTTAGGGTTTTGAGATAAAAGGAGAATGGTTTTTGAAAAATGCTTGTAAAAACAGTGATTGTAGCGCTTCTTGGGAGAGGCAGAATGAACTAATGTTGATTAGTTAATAATTTTCTATGTTTCTTTTAATTACTCTTTTACTATGTGTTTTTTTAAGAAGGCATTATGTGAATTAGATGGTATTAGTTAAGTGTTCTTTAATGATACCGGAAGTGAGCAGAAATAATTTGTTTTCTTTGGAGAATAATGCAAAAAAGAATCTTCCTTGTCGAGTGTGCAATAGTAGATCCACGCTATATAAGTAAGTGAAGTTTGCTGGGTGGGAGGGTGGGGCGAATATTTTTAATAGTTACTTCGTTACAATGTATGAAAAAGATGTTAGACTAGACAGACGCATACACTGTGTGTGATACCTTCAAGATAGAGATGTAGCACTAGACTAGGTTTATTTGGAGAGACGAGCGACAAAGCGATCTACCCTCCTGCATTACTGGAATCGTACTGAAGAAAACCAGTTTTCACAGGTGTATAAATATATGGATGTTTAGTGCTACCTCGTGGCGAATCTTTGAACTAACTTACCATTTAGGGTTTTGAGATAAAAGGAGAATGGTTTTTGAAAAATGCTTGTAAAAACAGTGATTGTAGCGCTTCTTGGGAGAGGCAGAATGAACTAATGTTGATTAGTTAATAATTTTCTATGTTTCTTTTAATTACTCTTTTACTATGTGTTTTTTTAAGAAGGCATTATGTGAATTAGATGGTATTAGTTAAGTGTTCTTTAATGATACCGGAAGTGAGCAGAAATAATTTGTTTTCTTCAGAGAATAATGCAAAAAAGAATCTTCCTTGTCGAGTGTGCAATAGTAGATCCAGGCTATATAAGTAAGTGAAGTTTGCCGGGTGGGAGGGTGGGGCGAACATTTTTAATAGTTACTTCGTTACAATGTATGAAAAAGATGTTAGACTAGACAGACGCATACACTGTGTGTGATACCTTCAAGATAGAGATGTAGCACTAGACTAGGTTTATTTGGAGAGACGAGCGACAAAGCGATCTACCCTCCTGCATTACTGGAATCGTACTGAAGAAAAACAGTTTTCACAGGTGTATAAATATATGGATGTTTAGTGCTACCTCGTGGCGAATCTTTGAACTAACTTACCATTTAGGGTTTTGAGATAAAAGGAGAATGGTTTTTGAAAAATGCTTGTAAAAACAGTGATTGTAGCGCTTCTTGGGAGAGGCAGAATGAACTAATGTTGATTAGTTAATAATTTTCTATGTTTCTTTTAATTACTCTTTTACTATGTGTTTTTTTAAGAAGGCATTATGTGAATTAGATGGTATTAGTTAAGTGTTCTTTAATGATACCGGAAGTGAGCAGAAATAATTTGTTTTCTTTGGAGAATAATGCAAAAAAGAATCTTCCTTGTCGAGTGTGCAATAGTACATCCAGGCTATATAAGTAAGTGAAGTTTGCCGGGTGGGAGGGTGGGGCGAATATTTTTAATAGTTACTTCGTTACAATGTATGAAAAAGATGTTAGACTAGACAGACGCATACACTGTGTGTGATACCTTCAAGATAGAGATGTAGCACTAGACTAGGTTTATTTGGAGAGACGAGCGACAAAGCGATCTACCCTCCTGCATTACTGGAATCGTACTGAAGAAAAACAGTTTTCACAGGTGTATAAATATATGGATGTTTAGTGCTACCTCGTGGCGAATCTTTGAACTAACTTACCATTTAGGGTTTTGAGATAAAAGGAGAATGGTTTTTGAAAAATGCTTGTAAAAACAGTGATTGTAGCGCTTCTTGGGAGAGGCAGAATGAACTAATGTTGATTAGTTAATAATTTTCTATGTTTCTTTTAATTAATCTTTTACTATGTGTTTTTTTAAGAAGGCATTATGTGAATTAGATGGTATTAGTTAAGTGTTCTTTAATGATACCGGAAGTGAGCAGAAATAATTTGTTTTCTTTGGAGAATAATGCAAAAAAGAATCTTCCTTGTCGAGTGTGCAATATTAGATCCAGGCTATATAAGTAAGTGAAGTTTGCTGGGTGGGAGGGTTGGGCGAATATTTTTAATAGTTACTTCGTTACAATGTATGAAAAAGATGTTAGACTAGACAGACGCATACACTGTGTGTGATACCTTCAAGATAGAGATGTCGCACTAGACTAGGTTTATTTGGAGAGACGAGCGACAAAGCGATCTACCCTCCTGCATTACTGGAATCGTACTGAAAAAAAACAGTTTTCACATGTGTATAAATATATGGATGTTTAGTGTTACCTCGTGGCGAATCTTTGAACTAACTTACCATTTAGGGTTTTGAGATAAAAGGAGAATGGTTTTTGAAAAATGCTTGTAAAAACAGTGATTGTAGCGCTTCTTGGGAGAGGCAGAATGAACTAATGTTGATTAGTTAATAATTTTCTATGTTTCTTTTAATTACTCTTTTACTATGTGTTTTTTTAAGAAGGCATTATGTGAATTAGATGGTATTAGTTAAGTGTTCTTTAATGATACCGGAAGTGAGCAGAAATAATTTGTTTTCTTTGGAGAATAATGCAAAAAAGAATCTTCCTTGTCGAGTGTGCAATAGTAGATCCAGGCTATATAAGTAAGTGAAGTTTGCCGGGTGGGAGGGTGGGCCGAACATTTTTAATAGTTACTTCGTTACAATGTATGAAAAAGATGTTAGACTAGACAGACGCATACACTGTGTGTGATACCTTCAAGATAGAGATGTAGCACTAGACTAGGTTTATTTGGAGAGACGAGCGACAAAGCGATCTACCCTCCTGCATTACTGGAATCGTACTGAAGAAAACCAGTTTTCACAGGTGTATAAATATATGGATGTTTAGTGCTACCTCGTGGCGAATCTTTGAACTAACTTACCATTTAGGGTTTTGAGATAAAAGGAGAATGGTTTTTGAAAAATGCTTGTAAAAACAGTGATTGTAGCGCTTCTTGGGAGAGGCAGAATGAACTAATGTTGATTAGTTAATAATTTTCTATGTTTCTTTTAATTACTCTTTTACTATGTGTCTTTTTAAGAAGGCATTATGTGAATTAGATGGTATTAGTTAAGTGTTCTTTAATGATACCGGAAGTGAGCAGAAATAATTTGTTTTCTTCAGAGAATAATGCAAAAAAGAATCTTCCTTGTCGAGTGTGCAATAGTAGATCCAGGCTATATAAGTAAGTGAAGTTTGCCGGGTGGGAGGGTGGGGCGAACATTTTTAATAGTTACTTCGTTACAATGTATGAAAAAGATGTTAGACTAGACAGACGCATACACTGTGTGTGATACCTTCAAGATAGAGATGTAGCACTAGACTAAGTTTATTTGGAGAGACGAGCGACAAAGCGATCTACCCTCCTGCATTACTGGAATCGTACTGAAGAAAACCAGTTTTCACAGGTGTATAAATATATGGATGTTTAGTGCTACCTCGTGGCGAATCTTTGAACTAACTTACCATTTAGGGTTTTGAGATAAAAGGAGAATGGTTTTTGAAAAATGCTTGTAAAAACAGTGATTGTAGCGCTTCTTGGGAGAGGCAGAATGAACTAATGTTGATTAGTTAATAATTTTCTATGTTTCTTTTAATTACTCTTTTACTATGTGTCTTTTTAAGAAGGCATTATGTGAATTAGATGGTATTAGTTAAGTGTTCTTTAATGATACCGGAAGTGAGCAGAAATAATTTGTTTTCTTCAGAGAATAATGCAAAAAAGAATCTTCCTTGTCGAGTGTGCAATAGTAGATCCAGGCTATATAAGTAAGTGAAGTTTGCTGGGTGGGAGGGTGGGGCGAATATTTTTAATAGTTACTTCGTTACAATGTATGAAAAAGATGTTAGACTAGACAGACGCATACACTTTGTGTGATACCTTCAAGATAGAGATGTAGCACTAGACTAGGTTTATTTGGAGAGAGGAGCGACAAAGCGATCTACCCTCCTGCATTACTGGAATCGTACTGAAGAAAAACAGTTTTCACAGGTGTATAAATATATGGATGTTTAGTGCTACCTCGTGGCGAATCTTTGAACTAACTTACCATTTAGGGTTTTGAGATAAAAGGAGAATGGTTTTTGAAAAATGCTTGTAAAAACAGTGATTGTAGCGCTTCTTGGGAGAGGCAGAATGAACTAATGTTGATTAGTTAATAATTTTCTATGTTTCTTTTAATTACTCTTTTACTATGTGTTTTTTTAAGAAGGCATTATGTGAATTAGATGGTATTAGTTAAGTGTTCTTTAATGATACCGGAAGTGAGCAGAAATAATTTGTTTTCTTTGGAGAATAATGCAAAAAAGAATCTTCCTTGTCGAGTGTGCAATAGTAGATCCAGGCTATATAAGTAAGTGAAGTTTGCCGGGTGGGAGGGTGGGGCGAATATTTTTAATAGTTACTTCGTTACAATGTATGAAAAAGATGTTAGACTAGACAGACGCATACACTGTGTGTGATACCTTCAAGATAGAGATGTAGCACTAGACTAGGTTTATTTGGAGAGAGGAGCGACAAAGCGATCTACCCTCCTGCATTACTGGAATCGTACTGAAGAAAACCAGTTTTCACAGGTGTATAAATATATGGATATTTAGTGCTACCTCGTGGCGAATCTTTGAACTAACTTACCATTTAGGGTTTTGAGATAAAAGGAGAATGGTTTTTGAAAAATGCTTGTAAAAACAGTGATTGTAGCGCTTCTTGGGAGAGGCAGAATGAACTAATGTTGATTAGTTAATAATTTTCTATGTTTCTTTTAATTACTCTTTTACTATGTGTTTTTTTAAGAAGGCATTATGTGAATTAGATGGTATTAGTTAAGTGTTCTTTAATGATACCGGAAGTGAGCAGAAATAATTTGTTTTCTTTGGAGAATAATGCAAAAAAGAATCTTCCTTGTCGAGTGTGCAATAGTAGATCCAGGCTATATAAGTAAGTGAAGTTTGCCGGGTGGGAGGGTGGGGCGAATATTTTTAATAGTTACTTCGTTACAATGTATGAAAAAGATGTTAGACTAGACAGACGCATACACTGTGTGTGATACCTTCAAGATAGAGATGTAGCACTAGACTAGGTTTATTTGGAGAGACGAGCGACAAAGCGATCTACCCTCCTGCATTACTGGAATCGTACTGAAGAAAAACAGTTTTCACAGGTGTATAAATATATGGATGTTTAGTGCTACCTCGTGGCGAATCTTTGAACTAACTTACCATTTAGGGTTTTGAGATAAAAGGAGAATGGTTTTTGAAAAATGCTTGTAAAAACAGTGATTGTAGCGCTTCTTGGGAGAGGCAGAATGAACTAATGTTGATTAGTTAATAATTTTCTATGTTTCTTTTAATTACTCTTTTACTTTGTGTTTTTTTAAGAAGGTATTATGTCAATTAGATGGGATTAGTTAAGTGTTCTTTAATGATACCGGAAGTGAGCAGAAATAATTTGTTTTCTTTGGAGAATAATGCAAAAAAGAATCTTCCTTGTCGAGTGTGCAATAGTACATCCAGGCTATATAAGTAAGTGAAGTTTGCCGGGTGGGAGGGTGGGGCGAATATTTTTAATAGTTACTTCGTTACAATGTATGAAAAAGATGTTAGACTAGACAGACGCATACACTGTGTGTGATACCTTCAAGATAGAGATGTAGCACTAGACTAGGTTTATTTGGAGAGACGAGCGACAAAGCGATCTACCCTCCTGCATTACTGGAATCGTACTGAAGAAAAACAGTTTTCACAGGTGTATAAATATATGGATGTTTAGTGCTACCTCGTGGCGAATTTTTGAACTAACTTACCATTTAGGGTTTTGAGATAAAAGGAGAATGGTTTTTGAAAAATGCTTGTAAAAACAGTGATTGTAGCGCTTCTTGGGAGAGGCAGAATGAACTAATGTTGATTAGTTAATAATTTTCTATGTTTCTTTTAATTACTCTTTTACTATGTGTTTTTTTAAGAAGGCATTATGTGAATTAGATGGTATTAGTTAGGTGTTCTTTAATGATACCGGAAGTGAGCAGAAATAATTTGTTTTCTTTGGAGAATAATGCAAAAAAGAATCTTCCTTGTCGAGTGTGCAATAGTACATCCAGGCTATATAAGTAAGTGAAGTTTGCCGGGTGGGAGGGTGGGGCGAATATTTTTAATAGTTACTTCGTTACAATGTATGAAAAAGATGTTAGACTAGACAGACGCATACACTGTGTGTGATACCTTCAAGATAGAGATGTAGCACTAGACTAGGTTTATTTGGAGAGACGAGCGACAAAGCGATCTACCCTCCTGCATTACTGGAATCGTACTGAAGAAAAACAGTTTTCACAGGTGTATAAATATATGGATGTTTAGTGCTACCTCGTGGCGAATTTTTGAACTAACTTACCATTTAGGGTTTTGAGATAAAAGGAGAATGGTTTTTGAAAAATGCTTGTAAAAACAGTGATTGTAGCGCTTCTTGGGAGAGGCAGAATGAACTAATGTTGATTAGTTAATAATTTTCTATGTTTCTTTTAATTACTCTTTTACTATGTGTTTTTTTAAGAAGGCATTATGTGAATTAGATGGTATTAGTTAGGTGTTCTTTAATGATACCGGAAGTGAGCAGAAATAATTTGTTTTCTTTGGAGAATAATGCAAAAAAGAATCTTCCTTGTCGAGTGTGCAATAGTACATCCAGGCTATATAAGTAAGTGAAGTTTGCCGGGTGGGAGGGTGGGGCGAATATTTTTAATAGTTACTTCGTTACAATGTATGAAAAAGATGTTAGACTAGACAGACGCATACACTGTGTGTGATACCTTCAAGATAGAGATGTAGCACTAGACTAGGTTTATTTGGAGAGACGAGCGACAAAGCGATCTACCCTCCTGTATTACTGGAATCGTACTGAAGAAAACCAGTTTTCACAGGTGTATAAATATATGGATATTTAGTGCTACCTCGTGGCGAATCTTTGAACTAACTTACCATTTAGGGTTTTGAGATAAAAGGAGAATGGTTTTTGAAAAATGCTTGTAAAAACAGTGATTGTAGCGCTTCTTGGGAGAGGCAGAATGAACTAATGTTGATTAGTTAATAATTTTCTATGTTTCTTTTAATTACTCTTTTACTATGTGTTTTTTTAAGAAGGCATTATGTGAATTAGATGGTATTAGTTAAGTGTTCTTTAATGATACCGGAAGTGAGCAGAAATAATTTGTTTTCTTTGGAGAATAATGCAAAAAAGAATCTTCCTTGTCGAGTGTGCAATAGTAGATCCAGGCTGTATAAGTAAGTGAAGTTTGCCGGGTGGGAGGGTGGGGCGAATATTTTTAATAGTTACTTCGTTACAATGTATGAAAAAGATGTTAGACTAGACAGACGCATACACTGTGTGTGATACCTTCAAGATAGAGATGTAGCACTAGACTAGGTTTATTTGGAGAGACGAGCGACAAAGCGATCTACCCTCCTGCATTACTGGAATCGTACTGAAGAAAACCAGTTTTCACAGGTGTATAAATATATGGATATTTAGTGCTACCTCGTGGCGAATCTTTGAACTAACTTACCATTTAGGGTTTTGAGATAAAAGGAGAATGGTTTTTGAAAAATGCTTGTAAAAACAGTGATTGTAGCGCTTCTTGGGAGAGGCAGAATGAACTAATGTTGATTAGTTAATAATTTTCTATGTTTCTTTTAATTACTCTTTTACTATGTGTTTTTTTAAGAAGGCATTATGTGAATTAGATGGTATTAGTTAAGTGTTCTTTAATGATACCGGAAGTGAGCAGAAATAATTTGTTTTCTTTGGAGAATAATGCAAAAAAGAATCTTCCTTGTCGAGTGTGCAATAGTAGATCCAGGCTGTATAAGTAAGTGAAGTTTGCCGGGTGGGAGGGTGGGGCGAATATTTTTAATAGTTACTTCGTTACAATGTATGAAAAAGATGTTAGACTAGACAGACGCATACACTGTGTGTGATACCTTCAAGATAGAGATGTAGCACTAGACTAGGTTTATTTGGAGAGACGAGCGACAAAGCGATCTACCCTCCTGCATTACTGGAATCGTACTGAAGAAAAACAGTTTTCACAGGTGTATAAATATATGGATGTTTAGTGCTACCTCGTGGCGAATTTTTGAACTAACTTACCATTTAGGGTTTTGAGATAAAAGGAGAATGGTTTTTGAAAAATGCTTGTAAAAACAGTGATTGTAGCGCTTCTTGGGAGAGGCAGAATGAACTAATGTTGATTAGTTAATAATTTTCTATGTTTCTTTTAATTACTCTTTTACTTTGTGTTTTTTTAAGAAGGTATTATGTCAATTAGATGGGATTAGTTAAGTGTTCTTTAATGATACCGGAAGTGAGCAGAAATAATTTGTTTTCTTTGGAGAATAATGCAAAAAAGAATCTTCCTTGTCGAGTGTGCAATATTAGATCCAGGCTATATAAGTAAGTGAAGTTTGCTGGGTGGGAGGGTGGGGCGAATATTTTTAATAGTTACTTCGTTACAATGTATGAAAAAGATGTTAGACTAGACAGACGCATACACTGTGTGTGATACCTTCAAGATAGAGATGTAGCACTAGACTAGGTTTATTTGGAGAGACGAGCGACAAAGCGATCTACCCTCCTGTATTACTGGAATCGTACTGAAAAAAAACAGTTTTCACAGGTGTATAAATATATGGATGTTTAGTGCTACCTCGTGGCGAATCTTTCAACTAACTTACCATTTAGGGTTTTGAGATAAAAGGAGAATGGTTTTTGAAAAATGCTTGTAAAAACAGTGATTGTAGCGCTTCTTGGGAGAGGCAGAATGAACTAATGTTGATTAGTTAATAATTTTCTATGTTTCTTTTAATTACTCTTTTACTATGTGTTTTTTTAAGAAGGCATTATGTGAATTAGATGGTATTAGTTAGGTGTTCTTTAATGATACCGGAAGTGAGCAGAAATAATTTGTTTTCTTTGGAGAATAATGCAAAAAAGAATCTTCCTTGTCGAGTGTGCAATAGTACATCCAGGCTATATAAGTAAGTGAAGTTTGCCGGGTGGGAGGGTGGGGCGAATATTTTTAATAGTTACTTCGTTACAATGTATGAAAAAGATGTTAGACTAGACAGACGCATACACTGTGTGTGATACCTTCAAGATAGAGATGTAGCACTAGACTAGGTTTATTTGGAGAGAGGAGCGACAAAGCGATCTACCCTCCTGCATTACTGGAATCGTACTGAAGAAAAACAGTTTTCACAGGTGTATAAATATATGGATGTTTAGTGCTACCTCGTGGCGAATTTTTGAACTAACTTACCATTTAGGGTTTTGAGATAAAAGGAGAATGGTTTTTGAAAAATGCTTGTAAAAACAGTGATTGTAGCGCTTCTTGGGAGAGGCAGAATGAACTAATGTTGATTAGTTAATAATTTTCTATGTTTCTTTTAATTACTCTTTTACTATGTGTTTTTTTAAGAAGGCATTATGTGAATTAGATGGTATTAGTTAGGTGTTCTTTAATGATACCGGAAGTGAGCAGAAATAATTTGTTTTCTTTGGAGAATAATGCAAAAAAGAATCTTCCTTGTCGAGTGTGCAATAGTACATCCAGGCTATATAAGTAAGTGAAGTTTGCCGGGTGGGAGGGTGGGGCGAATATTTTTAATAGTTACTTCGTTACAATGTATGAAAAAGATGTTAGACTAGACAGACGCATACACTGTGTGTGATACCTTCAAGATAGAGATGTAGCACTAGACTAGGTTTATTTGGAGAGAGGAGCGACAAAGCGATCTACCCTCCTGCATTACTGGAATCGTACTGAAGAAAAACAGTTTTCACAGGTGTATAAATATATGGATGTTTAGTGCTACCTCGTGGCGAATCTTTGAACTAACTTACCATTTAGGGTTTTGAGATAAAAGGAGAATGGTTTTTGAAAAATGCTTGTAAAAACAGTGATTGTAGCGCTTCTTGGGAGAGGCAGAATGAACTAATGTTGATTAGTTAATAATTTTCTATGTTTCTTTTAATTACTCTTTTACTATGTGTTTTTTTAAGAAGGCATTATGTGAATTAGATGGTATTAGTTAAGTGTTCTTTAATGATACCGGAAGTGAGCAGAAATAATTTGTTTTCTTTGGAGAATAATGCAAAAAAGAATCTTCCTTGTCGAGTGTGCAATAGTAGATCCAGGCTATATAAGTAAGTGAAGTTTGCTGGGTGGGTGGGTGGGGCGAATATTTTTAATAGTTACTTCGTTACAATGTATGAAAAAGATGTTAGACTAGACAGACGCATACACTGTGTGTGATACCTTCAAGATAGAGATGTAGCACTAGACTAGGTTTATTTGGAGAGACGAGCGACAAAGCGATCTACCCTCCTGCATTACTGGAATCGTACTGAAGAAAAACAGTTTTCACAGGTGTATAAATATATGGATGTTTAGTGCTACCTCGTGGCGAATCTTTGAACTAACTTACCATTTAGGGTTTTGAGATAAAAGGAGAATGGTTTTTGAAAAATGCTTGTAAAAACAGTGATTGTAGCGCTTCTTGGGAGAGGCAGAATGAACTAATGTTGATTAGTTAATAATTTTCTATGTTTCTTTTAATTACTCTTTTACTTTGTGTTTTTTTAAGAAGGTATTATGTCAATTAGATGGGATTAGTTAAGTGTTCTTTAATGATACCGGAAGTGAGCAGAAATAATTTGTTTTCTTTGGAGAATAATGCAAAAAAGAATCTTCCTTGTCGAGTGTGCAATAGTACATCCAGGCTATATAAGTAAGTGAAGTTTGCCGGGTGGGAGGGTGGGGCGAATATTTTTAATAGTTACTTCGTTACAATGTATGAAAAAGATGTTAGACTAGACAGACGCATACACTGTGTGTGATACCTTCAAGATAGAGATGTAGCACTAGACTAGGTTTATTTGGAGAGACGAGCGACAAAGCGATCTACCCTCCTGCATTACTGGAATCGTACTGAAGAAAAACAGTTTTCACAGGTGTATAAATATATGGATGTTTAGTGCTACCTCGTGGCGAATTTTTGAACTAACTTACCATTTAGGGTTTTGAGATAAAAGGAGAATGGTTTTTGAAAAATGCTTGTAAAAACAGTGATTGTAGCGCTTCTTGGGAGAGGCAGAATGAACTAATGTTGATTAGTTAATAATTTTCTATGTTTCTTTTAATTACTCTTTTACTATGTGTTTTTTTAAGAAGGCATTATGTGAATTAGATGGTATTAGTTAGGTGTTCTTTAATGATACCGGAAGTGAGCAGAAATAATTTGTTTTCTTTGGAGAATAATGCAAAAAAGAATCTTCCTTGTCGAGTGTGCAATAGTAGATCCAGGCTATATAAGTAAGTGAAGTTTGCCGGGTGGGAGGGTGGGGCGAATATTTTTAATAGTTACTTCGTTACAATGTATGAAAAAGATGTTAGACTAGACAGACGCATACACTGTGTGTGATACCTTCAAGATAGAGATGTAGCACTAGACTAGGTTTATTTGGAGAGAGGAGCGACAAAGCGATCTACCCTCCTGCATTACTGGAATCGTACTGAAGAAAAACAGTTTTCACAGGTGTATAAATATATGGATGTTTAGTGCTACCTCGTGGCGAATCTTTGAACTAACTTACCATTTAGGGTTTTGAGATAAAAGGAGAATGGTTTTTGAAAAATGCTTGTAAAAACAGTGATTGTAGCGCTTCTTGGGAGAGGCAGAATGAACTAATGTTGATTAGTTAATAATTTTCTATGTTTCTTTTAATTACTCTTTTACTATGTGTTTTTTTAAGAAGGCATTATGTGAATTAGATGGTATTATTTAAGTGTTCTTTAATGATACCGGAAGTGAGCAGAAATAATTTGTTTTCTTTGGAGAATAATGCAAAAAAGAATCTTCCTTGTCGAGTGTGCAATAGTAGATCCAGGCTATATAAGTAAGTGAAGTTTGCCGGGTGGGAGGGTGGGGCGAATATTTTTAATAGTTACTTCGTTACAATGTATGAAAAAGATGTTAGACTAGACAGACGCATACACTGTGTGTGATACCTTCAAGATAGAGATGTAGCACTAGACTAGGTTTATTTGGAGAGACGAGCGACAAAGCGATCTACCCTCCTGCATTACTAGAATCGTACTGAAGAAAAACAGTTTTCACAGGTGTATAAATATATGGATGTTTAGTGCTACCTCGTGGCGAATCTTTGAACTAACTTACCATTTAGGGTTTTGAGATAAAAGGAGAATGGTTTTTGAGAAATGCTTGTAAAAACAGTGATTGTAGCGCTTCTTGGGAGAGGCAGAATGAACTAATGTTGATTAGTTAATAATTTTCTATGTTTCTTTTAATTACTCTTTTACTTTGTGTTTTTTTAAGAAGGTATTATGTCAATTAGATGGGATTAGTTAAGTGTTCTTTAATGATACCGGAAGTGAGCAGAAATAATTTGTTTTCTTTGGAGAATAATGCAAAAAAGAATCTTCCTTGTCGAGTGTGCAATAGTACATCCAGGCTATATAAGTAAGTGAAGTTTGCCGGGTGGGAGGGTGGGGCGAATATTTTTAATAGTTACTTCGTTACAATGTATGAAAAAGATGTTAGACTAGACAGACGCATACACTGTGTGTGATACCTTCAAGATAGAGATGTAGCACTAGACTAGGTTTATTTGGAGAGACGAGCGACAAAGCGATCTACCCTCCTGCATTACTGGAATCGTACTGAAGAAAAACAGTTTTCACAGGTGTATAAATATATGGATGTTTAGTGCTACCTCGTGGCGAATTTTTGAACTAACTTACCATTTAGGGTTTTGAGATAAAAGGAGAATGGTTTTTGAAAAATGCTTGTAAAAACAGTGATTGTAGCGCTTCTTGGGAGAGGCAGAATGAACTAATGTTGATTAGTTAATAATTTTCTATGTTTCTTTTAATTACTCTTTTACTATGTGTTTTTTTAAGAAGGCATTATGTGAATTAGATGGTATTAGTTAAGTGTTCTTTAATGATACCGGAAGTGAGCAGAAATAATTTGTTTTCTTTGGAGAATAATGCAAAAAAGAATCTTCCTTGTCGAGTGTGCAATAGTAGATCCAGGCTATATAAGTAAGTGAAGTTTGCCGGGTGGGAGGGTGGGGCGAATATTTTTAATAGTTACTTCGTTACAATGTATGAAAAAGATGTTAGACTAGACAGACGCATACACTGTGTGTGATACCTTCAAGATAGAGATGTAGCACTAGACTAGGTTTATTTGGAGAGAGGAGCGACAAAGCGATCTACCCTCCTGCATTACTGGAATCGTACTGAAGAAAAACAGTTTTCACAGGTGTATAAATATATGGATGTTTAGTGCTACCTCGTGGCGAATCTTTGAACTAACTTACCATTTAGGGTTTTGAGATAAAAGGAGAATGGTTTTTGAAAAATGCTTGTAAAAACAGTGATTGTAGCGCTTCTTGGGAGAGGCAGAATGAACTAATGTTGATTAGTTAATAATTTTCTATGTTTCTTTTAATTACTCTTTTACTATGTGTTTTTTTAAGAAGGCATTATGTGAATTAGATGGTATTAGTTAAGTGTTCTTTAATGATACCGGAAGTGAGCAGAAATAATTTGTTTTCTTTGGAGAATAATGCAAAAAAGAATCTTCCTTGTCGAGTGTGCAATAGTACATCCAGGCTATATAAGTAAGTGAAGTTTGCCGGGTGGGAGGGTGGGGCGAATATTTTTAATAGTTACTTCGTTACAATGTATGAAAAAGATGTTAGACTAGACAGACGCATACACTGTGTGTGATACCTTCAAGATAGAGATGTAGCACTAGACTAGGTTTATTTGGAGAGACGAGCGACAAAGCGATCTACCCTCCTGCATTACTGGAATCGTACTGAAGAAAAACAGTTTTCACAGGTGTATAAATATATGGATGTTTAGTGCTACCTCGTGGCGAATTTTTGAACTAACTTACCATTTAGGGTTTTGAGATAAAAGAAGAATGGTTTTTGAAAAATGCTTGTAAAAACAGTGATTGTAGCGCTTCTTGGGAGAGGCAGAATGAACTAATGTTGATTAGTTAATAATTTTCTATGTTTCTTTTAATTACTCTTTTACTATGTGTTTTTTTAAGAAGGCATTATGTGAATTAGATGGTATTAGTTAAGTGTTCTTTAATGATACCGGAAGTGAGCAGAAATAATTTGTTTTCTTTGGAGAATAATGCAAAAAAGAATCTTCCTTGTCGAGTGTGCAATATTAGATCCAGGCTATATAAGTAAGTGAAGTTTGCTGGGTGGGAGGGTGGGGCGAATATTTTTAATAGTTACTTCGTTACAATGTATGAAAAAGATGTTAGACTAGACAGACGCATACACTGTGTGTGATACCTTCAAGATAGAGATGTAGCACTAGACTAGGTTTATTTGGAGAGACGAGCGACAAAGCGATCTACCCTCCTGCATTACTGGAATCGTACTGAAGAAAAACAGTTTTCACAGGTGTATAAATATATGGATGTTTAGTGCTACCTCGTGGCGAATCTTTGAACTAACTTACCATTTAGGGTTTTGAGATAAAAGGAGAATGGTTTTTGAAAAATGCTTGTAAAAACAGTGATTGTAGCGCTTCTTGGGAGAGGCAGAATGAACTAATGTTGATTAGTTAATAATTTTCTATGTTTCTTTTAATTACTCTTTTACTATGTGTTTTTTTAAGAAGGCATTATGTGAATTAGATGGTATTAGTTAAGTGTTCTTTAATGATACCGGAAGTGAGCAGAAATAATTTGTTTTCTTTGGAGAATAATGCAAAAAAGAATCTTCCTTGTCGAGTGTGCAATAGTACATCCAGGCTATATAAGTAAGTGAAGTTTGCCGGGTGGGAGGGTGGGGCCAATATTTTTAATAGTTACTTCGTTACAATGTATGAAAAAGATGTTAGACTAGACAGACGCATACACTGTGTGTGATACCTTCAAGATAGAGATGTAGCACTAGACTAGGTTTATTTGGAGAGACGAGCGACAAAGCGATCTACCCTCCTGCATTACTGGAATCGTACTGAAGAAAAACAGTTTTCACAGGTGTATAAATATATGGATGTTTAGTGCTACCTCGTGGCGAATCTTTGAACTAACTTACCATTTAGGGTTTTGAGATAAAAGGAGAATGGTTTTTGAAAAATGCTTGTAAAAACAGTGATTGTAGCGCTTCTTGGGAGAGGCAGAATGAACTAATGTTGATTAGTTAATAATTTTCTATGTTTCTTTTAATTACTCTTTTACTATGTGTTTTTTTAAGAAGGCATTATGTGAATTAGATGGTATTAGTTAAGTGTTCTTTAATGATACCGGAAGTGAGCAGAAATAATTTGTTTTCTTTGGAGAATAATGCAAAAAAGAATCTTCCTTGTCGAGTGTGCAATAGTAGATCCACGCTATATAAGTAAGTGAAGTTTGCTGGGTGGGAGGGTGGGGCGAATATTTTTAATAGTTACTTCGTTACAATGTATGAAAAAGATGTTAGACTAGACAGACGCATACACTGTGTGTGATACCTTCAAGATAGAGATGTAGCACTAGACTAGGTTTATTTGGAGAGACGAGCGACAAAGCGATCTACCCTCCTGCATTACTGGAATCGTACTGAAGAAAACCAGTTTTCACAGGTGTATAAATATATGGATGTTTAGTGCTACCTCGTGGCGAATCTTTGAACTAACTTACCATTTAGGGTTTTGAGATAAAAGGAGAATGGTTTTTGAAAAATGCTTGTAAAAACAGTGATTGTAGCGCTTCTTGGGAGAGGCAGAATGAACTAATGTTGATTAGTTAATAATTTTCTATGTTTCTTTTAATTACTCTTTTACTATGTGTCTTTTTAAGAAGGCATTATGTGAATTAGATGGTATTAGTTAAGTGTTCTTTAATGATACCGGAAGTGAGCAGAAATAATTTGTTTTCTTCAGAGAATAATGCAAAAAAGAATCTTCCTTGTCGAGTGTGCAATAGTAGATCCAGGCTATATAAGTAAGTGAAGTTTGCCGGGTGGGAGGGTGGGGCGAACATTTTTAATAGTTACTTCGTTACAATGTATGAAAAAGATGTTAGACTAGACAGACGCATACACTGTGTGTGATACCTTCAAGATAGAGATGTAGCACTAGACTAGGTTTATTTGGAGAGACGAGCGACAAAGCGATCTACCCTCCTGCATTACTGGAATCGTACTGAAGAAAAACAGTTTTCACAGGTGTATAAATATATGGATGTTTAGTGCTACCTCGTGGCGAATCTTTGAACTAACTTACCATTTAGGGTTTTGAGATAAAAGGAGAATGGTTTTTGAAAAATGCTTGTAAAAACAGTGATTGTAGCGCTTCTTGGGAGAGGCAGAATGAACTAATGTTGATTAGTTAATAATTTTCTATGTTTCTTTTAATTACTCTTTTACTATGTGTTTTTTTAAGAAGGCATTATGTGAATTAGATGGTATTAGTTAAGTGTTCTTTAATGATACCGGAAGTGAGCAGAAATAATTTGTTTTCTTTGGAGAATAATGCAAAAAAGAATCTTCCTTGTCGAGTGTGCAATAGTACATCCAGGCTATATAAGTAAGTGAAGTTTGCTGGGTGGGAGGGTGGGGCGAATATTTTTAATAGTTACTTCGTTACAATGTATGAAAAAGATGTTAGACTAGACAGACGCATACACTGTGTGTGATACCTTCAAGATAGAGATGTAGCACTAGACTAGGTTTATTTGGAGAGACGAGCGACAAAGCGATCTACCCTCCTGCATTACTGGAATCGTACTGAAGAAAAACAGTTTTCACAGGTGTATAAATATATGGATGTTTAGTGCTACCTCGTGGCGAATCTTTGAACTAACTTACCATTTAGGGTTTTGAGATAAAAGGAGAATGGTTTTTGAAAAATGCTTGTAAAAACAGTGATTGTAGCGCTTCTTGGGAGAGGCAGAATGAACTAATGTTGATTAGTTAATAATTTTCTATGTTTCTTTTAATTACTCTTTTACTATGTGTTTTTTTAAGAAGGCATTATGTGAATTAGATGGTATTAGTTAAGTGTTCTTTAATGATACCGGAAGTGAGCAGAAATAATTTGTTTTCTTTGGAGAATAATGCAAAAAAGAATCTTCCTTGTCGAGTGTGCAATATTAGATCCAGGCTATATAAGTAAGTGAAGTTTGCTGGGTGGGAGGGTGGGGCGAATATTTTTAATAGTTACTTCGTTACAATGTATGAAAAAGATGTTAGACTAGACAGACGCATACACTGTGTGTGATACCTTCAAGATAGAGATGTCGCACTAGACTAGGTTTATTTGGAGAGACGAGCGACAAAGCGATCTACCCTCCTGCATTACTGGAATCGTAATGAAAAAAAACAGTTTTCACATGTGTATAAATATATGGATGTTTAGTGTTACCTCGTGGCGAATCTTTGAACTAACTTACCATTTAGGGTTTTGAGATAAAAGGAGAATGGTTTTTGAAAAATGCTTGTAAAAACAGTGATTGTAGCGCTTCTTGGGAGAGGCAGAATGAACTAATGTTGATTAGTTAATAATTTTCTATGTTTCTTTTAATTACTCTTTTACTATGTGTTTTTTTAAGAAGGCATTATGTGAATTAGATGGTATTAGTTAAGTGTTCTTTAATGATACCGGAAGTGAGCAGAAATAATTTGTTTTCTTTGGAGAATAATGCAAAAAAGAATCTTCCTTGTCGAGTGTGCAATAGTAGATCCAGGCTATATAAGTAAGTGAAGTTTGCCGGGTGGGAGGGTGGGGCGAACATTTTTAATAGTTACTTCGTTACAATGTATGAAAAAGATGTTAGACTAGACAGACGCATACACTGTGTGTGATACCTTCAAGATAGAGATGTAGCACTAGACTAGGTTTATTTGGAGAGACGAGCGACAAAGCGATCTACCCTCCTGCATTACTGGAATCGTACTGAAGAAAACCAGTTTTCACAGGTGTATAAATATATGGATGTTTAGTGCTACCTCGTGGCGAATCTTTGAACTAACTTACCATTTAGGGTTTTGAGATAAAAGGAGAATGGTTTTTGAAAAATGCTTGTAAAAACAGTGATTGTAGCGCTTCTTGGGAGAGGCAGAATGAACTAATGTTGATTAGTTAATAATTTTCTATGTTTCTTTTAATTACTCTTTTACTATGTGTCTTTTTAAGAAGGCATTATGTGAATTAGATGGTATTAGTTAAGTGTTCTTTAATGATACCGGAAGTGAGCAGAAATAATTTGTTTTCTTCAGAGAATAATGCAAAAAAGAATCTTCCTTGTCGAGTGTGCAATAGTAGATCCAGGCTATATAAGTAAGTGAAGTTTGCCGGGTGGGAGGGTGGGGCGAACATTTTTAATAGTTACTTCGTTACAATGTATGAAAAAGATGTTATACTAGACAGACGCATACACTGTGTGTGATACCTTCAAGATAGAGATGTAGCACTAGACTAAGTTTATTTGGAGAGACGAGCGACAAAGCGATCTACCCTCCTGCATTACTGGAATCGTACTGAAGAAAACCAGTTTTCACAGGTGTATAAATATATGGATGTTTAGTGCTACCTCGTGGCGAATCTTTGAACTAACTTACCATTTAGGGTTTTGAGATAAAAGGAGAATGGTTTTTGAAAAATGCTTGTAAAAACAGTGATTGTAGCGCTTCTTGGGAGAGGCAGAATGAACTAATGTTGATTAGTTAATAATTTTCTATGTTTCTTTTAATTACTCTTTTACTATGTGTCTTTTTAAGAAGGCATTATGTGAATTAGATGGTATTAGTTAAGTGTTCTTTAATGATACCGGAAGTGAGCAGAAATAATTTGTTTTCTTCAGAGAATAATGCAAAAAAGAATCTTCCTTGTCGAGTGTGCAATAGTAGATCCAGGCTATATAAGTAAGTGAAGTTTGCTGGGTGGGAGGGTGGGGCGAATATTTTTAATAGTTACTTCGTTACAATGTATGAAAAAGATGTTAGACTAGACAGACGCATACACTTTGTGTGATACCTTCAAGATAGAGATGTAGCACTAGACTAGGTTTATTTGGAGAGAGGAGCGACAAAGCGATCTACCCTCCTGCATTACTGGAATCGTACTGAAGAAAAACAGTTTTCACAGGTGTATAAATATATGGATGTTTAGTGCTACCTCGTGGCGAATCTTTGAACTAACTTACCATTTAGGGTTTTGAGATAAAAGGAGAATGGTTTTTGAAAAATGCTTGTAAAAACAGTGATTGTAGCGCTTCTTGGGAGAGGCAGAATGAACTAATGTTGATTAGTTAATAATTTTCTATGTTTCTTTTAATTACTCTTTTACTATGTGTTTTTTTAAGAAGGCATTATGTGAATTAGATGGTATTAGTTAAGTGTTCTTTAATGATACCGGAAGTGAGCAGAAATAATTTGTTTTCTTTGGAGAATAATGCAAAAAAGAATCTTCCTTGTCGAGTGTGCAATAGTAGATCCAGGCTATATAAGTAAGTGAAGTTTGCCGGGTGGGAGGGTGGGGCGAATATTTTTAATAGTTACTTCGTTACAATGTATGAAAAAGATGTTAGACTAGACAGACGCATACACTGTGTGTGATACCTTCAAGATAGAGATGTAGCACTAGACTAGGTTTATTTGGAGAGAGGAGCGACAAAGCGATCTACCCTCCTGCATTACTGGAATCGTACTGAAGAAAACCAGTTTTCACAGGTGTATAAATATATGGATATTTAGTGCTACCTCGTGGCGAATCTTTGAACTAACTTACCATTTAGGGTTTTGAGATAAAAGGAGAATGGTTTTTGAAAAATGCTTGTAAAAACAGTGATTGTAGCGCTTCTTGGGAGAGGCAGAATGAACTAATGTTGATTAGTTAATAATTTTCTATGTTTCTTTTAATTACTCTTTTACTATGTGTTTTTTTAAGAAGGCATTATGTGAATTAGATGGTATTAGTTAAGTGTTCTTTAATGATACCGGAAGTGAGCAGAAATAATTTGTTTTCTTTGGAGAATAATGCAAAAAAGAATCTTCCTTGTCGAGTGTGCAATAGTACATCCAGGCTATATAAGTAAGTGAAGTTTGCCGGGTGGGAGGGTGGGGCGAATATTTTTAATAGTTACTTCGTTACAATGTATGAAAAAGATGTTAGACTAGACAGACGCATACACTGTGTGTGATACCTTCAAGATAGAGATGTAGCACTAGACTAGGTTTATTTGGAGAGACGAGCGACAAAGCGATCTACCCTCCTGCATTACTGGAATCGTACTGAAGAAAAACAGTTTTCACAGGTGTATAAATATATGGATGTTTAGTGCTACCTCGTGGCGAATCTTTGAACTAACTTACCATTTAGGGTTTTGAGATAAAAGGAGAATGGTTTTTGAAAAATGCTTGTAAAAACAGTGATTGTAGCGCTTCTTGGGAGAGGCAGAATGAACTAATGTTGATTAGTTAATAATTTTCTATGTTTCTTTTAATTACTCTTTTACTTTGTGTTTTTTTAAGAAGGTATTATGTCAATTAGATGGGATTAGTTAAGTGTTCTTTAATGATACCGGAAGTGAGCAGAAATAATTTGTTTTCTTTGGAGAATAATGCAAAAAAGAATCTTCCTTGTCGAGTGTGCAATAGTACATCCAGGCTATATAAGTAAGTGAAGTTTGCCGGGTGGGAGGGTGGGGCGAATATTTTTAATAGTTACTTCGTTACAATGTATGAAAAAGATGTTAGACTAGACAGACGCATACACTGTGTGTGATACCTTCAAGATAGAGATGTAGCACTAGACTAGGTTTATTTGGAGAGACGAGAGACAAAGCGATCTACCCTCCTGCATTACTGGAATCGTACTGAAGAAAAACAGTTTTCACAGGTGTATAAATATATGGATGTTTAGTGCTACCTCGTGGCGAATTTTTGAACTAACTTACCATTTAGGGTTTTGAGATAAAAGGAGAATGGTTTTTGAAAAATGCTTGTAAAAACAGTGATTGTAGCGCTTCTTGGGAGAGGCAGAATGAACTAATGTTGATTAGTTAATAATTTTCTATGTTTCTTTTAATTACTCTTTTACTATGTGTTTTTTTAAGAAGGCATTATGTGAATTAGATGGTATTAGTTAAGTGTTCTTTAATGATACCGGAAGTGAGCAGAAATAATTTGTTTTCTTTGGAGAATAATGCAAAAAAGAATCTTCCTTGTCGAGTGTGCAATATTAGATCCAGGCTATATAAGTAAGTGAAGTTTGCTGGGTGGGAGGGTGGGGCGAATATTTTTAATAGTTACTTCGTTACAATGTATGAAAAAGATGTTAGACTAGACAGACGCATACACTGTGTGTGATACCTTCAAGATAGAGATGTAGCACTAGACTAGGTTTATTTGGAGAGAGGAGCGACAAAGCGACCTACCCTCCTGCATTACTGGAATCGTACTGAAGAAAAACAGTTTTCACAGGTGTATAAATATATGGATGCTTAGTGCTACCTCGTGGCGAATTTTTGAACTAACTTACCATTTAGGGTTTTGAGATAAAAGGAGAATGGTTTTTGAAAAATGCTTGTAAAAACAGTGATTGTAGCGCTTCTTGGGAGAGGCAGAATGAACTAATGTTGATTAGTTAATAATTTTCTATGTTTCTTTTAATTACTCTCTTACTATGTGTTTTTTTAAGAAGGCATTATGTGAATTAGATGGTATTAGTTAAGTGTTCTTTAATGATACCGGAAGTGAGCAGAAATAATTTGTTTTCTTTGGAGAATAATGCAAAAAAGAATCTTCCTTGTCGAGTGTGCAATAGTAGATCCAGGCTATATAAGTAAGTGAAGTTTGCTGGGAGGGAGGGTGGGGCGAATATTTTTAATAGTTACTTCGTTACAATGTATGAAAAAGATGTTAGACTAGACAGACGCATACACTGTGTGTGATACCTTCAAGATAGAGATGTAGCACTAGACTAGGTTTATTTGGAGAGACGAGCGACAAAGCGATCTACCCTCCTGTATTACTGGAATCGTACTGAAGAAAACCAGTTTTCACAGGTGTATAAATATATGGATATTTAGTGCTACCTCGTGGCGAATCTTTGAACTAACTTACCATTTAGGGTTTTGAGATAAAAGGAGAATGGTTTTTGAAAAATGCTTGTAAAAACAGTGATTGTAGCGCTTCTTGGGAGAGGCAGAATGAACTAATGTTGATTAGTTAATAATTTTCTATGTTTCTTTTAATTACTCTTTTACTATGTGTTTTTTTAAGAAGGCATTATGTGAATTAGATGGTATTAGTTAAGTGTTCTTTAATGATACCGGAAGTGAGCAGAAATAATTTGTTTTCTTTGGAGAATAATGCAAAAAAGAATCTTCCTTGTCGAGTGTGCAATATTAGATCCAGGCTATATAAGTAAGTGAAGTTTGCTGGGTGGGAGGGTGGGGCGAATATTTTTAATAGTTACTTCGTTACAATGTATGAAAAAGATGTTAGACTAGACAGACGCATACACTGTGTGTGATACCTTCAAGATAGAGATGTAGCACTAGACTAGGTTTATTTGGAGAGACGAGCGACAAAGCGATCTACCCTCCTGTATTACTGGAATCGTACTGAAAAAAAACAGTTTTCACAGGTGTATAAATATATGGATGTTTAGTGCTACCTCGTGGCGAATCTTTCAACTAACTTACCATTTAGGGTTTTGAGATAAAAGGAGAATGGTTTTTGAAAAATGCTTGTAAAAACAGTGATTGTAGCGCTTCTTGGGAGAGGCAGAATGAACTAATGTTGATTAGTTAATAATTTTCTATGTTTCTTTTAATTACTCTTTTACTATGTGTTTTTTTAAGAAGGCATTATGTGAATTAGATGGTATTAGTTAAGTGTTCTTTAATGATACCGGAAGTGAGCAGAAATAATTTGTTTTCTTTGGAGAATAATGCAAAAAAGAATCTTCCTTGTCGAGTGTGCAATAGTAGATCCAGGCTGTATAAGTAAGTGAAGTTTGCCGGGTGGGAGGGTGGGGCGAATATTTTTAATAGTTACTTCGTTACAATGTATGAAAAAGATGTTAGACTAGACAGACGCATACACTGTGTGTGATACCTTCAAGATAGAGATGTAGCACTAGACTAGGTTTATTTGGAGAGACGAGCGACAAAGCGATCTACCCTCCTGCATTACTGGAATCGTACTGAAGAAAAACAGTTTTCACAGGTGTATAAATATATGGATGTTTAGTGCTACCTCGTGGCGAATCTTTGAACTAACTTACCATTTAGGGTTTTGAGATAAAAGGAGAATGGTTTTTGAAAAATGCTTGTAAAAACAGTGATTGTAGCGCTTCTTGGGAGAGGCAGAATGAACTAATGTTGATTAGTTAATAATTTTCTATGTTTCTTTTAATTACTCTTTTACTTTGTGTTTTTTTAAGAAGGTATTATGTCAATTAGATGGGATTAGTTAAGTGTTCTTTAATGATACCGGAAGTGAGCAGAAATAATTTGTTTTCTTTGGAGAATAATGCAAAAAAGAATCTTCCTTGTCGAGTGTGCAATAGTACATCCAGGCTATATAAGTAAGTGAAGTTTGCCGGGTGGGAGGTTGGGGCGAATATTTTTAATAGTTACTTCGTTACAATGTATGAAAAAGATGTTAGACTAGACAGACGCATACACTGTGTGTGATACCTTCAAGATAGAGATGTAGCACTAGACTAGGTTTATTTGGAGAGACGAGCGACAAAGCGATCTACCCTCCTGCATTACTGGAATCGTACTGAAGAAAAACAGTTTTCACAGGTGTATAAATATATGGATGTTTAGTGCTACCTCGTGGCGAATTTTTGAACTAACTTACCATTTAGGGTTTTGAGATAAAAGGAGAATGGTTTTTGAAAAATGCTTGTAAAAACAGTGATTGTAGCGCTTCTTGGGAGAGGCAGAATGAACTAATGTTGATTAGTTAATAATTTTCTATGTTTCTTTTAATTACTCTTTTACTATGTGTTTTTTTAAGAAGGCATTATGTGAATTAGATGGTATTAGTTAAGTGTTCTTTAATGATACCGGAAGTGAGCAGAAATAATTTGTTTTCTTTGGAGAATAATGCAAAAAAGAATCTTCCTTGTCGAGTGTGCAATATTAGATCCAGGCTATATAAGTAAGTGAAGTTTGCTGGGTGGGAGGGTGGGGCGAATATTTTTAATAGTTACTTCGTTACAATGTATGAAAAAGATGTTAGACTAGACAGACGCATACACTGTGTGTGATACCTTCAAGATAGAGATGTAGCACTAGACTAGGTTTATTTGGAGAGAGGAGCGACAAAGCGACCTACCCTCCTGCATTACTGGAATCGTACTGAAGGAAAACAGTTTTCACAGGTGTATAAATATATGGATGCTTAGTGCTACCTCGTGGCGAATTTTTGAACTAACTTACCATTTAGGGTTTTGAGATAAAAGGAGAATGGTTTTTGAAAAATGCTTGTAAAAACAGTGATTGTAGCGCTTCTTGGGAGAGGCAGAATGAACTAATGTTGATTAGTTAATAATTTTCTATGGTTCTTTTAATTACTCTTTTACTATGTGTTTTTTTAAGAAGGCATTATGTGAATTAGATGGTATTAGTTAAGTGTTCTTTAATGATACCGGAAGTGAGCAGAAATAATTTGTTTTCTTTGGAGAATAATGCAAAAAAGAATCTTCCTTGTCGAGTGTGCAATAGTACATCCAGGCTATATAAGTAAGTGAAGTTTGCTGGGTGGGAGGGTGGTGCGAATATTTTTAATAGTTACTTCGTTACAATGTATGAAAAAGATGTTAGACTAGACAGACGCATACACTGTGTGTGATACCTTCAAGATAGAGATGTAGCACTAGACTAGGTTTATTTGGAGAGAGGAGCGACAAAGCGATCTACCCTCCTGCATTACTGGAATCGTACTGAAGAAAAACAGTTTTCACAGGTGTATAAATATATGGATGTTTAGTGCTACCTCGTGGCGAATCTTTGAACTAACTTACCATTTAGGGTTTTGAGATAAAAGGAGAATGGTTTTTGAAAAATGCTTGTAAAAACAGTGATTGTAGCGCTTCTTGGGAGAGGCAGAATGAACTAATGTTGATTAGTTAATAATTTTCTATGTTTCTTTTAATTACTCTTTTACTATGTGTTTTTTTAAGAAGGCATTATGTGAATTAGATGGTATTAGTTAAGTGTTCTTTAATGATACCGGAAGTGAGCAGAAATAATTTGTTTTCTTTGGAGAATAATGCAAAAAAGAATCTTCCTTGTCGAGTGTGCAATAGTAGATCCAGGCTATATAAGTAAGTGAAGTTTGCTGGGTGGGAGGGTGGGGCGAATATTTTTAATAGTTACTTCGTTACAATGTATGAAAAAGATGTTAGACTAGACAGACGCATACACTGTGTGTGATACCTTCAAGATAGAGATGTAGCACTAGACTAGGTTTATTTGGAGAGACGAGCGACAAAGCGATCTACCCTCCTGTATTACTGGAATCGTACTGAAAAAAAACAGTTTTCACAGGTGTATAAATATATGGATGTTTAGTGCTACCTCGTGGCGAATCTTTCAACTAACTTACCATTTAGGGTTTTGAGATAAAAGGAGAATGGTTTTTGAAAAATGCTTGTAAAAACAGTGATTGTAGCGCTTCTTGGGAGAGGCAGAATGAACTAATGTTGATTAGTTAATAATTTTCTATGTTTCTTTTAATTACTCTTTTACTATGTGTTTTTTTAAGAAGGCATTATGTGAATTAGATGGTATTAGTTAAGTGTTCTTTAATGATACCGGAAGTGAGCAGAAATAATTTGTTTTCTTTGGAGAATAATGCAAAAAAGAATCTTCCTTGTCGAGTGTGCAATAGTACATCCAGGCTATATAAGTAAGTGAAGTTTGCTGGGTGGGAGGGTGGTGCGAATATTTTTAATAGTTACTTCGTTACAATGTATGAAAAAGATGTTAGACTAGACAGACGCATACACTGTGTGTGATACCTTCAAGATAGAGATGTAGCACTAGACTAGGTTTATTTGGAGAGAGGAGCGACAAAGCGATCTACCCTCCTGCATTACTGGAATCGTACTGAAGAAAAACAGTTTTCACAGGTGTATAAATATATGGATGTTTAGTGCTACCTCGTGGCGAATCTTTGAACTAACTTACCATTTAGGGTTTTGAGATAAAAGGAGAATG
Source organism: Rhodnius prolixus (assembly GCF_049639745.1). NCBI lineage: Eukaryota > Metazoa > Arthropoda > Insecta > Hemiptera > Reduviidae > Rhodnius > Rhodnius prolixus. Next base: position 8,718,780 of record NW_027411583.1, on the reverse strand, counting down.
GTTTTTGAAAAATGCTTGTAAAAACAGTGATTGTAGCGCTTCTTGGGAGAGGCAGAATGAACTAATGTTGATTAGTTAATAATTTTCTATGTTTCTTTTAATTACTCTTTTACTATGTGTTTTTTTAAGAAGGCATTATGTGAATTAGATGGTATTAGTTAAGTGTTCTTTAATGATACCGGAAGTGAGCAGAAATAATTTGTTTTCTTTGGAGAATAATGCAAAAAAGAATCTTCCTTGTCGAGTGTGCAATAGTAGATCCAGGCTATATAAGTAAGTGAAGTTTGCTGGGTGGGAGGGTGGGGCGAATATTTTTAATAGTTACTTCGTTACAATGTATGAAAAAGATGTTAGACTAGACAGACGCATACACTGTGTGTGATACCTTCAAGATAGAGATGTAGCACTAGACTAGGTTTATTTGGAGAGACGAGCGACAAAGCGATCTACCCTCCTGCATTACTGGAATCGTACTGAAGAAAAACAGTTTTCACAGGTGTATAAATATATGGATGTTTAGTGCTACCTCGTGGCGAATCTTTGAACTAACTTACCATTTAGGGTTTTGAGATAAAAGGAGAATGGTTTTTGAAAAATGCTTGTAAAAACAGTGATTGTAGCGCTTCTTGGGAGAGGCAGAATGAACTAATGTTGATTAGTTAATAATTTTCTATGTTTCTTTTAATTACTCTTTTACTATGTGTTTTTTTAAGAAGGCATTATGTGAATTAGATGGTATTAGTTAAGTGTTCTTTAATGATACCGGAAGTGAGCAGAAATAATTTGTTTTCTTTGGAGAATAATGCAAAAAAGAATCTTCCTTGTCGAGTGTGCAATAGTAGATCCAGGCTATATAAGTAAGTGAAGTTTGCTGGGTGGGAGGGTGGGGCGAATATTTTTAATAGTTACTTCGTTACAATGTATGAAAAAGATGTTAGACTAGACAGACGCATACACTGTGTGTGATACCTTCAAGATAGAGATGTAGCACTAGACTAGGTTTATTTGGAGAGACGAGCGACAAAGCGATCTACCCTCCTGCATTACTGGAATCGTACTGAAGAAAAACAGTTTTCACAGGTGTATAAATATATGGATGTTTAGTGCTACCTCGTGGCGAATCTTTGAACTAACTTACCATTTAGGGTTTTGAGATAAAAGGAGAATGGTTTTTGAAAAATGCTTGTAAAAACAGTGATTGTAGCGCTTCTTGGGAGAGGCAGAATGAACTAATGTTGATTAGTTAATAATTTTCTATGTTTCTTTTAATTACTCTTTTACTATGTGTTTTTTTAAGAAGGCATTATGTGAATTAGATGGTATTAGTTAAGTGTTCTTTAATGATACCGGAAGTGAGCAGAAATAATTTGTTTTCTTTGGAGAATAATGCAAAAAAGAATCTTCCTTGTCGAGTGTGCAATAGTACATCCAGGCTATATAAGTAAGTGAAGTTTGCTGGGTGGGAGGGTGGTGCGAATATTTTTAATAGTTACTTCGTTACAATGTATGAAAAAGATGTTAGACTAGACAGACGCATACACTGTGTGTGATACCTTCAAGATAGAGATGTAGCACTAGACTAGGTTTATTTGGAGAGAGGAGCGACAAAGCGATCTACCCTCCTGCATTACTGGAATCGTACTGAAGAAAAACAGTTTTCACAGGTGTATAAATATATGGATGTTTAGTGCTACCTCGTGGCGAATCTTTGAACTAACTTACCATTTAGGGTTTTGAGATAAAAGGAGAATGGTTTTTGAAAAATGCTTGTAAAAACAGTGATTGTAGCGCTTCTTGGGAGAGGCAGAATAAACTAATGTTGATTAGTTAATAATTTTCTATGTTTCTTTTAATTACTCTTTTACTATGTGTTTTTTTAAGAAGGCATTATGTGAATTAGATGGTATTAGTTAAGTGTTCTTTAATGATACCGGAAGTGAGCAGAAATAATTTGTTTTCTTTGGAGAATAATGCAAAAAAGAATCTTCCTTGTCGAGTGTGCAATATTAGATCCAGGCTATATAAGTAAGTGAAGTTTGCTGGGTGGGAGGGTGGGGCGAATATTTTTAATAGTTACTTCGTTTCAATGTATGAAAAAGATGTTAGACTAGACAGACGCATACACTGTGTGTGATACCTTCAAGATAGAGATGTAGCACTAGACTAGGTTTATTTGGAGAGACGAGCGACAAAGCGATCTACCCTCCTGCATTACTGGAATCGTACTGAAAAAAAACAGTTTTCACAGGTGTATAAATATATGGACGTTTAGTGCTACCTCGTGGCGAATCTTTGAACTAACTTACCATTCAGGGTTTTGAGATAAAAGAAGAATGGTTTTTGAAAAATGCTTGTAAAAACAGTGATTGTAGCGCTTCTTGGGAGAGGCAGAATGAACTAATGTTGATTAGTTAATAATTTTCTATGTTTCTTTTAATTACTCTTTTACTATGTGTTTTTTTAAGAAGGCATTATGTGAATTAGATGGTATTAGTTAAGTGTTCTTTAATGATACCGGAAGTGAGCAGAAATAATTTGTTTTCTTTGGAGAATAATGCAAAAAAGAATCTTCCTTGTCGAGTGTGCAATATTAGATCCAGGCTATATAAGTAAGTGAAGTTTGCTGGGTGGGAGGGTGGGGCGAATATTTTTAATAGTTACTTCGTTACAATGTATGAAAAAGATGTTAGACTAGACAGACGCATACACTGTGTGTGATACCTTCAAGATAGAGATGTAGCACTAGACTAGGTTTATTTGGAGAGAGGAGCGACAAAGCGACCTACCCTCCTGCATTACTGGAATCGTACTGAAGAAAAACAGTTTTCACAGGTGTATAAATATATGGATGCTTAGTGCTACCTCGTGGCGAATTTTTGAACTAACTTACCATTTAGGGTTTTGAGATAAAAGGAGAATGGTTTTTGAAAAATGCTTGTAAAAACAGTGATTGTAGCGCTTCTTGGGAGAGGCAGAATGAACTAATGTTGATTAGTTAATAATTTTCTATGGTTCTTTTAATTACTCTTTTACTATGTGTTTTTTTAAGAAGGCATTATGTGAATTAGATGGTATTAGTTAAGTGTTCTTTAATGATACCGGAAGTGAGCAGAAATAATTTGTTTTCTTTGGAGAATAATGCAAAAAAGAATCTTCCTTGTCGAGTGTGCAATAGTACATCCAGGCTATATAAGTAAGTGAAGTTTGCTGGGTGGGAGGGTGGTGCGAATATTTTTAATAGTTACTTCGTTACAATGTATGAAAAAGATGTTAGACTAGACAGACGCATACACTGTGTGTGATACCTTCAAGATAGAGATGTAGCACTAGACTAGGTTTATTTGGAGAGAGGAGCGACAAAGCGATCTACCCTCCTGCATTACTGGAATCGTACTGAAGAAAAACAGTTTTCACAGGTGTATAAATATATGGATGTTTAGTGCTACCTCGTGGCGAATCTTTGAACTATCTTACCATTTAGGGTTTTGAGATAAAAGGAGAATGGTTTTTGAAAAATGCTTGTAAAAACAGTGATTGTAGCGCTTCTTGGGAGAGGCAGAATGAACTAATGTTGATTAGTTAATAATTTTCTATGTTTCTTTTAATTACTCTTTTACTATGTGTTTTTTTAAGAAGGCATTATGTGAATTAGATGGTATTAGTTAAGTGTTCTTTAATGATACCGGAAGTGAGCAGAAATAATTTGTTTTCTTTGGAGAATAATGCAAAAAAGAATCTTCCTTGTCGAGTGTGCAATAGTAGATCCAGGCTATATAAGTAAGTGAAGTTTGCTGGGTGGGAGGGTGGGGCGAATATTTTTAATAGTTACTTCGTTACAATGTATGAAAAAGATGTTAGACTAGACAGACGCATACACTGTGTGTGATACCTTCAAGATAGAGATGTAGCACTAGACTAGGTTTATTTGGAGAGACGAGCGACAAAGCGATCTACCCTCCTGCATTACTGGAATCGTACTGAAGAAAAACAGTTTTCACAGGTGTATAAATATATGGATGTTTAGTGCTACCTCGTGGCGAATCTTTGAACTAACTTACCATTTAGGGTTTTGAGATAAAAGGAGAATGGTTTTTGAAAAATGCTTGTAAAAACAGTGATTGTAGCGCTTCTTGGGAGAGGCAGAATGAACTAATGTTGATTAGTTAATAATTTTCTATGTTTCTTTTAATTACTCTTTTACTATGTGTTTTTTTAAGAAGGCATTATGTGAATTAGATGGTATTAGTTAAGTGTTCTTTAATGATACCGGAAGTGAGCAGAAATAATTTGTTTTCTTTGGAGAATAATGCAAAAAAGAATCTTCCTTGTCGAGTGTGCAATAGTAGATCCAGGCTATATAAGTAAGTGAAGTTTGCTGGGTGGGAGGGTGGGGCGAATATTTTTAATAGTTACTTCGTTACAATGTATGAAAAAGATGTTAGACTAGACAGACGCATACACTGTGTGTGATACCTTCAAGATAGAGATGTAGCACTAGACTAGGTTTATTTGGAGAGACGAGCGACAAAGCGATCTACCCTCCTGCATTACTGGAATCGTACTGAAGAAAAACAGTTTTCACAGGTGTATAAATATATGGATGTTTAGTGCTACCTCGTGGCGAATCTTTGAACTAACTTACCATTTAGGGTTTTGAGATAAAAGGAGAATGGTTTTTGAAAAATGCTTGTAAAAACAGTGATTGTAGCGCTTCTTGGGAGAGGCAGAATGAACTAATGTTGATTAGTTAATAATTTTCTATGTTTCTTTTAATTACTCTTTTACTATGTGTTTTTTTAAGAAGGCATTATGTGAATTAGATGGTATTAGTTAAGTGTTCTTTAATGATACCGGAAGTGAGCAGAAATAATTTGTTTTCTTTGGAGAATAATGCAAAAAAGAATCTTCCTTGTCGAGTGTGCAATAGTAGATCCAGGCTATATAAGTAAGTGAAGTTTGCTGGGTGGGAGGGTGGGGCGAATATTTTTAATAGTTACTTCGTTACAATGTATGAAAAAGATGTTAGACTAGACAGACGCATACACTGTGTGTGATACCTTCAAGATAGAGATGTAGCACTAGACTAGGTTTATTTGGAGAGACGAGCGACAAAGCGATCTACCCTCCTGCATTACTGGAATCGTACTGAAGAAAAACAGTTTTCACAGGTGTATAAATATATGGATGTTTAGTGCTACCTCGTGGCGAATCTTTGAACTAACTTACCATTTAGGGTTTTGAGATAAAAGGAGAATGGTTTTTGAAAAATGCTTGTAAAAACAGTGATTGTAGCGCTTCTTGGGAGAGGCAGAATGAACTAATGTTGATTAGTTAATAATTTTCTATGTTTCTTTTAATTACTCTTTTACTATGTGTTTTTTTAAGAAGGCATTATGTGAATTAGATGGTATTAGTTAAGTGTTCTTTAATGATACCGGAAGTGAGCAGAAATAATTTGTTTTCTTTGGAGAATAATGCAAAAAAGAATCTTCCTTGTCGAGTGTGCAATAGTACATCCAGGCTATATAAGTAAGTGAAGTTTGCTGGGTGGGAGGGTGGTGCGAATATTTTTAATAGTTACTTCGTTACAATGTATGAAAAAGATGTTAGACTAGACAGACGCATACACTGTGTGTGATACCTTCAAGATAGAGATGTAGCACTAGACTAGGTTTATTTGGAGAGAGGAGCGACAAAGCGATCTACCCTCCTGCATTACTGGAATCGTACTGAAGAAAAACAGTTTTCACAGGTGTATAAATATATGGATGTTTAGTGCTACCTCGTGGCGAATCTTTGAACTAACTTACCATTTAGGGTTTTGAGATAAAAGGAGAATGGTTTTTGAAAAATGCTTGTAAAAACAGTGATTGTAGCGCTTCTTGGGAGAGGCAGAATAAACTAATGTTGATTAGTTAATAATTTTCTATGTTTCTTTTAATTACTCTTTTACTATGTGTTTTTTTAAGAAGGCATTATGTGAATTAGATGGTATTAGTTAAGTGTTCTTTAATGATACCGGAAGTGAGCAGAAATAATTTGTTTTCTTTGGAGAATAATGCAAAAAAGAATCTTCCTTGTCGAGTGTGCAATATTAGATCCAGGCTATATAAGTAAGTGAAGTTTGCTGGGTGGGAGGGTGGGGCGAATATTTTTAATAGTTACTTCCTTACAATGTATGAAAAAGATGTTAGACTAGACAGACGCATACACTGTGTGTGATACCTTCAAGATAGAGATGTAGCACTAGACTAGGTTTATTTGGAGAGACGAGCGACAAAGCGATCTACCCTCCTGCATTACTGGAATCGTACTGAAAAAAAACAGTTTTCACAGGTGTATAAATATATGGACGTTTAGTGCTACCTCGTGGCGAATCTTTGAACTAACTTACCATTCAGGGTTTTGAGATAAAAGAAGAATGGTTTTTGAAAAATGCTTGTAAAAACAGTGATTGTAGCGCTTCTTGGGAGAGGCAGAATGAACTAATGTTGATTAGTTAATAATTTTCTATGTTTCTTTTAATTACTCTTTTACTATACGTTTTTTTAGGAAGGCATTATGTGAATTAGATGGTATTAGTTAAGTGTGCTTTAATGATACCGGAAGTGAGCAGAAATAATTTGTTTTCTTTGGAGAATAATGCAAAAAAGAATCTTCCTTGTCGAGTGTGCAATAGTACATCCAGGCTATATAAGTAAGTGAAGTTTGCTTGGTGGGAGGGTGGTGCGAATATTTTTAATAGTTACTTCGTTACAATGTATGAAAAAGATGTTAGACTAGACAGACGCATACACTGTGTGTGATACCTTCAAGATAGAGATGTAGCACTAGACTAGGTTTATTTGGAGAGAGGAGCGACAAAGCGATCTACCCTCCTGCATTACTGGAATCGTACTGAAGAAAAACAGTTTTCACAGGTGTATAAATATATGGATGTTTAGTGCTACCTCGTGGCGAATCTTTGAACTAACTTACTATTTAGGGTTTTGAGATAAAAGGAGAATGGTTTTTGAAAAATGCTTGTAAAAACAGTGATTGTAGCGCTTCTTGGGAGAGGCAGAATAAACTAATGTTGATTAGTTAATAATTTTCTATGTTTCTTTTAATTACTCTTTTACTATGTGTTTTTTTAAGAAGGCATTATGTGAATTAGATGGTATTAGTTAAGTGTTCTTTAATGATACCGGAAGTGAGCAGAAATAATTTGTTTTCTTTGGAGAATAATGCAAAAAAGAATCTTCCTTGTCGAGTGTGCAATATTAGATCCAGGCTATATAAGTAAGTGAAGTTTGCTGGGTGGGAGGGTGGGGCGAATATTTTTAATAGTTACTTCGTTACAATGTATGAAAAAGATGTTAGACTAGACAGACGCATACACTGTGTGTGATACCTTCAAGATAGAGATGTAGCACTAGACTAGGTTTATTTGGAGAGAGGAGCGACAAAGCGATCTACCCTCCTGCATTACTGGAATCGTACTGAAGAAAAACAGTTTTCACAGGTGTATAAATATATGGATGTTTAGTGCTACCTCGTGGCGAATCTTTGAACTAACTTACCATTTAGGGTTTTGAGATAAAAAAAGAATGGTTTTTGAAAAATGCTTGTAAAAACAGTGATTGTAGCGCTTCTTGGGAGAGGCAGAATGAACTAATGTTGATTAGTTAAAAATTTTCTATGTTTCTTTTAATTACTCTTTTACTATGTGTTTTTTTAAGAAGGCATTATGTGAATTAGATGGTATTAGTTAAGTGTTCTTTAATGATACCGGAAGTGAGCAGAAATAATTTGTTTTCTTTGGAGAATAATGCAAAAAAGAATCTTCCTTGTCGAGTGTGCAATAGTACATCCAGGCTATATAAGTAAGTGAAGTTTGCTGGGTGGGAGGGTGGGGCGAATATTTTTAATAGTTACTTCGTTACAATATATGAAAAAGATGTTAGACTAGACAGACGCATACACTGTGTGTGATACCTTCAAGATAGAGATGTAGCACTAGACTAGGTTTATTTGGAGAGACGAGCGACAAAGCGATCTACCCTCCTGCATTACTGGAATCGTACTGAAAAAAAACAGTTTTCACAGGTGTATAAATATATGGACGTTTAGTGCTACCTCGTGGCGAATCTTTGAACTAACTTACCATTCAGGGTTTTGAGATAAAAGAAGAATGGTTTTTGAAAAATGCTTGTAAAAACAGTGATTGTAGCGCTTCTTGGGAGAGGCAGAATGAACTAATGTTGATTAGTTAATAATTTTCTATGTTTCTTTTAATTACTCTTTTACTATACGTTTTTTTAGGAAGGCATTATGTGAATTAGATGGTATTAGTTAAGTGTTCTTTAATGATACCGGAAGTGAGCAGAAATAATTTGTTTTCTTTGGAGAATAATGCAAAAAAGAATCTTCCTTGTCGAGTGTGCAATAGTACATCCAGGCTATATAAGTAAGTGAAGTTTGCTGGGTGGGAGGGTGGTGCGAATATTTTTAATAGTTACTTCGTTACAATGTATGAAAAAGATGTTAGACTAGACAGACGCATACACTGTGTGTGATACCTTCAAGATAGAGATGTAGCACTAGACTAGGTTTATTTGGAGAGACGAGCGACAAAGCGATCTACCCTCCTGCATTACTGGAATCGTACTGAAGAAAAACAGTTTTCACAGGTGTATAAATATATGGATGCTTAGTGCTACCTCGTGGCGAATTTTTGAACTAACTTACCATTTAGGGTTTTGAGATAAAAGGAGAATGGTTTTTGAAAAATGCTTGTAAAAACAGTGATTGTAGCGCTTCTTGGGAGAGGCAGAATGAACTAATGTTGATTAGTTAATAATTTTCTATGTTTCTTTTAATTACTCTTTTACTATGTGTTTTTTTAAGAAGGCATTATGTGAATTAGATGGTATTAGTTAAGTGTTCTTTAATGATACCGGAAGTGAGCAGAAATAATTTGTTTTCTTTGGAGAATAATGCAAAAAAGAATCTTCCTTGTCGAGTGTGCAATAGTACATCCAGGCTATATAAGTAAGTGAAGTTTGCTGGGTGGGAGGGTGGTGCGAATATTTTTAATAGTTACTTCGTTACAATGTATGAAAAAGATGTTAGACTAGACAGACGCATACACTGTGTGTGATACCTTCAAGATAGAGATGTAGCACTAGACTAGGTTTATTTGGAGAGACGAGCGACAAAGCGATCTACCCTCCTGCATTACTGGAATCGTACTGAAGAAAAACAGTTTTCACAGGTGTATAAATATATGGATGCTTAGTGCTACCTCGTGGCGAATTTTTGAACTAACTTACCATTTAGGGTTTTGAGATAAAAGGAGAATGGTTTTTGAAAAATGCTTGTAAAAACAGTGATTGTAGCGCTTCTTGGGAGAGGCAGAATGAACTAATGTTGATTAGTTAATAATTTTCTATGTTTCTTTTAATTACTCTTTTACTATGTGTTTTTTTAAGAAGGCATTATGTGAATTAGATGGTATTAGTTAAGTGTTCTTTAATGATACCGGAAGTGAGCAGAAATAATTTGTTTTCTTTGGAGAATAATGCAAAAAAGAATCTTCCTTGTCGAGTGTGCAATATTAGATCCAGGCTATATAAGTAAGTGAAGTTTGCTGGGTGGGAGGGTGGGGCGAATATTTTTAATAGTTACTTCGTTACAATGTATGAAAAAGATGTTAGACTAGACAGACGCATACACTGTGTGTGATACCTTCAAGATAGAGATGTAGCACTAGACTAGGTTTATTTGGAGAGAGGAGCGACAAAGCGACCTACCCTCCTGCATTACTGGAATCGTACTGAAGAAAAACAGTTTTCACAGGTGTATAAATATATGGATGCTTAGTGCTACCTCGTGGCGAATTTTTGAACTAACTTACCATTTAGGGTTTTGAGATAAAAGGAGAATGGTTTTTGAAAAATGCTTGTAAAAACAGTGATTGTAGCGCTTCTTGGGAGAGGCAGAATGAACTAATGTTGATTAGTTAATAATTTTCTATGTTTCTTTTAATTACTCTTTTACTATGTGTTTTTTTAAGAAGGCATTATGTGAATTAGATGGTATTAGTTAAGTGTTCTTTAATGATACCGGAAGTGAGCAGAAATAATTTGTTTTCTTTGGAGAATAATGCAAAAAAGAATCTTCCTTGTCGAGTGTGCAATAGTACATCCAGGCTATATAAGTAAGTGAAGTTTGCTGGGTGGGAGGGTGGGGCGAATATTTTTAATAGTTACTTCGTTACAATGTATGAAAAAGATGTTAGACTAGACAGACGCATACACTGTGTGTGATACCTTCAAGATAGAGATGTAGCACTAGACTAGGTTTATTTGGAGAGAGGAGCGACAAAGCGATCTACCCTCCTGCATTACTGGAATCGTACTGAAGAAAAACAGTTTTCACAGGTGTATAAATATATGGATGTTTAGTGCTACCTCGTGGCGAATCTTTGAACTAACTTACCATTTAGGGTTTTGAGATAAAAAAAGAATGGTTTTTGAAAAATGCTTGTAAAAACAGTGATTGTAGCGCTTCTTGGCAGAGGCAGAATGAACTAATGTTGATTAGTTAATAATTTTCTATGTTTCTTTTAATTACTCTTTTACTATGTGTTTTTTTAAGAAGGCATTATGTGAATTAGATGGTATTAGTTAAGTGTTCTTTAATGATACCGGAAGTGAGCAGAAATAATTTGTTTTCTTTGGAGAATAATGCAAAAAAGAATCTTCCTTGTCGAGTGTGCAATAGTACATCCAGGCTATATAAGTAAGTGAAGTTTGCTGGGTGGGAGGGTGGTGCGAATATTTTTAATAGTTACTTCGTTACAATGTATGAAAAAGATGTTAGACTAGACAGACGCATACACTGTGTGTGATACCTTCAAGATAGAGATGTAGCACTAGACTAGGTTTATTTGGAGAGAGGAGCGACAAAGCGATCTACCCTCCTGCATTACTGGAATCGTACTGAAGAAAAACAGTTTTCACAGGTGTATAAATATATGGATGTTTAGTGCTACCTCGTGGCGAATCTTTGAACTAACTTACCATTTAGGGTTTTGAGATAAAAGGAGAATGGTTTTTGAAAAATGCTTGTAAAAACAGTGATTGTAGCGCTTCTTGGGAGAGGCAGAATAAACTAATGTTGATTAGTTAATAATTTTCTATGTTTCTTTTAATTACTCTTTTACTATGTGTTTTTTTAAGAAGGCATTATGTGAATTAGATGGTATTAGTTAAGTGTTCTTTAATGATACCGGAAGTGAGCAGAAATAATTTGTTTTCTTTGGAGAATAATGCAAAAAAGAATCTTCCTTGTCGAGTGTGCAATAGTACATCCAGGCTATATAAGTAAGTGAGGTTTGCTGGGTGGGAGGGTGGTGCGAATATTTTTAATAGTTACTTCGTTACAATGTATGAAAAAGATGTTAGACTAGACAGACGCATACACTGTGTGTGATACCTTCAAGATAGAGATGTAGCACTAGACTAGGTTTATTTGGAGAGAGGAGCGACAAAGCGATCTACCCTCCTGCATTACTGGAATCGTACTGAAGAAAAACAGTTTTCACAGGTGTATAAATATATGGATGTTTAGTGCTACCTCGTGGCGAATCTTTGAACTAACTTACCATTTAGGGTTTTGAGAAAAAAGGAGAATGGTTTTTGAAAAATGCTTGTAAAAACAGTGATTGTAGCGCTTCTTGGGAGAGGCAGAATAAACTAATGTTGATTAGTTAATAATTTTCTATGTTTCTTTTAATTACTCTTTTACTATGTGTTTTTTTAAGAAGGCATTATGTGAATTAGATGGTATTAGTTAAGTGTTCTTTAATGATACCGGAAGTGAGCAGAAATAATTTGTTTTCTTTGGAGAATAATGCAAAAAAGAATCTTCCTTGTCGAGTGTGCAATATTAGATCCAGGCTATATAAGTAAGTGAAGTTTGCTGGGTGGGAGGGTGGGGCGAATATTTTTAATAGTTACTTCGTTACAATGTATGAAAAAGATGTTAGACTAGACAGACGCATACACTGTGTGTGATACCTTCAAGATAGAGATGTAGCACTAGACTAGGTTTATTTGGAGAGAGGAGCGACAAAGCGACCTACCCTCCTGCATTACTGGAATCGTACTGAAGAAAAACAGTTTTCACAGGTGTATAAATATATGGATGCTTAGTGCTACCTCGTGGCGAATTTTTGAACTAACTTACCATTTAGGGTTTTGAGATAAAAGGAGAATGGTTTTTGAAAAATGCTTGTAAAAACAGTGATTGTAGCGCTTCTTGGGAGAGGCAGAATGAACTAATGTTGATTAGTTAATAATTTTCTATGTTTCTTTTAATTACTCTTTTACTATGTGTTTTTTTAAGAAGGCATTATGTGAATTAGATGGTATTAGTTAAGTGTTCTTTAATGATACCGGAAGTGAGCAGAAATAATTTGTTTTCTTTGGAGAATAATGCAAAAAAGAATCTTCCTTGTCGAGTGTGCAATATTAGATCCAGGCTATATAAGTAAGTGAAGTTTGCTGGGTGGGAGGGTGGGGCGAATATTTTTAATAGTTACTTCGTTACAATGTATGAAAAAGATGTTAGACTAGACAGACGCATACACTGTGTGTGATACCTTCAAGATAGAGATGTAGCACTAGACTAGGTTTATTTGGAGAGAGGAGCGACAAAGCGACCTACCCTCCTGCATTACTGGAATCGTACTGAAGAAAAACAGTTTTCACAGGTGTATAAATATATGGATGCTTAGTGCTACCTCGTGGCGAATTTTTGAACTAACTTACCATTTAGGGTTTTGAGATAAAAGGAGAATGGTTTTTGAAAAATGCTTGTAAAAACAGTGATTGTAGCGCTTCTTGGGAGAGGCAGAATGAACTAATGTTGATTAGTTAATAATTTTCTATGTTTCTTTTAATTACTCTTTTACTATGTGTTTTTTTAAGAAGGCATTATGTGAATTAGATGGTATTAGTTAAGTGTTCTTTAATGATACCGGAAGTGAGCAGAAATAATTTGTTTTCTTTGGAGAATAATGCAAAAAAGAATCTTCCTTGTCGAGTGTGCAATAGTACATCCAGGCTATATAAGTAAGTGAAGTTTGCTGGGTGGGAGGGTGGGGCGAATATTTTTAATAGTTACTTCGTTACAATGTATGAAAAAGATGTTAGACTAGACAGACGCATACACTGTGTGTGATACCTTCAAGATAGAGATGTAGCACTAGACTAGGTTTATTTGGAGAGAGGAGCGACAAAGCGATCTACCCTCCTGCATTACTGGAATCGTACTGAAGAAAAACAGTTTTCACAGGTGTATAAATATATGGATGTTTAGTGCTACCTCGTGGCGAATCTTTGAACTAACTTACCATTTAGGGTTTTGAGATAAAAAAAGAATGGTTTTTGAAAAATGCTTGTAAAAACAGTGATTGTAGCGCTTCTTGGCAGAGGCAGAATGAACTAATGTTGATTAGTTAATAATTTTCTATGTTTCTTTTAATTACTCTTTTACTATGTGTTTTTTTAAGAAGGCATTATGTGAATTAGATGGTATTAGTTAAGTGTTCTTTAATGATACCGGAAGTGAGCAGAAATAATTTGTTTTCTTTGGAGAATAATGCAAAAAAGAATCTTCCTTGTCGAGTGTGCAATAGTACATCCAGGCTATATAAGTAAGTGAAGTTTGCTGGGTGGGAGGGTGGTGCGAATATTTTTAATAGTTACTTCGTTACAATGTATGAAAAAGATGTTAGACTAGACAGACGCATACACTGTGTGTGATACCTTCAAGATAGAGATGTAGCACTAGACTAGGTTTATTTGGAGAGAGGAGCGACAAAGCGATCTACCCTCCTGCATTACTGGAATCGTACTGAAGAAAAACAGTTTTCACAGGTGTATAAATATATGGATGTTTAGTGCTACCTCGTGGCGAATCTTTGAACTAACTTACCATTTAGGGTTTTGAGATAAAAGGAGAATGGTTTTTGAAAAATGCTTGTAAAAACAGTGATTGTAGCGCTTCTTGGGAGAGGCAGAATAAACTAATGTTGATTAGTTAATAATTTTCTATGTTTCTTTTAATTACTCTTTTACTATGTGTTTTTTTAAGAAGGCATTATGTGAATTAGATGGTATTAGTTAAGTGTTCTTTAATGATACCGGAAGTGAGCAGAAATAATTTGTTTTCTTTGGAGAATAATGCAAAAAAGAATCTTCCTTGTCGAGTGTGCAATAGTACATCCAGGCTATATAAGTAAGTGAGGTTTGCTGGGTGGGAGGGTGGTGCGAATATTTTTAATAGTTACTTCGTTACAATGTATGAAAAAGATGTTAGACTAGACAGACGCATACACTGTGTGTGATACCTTCAAGATAGAGATGTAGCACTAGACTAGGTTTATTTGGAGAGAGGAGCGACAAAGCGATCTACCCTCCTGCATTACTGGAATCGTACTGAAGAAAAACAGTTTTCACAGGTGTATAAATATATGGATGTTTAGTGCTACCTCGTGGCGAATCTTTGAACTAACTTACCATTTAGGGTTTTGAGAAAAAAGGAGAATGGTTTTTGAAAAATGCTTGTAAAAACAGTGATTGTAGCGCTTCTTGGGAGAGGCAGAATAAACTAATGTTGATTAGTTAATAATTTTCTATGTTTCTTTTAATTACTCTTTTACTATGTGTTTTTTTAAGAAGGCATTATGTGAATTAGATGGTATTAGTTAAGTGTTCTTTAATGATACCGGAAGTGAGCAGAAATAATTTGTTTTCTTTGGAGAATAATGCAAAAAAGAATCTTCCTTGTCGAGTGTGCAATATTAGATCCAGGCTATATAAGTAAGTGAAGTTTGCTGGGTGGGAGGGTGGGGCGAATATTTTTAATAGTTACTTCGTTACAATGTATGAAAAAGATGTTAGACTAGACAGACGCATACACTGTGTGTGATACCTTCAAGATAGAGATGTAGCACTAGACTAGGTTTATTTGGAGAGAGGAGCGACAAAGCGACCTACCCTCCTGCATTACTGGAATCGTACTGAAGAAAAACAGTTTTCACAGGTGTATAAATATATGGATGCTTAGTGCTACCTCGTGGCGAATTTTTGAACTAACTTACCATTTAGGGTTTTGAGATAAAAGGAGAATGGTTTTTGAAAAATGCTTGTAAAAACAGTGATTGTAGCGCTTCTTGGGAGAGGCAGAATGAACTAATGTTGATTAGTTAATAATTTTCTATGTTTCTTTTAATTACTCTTTTACTATGTGTTTTTTTAAGAAGGCATTATGTGAATTAGATGGTATTAGTTAAGTGTTCTTTAATGATACCGGAAGTGAGCAGAAATAATTTGTTTTCTTTGGAGAATAATGCAAAAAAGAATCTTCCTTGTCGAGTGTGCAATAGTACATCCAGGCTATATAAGTAAGTGAAGTTTGCTGGGTGGGAGGGTGGGGCGAATATTTTTAATAGTTACTTCGTTACAATGTATGAAAAAGATGTTAGACTAGACAGACGCATACACTGTGTGTGATACCTTCAAGATAGAGATGTAGCACTAGACTAGGTTTATTTGGAGAGAGGAGCGACAAAGCGATCTACCCTCCTGCATTACTGGAATCGTACTGAAGAAAAACAGTTTTCACAGGTGTATAAATATATGGATGTTTAGTGCTACCTCGTGGCGAATCTTTGAACTAACTTACCATTTAGGGTTTTGAGATAAAAAAAGAATGGTTTTTGAAAAATGCTTGTAAAAACAGTGATTGTAGCGCTTCTTGGCAGAGGCAGAATGAACTAATGTTGATTAGTTAAAAATTTTCTATGTTTCTTTTAATTACTCTTTTACTATGTGTTTTTTTAAGAAGGCATTATGTGAATTAGATGGTATTAGTTAAGTGTTCTTTAATGATACCGGAAGTGAGCAGAAATAATTTGTTTTCTTTGGAGAATAATGCAAAAAAGAATCTTCCTTGTCGAGTGTGCAATAGTACATCCAGGCTATATAAGTAAGTGAAGTTTCTGGGTGGGAGGGTGGGGCGAATATTTTTAATAGTTACTTCGTTACAATGTATGAAAAAGATGTTAGACTAGACAGACGCATACACTGTGTGTGATACCTTCAAGATAGAGATGTAGCACTAGACTAGGTTTATTTGGAGAGAGGAGCGACAAAGCGATCTACCCTCCTGCATTACTGGAATCGTACTGAAGAAAAACAGTTTTCACAGGTGTATAAATATATGGATGTTTAGTGCTACCTCGTGGCGAATTTTTGAACTAACTTACCATTTAGGGTTTTGAGATAAAAGGAGAATGGTTTTTGAAAAATGCTTGTAAAAACAGTGATTGTAGCGCTTCTTGGGAGAGGCAGAATGAACTAATGTTGATTAGTTAATAATTTTCTATGTTTCTTTTAATTACTCTTTTACTATGTGTTTTTTTAAGAAGGCATTATGTGAATTAGATGGTATTAGTTAAGTGTTCTTTAATGATACCGGAAGTGAGCAGAAATAATTTGTTTTCTTTGGAGAATAATGCAAAAAAGAATCTTCCTTGTCGAGTGTGCAATAGTACATCCAGGCTATATAAGTAAGTGAAGTTTGCTGGGTGGGAGGGTGGGGCGAATATTTTTAATAGTTACTTCGTTACAATGTATGAAAAAGATGTTAGACTAGACAGACGCATACACTGTGTGTGATACCTTCAAGATAGAGATGTAGCACTAGACTAGGTTTATTTGGAGAGAGGAGCGACAAAGCGATCTACCCTCCTGCATTACTGGAATCGTACTGAAGAAAAACAGTTTTCACAGGTGTATAAATATATGGATGTTTAGTGCTACCTCGTGGCGAATCTTTGAACTAACTTACCATTTAGGGTTTTGAGATAAAAAAAGAATGGTTTTTGAAAAATGCTTGTAAAAACAGTGATTGTAGCGCTTCTTGGGAGAGGCAGAATGAACTAATGTTGATTAGTTAAAAATTTTCTATGTTTCTTTTAATTACTCTTTTACTATGTGTTTTTTTAAGAAGGCATTATGTGAATTAGATGGTATTAGTTAAGTGTTCTTTAATGATACCGGAAGTGAGCAGAAATAATTTGTTTTCTTTGGAGAATAATGCAAAAAAGAATCTTCCTTGTCGAGTGTGCAATAGTACATCCAGGCTATATAAGTAAGTGAAGTTTGCTGGGTGGGAGGGTGGGGCGAATATTTTTAATAGTTACTTCGTTACAATGTATGAAAAAGATGTTAGACTAGACAGACGCATACACTGTGTGTGATACCTTCAAGATAGAGATGTAGCACTAGACTAGGTTTATTTGGAGAGAGGAGCGACAAAGCGATCTACCCTCCTGCATTACTGGAATCGTACTGAAGAAAAACAGTTTTCACAGGTGTATAAATATATGGATGTTTAGTGCTACCTCGTGGCGAATCTTTGAACTAACTTACCATTTAGGGTTTTGAGATAAAAAAAGAATGGTTTTTGAAAAATGCTTGTAAAAACAGTGATTGTAGCGCTTCTTGGGAGAGGCAGAATGAACTAATGTTGATTAGTTAAAAATTTTCTATGTTTCTTTTAATTACTCTTTTACTATGTGTTTTTTTAAGAAGGCATTATGTGAATTAGATGGTATTAGTTAAGTGTTCTTTAATGATACCGGAAGTGAGCAGAAATAATTTGTTTTCTTTGGACAATAATAAAAAAAAGAATCTTCCTTGTCGAGTGTGCAATAGTACATCCAGGCTATATAAGTAAGTGAAGTTTGCTGGGTGGGAGGGTGGGGCGAATATTTTTAATAGTTACTTCGTTACAATGTATGAAAAAGATGTTAGACTAGACAGACGCATACACTGTGTGTGATACCTTCAAGACAGAGATGTAGCACTAGACTAGGTTTATTTGGAGAGAGGAGCGACAAAGCGATCTACCCTCCTGCATTACTGGAATCGTACTGAAGAAAAACAGTTTTCACAGGTGTATAAATATATGGATGTTTAGTGCTACCTCGTGGCGAATCTTTGAACTAACTTACCATTTAGGGTTTTGAGATAAAAAAAGAATGGTTTTTGAAAAATGCTTGTAAAAACAGTGATTGTAGCGCTTCTTGGGAGAGGCAGAATGAACAAAATGTTGATTAGTTAAAAATTTTCTATGTTTCTTTTAATTACTCTTTTACTATGTGTTTTTTTAAGAAGGCATTATGTGAATTAGATGGTATTAGTTAAGTGTTCTTTAATGATACCGGAAGTGAGCAGAAATAATTTGTTTTCTTTGGAGAATAATGCAAAAAAGAATCTTCCTTGTCGAGTGTGCAATAGTAGATCCAGGCTATATAAGTAAGTGAAGTTTGCTGGGTGGGAGGGTGGGGCGAATATTTTTAATAGTTACTTCGTTACAATGTATGAAAAAGATGTTAGACTAGACAGACGCATACACTGTGTGTGATACCTTCAAGATAGAGATGTAGCACTAGACTAGGTTTATTTGGAGAGACGAGCGACAAAGCGATCTACCCTCCTGCATTACTGGAATCGTACTGAAGAAAAACAGTTTTCACAGGTGTATAAATATATGGATGTTTAGTGCTACCTCGTGGCGAATCTTTGAACTAACTTACCATTTAGGGTTTTGAGATAAAAGAGAATGGTTTTTGAAAAATGCTTGTAAAAACAGTGATTGTAGCGCTTCTTGGGAGAGGCAGAATGAACTAATGTTGATTAGTTAATAATTTTCTATGTTTCTTTTAATTACTCTTTTACTATGTGTTTTTTTAAGAAGGCATTATGTGAATTAGATGGTATTAGTTAAGTGTTCTTTAATGATACCGGAAGTGAGCAGAAATAATTTGTTTTCTTTGGAGAATAATGCAAAAAAGAATCTTCCTTGTCGAGTGTGCAATAGTAGATCCAGGCTATATAAGTAAGTGAAGTTTGCTGGGTGGGAGGGTGGGGCGAATATTTTTAATAGTTACTTCGTTACAATGTATGAAAAAGATGTTAGACTAGACAGACGCATACACTGTGTGTGATACCTTCAAGATAGAGATGTAGCACTAGACTAGGTTTATTTGGAGAGACGAGCGACAAAGCGATCTACCCTCCTGCATTACTGGAATCGTACTGAAGAAAAACAGTTTTCACAGGTGTATAAATATATGGATGTTTAGTGCTACCTCGTGGCGAATCTTTGAACTAACTTACCATTTAGGGTTTTGAGATAAAAGGAGAATGGTTTTTGAAAAGTGCTTCTAAAAACAGTGATTGTAGCGCTTCTTGGCAGAGGCAGAATGAACTAATGTTGATTAGTTAATAATTTTCTATGTTTCTTTTAATTACTCTTTTACTATGTGTTTTTTTAAGAAGGCATTATGTGAATTAGATGGTATTAGTTAAGTGTTCTTTAATGATACCGGAAGTGAGCAGAAATAATTTGTTTTCTTTGGAGAATAATGCAAAAAAGAATCTTCCTTGTCGAGTGTGCAATAGTACATCCACGCTATATAAGTAAGTGAAGTTTGCTGGGTGGGAGGGTGGGGCGAATATTTTTAATAGTTACTTCGTTACAATGTATGAAAAAGATGTTAGACTAGACAGACGCATACACTGTGTGTGATACCTTCAAGATAGAGATGTAGCACTAGACTAGGTTTATTTGGAGTGACGAGCGACAAAGCGATCTACCCTCCTGCATTACTGGAATCGTACTGAAGAAAAACAGTTTTCACAGGTGTATAAATATATGGATGTTTAGTGCTACCTCGTGGCGAATCTTTGAACTAACTTACCATTTAGGGTTTTGAGATAAAAGGAGAATGGTTTTTGAAAAGTGCTTGTAAAAACAGTGATTGTAGCGCTTCTTGGCAGAGGCAGAATGAACTAATGTTGATTAGTTAATAATTTTCTATGTTTCTTTTAATTACTCTTTTACTATGTGTTTTTTTAAGAAGGCATTATGTGAATTAAATGGTATTAGTTAAGTGTTCTTTAATGATACCGGAAGTGAGCAGAAATAATTTGTTTTCTTTGGAGAATAATGCAAAAAAGAATCTTCCTTGTCGAGTGTGCAATAGTACATCCAGGCTATATAAGTAAGTGAAGTTTGCTGGGTGGGAGGTTGGGGCGAATATTTTTAATAGTTACTTCGTTACAATGTATGAAAAAGATGTTAGACTAGACAGACGCATACACTGTGTGTGATACCTTCAAGATAGAGATGTAGCACTAGACTAGGTTTATTTGGAGAGAGGAGCGACAAAGCGATCTACCCTCCTGCATTACTGGAATCGTACTGAAGAAAAACAGTTTTCACAGGTGTATAAATATATGGATGTTTAGTGCTACCTCGTGGCGAATCTTTGAACTAACTTACCATTTAGGGTTTTGAGATAAAAGGAGAATGGTTTTTGAAAAGTGCTTGTAAAAACAGTGATTGTAGCGCTTCTTGGCAGAGGCAGAATGAACTAATGTTGATTAGTTAATAATTTTCTATGTTTCTTTTAATTACTCTTTTACTATGTGTTTTTTTAAGAAGGCATTATGTGAATTAGATGGTATTAGTTAAGTGTTCTTTAATGATACCGGAAGTGAGCAGAAATAATTTGTTTTCTTTGGAGAATAATGCAAAAAAGAATCTTCCTTGTCGAGTGTGCAATAGTACATCCAGGCTATATAAGTAAGTGAAGTTTGCTGGGTGGGAGGTTGGGGCGAATATTTTTAATAGTTACTTCGTTACAATGTATGAAAAAGATGTTAGACTAGACAGACGCATACACTGTGTGTGATACCTTCAAGATAGAGATGTAGCACTAGACTAGGTTTATTTGGAGAGAGGAGCGACAAAGCGATCTACCCTCCTGCATTACTGGAATCGTACTGAAGAAAAATAGTTTTCACAGGTGTATAAATATATGGATGTTTAGTGCTACCTCGTGGCGAATCTTTGAACTAACTTACCATTTAGGGTTTTGAGATAAAAAAAGAATGGTTTTTGAAAAATGCTTGTAAAAACAGTGATTGTAGCGCTTCTTGGGAGAGGCAGAATGAACTAATGTTGATTAGTTAAAAATTTTCTATGTTTCTTTTAATTACTCTTTTACTATGTGTTTTTTTAAGAAGGCATTATGTGAATTAGATGGTATTAGTTAAGTGTTCTTTAATGATACCGGAAGTGAGCAGAAATAATTTGTTTTCTTTGGAGAATAATGCAAAAAAGAATCTTCCTTGTCGAGTGTGCAATAGTACATCCAGGCTATATAAGTAAGTGAAGTTTGCTGGGTGGGAGGTTGGGGCGAATATTTTTAATAGTTACTTCGTTACAATGTATGAAAAAGATGTTAGACTAGACAGACGCATACACTGTGTGTGATACCTTCAAGATAGAGATGTAGCACTAGACTAGGTTTATTTGGAGAGAGGAGCGACAAAGCGATCTACCCTCCTGCATTACTGGAATCGTACTGAAGAAAAATAGTTTTCACAGGTGTATAAATATATGGATGTTTAGTGCTACCTCGTGGCGAATCTTTGAACTAACTTACCATTTAGGGTTTTGAGATAAAAAAAGAATGGTTTTTGAAAAATGCTTGTAAAAACAGTGATTGTAGCGCTTCTTGGGAGAGGCAGAATGAACTAATGTTGATTAGTTAAAAATTTTCTATGTTTCTTTTAATTACTCTTTTACTATGTGTTTTTTTAAGAAGGCATTATGTGAATTAGATGGTATTAGTTAAGTGTTCTTTAATGATACCGGAAGTGAGCAGAAATAATTTGTTTTCTTTGGAGAATAATGCAAAAAAGAATCTTCCTTGTCGAGTGTGCAATAGTACATCCAGGCTATATAAGTAAGTGAAGTTTGCTGGGTGGGAGGGTGGGGCGAATATTTTTACTAGTTACTTCGTTACAATGTATGAAAAAGATGTTAGACTAGACAGACGCATACACTGTGTGTGATACCTTCAAGATAGAGATGTAGCACTAGACTAGGTTTATTTGGAGTGACGAGCGACAAAGCGATCTACCCTCCTGCATTACTGGAATCGTACTGAAGAAAAACAGTTTTCACAGGTGTATAAATATATGGATGTTTAGTGCTACCTCGTGGCGAATCTTTGAACTAACTTACCATTTAGGGTTTTGAGATAAAAGGAGAATGGTTTTTGAAAAGTGCTTGTAAAAACAGTGATTGTAGCGCTTCTTGGTAGAGGCAGAATGAACTAATGTTGATTAGTTAATAATTTTCTATGTTTCTTTTAATTACTCTTTTACTATGTGTTTTTTTAAGAAGGCATTATGTGAATTAAATGGTATTAGTTAAGTGTTCTTTAATGATACCGGAAGTGAGCAGAAATAATTTGTTTTCTTTGGAGAATAATGCAAAAAAGAATCTTCCTTGTCGAGTGTGCAATAGTACATCCAGGCTATATAAGTAAGTGAAGTTTGCTGGGTGGGAGGTTGGGGCGAATATTTTTAATAGTTACTTCGTTACAATGTATGAAAAAGATGTTAGACTAGACAGACGCATACACTGTGTGTGATACCTTCAAGATAGAGATGTAGCACTAGACTAGGTTTATTTGGAGAGAGGAGCGACAAAGCGATCTACCCTCCTGCATTACTGGAATCGTACTGAAGAAAAACAGTTTTCACAGGTGTATAAATATATGGATGTTTAGTGCTACCTCGTGGCGAATCTTTGAACTAACTTACCATTTAGGGTTTTGAGATAAAAGGAGAATGGTTTTTGAAAAGTGCTTGTAAAAACAGTGATTGTAGCGCTTCTTGGCAGAGGCAGAATGAACTAATGTTGATTAGTTAATAATTTTCTATGTTTCTTTTAATTACTCTTTTACTATGTGTTTTTTTAAGAAGGCATTATGTGAATTAGATGGTATTAGTTAAGTGTTCTTTAATGATACCGGAAGTGAGCAGAAATAATTTGTTTTCTTTGGAGAATAATGCAAAAAAGAATCTTCCTTGTCGAGTGTGCAATAGTACATCCAGGCTATATAAGTAAGTGAAGTTTGCTGGGTGGGAGGTTGGGGCGAATATTTTTAATAGTTACTTCGTTACAATGTATGAAAAAGATGTTAGACTAGACAGACGCATACACTGTGTGTGATACCTTCAAGATAGAGATGTAGCACTAGACTAGGTTTATTTGGAGAGAGGAGCGACAAAGCGATCTACCCTCCTGCATTACTGGAATCGTACTGAAGAAAAATAGTTTTCACAGGTGTATAAATATATGGATGTTTAGTGCTACCTCGTGGCGAATCTTTGAACTAACTTACCATTTAGGGTTTTGAGATAAAAAAAGAATGGTTTTTGAAAAATGCTTGTAAAAACAGTGATTGTAGCGCTTCTTGGGAGAGGCAGAATGAACTAATGTTGATTAGTTAAAAATTTTCTATGTTTCTTTTAATTACTCTTTTACTATGTGTTTTTTTAAGAAGGCATTATGTGAATTAGATGGTATTAGTTAAGTGTTCTTTAATGATACCGGAAGTGAGCAGAAATAATTTGTTTTCTTTGGAGAATAATGCAAAAAAGAATCTTCCTTGTCGAGTGTGCAATAGTAGATCCAGGCTATATAAGTAAGTGAAGTTTGCTGGGTGGGAGGGTGGGGCGAATATTTTTAATAGTTACTTCGTTACAATGTATGAAAAAGATGTTAGACTAGACAGACGCATACACTGTGTGTGATACCTTCAAGATAGAGATGTAGCACTAGACTAGGTTTATTTGGAGAGACGAGCGACAAAGCGATCTACCCTCCTGCATTACTGGAATCGTACTGAAGAAAAACAGTTTTCACAGGTGTATAAATATATGGATGTTTAGTGCTACCTCGTGGCGAATCTTTGAACTAACTTACCATTTAGGGTTTTGAGATAAAAGGAGAATGGTTTTTGAAAAATGCTTGTAAAAACAGTGATTGTAGCGCTTCTTGGGAGAGGCAGAATGAACTAATGTTGATTAGTTAATAATTTTCTATGTTTCTTTTAATTACTCTTTTACTATGTGTTTTTTTAAGAAGGCATTATGTGAATTAGATGGTATTAGTTAAGTGTTCTTTAATGATACCGGAAGTGAGCAGAAATAATTTGTTTTCTTTGGAGAATAATGCAAAAAAGAATCTTCCTTGTCGAGTGTGCAATAGTAGATCCAGGCTATATAAGTAAGTGAAGTTTGCTGGGTGGGAGGGTGGGGCGAATATTTTTAATAGTTACTTCGTTACAATGTATGAAAAAGATGTTAGACTAGACAGACGCATACACTGTGTGTGATACCTTCAAGATAGAGATGTAGCACTAGACTAGGTTTATTTGGAGAGAGGAGCGACAAAGCGACCTACCCTCCTGCATTACTGGAATCGTACTGAAGAAAAACAGTTTTCACAGGTGTATAAATATATGGATGCTTAGTGCTACCTCGTGGCGAATTTTTGAACTAACTTACCATTTAGCGTTTTGAGATAAAAGGAGAATGGTTTTTGAAAAATGCTTGTAAAAACAGTGATTGTAGCGCTTCTTGGGAGAGGCAGAATGAACTAATGTTGATTAGTTAATAATTTTCTATGTTTCTTTTAATTACTCTTTTACTATGTGTTTTTTTAAGAAGGCATTATGTGAATTAGATGGTATTAGTTAAGTGTTCTTTAATGATACCGGAAGTGAGCAGAAATAATTTGTTTTCTTTGGAGAATAATGCAAAAAAGAATCTTCCTTGTCGAGTGTGCAATAGTACATCCACGCTATATAAGTAAGTGAAGTTTGCTGGGTGGGAGGGTGGGGCGAATATTTTTAATAGTTACTTCGTTACAATGTATGAAAAAGATGTTAGACTAGGCAGACGCATACACTGTGTGTGATACCTTCAAGATAGAGATGTAGCACTAGACTAGGTTTATTTGGAGTGACGAGCGACAAAGCGATCTACCCTCCTGCATTACTGGAATCGTACTGAAGAAAAACAGTTTTCACAGGTGTATAAATATATGGATGTTTAGTGCTACCTCGTGGCGAATCTTTGAACTAACTTACCATTTAGGGTTTTGAGATAAAAGGAGAATGGTTTTTGAAAAGTGCTTGTAAAAACAGTGATTGTAGCGCTTCTTGGCAGAGGCAGAATGAACTAATGTTGATTAGTTAATAATTTTCTATGTTTCTTTTAATTACTCTTTTACTATGTGTTTTTTTAAGAAGGCATTATGTGAATTAAATGGTATTAGTTAAGTGTTCTTTAATGATACCGGAAGTGAGCAGAAATAATTTGTTTTCTTTGGAGAATAATGCAAAAAAGAATCTTCCTTGTCGAGTGTGCAATAGTACATCCAGGCTATATAAGTAAGTGAAGTTTGCTGGGTGGGAGGTTGGGGCGAATATTTTTAATAGTTACTTCGTTACAATGTATGAAAAAGATGTTAGACTAGACAGACGCATACACTGTGTGTGATACCTTCAAGATAGAGATGTAGCACTAGACTAGGTTTATTTGGAGAGACGAGCGACAAAGCGATCTACCCTCCTGCATTACTGGAATCGTACTGAAGAAAAACAGTTTTCACAGGTGTATAAATATATGGATGTTTAGCGCTACCTCGTGGCGAATCTTTGAACTAACTTACCATTTAGGGTTTTGAGATAAAAGGAGAATGGTTTTTGAAAAATGCTTGTACAAACAGTGATTGTAGCGCTTGTTGGGAGAGTCAGAATGAACTAATGTTGATTAGTTAATAATTTTCTATGTTTCTTTTAATTACTCTTTTACTATACGTTTTTTTAAGAAGGCATTATGTGAATTAGATGGTATTAGTTAAGTGTTCTTTAATGATACCGGAGTGATCAGAAATAATTTGTTTTCTTTGGAGAATAATGCAAAAAAGAATCTTCCTTGTCGAGTGTGCAATAGTAGATCCAGGCTATATAAGTAAGTGAAGTTTGCTGGGTGGGAGGGTGGTGCGAATATTTTTAATAGTTACTTCGTTACAATGTATGAAAAAGATGTTAGACTAGACAGACGCATACACAGTGTGTGATACCTTCAAGATAGAGATGTAGCACTAGACTAGGTTTATTTGGAGAGACGAGCGACAAAGCGATCTACCCTCCTGCATTACTGGAATCGTACTGAAGAAAAACAGTTTTCACAGGTGTATAAATATATGGATGTTTAGTGCTACCTCGTGGCGAATCTTTGAACTAACTTACCATTTAGGGTTTTGAGATAAAAGGAGAATGGTTTTTGAAAATTGCGTGTAAAAGCAGCGATTGTAGCGCTTCTTGGGAGAGGCAGAATGAACTAATGTTGATTAGTTAATAATTTTCTATGTTTCTTTTAATTACTCTTTTACTATGTGTATTTTTAAGAAGGCATTATGTGAATTAGATGGTATTAGTTAAGTGTTCTTTAATGATACCGGACGTGAGCAGAAATAATTCGTTTTCTTTGGAGAATAATGCAAAAAAGAATCTTCCTTGTCGAGTGTGCAATAGTACATCCAGGCTATATAAGTAAGTGAAGTTTGCTGGGTGGGAGGTTGGGGCGAATATTTTTAATAGTTACTTCGTTACAATGTATGAAAAAGATGTTAGACTAGACAGACGCATACACTGTGTGTGATACCTTCAAGATAGAGATGTAGCACTAGACTAGGTTTATTTGGAGAGAGGAGCGACAAAGCGATCTACCCTCCTGCATTACTGGAATCGTACTGAAGAAAAATAGTTTTCACAGGTGTATAAATATATGGATGTTTAGTGCTACCTCGTGGCGAATCTTTGAACTAACTTACCATTTAGGGTTTTGAGATAAAAAAAGAATGGTTTTTGAAAAATGCTTGTAAAAACAGTGATTGTAGCGCTTCTTGGGAGAGGCAGAATGAACTAATGTTGATTAGTTAAAAATTTTCTATGTTTCTTTTAATTACTCTTTTACTATGTGTTTTTTTAAGAAGGCATTATGTGAATTAGATGGTATTAGTTAAGTGTTCTTTAATGATACCGGAAGTGAGCAGAAATAATTTGTTTTCTTTGGAGAATAATGCAAAAAAGAATCTTCCTTGTCGAGTGTGCAATAGTACATCCAGGCTATATAAGTAAGTGAAGTTTGCTGGGTGGGAGGGTGGGGCGAATATTTTTAATAGTTACTTCGTTACAATGTATGAAAAAGATGTTAGACTAGACAGACGCATACACTGTGTGTGATACCTTCAAGATAGAGATGTAGCACTAGACTAGGTTTATTTGGAGAGACGAGCGACAAAGCGATCTACCCTCCTGCATTACTGGAATCGTACTGAAGAAAAACAGTTTTCACAGGTGTATAAATATATGGATGTTTAGTGCTACCTCGTGGCGAATCTTTGAACTAACTTACCATTTAGGGTTTTGAGATAAAAGGAGAATGGTTTTTGAAAATTGCGTGTAAAAACAGCGATTGTAGCGCTTCTTGGGAGAGGCAGAATGAACTAATGTTGATTAGTTAATAATTTTCTATGTTTCTTTTAATTACTCTTTTACTATGTGTATTTTTAAGAAGGCATTATGTGAATTAGATGGTATTAGTTAAGTGTTCTTTAATGATACCGGACGTGAGCAGAAATAATTCGTTTTCTTTGGAGAATAATGTAAAAAAGAATCTTCCTTGTCGAGTGTGCAATAGTACGTCCATAAGTAAGTGAAGTTTGCTGGGTGGGAGGGTGGGGCGAATATTTTTAATAGTTACTTCGTTACAATGTATGAAAAAGATGTTAGACTAGACAGACGCATACACTGTGTGTGATACCTTCAAGATAGAGATGTAGCACTAGACTAGGTTTATTTGGAGAGACGAGCGACAAAGCGATCTACCCTCCTGCATTACTGGAATCGTACTGAAGAAAAACAGTTTTCACAGGTGTATAAATATATGGATGTTTAGTGCTAACTCGTGGCGAATCTTTGAACTAACTTACCATTTTGTGTTTTGAGATAAAAGGAGAATGGTTTTCTGAAAATTGCTTGTACAAACAGTGATTGTAGCGCTTCTTGGGAGAGGCAGAATGAACTAATGTTGATTAGTTAATAATTTTCTTTGTTTCTTTTAATTACTCTTTTACTATGTGTTTTTTTAAGAAGGCATTATGTGAATTAGATGGTATTAGTTATGTGTTCTTTAATGATACCGGAAGTGAGCAGAAATAATTTGTTTCTTTGGAGAATAATTCAAAAAAGGATCTTCCTTGTCGAGTGTGCAAAAGTTTTATAAGTAGGTACCTATAGGAGCCTATAAATAGGAGTAGAGATGTACATATATGTAACATTATTTATTTCAGGTTTTTATAAAACATGGTTGAAATATAATGTTTAGGTAGGTTTTAATTTTAATTTTTTTTTTAATGAAAAGTTTTTATAAATGATATAGTTTTTTCAAAATCAGGAGTATTATAATATTATTTATATACATGTACGTACATAGATTATAACTCTATTATAACATATATATTATGAGGTTTAAGAAGTTTTTTTCTTCTTATGTCTGCAATAACGTATGAAATTATGTTTTTATGAAGCATTTTATTCTGTGAATAAGTTGAAAAAAGTTGGATCTTCAACTCAATAATACATATAATAGATAATTTAATAATAGTAGATAATTTATATATATATATGTATATACATATATATATTGCATATGAATTTATAAGATTTTTGCTGTTACAAAGAATCCTAGCAATGTTGTGCAGATATTATTTGGCAATTTTTGGTATTGTACAATAAAATGTAACAAGTTAAATATTTGTTGGTAACATAAAAAGTGCGTTAATAAGTAAGTTTTGTAACAAGAGATATGAAACGGTATGGAAACGAACCAGAAGTTTATTATTTTCTGTCGCTAATGAATAAAAAAATTGTGGGAATTGGGATATGGCGGAGGTACTAGGATTCTGTGAGATGGGAAATTAAATACTGGGATACCTTCTGACAAAATTCAGACCTTTCTGATTTTTCTCGCCCTTATTAGAAGTTATTGGTTTAAGTAATGCCTATATTTTTTCAGGCGTGCTTTACGTGTAATATTAATTTGGTTGCGTGTACAGAAGCGACAAACCAACATACTTTATTACTAATTCTATTGTACATGTTGGTACATTAAATGAAATCCAAAGTTTAAACCGCTCGGTTATCGCGTCGCTTAATTATTTCATTTTTAATAAATAATCGAAAAAACGCTAATTATCTTCTAAAACGATTTAGGTAATGGAAAGTACACACGCTCACGCACGAACTAATTCCAATAACCCAAGTGACGTTCAATCGGCTATGATAAATTCAATTCAATTATGATAAATTAAAAGCAAACTTAGAGGGTCTACTGGCTAGCAGCGTGTTCTAGATAGATAGAATTTTAAGCTATTTTCATAAAATTTAAATGCCAATCCTCCAGGTCGTGAGAACAATACTACAATTACATGAAACCACCGCAACCATAAGCATAACACTATAATAACAGCATAAATACCAGTTATATCAGGAGTAAAGTTAATTTAATACCCATATTTTCAGGAGAGTCCAAGTTATTACCATCTTAATTCTGAAAACAAAATTAGTAACCAAAACAAAACATCGCCTCTCAGTCAAATTTCTATATATTGAAAAAAAAAAAAAAAAAATCTTCAAGAATTTTAATTAATGAAATAACTATGAAATAATTATTTCGCATAAATCTCTACCTGGCAGCAGCACCTGATACTCAACGTATATCCTTTTCCACCTTCTATAAAATTTGTACAGTCCTGCTAACACCCATAAATACCCATAAACCCCTTACCGGCCCACCTATATTCTGAATTCAAATACAGAATTCCATAAATAACCACCTCATGATAACCAATTATATGTTGATGCACCAAATAATAATATATAGCAATTAAATTTAAATTCTAATTTAGATAAAAAAATAATCTAGGTTATTTCAAGTTAATATTTTAATGAAGGAATAATTAATTAATGAGCTAAATATTTGTTTAAAATAATAATAATAAAAAAGAAGGCTGGTTGTATTTAAATTGGACGCGGGTCTTTGCTCTTTGGATGAAGGGGCTCGAGAGGTGAACGATCGCCGCATTCCGTACAACAGCACTAGTTTTACTCGCTGCTCCTCTAATTCCAACATTCTGCGTCCTCTTTTTCAAACCTAGAGCTACGCGTTTTTTCTCTTATCTTTTCGAATTAAAAAATTATTTCTTATTTTATTAATTTAGACAAATTGAAACCATTTTTTTATTTAACTAGTTATAATAAAATCTGCTAGCCATTAACAGGCAAAATTCTTTAAACTCTGAATATTCGAATTATATTTAATTATCAACATCGTTTCAAGGAATTCCCAATTGCAATTCCTATCTGAGAACGATTCGCTTTTAAAAAAAATCGCTCAAGGGAAAGTTACAACCTATGTACGAGTATGATATACGAAGTTATAAGCAGAAAATCGTGGGAGTCTAATTCTAAAAAGTAAAAAAAAAAAATCCATTCAATGAAGTGGTATTTTAGGAATTTATAACTTATAAAGTTCCTTGACAGATAGGTAATAGACTAAGAAAAATAATAAAGAACTAATATAATACCTACACTGCAAGCTTCACTACATGGTTTAGGTAAAACTTTTGCCTAGGACAAGAATAATCATTTGCTAAGAAAAATGGATAGAAAAACTGTGAGAAAGAGGAGAAATTTAGAGAAGGGCGTATTTAAAAAAACAATTTAGGTTGTGTCTGTAGGGAATGGAAAGAACTTAGGTGGTTATTTCCCGGCAAGAGTGGGGGGAGGGGAGTTGGGATGACAATCCTGAATAGAGTTTCAAACGGACGGTTTTGGATAAAGCACCAGGATTGTGTGGTAGCTAACTCATGGTGCGAGGCATTTTAATTCTGTCAGTTAATTAGACGCTTCCATCACAGGACTATGAGCTGCAAGGAGCTCCTAGAAAGTGAAAATCTAAGGACCAGGAGCCGTCCCAATTTTAATACTCACTCAGCAATAGTGCACTAAGCAGTTGAAATTTGAGCTTATAAGTTTGCACGAATCAGTCAACCGAATGACAAAAGTTCGAACAAATGTTTCGAAAACTCAGTACCGATAGAAAATGTGGGTTGGTACACCTGTTTATTGTGCCGCTAACCGATTGCGAACTTTCATCCACCATCAGAGTTACTCAGGACTAATCAGTTTGTTTTAAAGATTTCTACTTAACATACGTCTCGCAATTCACTTTCATTACATTGCACCACATTTCTACGTCTGATGATGAAATAAAATACGAAAGCCGTTAGGGAAAAAAGATGGTGTTATGACGGATAAAATCAAATCGGTATCGATTATTTTATTTGGATTTTAGGCGTTATACAGATCTTCCCCTGAACCTAGAGATCAGAAGTAAGTAACAATTTTACTATCGATCGAACAGTCGAAGGTATTGCTCCAAACATAACATTATCTTAGTATAAATCAATAATCAATACTAACTTCTATACAAACTGGGCAGTTTTTAAATTGTTTGACACTAATAGACCGGCCAGACCAAACACAACTTAGGATCATTTTTTGTTTCTGGTAACACCAATTTTAAATTCTTCTTGAAGATGTACTCTAACCGTTCTTGAGATGTTCGTTCTCAGAGGGAATCTAAATCTCTATTTCCGGTAAAAACTTCAAAATCAAAGAATCCCCTAATTAGGCTCCCCTAATAACCTCATCTTAATTGCGATTAAAGCATTCGTATTATTCTTCAGACCCTGGAAAATAAGTTTTTATTAACGTTTTCCTCTAGATTTTGAGAGAAAAATAAGCTGTCCCAAGAAGATGGGTTTTATCGCAGAGAGGAGCTTGATTAGAGGAAGTAGTTGAACTAGGGGAAAAAAAACTTGTACCACTTTCTTCTTTAAAACCCATTAAGACTACCCAGGATGACCACTTTCTTCTTTAAAACCCATTAGGACTACCCAGGATGACCACTTTCTTCTTTAAAACCCATTAGGACTACCCAGGATGACCACTTTCTTCTTTAAAACCCATTATGACTACCCAGAATGACCACTTTCTTCTTTAAAACCCATTAGGACTACCCAGGATGACCACTTTCTTCTTTAAAACCCATTAGGACTACCCAGGATGACCACTTTCTTCTTTAAAACCCATCAAGACTACCCAGGATGACCACTTTCTTCTTTAAAACCCATTAAGACTACCCAGAATGACCACTTTCTTCTTTAAAACCCACTATGGCTACCCAGGATTTCTGTGAACCTAAAGAACGAAATCCCAATGGTATATAAAGTTGCCTAGCCTTTACGTTAAGTTTTTTTTAATAGAGTAAAATGATGTAATAATTCAAGAGTTTTGCTAGGGAATACCCTTTCGATTCCAAGATATCTGCAAGAGTCAACAGGACAGCTGCACTGTCAATAAGACACAGGACTAAGTCACGTAAGATCGCTTTTCTTTTGTTCATTAATGAAAACTATTTAAACGTCAATGAATTTAAAAAAGAAATAATAATAATAAAAAAGATTGTTTTTAAAAAAACCAAAAAAAAAATACAATTTAATTAAAAAAAATATAGATAGCAGATGATATTCAATCAAGGATTGTTTACTTGTCATCAGAGGATTATATAATTTATTATTGCTATCACTTCATAAATAAGTTTTTTGCGACCTTCTTTTTTACGTACATGTGAATCATCATTATTAACAAGTAATTTGATTAGATCAGTACACGTAAGTGCTTGAGAAATGTGATAAGAAAAATGAACTTCAAAGCACACCGAAGGTTAATCTAGAAAAAAATATTAAATTTAAAAAAAAAAAAAAATTCTATCATAAATATTACGAAAGAGAGCGCGAAAGAAATAAAAATTGTTAAAAAAGCAAAAAAAAACAGATAAAAAGAGTTCAAATGTTCAGAGGCGAGCCTTCCAAATCGCACCAATAAAAATTGTTGGCTAATTTCATATTGAGAGAGAGAGAGAGAGAGAGAGAGATAAAGGCTGTTGTTTTTTTTTGTTTTTTGTATTTTTTTTTTTACAAAATAGTTTCGCGCGTATTTCTAACAGGAAGTTGAAAAATATTTAAATTTCGCAGTTTAAAAAATGACGTATTTTATGATCACAGGAAGGAATTAATCTGATATTTGAAACAACTTGTTCAGGGTAGTTTTACTTGATCGTAAACTTGAAGGAGTAGCCCTAAAAATAACCAAGATAACGCCACTTGCTTCTTACTCTCATAACGGCAAAATTAAGCAATAAAAGATGTTGCTAAATAAATGGTCAAATCGTACTTTTTGCTTAAAAATTAAAATAAAATAAAAATCTCCAATATATGGCGGCGAATTGACCTTGATATTTGTCAAGGATTTTTTAAATAGTCAGTTTTGGCTGAATAAATATACTACATGGTAACTTTATTCATTACTATATTTTTAATCTTGTATTAATAGATTTGGCTAACTCAAAGGACAAACAGAATTTTTTATGTTTTTTGGCTTATTTAAATAAATCTTCCTCCTTTTTGAACTATACTCGTATTCCCTGGATGTGGATTGAAGTTTATCTTAACTTTAATTTAAGGATAAACCGAAAATAAATATATTGACGTTCCCAAAACATGCGAATGCAAAATGAAACCGTAGGGACACTGTTAAGAGAAATCAGCCAATGCTGATGACAATCTGGTGAATTTTAGTGATTGAAATTGTCTAGGGCAAGGGTCCCCAAACTACAGCCCGCGGGCCACTTATCCGGCCCCTGCCACACTTCCGGAAGGGTACCTCTTTTATTGGTGGCATGTGGCGGCGTCGCTCATGTACAGTACTACTTCCGGTGACGGGGGACGCACGCGTCACGGCTCCGAAAACAGTGTGAAATAATAGCAGAAGTAGGAAGAAAGGCAAAGCACTATAACTAAACCGGACGTAGACAATCTTATTAGCCTAAAGCATGCCCAAAATTCCCAACAGAAATACTGGGCAGATTGTTGATTTAAATTTACTTGTTCTTCATTTTAAATATTGTATTTGTTCCCGTTTTGTTTTTTTTTTACTTTAAAATAGTTTGTTTTATAGTCCGACCCTCCAACGGTCTGAGGGACAGTGAACCGGGCCCCCTGGGTAAAAACTTTGGGGGGACCCCTAGTCTAGCATAAGAGATTACGAGGCCAACGTCGTCTTAGACGTCGTGGTGGGATTATCAGAGAAGAGAGTCTGAGCTGTTGAATTGGGATGGCAAGATAAGTTTCTGGATAGGAAATTCAGGAATTGTGAATTGATAGAATAAGAAAGAGGATATTTAGGTATCTGTGAAGCATGAGGTTCGCGGCATAATAGGCATCGTTAACAATAAGGCGGCGGAATTTTTATTGGAAGGATTGGATGCGGGAGATATTAGAGGGCTTAGTTGAGCCCCACAGCTCTGATCCATAAGTTCAGATGGGTTTAAGCAAAGTATTGTTCAGGGTTAGTTTGTTGGGTATGCTTAGTTTATATTAGTTGTCCGTAACTTTTGTTTAGTTCAGTGAGCCCTCTGTCCAAGGAGATGCGCAGGTAGCGTACTCCATTCGAGGTAGGGATAGGATTGTTAATTAAGAACAAATTTGGGCCTAAGCGTGGAAATTTCGTGAACACTTTTGTTCCCATTAAAGTAATAACAAAAAAAGATCAAGTTTAGGAGCTACCTAAAAAGTGAAATTTCACAACAATTTAGATTCATCTGAAACCATTATCACGTGGACAATAATTCGTGCGCTATCTACAGAGAGAAAACGAGAGAAAATAAAAAGAGAAATTTAATTTTTTGGTAGAAAAAAAAGAGACAATCCTTAGATGACCTTCATAAAGTACGTTTACATCTTGAATATTAGTGTTTTAGTTAGAATTATCAGGTGGCCAGGGAGTCTATAACAAACTTATCTTTTATTTAAAATTGAATTATCTTAACCTTATCACTACGGATAATTACTAGACATTTTGGAATTCTTTTATTTAGACATTGGAAGGGTGATTTGAAGGATATTTAAGGTCATGGGGAAACAAGATGTGGTGCAGGAAATGGAGGACCTAAATTTTCTAGATATCAATTATTTTTAAGAATTTAGATATTTATTTGTTTAACAATTTTAATTTCAGTCTTTTTTTTTTAAAAAAAATGCCAGTATGACTGCAGGTTAGTCAAACCTAAAAGTATCTTTTTTACCTCTCGCAATAAAGTACTGATAGCCAAATAAAGTAATGCCTATTTTTTCAGGCCTGCTTTACCTCCAATTACCAAATTAGGTGTAAAGGACGGAGGCGACTAGCAAACATACTTTACTATAAATTTCTCGTATTAATCATTAAATAAATTCCTAAGACCCTAGACTAGTACCGCAATACATCTTAGCTTTGCGGGTCTAGCCTATAACCGCCAAACATACTTTACTATAAATTTCTCATATTAACCATTAAATAAAATCCAAGACCTAGACTAGTACCGCAATACATCTTAGCTTTGCGGGTCTAGCCTATAATCGTTGATTAACTATGATACTCTGTAATTGATGTAATTAATTCAGAAGTTCTGAGCCAAATGAGTGATATGCAAGAAGACTTACAACAAACATTGCATATCCAATTCAGTCTTCTCAGGATCAAGTCAGCGAGAAACATCTTCTCAGACAGATAAACAACAAACTCACTGGCATCACCCAGGATTATTTAATAACCACCATTGGGATCCTCCGTGGCGCCTGCTTTGGAAATGGTCCTGATAACAATCTCTGCCAAGGCATCAGCCTAGCCTAGAGCAGCCCCTTCCCCCAGAGAGTCTAAAACCAAGGTAAGTTCTTTAAAACTTTTCTTCAAGGAGTGGCCATTATTTACTTATTAAAGCAACCATCACATCCGAGTACTTGAATCTGTTACGGGTGTAAATGGATAGAATGAACACTTATATTATAAAAAATAAAAATAATAAACTAAGACACCAGTAAATTAAAAAGTAATCTCAATTCAAAATACAATACACATTTCAACATGTCGAGGTGATTTTTAAATTGCCGGTAATAATAAATAAAAATAATAATTCAAAGAGAAATATCTGTACAGGGTTGTTCAGAGTTCCAGTCGTCAGAGACAGAGAGGGTGATATTCAGAAAATTTGGATAAATTAGAGTGAAATTGGAATTTAAATAAACACTTAAAAAATTAAGGACAAAAGATTGTTGGAATAACAATAATATTTCATGGTCAAGGAAAGTGGGGGTAGGCAGAGAAGGGAGGTGGTGGTCATTGGAATTTCAAGGAGCATCTTCAGCCTTTTTCTTTTTTTTTTGAAAAATTAATTGAACTTGATATAAAACACTGTCGACGACTCTTGCCAATTAGTCTGGTTAGTAAAGATCAAAAATTGAACATCACATTAAGTTCAAAATTGTTTAAATTATGTTTATATAGTATATAAAGTATTAGTCAAAATTGATTAATAAGAAATCTGCTAAATTAAAGTACAGTTTTAAGGCGCCACGATAGCCGAGCGGTTATAGGCTAGACCCGCAAAGCTAAGCTGTATTGCGGTACTAGTCTAGTCCTTGGATTTTATTTAATGGTTATTATGAGAAATTTATAGTAAAGTATGTTAGGCGGTTATAGGCTAGACCCGCAAAGCTAAGATGTATTGCGGTACTAGTCTAATCCTTGGATTTTATTTAATGGTTAATATGAGAAATTTATAGTAAAGTATGTTAGGCGGTTGTAGGCTAGACCCGCAAAGCTAAGATGTATTGCGGTACTGGTCTAGCCCTTGAATTTTATTTAATTGTTAATATGAGAAATTTATAGTAAAGTATGTTAGGCGGTTATAGGATAGACCCGCAAAGCTAAGATGTGTTGCGGTACTAGTCTAGCCCTTGGATTTTATTTAATGGTTAATATGAGAAATTTATAGTAAAGTATGTTAGGCGGTTATAGGCTAGACCCGCAATGCTAAGATGTATTGCGGTACTAGTCTAATCCTTGGATTTTATTTAATGGTTAATATGAGAAATTTATAGTGAAGTATGTTAGGCGGTTATAGGCTAGACCCGCAATGCTAAGATGTATTGCGGTACTAGTATAGCCCTTGGATTTTATTTAATGGTTAATATGAGAAATTTATAGTAAAGTATGTTAGGCGGTGATAGGCTAGACCCGCAGAGCTAAGATGTATTGCGGTACTAGTACTAGGCCCTTGTATTTTATTTAATGGTTAATATGAGATATTTATAGAAAAGTATGTTAGACGGTTATAGGCTAGACCCGCAAAGCTAAGATGTATTGCGGTACTAGTCTAGCCCTTGGATTTTATTTAATGGTTAATATGAGAAATTTATAGTAAAGTATGTTAGGCGGTTATAGGCTAGACCCGCAGAGCTAAGATGTATTGCGGTACTAGTCTAATCCTTGGATTTTATTTAATGGTTAATATGAGAAATTTATAGTAAAGTATGTTAGGCGGTTATAGGCTAGACCCGCAATGCTAAGATGTATTGCGGTACTAGTATAGCCCTTGGATTTTATTTAATGGTTAATATGAGAAATTTATAGTAAAGTATGTTAGGCGGTGATAGGCTAGACCCGCAGAGCTAAGATGTATTGCGGTACTAGTACTAGGCCCTTGTATTTTATTTAATGGTTAATATGAGATATTTATAGAAAAGTATGTTAGACGGTTATAGGCTAGACCCGCAAAGCTAAGATGTATTGCGGTACTAGTCTAGCCCTTGGATTTTATTTAATGGTTAATATGAGAAATTTATAGTAAAGTATGTTAGGCGGTTATAGGCTAGACCCGCAGAGCTAAGATGTATTGCGGTACTAGTCTAGCCCTTGAATTTTATTTAATTGTTAATATGAGAAATTTATCGTAAAGTACAGTTTGCTAGGCGCCACCGTCCACGACACCTAGTTGGTAGTTGGATGTAAAAAAAAAAGTACAGTTCTCTGACTTTCTTTGATTTACTGAAAAACTAGCCTAATAATTTTCTTTAAACTCTGATGTAATACTTATATAGATGTATAACCTTGAATATAATAATGTATAATTGGAAAAATTTGCTTCGGAAAATTCGATTGGAAGGCACAATAGGGAAAAAGGGAGCATTTAGTAGAGTTCTCTCTAAAATACTACTTAGCAGAATGTACCGAGTCATCATTATTATACAAATGTGTTGCTCAAATGTTTCGAGCTTAAAGGAAACCTGAAAACCGGAAATACCATTTTATTTTCACTTTCTTTTTGCTTTACTCGAAAAAAGCAACAATGATTTTCTTCGAAACTTGGTATCCTCATTGTACTATAGTGTTGGCCTACATTTCTTTAAAGTTTACTTGAGAAAATCCGATTAATTTTCTTTACGTACTTCCTTAAATTAGCAATTTCAATTCTCTAATAAAATTGGAAACATCAAAATAGAATATTGCATTAAAATATTGAATGTTTTTGTTTTTAAATTGGAAAATAAAAGAAAAAGCGAGTTGCTATAAAAATTGTGATAATCTAGCAAAAATAAAAAAAAGAAGCGTATAAATAAAGATGTTACATAAAATTAGAAATGATGTAAAATAGTAAGAACGATCCAAGGCCATAATAACAAGATATGCTAAACAACTTATCAATGATAACAACTTATTAAAATAATAATAATAAAAACAGTCATAAAAATACAAAGTTGTAAAACGTAAAAGTGCTGCAAAAAAAATAAAATAAAGTTCCCTGCTTCTCGGAGGCGAGTCACTTTAAAAATTAATTGTGTAAAATGAAAGTTTTTTTATTAATTTATTTATATTTTAATTAATAGTCTTCGTAATTTTAGTTTTCTAGTTTTTGGTTTATGAATGGGTGTCAACGTTAACCAGGTAGATACTTTTTTTTCTCACTAGGGATGTAATGGCAATTTGGTCTTGAAACCGCATACTTAAGTGCCATAATGGTTAACGTACAATTTTTTGACATTTTCTGTATTATGTTAATAATATTAAAAATTTTATAGAAGAAAAGATTTAAGTTTGAACGTCTGTTAATTGTAGTAATTCAGTTTAAAAAAAAAATAATAATAATTGCATTGCGAAAATCCAAGGTCAGTTATTATCGTATGAACAAATCACTAGGTCCGAATGGCTGCATTTCTGTGGTTATCTAATACCAAAAAAGAAAAGATTTTTGCTGATTCATTATTTCTGCTCCTGGAAACGGAAGTTTAACTAAAAATCTTGGCTCGGCACCATTTCTGCAATTATAGAAAAAAAAAAAAAAAAAATTTATTAAGAGAAATAATAATAATTAAAAGATTAATTTTATTTAATTCAAATAATGTTTCATTTAATACCTTCTTCTCTCTCTTTAGCTACATCCGGTGAGTTCTCCTTTTGTAGCAAGACTGAGGATGCAGTATGGAAACAATCAAGGTACTGAACATCTCCTGAAGAGGTTTTCCTCCAATTTCTTGCTCGTGGTGCTTTGGGTGTCTATAAGTACTCCAAGTCAATGATGTACTTGGGACTACAGAGTAGATGTTTGAGTAACTGGATGTACCCAGTCTCTTCTATGCTCGGTTTACGATGGTATCCGGGTCAGCCTCAGGCTCTTTTAACTTCTACCACTTGCAGAGATTCTCGCATCTATTCTCCAAACGCGTTCCCAAGAATTCTTCTTAATGTTGAGCGGTCTTGAAGTCTCCTTCTTTGTACTTTTCAAATCAATATGTTCACAAAATGGTCTTTCAAGAACCTCTAAATCTTCAACAAACTCCTCTGGTGCAGTTGTCTCTGCCGAGCAAATTTCTTTCTTACAGCCATTCGCTCG
This sequence comes from Rhodnius prolixus, assembly GCF_049639745.1. Classification (NCBI taxonomy): domain Eukaryota; kingdom Metazoa; phylum Arthropoda; class Insecta; order Hemiptera; family Reduviidae; genus Rhodnius; species Rhodnius prolixus. The sequence continues at coordinate 8,678,887 of NW_027411583.1, read as the reverse complement.
ATAAATGAAGTCCATGGTTAGAGATATGATTTCTTGTTCCTTGCAAAGACTTAACTGTAGAAATTGTAATTCTTTTCGAGCTGTTAAGTTAGGCTGGATAAAAATCTTGCCCTTTAAGGAGGAAAAGTGAACCAGCAGTTTCCCTTTCAAGCGGAGTTACATACTTCTTGGGCACTGATCCAATAGTTCATTCCTGATTTCTTTTGTTTGTGGATGTTGTAGATGTCTAGCGTTCTAGCTTAGAAGGAAGAAAAGCCGAATTATAATCAAATGAAGGCAGTAGTTTTGGGCAGGAAATGTTTCTTATTGGTACTCCAAAGCTACGTAGGTATTCCAAATCAGAGTCCAGAAAATTCTTATTCTTGACGTTCTTGATTAGTTGGTAGTTTCGATTCTGTTCATTTTCTGTAAAATTGCACCAAAAAAAATTGTACATTAGGGTCACTTAATTGAGCTTTGTTTAAAAAATACATTGTTCGATATTGATATCATTCTAATAAATAATCAGAGAACCTCAGCATGAAATTTTTGATGAAAATTAAATTTCGGCTAAATTTGACGCAAACGTCGAGAAAGGGAAAGAGAAATACAGATAGATACCAATAAAACAATATGTTTTTTAAACAATTTATATCATTAGAAGTAATAAATAGTAGGATATAGGATCTTATTCGCTAAGCAGTTGTAAATAAGCGTAGGAACTAAAGTACAAAGAGGAAGACTGAGATGGTAGAAGGTGTAGGTCACCTTCGATGATACCCTTGGGATGACCTCAGATGGGTGAGACTCTCATGAGTATGGCGGGTCATTGTAATCCTACGTCCAGTTCTAACATTACTCCTGAGAACTTTGATTTTCTTTCTCTTCATTAAAAATGGTATCTATTCATTACTAGAATCGCCCTTGAAGATTTTTTTTTTTTCAATTTTAATTGCCAATTTATTTTAAGGCAGACTTTACATCCAACTACCAAATTAGGTGTCGTGGACGGAGGCGACTAACAAACATACTTTATTAATAATTTCTCACATTATCCATTAGGAATATAGACTAGTACCGCAATACATGTTAGCTTTGCGGGTCTAGCCTATAACCACTCGGCTATCGTGGCGACTAACAAACATACTTTATTAATAATATCTCACAGTACCCATTAGGAATATAGACTAGTACCGCAATACATGTTAGCTTTGCGGGTCTAGCCTATAACCACTCGGCTATCGTGGCGACTAACGAACATACTTTATTAATAATTTCTCACAGTACCCATTAGGAATATAGACTAGTACCGCAATACATGTTAGCTTTGCGGGTCTAGCCTATAACCACTCGGCTATCGTGGCGACTAACAAACATACTTTATTAATAATTTCTCACAGTACCCATTAGGAATATAGACTAGTACCGCAATACATGTTAGCTTTGCGGGTCTAGCCTATAACCACTCGGCTATCGTGGCGCCTATTTCAATTTTAATTACAGAATGAATTCAAAACAAGATTTCTCCTAATATACTGTTAGACTTTACTATTTTAATGCGGTCTTATTATAGTGACCGTTTGATTATTTATTTTATTTTATCAACTGAATTAATAAATTGAATACTTGAACTTAAGTTTTACTTTCTTATTAAACAAATAATCAGGGCGTAACGCAAATACATGAAGAGAGTGTTTCAATTGAACACATCACTCCCATTGACCACAACACATTAGAGTGTTCACTCGTTTCACACACATAACAACAACAATAACAACAAAAACACTTTCAATTTGGACACGCTCACTTTCCTAGCACGCGTTCCTCCTAAGTGATAGCCTTGGAACAACAAAATCATTTTTAACTCACAAGTTTTGATGGTGTCACATACATATAAGCTACATATCATTTCGTGTGAACACTTTAAAAGAGCATTATTTTGGAATAATTATTTTCTCCATGGTGTCAACAAATAGCGAAAAAACTTCGAAATCTCTATAATTTACCTGAAGATGGCAGGCAAAGCTTGTTGAAACTTTGGGAAACAATAAACAAAACAAGAAAAAAAAAAAAAAAAACATCATTCCACATCTCAAGAACAACGATCAAACAATCGAACTTACAATCGAACAATCGATTTATAATAAAATCTGACTGATGATATCCTAGTTTGATTGAATTATACGCAATCAACTAAAAATGGAAATACATTTTAAAATATAGTATTTTTGAGCTCTATTTCTTTTCATTGTTCCTACTGCCATTAATTCCAGGTGTATAATTATTTTTTATTACGCTTATGTCATGTTCTACTTCGCTAATTTATCGCTTTCACTATACTGAAAATGAAAGTCTGATGAACGATTCCCTTGATGCTTTTAATTCTTCACTTTTCGATCTTTTCGTTCTTTAAACAATTATTTCTTTAAAAAAAAACATCTCAGATCTAAGTGTTACACAAGTTATGTACTAAGTACTTCTATTCCTTTTAGCCACTTAAGCACCTACGCTTCAAGGTCACAAAAACTAAATAGTAGGTACACAAATCAGCAAGTAACATACTCAACATTTCATTCATACTTCATTGATATTAAAGTAATTATACTGCAGTAACTTGTCATTAATATTGTCTAAAATTCATTAGATGTCACATACCATTGTACTGGCATATTTTTCAAATACAATTATAATAGCTCTATGCAAATAAACATATAAAATGATGGGAAACAACAGGTGAAATATGACCCTACAATTTTCTTTTGCCTACTTCGTAAGAAAATAACCATCATTCCCAATTTTCTGTTTACCCTTACATTATCAGCAAAACAAGACATTAAGCGAGAAAATACTTTTGTCATGAAAAATTGTAATGAACAAATCATTTCTTGGGGGGGAAAAAAAAAAGAAAAAGACAATCATATAGATAGTGGTGGAAGAGTATGATTATTAATATGATAAAAAGCATTAGAGCACCTACATAGTTAATGCATGTATATTATACATATATATATACCTGCTTGGATGTCCTTGAGACGGGCAAACCGAAGGTCAATGATGAGTCCCAGGCAGGTCATAGGCCTCTACTAATTCTCTCTCTCACTCTCTCTCACTCATTCATTCACCCTCTTTTTCTATCTTGCTCGTCGCCGACGTAAATCGTGTGCGTACGTACGTCATTCCACATGCTACACAAAAACACAGACCTATACATATCGCTCGGACACAATCATACTTACAGAACACACCAATATACTCGTATATATAATATTATAACCTCCTTCTTCTTTAACAAGGTTAAACTTAGATTATTGTGTAACATTATTAAGTGTTTTATTTTTTAGACGCTTTTCCAGTTTCCTTTTGGTCCATCTATTTTGTTAATGCGTGAAAATTTCTCTGCAATTTTCTGCATGAAAAAACTGGTTGCAAAGTAAAATGGAAGTGACTTTTCCTCAAGAGACTGTTTTTTTTAGTAAAATTTCTTTTAAGGTAAAAACAAAAAAACAAAAAAAGGAGAAGAAAATTCAAAGTGAAAAATAAGAAAATCGATTCAGGGTCAGAAAGTCATGGTTAATTTCCAGGAGTTTTTCCTTTGCTGTGACGTCAATCACATGTTTTATTTAAATTTGATTGAGTTCGATTTATTTATTTATTTATTTTGATGATGATGTTTTAGTTTGTGGCACAACATTTTGGCTGTTTTAAGGCCTTGAATTTATTATGTATTTAAAAAATCTAGTACAGGACTTTGGTGATTGGATTGGAAAGATTGGATGCATTAGGAATTGGAATGCTTAATTGAACTTCAAACCTAGAGCCCACATGTCCAGATCGGTTTTGTGACTGAGTTGTAGTCTCTTTTTTTCCGTTTTGAAGGAAGTTTTGAGCGTCTGTCAGGTTTGTAGCTTAATATAGAGCTAAAGCGTCACAAATTCTTGCAGCGTGGGCTGACCATCAAGAATTGGATCCTTCGCATTTTCAATTTTGGGAAAAAATGGAGTTGAATGTATCGAATTAGATTTCTCTCTAAATATTCATAGAAAGAAACCTCTTAGTCATCCCAAAGAAGCATGCTTCAATTAGTCCTCAATGCGGTGAGGAGGTGGGGGGGAGTTTACTACCAAAAAAAAAAAAAATAAATTAGAAACCCTCCGCGTAAAGTGTGATATAGGATGAGTCACACACAGTACAATCATAATCTAGGCGTGCCAACCTAACCTCTTCAATAGACTAAGCTACATAGTAATATCCACATACAGGTGTAGCCAACCTTGTATACATTCCTGGGGGCCACGCCGTGTTCAAGGTCGGCCGAGGAACCCTGCAGCAGCCACAGTTGTCGCTGTAACAACTATCTTGCTTCCTTCCTTTTACATGAACCCTCTTAGGCGAACTAATTTTTTTTTTTTTTTTTTTAATTAATATTGACTTTAATGAATTAAATTTAATTTAACTTTTTCTTTTTTTAATTTGCACTAATTAATTTATCAAAAAAATGTTTTTGATTAAAGTGAAGTAAAGAAAGGGTTGAAAATCAGCAAGAAAATTTCCACTCGAGCGCGTAAAGAAAAAATGAATTAGCGCTGGGGTAACCTGTGCTAAGCATTCCAAAGGTTTGTCCGAGAGATCGGAACTGAGACAAAGTCTGAGTAATGAACGCTGTAGATACATTTTCGGACTCGGTGCATGATGGTACAGGCAGGTTTTTTTTGTAGGTACAAGACACAATAAACTATCTAACAGACTTTTTTGCCCCTAAACTAATCTTTATAGTATTATTGGTCTACAACACTTTAAAAAACAATAAAATAGAAAAAAATTCAATTCAATTCGAAATAAATAATAAAAATAAAAAGTGGTGGGAGCAGAGTAAAGCCTAAGATGTTTTAAAGTTCGATACACTTTACGTTCTTCAGGACGGACGGGGTGGGAGATATGTCCTCTAATCTAAAATAGTTGTTTAGAGGCATGGAGATGGGGGCCAGGGACGTTCTAGAGTGTTGGGCGTTGTTTGGAAGTATTGTATTGTCGGCGCGGAACTACTCGCACACATACATCCTGATAAAGTGGAGGAGTTAAGAACACCCGGGCGGGAGAGATGAGACCAGTTGTCCTTGGATGATCGTATGCTCTAGGTGTGTGAGTGTGCGTTTGGAAGCTGCGAGATGCTCTACTGCTGCGGCTGAATGACCCCTTGGACCTGCTGCACAGTGTCGATCTGAACTCTTCGTGCTACAGACTTCTGCTTCCACACACAGACAGTCTTAGACCCCAAACAAAAGAGAGCGCTAGTCAACAACTCCAACTCATTCCTGAAGAAGTGAAGCAAGGGAGCAGGCGCGCCAACATTTCATTGACCTTTCTCTCCTTCCTTCACAGTGTTGCTCTCTCTCAATCTTCTTCTTCTCCTTCTCTCTTCTTAATTCTTCTTCTATTACGTCTTCACCTTCAACCAGTACTTCTACCTTTCCTCATGCCCGGAGGGGATTTAGTTTTGTTGTCCTCTTAGTTTGTCTCTTAGTTGTCTTTGGTCAATTCCATTTATAGACAATCCATATGAAATCATCTTTATATTTACTTACACATTCTACACAGATTTTCACTTTCAACAGGAAGTACTCAATTCTTCTGGATTTTCGCCAGAAATTGACTTTACGAAGTCCCGAATTAGGATTATACAAGTTAACCTCCATGAATTTAAGACTGCACAAGAAGTTTTAGAATTAATCTTCATAGTACATATTTGGGAACTTTAAAAACGGCCATAAATGGAAAATGATTTCCCTTTGACCTAGGACTTTAACTTTTGATGAAATTTTCTTCAAGGAAAATTTGATGAAAGGCTCGTTTTGGGAGGTGGGTTAGGCAGACTTCCATTTACAGTGAACTGTACGGTCTTAGAACTTCTACGTGTAAGTTAGAGGAAACTCAGGAGGTCAGAAGTGCAACTGTAATGAAAAGATACAGGGATAAAGTCAAACTGTTCTTCACAGTGCCGTTTTAGATTTCTTAACGATTATGCATCTATCCTACTATAACTGTCAATATGAGGCAAGGGGTTAAGTTCGAATTCCAGCGGCTGGCCCTTAGTTTTCCTATTCCCAGTAGCTTCTTATAGCTCACAGTCCGAAAATGTCCCAAATCAGGGATTAGCGATATCTCAAAGGATACTAATAAGCTGTGCGCTCTTCTTGCAGGAATATCAACACAATTTGGAACAGCTGAAATGCGTTTTGAACAGGAAGATACACCCCAAAGAATGAGACATATCTTAAGTTCCTACAAGGGCGACCTGATTTCATTGGTGGAGGCAAAGAAGCTCTTCAGAAAAAGAAAAAAAAAGAAACTTATTGAGAGAAACATGGTCATCAGCACCAATAAGACGAAATGTTGATGTTGAGTATTGAGGAAGGTGAACGTAAACGTGAAAAAACAGGATTGACGGAAGTTCCTGGATGTGAAGGTCAATGAGAATCATGCGAGACCGGCGACCCCAGCCAGGAAACAGAAAATTCTTCAGTAAACTAAAGTGACCAAAAAAGTCTAAGACGTGAATCGTTCTTATCTTGAGTTGAAAGTATTTTTTTTCGAGAACAATTAGTTTTCACATCTTACAAAGATGAAATGAAGGTAAAACTGGTTTTTAATTTAAAAAAATAAAAATAAAAAATCAATACTTTTGTTCTTAATGTAGTACATAATATTGGCGGGAAGCATTAGAGCGGCAAGCACGCCATCTGACGTCCGGCAGGGTGACCACTGACCGTGAGAAACTAAGCCTCAGTCTGGCCACTTTGGCGGCAACTTATCTAGTAACCAACCCCCTGCTTAGTTACCATTCTTTCATTATAATATCATAGTTTTTCTCTTTTCGCGAACCAAAAATAATTTTGTAAAAGTGTTTAGTAATAAATTACTAGAGAAATTATTATGTTAATTATTTTCTGTTGATCTAGTTTTACTTATTCTCATTATAATTAAAAGTAAAAGGAACAATAGTAAAAAAAATGACAAGTAAAGTAATGCCTATTTTTTCAAGCGTGCTTTACATCCAACTACCAAATTAGGTGTCGTGGACGGAGGCGACTAACAAACATACTTTACTGCAAATTTCTCATATTAACCATTAAATAAAATCCACAAGGGCTAGACTAGTACCACAATACATGTTAGCTTTGCGGGTCTAGCCTATAACCACCAAACACACTTTACTATAAATTCCTCACATTAACCATTAAATAAAATCCAAGGGCTAGACTAGTACCGCAATACATCTTAGCTTTGCGGGTCTAGCCTATAACCGCCTACACCGCAATACATCTTAGCTTTGCGGGTCTAGCCTATAACGTGGAGCCTTAAAAGGAACAATATGATTGTACCAAATTTTCGATATTATTAAAACTTAATGAAAATATTAATTCTGCTGATTTTGAGAAATCAAAAAACTGAAAAATCGTTATAGTAAAGTGGTGTAGGAACTTTAAAATTCTATTTTATAAATTGGTAAATAGCATTTCCGGTAAAACTTTTTTTACGATTTTACAAGCTTTAAAAAAAAAAAACAGGCAAAAAAAACAGGTTGGTAAACGATGAAAATCAACGTAGAGAATGGTAAAGTAGCACAGATCGTGACATGCAAAGGTTACAATTGTAACATTACGTAAATAAAAATATAATTTAAAATTACAAGGGGGTGGCTGATCGATAATACATTGCCACGCACTAAATTATAGTAATAAATAAATGTAGTATATGTTCTTACACTTTAGTAATATTATTCACAATACAGAACTTTGGATTGCTTTGCAGCTGGCTTGTTCGTACACTCTCAGGTTCACAAAAACTTTCATTTCCGGTATAGACTCCATTTTAAAAGTTGAAAAAGTTTAGGGGATGCCAAAAAAAAAAAAATCGATATTTCGTCATGATTAATTATGCTGAGAAGTTGAGCATAATTAAACAAAATTCCGTAATGACATCACACCTTAATACCCGTTAATACGGTATTGATGGAAACCAAACAGAGAAGCTGTATTCGATTAAATGATGAGTAATTAACTTCAATTGTATCAATGAATAATGATGAGTGTTGAACAATTAGTGATAATTGATAATGGCATTGATCATGTCATCAGTAATTACAGGTATAATTATAGGTATAAGGCCAACAAATATGTTGATCTACTGGGGATTATAGTTTCGGAAATGACGTGAAAGATCTTCGGTAGTGGGAGAGAGAGAGAGAGAGAGAGATGTAAGAAGAGTCAGGATTGGAAATAACTGAATTCAACTCCAGTTTATTTGGCAATTTCCTGTGTAGTACCCCTTTCTATCGAAACAGCCAGAATGCTTGTATATCGTTAGGCTACTAAATGAGATCCAAGGCACTGTAGTGTCTCAGAATAGGGAAATCCAAAAGTTGGGGGAAAAGAGAGGCTGTGAAAGGTTTAAAGGGTTAAAGCTGGGTAGGGCCCAGGGCAGTAGAAGCTGCCCGAGCATCAGGTTATATAAGGACGCCAGACCACCGTTCGGGACACTCAATTCCATCCAGACATTGCATTCACTCCCTGAGGATTCATTCTTACACTCTCTTCACGACCTTACTCTACTCGTCATTCAGTCTAGCCAATTCTTTTAGAAATAGTTTGTATTTAGAGTATATAAGGACGCCAGACCACCGTTCGGGACACTCAATCGCATCCAGGCACTGCATTCACTCCCTGAGGATTCATTCTTACACTCTCTTCACGACCTCACTCTAATCGTCATTCAGTCTAGGCAATTCTTTTAGAAATAGTTTGTATTTAGTTTACCCCCAGTTAGTTATTGCAATTTACGCTGATTCCTAAGTTATAGTTAATGCTAGCCATTAGACCCTTTGTCAGTAATATTATCTTTTATTCTATTCAGCCCTTCAGCCTTCCTAATCAAATCTAATTATCCGCTCGTGCCTATAAGTTTTTAGCTAGTTAAATCTCTTGGCTGTAAAAGTGCCTAAAAGTGCATGAACCGATATTAATGAATGAGATTTTAAGATAGTAGGCGAAACCAATACATAGACCATCTTAATGTACACAACTGAATTAGAATTTCATTTATACATTAAAGCACAAAAATTAAACTTTTAGGACAAACATGTAATGACAGGTACAATATTTTAAAGTGATTCAATTTTAAATAAAGCTTAGATACTAGATGTAAGTTTAAAGCGCAGTGATTGATGCTAAAGTGCTGGTAGAAATAACTGTCTAATGATGATTGTAGAAGAGAAAGGTAGAACAATATCTAAGAGTGGCCGCGGCAGGTCTAGCGGTGATTAGGTTGACTAACCTTGCCATAATGTCGTTATAGCGCGCTGTGCTACTGCTTGATAACGGATCCCTGACCTTGCCCCTTATCACACTCATATACCATCGTCTCTATATTTAATTTCCCAAGGACAATCACACAGAATTGTTATCAACAGCAACTAGTTCTCAGCCACAGTTTTAAAAGGACACATTGAACAAATAATTAATTTCATATTCAGTTTTTAATTTCCACTTAACCAAATAAAACAAGAATTCAAACCTTATATGCCAAAATGTTCCTACAAATTGACTATTCTACTTACGAGCATTTTATAAGAAACCTAAACATTTCTGTTTAAATATAACTATTGAGTCACGATAACGTGAGCGGTTATAGGCTAAACCCGTAAAGCTAAGATATATTGCGGTACTAGTCTAACCCCTTGGATTTTATTTAATGGTTAATATGAGAAATTTATAGTAAATATGTTAGGCGGTTATAGGCTAGACCCGCAAAGCTAAGATGTATTGCGGTACTAGTCTAGGCCTTGGATTTTATTTAATGGTTAATATGAGAAATTTATAGTAAAATATGTTAGGCGGTTATAGGCTAAACCCGTAAAGCTAAGATATATTGCGGTACTAGTCTAACCCCTTGGGTTCTATTCAATGGTTAATATGAGAAATTTATAGTAAAGTATGTTTGCTAGTCGCCTCCGTCCACGACATCTAATTTGGTACTTGGAGGTAAAGCCTGCCTGAAAAAATAGGCAATTACTTTACTTGAATTTTATAAAGACCCCTAAGCATTAGATAAAATAACAGGATTTCGCATTCCGCCGATAGACATCGTATAAAATAAAATGTAGTTTAGTGTATCGCCTTAAACTGTTATCACTGCTACCTTAATTGTCGGTGCCTTTCATAATTACCTTATATTATTAAATATCTTATAACTCAGCACCATACTTTTCAACTCTGGTTTGTTGAGGTATTTTTTTTACTAACGTTAATAAAATATATAAATTCCAATAAACACTTTTATTTGGCGATCAAATAAAATATGTATATTTAGTCGGTCAAGGGCCACTATTTAAAATAAGAAAATGGTTATTACAGACAATTAAAAGAAAAAGAAAAAAAAAATCTACGCACTACAATACACCAATAAAAGAAATATTAGTAAACTATAAAAGTAATAAAATTAACCAAGGTTGGTAATAAAAAACTATCATTACATTGTCAATTTGTTACTAAAAAAATAAAAAAAAGTATATATATTAAAATTTGAAGGACTACCTTAAAAGCAATAGCAGTATTAGCAATAACAATTACAGGTGACCTCTCACCTGATTATGCTCACCTAAAATCTGGAATTTAATTTTTACTAAATATATTTAATTGTCTTGGATATTACGTCAAAAAGTTACTAGATGTGACTTACAAACTGAAGGGCCGTCCATCCCTTAGAATTACCACTAAACCAGCTACTTAGAGCCAAAGGGAGTAAAAAAAAACTTCTTGCATATGGAGGAGATCTAGCAGGCAGCAGAGTGTAGCGTATTAAATGGAGGAGATCTAGCAGGCAGCAGTGTAGCGTATTAAATGGAGGAGATCTAGCAGGCAGCAGTGTAGCGTATTAATTTTATCTACAAAATTCTGCATCAAATGGAAAATTAAAATAAACCACGACAAGACAAACGCTATACTCTTCACCAAACGCAGACCCACTCTTAACCGACAAATCAGATGTAATAACACACTCATTCCGTGGTCTACCCACGTGAAGTACTTAGGGCTAACTTTAGGACAACAAACTGACTTTCAATACGCACGTTCAGGACAAAATAAACGCATGGCAAACTGGACTAGTAAGACTATTATTTCCTTTTCTCTCACGTGACTCCAAGATGACTGTGACTAACAAACTACTCCTTTACAAAGTAGTCCATTAGGCCGATGTTGCTCTACGCCTGCTCCTACCTGGAGCCTGGACTTGTAGTAGGCAACATCAAGAAACTTCAGATAACCTAGAACAAATTTCTCAGACTCGCAACAGACTCTCCAACGACGTACTACAATTGACTCACTCCACGAGACTACGTCCATTACTCCTGTACACTCCTTTATCCAAAATCGTCTGCTCAAACTCCTTTCCATTCTAGATTGCCATCCCAATCCACTATGCCGCGACATAGCCTCCTACAGATCCGTCTACAACATACAGGACACAGAAGACTAAAACATATTCTACACTAACTCTCTACATTAGCTGCAGGTTTTTCCACTCCTTTTTCCCTGCATTCCAATCCTCCTCACCTAACTTTTCTCTTGTCTACTTAGTTAAGAAGGTTGAAATGTTTTGTTATACATTTATACTTCTTATTTATTTTATTTATTGTATATATTTATCATAATAAATATTTATTCTTCTTCTTCTAATTTTATCTGGGTAGGATACACGATACCTAAGATGGTAAAGTCTGCCTTAAATAAAAATAAAATTAGGCATTCCTTTAATTTTTTTAGTGAGTCTTTTAATCCTAACGAAAAAAATAAGATTAAAAATCAAATATAGTCAACTTCTAAAGGGTCTTATTTAAAAACTTGCTCAGGAAGTTAAGAAGAGATTAGCTGAGAAATTAAACCATGCCAGCCAATCATAGAGTGTATGTAAAAAAAATAAAAAAATAAACGCAATTTAACCTTCAGAAGAGACATAAAATCAGTTATTCATAGATTTTTCCTTGTTGATCACTTAAAAAAAATAATGTTTCTATATATAATTTTTCACGATAATTACTGCAAGAAAACAAGAAGATTGTACAAAAGAACCCACAGAGAATGGAGCAATTGATGACGCTATGGTAGTTTGCTTTTATGTTTCTTGTAATGATGCCAAGTGGTTGGAAGAAAAAGAAAAAGCATAAACAAGTGAATTCTCATGGGAAACAGAATGGGTAATAAAAAATTTTAATTTAGAAGGACAGATTCACCAGAAAGAAGCCTTCGGCAATAAGGAAGTATTTCCAATCTTATTCATCATCACAAGAATTAACCTAGTTCAGATTTATTGCATTTTATGCGTTCTCATGTCTACATAAATAACTTTTCTGTAATCCCACACTGTAGAAGAGCTCCTAAAGTGCATTTTTGAAATTCCGGAGCATTAGAAACTGTCAAAAAAAAATTAAAAGGAAAGGAGTGTCTGTCTAGTTTGGAACTAAGTGGTTTGCAGGAACCGAAGGGCAGTTTCTTGCCAGGAAGGCAAGGGAAACGGCTACTTTGTTTGATTACGTTGAGTCGCGAGTATGTGATACGCTTTTTCCTATCGCTAAGAACTCCAGCGTTGGGAATCCCCTAGACCTTCCAGAGAAAATGTATCTTCAGGCTGCCTGCAGAGGCGCCACGGTAGCCTAGCGGTTATAGGCTAGACCCGCAAAGCTAAGATGTGTTGCGGTACTAGTCTAGCCCTTGGATTTTATTTAATGGTTAATATGAGAAATTTATAGTAAAGTATGTTTGCTAGTCACCTGCGTCCTCTTCACCTAATTTGTTAGTTGGACGTAAAGCGTGCCTGAAAAAATAGTCAATTACTTTACTTTTTCAGGCTGCCTGTAGGGAACGCATGCCGTGTTTCACAATAAGGGTGATAGGGAAGGAATTCAATTAGATCAGTGGATTGTTAGAGAATTCCCACGCAGAGATCCTGGGTTTGAATCCAGCGACCGGCTCTTAGAGCAAACCATCCGGACTTTGAGTCGATGCGCTCAAGATAAAAGTATGATAAACTCGCTTAGTCTGAGGATGCGCTGAAACCAAAATTATATCACCTTCACTATCGTTGGGGGCAGCAACTGTGTGTCTATATGCTGAGGCTGACGGTACTTTGTATTTATTAAATTAAGGGCATCAACAGATGAGATTTCGGAACGAAAAGTGGTTATTTGGTACTGGGTTCGATTACCCGAACTTGGCCTAGAATTGAATTAATAATTTGAGAAAAATTAAAGTTGAAGTATGTTTTCTATGCGCCTCCGATCACGACACCTGAGTCGGTGATTTTCTGTTACCTCCATCTCCTGCCAATATCACAAATAATCATTAAATGGTGCCCGCCCGAAAATACGTCTCAGAACTTTTGTTTAATCCTGTCCAGCTTTGCAAATTATTAATTGAGTGTCCAGGGTTTTTGGAAACTTCACTAGGAAATTATCCAACCTGAACTGAAAGCAATTTATGGGTCAACCGGCTCTTGGACACTCCAGCAATGGGGAGGCTTTCTCTCTCATTTCATAACGCCCCTTCCACAAACTAGAAGCTATTTCGAAATTGCCGACTACTTACGAGGTGTGACCATTAAATAACTAGACTGATGCTGCTACAGAACTATGCATGCGCCAAATCCTAACGACCAACAGCTGTGCAGCGTAAAGCCTTCTCTTTCGATTGCAGCGTCTCTCACGTGTTTGTAGAGAAATCTGTCTGACCGGTACCGTCGTTTGTGTAAGAGGTGTTAGTTTCGTTTTGCCGAAAACATGATACTACACATGAAGTAGAGCAACGAATTGTCGTGAAGTTTCACATCAAAACTTGGTAAAACCGCCACTGAAACTTATCTTTTATTAAAAGAAGTTTATGGCGATGAATGTTTATCAAGTGTGCGAGTTTTTGAGTGGTTCAAACGTTTCCAAGATGGCCGAGAAGACGTCGGAGATGATGATTACCCGAGTCGTCCTTCCACGTTCAAAACGGATGAAAATATCGATTATAATTAATCAACATTACTACCGTGAGGTGCTTGCTCAACTCCGTGAAAGAGTAAGGAAAAAAACGACCGATTTGTGGAAGAACAAGTCAAGTCTCCATTAGACAACGTGCCGGCTTACACTGCATTGTCTGTCAAGACGTACTCTTCTTCTTAACTTATAGTGCTCTAGGTCAGAAAAATACTAAGAACCCCACAATCCAGGTCTCAAATCCTGGACCTTGGAACTTACACGGTGCGACTTCCCTTTTCTGTCTTATTGTAATTGTTGTTCTTAATAGACTGAGAATTTCTGCAAGGGAAATTTTTATAAGATCCACATCATCGTACCACAAATAACTTTACCACAAATATGCTAATTCAATCCAAAGTACGATAATCCAAAACGTCACCCATAATTTTTTACAAAATATTTACTGAATTTAAAGAATGTGCATCAATTTTTTAGTTCTTTTAAACAACACATAGCTACATTCAATTACCTAACATTTTTAATGTAACCTTCAATAAACATGTTTCACTAATTGTCACATGTTAATTAAAATTTTTTTAAAAAAGAAAAAAAAAGGTTAATCACAATGTTAACATAATATTTACAATATTAACAAGGCTGTGAATAACTATTTGTAACATTAACTTTTATATTTTTTTATTAATGTGGTGGGGTAAAGTGTCCTTCTGTTCAATTAAATTTTAAGTAAACTGTTAATTATATTATTTTATTACTCTTCTATTATTAAGTATTTAATAGTTTTTAATTGGGTAAATTTATTTGTTTTTTTAAATAATTTTTTAATTTCTGTTGAAAGAATGAAAGGAATGAAAAATATTTTATACTTTTAACAATAATTTAGCCTTTATCAAGCTGTTAATGAGAATTACAGGTCAATAGAACAAAGGACAAATAGCGAAGTGTGCAATACCCGAGGTCTTTTGGCTCTGTACGGATTGGGAAGTTATGCTAAGTTATAGGCTAGACCCGCAAAGCTAAGATGTATTGCGGCACTAGTCTAGCCATAGATTTTATTTAATGGTTAATATGAGAAATTTATAGTAAAGTATGTTAGGCGGTTATAGGCTAGACCCGCAAAGCTAAGATGTATTGCGGTACTAGTCTAGCCCTTGCATTTTATTTAATGGTTAATATGAGAAATTTATAGTAAAGTATGTTAGGCAGTTATAGGCTAGACCCGCAAAGCTAAGATGTATTGCGGTACTAGTATAGCCCTTGGATTTTATTTAATGGTTAATGTGAGAAATTTATAGTAAAGTATGTTAGGCGGTTAAATGCTAGACCCGCAAAGCTAAGATGTATTGCGGTACTAGGCTAGGTCTTGGATTTTATTTAATGGTTAATATGAGACATTTATAGTAAAGTATGTTTGCTAGTCGCCTCCGTCCACGACACCTAATTTGGTAATTAGATTTAAAGCCCGCCTGAAAAAATAGGCATTACTTTAGAAGGTATTGAGCTTTTCTCCTAGAACCACACCCATGGGGCCTTCCGCCCCTGCATGTTTCATCTGTTAGAGCTAAGAAGCCTACCGGACCAATTAACAACTGGAAAGATGATCAGAAAACGTGCCGATATCCATATAAACGTGCCATCAATTTTTATGAAAGAGGTTAGTAGATTAACTCATCCAATCACTTTGAATCTAAAGTCAAAATGATGATTCAAGAAGATTTTCATTTACACCCGAGCAGAAATATGGCAAAAACCGATCATTTCGCACTTTTCCAGGCTAGGATAAAAAAAAAAACGCCATCTTCTATGGGAAAAGAAATGGCAATGGAGATGTACTACGTCAGATTGAAAATTTTTAACAAACACCGCAAGAAATTGAAGGTCCCAGCAAACTTTAATGACTACGATTAAGCCCGCCAATGTACAGAGGTATACAAAGGATGCCAACAGAGGTTTGCTAAGGAGGCAATACACTCTGGCTTCGAAACCTTTTAGCTGGCATTTCATAAAACCTCCACCAAGCGGATCTATTGAGAAATGGTTCACAAGAAACCTTAAAATATTTGGAAGAAGTGAGAGAACCTACTTCTTCATGGCGGGTCCTAACACTTGGAAGATCGAGTATTCCTATTGACGAACTAACTACATCAGTTAGGTATAGACAACCAGCTGCCCACCGCTACATGGCCTTGGCCAGTCATTAGCAATGAGTAAATCAGGTTTCAACCAAGAAATATGTCGGAAAACGAAGTTACGTGTATTTAAGGAGGATTTCACGTCACCAGAAAACGAATATTTATTCATTTTTATGCGTCACCATCTGAGGGACATTGGCGCCCGGAGCTTTTTCCATTATCGGCCTCTGGACAAGGTTTGCTTGTTACAAACCACACTTACTGAGAAGAGAACATCTGAGAGCCAGCAGCTGGATTCGAACCCACAATCGCTGCGTTTGAATCAGTTTATGCTAACCACACCACTGTATATCTCTTTGTTTTATTTTTATAGTAGGTACAAGTTTTTTTTCTTATAAAAGTGACCTATTTTCATAAAAGCAGCGGCCATTTTGAGAATACATATAAACACATAATGAAAGATATCGTTTTTTGTCTTTGTATTAATAAATAAATATCAGAATTCCAGTTTATCTAAATAAAAGAATAATAGAACTAAAAATGACTAAATCCTAGATAGATTTTGCTATGAATTTCTGGAGAAAAAGTAAAAATATTTCTTATCAATTAGCCAAGGACATTCATATCCCAGATTGCACAATGACGGATTATCTTTGTTATCAGTAGGGAACAATAGATAACAAAGGCCATGACAAATAGTTAACACAGTGGAAATATGTATTAGATAAATAGAAAAATATTGATAATTCAATTATTTACTCAATTTTTATTGATTGAGTTGATTCTAGTTCAAAGTCACGCTGGGAAACGAACATACATTTTCTTTTTCTTATCATAATTCTCTAGGTTTTCTTTAAATTAGGAATTTATACTAAATGATAGTTTTACAAAGAGTGGAAATCGCTGAGGGTTGATCTGATGTGAACATTACCACCATTCCTGCAAGACACACGTACGCCATTTTTTTAAAAACTATTTTTTTTTTTTTTTTTTTTTTGAGGTCTGGGCAAATTAATTCGAAATTAATATTTTCAAAATGGAAACGCAGGCAACTGCGATATTATAAATTTTAAGAAGATCCAGAATACTCCCTGTTACAAGGTTTATTATAATGTATAAAGTAAAGTAAAGTAATCGCCTATTTTTTCAGGCGCGCTTTACATCCAACTACCAAATTAGGTGCCGTGGACGGAGGCGACTAGCAAACATACTTTACTGTAAATTTCTCAAATAAACAATTAAATAAAATCCAAGGGCTAGACTAGTACCGCAATACATCTTAGCTTTGCGGGTCTAGCCTATAACCGCCTAACATATTTTATTATAAATTTCTTTTATTAACCATTAAATAAAATCCAAGGGCTAGACTAGTACCGCAATACATCTTAGCTTTGCGGGTCTAGCCTATAACCGCCAAACATACTTTACTGTAAATTTCTCATATTAACCATTAAATAAAATCCAAGGGCTAGACTAGTACCGCAATACATCTTAGCTTTGCGGGTCTAGCCTACAACCGCCAAACATACTTTACTGTAAATTTCTCATATTAACCATTAAATAAAATCCAAGGGCTAGACTAGTACCGCAATACATCTTAGCTTTGCGGGTCTATCCTATAACCGCCAAACATACTTTACTGTAAATTTCTCATATTAACCATTAAATAAAATCCAAGGGCTAGACTAGTACCACAATACATCTTAGCTTTGCGGGTCTAGCCTACAACCGCCAAACATACTTTACTGTAAATTTCTCATATTAACCATTAAATAAAATCCAAGGGCTAGACTAGTTCCGCAATACTTCTTAGCTTTGCGGGTCTAGCCTATAACCGCCTAACATATTTTATTATAAATTTCTTTTATTAACCATTAAATAAAATCCAAGGGGAAACGAACCCAGTACCAAACTACGAACATATTAGCTTTACAGCTATAATGCATAATATATCGTATATCATAATGCAAAATATAAATTTAATCGAATTCCATCAAATAGGAATAAGAATTAGTTCTCTCTTACCCCCTCTACATTAGTGAAGAGACAAGGCCAAAAGTTTAGATATCAGTACTGCACGTGTATGCAACTGAGTGGCGCATACAATGTCACTGCATTGGCGATGGGTGAGGGTAAGGCAAGCGCAGATTCTCGCAAGGTCACCTTTGGTGAAACCTTCTTAGAACATTGGCGTCACAACCCGTGCTAATCGTTACAAAAGTTGGTAACTATTTTTAAAAATAGTTTTTTTTTTTAAAGAGAAAAACTAGAGAATTGTTTACAAAAAATACAAAAATTACAACTTTTTTTTTAATAGAGTTAAAAAAAATTATTTATTTTGTTTATTTTTTTTTTTTTTTTTAGGTTTCAGAACATTTACGATTCTCTTTGTACTTGTTTACATTTAAACGATTTACAAAAACGATAAGCTATTGCGCTTAAAATAAAGCTTGTTAACCGCTGGTTTGTGCGTGAGTTCTTTGCTTTCACAGCTTTTGGAAGGATAAAATATTGTATCAGTTTATTAGAAAATACGTTTTGATGGAAGTGTAGTTTGAAGAATTCTAAGATAGACCAGGCTACCGGCGTCGGCGTTGCCATTTCTCTCGGAAGCGCCTCGACAGTTATTCAAGCCATTTTAAGTTAGATCTAATTATCTATCCAAGTGGTAAGGGTCCTAGTACCCGAGAATCACTGGCAATCGACAATTCGGATGCGCTAAAAAAACTGTGCAAGCATAATGCATCCAAAATTAAAAGATCCGCAACGAATGCAGCAGTAAACTTGGAGCTACGATGAACTAGGATAATAGGGGTAAAGCTGAGGTTGGATTCTTTGTAACGAGGAAAATATCCCTAGCCGGTTTCGTTTGTATTCTTCTCCATCATCACAAGAACTGGAAGGGACAGATTGATGTAGAGAATTTGAAAACCACATGTGTTCTCTATCATTTGGATTTGGAAGTGAAGGTTGTAGGCGCCACGCTAGCTGAGCGGTTATACGCAAGACCCGCAAAGCTAAGATGTATTGCGGTACTAGTCTAGCCCTTGGATTTTATTTAATGGTTAATGTGAGAAATTTGTAGTAAAGTATGTTTGCTAGTTGTAGGCAAGACCCGCAAAGCTAAGATGTATTGCTGGTTAGTGGTTTCGATTCTTCTATCTAGGCCTTGGATTTTATTTAATGGTTTATAAAATAAATTCACAGTAAAGTAAGTTTGCTAGTCGCCTCCGTCCACCTAATTTGGTAGTTGGATGTAAAGACTGCCTGAAAAAATAGGCAATTACTTTAATTTTAAAGTGAAGGTTGTTACCAAAAATCGAGTAATATTTATTTTCACTTTTTTTTTTCTTTGGAAACCAACTTTTTTAGTTAAAAACTCAGTCCTGAAAGATTAAATACGATTGCAGAATGCAGACTGATAAGTACGATACGAAGAGAAGAGCATTAAAATAAATATAACAATTTATCTGATACAAAACAAACAAAACAATGCAAATCATATGCATTATTTAATTCAATTATATATATATATAACATAACTGCAAATATGGCGAGCTGTCTGCAAGATAAAAATACTGCACTTCATCCTTTTTTATTCCTATAATAAACTAATTAATATTATAGGAATAAAAACTATAAAATCATAAAATAATCTTATCATTTAACAAGAATAACCTTGACAGTAATAATAAAAAAAAACTTTTCAATGCCAAATAATAAATTTAATGTTAAATAGTGAAATTTTAAATTAGTGGAAAATTTTTATCAGTAGTGAAAAATCTATAAAAACTAGATTCAGTAATTATTATGATTGATTGGATTATATTTAATCCATTATGGATTTCGTTGCAAGTATATTAATTTTTAAACTTGGATTAAAATCGTTGTACGTTTTTTTTTTACTTTTTGTTATATCGCGGATGAAGAAGTATTGCAATGGAAATATTGTGGAGTTAGATTGCTGGTCTGGGTGTGGCCATAATTTGGGATAATATGGGAAGAAGCCTGTTAGGGGTTCGTCAGGCGTCAGGGGTCACAGGATAGGCAATAATACCCACTGAATCCAGAGAGCAATGACTGGGTGGTTGTTCCGAAAAGCATCCTTCGTCCCTTACCCAGGTTTTGGCTGAAGAATTAGTTACTTAGAGCCCACCCTCCTCCTGTAATAATCAAGTTCATCCCAGTAGTCACTACTGGGCAAAGCCATCTGGGTTAACACTTCTAGCAGTCCCGCATCAACCGATTCTCTAAACCAGATCATTAAAAGCCAGACAGACAGGCCCAGTTTCTACGCAGACTTTTTATCGTGGCTTTTTATGTAGGGGACATTTGATAGGTCCACAAAACAGGAAGTTCCGCCGGAGGTGAGTCTAGCATTGCCAGGAACAGAACAGCTCCTCTTATATCCTGTCAGATCTTATACTGTGTTCGACTGGGATCCTCCCCTACATGCTACACTCAGACCTATTCAATTTTCATATTCATTTCTTCTTATTATTATTTCATCCCGGAAAATAATTAAGAATAACTTTGAAAAACTTTCCGATATAATACCCTTCATAATTAGTAGAGAGGATTTGGCGGTTCTGGCACACCTAAAATACAAAATGGCGGCCATCCCCTCCCCTCCCACCCTCTCCCCTCCCCTCCCCCCACCCCTCCCCTTTTTGACCAATCATCGAACTCGACGACCACTTAGGCCACGCCCCCTACCCCCACCCCACCTTTTTGACCAATCATCGAACTCGACGAGGGCTTTAGGCCACGCCCCTTCCCCCACTCCACCCTTTTAATCGACCAATCAGCGAATTCGATGACACCCCTTTTACCCCCACTCCTTCCCCCACCCTTATTAATTTACCAATCAGCGAATTCGACGACACCTCATTACCCCCACCCTAGCCCTACTCCTATTACATGACACCTACCTTTACCCCCACCACCTCTAGGTCGTCGTATTCGTTGGCCTCTTAAGCTCCTCCTACAAGATGGCGGCTCTCCTAACAGCTGTAGTACACAAGATGGCCGACCTCGTACCAGCTGATGACCACAAGATGGCGGACCTCATACCTCCACCCCCCTCGCCCATTGATAGACAGGAGGGGATTTTTTTTTTTTAATTATTTTTACTTACCTGGGATTCGATCCTACAACCTTCGTACTGATAGACACGTCATCTGCACCAGTCGGCCACAGTGGTAGTCTCGCTTACTCTAGTTTTGAATGTTCTCTTATGTTTTAACTTGGAATTATTTTTTAAAAAATCTAACCCCCCTCACCAAGAATTTTTTTTTTTTTTTATTTAAATTACCCCCACTATCACAAAAATATTCAACTTAAATAAAAATGGATAACCTCACTTTAGGTAATAGAAAAATTATTTACTTACCCCCTCCACCTGGACTGCTTCCGTTGCTGATGACGCGACCTACACTCACTGAAAACTAAACCCGAACTGACACTTGGACTGCGATACTAGCATTAACCCCCCACCACAAATACGTCACACTCTAACTAGCCAATAGAATTGCATCTTTTTTTCCAAATGATTACCTCTCTGGACAGGTCTCTGTAGCAAGCCACCCCCTTTCCCTTCCACATCTTTTATCATACCTGTTAATTTATATATATGCCAACATAGCTGAACATGCTCCAACAAGTCTGGACATGTAGCCAGCTGTTTGAACAGGCAAGTAAAAATAATGATGACTCATACCATTGTCATATCCTCAACGAGCACAAACATGCTCCAACAAGTCTGGACATGTAGCCAGCTGCCTCTTTCGCTTTAACCGTTTTTTTTTTTTTGTTATTATGAAGTTAAAAGTAAATTGAACTTTGAACTTTCATATATCTTATTATTATTTCCGTTTACCAACTATACAAACCTGTATGAACATGCTCCAACAAGTCTGGACATGTAGCCAGCTGCCTCATTCGCTTTAACCGTTTTTTTTGTTATGTGTGATTACCTGAACATGCTCCAACAAGTCCGGACATGTAGCCAGCTGCCTCATTCGCTTTAACCGTTTTTTGTTATTATGAAGTTAAAAGTAAATTGAACTTTGAACTTATTATTAAAATATAAATAAGTTTTAATTAACTTTTCTTTATTTATAAGTGTATAAAGTAAAAATAAGAATGAACAAACATTAATTAAAACATTTTATTTTTATTTAACGGAAGTATACAAGTAAAATAATAACATTTATTTCACAGTATAAATTTTATTTAAATTCTATGTCATATCTTCCATTATTAAAGCCTTTGTACATTATTAACAGTTTTTTCTTTGATTGTTGGTAATCTTCCACCATTTCATCAGTTATCACTGCCGCAAATCTGCGTGGAAGGAAGATCCTCGTTGGGTAGTCCATTGTCGGGCCAATATAATGTAAATGGGCAACGATGGCATCTCCAAATTTAGTGTTGATTCTTTCGAATTGCTTCACTTCGTATGAGTATCCGGTTCTTAGATCTGATAATTTGCCAATGCCCACAGACCTTGTATTCACATCATTCAAAAAGCTTGCCAACTTAGACATCTAAAAGAAGAATATTATATGAAAGTATCACATCATTATCAATATATTGTTTCAATAAAAAAAGTATTATTACTTACCTTTGAAGTATGAAGTTAACCTCTCGAGCTGTGGGCAACGAATGACGAATTACCTTACAAGCTTCACTACTCTACCGTTACGGATGTCCCCCCCCCACTCTATGACGTCACTTATAGTTAGCCAATAGAATTGCGTGCTTGTCTTCCCTCTCTCTCTCTTGCAAGTGTCTCTCTCTCTCTCTAAGGTGAATCATACCTCCCACCTTTGATGCAGGACTCAACCTGTCCGTTAACTTTATATATGTTTCTTAGAAAAAAACAATATTTTTGAAACTGAACTTTGCCCTTATTAGCTTTTATTGCTTTATAAATAATAAAACTTTGAATGTTTTGGAGACTTAAAAACTTACTTTTTAAAAAATGTTAACACGCTTGCACAACATGTTTGAACAGGCAAGGAAAAATAATGATGACTCATACCATTGTCATATCCTCAACGTGCACAAGCTGCAGCTTAGTTTTTTCTTCTTTTTTTTTAACTAAATAAATTTTGTATATGCGCCCCTCTTAGTTCGGCTTCCGCCTTAAGCTTCCTCACCACGTCAAGGTGGAGGTCATCGAGGAAGATTGTTTTTTTTTGTTTTATTTTTTTAAATAATTTTATAATAATAAAAGGAATAATTGAAAAATAAAGCAATAATTTAACTTCAATACATTTATTGAAATAAAACTTAAAAAGATACATATCTACAGAAAAATATAAAAACTTAAAAATCAACTTCAAATACAAATAAAATATTTAATTTCTAATTAGTACATTAAAGTGAAATAAATAAGAAATGTTTTGCTATCGAATCAGTTTATTTTAATGGTTGTTGGAATTTTAGCTGCCTTGCATCAATCGCATTCATACATTGTACAGAATCTGCACAAATCCATTCATGGTTTACGGGGATTTTACACCCCGCCAGTGACCAACATTCAGGTTTGTGTGCAACTCAATGCATTCGCCAGTGACCACATTCGTTCTTCAAGGCAAAAATATTTCCGTCTCATTCCAACCAAATTTACTGTTGAGCCAGCAATTGATGGCTTTAATTCGATATTGCGTACATTTCTCTTTACAAGTATTGTGTATAATACACTGATTTCCTGCTGTTTCTAATGAATCAAGTTTTGGACAGTCATAATCTTCTAAATTAATTACACAACAACTGTACAGATTTTGCAAAAGAAATCTTTTCTTTTCATAACCCTTAACAAACACAAATTTATAATTACAATCAATAAACTTGAAAATATCTCTAATCATGTCATATTCAATATCCCCGTCATTCCATTTAATTTTATGATAATAATTTTCTAACCAATAATTGGTTCTTCTACTTTTTTCACATTGTTTATGTTGGGCAGGTGGCTTGAATATCCAGTGTCTGACTGATTGAAAATTATAGTCTAATAGAGAAAGCTCTTTAACAATATAACCTCCTACACTGTCTACAAAGCACTGGAAGTCAGCTATCAGCACGCCTGTTTGAGCCATACTGAACACTGAACTAGCTCTTCAAGCCTTCTTATACCATACGACGTACAATACCTGTCAAAGGATTATATTCTACCACCCTGTCGTGAATAATAAGACAATAGGCAGTGGTATTGGGCGGGAACATTTCTTTTGATTCAAATTCCAATCTAACATCTACCGGGCCACATTTGATAGATTCACACTGTTTAGAACAATCTATTACAATTAAGGGTGTTTTCTCTTTAAAATTTTGTAAAGAACTTAGAGGATACATTTGTTCTCCATAATATGACATTTGAAAGGAAGCATACATATGATATAGAATGGCAAAACGGTTAGAGGAAAAATCTACATTCAAATCGCCGTATGGGAAAGCTTTACAATTAAGATAAAGTTTTACATTTGAAATAGAACAGTGGTCAAAGTGACTAGCGTTGCTTTCCACATTATTAGCACGTCCGGTTTGAAAAGCTAGAATGATATATCGGGGCTTTTCCATTTGACTAGATGTCTTTACTGACCAGATTTGCCTCTGAGTGGCCGGCAACAAAGGGTAATCATAGAGTTCCCAACTTCTAAAACTTAGAGCAAATACCTTAGCAGATTTAAGATGACGCATAAGAGCCAATCTCTGATGTTCGTTGACTGTTACATAGGGCAGCATCCAGCAAAGCTTCACCATTTCAATTTTACACCTCTCCACCGCTTGTTCTTCATTCAATCTGTTGAATTTATAGGCATTTCCATCTTGTCTGCTTCTAACAAGTATCAATTCTTGTTTAACATTAATCACAATTTTCTGATAATCTTCACAAAATCCCAGTAGCGATGACAGCGGAATGCATAAATTAAAACATCCTTCTGCTGAAGTGATGTTGAGAGCATCGCTTTGAGGATAGCACCAGCCCCAGTTTGTAATATACTGACAGCCTGCCTTAAGCGAAGCCAACCCTTTAAGTGTACAAGCTATTCCTGGGTTTTTTACTCGATCTATTTCAACTCCACTTAGTTCGTATCTTATTTCATCAAATAGAAATGCAAAAGCATTATTGGTCAATTTGGATGAAACAGGAACTGCAGAGCCGTCTTCCTTTAAAAACTTGCCTTCCAAGTAGAGCAAACTTTGACTGGGTAGCGTATATAGATCTTGATGTTGTACACTAATGCGTATTTCATCGCCTGGCAGTAGTTTTGAAGAAGCATATGGGTGATGGGAATGCAATTCTATGCACTCGATTGAATTGTCAAACTGACATTTCTCTTCCAAATCTAACACTTCCATGATGATGATAGAACGTAGTAACCTGCAGCCTGAAGAAATCGAATACTGCTGTTGGTCAGCGATGTTCGCTCGGCAACTGTTCTCACTGGAATGATGCTCTTTTTCTCCGCAACTGTCCTTTTATCGCCTCTTCTAAAGTCTAACCCCATCTCCGTCTAGTGATCAAATGGCCAACTTCAGTTGTGAGCCTCTCTTTTATAAGACATCCAGCAGGAAGAGTAGACAAAGCTGACCGCAGTTGTTAGTGCCAACTTTCTGATACTGCTTCCGGTTCCATGAAATTCGACTTCCCTTTACATATCGGACAAATTCAGCAGGGGGATTGGCACCACTGCTATCGAAGAATTGAACATATTCTCCTCTCTTCTTATAACAAACCCAGTGAGTACCACTGCCAACACTGCTATCCAAATTAAAAATGGCTCGTTCATTTTTCCATGGTTTCTTTGGAAATTCATCAATCATGAATACTCCTCTGAAATGAGGAATTTTATTTGATTTCGCCAACTTAATTAGATCAAAATTACTTAGCCGCAGGCGAGGTAGCGTATCCAGCATTCGTTTAGCTTTTCCACTCAATTTTGAAGATTTGCCACCCATCCGTCTAGGAGTGGGGATGATCCTCTTCTTTTTCTTCTTATCTTTAGCACGTCTCATGATAAACTAAATCGTTGTTACTTTTTTCTGGCTTTATATATGAACATTTTTAACATTCTCCCAACTGTTGTGTGAATTATCTAAGCCCAACCATTTCACCAAAATTCTATCACCTTTCCGTTTAATAACCTTCTCCACTAGGTAACTGTCGGGATGTTTGGCCAGCTGCAGTTCTTCTTGATAGAAACCTCCAGCAATCATTTGCCCCTTATAATCTTTCAGATGATAGGTGACCGGTATGGTATTTTTCACTTCAGCAACTTTAAATATTTCTGTAGACCATGAAGGGCAGTAGCCTTTAGCAAATTGCGCTTTATATTTGGATATGCGTACATGATCACCAGCTTTGAACTTGGGAATGCTGGCATTTTTCAAAGTTTTCTTCGCATATACTTCACGTAACAGCTGTTCTTCTATTTCTTTTCCCCGTACTGAAGCCGGTGCCATTTTGATCGTTCTGTGTTTAGTGTTATTATATTTGTTCACTAGCGATTTAATGCCGGTTAGCCATTCGTACGATCCTTGGAGACTAAATTTTTTCCACATTGCCGCTTTCAGAGTACGATTGAATCTCTCCACTATTGAAGCTTTTAAGTTACTATAGGTAGAGTAGTGATTTATACCGTTCACGTTCATCAGCTTGCCAAATATCTTGTTGTAAAACTCTTTTCCATTATCCGTTTGCAAATTGTTTGGCTTCCGATCGGCTAATACTTTCTCGAATGCTTGACTCACTTCCAGGGCTGACTTATTCTTCAGAGGGATCGCCCATGCATATTTGGAGAAACAATCAATCACGGTCAACAGATATTTATGACCTTTATTGAATCTAGCGTAGGGTATTAGTTCCACCAGGTCGGCTTGCCATAGGTCATCTAAGCCCTTTAGAAGAACTGCTCTTCTCTTGAACACTCTTCTTGCTGGTCTATGCAACTCGTTTACAATCTGTTCCTTAACAGAGGCCATGATGAAATGAAGCTTGCTCATGACCACACTACGCTATTATACCTCCATCTCTCAGTTGGGCTTCAATACTTTTTATTTCCGCGCTGGCATTGTTGGTGCCAAGTAAGCTTCTTAATCGATCTACAAGCATGTTAGGATCTACATATCCGGCACCTCTTTTTGTTGAAAACAATTTTGAAATCACATTCTTGTATTTCATGTTTGTGTTCAGAACTTTAATTGGTCCGGAAGGGCTGTGCCCTTCTCTATGAGCGTTCGTCTGTTGCAGTATGCTCTTATAATTGATATAATCCGTCTTTTTCACCATAGACAAGTTTGGATTTGTCAAGAATAATAACTCGAAAAGACCTGGCGTGCCGAAATAGGTATTATCACCAACAGATAGAATATCTTTGCTGATGGAGACCACTGAGTCACCAATACTAAATCTCCGGCCGTCATAAACTACACCATATATCATATCCAAGTCCTTGGTCTCATTTTTAATAAATTTTTTGATATATTTTGAGGACATTTCTCCAACTTCCTTCAAATATTTTGCTGAAATTTCCTTCCCTTCGGGCGTTTGTGCTTGTTCTCGTACCTCTTGAAGCGGGCTGGTTGCTTCAGCAGAAGCAGAAGAAGATAACTTTAGAACTTCCGGTCGCTTTGGGGTTGAAAGTTCTTCATGCCATGTTTTTGTAAATCTTGACGGCGGTGTTGTAGCCGATTCCAGCCTCAGAAATTTTAGTCTCTTTGGAGGTGGAAGGGGTGTTTCACAAGTAGCTACTTCCGGTTTAGGAGATTCTTTTAATTCAAGTGGTGGCTTTTCCTGCTTTTCCACCAATGCTTTCAATGGACTCAATAAAGGTTGATATTTCATTTTCAAATATTCATCGGTCTCTTCTCTGTTTCTCTTCAATAAATTACACTTTTCTTGAATCGCCTTTCTGGTTTCGATTATTTCACGCATTACAACGTCACTAGTTGACCCCTCCATGGCTCAATGAACAATGATCTTCAAGTACATAGTTAAGGTATTATATAGGCTTCGAAACCTTTTCGATACCTTCCCTCAGTAATCTGTCTATCTTTGTCCAACACTAGAAAACCATATCTATTTTCTTTCCAACACCAGTGGCAAATTTTTCTAAAAGTTTGGAACTCCATGTCGGAATTGATATGGTCATCGTAAATTCTTCTCAAATTTAATTCATCTTGCCGAAAGAGTATTAGGAAATTTGCATTTTCTCTTACTAAGTGCTTAGGAACTCTAGTATAACTTTGACTTAGATAAAATATATCAACTCCGCTGTGGCGCCCCATACAAAAATAGGCTCTTACATTATCTTGCTTGTCACATGCTATATCATCGAAAATAATTATTGAATTTGGCAGGGCCTCTTTAGGTGGGGGAACTTGAGAATTGTCTTCAAATTCAAAGTACCCAATATCTTTTAAAGGTTCTAAAATTTGAGCTAACTTCCGGTACTTGGGCTGTTGTAATGACTTTGCAAACAAATATATATTTTCACATCTCAACCCCTTTGGATCGTATATTAAGCTCAACATCAGGTTAGTTTTCCCACAATTAGACGGTCCACATATTAAACATCTAATGGAATTTGGGAAAAGCGGACCGTGTTTGGAACATTTCTTGGAAGAGGCCCTGTCGTCAAGGTTTTGCACGGAGAGGGTGTGATGTTGCTTTATCAAGCGCATGATGGGAACTAATAAGGAACGTTCTCTCGCTTCTGTATATATATATTACTAAGCTATGTACATGGCATAGGAAATCTATCTACACTGCATTCACACATCCTATTTACATAAAATAAAATAACTTAAACTAATACCCACCACCTTTTTTTTTATTTATTAATTTTTTTTATTTTAATAAACTATTAATTAGAAAAAACTTAATACTATATACTAATAATAAATAGAAAAAAATATTTACAAAAAATAATAATATATGGAAAAAAATATCTACAAAAATACGTTTAAAAAAAATTAATAAATAAAGATTGACTAGAACAAAAAAAAAAAAGACCTACTCTAAACAAGGTAACCATGTACATAGTATATGAAATATATATATTTACAAAAAATCCACAACTTTACACAGGCAAGTCCTCTATGGTAAAGTGGCCATGGGCGAGAGTATGTACACGATCGACTAGATGGCGTTTGTCGTCGTGGGGCGAAAGGGATACTTTTCTCTGTTCGACGGAAAAGAGTTTATGTTCTTTAGAAATTATTGTTCTAAACGTGGTTGTAAACTCTTTTCCCTCGAACAGGGCAGCCATATAATCATCAAAGGTGATTTTTTTATCTACGGCTGCCTTCTTTATCCCTTTCGCCCGCTTCTTCTCTAGGCCGCGGATGCGTACTGCGTACATCTTTGCGCGGAGGCCCACGAATTCAGAGACAGGCTCTCCACTGGCTTCATCCTTGAACTTCCCCAACACCTTCTTGTTTCTATTGTTTTTACATGGATGTCCGTCTGGGTAGTCGCTGGTGTCAAATTCGTCCATCATTGTAGTTATGTCCTCGTAAAAGTCTTTCGTCTTTACTAAGTACATGAGGCTGTCAGTGTCTGTGTATAAAAGATTTAGTTTGTCAGGTCCGTATTTTGTCAGCATTGTAGCGTAGTGAAAGTCATACATCCGGACTTTGGACAGATCAAGAATGGCCATCCCAACATAGATTGGTTTGTTCATCGTGATCTGTTCAAAGTCCAGAAGTACAGCAGTCAGCGTCTCAGAGTAGATCGTCCTGTCTTTAAAAGTAGGTTTCGCTATTAGTTTCCGTATTCTACGTTCGTCAGTTACCAGTTCTATTTTTGTTCGTTTTCGTACGTCCTCCATGAATTTGCCAAATACTGCGTTGTTCATTAGTTTGTAGAAGTCTTTGTCAAAGTCGTTGGTCGCCTGTTGTCTCATTTGGGTGTTGAGATCGATGTAGGGACGAAGCCAACGAGACTGCCTGAATCGCAGCGCTCTATGTACGCGTACCAACCGCAGACCTAAACCCATAGCCTGCCTCAAGTTGACGAAGTGAACAACGTATTTCTCCCTGTTGGTCAATGGAGCCAACAATTTCTTATTAACCTGTCCCGGAGGCACCCTATTCTCCGGGAGAAGGGGGAAATCGTTGTGCAGTTCGTGCAACTCGGCCGGATACTCAATATCGGCTTCGACAATATACCCGAAGGGACCATCTTCCTGCATATTGCCCCAGTCTAGAGTATCCGGATCAGATACCCATTCGAAATCCCCGTAAGGAAGCGGATTTGACATTGCCCACCCGTACAAATTATTTGCATCTAGGTAGGCAATGTAGCTAGATTCCTTATGGGGATCTCGATCTGGGTACAGATAAGCATTATCAGCTTTACCATAGCGAAGACTGCATTGGCAAATGCCACCCCTAATGCCCCGCTCAACCATCAGGAGCTGGTCATAATCAGTGAGTAGATCTAACTGTACCCCTGTACACTTCAGCATGGCATCCCAAGCCAGTCCTGGGGCCGTGAAATACCAGGCAGGGTCCAGCGAATATGCTCTTACGCAAACATCTCTGAAATTTTCAAAGATGTCACATAAGAGCATTACGTCTACCTTAAGGTAGAGTTCGCTGTACCCCCCTAGGGTTCTAATTTCAAAGGCCTCCCAAACTGACTGGGCATGCTGATAGTCTTCGTCCGAGATGTGGCATTCATTAAGGGTGCTATAGAATGCCTCCTTAGGGGGTAGAACCGTCTCCCTAAGTTTCTCGAACGAATCTGTGTAGTCATAGGGGTACACTCCTTTTCTTACGACCAGATCCATCTTGTCGGCGGGGAAGAATTTGCTCGTGTCTATAAATTTATTGTTGGGCAAATTCTTGGACAACCTATCTAAGCTAGAAGACATGAAACGGAAGGTGTCCACAAATCTGACGGTTAGAGCGCCCACTTGCTTGCTAAATGAGATGTATTTCTCTTCGCTGTTGGGGATGACGTCAATGCGACTTGAGTCATACCCCAACTGGCGAACAATAAAGTGGGCGTCATAGCCGCTCAGATTGTGGAGGAAGACGGGAAGGAAACGAGGAGTGCGGTAGAGGATATTGCAGGAATTGTGAGCAGGACCACGATACACACCAGTGATGTGATCGTGATCCGCCACTTTAGGATCGGTTCTGTTGAAGGGAAGATTACAGAGGTGACATTTTGGGGACCGTTTAAAGTCTTCCAGCTGAGATGGTGTCAGGGGTAGCATTGGCCGCTTAATGGAGTATACCAGAGCCACCTTCTCGGCCACCGCCTTTATGTAAGCCATAAATTTCTCTGCGGAATCTTCACCCGTATAGATGTAAGGTTCCGCAGGAAAATCGGCAGGAAGGCAGTGGCGTATGTCTTCTGCCACTTTCACATAAGTGCAGAAACTCATAGGAAGATGGCTCTGGTAGGGAGTTGTGTACGACCGGCCCACATTGTTTCCGTTTGCATCCATTTTTTTTAAAATTGCCTCAAAATCAGCATAAACGACGAAGGGAACCCTCATTTGGTTTTGTATTTTTGTGAAAGATATTTTTGGAGGGGTCCCATCGTCTTTACATTCTGGCAATACAATCCGGGTCGGTCTATTTACTCCACAATACTCCATATGTTCCCTCACCCGCTCGGCGATGCTTTCACCATCCATGTTGAAATGGGTAAAGCATCGCTTACAAACGTGTACCCTTTGTTCATGAGCAGTAATTTGTCGGACCACTAATCTATTAAAATCTTTAATGTAAGTGTAGTGGCTCCGTCCATTCTCTAAAGTCAGGAGAAGGAGATCGCGATGGTCTTCCTTCTCCTGTTTTACCACCTTTAAAGGGTACACGTTTCCTTTCTCTCCAAGGGTGAAAACATTTATCGTGATGTTGTTGTACTTTTCAAATTTTTTCACCTCATGGAGAGGAGTGGGGAAGGAAATGCAGTCAAAATTGTACCTGTGCTCTATATTAGCATACTTACTAACGCGTTGTGGATTCTGTGTGATGAAGCAAGAGAGTATCGCGTACTGAAAACACCGGTCATCCGTATTTTGAACATTGATGACGGCTTTTTTATTGGCAATGTGAGGAGGAAGGGGAATGAAGCTGGAGCCACCGAGAGGGGTAAATTTATTTACTTTTAAGAGGACTCCGTCGAACTCTTTTAGGCACCAGCCGCTCCCCTTTAGTGTTGACTCCTCCATCTCTACTATAATCTTCTTGAAGCTCTCATTAAGAGAGTCGTCGATGGAGGAGTCTTCATAAATTACTTTGTTCTTAGTCTTGAAGGCGCGATCACAAGTTTCACCTTTGATGTTTTCAAAGGTCGCCTCCAAGACCAAGTTATATTTGAGGGGAGAATCGCTGTCTGCCATTACTTCCTGAAGCAGACGACGCAATGTTTCTATCTGACCTGTTAGAAAATCCATTGCGTCGACTGCCCCGGAACTTGGAAGGAAAAAAGTTCGAAGTGTCCTCCCAAAAGCTGACTCCACTTCATATAAATGGCCTTGAGCTGCCTCAATACGAGCTCGTTTTGCCATGACTGGTGTTTCAGTACCGCAGCGTCGCAAATGAGCAAGCATCGTTTTTCTTGAGGAATAACATTCTCTACAATTCGAGCATTGACGAGATTGCTCATTTGCGGCGCAAGCACGTTCATGACGTTCCTTATAGTCCCCCCGTAAAAACATTTTTCCACAATATTGGCACTCCATTATTATTCAAATAGTGAGTAACACGAAATAATAAATACAAATATATATATTATCAAAGCACGAATATTTAAAAATTACTAATAAAAATTAATAAGAATATAAACTAGACTAAGATATTACTAATTAAATATATACAAGAAATAAAATTAACTATACAGAATGAAATTTAAAATTGAAAACTTAGAAAAAAATGAAATATAAAAAAAGTGAAATAATACGAATATATATATTTGTTGAAAAATAATAACAAAAGTACTTACAGTTCAAAGAAGGCAATATGCTGGAAAAGCTGTTGACACTAAGAACACTAAACACTTTATGACCGCAGCCGAATTCGGAGCGACTTTTATATCATCAGAAGGATCGATTATGATAATCGATTATTAGTAAAAACACGAAATGCCATTGGCTAACTATAAGTGACGTCATAGAGTGGGGGGGGGGACATCAGTTAGTTACTGACCAATTCAAACAGGGCAAGCTCAGACATGCAAGTTGAGCAATATTAAGCCATATACAAATTATGTGATAAATAAAGAAAAGTTAATTAAAACTTATTTATATTTTATTAATAAGTTCAAAGTTCAATTTACTTTTAACTTCATAATAACAAAAAAAAAAAAACGGTTAAAGCGAATGAGGCAGCTGGCTACATGTCCAGACTTGTTGGAGCATGTTCAGGTAATCACACATATTGAGACTACACCGATGATATGTTCATACAGGTTTGTATAGTTGATAAACTGAAATAAATTTATACTGTGAAATAAATGTTATTATTTTACTTGTATACTTCCGTTAAATAAAAATAAAATGTTTTAATTAATGTTTGCTCATTCGTATTTTTCCTTTTTACACTTAAAATTACAGGAAAGTTTTATGGGGTTAAGGTGCAAGTTGAGCAATATTAAGCCATATACAAATTATGTGATAAATAAAAAAAAAGGAAATTAAAACTTATTTATATTTTATCAAAAAGTTCAAAGTTCAATTTACTTTTAACTTCATAATAACAAAAAACGGTTAAAGCGAATGAGGCAGCTGGCTACATGTCCGGACTTGTTGGAGCATGTTCAGGTAATCACACATATTGAGACTACACCGATGATATGTTCATACAGGTTTGTATAGTTGGTAAACGGAAATAATAAAACGGTTAAAGCGAAAGAGGCAGCTGGCTACATGTCCAGACTTGTTGGAGCATGTTCAGGTAATCATACGTGTCACCCTATTGAGACTATAA
Organism: Rhodnius prolixus; assembly: GCF_049639745.1. NCBI lineage: Eukaryota > Metazoa > Arthropoda > Insecta > Hemiptera > Reduviidae > Rhodnius > Rhodnius prolixus. The sequence goes on along the minus strand of NW_027411583.1, from coordinate 8,644,786 downwards.
CGATATGTTCATACAGGTTTGTATAGTTGGTAAACGGAAATAATAAGAACAAAAAAAAAAAACGGTTAAAGCGAAAGAGGCAGCTGGCTACATGTCCAGACTTGTTGGAGCATGTTCAGCTATGTTGGCATATATATAAATTAACAGGTATGATAAAAGATGTGGAAGGGAAAGGGGGTGGCTTGCTACAGAGACCTGTCCAGAGAGGTAATCATTTGGAAAAAAAGATGCAATTCTATTGGCTAGTTAGAGTGTGACGTAATTGTGGTGGGGGGTTAATGCTAGTAATAGCTAGTATCGCAGTCCAAGTGTCAGTTCGGGTTTAGTTTTCAGTGAGTGTAGGTCGCGTCATCAGCAACGGAAGCAGTCCAGGTGGAGGGGGTAAGTAAATAGTTTTTTCTATTACCTAAAGTGAGGTTATCCATTTTTATTTAAGTTGAATATTTTTGTGATAGTGGGGGTAATTTAAATTTAAAAAAAAAATTATTGGTGAGGGGGGTTAGATTTTTTTAAAAAAATAATTCCTAGTTAAAACATAAGAGAACATTCAAAACTAGAGTAAGCGAGACTACCACTGTGGCCGACTGGTGCAGATGACGTGTCTATCAGTACGAAGGTTGTAGGATCGAATCCCAGGTAAGTAAAAATAATTAAAAAAAAAAAAAATCCCCCTCCTGTCTATCAGTGGGCGAGGGGGGTGGAGGTATGAGGTCCGCCATCTTGTGGTCATCAGCTGGTACGAGGTCGGCCATCTTGTGTACTACAGCTGTTAGGAGAGCCGCCATCTTGTAGGAGGAGCTTAAGAGGCCAACGAATACGACGACCTAGAGGTGGTGGGGGTAAAGGTAGGTGTCATGTAATAGGAGTAGGGCTAGGGTGGGGGTAATGAGGTGTCGTCGAATTCGCTGATTGGTCAATTAATAAGGGTGGGGGAAGGAGTGGGGGTAAAAGGGGTGTCATCGAATTCGCTGATTGGTCGATTAAAAGGGTGGAGTGGGGGTAGGGGCGTGGTCTAAAACCCTCGTCGAGTTCGATGATTGGTCAAAAAGGGGTGGGGAGGGGGTAGGGGGCGTGGCCTAAGTGGTCGTCGAGTTCGATGATTGGTCAAAAAGGGTAGGGGTGGGGGTAGGGGGCGTGGCCTAAGTGGTCGTCGAAATCGATGATTGGTCAATAAGGAGGGGTGGGGGGAGGGGGAGGGGATGGCCGCCATTTTGTATTTTAGGTGTGCCAGAACCGCCAAATCCTCTCTACTATAATTGATTAGAATAAACAATAAACTTATTTTTATGGAAACGCCTCTCCTTACTTCATTGCTTATATAATCAGTTTCAAAAATAACTTGTCTGGAAATAACAATAACATTTTTCTATCCTTTCCAGTTACTATAATTGATATTAATAACATGAACGCAATAAGTTATAGTCTGAACAAAAAAAAAAAAATTATTATTCAAATGTGGCAATTTGTCTTGAAATTTTTTGGGAAAACGTTAAATATAATTTAAAGACAAAGATTTCAAAGGAAACACAGTCTTTGTGTGAAGATTTCCTCAGCTTTTGATCTACTTGAAAAGACTTGAAAAATGCATTAAATAACGGAGTGGAAAATCTAGTAGCCTTGACGGTTCCCAAGTCTAAGGATGGCGTTAGAGAGGAGCAAGAAGTTAAGTGTCTTTCTGGGCAGACTCTCCGACTAAGAATGTCCTAGATACTAGGGTATGTGGTCAATGTGAAGACGTAAATGGTACAAGAAGAATTTTGCTTTCCTGTTTCGTCAAGTCTTAAGTTAACGCACTTATCATGCGAATTCTGTATATTCAGTGTCAAGGTAGGCGCCACGGTAGCCGAGCGGTTATAGGCAAGACCCGCAAAGCTAATATGTATTGCGGTACTAGTCTAACCCTTGGATTTTATTTAGTGGTTAATATGAGAAATTTATAGTAAAGTATGTTTGCTAGTCGCCACCGTCCGCGACACCTAATTGGATGTAAAGCCCGCCTGAAAAAATAGACAATTACTTTACTTTTATTCAGTGTCAAGGACTGGAAGAATTTTCCGACGGATTTCCCATTCATCTGTAAAAAAGCTTGTAAGAACTTAGAGCTTTTAGGCTATACAGATTGTAGCATAGGGCAGTTTGGCCAACTTATTCTGGCCTCATGTACTTTTTTACAGGGTACAATAGGCTCAGAATGCATGTGCAGTGCTAGTGATTTTTGCTTTTCCAGCCACTGAGTGGACATTGTATCTTGAAGGAAGAGGAAACAGACTCTTCGCAATGCTACCTTTAGTTTACCATATACGGCAACAGGAAATACACAATAAACCTCTTGTGGCGTTTTCCATGGTTTTATCAGGCGCCACGGTAGCCGAGCGGGTTAGAGGCGAGACCTGCAACGCTAATATGTATTGTGGTACTGGGTTCGATTCCCGATCTTAAGCCTTGGATTTTATTTAATGGTTAATAAAAGAAATTTACAGTAAAGTATGTTTGCTAGTCACCTCCGTCCACGACACCTAATTCGTAGTTGGACGTTAAGCCCCGCCTGAAAAAATAGGCGATTACTTTACTTTTTACCATGGTTTTATCTATCGCTTTTGTTTGAGACATTATTTCTAGTTGCAGGGAAATTTGGGATAGCTCAGGGACAATGTATGACGTCGAACTACACGTTTATAAGAGCAAAATTTTTGAAGCACAACTTAATCAATGAGTTTTATTTAAACTATTACATAAAGGCAATAAATAGGTCAGAGAAATAGTTGGAAATGACATAGTTGGAATCCAAGCGCAGCAAACTACTGAACAGGAAGGGGAGAGATGCAATTACGAGGTCATAAACTTCTAAATATACTTGTTTTAAAACATTTAATGACTGTCACGAACACAAGTCCCATAGATTGTTATAAATTTTACACAACAAAAACGATAACGGATAAAAAAGAAAAGTATAGCTATTTATTCTCTGAGCGAGCACTTGTATTCCATGATTTTCCCCTCTCCGAAGAAACATACAGTTTTTCCTGAACTAGTGGTAGCAATGGCCTTCAGCATCCTTAAGACATGCAGTACGTGAATAACTGCTTTCTCTAGATAACCCCAAAAAAACAAATATGTGCCAAAATTGTGTTCAAAAACAGTGGACGTGTTGTAGACATAAAAATCAAGGTCGATTTCCACAATTGGAAATGTATGTCCGGTCAGCGCTCCAATTTTTCAATTTTCTTATTATATGTGCGTGATTTTCTTTTTATAAAAAAAAATAAAAATAAAAATCATCCTTGGAAAAACTAGGAAAGAAAATTAATGTATAATAAAACATGGATTTTTCAATTTAGTTAGCACGTGTATAATTATAAATATTATTTAAAATAACCTTCCAATTTGTCAGGTTAATTTTTGTTTTGCTTTTTTTTTTTTTAGATAAAGGACAATATTGTTGATGTTTTTGGATTTCACTCGTCAGTATCCCTGGTATTTCATCATTGACGTCTTCTGACGATAGATAACCCAAATAGGAACACCAAAAAATCTAAGAAATCCGCTGTAAACACACCTCAAGGCTTTTTAGCAGAATATACAGAATTTTTGGTTAAAAATATTTCATTAAAAGACGACATGACTTTAATATAGAATCACACTGAAATTTTAATAGTTGTACACATTGGGAAGACTTAGTGGTTAGCGTTTTAGCTTCTCAGCTGCTGGCCCTTTTCCTAGAAGTTTCTTACATTTCTCTCTTTCCCAGTGATGGACAAGGTTTTCTGGAACGAGAGAACACTTTCCAGAAGCAGTGCAGTGAAAAAAGCTTGGGGGCGTCAATGGCCTTAGATGTAAAAGTAAAGTAAAGTAATGCCTATTTATTCAGGAAGGCTTTACGTCCAACTACCAAATTAGGTGTCGTGGAAGGAGGCGACTAGCAAACATACTTTACTGTAAATTTCTCATATTAATCATTAAATAAAATCTAAGAGCTATATTAGTACCGCAATACATCTTAGCTTTGCGGGTCTAGCCTATAACCGCCTAACATATTTTACTATAAATTTCTCACATTAACCATTAAATAAAATCCAAGGCCTAGACTAGTACCGCAATACATCTTAGCTTTGCGGGTCTAACCTACAACCGCCTAACATACTTTACTGTAAATTTCTCATATTAATCATTAAATAAAATCTAAGAGCTATATTAGTACCGCAATACATCTTAGCTTTGCGGGTCTAGCCTATAACCGCCTAACATATTTTACTATAAATTTCTCATATTAATCATTAAATAAAATCCAAGGCCTAAAAGACCGGGAATCGAACCCAGTACCACAATACAGATATTAGCTTCGCAGGTCTCGTGGCCTGTGATGTTGAGGCGCCTTACATTAATAAAACTACAACCAAATAGAACCAGAACTAGAAGTAAATGGGGCCGATGGTTGGCTTATTTATTTTTTTTAAGGGTTCCCTTAAATTCATCACCATTTAAATCGGGAGAGCGGAATAGAAAGCAGCCTTAAGGCAATTAGCCTATTTACTTTTTAATATTAGCCCAGTTAATGCCACGAGGTTGAGTGTTTTGAGCTGGTTTATGCCAAATTATTTAAAGTTGCTGCCCACAGAAAATTGGGACTTCAAAATCCAAGTGTAAAAGATATTCTAGATCCCTATTTATTACAGGAAATAAATAGATTTAGGCGATTATTCTTTCAGCAAAGGAAACTAGTTCCTATGAGGGGAGAGGGCAATTAGTTTATATTTAATCAATTACATTGTTATAAAAAAAAAATTGCAAAAAAAATATTCCTTTAATAAACCACAAAAACCACAATGGCGCCCAAAATATATATGGCATTTTTTTTATTTATTTATTATATATGTATATATATAAAAAACGGATTTAACATTGAATGACAAGGTTATTTTCAAGTGTTTATCTGTAACAATAAATTTGATAAGGGTTTTGTTTTACATTAACCAAATAGCGTGACAGAAAAAAAATCAAATTATGGTTGATATAGTGGACAGATACCAGATTGGGCCTGTTCCACTTAAGGGGAGCACATCCACATCTCATTTAACCACGATAATAGTTTTTTTTTTTTTTTATTAACCAAGGTCTAATTCTAAACCGTTTTCGAGAAAACGCCCATTTTTTAAAAAATGTTTTGTCCTCTATTTTCTCGCACTAGAGATAATTAAATACGTCTCTAAAACAACGCAACTTTACTATAAATTTCTCATAATAAACATTAAATAAAATCCAAAGCCCTAGACCAGGGGGAATCGAACCCACTATACCAACAATACATCTTAGCATTGCGGGCCATTGCCTATAACCGCTCGGCTATCGTGGTGGCTTCAATTGTGAACATATTTAAAACGACCAAACTGTTTTCAAAAGCATTAATAGTTTAAAAGATCTGACAGCTTAAAAGAAGCAAAAAATAGAAAGAAAAAAAGAAATTATTTTAAGCACACAAATTATCACTCAATCTAAAAATTTAATATCTTTTAGATTTTTTTGATGTTAATTTCGCTGTAGCGCTAACCACCTGAAAGTTAAGGCCATTTTTGCCAAGAAAATATCTGATTTTCAAGATTTTTAGCTTCTACTCTTAATCAAAATTTGAATTTTAAAAAATATTTAATTATTAATAACAACCTGGATGAAAAACTGCAGAAGAAAGTTGAAAAATGTCTAAACTCTTAATGGCCCCTCAGGAGAATCACATTTTCCTCCACCTTCAGATTCCACCTTAAAAAAAATAATTATTTTAGAACAATTATACAAATAAAAGTTATTAATCTAGATTTCTTGGAATCCCCACACTAGACTTAAAAGAACAGAACTGAACAGACGCTATCGACTACTTAAAATGACTCTTAGACGATAGATCGAAACTCTCTCTCTGGACAACAAAAGACTTAATTTACACTTCTATTTTAAAACCCATCTGTGGGCGTATGGAATAGAGCTGTGGGGTTCAACCAAACGCTCCAATCTTCAAAGGATTCAATCGCTACAATCTAAAATACTTCGAACTATTGTAAACGCTCCTTTTTATGTCTCCAACTTGACTATACACACACTGGACCTTAACATTCCTTTTGTCACACAAGTCGCTAAAACAAGATACCGAAAACTCCACTTCAACCTACAATCTCATATAAATCCTCTAGCTAAAAATCTTTCTTCTAGAACTCTTCCTGACAACCTGGGCAAGACGTCTTAAGAGACAGTGGCCTCGTGATCTCCTCTCAAGTGAAGAGAGCGACTAATAGCCTGTTTTGGAGTGTTACCACTGGGTAACTTCTCCACTCTTATTCTTCTGTTATTTGTTGTTACCCTGTTATCACTGTTACTTATAGCGCTAACGCGCTGATTGTAGCACAATAAACGCAAAAAAAAATCTATATGAATAAAATTGATAAACAAAAGTTTAGATACAGTCTTGGTAGGGATCTTTGAAATATCAAGAAAATGGTTTTTTCCTGATTTTGGAATTTTATTCAGAATTTTAAAATTTCTGCCAATTTTGTGTAAGTATTTATTTTTGACACAGATGAGGTGTTAGAAACGCATTTCCTTAATATGACGAGTACTTCAGCTAAAGAGCTGGAGAAGTACCACAAGGGTGGGAATGAACTGCTGCCAAGGAAAGAAGATGGCACAACCCACACATGCCTGGCCACATTCCCTAGATGCTTAGTAGATGCTCAACTCGATCTCTAGTATCAGGAGAACATGTTGCGGCAAGAGCTCTTACCTACAGCTTCAAAGCAGTTGTTGAAATGGAACAAATTTTAGAGTTCTTTTTTTTTTAGATTAGTTTTTGTTTGTTTGTTTTTTTTTAAATAATTTCTTCAACTCAATGATTGCTTAATATTAATTTAAAGGGAACATTTAGTGTTTTTCATTTACATTCTCACACTAGATTAGGAAATTAGGAAAGGAACACAATTATTGAAACTTTTCGGAGTAGAATTTGAAACGGAAATATAACTGAGTCGTGAAATTTTATATTTCAAAAATTTAAAACCTGGAAAATTGACTGTAATTTAGCAATTAAAATACATTAACTGGAAATATCCATTTTTGGAGAAAACGATTTTCTTTGAATTCCATTTTCACTCATCTACACTGATAATCGACATCGTTTATTTAAAACTTTTTTTTTTAAAAGAAAAAATCGATTAAGAAAACTTCCGGAAGAGATAGATGGTTAGGTTTCCGTCTAAAGTACCAATTGAAGTATAATGTTCGATGTTGCTCTTATGCATAATCAGTTTGGTGTATAGTTCCCTCTTCATTTATGATTCAGCAACTGTAGCGCAAGTTGGTAACGGAAGTGAAATCAAAATCTCTACGCTAAACTAGTTAATCTACCCCCTGTTGATGGATGAAAGTCCAAAACCGGAAATGGGTTACAATACACATGCGTTGTGCTTAAAAATATAATTTTTCCTTTTTTTTAAAAAAAAAAAAAAAAATCAGCAAAAATTCATAGTTTGAAGGAAAAATTATAATTCGAGAACAAAATATAACGATAATCACTTAACAGTAAGGATGATTTACGTCCATTAGCCAAACAAGAACAAAACAATGCTAACAAAAGTGTATACAGCTCGCTCGCCTTGTCCTAGAGAACCATTAGTTTGTAAAACAACACGTGCTAGTATTGTAATAAAGAGGTAAATTGTAGAAAAAAAAGGAACTAAGAAAAAAAAAGAACGGAAATGGTCATGTTGTTTGGTAGCCACCTTGATCTCAAGTTCACCCTTTTATAAACATTGCTAATTTTTTCGTTTCCCAGCTAGTTAACAATAAAAAACTGTTATGTGAACAAAATTTTTTTACAATAATCGATAAGATCAAACATTTGTTTAATGTAATCGAAATCTAACTAAATTTACCTATTTATTTATTTTGGTTAATTAACTAGATTTTTCTCATAAACGGCTAGAGAACGTAAATGGATTCAGTGGACATTTTACATAAAAATATTATTTATAAAACCATTGTTTTTCGCACATTAAAACCTATATTTCCGGTAAACTAATTGTTCTTCAAAAAAATTTGACCCACTCAAAATACTTCCCTACATAAGGGTACGTATAAAGTGGTCAAAATAAAGAATAAAAAGGTGCCACGATAGCCGGAGCGGTTATAGGCTAGACCCGCAAAGCTAAGATGTATTGCGGTACTAGTCTAGGCCTTGAATTTTATTTAATGGTTAATATGAGAAATTTATAGTAAACTATGTTTGCTAGTCGCCTCCGTCAACGACACCTAATTTGGTAGTTGGAAGTAAAGCTCGCCTGAAAAAATAGGCAATTACTTTACTTCACTTTACTAAAGTACAAAAAACTGTTGAAACAATTTTTTTGTTTGTGGGGTGACGTAGTACGCCACATGACCCACTATGGGACACAGGGCATATTTCATTGAACTCCCCAGGGATCCACTTATAAACTGTTTATCTTATGAAATTTGTAACATTTGCTGTGATAAGCAGAAACTATATAACATTGTTTGCTTTTTTCTTTTTTTTAACAACAGTCGCCATACTTTTTTTTACGTCTATTGGTAAGTTAATATAAATATTATATAAATTAATATTTTATTAAAGATAACTGAAAAATAATTTAATGTAAAAACTTCCTTTTAAAGTTTTTTTTTAACATTGAAACTCTGAATTTTTATTAAATATTGAGTTGTATGAAGGTACTCGGTAATAAAAGAACCTTTGAAGGGGAAGGATTTCAAACATATAATAGTGATATGTCCACATTATGTGGTAAAATGAAAACGGATGTTTGACGACATATACAGGTATTTAGATGCACCATTTCGCTACGAAGACATAATATTCTCCACCAACATCTATGTGCTTAAATCTGTAGCAGAGCTAGTAAAGAAATATGAATGTATTTAAAAGTTATAGCCGATTAGAATGAATGGAAGAAAATGATTAGAGAAGAATTACGCGATTTTAATTTCACGTTAAGCTATAAGGATGGCAGGAGCACAGAGTACTGCTCCATCCATTAGTAGTAAGTTTGTATGTAAATAGTTGTAGTATATAGTAGAGGGATGAATGTGAGAAGCGAATGTATTTATAAGTAAGAATGGAGAGTGAGTGATATTCTAGTGATAAGCACCTAGACGATGCTGGCTGTATGGCGAAAGCCAACGCCATAAAAAAAAATATTTTGAAGGGATTGTGGCATCTAAGGGCTCCTCCTTAAACAGAATTCTGGCGAAAATAACTTCAAATATGGCATTAACCTCAAAAGAACAAATTAATATCTATCCTAAAGCTGTAAAAATTGGATTCCTCGGCCGATATATCAGAAATGGAAGTAATCTAGTTGCTTGAATAGGCAAAAAAAATCAGTATAGGATGCTGTGATATGCAAAAACCTGTGATAGTTATAAAAATTCATTCAATGATTTTGTAGACAATTTGTAGACTTTGCAATTTGTAGTATGATTACACCAATTTCTGTGGACCGATGCTGGTTACTTTTTTTTAGGCGTAAACGTTTCTTGGTTTTTTAAATATGTGAATGGATTTTGATCTGTAAGAACTGTTTATCTGAGAGGCTCATTCTTTGGTCAAAATCACAGACTAGAACGTTACAGGATCCATTGATTCTGATTCAAATAATGGGTACTTTTTGTTTTGCATGATGTTAATTTAGAAGAAAAGTGAAAATTTTTGCCGATCGTTCAAATAAATGAGGCCCCCCAATTTTTACGTTTTTCCACCTTGCTTTCCATAAAGTTCTTAAAAAAGCATAATCTTTGATAAAGTGACAAATTTCCCCCACAAACATTTTCTCTCATCTTCTCTGTTAGATTAGATTAAGCTAGGGCGGCCTCAGGCCTACGCCCCTGCGACCCCTTTGGATCTATTGTGACTCCCCTCACTCTAAAGCATCGCCCTCCAGACCTGTCCTTTTAATGAGGACTCTTAATCTGGAGAGCGTCTCCTGGGTAAAGCTCTCACAGGCCTTGGTTTTTCCTCCCCGAGGAGTAAACATCCTTAGCCATACGAGCCCCTCGCACTGACAGAACACGTGCAGTGCCTTATCTTCTCTGTTAGGTTAGCTGGAGAAAAATCATTGGAATCATTTTGACCAATACGCCCACATTTAGACATGAAGATAACCACTTTTACCAACATTAGAGTTCTCAAAACTTAAAGCTCCATGTGAAAACTTTACAAAAAATCTGGGAATATGCACGATTGTAACACTTCCCCACTTACAATCTCTAGCAAGCATAAAAAGCTTATAAACTAAACAATAGTAAAAGGATTATAATAAATCAGAAATAGGAAATTTATAAGCTAATTTAAAGTCAACTAAGGATATAAAGACAAATAAATAAAAAAAAAATAAAAAAAAAAGAACAATTAAATGCTGAATAAATAGAAATCTGAGGATGAAAAGTGGAGGACAAAGAGGAGGAGGGGTGGAGAAAATAAGACACTGCCTGTTTAACTAATAAGTTTTACCAACTTGACAATAATAAAATGGAGAATACGAGAAAATTGAATTTCAGAGCTTAGAGAGAGAGAAAGAGAGCGAATGACTGAGGTTACATTAATTGTTATCTACGTGACAATTCTCACTCTTTGAATGTGTTTGTGTTTCTGTTCGTACATAACATATATATACAATATATATATATATATATATATCAGACAACCTTGGACGTTTCCTAGAACATACAAACGAGACATCAAGGCCACGGCCGGCTAAGTTATTTGGTTAATAACCATTACTGGGGTTTATAATGCTGTTTACCACGTAAATGTATTTATGAAATCGCATTCTAAGTGGTTAGATAATAGTTTATTTTCTATCACTTTATACTAAAATTATTTTCTCATTATTTAATTATATTATATTTAATTTAATTTTTAAAAGAAAAAGGTATTTCCGTTTTTATCGATGTCTTTAATATCGATCAGATTCTATGGTGCATACGTAATCCCACAAAATGGTACATGCTTCCAGATTTCCCCAATTTTTTTGAGCAACACTCTTTCCTGTTACACATTTAAACAGGCAAAAACATCTTTTTCGAATTCAGGATCACCATGACGCAAGTATGTGGTAGGGGAAAATTTGGAGACGTTCACAATACCTCCTTATCGTAAGGGAGTAAATAATGAAATATAATTAATAAAAAGAGGGAAGTAAGAACTCAGTAGTTCAAGATTAAGTGTTTTCATTTCCGGCTAAAAAAGAAACAAAAAAAAAACGAACATTTGTACATTGAATAACATGTATGAAACAATATTGAACGGAACTGAATACAAGGGAATTAGGTCAATGTCAACGGAATACTGCTAGTGACAGCAGTGGTGGGGAACGGTACCAACTGTGTGTATTGTGAGTTTGTGCGTGTTAGCGAGTTTGTGAGTTTGTGCTTACACATAACGATAATAAGTGTTCATTTGTTTTTCCCCTTATTGACGTTTTATACATGAACAATATTAATCTCAGCCTAACTCAAGAGTTAAGGAAGAGGGAATTGCGCTGATGATGCTAGTTAAAATACTAAAAAGGACTTTTTTCAGGCGGGCTTTACATCCATCTACCATATTAGGCGGACGGAGCAAACCTACTTTACTATAAATTTCTCATATTAACCATTAAATAGAATCCAAGGGCTAGACTAGTATCGCAACACTTCTAGCCTATAACCGCTCGGCTATCGTGGCGTCTTGTTCAGTGTAAATGTCGTAACTTCTGAGGTGCTTTTTTATTACTAGGTGAAAACTGCAATGATCAACCTGATCTATAGCGCTCCCATTAGGTGAAAACATCTCACCTTTCAGCATCAAAGGGATGAAACTACTCACCTAAAGTTATTTAGTGAATATTTAGACTGTGCCGGCAGTTAAGACTAACCATTTACTGGCTCACGGTACCAGCTACTCTTATGCTTTCTAGATATTCTGAGAATGGCTAGTCACCAATCCAAGAAGATGAGAGCGTCCAAGGAGGATATATATTCTATTTCAATTCAGGCTTTCTAGAGAAATCCTAGGGAATGGCGAGCCGGCAATTAGGGAACAGTCCGTCAATGCTCTCCAAAAAAATCAATTTCGTTTCAAAACCAATTGACTGTCCAGGATTGAGATAGCGTAACAATAATGGCCTCTCTCCTACCCCTCTAGACAGTGACGTGACATGTTTTCTGGGCAAAAGCACAAAAGACCTGCTAAGTCTGAGTTGCCTAAACAGGCTACTTACATCAAGAGGAACTTTTATTTTCAACGAAATAGTCACCGCAGTGTTAAACATCCTGAGAACAGGATGGCATGATACCATGGATATAGTTTGATTGTGGGTATGCTGCACCTAAAATAGTTGCATCACCAAGCCTGATGTATGTTTCGTGAGCGAGTGAGGCTGGGTGTTCTGTAGGACTAGTAAAGATACTTTAAGTGACTCCTACGAGTAAGGAAGTAGTAGATTTGAATACTAATAACTCATTTGGCCGAAACGCTGACAAATACTTGTCCAAATTAATAGACAGTCACCTAAGACTGTTAGAAGCAAATAATGCTTTCAAGTATTTTGCGAAAATTTGCAGAAAACGAAAGTCGGATTCACAGCAGATAATTAATTATAAGAAAGAATTCAGAATAGAAAGAAGTTAGCTCTAACATCATCCGCTGCTGATATTGTACCATCATCCTTCCTCATTGCGCCCCACCACCACCGCCACCGACGCCCCAGACTTGCATACATCATCATTCTCATCACGTCCATGTCACTTCTTTTGTTACGCACACGCATACATCCGTTACTCAACACTATGCCTCTTCTTTTATTCCTGGATATCGCGAGTACTTCCTAGTTCTGTTTGCCTTTTTTTTAATTATTATTATTGTTAAATAAATACTTATTTTATTGTTTGTTCCTCTTTCTGTCTAAATTTAAACATGATTTTTATCCTTGAAAATAGCAGGAAGAAATAAAAGAACCTACTGCCTCTTGTTACAGGCAAGTCTGTCCATCACCGGACAGTGGGCTACAAGAAGCTCCGAGGGAGCTAAAAAATCTTAAGCACAGGCAGCATCTTAGGCAGGATTCGAACCAAGAATCTCCGCCTGGGAATCTAGTACGCTAAACACTTAGCTAATCCCTTCCCCTAACAAAGACTATTACTTATTAATTTACACAAATATAACTTTCCCCAAAACCCCCAATGATTTGTAACTTTTTTGATTTTAGGGAGCACTTTTTTGTGAGTGCGGAGAGGGGCTGCAAAGCCTCTATAGTTAGTGACCTAGATATTTCTGTTTTTTATTTTTTTTTTACCCGTAAAACATTTTATAACACAGGGGGGAATTGTGCTCAAAAGGAAGAGAATCCAAGTTTACCACAATAAACGCCGAATAGACACTCACTTACTGTTCAAATTTCAACTATTGTACACCAAAAGCAGCAGAGAACTATAGTTCTTTACATTGTGCACAATGCATTACTTTTTGTGACCTTAATCTATTAAATAGCACCGAACAAGAGGGTACAGTAACCTTACAAAGATCTCAAAAGGGGTTGGGGGCTCCAAGTATATTTTACAGGTAGACAATTGCAGGTATATTATTGTCCTAGTTAGGATTTACAGAAAAACTGGGTTTGGTTGAAAAGTAACAAAGAAAACAGCATTAAATTTCAAACAGTTTTTGAGAAAGACCAAGAGAGTAGTGTAAAAAACTATTTTAAGGTCGCTAGTTGTCTACGGAAGTGAAACGTAGACCTTAACTTTAGGTATGATGAAAACCTGATAAACATTCGAGTAAAGTTTTTAAAGCCCATTAAGAGAAGGAATTAAGTATGAGGTTAATGCCAAGAAAAAGTGTAGAGAAGCTTTATGAGGAGTTGAACAATATGGTGGATTTAATAATAAATCGTGGGAGGCTAACATGGCAGGGTCTGCTGCCCTGAAAAATGGTGGAAGACAGAATTAGCCGGGGTAGCTTTTTCACCGGTCCTCCACGGGGGGTGGATAGAAGTAAAAGAAGAAAAAGACCTCGTTTACGTTAACTCGATGAAGTGGAAGAAGGAACTGTAGGTTTTGGATGTGAGAAGATGGGATACAGGTCTGCCCAGAACAGGGACGAAAATTGGTTGCTGAGGCCATTGCTCTTTAACGGTTGTTGTGGCCACCAAGAAGAAGAGGAACAAAGATAAATTGGAAATATAGTCTGAGATTGGGCGAGATCAAATGTGCCGTAACCGGAAGTTAGTGAAAACAATCCTAGGATTGCTGCAGCCTTGCTTCCGCCAGTGCCAACTGTAGTTCATGTTATGTCAAGTGAACTCCCCCCCCAAAAAAATATATATATGTGGCACTTAAAATTTATCTGATTTCCCCAAGTAGGCGCTAACTTCCGCATTTTTACTGAACCTCAGATTGCCACAAAAAGTTTAATTACATAATAAACTATGGTAAGATAAAGTCTAGTGAGTGTTCACCTCTAATATTCCTTGTGACCTTGACCTTCACTTAGTGGGGGGGAGGGGAAAACTGAAAACAAAAAACAATCATAACCTAGCAACCACTCGAAAGGGAAACAGGAAGTTAAGAAGGACTCCAACAGTTACTTCCGCGTAGCATCAACACTATTTACCCACGTTTCACGATTCAAATTTAATATAATTACCGCCAAAACAAATGTTTAAACAAAAAAATTTAAAACCACTTTGGTATATACAATAAAATTTGGTCTAATAGTTCCAATTAGTACGCAATTTAAATTCAATAGTTTAAATTTAATTTGAATTAAAGAAATTACGTTTAGTTTAAACTTGAACTAATTCCAGTTATTATTAAACGAACAACCTTCGTAGAGGTCAGTCTTATAATTTATTTAAATGTCGTATTAAACTTTATCGATAAATAAATCGTTAATATATACATTTTCATCTGATTTTTTTATTATTATTATCATCTAGTAAAACGAAATGATCGATTTATTTTTCAAAAAGCGGATGTACGAAGTGGTATTCAGAAGTTTAAAAAACAAATAACGGAATGCAGTCCTATCCTTCACTTCTAACCTATAAATACTGCGGAAAAAGAAACATTATATACACATGGGAAGAGTAAATAAATATGTGTATATATTTACAAATATACATAAATATTTCATTAAGCTATTTACGTAGAATTGTAGCCATGTACAAGGCTGTCTTACACCTACTACTAGTTAGTGAGGCTGTCGTTATTTATTTTTATTTTTTATCTTATTATAACGGCAATTATTATTCAAATAATTAATTTTTTCTAATTTATTAAATTAACTGCCACAAACTTAAAAAAAAAAAATAATAAAAACATTAAAACAGCTAATTTTTACAAATATCTATAGATTTTCTCCGCTTAGGTTCCGTATTAGGACCCAATCCAAATATTAAGGCTTCAACGTTCTGCGATTTTATTCAAAAACACGCAAATCGGCCTTTAAGGGGACTCTGAAAAAGAAATGATTCCAGTAAGTAATGTAATGTAATTGCCTATTTTTTCAGACGGGGCTTAACGTCCAACTACCAAATTAGGTGTTGTGGACGGAGGCAACTAGCAAACATACTTTACTATAAATTTCTCATATTAACCATTAAATAAAATCCAAGGCCTAGACTAGTACCGCAATACATCTTAGCTTTGCGGGTCTAGCCTATAACCACCTAACATACTTTACTATAAATTTCTCATATTAACCATTAAATAAAATCCAAGGGCTAGACTAGTACCGCAATACATCTTAGCTTTGCGGGTCTAGTCTATAACCGCCTAACATACTTTACTATAAATTTCTCATATTAACCATTAAATAAAATCCAAGGGCTAGACTGGTACCGCAATACATCTTAGCTTTGCGGGTCTAGCCTATAACCGCCTAACATACTTTACTATAAATTTCTCATATTAACCATTAAATAAAATACAAGGGCTGGACTAGTACCGCAATACATCTTAGCTTTGCGGGTCTAGCCTATAACCGCCTAACATACTTTACTATAAATTTCTCATATTAACCATTAAATAAAATCCAAGGGCTAGACTAGTACTGCAATACATCTTAGCTTTGCGGGTCTAGCCTATAACCGCCTAACATACTTTACTATAAATTTCTCATATTAACCATTAAATAAAATCCAAGGGCTAGACTAGTACCGCAATACATCTTAGCTTTGCGGGCCTTGCCTATAACCACCTAACATACTTTACTATAAATTTCTCATATTAACCATTAAATAAAATCCAAGGACTAAACTAGTACCGCAATACATATTAGCTTTACAGGTCTCGCCTCTAACCTCTCGGCTACCGTGGCGCCTCCTGATTCCAGTAAGTAATTACAAAGTACAAGTTATTATAAAAGCAATAAAAAGTATGAAAACATTTTTGGTAAAAGGTAAAAATCAATAATTTGACTACGAAGAAATTTCAATGTACCATTTCAATTGCCAATTATATTTCATAATTAATTAGACCATGTTTAACTAAGTAGACCCCGGCCTGTTTGGTATATACTGAACTTGGTAACACCTTGGGCAAATATTTAATTTTAATTGACCAGTCAAACTTTACGTGTTACTTCCGTTTATTAACTGGGTCTTTATTTTATTTTTTTTTTTTTCTATTTTCGATTTATTACGTTTTGACCGCAAATAAGTTTTAAGATCACATACAAACAAACTTGTACCCATCTGAATTTCTATCTTTCTCTTATTGGCTACTTGCTTTCAGTTTCAGCCATTATTCTACGTATACTTTTATTTTAGGCTAAAGTTTGCATCAATGATTACGTCAGTGAATGCAATAGAAGTCTGTGCACTTTTGTTATAACAGAAAAAAAGAAAAAGAAAAAAGATAGAACCGAGTCTGTTAAATGTCAGACTATGTGTCCCCCTCACCATGACGTCATTACATTGATTTTCTGTCATTTGAAACCATGACCTAGTTGATGTTAAATTAAATTTAATATCTATGTTTTGTGGTTATTCAACTTTAATATTATTTACATCAATATAATATTCTGTAAGAAAACCTGTGGTGAGGAAGGGAAATGTTGCAGGAGACATTTAGATTGTTGCCCGAAGCTAGAGCTTAAATCTCGAGCTTTGGTATTCCAGGAAGAAGGATATTCTAGATTGGTACTTCCTTCTCTTCTCAGCACTTTTCTAGAGAATCCAAGGCATCATGCAACCCATGCAAAAGCATAGGATAGCCCTGGGGTGACGAAGAAGGAGCCACCAGAGTACCGGACGTCTCTTCGGTGCTGGTGGAAGACGTACTCCACTTATGGTGGAGTGCATTCCAGGAAGATGAATTATTTTTGACTACCAGCTTCGATCGAGAACTTCCCTGAAGAGAAAACCGTCCTGAGAACATTTTAGGGAACGGGAGAAGCATGGAGCGGATGGAGAACCCTACATTTCCTGGACAGCCTGGGGTAGCTACCATTTGTTGATCAGGTTCCTAGAATTAGGAAGAGCCGCCTCTAGGGTATTGGGGCCACCAGTTTTCCACCTCAAGCTTTCCACCACCAGGAAGTGCTGCAGCATCACCTCTGGCAATGGGGGAACTAATTAGGCCTAATAGTCGCAGGATACAGCCCCCCCAAAAAAAAACACTTCCGCCTGATTTATTTCCGACCAAAACCCTGAAGTAAAAATAACGCCAAAACAGAATTGATAGTAAGTTTGAATTTTCTGTTAATTTAATTTATTTCATTTAAAAAAAACTCAAAACATATTCTTGAAAACGCAGTTTCAATAATTTATTAAGATCGAACATTCTGTCATTATCAGAGAAAGTGAAAAATAAAAATGCTGAGTTAAAAATCATTAAAGTTACCAATAAACTCAAGTAACATCAGAACATACAATAAGTTTCTAAGTAGGAGATGGAAAAAGAAAAAAAAAAAACGCAAAGAATGGAGGCCGTTATGTGGCCGAAGAAGAACAGAGCTGAAGACAAGGAAGAACAATGCAGCATGTTATTGTGTGAAGATGTAAAGGCACGCGACAGTTCGGCCCATTTAGAGGCTCCCCAATACGCTGATCTGATCTAGTGGATGGCTTTACTTGTCGACCTAGTGACACAGCCTTCAAATATCGGGTCAGGCTAACTATAGAGAAGGTCGACAGACGACCGCTATCCGCCGACATAATCTTCTTCTTATTTTCAAGTTCTCCTTTTCTTCTTCTTCTTCTTCTTCTTCTATTTGTTTAAAGAAAATTCTGTTGTCAACTTTTGAAGATATTTTAAAAGAAAGAATGCAAATTATATAAAAGAAAAGTAAAAGTTTCTTGTCCAACGCTGCAGGTAGAGGGATTAAGAAACGACAGAGGACACCAAGGAGAAATGGAGAAGACGAGAGGTCCCAGGAAAGCACTGTATGGGCAACGACCTGGTGGAAAAAGGCCGAGGGATAGGCTTCGACTGGGATGGTTGAACGACGGACAGGACGATTTGGAAGCACTTGGTCAGCAGAGATGGAGAACGTCGACAAGAGGCAGAGATAGGTGGAGAGCTGTTGTGGCTGAGGCTCGGGTGCTTCATGGACCGTTATAGCCCTTGAGTAAGCAAGTAAGAGGACACCAACAAAGAAATCAAACAAACTCCTATTGACAAAGAGCTAACCTGGTCATTGGAAGCTCAACAGCAGTATAAATCGAAGGAGACGCTAAACAGAACGATCTATCTATGGGTCGAAGGACTGGATGATATTGAAAAAAGGAGACGTAATAGAAGATTAGGCACAATAGAGAGTAGCTATATATGACGAAATGAGTTCACCGCTAAATTTGTTAAGTTGCAACGATTGTTCGTTGGTCATGTTCAAAGAATGGGCAGTGGAATTGGCAGTGAAATACCCAATGAAAGCTGTTTACACAAGATGGAGGGGTACAACAGAAAGATTTGACGACCCAAGAAAACAAGATGGCTGGACAAGAGATGACGAGCTAGAGCAGAGAACTGGTAAAGATAAGCTTGGAGAAGTTTCCAGCGATTACTGGCAAAAAAGGCTCTCCAGACGAGCTGTAAATTTTGGGGGCCCCTCAATCTGTAAATACATTTATTTTTAGACACCAAAAAAGTTTTATTTCCGGTAAAAACAAATTTTTAAAAATTGGATAAAGAGGAATTGAAAAATCAAAAAGTTCCCTTCAACAGATTTAAATGAATTCGATTGAAGGTTAATTAATAACAGTTTCAGCTTTTCAATTATAACTATCCTATACTGTTTGTTTGATGAAAATGAAGGACATTTAATCGATTCATGTTTTGAATCCAGTAATAAATATTATGTAGACAGGTCAATATAGGTTTTTAACCCCGAATGTTTTTTAAAATAAAGATTAGACTGTTACTCCGCGGGCACGTTTGTGATTTCTTTAAAAAAGCATGTCATGGTCGCAGAAAAAAAGAAGCTTTTTCATTTATGGAGTGTTCATTTCGTGGCGTGCGCTTAATGGCATTGATGGAAAGTCACGGACAGAAAGTTTGTATCATAATAAATCGAAAAATAAACTAATTTATGATTAAGTTAATTTTGGTTAATGTAAGACTATTTAATTAAAGTAAATGTTAATTAATGCTGTAAAAGTAATGAGACCATTCACTTTACTGGTATTTCAGACGGAAACTTTGACATTGTCTCTCTCTCGCAGACGATTACAAAACAAAACCAAAAATACAAGTATTCGACAATAACACAAAAAATATTCAATATTCTTGCAACAGAAATTCTTTGATAGATTCACCCAAAAACCAAGGACAGAATTCTAAGCCACAATATAAAAACAACAATCTACCAACATATCTAAATTATTCCAGTAAATAGCTATAACTAGCATTCGTAGATTTTTCTAGTTGCTCCCCCAGTTATTCGATATATATATAAACACTTACACACACACAAAACAGAGAACCCTTATTCCAGAACTGATTGAGTGTTAAGGACGACACGTGCCCCGAGGCGACTATCAGCTGCCGGCTCACAGGAACATCTGCCTGCTCCCCCTAATATATGGCCCTACCACAAAACCTTTCTCCCTTATAACGTATCAACTGAACAAAATATCCCAAACAAATACATGTCTGCTAACATTGTTCAGCTGAGAACTTTAAATTCTACTGTTAGTAAAAAAAACAAAAAAACGTTTAAACGGCTTTCTTTAACATCAATTTGGTAAATAAGTCCTTGTTGACAAATCAACTCCACATTTTGAATTTATACTTAATACTTAAATGAGGGCTAAAACTTTGGGACGCTGTATCTCCCTATAAATGAGAGGAATATCAACAGTTTGAATGTAATAGCCATGGAGATATAGGACGTTGAATTTTACCGACTTTACATTTTGCTAAGTATTTGGGACGCAGTATCCTCCCTTCTTATTGTCCAGAACCCTATGATATTTTGCTCAAATATAGAATACAATGAACCCTACAAATGAGAGGAATACCAACAGTTTGGATGTAATAGCCATGGAGATATAGGACGTTGAATTTTACCGACTTTACATTTTGCTAAGTATTTGGGACGCAGTATCCTCCCTTCTTATTGTCCAGAACCCTATGATATTTTGCTCAAATATAGAATACAATGAACCCTACAAATGAGAGGAATACCAACAGTTTGGATGTAATAGCCATGGAGATATAGGACGTTGAATTTTACCGACTTTACATTTTGCTAAGTATTTGGGACGCAGTATCCTCCCTTCTTATTGTCCAGAACCCTATGATATTTTGCTCAAATATAGAATACAATGAACCCTACAAATGAGAGGAATACCAACAGTTTGGATGTAATAGCCATGGAGATATAGGACGTTGAATTTTACCGACTTTACATTTTGCTAAGTATTTGGGACGCAGTATCCTCCCTTCTTATTGTCCAGAACCCTATGATATTTTGCTCAAATATAGAATACAATGAACCCTACAAATGAGAGGAATACCAACAGTTTGGATGTAATAGCCATGGAGATATAGGACGTTGAATTTTACCGACTTTACATTTTGCTAAGTATTTGGGACGCAGTATCCTCCCTTCTTATTGTCCAGAACCCTATGATATTTTGCTCAAATATAGAATACAATGAACCCTACAAATGAGAGGAATACCAACAGTTTGGATGTAATAGCCATGGAGATATAGGACGTTGAATTTTACCGACTTTACATTTTGCTAAGTATTTGGGACGCAGTATCCTCCCTTCTTATTGTCCAGAACCCTATGATATTTTGCTCAAATATAGAATACAATGAACCCTACAAATGAGAGGAATACCAACAGTTTGGATGTAATAGCCATGGAGATATAGGACGTTGAATTTTACCGACT
Source organism: Rhodnius prolixus (assembly GCF_049639745.1). Taxonomy (NCBI): domain Eukaryota; kingdom Metazoa; phylum Arthropoda; class Insecta; order Hemiptera; family Reduviidae; genus Rhodnius; species Rhodnius prolixus. Next base: position 8,623,392 of record NW_027411583.1, on the reverse strand, counting down.
TTACATTTTGCTAAGTATTTGGGACGCAGTATCCTCCCTTCTTATTGTCCAGAACCCTATGATATTTTGCTCAAATATAGAATACAATGAACCCTACAAATGAGAGGAATACCAACAGTTTGGATGTAATAGCCATGGAGATATAGGACGTTGAATTTTACCGACTTTACATTTTGCTAAGTATTTGGGACGCAGTATCCTCCCTTCTTATTGTCCAGAACCCTATGATATTTTGCTCAAATATAGAATACAATGAACCCTACAAATGAGAGGAATACCAACAGTTTGGATGTAATAGCCATGGAGATATAGGACGTTGAATTTTACCGACTTTACATTTTGCTAAGTATTTGGGACGCAGTATCCTCCCTTCTTATTGTCCAGAACCCTATGATATTTTGCTCAAATATAGAATACAATGAACCCTACAAATGAGAGGAATACCAACAGTTTGGATGTAATAGCCATGGAGATATAGGACGTTGAATTTTACCGACTTTACATTTTGCTAAGTATTTGGGACGCAGTATCCTCCCTTCTTATTGTCCAGAACCCTATGATATTTTGCTCAAATATAGAATACAATGAACCCTACAAATGAGAGGAATACCAACAGTTTGGATGTAATAGCCATGGAGATATAGGACGTTGAATTTTACCGACTTTACATTTTGCTAAGTATTTGGGACGCAGTATCCTCCCTTCTTATTGTCCAGAACCCTATGATATTTTGCTCAAATATAGAATACAATGAACCCTACAAATGAGAGGAATACCAACAGTTTGGATGTAATAGCCATGGAGATATAGGACGTTGAATTTTACCGACTTTACATTTTGCTAAGTATTTGGGACGCAGTATCCTCCCTTCTTATTGTCCAGAACCCTATGATATTTTGCTCAAATATAGAATACAATGAACCCTACAAATGAGAGGAATACCAACAGTTTGGATGTAATAGCCATGGAGATATAGGACGTTGAATTTTACCGACTTTACATTTTGCTAAGTATTTGGGACGCAGTATCCTCCCTTCTTATTGTCCAGAACCCTATGATATTTTGCTCAAATATAGAATACAATGAACCCTACAAATGAGAGGAATACCAACAGTTTGGATGTAATAGCCATGGAGATATAGGACGTTGAATTTTACCGACTTTACATTTTGCTAAGTATTTGGGACGCAGTATCCTCCCTTCTTATTGTCCAGAACCCTATGATATTTTGCTCAAATATAGAATACAATGAACCCTACAAATGAGAGGAATACCAACAGTTTGGATGTAATAGCCATGGAGATATAGGACGTTGAATTTTACCGACTTTACATTTTGCTAAGTATTTGGGACGCAGTATCCTCCCTTCTTATTGTCCAGAACCCTATGATATTTTGCTCAAATATAGAATACAATGAACCCTACAAATGAGAGGAATATCAACATTTTGGACGTAATAGCGATGGAGATATAGGACGTTGAATTTTACCGACTTTACATTTTGCTAAGTATTTGGGACGCAGTATCCTCCCTTCTTATTGTCCAGAACCCTATGATATTTTGCTCAAATATAGAATACAATGAACCCTACAAATGAGAGGAATACCAACAGTTTGGATGTAATAGCGATGAAGATATAGGACGTTGAATTTTACCGACTTTACATTTTGCTAAGTATTTGGGACGCAGTATCCTCCCTTCTTATTGTCCAGAACCCTATGATATTTTGCTCAAATATAGAATACAATGAACCCTACAAATGAGAGGAATACCAACAGTTTGGATGTAATAGCGATGGAGACGCTGTATCTCCCTTCTTATTGTCCAGAACCCTATGATATTTTTCTCAAATACAGAATACATCGGACGCTAGAAATATCAATAGTCAAACCCTCAAAAAGAGAGAGAGAACAGTGGACAAATGAAGAATACACAGTAAAAATTATTTATGTTTTAGATTATTCTTTAATAAATGAATAATTTAAAGAGGAATAAACAACAGATACTTGACTGTATTAGCTAATATATTTTAAGGAAGAAGAGCTGAGACAAAGAGCTGTCTAGACACGGGAGCATGCAGCAAAAATGGAACAAAACTCTGGACCGGACATGCCAGAGATTGATTCGAAGGGGGATGCTCCCTAATATCCTCACTGAAATGCTCAATGTACGCCTCACTAGGAGTGCTCTTTTATAATTGAACTCCATTCAATTTTAGTTCACTATTATTTGCTTCGAAAATATTTAGAAGAGTTGTCGTATTCTTTAAGGGTAAATATCTGGTAAAGATATTCTAGGATTCCTAAAGAGGAAGTGTGTTAGTGTCAAAGATTGAGTGTAAACTTTACAACGGAAGTATGTGCTTAATTTCCTGTTTATAAAATGATTACTACCTTTATTGAATGAAATATGAGTTTGAAGGTGTGGGACTAAATTGGAAGAGGTGTTCAGATGCCAAAAGTATTTTGTAAAAATTTAACGAAATTTGGATTTATGGAGACACTCATCAAATAAGTTGTAATGAAGACGGAATTTGTAAATTCATCTTACGATTTTGTTGACACCAAGCAACAACTACCTACCATTGCAAGTTATATGCTGCAGGTAATGTTTCAAGTCTTCTGTGTTGGAAGTGTTGTTTGTGTTGTTAGACTGGGATACACGCAGGGTCACTAAGAGAATTTAGGAATGGTTTGATTCTTTACTGAAATTGGATCTTGTATGTACTTTATTTTTAAAAGTTAGAGAGATGACACGCAAAAATCGTGAAGCGTTCCATTTTTTTTAAGTATTGTGCGAAAAGTTAAACTAAGAGTAAGTCAGGATCATCATACCATACCTCCTTAGCTCCCTCCGCCTTTGACCATTCAAAGGCGTTGCTTAGGATGCTGGGTATTTTCGGGCAAGCGCCATTCTAGTTCAAGTGGAAAGGAAAGAGTGTGAAGCGCTAATAACCCTGCACAGTTGATGCGCCGGGACAAAAAAAAAAATAGAGACAGGATGTTAAGGCCAAAAGAGTGGAGTCAACTTAATCTGTCGACTTCGCTCTACTTTTTGGGGGTACCTATAAAGCCTGGATGGTCTCTAGGTTGTATTTCCTCACTGGGAAGGAGGGTTTGAGGCTCCAAGAAGTGGTTATCTCAATCTGTCGGCTCCCCCAATCCAGGGAGTTCTCGCGAAGCTGTCCTTAGAACATCTGGTATTATGGAGCAACAGATTTGCCCATGGAGAAGTTGGGTCTGGTTGGAATGAGGAAGTGCTAGTGCTCCTCCTTAGCTGAAGCGATGCTATTTACCCAAGGAAGTTTCGGACACGATATAGCTTCACCAGAACCATACCAGGCACTGAGATTTCTTACATATCTTTGACAGTGGGTCAAATTTTAGGGTTTCGTCTAGCTGTAGTAAGTTTTTTTTTAAAAAAAATATTTTAATGCGCATCAACATCTGAGGTTATTAGCGCCCGGAGATTTTCCAGCCTCCAAAGTAATACGCAGTATTACAAGAGAGAGAGAGATACAAAAAAGAAACTGCAATAATTGCAGATTAAAATATCATTAATATTGAACGCAAAAGAACACAGACATTACCCCGTTACATGATACTAAACATGTGTTATAATGTAATAATCAAGCAAACATAAATCTGTAACTAATTGAATCAAGTTGTTAAAGAGTTCACTAGATGTTTGCGACAGCGCCCATCCTTAAGGGGAAAAGTGAGGTGGAGGAGGGGGGAAGTTACAGTTGACAACGAGAATTTAATTCTAAACTCTATCACCGTCTCGCTCTTACCAGCTCTTGCTTACCATCATCGCCTCTCTGTCGCACTCTATTACTAGTCTCCTTTAGTGGAGTAACTGCGCAACTATGGGAAATATAAAACTCTTCGCAGTAACCTTGAATCTGGGAAATTAACTATAGTATTTATTCTATTTCTAATTTATTTTCTAAATAATAAATTTTCGATTTAATCGCGTACATTTGACTATATTCAGTAATACAAAATTCTAATATTAATATTTGAATTATTACTTTCATTATTACTATTCACTTTTCAATTGTTGCTTTCAATTGTTTCGATTAGTTGGCAGCTTTTTTTTGGAAAAGAAACACAAAAGCTAAGAAAATTCATACGATATCAAATTTTTCACCGGAAATCTATCTATTTTAAAGTCTAATTTTGATTGGAAAAGTGGTTTTTCCCAAAATATTGGACAGTGTGTGAAAGTGACTACACTGTAAATCAAGAAAGATATCTAGAAAATCAAATTTTACATTTGATTTCGTGTACTTTCTGTGCGATGAAAAATCGCTTAAACTTTTTTTTTTCAAAATATGGCTCTTATCGATTTTCTTAAACCTGTATATATCGATTACATATCGATCTATAACTTTATTCGATTCATTCTCTTTTTTTTATCGTAATAATTCTAATTATTACAGTTCTCGGGGGTAAATGAGGTTACGCTTTCAAAGATTTAATTCAGTAAAGTGTAGGGTTTTATATCAACTATAAATAATATTGTTGGAAGTTTGAAGAAAATTTATGAGATAGGATTACATCAGAACGGAAGTAATGGATAGAATTCATTTCCAACCGGATGTTACAATAAATACGTACTCAAATAATAATGAAAAAAAATAACAATAGGAAGTTGGGATGGGATGGAATAAAAAATAAATAAATAGGGTGAGATGTATAATAAAGAATGAGAGGGTTGCCCTAAGTGTGACCTTGAAACTGAGCACTGAGCAGTAATAGCCACGTGGCCAAGGCCACCTGGTGTACACGTGGCCATACTGCCCACACACATTATACATTATAATAACCAAATGTCGATATCTGTCTCTTATTCACTCCCACAAACTGTTTCACTCACTCACCCTCTCACTCTCTCCCTCTCCTCAACACCCCCAATTCTATGACCACATACTCTCCACACAGATAGATAATAGTTCAATCATGCAGCCCATATAGCGCTACTGTATCGTATGTTTGCATATGTATTTAGCACAGCATTATTAGTAAATGTAGGTGTACATAAATCATGGTATTCCAGTGTGTATATCTATCCTTCTATGTCCTGAAGTTAATGTAGTAATTGTGCTGAAATTGTAATGGAATGTAATTAACGTATCCCTGTCGTTCATAATGGGAAATTGTGGTTAGCAATGGAGAAGGGATATTAGTGCCAAGATGTTATCTCTATAGTTCGGCTAGTTACGAGATTAATAACGAGATCAAGATGGCCAAACTGTTGTTGACAAATCTGGAAAATATTTGGTGTGAATTACTCCTTAGACTTTTTAAATGCTTTAAAATGGTTGGAAATTTACTAAAAAGAAAAAAGAAAAAAAAGAAATTAAATTAAAGAATTCGAATGGGAAATCTCCCACTTACAAGTCCACAATCATAACTATTTCGAGAAAACAAAAACACGGATAAGCAGAAACGGAAATAATTTTTTATTTTTCATTTTTTATCTCTGTAATTCTTACAGACTATCCACTCCATGTGTGGGGCTTTTATTTCAGGAACCCGCAAAGCTAAGATGTGTTGCGGTACTAGTCTAGCCCTTGGATTTTATTTAATGGTTAATATGAGAAATTTATAGCAGAGTATGTTAGGCGGTTATAGGCTAGACCCGCAAAGCTAAGATGTATTGCGGTACTAGTCTAGCCCTTGGATTTTATTTAATGGTTAATATGAGAAATTTATAGCAGAGTATGTTAGGCGGTTATAGGCTAGACCCGCAAAGCTAAGATGTATTGAGGTACTAATCTAGCCCTTGGATTTTATTTAATGGTTAATATGAGAAATTTATAGCAAAGTATGTTAGGCGGTTATAGGCTAGACCCGCAAAGCTAAGATGTATTGCGGTACTAGTCCAGCCCTTGGATTTTATTTAATGGTTAATATGAGAAATTTATAGTAAAGTATGTTAGGCGGTTATAGGCTAGACCCGCAAAGCTAAGATGTATTGCGGTACTAGTCCAGCCCTTGGATTTTATTTAATGGTTAATATGAGAAATTTATAGTAAAGTATGTTTGTTAGCCGCCTCCGTCCACATCTAATTTGGTAGTTGGACGTAAAGCATGCCTGAAAAAATAGGCAATTACTTTCTTAAAGCCCTGTACATACACGATTAAATTTATGGTTTGTTTTTTGAACAAACTAAAATTCAAAATATATTAAAAAAAAAAAAAAAATATATATTCCAATTGATGGAGGAGATTATAGAAAGGTAAGGAAGGCCTTGCATTAAAACGAAGGGTGAACTTATAATACAGCAGGCTGTGCATAGAACACGTGTTCAGCCCCAAAAAAGACGTTACTAACTACTTGTGTGCAGAATGTGTAACGGTTAGCCGTAGTACTCTCTGAGGGTTTTTTTTTTGTAACTACAGTCCCGTATTGGAATAATGGAGTATTTATAGCAATGGCGTTTATTCCGCGGTCTTGATGGAAGTTTTTAACATTTCGTTGGTTTTTTTAAAACACTAATTTTATCATATTATTATCATATTATTTTACCAATAATTTATTTTCATAAGCAAAGCGATCTTGACAAATTTCAATATTCAACGGCTGGAAAAAATATACTTATTCTTTTTTTTTTGATTGGCGAACATTCCATTAAAATTTTAATTAAAATCAGATACATATTTTCAAAATGGTTTCTCTTTCAATAGTGGGCGTGGCCAAAGCCATTACAGTGAAACGTAGTCTTCAGGAGAGTCCTATGACTAAATTTTGGCAAGTCTTTGACGAGTCTTCAAACGTATTTATCCGTTTCTTTTGTAACTTAACAAAACAGGTTTAACATTAGCTCTAGGTGGTCTATTTGTCTGTCATGTGGTCCACATTAACTGGGAACGCAAAATCACACCAGCGCCACAAGTGATCTCGGGTTTAAATAGGAACTCAGGAAGTTCAAGGAAAAAGTAGAGGGAGCCCTTTTTCCCTTAACAGTTAGTAACCTTACAAAAACCAGATAATGTAGTCTTTTATTTATATATATAAAAAAAAAGTGGGAACACTTAATATTTATAAAAAAAAAAGACTTTTTTTTTTAAGAAACAAAAATAAAACTTAATTCAAAAAAACACCGTGTGCGTGAATACGTCCTTGGGGAGAAGGAATGACTCGACTCTCGCCCATTCATAAAGTGTCAAGGCAGTCCAAACAGACAAACAAAACCAAAGACTACACAAAAAACTGGTTCTATTATTTAGATTTAAAGACGAACAACTTAAGAAAATAAAAAGTAAAAAGGATGTGGACAAAAAATAGAATGCATCCTACGTGTCAAGAACTCTAAGCTGAAGATTTGTAATGTTATCACATATTTAGATTTTGGTTAATGCTCAAAAAAGATTTGATGTTTGGAGGGGTGGGGGTGAAGGAGATTTAAAGCGCGGTAGTAAGGACTCTTTTATCAAACATTGGGTATTTATTTATATATATATATTTCTAAAAGGAGTGACGTAAGATTTAAGTCTCTATCGTTTCAACATCTTAAGTAGAAGTTTTGTGTCTGCTTTACTTTATTTTTATTAAAAAAAAAAAAAAATTAAAATAAAATGAAACAAAACTAAGTAAAAGTACTTAATGGCCAGTTCTTGCTTTTTTGATGATGTAACCAGAATATCTAATTATTAAAAAGAACCAAAAATCTGGTGTAAACCTTCAATCGACTTTCTCTAACCTCGATTCTAATCTAATCTCATAAATTTTCTTCAAACACCCACAAAAAAATTTGAATAATATTTTAAGTTTTTGCAAAAGTAATCTTACACAGAAGATGTAAAAACCTCTAAAAAAAAAAAGCTTACCTTACACGTGAAATGAGACCTAACCAAGTGATGCCAATCCTTAATGCACTTTCAAGAAAAAAATGATTTCCGCCAAAATGAATAAGCTAAAGTTATAAAGCTCTATGTGCAGGTTATGTAGGCATATAAGTACGAAGTTTAAGGAAATTTCTAGGTGCCATTTTTTAGTGGTAATCTACATAGTTCCGTTGTGCAAGATAATATCGTCGATTATATCCGACTTAGCTCTTGTATTTATTTATTTATTTTATTTTTTTTATTATTTAAGGCGCGTCAACATCTAAGGTTATTGGCGCCCGGAGATTTTTTCAGTGCCCTGCCGGCCTCTGGACAGTGTTCTCTCATTACAGACAGCACTGTCCATCATCGGACAGTGAGCTGCAAGAAGCTCCTAGGAAGAGAAAATCTAAGTGTCAGCAGCTGGATTCAAACCCGGGACCTCCGCGTGGGAATCCAATACGCTAACCGCATAGCTAATCCCTTCCCTTGTATATTTATTATGTGCATCCATCATTAGAGGTAGTTAAATATAAATAATTTTTGTTTTTAATTATTATTAATGTGCCGGTCAGCTAGAAGCAATGTACAATACTCTACAATGTGTGGACAATATTGTTTGTTACCATATGCAGTGTTAACAGAAGAATAAAGTAACGGAATTGGAAATCTTTTTGAACAGGGAAATTAACCCATCTTAGAAAATTGATTTTCTTACCGGCCTCACAGGAAACTCGCCAATTCTACATCTATCATTCTTTTCTTTAATTCCATGAGTGCTGGACGTTTTTTTTTCCAACAACTTTAATATAAAGTTTAAGTCGCAGAACGGTAAGAAAAAAATAAATTTATTTAAATAAACATATCGAAGGTTAAAAAAAGAACATTCCTTAGTTAACTAATTCGCTAAAGGAAGCGATAAGTATTGTGCTGAAGCCAATACCTGTTACCTGGTCAATTTTAAAAAAAATATTCTAGAATTAGGCGTTCGTAGCCAATGTTAGAATTTCTGATGACGCCAACTTTGGCATTGCATTTACCATAAACATAGTTATTTTACTAAAAATAGAAAATTCTCTGTTATTTTGTAATTTTCTCAGAAATTGAAAATAAAAAAAATAAAAATATCAGTAAACTTGCAGAACTATTAGCAGAAATATTTATAAAAGTTAAATTTTTCAATTTAGTGCTTTCATTATAACTGAAATTAAATCAGAAAAATCACCGCCCTCGTTGGGGCCACCACAAGGAAATCCGGAGTCAAGGACACAACAGTTCGTTAAACTTTTTTTCTACACACCAAAACACTTGATATATAAATCATATTTCATATATTGTTCAAATGTTGGAGTGTTTTTGTTTTTTTGAGTTTTTTTTGGTTCTTTGTTCTCGCCCACTTGATGTAAATAAGGACACGTGAAGAACAAGTAACGTACGATAATTTTTTTTTGAAAGAAAAAAAAAATTGTTTGTCTGTATGATAAGCGGTGAGAATAACTTGAACAACTTATCAACAACAAGAACATTTAAGACACGATCAACAAAGGTCCTTTTTTAAATCCTTGGCCGAGTGTATTAAAAGAATGTACCAATTACTTTAGAAGCGATGGAGGTAAAGTTGTAGATATTGAGGTGGAGTTAATACAGGTGGTTGTTTTATGTCCATTATTCTTTACCCTCTTTGCAAGATAACAAGATAAACCCATGAGACAAGATAACAAGATGCACGGGATAACTAATAAAGATAAAACGAGCCAGAAATAGCAAAAAAGATAAGTACTGCCTTACACGAGCGTCGACAAGGAAATGCATCTACCTCATATTGCCCACTCTATCCAAATTAATTGAAAAAAAAAGTAAAGATCTAACGAATAAAAAAAAATCAGAGATTAGGGAACGCTTTCGGAAAGTTAAATTTAATTGAATTTGGTGAGAACGCAATATGGGCCAAATATTTGAATTTCCGAGTTTAAAGGAAATACGAGGTGTAGCTATTAAATAACGAGACTGATGCTGCTACAGAAGAACTATGCATGCACCAAATCCTAACGACCGAACGAGCTGTGCAGCGTAAAGCCTTCTCTTTCGGTTGCAGCGTCTCTCACGTGTTTGTAGAGAAATCAGTCTGACCGGAACCGTCTGTTTGTGTAAAGAGGTGTTAGTTTCGTTTTGCCGAAAACATGTGATACTACACATGTAGTAGAGCAACGAATTGTCGTGAAATTTCATATGAAACTTGGTAAAACCGCTGCAGAAACTTATCTGTTATTAAAAGAAGTTTATGGCGATGAATGTTTATCACGTGCGCAAGTTTTTGAGTGGTTCAAGCGTTTCCAAGATAGCCGAGAAGACGTCGGAGATGATGACCGCCCGGGTGGCCCTTCCACATCCAAAACGGATGAAAATATCGATTATAATTAATCAACATTTACTACCGTGAAAGAGCTTGCTCAACTCCGTGAAAGAGTAAGGAAAAAAACGACCCGATTTGTGGAAGAACAAGTCACGGGGTTCTCCGTGACAAGACAACGCGCCGGCTCACACTCACACTGTTTCTAGCCAAGTACAACATCCCAGTTTTTTAGGCCATCCGCCATATTCGCCTGAACTGGCCTTAGGTGACTTTTATCTGTTCTCCAAAGTCAAATCTGCATTAAAAGGAACACGATTTCCGTCCGTTGAAGCTGTGAAAGAAAAAGCGGCACGCGTCATGCAGGAGCTCACCAGTAAAAGACTTCCAGCACTGTTTCGAACAATGGTAAATTCGCATGGAGCGTTGTAGGGATAGGGGAGGGGTGTATATTGAAGGTGAATATGTATAAATTTAAAATAAAATGTTTTACAGCATCAGTCTCGTTATTTAATAGCCACATCTCGTAAATATGTTCAAAGCACGAAAAGTCGTGTGAGTGTACACTTCCGACTTTTTTCTGAGGTTTATGAATATTAATTATTAATTTAATTAATAATTAATATTAAAAAATTATTACTTATTATTAAAAATTAATGCGTTCACAAATTAAATTAAACAAGTGTAGCTGAATAAAAAATGTAATTCATAATTCTTTGTAGAATCTTTTTTTAATATTTAATTTTTTTTTATTTTTTGTTGTTTGGAAGATCACTGGGCGGTTGCCATGATCATTGAGACTGTGTGGGCGTAAGATGAAGAGCGACTTAAAGAGAAGGAAGCGAACTGTGCCATGCATAGACTAACTAGCAACAGTAACAAAACTGCAACCTTGGGCAAGTTATATTTAAAAATGGATTACTTCCACCAAACCCTTTGCTCTCTCACAGCATCTCTCTCTCTCTTGTCGTACATTCATTACTACCATATATGTAGTCCATCCTGGATTCAGCTGAATCGTCCCCCCCCACTCTTAATTTGTCTAGATTCTATTTAAAACGACGACTTGTAAAAATTGGGCTCGTGATGGTGAAGAATTAAAATCATTTAGGTATAGCGAATAATTTTTTGTTTTTAAAAAAATTCTTAATTAATACAATATTCAGAGATCAGTAAATAATATAATCATCTCAGATTATTATCTGTAATTTACAGGAAACCCAAGGAAATGTTTTTGATAAAATCTATACAGTAAAATGATCCTTTCCGGTTGGTCAATTTTGACCGAAACCCTTACATGGCATTCTCTGTTGGTTTTGCCTAAGAGAAATATTAGATTTTAATTTTGGGCTCCGCAATCTCTTCTTTCTCGACAGTTGGAGGCGGGAGTGCCGCGGGGGGTATTCTTGGCCCCGTTCTCTACACATCAGACAACCCTCTACATATGCAGACGATACAGCCATATTAGCTACAAGTACACATCCTTCATCAGCTTCATACAAGTTACAGACACACTTACATAAAATAGAATCCTGGGCCAAGAAGTGGCGGATTAAAATGAACCCACTGAAAAGCCAGCTCTGTCCATCTGTCCTCTACAACAGCAATCCTCTTCCTTGTACAGATCTGGTGCGCTATCTTGGGCTCAACATAGACAAACGACTCACGTGGAACCCTTAAAAGACAAGCAATGACAAAACGTGCGAAACTGCTTTACAGACTACTTGGACGACGCTCCAAATTACCCATTGAACTCAAACGTTTATTATACAATACTATCCTCAAACCTATGTGGACTAACGGTACTAGAGCTGTGGGGTTCAGCCAAACCTACAAAACATAACGGACTGTACAGGACATTTCAGTCAAAACTCCTGCCCTACAGATAGCTGACGCACCTTTCTACGGTGACTAACCTCACTCTACGCAACGACCACAACTTTCCCTTCATAGACCAACTCGCCAAGACTAACATAAATACCAAAAATTCCATACTGCTCTCTCGACTAGCTCTAATCCTCTTGTACTGTCTCTCGCTTCCTCTGACATCCCTAATACTCCTCGCCGACTGAATCGCCAGTGGCCCCGCGACTTCCTTGTAGGCTGAAGACCTAAATCGTTATTCTCCTCTCTCCTGTACAGAGAGCTACCACTAGGTAGTTTCTCTCCTCCTGCTTTCCTCCCGCACCAGTTCATCACTCTCTCCATATTTACTTATTGTATACAATGTATACAGATTGTAAATTACAAAATAAATAAATACAAAAATTTTGGGTTTCTTTGTTTGCTTTATTTCTGAATTACGATGGATACAGACAGACAAAAAGACAGACTGAGAAGAGAAGTGCGAGTGAACATTCTCTAAAAACCATTTTATCGAACTCTGGAGTCTTGAAAACCGATATACTTCCGGTGTACACTAAAAAAAAACTCAAACGTTTGCTAATATCTTCACTTAAATGAAAAGGAATGGTTTTTGGGTAAAAAGGAAAAACTGCTCCAGAAATACTAGATTTAATGGATTCTGTCATTAAGAAAAGGGAAGCGTGTGGAAAATTCCAGAGTCCAATTATCTACAAGGAGGGGCCGGAAGGAGAGGCTAATGAAAACAAAGATGAATTTTTTTTTTCCTCTCGTTTCTTTTTTAAACAATTTTTTTGTGGAGGAGCCAAAGAGTTACATGTTTTTATTTAGGCTGGGTAAATAAAATAATGTACAAATATGTGTAGGAAAAGAAGCTAAAGATAATCGAAGTGCGTTCACCTTATTTTTGATTATTCTTTCTTCTTTTTCTATTTATCATCTTATTTAGAAATTATCTTTCAAGTTATATAAAAAACAAAAAGACAAAAAAAACGAAGAACTTTTTTTAAAAACATTTTTGTAAGAGTCTGTATCTTACGTAAAAAATATAGATATTTATTTGTATTCAAATAATTTTTTTTTTTGTTTGTAATTCATTAAGTTATCTAAAATCTGTATATACATACGAGGGTCGTTTGAAAAGTCCGTGCAAAGTCAGAGAGATAGCACTACTGGCGCGTATCGAGGTTATGTTTAGTTAGTAGCATCTCTTGGAAGAACACACACCAAGTTTCAGCCAGATCGGTCTATTTCTTTGTGTTTGGCATTCGTTTGAATCGAGGAAGTCGAGTGATTTTCAAAAAATGGACGAAAAAGAATTTCGTGTGTTGATTAAACACTACTTTATGAAAGGCAAAACGCCTCAGAAGACTAAAGAGAAGCTTGATAAACATTATGGTGACTGTGCACCTTCGATTAGAACAGTTTATAAGTGGTTTCAAAATTTTCAGAATGGCCATATGGGCACAAGTGACGCTGAACGTTCTGGACTATTACAGGTGCATCTTATTCATCGTTATTGGACCGTTTGAAAACCGACCTGCAAGAAAAACGCCCACGGTTGGCCCACAAAAAAGTCCTTTTCCATCACGACAACGCACCAGCTCACACCTCAGCAGTTGTGGTCGCAAAATTAATGGAAATAGGGTTCCAACTCGTTTCACATCCCCCCTATTCTCCAGACTTGGCTCCCTCGGACTACTATTTGTTCCCCAATATGAAGAAATGACTGGCGGAAAAAGATTTTATTCAAACGAGTAGGTGATTGCAGAAACGAATGGCTATTTTTCAGACTTGGACAAATCCTATTATTCGGAAGGGATCAACAAACTAGAGCAGCGTTGGACGAAGTGTATAAGCCTAAAAGGAGACTATGTTGAAAAATAAAAAAGGTTTACCCCCAAAAAATTAAGTAGTTTTTATTTTTGCACGGACTTTTCAAACGACCCTCGTATATACAATAAGTAAATCTGGAAGTACTAAGATCATTTGGTACGTGAAGAGCAGGAGGAGAGAAACTATCCAGTGGTAGCACTCTCTACAGGATATAATGATCTTTAGGTCTTCAGACATCAAGGAAATCGCGCCACTATAGCCCTGTGGTCAAGAGACTAAACCCGCAAAGCTAGGATGTATTGTATTCAAATAAAAATAAATATCACTGTATTAAGATACAAAATGTATGCTGGTTTTCGAAGTAAGAAATAAATATGAGATCCAAGTGCATTGTAAATAAAAGGATTCAACAGCTGAGAAATCATCTGGCCCGGAAATCAGCAGTACAGTATCATTTCTACAGGAAATGAGGAGAAGAATTTACAACACCATAGTAGACAGAATACTCATTTACGGGAAATTTGGGCCACGAAGTTGTTCGGAAGATTTCTAATTAAGTGAAATAGAATAGAGATGAGAATTAGTCGCTCACTGATGAAGAAAAGTAAAAAAAAAAAAACCCAAGAATTTCGCAAGACTAGCAAAAACAAGTTAAGGAGAATTTACAAAGAAAAAAGTAGAGGATCCTGACGTAGAGGAGGAAATAGGGGATTGACGAAAAGATAGTGGAAAGAGAATTAAACTACGAGGATCATTCAATAAGTAACGAGACAAATTACTACTGCTCAAAAACAGTTAAATTGATCCGTATGAAACTTTCAGGACATAAAGTTGGCAACCTTGCAATGACATCTGATCAGCTGTTCAATTAAATCACCTCAAATTTACTCAGTTAACGATGGCGAGTCCGTTCGAGAATTGCACCGTGGAAGAACAACGTGCCGTGATCAGATTTTTAGTCGCGGAAGGTGAGAAAGGTAGTAAAATCCAAAAAAGAATGTTAAAAGTGTACAGGAGACAATTGTTTGAATCGTTCGAACGTTTACAAATGGGTAGAAAAGTTTCAAAGTGGCCGTACAAAAGTTTCTGACGAGCAACGCAGTGGACGACCGATCGAAGTTGGGACTTCCTACTTCAAAAACCATGTACACGATTCTAGCAAGACTAGAAAGTTGAATTGGTACACAAATTGAATCATGGCCACCTTACCGTAATAATGCTGAAAATAATTCGGAAGTTTGACAAAATGGGCCAGAGAAAATATCTAAATTTTTAATTTAGAAAAGCTTTAGAATCTTTAAAGAAATACTATATATACTAAATTTGCTTTCAAGGTTCAACCACCTTTTTTTAGAATCATTACGAATCATTACGCAAGATAGTCTAAAACCAAGGCCAAGGATGTTACATGTTGTAAGATGCTGTAATCTGGCATATGTTAAAAATTTTACTCTTTTTTTTTTTGGAGTATCGTTCCGATTTTATATTTTAATTTTGCACCGGATTTTTTTTTCCCCGCCAAAATTTCGTCATTTTAGAAATGTATATGAGGATTTTAAATAAGGACCTATTTAATGCCAAAATGGTTTCAAAAAAGAAAATCTGGTGGAGGTGGAACACAGAAATCAGAACTGGACGTTGTATTATTTTGTAGTGGGATGCTGGCTGAAACAGGAAGAGAATTTATTGCGCATGTAGCACAACGTAGAAGATTGTGAATCCCGCCCAAATGCCACCCCTAGACCATTAATCAATAGATGGGAAACCAAGAATTTATAATTTTCCGGGAAAATATGGGAAACAACTAAAAGGAGGCTGAATTTTCACTGTTATTTTCTTAAAATTTTAATGAAGTAAATGTAAAACAAAAATCTAATTAATAAATAATTATGAGATACAAGGAAATTAAATAAAATACAGGGGGGGGACCACTCGGGAGTATTCCCTTGACCTCAGGATTACATTATCTTACGTAATGTTGCTTTTTTATAAAAACAGGGGTGGTTGTGAATACATACGTATGCAAATTAGAACATACAAAGTGCAAAACATATGGAAGTATGTACTCGTATGTGTGTGTGTTTTTTTTTTTTTAATAGTGAAATGCCGTTATTGTGCTCACGTTTGTAGCAGTTATTGTGCACACACATTGTAATGGAGGTTTAAAGCACCAGTTTCCTTGACCTTTGACATATCTAGCACATTTATTGTAACGTAACTGTTTGTCTATTTCTTCTTCTTCTTTTTATGCAGCTTTTAAAGTGCATAGAGTTTGCATTTATGTGTATATAAAAATAGACATGTTTCGATCATGGATTATTCTTTATCTAGATTATTTTTAGAAATTATGTTTATTTAATTGCTTTATTTTTTTCTGCGGCTGATAGGAACTGGGTGGAATCGCTGAAATCTAGGCTCGATACTTTGTTTAAGTTCTATTCTTACTTCCGGTGCTAATATATCGTACGAAATACGAAAAAATAGTGCTTCCGGGTGGTCCCTGTAATCTTCCCTAAGCTTTACCTGCGTAAAACTGGTGGCTTATCCCATGAATAGAGTTCCCCGTCCTGTAATGGAATTTGTAACGCATCGTGTCCCCCATTGGTGGAGTCACGAAGAGGTAGCAGGTATTATTATTATTTAGAGGAGATAGGGATGCTTGCTACCTCATTTTCAGGCCAGAAAATCAAGAGGTCCTCTGGGAAAGTCGTCGGGCTTTCGGGTTTTTTGAGCGAGGAATATGAACTTAGCACGGCGGCGAAGATCCCCTATTCATTTGCAGCCCGTGGTGCTACTAATCTGGAAAAGTAGTGACTTAAGACCAGCCTACGGATATTTACTGAAATCGCTAGACTGCGTAATAAGATCTTTGACATCTTTGTGTCTAGAAGAGAAAATGGTGCAAAAACGTGAAAATTTAATTATCGTATTCTCTCATTCCCTCAGATCCTGGTTTACAATCAACGAGGAAGTTAGAGTCAGCCTATGTATTGATTTTTTGTAAACTTTAACCTTTTACTGCTTTTAATTTAAATCAAAAGCGTGAGCGGAGTATTCTTAGTTAAGGAAAACTTATGAATCTATAAATTATATTGAAGAAATCGATTTTTAGAAACAGAACTATTGATAAAACGGTTTTTCCTGGTACACTGGTGTCAATTTGTTTTTCTGTTTTACTACTTCCCAAGGAAACCCAGAGAAGGAGATGTGGACGCTACAACAGAAGCAGTAGAAGTAGTAATTAATCAATAAATCCTGAAGAAAATGAGAATTGGAAAACAAAAGAAATTAAAAGAAACAAAGTAAATGTTCATCATACCCAAAGAAAATTCTGATTCCAGTATACTAGATTTTCAACCTGGCCAAGTTCAACAAAATAATGCGCATGTGTTACTCACCTTTAACCTTGAACCTTCGACCTTTTGACCTCTCCCTCGCCATTTGATGGTATCCTAAACATTGCTCCATCTTAGATCTAAGTACATTTGGTCCACCCAGTTTGGGACAATCTGTAAATCAAAAAGTATTCTTTTTAAGTTACTATTAAAATTCAAAGAATCTTTATTTACATAAAAATATGTAATTATAAAAAAGAATTAAAAAGAAAAATATCAGGTGTGATATAGAAATGATGCTCCTGTTTTTATGGAATAATTTAAAGGAAGTATTTTCTATTCAATCAACGAGGCTAAGGTAGCCGAACGGTTATAGGCTAGACCCGCAAAGCTAAGATGTATTGCGGTTCTAGTCTAGCCCTTGGATTGTATTTAATGGTTAATATGAGAAATTTATAGTAAAGTATGTTAGGCGGTGATAGACTAGACCCGCAAAGCTAAGATGTATTGCGGTACTAGTCCTTGGATTGTATTTAATGGTTAATATGAGAAATTTATAGTAAAGTATGTTAGGCGGTTATAGGCTAGACCCGCAAAGCTAAGATGTATTGCGGTTCTAGTCTAGCCCTTGGATTTTATTTAATGGTTAATATGAGAAATTTACAGTAGAGTATGTTTGCTAGTCGCCTCCGTCCACGACACCTAATTGGGTTGTTGGCCTGAAAAAATAGGCATTACTTTACTTTACTTTTTTTTGAAACCTGAACTATATCCCAAAAGTGTCTCTTATGAGTTGTAGAATGGATTATTTAGATAAAATGGTTTAACGCGAAATTCATTCCAAGATTTACGACATATTAAGAGTAAAAAAATTCTCCTTACGTTCCTTAAACACAAGCAAGGAACAAGGTCAGTATATGGGCGGGAAAAAAAAAATTATGGGCACTAAATTTACAAATAAATAAACAGAGGTTTTTTACAGAATAACAAACTGTCAAGTAATCAGTAGAGTTCTTTAAAATTACAGGCTATTTCTTCGGGGGACGACGAGTGGGTGCACAATAAAGTACGAAATAGTTTCGATGTGTTTACATTAAAGCGAAGACTGGCGGGGAGAATGTTTAACTGGACTAACTTATCGATAGTTTAAGCTAGTTTAGGCACAACTATTTATTTAATTAAACCCTATAGTCCTGGTCTAAAGATAGTTAAAAGTGTAGCCATTTCAAGGCTAACGGAACCTTAGCTTAGTCTCATTGGATGTATGGCCAATGCTATAATATCTAAATAAATGTAATCATCGTGATTAGCAGTTTTAATGGCTAAAACAGGATTTTCTCTTGATACATTTTTTTATTTTTTTGAAGTTATAAAAACGCACAGGAAGTAGTTTCAAATGACGTCAGCGTGCCTTATTACTTCCTTAATACATATATATATATTTTTTAATCTTAGAAAATAGAAAATTTGTTTCTATACGACTCCCTAAAACTAATCAAGATTAAGGAAATCAATCAGTTGATACTATTTTGATCAATAATCAGTTGATTATATCGATTTACAAAAATTGAAAAATAAAATTACATTCACAGCGAAGCCTATATCCAATTACAGAACTAAAAAGGATTTTCCTGACTAATTTAAAAAAAAAACAACAACAATTTTAAGGGTTGCATGAAATCTAGGTACACTTTAAAGAAAAATTCATAAAATAGTATTTTTCCGGTTGAAAAGAAAGTACTTTTCCGGATCACGCTGTCTTTTTAAGAGGCCTAGCTTGGATTATCTGGAAGAGTTCTAGAAGTAGAGATTTTGAGCTAGTGGATTGCAGTTTGAAGTGAGAGTTTCCCTGTATCAGGCTTAGGGCGACGACTTGGGTTGATAAAAGGAATGTTAGGATCCAGTATGTATAAGGCCCCGGTTAGAGACGTGAAATGGAGCGTTCACTATGAATCGAAGTATAGTTTAGATAGTAGAGATTGACTTCTTTGGAGATTTGTGCGTTTGGTTGAACTCCACCCTTACAACTCTGTACCAACGACCAGACGGGTTTTAAAATAGAAGTATCAATTAGGCGGTTATAGGCTAGACCCGCAAAGCTAAGATGTATTGCGGTACTAGTCTAGCCCTTGGATTTTATTTAATGGTTAATATGAGAAATTTATAATAAAGTATGTTTGGCGGTTATAGGCTAGACCCGCAAAGCTAAGATGTATTACGGTACTAGTCTAGTCCTTGGATTTTATTTGATGGTTAATATGAGAAATTTGCAGTAAACTATGTTTGCTAGTCTCCTCCGTCCACGACACCTAATTTGGTAGTTGGACGTAAAACCAGCCTGAAAAAATAAGCAATTACTTTTTTTAGTCTTCTGTCGACAGTTTAGATCTAACGTCTAAGAATCTTTGAAGTTGTCGAAAGCGTCTGCTTAGTTTTGTTCTTTTAAGTCTAGTGATTCAATTACTCTTCTTCTTAAAAAATGAAGATCATTGACCGGCATTTCATAGACTTTTCCTTTAATGGCACCCCAAGCAAAAAAAAAAAAAATCCATTCGGGTCAGATCTGGAGAGCGTGCAGGCCAAGCCGCTGGTCCTGCGCGGCCAATTCATCGATTGGGATAATGTTGATTTAGCCACCACTGTTGTGGACCTCTGTGTAGGGATTCCAAGTAGGTCCTCGAACTAAGTAAAACCCCCAAAGCTAGCCAATGTTGACCACCAATTCTCTTTAATCTAGAATTTTAATCACCTTTCAAACCTTACTTAAACAGAGTGGCAAGTCCGTGCCATAAACCGGAAATGTGCTCTGAATGGAATCTCCCGTGGAAAAAGTGTTTTTCAAACGAAAATTTTCCAGCTAAATGAGCTGAACTTAGTTCTTATGATTCTTACGATTCCCTAATTCTTTTTTTACGCTGTATCATAAGGTGGCCCCAAAAATCCGCTCAAAACCGACAAAGAGAATCGCCTGTTTTTTTAGCGGAACTTTCCCAGATTTACCTGAAGAGAGATGAGAAGTCTATACAATCTAAATTCATTACAAAACGACTGTTTTAATTCAAGGGGGCAAAAAAATGAAGAAATCTCCAAGAGTTAGCAATTTAAATAAATTGTGCAATTTCGGGATAAAAAAAAAAATTCGAGAAGTGGAAAATAAACTAACCTTGGCGTAGTGTGCCAACAGCCTTGACATTGGGCCGATCTATCTTAGGCCACATACTCTCGGCGTCCAGATTATTTAACAACTTCCCCTCTCCTTGGGGATCTCTCAAACACACCCACGCTTCAAAAACTCCTCATGAAATCTGATATTAATAATATATTCACAATTATGGATACTCCATCTTACCTCTGTAGCAATTAACTTAATTAATTATTATTATTTAATCTTAGAATTCGTATTAAACCGATATCTTGAATGTTATAGATTAAGGTGTGCGTCACAGCTCTTTAAGAGGAGCTTTTTTTAAAGGTTTTTAAGGCACGTCAACACCTAGTCTGGGCAGCAATCTATTGTTACAGGCAACACTGTCCATCACCGGATAGTGAACTGAAAGCTGCACTTTGAAAGAGAAAAATCTAGAAGCCACTAGCTGGATTCGAACCCGGGTTTTCCGGGCGTGAAATCCAGGCCGCTAACCCTTAACATACGTTAAGCTTTTATGTAGATAACCTATTAATTAATATTATACAACCATAGAAGAATATAGGGTAAAGCAGAGCTTTAGAGTTGTCAAAAAAGTTCCGAATAAAAGAAATTGAGCTAATTATGAGTTGAGTTTTTGTGTTCCACTGAAAGACAGACGATTCTCTTTATCGAATTTGAGCGGATTCTTGGGGGCCACTTTATGATAGAGGCAATAAGCGTAAAGAAAATAAGAATTAGGGAATCGTAAGAATCGTAAACAACTATGTTCAGCTCATTTAGCTGGAAAATTTTGGTTTGAAAAACACTTTTTCCACGAGAAATTCCATTCAGAGTACATTTCCGGTTTAGGGCATGGACTTGCCACTCTGTTTAAAAGTAAAGTTGATTAAAATTCTAGATTAAAGAGAATTTGTGGTCAACATTGGCGACCTTGGATCGAACACCTACTTGGAATCCCTACACTAGACTTATAAAAGAACAGAACTAAGCAGTCGCTTTCGACAGTCTTCAAAGCTTCTTAGACGATAGATCTCAACTGTCTCTCTCAACGACAGAAGACTAATTTACACTTCTATTTTAAAATCCGTCCGGGCGTTGGTATAGAGTTGTGGGGTTCAAGCAAACGCACCAATCTCCAAGATTTACAGGAAATAATTGAAATCTTTTTCAAAAAAAAAAAAAAAAATCATTTAAGAACCAGAAAACTTTATTCAATTTTAAGTGTCACCTCCGGTCACATCCAATAAACTTGAAATTTTAATAAATTATTTAAAATCCTTAACAATAATTACGTGTTAGGAGCGTACAATTAACTGAAATAAGACTTCAGAAGACAGACCAACTAACCCTAAGCCTAGAAATGCCCTTCATCGAATTTTAACACGATATCGATCCCTTTCAAGGCAGTTTCACTAGGGCTTTGGAAAAGTGTTAGACATTTCATCGAATAAAATTAGCCAAATAATTATTTTGAAATAACAGTTTTGAAATTAGAGTTATTTCAAATAATCTGATGAAATAATTATTTGTCATTTCGTTATTTTAAATAATAAATATTACCTACTTTTTATTATATTTATTTAATTTTTTTTTAGAATTCCATAATTCACTCAACACGTGTCTACTTCTACGTATCTTTCATCATATTTTTCACACTCTGCAATTTTATCTCATAAAATTGGGACTAATTCCCCCATAACTTTGATTACTATTCTAATAAAATGCATCTAAAGTTATCAAAAAAGGAAAGAAGATGTGTAATGTGCACTTAATTGCTTCACCGGAAGTCTGAATATAATTAACGATTTTCATGACTGTTTTAATTGAATTAAAGTTTTTTTTTTCCAGATATCGACTAAAAATAAAGCTTTTGGATTACAAATAGAGGAAATGAATCGATCAACTTCTCAGACAATTTGACTTCAGAAACAATTCAAACAACACGCAATCTAGTAATAGATTGATCATTGGCTGGCTACAGGTTGATGCCAAGTTTGTCTGTAATTGAATAAATTAGAATGGCATGGATCAATATCGATCTTAAAAACACCTTCGAGTTGAACTCTTTAAAATCATGTTCCCCTAATACGAGAGTTTTATTTTAGTTTTTCATTTTTTTGGTGGTGGTGGGGGATTTAAGTAGGCTTAACGAGGGAGTGGGGGATATTTGAAATTCCCCTTAAAAGCACCATTTCTGTAAAAAAAAATTCTACGGTTTAACTACTACGATTATTTAGTATGAATTAAATGAGTTTCAAAAAAAATTAAGACTTTTCTTTAAAAAAAAGGAGACTTAATAAGAATAAGAGTAAAGAAAAGTCGAGAGGGAGGGGGTTTACACGCACAATTTTTCCCCTCCTTTCAGAAAATTGTGAGGAAATAATAAATAATAACAGATTGATATTATAATTTAAAAAAAATAGTAATTTACATATAATTTAAATTTGTATGCAAAATAAAAAAAAAATTATACGTTAAGATGCGCAGATTATTGCGTAGCGATCACCTTGACATTTTTAAATTTCTTTAAAAGAAATCTTAAATAGTAGGAATTTTAAATATCTCTTCATAATCTACAAGGTGCCATTTTGGTTTAGAAATTCTATATAAAATTTTAATTATTTAATCTTAACCGTAAGATTAACGAGACTGATGCTGCTACAGAAGAACTATGCATGCGGCAAATCCTAACGACCGCGACAGCTGTGCAGCGTAAAGCCTTCTCTTTCGATTGTAGCGCCTCTCACGTGTTTGTAGAGAAATCTGTCTGACCGGAATCGTCGTTTGTGTAAGAGGTGTTAGTTTACGTTTTGCCGAAAACATGATACTACACATGTAGTAGAGCAACGAATAGTCGTGAAACTGGGTAAAACCGCTACTGAAACTTCATCTTTTATTAAAAGAAGTTTATGGCGTTGATGAATGTTAATCACGTGCGCGAGTTTTTTGAGTGGTTCAAGCGTTTCCAAGATGGCCGAGAAGACGTCGCCATAGAGAAGACCGCCCGGGTCGCCCACTTCCACGTTCAAAACGGATGAAAATATCAATTATAATTAATCAACATTACTACCGTGAGGTGCTTGCTTAAGTAAAAGAGTAAGGAAAAAACGACCCGATTTGTGGAAGAACAAGTCAAGTCTCCATCAAGACAACGTGCCGGCTTGCACGTCACTGCATTGTCTGTCAAGACGTACTCTTCTTCTTAACTTATAGTGCTCTAGGTCAGAAAAATATTAAGAACCCCACAATCCAGGTCTCAAATCCTGGACCTTGGAACTAGGTTAGAATAACTCTAGCCAGCCTAGATCTTGACTTCGCCTCCATAAGTGCTGCTGCAAGCAAAGTGTGGGAGTCCAGAGTTTTGGCTTGCCTATCCGTTGATGGTGCCCACTTTGAATAGATTCTTTAAAAAAAATAACGTAATTTTGACAGTAAACTGAAATTTGTTTTTCATATTTTAAATTACCATAACTTTTGAAAAACCTAACCGATTTCAAAAAAAAATTTTTTGTTGTTTTTAGGGGCTCAAATACTACAAAAATATGTAACAATATAACGTTCCATTTGAAAAACAAAAGTTGGATGCTGTATCTCGAGATACAAGGGTTTAAAAAAATGGGTCAATCACGGAAAATAAACTAGACTAAAAATGATTAAATACGGGTTTTTTATTTTTTCGAAATTTTCCGCCGTTTAAAAAAAAAAGTGGGTGGAGCATGTAACTCTGGTCACCCTGTATATTGAGAAGAAATAGTTGGAGGCCAAGATATTTAGCGGAAGAAACGGGAAATTGGAAGACTATTTTAGTTGTATATCTTGTACAGGCAGCAGCAGTAGCAACCTCGGGTGGTTACCACCTGCCAAATATCTGGGTCAATGTCAGACAGACAAGGCGGGCAAATAGTTGGCGCTAGAGGGCGGGCTAGTTCCCATCAGGCTGAATATTTTCTATGAAACTAACAACTTTAGACACATTCTATCTCTATCTCTCTCTTCCCTCACTCACCCTCTCTCTCTCGCTTATGCCCTTGCCGTACAACTGCTCAAACTCAAACTCTTAATTAATTTTTATACAAATTCGTTAGATTTAGTTTTTTTTTAATTTTTAAAGGACATTATTCATAGATGAGTTCTTTATTTTCAATTAATTTTATTGTTGCAAAATATTTTTTAAAAAACTCTGTATTTATACTATTACTTGTTCGAATGCAGGAAGTATTGCAATCGTATCCAATTCTCTTTTCAAGTACGAATACTTTAACCTCTTTTATTGATCATAAAATTTTGTATAGATACTTTATGAGTACCTTAACAGTCAGCACCAAAGGCGTACCAACTTTTTTAGGTTAACAGCCATAATCTAACAGTTCACAGTACACCCATAATCCCTGAAGAGGACCGTAGTCCACCGTAGGTTGTCACAGTGTTCTAACAGTTCACAGTACACCCACAATCCCTGAATATGATCCTAGTACCCCCTGGGTTGTCACAGTGTTTTAACAGTTCACAGTACACCCACAATCCCTGAATATGATCCTAGTACCCCCTGGGTTGTCACAGTGTTCTAACAGTTCACAGTACACCCACAATCCCTGACGATGATCTTAGACCCCCCTGGGTTATTCCAGTGTTCCAACAGTTCACAGTAAACTAACATCATCACAACCACACAATCACACGTACTTTCCCAGCTACACTTATCTCGTGCGTTTACAAATTGAGAAACAAACGTAAGACACAACGGGGAGCCGCAATAATCCTTTCTCGATTAACACAGAACAGCCAAACAAACTAAGTTCAACCGTATTCAAACCCTCCAATCCTGGGATATCCCCATCATCCACACAGACCTAAATATTTCCCTCTGTCGCAGGCTCAGCCCAATCCCGCTACTTAAAATTCCACGTTAAATAAGCTTCTCATTACAATCCCTATAATCCGCTCTCTTTCATCCAGAACACTGCCGATTAAGCCCCCCCAGGCGATGATAGCCCAGTGACCATTTAACTACATAACTTTGATCGTCCTAGGTTGGCTGTAATGTTTGCTGTAACAACTGCTGACCGATGGTTACCAAATACTTTGACACGTAACCACGCTGAAGTGTGCGTATCTGTGACTGTGTAATTGTATTCACAATCATTCATCATTTTTCCCGTGTTGCAGCATTTTAATAAATTTTGGAAAATAATATAAAAATTCAAATCAAGCAAAAAAAAGTTTTTAGACTACCGCAAACGATTGATGTTTAAGACGTAGTGTTCAAATGCAAATGTTCGCCCAAAAATATTTTTTCTCAATTTTTGGGGGACCCCAAAAACATGCATTTCCGGGGTGAAAACTCAGTTTCAAAACTTTTATTGCAAACTGCATTTATTTATTTTTTTTCCAGACAACACTATGCTTCAGAGGATAGTGAGCAGTAAGAAGCTTCTAGGAAGAAAAAATCTGAGAGGCTAGCAGCTAGATTCGAACCCAGGACCTCAGCGTGGGGAATCCACTACGCTTAACACTGGACTAATTCCTTCCCAAAATTATTAATATAATTGAAATGTGACCTTCATGATGGAAAAATTTAAAAATTATTATTTATTTTTTCTTTGCAGATTGCTACATATCGATATAATTTTATATCGATAAGTTATAAATAAAGACAATGAACAAGAAGACACACACAAAAAAAATGAACAACGCAAAATAAAAACTAAAAGAATTATAATAAAATTCCAAAGAGGGAAGATAAGGAACCAATTGCCTTGGCCTTGCCAGCGCCAGTATGTGATAACGAATGTAAATTGGGTATTTATTCAATTAATTATCTCCAAAATTATTACAATTATTTATTTATTGTTTAAATAAAATAATTTATTATTTATGAACACTTTGAACGGCTTAATAATCAGTTAGTATAATTTTTTTTAATAATTATCCAGGTTAAATTCTGCTGAAAAGTTTTTTCTTCCCTAGTTATGATCCCTAGTTATGATCCCAAGTTATGATCCCTAGTTATGAACCCTAGTTATGATCCCTAGTTATGATCCCTAGTTATGATCCCTAGTTATGATCCCTAGTTATGAACCCTAGTTATGATCCCTAGTTATGATCCCTAGTTATGATCCCTAGTTATGAGCCCTACGCCCGTAAAAGTATAATTTATTTTACAATGAATCCAAAAAAAATAAAAATTTTGCCCTTACGATAAAATTGGGGTTGTAAAATTGAGGTATTTGTACGCACCAAGTAAGAATGAATGAATCGTGTGAATGTTAACCCAAGATTATCTTTATTTTTGTTACTTAAAGTTCCAGTTGATAACCGGAAGCTACTACTTATAGCTCACTGTTTGGAGGCCGGAATAAGTCCTGGGCCCACGTCTTAAATAAAAAAAAATAAAAAAATGTATCAGTGGCGAGAAGCTAATAAAAACATCCGATAACAGTGGATATACAACAGCTAAGGAACTATTTTGAAGTTGTACTAGAGATTCCGGAAGTACATCTCGACATATTTTCGTACACTAAAAGTTACATCTGTTTTTTTTCTTTTTTTCATTTGAACATCTGCTTGTAAAGCTCCAAAAGATTTATAAGCTTTCACTTTGATTTCAATTAAGTAAAACAGAATAATGGATCGATCCAGATTACCTCGTATTTGTTAAGATAGGCTGTTTACACCTCGATTCTTCATCGTCTAATAATATTAAGTTCAACTTGGTAACCCAAATTAAGGAATTTTTTTATAAATGTTGGTTACAACCATCTTTGGGAAATGCAGGACCCATGTGTAATTCGTAAAAATCTAAATGCAATTTTGTCATCGTATGAAGCCAATTTACACAGTACTGATGTAGCCAGACAATACTCCACAAATTATAGCATTTATTATAGAAATATTCCTTTAAATACTTCGGATGTCCAAAATTATCTTTTACTCTCTCTACCATTTACTGTAACTACCATATTGTTCCAACTTAGAACTTGCAGTAATTTCTCCATTAAAATTACCCACAAAGCAATAGCCTACTTAATAAATCCTAACCTGCTCTGTACTCTTTGTAACCTCCGTGAAAAAGAAGATTTATTTCATACCTGTTCGATTTATGAATGCATTAGATTAAAATATCTATCCCAATTATCTATCCTAGCTATTAGCAGAGAGGAACAACTATTTCATTTACTATCACCTCTATCGAAATCTGACTGTCTCCATATTTACAATTTTAATACAAAGTAGTCATGTTGCGCTCATCCATGCTTAATGACTGAAGTAAGTTATAAGGTACTGCTCTAATATTTAAGTTATAATTTAATTTAGAAGTTTATCTCTCATTTAGTAATTGAAAGACATTTTAATATTAAAATTTTCTGCTATTTAATTTAGTAAGAAATGACGTTTGTCATCATTTATTGAAAAATTATAATTATATGCAAATAAAGACATGATTATTTAAAATAAATGACCTTTAGATGGAAAGATTTATATTAGATAATTAACATGAAATATGGACCCAATTTAAATAAAGAAATGGACTGATGCCATAATAAAGTACTAGACTAATAAATCTATTGTTTTAATAAGCTAGTTTAAATAAAGTTAAAAGACAATACTAAGTCAGCAGAGTAGGTGTGACTAAAACAAAATCCAATTATTACTAAAAGATCAGCTGGATGTATCTGGATTCAACGCATAGACCGAAGATTGTGATTTTAAGCAAGAGTTTTCTCGGTGATTTTATAAGAATTATTGAGCAAGAAAACTGCTGAACTATCTGGGCACGCATAACAACGATTACCACATGGAGCGGGGATTACCTAATCTCGATTTACAAAAAAATGCAAGAAATATATACTAAAAATGTGCAAAGGGTCTAGACTGGGGGAATCGAACCCACTATAACCAACAATACATCGAAGCTATGCGGGTCTTGCCTATAACCGCCTAACATTCTTTACTATAAATTTCTCATATTAACCATTAAATAAAATCCAAGGGCTATACTAGTACCGCAATACATCTTAGCTTTGCGGGCCTTGCCTATAACCGCTCGGCTATCATGGCGTCTGATTGATTCAGTTTAGTTTTTACTTCTAATTGGCAAGTTTCATCCAAAAGTATTTCTTGTTTTGAGTTATGCTCGCTACTCATTGAACAGACAGACACACAAATCGATTTGTAAAACTTAATTTTGCAAAAGAGAAGATGGAAATACGGTCGCTTACCAAGTAAAAGGTTGTAAAAATGTAATAAAATGTCATGTCGTAATACAATCAACAACTAACATTTCATGCTAAATAACAATCAGGGTTTAAAAAAAATAAATTTGTCATGCCCAACTGGAAGAAACACATGGTGGTTTAGACTTAGATTAGATCCGGTCCAAGTGAGCACAATACTCAACTCAGAGTATCATCAAGTTATTGCGTCAATAATGTAAGTTCTCTTTCTCTCTTCAAAAGGTAAACAACAATTTAAAAATAAAGATCTAAAAAAAAAAAATTATTTTGAGTAATTTCTCTTTTGTTCTCAGCCTCCCTCGTTCCTGAACAACAGTTACTTTTTGCGTCCGGTGATGATGATAGCATATATTTGTTTATAACGCTATATTTATGACCGTTCTTAAAAAACGGAGGGAGAAAAAAATGCGAGTAAAATTCTTCTATATTGCTCGTAAAAATTTCTCAATGTATTTTTAGATTTTTCTTTTCTTTTTTTTTTTGGAAAAACTCCCAAGGATTATTGTACGCCCCCTCTTATTCTTTGAAATTAAATTCATTTAGATGAGATGTAGATTAGATTTTAGAAATATGATTGCATATAAGGACCGCAGCTAGGCGCCACGATAGCCGAGCGGTTATAGGCAAGACCCGCAAAGCTAAGATGTATTGCGGTACTAGTCTAGCCCTTGGATTTTATTTAATGGTTAATATGAGAAATTTATAGTAAAATATGTCAGGCGGTGATAGGCTAGACCCGCAAAGCTAAGATGTATTGCGGTACTAGTCTAGCCCTTGGATTTTATTTAATAGTTAATATGTGGAATTTATAGTAAAGTATGTTTGCTAGTCGCCTCCGTCCACGACACCTTATTTGGTAATTGGATGTAAGGCCTGCCTGAACAAATAGGCAATTTCTTTACTTTTACTTTTTACTATAAAGACCGCAGCTTTAACCTATCTCAGCAAGCTCTTTGAGAGTTTATGGGAGAGTAGAGCAAGTGTTTATTTATCTTATTAAGCTCCCCTGACCGTCTGACCAATTCTGAAGAAGGGTCATTTCCGGTTTGTATTTTTTTTTTTTTTTTTTTTAATGATTTAAGGTGCGTCAACATCTATGGTTATTGGCTTTTTTCAGTGCACTGTCGGCCTCCGGACAGGTTTCTCTCGTTACAGCTCAACACTGTCTACCACCGGACAGTGTTGAGCTGTAAGAAGCTCCTAGGAAGAGAAAAATCTAAGGGTCAGCAGCTGGATTCGAACCCGGGACCTCCACGTCCAGTGCGCTAACCGTATAGCTAATCCCCCGGTTAGTACTGTTTGAACGAAATATCGAGCATAAGTCAAGCTTTCAGCAAACATTCAATTCCGGTGATTTGCACGTTCACGCACACCAAAGAGCTAAAAAATGGTTCTTATCGTCTTCAATGGATCTCTATTTCATTTGTAATCTCAATTTTCAAAATATGACAAAACCTAATAATAATCATAATTAGAAAAAATTAAAAATATATTTTGACAAATAATTAACTTTTTAATATTAGTAGCAAAAAAAAAAATTTAAACCGTATATAGCTTATCACCTGAACAACTGTTATGGTCTTGACAAGGTGAGACCCACAAATTGATTGAGTGATATTCAACTTATCTGATTACGTGGAATCCAGACACTCCTAAATTATTTTATTTACTTAATTTATCTTCTTCTTTTTTGTTTTTTCATCCTTAAAATGTAAAGTTAACAATATTTAAGGATTTCGGGATTCAGTAGTCACAGTAAATACAACGGTTTGTTCTGGGTGTGAGTATAATAAAATTTAAAAAATTATTGGAAAACATAGTATTTGAGTCAGCAAGTATAGGAGCGATAACGGATATATAAATGAAGCCAAATTCTTTACACCAAACTGATTCATCTACGAGGGTCGTTTGAAAAGTCCGTGCAAAGTCAGAGATATAGCACCACTGGCGCGTATCGAGTTATGTTTAGTTAGTAGCATCTCTTGGAAGAACACACACCAAGTTTCAGCCAGATCGGTCTATTTCTTTGTGTTTGGCATTCGTTTGAATCGAGGAAGTCGAGTGATTTTCAAAAAATGGACGAAAAAGAATTTCGTGTGTTGATTAAACACTACTTTATGAAAGGCAAAACGCCTCAGGAGACTAAAGAGAAGCTTGATAAACATTATGGTGACTCTGCACCTTCGATTAGAACAGTTTATAAGTGGTTTCAAAATTTTCGGAGTGGCCATATGGGCACAAGTGACGCTGAACGTTCTGGACGCCCTGTTGTGGTTACTACTCCAGAAATCATTGATAAAATCCATGATATGGTGATGGATGACAGAAGAGTGAAGGTGCGTGAGATTGCTAGTGCTGTGGGCATCTCGAATGAACGGCTACATAATATTTTGCACCAACAATTGGACATGACAAAGCTATCCGCAAGATGGGTGCCGCGATTGCTCACGCTTGACCAAAAACGAAATCGTGTGAAGTGTTGCAAGGACGGTTTGCAGCTGTTCCAGAAGCGTCGTTTCGTCACTGTGGATGAAACATGGATACATCACTACACTCCTGAGACCAAAGAACAATCTAAACAATGTGTTACCTAGGGGGGAATCTGCGCCAAAAAAGGCGAAGACCGTTCCTTCGGCCGGAAAGATTATGGCGACTGTCTTTTGGGATTCGCAAGGAATAATCCTCATCGACTATCTGGAAAAGGGTAAAACTATTACAGGTGCATATTATTCATCGTTATTGGACCGTTTGAAAACCGAGCTGCAAGAAAAACGCCCACGATTGGCCCACAAAAAAGTCCTTTTCCATCACGACAACGCACCAGCTCACACCTCAGCAGTTGTGGTCGCAAAATTAATGGAAATAGGGTTCCAACTCGTTTCACATCCCCCCCTATTCTCCAGACTTGGCTCCCTCGGACTACTATTTGTTCCCCAATATGAAGAAATGGCTGGCGGGAAAAAGATTTTATTCAAACGAGGAGGTGATTGCAGAAACGAATGGCTATTTTTCAGACTTGGACAATCCTATTATTCGGATGGGATCAACAAACTAGAGCAGCGTTGGACGAAGTGTATAAGCCTAAAAGGAGACTATGTTGAAAAATAAAAAAGGTTTACCCCCAAAAATTAAGTAGTTTTTATTTTTGCACGGACTTTTCAAACGACCCTCGTACCTCTGCTGATGGATGAAAGTGCAAAACCGGACATGGAATACAATAATCATGCGTGCTACTTCCGGATAAAATCATTTTAACCAGATTCGTAAAATTGATTATTCAATATCGATGGCAGTTTTATACGATGCAATTTTTATTTTATTTTATTTTTAATATGACAGGAAGTTAATTTTGATAACTACCGCCACAGTTTGTGCTCAACCTGAGAACTTTTCTTTGGACCCAGCGGAACCTTAAAAAAAAACAAAAAAAACGATATTTACGTTGGAAAAATTGAAATTAAAAATCAGCTAAGATCACAATTATTAACGGAAAAAGAGAAAATAAAGACAAAAAATTAAATAAAAAAATAAATAAGAAGAAATATTTAAGAATATTCAAGGGCGATTTCAAGGAGCTGCCGAGAGAGAGAGAGAGAGAGAGAGAGAGAGAGAAAAGCGCATTATCATTTTTATGTACAAGTATTCAAGCACCGTTAGTCGATTGTTCAAAAAAAAAAAAAAAAAATGTTGAAATTAAGAGTTCAATACAGGAAAAATGACAGAATATTCTCTGACATTAAAGTCTCCAGTAACTGTTGCATAAATTTAACTATGGAAACCAATGGAATTCTTATAAATTCAAGGACATTTAAGGGTTTTGTCACGATTATTGCCTCCATAGTGTAACCAAATTTGAATAACAAAAAAAATCACGTAATCTCTAAGAAAAAGTCACCTTTTCGTGCATATTTTTCCGGTTTTCACTAATATGAGGTTATCTGAATATGAAAAAATATTTTTTAGTTATTAGTCCATGTTTTCTTTTTTTTAAGAGTTGCCAGCTTAATTCGAAAACGGTATATGAAAGCACTCAAAAAATTCGTGTGCAAAAATTCACCTTTCCGGTCAAGCTGAATTCTTCAAACTTGGGAACACTTATCAACAAATTAATTCTCACCATTGTTTTATAGGTTATACTATAAACATATTCGCGTCGAGTATAATCGCACTGTTATTTTGAACGGAAAATCGAAAAATTCGTCTACACACACTTCTATCAATAAATACACAGATCCTTTAATTATAATAAAATGGTAGTTTAAAAGGAAAACCCTTTGCCAACCCCCCCTTATCGAAGTACTCTTCGAGAAATTTCCCTGGTTAAAGATTACAAAGAAAAGAACCAAGACCACCCTGGAAAATACAATCTGTGCTAAAGAAAACCCTTGGAGCTAAATATTAAATTTCAACTTACAGCAATTATTTTCATTTTTTATGTTTCAGCGGATGCAAATTAATCACTTTTCCGGATTTCTAATGCAAATTTTAAGTCCAATTTCTGCACCATAACAACTTACTGCATCGTAGTAAATAAGAAAAATTAAATGAAGTTTTCCAAATTGAGAAAAGCTCCAGTTCTTTATTTCCGTTGAAATATGAAACCTAGACGAATCCACTTACTGCTTATCTGCAACTACTTCTTACAACACTAGCAACAATAACAAAGCGATATTTGGAAATTTCGTAAAATCACAATTATATACCTAATAAGTCAGTCAAGAAGGGAATCAGTATTAAATCGATCAGTGTATAAATCGATATATGAACGAAAGTAAGTTCTCAGATTACTCTGATTACAGGCCTACTCACGGGGCACGGAAGGTTCAGAAAGCACCTGCACAAGATAGGGCTTATTAGCTCGGAACCTTTGTGCAGTTTGTGCCAGGAAGAGGAGGAAACGGCCTCTCACCTGTTGTTCGATTGCGTTGCAATTGAGAGACTGCGCTATGACATCTTTGGAACCTTGAGGCCAAAGGAGATAACAGCGCAGAAGGAACTAGTAGGGAAAGCTCTCGACCTTCTTAGGAGGGGAGGTTTCACCTACTAGGTTTAAGGGGAAGGCACAATAAGCCTCGTGTGGCTGTAGTGCCGTGGGGATAGGGTCCCGCCCCGTCTTTTCAAAATCTAAAAAATCTAAATCTAAGTTCTCGTCGCAAAGAAAAACTTTACCGCTTTCGTAACCAGGTGGTAAACATGACTGGAAAACGGAAACGGACGGACAGCGGATTGGTCTTTACAAGTAGAGGCATGTTGGGCGAACCGCCGGATATGGAGTAGCTATATAACTCAGGTAAGTACCGGCCAAGAAGGAAATAAGTAATGAACGAGTTTACACAAATGTGACGAACAAAAGTACAAATGCGTACAATATAAATATGGAATACCAAAGTACAGATTTGGGACCCTTTTACGTTATTGTGGAAAGTACTAATAAGGACAAAAAGGGGATTTCGAGGGTGCACCCAATGTCAGTTTGGGAAATTACTCCACGAAAAACATGTAGACAATTCCAAAAATATCGATGGAATTAAAAAGCATGGCATAATCAGATTGAGAGTAGAGATGTAAGTGTATCTGGTGTATCTGCCAATAGATTATTGAGTTCCTTAATTTTAAAGGAAAAGGGTTTTTTGAGAGTGAAGGAGGAGTAAGAGGAAGAGGAAGAAAGGGAAAGGGGAAGTGACGTAATCATTGAACTATAGTTTCAGACAACATTAATATCACAGTCATCAAACTGAGAAACTTGAAGAGAGGAAGTCAACTTCCATAGAACAAAGAACGATCTTAAAGTGGAGCAAGCGGTGAACTTTATTTAATCATTAGTCTACAGGGCGAACAAAACAAAAAAAAAAAAATACAGCGGAAGTGATCGCGTTATTTCATTTTTTTTTGGTCTCCGTTTTGTGTCTGCTATGGTGACTGAATATTAAAAAAGTTTAAGGGTATAATATTATGGTGACCAGTGGGTTGGTTACCTTCCCTACATAACCTGCACAAGCTGGCTCACTGAGTCACTCCTCTGAAAAGTGAGAGAGCAAGAGAAGAGCTGGCCAAGAGGAAAGAGGATGCAGACAGGTATTGGAGGGTTTCCATGGCAATGGCCCTGACCTAGTCCACACGCAGTGTGTAGCCCCCGTCCAATCAGGGGTGTCGGCAGCGGTGCATTATCCTAGACTTCACAACCCTACCCCCTCTTCCATACACACACACACACAGACACATCTCATCTCTATACAGCTTCCCCTCTACACGTTACCTTGGACCAGCCACTTCCTTTTTCGTTTATTTTTTTATTTTTTTGTAAATTTTTTTCCTTATTTACGACCACTTAACTTCTTTTTTCAATCACTTGACCATATTGCGTCTTTCACTTCAGGATATTTTCATATTACGCGATATCTTCCCCCCTGTTTTTTAATCATTCGTCTCGGACTTAGCTAAGAAACTTAGCCGATGCTTTCACAAAGTCCAAAAGCATCCAAAAAAATCCAAATATTTTGACAATAAAACTACCAAACCACATTCTTTTACCTAATCTTCTGAATACTTGGAATGTTTACTATTCATGTTTGTTGCGATAAAATTATTCTTTAATTTTATAAATTAGTTGCAAATAAATAAATGGATCGTTGATTCTTTTTTTTTTTTTTAAATCTTTTATTGTAATTTACCAGGGCACCACGGTAGCCGAGAGGTTAGAGGCGAGACCTGCGAAGCTAATATGTATTGTGGTACTGGGTTCGATCTTAGGCCTTGGATTTTATTTAATGATTAATAAAAGAAATTTACAGTAAAGTATGTTTGCTAGTCGCCTCCGTCCACGACACCTAATTGGTAGTTGGACGTTAAGCCCCGCCTGAAAAAAATAGGCGATTACTTTACTTTACTTTACTTGTAATTTACCACTGCAACAGTTGTTGCAACAAGCAAATATGGTAAAAGAAAAGAGAAATACAAGGAAATCATGAGTGGAGAAGGCACCCAGTGGTGCCACTCCAGTAACGTGCTTTGCTCTCACGATAAGAGAAGATCACGAGAGGCCATCTTCTCTTCAATCTCCTTAGAGGATTACCTGGTAATGTGGGGGGGAAGATAGGTTTTCTATGAGAGGGTTAGGATGAGCTGCTGTAGAGTGGAATGAAATTTGAAGAAACGAGTGTTAGCAAGAACCTGTAATGAAAGGGATTTTGAGGTCATTATGGATAGTGAGGTTAGATACATAGAACGGAGTGTTAAGAAGTTTAACGAAGTATTTTTGGACTGTAATGTATGGAGGCGTAGTGAGTTGGAACGCTTAGTCGATCCCCCATACTTTGATGCCCCGTAAGACCAAATGGGTCGCGGTAACAATAGATATAAGAGTCTTTTGTTGTGTAGGTCAAGTTTCAAACGTTTGTCAAGTAGTCTGGCGTGAAGTTTTGTAGCGTTGGTTAGTTTTTTGTCTTTTCGAGTCCAGTATGGGGATTCCATGTCAACCGTTTAGGTCTAGGTACAGTCCAAGGTAGCGTACTTTGTCCCGAGTTGGTGTAGGAGTTTGGTTCAAGATGATAGGAGGTAAGATTTTAGGAGGTAGGATAGGAGGTTGAAATTTAAATTTAAAAAAATCACGCCCCGAGTGTATATTCTTAGATTACATTTTTCATATTGTAGTTAATTCCAAAATAAATAAATAAATTCATTAAAATAATAAAAAAGCAAAAATACAAATTCAAAGACTAGTTAGCACATAACCTCAATTTGTTTTACATTGAATTAATGGCGCCATAATGGTAGGTCGTAAGATAAAAAACAAAAAAATAATCTCTTTAGATAAAATACAGGTAATTTACCTAAATAATATGTACAGGGTTAAACACCTTTGATTATTTCCTAGGCCACAGATATATCCTCATAATAATAAAAGACACAACCAGATAGGAAGATAAATCAGTGATAATGACCTCTCTTGGCAATTTTTTTTGGGGGGGCGGTGACCTTCTAGGAGCGCATGCGCACACATGTGGGGGTCACCCAAAAAAAAAGGAGTTCAAAGTTTGTGTTGGATTAAAAAAAATTTAATTAGCCCTGGTTTTGGTGATAACTAAATAAACATGGCCTGGTGTTTGTGGAAATAGAAAGAGACGGACGCAGTACTACTGTCTATCTCTATTACTAGGTGATTAGGAAAAGGTCATTGTACTATTCTAGGTTGACTCCCTCCTCACGCCTGAAAGAGTCCACAGATGAAGACCATTAATGATGTAAGGAGCTCCGTTGACAAACAGACGGAGCCAACCAGCCCAGATTTTGCTTAGCTTAGAACAGATCTACCAGCACGGGTAGAGTGTGTGTGTGTGTGTGTGAGTGTGTGTGTGAGAGAGAAAGAAAGAAAGAAAGAAAGAAACTTTTATTTTGTCCTGGGACAATATCCCTTAAGGACAACAAACAAAATTTAAATTACAAAATTAATTACAATAAGTTCTCTATAATATAAAAGTAAAATTATTATAACAAAAATTACATTGAAATGCACTTAATTTATAGATATAAAACTAAATAATAAATTCTCTAATGAGAAGCGTCTGCTATGAAGGACCGCATTAACAAATCATACAATGCATTTTTAAATGAAGCTATTGTACTTTTATGAATTAATGTAAGAGGTAAAGAATTCCAGAAAAGAGAAGATTGCACAAGAAATGAATTTTTATAGGTAACTGTTCGATATGGAGAAATATAAAATTTGAAATTAGCAGTTCTGGTATTTTTTAAATCTAATTGGGCCTTCCTAATAAACAGATTAAATAAATATTCAGGACGTTTATTTTTTAGAAGCATAAACAGAAACCTTCCCAATAAATACTTCCTTCTATACTTGACATTCAACCAATTAAGAAAAATAAAATGAGGAGTGATATGCTCATCTCTTCTTACATTTAGAATAAAACGAACACAGGAATTTATTGACCTTTGTAATTTTATGTTCAATTCAGCTGTTAAATCATTGTACACTAGCGAACAGTAATCTAAATGCGGAAATATAAGTGTAGTAATCAGCTGTTTTCTTAGCGAAATAGGCAGAATATTCCTATTGTATTTAAGCTGGCACAAAGTTTTAGAAATTTTGTTAGATATGTCACCAACATGATTATTCCATGATAGAGTACTAGTAATAGTGACACCCAAACATTTAGCAGAATCTACATAAGGAATAGAAGCCTGATCTATTGTTATTTTTGAAATAGAACTCACATCAATATCGTTGACATATCTGGCACTTCCAACAATCATGGCTTTGGTTTTGGAAACATTAAACTCAATACAATTTTGTTTCACCCATTCATTAATTAAATAAACATCGGAATTGACTTGGGCTATACCCTGTTCTAATTCAGACAATGGGCAATGAAGGTATATCTGTAAATCATCTGCATATAGACTATATTTGCAATGCTTGATAGATGATGAGATATCATTGATATACAGAGAGAACAGAAGAGGACCTAGAACAGATACAGAGAGAGAGAGAGAGAGAGAGAGAGCAAACTAGAGTGTCGGCTCTATTGTCATCGTCAGCACCATCAGACAACATGTCAGTGATGGGCAGACTTGGGTGGTGGTGGGGGGCCACGGGGATGAAGAAGCTGTAGAAAACCTTTTTCGGTACAGTTATATATTGTGTGCCTGTATTATAATGCATACATTAACTATAATATTACATATTCGTCTAGCTGTTTACACTACAACTACTACAACCAGATCTTCAGGTCGTATATTTCGAATCAAATGACACCTCATTCATGAAAATCGGTTCACGCGTTTAGGCGCTAAGTTGTTTACAAAATTCCCATTTTTGGCCTCGTTTTTCTATAAAACTATTATAGATTTGGGTTGTTGCAAAAAAAAAATGACACATTAATGGAGGATATGCCCTTTATTTTAAAGACAATTTGGAAATTTCAATGTTCATTGGAAAAGAAGAAAAAATTGTCAAAGGCGGATGTTATTGGACATTACACGTTTTTTCGATGATCAATCCTAACTTACTGCTGTCCTAATTGACTATGCGGATGTTCTCAGTTTCTTTGTGTGTAATCAAGCAAATGTTCTGCGAATAGGTACTTCCGGTAGCGAGATTTTGGGCGTAACGTTCAGCCGGATCTAGTCAGTGTACTGATATGGATTTCAAACTTTGAACCTTCAGCGATTTTTCTCAAACATCGATTTCAAAAAAATTTAAAACCAATCCGCAATATTTTCTTGTCCAGTAATAGTAAGGCTAAATTCAAAACAAAAAAATGACTCTATAAATGGAGCTAGTTGCAGTAGGAGACAGAACCGTGAGATGTATTTAACTAAATAATGAAACTTAATGTGTCCTTCCTTATGACCGGATGTGAATCACATGACAATCTATAGAGGTCGCAAGGTCGAATCTATTATTTGTTTTCAAGTTCGACGTCACTCTGTACAGACAGATAGCTCGATCTACACTTCCTAGTTATGTACTCGTATATAGAACACTCCAGCAGTGTTCTATGTAGAAAAAAATTTACATATTAATTTCTATTATATAAATGCGTATTATATACTAAACAATGCAATATCCAAATTTTAAAAATTCCGTGTTCAAGGAAATGTTAAAAGTTTCAGAATTGCCGTGAGAGTGTTCAACCAACTTTTTTAATTACACTCATTAAACAATTAATATTTTTGTGAGCTACCTATTTAATTATGTTACTCATGCTTTTACTTTTTTAACTGTGCGGAAAATATTGCGCAATAATTTGATCGTGCCATAATTTTGATACTGAGTTTCCGCCGAAAATATTTGTTTTTATGTCAGCTGAGTCTGAAAAAATCTGAACGACTGAACAAAATTTCAGCAGGAAGCTGAAACTTAATATTTAGATGGGGTCCTGCCAGAAGATCTGACAACATCCTGGAGATCAAAATCACTCTACCGCTTTCTTAGTTTTTTTTTTTTTAATACATTTTTCTCAAAAGATGGCCCATTACGATATCCTTTAAAATATGTACCAACTCTCGTAATCATGGGGGAGGAGTCTACCAATTTTGTAGCAAAGATTAAGGGCTCTTTTGAGAGAGTTGTGGCCAGGCTATTCTCTTAAGGACCATTTGAGCCTATTAATACACAGTTTTCATGTTCTAGGCGCCACGATAGCCGAGCGGTTATAGGCTAGACCAGCAAAGCTAAGGTGTACTAGTCTAGTCCTTGGATTTTATTTAATGGTTAATATGAGAATTTTATAGTAAAGTATGTTAGGCGATTATAGGCTAGACCCGCAAAGCTAAGATGTATTGCGGTACTAGTCTAGCTCTTGGATTTTATTTAATGGTTAATATGAGAAATTTATAGTAAAGTATGTTAGGCGGTTATAGACTAGACCCGCAAAGCTTAGATGTATTGCGGTACTAGTCCAGCCCTTGGATTTTATTTAATGGTTAATATGAGAAATTTATAGTAAAGTATGTTAGGCGGTTATAGGCTAGACCCGCAAAGCTAAGATGTATTGCGGTACTAGTCTAGTCCTTGGATTTTAAATACGAGACATTTATGGTAAAGTATGTTTGCTACTCGCCTCCGTCCACGGACACCTAATTTGGCAGTTGGATAAAAAACACGCCTGAAAAAATATCCGAGTAACAGACTCTCACAGTAAATCACTTCTTTTACAAGGAATCAGTGAAAGTGATGGTATAGTATATTTATATATAATTGACGTACAAAAGTTAGGGAAGACCTTGCTAAATTAACATCACAATTGATTCAGTAAAAGAGCTGAAGGCCACCTACCAATTTATAATAAGATAGGTAGGTACATAACTAACAAGGTCGCCACGTTAATATTACTAATTGTTTCTTGTTTTTGTTTTAAAACATTTGTTTTATTGTTCGTTTTATTGTTTTGCAAAAAAAGAAAAAAAAAAAGTATTATAATCAACCTAGAAAACTAAATTTTGTTATGAATAATTCACTTGATGTTAGGGATTTAAGATCAATGTAAGAGATCAGGGATTTCCGGTATATAAGATCATTTTGAATAGATAGAAATTTGTTTAACAGTTTGGAATCTTCCATTGTTAGAACTTGTAATTTCAATGGCTGACAACACCCCTGCCTAAAAACTAAAATAAATGCGGTAATGTCCGCTGGATATTAGGTGTCAAGAACCCATTTTCGGCAAAGTTTTTCTCAAAATCTATTTAATTTGGGTACTTGCAAAAAATTACAGTTATAAAGGAGGATTTGCCCTATATTTTAAAGAAAATTTGGAAATTTTTATCTTTTATAGAAAAAGAGAAAAAAAATTCTCAAAGTTGGGGTGTTTTTCAACGTTACAGCTTTTCCATGCACATTTTTGATGATCATCCCCTTTATATATAACACAATAATTGTAATAATTAGATAATAAAATATGCACACACTTTTCTTTATTTTAATTCCTTTAAAAAAAAAAAAAAAAAAAAAAATCATCCAGAAATAAGGAAAATGAAAATTAAATGACCTTCGAAAAATAGAGACAAAAAATAAAATAAATATTTTCGAGGTCGAAAAACAACATCTTCACACTAACCATCATCAATTCGAATACAATTTATTATTTTTACTTTTTTTATTTAATTTTATTTTTTTCGAGATCGGAATTTCGGCACTCCATTTAATTCTGATTAATAAGATCACAATTTCTCCTGAAATAGCACTTTAGAGAAAAAGATGTGGCACTTCCGGTAGAAGAATTTACTTCTCAGAATTTGAGCCAAAGAATTAGACCTTCTTATTATAGTACGTAAGATGCTGGATTTCCGGTTCACCTGGAAGCACTTCCTGAAGTACCCTTGCTGTTTTCCAGCTAAAATATTCCAAACTAACATTATAGCTCTAAATAAATAATACGAGTCTGAGCATACGCATTTATAGAGAGCTATTTTTTGAGAAAATCAAACGGAAGCAAATTCCAGGTGAGGAATTTCGGCCGGTAATTTCTTATTAATCCGGTAGGAGTATCTAATCGAAATTTGACAATTCTTAAACGAATTTTGGGTTAATCTTATCTCTTAATTATTATTAAAGTGTAATGTATGGCCACATTCTTTTTTAAAATCTTATTTATTTAATTTACAACTACCTATTGGTAACATGTGAATTTGATTGTGTATAATACATGAACTAAATAAATTGAAAGAACTGAATGAGGGACATAACTTACACCGATGACTATCATCAGTCAACTAACACTGGATATCGATAAAGTGAAATCGAAGGATCGTCCTTTTTTTCTATTCAGGCGATCAGGAGGCCATCAACGCTTCACCCGGCCGGAGAGTAGTTCTAGGAAAGATTAGTTCGTGAAAAGTTTTTTGGATAAGCGGTTCGCGATGTATTGGGAAAGATTGGAATAATATTTTGGTATAACCAAGATTTGGGTAGGTCAAAAGTACAAAAAGGGATTTTTTTTTACGTCCGTACGGGATAGTCTGATTGCTAATGTTAACAATGAAACATAAGATTTCCGATTGGACGCGGTTAAAATTTGAGTACTTAGCTGTACTGTACAATTCCAAGTCCCTAAGCCCAGATTGTGGCTAGCAGGGCTGTCTAAGAGTCCCTTTTTGTTCGTGAGAATCAATTTGGATCATTCGATAACTTAAGTTAGATTGTAGATTGTATTAAAAGGGCAGTGCCATCAAAAAGGGAAAGGAACGCAGGCAATCCAAAATGCCCATTGTTCCCCACCCACCCTATTATCTCATGAGAGATACCGGGGCTTTAAAACAACAAATCCGGCTAAAAGTTGCCAGATGCTAATACAATAAACTAATAAAGTAGCAACAGGACACTAGGGAGCATGGCGACTCAATCGCCCATAACATAAGTTATGTCCTCGTCGATTGAGTCGGTTACAGGTGTTCCACGTTTATCAAAATATCGCACATTTTCTACTGGTGGGATACACGAATATGGTTCATGCACAGCATCTTTACCTAAAGTAAAATTTAAAAAAATTTAATCGGAATTTAATTTGTAAGATAAATGCTAAAATTTAAAGAGAGAACCACTTAAGCGGAAGTGCCATTTTACACAATAAAATTTTGTGTTTTTTGATTTGTTTTATAATATTTTATATCAGTAAATTTGATTTCGTAATTCGTAGTTGCGGGGATGTACTTGCCACATCATAAGAAATTTATATAATTAGTTACATCTTTGAATAAATAAATGTATTATGATCGATTGTCAAGGTCTGTTGTTTGGTTGAAAGAGAAAATTATAAAATAATGGTTTCTGTGTGTGTGTGTGTGTGTGTGTGTGTGTGTGTGTGAGAGAGAGAGAGAGAGAGAGAGAGAGAGTGAGGGAGAGGAGAGATATGATTTTATTTATGTTAAAACATATCGTTAACCATAAATACTTTAATAGGAAGATGATACAATCTGGTTATGTTATATGGCTGGTATTTATGCTGATATATACGTATATACTCACACACACCAAACACTTATTTACTTACTGACAAAGCTTGTTTACTCAATGATAATATATTTCAAAAAACGTATATTATAAAATTTATGCAAGGTCATCTCAAGGACATTCCTGTCAACGTTAACTAATTAATTTGTGGACTATAGAAGTTAATTTGTTTATTTTTAATATTTATTGTTCAATTATTTTTTTATTATTGCGAATGGTGGAATCTTATCAATAATATTCTTTTCATTGCAATTCACAATTCAATACAGGGGTGGAAAAAAAAAAAATGGGTCGATTGGAGTGAAGAACAAACCACCAAGCGATCGTTTAAAGCTATTCACTTCCTGTGTACAATCTACCATGTAAAGTCGACTACGATCTCTCAAACTATAAGAGACTGATTAGCTTCCTTCCTGAAACGCCATTTTCGGTCCCAATTCTTGTATTTCAGCGATAAATTCAACAAATAACACCTGTACGATTTTAATATTTCCTCCCCCTCTTCAAATAAATGGAAATGAAAGTTGTGATTAACAAATTTTACTTCCTGTTATTGGAAAAAAAAACTACGCTTAAACTAAATTACA
Source organism: Rhodnius prolixus (assembly GCF_049639745.1). NCBI lineage: Eukaryota > Metazoa > Arthropoda > Insecta > Hemiptera > Reduviidae > Rhodnius > Rhodnius prolixus. The sequence continues at coordinate 8,579,734 of NW_027411583.1, read as the reverse complement.
CGTAATTACTTGATTAGAAGAAGTCCATTTATTTAAAAAATTAAATGAAAACCCCCCAAAAAAACTCTACCTCGACACTATAATTTAAGTTGGTATAGGTTAGTGAGGATGAAGAACCAGTTATAAGAAGAAAAAACAAGACGTTTTCACGACTTGTGGGGGGAGCACTTTTAATAACCATTTTAAAAACTTTGGTTTACCTAAATAAAAGAAGTATTGTCAGTGTAATAAAGAAAGGCAATAACGGCTGCAAAGGCGGCTTTTTTTCACACGCCTACATAATCTCGTGGAAGTTTGTCTGTCTGTCTGGTCGGAGGATATTTGGTGCGCCGTCTCTCTCTTGCGATGACTTATTGGTGATAGCGGCCTGTGTAGCAAGTTTTATTATATTGGTGGGGGGAAGACAGCTACTCCGATAGTCGGCGATTGGGTAAGGATGAAATAAAAAAATAAAATAAAATAACGACTGCAAAAAAGAAGAAAAAGAAAAAGAAGAAATAACAGCCCCGGGTTGGTAGACAGAAAAGAAAGATCACTGAACATGGAAATAAGAACAAATGGAGTAAAAGAAGAAGGTCATACACTTACACTTACAGCTTCAAGAGTTTGAAGGTAAAAAGTTGTACGTCTTAAGCAGAGAAGGATGGGCTTAACCTTGAATGGAGAACAGGGCAATATCTCTCCCTATGAACTGGTCCAAATGTTATTGAGGAGTTTAGGAGCTCGGTGAGAGTGAAATATCAGGAGAATGGACTGACTCTCTCCCTCTGAAGAGGATTCCTGGTAAGAGAAAATAAAGCGTCCAAAAAAAAGAGCAAAAAAAATAAATTAAAAGAAGAGAAAAATGAAAGCAAGAGAAGAGAGAGAAATATATGAGAAACTTGGGCGGGGGAGAACTGAGACAGAAGTGGAACACATAGAGGGGGGAAGATGCATTGCTGCAGAAGATCCTTCTCTCTTTGCGGCTTTGCACGCAGCTCTTGGTCTGCAGAGTGCAGACTCTGTGCAGACTCAATCTTCTGCAAAGATTCACCCTCATTCTCTCTTCCTATCCACCCCCACACCTCTCTCCCTCTCACTTACTCTCTCTCTCTCTATCTATCTTCATCTTCTCCAGCGTCCAGCAGCATGTTCAAGGTTATCCATTTATATATTATAATACTTGTTGTTTTATAAATACATTACAAAAACACATACACACGCACCCGCACAAATAAAATCTCCATGAAATCTTGAAAAACATATTGACCAGTTCGTATCTCTGGGCAGTATTAGTAATGGACATGGCTGCCACTTTGGTCATATAACTCAATGGGAATACCTTAGACTGTGAATCATCCGACTGCTTTTTAGCATTTTGCTATCAGCTCGAGTTAATGATAAAATAAATGTTGAATACTTTTTTGAATGCAACTGAGTGCATTAAAAAAGAATAATTTATTTTTTTTTTAAATTAATCATTAAAAAAATAAATACTCAATTTGTACTATCTTACTACAATTACTAGGTTTTACTTATTGAATTTTAAAGCAAGGAATTCTTACTGGCAATGTACAGATTTGCCCAATAAACGGAAATATGTGGCAGAAAATATGCCATCATAAACCTCCTATATAAATCTAAATCCAATCCATCCACTCCTCTAACCAAGAATCAGAGAAAGTGATTAATACTATATCCTCATAAAATTATTACATAATTTATGTAATAATAATTTTCTTAAAATAGTATTATCACTAAAAAACAATTTAACGACTAAAGGACATTTTGTTTGTTTGTTCCGCTATAAACATCTTTAGATTAAAATTGAAGGCCAATAGATAAGAATTGTTAAAAATATATAATATTTAAAACTTTTAACGACTAATTTATATAATTTTTGGTTTATACCTAATAATACTTAATTAGTATTAAGTATTGTTGTGGGTCAAAGACTTGCGCTATCTGAAATTTTAGTGTGCCACGATGGACGGAGCGGTTATAGGCTAGACCCGCAAAGCTAAGATGTATTGCGGTACTAGTCTAGCCCTTGGATTTTATTTAATGGTTAATGTGAGAAATTTATAGTAAAGTATGTTAGGCGGTTATAGGCTAGACCCGCAAAGCTAAGATGTATTGCGGTACTAGTCTAGGCCTTGGGTTTTATTTAATGGTTAATATGAGAAATTTACCAAATTCACCTAATTTTGACGTAAAGCACGCCTGAAAAAAATAGGCATTACTTTTCTTTTTACACTTAGTGAGCCCGTATAGTTTTGTCAGTGTGATTTAGTATGTTCTTGTGTGAGGGAATATGTTTGGGTTTTTGGCAGGTACAGATTATGTAAGTTTGATTGAGGGTATGCAATATTAATTTCTCTTTTTTCCGCAATTGCTTCAGAAATTTAGAAGATAAATTCTGTACTTAGAAGTTAGTTATGGATATTGACTTTTAGAATATCCGGTTAACTTGAGCTTTAGAAATTTAAAGATTAAGAAACGAATTAAAATTGCTAAGCTATATTAGAATTTAAATTGCATAAAAATTATTTATTTATAGATCCCCAAGCTGAACTTTGTAGATAATTCTGCAGATTATTTACTTGCTCTATTTTTCTAATTAATCTACAAGTATTCTTTTGTTTTTGCAATTGATTCAATTTTAGGAGGAGCATCTTCACATAAATATTCATCTCTATAAGTAAGGTTAGACCGATATGTAAGAAGGTTTCTATTAGGTTACAGATCAGGAAATCTGTCCATCAGGGAGAATTAAAATGTCGTATAAATATTATTGTAAGGCAATAGTTGTTTAGCTGTAATTTTAAATTTTTAAACTGTGATTATTAATATTAAATATCGATTGCATTATTTTGTTCGATTGAAATTTTTTTCATTCACTAGTGATTAAAATCGTGGACTATCTTCACTAAATTTAATTTAATCATAGAACTTTCAGCTATTACTAAACGATTACGGGAAAAAAAAATAAATGAGTTTTTCAATTATTATTAATAAAAGTACATGGCAAAGTTAATGACGTATATTACCAAAATAGCTGCAATTAAACGAGCATCTGGTTTAATGCTTACGCAGTTAATCTAATAGCAGTGCTAATTCGGTATTAAAACATACGACTAAACGAGTCGGGCCGTTGACTCACACCGTGATATAATTATAATCAGAATAAAACTGACGACAGACTTGACTTCCGTTCGGTATTTTGGATGTATTTTTACAAAGTTTTGTGTTACAGCTAGTAGAGCTAAATAAATAGGATTTGATTATTATTTACAAACCAATTAAAGTCCGGTTTATGGCCTAATTATTCTTTAATCGAGTAATAATGTTGTGCATGTCTGCGTGATTCACTTTAATATGGAGCGTATTAGCAATAAATTGCGTATAATAGAAAACCTTATTAAAAATAAATTAAAAAAATGGATTTTCTTGAAACAATATCTACAAAATTTATTTTTAAAAAAGGGATCAGAGCTGTGGGGCTCAACTAAACCCTCTAATATATCCCGCATCCAATCCTTCCAATCAAAACTCCTCTGCCGTATTGTTTAATGCTCCCTGTTATTGTCCCTAACCTCACGTTTTACTAAGATCTGAGCTATCCCCATTACCACCAAATCCAGTCCATTCACGATTACTGAATTTCCTATCCAGAAACCTATCCTGCCATCCCAATGCAGTCTTTCCACTGACTATCCACCATAACATCTAAAAACGAGATCTCATGATCTCCTTGTTCTAGGACAATTAAAATCATTAAAATTCCCGATAATGTTAGCACTGGTTGATTTCTCTCTTCTTCTGGTAGCGTTATGATTCGGACGAGCAGTTTTTGCGTCCTGTAATTGTTTACAATCTATCTACACTTCCTCCTGAGTTATATGAGTTAAGAAAAGAAAAACCGGATGGAATTTTCGCACCTTTTTTTTTGGATATTTTTTTGTTTATGGAAACGAGTTAACATTTTTTATTTAAATTGTAATATTCAATAAACTGCATATTTATGTGAAACATGTTTTTGTTTTAATGAAATCACCACACTTCCTGTATTAAAAGAAAAGGAAGAGAAAGATTTAAAAGAGAGAAAAGAACTCACGCTACGTAACATACTTGATAACCATTTAGAGTGATTTCCGTATATTTAAAGATAACCTAAATTCAAAATTATAATGGCATTGAATGGTTTGCATCTTGAAACATTGAACAGATAACGGTCAAATAAATAAATAAATTTTGTTTCCCAAATAATCGATGACAAAATAAAACTTGGGAATACATTAAAAAAAATTAAAACAGACAAACAGACAAATACGTGAATAATGTATTATATAAATACAATTTTAAAACATAAATACACAGAATGGATCCAATTTATGGCTAAAGGAAGAAAAAATAAGAATGGTTAAACTATTTGGCAATGAACGTGACTCTTTAATAACTATAATAAACTGTTTCCGGTTTGTTTTGTATGAATGTAGTTCCTCCATAACGATATGATCCAACCAGTGTCTCTAGCTTACATGTTTGAGAGTATTAATTTTTACTAAGTAATTAAAAGTATTGGATGAGAAAATAATTTGACGTGTAATTCCGCATGGAATGACGTAGGACCACTGTAGACTCTTAAGACATCCGGAACTTGTACAAATAATAATTAAAAATAAAAGTTTGTCTCTTTCTATCAAAAAGAAATTGAAATATTTCGAGATCGCAGAGAAGCGCAAGAATTCAGAGATTCAGAGCAGGTTCCTTGAAGTGATACAGTTTTTTTAGACAGACTATTTCGTCTACTTACTAGCCCCAGAACAGCTAAATTCAAGATGATGATTCGTTTTTGGATTGAGGCAAATTTAAATATTTGTTACAAGCTAGTTTACCACACTGGCCGACGGTTAAGCTTACATTCGGATACTCAATTTCTGAAAAGAAAACCATCATAAAGTTGTACGAAGTACTAAAAAGGTCGCGAAGAGTTATTGGTTAAGTACCTGGCAAATAGATGTTGAACAAGTCCGCAATGCTTACCTTTTCACAAAGTTGCCTTCTTAATTCTGGCCAAGAACTTCTCATCGCCATGTTTTCACGAAGAGAGATGAATTCCTCCCCCCCAAATCCCAAGGCAGTAGATGACGTCATTTGCAACGCTGGCTTGATCCTGTAACATATTATTACATCACATATTATTCGCACAGAAAAGAGGGAAACCTTATACTATCCAAAGCTATTCTAGGCTTATCTACTACACTTGTAATTCTTTATTTTTTGTAAACAGAAAAATGAAAGTAAAAATGCCTAGATTTTAAAAAAAATTTCAGCTCATGAACATAGAAAATAAAGAGCCGCGCTATTAGTAGCAGATCTTGTATTTACTTAAAGGAAAAGAGCTGAAAGCCGATAATACTTTGTGGTCCATCTTTTGATCCTGGTATTGTGTTTAAGGATAGAATGACAAAGGTAGAAAGAGAGGAAATGGAAAGAAGGAAGGAAGAAAAAAGAAAAGCCAACCTAAAGTGAAAAACCCAGAGAAGAGGATTTCCTTCTTTTTTATCTCGTCCATTGAAGTATTCTAGCCTTAAGACTACGATGTATCCAACGTGGTCGTCCCTTTAAGCTGATAACGCTATTTGACCCATCTTTTTTGGTGCGCGTTACTTAAAGATAACCGTCTTATCTTTACGAGAAATACAAAAGGACAAAAAAAAAAGATAATAAGGTTGGAATCGCTGTTCTGGATAATATTTTTGATTTTATCAATCCGTCACCGTACTCATGACGGGTTTTGGTCTTTCATTCATTATCAGGTGCATCAGTTTGGTGAAGATTTCAACCGGAAATTTAGTACGAGACAGAAACATAAATGAATTCAAAATTCATACAAAACTGGTTAATCTCCCTTTCATAATAGATAAAAGTACAAAACCAGTTGGGGATACAAGTAAAGGATCAAAATCGGTTGTCCGGAATAATAAAAGTAAGTAGTAATAGTTTCAGATAGGTTTTACGACCAACTACCAATTAGATGTTGTGGACGGAGGCGACTAGCAAACATACTTTACTTTAAATTTCTCATATTAACCATTAAATCAAAGACCTAGACTAGTATCGCAATACATCTTAGCTTTGCGGGTCTAGCCTATAACCACCTAACATACTTTACTATAAATTTCTCATATTAACTATTAAATCAAAGACCTAGACTAGTTCCACAATACATCTTAGCTTTGCGGGTCTAGCCTATAACCGCCAAACATACTTTACTATAAATTTCTCATATTAACCATTAAATAAAACACAAGGGCTAGACTAGTACCACAATACATCTTAGCTTTGCGGGTCGAGCCTATAACCGCCTAACATACTTTACTATAAATTTCTCATATTAACTATTAAATCAAAGGCCTAGACTAGTTCCGCAATACATCTTAGCTTTGCGGGTCTAGCCTATAACCGCCAAACATACTTTACTATAAATTTCTCATATTAACCATTAAATCCAAGGGCTAGACTAGTACCGCAATACATCTTAGCTTTGCGGGTCTAGCCTATAACCGCCAAACATACTTTACTATAAATTTCTCATATTAACCATTAAATCCAAGGGCTAGACTAGTACCGCAATACATCTTAGCTTTGCGGGTCTAGCCTATAACCGCCAAACATACTTTACTATAAATTTCTGATATTAACCATTAAATCCAAGGGCTAGACTAGTACCGCAATACACCTTAGCTTTGCGGGTCTACCCTATAACCGCCAAACATACTTTACTATAAATTTCTGATATTAACTATTAAATCAAAGGCCTAGACTAGTTCCGCAATACATCTTAGCTTTGCGGGTCTAGCCTATAACCGCCAAACATACTTTACTATAAATTTCTCATATTAACCATTAAATCAAAGGGCTAGACTAGTACCACAATACATCTTAGCTTTGCGGGTCGAGCCTATAACCGCCTAACATACTTTACTATAAATTTCTCATATCAACTATTAAATCAAAGGCCTAGACTAGTTCCGCAATACATCTTAGCTTTGCGGGTCTAGCCTATAACCGCCAAACATACTTTACTATAAATTTCTCATATTAACCATTAAATCCAAGGGCTAGACTAGTACCGCAATACATCTTAGCTTTGCGGGTCTAGCCTATAAACGCTCGGCTATCGTGGCGCCTTTTACCGGAAGTGTCACTTCATTGGCTTTAGACCCCAATTCTCTTCTTAAACTCTATTTCCTGAGAATGGAGCCTAACCTAAACTACTGTCACCCAAGGTGGTCGTGCAGTAAATTAAAAAAAAAAAAAAAATCAAATCAAATATCTTCTTTGATTAAATTAAATTAAATTATTTTAGCATGTACGTCACCAAAAAAGATAACCATATACCTAATTATTTAAAAATAAAAAAAAAAAATTTTAATTGAAATTTGAAAAAGGAAAATATCCATTAAAATGGCCGACAGAATCCAAATTAGTTGAAAACAAGGACAAAACTTCGTAATGTGCGTTTTTTTTTGTGTATGTGTGTGCCTGTGGGTTTGTGTACATATAGATGTAAAAATATTTAGTATTTGTGCAAGACCTTGGCCTTGTGCAACTGAAAAACAAACCTTCAGCTTTTTTATCACTGCATTGACTCATTCTGTTATTGCATAAATATACATATTCTCGTATATATATATATATATTCTTAACAATAAAATAATTATTGGTAACAACCCAATCTTCATCTCTTTAATATTTTATCGAATATAATCATTGTTGGGTTGATTTGTTTGTTTTTTTTAATTTAAGGCGCGTCAAAAATCTGACATCATCGGCGATCCTGAAGCTGCAAGAAGCTCTTAAGAAGAGAAAATCTAAGGTACAGCAGCTGGATTCGAAGCCGCCGGGGAACTGACCTAGTTGATTGATGATTACTACTTTATTGTAATAAATTTAATTCGAACAATTTTTGTAGCGATTTTAGGTACCAACCTGTTGCATTTTATTGTATTTTATTACTACTATGTTTTATTGCTACTGTATTTTTTACTTCCGTTTCATTCAATAATGGTTCAAAACTAAAATGGTTACTTTTCTTTTTGTGCCTTCTCCAAAAAATTGACATACGAGGAAATTAATAATTTGATATTAGTGAAAAGTCGGTTACGTAAATATCCCAGTTTTCTGCATTTACACCCCTCTGTACGGGGTAGGGTTTTATTAAAAACCAAAAAAAGATCCATATGATCTTGAAGCTCAATAAATGCGCAACTTTTTCTGTAATTGGGTGACTCCTTGATTCTATTAATTATTGAAAAAAATGTAGTAGACAATTTTAACAGAAATCATCGAGTACAAAGGTTTTAGACATTAAAGTAAAAATTTCATTGTTTATAAGAAACGTTTTGAGGCTCTGGGTTAAGTAGATTTATAGGAAATTTAATGCTCTTTCGTTTGGAATAAGCAGATTTGTTGTAGGATAAAGGATAGAAATGTTACGTCCGTTTTTTTGGTGGAAAACTCGAAAATCGTCCGGAAAAGTTAAAAATGCAAAATATCTTGGACACTATTGAGAATCGGGCCAAATTGAAGAGAATATTTTTTGTTGCATTTGAGCTGCTGAATCACCTCCCCCCCAAAGTTTCGACCTCTCCTCCGTGAACACCCCTGTATAAGTCACAGGTCCGTACATTATGGTACTTTAAATGGAAGCAGCCTATCAACTATCCTCAATCTGCTTGGTTCTGGATAAATTGGGTACATATAGAAGTTATAGATTAGCATTACAATAAAAATACTTAGTTTACAAATATTTGATGGAGTCAATTACGATAAAAGAAAAATCTGGAAGAAGTGGAAAAACCGTTCGGTAAAGCGGTACTTCCGCTGAAAATAGGTACTACGACGTCGATCACAATGCTCAGTTGTTTCGAAACATAAAATGAAAAATTTGCAATTAAAATTTTCCAAATAATTAAAAAAGCCTTAAATCTTAAAATCTATTTAGAATACTATATTGTAGATTACGTCATGAGATTTGAAATACTATCTGCGCATATTATAGTCCGTAGAAATCTTTTATTATTATTTTTTTTATTATTGTTGTTTTAATGAATAATTTCTATTATTACTATGGAATTTCCCGACTGTCTCAATGACAAATAGAATTGTTTAGATTCTCTTAATATCGTTAAGGGATAAGTTTTCTAAGTGCGACTTAACATAAACATAGTTTTTCTAAATAATAGTCGTAAACCAGGGGGTCGCCAAACTTTTTTGATCATGGACCTCCCTCTATATAATTTTTCAGAAATCTCCATCGACTCCTCATAAAAGTAATTTTCAGTTAATTAAAATAAAACTATCTATTAGGTACTGTGTTTGTACATTTATTTTATGATTTTAAACATTTATATTAAAGTAATTTTACATAGTGTAACAAATAGTTTTATGCAAAATATGTTAATTTTTTTTTTTTCCACTTTATTTGTATATTTTACAACTGCAACAATTGTTGCATCAAGTAAATTTGATCTTACTGGTTCAGTTCTCTTGTAAAGTCATGGATAGAGCAATCACCCACTGGTGAAACTCTTTCACAATGATTTAATCACAACAGATCTCTAGGCCACTTCCGCTTCAAACGACGAGGAGGATTGTCGGGAAGATTAAGAGAGGAGAGTTGTCGGGCAAGAGGATTAGGATGGAGAGCTAGCAGGCTGTGAAATTTGCGGTAGCGAGACTTTATTAGATCAGTGACGAAAGGGATGTGTGTACGGTAAGGTTAGAATTGTAGTATTGGAGCATTCAGGATTTTCCTGTAGGATTTTAGACTGTGAAGTGTCTGCAGGCGTTTGGAGTTAGAACGTTAATGTTGAAATTTTAAATACCCTAATATTTATTAAATAATAAGTAATTATAAACAAGTAAAGTAACTTACAGGTATTGCTTCTTAATTAATGAGATGAGTGTACCCTGGGATGTTTCTTTGCAAGGTTCCGCTATATTGGGTTCGAAATTGTTTCTCCTATCGACCCCCTGGCTCAGATCGACCCCCTACTTTTGTTAAATAGACCCCTAGGGGTCTATACAGACCACTTTGGCGACCTCTGGTCTAAACTATTTAAAAATTTGAATACAAAAATTAAGCAACACCGGAAAAAACTGTAATAAATGATCAATACGCTGTATTTTTTTTTTTTTTTTGCCGCGTAAAAATAGATAATATATTCAAGGATAAATTTGCTCACATTTTTAAAATACATACGTATTGATTCTGTCTATGTGTGGGTATGTTTTGTGTGAGTGAGTTACGTCATTTAATTCATACTTATTCCAGACTTATTTTATTTCATCTTTATTTAACGATTATTTTTGTTTTTTATAAAAGTAACATCTTTTATTACTGTTATTGTTTAAATAATAAAATTTTATTGTACGTAGATAAAAAAAAATTGTTTACTTCAAAAACAAAAGTTTAAAAGCAAACTGACAAGGTTAATTCTAGTTACTAAGGAGATTAAAAAACTGAAGATATTGCGACTTACTGATAATTATACAGTAGTAATATAATGGATGATCTGGAGCGATATTCAAGGATTTTTATTATATATTTATATTTTTTTACCAGTTTTACGAACTTAATTTTTGAATTTATTAGTCTAAAAATAGTTATTATTTTTATTTAACACTAAACCTACCGCGACCGGTCAATTGACTGTTTTTTAAATTTGATTTAAATTTTCTAATTACAGCGTCATCATACCGCCATTAAACTTCACGACTTTTCCTAAAATGTGTATACAATTGGTTTTTTAATATTCACTTCTTTTCCTAAAATTTGATTTTTGAGAAAAATTTGTAGTCCCTCTTAACTACCGCGACCGGTCATTTGACCGGCTGAATATTTTCATTTTATTTACTTATTTTAATATTTTATTTTATTTATTTATTTTTGTAACAGAATTCTCTCAAAAACTCAATTTGATAATGCATTTATCGGATTATTGCTTGCATGTGGTGCTTATGAGGGGAAAAATGTACGATATTGCCCTTTTCACTGGAACAAAAATAGGGACGAGCATTCTTCTCAAACACTGTGAGCAGAAATGTATAGACGGAAGTTTTTTAGGTTTATTCGAGTGGATCAAAGAAATAATCGTTTACAAACCGATAAATTTGCTTTGATTTCTAAATTTTGGAACAAATTCGTAGAGAACAGTCAAAACTGTTCTAACCAAGAGCATATATCTCTTCCAAGGACATTTGTTCCCAACAAAGTCAAGATGCAGATTTCCACAGTACATGCCAAATAAACCGGATAAATTTGGTATCAAATCTTGGCTAGCGTTCGATGAATAAAAGGCTTTCCATTTTTGGGAAAACGTGAAAACAGAGAACCTTCAGTTCCGCTTGGGGAGTTTGTCGCTTTGAAATTAGCAGAAATGTTCACAGCTCGTGGGAGAAATATAGCCGTGGAAAATCTCGGAGATGGCCTCAACAAATAGTTTTCAATATCCTAGACTTAGCCCCGGGATAAATCCATGGATTTTGTATAAAAAAAAACTACCGGAAGTGAAATTTCAAGGCAAAATTTGTGTTACCATTGCAAAAGCATGACAAATATTAGTACACGAACAAATGGTCGGAAAATAGCCAAATAAGATACTGCAAAGGCAATAAGACTAAAAAATGCTGCCTAAAATGCGGGAAATTTGCAATTGAGAAGCCTATAATTATAAAAAAATGATGCATAAAAGAGTAAAATCTACGAGATTTATTTTTAATCAAAAGAAACTATGCTTTTTCGTAGTTAAATAATTATCATCTTCATTCTAAAATAAGAAATTTACCGGTCACGGTAGGAATAGTGATGCATAAATGTCGGTAGGTTTAGTGTTAATGATGGAAAAGATTAGCTAGCTTCACGCTAAGAGGTAAAATGTTTAAGGAATATCTCTTTAAAGTAATCAAGGTACCTGTTAAATGATTTTAGACGCTAATTTCCAGGTTTGCTTCCACTGGTGAGACCGAATCTAAACATATTGTTAGAGTTTCCGGTTCCAAGAAGAAAGAAAAACAATATACCGGAAGTGCAATTTTAAAGAAATGCTATTTTTTTTTTCACATTTTCTGTAATTTATTATGAATTTGTAAAAAAAAGGATTCATTAGAAGCTGATCTAATGGCGTATTTAAGCTTAAATGTCAGTTTGGCTTGTAATTATTTCTCAATTAATAGTTTGGTTCAGAGGGAATGTGTCGCACTCTATCAACATTATTATTAAATTGATCTTTTTTTTATGCAATTCTAAGTTACGAGAAAATTCAGTTGTATTCGTAAATTACGGTAAGAAAAAGTCCTGTGAGTGTCCATACGAGATTCTTTTCATGAGAAAGTAAAGTGAAACTGTCGAATATTGGCGTAAACTACTCGAAAACGATCTTAACTTAATACTTAATTGAGAATATTTTTTTTAAAAATAATTTGTTAGCATTTTTTTCTAAATATCTTATAAAAAAAATCTGTGGCAGCAGAGGTGGGCACAAAATTGGAATTTAAATGATTAAATTTTGTGCCCACCTCTGCTAGTGCTGCACGAGAAACCAGACAAATCTCGGTCTCGGTCTCGGTGCCGAGACCGAGACCGAGACCGAGATCGAGACATGATATATATCTCGTCGAGAAATCTCGGTCTCGTCTCGGTTTTTCAAATATTAATTTTTAGCTACAAAATTATAAAATTGTGTTTTTTATTAATAAATAATCATTACGGGTATTGAATTAATTATTAAAAGATACGACTTTATTATATATGTTCAATATTACTAGATCTATTTGACTTCGAATTACATAAGTAAAGTAAGCAAAGTAAAGTAATCGCCTATTTTTTCAGGCGGGGCTTTAAATTAGGTGTCTTGGACGGAGGCGACTAGCAAACAAACTTTACTGTGAATTTCTTTTATCAACCATTAAATAAAATCCAAGGCCTAAGACCGGGAATCGAATCCAGTACCACAATGCACATTAGCTTCGCAGGTCTCGCACCGCTCGGCTACCCTAGCGCCCCCTTCGAATTACCTAATTTTTACATAAATTCACTAAATTTCACTATTCATATCATTCATTCATTCAATTTCATAAATTTCACTATTAATAATCTAATACTTTGAACTTTGATATTGTTTGAATTATATTTTAGAATTTTGGAATTAGTGAATTTGAAAAAAAAGACTATCTATGCACCTAAAAAATATTGCCACAAATTTTCGTTTTTAAGATACTCTTTGCCCAAGCATTGATACATAAAAGAGCTTTTACTGAGTCAGAAGTTAGAGAAGATCTTTTATTAGACATTATCAACGCAGCTTGCGAAAATAATCTTTCCGATGGCACTGAAGTTGCACAGATACTAAAAATATCTTTCGCCATTCTAGACAAATTTTTGAAGGAATTCTCAAGTGTTTTCCACCATTCTAAAATGTCAACGTCTACTGGTGCTTGGTCTAATTTGGTGTAATTAATTATTTCTGTCTTCCATGCTTCGGTGATATTTGCTGATTTTTGAGCAAATGGTGCAAAAAGTCTCGCCTCGTCTCGGTCTCGTGCAGCACTAACCTCTGCTGCTACTGATTTTTTTTGAGGAAATAGAAAAAACAAGGAAATGCAGCGAGCATGATTAATCATATTGCTAGTACAGGAAGTGTTTATATTACAAAAATGAACTGTAATAAACTAAATAAATAACTGACATAAATATATTCAAATTTGATTTAAAAATAAAAATTTAAGGTGCTCTCCTCCACCCCCTCGCAAAGTTATTATGAAAGAAAAAAAATTGAACTCGTTGGTATTTGGTTTGATGTAGTTTGTGGTGGAAGGGAGGGGGCGACGCGGGAACCGGTGTGTGTCGTAAGCAACCAGCTGTCTGTCTACGTGTATATGTCCGTGTGTATGTGTGTATATGTACACGGCCGAGGTTAGGTCAGGGAATTTTGAGGTGATTGCCCTCTCATATACAGTGTGTGTGTGCCTCTACCTTCTCTCACCGAACTAGTACCGTTGTCTCTAGGAAGTGACGTCATCAGTCCTATACACACATACACACTGACGTCATTACTTCTTGCCCTATCACACTGTTTCCAAATTATAATGCATCCACTTACTCACCATACATCATACATTTCTTGCACTAATTTTTTATTACATTATTATTTGTACAGTTATTTATTCACTTTTTTCAAATAAATCTTTGTTATTTATTTATTTATTTTTACAAAGAATTTAAATTATTTCTGAGGAAGTTTATTGTATTAACGGTTTATCAGTGCGTATAATAAAGTTGACTTTATTTGTTCCTCAAATCATTTATTATTCATCAGTTCTTAAGAAATGTGTTACTGTTCTTTAAAAGATTTTGATCTTTATCTAGGTTGATGATATTCTTGACGAATAGAACATCTGTTCTTTGAAATTTCTATCTACGTCATAGCTCTTCTTCAAGTTTCCGGTTCTCAGTTGAAATAATAATCAGATAGGAACCCTCACATGATTTTCTTTACCCGCAGTTGACGTCATGAAATGTTTAAAAAAAATTATTTTGCGCCAAAAAATAAAATCCTTAAAAACATTAAAATTTATTCAGTCGAATAACACTTCCGGTTAAAAAAGTTATTACGAAACAATTGACGTTTTAGTGGATAGATTAACAATTAAAATTGGTCAGAACTGCTTTAAAGAAAATGTTATCGATAAATGTTTTAAAAACGAATGGATCAGCTAACAGGTTAGCGCACTGAAATCCCACGCAGAGATCACGGCTTCAAATCCTGTTGCTAGCAATTAGTCTTTCTCTACTTAGGAGCTTCTTACAGTTCACTCTGTCCGGGGAGATGGACAGTGTGGTTCTGTAAACATTGTCCCGCTGGATTAGCGGCCACAAGATGTGGTGAGGTCCAAACAATTTAACAGTACTGTCCGTAATAAACTGGGAACGGAAGTAAAGCTTGGATCAATAGTATTGGCTGAATGATTATGTTTAGGGTGGGTAGTGTGGTAGGCCTTGGATATTAGGGTCACCGTGCCAATGTAGTGTCACAGAATGAAGGAAATTCTGAAGTAGGGAAAAAGTGGCAGTGCCAAGGTTTAAAGGGTTAAAGCTCAGGTAGGGCTCAGAACAATAGAAGCTGCCCAAGAATCAAAGAATATAAGAACGCCACCGCTCAGGACTCTGAATCGCATCCAGGAATTGCATTCACTCCCTGAGGATTCATTCTTACTCTCTCTTCACGACCTTACTCTACTCGTCATTCAGTCTAGCCAATTCTTCTAGAAACAGTTTATACCTATTTAGGGTATATAAGGACGTCAGAGTACCGCTCGGGACACCCAATCCCATCCAGGCATTGCATTCACTCCCTGAGGATTCATTCTTACACTCTCTTCACGGACTTACTCTACTCGTCATTCAGTCTAGACAATTCTTTTAGAAATAGTTTGTATTTAGAGTACATAACGACGTCAGACCATCGCTCGGGACACTCAATCGCATCCAGGCATTGCATTCACTCCCTGAGGATTCATTCTTACACTCTCTTAACGACCTTACTCTACTCGTCATTCAGTCTAGCCAATTCTTTAAGAAATAGTTTTTATTTAGAGTATATAAGGACGTCAGAGCACCGCTCGGGACACTCAATCGCAACCAGGCATTGCATTCACTCCCTGAGGATTCATTCTTACACTCTCTTAACGACCTTACTCTACTCGTCATTCAGTCTAGCCAATTCTTTAAGAAATAGTTTCTATTTAGAGTATATAAGGACGTCAAAGCACCGCTCGGGACACTCAATCGCAACCAGGCATTGCATTCACTCCCTGAGGATTCATTCTTACACTCTCTTAACGACCTTACTCTACTCGTCATTCAGTCTAGCCAATTCTTTAAGAAATAGTTTATATTTAAAGTATATAAGGACGCCAGACCACCGCTCGGGACACTCAATCGCATCCAGGTATTCCATTCACTCCCTGAGGATTCATCTTACACTCTCTTCACGACCTTACTCTACTCGTCATTCAGTTTTACTGTCATTGTAGTTTAAGCTCGTTCTTAAGTTAGACTTAATGCTAGCCATTCTACTCTTAGCCAGTAATATTATCTTTTATTCTATTCAGCCCTTCAGCCTCCCTAATCAAATCACAATATTCCTCTCTTGTCTATAAATTAATAGCTAATTAAATCTCCTTTTCTTGGCTGAACTCATCGACATCAACCTCATCTACAGCTAACAACAAACTAACAACAGGAATTTCAAGACAATACTTTCTCTCACAAGCCTTAGAAGTGCAAAGAAGTAAGCTCAAATTTTAAAACGCTAAACTACAAACAAAATAAAGGCACGCAAAGCAAGAAAACAACCCAAACCACACACGCGCCTATAACATCATCACTAATTTAAATATGCTAACTAAATATTAACACCATCAGAGTAAAACCTTGAATAAACCTAACAAGGTAAGAAATATTAGTCAGAAGTGGGTAATGTTATTATCTCATTGAATGATTGGCAATTATATTGTGGATGTTTTAGACAATGATTCATAGCTATTATGGAACGTGCTTGCTTGCAATAAAAATATATCGATTAGGAATATCGAACTATCGATATCGTGTTTACATCGAATATGTAACTCAAGAAATAATCGCAAGAAGTTTAAAATTCCCACTACTTATGATTACCGCCACGCGATTTCACTTCAACCTATCGATTAAAATCTCTTGGCCGGAAGTACCACCAAGAGAAACGGTTCTAACGATTTTCTATAAACTTGACTTCCTAAAACCTTCAATTGAATTTTATTAAAGAAAAGTCAATTAAGGGCTTTTTTTTTTTTAGGAAAGAAGGGACATTTTTCTTAGTAAATAGCAATTTCGGACAGCCAACCTGCACTGAAGGCCTTTACTTCCTTCAGAACTACCTCTTCCCTAGTTTGGGAATGTAAAAAAAGCCCTGGAACAACTGGCTCGGCTGGAATGGGTGCCGGGCCATGTGGGGGATTAAGGGGAATAAAACAGTTGATCAACTGGCCAGGAATAGAGCTAACACTCCTTTCATTGGCCCGGAACCTGTCCTGGGGATAACCAAGGATGCAGTTTGTGCTCAAGAGACTGGATCTAGAGAGAAAATGAAAAGAACTGGGTGATGTATCATGGGGTCAAACACAGCAAGAGTATGATGCCTTTTGGCTGTGTGAACAAAGAACCGAAGAGACTCTGTGCTTGGATAGAAATTAGATTTGTCAGACCTATTCACAGGGGCACGACAGGTTGAGGAAGCATCTGTACAAGGTGGGGCTTATTAGCTCGGAATCTATTGTGCAGATTTAGTCAAGAAAAGGAGGAAACGGCCTCTCACCAGATGTTCGATTGCGCTTTGGATCTTTGAGACCCAAGGAGATAGTAGCGCAGAAAAAAACTAGAAGGGAAAGTTCTCAACCTCTTTAGTAATGGAGGGTTCGTCTACTAGATCCAAAATGGGGAAGACACAATAAGCCTCTTTTGGCTGCGGTGCCATGGGCCATAGGTTCCGCCCTTTTTCTATTCTATTCTAAATACCAATTTTCTATGGAGCCACCAAAAGACTTTTTATAAGGCTATATTTTGAAATTTATCGAATATTGGTTTTAATTTTGGAAAGCTATTATTTTTTAATAAAATTTAATGTAGCACCTAAATTGCATTTCAATATTGTAATATTAGTTCCACAAGTTATGGTATTGATTACATTCACTGTTAGCACTAATACCAGTGGTCCAGATGGTTGCATCTAACACGCTATCAACAAATGATAAAACTATTGTCTGAACAATGCTCACTGCACATTGTTGCAATAACTGTTAACTCCGCTCTCAAGCCAGTTGCATGTCAGTTTGTATGTTTGTAAAATCATATTCACAATGCAACTACCACGCACATGTCCACCTAACTTACCCCCCAACATAAAATACGCATCAAACCACAAACTTGTTTGTCGGAATGGTATGTTTCCCTCTCTCCACACTCCATGACCCAGTATTACTATCTGCAAATTTGTGCAACTAGGGCAAAACTGCATTCTATAAATACCTTTATATAATATTTCCTTAGTATCTATTTATTCTGATCGATCATAATTACCAGTAATAAATAATTCAGATCATATTTTGTTAGACATATTTTTAAATCCAACTCAATTTTAAGCTATTATCATCAAGAGCAATGAAGAAATTACAACTATGTGACTCATGACCTGACCGTCAAAACCCAGCTGATATAAATGACTCACGCCAAATCTAACTGTACGGCTCTTCATTGAACGCAAACAACAATCTTGTTTGCTAAATGACTCACCGGAAAGAGTACATAGTTTTAGTAGGAAGTAATTTTCTTCTGTGTACCACTTAATTTGCTGGTTGTTACGAAGATGTACTAGTTGGAATTTCGTTATTGGTTCCTCTATCTCATGCACTCGCTCTATCTCTTTCTACTAGTGTGAGACTGTTGGGATTAAGCTCGCGTCATTAAGTTCTCAGCTTAAGTATAGAAACTACTTCCTTGTATACTTCTGAGGAGGGAAAGAAGCTTACAGCACTAAGGAGTGAGATTCAGCGCCCCAAGGAGTTGAGCGACCGTTGCTGAAGAATGGATGGCCTACCAAGGTTACCTGCCTCGAAAATGGAGCCTCCGATGTATCGACTATCCCCTAGCAGTAAGAAGGCCTGTGCCAGAGCTTTAAGCGAGCTTTTAATTTTCGCCGGTAAACCTTCGTAAACACTGGGTGGTTGAGGATGTAAATATATACCCCTATTTAAAAGGAAGGGGATGTTGAAGTGTAAATCGGCCGGCTCCCATCTCTTCCACAGGAGGTTCTCGCCAGAGAGCCTGGGTTATTACCAGGTGTTGGAGATACGGCGCTAGGGAGACGGCGTCTGCTCCTTAAACCTGGGCGATTTCCAGGATTGGTGGGGGTGCTTATTTTTGTCAAAACACTTCCCTATAAAATTTATCCTTAACTTTAGAACCAATTTTGAAAATTCCTGGGAGGGGGCAGCCTCTTTGCGGGAAATACAGAGAAATTACAGCATTTCCATAGGGCTCCCCACTCTTCCTAAATCCAGAAATAGTTGCCCACAACTCTAAGATCCCTGAAGATGCCAGGAAAAGTGGATAGTGCAGGTTTTCTCCACCAGAACAGCCAAAACTACTTAAGAAATTGCACCTAATTATTCAAAAGCATGATATGATCATTATTTACAAGTTACATGCACATGCACATACAATGTTGCAAATTCGGGCATAATTTATTCAATTAATGCAAACAATTTAAATAGTGATTGTAGGCAATAAATTATAAATGAATAGATGTTAATCAATGACAGATAATCGGTAACAAAAATAAATTAGATAAACGCTTGTAAATAGTGGCGGGCGGCTAGTTTAAAAGAAAACTGCCTCTAGGATAATTTATCTTGACCGATAATCAATGTTGACAGGTTAATACATGCACATATGGACGTGAAACAATACAAATGTATGTACATAATAGTTTTCAATTAATTAGCAATATTATGTATATATCGGGTAACATACAATGACACTGTTGTGTGACAGTACTGCAAGGACGCCTAGATAGACATCAAGTTAAGAAGGAAGTTAGAGAGAATCGACAAACAAACGGACACTAGAGTCATTTTTTTTTTTTAAATTATATTTTATCCTTATTACGTAATCGTTTTATGGTCAATGTTATATGCTGTAAAAAAAAATGTAAGCGGATCACCTTCAACGTGCTGTTGCGTATTGAATATTTGATCGAGTTACTATTATCGAAAACAAACTTTTCTATGATTGAAGAAAATAATAGAAATTGATCATGAAATCATTAATAAGGGCGTTGCAGACGCCACGGTGGCCGAGCGGTTTTAGGCTAGACCCGCAAAGCTAAGATGTATTGCGGTACTCGTCTAGCCCTTGGATTTCATTTAATGGTTAATATGAGAAATTTATAGTAAAGTATGTTAGGCGATTATAGGCTAGACCCGCAAAGCTAAGATGTATTGAGGTACTAGTCTAACCCTTGGATTTTATTTAATGGTTAATATGAGAAATTTATAGTAAAGTATGTTAGGCGGTTATAGGCTAGACCCGCAAAGCTAAGATGTATTGCGGTACTCGTCTAGCCCTTGGAT
Source organism: Rhodnius prolixus (assembly GCF_049639745.1). NCBI lineage: Eukaryota > Metazoa > Arthropoda > Insecta > Hemiptera > Reduviidae > Rhodnius > Rhodnius prolixus. The sequence continues at coordinate 8,559,520 of NW_027411583.1, read as the reverse complement.
TTCATTTAATAGTTAATATGAGAAATTTATAGTAAAGTATGTTAGGCGGTTATAGGCTAGACCCGCAAAGCTAAGATGTATTGCGGTACTAGTCTAGCCCTTGGATTTCATTTAATGGTTAATATGAGAAATTTATAGTAAAGTATGTATGCCAATCGGTTTCGTCCACGACTCCTAATTTGGTAGTTGGATGTAAAGCATGCCTGAACAAATAGGCATTACTTTACTTAGGGTGAAAATTAAGTTCGGTTAAGGATCTGTTAGTGAAAAAGTAGGTTCTGAACTCCTGAACAAAGTCAGGAAATGAGGGAAAAGTAAACAAAAATTTGATTAAATTATTTCAATAACAGTGAGCGTGTGTAGGTGAGATTGTTACTTCACTTTATTTTTTTTGCTTTATAAGCCAAGGAATGACTAATAATATGGACTTAATCATTAGTCTGAAGCCTAGGGACCTTGAATTTGCCCTTACGAAGCCATTTATTGTGGCCGGATCACGTGTGTGCACAGTGGAGGAGAACTATCGATGTGACCTTGGTGCAGCCCTTTTAGAGAAGGGCACCCGCCCAGGCCAATGGGGGTGGGTGTACCCTTGTTATTTCTGGCAGGGCGTGTGGGGACATTGCCTATGTGTGGGGGGGGGACCTTCACCCTAGACCTTGACCACAAAAACAAACAACGTGTCTAAATGGTAGTGTGTACTTATACTGTAATTTTTTATTCATTTAGTTTTTTTTTTTATACTGTATTATGTTGTCGCGCCCTTCGCTAAACTCTGTATTTGGAACAGACCCAGGGTTATGTGGTTCAATTTTTTTTTTTGTTTCCAACAAGGTCACAATACTTTTCCACTTTCCCTTCGTAGGGCGTTACATCGTCTATAACCTTTTGGTAGGACACCCCCTCCCGCAAGGCCAATTTTCTTCTCTTTCTTCTTTCTTCTTTGCTGATGCCAAAACCAATTCTCTAACCCCCTAAATGTTGCTAATCTCTCCAGCAAGTTTTACCCTACCAAAGTGGGGCTTGGTGTTTGAGCGAGACAAGTTACTATTATGAAGTACTGACACGCTTGCATTCCTCTCTCTCTCTCTCTATAACCTTGAACAGAGACATAATATCTAATAATTTTTTCCTAATGCTCCCTCAAACTATAGATAAACATATGGCGAATTTAATATTACGAACCAAAAAAATAACTTCAACTTAACTATAACTAAAACCCGCCTGGATTGAACTATGGGGTTCAACGAAACGCTCCAATCACCATAGAATTCAATCTCTTCAGTCTAAAATTCTCCGCACTATCGTTAACATGCTCCATTTTACGTTTTAAATCTAAACTATCCACACAGATCTGTAAATTCCCCCTTTGTAGGACAGTTTGCCTTGAACTCGCTAGAAAAAATTTTCATCAGAACTTGGAACTCTCATTCCAATCCTCTTGTCCGCCATTTATCATCTCACTTCACCTTACAGATTATCCTCCTACGAGGGTCGTTTGAAAAGTCCGTGCAAAGTCAGAGAGATAGCACTACTGGCGCGTATCGAGGTTATGTTTAGTTAGTAGCATCTCTTGGAAGAACACACACCAAGTTTCAGCCAGATCGGTCTATTTCTTTGTGTTTGGCATTCGTTTAAATCGAGGAAGTCGAGTGATTTTCAAAAAATGGACGAAAAAGAATTTCGTGTGTTGATTAAACACTACTTTATGAAAGGCAAAACGCCTCAGGAGACTAAAGAGAAGCTTGATAAACATTATGGTGACTCTGCACCTTCGATTAAAACAGTTTATAAGTAGTTTCAAAATTTTCGGAGTGGCCATATGGGCACAAGTGACGCTGAACGTTCTGGACGCCCTGTTGAGGTTACTACTCCAGAAATCATTGATAAAATCCATGATATGGTGATGGATGACAGAAGAGTGAAGGTGCGTAAGATTGCTAGTTCTGTGGGCATCTCGAATGAACGGCTACATAATATTTTGCATCAATATTTGGACATGACAAAGCTATCCGCAAGATGGGTGCCGCGATTGCTCACGCTTGACCAAAAACGAAATCGTGTGAAGTGTTGCAAGGAAGGTTTGCAGCTGTTCCAGAAGAATCCGCAGGACTTTAAGCGTCGTTTCGTCACTGTGGATGAAACATGGATACATCACTACACTCCTGAGACCAAAGAACAATCTAAACAATGGGTTACCAAGGGGGAATCTGCGCCAAAAAAGGCGAAGACCGTTCCTTCGGCCGGAAAGATTATGGCGACTGTCTTTTGGGATTCGCAAGGAATAATCCTCATCGACTAACTGGAAAAGGGTAAAACTATTACAGGTGCATATTATTCATCGTTATTGGACCGTTTGAAAACCGAGCTGCAAGAAAAACGCCCACGATTGGCCCAGAAAAAAGTCCTTTTCCATCACGACAACGCACCAGCTCACACCTCAGCAGTTGTGGTCGCAAAATTAATGGAAATACTTGGTTCCCTCGGACTACTATTTGTTCCCCAATATGAAGAAATGGCTGGCGGGTAAAAGATTTTATTCAAACGAGGAGGTGATTGCAGAAACGAATGGCTATTTTTCAGACTTGGACAAATCCTATTATTCGGAAGGGATCAACAAACTAGAGCAGCGTTGGACGAAGTGTATAAGCCTAAAAAGAGACTATGTTGAAAAATAAAAAAGGTTTACCCCCAAAAATTAAGTAGTTTTTATTTTTGCACGGACTTTTCAAACGACCCTCGTAGACCAGGAGTCGGCAACCCGCCGCATGTGCCTCTTTTATCCAAATTGTATGGCTCTTCAGCCTGTCTAAAATATATTGTATATTTTGATTTTGTTGAGAAAAAAATGAAAATTTCATTTATTAAAGATATTTTTTCAAAAAAAAAATTAAATATGATAAATGGTTAGAAATTGAATAGAATTATATTAAAATAAAGTACGTAATTATATAAGACTGCCGCCATTTCATTCAAATACAGGTTTAACTATTATTTATTTGTTTATTTACTTTGCAATTTGTGAAAATAAATATATAAAACGTTTAAACTTTATTGAATATCATAAAATAAAAAGTAAAGTAATTGCCTATTTTTTCAGGCGAGCTTGACGTCTAACTACCAATTAGGTGTCGTGGACGGAGGCGACTAGCAAACATACTTTACTATAAATTTCTCATATTAACCATTGAATAAAATCCAAGGGCTATACTAGTACCGCAATACATCTTAGCTTTGCGGGTCTAGCCAATGACCGCCTAACATAGTTTACTATAAACTTCTCATATTAACCAATAAATAAAATCCAAGGGCTATACTAGTACCGCAATACATCTTAGCTTTGCAGGTCTAGCCTACAACCGCCTAACATACTTTACTACAAATTTCTTTTATTAAACATTAAATAATATCCATAGTCTAGGCCAGGAAATCGAACCCAGTACCACATATTAGCTTTGCAGGTCTCGCCTCCTAACCGCTCGGCTATCGTGGCGCCTATAAATAATAAATAATAATAATTTGTGAATACAGATGTAAAGAGGTTACACTATCATCCTTGCGGCTCTTGGTAAGATTTATTAAAATTATTTAAGGAGAAATGGCTCCTCTACTTAAAATAGGTTGCCGACCCGCGTGTCCTAGACGATTAAAACGCCAGTGGGGCCTCGCGATTCTCTCTCTTCTGAAGAGAGTAGCTAATCCTGGAGACAACTTAGGGAGTGTTATCACTGGGTAACTTCTTCTCTCAATTAGTGGAGTTTGTAGTGGTGTCCAGTTATTGTCATTGTTACTAATAGTGTATTAAAAAAAAAAAAAAACTAGACACGTACATACATTCGTACAGAAATATCTACATTACATTTTCTTTTTTCTCGTTTACCATTGAATTCAAAATTTGAGCTTTAATAATGTATTCTCCCCCGCCAAAATCTAAAATTGAGTGCCTCATGATTTGAATCATCAGAAAAATACTGTCACAGAATAAACCTACAATTATTCTCATTTTGAATTGAGAAATTACCAATTTCTGGTTTGAATCGTAGATTTTGGTTAAAAAATGGATCCTGAATTGGGTATTTCCTGATCAGTAGTTGGATAAGAATCAGCCCTCATTTCTAAAGTCCCACACATGCGCACAAACCACTAATCCAAACTCAGGGGACTTTAGAAGAGGCCTGAGTCCATGCAGAAGCAAATATTCATATCCAGTTGACAAGAAATTTGGGCTACGTTCCTTCAGGACTACAAAGATGAAATATTTCAATTCCTTGGTGCATAGGACGCATGCTAAATAACCTAAATTCAAAAAAAAAAATACTATTAAAAAATAGGGAAAAAAGGACGCCAACCGATGAAGGCAAAATAGAATAGCTTGCGAAAGGTTGTTAGCTAATGGTAAAGCCCGTTAGTCGTTCAGTCCGCTTTGACCGTACAAAAAAAAAAAAGTGGGAAGAAAAAGAAGGACATACTTTGTGTATTCCCTAAGAATCCTGTGCCACAGTTCCATTTTTATCACCAGAGGTCATCGTACGTCGTCGTGCCCACTCATGAAGACCTACTTCTTTAATATTTGTTTACATGGATATATGGTACTGTTTTTAGCTGGCCTAAATCTTCATTGTAAAGAAACATTCTTAAATTGGTAAATTGATGTTTTCACGCTCGTTTCCGCATGATTTTCTTCATTTTTTGGAGCGAAAGAAAAGAAAAAAGAAAATGATAATAGAATTATTAAAATTTTTGAAAATTAAAGTACGATGGAAAATCATAGAAAATGTTTGATTAATAATGAGTCATATTGTGAAGGTAGCCATAAATTATCGAGGGAATTTATAGAACGCTTAGCATGCTGATAATAAGGAATTGATGATGATCTGTCCTCCATAAAAAGTGGGGAAATGGGAGGGGGGAGAGAGAGTGAGAGAGAGACAGAGAGAGAGCATATTCACATAATTTGGTGACGTCAATCCCCACCACAATTCTGTCTGATATAATTTTATGTACATTTGATAATGGGTATTAAACATTCAAGTCTTTTGAAATGCGGTTTTATATTTTTTTTATTATTATTATTATTAGTGGAGGACAAAATTGTTATCAGTAGATATTGTGAAGGTCAGTAATAACCTATAAAAGTTATTGTCATGGTAATAAATTATAAAAGAAAAATTTTTGATTTAAAACAATCACTCCTTTTTTTAGTCTACAACTTTTTAAGGGGCAGGTGACAGTCTGGTGCAGGTGTTTTCAAACTGGCGGCCCCACGAGGTTATTTTTTTTTTTTTGGTGGCCCCCCCACGATATACTGAAATAAAATGGAAAATATAAAAAAATATTGTTATGAAGAAAATAGCGCTTATGGGGAGGAGATTGGAGGCAATACCGTATACACCAATTCCTTGTTAACCCTTTATACTGCTGAAGACGAGTATACACTTGGCCCAGGGCCTTTCCTGCTAGTATAAACGCTGTGACTTAGTTCCGGCGACGTTTAGAAGCCAAATATGTCTGCCACTCTATGTAATTTGAATAAGTACGAAACTCTTGAACACCTGTCAATAGAATGTCCCATTTATAAACCAATTAGATCCCAATATCTATCAGAGGGTGTTAGCGAAAATGCTCCTTATAAATCTTTATTTATTAAAAATAAGGACCATTTGAACAGAATCTATTTTTTTTATAACAGAAGTATTAAAGATAAGATCATTTTGCCTTAATGATCTAATAAGAAAATGCCTTATGTTCTAATATTAAATTATAGTTTTTTATGTATGCTCGCCATTATGTACGTATATACATATATTTTATATACATAATATATAAAAAGAAAAAGAAATTTAGTTAATTAAGTGTACTTATGTAGAACTCTGTTTGTTTTGACTTTTATTTCATTTTTTGAAAAATTGTAAAGCACAGAACCCCTGTAATGTGAATATTTAACACTAAATACAGTACATATCTATCTATCCATCTATCTATCTATCTATCTATCTATGTCTGCCATTCTCAATGAAATTCCAGAATTATTCAGTTTTAAAAGACGAAGTAGGAATTCTCCCAAAATATATTCTTATTTAGAGTGAGAAATATCCAAAAATGTTTGCTGTACAAAATTTTGCTGGTTATTTTTGGAGTACGTTCTTGTTGTGTGAGCAACTATTTCCCGTCTATGAAATTATAATAAAACGTTATACAGATCAAGATTAAGTATTAGTCAACATCTATCTGCCTTAATGAAGAAGATTATCTGGATTCTCAGTCTCTGAGAATCCAGATATCCGGAAAACTAGGGAAAAATTTTGTAAATATGTTGTGGGCACGCGTGAATCTTGCCTGTTGCAACAAGTGGCCCGCTTGGTTTAATCGAGTTTCAAACCCCCTGGACTAGTAGTTATGAAGTGTGGCTTTGTAAGTAGGAGATCCCCAGTTTGAATACCGCGTTATGTGCTTTTGCCTCGCTCCGTCTACGACATCTAATTGGTAGCTGAACGTTAAGCCCCGCCTGAAAATGTAGACAATTACTTTCCTAGGTATCAGGATTACCGTAATTGACGTCCAGTACGTGTATTTCCGGTGTAAATTTGAAAATTCAACACGATGGCAGTACTTCCCATTAAGAAGGGATAGAGAAGGAAAGGAATAAAAAAAAAATAAGCAAATATTTGGAAAGAAAGTATTTTTAGAAGTAAACTGGGTAGGTCTTTTAGCAAAACTTAAGCAGGTTGAATAACCAGTAGAAGAAGTTGAAGAACCTATTATATTTCTAGGTGGAAGCCGATGGTCGTAGCATTAACTTCCACTTTAGGTACGAAGAATCTTTTAGCGGAATCCACCATCAGCCATCTACTTCTTGCACATTATAATATGCACCATATCTCTCTCTCTTTTTTTTTTCTGAGCAAAAGAACCTGTGCATACAGGTTTCTCTCTTAGAAATGAGACGAAAAAGAAGAAATGGCAGTAGAAGAAGTGGAGGAAGTGGAAGAAGGTAAATAAACTTGCAGAGGAAGAGAAGTAGAGGACATCGCAGGTCGTCAGCCTTGGCCGTGAATCACCTTGGCTTTACTTTGAACCCAACCATGTTAGTTTTAATTTACCTTCAAGACTTTTTTTTTTCTCTCAGTAAAAATACCAAGTTTAAATCTAATTCCATTTTACTAAGAATTCAGTCAGAATTTAACCAACCGTAAGAAAAAAAAAGAAGGAACGTCTCGTTTCAATTATTTTTCAACGAAATTATTCACCGTTATAAAGTTTCTGGATTCTCGTTATTTTGTTCACCTCAACGTGACCCAGTTTAAAGCGACGATACATTCCGTTTTGGACGTCACATTCACGTAATTCACCGGAAACTGCTTCTCTTCCGTGAATTAATATTGTTTTTTTTTTGTAGTTCACAATTTTTGTAGGGGTAATCTTGATCAATTTTTTTTATTATTATTATTAATATTTTAATTGAAGGCGCGACAAGATCTGAGGCCATTGGTGCCCATTAGCTTTTTTTATTGTACTGACATTTTTCAGATGGTGTTCTCTCGTTACAGACAATACTGCATATCACCGGGTATTTGTAAGAAGCTCCTAGGAAGAGAAAACTATGGGCCAGCAGCTGGATTTGAACCCAGTATCCGCTAACGCCTGAACTAATTCTTTCCCTTTGATGAATTTTATTAAACATGAATCTTAGTACTAAATAAGATACTTATTTTTCTCAACTTATTAAAATAAATAGCTTTTTTTTTTTAATTTATTTTTTAATTTACAATCTGTACACATCGTATACAATAAGTAAATATTGAGAAAGTGATTAACTGTTGCGGGAGAAGAGAAACTACCCAGCGATAGCACTCTTTATAGGAGAGAGGAGAATGTGAGGAGGAGAGAGAAGAGATAGAAGAATAATGATATTTAGGCCTTCAGACTGCGAGGAAGTCGCGGGGCCATTGGCGATTCTGTCAGCGAGGAGTATTAGGGATGTCAAAGGAAGCGAGAGACAGTACAAGAGGATTAGGAGCTAGTTGAGAGAGTAGTGTGGAACTTTTGATATTTAGTCTTGGCGAGTTGGTCTATAAAGGAAATGTTGAGGTCGTTGCGAAGAGTGTGGTTAGTCACCGTAGAAAGGAGCGTCAGCTATCTGTCGGCAGGAGTTTTGATTGGAATGTCCTGAACAGTCCGAATGAAAATAAATAGCTTGAATATAGAAACTAAACATTTTTAGCCCAAGATAATTACTGTTACGACTAATTGGCAGAAAATCTAAGCTACCACTGGAACATAAACGACTAATATACAACAGCGTACTTAAACCAATCTGGACTTACGGACTTAAGCTGTGGGGTTCAACCAAACATTCGAATTCACAAAGAATACAGTCCTTCCAATCAAAAATTCTCCGACCGATTACGAATTCTCCATTTTATGTCTCTAACTCTACCCTCCATAACGATCTCATACGTAACTGAAGAATCTAAATCTAAGTATAGAAAATTCTTTGACTCTCTTCCACTCTGTACCAATCCTCTTATTGAAAAGCTTGCCTCCACAACGATTCCAGATCGTCCTCCACGACGATTGAAACGCTGTTGGCTTCGTGACCAGCTCCAGTAGCGTAAGAAACTCCAGCAAGAGTGTTGCCAGTGTTGCAGCTTCTCTCCTCAAGCTGATCCAATCATGAAGTCTTCTTTTATCATATTCACTTATTACATTTTATTCTTTTTGTAGATTGTGAATAGCAAATAAATTTTTTAAAAAAAGCCCAAGATGTGTGTGTGTGTGTGTGTATGTATTTGAACGGAATGACCGGAAACCTAAAAATTTCGAAAATCTCAAGCGGGAATTAAGAGAACGGTCTTGCACAACCGCTTTGACTTTCTTGCTACTTGACATGGACCCGAAAACAACAATGATAACGGAAATAACAATAGACCATCAGCTTTTCCAGCTTTTTTAAGTCCAAGACAAATTATATTTACAAATTTTATCTACTAATAATTAAGGATGTAGGATAGAAGAAATAAAAGTACGCAAAAGTAAGGTACGATACAAAGAGAACTTGGGAAGTAGTGTCCTGAGGCCAGGAAAAAATGACAATACTACTTTAAATTCATGGTAGGATCCTTCAGGAGCTGAAGGAAAAAATCAAATTAATTTTCATTATCATATTCCATGTTTCAGGAGTAAAGGATAAGAGAAAAAAAAAGAGGCAAATATTGAAAAAGAACATCCCAGGGAATGTCAAGGATAGCTGACGCAATATTTTACAGAATTTTTACAGAACTGTTTGTTTATCAAATATTATAACATTATTACTTGGAATGCATATGCGTGTAATTATTGTCATTCTACATGTTTAACTAATTAAATACATAGATAATCTTTCCCATGAACATGCTCTTTCATGAGTTGTTTGTTATCTGTTAGTAAATAATACAAAAAAATATGTTTGCTAATGTAAAATATATCTTACTATAATAAAGATTACGATATTAAGTTTTCTTAGAGGAAATAACCGTTTTCTCGCGTCCTACCCTCCCAAAAAAAGGTTTTGTAATAACCCTTAAGGGTTAATAAGGGTTTTTGCATAAAGTGGTCAAGTATGGGAATGAAGCTGCCGCCATTGGATCTGACAAAAAACTTTTTTCAGACAAAATCACCCAATCAAAAAGTGCTAATTCTTGAATCAGTTTTTCACTTATTAGATTTTCTTTAAGGAATAAAGTTTCTTTAAGTAGCATAAAATGGTGGAAATCGTTGACCAATTAATTGCACCTAAATTTGGTCTATGTCTAGAAGAAATGAACGTTGAACAGCAGCTGAGACGCACGCAGAGAGCTATGGAAAGAAGTGTTTTGAATATTAAAAGAAATGATAAAGTAAGGAACACAGAGCTACAAGCAGTGCAAACGGCAAAAAAGTTCAAGTGGAAATGGACAGGACACATATTATCTTGAGCTAGAAACACCTAGACTAAACAAGGGTTACTGAATGGTGTCCATTGGATAAGAAAGTAGGAATAGAGGTAGGCAGTTCTGGAGAGACAAGATCCAGAAATTCGTTGGATCAAACTGGAGTTCCAGGGCTAGAGATAAAGAGATATGGAGAGAATTGGGAGAGGAGCCTTTGCCCAGAAATGGGCCTAATTCCGAAAGCAAAAATGGGTTTATTTTTTTGTGTCATTTTGTTCTTTGATTTTATATTTTTGTTCTCTATTTATTTTTATTATTATTAATTTTGTTCTATACAGTTAGAATTTAATTTAATTTCAGTAGGTATATATAAAGAATAAAAATAGAAAAAGAATGAAAGAAGGTTTTTATTTTTGTAATTTATTTTTGTAATTTTTTTAAGAATAAAGGCTTAATTTATTTATTTATTTATTAAATTAATTCATTCAAGATGGCCAGACCAATGGTTGATCCTCCATAACGCCAATTTTGTAGAAGTGATTGGACTAGTTAGACAGGGTACTTTTTTGGAATCCCCATACAAGAGACAAAAAAATAAACAGAAATTATGGGCTACTACGACCAATATTGGGGATATAAAACGAATAACACTTCTGAGACTGAACTAGATCTAAGAAGAACCTGAATAATAGGGCTTCACCAAACAATACAGAGAATCTTTTCAATCTACAAGTCCTTTGCACACATGTATCAAAATACAAACCCTTAAATACCCAAGCTAATAAACCTCTCTGCTCAACGTGTGACTTTCAACGATAACTTTTATCAGCCCATCCTAGGCGCTACGGTAGCCGAGCAGTTAAGAGGCGAGACATGCAAAGCTAATATGCATTGTGGTACTGGGTTCGATTCCCGGTCTTAGGCCTGGGATTTTATTTAATGATTAATATGAGAAATTTACAGTAAAGTATGTTAGGCGGTTATAGGCTAGACCCGCAAAGCTAAGATGTATTGCGGTACTAGTCTAGGCCTTGGATTTTATTTAATGGTTAATATGAGAAATTTATAGTAAAGTATGTTAGGCGGTTAGAGGCTAGACCCGCAAAGCTAAGATGTATTGCGGTACTAGTCTAGGCCTTGGATTTTATTTAATGGTTAATATGAGAAATTTATAGTAAAGTATGTTGGGTGGTTATAGGCTAGACCCGCAAAGCTAAGATGTATTGCGGTACTAGTCTAGCCCTTGTATTTTATTTAATGGTTAATATGAGAAATTTATTGTAAAGTAATCGCCTATTTTTTCAGGCGGGGCTTAACGTCCAACTACCAATTAGGTGTCGTAGACGGAGGCGACTAGCAAACTTACTTTACTATAAATATAAATTTCTTTTATTAACCATTAAGTAAAATCCATGGCCTACTGACTGGGAATCGAACCCAGTACCACAATACATATTAGCTTGGCAGGTCTTTTTATAGTAAAGTATGTTTGCTAGTCGCCTCCGTCCACGACACCTAATTGGTAGTTGGATGTAAAGCCCGCCTGAGAAAATAGGCATTACTTTACTTTACTTTTTTTTTTTATCAGCCCATCCCAAAACCCTATTTCACAAAATCCCTATCAGCAGCCAATCATCCTGACAATCCTTCTTACTTGAAACTATGTCTTACCCATGCGTGCGGAAATTTAATTTTAAACGTATATTTCAGGTACGTTTTTATTAAGCCCCGATTTATAGAAAGTTTAAAATAGTTTTTAAAGTGGAATTTAACATTAAAACCCGCATTAAATACGAGACTAACTCATTATAAAAATGAGAACTGGTACTCGACTAGATTTAAAAAAAAAATTTAATTAATATAAAACAGAAACCTAACTTCATTAATTATTAATTAAATATACAATTTTAAAAAATTAGAGCACATAAATAGAATAACGGTTATTTATTCATTATTTTTAATGTTAATAGTTTATTAAAGACATACGACCTTGAGTATAAGTATAGTCGCCATCTTCTAACTGTTTATTACACACCGACTGACTGATATTATTGCTTTTTATATTTCTAACCTGTTTTAATGATCACATCTTTCTTTTTTTTACTTTGTTTAAAAAATTCCTTTTTTATGATTTTTCTAATGCTTTAATAATTTTTTTAAATGAATTTAATTTATGTTGTGCAAACATAACATCTGTTTAGTCATATACCGAAACAATGGCTAAACATAGAGAGATTTTTTTTTTTAATTAAAAAAATGTCTCCCCTCCCCAAAAAAATGGATACGTAACAGTTACATTGACTCTTACTCCATTCAAAAAATTAGTTACCTTTTTTTTAAACTATGAGTTTTTACTAAATTTGTGACATTTAATGTAATTTTTAATGTTATTCAGTTATTAAAACTTAAACAATTATTTTTTTTTTCAAATCTGGTGAACTGTTGCATTACTTTTTCATTTACTATAATTCTCGAGAGTCTAAATTCTAGCTTAGACATTTTATTTGAACTCTGAATCTTAAAAATATAATTAATTCCTCCTAGGCACCACGATAGCTGAGCGGTTATAGGCTAGACCCTCACATCTAAGATGTATTGCGGTACTAGTCTAGCCCTTGGATTTTATTTAATAGTTAATATGAGAAATTTATAGTAAAGCATGTTAGGCGGTTCTAGGCTAGACCCGCAAAGCTAAGATGTATTGCGGCACTAGTCTAACCTCTTGGATTTTATTTAATAGTTGATATGAGAAATTTGTAGTAAAGCATGTTAGGCGGTTCTACGCTAGACCCGCAAAGCTAAGATGTATTGCGGTACTAGTCTAACCTCTTGGATTTTATTTAATAGTTAATATGAGAAATTTATAGTAAAGTATGTTAGGCGGTTATAGGCTATACCCGCAAAGCTAAGATGTATTGCGGTACTAGTCTAACCTCTTGGATTTTATTTAATAGTTAATATGAGAAATTAATAGTAAAGCATGTTAGGCGGTTCTAGGCTAGACCCGCAAAGCTAAGATGTATTGCGGTACTAGTCTAACCTCTTGGATTTTATTTAATAGTTAATATGAGAAATTAATAGTAAAGCATGTTAGGCGGTTCTAGGCTAGACCCGCAAAGCTAAGATGTATTGCGGTACTAGTCTAACCTCTTGGATTTTATTTAATAGTTAATATGAGAAATTTATAGTAAAGTATGTTAGGCGGTTCTAGGCTAGACCCGCAAAGCTAAGATGTATTGCGGTACTAGTCTAACCTCTTGGATTTTATTTAATAGTTAATATGAGAAATTTATAGTAAAGTATGTTAGGCGGTTATAGGCTAGACCCGCAAAGCTAAGATGTATTGCGGTACTAGTATAACCTCTTGGATTTTATTTACTGGTTAATATGAGAAATTTATAGTAAAGTATGTTTGCTAGTCGTCTCCGTCCACGGACACCTAATTTGGTAATTGGATGTAAAGCCTGCCTGGAAAAATTACCTTGAAATTTTTGGTAACACCCTTACCCACATTGTAAAACTGTAAATTACGCAGAATTACCACAACATTTAACATAGCCTATCCCTCCTTCTCAGAGTACCATAAAGGAAATTGCCTGGAAAAAAATTGTTAACATAAAAGTTACAGCCCTACTTCCAGAAGTACGCACAAAATGAAGAGGAAATAGTAGCCACCATTTACCGAGGGAAATGAAAAGAAAATCCACTCAGCGATATTTCTGGTTATAGAAATTTTCATGAAAGTCGTGAGTTTTAACCACACGCTTAAGCCCTTTGAAGGAAGATATATTTCGACCAATTTTTCACTAGTTATTTTTTATTTTTTGTATTAAGCATTCGACCTAAGGGACTAGGTCACCTTTAGGACAATTATTATATATGTATTTTTTTTTTTACATTGTTACATGTAAGGTTCGTGTGTCTTCTGTCTGGTACATGAGCAAACAGGACATAAAACTCGGAAGCTCCTTTTTGCTTTCTCATTTTCTCAGCAAAACTCCTTCAAGAATTTTCCTTAAATTTTACTATAAATTTTAATCGAATTTTTTTTATCGGAAAAGCTTAAAACGCAAATTTTCTTAACAAAAAAGTGCTAAACTTTTTGTATTATTTGTGATTGTACGAGAAATAAGGAGATGAAAAATGGAAATTATCGATCAATATCGATGATCCAAAATGATAAAAATAGTTCCGCTAAATTGATAAAGCAAATAACCCAGTTTTATAGTACAAATAAAAGTCTTTAGCAAGTGAATGATAATGTTATCGTATGTGTGGGTGGCAGCCATTAAAGCTGCAGAGAGACAGAGTGAGAGAGAGGGAAAGTAGAGGGGGAAAAAAGGATAATAATAATTAAGCCCTTGATTGATAATAAATAACCTTGAGCCCTATTATAACCTGTGTGCATACATGTGCCTCGCTTATAATAGTCAGCTTATTGTAAATAGCATTCATACGTTACAAATGGATGAATTGGTATTATTACGTTTATGGCAATGGATTAAATTACGTGAAATTTTATTCTGTCTTTTATTTATTGATTTATTTTTGTTTTGTTTTTTTGTTTACACATTGTTTACAAGTTGTTTACACATTGTTTACACTGTAGGTGGTAAATACATTTGTTCTTTACTAAAGAGAAAAAGGTGATACTATTTTTAATTTTAACTAATGACGTCAGTAGGAGTTGCGCTTTTTTGGAGAGAGAGAGAGAGAGAGTGAGACAGTAAAATTCTATTTCAATTTACGCAGTTCAACTCATTTTCCAAAATCTGAACAGCAGCTGATACTATCTCTCAGCTCTTACAACTGTAAGAGAAAGGTAAGAAGAAAAGCCAGGGAAACTGGTATTGAATTGTTCGCTATTCTACTCGGAAAAACTTAGTGCTTTTGGAAGATGTCTTGCGTAATACTTACGGCAATAAGTAAATTCTATATGCAGGACTTAACCATAGTAAGTGATATTCAGCAGTCAGCCTATCACTCCTTGATTGGTGCCAAAAGAAAGTGGGATCATGCATCAGCCCCTTCCACAAAGTCTCAAGAGTTTAAGTTCATGCACGAGTTTTTACTTTAGGGTTTTTAAACCCAAAAAACTGATCCAATCGTGCCTTGCTCAATCCAATCAAGTTGTTCACTTTGAATTGAGCCATAAAACCAATTGACAAAGAAAAAAAAAACTTCGAAGAGACTTCAAATATCGAATTTTTACTGAATCTCAATTGGCTACAGGTTCATTACAATAAAAGAACTTTAGCAAATAGCTTGGAAATCATAAAACTACCGCTTAAAATCACTTTTCATAAAAGCAATGTGCTTTTTTGTAATGTTAACGTCCAACTACCAATTAGGGTGACGTGGGCGGAAGCGACTAGCAAACATACTTTACTGTAAATTTCTTTTATTAACCATTTAAATAAAATCCAACGCCCAAGACCGGTAATCGAACCCAGTACCACAATACATCTTAGCTTTACCGGTCTCGCCTCCATCCGCTCGGCTACCGTGGCGCCTATGTGTCTTCCCCCCCCCCTCAGTAAACGGAAAACAAAAGCAAACATGTAAAATTTTGAATGTTTGAATTCGCATGTTCGTATTTATTTTGGTTCGTATTTATGTTAGAAGAAAAATTCGTTATGTGTGATTAGATAAGATTAGATTAGGGCGGCCTCAAAGCCTACGCCACCGCGACCCCTATGGATCTATTGTGGCTCCCCTCACTTTAAAACTCACCCTCCAGACCCGTCCGCTTAATCAGACTCTTAATTTTGGAGAGTGACTCCTGGGTAAAGCTCTCAGGTCTTGGTTTGTCCTCCCCGAGAAGTAACATCCTTAGCCCGGACAAGCCCTTCACACTGACACAACACATACAATGCCGTTTCCTCTTCTTCCTGACAGAACCTACAAAGGCTATCATCTGCCAGGCCCATGTGTGATAGATAAAAGAACTTCAGTTCAATAAAAAAAATGTTCAAGCACAATTGTGAAGAAATAACGTAAGAAATAAATCAAAATTTGGTGTAAAGCGTATGAATCAAATTCAAAGTTTGTTCCAAGAAATGAAATATAATAAAAAAAGTAATTATAAGAAAAAATAAAACAAAAGTAATTGTTTGACTTACAAAATGACGCTGCAGGACCCCAAAATACCTGAAAAATAAAATAAGGAGCATTTTAATACATAATATATATTTAAGAATTATTCCTTAATAAAATCCAAATTATTACAATATTTAATAAATCTATTCGTATGTAATGTGTGTTTAAACTTCACCGTCAGTCAGCTAATTTGTTTCAAATTTGGAATGATATTTACAAATTAAACGAAATTAAACTTTTATAGATTACGAAACCCTACAATAAAAGAGGGTAGTCCAAACAATTCTCAAAAAGTGGATATTACAAGAAACTTAAGGTATAAGACCTGCCCATTTTGGTGACCTCAAATCTCATCGTGGAAAGCAGCTCCGATTCTGGGCTAATTCACGGTCGGGACGAGCAACAAATAAAATTCACGGGCAACAAATAAAAAAAGTGCTGCAGTACCCCGTATTGTTATAGTTCGTGAAGACTATCGTAGTATTCTCTTACTAGCCAGTTCTCTTAATTCAAATCTCTACTTTCTGTAAAGCTTTCTTGACTAGATTCGTTTTGTAAAATAAATGAACATCTCTAGGTCTAAAGTTCGCAGTATCCGTTCTCTATGTTCAACGTGAACGGATCTAGGATTGTCGCAAAATTAAGGGTTACTTAAAAATGTTAGATTTTGAAAATCATCCAACGAGTCGATAGTTTGGAGTCGAAAAAATTTAAAAAACTAAGACATACAGAAAACCAGAGTTCTCGGCCGCCATTAGAAGAACCCCGAAACTACATGATTAACATTCACCCAAATTCTGCATCTAATAATAGTATCCCTCCCCCCAAAAATGGTGTCCTATATATGAAACTGAGAAAAAAATGACTATCAACCCGAATGATTCTAAATTTATTCTTGAGTAATCATAAATTATTATTGATTTTAAATAAATTTTTTTAAATAATATGATAATTTCTTGAAAGTAACTCCTCTTAACAAAAAAACTAGAAGAAGATAGTAAAAAACTATAAAATAAGTTAAGAGAACTTCAGTAGAGAGATTGGGGCTGCCAGTAACATCAGGTTTAGAAATGATAATAGTAAAGAAGTTTAGATGGCACTGGAATATTTACTTTAACCTCAAACTTCCTTTAGCGTGAAATGAGGTCATGGTCGGTGTCGAGACAGAATAAAAAATTAGAGTAAGAGAGAGAGAGAGATAGGAGCAAGAATTTATCCTTCTTAAATAGATTATTTAAAATAAATATTTGTAATTGTAAAGAGGTACTACAAATTATATTTCCGTTATAAAGAAAAAATTATGCATGCAGAATAATATTTAAATGTATTGCGAAAAATTCTCACTCTTATTTATTAATTTTCACACTTTTTCATTGCTCTATTAACAATTTCACAGCACAGGAATTTTCGCCTTTTAATATCATGTAAGCAAATTAGTAGCACTTTATTAGATTTGTACAATTTTAGACTTAATTTTTGTATTCGAAAATAATTCTAATGAGTTTCAATTCATTGTGCACGCGCAATTAATTAATCATAATTAATTATAAAATATATAGGCGCCACGATAGCCGGAGCAGTTATAGGCTAGACCCGCAAAGCTAAGATGTATTTCGGTACTAGTATAGCCCTTGGATTTTATTTAATGGTTAATGTGAGAAATTTATAGTAAAGTATGTTGGGTGGTTATAGGCTAGACCCGCAAAACCAAGATGTATTGCGGTACTAGTCTAGCCCTTGGATTTTATTTAATGGTTAATGTGAGAAATTTATAGTAAAGTATGTTGGGTGGTTATAGGCTAGACCCGCAAAACCAAGATGTATTGCGGTACTAGTCTAGCCCTTGGATTTTATTTAATGGTTAATGTGAGAAATTTATAGTAAAGTATGTTGGGTGGTTATAGGCTAGACCCGCAAAGCTAAGATGTATTGCGGTACTAGTATAGCCCTTGGATTTTATTTAATGGTTAATATGAGAAATTTATAGTAAAGTATGTTTGATAGTCGCCTCCGTCCTCAACACCTAATTTGGCAGTTGGATGTAAAGCCTGCCTGAAAAAGTAGGCAGCTTATGTAACGTTTGCTCTTTATTATACAGACGTGAGAGTTGTTTTCGTAAAACAAGTATGGCTAGATTAAGAAATGAGTCAAGAAATAGAAAGTAGCGTGAATGTTGGTGACTGGTAGATGAAGAGGAGGCTGTAAGGACCATGTTAGGTGAATGAAGACCAACAAAGTGGATCTTGCTAGATATCAGTCTCTGAAGGATGTAGTAGAAGCTGACGGTTGAGGTTGCAATCGTGTAATGGATTGTATGGAGCTGATGTTCTGCAGGATGGAATGAATTTTCCGGACTCACGACAAGCTTAGCAGCAAGAGAAAAGAGGCCGATGAAAGTAATTAAGAATGACAGTGCAAACACACACATAAACCAACTAAAATTGTGAATGAAATGGTCTCATGAATTATTAAACAGAAGATTTGTGCTTACAATGTGCTTAAAAACAAGAAATTGTATGAAGACGCTAGTGAAATCTTATTTAATATTTTTTTTTAGGACGTTACAAATATTGTGGGAGGAATTGAGTGAAAGAAGAATTGAAAGAGAGAGAGAGAGAGAGCAGAGAGCTGATGCTGCACAAAAGATGTGGATAATGTGGCATGGCTGCTTTCAGTTTCATTTCGTGAACTATCACCTACTAGAAAGGCGAACTTTCTTAATGCTTGAACGTTCTTTTGCATCTGTTTTGCATCTAGTTGACGACCTCGTGGGTTAACTTCTCTTTCACACTCTGATCTGTGATTTCTACTACCTTCCTCACACACTCATACTTTGATAATTCAAAGCATCTGGGATAGTTGGATAAAATAGCCAATAAAATTTGTTTTTAAACAAGTTCTCCCTTCCTGGCGAAATTCTGCCATTGTTACTTTAACTCCTTAAAGAAAAGACCCTCCTTTAGAGCAATGGATCTAGTGAAACTTCTAGTAGTACTATAAGAAAAGTAACAGTTCAGCAGTCTCCCACCAACTCTCGCTGGAATCACCACTTAATCTTACCCAATTACACCCACCTGGTGAAATTGGTACTAGAAACTAGAAAGTAAAAGTGGCTGAACGATTCTTTGTGGACCAACTATGAAAGGGATTATTGGCGAATGGCTACTAAAAACTCGTGATTCATTGGTCAAAACTTTTTCTTTTTGGGGGGGGTGGAGAGTTTTTCAAAAAGGCTAAAGCTGAAAGCCACTTGGGCAAAAAGTTTCGAGATAACGAAAGGTAGTACTTATTTGAGGACATTCATTTTGTTTTTGGAGTGAGAAGTTACGCCAGTGGACAACACTATTGGTCCACTCTCTTCACTAGAGAGGAGATCTCGAGGTCACTATCTTTTTTAGACTCTTGTTGGGTTGTCTTAAAGAGTTCTAGAAGAAATATTTTGAGCTACAGGATTATAGGTTGAAGTAGAATGCAGAATTAATCCGTCAAGGCCGTGTGGGGATATTAGGATAATTTTAGGCTTATTAACTGCAGGCTCAGAAAACACATGCATCGCATGGGCCTGGCAGATGATAGCCTTTGTAGGTTCTGTCAGGGGCACTGCACGTGTTGTGTCAGTGAGAGGGATTTGTCCGGGCTAAGGATGTTACTTCTCGGGGAGGTGAAAAACCAAGGCATGTGAGCTTTACACCAGGAGTCGCTCTCCAGAATTAAGAGTCTGATTAAATGGACTGGTCTGGAGGGCGAGCTCTAAAGCTGGGGAGCCACAATAGATCCAAAGGGGTCGCAATGGCGTAGGCCTTGAGGCCGCCCTAATTTAATCTAATCTATGCATCGAAGTATTTTAGATTGTAGAGATTGCATTCTTTGGAGATTGGTACGTTTGATTCAACCCCACAGCTCTAGTTTTAAAATAGAAGTATTAATTTGTCTTCTGATGTCTAGACACAGTTTAGATCTATCGTCTAAGAATCTTATAAGGGTCGAAAGCGTCTACTTAGTTCTATTCTTTTCAAGTCTAGTGTCGGAATTCCAAATAAGTCTTCGGTCTATTTATAAGTTACGTTGCAAGAGGGCGACGTTCTTTACTGGTAGAGGCATTAGATTAAAGAAGACAAGAAGAAGAGTAATGCGATGAAGGGTAAAGATATTTTTTTGAGATTAATAGCTCATTTTTTGGACTACTATCAGCAAATCATCCAAACCTCAAAACAGATATTTGCTGTGATAATAAACTTGATACCAAAACGTTGACGTGTACGCCATTGATAGATTGGCCGATTGGATAATTTCAATATCCTGTCTGAAAGAGCTTGCCGGAACCGAACATTAAAATTAGTAAGAATTAAGAATAGCCTTAAACCTGGTAAATAATAACTAAATTTGGGGCCCTTTCACAAAAATCTATAACATTTAGAGTAACCGAAATAGGCATCAATGTGGGACACGTTTAGCCTTCAGGCAGTATGTTAGGCAAATCAAATTGGGGAATACAGGCCGAGACCTACGTTCACTACGTATAAACACTGCCGTCAGTCTACACTTTGTGCATGTGTTATCAAAGTTGTTCAATATTCAACACTAGAGGACATATTGCAACGGTGGCCATTCTACGAGTAGCTAGCAGTATGTTTATCCAAAAATATAAAACGGATTTTACTAAAGTGAAAGTGTTTCGACTGGGTAGATGATGTCTCAGACTGCTTCACAAAGATGGTGGTGCTTCATTGTTTGTCATCCATATTACCACGACCTAGATTGGTCTTCTTTTTTTTTTTTGTTTCTTTGTTTGTTTCTTTTTTCTTAAAAAAAAGAAGATGTTAATTTCTGATCAAAAAAGAAATTTTACTCTCTCTTTAATCCTGTGTAAGAGGAAGTGATGGTAACGTGTCGGTTTTCGAAACAGAGTTACCACCGGAAACCATATTTTGAGGTGGTCTCAACACGAACTATTCAGCTTCCAGTCTCTCCTCCCCGCACCCTCTCTCTCTCTCTTTTTCAAAAAGGCCAGAAAAACCATAATTTTGGCCATTGACCTACTAATTTTCAATTCCGATACTAAGATTTCGTCCTAATCAGTTTAGTTTTTTACTAAAAAACGTTTTCTGATTTGATTCCTCGTAGCATGCAAGTTTATTGTATCACTGACTGTTTTCGGTCTTTTGTCCATCATCAGATTAGAAGATGTTTGATATGGAGAATTTGATTTCAACTAAGTTTCTGTCTCGCACAACATTTGCTGACTAGTATTGTAAAAATGATTAATTGTTGTTCATTATTTTTGGTGACTGATTCATAGTTTCAATAGGATGAAAAAATAATTGTCATTTCAGTCGTGGTACATCAGAAACCAACACACAAAAAAAGGAAAGTGCTAGAAATGATATATACATATCTAAGACAGAAAAAAGTTAAAATTTGTAAAACAGACACGAACAATTTAAACAACATATACGCAAACTTATTACAAAATACTTGGACAATTGGCAACACTGACTTCCAAACAACCTAACACATATCACACAGACCGATCACACTCAGTCCATGAACAGACAAGACAGAAGACCAACCCTTGATGTAAAATATTACTTTGTAAACTAGGTAAATAATTTTTTGTAAATTTCGTTACATTATACATATTCATTTTAATAGAATCATTGTTAACAATCTGTAAACATGTTCCACAGCCCTGAAGCTGACCTAGTCCCTATAAAAGTTTATAATGACTGGCATTATTTTTTCATCCTATTAAAATGATTAAGATACATATGTTCATCAATATTTAATTTTACAGTTATTATTTCCCAGTATAAAATACAACTCCAACTAAATCATGCACAAAACATGCAGAACCCTTAAAATACATGCTTTTCATAAATGTTCATTTTATTATTTTTACGCGATATATTAATGATTCATTAATCTTTTGAAATAACACTACATGTAACCTCCTTCAATCAATCGGCAAGTGAAATCGTAATCTCTACACCAAATTGACTAATCTACCTTTGACAATGGGTGAAAGCTCCAAAGTAGTCAGGGATACGTACAATAAACATGCGTATGACTATAAAAAATTCAGCGTTTTATTGAAACTTAATTTATAAACCACGGATAAGGGCTAGTGATTTGATTTGGCCCTTTTTTGTAATAGAAAAATTTGTTAAGGGCAATCCTAGGGCAAGGTGTAGGTTTAAGCTTACCTCTAATAGGCCAATTTAGTGGACTATTGTATACTATATAT
This sequence comes from Rhodnius prolixus, assembly GCF_049639745.1. NCBI lineage: Eukaryota > Metazoa > Arthropoda > Insecta > Hemiptera > Reduviidae > Rhodnius > Rhodnius prolixus. Next base: position 8,537,269 of record NW_027411583.1, on the reverse strand, counting down.
CAACTAGAATTAAGTTGCTTTAATTTAAAAGAAAATGGTCTGACAAAAAAAAGAACCTGTTTTATAGGTTTTTTTTAGTTTTCCAAGATTTTTTAGGAAATTGCTTCTACAATCTTCTTTTTGCCAGATTGCCAGAAAAAGTTTCGAGCCCTATCTTTTCCACTTTTCTAAGTGGCTGGGTTCGGATCCCTCGATTTTCCATTCTAACTTTCTGATTAGACACTATTCGATTATTCCATTCTATCCTATTGATTATTCGTATAATTGACTTTTCTATTCGATTGAAAAGTATATTTGATTAGACGTTATTCGATTTTCTCAATAAGACTAAATCTTCTTAACTGTTGATATGTTAAAGCCGAAGTAAATGAAAGATCACTCAACAAAAGAATATACTTAGAAACAATCAGAAATTGGCAAAAAGAGCGTTCTGACTGTGCTTAATCTCAACAAAATGTTCCATTTATTTAATTAACCAGCCAATCATGCTGCAACAAACCATTCTCTAAAAACACATACTACTTACCCTTCAGGGCTTCAAAACATTCACTTCCGATGTATTGCAATCACTATTGTTGCAATAAAATGGAAAGTGGAAAAATTTTATTGTGAAATTAAACTTTCTCTAGTTTCAATATCCAAAACTATTCAATGTCAATACATTTACTATAGTTTTGAATCAAATCAATTAAATTTAATTCAATCAAAAATCTAATTTACATTAAAAAAAAAACGCTCCTAAAATTTTAATTAAAAACTGTATTATTTGTATAATTTTCTTTTAAAAAAAATCGTAAAATTAAAAAAAAAAAATAAAGTAATTGCCTATTTTTTAAGGCAGGCTTTACATCCAACTACCAAATTAGGTGACGTGGACGGGGGCGACTAACATACTTTACCATAAATTTCTCATATTAACCATTAAATAAAATCCAAGGGCTATACTAGTACCGTAATACATCTTAGCTTTGCGGGTCTAGCCTATAACCTACTAGCAAACATACTTTACTATAAATTTCTCATATTAACCATTAAATAAAATACAAGGGCTAGACTAGTACCGTAATACATCTTAGCTTTGCGGGTCTAGCCTATAACCGACTCACATACTTTACTATAAATTTCTCATATTAACTATTAAATAAAATCCAAGGGGTTAGACTAGTACAGCAATACATCTTAGCTTTGCGGGTCTAGCCTATAACCGCCTAACATACTTTACTATAAATTTCTCATATTAACCATTAAAAAAATCCAAGGGCTAGACTAGTACCGCAATACATCTTAGCTTTGCTGTCTAGCCTATAACGGCCTAACATACTTTACTATAAATTTCTCATATTAACCATTAAATAAAATCCAAGGGTTAGACTAGTACCTCAATACATCTTAGCTTTGCAGGTCTAGCCAATAACCGTTCGGCTACCATGGCACCTTTAAAATTTGATTAACGGCACTTCTAATTGTGTGGGGTTGGATAGATTCCCACTAAAGTACTATATACTAGTATAAAGTACGGTTCCTATCTAATTTAATGGAGGATTCCTTCACCGGATGTGCGTCTTCAATTTTGTACGAAACGGTTCTTAGTTTTTATAGGGGAAGAATGGGTTAGGCTTCTCCTGTATGTTTACATTTTAGGGAAATGTACGGTTTTATAAACTACATAATTTTGGTCATCATTTAATATTGCCTATAAGTTAGTAAAATAAAGAAAATTTCGAACTCAGAATTTCGGGAACAGCAAGAAAGTCGTGCAAGTGATCACAACTAAATTTGTATTTTTTATTTCTTTTCTCCCCCCCCCCCCAGTGTTGAGATTATCATTCCCACGTGTGCTTTGAACTTTACCCCCATTCCAGGCCAAGTAACAAAAAAACATGAAAAGTAGGTCACAAAACATGTGAATGTGCAGTTGAAAGAGATGCCGCACAGCCTGATCCATATGCCATAAAATGGAATCCTAACTGCAAGTCGCACATTGTAAAACAATAAACAACATCTATGAAACGTCCATCAAGCGGATAGAGTGTTGTTTGTCGGTAGGTCTGTCTGACTTGCTTTGTTAACCTTTGTGCAACCGCTCCCCTCCTCACGCCGCCACAAAAACTTTTCTAACTTTCAAAAAGCCCCATTTTTCTATTATTAAAAAATTTCAATACAGTACCACTAGTTTTTATTAAGGTCGGCGCTGGCCCCTCCTCTTATATTTGGCCTAGATTCTGAAAGCCATTTTTACGACGGCAATTCTAACTATTTTGAAAAAATATTTTTGTTAAAATATATATATAATATCTTTTAATGTATTGTGGTACTGAGTTCAATTCCCGGTCTTAGGCCTTGGATTTTATTTAATGGTTAATATGAGAAATTTACAGTAAAGTATGTTAGGCGGTGATAGACTAGACCCGCAAAGATAAGATGTATTGCGGTACTACTCTAGCCCTTGGATTTTATTTAATGGTTAATATGAGAAATTTATAGTAATGTATGTTAGGCGGTTATAGGCTAGACCCGCAAAGCTAAGATGTATTGCGGTACTAGTCTAGCCCTTGGATTTGATTTAATGGTTAATATGAGAAATTTACAGTAACGTATGTTAGGCGGTGATAGACTAGACCCGCAAAGCTAAGATGTATTGCGGTACTAGACTAGCCCTTGGATTTTACTTAATGGTTAATATGAGAAATTTACAGTAAAGTATGTTAGGCGGTGATAGACTAGACCCGCAAAGCTAAGATGTATTGCGGTACTAGTCTAGCCCTTGGATTTTATTTAATGGTTAATATGAGAAATTTATAGTAATGTATGTTAGGCGGTGATAGACTAGACCCGCAAAGCTAAGATGTATTGCGGTACTAGTCTAGCCCTTGGATTTTATTTAATGGTTAATATGAGAAATTTACAGTAAAGTATGTTAGGCGGTGATAGACTAGACCCGCAAAGCTAAGATGTATTGCGGTACTAGACTAGCCCTTGGATTTTACTTAATGGTTAATATGAGAAATTTACAGTAAAGTATGTTAGGCGGTGATAGACTAGACCCGCAAAGCTAAGATGTATTGCGGTACTAGTCTAGCCCTTGGATTTTATTTAATGGTTAATATGAGAAATTTATAGTAATGTATGTTAGGCGGTTATAGGCTAGACCCGCAAAGTTAAGGTATATTGCGGTACTAGTCTAGGCCTTGGATTTTATTTAATGGTTAATATGAGAAATTTACAGTAAAGTATGTTAGGCGGTGATAGACTAGACCCGCAAAGCTAAGATGTATTGCGGTACTAGTCTAGGTCTTGGATTTTATTTAGTAGTTAATATGAGGAATTTATAGTAAAGTATGTTAGGCGGTTGTAGGCTAGACCAGCAAAGCTAAGATGTATTGCGGTACTAGTCTAGGTCTTGGATTTTATTTAATAGTTAATATGAGGAATTTATAGTAAAGTATGTTCGCTTGTCGCCTCCGTCCACGACACCTAATTTAGCAGTTTAATGTAAAGCCCACGTGAAAAAGTAGGCTTTACTTCACTTTTTTTTTATAATATATTTTACTACTTTCACTCATTCACATAAAGAGGAAGTTGGCAACAAATGCATATTCCGTACTTCCACCGGAAATAGACATTTTGTGCTGCCCCGAGTATGAAAAAAATGGGTTCCATAAAATGGGTCTCCCTCTTCCTGAATCTGAAAATTCCTAAAAGATCAATTTTGATATTGGGGACTTCAAAAAAAGTAAGGCTTCAGTCAAACTTTATCAACGTCATCACTTAAATTATAACTAAGAATAAAGTTAATAACATATTTATATAAAAAATAAATAAATAAATAACAAGAATAAAAAAAAAACATGCGGCGTGACTTAAGTGACCCGGTTAACTTTACCAGAAACGAAAGTGATTGCGTAGCGCTACTTCTAGCCCCCCCACCATAGCGAACACAATATGTAAGTTTGTGAGTTAGTGGTGGCCGTTTGGCCTATGTACCCCTAGTGAAAGTAAATAGAAATACCAAATAACTATATCTACTTCTGAAGTAGATGAAGAAGAACTTCTAAGAGTAATAAAAAGCCGTTAGAGAACACGATGGTCGGCTTGGATATAAGGGGAGGGAAAACCTTTAGAAGTAAAAACCTTCCCATTCTCAAGAACAGCGCATCTTGACTCTCGAAGAAAGTGTGTGTCCTTCTTAGTTGCCCTTTTATATTTTCCATTACGTTTCTTTCTATTATATGGACCTAAAAAGTCTACGAACTCTACTAAACCCATAAAGGTTGGTAAAGACTGAAGGTTTTTTTTATTTTTATAAGGGCCATATTATAAAAAGGGAGCTTTTACTTTCTATTACAGGAATGTAATATACTCTACCACTTTTCCTAAAGTTGAATATGGACCCTTTACCGTTTTTAAATGTGACCCACATTGGAAAAGAAAAATGAGAATTCTAACCTGGCACCCACACAATCAATCATAAAAACTTGTGACATTTTTACAAACTTAGTATATACAGAAGGGCATAAGTCTAGGAGGTCATTACCCTAATTTAAAATATTTTAGATTGGGCAATCCTAAACTTAAGTAATTTAGAGTAACCTAGGTGAATTATAAGCAGAGTTTGTCGTAGAATTGTGAGTAAAACTGTAGTCGATGGTCATATGGTTGGAGAGGGAAGATGTGCTCCAGCGTCCCTCGGCTCCATACTTCCCGATGGAAGCAGTAAAGGACGTAACGAGGGAGAAGGAGGTGCCATCCTAGTACGAGGTGATTTTAAGTGACGTGACGGCGCTAATGACCAAGCTGCAGATGCGCCGAAAAAAAAACAAAAATTGTGTGTAAAAAGGATAATATCGAAAAGCAACCCTCTTTTTACTATAAAAAGATCAAATTCCCCAATTTTCTTTAAATTAAAAAAGCGTATCCCTCATTTATAGGGTAATTTTTTTGCCACAACACAGATCACAAGATATTGCATTAAGTCTTCTTTCCCATACTTCCACTAAAACTGCAGCTCCAAGATTCTCATCTTACAACAACCTCCATGCTTCTGAAGGACATCATTCAGTTATCCCAATGATCTCAACCTGGAAAACAGCGTTCAGAACTCCTTTTCTTCAAATTCTCTAACCAAAAGCTTCAGCTCCAGACAGGATATATAGAAGAACAGGATTTTACTACTGACTAAAAAACCAGGCACCTTCAGAGTATTCTCGCCACAAAACAAAGACTAAACAAATGACTGTGTAGGCGTCTTCTTGCACCTCATATTCGTAACCAGCCACTTCTATATTAACGGCCGGAAATGGGTTTGCAGTTTTCGATTTAAGTAGGAATGCTTATCTGGTTTTCTCCCATGTATTTACACGCCCTAATATTAACTGCTCCGAGTTATTATCTGTGTAGCAATCCAGTTATGAGTAGATAATAACTTATTGGTCATAAATACAAAAATATAACTGGACATCTCAATCGCCAACAGTTAATTGAGTTATTATTAAACAGAAAGCAATCGAGAAGTTGATTTGAAGATAACTAGCCTATATTTTGTGAAGCTTAACTAGATGATTATATCGGTTTGAGGTTTCATTGTGTGTGTGTCTGTGTGAGGAGGGGAAGGTAATAAATAATGTCTGAAGGAAGGAGAAGTGCTGGTTTGAGGAGGGGAAGTGGCTGAGTAATGGAGGCATGGAGGGCACACTTTCCTCAGCTCGCAGCATCCCACTCAATACTTTCACTACATCGTAACAACGGCTACAGCCGACTTACCCTCACCAACAACACAACTACATAACAAAGAGCTGAACCTTATCAAACCTCTACCTAATTAGATATCATCATCATCATCCCACGTACAACTTTCGCCGGGACTAAGTACGCTCTATTCCCAGGATTGTCTTTGTGAACTCTACAGTTTTTATTAAACAAACTGCTCGTAATATTAGAAAAGAACTTGCAAAGGGCTATAGTGCAGATTATCTATTTTCAGTTATCACAGAATTTATGTCCCTTTTAAAGGCCCTTAGAGACTAGAAAAATGGTTTCTGTAAATGAATGTGTTTGTCTGTGAGTCTGTACAAAAAAAAAATAGCCCTTTAGTGAATTGAATTCTTAGTTTTCACTTTCCATTTTGTGGGAATCAAACCAAATAAATTTTCTCTCGATTTTCTTAAAGTTTTGAAAGTTGATTGCGCACATGTATATCCAAACGATTTCGCTGAGAGGTTAGCTTAAACTAGATACCAACGCGGAGATCCTAAAGTTCGAATGCAGCTCAGCTGACCCTTAAGATTTTTCTCTTCCTAGGAGCTTGTTTACAGCACACTATCCGGTGATGGCAGTGCAGTAAAAATAGCTCCGGCCGTCAATAACATCAGATTTTAACGCGCCTTACTTAGTAGTGTACGAAGGATTGAAAATTTACATTAAGTGCACCAGAAATAGTACAAATCAAGGTCATCCATAATCAAATTAAAAATATTTTACAGCTGATCAAAAAAAAAACAACAACCTCAACTGTAGGAAATATATTCCGTTCAAACTGGGCGCAATTCTCACAATATGTATATCTTATCGATATATATATCGTAACATTAATGTTTATTTAAGCATTAATATGGAACACCACACTCATAATTCCGTGCAATATATCTAGAGCATATATTTATTTAAGTTAGACATATGTAAACATTAGCAAAACATAAATTAAAAAAAAAAATACGACGCAGATATAGAAGTATGGATTCCATGTGGTTGAACTAATCTCTGAGAACGATATATCTGATCTAAATAAACAGGTGTGATCAATTTTATCAACTATATATCAAGGTGTACTTATAGAGCAAGGTGAAATTTTATTCATTAAATAATAATAATAATATTTTCAATAAACACGGAATTTTTGTTACCAGCACCAAGAGATGGGACCGTACATTACATGCACACACACAGACAAAGTCACTTTAAGGGGGGAAATCTTCTCATTTTTCTTTTCAAAGTATCATTAATAAACTATTTTTCCGAAAGCCACTGTGAGATGTTTAGGTGCCATGGGTAGCTGAGCGATTATAGGCTAGACCCGCAAAGCTAAATGTATTGCGGTACTAGTCTAGCCCTTGAATTTTATTTATTGGTTAATATGGGAAATTTATAGTAAAGTATGTTTGGTGGTTATAGGCTAGACCCGCAAAGCTAAAATGTATTGTGGTACTAGTCTAGCCCTTGAATTTTATTTAATGATTAATATGAGAAATTTATAGTAAAGTATGATTGGTGGTTATAGGCTAGACCCGCAAAGCTAAGATGTATTGCGGTACTGGTCTAGGCCTTGGATTTTATTTAATAGTTAATATGAGAAATTTATAGGAAAGTATGTTAGGCGTTTATAGGCTAGACCCACTAAGCTAAGATGTATTGCGGTACTAGTCCAGCCCTTGTATTTTATTTAATGGTTAATATGAGAAATTTATAGCAAAGTATGTTAGGCGGTTATAGGCTAGACCCGCAAAGCTAAGATGTATTGCTGTACTAGTCTAACCCCTTGGATTTTATTTAATAGTTAATATGAGGAATTTATAGTAAAGTATGTTAGGCGGTTATAGGCTAGACCCGCTAAGCTAAGGTGTATTGCTGTACTAGACTAGCCCTTGGATTTTATTTAATAGTTAATATGAGAAATTTATAGTAAAGTATGTGAGGCGGTTATAGGCTAGACCCGCAAAGCTAAGATGTATTGCGGTACTAGTCTAGCCCTTGGATTTTATTTAATGTTTAATACGAGATATTTATAGTAAAGTATGTGTTTGCTGGTCGCCTCCTTCCACGACACCTAATTTGGTAGTTGGACGTAAAGCAAGCCTGCAAAAATAGGCATTACTTTACTAGCAAAATTAGTGAAGATAGAATTCCCTTCAAATATCCTGCAGAGAAATGTTCCGTTTTACAAATTTTAAAATGAGATAAAAAAAAACCATTACTTTTACATTACAATAAACAATAAGGTTTCCTAGATTTTTTAACATAAACTTCCAAAGTGTAGTTACAAATGACGTAAGTTAACTTGGTGTAATGCAACTACATTTTCTAGGAAGCCCTACCCAAAGGAAAAAATTGGTTTTTATTAGAAAATGTTTCTAATAAAAGTAATAGGCCTACAATGTAAGCTAAGTTTAGGGAAAATTGTTTATTTATTTAATTTTTTCGTAAATGGCGCGATAAAAAAAAGGAAATATCATTTTAAACTAAGATAACATCCTGTGAGAGTAGGAAAAGATAAAACAGGAAAAACTATCTGAATAACACACACACACAAATATATTAATAAACCGAATGACAAATTTCACCAAAAGATTATTTTAAAATTCTAATTTAGTAGGTCAAACAGCTGGTCTGATGAAGAGACACCTACACCTCCATAGAAACTTCAGAGTTTTTTTTTTAGTATTTATTCTATTTTAGTAGGTCGTCTTCTAATACTGTGGTTATTGTCACGAGTTTGTGTACTCATTTTGGTGAGATGCTTTTCTACTAAATTGCTGGCCACCTAATAAATGATAATTAAATCTGTTTTAAAGTACCAATTTAAGTGAGATTGAGAATTTCAAAGTGTCAAATTGAAATTAAATGGACATAGAATAATGACTGCTAAATTCTCTCCGTTCTATAAAAAGAAATGTGGAACGTAATGAGTAAGTAAGTAAAGTAAAGTGTCGTGGATGGAGGTGACTACCAAACATACTTTACTGTAAATTTCTCATATTAACCAATAAAATAAAATTCAAGGGGTTAGACTAGTACCGCAATACATCTTAGCTTTGCGGGTCTAGCCTATAACCGCCTAACATACTTTACTGTAAATTTCTCAAATTAACCATTAAATAAAATCCAAGGGCTAGACTAGTAGCGCAATACATCTTAGCTTTGCAGGTAAGTAACCGCTCCGGCTATCGTGGCGCCTGAACATAATGAGTATTTGGTTGCATTTAATTTGTTTTGAAATTAATTCTAATTTAAATTATGGCTTAAGAAAATGATGAAATTATGTATTTTAAATTTATGTTAGTGATGTATGAGGATTGGGGCTAAAAGAAAGTAAAGGAAGTGGCCAGAATTCCTTGGTTTCTACTAATAAAGAAAAAAGTAAATGCATTCCCCTAAGGATATATAAAGGCTAGCCCTTCCCAGAGCAGATCAGTGTAATCCAGACATGAAATAAAGAAGTAGTTCGAGATTATCCTGGATAGTTGAAATCTCCAAGAAATTTAAATGTAAATTACGGAAATAATTATACTGGCCAGAATATTAATGTACAGATTCCGCAACTCAGCCATAACCCTGAACACCTCTGAAGGGTGTATCTGTGCCATTCTCTTCTCTCAACCTTTCACCTCTACATTATCGCCAGCTTAAAGGACGACATCTCAAGATCAAATGGCCCAACAGAGTCAATTATAGACAATTACTTGGAGGAGGTCAAATATTATCTATCTACAAGCTAAATCCTTTCTAAAATATAGCAAAATCTGTGCCCACTCTTTTCCCGGATTCTGTAAAAACCTGGATCTTTAAAATATCCGGTTGTAGACAACATCTGTATTAGAACGGAACTATCTGAGTGTTAAAATAACAGGAAATGGTCCGGAAAACTCTACAATTGTCTCTCTCTTTATGTGACTCATTTAAGATCTAGTTTTCCTTAAACATGTGGTAGACTCGAACAGAAATTGTTTTCTAACAAATAAAAAAAAAGTAGCAACACGCGGGATTCGAACTGGGGATCTACCACCTTCAAATACATGCTTTATAAACTTTCAACACCGGCCTCCCTTATCTAAATATTGCAGATGCTACCATTTTTTGTTTTTGTGTACCCTTACTTCCAGGTAGAACACAATTTATAAAATTTTTTACTTGTGAAATTTTCTCTTACGTTGGTAAGTCAGAAAATAAAGGGGAAAACCAAAAAATAGTGAAAAGAAAAAAGCTAATAGATATATGAAGGGGATTTTCAAGCATAAAAATGCACACCAGTGCTTAAGCTTTAGCAGGCCAACTAGTGTAAGTGTACAGAAAGTGCTGATGATGCTAGAAAACTAAACAGCTGTTAAGTTTAATTAATATTTTAACAAATTGAATTGTAAATTTTATTTGCTTAAAAGGTTATAAAATTCAGGGTTATCTAAAAATGCTTTAAAATCTACTTTAAATATCTGGGTACCATCCTTGAAGTGGATGGCGGCTCTAGGAGAGAAGTGTCAAGAAGGATCACTGAGGGTCGCAGAGCCATACGGTTGCTCTACTGTGGAGCAGTAACATACTACCGTCAATTAAATGGTTGATGTATAATTCCATAGACGAAAGCATTATACTGTACGGTAGTGAAACATGGACTCTAGGAAGTCAAGAGAGAGGGAAATTGTTGGAAACCGAGATGGATTTTTTTGGAGAAGGTCCGCTCGAAAATCCCGTTTATAAAGAGTGAGAAATTCGGAGATAAGAAAGACTATGGAAGTAGAGAAGGACATCTTCCAATTACGAAGAAAAGGTTGGTGTGGCTCGGACATGTTTCAAGGATGGAAGAGCGAAGGATTCCTAGACGGACCATGGAATGGGACCCAGAGAGAAGCTGCGGAAGTCACGGCTTAAGATGGCTAAGGAGGATATGGCGTTTCAATTGAAGATGCAAAAAAAACAGAGAGATTTGGAGTAAAATAAAAAATTAAATTAGTTTGGGCGAGGGAATCCTCATTGTGGGGAAAACCCTTGGGGAAAAAAATGGATAATTTCTAATTAACTTATTTTCTAACTGAACACAAATAAAGCGGAAAAGAGCCATTTTTTTTGGATAATTTTTAACCAACCAATAGCATTTGACGTCCTGACAAATACAAACCGGTGAAAAAGCAGTTTTGAAAATTGAAAATAAATTAAAGTAATTTCTTTAAAATGATCATTTAGAATTTATATCGTTCTTGAACTTTTAGTTGAACTATAATTTCCAAGTTTTAACCTCCTTGTATAAAAAAAAAGGAAGTAAATGCTTTGTGTATATGTGTGAGTGTGTAAGAGATGAGATGATAGTGAGAAGAACCTTGCTATTTATATTAAACTCCATAAATTCTAACTTCCGGGTTTCGTAACATTGATAACTAACTACACAGCGGCTTCTTTCTATATCATATCTTGATGTAACAATTACGAGGGTCGTTTGAAAAGACCGTGCAAAAATAAAAACTACTTAATTTTTTGGGGTAAACCTTTTTTATTTTTCAACATAGTCTCCTTTTAGGCTTATACACTTCGTCCAACGCTGCTCTAGTTTGTTGATCCCTTCCGAATAATAGGATTTGTCCAAGTCTGAAAAATAGCCATTCGTTTCTGCAATCACCTCCTCGTTTGAATAAAATCTTTTACCCGCCAGCCATTTCTTCATATTGGGGAACAAATAGTAGTCCGAGGGAGCCAAGTTTGGAGAATAGGGGGGATGTGAAACGAGTTGGAACCCTATTTCCATTAATTTTGCGACCACAACTGCTGAGGTGTGAGCTGGTGCGTTGTCGTGATGGAAAAGGACTTTTTTGTGGGCCAATCGTGGGCGTTTTTCTTGCAGCTCGGTTTTCAAACGGTCCAATAACGATGAATAATATGCACCTGTAATAGTTTTACCCTTTTCCAGATAGTCGATGAGGATTATTCCTTGCGAATCCCAAAAGACAGTCGCCATAATCTTTCCGGCCGAAGGAACGGTCTTCGCCTTTTTTGGCGCAGATTCCCCCTTGGTAACCCATTGTTTAGATTGTTCTTTGGTCTCAGGAGTGTAGTGATGTATCCATGTTTCATCCACAGTGACGAAACGACGCTTAAAGTCCTGCGGATTCTTCTGGAACAGCTGCAAACCGTCCTTGCAACACTTCACACGATTTCGTTTTTGGTCAAGCGTGAGCAATCGCGGCACCCATCTTGCGGATAGCTTTGTCATGTCCAAATGTTGATGCAAAATATTATGTAGCCGTTCATTCGAGATGCCCACAGCATTAGCAATCTTACGCACCTTCACTCTTCTGTCATCCATCACCATATCATGGATTTTATCAATGATTTCTGGAGCAGTAACCTCAACAGGGCGTCCAGGACGTTCAGCGTCACTTGTGCCCATAAGGCCACTCCGAAAATTTTGAAACCACTTATAAACTGTTCTAATCGAAGGTGCAGAGTCACCATAATGTTTATCAAGCTTCTCTTTAGTCTCCTGAGGCGTTTTGCCTTTCATAAAGTAGTGTTTAATCAACACACGAAATTCTTTTTCGTCCATTTTTTGAAAATCACTCGACTTCCTCGATTCAAACGAATGCCAAACACAAAGAAATAGACCGATCTGGCTGAAACTTCGTGTATGTTCTTCCAAGAGATGCTACTAACTAAACATAACCTCGATACGCGCCAGTGGTGCTATCTCTCTGACTTTGCACGGACTTTTCAAACGACCCTCGTATTTATTTATTTATTTATTGACACTTTTTGATTAACAGTTAGTGGCTAATTTTGTCCTTGTATTAACATAGATGAAATCTTTTAAAGGTAAAATTCTAAATTCACTTTATATAAACTGATGTGTACACTCACGCAACTGTTTCCTACTAAAATTTTTGAAATGTTGACTATAATTAGATCATCACACATTAAAATGCGCTAAATGAATTTTCCCGAATGAAAATGAATTTTCTTAATTATAAATAAATAAATGCATATTTTGCGTGTATTTTTATTATTATTATTGACTCTCAAGGTGGAACTGGTTTACCCTACGTTACTATAGCCTGATAGCTTAATGTCGTACATTATACTGATCTAATAACTGTCTAATCGCTGCTTCTTTCAGTCCAGAATATTCCGCCACTAGTGTTCGTTAAGATTTGATCACTTCTGGCCATGGACAGCCAAATATTTCAACCTCCTGAATAGCTAGGCAATCAAACAGAATGTGAGATGTCGTTTTCTTCTCTTCCTAGGAGAGCCCTGCCTAGTGGCTACGAGTTAATTAACTCCACCTTGAGAAATATATTATACGTATGGTTCATTAATAATGTCAATAATTCATGTCTATTATACGCCACGATAGCCGAGCGGTTATAGGCTAGACCCGCAAAGCTGTATTACGGTACTAGTCTAGCCCTTGGATTTTATTTATTGGTTAATATAAGAAATTTATGGTAAAGTATGTTCGCTAGTCGCCTCCGTCCACGACACCTAATTTGATAGTTGGATGTAAAGTCTGCCTGATTAATTAGGCTTCAATTTACAATACATTTCTTCGTTTACTTTTCATTAATGTTTATTTCATAGCCTTAAAGAGTCAAAATTATTTGGCAAAACCCACATTCCGATACGACCTCATTAAGAACCTTGCAGTGATTTTATTCCTAAATGTTGTATCTTAAATGATGTGAATAGTTTAAAAAACATCAATCAATCAATCAATAATAATTAGAACATAAGAGAAATAGGGAATAATCAGTCTAACTCTCTCGCATACCCAGTAAACTATCCTCTCTGCTTGGAAAGTAAGCTGCCTAGATACAGACCATATGGGAGATGCTCATGTTCAACGCAAACAACAGTAGGTGGGGGAGAGATTTAGTTAGTTTAGTAGAGGAGGAGAAGGAGAAGGAGGGTTTAGCAGGAGAGGGAAGCCCACTAACGGGATGAGAGTGAAAGTGAAGTTATCAGGTTTGGAGGTCACCAGGTCAGGGTCATGGAACATTTCTCCACTTTTATGTATCTATATATATACATATAACTAGCTTGATTTGTGTGGGATGGAGTACCTAGAGAGAGAGTAACGCCATACTGAAGAGAAAGGCGCTTTTCGAAATTTTATTTACACATATTTATTTTTAAATTTGAAATAGAAATATAGTTTAATCAATCTCACGACTTGCACTTGTTACAATACTCTTAAATCTATTGTATCTTAAATCTATTTTATTGTTACTAACATTGACTAGTTAGTAAATAGTACATTCGCTTCATGACACATCCTTCTATTCACCCTAGTACAGATCTTAAACTGTCATTACGTCATAATAAAATACATACTATTCTATGGTTTTTGATTTACGCCTAAAATATATAACAATTTATAGAGAAAAATCGTAGAAGCCATGAGAAATATTTTATATGCAAGGTTCATTAATAATGTCAATAATTCTTGGCTATTAGACGCCACGATAGCCGAGCGGTTAAAGGCTAGTACCGCAAAGCTAAGATGTATTGCGGTACTAGTCTAGTCCTTGTATTTTATTTAATGGTTAATATGAGAAATTTATATTAAAGTATGTTTGGTAGTCGCCTTCGTCCACGACACCTAATTTGGTAGTTGGACGTAAAGCCGGCCTGCGAAATTAGGCATTACTTTTTTTTTCATTATAATTACTGTATAACTAATTAAGATTACATGTTTGTAATAAGACTACATCTTTTATGTGAAATAATTTTTTTTGTTAGTTTTTTCTTTAAGGGTATTTCTTTAAAAGTAGTTCTAAGGGAAGTGCGGTGACAGCTCTTTTCTCTAAAGTGCTATTTCTCTGAATTTTACATCATTACCATCTGTGTAACCGAGAAATTTAAATATGTTACCAATGACAACAAAATTTCGAAATTGAAGAAGATGTCTTTTAGCCGGAAATGTAAATCTCTTGAACGAAATCTCTTTACTTCCGATAACACTCTACTTAGTTCGCAACCAGTAGATCACAAAACGTCTTATACCCAAGAGAAAACAAATTAAAAAAAAAAAGACAAAAAGAAAACTTTAAATTGAAAAAAATAAAAAATCCATTTTAGATTAATGATATCCAACTTATCCCAGATATGGTAGGGAAAAAAATGGCATTAAATATAACTCTAGAAGATCAGCAGGAACGGTGTTATGGTTAGCTGTAGAGAATGTGTGTCAAGGTGCATGAGGGAACCCCGAGGAGATCTAGGACACCAGACTGCGAACTAAAGTGGAACTCAAAAGGAATCTTTCTTCTTCAGACTAGCCTGCATTCTAACTCATAAATAGCTCTAATAACAGCGTACTTATTGATTGCATTTATACGTCTATTTTGCTAATTATCTATGCAAATTAGTTTACCACGGATATTGTACAGTACATTGTTACTAATTTCTCATCTGCTTTCCATTATCTTCAATTCCCTCTCACTAAGAGGAAGTATTGCAATTTTTTATTCCAAAATCTCACCGGAAGTATCCAGTTTAATGTCCTCTGTGTGTCAAAACAGTGTTTTTTCTTTCCTCTAACTAGTCTACGGGTAGTTCTGTGGAGGGGATGATGTTAGATATACCTATAAACGTGTCGTTACAGTGTGATATATGGTTTTTAGGAACAGTATATATGCATAGAATGTAAATTTTCGGCTGAGAAGTGAATGTCGACAGTAGAACATTCAAATAGGCTGAAGAATTAACGATAGAGTGCGCAGCAGTAGTAGGACAAGTGTGGATATTTAGAGAGTGTCCTTTAGCTGGAGAGGCAGGGTCCTACGGATGGGTATGGAGATCTGGTACGAAGGCCATCATAGAATATTGTTTACTCCAACTGGTGGAGATGGAGGGAGCGACAGTCAGATGAGGGGATGCCCTTGAGGAATAAATATCCGACAGTTACATAAGGGGGGCCCTTTTAAAAACCTTGACTCACACACACATTCTCTCTCTCTGCCACACGGCCTATTATGCCCTAATTTCAGCCTAGATTAGACATATTCTATTGTTTTCTAAAAACATAAGTTTGGTCCTCGATTCGTGCATAAATGTAAGTAAATGTAAAGTAATGCCTACTTTTTCAGGCGGGCTTTACATCCAACTACCAAATTAGAGTGTCATAGACGGAGACGACTAGAAAACATACTTTAAATTCCTCATATTAACCATTAAATAAGATCCAAGGGCTAGACTAGTACCGCAATACACCTTAGCTTTGCGGGTCTAGCCTATAACCGCCTAACATACTTTACTATAAATTTCTCATATTAATCATTAATCCAAGGCCTAGACTAGTACCGCAAATACATCTTAGCTTTGTGGGTCTAGCCTATAACCGCTCGGCTACCGTGGCGCCCTTACTATAAATTTCTTTTAATAACCATTAAATAAAATCCAAGGCCTAAAGACCGGGAATCGAACCCCCACTATACATATCAAAAAAGCAGTAAATATTGGATGTAAAGTTTCAAACTAGGTACTAAGTAAATAGTTTTATAAAGATATGTATTTATTTTTGAGTATCCAAGAAAAAAAAATAAAGTATTGCATTTATTGTCGACTTAATTTTGTCATAAACATTGTTTGAATGTAAAGAAGAGGGCATAATGTAAGTCTGATGGAAGAGTTTATTGTTGAAGAGTCAAAGAGAAATGGTTGATAAAGAGCGGTAGGGGAGGGAACACACAATAAAGAGCACTATTAAACCGGTGAACCAGAAAACTCTTGTGTCGGCTAGTCTTCAGACAGATCACCGACTTATCGTGTCAAGGGCGTACTGTAATTTAGTCTATCTAAACCAATAAAATATTTAGAGACTGTGAGACAAGTTATTAAAATTTATTGTTTCTAAGCGATTAAATTTAAGTATCTATTATAGTATATAGGAAAAATGTCGGTCTAAGCAAATTGGACAAATTCGAATGGTATTGATGATAAAGATGAAAACTGATGAAGAGGGGATAATGGCGTGTAAAAAGTTTCGTAAATGTTCATTACACAAAAATTTAACCTTCAATATCTCATCAAATATCATTACTAAAACATTGCAATTTGTATCAGTTATAGAGCTAAGTTTTCTCTACATTTTGCTAAAGAAATCATTATAATCTGATAATTAGGAAAAGATATATAATGGTTTGAAATTTGAAAGGGTTTAAGTGATTGATGAGAAATGATAAAAAAGAGGAGGAGACGCAATATGAGGTAAGCATGGTAAACTAAAGTTAAGCCCACTCTAATACAACAGCTGACTGTCTGAGAGAGGATCAGGAGTTGTTTAGGTAACGCGGTAAAGGACAGTGCGAGAAAAGGAGACTGTAGAACACGCGTTATTTACGGGTGAATTAAGGCAACACGGAAAACCGTTAGCCGAGATTAAAGAAAATTGTTGGAGCTATTTTCAAGAAAAATCGCATCCATAAAGTCGCGCTTACGGTGGACGAATTGCACTCCCAAAAACCTTAGCATCGGAAGGATTTTTTGAAGCAAACCTTGCGCAGCAAAGTTTGAAGCTTTCTGAAGCTTTTCTCTTAAACTCACATTTCAATAGGAAATCTTTACAAAATAGATATATCTAATTCTCCTTACCTAGGAGGCGATTTTCTTACAGGATGTGATAAATCGTTTTTTGTCGCCATCAACCACACTACCACACTATTTCTAGATTAAACACAGTAAAATGAACTCACACAAAATCCTTTGACGTAAATTTTGAAATCCCGAGCTTACTTTTTTTTTCACGCACAAGTTTAAAAAAAAAATATTATATCAAAAAATCACTCCTGTAAAAAAAAAAAAAAATACTAGTCCCAAAAAGTTTTCATTCCAGGAATATCTGGAAGGAAAAAACTTTAAATAATAATAAAATTCTATCTGCTTCATAAATAAACAGAATAAGTAATTATTACGAAAATATTTACCTGCTGCAAAGTCAAATCCAGGAGAGAGCTCTTGGAGACTAAAAGATGCTTTAAACGCAGAACACTAACCGAAAAGAGTGTAATTTACATGTAGTCGCGAATAAAAAATAAGTTCGACAAAAAAGTAACATGTATTTTTATGTATTAAACAAAATATAATGAAATACAGACTCACCGGCTCACCTCTACTTGGACTGGAAGTTCCGAAGAAGGATATTATTAATGGCCCATATAAATGTATTAATTAATAATTTTAATTCCATTTATTTTAATTAATAAAATTAATAATTATATTAATTAAACATGGAACTATAATTATTATTAATTTTTTTAGAGATAAAATATTTTAGAGAAAACTACAGCACTAATTTTGGTGCTGACATCATCAATATGGTGCCCCAATAATTCCTCAAGCCTACCTTTATAGCTAGCTGTAGGTTGGGATATGTAACCTCTCTTGGCAGTTACATATCCGGTGATGATATCCGCTTGCAGATGGATCCAAACACTTGACACTTGCACAGTTTAAATATACTATATCAACAAAAATACTTCGCATTAATTAATCTCTTTTTTGTGACGAAATTTTGACTAAACCGGAATAATTTTTTTTTGAACGCACTAACTCAGAGAAAAAGAACAATTAGTTGAAAGTGGAAAAGCACTTCCCGTGTGGATAAAAACACTCCCGAATTTTACACTATTCACCTGAAACAAATAAAAAATAAAATTGTAAGTATATATTAAAAGTGTATGCATATAAAAAATATTCTTAAATGGAAATATTGGTTCTAGAGAGGGGTTTGAGGTGGTGCATAGATATTTCTAATCTAAAATTGAAACCATATCTTCCGGTTATGGTCTTGACGCCACTTGTGAAGTATGCTACTACTTACGAGTACATCCTGAATGTAATAAATGCCAAGGTCCTTTTATAGGACTTTCTAGATCAGGGCATTTTCTTGAAAGAATGATCAAATACCAAATAAATAAAGGGTTTTCATGAAGATGGATGAAGCTGCGAAAGCAGTTAGAGTTACACGCGTTCTAAGATGGATAAAATCAAAGTTATTAAAGCCACAATTCCGGGACCAAATCCACATTTCCATCAGAACCTATATTTGAACAATAATTAACAGCTAAACACTTTCTAATGAAAATACAAATGAAATTTTCACAAAATTTTCCTCAACAAAACCAGTAAGAATTTGCAGGAGGAGTTCTCCTTGTATTTTACAATTAGAATATGGTAGGTATGATTTTTTTTAAGGACTTCCGCAATCATTTTAGGACTTGGCCAAGAGTCAATAAAATTGTATTCGTGAAATGTGGTCAACAAGGAACCAAAAATAAATATTCAGAAAACTTTTTTTGTTTATTATTGTTTTTTTGATTATAATTATCCTAAATTTGAAAGTTTATTTGTGAATAAATTCTTTGTGAATAGAAATTTATAAATTTGATATTTTATTTATTTAACGTCGTCTTTTTAAGCAATATTAAAGTTGTGGAGAGTAAGGCACTGCATCCTGAATCCTCCTTTTTTAAATCTATTTTAAATTGTAAATAAACTTTTTCAAATTCAAATTCAATTCTTTTTAAGCAAAGCGCTTTAAAAAAAAAAAAAGACCTTAAGAACTGAAAAGAATACAACGGTTAGATGGAAGGCCAATTTCAGATTGATGGAGGGGTGCAAAGTGATGTAACAATGTCAAAAGGAAAGCGAAATTCAAAAGAAAAAGGTCAAAAAGCATTGTTCGACTGAAAAGACCAAAAAAAGAGCGACTGAATTTCAATAAAATTCTATGATACCACAAAATTCTCTAATTACATTTTAATAATTAATGAGAGCGCTAATGGCCAAGGCAGTCGATGCGCCAAAAAAAAAAAAAAATAATAATAATTAATGAGAGAAGGTCCTTTGAGTGTTCCGAACATTTTAATTATAAAATCCACTAATTAAGGTCCCCAAACCATCCTCAATAACAATTTTTTTGAAAAAGCGTGTAGAATAAAATAGGAAGGTATTTGCACTTAAATAGCAAAATTAAACTGCGATTTCAGTACTTCCTTTTAAGAGGAGCAAGAAAAATAAACTGCGATTACAGTACTTCTCCCTAAAAGGCAAAGAGGCAAAGATTTTGAATCGAACGACAATTCATTGATGTAAATCGGTTCACTCATTGATAATTTTAACGAGTGCAGTACTTCCTCTTAGTACGTGTAAGAGCATGATGGCACTTCACAGCCACGTAGAGGAGCTTTGATCACTTCTTCATGCTAAATTTTATCAAAATTGGACTAAGCGTTATAGAAATATTGGTAATAATAGTTTTAGAAAGAGCCTTATTTGGGTGGGGCAAACTCCCCTCCTTATGAGGCATAGCGTCGAGACTTTTAAAGTACAAGTCTGAACAAAATTTCGATTCGAATGACACTTCATTCATGAAAATCGGTTCACGTCTCGATAATTTGAAACGATTGCTATACTTCCTCTTAACAAGTGTAAGAGCAGAATGTCGTTTTAATGTTACGTAGGGAAGCCATAACCCTATGATCCTACCAAATTTTATCAAAATCGGGCCAAGATTTACAGAGAAATTAGAAATAATAATTTTGGAGGGGGCCTTACATAAAGGGGGCTAACTCCTCTCCCACTCGATGTACAGCGTCGAGACCCCCAAAAGGCACATCTACATTAAATTCCGAATCGAATGACACCTCATTCATGAAAATCGGTTCTCGCGTTTAGGCGCTACGCAGTTTACAAAAAAGGTAACAACAACAAGAACAACAACCATTTTTGAAAATGCCGTTTTTGCTCATTTTCAGCAACTTTTTTCTCAAAATCTATTAGATCTGGGTTGTTGCAAAAAAATTACAGTTGTAAAGGAGGATTTGCCCTACATTTTAAAGAAAATTTGGGAATTTTATCTTTTATAGAAAAAGAGAAAAAAAATTGTCAAAGTTGGGAGTTTTTCAACGTTACGCTTTTTCGTGCAGTTTTTGACGATCAACCCTTATACAACTGTCCTACCGGACAGTTTTAATAAAAAAAAAAAAACATTGGAAAATAAAAATAACATCAAGTACTTGATGAAGAGTAAAACAAAGAAGATTCAATGAATCACTTGTAACAAAAAGAAATAGAACAGAAAGAAAATAGAAAAGAAAAACAATGATTTTCATTTTATTTTTTTTATTGAATAACGAAAATGATAATAATATCATTAAGAATAACAAGATAAAGAAATGACCTAGAAAAATATCGGGGAGAGAGAGAGAGACAGAGAGAAGAAAGAGAAGAAATAACGATATAGACAAAGATCATAATGAAATAAACCTGGACATATTTAAATGATAGAAGTGGGTCAGTGGGTCACCAGAAAGACTCACTAGTCCGAGGGTGTCCACCACCATCCAGCAGCTATAGTGAATGTTGTCGTCATCACTGGGAATATACATACGTGTGTATATATATATATATATATATATATATATAGAGAGAGATAGAGAGATTCATAGGGCAGGTCACAGCATGCTTTCAAATACACACAAATGTCCTCTAACACGTACCCATGAACATATGTGTAAAAGTATGTATGTACCTTATCTTATCCCGTTTATTGAAGTGAAAATTTTTGGTGCCCTAAATTTCCTATATTTGAAAGGTTATTGTTTTCTTAGGAATACTAAATGATTAAGGAAAATCATGCTTTGAAAAAAAAAAGAAAAAGTGAGAAATACCATTCATGTTTCATTTTCACGAAAAATTTTCCATTTTGCTACAGAACATTGAATCATACTGTTTATACATCTAACTTATCTCTAACAATGCGATAAGGGATTTATTAAAATCTGATAAACAGGAAGCGCGATATTACAATTTGATGTTTTAACGAATTAAAGGACCTCCAAAATTAACCTTCAAATATCTCAATAACTATTATTATTAGAACATTGAAACTTATGCTATTTATAGATCTAAACTATCTCTACAATATGATATGAAACTTGTTGAAATCTGATAAATACGAAGAGAGATATAGCGGTTTAAAATTTCAACCAATTTTAAATCCTAAAAATTTTTTTGGGAACCTAACCCAACCTAACCTGACCTAACCTAACCTAGGCTAGCCCAACCTTACCTAATATTACCTAACCTCTCATTTATTTTTCTAATCTTTTCTAGTTAATTAAAAATTTAACCATGTATATCTCAATAACTATTTTAAGTAGAACATTGAAACTTATAGTATTTATAGACCTAATCTATCTCTACAATACGGTATGGAACTTATTGAAATCTGATAAATACGAAGAGAGATATAGCGGTTTAAAATTTCAACCAATTTTAAATCCTAAAAATGTTTTTGGGAACCTAACCCAACCTAACCTATCCTAACCTGACATAACCTAACCTAGGCTAACCCAACCTTACCTAATATAACCTAACCTCTCATTTATTTTTCTAATCTTTTCTAGTTAATTAAAAAAATCATGTATATCTCAATAACTATTTTAAGTAGAACATTGAAACTTATAGTATTTATAAACCTAATCTATCTCTACAATACGGTATGGAACTTATTGAAATCTGATAAATACTAAGAGAGATATAGAGGTTTAAAATTTGAACGAATTTAAAATCCTAAAAATGTAAACTTGTTTATCTCATTACCCATTATAACTTGAACATTGAAACTTATGCCGTTTATAGTACTAACCTTTCTCTACAATACGGTAAAACATTTATTAAAATCTGATGAACTCGAAGAGAGATAGTACAGTTTGAAATTTGAACGAATTTGGGAAACTCCAAAAATTAACCTTTTATATCTCAATAACTATAATAACTAGAACATTGAAACTTATACTGTTTATAGATGTTAGTTTTCTCTACAATATGGTAAAAGATTTATTAGAATCTGATAGACATGAAGATGGATATTACAGTTAGAAGTTTTAAACGAATTTGTGTACCTCCAAAATTTAACCTTCTGTATCTCAATAACTATTATTACTAGAACATTGAAACTTATGCTATTTTTTTAGATCTAATCTATGTCTACAATACGGTATGGAACTTATTGAAATCTTACAAATACGAATTGAGTTATAGCGGTTTAAAATTTGGATTGGATTGAAGGTTAATGGACATGATATAGTAGTACATGTGTCACTCAGAGTTAAATAATTATTTTTCGTCAAACTTCAGGAAAAAAAAAAAAAAAAAATCATTTTAACTAGACAGACAAACTGATGACATTTCAAGAAGATTAATACAGATGTAGTTACAGTAAGATATAGCTGTGTATCGTATTTGTGTGTGCATATGAACGACGTCAGTGGTTTGGCTTGTGAACAAAATTGGTATCGGTTTTTCTCGTCTCCCCTCGGTTTGTCATTAAGTCTGTGCGTTTGTTGTATGAGAGAGAGAAGAAAAATCAAGTGTGAGAAGTGTTGAGGCCAAGTGCAAGGTAAACTACACTGTTAAAGTTGTTTAGTTACTGAAGAAAAAAAACAAGACGATACGACAATAACCGTTCACAAAACGCTCTTTAACGAACATAGTACTTAGAATTATGCCACCAGAGTGCTCTCTCTCTCTTTTATAAGGTCATATTGAAATTATAATTTATAAAAGATTTTTTATTATTATTAAAGCTGTATTTTTAGTAACAAGGTTAAATTAAGGAAGCCATTTTTTTTTTTTATCTTACTGGATAATATAACTGAACATGATGTTTACTTTCACTTACTCAGCATAACCGGAAGTGTTACGATCGTAGCAACGTGTTCTGAGGCCCTCATTACAAAAAAGTGTTTTTTTTTTTTGCTGTGGGGTGGAAAATTGTACGCTGAAAGTCTAGTTAGTTCCCCAGTGCTGAATAATAGCGCTGATTTTATCTCAGATCGGTTTCAGACTTTCAGCTATCGTCAGAGGTTAGTTGATTGCAATGAATTTGACTTTAAACTATGTTTCTATCTCACATTGTAGTTGTTAACTGATTAAGGGAGGTTGCACAAAATTACACGCGTTACAAGGGTGTTATTAACTACTTATATTTTTGTTTATACATACGCAAATTCTCCCCATTTAAAATGCAACACCAACTTTACATAACTAAAATATAAACCCTATGTAACCTCCCTAACTCGGTCAGCAAGTATACAGGGTGTTCATTTTAAGACGGCTCCTCAATAGTATTTAATGCTTAAACGTTTGATCTGAGCAAAAAAATAATGGTAGAGGAAAAATTTGTTGCCCGTCACCTCTAATTTCAGAATATGTGACTTGATTTTAGATTTCTGCCCGCATATGCGGCTGACGCGCGACCAAAAGTAAGGATTCGTAGTTGACCCCCACTCTCATATATACAGTTTTAAAGAGTATAAAAAGTTATGAAAGAAACCGGAAACCGCAATTCGATATCATTAAAATTAAAGGTATTAGGCCATTTCAAAATCTGGTATTTATTAATCATATTTCAATTTTTTAACTTGTTATCAAAGAGAAAGAAGAGCACGCGATAGGTCATTTTTATGTATTTTTTCATCCCCTTTCTACTAAAAATATTGCCAAGGCAGTAAAGCTGGTATTTTTCTTAATATCGGGAAATAAGTCGTTTTCCGAGTGATTTTTCTTAGAAAAATCAAATGTTAAGAGCTTTAGATGTTCTCAAGCACACAAAAAATGGCTAAAAATTAATTTTACATCTGTTACAAACAAGAAGGTTTAATAATTATTTGGTAATTTTGGGAGAGTCGAGTCACATATTCTAAAACTAGATGTGACGGGCAACAAATTTTTCCTCTATCTTTTTTTGTTGATCAGATTAACCGTTTAAGCATGAAATACCTTTGAGCCGTCTTCAAATGAACACCCTGTACTGTGAGGACAAAAAAGAAAATTGTTAGAAATAAACATCTCCACACTAAAGTGATAAATCAAACCTCTGATGATGGGTGAACGTCCAAAAACCGGTCAGAGATACAAAAACAAACCAAAGAATCCAAAAAACATTGAACAATCAAACTCAAAAACGAAAAATTGAAACAAATACAAAATTGATAATTCGTTTTTGGTATTCCCACAGGGCCTTACAGAAAGTCAGCGATCCATTGATCCATAAATCCATTATTTACCTGAAAACAGTTTATAAGTGGTCCCCCTCCACTGTTTTAGAGATTACCTCCAAAACGGTAAGATTTCTCTCCTTAAAAAACTGTTTCCGGTAGGACAGTTGTATAAGGGTTGATCGTAAAAAAACTGCACGTAAAAGGTGTAATGTTAAAAAACAAAACACCCAACTTTGACAATTATATATGTATAACATTTATGAGGAGCAATAGGTCTAATTCAGACTTCTTTTGCGGTGGCGTTAGGATGAATACTTAGGAACAGGTTTTTATTAGGTC
Organism: Rhodnius prolixus; assembly: GCF_049639745.1. NCBI lineage: Eukaryota > Metazoa > Arthropoda > Insecta > Hemiptera > Reduviidae > Rhodnius > Rhodnius prolixus. The sequence continues at coordinate 8,512,169 of NW_027411583.1, read as the reverse complement.
GGTGAGATCTAATAACATGGAGCTTATTGGACAGGCATACAAAATATTGAAGGGGCTTCAAAAATAAAGCTGCAAAAATTAAGTAATGACATTCAAGAGGATGAGTTCTGTAAGAAAATTATAACTAGAACATTGAAACTTATACCGTTTATAGGATGTTAGGTTTCTCTACAATACGGTAAAAGATTTATTAGAATCTGATACAAACGAAGATAGATATTACAGTTTAAAGTTTGAAGGAATTTAAAAACCTCTAAAATTTAACCTTCTATATCTCAATAACTATTATAACTAAAACATTGAAACTTATGCTATTTATAGACCTAATTTATCTCTAAAATACTGTACGGAACTTATTGAAATCTGATAAATACGAAGAGAGATATAGAGGTTAAAAATTTTGTTCGAATTTAAAATCCTAAAAAAGTTCTGTAAGAAAATTGGGGACAAAATGGTGGATGATAACGCAAGATCTTGTAGGTAGATGGGGCTGTACCTTCTAGACAATCAAGAAGATGGTACAATAAGCCTCTTTGCCTGCATTGCTGAACAGAACTGTCCCCAAATGTCCCCAATAAATGAATGCAATATTAATAAAAGTATTGTTGGAGACCAGCGAAGCTAATATGTATTGTGGTACTGAATTCGATTCCCGGTCTTAGGCCTTGGATTTTATTTAATGGTTAATCAAAGAAATTGATAGAAAGTATGTTTGCTAGTCGCTTCTGTCCACGACACCTAATTGGTAGTTGGACGATAAGCTCCGCCTGAAAACATAGGCGATTACTTTACTTTTTATTTTTTTTTTCTAAGCATTGTTGGACTTAAAGTATGTGAAAACTCTGTTAATCGATTTATGAAAAATGATATAAATATCGACAAGAGGAGATCCCATCGAAACGAAATCTAGTGAGGAAGACCCTGGACCATGTATGGAGGATTTAGGATATCTGTGGGCTGGTGCAATTAGTCTTTTATGTAGAGACTAATTTCCCCCCTCCCAAAAAAAGTGAGGTTTATGGATAACAGCAGATAACTTAGCTGTAATTAAAATATCTTTCCAAAAAAACTTTATTGATAGAAAAATAAAACTCTGAACTGGAAAAAATTTAGAAGAGACAAGAAAGTAAAGGTAACGGATTAAAGAGTAAAGACTGCAATCTGGTGAGTGAGATAGCAATGAACAACATGATGTAACTCTACGAGCTTGGCGAACATAACGGTGCACCTAGCAGTTCGCTCCAGGAGAGCGCCAGTCGTCCTTGGCCAGCCTTGAACATCAAACCAGGAAGTACTGGACACAGGCCTTCTCTTTTTATTTCATTTTTTTCTAATTCCTGCGGGGGCCCCTCTCTTGTCCTCTTACTTTATATAGTAAACGTGTTCGTGTATTTGGAGTCTTAGTCACACACACAGACACGTACTTGCACACTAATACTTCCAGAACTGGCCATAGAGTCCTTGAAAATTACGGTCAACCTTCAGGAGTTAGAAGGTTGAGTGAGTGGTGGATACAATCAGAGATAGAGAGAGAGAGAGAGATAGAAATGGCCTACCTCAACAACGCTCAAAGTGGTACGAACATGAAAAGAAATACCCAACCGGATCAACAGAACCCTCCTACATTTATCCCCACCTAATTGATTCTATTTAATGGCCAATTTGGTCATCAAAACTTAAAGTGAGAGAGAGAGAGAGAGAGAGAGAGAGAGAGAGAGAGAATGGAGGTAGTATTCACAAATTTGCCACACCTCCAGGTGCAACAACAACATAATAAAAATTGTTTACAACATAACGAACGAGGAAAGGTACATCCGGCTTACGAAGTAGTAATATTCATTTGTGAATTTGTTTTGTCACAAATCTTTTGCGTGTTTTCTGCTTTTTAGAAGTCTTAGGATAAAGGAACTTGAAGGAATCCATTTTTTTTTCTTTATTGCATCCTGTATAATGTATATTATATATTAAATTAAGGTCATATCTGCTGAGGACGTGATGAGAGATGCCAACCTTGGCTGTGAATTGAAATCCGGCTTGATCACTCCACGAGGCCACATGCCGTTTCTTCGTTTATAAACAGCGCGGAGGGTTATCCGGCTAAGAGTGGAGAAAAAAAACACGTTTATGCTTTAAGTGTAAAAACATAGCAGGAAGTTGAGGAAATCTTGAGAAAAACTAAATCAAAACAGAAGAAGAGTAGATTGTAAAGGAAGTAATCATAACGCAAGATCGCTGCGACTGCGAACTGTTATGATAAATTATGTGTGTTGTCTTTATGTTGAATGAGAATAAGTAGGGTGTGTTAGTGTACTACGTGTGAGGTGATGTGCTAGAGTTTGCCTATGGGTTTGCTAGATCCAATCAGATGTAACAGTTCTTTGTATTTGGGTTTTTGAGTGTGCTCTAGGAAATCTCCGTTTTGAGATACCAGAGAAGCGCCAAGAAGTATACCAAAAATCTCATTAGAGAATTGTTCATCTTTTTTTTTTGGTGACTCTGATTCATTAATCCAAAAGAAAGTGAGATAATTCCCAATTTCAGTCTTAATTTTTTATTATTCACCCCCCCCCCCATCCAGGGACTAAGTCATTTTCAGGGCTTACGCTATTTTTACAAATATAATATCTTCAGCGTAAGCCCTGAACAATGATCTAGTCCCTAGGTGGAAAGACTAGATGGAAAACAAATAATTAAAAAAAAAAAAATGACGAAGTTAAAAAATCTCAAAATTTCGAGACTCGAAACCACCATTGAAGCTTTTCAGGGGGAAAAAATCAGCCAACCGGAAGTACCGGAATTATCGATTCCCAGGAAAATGCTTTTTTCAAGTAATTCTGAGAGAGAGGGGTAGGGTAAAATTAAACTTTCAGGTGTCATTTCAGTCAATAATGAGCGACCTGATTGTCCCTTTACCAGTTAAGCGAGTTTGGCGTGTATACAAGTCAAACCAAATATCTATTACGGTGCGATCGACGTGTATACTCGTGAAAAATATTAAATTGCCATTAACTATAAAAACTCGAAATTTTAATCAAAATACAATAAAAATATTATTTGGTGGGATGTTTCCTTTATCTTGCCATCAGAACTGCCAAGTATTTTATATGGAGGAGGTTGGTGAAGCCAGCCAAATAATAAATGGTTGGTACATGTTTGGTCTTCACATTAGAGATTGGGAATTACCTCACACAAATAGAAGCTCTCAACACTTGTACAATGCCGTTTCTACCTTTTAGATAGAGGTTAGATTTAGACATCAGTACGAGCAAGATTTCATTTCGCACAGAATTCAAAGCTCTTTTCTTCCTTGTAAAAGCACTTGCGTCCCTAGTTAAAACTAGGCAATGCATACGTAAAGCGGTGCAAGATTTTGAATGAGCACAAAATATGCCCTGTAATCTCAAGCCCCAGAGAGATTGCAGAAAAAGTCGCTTGCAGTGACTATTATGACGTTGTAAAGTTTTGGTTGTTTTGCCCTGCATTCGACGTGTATACACGTCATTGTCTGATTTTAATTTCGCACATTGTGGGGGGGGGGGGCTTTTTTAAAACTAAATTCCACGCTTAACTGGTTAAGATATAACAGGAAATTAAAACCAAAAATCTGAATTTAAATCGATTACACGAAGAGAGCACTCAATTAAATCATTTTTTGGGAGGGTTTTATCGATTTATACGCACAAATTATTCGTTTCTAAAAACCTATATTGCCTAAATTTGGGGGCAAAATTGGGCGATATTATCTAATCACCATTTTAATAACCCCATTTTCAATAACCTCTTATTTTATTTAATAATATTGTATAAAAATAATAAACCACTGTTTTTCATCACCCAATAAAATATCCTTTTGTAGTTATTAAAAAAATTCCAAACATTTAATTAAATTCCTTTATGTGAGCCTCAAGGCGAATTTAAAGGTCATTAGAGCAATATTTAAATGGCCACTTAGGTAAGACTGCAATCTCACAATAACTGCCCAAGAACTAGGAAGACATTATCAGGATAAAAATAAACTCACCCACATTTATGCATTATGCATACATACAGAAACTTACAGACATACATAATATATATCTATGTATACGAGTACATAAAGGCTAGGCCAGACATCAGGTTGAATTAAAAATTTTAAAAGAAATAACGTCAAGGTTCTTATTGAGATCACTTTTACTTTTCTCTTATGATTGTAAGAGCAGAATGATTAATATTGAGAAAGATTTTTTTTTTTCAAAAATATTGAGACAAATCTGATTGAAACAATCATAGAAGATTCAATTTCCTGCAAGCCTGAAAAAGTCTAACCTTTAAAAAAAGAAAAAAGAAGAGGATTTCACTGTCATGGCCGGTATATCGAGTTTGGAGAAAAATTCCACTACCGAAAGTACGACATTCCTAAATGGATTTCCAATACTTTTCCAGGACAGTTTCCAGAAAATGTTTCTTATGATTTCTTCTTAACTTTAAAATGTGTGTGCGTGAGTTGTTAGTTGTTGTTTAGCTGTAGATGAGGTTGATATCGATGAGTACAGCTACGAACAGGAGATTTCAGTAGCTAATAATTTATAGGCAAGAGCAGAATATTGGGATTTGATTAGGGAGGCTGAATAGAATTAAAGATAAGATTACTGGCTAAGAGTTTAATGGCTAACATCAACTCTAACTTAGGAACGAGTTTAAATTACAATGGCAGTAAAACTGAATGACGAGTAGAGTAAGGTCGTGAAGAGAGTGTAAGAATGAATTCTCAGGGAGTGAATACAATGCCTGGATGCGATTGAGAGTCCCGAGCGGTGGTGTCCTTATATACTCTAAATATAAACTATTTCTAAAAGAATTGGCCAGAATGAATCCTCAGGGAGTGAATGCAATGCCTGGATGCGATTGAGTGCCCCGAGCGGTGGTGTCCTTATATACTCTAAATATAAACTATTTCTGAAAGAATTGGCTGAACTGAATGACGAGTAGAGTAAGACCGTGAAGAGAGTGTAAGAATGAATCCTCAGGGAGTGAATGCAATGCCTGGAGGCGATTGAGTGCCCCAAGCGGTGGTGTCCTTATATACTCTAAATATAAACTATTTCTAAAAGAATTGCCTAGACTGAATGACGAGTAGAGTAAGACCGTGAAGAGAGTGTAAGAATGAATCCTCAGGGAGTGAATACAATGCCTGGATGCGATTGAGTGTCCCGAGCGGTGGTTTCCTTATATACTCTAAATATAAACTATTTCTAAAAGAATTGGCCAGAATGAATCCTCAGGGAGTGAATGCAATGCCTGGAGGCGATTGAGTGTCCCGAGCGGTGGTGTCCTTATATACTCTAAATATAAACTATTTCTAAAAGAATTGCCTAGACTGAATGACGAGTAGAGTAAGGTCGTGAAGAGAGTGTAAGAATGAATCCTCAGGGAGTGAATGCAATGCCTGGAGGCGATTGAGTGTCCCGAGCGGTGGTCTGACGTCCTTACACACTCTAAATATAAACTATTTCTAAAAGAATTGGCCAGACAGAATGACAAGTAGAGTAAGGTCGTGAAGAGAGTGTAAGAATGAATCCTCAGGGAGTGAATGCAATGCCTGGAGGCGATTGAGTGTCCCGAGCGGTGGTCTGTCGTCCTTACACACTCTAAATATAAACTATTTCTAAAAGAATTGGCCAGACAGAATGACAAGTAGAGTAAGGTCGTGAAGAGAGTGTAAGAATGAATCCTCAGGGAGTGAATGCAATGCCTGGATGCGATTGAGTGTCCCTTACATATCCTTAAGCTTGGGCAGGTTCAACTGTTCTGAGCCCTATCTAGCTTTAACCCCTTTAAATCTTAAACATTTGATTCTTTTGAATTTACTAATTCTGTTATAACTTTTAACTGAATAAACTTTCTTAAAAAACAAAATTATTTTAAAGCGTTCGAGGTGGATTGAGTGTAAATTTAAGAAGCCATATTAAGATATCAATGTTATGATGGGCAGTTTTACAATTTGTGGCTAATTTTGGTGAACAATAAAATATGTTTCAGAAATTCGTATTTTGAAAAAATTATGGAATTGAAATATAATCTGAAATCGTGTGAGTAACCGCATTAGATGTTTTTTTGTTTTTGTTTTTTTAATGGGAACAAAAAACCAAATTGAATGAGAACAACAAGCTGAAATAACCCAAGGTCATGATGGTGGCCGTGATTAGTCCTTGGGAGGGTACACTGACTCCTGGAATGGAGGCTGCAAGAGAGATAGACAGTGATACTGACATCCCAGCCCAGAGCGGAACAGCGAGAGAGAGAGAGAGCGAGATCTATATCGCAGCCAAAGGGGAAGGACCCCAGGCCTTCAAAGTTTGACTCCAATCTGCCCCTGCGAGTTCATGATCAAGGTCATCAAGGTCCTTTTTTTGCTTTTGATATTGTCAATTATTCATAAAAAAAAAGTAAAAAGAAAATCACATAGCATTTATTGCGACCATTTTTAATTATATTGATTATTTGGACCGGTGAACGATTTTTTAAAAGAAACAACTGGACATAGTGGATGCTCCCTTGTAGATCACTATGAAACATTTTCCCGGAAAAACCCCTTTCGGAGCTCATCTCGTGGATTGGAGGGGCTTAAGTTTTCCACCGAGATTAAATTTAGGGCATTCTAATCATTTAATTTAATAATTAAAACGAGGAATTGTTTATTTTTCCAAAATTTTGAGTAAAAAGAAAAACAGCACGTCTAGAGGTGCAAAGTTTTCTGGAAAATTTCTTGCATTTTCAAAGAAAATTACTTAAATTTATGAATTATCATTTACCCATAAAAAGGGCTATAAGTTTTCTTTTTAAAAAACTTTTCTAGGGAAAAAAAGTCAGGTATTCTCAGCGAAATCGAAGTGGAAAAGTGAAAGACCTTCCTGGAACGAAGGCAGAGATATATTTTCCTCCAATACAGCTCTAAATTGGGGTGTCAACAGATAGAGGTAACCACTAGCAACTGCCAACGTGTATGTATATTTCCCAGTTAGAGCAATGAGTCGGTAGTTAGGGATGGATAAAGACTCCCAGATCAGCAGTTAGGGATAGCCAGGGTTTACCAGGGAATTTTTAGCAAGAGAGAGGCGTCAGTAAAGTCAGGCCAACTACCAATCAGGTGTCATAGACGGAGGGGGGGGAAAGCTCATACTTTACAATAAACAATATAAATAATATATAAAAAAATTTGTATATCAAATAAAAACTAGCCATACGCGGGATTCGAACTGGTGATCAACCTCTTACAATGCCATTTTAGGAATAAACATTCCTTGGAACTCTATGTAAACTCTTCTAGCATCAATCTACCCAGATATTCCTAAACTAGCCATCCAAATTAAGAAATTAGGAGGATTTTAGAAGGGATATATACCTCTCCAATCGTCAAGGAACTCAAGGAATAAAATTAGAAAAACCACAGCCTGAATCCTAAACATCCCTTATCTGCCTAGAGATGGATACTCTCCACCACTACTTGACAACAAGTAGTACTTCTCTGGCGGAAGTAATACCACCATCCCTAAGGGATTACTTATCTATAAGCTCCCTTTCCCAACAACTTGTAAACCCTATGCCAAAAACTTTTCGGGATTTACAATACATTTGGCTTAAAGGACGTTGATTATGATGTGTGTGTGTTGGGGGGGGGATTAATTACTCTTAAACTGTTGTAAGGGAAAGTTAAGTTCGTGTTTTTTTATCGATTTGTTTTATACTCTCAGTAGATAAGATACTTAATCGATAACTTCTGCGTCGAAGAACGAATGACATTAATAATGACGTAATTAATTCCTTAATTTGTAAAAAAATTCCCATATTATTTTTACGATCATTACTTTCGGTGAAAGTGTTATTAACATTAGAGTTATTTTCACTTTTTATTGTTTTATTATCATAATAATATAATCGATTTTTGTAATAAAAATGAAACTGTAATTCTGAGAGAAATTTAATTTACTTTAAATTATCTTTTAATATAGTTACTGACAATAAATTTACCATTATTGGTACTGTAATTGGGGTATTGACTCAATTTTGGTGCCACGTGAACTGGTACATTGAAAGGCATAGTGATTTTTAGCCTTTCGCTGGCTAAAAGTAAGAAAAGTATGGCGACCGTGTCAATATTTTCGTAATCAAGTAAACACCGGAAATATAAAATAGTTTTTGCGTATCTGGGTACACAATATTAATAAAAACAAATTACCAACCTCTGGACCAAAAACAAGACTGTGTTGTATGAGCCAACCAATATGAAATCATTTATCAAAGCAAGCCTTAAACAATGGGCGGGAGATGAAGATTTGGATGGAAAGAGCGAGCGGACAAAAGGCTCCATAATATGCTGCGAACTGTTTTTTTTTTTTTTTTGTAACGAATATCTGGACACTATTCTGGCCAGTAAGGGTGCATTCCACTAAGCGTTCACAACGATCACGCTCACGACCGCGGTTTTGCCCGTTACACTTGCTTGCGAGCGTTACAATCGAAAACTCGAAGTGGAATGGACTATGGGGCGTTTTAACCGTTCATGTAAACAAATGTCGACCTCGAAAATAAGTCAGAAGCTTGAAGAGGATGTTTTTTAATTTTAACCCCCTTTATAAGCAGTTATGATAAACTTTATTAATTATTGGTAAAGTTGACTTTCTATTTTTTATATTACATTTTAGTGGAGTATTTATAAAATTTACGTTTAAATAAAATTAAAATGTCTTTTGTGGCAACAGTAGGATATTTATTAATGCAACGTAATAATGCTTTAGAAAGTTCTACATCTAGTTCCGATGAAGAGTGGAATGCAATTTCACAAAATCGCAATAGTGAAAAGCGAAAACTTAGGCCACGTATTATTAACTATCAAAGTGTAATTGATCGATATTCAGTGATTTAGTTTGTAAAGGGATAAGTAATTTTTTATTTATTTATTTTTTTTAGACTTTCGAGAAACACATCCTATTATTTGGCATGAGATAATACTTTCATTTACATGAGATAATTTTTTCGGTCGCCATCTTTGCTTTTAAAAATTGCGCCAAATTTCTGAACGCCCACTTCGACCCAACTCTTAAGGTGGGGCGTTGTGGGCTTCGCGTGAGCGAAAATAATGACATCATTAGTGACGTTTTCGTCACGACCACTAGTGGAACGGCTGAAGGTACATTTTGATCGTTGTGAACGCTTAGTGGAACGCACCCTATCTAAATAATAGCATGAGTCCCCTTTGGTAAAAAAAAAAAGGATAGACTTTTGATGTCATCCATCAAATGTGTTGGTTATTGGCTGATATTGGTCAGTTTCTGAATGATGACTAAATAATATAGAAAGCTTAAGATAATTACTAATTATTGAGCAAGATGCTGTGATCTGTATCAAGGGGTTTATTGAGAGAATGGCTGAACCCCCTTTTTTTTCATTCTAAGCTGAGTAATTTTGGTAATTGGGAAGCCAGCTGAGAAAATGAGCAAGGTTACATCCTCGGAAATAGCTGCCAAGACAGGATGTAAGGAGTTTTAAGGATTAAAAATTTAATAAAATGAAAGAAAGACCCCTTAAAAAAAAAAAAAAAATAGAAAATAAAAAATAACTAAATTTTCCTACTGAATGTATAATTCCCCCCCCCCCCCAAATTCTAAAGAACACAAAGAGATATTAACTCTCGCATTTATCAGGAAGGCATAGAGATAAAAAACCACAAGTGTGTAAAGTACGAAGAAAAATAGGATGGCCGGTGATTATCTAATACATATATTCATTTGGCATTGGAATATCTTCTTTTTTTTTAGAGAGAGAGAGAGAGAGTGAGTGAGAGAGATGTGGACATTGTATATGTGTCTGTAGAATACGTGTAAATATAGAGAGGGGGGATGGCGGCTGATGGTAATTCTTGGATGTCCCTGGTTATTTACTGTAACATATTCCCACTTCATTTGGTCTGTGTGTGTGTGTGTGTGTGTGTGTGTGTGTGTGTGTCTGTTTTAGCTTGAGAGTGTGCGTTATTCACTCTAGGAAATGCTACAGCATCACCAATGCTACCAACTGATAGCCAAGGTTAAACGCACATTCAAACAATCTATCAGTTATAACCGTTTGCCTTGTTTCACTTGTGAGATTCTACTGAGACCAGAACCCGATTCATTTGATACCAAAAATTAATTTATAGAATAGATATCTGCAATCGGACAGAATTTCAATTTTGATATTCCACCGGAAATATATCAATTTTAAGGTTCTTTTCAATTACCGTAAAAGGGTTTCTTTTTACAAAAAAAAAATTTTTTTGTATTTGTGCCTGTGCTTGCGTCATCAGTCACTTAAGAACTAACAGAGGGCGCCACAATTTTAAGAAAACAAATGGATCAACCGGAAGTCCTGAATAAATTCGTTAATTTTTGTTTTAAAAGTTTCTCACAAACAGTTATATGGATTTTCTTTAAAATCACTGTATGGGTGTTCAGCATAAGACTACCGTTACTTCGGGTGGCGATTCTGGGCATCATTTGCAACAAAAAATTCTATATAAACTATGGCTCGATTCGGCTCCGTTTTGTAGACACTCGTATTTGTAATTTTATGTTTTTTCAAGGTACTACTACTTTTTAGCAAACAGTTGTCTATATTTCTCAAACTATTGTAGCTGTAGTAACTTTAGTAAGCTCATTAGAAAGAAGGTTAAATTTCCTTTTAAATAAGCTAATTTATATTTCAAAATAATAACATTAAGTATTTCACATTGTGGCCCAAACATAAGAAATAGCAAGTTGACTTCATTTTTCTCAAAAACATTTTATATGATAAAACCGTGCACTATTCAGGAAAAACATCTACCTTATATAATCACCTTTCGAAAGGTATACAATGCATTTAGGTTATTTTAAAAATTTATGCAGAAATGTGTGATTAATTGCTAAAAAAAAAATAGGTGTCAAAACAGCGTCGGCATTATAAAAGGAATTCACCTACCATAAGAATATAATTGATCAGAATCATCAATCAATGGTTCATTTTCTCGATAAAAAAAAAAAATAGCATCTAGTCTTAGCTGTAAATTTCCTGTTGGGTCTTTGTAAGGGTAAACTATAGTATAATGTAAGATTTTACAAACCGTAATGTTACCGAGAATTAATATGGGGGGGGTCTAATATTCCGAGTTTGAAGGATATTATTGAGTTCGAACCTTAACAGGGGGATTAGAGGAAAATAGGTGTGCGTTTGGTGGGGACTGAAGGCTCTTGATAGAGAGCTCAGTGGAGAGCCTTAGTTGAGGAGGCCCTGGTCCTTTTAGGGACCTGTAGAGGAGGAGGAGGAGGAGGAGGAAGAGAACCTTAACAGGAAGTCGTGTGAGTGGCAATGAAAAATTAGAAAAAAAAATAAAGTAAAAACAAAATAACTTGGACCAAAAATTGGGGTAAAAAAAAAATAGCCTCAGTGAAGAGTCAGAGCCACCCAATCTCAATCCCAGTATCAATACTCACTATTTGAAAAAATCCCCTCTCCACAAAAAATGGCTATTAAGAATATTGAGAATAATCACTTCAAAACCACACAAATTTGGAATAATTAATAATAATAAAGGCTTAAATCCAAAAGAAAATGCAGAAAATTATTTCGGCAGATGATGGAAAGAAAAAAAAACAATTCAAAATTTAAAAAAAAAAATTGGTATAATTTTTTTCCAAATTTCCAAATTAAGCGTGAAAATTAGTGGAAAAGGTTCAATGAAAGACATCAAAAGTGTTCATTGAATTTGTAACTGCTTCTCTCTCTCTCTCTCTCTCAGTCCCTCTCCCTCTAACAGATTACAAGGAGGTCATCACTAAAAAGTTGTAAATGAATACAAGGTCAACTAATGAACCCGGATGAATTATTTAAGAGATTCATTGTTAGAAGTTTAAGAATAGCCTTAAACTTAACTACATCTAATCGTTTTTAAATTTTCAGTTGCTCTTTCTTTGCCCACAAGTTCCGGGGAAATTCCCTTCACCAGTAGCTAGGCCACTTCCTTCCAAAAAAAAAAAGAGAGAGGGAAGTTGAAATTTCCCACTGAAAATTATCCTTCTTTACAGGACCCCCAAAACCATGTCAATACAATTTTTATTTTCAAGAAAATAGATTCGTATTAATTTATTAATAATGCAATTTTGTAACTGCAATTGTTAGAAATGCAATTTTATAATTGTTAGAAATATTTCATAATACTATTATTGTCACTGATTGTCCTTGATTAATCACTATTTACTTGTTCTACTTAAATTATTATTCATCATGTTAACCTTTTGAGTTATGTAAAAGCAAATATTATTTTTTGTTTTTGTTTTTTTTAAATGATTATTCTAAGAATTAAATTTTTGTTTAATCAATATGCTAAATCTGAATATTAACAAGTTAAACGTGGAATTTAGTTTTAACCCCCCCCCCCCCACAGTGTGCGGAATTAAAATCACGACAATGACGCGTATACACGTTGAACGCAGCGTAAAAACAACCAAAAGTTTACAACGTCGTAATTAGTCACTACAAGCGACTTTTTCTGCAATCTCTCAGGGGCTTGAGCATTACAGAGCATTCTGTGCTCATTCAAAAATCTTGCACCGCTTCATGTATGCTTCAACTAGGGATGCAAGAGCTTTTACTAGGAAGAAAAGAGTTTTTGAATTCTGTGCAAAATGAAATCATGCTCGTATTGAGGTCTGAACCTATATCTAAGAGGTAAAAACGGGCATTGTACAAGGGTTGAGAGCTACTATTTGTGTGCGTAATTCCCCAATCTCTAATGCGGAGACCAAACATGTACCAACCACTTATCATTTGGCTGACTACCACTTTGGTAAGATAAAGGAAACATCCCACAAAATAATATTCTTATTGTATTTTATTAAAATTTCGACTTTTTTTAGTTAATGGCAATTTTATATTTTTCACAACGTGTAAACACGTCAAACGCGCCTAACTGGTTTTGTATTTAAAGGTTTTGAGTAAGTTTTAATTATGATCAAGAGTGGACAAGATTAGATCAAAGAAGAGCCGTCAGGTTTACTTCTATTTCCAAGAATACAGCAGACATTCCTCCAGATGCTGACACAACAAAGGAACAAGGCTTCACACAAATTACAGCAAATTCGGCGGCTATTATCGAAGCCCGTCCGAGTTTCTAACCATAACTGGATAAAAGGAAAATAGATACAGAGAAACAGAGAATATTTAGTGCAAGAGAAGTGAGAATAACAGTGATTCCCTCGCGGAGATCCCGGCTTTGAATCATCAGCTGACCCGGATATATAGGTTATAGTAATAAAACAGAGATATCTATATTGTGAGAACACTTCCGTGGCCAGTAGTGAACAGGAAAAAGCTCGGAGCACCACAATAACCTCACAGTTAATTGACGCGCTTTAAATTAAAAAAATTAGCACATATTGACAGGCAACTTTCTGTCTGCAAAAAAGCTGCAAATAACCTAAAGATTTTCAAGTGCAATAAGCTACTTGATTTCCAACCAAATTTTGAACCTTCAGTCGTTAAGTCCTTCTATTGTGTACGAACAATCAAACCGGAAACCGATCAACTAAATATGTTAATGTATGTCATATAGTTTTATTACGTAATTATATAATAAATCATACGTAATTGTATAATAAAAAAGAAAAAAATACCAATTGCATAATAATATTATTAATCTATCCTTCGAATATAAAAGCAGGTGGTTAAAGGAAAGGTAACGAAAAATACAGGAAGTAGGTTGACAATCGACAGAAGCAGAAGGAAATTAGCATTGAATAGACAAGCGAAGAGGTGCGTATTCGCAGTTGTGACGCACACAAAAAATTTATTATAATTTATTTGCAAAATAAAAACAGCATCAATTATAATAATAAACGTATGGCTGAGAAAAAAATAATAAAAATAAAATAAATAAATAAAGTAATGCAGCCTTGAACCAATAATGGTACTTCCGGAATTTGGTCGTAAAAACTAACTTCAGGTGTTCAATTGGTGTTATTGGTATTTCAAATTTTATTGATACATGTTCAAGGAAGAATTATTTCCTTTAAAAATAATTGATTTTTTTAAAGTTTTCATTGGAAATTATCCAATGTACCTGGGTCAGAAAAAAAAAATATATAGTTCAGCATCACTCAAAATAGAAAATTGCTGTTAGCTCAAATTTGATTTTTGGTTTAAGTAAGTAATCAGTGGTCCCAATAATGAAGTACTAAGAAGCCACGATAGACGAGCGGTTATAGGCTAGACCCGCAAAGCTAAGATGTATTGGGGTACTAGTCTAGCCCTTGGATTTTATTTAATGGTTAATATGAGAAATTTATAGTTAAGTATGATGTATTGCGGTGCTAGTCTAGCCCTTGGATTTTATTTAATGGTTAATATGAGAAATTTATAGTAAAGTATGTTTGGCGGTTGTAGGCTAGACCCGCAAAGCTAAGATGTATTGCGGTACTAGTCTAGCCCTTGGATTTTATTTAATGGTTAATATGAGAAATTTATAGTTAAGTATGTTAGGCAGTTATAGGCTAGACCCGCAAAGCTATGATGTATTGCGGTGTTAGTCTAGCCCTTGGATTTTATTTAATGGTTAATATGAGTATAGTAAAGTATGTTTGCTAGTCGCCTCGGTTCACGTCACATCAATTGGTAGTTGAACGTTAAGAAAAAATAGGCAATTACTTTACTTGCATAACGAAATTTCAGAAAAAAAAAAAAAACCTAAGGGCTACTACTAGAACTGGATTCGAACCCACGATCTCTTCATGGGGTCACTCATAAATTGAAAGTAAGTGAACAGTAGCAATTAAATGTAAATAACGATATCAGATTAGATTGTGACTAAAATTTATGAGAAACGTGAGGAGGGCTAAAAGTTTTAATCATTCCCACGGTTTTGTGTACACACAAGGAGGGTGTGGTGTTTAGTTCTGCAAAGTGAAATTATATCATTTATGTAAATAATCACGTAGTAAATAATAAATATAACCGACAATATACTTATAATATTAATCATTTTGGCGGAGAGGGGGGGAAAGGAAATTAAATAAATCCGTTATTGAATCATCGGCCTTCAAAAAATTGTTAAAAATAAGTAGAATACATGAGCCGAATGAACTGCAGACAGAGGTGGTGGTGGTGGTTGTAATGATGGTATGTAAAGATATTCCAAGTAAATGAACAATACAGAAATAATATTTATTTTGAGAATGTTTAGCCTAACATCACTATTATGTATATAGCGGTACTTCCAATTTTACTTCCTGCGGCAATAGTCGTGATCTAAGTAGCCGTGATCTTATAGAAGTATAGATCAGTTAGTTTGGTCGCCCTTCCCCTCCCGCCACTCTATTACTCTCTTGGTCTTTCTTCACTAATATAGTTCGCCATTTTTTTTTTTTCCAAGCACTCTCTTGACCTTTTAGACAAATTTTTTGAAAGCTGTTGCTTTAGTGGTTGATAGTGCACCGTTTATAAATAGATTACTACATATTGTTAGCTATTGAGATACTATATGTAACCAGGATCCGCAACAGGTTGAGGGGATAAAACAATAAATAATAATGGCACTTAGAGGTAAGACTAATCACTTCCGCTTTCAGAAGTCTTCCCATGAATCAAATTTTTCTTTAAAAAAAAACTTTTTTATTTTTTTATTTTTAATTTATTTTGTAATTAACAATCTGTATACATTGTATACAATCAGTAAATATGGAGAGTATGATGAACTGGTGCGGGAGGAGAGCAGGAGGAGAGAAACTAACCAGCGGTAGCACTCTCTATAGGAGAGAGGAGAATGTGTGGAGGAGAGATAGGAGAATAATGGCGTTTAGGCCTTCAGACTACAAGGAAGTCGCGAGGCCACTGGCGATTCAGTCGGCGAGGAGTATTAGGGATGTCAGAGGAAGCGAGAGACAGTACAAGAGGATTAGAGCTAGTCGAGAGAGCAGTATGGAATTTTTGGTATTTAGTCTTGGCGAGTTGGTCTATAAAGGGAATATTGAGGTCGGTGTGAAGAGTGAGGTTAGTCACCGTAGTAAGGTGCGTCAGCTATCTTTCGGCAGAAGTTTTGACTGAAATGTTTGTACTGTACGTGTGTTTGTAGGTTTGGCTGAACCCCACAGCTCTATGTTAAAATGTTAAAATTAAAAATTAAACCTTTTAAAAACAAATTAAAAAACTAAAAAAAAATATTTATCAACAGTGGGGGCGGAAGTGCCGCCAAGGAGAACACTTGGCCCCGTTCTCTACACAGTAAACACATCAGACATACCTGTACAACCCTCTACACTATTCTGTACATATGCAGACGACACAGCCATACTAGCTACAAGTATACATCCTTCATCAGCTTCATACAAGTTACAGACACATCTACATGAAATAGAATCCTGGGTAAAGAAGTGGCGGATTAAAATGAACCCACAGAAAAGCCACGTTTACTCTCCGGCGGGGCTTCTGCCCACCTGTCCTCTTCAACAGCAATGCTCTTTCTTGTACACAGATCTGGTGCACTACCTTGGGCTCTACATAGACGAACTACTCACGTGGAACCCACACACTAGACTTAAAAGCTAAGCAATGACAAAACGTGCGAAACTGCTTTACACACTACTTGGACGACGCTCCAAATTGCCCATTGATCTCAAACGCTTAATATACAACACTATTCTCAAACCTATGTGGACTTACGGGACTACAGATGTGGGGTTCAGCCAAACATAAGGGCAGTACAAACATTTCAGTCAAAACTCCTGCCGACAGATAGCTGACGCACCTTTCTACGGTGACTAACCTCACTCTTCACATCGACCTCAATATTCCCTTTATAGACCAACTCGCCAAGACTAAATACCAAAAATTCCATATTACTCTCTCGACTAGCTCTAATCCTCTTGTAATGTCTCTCGCTTCCTCTGACAACCCTAATACTCCTCGCCGACTGAATCGCCAGTGGCCCCGCGACTTCCTTGTAGTCTGAAGGCCTAATCGCCATTATTCTCCTCCTCACATTCTCCTCTCTCCTATAGAGAGTGCTACCGTTGGGTAATTTCTCTCCTCCCGCACCAGTTCATCACTCTCTCCATATTTACTTATTGTATACAATGTATATAGATTGTAAATTACAAAATAAATTTTAAAAAATAATTGCTTTTAACCAAAACCATATTTTTGAAGACATCAGTAGTCATCAAAACTTAATATCAAAATTATTAACTTAACGTGATTTGCTGTTTTTTAATTTTAATTTTTTTTAAGTCGAGACGTTCACATTTTGAGGAACAATAAAAAAAGAGATAATTTTTCTAGTAAATACCAATATTTCTTAAGGTGATCTCAAAAATTCATATTTCCGGTGGTAACTGAACTCGAAAATCTACACGATAAAAATATTTACTCTTTAAGTAGAAATAAAACGAAGTAAAATAATTAAATGTAAGTACAAAGCACGAAACCAAACACAAAGGTTATGGAATGCTGCAATACATTGGTGTAATGCAGGTTTAATATAACTTGATACTCTATTAAAGCCTAGTTAACCTGTAAAATTCCTTGTAAAATCTTTTTTGTTTCACATTTAGTACAAAAATTTGAGTATTATTTATATTATAAAAATGAACAACTCATTTAAGGAACAACCGTCATTAACAACTGAACTAGCCCTAACCTCTTTTTTTTAGACAACAAAATAATTGCAAAAAAGAAAAAATGTGAAGCGTGTTACATAACTCTGACCGACAATGACCTATAAACCTCAATGTGCTGGAATTCCAGGGTAAGTTAGGTTACTTCTCTCTTCAGCCGATTAAAAAGGTCAATTAAATGAAGTTCCTTCAACAACTTGGTCCATTCCTCTCTTCACTTCATTCAAGCTGCTAATAGTTCCCCCGACATATGCAATTGAATTCGACCTACTGCTCTTTCGTTTTTAAAACTCAGATGAATTCGTGTTTATATATATATAAAAAAAATTATGCTACAAGTGAACTCAAATTAGAACTCAAAACTAAAAATAACTTTTAATTATTTTTTATGATTTTTAAATTGATAAGGTCGTTTTTTTCTTTTTAATTTTTAATCAAGAATTTTATTACAATTTAACCCATTGCCAAGGCTATTTTACTGGAGACCTCCCTTACAAGTAAGTTAATATCATTTTGACTATCTAAGGTCAATTTTGTCAAATTGAGCCAAATTTAAAACTAGATTCATTCATTAATTTACTTATTAATGTTAATAAATCAAATTTATTGAGGAAACCGTAAAAAAAAAAAAAAAAAAAAAAAAAAAAAAAAAAGGTCACCACAATTCAGCCACAAGTTTGTGGGACATTTATGGCAGTAACATTTTTTGACCTATTTGATAAAATCAAAAAGAAAATAAAGAACCAGCTGATTGTTTGTGAGTGTGCAACTATTTATTTTACTTCCTGTTATCAATTAGTAAAAGAAAGTATTGTGATCGCGTAGATTTCTATTTTACCCAACGTTCTGCCTATTTATGCATCATTTAGTTATTCAGTCATTCAGTTTGCTCTGTTATTCTACCCGTTTAAATTCCGTTTAGACATTTTTCTCTTATGCGTAAACTGTTCTTTAGTTCCGAGAAAATACTTCCGGTTAGGAAATTTTATTGTCCATTTTAGCATAAATGAAATATACAGTTTGAATTTCCCGGAAGTTTCCCCTTGGGGAAAATAGAGGAAATCTGTACTGTTCTTTTACTTTTTTTTTTTTTTTTTAATTTATTTTGTGTTTACAATAAGTAAATAGGTAAACAAGATGAACTGGTGCGGGAAGAGCAGGAGGAGAGAAGCTACCCAACGATAGCACTCTCTGTAGGAGAGAGGAGAATGTGAGGAGGAGAATAATGGCGATTAGGCCTTCAGCCTACAAGGAAGTCGCGGGGCCACTGGCGATTCAGTCGGCAAGAAGTATTAGGGATGTCAGAGGAGGCGAGAGACTATACAATAAGATTTGAGCAAGTAGAGAGAGCAGTATGGAATGTTTGGTGTTTAGTCTTGGCGAGTTGGCCTATAAAGGGAATGTTGAGGTCGTTGTTGAAGAGTGAAGTTAGTCACGTAGAAAGGAGCGTCAACTATCTGTTGGAGGAGTTTTGACTGAAATGCCTGTACAGTCCGTATGTTTTGTAGGTTTGGCTGAACCCCCACAGCACTAGTCCTGTATGTCCACATAGGTTTGAGGATAGTGTTGTATGTTAAACGTTTGAGTTCAAAAGGGTAATTTGGAGCGTCGTCCAAGTAGTCTGTAAAGCAGTTTCGCACGTTTCGTCTTTTAAGTCTAGTGTGAGGGTTCCACGTGAGTCGTTAGTCTATGTAGAGCCCAAGGTAGCTAGCAACAGATCTGTACAAGGAAGAGGATTGCAGCTGAAGAGGACAGATGGACAGGAGCCCCGCCGGAGAGTAAACGTAATGAAGTTTACGTAAAATTATGGCAGCAACCATTTAAATAGAGTACTGGCGAATAGAGTTACGGCGATTTAATAGAAAGAAACAATCCCAGGCTAATTGTAAAATAAAAGAGAAGGATCAAAGAGTACCGTTGTATCGCGTACATGTACTTGCACACATAGGAATGACAGGAGATCGAATAACACTGTGTGCGTCTGTGTGTGTGCTCCTTGGCCTCCGTTAAGGCGGAGATCAAGGTTGCATTCTCTTGCACTCTCTTAAAAAGAATATCTGAGAGAAATAGCAAAGTGAGAGAACTCGGCAGACTTCCCAGTTGAGCTAGAGGGTCGTCTCAAGGCTCCCCTCCCCCCTCCACTCATTCCACCCCTCCTCAAACCACGCACTACCCTTCTATAAAACGGTTTCGTAGTTATTCTTCTTTCCCCCACACACCGCCACCATAACCACAAAACCACCTTGATATAACCGACCAGCTGGTTAGTTTTTCTTTGAATATAATGTAATAAATACAAAGGAGGCGTGATCTTGGTGTGTTATTGCACGTGCGATAACGTCATCAAAGTACACGTGGGTTCCTTTTTTATTTTTATATTATTAATCATATTTGTTAGGTATCGATTGCAAGTAACTTTTTTTTTTTTTAATTTTACTAAGACATTAAAAAGAAAAATTGTTTACATGCAGATTTTTGGATTTTTTTTAAAGTTTTCAACCGGAAATAGTCGTTTTAGGTTTCCCTGAGGCTCAAAAAAGAAAAAAAAAATAGTTTTCAAAACTTTCAAGACTCTAGCTCACTCTTTCTCTTCCGGGTAACTATCAATGGTTTTTCTCTGGAATCCTTTCACCTAGCGAGATTTCACAAATACTTTTCAATTAGTAGAGCAAGCTGTACGGCAACTCTGGGTAATGGCTAGAGATTTACTAAGCGTGCTGGATTCCCAAGAAGAGGATCTACCCAGGACTGGGGTCGACAACCCGCGGCTCTTTTATCCAAATTGTGTGGCTCTTCAGCGTGCCCAAAATATATTGTATATTTTAATTTTTTTTGAAACGAATGAAAGTTCCATTTATTAAAGATATTTTTTCAAAAATAATTTTAAATGTTATAGGTTCGAAATTGAATAGAATTAGTATACAATATCAAAATAAAGTACATAATTTTATATATTGTAAGACTGCCGCCCATTCATTCGTTTAGTTATTATTTATTTGTTTATTTACTTTGCAATATGTAAAAATAAATATATAAAACATTTAAATGTTATTGAATATTATAAAATAATAGTTTGTGAATACAAATTGATCTACAGACTTCTTTACACTATCATCCTTGCGGCTCTTGGTAAGATTTATTAAAATTATTTAAGGAGAAATGGCTCTCTACTTGAAATAGGCTGCCGATCCCTGACCTAGGAGCTTCTTACAGTTCACCATCCGATGATGGACCGTCAGAGCACCTTTAAAAGAAGCTCCAAGTGCCATTGATCTCACAGATTTTGTAAGTGTTATTAAATTAAGAAAAACAAAAATCTGTAGATAGAAGGCACATTAGACTTAATACGGTTGCAAAGACCAAGGGTCGGCAACCTAAGTAAGAGAGCCATTTCTCCTTAAATAATTTTAATAAATCTTACCAAAAAGCGCAAGGATGATAGTGTATAAACCTCTGTAGATCGTTTCTAATCTCAAATTATTACTTTATGATATTCAATAGCAAATAAATGTTTTATATATTTATTTTTTACAAATAAATAATAACTAAACCTGTGTTTGGATGAAAGTATTATATAATTACGTACTTTATTTTAATATATTTAATTCTATTCAATTTGAAACCTATCACATTTAAAATTCTTTTTGAAAAAATATCTTTACTTTAATAAATGAACTTTTCATTTGTTTCAATAAAATTAAAAAATATGATATATTTTGAGCAGGCTGAAGAGCCACACAATTTGGATAAAAGAGCCGCATGCGGCTCGCAAGCCGCGGGTTGCCGACCCCTGTCCTAGACGAAAGTATGTACTTACAATAGAAAGTTTAAACTACCAAAAGGAGTCACTTTGTTAGCGATAAGGAAACTCACCACGAGAAAAAAAACCTAAGGTATAAAAGTGAACCTAACTTTAAATATTACCCTAATAGAATTCTCACCTTGACATTTGCATGAAAAGGTCAAAAATCGAAGGTTAAGTTTTTTTTAAATATAAATTAGTAAAAGAAGAAGGAGAAAAAAGGAGTTATTTAATTTAGAGATGGGTATTCGCTGATAGTCCCACACAGTGAGGATCATCCTAAAGTTAGACATGCCGTGATTTCATAAATTTAATATTACTGTAATAAATCGAACTTCTTTTAAGTTTCCAAGATTAGACAACTTTCAAGGTGATTGGCCAAGGTCTTTAGTTTATTTCGAAGGCCGATCGAAGTGGCCTTGTCTTTTTAAGTCTTGTCCACTGGATCCTACGTGTGAGGTGGTAGGGAACAGGAAGTGCAGAAAATCGCCCAGTTTTGCCACAATTTCTCTAGCTGATTCTTAATTTTAAGTTTTCCCCGAGACACATCCGTTTTGAGATTCTCTCAAAGTCAAATTGGTCTTTATACACGGGTGTACACGGGGAGGAGAGGTCGAAACTTTCGGCAGGTGATTCAACAGCTCAAAAGAAACAAAAAATATTCTCTTTACTTTGGCCTGATTCTCAATAGTGTTCAAGATATTTGTATTTTCAACTTTTCCGCAGACATTCGCGTTTTTCCACTATAAAAACGGCCGTAACTTTTCTATCCTTTATCCTACAACAAATCTACTTATTCCAAACGAAAGAACATTAAATTTCCTATAAATCTGCTTAACCCAGAGCCTCAAAACGTTCTTTATTATCAATGAAATGTTTACTTTGATGTCTAAAAGAACTCGTTCTCGATGATTTTTGTTAAAATTTTCAACTGTATTTTTCCAATGATTAATGAATCAAGGAGTCACCCAATCTCACAGAACAAAGTAGTGCTTTTATTGAGCTTCAAGACCAAATGGATTTGTTTTTTTCGTTATTATTACCGTACTCCGAACAGAGGGAGTTTTCACTGATTTCAAATTATTAATTTACTCAAGTTTTGGAGAAGGAACAAAAATAACCATTTTAGTTTTGAACAGTTATTATTTAATGAAACGGAAGTAAAAAATACAGTAGCAATAAAATACATTTGTAATAAAGGGCAATAAATAGACGCCTACCTAGAATCATTACAAAAATTGTTCGAATTGCCCCCAAATTCGCGATGCCTATTTTATGATGAATCTACAGGTCTAATATTATTGACAATCATCTTAAACTTATCTAAAATTTAGTGCTCTTTCGTTTGGGAAAAGCAGATTTGTTGTAAGATAAAGGATAGAAAAGTTACTGCCATTTTTATGGTGAACAAAACGCGAATATCGACGGAAAAAATTAAATATGCAAATATCTTGGACACTATTCAGAATCGGGCCAAAAGTGAATAGAAAATATTTTGTTGCATTTGAGCTGCTGAATCATCTGTCCCCCTAAGTTTCGACCTCTCCTTCATGTTCACCCTGTGGGTGAGTGTAAGGTGTGTTCAGCATAAAAAAAATGCAGTACTAGTCTAGGCCTTAGACTTCATTTAATGGTTAATTTGAGAAATTTATAAAAAAGTTAAGTATGTTTGCTAGTCGGTTATAGGCTAGACCCGCAAAGCTAAGACGTATTGCGGCACTAGTCTAGCCCTTGGATTTTATTTAATGGTTAATATGAGAAATTTATAGTAAAGTATGTTAGGCGGTTACAGGCTAGACCCGCAAAGCTAAGATGTATTGCGGAACTAGTCTAGCCCTTGGATTTTATTTAATGGTTAATATGAGAAATTTATAGTAAAGTATGTTAGGGGGTTATAGGCTAGACCCGCAAAGCTAAGATGTATTGCGGTACTAGTCTAGCCCTTGGATTTAATTTAATGGTTAATATGAGAGAATTTATAGTAAAGTATGTTGGGTGGTTATAGGCTAGACCCGCAAAGCTAAGATGTATTGCGGTACTAGTCTAGCCCCTTGTATTTTATTTAATGGTTAATATGAGAAATTTATAGTAAAGTATGTTAGGCGGCTATAGGCTAGACCCGCAAAGCTAAGATGTATTGCGGTACTAGTATAGCCCTTGGATTTTATTTAATGGTTAATATGAGAGAATTTATAGTAAAGTATGTTAGGCGGCTATAGGCTAGACCCGCAAAGCTAAGATGTATTGCGGTACTAGTCTAGCCCTTGCATTTTATTTAATGGTTAATATGAGAAATTTTTAGTAAAGTCAAAGGCTCTTCACCGGAAGAAGCGCTGAAATCTATGGTATTTAAATAATTAAAGATTCAGTTATGCACCTTGGCAAGCAGAAAATCTGGACACCGGAAATGCATCTGTAAAATAGGGAATATTGTGAATTTTTTTTCGGGATTCTCTCATAAAAATACCAGATCCACCCCCACCAACAAATTTATTCCTAAAACTTGGGATCTTTAAACCAATTAGGGATGTGATTTCTAGTTTCTAAATCAATCCAATAAACTTCTACAAAGTGCTTTGTTTCTACCTTAAGGAGAGAATTTATTGAAGGACAACATAAAAAAAACTGCATGGTCGAGGATAACATAGTTGTGTCCCCATATTTACCAGCTGTTCTGCAGCCAGGGTCATTCAAAAAGAAGTCCTTCAACTTCCAAGGTAAAAAAATTACTTGCCCAACTTAAAACACTCATCAAGCTATTTATTTCTTTCTCCTTCACTTCCTTGATAAACATTTCTACTTCTTTGTGTTTATTAATAAACACATTTTTATAAATGTTTTCAAATGATTCATTTTTTTAAAATTTAAAACACAAGTTTTAAAAATTTATTGCCGAATAAAGAAAGAAAAAATTCAATTTTTTGGGATTTCTGTCCTTTACATTTAAATAACTAATAATATGTTGCCGTCCTGTGCCTTTCTTCCGGTTCTTTTGAAATTTGTAACTGCGCCTACGTACGTCACTTCCTTAAACTGAGATTCAACATTTCCGCTCAAAGAATCAGCAAGATTGGAAATCTAAAAACTTTCATCGCTTGAAATTTGAGGCGATTTTTCTAAATTTTTTTTTTTTGGTCAAAAATGTATTTAATAATAAGATTTCAGCGGAAATATCAGCTGTTTTAAGAACAGCTGATTTCGAAAAGATAGTTTTTTAAAAATGGTTTGAGTGTGTATGCTGAACAAAATATATCAAAAATTGCAAATCACAGGAAGCTTTGGAAAATTGATATTTCTATCCCATATCTAATTCGTATCCGTTAGCACTTCCGGTATGTAGACTGATATTCTGTGGCTATTAAATAACGAGACTGATGCTACTACAGAAGAACTACGCATGCGCCAAATCCTAACGACCGACAGCTGTGCAGCAGCGTAAAGCCTTCTCTTTCGATTGCAGCGTCTCACGTGTTTTTGTAGAGAAATCTGTCTGACCGGAACTGTCGTTTTTTTTTTGTGTTAGTTTCGTTTTACCGAAAACATGATACTATAACATGTAGTAGAGCAACGAATTGTCGTGAAATTTCACATCAAAACTTGGTGAAAACCGCTACTGAAACTTATCTTTTATTAAAAGAAGTTTATGGCGATGAATGTTTATCAAGTGCGCAAGTTTTTGAGTGATTCAAACGTTTCCAAGATGGCCGAGAAGACGTCGGAGATGATGACCGCCCGGGTCGCCCCTTTCACCTCTAAAACGGATGAAAATATCGATTATAATTAATCAACATTACTACCGCGTGAGGTGCTTGCTCAACTCCGTGAAAAAGTAAGGAAAAAAACGACCCGATTTGTGGAAGAACAATAAGTCACGGGGTTCTCCGGACAACCGGCGCCGGCTCACACTGCATTGTCTGGTCAAGACGTTTCTAGCCAAGTACAACATCCCAGTTATTCTCCTGACCTGGCCCCATGTGACTTTAGATCTGTTCCCCCAAAGTCAAATCTGCATTAAAAGGAACACGAGATTTCAGTCCGTTGATGGCTGTGAAAGAAAAAGCGGCACGCGTCATGCAGGAGCTCACCAGAAAAAGACTTCCAGCACTGTTTCAGAACAATGGTAAATTCGCATGGAGCGTTGTAGGGATAGGGAAGGGGTGTATATTGAAGGTGATAATAACTAAATATGTATAAATTTAAAGTAAAATGTTTTGTAGCAATAGTCTCGTTATTTAATAGCTACACCTCGTACATTTTTGTGTAGACTTTTTTTTTAGTTACTTATTTGAACGAAATATTATAGAATTTTAATGGGATCTTAATTAAATCTATTGAACCTCATTTTGTGCCAGGTGAGAGACTTTACAGCACCACAAAGAAATTCACTCAGAAAATTCCCGCTAGAGAAGTGGGAGGAGCCTACATTTAGGTAAAATTACTCCCTGGGGTCAACTAATCTCATCCCCACTCCTAAACTACTCAAATGAGTTGCAAAGATGGTTTAATCAATAGAGTCTACAAATTAAAACAAAATAGTCTAATTTTCTTTTCTTTTTTTATTTGCTTATTGGTGCCCTTGGAATTGATATTGGTTTTTCACAGATTGAATCAAATGGGACTGTAGCCAATCACAGTATAAATTGGCTGAATCACTTTCTAATCACAGGATTCACGTCATCTTTAAACAGAGAAAGAGAATCTCTCTTTCTCTTTCTGTTTATTATTATTTTTTTTTTTTTTTAATTTTAATTCTAGCAAATGTAATACAAGCAAGGACATGTTGACTACATGACTATGCTAATTTATCTATTGAATACATTATTATTTATTTCTTTATGTGTTTAATGAGCAAATATACGAAATGAGAGTGAATGTTAATACAGCTAACTCAACAGCGACCGAAAAGATCTACTCTTGTACTTTAAATACTTGAAGGAACTAGTCGACTTTAAAATTGAGTTTTACTAATTTTTTGACTTTTACTCAAAATCATTTAATTAACCCCCCCATATAAATTTATTAAAAGAGAGGGATATAATACTAAATTAAATTGAAATTTTAAGACTTAATTTCCGGAAAACTCCCTCCCCCCCAAAAAAAAACAAGATTATTGACGTATTTAAACATTTTCTCCAAAAAAAACACACTTCCGCTTCCCGATTTTCTACAAATTTGGATTTTAGACAATATATTTAATAACTATCAATAATATACAGACAATGAGACCACTTTTTTTTTTTCTTTTTTTTTTTTTTTTTTTTTAGCACTACAGCCCGTGAAGAGCCCTGGCCTCTACAGTAATTTTTCTCCATTCCTCTCAATGAGACCACTTATTATACTTAAATGAAACTTCAGGAGAAAGCTTAGGCCCTTCCTTGGGGCTTAAAGCTGCCTTAGGAAGCTTTTCGTAGAGGAAAATTTATTATGTATGCAATGATGCAACAATAAGCTTAAAGGAAAGCCTGAAAACGTTTGGAAGAAAATCTATCGCGTAACAATAAATTCTCTTATATAATTACTCAAGAATATGTGGAAAAACCATTTTATGCAAGTTGTGACCTGTTGAAGGTTACTGCTGAAAAATTTAGAATTAGATGAGCCCAGTTTATGAATTAATTTCTGCACTAAGAATGTCTTATAAAATTCAAATTATATATATTTAATTCTGAAATTACTGCAAGATAAACAGTTCAAAGCACATTATCGCAATCTATTAGTCATAATACGGCATGAGAGTTATTTTTATCTTAAGTGTTACATTTTTCCTTTTTATTTCTTGTATCTTGGCAGATAAGATATCGTTTCTTTTTTTTATGCACTAACAGCATATAAAGCGAATCGATTAAATTTCGAACGTAGACTAAACATCAGAATGGATTAGTTAATGAAAAAGAATAAATCAATAAATAATTGGAACAAATGATAATTAGCTAAATATATTGAATAAACTGAAACAATCACGTGACCATGTAAGACATAGACTTGAGTTTTACAATGTCTCCAGGCTTTGCCGAATTGCCCACGTTTTTTTGTAGCCCAGTAAATAAAATTCAACATTCATTTTAGATAGATTGACAAAAGTAGAAGATATGGTTGATCTGTACCAACTTCATATTTCACTAAGTATTTGGGACGCTGTATCTCCCTTCTTATCGTCCAGAACCCTATGATATTTTGCTCAAATATAGACTACAATGAACCCCTACAAATGAGAGGAATATCAACAATTTGGACGTAATAGCCATGGAGATATAGGACGTTGAATTTTACCGACTTTACATTTCGCTAAATATTTGGGACGCTGTATCTCCCTTCTTATCGTCCAGAACCCTATGATATTTTGCTCAAATATAGAATACAATGAACCCCTACAAATGAGAGGAATATCAACAATTTGGACGTAATAGCCATGGAGATATAGGACGTTGAATTTTACCGACTTTACATTTCGCTAAATATTTGGGATGCTGTATCTCCCTTCTTATCGTCCAGAACCCTATGATATTTTGCTCAAATATAGAATACATTGAACCCTATAAATGAGAGGAATATCAACAGTTTGGACGTAATAGCCAAGGAGATATAGGATGTCGAATTTTATCGACTTTACATTTCGCTAAATATTTGGGACGCTGTATCTCCCTTCTTACCGTCCAGAACCCTATGATATTTTGCTCAAATATAGAATACAATGAACCCTACAAATGAGAGGATAATCAAAATTTTGGATGTAATAGCGATGGAGATATAGGTCGTTGAATTTTACCAACTTTACATTTCGCTAAATAATTGGGACGCTGTATCTCCCTTCTTATTGTCCAGAATCCTATGATATTTTCCTCAAATATAGAATACACTGCACCCTACAAATGAGCCACAATAGATCCATATGTGTCGCAGTGGCGTAGTTCTTAAGATCGCCCTACAAGAATCTAATCTAAAACTATAAATGAAAGGAATATCAACAGTTTGGATGTAAAGTTATCTTGAAGGGCGCTGAAACAGAGAGAGAGAGAGACCTCCTAAAAGAGGTAGAGATGTGGGTAATTATTGTAAAAAATGGATACATGAAGTTGACGGTGGTGAGGCCACGACAGAGGAGTAAAATAGCTTAGGAGTCCCGGGTCTTTGAGGTCACGACCGAGTAGTAAAATAGTTTAGGAGTTCCGGGTCTTTGAGATCACAGCAGAGGGATAGAATAGCTTAAGAGTCCAGGGTCTTTCAGGGCCGTAGGTACCTAACTAAAAGTGAACTTCATCAGTTGACAACAAAGTTTCCACAGTTGTCCAAAAGAAAAGAAAGTACGAGAATATCAATCCGCCACTCCTAAGAAACTAGCCCTTTCATCCTAGGGTGAGAAACTGGTTCGCGTCCTGGAATCTGAAGTCTCTGGAAGATTGCAGGAATGGATTTCACGGTTTTTAAGAACTCAGGACCTTTCGATCTTCGCTTCTGGTACTTCTAAAGCCTTACAAAATAAGCGCTACTCGTTGAACAAACTTTTTTTCATTTTTTTAAATTAGGATTCGTAAGAAGTGAATTCCGTTTACAAAATCTCAAGGACAGATTTTTTCATCTCTTTTCTCAGAAACCATAACAACACGTAACCATAGTAACATGGAATAAGATACAACTTCAACGAAGACTAAATTAACAAAAATTAATTAAGCATTCAAATGACGTCTTCTGATACGATCAGAATCTATTGTATCAGTATTTCCGGCCGTACTTTTGGTACTTCTTTTAATTTCTTTTTCGTCACCCAGGAGCTTTGCATTGATGACTAAGCTGAGCGAAATCTCCTCTACTAACAAAGTATCAGTATTTCTAGGGAATTATGTACGTCACCTACGTACGGGTACGTCAGCAATGCCCTCGGGAGTGCATAAATTTCCATATATTTATTTTTCAGGAAATTGGTGTCACTTTCCTTGCCGACAATTTCAAAATCTTGTCCAATATAGGCCGACTAAAATTCTAAAAAATCATTTTCCAGCTTGAAAAATTTTTACCCCCCAATTTGGAAGGAAAGAAAAATATCGGACAGGGTTCTGTCGGGAAGTAGGCAGCTACGGAAAAGTCAGTGTGTGAGTGATGTGCTCTTCCCCAATTTTGGACACCACACCAAAAATATCAAAGAAAAACACATGTTTTGCACTAAATGGAGTGGAAAAAGGAGGATTCTGGAAATGACGTGAATATCCCTTAATTTACAGTTAGATTTACAGATTTTGGAAAAATGATTTAAACAATGTCAGCACGAATTATTTCCGTTTCTCTTTATTTCAGCCAAATTCGTCTTTCTGTCCCGGATGTTGTTCGCTACCTTGAGATGTACATCGACTAGAGATTTGCTTAGTACTCCTACACTCATATCAAAAGACCGGAAATTAACGATCGCTACAGACAACTAAACAGATCTAACCCGATACTTTATACGTCATCAATCAATTAAACTGATCTGGACTGACGACATAAAATACTGGAGTCCCAAGTTACTACCCAAATTCAAGCCCTACAATCCAAAATCCTTCCAACAATAGACAACACTCCTTACTTAAGTAGCCTAATCACCAAGATCTGAATATTCCATTTTTGGGGCAAAAATTTTTGAAAAACTCTAGAGTTTCGTGTGTGGAGGGGGAGATCACAAAACAGATATTACCGATGAAAAATTGATCTGTAATATTTCACGTAATCGCAATCATTTTCTCACACCAGTTAAGCATGTTTGACGTGTATACACGTCAAGCCAAATCTCTATTACGGTGCGTTCAACGTGTATACTCGTTGTGAAAAATATAAAATTGCTATTAACTATAAAAACTCGAAATTTTAATAGAATACAATAAGAAGATTATTTGGTGGGAAGTTCCCTTTATCTTACCCAATAGAACTGCCAAGTATTTTATACGGAGGGAGGGTGGAGGGAGTCAGTCAAATGATAAGTGGTTGGTTCATGTTTGGTCTCCGCATTACGCACACAAATAGAAGCTCTCAACCCTTGTGCAATGCCCTGTTTTTAGCTTAGATAGAGGTTCAGGACCTCAGTACGAGCATGATTCCATTTTGCACAGAATTCAAAGCTCTTGCGTCCCTAGTTAAAACTAGTGCAATGCATACGTGAAGCGGTGCAAGATTTTTGAATGAGCACAGAATGCTCTGTCTGTAATCTCAAGCCCCAGAGAGATTGCAGAAAAAGGTCGCTTGTAGTGACTATTATGACGTTGTAATCTTTTGGTTGTTTTTGCCCTGCGTTCGACATGTATACATTGTCATTGTCGTGATTTTAATTCCTCACACTGTGGTGGGTTTTTTAAAAACTAAATTCCACCCTTAACTGGTTAAAAGAGAAAATAAAGAAAGAAAAAAGAGGTAAACATGAGAAAGAAATCTCATAAGGAGAAATGATTGCGCTTCAAGGCACCGAGAAATTGGTATATTATTAAATTGGCAACATTGAATGCCAAAATGACCTTTCTTAAAAGTACTTCGTATCAATGAATTAAGTTGGAAGTATCCTAAAATCTTTACTTAAGGAGAAGATGCTTTATAAAATCAAGTTCAGTAAAAAAAAAGGCATTTTTATTAACCAACATCTTAAATTAAAAAAAACAAACTATCTATACATAGCTAATTAAAACTGTCCGGTAGGACAGTTGTATAAGGATTGATCGTCAAAAAGTGCACGAAAAAGCGTAAAGTTAAAACACACCCAACTTTGACAATTTTTTTCTCTTTTTCTATAAAAGATAAAATTCCCAAATTTTCTTTAAAATGTAGGGCAAACCCTCCTTTATAACTGTAATTTTTTTGCAACCCCCCAGACCTAATAGATTTCGAGAAAAAAGTTGCCGAAAATGAGCAAAAACGGCATTTTCAGAAATTGTTGTTGTTCTTCTTCTTCTTCTTCTTCTTGTTGTTGTTGTTGTTGTTGTTGTTGTTGTTGTTGTTGTTACCTTTTTTGTAAACTACGTAGCGCCTAAACGCGTGAACCGATTTTCATGAATGAGGTGACATTCGATTCGGAATTTTATGTAGATGTGCCTTTTGGGGGTCTCGACGCTGTACACCGAATTAGAGAGGAGTTAGCCCCCTTTATGTAAGGCCCCCTTCAAAATTATTATTACTAATTACTCTGTAAATCTTAGCCCGATTTTGATAAAATTTGGTAGGATGATAGAGTTAGGGCTCCCCTACGTAACATTAAAGCGGCGATCTGCTCTTACACTAGTTAAGGGGAAGTATAGCAATCGTTTCAAATTATCGACAAGTGAACTGATTTTCATGAATGAAGTGTCATTCGAATCGAAATTTTGTACAGATTTGCACTTTAAAAGTCTCGTCGCTACGCCTTATATGGAGGGGAGTTTGCCCCACCCAAGTAAGGCCGTTTCTAAAACTATTATTACCAATATTTCTATAACGCTTTGTCCGATTTTGATAAAATTTAGCACGAAGAAGTGATTAAAGCTCCTCTACATGGCTGTGAAGTGCCATCATGCTCTTACACCTACTAAGAGGAAGTACTGAAATCGTTAAAATTATCAATGGGTGAAACTATTTACATTAATGAATTGTCGTTCGATTCAAAATCTTTGCCTCTTTGCCTTTTAGGGAGAAGTACTGTAATCGCCCGTTTATTTTTCTTACTCCTCTTGAAAGGAAGGTCTGAAATCGCAGTTTAAATTTGCTTTTTACGTACAAATACCTTCCTATTTTATATAAAAAGGCTTTCTCAAAAAAATTGTTATTGAGGATGGTTTGGGGACCGCAACTATAATCATTCTTTAAAAAGATCTCTCCAGTGGTAGTTACGGTTACTACTTAACACCTTATCAGGTTATAATGATAGAATTGCTTATTCCCAATTTAAAAAAAACAGTAAAGCAGATATGTAACTTAGCAAAATAGACAAAAATGAAAATCTATCCAAAAGGTACAAAAATCTCCTTAACAAAAACTTACAGTTTAAAAAGTTAAGTATAAGGGTTGATTAAACGCCAAAAGGTACACAAATCAGCAAGTACCCAACATTTCATTCAAGCTTAGTTGATATAATTTAAGTAATTTTGCTGCATTAACTTTTCCTTCACATTTTTTAGAATTTATTAGATGTCACAGACCCTTATGCTGGCCATTTTCTTCTACAAAAAATTTGTTCAAGTAGCACTGTAGATTGACTGTAATATCTATTAATCTATAATAATCAAACTATTAATTACAGGTTAAAAAGAAAACGTTATAAAAAATAAAAAAAAATACGAGGCTACAAAATTTAAAAACTTTTTTAAAAAAATGCTTACACCAACATACATCAATGATTTCGATTATTTTATTTTTAATAAAAATCGTCTGTTTAAGTTTATTCTTCGATTAAAGTAATTGTTACTTTATGAAGTAGTCAAACGTTTATAATAATAGGTAATAATTATCTGGCTTTATCGCAAATAATATAGTTTTCTTCAATCACACTCTCAATGTAGCTGTTCTTCTCACAATGGTATATATATGTTATGTAATATAAAATAAATAAGTATTGCATACTTTTAGGACAGCTAATTATTCCAGTATTTTACTGTAAGTAAAATTAAATTACAATTGAGAAATGAATAATTGTTGTTGAATAATCTACTTGTTATTAACTGTGTGTTATTTGTGCTCACGAATATTTCGGTAAGACGAATTCAAGTCTGAAATATTGTTTTAAATCCTCCGTGATTCAAATTTAAACAGTAGCCGACTCTAACTTTGTCTTTTTCTACTTTAACATGCATGTATAAGATGTGACAACTTCAGAATAAAGGGCATATTAAAGATAAATCAGAAGAATAATTTGGAATAGAATTAAAATAAAGTACCTATTTAATAACGAAGATATAATATACATTTTATCATAATTATAACCAAATAATATTATGAACGAACTGGCCAGCATAAGGGTCTGTGACATCTAATAAATTCTAAAAAATGTGAAGGAAAAGTTAATGCAGCAAAATTACTTAAATTATATCAACTAAGCTTGAATGAAATGTTGGGTACTTGCTGATTTGTGTACCTTTTGGCGTTTAATCAACCCTTATACTTAACTTTTTAAACTGTAAGTTTTTGTTAAGGAGATTAATTAAATAAAATTTATAAAATTTTTAATTAAAAAACGCTTTTAAATAAATTGAAATTAGAAAAATTACAACCACTTTGTAATGTTTTTTTTTTCAATTAGGGTAGACGTAACATTTAATTACAATGGTGTAAATTAAACCGCTGGTGGGTGGTGTTTAATTTTAGCCAAACCAGCTTTCTTGAAAGATCATTAAATCCCTTAAATGAATTTAATTAAAAAAAAAAAATTTTCCCCCCTTTTATAATTTAATGTTAACTTAAAATGAAAGTTAAGCCCTTTATCGCTTTGTAAGTGGTAGGGGATTTGAGTAAGGCTATAAAAGGGCTGTATAAGTGGGGGAAGGGACTGAATTAATTAGTAGCCCCTTTTACCCGGAAGGCAACCTGTTTCTGAATCGATTTTTAACTTTTTAGAGGTTTTTCGACAATAAATCGATTTTTTTTTTTTTCGAAACTTAGGATCTTAGCATTTTGATTCTACGAACGTAAGATTAGTAACGTTTAATTAAAGAAATAATTAAAGTGGTTGTAATTTTTCTAATTCCAATTTATTAAAAAGCGCTTTTTAATTAGAATGTTTATAAATATTATTCATTTTAATTGTTTTTTTTTCACTTTATTTGTGTATTTACAACTGCAACAATTGTTGCATCAAGTAAACTTGATCTTACTGGTTCAGTTCACTTGTTATGACATGATTAGAGCAATCACCCACTGGTGAAACTTTTTCGCAATGATTTAATCACAACAGATCTCTAGGCCATTTTCGCTTCAAGCGACGAGGAGGATTGTCCGGAAGGTGAGGAGAGGAGAGTTGTTGGACAAGAGGATTAGGATAGAGAGCTAGAAGGCTGTGAAAGTTGCGGTAGCGAGACTTTATTAGGTTAGTGACAAAAGGGATGTGTAGGTCAGTGTGTATGGTAAGGTTAGAAATGTAATAAGGAGCATTCAGGATTTTCCATAGGATTTTGGATTGTAATGTCTGTAGGCGTTTGGAGTTAGAGGGTTTGATTGAGCCCCACACTTCTGCTCCGTATGTCCATATGGGTCTTAACAGGGTCTTGTAAATAGTCAGTTTGTGATTCACGTCGAGTTTGGATCTGCGGTCAAGTAGTCTACTAAGTAGCTTGTAGCGTCTATTCACGTCTTGTCGTTTCAGTCGAGTATGTGGGTTCCAGGTGAGTCTCTTGTCAATGTACAGTCCTAAGTATCGTACTGCGTCAGCTGGAGGAATCGTTACACCGTTCAGTTGAACTGGTGGACTCGCAGATTTTCTTAGCGTAAACGTAATGTTTACTGACTTTTGTTCATTAATTTTAATTTTCCATTTTCGGAACCAGGTTTCGAGAAGCTTTAAGTGAGTTTGAATATTCTGACTGGCTTGCACCGGATCGGAGTGAGATGAAAGTATAGCAGTGTAACGGGGCACTGGAACTAGTTGCTATGCTTATGGTTACGGCTGTGCATTTTATTTGGAAAAAAGGATTTTATTTATTTTTGATTCATTCTGAGTTGGGACTTGCTGGAAGTAA
Source organism: Rhodnius prolixus (assembly GCF_049639745.1). Lineage (NCBI taxonomy): Eukaryota > Metazoa > Arthropoda > Insecta > Hemiptera > Reduviidae > Rhodnius > Rhodnius prolixus. Next base: position 8,477,058 of record NW_027411583.1, on the reverse strand, counting down.
GACAAGGACAAAACTATTTGGAAAACCCTGTGTTACCTCTTGTTGACCTGCGAGTCTTCTCGTCTACGGCCCTGCCGTAATTGATGTTATTAAATAATTTATTAAAGAATCTATCCTGTGAATCTATTCTGATTAATGGTAAGATTGGCTATCGTTACTTTAGCTTATGTCAAATAGTTTATTGGTCATATCTCTCTGTGAGTGTGTGTGCGTAAGTGTGTGAGAATGTGTGTGTGTGTGTGCGTATAGAATCATTGCTCAAGTAAGTGAAAATTAGGAAGAGTCAGCGGCTGGCCTACAGCAGTATCATCAGCGAATGTTGAAACTATTGTATTTTGAGAAAGAGTTAAGTCAGCAGTGTATATTAGAAAAAGGAAAGGGCCCAGTATGCTTCCTTGAGGAACTCCAGCTTTTATAGGTATAAAGGATGAGAGGGCCTGCCCTTGACGAACGCGGCAGTACCGATCGGTTAAATAAGATTTTAAGATCAGATAGTAGGTGAAAGGAAGATGATTTTTGAGTTTGTACAGTAAACCCGAGCGCCAGACCCGATCAAAGGCCTGAGCCAAATCGAGAAAAACACCCGAATAGTACTGTTTACGCTCCAAGGAAGAGGATATGGTATCTATTACACGGTGCAGCTGTTGAGTTGTTGAATGAAATGCGCGGAAACCAAATTGATGTTCAGGTAGCAATTCCTCTATTATAGGGATTAGACGTCTTAGCAGAAGATTCTCCAGTATTTTCCCAAAAACAGGTAAAAGGCTTATTGGACGGTAGGAGCTAGGTTGCTGTGCAGGTTTATTGGGTTTCAGTATCATTTTCACTATAGAGTATTTCCAGAGCATTGGAAAGTAAGTCGTTCGTAAAACTGAGTTGTAGATGTAAGTTAGAAAGAGAATACCACTTTTTGGTAAGTTGCGTTTTTAATTATGTTAACATAGTTTTTTGTTTTGTATTTTTTTTTAAAAAAAAATTTAAGATGTTAGTTAATAAAAATGCCTTTTTTTACTGAACTTGATTTTATAAAGCATCTTCTCCTTAAGTAAAGATTTTAGGATACTTCCAACTTAATTCATTGATACGAAGTACTTTTAAGAAAGGTCATTTTGGCATATACCAATTTCTCTGTGCCTATGACTATGAATATTTTTAATGAATGGTATCACAGCCTACCTTAAAAAAAAAATAATAATAATAATTTAATTTGTAATTTAAATTTCAAATTTGTAGAAAATCAGTCAACCGGAAGTGACACTTTACTGAAGAATTATTTTAGTAAGGCAAAGTTCGAAACTTTCTCAAATTGAGAGAAACAAAAAAAAAATTCTCTTAATTTTCAAGAAAATTTATTAAGAAAACGGGGCAGATATTTATTTTACGAATGGTGGAAATATTTGAACCGCACTTTTACAGAGTAAGGTTTTCCACACATTAATTTTCTTTTTGTTCACTTTTAATGAACTTGACCTTTCCTAACAAACACGACGCCATTTTCTTTTGTGGTTGTAACAAAAAAAAAAAACATGGTGGCTAGTAAACATGCAATGTTATAAAAATAGATTGAATATAGCTACTAGCTACTAGCTACGCTTAGGCATGGGGGCAGCAAAAGTGGTTTGTTGCGGCAAACAGAGATAAATGATTTTTTTTTTGAAAGAGTCTCTCTCTCTCTCTTACTCCCTCTATCTTTCTTGCCGCTCCCGGGGGGCGGGAAACGGTAATAAAAATGTTAAAACAATGATGTACTAATAAACTGCAACACGGGGTCTCTCAACGAATTGCGTGTCTAAAATCTGACAAAAATAGCCTGACAAAACAATAGAAGCATGACATACATAAATTATCCTAAACAAAGAGAAAGTTCTGCATTTTTTCTCTCACTTTCTCTCTCCTCTCTCTCTTTCTTAGCCCCTCTTAAAAAGAAGTTGTGAATTCGTACAGATTTTGAGATTATTATTAGTTTCCACCAAAAAACGTTTAAGGTCTTTTTGGGTTTCAGAAAATATATAAAATAAAATTGGAAATAGCTGGTCTTTATTTATAAGGTGTGTGTGTGCGTGTTGATGTTGGATGTCGTTCTGTCCGTCGCTCTGTCAGTTCGTAACTTAAAAACCAAAAAAGAACATAAGCCTTCCTTCTTTTTCTTTACAGAAGAAGATGCAGAAATAAGAGAGAAAAGATAAGACTGTTTTAGGGTTTGAGAGACAATATTTTAAGACGACAAGGAAGAAAAACTGGGCCATGACGTCAATCGGCTGACGTCACGTGAACTTGACCCCCACAACACGACTGACTGACTTAATACCCCTGGTGGATCCACGCCCCCTCTTCACAAATAAATTGATATGGTAAAACTACTGGTCTTGGGTTTATTTTATTATCAATTCGATTAACTCTCTCCTGCCGTTGCAAAAAAAAAAATCGATTTAATATCTCTAAACTAGGATTAGATTATTCTAATTGAAATATCGATGTAATGTAATATCGATATTATTCATTCTAATGATTTAAATAAAATAAAATTAAATATTAATTTTTTTTTTTATTTTTTAGAATATAATAACCCATATGTGCGCTTCTTGGATTTGCAGAGAGCCTTTGACAGCGTCCTTTGGAAGACGAATTGGAAAGCTCTAGCTGAGCATAGGGTCTCTGAGTCCACTAATAATCAGGATTAAAAGTTTTTGCAAGAGTTATGTTAGGACAGCCAATTTATCTTCCGATTATTTTCCTATAAAAGCGGAAGTCAAGACAGGGTGATAAGACAGGTGAGCACCCTTCTTTTTATTGAATGTGTTATGGATAGTAGTAAGAAATGCAGGAGAAGACACCACTTGGGCGATGGAAGCTGGAACGAGTCTTTCTCTCACAACACTGGCATTTGCAGATGATATAGCGTTAGTGGCTGATAAGGGAGACAAACTCCAGCGCCATCTCAATATATGGGAAGATGAACCAAGGAAGCGAAGTCTGATGATCAATGTCGCAAAAACACAAAGTATGGTAATCACGAGAGAGAAAAAGGTGACCCTAGAACTGAAGGTGAGAGATGAAGATGTAGTGCAGGTAACTGTTTTTAAGTATCTTGGCTCACACATCAGTGAAGATGGTCAGCTGATGGAAGAAATAAATAGCCGAATTGGTGCAGCTGCCACGCTGGATCATTCAATGAAACAGAAATTCCTCAAAAAGCAAGACATAGTAAAAAGTACAAAATTTGTTGTCTATAAAACAGTCTACACCCCAACTCGAGCAGCGCATGGGCCATGACTCAGAAATGGACGAATCAGACCGTAGTCTCGCAGAGATAGGGTAAGAAACTCCAGAATCAGAGCTGATCCTGGAAGTAGTCTCCCTCCTGGAAACTATTAAAGGCGGCCAGTTAAGACTGGTTCGGCCATGGGCAGAGTGATTGCCGTTGCCCTTATAAGGTACACATATTCAGCGAAGATTTCAGGTACTCCGTCTTAAAGGTAGGTTAAGACTGGGCATGGCAAGATAACATTCATGGTAGCATGCCGTGAAAGGAACATACCCTGGAACCACAAGCCAAACGCCTCTCTGACAGGATAGATGGGAATAGTGGCAACTCTATCATAACTCTACACCAAACGGTAGAAGAGGACCAAACTAAGTATTAATTATTTTTCACGAAAACAGTTTAGTAAAATCGTAACTCAAATTCATGAATCCCACAATAGACTTAAAAGAACAGAACTGAAAAGACGCTATCGACTACTTAAAAGACTCTTAGACGATAGATCGAAACTCTCTCACTGGACAACAAAAAAATGATTTATACTTCTATTTTGAAACCCATCTGGGCGTATGGAATAGAGCTGTTTGGGTTCAACCTCCAAAGGATTCAATCGCTACAATCTAAAATACTTCAAACTATTGTACACGCTCCATTTTATGTCTCCAACCTGGACTATACACACTGACCTTAACATTCCTTTTGCCACACAAGTCGCTGAAAACACGATACAGAAAACTCTCCACTTCAGCCTGCAATCTCATATAAATCCTCTAGCTCAAAATCTTTTTTCTAGAACTCTTCCTGACAACCCGGACAAGACGTCTTAAAAGACAGTGTGGTCTCGTAATCTCCTCTCTAGTGAAGAGAGTGACTAACCATATAATGTTTTGGAGTGTTACCACTGGGGGTAACTTCTCCACTCGTTACCTTATCATTTATTACTCTATTGTATCATTGTTACTTATAGCGCTAACGCGCTGATTGTAGCGCAAATAAACGCAAAACAAAAACAAAAATTCATGAAGGATTTCAACTAAATATTCAAAGACAATTCCGACAACAATTTTTGAAATTTTGCAAACATCCGCAATAGAAAATTCAAATCCTCTATTTAAATATGGAAAACGTTTTTAATTCTTTGAAATCCTCTTCAAGTGGCAATTTAAATACGCCGAAAAATAAATTTATTGGAGTATGTCAAATATATATATATATATATATATATATATATATATATATATAAAAAGGATGAATTGATTGAGAATATAAATTCGATTCCTAATGAAGCATGAGAACCATATTTGACCTTGACAATGAATGAATAGTCCCTCATAGAAATGGAATTTTCCCAGCATTGTTTGACTTTAAAATATTTACGGAAATTTGAATGGAAAAAGAAAAAAAATCAAATGGAAAATAACATAATTATTTGACCTTGATTAGTTTAGTTTTGAAAATTGTATTTCATTTTGTTGGGCAATAATTTTGAGATTAGTTGGTTTGTTTTTTTAGCTTGTGGAACTCTAAGTTCTGAAAATGGTTCGCAATGGAATCGAAAGGAAGCAGCTAACCTCCCAATTCGATTTCCTAATCTGTGGTAGAATCAAGATCGTTAAAAATCTTCAAGTCCTGTTCTGAGAGCTACACCTATCTCGGAGCCCTTTAAAAGATACCACATCATTCATTGCAGAATTCGTGTTTTTTATCGTAAATTTCGCAATCAGAATTACCATTACTTAGTGTGGCCAATAAGTCGATGTTTTGATTTGAATAATTATGTGGAAAAAATGTTTTAGAGCATTCTAAGGAGAGATGGGGAAGGGTTAAATTCACAAATTTGAGTACAGCAATTTTACAATATGATTTTGTTAACAGCCTTCAGGCTATGGAAATAAGATTCCAGAGAAAGATTGAGGGGAAAAACAAGGAGAGACAGGATTCGAAATACAACCATACGAACAGGGCTTTAAAGTTGAACCTCTCGTACTCAAGTAATTGAGGGAGGACAGCTAAGATGATGGTACGGCCATGTGAATATAATGGATGACACTTTGATACCTAAAAGAATTATGGAGGCGGGAAGAAGACCTCGAGGAGGAGAAAGAAGAAGAGTCACCTGGGTGGACAACATGGAAAGTGCCCTGGGAAATAGGGAACAGGAGATGTCTGTGGCCAAAAGAATAACTAGGGACAGAGAAAGCTGGCGCTCCTTGTGTAAAGCCCTCTACACCAGACGGTAGATGGGGCAGCGAGTAAGTATCTTGTTAATAAGTATTAAATTTGGTTTGCAATTTCGTACTATAGGGAGACTCTAGGGGGGAAATAAATATGGTAGAATTTCTTAGATTGATGTAACAAAAAGTCATGAAGTTGACGTCATATTTGTCCAATGATGGATGCCAAAAATGATTGGATAAAAATAATTATTAATGAAAGAATTTTAGAATGTGTACTTACAATAATAATTCTTAAGCAGGCATATAAAATTAATCCAAGATGCACTCACCTGTAAAAACCAACAAAAGTTTAGAAAAACAAAAAATTAAAAAGAGAATTAAATCTAAATTAATTATTAAATCTAAATTAATGAAATTAATGAATGAATTAAAATAAATAAATAAATAAAATAGAATTTCTGCCAGCTTTTATATGTACATACAAAGCGTACAGACAATTTCATTGATCTGATTCTAAGAGCGAGCAAGCAAGAGCTGTTATTTTCAATCAATCAAAGAACCAAAGAGAACAAAGAGAGTGGGTTTAAAAAAAAAAAAGACTGTCGCATTCATTAAAAAGAATCATTCATTGTTGGAGAGGCTTTTAAAAGAAGAATCAATTAATTATAGAAGTTAGCAGTGTGTGCGTTATACTCAAATGAAAACCATTGCGTCTTTAAAAAGAAGGGAATTGGTAGTGTGGTAGTCTGCTAATAAATTGAGTGAATGATAGACGAGGGTACGCTGAACGTGTAGATTCTTCAATTAGGAACAAAACCTCGGCATGTTTGTGCTTGCAAAGAGGTTATTTCAGCTGGGCTATCTATTGGGAAGCTGAAATCTTGGATAGACTTAGCTAGCACAAATTGGAGAACAGTATGCTACCATATTAGGGAAGAGATTAGCTATGCGGTTAGCGTATTGGACTTCCTCGCGGAGGTCCCAGATTTCGAATCCAGCTGCTGACTCTTAGATTTTCTCTTCCTAGGAGCTTCTTACAGACAACACTGTCCGGTGATGGACAGTGTTATCTGTAATGAGAGAACACTGTCCGGTAATGGACAGTGTTATCTGTAATGAGAGAACACTGTCCGGAGGCCGGCAGTGCACTGAAAAAAAGCTCCGGGCGCCAATAACCTTAGACGTTGACGCGCCTTAAATCATAAAAAAAAATTAGCTATGCTACCAGCTTGTAGAGCGTTGTTATGAGTTGAAGAATGATCTAAAGCTTTACGCCATCGTTTCGAACCTATATTTTAGTTCATCTTCAGGACTACAAAACCAGAGAGAGATCTAGGTGTTTACAATTTAACTTTAATCAATGTATTTGTAGATTGTAGTTTGTATTAAAAGGGCGGTTCCACCCAAAAGGGGAAGGAACGCAGGCAATCCAAAATGCCCATTGTTCCCCGCCCACCACTCATCTCATGAGAGATAACGGGGTTTTAAAACAACAAATCCGGCAAAAAGTTGCCAGATGCCAATACAATAAACTAATAAAGTAGTAACAGGACACTAGGGAGCATGGCGACTCAATCGCCCAGTGCACTGAATAAACCTAGAGAGTTCTGGTATAGATTACCAGATGCCACAATCTCCGGGAAGGGAAACATTTAACCTCCCGAAGAACCAGAAATCTAGTTTTAGAATAAACGGGGCACTCCTCCACAAAGTGCCGCACAGTCTCATTGGACTCACCGCAGCGAGCGCAAATTGGCGACTGGGTAAGGCCGCATTTGAAAAGATGGTACGCTAAATTCGCATGTCCACTCAACCACCTGAACCAACTAGCGGATCCGGGACCTGCTAAAACCAACCATAGCCGTTTTATCAATGTATTTAAAAAGATTTTAAATACATTTTGTTCATAGTTTGGCATTATAATCAACTCAAATCCTTGAATAATGTCTTAGTTTCTTCAAGATAACTTTGAAATACACCCTGATCTTTAGTTCTTTTGTTTTATAAACCTGATGATGAACCACTAAAACGTTATTGTTTCTAAAATTAACCAAAACTCAAGATTGTTCCAAAATTAAACTCTGTTTGGTAAAGAAATATTGATTAAGCATAAGTTTTGTAGACCAAGGGAAAGGCTACTTGTCGTGGTGAAGTTTGGAGCTCGAGTTGTGATTATCCAGTAGCGAAGGAAAATAAAAGAAAATCCAATGAAATATTTTCCGAGTATTTTTAAAGCACCTTTGCAGGGTCCCCTTTTACATTATCATCCCTTATCAGTAATACAAAATAGAAGCTACTGATTTTCAATTCCACTTCCTTGAATTGTTTATCTGCTCTACCCAATATTGGTTCGACTCTTTTTCCATGTTTTATCATTGAATAATATTTCATCTTTTATTTATTTTATTTGTTTTCTTTAACACTATTCTTTTTTGTTATATAGTGAGGACTGTTGCTCAAGGTGAAGGTTAATAAGATGTTTACATCCTGTTTGGTGGTTATAAATTTTAATTATAGTCTACAAATTATTAGTCAACGCATGAATTAATCTTAAAAATGAATGAAGTTTGTTATAGTATATAAATTGATTCGGTTATTGATTACAGATTGATTTAATATTATTTTATCAATGACCGTTTAAGGTGTAAAGTTTGTTTTAGATTCCGTGTACACATTAAATTAGATTAGAGTACGAGAGGGAGGAGTGCTGTTATCCATCATATTTCTTATCATTTTTTTTTTTTTTTTTATTCAAGGTTTACGGATTTCCCCACCAGTCGTTCTTGTGCATCATTTCCTCAGGTCTCAACATGTCGAAGGTCACATATCGCAAAAAAATAAATAAATATCCATTTAAACGCAAACAGACAGGATAAAGTGAGGTAATTTCCTCTTCTCCTTTCAATGTCATCATTTAGAATAGGGACTAAATTTAAAAATAAAAACTTTTCCGCCAAATTTGAAACAACCAGCGGATACCGGATCTTGTAAACCCCCCCCCCCCAAAAAAAAGACGAAAGGCAAGATTAAGAAGTCGTCATCAGGCTCTTTGCCTAGGCCCAATCACAACACCTAGGTCTAGTTTTGCAGAGGCAAGTAGGGGATAGCCTTTTTGATTTTTGGCCCTAAGAGATTATAACCAGAACAGTAGACCCAATACCAGTTCTTCTCCACCGAATCAATCAGAAGCTCACCCAGTGTCTACAATACCCAAACTCCTAAACAATGCCTAAACCCTATCCCACAAGCACTCCTTCAGTTCGGCGAAAGACACTGAGATGAGAAAACACTCCCTCATCAATGCCCTATGGTTTCTAGGACATACTAGTCAGGACTACTTCTTAGTGCCAACACTTCCGTTACATATGAACGTCATTCGTGCAGATTTTTTTAATTTTGAGCATTAGTCAGAAAAAATGACTAAAAATTGGGACAAAGTAGTGCTGCACGAGAAACGAGACAAATCTCGGTCTCGGTCTTGAGCAACCGAGACCGAGACCGAGATCGAGACATGATATATATCTCGTCGAGAAATCTCGGTCTCGTCTCGGTTTTTCAAATATTAATTTTTAGCTACAAAATTATAAAATTGTGTTCTTTATTAATAAATAATCATTACGGGTATTGAATTAATTATTAAAAGATACGATTTTATTACATATGTTACTACATCTATTTGACTTCGAATTACATAAGTAAAGTAAGCAAAGTAAAGTAATCGACTATTTTTTCAGGCGGGGCTTTACGACCAACTACCAATTAGGTGTCGCGGACGGAGGCGACTAGCAAACATACTTTACTGTAAATTTCTCATATTAACCATTAAATAAAATCCAAGGCCTAAGACCGGAAATCGAACCCAGTACCACAATACACATTAGCTTCGCAGGTCTCGCACCGCTCGGCTACCGTGGCGGCCCCCTTCGAATTACCTAATTTTTACATAAATTCACTAAATTTCACTATTCATATCATTCATTCATTCAATTTCATAAATTTCACTATTAATAATCTAATACTTTGAACTTTGATATTATTTGAATTATATTTTAGAATTTTAGAATTAGTGAATTTGAAAAAAAAGACTATCTATGCACCTAAAAAATATTGCCACAAATTTTCGTTTTTAAGATACACTTTGCCCAAGCATTGATACATAAAAGAGCTTTTACTGAATCAGAAGTTAGAGAAGATCTTCTATTGGTCATTATCATCGCAGCTTGCGAAAATAATCTTTCCGATGGCAGTGAAGTTGCACAGATACTAAAAATATCTTTCGCCATTCTAGACAAATTTTTGAAGGAATTCTCAGTGTTTTCCACCATTCTAAAATGTCAACGTCTACTGGTGCTTGGTCTAATTTGGTATAATTAATTATTTCTGTCTTCCATGCTTCGGTGATATTTGCTGATTTTTGAGCAAATGGTGCAAAAATATTGATGCAGTCGTTGTCGTCGTCAAAAGGTGAATCACCAGATTCTTTATCTTCACCAACAGCCATAACTAATGGAGCAGGAAGTTTGTTGGGAGGTGTATTTTTTATTTCACGAATCAACTTGTTATAGGAGGTAGATATGTTATTTGGGTCTTTCATTTGGCGCGTTTTTAACATCTTTTTGAAATTATATAAAGATATATAACAGTGATAGTAATATATGATGCATTGAAGTGTAAGTAGTTGTCTTCTTTTACACACATTTTCATTACCAATATATAAATTAAAATAATTATTAGAAAATAATAACATTTTTTGAAAAGATTATTAATAGCAAACCGCTTTTAATACTTAAACAAAAATTCAAAAAAACCGAGACCGAGATATCTCGACGAGACCGAGACCGAGACCGAGACCGAGACTTGAGCGACCGAGACCGAGACCGAGATCGAGACTGCATAAAGTCTCGCCTCGTCTCGGTCTCGTGCAGCACTAGGACAAAGTAGCTCAAAATTGTAAGAACGGTTTCTGAACACTTGGTAATTAAGTTTTGGGCGAAAACAGTCAAACGGAAGTATTAAGAATTGATTTTTAAGTTTTTAGGAATTTTTTCAAAATCCGTATAAACAATTATTTGAAAACATTTTTCCAGGAAAGTACTTTGCAAAGTAGTTCTGGAGAAGAGGTGTGGTTAAGACTTCCCCTAGTGTCATCCAAGTGTGACGTAGGTCCTCATTACATTCATGATGTAATAGAAATTCAAGTTTTAAGTGAAATTCCAAATTTGTGCACTAATTGCTTCAAAAGTTCAAGCATAACCTTCAAAGGAAGATAACCTTTACTCTTCAAACCTGGAGCTATCTGTCCTCCAGTTTACTAAAACCGGATACCTCGTTCTACATATGGACAATCGTTTTACATGGAATCCACATGCACGCCTTAAAGGAGGAAAAAGGACTAAAAAAATACGCTACTATCTACTGGCAGCTACTCACAACTACTGACAGACGATCAAAATTGTCACTAAACAATACTAATATATGTATATAATGCGCTATTAAAACCAATTTGGACTTATGGACTCGAAATGTGGAGTTAAGCCGAGCATCCGAACATCTGCCGACTCCTAACTAATGCTCCTTACTACGTCTGTAACAGAACCGTTCACTCCGATCTAAAAGTACCACATCATTCAAGATCTAAACTCCTATATTTTAAATTATGTAGATTTTTAAACAAGTGAGAGAAGCTACGAACTTGGTACAGTTTGTGGGACTGGCCGACACAGCGCTGATGGAGGATGGTTGGTCAGAAAGAGAGATTTGGAAAGAAGACAGAAAAGAATTCAAGAGAAATAAAATAAAAAAAAAATAAGAGATGAGCAAGTGGGAGTATGTGCAAAAGTTCCATTGTAACCTTGACAGTGATGCTGTGAATGAGTCAGATTTTTAAAGATCCATAACGCAAACTGTTCTTTATTTAACATTAAATTTACTTGAAAACAAATTTTAAATTTAATTATTTCATGAAACAGATTAATTCAGTTTCTGCAAATCTCTCGATCTTTTGACATTATAAAGAGAAAGAATTCGTAGCAGTAGTATCATTCGAGAATTTAGGTTCGATACCCTGGGCTATGTCTTGCATTTTATTTGGTTGTCATGAGAAAATTATAGTAAAGTATATTTGTAAGTCGCCTTCGTCCACGGCACCTAATTTGATAGTTGGATGTAAAGCCTGCCTTTAAAAATGGGCATCACTTTACTCACAACTCGAAAATTTAGCAACAAATTCATAGCCCTGCCTAATATTAGGTCCTTAAAATATATTAAGGTACCTTAAAAGGGAGCCAAAAATGGTAATATTTTTAAATAGTACTAAAAAGACCACACATAGTACCGTGGTACTACTAGATGCAGCTGAGACTTGCGACCTTGAATAAGGCTTTAAAGAAAAAGCTTCTAGCCACTGAGATGGACTTACCGTAGAAGGGCAGCACGAATATCAAGGCAATGAAAGAGTAAGAAAGGAAGAAATAAGAAACTAAGATGGTACGGCCATACAAAAAGAGAGGAAAATGAAAGAAGGCTGAAGAAATCCTAGAATGGGAAGCCGAAGGTAGAAGAAGAAAGGGAGATCCAAGGAAAAGTGGATAGATGGCGTCCGAGAAAGCCTCCACGATTACGGACTGAGAAGAGAGAATATCCCGGGGTAGATCCACTAGGAAATATTTGGTTGAGGAAAACCTCAGGATTGAGAAAACCAATTTGAAGTTTAAAAATTGAATACACAATATGATATTGTAGAAGAGATATTTCCGTTTTAGAGGCAGAGATAGGGAGAGCGAGTTACAAGCCACACTGGGCTCACAGTTCCAGCGCCATTCAGGTGTCTCTCAAGGTAAGAGTCGTATGACGTATAATAAATAATTAGATTAGATAAGAAATAAGAAAATATAATGAAGTCATTTATGACTCGACAATTTTTTAGGAATTTTCCATTGAAAAATAATTTGAGAAGGAAAATGTTTTAACCGGAAATGCAACTTCATAGAACAGATTTTCGTTTCCGGTTGACCCAAAACTGGTTTTTTAAACTGAGTTTTTTGGGTATTCTTGGGGAACTACATGTTAAACTTTTCTCTTCAATGAAGGTGCCACGATAGCCGAGCGGTTATCGGCTAGACCCGCAAAGCTAAGATGTATTGCGGTACTAGTCTAGGTCTTGGATTTTATTTAATGGTTAATATGAGAAATTTACAGTAAAGTATGTTAGGCGGTTATAGGCTAGACCCGCAATGCTAAGATGTATTTCGGTACTAGTCTAGCCCTTGGATTTTATTTAATGGTTAATAAGAGAAATTTACAGTAAAGTATGTTAGGCGGTTATAGGCTAGACCCGCAATGCTAAGATGTATTGCGGTACTAGTCTAGGTCTTGGATTTTATTTAATGGTTAATAAGAGAAATTTACAGTAAAGTATGTTAGGCGGTTATAGGCTAGACCCGCAAAGCTAAGATGTATTTCGGTACTAGTCTAGCCCTTGGATTTTATTTAATGGTTAATATGAGAAATTTACAGTAAAGTATGTTAGGCGGTTATAGGCTAGACCCGCAATGCTAAGATGTATTGCGGTACTAGTCTAGGTCTTGGATTTTATTTAATGGTTAATAAGAGAAATTTACAGTAAAGTATGTTAGGCGGTTATAGGCTAGACCCGCAAAGCTAAGATGTATTTCGGTACTAGTCTAGCCCTTGGATTTTATTTACTAGTTAATATGAGAAATTTATAGTAAAGTATGTTTGCTAGTCGCCTCCGTCCACGACACCTAATTTGGTAGTTGGAAGTAAAGTGTCCCTTAAATACAATTTAAGGTTAAGCCTTCTAAATAATACAAGTATCTAGTTTCGTTTTGCGATTCAATTTCAAGAAATTATTACAGGAGATAATTGACAGTTCAGAATGTACTTGTGTATAAAAATGTAACCATTAGTATTGTCTAAATAAATCTTGTTCAAATTAAGCGTCACCATTTTCTAAAAATCACTTTTTCGGATTCAGGAAAACCTCAAAGCGAATATTTCCGGCGGAAACTCGTAACAGGAAATACTGTTATAATCTCAATACTTTCTTTAATCTAATTAGACTAAGTGAAATATTAATAAAAAAATAAAGTTGACAGTCCATCCGATGAACAGATGGACGCGAAGTCCGGCCGAAATAACAGTCATTACTGTAATCTACTTGAAGGCGACAGTATGTTATAACTAAATGGTATTACGCAACATGTCGCCAGAGTGTGACCGTGTATCATCCACCAACATCAGGCTACACAAACACACACTAACACACACTATAGCTCTTCATATCAGTCAAGGCCAGCTAGATAATAATTTCAAGGGCGTATCAATAACATTGATGTCCGCCACTAGTCCGACGCGTCTAAATACACAATCACACACTAATTCTCATACACACGCGCAAACTGACAAACACAAAAAAAGCAAAAAAAAGCAAAAAATCGCTCTTAAAACAAACAAAAAAATTACTAAACACTCATTGTTTATAAAATGAGATAAAAAAAAAATTGTCCAGATATTTAAAGAGGAATGACGTCATTTAGCTAACAAATGCGCCATATTGTTTTCCTTATTCACAATATTTCTTAGAAAACATTTTCCGCTAATAACTACTTCCTGTGGCCGCCTCATACTCCCACTCACTCTCTCTCTCTCTCTCTCTCTCTCTCTCTCTCTCTTTCTCTCTCTCCCCTAAACCCTTGCAAACATAAATTTTTTCCCCAATGATTAATGGAATCTTGAATTACGTGAAAACTGTTCAAGAAAAATAGTGTTAATTAAAAAAAATGGTAAAAAATTTTCACCAAAAAGGAAAAAAAAATAGATATTAATTGCACGTACATTTGAAACATTTTACGGGAAGGAAAACGAACTGCAAAATGGTTAACGTAATGTGGATTCCCATGCGAAAATCTATATTTCGAATCCAGTTGCCTTTCCCTTAGAGTTTTTTTCACTTTCCCTGAAATAAAAAGAAAACTCGGGTCCAGAGGCACTGAAAAAAAGTCCCGCGCGCTAATTACCTCATATTTAGGGGGAGGGGAGAATAGAAATAAGGGCATTTTGGGTGGGAAAGATTTAAAGAAGTGATTCTCAACTTTTTTTTTTTTCTGGCGGCGGCACACTTTTAACAATTTCAAAATTTGGGGCTGCACACTAACAATAAGTTTAAAAGTATTTTACTTATCCCATAATGAACTGTGTAAAATAGTTTTATGTTTTATTTTCAATATAAAATAAAAGATCCTCTCCTCTTTGCGTAGAAGTGCAATGAGGAGGAGGATTTCAAACATATACCAATGATATGTCCACGTTATTTGGTAGTAAGGAAACGAATGTTTGACAACATATACAGGTATTTAGATGCACCATTTCGGCTACGAAGACATAATATTCTCCACCACCATCTATGTGCTTAAATCTGTAGCAGAGCTAGCTAAGAAATATGAATTTATTTAAAAGTTATAGCCTATTAGAATGAATGGAAGAAAATGATTAGAGAAGGATTACGTGAATTTAATTTCGGTTAAGCTATAAGGATGGCAGGAATATAGAGCACTGATCCATCCATTAGTTGTAAGTTTGTATGTAAATAGTTGTATATAGCAGAGGGATGAATGTGTGAAGCGAATGTATTTATAAGTAAGAATGGAGAGTGAGTGATATTCTAGTGATAAGCACCTAGACGATGCTGGCTGTATGGCGGAAGCCAATGCCAAAAAAAGGCAAACAAAATAAAATAATATGTACCTATTACCAAAACAACATTAACATATATGTTTATTAAGGTATTAATTACAAGTTAGCAATAAGAAAACTTTTAATGAGAAATTTGAGCTTGATGTTTTTTGATAATTACAGTTTATATGCTAATGCTAATGATAATGCTACTCTCATATCGTCTTCTACATTTAATATTATAATTTTTATTGTATGCATTTCTAAAATTTGGCGGCACTCATCAAAACTTTCGAGGCACTCAAAAGGGCCGCGGCGGTACAGTGGTTGAGAATCACTGGTTTAAAGCATTACTCTTAAGTACCATTTTAGAATAGAATAGAATAGAAAAGAAGTTTATTATTCTGGGACAATTGTCCCCTAAGAATAAACACAGGTACAATTAGAGGCCTTATTAGTTTGGCCTGTGATTAAAAGAAAATAAATAAATAAGTATTTACAAAAAGTGAAAATAAAAATAACAGCAGAAATTAAGGAAATAAATTAAAACAATTAGAATTTCGGAGGAAGCTGAATAGAAAGGAGATAACTGAATAGAAGGGATTTAAAGATCGAAAGGGTAGGAGCATGGAGGACAGTTGATGGTAAAGAGTTCCAGAGAGAGGTAGCACGTATTAGGAAGGTTTTTGTCAAAGGATGAGGTACGGTGAGAGGGAATATAGAGATCAGATGAGCGAGATCTAGTATTAACGAGAATGGATGGAGGATTTAAACTTAAGGAGTTGAAAAATATAGGAAGGCCTTTCGAGACTGGATGACTTGAAAAAGGAAAGAAGTCAAAAGATATTGGCGGCTGTAGACAAGGAAAAAGCCACTTCAACTCATCGTAGCAGTGCGAAATGCGAGAAATATAGTGAAATTTCTGGTCTAATAATCACTACTGAATAGAAAAAAAGAATTAAATAGGTAACCAAAATTGTAAATCTAAAAAAAAATAGCTGTCAAGAAGTACCATTTTTTATGAACCCAATCTTTCGGCAATATTTTCGAAAACAGTATCATTAAAGTGAACTTATTTTTTGGGGGGGCACAAAGCGTAAATTTCAAAAAAAAAAAAAATTTTGATCCCATAAACCACAATAATAGAATATCCGAGTGTGAGATCCCATCAAATTAAAACCAATAACCCAATAATAGTGCGCATAAATATAAAAACAGTAACAAAACTATGTGAAGTAGCCATAAACTATAAACATAAACTTAGAAACTATTAGATAAAGAAAATTACAAGAATAAAAAAAAAAATTAACAGAAGGTTAAACTAGAGCTAAAAATAAAAGAGAAGAAAACTTAAAGACGACACCATTAAAATTGAGTATATCTGGGCATAATAAATTATTCAAGGTTAAAGTAATAATAAAAAAAAAATCTATTCTGTACTGTTATTGGTTGATTTCTATTATTATTTTAATTTCTTTTATTTGTTTTTCCATCCAGTCTGTCCTTCTAATCGAAAATAATTATTTCTTTATGGCAAAAAAATGTTCATCATTTATTTGTGAACTACTTTATAATTCAGTTCAGCTAGACTATAAAATTATAATAAAAGAACAATATACAATACATCCTTATTATGACATAATTCAACCCACTTAATGATTAAAATCAAACTAATAAGGAAATAAGATTTTTACAATCATATAATTAGTTAGTAATCGATTAGTTTCACGATTGGATATGAAGATCAGTTTTCAATTATTTTTCTCCAAAAATATTACAGTATATGCTAGCTAATAACTTGCGAGTTTTGACTAAATGATTATAGTGCTTTCAATATTCCACAAGCACAATAATAAATTTGTTACTACTGTGAGAATTTGGCAGGAAGTGATTGCTCTCTGTCTCTCTCTCTCTCTGCATGCTTTTGGTTGTTTTTCGAAAAAAAAGGAAGCAGATAATAATAATTTTGTAAGTTAGATCTAATTAGAAATTTGGGCTAGAGTTGAAGTGGTTTTTGTTTTTTGGAGAGGTCATCACACATCCTGGCATGGGGCGAGGCAATACGTACTTAGGTCCCAGTAGTTGAAGGACATGTATCTATCACTGAGATGCAATGTTTGGATGAAGATGCAATAAAGGGGCAGTAGACATCTTACAAGTTCATCCCTACTAGCCAATCTAATCAAATTGTGTGAATCAAAAGTGACAGATCTAAGCCCAACGTGGAGATTATGACAGCAGGAGTGGCAATTTAGGGTCTCTGTGAATTGGAGACACCATAGAAAATCAAGTTGCAAAGATGACTAGTAGAAAGAGCTCATAAAGAGGGAACATTGTCCTTGAAGGGGGAATGGTGCAACAGAACCTCTTTGCCGTGGGGAACAGAAGCCCACCCACTCAGTGAAACAATAAATAATAATGATAAATATAAGTGGGTTCGAATCCAGCTGTTGGCCCCTAGGTTTTCTCTTCCTAGGAGCTTCTTACTACTGACAACACTAGTCCAGTGATTGACAGTGTTCTCTGTAATAAACGAACATAGCCTGGAGGCCGACAGTGCCCTGAAAAAAGCTCCGGATGCCAATGAACTCCTTAAATTATTAAAAAAAAAAATCAAATACAGACATGGATTCATGTTTCGAAACAAAATAAAGGTGAGTTAATCTCAGGGCTTGAATTTCTTCAATAATTTATGCAAGGTCTTCGTTACAATTACTTTTTATAGAATATTATTGGAATAATATTGATACGATTTTAATGGCAGTGGCTAGAAGAAGGCTTTCTTTTAGACGTATTAGTGGAAATGATCCTGAGAGTCTGGGTAAGAAAAGTTTGGAAAATGAAAAGCTGAAGAATTTGCAATAATACTGAGTAATTCCGAATTATTCCTAGTTCCCAGCTTAGTAAGTCTTAATAAAAAAGAAAGACAGAGTAGAGGATGCCAGAGAGGCCAGGATGAAAAGAGTCTAAGATGAAGATAATGTGGGCCTGAGCGGTGTAGGAGGATGAAGAAGAAAAGCGGTAGATGGGCGAAAGTGGAAGACGTTTTTTTTTTAAAGAAGGCTCAGGCGTAACAAGAGTTCCGGGTACCTACGTCCTAAATTTAAAAGAAGCTTTTTTAAAGTGGGCAAATGTGTACGCTTTAATCGTATATATTGATGAAGGCAATATGGACGAAACAAAAGACGAAAAGATAGAAAAATTGGTCAACCAAAAATATTTTTCTCTAATACATAAAATTCAACTGATGATTCACTAAATTGCATTCTTAGAAAAGTTAAAATTGTCTCTGAAGTTTCAACCTCAAATCCTCTCCTCAAAGTGCAGCCCTTGTTCTTCAGCAACCTCTTATTAAAGCATCAAAAAAAAAAAATAAAGAGAGCTTACAGCAAAATCAATCCGAAGAATGAAAGTTGAAGTTAAAAAAAAGAGAGAAAAAAAAGGTTAAGCATTAACTGGATTAATCTTTTATTCAAAATAAATCCCCAGATGTTAGAAGCAAAGTTATTAGTTGATTACAGCATACTGCGTAGTTCGCACAACTGTTGATAAACAGTTACAGCAATAAAATAATTAGTTACAAAATAAAATAAAAAAACTAAATTGAGTCGAATATTTAATAACTGGACTGAAATTGTTCAAAACAGGGAATAGATAAATATTCTCAAGGAGCATAAATAGAAATAATTTTCCATCTTTAGAAAGACGAGCTGAGGTAGTGCCATTTCTTTCCTACAGATTGTGCTGTGAGGGATATTTCATTTTTAGTTCCAGTCAAAAACTTCTTTTGCAGGATGTTAATCTTCTTCAGTTTTATACAGTATTTACAATAAAGTAGATCATAATATGTGGAAGAATCTAACTATAGATAAGAGAGTAACGTTAACCATTAAGACATCGAGGTTAAGAAAGCTGAAGACTCTCTGTGTCTTGGATATGTTCTGCAAATGAAGAAAAGGCAATGCAGAACTGCAAGTAGACTCTACTATTAATAAGTCCAATCGTCAAAAGTATTTTATAAGTACGGTATGAAAATAGATGAACTATAAATTCGGGGCAACAAAGAAGACTCCTGTAATGGACTTATGAAGAAGCTTGGCGAGAAAATCAAACAGAAGAACATTAGGTACTGTGAAGATAGACAGTTGATGGAAGCGAGGGAAAACTGTGCAGCAATGATTGAGAAAAGAAAGCTGCATTTTCACAAACAAAACTCTGGAATATGAGCAATTAATTTAGGCGAACATCTGGAGGCAGACTTATCTGATTGGAAAACTTGGTGAGAAAAATGATGGATTAACATTAAGGTTTCAGATGATCCTGTTAAAAATTCGTGGAGCGCATTAATAAAGGAATAAATCAAAATATTTGGTCGAAGAAAACCAATGTATGATAAGGATTGAACTTAAATGCTTAAAACTGTATAAGATGTTTCATTTATACCCTGCGAAGAGTGGAAATGGTTCGATTCTCACTTCCTACCAGTTCTTGTGCATCCTTCGATTTAAGTGGATTACTGCCTCTCGATGGCATCTAAAAGAAGCTTCCGGTTTCCAGAGGACCCTCTTTTTATTAATGTAATTATTTTCAACAGCCAAGAAAAGCAAAAGAAAGCCATTTTTTTTGAAATAAGATAAAATTGGAGGACAGAAACATCCAAAGGAAATTCTGACGGGAGTATGGACCACTATACTGACGGTTGGCCAATTTTTGGTAATGGAAGTAAAGCGATCAGATTTCTTAAGAACTGAGAAAAAGCTTGAGAGAAGTATATGACTAGAAGGCGGGGCAATGAACGTCATTCAAAGATGCTCAAATACCCAAGTAAGTTATAGACCAGTGGTTCCCAAACTTTTGTGACCCATGGACCCCTTTTTATAGTCAAAACTTGTCCATGGACCCCTTTTTATAGTCAAAACTTGTCCATGGACCCCAAGTGAAAAAGCTACACAAATGCATAGTGTAAAAATAACAAAAAAATTTAAAAAAATTAATAATTTGGATGAACGTAATGAGATGTAATGAGTGTATTTATATCAGGCTCAATGTTTGTGAATAGCAACCGCAAATCCCCACGAGTACTAATTTCTGGTCGGTTTCTTTTTTTGTGATGAGGTTCATAACGGCCCTGAATCTACCACGTTCTATCAAACAGCAAGACGGGAAAGCAGTCAACAACTTCTGTAGAATAACCCATAACGCAGGATATAAAATTGGGATCTGTTTTTGTAACCAGAATTTGTGGTATCCTTGTTCAAACATTGGTTTAAGTTCCTCATTTGTGGATATTTCAATAAGCTGATCTGAGTTTGTCCACGCGTAAAAAGGGTTCAACACCCAATCGGGAATATCCGAATGAAGAATGTCTTCAAATCTTTGGTTCAGGTCTGCATGAAGAGCCGTTAAGTGTGATAGTGAGCAAGCAAATCTTCATCTCTATTTTGCAATTTCGAAAGATTTGGAAACTGAGAACATTCTTCTCTTCCCAGTTTTGTATTTACAGAAAATGTTTTGCAACAAACGCAGATATTACGCTTTTAGTTTTGATTAAATCTAATTGGTCACCTTGTTAGTTTCTAATTTCCATAATAATAAAAATGGATCACAGATTTAATAATTATTTTATATTGAACCTTGCGCGGACCCTCTGACGTTGTTCAGGGACCTCCAAATCAATTTTAATTTTCCACGGACCCCCTGAATGATACCGGGGACCCCTGGGGATAATATAGACCATATCATTTATGACTACAGCAGATTTAAGGCGGTACGAGAAAGACGACTCGTCTAAGCAGTATTATTCACTGGGGGTGCTAGAAGATGAAGAAGTACGATACTTAGTGAACGAGTAGCACCGCCAAATGTTTATTGATTGCATAAAATCTATTGAAGCACAATACTTAACCCAAGAGTTAAGTGCTTTAACGAAGGCTTCTTAAAATGCTTAAGGATATCAAATAGTTTTATTCTTTTTGAGACTAAATTGGATATACCTATTTTGGAGCAGGGAACCAACCACTATAGAACATAAAATTTAAAAAACAACCTTTAAAAACTCGTTCAATAATTGGTGAATTAGGAGAAGAAAACTTTAAATGTATTTTAAATTCAGTTTATGATAGCTTTTATAATAGAAAACCGAATGTAGGGGAAAAAAATGTAAATCAGTTCGAGCACTAAAACCCTATTAACTTAATTTTCATTGAATCACCTAATTAAAACTTAAAAGTGACAAGTTAAAAACAAAAATAGAAGAGAAAATTGAAAAGTGAATCATAATATTTGAGGAAGATCACTAAACAATTTGAGAAAATAATGAAATGTAATTCAGTCTTTAGAACACTCAAATTTAAGGCTGAATAGTTCAAAATTATTTCTATTTAAAAACTATAAAAATACTTTTACTATGACTTGTTTCTTCATAAAAACTTATTTTAATAATTCTATGAAATTAAGACCTGATTTTCTTGCTAAAAAGAAAGTATCAGGATTCTACAATTACATTAAGTTCAAGCTAACAACCTTAGGAATACCCAAATCTTTCAATTCTTAAGAAATTATATTCCATCGAATTCCTTCAATTTTTCACCAACACCTGGATTTGCTACAAAAAAATGGAAATAAACTGCAAATATCTAATTTCAACTGAAAAGAAACTGAAGAAATGGATTTTTCCAAATTAGATCGGTTAGAAAAGTCTTAATTTTCTTGGACAATTCTCTTAAAAGACATTGAAATCAATTTTTAAATGATTAATACAGAAAATTTATTTAATTTTTAATTGTCATCAATTCATTGCCTGACTAGCAATGAATATTGTAATTATTTTAAGTAATTAAGTAGTACTCAACTTAAAATTTATATTTAAATTACTAGAATTGCCCAACAAACTTACAAAAGGTGTCCCTAGAGGGCTCGCTAAGTAAAAATTAGATGAACTGATTGGTTTTTGTTCCTCAACTGAAATTACTTATGAGGTTAGGTTAGAAATAGAAGTAAGAAACGTGCCTAGTATCACATGGTACCAAATGTAAGGTTAGAATTGTTCTATGGGATGGACTACAAGTATTGTCTTTTGTGAAGTGTAAATCGTACCTGTTATCAAATGTGAAATTATGAACAGTTAGTAGTTTTAACAAAATCTTAATGATAAATGTAATTAGGATCATAAGCTGCATCTTGAGAAATTGGACTTTTTCAAACAAAAAAAAAGGTTAAGTTTGCATTTAATTGCATGTATCTAATGATAAATGTAGTTTGGTTTGAAATGTGATTGGTTTTTATCTTCAAAAAGTGGATTTTGGTAGTTCTTAAAAGATTCATTCATCCAGTTGAACAAAATTTAACATCCTACAAATGGATAAGACACAAGATAAAAAGTTAAGCTTAGCATGCAAATTAATTTTAAATGAACTTTATTTTTTTACCTTTAACTGCTGAAGGTGGCTGCAATAATATCTTTCATCAAAGCACTTGACACTCCAACACCAATTGCACTTGCAATTGCACCAAGTACTTGACACCAACACTCCGACACCAATTGCACCAAGCACTTGACACCAACACTCCGACACCGACTTCAAAAAAACTGCAACTCACCTGTTATTAAAAAAAAAGAATATTTCATTAATCTCTTAAATTTTGTTAAGTACTTAGAGAAAAAGAAGTTGAAAGATGGCAATTTAAGTATTTATTAAGGCATCACCAGAATGATTTTTATAAGCTGGAACTTAAAGCAAACTTGAGATCCAAATCAAGATGCAAATTTGTAATGTAAAAGACACATTTCAACTATATTGGTAAATTAAAATGCACTGTTAGAAATGTATTTACTAAGAAAGTGAATCATACTTAAATTTTGTACTTATATTTTAGCTTTCAGTTTCTTTATTCATTCTTTTTTACTCTTTCAGGCAATTACTAAGCTTAATACCATGAACTGATGGGGAAATTTCAGCTTAAAAAATGAGTTTTTCAGACCATTTTATGGATTTAAAGCTTAACTTTAGTAAAATGAATTGTTAACTATGCATTGTAAGTATAATTAGACACTTATTAATATCTTATTGCTGAAAATGTTGCAATTTTATCTGTAAAGAAAGAAATGGGCCTATGGCTGATGACGTCACAAGACTTTTTTCAAGTCTTTTTTTGTTAAATATTGAAATCTATCCAAAATGAATTTAATCAAAGTTTATAAATTATTTAAATTTAAACAAATTAATGTAAATCTTTCTCTTCAAAGTACATTAAAATATCTAATATAAATCTTTCAAAAGAATTGGCTTACAAGCTAGCTGATGGAATGACCTTGGGCACTTAGAAAAATCCATAATTTAAGAAAATCTATTCAAATCCATTTACGAATATACTCAAAACATGAATATATATTATTTTTTAATTGAATAACAACATAAAAATAAGTAAATATTTGATTAAAATCCTTTAAAAAGTAATTCAATTCTTTGAACGCCATATTTTATTGGAGAAGTCCTGAACTCCAAATTTTATCACTTCTTTTAGTACAATTAATTTAGGATAAAATTGCATAAAAATTATACCATTTTGTTCTTTGAAGATTACTTTACAAATTTCATTATGAATTATTTCAATTTTAGTTAAATTTTCCTCAGAAATATTTAAAAGAAATTGGACTTACGATGAAAAGTTAGCAGAGGCGTTGACGTCATCGGATGAACTGGGGCATTTGCTAATATGATCGGGTGATGCTGGATAAGTATTATCTTTATTCTGTACTTTTAATTGAATTATTTAATTATTATAATTATTTATTAATTATTACAAATTGTTTTAAAAGTAAATTTGATTTTAAAAAAATAATAGAAGTTACTGAAGTTAAGTTTTGAAAAAATCTTTTCTCAAATTAACAATTAAAAAGTATATTAATAATTAACTAATAATTTTTTAATTAGAATTTCATTATTTTTTCTTTAAAATTAAAATAATAATTACATTGTTAATTATAGGGTGATTTATTTTACAGGAAGACTTTTTAATGGAGCCATCTTTTTTTTCGACTGACTAGAATGGCAGTGCTTAAATTAATTTAATTGCTATTGTAATAATTTCTTTTAAAGTGAAAAACTAAAAGTATTTTGTAAAGTGAAAATATTAATGAAATTATAATTGTGTGAATGCAGATGAGGTTTTATTCAAATAGAAATCCATTTATTCAATTAAATTCAACTTGAAAAAAAAATGGGTATGTAGTTTTTTCTGCAATTTCTTTTATTAATTTCGTTTCATCTTTTGCATTTTCTTTCTTAACTACAAAATTTAAGACATTTTCTAGCTGATTTTTCTTTATATCTTTATCATTAATGAAATGATAATTAGTTTAGAATCTTTTTTAAAAATTCGTAGAATTTCTTAATATTTTAAGAGTGGCAAACCAATGTAATTTTTCTTTTTGCATTATATTCAGTTATATAACGTTCCTGAATTTTAAGTCATGCTTTAGTGCTTCTTTTACCATACAAGGGTCTTCTTAAGTCTCACCTCCCCTTGCCCCAAAACAGCTTCTCTGCTTTGTACAATATTTGTGATCTACTTGTGAATAAGGGTACAAAATATGTTTCTAAAGAAAAGAACAAAAGATTAGGTTGCATCAAATGAATGTAGATTAACATAATTAGGTGGTCTTTTTTAATCACTTAAGGAATAATTTTTATTAATACATGAGTATTAACTAATCTTGATTATTATCCTGGCGTGAGCAAACATTCAGTACATAAGCATTAGGTGGTCTTTTTTAATCACTTAAGGAATAATTTTTATTAATACATGAGTATTAACTAATCTTGATTATTATCCTGGCGTGAGCAAACATTCAGTACATAAGCATTAGGTGGTCTTTTTTAATCACTTAAGGAATAATTTTTATTAATACATGAGTATGAACTAATCTTGATTATTATCCTGGCGTGAGCAAACATATGTTAAAATTTTTGGAGGTGATTTTGCCATATAGTTTCACTTAGACTTGGTAAGTGTAAATTAACTTCTGAAATTTTGAAATTAATGAGTTGTGGTTATGATTTTTTAATTTCAACAGTAGCCCGTAACAAAATAGAAATGCCTGTAAATTATTAGAACAACTAAGTATTCTTATTGGTTTTGGTTGCAACAAATTTCTGGGATCTCGAAAGTTTTGCTGCACCAAATCTTCATTTGCAAAACTTTACGTTTAAGCACATGCACTGAATGTGACTATTCCTTGAACCACTCCTGGTTCATTGATTTTCTCAGCCGTGTCCTTCATTCTTCTTTGCACCCAGAGAAAAAAACCTCTAAAACATTTGGAACTTAGTGGGGTTTCAGTAATATTCAGCTTTCTTTAGACATTAACAACCAGTCCTTAGGTTTTTATGCAACTAAAATTCATCAGCTTTCCTTACTAATCCTGATTTCACAAGAACACTTCTGTTTTTAGAAAATGTTATTTCTTTTAAATATTTTGAACACTCTATATCTTGGATAAACTTTGTTGTACAAAGCGTTTAGTTTGTTGCAACTACAGAAATGTTTGTACATTAATAATAGTGAAATAAATTAGTTGATTTGACATAACAGCTTACTTCCTAATGTGAAGATAAATCTTCAACTGTAAGTAGTGGAATGATCTTACGAACATTTCAATTTAATGATTGGCGTGTAACTATTTCTTTACTTTTATAAGTTTTACTCTTGAATTTCTTTATCATTGTATTTTTGTCCTTTTAAACCAATTATACGTTAGAATAGATAACCAAACACATTTTTGGTTACCTGTATCCTTCCATTGATTTCTGAAATACAACTTACAAGTTCGCTTTGAGGTGGAGAAATCATATGTAAATCTCCAGGTGCAAGTGTTAGAAGTGGGTTTACATTATTACATGGAAGTTAGAATATTCTGTTGAATCATTAAAAGTGAATCGTGTTAATATTACTTAGATAATTTAATTCCCACAGACTAGTGATTCTTATAACAGTTTCAAATTTTCTTTTAAGCAATCTCTATAAGACTTTTGATTTGTGAATGTTGTTCAGTCCTAGAAAACAGGGCTTTGTGTGAACTGTGTATGAAGATCGACTTCTGTTTCAGATCTAGCGCAGCTGTTTCATATCATATGGCATTAGTACTCAATAGTACATGAGCTAGATAAGATTCTGCAGATATTGTGACTAACACTCTTCAACTAGTTGGAATATTAGTGTCTATTGTTATATTATTATCATTTTTGTTCCTTTGTCGTAAACTGTCGACGAGCCCTCAGTTTTAAGGATCTTCGAGTCCATTTGTTGCTCTTTGCTTTGTCCAATTTAAGAAATAGGACTTTAGAATCCACTTACTGGTCACTGCTTTTTGTCCAGTTTAAGAAATATTTCATAAGTAGCTGCAGAGAGATAAGAAGGTAGAATAAGGCAATGCTACATTAAGTATGTACAATGTTCGGAATACATTATTTATTCTGCAGCAAAGTAAAGTTCTACACTGGTGTGACATGATTTTCTTTAATTACACGTATCGATTTTCTCCACAATTGATATGGTGAACAAAAGTTCGTACTCAAAATACAAATTACAAAGATGTCAAGGTAACAATAGCTTACTAGACTTCATACTCAGAGGCGGTTTGATAAAAAGTTTTCTTTACAAAATACGGAACTTTACAACATGACAAACGACAAAAAACTGACCCTGTTTCTAGGGTCTGTTTACACCAAGGTGCAGTATTCTAACAGCTGGGGGACATAAAGCACAAGACCTTTTTTTGACGTCACATTCTACCTCTCATTCTTCCTTAAATGCCTTTTGCTATATTTACTAAATAATATTTTACGCATTAATTTTTACATTTATCCAATCTGTTGGTTTCTTCAATAA
This sequence comes from Rhodnius prolixus, assembly GCF_049639745.1. Lineage (NCBI taxonomy): Eukaryota > Metazoa > Arthropoda > Insecta > Hemiptera > Reduviidae > Rhodnius > Rhodnius prolixus. Next base: position 8,450,037 of record NW_027411583.1, on the reverse strand, counting down.
CTTACTAGTAAATTAATTTGGGAGGTCCAGAGAAGTAATAGTTGTTCATCTAGATCACTATTACATCTATTTCTCTATTTATTACATCTATTTACACTATTTCTCCCACGGTTACGATTATTTCATCTCCATGACAGTGCAGACCGTGTACGAGGATTCCTCCAGCTTTGTATTTGTTTTAAGCTTGGATCATTATCAAGAGTTTTAAGAGCCATCAAAATGCGCGAAGCACCCATTTCTGGTTGTAATTTAACCGTACTGAGTGTGATTCTCATAACACAAATGACAGCACATGGAGACAGCAGCTGCTGGAGACTGTACAGAAAGTCATTATCCAAGATTCAATTCATCCCGGTATCCTGAAAGGATGACCAAACTTCTCCTGGAACATAATAAAGGAACTTTCATTATTTTCTTGAAAGCATTGCCAAGGCTGAAACGTTATTTCAACCTCCGTTTGAAGGAAAAATTTCAGCAATCCATGGTGAAATTGATTAAAATTGGTCCAGATGAGAGAGATCCAATTAGTTAACTTGATCTTTAGGATACCATTAATCGACTTTTCCACAGCAATGGCACCTATTTTTCTTTTTTCTTTTTTGAAAGAACCATGAATTTACATTTGAATGGAATTTTCATTTCACTCTAAAAATCATTTCTTTTCTTTCTTTCCTCACAAATTCAGCGGTTTTCTTAGTTGGCTTGTCCCTTTTTTTGGATTCAGGGGACCTCAAAAACGTATAGTTTTCCGGTAAAAAAAATTCAAAAGCTGAATTTTCTCTAAGTTTACAATACTTCCTCTAACTTGGTAGAGTAAGAGAAAGTAACTACGAATTAAAAAAAAAGACGAAGGAAGGTCATGGGTGACTCAAAATATAAAATGAAATAATAAATTTGAGATAATTATACTTTAACCTTTAACCTTAATGCCTTCTGACGTTTATATAACTGAGTTCCGGAATAGTATTTACAGACTTGGAAGTTAATTAAAACTTAATTCCTTGAGGCAATTGTTTTGTTTAGATAAAAAGTTAAATTAAAATTATTTTCAGCGCATTGAATATTAGTTCAATCTTGAGAGATTTAGGTGTAAAAAATAATTTAAGAATTTTCTCTTAAGAATTGTTTCAACAATCTCTTGCATGGTTGTCCCTTAAGACAACCTCTCCCAACAGTCTTGCTACCGTCGGAAGCAGCGCTGTAATTTTTCTTTTGAGACGGTGCGCAGCTGGTCTATGGCCGGATATCTGGTACCTTACTGGGACAACTTCAGCCAGAAGTTTCTCGGTGCCGTGTTTGGGAGAGCAGAAATGTGATGAAGCGTAGGTATGTTGTGCTTGATTAGGAAACCTTTTATGAAAAAAAGGACGGTGTTCGAGATGGTACTGTTTTGTGTGGGTCCATACAACCTTTTCTTTGACACCAGCGGTGTGATTCATCACGAGTATTCACCAAGGAGCACTGCGCTGCCTATAAAAACCATGTTAGGCGTCAACTGCCAGATTTTGTACAGAGTTTCCTGGCCAAACGTAACATGCCTGGGCTTCATCACCCTTCTTAATCTGCTGATATGGCCTCAAGTGACTTCTGGCGTTTTCCCTGGCTGAAGTCGTTGGATGGGACCAGATTTCAGTTCATAAAAGTACATCAATGCGACTGACCAGCTGCGCATCGTCTCAAGAGAGGCGTTCCAGCGCTGCTTCTGACAATGGCAGTACTGAAGTGTCAGACTGAGGGGCTACTCTGAAGGGGGATAAAGATAAGATTGTTAGGATTATAAGCTTAGTAATTACCTTACTATATTCCTAGGCGGAGACCTTGGGTTCAAATCCTGCTGCTGGCTCTTAGATATTCTCCTTCTAGCAGCTTCTCACAGCTCACGGTCTGGCGATGGTCAATGTTTTCTTCAAAGATAGAACATTGTCCTGAGGCCGGTAATGCACTAAAATTTGCAATGATTTAAGATGATGATGTGCCTTATATTAAAAATAAATAAATAAAGGTCGGATCCTTAAAGAACATACCTCATATTACCAATCTAAATTTACTCGTAAAATGGTCTTTGTCAAAATTTTACTGTCGAGCACTTCTTACCTAATAATATTTTTAAAAAAATAAAGACAACACAAAAGCAAGACACTATCAAAACTCAATTTTCCTTATTATCTAATATCAAGTAAACAAAGCTGGAACTTTACCTTGTTAGCAACTGCAATAGTTAATAACTTTCCCTAAGTTTAAACCAGGTAAACTTAACCGCAGATAGTTTTAACAATAGACTTTTGTAATTAATTATGTTTATAATAGAAATTATGATTCGAAATTTTAATTTTTTTGGTTGTAATTTTACAATTAGATTAGGAATAACTTATGTTTATTCTAATTGAAGTTTACTAATTTCCAAAACTATTAAAGACACATTTATCTCTTGGTACTGTTCTCAAGGTTCTAATACGTTAATAATTTTCACACTAATAATATTTTTGAGCCATGTAATTCTAACCTATTGTTTGAAACCTTAACAACCTGAAATGTAACCTTACAGAGAAGCCTAACCTAACCAATAATTGTTGACTGAATGTTCTAGAAACCATTTTCAAGTTTGACTAAAGAGGTATTTGAGGTTCAGGAATTTGCTTCAAACTCAATTTTTAACTCTAGATTTAAATTCCTGTAAGACTAAACTAAGTGATAGGACCATAATTACAGAAATATTTACATATAGCACTTTAGAGGAAATCTACTCAAAAACCACACTCAGAAATCCCTTTTATTGAATTTTCCGAGAGAAATGTACCAAATATAAGTTGTAGATTTATATATTTGCAATCTGTATATGAAGTTTAATTGAAATCGTAGCAACCATTTGCGTGAAAATCTTAAAATACTGGAAAATCTGTACAGTAAAGTAGCTCTTCTAGTCAGTCAATTTTCATCAAATTTGGAAATTCAGTTTGAAATTTCATTCTTATTGTAACTATATTGCAAGTAGGACAGTACAACAAACAGGAATGGCTCTTTAGAGGGAAGATTAACCTAACCCTTTCTTCCAGGCGTTCCCGTAATCGAATTTTCTGAGGAATATGTTTCAAATTAATGTTATATATCTGCATTATTAGTACACTAAGAATCTTTGAAGTTATTTTGAAAAAATATTTTTTTTGTTAACATCCTGTTGGGAAGTGTCTTTGTTTATTAGGTTTTAATAAAGAATACACGTCTGGTGGTCTCTCTTGTCTCACAACCGAAATCCTCGTCTTTCGTTTTACATCTATCTAGGTACCAACTTAATATTGGAGTGATTCTGCACAATAAAATGTTTAAACAATCTACTTATTTAACCAGATTTAAATTTATTGTTATTATTATTATTATTAATTATATTTATTTGATTATTTACTTATTTACTCCACTCTTGCAGGGTGGGGCCCCTACAATTTCTTAATGAATGATTAGGAATTTTTTCTAAGGCAAATTTCTTACTACATTAGTCAGAATTTAGGGAAAATTTTAAAAGTTAATTTAAAAAAAACATTGTGAATGTTAAGCATTTAATAAGTTTCCATTTAAATGCCTAATTACAATGCAAAAAGTGGCGTGCTAAAATCACTCTATGCTAATAACTTAACCAAAAACATTTATACACTAGGAACTCGATATGGTGACGTCAATAAAATGTGTAAAAATAGAATAAACTTTGAAAGTTCCGACTAAAATTGGAACTAAATTATAGTTTGGATAACATTTAGAATTATAGCTTTCGATTGAATAGAATCAAGGCACTGTTATGAAATTATAAGATTAATTTATTATTACTATTATTATTTTTATTTATTTTTTAAAAAATGATTTAAGGCGCGTCAAAATCTAAGGTTGTTGGCGCCCGGAGTTTTTTTCAGTCCACTGCCGGCCTCTGGACAGTGTTCTCTCGTTACAGATAACACTGTCCATCACCGGACAGTCAGCTGTTAGAAGCTCCTAGGAAGAGAAAATCTAAGGGTCAGTAGCTGGATTCGAACCCGGGTCCTCCGCGTGGGAATCCAATACGCTAACCGCATAGCTAATCCCTTCATTATTATTTCCAGTTACTGAGACTGTACACTTCACTGGAATAGCCCATTAGAGGGAAACCACCCCCCCAATTTCTCGTCCAAAAAAAACCTTTTATTTAAAAGTACCAAATAAATGTAGATACGAGTTCCTTACATACGACACTAAATGCGGGGGAATTGAATATTTTGTTGGTTGGCAGCCCTGCTAAGAGTGTCAATCAGCTATTCCATTAATATTTATGTAAACATAATCTTTAAGGTCTTAGATACGATGGCAGGTCCGCACGAAAAACTTAATTTTGAAGAATAGCGTTCTGTGATCCGATTTTTTTTACTTTTCGACCGACAGAAATATTCTCTCGGATGAACAAACAATATGGCGGTAGTTGCGTGAACCGGACGAGGGTAGCCGCAAAAGCGTAAGCGATGAGCATCGTTCCGGGCTTCGATATCATGGAAAAGAGCTTCTTTTTTTTTGCGGGAATAAGAAGTTGGGTGGGATTACCTGGAAAAATAATCAAAAAATCGTATTCCGTGGAATTGCAACACCCAGGAGGCTGCATGCAACAGCGACTTCCTGCGGAAACCCAGGCTAATTTCGTAAAAAAAAAACACTTCTTCTTTAAATATTTCTAAAACATGATCGTGAAAACTTCTACTAAGAACAAAAAAAATAACCCACGCTATGAGAGTGTTCTATACACCAGGATTTGGTGTTTATAGTCATAAGTAATAATTTATCTTAAATGGGTCAATAATACCAACAGTACAAAAATAAATCCAAAAATCGTGTTACACACTATAAGACAAGGACAATAACTATAGTAACAATAACAACACTGTAGTGATCACTTTCACTAATACAGACAGAAGATAACCTCCTCCACATACAAACCACTTTCATTTTGGAAAGTATTCCATACAGAGTGAGCGTCTTGTCCAATTTAGATCGAAGACACCATCCGGACCCAACTGGTACCAATAAGATCCGGTTTGTGTGCGCACAGAAATGGGCTAGTTCTCTAGTATTTGTACTTAATAACTAGATTTTAGTAGATCACAGCTTACAAAAGTAGGTTACAAGTAACTTATTGTTAATTATTATTTACCCTTCATTGTGTGACACAGCTGTTAGGCTAAGCTTTATTTCTCTTTTAAATATTTTGTGTAGACGTGGCGATTTTTATTTTTATTTTTTGCGTTTAATCAGTAAAAGAAATATTTCTGTGGCCACATATCGAAGAGGAAAATCAGCAGGAAGTACAATGTAATGCAAAATATCGTTGGAGGAGTTTTGAGACATAAAATTCTCAAAAAAAAGGGATTAAAAAAACTTTGTGTAATTTGACATTTCCGGTTGGGGGGGGGGGGATTTTCTTCGAAAAATTACTTTTTCAAGCCCTATGGAGGGGGGATACTCAGATGAATTTTTTTTTTTTAAATCTCTAAAAATGCAAATCTAGATCAATCTTTTAGAATCAAATAACACTTCAATGAAGAAAATAGGTTCAAGAAATGATAATTTTAAATGATTGCAATACTTCCCCTTAGTAGGTGTAAGATCAGAATGTCTCTTTAATGTTACGTAAGGGGGAGTCCTATCCCTTTCATTCTGCCTAATTTGATCAAAAATTGGACTTAGATTTACAGAGTTATTAGTAATTTATAATTTTCGAGGGGGCCTTACCATACGTGGGGTTAACTTCTCTTCTATTTAATGTACACCTTCGAGACCCCAAAAAGGTACATCTACACAAAATTCCAAATCGAATGACACCTCATTCATGAAAATTGGTTCACGCGTTTAGGCGCTACGTTGTTTACAAAAAAAGGTAACAAGAAGAACAAGAACATTTTCTGAAAATACCGTTTTTGCCCATTTTCAGCAACGTATTTCACAAAATCTATTTAATCTGTGTTGTTGCAAAAAAAAATAAATAAATACAATTATATAGGAGGATTTGCCCTATATTATATAGAAAATTTGGGAATTTTATCTTTTTTACAGGGTGTATACGGAGGAGTGGTCAAAACTTCGGGAGGTGATTCAGCAGCTCAAATGCAACAAAAAATACTCTCTTCACTTTATAAAATAATAATTGTTCTAAACTAAAATGGTTACTAAAATGGTAAAAATTGATATTTCAGTAAATTAGTAATGAAAAGTCAGTTACGCAAAATCCCAGTTTTCTGCATTTACACCCCTCTGTTCGGGGTAGGGTTTTATTAAAAACCAAAAAAATCCATATGGTCTTGAAGCTCAATAAAAGCACTACTTTGTTCTGTGAAATTGGGTGACTCCTTGATTCATTAATCATTGGAAAAATACAGTTGAAAATTTTAACAAAAATCATCGAGCACGAAATTTTTAGACATTCAAGTAAAAATTTCATTGTTACTAGAATCGTTTTAAGGCTCTGTTCCAAGCATATTTATAGGAAATTTAATGTTCTTTCGTTTGGAATAAGCAGATTTGTTGTAGGATAAAGGATAGAATAGTTACGGCCGTTTTTATGGTAAAAAACGCGAACATCGACGGAAAAGTTAAAAATGCAAATATCTTGGACACTATTGAGAATCGGGTCTAAGTGAAGAGAATATTTTTCGTTGCATTTGAGCTGCTGAATCACCTCCCGAAGTTTCGACCTCTCCTCCGCATACATCCTGTAGAAAAAGAGAAAAAAATTGTCAAAGTTAGGTGTTTTTCAACATTACGCTTTTTCGTGCAGTTTTTGACGATCAACCCTTATACAACAGTTTTAATTTACGTATTCCGCAACTGCATACATACATATGTACATACACATCCATACAATAGCGTGATAACGACAACCAAACAATATTTGGAGCCATTAGCCGGCAGCTGTTACAGCATTCTTGACAGCTAAGAAGTCAGGAAAAATTAAGACGATCGACGTTTCATTGTTAAAAGATCATGAAGACTGTTTGAATCTGCGCGTGGAGTTAGTCGGAAGTGTTCTGGATGAAAGAGAGCGGATTAGTGGATTAGAAACTCAAAGGAAATGATGTAAAAGTTTCTGTTAGAATGTTCACAGACATAAGCACAGAACAATTACTCTAATACGTTCTTTTTTTGGCGCGGGCGGCTCTAGGTCCTCAAATACGGATATTTCCGGTACAAACGGGAAGTTGAAAGTTCGACGTAACTGCCATACGTCCTCTAAGAAGGAAGAACAGTTTATAAATTTAACTTAATGAAGAATAACAAAATATGAAACCACACGATAACTAGAACATTGCATACAGAGATCTACGTATATTGTATAAACACAATGTTTTGTATACAATGTAAACAAAATTATACAAACAAAACACACACATATCAGCTGTAAGATGTTCATGCGAGCGTAACACTGAACTGTCAGACACGTGGTTTTGTTACCGAGATGTTCTAAGAATGGAAATCACAAGGTCATTTATTATGTCGACGTTTCATTAACAAATTTATTATAATTAATAGTAAAAAAAAAAGTTTGTTTTTGCCTTAAGGAAGGGGCCAACCTTATCTACTTCATTATGCAGGAATATTTGCGGTTTATATTACGTTTTTCTCTCATATGAACGTGGGAAATAGTGTAGAAAACCTTGAACTACACGTTAACTGTTTTTCAAAATGTTAAAAGTAAGAAATATCTGGTGTGAAAAACTGAACGGCTTTTTTTTTCTCTTCCGAATTCTCGAGTTATTGACTTACAGGAAAATTTTAACACAGTTCTAAGTGGCCAAAACATTATAAATATTATTTCTGAATAAACTTTTGATTTAAAGAGTTTTGAGAAAATTTAGGAGTCATTTTCCAAACAAAATCTCAGAAAAGGGAGAAAATCAAATCAGAAATATGGTACTTCCGGTACTTCTAGAATTTTCTATTAAATTGGAATTTAATCGCCCTTTATAGTATAAAACACATCCAGTCGTACTTTACAATGAAGTGGTTCTAGGGCAGAGGTCGCCAAAGTGATCTATACTGGGTGAACCAGTAAGTATTGTCCATAGGCCTACTGTGTGTAGTACATCTAAAGTGGAGTTCAATGACGTGTTGGCCAACTTCATATATTCCACGGTTCTTGAGTGACGTCACTTTAATTTTATTTTAAAAAAATCATTACTTTTTTCCAATAAAAATGTTATTACTCAGATAGTTTTAGTCCGAATTCGATTCTGATGACACGGTTAGAAAGACAGATAAATTTTCTAAAAATTGATACCATTTCGAAGCATAAGTCATTCTCCAAACAGCCTCCAAACAGCCTCAATCTTCCCCCTGGGAAAATAAAAGTAATCGAAATTTTGAAGAAAACTCATTAAGGCCCTTAAGTGATCATTATCAGACCTAGGTGCTGGCACTTTTTATAAAAGTTTCCTTGTCTAATGGGTTTTCTAACGGTATATCATTTTCCAGGATTCCTTTTATCTTCGTATGAGAAATTAGGTTTGTTTTACAAGAAAACGTGCTCACGAGCACTCAACAGTGTTAGTTTATCAAGTTGTTTAATTCATTGAAAACTCTTTTAGATGGACCAGTAATCAATTTTTAAAGTAGATTGTCTTAAAATAAGGAAGTCAAAGGTTACAAATTGTACTTTTAAAAAAAAGTGACATCACTCAAGAACAGTGGAAAATATGAAGTTGGCCAATACGTCATTGAACTCCACTTTAGATGAACTACACACAGTAGGCCTATGGACAATAATTACTGGTTCACTCTGTATAGACCCCCCAGGGGTCTATTTAACAAAAGTAGGGGTCGATCTGAGCCAAGGGTGTCGATTGGGGGTCGAAGAAAAAACAATTTCGAACCCAATATAGCGAACCTTGCAAAGAAACACCAGGCACACCCATAATTAAGAAGCAATACTGTAGTTACTTTACTTATTTATAATTACTTATTATTTAATAAATATTAAGGTATTTAAATTTCAACTTTAAGATATTTTTCATAGAACTATTGTTACACAATGTAAAATTACTTTAATATAAATGTTTAAAATCATAAAAAAATATGTACAAACACAGAACCTAAGTGATAGTTTTCTTTTAATTAACTAAAAATTACTTTTATGGAGGTCGATGAAGATTTCGAAAAATTATATGGGGGGTCCATGATCAAAAAAAAAAGTTTGGCGACCCCCGGCTCTAGGGGCTTCGTTTTTTGTTCTTTTCCCCTTGGTGCAACAATCAGCGCTATAAGTAACTATGTTAATAATGAAGATGCAAAAGAGTGGAGAAGTTACTCCAACTTCCATGCCCGCACTCAAAAACATTAGGCTGTTAGTTCATTCTCTTCACTAGAGAGGAGATTATGAGGCCACTCACGGTCTTTTAAGACGTCTTGTCCAGGTTATCAGGAAGAGTTCTTTAAGTAAGATTTTGATCTAGAGGATTTACTGGTATGACTGCCCAGCAGTTCTGATCCAGCGTCTATAAGCGCTTTAGTGGGAGAAAGAGGATCCTATTTATAATCGGAAGTACGTAGAAGGTACAAAGAAGATCTTATAATTAAGCCGTGGTTGGTAAAATACTCTTAAGCTTCCACAGGAGCCAAGTGTGTTCCACTGACTAAGGGCCTACTGTGTATCGAGAACAGCCTCTCAACAGCCCTCTGTTTTCTCGAGAGTTGATGCAATGAAACTCACTCTTATTTATTTTGAGTCTCCATTTTTTGAGTCTCCATTTTTTTTCGGAAGAATTTCTCAAAAGAAAACTGTTGACTATCACTAGTATAAAGAAAAATTAAACAATTAACAAAAAGAAAAAAAATAAATAAGTGGAAAATCCATTCAGTAAACATGTATTTCCGGTTTTGAATTTCCATTAAAACTTAGGATTTTAAAAACCAAATTTAATCCATCTTTAATATATTTAGGGCACAAAACTGTACATATTTTTCTAACGGCCCTTTACAGAAAAAAGCCAACCAATCTCTTTTACCACAAAAGTGCCCTTCATAGAATTTCCCTAGGAAAATAATTCCAATAAAAGTTTAAGAACTACTTTACAGGCAATTATTTGTGTGGCCACGTTTAAAGATATCATTTGTGGTCCAGAAGCAGCACCATTGAACTTAACGTCGAATCAGGGGGGTCTAATATTTTTAGGCGTAGAATAAACCCCCCCCAAAAAACTGATCGAAATCTGTGCCTTCCCCCCTCCTAGTGACAGGACCTGTAATTTATTTAAATTTATTCTCCTTTTACTTTTTAGACCCCTTCATCCCGGCAAAAAAAGAAAACAATTACACATTTCTGGATGTAATAATCAGAAACATCTCCGGATGTTAGATCCCAAAGTTTGATTTTTTTTATACTTGCTATAGTAGTGTGTAATTATACAGTTGATATCTTTTGGTGATTAGGGATATTAATTAACGTATTTATGATAATTTAGGGCTAGTAATGTAAACCTTTCGAAAAAAACATTCCAAAACAATAAAAAAGTACAAGTCTTTGATAGAACTGTGTGTGTGTGTGTTTGTAGATTACTGTGTTAATGAAATACTAGCGCAACATATTATTATTTACATATTTAAAAATAGCAAAGTTCAAAAGGAAGTGCGTCATTTCTATATTTTATTGTTACGCACTTGTTAAATTCTATTTTTAACCAAACTTAGGCATTTATCTTCTTTTCTCTTCTCATTTCCTGTTACTGCTCTTAAGAGGAGGAGTATTTACAAAGTGGACAGAGCTTTGGATTTGCGTTTTCCCCGGATGCATCTTCTACAACTTTTACTGAAAACATTATCTCCCCAAATTCAATTCAGGGATATTCTGGGGTGGTTAGATTCCTTTTAATGTGAGAAAGAATTGAGTTTGTTTCGAAACGTCCGAGTTCGAAGAATATTGATGGGTTAGAACCTTGAGAAAGTTGAATATCGATGTTAATTCTCTTCATATTACGAAGTTCTGTGCTTAGACTGAATCAAAAGATTGTTAAATCAATGTTTGTAATTAAGAAATGAATCAATCATTGGTTTCAATAAAAATTCCTCTTTATTGATTGATTTGCTTGCATTTAATGAACGAAATGGAGCTCAGAAACTGCAAAGGAACTCCACAAACGGGAAAATGCATCAAAATATGTGCACAGTTTTACGCGGAGAGAATCTGGATTCGATGAAATTCGATACACATGAAATTATGTTTATGGTTTTGAAAAATTAATTAATCTGAAAAAAGGGGTTCCTTACAGTCGCAGGAGGGCCTGGAGGAAAAAAGGGTTTAGAACTCCAACTATGTGCCCTTTTTTCACGGAATTGCTGGTGTTAGCATCTACGAGGTCTGTAAATTAAGTAATGATTTTTTTTAAAAATTTATTCATTCAAAAAGAATTACAATTCTATATTGTCACCTTCAAAATAACTTCCTTCTGAAGCCACACAGCGCTCGAACTCCGATACTGGAAAAGCCTTCAGCTGGTTGGTTACAGCCGTTTGAATGTTTTCGACTGTCCCAAAATGAGTTCCCTTGAGGTGATTTTTTCAACTTCGGGAAGAGAAAAAAGTCACAAGGACTCAAGTCAGGCGAATAAGGAGGCTCGAGGAGCCACAGGAATGTTTTTACTGGCCAAAAACTCTGGTTTATTGAAATTGCTGTGTGAAAAATCAGTCTCATTACTTAATTTACAGACCTCGTATATTAGTGACAATCAAATCAGTAAAGCAAAGTAATCGCCTATTTTTTTTTTTCCAGGCGGGGCTTAACGTGTCCAATTAGGTGTCGTGGACGGAAGCGGAAGCACACACTTAATTATTAACATTTTTCTCCAACAGTATCTGCACGCGGAATTTGAACCGAGGATCTCTCTTAGTTACAAATCCACGCATCATAACCACTACTCCAATACCTGCCAAGTTGGAACAATATTTCTAGACGGGAATCTTTTTGAACGATTTCATTTTAGTTTTCATAAATTGCCTACTCTTTTGATGAAAGTTGCTTTTAAAGAGGAGTTCTGCGACGTCACGTCTCCTTTAAAACTCCTTTTGATATAAGGAACCATTATTCAAGATTTGATTCTTTAAAGGGATTTCATCACTTCCTTTTTTTTGTTGTAATCTAGGATTTTCATAATAATGTGTAATTGTAGGAGTTCCGTAATTGTAGCGCTCGTAATGGACATCTCCAAGGGAAATGGGATCTTTCAAGTTGAAACCTGCCTAATCCATAAACATTCAAATCGAAAATGGGATTTTGCTTTAATGGAGTGTCAATGATTTGAATAAAGGGAGAAAGGGTTAAAAGTTTTATTGCGTACGGCACTGAGATTCCTCGCAGGGCTTGGAGGAGAAGTATGTACTAAGAGGGCTGAAGTACCTTCAGAGAGAGAGAGAGAGAGAGAGAGAGAGGCGAAGGGTTTGAAATAAATGCCTAAATCAGAGCCCTGAGAGTGTTGAGATTGTATTTAAACTGAATAGGGAAGAAAGAGGCGGCGCGAGTTCAGCCCCAGAGAGAAGCCAGTAGGATAGTTGGTTGAATGTCACAGGTCAGAATCACGGGCTGGCAGAGGGTGGATTTACATCCGCCCGCCTCCACGTTCCGTATAGGTGGGAGTGGATCCGGGCCGGGGGTGGGTCGCTTTTACTGCGATGGCGGTATTGCGTCATCAGCCTCGACCCTGACCTCTCCACTGCCAGGGGGCAGCCATCCGACAATACCTTCACCCAACACGGGGGTGGTGTCTTTCTCGGTTCAATGTGGAGGCCGTTCATTACAAAACCACTTTCTACCCTAGTCTAAACATGGTACTAACTCCTACACCTTCTTCCTTCGCTCCTCAGTCCCCTGGATGGATGATAACCCAGCCGAAGGGAGTTTGTCCATTCCAATTCTTTCAAAACATTAATTAAAAGACATAAAAACCCTGTTTATTAACTATTTTCACCCTCCACATCAGACTTGGTCTTACTGCCCACTTTCTTTTCTCGTATTCTTCTACAAGCAGAAGTACTTTGATTTGAAAATTTCATCGAAATTAAGTTCTCTCCGTGAAAACTATTTTCAGTTTTTTTGGGAACACAAAAAACTTGAAAATATTTTAAGGCGTGGTTTGTATGATTTCGACAGAGTCAACATTCATTTTATCGGCACATTTTTTTTCACTTAAGTTTTCCGTTTTTGATGAGAAAAATGCGAAAAATAAAAGGGGAATTTGGCTTTAACTGGAAAATGAAGACGTAGTACATTCCTTTTTCTTGTTTTGATGGAAGGTATGGATTCCCTGCAGTGATTCGATTTAATTTGGGATACCGTTTATTCCCACTCAATCTCTCTCACAATGGCACTACAACCCAATTAGTTGGGTCCTGGCCTCCTCGATTTTAATCCGCCAGTCGTCCCTCTCTCTTGCAGCCGCCATCCAGTTTCTAGTTCGCAATAACTGCCTGGGTCATCCTGCGTCACACTGTTGAACCATCTTAGCTTTGGTCTCTCAACTCTCCTTTTGCGGTCAGGGACTTCCTGTAGAAGCCTGTGCGGGATCTCTTCATGGGCCATTCTTGCGACATGTCCAGCCCTAATCTAAGCCTGATTAGCTTAATTAACGCTATAATATTCGCGCGGCTCTTTCATCAGAGCATACGTAGCTCTCTATTTGTTCTGCGACGCCAAGTCGGGTTCTCACGTATTGGGACGAAGATCTTACGCAGTATTTTCCTTTCGAATATTAACTAAAAACGATTTAAAAAATAAAAATAAATAACACATCTAATAACCAAAATAACATAAATTTGAAAAAAATAAAAATCAAAAATTACAAAACAAATCTCTCCAACCATAGAAAGAGAGAGGGTGAACTACTATATTTAACGTTGAACATAGTGAGGATTCTGTGGCCATGGAAATCAATACATCATCATTCCAGTTAGATCCCAGACTACCTACAGTTTTCCCAGAAAGAGCCAGCACACGTTAGGGAGGGAGAAAAGAGGCGGAGAATAGGAAAAGCTAAATTTAAGCTGGAAAATGTTAGGTGAGTGGAAATTGAGTGAATTGTTGTGTGGCCTGACCTTTTCCCTTGGTTTTCCATATTAATTTAAGGTTAAAAGGGTTTATTATTTTCTATAGAAATCTCCTACAGTTTTAAGAAGTTAAGTATGAAGGTTGATTTAAACGCCAAATCAGGAAGTAACCAAACAATTAATTCATACTTCCGCTCGTAATTTCATATCTTCGTAAAAGTCAAGTTCAAATCATTATAATTGATATATTTTAACTTATTATATTAAGCATTAAATTTATTACATATCACAGAGCCTTATGCTGGCCATTTTCTTGTACAAAATATTTAAGTAAAGCGAAGCATTTAACTTAAATTGATTGTTATACGCGGGGTGCGAAAGTATAAATGCATAGTCTGTCGTTTTCGACTACTGTACATATTTAGAAACACATCAGATCATAAGATCTTTTAACTCTTTGAGGCAGACGATTTTAAAGAAAATAAAAGCCCTAGTTGCACAGAATTTCTTTTATTATAAAAAAAATGGAAATAAACATTCATTTCCATTATTTTCCATATGTAATCATCCCTCTCAAATAATCATCACTCTCGAAATAAGAAAAAAAGAAAAGAAAAAATTAATACCATTTCAATAGTCCTTTTTAGTGTGGGACACTGGTATTGTATAATACCACTATGCAACTAATGCTTTATATGATGTTCATTCAAACACAACTTTTTGACCAAAACAAAGCGGAACTTTGCAGACAGTACAGCACTGTCCTTCAGCGCACTGTTCCTTGAAATGTTTAAGTTCCATGTCTTGATCCAATTTTTTATAAACAATATATGAATTAACAAACAGCTGCATCCAAATAATAGAACAGTATGCGGTGCCACCATTTTTTACTATCGGTCAAGTTTATTATAAATATAAAAAATTATTTCACTTATTTTCGCATTTACCATTGGTGCATAGCACTGCCAACTGAATGAAAAACTTTAAATAACATATTAAGCTGTATGTATGAATAACTTCCAACTTTTCGAGGTGGGTTAAAATATATCCCACCATGCAGCAAAAGCTAAGCAAAAGGTGGGACAGTTTTTAACCCATCTAGCCGCAAAGAGTTAAGCAAGACAAAGCACTCCTAATTAGACGAGGTAGAACTCCAGGGAGCCAATCATGAGTCCCTTATTCTTCAACCATTACTGTTTCTGATAGGCCTGAAGCTGTCTTTTTTCAGACGACTATGCACAGACTACCTCCATCCAGCAAACCCAATGAGAAATTATCTTACAGACGAGTCTAACCATTGGATGAATTTCCAAAAAAAAACCGGGCCTCCTTGTTAAAACTCAATTTAGAAAATTTAACATAATAATTTCATTCAAAGAAAAAATTTAACAAAATTACAAATTCAAAAATTAATAAAAGAACTACTATAGTGTAACATAGACTAACTAATAATAACTAAAAATAACTAAAAAATCAGCTGACCTTCCGAATAAATAGTTCTGTAATTGTAACTATCGCGTAGGTGAATTCTCTACTCTATTACGCAACTATTAACGGTGCCTAGCTTACAGAAATAGGTACCTAGCTTTTTTTTTATTTTATTTACAAGTGTAGTTTACATATTTACAAGTAAATAAATTTAATCTCTCTCTCCTGTTACATTTGCCAACATCATTTATCTCAAAACGTAATAGATTCATTATGAACACATATTAAGTAACAAAATTGAAGCAGCTTTATTTGAGAAAATTGCGTAAAAAAAAAAAATGAATTAAATTCTACGTACTTTGAATTTTAGTAAGTAATTTAGCCGTGCTTAAAAATAATACTGATATAACCATAAAATATACTGAAATGGTACTTTAGAATATTTAGGATGATCCACTTTTTCTCCCAAAAGCTCTTTTAATCGAATTTTCCAGGTAAAATGTCCCCCTCTAGGGGGAAAAACGGAAAATTCCGGTTTGATCAATTGTGAACGCTACGTCATGTTTAGAGGGCCCAATTTATATAATGTGACGTTTTAGCTTGATTTGGTTATTTAAATTTTTATAATTATTTTATTCACTCTACATAAATAGTTCATTTTCTAAAAAAAAAAAACTACTTTTTCTGATCTCGAGGAGCTCAAAACCGATATATTTTTTGGGGTGAAAACTGAAAACATTTGAAAATTGGACGTGATCCCATTACTTTCCTTATTTAGTAAAAGGAAGTAATGTATTAACAAAGTCAACAGACAGGAAATCTTGTGCTTGCTTTATTTTGTCTGGTTGTATTGGGAAACTTGGTTCGTATCCAGGTTTGGTTGTTTTTTTTTTCTTCTTTTTTTCCCACTCCTAAGTAAACTGTTCTTATTTATATTTATTGACCCTGTGAAGAACAAAGTGAGATTTATTTCAGACTAAACAAAGTCAGGTTCAAAAAAAAAACACTAAAAGGTAATAGAGCTAGATCTGGATCATTTGGGAACGTTAAAGTGATTTGACTACCTAAAATCTTCGATTTCGTAGAGTATATTTCCAAAGCTTTAGGGCAGCCTGTCTGTCGGAGAGAAAATAGCGATTCCATTGAGTAGTGCCCTTATCATTTATTGTGTAAAACTTTGTTTTTTGCGTTGATTTGTGGCTACAATCAGCACGATGGCGCTATAAGTCACAATGATTACAAAAACAATGAATAACAGAAGTATACGAGTGGAGAAGTTATCAAGTGGTAACACATTAGACGGTTAGCCACTCTCTTCACTTGAGAGGAGATCACGAGGCCAGACTGTCTTTTAAGACGTCTTGTCCGGGTTATCAGGAAGAGTTCTTAGAAGAAACAGTGGATAGTAGAAGTTATCCAGTGATAACACTCCAAAACATTAAGACTATTAGTCCACTCTCTTCACTTGAGAAGAGATCACGAGACCAGACTGTCTTTTAAGCCGTCTTGTCCGGGTTAGGAAGGATTTGTTTGAGTAGTTTTTCGAAAATTTTTCCTAGGACTGGTAATAAAATAATTGGACGGTAAGACGAAGGATGTTGATGAGGGTTTTTTTTTTAGGTTGTGGGATAGGACGGATTATGGAATGCTTCCACAAGACGGGGAAGTAGGTTGTTCGGAGAATTGCGAAGGTATACGGAAGTCAGAAATACCACAGCTTTTTTTGAGAAGATTGCAAAGAATGATTGCAAAGTAATGAAATCAAAATCCAGGCGCTTTCTTATGTGAAAGATGATTTATGACGTACTGAACCTCAGAAGGTGAAAATGTTTTGGGTGGGGGAGAGAGAGAGGAAGAGGTATATCCAGATCTTGTAAAAGAGATTTTTGAAATTGAGAGTCGATCATATCAGAATGTGGAATGAATGCATTTAAAAAATGAGAAGAAAAGAGAATTAGCTTTTTCACCAACGGAAATAGCACACAACTTAAACTGGGCGAAAATTTCAGCCTGAAAAGCTGAGAATTCCATTGCCGCTGCCGTTATGAAGAAGAAGACGACATATACAGGGATTTAGATGCACCATTTCGCTACGAAGACCAACATCTATGTGCTTAAATGTAGCAGAGCTAGCAAAGAAATATGAATGTATTTAAAAGTTATAGCCGATTAGAATGAATGGAAGAAAATGATTAGAGAAGGATTACGGTGATTTTAATTTCGGTTAAGCTATAAGGATGTCAGGAATATAGAGTACTGATCCATCCATTAGTTGTAGTTTATGTAAATAGTTGTATATAGTAGAGGGATGAATGAGTGAAGCGAATGTATTTATAAGTAAGAATGGAGAGTGAGTGATATTCTAGTGATAAGCACCTAGACGATGCTGGCTGTATGGCGGAAGCCAATGCAAAAAAAAAAGAGAAAAAAAAAGTCCCTCCTGAAACCGGAAACTGGTTCGTCAAGCCAATCATACAAGCTTCGCTCTTATTTCAGCTTGGGTGCAAGTCAGCGCGATAATAACAAATCCAGCTAGTAATCGTTAGAATCCAGATATCGATTAGAGATGGTACATCGATATATGCTTCTCCCTTGTATATAATTCTTTTGAATTCCTCGACTTTAATAGTCTTGCTCTTTTTTTTAGCAAGGGTTTACAGGTCCAAAGAATGTCCCACAAAATGTCTGATCAACAAAGGATCAGTTTTTCTATCACTTACTTCCAACTCCTAAACATACTGTGGCGAAAATAGAGGAGATGGACTGACCATGTTGTCAGCTGTTATCGTGATTAAATGGGCACTTCTAGTTTGGCTGAGTTTTAACGTTACCCCTGGTTGCACTTGAACGAAATAGCTTTATTTAAACTTCCTTTTTTTGCCTTTTTTGTGATCTCGAATGACCTCAAAAAGGGGTACTTCCGGTGAAAAATAGAATTTCGGAGAGAAAGCGATAGATGAATTAATAAGCTTGTTAACAAAATACTGGAATAGAAACAAATAATATTAAAGTGAATCTTCATTGCCAAGGGCAACCGCCTCCCTGCCGCCCCCATGCTAAGAAATCATTAGCTAGGGGGGGTCGCGACTTTAGTAAGAGCTCGGCTCTCTATTTGTAGGTCCTACGTCACAACAGAGGCCATGACCTTGTTGACTCCGCCCATTCTTCTACTTCGGCCAACTATTTATAAATGTATCCAACCTGGCTTCTCTACTCGCTGAGTGTTGGTGTGAATAAAGATTTACTTGCTTAACACCCCCGCCGCCCACAACAATAATTTCTTCTTCCTTTAGAACGTGTCGGCCGTCCTCTTCATATAATCCGCAACTCGCTAGCCCATAAAACAATCCTCTGTTCAAGGTTTAATTATTTAATTTCATCACGATATTATTGAAACATGGCAAGTTTCACTTTTGGTAATTTAACCAATTATTAATCCCCCCTCCCGCAAGAGAAAAATATTGCAACCGTTTTCAAAATTTCTGATATCCTGTGCTCCTATGCACGAAAAGAACAGGATCTATTGTATAAAAACTTGAGCTCCTAAACAAAATCCAATTAGATTGTTCGTTAGGGTACTTGAGATTTGACAGAAAGTTAGAGGCCAAAATTGCTCTACCGGAAATAGTATGTTTACCCAAGGGATTTATTTAAAATTTTATACCAAAATGGCTTTTTTTTACTTTTCTACAAATTATATAATTACTGAAATATCAATTACAACTTAATATGAGCTGTTATTTTTGAAAGTGGTATAAGTCCATTTTTCCATGTATCGAGATATTTAAGGTTTTGCATTTGAATTAATTTAAAAATATAAATAAAAAGATAACTGAAGTAGCAATAATCAAAAATAATTGCAATAAGAAAGTTGTTTTAATTATAATTATTAGAAATGGACTTAGTCCAGTTTCAAAAAAGATATTTTTGTGATAACATTTTATAGTCAAAATTCTTTTGTTGACTTTATAAAAAAAAATCGTACTCCATTGAATGTATGACTATAAATATGGAAAGAATGTGTCTATAACTTACTGAAATTACCATTAACTCATTTTTTTTAAAAATTGGACTTTATACCACTTTCAAAAATAACAGCTCATACAGAACTATAACTTCTTAATTACCTTTTTTCCCCCTTAAATTCGCCGCATCCCATATAAAATACATCTCCCAACTTTACACACGTACTAGACAGAGCATAACTCAATACTGGATATCCTGTTTTGATATTTTTATCGCTTTAGGTATTTAAATTTTTTGAAATCCATCGCACCGGAAGTGCGTCTTAGCTGAACCAGTTTTTTCGTTTTTTTTTTCCTTTTCCAGTTTTTCTTTAAAGTTCTGTTAATGAAAATACTATTTGCACCCTTAAATACTTATTCCTATCTTTTGAAAGTTTTGGGAAGAATTTTTTATTTTCTTTTTGTCCTTTAAAGTGCTCTTAATGAGGAGAGATTGTAAAGATTGCTCTTTCGAAAGCTAAAAGATAGTACAAAAAAAATGTCTCATCAAATCAATACGTTTACAAAATAACCTTTGCCTAATTAATATTTATTAAAATTTGAAAATGCTTTAATATATATGTACATAAATTTTTACGTAACATTGCGCAGTAAATTTTGATCCAGATGAGTCCCAAAGGGGAACTGAAAGGGAGTTATAATAGTAGGGGAGGTCGAAGGAGTAATGGAGGAGGTGGCTGTTAGAGAGGGTGTTTGGAAACTAGGAACAGTTTGACCTTGAACTTTAGGGGAGTGTCACGTGTATGTATAAAATAGAGAAAGAGAACTTAAGACAAAGTCTTAGAGGAGAGGGCAGTGAAAAGAATGTTAAAGGAAAAACTAGACTAATCCATTGGGAATTGGAGAAAAACTGGATGTAAGAGGTAGAATGAGAAAAATAGAAGAAATAAATTCTAAAAAAAAAGGGCGGCCTGAAGAATAGAAAGAACAAGAAAAGAAGATATAGGGAAAAAAGAAAGTAACTAAAAGTTAGCGAAGGGAAATAGAAGGGTTCAAGTAGAAGAAGGAGATTAGGGTAGGAGTTTTTCTTTCATTTTTCTTTGCTTCAGTTTTTCATAGCGACGGAATGGAGAGAGTAAACCACTCAGAGTGAATAATACCCTCTCTAGACGGTTTATTGAACCATAACAAGAGGAAAACTTACTGGATAATGGAGGTGGGAGACTTTATTTTTCCTGGAAAATAAGAAAAGTAGCTGAAGAGAGAGAGCGAGAGAGAGAGAGAGTAAAAGAAGCTGTACGTCTTATTCAGAAGAGAGGATTGTCCTGATTGACTAGAGAGAACTAGAGGATAAAGTTAGGAGGAAAACTCCATTGATTGAAGAACAGGATGAAGTTGATTTTCCATTTTCACTTTAAAGCTAATGGAATCCTTGAGTTCCACAATAAGTAGTTAAAAAATTAAAATATCGAGCCATGTTTCAAGGCTTTAAAGACAAATTTAATATTGAAATTATTCTTGAATAAATAGATTTATAAAAAACAAATACAAGGGCGGTGAGATCTCGGGTACGAATCCAGCTGCTGGCCTTTAGATTATCTCTTCTACAGCTCACCGTACGATGAAGTTTGTAATGAGAGAACAAGAAAGCAGTGGAGCGCCAATAACCTCAGAGGCCTCTTAAACAGAAGACTTCATCTTTACTGAATACTGACCGTCTCATCTCATTCTTGCGAAGGATCTGCCCATACCTACAGCGTATACAATTCACTGATGTGATTCTGGATAGTGCATCGGGTACTCTATCAAAGGACTCCTCCAGAAGCCTTAATATCTGTTGCATTCCACTCTTTGCTCGTTACCACAATGCCTCTGATCCTCATAGTACCAGGCTTTTTACCAACGAGGTACTTTACGCGTTTTAGGGATGCTTACAAGAGGCTCCTGCAATAGTTCCTGCACCAGGTGCTTATTTATTCATATTTGGCTAAGTTGATTTCTGTTTCCGCTAAAGACATTCTAAAGTTTAGAATATAGATGAAAATCAAGTTACATTGTTTTTTTCTTACAGAAATTTTGACTAAACAATTTCCCACGGTTTTCATTTGTTACAAATTCTCAAAAGAAAAAGCCAACGTAATTTTCCGGGGGTAAAATAGGGTGTTGAAAATTTTAAGAAGAAAAAAAGGTGGCTTTTCAAATGTCAGAGGGTAAAAAAGTGACGGGCGTATAGAATTAATTTTTTGGGGGGAGGGGGTGGAAGGCTAGCTAATTTTGGGAGAAGAAGTGGTGGGGATAGAGTGAGAATATGGGAAAACTGTTGGTGGATATATAAATGTAAGATGGAAGAGGGTGAAGATTAGGGTGGCACTGGCAGTGAAGAGAAAGGTCAAGGTCTGTGTTATAGAAATAGAGCAACACTGTGCACACTATAACCTCTCCCGTAACCTTCCACATTGCCGCCCTTGACTCAGAGTTAACTCTCTGAAAATGCTCTTGAGTTTTTAATGTGTTAGTGTTAGTTGAGGACGAGAGTCCAAGAGAGAAGGGCTCTGAAATTTTCTCTTCTATTGGAGTTGAGTTTTCCATTTTCTCTCTCGCTCTCTTTCTCTTACTCTTTTCCACTGCTTCCCGCTTCTTCTCAAATCATCAAGGTGGGGGTTATTGTGGGCGGGAACACTTTGTGTTTAACACAAACACACATAGACACAAGTCACCATAGAGAAATATATAACACACTGATACTCCTCTGGTATCGATTTGTAGTGAACTTTCACAACTACACACAATCGTGTCGATACAATTGTCGTATTTAGTAAATATATACAGGTTTTTAACATTACTTAATATTAATAACAGTTTTTAATATCTAAATAGACTCACACGACCTTCTCTAACGACAATACTCGTGGTTTCCTTCAAAAGAAACCTATTCTTCTACCCTCGCTTTCTAGGCCTTTCTACCCCCACCTAGAGTAAAACGACTAGACGAAAGTTCAGTCCAGGACTTGATCCACAAGATTCACAGCTAACCCAACAAATCCTTCTTGACGTTAACCTGTTCCCTTACTTAAGATCCCAAACCATAGCCTCCTCACGCTCAAAACAGTCTGTCATGCAGTGGATACGCTCCTCCGTCTCACAAACTCTTCTGTATCTGGCACCAGAACGTCCCAGAATGTGGGAACCAACTAGTTATCTGAGAAAGGTTCAGGAGAGACTGTATGGCTCAGTGATGGCGAACCTATGACCTGCGGGACAGACACTGACCAGCGCAAGCTTTTTCAAATGACCCACAATTGCTAGGCAATCATTTGTTTGTTTACGAGGGTTGATTTAGATTTTCTAATCATGAGGATAATTTATATTCTATCTGTATTTATTTCAATCACGCATTGACACAAAAGCCATTTAAATGCTATCTGCAACCATTTAATCATTACAGTTACAAAACGCAAATGACGACAAATGCTTTTGTGGTATTTGAAATAAAGCAAAAGTGTGTACAAAATATCAAATAAAATGTATAATTTTACTCATATTTTGTTTGTTAAAAAAAAATCGACAACCCAAAGCAAATAACCATATTTAGATTTTTCTTCAGATAAAACACACTTTCTGTAAGGTTTTGTTCAGTTATGTTTGTAAAAAGAGACTTCCATAGCACTTGTTTCGTCCCGTTTTACCTGTTAAGCCAACTGAATATTAAAGATGTTTAGTTTTGAAAATATTCAGTTTAAAATTTTTAAACTTAACTCTTGTGCAAATGGGCATTAGTGACCCAAGAGCTAGTAATTAAAAAAAATGAACAAAATTTGACCCACGTCTCAAAAAGGTTCGCCATTCCTGGTATAGCTATCTGACTCCCCAATATACATGGACGGGAAAGAAGACGCGCCAGCAGCTGATTCTGCACCATTGAAGGCGTAAAAATAAGGCTTCCGATTTCATTTTCGTAGTAAAAATTCAAAATAGAGAATCTAGACGATTGCACTACTTCGTTTTAAGAGCGATAAGAGCAATTCTAAATATAGAAAAACATCCATGGACATTTACGGCCGTATGCAACGGAAAGATCGCATGTTGTACAGCTGAGACCGGGAAGTGTGGGAGCTTGTGGGTGGGGCTAGCCAGCGATTTGGGGGGGGTGGAGTTGTGGCCAAGTGGGTGGCAGCATTGTGAAAACCGCCCCCAAGTTCACTTGTTGCCTTTCTATTGAGAGTCTCACTTGCTCCATTCCATTCAGGATGTTCTTTCTTGGAGCTAGGCTCACTTGAATCCAAAATTATTTATCGTTCCAACTTCAAGAGATGTGAGGAGTCGAGTGTTGGAGAGATAAGTGCCACAGCAGACTCAGGACCCGTTGCCTGGTCTTGGTCCCCTTGCAAATCCAATCTAGAAACTTAGTTTCTGTGTGAAGGAAACGTTATTTGTTCATAAATTCGCACTCAATGAGTTTGCTAATAATCTATTTCTGGAACTGAAGAGCACTTCAAAAAAGCTGGAGGATTGACGTCGCGACGAAAAATAGACAAAACAATTTTTGAAAAGTTGTATATTATAAATAAAAGATAAAAGAGGAAATAAAGCACGTCAGTTAAAGATAAGTTTACTTTGTCTCAGTACGGAAATCTACAAGAAGCTGATGAAGAACTTATTCTGTACATTTTCCTTTGTCCTTATCTCATCTAGACACCCGAGCCAAAGGTAGCCGTTATTTAAGAAGGTGGGTGAACAGATGAAGGCAGCAAGTTGTTCTTTGTGACAAGTCTGCCGTTGGCACATGCGACCCACTTTATGACGTAACTGGAGGACGTGGGCGCTTAGTTAAGTACTGGCGTCACGCGCCGGCCACCCACTCTGACGTACGACCGTCCTTGTACGCCGCAGAGGATGGGGAAACATACTTTCTGTTCTCTTCTTGTTCCCTCGATGTCTTCTGTAGCCTACTTCAGGGCTTTTCCAGTCAAAAGCTCCTCGTTTCTTCTTTTTTTCTTTGAATAAGGTGTTCCTTCCCGAAGGAGTAACAGGCAGGAGACTAAGTCACCCGCCGACATGGTTGTCTAGTTACTAAAATAACCCGTTAAAACAGATGAATCAATTAAAAGAAAAAAAGAACCACTACTTACTCTCACTATAATTTACGCAATAATTTAAAGGCACTTCCGCTAAGTGGTCTGTTTTTGGTTTCCAATTTCTTTTACGAAAATACTACTTCCTGTAGCGTAAAAATCTTTTATCCATTAACCGCAAAATTATGCCAAAAAATAATCAAAACGAAAATCATTTTCAAAAAGGGTCCCAAATTAAGAATAAAGAAAAAGTGCCATTTTAGTTCAATACTTTTAAAGGAACACTCTATTAACTGGGTAGTACCAATTACTCACCATAAGGTTAACAGTTTTTTCTTTTTTTCCATAAAAAATAGAACACTAGGTAATTCCCAGTTACTCAACAGGGCGGTGTACGCCCTTTAGTAGGAATAATGGCGCCTCACGAACATAATACATCTATTTTAGATGGATGTAGACTTTATATGGATAGACTATGTGGCGCCATTGTGTGTGTTGGGAAAATCAAGTGACAATGCTGAAGACGTGGGAAAGTCATTCTTTCAATTGGCGCCATTTGGTCCGGAAAAATTTAGTGACGGAGGTATTATAATATACTGAATCTCGTAATATCGAGAAAATGTTGGAAATTCAAATTTATATTTCGCTTCCGTTTCCGAAATTTTCGATTGAACTCCAAATAAAGAATATTTTGCTTTAATTGTGTTCTTCTGTCCTAATGAGAAAAAAAATCATAATATTTCTTACTAATATCACCTTCTTCCTGTCATGCCAGTCCTCTTCCGCTAAACCACGACCCACCATTTCCTCCACGGCTCCGGAAATACCCATTTTGAGGCCCCTGAATAAGAAAAAAATTGATTTACTAATTGATCTCTTTCTCTCTATCTCGTTCTCTAAATCACTGAAAGAGAAGGTTTCAAACTTAGGTACCACCAGAAGATGCTATAATAAGGTTTAGGTCAAAATTGGCCCACCAATTGGTCTGTTTTCTTCGTTTTCTCGAAAGATTTTTATCGAAAGACGGCTCAAACAATTTCCATTAAAACTTGTATTAAATGTACGATATGTAAGAGCTGTAACCTTTATTTTAAACATTAATTTCATAAAAATTGGAATGAGGACACTTTTGGGTGAACTGGGTGGTGGTTAAGGTTCCCTCTAACGTGCCTTTTTTGTGTAATTTACAGTCCTATTTCTTGTGTACCTACAGTACGGCCTATATAGTTGAAACTCCTAAATGAAACGATGTAGTTTACAATAGGCTAAACCTGCAATACATTCAAGTAAAGCAAACCAAGTCTATACAGTGCGCCTGGCCATCTTAGTTTTACTGACTGTACAAATTGCAGGTGGCTGTTCTGAAATTAAATTCTTTAAGGCGAAGTTTCAGAATTGATTCTATTGACAATTAGTGAGCTGATTTAAGGCTTCATAATGATTAGTATAGTTTCAGTCAATGCTTAAATCCAGAATCAATCCCTTGAATCCTTATTGACTCGTGCATCAATACTTTAATATTATGCAAGTCCGATTTGTCTTAAATTCTCTGGAAAATCCTTAAAATGAATTTTACTCGGAAAATATTGCATGTTTATAAATAGGCTTTTCTTGTATTCTTAGTTCAAAGAAAATTGTTGGACAAAAAGAGGTAAAAATCCGTGGATTACAGTGTTACTTCCGGTGGAAGGATTTAGGACGATAGGTTGCCGACGGGTTTTCCGGTGAGACTTAACTGGAAAAATGAAGCTTTTTTAGCTTTTCATGACTTCTCATTATTGAGATAATTTTTAAAAAACACACAATTTTCTGAAAAACCACTTTTCTGACTCACGGGGGGTGACCTCAAAAATTAATTTTTCCAATGAAAACTCAAAATTTTTGAACGAAAGCTTTTCTTTGTACTAATACTGGTACTAGCTAAGAAAATTGAATGAAAAAATAGATTTACTGCGGCAAAGAAAATGGGTTTGGAAAAAGGTCATCACCTAATACAAAACCCATACCCAGGCACTCCATTCTTTCACCAAGGTTCAGGGACAAATAGTAATAAAAGCCAGCCAGACAGTTGTGGGTTGGACCACACTAACCCACCAAACAAGACAATAGTCTAGACTGTGTTTCTCCTAGCTCACATATTGTCTAAAGATCTTTAAAGACTCCCTTAATTCTCTATCCTTCTCAAAGGCCTGCCGACTTCCCTCCCCCCCCAATGGGGGCTCTAGTTTCCCTCTTACTTCTTCAGTAAGCTCTCCCAATCCTCTTTTCAGAACTCTCTTCCTTCTCTCACTATATCCACATAGTTTGCCCCACGACCAACTCCAGCCTCCCAAACTAACAGCCCTTTATATAAGAATTTCATTTAGACGTTTTGATTGGAAAGTCCCTTGAGTAATAACTGTAGTTACTTCAAGTTCTTGGTCAAAGGTTCCCTGAAGAACTAGACCAGTATTTAATGATATCAACTGTGATATTATTTGCGTTTGTGATTCGTACTAATTTTTTTTTTTTTTAATCTTTTATTGAAATTTGCTTGTTGCAACGGTTGTTGCAACAAGCAAATCTGATGTAATATAGTGCTTTGATTGAAGATTGGAGAAGGCACCCATTGGCGACACTCCATTAACGTGAATAGATGCACTATACTGCTCTTATGAGAAGAATAGGTCGCTGGGCCATCTTCTCTTCAGTCTCCTTGGAGGATTACCTGGTATTGTGGAAGAAGATATGTAGATGTTCAGTTTAAAGGATTAGGATGAGCTGCTGTTGATGAATGAAATTTTGAGAAAACGAGTTTATCCAACTTCTTTGAGTGAAAGGGATTTTGAGATCATTATGAATGGTGAGGTTACAAAATATAGAATGGAGCGTTAAGTAGTTTTCGTAGTATTTTTGTTTGTAAAGTCTGGGATACGTAAAAAAAATTGAAACGCTTAGTCGATCCCCATACTTCAATGTCGTACGACCAAATATGTCGCAGTAACAACAGGTATTTTGTTTTGTAGGTTGAGTTTAGATCGTTTGTCAAGTAGTCTGGCGAGAAGTTTTGTAGCGTTGGTTAGTTTCTTGTCTTTTCGAGTCTAGTATGGGGATTCCATGTCAACCGTTTGTCTAGGTACAGCCCAAGGTAGCGTACTTTGTCCACAGCTGGTGTTGGAATTTGGTTCAATATGATGGGAGGTAGGATTTTTCGTCTTACTAGTAATACTAGTATATTTTGATTTCGTAACGTTAGTTTTGATTCGCCATTTGATAAGCCAGACCTGTAAGTAGTTGATGTGCGTTTGAAGAGTTCCTGTAGCGATAAGAGGAGTACTAAATTTAATTATCAATTTTCAATTTATTTGGCATACTAATCACCAAACAAGTCCGCTATCTGGGATTCCATCTAGATAGACGACTAACTTGGATCCCACATCTCGCAGACAAGAGTGTGTTTCAAGTTCTTAACTTCCCAGTAAAAATAACTTCTAGTACCTACCTCAGATATTGATGCGCCTTAATTAAAAATATTTATAATAATAACTAAAATAGATCTACCTTTGTGAAATCTATTTTCGAAGTTCAGTGAAAATTAACTGGACCAGTTTCGAGAAAAGTTCATTAAAGTGGGAAAATAAATTCTCGAAATTTTAGCACCGGAAGTTTGAGATATTGCGTTAACTAAACCCATGCAGGCATATTTCCTGTTTGGGAAAATCATTAAATATGATATCCGGAGAAAAACTCAATTTGAATGATTCGATAGGATCGTAATACTTCTTTTTACTCGGAGTAAGAGATGATATTAGTAAATCATATTAAAATTAAAAATAATCTTTATTTTTTTACAGGTGATAAGCAATAATTGTATCTTAACATTTTACTTTTGAAAATACAATACAAATTGTAAGCTTTCAACAACGACCATTTGTAAGTCGTAGTGGTAGGGGCGTGGCTTCTCACTAAACTGGGCTGTTTAGGTGAGAAGACAGTTAAATAAGCTACCTAGTAAGGGCAATGTTAAAGGGCAACAGTGGGTGGGAAGTGCGTACAATCAATAGTGCGTACGGCCGAGAGCTGAGCCGGAGGTATGAAGTGGGGCTGAAGCAGAAATATCCCCCTCCCCACCTACCGGGGAAGAGAACTGTCTGCTCAGAGAGCAACTCTCTCTCGGTCTTGAAAAATATTCTCAAGATCAGCCAAGTAGATGTGCACATTGGGATACGTTGCCAACTGGGGCTTATCCTTGTTCCCGATATGGGCCACAATGTCAAGGTTTCTCTCTCCTTACTGAGAAATATTTTTTTTTTAAAAAAAAAAAAACAAGGAACCCTTTTGTTGTCAAGGTTTACGAAATGGGCTGGGGTTGTTGGAGATTGTTATCTAATTATCTATGTATTTAAAAAAAGAAAATCTTTATTTTCCTGGAATAATAGTGCAGCAATAGCGTGGGCGTTCCCAAGGGCGATGATAATGGATTAATTTCCTTTCCCGAAAATATTTGTAAAAATATCTTCCTTCCAATAATGCGCTTTAAAAAATTTAATTATGAGAATTCCAGCTCTAAGACTGGATGGCTAAAGCTCTCCCTCATCTATTGGACATAAATGCTTTAATTACCAATTCTCTGACGTGAAAATTGGACTTAAGTTTAGATTAGATTCCTTGGTTTCGGCCAGCCACACTGTACGGCACTTTGTACAGGAGTGTCCCGTTTATTCTAAAACTAGATTTCTCGTCTTCGGAAGGTCAAATGTCTCCCTACCCGGAGATTGTAGCATCTGGTAATCTTTACCAGAACTTTCTAGGTTTATTCCAGTGCACTGTAGCGATTGAGTCGCCATGCTCCTTAGTGCCCTGTCACTAGTCTATTAGTTTATTGTATTGGCATCTGGCAATCTTTAGCCGGATTTGTTGTTTTAAAGCCCCGGTATCTCTCATGAGATGATGGGTGGGCGGGGAACAATGGGCATTTTGGATTGCCTGCGTTTCTTCCCCTTTCTGGTGGAACCGCCCTTTTAATACAATCTACGATCGGCCAGTCACGGAATCTGTTTTTGAAATCAGTTTCATGATAGTTAACATTCTGTTCAGAAACTCCGAAGGCATCATCTCCAAAGTGGTGGCGAACTCTCAGCCAAAAAAGCGCTTCATCTGAATGGACCTATTCAACGCATTCATTGCCGTTTCTTCTTTTTACAGTCAAATCTACCAACAGACCATCCATGGACAGGTCTATTCGTTGCAGGTTGTTTAATTACGATGTAGTCGCCCGTCAAGAGGCTTTGTGGCAATAAGTTTCCTTAGATAACTACAGCGAGTAGCTAATGAACTGTTTCACATATTCCTGGACTGAGGTTTACAGTCTCCATTGCTAGGTTTGTTAATTGGCTATAGTACTGAGGTAATTCGTAGTAGATGGCACAGATCCTCTACAGGTACCTTGTGAACCCTCCAATACCCAGACGTGCACAAATATTCATCAGAATTTTCCATCCTAGCAGTTTCTAGCACTGTCTTGAATTAACTGCGTTGGACTTGATAACCAGTAAAGTCAACTGAATCTCTTAGGACACTGAACAAAATGAAACCTTTTCTTATAAATCTCAGCAGCACAAATGTTGGGCACCCAAAACTGGGGCTAGGAATGGCACTACGATTTTAGTCTTTAATCTTTAGTGGGTAGATGTAGCAGGCCAAGAGTCACACCCCCATTTTCAGAAATATTGGGACCAAAATGTGCCCAACAGGCCCCCAACCCCCAATCCCCCTAGCCTCTGCTGGACAAGGCAAACACATATCTCCAAGCTACCATTTCACCGGAAGTTGGTCGTGGTCTTGATCTAAATATCTATGCTGACTTAATCTAGTTTTATGCTAACTTTTAGGGGGTATTCTAGAAATTGAAAAAAAAAAATGTATTTTTGAGTAACTGTAAAAACCACTTTTTCGCACTCAGGGACCACTAAAAAGTGTATTTTTAATTTAAACTCAAAATCGACTCAGAATCTGTATGATCGCGTAGCTGCTCTTTATAGTGAAAACTGTAGCAAGTGTTATTGCAGCAGTATAATATTCAAGCTAGAAAATTTTTAGTAACAATTCCAAGTTTTTTTTAAAACAAGAAAGTATTGTACGTAATTAAATCGCAGTATAGCATTAGAAGAAAGTAAAAATAAAAGAAAAGAAAAATTAATACGAAATTAATAAAACAAATAAGAGGTATAATAAGGATAAAAAATTAATACTAAAAATATAATAACTTATTAAATTAAATTGTATTAAATAATTGATTAAATGAAATTGTATTAAATAATTGATTAAATGAAATTGTATTACCTAAATTTAAACAATAAAAAAATATCGCTAATTATAATAATTAAATAATAAAATAAAATAAAAAAAAAAAGAACACTTGCAAATTATTGATAATGAACGGAGTAATAATTAGGTCATATTATTATTAACTGATACGCAATGCGCATGTCTGATAGACACTGTTCCCGCGCGCGCGTGCCCATACATCCTTGACCTTGGCCAAGGCGGCAATGAAAAATCGCCCGGTCACTAAATATAGTAGAACGTTAAAAAACGAATGACGTTGTCTAGAACTTCGTTGTGTGTGTTTATGTGTATATGTATGTGTGTCTGTCTTCAACAAATTTGTATCTGAACAAATTAGTTTGCAATTTCTGCTCAATGGCGTTCTACTTACATTTGTTTTTTGCTTAACATTAGTTACGTCACAAAATAAATTGCAACTCTATGCTTAACATTATTGTCTCACCTTCTGAGAGATTACGTATAGCAATCGTATGGAGTTTCGATTTTATGTATTCAATGGAAATAACACGTTTTTTTTTAAAGGTTTTAACAAATTTTACTGTACGAGGGTCGTTTGAAAAGTCCGTGCAAAAATTAAAACTACTTAATTTTTGGGGGTAAACCTTTTTTATTTTTCAACATAGTCTCCTTTTAGGCTTATACACTTCGTCCAACGCTGCTCTAGTTTGTTGATCCCTTCCGAATAATAGGATTTGTCCAAGTCTGAAAAATAGCCATTCGTTTCTGCAATCACCTCCTCGTTTGAATAAAATCTTTTTCCCGCCAGCCATTTCTTCATGTTGGGGAACAAATAGTAGTCCGAGGGAGCCAAGTCTGGAGAATAGGGGGGATGTGAAACGAGTTGGAACCCTATTTCTATTAATTTTGCGACCACAACTGCTGAGGTGTGAGCTGGTGCGTTGTCGTGATGGAAAAGGACTTTTTTGTGGGCGTTTTTCTTGCAGCTCGGTTTTCAAACGGTCCAATAACGATGAATAATATGCACCTGTAATAGTTTTACCCTTTTCCAGATAGTCGATGAGGATTATTCCTTGCGAATCCCAAAAGACAGTCGCCATAATCTTTCCGGCCGAAGGAACGGTCTTCGCCTTTTTTGGCGCAGATTCCCCCTTGGTAACCCATTGTTTAGATTGTTCTTTAATCTCAGGAGTGTAGTGATGTATCCATGTTTCATCCACAGTGACGAAACGACGCTTAAAGTCCTGCGGATTCTTCTGGAACAGCTGCAAACCGTCCTTGCAACACTTCACACGATTTCGTTTTTGGTCAAGCGTGAGCAATCGCAGCACCCATCTTGCGGATAGCTTTGTCATGTCCAAATGTTGATGCAAAATATTATGTACTAGTTCATTCGAGATGCCCACAGCACTAACAATCTCACGCACCTTCACTCTTCTGTCATCCATCACCATATCATGGATTTTATCAATGATTTCTGGAGTAGTAACCTCAACAGGGCGTCCAGAACGTTCAGCGTCACTTGTGCCCATATGGTCACTCCGAAAATTTTGACACTTATAAACTGTTCTAATCGAAGGTGCAGAGTCACCATAATGTTTATCAAGCTTCTCTTTAGTCTCCTGAGGCGTTTTGCCTCTCATAAAGTAGTGTTTAATCAACACACGAAATTCTTTTTCGTCCATTTTTTGAAAATCACTCGACTTCCTCGATTCAAACGAATGCCAAACACAAAGAAATAGACCGATCTGGCTGAAACTTGGTGTGTGTTCTTCCAAGAGATGCTACTAACTAAACATAACCTCGATACGCGCCAGTGGTGCTATCTCTCTGACTTTGCACGGACTTTTCAAACGACCCTCGTATTTATGATGTAGAGGCCTGTCAAGAGGTTTTGTGGCAATAAGTTCCCTTAGTTAACTACCGTGAGCAGCTACAGAAACTTTTTCACATATTCCTGAACTGAGATTTTGCAGTCTCCATTGCTAGGTTTGTTAATTGGCTATAGTACTGAGGTAATTCGCCGTGGATGGCACAGATCCTCTACAGGTACCTTTGAAACACTCCCAATACCCAGACGTGCACCAATATTCATCAGAACTTTCCATCCTAGCAGTTTCTAGCACTATCTTGAATTAACTTCTTAGGACTTGATAGCCAGTAAAGTCGGACTAAATTTCTGAGGATACTTTTTACTAAATGAAACATTTTCTTAAAATCTCAGCAGCACGAACAATGAGTTGACCGGGGGGGGGGGGGTTTACGTGTTAAGCATAGCACAGATATGGAAAATTGCCTAACGTACAAATTCTACATCTAGTTTAGGGTGCCACGATGGGATCCCGACTAGAAGTTTTTGGACAAAAAAAAAAAATCGCCCGTTTAACGAAAATGCTACTGTACACAAACAATATTCTAGTTTTGGGGAAGATTGTCTTGAGTTTACAAACCGTATTTTAGGCCTACCTCTTTGCTTTTATTTTGGAATATTGATTTTTGAAATTTAAAATGTAACCATCTTTTTTAGGCTAACATTTAAGTTTTAAGAAAAATTAATTTAAGTCATGTGAGAATGAATCATATTATCGCAGAGATTGTAGAAATTATTGCCATTTTTAAAGAGAAGGGGGTCTGCATTAATTTTTTGTGGGTAAGAGGTCATTGTGTGGTATAAAAGAAAATGAAATTGTGGATAAACTTGCGAAGGAAGCCACCAATACTGGGGAAATGGCTAATTATAAATTACCACACACCGATATCAAGTGTATAATTGCAAAAGCAGCGCTACAAAAATGGCAGACGGATTACAGTAATGGCAATAAAGGAAGATTCTATAAAACTATGTGTAGATCAGTTACCTAGACAACCATGGTTTAAGGGAACTGTCACTAATAAATGGGTTGTTACGACAATAAGCAGGCTGAGAGCAAACCACGCGGTGTGTGGATCATATCTACACAGGATCAACAAAAGGTCCTCTCCTCTTTGCGTAGATTGCAATGAGGAGGAGGATTTCAAACATATAATAATGATGTTTCCACGTTATGTACAGTAGAAAGGAAACGAATGTTTGACGACATATACAGGTATTTAGATGCACCATTTCGCTATGAGGACATAATATTCTCCCACCAACATCTATGTGCTTAAATCTGTAGCAGAGCTAGCAATGAAATATGAATGTATTTAAAAGTTATAGCTGATTAGAATGAATGGAAGAAAATGATTAGAGAAGGATTACGTGAATTTAATTTCGGTTAAGCTACAAGGATGGCAGGAATATAGAGTACTGATCCATCCATTAGTTGTAAGTTTGTATGTACATTGTTGTATATAGTAGAGGGATGAATGTGTGAAGCGAATGTATTTATAAGTAAGAATGGAGAGTGAGTGATATTCTAGTGATAAGCACCTAAACGTTGCTGGCTGTATGGCGAAAGCCAACGCCAAAAAAAGAAAACAAATAAAAAAATAAGTCGTGTGGGTGTTCACAGTAGATATTTTATTTTAAGACGAATCTTCACAAAATGCTTAATTCTTAATATTAAATTACAAATAATTAGTACGTTTTTCATGTAAAGTGTAATTTGCCAGGAAAAAAATGGTGACACATTTAGATAGGTATTTCCACCACCTCACTGCCAAAAATTAAAAAATAAATAAATGAGAGCTGCAGCTTCGCATATTTCACTGGCAGTATCTTGTTTATTCTCTTCCTGCGGAAATCCAAAAATAATGGATTACGAAATTTATGGAAATTTTTTTAAATAAATGGTTACAAAAGTTATGCAACAGTTGAAAATGTGGTGGTTAGATTTGCGTAATACTGGATAATATCGCTGAATAGCTCGTTAAGTCTATTGTATCCCTGACCGGAAACTTAGTGGAAGTCGAATTCTCTACACCAAACTGATCTATTTAACCCCCACTGATGATGTATGAAAATCCCGAAAACAGTCTTGTTAAAAGATAATTTGCGCGCTATGACGTACAAAAGAAAATCAGCGATATTGCGCAACAGTTTTTTTTGAATATCACATCCAAAAACAGACACGAACTTCTCTTGACTAAAATTCTCGGTGGTTCTAATTTAATTTTTATCAAAGTTTAAAATATTTTGGAAGGAGTACTTCCGGTTGAGGGACTTTAATCGATAAATTACAGACGATTCAATCATCATCAGTGACTCCACATCCCCTTGGTCTCCCGCCTTCTAAAGTTTTTTTTCCCCAGCTTTCTTTGCCTTGTACTGCTGGTGCCTTATAATAATTGGTTCTCGAAATAAAAGCTACATCTTTACTTATACTCAAGGCCGAGCAGTTTGAGGCAAGACCTGTAAAGCTAATAAGTATTGTGGTACAGGGTTCGATTTCCAGTCTAGGCCTTGCATTTTATTTAATGGTTAATTCTAGAACTTTACAGTAAAGTATGTTTGCTAGTCGCCTCCGACCACGATACCTAACTTAAAGTTGGATGTAAAACGTATCAAAAATAAATAAATAAATAAAAATACTTATACTCCAAGATCATGATCCTATGCATCTAGTTTAAGGGGAGCAGCCAATGAAAGTTCAGATGGAATCCCTACCAGTCTTTTGGACCAGCGTTTCCCAACCTGTGGTACGCGAGTTGCTGATTGGTGGTTCGCGAAAATAATCAATAATGGTGGACATTAAAAAAAAAATTAAATCATAAAAAATTTCTTGGAACCCCCACACTAGACTTAAAAGAAAAACAGACGCTATCGACTACTTAAAAGACTCTTAGACGATAGATCAAAACTCTCTCTGGACAACAAAAGACTTGATTTATACTTCTATTTTGAAACCCACATGGGCGTATGGAATAGAGCTGTGGGGTTCAACCAAACGCTCCAATCTCCAAAGAATTCAATCGCTACAATCTAAAATACTTCGAACTATCATCGTAAACGCTCCATTTCTCCAACCTGGACACTATACACACTGACCTTAACATTCCTTTTGTCACACAAGATGCAGAAAACAAGATACAGATAACTCCACTTCAGCCTGCAATCTCATATAAATCCTCTAGCTCAAAATCTTTCTTCTAGAACTCTTCCTGACAATCCGGACAAGATGTCTTAAAAGACAGTGGCCTCGTGATTTCCTCTCCAGTGAAGAGAGTGACTAACCATCTAATATTTGGGAGTGTTACCACTGGGTAACTTCTCCACTCATTACTTATCATTTGTTACTCGGTTATCACTGTTACTTATAGCGCTAACGCGCTGATTGTAGCATAAATAAACGCAAAGAAAAAAAATCATGAAGATATCATAGAAACGTTTTTTCCTATAATTCATAAAAATTATTTTAATTAATAATATAATACAGTAAAGTTGTTAATATGTACAGTAATAAGGTTAGTCTGTCTCAAGATATACGAGAAAATATAATAGCACATTTAACAGGATTAAAATTGTCTTTCACGGAGTATTTTCCAAAACCCAAAAACACAAATGATAATTGGATTTCAAATCCCTTCTACAAAGAAAATTTAGGAAAAGCTACATCATTATCAATAAAAGATGAAAGAAAATTTAGTAGAATTATCATGTGACAGAACTTAAATGTTAACTATGTAAAAATCTGCTTAAAGAGACTGGATTGTAATGAGTAAGCTATATCCAAGCAACATTAAATTTAATTGGTTCTTACAGGTAGTTGGAATGCTTAAAAGAAATTAATTTAGAAGATTTGGGCACAACCCTAAAGAAGAATTTTGTAAATTAATTAATAATTTTGAAGAGAAAAATATGTACGCAATTTTTAATTATTTAAAACAAGTTTTAAAACTAAGATCTTACACTTATGTTCTAAGTTTATAAAGAGAACATGAACCGGAACTTCTTTGTAACAGATACATTGTATCTCTATACGAATAAAGATGATAATAATAATAAAATAACAGGGAAGGGATTAGCTATGCGGTTAGCGTAATGGATTCCCATGCGGAGGTACCGGGTTTGAAACCAGCTGCTGACCCTTATATTTTCTCTTCCTAAGGAGCTTCTTACAGCTAACTGTCCGGTGATGGACAGTGTTGTCTGTAACGAGAGAACACTGTCCGGAGACCGGCAGTGCACTGAAGCTTCGGGCGCCAATAACCTTAGATGTTGATGTGCCTTAAATCATTAAATATAAATATTAAAAAATAAAAATAAAATAATACACTCGGAATAACAAATTTCACGAAATACAATCATTTTTACGAAGTGGTACAATTTAGCATGATGTACTAACTACCAAGCGGTACGTGAGCCATTAATGGTTAGGAAACGCTGTTTTAGACCTTCAAAGGGCATTTTAAGTGATTAAAATTTGTTAATTCGATTGCGGTAAAATTATTTGCAATTCTTTGCAGTGAAAATAATTTTACATCCCATATTTCACTTGTGTTTTTATCTCATCGAAATAATCCTATTTCAAGAATCGCAAATTTTTCCATTTATTTATTGATAACTAAATATAGAACATTCTTCTTATTGCTGAATAATACAAAAATGTTTAAAACAATTTCAAACAATTGTCCTCGATTTAAAGAAAAAAAATGTTTTCTCCCCCGGCCCCCAATATGTTCCTTAAATATCTAATTTATCATTTTCACAATACAGATAAGGTAATTTACCTGTTACACATGGTGGGACCATTATGACGCAATTGGTCTTTACAACAACTCATACGTACGACAATATGATTATGAAAACTGTTTTAACCTTGAAGAACAAAACAAGCATGTTTACGATCGAGCCGAGAGAATTAGGTATGAATTGGTGACAAGGTCAAATGGGTCTTGACATTGACTGATACCAAAAAAGGGTCGGGGGTAGGATTTGAGATGTATTCAGCTATATGGTGCAATATGTCCTTCAAAGAGAAAATAAGGCAAATTTATGTTGATCTAAAAAAGGAAAAAAAAAAAACGTTTCAGTTTATCGTTTAGTTTTAGGCTGTCTACGTGCAGATTATGTAGTCTAAACCGTGAGCTAGATGTAACACGATTACATTTTATAATTATTAGAAATAATCGTCAATCGTAGTTTACACAAAATGTAGATTCTAGATTTCGCCGCAGATATTTCTCTTTAATTACACACTATACCTAAAGCTGTTATTATTAATTTAAACTTTTTTTTGTGCCAACAATAAATGATGCACCTTAAGCTTCCATAAATCAACTTTTTTCTTAAGGGAATATATATTTATTGAAATTAAATCAATTGTGAGATAAAGTTTTAAATAAATAAGTTGTAAGATAAAATAAACTTTTATTTTTTGGAATATTTTGATAACATTAAATTGTAGGTTAAATTTATTTTCGAAAAGCCACAGTTGCATCTTGTACTACTGACGATGCATTCGACCTCCTCAAATCACATTTTAGGCAATGATTCTCGCCACCAGACAATATTCCTTCTTGCTCTTGCGAATGATGGTAGCAGCAATTCCATCTATCTTCAACTTGAGTCTCCGCCTGCAGTTCCTTGAACTTGAGCCCACAATTTTTTTTTTTTTTTTTTTTGTCAGCAAGTTCTGCTGCAATTGATTGGGTGAATGTAATTAAGATTGTGCGTACGAGATTGTGTCAAATTGTGAAAAATTTTTCCACCCCCCCCCCCAAAATTATGAAGTTTTTCCTTTGTTATCCAATACGAGAAAACAAATTTCTAATGTGCATACACTCACTAAGATTTTCTCTTACTT
Organism: Rhodnius prolixus; assembly: GCF_049639745.1. NCBI lineage: Eukaryota > Metazoa > Arthropoda > Insecta > Hemiptera > Reduviidae > Rhodnius > Rhodnius prolixus. The sequence goes on along the minus strand of NW_027411583.1, from coordinate 8,411,529 downwards.
CCATTTTCCAGATTCTAACCAATAGATTTACTTCGAGCTCACAATTTTAATAAAATGTTTAAATTTTTACAAAAATGCCTCAAATTTTAAAACTAGGAATTGCTTCTTGTGATTTTCCGTTTTCGAGATATTTTGTTCGTACACAGATCAATTTTCTAAAAAACACTTTTTTTTTCTTTTTTTTTTTTTTTTTTGAACTCAAAACGGATATTCCGGCGTAAATTCAAAATTAGAAAATTTAACGTGATCACAGCTTTTTACAGTAAGAGAAAGTGAATTAAGAAATGTTAGTCCCGAATACAGTTCACCATCTGAAACACAAATATATTTCATTTTAGCAACTTTTCTAGCTTTTATCTTATTATGTAAACATTTTCCATTATTAAAAGTCTTATGTGAGCCCTCACCATACTCTCCTTACAGGTTTAAAAGAATACAACTTTAAAGGTTTAGCTAGTAAATAAATAGATACGAAAATGGGGCTCAGAATTGACCTAAACTTAATACTTGTCACTTAATTTGAAACTTGCAACAGGAGAAATACAACATCCACATTGCACGCCAAATCTTTTTCAACAAATACTGACCTTTCTCTTAATTCTTCTTCCGTTTTCCTTTCCCCGTCTCCTTACTCCGTTTATCCTTCTTCATTCTAGGATCTACGACCCTGTATCGACCCTTAACTCCTGGCGGACGTCTCATTCTCTTGCCGCTGGTATGTTTCTTCGACACAATATAAGTAATCTCTTTTTTTGGACCCTTAGCTTTTTTGTACAATCTGTCAAAAAAAAATAGCAAAAGATTTTACATAGTTAACTTTTATTTTTAGGAAAACTTGGTTCTTTACTTAAAAGAACAAAAACACCAAAACTAACTTCTTTATCTGTCTAGCTTTTTCCTTTTCAGAAACGTCTGGATTTTCCATCATACTTTCTAGCTTCTTCTTGGCACGTTCCATCGCTTTAACTGCCCTCTTCTTTTTCCTCGCCTTAGCTTCAATTACCTTCTTTATTGGTCTAGTATTAATTTCATGGTATTTCTTCTGGTACTCTTCTACCAGTTCCTGCAGAATGTGAATGATTAATTAACTATTGGGATTACGTGTTGGATAATTTTTAATCTTAAAAAAAACGAATAGAATTGCAATGTTTGTATCTTTGTTCTAGTTATTATTAATTATTTTTGAGCGAAGACTATCTTCTATTACCCTTTATTTAGAGGTAATGCAATTAGTCTTCCTAAATTACGTTCATTTTGGTGATAACTATACATTTCTATTTCCTACGTGCACTCTTTTGCGTTATTTTACATACTTATAACAACAATTAGGATGATGGCAGAATACGAGGTGTGGCTATTAAATAACGAGACTGATGCTGCTATACAACGACCGACAGCTGTGCAGCATAAAGCCTTTTCTTTCGATTGCAGCGTCTCACGTAGAGACATCTGTCTGATCGGAACTGTCGTTTGTGTAAGAGGTGTTAGTTTCGTTTTGCCGGAAAAACATGTGATACTACACAATGTAGTAGAGCAACGAATTGTCGTGAAATTTCACATCAAAACTAGGTAATACCGCTATTGAAACTTATCTTTTATTAAAAGAAGTTTATGGCGATGAATGTTAATCACGTGCGCAAGTTTTTGAGTGGTTCAAGCGTTTCCAAGATGGCCGAGAAAACGTCGGAGATGATGACCGACCGGGTCGCCCTTCCACGTCCAAAACGGATAAAAAAATCGATTATAATTAATCAACATTACTACCGGTGAGGTGCTTGCTCAACTCCGTGAAAGAGTAAGGAAAAACGTCCCGATTGGGGTGGAAGAACAAATCACGGGTTCTCCAACGCAAGACAACGCGCCAGCTCACACTGCATTGTCTGTCAAGACGTTTCTAGCCAAGTACAACATCCCAGTTTTAGGCCATCCGCCTTATTCGCCTGACCTGGCCCCATGTGACTTTTATCTGTTCCTCAAAGTCAAATCTGCATTAAAAGGGACACGATTTCAGTCCGTTGAAGCTGTGAAAGAAAAAGCGGTACGCTTCATGCAGGAGCTCACAGTAAAAGACTTCCAGCACTGTTTCCAACAATAGTAAATTAGCATGGAGCATTGTAGGGATAGGGGAGGGGTATATATTGAAGGTGATAATAACTAAATATGTTTAAATTTAAAATAAAATGTTTTGCAGCAATAGTCTCGTTATTTAATAGCCACACCTTGTAGACATATACATAAAATATTGAACCACTCCTTCTGGAATTGATTTACAACATAATGTGAGGCACACCTGTAAGACGGTTGCTGAAACACTTTTGAATTTAAACACTCACCTTAGGAACCGGAGCTTCTTTTCTCATATGCTTCTTTTCATCATCAAGAAACCAATCAGGCAGCTTTTCATCATTAAAAGCAAATCTGTTCCATCCAGAATCCACGACATCCCTTCTTGTTTTCTTGGAATTCGCTATCATTGCACCCAGTGCCAGTTCTTCTTCGGTAAGCCGTTTTTCTTTCTTTTTTCTCTTCTTTTCCTTTTTCACTGCTTCGAGATCTAGGAAAGAAAAGGTAATTAATATTCCCTTATTAAAGGCTTGAGAATTTTAAATCGTATTTTTCTACTTCCTTCTTAAGTTGGTAAGAGGAAGCAGCAATAGAAACGGAAATAGTAAAAATATTTCTATTTACCTTCATCTTCTTCTTTTACACCAGCATTTTGCGAACTATAATCAAATTCATAATCAGAATCAGAGGAATCTGTATTTTCGTTCGGTTCGTTCACACTTTTGGTATTCTGTACATTTCCACTTGAACTAATTATATTTTCTTTATCATCTTCTTCATCTTCGCTGTCTTCTTCTTCTTCTTCTTCTTCTGATTTAATATCCACATTTTTACTGATAACTTTACCACCTTCTTTTTCCACTGATTTTGCCATTTCGTCCAATTCAAATTCTTCATCTTCCTCTTGATTTAAATCTTTAAATGCATCCTACAAAAGAAAATGAGAAAAAATATGATTAGGATAAAGAATTATTATTAAAAATGCGTTTAGAACAAACGGAAAACCACTGGAACAAAAAGACTACAAATATTTAAAAGCATTAATCTCAGTTGGCAATGGTTAACATCAGAATCAGTTGATTAAAAATCTATCAGCACAAGAGAGGAATAAAAAGAAAGAGATCTGAGTTTATGACGCCAAGTACGTCTAAGTCCCGTACATCTGGATGTACGTCATGGGCCCTTACGAAAAGCTGTAGTAACTGTACCAATAAAAATAGACGGAAATAAAAATAACTCCGAAGAATAAAAGATAAAACAAAATGAACTGTGTTAGAAACACCAAAGTTAGAAATAATTTGTGATGTGAACCAATAGCCGTATGAATTATGCGAAAACATGCACGATGGTTTCACTCATAACACACAAATAGAAGAGACTAGACTTTCTAAAACAACGTACGGGTCTAGGAAAGAGACCAAGGGGGAAATAAAAGAATGAATAAAAGGGCAATGTTTAAGTGAATGTTCATCAACCATGTCAAGTCAATGAATGGCAAGAGAAAGAGGAGGACGCGTGGCGCCTTTCTTGTAAATCTTCGAATGCGCAAGTAGCAGAAGTTGAAGATAAATAAATAAATAATTTATTGAAACTACAAATTTATAGCAAAACATACTTTTTCGAACCAAAGCTGAGCTTTCTGCATACGTTTCACTTCTCTATCTCTGGGATCCAGGTCGGTCAACAGCGGGTTTTGGTCTGCCAAATCATCATTATTTTCAGAATCCGAGATACCTTCTTCGTCTTTAACATCATCCTTGAAAGTAACCCGCTTTTCTGTTTTAATCTTCTTCTGTACTGGTTCGGTTTCTTCTTCATTTAATCCTAAATTAAAGTTATAATATAGAAAATTGTGAATGAAAGAATTTTGAGAAAATAAATTTATCTTAAATAATTAGAAAAATATACAAATTTTATAATACATTTTTTAACGGAATATATGCTTTAAAAAAGATGTACAAAGAAGAAGTGGACTCTCCTCTTAATCAGGGAGATTTCATACGAATACGTGGTTCACAGTGGGAGATATAGAACGGCCATAATTTTACAGAATTTCATGACCCACAAAATTTTCAACCCTTTATATCTTCTACCTTTTTAGATCTCTGCACAAAATAACAACAGCTTATAATTGAGAAAAACAAAGTGTACAAGAGAACAAAATTTCATATCAATACGTGTTTCACAGTGGGAGATACAGAACGGCCATAATTTTACAGAATTTCATGACCCAAAAAATTTTCAACCCTTTATATCTTCTACATTTATAGATCTGTGCACAAAATAACTATAGTTTATAATTGAGAAAAACAAAGTGTACAAGAAAACAAAATTTCATACGAATACGTGGTTCGCAGTGGGAGATACAGAACGGCCATAATTTTACAGAATTTCATGACCCAAAAAATTTTCAACCCTTTATATCTTCTACATTTATAGATGTGTGCACAAAATAACTATAGTTTATAATTGAGAAAAACAAAGTGTACAAGAGAACAAAATTTCATATCAATACGTGTTTCACAGTGGGAGATACAGAACGGCCATAATTTTACAGAATTTCATGACCCAAAAAATTTTCAACCCTTTATATCTTTTACCTTTTTAGATCTCTGCACAAAATAACTATAGTTTATAATTGAGAAAAACAAAGTGTACAAGAGAACAAAATTCCATATCAATACGTGGTTCACAGTGGGAGATACAGAACGGCCATAATTTTACAGAATTTCATGACCCAAAAAATTTTCAACCCTTTATATCTTCTACATTTATAGATCTGTGCACAAAATAACTATAGTTTATAATTGAGAAAAACAAAGTGTACAAGAGAACAAAATTTCATACGAATACGTGGTTCACAGTGGGAAATACAGAACGGCCATAATTTTACAGAATTTCATGACCCAAAACATTTTCAACCCTTTATATCTTTTACCTTTTTAGATCTCTGCACAAAATAACTATAGTTTATAATTGAGAAAAACAAAGTGTACAAGAGAACAAAATTCCATATCAATACGTGGTTCACAGTGGGAGATACAGAACGGCCATAATTTTACAGAATTTCATGACCCAAAAAATTTTCAACCCTTTATATCTTCTACCTTTTTAGATCTGTGCACAAAATAACTATAGTTTATAATTGAGAAAAACAAAGTGTACAAGAGAACAAAATTCCATATCAATACGTGGTTCACAGTGGGAGATACAGAACGGCCATAATTTTACAGAATTTCATGACCCAAAAAATTTTCAACCCTTTATGTCTTCTACATTTATAGATCTGTGCACAAAATAACTATAGTTTATAATTGAGAAAAACAAAGTGTACAAGAAAACAAAATTCCATATCAATACGTGCTTCACAGTGGGAGATACAGAACGGCCACAATTTTACAGAATTTCATGACCCAAAAAATTTTCAACCCTTTATATCTTCTACCTTTTTAGATCTGTGCACAAAATAACTATAGTTTATAATTGAGAAAAACAAAGTGTACAAGAGAACAAAATTCCATATCAATACGTGCTTCACAGTGGGAGATACAGAACGGCCATAATTTTACAGAATTTCATGACCCAAAAAATTTTCAACCCTTTATGTCTTCTACATTTATAGATCTGTGCACAAAATAACTATAGTTTATAATTGAGAAAAACAAAGTGTACAAGAAAACAAAATTCCATATCAATACGTGCTTCACAGTGGGAGATACAGAACGGCCACAATTTTACAGAATTTCATGACCCAAAAAATTTTCAACCCTTTATATCTTCTACATTTATAGATCTGTGCACAAAATAACTATAGTTTATAATTGAGAAAAACAAAGTGTACAAGAAAACAAAATTTCATACGAATACGTGGTTCACAGTGGGAGATACAGAACGGCCATAATTTTACAGAATTTCATGACCCAAAAAATGTTCAACCCTTTATATCTTCTACCTTTTTAGATCTGTGCACAAAATAACTATAGTTTATAATTGAGAAAAACAAAGTGTATAAGAGAACAAAATTCCATACCAATACGTGCTTCACAGTGGGAGATATAGAACGGCCATAATTTTACAGAATTTCATGACCCACAAAATTTTCAACCCTTTATATCTTCTACCTTTTTAGATCTCTGCACAAAATAACTACAGCTTATAATTGAGAAAAACAAAGTATACAAGAAAACAAAATTTCATACGAATACGTGGTTCACAGTGGGAGATATAGAATGGCCATAATTTTACAGAATTTCATGACGCAAAAAATTTTCAACCCTTTATATCAGTGGTTCTTAACCTTTTCATAAACGCGGAACACAATTATATGTATATATTTTTCTTGCGGAACACTAACATTAAATAATTTGAAATTCGGTATTTAGCAAGAACTTAAAATTAAATTCAAATTAAAAAAAAAAGGAACAATTTTTTGTTTTCGTATCTTTCCTAAGTTTCTAAATTTCAATACATTTAAAATTGAAATTTCGCGGAACACTTGGACCATATTCGCGGAACACCGGTTAAGAACCACTGCAGTAGACTCTTGCCTGTTTGATGGGTGACTGGGTTGCTAAAGTACCATTTTTCCATCAAAAATGGCCATTCGCTTTACAAATCGAATGATTAAGTGATTGGCTTGGAACAGTATCACAACACATTTCAGTCCTTAAGTGGACCTTTTGCTGAGATGACAATTCGTGAGGCTTTTAGGCTCCCTTCTAATCTCATTAGTGTCTAAAAAAAAAATGGGAGAATTAGAATCTTTAATCTCCCCTGCAGTTTTCCTAGTGCTTCTTGGAGATTCAGTTTTTCAACTATTCTTGACTCAGTTGGGTCAAGAGATGCCACGAATTTGCCTTACAAACCTTATGTGTTTTGAATGCTTATATTTCCTTTTCTAAAACCTTTTTGGAACCAATAATGTGGAGCACTAACTGACGTAGCATGAGGCATTCTCAACTTTACACATTTTTTGAGCTCAAATAAATTGCTGTAAAATCTTTATTAAAGATAATGCTTCAATATCGCCTACATTTCCAAATTCAAAAATTAAAGTACCAAGTACTTTCAAATAATGAACTTGAATTTCGTTATTAAGGGACCAAATATCAGTGCCACGTTTATATGGACAGTTTATTCAATTAAATGAAAAAAAAAATATATTGTTTTATTAAGTGTTAAATCTTATTTCTTAAATATAAAAATAATAAAAAACTCGTGGCGGTCGGTAATCACTTTTCAGAATTTTCAACATGCTTGGTACATGTATTTTGTTTTTTCTTCTATGTAAAATGTTGTTTTATTTATTTAAAGTGAAGCAATATCAATCTCCTCGTTTCAATTTAAAGCCAGTTTTGTTTTAAATAAAAAGAATTCAAGACTTACCTAACCCTTCTTCATCAGAACTCTCATATTCACTTTCTTCATTTTCACTTTCTTCAGAAGAGTCTTTATAAAATCTGTTGAGAAATTAAAATTATTAAAATAGAGAGAAGGAAAATACAAAACCAAATGGCCAAATTTATAAAACAATATTTACTCACTTGCCAGATTTATCTAGTTTAGCTTTTTCCTTCTCGTAAGGAACATAAGATGACTTATAATTAGGAAAAGGTTCATCCTCTTCGTTTGATTCCACATCACTATGGGCTAAATAATCAGGCGTTTGTTCTTCTACTTTTCGTAGAGCCTTGAGACAAGAAAAATTAATTATTATTATCATAAAGGGACGTAAATATCTAAGATCATTGGCACCCGAAGCCTCAGCACAGAGATTCTCTTGTTGGGAAATTAAAATTATTAAAATAGAGAGAAGGAAAATACAAAACCAAATGGCCAAATTTATAAAACAATATTCAAATCTGTCCAACACTGAACAGAGAGCTGTGAGAGCTTTCTAAGGGTAGGCAGCTGTACTAGCAACCGGGATATCACTGTAGGAGTCAAGTGCTCTGCACTGAACTTATCCCTTCTCCTAAAATATTATGAGTTTACCTAACATTAGGGAAAAGAAAGATTCAAAAAGAATGAGGAAACAGGCAGGAGCACCGAACGTGGTAAACGCTCTCTAGACTGAAGGAGTATAAGATTAAGACGGGCCTTAGCAAAGGAAGAAATTGGGAAAATAAATGGATAAATGGATTTTAGAGTGACTAGCCAAGAAGGATTTAAAAGAGGATATACAGCAAAGAACCTGCTTAAAAACTAGAATTTCCAAAGAATTTAGACTTGCAAAGGTTTGGAATAATTAATGCACGTCAATTTCTGGTACCCTCAATGTAGCTTCGAAACTAGCCAATCTTTTAATAAATCCTGGTAAGAGATAACATCAGCGAGTCTTTCAGAAGATAAGAGTTGAAACTGGTTACATATTGAGGTAGTTGATGGCAGAGTAAGCTGATTGGGACGTGGGCATGGATTTCGATAAGACGGAGCGCTTACCCTTATCTATATTTATTGATAAATAAACTGATAATAGAAAACACAACCAGTAAAAGAGTGAACCAGTTTTCTTGCTTGGGATCAGTGGTAGGAATTAATGAGCTACTGAACATTAACAGAATGAGGAGTGGTAGAAAGTATCAATTGAACCCTAGTGCTCTGGTACAGAAACTTGTATCCCGCAACAAAGAGGCTGGACTCTCTTTCTTCCAGAGTACTACATTAGGCAACCTGAGTTATGAATCAAAGATAACCAAGAAATTACTTAGGACTCTTGACTGAACTCAAAGCAAGAAACTCCGGATTCAGTAGAGGATGATAGTAAAAGAGAACGATCTTGAGACCACTGAAATCACGCTTCTAACCATTATATGGCATGTTAAAATGTGTGGTGATACATAGCGAGGTGGATTATGAAAGAAAGAGTGGAAGACCAAGTGGGCCAAGAGTGAAAGAATTAGGTTGTGGAGATGATTGGAAGAAAACGTGCAAGAGATTCTGCAACTTGAGAGAAAGACCGTATCGTATAGAGGCTGAAGAAAACCACAAGACTTTGGAAATCCTAGGGAATGGATAGATGAATGCTAATTGCCCAGAACCATCTTGGCACGAAAAGAAGAGCAAAATAGACAATGTTTTAGTCGCTAACGCCAGGTTTATCAACTTAAAAGGCTGCCAAATAAAATTACCTTCCCAGATTTGATAGCATCCAAAGCAAACAGAGGTTCCATTGCATCTTCTTCAGTCGGCCCATCATCACCTTTAATCACCATCTTCAAATTGAGTTTCTCTTGCAGCTTAGCTCGTTCTCTGTTGGCACGTTTTCTTTTTCTTTTAAGACCTTGTATTTCTTCAGACTGAAAAAAAAAAACCGGTGAGTAACACTCCCACAAATGTCTGGTTCAAATTGATAATTGGGTTGACATTAACAAGTTGTTGGCACTTTGGAGAGTAACAAAGTTTAAAAAGTGAAACTAACTTTACTTGAAAATTAAAATTCAGTAAAGTTCCTCGAACTGCCTTAAAATGGAATCTCCGGAGAAAATGTTTTAAATGAAATCTAAACGTATTTGTTATATTTAAAAGAAAATCGTTAGAGCCACTTTAAAGAAAGTTAGATTCAAAACAATGAAAAATCGATTCAATAAAGTTGCATTTCCAGATTTTATCTACAACTTTGGTGGCACATCGATGAAATATCGAATTAGAACTTTCAACGATTTTCCATTTTTTGAGTTAAGAGACCACACACACACAGAGAATGTGGATAAAGATATCTATTTGAAAAGCCATTTTTGCTCACTCAAGGGATCGCAAAGCGAGTATCCACGTTGAAAATTTGAAAAAATCGATTTGTGAAAAAGCGAAGATCTACCTAACGTAACAGAAAGTGAAAGAAAAACCAAATTGTTAATATTAACCTTCAAATTATCGATAAGTTTATCAATTTCTTCCAAATCCATTTCATCAGGATCTTTTTTCTCAGCTTCAGAGTCCATATTTTCAGCAATAGGTTTTATTTCCTCTTTATTTTCTGATGGAAACAGAGATTTATTAAGTGCTTTACCCCATGCTAGTAGGGAACGAATATCTTTTCGGCCAAGTACTTTGATATCTTTACAACATTCTTTAATCTCATTTGTAGTTTCTGGATGATTCAAGATTTCATCACTATCTAATTTAATCTGCAATGTAAAATTAAATATTAAGAAACCCTTATCAGACTAATTAATTCGAAAAAAAACAAAGAAGATATAAAAAAGAACAGCTTACACAAGAAGCAATCTGTAGACAACTTAAAGGCTCTTCTGCTTTTATGAATTCTGTAGCAGTTACTGTGTGATAGACACCTCTCAGCTCGGAATAACCTTCAGCTTTAGCTTTCTTTTGTTTTTCTGGATGGAGTAAATTCATTTTATTTAATGTTGGCTCAAGTTCCAATTCTTGGAAGACATATTTTGGATCTAAGAAACGAGCGTCTAACTTGGCCGGAGCTAAATAATATTGGCATACAACGAATATTTCAGCAGATTCATTACGAGAAGCTTGTGGTTTAGTGGCGTGTACCTAAAATTCATAATAAATAATTAAACATTTAGAAACAATAAATAAATACTTGATTAAAAGAAACTTAATGTACTTACCTTCTTAAACAATTGCTTGAACACCCATAGTAAAGGATTATAATCTTTTGATCTGAAAACTTTCGTCACAAACCAACCACCTTGTTTCAAAAATTGGGTAGCCAGTTTGAGGGCACTTAAAGTCAATACAGCTTGTTGAAAAGCATCATGAATCCAATTCTGACCTGTAAAATAAATTTATCTATGTAATAAACATGGCCGGCAGGAAAAAGTACAGATTCCGCTCAATTTTTTTTCTGTTAATCTTAATATAATCCATTAAATATTTTAAAAAAACTTTTTGGAAGGCTTGTGTTTACCAACAGATTACGTGACATGCACGGAGGCGAAAAGTTGCTGTAATAAGCTCCAAGAAACAGAAAATCTAAAGTCTAGCAGCTGGATTCGACCTTTGAGGTCTTCGCGTTGGAATCCAGTATTAGCTAACCAATGAACTAATTACTTACTCAAATAAAATACGGTATATCTCAAATCAAAATTGCCCAGGATACTCTAATCTCGCAAATGCTATTGCGACCTTCGTAACACAATCTTTTCTTCATGCAAAAAAAATATAGAGGCCTAACATACCAACATTAGGTGCACCATCGTTCAATACTACATCAGCTTTCCAAGTTTGTAACTCTTTAGATAGCGAATGTCGACACTTATCTGTAGTTATGTCGCCAATTATGGAAATGCATCCTGGTACAGGCTTTATTGGATATAAATCGACACCTAGGATAGAATAAACAAACTAACCTTACTAATAATCAAGTACAGCTAGAGTAAAAAATCGCTAATTGACTACATATTTAGCGAAAATCATTCATCGCTATATTACCAACGACCACGCTGGAAACTGGCATATTTTGTTTGGCAACTTGCATCCATCCTCCCGGGGCAGCACATAAATCAATTAAAACTTGAGCTCTCTGTAGAAATTCAAATTTCCTATTAAGCTGGATCAGTTTAAACGCAGCTCGGGAACGATAACCTATAATGGAAAAAATAATAATAATGCAAATAATATTAACTGACAGCATGAAGAAAGATTACATGGTTAATGCATACCTGTCTCCTTTGCCAACTGGTAAAACTTATCCTTGCGCTGTTTTCCAATTTTACTTTTTCTACCCATGTTTTATTTTGCAGATTTCCACAAAAAAATAAATTAAGCCTAGAAAATATTAACACTTCAAGATGAATTAAATGATCAAAGCTGTACTGATTTGCACCATTTTTCACGTGCTATGAGACCGAACCTCTCCTAGGTTATACTTGTAAAAGTTATCTACCAAACAAGGCTTCAGTTGAATAAATTTTATTCGATTTATTTATATTTAAGCCAAAAATGTAAAAACGAAATTCTTTTTCAGTATATTATTGCTAATATTAAAGTTAAGTATAATTTTTGAAGAAACCTAACCACATTAATAAATTCCAAGTATTTTTGTGGGGGTGCCTCCAACAAATTATTTTTACTATTCGTCAAACTTAATTTCTATACTTTACGTTAAATAGATTTATTGATAATCTTTCCGTTACTTATGCCGAAATTTGTTTTATGTTTGAGCTTCTTCTTCCACAAAAAATGTATGGTTATGATTATGCTTGTAAAATTATTAAGTAGAACACTGTTTATAACCTTTACCTAAGTTCACTCATCTCACCAAAACAGGTCTTTTCTTCTGGTGTAATTTATTGTTTGTAAATAATAATAAAGTATTATATTAATACTTGCATATAGTTTAATTCAAGTGTTAGTGACTTGGAGATTTATGTATGTTTTCATTATGTTAATGTCCTTCATCAAGGGAGGATTTATAAAAAGAGAAAACAAAAGTTAAGTGAAACAGATCTTCAAGATTTTACCCTGTGCATTTGCATAACTTGTGGATTTATTGATATTTTCAAAAGATAATTTGATGGAAAATTGGAAAACCTCATTGCTAAAAGACATGTTAATTTCATAAAAGGTTGGTCTAGTCTAGCTTACTGTTAGCCCTGATAGATGTACCAAGAATTTTGATTTTATTGTACAAATCAACTAGTCTATTACAACTTAGTTTATTACAATAATTTTATTGATATAAACTAAGGTCTTATTATTTCTGGGATTTTATATATTCAACAAAAATTAACTGTAATTTATTTTATGATCATTTTCCAATAAAATGTTTTTGAGTTAGCAAGTGAAAACAACTTTTTTAAATTTGAGAGTATTCTTAACGATTAGTGAGTTATTTCTTTATTGAAAGAATTTATAACATTTAATTTAGACGTATTTTATAGGTCCTAATAATTAAAACTTCTTTACAAATTAAACATTGATTGCAAGTTAATAAATTACATATTGAATCCATCACAAAACATAAATTGATGATTTTAGGTTGCCCCTGATTTTCTTTTAGCTTAGAATTTTCTTAACTACTTTAGATTTATTAAATTTATTATTTTATTTTTTATTTTAACAAATGTACAGGGTGTCCCAAGGTATATGGATAACGACTTTTTCTCAGAAACTAAGATAGCTAGAAAAAAAAAAAACTAAAAAATACGTGTCCTCTTAGTTTTTTCTTAGAAATCCAAATTTAATTTGTAAATTTTTTTCGTTGCTTCCAGAAGCGAGATACAGGCACCAACTTCATTTTTTCAAATGGGGAGGTGTGGTTTTTATTTAAGAAATAGATTCCTCTATTTTTTTTAAGAAAAATTTACTAGAACGGTTTTCTTCTGTGAGCGATATTTTACAAGTTATGAATGAAACCATGATTCTTATAAGAAATTTCAAAATGATATTATTATAACGGTTTTTTGATTGAATAAGAAGAAAAGTACTATTTTATCATAAACTTTACCCTCATTAATATTACTGATCATGGTCGAACTGGCCTCCACCATTAGAGATGCATAGACATGCTCTTTCCTGCCAATTGTACCTTACTGCCAAAGAAATAGATTCGGCTTTAACCGAGTTACAGGCAGCTATTATTCTCTGCTTTAGTTCATCTACAGATGCCATCCCGCCGTGATTCTGATAAACCTAGATTTAGAAATTCTTTTATTTAAGCAGAAATTAGGAATCCCCAAAGGAAATAGTCCATAGGTGTCAAATCCGGTGAACGAGGTGGCCACTGAATCGCCCCCCGAGGCGATATAACACGCCCATCAAATTGCCTATCGAGAAATCTCTTTACATGCCTGATGGTGTTATATCGACACGGGGGGGCTTCTGCTGTACTGAAAAATACTATTTAAATTTTTTTTACTAATTTTTCCCCCATAGGTATTTGATAAATTATCGAATAATGCAATAAAAATTGATATCGTAAAAACATCCAAAATATACATGTTTTGAACATTATATTTCCGGTTTCATACTTCTAAAGTAATGCAGAATTAAAAAAGTTGATGAAATATTTTCCAGAAGTAAAATAAAGTAAAATCTAGATCATTGAATGAAAGTGAAAGAGCACCATTTTATGTATTAGATAACTGTGCTTTCATTGGTGAGGGAGTGGCTTACGAAGCCATACGTCATCAGCTACAGTCCGCCTACTTTACACATCCCGTTCGCCAATGAGATTAGCCAATCGTTTTTGGTAATTATTTCTAGGAAAAATACTATTTAAATTTTTTTTACTAATTTTTCCCCCATAGGTATTTGATAAATTATCGAATAATGCAATAAAAATTGATATCGTAAAAACATCCAAAATATACATGTTTTGAACATTATATTTCCGGTTTCATACTTCTAAAGTAATGCAGAATCAAAAAAGTTAATGAAATATTTTCCGGAAGTAAAATAAAGTAAAATCTAGATCATTGAATGAAAGTGAAAGAGCACCATTTTATGTATTGGATAACTGTGCTTTCATTGGTGAGGGAGTGGCTTACGAAGCCATACGTCATCAGCTACAGTCCGCCTACTTTACACATCCCGTTCGCCAATGAGATTAGCCAATCGTTTTTGGTAAATATTTCTAGGAAAAATACTATTTAAATTTTTTTTACTAATTTTTCCCCCATAGGTATTTGATAAATTATCGAATAATGCAATAAAAATTGATATCGTAAAAACATCCAAAATATACATGTTTTGAACATTATATTTCCGGTTTCATACTTCTAAAGTAATGCAGAATCAAAAAAGTTAATGAAATATTTTCCGGAAGTAAAATAAAGTAAAATCTAGATCATTGAATGAAAGTGAAAGAGCACCATTTTATGTATTGGATAACTGTGCTTTCATTGGTGAGGGAGTGGCTTACGGAGCCATATGTCATCAGCTGCAGTCCGCCTACTTTACACATCCCGTTCGCCAATGAGATTAGCCAATCGTTTTTGGTAATTATTTCTAGGAAAAATACTATTTACATTTTTTTTACTAATTTTTCCCCTATAGGTATTTGATAAATTATCGAATAATGCAATAAAAATTGATATCGTAAAAACATCCAAAATATACATGTTTTGAACATTATATTTCCGGTTTCATACTTCTAAAGTAATGCAGAATCAAAAAAGTTAATGAAATATTTTCCGGAAGTAAAATAAAGTAAAATCTAGATCATTGAATGAAAGTGAAAGAGCACCATTTTATGTACTGGATAACTGTGCTTTTATTGGTGAGGGAGTGGCTTACGGTGCCATACGTCATCAGCTACAGTCCGCCTATTTCGCACATCCTATTCACCAATGAGATTAGCCAATATAAGTTGTTATCCATATAGCTTGGGACCCCTGTGAATAAACAGTTTTGAAAGGTACATTGTGAAAACCGAAGTAAATATTGTCCTGCTTTATGTGAAGCGAAAACCAACGTTTAGGAATTGTTTTATAGGTTTTACCCTTATATGATGAAATAGGTACTCGAATTTTTTGAAATTGATTTAAGGAACTTACAATAAATAGATTTATGATATGTTTCTGGAAGAACTGATTATCTTGTTAAACAAAAACTATCTTGAAGATGATAAATTGTTCGTACCATCGGTATATATTCTTTAAATTCATACTAGAAGTTCGATTTGGATGAACAGAATCCATCGAACAGCAAAAGAAGTTAATTGAATTGAATGAACATACGGGACATTGATTTTTAGAAGGTGAACTGTATAAAGATTTCTATGAATTTTTAAAGAAATTTTCAAACTTAATTGCGTTAATTTGCCATCTAACGTACGTTTTAACGATGGATCATTAAATACCTACTAAAATTTAAACCCTAAATCTCTTTTGTTTTGATGGATACGAAGGTTATCCTATTTGTTTTATGGTTTCTCGAAAACGACTGCACCAAATTGTTCAAATCTTTTTCCAATTACTGAACAAATCATATTCTATTATTTTTATTAAAAACTATTTTCTGAGATATGATTTCAAAGAGGTTTTTTGGAGTGCAAGTCCCACTTTGGACCTTCACTCTTACCTACTTATGATTCAGATTTAGTCTCATTTACTCATTTGACGGTTCAATCACTGATTAAATTTTAAAGATAGTTCATCACATGACCTACATTTCAATTTTAAAGGAAATCTATCGATCCATTTTTCAAGAATCGCCAAAATGAAGTCCTACTTAATAGCTTTCTACTTTGGTCTTTAAAACTTAAATTACTTTTAAAAACTCAATTCCAATAAGTGATTAGACTAAAACTAGTCTAATTAAAGTAAAAAATAACAAAAAAAAATTGATAATTAGTAATTATTTATCAAAAGTACCGTCATAAAGTAGTCCCTAATAAATTAATAAATTAATTAAAAAATATTTTAGGTGTATAGAAAACTTTTTTTTTAGCCATAATTTCATAAAATTCTGTATAAGTTGATTAAATTAATTTTTTTTTTTTTTGGGGGCAATGAACCAATGGGTTATTATGCCCTCTTAAATTAATTTTAATTATATTTTTAAAGGAGAACATATGTTGTATGGAACGGCCATTTGCCACTTTTACTCGTGATCTCAGCCAGGCCACATTGCAGTTGCAAGGTAAGTTCATTTTCATAATTAAAATAGAAAATAATCCATCAAATTTTTATTAATATATATAAAATAATAAAAAAGTAAGAAGGTAATATAAAAATTTATTATTTTACATAATTTTATTAAATTAAAATCGAAAAAAATAGTTGCGTGGCACAACGACTTGTTCCAACAGGCCTGAATCATGAATTCTTGGAATTAATTAATGATTTTGGTTAATCATCAATCTTTTAACTACTGTTTTATTGTTTTTATTAATATTTTAGGATAATTTAGTTTTTATATTCTGCATCTACCTGCAGCAATGCATGTTATCCTCCTTTTTGCTTCATGTTTTTAGATAGCTGTTTAGTATCCTAAATAATCCTCCAATTTGGTTATCCTTCAAACTGACCTTTACTAATATTTGTGTTTTTTATTATTATTACAGATACAGAGTTCGGGAGTGGTTAAATCCCCGGGAGGGATTGCTCGCAAATTTGTCAACCATTTATCGAGATGAACAGCCAAAGCGTTTGACATTAAAATAAATAAATTGCATCGATATCTTCCAGTACTTTGTCTGTATTTCTGTGTTGGTATCAAAAAGGAAAAACGTCAACAGATAAGATGACATATTTGATGAGGAATTACCCTGCCCAAGCAAGACATTATACCCAAAATTTAAGAAGTAAAAACAGGACCATAAACAATGATAATTTAGATGTAATTTCAAGTTGTTACGGTTGATTAACTATCCGACATACATCATAACGTGTATGCATGCATGCACATGCTGGAACTATTACGAGTTAATAACACTTTAATAAAAATAAAATATTTACCAAAAAAAAAAGAGTAAAATTATTAATGTGATTTTATGTAATGATGACACTTTTTAAATTACGCATTGACTAATTTAGCAAAATTAGGGCTCAAATCGAAACAAGTAGATTTTAGGTGTTAGTTATTCAATATTTTAGTTTGGAATTAGAATCTGGCTACAGACTTTGATATAATTGAAACATGCCATCACAAAGCTATTATAGAATAGTACATCTAAAAAGTTTTTCTTTTTATTTTGTTATGGAGAAGGTTTGGATTAATTATTTATAGAATTCAATTTCAAAAGTTAGGGTTCAGTCGAATATAAGCTGTCTTGAATTCTATGGATGGATTTAGGCTTTTGGTTATTTTTAATTAGGCTTACAACTTAGTAATGACTTCTTAGAAGCGTCATCCTCAAGTAGTAATGCATCTGAGGTGTCATAACTAAGTTGTCGGACTAAACATATGTTAATCTAAGATATCTGAGCGAATTATCTAAATATTAAACGATCAATAAAATAGAAAAAATCTGAAGAGTCTTCCGAAGGTAATTTGGTGGATACAGGAATTCACTTTGAAGCCTCTACTGTTCCTTCCAATGGCACCAAAACAGACCCAACTATTCAACGATTTCTTCTCTATATACCAAAACAAAGAACGAATTGCCAACGACCAGTCAGTGCTTCTTCTGCTTCCACATTCACGACACCAGGCTTTTCAGTCATCATTCACTCCTTTATCAAGCCTCTCTTTGCTGTGGTTTTCCTGGTTCAGCTCAGTTTTCCAACTTTTCTTCTACATCTCTTGTCAAAAAAAAAAATCTTTTATACGTCCAGCCGCAACTATTCTTCGCCTTCACACAATCCACTCATAACCCTGGTTTACCAACGATCTTCACTGTCAAGCAATTCTGCGCAGGATCACTTTTTTCTTTTTCATAAAAAAAAAAAATCTTTCCAAAGGAAAAACCCGCCTTTTAGATTCAATGGATAATTCTACAACTTGGCTGTACTCTCAAACAGCTTCCACAACATGGTCTAAACCAATCTGAAGTCTACTTCTTCCATCAGTTCAGAGATAATTTTGACATTGACAACTCCGCCACCAATTTCCTCCTCTACCGCCTACAAAACTTAGGAATCTTGGAACCTATTTTCACCTTGTCTGGAGGCTCTCATCGCTGGTCAGAGATAATTCAAGTTTGATGTTTTTACATAAATCTCCATTAGTAGTAAAATTCCAATTTTTCTTCAATAATTTGGAATCGTTTAACATGTTCTTTGTTTCTGAACCTCATTTTCAAAACAATGCTTTTAATGTGTTATGTGATTTGTTTCAAAATCATTCACTTTACTATAGGATCTGTAATTCAATGTGTTTTTTTAAAAAAATCAAAATTAACTATGGTAACACTCGATTGCACTGTACATTAGTCTGCTTGAACTGCAAATTAGGTGCTCTTCCCTCATTATCTCCCAATCACTGTGCAGTTTGTTATAAGTGGTAAATTGTTAGAATATAAATTATTATTCCAGTACTTACGCTCTTGAAGGGGAACAGTTTTTAGCTTACAAGGAATGCTATGAAGATACTAGAATTTGAGCATTATCAAAGTTTCCTTTAAGTAGAACTTAAAACTTCCACAAAAAAACAAAATGGTAATATAGGAATCAAAATAGTTTACCTTATATAAAACTAAATCTCCAAACCTTGTACTCATAGTCTTGTTATGTACACAATATGTGAAAAACAAAACGTTCAACTTCTCAGTTGGGACCGTCGTTAATATCTGGATCAGATAGCTCGTTATGTATGGCTTGTTCAATATGAATGTGTTTAAATTTCTGACTTCTGAGTAGGCCTTACAATACATAAATTGCAGGATGTGATCTTTTTCAGCTTTAAGTCAAACTTATAATTGCTTTCAGACTAAAAGTTCAATCTTTTGTTTTAAATATAAAACTCTACAGCATTTTTTTCTATTTGCCATCATAAATTGGAGGAAGAAGTCTTAAATTTCATTTTTCATATTTCAATCTAATAAAGGTTCATTGACATATGAACTAAGGGAACGGTATTTTAGCCGTTTAATACCCCACAGTGTTGAGCAGGAACCAAGGTATGTAAAAGATTAACTCATTTTCAAACCCAGTTCTATGATATCGAGTCAGCTAACGGTCTAACTTGTTTTTAAACACCTCAATTGAGCAAGTTTGATTCCATCTCTCATCATTCGACTTTAGAGCTTTGTATCCATCGCTACCTAAACATAACTAATAGCTCGCGAGTATAAATTAAGATCTATTTCTATAAAATCTAATTTAATTATTACTACCAATCTAATCCAACAACTTCCAATAAATTTAAGAAAACAATTTTAAGGTGTTCGGAAGTTTAGTTCCTTGTAGAAGTAAAATACAATACTCCAGAAATGTTAGATAAAAAAAAGTAAGCGTGACTATGACTCCTTGTAGCACTCCAGTTGTAACGAACAGCTAGATCGTTTTTGTAGATCACTGGCAGCAGAAAGGTGCTCAGATAATTTTAGAAATCTTACCTGTTTTACACTCTCCATCAAACAAACATTGTCGGGCTGAGGATTCCAAATCTCTTCCTTTAATTCGAAAACAAGACTCCATTTTTTTTTCTTTTTGCGAGTTTAATTAAATTGATTAAGCAAAATTGTGGCGACCACATATATACATTATTATTATGTACTATGTGTTGCCTACGTATTGCCTAAATAGGTTGTAAATACATTTTTCTTGAACTACTCCGAAACAACAATCGTCCTTATTTCATAGTCTACGCTGAGAAATTCCAATAGCATTTTTTAAAGCTGCTAACAAAACATCAGACCTGTATTGAGGTACTGCAGTAGTTGGACTGCAGCCAGCCTGAGTCACCTCGATATAGGGTCTTCAAGTTTCTTAGTAGTAAGAAAAAATGGATATTGGATTATTAGCTAAAAGACAGAAATAGAAGTTGTTTGTTGTTAGGAATTTAGAAAAAAGTTATTAACTTTGATTCGGTTTAAGGCGAAATTAAATTATATTTGGAATCGTATTTGTTGATTTAATGGAAGATTATAAATCCGAGGTCCAGAACAAAGTGATCCAGTTTGGTGGTGAGAGTAAAATATAACTGAAAATATCAATGCCTTTTTTGTTTTTTGCTGTCAGCGTTTTCCGAAAATTTTCTGATAATCGGATCTACGAGAAGTTATAGTCACTTTTGTTACTTTTTTATTCCACCTATTTTGGAATATTGTAGGATGTGTTTGTTTGTCAAGGAGCCGTAAATGATTTAATTATCATTTACTGCAGCTCAATCATGGGTAGATGCCCAAACAAATCTAATTTCTGTGATAAAATTAAAGTTGACTTCAAGTCTTCTTTTATCTATGCGGCAATTTAAAGAATTATTTGACATTTTCCCAAAACAGATCTATATTAATTCGCGTGCTTTTGTTACTGTGGTAGCGGGCACGGTAATATAAAAGCTTTATTGAGAAATATGATGAGAGATGAATCATCTTGCTCCAGTGCTCTGTAAAAATGAGAAATTTGATCTGTGCAGACTCTATTTAAGAAATGAAGTAAACTGGGTTCCTAAATTGAGAAATCTTTTATTTACCTCTGGTTTCTTTTTTTTTTTTTTCTTTTTTTTTGGCCTTCTGGGCTTGCAGATTAGCCAAAGGTTTCTTTTAAAGGTGGGTTAAGAATGAAGTATTAACAGAAATGATGAGTTTACAAAAACGAAGTATTTTTTTAACTTATCATCTTCTGATTTACCATTTTATAACTCTTCATAAGTCTTTGAGAACCTTTTGTGAGATTGAATATAAAAGGAAATGAAACTAACAGGTCTCTCTCTCAAAAACTGGGTCTTCAGGGAAAACGGCGGTTCCCTAACGTTCGAATAGTTTCTGTCGGTTTCGATATCGCCGTGACTCTTCAAATAAATTCGAATACGTTTATCGTCGGTATTTTTGTCGATCGTATATTGCGAGAAAAAGTAAAGGCAGCCTGCAACAAAACCGTTTTACGCCCGTACTACGATCTTCCGTTTCGTACACCGCGTAAATTCGTGTTCTTATACACCCGGTGTAAGAAGGCATATAGGGTATGCTGTTAAGTTTTAATTTAAGAGCATTAGTACTTCTTCAGTCTGATTGTAATTATCGATTTTGGTTTTAATAAGAAAAAAAAAGATTACTCCTAATGTTTTTGTTGGATGGGCCCTGTTTATTCAGTCGTTAGAGATTTCTATAGATTCCAACTGATAGCCTCCAGGCGCACACACTCGCAAGACTAGCTGCTCCAGAAATTACGTAATTCTTGTTTTTTCCTGAAGTGTACATAATTTAATAATTTGTGTTCTGATTTGGAGTTTGAGTTTATATAATACTTTTAACCTGATAGTTTCTGTATTGTGTGTATTTATTGTGAAAGTTCATATTTTGTTCTATGCAAAGAAAGCTTTATTAATGTCCAAATTCAAGGCTGCAGATTTATATCCCTGTTAGCTAAATATTGCTCACTAACTGCGTATCTTGTGGGGATAATCGTTTCACATTTCAACGATTTGACACTTCCTGTAAGGCTCTTAATGAAGTGTACAATGATTAGGGGTTAGTGGGTATTAGAGAGATATTTGGGAGTCCATAGACCAAACTCAGTGCAATTGTTGCAGCGACACTTAATTTTGAACTTTTTTCAATGCATAATCAATTTTAGCTCAGTGTGTTAGTGTATAATATTGAAGCAGAAATTTGGTCACACATTACATTGCATTAATTTAAACTTGAGTTTTGAACAATAGAACATGTTATTCAGCTCTGGATTATTGAATAAAAATACTTAACTGAGATTTATTGCTGCTAATGGGAGAGATGTGCATACTTTATTAATGGATGGCTAAATTCAGATGAAGTATAAGGTAGAATAAAGATGAACTGGAACATATGGATAGACAGACATAGCGAAAAGAGAGATGAACAAGATTAGAAGGAATATGATGGAGAGATAAACGGGATTAGAGGAGTAGATTATGGATGGATGGCCCGGTTCAGAGGGATTGATGATGGGTAGATGAACCTAGATTGTTGAGGAATTGATGGCCTGGAAAAAAGAGAGATTGATGAAAACTGGATTAGAGGGATTAATAATGGTTTGATAACCTGGATTTGGGGGCTAGACGATGGATAGGTGACCTGGTTTATTGGGTTTGATGAGGAATTGATGACCTGGATTAGCGGGATTGATGATGAATAGATGACCTGGATTTTGGGGATAGATGTTGGAAATTGGACTGGGTAGATGATGGATAGATGCCCTACTTTACAGGAATTGATAACCTGGATTGGAGGGATTGATGATGGATAGATGTTCTGGATTTGGGAATAGATAATGGATAGATGGACTGGATTAGAGGAATTGATGACCGGTTTCTTTATAGTCTCGTAAATGAGTATAATTTATAGTTCGCTCTTATATCTAGTTTAATGTTATATGAATATCATATGTAGTATACAGTATGATTGCAATCAGGCTAATTTCATTCCTTTATGAATTGAAGTCAATTTGTCTGATATTGAGCTCAACTCTAGAAGAAGCTGAAGTCTAAATAGCTCATCCACATTTTCTACACTAGAATACTGAGCAACTTCTTTTTATTGTTCTATTTCACTTCATTTTGTGATGGCCTTGGTGATTTATTATCAAATTGCTTTTAATAGCTCTTCTTATATCAAACTAAGACTGAATAGGTGTATAATTAAACCTATTTGTGTTCGACCTGATCCCTAAATTGCTACTAAAGTGAATGAATAATTTGAATGGCGTTAAGAATACAAATTTACATTAATTATATTATTTGTTTTTTAGTAAAACAAAAAGAGTTCTATTTTTATTATATAGTTATTAATTCAACTTGTTTTGAATTATTGTTTGGATGTTTCTTTTTTAATTCCATAATTGAAAGCGCGAGTTTGATTGTGAAAACACGAGTGACATCTACCAGCTCGAACTGAATGTGGTTAGATGGTTACACAATTGGAATAGAGGGGTGGTTGATTTAAATTAGGTTGATAGATTTCATGATAGGCTTTTATGGATTTGATCTGTGACTGATCTGAAGTCCTGATATGGAAGATTACCAGGGATGCCAAAGACTACTGCTATGATCACTTCAGAGGTTTCCAGGCTCGTTCACTCAGTATACCAACTGTTGCCAACCGTGTCGATAAAAAACAATTAACCTAGGGTATTCAGGTGGAAAATGTATTAGTTAGATTTTTTAAAAAATTCAAAATTAAAGTTTAGAATTTTCTTTTTAGTTAGGCTTTTAAGGTAAACCATACCACCTACTTTGGAAATGGACAACATATTAGTTACATTTTAAAACAATTTCAATATTAAATTTTAGAGTTTGCTTTTTAGTTAGGGTTTTCAGGTACCAATCTACCAACTTTTGATGTTAAATACACAACATTCTTACACTAACACCTTATCAGTAATCAACAATCACACAATGTAACATGTCTCACAACGACTTTATACGATACAATCACCTTACACTTAGAATTAAAGTTAAATCCCAAAGGATCCCATCAAAGGATGACATTTGATTTGTTGGTTTGAAGGAGATATATTTTTGTTCGCATCAAGAGGAAGAAATCAACAGATAGGATGACATATTTTATGAGGTAATATACTGTCCAAGCAAGACATTGTTTCGAAAATTTATGAAGCAAAAACAGGACCAAAGGAGATGACAATTGAAATGTAATTAGAAGAGTTGAAGCGTTGAAAAGGTTACAACGGTTAACAGCCCGACATACATCTTCAAGTGTATGCGTATGTTGGAACTAGAACAAGTTGAAGTCACTTTAA
The DNA here is from genome assembly GCF_049639745.1 of Rhodnius prolixus. NCBI lineage: Eukaryota > Metazoa > Arthropoda > Insecta > Hemiptera > Reduviidae > Rhodnius > Rhodnius prolixus. The sequence continues at coordinate 8,387,206 of NW_027411583.1, read as the reverse complement.
TAAAAATAAAAATTTTTGCTCAAATCGAAATAAGTAGAGTTTAGGTGTTAGTTATTCAATTTTTAGTTTGAAATTGGAAGCAGGCTACAGGCCATGATATTAATGAAACATGCCATCACAAAGCTGTGATTTATAGTACATTTAAAAAGATTTTCTCGTTATTTAGTTTTGGAGAAGGTTTGGATTAATTATTTACAGAATTTAATTTCAAAGATTTGGGTTCAACAGAAGGTAAAATGACTTGAATTCTATGGATGGATTTAGGCTTTTTGTAATTTCTTAATTAGGCTTACAACTTGTGGCACCTTAGAGGCATCATCTATTCATATGTTTTTCTAATAAAGTTAATCTAAGGTATCTGAGCGAATTATCTAAATATTAAACGATCAATAACATTTATAAATATTTGAAGAGCTTCTTCGAAGACAATTTAGTGAATACAGGAATTCACTTTGAAGCCTCTACAGTTCCTTCCAATGGCATCAAAACCGACCCAACTATTCAACGATTTCTTCTCAAAATACCGATGTAATGATCGAATTGCCAACGACCAGTTAGTGCTTCTTTTGCTTCAAATTTTACGGCACCAAGTTTTTCAGTCATCAACGCCCACCACTTCACCAAGCCTCTCGTTGCTGTGGTTTTCCTGATTCAGCGCAGTTTTCCAACTCTTTCTCTGCATCTCTTTGCCAAAAAAAAAAAAAAAGATTCAATGGTTAGTTCTACAACTTGGCTGTACTCTCAAACAGCTTCCACAACATGGTCTAAACCATTTTGAAATCTACTTCTTCCAACAGATTAGAGATAACTTTTGACATCGATATCTCTGCTACCTCCTTTACCGCCTACAAAACAAGGAATCATCGAACCTATTTTCTCCTTGTCTGGAGAGGCTGTCATTGCTAGCCAGGGATAATTCTAGTTTGATGTTTTTACATAAATCTCCATTAGTGTTAAAATTTCGATTTTCTTCAATAATTTGGGATCGTTTAACATGTTCTATGTTTCTGAACATCACCTTTAAAACAATGCTTTTTATGTGTTCTGTGATTTGTTTGTATGGCTTGTTCAATATGAATGTGTTTAAATTTCTAAGTTCTGAGTAGGCTTTACAATTCATAAAATACAGGATGTGATCTTTTACAGCTTTAAGTCAAACTTATAATTGCTTTCAGACTAAAAGTTCAATCTATTGTTTTAAACATAAAACTCTACAGCATTTTATTGGAGGAAGAAGTCTTAAATTTCATTTATCATATTTCAATTTAATAAAGGTTCATTGACATATGAACTAATAGAACGGTACTTTAGCCATTTCTTACCCCACAGTGTTGAGCAGGAACCAAGGTATGTAAAAGATTTACTCAATTTTAAACCCAGCTGTATGATATCGAGTCAGCTAACGGTCTAACTTGTTTTTAAACAGCTCAATTGAGCAAGTTTGATTCCATCTCTCATCATTCGACCTTAGAGCTTTGTATCCATCGCTTTCTAAACGTAACTAATAGCTTGCGAGTAAATTAAGATCTATTTCTATAAAATCTAATTTAATTATTACTAGCAATCTAATCCAACAACTTCCGATAAATATAAGAAAACAATTTTAAGGTGTTCGGAAGTTTTGTTCCTTGTAGAAGTAAAATACAATATTCCAGAAATGTTAGATAAAAAAAAAGTAAGCGTGACTATGACTCCTTGTAGTACTCCAGTTGTAACGAACAACTAGATCGATTTTGTAGATCACTGGCGGCAGAAAGGTGCTCAGATAATTTCAGAAATCTTTTCTGTTTTACACTCTCCATCAAACAAACTGTCGGGCTGAGGATTCCAATGCTCTTCCTTTATTCGAAAACATGATTCCACTTTTTTCGGTGTTTAATTGAATTGAATAAGCAAAAATGTGGCGAACACATATATACATTATTATTATGTACTATGTGTTGCCTACGTATTGCCTAAATAGGTTGTAAATACATTTTTCTTGAACTACTCCGAAACAACAATCGTCCTTATTTCATAGTCTACGCTGAGAAATTCCAATAGCATTTTTTAAAGCTGCTAACAAAACATCAGACCTGTATTGAGGTACTGCAGTAGTTGGACTGCAGCCAGCCTGAGTCACCTCGATATAGGGTCTTCAAGTTTCTTAGTAGTAAGAAAAAATGGATATTGGATTATTAGCTAAAAGACAGAAATAGAAGTTGTTTGTTGTTAGGAATTTAGAAAAAAGTTATTAACTTTGATTCGGTTTAAGGCGAAATTAAATTATATTTGGAATCGTATTTGTTGATTTAATGGAAGATTATAAATCCGAGGTCCAGAACAAAGTGATCCAGTTTGGTGGTGAGAGTAAAATATAACTGAAAATATCAATGCCTTTTTTGTTTTTTGCTGTCAGCGTTTTCCGAAAATTTTCTGATAATCGGATCTACGAGAAGTTATAGTCACTTTTGTTACTTTTTTATTCCACCTATTTTGGAATATTGTAGGATGTGTTTGTTTGTCAAGGAGCCGTAAATGATTTAATTATCATTTACTGCAGCTCAATCATGGGTAGATGCCCAAACAAATCTAATTTCTGTGATAAAATTAAAGTTGACTTCAAGTCTTCTTTTATCTATGCGGCAATTTAAAGAATTATTTGACATTTTCCCAAAACAGATCTATATTAATTCGCGTGCTTTTGTTACTGTGGTAGCGGGCACGGTAATATAAAAGCTTTATTGAGAAATATGATGAGAGATGAATCATCTTGCTCCAGTGCTCTGTAAAAATGAGAAATTTGATCTGTGCAGACTCTATTTAAGAAATGAAGTAAACTGGGTTCCTAAATTGAGAAATCTTTTATTTACCTCTGGTTTCTTTTTTTTTTTTTTCTTTTTTTTTGGCCTTCTGGGCTTGCAGATTAGCCAAAGGTTTCTTTTAAAGGTGGGTTAAGAATGAAGTATTAACAGAAATGATGAGTTTACAAAAACGAAGTATTTTTTTAACTTATCATCTTCTGATTTACCATTTTATAACTCTTCATAAGTCTTTGAGAACCTTTTGTGAGATTGAATATAAAAGGAAATGAAACTAACAGGTCTCTCTCTCAAAAACTGGGTCTTCAGGGAAAACGGCGGTTCCCTAACGTTCGAATAGTTTCTGTCGGTTTCGATATCGCCGTGACTCTTCAAATAAATTCGAATACGTTTATCGTCGGTATTTTTGTCGATCGTATATTGCGAGAAAAAGTAAAGGCAGCCTGCAACAAAACCGTTTTACGCCCGTACTACGATCTTCCGTTTCGTACACCGCGTAAATTCGTGTTCTTATACACCCGGTGTAAGAAGGCATATAGGGTATGCTGTTAAGTTTTAATTTAAGAGCATTAGTACTTCTTCAGTCTGATTGTAATTATCGATTTTGGTTTTAATAAGAAAAAAAAAGATTACTCCTAATGTTTTTGTTGGATGGGCCCTGTTTATTCAGTCGTTAGAGATTTCTACAGATTCCAACTGATAGCCTCCAGGCGCACACACTCGCAAGACTAGCTGCTCCAGAAATTACGTAATTCTTGTTTTTTCCTGAAGTGTACATAATTTAATAATTTGTGTTCTGATTTGGAGTTTGAGTTTATATAATACTTTTAACCTGATAGTTTCTGTATTGTGTGTATTTATTGTGAAAGTTCATATTTTGTTCTATGCAAAGAAAGCTTTATTAATGTCCAAATTCAAGGCTGCAGATTTATATCCCTGTTAGCTAAATATTGCTCACTAACTGCGTATCTTGTGGGGATAATCGTTTCACATTTCAACGATTTGACACTTCCTGTAAGGCTCTTAATGAAGTGTACAATGATTAGGGGTTAGTGGGTATTAGAGAGATATTTGGGAGTCCATAGACCAAACTCAGTGCAATTGTTGCAGCGACACTTAATTTTGAACTTTTTTCAATGCATAATCAATTTTAGCTCAGTGTGTTAGTGTATAATATTGAAGCAGAAATTTGGTCACACATTACATTGCATTAATTTAAACTTGAGTTTTGAACAATAGAACATGTTATTCAGCTCTGGATTATTGAATAAAAATACTTAACTGAGATTTATTGCTGCTAATGGGAGAGATGTGCATACTTTATTAATGGATGGCTAAATTCAGATGAAGTATAAGGTAGAATAAAGATGAACTGGAACATATGGATAGACAGACATAGCGAAAAGAGAGATGAACAAGATTAGAAGGAATATGATGAAGAGATGAACGGAATTAGAGGAGTAGATTATGGATGGATGGCCCGGTTCAGAGGGATTGATGATGGGTAGATGAACCTAGATTGTTGAGGAATTGATGGCCTGGAAAAAAGAGAGATTGATGAAAACTGGATTAGAGGGATTAATAATGGTTTGATAACCTGGATTTGGGGGCTAGACGATGGATAGGTGACCTGGTTTATTGGGTTTGATGAGGAATTGATGACCTGGATTAGCGGGATTGATGATGAATAGATGACCTGGATTTTGGGGATAGATGTTGGAAATTGGACTGGGTAGATGATGGATAGATGCCCTACTTTACAGGAATTGATAACCTGGATTGGAGGGATTGATGATGGATAGATGTTCTGGATTTGGGAATAGATAATGGATAGATGGACTGGATTAGAGGAATTGATGACCGGTTTCTTTATAGTCTCGTAAATGAGTATAATTTATAGTTCGCTCTTATATCTAGTTTAATGTTATATGAATATCATATGTAGTATACAGTATGATTGCAATCAGGCTAATTTCATTCCTTTATGAATTGAAGTCAATTTGTCTGATATTGAGCTCAACTCTAGAAGAAGCTGAAGTCTAAATAGCTCATCCACATTTTCTACACTAGAATACTGAGCAACTTCTTTTTATTGTTCTATTTCACTTCATTTTGTGATGGCCTTGGTGATTTATTATCAAATTGCTTTTAATAGCTCTTCTTATATCAAACTAAGACTGAATAGGTGTATAATTAAACCTATTTGTGTTCGACCTGATCCCTAAATTGCTACTAAAGTGAATGAATAATTTGAATGGCGTTAAGAATACAAATTTACATTAATTATATTATTTGTTTTTTAGTAAAACAAAAAGAGTTCTATTTTTATTATATAGTTATTAATTCAACTTGTTTTGAATTATTGTTTGGATGTTTCTTTTTTAATTCCATAATTGAAAGCGCGAGTTTGATTGTGAAAACACGAGTGACATCTACCAGCTCGAACTGAATGTGGTTAGATGGTTACACAATTGGAATAGAGGGGTGGTTGATTTAAATTAGGTTGATAGATTTCATGATAGGCTTTTATGGATTTGATCTGTGACTGATCTGAAGTCCTGATATGGAAGATTACCAGGGATGCCAAAGACTACTGCTATGATCACTTCAGAGGTTTCCAGGCTCGTTCACTCAGTATACCAACTGTTGCCAACCGTGTCGATAAAAAACAATTAACCTAGGGTATTCAGGTGGAAAATGTATTAGTTAGATTTTTTAAAAAATTCAAAATTAAAGTTTAGAATTTTCTTTTTAGTTAGGCTTTTAAGGTAAACCATACCACCTACTTTGGAAATGGACAACATATTAGTTACATTTTAAAACAATTTCAATATTAAATTTTAGAGTTTGCTTTTTAGTTAGGGTTTTCAGGTACCAATCTACCAACTTTTGATGTTAAATACACAACATTCTTACACTAACACCTTATCAGTAATCAACAATCACACAATGTAACATGTCTCACAACGACTTTATACGATACAATCACCTTACACTTAGAATTAAAGTTAAATCCCAAAGGATCCCATCAAAGGATGACATTTGATTTGTTGGTTTGAAGGAGATATATTTTTGTTAGCATCAAGAGGAAGAAATCAACAGATAGGATGACATATTTTATGAGGTAATATACTGTCCAAGCAAGACATTGTTTCGAAAATTTATGAAGCAAAAACAGGACCAAAGGAGATGACAATTGAAATGTAATTAGAAGAGTTGAAGCGTTGAAAAGGTTACAACGGTTAACAGACCGACATACATCTTCAAGTGTATGCGTATGTTGGAACTAGAACAAGTTGAAGTCACTTTAATAAAAATAAAAATTTTTGCTCAAATCGAAATAAGTAGAGTTTAGGTGTTAGTTATTCAATTTTTAGTTTGAAATTGGAAGCAGGCTACAGGCCATGATATTAATGAAACATGCCATCACAAAGCTGTGATTTATAGTACATTTAAAAAGATTTTCTCGTTATTTAGTTTTGGAGAAGGTTTGGATTAATTATTTACAGAATTTAATTTCAAAGATTTGGGTTCAACAGAAGGTAAAATGACTTGAATTCTATGGATGGATTTAGGCTTTTTGTAATTTCTTAATTAGGCTTACAACTTGTGGCACCTTAGAGGCATCATCTATTCATATGTTTTTCTAATAAAGTTAATCTAAGGTATCTGAGCGAATTATCTAAATATTAAACGATCAATAACATTTATAAATATCTGAAGAGCCTCTTCGAAGACAATTTAGTGAATACAGGAATTCACTTTGAAGCCTCTACAGTTCCTTCCAATGGCATCAAAACCGACCCAACTATTCAACGATTTCTTCTCAAAATACCGATGTAATGATCGAATTGCCAACGACCAGTTAGTGCTTCTTTTGCTTCAAATTTTACGGCACCAAGTTTTTCAGTCATCAACGCCCACCACTTCACCAAGCCTCTCGTTGCTGTGGTTTTCCTGATTCAGAGCAGTTTTCCAACTCTTCCTCTGCATCTCTTTGACAAAAAAAAAAAAAAGATTCAATGGTTAGTTCTACAACTTGGCTGTACTCTCAAACAGCTTCCACAACATGGTCTAAACCATTTTGAAATCTACCTCTTCCAACAGATTAGAGATAACTTTTGACATCGATATCTCTGCTACCTCCTTTACCGCCTACAAAACAAGGAATCATCGAACCTATTTTCTCCTTGTCTGGAGAGGCTGTCATTGCTAGCCAGGGATAATTCTAGTTTGATGTTTTTACATAAATCTCCATTAGTGTTAAAATTTCGATTTTCTTCAATAATTTGGGATCGTTTAACATGTTCTATGTTTCTGAACATCACCTTTAAAACAATGCTTTTTATGTGTTCTGTGATTTGTTTGTATGGCTTGTTCAATATTAATGTGTTTAAATTTCTAAGTTCTGAGTAGGCTTTACAATTCATAAAATACAGGATGTGATCTTTTACAGCTTTAAGTCAAACTTATAATTGCTTTCAGACTAAAAGTTCAATCTATTGTTTTAAACATAAAACTCTACAGCATTTTATTGGAGGAAGAAGTCTTAAATTTCATTTATCATATTTCAATTTAATAAAGGTTCATTGACATATGAACTAATAGAACGGTACTTTAGCCATTTCTTACCCCACAGTGTTGAGCAGGAACCAAGGTATGTAAAAGATTTACTCAATTTTAAACCCAGCTGTATGATATCGAGTCAGCTAACGGTCTAACTTGTTTTTAAACAGCTCAATTGAGCAAGTTTGATTCCATCTCTCATCATTTGACCTTAGAGCTTTGTATCCATCGCTTTCTAAACGTAACTAATAGCTTGCGAGTAAATTAAGATCTATTTCTATAAAATCTAATTTAATTATTACTAGCAATCTAATCCAACAACTTCCGATAAATATAAGAAAACAATTTTAAGGTGTTCGGAAGTTTTGTTCCTTGTAGAAGTAAAATACAATATTCCAGAAATGATAGATAAAAAAAAAGTAAGCGTGACTATGACTCCTTGTAGTACTCCAGTTGTAACGAACAACTAGATCGATTTTGTAGATCACTGGCGGCAGAAAGGTGCTCAGATAATTTCAGAAATCTTTTCTGTTTTACACTCTCCATCAAACAAACTGTCGGGCTGAGGATTCCAATGCTCTTCCTTTATTCGAAAACATGATTCCACTTTTTTCGGTGTTTAATTGAATTGAATAAGCAAAAATGTGGCGAACACAATATATATTATTTTCAAATATGTACTGTGTGTTGCCTACGTTTCCTTTTACATTTTTCTTGAACTACTCCTAAACAACAATCGTCCTTATTTCATAGTCTACGCTGAGAAATTCCAATAGCATTTTTTAAAGCTGCTAACAAAACAACAGACCTGTATTGAGGTAACTGCAGAAGTTGGACTGCAGCCAGCCTGAGTCACCTCGATATAGGGTCTTCAAGTTTGTTAGTAATAAGAAAAAATGGATATTGGATTATTAGCTAAAAGACAGAAATAGAAGTTGTTTGTTGTTAGGAATTTAGAAAAAAGATATTAAGTTTGATTCGGTTTAAGGCGAAATGAAATTATATTTGGAATCGTATTTGTTGATTTAATGGAAGATTATGAATCCGAAGTCCAGAACAAAGTGATCCAGTTTGGTGGTGAGAGTAAAATATGATTGAAAATATCATTGTCTTTTTTTTGTTTTTTGCTGTCAGCGTTTTCCGAAAATTTTCTGATAATCGGATCTATGAGAAGTTATAGTCACTTTTGTTATTTGTTTATTCCACCTACTTTGGAATATTGTAGGATGTATTTGTTTGTCAAGGAGCCGTAAATGATTTAATTATCATTTACTGTAGCTCAATCAAGGGTAGATGCCCAAATAATCTAGTTTCTGAGCAAATATTGATTTTAACCTCAAGTCTTCTTTTATCTATGCGGGAATTTAAAGAATTAGACATTTTCCCAAAAGAGATCTATATTTATTCGCGTGCTTTAGTTACTGTCGTAGCGGTGGGTTACAGAATAAGTTTTGCAAGATTTGAGAAATATGGTGAGAGATGAATCATGTTGGTCCAATGGTGTGTAAAGTTGAGAAATGGGATCTATGCAGACTCTATTTAAGCAATGAAGTAAACTGGGTTTCTAAATTGAGGAATCTTTTATTTACCTTAGGTTTCTCTTTAAGTTGGGCTAAAAATGAAGCATTAACGGTAATGATGAGTTTACAAAAGGAAGTCTTTTTTAAACTTATGAACTGATTTACTGCTTTATAAGTTTTTATAAGTCTCTGAGAACCCTGTTTCAGATTGAAAATAAAAGATAATGAAAATAAGAAATCTCTCTAAAACTGGGTCTTCAGGGAAAACGGCGGCTTCCGTACGAATAGTTTATATCGGTTTCGATATCGCCGTGTCGCTTCAAATAATTTCGAACGATTACCATCGGTTTTTATTGTATATCAAATGCAAACGCGTCGATCGTATATTGCGAGAAAAAGTAAAGGCTGCCTGTGTTACAGATGGAAAATCTGGTAACAAGAATTCGTAATTAATTTTAATTTAAATAATTCAATTGGGGACAAATGTATACATAAAAATAGAATATGAATACAAAGAAATACGTCTTTGGTAAGATAAGCAAGTGAAATTGTACTTCGGCCTGTTTATGAAGAAGCGAACAAAAGGGGATAAACAGAGCGGCGCGTATGCGAGGAGCCAGAGCTCGACTGTGAGCAGTAAGTGACGGATAGCTCTGTTATAAGGTGACTTCCTTTTCTTCGGCTTGGCCGGATACACCTACAATTTTCATACAGAAATTGGAAAGTTCGTGTGAGGGGTCGAAGTTACTAGTGTTGGTGAACATTTTTTTCTGTAACATTTCCCAGTGTGGGGATCACCCTCCACGTAATTTACTACAGAAAAGGAAGTAGAGAGTGCTGCAGTGGACTACGGAACAAGCGCCGGAAAAGCGAAAATACAATTTCACCCACGCAAAAAACCAAAGTAAGACCCAGGCCTGGGGTAAGTGGAGTATTTCTTTTGTATATAGTTATGTATATAGTTTTCACGGGTTTTTTTCTCCTAATTATATTTTATAGTATTAAGGTTTTCAACAGTGTAGTTTTTTATTTTTTTTGTTTGTAACCCTATGAGGATAATTTTATTGGTTTAGTATAAGGAATAGTACAGTTATAAGGAAGCTTCCGCCTTGGTCTTTTTTTTCCCCCTAAACAAGGGTGTTTTTTATTTTTGTTCCTTCTGTAAATACAGATATCACTTCATTTAATATATCGTATACTTGTGTTAAGTACCGCAAGAGTAAATAATATTGTATCAGAAGATATACATTTGCCACCCAATAATCTTTTTTTTTTACAAACTTCTTTTTCAATATACATTGTTGTCTCCAAATTGCCTTCGTCTTTTTCTTTTTATCCCAGAACTCCCTCCCTCCACCTTATTTTATTTTTAGTTGCAGGCTAAATAAAAACTATTATTATGTTCCCGTAGGTTTCGCTGTTTCCTGCGGGACTAACTTAAAACAGCGTGGCGCCCTAAATACATTCTTCTTTTATTCTTTTTTTATTTTCTCTCCTTTACTTATTGCATTTTATTTTATTGTTTTCTTCTTCATCACGACCCACCCCCTTCTCCATTGAAGTGACGCTGGGCCTAAATGGCACTGGTAGTTGCAAAATGGCTAGCCGTACCAGTACGATCTATAGTGGTATAGAAATAGATAAGGAGGTATGAAGATTCACTATTCTTGGCTAATGTAAATGCAGTTCTCTATTTTAAATTAAATTTTCTTCACTGGTAGTTCCGAAACAGGCCAACCCAACCTGTACGATCTACTATTGGCTTAGAAAAAGATAAGGAGGTAAAAACATTCACTATTCTTGGCCTATGTAAATGCAGTTTTCTATTTTCAATTAAATTTTCTTCACTGGTAGTTGCAAAATTGCTAGCCGTACCAGTACGATCTATAGTGGTATAGAAATCGATAAGGAGGTAAGAACATTCACTATTCTTGGCTAATGTAAATGCAGTTTTCTATTTTAAATTAAATTTTCTTCACTGGTAGTTCCGAAACAGGCAAACCGTACCAGTACGATCTACTATTGGCTTAGAAATAGATAAGGAGGTAAGAACATTCACTATTCTTGTTTAATGTAAATGCAGTTTTCTATTTTCAATTAAATTTTCTTCACTGGTAGTTGCAAAATGGCTAGCCGTACCAGTACGATCTATAGTGGTATAGAAATAGATAAGGAGGTATGAACATTCACTATTCTTGGCTAATGTAAATGCAGTTTTCTATTTTAAATTAAATTTTCTTCACTGGTAGTTCCGAAACAGGCTAACCGTACCAGTACGATCTATAGTGGTATAGAAATAGATAAGGAGGTAAGAACATTCACTATTCTTGGCTAATGTAAATGCAGTTTTCTATTTTCAATTAAATTTTCTTCACTGGTAGTTCCAAAACCGGCTAACCGTACCAGTACGATCTATAGTGGTATAGAAATAGATAAGGAGGTAAGAACATTCACTATTCTTGGCTAATGTAAATGCAGTTTTCTATTTTCAATTAAATTTTCTTCACTGGTAGTTGCAAAATTGCTAGCCGTACCAGTACGATCTATAGTGGTATAGAAATAGATAAGGAGGTATGAAGATTCACTATTCTTGGCTAATGTAAATGCAGTTTTCTATTTTCAATTAAATTTTCTTCACTGGTAGTTGCAAAATGGCTAGCCGTACCAGTACGATCTATAGTGGTATAGAAATAGATAAGGAGGTATGAACATTCACTATTCTTGTTTAATGTAAATGCAGCTTTCTATTTTCAATTAAATTTTCTTCACTGGTAGTTGCAAAATGGCTAGCCGTACCAGTACGATCTATAGTGGTATAGAAATAGATAAGGAGGTATGAACATTCACTATTCTTGTTTAATGTAAATGCAGTTTTCTATTTTCAATTAAATTTTCTTCACTGGTAGTTCCAAAACCGGCTAACCCTACCAGTACGATCTATAGTGGTATAGAAATAGATAAGGAGGTATGAAGATTCACTATTCTTGGCTAATGTAAATGCAGTTCTCTATTTTCAATTAAATTTTCTTCACTGGTAGTTGCAAAATTGCTAGCCGTACCAGTACGATCTATAGTGGTATAGAAATAGATAAGGAGGTATGAACATTCACTATTCTTGGCTAATGTAAATGCAGCTTTCTATTTTCAATTAAATTTTCTTCACTGGTAGTTGCAAAACAGGCTAACCGTACCAGTACGATCTATAGTGGTATAGAAATAGATAAGGAGGTAAGAACATTCACTATTCTTGGCTAATGTAAATGCAGTTTTCTATTTTCAATTAAATTTTCTTCACTGGTAGTTCCAAAACCGGCTAACCCTACCAGTACGATCTATAGTGGTATAGAAATAGATAAGGAGGTATGAACATTCACTATTCTTGGCTAATGTAAATGCAGTTTTCTATTTTAAATTAAATTTTCTTCACTGGTAGTTCCGAAACAGGCTAACCGTACCAGTACGATCTATAGTGGTATAGAAATAGATAAGGAGGTAAGAACATTCACTATTCTTGGCTAATGTAAATGCAGTTTTCTATTTTAAATTAAATTTTCTTCACTGGTAATTGCAAAATGGCTAGCCGTACCAGTACGATCTATAGTGGTATAGAAATAGATAAGGAGGTAAGAACATTCACTATTCTTGGCTAATGTAAATGCAGTTTTCTATTTTAAATTAAATTTTCTTCACTGGTAGTTCCGAAACAGGCTAACCGTACCAGTACGATCTATAGTGGTATAGAAATAGATAAGGAGGTAAGAACATTCACTATTCTTGGCTAATGTAAATGCAGTTTTCTATTTTCAATTAAATTTTCTTCACTGGTAGTTGCAAAATTGCTAGCCGTACCAGTACGATCTATAGTGATATAGAAATAGATAAGGAGGTAAGAACATTCACTATTCTTGGCTAATGTAAATGCAGTTTTCTATTTTAAATTAAATTTTCTTCACTGGTAGTTCCGAAACAGGCTAACCGTACCAGTACGATCTATAGTGGTATAGAAATAGATAAGGAGGTAAGAACATTCACTATTCTTGGCTAATGTAAATGCAGTTTTCTATTTTCAATTAAATTTTCTTCACTGGTAGTTCCGAAACAGGCTAACCGTACCAGTACGATCTATAGTGGTATAGAAATAGATAAGGAGGTATGAACATTCACTATTCTTGGCTAATGTAAATGCAGTTTTCTATTTTCAATTAAATTTTCTTCACTGGTAGTTCCAAAACCGGCTAACCGTACCAGTACGATCTATAGTGGTATAGAAATAGATAAGGAGGTAAGAACATTCACTATTCTTGGCTAATGTAAATGCAGTTTTCTATTTTCAATTAAATTTTCTTCACTGGTAGTTGCAAAATTGCTAGCCGTACCAGTACGATCTATAGTGGTATAGAAATAGATAAGGAGGTATGAAGATTCACTATTCTTGGCTAATGTAAATGCAGTTTTCTATTTTCAATTAAATTTTCTTCACTGGTAGTTGCAAAATGGCTAGCCGTACCAGTACGATCTATAGTGGTATAGAAATAGATAAGGAGGTATGAACATTCACTATTCTTGTTTAATGTAAATGCAGCTTTCTATTTTCAATTAAATTTTCTTCACTGGTAGTTGCAAAATGGCTAGCCGTACCAGTACGATCTATAGTGGTATAGAAATAGATAAGGAGGTATGAACATTCACTATTCTTGTTTAATGTAAATGCAGTTTTCTATTTTCAATTAAATTTTCTTCACTGGTAGTTCCAAAACCGGCTAACCCTACCAGTACGATCTATAGTGGTATAGAAATAGATAAGGAGGTATGAACATTCACTATTCTTGGCTAATGTAAATGCAGCTTTCTATTTTCAATTAAATTTTCTTCACTGGTAGTTGCAAAACAGGCTAACCGTACCAGTACGATCTATAGTGGTATAGAAATAGATAAGGAGGTAAGAACATTCACTATTCTTGGCTAATGTAAATGCAGTTTTCTATTTTCAATTAAATTTTCTTCACTGGTAGTTCCAAAACCGGCTAACCCTACCAGTACGATCTATAGTGGTATAGAAATAGATAAGGAGGTATGAACATTCACTATTCTTGGCTAATGTAAATGCAGTTTTCTATTTTAAATTAAATTTTCTTCACTGGTAGTTCCGAAACAGGCTAACCGTACCAGTACGATCTATAGTGGTATAGAAATAGATAAGGAGGTAAGAACATTCACTATTCTTGGCTAATGTAAATGCAGTTTTCTATTTTCAATTAAATTTTCTTCACTGGTAATTGCAAAATGGCTAGCCGTACCAGTACGATCTATAGTGGTATAGAAATAGATAAGGAGGTAAGAACATTCACTATTCTTGGCTAATGTAAATGCAGTTTTCTATTTTAAATTAAATTTTCTTCACTGGTAGTTCCGAAACAGGCTAACCGTACCAGTACGATCTATAGTGGTATAGAAATAGATAAGGAGGTAAGAACATTCACTATTCTTGGCTAATGTAAATGCAGTTTTCTATTTTCAATTAAATTTTCTTCACTGGTAGTTGCAAAATTGCTAGCCGTACCAGTACGATCTATAGTGATATAGAAATAGATAAGGAGGTAAGAACATTCACTATTCTTGGCTAATGTAAATGCAGTTTTCTATTTTAAATTAAATTTTCTTCACTGGTAGTTCCGAAACAGGCTAACCGTACCAGTACGATCTATAGTGGTATAGAAATAGATAAGGAGGTAAGAACATTCACTATTCTTGGCTAATGTAAATGCAGTTTTCTATTTTCAATTAAATTTTCTTCACTGGTAGTTCCGAAACAGGCTAACCGTACCAGTACGATCTATAGTGGTATAGAAATAGATAAGGAGGTATGAACATTCACTATTCTTGGCTAATGTAAATGCAGTTTTCTATTTTCAATTAAATTTTCTTCACTGGTAGTTCCAAAACCGGCTAACCCTACCAGTACGATCTATAGTGGTATAGAAATAGATAAGGAGGTAAGAACATTCACTATTCTTGGCTAATGTAAATGCAGTTTTCTATTTTAAATTAAATTTTCTTCACTGGTAGTTCCGAAACAGGCTAACCGTACCAGTACGATCTATAGTGGTATAGAAATAGATAAGGAGGTAAGAACATTCACTATTCTTGGCTAATGTAAATGCAGTTTTCTATTTTAAATTAAATTTTCATCACTGGTAGTTCCGAAACAGGCTAACCGTACCAGTACGATCTATAGTGGTATAGAAATAGATAAGGAGGTAAGAACATTCACTATTCTTGGCTAATGTAAATGCAGTTTTCTATTTTCAATTAAATTTTCTTCACTGGTAGTTCCAAAACCGGCTAACCCTACCAGTACGATCTATAGTGGTATAGAAATAGATAAGGAGGTATGAACATTCACTATTCTTGGCTAATGTAAATGCAGTTTTCTATTTTCAATTAAATTTTCTTCACTGGTAGTTCCAAAACCGGCTAACCCTACCAGTACGATCTATAGTGGTATAGAAATAGATAAGGAGGTATGAACATTCACTATTCTTGGCTAATGTAAATGCAGTTTTCTATTTTCAATTAAATTTTCTTCACTGGTAGTTGCAAAATTGCTAGCCGTACCAGTACGATCTATAGTGGTATAGAAATAGATAAGGAGGTATGAACATTCACTATTCTTGGCTAATGTAAATGCAGCTTTCTATTTTCAATTAAATTTTCTTCACTGGTAGTTGCAAAACAGGCTAACCGTACCAGTACGATCTATAGTGGTATAGAAATAGATAAGGAGGTAAGAACATTCACTATTCTTGGCTAATGTAAATGCAGTTTTCTATTTTCAATTAAATTTTCTTCACTGGTAGTTCCAAAACCGGCTAACCCTACCAGTACGATCTATAGTGGTATAGAAATAGATAAGGAGGTATGAACATTCACTATTCTTGGCTAATGTAAATGCAGTTTTCTATTTTAAATTAAATTTTCTTCACTGGTAGTTCCGAAACAGGCTAACCGTACCAGTACGATCTATAGTGGTATAGAAATAGATAAGGAGGTAAGAACATTCACTATTCTTGGCTAATGTAAATGCAGTTTTCTATTTTCAATTAAATTTTCTTCACTGGTAATTGCAAAATGGCTAGCCGTACCAGTACGATCTATAGTGGTATAGAAATAGATAAGGAGGTAAGAACATTCACTATTCTTGGCTAATGTAAATGCAGTTTTCTATTTTAAATTAAATTTTCTTCACTGGTAGTTCCGAAACAGGCTAACCGTACCAGTACGATCTATAGTGGTATAGAAATAGATAAGGAGGTAAGAACATTCACTATTCTTGGCTAATGTAAATGCAGTTTTCTATTTTAAATTAAATTTTCTTCACTGGTAGTTCCGAAACAGGCTAACCGTACCAGTACGATCTATAGTGGTATAGAAATAGATAAGGAGGTAAGAACATTCACTATTCTTGGCTAATGTAAATGCAGTTTTCTATTTTCAATTAAATTTTCTTCACTGGTAGTTCCGAAACAGGCTAACCGTACCAGTACGATCTATAGTGGTATAGAAATAGATAAGGAGGTATGAACATTCACTATTCTTGGCTAATGTAAATGCAGTTTTCTATTATCAATTAAATTTTCTTCACTGGTAGTTCCAAAACCGGCTAACCCTACCAGTACGATCTATAGTGGTATAGAAATAGATAAGGAGGTAAGAACATTCACTATTCTTGGCTAATGTAAATGCAGTTTTCTATTTTAAATTAAATTTTCTTCACTGGTAGTTCCGAAACAGGCTAACCGTACCAGTACGATCTATAGTGGTATAGAAATAGATAAGGAGGTAAGAACATTCACTATTCTTGGCTAATGTAAATGCAGTTTTCTATTTTAAATTAAATTTTCTTCACTGGTAGTTCCGAAACAGGCTAACCGTACCAGTACGATCTATAGTGGTATAGAAATAGATAAGGAGGTAAGAACATTCACTATTCTTGGCTAATGTAAATGCAGTTTTCTATTTTCAATTAAATTTTCTTCACTGGTAGTTCCAAAACCGGCTAACCCTACCAGTACGATCTATAGTGGTATAGAAATAGATAAGGAGGTATGAACATTCACTATTCTTGGCTAATGTAAATGCAGTTTTCTATTTTCAATTAAATTTTCTTCACTGGTAGTTCCAAAACCGGCTAACCCTACCAGTACGATCTATAGTGGTATAGAAATAGATAAGGAGGTATGAACATTCACTATTCTTGGCTAATGTAAATGCAGTTTTCTATTTTCAATTAAATTTTCTTCACTGGTAGTTGCAAAATTGCTAGCCGTACCAGTACGATCTATAGTGGTATAGAAATAGATAAGGAGGTATGAACATTCACTATTCTTGGCTAATGTAAATGCAGCTTTCTATTTTCAATTAAATTTTCTTCACTGGTAGTTGCAAAACAGGCTAACCGTACCAGTACGATCTATAGTGGTATAGAAATAGATAAGGAGGTAAGAACATTCACTATTCTTGGCTAATGTAAATGCAGTTTTCTATTTTCAATTAAATTTTCTTCACTGGTAGTTCCAAAACCGGCTAACCCTACCAGTACGATCTATAGTGGTATAGAAATAGATAAGGAGGTATGAACATTCACTATTCTTGGCTAATGTAAATGCAGTTTTCTATTTTAAATTAAATTTTCTTCACTGGTAGTTCCGAAACAGGCTAACCGTACCAGTACGATCTATAGTGGTATAGAAATAGATAAGGAGGTAAGAACATTCACTATTCTTGGCTAATGTAAATGCAGTTTTCTATTTTCAATTAAATTTTCTTCACTGGTAATTGCAAAATGGCTAGCCGTACCAGTACGATCTATAGTGGTATAGAAATAGATAAGGAGGTAAGAACATTCACTATTCTTGGCTAATGTAAATGCAGTTTTCTATTTTAAATTAAATTTTCTTCACTGGTAGTTCCGAAACAGGCTAACCGTACCAGTACGATCTATAGTGGTATAGAAATAGATAAGGAGGTAAGAACATTCACTATTCTTGGCTAATGTAAATGCAGTTTTCTATTTTCAATTAAATTTTCTTCACTGGTAGTTGCAAAATTGCTAGCCGTACCAGTACGATCTATAGTGATATAGAAATAGATAAGGAGGTAAGAACATTCACTATTCTTGGCTAATGTAAATGCAGTTTTCTATTTTAAATTAAATTTTCTTCACTGGTAGTTCCGAAACAGGCTAACCGTACCAGTACGATCTATAGTGGTATAGAAATAGATAAGGAGGTAAGAACATTCACTATTCTTGGCTAATGTAAATGCAGTTTTCTATTTTCAATTAAATTTTCTTCACTGGTAGTTCCGAAACAGGCTAACCGTACCAGTACGATCTATAGTGGTATAGAAATAGATAAGGAGGTATGAACATTCACTATTCTTGGCTAATGTAAATGCAGTTTTCTATTTTCAATTAAATTTTCTTCACTGGTAGTTCCAAAACCGGCTAACCCTACCAGTACGATCTATAGTGGTATAGAAATAGATAAGGAGGTAAGAACATTCACTATTCTTGGCTAATGTAAATGCAGTTTTCTATTTTAAATTAAATTTTCTTCACTGGTAGTTCCGAAACAGGCTAACCGTACCAGTACGATCTATAGTGGTATAGAAATAGATAAGGAGGTAAGAACATTCACTATTCTTGGCTAATGTAAATGCAGTTTTCTATTTTCAATTAAATTTTCTTCACTGGTAGTTCCAAAACCGGCTAACCCTACCAGTACGATCTATAGTGGTATAGAAATAGATAAGGAGGTATGAATATTCACTATTCTTGGCTAATGTAAATGCAGTTTTCTATTTTCAATTAAATTTTCTTCACTGGTAGTTCCAAAACCGGCTAACCCTACCAGTACGATCTATAGTGGTATAGAAATAGATAAGGAGGTATGAACATTCACTATTCTTGGCTAATGTAAATGCAGTTTTCTATTTTCAATTAAATTTTCTTCACTGGTAGTTGCAAAATTGCTAGCCGTACCAGTACGATCTATAGTGGTATAGAAATAGATAAGGAGGTAAGAACATTCACTATTCTTGGCTAATGTAAATGCAGTTCTCTATTTTAAATTAAATTTTCTTCACTGGTAGTTCCGAAACAGGCCAACCCAACCTGTACGATCTACTATTGGCTTAGAAAAAGATAAGGAGGTAAAAACATTCACTATTCTTGGCCTATGTAAATGCAGTTTTCTATTTTCAATTAAATTTTCTTCACTGGTAGTTCCGAAACAGGCTAACCGTACCAGTACGATCTATAGTGGTATAGAAATAGATAAGGAGGTATGAACATTCACTATTCTTGGCTAATGTAAATGCAGTTTTCTATTTTCAATTAAATTTTCTTCACTGGTAGTTGCAAAATGGCTAGCCGTACCAGTACGATCTATAGTGGTATAGAAATAGATAAGGAGGTAAGAACATTCACTATTCTTGGCTAATGTAAATGCAGTTTTCTATTTTCAATTAAATTTTCTTCACTGGTAATTGCAAAATGGCTAGCCGTACCAGTACGATCTATAGTGGTATAGAAATCGATAAGGAGGTAAGAACATTCACTATTCTTGGCTAATGTAAATGCAGTTCTCTATTTTAAATTAAATTTTCTTCACTGGTAATTGCAAAATGGCTAGCCGTACCAGTACGATCTATAGTGGTATAGAAATAGATAAGGAGGTATGAAGATTCACTATTCTTGGCTAATGTAAATGCAGTTTTCTATTTTCAATTAAATTTTCTTCACTGGTAGTTGCAAAATGGCTAGCCGTACCAGTACGATCTATAGTGGTATAGAAATAGATAAGGAGGTATGAACATTCACTATTCTTGTTTAATGTAAATGCAGCTTTCTATTTTCAATTAAATTTTCTTCACTGGTAGTTGCAAAATGGCTAGCCGTACCAGTACGATCTATAGTGGTATAGAAATAGATAAGGAGGTATGAACATTCACTATTCTTGTTTAATGTAAATGCAGTTTTCTATTTTCAATTAAATTTTCTTCACTCGTAATTGCAAAATGGCTAGCCGTACCAGTACGATCTATAGTGGTATAGAAATAGATAAGGAGGTATGAACATTCACTATTCTTGGCTAATGTAAATGCAGTTTTCTATTTTCAATTAAATTTTCTTCACTGGTAGTTGCAAAATTGCTAGCCGTACCAGTACGATCTATAGTGGTATAGAAATAGATAAGGAGGTATGAACATTCACTATTCTTGGCTAATGTAAATGCAGTTTTCTATTTTAAATTAAATTTTCTTCACTGGTAGTTGCAAAACAGGCTAACCGTACCAGTACGATCTATAGTGGTATAGAAATAGATAAGGAGGTATGAACATTCACTATTCTTGTTTAATGTAAATGCAGTTTTCTATTTTCAATTAAATTTTCTTCACTGGTAATTGCAAAATGGCTAGCCGTACCAGTACGATCTATAGTGGTATAGAAATCGATAAGGAGGTAAGAACATTCACTATTCTTGGCTAATGTAAATGCAGTTATCTATTTTAAATTAAATTTTCTTCACTAGTAGTTGCAAAACAGGCTAACCGTACCAGTACGATCTATAGTGGTATAGAAATCGATAAGGAGGTAAGAACATTCACTATTCTTGGCTAATGTAAATGCAGTTTTCTATTTTAAATTAAATTTTCTTCACTGGTAATTGCAAAATGGCTAGCCGTACCAGTACGATCTATCGTGGTATAGAAATAGATAAGGAGGTATGAACATTCACTATTCTTGGCTAATGTAAATGCAATTTTCTATTTTCAATTAAATTTTCTTCACTGGTAGTTGCAAAACAGGCTAACCGTACCAGTACGATCTACTATTGGCTTAGAAATAGATAAGGAGGTAAGAACATTCACTATTCTTGTTTAATGTAATTGCAGTTTTCTATTTTCAATTAAATTTTCTTCACTGGTAATTGCAAAATGGCTAACCGTACCAGTACGATCTACTATTGGCTTAGAAATAGATAAGGAGGTAAGAACATTCACTATTCTTGGCTAATGTAAATGCAGTTTTCTATTTTCAATTAAATTTTCTTCACTGGTAATTGCAAAATGGCTAGCCGTACCAGTACGATCTACTATTGGCTTAGAAATAGATAAGGAGGTAAGAACATTCACTATTCTTGTTTAATGTAAATGCAGTTTTCTATTTTCAATTAAATTTTCTTCACTGGTAATTGCAAAATGGCTAGCCGTACCAGTACGATCTACTATTGGCTTAGAAATAGATAAGGAGGTAAGAACATTCACTATTCTTGGCTAATGTAAATGCAGTTTTCTATTTTCAATTAAATTTTCTTCACTGGTAATTGCAAAATGGCTAGCCGTACCAGTACGATCTACTATTGGCTTAGAAATAGATAAGGAGGTAAGAACATTCACTATTCTTGTTTAATGTAAATGCAGTTTTCTATTTTCAATTAAATTTTCTTTACTGGTAATTGCAAAATGACTAGCCGTACCAGTACGATCTATAGTGGTATAGAAATAGATAAGGAGGTATGAACATTCACTATTCTTGGCTAATGTAAATGCAATTTTCTATTTTCAATTAAATTTTCTTCACTGGTAGTTGCAAAACAGGCTAACCGTACCAGTACGATCTACTATTGGCTTAGAAATAGATAAGGAGGTAAGAACATTCACTATTCTTGTTTAATGTAAATGCAGTTTTCTATTTTCAATTAAATTTTCTTCACTGGTAATTGCAAAATGGCTAGCCGTACCAGTACGATCTACTATTGGCTTAGAAATAGATAAGGAGGTAAGAACATTCACTATTCTTGGCTAATGTAAATGCAGTTTTCTATTTTCAATTAAATTTTCTTCACTGGTAATTGCAAAATGGCTAGCCGTACCAGTACGATCTACTATTGGCTTAGAAATAGATAAGGAGGTAAGAACATTCACTATTCTTGTTTAATGTAAATGCAGTTTTCTATTTTCAATTAAATTTTCTTCACTGGTAATTGAAAAATGGCTAGCTGTACCAGTACGATCTACTATTGGCTTAGAAATAGATAAGGAGGTAAGAACATTCACTATTCCTGGCTAATGTAAATGCAGTTTTCTATTTTCAATTAAATTTTCTTCACTGGTAATTGCAAAATGGCTAGCCGTACCAGTACGATCTACTATTGGCTTAGAAATAGATAAGGAGGTAAGAACATTCACTATTCTTGTTTAATGTAAATGCAGTTTTCTATTTTCAATTAAATTTTCTTCACTGGTAATTGCAAAATGGCTAACCGTACCAGTACGATCTACTATTGGCTTAGAAATAGATAAGGAGGTAAGAACATTCACTATTCTTGGCTAATGTAAATGCAGTTTTCTATTTTCAATTAAATTTTCTTCACTGGTAATTGCAAAATGGCTAGCCGTACCAGTACGATCTATAGTGGTATAGAAATCGATAAGGAGTTAAGAACATTCACTATTCTTGGCTAATGTAAATGCAGTTTTCTATTTTAAATTAAATTTTCTTCACTGGTAGTTGCAAAACAGGCTAACCGTACCAGTACGATCTACTATTGGCTTAGAAATAGATAAGGAGGTAAGAACATTCACTATTCTTGTTTAATGTAAATGCAGTTTTCTATTTTCAATTAAATTTTCTTCACTGGTAATTGCAAAATGGCTAGCCGTACCAGTACGATCTATAGTGGTATAGAAATCGATAGGGAGGTAAGAACATTCACTATTCTTGGCTAATGTAAATGCAGTTCTCTATTTTAAATTAAATTTTCTTCACTGGTAATTGCAAAATGGCTAGCCGTACCAGTACGATCTATTGTGGTATAGAAATCGATAAGGAGGTAAGAACATTCACTGTTCTTGGCTAATGTAAATGCAGTTTTCTATTTTAAATTAAATTTTCTTCACTGGTAGTTGCAAAACAGGCTAACCGTACCAGTACGATCTACTATTGGCTTAGAAATAGATAAGGAGGTAAGAACATTTACTATTCTTGTTTAATGTAAATGCAGTTTTCTATTTTCAATTAAATTTTCTTCACTGGTAATTGCAAAATGGCTAGCCGTACCAGTACGATCTATAGTGGTATAGAAATCGATAAGGAGGTAAGAACATTCACTATTCTTGGCTAATGTAAATGCAGTTCTCTATTTTAAATTAAATTTTCTTCACTGGTAATTGCAAAATGGCTAGCCGTACCAGTACGATCTATTGTGGTATAGAAATCGATAAGGAGGTAAGAACATTCACTATTCTTGGCTAATGTAAATGCAGTTTTCTATTTTAAATTAAATTTTCTTCACTGGTAATTGCAAAATGGCTAGCCGTACCAGTACGATCTATAGTGGTATAGAAATCGATAAGGAGGTAAGAACATTCACTATTCTTGGCTAATGTAAATGCAGTTCTCTATTTTAAATTAAATTTTCTTCACTGGTAGTTGCAGAACAGGCTAACCGTACCAGTACGATCTACTATTGGCTTAGAAATAGATAAGGAGGTAAGAACATTCACTATTCTTGTTTAATGTAAATGCAGTTTTCTATTTTCAATTAAATTTTCTTCACTGGTAATTGCAAAATGGCTAGCCGTACCAGTACGATCTATAGTGGTATAGAAATAGATAAGGAGGTAAGAACATTCACTATTCTTGGCTAATGTAAATGCAGTTTTCTATTTTCAATTAAATTTTCTTCACTTGTAGTTGCAAAATGGCTAGCCGTACCAGTACGATCTATAGTGGTATAGAAATAGATAAGGAGGTAAGAACATTCACTATTCTTGGCTAATGTAAATGCAGTTTTCTATTTTAAATTAAATTTTCTTCACTGGTAGTTGCAAAACAGGCTAACCGTACCAGTACGATCTACTATTGGCTTAGAAATAGATAAGGAGGTAAGAACATTCACTATTCTTGGCTAATGTAAATGCAGTTTTCTATTTTCAATTAAATTTTCTTCACTGGTAGTTCCGAAACAGGCCAACCCAACCTGTACGATCTACTATTGGCCTGGAAAAAGATAAGGAGGTAAAAACATTCACTATTCTTGGCCTATGTAAATGCAGTTTTCTATTTTCAATTAAATTTTCTTCACTGGTAGTTGCAAAATTGCTAGCCGTACCAGTACGATCTATAGTGGTATAGAAATCGATAAGGAGGTATGAAGATTCACTATTCTTGGCTAATGTAAATGCAGTTTTCTATTTTAAATTAAATTTTCTTCACTGGTAGTTCCGAAACAGGCCAACCCTACCTGTACGATCTACTATTGGCTTGGAAATAGATAAGTAGTTAAGAACACAATAAAAGATCCGCATACTTACTCATACCATTGTAGTGTGAAAAACAATGTGTTTATTTAGCAAAATTCTTTGTCTGATATTCAAAATAAATTTCTTTCTTTGATGGTGGTGCTCTTGCATGTCCAATTTTTAACATTTTGAAATGCAACAAGTAGTAGAAAGCTCTTAATTTTAGAATACCTTTATTCTTATGAGTTAACAGATAATCAATAATATTATTCTTTCCCAAAAATAGGCTTATTTGATTTCTCGGTTTTCAATTTGAGTCACCATGATTAAAATCATTTAAGTTATTCAGAATTGTTATTTCTTTTCAAAATTTGGCCTTTATGAAGGCATATCTTTAAGGGATTCAAAGGGATTGATTCATATTTGAAAATTCAGGCCAAAACAAAGCGAATTGAACTTGAAAAGGATAATGATTTTAGATTCCAAATTTGCTGCAGATTTTTAGGTTTTATGCTATAAATTTCTATTGAAAATAGAAACATTATTTTTAGCGTAGGTATTACATTAAATATATAAACACATTTGTTGTTATTAATTTATTTTATTAAAAAAGAAATACATTTTAAACAATTATTAAAATTCTTTTATGGACATTTAATACCAGTGCTATTCAATAATGATAAAAAAAACAGTAACTCTTATTGCAGTTTAATATTCACAGAATTTGCTAACAACTAATTCGGTTTATAGATCTGAAGTCCCTTGAAGATTATTGATTAGCCAGTTCTGTGAGAAACTTGGCGACCATGCTGAGGGTATCCCAGCCTAATAACACTGTGGAGCCTGCCTATACATATGACCTGCAGAAAACAAGTTTTTTAGTTTAGCCTATCCATATGCAAACTCCAGGCTTATATCAAGTTACAATCATGTTGAGGCATCATACAGGGGGACTTCAGGGTAGAAATTCTTATATTTTCATTCGATTGGCCAAAAGCAATGCAGATTTAAAGTGTACCCTTTTTAAAAAAGTTAAGATGAATACTTTTATATAATTTTACCAAAATTCAATGTTTTAGAATATTTATCATACATTGGATCTCTCATAATAAAATAATACCAATATATCTTTTCACCAATCAAACCAAAATCCCAATAACATAACCAGAAAGTAAAGCCACCAGAGCACCTGAAAATTTCTTCAAACTCATCAAAGATTTAATTAATAATTCAGGTCAGTTTACGATATTTAGATTCTGATGTTTCTTTTAGAATATGATTTTTAATGTTATTTACATATTGAATTAAAATAAAGTAACCAATGTACAAATGATAATGGTAAATGTACATCCTAGGCTTTCTAGCGGCAATTTAAAGAACTTTTATTCTTATTTTTAAACAGTTTTTAAAAGCTTCGCTAGGTAGCACTACTATGCACTTCTGTCACTTTTTTAAATTAAAAATCAAAAAATTTAAAAAATATATAAAATAAAAAATCAGGCTGTTTGGTTTCACTTATTTTTTATTTTAAAGTTACATTATTAATTTAAAAAAATGGTCTGATTAAAAAAAAAATGTAATCATTTCAAGCTGTTCCTATTTAAGAACTTTAAAAGGTAGGTTATAACCATTGCATGTTATCTAGTACGTATGTGATGTGACTTAGTAACGTGCGGATCATGTAAAACTAAATAGTTATAGTGCAAGTTAATTAAATCTGTTTAAATTATTGGATTTATTGTTAAAAGTGAAATAGAACTAAAAGAAATTAGAATCACTGGTCAAAGAAGCAAATCTGTAAGTTGAAACATTTTTTTTTTTTCAAACCGGTCTCCAAATCTAAGAAATCTTGCAGTTTGATCAGCATTTGCTATTAAAATAATATAAGCATTACATCCTTTCAATTGTGATTGTTTTATTACGGTTAATGTTTGAAAATTTGGTGCTAATAAGTCTTCGTAATCTTTAACTAGGACCTGTGCCAAATAAAAGGAAATTGCTTTCCATAATCGTGTAAGAATTAAAACAAAAAGGTGAGTTTTAAACTTTAATTGAATAGAGACCTACTTTAAAATAGGGTATCCCATGAAACGTATATAATATTTCATTACTAAATACGAAATTATAATAAGAATCAGTTATTAACGTAAGACAGTTCACTTTTTTACTTAATTTTCTTGCTAAATGAGTTAACATCCATCCAGAATCATCGTCCTGTTTAAGTTCTTGAAAACGGTTGTACAATTCTGTAGAGCTTATAATCTATATAATCAGAATGTAATATTTGAATTTTGTTAGTTTTATTAAATGAAAATTATCCATAAGTCTTACAAAATGGTATTATTGTTGCCTGAATTTACTGAAATATGGGACACTCTAAAAATAATGTAGGCGAGTACTGTTCTCATGCTTACTGCCAGTATCCAGTAAATAAGACATTTGAGTGATACTACAACATTTGCATGTAGCACACTTCCATTAAGGTAATTGAATTCACAATTCGTCTTTCAATTTTTAATCATGCACTTTGATAGAATACTTTATTTGCAATTTCTTAAGGTTACTTCATTTTATTTTCATTTACCTAAACCAAATTTTAAAACTATTTGGTGTGATCTGTCTATCTAGGTTACAACGGCCTCTCTTTTCTCATTTTCTAGCGGCAATGAGAAATCCTTGGAAGGATGGCCTTCATGGACATTGCCCAAATACCTACCTCTCAGAGGAGCATCAAAGGGTCAACTTTTGTGAAGTTTTTGGGATGGGTATCTTCCTCAATTCTTTCAACATGGCACGATATCATCCTCCTTGGACTAATGGTACGATTTTAAGTTCCTTCAGATTTTGTGTGTAAAGCGCGTAGGCCATAAAACTTGCAACACTTCATTCTCCTTCTTCCAAACAACTTTATGCTTACTTAAGGGAATATCCAGTACGTTATATAAGCATTAGCTTATTATTAATTATTTTGCTTGCCCATTTTCGTGAGTGTTTGTGTTATTTACGATCGCTCCAAGGTATTATAAGAAGAAAAATGTACTTTTACTATCTCTGAACTAAGTTGATTCGTTAGATTTTTTTCATGCCTTGTAGCAGTTAACTCTTGGTATAAAATATTTATATAGAGTACTGTAAGTCTGTGGATATATCTTGAGAATATGTGAATCTGTTTAATACGTAGTAAAGGCCGTATCTCTATTTGCTCATTGGAATAACTTATGGCGTTATTAGCAGCACACTACATTCTGTGCTTTCCAGGTTAGTTGTTCTTTGGCTTATTACTTATTTATAAAACCTTACCCAACTTTTTGTTTAAAATAATCAGAAAATGAGCTAGAATTATGCCTAAATTGTTTTGGTTTTTCCACCTTGGGAGTTAAATTAAGGAATCTCTTCCATTTCATAAGAATAAATTGTTTTTATTTGACTGGATTTATATGTAATATTCGTAATAAGTGAGGAACGCTATAAAAATTGAGTACCTAACACGAATTATATCTACGCAAAGAAGAACCAATATTGGAGGATGTGTGAACGGTTAAAAAAAAAAGAAGAAGAAGCAAATCTTGTATATTTTCAAAGTAAATTTATTTTTATTGTAGTGTGATTGAATTACATATCAGTGATAAAATGTTATATTTAGTTCCAATCTACATCGATTGTAGCAACTGGGAGCGTGACTTTTATGATTAGCTTACTTATTTTGTGTATGAATACCAAGGTAATAGTTTTTTTTTTTTGATGTTGGGAGATTTTAATTGTTGAATTGAAGGAAAAACATATTTTGTCTACACATATAGTATGGGTAGCATTATATTGTTAGGGAATTTCTAATTGATGTTCTAAAGATAAAATAGGTAATGGCAATGGGTTTAAATTGTTTGAATTTCTAAGTGACTGATATAATTGTATTAAATGGAAGACTGGATAGTGAATAGACGTATATAAGAAAGATTGGTTCATCCTTTATCGATTATGGGTGTATTAGCTCAGATTTGATTACATTAATTAATTCATTTAAAATTGACACCCAGTTATTCTTAGATCACATACCAAATAATATTTCCCTATCGTTTTCAAATGATCAAACAGCTCCAAATATTTAGATTGTGTCTTCCCAGTATATCCATATTAATGTGGGTAAAAACAGTTTTTTTTTCAAGGTTGCGTTACGAGTGATATGGATTGGAGAGTAATTTTATATATGTAATTTTATAAAACTGGCAGCGAATTATAATAAAAACCTTAATTCTAAGGAAAAAGTTGTGTAAAAGCAGAATTGGTTCACCAAGGAATGTTATAAGGTATTTAAGGAAATATAAAAGAACAAATCGAGTTAAGGACAAATTGTTGTATATTTACAATTTAATGAGGATTACAGAAAGTTACGTTTAAATAAGCTTAACAGGTACAATGATGCATAAACTGGAAAATTGTTAGTTTGGGATGTAGTTAGTTGCATGGAAAATAGAAGCAGTTTTTCATTTGGTAATATCTCCTTGCATCAGTGGATAGTGCATTTCTCTTCATCGTACAATATTTTAACTTTGATTAGTGATGTTCAGTATGCAGAGCCTTAAATTATAAATGATTTTTTAGATTAACAGTTTACATTAAATGAATTGCAATAGGCCTTAGTTGAAGCAAAATTTAAGTACAGCATGAATAAGTAAAAAAATAATGGTTTTCTGAAAAGGAGGGAATAATGAGAACTGCTATTCTAAAATTGAATTAATTTGAAATTATAAATTATTGAGAGTGTTGGGTTAAGCTTAACATCACGGCTGTCGTTTAGGAAACATTGAATAATTAGACGGAGCTAAACTTGGTCTAAGACTTTATGGAAAATAAGGATGTACAATTTCGAACTGAAGTACAGGTGTTAGAAACTGTCAATAGGGCAATCGTATGTTTTGGTGCACAGATATGGGGTGGGGCTCAGTTTGAGGAGATTGGAAAATTTCTGAATTTTATTTTAAAAAAAATTGTTTAGATTGCCAATTTGGCCATTCTCCATCTGGAAATTCATTTAATGCCCTTGGGCATTAAGAAGTTCTTCTATAACCTCAGATTACATTATAATTATATCTGTAATGTAAAAATTAGCAATAACTATTATTGTAAATAAACTCTCATGGTTTAATGAAATTAATAATTTAAATATGGTATTAAACATGGTATCTACAAGAGAATATACATGAGTGGTGAAATGTATTTATTGAAATACGCGAAAACCTTAAAAATCTGTTCAAGAAATAATTTATTTTGGATCTTAATAATTTACGAGTTCCACAATCATTTATGGAGCGTAGCATTTTGAGTTGGGTACTAAGAACTATTTAAATAGAAGCCTCCTCTTAGAAAGTACAAGGTTCATTAGTTCAAAGATTAGAAGTGGCATTCTAAGGTTAAACTAGGCACCTTTTAAATTAGGTACAAATAATCTATACACCCTTTGTCATTCAAATGGCATATGATAGTTGCATCACTTCCTAGTTGCATGTACGCGCTATGGTGATATTAAAAGTAAATAGTTAATGGAAAAAAAAAATGTATTGGTTGAAGAAATGATAAATCTAGTCAATGGAGCTGACTAGATCGCGTTGATAAGTTATTGTAGAGGCTTACCAGCTTCGAGAGAAGTTGTTAAATGTATGTCTGCTTACATTATATTAGACTGATGTAAAAAGAGCAGGCAACATTTCAGAGTCTAAATTGCATAAAAAAGGTTTACAATAATCAATTAAAAACCTGTTTATTTATCCGTGTGGTTTTTATATAATAGTGCTCAATATTTTCTAGATCCAATTCTCTTCGCTGATTCGAAGATACCATGGTGACCATTTATCACAGGACGTCTCACATGAGTTGAAGTAATTCGCATCCCTTACTGCATTATATTCAATTAAGGAAACTACTAATTCGTTATCTTATGGACCTGTTTTTCAGGTAAATTTATCTATTATTTAATTTTGGCGACACTCGACACTTACATACGACTACCTTACACACACATTTAACCATGCTGGCGACTCTCATGACTTATATAGGACTGCCTTGCACTCACATTTAACCATGTTGGTGACTCTCTAGAACTAAGAGGACTACCTTACACACACATTTAACCATGTTGGTGACTCTCTAGACATCTATATAGGACTACTTTGCACTCACAATTAACCAAGCTGGTGACTCTCATGACTTATATAGGACCGCCTTGCACTCACATTTAACCATGTTTGTGACTCTCTAGAACTACATAGGACTGGACTACCTTACACACACATTTCCCATGTGTGTGACTCACTAGACCTACATACGACTCCCTTACACTCACATTTAACTATGTTGGTGACTCTCTAGAACTAACAGGACTACCTTACACACACATTTAACCATGCTGGTGACTCACTAGACCTACATACCACTACCATACACTCACAATTAACCATGCTGGTGACTCTCATGACTTGTATAGGAATTCCTTGCACTCACATTTAACCATGCTGGCGACTCTCTAAACATCTATATAGGACTACTTTGCACTCACAATTAACCATGCTGGTGACTCTCATGACTTATATAGGACTGCCTTGCACTCACATTTAACCATGTTGGTGACTTTCTAGAACTAAGAGGACTACCTTACACACACATTTAACCATGCTGGTAACTCTCATGACTTCTATATGACCAACTTGCACACACATTTAACCTTGCTGGTGACTCTCAGGACTTATATAGGACCGCCTTACACTCACATTTAACCATGTTGGTGACTCTCTAGAGCTACATAGAACTCACATACTTAACCATACTGGTGACTCTCTATACCAGTATAGACTACCTATTAGACTATATACTAACTTACACTTATATTTTTCCATGATGACTACTCACAAGACATATAGGATTGCTATACAATCACAATTAACCATGATAATGACTCTCTAGACCTAAATAGAATTACCTTTGACTTACATTTAATCATGCTGGTAAGACATATAAATCTACGTTATACTTACGATTTAAATTATTTTTCATCGTGTGAAATGTAATTTATTTATGTATTGGTCCACATTATAATTTATTTTTCCACTATACACCACTCTCAACATCAACTAATAACTTATTGACTACCTTAGCGAATTAAATATATTATAAACACAATGCAAAAACAATATATATTCAGATTAATATATATTTATATATTTTGTAATTCAGTTCCCAGTCTCTACCATGGTGAAGTGTGTGTAAGGCAGTCCTATAAAGGTCTCGACAGTCATCAGCAAAGTCAGAATATGTGTTTAAGGTAAACCTATCTAGGTCACGAGAATCACCAGCATGGTTAAATGGGTGTGCAAGGTAATAGTAAGTACTGGGCGCCACCCTACCTTGCTCCGCAAGGTGCAGTGTGTGGAAGCCCGTAGGAACCTCGTGCCGACCCAGCTCGAGTGGCTAAAAGAAGAGAGAAGACTAAAATGATTAGGGGCGCTAATGACCTCAGCAGTCGATGCGCCGGAAAAAAAAATAGTAAGTAAGTCATGAGTCACCAGCTTGGTAAAATGTTTGGGCGAGTTATGAATATATGTCATGAGAGTCACCAGCATGGTAAAATATGTGTGCGAGTAAGGAATATATAAGTCATGAGAGACGCCAGTATGGTTAAATGTGAGTGTAAGGTAGTGCTGCATAAATCATGAGAATAACCAGCATAGTTAAATGTGTGTACGGGTTAGAAATATATATCATGAGAGTCTCTAGCATGGATAAATGTGTCTGCGAGATAGTAATATATAAGTCATGAGAGTCACCAGTATGGTTAAATGTGAGGAAGTTATGAGAGTCGCTAGCATGTTTAGATATGAGTGCAAGTTCGTATATATGTCATGAAGAGTCGCAAGCATAGTTAAATGTGAGGAAGTCATGAGAGCCGTTAGCATGGTTAGATAAGAGTGCAAGGTCGTATACATGTCATGAGAGTCATTGGCATGGTTAAAAGTGTGGAAGTCATGAGAGTGGTTGGCATGGTTAAATGTGTGGAAGTCATGAGAGTGGTTGGCACGGTTAAATGTGTGGAAGTCATGAGAGTAGTTAGCATGGTTAAATGTTTGGAAGTCATGAGAGTCGTTAGCATGGTTAGATAAGAGTGCAAGGTGGTATGTATGTCGTGAGAGTCGCCAGCATGGTTAAATGTTTGGAAGTCATGGGAGTTGTTAGCATGGTTAAATGTTTGGAAGTCATGGGAGTTGTTAGCACGGTTAAATGTTTGGAAGTCATGAGAGTAGTTAGCATGGTTAAATGTTTGGAAGTCATGAGAGTCGTTAGCATGGTTAGATAAGAGTGCAAGGTGGTATGTATGTCGTGAGAGTCGCCAGCATGGTTAAATGTTTGGAAGTCATGGGAGTTGTTAGCACGGTTAAATGTTTGGAAGTCATGAGAGTGGTTAGTATGGTTAGATATGAATGCAAGGTCGTGTATATGTCATTAGAGCGGTTGGCATGGTTAAATATGAAGAAGTCATGAGAGTGGTTAGCATGGTTAAATGTTTGAAAGTCATGCGAGTTGTTAGCATGGTTAGATATGAGTGCAAGGTCGTATATGTCATGAGAGTGGTTGACATGGTTAAGTGTGTGGATGTCATGAGAGTGGTTAGCATGGTTTAATGTGTGGGAGTCATGAGAGTCTTAAGCATGGTAAAACAGGGCATGGGAGCGATCTAGCGGCAGTTTGCTGAATGTTTGGTGTTTGCCATGGTGATGGGACGCGTTGCTATGGTAACATGGTCTCCAGAGGGTATATAAGAAAGTTCGTCGCGGGGGTGGGGTAGGGTGGGGAGAATAGTTGCTTTCTGACCGTCGAAGCGACAACATCTCCATAACCATTAACAGTACCATCATGATTCTTATGTGAGAGAGGTGAGGACAAGATATCGATGGTATTGGAGTGACGAGCGAGAGCGATATACCCCCCTGCATCACTCAAGTCGTACTGAAGAAAATTTGTTTATGTTTACGTATATATACTAGAGTTGACAGCTGTGCAATCTGGTGGTCATTTTTAGAACTACTAACTGTCAAAGTTGTTTACATATGTGTAAACAAACTGCCAAACTAGCCTGTTTAGTGGCGCCCTCCCGACGGATTTTTTTAGAACTAATTTTTTATTAACTTTTTTGATGTTTTGCGTACTCTTACGCATTTTTTTAGTACTAATTTTAAATTTTTTATCTTTTTCGATATTTAGCATCCTCTGCCGGATTTTTCTTGAACTAATTTTTTATGTTTTTTGTTCCATTTTTTTCCTTTTTTTAGTTTTTAACTTTTTTTAGCACTTCTTTTTGCTTTTTTAAAAATTTTTCTTTGTACAATAATAGAATATAAATATTAAGTCTATGTAAAAAATAGGTATTCAAATAAATAGATTTTTTTTAATTAAAGTGTTTTCTTTATTCTCATCCAAGCTATACATTATCATATCTTTACAAAAGTAAAAGTTTCATATAATTAATTATATTGTGACATAAACTTACATATTATACAACTAAATAATACATTTTGTAGTGGCTGATTCATAAGTTATTTTATATTTCCGTTCGGAGGATGTCATCTCCACGTCTTTTTCATTTTAACTTCATTTGATGAACAGTTTTGCAGGAAGTACTCCCAGTATTGGCTATTTAAATCTGAAAAGCATCATTATTGAATGAAATAAAGTGTTTAATACAGTTAATCTTGAATTATAAAGCGTTCTACCTAAAGATACTGCAATTAAAACTCTACCATTATTGAAGAGAAACGTTTATCTTACAGGAATTAAAAAAAAAATTAAATGATAAAAAAATAAAAGTGTAAGTTTAAATCTTGTAAACAGATATGATCAGTGTTTTAGATTTGGACACGTCGCATTGTAAAAATGGTAAATTTAGTAAAAAAAAAAATATATTATTTGAACTTGGCCTACTCCTACGATGTAATTTTAGTTTTTTACTAAACTTGTATTATATAATTATATAATATTATATAATTACCACTTTTCTAACAAATTAAATACAACAAAATTAATATTCAGAGAAAAATAGGTTTCATTTCAAAATAATAGTTTTCTTAGTCAATTTTAGAAAATGCGCCTACGAATTTAAGTTTAACGTTGAATATTTCAATCAAATTTTATCCTTTTCTCCAACCAAAATTAGAACTACCAGGTTAATTGGCAATGGGTTAACTCGTTTGTAACACAAATTTTAATTTTGAAACACTCTAATGCTACCTTTCTTGACTAAAATTGAACATTTTTCCATGAAATAAGTTAAAAAAGTATGGTTTAATTAAAAAATAATAATATTTTTGAAAAAAGTTTAATTTGGGTGAATAATTTTGCTCAATGATTAAAGATACAGGACTGATATTCAATTTAAGTAACTGTTTAAGAACTGCAACATTTTTTGATTAATATAAATGAATTCTTGTCAAGAATAAAATACATTACTTTCTATTGGGTGAAATAACGTCATTTATATATGGTTTAAACATTACCTTTTTCTAACAAAATTGTAATTTTTCGAAGAAAATATATTTTTAAATAATAGATCAGATACAGCGAGATTAATTTCGAAAAGGTTAACCTGGCTAAAGAATGCAATTATAATGAAAATGCTACAGAATTCGCCAATTTTTCAAATCATATTTTACACAAATTAAAACATTACTTATTCCTATTAAAAGGGAATGATTATTTATGAGGAAGGAGCTTTTAGTTTATGTTGCAATACTGATATTGTATGAAATAATAGATAAGATTACCTGAAGAAGTCCTACATAGGCTGAGTGGCAAGTGGATTGTTTACCTTGACTTCTTTATATCCCAGAATAGAATTGATGAGAATCGCCTAATAACGGCGTGCTGCTGGATGTAAAGAAGGGTCCATAGAGGTAATCATTTCCACAAGAAAGCTAAGCATTCTTGGCAAAGTTTTGGAAAACACTGGATAAAAATAGAACCCTTCTGGCTACAGATTATAGACTCTGCACAGCCATCCCTAAATATCTATCGGACGGCTTTGTTTCATCAGTTTCATTTCTTTGTCGACACTCATATATATTACGAATTAAACATTGGGCTTCGAGTTTATCTTTAGACATAACTTGAGGATTTTTCGCTGATGGCTAAGCCATATTGTGACCTAGGTACACTTGGACATATCGGACCCAAAGACATTTCCATACAGTTTTATTTTATATATTTTTTTGTTTACTGGGTCAAATTTCACTGTTGTATACATTTGTATTTAAACAGTTATTAATAAATAATTAAACCAACATCCCATACAAAATCTCAAAACTTTCATGTGACCTTCCTCACTCAGACAATATTCATGTCTTCATGAAAATAAAAACTGTAAATAATGACATATGAAGTTTGACCTATAAAATTTTAAAGTTGGAGTTAGTTGAACTTTTCTTATGAGAAGGGTGCGAATTTTTGCAAAATCAGAATTACAATTATTTCATTTATACTAATAAATTATTATTTTTTAATTAAATAATGATAAATAAGTGATTCAAATAATAAGTGATTCACGTAAATAAGTAAAATCTTGATAAGATAATTTTATGATAATCAAAAAACAATCTAGCACCTTCTTCTTTGAGTTTGAACATTTCACATTTAATCAAGAAAAAGAACTTATATTAATATCATATAAAAAATAATAACTACAACAAAAACATAGAGCATCTAACGATCGACGCAGGAATGGCAGTAAAATTACTTTATGATAAAAAAGTACGCGAACGATATTTAGTGGCTGAAATTATCAAAAATACACATACTAAACTGAACACTTAAACTAAGCAAACCATCAAGAACACTGAACCACAAAAAACCTAAATCACAAAAGAAGACAATAATGACGAATTAACAAAGCGGGCATGGGCAACTCAGATCAGCTTATATAGTTAATGTTAATATAGTTCAGACTATATTTACAAAAAGATGGAAGACTTCATCGAAAAAAACAAATACATAGAGGTTAAAAACGACCCGGCAACATATTCCAACAGCAAATCGTAGTAAGCTATAAAACCATCGACATTATATTTAATATTTCTAAAACTAAAACCCTGATTGTTGTAAGAGCCAGAACAATAGTTAACTACTAGTTCCATTTTAAACATTACAGCAGATCAGAACCCTGTTCCATACGTCATATCAGCATACGTGTCACAATCACAACAAATCGTGGAATAATCATGTTAATATCCTTTCTAAAAAAATTTCAAAAACGTTATACCAAATAAAATATATTTAAAACATTCTGTATATTTCACTACATAAACAGTTCGTCGGAACAAGATTTCCTTACCTTGATTACTGTTCGCTGATGTATAATGACAACCTGCAGAGGTGAATTTAAATTGCTAAGGTCCATAATTTCTACGTCCTTTATATTTTGAATTAAAAAAGGCATGAACATATTACCCTTCACTTCATCTTTCTTCGTTGGCTATGTGTGAAGCACTGAAGTAAGTATTTCCTAGGTAACAACTCCATGTAATGCTCTTCAGGAATAAACACCTGAAATATTTATTTGATATTCATTAGATTAGTTCTTAGGAACACCACAGAAGTTGATACTTAATTCTTTATATCTCTATTCAGAACCGTTAGTTGCAAAAATTCATTTCTAATTCAGTCCTCTTTATGATGGAAATCTTTACCTGCAACATTAACCCATAGCAACATTTAAAATTGAATTGTATAAATTATTTAATGCTATTAATAAGTTAAGTTAATTTTATTTATACTGATAATTTAAATTTATTTTAACAGTTTCTAACGGGAAGGGATTAGCTATGAGGTTAGCATACTGGACTCCCACGCGGAGGTCCCGGGTTCGAATCCAGCAGCTGACCCTTAGATTTTCTCTTCCTAGGAGCTTCTTACAGCTCACTGTCCGGTGATAGACAGTGTTGTCTGTAACGAGAGAACACTGTCCGGAGGCCGGCAGTGCACTGGAAAAAGCTCCGGGCGCTAATGACCTCAGCTGTTGATGCGCCAAAAAAAAAAAAAAAAAAAAAAAAAAAAAAAAAAAAAAAAAAAAAAAACAGTTTCTAACAAATCAATACTTATTTTTTGTTGCGTAATTAAGTGAATTTTCAAGTTAATATTTGGTTTATCATTTTGTAAAGAAATCCTACCATGTTAAGTGTCTTTATGTAATGTATTTCTTCTCTCTATGGCTCATAAAACATTGCAAATATCTGAACATCCTATTCAGATTAGTGAGCTACCAAATCAGTGATCAGTTTCACCCCACAATCCGCTTTAATTTCGTACCGTACAATTTTGTATCAATGAATGTTACTATTGCTAGTAAGGAACAAGTGCAACCCTTGTAATAATGAAATCTTGAAGGCGACGAGGCACTTCAATTAACTGATCAATTAATTTTGAGATTTACGAATCTAAACAATTAAACACTATAGAATATTATAGGAATTTTATTTATTTGAATATTTTATAACTACATACCCTGTTTGAATAAACTCTTGCATATCCCTTGCCACCTTTAGCATTAGTTGAATCTTGCGTATCCTTCCATAAAGTCATTACATTAAAATGTCATTTTTCTCGCCTGTTTTAACCAATAACTCTACACCCACACCTTAAAAATTATCGATAGATTTTAATTACAATTCTTAAATTAATAGTCTTGCAGGATCATTTTTAATTAAAAAATAATTTCTTAAAGCTATAAATCTGTGATCTGTTGTTACCTCCACCTTACGTATAGTAAGTTTTACGTAAAAATTTATATTATACTTATTTTCAAAAGCAAAAACGTTCTTAAGTATTATTATTATTATAATTATAAAACAAACCTTGTTTCAAGAAAAGTTTTCCCATGAATATAATTCTTCCTTACTGCTATAACTTTCCACGGAAAATAAGCAACACATGGATCTCACTGGTTTGCAATCATCCATCCACAGATCAATAGTGTAACACCAAAAGGAAGATCTTCTCTGAAACCTAAATAATTAAGAAGTAAAGTTTCTCAAAAAATAAATGAGTTTTTTTTTTTAATTATTCCTCCTTCCTAGGCCTACATCATGAGTTTCTGTAAATGATTCCGTTGCCTTTTTTTGTTAACCACCGACCACTAAAACCTCTTGAAATTTAATGACGAATGATACAATAGAACCAGAGACCAACAAGAAAATCATTGATTTTTTTTAACCCAAAAATATTTGATGTTACGGTTTATACCACAATATAATTTTAACTTAGTGAATAAAATTTAAACATAAAAAGAAGAATACTATGTATTATAGATATAAATATATACATATGTATATAAATATATATCACCTTAGATTTTATCCGTTATAGTACGCATGTTTATTGTATCCCTGGAAGGTTTTGGACTTTCATCAATCAGAGATAGATTCAATGAGGTAAAATTGCTTCAACTTAAGTCATGTTTCCTCCTCGAGGGTCACTTGCGTACTGAGAGAGGGAGGTTATACTACACAATACCTGCAGACAAAGGAAGGTTACATGTTCTGTCCGTGTGTTATCCAAAATGTTAATAAATCTTAAAACATTTTGTAAATTAATAAAAATAAACATTAATGAAAACTAGTGAATTTGTAAGGGTTCTTACGTGTTGTAAGTACATTTGTAATGTTTTAGAAATGTGAAATTGGAGATGTAATTTTTCCCCTGGGGGGGGGGGGGACGGAATATAGGCAGTAAAAACAATCTTTTCAAGGCAATTTTTATATTCAAATGACATAACATTGTCAACACTTGCCTTCTAAAACCAGTCCAAAGAGACGTAAACCATAAAACAATATATCTATTCACTATGCAATAAGATTACCAAGAAAAATTTTTTTTTCTTTAAAAAGTACCGTCTTTAAAAAATCTAAATTTAAATCTTAATGAATGATTTTTTAATGAAATTATAAAATTACTCGATTCACGATATTGTGCGATTAACTGTAAGGTAAAAGGTTAGAGAAAAGCGTACAAGCTTTAGTTTAATTAAATTCCTAAACTAAATTTTAGCTTCGTTGCTATTAACGTAGCTAGTTGGAATTGGCTATATTTAAAAGATAGACTTCTATTTTTGAAAAAATTTTGTAAACTTACCTTATACTCAATCCATCTTTAGCTATTCCATACTTTAAGTCAAAAATTAGGCTTGCCCTGAAAAGTTCAGTTCCAATAAAACCCGCGGCTTCCCTACCAACAAATTGAAATGTTTTAATTAGGAATTCGATCTATTATTAAAATGAAAAGTGATCAGCGTATTCTCACACAGTATAGCGTGCGGGCAAACTAAATGAAGTATAAAGCTTCCTTCAATTGTGCATTATTATTGCTATATAATTTTGGTATTAATAATTTAGAAGACAAATATAAACT
Organism: Rhodnius prolixus; assembly: GCF_049639745.1. Taxonomy (NCBI): domain Eukaryota; kingdom Metazoa; phylum Arthropoda; class Insecta; order Hemiptera; family Reduviidae; genus Rhodnius; species Rhodnius prolixus. Next base: position 8,347,575 of record NW_027411583.1, on the reverse strand, counting down.
TACGACAAAAAGGCTACTCCTTGAAGGTTGGGTAGGTTGTTGACTCTGGAATATACAATTAATTTGGTCATTAAAGGTAAACATTAAAATTAAATTTGTAAAGGTGTATTTTTATTTTTATGTTTACTTACAATAATTGTTTCCTAGCAGTAATACTTCTGTTGATTAGTTGGCGATTAATTTTCTGTTTTCTAAATTGTACTGGTTCCTTGTTTCAATTTAGGAAAATTTCCGTGAAGTAACAACACTAGTAACACCTAACGCTTCTTGATGATAGAAGTTAGACCGTTCTGGCAGAAGGATTCTCTAAGGTTACCCAACAGATGTGACTAATTTTCATATGATATTTAAAAGTTAATGCTAATTTATAATTATAAATTTTGATTACTGGTGCAAAATAAATAAATGGAAACATTTATCATTGTATTTATCATATTAAATTAACTAATAAATGCGATCTATCACATTATTTTGTTTGTATCATTACTACGAAAATCAAAGTTACCTAATTAATATAGGCATAGCAGTAATATAGGTCATAAGATTGAGTAAAAAATACGCATGGTACATTATCAATTAGAGAGACAAGAAACACTAAACAATAATAATTGAATAAGGCTGTAATTTAGAATAATACAAATTATAATAGACTAAGAAATGAATACTAAAATGGATAATTATAGACATAAAATTAAGAAGAAATAATACTAAAACTAATACAGAATAAAATCAAATGTAGCTAATAAATATAAAGAATAGAGTGGAAATAAATATGTTTCATTACTTTTTATTCAAGTGCAAATTAAATTACAACAATTTGTTGAATATTCATATGACATCAATCAATCAATGAATCAATATATTCCAATAACAAATCTAATAAAACCATTCACACAGTGCTAATAGTGTTAATTTAAAGCAATTAATGGTACAGTGAGAGAGCTGTGTTACAAGCGTCTCATCTTCACCGATATAATATGTATGACTCATGTCTTACATGACATTGTCTTCAGATTTGGCCGTGGGTTTATTTAAACGTTTCACATATTATATAGGGCAAATTAGTTGTAGTTGGAGAAGTGATAAACAACTCAAGGAATTCGTCAAGTCCTGACGAGAGATGTCAGACAGACGGTAAGTTATAAAGAAGAGAAACAAGAAGTGTAAAAAAAACATCGAAATGTACGCCTCAATGCTTAGCCATATGACAGCCCATGATGATGTGTTTTGTGTTGAAATACTCCTTGGAATAAGTTAAGAATTGAAAGGTTCGAAAAAAGAAAGAAACTTCAGATTGGAAACCTTTTTTTTAGCGGAGTGCAGGCTGCGAAAAATTTGTTAGAAAATGGGCAGATATTATATTATTTTATGATAAGAAAGTTTGTCAGAGATTTAGAACAGTATGACGTGAAGAATTTCTTATATCTGTACACCCTAAGATAGTGTCAGTGAAGTAGTCAGTTTAGTAAGTACTACGAACTGCGAACTTGTTAAAGGATGATCTGCTTGTATACAGAAATGTTCAGTTTTTCAAGTCTCTCCACTACTGTTGAACATGAGAGGAGAAAATTGAAAATGATGAACATTCTCGTATGAATTTTAAGAATATTTTCTTATAATAGAGGTAGCGTTTTTATAAGTTGTGGCCTTATTTATCTAAGAAATGTAACTTATAAATTTTATATTATATTTACACCGGTATGAGTTTTAATTTCATTTAAAAATATTCTATATATTTACTTACCCTCCCGAAATATAGGTTTGAATCAAGTCCTAATTTAGTAAAACAGTTTACTTTTCAAAATTCACTAACTTACAGATACGTATTTTTCGTGAAAAATCTAATCCGAAGATTTGAACGAATTAGGAATATTTCCTCTCCGAATTGAAAATAAAAGCAAGTTAAAAGAAAAAGACTCCTCCTCTCCATTAGACATTCAGAAGTAATCTATTTTTCCTGCGTTGTCAATATAAGCTACTACAGCTGCACACTCTAGTAGTGACCAGTTGAACTTTAGCCGACTAATAACTCTCTTAAGTTTATTTTTTTAAAACTGGACATAGTATTCGTTGCTTCATTGTATTCCACTTATTTATGCTATAATGAAGCTATAGGTAATTTATTTGTAATAATACCTTATTACTATTAATTACTTGAGAGAATAATTTTAACAAATAATCACCTTGCCTGCCGATCAAAAAGGAATTAAAAATATGTTAAAGAGCAGTTTGCACAAGTTGCTGCCGATACCGTCGTACCCCGCGACGTTGGACGTAAAGCAATTTTTGGAAGGGATAGCATCGGAACTGTAATTAGTTTCGGTTACTATCTCCAAAATTTAATTTAATATAACGACTCTGAAAGTTTATTACTTAATAACACGAAAAATAATCGAGATACATGTTTCTTAGGTAAAATATCTCTATTAATCACTTACCTGATTACTAACTACGTCCTCGCGGCATTCGCTAACCAATTAAGGCTTCCTTTGCGTATGAAGTTAAGTAGTCTAGCCACATTGAGGATGTCCCTTAATGTTTTACACGTAAACAACAGCCATCAATTTAGCTCATATAATTTAAACTGAACTAGATCGAACTCTCTTAGTAAATTATAACACAAAAGAGATGTAATAACTGATATAATCTTAGAAGAAACTGTGATCTATCCTTACTTTGGCGTAAAAGACAAATTTCGTATGTCAACTCCACTAGAATTCTTCTTCAATCTTGACAGGCTTAGATCTGTCTTAGAACTTTTAAAGCCTTGAGAGTACAATAAAGGCCAGAAAAGTAGTCTTTTCCTAAAATTCAACATTACTGGCCCCAGTTTAGAAGCGAATACTTAGCACTTATTTTTTAGAAGCAGTAATTATCACAGATATTAATGAAGTACAGTAACTCAGATAATCAATGCCAGTGTTAAAATACTACTGATAATGAGCTAGAATTATAATGTGCAAAATGCGAGTTTTTTCGAATCTACCCAGAAATTAGTATTTAAAACAAATTCATTAAATCAAATAATGAACCGTTTTAAATATCAGAGGTTAATACTAAAAACAATTGCACGTTTCATAGAATACTGTTACATTAAATTCATGAAACAGAGTAGAATAAAGCAATAAAACGTTTATTTTATATTTTAGGTAAACTCTGGTCTACGTAACATCTATCGTGTTAATTAATTCATTGATTTAATATATTTTAGCCCAACTTAGGCACTAATTAAACTAACAAAAAAATAATTACTACTTACCACAGTCCACAGTTGGATTAGGCATTTCCCACTCAATCGCAATCACTATCTAAATGAAGACAGAAACTGCAGTGCCTGGGAAACCTACCCACCCCGTGATCTAGGCCTAATTTAATCTTATTTAAATCTTCATCTCTTTATGAATATTAATACAAAACGGTCATAAGACAGAGTAACAATTAAACATTTTTGGTAAAGAGGATGGAGCACGGTTGAGGATTAAATCGAAGGGATTTTTCTACTTTCTAGTTTTCGAAGAAAGAAAATTCATTCAATGTTCTTAACCATATCTATTTTTCTTATGCAAGTATTTGAAATACTTAATTCATTTCGATCTATGTATTCTATAAACTATCATTACATCTTTAGGTGTAGTCTTAGGTACAAAGTGATAGTTGATTCGTCAAAGGGAGTTAAATTAAATTGATTTCTGCCATTAATGGAAATAGGAGTACAATGATTCTTCGAGGTTTAAAGCTCACCATCTTACCTTGGGTTGGATGGACCAAGTGACGACCTAACAGATCAGAAAATAATGGAAATGCTGTTTTGAACTTTAATACAAGTGGAAACGTTTTCGGCATCGCACAGAGATGGTGCTTACTGCTTAAATTTTTTTTTTGTTCGTCCTTGTACTGTCATAAAAAATATAAGTTCTCTTGTATTGACGATTGGAGATTAGAGGTGTATGAAACAGCTAACACTGTAGGCATATCAGAAGGCAGGGAACAGTATACAATGCATATTAAGCCATACATCATTTCTCCAAGTAAGAGTACTGAGTATTTTTCTGAATACTCCCAATAATTTAGAGCTGCAACAAGTATAGCTTCAAACTTTGAGCTCAGCTGTTAGGAAAACACTTCCCCTAAAATCTAAATGCTTTTTGCTCAGAACAAGGTTCTCAGCCTGGAACGTAGCGATCATTCAGCCAAAAAGTCACAGAATTGCCCTTATGCAAATTCTAAAATTCAAGCTCCATCTCTCTTATATGGACCACTTTGCTCCTGACTGGAACCATCAGTTTCAATTTGTGCTATCACACACATTCAGTAATTCGTCGAATCTTCCCCCAGATAACTAATGCTAGCTTTAAATCTCTTATAATGTTTATCTCACTCTTTAAAATATTTCTGTTTTACTTCCTCTTTGATTCAAGACCACTGCAACAGATAACAGCCGAATATAATTTTAATTACTAGACCAGAAAAATGAAAAGTAACTCAATAAAACAAATGTCTTTTTTAATTAATAAATAAATACATTTCAGAATTAACATATAATTTTTGTATAAACAACGACCAGCTGCTAAATGAAACATATTTTTTCATTGTTGACTTGTAAAATAATTTTCATTTTCCAATTTAAAATTTAGTACGCAAGGATGATAGCTCCTTGTAGAACCGAACAAATATTTTTATAATTCTTTTAACGTGCTTAAAATTAAAATACTAATTAATTTTAATATTTAAAATTGTTTAAATTCATTAAAGAGCGAACTTGCAAAGTGAGTATTCGTCGTCAAGGCGTGCGTTTTTTTTTAAACTACGTTTTTATTTCTCTCTTTTTCTTTTTTTTCAAGAAAAGCACTTAATTTATTTCGAATTGACAGAAAAAATTGAAAATTTAAAAATTTGGTGTATATTCATAAATATTTTATTAATTTACTTTTAGATTGTTTTTTATTCCTTACACATCTTGACATTCTGGCTCTTCTTGTATAACTGTATCCGCTTGTAGACGTTCTTTTTCCAATATTAGGCGATCGCGTAACTGTAAACAAATTTTGAGATAAGATATAAAACTTTTTTTAACGTAAGAAAATCATTATGATTTTTAAATAAAACTGGGCTAACTTTCCTAACAGGATTAGCGTATCTGGCATGAAAAGATTCTTTCATTTATTATATTATATTTTCAATTGTTGAAGAGAACAATTTTCTACAAGCAGAGTTGTATTATTAAATACACGTTATGTTCAATGTTTCATAAAATAACTAAAACTATGCTAGAACAAAAATAGTACTTTAGATTACTGCTTGATCGTTAGATTACAACTATACCGCAACGAGAACTCTTCATCAAATTTAAATGATAGTCTTTATCTGGGTTTTTGGTTTTAGGCTTGAAGAAAATTGGCCGTGTTTCTGTCGAGAGAATTTTGAAAATTTTTTAAATCAATATATTTAAATTTCTAATATTTTATAGATGGTGATGGAATGAAATTCGTAGAAATGGTTATCTGGCAGTATGCAGGAGATGAACTCATTTTTCCTGTAGAAAACGGGAAAATAATGGAACGAAACCGAGATAAGGTAACACATAAGTATTCCCTACCCGTGGACTGAGGAAATCTTATAAAGTTTCAAGATCGGAAATGGTTTTCATTGTTTAAACGCATCCATTGGCTTTTCTGTGCCTAATCCCCATTAGGCACAGAAAAGCCAATGGTCGTTTTGGAGGAGCATTTTTTTCTTTCTTTATCGAATGAGGTCGATCGAAGAAAGTAATCAAGTTTTACAGGCAGATTTTTCGATCATACGTGGGAAGAAAATACTAAAAATGAGTAATGTGAGTGTTGAAAATTAAGGTAGTTAATGTAGCGCGCTTACCTCAGAATTTAATTTCATAATTCTATTGCTTATCTCAGGCGCCAGCAGACAGGAATGTTGTTCGAGGTCATCTAATGAGGCCCTCCTGGTGAAATGGCTTCTAGGCAAAGCACCCTATTAAAGTTAAATCAATAACAAAACTTAGGGCAAAAAAAAGGAATTTATTTGCATAAAAGTTTAAGTTGGATAATGACAATTCATACTTCCTGACATATTGTATAACTTTTCCTCAAAGGAGGAGGTCCATCTAATTCTTCTCCATCTAGCATTTTAATCAAACTATGCCTGTACAGGAATTTACTTAGTAAAAACATACAAAACTCAGCGCAAAATATGCTTATATTTTTACAATTTGTATTAACTAATACATAAATAAGAAAAAATAAAATAATAAAATTACTTCTCACCTTCTGGATAAAGTAACCAGACTCTGACGATGTTTAGACGATCGTTTACACTTACCCAATCTCATTTTAATAGCTTCAAAATGGTTCTGTATAGCAATACCCAATTCTGGACAACCCTCTTCATCAACCTAAAGTCAAAATAACAAATTACTGATTGTAGCATGGCATTTTTTTTTATACTTTTGACTGGTTTCAGGTTTTCAACCATCAAGAGAGCTTGAGTCAACACTTGTGAGTCAGAAAATGTAGTGTGAGACGGAAACTTGATTGAAATCAATTTCTCTTATTAAACTTATTGAGTAAAAATATTCTCACATTGGCATAGCCCCTAATGGTGGATACAAAACGGGACAAAAACAAAAAAAATGGATGACACGACCAAAATCAGTGATATTATCCAGAATTGTGGATATAACCAAATTTTCAATAATAAACTTCTATTCATTTCCATTTCATAAAGCAAAATCACTTGAGAAAAACATTACGCGTCAAATTATAAAAATTAACTTACCAGAGTTCTACAGTTTTTAAATATGCTGTAGCCATCACTGCCTTGTGCGAGATAAGTTTTTGTAGCTAGCCTATAGCGAGAATCATTTCGAAGGTATTCATCTCCAACCTGAAAACAATTTCAATCTATCAAGTATTGCCAGAATGTAAACGATTCTTAATGATGGAAAAGCTCCTATTTGTAAGGGAAATTTAGTTGTTTTTCATCGTGCATTTTTTGGAAGCTAAAAATATTGATGTATTTTTATTTCAGTAACTTTATTCACTTAATAGAATGTATTATATAGGTACTCATTCTTTTGGTTGGCCTAGGATTATAACAAAAATGGAATTTTTCTACTTTAACACAAGAATGTTAATATTTGATGGGAAATATGGTCGGGAGACTAAATAAATCTATGGACTAGTTCACTGGAGGAGCAGAATGGATAGAGGAATAAGGGTAGCAGCTAAAGTAGTGCCAGAGGAATTCGGTGATGTAGTTTCTTTTTTTTTTGTTGATTATCATAACAAGGATCATTTTAAAAGTTTACAGAGTTGTGAAAGAGAAGAGAAGAAAAACATTAACAGAGAAAATGCCTTAAGCAATCGCGAGTTATAATGATAATTTAGAAGTTGAAACTCTACTCTTAATTCGTTTCTGAATACAGAACGGTAAAATAAGACAAAAAAATTATAGTTAGCCTTTTTTTTTATATTAGGTCAGAGGATGTGACCTGTTTGCAGCATAGGCTGACTTACAGAAATTTATGGCACCCATTTTATCTGCCATTTATGTTAGAAATTTTGTCAGGTTTTGGCACAATGTCATTTAGAATACGAGAATATGACTAACGACTTGTTATCCTTCATAAATACATTCGCGATAAAAGACAGGAAAAAAAAAGTCGCCTTCAAAGGTGACTTCAAATACTGAAGGAGATGCAAGACTCGCTCAAACTTTTCATTTTAATTTTTAATAGAAAAAATATAATAATTGAAATGAAACGCCACGTATTTTGATATTAACCAATAACAGAAAGTTAACATCTATTTTTCAGTATGTCTATCATTATTACTAAAGTATTATTAAACAATTACTACCATAACTAGGGAGGCACTGTTTTTTTAAAGTTCAATTACTTACCTTAATAAGGCCTCTTTCTACCCTAGTTCCCGGTTCGTTTTCTTCATAGAAAGCAAATTGGATTCCACCGACCTGAGGAAACCTTCCTTCTAATTTAGGGTAACTTGAAACACCATTTTCTAGCGCGGTAACTATCTGTTCCCCTAAATAAATAAAAAAAAAAAGTAAATAAGAAATCAATAAATAAAACAAATTTCGTTTTATCTTTTGTTTACTCTGTTAATTAGACATTTTTTATATATGCTACCGAGACCGAGGAGCCAATTTCAATGAGAACTTCATTCACTTTGGAAGAATTATTTTCAATCTCTTACAGTTTAAAGTTGCAGTAAGCTGCATCAGATTACAATGACTCTTGTCTATTAAACATTGACTCTTGTGGTCGAACTTTTAAGATAATTTATACTTTTTGGCTTCTACTATCCATTAAAATTTAAATTGTAACAAAGGCCAAACATCCAACTTATTCATCAGTTTAAATATATATATATACTCGTAGTTTTTATAAGCATGTGTAAACCTGTGTCTTTCTACGAAATATATCAAAAATTAAAAATTGCAGGAAGTTGAAATTCTATATTTATTTCAACCTGAGTCCTTCTACAGAGAATTCTGACTACAACTTAGCCATTAACTTTAAAAATAAAAAAAAATGAACGAGCTAGTACCTTGAGAATGTTAGAAAAAGTCGTCGAGTTCTCATTAGATTTTGTAAATAACAGATAAAGATTCTTACCGGTAACTTCCAGAACTACAATCGGATCTGTGAGTGGTACAACGGACATCAAATCTCTCATAGTGAACGGTCCAGGTAGGTGTATCCTGTCAGATCTAAAAGTTCCACTATTTAGGATGACAAGATCGGCTCCTGTTGCTGCTAATACCACGTCACACACCTAAAACAAAAAAAAAAAATCCTTTAAAGGTTTTTTAGTTTATAATATTATTATTATTATTATTTGCCGGCGCATCGGCGTCTAAGGTCATTAGCGCCCATATATTTTTATATTTATTTTACAAAATAAGTACACACTTAATTTTTTACCGAGTTACAGTTCAAGATAATACTTCAAGGTACAATCAGAGAAGTAAAAATATAATAATAGTAAAAAATATAATAGTGCAACTGTTCAATAAGGATGAAATAGTCTCCTTAACAACTACATACTAGACTAATTTTAATTATATATAAGCTATTTATATTTAAAAACTCTAAAATAAGTTAATGTTAACATTTATTTCGTTTTATTATAAAAATAGTGCAGAGAATAAAAGATACATGTCGTCCACAGAAAAGTTTTCAGCTTTATATTGAATGAATCAAACAAATCTCTACTTTATACCATGACGCGAGTGACATGATAGTTTGTAGAATAAGAGGAGCTCTACAAATAATAAGAAAACGAGCTTAATACAATAAAATTTTGAGTTATCAAATTCCGCTCCGACATTAATAATTTCAAGAGGGATGGAATTGAACTTTTTATTTAGTTATTTTACAATATTAGTAGTTAGATAAAATAATAATTTTAATATAAAATACAGATAATAGGTATGAACTCTAACTTACCCAATTCCCTAGATTTGTTTCATTTTTTCTAATTGATTCGAATCTTCCATCTAATTCTACAGTAAATTCGCCCAATACTTCATCCAGTTTTCCCTCCATCAATACTGCATCAGAAAGGAATAGAAATTGACATTAACAAGAATACCCTTTCAATTACAATGTAATTAAGATAATATGATTTTTTTTCAAACTGTGAATGACAGAAAATGACAAGAATAAGTTAAAAAAAGCTTAAAAAACTATTCGTACGCGCTCGAAAACAGCTCAATAAAGTTTGAAAAGTAAAATTAAAGTTATCAATTTCAATCATCTCAAACAAACTCCTTTTTCTTCCATTTATCAGTTCCAAAAGATTACTTTAAATTATTAAACACAATTTACTATGATCGAATCTGAAGTGCTACTTCTAACTCTATTAATCTGGCGGTAATTCATGATTATAATCGTAATTCTACATGATTAATAAAAAACTTCTTTAATACAAGAATTTTAAATCAAATATATCACAGTAACGAGTTCGATTACACTATTGAATCTAAAGTGTAGGATTGGAGCACAAATCCGTGCCGTACCCCCCTCCACACCAAATTATACAATTTATTATGTCAGAATCGATAAGGAATTAATTTGAATGGTTCACGATGTTGGCCCACCGGTTTGAAAGATCTAAAATGCTTCTCTTTACATGATGGTTCTAGTTTTTCTTCAAAATACTCAATAGAGAAATTGTAAAGGTCAATCTCATTGCTGAAAGCCCAGCCATTGAGGCCATATTAGATTGCTGACGCTAGGATATAACACAGAATGACAGCTATCTGGCCAGGAAGAATACACTGTCCCTTTTCAGATTACGACTCTTTTAAGTCAGATCATGCCAAATTTACCTTCCATCATATTTACTTATGTATTATTGCTAGCTTTATAACTTCTTCAAGGAAACTTAAATATCCAATTAATTAAATCTATTCAAATAGACTGGTTCATATTCAATGAACATAATTTACTTATTAACACTATTGGAATATCATATATGGCATAAAGAAAAGCCAAAACAATCCAGACAGAGAATGAATACGAAAGAATTAATTAAAAAATTAATATAAACCTGTATACTTTTCTAATTCTTCACTCAGTTGTTCATCCTCGTCATATGACGAATCTACTTTAATTTCATTAATAGATACTTCCACGTTTGGGCCATTTTCAAAAGTGATATAAATTTTAGAGAAATTATGAAAATCTGTACCACTTTTAACTACATATTTGCCATTTACCTGTAAACAAAAATCATATGTACATATTATGTTAAGAAGATACTTGTTAATACTGCGTGTACAAATATTCCAGGATAGCTTGTAACAAATAAACAACAAACCATTAAATACTATAATGAACCTAAATTTTTCGGGTTTATCACCTGAGCTAATCACTTACCACAAATAAATTTGGTTACGCGGATAAGAAAATTATAGAGATGATCATAACATAACTTTTAAGCAATTTTGCAGACCGATAGTTTAATTTATTTTTAATATTGTGAATATTTAGTAACAAAAATTTTACTTTAAGCTTAGGTAAAACAGAAAAAATACCAGAAATGGCAACTAAGATGAATGCCTCTCCCCGAAAACCAAAATTAATTTCTCAAAAAACGTTTCAAGTAAAACCGATTAGTTCTTTATAAGAACCTTAAGAACATACATTTAAAGAGCACTTTAATTTAATTACTTTCATGAAAAGAAAATCATAAATTCCGTCCTTAACTTTGATTGAATCATAAACATTACGGTTGCCTTCTTAAAGACTTCCCTTGAAAAAATACAAATGGTAAGGATATAGCTTACCGTGAGTTCTTTAAATCAAAATAGTTATACACATCTATTGACTCTGCTGACCAATAAGTATTCAAATGGTCAACAGAAGAATTGTGCTTGCTTCATGGTAAGGAACCTATTGGAATGTCATGATCTTAACACACTGGGTTGTATTTCTAGGTATAAAACTAAAAAGTCGTTATTTAAAAAAGAAAAAACAACTTAGTTAACCTGAAATTATCATATGCTGTGGTGGTAACGTTAGATAGCACTTAAATCGGTCGAGATTTTGTACATTACTACGAAACAAATGACAAAAATTACTACCTTATTCACAAGATATATGTGGTCATGACCTCCCAGTATAAGATCTATCTCATCGCAACATTTCGCCAGTTTTTCATCATTCGGCAATCGCATGTGAGTCAATGCAATAACTAAATCACATCCCTAAAATGTAAAACATAAAAATAATATTATAGGGATCCTGAAGTTTTCACTGTTTTTTTTTGTTTTTGAAAATTAATGCTGTATTTTTAACATTTGTAAAAAACATTTTATTGAATATATTGTCCATCGCTAGCCACTAGTTTTTCCCATCTTTCTGGCAGCACTTGAATTCCACGTCGGAAAAATGATACTTCTTTTGAGGAAATCCAAGAGTCGACCCATTTTTTAGCATCTTCAGGAGAATGGAAGTGCTGCTGAGCTAGGCTACATGCCATCGAGCGGAAAGAGTAGTAATCATCAGGGGCAATGTCAGGTGAATAAGGCGGATGGGGTACGATTTTCTATTTAAGTGTTTCCACATAGGTTTTCACCGGTTGTGCAACATGTGACCAAGCGTTGTCATGTAGCAACATCATTTTGCCGTGTCTCTGCTCGTATAGCGGTCGCTTTTCTTTCAATGCTCGGCTCAAACGCATCATATGTAACCGATAGCGATCTCCCGCTTTGGTTTCCTCCGATTTTAGCAGTTCGTAATAAATTACGCCCAGCTAATCCATAAACGTATCATTACATATCACACCACTAATGAAGACTCACTGTTTGGCAATTTCATAAAACTGTTTTTTAAAGACCTAGCTCTTACAAACCAAGCTTCAAAATATAAAACGGTGTTAGAAAAACATTTTAATTTAATACTTCTATTTTAATCTTTACCTCATGTTTAAGTTGTGCACCTAGGTTTTTACCAGCATCCACAAAATCTAAAAAGGTAACTTCATCGGGATTTATAGTGGATAAGGTGTCCAACCATTCTCTTTCTACAAGACCTACCTGAAATGAACATGAAGTAATGTTAGCAACATTAACAAACTGGGACAGATCGTAATCAGCAACTATCGGATTTTGGAGCATAGTTTAAAGACGAAATAGATTGTCTTAAGATGAACTTCTGCCTATCTAACCTAATTATAAGTAGCTAAAATTATTTCACTAAAAAATTAACTATATCTAACCATAAATTGTCAACAACGGTTAATAAAAACGTGTGAAATTTCTTTTATCTATAAAGCAATAATATTGTATGAATATCACTTTTATTCCACTAATTTGAATCTTTATTAGCAGAAAAATTGCTAGAAAGAAAGAGTTCCTACAATGCCCGCTGACTAAAGAAGGTTCAAGAACAGCCATGTTTGAAGTCTTGTCTGTAGTAAGTGAATTTAATTTCTAAATAATTTTTTTTAAAGAATTGGACTCCTTACTGGAGTGACTTAATTCATAGATATACAAATAAATGCAAATAACATAATTTTTGAATTTATGAATGGAAAACTTACCAATCCTATCCTTTTTCCAGCCCATTCTATAACATGAGTTATTTTTCCGTCACCTAATGGTCTTCCTGTTTCATTATCGATCACATTGGACATTAACCAAGGAAATTTTGTGTCAGCTACTCTTTCGCTTAATATTTCCAAACCAAAATCTTAAAAATAAAATAAGAGCAAAATTAAAAAAAAAAAAAAAAAATAGATTATAATATCGTAGGAGCTGACAAATTTTAATTTTAAAAATAAACTTACCAAAATCATGATTGCCAAAAACAGCGCAATGAGTGCCAAAAGCGTTTAATACTGGCACCATTTGGGCTCCTTTGGTACAGGTACTCACTGCAACCAATAAATTATCTAATTAAAACAAGATTAAAACAATGTGTAATCAATTTACTCCAATTAAGAAAATAAAAACAAAAACATAGGTAAGAATATAGCAGAGAAAAGAATACAATGAATGAATGTAACCGTTTCAATAATGAATTACTATTTTTTTGACCTAGTTTAAATTTTGAAAATAATACGACTGATAAAACTGGGATTTTACAAAAGTTAACATTTAGTATCGCACGTTGTACATGAATTAAAGGTTTCGTACTTAGTACTTGAATTCAAGGTTTTAATAGAACAAAAACATTTGTAGCAAATCAACAGTACTTTTTCTTTTATCTATTTAAAATAGTTAGTCAAAAAAAGGACAGGGACAATATTTAATTTGGCAACATTTTCTTTGAGGTAAATATTATACATTTTTCAACTTTGTTAGAGTTGTTGAAAGATCATTTGTATCTTTTTGTCTATAAAGTTTCAGCACGGATTTAATATCATTTAAAAATTTAATTTTCTGCCGCCAATTAAAATTGATGGAGTTCACTTTTCACTTTTTTGTTGGTTAAATGCTGCCAATGCGTGGGAAAATGACATAAATCTTCCTTCTACAGACTGAATTGCCTTATGGAGTCAAAGCATGAATCGTAGAATTCACGTTGGAGTTTAAATTACATTTCAAACCACTGAAATGATCATGACACTTCATCCTCTAACTTCAAGATAAAGAAAATAAATCTTTTTAAATATCTATCCTAATTCTAAGACCTCTACCAACTGATGATACCGTTTTACTGTCCTCACGCCTAGACCCCTTCTTAAAGCCTACCGAAATATTCTAAGCCACCTTGATCTTCTTAAAACTAAATGGAACTCGCGTTAGTGAATTAAACTAAAAACGTACAATATTTACTTTTACACTAGCACGACAACCCAGCCCGATATTACCGATACAAAATCAGGGCATTCAATCAAGTTTGCTATCTGAGGTTTCACCTGGGTTTCACTAATTTAGAACCCACACTTTCAACATAAAGGACAAGAACTCAGCTGGACAACACTGACAATCTAGAAATCACTACCAAAATTACAACCGATATTGACGGAGCAGAACTGAATGGATCAGCAAAATCCTGGAACATCCTAATAATATACTCCTTCCAAGTCAAAATTAGTCGAATCGTCAATGCTTCTACTTTTCTAGTGAAAAGTCCATAAAAACATCAATATGCCTCTATTCCCAAACTAATCCGCTTTTTTTCCTTACTTTACAAGAAACTGATCATTCTAATCCGGTTGCTAGTCCTCTCTTCTTCTTCCTAATCTGACAACCGTCTACGTCGCTTTAAACAGAGTCGGTCAAGGGACCGGTTTAACGTATCTCCTCGTGAGATCAATCCCGACCTTCAGTCCTGGAGATCATCACCCCGTTTTAGTGGATATGGCGCTTAGGGCTACATTGAATTTATGCTGCTTACATTACAATAAGTACCTTCTCGTGCTGGATACAATTAATAAACTAATTTGCAAGAGTCTACATTTGTTATTTGCAATTATGTATCCAGTTTGTGTTTAGTTATTAAAATCATCCAAATTTAAGCCAATGAAAATGACTTACACATAGATGGAGAAAAGGCATCACCACTGAACAAAACCAACGGATTTTCCCCTGGAGCACAACACTTTTTGAATGCTGTACACATTCTCGAGGCACCTCCTTCATCAGCGTTCTTCCTCTTTTCTACGTTGTATACATCGTTGTAATGAAGGATGGTAATCGTATCACTAGGTGGCATGGCTGGTGCTAGAGAGTTGAGAGTTCTACGTCCTGCTTCACGAACCTCCAAGGATGCCTGTAATAATTGCAGAGAAGAAACCTTCATAAATTGAACTTAAAAAAAGTTGTTACTTGACAAAAAAAAAAAAAAGATAAAAGACTTCTCAACATGAATTAATTTGAATAATTGTGCCTTTAGCTACTTTCACTATAAAGCCATTAGAAGGAACCAGTCTATATGAAACACCGTTAGTCGTCTTATAGTAACGAATTGACAGCAATTATGATAATATTAACCGCTCCCATTTTTGAAGTGAAATTTTGAAAGTTAATGATCCCTTAATGGCTTGCTACCTCCACAAAGAGACTATATAATTATAACACCTCTTAAATCAATGCTCTCTAATTTAATCACAAATTCCAAGTCTTAATTTTAGCAAAAACAAAAAACCAAAAATAATAATTTAAATTTCGTTAATTTATTTAAGATTAAAGGCTCAGAGTAAACTTTAGATGACTTCCTCTAAATCTCGTAAGTGAAAATCGTTTAAATAATAAAATTGTAGCCTTCAGAATATTGTAAGTACTGTTCGTAAATTGCTTTAATAAGTAACTCTTTTATTTGTTGCTTTTGTTAACAGCTAATTCTAAAATAGGAAAATAGAATTTTGAAATTGCACCTCGGAAACTTCAAACAACTTCAAAAATCAAAACGAAAATGGTACTTGTTGACTGACACTAAAAGAACTTTGAAATTCACTTTTTTTAAAAAAGGCAGCTAAAGTAGTTTTTTAACTTGTAATAAAATTCATTTTAAGAATGTTTATTAAAAATTTATTGCTAGGTAACAAAATAACAATTTTTGGTGAAGCTTTGAGCGTTAAGCTTCTTTTACTGCGTAAAGTAATACCTATATCGTTGATTTTATTCGTCAATAGCACGATAGTTTTTTGTGATTTCTGATGTTTTAGGGTATTCATTACCATCAATGGTTAGATTCTTCAGTTTAGTGTAGAGAATTAGGCTTCCTACTTAAATGCTTCTGCCACACTCTACATTAGCTGAAAGAGTCTAAATTAAACTGCAAGTGTAGTACGTGAAGCAGAAGATTTGCTCTACACTAGACTGAGGACAACTCTGATGAAATCAACATTACTGAAAGACCTAAATTCTCTTTTTACGTAAGCATATTTGCCCAAATAAAAATAAAGATTGAGAGGGAGTGAATTAAGAAGTCCTATTGTGAGAAAAAGAAAAAAAGTGTTTCCTAAATAGGTTCATGTATTTATTATAAAAAAAAATATAAATTTCTTTTTTGTGAGTCGAAATGAATAACTTCAGAGATGCCTGAACTAGAGCTGAACAAATGAATTAAAAAAATCCATACAATTATTAGGTATGTTACTTTAAACAAACCTTCGAAACTCTAACAAACGTGAACACACGACTTTCTACACAATTTTTTTGTACTTCTATTCGAAAAATCTAATAACTAGTTTTAAACCTATTTTTTTTTTTTTAACTCTAATTCAAAAAATAAAAATTACAGTTAGATGGAGTAAATGAACTTACGAATTTTAGTTTTGAAAACTTCAAATGTGTATAACTTATCCAATATTATGTTATAAATGATTAATAATACGCATAAATTACAGATATAATAGAGCTAAAATATACCTTTCACGAAACCATTTTAAATTTAGCATTCAAATTTGACCAGGTGCAAATTCATACTTTATATCCAGCCAGAAAGTAGCCAAAGGTACCAAATGTTTGCTGATAAGTTTTTTCTTTTTCTTTAATAGAGGCACACACATATGAACTGATTTGAAATCTACGTAGTATATATAGACTACTACAAACTAAAAGTGTGAAGCAATGAACAGAAAGAACAAAAAACACCTACTGCGAAGGTCATTAGCAAAAAATTATAAAAAGAAACAGAGAAAAAAAGTCTTTCAGTTTTGTCCAAGGTTTTTGTAACTTAAAAAATATACTAATGCAAAACACAAATTAAATGAAGATAGAAAAAGCAATCGCAAAATAAATTTATAAAATAAATAAAAAATCAGCAGCATTTATTATTAAACCTACAAGGATTTTTGAAGGGTGTCATTTTATTAGGAACATGATCCTAGTCTGGCAGTCAATTTTAAATACTGTCTGTAACACACATTAATTTTTTTTAATTTCTATTTGGTATTAAAATCTTCCAAAAGCTGTGCAAGTGCTTGTGAACAATGTTCTTTCCACAGTGCGTAGCCATGAAGAAGGAAGTGTATATGGTTCCAAAAACAAATATTCGAAGAAATGAAACTAAAATAAATAAAATAAGCGCAATTGAAAAAAAAAACAAAAAACAAAAATACTGAAGCAACATATCCGGTGCTTTATATTTATCTCTCTCATTTTTTTTTTTTGTAGATTTTCTCTTTTTTTTCGACTTGAAGCAAACCTGCTTGAGCCATCCTACGACACTCTTCACGCCGGAAGATACTTCCGGAATCTCGAAGGTTGATCCTTCAACGAGATCACTCCATTTAGCTCTTAGCGCAGCCTGCGCTGCGAAGCTAGCCATTTTTCTCAACTCGGCACTCACCTATAAAACACTTTGTTCAGGTTGTCATTCCACGAAATTATTTGGTTTATAATTAGAAAGAGTGCTACCATTAAAAAAAAAAAAAAAGTATAAGGAATGAAAATAAAATCAAACTAAAAAGAAAAGTTTTTAAACAAAAAAAAAACTATACGAATATACACAATGCACTCGACAATCACAGGTGAGCCCCGTAACCTTACTAAACAACCGCATCGAATTTAGAAACACTATCGTTTTGTTTGACCGTCACAGCACGGCGCCACCATCGCTCAATAATTGATTGAGAAATTAGAATAGGCAGAAAAAAAAAAGTTGGAAGATAATCCCGCAGCAAAACTATACTTTTAACTAATCAATCATCACGGATTTATTCTCAGATTATCGCTTTAATGCTTAAAAAAAAGGCATTAGCACAAAATAAATTTCGCAACTGTTTTCACCTGTTATATAGTTTCCAAGAGAAAATGGCCATATGTACTTGCATAAGTTGTTGATCTGTATAATTGAAAAATAAAAAATCTCAAACTCTAAATTTGAGAAAGGTATTCAATTCTTCCTAAAATTGTACGGTTTGTGAAACCGTTCATTACACATTTGAGGACTCCCTTAGAACCGCTTTAATATTAATTTTTTTAAGGAAAATGTTTAAGTATGAGTCATTATTCGTAAGAAAGGAGGGAATATAGCTACCACTCCCAAAGACAAGAATAACAGCAGTAGACCGTGTCTAGAATGAAAATCCAGACTAGGGTCTAGCCCACTTAAGATTCACAGCTGCAACGAACAAATTATGCAGTATCCATAAAGGGAAAACAACGCATAAGTCTCACTTTGTAGAAGTGGTTTCATTAAACAAACGGACAGTAAGGAAAACAACCAGGTGTCCGAGAGAAATCTTTAAAAGACCCGATATTATCTCACAATCTACTAGGATGGGCACCGTGTAAACAATTTGGGCAGACAACAGCCCACAGTTCTCATCAATATGCATTAATACTGTGAGGGCAAACACATCTGGATACCCAATAAACTTATTTACAAAGAAACACCAACAGCAGATTCGGGATCGAGCGGGTTAAGACATCAAAATTGGTCATCCTAAAACCCCTTTGCTATCTCCATATGACACAGACCAACATATCTATAATAGCAGCCAGCTCTTCTAGTCGACTTGGACAAAAAAACAAAAAATCATACATCTTCGTGTACTAAACTTACACTAAAATTTAGAGAAAATTGCTGGAGCCAATTTCGAGTAATTCAGAAAAGTGAAAAATCTCAGTAAAAGCGGTAATTTCGATCTAAGAATTTAAAAGAAGAATTAGATTTTCTTTTTTTAAAAAAAAGCTACGTTTTCATTCTTACGGCGTTTATTTTCCCAAGGAAAATTCGTTTCAGAACATTTTAGCAAAAGAGAAAGAGCCTTCTCTCTCTAAAGTGTCAATTTTAGTGTAATTTATGATCGCATTAAATATTTAAAAGGATTAAAAGAGTGGCAAGTATTCGAACTACTCATCCGATAGCTATTTTTTCAATGAAAATTGACTTTAAGGAGCGGTCCTGAGACGTCACAGCTTCCCCAAAAGTCCTTTTATTATATTAATCAAATTTGGAGGTCAACTAGCCTTTAAAATAAATTCGAAGTTTGATTCGTGAATTAAGAAAATTAAAATAGACACGCGTGTGAGTGTGGCTATACCAGATTTTTTAAACTCAGCACACAGTAAAAAAATTTAATAACTATAAAACGAATTGTATATGATCATTTCGTAATTCTGGAAGTATGTGGTACTGAAAGTAAGATAAGAGACAATAGTAAATACGGCCTACCTTGAACTTCTCCTTTATCTGAAGCTTTACTTGACCTTGAACTCTGAGAAATTGATATTATTCACAGAGATTCACTTTAAGTGTATTCATAGACTTAAAAAAAATTAATTAACACTGCTTTTTTCTTTCATTTTTTTTAAAGGCCTGTTCAGTTTGTACTGGCAACGGAAATGGTTTATCTGAAATGGTATAACTGACGTCCATTAATCTGACAATATGATCAAATTAGCGGCATCTTTTGTTGAGGACCTTGAATTGTACTTACGAAAATTGATCTCTTTTCTGATGTCATTTGAATTTCGTTTAAAACCAATCTCACGCTTCTTTTTTTAAAAAGATTGATACGTAAAAAAAAATGACGTAAAATAATGATTATATGTTATCTTACCGATATTTGTATTTTGAACTTTCTCTAAAAATGTAAAAGCAAATTCTGAGAATAATCTTGGATCGAATTTAGCTTTATGCATACATATTTATGACGTAACTCAAAAGTCCTTTTTACTATAATTTTTAAGGTTCCAGATTTTTTTCAAAAGCCCATCCCAAAACTCATATAATTTACACTTAAAATGACATAGTTTATAAAGCCTACCCACAGAAATGTCCTACATCTTAAAATGATTAAAATAAAAGTTATAGATTAAGATGAGGATAATGTAGTACCAAGTTTATCGAAAATTGGAAAAGCCGTTTTCAATATATCAGAAAATGAAAATTCGGCTCGGTTCAGCGGATTTTCCAGTTGCAGGATTTCGATTGCTAAGTTACAGCCGGATCCTATGATAGGAACCAAATCAAGTAAACTTATATCGTTCGACATTATGAATTTTGCTTTTATATGAAGGTTAAAAGAAATTAGGTAAAATAGTTTTTTCAAGAAAATTGTGAAAAAATGAAGTAATATTTCGAAAAATTTTCACTTTTGACGACGCTGTTTTCCTTCAAACTACATTCATTATTCTTTGAAAATTAGGAACCGTGCAGAATTCAAGATAAGAATATGTTATAAGGAATATAAATCACTGATAAGAGATTCAAATTTAAAGAAATGATATGGAATTCAGTTATCCAAACAATATAGAAAGAAAAATACTTGGGTTGACTAACGCACACCTTTGGCAGCTGAACGAAGTAGCAGTTCAGAGTTCTGTATTGGTAGTTATGCAACATTAACGATAGGGCAAGTCTAGAACCAATCCCTTGTCAACCAGAATCTCAGCAAAACCGTTTTCCTGGTAAAATATTTCAAATAGACAATAAAGTAAAAATTAAAGACAAACGTTTCAATAATTTTTAAAAATTGATATCAAGAGATTAATAGTTATAGTCAAAATTTGGAAGAAAAACTAATTAAAAAAAGAGTATTTTTTTCTGTTTTGTTTTATATACATAAAATGAATACAAAATGTACCCAAGTTTTACAAAATAGTTGAATAAAAATGTGTACAGCATTTATTCAATCATTATTACATTGAACAAAAAACATCTGCGGTGATAAAAAACTTCTATCTCAATTCAAGATTCTTTTCTACTTATACAGCTAGAAATGCCTTACACATGTTTATTTTTCAAATTACCCCATTTTTTTTTTTTTGTTTTCATTTATCCACGTTCTTATCCACCTTCATACTGTCTAGTTGTTTATCAGCTGCTTCTGGTTTACTGCCTATCTCCGGTTTACCATTTATGTCTGATATATTCTCCGTTTGTTTTTCTTCATTACCACCTTCTTTTTTAAATTTATTTACATCTGGAAATCGAAAAAAATGTATGAATTTCTCAAGACTACCACTTACTGTAATAATATTACAATACTAATTAAATTTTCAAGTAATGCTATTAATGTCTGTTTAAGTACATGGCGAGAGAAGCGTTGATTCCAAAATTCATACTACATATCAACCTCCTTACACCATAGTCCTCGCCGGACAGATTTAATACATAAAAAAAAATGTTCCAGTACGCCGATTTTCTCATATTTGGAATTTGAAAAACAACGTTTTTAACGTTCATCGATATGGTATAGAGTAAAAAGTAAGTAAAGTAATCGCCTATTTTTTCAGGCGGGGCTTAACGTCAAACTACCAATTAGGTGTCGTGGACGGAGGCGACTGGCAAACATACTTTACTGCAAATTCCTCTTATTAACCATTAAATAAAATCCAAGGCCTAAGATCGGGAATCGAATCCAGTACCACAATACATACCGCTCGGCTACCGTGGCGCCTTCGATATTGTATATATAGGTGGCAAAATAGTAATGCTCTGATAAGGTATATTAGAGCGAAGTTTGAAGTAGCAGATCTCTGAGTAAGTAAAAAAGGCTACAATTCCAAGGAAAAAATATACAAATAAAAGAGAAAAGCATGCAGAAGTGTAAATAGTGTTTGAAACGATGTTTGAAGAAAACAATGAAGCCATATTTAAGAAGTACGCAAACAAATCTAGTCAGAAAACTGTCTACAGGGAATATCGCAATAATCCTAAATCATACACAATAATACTGAAACGGATTACCAAAGTTGAATGCCATACAATTCGTTTCTGATATAATCTAATTGCATAAATAGAGACTGCACTAAAAATAGGGTTATTACAGAGGGCAATAATCTTATTAAGAAAGAGAAATGAGAAAAAATATGTATCTTGAGCGAGTCGTAAAGATTAAAACGCAATTCTTCTAAATGATATAAATGCGCATCACATGCATGTGTAGTAAGTATGCCATTTCATAGAGATCCTTGACATGATCTGGCTATGTATGTAGGCTAGCGCTACAAAACTATGACGTGATAAAATACTATTTTGACCTTCGCATTTTTATTTCCTAAAAAATTCTTTTACCATTGTGTTGTGTTAACTTCCTTTTAAGGGTAAGAATACAATGAAAAAAAAACTCTCATAACCATACTAGTACAATTTTATCAATGATTAAACAATTCGTAGATAAGGAATGCAAACAATCACTCTTTCTTCCTAAACAGATGATATTAATTATTCAAAAAATAGTGATAATAAATATGATTTACTATTACAGCCAATTGTTGCTTCTTAATACACTTCTAAAATTGAATATGACTGATGCCTTAAACTAAAATAAGAAGTAGTTCATTAGGCTCTCAGGATATTATTTTATGTTTTCCCATGGGAATGAATATTAATTAGATGGGTTACTATTCACTCCATATTCAGAGCAAAAAAATAAAAACCAAAAGTAACTGGAAGGATTTTAGCACGAAATCCATGTCCTAGAATCTCTTCAAATAAATAGAAAAATAAAAAAACATTTCTAGGCATAAAAAAAACATGTGTACGCCACAGTAATTTTATGAAATGTGAAACCTTTAAATCCATGTTCGCAAAAATCAGAATTTCTAGCTGAAATATCAATGTCAGAGCCGACAAAAATCACAGTAAACAACTTTAGTTTTTGTGATATTGCATCATGGGAAACCGAGTAAATTCAATGTCAATGGAAAAATTAAAAATATAAAAAATATCACAGGATTGTTTTCGAGTGAATTACGAAAAATGAAATAGAGAAAAAGTAAAACAGCACTATTGTTCAGTGAGAACCTTCAGATAACCCTGAAGCTACCTAAATGGTCTGCCACTCAGATGAAAAAAAATAAGTCTTTTACCATATTGGGACACATCCTCTCCTAAAATACGCAGATGATGAATAGCATCCTGATGAGATACATATGCCCTTAAAGTCTGCTTTCCACGCCATCCGCCTAACGTCATTCGAAGCTCTTCGTCATTATAGTCCAGGATACAACTTCCGTGGCCTGAATTGTTGTAAAATAAAACTAATTAATGAAGAAAGCAGTAATTAAAGGAAGCTTATTTTCCTTAAATAGTTATCAAAGGAATACAGTAATGGATACGCAAAAATTTTGAAAGGGTTGAAGCTGTTGGAGATTGGAGCGTTAGGTTGAAAAAAAAAAACAATCCACAGACAACCGGTTCTTAAAATTAAGTCTCAATGAATGGGAATTTCATAAAAGTATAAAAAAGATTCTTACTTAGATCCTTCACAACACTTTGTGTTTGCTCGGTTAGGGTCTCTATTAATGGTGATTCTGTTGGGTTAAAAGAAGATAACAATTTTACCAGATCTTCTTTTGGAATGGGTACTCTCCTCAAGGTTACGAATTCTTGTATACTATTCAAACCCTTCAACAAACAGTCTAAATTATATAGTTAGAAATAAGCCAAAAATTTAGGAATTATGTTTCTTCATTAAAAGTTACCTCGTTAACAAGTCGAAAATCGCATGCACTATTTTTATCACATCTTGCAAATACTTTTACACCAGTGTTGATTATCTGAAAACCAAACAATAATAATTATTTTATTATTGCAATAATTATACGTCTATTTAATTATACTGCTTCTGAAAATGATTTATCTTGCTTAGTATCGTAAAAATTTTGGAACAAAGAAACATCTGAATTTTATGAATTGGTAAAGCATTAATCAGCTAACCATTATAATCAAGGAAACCTACTAAACAAAAACTATAACTAATTATCTCCTTAATGCTGAACGAAACCTATGGCATCACAAGAAGTGAGTACTTAGGAACTATTCTATGAACAGAATGTTTTGACCAATATTTCATTTTTAATCGGCTAACCCCTCCAAAAAAGTAGCCATCTCTTAACACAAACCACTAACACACTAATCTAATCTAAATTCAGAACAAATCCCTATTTATACTTTCCAAGTTTTCAACGGAAATAAACGGTCCGACGATTATATTAGGTGGATTTTGGAAGAAAATCAGTACGCGTGTGACTGCTGTCAGCTTAAATGAAAAACAGAAAATTGTAGAGAAATAAAATTATATATTTTGTACCATCAAGGAAATCAGTTAAACCTCCTAGAAATAGGACTCCTCCTATTCTTCACACCTCTATAGTTATACCATACGTACAGTAAAGTTCTAAATAAAGTGTAAAAAAAAAGTAATAGTATTGTGATGTACATGCATTACAACCATTCTATCATTGATTTGATAGTCAAATGAACATTTAAAAAGGCAATTAATTTCATGTTACCTTTATATTTTTCTGATTGTAATCCACAAGGTGTTTAATTGAAGGTGATGTAAAATAAATGTTTTTCTTTTTACCAACAAGACATCTAGTAAGTAAACATGATGGTTCAAGTTTCTCGATTCCATAAAAAGTTCTTAAAAGTGAATCAAAATTTACATTAAGATTATATTTTATTTTTGATTTTAATCTCTAGGGGAAATTAACAATTCACTTACTTAATACTCTTCCAAATTTCTTCATCTGAATTGAAAAATACATAAGGATCTTCTCTATATCCGTGAATTCTTCTCCGTTTTTGGGGAGGTGGTTTCGCATTGGTTTCTAATTCCTCAATCTTTACTTTATCTGATTCCCATGGTAAGGAGGCAGTTTTTGTTAGCACAGCGACAAAGAAGCCACCTGTATTTTGATGGTGCGGCAATATTCTTAGACTAACCGTAAAATAAAAATAAAAAATTTGTTGAAAACAAAAAATTGATATATAAAAAATATTTTAAATAACTTGCCATCTATCTAAATGATATTTTTCAGCATTTTCCTTATCAGGAGGAAACATTTGCGGTCTTATTTGGGTATGCCATTTTTCGTCTACTTCATCAAATTTAGTGTACAACGTAAGATCTTTCGAAGCTGGAAACCATTCACTGATTCCTTTATCATAAATTAGACCTTTTATATTTTCCGAGACATCAACAAGTTCTAGACTGCCTGTAACAAATTATAATTACAATTTGTGGAATGTACAAAACAAATTGAAACTTAAAAGAGTAAAGCTTTATTATTTTTCCAGAAAAAAGCAGAAAAATAAAAAATATTAAGGAAATTTGCACTTTTCGACATTTTATTTTCCTTGAACACGAAATTTCGGAAACATATTAAATACTGTTAATATTGTTTATTAAAAACTTTTTGAGGTGAATCCAACTACCGTTTTTCCCAGAAGTGCTCCGTAATAGATTTTCTTGAAAAATGTTTAAAATAAACATTCACAAATACAACGAATAAATCACGTTTTGATTAAAATCGTGAAGCCGCTTTCAAGAAAATCTCAAAAGAAAGTGGGGCAAAACATGCTTCTGTCTGAGGAGAACTGATCACAAACTAGGTAAGAAAAACCACTTTCCCTAATACGTACTCTTAAAACAAGGGAACATTTAATGTCAAAATTTGACACTATCGTCACTTTTGTCGCATTCAAGTAAAAAAGTAAACCTTTGAATAAGTTCGAATGCACATTGAACAGGGAAGCTAAGTTTGCACCGAAAAGTCATTATCTATCATCAGTGGTCTGAATGATCATTGTTTCTGAGTGTACAGAAAATAAAATAACCCACCGCCACTTCCAAAGTAAGCTTTGTCAAAATGCGTCACATTAAAGATCGACTTCAAGGGTTTATGTTTCAGAAAATTGACAAAAATGTTGACAACAGTAGTTTTTACAGCATCAAATAGAAAGAAGGTGTTTTATAAATAAGGCCTATAAATAAATAAAGATCGTCGCCCTCTAAAATCCAAGTTCAATTTGTCGTTCGTTGCTATGAGAATTTATCTTTAGTATAACTATATGAATTTGCTAAAAACCGTAGGTTTTATTTATTTAAGATTCACTGTCAGTGTAAGGTTTTTCGTATTACTTCAATTAACTACTACATATTGTTCCGTAAATTATACATAATGAAGCAAAGTAACGAAATTTAACTTACCACTGGCCTCTTTCAATATTCGATGTATTACTGCTTCATTTTCGATTGGATTCAAAGAACATGTAGAATACACAATTCTACCATGAATTTTTAATAGTTCTACTCCTCTTTTTATAATCCTGAATTGAACACTACAAAATTATAAAAAAAAATTATTTTATCAATAACTAATAGCTAAGGCGGATTTTTTTTTTAAACTGGGGAAAAAAGTTAAGAGGAAGGACTTTTAAGAGAAAAACTCATCTCTTTTTTAGTTTTTTAAATAATTTTATATTTATAACTAAGTAAAAATCATTTTTGTAGCAGAAGTTGAACATCGAGTATATCAGAAAAAATTTAATTTTGACTAAAGTTAAGTATTATTAACATCGTAAAACCAGGTGTAAGGGAGATAATGATTAGAATAATTTAACGTTTTAAGTGAAGAAACAGCTAAATCAAAGTCTGAAATTTTTTAATTTAAAACATTGTCTTAAAAGAACTTACCCATGCAAATTTGAACCATTGGCAGCGTTCCATTTTAACCAAATATCTGGATTCTTCCTCAGGGTTCCATCTCCAGTACAAGGAACGTCACACAATATTCTGTCATATTTAAGAATTGATTCTGATTTATCTATAGAATAAAAATATTCATATTAGAATTAATTTATTATAAACCGTCTAAATAGTGTATCATACACAACTTATTGCACGAGAATTGAAATTTTCCACCGAAAATATATCACTATACCTTCTGGATTTTCAACGATAAAGTTGGGTAAAATTGAGGCATCATGGTTCGTAATAATGATGGATGGACTGTTAAGTCGTTTAGCTTGGTGAACCAACATATAACATCGCGAATTATCTATATCGTTAGCTACCAGAAAACCACCTAAAAAAAGAAAATTTGATTGCAATGAACGGTGTCAACGATTTGTCAGAATAGAGGAATAGTCATTCTCAGTCTGTTTATAATGAGAAGTTTTTTAAAATATGGTTGGTATATCATGCAACTTATCCTTAATGACTGATTTTAATGCAATGTATTGGCTTCAATTATTAAGTATTATACCTAATCAATATAATTTTCATACTATTGATCTGTATACATACTAGGCAACGATGTTCCACAATGCAATAATTCTATTATTTGAGCAGTTTTACTTCCAGGAGCAGCGCACATATCTAAAACCTAAAAAAAAATTAACTGATTAATACAAAATAAATATATGCTTCGAAGAATTCACGTTCGGCGCGAAATAAAAAATAAAAACTAGATCCCATTAATAAAGAATGGTTGAAATGAAACGCTCTTGTTGAAAGCAAACTTGCGAAGAATATAACACAGATTCCTTTAAAAAGTGAATTTTTAACCTTATGATGTGATTCAACATCCAAAAGAAGAGGTGGAATCATAGACACAGTTTCCTGCCTTGAAATATTTCCAGTAGCAGTTTCAGACATCAAAAAATTATGCAACCTAAAATAGTTTTCACTCCTTCGGATATGCTTACGAGATAATTCCATCTGCCATCCCAAGTTTTCTGGATACCTACGAATTATTAAAAAGTGGAAGCATTAGGACTACAATTTATTTAGTTTTTATACTACTTAAAAATGAAATAGAGGCAAGCAGTTACTACTTTTCTTATACTAAATGACCAAATTAATGTTACACAAACTTACCAGGGTAAACATTTAGGTTCATTACTCAAAATATTTTCTTCTCCCTTTATCAACTCAGTAAAATACTGGCTTTTCACTATATTTAACAACTTCTGCGCTTCGTTCTTTGAATTTCCGGTAATCCTAAAAGCTGTTGGAAGATCTGACTTCATTACATCTAAAAATATAGTCCACTTGTCTTCTGGGACAATTTTTTGAGACTAAGAATAGAATAAATATGTATCATTGAGTAAATCTAAGAATGCCCAATAAATTTAATTTAATGATAAAAAAAAACACACACTATTCAGACCTTGTAATATTTAATAAAATCCTCGTTGTATCTGGAAATGTCTTCATAATTTCGCCCAACCTCAAAAAAAGAAACAACTAAAATTAAAATGAAAACCCAAATGGACAGTAATTACTGATTATTGTGTAATACCTTTTGTGAGGAATTTTCATTTTTCCTAAACTTTTTCTTAAAACGTCTAGTACCACCTCCCATGCCGTTTTCTAGAAGCCTCCTTCAAGGAAGGTTGCACAGAGAAAGGTTAATTATTGTGAAACACATGTAAACTGACAGAAATTTAAATATAATTTTTAAATTATGATTAGAATTAAGTTTAGGTAAACAAAAAATATAAGCACACTTAAAAATAAAGTAATACTGAATGCGTTTTGATTTGAAATTAAAATCATGCAATATTTCGCAATTATTTATACTATTCGTAACTGCTCAAATATTTATTTTAATAATTTTAGCAGCAGGTAAAACATTATTAATTCAATAAATAATTAATTTCTAAGCGCACGAGAAAATAAATGAAAAACAAAAATAGTTCAACAGTTGTCAGAAATCTTTACAGAACGTAATTCAAATTAAAAGCACATTAAACATATTTATGTTATTACAAAGATTTGACTAATTTATTTCAATTTAACCAGTTTATCCACAAATTAATGAAGTTAATGGCTTTTCATAAAGCTATAGTATAATTAATAATAACGAAATTACAAAAAATAAATTGGACTAATATTCGTGACGTCAAAAAACTATCAGCGTTGATCTATCGAACAAACAAGATAGAAATACTATAAAACTTAGTTGTCATGGTATTAATAAGAAAACAAATGCTCACATGGAGAAACGCAATCATTCCCAAGATTCCGCAAAAAACATAACGAATGAAAAAGAAGTAATTGAAGAACATATTTCAAGAATCTACCATCTACACAAGAAAATTGGGAATGGGGTAGGTTATGCACTGGTTATATGATGCTTTTTTAAATTAAGCCTGTCTTATTTAAATTAAGATTATTACTTTTAATTAGATTATAATCTCTAATAATATCTAAAGATGCCAGCTTTCTAAAATCACATAAGAAATGAGTATACATACAGCTTGAAAGACTAGTTATTTCGAAAATAACTCGTTAGTTATAGTGGGTAGTTAGTGGTGTATTTTAATGTTTGACACTTCGGTCTTGAAGATAGTTGAAAATAAAATGTTCGTATTGTTAGACCGGGATACCCCAAGATCCATAAAAAGTGGTTAGTCCCACTTTCCCTTACCTTAAGAAGCTACCTTTTCATTTTAAATGATCTTTGGTGGAGAGGAACGGCTTGGAAAGCGTCAGGTCTTCGACACAGGGCCATAGTCAGAGGTGTAGACCTCTCAAGTAGCTTCCCACACCGGTCTACATCATGGCCTACCTCATTGCTGGATTCTTTTTTGTTTTAAATTGATTTTTAAAATTTAATTTGTATTTATTTTATTTTAGGCATATGGAATTGTATATAAGGCAACTCATAAGTATACGAACAGAACTGTGGCGATCAAGAAAGTATCTAATGCTTTTATAAATGAAACTGATACGAAAAGAATTTATCGAGAAATATTTTTTCTACAAGGCCTTAGATCTCATCCAAATATAATTACATTGTTGACGATTCGTAGATCAGCTTCATTCAAGGACGTGTATCTGATCTTTGAGTATATGGGTATGCGAAATTTAAGGAAATATAACTTAGAAAGTACTGAAAGAGAATTAGCTCAATGAAGTTTACAAATAGTGATTGTTGTTAGATTACTTGGGGTAAAGCCAAGCACCTCCACTACCGCCTGATTCGTTTTCTCTTACAGATCTTCTAATCTTGCGGATGTCTAGTTAGTATTCAATAACAAACACTCTATTCAGGTTATTTATGATACATTTAAATCATTATGTAATATATTCGACCTGTAAGACTCGAAATATCCCCCAATTATTATCCAGCAGTACATTAACGTCTACAACTGACAGACCCATGTTTTGTTCTAAATCATGTCAGCAGAACAGTAAGGGTCCTTGGTAAAATTCCTAAAATTCTCTGCATACTTAGGACTTAAGGCTGATTCTGTCTCAACTCTAGGCAAACAACAGAAGAGTCAGGATTGTTATACTCCGCCAAGGCCAAACTTTGTCGCTAGGTTTTTTTTTTCATCTTATATCCGATTCTTCATACCTAGAAAATCTATGTAGCATTTTACCTAATATTACTAGCGATTTTCCCTTTATAATTGAAATTGCGCTATTTTAGACATAGACCTTCACCGCCTAATAAAGCAAGGAAAAAAGTTAGAAACTGAACACATAAGATTTATTACATATCAAATATTAAGAGGATTGAAATTTATTCATTCGGGTTGCGTAATTCACAGAGATTTGAAGGTAAGTAACATTTATGATCCTGATAAATTAATTATAGAAAAATAAAAATATATAAGTACGGATGGAAACGTCGTCACTAAATCATAATTCTTTTTTTTTTAAATTAAGCCAGCAAATATTCTTCTAAATGTGAGATTTGAAGCTAAAATTGCTGACTTTGGTCTGGCCCGGTGTATTAAATCCAAAGAAAGAGGATATGCAGATGTTAACCTAACAGAATATGTAGCTACAAGATGGTACAGAGCACCGGAAATTCTTCTTGGCAATAAAAAGTAAATGCTAACTTTAATTTCGTAATATATTTCTACACCTGTAATGAGTTATTTTTAAGCGAATTCTCCCAGTGCAAATTCTTATAAGAATTACAGCAAACCGTCCCTACTGATTACGGGAAAAATTCCAAAAAATCGCATTCATTCTCTGTAAAATCATAATTCACATCATTAAGTGGAAATTTCAACTTCTTACTGCAAAAAATATAGCTAAATATTTTGGTAGCGTCGAACACTCAGAGTAAAATTTGTTTGCGTTGTTATGACTGGAATATCCGGAATGTCCAGTTAGCTGCGGTTACATTTTTTCCTAACATTTGATGAGTATTGTCTGCAACGAGAGAACACTCTTATCAATGCTCTGAAAAAAATCTTCGGGAGCCTGAGATTTTGAGTAAGCAGACCGCCTTGGATGGAAGGGCCTCTACTGAGCCTTCATAAAATACCAAAACCTTTTAAGCAAACAATTTAGACAGAAAACTGGTTAAAACTTTTGGCCTGAGGTTAGATTATTTTAAAATGATCCTGTACTTCTGACTGGCCGTTGGAGCACAACGGCATTGCAATACAGCACAACTTGAACTTCATACTGGTTTGGGCGTGTTTGTTTAGTTAGGAAAGACGAGGAAACCTAAAAGACTTCTAAGACTAATCAAACAGAGTGGTCTGGAGGAGTAACACTAACAGTACACCCCACACTAGTATTTCTGGTCAATTACTATGAAATCTAATTATTAATTTTCTTAAAATAATTATCAAATTCATTTTTACTAGGAATATTTTTCAGTCAAAAGTTAAATTTGTATTGACTGGAATTTGTTTCATCTAATGTATCAAGACATTGCCAAATTACTTTTACTAGAAGTTGTAAAATACAGTAAAATCGGTTACACCAAACATTTTAGTATTTAAGGTGCTTTATTTGTTTGTGTTTTATTGTATTTTTAAATTAGATACACTAGAGCTATTGATCTTTGGAGTGTAGGATGCATTTTGGCTGAAATGGTTAGAGGTATTCCGCTGTTTCCTGGTTCTTCTACAATTAATCAACTTGAGCTAGTGCTAAGTGCCATTCCAGAACCAACGATTAAAGGTAATAATATTTTATTAATTAATTTACCTCTATTTTAAAGAAAAATTTATAACTCAAATAAATACAAATGAATTTCAGATATAAATGAAGTATGCACAGGGGTTAGTAAAAAAATACTTGAATGGTCTCCAGAGAAAAGATCTGAAATTAAAAAATTACTACCTAATGCACCGAATGATTTAATTGATATTACAATTAAATTGTTGTTATTTAATCCGAAAAAGAGACTTGACGTTATGGAAGGATTAAGGCATCCGTTTCTTAGCAAGTAAATTATTATTAATCTCATTTTCAAATTTAATAAAGTGTGATTTAAACAAAATAATAAAATATAAGTTGTTATGCGTATGTGATAGGTATCACAACCCTTTGAATGAACCCGTTTTAGGAAGAAATTTATATTATGATATTGTGGACCAAAGAAATATATTCAGAACAATAGCAAGCAGGAACACTCATCAAGAATTTGGGTGAAGTTCATTATTTAATTTTTTTTAAAAAAAGAAACATACTTAATGGCCTGGTTGTGGATATAAACCATTTCATTTAATAGCGTAATCTCTAACAAAAAAGAAGCAAATTGGGTAATGTCTAGAAACCTCTAAATTTTTTGTACGCTTACTCTACAAATACAGGATGTTCTAAACAGAGTTAGATTTTTAAAAAAAATATCTCTTAAAACACTGATAAGGCTTCTTTTTGCTTTAAACCTCAGGGTTTTCTTTATCCATCGAACGTTTAATTAGATATATTTTATAAAAAGTATATCATAATAATTATAATTTCTTCTCCAATTACAGACTCTTAAAGTCAATGAGACAACCGTACCAGGAACCAGCTCCAGATGTCAATCCAAGAAAAATAGTGAGAGCTCCTCTTCTTCCGCTCACCAGAAATCCTCCGTTGTCATGTATGTAAAAAAGTAAATCGTAAGTTTATTTGCAAATACTTTTTGCATTGGTTAGAGAAGTTGATGTTTATGTCTCTTTCTTTTATCATCACTAATTCAACTTCCATAATAACTATGTTTAATTGTTGCTAATTTGTTTTTACAGCAAAGCAACATCTTTCGAGAACATTTTCATTAAGTCAAGCCATAAAGTCTAACCATGAAGAACGAAGATTTTATGATATAAAAAAGGTAATAATTTGGAGTACTTTCTTTAAACTGGTAATAATGGTGCCTGCCTAGTGAAAATAGTTAGGTATTAACTATTTCTTGCTGGAACTTAGCGTTCCTGAGGGCGGGAGGTGTACTTTGTCAATGGAGGACGAGGATTATGCCTCTTTTTTGGGTGATGGGGTGAAGCCTAGACTTCCTACAGATTTCGGCTTTGACATTAACTAATATAACTGACAACTTCTTACCAATCTACATAGTTGTATCTGCAAAGGGCAATGCATGTAACTAAAATCTTTTACATCCATGGAAGAAAAGTTGATTTAAGTTTTGTTATATTTCTGATATAACCCAGCATATTTTCTTTATGTTACAGGTTCCATCTCAATGGGTGAAACTGAATGCACAAGAAAGACTGAAATCAAACTATAATTATTAGAGTTTATTTCTATTCAAATATAGCTACATAAACATAGTCATAGAAGTGACTAAATTTCGTAGGACTGTAATACATCCATTCAAATCATCCAACATTATTTAGAATCTTAATTTAGAAACTTGAACTAATCATAGGAATGGTTGTACTTGTTTTTGTAACTAGTTGGAAAAAAAAAAATCGACATTTAGAATAGATAGATTTTTGTCATGCCATCTTTTCACTAATTTTTCTACGGCATGGCAACAATAAATCTTGTAGGGGATAAAAGAAAACAAAGTGTTCAAAATTTGCATTTATCCAGTGACAAAAAAATTTTCTGAAAGAACAAAAAATGTAAAAGATAAAATAAATTGTGTAATTAGTTCTTTGAATGTGTAGTTTTGATAATAAATTTCTTGTCTTGGAATAGTAAAAATTTATTTAATCATAATCATTGCAGCAATAAACTATTTACCATTTTCTGAAAGTGATCAGCAAGAACGTTCGAATAATGTTTTTATTATAGTAATAAGTTTCGAAAATTTGCCAATTCCGTATAATTTATGAAATAGAAGACTTTAAGGTCACTGTCTAACGCTCTTTTATGGTTGACGAAAATTATATGTACGCATCTCAGGTAGCCGAACGTTTGAGGTGAGGCCCGCAAAGCTATTATGTATTATGGCACTGGGTTCGATACCAGTCTAGCCATTAGAATTTGTTTATAAAAGGAATTTGTAATAAAGTACGCTTGCTAGTCGATTTCGTCCACATACCTGGTGGTTGTAATACCCGCCTGAAAAAAACAGGCAGTACTTTACCTTTTTTTAAATAAACGCATCTTTAGAACAAGTTCAAATTAAAGTTGAGTGCACTATGAAAATTGCGTCAATGCTGATGTTTCGCTTCTCCATGATTAAGGAGCTTTTATCGCATCAAGTTATTAAGCATTCATAAATAATCTGAGTCAACAGTTTAATAACGTCATATATTATTGTATTCAAGATATTTAAAAATATCATAGTAGTCACATTTTTTATCAATCATTTTCATCTTTACAGCACACCATATTTGAGGATTTCTTTTTAAACAATATTAAAGAGATGTATTAAGTTATACTCCCAGATTGGAGTCAAGTGTTATCTTGTGAAGGCCTCGTTTGGGTATAAGATCTACAAAAGGTCACTTGCCACCAACATCAAAAGTATACAGTAAAAACAAATAAACGCTAAATACATTCACCTTTTTCAATGAAAACTGTTGATACACACTGTGCACGAAGTCTTTGGAGTGGAGGGCAAGATATTTTTATAAAACAAATCTCGCTGAACATCAGCATTCTTGCATGATTGACGAAAACTTATCTCAAGACCAAGGGCAGATCTTTTGAAGAATAGCGTTAGGGTAGGCTCCCCTTTAAATGATTTTCAGTGTTATGTACAGTTTTACTACCTCTGTAACGAAGGAAGTACGATATAAAATAATTAAAAATACGAAGGAGTTTTTGCAAGCATTGTTATATATGCTAAATGAACCCGGTTTCTTTAGTCACAAATTTTGGAACATAAATGAAACCATAGAATAAAAATTGATACTAGATACGTTTCATGGGCTATCATAAACGAAAAATATCTGAAACTCTTTGGTCTAAGTAAAATTAGTTTGCGTACGCTTTCATGTTTTCCTCAATGACGTATAGGTGAAGAAACTAGACCTGTATTCCAGATTAAGGACATCTAGATACCCAGATTATTCAATTTGTAGGGATTGATGTAGGCGAGTAGTCTTGCCAATAACACAAAAGAACCAAGTTGCACTGCAACACATCATTTCCAAAACGCAGATCTGCCACAGTTAAAAATGTAAAGGATGAATAAAAACAAGACTAGAAATTACGAAAAAAAATGAAAGAAAATCCTTTTTATATATTTTCTTTTGTTAAAATGATTCATACAATTTTTTTAGTTATCGTTGTTATGTACAAACTTTCTTTAAAAAAAATTAGAGAAACAAAGTATCACACATTATCTTAAGTTAAGAAAATGTATACAATAAAATTATATAAATTACCTTATATTCAAATAAATTGTTGGTCCTTATTTACAAAACAAAAAAAGAAATAAAACATTAAAAGAAAAACATATCACACAATAAAATTTTGCAAATAGCAAAATTAGAAAAAGAAAACTTACGAATCAATGATGAACTATTTTCATATTTTTTTTCGTGATACAATTTAAAAATAGTTTTAATAATACAAAAAAATGTTCTTCCATTTTCTTTTGGTATATCTGATCGCTTATCCCATCCCAACCCAATAAAATGACTAGCAGCCACTCTGGTATTCAGGCTCGCGCAATTCTTCCATTATGTTTTGAATTAATATATATTTTTTTTGTTCAAAAGATTATTATGAAACATATTTAAATTTTCTTATCTGCATTATTAACGGCACTTTCGCATAGTTTTTTTCAACTATGTTAAAATCATAACGTAGTTCTTCTCTTGGTATAGTTTCCTTTTTTGTTAATAGAAAAATATCATTCGTTTTCTTAAATTCAGGACAAGTTTTACGATTACTGGAAGCTTTGATAAAGGCACTTGGAAAATCTGTTAAAAACTAGAATCAATTTTTTGCTCATTTAATTAAAAAAATTAAAAATAAGTGTAGCTTTAAATTCGTTTTAATTGTTTTGAAATTCAACTTTGCCGGGTTTCTTTTCTTTCACTTAGTCTGATTTCATCTTTGCTTACATAAACATTTAGAGTTTGGTTCTTCTAGAGTTTAAGGTGATTTAATTATTATAAATATAAGGTCACGCTCAACAAACTTTGGTACTCTTTAAGCCCCCCCCCCCAAACTATTATTGTACTTCTGTTGGATACAAAAACTTCTGTCGATGTTTTTACATCTATGTTACCAAAAATCGGTATCACTCAGGTACACACACGCACTATTCCAATGTAATAAGGATTGTCAATAAGGATTTCAAGAAATCCAGATCAATGGCAGTCGCTTGGCTGCCTAATCTTCTCTGATACCTCTGTAGTTTAAGCAAACGAGAGGAACATTTTAGAGAGTAAGATGCTGAATTGCTAGAGAAGGAAAATGTGAATTTTTTAGAAGCTCGATAGAATATTGCAGGTTTATTCTCTAGAAGAAAAATCTCCAGAAGTGAAAAGATAAAACCATAAGATACTGTAAATGCAGACTGCCAAGGAATTGAACTAATTTTTTGGGGCTGGCTAGTTTGTAAACAATCTGATAACAGTTAGTGAGAATGAAGCGCTGCAGTGGCGTATTCAGAACGTTTTAAAAAGGGACGAATCCATAAAAATTCTTAGTCTCTGGAGGGCTCATGCCTGGTCACTGGCAAACGAGGACATAACAAAAGAAACTGCTGCTAAAAAGCCCCTCTGAAGAAAGTATCTAAAGAACCCAACTCGGAAACGTAAACAATGCACATTATCAATTCCAAAAATTCATCATAAATTCACTCATTTATGAGTAAAAATGAGTTCCATAAAAAAAATGGTAATTACTTATTCATATAAAACCTAAAGTTTAATCAGCCCACTGATCCATGCAGCTTCGTCTAGTCTCTCATCATAGCTTCTGTGATGTTATACATACAAATATATACAATGAAGCACAATTTTTTTAAAATAATAATTATTTACAATTTAGGAAGAATAAATGCCATTTTGTGAAGATTATGATTTCTTTGGCCACGCCACAAATGCCAATATTATGCCTAGTATTACAAGAGCAATTATCACAAGAAGTATGATTTTTTTCTGAAACAAAAAATTAAAATAAACATCTTCGATATTAAATGCTATTAAAATATATGAGAAGAAATGAGCTTTACCAATTTCGCTTTCTTCTGGTACTGTATTGCTTTTTTAGTAACAACATTAGCCTCTTCAACGTGATCTACTGTAGCTAAAACATGATTCTCTATCCTATTTATTAAATCACCCTGTAAAAATGCACAAAAAATCTTAAAGAGTAATAACTTGCTTTCATTTCCATACAATCATTCAAAAAATTGGTTCTTGTGAAAAAAAACAATATATAATAAATAAAATCGTTATACGAAATTCAGCAGCAAGTTATATTTGTGAATAAAGTAAAAAAAAAGTTAATTTAAATTTAACTTTAACCGGCATTTCTAAGTTTCCTGAATGTTCTTTTTTTAAACATTCCTTTGGAAATAGGTCGATAAGAATTGTTGCAAGATTTTTGATCTATTGACTATTTTCAATCGATCGACCAAAAAATCAAACAACCCGGATTCAATAACGTTAAGAAGAAAAAGTATTTTCCACGACTATTATTCATAATCTAGTATTTAGATAAACCATTTATCAGATGAATGTTATTTCATCTATTGCTCCTCAAAACTCAAGAGAACAGGAATGACGTAAGCCTCAATGAGGAGCATGTCTCTTAAAATCAAAAAATTAAGATTCCATGGGGTGAGTAGAAAGGTTTATCGGCCTTACTGACTTGAGAGTTTATTACGACATGAAATAATTTCCTCTTTTAAGAAAACAATCACGAGCTTATAAGAGAAGTCCAAAAAAAAAGACAGAGGAACATTTCACTCAGTCCTCTAGATACTGAAAACACCTGATTCAAACTCAGGAAGAATGCTATGAAGTAACCCAGCCATAGAAGTTGTAAAGTAGAGAATGAATACAGCTATTTCCAGATTTTCCACGATTTCCATGTGAGCTGGACATATATACTTATATATATATATATATATATATATATATGTCTTTTCAATAGAATGAAGCATCCTACAAGATAAAACTGACAAAAGAGGCCATTAAATTATAATGTTCAACCTTCAGTTTTGAGGTCTTGTGGATTCAACGTTTGGTAAAGCTGAAAACGAAGAAGTAATTTACGAAGAAATCTTCGACAACTTCGTAATTAATATTTAAGGAAGTTAATAATAACAACACATAATAATTATTATTATTATAAATTACCTGTTGATCGACCAGTAGAGACATCTCTAGAAAGAGATCCCTTAGTTCTTGTATAGATTTTTCTAATTTCATTAATTCCTCATGCCTTGTTTGTACATCTTCAAGTGCTTTCCTTGCCTCTAACGTCTCCGTTATAATCTAAAAGGAAAAACATTATTGAAAGCATTGTTCTAAAAATAATTATTATATTTTTAATAAAATTTAAAGTATATTTCAATATTTTATCAATGTATTCAGAAATGATAAGAAAATGAAGAACACTTTTGTTTGCCTACAAAGCCAATAACCTATTGAGCAAACATACAAAACACTATTGATAAAATACAAGAAAGAGTAACCTTCATAAACAACTTTCCTCTTCAGTTGGTGTAGACACCAAGGGGTTTCGAAACAAACAAATCATCAAGCCAATCTACTTTCAGGCCCCCCCGCATATATTAATAAGTTGTTTGACACTAATTAAAAAAAGGTTCATTACCTCTACCTCAAAACCGATTCAAAGACATAAAGGAATTTTAATAGAACAAGTTGCAATCAAAGCTTGTTCTTATAATAAATGTAGGTAGCTTTACAGATTAGAAATTGATTTAAACTTACATCCCCATTGAAAATTGCTCCATAATTCCCTTGATCCAAAAGTTCTTCTAGTTTATCATCAGTTACAACAGCTTTTGCTAAAATCATAAAAAATAATAATTATTCTTAATATTTTAATATCAAACACTTGAGAAATGGATTAAAACATTAACAAATCAAATTAATGCCTATGTTTGTATAAACTGATTCCATCATAAGATTAATCAACTGGTTAATAGGTAGGAAAAGATGGAAATTAGATCCAGTTAACTTAAATTATGATTAATTATTATTAATTTTATTTATTTTCGCCAAGCTTTCAACTAAAGTACTAGTTTTCAGATTTATCTACGTTGACTATTATCATTGCGCATTGGTTTTGATTATGTATTTAAATTGCTCAAAACTTTTTTTTTTTTGTAACGTGGTAGTTAGTTAAAAAAGTTTGTTAACCTGCTGTTTGTTTCTGTAACTGTGAATGTCAAGAAATATCATCAAAATTGTAAAATCAATTTAAATATCTAATCAAAACCACTGATGCAATGTTAATTGGTCAATATAAGCCCTGGAAATGGCTAGTCCTTAGGTTGAAAGCTTAGTGGAAACAATTTCTTTTCCCTCTAGAAGGAATCATTCATATAAACAATATATATATATATTTAATTTTATAAATAATTATTTTGAAATTGTTTTTCTTAACTTAGCAATTAATTTTAGCAACAACCTAGCCAGCCAATCATAATAAATAATTCAAAAAACATCATTTACCAATTGATATGACCCTTTTCATACGATCTGCACATTTCTCCCTGTATTCAACTTGTTCTGTATTGAATGTTGACATTGCTTCCATGAATAAATGCAACAGACATGAATGTTGGGTTCTCCTAATTCTTAGACCAGCTGGCCGGCGTTTTTTCTCACTGTCTAATTCCTCTTCTTCCTGGGATATACCTTTCTCTAAAGCTGCAAAGAAGAAACCATATTGTTATTCATAATCTTGCAATTTGAATCCTTTAAATAAAATTAAAATAAAAATAATAACTGGTTAAGAAAGACTAAATAAATAAATAAATGAAACAAAATAAATCAAAGTTGCACCTTTGAGAGTCGCATTTCGACGAAGTGACCACGGTCCCAAAACGAAGTTACATGAACTAGGGATTATTAAAAGAATAAAACTTCACAAATCCTCTGATTGAATTATGCTAATCTTAAACTTGACAACATGGTCGCTCTCTCATTTTACTTGGTTATCAATACGATCGTAAAAATAGAAGTTAAAAACAAAACCAAAAATTGTATACCTTTCAAACTAGTTGTAACTTTTTTCCCTAAATTTTTCACCATCGTTGTCCTGGATTCTAGTTCTTGTTTCATTTCTGCAAAACGAAAATAAAATGAATTATTAGCGGAATTCTAAACAACTAAATATATCTTATTTAATTATTTATAGTTGAAATGTGAGCAGAATACAAGCAAGAAAATATGATTCTCCAAGTAAATAATACACACTATGAGGAAAATTTCTTTGATACTGGTCTCAGCCAATCAAAGTAAATCTCTCAGAGAGAGAGAAAGAACAACTGTGGAAAGCGATAACGATAACTGCCCCCCTTTACAGGCGGTACCTTTACAAACACAAAGAAACCAAAAAAAAACAAAAAAAAACACAGATTTGTACGACTACATCAAGACTTCAACCTTACAGTAAAACTCATACTAAGCACTGAAAACTCTACTCTTCTTAAGTTACTTCTATTCTTTCCCATGTGTTCCCAGACATCTATATGAACAATGACTAATTTTCTTAAGAATGATGATGTAAGAGGAGTTATAGATAATGTCTTTTGATTTAGAAATTTTTAGATTAACTTCTTACTTCTCTTATTTATGCTAATGTCAACTAAAAAGAT
Source organism: Rhodnius prolixus (assembly GCF_049639745.1). Lineage (NCBI taxonomy): Eukaryota > Metazoa > Arthropoda > Insecta > Hemiptera > Reduviidae > Rhodnius > Rhodnius prolixus. The sequence goes on along the minus strand of NW_027411583.1, from coordinate 8,306,424 downwards.
TCTTTTTCTTTTCAGACAATTTTCCTAATGATAATGCACAACATTATTATGATTTCGTTATATGAACATTATCATTATTATAGTCTAAAACATAGTTGACCCCGCTGATAAGGCCCAGGTAAAGGCCACAATGTAATATATTGTACAGCGAAATGTGGGACACAAGTGACCTTCATAATGCTAAGTAACTTACACAAGCAAGGACATTATGAAATATACATTTATCTATTTGTAGTTATTACATAAATTTTTAAAATGATAATTACTCAAAAGCTCACGAGTTTTTTTTTTTAAAGAATTATCAATAACTTTATTCACTCCTGTTTTTATTACTTTATCTTAATTCTGATGAGTGGAAGAGTTGCTAACTATACTATATGTCTGAAAAAGAAGGTACCCTTAAGTTAAAGACCCGCAGAAGACATTTTCTTGTAAATCTTGCAAAATACATTCAATTAATTGGGCAATTTGATACCAGCGGTTTGCTTTAAACCTGGAATTTCAGCCTCATTAATTACTATATTAAATGGAAGATAGAATTGTACAATAAAAGGGCATTAAAGATCATCCGTTTTACAAAAACCTACCTACACTTAATTCTCCCAGAAATCAATGTAAAATGTTTTCCCTCTTTGTGGTTAATTATTAGTAAAACTAATTTGAAAGAAAATATTTGATTCACTTAGTTATGACATTTTTCATTTTTACGTTTTGAACTCTAGTCTGTGGTATGAAGTTCTACATGTATGTTCTTATATGCCAACGGGTTTTCTGGTTAGATATGGACCCTCTTTCAGCCCCTTTGATGTGATACGGAGCCGACTAATACGTGAGAGAAGTACTCTTTGGAGGATATACTCTGTTGTGGTTAAAACCAGGTAACTGCAATGGCTGCCTATTGATGCTGCCTTCTTGATTGAGTTTTGATTAGGTACATATTTATTTAGTTTATTTGAGGCTGTACCGTAATTAAAGTAAATACGTGATGATAATATGTGATAATCCCTAAAAAGTTTTTATTGTGGCTCCCTCATGCTTCGTTTATGGTGAAGAAGTAGCGTATGACACAGAAATGACACTACCTTCATGAAATAATAACTTTAATATTTTTAATTTCAAGCCCTGAAGAAGGATTTGAAAGAAAGAACTAATTCCGAAAATGCGAATCTGATGATACACATTACAAGATATTACAATCCGAATATTTTATAATGTGTTGAAAACAAAACATTTTCGTTTTTTTCTGTTCACAGTTGGTAATAATAAAGACTGGAACAAATGATTTTAAAACGCTTTAGACGTGCCAAGGCTGACATATTGACCACAACGCTAATTCAGTATCCTTTCACTTGTGCAACAAACCGAAAATTGAAACACTGTGAGACGATGCACAATTATTATGTTCCACTGACCACTCACTGAGGACTTCTATAATTATTTTTACCTGAGATACTTATCTTTAGTTGTCTCTTTACTTATATAGAAACTATTTACTGATAATCACGTGATTATCTTTAAATAAGAAGGCTGTACCTGCTACTCTCAACAAAGCATCAGTTTTTCCCATTTTATCTGAAAACTGTAATTCGGATATCTCGGAAGATGCAGCAGATTGGTTTCACGTGCTTAGTCAGAGATTCTGCTGCTTAAATTAAGATCAGTAGGGGAAGGGGACTGAGCGATTCTCATTAATAGCTTTAAATTTTTCGATATTAATTTATTGGATTACATTATGATTAGAGGGAACAACCAATAATGTAGGGCATTGTTATGATATCTATAGAGATAAATACAATATGAACACAGTTTTTCGATAAAGCCCAAGAACAAGTTTATAAAGAGGAATATGGAAAGAGAGATTTGAAAAATAAAATCTAGAATTATTAAAATTTAAGTTCTAAAAAGAACAAGTTGATCCAGTTTTAGACATAATGCTGGCCAATGTATACGAAATATAAAAAGTTACAAAAAAGGAAGAGAGAGAGAGAGAAAACAGGAACATCCATCGAGAGTGCAGCCAGAACAGTCGTACTTCCGGTAGACCTACTTTAGACTCGATCATACAAACGCAATTTTTGTTTGAAGTAACAACTTTAAAAATCAACTTTGAAATTATTAATTTGAAGCCTCTGAAAAAAAGGCTTTACAATCAACACAAGTGAGACGTTTCAATTCAACTATAAACAACAAATTAATTATAAAATATTTAATCCAGACTTGCAACAACATTCTGAAATATTAATAATTATTAATTAAGAATCTCTTTGAAATTTATTTGTTGCCTATACAATATTCAACTGTGCATCGTGGTACTGGGTTCGATTCCCGGTCTTGGCCTTGGATTTTATTTAATGGTTAAATGAGAAATAGTAAAGTACGTTTGCTAGTCGCCTCCGTCCACGACACCTAGTAAATGGTAGTTGGACGTTAAGCCCCGCCTGAAAAAATAGGCGATTACTTTACTTTACTTTACTTTTTACAATATTCAACTGTGACAGAGGGTTAATTTTCAACAAACTACAAGCACGGACAATTAAAGCAAGGTAACATCCATTCTAAGTGAGTGATGGAGATAAGATTTACTGCAAATTATTACAGAACAACAACAACAACAAAAAAGTATCATGACTACCATCATTTTCTATCAGGAGAATTAGTTCAATAAAATTTATTCAAAATGTAAACACATTTACTGTATAGGTATATCAACACAAGAAGTCGTGAAAGGTCCATCGTTATGTACTTTTATATTTATGTAAATAAAAGACAACGTCTTTTCACTAAGAAAAAGGTCAAAAATAAAATTTAAAAAAAAGTTGTCACACGACATCACGGAGTAATATCCGGAGAAGCAATCAGAACAGAAATGATCGTGCCTTTCCGGTAAATCGTGGGTTAACTTTAAAGGAAATGATTATAAATTAGAAAAAAAATGGCCACAATTACACTCCATGAATTTAAAGCAGTTCAGTAGAAATATGTAGAACTTGTTGACATCTTAAAAACTTTATCCTTCCTCAAAAAAAAGTAACGTCCCATAAATTAGAAGTAAGAGCCCCCCAAAAAATAAGAGGATAACTCTAGCCGAAACAGGATACTATGTGATACCAACCAGTCTCTTTAAGATTCGATTTGTTCGGGCTTCTGTATATGAATTATCTGTATATGAAGCCATGAATTGGTAAACTCTGCCATCTATCGGTAAAGGTCCTCTCTGCTAATTATTGGCAGAAGAAAATATCACCCTTGTTGGTGAATAGTTTTACAGAATTATCATACATTCGCGCACAGATGTACAGTAGCGAAATAGCTCCAATATTTAAAACAAATTACAGTAATCTCATACAAACACTCAATATCGAATTCCTACTCGACAATAGAGATAACCCATCTTACGTTTCAAAAATAATATTTAATGCCAATTATGAAAAACACTCAGATTACTACACTCTGTACACAGACGGTTCTAAATTAGATGGTCGTACTGGAGCTGCGTTTTATGATCCTCAATTTGAATATGGGGCTAAATTCAAACTTGCACCACAATGTACGGTATACAGCGCGGAACTGTACGCTATAAAAGAGGCTTTGAGGTATATCAACACACTTAACCACAAAAAAACCGTAATTTACACAGACAGCAATAGTTCATTACAGAAATTGCAAAATTTTAAATTTTCTATAAATAATTCTCATTTACTGGTGGAAATTCTAGAGTTGAACAGAGAAATAGTAGCCGCAGATAGGATGGTGAAGTTCGTCTGGATCAGAAGTCATGTTGGAATAGTGCTTAATGAGAAGGTGGACGATCTGGCTAGGGAAGCCACAGTGGATGGACAGACTACAGACTACAGACTTACTAACGAGGACGTTAACACATTGAGCCGACAAAGAGCGGTGGCGAGTTGGAGTCAATTATACGCAAACGAAAAAGGTGCTTTCTACAAAAAATATAATCCGGTCGCAGGCCAGAGAAAGCTCTGGTTTAGAAATTTTGAGAACACTAATAAAAGATTTATAAGCAGTATGTGCCGGTTGCGTTCGAACCACGCTATTTGCGGTGAATATTTATATAAAATTGGGAAGGTGAATAATGACTTGTGCGATAGATGCCATGAGGTGGATAGCGCTGAGCACATCATCATGGAGTGTGCGAAGCATGACATACAAAGAAAAGAGCTTTTCAACCGCCTTGAAAAGGAGCTAACTTCCCCTTATAATTATATGTGCATTTTGAGCAGTAATAATGTAAAGATATATGAAATATTATATGGTTTTATGGTAGAGGCAGGCATTAAAGTTTAACAGATTTTAGGCACTAATGAATTATAAAAACATAAAGGTTTAAAAACTAAATTTCTGTTATTTATGTACAAATAAATGATATGCTGGCTGTATGGTGCTACCGATGCCAATAAAGAAAGGAAAAAAAAAAAAAAAAAAAAAAAAAGCCATGAATTGACTGAATTATCGTTCTGACTCGGCCTAAGTTGCTGTGTTATTTTTCTTAAAGTTGTGTAGGCTTTGAGTGGCTTTGTTGTAGGATTTTCCTCCTCACTGACGGATAATAATAGTAATAACAATACCTAAGGAGCCTTTTAAGCTCACTTGTCCGGTGATGGACAATGCTGTCTGTAACAAGAGAGCCTAGGCTGGAAGCCGGGAGTGAACTGATAAATATTACGGCACAAATCAGACGTTTATGCCTTTTGTATTAATAATTTAAATAAAACTTCAACTAAAGCACTAAAGAGAACGTTATAATTGTATTCTTTAGCGCTCTATTAATTGCGAAACGACAACAAGTTTAACTAGTGTTTTTCCACAGAGCGAAAAAAAACAAAAAAATAATATCTAAAATAAATAAAAAAAATAACGGAGAGAAAAAAAAAATTACTTTAGTGAGTTCATTGTCATTGGAGTATATTGACTATTCCTGACCAATGATTCAGACCGATCTTGGTGACACATGATTGACGAACCTCGACTAAAGTCTTTAAACCAAAACAACATCTCTTGTGTTTTTCTTTCCACATCCTAATTTTCCAATTTTAACCCACCACAAGGAAAGTTCAATTTAAACAAGAAAAAAAGAAAACATTAGTTTTCTTTTATAAACATAAAAGAGAACTATCAAAGTGTATCTTTAGGTTTAAAGGCAAGGAACTCTAGTAATTCCCAATGAAATCAGAGAGAGAGAAAAAATAAATGCAGAAGATCTGTTGTTGCTCTCATTTTTTCTTAAACATCTATCTTCAGGAAAGAAGTGATTCTAATCCTAAATAGGCTTCATCAAATTCCACACTGAGTACATGTACTATAAAAGCTTGATCATAATCTTTGCTTGGAATGAAGAGTCATTGTTCTACATGGAATACACTTTAAACTTATCTAAACTACCGATCAGTAGTTGGGATAATGACTATTTGTCAGAAAGACAATGCACTCTGCACATCAACAATATTTTATACATTAACGCTCTCTGTGAAGTCCATTATGTTTTTCCTTTTACTACAGCGCATATTTTAAATTCCCTTTGACCGTTTAATAACTATTGTTGATGAAGTTTTTAAGCCACATAGACTTATTTTGCAACAATGCGTTTTAAATGTGGAAAACAGCAAAACTATTTGGCCGTTCAACCACTGGGAGCCAAGGCTCCTGTGGAGCCCACTCTTCTAGGGGGCTTACTTTTAGGGGCGGCGATCCTAGCAACCCGCTTATGCATCTGGGAATCACTAGATTTAGTGTGGACGCGTCTATTAAATCATAAGGATGTATCTGAGGATCCCAGCTCCTGAATTGAATGAAGTAAGAGCCTTTGAGGCGATAAAGGCCAAGTTGCGATACGCCAGAAAGAGCATTGCATCTCTGGAACAGAAAATTTGCAGAAATGCTGGATTTTGCTAATTAAATGAATCTTTATTTGGACAGTAGGAGTTTTCAAAATTTTCTCAACGGTTTCAAATTTTTCTCAAAACCGTTAGTGTGGAAGAATCAAAAATTATTTGGCTCAGAATGAGTAGATTATTAGAAAATTAGAGTAACTAGCTGTAATGTCAAATCAATTATGGCCTCTAGAACTAACTATATTGGGGCTCAGTTTCATGGTTGTAAGTTACGCCAGAATGGGAAGACCTCATGAACTAGTGACTACATGACAGGATAATTTGATCAGCGAAGATCCGGTTAAATAAAGGCAACGGTTGGATGATTCGCTACGAGTATTTAAACAGGTCATATCGGATCAAGATGAAACGCTAGAATTACATCGAAATATATCGCTATACAATTCTTAAATACTAGAAGACGCAATTACAAATATATATATATATATATCCAGATTACACTTCAACATTTACTGTAGAATAACATTGGAAGTTAGAATCCCGTTAGACTCCGCAGGAAGCCGACCTGAGACTCCCTCACAGACCGGTCACAACTACATAAACAATCCACCGACTAACCTCATTTTATGTTGTACAAACAAAACACTTCTCTTTAAAACTACCATTGGGTGAAAAGGTCATCTGTACACAAGCTGTTCGAAGTATTTTATTTTTTAAATGGATTTAAAAAATAAAAATTAGAATAATTTGTTCCATTTATTGCGCGGCACATCATCGGATCTTAGTCCATACCTAGGGCTCCTAACGAAATTGATTTTCTGGGAGTTTACAGGACCTTGTAACCTTAAGTCTAAAGTATCTTATCAAAATAATTATAGTCATAAAGAAAAGAAAAAATCCTCAATTCTGTCGGGGCGCAGGTGTGATGAACCCTATCTATCAGTTCTCATTATATTACCAGAGATGGATTTTAATTACCACACTTTTGCACAGAAGAAGCTAAGTCGAAGTTTTCACGGATGACTTTAGGACTTGGGTCGGATTGAGAGTCTCCTTTAAGGGTGCTATGGCCATTATCGTCATTTCTCTCAGGCTGGGATTTCCGCCAGTTTAAGTTTAACTAATAATTCAAGCAGAAGAATGGTTACCTCCACTGATAGTAGCCGTCTTAATGTACTTGGAAACGTATTTGCCGCAAGAATTGGAACCATTAGCAACGACGCCGTCTTACCCCAGCCAACAGGGAAGAGTGACGAATCCAACAAAAAATCCAACTTCTTGATAGAAACATGGATGATAAGAATGATCATCCCCCAAAATATCTCGAAAAGCTTTACGTCTTATGAAATCCTACGTAGGGTGAGAATAGCTTCAAAATCACTTTTAACAGAAATAGATTGCAATTCTTTTTAATTTTATTTAAATTGGAGCAGGAGAAAAGCAATGACAGATGCACAAATGAATACAAACTAGTTTGAAAATATGTAAACAGGAAGAAATCAGTTAACCTTGTCAGGTAACAAATTGATATCTAATAGGAACTAATAATTAAAGGTCATATATTTTTTTATTACACCTAATTGTAGGGTGCTTGATGTTAATTATTTACAGTTAATTTCAATGCAAGTTTAAAGTGCCAATTTATAGATAGAAATGAATTGATATGTACGTAAGAAGCCTTACCAAGGTTAATCAATTTTATGAGGTCTCTAAAACCACTGAACAGCTGTTAGAATTAAGAAGGCAATAACTAATATCAGTTCTACCTATTATGAACTTGATTTGACTACTCTAGCCGGCGCGTTGTCTTCATGGAGAACCCATGACTTGTTCTTTCACATAGCGGGCCGTTTTTTCCTTACTCTTTCACGGAGTTGAGCAAGCACCTCACGGTAGTAATGTTGATTAATTATAATCGATATTTTCATCTGTTTTGGACGTGGAAGGGTCTTCTCGGCCATCTTGGAAACGCTTGAACCACTCAAAAACTCGCACACGTGATTAACATTCATCGCCAAAAAAACTTTTTTTAATAAAAGATAAGTTTCAGTAGCGGTTTTACCAAGTATCATGAGAAATTTCACGACAATTCGTTGCTCTACTACATGTGTAGTATCAAGTTTTCGGTTAAACGAAACTAACACCTCTTACAAAAACGACGGTTCCGGTCAGACAGATTTCTCTACAAACATGTGAGACGCTACAATCAAAAGAGAAGGCTTTACGCTGCACAGCTGTCAATCGTTTGCACGCTGTCGGATTTGGCACATGCATAGTACTTCTGAAGCAGCATCAGTCTCGTTATTTAAATAGCTATACCTCGTAAAATGTATTGTGAATCTTTTCACCATATACGGTTCACAAAGTTTCTGTTTCGGTCCTTCAAGATTAGTAATCTGGGCCACAGTCTCTGATCTGATGGTTACCTCTCAACCAAACTATGGAGGAGGAATAAATTTAAGGATTATTTCAATATTGGCTGAAGTGCAAGTCCTCAGAAATCAGATTTTGGGACTACCCGCACAAGTCACTTTCCTGGAACTTTCTCAACACTAGCATCTTATGTTGTGTGGGCTTCATCAAACTTGTAAAGTATTGCTAGGATTTCTAAACGCTACTTGTTATGTAAAAGCAAGTAAACGTTGAATAAGTGACAACATAGTATATCTTCAAAAACACCTAACATTTGTGTAGTTGTTAAAAGAATTATAGAATAAGGTAAAAATTCTGTATGGTGAAAATTGGAAAAAATTTATTATATTCCTGTAAAGGGGGGGGGAATCAATGTGTACAAGAAATCCAGGAATTGTATAAAACAGAGCTCATATCCAAAGGGAAAGACGTAGATCCAATAGAAAAGAACAAAAAACAAAAAAGTTGTCAAGTTCTATTTTAATGGTAATGGCAGTAGACCATGAAACAGAAGAAGCAACCAGCCAAGAGACAGAGAGAGGAGAGAGAGCGAAGATGTACAAAGTAATTATGAAAAAAGTCACGATCTGTGAGAATGGACAGTCAACTCCACTTACAAACTCCACTCTAAAGCATGGCGGGGACTTCCCCAGTCAAGGGCGTATACACTACTTCTAACATTCTTATCCATACAAGAAATTATATTCAGAGGAGTTTTTAAAAATGCTATTTTGTATTCTGCTTCAGGGATATTTTTATAAGTTCGAGATAAAAGTAACCACTATCTAAAACTTTTTAAAAAAATCTTATAAATTAAACATGCTTGGAAAAAAAAAACATGACGTTCTTGATTATTCCATGACAAAAACACGTGAATTAAACCCCGTACATAATACAATACATCATACATAACTTTGCGGGCTCTAACTGCCCGGCTATCTTGACACTTTAAAATTTAATTAGTTGAATCAACTTTATTTTTTTGGCTATCAAATCTTAATAGCTTGCTGAATTCTAAAAAAAACGACTCATCTTGTTACAAGTGCTCCATTCTTTCCCATTGTTTAAAGCTTTGAAAAAATCAATAAAAATTATATCCAAAGAAACAAATTTCATCATACCAGCTGAGCACGTAGTGTTAGCAACATGATCACTTTAAAAAGAACTTTCATATCCGGTCGTTGTGAAGGTATGATGACGTAAAAAAAAAAAAAAATTATGAGTATTTTAAACTGAAGAGATCCTTGGTGTAGATAATTAATTAATTATTAATCTAATTTAATTATTAAATTAAAAATTAATATTTCAAGAGTTTTTATCAAATAAAAGAATTTATAAGGAATATTCCATTTCTCATATTATTTTCTGTAAACAGAAAAGTATACATTACATGCACAAAGCTTTGTAACTATTACTGAAAAAATGCATTTTTTGGGCAGACTCAAAGAGGCGTTAGGGGAGATTAGCCTTCAATAATTTTTAAACGATTATACAAAGAAAATTTTACTTACAACCTTGAAAATAATAAGAAAAGTCATGCGAGTGTTCAACCCATTTTCTTTTTTTCTCCAGCTCCTCTTAACGGAATTTAAAACAATTCTATCTACATAGAATAAATGTGGTTGCTTTTTAATGTGGTAGGATTTTATCATGAGATGCAAGCAATTTTTCAACAACCTTATAATTAGTACTATATTTAACAGAATAGGTCTTAGTGTAGGGAGGGGGGAAGAAATTACTGTCCAAATTAATCCCTACCTTTTCAAAATCAGCTTCAGTATATTCAACTAGCAATAATGATCATAAATGTACGTGTAAATGAGGATACAAGTTAGAAATTTCTTAGTAAATTGGAAATATGGAGGAGAAGAGGCAAAATCGAAGTGGAGTCAAGGTGCAGTAGTGATTTTATCCAAGAGTACAGTACATCCTAGGATGCAGCAAAAAGGAGAGAAGCTGTCAGTTGTCTCCCGAACCTCTCGATTCCATCCAACTTCCCGATGGAATGGACATCGTAAAGGCTTACCCATCACGAGTAAATATAGATGGCCCGAACGTCGCTATTGACAGCATACTCGCCAATGCGCCAAAAAACAAAACAAAATAACCTATATATAAGACTTCATAAAGGTGAGAGTAAGAGATGTAAAAAAAATACAGAAACTGGTATAAGGAAATTGTGTAGTACCTTGATCCGGCCTTGGTGATGAAAGCAGATTCGAATGCAGCGACCTAATTATGGCAATGTGCTCTTTAATCTCGTCTATCCAGCCTCTAGTGACCTCCACCTGTTCAAATAAAGATATTAGCTCAAATTAAAATCATACTTAACAAATATTAATATATTTTAAATTAGGATGTGGCAAATAAAGCAATGTATGAATGATATTAATTTGGTAGTATGAGAAACCGAAAAAGAGGTCGATACAAATGTACAGGAAGTAATTTGAATTGGAATACTGTGAATGTATAAATGAATCTACAGGTAAAAAAATGAGTAATTACTTATTTACACTATTTCATCAGACTAAAAGCAACAAGTGGTAGTGGCGGCGGCCATAATTGGTTTTACTTTTGACGTCATTCATGGTTATTTACTAGTTTTATTTTATTTATTCACTTATTTTTTTATTTTTTATTTTATAAGGTGAAACGCTTCAAACACGTCGGACTTACTTTCCCAAGTTGATTATTCTACTCATAAAAACGAATACTGATAATAAAGTAATAAGTGAAAAAGAAATAGGAAGAAAAATCACAAGAATTAATTATTATGACTATCTTAGCACTCAGAAATCATAGCAATCTCTGTCGTTAGTTTATTTTATCCGCTCAAGATTTTTTATAATTTTTGAAAAATTTAGAAAATCAAGTGAAACGTTAGTAATAGATACAAAAATACATTTCCGAGACTTATTTTGCTATATTTTATTTAAGAAAAAAAAAAATTAAAATTATACTGTAAACAAAATTTTACATACGGTTTTTACATACAAATATTCAGTTTTAAAATTTTCTCGTTTATAAAAAGTCACTGTGATCAATTGCCAAAAAAGATAATTTTATTAATGTGATTGGCATAATTAAGTTTTGCAGAAAGATTAGCATTAATATAGATAAAGAAATTATGACTGATACTGGCTAAAATTTTTCTTCCCCTTGTATTAATGACTCAAATACCAAAAAAGATGAACGTATAGTAGTTTAGTTTTAAAAAACATAAAAAACCTCCGTTGTAATGTCTATACGTTTCAAAGATATATCCGCTTACAACCACCAAGAGAGAGTAAAAAATTAGAATAAAAAAAAGGTACCTAAATTTGAAACGCACTAAGATATTATATGAAACTGTAATCTGAGCCTATGATCTCTTCTCAAGCTGAAGAAGTATCATACGTGATTAACTTTAAAATAAAAAATAGCTTATACACTCCAAGACCTGAGTAAAAGAAATTCTCATGTTACCAAAGCCTACAAAGAAACAAAATAATAATTCGATCAAAAAGAATCACCAGGCTTCTGAAGAAGTAGACGTTCTATATTTCCCAACATACACTCAATACAGATTTCTGAAAACCATTCTTATAGATTACACTATATACAGGGTGAAACAGTAAGTAAGTAATATCCATAGGCCTACTGTGTGTAGTACATCTGAAGTCATATTTTCCACTGTTCTTGAGTGACGTCACTTAATTTTTTTTTTTTTTTTTAAATTACTTTTTTGCAATAAAAATGTTATTTCTCAGAAAGTTTTAGTCCGAATTCGATTCTGATAACACGGTTAGAAAGTAAGATAAATTTTCTAAAAATTGACACCATTTTGAAGCATAAGTTATTCTTCAAACAGCCTCAATCTTCCTCCTGGATACTGGGAAAATAAAAGTAATCGAAATTTTTGAAGAAAACTCATTAGGCCCTTACATGATCATTATCAGACCTAGATGCTGGCACTTTTACAAAAGTTTCCTTGTCTAATGGGCTTTCAAAAGGTATATCATTTTCCAGGATTCCTTTTATCCTCGTATGGAGAAATTACGTTTGTTTTGCAAGAAAATGTGTTTACGAGCATTCAAGAGTGTTAGTTTATGAAGTTGTTTAATTCATTGAAAACTCTTTTAGATGGATGGATGCTAGTCAATTTCAAAGTAGATTGTCTTGAAATAAGGAAGTCAAAGGTTACTTTGCCCTTTAAACATTTACTTCTGTTCTATCTGAAATATTTGAGAAAATGTTAGGAAATATTTTAAGCCACTCACGAACAGTGGAAAATATGAAGTTGGCCTATACGTCATTGAACTCCACTTTAGATGTAACTACAAACAGTAGGCCTATGGACATTACTTACTGGTTCACCATGTATACATCAGCAAATTAATTCAGAAATAAATAGAAAGATTACAATTATAATGACAGTAAGAAGTATTAGCTGCAAGAGAAAATAAACCTGATGGGAAAAACTAGCACTTTTTCTTTATCTGATTCTGAGAGAGATTGGACTTCACAAAGCAGATCAATTTGTAGAATCAGGTTTTTTTTTTTAAATACAAAAAAAAAAAGACCTCAAGATTTCGAAATGGAAAAGTCTTACACCACAGCATCTATACATCCTGTGAACAAAGCTTGAGGGGAAATTAAAATGGATACAAAATAATACTGAGTGAAACTGCATAATAAGAGTAAATAATAGAAAATGTCAACACCTGAGAGTAATTTAAACAAAGCAAACATGTGAACAGAATAAGTAATCTAAAACACGTGTGCATTCCTAAATGTGTGGGAAAAACTAAGACATTATCATCTTCTAACTATTGTTATTATTAAACTATACAATTTCTGCAAGTCCCCCTTTTTACTTTATCTAATTATTTTTCTAATTTTTGTTGTTGTTCTTGAATATCTTTTAGAATTTCTCTTTAAGTTCTCTTTTTTTTTAAAAAAAAGAAAAGTGTTATATTCTACACAAAAGAAACACAAAAATGGCGTTGTCACCGTAAACTATAAAAATTATTTATTATGTTTTCGCTTTCGTCAAGCTTTAACACACACAATAGGGAAAATTTATCTTTTAAGATCTTATTTATCTTAAGATTTTATTTATTTATTTTCAGTCGTATTTCATTAAAAAAAATAATATTATGTACAGGGCGCTAATGACCTTAGCAGTCGATGCGCCCCAAAAAAAAAAAAAAAAAAAAATGTACATGAAAAATTGTTCAGAATTTTAGACTTTATTTTAGAATGTTTTTAATTCGATCTTTTTTTTAGAAATCGAATTAGAACAACTATTTATCAACGAAATTCTGTGTCTCTTGAGTACAAATTCTGCCCCTTAGACTTCAAAAAAAACTCTGCGCTCAGAAATTTATGTGGGGTTTCACGAGAGAGTGGAAATTAAAAACAAATAAATACAGCTTATTTATTTATATTTAGCAGCTGCTTGTTTTCTTGAAAAAAAAAAACCTACATCAGGCACCTATTTAAGAAAAAAGTATGCATTCTAATAATATGAAGATTAGGACAATGAAACAAACAATGGGTTAATACTGTCTGACTTTCCAAGAACATCATCCACATTACTACTGCGCTGGGAGGAGGAAACAGTGATGACTGATTATAACAATCGATTTTTTTTTTGGATTCAATCCTGATTGGAAAATAACTCTCAGCTTATTTATGAGACATCTATTGCGCAGGTACATACTCCTCGCCGAATTTCCAACTACTAAAACATCGAAAGTGTAGACTGAATATTAAGAACTGGCTCCAAAATAATCGATTTTCTAACGTGGTCACCATATTGTTGTGGCTAGAAATAAGTAAAGATAAATAATGGCTAAGCAATATGTCACCACCTCTACCTGTTCAGCAGCTGCAAATGATATTTAAGCGTGAACGTGCCAATTAAGAGGTATCCCTCGGTCAGACAATTCTACCAGTCTAAAAGAAATAATTCTGGGCAAATAGTCTTCTAATTCTTTGTTTAGAAGTCTATTAAGCCAGCTTGAATTTTTTTTAATTAACCATACAACATTCCTGCTATTGTTCGGACCAGTATCAGAGGTTGATAATTATACAGTAAATAAATTATGAAAAAATCTGTTGCAATATAATTTGGAATAAACTAAAACTGATACGAGTTATTAAACAAACCTAATTGATTGCATTTACTTTATTTTTATTACCATAAAACGAATTAAATATTCAGGGAAAACCTCTGAATCATTTGGATAATCACGAGAATTTCACCTTGAAGATCGTTGCTTTTTTTGAAATAAGCGATTCTAGGTACTTAAAAAAACAAATAAACTTAGTGTAAGCTAAAAATTCAAGGCAATTGCGTTAAGAGTATATTTTCTCTAACTTACATCTTTAAAAATCTGAGTTCGAATACTCATAGACTTTCTTTTACTACTTATTCTCAACGATTCTAACACACATATATTCTTCAAACTCTGAATATTTGAGTTATAGTTAATTTTTATCAACATTATACAGTTTGTAAAATCGAACATTTTGCAAAAATCTAACTTTAAAAGGAAAACCCATCCTAAGAACTGCCCTAAAATGAACTTTTATAGAAAAATAGAAAAAGTTATAAATCTATTTATTTAATAAGAACCTTCAGAAAATTTTTTTCTTTAAAAAAAAAAACTGAAAAAACTATTCAGTAAAACTGGTACTTCTTTTCTTTACTGAAGAGCTTGATCTTAGCTTATTGTGCGATCCTCTGTTGGCAGCTAAGCAAAATACAGCGGCTATTATTTTTGAACAATAGGGATATACATAAATATGAGATCGTTCTCGTTAAGAACCGCAAGCCTTGAGCAACTCATCCTAGAGTTTCAAATTTGATTAATCAACGAACATAGAGAGCGCACAGTGATAAACTACATAATTTAGAAACTAAACAATAGTTACGACAATAAATTAGAAATGGCTATACTATACAAAATGGAATTATCTTTATCAATATACAATGATTACAAAAACATTTAAGAAATTCTAGAGAACAATCAATTAATGAAACAAGGTGAAACAAATTTAGTAATACAACTTTAATTACGTTAATTTTGTAATTAATTAGGTTTGTCTTAAATAATGTTCACACTATTACATGCTTTTTGCTAAATTCAATGGAACAAATTTTTATTCATTCAATATGGTTCTCAAATCTGGGTCAGTTACAATACTGACTCTTTACACTAGTTTGTAAAACATTGAACATGAAACGAGTAATTATTTCCCCGTTAAATCTATGGAACTAAATGAAGCGATTTAAAGAACAGAGAGTAATGGAATGATAATTAAGACATGAGTCAATTGTCAATGGAAAATAATATCAATAAAATATTTAATTATGCACGACCACTTCCCTCCACCAATGGAAATGATAATTACATCTCGAATTCATTAAGAAAACAGTAATCTAAGTGATGCGATAGTTTTTATGCATAGTATCACGTCCTTGTTTTCCAAGGGTGTGCGCGAGTGCTAGTATACACTGTGACGAAACTATTATACATTAATAATTCATTGTATTCACTGAGATGTTTACAAACGCACATATACTCACACAAAAAAACAAATTATTGGCTACATTACAAACAAAAAATATATATGAACATTTATCACATTTTGTTTGTGGAAAGGTACAATCATACTACAGGTACCTTAACTGATTTCCCTTTGGGTCCAAGGTACTCCTAAGAAAACAAGAACTCCAAGGACCTAAAAACTAGATCAAGACTCTAGCCCCTTACATCAAACTCGAAGGGAAATCAATTTCTTCCGACCAAAAACCTTGATGAAACCTAATCTTAAATTCCAACTGCTATGAGATGAATAGTTTATTGCCTCCTCCATCCGACAAACTATAAAAATAGTCTGGTACAAGAGTCTCCTTAATTTAAAGATATCCTGGCACCAAAATTACTGTAAGGAACGCAAACAATTGTTCCGAGTGATTTCTAAACTAAGGCAAATCAGTTGAAAATTCAGAATTGATTAAACAGCATTTTAGAGTCTTGTAGGCAACCTACCGATTCTTCACACGGATGAATGCTGTGAAGCTGCCCATTCCTGGCCAGCGAGACTAATATATGTGGCCACAGACACGTCAACAGTAGATTCGGGTCCATTAAAGGCGAGAAAATTCTAAAATTCTTACTCTCTTTCTGAAATAACCTCACGGTCATAGCACCTTGACTAAAAAAGAACAATCAGATAGAAGGTACCTCTCTTAATGGAACATTCCAGAAACAATTTCCTGGTTCAGACCCAAGAATTTAGTACCTTCAGCGCAACTGTCTGACTATCTGATAAAATAACTGTCCTTTTCAAAGTACCGAGTTCCTTATCCACTGCAACTAACCTAAACACTGTCTCAAATGTATAGTTTAAGAAATCTTTAACGAGGCAACCAGTATTTTCTGAATTATTCTAAAATACCAAAAAATAACGTACGGCGTAGGGATGTTTAGTTCAGTAATTCAGGCCAAACATCTGTCATTACGCCAGACCAACTGTTAATATGTCACATCAGCTGTGAATATGTCGCGCAAGTGAAGGTTATATAGGGAAAGAAGATCTTTGGAAGACAGAAATAATTAGCTTCCATAAATATATATGTACACCTCTGTAAGTGGTGATGACATCTACTCTATAATTCCAACATACAACTCTTTCTAAAGGAAAGAAACCATAGTTCTGTTAGCGAGACAAACATATATTTTGTTATCTGTAACATTAACAAGATAAAACCTTACTATGCAGTTCACTCCCAAGTGCATGTTTACATTTAAGAATACTACAGCCGTTACGTATATACAATGTTCCTTTATTTGAATAATTTCATAAGCTGCATGTTCATGCATTATGATGCAAAATGAATAGTACATAATTTTATTACATATTGCATCTCATCTGAAAAACAATGTGCACTGCACTTCTTTTGTCCAACTAAGGTGCTTGTAACTCTTATAATTAACTTCTTTTTTTCTTTTCGTTAAGAGCATTCTTATTATTCATTGAATTCTATTGTATTATTTTTTAAATGTATTTGTACTCTTGATAATTGCATTTATCTTGTTCTTAAACCACTTTTACAAATAATCTAAGTGATTATAACAGTAAATCAACAGTCTTAGTCAGGACTTGATTACTTAATTATGTCGCCTTGATTGTTGCTCTTATAAACTTTACTCATCTTAAATTCAAACATTAACATTTTTCCTTCTCAAATGGTTAAAGAATGTATTATGTTCATACAAAATTTACTAAATTAAGTTGTCTCCGTTAAATGTCCCCCGATTCCAAAAAAAAAACGTTTTTAGAAAGAAGTCTGTGTATGTGAGTTTAAAGGGAGCAGTTTCAAACCAGATTTTGATTTTGGGATACTTCTGTAAAGCTTCAGACTAGTGAAGTAAAAAAGCAAACGTAAAAGAAACGACTTAAAAAAGGAAGTTAAATCTTGAGATTTACGAGTATGTACTCAGATAATGTAAAAAAATAATAATCTTTTGTCACTAACTAATTACAACGACAAACCACATCGTACACGAACAGACTCTGTCACACAGTTCCAACACGTGTCGTCTGGTGAAAGTGAAAACAAGACAACTTGAACATTGATACTAAAACACAGCCTTGGACATACAAGACCAACATCCCTTGAATTAGTTTTCGGCAAATGGAAGTTAATAAGTTAAAAAGAACAAAAAAAGAAAGAAGTATTAACCTTAAATCTTCGTTTTCCAACAAGTTCCATCTTGGGACGTTATGGTCCTAATGAAGGTAGGGTAGAACATGGTGCTCATGAAGATTCTGAGAATGTTGGAGGAACCACGGTGTTTATTAAGTTTTAGAAAGGAATCTTTCTTCTCCAGAACCTCTCCAGATTCACGTTCTCTTAGAGAAGTAAACTAGGAGGAGATAATGCAAGCTAAAGCTGGATATCCTGATCAGTCGGTAGATTATTGCGCTGCACTGAGTTCTTTAAAG
Organism: Rhodnius prolixus; assembly: GCF_049639745.1. Lineage (NCBI taxonomy): Eukaryota > Metazoa > Arthropoda > Insecta > Hemiptera > Reduviidae > Rhodnius > Rhodnius prolixus. Next base: position 8,288,161 of record NW_027411583.1, on the reverse strand, counting down.
AAACAACAAGGGATTGAAATATTAAAAATTATAACTGAAACGGAGTACACGATAAATGGAGATGGGAGTCTGATACAAAATCCTTGACCTTTATGAAGGTGACACTGCTTCCTTCACTTTAAAAGAAATGAATCTAATGAATAATTTATAGGGGGAGAGAGAGTGGTGGAGCTAGGTATTTTTGTGACATTGATTAGACCTAGATACAGCGCAGCATCTCTCCATACAACACTTTATCTGTTCATACACTAACTCTCGTTCTATACAACAGTCACATACATGCTTTACGCTGTACCATTTGTTTCCATATTGTGACCAGAAAAGAGAACATTATTCTTATATAGAAACCAATCCTTGACTCACAAGTGAATAAAACTAGAATAAAATATAGGTCAAAAAAACTTGCCTTCACTTTCCAATCTGGGACAAAAGTTAAAATACTAGCAATAGAATTAACCTTCTCAAGAATGGTAACTTCAGTTTCTTGATTAAATAAGAAGCCTATATGGGTTACTATATTGCCACTGCACAAGGTTACGATAAGGGTCCTATAAGTCCAAGTGTACCTAGATCGTTATATGCCTCAGTAATCAGCAAAAAATCTCAAGTTAAGTCTAAAGACAAACTCAAAGTCGAATACAAAACTCAAACATTTCAATGTTAAACAAACCGAAATATAGTTTTCTACAAAAAATATACATTTTGTGGTCTTCTGAACCGTAAATTGCTGAATATGGAAAATGCATCCTAGGATTCTCATTTTCCAATCAGGAAACTCTCAGAAAATATAATTTAAAGTCAACAATCTTCAAGGCATTAAAAAAGGAGATTTATTCTGTAATACTTGTTAATATTTGATAAAGAAATAACTTGAGTCATAAAATGAATGTAAACATATGTTTACGGTTTTTATTACTAGACATTATTTAAAAACATGTCATATACTGGAGAAGAATGGCAGGACAAGTATGGCTGGGATGTGACTGCCAACCGTATAAAGACGGAAGTGTGCATTTAAAAAAAGTTACAAGCCAAAGAAATATTACCAACGTAATTGAGCGCAATTCTTCTTTAACATCCGGAGATAAAAGATTTCAAACAAAATGAATATAAGAAATAATAATAGTAGAGAACAAACTAAAGAAGTATACGTCACAAAGTCGACGGCGCTTTCACCTCCATACTGTGACATCAGGGTCACTGGTCTGTTGGCATATTGCTTCCAAGAAATTTATTTCACTCTGTCACAGAGGGTAGAAATATTCCACTTTTAAACATAGTAATTGTAAAAATTAAAAGCCGACCTTTTATTATTTCTTTTTGAAAGTAATGCACTTTTTGAGATCATCAAGCAGTCAAAATTGATTTAAAATTCGTTCGGCGCCTAAGCAACAGAAATCGAAAACAGAAAAATAGAAGTTATGTGCAAATTCAAACAACATTTAGCTGCATAACAAAGAGGACTGCAATAAAATGGTTCAAGAGGGAGGAAGTCACGTCATCCTCCTCTCCCAGAAGCACTTTTAATTTAAGAGATTGTTGAAATAAATGGTGCGAACTTTAAAAGTCAGAAATACCGAAAATAAAGGAAAGAACAAAAAGAATCCCACAAATGAAAATGTAAAAAATTTCAAATCATTTAATCAACTTTTATTTTAGATGACATTTTCTTCAAAAATCCATTTTTATCTCTTCTACGACCTCATACCACACAGTGAATGTGTGACACTTGTCAACAGACTGCGATAACTTTTAAAACATAACCGAAGAAGAAGATAATTTTTTAATAATAATATTTTTAAATATTATTATTTTATTTGGGAATTTAATGTCTGTGTAAAGACACAATAAATAAATAAGATGTGAGAGTACGACAAGAAGAATAGATGGCTACCAAACGGAAGCAGCCTCTACGTGAACTAGTGTCAATGATTAGTTCTGGAAAAAATCCAGGGAACAATGGAGATACAGTCTTCGTGGTGGACTGAGAAGAGGAATGGTAGGAGAGACTACACTAATGGTTTAGAGAGTGCTGTATCGTACTTTGTCTTAGAGAGATGTTGTACATAAGGAATGTTGAGGGCATTATAGAGAGTAAGGTTTATCACGTAGAAAGAAGCTTCAACACTCTATCAGCTAGAATAGTTTTGATTGGAATGTTGTACAGTCCGTAAAGTTCGTAGGTATTGGCACAACCCCACAGCCCAAATAAGTCCACATAGGTTTGACAATTGTAAAGTATATTAATTTCTTCGGTTTCGTTGGAAATTTGGAACGAAAGTAGGGCAAAATTATTTGTAATTACTTTCAGTTGTACATATTTGTTATATTAATTTAAAGCTTTAGTTTTGTTTTACTATATATGTATGCAGATCCTAAAAGAATTATGAATTTCTGCATTTTTTTTGCATTTTTCGAGGCACTCATACAGAATATTTTCTTAATATACATTTTTGGATCAAATAGGGTGAAAATTCTAAAGGGAAAACTTAACATTCCTTTAAAAAAAAATGACAGTTCGAACGTTGTCAGGCTGGAATAACAGCAGGGACGACGAAATCCTTGAAGAAGACCTCCCTATCAATTCAATAATTGATTCCAACACCAGATGCAAGCCATGTAATTCAATTTAATAAGAATGGCGACTCAGATTAAATGCTCTGGAATCTCTAATGATACAATAACTATGGGAAGTTGCTAATTATTGACATCAAAGCTGAGGAATGTAATTTAAATTACAAAGCCTGACTCTTGTCACAAATCTAATTACATTTTAACTAAGTAATCTGACCTAGAGATTAATTAGTTTATGCAGTATAATTGCAATTTAGTAAGATTCAAATAAGAAAAAAAATTTAAATTAATATTTACCATCCACTTAAATGATAAAGTTGATGCAACGTTTAGAATTAATGTTAGGGAATCGAGTTATTGTGAATGGAACGCTTTATACAATTTAAATTTACTGCTAGTTATGTTTAATGAAGTAAAGTAAAACAAAATATTTCAAATTTGTAATAATTAAATGGGGATAAACATAATTTTTTTAAAAATACAAATCCTCCATTCAACACAATTTATCAGTTTGTGCAATTTAAAAATACTAAATTCTTCTTGCAAAAGTACTTATAGGAAGTAAGTACTTTCTCGAAAAGAGGATATTTTCCCTGTAAAAACTCGATGTGGAAAATTGACAATGATTGCAATAGTAAGAAAAACGAAAAACAACCTTCAAATAATTTTTCCTTCAGAAGCAACCTATCCCTGCCAGGTCTGTTCTGCATTATCTTAAGATGTACTTGAACTTCATATTTCCCCAGCAATCTCTCAAAGTATGCCTAAATGGACTAAAGCTATCATTGGTGAATAGGACACCGTGATTTGGGTTAGTGATTCACAGTCTCCTTAACTTCCCTATCACAAGTCTGTTACTTAGAACTAGCCTAGTTTTTCTTATTTCTTGAGAATGATTGGCCATTTAATCGTGACCAAACCGTCACACTTATAATCTTAATTCCTATTCACTTAAGGAGACTTGAACCATCATTCACCCAACCTGATATTGGTAAGTCTTTTAACGTCAATGAACCCTGCGCATCCAAATCCCTTATACTCTAATTTTTAATTCTTTCGGCGGTTGTTCGTCTTGGAAGCATAAAGATATAAAAGATCCCAAATGGTATGATATCTCCTCTCTCTCTCTGAATTAGAATGTGGTGAGAGTATGGGAAGTTTGTAAATAAACCTGAATGAACCAATAAGGATGAAAATCCGCAGTTAATGAAGAATAAAAGTGAACAACCTAGCTATGATAGATAACTTTTTTTAATATTTATTAAAACAATAATAATTATGTATTTAAAATTAAGACAATCTATTCAATACTAAGTGAAACATAACTGAGATATCGTACAGGAACAATAAATACAAAAGCACACCATATCGTTGAAAACGCGCACCATAAAACTTCCTTTACAAAAACTAAAGGAACAAGATAATATGCTAAAACTATTTTTAAATTGTGATATAATTTTAAACAATGTTTTTATTTTTTTAAAGATAATTTGTTTTATACTATACTATGTCAAATTGTAGGAGGATGCATGCAAAGAGAAAAACATCAGACCGGAAAATAAGTGTACGATATGTAAATAACTTCCTGTTGTTGCCAACCAGATACATGAATGTTAGCCCATATATTTCTACTGTTAAATATATATTGCACTACCTTGTAGTATAGGCAAAAAAACCATATTGGGAGCATAAGTACTAAAAACATCTGGTGAAAGCACTCATGACTGTCCATTACCGCTATTTATAAAATATACTTTTCTTGATACGTACTATTTCTACGGGGGGGAAAAAACCGTTAAAAATGACAAAGTTAGAAAAAATCTTATGGCTACTCGCCATTACCAAATCCTATCTTGACATCCTGGAGCCATGGCTCCGGAAGTGGAGGATAAAGGCCAATTATTAGAAAACCAAGCACATTAACTTCACCTTAAACTGAAAAATTCTTTCCCCCATAAATCTCAATCAAATTTCTTTCACAGCAGTTTCTCAAGTCCATTACCTGGGAATCCACCTGGACAAATGTTTGACATGGAGTTCTCATAATAGTGGGAAACGAAGCGAATTGAACCAAAGGTACAGAATGATAAAGAAACTACTTGACAAAGGCTCCAAACTCACTCGACCAAACAAACAACAACTATACAACAGCTCCAATATGAACTTACGGACATGAACTACTCATGACTACCAAACGCACAAACCTCCAATCGCATTCAATCCTTACAATCCGAACTCCTAAGTACCATAGTCAAAGCTCCATTTTACATCTCAGAACTCACCATCCATACCGGACTTGAAAATTCCTTTCGTTTCCGCTAAATCCAAACTCCGTTACCTAAAATTTCATTACAAACTATCTCCTCATTCAAATCCACTTAATCCAAGCCCGCTCAAACTCAATTCTTCCCACAAACTCTCCTAAACGTTTGAGACACAGTTGGCCGTCTGAATGCCTGACGTCGACTATCCAGGGAGTCATTACTCCATAACGCCTTAAGAGCATATTACGGTTATCATCACTGGATGACCGCCGTTCAAGAAATTAAGTCAATGTATGTGCGCTGGCGCTAAGTCAACGCACATACTTATTGTACATTCATCTTTTTTACTTGTTGTACTGTACTGTACACTTGTAAAATTCTTAAATAAAGAAAAAAAAGAATCTATTAAGGAAAGTAGTACTTTCGAATGGCTGATTTTGTCCAAAAGCTTCTTATCAGATTCCATGTTGGTACCGATACGAAATATCAATTTTGAACTATGAACGTTTTTCCGTTTTTGAGATCATGTTGATTTCACAAAGATATACTCAGACTAGTTCATGAAATTTTTTTTTTTTTCAGATTCAGAGTACTTTAAAACGGATATTTCTGATAAACAAAAACAAAATTGAAAATCTACACGAGCCACTTTCTGAAAGGTTAAGAGGAAGGAAAACAAATTAATTATAAAAAAAATAATAATCGAATGTAAATAAACAAAATGATCAAAATTTAAAATTGTTTCGCAATAACAGTCAAAATTAATATTGACTTTAGGTGACGACATGCAGCATTGAGCAACTTGTTTTGTTTTAGTTTGCAGCCGATGACTTATTTATTTCATTAAGAAAAAAGAAAGAGAATACAACCTTACAGACGCACCAATCTTTTCATAAGTTTCAAATCAGTTTAGGACAGTATCTAAAGGGTGAAATTGTGTATGAACTGTTTCCCAATAAGGCTTCAGTTCGCCCATAAGAACGAAAATAAGGAAATGCTTTGGAATACGAATCCAACACCTTACTTCTTGAAAATATCTATTACCCAGATACTGCGAAACCACAAATTTTTCTAGCGATGGTGGGTTTGCGCCTTCAAGAGAATTGAATACTGCTTTGTAGCACAAAACAGGCTGTGTGTATTAGCCAAAGAATAGAATGAACTGGTGGTCGGTCTTTCAAAATGGGTTTTCCACAAAGCTAACACAAAAGAAAATACCTCTCTAAAGAAATATTCCATGTAACCGGCATTTTCATCTTCAATCTGTAACGCTGTATTCTCCACACCTCGACGCCATTCTGAATCTTCGCCATTTTGTTCTCGAATCTTCTCTACTATCTGCAACAAAAGCAAGTAAACGTTAGATATGCAAGAAATGACTGTCTGGTAAAATGATAAACAGTCTGAACAGACTTAGCATTATGTAAGCTAAATGTAATAAATCATTAAATTTCTGTTGTAAGCAAGTAATATCTACTTATCAGTTTTGTGTATACAATACCCTTATGAGGTGATTATGCACCATATGAGGCGATAATAGTTATCGTACAAGTGAGTGAAGACAAGTGAGCATCAGGACAACGGTATGTACCTCGAGTGTTCATATTTATTTTTATTGATGATTTTTTTTAATACTTAATTGTTTCCATAAGTAGCAAGGTTACGTTACCTGGCTATAGTCTGGTTGCCTACTATTATATAATTCAGAAATAGGTAAGACTAGTAAAATGTTTTTGTTTTTTTAAGGCTAATATAAAAGCTTAAAGTACTAATTAAAGCTTGTTAAAGTAGTGATTAAAATTTGAACCTCCTTCACTAAATATAATGTTGTAATGAAAATGTATTATGTAACAGAAAGCAGAAATACGAGTAGGTATTTTTCTGCAAGCGTTAAATAATAGACTGAATTTAATGAAGTTTAAACTTCAATAATGTTTTTTACACTACTCTACTACAAGCGCTTAAAGTGTACATAAACAAAATGATTGTGTTAAATATTTTCTGAAAATAGTTCTGAAATTAAATAAATTACAGTAAACTAATAAATAACTTCTATAAGTTTTAATGTACAATGATATAAAACAGTCAATAGCTGAATTATCAAGCATTGCAAGCAATAGAAATAATTGCTAGTAACATATAACAAACATGAATAGAAACAAATAATTTATTAATAAAAAACTGAAATGAAATCAAAACAATTGCATCTCCAGATCTCATTTTGGAAATATTTTACTGTAATTAAACAATTTTTTCTCTGAAGTCGTAAGTTTCCCCACTTCTTCCACTGTTATACCTTCCAAAAAGCAAATATTTTTCAAATAGGTACGTTTCAATAGAAAATCATAACATTAAGTAGACAGATTTTAAAAGAATATTTTTGTCTTCAGTGTTATTTGTTAAATTTTGAAGGAGGATCCAAAAACTGTACACCAATTTTTGTGCTTATTGTAGTTTTGTTTACTTATTTTGGTTACCATGCCACGATTGGACTGCTCTAATCAAAACTAGTCAATTAAGCAACATTCCTGTAGCATTTTATCTGCTATAAATCAGATATTTTTTTACATTTCTATCCTGTTTCGGATTTTCAACCATCATCAGTTACGTAGAGAAAATTTGACTTCCATTCTCTATTCAATGCAGTGCTCTGTTTATATTAATTCATGAAATAATTTCCATTAACTTTATTACTCATTTTTTACAAGTATGGCTGACTGTCAACATTCTAAGAATCTAGTGTTCTTACCATGTAACTTCAATCTCTCAGTCAGCAAGTTTAATGTGTGTGGCAGAAACATTATAAATGGCAGTAAAATTCTCTAAAACCAAACTGAAGAATCAATCTCAGGACGAAAATCCGAAACTATTCAAGAATGGGAAACGACGAACTAATGTTCCAACCACATTCCTATAACCAATCGCATTAAAAAGATTCATGTTTTTTTAAAATAAACACAAGTACAACAAAATGAAAATTTAGAAAAAAGTCTTAAAGAATTTTTTAATCAGAATTCTTCACCAACCGCAAGTAACATAGCCTCGCTCTCTCAACGCTAAAGCGGAACGTTCTCTCGGTCAGTTAAGTTGGCAGCTTCAGATGACTTGTTGAAAGAAAGAGGCCAATTCACCGTAAATTTACACAGATTTTTCCGGAGTTAAAAAAAATAGAATCCAATTACTGTACGCTCAAAGTGTGACTACTGATGTTTAACTGATGATGTAGATGGTCTAATTGATGTAGAAGCGATCAAGATCCCGCCGAACTATTGCAGCAAATCACACAAAATGGAATAGATAGACAAATGCTTGACAAGAGGCAAAACTTTATTAAAATTTATCTGCAAAATGACTTATTATATATAAAAAAAAACATGTTTGAAAAAATTAAATAAACAAACCGATAACGATAACAAAACCATTAAGGTGATAAGATTTTTGGAATGTTGTATATTATGATTGTTAAATCTCTCTGAACGTTTATATTTAGTGTTTATTATCATCGGCTTCTTCTTGGTAACAAAAAAAAAAAGAAGAAGAAATCACCTTCAAAGAAAAGCCTATTTTTAACGTTTTTTAAAGATAAGAAATGTTTTGCAATCATGTCAAATTTTCGAATTGAATTAGTATCCTTTTGTGTATTAACAAAATATCTCAAAAACGATGATCGCAGAAAGATGAAACTTTCAATTCGGGAACTTTCAAGCTTCGGACCCAGTTGAAGACCCACCTATAAAATTTTAAGTATAAAAACAAATAGATTTCCTTGAAAATGATTTCTTATAAACTTAATATACTTGTTATTACTCATGTTAATCTTCAATTCTTACATGAAACCTTTTCCCACAACAACTCGATTAATGGCTCTGTTTTGAGATAGGGCTTCACTCAAATGACTCATTTCCATACAATAAATTAAAAAAGTATATAAATATGTTATTTTAAAGTTTAAGGAAAATTCACATCCCAAAGTACCCAATGGATCTTTCTCTTTTTCTTAATCATTTTTAAGAAATGCAACCTACAATTATCTTTCAATTTATTTAAACATTGTGTACGCGTAGATCAATAACTCTTATTTCAGTAATATTATTTTAGGGCATTTAGTAACATACATATTACGTAACATGCAGTTTTTGTTAATCTAAATGATGTTAGTAATAATTAAATATATTCACGGAATGCGGATAAGCAAACAATACAGCATGCATATTCTTGTCCATCGTATTGCCCATATCAGGTGCAGGAGAAAGAAATTCGTGTGCGTTCACACAAGATTTACTATTTACTAGTTAATACACATTAATATTGATTCCAAATATACTACAAAGGCAGGTAAACTAAACAAAAAAAAACACTTTTCCACTTATTTTTCGCCTTGAACTAGTTTTTCCTTCAATGACATCTTAGCCTCAAAGCAGGTTAATACGCTTGATTCCCTTTTTTTTTCTTACTTTAGTTTTTATCTGTCGCTATTATTTATCTACAGTTATTACTTCAATTATGTATTATTTATTAATTTTACTAATTCAAGGTTTTCAATCAATCAATTAAGTAAGTAATTATTAATGACAATATAAGTCCGGCATTAAGGCGAACCCATTACCTTCGCTCCAATTATATAAGAAATTAAATACAAATTCTTGTTAAATAAAAAATACCGATACGAAATATGTCCAGAATTTGTTTTTCCATTTTTGGTCAGAAGGAAATAGGAAACAGAAAAAGAAAATATAAGGGTAAGTGATACCTGAGTCCATAGATTGTGTTATTGGTATACCCTTTTTGTTGCCTCTTACGAGAAGTATAAATTAAGGTGAATGTATTCTTAATCCCAACTACCCGGATCAAGCATTCGCTTCGAAAGACATTACAAAAAAGATTATCTGAATCTAAACAAGTCTTATGTTCGCAGATAATTATGGTACAACATCCTAATTATAACCCACGAAACGTAAGATGTAATAGGAGAAAAATGTGTATAAAGCATAGTATACCTTGACTAAAAAAGTGGATGAGACATAGTGGTAGACGATGTATAACAAATCCAAATTATTCAAAGATTTAAACTTTTAAAATATTTAGTTTCTATCAATAATAGGGATGTCACAAGTAATAGTTATGTCCAACACAGAAATATTAAATTTTATCTGTCGAAGCACGCATGCCTGTTGTATCCCTTACCGGTTTTGGACTTTCTTCTTCATTAAAAGAAGATAAATAAGTTTGTAGTAGAGATTTCGACTTTACTCAAGTTCCTTTCTCGCACCATACATCTTGAATGATTGACGGAGGTTAGGCACCGCATTACATTTGCTGCCCGAATGAGGGAGGTTACACAAAGCATTACACTTGTTGACTGAGTGAGAGAGGTTACATGGTGTGCATCTCTGTTATCCAAAATGTTAATAAATCGTAAAATATTTTGTACAAGTAATGAAATAAAATTATGTAATTGTTTAAGTGGTTCTTACGCTTAGAGCCTATAATTATGTTATGTAATTGTTAAGTTGGAAATTAATCTACTTCTCATTATGGATGAATGTCAGAAACTGAACAGTAATACTATAAACACGCATGCTATGATGAATAAAATCAAAGATATTACCCTAACTACATTTTCAACGGAAATACAAGCAGTAAGGAACAACCATTAAACCAAATATTATAAGGAATAACAAAACAAAAATTTAACAGGTTTGATGTTCAAAGCATAGTTTTTTACTTAGCTGATACTCCTCTTACCTTCATTTATGTTTAAATTGTAAATAATATGAATAAAGAGCCAGCATATCGCTTTACCCTAAGAAACTCTTTATCTACTCACTAAAATAAAAGGATGTCCAGGATATGGCTGAAGGATGAAGAGAAAGTTGTTTAAGGAAACCATCAATTAAAAAAAAAATAGCTGAGAAAAAATCGCAACCGAAAAATCACACTGTTCCCGTATTTTGACCAAAACCTTAGGAATAAACATATTCTGTCACACCCACACCTCACACATAAAAACAGAACAAAAACTAAGAACATTTTTTTCATTTCCAGAGAACATCAAAACGAATAAAACTAAAATGTGAACCAATTTTAGTGAAAACTAAATTTTGGAAGTTCAACATGACAGCAATACTTAATTTTAGTGAAAACAAATAAGATTCTACCCCACTGGAGGAGAATTCACTTACTTTGAAGTTCGGGCGTTCTACCGTACATTCCCATCCCGACTTTTTACAATCTATAAACGAATATAAGTAGAACCTTGAGAAATAATTGTAGTGTGCAACAGCTTTTTGGTATTCGCGGACCTAGAATACCACACTATACCTACACTCTACTGAAGAATGTATTCCATAAAAAAAAAAAAAAAGCCTCTGTGGAGGGCAACAATATATCGTTAATATCAACAGGAATGTATAACGTTTTATCTGATAAAACATTAAACGATAATCGCTTACCATTACACGGAATGCCATTGGCGAACATTTTACTTCAGAAAATAAATACGAGTACATTAAATACTTGAATTCAACTTATTAATCTGTAAGTCACACTTCACATACACTTCACAATTAAGCAAGAACTAACTACTATTTTACAATTGTAAAAACAAAAAAAAATTTAGAAACAAATAAATTTTGAAGGCCAGATATTAACTCCCTCCAATATAACCCAATAACCTAACAATAAAAATAATAATTATAATAATAGTAATTAACCAAGTTATCGGAGAAAAGTACATAGTTTAGGGCCTTGATTCTAATTGGCTACAAAAAAATTAAGTATCGATGCATATTAATTAGAGTACTATGTCGTATGAAACACTACGTATAAAAACAAAAAGTTGTAAAGAATTTTGTTATAAAATGAATTTAAATAATTCTATATTCTACGTGAGATCTGATTCGTTCTGATAACTGATGGATTTGTAAAACTGTTATCAACCTTGAGTATACATAGATATCCAGCTGGTAAGAAAGAGTCAGAGCGCTCTGAAGAACCAGTAACTTCAAACGACAACTAAAGACGTGTCTATTCTTGGCCTAGTTTACATTATATGGGACACAGCAATCTTGTTACCAATAACCATCGTAGATTTTATAATACCTAAACTTGCTTCACATATTCCGTAATAAATAACATAACAAGCGATAATGTATCCATCAGAAACGTTAAAGATACGATTAGTTACAATCTACGCACGACAGCGTTTTATTTTGTGAGATTAATCAGAGATAAAAAAAATAATGTTCGAAGTTGATCTGTTATTTTTTTACAAAAAGCAATTAACGTAATTAAATATTCTTGAAATTTAGAATTTATAACAGATGGATAATTCAAATGATCTTTTGGAAGGAAACATAAACTACATTTCCCAAAATCCGACTAAAATCAATCTTGACAAAAAAAAAAGGGCTACAAACTGAAGTGATTTGAAGTCCAAGGACCAAGGCATTGGCGACTCTACTAAAGGACTTTAGGCAATTACAAACAACATTAGAAAAAAAACATAAAACACAATTCCTTAAATTGATAATCTCAAATATAAGTTTGAATCCGCTACGAGCATGAAAACGAAGATGGTATGAAGACTTGTCTCACCCAACCGCTATTGAGGTACAACACCTCATTCTTACATCTCTTCACCATGTTGGGCAAAAGAAGTAATCCTTTATAGAATATGGGATGCAGGGAAGGCTCCGAGAGAGCGAGGTATTCCTGACTACAGTTTCTCTCTCTTCCCAGGACTTCTGTAACCCAATCACCATATGTATGGGATAATCCCCATAGTGAGATTTGTGAAATTTAAATTGTAAAAAAATGTATAACCAAATTTTTAGTCCTATTAATAAAAGATTATTGTTTCAAAAAATCTGTAGTAACGTTTTATTTGTAATTGTGATAAGATTGTGTCAAGAGAGATAAAATTAAACGGAGATAAACATTATTGATATAATTAATATCAATAGCTCTTATAATGATGATTCAGTCATATAATAATGAGTGAGTCAGAAGGTAAGGTCAGAAAGGCGGAAGCAGGAGGACATTTAGTGCAGTGTGTAACACAACAAGCTTCCTCTGTGAAATTAAACATTTCAAAGAAATAAATTACATATCACCAAAGCATGAAGGTTTTTTTTTTAAAAAAGGAATTAGCAGCAAGTAATTTATGTTCTTTATGCAATGTGGGCACACCGGAAATGTTAATTACAAAGAATTTATAAGTGACAAATTTAACTCCAATTAACATTCAACTTTAAAATTAATTGCGTAGGTTACAATTAAAAACAATTTATCTAGTCAGTTGCAAGGAAAATGAAAAAAACAAAAAAAACATTCAGAACAGAATAAAAGCCACCTCTTGTTAGTTGCACTAAGTTGACAGCAATTTCAATAAGTACGATGTGAATCACACTAATGGTGTAATATTGTCAAAATTTCTAACTATCCAACAACAGAATGTTATTTAAGATTGGATGATGAATGAAATCACTGATATAAGGCATACTTTAATCGTTTTCTATTATTATTTTAATGGAAGAGTTCTTGGGGGAAGTATTGGAGCAGCGGTTCTCAACCTGTGGGTCGCGACCCCGGCGGGGGTCGAGCGACCAAAACACAGGGGTCGCCTAAAGCCATCGGAAAATACATATTTCCGATTGCTTTAGCCGCTGAGAAGCCGCGCTACCGTCTGCAGCTGCGCTATTCAGCTGGAACGCACGCCGTTATGGCCGGCCGTTAATGTTATTTATTGGAATTAGTAATAAATATTTCTCAATATATAATTAAATATTGTTTTTGTGATTAATCTCTATGTTTAAATTATGTTTGATTTGTAGCAATGAGAATACATAATGCATATCAGGTATTTACATTCCGAATCATAAGTGTAGCAAACAAAATTAGAGTTATGAAGTCGCCACCAAAAGTATTTTTTGGTTTGGAGTCACCGCAACTTGAAGAACTGTATTGCGGGGTCACGGCATTAGAAAGGTTGAGAACCACTGTATCGGAGTTAAGGCTTCCCCTGTAAGGAGTCGTTCAGCTCAGTTTACAGTTTTTACAAATTTAGCCGTGTGATAGTCCTCACCAAATTTTAACTTTTACATAAATCTAGGTTGGACTGGGCAGGGCACGTTGTGAGAATGGTCAATGAGAGAAGTGTGCAGAAGCTGTTCTTGGGCCAACCCGAAGGCAGACGTAAGGTGGGCAGGCCGAGAAGAAGGTGGCAGGATGAGATAGAGGAGGATATGCGGCTACAGGGAGTAAGGAGATGGCGCCAAAAGGCGCGAGAGAGAGAGGAATGGAGGAAAATTACTGTAGAGGCCAGGGCTCTTCACGGGCTGTAGTGATAAAAAAAAAAAAAAAAAAAATACATAAATCTAGGTAGCAATGCCTTTAAAAGAATTTCATTAAACAGTATTCATTCAATCAGTCAGCTGTAGCCTGCAAGAATTGTAATGATAATGCGATTTATTTTGAAAAGAAACAAAAGATTAATAGATTAAATCAGGTCAACCAGAAATGTATCCAGATTCACACAACAGAAATATTTGAGTTGGTCCCCTGATCGTTATCGTTTTTCATTCAAATTCAAGATATTAAAGCGCATACAATACTTCATACTGGTTTTTATCCCACGACGTGGTACAAAACCTTAGAAATCATAGAACAGAAAACTCACGAGTTATTTTAGTACCTGAAGCAACAACCACAAGAGCAACATCTTTGGGCTGAAATGAAAGCACTAATATATTAAAAATATTATCATTGATTTTGACCAACAAACATTTTGTATTCCAGGAAATATTTTTATCACCACCCGGACCAGCCGGCGATAAGAAAGTAATAGCAAACATTCAAGGACTTCAGTTCAAGGACAATCTCTTAGGCCGCACAATCTAAAAACAACAACTAGGGAACAAGCATAATTGGTAAATGTCTCGTTTAGAATTATAGCAAAACCTACAGCTGTATTAAACATCTTTTAAATAGTGTAAATAAATTAATTTTTTTTTAATAAAAAATTGTAATTTGTTTACTGCATTTTGGCAGGATGAAATTTTGAGCAGAAGAAAACAAAATCTCTAAAAACTCAGCTTTATTCAGTAAAATGGCACTATCGCTGAAGCGATATTCTTCAAATTTCGAATTTTAATTACATTTTCCCAAAATAAAATTATTTCAATATTCGCTGACGATATTGCTATTCTCTGATCACACTCTGATCCTCTATTCAAGCCAGTCAGAAAATTCATATCATTTAAACGTGGTTTAGAAGATAGAAAGCAAAAAAAAAAAACTGTGCATATTACATTTACATTACGGAAATCGGTGTTACTGTTCCTCCAGCTGATTTAAGGACACTTTCTTGGGAATAGTTTTTGGAATAAAAGTTATAGATCCACAGAATGCAATGAGCATGCGAAAATCTTTGAAGCGGACAGAATGCTTTCACCATTGTTCACCGATGACAAGGGCTTCTGTATTAGCAAAGTATCATTTTCGCATATTCCTTTCAAATCCAGATTTAAAAAACATCCAGTCCTATTGGAAAAAAAAAAATAGAAATTATTAAGTTAAAATTGTAAATGTAAATTGTAATTAAAGTAATACGAGAAAAAGTTCACATTTTTCAAATTAAAATTACCAAAAAAAAGGGTAATAATAACAATAACACCAATGGGAAATTCCATCCCTAAACCATATAGCAAATCTTTATAATTATCACTCAACAAGAAGAATTAAATACAAAAAATTTCCTTAGAAATTATCTTAATAAGCTGTCCACATAAATCTAAATAGGGGACGAAGTGAGTTTTTTTCTCTTATCTACAAATTTTAAGTGTTACAAATTAATAATTTCATGAATACTAAAAACTCAAGGCAATATTAATCACAACAATCATTATTGAAAAAAAATAAAAATAAATGAACTTAAAACAGTTAATTGGTTAATGATAAGATAATATACAAACTATGGATTTTACAGCCCATAAAAATAGCAAAATTACACAAACTGTCTTCAATACGCTGAGAGAAAGAGGTAAAAAAAATACCAAAGCAATAAAATAAATGAGCTGATAAAAAAAAAAAAAAAACTTCTCGTGTAATACAATAATAATATAAGTTTGCCATACCAGTGAAAATAATGCCGCCAATATTTTTTGTCTACGATTTACAAAGCAAAGAATTAAAAAAACCTCCTCACTAACACAAAAGAACAAGTGGGTATGTAAATTTGGCAGCAAAAATATTTTTAAAACCAAGGACGAATTCTCTAACTTCTTTCAACAGCTAGTTTTAGTTTTAGCCAAGCAAAAAACTATTATTATCTATGATTTTCAACAATAATTTATTAAATTTGCATAATTTTGTTACTTAGAAGAAAGGTTTTTTAGCTAGGTGGTTTAGTCTACTGGATTCCCATACGGAGATCTAAGCGTTCGAATCCAGGTGCTAGCCCTTGATGTGTGTACAATTTGAATAGTTAAGAGAGACACTGGCCGGAGAACAGCGGGACACTGAAATGCACCGAACGTCAATAATCTCAGATGTTAAATTAAATTTAAAAAACAAAAAATGTTAGAAAAATAATTTAAGAAAATAGAAAAACAGTATAACTGAATGTTATTGTTTAACAATATCCTTCTTATAATTATTTAAATGGAATTCATGAATAATCTCCCGTTATTTGTAAATATTATTTACAGTAAAAATAAATAAATAAATAAATAAAATAAATACAACGTAAACCTTTAATCTATTCAACTGAAACAATAAAATAAGCAACATACAAATAACTAAATATAAAATACAGGTGTATGACTCACAGATTTGAATCTACCTAAGAAAAAGAAACAAGAAAAATCTAAATAACATTGTACATATTTAGAATTCACACGGCTTCAAAAAGTGGCATCTTCTCTGCTTGCTAGCGCATTCTACAGAAATTCTGAACAAGCTGTCGCATTACTTTTAATGAGGAAGGGCTCTTATTTCATTGTTTTCCCCCCCATTTTAAATAATAAAAAATCCAAAATGAAAGCACTCGAGATTATGATGAATAACGCACTCGCTATCACACTAGAGTGATCTTCTCATAACAATTGAGTGGTAAATGAACAATACTTAATCCAAAATATTTACTCTAAGCACCTAACTTCTATCCATAAAAAAAAAAAAAACTAAACGGCAATGAACCGCACATTAACGAGAATGAGAATACATAGAGAAATATTACTCTTATTTAAGGAGAAATCTCCAAACATACAGAAATCAATTAAGAGCGTACATCAAGGCTTAAACTTTGTAAGTAAATTTCACGCAAGACTTGCTCATGCAATAGAATTATGGAAAATGAAGTGCTTACATTGACTCTAAAACTTTAGACCAAGTTTTGGTAAAGAGCAGAATAAGGCACATATCCTATGTCTAACTCGTTTCCATCCTTACTCTTCCAAGCAGAAGTGGAGTACGAACATTACTGCGACAGTTGCTCACTTGGCTGACAATTATGAAAGGGATTTCGTGCAAATTGAACTGCTCTAGAGCAAGCTGAAAATAAATTGAAAAGAATAATCCTCAAATGAACTATTTGGTGGGAAGGAAATAACACCTAGCACTGCGGAATATACAGGAATGAACAAGCAGATCGCCGGATTCCTGAAAGTCACAGCCAGACTTGTCCAATGCCCTTTGAAAATGTAAAAACTATTGCAGACACCCAGATCAAGAGAAAAATTGGAAAGTTGGCTAAATGTGCCGGTAAAAATCTAGGTCTCCCGCAAGGCGGAATTCTCTCCCCAATTCTTTATTCCCTTTATAGTGCGGATTTAGAAACCCTTTTTTCTAATGAAATTAAAATACTGCAATATGCAGATGATGTTTGTATCTATGTTATAAAACCCTCCTTTCAAGAATGTAAAGATTTGTTGGAAACTGCCTTAGTGAAACTTGAATCATGGATATTCGAAAATGGTATAGAAATCTCAGAACAAAAGTCGGTCATTTGCCCCTTTACAAAGAAAAGAAGGTTGCCTGTTTCGGATTCAATGACATTGGCAGGACGTGCTTACCCATGCAAAAATTCCGCTAAATTTCTTGGCGTCATCCTTGATAAGACATTAAGTTGGAAAGAACATATTAAATTGGTTGAAAAGAAAACAGAAAAATATTTTAACATTTTAAGAGCAGTCTCTCACCATAAATGGGGGGCTGACCCTGAGATCTCGTTACTCTACTATAGAGCCACTATAAGATCGGTAATGGATTTTGGATCTACATTCTATGGCATGGCGAAGAAAACAATTTTTAGGCCATTACAAATAATCCAAAATAAATGTTTAAGAGTATGCTTAGGTTTTCTGCGCAGCACTCCAATAGATATTATGTATGCAGAAGCGTGTGAACTTCCTTTAGAATACAGATTCCAGTTATTATCTCATAGATATTTGTTAAAAACTTCAGTTTTTGATTATAAAATTTATAATAAAATTTGTCAGTTGAATTCTAAAGTCCTAACCAATAATTATTGGAGAAATAAGATTTCACCTGTCTTCTGTGATAGTTTTATAGAAATTTCCCAACTAAAACATTTAGTTAAATTAAATGAAAGAGAGCCGCCCTCCATAATGAGCTATAAACTGGCAGTGTTAGATATTGATTTAAAGTTAATAGGGGACTTCGCCAAATATCCATCTAACATTATAGAAATAGTATTTCAAGAAACTCTTGAAAATTTATGGCCCGGTGTTTATGCCATTTTCACAGATGGGTCTAAACTGAATGGGAAAGTGGGATGTGCCTTTTATGATCCACAGAAAAATTTGTTTCAAATGGCCAACCTGCATGGATATGCATCGGTCTATACTGCTGAATTGACTGCGATTCTTTTAGCCCTTAAACATATTATAAGCTTGAAGGAGAAACACTGCTTTGCTATAATCAGTGATAGCCAAAGTGCCCTTATAAAAATAACTAACGTGAGAAACTATTTTGAAAATAATTTTATAATTAATGACATTTTAGACGCGGTGAGTTTGTTACAGGAAAATGGGATTATAGTAAATTTTGGTTGGGTAAAGGGACACTGTGGTTTGAAGAACAATGAAATTGTGGACTCAATTGCAAAAGATGCAACAGTTAACGGTGAGAGAATAGACTACATTTCCTTGCCAATAGAAGATTTAAAAAGAATTTTAGGGAAGTTGGTAGTACAAAAATGGCAAGAGAAGTATAGTAGCGGTATTAAAGGCAATTTTTATAAATCTATGCGCCCATTTCTTAAGAAAACAGTGTGGTTTAAGGGTTTAAGTGTGGATAAAAAGGTGGTCACGATGGTAAGTCGTCTAAGAGCCAATCATGCAGTCTGTAAGGCCTACATGAATAGATTGGGGCTGTGTCCTTCCCCTCTATGTGAACAATGTCAACAGAATGAAGATTTTAGGCACATTACCATGACATGTAATAAGTATTCACGTGATAGAAATATCTTTTTCAATAAAATATTAAAATATTTAGAGTGTCCTTTCAATTATGAAAGTATTATATTTTCAGATAATTTAGTAGTTCTACAAGAACTAATAACTTTTTTAGCTGTTTATAAATATAAGAATGATTAATTTATTGTCGATGTCCGTTTATATCTAGTCACAGTTTCCTTGTAGGTTTAAGTCTAATGGGTTGGAGGAATATCGAGTACTCCACCCTTATAAAGTATTCTTATGTGTGCGTATGTATGTGTGTGTGAGTGTTATAAAGCATATACGGTTTTGTATGAGTGTATTATATAATTTGCATGTACATATATTATTTATTACCGGTATGACTGTATTTATTTGAATGAAAGTATTTATTGCAGTGGCTGTATAGTAATAGTGTAGATTTAGAATTAGAATCCTTAGTCGTCTGCATAATTGGTACGATTGAGTGCGAGGGGGGACCAATACCGGCCAGGGGTGGCAACTTTTGGTCGTGTAGGAATAATAAGTGGCTATGGCTTAACAGCTAATGCCAAAAAAAAAAAAAAAAAAAAAAAAAAAAAAAAAAAAAAAAAATTAGAAGAATCAATATTCATACAAATGTTTTTTATCAATAAATAATGAGATGTCAGGTTAAGTACCTAACTTTCTGTCGCTATTAAAATGGTGGAAGAAGATAAAGATATTTTCTTGGCAAGATTGCACTGAGGCTGTTAAAATGCAGAAGGACCAAGAAGGATAACAGCTGGGATTATAAAATAAATAAATAAGGGATAACAAATTTTTATTCTGTCCTCGAGACGTCCCAGTAACAATATCTCGATTAGTCTAGTCATTACTGTTCATAGTTCACTCAACAAATCCATATACTCTTAAATGAAACTTAATGAAGAAGCGAAAATATGGTAATAATAGAAAATACCTTGGTTTAAACCAAGGTAATGACAAAACGAAGTATCTAGGTTACAGACCTCATTCTCATTTTAGCACAATTTCACACCTGTGGTAGATTACTCATACAAGAGCCGTTTAATTGAAGCCTTCTAAAATAAAAGAAATAGTCTTTTTCCCCTCTTTTCTTTTCTGTTGTCTAGTAAATGCAAAAAGCTAGTTTTCACATGGAGTTTTCCTTTTTCGTCATCATGTAGGAAGGAAATTGTTTTGTAAAGTGGATATAATACAGGACATTATGTATTTACGTTTTGACCTTCTCAGTAGAGTGTACGTATGTTACATGTTTGTATGACTCACTGTGTGTGTTTTTTTTTATACATGTCACCGGCCATCTACCGGGGGTTTCGTAATTTCGATAACAATATCACAGTGTCTTGAGTAATTAAGGTTTTAATAATTTTAAATTAAAAAGTTAATTAGAGTTTTTTTTTTATGGTTTTAAGTCGTTATTATTTCTAAAAAAAATTTTATCCGACATTTTATGATATTTTTAAGTGCATCTCCTTAAAAATAGAATTTTAATAGTCATAATGTTTGTTCCCCAGCAAGTGTCAAGAGATACTAGACAACTTTCAACATATAAAGTTATTGGCGTCTTGAACATCAATGAAAGTACTGACGGCCTTCGGACAGTATTCTTTCGTTACATACCTCTTTTTTTCAATTACCGGAAAATGAATTTTAAGTGGCTCCTATCCAGTAATAGGCTAGCCTAGGAACGTGCATCTGGTCTAGAATCAGGGATTCCAGATTCCAGCTTGAATTCGCATCGAGAACGTGAGCAGTTCGGTTATAATTTTTTTTTTTTTTTTTTTAAGAGCTTGTTAAAAATTGTGAAGAGAAAAACTAATCACGGATTAGTGAAATTATCACAGAAATTTACTCACTTATCTCAGACAACATTTTTGATAGTTTACTTATTAAATTAAAGGCAAAGAAGTTTACAAATAACAATAACAATAATTTTAAAAAGCGAAGAAAAAGTGAAGAAGAATAAAAATTAGAAGGACGAGAATAACTCAGTAGTAGTGCTGTGAATTCCCAGAGATACCGGTTTGAGTTCAGCAGCTTGATCTAGAGATTTTTTTTCTTTTTAGGAGCCACATTCTTATCTAAAACTGAATAAGTGAATTAATCCAATGCCATGCAATGATCATCCCAATGGAAACGGAGACTGTAGACAAAAAATAGACATAATAATATAATAGACTAATAATTGGCAACCGCTCTCTGAACAAGTCGTAGTTAACACAGATTTGTGCGACAGTCACTTTCTGAATCTAATATAATACTCTTATTATTAAATAAAAATAAAAAAAATGCTTGCAAATCAATAAATTAATATTTTAAATAGAAGTTTAAAAAAATTTGTTTTTCTAAACTAAACCATGACCACTATTTTAAAACAATAATAGATTTATTGTTCTTAATGAACCGTACTAGGGACCAAGCGTGGAACAATAAAAGGAACAACAGACTCGGCACTGAAATTGAAATCTCTGTACGAGGGGTCATAGTTTACTGATTAATATGACCTTTAAACAAAACATTGCTCACTAATAAAATAAACTGCAATAATTGTATGGATTTACTAGACACCATCATACTAATACAGTGGAACCTCGCATAAAGAGCACCTCTCTTAACGAGTAATTCGCATAACGAGTAAAACAAATTGATTCTTATAGCGAGCGAAGTTTCGCTTAACGATAGTTTTCTAATGACATTTCGCTGACTCATCGAAAACTGCGCATTCTTCGATTAGTCATTCCTGTTTACGCATATGCGTTTCATATTCTCCACGTATCTAATGCATTGATACAGTCGAAACCGAACTTCACCGAATGAGTGGTGTATAGGGGAAGTCCATACAGTGACATTTGTGTTTAAATATTACTGTGTATATTTTGTTATCCATCTAACAAAATGGCTTCGAAAAGAATTAAAATAACGTTAGAATTGAAACGTAAAATTATTGAGAAACGAGAAAATGGTGTAAGTGTGGCTGATCTAGCAATTATCCCCTTTTATTTTAATTTATATGAAAAAAATTGTTTCGCTTAACGAGTATTTCGCGTAACGAGTAAGGTTCTGGAACGATTTATGCTCGTTAAGCGAGGTTCGACTGTATATTGAAACTAACTTACGATTGGACCAAGACCACAAAAATTATGAACCACCTTCTTGTTTAATTGCTACAGATCTCGAAAATTTGTTTCAGACTTATTGTTTAGTGTTTATACTAAATATCTATGGTCAATCAATGGAACATCATGTTGACCTCTTGTGTTTTTAATTCTTATACTGTATTAAAGAATTACATGACCTACGACCTCCATAGGTAAAAAGTTATTCCTCGATGCAACCGCTTGGTCAGTGCCCAGTTTTGAATACTCAGAAATGGTTCCAAACACGTTAGCTCAAACTTACGTGGTCAGGCATTCTGAACTAGAATACTAAAATAAAAACCACTCACTGGAATCTCTTCGTGACATCACTATTATCTTGGAAATGAGGGAAACGCTTAAGACACGAAGAGAGCTTATTTCTCTTTTCTAGGCCAGAACATTCTCATGCAGGCAAGTACAGCGTTATAAAACAAACAACATCCAAGACGTCACCGAAGAATCTAACTCATTTCCAATCAACACACTCCAGCCTGACTGAAGTAGCGCTTCTAAACACCCAACTATCAAAACTACCAACTTGACTATTTCAAAGTCTAAATCCAACATAACTGCAATTCATTTAGGGAATACAAAATAAATGTTAAATTTAAAAAAATAGATTTTTTAATTTTGCCTTTAAGTAAATACCCAATAGACACCTACTGACCTAAAATTATCACCATTAGTCACTTTGAATAAATGCTTTCTACTGAGTCCATTGTATTCAATTTGGCTGACAACAGGTATGAAAAGACACTGAAAGTGAAACACATTCTGTCTACAATTATTTAACTTTCACTTGTAAACGCTCTTTACTTTAAAATGATGATGATGATGCTGATGATCTCTTTAAAGAGTTCATGACACATATATACTGATAGAAGTACAAGAAAAACTGACCTACTAAAACACTCAGATCTTTGGTATAACGTTTCTTATACACACATATACCATTGAATATGAATTTTACTGATTACTTTTCTACTTTGTGGCAGTGACAAAAATAATTTTCAATCCTACTTAAACTAATAATTCTTGTTTTACAATCAAAGTATTCCTAATGGTAGTGAAAAAAACTCTTAAAACTGATTTCATTTTATATTTGTTTCTTAAATTTGAGACGCTGGCAAATTTAGGTAATAAACATTAAATGAAACCTCCCTTAAATTAAGAAATAATCAAAAATACTAAGAGTTTTTATAAGTCCAATTTTCTTTTATAGCAAAGAACTAAAGAAAAATTAATATGACCTTTACAAAACCTAATACGTCATCGGAAAATTATCATCATTATTAAAATTTTAATATGTAATTACTAGTAATAAAGATGAAGATAATGAATACATACAAAGAAGAATGATTTACATTAGTCATCCGAATAAACTAAATTACCTCAGTAATGTTATACATACTGAATCATGGCCGTTGATTAAATTATTTAATTTAAATTGTTAAATTACTAAAATAGATTAGAAAGTAGCAATTTTAATTAAAATTTCAGTGAATTTTTAAAGCAAAGAGATACAGTATGATGACTTATCCCATAACCTCAGCCCAACATCTATTTATCTTTGCTGAAAGGTAGGTAAAGGTCTTCTTAAAGGTTAAGTATTTGGCATGAATGTTAGAATTCAAATACAAGTTATACCACTAAATGTGAGAAGTATTAAAAGTTTAAGAATAATTGTGGAAGACGTATACGATCTCCAAAAAACTGTAAAAGATTTTATTAATGAATTTCCTACTGGCTGTCATTGCCCAAAAGCTAACTGTCAATTCCATGGAGACATCTACATCAGATGTCAAATGTCTTGTTATTTTTCTTTATTCAATGTTTTGCTTACCATGAAACTCCCAGAAAGTAAAAACCAAACTAAAAGAAGACCTCAAAAAAGACGAATATTTTTTGTTTGAATCTCTAAATCGGAAATTGTACTTGATTACTCTTCTTCCTCTTAGCGTAGTAAGAGAAATTGGATAAATGCTAAAGAACTGAAACAGGAGAGTGGTAATTAATGTAGAAGAAGTCAAAATTATAACAGACATGATCACCAGTGAAAGTAATGTGACCCCATTTGTTGAGCCCATAATATTAGCAATAAAGATAAATTAGTCTAAAATTAGAATTTTCATTAGTGGGAAAGAAGTACTATGAATAACAATAGAACATCATTTCATAATCATGTAATTATGAATTGTGGAAGTCATAAACATATTCGCAAAATTAACTACTGGTTATTTGATCATTTACGCAAATATTTGACCGGGACTTGGAGAATGATGTAAGGAACTCACCAGGACCGGTATTATGGTTGCGTCATTTTTTACTAAATATGTAGATGTAAAGAGGAAATGACTATTACGAGAGATCTATGGCAGAACTGGATCTACTAAAACATCAAAGCTCTGTAAAATAAGAGGTTTATGCTACAGATCAGTTGTTAGGTCACAAGTTCCCAAAATAGGAGATGTAACGTTTCAGGGAGCAGTAATAAGCTCAAGTTTGCTACATTAAAGCAAAGAGAAGCTCAAAAACAAAATTGAAACCTTTCGAAACAAAAAAAAATCTCAATTAATGCCTGTACAAATCATTACAGTATTTATCGCTAAAGCAATAAACAATATCAAAAAGTATTTTGATTAAATGATTTGACTTCAATAGTTTCGATGCTTCTCACTTCTACAGGGATCTTGGCATTCCTGTGGATAATCCCATAATATCTACACGAAAAATATTTTAGACACTGATACTTCAATAACTAGTACAATATACATAGGGGCTACAGAGATAGTTGGATTTGGCGAACCCACATTCAAACTCTAGTTGATTATCACACGCATCCATTTACATTTACACATTGTAAACTTTCTAGTACAAATTCTACTTTTAAAAAACCTGACGTATAACGGAGACACAGAAAATATTTTAGGCAGCAGTGGCTTTTGCTCCCCCTGCAATTAATATACATCTAACACACACAAATTTAAAGTTACAACAAAAATTTTCAAGATGGATTTTCTTCTTGGTGACATGTAACAAACATAGTCAATCGAATGTATCCTGTATTACAAATTTGTCAAATATTCTACAATTTGGATTTGGGCACAATATTCGTTAAATCTTCCAGCAACTAAGGGTATAAAAAAAAAAAACCCTACAAATTGCTCATAGGCTACATTAAAAGGTTAAGCATATTTTTGCCTTAGTTACTATGTTTGCCAACAAACTATGGAGGTCCTATTCCTCGTATTTTGAGAACCACTTTTAGACAAATCGAAATGAAATCTATCGAAGTTAGGAAGAAACAGTGATCATTATTGCCAGACAAGGATCTTCCAGAGAAAATATAGTACTGACTTATATTTTTAATAATAATTTACCTTTTTTTTTGCAGCGTGTAAACCGGAAACTATTGACAACAAAAAAAAAAACAACTGTACATAACTGACCATGAAATTAAAGACAACAGTATCAATTCTCTTAGTGGAATCATTTTTGTTAAAACAACCTTGGAAGTTACTGTTCCATTAAATTTCGTTTTTTTGGTTATTTAACTTTTTGTGTGCGTAATTGAATTGATTTTCTCATAATATTCAATAAATAAAAATGAGAAATAAGGCAAATGTTTCCTTATTTGTCCATTGTTATTTAAAAGATATCTTCTTACTAGAGTGAAATAAGTCAATTTCTCTTTCAGTATGACCTATTTTGAGATGTTACTCCTTCTTTCGTAAAATAAGCAGGTCTACAAACTAGATAATGTTATTAATAATTAAATTTTGCTTAAAATTTAAACTTTCAAAAAATGTATTAGTTAATATCTCGAGAATTTCATTAAGAGAAGTCGAGAAGTTTTCAGATCAGATTTGTCTTAAAAGTTATAATCACTAAAAGATTTATTTTTAAACAGTTTCTCTCTTACACAATTACATAAGAATAAATTGCTTAAAATAGAAGCAATTATTTAAATTAGTCAAGCGTCCGTCATTACTGTGGTTTAAAGAGTGTTTCATAACTAACTTTGGTAGAAAGTGTTATTTATTCTAAAATAGCTTTGTCTTAACAAATATAAAATATACATAAATAAGCGGGCATAACAGGTGAGTGGGGCTCTTCCAACAGTGATTTGAAGTAAAAACCACTGTTGGAAGAGGTGAAAATAAGGCTTTACAAGACAGCGCTGAGGCACCTTCAGCTCAGAAACGTGGATTTTGGAACGAGCGAATGAGCAAAGGTAACGCAGGTGGGAAAGAAACATTTTAAGAAAAAAAAAAAATTATTTGGACCTACGAGAACAGAGCAAGACTTCAGGGTCAGGACGAACCAAGAAGTGGCTGAACTGCTTGGGGGAAATCTGATACTGAGTAAAAAAGCTGATAGACTGCGAGAGTTGTGGGGACATATACATCAGATGAAGAATATAAGGGGTCTAAAGATAGCATTATACGGGCGTCCTGGTGGGAAAAAGCCTCGAGGTAGACCAAGGCTGAGATGGCTGAAAGGTTGTGAAGGACGACTAGGGAGGCAATCGGCAAGCGCGGTTGGAGAACGGCGGCGAGAGATCGTGAACGATGAAAGACTGTAGTGACTGAGGCTCAGGCCCTTCACAGGCTGTGATGGTCTGAGAGTAAGTAAAATAATTAAATAATATCCCATCTCTGCAACATTTCTTCAGACTTGGCATTTTAATAAATATTCGAATGTTCACGCTAAATCTCAGGAAAAGTGCATAAATCTACTTCCTCCAAAAGAGATAGAACAAAATAATTTCTCACTTAAACATTTTTATCACAACAAATAGATGAACTCAAGCAATAAAATTTCAAAATATAATACAAAATATTTAAAAAATTATAGTAAATACAAATATAAAAAAAAGTCCTTCGAAACATTGTACAAAACAAAATTGTAAACAAGGTGGAGTAAAAAAACAAAATGAAAAATTCCCAATGACGTAATGGCTGCAAACAAAACCAAAACAGTCTGGATGGCAATAAATATTTTACTCTTTTAAATCACCTAACATTTGTTGTTAATATTGTTTAAAGACCTTAACATTCATTTTCCTGTGATAGTTTGCCAAGTTAGAGCTATCGTAGATTTCAAATAGCTCTCTCATCTCTCTCTCTCTCTCTCTTTCTCGCCCTCTCTCTCACTGTTCTAATCTTTCTGTACGATCTCTCGACACACCTATCATTTCTGGCAACCATGCTCGCCGACTGAACCCTCAGATCTCCAAATAACCATTTTGGAATCATCAAAATTCACCAAAAAAGCTTATTTTCTTCTATTTAATCCTATAACAAGTCACAATATCTATAGAATTTTTTTTTACAATTTCTCAAATGACATTAAAAAATATCTAATCTCAAAATTAGCTCTAACAATTTTTCTGGCATTTGTAAATCCCACATATAAATTTTTATTGTTTCTGTGGAAATATTGATTTCAGAGAAGGGGTTTCCAGAGAAATATGTGAGTCGTTGAAGGCTTCCCTCTACTCTAAGAATACAGTTCGGAACATTGTACTCAGTAGCGTAACCTGAATTATGTCTAAAGGTATTCGACAATTAATTGTTCTTTAAAACATGTTTGCTACTGAAGTTTTTTTTTTTCCTTTGTTATTGGCCTCTTGAGCAAGCAAATCAGCCATTTAAATTCTTCTTTAGCATCTTGAATATTTACAGAGTTATCCTGTTGTTTGTTATAAACTCAAAGAGCTCTGTGTAAATTTTGCCATCATCAGCTGCCAGAATAGTATTTAAATTGGCAGGTAAAGGACATCCCGTCGCTATCACTGCCCTCCACAAACGCTCTCTTCCTTTAGTATTATTAGTACATTCCAGGATTAGATGGTTGGCGTCTGCTATTACTCCTGAAGTACAGGAACACTGGTGAGATGTTTCCACCCCAATCCTGGCTAGATGGTGCGGCGAATAATTGTGGTTGAACCTCATTCTAATGACAGTGCTAACAAACTTCCTATTGTGGTTTTTGTATTTGTAAAACCATGGTCTTTTGGGGACACTACATTGGATGGCTGTGTAAAATTGGCCTTTTCTCGCCTTTGCCTATTCGTATGTCCGCTGTCATTCTGTATAGCACTCCGCTTTTGCATAGTTTTTAATATCGGAGACCAACAGTGAGTACGGCGATGTATGTTGTAGGGAGATCGCTTCCTTGGCTTTACGATCCACGATTTCATTTCCTCTCAGACCTGTGTGACCCTTAATCCAGATTAAATGTACCGATTTGCCTTTCCTTAGAATATTATTTAATAATTCGGAAGTTTCTAAGATTAAAGCGGGAGCATTATTTCCAGAATTTTGTAGTTTTTGGAGAACACTTTTGCTGTCTGTGAGAATTAACACCAGCGATTGGTCTATTGAATCTACATACTTTAAACATTGATATACAGCAAATAATTCGGCTGTGAATATGGAAGCGAACTTATTTAATTTGAATTGTAAGGAGACGTCAGCCGAAAGATCAATCATTGCACATCCCACACCGTCTTGATTCTTAGAACCATCTGTGAAGAGCTGATATTCGTTGGGAAAAAAGCGGTGTAATTTGTTAAGAAGCAGTGCGTTGTTGCAAGAATTTGAATGGTTTTCGTTGTATTGGAAAAAGTTTGTATGAATGTTCTTAGTATTTTCCATAGAAACCAACAGCTCAAAACTGAAAACAGGGAGCAAATCATAGCGTTTTATTTCTAAGGAGAAGTGAGATAGTTGGCTGAACTGGTTTACTAATATCGGGCTCCTCTTCTTGTGCCAGAACTTGTCGGTAAAAACTCGGGCTGATATTCTGCTTATCCTTTGAATGCTGGGTTGTCTTTTGATACAGAACCTTTCAATGATAAACCGTGAAGCTAACAACTTCCTTCTGATTGCCAAGGGTTGTTGCTTGGCCTCTGCTAGGAGCGCATTAGTCGGCGTAGAAGTCAGGGCACCCAGACTTGCTCTCAAGGCTTTGTATTGCAGTTTGTCTACGTGGTTAAGGTGGGTGGATGCCGCATCTCCATAGAGGAAGCATCCATAATCCAATCTAGATAGAATTAGTTGGTTGTATAACATTAACGATGTTGCAACATCTGCCCCATAGTTAAGGTGGTTAAGGTATCTCAAAATATTCATACTTTGTTCGCACTTTTTAACTATGTAACTAATGTGCTGTCTCCAGAGTAATTTACTATCGAGGTACATTCCCAGTGTTTTCATGACCGGCTCTACCCGTAATTGGAGTGCTCCCAGTTTTACTGGTGATTGTATAGTATACTTTCTTTTTCGAGTAAACACCGTAATACTACTCTTCGCTTCGGAGGGTGTTAGTCCCTTGTTGTAGCACCATTTACCGAAGATACTGAAGTTAAAAATTGTTAAAAACAGTTACAGTTAATTTTAATATAAATATTTTTGTCATTTTAAAGCAAATTAAAATTGCTTGTATGTATAAAATTAATGATTGCAAAAAAAAAAATTAATTCCAACAATACCGTTGTCTCTTTTTGTCATTTTTTCCCACCAACTGTTGCATCAACAATGATAACAAAAACTGCATAAATATTGGAGAATTGTGAATTTCAACATTGCCTTATTGTTTCAAACAGATAAATAATAATTGAAGTGAAAATATTTCAATTTTGAAAATTTCAAACAAATAATAAAAGAATGTATTGCTTTATAAGAATAGATAAGATAAAGACAAAAGAAAAACATTTTTTACCACAAAGAAAACTCATTTTACAAACATTCAACAAATTGCAATATTTCTACATTTAACAATAAATAGAAATTGTGAACGTTCACACCATTTCTATTTCCTACAATTTAAAATAATTTAACTTTTATTGAAACTTAAAGTTCGGTTTAAAAAAAAAACAAAATAGAGAAATATAGTTCTTAAACATACTATTCTCTAAAAACCACTCCTCAAACCCCACGACATCAAAGATTTCAAAGATCAAAATACTTTCCTTACGTAG
Organism: Rhodnius prolixus; assembly: GCF_049639745.1. Lineage (NCBI taxonomy): Eukaryota > Metazoa > Arthropoda > Insecta > Hemiptera > Reduviidae > Rhodnius > Rhodnius prolixus. The sequence continues at coordinate 8,257,737 of NW_027411583.1, read as the reverse complement.
TAAAGTAACAGAAAGTAAAAAAGAAAACTATATCCAACATAAGGAAAAGCTTCTGTAATTTATTTTTAAAATGAAACAGTTATAGAAACCAGTTTTCTAATTAAATTATGCTGTTATTATTATTAACTTAAAAGAAGAAAATACAATATTACGGTACGTTATTTTTATAAACAGTTAAATTATTATTAAATAAATTATATTTATATAATAACTTTATGCACAGAGAGCAGTGTTTATATCTCTAACGTTTCTATTAGTTTCACAATTACACACGTATGGTGTTATTTAATTAAAAACTCCTGAGAGGTGGTAAAATAACGGTTATTTAATGAATGATTATACCGTCGCGCATATCATAATAAAGCATATAGTTCTTTCCAGATCCTTCTGCCTCCTTCGCCTATTGGAAACCATTCCAGGAAATGTTGAAGATTGAAAGCTTGAAGACCAAAGGAAACCCAGAGACAAAGACTGTACTATAGTTCATGGAAAATATGAAACCTTACAGTGGGAGCACTATTAGCGTAATAAAAAAACCCACAGATATAAACATGATTTTCTAAGAAATACATTTTAGACTGAGGGGGCCTCAAAACGGATATTTCTGATTCTAAACTCAAAATAAAAATTAAATGATCACAATACTTTGGTTATTTAAGAGAAAGTAAGAATGGAGTTCCACCTAAGGTTCCAAATTCACTCGCTCAATTGTATTCGATTCCTAAAATCCACAATCTTTTAAACAACAGCAAACGCTTCTACATTATATTATAAATGCAATAAAGTCATCCACAATGACCTGAATATTCTCTTCCTACCTGAAGTAAACAAACTGAGGACCCCTATCCTCTCATTCCTATCCTCTAATCCACATTATCCCGAACTCCCCCTAATAATGCTCCTAAATGGAGTCCTACCAATGGGTTGTTTCTTTTCTCATTTATATATAAATATACATAATTACTTGTAACTCTATAGAAGAATTCCTAAATTACCCAGAGAACTAGTGACTTCAGACATTTAATTTAGATGGGATATGAATGATTATACAGTCAAACGAATTTCTGCAAAAACTACCCCAGTTTCTCTAAAGTTGATAGTCATTCACCACTTTCTAGCGAGTGTGCATTCATTTCCCTAGTCTATTACGCACATATCAAAATAAGCAATTTACTAAAAATTGTTCAAGAAGTTTGTGTAGCCAAGATGTTAAATATCATTTCATAGCTACACGTTCCAAGGGAAGATACAATTAGAATTAACGTTTTCTTTATTTTCAACAATTTAAAAATGAAAAAAAGGGAAAATAACAAAAAGATGGGAAACTGCAGAACACCCAAATTGTTCCCAACAGTCTCGCAAAACTTTCTTCCAGAGTCCCGAGTTACGGGAATTTTTTGACCATTGTTAACATAGCTTAAGAGGATTAATAATGATGAATTAACTTTAAAACAATCAGGTAATGAGAAACAAGTTACATTGCAATTTTGCAATGTAAAAAAACCCACAGAATGCATAAAAACAAAAGCCAGCACATTGAACCTGGTTACATAACCTTGGTTACAAAAAAAAAGTACGGTTGCTCAAACTTAAATGTTAGTATTGAACGAATCGTTGATGGCCAATCATGAAATATTCACTCTCGCTTCGAGGTCACAAATATGGAGAATGAAAGACAATTTTGCTATCTGTCTTTTCCATTCTAACAATCCTTCACTAAATAGAGAACCTATTCTCAGGAGTTAATAGGATTTCTTTTTTTTTTATCTTCTTCTTTTTTCAACAACAAGCATTGCAAAGGGATTTTTTCATAATTTAGTTTACTTAGGTTTACGATAACTAATTTAATTAATCCTCAATTTTCTAGAAAACATCAAGTTTTGATTTAAACTTGAACACAAGAAGTTCTAAAACTTTCACTGTAAGTACTTATCAAGGAAACTTTAATTATAGACACTTCGAGGAGAATGTAGGAAGTTTGAAGAAGAAGACCTTAAAATTTTAGCGGGAGCAAAAGTAAGGTAATTGCCTAATTTTTTAGGCGGGCTTTACGTCCAACTACCAAATTAGGTGTCGCGGACGGAGGCGACTAGCAAACATACTTTGCTATAAATTTCCCATATTAATCATTAAATAAAATCCAAGGCCTACAACCGGGAATCGAACCCTTTACCACAATACACATACAGCTTTGCAGGTAGTGGGAGCAAAATGAGGTTTATTTACATAGTCTCATACTCAAATAAGTCCTTAAACATTAATTTGAAGCACTTTTCGATCAGTTGACTTTATAAGGATATGGCGTACCATTAAAAAGTATTCTAATAAATCTTCAATAAACTCACCGCTTTTTTTTGTTCGATTTATATTGAAAGAATCACAATCGATGATTTTTTGGAATGTTCGCAGAAAGAGAAGGTTTATTTGGCAGAAAGAAGAACATTAAAGGGTAGGTTTTTAACTCTCTTTGATTAATAAATTTAGGATAGTTTTGTAGGAAGAACATGATCATGCAATCACTTACCAGTAGCGATAATAAAACACTCATAATGGTTTTGAAAAGGTGAAAGTGTACATTCTTTTGTAATATCCTTTTTAAAAACAAAGAAGATCTAAACCATTAGTGTCGTCCAGAAGCAATCCCTACCGTATATTTCACACTTCCTTGCACGAGCAATTCTTCCTCCTGCAATTCTTCAATATTACTTTTGTAATCTTCTAGCAACCGTCGACACGACAACGTGACTTAGTAGCACGACTTAGAGAGAAAAGAACGGGACTTTGACAAGACGACAACAAATACTAGCATCTCAGAACTGACTTTTTTGTTTTAAGATGGCCTAATTTGGATTATTTTCAGCTAGAAAAAAAAAACATTACTGATTTTACGAGGAATAGATATGAAACATCAGCTGTCTTTAAAGTGCTTAAATCCATCACATAATATTGAATAAGTTAGCAAAGATGTCTTTGTAGATAAGCGTTACGCAATAGCTTAATGTTACCAGACGAGCTCGTCCATTACTAACTACAAACTTCTTTTACCCTTCCCATTGTCAAAATCATTCCAAATTTTTAATTTGCTGCAGAAAAACCTTCAATAAATAAATTTTGCTGGAAAAATGTTTCAAAAAAGTACTACTAAAATAGTACTACTAAAAAAATACCTACTAAACCGCATGAAAAACCAATTTTTCATTGGAAAATTGATTTTAAATAAAAATATAAATAACTTAAATTAAGTTTCTTACAAAAAAAAAAGAAGAAAATTAACAAAATCGATGAGTAATAAAAAAAAAGAAGCTCTTTTTTACTACAAATCCACCAGGGGACAGGCGCTCAAAAATGGCTGTTAGTGTTAACTGAATAAAAAGTTACATCCGGAACTTAACTACAGCTACAAGCGACAAATGAAGTGGAAACAATGAAGATCAAAGGCAAGATACTTTGTAGCATTAATTTAGTGCTGCAGCTGGAGAAAGTGTTCCTAACTAAACAATCTAACAAGAGAGTCCTTTTGAACTATTTCTAATTTCTATAGGTCCACATCTTACAAAATTCTGGAATAGTACAAAGAACCACTCATGAAGAACTTAATGACGAAATTAAAATAATAATAAACTGGTTAAATTCTGACTAATGTAAACATAAGAAATTTCAGGTAACCAGTTCCAATCGGAATTACAAGTTTTGAATTTTACTAAAAGACAATCTGATCCAGCGAAGATGCAGAAGTTCATTTCTCCCAAAGCTTACACAGTCACAAGAAGTATGGTCTTCTTCCATAAACTCCTTGAGGCGAGTATGGAGTTAAAACCCATTAGTGGAGATAACCCCTCAATTCGTAATTGCCATTAAAGAACCCAACTATTCCACTAAGAGGCGAGAAAATTCGTGAAAAACTTGATTACGTACTAATTTCTCGGACCTTCAGACAGCTTCATAGAGGAGGAACCAATGAACGGGAAATAACAGACCTAATTTGTACAAAAATCCAACTTTTCACTACCCGAAATACCACAATGACCTGGTTCAAGGACTAGAAAAACATCTAAAAGTAGAAGTAGATGGCGTCCAAAGGTCATTCAGTCACCCAGAACATTCCAGCATTTCTCTGGAGGAGGTTCATTACCTTGAACACAGCAAGAAGTTTCGACGAAAATAAAATTGAAAAATAGCATGCTAAGCCTGATTCATAGTACTTTGCCCCCCAAAAAAAGAAACTACAGAATTCGATAAGATCAATAACTCGGTAGTTACCAAATTCAAACAGAGTGAACGAAAAACATAATCTATTCTAAGTTTACAGTCAAAATATGAAATTGTGTGACAGACTCTTTGATAATTATTGAAAGAGGCCTTATGCTGTACCCAAGAAGTTAAACTCTTTTTTCAAGAAGTCCCATTTTTATTACATTATTTTAGAAAAACAACGAGTAATTGTTAAACAAAAAGAAAAGCTAGTACTTTTTATCAAAATTTTTGAGAAAAAAGAAGTTAGTCATTTATGAATTCAACTCCCCTTATCAGTATTTGTCTTAGATATCTGAAAATATGATTCGACATTTTATTTGACAAATCGATTTCAAAAGACCCATAAAAAAAGTATGTCAATTTCTATCTCTTAATTTTTATAAATTATTGTAATTTCAAATTTAATAAAACAGATAATTTTACGACCGACTGTATTTTGGAATAGTAAAACTATTCCTTGGATTAATAATTAAATATTTAACCCTTTCAACCACAAAAAAAATAATAATATCAATAATTTAGGGAAGGGATTAGCTATGAGGTTAGCATACTGGACTCCCACGCGGAGGTCCCGGGTTCGAATCCAGCAGCTGACCCTTAGATTTTCTCTTCCTAGGAGCTTCTTACAGCTCACTGTCCGGTGATGGACAGTGTTGTCTGTAACGAGAGAACACTGTCCGGAGGCCGGCAGTGCACTGGAAAAAGCTCCGGGCGCTAATGACCTCAGCTGTTGATGCGCCAAAAAAAAAAAAAAAAAAAAAAAAAAAAAAAAAAAAAAAAAAAAAAAATATATCAATAATTGAAAGCACTTACATGATTTTTCTGTAAATTCAAACGTAAGAAAAATGGGTGGGACTGTTGGAAGAATACATTTTGGAATACACGTGAAATCTATTAAAACAGCATTTAAGGTAGACGATGTTCACTCACAATCAGACATGCTAACCTTATGAAATTCGATATTCGGTTATTCTAAATCTATTTAGAAAAAAATGGGGAAAAATCGTTTTTTATATAAGCTATAATAGAGTCGAATCAGATGATTACAGCGGAAATGAAATTTTGGAGATCTTCTGGATCAGAGAGATAGAAATTCTGTCAGCTGAATAACATAGAAACATGAATAACCTACAGATTTGTGTACGTAATCTAAACTGGCTATTAATACAAATCTTCCAAAGCAATTGTGGCACCATAAGTGCCAGTATTTGATCATAGATTGCAGGTAATGTAAATTACGATCGTGTAAATGTGAATATGCGAGATTGTGGTAACAAGCTAGAGTTTTAGCCTGAGAAAAAGCCATGAAGTTGTATTCTTGAGCTGCTAACTCTACTGACACTGTTGATTAAGAGTTGATTGAGACTCTAATGTTAAGTCCCGGGATTCTCGTGAAGAAGAAGAAGAACTGAAGAAGTGAGGCTACTTTACTGTGGAGGAGTTAGAAGCAAACGTAAGTCTTTCGCCTAAAAGTACACTACTTGAGATTCTGTTTGGTCGCAACAAAAACATCAGACAATGTAACTTAGCAATCAGAATCCCACAATCAAAAGAACTACTTAACTAGAGAGGATTTTTCATTTTATTGAGCCTTTTTCGAAATTGGCACCGTCGATTTTTTGTTAAATGCGGTATTTCATTGTATTACTGATATCAGAAACATTTTCGCTGAAAAATACCATTTATGAATAAGGGCACTTCTAAAATAGGGGGTAAGTAGCATTGTCTTTGTACTGTAGAATAAATGATCTTAAACTTTTCCATTTTATGAAAAAAGATTAACCGAAAATACAACTTAATTCAATAAATTTCTTTTCTTTTCTTGTTAGACTTTCCCCAAAACGACTTTCAACATTTTCTTTAAAATTTTATGCAATAAGATCTACTACATTTTTTCATTTGAATTCTGGGAGAATTCATTTTTGAGCATTTCTGAGGAATGATGGGGCAGTCTCCTCTTAACTTCATGACACTTCATGATGATTAAGGTTACACAAACTTAAATAAAGTTAGTAAATAATAGTTTAATAGGTTTTGAAAAAGATTTTTTGGAGAGAAATTAGAAGATTTGATGATAAAGTCGAATGAGTGTTCACATCAGATAATACTTCAAGAATGCACAAAAAAAAAAATTATATAAACTTATTTACTTGTTGCAGTGTTTTCAGACGATCTTTTGTAGTCATTGCGAGTACATCTTTACAGATAATAACACATTATTTTTGTTTGCTTTAATAATGTATCCCAACTATCACTTGATAAAAAAAAATGAATGAAAATTATTTAAATAAATCTAATTTCTAAACTGTTTACATTTCCACGAAAATAGTAAAAAAAGAACTAAAAAGAAACAAAATCTTTATTTTAAAGAACTGAAAAACAACCTGCTCATGTACCGTGCACCAACATATAACGATAACTAATGTGGCAAGTTACAAGGAACTTGAATCAGACCGCCTTCGGCCAGCAGATAACGTTAGCTAACGACACGACACGAACATACTCGAACATTCAAACGCATAACCTCAAATCTAACTGGTCAAAAAATTACCTCTTATTTCATGCTTCATGTGATCGATTGATGCACAGCATAAACCTTGTTCTCTTTCTCTCTATCTTTGTCACCTGATGTTGTGCAGGTGATGAAAATCTAAAGAATTAAATTATGAGTATTAATTTTTTTTAAAAAAACAATACAGAAGAAAACAACATAATATAAACAGCTTGGCTTCTTGCCAAAAAATACATGATTCCTCGTTATTAAATTTAGCTCTACAAAAGTTAGTTCACATGTCTATAACACTAAACAAAAACTTAACAAATAGTGGGAAGTCGAATTAACTTAGCAAGGCAAAAAATTTGGTGAAGATACAATATCACTGCTGTATGCTCGTGAACAGGTTTTCTTGCAAAACAAAAGCAATTTCTCATACGAAGATAAAAGGAATCCTGGAAAATGATATACCGTTTGAAAGCCCATTAGACAAGGAAACTTTTGTAAAAAGTGCCAGCACCTAGGTCTGAAAATGATCACATAAGAGCCTAATGAGTTTTCTTAAAAATTTCGATTACTTTTATTTTCCTAGGTTCCGGTGGAAGATTAACCCGTTGCCGCAAATGACGGCTATAGCCGTCCGATCTTTGTTGATATGTAGGCAAACGACGTCTATAGCCGTCGTGCACATTTTAATTAATAAAAAAAAGTACAGCGTTAGTACGAAGTGTACTAACGCATACACTTGTTAATTATTGAATTAGTAAAGCAAATGCTGTATAGTCGTCACGACGGTCATAGCCGTCATTTGCTCTGGAAAGAGAAAAAATGACATGATGAGTAAATGACGGTTATAGCCGTCGAGAGGTTTTTTGGAAAAACCGTGGCCAAATGTGATAATTTTTACTTCCAAACATACAACTTACACTTGATTCCATCTGGCAGTCATAAACAATTGAGAAAAAAAAAGTGTGTTTCTGAGCACGATCATCAAATTAAAAGTGTGCGGCAACGGGTTAAGGCAGTTTGGAGAATAATTTATGCTTCAAAATGGTGTCAATTTTTAGGAAATTTATCTGTCTTTCCAACCATGTCATCAGAATAGAATTCGGACTAAAACTTTCTGAGTAATAACATTTTTATTGAAAAAAAGTAATGATTTTAGAAAAAAAATTTAAAGTGACGTCACTCAAGAACAGAGGAAAATATGAAGTTGGCCAATACGTCATTGAACTCCACTTTAGATGTACTACACGCAGTAGGCCTATTGACAATACTTACTGGTTCACCCTGTATACTTTGTAACACTTATACGACACAAGCGGAGGGTTACCTCCAACATTCCTCCAGATCTGCTTTAAAACAAACTTTCCTGGAGAAATGATTACAATAATAATTATGATTTGAGCTAGAATAGAATAGTTTTCAGAGGTTTAACATTTGTTTTATACTGAAAATGTTAAAAAGGAGATGAAAAATCTCGAAACTAGCACATTTGTATAATAAAGTAATAATTACCTGAATAACGTACAAAAATCTTGCAGTGGTTTGGATCGAACGAACATTTGGATCACGAACAGTGATACAAACTGTCCTGCCATGAATTTGTTACATATTCAACCCCAGTTAACTAATAAGAACAATCTTTCAATCATTTCTCTTTATTTTAAAGCTAATCAAATTAATAAAAACCTGGTAAGTAATACTGATTCGAGAATATAATCTTCATTATTGCAATTTGGAAACAGTACCTTAGATTACAGTATAAATATATAACCTGTCATGAAAAATTAAGGATTTATAGAAACTATTAGAAATTAAAATCAAATAATATATTACCTCAAGCATTAAATGATGTGCGTGGATGGCAAAGAAGCTGGAGATCACTGGTATTCCTCAGGTTTTTTTGCTTCCAAGGATCCTTTACAGCACACTGACTTGTACTCTGAGAGAACGCAGTCAGGAGGCTGGCAATCTGTGAGGAGCTTCGGACGCCATGAACTTATAGCTAAGGAACAAAAAATAATAATAAGTTAAACTAGAATACAAAGAAAAATAAAAAGAATAGCAATCGTTAAAATTTTGAAAGACGTTTAAAAATGATAGCAAGTACAGTTACTTAAAAACAATACACAATAAAAGTAATGAAAATGGAAAATGGCGAGACACTATATTATAACTAGCAAAAGTTTTTAAAAAGTACTTCAATAATGATGAGAAGTTACGCTTAAGATGATCTCAGGATATCGAAACGTCTCTGTAAAACAGATAAATAATAAATTAATAAGACAAAAATCAAAAGCAAAAGTGGGTTATAAATAAATGAAGCCATCTTCCACAAAAAATACCAATACCCAACAAAAATGAGAGTTTGGAAGAATTCTCGGAATACTGATTTGCTTGTTTAAAAATAAGGTGTCATAATAATCAACTTAAGTTAATATATTATTGAAATATTCTACACAAAATATAAATTTGTTTATTTAATTAAATTACGCGTAATTAATATCAATAATTTTTTAAATCGGAGAATGATTTGAAAAACTTTGATATATAAATATGCTAACAGAGATAGGAATCAATGTTGCATTTGAAATTTAAGAATACCTACACATCATAGCGGCGACAATGTTAACTAAACTGTCAAGGTTTATGCATGTTTATACACATATGTATGCCATCTAGCGGCAAAATTTAAAACTATCTACTTTCTAGCTTTTAATATTTGAATTTAAAAGAAAAAAATCCTAATTCCGTCACAAATAAGTGAAGTTATATTTTATAAGAGTAAAAAATGCAATAATACTTGAAAATTTTCAGAAATATAATTTAATTGATCACTTCTCGAGTCAATAATCATTTTCATTTTGAAAGAAAATTATATTAGTTTATTGCAGACATTTCTATTCTTTTTCTGAATCGGTGATCTAATCGTCCGAAGAGTAATATTATGCTAATTATGAGGGTGTATGAATGAAGTGGTCCAGAGTAAATTCTGTGAGTATTTAAATCAATAAGATTAATTTTAATTTTTACAATTAATAAATTAATAAGCAAAATATGAAATAAATTTTCTCTTATTTTAGTTTTCTTTCCATAAAATCAGTTTACTTGTACGTGTTTATGCTGGGATGTATGGTGGTAAAAGCTTGAAGTTGAAAACTTTTTGGAGTCAGCTTCTGTATATTATATTTGTATATATACATAAAGAATGTGTGGTTTTATGGTGTGAATGGTGAGGGAATGTGTGTATATCATCTTTGATGTGGCTGTAAACCAAAATCACCTACGACCTGTAGGATATACATGCAGCCCATTCTAAAAGTTTTAATTGTTTTTATTAGAATGTGGATATCTATAATCTTTACAAAGTATAAGAATGTGTTGGAAAAGAACGAGTAATAAATGCCAAATCTAGTGTGATCAAAAAGATCTATCAGTAGCTCTCTTTCTTTGAAGTGTCAATGAATGTAACATAGAATATAGGAGTCTGTTTTAGTGTCATGGGTTCTATGTGTCAATGTAAATGAGTGTGTGTGTGTGATTATGAGCTCGAGTTTACCTGTGGGTACGCTAAACCCAAGTAGTTGCACACATCAACTACCTCTGCAGGTATCAGTGTTGTGTGGACTATGTGGTTTGATTGGGATATCCGTAGGAACGCCAAGATCCTTGAGGAATTGACTTCAGTCTCCTCTACAGAAATGTATACCGTGAATATAGTCCCTACGGAAAGCCAAGAGATGACCAGTGGATTCGTTAAAATACTTTAGCACCTGTACTACTTAACTCATAAGTAGTGGATGAAATAACTTTTGTTTTTTATAAATTTTATTTTATTAGTAACCAATTTTATGAATATTGATATACATCAATATTATAATTTGATGAAATGAGCAACAAAACTAAACATCAATTCTTCCAGATACAAATTCCCAGATTGCCAGCAAAAAATAGATACATCATGGTTTTACATTCATAAGAAATATGAAAACCATAACCTTCTCCGACTACGGTGTGCCAAGAAGGGCCATATTTCTTATCTAAAGTCTCTTTGATTACACGAGCTGCCATCTGGAATAAAATAATTATTAAATAGTAATATTAAAATTATTATAACAAAGAAAAGAAGTTGGGTCTTTAAGTAGTCTAATCGCCTAATTCTATTCTTTTTCTTAATCTGTGTTCTAATCGACCGAATAGGAACAATATGCTAATAATGAGAGTGTATTAAAGAAGGTGTTCCCGAGTAAATTCGGTAAGCATTCACGATGTCTAAGTTTAGATGTAGGCTATGTCAAATTCCAAGTAATCAAACAATTTTTCTAACTTTATCAGGAAAATTTAAACGGCGAGTTTGAAAAAGCAGCAAGAGATCAGGATGGAGCATGGAATATTCTCCAGGCTTTCAGCCACTTGACGACCCGTACCCATTGTACGACCACTTGTAGATGTAGAAGAAACATACACTGTTCTTATGATCCAGGCTTTTCTTACCACTACTTATTTTATGCATTTATATATTTACATTTGCTTTACCTTATATATGGTGCCCTGCTACTTGGGAACAATGCATTAATATCCCTAGCCAATATTAATGTCTGATTCATTGGATATTAATCCAATTTTTGCATTCTTCAGCAGTGCCTATTCGGATAACTGCGATTCACTGCCAATCTGAGGTTGTTTTTCAGCGAGTCTTCATTATCATCACTGCTTTTTGTTAATGCTATTTCTGGAGTCCATTTATTACCTAACAGCTGGTAACTTACATCTATGTTAGTGCCACACCCGAAGGAAGGCCTACGTACGCTGAAGGATCGACTTCAACAGCTCCAAATTCAACACAGTTATCCCTGTACAATCCACGCTTGGGCACAGGTCGCATAATACCTTGGATGAGGCCACACTATATGTATACTTAGTGAGTGATACAGGGTTTCTGTGTAACGTAGTTCCAGTTGTTGAACTAGGGCATCTAAATAGTCGCCGGGTCTCCTGAAGAAGTGAATAGTCCCTACGGAGATACTCAAGAGATAATAAAAAATGGCTTCAATTATTTTACTACTCTATTAATTGGTAGAATAATCCACTATAGAAAATAGCAAGGTCTCTAAAAATATTGTATCATTTCACCATTAGATTCCTAATTGATTCATTGTCAAATTTCGGAATAAATGTTCGCTTAATAGTGTCTCAAAATGTCTTAATTTCTGATACCAATTATAATCAAATTTGTAAATATCCTATATATTGTATGTCAGAGATAAATGATCAATTTATGGGTATCTAATGTTTGCTTTTCAATGTTACGAGAATTAACAGTTGGTATTTCTTTGAACAGTAATCAAGTTATTTCATTGCTGTTTCTGAATATGTACATATAGTAAAATAAAAAGATATGTTGTATGAACCCCTTTGTGTTTTAATGTGAGTAAATCCCTGAGAGAAGTAAAAAAGAAAACTGGACTTGCGGATAGCAATCATAGACGAATCTTAGGATCTGCTACTGTAAATCCTGGAACTTTTATTATCTGAAGGTCAAATGTAATAAGATTATGAATGCAGTTTTGAAACTCTATCTTCCTTAATAAATTAACAAATAATCATAAGATAGATACTACCTGAAAGATTAGACTACCAGATGAACTTTCAGTAATTTAGTTCTGTATTTTACTCAGATTGAGTGAATTGTGATTTTTCAGTTCATTAATAAATGAATTTAATTATAGCAATATGCTGTAAGTTTTAACCCCAAATTTGTTTTAAACTACAACAGAGTCAGTAATAAAATATGCACTCCACTAACTTCATTACTGTTTTGATGTTTTTCGCAAGCTGTCACAATTAATTCAATTGCTTCATTTTTCATATCTTCAGGCATATCACATTTCTAAAAAATTAAAATAAAACTTATATTTAATGGACCAATTCTAGCAAGAAAGGTTTAAATATCACTGTTATTACATACTCTGACCAATGGATAAGTATGTATAACTTTTTTGGTTTCTTCTTCCTTTTTACCACTTTCTTCGGCCATTTTTTTTTTACATTTATCACTTTTACTTTAGTCGAGGATACTGCTTAAAAAACGAAAAGGGTCAAGTAAGCACAAATATCGATCAAACTAGCACGGGTAGCTAGGTCTTTCGTCATAATGTTCAAAATGTAGTAATAATTAAGATTTGTTGTAGTAAGCATATCTTTTTATCTGATGTTTAGTTTTCCAAGTTAAAGCTTATAGCAGTTGTTCTTCATATTTGACATTTAAAAGGAGACATTTCCTAACATATCCTACCTTCAAACTATTACCAGATAAAATATATTTCCACAAATTTTGGAAATTGTCAAAAAATGGATTATGCTGATTTTTTCTGAAAAATTACAACATAAGGGAGGGAAAATTCGCACGGTAACGCTACTTCAGACGTTGAGTGAGGTTGTCAAGAAGTGTCAGAGATGAGAGCTGATCAGATAAAAATGGAACTGTTCGCAGCGAGTTGCACTGAATAAAATAAATGGAACCACAAAGTTCTTATAAATTGCTTTATTTAGAGAATAAGTTGTAGCAATAGTTGGGCGAAGAATTTAGACTGCAATAATATGGAAATGTCTCCCATACTTCAAGTCTGTTAAATACTGTTTCACTTGGGAGTTGAATATCCAACTGTGTCAGTTATTTAGTTGGTTTAACATCCAATTTTAATCAATTTTTTTCTTCTATTAGTTAATTTAAATGGTAAATTTTCTGCTGTACCTAACACACTTTTCTACAGTAGAATCAAGCATTCTAGCATCCAATGAGCAAAAATTCAATATGATCATAGCAAAGTTCGAAGCTTTATTATCCATACTTACTCAATAATGAATCCTCTCATCGTTATTTCCGTGCAATACACATCCATGAATACAGGACTAAGTAATAAGCTAACTTCTTTAGATAGTAGTACCATATCCATGTAAAACCAGACAATATGTTCTTATGTGCGATCTACAACATTCTACAATGTCACCTAGGGTTGAACAGTGCTGTTCTTCTTCAAGGTTCACAAGCAATGAACATAAATAAATAATTTAAAAGGAATAAATATTTTATTAATACAAAAAAAAACATTAATAACATTACTTCCTTAGCAAAAAGGTAAATATAAAAACGAGTTAAATATGGGCATTATTTTTATAATACATAATGGTAGAGGCTGGTAAATGCCATTTGGCCGCTTTTAACTCTATCAACTGCAATAGAGTATGTTTGTTGGGCTGCGAGGTACCCGGAGCTAAAAAGGCATCCCTCACGGCCCACATTAAAGCATCCAACAGTCGGGGATCTTCCAGTTCCAAATCTCTGCCAACTGTGGTCACAGTAAAAAATAAACACTCTACCTAGAGTTAAACAAAGAAAGAGAGACAGAGAGAAAAAAAAAATCAGTATCCAGATATTTTAACAAAAATGTAACTAGTTATTTTAACACCAGTAAAAAATTTTACGCAATTACTTCTGGTCTTGAAGAGAGTGATTTTTGTGAAAGTACAGCTTGGCAAACTTGTACTAATAACGACAGTACAGTGTGCGTGGGACTGCTTCCAGTGAATAATTTTAATTGTGATTGCTTTGGTTTCATCTAAAACAGAATTAAAATACAAACATAAAATAGCAACAATTTTGAGGATAAGCTCGAACAAAATTCTTTAACTGAAATGATTCTCAACGTTCCGACTACCAAGGATGATGAGTCCTCAACGGACCACAAGTGATTCCAAGTGATTCAAGTGATTTCTGCTTTGTTTTTAAGATTTATGTCATGAATTTCTTGCTATTCCTCAAAAAAACATTTAAAATACTGAGGAATATGAAAAAAATAAAATAAATGAAATTAGATAATTCTTTTCAAGTACCAAAAACTTGTGCAAGTATTTCTATGGTCGAGAGATGAGATACAAAGCCACGCGCCACTTACGCAAAGTGGTAAAAACTTGAAGAGCTCCTCACTTTTCTGTTATTTTTGTTTATGTAGCACGTATAAGAAGTGCTATCAGGGCAGTAATTGGTATAATGGTTATGAAGCGTGATTTTTTTTGTATGTGGGAGATCCACAGTTCCAATCCAGCGCTAGACTGTTAGAAAAAAAAATTAATAGTTGAAGTATTGGCTTGAATCTGTTCAAAAGAAAAGATAAGATTCAGCTGAATGCTCATCAAATTACAAATTTATGGAGGTATGTTGTTCTCAATTAGTCGTGAACTTTCCCAGGAAGCCTGCGTAAAGGTGTTAGCAGAGGATTCACTTTTTTTTACGGCTCATCGACTACTGGAGGAGGAGATTAGCGATCTGTATCTCTTATATGTGTAAATAAATTTAATAAATAAAATAAGTCTCACATTAATTTACAACTTACTTGGCTATAAAGTTCATTCAAGTATGCCATGAATGATTGATATTTTGGTCCTTGTTCTCCACTTTTTTGCGATTTTTTCTTCTCACAAGTAAATTGGCAGATGTTGAGTAATGATTCCAAAAAGGTACCGCTACATTCTTTCTGAAATGATAGCAAGGTAAAATAATTATTAAAAACACAAACTTTATACACAGAATAATAGTTTGATTGTTAAGAAAAATTATTTTTGATTGTTTCCATTGTTGAATGAGAATTTGTCCCTGGGAGAGCCAGATAGTGATAAAAAAAGAGTTTGAACTCAATCTAATTTGTAGTAAAACCTCGTTGTGCCTGATTGTTGAACGCATTGTCAAACATTGAAGCATTGTCGTGTTATCTCTGCACTTGTACCCAATCGTCGAGTGTTATTTTAGTTCAAATCCGTACTCGAATTGTTCGGTTTTTTTCTTTTAATTGTTGGGTCATTGACAATGTAAGGTATGAACTTTTGGAACAGATTTAAGAGCGCAGAAAAAAAGGCGAAGCGGAAATTGAAGTTCACTTCATTAAGCAATAAGTTATTGGGTGGTCAGTTTTTTTTAAGTACCAAATTTGTATTCAAGTCGTTTCCAGTAGTTCGTTTTACCTCAAGTATTGGACATCTTCAATTCATTCGAGGTGGGATGTGTTTAGTGATTTTAATGAATGTAGTGAGAAATAAGAAATTATTGACTACTTGTTCAGATGGTTGGACGATAAGTTCCTCATTTGGAATATGTTTGCTTAATGATCAACCAAGCATTTCACATTTATCGCTATTGCAGTCCAGAAATGCGTGTAAACAAAGAAATTGATGATTTCAATATAACCAACCTCGATGATCGTCATTGTAATAGTAGCGTAAGACTGCGCGTGAGCACGATCGTCTAAAGCTTTCTCCAAAATTTGTCTAGGGAGCTCTATTATTTCTTCACATGTACACATTGCAGGATCTGAAAATTAAGCAGCCTAAATTAGTTTTTTAAAAAATATTTATTCAATTCGAAAAGAATTATTTATTTATTTATTTTTTGCGCTTATAGCAGAGCCGACATACGAGATGTCTTGTAAAAAAAATTATAACTAAAACTCACCTATGCAAGCATTTTTCACTGCATTTTCCGCAGGATGCCCATCGAATAGCGCTAATTCCTGAGCTTGTGGAAAAGAATTAACTGACATAGCCAGTGAATGTATAGTAGAACCCGTACTTTTGGACCTTTTCAAATCCCTATGTGCAAGCAGGGAATTTGCTGAAGAATTCACAGTTTTAGAATTATCGTTATTTAAATATAACTTCTCATCCATCCATTGAACCGCTCGAGGAGAATGACCGTGAGATATCTGCAATAAAAAGTGTTAATTTTAGAATAATTAAACAAAATTTATAAAAGTTAAAATTTAAAAGTGATGAGCATCCAAACTTCAAATACTACCTACAGCAGGATTCGAAAACATTTTTGAGTCAGCGAAAGCTCAATTTAGGAAGTCACAATGTGAAATCAATTTCGTTCATTAATTATAAATTAATATAATATTTGAACAAATCTAAGTCGAAATTCTACATCTCCTCTCCCCCGACGTACCAGTGTAATTGACAAAACGCTTACCAAAAAATATCCAATATTACACTTCTCCACAAAGCCTTCTTTTACGGAATTCCGATCACAATCCTGTATTCGTTAACTAACTCACTACTTGCGCTACTCATCCGCCTGTAACACGACTTAACTACCGTAAAACTATTTGAAAGAAACTTTAACACGAAAATAAAGTTCCATATTATAACTTCTCGTTATAACAACGAATTTCCTGTACATTTACTGCTGCTGATAATTTAAATTATGAACACTTTCAGACACACATACCAAAGACAGAGAGATATAGTTTACATAGGTAACTGTAGAACAAGCTTCAGTCCCTAATCCACAAACTTGTCTCTATCTGGCGAAATAAAAAATGGTGTAATGTAACTTCATCTCCCAATTTGACCACAATAGCAGCTCTTTCTGGAAGCCAGTAAAATTAATTCAATATTCCCCCTTAATTCCTCTGACTCTCCACTTATCCACAACAGCAGAACTTACTCTTCTAATTCGAACAGATCCAACATCAAGGCCAAATACACGAACTTCCTTACAAATAAACACTCGACTTAAGAACAGTAACCCATTCACACAAAGTATTCCGGATCGTCAAGATATTCCTGACTAAAACTACTACTTCAACAGGTTCTGATGAAATTTCATGTTTGAATACGACAGGAAAATTATTTTTCAGTAATCTATATTTAATATTTAGTTTAAGAAAGTTTACTTGTTGAGAAATCCTACTCATTCAATATAATGAGTAACATCGTAGGCATTTTATAGTCATTACAAATGACTTTAGAGCAGCATATGCCGTAAAATTGATGATACTTCTTGACACAAGAGTTTCTTGACATATGAACAGCATTTGAGGGAAAAAGTCATTTGAGTAAGTGGCCAATTGAAGGGGATTTGGCAATTTCAAAGACAATCCTAAACTTAACAAATTCATTTTACGACAAAAATGTTTTTGGCCAATTCCTTCAAACTGAACGTAATCTAAGCCCTCTGTTTGCGGCTCCTGCAGCCAATATGCAGTTTGTAGGAGATAATGGATTGCTCTGCCGCAGATTTGGCAGGGAGCTTGAAACATCAGCTAAGATGTTCAGACTTTATTTATACTGCATGGTACTCATTTACTGGACGCCACTACTGAGCGTAGACGGGCAATAGTAGAGAGCATAACAGGCACTCACGAAATTTGAGTAAACCTCCGACGATGGTGCAGCGAGATTTGCTGATATAACAACTTTTGTTTATACTTTTTATCTGCCCAATGTATATAATAAAAAAGAGGTTCTAAGAAATATAGACCCAAACACTGATCATAATTATTTTTGTTTATGAAAGCTACTTCTTCATTCTTCTTTTCTGTATGATGACATCATTTATGTACTGTTTATCAATTCCTGGGTGAAACAATAAATTTTGGGGGGAAAAAATACTAAAATATTAACATAAAAGATACAAACCTGATTAGAACCTTTGTGCATATGATGCAGAATTGACTTAGCATTTTTGGTAGAATCTTCTACAGCATTTAAGATACTTCCAGTAGATCTGAAATTAAGAATAATTTCATTAATAACTAGCACTAGATTTAATTCACAATATAATATTTACTACTTTTAATACATACTAAAATATTTTCTTCAATCAATTGTGAAATTTTCAGGAACACTTTGAAATCATATTTTTGAAAATTAAAATTTTCGCTAATACAAAATTCATAAAAAATGTACTGAAAAGAGGGAGCAATTTTTATTAAAATATTCTACTGTAGAAGTTAATTATTGTTTATAACAATGATTGCTGTTACATTGAATTACTGCCATAAATGGCAAGTGGGGGAAAAAATTAAATAAAACATATTTTTACACACAATGCCACCTAGACGTAAAAAAAACAAAAACTGATTTAATTCTTACTTAATCCACTTTTTCTCATTTGAGATTCACAGATTTTAATATGGATGAACGGCACAGTTACTCATCAATTCCATTAATACTTCTTAATGTTCATGCTAAGCATTAAGACAAAGTTTAGTAAAAAAACTTCAAAAAGCACTTTCACTACTACCAAACTATGAGAATGAACTGCAATACTCGCTGCTTATAGACGCTTTTACTATGCATAAGTTGAAGTAAGAGTCCTGGCTGGAGCAAAATGCAGGACCTCATAAGATCTTAACTCTGGGAACCAAAATAAAATGGGGCCCCAACACTTTATAACAACATAATTCTGCAAAAAGGGAGTTCTTACAACCTGAAGTAAGGATGAATTAATACTAGTAAAAGATAACGGAACATCTTATAATTTCTCGCGTTTTTGCCCTTTAAAACTCCTATCATGTGTTCTGTAGGAATATTTTTTAAGAAACTATGCATCTATTGAATGAATCACAAATGAGATTCAGGAAGTGTCAAAGCAGAATTAAGTCCGGACAACGCAGTCCGGGCAGTGACCTGTAAGAAGCTCTTAGTAACAGAATGATCTTTCTATGTATTCCGACGGTAGAAATACTGACATGGGCTCTCTGTTTAACAATATTTTTGGAGGTGCATTCAAATATACTTTGTTTTTCGTACTTATTAAATTTTTTTTTTTTTTTTTTTAAAGTACTTACTTGCTTGCCTGTAGAGGCGAAGGTGAAGACATAATAAACTCTTTTGCAAAAACATTTAATTTTGCATTACTAACTCCGCTTTCCACAGGTATTCTACTGTTAGTGTTCTCTCTCAGATCTGGAAAAAAATAAAATAAATGTTAGAATTAAGAATTCAATAAATCTTTAAAAATAGAACAATTTTCATTTCCGTATAAACCAATACTAGAACTGGGAGATAACATACAAGAACTATTGTTTTTGTATCTTTTATTACAAAAAGTAGGTTACATCATGATAAACCAAACACGTTTTCCAAATCTAATACAGTAGAAACAGCAGCATGGATTCTCAGTAACCGCTAGTTGAACTTTTCAAACAGGATCACTGAAATTTTAAAATATAGATAAGACTAGATCTATGTATGGTCAATCAGAACCTACCAAATCATCAACTAATGCTCGGTGAAGAGTGGGTTCAGTCCCACCGAGGCTGTCGCAACGCGCTCACTTTACCCTGGACATGCAGGACATGTCAAAGCGGAGTCTAGCGAAGAAGAATGAGTCGGACAGAAGAAGAATAAGAACGGAGTTCGATAACGACAGTTCGAATGTGAATGATTATTTCCAAATGGAAAAGAAACGAAATTAACTTTGCCAAAGAAAAGAAGTATCAAATTTTATTGACCAAAATTATAAACAAGATATAATGGCTCTGTGCATTTACAAAGATACACCCCTGCTGATCAAAAGTTCTAGGTCCACTAAAAATCTACGAGAGCATGAAAAAGCGAGGTACTGGGCTTTGAAATGCAGAGGCCGAAGACTATTGTAACGAAAGACATTTATGTGGAATCCTCGCAGTTACTACATGAGAAAGCTTCAAAAAAACGAACGAAAAGAAATTTTAAATTTTAATCCTGGTTCATTCACTCAATTTTTAGTTTTAATAGACGCTAAGCGTCGATCTCAAAAACAGAATAAATAATAATAATAATAATAAGACATTTTTAAAATAAATTTGTCATCAATAAGAACATCTACAGCAAATTTGCACACTTACAACAAAATTTTGCTGAACGAATAGATTACAGGGTATTGCCACTAAAATTATTGCTGGTCTCGACAATTTTACTACTATGGGCTAGTATTCAGATCATCATTTTAATAGATACTAGGGGCATTTTTTTTCTCTAATAAAGAAAGATTTTGTTTACAATTGAGTTTTTGCCTAAAATACAAGTTTGAGGCACAAGAAAACATTATTTTAGAAACTCATGCGGATCTCACTCAAATAAATGTAACGCTCAAAACTTCGATATTCCGTTAGAAAGCCATCAACCTTTAAGAATGACAGAAAGCTGTCAGTTTTAAAAGCCCGCACTATGTCCTATCAGTTTATTGATAAGAATTTTTGCTTTCTCTTCCTTCAAGTCAAATGTAAGAGGATGACTCTCAAGTGAATCATACATATTTTCACAGGTAGCTTGGGTTTGAAGTAAATGTTCAAGTTAGAGCTTTGAGAATCGCAATAAGATTTGTATAATAATAGTACAAGTATACAAATTATTATTATTATTTTTTTTAAGGCATTAATTTTAAGGTAATTAGCGCCCGAAGGCGACTTAGTAGTCTGCTGAGCTATAGAAAATGTTCTCTCGCTAGAAACAATAATGCCTCAAAATATAGAGGCTCCTAGGAACAGATAATTTAAGAGCAGCGAATTGAACTCAAACTCAACCCTACGGTGAAGTTATTTTGGTTTTACACTTTGTTTATGTAAAATAGTTTTTTTTTCAAAATTGGTCGGTGTGTGAACGTGTGAGCAGTATAACACAAAAAAATGTAAAATCCCAATAAGTTCTTATTAGATAATCTTAAGTTTTTGTCGACATTGGAGGTCCAGAAAAACCATTTTTTCGGAATCCATTTTTTTTTTTTTGTATTATCTTGAAAATAGCTTTTACGACTTTCTTAAAACTTCATGAGCTTGCAATAAACTTATCTCTTCCAAGAAATTCTCAGGAGAGTCTGGTCTCTTTAATCTAAACATCTGGGAGGAGTTGCAATGGCTCCCATGGAATGAATAGAGCTCCATGTTCTCCCAACATAACCTGTACAAATGAGTCTCCATCACCTAGGTGTGCTAGGGTTCAACTGAGACTACTGGGGGGTTACAATAGATCTATTTTTTTTAACTGCAGAATATTCCGTTAAAAAAAAGAAGTAAATTATTGTTTCTAAATATTGATCACATCTACACATTTAAAAATTCTACCACCGGAAACTAAAACCAGTGATACTGTAATATAATATATATTTTGCGGTTCTCGCCTTATCTATTGTAACGCTCTGTTGGCTATTACAGTGCCCAACAAATATTCTAAATATTACTAAAGAAACGGCGACTACGTCACGTGCATTGCAGAAAATTTATTTTATCTTGGATAAATAGTTCAAAAAATTATTTAGATGACCCTAAGGCAGATATTTCGGCATACAAACCCAATACCTAAAACCGATAAGATAGTAAATTTTTTATTTACCTCAGCTTAATTTTTCAATCCAAAAATTTAAAGTTAAAAATAAAAAATATATATATATATTAAGGTGAACAAAAATCAATTCAGTAGATGTGCACTTCTAGTAGAAGGCCAAAAAGGAAAACCCTTTAGAGGTTTTTTGAAGACTTAGTTTCTGAGATATGCTCAAGCACAGAGCATGCGCCTAAAAATAATCTTCCGCTAGCAATAAAATCATACATGCCGTATGTTGAGCGCATGTTCCTTTATTAAAGTTACAATGAGCCACAATAGATCCATATGGGTGGCGGTGGCATAGTTCTCAAAGTCGCCCTACAAGAATCTAAAGTTACAATAGAAATGTTTAGGACTTTTTTTTAAAGCCAATTTTAAGATAGGAGACTATTGAAGTCCCTGCTTTAAACCATCTTTTCTAATAAATTAATAAAAATTAAGTATAATTAAAACTGCATCTTAAGTTTTTTTACGGATGGATGGATAAATAATATAGCATGAAGAATTACTGTTGCAAAATAGTGCAACCACTATTATTCAAGATTCATAATTAAGACAACTTTCATAATATGGATTCTGAATAAAAAAAAAATTAACTAGATGTTGTTTTTATTTTAATAATAATTAAACTGTTAACGAAGAAGATAATAGATGGGACGGGACCTACGCCCCACGCCACCGCAGCCACAAAAGACTTATTGTGCCAGCCCCTTCTTCGAAGAAACGAAGAAACTCAAATAGTTTGAAAAAAAAACAACATTAAAGAAGTTAATTATAAAAACATGCTTTTTGTAAATTTCAAAAAGAAATTATTAAAACGTGCATTAGACTAATAAAAATTACTCTCATCTGATTTTGTGGTATCCATTGACAAAACTAAAATTATTTTAACTTAATTTGAATCTAATTAAAACAGAAACTACTCGAATTTAAATCACAAATAGTCTTGACCGCTGGCAGACAGGATTACGAATAGAGAATTCAGTTTTCTCAGACCTCACTTTCAAGTGAAATTAGCGCCAAAAATCAAACATAATAACCTATGAAAAAAAGAAATATTTGAACAAATAAAAAAAATTACAAATTTACTATCATCTCCAAGTTAAATAATAATAATAAATTTCGCTTTTAAAATGTATTTTTTTTTTTTTAACTTTTCTGTACTAAAATTATTTTCATTCTTAAAATAATCTTTTATCGACAAAGACAACCAGTAAAAAAAGGTTACTAAATTACTCAGCATAATAAAACCGCTAGACGAACTGTTCACAATTTTTGTCTTAAATTTAAGACTAGAAGAAAGTCAAATGATTACGTTCTTCTAATAAGTAGATCAAAATAGTGCCTACATTTTTCCCCTTCATTCAAAAAGAAGACACAATGTACACCATTATCTCGGAACATACAAGAAAAGTACCAAATTTTAGCGTTTCGCGATCTACTAAAATATGCACGAATAAGGAAGCTGTTTTTTTAAATATCGGTAAGACTAATTAAAGAATAAATATTTTGTTAAATGTTTCCCACAAACTATGTTACATCATCGTTGAAAATCAAAATCTTTGGACGACTCGGGAGATGAGTCGCTCCTTCGGTAGATATCTTAAGTTTCAACACCGCTCGCAAACATTTAAACCACCCATTAAATATTTTTATCGTCAATGAAATGCTACAGATATATTTATGAAAATAGACAGAACGCAACAAAAGTGTTATTTTCAAAGATGTTGTGAACAGAATTTAATTATCACTAGATTGTTTGTGCTTAAAACAGAATAAAAAAGATTTAATAATCAGATCCACAAATGAAAATTTCTCTTATTTGTAACCTTAATTTAAATAAAGAAAAATGAAAAAAAAATACCTTGAAATAGTGCCATCACCACCTATTTTTTTAAATAATAAGAAAAGAAAAATTAAAAATAGAGAACTACCTCTTGCACGGAACAGCGAACATCACAAACTAACTACTGACAGTTTCTTATCATATAGCCTGAACTTGCAGGTTTTGCTATTCTCCCCACTCTTAGGCAAGGCGCGTATTGAGATGTGTATATTATAGCGTGATCTGGTATGAGAGCAACGACGCGAACTAGCCCCATGTGCCGCGTGACCACGCGAACTTAGGAGACACAGTTTTAACACTCTAACAAGCTTCACTTTGTGGTGTTAATTTTAATTAAATTAATGCTTATAAGTTCAATAATACAACTACAAATAAAATACGGTATTTTTTTTTATAGACAAGTAAAAATGTAGTATTACAGAGAAGGAAGCTTTACATGGACACCCGGGAGACACTAAACAGAATAACATGGGTGAGTTATGCAGAGATTGATCTACGGAAGGCAGGAGTCAGAAGATGGCAACTAAAGCCGATGATAGGAAAGTATTGCAGCCTCTCTTGAATGAGGTCCAGGCGCTACTAACTGGACTGTATCACCACAATAATAATAACAATAATGATAATACAAGGAAGGGATTAGCTATGCGGTTAGCTTACTAAACTCCCACATGGAGGTCCCGGGTTTCGATTTTCTCTTCCTAGGAGCTTCTTACAGACAACACTGTCCAGTGATGGACAGTGTTTTCTGTAACAAGAGAACACTGTCCGGAGGCCGGCAGTGCACTGAAAAAAGCTCCGGGCACCAATAACCTTAGATGTTGACGCGCCTTAAATAAAAAAAAAATAAAAAATAAATAATAATAATAGGAGGCAATATACCTGCCTACTAGGGTAATTTATAATTGTTTTCTAATAGATTCATAGATAAGTATCACAGGTCTAGTGAAATTAGATTTGTATCAATCGGGAAAGAGAGAAATTTCGTGTGAGTTGACAATAGATTTTTCTATCATCTTCCCACGGGGGATTTGGGAAAAATGTATAGCAATTTACATATGCTTTCTCAAATGATTTCTGTTTCTTCCAAAAAGTTTCTAACGCTAAAATACCAGCTGATACAAAATCTTCAGTAATTTAATTCAATATTAAGACAATATTTATTTTAGAAACCGGAATTAAAAAAGAAAACAAGAAATTGTGAATATTTTATTAAAAAAAAAATCTTAAATTTGTTTGATGTTGAGGTGAGAGCATGATTGATAATGTACACGACCTTTCTGTAGTAGCAGAGAATCAGGCTTCAGCTGACAGCGCACATTCACCTTTCTCTATACTCCAAACACATCCTTCACTCACCCAGCTGGCAATCATTAACTTTTATTGTCACTCAACTAAGCAACGACAATGCAGGATTTCTGGGAGAGTAACATTTTTTTTAAAAACGTTTTCGTAAGATAATTTTTTAAAATGAATTATTCTCTTTTTTTTGTACTACTTTCAAAAGTCAATTTGAATAAGTGAAATTTCTTTACTTGTTTAATTTATGTGTTGCCCAAAATTAGATACTTAAACTGGTATCTTAGGTGTGGTCATATCGTTCAAGTAAGTACACCTCACTAATGTTTGCAATACCAAAGTTATACATATATCACAAATTTGAAGTTTCTAAAGCCTTTTCGGTTTATTCCTGAATAGTTCGTTTTTTAAAATGAGAGGATTTAAAAAAAAATAAAATAATATAATGATTTGAGCTCATTGGTAGTGCTGGAATGGTACTGATATAATTATTCCCAAGAAACGGTACTGTAGCAAACTAATTCGTATACTACCAGCCACAATTCATACCAAGAAGAAAAACAAAAACGTTACGATCACCAAGAACCTTTCACCATCCAAAGATAAAACTCTGACGGCTAACTTGTGACTCTTTCGTATGCTTTTGATGAATGAGAACCAAGTTCCTTTCAAAAAAAACATAAAGGACCTGAATTGTAATAAGTACGCAAGCAGTCCAAATCATTTTTTTTTTTTTCTAAACCACGATTTTCCCGCTTTTACAGACCAATAAGGGTGCCTTTTTCCATGGGTTCTATTTTGACCATTAACATGTTATCCGCATTAAAATACCGTGGGCAGAAAATAAACATGGAGTTAAACACAAAAGATGCAGAATTTGGTATTTCTGAACATATGTATGATTTAATATTAACCTTCCTTGATGTAATTTGTCCGTTTTTGTATACAAAGATCTTGAAAATATGATTCTATCGCAACATTTCCTTGCAGCAAAAGGAGTGAAAGTTGGAAATTGAAAATGTCCGTGGTAATACTCACTCTTTCTAACCTGCGAAACAGTTTCAGTGGAATACATAATTCACAGTCTATTTAGCTCAATTAAAAAAAGAAAAAATTAATCAAATTAGTGAAACGAAATAATTAAATATGAATATTAACCTTTGAAAACGGTTTCCTCAAGCCGAATTGATTTACAAACATATTGAAGTTAACTAATAAAAAGGTAACTGAACAAAATTCTGGCCACTGAAGATGAGGCTAGGAGAATACAAAACAATCCGCTGCGAGGAATCAATCGTGACACCCTTAAAAGAAATAGTAGGTTCTAGTTCAGCACTGCACTTAGAGCCCTTCTCAACGCTCTGCCGGCCTGTGGCAATGGATATCCATCTCCGGACATATGACAGTGAGACATCTAGGATGAGAATGTTTAATGGTAGCTCGCAAGTATTCAGATTTTCTCAGGAGCTTCCTTTAGTACAACATAACCAACCAATATAAAACAAAAAAAGAAAAAAAGTTATTTAGCACAGGTAAAACATTGTATGGGGAAGTTTGACTAATTTTTGTCCTAAATTACCATCGCTCAGTAACATCTAATATTCTAAATGGAATGCAGGATGAACTCTGCAGATGGGTGCAGTAATAGCATCAATAAATCGGTTTAACTCGTCAGATAAATATTTCTGATTCATATCGAAACGCCGAGATCCATTATTGGGACGATTTTCATCCCATTTAAGTGTGAAGATTACGATATTTATTTCGTAATGATCTCGCAACATTTGGACACCTTATTCTCCCAAATTTGATGAGTTTGGTACTGTGTCAATAAATGAGCCAACACAACCTATTCACTTCATTACACTACATGATATAAGGTCAATTATGGTACACGATCCAGTAACTGAGCACACACAGTACGGTTCTAATGCCTCAAAAGGAGCTTATTACTGAATTTGGATCGTACAATTGTGTTCATATATCCATAAAAGCACGTATTAATGATAAACTTTTGAAGAGCCTAAAACCCAAATTAAAAAATAAATATACAATGTGTGCTTACTCAGGTGCTAAATTTAGATGCGTAAGGATACTAACGTTTTATTCGGTATGTGCTTACTTTTTCTGATATTTGTCTCCTCATGAACTTATTTATCTCTTTTGAATTCACTGCAGTCGAAAGAAGTGACTGTTATTAATCTAAGTCAGATGTTGAAATTAATCTTGCTATTTTAGTGCACATATTCAAGTGGCTGAATCGTTTACTTCAAGTCATGCTTAAGGTTAACTCATTGTATTCACATTTCTCCCCCAAGAGCCGATCCTGAACATACTGAATCTGCAATATACATGAATTTAGTTCCAATAGAATAATTTTCAGAAATTAAAGGTTGAAAAAGAATAATCTGTACGGAAAATGATAAAAATTATTTACGATGAAATATTAAAATGAATTACAACTCATAAATTATTGTTTGAGAGAGAGTATCTTGAAAGTTATGAATATTTAAATCCGTTCGCCCCGAAAAAAACTATCTCTAATATGAGAGTATGATGTAGAAGAAATTATAATAAAAGCGAGCTGCAGTACTAACTGAGAGAATTAAATGAGGTAGCCATTTTATGTTGGTTAGTTAAAGAATTAATTGACTAGTGACAGGCCATAGGCAATTAGTGAGGCATCTTGAATGTAGAGAGAATTTAACCTCGATATTACCTACTATTGTACAGTACAATAGATGCCTCACTTTATTATTTACAATCATCGCACAAACTAAGGGCATTTTTTTTTTTTTTTTTGATAAATATAGGTATATATTTTATTAATTTCAAGTTAGACAGATGGCTAGTCTCTCGGCATGGCCAAGTTTTCGTTTTTATTACCGTGGCTATGGTGGCGTCACGAAAAGATAACTGGGATTAGTTTTTAGAGTAAGATCTCTAGTATGGAATGCCTGCTATCTCAGGACATTTGGGATCTTATGGACAGTCGTTTATGTCAAGCCCTAGAAGTTTCCATAATTCTTATCCCGGCAATTGTTCCTCAGGACGTTCCACCTCCATTAGCAGCTTTTGAGCTCGGCAAATGGATCCATTATTAGGCCAGCATGTGATATACAAGTCTATTCAAGTAGCCACTACTGTTCAAGGCAAATGATATTTTCTTCAGAAATCAAGCGCGCTGAAAACAGAAGCAGATTATTATTATTATAATTTACTCAATCGGGAGTTACGTCCTTCTAGATGGTCCCTGTACTGACTGCTTCTGGAGGAGTTTATACGGTCTGTTAGAGCCTTTTCAGACTACGTTATGATGATACATACTTTGCGATATACCTTTGGCATTTGGAGACTGTTCGCGAGTAATTGAGATGAGGCCCATGAAACCAGATAATGTAAAACCAATCCTATATTAATTAATATTACCACAGATTTCAGAATTAAAAAAAATAATACATTTAATATCATTATATTATTAATAAGTGAGAGTACTTTTTATACTTGAATAGTAGGTTACATATGCATAATTTATGCTAAAATCATCTTCCGAACAAGTCATCAACAGCATAAGTAATATTTTTATAATTTTAATTCCGCAATAAATGTTTTTAATTTAATAAATAAAACATTATTAAAAAAAAAAAAGAATTTAAATGTTTGAATTATGCACAAATTTGAACCGTTCTGTCACAAAACTTTGTATGATAGTGTTGACGGTGTAGATATGCTAATTAACGTTGCAAATAGAAATGTAGCTAGCAATAATAAATCATAAGTGATTGTGACTCAAAATTCAGCTATTTTCTTGGGCTGAAGCAGAGTTCAGCAACCATGTAACGAAAAATATGGATTTTCAAGTAAACATGAAGAAGTAGACCTAACTCCATCTTTTCTTTTCTACTAATTTAATAAGAGATTTGCACCCGTAAGCCATACAAAACATTTACGGTGGTATGGAGAAAATGGAATCGCTTTGAGAACTGTCAGAAAGATGTTCCAATTTCCTCTGAATCAAACTACTTCTCGGAGTTGGCAGCTCTATAGAAATTAGCACTTACATAAAAGGTTAAGGAACAATATTTCTTAACATATTACCACCATAAATCTCGAACTATTACAAAAGTAATAAAGTAAAAGGGTGAATTGAAAGTTAAAAAATGTTCACGTAAAACATTGTATGAAATTACAGCCTACTTGATGATTACTTATGTAGAACATAGTCAAAGTATCTACAATTAACGGTAATATTATTGAATAAGATTTGGTTTCTCAAGCTAAGAGGAGAACTTCTCTACTTAAATTATGGGCCTTGGATATACAGAGACTCTGACTTGGAAAAGTGTTCTCTGTGTAACTGTGGTACGCGAGTGGAAATGTATCACTTTCTTGGAGAGTGTCCTCTGTTAAGAGAATTCCGCCTTCTTTATTTCCGTAAAAGTACACTCTCCAGATCGGATATTATTTCTTCTTTGACTGGCCAGAGTCAGAATCCTCGCCCAATTATCCGATGCGCTCGCCATGCATGGAAGGCGAGGTACTCTTGGATTTCCGATATGTAATTCAGTTCATTTTGTTTTTTCCCTCTCTTTTTTGTGTTTAATTGAATTTGATTTAATAAAATTGTACTTTATATCTCAGTGGAATGGAAATAAGTTAATAATTTACTTTATTTTATTTTAATTTACTTTAATTATTTTAATGAATATTTCGTATTTTTTAATTTATATGTAAGCAGTGCTCTCAAACAGACGGCTTTGCCATTGTTCTATTTATTTTTTAAATCTACTTTGGCTAAGTACGAGGTGTGTTCAAAAAGTAACGGGAATTTTTAAATTTCGCGGGTTTGGAGAGTCTGATTGTAAATTTTTTTTTTTATTATGTTGGTACACATGCCCCTGAAGTACGATAAAATTTTCAGTAATATTCATTGTTTACTTCTTAAGTGGCAGCCGTTAAGGTTAGACGTGTTTTTCGAGCTTGGCGATTTTTGTTTGTTAAAAAAAATGGATCAAAGAATTTGTATTAAATTTTGCGTAAAAAATGAAATAAAGTGTGTGAAATGTTAATAAAGGCATATGGTGAGTCTGCTATGAGTAAAACAAGGATTTACGAGTGGTATAAGCGTTTCCAAGATGGCCGCGAAAACGTTGAAGATGACGAACGACCTGGACGTCCAAGCACATCAACAACCGAAGAAAACGTGAAAAAAGTGAAAGAAATGGTTATGAACGATCGCCGAATCACAATCAGAGAAGTCGCTGATGATGTTGCCATATCAATTGGCTCATGCCATGAAATTTTTTCGGATGTTTTGGGTATGAAACGTGTGGCAGCAAAATTTGTTCCAAAATTGTTGAATTTCGAACAAAAACAGCGGAGAATGGAAGTTGCTCAAGAGTCACTCAATGAAGTCGACAACGATGCGGATCTACTGAAACGTGTTATAACAGGTGACGAAACATGGGTTTACGGATATGATGTCGAAACTAAGGCTCAATCGTCCCAGTGGAGGCATTCTGGATCGCCAAGACCGAAAAAGGCTCGACAAGTGCGGTCGAATGTGAAGGTTATGCTCACTGTGTTCTTCGATTTTAATGGCATAGTGCATCATGAATTCTTGCCACAAGGTCAAACAATCAATAAGGAGTACTACCTACAAGTTCAACGCTGTTTGCGTGAAGCAATCCGAAAAAAACGCCCGGATTTGTGGCAAAACAATTCATGGATTTTGCACCACGATAATGCACCTGCTCACACTTCATTGCTTGTTCGTGAATTTTTGGCCAAAAACAAAACTTTAACGATGCCCCAGCCTCCATATTCGCCAGACATGGCTCCATGTGACTTTTTTCTATTTCCAAACATAAAGAGAACATTAAAAGGCCGTCGTTTTACAAGCATAGATGACATTAAAAGCGAATCGCTGAAAGAGCTGAAAGCTATCACAAAGATCGAGTTTCAGAAGTGTTTCGAGGATTGGAAAAAGCGCTGGCACAAGTGTATTGTATGCGAAGGGGACTACTTTGAAGGCGACAATATTAATGTAGATGAATAAATAAATATTTTTTTCAAAAAACGAAAATTCCCGTTACTTTTTGAACACACCTCGTATATATATGATTTCTCAATAAAATAATAATAATAATTGAATAAAGAGGGAAGGGATTAGCTATGAGGTTAGCACACTGGACTCCCACGCGGAGGTCCCGGGTTCGAATCCAGCAGCTGACCCTTAGATTTTCTCTTCCTAGGAGCTTCTTACAGCTCACTGTCCGGCGATGGACAGTCTGTAACGAGAGAACACTGTCCGGAGGCCGGCAGTGCACTGGAAAAAGCTCCGCTAATGACCTCAGCTGTTGATGCGCAAAAAAAAAAAAAATAATTGAATAAGATGTGTTAAGGAAGTAATAAATAAGTAAAAACAAAAATCTATCATAAAATCAAAACAAAAAATCTTTCAATAATTTAAGAGAATGTTACAAAGCTTACTAAAAAATTGTAAATCACTCACTAAACTTTCTCTTTAAATCATTATTTAGGATAATTGTAAATTCTTTAAAAATTGGAATCTTATTGGATCGCTTATCACCGATCAACATGATGGATCAATACATCATATCATTAAAGAAGAAAGCTAATTTTCAGCCTCTCAAAAATGATAATTAAAACCGTTAGATTAGCAACCAATTTTAGAAAATAAAATTTTAAAATAAATTTTGAAAATAACATTAATCGTGAGATTAATTATTGAGAGAATCGCAAAAAAAAAAAATTTAATTAATTTATAAATCATTGAAAATAAAATTTTAAACTTCAAGGCGAGCGGGATAATCGCTTGCTAAGTGAAAAGTTTGCCTTATGAATAAGCTAAGCCCTAAGAATTAATAGTATCTATCTCTACAGAGACTTTTTAGTGTAAATGCATTGTTGGTGTGTTAGTGTTACTTAGGGGATGTCTGCCAGGAGCCAAAATTCTTAAACTAGTGCTTTTTTGAATCTAGAAAAAAGTTAGCTGAACTGTGAAGGTACCAGAAAGGTATTGAGTACTTCCCTCTTACCACAACAATGTACGGTGTAAATAGATCCAATTATAGTACCAAGTATGAGGTGATTAGTTCGCTCCGTTGACCGCCATTACATACATTGTTGCTTTTTTTTTTTATTACTTGTTATGTGAAGATAAGAATGATACAGTATCTAGCTATAACCTCACCCACTAGTACAATAGTTGATTTAATACCCATTGTCTAGTCATACCTATTTATACAAGGTCGCCAATAATATTGAGATGAATAAAATTTTAATATAAAAACATACAGTTTAATTGTTTTGAATTAAAAAAAAAAAAAAAATAAGCCAATTTTCTCTAAATTAAAAGCCATAAATAAAATTTTCCTATCCTCGAATTGTTAATAAACTTTTAAATAGAACTATAACAACGGATTGGGAAACATTCATCACAATTAATATTTTCGAACTTATGTACTATAACACTACATAATATGAATATATTGGTTTCGTGACCGTAAATTGTTAAACTTAGAATGGAAGATTTGCGAGGAATCGGTCAAATAAAACAACTCGTCTTTTTGCCAACGTTTCGACAAATATATTGAAAAAAAAAAACAGTTTTTGTAACTCAACCAACCCGCATAGCCACGCCCTGAAGAGGACAATATATTTGTGTCGAAACGTTGGCAAAAAGGGCAGAGTTGTTTTATTTGGCCGATTCCTCGCAAATCTTCCAACCTAAGACTACAAAATATACTATATACGAGGGTCGTTTGAAAAGTCCGTGCAAAAATAA
This sequence comes from Rhodnius prolixus, assembly GCF_049639745.1. Classification (NCBI taxonomy): domain Eukaryota; kingdom Metazoa; phylum Arthropoda; class Insecta; order Hemiptera; family Reduviidae; genus Rhodnius; species Rhodnius prolixus. Next base: position 8,224,893 of record NW_027411583.1, on the reverse strand, counting down.
AAACTACTTAATTTTTTGGGGTAAACCTTTTTTATTTTTCAACATAGTCTCCTTTTAGGCTTATACACTTCGTCCAACGCTGCTCTATTTTGTTGATCCCTTCCGAATAATAAGATTTGCCCAAGTCTGAAAAATAGCCATTCGTTTCTGCAATCACCTCCTCGTTTGAATAAAATCTTTTTTCCCGCCAGCCATTTCTTCATATTGGGGAACAAATAGTAGTCCGAGGGAGCCAAGTCTGGAGAATAGGGGGGGGATGTGAAACGAGTTGGAACCCTATTTCCATTAATTTTGCGACCACAACTGCTGAGGTGTGAGCTGGTGCGTTGTCGTGATGGAAAAGGACTTTTTTTGTGGGCCAATTGCTTTTTTGCCTTTCATAAAGTAGTGTTTAATCAACACACGAAATTCTTTTTCGTCCATTTTTTGAAAATCACTCGACTTGCTCGATTCAAACACAAAGAAATAGACCGATCTGGCTGAAACTTGGTGTGTGTTCTTCCAAGAGATGCTACTAACTACGCGCCAGTAGTGCTATCTCTCTGACTTTGCACGGACTTTTCAAACGACCCTCGCACTATGTAACTCGCCTAACGGATAAAAATTAAGACTTTTTCCAGATCGTATTATAATTGAAAGTTTTAGATGCAAACCTGAACTTTATTCGTCAGGGAACATAAAGTTCCTCATGAATTTCTATGAGATAAAAATAATTTCTAGACAAATTTTGGAGAGTGAGTCCCTTTTCCCAAAGACAAAATAATATAATCAGTTATAGTAATCATGAAAAACCTAGCCACAACTCTCAAAGTATGTACTTCAAATATCTTAAAACAGAAATCTACTATTTATCTTTCACGTTCAGAAAAAAAAACACGCGAAGGAAGTTAGAAGTTGCGAGAGCCTGGGGGACAGACTGCCTCAATTGTAAAAAAAAAAAAATCTTAGCGAAAAAAGAGAGCAACAACCTGCTGTATAAACTTGAATAAAAACTGGTTTTCTAGGGTAAAAGTCTGGTTGATCCTTTCACTTTTCAGCAAAAAGAAAGAATGAAATAAAAAAAAAGAAAAGAAAGAAGACGGAAAAAAAATAGTTCAAGGTCAGCGGTCTTCAATGATAGTAAGACCAATGACCAATAAAAAATAATTCGAAAAAAAAAATAAATACAAAAATTAAAATAAAATTAGTATACAATTTTAATGGATTCATAAATTATTTTAATTGACCACTGAGAGACTAAAGTGATCTTAAATAATCTTTTTTATAAAAAAACATGAAGTATGCTCACAAAAAAAATGAAAATAAGAAACGTTATATTAAAAACCGCATAGTTTTTCAATCAATCTTTTTAAATTAATCAATTATATAGCAGAGTTAAATCATCTACATATGAACTGATTTAAAATTGAAATTCACTCTTAATTAATGCATATTTTGTGAAAACATACTTTAAAAACTAAAACTAATAAACACAAGGAAACATTGCCAAGTATTAATTTGTGTTCACACTAAACAAGTAACAATTAAAACTATTGTTAAATAAAAGAATGATTATCCTTACTTGGTGGTCGATATATTTCCATGGTAGGAAATTTCGCCCTGGTAGCTGTAGAAGTCATCTGCTGGTACCGCTTGCCAAGCGGCCTCACCTGAACATATAGAGGAACGATCGCTTACTAAAGTGTGGCAATGTTACAACAACAAGCGGCAGAGTCAGGCCCCGCCGCCAATATAATTTCAACATACCCCCCACAGTTTAGCCAACTTTTATTTCACATCCAGGTGTACTGGACTGCCCTTAGGTTTTTTTTTCTCTCTCTCTCACTCTCTCTCTCTCTTCCTAGGGGCCTTTACAGTTCACTTGTACGGTGATGGACAGTGTTGTCTGTAGCGAGAGAACACTGTCCGAAGGCCGGCAGTACAAATGTAAAGGCTCTGGGCGGCAGTGAACCTTAGATGATGGTGGCACAAACGTAAAAATAAGTAACAAATTTAATCTGCTAAAATGATGTTTTTTCCCCTTTTTTTGGCATTCGCTTACGCCATACAGCCAGCATACTCTAGGTGCTTATCACTAGAATATCACTCACTCTCCATTCTTACTTATAAATACATTCGCTTCACACATTCATTCCTCTACTATATACAACCATTTACATACAAACTTACAACTAATGGATGGATCAGTACTCTATATTCCTGCCATCCTTATAGCTTAACCGAAATTAAAATCACGTAATCCTTCTCTAATTTTCTTCCATTCATTCTAGTGGGCTATAACTTTTAAATACACTCTTATTTCTTAGCTAGCTCTGCTACAGATTTAAGCACATAGATGTTGCTGGAGAATATTATGTCTTCGTAGCGAAATGGTGCATCTAAATACCTGTATAAGTCGTCAAATATTCGTTTCCTTTCTACTACATAACGTGGATATATCATTATTATATGTCCTCATCGCAATCTACGCAAAGTGGAGAGGACCTTTTGTTGATCCTGACGATCAACACACCGCGTGGTTCGCTCTCAGCCTGCTTATTGTCATAACAATGATATGTTATATTCATTTTTATTCTTTGTAAGAGACTTGGTCATTATGATTAATTTTTATGCGCTGCTCACAGTGCCTTTAGATTGTATTTTAGTAAAGATATCTAATTTTATTTTAAGTTTAATCAAGATTTTGATTTAATCGAAAAGAGAAGCATCACATTAACGTACGCGTGAATTACCACAGATTAACTTTCCATACATTACCACACACTCTTTTAATCTAATCCAGATACACTTTACAGAAGACTGCGTCGTTATTCACATAGAACCCACAATAGATGTCTTTTAATGTAGCCACGCCTTTAGCACATGAAACAAAACAAAAGATGAAAACACCATTGATAGCCAACAGAATCAATTACATATTCAGTTGTTTGTTCTCTTGTCGGAAGTCAAAATGGCAAAAACTTGTTAGATACATAATTTAACAAAGCTATCATAATGCTAAATAATATTCATTTTTTTCTGTATTCGAGATATTTCAACAGAATGGTTATTATCATTTGTTTTTAAGAAGATAAAATGCCCTAAGCTTCCTGAAGCTCCTTTAGCAATCCCAAAAACAACTCTTATATAGGTATCTAGAACAAAAGTCCAGACTTTAACAACCTAAGAATCGCAACGGGCCGAAAAAATAAAGGTAATAATCTTCAGGGAGACATCCTAAATTCTTCCATGTTGCCTCTTCACTTCATAATCTTGTCTTGATTGAATTTTTTTTTTTCCACATCACAAATTCTACGAAAAGAGGTCTACTAAGCATCTTGATTATTTACATTTAGTTCCTATGAAGCTCATAATGTGCTGGGCGAAAATTTTAATCTGAACAGAAAGCTAAAGTATTTTTAAAATGTATTTTAATGAAACGATTAGGTAATTAATCTTTAAAACCTGTAAATATAGGATTTTAAAAACCACACATTTTAATATGATTAAAGAATTTATCAAATTGCTAACATCTAATATGAACAAAGCGTTAATTTCCCCAGTTTTCGCACGCTTGCTAACAATATAATCAGATAATGTTTGAAAACGTGTAATAACATGCCATTTCAGTTTGCAGCCAATTATTAACATTTTTATCTTACTAAAATATTTCATTCATAAATAAACATGACCTAAATAAAAGAAAATGCAAATAAGTAAAAAAAAAAGTAAGTAAAAGCGTGAAAAAGGAATTTTTTAAAAATGTTCTTGTGTTCAACTTCGTAAAATATTTATGAAATTTTCTTGGTTTAGTCAGATTTGCGAATTAATTGGTACTTTTATTATTTATTAACAAATCTGGATAAAGAAAATTAACATAATTTTACTGTCTTAAAGTTTTTTTTTTCTTATATATGGGAAAGAGTAGTCATATTCCCGTGACACGTTGCATAGCTTATGGCCAACGAATGAGTTCAGACGTAAAAACAAGTTTTGCAATTTGCAAATTAAAAGCTTCTTTTTTTTTTTTGTTTAAATCCTAGGCCAGCCTTTTTTGGTAAGAATCAATCCCACCTGGTCTTGCAGTCTAATACAATACAGATCTTTTGAGCCAGTCAACAGCGCCGACGTTATTCAAAATTGTGGAAGTTGTAAGAGGTTGTCTTGTCATGCGCTCACCTAGTTTACACAGAGCGCAGCAATGCAGGGGGCTGACTTTTCCACCGATTTTTCATAAGTGCATCATTTGGTAATAATGCTTAACCTAATGATGGCAATCAAATCAATCCGCTATCTTCTTCCTCAGATGGGTCTTCCATGTCTTCAGCCTTCGTCTGTGGTTTTCTTTACTTCAATGCCTTCATCACTCTTCCCTTTATTTTACCTTGAAGTTAGGTCAGGCCGCTCTAAGTGCTCGCTTTCTTCACCAGTCTATGAACAATCTCGGCCCCTTCAACATTACATTTGCTGGGTACTTACTGATAGTTAACTGTTTACCATCTATCAATTAACAAGCTCACCCCTTTTCTTACCCCGTTAACTCGTGAACTGAGACTAGGGGAGTCAGAACCACGGCCAATATGTCCCTCAGGGAGTCTATCTGGAGTACTATTTGGGCTTATAATAGCAGTGGGGCTCCATTTTCAGTAGAGAAAGTCAAAAATGGAATTTTAATCAAAAAAGTGAGATTTGTTTTTTTTTATTCACCCTATAATTAATCCCAATTTAAAATGAATAAAAAAAGAGTTAACTCGAAGGAATTATCTAATTAGAATGATTAATAAATAAAGAAAGAGAAAGCACTGGTACAATTAATTTTGTTTTTATGTAAAAAAAAAAGTAAAGAAAGCAATAATCGATAGATCAGACTCGAATTAAAATTAAGTAATAATTTTTAATTATACTTAATGCAAAATTGAATTAACGTTTCCTACTATTAATGCCACAAAAAACAATCTTCTCATAATGTTATATAACTGCAACTTAGGGGTATTCAGAATGAATGTAGAAAGCAATCTGAACAGCTTTCTCAAAATAGTCTTCAGAGTTAATAGATTCCCAAGTAACATCTCTTTACATTTAGAGAGAGACAGAAAGAACCTTGTTTATGCCTTTAAAGGAGAAAGGATCATCTCATACTAATCTCACGTTGAAAAGGGAGAACAATAGATTGCATACCGTAATCTCACGGCCCAAGATATGTAATGTTACTATGATTAAATAGATCGTTTATTTATTTATTTCATTTCCTTTGTGAAAGTTAATTATAAAATATCGATAATTATTATATTTAAAAAAAAATTATTTATTTTGTTTAAAACAAAAAAATGAATGCTATTTATGAAAGGTTGTTAACATTAAATTATATCTTTGATTTGTACTTTCTCTAAGATGGAAGAGAGAGGAAGTAATAACAGAGATCTGATGAGATTTTGATGTTGTTCTAGAAAGATGTCAAATAGGCGATAATTCTTTTAATACGAGGGTCGTTTGAAAAGTCCGTGCAAAGTCAGAGAGATAGCACCACTGGCGCGTATCGAGGTTATGTTTAGTTAGTAGCATCTCTTGGAAGAACACACACCAAGTTTCAGCCAGATCGGTCTATTTCTTTGTGTTTGGCATTCGTTTGAATCGAGGAAGTCGAGTGATTTTCAAAAATTGGACGAAAAAGAATTTCGTGTGTTGATTAAACACTACTTTATGAAAGGCAAAACGCCTCAGGAGACTAAAGAGAAGCTTGATAAACATTATGGTGACTCTGCACCTTCGATTAGAACAGTTTATAAGTGGTTTCAAAATTTTCGGAGTGGCCATATGGGCACAAGTGACGCTGAACGTTCTGGACGCCCTGTTGAGGTTACTACTCCAGAAATCATTGATAAAATCCATGATATGGTGATGATATGGAGAGTGAAGGTGCGTGAAATTGCTAGTGCTGTGGGCATCTCGAATGAACGGGTACATAATATTTTGCATCAACATTTGGACATGACAAAGCTATCCGCAAGATGGGTGCCGCGATTGCTCACGCTTGACCAAAAACGAAATCGTGTGAAGTGTTGCAAGGACGGTTTGCAGCTGTTCCAGAAGAATCCGCAGTACTTTAAGCGTCGTTTCGTCACTGTGGATGAAACATGGATACATCACTACACTCCTGAGACTAAAGAACAATCTAAACAATGGGTTACTAAGGGAGAATCTGCACCAAAAAAGGCGAATACCGTTCCTTCGGCCGGAAAGATTATGGCGACTGTCTTTTGGGATTCGCAAGGAATAATCCTCATCGACTATCTGGAAAAGGGTAAAACTATTACAGGTGCATATTATTCATCGTTATTGGACCGTTTGAAAACCGAGCTGCAAGAAAAACGCCCACGATTGGCCCACAAAAAAGTTCTTTTCCATCACGACAACGCACCAGCTCACACCTCAGCAGTTGTGGTCGCAAAATTAATGGAAATAGGGTTCCAACTCGTTTCACATCCCCCCTATTCTCCAGACTTGGCTCGGACTACTATTTGTTCCCCAATATGAAGAAATGGCTGGCGGGAAAAAGATTTTATTCAAACGAGGAGGTGATTGCAGAAACGAATGGCTATTTTTCAGACTTGGACAAATCCTATTATTCGGAAGGGATCAACAAACTAGAGCAGCGTTGGACGAAGTGTATAAGCCTAAAAGGAGACTATGTTGAAAAATAAAAAAGGTTTACCCCAAAAAATTAAGTAGTTTTTATTTTTGCACGGACTTCTCAAACGACCCTCGTATTTTGTACTAGCAAAAAAGATCAGTCACACAGTTGCTTCTAAATAAGCATCGATTCAATTAATTTTTCTACAATTGAAATTAAACTGCTAAAAAATCGAAATAGAAGGCACTCTAGTACACAGTAACACGAAGATCTGCTCAAAATCCTGGACTAGAAGACAGGAGCACTGAGAGTGGTCCAGCTTATTTAAATATTTGTTACGACATGACCGGAGCTTGGGTTTTTAAGTATATCTTGAATATTAAATTTTTTCCCTTGAGGATTTGTGTATGATTTTTTTTTTTATCCTAACAAGACGTAACTACGTAACTCAGTAATTTTCAAAAGTAATTCAAATAATGATAGTAATAAAATCAATGTAGTCGGTATAAATTCTTGGCTTTCATGCGGAACGAATGATTAACAAAACATTTTGTGGTTTTCAATTTATAGTTTAAACCGCATTAGTGAAATATATCTTTCTTCTCCAGCCAATAATCTTTTATTACAAAAATTTTTGTTATTGTATAAAAATACGAAAATTTAACATCATTTTAAATTTGGGTACTTGAAATTTCCCCCGGAAATACGTTATTTTGTGGCCCTCGTAATATATTATTATTGTTGTTTTTGGTTCGGTTTTAAAGGAATTTAGTGTCTGTATTAAACAATACATTAAGTACCATCACAGCTTCTGAAAATAATGATTCTATTAAAACTTGGTCAAAATAATTGGTCTAATGATTTATTTCAATCGTATAAATCTGGATATTAAGCTTACGATTTAAATTGTGCAAGTTTTAGTGTTCCTTAAAACTTTAAACTTTATATAATCCGCCTTCCTGATTTTATAACTAATTTGCTACGGTTTTTATTCAACAATGAGAATAAAAGCTCCAAACGTACAACCCAAATAATCGCACAACTAATCTACAGGTTCTATATGCAATTTGAGATAGCTCTTCAGGGAATTGTTGAGGCTTACTAAACATTTAGCAACAATTTCAAGTTTGCAAAGAATATTCTATTGGTAATTCAATTACATCTGTTGGAAAATATTGATTTTTTCTAAGCAGACTTTTACATTTTACAAAACAAACCTAATAAGAAAAATATAACTATATTTTTAAAGGTCCTTGTAGAAAATAAGATAGCAATCAGATTTAAAATTACTCTACTTTTAATTAAGATAATGCACTAAAACTTTCTTACGACATTTTAATAGCACACTTTGATAAGAATTGGTTAATTAGAAAATAGTGTTGTAAAGCTACTAAAATAACTGCAGGTTTATTGCTTATTTTCATTGGTACTTAATTTGAAATCAAGTAATTGGGGTAATGGAATTGGCTAAGTTCTGTGTTTCTTAGGGAGTGTTGTCCCAGAAATTTACTTTAGAACAAGGACAGCGGAGCTTTCTGTTTGGAAGACTAGTATTGAACTATATGACAGATGTTCTAGAGTAGTGTAACTGGTTTAAAGTCGTTGTAAGAACTGTTACCTACTTTGCCATCATCGGCAAGTGCCTGGATACGATAAGAGGAAACAGATGCCAAAGTGAAATAGTAAAAAGTTGAAGTATTTTTTCTGGCCAGGGCTTTCTATCCAATTCCAAATTTGTTGAGGGCAAATTCGGAAGCACTTACTTTAACAAATGCTAAAAATTGCCCAGAAATAAATGAACTACACAAACATTCAACGATTAGAGTTTTACTTAATCGACTTTTTAACCCGTTTGGAAAGATCATACTAGTGCTTTCAAGTGTCTGTCTAATTTAACAATATCTCCAACAATAGTAATTAAATACAAAATAATAATAATATCTATTAAAAGTTACAATCCTCACCTGTTGATAATGCTGATTATGATGCTGTGGACGTACAATCCTGCTGGACACTGGAAACTCCACTTGCGTGTAACTTCGCCTAAGTTCCCGGCCATCCATCGTCTGTTCCACAGATAAAGTAATTATTAATTACGGTTAACGTTAAAACAGAAACTAAAATAAAACGTCAAAAAGATATTAACACCATTGCCTTACATTTTGTGCGTACATGAATCCGAGAGAAAAATTGTATGTTTTTTGTTTATAAAAATTTAGTTTTAATGTATTTAACACGAGGTAAAATTGTATATTTAATAAAATAAATACCGATATAGTATATCTTACAACACTTGGAACAAAATGTGCTTTCCGTTAAAAGAATAAGAAATAACTAAAAAACGTGAAGAGCTCCCAGATTATCCAAGCAACAACTATACTATGAATCTGAAAATAATTCCAAAGATGTTACTGACGGTGAAGCATCTGAGAGAGTAGTGAAGCCGAACGTTGCTGAATTGGAAGCCAGCTTACCAGAAAATAAGGAGTTTTCTGATAATCCTACAAAATCTCAAAAATACAAAGTAAAAAATTAAGTAAATTTTTAGAATATTTATGAAAAGTAGAACAAGATATAAGACAAAAAGCTAAAAGATGAAATCCGAAAGAAGGCTAACAAAATTGACTAAGTAAATGTTAAAAAGAAACCACACGAAAATATTCAAAATAAAAACAATTACAATAAAATTTATAACTAATGAATGGAAAAAATACAAACATAATAAAGATGCGAATACTGAAAAACGATGAAAAATGAAGAATAAAAAAAAGAGGTAAAATATGGCACTAATGAAGAATTTGAACATATTGAAAGTGTAGAATGTAATCTTTCTATGCAGAAGTACCTATGGAAGATGAATGTAGCAAAGATGCAAAAGCGAAGATGTCTCAGCGTTCAAACCTATTGGAGATTGCGAATGAACTTAAACTTTAGCATGGAAAAAAAAAAAAGTGGGGTTTAACAATACTCGTCATATCCTCAAACGTAAATTTATTATCGGCAGAACCCTTAATTTTATTTACACAATACATCGGAGACTAAAATTATATGCACTGTACTAATTATAAAGAGTCAGCTGTAATGTTTTTACTAAAAGTTTGTACCTTTAATAATGAATAATTTCACTTAAAAACTTAAACACAGTTATTTGTATTATTTACATAATGAGTTATAATTTGAAAAAAATACAAAGTAAACAACTCAGAACCGAAACAAATATCACAAAAATGAATATTGGGTTTGCTTAGAGTAATCCAATGACTTGGGATCAAAGTGACCGCTAATGAAACTTAAGATAAACTAAATAAAACTAAGGCCGTGAGAGTACTTTCATTCTGTAAGGCGTATTTACTGTCTATTATTATAAACAGTTAATTTGTAGCCATTAATTATGTTAACTGCACTAGGATGAACAGTTTTAGATGAAAATATAGTTAAATGTATCCTGCCAATTTCTAATAAAATTCCAATTTTAAGACCTGGAGTTTCCACCTGAAATGGCACCATGTAGGCTCCTCCTCCGCTGAGGCAACCCGACAAATTTGTGCTGTGTTCGAGAAGGACGTTTTTGCTTCATAATCTATAAAGTGGATTGAACGGTTTTTAAGGGAAATTTAAAAAGCAATGACTCTCTAAGCTCTGGTATTCCATGGCATTTTGATAAGGATTAATTTTATCCTCTCATGAGTTGATCCAATTGAGAAAAAATACTAGCAAGGCAAGGGAAAGGTTTAGAAATTAACATGTAATGCAATACCATCTGCATAGTACTGCAATATCTGGTTTAATACTAGCTCATTACCTGGAGCACTCAAAGCTGAACACTCTCACTCGTACTTTCTCAGCTGATGGAACGGCTATACAATTTCCAGTTCAGAAGAATATGGTCAAGTCCAAACAAGAAGTTAACGCCGCCTACAGGACACAAGATAAGCTGTGCATCTCGAGGTACACCGTGAGCCATAGCAAGCACTATTAATCGGAATATGCTGTAATACTATTAGACTATCAACGCTGCACTGTACTGCGAGAAACTCCATCGTGTTTAGAAGTATCTCAACACTTCCTTATCGACGTATGAGGGTCCAATTGAGGTCGTACGACAACGCACGTTCAATAGCACGAACATGGACATAATTAGCAAGTTCGGAAAGGCGATTCTTCCTTATCTGGCCTATTTCCCATGCTCAGCCCTTTATACCTTCAGCAAAGGAATTTTTTCTCCTTTTTGCTTCCTTTAATTATGTGAATGAACTCCAGGGAAAAGGAACACTTTTATTCTATTACCAGTATTCGTTAGGGGATAATAAAAATAATAAACTATCAATTTTCTCATATAATGGCACTATTTCAAATTATAAAAAAATTTTTTTAGCTTGCAAGAATTCTGAGCACATGGCAGGATAACCTCAGTATTATATGTGTATTATAAATCATTGTATACAATATCTTATATAAACAATCACACTACTTCAATTACGACACAAAATGTCAATAACCGATAATGTTCTGTAGGTTACCCTAATCAAAAAGCTTTTCGAGCCAACCATGGCAGGTTATACTGATCTGTTACAATACTCATCACTTGGCAGCGCCACCTTCAAATACGAAAAATGTAAATTTTAAATAATTGAAGGTAACTCTAATCTCTATAGTCGCATCTTCAATAAAAGGATTATGAACGTAACTATCGGAAGCAAATGTAAATCTAAACCAAATATAGTTTACAATATCACTTACAAATATTTTTTAAACACACAAAACAAAATAAAGGGAGTGGCAAACCCACTAGACCTTGAAGATGTTTTGAAACTCCCTAATGTATCAAAGGTCTGTGCATAAATGAAGACATTTGTAAATGTGTGAGTGATTATGTCTGGGATAAGCTTAAGTTTGCCTGAGGGCTATCTAATCCAAAAATATATGCATTCATCAACTACCTCTGCACGCTCTACGTTTATTGAAGGGTATGTAGGGTATCAATTTAAATATCGTTGTGCTGTGAGGCTCAAGATAACCTAGCCTAATGCTTACCTAGCTGAGCAAGATACCTGTGTGGTAGCCCAATAGTCAATAGGTACGTACCATCCCAGCTCAAGTGGCCCTTGCATAAGAAAAGAAACCGTGTAGTTGGCGCTAATGACCATAAACGTCGATATGCCAAAAAAAAAAAAAAAAAAAAAAAAACATAAAAAGAAAGTCTGTCTAGTTTAAACCTTCGTCACTTTTTAAAAAGAAAGCCGAAAAAAAATCTATCAGGTTTATCGTCTAAAAGTTGTATTTTTTCAAGACACATTGCAAAAAATTTGCAACTTGGCAGAAAATTGGATAGATAATAAATCTAAACAAAAAATATAAATAATTGATAAAACTAATTTTAGGATAATAATAATAAATAAACAAATACTATCCAATAGATTGAGTCCCCTCTCCAATAAACTACAAACTAGGTCATATCCAAAACTCAGCAGAACCCCCAAGGCCGGGTCGCCGACCTCACTCACTAAACAACTCAATATCTACACAATATGTTTATCTTCTTTTTTAACCAAGGACCTACCTCAACTATACATAGATCTCTTCATTCAACTTAAGGATCATTTACTTTGAACTTATATTTATACATTTTAAAAAGGAGAAGATTATGCTGTAGAAAAGAGAAAAATTGTGCAGAACTTGCTGAAAACATACTGCTAAGTAATTATTGTTTAAAAACATAAAGATAAATATTAAAAAATCAATTATATAATTTAAAGTTTTATACAATTCAATGTTTGCGAGCTGGGCTCTTTTAGATGATAAGTGTGTAAAAAGAGTGTCTTCGAAACCAGAATATGCCAGCTAAAAATACTTCCATTGTATACAGTAGGGTCTAATTTAAAGTGAAAAAGGGTGTTTGATTTGGTACCAGTGGGTGCACAGCATCACCGCTCCAGAAAGTATAAATAAACATTAAGCGATTCTATAATTAGTAGTTTATTATGTCATATGGTTTTGACAAAAAAGAGGAAGAAGGTTTTGGTCAAGGAAAAAAGGTCAGCTGATGTACCTAAAATCATACTGAGAATCAAACAATGCCAACAAAATAAAGCCACCGTGGAAGACTGTAAGAGATTTCAGACTGTCTTGGCACTTTCCTAAACGAACAGATCAACGCTTAGCTAAGCGTTCCAAAAAATGGTATTTTTAAAATGCTATAAGATACTAAAACTACACAGAAATGCCAAAAGTTCAGTTAACTCCCAAAATAAATGCCAAATGGAGTAGCTTACAAAACCACAGAAAGAAGACGGCAAACTTTTCTCACAAAAAAAGAAAATGAAACCGGAAAGACTTTTTCTTTTGTGCTCAAAGTAAACATCTGCAGCAACAAACCATGGTGGAGTTTTTTACATTACCCGACTGACAAAGATCCATAAATTAGAAGTGTTAGATTCAGCAATTAGAAAGTAAGCATGAAAACAAATGCATACTGAATAATCCTAAGAACAATGTTAAAGAATTTTTATGACTGTTTATTTTATGATTATTTTAATTGTTATTATGTACCTGTTTATTCTATTATTTCTTGCATAATCCAACGTTTATGACAATCAAAGAGTTGCTATTTGTTAATATTTGAATTGATTTAAGGAGTGGTCGGGTTTCCCACTTGTCCCAATGATGAAATAACAAGTGATGCCTTTCTTTCTTCTAAGAGATTTAGAACATCATCGAGCCAGTGATGGAAGAGGTGCAAGCACAAGAAGATGTACAAGTTCTAGCTAGACAACATATATAAGGAACAATTACAAAACAATGGTTTGACATAAAAAAAAAATACAACAATGCCAGCAAATTGGGAACTGGGTTTGGTAAACAAAATATATCTAGAGTTAGTTCATGTGTGCTACTTTTTCGGTTAAAGATGTCCAAAGACGAATACATCAGCTCACACACAAAACAATTACATACAAAAACTAGAAGTCGCCAAAATAGTCTTAAAGAGAAAAATGGTTTTGGTGCTGTAGCCATTCATTGTAATAACACAATTAAACACTCTAATGACGTCACAGCTAGCAGCCGGCTTTTCCGAGGAAAAAATTTCCTTACAAGACAATTATTCTAAAATTTAAATCCAATCAAACATAAATATTCTATGACCTTAACATTGATGCACTTGTATGTCTTCTCGCTACAACCAAAGAACTATTTATAAAAATAAAGTACAGTAAATATTTTTAAATTGAATTATCACAAACTGTATTATTTAAATAATAATACATTTAACGCAATTTAAACTACGTTAAAAATCTTTCGAATAGCAATTTTATAGCCATTATTCCCTAAACAGAGAGAGAAAAAAAATTAATGATTTGGAATGTGTAATTCAACACCTCTCCTCGCATACGAACTTTCACATTCATGCACTTAACTGTATTTTAATTTATCAGTTACGTGTGTATAATTATAGGATATTGGCCATTTAATATATAACAAGAATGACAATCTATGAACGTAGTAATTTCATAAAATTGTTTTAATTGGTTGAGAATGTTTCAAATTAAAGAATATTCTCTTTTTTTCGTTTCTTCCTGACCAACAGAAATCAGGTTCTAAAGTTTAAAATAGTAATTCGCAATTTTATGTCAAATTTATAAAGAGAAATTTTATAATAATAAATTTTATTTTATGGTACTGCAAAATTTCTTATAAGCAAACATTAATGCATCCAAAGCTCAGAAAAGTGAAAGGAACGTTGTGCGGAAACATTCCAGAATGAGATTAAGAAGTCTAAATTGTTCTCTGATCGAGCTGTTGTCTATTGTCTCGATTTTCCTTGGAATCAGCGCCATTTAGATATTAATAGGCTTTTTTTTAAAGTACACCAAGGAATACTTCATCAATAGCAAGAAGTATGACATCTTGTAGTTTCTGTAAGAAAAATAGAAGAAACCAGACTGCAAATATTGTGTCAATGAGAAAGGATCTATAGACCAACCTTTCGATTCAATGGTGAAAAAAAAAAAAACACTGAAATAAGAATCTTTCTAGATTTCTAGGTCTAATCAAACAGAATGCACTGGAGGAGATGATCTAAAAAGCCACAAAAGATCCTCCAGAGTCATTGCAGGCAAACTCACCAACTCTTTAGAATCTAATCTAAAATCCTGTAACAAATATAACATCCAGGGTTTTCAATGCAGCTGGCAAAAATAGAAATTTCCTAAAAATTTGTTGAGAAAATACAATTCCCATTACAAAGAAAAAAAAAAAAAAAAATGCTATGTAATTTATATAAATGAGGTTAGTACACGTGTAGAGTTCAAGGGCAGAAATCAATTCTGGCAAAATGCCTAAAAAACTTAAACGAAAGGGTAATTTATTGAACATTTACAGTTTGAAGAAACTATCAAATAAGTTTTGTTTTCATTCATTTAAACTAACTAAATTAAACTCATTAAAATTACAAAAAGAAGAGATAAGATTCATAATGAAATCTAATAGAAACCATGTTGAGAGCATGGTGCAGTTGTAGCTCCTAAATTAAATAAACTTGTTTAAATAAGTTCAGCGTTTGGAAAAAAAAAGTGACAAAACTGACTGCTCCTAAGAATTTCAGCAAACTTATTGTGTACATGAAAACTTAAATCTGTTATCATTTAATAAAAAGTTCTTGTTTAGGCAGTTTAAAGAAAAAGTTAGGGGTAAACGACTCTGTTAAGGATCATTTAAGCGTAATGCACGTCTTTTTTTTAAACTGTATATTATAAAAATTTAATATGATTCAATAGTTCGGAAAAAATGTGTTTTCATCTGATTTTTTTTTAAAATTCTATTTATGATAAATTTGAAGCAATCAACCGATTAACTTAAGTCTATGATATCAAGCTTCATGCTGATGTACATTTAAGTTTGATTTAAATGAAGAGTTTTCGTTAAAGATTGTACTATGTTGTAAGCGTATATTAAAAAATTAATAAGAAATATTTCAAATAGATATCTGAAGGACACCAACATCTAATTTTTTTTTTTCCTCCTCCGTGGGTGATAAATAATAACTAATCGTGGGTTTGAAGTTCCACCTTCATCCTACGAAAATGGTGAAGTCGATACCCACACTTCTGTGGATGTTTTTTTTTTCATCTAAATTAACCGTGCCTCTAATCGAGAATATCTTAAACATTGATAGTTGAATCAATCGCAACCTATGTAAAAGCTAAAGAGTAGCAATAATTTTGAAAACATCAATTCATCTTAATATTGATTATAAATAATCAGCTCACCGATTTATATAGATCGTTTACGTGATGATTACCAATAAATTATTTGAAAATGTGGTCCAGGTGCTTAGTGCTGGATAACATAAATTTATTTTATCCGTAACAGCAAGCACTTTTTTTTCTTTTTCTGATCAGTTTTCTATTTTCATCCGTCAACAGATGATGATATACTTCTTTTTAGTACAGAATTTAACTTCCTCTAAGTTTTAGCCAGTCATTACACTTGCTGACTCAGCGAAAAATTAAAATTTATTCAGTAATAAACTGATATTTCAGCAGAACCTACCAACTAAAATTTAGAATTAACAAATATGAATTTAATTCTTACTGATAATATGCAGGTAAAGATGCTGAATAGTACTCTTAGATTTTTTTAGAGAAGTTTAAGAACTTAATTTTGCAAAAGCTTGCGATCTTAAAAAAAAAAAAAAATATAGTTGGAGCAGTTTTTGAGAAAATTCAGTAAAGTGGTACTTCTACTTAAACAGCTATTTTTAGACAAATTTCAAGTTTTAGTCAATTAAAAATAGTTTTACCATCTCCTCAGTTCATTATAATATTTTGGCATCGCCAATATCCAGAGCTCTGGACATGGTTCGTGTTCTTAAATAAAAAAAAAATCATTGCAGTCGAGGGATTTAGTCTCATCACTCATCAGCCTTAAAACAATTCCTTGGTCTGATAGTCTGATTTCGTTCAATGCAAATAATGCAACCATAAAGTTTTATGAGTGTGTTTAAGAGAGTTTTTTTTTTTTTGCAATTGTATTGCATAATATTACATAACATAAAATAAAATAATACGGATTAAAAATTAAAATAATATTTAAAAAAATTGGCACAACTAGCATTAAACGTCGAACCCCCCTCTCACGAAAAAAAGCCAACAAAGAATACTATTGTGTATTTATTTAAACAAATAATTTCTCTGCTCTTCAATAAAAAGAGTTGGAGCGCGCATGCTTGTGTCCCACATGAATACTAATGAGTAGGTACGTCATCTTGTTTAGTTAATGAATTTCCGCATTAAAAGATGCCAACGCAAACTCACCGTTAATAGTTTACATTTCTACTTTCTAGTTCTAGCAAAACGTAATTAGGAAAACTTTACATTTTATTTTTGGGTTTTAATAAAAAAAAATGCCGGATTAGTTTGTGAAAAGAGAAAGAAACTGAATAATCACCAAGCTTCATCTTCTTAAAATGCACATGAACTAGATATACGTAGATCTCAACGGAATGGCAAAAAACATATCAACTTCAACTGGATCACAATTCTCCAATAAAACAATGGAACTCCAATCTCACAAAACCACTAAACAGATCTGGAAATTCTCTTTGTTTAAAAAGGAAACCCGGTACATCTAATCATCTTGTCAGGAAAACCTGCAAAACTGGGTAACAAATTGCGGCTTTTTGGATATGATGGACGGAATGACCACTGGGGGTTATAACCATTCAAGACCAACAATGTCAATGTTTGAAAGAAATTTTCTCTGTGCATTACATTGTTATACATTAAAATTGTCCGGTAGGACAGGTTGTATAAGGGTAGATTGTCAAAAAACTGCTCGATAAAGTGTAACGTTCAAAAACACCTAACTCTGGCTACTTTTTTAATTTTTAAAAAGTTAAAATTTCTAAATTTTCTTGATAATATAGGGTAAGTAAATTCTCTTTTAATAGTGTACTTATTTTGCAAAAATTTTGTAGTAGTAAATGTTTAATAAAGTTTTTGAGGAAGTTAACCCCCAGTACTACGGACGGCACATTTAATTCTATTCCCTCGAACAATTGGCATAATGTTATCAATAATCAGATTTGTTTAAAGCCACTACTAAAGCCATTACATAAAGTATGTCCATTATCTATTGTAATTTACAGGTGTGTTTATTGTTAAATAACATCGTTACTGTTCAGTGTGGGAGCGACACAGCTATTTCAAGGGCAGAGTCACCTCATAGAGTCACAGTTATGATCGCACCACTATAAATATAAGCAAATATTGTACTTAATAATGAAGTTAATTAAATTAATTTAATCATTTTCTCTAACGAATAGTGAGAGAAATTGAATTTTAATTGAATTTTTCACTGGCAATAAACATTTTGGAAGTGGGAACAAAATGATCTTCAACGATTGGCTGTGTACATTTTGGGTCCTGAGAAGTAGTATAAAAGAATATGATAATTTTGTCTTTTATTTATGAATTTTTTAATGTAAGGAGCTCCATCGGAGCTCGGAGCGTTTTTCTGAACACTGCCGGTCTCCAGATAATTTTTTTTCCCCCGCTCCAGATTACCCTGTACATCCCCGGAACAGTGAGCTGACAGGGTTCCTAGAGAGGGCAAATCTATGGCAGGGATTTGATAAGTTTTGTTTACTAACGATTACGTAGTTTGGGAAAAAAATATTTGCACATTTTTATAATATTCTGATGCATAAAAATATAGAGAGAAAAAAAAAAATCTACAAAATAAAGCATTAATCTACAAATTATAATTATATGGGAAAAGTTGCTTGCACATAAACCACATTTTAACACATTTTTCGGTGACATATGAATGCATTATGTAAACATTATCTGTGTCGTTACGTTTATCTAAATTGTTTTAGCTCAAAACAAAATATTGTATAACTACGTGAGATTTTATTTTTAAGAAATCATTTTTCAACGAATTTAAGCTCTTTGGAAACAATTTTTTATTTGATTTTTATGAATAACCTATTAATTTTTCAAGAATAATACTTGAGAATATAAAGAAAAGTTGAAGAATGCTCAATTAAGTTTTAAATCTTAAAAGTTAAAAAACCATCCTTTAATCAGGGAACTGTCTGTTGACAAATTTGCAGAAAATTCCCCAACTAAAATAAAAATAGCTATACATATAATGAACAATCGGGGTAGAGGACCCAGGGAATAAGGATGAAAAATAGTATCTTTAAAAAAAGGGGGATAAATTTAACTAATCTAGTACATTTAATTTTGAAAAGTTTAAAAAAAAAAAATAAAATAAATAATAAAATGCGCTGAATGTAACAAAACCAGGAACTCCCACTGACAATGCCGTATAAATTTAAAAAGAAAAACGGAAATGGCAAATTTATTTATACCAGCTGTACTGGCACAAGTTCTAAGTTGTTTTAAGACATCGCCTAGCCCGTATTATAAATTCAAAATATGTCCACATATTTGATTTTAAAATATTATCATGACCTTAACACAGAAAAACAAAAAAACAGAAAAATACTTTATGAAAAGCACTTGACTTTTTTCTTGAGTACAATTCTCAAGGTTGACAAATTTACTTTATAGAATAGACAGAGAGCTGTAGAGGCTGCTTGGAAGAGAAAATCCAAGCATAGCATGCCTAGACTTGACCTCAAGACCTCTGACCTTAATGGTCCATCTCGCTATAAAAACTGAGATAGCCCCATCTTCTATGGTATTTATTCTTCTCCAGAGGAGTGGAAAACAAAAGCATGAAAACAATTTTTGAAACTGCTAATTACTGGGCACATCGGGTTCAAAATAAACCCGCATTTAGTGATTGATTAAAAAAAGGAAGAAGACAAGTATCAGTGGCGGCGCGCAGGGATGAAAATATGGGCACCTCGAAAGCTGAAAAAGTTGGGAAATGAAAGTGAAACTGAAACAGTAGCACAGTTTCGAAATAGCAGTTTGAAAATATAATGATAGTTTGAATAATAATAATAGTTAGAAATAATAGTTTGAAAATAGTGGCAATATTAATCGGATAGTAATGAGAATCCAGCTGCTGGCCCTTAGATTTTCTCTTCTTAGGAGCTCCTAACAGCTCAATATACGGTGATGGACAGTGTTGTCTGTAACGAGAGAACACTATCCGGAGGTCGGCAGTGCATTGAAAAAAGCTCCGGGCGCCAATAACCTTAGATGTTCACGCGCCTTAAATTATTAAAAAAAAAATAATAATAAAAAAATAAGTAATGATCTCCTCGAAAGGTTTGGTCTCTGAAATGACAATTTCAGCAATTTCGCTTCCTATAGCAAGAAAAATTATATTGGTTATTTAGCGCTTAGCAATCAGTATTATTAGAACCGCCAGAAGAGAAAAGAAATTAAAGCAACAATCCAACAAAATCAAAGAGTCATCAAAATATTTTGTGCCGTTGTGAGTCTTTTTAATAAACAAATAATAAAAATAACAATAATAAGTAAAAACAGTCCAATAATCTAATATCCGAAAATGAATAAAATTGTACAGCCGTTTTTTACTATTTAAAACAACGCCAATTCCTAACACATTTTTATAATACATTATTCCTGGCTATAAGTAATTAAAACAAATAAAAATAGTATAATAAAATTCTATAAAATAAATTTTTTAGAAAAATAATTTACAATAACTTCAAAATATTTACGATTAAATTTAAAATGTTAAACGTGCTTCTAAGTTAGGAGAGAAAACAACATGGATGTACAAGCCAATAAGCAAATATAAAATCTACGTCGAAATTCTATTTTTAAACACTTGAATTTGCAAGTTTATAAAATATCTAGTTTTTAAAAAAAGGATTAATTGTTATTATTTACTTTAAATAAAGGTAGAAAAGAAATCGGAATAGTTTACATTATAGAAAACGTAACTGACTTTTAGTATGTGTCAGTACTCAATACAGCTGATAAATTTAATAACCCTGAAATAAAGACCCCAATAAACCTGAAACTTATTAGTTGTAAAATTTACCTGCAAAATTTCACCTTGACTGCAATTTAATTTTTTTTTGTGAAAAAACGTTACAAATTAAAGTTGTAAGTCTATTTTTTTTTTTATTTTATTTTAAGCAGTTTTCTCGCAACAAAGTTCACAAATCGGAGCTATTTTTTTTTGTGAAAAAACGTTACAAATTAAAGTTGTAAGTCTATTTTTTTTTTTATTTTATTTTAAGCAGTTTTCTCGCAACAAAGTTCACAAATCGGAGCTATTTTTTTTTGTGAAAAAACGTTACAAATTAAAGTTGTAAGTCTATTTTTTTTTTTATTTTATTTTAAGCAGTTTTCTCGCAACAAAGTTCACAAATCGGAGCTATTTTTTTTTGTGAAAAAACGTTACAAATTAAAGTTGTAAGTCTATTTTTTTTTTTATTTTATTTTAAGCAGTTTTCTCGCAACAAAGTTCACAAATCGGAGCTATTTTTTTTGTGAAAAAACGTTACAAATTAAAGTTGTAAGTCTATTTTTTTTTTTATTTTATTTTAAGCAGTTTTCTCGCAATAAAGTTCACAAATCGGAGCTATTTTTTTTTGTGAAAATCACGAAAAATGAGAAAAGAGAAACAAAAATTGGAGTATCTGAGGAGATAAGCTTGAAACAAGATGTAATTAAAGGCTTCTGGGCGTTGCAACTTTTAAAGGGATACGAACAAAGTGAATGGTCCAATTACCTATGGTCAAGATGACCTTCTCTAATGGCAGTGAAGAAAAAAAAAAAGAAAAAGTTCAAGAAGTTCATTCGTTCGGACCATTCTCTAGTGGTAGAAATAGAAAGAGGAATGGCAAGTAATCAGTGGAATGATGGAATCTGCTTAAGAACTCTAGGATATTGTTCATATAGATACTTGCGTTGGAAACAGTAGAAGGGTGGATGAATGTGAGCATGGCGCACAGAAAAACAGAAGAATCTGGGTTCTATGGAAAGTTGTTGAAGAAACTAATGCCTGCGAAGTCCTTATCTCATCCAAAAAGTAATCAAGATTTGCACAGTGGAAAAAACAAGAAGAGAGAACACATTTTGTATCAAACGACTAGAGAAATGTGAGTAAAATAGTTCAACTGCAATAATTTTATTTTATTTTATTTATTAAAAAAAAGAGAAAGTGAAAGAGAAAACAGAAATCAAAATGTTACGGACTTCTTAATGAGAAAATTCACAATAAAAAAAACCTTGTTAATAGGCGAGTGAAAAAAGAAACAGTACATAATCCAATATTATCTATGACACAATCCTAGAACACATGTTGAGAAGCCATGTAATGGAAGTTGATTTACATTACGACAATGTATGCAATTAAATAATAAATTATTATAATTAATTACACTTTTTACTAATAAAAATAATCGTAAATCTGCGTGAATACAATTCCTTGTCTTATTTAGCAGAATCAGAGAAATCACCGGGGAGCCGGCACCATACTTTCAAAACAGAACATTCCCGGCCAAAACGTCAAAGCGGGACTTATGGTAAATTTATTTATGAATATCTAATGTGTTGTTAAAATTCTGAGTAAGGAAATTTGTGAGTAACTAGGCTTTCCGATTTTTCTTTTAATAACAGCTAGACATTCCTAAATCTTTTCACTTATCTTATGTATAACTCTTTGTTTTCATTTTTTCCACCCCCCCCTTTTTTCCAGAGAAGCTGAAGAAAATTGGACAATGCGGTGGGTTACGGCTTCTTCAATGGAATCACTTGTTTAATATTGAAGGTAACTAGCTTTTTAGTGCAAAAATGTCTGATAAAATTGGCGAAAATTTGTGGAAACACTCTAGTTGTGGAAACAATTAATGAAAGAAAAAAAATATAATATACTAAAATAGAAGACTTAGAGAATACTTAAAAAAATAAAAATATTGATATAAAGTACTATCAATGAATTTTAATAAGTATTTCACATATTTTCTAACAATTATAATTCTGAATGAGTTAAATTGCAAAAATAAAAAACGTGTCGTTATTTGAATTTTAATGAACCCTTTCACCTCTTTGTATGTTTTTTTTTGGATGGTAACAATTTTGGACAGAGTATTAAAGTAATTAATTTAAAAATATTTTTAATAAAGAAATAAATAGAAATATGTAGTGTGCTATTTTAGTTCGAACTAATGCAACAAAAATTTTGTACACATGACCATGAATTTCTTTTACATTTATCTTCAATATTAAATAAATGAATAAAAATATTACTTACAAAAAATTATTCGATCGAAAAAAGTTCGTTGACTTCCTTTCCTTACGGTGGAGTCTTTTCTTCAAATTTCGTTTAACAAATCTTGGATGATTTATTATTATTTTTCGCTGTAAATGAATTTCCGGTATGTGAGCAAAGTTATGAAACGTTTAATTTTAAAAAGTAACAATTTAAATGAATACATAAATTAAGAAATTAAAACAACTAGGATTGTTAAGATGTTCAGTGTGTATGATATTGAAAGACTGTAAATAGTTAGGAGTGAGTTAAGGATATATTTAGAATATACTCAGTGGAGTAGCAAGTAGTGTTACTTTTAGTATCTTGTAAAAATTGTCTAACATGATGAATTTAGTTCGTTTCTTTTGTGGGTTAGAATAAGCAATGGTTTTTTTTTTTTTTTTTCAGCAAATGTCGAGTTAAATATGGAAAAATTTAAGAGACCGGAGGTATTCTGTTTAGAGACTTAATTCACCTTACGACATAGTGAACAAATTTGAAATAGCAGCGTGTGGTGGACAACTGCTCAGGGGGACCTACGGCTGTTCACTATCGAATAGAACACTAGGCTGAGCCACTATTCACTATTCGCCCACTTTACAACATACGTGAGTCCCCTTCTTTTTTTTGTATGCAATTTACTTAATTCCCTTGCAATCTTCCACAATAACTGATTTTGTTTGGTTCTTACAATATTAATTATTTAATACTATAATTCGCTAAAAGAAAAGAGGACAGCCTAATTACGAATTGTATTAGAATTAAATTAATTTTGAGGATTCCTACATCGGCTAACGTTTAAGCTCTTTGCCAGACGAAATGTCCAGATCGTTTCAAAGTTTTTAAATTGAGTTTTCAATTAAATAAACCTTCCATTGTCCCGAAAAAGTAAAAAATAGATTTGCTCTAATCTAGAGGTCCAGTACTTCTCTTTAGACGCACTTTTTCTTAAAAATGGCACTCTTCAGATTTTCTTCAGACTTTCTATAGATATTCCAACATTATTTATCACACAAAGACGCATTCATTTTTACGTTGCAACCACTCCGGTTGGAATAATAACTCAGGAAACTCTTAGCTAACTAACCCACATATTACAAGGAATGTGATTAGTTCTTTGGTGACATTCAGTTTTGAAAACTCATTTACATGAGTTAAGATTAAACTAAGTTAGCTTTTTTTCCCGCCAGATATTAGTTGTGATAGGAAACCGATAGCGCAGTTCGGGACTACGAGTTCAGGTTATAACTACCTTTCGTTCGATATTTTCGTTCATGAGAATTGATAATGGACAGAATACACTGTCTAGAATCTGGCGGTGCACTAAGAAAACTCAATGCCATCAAGTCCTATAAATAGGACTGAAGAAATCTAATACAGATCAGAAAGTAATATAAGATCTACTAATATAATATAAAGAATTGTTTCGCTTAAAGTCACTATACTCAAGTGTTTAAAAAAATCTTACCTTCAGCATCCTTCATTTGTTGATAAAAAAAATTTCCAGCAGTTATCCTGGCAGCCGCTATTTCTTGGACCATTTTGCGCCTGGATTCTCCTTCCTGCCTTTCTAGCCACCATCATTAGAAATTCCGATTTTATCTCGGAACGAAGCGCCCATATTTGGCTCCTAAAATAAATCATACTCGTTATTTACAAGAATAAACAGATCATTCTAATTCTTAAATCACCTTTTATAGATTTACTCAGTACACAAAATAATCAACGACAACTTGATTCAAGAATATTCGTTAATTTATTGTCAAGATGGTTGCAATTATGTTCGCTATTTTCTTATTTTGCTATAAGCTCTGAGAATAATTGTAAAATTCTTACTTTAGAAAAACTGTTACATAAAATAAATTTGAGGAAAATATATTTACTTAAATTAACTAACAAAATGCTGAAAATCAACAATTAATTAATAGAAATAAAAAACTTATCTAAAAAACTGATGTGTACTTATCAGTCAGTGTCATGACGATTTATAAGTTGAATGATTTTAGACTAACTTTCAGCAAGTTGAAAATCTCTTCTCTTTTCAAGATCGCCATTCTAGGTTCCCAGATCTCACATCCACGATCTTAGAACCTGAGGCAAGAAAATATTCTATTAATTAAAATCTATTCAAAGAAATGAGATGACTCCTCGGTCGTAGCACCTGTGGGAAGAAAGGGTTATTAAGTGAAATCTTTTCAATGAAATATGATCTACTTGGCTCTTTTTTTTCTTAAGAGAAAATACAGCGTTCGCATCAGATTCGGGAAATTTAATTAAAATGATTTTAACAAAACTGCTAGCACTAATGATATTTATTTAAATTCGCATTACTTTATGATTACTACCTTAGAAAAGGAACTAAGTTAAGTACAATACAGTCTAAGAAAAAGGCAAAAACTAATACACAATACAAAAGTCACCTCATGGAATAAAGTTTGAATTCTAAGATTATTATTATGCGCAAAACTTTCTTGTTGCAGCTTGTGGTGTTAAGAAAGCGGAGTATTTTAGTTTGTAGCTCATTCCATATATTTTTTTTTAAACAAGAATTAATAATTAAAAGTGATTGAATTTATGCTTAATGTTAATAAAGACTTTAAAAAATACCTTTTATAGTGGTGAACAGATTAACAAAAAAGACAGATCACTTTACATAGAAGAATATAAATATAAAATTCCCTTATAAATGAAACTTTGCCCTATTAGAAAACTATACAAAATAGAAAATAATACTAAAACAAAAACTAATTGAGAACTATCATAATAAAATATTAAAAAAACATATAATACTAGAAGATATAAAAGAACATAAAAACCATAAACCTTCTGCAATAAAAAAGAAGTTACATTATTAGATACTAAATAAAAGTAACCATAGGAACTTGAGATTAGTCTTGAAAAATAAATTCCCGCGCTGCTTAGCGGCATTCACAGTAACTAAAACGTTCTTTAATTTAAACCATTTTGACTTATATAATAATTATTTGGAAAATGGTGGATTCACTTATCGAATTTGTGAGTAACAATTCATACTCTCGTATTTCTTAATTTTATTATTATACTTAAAGAACTTAACCAGTACCAAGAGTACTTACGTTACATTACAATCATTCCAAGAATGTTATTACTATCTCTAAAATGCACGTTATTTTTGTTTACAAGTTTACTTTGTATACATTAATAGGGACTATGACAAGTGAGCCAACTCTATCACAGACCGCTCTATTCCTGATTTGCTCCTTTAGGAAAAAAGTAAAATCTAAGGACTAAAAAGGTACCTTCAAAAGAATCGGTACCTAGTATCATATGGGAAAAATTATCGAGCATTCGATACCAGGTATTCAAAGAAAAGAATCGATATCGTAATGAAAGTATTGGAATTGTTACCTCCTTAATTCCCAATAACAACATGAGTGCCGAACGGGAGATAAGGTGGGTGGATTTTACCGGCGAACAATTGCAAATGAGATATTCACCAAATTTTCTGAAAAAAGAAGTGGCTGATAAATTGTTCGATACTTTGGAAAATGAAGTACAATATTTTTCTGGAGATCTTACCAAAATACGGGTATTTGGTAAATGGCGAGATATACCTAGACAACAAGTTAGATAACTATAGATTTTTTGTTAACTTAAAAGTTACTTAATGCTTTATCTTATGAAATATAACAGTCTGCACTTATTCCTATAGGTTGCATTCGGTGACCCTGGGCTATCCTACAAATTCTCTGGTCTCACGTTACCAGCATTATCATGGCCTCAGTTTCTCTCCGATTTGAGGGATACAGTTAGCAATCTGCTTGGATATTACTATAACTTCGTGTTAATAAATAGGTAAATTGTGAATTGCTTACAACGTAGACTTATTTAAAGAGCCTAATTTTTTTGTTTTTTAATTTTGAACATGAGTAGATACCGCAATGGCAATGACCACATAGGTGAACACAGAGACGATGAATCAGAACTTGATGTAGAAGCGGGTATTGCTTCAGTTTCCCTAGGACAAGTAATACTATTATTTATCAATAAACCTTTATAATGGTTGTCAGATTTCAAATTACAGCCATATTTTCTGTTTTTTAGGTAAGAGATTTTGTAATGAGGCATACAGATCATAGGAATCGTTTGCGTAAGGTGGAACCAGTAAAAGTAGCACTTGATCATGGAAGCTTACTACATATGCAACCTCCTACTAATAAATTTTGGTTTCATTCTTTACCGGTGAGGAAGTCAGCTAATGGTGTTCGAATAAATCTAACATTTAGAAAGGTAAATGAAATATCAATCGAATGAGCATGATAAACTCATCGAAGTAAGCAAAAAGTAAATGTTTAATTTGTATCGTTTTTTGTATCTATTTAATTGGAATCGTATTTTTGTAAGTGCATCCTTTGTTAAATCGAAAATGTATAGTATAATGGAGGTCTGTTCAAGTGTTCATAAAAATACTGTTATTTCTGGTCTAAGAGAGCAATAAATTTTTGTACTATACCTCTTAATTTGTAAATAAATGACCAATAGATTTTTTTTACCACAAGTTCGTTTTTTTGTTTATTCTCTTTCCTTAAAGGTAGTTATAAAATGAATTTATACTTGTAAATAAAAATTACACCTATGGAAAACTACACAATTGGGTATTTTATTAACAAAAAATAAATAAATCTGTAACAAAAAAATAAATAAATCTGTACATATTAACAATATAATACAAAATCAAAATTAAATCATATATAAAGAGAACCATCTGCAGGTCCTAAATATTGTATAGATATTAGGATGAAATCAATAATCGTCCAGACTCCAAGACCTCCAAAGCTAAACAATTTTCCTATCCCTTCTTGCCAGTATCCCAAATAAAACCTGAAAAAAAAGAGTAAAAGTGTGCACAAAACTTGAAATTACTAGGATGTCAAGGTATCCATACTGGATTATAAATGTGGCATGAAGGGGTCATGCTTAAGAAAAAAAAATAAAAGATATTAATTGCGACGCTATTGGGAATTGGATATTTGCAGGTAGATGTTATGAGAAGAAATAGTAGCCCCAGCGAATAATTTCAGATCAACTGTCAATTTATAATAAAAATTACCATTCATCGTCTCAAGAATTGCACGATATTCTATTCAATCACGTAAATCAAGCAAATGTTTTTCTGTATTGAATGCTGGGGCAGAAGGATGGACAATAGGCTATGAGAGACAATTTTCATTAAAAAAGAGGATCAATTGTTTCAAAAAACATTGAATGAATACCAGCAAATTTAGCTTTACCTTACATTAAATGATACAACAATAGTAATACTCAACCTACCTATCAGCACCAAAACCTCCAAGAGTAACACTCAACAGCATGGCCGTCGACCATCGATGTCCTCCTGTCCAATTACATGGTAGATTTCGTGCAAACATTCTTCGACCCAGACACATCACGTGATCATGTACAGAACAGTTGGTTCTACAAAATGCCCCCTTATCAATATACAGAATACGTTTATTTTACTATTTTAAAAACTTAAATTGACTAAAGTAAAAATAAAGTAATGCCAATTTTTAGACGAATTTACTAACTACCAAATTATCGGGGTCGGAAGCGATTAACAAACTATTAAATTCTCATAAATAAACATGTAAAAATCCAAAGCGTAGAACGGGAATTGAACCCAGAACCACGATACATCTTAAACTTGTGGATTTCTTCTCTAACCTCTCGGCTACTGAAATTTATTATTACCCATTTTATATACTTTACCTATAGTAACTTCTGGGCGATGATGCGGAATTACAACGTGCCTTGCGAACACATTTATGTTCCCATCTCTCAGTCTGGTAGCAGTATTGGCAAATGAATGTTTTCTCAATGTCATTACTTCCCTGGGTAAATTGAAACATTGAATTAAATCAAAAAATGAATGCATAAATTCATAATTTCAATAATATTGTCACCAAAACTTACGTTACAATTGAAAAGAGGTTTACATTTGACTGTGGTTGGCCGGCCATATACGCAAGATTCATTCATACTACATTTTATACATCTATGGTCTAAACTTGCACAAGGTGCATTCACAGGGCATATATTTTCTAACTGCAATCACAACATATAATCAAAAAAGATTCCATTAACAGAAATAGATATTAAATTGGTTCACACCTCTTTGATAGTAGTACTAGATATTGAATCCGAGGGATTTGGTTTTGTTTTTTCGGCAACATGAGCTTCATTATGAAAATCACCTATAATAAATTTTTTTTTTATACAAGGAACTAAAAGCAATACTGACTTTAAAGATAAAAAATAAACTTACCATTATGAAAACAAGATGAAATAGAAACTAATAGAATAAAAAAAGATAATTTTATGTACATATTCTTTTTACTTTAAAAGACAATGTCAATGTCTTGAGAAAACTAAATTTATATTTAATAAAAATTCATTTAAAAAAAGCATTACCAAAATCTTTAATGGAAGATTATAAAATGTTTATACATTACAATAACCTGCTATGGCCGGCATGTGCTGCACCCTGGTGAGTAATTTATGAACTATAATTTATCTTTTTCTCTATGGAATTTAAATGTCTGGAAATATAATAGACAATTATGATGAACTCTAAGCCATAAACAAAATTAAATAAAAATATTTTTTAGTTTTAAATAAAAAATTGTTTACAAATTACACATTTACGTATGCAATGTTTGCCTGTCCGAAACTCAAAAACGAAAAACGCAGTTAAATTTAAGAACTTTTTATTTCGTTCGGGTTCTATCAGTAGTTCTTGTAATATAATTTCGGTCCAAATCAAATTATCTCAAAAGCCCCTTTGCTGAATAGATTTTTTAGTTTTTTACCAATATCTCGAAAACGATTCCTATAATTTTCTATAGACTTGGTAAATATGTAGGCTACAACTTTAATTCGCAACTTATTTGGAAGGACTACATTTTAGGAAAAGGAGTAGTAGTTTACGCTTCTCTTTAAAGTGGAATTTTAGTGAAACATATATGTAGTTTCATACAAATAAACATTACTGAGATATAGGTGAATAGCTATAAGAAAATGGCTTGACCAAAAGTGCAAATTTTCTCATGGTTTTTCAAGTTTCAGCGAATTTCTTAAAAACCACTGCCGTCACAAAAAGTCTTTAAACTTAAAACATTAACCACAGAAAGACAGCTTTGTTTTAAAATTGATTTAGAAACGTTCCAAAGAAGGGGTTTTTGGTTTTCTGCTTATCCTATGATTTTATTACCTTCATATTGTTACTGTGAAATAAAGTGTTGCTAAAAGCCAATGTTTGTAGAAAATTTAAAGAAAACATGAATGAGGATTGAAGTAAGAGAAAGTCGTAAGATTTTTCTCTCTTTTTTTATTATTGTAATTTACTGTGTATGTAATTTTAGTCCTAGGGATACGAAATTGTTCCTGAAAGTTTGCCCAAATTCATTATGAAGAAAGAAAAACAAGAATCTATTTAAAGCATCAAGAATTAATTAAATTTTGAATTGTTCGAGTATTATGCAAAAAAAGAATTATTAGAAGTATTTAATAGACTCAAGCAACTGATAGCTCCTTTATGAACCAAATTATATAAAAGTATTTAGTAATAAATACCAATTATAAATATTGTTATCAATACTTTCCCATAAACTAAGAAAAATTATGTTTTCTGCTTATACGGAGTACATTTAATTGCATTCAAATAATAGATTCATAAAAATTATGAGTAATGATGTTGTTTTTTAATGATTTCTAATGATTGTAGGAATTCTTCATATGATTGGTGTATCTGAAATAAAAATGAACAATGAATGACTTATTACTTTGACAAAGCTTTCGAAAGCAAACAATTTCAACTGAAAATTATCCTCACCATACTATCTTCAAACCAACATCTTGGTGATGGAAGATTTAGTCCAAGTTTATTACATTCTTCATTCAATAATTCTGGAATACTACCATGAGTTTCTAGTTTTACAGAAAGCCTGGGAAAAGTTTTAAAATATTTGAGTCCAAATTTATTTTGGGAGAAATGGGGGTAAAAAACAATTTCTTCGCTCATATACCAGGCTACAAAAACCTCCGAATAGAACAAAATGTAGAGAGCCTCGGAGATTTGAGGTGTTTCAGATTATGCTTCAGACTATCGTGCCTACTGGGGCAAACTTACTTGCGACCTGCTATGTGTTTACGCTTGCATATTATTAACACACGCCTATATTCTTGAATAAACACCAAAAGAAGTTACAAGAGATTTCTGAATGTTATTTTATTTTGAATATGTTTACATTTCTGCAGCTAGCTCCTTTGCTTATTTACGTTTTATACGTATTTAAATTCCAGAAATGTTATTGGTACCAAATATAAATTAATTGATTTTACGAATATTATAGCGAATAAAAAGGCGCTGTGCTCTGAAGTGGGACTTTGGTTGCACTTCTTTAAGGCTCCCAAAATAAATTTTAATGAGAAAAATAAATAAAAGCAATAGAACTTTATTAGTTAAATGAAAAACTTATGAGACATTTTTCAAAAAAATTGCCACTATTACAGGATAGGATACCTACTACTCCAAGGCACTTTTTCCCAATATAGCGTAGAGGAATTAATAGCTCCTGTGTGTACATACTCTCTCGAATTATATGGGACAGCCAAACGAACTAAGAGCTATAAACGCTCCATTTTATGTGTCCAATCTCATCATCCACACAGACCTAAATTTTCTCTCTGACGCAGACAGCTCAATACCGCTGCTTAAAATTCCACGCCAAATTTGCCTCCTATTACAATCCTTCTAATCAACTTCATCCAGAACACTCCTGGCTTACCCTAGTCCCAGACTCAGGCGTCGATGGCCCCATAACCATTCAACTGCATAACTTAGATCGTCCCAGGTGAAATATGAATCAATAAACTTCTTGCTAGGAAAAACTATACACTTCTTGCTAATCGTTTTTTTCGTTTCGTGTTCAGAAGGAATACAAAAAAAAATATGCTTTTTTAAAGAATAACTTTACAGATTGAGTTTTCCCATTTTCCGAGTTTTTCTCACAAACACTCGGTAAAGATAAATTTAATGAATTGATGCATAATATACGTACTCCACTACTAATACATATAATAACATGGATCAGGGTGTTTCATTTTGAAAGAAGTATTGATCAGAACAAAATACTTTATATTAAAAAGAAGGCCAACTTACGCAATGCCATCATCAATTAACTTCAAAATATCTCTTGCATTTGTAATCATTTTTATCATAGGACAATCTGGACATCTCTTCAAGTCTATCAATTGTGACGGCCTTAATAATGCAAATCTAACTACCTGCATCACTCGAGACGAATTAAAACCTCTTGCAGGCCAATCAAATAGTAACCATTTAACGGCTGAATAAAAGACATCAAGTTCACTTCAGGAAAAAAAATTTAGAACGATTTAATCATTTTCAACATTACTAATTTATATTTATTCTTAATTATGGCACATTTACGTAATTAATATTTACCTGTGCACTTTAATGTAATCAGAAGATAAAAGCATTAAAATTATATCCACAGGTAGATTAACAAACAGAGATGATGAGACAATGTGTAAAAAAACACTTTGAATCCTGGGCAACATCATCCCTTGAGTTTCTCTGTCGCCAAGATTGTAAGCTTCCATAAATAAGGAAAATGCTGTCATTTCATTAAATAAATCTCTACTTTCTAATATAATTCTACAAGTTTTGATTAGATCTGAAAAAAATATATATATTAAATAAAATAGTTAAATAAAAAGATCTAAAGTAGAACCAAGCAATAAATTAGCTACAAGATCTCCAGGTATCTCGATTAAGCATGTGCCCTAATCGGGAGATGTCCCCAGATCAATGCTCTCCAAAAATATCTTCAAGTGAACTTGCTCCAGAACGTTTCACCAACCGAGCGTTCTTGAATGAGATGGTTACTTGCAGCAGTTCTAATGTGAATCACTGAGTAAGGTTGAATTAGAATAAAAAGGCAGTTACCTGCAAAAACTTACAGCGCCAACAATGGCAATTCAACGATATTTCAAACAAAGCTCTTAACTTAAAGCTTCAGAATTGTCATTAAAATTGACAAATAAATATTAATATACCTTCCAAATTCAAATATTTTGCAGCAACATAGATATTGGCTATATTTTTTCTATCAATACATTTCGTCGCTTCCTCAGATTCGTGCAACATCCATGAATAGATCGCTTGAAATGTCTCCATTGAAACTTTACTCTAAATATCAAGAACGTATCCTGATTATATATTGTTTAAAAGTGTACCAAAAAAATTAACATAAATTCTAATAAAATAAAAACTTAAATTTAAATTCACAATTTACATTTAAACGAATTGTATTACTTCTGGTAAAGTGACGATACATTCATCCAAATCTGCTATAGCATCTTCGAAATACGAGGTGTATAATTTTAATAACGGTCTATGTACTCCAAATTCAACATCATTGATTCTTATAAGAATGTCTGGATTTCTGTTGAAAATAGTTCAGAGAAAGTTGGATCAGAGATAACAAAAAAAAAAAAAAAAATTAGTTATTATATTTATGGAGTATTAAATAACTATTTATGAAAAACACTAGCTGTCTTATGCAATGTGCTTTTCAAGGTTGATAACTTACATACAGTTAAAAAGATGATAAGGTATCAGTTTGTCCAGACCAGTTTTAACTTGACTGTCCCCATTTTCATTAAATAAGTCTAGAGAATTCAATGTTTGATTGTTTCCTCCACTTTTTACACTAGAAGCAAGTGAAAAAACAAATTGTAAGGTTTCTGATCTCGTTCGAATAAAGTCGTACAAATTGTCATAAAATTTTGAAAGATTATTTTTTTTTTTAAAGTTTTTATTGGGGAGAAATAGTTGCTGCTACATTCTTAGCATGCTAATCAAACAAAGCATTTGTTTGATTTTGATGATGTCACAATTAGGAACAAGGACTAGTATTTAAAAGTTTAGTTTTTGGTGGAGGATGCTGGTTACATAAATTTGGGCCGAAGAGTATGAGAGGTTTCTCGGTTGGTATTTAAGCAGTCAACATTTGGCAAGGACATACACTCGGATCAATGAAACGAAGACCTGGCGGCTTTTCTGAGTGATTACTCTCTATCTTTTGGCCTTTGGAGTTTCTGAGCTGGAGAGTTGGGTTACTTAGAGCCATCTTGTGACGTAAAAAATCATTCAATAGACAATATTTGAACAAGGGAACAAGGCATACCTTCTGCACGGGTCTTCGGGCTGGACCATAACAAGTCTAGGCTGAATAAGTCCGGCCTTATTGTGTAGCAAGAAAGACTCAGAAACTACAGATAGTTTCACTATGGGCGGGGCCCATAAGTTGGATAGTTTAGGGTGAAATTTAAAATGTAAAGTGAAATGTTAATCCTATTAATGCAGCGCAATTGCCATCTGAATAAAGTTTGTCTTTCAAGGCTTCACAAGAAAAGACCAATCACCATTGTTAGTTAAAATAAAAACGAACGTCCTATTGAGCTGGTTCAAAGAAAAAAAATACAAGCAGCCAACGGGCGTGTAACGCAACTCTAAGGCATAGACAACCAACCAAATAGTTCGGTGATCTCTTCAGAATGGCTGAAACCTAAATAATGCTTTTCTCTATGATCACCAAATTTAGGGCGCAAAACAAAAGTATTCAAATTTAAAATAAAAAAAATGCAAAAACGAAGCAAACTGTAAAATTTACTTTACACAGACTTCTTTTTTCTCTTCTTCATGCTCAACGGACGTATCAGAAAATTCTTCGGAATTACCAAAACCTACACTTGTTAACTCTTTTGAAGGTACAGGTGTTGTATCCACGCTTCTTTCATCTATTGCTGTTATTGTTGGTTCATGAATAAATCCTACATTTTCAAATTTTTTCACTTCTTTTGACATTTTCACTTTGTCACTTTCATTTGAAGATGATTTTTCATCTCTTAGTTCACACATCACTTTTTCCTAGAAACAGAGTAACTATTACAATATTTACTTATTTATGCACTTACACTTATTTATCTATTACTTTTCATCACTCGTAGAAAGAGAAGATAACTGAGATCGTCCCAAATTTTTGGCTGAAGCTGTATCTCTATAGTATATCTCAAGTACTAAAAATCGCATCTTTTTTTTTTTTTCATTTTCTGCATTGGCATCGGTAGCACCATACAGCCAGCATATCATTTATTTGTACATAAATAACAGAAATTTAGATTTAAACCTTTATGTTTTTATAATTCATTAGTGCCTAAAATCTGTTAAACTTTAATGCCTGCCTCTACCATAAAACCATATAATATTTCATATACCTTTACATTTCTACTGCTCAACATGCACATATAATTATAAGGGGAAGTTAGCTCCTTTTCAAGGCGAAAATCGCATCTTGCTCAAACTAGAGCTAAACTATTACGTTTTTCACGGAAATTTGTCGTTCTTTCGTTGTTCAAAAAATGGTTTCGTTTTCTTTGAAATTTATACACTACTTGACCGCCTAAATGTCCATAATTTGTATTTAAAACATTTTCTATTCCAGGATTCTCGGGGATAAGCCTCCAAAAAAAAAAAAAAAAAAGAAAAAAAGCTATCTTTTTAGCATTACAAAACATTGGTAGAATCCAAGTTCCTCCGTGATTGGAGGGTTTGCATTCGGTTGAGATTAGTTCTTTAGTAGCTGTAGCATATAATTCGGGTCAGTATGTCCACACAGGTGCGATTCCTTCCTCTATACCATATTGGAAAAAAGTCCCCTGGTGTAGTGCCCTCTCATAGTGGCAATTTTTGATTTCCAAGAAAGGCAAATTTACAGAATAGATTTTAGCAATTTACCTCAAAAGCTGTACTTCGATTTAAGGGCACTTGAGGGGAAGATGATTACTACTCTTCCCAATCCATTACTGTCATTCCAATATAATGAACTGTCATAATTAAAACTGTCCGGTGGGTCAGTTGTTCAAGGGTTGTATTAATATGAATGCAATATGTATCAAAAATTCCAAACTTGAAAATCACTAGGACGGAACAGCGTATTTATTGTATTAGCTCGTTCAGTTATGAGCGATTTTGATTTTGTTTTTTTAAACTTAATATGTAAAGATACATTCTTTTATCACTTTTTTTAAAAATATTTAAAGCATTTAGAATGAAGTGTGATCATTAGTTCTATTTAAAGAGTAAATAAGCAGTCCATTGAACGGTTCTAGAGTTTCATAATCTTTTTTGATTATAGGCTGTGTTGCAAAAAATTTCATTTTGAAGAACATCTGTCCACCAGGAAATACAGAACGCTTTTTCGAGTTGTTTTCCCTTGAAGAAAACCTCTCTTCATTTGGTCATAATCCATTAAAGCACTTAAAAATTGTAATTTTCCATTTTTTCTCTCCCCAGAGAACATTGATTTTAGAGGAGCCTCAAGGAAGTTTCAAATAAAAGTTGTAAAACTCTTTTCTTTTGGGCAATAAGTAAACAGTTTAAAGAAAACGTAGAAATTGTTTTCGAGAATATCGCGAACTGAAAAATATTCAGTTTGATGCATCTCAGAACTTTATGCAACTAAATCCTTATGTACTTTCAAATAATTTATAATTTTTTTTATTTCTTACTAGACTTGATAGTTCTAGAATGAATGGTTGTCCTTTTTGTGATTTTAGATGTGGTTCCATTTTATGCATTATTAGTTTTTTTGATAGATTCAAGTGTTAAAGCCTCAACTAAATATCTTTCACAATTTTTATTTATTTTAATAGTTATAAAAAGTAGACTGTAATTTCTTTTCACAATAACTTATCTTTCACTATTGAAATTTCTAATGGCTCCGTATTATTTATATTTTTTGAAAACTTTCTGTTTAAGTTTAAATTTATTGTCATAACTACTTGGATAATAAATAATCAGTTGTTTTTTTTTTATTATATGAGTTATTATGTAACTTTGATCCAAGGCCGGCTCTACCGGCGAAGCAAAAAAGCGTTAGGAATGGAAGAAAAAGTGGCATCCACTTTACAAAACATTAGATAAAATATACCGAATTTATTAATACCTAATGCTGAAATAATAAAGAAAATTGTTTAATATTTAAATTCCAAGATATGGAATTAAGTAATTCTTTAGCAGAAGCAGCCTTTGTATCTTCTAGGTCGCATTCTCCCACTGATTCCTGTTGCTTATGTTCGTTTAAGGTGCCCAAATGTAATTTACCCCCAACCGACGGTAGTACTCCAAATTCTTTCAATTTCTTGCCAATCTCTGGCCTGCAATTGCAGAGGCTAGTCTACTTACCATGCAATTAGAATATCAAGGGATTATGAAGAAAAGTTTAAGACTTTGCTTGCCAGATGATAATCATCACATTACCATGAGTATTTACATAATCTAAGGTTATTTTTTTTTTTTAGAGATAAATCAGATTTAAGGGGCTTTACGTCAATGATCGGTTGTCTTAGACGGAGGCCGGATTGACAACATACTTTACTAGAAATTTCCCATATTAATACATAAAATAAAGGCTGAGACTAAAAATCGTACCATTTACACCCCCATTTTAGCCTAGCGGTTCTCGCCCTTACGGCGCTTAGTAAAATCAAGCAATAAAAAAATATTTGAATAAAACGCCGTAACTTCTAGTTTAAATTAAATTAAAGCACGTAATAATTTATTAAGTTTTGAACACATTTCTAATTTTTTTTACTTAAAATACGTCTTTTTCACTAAAAAATTACAAATTATTAAGTACTAATTATTCTTACTAGATGTAATTAAAAAATTTTTATTTATTCTTTATGTTTAAAGAGGCCAAAGATTAATAGGGTCTCTTGAAACTATTGTATTTTACCATTCTTATCCATTTTACTGGATAATTGGTTGGCGTTGTAAAGTAACAATAAATGGCTAGTTGGAGCAAAAAAAAGTAAACTTTTTCCTTTTTTCTAATAACAAAAATTTAAAAATATAAATAATTCAATTAAAAATATTAATTAATTAATAAAATAATATCACAAAAATTATCTTTTACTTTAGAATTATCAGTATTTTGATTTTTTTTTTAACATAAAACATAAAATAATGCATTTTTCCTTTTTCAAATAATTTTAAAAAAATTTATTTTAAATGTATTCTATAGGATAAAGGAATGTTACATTCCCTGGACGCCTCAGATCTGAACTGGCTTCAATCACTCCATTTTTAATAAGTATTCCGGTTACACAAGAATCGATCTTGTTTCCTTGTTCCGTTTTATGCCCTCGATTTGCCATACCATCAATTAATGCCTAAAAAATAATCATCATCATCATAATAACCCAATTAACTTATACTTTTTATTTGTTTAACGAAAGAAATAATCATGAATCACTCTTGAATACCTTATCGGTGCCTGGTTCAAAAAACCACGTCATTGGCAGCAATTGATGATGGAATCTATGCATTTTGATGGCTTCCACTAGACTGATATTATACCATAAAGTTCGTAATGCGATCTGTAAAAATTAAATAGAAAACTTAAAATTAAAAATTTAATTAATTTCAAATAAATTTAAAAAATAAATTTATTTGAAATTTAAATTCTGTCAATAATTTCATTAAATTTAGAGAGATGGTGAAGGTAATATTAGCAAGTTATTATTCAGTATTTTCAACAGAGCTACAAGTCATACGCTTAACGTCATAGAAATCTCTAGAATTCTGAAATGGCTTTTTATACTCTTGAACAGTGATTCCAAACCTCTGGAACTCACCGCTTTCCCTTAAAGAACCTGGGTAAGTGATTTTTGAGTCTTGTGGAGCTGTAGGATTAGTGGACTCTTGAGGTAGGGGCTCAATAGATTTACTTAGGTAGTGGTGCTGTACCACAACGAAAATAAAAAGCAAAACAATACAAAAAATCCCTTGCTGAAGCTCGAGTACAAACCTTTGCCCTAGTAAACGAGAGTGAAAAACAACTTCATGCCTTATTTGGAAAATTGATAATCTATAATAATTTAGTGCCTGATGAAATGAAATAAGAGAATTTGGTTAACCAAAGGTGGAAAATGCTGTGGAACACTGGTCCATGTAATTAGCGACATTATTGTCTTCCAAACTTTATATCACTAAACTTATGCCAAGACTGATGTGAGATACCATATGATTACACA
Organism: Rhodnius prolixus; assembly: GCF_049639745.1. Taxonomy (NCBI): domain Eukaryota; kingdom Metazoa; phylum Arthropoda; class Insecta; order Hemiptera; family Reduviidae; genus Rhodnius; species Rhodnius prolixus. The sequence goes on along the minus strand of NW_027411583.1, from coordinate 8,185,907 downwards.
GGTCTACAGTGATTTTGCTGTTTTGAGTTTTTGAGTCATTTTGAAGTAATATGCATGTCCTGATACCAAGTATGATACCCGTTTACTTGTATCACATACCATTTTTTTTTTAGTCATAGTAGCGTTATTGTATACTTCACACTATCTTTTATTTTTAATATTGTAACGAAGTTGACCTGGCAAGCCTTTATAGATGTAACCAAGAAGTTTTTAGGAAACACCAAAGATCCTTACTACGCAAAATTAGTAGCCACAATGCTTGAGAAATTCAGAATTCTCGGATGCAACATGAGTCTTAAGGTGCACTTTCTATTTTCGCATTTGGATGTATTTCCTGAGAATCTGGGGGCGGTGAGCGAGGAACAAGGCGAACGCTTCCATCAGGACATCCGGGAGATGGAACGACGGTACCAAGGACGATGCAGTATATCAATGATAGCGGATTACTGCTGGACGCTTCAAAGAGAAGACTCTGCAGCAGGTCATAAGAGAATTTCCAAGAAAAGATCACTGGAAGGCAAACGAAAACGTTATTATTGATTAAATAACATTCTAGTGAATCAACATTGCGCATTTCCAAGTAATACAACCAGCATTTTAATCAAAACTGTATCAACATTTGAAAAGAAATGTGTATTTTTTGCAATTAACATTGAATTTTTCATTCTCGATTTGTAAAAAAACCTGATGTGATAGGAGAAAAGGGGGGTTATTTTTGAAAATGGTTGTACTCAATTGTATATAATCACTTTGCAGAAGTAAAACAGCTCTCAAAAAGTTTCATTTTGTAGACCGGTGATTCTAGCTGATAGCCTTCCACTCACCCGGTGTAATTTTAATGCCCGAATTTTAAAATATCTAGAAATACGTCAGTCTCATCTATTACCTAATAGACGTGATCAATTACATGGCCAGTCTGACTAATTAGCCAGTCATTCCTTGGTTAGAATGTCACTTCGTTTAACTCTGTAAGGTGTTTTAAAGGACCACACTCAAAAATAAAATAAAGTTAAAAATAAATACATCAGTCAAGTAATACAGTAAGATAGGATATATTATATCATCTTCTGTCAAAGCTAAAGCATCTAATCAAACCTGCTTATAGCTATACAAACAATATTATATCGTCAGGAAATAGGTATGTATTACAATGTATTTTGGATGCAAGTATGAGTAAGTACATTACATATAAGGGTTTATAATATGTACGGATGTATCTTGTGTACGCGTATGCATAACTGAACTAAAAATAAACCATCCGTAAATAAAATTCCGTTAATTAATTCGTAAATAAAATAAAATTTAACCGTATTTATTTTATTTTATTGCTTGAAATTCCATTTTATTAAGAATATTTTTATAGTTACCTAGAGGTTTAAATAAAAACAGATAAGAAAAAGTTTAAATTGTTTATTTTATGTTTCCTTAAGGTAAATGAATCTTTTATAGAGATCATAAACAGAATAATGAGGTTTTAACACAACACTAATTTTTCATATGATTTCCGATAAGATAAATAAATCCCTCATTACATATGTATATTTTAGAGGCAATAAAATCTAAATATATAAAAAGGAGGAAGCCTAAATAAATACGGATTATATAAACAAAATGGTATGAAAGTGTTACACAATCTTTTATTACAGTCATTACGATTTTAGTGTGGGGAAAATTTTGACTAATATTATTAATAATAAAGTGAAAATAAATAATTCTATTGGTTGTAACTTAATTAAGTAGCTCTTTTAAACTTAGCAGATTAAAAAAATTATGGAGAAAGAGAGAAAGTGATCAGCGTCTTTTTAGTACCTATCACTTACACAAAATTTAAAAGAAAATTTTGATAAATCTTTCAAAATCTGACGAAATACAAAATTGGTTGAAATTATTTTTTTTGAGACCCACTCTCGAAGCTTGTATTTAAAATGAATAAACTTCACTTTGCCTTTGAAACTGGAATCAAGCACAATCTCAGCTTAAGAATAATTAAAATTACCCACAAAAAAAAAGAAGAAATTCACTAACCAAAGCCGTGGATGTTGTGATCCTGGTACCGCCGGCGGCGCCGACCGCAAGTTTCACTTCTCCACTACTAGAGTTGACGAAAATCGACGGACACATGGACGATTGGGGTCTGGAACCTGGATAGATGAAATTTGATGGAGACGGTGGTACCCCAAAATAGTTTATCTCACCGGGTGTTGAGAAATCATCCATCTGATCATTCAGTATGATGCCCGTTTTTTCCGAAACTAATCCACTACCAAATCTGTTTTACACAAAGAAAGAAAAAAAAAATCAAGAATTTTAAAGATGTTAAAAATAGCAATTAATTTCAAAAATGGCTGGTTAATATTTTAAATAACTTACATAAGATTGATGGTACTGGTGGCCACTACAGCATCACCATTGGGTGCTAAAACCGCGATATTTGCAGTACCATGATCTTCATCATAATAGTGTGCACCATAGAAGTTCGGATCGTTTGATGTTACGTTCACATTCAACTTAGATCGTACAAGTTTTTTTAATTCTGGATCATTGATTTTACTTTGAACCTTGAAAAGAGTTTCCCTTGTAGTGATATTTAAATAAACAACGCTAAAGAAGGATACTAGCGTAGGAGGTAGCATAGCTACATGGATCTTTTCAAAGGTCATTTGAAAAATGAGTTCAATAACTGATTTGTAGGAAAATTAAGTCCACAGACAAGTTCTAAGTAGAGCCTGGGTCAAGTATTTTGACCTTCATAAAATAATAAACTAATAGCTGCAACTTCTAAGGGTTATTGGGTTCCTAGACTTTTAGAATTAAAGGTAATGAAGATTCCGATAAGACGGCTTGAAGCACGACAGAAAACAATTGAATCCTCTCCAAATATGTTTTGGTACATGAAAAATCGATCAGGCGGTCATTGCATCCAACAACCAAATTAGTTATCGTAGACGGAGGCTACTAGCAAACATAATTAACTACAAATTTCTTTTTATACCTTTAAATAAAATCGAACGCCTAGACCGGGAATCAAACCCAGTAGCACAATTCTTCTAAGCTTTCCGGGGCTCGCTATTAACCGCCCGGCTAACAAGGCGTCTCATTAAATTCCACTTGCTGGAAAACGGGCATTTATGTGTAGGAGTCGCCAAATAAAGGCAACTTCCACTTCTTGTGTTTAAGAGCGAACAGTGTCTGGATCAGTTCCCGGAGTGTGTAGTTAAATAACAAGGATAGGAACAGGTAATGTGCTGTTCAGTAGGAACCTTAAAAGGTTTAAACTGCACTGTCAGAGTATTTTGATATAGGGTCATGGGCACCGAAAGACATAAAATAATTAGATGCTAAAATTACGTATAGTAGAGATAAAATTAACAATTATTACTAACTAATAACTACTTAAGTTTTGTAGAGGCGCCCTACAACAAGAACACTCGCGTTGCTTTCTCTTACAATAGAACTTATTCTGCATCATTCCCCTTACAATAATCGTAAACACAATAAAAATTTAATCTAAATTGTACACATACCTCAGAAATATTGTGAAAATGTGGATCTCCAAGAGATGAACGGAGAGCGTAGGCATATTTAAATGCTTCAGTGATGACAAAAGTATCATTCAAATCAGGTACAGGTTGAGCGGAATAGTTACTTGTTTGTCTGCCAGATTTTGGCAGTTTCACTGGCAAGAATCCATCCAAAAGAGATAATAAATATCCAAGAATCGTTCCAGAAGATGGCTCAGGCACTGAATACATTATCAGCGATCCATTCATGATGGGAACAGTCACTGGTTCTTCCCATCTGACGCTAAAAATGCAGCAATTTTTATTTCTTGATTAATATTACTAAGCTTAACCTAAGGTATCCTAGCTCATACAATCTCTGACTCCCGCTGATTCCAATCATATCCGCACAAAATATAATCAAAGCTTAATGCTCGTTATAATTATTATTAAAAAAAATCAATTATTACGAGCCGTTTGAAATAAAATACGTATTCTTCAGTTAAATTATTGCTCTTACAGGCTGGCTAAACGTTATTTACAAATTAAAGAAGTCAGCAGGCCAGTTTCAACTGTTTAGAAACTCTTGTTACTCAAAGAAATGAAATATTAGAAGAGAAAAAAACCAAGAGTTGTTGGATGTAGTTCAGAGCTTTGACTATCAGTGTTAAGGTCCATTTATGTATGTATATGGATATGAGCACTTACAATAAAAACCAAAGGAGTCTCACTATTTGGGAGAGGAAAAGGCCAAGAAATCACTACATCGGTCTGGAGAATTCGTTCTCCGAACAAAAAATGAGGTACAACAGCGAATTTGTCAAGAAGCAGATCTGCTATCTTTACGGTGACCATTCGTACTGTTTTTGGCAGGACAGTACTGTTTTTTAAGACGCTGTCCTTCTTTTTTTTTTTAAGCATAAATGTCCTGTTTTTATTCATTAGTACTGTTTTGTACTGTTTTTCAATGAAATTTTAATTATACTCAATGAAATTAATGAAAATATGAATATTTTTTCGAAGATTTAAAATTTGTCGTAATTTTAAAAGACTGAATATTTTTTCTATTTACAAGAGTTACTATTTACATTTTGTTACTAATTAATAAGTGTATTAATAAGTATGATTTTGTTAAGATCTGATCTTCATATTGTGAAAATTAGATATATTTGTATTTTACTTGTCGTTAGTATAGTTTTAAAGAATGTGACATTAAAACAAAATTTGTCGTAATTTTAAAAGACTGAATATTTTTTCTATTTACAAGAGTTACTATTTACATTTTGTTACTAATTAATAAGTGTATTAATAAGTATAAGTGTAATTAGTAAGTAGTCGCTCAGTTTCGGTTGAACATGGGCCATATTATATGGCCATTGTTTTGTAATAACCGATCTCGAGTTAATAAACGTATTAATATTTTTTATAGGTTTTTTTCCCTCCTTGTCCTGTTTTTTGATACAAAAATAATGGTCACCGTAGCTTCCATATTGAAGTACCGGATGAGGTGGGTGGACTATGTACAGCGGATGACTGTGGGTAGAAAAACAAAATTACCCTCTTCAATGACTTCCATCGCCTCCTCTCAAGGCACTTTATGCTACCCCTATCACTCCCTAAAACCTCCTCTAATAATAGCACTTAATTTATTTAGAAAACTTTTTGGGGATTCTAGCTAGAGTATATTTACATCTATCACTTAGTACAGGAAATCGGCAGTTGGGACAACCACTCTAGTACAACTCACGCCACCTTTAAAGAGCGGATTATTTAAAGTAATCAAATAAATAGGATGAAAAAATAAATGCCAGTTTTCAGTCGCGATACATTTATTCTGCCGAGCTTTCGACTTAGGGACTAGGTCCATCTTCAGGGCTACTTTACAAAGTAATATTTTTACATTACAGAGTTGGTACGTCTTGTCTGTTCATGGACTGCCAAGACAGAAGACACACCAACCCTTTAATGATGTAAAGCAGTACACTGTAAACTAGCCCTGAAGATGACCTAGTCCCTAGGTCGAAAGCTCCGCAGAATAAATGTATCTCGACTGAAAACAGGCAATTATTTTTTCATCCTATTGAAACTACGAATCAGTCTCCAAAAATACGAGTGAACAGCTAATTACTAAATAAAATTAAAGTGATCATTTTTTTTTTACTAACTTATAATTGGCCAAATCTTCTGAAGTTATAATCCCTCCATAAGTTTTGATATCTTCAACCAATAATTCTGAAAGATCGCCGTTATATAAAGCATCCGGTCCAGATTCGGCAATTTCAGACAATGTTTCGGCCAATTTAGGCATTTTTACTAGATCGCCTTCTGTCGGTAAAGAACCATCTGGCTGTTTTAAAAGAAAGCTGTGAATAATTTAAATAATTAGAATTATTTACTAAGTAGTATTTCCAAGTTTCTCTTAAACTTACTAAGGTGTAAAACTTCAGTGTAATTTTCATCTTACAAAGTAAAAGTAATTGGAATTCATGTCACTCCTCAATCCATTTTAAGTTACGGATTTGCAATGGTTTTTCTGATATTAAGCTAATCACCTTGTAATGTAGGCATTATTTTCTATAATATAAAGCCACCTTTAATGTCCTTTCAAGTGTTATAACTAAACTGGAGACAAAGAGTTCCATTTTTCATCTCATAAAATGTTTTACCATTTAAAAATTTGGCAAACGAGGGGAAAAAGCGAATGTAGATCAGAGGCTCAGCTTGAAAAACTTCAATTACTCAAGATGTTAGAAGAAACAAATACCGTCTTAAGGAGTAATTTTTGGATTAACCAAAGAGGGATAATTTTCAGCTAAAAAGGGTATGCAAGAAGAGCAGCATGTAGATGTAGTCGCATGATGTTCTTCTGTAATGACCTCAAAATGAATTATGGCAATGTTTAAGCGTTTTTTCTAGAACTGAAATCTCGAAGATACCCACCAATATACAAATTATCTTAAAGTTGGTTTTGTTATAATAAATAAAACTACAGCTACAGCAATAAGATAATAAATAGATAAATAAATACTAGTAAGAACTAACTATAATGTAGGACTCTGTTTAATTTTCTCGGCATAAGTTGCAATATTGGTAGCCACATGTTTATTGATTGGGACACCAGTTTTACACAGCTCAATGGTTGGTTGAAACAATTCTGACCATGGTGCTTTACCACCAAATCTATCATACATCTCTCCATATCCTTTAAGTTCACCAGGGATAGCAACTGAAAGACCTCCTAAAAAAAAAAAGCAATAACATTTACTTAATAAAATTCCTCCTTAACCAGGTAACGTACCCGGATTTTCGACCCCGGGTATTCAATTTTTAATATGTAGTGTATACTTTAAAGACTTTGGTTTAGAAGTTTGAACTCTTTTACAGTTTTAATAAAACACCTCAAAAGATATAACTAATTATTGCTTTAGTATAATAATAAGAATCAATAGTTTGTTTTTACGTCGACCTCCAGCAGACGGGCTAGTTCCATGCTGTACATTACTTGCTTGATTTTGTTCATGAATATAGTTTTGTTCTGTATTTTTTAATAAAGTAATATTATTATTATTATTAAAGATATAACTTATTAGATTTAATGCTTTGACAAGTGACACTTTCTGTACATGTCCTACAAAAATGACGTCTATCGCTACCAAAGAAAAGTTCAGAAGGAAGACTTCAGAGGCGCTCATCTAGGAGGCTAGGCTAGAAACAGTGGAGCGGCGAGCAAAGTGGCGAGAACAAACACAAGTTAACATATGGGACCGCGCTTAGTGGGGAGCAAAGCGAAGATATCTATAGAGAGTGTTTGTTTTCGCTGCTTTGCTCTTCGCTATCATCGCCGCTTTGCTCGCCGCTCCACTCTGTTTCGAGCCTTAGGGTTGAATCGCAGCCTAAAAATATTTTCTAAGTATGTGCTATTAAAATGTAACTATTTACATCATTTAGGGGATTTCAGCTCCTACATTTTTATAGCAAAATGATCCACTGTTTTCTGCATTCTAAACATAATTGTTTATTATATAAAAATTGAAATAAGTTTAGAATAAATTCCGGGGTGGCCAGCCCAGCGCGACCCAGAAAGATGCTCTTCTTTCTAAGATGTCCAGTTTTAAGGCGGACATTTTTAATTCTTCTGAATACATATATATTCTTCAAGGGGTAATACTTTAGTAACACTCAACGACCTTCGCTTAGTACTTTTAAACTAAAAGAGCAGGACTTACTACTAAGTTATCGAATAAAAACTCCTCTATGAACAAAACTCTGGGTATGTTCATAAACTAAAAACGTTCACCATTTTTTATTTACATAACAATTACCTCACGCTAATAGCAAAATGGATCTATTTTTATTACTTACCAGTACGTGATAATGATTGATTATAACGATACATATCAATTTCAGAGGCCGCCGGTGCCGTTTCTCTGGCATTCAATGAATATGCTTTCCTCTCGGACTTAATATATATAGTTGCAACGAATCCACCACCGATTCCCATATTATTCATGGTGGTCACACCATCGCACAGCATGGTGGCAATTATACTATCTACGGCATTACCATACTTTCTTAAAATTTTGCTGCAAAAACAAAAAAAAAAAAAAAAAAGAATATCAAGAAAAATTGATAATAAAAAGGATATATCTATTTGTAAATATATCTTTAATAATATTTTGTATTGTTTTAATATATTTTATTTATAATTTTTGTAGAACTTTAGGAGCTACGTCGCTTTTCTTTTTTTTTCTAAAAAAGCTAAAAGGAAAGCAAAAAGATGAACGAAATAAATAAGAGCAACAAACAGAAAAATGTAATAAATCTCATTCTATTTACAAACTCAGTAATAATATATGTTAATAATAAATTTGCATAACTAATTACTGGAAATAGTAACTAATATAATTTAGTTTTCATCTTTTATCTTGTTTAAAATCTTTTAAATGACAAACTAATATTATTTTTTTAAATGTGACCTATATTATTATTAGTTTGTTTAGTTGGAACAAACAAATTTCTGTAAAGATAGCTTTTTTTAAAAGGATAATTTGTTTAATATTTACTATTATTTTATAATTAGGTCTGCAGGCTTAAGTTTGTTGAGTAATAAGCCTTCTTTATTAAGTTAAACGAAGTTATATTTTGTAATAATTAATTAGAAAAATCGAAGAGAATTGTAAAAAAGGAAAATCAGGTTTAGAGAGGGTTGAGAAGGAGGAAATAGGTGTTTATGGAAAATGCCGATACATAATTTCTTCAAATTTGAAGCATCTGCTCCGAAACAACCTCATGAATGTAATACTTTTTTTGTCTACAAGAAGAAGATGAAGTAATGCAATAAATATCTAGTAACTATGGAAACAGTCAACTTAAAAAAGTAATATTTATTGTTTCTATAATAAAGTGCTGTGAACATTGCAAGTCTTAATGGTAGTAATTGTATGGTACATTAATTGAGAAATAACTGCGGGTAATATTCTAGTAACTATTCCTTGATTCTTCACTTGATTTAGGTACAAGGAAAAGGGGGTGTAATGGAGTCTAATCAACTATTTGGAATTTATTTTTTTTACCGGAAGTAAACGATTTGAGGTTCCGTTAGTCTAGAAAAAAAAATGGTTTTCTACAAAAAAGAGCATACGAAAAGGAATTTTATTTATACATTATACAGGGTGAACCAGTAACTAATAGGCCTACTGTGTGTAGTACATTTGAAGTGGACTTCAAAAACGTATTGGCTAACTTCATATTTTCCACTGTTCTTGAGTGACGTCATTTTAAAAGAGTTTTCAATGAATTAAACAACTTGATAAACTACGTAACACTGTTCGAGTGCTCGTGAACACGTTTTCTTGCAAAAACAAACGTAATTTCTCATACGAAGATAAAAAGGAATCCTGGAAAATGATATACTGTTTGAAAGCCCATTAGACAAGGAAACTTTTTATAAAAAGTGCCAGCACCTAGGTCTGATCAATGATCACATAAGGGCCTAATGAGTTTTCTTCAAAAATTTTCGATTACTTTTATTTTCCCAGGGGGAAGATTGAGGCTGTTTGGAGAATAACTTATGCTTCGAAATGGTTTCAATTTTTAGAAAATCTGTCTTTCTAACCGTGTCATCCAGAATCCAATTCAGACTAAAACTTTCTGAGTAATAACATTTTTATTGCAAAAAAAAAGTAATGATTTTAGAAAAAAAAAAATTTGAAGTGACGTCACTCAAGAAGAGTGGAAAATATGAAGTTAGCCAATACGTCATTGAAGTCCACTTCAGATGTTCTACACACAGTAGGCTTATAGACATTAGTTACTGGTTCACCCTGTATAGTGATTTACTAATTCATAAATCTACATTATTTAGTTAAAATATTTTTCCCAAAAATTCCTTAAAAAGTTATTTCTGAGAGAGAGAGGGTCGGGTAGATTTTCTTCTGATTCGAATTTAAAACTATGTTCGAAGTTTACAGAAATTTTGGAGTTGTAACCTTGAGAATAGTAATAAAAAAAAAAGTCATATGAGTGATGATACTCAGTAGTAAATTCTAGTATTGATTTAATCCAAAAAAGTTGCTCCGAATGGGAGCACTGGTAGTTTTCCAAAACCCTTAATCATTACCTAGATACAAGATAAAGGTGAGATAAAAGGGAACAATAATGTCAGTAAGTGAAGTCGTACAGCTGGGAAGGTATGCAGGAGGAACCCATCTGATGCAGACTGTATCAATCTTGTGGGGGGAAAAAAAAAATAATTTCCCATCACCTTAGGGCGCCACTTTTTCAAATCAGTCTAAAACAGATCCTAAAATGTTTTCAGCGCTTGATCCATGCGATTCTTACATATTATTATTAGTATTTTCCCGCTAATTTCCACGAAAATTGGCATTTAGAGAGAATTTCCCAAAGAAATGCAACTTTCTAAAGCTTCTATCTAATACGCTTCAAAACCATTTTACACTTCCGCCACATTCAAACAAAGAAACATTAAAAGCCAAAGATGATATTCCAAGTTCGAAGAAATCGATTAAATGCAAATTTACTAGATTTTCTTTTTTAAATTCAATTTATTCGAAAAGAACTTTTCTTTTAGATTTGTGGTCTTGGCTACAAATGTATTCAACACGACTTTTATTATCTGGAAGGAACTATACGTGTATACTCGTATATGCATGCCTTCCACCTATCTTTATTTACTTGAAAGAGAATTAAAGATAGAATAAAACTTTCTCATATACGAGTATAATTGTAGTAAGAAAAGTCGAGAAAAAAAAACGTACACATATTTTAATATTAAGTATATATACATATTTTTTTTTTTTAGGCGCCACGGTAGCCGAACGGTTAGAGGTGAGACCTGTAAAGCTAAATATGTATTGCGGTACTGGGTTCGATTCCCGGTCTTAGGCCTTGGAATTTATTTAATGGTTAATAAAAGAAATTTATAGTAAAGTAAGTTTGCTAATCGCCTCCATCCACGATACCTAATTTGGTAGTTAGACGTAAAGCCCACCAGAAAAAATAGACAATTACTTTACTTAATTTTTTTTTTTTTTTTGTAAAAATTTGACTTACTTGCCAATGGCGGAACATGGTCCTCCGTTACTTACAACTGCCCCTCTGGGTACAACATTGACTGGTACAACTCCATTATTTTCCACTAATAACACCGCAATAATGGCAATTACAATCAAAACAATTGCCACACAAAGACCAGTTAATTTTAAACATGTTCTAAGAATAAACAAAACAAAAAATATAAATAAAAAGGATGTAAATAACAATTTGTAAATAAAAAATAATAAATAAAATAATTAATATTAGTTACAAACACAATTTTATAAAACACCCAAAAAATAACACAAAAATCGCAATCAATACTACTTCTTTGTAAAAGTTCTCCATTATTAACTAAATAATTTAAAATATAGTCAAAATAAATAGATGATAAGAGCGTAGAAGAAGAAGAAGAAGAAGAATAAATAAAACCAAGAGTTTATTTACCTTGTCATAATATAATCCAAGGGGAGACAAAAAATGATAAAATTTTAACACAATAAATTCAGATGTAAGCGCAGTTAACTGGAAATTCTTGATCTTTTTTCCCCCTTAAATAATTCCTTCTACTCAAGAGACAATTTTGTTCTGGAAAATGAAAACGAAAAAACTATTTTTCTTTTTAGTTTATGAAGTGCAACAAAAAAAAAAAAAAAAAAAAATTCACTAAATTAAGAACAGAAATGTCTTGCGTACAAAGGAGAGCTGTTAACAGACTCACTTCTACCACTACTACTGCGAATACTTCACACTTGTAACACAGTGTTCTGTAAACGACCTTCCATTTGTCAGTTAATAAAAGTAATGCACAAGACTATATGAGCAATAACCTGTAGTAAATTGTATTTTTTTGTATCCCCACCATCGATCACTCCCATATATATATATAATTTTTTGTTACTTTCTCTTGACCGTATTAGTGGAAATATTGCATTGTGTTAAATTTTAGAAAGGTAATATTTATATTACGGGATCACCTGAGTACCACAAAGTGGTTTATAAAGTGAAAATGCACCCTACATAACTCGCCAAACTAACCAAAAAAAACATTGAATATACAAATTCCATATTTGGTTTAGGTGACCACGAAGGAAAGTGATTATAATCACTGGGACAAAAAGGACCTCTTTATTAAATAGAAGGCGCCACGGTAGCCGAACGTTTAGAGGAAAGACCTGTAAAGCTAACATTTATTGTGGTACTCGGTTCGATTCCCCTGTCTAGAGGCCTTGGATTTTATTTAATGGTTAATATGAGAAATTTACAGTAAAGTATGTTTGCTAGTCGCCTCCGTCCACCGACACCTAATTTGGTAGTTGGACGTAAAGCCCCGCCTGAATTAAATATTAATTTCGGCTTTGGGAAGGTTTAAACATTTTTTTTTTTTTTTACACATAGTATACCGTTGCAATCATGGACAACCCTTCTTTATTGGAACATTTTCTCCAGAGGAATTCATTGAAGTTTGCAGATTAAAGGAAGAGAATAGATTTCCTTTTAAAGTACCAGTCCAGCAGAATAATAGCTTTACATCTCCCAGTCTCACCAACAGGAATTAAATATTTAATTATAATTCAAAATTAGGAGCATATCTGTAGGCGCGCGTGGCCGCCTACACCCAAATGCTAAGGTGCCCAAGTGGGCGCTGTACGAAATAATAGTAGACAAAGAAGAATAGAAAAAATAAAGAGAAATAAAAGAAAAAGGGGAAGGTACTTACCCTTTGCAAGGAGCGATGTGCGTGAGGTATGTTGATAAGCTGCCTGAAAAGCGATGAGAGGAAAGGAAGCTGTGGAGCGGAAGCGTGTATATATGTTTATGTAAATGTGTGTGTGTGTGTGTTGAGCTTTGAGAAAGGGAGGCAATATTTGGGCTCAGGCTCAGAGAAGCGTAGCGGAAGTGGAAATGAGGTAAGCGGAAGAGTAAAGGGGGAATAGTGCAATAAGTGCACTATAAGCGGTGGAATATGCGTGAAGCGATATTCTGGAGAGGCGTCCAGATGCGGATGATGCGTACTGTTAGGTGTCAGCGGAAGTGAAGCGGGCTGAGATGCGTTAAGAGTTGCTAAAGCGTGAGCGGAGAAGCGTCTTAAACAAGGACTAGCGGGGAACTGCCCAGACTCGAAAGGTGACCACATGGTTCAAAGGAAGTAGTGGGGCAAAGGGTTTAGAATATAGAAAAACAAATAAAGGAAATAGAAGCGGAAACAACAAGTTAATATAGAAAGTTTGAGAGGATAAAAAAGGTGTAAAATAATAACATAATAATGAGCGATAAGAAATATGTAGAAAGAAGGAAATTAAGGCGGATGTGTACATTAGTACGCGCGCGGGCGCGAGGCTGACTCGCGAGAGACGGACGCTAGCCAAACTGGCCGAATGGTCTCGGTCACGACCGAACATCCCGCCCGCCCTGAAGGCTTGGCTTCAGTGAATTTGACATGAGCGAGGAGCGGAGTCTGGCCTAGATGCGGCGGGTGACCCCTGAAGCGGTTGGCGGTAGTACGTGGCTGTTTGAACCACTGCGGAAGCGGGGGAAGGTTCCCGAAGGCCTGCGGGATAAGGTTACGGAGATTCTCCTGGCGGATGCGATCGGGATGGACCGTAGAGGGGGCTCGTCCTTGAGATGCAGTTAGAGAAGGCAACCAGTGTGGTCCTGGAGTCTTGGGTTTAGAAGCGGCTCGATCCGAGGATGGAGCGCTTAGCGGTGGGGAGTTACGGATGGTCTCGGTTCTGAACACCATGTTTAACAATCTCTCACATGAGAAGCGGAGATCACTGATAGCGTGCGTGAGGTGTTGCTTCGTGGACTGAGATGGAGCCTCTTTCATGTCGCCCACACTGCAGACTTGCGAGGGATATACCCGCCCGCCATTCACTGTGGCAGGGGGAGTGTACCTCATGGTTAAAGTAAGTTGCGGATGATGGAGGTGATTTCCCAGCTCGCGCAGTGAGTTTTGTGCGTACACGAAATTAGTTTTGATATCGGAACACATCGTGAAGGGTAAGCTACGTGGGGCAACAAAGCGTTGAGAGGCAGTGGTGACAGGGGAGGTGAACAGCGCGGAGGCCTTCTTGCTCAGCGAACCTGCGAAGGTGGTGAAGCTGTGAAAAGATCCTGGATGCCCCTTGGGTAATGTGTCACTGCGCAATTGCGCGATAGACCTGGCGAAGGGGCCGGTGAGGTTGACACCGGCCACCCTGCAGGCCATAACAGCAAGGATGTGCTTAGGCGAGAGGGCACCCATAGGGGGAGTGATGGAGTGAAGCGTGGCGGGGCAGCACTGGCTGCAGTTGTTAAGACAGCGCCAGCTACCTCTGCGCCCATCCGGTATGGCGCAGTGGCAGTGGACGAAAGCATTGGGGGCTAAGGCACCAGTGGGAAGCAGACGGTGCAGCGTAGCATCAAGAATGAGCCGGGGGCGATACTGATTCCCGGGCATTCGCATAGAATAGAGAAACGCGCAGGGTAGTGGTGCATCAGTAAGAGGTCCACGTACGCGCAGCGGATCCTTGGAGTTCGAGGAGCGGTTTAATTGCAGATCTAAGCAAGGCGGAGAGAAAGGAGTATGAACCTCTAGTAATTTCTTAGCAGGATACTCTTCATGTATGACCCGGATGATATGACTTAAGGCGTTTTGTAGCTCCAAGAATGATAGCTCACCATGGCGAGGCGTGGTGGGGTTCCTGCAGTTGAACCCGAAGCGTAAACAATACGCAGTAATGCGTTGGCGGTGGAGCAATGAAGAGAACTGGGAAATAATATTGTCCTCAGGAGCAGTGGTCACTAGAGCCACCTTGACTGGTGGTTTAGCTTCCTGATAAATACATATTGCGGTTGAATCAGGTGATGCGGGGCGTCTAGGCCCATTGTCTAGAGGCTCAGAAAGCCTAGCAGGTCCGCTCGACCCCTGGGTGCATTCCTGAAGATGAGGCGGGGTAAGACTGTGCAAGGCGCTATCAATTGGATCATCTGCGGTGGATGTACACACGGAACCTGAGACAGGTTCTGCGTTTACCGTGCAGCATGGCGGAGGGCATTCTGCCCGGATGACATGGAGTGGAGGAGGTGGGCGCACAGCCTCACTGTGTGGAGAGGCACACTCAGCTCCGCTAATGCGAGATGGAGGAGGTGCGGGGCGTGACTCCTTAGAGGCAGTGAGTAAAGTTGATTGCGGAGGAAAGGCGTCCTCTGCCTGAGCGGTAAGAGGCGCAAGAGATGCAGGAGACGTAATAGGCGGCTCCTCCGAAGTGGGAAATAAAGGTGATTGCGGGGGAGAAGCGCCCTCAGCCTCAGTGTGATGAGGCGGAGGAGATAAGCATTCAACTTCACTGTTGTACAGTGAA
This sequence comes from Rhodnius prolixus, assembly GCF_049639745.1. NCBI lineage: Eukaryota > Metazoa > Arthropoda > Insecta > Hemiptera > Reduviidae > Rhodnius > Rhodnius prolixus. Next base: position 8,170,507 of record NW_027411583.1, on the reverse strand, counting down.
GGAGAAGTGCACTCAACTCCGCTACTATAAGACGGAGGAGATGCGGGGGGCAGCTCCTCAAATAAGGGGAGCGAAGGAGAGACATCCTCAGCCTCAGGAATATGAGGCATAGAAGAGCACTCAGCCCTACTGATAGGAGGCGAAGGAGAAGCGTTCTCAGTTCCAGTGATGTGAAGCGGAGGAGAAGCGCACTTTACTCTGGTAATATAAGGCGGAGGAGACGGGTTCTCAACGTCACTAATGTGAGGTGAAGGAGATGAGGAGTGTGACTTCTCGGCAGCGGGGCGAACAGGTGAGCGCGGAGAACCGGGGCTAGCAGCAGGGATGCCTACGGCCTCATCAGAGACCTTGAGAAGACCTGAAGGCTGCAGGTGCGCTGGAAGCGCAGGAGGGAGTGATGCAGCAAGGCGAGGCGTGGGAGAGGCTGTTGAAGCAGGGGTTGCCGACGGTGGAGAGCTGGCAGGCGTGGATGGCCGCGTAGTGACCAAGGAAGCAGAATTAGCCTTCGCAAAGATATCGATAATTTCGAGGTGTAAATTTTGCACCTGCTGGAACCCGTCTATCAAATGCCATTCCGAGAGGCCCTCAGGAGGCCGGTTCGCATCCAGATACGGCTCAACTCGCTCTCGGAAGGTTGCGAAGTCGGTCTCGACAAGTTCGGTAAGCGTTGCAATGGAAGGAACGCCCTTTCTTCGTCCAAGAAAGAGTTCAAAATGGTAATTTAACGCATTCTTTGCGTTAATGAGCATGGTGATAAATGCGAAAGAGGATAAGGAACTTGCTGTGCCCTTTCCCCCTTTTGGCAGCAGAATCTGAGGAGCGCGATCGTCCGGGAAATGTGAAATGGGGGAAGAGAAGGCGAGGCAGGCTGCCTGTAGTTTTTCAGCAAGATGGTGGTACAGCTCTCGCACCCGCTGAACCTCGCTCAACAACACATCGTCCGTAAGACCATCAGGGAGTGAGTCGGCATTGAGATATTCTCCAGCCCGCCTCAGGAAGGTAGCGATGTCAGCATCAATAAGAACGCGCCGTAACGCGATGAAGCATGAGGTTAGCTCAGAGTCCTTCCTTCGCTGGAGGAAGGCCTCAAGATGGCGATTGAAAGCCAAATTTGTGTCGCTGATTAAACGAGTGAAGGCAACAAGCGATAATGCACCTGCAGTGCCTTTCCCGTTTTTTGGCGCCATAGTGGGTTTTATTAAGCGATGCGGAAGAAGTGGACTGTATAACTGTATATGTGCGTATATCCGGCCCGGAGGACCAAAATGTAGGCGCGCGTGGCCGCCTACACCCAAATGCTAAGGTGCCCAAGTGGGCGCTGTACGAAATAATAGTAGACAAAGAAGAATAGAAAAAATAAAGAGAAATAAAAGAAAAAGGGGAAGGTACTTACCCTTTGCAAGGAGCGATGTGCGTGAGGTATGTTGATAAGCTGCCTGAAAAGCGATGAGAGGAAAGGAAGCTGTGGAGCGGAAGCGTGTATATATGTTTATGTAAATGTGTGTGTGTGTGTGTTGAGCTTTGAGAAAGGGAGGCAATATTTGGGCTCAGGCTCAGAGAAGCGTAGCGGAAGTGGAAATGAGGTAAGCGGAAGAGTAAAGGGGGAATAGTGCAATAAGTGCACTATAAGCGGTGGAATATGCGTGAAGCGATATTCTGGAGAGGCGTCCAGATGCGGATGATGCGTACTGTTAGGTGTCAGCGGAAGTGAAGCGGGCTGAGATGCGTTAAGAGTTGCTAAAGCGTGAGCGGAGAAGCGTCTTAAACAAGGACTAGCGGGGAACTGCCCAGACTCGAAAGGTGACCACATGGTTCAAAGGAAGTAGTGGGGCAAAGGGTTTAGAATATAGAAAAACAAATAAAGGAAATAGAAGCGGAAACAACAAGTTAATATAGAAAGTTTGAGAGGATAAAAAAGGTGTAAAATAATAACATAATAATGAGCGATAAGAAATATGTAGAAAGAAGGAAATTAAGGCGGATGTGTACATTAGTACGCGCGCGGGCGCGAGGCTGACTCGCGAGAGACGGACGCTAGCCAAACTGGCCGAATGGTCTCGGTCACGACCGAACAATATCGATTAAATATGTAAATATACTTCAAATTTTGAAGGAAATCGATTGAGTGGGCGGGCCACTTTACTCCGTAGGTAATTAAGGTTTTTTTGCAATTTGTTTCTGTATATCAATTACGTCAAATTGAAACTTTTTCCAGGAAAATTCATTTCAGCGGAGTTCTTAGGATGTGATCAAGTTTTAGGCTTAAAAAGAATTTTAATGTATCGTAAAGATTAGAAAAAGTACGACTCTGTATAAGGCGATATTACTCCCAATTCCATAGGCTTTGACAAGCAGGAAATAAGTGAAAAATCTAGGTCATTGAGTTGAGGAAGTTAAGAAAATTGGAGTGATAGGATCTGAAAAAAAAACTATCTGGTCGGCCAATACATAATGTTGGAATTTTGGCGTCCACATAATGAAGTGAAAACAAAATATCACAACTCCTCTAAGACAGAGCGAATTTAAGGGTGGTAAAAAAAAATATTTTAAAGAAAATTCAGTTGCCATAACGTCTTGACGATCAATTAGGCTGCACTCCTGGGACTTCTTGGCTTAATTGATACTTCACTAAGAACAACCAGCAAACTGTTCTCTTTATAAAAATCTTAAAACAAGTTGAGGTACGTGAACTTCAAAGAGGTTTCCTAAAGGATTCCAAGAAGAATTGTCAGCCATTCGCTTAAAGTAGAGAAATATCCTTTGCATGTATTATAAATACCATTATTTTAAACATAATCTAAAAAAAATCTTTGCCTATATTTTATAAGAAATGCACTTCAAAAGATATCTTACAAACCACTTATGCAGATAGAAAACAATTTGAAAAATAAGGTAAAAAAAAAAGTGTTCTTTTCAGTAATACTCATGTTTACCTTGAAAATGCACTAAGATGGAATATTCCTTAGAATATTATACTACTAATAAAGCAATCTGTTTGTACGTCCCCCTCAATGAATATAACAATAACTAATAAAAACAGCAGCAAGCAGTAAATATTAAAAATAAGCTAAAAAATAAACATTATTAAAGTTGATGTTTTGGAATATAAAAAAAATTATGTTACTGTAATAAATTATCGAGAAATCTCTGGTCATACCTAAAGCCCTTTCGCTCAGAACCAAAGGTAGTAGCTTAGGTTTGTAGCGCGTTACCACAGCTCAGTATACTTTGCGATGGGAAAGTAGGTTAGATCTGTGCACTTATACACAAACGTACAACACGGACACAATGTAAACACTTCTCAACATTACAAAATAAATAATAATAAATAAATAACAATAAATACTTTAGGAGCACCGTCCCTGCGGCCAACATTGAGCCTAAGTGAGTAAATCCTGACAAAACTAGAAAGTAGCGAAGGTTGATCGACAGCCCCCACCTGATTATATATATAAAAAAAAAAAACAGTCTGTTGCGAAAGACTGAATTATTAAAAAGAAAATAGCAACCCGACATGGATTACGGGTATATCTCTATCCTAGTTAAAAAGGATATTCGATTTTTATGGTTACATGGAATATAAGAAGTAATTTTGGAGGAGACCAATGATCCTCCAAGGATTGTAAAACCAGTCAAGAAAAAGAAATGGTCCATATGCACACAACACGTCATTCTTTTAAATACAATCTTTAAAAAATAAAATTAAAAATGAATTACAAGACTTAATAATTTAAACGTTTTTATTTATTGTGACCCAGTTGATAGGTGAAAGTTGAATGATTGAATTGACGACCTTCATCAGAGTTGATCAAGCGACAGTTTTATTATTACTCGTACAATAATTTGCAACATTGTAGTTTTTGTTAAAAAACAAAAGATCTGGTGGGAACAATGGCACGACGTTTCCCTTACTAAACTCGAAGCTCCAACAAATAAATTTCTTTCAAATTCCTAATTTCAAAAAACAAATTTATTGTTTTCTTATTTTTAAACCATAAATAGAAACCAGAATAATACTTTAGAGCAGGGATGGCGAACCTTTTTTGAGACGTGGGTCAAATTTTGTAAATTTTTTTTTTAGTACTACCTCTTGGGTCACTAATGGCCCATTTGCACAAGAGTTAAGTTTAAAAATTTTAAACTGAATATTTTCAAAAATTAAACATCTTTAAAATGCAGTTGGCTTAACGGGGTAAAACGGGACGAAACAAGTGGTTATGGAAGTCTCTTTTTACAAACATAACTGAACAAAACCTTACAGAAAGTGTGTTTTATCTGAAGAAAAATCTAAATATGGTTATTTGCTTTGGGTTGTCGATTTTTTTTTTAACAAACAAAATATGAGTAAAATTATACATTTTATTTGATATTTTGTAAACACTTTTTCTTTATTTCAAATACTACAAAAGCATTTGTCGTCATTTGCGTTTTAGAACTGTAATGATCAAACTAAAGGTTATAGATAGCATTTAAATTGCTTTTGTGTCAATGCGTGATTGAAAAGAAAAGTACAGACAGAATAGAAATTATCCAAACAATTAGAAAATCTAAACCAACCCGCGTAAATAAACAAATGGTTGCCTAGCAACTGTGGGTCAGTGAAAAAAGCTCGCGCGGGTCATAAGTTCGCCATCACTGCTTTAGAGGAAAGATAATCCTCTGTAGTTTTGACCAGAAACGACTATTCCAAAAGAAATGTTTGAAATAAAAGTTGTAGATCAATATGAGAGCAATTAGAAAATTTTAAACAAAATCGACGGTGCTGTTATCTAAAAATCTGCTAGTGAAACATCAATTCAGTGAAGTATTTAATCAGTGAAAATACAACATCTCACTATAATAATCGTTTGCTACAGATCATGTTTTTTTAGGCATGGATCGGCTATTAGCTTGTAGTTATTGTGGACTGTGAACGATCTAAAATGTTGATAAGGTGCCCTGTCCAGAGTCGTTAATGAAATACTGTCGGGGACCTTTTTCTTGGTTCCCACACTGGACATTGTGGGTTTAAGCAACAATATCTACACATAATTTGGCTGCCAGATTATTCCATTAGTACTTTGTGAGACGTAGTTCTATTCACCCATCTAATCATCCTATAAAGGGCTATTTAAGGGCGGATGATGGGAGAATAGATTTAGTGAACTTCTGTAAGAAAAAGGTGGCAGGACTTTGGGCTGACCTTCACCTTCCAGTCAAGTGATATTTTTCAACAAGGAATTCAAGCGATATGACGTTATTCTCAATGACGAAACACAAGTGGTCATTATCGTATAGTTCAGTGAATATTATCAAAATGTAACAATTAAAAATTTAGTAACTCAAGTGTGTTTTTTACTTATTTTTTTTAAAATTTTTTAAATTAAAACTCTAAAAATTTTAGGCGCCATTGCCTTTATCACGGAGCTATAAATATACAATATATTCATAAAGGTTGGATACTGATTGTGATTACACGCATCTGTTGTTTATTCAGGATCTAGAACAATTCAAAAGTAAAATAACCCAAAACTTAGTATTATTAGAAAAAATTTACAAATAAATAAATTGATCTACGAAAACATTTACTATAAATTACGTCAGAATTAAAATTTAAATAATGTAAACAAAATTATAAACATTATTTAATCACTTAGTTTATTTTAGGTAGTTTTATTTGTTTTAATGGTTTTTATAGTAATCTCATCTTATAGCGAGAAACATTATCATTATTACTTAATAATTATGTTTATTAAACATATAGTTTTATTAAGTTTATTAGAAAATAAACAAAAGTACCGATTAACCGAACAATAATTTGACTGTTTATTTCTTTTTATAAAAAAATAATTGCACGGAAGATCACAAAACGGACTTATCTCACTACAATTCAGTAGTTCAAATACAATTTTTTTTTTTCTAAATTCCGAACGATTGAATTATATTCAATTCTTATCGCTTTAGAAGGATAAGAATCTACTACCCACTCTCACCCTCAGATGTACTTAATCGAATTTTTAGGGAAAATGTCTCCAGTAAAATATTTAAATTTATGTTTGATTAACTATACGAACTTTAAATAAAATCATTGGCGTTGATTACCAGAAAATCTCAAAATACGTAAAAATCTAAAATACGGTGCAGGTTAGACACTTTTCTTTTGAAACTTTTCTTGCAGGTGGTAATATAGTACATTAAAGAGTAATGACACTTTAGAGGAAAAACTACCATTCTTTTACCCTAAAAGTTGCCCCTTCTTTGTCGTTGAGTTAAGTAGATATACACATGGTACACACAGACCTAAAATAGAGATTGTAGAAATCAATTTTTCAGAAAGGATATTAAACTGTGGAAAACACAAAAAATCGAAAATCACGATTACTTCCTTGGTAGACTAAGAGAAAGTAAAAAAACGTTAGCGATATGAATCTAACTTCATAATCTCTAACATCATAGGTTTACATTACTGGTTAGATAAAACTAACTCTAACGATCAGTTAAACTTAGTCAAATTAGAATTTAGTAAAAAGGAAGCTTAACCATTTCACCCTTTTTAACTTAAACGGTTCAAGCTTTCTCTTTGCACCATTTATAATAAAACCATTAAAAACAAGACAGGACATTATCAAAACTTCGGTAAAGAAGAAATTCACTTCTTTTTAAAGACCAATCTTTGATAAATTAATAATAAAATGTTACTGTTAACAATTTTAAATTCCCACTCCCTCTAATATTCTGCGGTCTAGACAAGATTTGATTAAATAACTAGAATAACACTAAGCCAAGTGTTTGCAAGGTCGTTTATAGAGCAAACAAAATAAATAGCATGACAAATAACTATAATGAAATTTAAATAAAATAACTGCTGCCATACAGCAAAGCATATGGCAAGCGACTTCATACTGTACAACTACACGGACAGAACGTTTGCCTTATAACTTACCTATCCTACTTCGCACTCTTATAACTAAAAAGCGTCGAGCAAGATCTTTCTGGCAGCGAACTAGGTATCCTTCCCACAAACGAAATTTCAATCATCTTGCAAGACAGCTTAAAAACGAACTTCAAAAATACTATAACACCCAATACGCTAACTATACAAAATCTCTTACCACTGACGACAACTCACTCTGGACTGTCACCCGACGAATATTAAAATTTCAACAAACCTCCTCCCCTCTCCGTTCTGCTGACAACTCCTGGGCCAAATCTGATCAAGAAAAAGCTGACTTACTTGCAGCTCACCTCTCTTCCGTCTTCACCGTGGGGTGGATGTGGATCCTGACACCCAAAATCTACAACACACCCAAGACGTCAATACCGACTTGGACATTCCTTTACCAGTTTCTCTTCCTCCTAAATCATTCACACCCAAGCAAGTCAAGGAGGCCATTATCAATCTTCCCCCTAAAAAGAGTCCAGGTTATGATTTAATCACAGCACACATTCTCCTTCAACTTCCTAGAAAAGCAATAGTCCTCCTTACAACCATCTACAATTCAATACTGAGAACTACCTATTATCCTATTCTTTGGAAATTCTCCACCATCTGTATGATACCTAAACCTTCAAAACCCACGCATCTACCTTCCTCTTACCGCCCTATCAGCCTCCTTTCGATTCTAGGCAAAAGTTTTGAGAGACTCCTCCTACCACGCCTTCAAGAAAGTTTTGATGGCCTTGGAATTATCCCAAATCATCAATTTGGTTTTCGCAGTTGCCACTCTACAATCCAGCAGGCCCATCGCGTTGTGGACACCATCGCTACATCACTGGAGCTTAAACATTTCTGCGCTGGAGTATTCTTGGATGTCTCACAGGCCTTTGACCGAGTATGGCACAAGGGTTTGCAATGGAAGCTTATTCTTATACCCTTATGGAAGGGTATTCTACCAAGCACATACTATCTTATACTCAAATCCTATCTCTCCGACCGATTCTTCCTAGTAACTCAAGGCTCTTCTCGATCATCTATTTTTCCTGTCCTTGCTGGTGTACCACAAGGTAGCGTCTTAGCTCCTCTTCTCTACACAATCTTTACAGCCGACTTACCTTCAAATCCCAACACCTCCATATACACCTTCGCTGACGACACTGCCATTCTCTCCACACATACTGATCCTGTCTTCGCTATCCGCTCTCTACAATCTCACCTTCACTCACTAGAACCCTGGCTACAAAAATGGCGAATAAAAATCAACCCAAACAAATCCAAACACATAGTCTTCACACTCAAACGAACAACTCTTGGACCTGTCTTCTTATATAACACTCCTATCCCACCAGCCGACCATGTGCGGTACCTTGGACTGTACCTAGACAAAAGACTAACTTGGAACCCTCATACGAGACTTAAACGGGCTGAATTACACAAACGATACAAACTCCTTGCTAGACTACTGGACAAACGCTCAAAACTAACATTACAGAACAAGCGTCGACTGTACACTTCCCTTCTTGCTCCAATATGGACTTACGGACTTGAACTTTACGGGACAGCTAAACGATCTAACATCAACAGATTACAAACACTCCAATCTAAAATACTCCGCCGCATTGTAAAACGCTCCCTTTTATGTCAGTAACCACTCCATACACACAGACCTCAACATTCCATTTATACCAGAACTTGCCAAAACCCGCTACAACACATTCCACCAAAAACTATCATTTCATCCTAATCCTTTAGCTGCAAACCTATTCTCAACCACACTTCCCTCCAACCCCCGAAGATGGCTGAGGAGCCGTTGGCCCCGTGACCAACTGGTAGACTAATGATGGTCATCACTGGATGATCATCATTCATGATTGCCACGCCATTTTTATTGTACGCACAGCATATTTACTTATTGTACTGCACGAGTGCAGGTGTAAATTTCAAATAAAAGATATATAAAAAAAAAAAAAAACTATTTGTCTTTAATTTTGAATGACTAAAATGAAGCCTTTGAGCAGTTCACACCTTCAAGATATTGTATTAATACAATAAAGATAGCGTTGCAATCGAGAGACTGCGCTACGATATCTTTGGTACCTTGATTACAGTGTAGAAGGAACTGGTAGGGAAAGCCCTCAACCTTCTTAGAAGAGGAGATTTCATCTACTAGACTTAAAGGGGAAGGCACAATAAGCCTCTTGTGGCTGCGGTGCCGCCTTGGGGCATGGGTCCCGTCCCACTTTTCAAAATCTAAATCTAATATAATAAAGAGAAGAAACTACCAATAAAAACTCAATCTTCTTCGTCGAACATAAACATCATAAGAGGAGATATGGTTTTATGTCATTTTGGCCATTGTAAAACTTTTAGTCTGCCTTGTCGGGCCAGAAAATAGAATGTGGAAGCCCTCAAAAGCAAAACAGCAACGACCTAGCTCAAGTGCCCAGTAAAAGAACGAAGGAAATTTAATGGGCGCCTATGGCAGTCAATAAATAACAGAATAATAGCAAAACAAAAACACAAAAAAAAGTAAAAATAATAATAATAACAAATAAAATAATGTAAAAATATAAAAATTGCAAACCATAAGTAGCCAGAGAAGAGAGATGCAGAATCAGTGCACCTGGATATCCAGGAGAGATTCTGAAGGGAACCTCTTATACTTCACTTGCATACGGTGATGGAAAATGCATTTTTATTGAGACGGTCCAGAAGCCGGTATTGCAACGAAAAAAAGTCTTCTTAAAGATTTCAGGATGTTGATGCGTCTAAAACTAAAAAAAAAAGAAAAATATGCTTTAACGCTGCGTGTCTAGGCTGTGACGATGAATCAGAATGCCATTCTTAAATCTTTAAGATGAATCTTTTTAATTATTTTTAAACCAACCAAAACTCCATCCCATAATTGGAATTAGAACCGAGTCACCCTAGATAAAAAAAAAAAAAACAATTCAAGGTAACGCGATAAAAGAAAGTCATGCGGGAGTCTATTAACATATTAAACAGAAAAAATAATCACAATTAGTTTTTTAAAAAAAATCTAGAATATAGTTCTATAGTTAGCGTCTAGTTTCTGCAAGTTTTATTAGTCTAAAGCTACGATGTTTTAGATCAATCTCTTAAACAGATAACTAAGATAAATCTGTAATAATTTTAATAATGAAAATAAAACTGTGAGCCTATTTATCAACATATTAAACAATTTCATTGATATTTTCAAGGCTTTTAAAAAGAATAAATGGTAACTGAACATAAATGATATGTTATTGAAGTTAACGATCACTTTAGCATACCCTAAACTTAAGGACCTAAGGGCATAGAATTACCTAAAGTTGTTCTAAAGGACTTAGTGTAAGTGTTACACATATATTTTTGATTTATTTCTTTCAAGAGATGTTTAAAGCTTACCAAGATATAAGAAGTTCGTAGTTCCAAGATAAATTCAAAATGACTGACCAAGTTCAAACTGGATATGGGTACGGCTTTTAAAAGTTTATTTATATTTTTTAATATGTTTTTTATCTTTCACTCAATTATACGAATTCGTTAGTGTTAAAGAAGATAATGTAATATCTTGAAACTTGGTTCTGCAATTATTTTAATGGGTTATCGTTTTGACAAGGTCATAACAAAGTAATGTAACATGAACTAGAATTTTTTTTTTTTTGTAATGACGGTAGTGCCAATGTTGAATCGGCAAGTTTTGACGCACATATTTCTTCCGACACCAGGAGGAGGAGATATGCTTTTTTTGGAAAATAAAAATTTATAGTCAAATAAAGATTAGGCGCATTACATAATTACATAAAGATAGAAAGAATTCGAGTACTTTACCAAGAGCAAATGCGTAGATTCAGTGTATTAATAAAAATGAGTTTTTTTCTTAATTAAAATATTTACTACCGGAAATGTATATATTGGAATGATTGAGTTCATTTTTTTTTTCTTTTGTGCTAGAGCTAACAAAATTTTGGCAAAACTATTTCGACTGAATTTCTTTAGGTGTAGTTTAATTTAGGGAGAGTTCAGCAATATTAGTTTAAAAGTAATGCGCACTCTATCTTCCAGAGAAGAGTAAATAGCCAACTCGGTATAAATAATAAAAATAAAGACCAAGCAAATAATTTATTTAAGAAAAACCCAATTATTCCACACTCCGTGGCCGTCGACTAGACCAATTAGATAAGAAGTTGATATATGGAGAAAACATCCTAAGTTTAAAGAGTCTGAAAAATTGCTTTTCAGATGGTTGCTGTAGAAACACAGCAGGGTTGTTATCTTAGCCACCGGAAATTCCTCAATTGGAAGTAGCGATTCACAAAATGGATTTTACAGTCCTTACACTCCTTGTGCTATTAGTGATTACAGCATCCTTAGAAAGCAACTAAAATTCATTTTTTCCCAAAAAATGATGATAAGTTCAACATACTATGTTAAGTGCAAGTGCAAATGAAAGCCTCTAGTGACTGACCAGTCTAGACTATTCTACACACCTGAAACCACCAAAAGGCAGTCTCAACAGTGGGTCGTCACACCTCATCGCCCTCCGCCAAAAAGTTCAAAAACCACAATTTCAACCCTAGAAAATCATGGCATCCATGTTTTGGGACTGTCAAGGCATAATTTTAATTGAATATATGCCTCGAGGGGAGACCCGCTTCAACTCTGCAAGATACTGTGAGACACTAAAAAAAAAAAAAAAAAAATTGCGGAGGGCGATTCAGAACAAGAGAAGAGGCTTGCTGACAAAGGGAGTCTGCCTGCTGCACGCGACAATGCAAGACCACACATGGCCAATGCCACGAAGGAACTGCTCGCCCCTCTTTTAAATGGGATCTCCTGAACCATCCCGCGCATTCCTCTGACCTAGCACCTTTAGATTACCTATCTCTTTACCTCCCTGAAGCTGCACATGGGTGGAAAAAGGTTTTCAACCGACGAGCAGACGTGGACGAAGGGGTTGGCGGGAAACTACTTCGAGGAAGGCATCAAAAGATTAATACCCCGGTTCACCCACCTGCACTGAGAGGAATGGTGACTATGTCGAAAAATGGCTTACCTATCTACTAATGTAACCAGGTAATGTTTTTGTTCAAATAAAAATTGCTTTCGATTGTCTAGATAAGAGTCTCACACAATTTTATCTAAACTTCGTATTTACATTACCTATCGGTTAGATCCGTTATTTTTATTTCAGTAAATTATAAATTTCTAGAAAATAAATAATAATCTAATTATTCTCAATTTTCATTAAAATTATTTTATGGAAGTTTTAAAAAAGACTGGGAGATATGCATCTCTCTAAATTTTCTATATGATGTAATGTACGGTTTTACAAACTTAATAACGTTAATAACTAATAAATACATTTTGAAATTATCAGTTTGATAGAAAATGTATTATTCGGAAATAAGTAAAATTTTCCTCTATCGCTTATCACTAAATGAATGTTTTTGTCATTTTCATTTCGCTGTTATTATTATTTTTTTTTAAATAAGATAATTTTTTTGCGCATTTAGTTATTAAATTTTTGCTCATTTTTTTTAATGGTTGAATTGCTATTTGCATTTCCAAATAATACAGAATTTTTTTATTTTTTTTTTAACAAGACAAAATAACTTGCTACCTTCAAAATTGGAGCTCTCTTTCTTACGCATCCTCATAAATCAGTGCCTTCTCTCACAAGAGCATTTAACCTAATTTTCCGGATATTAATGTTAGAATGTAGTGCATACATTTGATGAAAATCGCTTCTTTTAAAGTGGTATTTAAAAAAAATATTCAAATTTGCAATTTTTTCCATTTTTGAATTTAAGTAATCCTGAAAAGGAGTAAAAAAAAAATGCTTTTTACAAAAATGTTTATAGTTACAAACCGAAATATCGCAAAAAACGGAGAAGTAAATTCTGTAAGTTATGCGTTCACTTAGCAGATTTGCTTGGAAGTTTAGGATTTTTAATTACATATGAGTTTTAAGACTCACTTTACAGTTCGCTATTTAAATTTTAGACTTAAGACTAAATCTAGAGTTGGGTTTCACAAAAATCCTGGAGTTTTCAATTTCTCTATCTCTCTTCGGGCTCAACCAGTCATCTTTTCACCGGAACTGGCCAAATAACGGACTAGTTACCAAAAAAAAAAAGCAACAATTCTGTTTTAATGATTTTATATTACTATTAAACTCGGCAAGAAACTAACTTGGGCTTAACAAATCATTAAAATTAAGACCAACCTACTTCAACTATCAGACAGCTCTAAATCCTGTAATTATTTCCCATAAGTCAAAAGTTTCTTTAGGATACTGTGAAAGGCTGTGTGGGAAAAGTTGGGGACTAAGCCCTAAGATGACACTCTGGATTTACAAGAGTGTAGTAAGACCCATGGTGTCACATGGGGCGGTGGCTTGGTGGGCAAAAACCTTGCAGGTGGGTGGAGTCCGGGCGCTCAGTGGTATTCAAAGGCTAGCTAGCCTGAGTGTCACTGGTGCCATGAGGACTTCCCCTACTGCGGCCTTGCGAGGTTTTGTTAAATCTGCCCCCATTGCACATATACATTCAGGGCGTTACAAGGGCCGTTGTCGTTAGGCTTATGGAAGGACAAGCTCCTATTACCGTCAGGCATGGAGGAGCATATCAAGAGTTATACGAGGAGCTGGAGGTCGATCCTATTTTGGGCCTGCCTTCGGATTTTATGACTCCCAAATATAACTTCGACAAGCCGTTCAAAGTCTGTATTGGAGACCGGAAGGCTTGGAGACGTGGACCCCCAGTGGTGGGAGATTCAATGTGGTACACTGATGGCTCCAAGATGGAGGAGGGTGTGGGAGCGGGAGTGTACCGGGTGAAGCCGAAATGTAGCTTTTCGGTTAGCCTAGGGAAACTAGCTACAGTTTTTCAGGCTGAGCTAGCTGCAATTAGGTTCTGTACTACCGAGATTGAAGGGCGAGGAATTATTAATTCTAAGGTCGTAATTTTCTCGGATAGTCAGGCTGCTCTACGGGCAATTAGTTCCTATCAGGTTAACTCAAAACTGGTTTGGGACTGTTTTGGTGCCCTGAAGGAGATTAGTGACCAAAATAAGGTCTTTCTGGTCTGGGTACCTGGTCATTCAGGACATAAGGGTAACGAAGCGGCAGATTTATTGGCCCGGGAAGGCTCTGCGGGATACTTCGTTGGCCCGGAGCCCTGTTTTGGGGTTCCGAAGTGTGTTAAGACTGCGACCATTAACTTATGGGTGCAGAGTAGGTCTCAGGAGTGATGGCTTGCCACCACTGGGCAGAGACAGGCGAAGGAGTTTATTAAAGGCTATTCGCCGAGGCTGACTGCAGAATTAATCCGTCAAGGCCGTGGGGCTATCAGGATGATTGTAGGCCTATTGACTGGCCATTGCAGACTCAGAAAACACATGCATCGCGTGGGCCTGGCAGATGATAGCCTCTGTAGGTTCTGTCAGGAAGAGGAGGAAACGGCACTACACGTGTTGTGTCAGTGTGAGGGGCTCGTGTGGCTAAGGATGTTACTTCTCGGGGAGGAAAAACCAAGGCCTGTGAGCTTTACCCAAAAGTCACTCTCCAGCATTAAGAGTCTAATTAAAAGGACAGGTCTGGAGGGTGAGCTTTAAAGTTAGGGGAGCCACAATAGACCCAAAGGGGTCGCAGTGGCGTAGGCCCTGAGGCCGCCCTAGTCTAGTCTAATCTAATCTAATCTAAATCCTGTAATTAATCAACTTTTCTCCATGAGATCTGATTACTTCTAGACTCTTGTCTTCTATGCTAGTAAATCAACATGAATAAGCAGCAATTTTCCCCAAAATTAAATGCAGATTATCACCTTGAGAGCATCGTGGGTCCAACTGACTGAACAAATCCATTGGGAGCTTGAAATATCCATATCAAAGATCTTATTGTCCGGATAATGGACAACATAACATATTTCTAGAGAACCAACTTACTACCAAGACTGGACATAACCACCGACCCGAAGAGATAACCGACGACAATCTATCGCTAGTCGTACTTAAACAAAAAAAGAAAAATACAGTGATAATTTTAATTAGGCACTGTATATTGAGGGTTTACGTTACATTAAATTTTGTAAGGCAGAAACAAACTAACTGGCAAATTAAAGGTATTTTTCTTCTTAAAACAAAAATTACTTTCAATTGAATATAAATTGTTATATTAAAAAGTCGTAAATATTTATTACTAGTATACATTTGTATTTAATTAATTTTTATTTGCGTCAAACAAGTTCAATGAAACCTAGTGATTAAACTCTGTCGAGTACCCAGCACGTCAAACCGTTTATCACTGTAAATATCCCTTAAACTGATTTACATTGCCCGGTAGTCTGAAAATCTTTTTTATACTTTTTATTCGATCAGATTTTGAAGCTAGAATCTTAACTTTAAAACGGAACAGTCCCGGCAAAATACGAAAGTCTGTAAAGCTATCAGCATATTTGAAGAAAAAACTGTAAACTAAAAATACTTTAACTTACAACATGCCCATCTTAGTTTTCCGAAAATGATTTCATAGATTTTCCTCACTATTCTTCACTCATTTACCTGTTCTGCTTAATTCATAGGATTTTTTATTTTTATTTTAGTACCTATTGTACATTTGTGTGTATTAGGCTAGCTCCCAACTGTAGTGACCCACCATCTAGCGGACGTGAATGGAACTAAACGATGAAATGATCTCATTGAGGCTGGACAAGCAATCTTCTAAATGAATAATCTTAGGGTGCTCAAAATTTATATTTTTAAATGGTATTTCCAGAGTACACGACGGAGAGTTAGCGATCAAAACTCCTAAACAGAATTCCCGTCTTTTTTTTTTCCACTTTTATTCGAGTTTTTCTTGAAAATGGACTAACGATTTGCTGTAAATATGGTGCACTGATAGCATACAATTGGATCTATGGAGAACTTCTATTTGAAAACATTCGCTTTTCTGTGTACAACAGTAATTAGGCTTTGTAGCGTGCCACTCTAATGAACTGTACGCCCATATTATCTACAGTCAATTACAGGTTATAGCACCATTAGAAGAACAAGTAAGTAGAATATACCTCTTCCCATAACAGCGCCAAACATCATCGTCAACTCTATTCCATACAATTAGTCATTTATCTATTGTATTCGCCTAAACATTTTGATACACCTAAACAAAAACGAAAAAAAAAACGTCAACGTTAAATAAAAATAATATTTGTTACTTTTCAAAACAAAAGAAAATAATATTTTAAAAATAATTTATTAATAATCTCATTAATAAAATTTACATCACAGTCTTATACATGAACATATGTACATAAAACTATTTTGGCTGTACGTTACAAAATATTTACCCTCTATAATACATAAATATATACATATAAAGTTGCTTTTCTCATTTGCTAATCAACAATATGCTTTTTACTAATGCCCCAATATTACGTCAAAGTTATAAACGAATTCAATATAAGCGACTTAAGAAAACCTTGGCCATCCTAAATCTTTGCTATTGACCTGTTCTATTCCCAATTTATTTTCTTAATTGTATGCTCAACCCAGCTGATAGAGAGTTTCAAAGTTTATTTATAATTCATTTTTTATGTATAAATTTAATTTGTTGATAAGCATCACCAACTTGTCAATTCTTTAAATTAATGATTAAAATCAAATACAGGGAAAATAATTCAACCTTCTTGATTATATTTCAAAATAATCTTAATAAAAGAATTGTTAAGGCTCTTGTTGTCGGCCATACCAAATTTCAGGACAAATTTTTCTGGATTAATCCAGTTCATCCTAGTTTCTGGATGATTAATAGTATTTTACTCCCATTACAAAAAAAAAAAAATTAAAAGGCAATTAGACAAAGAATGTGCACATTCATTAACTCTATATCAATACCAAATCATTGGATGGATTGGAAATCCGGTCTTCCTGAATTACTAATCCAGAACTTGCAGCTGGATTTGAACACAGGCACCTTAGTATTCTAGCATTCAGGAATGGACGATCTTTTCTTCTTTCTCTGATTTAGATTCTCTTCTACTCGAAAGAGTTAAGTATTTGCAAAAGGCCAATCTTCTCTATTCATGGCCTTTGATTTGGCATTAGTCCATCTTACACCTTTCTTGTCAATAATCTTGCTCATATTTGCCTCACAGGTTATCCTTCTTTGGCACGATCATATTATTAATCACAATGAATAAGCTCTTTGTTTCTCTAGGGGTTTTTTTTTTGGCAGTACTTATAGAGAGTTATTATTATAGCTTTTCGCAATCATTTTTTTTGGACTTCTAATTGGATTCCTAATTGAGTCTGTGGTATAAAAGACTTCTCTGGCATGAATAGAGATTATGTTTTGCACCAAACCGCTTAGGAGTTTTTAAAGACATTAGGTATAGGAAATTCGTTTGGAATATACGAATTATTACTGACACAGATTAGCCCTTTTGTCGAGGTAAACGCTCTGTGGAAAATCTTAGAGGTTCAAGTCAGCATCTTAACTTTACCAAGAATCCACTTATGCCTTTTTTTTTGTTTGGGGGAGGAACATTGGATAAAATATCCCATTGAACTATTGTTCAGGCATGTGCTATCAGTAATTACTCATGGTACAGTCTATTAAAAAAAAAAATTTGAAAAGAAAGTAAGAACTAAAAGCGAAAAATGTGCAAGTGATAAGAAATCAATGGGCCATATTGCTTGTAAAAATTACACCCTGAAATGCTGAGAATATACCAATACTGTGTACTATGTTCTAGCAATTTCCGTGTCCAAGATTGATAACCAGGGGGAAAATTATGGCAAACTATTGATATTTAGAACGTAATATTCATATTAATCTTTAAAATTTCGTTTGATTAATTGTAAATTTCATCCCTGAAGGAATATGCGATTACCAATCTGTTTTGTTCGTCCGCACTACATGTCCCTGGCAAGAAATTTATTTCTGCAAGTAGTAACTATTTGAAAAGCAATGCGATTGAATGGTGTATAGGCTCCAATTGTTAAAAATAAGATGTATAAAGGATATTCAAACTTTTTGTTAGTTTACGAAACCCAGAGTGAAACAAATTTTGTTACATTGTCGCATCCGTTAACAGAGAAGCCACATTCACAATAAAAGACAATAAGTTCTCTCCGAGAAAAAGTTTTAATATATGAAAAACTAGTTTACCCAGAAATAAATAAACTGATTGATCAAAAAACTAAAAATTCAAAGTACCTCACTTATAAAAAAAAAAAAAAAAAAGATAAGAAAATCTGGAACATCTACAAATATTAAAGCGGAAGCATTTTTTGCCTATTTGGCTATTAAGATCAAACCGGTTTTCACTAAAAATAATTAACATAATATCAATGAATGCTGACTTGAAAAAAATAGGGAAATATTGGAATGGTTCTATTTGATAATAAAAAAACCAATAATTTATTTTTCTTTTTAAAACTAATTTCAATGGTTTTTTAAAAATTATTTTTCTCTCAATGGGCATTTTATGTAAGAATTTTCAAAGAAAACAGCTAAAATGAAAAGACGTCAAAACGAAAGGTCGCAAAATGGGATTCCCCTTCACTTTACCAATTTTAAAATTCTTTCATTGTATAATACTACTCCTTAAGTGTGTACACGCAACATTATTATTTTACATAAACTACAAATACATTTACAACTATACTTAATCGAATTATCTAACAGTTAGCAAATTGTTTAAAGACTAATTAAAAATTAGGAAGTAGAAACTTTAAAAAAACTTGGCACCAAACAACCATAAAAAAATTATCGTACTACTTAAAAATAGTAATTATGTAAAGCCTTTATCTGCTTGATTGAGGAAACGCTGCAGTAAATAACTCTTAGATAACAATATTACTGATTAGGAACATATTAGGACTAGAAAGAAAATGTTAAATAAATGAAAATTAAAAAGTGACTTAGGTGTCTTATGTAAACTAGAAGATAAGTCTTCTTGTCCGCACAGCCACTATCCGCGGGCTTATTAATATCAGCAAAGAAAATAATTTTATCTAATAGAAGAAGAAGACGAAGAAGTAGCACACTCCGCAATCGTGGACATAAGTTCGATTTTCTGCACGATCTTAGAAAAAGTAGTATTATAACAATTAAGGAACTGTTTGTATTGTGCTAAAAAATCTAGTCACAGTTCTAGCGAATGGAGCAGGCAATAGTTTCAAGTGGATGATCGATTTGAAGTGGCAAGAGTGCCGTCAAGGAGAACATAAGCCCCAAGGGAAGGTACTTAATAAGGTAATAAAGCAGCGCACAGTCACTTACAGCGGATGACCCCCCAGACGTACAAATAAAAATCGTTTGAACCCGTAGTCACTTCCTTTGGAAATTGAGGCCTAAATCTTTAATGGTAAAGACAAATCTCTGAAATAAATTCAGTTAGTTTAAGCAACTCCAAACTCTGTGGGAGAACTGCAAGATACTTGTTTATACTCCAAGCAGGAAAAATCTTCTTTGAAATTCATTTTTTTGTAGCTGGAGGAAGTGTTGCAAGAATAGCAAATTTAAAATCGAGTTAATCCTTAAATTTGTACTTCTGTGGCAGTTTTGGGAGGACTTTTCAGAAAAAGTATCCTTCAAAATTATATAGATTTTATTTTCTACACATGATGTCAATACTTGAAACCGCGCTAAGAATTATAAGAGCAGAAGATTATTACTTGAATGTATAACCATGAAAGAGATTCTAACTTATCTCCTGAAATACAATCTTCAAGAATAGATCAGTTGTCTAGGGCGGTACCGGGAATTATCTGGAAGAGGAAAAGATGTCTAGAAATTGCTGTGACTTTTTAGTAGATGCTAAAGAGAGAATCGTGACAGTATTTTGTAAGACATCTTTAAGAAGAACGGGCATGTTACCCCTTTTAGGTTAGCAGTGCACTATTATATCTCTTTAAATCTGAAAAGCATTAAAACGAAAAATTTTGTCGATGAAATCTTAAATTCTGAAAGTATCTTGAATTTAAGTACCTAATTGTCGTAATTTGGAATGATTCAGAGGATTTACTGGTTAAAACAGTGATGATTTGTTCTCATTTTTTTAGAAAATATAATCGTGGAATGCCTACTACGTCAACGAAACTATGACGTTCTTAAAATACCAAATGATAATTTTGGGGAATCCCTCTGGCAATCCAAAGTCAAATTGTTTCTAATACTGGATCTAAAAAAAACAAAGCTCCCTTACATTTTCTATTGAAAGTCTATTTTTTAAAAAACCAGAAGATGATAGAAAATAAGAACGCATATTTCTGCAACAACTGAATTATGAAGAAGATAACACAACTAACAGGAAATTGTTTAACAACGATTTGATATAAAATAAATTCAAATAAAACTTCAAAAATTCAAGCTTACTGAAGTGTTTGTGTTAACTGAAGTGTTTTCTAAAGTACAGCTTAACCACTTTCTGATATCAATTCAACAACTTATAGCCAAACACAAAGTTAGAAATCTTAAAAAGTAAAATATCAAAATAGAATACCCGCGAAGATATGGTTATTAACTTAATGCTGATGGAGTATTAATCAGAACTCTAAAAAATCTCTAATGGTATTTAAAAAATTCGCTCCGAATTACTTTCTCTGTTGAAGAAGTAAAAAATATTTTAGATTATAGAGAGCTAAAGCTTTTCGTGGTCTATAAAAAACATTCTCAAGTTTTCTTCATTAATAATATTCACTCTTCATTCAGGTTATGACAGCTTAACAATTGGTTTCAAATCTCAAAATTGAAGTTGAAGTTAGAAAGCTAAAAAGCCTTTCAAGCAAGGTCGATCATTATTAGGCAAGATTCTGCAAGAAGGCAAAGATAGGTTCCGCAAAAGTACAACATTCAATAGTTTCACTTTTTAGCTGAAAAAATGGTTCCTAAGTTTGAGCTATAAATTAATCTAGACAAATTAACTAGAAATAAAACTTAGTAAGTTGGGGACAAATGACGTAAGTACTTTAACCTCAGAAACTAAAAATTCATTTAGGTACTAGAAGTAGATTCGATGGCTTATAATTGTAAATCTTTTGAAACAAAGATAATAATTCAAAAAACCAACTTTCAATTTCCCTGAGCTTCATTCAAATGTTCCAATGTATGGTTACATCGAATCACTGTTGAGCATCGCTGTAACAATGTTTTGCTGAAGGATCTCTGTAAGAATTTTCATGTTGCACACTTAGAGAGCTTGTTCTACACTTTGCCAAACACAGTTCGTAGTGATCGGTAACTGATGCAAAAACAACGTGGAAAGTATCTGGAGCACGTTGTAAAACACCTTGCAATAGTTGTTTCTGTTTAAAGAAAAACGTATTTAAAAAAAAAAAAAATGTTTTACAGAATCTATCTACAAGTATATCTATAAGTGAAATACCTTATTAGGCTGAAGACAACATGATACACAATATTCATAAATACTACAACACCCATTATCTTTACATGTTTCACAGGAATAGCGTACAGTTTTAGCCTTTAAGTCACAGCATCCACTTGGAAGCACATTAAACCTTGAACACACATAACCTGTAACGACATTTTTACACTTTCAAAACAAAGCAATCAAAATTGAATCTATAAACTGATTGCAAAATAAAAATTTAACCTTTATCATCAACCATAAGACTTTTCCCTTGGACTGAATTTCGACAAGTAGTTAACTTATTACTTGAATTCCCATCATCTGTTTCAGAATGCCATATAAGAGAATCAAAATTTCTCATTTTAACTGAATCTATGTCACTATTTGATGAAAAAGGTGTCTACAAGAGAAGAAGAAAATTAATTAAATTGGGCAAACATATAAAATATAATTCTGAATAATGTTTAAAATGATCACTAACCACCTCGTATAAAAAACTGATAATACAATAAAATAAGGAACATGAAAATATAATAAATAGTACTATTTTACGCCTTATAAACTTGGTAACATAGCTCAACGACATTTCATTAGATATTTAGTAGAAAATATTGAATTTTGTTTATACATTGCTAATTTGACCTATTCCAGAATGAGAAGGTACGACACTGTTACTATAACCTTCCCAACGATTATCGATATATATTTGGAACTCATTTACCTCTCTGTTTATCAAAAAAAATTCAATTTATTAGTCTCTTTTTTTAAAGAATGTTCTCAGAAACAAAGTAAAATAAATGAAACAAAAATAGCCTGAAATAAACTAAAAACAAATTACAAAATTTAGTTTTATGCTTACAGCGAGACGAGTTTAAAAATATTTTTAGTGTGTGGAGGCGATTTTACCATGACGAGAAGCGTGGAAATTCCATCAAGTTACCCTCTGTTGTCTTACATTAAATTGAATTTTATGTAATAATATAATGTTTCCTTAAATAATCACAATTTTCACGTTAAAAAAAGCTCCTAAGGTGTATAACCGTATTAAAACAACTTATCTCCTACTCTAAAACAAATGTATGAATAATCAAAATAATTTCATTTTTAACGCTTATTAAGAAATGATGAAAACATAACATAGACGTAGAAAAAGAAGAGAAATCTGGAACAATAGTCAAATTATAGTAATTTTCATATTATGATGAAGCAATTGAAGGACTAGTGGTTAACAGTACCTTAAGAATAAGTAATACTCTAGTGACAAATTCTCTTCATTGAATTTTTAATCTTGTGGTACCATAAAGTCTCTGGAATGGTGCGCACAGTCAATTTGCCCAGGTATTTTAGTCCAATGGAGGCGATAACCCTTTTAAATCTGTCCAGTATTAACTTTGGGATATTACTTCAATGGAATTGACTTGAGTTTCTCAAAAAATGACCACTCAGGCTTCCTTGAGAGACTGGCTCTGTTAGCCTGCTCAGGGGAGCAGTTGCCGTGGAGGCAGAGCACAGATTTAGCCTCCCTAAAAACACCATCCTGCATTTAATAACGTATTCCAGCTGGTTATTCATCCTCTATTAATCAGGCTTTGCAGCAAATTCAGTAACAATAGAGATGCATTACCTGCGATGTACAGAGGGCGACAGAATACCAGTACGGACCCGTTAAGGAATACGATCATCTAGATCTAGTTTTTGGGTAGGGTAATGGTCATATGGCAGGAATGGTGGAAAGCAGGTTGCTTATTTCTGTAGACCGCGTTCAGGAAGAAAGGTTTCGAGAAAATGGACTTGATCAATCAATGGGCACTTAACCGATGGACAAAAGACAGCGAAGACAAATTGAACTCAGTGAATAAAACAGGAGATGATAGAACACAATCTAGAACTGACAAAAGAACCAAACTTGGCGAAACAGCAGCAGAATTGGAGAACAACGCCAACAATAGAAATTAGAAACCAAGTTGAATACGAACATGAACTGTTTGATTACATTTTAAATTCTTACAGACTAAAACGTCCCCCAAATCTGCTGAAAACAAAATCCCAATGAATTCGTACGCATACATTTCGTAATATATAAATGATAAAATAGAAAAAAACATTCAAAGTAGACATGCAGAAATTGACTGACCTGGTCTGCTATACTTGGACTTGAAGTTCCGAAGAAGGATATTAACAAGTGGCCATATCATTGCTTAAATAATTATAATTCCGTTTATTCCAATAAAATGACTAGTGTCATTTGTTTCATGCATTACAATATCATGCAAATATAACTAATTACATGCAAATACACCTAATTACATGCAAATGATGATGGAGATGATGGTGAAAATGTAGTGGTTAGGAGTGCTGGGTAATATCGTTGATTTTTTTCCGTCGTAGCTCGCATATTTTACAGTTCCTGACCAGGGTCAGATATTCATCCATAATCAGAGATTGATTCATCAGTTTGTTGCAAAGAATTGGACTTCCACAAATCCTGATGACTCTAGTGTACAACGGAAACAGAGTGGAAGTCAAATTCTCTACAACAAACTGACGACTAAACCTCTGATGGTGGAAATCCAAACCAGTCAGAAATAATAAAAACATCCTTGCTACGAGGATAAAATCAAAGATTTGAGTTGGTGTGATAAATTTGTGAATCACAAATTTATACACACTTTAGTAAAATGAAGAAAAAATAAAATAAAATAATGGGAATTATAATCTTTATTATTTAAATACTCGTCGGTGGCTGGAGTGTGCCACTCCGGAGAGTTCTACTCGGAGATTCGTCGTAGATATGGACCACTTAATTAATTCCTCAGTTTACCTTATTTAGCTGCAGGGTGGAAAATGCAGCAATTACTTGCAGTACATATCCACCGATGTCTTCACCAGGTCATTGGATTAACGCAAAAAATTAGAACGCTAAAATTAACAACGCTCAATGTGAGAGTGGCAGATTCCTCACTGGGCAACACTTTAAATGCACTTAAAAATATTCACTTCTTTTCATAAAAGGCATTCACTCCCTTGACAACACTCCCGGACACTGTAACACTCCCGGATTTTATCACTCCCGAAGTTTAACACTTCCGGTTTACCTGCAAATACAAATAAAAAGAAAATAACAAGAGTGTCCATGTGAATGTACTGAGTGAGGTCATGTGTATGGTGTACTGAACTGAGGTTGGGCCGCGGGCAGCATCTTCCCAGCTGGTAGTATCAGCCGTATGGATAGAACTCTAACCCATTTAACAACTACACAACGAATCGTTTCAATCAGAAAGAATGGGATAAAAAGCCCACCTACTTCATCTTGAGGCGTCAAACTTAGGAAGAGTTAAGTGTACAGCAATGGACAATGAAAATTCAGAATAAGAAATACGTAGAAGCTGTACATTCAGACTTTCAGAACTGATGAAAATGTTATTACTAAAAACGTGGGAGCCAAAAGATCCATGAAAGGACTTCTCAATGAAAAGATGCCATTTCCGGAACGTCACTCCTGAAAATTGAGATCAAACGGGACATTGTTGAAAAAAGGCAGAAGTTACCGATATATTTCCGCCCAAGTGCGGTTTCTTAGTGCTGGGAATGCATCAAGATAGCTTTTTAAACTGCTGCAAGATCATCTCAGCTTCTTCACCAGGTGCATGGAGTTCATGTAAGCAAATGTACGAAGAAGGTAAAACGAAGCTGAGGAGGTCAAGGGAACTTCACATGCAGCATCGAACAGCACGATCTGAGTTTGCTCTTTTTTTTTTGTGCAGAGTAACAACGGGAAACTGACTTTCCTCAGATTAGAATCGTTTCCGAATGGGCTTGAAGGGAACTAGAACAGAGAGAGAGAGATTGGTCCCGCTGTTCTTACTCGTCTCTCTCTCCAAGAAGGGGTTCAATTTTTTTGAGAAGGATTTCAGGTGTCTGAAGAGTGAACAATTGATAAGAAGGAGTGCCAGTTGTGCTGTAGCGGAACTGAATATTTTCCAACGGTCTGTAACTATTACAATTGAACTAAACTAACTCTGCAAGAAAGCACTAATACGTTTGACAGGAAATGACGAACGAATTTTCTGCCTGGAAAAGATGACAGAGCATTTAGTGAAGTTGTTCTGTCAAATGGCCGCTTGATGATTCTAGATGCGGCCTCGCCTTACCCAAGAATTCTGTAGTTTAGCCTCCTAAGCTCGAGACTCTTATAGAAAACTCTAACCAGGATGGAGACCTGCGCATGAGCAGGAGGCTGTGAAAACTGGTGGCCAGTTAGAAAGCTAGATCACTGAGTGTTAGTAAAATGTTGTGTGCTGTGAGTGTTAGTGAAACTGTGCTGTGCTGATGTGGAAATCCCTGAAGAAGTGGCTGGTCCATTTTCACCCAGAATCTTTGCCTTAAGGCTTCTACAGCTCTAAACTTTTAGTTTTTCAAAATTTAATTTTAAAGTAATAATACGCGCTTTATTTTCTCCTGATTATTAAAACTTAAAACAGCTAGTATTAAATAATGTCGCTAAAATCTTTAACCAATTCGTTAATTTTAAAATTATCAAGTTAATAATTTTGAAACCAAAAGATAAATTTAATTTAAAAGTCTCTTAAATTTGAAAAAAAAATTATCCAATAAAATTCATAAATTTGATTCGGTAGAAACTTAAATTTAAATTCAATGAAACTATCATTTCAAAATTTAAAGCGTACTTGAAAATATGCGGAAAAATTTGAGAATTTTTTTTAAATAAAGAATATTTTATTTTTATTCTATTTCTATATACAGGGTGTCCCAAGCTATATGGATACAGGGTGTCCCAAGCTATATGGATTCAGGGTGTCCCAAGCTATATGGATAACGACTTTTTCTCGGAAACTAAGATAGCTAGAAAAAAACTAAAAAATACGTGTTCCCTTAGTTTTTTGTTAGGAATCCAAATTTACTTTGTAAATTTTTTTCGGTGCTTCCAAAAGCGAGATACAGGCACCGACTTCATTTTTTCAAATGGGAAGGGTGCGGTTTTTATTTCAGAAATAGATTCCTTGATTTTTTTAAAGAAAAATTTACTTGAACGGTTTTTTCCTGTGAGCGATATTTTAGAAGTTATGAATGAAAACATGATTCTTATAAGAAATTTCAAAATGATAATATTATAACGGTTTTTTGATTGAATAAGAAGAAAAGTACTATTTTATTATAAATTTTACTCCTCATTAATATTACAGATCATGCTCGAACTGGCCTCCACCATTAGAGATGCTGTTTCTTGCTAATTGTCCCTTACTGCCAAAGAAATAGATTCAGCTTTAACCGAGTTACAGGTATCTATTATTCTCTGCTTTAGTTCATCTACAGATGCAATCCCTGGTACACCTAGATTTAGAAATGCTTTTAGATGAGCAGAAATAAGAAAAGAAAGAAAAAAATTATGAATAATCACCTTGTTTTTCAGGTATCCCCAAAGGAAATAGTCCATAGGTGTCAAGCCCGGTGAACAAAGTGACCACTGAATCGCATGTCGATATAACATGCCCATCAAATAGCCTACCGAGATATCTCTTTACATGCCTGAAGGTGTTATATCCATCACGGGGGACGATTCAGTGACCACCTCGTTCACCGGATTTGACACCTATGGACTATTTCCTTTGGAGATACCCGAAAAATAAGGTGATTATTCATAACTTTTTTCTTTCTTTTCTTATTCCTGCTTATCTAAAAGCATTTCTAAATCTAGATGCATCAGAATCAAGCCGGGATTGCATCTGTAGATGAACTAAAGCAGAGAATAATAGATACCTGTAACTCGGTTAAAGCTGAATCTATTTCTTTGTCAGTAAGGGACAATTGGCAGGAAAGAGCATGTCTATGCATCTCTAATGGTGGTGGCCAGTTCGAGCATGATCTGTAATATTAATGAGGAGTAAAATTTATAATAAAATAGTACTTTTCTTCTTATTCAATCAAAAAACCGTTATATCATTTTGAAATTTCTTATAAGAATCATGTTTTCATTCATAACTTCTAAAATATCGCTCACAGAAAAAAACCGTTCGAGTAAATTTTTCTTTAAAAAAATAGAGAAATCTATTTCTGAAATAAAAACCGCACCTTCCCATTTGAAAAAATGAAGTCGATGCCTGTATCTCGCTTCTGGAAGCACCAAAAAAAATTTGCAAAGTAAATTTGGATTCCTAAAAAAAACTAAGGGAACACGTATTTTTTAGTTTTTTTCTAGCTATCTTAGTTTCCGAGAAAAAGTCATTATCCATATAGCTTGGGACACCCTGTATTTAGGAAAATCTGCTCCTGTAATTGCTAGAAATGATCATGCACTAAAAACATGCAGTAAACATGCAACATGCAGAAATTGGCTAACCTGGACCGCTTTACTTGGACTGGAAGTTCCGAAGAAGGATATTAACAGTGGCCATATAAATGTTTTAAATAATTATAATTCCGTTTATTTTTCTAAAATGACTAGTGCCATTTTTTTTCATGCAAGCAAAATAATTGGAACTATAATTATTGTAGATAAAGTAATTGTTTTAGAGGATAGATTTGTCGCATGTGTGGTGAGCCATTGCAAAGAATGACACTTAAAGGAGTTGAGAGTCATAAATATGGACCACAAAGTTAATTCCTCGCCCTACCTGATTAAGCTGTCGGCTGGGATATGCACCAATCACTTGCAGGTACATATCCATCGATGTCTTCTACAGCTCGTCAACACTGGACACTGGACACAGTTTAAAAGATCTTAACGGAAATGAAACTGTGACGTATTTACTATCTTGTGACGGAATTTTGAAAATAACCGGAGTAATTTATTTTTATTTTTAAGCGCACAGGTTAAAAGTAATCACCTCCATCTTAATAAAGGGTAATCAAGCACTCCCGATGCAAGCACTCCCGGGGATTTTAACACTCCCGCACTCCCGGGGATTTTAACACTCGCGCACTTCCTGTAACAATAGAAACAGAATTACGTTTAAATCTGATAAGCACTGCTCTGATTTATGCATTTTTCCAGTAAACTGTTATTACATTGATGGCAATAAGAGATAATTACAACTAAATAAGTCCTAAAGTGCCTTTACCTCCAAGTCCTTCAGCTCTTCTCTTTCAGCCTTCATCTTCTGTTAGTCAGCTTCCTCAAGTCCACTTTAATGTATTATTCCACTTCTTCAGTTTTTCTTGTTTCTTCGATCTTTTTCATCAATGCTAACATTAATACACTCCTTTCGACCAGTCGATCTCAAGATTTATTTTCTCCAAGCTCTCAATGTTAGTATCCACTTCTTTCTTCCTTAATATCCATGTTTTTCACGCAATCAGGAACATATGGCGGATAATAGTTGTTTATCCTCTGTCTTTATTTTATATTTGATGGCGTTAACAACAACGCAACAGCTTAATCTTATCTTCCAAAACAAATCTTGAATATCTTTAGGGCTGGCTGTGGCTGTCTGTAGCCATGTTGCTAGTGTTGTTAAGTACCAGGTGATCACGATAACGCCAACAAGATTTAGCCCTAAAAAGGGTTTCTGATTGTTCCTTTTTTTTGCCGAAATAATATCCAGAAGTTTTGTTGTGACCATTCAGTTATTCAGACACTTGCCATGTACTCCCCTAAAGTAACTCCAGCTATTTTGAAGGATCCAACATTGATGTAGCATTGTCATATCCTGATTCTTAGAAAATACCGTTTTGTTTTCAAGATAAGGCTGACTATCTTGCACCAATCTTCAGATAATTTGGAAAAGCTAATATCTTAGAAATTTCACCCTCTTCTTGACCCTAAATATACCTAAAAGTTAGAGAGGATATTCCCAAATCGTGTACTGTGTGTTTTTTGGTAGTGTATTCAAAATATGATGTACTGTTCTGGTGTATGCGCATAGTGTACTGAGCTCAGGATATCCCGTGGGGACGCTACTCCCCAGATAGTTGTATGCGTCAACTACCCCTTGCGGGAAATGATTAATTAAGAAGAGGCGTGTAAGAAAAGTATGTTTTTAATTGCATTTTCATTCTTTTATTTCTAAAAAAAATCAGCTGTTAACTTTAACATATTCATAAATTG
This sequence comes from Rhodnius prolixus, assembly GCF_049639745.1. NCBI lineage: Eukaryota > Metazoa > Arthropoda > Insecta > Hemiptera > Reduviidae > Rhodnius > Rhodnius prolixus. The sequence continues at coordinate 8,141,148 of NW_027411583.1, read as the reverse complement.
TTTATCGCTGGTCTCCTTGGTAACCAAATAGACTCTGCTGACTAAATTTCTTTTCTTAATTTCTGAATTGTACGAATTATAAAATTCATTATCATAAAAACATATATGCGTAAAAACCCATTATAAAAAATATAAAATACATAAAAATGAGGCAGCCTGTAAATTAAGAATTAATACAGTAAATATTCGATACATAAATTACTTGTTCTTTCTATTCGTAACTTTGCAGTTGGTTGTCTTATTTCATACTTATGTGAACTGATTTCACAATACGATTTATTAAGAAGTAATTCAGCACATCGAACCGCTTGCGAGTGTTTGTGTATTTTGAGGTAACGGAAATTGTAAAAGTATAGAGAAAATCGTTAATGTAATTAACCCTCAAAATAAAACCGGAAATATGATAAATGTTTTTTTAAATGATACTTCCGCTTTATTTATGTTGTAAAAATTGCTAATGTCCTATGATGGTACCTAAACCTTTAGCACACCGACTAATTTAATTAAACATCTAAACTACTCGTACAATAGTTTTTCTAATAGTCAAACCTCCAAATTGGATTTTATAGTTCTTTTTAGCAGGACTTAAGGAGAAGTTTGAACTTACGGAATTTCCCTTCTCGGAGCTTTACAGTATGACACATTCGCTATTATTTTTTAAAAACTACTTTAATTTTAGAGACCTCCAGATTTAGAGAAAGACTGACTGGTCTTAGACTTAAGATTGTTTGGTAAGGTGGCTAGAACCGCTGAAGAGGCTCAACCAGGACTTTGGTGGTATTGGCTACCATTTTTATGACATGACTCAAACAGGAAGGGCCTTCGTGGCTAAGTTCCGATGGAGGGTAGCCTCCTTAAAGCTGTCGGATTCAGCTCCCACAATGCATCCTCAATGGGGAGAGAACTTTCTCAGAGGCGCGTTGAGGAGTTGGTACTGTCTCTGTTAGCCTGCTCCAGGGAGGAGCAGTTGCCCGGGGAGCACCTCGGGGAGGTAGAGCTCAGATTTTTGCTCCCCAAAAATTTATTCCTGCCATTTCTTTTAACTAGTTACGACACTCTTGTCATGCAGGCAAAGCAGCTAAATTCTAGAAGATTGGAAATGCAATACCTGCGAAATTAAGAGCGGGGAAACTAGCCATGTTGCGTCTAGGAGTGTACCCGTCTGGTCTAACAGAATTGGCGATGGAGGGTTGGCAGGAATAATTGAAAACAGGTCGCCTAACAGGAGGGACCGGATTAGAAAAATTAGGGGAGAGAAATGTGGATCGAATGATAACCTAGAGTGAACAAATGGAGAGCCTCTTCATGGAGATGTCTAAAGAAAAACGGCCAAGGAAGAAGTGGATCTTTACTGGAGTCCAGAAGATGGAGAGCCTCTTCATGGAGATGTCTAAAGAAAATGGAGATGTCTTCTTTGCACCAAGAAAGAAGTGGATCTTTACTAGAGTCCAGAAGATTATTTAAAAAGAAACCGAACTAGCATACAATTTACTCAAATTGGACAACCAACAAAAGAATCTAGTACCGAAGCATGAACATAGGACTTAGTTTGAGATACGAAGTTGAAATCTAAGTTTTAAGTGTAGTGAGATGAAGATAATGTCACGTGATGTATTGCACATCGGATTGCTTCACAATTTACTTGTGAGTGTGTGTGATATATTATTGAGCCAGAGAACGGAAGCCTGTGGGATTCGCCATACCCAAGAAGCTGCACACATCAGCTGTCTCCGCAGGCCTGTGTAGATCCTGTAGAGAATGTTCAGAATGGTCTCGGATAAAAAATATCCCTAATTATTACATTGACTGTTTCCTGTTACTGGAATCGCTTTCCTTAAATCTTGATCCCCTATTGTACCCTACCTAATAATTAAAACCACTTAGTTCAAGTTCTTTGCCGGTTGAACCCACCTATTTCCCCTTTAAATAATTATTATCGCGCATAACCCTACATCAAATACCTCTCGTGCACCATTAGATGCACTTTCTATCACACGGAACCTTTTTTGGAAACCACTTCCTCGTTTTAGGCAATTAGAACCAGATTTCTTTCACGCTGACCCTTTTTTGAACCAAATTGCTCTCAACACCTCTTTTCGGAACACCATCTCTCACTTTGACTCTCCACTGATCAACACTAACCAATTCTTTTTGAACCACTCAAAAAGTTGTTGATCAAACAATCATCGTAAGAGAAAAGCGAACCAAAACTAACCAATGAGGTAACGAGCATTATGGTTAAAGCAAGGATTTTCGTGAATGGAAACTGGCCCAAATTGCTAAAACTAAAAAAGGTAAAGTGCGAGAGAAAAGTGTTTCGAATGGCGCAAGATAGGTTATCTGAAATACCGAGATACGCGAGAGAGACCAGATTAAGAATGAAATTGATTGGTACGAAGAAGAGATGCGTGAATAAATAGTGTACCTAAAGTGACGGATTGGGTAAAAAAAGAATTATTTTGGAAGGAAATTTGGTCCTATTGATGCAATAAAATAGTTCAAAAAGGGTTAACGCGGTAATAACGGTAATAACAGGAAATGTAAAGGGCATGATTTGAAGAAAGTTGTACAGATTTGAACAGCCAATGTATATTTAGTTTTTCTTTTGTAATTTGTGTGTGTGATTCGACGAGCCGGAAATTGTAAGGCCTGTGGGGTCGCTAAGCCCAAGTAGTTGCACACATCAACTATTTCCGCAGGCCAACGTATACATATTTGGTTTTTCTTTTATAGTTGAAAATTATAGATTTCTTGGTTTTGTTTGTGGTTTTGTTATTGCTTTTATGTTATTTGATTTGTAAGATGATGTATTGCTCATCAGATTGCTTCACAAATTGCTTGTGAGTGTGTGTTTCGACGAGCCGGAAATTGTAAGGCCTGTGGGGTCGCTAAGCCCAAGTAGTTGCACACATCAACTATCTCCGCAGGCCAACGTATATTTAGTTTTTCTTTTGTAATTTGTGTGTGTGATTCGACGAGCCGGAAATTGTAAGGCCTGTGGGGTCGCTAAGCCCAAGTAGTTGCACACATCAACTATCTCCGCAGGCCAACGTATATTTAGTTTTTCTTTTGTAATTTGTAAGTGTGATTCGACGAGCCGGAAATTGTAAGGCCTGTGGGGTCGCTAAGCCCAAGTAGTTGCACACATCAACTATTTCCGCAGGCCAACGTATATTCGGTTTTTCTTTGATAATTGAAAATTATAGTATTTTCTTAGTTTTTGTTTATGGTTTGTTATTGCTTTTATGATATTTGATTTGTAAGATGATGTATTGCACATCGGATTGCTTCACAAATTGCTTGTGAGTGTGTGTTTCGACGAGCCGGAAATTGTAAGGCCTGAGGGGTCGCTAAGCCCAAGTAGCTGCACACATCAACTATCTCCGCAGGCCAACAAATATTTGGTTTTTCTTTTATAATTGAAAACTATATATTTTAGGTTATTGCGGAAATAATTATCAACACCGAACTAACAAATTGACAACTTTTCATTTATGCACTTCCTCCGTTGAACCAACCTATTTCTATTATAAAACAACACTATCTCGCATAACCCTACATCAAATACCTCTCGTGCACCATTAGATGCACTTTCTATCACGCGGAACCTTTTTTGGAAACCACTTCCACGTTTTATGCAATTAGAACCAGATTTCTTTCTCGCTGACCCTTTTTTGAACCAAATTGCTCTCAATACCTCTTTTCGGAACACCATCTCTCACTTTGACTCTCCACTGATCAACACTAACCAATTCTTTTTGAACCACTCAAAAAGTTGTTGATCAAACGACTCATCGTAAGAGAAAAGCGAACCAAAACTAACCAGTGAGGTAATGAGCATTATGGTTAAAGCAAGGATTGGCGCGAATGGCAACTGGCTCGAATTGCCAAAACTAAAAAAGGTAAAGTGCGAGAGAAAAGTGTTTCGAATGGCGCAAGAAAAGGGTATCTGAAATACCGAGATACGCAAGAGAGACCAGATTAAGAATTAAATTGATTGGTACGAAGAAGAGACGCGTGAATAAATAGTGTATCTAAAGTGACGGATTGGGTAAAAAAAGAATTATTTTGGAAGGAAATTTGGTCCTATTGATGCAATAAAATAGTTCAAAAAGGGTTAACGCGGAAATAATGATTTTCAAATACCTCTCGTGCACCATTTGATGCACTTTCTATCACACGGAACCTTTTTTGGAAACCACTTCCACGTTTTATGCAATTAGAACCAGATTTCTTTCACGCTGACCCTTTTTTGAACCAAATTGCTCTCAACACCTCTTTTTGGAACACCATCTCTCACTTTGACTCTCCACTGATCAACACTAACCAATTCTTTTTGAACCACTCAAAAAGTTGTTGAGCAAACGAATCATCGTAAGAGAAAAGCGAACCAAAACTAACCAATGAGGTAATGAGCATTATGGTTAAAGCAAGGATTGGCGCGAATGGCAACTGGCTCGAATTGCCAAAACTAAAAAAGGTAAAGTGCGAGAGAAAAGTGTTTTGAATGGCGCAAGAAAGGTTATCTGAAATACCGAGATACGCGAGAGAGACCAGATTAAGAATTAAATTGATTGGTACGAAGAAGAGACGCGTGAATAAATAGTGTATCTAAAGTGACGGATTGGGTAAAAAAAGAATTATTTTGGAAGGTAATTTGGTCCTATTGATGCAATAAAATAGTTCAAAAAGGGTTAACGCGGAAATAATGATTTTCAAATACCTCTCGTGCACCATTTGATGCACTTTCTATCACACGGAACCTTTTTTGGAAACCACTTCCACGTTTTATGCAATTAGAACCAGATTTCTTTCACGCTGACCCTTTTTTGAACCAAATTGCTCTCAACACCTCTTTTTGGAACACCATCTCTCACTTTGACTCTCCACTGATCAACACTAACCAATTCTTTTTGAACCACTCAAAAAGTTGTTGAGCAAACGAATCATCGTAAGAGAAAAGCGAACCAAAACTAACCAATGAGGTAATGAGCATTATGGTTAAAGCAAGGATTGGCGCGAATGGCAACTGGCTCGAATTGCCAAAACTAAAAAAGGTAAAGTGCGAGAGAAAAGTGTTTTGAATGGCGCAAGAAAGGTTATCTGAAATACCGAGATACGCGAGAGAGACCAGATTAAGAATTAAATTGATTGGTACGAAGAAGAGACGCGTGAATAAATAGTGTATCTAAAGTGACGGATTGGGTAAAAAAAGAATTATTTTGGAAGGTAATTTGGTCCTATTGATGCAATAAAATAGTTCAAAAAGGGTTAACGCGGAAATAATGATTTTCAAATACCTCTCGTGCACCATTTGATGCACTTTCTATCACACGGAACCTTTTTTGGAAACCACTTCCACGTTTTATGCAATTAGAACCAGATTTCTTTCACGCTGACCCTTTTTTGAACCAAATTGCTCTCAACACCTCTTTTTGGAACACCATCTCTCACTTTGACTCTCCACTGATCAACACTAACCAATTCTTTTTGAACCACTCAAAAAGTTGTTGATCAAACGAATCATCGTAAGAGAAAAGCGAACCAAAACTAACCAGTGAGGTAATGAGCATTATGGTTAAAGCAAGGATTGGCGCGAATGGCAACTGGCTCGAATTGCCAAAACTAAAAAAGGTAAAGTGCGAGAGAAAAGTGTTTCGAATGGCGCAAGAAAGGTTATCTGAAATACCGAGATACGCGAGAGAGACCAGATTAAGAATTAAATTGATTGGTACGAAGAAGAGACGCGTGAATAAATAGTGTACCTAAAGTGACGGATTGGGTAAAAAAAGAATTATTTTGGAAGGAAATTTGGTCCTATTGATGCAATAAAATAGTTCAAAAAGGGTTAACGCGGAAATAATGATTTTCAAATACCTCTCGTGCACCATTTGATGCACTTTCTATCACACGGAACCTTTTTTGGAAACCACTTCCACGTTTTATGCAATTAGAACCAGATTTCTTTCACGCTGACCCTTTTTTGAACCAAATTGCTCTCAACACCTCTTTTTGGAACACCATCTCTCACTTTGACTCTCCACTGATCAACACTAACCAATTCTTTTTGAACCACTCAAAAAGTTGTTGATCAAACGAATCATCGTAAGAGAAAAGCGAACCAAAACTAACCAGTGAGGTAATGAGCATTATGGTTAAAGCAAGGATTGGCGCGAATGGCAACTGGCTCGAATTGCCAAAACTAAAAAAGGTAAAGTGCGAGAGAAAAGTGTTTCGAATGGCGCAAGAAAGGTTATCTGAAATACCGAGATACGCGAGAGATACCAGGATAAAATATAGGAAATTGTGGAGATCGATTTTTTGCTAGTGTCCCCCCTCCCTAGGCGCCAGAGCCCTTTTAGCCATCTCGCCTTAAATCCAGGGAATCTTTTAAGATTGTTAGGTTAGTCAAAGTTAATGGTCTTGGCAAAAAAAATAAAAACTAACTTTCCCCACGGGATTCACTCTGGAAATTGAAGTAGGCGAGATGCCCAGACCACACCACGAGGAGGTTGGGTTGGCTTGAGGATTAGGCGAAGAAAGGCTAAAAATTGCCTCCACTTCACCATCCCCCTTGTGGTCCATATGAGTAATCACTTAACGCGGACAACTACAGCAAAATAAAATGTACGAAATGGCCGCTATCACAAAACCTTTTAAGAATCAAGATGCGTACTCTATTATTTGAAATTTAAATTAGGTTTTATGAAAACAAAAGGGAGAAACTGCCTAAATAAAGGTCCCTTCAAAGGGCTGTTACACTAAATAAGCCTCTTCTTTTTATAGCCCAACTTCCAATGATTGCTCTCTCCATATCGCTAGTAAGGTGGTCTAATCCGCATGATCACTATGGCAGCGTGAGAGGAAATGAAAATCAAATTGGTTGGTTTCCGAGAACATCCTGGAAACTGAGGAATTCTGCGGATAATTCGTCTGTATTTAGTCATTCTGAGTTTGGACCTTTTAGTTATTATAATACTATTTTATAATATAATAATATAATATATTTTATTTTATATTAGTATGTTTTATTTTATATAGTATGTTCCAAAAGTCCCATAACCCCCTACAAACATCCGTGCAAAGTGTTCTTTTAACAGCATGTATATGTTGAGGAGAAACTTTTAAGTAGCATCCTTAACAAAAACAGTTTAAAATGTTAAGTATAAGGGTTGATTAAACGCCAAAAGGTACACAAATCAGCAAGTACCCAACTTCATTAATTCATTAATATTTACGTAATTTTACTGCATTAATATTCATTAATATTTTTTAGAATTTATTAGATGTCACAGCTGGCCATTTTCGTCTACAAAATATATGTTCAAGTAGCACTGTAGATTGACTGTAATATCTAGTTATTTATAATAATCAAACTGTTAATTACAGGTTAAAAAGAAAAATGTTATAAAAAATTAAAAATAACTGTGTGTTATTTGTGCTCACGAATATTTCGGTAAGACGAATTCAAGACAGTAGCCGACTCTAACTTTGTATTTTTCTACTTTAACATGCATGTACGTATATATGATTTATCATAATTATAAGAAAAAAATATTATAAATGAAGTGGCCAGCATAAGGGTCTGTGACATCTAATAAATTCTAAAAAATATTAATGAATATTAATGCAGTAAAATTACGTAAATATTAATGAATTAATGAAGTTGGGTACTTGCTGATTTGTGTACCTTTTGGCGTTTAATCAACCCTTATACTTAACATTTTAAACTGTAAGTTTTTGTTAAGGAGATTTTTGAACCTTTTGGATAGATTTCGGTTGCATGATTTGAACTGTCTAATGATTTTCCTTTTTGTCTATTTTGCAAAGTTACATATCTGCTTTACAGATTTTTTTAAATTTGGAATAAGCAATTCTATCATTATAACCTGATAAGGTGTTAAGTCGGAACCGTAACTACCACTGGAGAGATCTTTTTAAAGAATTATTATAGTTGCGGTCCCCCAAACCATGCTCAATAACAATTTTTTTTGAAAAAGCGTTTTGAATAAAATAGGAAGGTATTTGTACGTAAATAGCAAAATTAAACTGCGTTTTCAGTACTTTCTTTTAAGAGAAGTAAGAAAAATAAACTGCGATTGCAGTACTTCTAGGCAAAGAGCAAAGATTTTTTAATCGAACGACAATTCATTGATTTAAATCGGTTCACTCATTGATGTTTTATTAAACGATTGCAGTATTTCCTCTTAGTAGGTGCAAGAGCTTGATGGCACTTCACAGCCAAGTAGAGGAGCTTTAACAACTTATTCGAGCTGAACTTTATCAAAATCGGACTAAGCGTTATAGAAATATTGGTAATAATAGTTTTAGAAAGGGCCTTACTTGGGTGGGGCAAACTCCCCTCTTTATGAGGCACAGCGTTCAGACTTTTAAAGTGCAAATCAGTACAAAATTTCGATTCGAATGATACTTCATTCATGACAATCGGTTCTCGTGTCGATAATTTGAAACGATTGCTATACTTTCCCTTAACAAGTGTAAGAGCTGATCGCCGCTTTAATGTTACGTAGAGGAGCCCTAACCCTATCATCCTACCAATTTTTTTCAAAATCGGGCCAAGATTTACAGAGTAATTAGTAATAATAATTTTGGAGGGAGCCTTACATAAAGGGGGCTATCTCCTCTCCTATTCGATGTACAGCGTCGAGACCCCCAAAAGGCACATCTACATAAAATTCCGAATCGAATGACACCTCATTCATGAAAATCGGTTCACGCGCTTAGGCGCTACGTTGTTTACAAAAAAGGTAACAAGAACAACAACAACAACAACAACAAGAAGAACAAGAACAAGAACATTTTTTGAAAAAGCCGTTTTTGCTCATTTTCGGCAAATTTTTTCTCGAAACCTATAAGATCTGGGTTGTTGCAACAAAATTACAGTTATAAAGGAGGATTTGCCCTATATTTTAAAGAAAATTTGGGAATTTTATCTTTTATTGAAAAAGAAAAAAAAATTGTCAAAGTTGGGTGTTTTTCAACGTTACGCTTTTTCGTGCATTTTTTGATCATCAACCCTTATACAACTGTCCTACCGGACAGTTTTAATAAACAAGTAAACCATCATTTACTCCAGGCGTTGAGTGTGCACACGGTCATTATTCTCCTCCAGAAGCGATGTGAAATGCGCCGCAGCATTGCTGGAGTGATGGAAGCAAATGCATTCCGAACAGTGTCTTTGAGGACTTCAGTTGTCTGATAACGATTCTGGGCGACTTTTTGTTTGATGTATCCCCATAATGCGTTTTCACAGGATGTCAGATCAGGACTTCGTGGTGGCCATTTCAGAGGCTCCGGTAACGCTGGCGATCCTCTTTCTATCCATCTACCTCTGAACACTTAGTTTAGGTATTCCCTCACGCTTATTGCGAAATGAGCTAGCGCCCCATCTTGTTGAAACCAGATTCGATCTCGAAGCCCCAAACGTTCCAATTGTGGTATAAACCAGTCGCGTAGCACGGCGAGATAAGTGCGCTGATTCACTGACACGGTGACATGAGTCTCGGGGTCTTCGGAATGGTTGATGGACTTCCTGAATGCAGTCTATCCTTAAAGGAACCAGTTTCAAATAGCTTGTTCTCCCAAAGTAAAATTGTTAACTTCGGAGGTACTGCCCTATTAAATCTAACGTTAAACTCATTTTGGATTACTCTCAGTGTTTTTTTCCAGTATGAGGTTGTTCATGAGCCCAGATACTCATGACGATTCGCTCCTCAAGGGTATAATTTGATTCGTCAGACATTCTTTTGATGACCTAATATCTCCGGGAATACAAAACATCATATATCACACAGTTAGATGGAGGTAATGGGACTTTTGGTACAATTATATTATTATTATATTTTATTTTATATTATAATATGAAAGGTGACCCAAAATTAACGCAATTTTGATAGAAAACACAGTTCATAATTAAAAATTGTAAATTAACATAGTATTCCAAGCGTAGATCGCTCTAATTATTCTAGATATCAGAATATTTATTTATCATTAGACAGTTCAAATCATGCAACCGAAATCTATCCAAAAGGTACAAAAATCTCCTTATCAAAAACTTACAGTTTAAAAAGTTAAGAATGACAGTGTTAACCGCTGGATACTTTCTCTCCAAATGCTCACAGCGCACCATCTACATTTCTACATCATCAACAACAGATTTAATTGGAAATTACAAAATAATTAAAAGGAATCAGCTGTTGCAGCTTCGAACAAAACAAAATATTTTTCAGGAAATACGCCCACATCTGGTGGACGCCAATTCATTAAAAATTAGACAGGAAATAAAACCGTACATTACAGTGTTTTATACATTGAAAAAAAACAAAAAAAAAACAACAAATATTAATCACCAAAGGGGAAAGGATTGCTGCAATATATGGTGGTAATTAATGTTAATTGCAATAAAACGGTATTTTTATTATATTTCAGCTACCTAGAATTACCCATAAAAATCTTTTGTTCATAAAAAGAGTTTCAATCAACGAAGCAATTAACCAAGCTGAAGTATGGGAACAAGCAGATATTGTCCTAATGTTTCAACTTCCGGGCAAGCGGAATTCAATATATTAATTACTAGAATTGTGGTAAAGAAAGTTGTGAGTGTTGTTCAATTAAGTAGAGTAAAGTAATGCCTATTTTTTCAGGCAGACTTTACATCCAATTACCAAATTAGGTGTCGTGGACGGAGGAGACTAGCAAACATACTTTACTATAAATTTCTTATATTAACCATTAAATAAAATCCAAGGGCTAGACTAGTACCGCAATACATCTTAGCTTTGCGGGTCTAGCCTATAACCGCCTAACATAGTTTACTATAAATTTCTTATATTAACCATTAAATAAAATCCAAGGGCTAGACTAGTACCGCAATACATCTTAGCTTTGCGGGTCTAGCCTAATAACCGCCTAACATACTTTTACTATAAATATCTCATATTAATTAATAAATAAAATCCAAGGGGTTAGACTAGTACCGCAATACATCTTAGCTTTGCGGGTCCAGCCTAATAATCGCCTATCATACTTTACTATAAATTTCTCATATTAACCATTAAATAAAATCCAAGGCTTAGACTACTACCGCAATACATCTTAGCTTTGCGGGTCTAGCCTATAACCGTTATAGAGGCGCCTGCTTCTTATATTGTTTAAGCACGCTAATCATAATATTCTAAAGGAATCGATAAAAAATATTTCGAAATTTTTGACGTGGTTGATTAAAAAAAAATTTTAGCCACTCCTGCTTATCGTTTCAACAACTTTGCGATCGACATTTCGATCTAAAAATCGCAATTCTTCCTTTTTGCAAGTTAAAATAAAAAAATAAATAAAAGTTGGTGGTAAACACACCACGAACTTTTATAGAAAGGGGATTAATATAAATGTATAGAGAGAGACTAATAATATCTCCTTAACAAAAACTTACAGTTTAAAAAGTTAAGTATAAGGGTTGATTAAACGCCAAAAGGTACACAAATCAGCAAGTACCCAACATTTCATTAATACTTCATTGATATTATTTAAGTAATTTTACCGCATTAATTTTCATTAATATTTTTTAAGAATTTATTAGATGTCACATACCCTTATGCTGGCCATTTTCATCTACAAAATATTTGTTCAAGTAGCACACCATTTAACTTAGATTGACTGTAATATCTATTTATCTATAATAATCAAACTATTAATTACAGGTGAAAAAGAAAACGTTATAAAAATAAAAAAATATGAGGCTTAAAAATTCAAAAAAATTTTTAAAAAATGCTTACACCAACATACATCAATGATTTTGTTTATTTATTTTTATTTTTAAATAAAAATCGTCGGTTTAAGTTCATTCTTCGATTAAAGTAATTGTTATTTTATGTAGTAGTCAATCTGGCTTTATCGTAAATAATATAGTTGTCTTCAATTACATTCTCCATCTAGGTGTTCTTCCCACAATGTTGTGTATATGTAATATAAAGTAAATAAGATATGCATATTTTTAGGACAGCTAATTATTCCAGTATTTTACTATAAGTAAAATTAGGGGAACTAAATTAAATTACAATTGAGAAATGAATAAATAATTTTGAATAATCTACTTGTTATTAACTGTGTGTAATTGTGCTCACGAATATTTCGGTAAGACGAATTCAAGACTGAAATATTGTTTTAAATCCTCCGTGATTCAAATTTAAACAGTAGCCGACTCTAAATTTGTCTTTTTCTAATTTAACATGCATGTATATGTGACAACTTCAGAATAAAGGGCACATTAAAGAGAAATCAGAAGAATAATTTGGAATAGAGTTAAAATAAAGTACCTATTTATACGAAGATATAATATACATTTTATCACAATTATAACTATTATGAATGAACTGGCCAGCATAAGGGTATGTGACATCTAATAAATTCTTAAAAAATATTAATGAAAATTAATGCGGTAAAATTACTTAAATAATATCAATGAAGTATTAATGAAATGTTGGGTACTTGCTGATTTGTGTACCTTTTGGCGTTTAATCAACCCTTATACTTAACTTTTTAAACTGTAAGTTTTTGTTAAGGAGATTTTTGTACCTTTTGGATAGATTTTCCTTTTTGTCTATTAGCAAAGTTACGCCTGCTTTACAGATTTTTTTAAAATTTGGAATAAGCTATTCTATCATTATAACCTGATAAGGTGTTAAATCGGAACCGTAATTACCACTAGAGAGATCTTTTTAAAGAATGGTTATAGTTGCGGTCCCCAAACCATCCTCAATAACCATTTTTTGGAGAAAGCGTTTTGAATAAAATAGGAAGGTATTTGTACGTAAATAGCAAAATTAAACTGCGATTTCAGTACTTCCTTTTAAGAGGAGCAAGAAAAATAAACTGCGATTACAGTACTTCTCCCTAAAAGGCAAAGATTTTTAATCGAACGACAATTCATTGATGTAAATCGGTTCACTCATTGATAATTTTAACGATTGCAGTGCTTCCTCTTAGTAGGTGTAAGAGCATGATGGCACTTCACAGCCACGTAGAGGAGCTTTAATCACTTCTTCGTGCTAAATTTTATCAAAATCGGACTAAGTTTTGTAGAAATATTGGTAATAATAGTTTTAGAAAGGGCCTTATTTGGGTGGGGCGAACTCCCCTCCTTATGAGGCATAGCGTCGAGACTTTTAAAGTACAAATCTGTACAAAATTTCGATTCGAATGACACTTCATTCATGAAAATCGGTTCACGTGTCGATAATTTGAAACGATTGCTATACTTCCCCTTAACAAGTGTAAGAGCAGATCGTCGCTTTATTGTTAGGTAGGGGAGCCCTAACCCTATCATCCTACCAAATTTTATCAAAATCGGGCCAAGATTTACAGAGTAATTAGTAATAATAATTTTGGAGGGGGCCTTACGTAAAGGGGGCTAACTCCTCTCCCATTCGATGCACAGGGCCGAGACCCCCAAAAGGCACATCTACATAAAATTCCCAATCGAATGACACCTCATTCATGAAAATCGGTTCACGCGTTTAGGCGCTACGTTGTTTACAAAAAAGGTAACAACAAGAACAACAAGAACAACAAGAACAACAAGAAGAAGAAGAACAAGAACAAGAACATTTTTTGAAAAAGCGGTTTTTGCTCATTTTCGGCAACTTTTTTCTCGAAACCTATTAGATCTGGGTGGTTGCAAAAAAATTACAGTTATGAAGGAGGGTTTGGAGTAAGATTTAAAGAAAATTTGGGAATTTTATCTTTTATAGAAAAAGAGAAAAAAATTGTCAAAGTTGGGTGTTTTTCAACGTTACGCTTTTTCGTGCAGTTTTTGATGGTCAACCCTTATACAACTGTCCTACCGGACAGTTTTAATGTGGGCGAATAAGAATTCACTTAGCCAGTAACCTAAACATAACATCTCACACAGGAGGTATTGCATACCTCTAAACTCATCCCCACCACTTAGATCACGTAGCCTTTTAGTTGGAGTGTACGCGACAGAGTTAGTTCAGTTCGCCGGCAACTTGGAGTTACCGCAGTGCATTCCAAACAAGGATGATAGCTAGGACTTCGTAGCAGAAGCAATTATTACAGCCATTTCTTATTTCCAAACAAGTAATTATATTTTTTATCTATAAAAGTTTTATTTAGAATAATTTTAATGTTTAGAATATATGGAGGAATCTTATTAAATAATATTATTAATTGAAAAAATGGATTATTATCAAATTGTATCCTATTTTATTATCGTGCTGAGCTTTTCATATTCTCTCACCAAATAAAAGGAAGTTTAACTATCAAACTTGTAGATTTTCGAGTTCGTTTTTAGCGGAAATACGTAATACTGAATTCCCGTGAATATGAAAAGAATGTTGCTTTATCTTATTATTTGAATAAGAGGAAGTATTGTAATCGTTTCGAAATTGTCAATATCAAGTTTCTTTTTTTATATGATTTAAGGCGCGTCAACATCTATGGTTATTGGCGCCCGGAGTTTTTTTCAGTGCACTGCCGGCCTCCGGACAGTGTTCTCTCGTTACAGACAACACTGTTACATCACCGGACAGTTAGCTGTAAGAAGCTCCTAGGAAGAGAAAATCTAAGGGTCAGCTGCTGGATTCGAACCAGGGACCTCCGCGTGGGTATGACCTTCCAGTATGCTAACCTCATAGCTAATCCCTATCTATGGTTATTGGCGCCCGGAGTTTTTTTCCAGTGCACTGCCGGCCTCCGGACAGTGTTCTCTCGTTACAGACAACACTGTTACATCACCGGACAGTGAGCTGTAAGAAGCTCCTAGGAAGAGAAAAATCTAAGGGTCAGCTGCTGGATTCGAACCAGGGACCTCCGCGTGGGAGTCCAGTATGCTAACAGCATAGCTAATCCCTTCCTTTAATATCAAGTTTCCATCAATAAAGTACCCGTTTTAAGGTCCGCTAAGTCCTCTTCTCCTCCTCCCCCTCTCAAAAAAAGTGGTTATTATAAAATGTTCAGTGTGTGTGTGAGCAAAGTGTCTCAAAAGCAAAAAAATAAAAACCGGAAACTCAAAATTCATAATATGTTTGGGGTTTTATAATGGATTACCCCCCCCAGCTACCGCTACCGGAAGTCGAACTTTCCTAAGAGGGATCTATCATGATTTAACCTAGAGCAAACACACAAAAACAAATACTAAATTTATAAATTTTAGAAAAAATTAGGAAAACACAGCTGTAAAACCCTCTTAGGATTTTCTCTGTCTCAAATGTTGAAAGGCTGAGATAACAGCCGAAAAGTCAAGATCCGGAAAGAAGTGGTTAATCAATATTTTCATATTAAATTCGTACTTAATCTAATCCATATTAAAAATATTAAATTAAATTTACCAAGTTAATGGCGAAAAACTGTATAATCATTCAATATAATCACAACTTCTTCATCAAAAAGGATTTTTACTCCATACTCTCCGCCATCTTCTTGGAAAATACCCTTAATTTTTCTCGTACATTCTGTTAGTAAATGCTACTTCCGCTTAAGCGGGATTTTCCCACCCGTTAACTTACTCTCCAGTCTCCAGAGAGCTGGCAGAAATTGAAATTATGAGCTTATTGCAAATATTTTGTTTTTTTTTTCCTGAGCTAGACAGTTTTACTTACATAAAATAGCATGTATAAAACACCAAACACAACTCATTCAACAAATCACAATTTCTCCACTCAATGGAAAAACAGTTTTTCCAGTACAAAAAAAAGGGAAATTAACTATATCTATAGCAAATATATCTGATGCTAGCAAAGAATATTTATTATGAAATCTGTAAGATTAAAATTTAATTATTTAATTTAGTAAAAACATACATTATATAGCTAATGATTGCAATTCTAAAATTTTAAAATGAGCCACTTCAAAACAATTTAATCTGGCTCAAAGAAGAAAAAAATTTGCCCCTCCATTTCGCTATCATACGATAATTTACTGGGGGTTTTTTTCCCCCAACTTGATAAGGAAAAAAATTATGTATTAAAAAAAATAAATAAATAAAAATAGATACGATTGAAAACCACATTCGCAAATATATGAGTAAAGTTCAAATGTTTTTGTACACCTTTGTGGGTTTTGAAACTGGGAACAGCAAAAATGATTCAATCAAATTAATTAAATCAATTTTTTCTGCTACCATGTAGGGAAGTTCTCATTACTCAATTAAAATCAGCTGTGTAATGCCCAACTTCCTACACTAGTGGGGGGAAATTCCCATTAGTGTCACTTTCCGCACTAGTGTGTGGAAAAACTTTATTGTACTTCCTTGATATAAGAAGTTTTGTTATTAAATATTTTCTGTAAAACTTTAATAAGCTTATTTAACGTAACTAAATAATTAAAAAACGAATATTAAACAATAAAATAAAAATGGAAAGGAATATAGAAATAAAAATAATACTTTAATAAATAATTAGATATTTTTAATTATAACAGTTAAAAAGGTTATAGTGTTACCTTATAGAAATTTAAAATGGATTCTAGTGATGCCTGTTTAGAAAACACTCCTCCATCAATAAAAGAAACAGCAGAAAATGTAATAAGTAATGTAAATACGTAAGTAATGTAAATAATTGTAATATAACAATAAATGTTTATAATAAATAAATTACTTTTTGTAGACTGTAAAAATGAAATTTTTAATTTTATTAGTTAATAAATGGTTGCAGAAAAAATATAATATTTAACTCGAGTGTAAACTATTTTCCTCACACTCGGCAATTTGCACTTGCACTCGCCTCGCTTCGCTCGCTCGTGCGTGCAAACCCTGCCTCGCGTGAGAAAAAGTACTACTTTCCACACTTGTTAAATAAATAACTATTCTTGAAGCTTGATAAATTTTATTATCTATAATTTTCATTTGTAACAACTTAAGGAAAAATTAGTACAAAGGGCATGAAAAAAATTAAGTTAGTTAAGCTTTTCTCAAATAAATACAATTTTTTTTTTAAAATGAAATTTTGTTTTTGGGTGGGACAATTTTCCGTTTTTTCCGGACGTGACAGGCGTAAGCTAACCTTTTTACAAAAATTCCTGTTTAAAAACGTTTTCTTTAAAGGGTGAACCAGTAAGCAATGTCCATAGGCCTACTGTGTGTAGTACATCTAAAAAGGAGTTCAATGACGTATTGGCCAACTTCATATTTTCTACTGTTCTTGAGTGACGTCACTTTAATTTTTTTCCCCCTAAAATCATTACTATTTTTTCCCAATAAAAATGTTATTACTCAGAAAGTTTTAGTCCGAATTCGATTCTGGATGACACGATTAGAAAAACAGATAAATTTTCTAAAAATTGATACCATTTCGAAGCATAAGTTATTCTCCAAACAGCCTCAATCTTCCCCCTGGGAAAATAAAAGTAATCGAAATTTTTGAAGAAAACTCATTCAGCCCTTACGTGATCATTATCAGACCTAGGTGCTGGCCACTTTTTATAAAAGTTTCCTTGTCTAATGGGGCTTTCAAACGGTCATATCATTTTTCTGGATTCCTTTTACCTTCGTACAAGAAATTACGTTTGTTTTACAAGAAAACGTGTTCACGAGCACTCAACAGTGTTAATCAAGTTGTTTAATTCATTGTAAACTCTTTTAGTTGGCTAAGTAGTCAATTTTTAAAGTAGGCTGTCTTAAAATAAGAAAGTCAAAGGTTACAAATTGCCTTTTAAACATTTACTTCTGATCTCAGTGAAGTATTTGAAAAAATGTTAGGAAATATTTTATCTAGGTCTGATAATGATCACATAAGGGCCTAATAAGTTTTCTTAAAAATTTCGATTACTTTTATTTTTCCAGGCTGTTTGGAGAATAACTTATGTTTCGAAATGGTATCAATTTTTAGGAAATTTATCTGTCTTTCTAACCTTGTCATCAGAATCGAATTCGGACTAAAACTTTCTGAGTAATAACATTTTTATTGCAAAAAAGTAATGATTTTAGAAAAAAAAAAAATTAAAGTGACCTCACTCAAGAATAGTGGACAATATGAAGTTGGCCAGTACGTCTTTGAAGTCCACTTTAGATGTACTACACACAGTAGGCCTGAGGATATTACTTACTCGTACTGGTTCGCCCTGTATATGTATGACGTTGGTAAAAAAATATAAATACTAAATTTGGAATTTGGAGGAATAGATTAAGCTAGAACTTCCGAGAATTTTATAAGAGAATCTCCGAGTCAGTGTTTACAATTATTTTTTTTTTAAATTGGTATGCGTAAAAAAAAAAAAAACGGAACTGATTGGCAACTTTTCTGAAAACCGGATATGCTACATGAAGAAGAAGACAAAATTAGGCAAATAGTTTAAATTCGTTTAGATACCACCCTCAAAAAGATCGGAAAATGAAATAATTTTGTACAAAAAAAATCAGTCGCCAATCAGCAGTACCAATGTACCGAGTAAATTTTTGGTACTTCTTTTTTTGAGACTTCATTAAAAATAACGTCAAGAATTGTTCTTTAAATTGGGTACTCACTAAAAGCACTAAGGTTTTAGAAATTCCTTTGAAACTTATTGCAAAAAAAAAAAGTGTTTTTTAGAAGGATTTTGAGTGAATTAATATTATGACGTTTGTCACGTTTAGTTGTAGTGAATTTCTACAAATAATGTGGATTCTGTGATTCTAAAAAACAATTAATGAATTAGATTTTTATTTCTGTTAAATCAACTTCTAATAAACTTTAAATAAATGAAGATAAGTCTACTGAAACTTTCTCTATCCTCAATTAACGTAATTAAAAATTCTCTTTGGAACTTACAATTTGCCCTAAACAAAAGATAGTTTTCGACTTGTTTACATCAACACTGCAGATAAGATGACTCATAACGGAAACTTGACGTCACAGCGTACCATATTTTTTTTTTTTTTAGGCAAAAAAAGCTTCCAAAATAAACTGATAGATAAGCCTAACAAATCGTATATGTCTACTTTCAATATAAATCTTTTTGGCAACTGCTTAGAAAATTACGCAAATCGCAAAAAAATAAAAAGAGTCGCATTTCCGGTCTACCGGTCTTGCTTGCAATTAATCGATTAACTAACAGGTGTTGGAACCGTACAATATATGTCTAAAATGGTCTGTTTAAGGAGTGTTTTAACACTAAACTGTTGTAACTCGCTCAAAATTTACATCGATTAATGTTTAGAGTGATTATAATAGATGTATCTCAAGTTCGCCTGTTTATTTGTATCCTTAAGCGGTTTCGGAGTTTCAGCCATCATCATAGATAGATTAATCAGTTTGCTGTCCTTTAATTACCTTACGTAGTAAAGTGAGAGAAAATCAAAAGTATTTTTGGAGGAGAAAATCAATTTTTTTTTGAAAACGGAAACCCCAACAAGAACTTGATAAACGTGGCGAATCCAGAATGGTTAGAATAAACGATCGCCTTCTTATTAATGGGGCAATCAAATGCTTGAATAATGCGCTTTTATGGCCAATATTCTGTTTAAATTGCCTTGGTTATTCTTTTTTTCAAAGCAATTATTATCCAATTTTACTTAATTTTCTTAGGTTTTATCAGCAAAGTATTTACGTGAGTATTACAAAGCTAAGATGGTGTATTTAAGTAACTTTAAAGCATTCAGAGTAATAATATTTATTGAGTAGAAGTAAATGACTAAGGTATCGATAAGACCAAATGTAACACCTTATTACAGGCTTAACCATCAAGTACATCTGAAGACTAACTCAAAGCTCAGGAATTCAATCTTATCTCACTAAGCCGGGGACGGACAGCCAAATAGTGATACGTCTTATCAGAAATGTAGAAATGTTAATTTTATTGATCTATCCAATTCAAAAGTTAAGTTGTTAAACTTTAAAGAATTAAATTTAAACGAATAAATATTTATTTAAGGTGCACCAACATCTGTGGTCACTCCTCATTGGTTCAGTGCACCGTTGGACAGTGTTCTCTCGTTACAGAAGGCACTCTCCATCACAGTACAGTGAGCTGTAAGAACCCGGGGAACTGGAATCTAGTATAAGCTAAACCGCTGTGCCCTAATTTATATTAGGGTTTGGTCTTGAATACTCAATGTTGCGGCCATATTTGCTGAACTTGGCCAGGATTTATGTCTCTTTATTAAGCATCTCGAAAAATTTAAATACATCCGCCAGCAAAATATGAATTTAGAATCAAATTTAGGACTAATTAATAAGAACTATTTTAGAAAAATATTTTGGGTACACCCAAGGCTTAATAGACTATTATATTCATGAGTAGGGAAGTGATTTACTAATTGGTTAGCGTATTGGATTCCCATGGCTGACTGTAGAATTAATCCGCCAAGGCAGCGGGGCTATTAACCAGGCCACTGCAGGCTCAAAAAACACATGCATCGCATGGGCCTGGCAGATGACAGACTTTGTAGGTTCTGTCAGGAAGAAGAGGAAACGGCACTGCACGTGTTGTATCAGTTTGAGGGGCTTGTCTGGGCTAAGGTTGTTACTTCTCGGGAAGGAAAAAAAACCAAGGCCTGAGAGCTTTACACTAGAAGTTGCTCTCCGGAAGTAAGAGTCTGATTAAAAGGACAGGTGTGGAGGGTGAGCTTTAGAGTGAGGGAAGCCACAATGGATCCAAAGAGGTCTCAGTGGCGTAGGCCTTAAGGGCCGCCTTAATTTAATCTAATCTATTCTATTGGATTCCGTTGATCACTACTCACCATCCGGTGATGGTAAGTGTTGTCTGTAACGAGAGAACAAAGACCCAGAGGCTGGCAGTGCACTGAATAAAGGTTCTGATACAACACTGATACAACACGTGCAGTGCCCGTTTCCTCTTCTTCCTGACAGAACCTACAAAGGCTATCATCTGCCAGGCCCATGCGATGCATATATTTTCTGAGTCTGCAGTGGCCCAGTTAATAAGCCTACAATTATCCTTATAGCCCCGCTGCCTTGAATAAAGCTCAAATGACCTCAAAAAAAAAAAAAATAATAATAATAATGAATGCAAAATGTCGTAACGAAATTGCAGATCGGTAGGATAACAGACCGCCGGAAGTGGCAGTCTCTCCGAACGAACAAGTTGAGAGCCTATTGCTTTGGTTTCTAAGAAACATTTCTCAGGAAATACTGAATTTAAGTGATGTTCTGAGGCAGTTTTGACGTCATACTTCTTCAGTATCATTCTCCAACATATCAGAGTCAATTACACTTCTTTGTTCAAATTCTAAATCTCAAACAAATTTTAATGACTTAAATTGTAGTAAAAAAAGGAAAAAGTCTCTCGACTGTCATTACATCCGATTTTGTTATTACGCAAAGAATGTTTATCCGTGGCTAAAACGGAAACTGTTTTCCCATAAAACAAAATACGAGGGTCGTTTGAAAAGTCCGTGCAAAAATAAAAACTACTTAATTTTTTGGGGTAAACCTTTTTTATTTTTCAACATAGTCTCCTTTTAGGTTTATACACTTCGTCCAACGCTACTCTAGTTTGTTGATCCCTTCCGAATAATAGGATTTGTCCAAGTCTGAAAAATAGCCATTCGTTTCTGCAATCACCTCCTCGTTTGAATAAAATCTTTTTCGCCAGCCATTTCTTCATATTGGGGAACAAATAGTAGTCCGAGGGAGCCAAGTCTGGAGAATAGGGGGGATGTGAAACGAGTTGGAACCCTATTTCCATTAATTTTGCGACCACAACTGCTGAGGTGTGAGCTGGTGCGTTGTCGTGATGGAAAAGGACTTTTTTGTGGGCCAATCGTGGGCGTTTTTCTTGCAGCTCGGTTTTCAAACGGTCCAATAACGATGAATAATATGCACCTGTAATAGTTTTACCCTTTTCCAGATAGTCGATGAGGATTATTCCTTGCGAATCCCAAAAGACAGTCGCCATAATCTTTCCGGCCGAAGGAACGGTCTTCGCCTTTTTTGGCGCAGATTCCCCCTTGGTAACCCATTGTTTAGATTGTTCTTTGGTCTCAGGAGTGTAGTGATGTATCCATGTTTCATCCACAGTGACGAAACGACGCTTAAAGTCCTGCGGATTCTTCTGGAACAGCTGCAAACCGTCCTTGCAACACTTCACACGATTTCGTTTTTGGTCAAGCGTGAGCAATCGCGGCACCCATCTTGCGGATAGCTTTGTCATGTCCAAATGTTGATGCAAAATATTATGTACCCGTTCATTCGAGATGCCCACAGCACTAGCAATCCCACGCACCTTCCACTCTTCTGTCATCCATCACCATATCATGGATTTTATCAATGATTTCTGCAGTAGTAACCTCAACAGGGCGTTCAGAACGTTCAACGGTCACTTGTGCCCATATGGCCACTCCGAAAATTTTGAAACCACTTATAAACTAATTCTAATCGAAGGTGCAGAGTCACCATAATGTTTATCAAGCTTCTCTTTAGTCTCCTGAGGCGTTTTGCCTTTCATAAAGTAGTGTTTAATCAACACACGAAATTCTTTTTCGTCCATTTTTTGAAAATCACTCGACTTTCTCGATTCAAACGAATGCCAAACACAAAGAAATGGACCGATCTGGCTGAAACTTGGTGTGTGTTCTTCCAAGAGATGCTACTAACTAAACATAACCTCGATACGCGCAAGTAGTGCTATCTCTCTGACTTTGCGCGGACTTTTCAAACGACCCTCGTATTTATCATTTCTTATTTAAATAAAAAATAAAAATAAATGGCCCTAACGGCCGCAGCGGTCGATGCGCTTCCCCCCCCCCCCCAATATACAAATTATAAAAAATAAATAAAAACTACCAACTGAAGGTCTTTTTAAATATCCATACTTCCATCGATCTGTATCTCGTTAACCTCAATTATAATAAAGTAAAAAGTTCACGATAATTCTAAGTGTAGCCCCAAAATAAATTAATGCAGCAAAGCATCATTGTTCTAAATCAAAAAGTTTCTTTATTTCTTGAATAGATTTCAAGATATTTTAAATAAGTATCTTAAGTTAAGAGAATATGTAGATTTTCGTATTTGTGAATTTTTAACAGCAGTAACCATTTTAAGGTACCCTGAATCTGAAACTAAATTTGATTTTTAACAGATTTGTCTCAATTCTTTTTTCTGTATCATAAATTTCTGTTACTAGTTGTTAGACTCTGCGTAAAGTATATTTTTTTATTAGCGTAACGACATTGAAATTGATCGATTCAATTGTAAACGTTAAATTCAGGCTATTAATAATTTCGCTCTTTAATTGAAGATCACGTGCTACAGAAATGTGTTTCTATTGTATTGTTTATAATTAAGAAATCTTTTTGGTTTCTAGCCTTAGTAATGACGAAAAATACTATTACTTTAATATGAAAATAGTTTTTCTTTCTACTAATTTGTTTAGTGCCAAATATTTTGCTGGTTATTTTCCATTTTCTTTTTTTTTAATTTCATATTTAACGTCAGCAAAATAATTATTGATTATTTGTACATTATTCAGCACTTTTATTCTTTTTTAATAAGTGTGTATATAAATTATAAAAAAACTGTGTCAAATAATTTTCTTACGTATTTTCTTAAACAAAAAGAAGTGGAATATCCCAAGTGGTAATAACTTTTTTTTTTTTTTGAAGTGACTGTACACTTTTCTAAGGATTCCAATATCTAAGGATGTTCCCTGAATTCCCCGAAGGATTCACAGATTAACATACGAGGGTCGTTTGAAAAGTCCGCGCAAAGTCAGAGAGATAGCACTACTGGCGCGTATCGAGGTTATGTTTAGTTAGTAGCATCTCTTGGAAGAACACACACCAAGTTTCAGCCAGATCGGTCTATTTCTTTGTGTTTGGCATTCGTTTGAATCGAGGAAGTCGAGTGATTTTCAAAAAATGAACGAAAAAGAATTTCGTGTGTTGATTAAACACTACTTTATGAAAGGCAAAACGCCTCAGGAGACTAAAGAGAAGCTTGATAAACATTATGGTGACTCTGCACCTTCGATTAGAACAATTTATAAGTGGTTTCAAAATTTTCGGAGTGGCCATATGGGGCACAAGTGACCGCTGTACGTTCTGGACGCCCTGTTGAGGTTACTACTCCAGAAATCATTGATAAAATCCATGATATGGTGATGGATGACAGAAGAGTGGAAGGTGCGTGGGATTGCTAGTGCTGTGGGCATCTCGAATGAACGGGGTACATAATATTTTGCATCAACATTTGGACATGACAAAGCTATCCGCAAGATGGGTGCCGCGATTGCTCACGCTTGACCAAAAACGAAATCGTGTAAGGACGGTTTGCAGCTGTTCCAGAAGAATCCGCAGGACTTTAAGCGTCGTTTCGTCACTGTGGATGAAACATGAATACATCACTACACTCCTGAGACCAAAGAACAATCTAAACAATGGGTTACCAAGGGGGAATCTGCGCCAAAAAAAGCGAAGACCGTTCCTTCGGCCGGAAAGATTATGGCGACTGTCTTTTTGGATTCGCAAGGAATAATCCTCATCGACTATCTGGAAAAGGGTAAAACTATTACAGGTGCATATTATTCATCGTTATTAGACCGTTTGAAAACCGAGATGCAAGAAAAACGCCCACGATTGGCCCACAAAAAAGTCCTTTTCCATCACGACAACGCACCAGCTCACACCTCAGCAGTTGTGGTCGCAAAATTACATGGAAATAGGGTTCCTACTCGTTTCACATCCCCCCTATTCTCCAGACTTGGCTCCCTCGGACTACTATTTGTTCCCCAATATGAAGAAATGGCTGGCGGGAAAAAGATTTTATTCAAACGAGGAGGTGATTGCAGAAACGAATGGCTATTTTTCAGACTTGGACAAATCCTATTATTCTGAAGGGATCAACAAACTAGAGCAACGTTGGACGAAGTGTATAAGCCTAAAAGGAGACTATGTTGAAAAATAAAAAAGGTTTACCCCAAAAAATTAAGTAGTTTTTATTTTTGCACGGACTTTTCAAACGACCCTCGTATGTTCCAATTTACCTCTCCTTTAGCCGTGCTGTCCTTAATGCCCTTAATGTTTCATACAGCCATCATCACACTCTTTTATTTTATTTTTTAATTTTTATTTAGTACAATAAACGCATTTTGCGTTATAAGCAACAAGGGTAACAATAAGCAACATTCACACATATCAGAGTGGAGAAGTTACCCAGTGGTAACACTCCAATAACATTCTACTGACTCTCTTCATCAGAGAGGAGATCGCCGAGGCCACACTGTCTTTTAAGACTGTTCTAGAAGTGTTGTATGGAAATGTTCTGGAAGATAGATGTTGGTACAAGTGGGATTGTGATGTGTTTGAATGCTAAGATGGAATTTTCTGTATCGTGTTTTCAGCAACTTCTGTTGCACGAAAGAAATGTTCAAGTCTGTGTGCCATGGTTTGATTGGTGTCGTAGAAAGGAAGCGTTTAACTATAGAGCGAAGTATTTTAGACAGCAAGGACTCTGGATCCTTTGCAAGATTTGAGCGTTTGGTTGAATCCCACAGTTCGATTGGCCATTAGCCCAGACTGGCTTTAATATACTTAAATAAACTAGTCTTTTGTTGTCCAGAGTGAGTTTTGTTCTGTTGTCGAATAGTCTTTTCAGTTGTCAGAAACGTCTGTTGAGTTCTGTTCTTCTTAAGTCTGAGTATGAGGGTTCCATGTAAGTCTTCTGTCTTAAGGTAAAGCCAAGGTAGCGGACTACGTTGACTACTGGTAAAGTAGTCAAATCATCACACTCTAAAAAAAAAAATTGCATTCACACGCATGTTGCTATGGTAACCCAGTAATCCTTTCATCTCTGACACTTCCTGACCCAACCCCCCACTAGACGTCTGAGATGACGTTGGTAGACCAATTTTTCTTATTTTTGAGGGGGGGGGGGACTTAAGTCAATAAATATTACTTTTGGAGTCACCGCTACTCCTGCTTCCTATTTACATATTGTAGGCCTATACTTCCGTTAGTTGTAAGTAAAATAAATAAATAAGTAATAAAATAAATGGTTGGTGATTCCATTAATCCAAAAAAAAAAGAGATAGATTATTACCAATTTCAGACATAATACTTTATCATTTGTAATTATGCCAAACTTTCAACCTAAGAACTAGGCCACCTTCATCGTAACCTTCGTCGTATAAACAATCATAATCTGTTTTATATTATGGGTGTTTGCCTTAAAAAGTTTTTTTTTGGTCTTCGGTCTTGATTGTTCAGACACTCTGTATTAATTATTGTATAATTATAATTGTTAATAAGTATAACCTCTGAAGATGATCTTAATCCCATTGGTTGAAACTTTGGCATTAAAACAAATATAATAAAGTTATGCCAATAATTGGCAATAATATCTCTTCCATTATAAGTAAATTTATAAACATTTGTTCTTATTTTTGATCAAAAAAAGAAATTTATGGCAGCCAATTAAAGTAACATTATGTTAGGTGTTAGAGTAATATAAGTAGACCATATAAATTAAATGCGCAAATATGGAAAAGCTAGAAATAGGTTTTATTAGCAAATAATTGATTTTCTACAGGTAATCAAAAAAAAAGAAAAGAATATTAAATGTGTGGAAAAAAACCATTCAATTCATTGAAATTGCGCGTTATTGTTTTAGAAATCTAAAAAAAAAAACCTCCGGAAATGAGTTCATTCACGCCATTGTGACCAATTTTGGAATTTTATCTTCATTTAAACAGTGTTAAGACTATAAATTCTTTTAAAATGGCGAGTTATAGGCAAGTTCCTCCACTTAATATTTTTAAAGAGAAGTACAAATTAACTCAAATGACAGGTTGACATATGAGAAAAGACCCCCTTTAAGGATAGTGTTAGGTTTTTAGGCGCCACGGGTAGCCGAGCGGTTATAGGCTAGACCCGCAAAGCTGAGATGTATTGCGGTACTAGTCTAGCCCTTGGATTTTATTTAATGGTAAATATGAGAAATTTATAGTAAAGTATGTTAGGCGGTTATAGGCTAGACCCGCAAAGCTAAGATGTATTGCGGTACTAGTCTAGCCCTTGGATTTTATTTAATGGTAAATATGAGAAATTTATAGTAAAGTATGTTAGGCGGTTATAGGCTAGACCCGCAAAGCTGAGATGTATTGCGGTACTAGTCTAGCCCTTGGATTTTATTTAATGGTAAATATGAGAAATTTATAGTAAAGTATGTTAGGCGGTTATAGGCTAGACCCGCAAAGCTAAGATGTATTGCGGTACTAGTCTAGCCCTTGGATTTTATTTAATGGTAAATATGAGAAATTTATAGTAAAGTATGTTAGGAGGTTATAGGCTAGACCCGCAAAGCTAAGATGTATTGCGGTACTAGTCTAGCCCTTGGATTTTATTTAATGGTAAATATGAGAAATTTATAGTAAAGTATGTTAGGCGGTTATAGGCTAGACCCGCAAAGCTAAGATGTATTGCGGTACTAGTCTAGCCCTTGGATTTTATTTAATGGTAAATATGAGAAATTTATAGTAAAGTATGTTAGGCGGTTATAGGCTAGACCCGCAAAGCTAAGATGTATTGCGGTACTAGTCTAGCCCTTGGATTTTATTTAATGAATGTAAGGAATTTATAGTTAAGTATGTTTGCTGGTCGCCTCCGTCCACGACACCTAATTTGGTAGTTGGATTGGTAAAGTTTTGGATTGTAAAGGCAGTAGAGATTTAGTTTCCACCAAATGAATACGTATTGCTATTTAAGACACTACTAGGCGGTCACTGTTGGTACTTGCGGTCAAACAGGCATAACCATTACCCCCACAAAAAAACGACAAAGAAAACAATCTTACCTAATAATCAAATAGCAATTCACCGTTTTGTAAGATGGCCGAATTTAATTTAGTACGCAGTGGATTTATGTGTAACATTAGACAATATGTAATATTTAGGAATTATGTTAACTTTTTTCTTTTTTTTTTCTCTCTTTTACATTATTTAACATAATTTTACAACTAATTTAGTATTTGTTAATTTGTGAATGACGTAGTTATTTCTTTTTTTGTAAGGTCATTAACATCTACTGTCTAATCACGAAAATTGTATTTAAGCGCGCAATTTTCTTGGTAGTTTTCTTTGGTTTTGTTTTTTGTTTATTACTATGTTCCTGTTTTAGTCCTGTATCGTGTAGGCGAGAAGCGAGCGAGAAGCTTAAGGGATTTTCAGGAGAAGTGGGAAGCATTTTATAGTACCTCACCGGGGCTACGTATTTTGTCCTCCTAGAATACCTGTCTGCCTTAAATTACCCAGCTGTGATCATTTTCATACTCCTGTATAGACACTCCTATGATGTCTGGGAGCACTAAGAAAACTGTGCGTTTTGTTTACCCATCAAAGAACTAGAGGAACAACCCATGGTGAAGATGCTGAGTGGGTTAATTTCCATCTCAGGCAATACTTTTAATGGGCCACTAATTTGTGAAGTTGGAAATTCAAAACGAAACTTCCCAAAATGTAGGTCCAATAATTTAGCCAATAGTAGATAACTTTAAATTCCGATTTTGGCTTAAGAAAAACCGCCATCAATTATTAGAAAAATTAATTAATGCTGCACGAGAATCGAGACAAATCTCGGTCACGGTGTAAGTAGTTGTCTCCTTTTACACACATTTTTTTTTCTTTATACCAATACCAATATATAAATAAAAATAATTATTAGAAAATAATAACATTTTTTGAAAAGATTATTAATAGCAAACCATTTTTTTATTCATTATGATTGACTCAGATATTGGGTTCATTTTTAATATTTGAAAAAAAATATAAAAAACCGAGATATCTCGACGAGACCAAGACCGAGATTTGAGCGACCGAGATCGAGACAAGGCACTTGTCATACGAGACCGAGGCGAGATCTGCATAAAGTCTCGCCTCGTCTCGGTCTCGTGCAGCACTAAAATTAATGTTGGAATGTGCAATAATGTTTTCTAAAAGGTTTCAAAGTTAAGGACACTTCTTGCTGAGAAGAATTGGTATTCTTCCCTCTTCTAAAGAGCCAATTCGATCCTATTCCAATATCTTATTAAGAAAGGATAATGGTGTTACTAAAAATTCCATATGTAAAGAAAATTCTACAATCGGCAGGACTGTTTTACAGAAGGAAATTTTCCGTTTTTCTTTGAATCATTTTCACAGCGAAATTCTATTTAGGACATTTTGAAGACGAATGTAGAAAGTGAGTTCGTATCAAAGGGTCATTTTATTGCAATTAGAAAGTAACTATCATGAAAATGAAATTAAGAAATTAAACTTAATGAAACCAAGTCTCAAAACATCACCTTCACTCTTCGTCGCATTACTCTTCCTCCAGTCATCTATAACCTGACACCTCTACCAGTAGTGAACGTTGCCGGCTACCTTGGGCTTTACTTAGACCGAAGACTTTCATGGAACCCCACACTAGACTTAAAAGAACAGAACTAAACAGACGCTATCGACTACTTAAAAGACTCTTAGACGATAGATCAAAACTCTCTCGGACAACAAAAGACTAATTTATACTTCTATTTTGAAACCCATCAAAATGGGATAGTGCTGTGGGGTTCAACCAAACGCTCCAATCTCCAAAGGATTCAATCTGTACAATCTAAAATACTTCGAACTATTTGTAAACGCTCCAACCTGGACTATACACACTGACCTTAACATTCCTTTTGTCTCACAAGTCGCTGAAAACACGATACAGAAAACTCCCCACTTCAGCCTGCAATCTCATATGTAAATCCTCTAGCTAAAAATCTTTCTTCTAGAACTGTTCCTGATAACCCGGGGACAAGACGCCTTAAAAGATAGTGGCCTCGTGATCTCCTCTCAAGTGAAGAGAGCGATTAATAGCCTAATGTTTTGGAGTGTTACCACTGGGTAACTTCTACCACTCGTTACTTATCATTAGTTACTCGGTTATCACTGTTACTTATAGCGCTAACGCGCTGATTGTAGCACAAATCGCAAAAAAAAAAAAAAAAAAAATTAAAGTGAAAACATCGTGAATTATAGAAAGAGAAAGGAAACAGCTATTTTATTAATTAATTTTCTATTAATTACGCTGAAAAATTAATTTTCTTTTATTATTTTTTTTTTTGCACAAAGGAAAATCAAGATTAAACTTTGTGGTTACTTGCACTACATTATAATATAAATAATGCAACATTACATTATACTATAATGGTAAAAATGCATCACTACAGTATATTGTAATAATGCAACGCTATATTATTATGTAGATAAAGTTCATTACTCCATTGTTAAAAAATCAGCTCTTCATTGAACAATAGGGTTTTTATTTTTTTTAAGATTATCGAAGAGGGGAACAACGGGGCCATCAACTTGAACACATCAACGCCAGTGACTTCGTTGCTGGTATGAAGTCAAACTGGGTTTTCCCCCTCCACTCACATTAACCATTGTCTTCTTGTTCTTGTTCTTTTTTGTCTGTTCTCTCTGTTCTTGTGTTCGTGTTAGCCAGCAACTTTCATAACAAGAACAATGTAAACCGGTTATCCTGACAGTCTTTCCTGTGCATTATTTATTAACCTCATTAGAAAAATTGCAAAGAGGAAATTATAATTATGGATATTTGCAAAAAAGTTTCTTGCGATTATTTAAATAACGCTACTGCCTCCTAAATCAAGCAATTTGTGTACGATACTTTACGAATGTTTCGCTTTTGGCATCTTTTAAGTGTTCTTAGTTTTGAAACTTTTAATACACGTAAGTGAGCACTTAAGAAGATATGAGATCTGATAAATGAATACTTTCACTAAACCATCAGGTGATGAACTCAGAAAATAGGAAGTGGAAAAAAAAATCGATTCTTTTAATGAGTCTTAAAACAACAGGAAATACTGGACTAGTTCGCTGAGTATAACAGATAAAGAACTAATTACCTTAGCCAGGTTTTTAAAAGATATCTTTGAGTAAAATAATTAATTCACATTATGCGCATGCGTAAGAGAGGTTTTTGAGCTGAGAGAAATAAATACCACTCCTAGGCCTATTTATAAATACGAGTCAGGAGAAATTTTAAATATAGCCAGACAAAATATTGAACAGTATAGAAGAAGAATTGAGGCATTACACAGGATTTACTTAAGTAAGAGGTGTGGCTATTAAATAACGCGAGGCATTTTATTTTAAATTTATACATATTTAGTTATTATCACCTTCAATATACACCCCTCTCCTATCCCTAATAAAACGCTCCATGCGGATTTACCATTGTTCTGAAACAGTGCTGGAAGTCTTTTTCTGTCAGCTCCTGCATGACGCGTGCCGCTTTTTCTTTCACAGCTTCACAACGGACTGAAATCTCGTGTTCCTTTTAATGCAGATTTGACTTTGGGGAACAGATAAAAGTCATATGGGGCGGCCAGGTCAGGCGAATAAGGCGGATGGCCTAAAAAACTGGGATGTTGTACTTGGCTAGAAACGTCTTGACCAGACAATGCAGTGTGAGCCGGCGCGTTGTCTTGATGGAGAACCCTCTGACTTGTTCTTCCACAAATCGGGTCGTTTTTTTCCTTACTCTTTCACGGAGTTAAGCAAGCACCTCACGGTAGCAATGTTGATTAATTATAATCGATATTTTCATCCATTTTGGACGTGGAAGGGCGACCCGGGCGGTTATTATCTCGGCCATCTTGGAAACCGCTTGAACCACTCAAAAACTCTCGCACGTGATACAATATTCATCGCCATAAAGTTCTTTTAATAAAAGATAAGTTTCAGTAGCAGTTTTGACCAAGTTTCATGTAAAATTTCACGACAATTCGTTGCTCTACTACATGTGTAGTATCAAATGTTTTCGGCAAAACGAAACTAACACCTCTTACACAAACGACGGCGTCCGGTCAGACAGATTTCTCTACAAACACTTGAGAGACACTGCAATCGAAAGAGAAGGCTTTACGCTGCTGCACAGCTCGGTCGGTCGTTAGGATTTGGCGCATGCAAGTTTTTCTGTAGCAGCATCAGTCTCGTTATTTAATAGCCACATCTCGTATTGTGACCAGAAACACTGGTGAGTTTTAGTATATAATAAAACGGTACGCGACAGGTGTTCGCATACATCTAAAAATATAACAGCAATAATGATGTCAGACGCTGGCCCTTAGTTTGTTTTACTCTTTCTAGGAGCTACTTACAGTTCACTGTCCGGTGATGAAACAGTGTTGTAACTAGAGTATAGTGACCGGAAGCGCCGGTTGAGTGCGCTGTAACAAGCATCCGCAAAACCCCAATGACCTCAGATGTTGGCATTTTATGTGGGGTCATTAAAATCCGCTAAAAAACAAAAGCGTACATTCTATTGGAGAGATGTAACAGAGTTACAGGGTATACCAAGATCTTTGGTGGAGGAATGAATCGCCTGACAAGAACTGCACAATCTACCTGTTCTTTGAACCGGACAAAAGATCAAGCTGAAGGAAGTTTACTAGTCCTAGTGTTACAGGAAAAAATTGGCTTTTGGAAAAGCGATTTTCGACTATCTGCACTTGTACTGTGACTAGAGGGATGAAACGTCATTACATCTTCTTGGAGAATGTACACATTATGCTTGTAAACACGATTCCTAAGATTGGCGCCTGAAATTCGGAGCTCAAAACTGGGAAATCAAAACGCTCGGCTCTCCTAGTTAATTTTTAAAAAATTTTCTTTGATAGAGGTTAGCGGATGACAAATTCCTAACTTAAAAAGTGCAAAATTTTTTTGCGGAACGTTTACGGCGTCTTCCATTTTTTTTTTTTATAGACTTGTAGCTGCATTTACGTTTGCAGTTATTTTACTTCTATTAAATACTTTTTTAGGTTTTAATTAATAACAACTAAGAACGTGTTATAAAAAATTTGACATGTTTGGAATATTTTTCTTAAACAATAATACGTGTTTGTGGAATCAAATTTGTAATTTGTCAAAGAAATGTCAAATATGTTCTAATATCTTTTTCGATACCTCAAAATAATTACAAACTGTAAATAATACTACTGACCCTCCTTTATAATGCACTCTATTTTTAATACAGTGTTTTATACTACAGATATAGATGGCGTTGTTAAGTTCATTGACTCCACTAAAAATTCTTTCTTTTGTTTTTTATAGTTATTAATAGTTATTAGTATAAAAACTAGTATATAGTTAATATTGTATAGAGTAGAGTTCGCAACTGGTTGCCATGGCACTTTGATGTGAGCACTTCCCTTAGTGGAAAGTGTGCAGTTATTTTTTTAATGGGAAAAAATATTTGCATTTCAAAGGAACGGAAATAACCAGACTTTGGCATGATTTTGATTTACGAGTTGAAAAACAGGAATTTGGTTTATTTATTTTATTTTTTTAATTTAAGACGTACCAACAACTGAGTACATTGGTGCTTAGAGCTTTTTTGAGTACACTGCCGGCCACCAGTCAGATTTCTCACATTACAGGCAAGAAGCTTCTAAGGAGAGAAAATCTAAAGGCCAACAGCTTGGATACGAACCCACGATCTCCGCGTGGGAATCGAATACTTTAACCAACACCTTGCTAATCCCTCCCCCTTTTAAAATATTATTTTCAGGGAATTATTTGCTATCTACATTTTTTTTTTGTTTATTCCCAAAATTAGGATAGCCTCAAAATTTCTGAGAAATTAAATCTAATTTCCCATTGTAAGAAGAGCATTTTCATCAGGGCCGGATTTTCCTATAGGCTAAAACTAGGCTTCAGCCTAGGGCCTTAAGATCAAGAGGGGCCTACATTCAAATTGTTAACAAAATTAAAATTACACTATTCTAAAAACAGTACCAATAAAACAACATGTTTCATTTAACATATTGATATATATCACAGTAGTGATGTATTTTATTATCTCTCATGTAATTTACAAACTTAAAAATGGGAGACAGGTGATGGAGTTTGACGTTTGAGTGTGAAGACTATGTATGTCTTCTTACATCATACACCTACCCCACCAGCCGACACCATGTGCGGTACCTTGGAATGTACCTAGACAAGAGACTTTACCTGGAACCCCCCATTCGAGACTTAAACGTACCGAACTAAATAAACGATACAAACTTCTAGCCAGACTACTTGACAAGCGCTCAAAACTCTCACTACAGAACAAAAACGACGACTCTATACAGCTCTTCTCACCACCAATATGGGACTTACGGACTCGGAACTTTACGGAACAGCTAAAAAATCGCAACATCAATAGACTGTGCAAACACTCCAATCCAAAATACTCCGCCGCATAATAGACGCTCCATTCTACTATGTTAGCAACCACACAATACATACAGATCTCCAAATTCTATTCGATCTCCGAACTTGCCAAAATTCGATATAAACATTTTCATCAAAAACTCTCCATTTCATCCCCAACCCTTTAGCTGCAAACTTGTCTTCAACTACACTACTCTCCAATCATCGCGAAGACGGCTGAGGCGCTGTTGGCCCATCACTGGATGACCGTCATTCACGTCTGCCACGCTATTCATGTACACTTATCGCATTTACTTATTGTACCCTTTAGATACAGGTGTAAATTTCAATAAAAGGATAAATAAATAAAAAAAATGGGAGGTGAAAGGGCCTCCTAAGTGGGAATAGACTAGGGCCTCTTTTTATCTAAATCCGGCCCTGATTTTAGTATTATAAATATTTATCTTTGAAATTTAAATACAATTTTTTGTTGAGATTGACAAGATTGTGTTGTTCGTCTGTAAATGTATATGTGTACATTATTACAAGGTCCAAATATAATTCTATTTCCGTCCCAAACAGAGTATTGGGATATCGGCCAGTTCGCAACGTTTGAATTAGTGTGAAGGACTGTTGTACACATTTATAGCACGAGAATTCTTTTCCCCTACTCTCAAATAATGTATTTTCTTCCAAATTGTCAATTTATTATTTATCTTTCAATAATTTATTTAGTTGAACAGATAAAATCGATTTGTTAGTTTGCCCGAGGTAAAGAAAGAAATATGTATTTTTTGTTTGTTCATGGCTAAATTAAGACAACTGTTTGGCGCCATCTGAAGTCAAAAAAAGACAAAAGACAAACAAAAAAGACAATAATATTGACACAATTACACGTTCACTAGTTACCCAGCGGTAACATCTGGCTACTAGGTAATCTCCAGGAGTAACTACTCTCTCTTCAGAAGAGGAGAGAATATCGTGAGGTGACTGGCCTCGTTTTAATCGCCTAGGAGGATGATCTGGAGGGTGATGAGATGATAAATGGCGGACAAGAGGATTGGATTGTGTTCTGATGAAAGTTTTTCTGGCGAGTTCCAGCAACCAGGACTTACAAACGGGAATTTCTGTGCGGATTTTGAAACGTAAAATGAAGCGTTTTAACGATAGTGCGGAAAATTTTCGGCTGATGAGGTTGAATTCTTTGAAGATTGGAGCGTTCAATTAATTTTTATCACAATACTGATAATAATGGAATATTTTGGGGAATGTTTCTCAGTAATTACATCCGTTGGATAACTTCCTCTTCACTGATAAAAATAGCTGAACAATTTTTTTTTTTATTCTAATATTGAATTTTTACTGTACGATAAGTAATGTGTTATTATTAACTTGCAACGATATTTCTGCGACAAGAAAGACTCGTCTTTCTCTTTCTTATACCCTGAAGTGGATGACATCATACAGAATAGTCCTTCTTAGACCTAATCTCTAAGATGTCAGACCTTCACGAACGCTGAGATAACATGGCCGTTTGATTTTTCTTTATTCCGGTCTAATAAACTCGAACAAGCAATTTGCCACAAATTTTCCGGAACAATGGTTTAGAAAATGAAAAAAAAAAAACCAAAATAAATATATACGAGAATATAACTTTCACTTTTTAGATGTCCTAATTGTTCATCCGGTTGTATTAATTATCAAGTTTACACTTTTCTGTACAGATTTTGTTGGATATCTAGGACAGAAGAACTGAAATGCAGTTCATCTACATACATGATGATTGGCTTCCAATAACAGGATCATTAGAGTCATTTTGCTACTCACTAGCGTCCCTATTTGGCCGAAGATCAGAAGTAACACTCACCAACAAAATACTGAAAGAATGATATCTGCTAAGAAGTGTTATGAACTCGGAATTATGTGGACTAGTCGAGGGTTCCTGTTAGACAAGCGTCTGCTAATCATTTAAGACCCACAAATTCTTTGCCTAAAAACAAACACTTCACCATTAGATTGAATGAAGAGAGAATGATGCTACTGAACGATTCATAATGACCTTTAAAAATATCAAAGATCTTACATTAATTCGCTGCCAAAAATTTTACACTTTATTTTCTGGTCATCTCATCCCGCTTTTGAACATGAACACTATTCTCACTGCATCCAAACTTTAGCTCCAGCATCTTTCACACCCACACTTATTTAAACACTTTGTTTTTATGCTTACTAATCGTCAAAGCGAGCACAAAGTGCAGCTTTAAGATTGCAATACAGTTAGCTTATATTCACTCCTTCTACAAATTAAAGTAATACCTATTCTTGTCTGGTGGCCCATCTACCAAAATTAAGTATCGCATGAACCGAAAGCGATTAGCCAAACTCAATTAAATTTCTCATTAAACCATTATTTATAAAAATCCAACGCCTAGACCAGGGATTCGAATCCTGAACCACAATACTCATTCGTTTTTGCGAGCCATCTCTAATGTGCTATTTCAGTATATAGTACGCTGCTAAAAACTGAATATTTATAGAAGTCTTGAGTTAACTCTTTGCGGCTAGGTGGGTTAAAAACTGTCCCACCTTTTGCTGCATGGTGGGATATATTTTAACCCACCTCGAAAAGTTGAAGTTATTCATACATACAGCTTAATATGTTATTTAAAGATTTTCATTCAGTTGGCAGTGCTATGCATCAATGGTAAATGCGTAAATAAGTGAAATAATTTTTATATTTATTATAAACTTGACCGATAGTAAAAAAAATGGTGGCACCGCATACTGTTCTATTATTTGGATGCAGCTGTTTGTTAATTCATATATTGTTTATAAAAAATTGGATCAAGACATGGAACTTAAACATTTCAAGGAACAGTGCGCTGAAGGACAGTGGCTGTGCTGTCTGCAAAGTTCCGCTTTGTTTTGGTCAAAAAGTTGTGTTTGAATGACCATCATATAAAGCATTAGTTGCATAGTGGTATTATACAATACCAGTGGCCCACACTAAAAAAGGACTATTGAAATGGTATTAATTTTTTCTTTTCTTTTTTTCGTATTTCGAGAGTGATGATTATTTGAGAGGGATGATTACATATGGAAAATAATGGAAATGAATGTTTATTTCCATTTCTTTATAATAAAAGAAATTCTGTGCAACTAGGGCTTTTATTTTCTTTAAAGTCGTGTGCCTCAAAGAGTTAAAATATTAGTTAGAGAAAAAATATCAGTCTATCGGAAATGAAATTGTATTTTAGGGCTTTTTCATTTTTCAGTTTGTTTTTCTATGCAAGTTTAAACAGGTCGTTACCCTTACTTCTTATTACAGAAACCAATAATATTCAAAGTCGTGAGTTTCAATTAAGTAAATAAAT
This sequence comes from Rhodnius prolixus, assembly GCF_049639745.1. NCBI lineage: Eukaryota > Metazoa > Arthropoda > Insecta > Hemiptera > Reduviidae > Rhodnius > Rhodnius prolixus. The sequence continues at coordinate 8,103,625 of NW_027411583.1, read as the reverse complement.
TGTAATTAGTGATATTAATTGGTTAGAAAAATTCGTGTGTTGTGACAAGTGGTTTTTCACAGTTAAGTGTTACTTTAATTTATTTTATCTGTACTTCAACTTCAAACTAAGTGCATAAAAAAAAGATGTATTTCCGGTGAGAAGTTTTTAAAAATAACTGCACGATTGCTATACTTCTTTTTATTAGGAGTTAGTAAAAGTAACGTTACTCATTCATTTCTATGTTTCACAACAATACGAGATAGTTAGATAGCATGTTACATTCTAATAAATTCATTCTGTTGTGCTAATAGCAGAGTGGGGGGGCAGAACTTTATCTTAGACAGCGAACACGATTCCAGTTCAACCAGGTGTTGTTGGTTGATTGGGGGGGGGGGGCGCCATGTCCCACCAGAACTGGCTGATGTAATAAGGCTGGTCAGTTGCAGTGCTTAATACCTGCTCTAAGTGTAAGCCAATACCAAGGTTTCTCGCAACAGACAAATCTAAAATAGGTGAAGGTATCTTTTATCTTGACCTACAGCCACGGTCATTACCACTGCATTATAACTGCATGATGCGATAAAGAAGTATATGATTAAAGAGAAAAATAAAATGGTTAAAAAGAAGCGAAATGATATTTACACCGAATTCAGTCTTGCGAGCCGTTTTAGTTTTGCCATAGAGCATTGCCCGGTCTTCACCCCCACCCCCCACCCACCCACATGATGAAATATTCCAAATCTGACAAAACTTAAGCATCCTCTCACCTGTATCGAGGTCATTACCTATGTTATATTTATTACGTCAGAAATCTACTCAAAATATACATACGTATATCTTTTTAATGTTTTAGATAATCAAGCGATATAAAAAAAATTTAGAGAATCAGACAAATATTTTTCCGAAAATTCTAACTTACAAATTTTCTTTTAAAAAAAGAAAATTGAAAAAGGATGACCAGAGTAACAGGTGGTGATAAATTGAAACTAAAGCCTAACTTAAAATACTCCAGGAAAATCTTTTACAAACTGGGCCCCTTTCTTCCAGAAAATCCCTCCCCCCTGATGAGGCTGGTTTTTTCAGGGAGAGGAATTATCTAGGGATACCTAGGAAAGCCTAGGTGGTCACCAGGTAGTAATTGCCTATTTTTTTTTCAGGCGAGGCTTAACGTCCCAACTACCGAATTAGGTGTCGTGGACGGTGGCGACTAGCAAACATACTTTTACTGTAAATTTCTCATATTAACTATTAAATAAAATCCAAGGGGTTAGACTAGTACCGCAATACTTCTTAGCTTTGCGGGTCTAGCCTATAACCGACTAGCAAACATATTTTACTATAAATTTCTCATATTAACCATTAAATAAAATCCAAGAGCTAGACTAGTACCGCAATACATCTTAGCTTTGCGGGTCTAGCCTATCACCGCCTAACATACTTTACTATAAATTTCTCATATTATCCATTAAATATATTCCACAAGGGCTAGACTAGTACAGCAATACATCTTAGCTTTGCGGGTCTAGCCTATCACCGCCTAACATACTTTACTATAAATTTCTCATATTAACCATTAAATAAAATCCAAGGGCTAGACTAGTACCGCAATACATCTTAGCTTTGCGAGTCTAGCCTATCACCGCCTAACACACTTTACTATAAATTTCTCATATTAACCATTAAATAAAATCCAAGAGCTACATTAGTCCCGCAATACATCATAGCTTTGCGGGTCTAGCCTATCACCGCCTAACATACTTTACTATAAATTTCTCATATTAACCATTGTATAAAATCCAAGGGTTAGACTGGGGAATCGAACCCGCTATACCAACAATACATATTAGCTTCGCAGGTCTCGCCTCTAACCTTAGAGGCGCCCTTTAGTCAGCAGGTATTGGAAGGGTTATGGCTTATCTAGCTTCTGTCCACTTTCTTTTCAATTTGGAGGAATCTACTTCAGAATATCTTGACGGAAATGGATATATTAGCTTACTGGATTCCCACAAGAAGATCTCGGTTTCGAAACTACCTCCTAGACTATAGATTCTTGAACTCACTGTGCACTAAGAAAAAAAAGAAGCTCCTATCGATCAGATGTGGTCACGTCTTAAATAAAAAAAAAGGGAGGGAAGACAAAATCTTGGAGGCCGTTGGATGGGAACAATTGACGTCATTGCAGTTTTTTTTTCTCGCACTGTGGCGATGAAGAAGGCCATTTTTTGTGAACTTGAGGTTAAATCATACCAACTAATCGATGGTTATTAAAAAAAAAAAAGTTACGAAATGAACAAAATGATTAATATCACCATAAGCTCTGCTTCTAACATTTTAGACCCAACAGCTAAACAATATTGAGTTGTTCCAGGTCGAGTAATCGATTTTCTACACAAATACGAATCTGCTTCGATTAAAGAGAAAAAGAAGTAGCTGTAAAAGAGAGCGGGTGAGAAATCATAGTGAAAGTGAGAGAGAACTAAGTTTTCTTTGTAACTGAGGGAACCTCAAAAAGTGTACTTTTGAGGGAACCTCAATTTTGACACGTCCTAGAAACTTTCGCCAAAGAGGTTATAGATAATAATTTAGTAATTATTTGAAGATGTTCATTTCGGTGCCAATCAATAATATTCACGCTTTAGAAGGGCCAGTTATTTACGAAAGTAAGAGTTAGGTAAACGGCAATCGGAATTTCTTACACTAGAAATCAAAAAGACGCCGCGAAATTATTTCCTAATAAAATAAAATTCAAATTATTTCTTATTAGCATAAATAATTTGGTATCTCTTTGTTAACTTCAGCCATTATTTCAAATTGTCTACAATTTATTCATCATCGTAGCTTTAAAAGTATAAGTTTATAGTAAAAAAAAAAAAATTGACTTTTACTTGATCTTTGTTTTTTTTGCTTTTAACAAGGAGCTTTCATTGTACTCGTTGAAATCCAACTAGCTCGACAAAATTAGATAATGTTTCCCATTGTGAGAGTGTCGCACGTGTGTTGACGTAATTCTCTAGAAAGTTACAGCATGAGAACCGTTAATCTCTCGCTCATTCTTGATAAAATTTATAAAAAAAAAAAAAAAGAAGTAAAAATAGAAAGAAACAGAAATATCAAGCAAACAGAAAGGAAGTAGTTTAAAGGTTTACCTTGACAACATAAAGCAAAGGTAGGTTAGTTTTTTTTTAATTTTATATCCTTTCTCTTAAGGTCAGAACTATGGGCCAACTTCTTATTTAAAAAAAAAAAAAAAAAAAATGGCTGTGTTCTGTCTCACCACTTACTTTCACTAAAATTTAGAAGATTCGAGCTTAAACGAAACATTTTAGACACAAAGCTAAAAATGATGCTTTAGAAATAAGCCTAGTCTACTCATCCGCTAGAACTGTCCAAAAACCCAATCCCCCCTCCCAAATTACCCTTAATAGAATTTTAATGGAAATATGGTTTAGTTTTATTACAATAAACATAAATATTTTAGCCTATTTTTCGAGAAAAGCTAAAAAAAAAATGACAAGTGAAGTAATTCCTATTTTTTTTTCAGGCAGGCTTTACGTACATCTACCAAATTAGGTGTCGTGGCTCTACAAACTCGTACTTTACTATAAATTTCTCATATTAACTATTAAATAAAATCCAAGGGATATACTAGTACCGCAATACATCTTAGCTTTGCGGGTCTAGCTTATAACAGCCTAACATACTTTACTATAAATTTCTCATATTAACCATTAAATAAAATCCAAGGGTTAGACTAGTACCAGCAATACATCTTAGCTTTGCGGGTCTAGCCTATAACAGCCTAACATACTTTACTATAAATTTCTCATATTAACCATTAATTAAAATCCGTTAGACTAGTACCGCAATACATCTTAGCTTTGCGGGTCTAGCCTATAACAGCCTAACATACTTTACTATAAATTTCTCATATTAACCATTAAATAAAATCCGTTAGACTAGTACCGCAATACATCTTAGCTTTGCGGGTCTAGCCTATAACAGCCTAAACTATAACTTTACTATAAATTCCTCATATTAACCATTAAATAAAATCCAAGACCTAGACCCCGGGAATCGAACCCCACTAAACCAACAATACATCTTAGTTTTGCAGGTCTTGCCTATAACCGCTCGGCTATCGTGGTGCTTTTTTTTTTCTTTTTTTTTTTATAAACGCACCTCAGGAGACCATTATTTGTAAGGACGATGATATTGCCTCTACATAACGTGACAAATCTATTCCGTAAAGTGTTGCTTCCGTTTGTAGAATTATTTGCCAGGTTTGTACCCAATAAAATGGTTACCCAAACAAAATCTTAAAGTTAATGCTTCCTCCAAATTTCACCGCTTATTACACCTACACAATTTTAAGTGTAAAGTGAGGTCATTATCTAAAAATCACTTTTTTTTCAGACTGAGTAGTCCTCAAAATGGATCTCTCCATTTCTTAATGGGAAAATAACTGCATTATAAGATAGTATTTAATTGGTTCAAACCAGTTTTCTTTTTTGGTTTATCACATGTATATTTTGGTTTATGAGTGATTATATAAATACTTGTTATGTATTGCAGAATCTCTCGCCACTCCCTGTTGTTTTTTTATGTGCAAAAAAAAATCATCTTTAATCTTAAGGAGTTAATTTTTTTAAACATAAAAAAAAAGCCAATGTCAAGAGTAAAAATATGCGATGTTTCATAAAAACTGCGAATGAATAATATACTTATTACATTGTTTTGTTGACAAGGAAATGAGAATTAATGTGTAAATGAAAACATAAGAAAAATGAATATTATATAATGTATATAAGAAGAGAAAATTACCACAGCACACTTCCCTCTTAAATATATACACATGACAAATCGTAATAATAAAAATTCGTCAACAAGAATTTGGCGAATTGAGCCAAAGAAAGAGAGAAGAAAATAAAATTATAAGAAGTGCAATAAATAATTAAGGCACCATCAATCTTTTACATACTGTAAATAAAATTATGTTAAGTAAATAGCTAACATTATATAACTACATTGTAAATAGGATAGGATTTGCCTTGACAATGAACAACAAATGTTTTAGTTGAACGGCAGAAATAGGGCCTATTTTTGTGCCCTTAACCAAGAATTCTAAGCAGCTAGGTTTGTTTTTTTTACTGAATCTTTGATGGCACATTGAAGAAACGAAGAGAATGAAGGTAGAAGAAAAAGAAACTTAGATGTTACGGCCCATCTAAGATGGAAGAATGGCTAAAGAGGTCCTAGACTGGGAAGCTGATGGAAGGAGAACAAAAAAGGCTAGACCCAAGGAAAACTAGATAGATGGCGACCGAGAAAGCCTCTATGGTTACAAGAGAAGAAAATTTCCTGGATAGATCCAGGTTGGAAGGCTGAAATTAACAATTTTCAAGCGCCTAAAAGATGATAAAATTCCCACAAAAAATTATTTTAGTCATATATAATAATTCTTACCATCAATAAAAACTTAACAAAGTAAGAGCAAGTAAAAATTCCTAATTATTGTGGCTGGTCAGGTAGAAAAGAAAGTACCGACAACAGGTCAGGTAGGGGTTATACTTCGAAAGATTAGTGGGAGAGCAACGTTAAGGAAAATGCAAGACGATCAGGGAAATGATGCCAGCAAGTTCAGTAGGCTATCTGGTGGCTAGGATTGTCGGTTTAGCCTAAAGGCTACAAAACAATACGAACAATAGCAGTAAAGTGTAATTTGGCAACTATTTCAACTCTAGCTCCCAATCTTGACTCCTGAAATCCACTAAAAATAATTCTACTAAAAAAGTGTAATTTATTAAGTACAATTTGAGAAAATGGTTACAGTGTTCACCCTAAAATCATTTCCCCCCCTTATTCAGTGTTAAAGGAAAAAAATAATAGAGCCAGACAGAAGTCACGGTTTTTGAGCTTCCTAAACTCGAAACTATTGGAAGCCCCAAAGGTTCCCGTAAAGAAACCATACATAAAGGACTTAACTCTCATTATACGCATTGTATACTTGATATCATTGTCACTAACACTTCGTTACGTCAAACAAATGTTATTTTATATGAGAAGCCATAGGAAACATTATGGATTTATGTGAGAATCCTAGGATTTTAGATTTTATAAGATTTAGAAATCGATAGATCGAGCGAGTGATTAGAGCATTCTCGTGGTACTAACTCAAAAACTCTTTTAAACGTCAATTATTTCAATCGTATCTAATTCTAAGTAACATTATATAAACTGTACAGCTGTATTGTAAATCCGTTCACTGCTTAGAAATAAAACGTTAGAGGGAAGAGTGCCACCAAATCCCTCCCCCCTAGCACTGCCTAAAATAAATTTTTCAACTTAATTATTAGAATAGAGGCAGTCATTTTTGTTTTCTAGGGCTTACGTAAGAGAAGCTCTAGACATGAAGATGAATAATAAGAAGATTTTTAAAGAAATAGGAAAAACTCAATATTTATGGGCAAATTTCCTTGTACCTTAATTATAATTAATTAAAGGAAAACTATACTAAGAAAAAGAAATATCGTGACTCCCACTGATTACATTTAATTTTATTTATTCCAGTTTACAGGCATCATCAGGGAATTCATATGTTACCTTACGAGGAAAGAAGTTAAATTTTAAAATGATAGGATTGGTGAAATTAAAACTATATTGTGTAGACTCTACTGTGTTACAATAGCTTCTGTCTGGCGAGTTTGACAGTTCTATTCAGATTCTGGCGTTGATTTCCTCATATGGTAGCCAATAGACTTGGGAAATTTTATGTTTTCCTTGTTGCACGTCACAGTTTAACTGTATTATGTTTATCTGCCCCTGTAAAGTCTAGGTTCGTGGCCCCGGTAACTCCCATATTCGGATACGAGGTGTGGGCTATTAAATAACGAGACTGATGCTGGCTGCTACAGAAGAACTATGCATGCGCCAAATCTGTAACGACCGACAGCTGTGCAGCAGCGTTAAAGCCTTGTCTTTCGATTGCAGCGTCTCACGTGTTTGTAGAGAAATCTGTCTGACAGGAACCGTCCGTTTGTGTAAGAGGTGTTAGTTTCGTTTTGCCGAAAACATGATACTACACATGTTGTACAGCAACGAATTGCCGTGAAATTTCACATCAAAACTTGATAAAACCGCTACTGTAACTTATCTTTTATTAAAACAAGTTCATGGCGATGAATTTTAATCACGTGCGCAAGTTTTTGAGTGGTTTTAAGCGTTTCCAAGATGGCCGAGAAGACGTCGGAGATGATGACCGCCCGGGTCGCCCTTCCACGTCCAAAACGGATAAAAATATCGATTATAATTAATCAACATTACTACCGGTGAGGTGCTAGCTCAACTCCGAGAAAGAGTAAGGAATAAACAACCCGATTTGTGGAAGTACAAGTCATGGGTTCTCCAACATCAAGACAACGCGCCAGCTCACACTCCATTGTCTGGTCAAGACGTTTCTAGCCAAGTACAACATCCTAGTTTTAGGCCATCCGCCTTATTCGCCTGACCCCATCCAGACTTTTATCTGTTCCCCAAAGTCAAATCTGTATTAAAAGGAACACGGATTTCGGTCCGTTGATGGCTGTGAAAGAAAAAGCGGCACGCGTCATGCAGGAGCTCACCAGAAAAAGACTTCCAGCACTGTTTCGAACAATGGTAAATTCGCATGGAGCGTTGTAGGGATAGGGGAGGGGTATTGTATTGAAGGTGATAATAACTAAATATGTATAAATTTAAAATAAAATGTTTTATAACAATAGTCTCGTTATTTAATAGCTCGTACTCTGACGAGGTAGTCGTAACATCAGCTTTGAATAGCCTTGCAATGATTTTTAGATAGCCTAACTAGGCTAACCGAAATTTTAAACCTCGATTCAAACCCCCCCCCGTACACCTCGGCTCCCTCTTCTTCCTTAGTGTTGCAGCCCCGTCCAGTGTGCTTTACTGATATCCGGAAGTAATTCCGTCAAAAATAAGACCAAAATTCGTCTCCAGCTTCTCACCCAGTTTTTGGACCACACCTGCCGCTTTGCTACAGCGGACGGAAGTTTTTTTTCCCCCCTTCAACAGCCTGATAAATACAGCTGTGGCTACAGATGTAGCTATGAAGTGGTGGTAGTTTAAGAAGAGGCTACAAGGCCGTAGCGGTATTCACAGCACCAGTCCATGTTCTTTGCAAACAAGTCCTTGAACTCCACCTGAGTGCTGCAGATATATCTAAGCTGAAGAAGACGGTCTCTTAAAACGTCTGAGCGTTCTTGTATATATATATATATATATATTTTTTTTTTTTTAAATAAATAAAAGAATAAAGAAACAAATGAATTATTAAAGGGTTTTTAGTTCATGCGAATATCAAAATTTACTGTAACGTCATTTAATTTCTAATATCTCTTAGATGAAGTAATCTTTTTGACAAAATTATAATTTCCTTTATTTTATTTTTGTCTCTCTAGCATAACACAAAATGGACAAGTGCGGCTATTGGGAGGAGGAAGTTGAAGTAGCCCAACTAGACAGGAAAGAACGTGGAGGATGGTCAAATAAATTAGATTTCCTATTTTCCTGTATAAGTTTATCAGTTGGTCTAGGAAACGTTTGGAGATTTCCTTATCTCTGCTACAAAAATGGAGGAGGTAGAATTTTCCTTTTTAGTTACTTAAATATAAAAATGCTTGTTTAACAAAAATATAAATAATCTTTAATGTTTCATTTTATGCATTTCAGGAGCATTTCTTGTTACTTATGGAATCGCCATGATCTTCTGTGGTATACCAATGTTTTTCCAAGAGGTTGCCATTGGCCAGTATTTAGGATCCGGTGGAAGTACACTTGTTGGCCAATTATGTCCAATTTTACAAGGTCTGTTATTATTATTCTTTTTATTCTTAATAAATTTTCTAATAATATTTGTATTAATAAATTTCAAATCTTGCAGGTGTTGGTTACGCCACTATGACAATAGTATTTCTACTTGATCTCTACTATTGTATTATTATTGCTTGGACATTGTTCTATTTGATCAGCACTTTTGCTTGGATACCAGAATTGCCCTGGAGTAATTGTGGTAAGTTGTATTGTTTTAGTAAACAATTATTATTTGGGGGGGGGGGGGGAAATATCGAAACTAAATGCATAAAATAATATGAGAAAAGAGCCTGGATGGTGGCGCTCCTAGCGGCAAGAAATGCAGTTAGGTACTTGGTTTCTAAGTTCTAAATATGGCTTTAATAGCTTGTAATTGTTTTTCTTTCTTTTTTCTTCTCTATTTCCCTTTTTCATTCATTGATAAAAAAAAAATAGTCTATGAAGAGAAACAATTCCCCACTCTAATCCAAAGCCCTTTTGGTCTCATTTACTCCAAAGAAAAACAACAAAAACAAATTAATTCAAAAAAATGAACCTAATTTCTTTCTACAGACACCCTAAATCAGTGATGGCGAACCTTTTTGAGACGTGGGTCAAATTTTGTTCATTTTTGTTCTTAGTACTTGCTCTTGGGGTCACTAATGGCCCATTTGCACACAAGAGTTAAGTTTAAAAATTTTAAAAATGAATATTTTCAAAACTAAAAATCTTTAAAATTCAGTTGGCTTAACTGGGTAAAACGGGACCGAAACAAGTGCTATGGAAGTCACTTTTTTACAAACATAACTGAACAAAACCTTACAGAAAGTGTGTTTTATCTGAAGAAAAATCTAAATATGGTTATTTGCTTTGGGTTGTCGATTTTTTTAACAAACAAAATATGAATAAAATTATACATTTTATTTGATATTTTATTAACAATATTACTTTATTTCAAATACTACCAAAGCATTTGTCCGTCATTTGCGTTTTAAAACTGTAATGATCAAACTAAAAGGTTATACGAGGGTCGTTTGAAAAGTCCGTGCAAAGTCAGAGAGATACCACTACTGGCGCGTATCGAGGTTATGTTTAGTTAGTAGCATCTCTAGGAAGAACACACACCAAGTTTCAGCCAGATCGGTCTATTTCTTTGTGAGTTGGCATTCGTTTGAATCGAGGAAGTCGAGTGATTTTCAAAAAAAATGGACGAAAAAGAATTTCGTGTGTTGATTAAACACTACTTTATGAAAGGCAAAACGCCTCAGGAGACTAAAGAGAAGCTTGATAAACATTATGGTGACTCTGCACCTTCGATTAGAACAGTTTATAAGTGGTTTCAAAATTTTCGGAGTGGCCATATGGGGCACAAGTGACGCTGAACGTTCTGGACGCCCTGTTGAGGTTACTACTCCAGAAATCATTGATAAAATCCATGATATGGTGATGGATGACAGAAGAGTGGAAGGTGCGTGAGATTGCTAGTGCTGTGGGCATCTCGAATGAACGGGTACATAATATTTTGCATCAACATTTGGACATGACAAAGCTATCCGCTAGATGGGTGCCGCGATTGCTCACGCTTGACCAAAAACGAAATCTTGTGAAGTGTTGCAAGGACGGTTTGCAGCTGTTCCAGAAGAATCCGCAGGACTTTAAGCGTCGTTTCGTCACTGTGGATGAAACATGGATACATCACTACACTCCTGAGACCAAAGAACAATCTAAACAATGGGTTACCAAGGGGGAATCTGCGCCAAAAAAGGCGAAGACCGTTCCTTCGGCCGGAAAGATTATGGCGACTGTCTTTTGGGATTCGCAAGGAATAATCCTCATCGACTATCTGGAAAAGGGTAAAACTATTACAGGTGCATATTATTCATCGTTATTGGACCGTTTGAAAACCGAGCTACAAGAAAAACGCCCACGATTGGCCCACAAAAAAGTCCTTTTCCATCACGACAACGCACCAGCTCACACCTCAGCAGTTGTGGTCGCAAAATTAATGGAAATAGAGTTCCAACTCGTTTCACATCCCCCCTATTCTCCAGACTTGGCTCCCTCGGACTACTATTTGTTCCCCAATATGAAGAAATGGCTGGCGGGAAAAAGATTTTATTCAAACGAGGAGATGATTGCAAAAACGAATGGCTATTTTTCAGACTTGGACAAATCCTATTATTCGGAAGGGATCAACAAACTAGAGCAGCGTTGGACGAAGTGTATAGGCCTAAAAGGAGAATATGTTGAAAAATAAAAAAGGTTTACCCCAAAAAATTAAGTAGTTTTTATTTTTGCACGGACTTTTCAAACGACCCTCGTAGATAGCATTTAAATTGCTTTTTTGTCAATGCGTGATTAAAAAAAAAAAAAATACAGATAGAATATAAATTATCCACCACAATTAGAAAATCTAAATCAATCCGCGTAAACAAACAAATGGTTGCCTAGCAATTGTGGGTCAGTGGAAAAGCTTGCGCGGGTCAGTGTCTAACCCGCGGGTCATAGGTTCGCCATCCATCACTGCCCTAAATGATTTCTCAAGAAGAAAAAAATGATTGGTTATTGTCCTCTTTCAAGTCCCAATCAACAAAATAATGGTATCTGGAAGCTGGAGAAAAAAATATATGTGTCCAGAGATACTCAAACAGCAGATTTAGGAACGAAAACTAGGGAAAGCCTAATATGGCTAAAACTTGTCTTCCTACTCATTTTCCTTGAGATGCCTAGGCATCCCAGGCCTCAGAACTACATCTTTGGCCAAAGAAACTGTTTCCAGTTAACTTCTATCGCCGATTTTTTGTTGGAAAAAACAAAAAAACGCCAGAGAATCTATAAATACCTACAGAACTGTCTCGAACTATTCGAGCAGATGAAAAGCCTTTTTTTTTTCTTTTTTTTTTTTGAAGCAGTATTCTTCCGAAATACAAACAATAGATATCAGAAAGGATTCTGCAATTGATCTTCCAGTTCAAAATGGATATCTGCTCAAAACTTCCATCCATTCTGGAGTCATTTTTACCATAATAAATCAAAAAATCATTCTAGAAAAGTGCCTAAACAGTAGCGCCCCTAGCGCAATGTAGTAGTACTACTTATTGGTATTTCTTCACCCACATAAATCCAGCTATTTATAAACGTTTATTATTTATTTTTTTAATTTCATTCAAAATTAATTGCTAAATAAATATCTTATTAATAAAAATTTAAATGGTTTCAAAATATTATATATTTTTGAATATATTAGACAGAACCCTGTCATTGATTGTCACAATTCTCTAGAAATTATTAATTATTTGTCTTACAATTTTAGCACTTATTTAAATTAATTTCTATAATTTTTCTACAATACAGATAACTGGTGGAATTCTAAAAGTTGTTTTGTTACTGGAATGAATGCCACTTTAATCCATAATTATACAAATCAAACTAGGACACCTGTTGAAGAATTTTGGCAGTAAGAAATCGTTTGTATTTTATCTACTACTATAAATAACAGTAGTACATATTTACTTCAACAGAAATTTACAAAATTAACTCAAACCAGTATTCCGTTCATTTAGGATCTACTTATTTGGTATTAATCTATGTTCATGTGAATATATTATTGATGTAATAGTTATTATTAGTTATTTTTCTTTCGAACCTAGGGCAGAACAGAGAAATTTAGTTTGAATTATACGACTTTCTATTACATTAATTCTCGAATTTCTGACTTGGAGAACCCAATTTGTCCAGAAAATTATTCAATGGAAAACTTTTGATCTATTTATGAAGATTAAAAAGTCTCAGAAAAGTGAAAAATGCGTTCAGTAAAATTGTAATTCCTGTTTTTAAAAGTGTATGAATACCCAGGGAATTTAAGCAAAATGTTTAATCCCAGAAAATAATACAGAACTGTAAATTATACTAAAATACTATTTTAGAGGTAAGAACACCTATCCAATCACCCAAGAGTCCTCTTGGTTCTGAATGGTCCTGGACGAATTTCAGGATTAAAAAGAAAAAAAAAAAAAAAAAAAGTTGCAAAATGAGGATAAAAATCCTCCAATTTTGCTAGCAACAAAGACTATCTAAGTTCTATCTAAATCTAAATACAAAGCTCTATCTAAATACAAAGTTACAGCTTCTGGCGATAATTAATTTTTGAAATATTTTGTTCAAACACACTCACACACAGACAATTTTTTTTTGGACTCAGAACACTATCTCCAATCGGATATTTAAAATGATCGCTATTCGCAAGGCGCTACAAGAGCCAAGCGGTTTCAGGCCAGACCCGCAAAGCTAAGATGTATTGCGGTACTAGTCTAGCCCCTTGGATTTTATTTAATGGTTAATATGAGAAATTTATAGTAAAGTATGTTAGGCGGTTATAGGCTAGACCCGCAACGCTAAGATGTATTGAGGTACTAGTCTAACCCTTGTATTTTATTTAATGGTTAATATGAGAAATTTATAGTAAAGTATGTTAGGCGGTTATAGGCTAGACCCGCAAAGCTAAGATGTATTGCGGTACTAGTATAGGTCTTGGATCTTATTTAATGGTTAATATGAGAAATTTATAGTAAAGTATGTTAGGCGGTTATAGGCTAGACCCGCAAGGCTAAGATGTATTGCGGTACTAGTCTAGGTCTTGGATTTTATTTAATGGTTAATATGAGAAATTTATAGTAAAGTATGTTTGCTAGTCGCCTCCGTCCACGACACCTAATTTGGTAGTTGGATATAAAATTAGGCATTACTTTACTTTTTACTTTCCTTACTAACTGAAAATGATAATTCTGATCTTTTGGAAATTCTTATAGTCTAATAGCTCAAATTTGATATAAATTAAGATATTGTGTTTCTTATTTTATTTTTTCGGCATTTAATGTAATACGTATTTGTTTTTAACCCGTTTAAAAAAAGACTATTTTGTTTTTAACAGGGAACGAGTTCTTGGCCAAAGTGGAGGAATTGCCGATATTGGAGGTATGAGATGGGAACTACTGGCTTGTCTAGTCATGGGATGGTGCATGGTGTACCTGGTAATCTGCAGGGGCATTCATCAAAGTGGAAAGGTAAAAAATTACCCGCAATCAATTCATGCTTGTCGAGTGATGATGGGAAATTATTTAAATTAAATATTTATTCAGTGATTTTAATTAGGAGTGAATATGAAAGACCCTGCCCAAATTTCTGTATCCCTACTAGATCGGTTAGAAAGGGATGTTGGATACCCTTTCCTGTGTGGTACATCCTTTTTGAAGCCAGTGCGTTTTGCCTTTAATTCTCCTTAAGATCTCTGTATTGAGCGGTTTCCTAGTAGCCATAGCCAACAGGCCAATATTCTAAGAAAGTTTCTGGTCAAAACGGTAGCTTTAAGAAACTCAAGCCTTTGGTTAATCTCACTCTGCTTCTTTGTTACTTAGTACAGGCTAATGTTACGAGGAAAAATTGTTCGTGAGGAAAACGTACAGTGGTCTCTAGATCCTGGCGCGTTGCCTCAAGTAGACGAGACTTAGCTACAATTTTAAGAGATATTTTCTCATAGAATCAGTCTCTTTATTCAATATTTCCTCCCCACCTCTTAAGGTGGTTAATCTTAAACGATTATCCTATTTTTTTCCCCAGGTAATCTGGTTTACTGCAATCTTCCCGTATATAGTACTGTTGATCCTGTTAGTTAGAGGTTTAACACTTCCTGGAGCCGGCGAAGGACTGCTTTACTATGTGACACCCCGTTGGGAGGAATTACTCTCTCCTGTTCCATGGATTGACGGCGCAACACAGATATTCTTCGCATATTCCATTGGTACAGGCGCCCTACCAGCATTAGGATCTTATAATAATTTCAACCATAATTGTTACAGGTATGTGATTTCTAGTTTCCTTTAAAATTGGGACTTTCATTTAAAAAAAAAAAAAAAATCTCTAAATATTCTTAATGTAAAAGATTTTTCCAATTTTTGTTACAGAGATGCTGTGATAACATGTATTATAAATACTATAACAAGTCTATTGGCCGGTTGTGTAACATTTGCCATTTTGGGCAACATAGCACTAGAACAGGGAACTTCAGTGGCCAATGTTGTCAGTTCTGGTCCAGGTTTAGTGTTCTTAACCTATCCAGAAGCAGTATTGAAATTACCAGGTGCTACAGCTTGGGCTGTAATTTTCTTCCTTATGTTGATTGTAAGTTTTCTCAAATTTTTGTCATTTTTCTCACCGAAATGAAAAACTAAAATTATTATTCACTTATTTGTCTAACTTTAGTGTCTAAAATTTACAGACACTCGGCGTGGACAGTGAATTCTGTTTGGTGGAATCATTTGTAACAGGAATGGTTGATAATTGGCCAAAATTATTAAGACCTCATAGGGGTAAATTTACATTTCTCATCTGTCTGCTGTTATGCTTACTCGGAATACCCATGGTTACAAAAGTTAGTAAGCACTAGTTTATTTTAATTTGGGTAACGTTAATAAAAATCAGATTTTTAATCTTCGTCTTTATCTTATTATTATTATTTTAGGGCGGCATCTTTATTTTTCAACTAATGGATTACTATTCAGCTTCTGGAATGTGCCTATTGTGGGTCTGCATATTCCAGACTATAGCCATTTCTTGGGTATTCGGTGGAGAGAAAGTGATCGATTGTATTGACGTTATGATGGGCATAAGGCCAAATAGATTTTGGTATTTCTGTTGGGTCTATCTGTCGCCAGCAGTTATGATTGTAAGTTTTATTTTATTTGCTAAATCTGTGTGGTTATAGACATAATAATACTAATAAGTGTATGACGTCAAGTATTTGAACATAACGTAGCTCTAATTGCCAAATTTATTTTGGATTGAAGGTTGGACAGAATAATAACTAAAAATAAAGCATAATATTTATTTAGGCTTAACTTGCCAAACGATGGTTTATTTATAATTTCCTCTTTATTAAAAGGAAATATACCCGTGTTGTTTTATGATGATGTAATCAGTCAATAATTACTCAATTTCTAAAATGAAAACTTTTTAAAATCCCGTTATTTTTTAATTTTTAATTTCTCTTGTTAAGAAAAGTAAAGTTTTCAAAATACTCTTTATAAGTCACCTGAGTCCCGTAAAGTTTTGTTTAAAGATGACTTGATTAAATGCGAATAAAATTTCTCAAAACCTAGAAAACGTAGAACGCAAATAATTTCATATTTTGATATGTATCTGGAGAGAACATGAACAGAACAAGGTGACGCTTCCTGGGATTAAACACGACAAGAGTGTTATGCCCTAGTTGTGTAAACAAAGAATCAAAGAGATTTTGGGCTTGGACAGAAATTAGATTACCCTGATTACAGGCCTATTCAGAGGGCAGGGTAGATAGATTAGATTTAAACGGGCGGGACGGGACCTATACCCCAAGGCTAAATTTAGTAGGTGAAACCTCCCCTTCTAAGAAGGTTGAAGGCTTTCCCTACCAGTTCCTTCTTTGGTCTCAAAGTCCCAAAGATGTCGTAGCGCAGTCTCTCGATTGCAACGCAATCGAACAACAGGTGAGAGGCCGTTTCTTCCTCTTCCTGGCACAATCTGCACAACGGTTCCGAGCTAATAAGCCCTAATTTGTGCAGATGCTTCCTGAACCTACCATGCCCCGTGTGAATAGGCCTGTGATCAGAGTAATCTGATTCCTGCCCAAGCCCAAAGTCTCTTTGGTTCTTTGTTTACACACCAAGGGCGTGTCACTCTTGCCGTGTTCGACTCCCGGAAGCATCACCCAGTTCTTTTCATGTTCTCTCCAGATCCAATCTCTGAGGGCCTCACGAACTGCACCCTTGGTGATCCCCAGGACAGGCTCCGGGCCAATGAAA
Organism: Rhodnius prolixus; assembly: GCF_049639745.1. Classification (NCBI taxonomy): domain Eukaryota; kingdom Metazoa; phylum Arthropoda; class Insecta; order Hemiptera; family Reduviidae; genus Rhodnius; species Rhodnius prolixus. Next base: position 8,086,961 of record NW_027411583.1, on the reverse strand, counting down.
GGAGTGTTGGCTCCATTCCTGGCCAGTAGATCGGCTGTCTCATTCCTCTTAATCCCCACATGACCCGGCACCCATTCTAACCGAACTTTATTGTGCCGAGCCAGTAGTTCTAGGGCCTATCTGCATTCCCAGACCAGGGAAGAGGTAGTTCTGAAGGAGACAATGGCCTTCAGCGCGGCCTGGCTGTCCGAAAAGATGCGAACCTCCCTATCCCTAAGATTCATTCGCAGATTTTCCTCAGCACAGGTTTTAATAGCAAAGAGGGCAGGGTAGGTTCAGGAAGCACGGAAGCGTTGTGCAGATTGAGGTCAGGAAGAGGAGGAAACGGCCTCTCACTTGCTGTTCGATTACGCTCTAGTCGAGCGGTTGCGCTACTATCTTCTTTGGCTCTTTCAGACCAAATGAGATAGTAGCGCAAAAGTACTAGAAGGGAAAGTCCTCAACCTCTTTAGAAGGGGAGGTTTCGTCCACTAGATCCAAAAAGGGGAAGGCACAATAAGCCTCTTGTGGCTGCGGTGCCAAGGGGTATGGATCCCGTCCCGTTTTCTATTCTATTTTACGATAATATAATTAAAGAAATGCATGAAACATGAAAAATAATCAATCATTAATTAAATCAATTAAAAACAAACATCGATTGCAAATTTCTTTGAAGTTTAAATGAAGATTTATCTATTTTCATCATAATTTCTGTTTTAGGGCATCTTCATATTTTATGTATTGGAATTTATACCAGTTACATACGGTTCGTATGAATACCCTACATGGGCACAAATAATTGGCATTTGCATCAGTCTTGCGTCCATGTTATGGATACCCGGATATGCTGTTTACTATTTTATCGTAAGCCCGGGATCATTTAAACAGGTTTGTAACATTAGTTTAATTTAAGTGGTTTTGAAAAAAATGTTTTAGCTGATGTTCAAAAATCTGAATATTATCATGCAATAGAATGGTCAGGCTATGTGATAAGAATTCTTTGTTATTATCAGTACTGCAATCAGCCAAAAATGTTGCCCCAGAATACTGGAAAAGACTTCTAAACCGTTTTGTCATAATCAATGCTGTATTTACACGGTCAATTTAGCCATATCCCAAAAACATCAACATTTTGAAGGTTAGAGAGTGCCTACAATCATTCTAGACAAACAATAACAGGTTTGTCTAGAAGGAGAATGAAATGATTATGAAGGATTGGTGAACGAAGCAGATAATTCATGACATCTTTAGTTGACTGTAAAGGAAAACAATTGCAACGTGCGACAATCTGGTCAAAAATGAAAGAGGCCTTGTGTTGATACTTATATATATATATCTCCTTAACAAAAACTTACAGTTTAAAATGTTAAGTATAAGGGTTGATTAAACGCCAAAAGGTACACAAATCAGCGAGTACCCAACATTTCATTAATTTTCATTAATACTTCATTAATATTTAAGTAATTCTACTGCATTAATTTTCATTAATAAGTTATTTTTTAGAATTTATTAGATATCACAGACCCTTATGCTGGCCATTTTCGTCTACAAAATATATGTTCAAGTAGCACTGTAGATTGACTGTAATATCTAGTTATTTATAATAATCAAACTATTAATTACAGGTTAAAAAGAAAAACGTTATAAAAAATAAAATAAAAATATGAGGCTAAAAAATTCAAAACCTTGTTTAAAAAAATGCTTACACCAACAAACATCAATGATTTTGTTTATTTTATTTATTTATTTTTATTTCTTAAATAAAAATCGTCGGTTTAAGTTCATTCTTCGATTAAAGTAATTGTTATTGTATGAAGTAGTCAAACGTTTATAATAATAGGTAATAATTATCTGGCTTTATCGCAAATAATATAGTTTTCTTCAATTACATTCTCCATCTAGGTGTTCTTCCCACAATGTTGTATATATGTAATATAAAGTAAATAAGATATGCATATATTTAGGACAGCTAATTATTCCAGTATTTTACTATAAGTAAAATTAGGGGGACTAAATTAAATTACAATAGAGAAATGAATAATTATTGTTTAATAATCTACTTGTTATTAACTGTGTGTTAATTGTGCTCACGAATATTTCGGTAAGACGAATTCAAGACAGTAGCCTACTCTAACTTTATCTTTACTTTAACATGCATGTACGTATATATGATTTATCATAATTATAACAAAAAAATAATATAAATGAAGTGGCCAGCATAAGGGTCTGTGATATCTAATAAATTCTAAAAAATAACTTATTAATGAAAATTAATGCAGTAGAATTACTTAAATATTAATGAAGTATTAATGAAAATTAATGAAATGTTGGGTACTCGCTGATTTGTGTACCTTTTGGCGTTTAATCAACCCTTATACTTAACATTTTAAACTGTAAGTTTTTGTTAAGGAGATTTTTGTACCTTTTGGATAGATTTTCCTTTTTGTCTATTTTACAAAGTTACATATCTGCTTTACAGATTTTTTTAAAATTTGGAATAAGCAATTCTATCATTATAACCTGATAAGGTGTTAACTACCACTGGAGAGATCTTTTTAAAAAATGATTGTAGTTGCGGCTCCCAAACCATCCTCAATAACAATTTTTTTGAGAAAGCGTTTTGAATAACATAGGAAGGTATTTGTAAGTAAATAGCAAAATTAAACTACGATTTCAGTACTTCCTTTTAAGAGGAGTAAGAAAAATAAACTAGGATTGCAGTACTTCTCCCTAAAAGGCAAAGAGGCAAAGATTTTTTAATCGAACAATTCATTGATTTAAATCGGTTCACTCATTGATAATTTAAACGATTGCAGTACTTCCTCTTAGTAGGAGCAAGAGAATCAGCAACGTAGAGGAGCTTTAACCACTTATTCGAGCTGAATTTTATCAAAATCGGACTAAGCGTTATAGAAATATTGGTAATAATAGTTTTAGAAAGGGCCTTATTTGGGTGGGGCAAACTCCCCTCCTTATGAGGCACGGTGCCGAGACTTTTAAAGTGCAAATCTGTATAAAATTTCGATTCGAATGACACTTCATTCATAAAAATCGGTTCACGTGTCGATAATTTGAAACGATTGCTATACTTCCCCTTAACAAGTGTAAGAGCTGATCGCCGCTTTAATGTTACTTAGGGGAGCCCTAACCCTATCATCCTACCAAATTTTATCAAAATCGGGCCAAGATTTACAGAGTAATTAGTAATAATAATTTTGGAGGGGGCCTTACATAAAGGGGGCTAACTCCTCTCCCATTCGATGTACAGCGTCGGGACCCCCAAAAGGCACATCTACATAAAATATTGAATCGAATGACACCTCATTCATGAAAATCGGTTCACGCGTTTAGGCGCTACGTTGTTTACAAAAAAGGTAACAAGAACAAGAATAAGAATAAGAACAAGAACAAGAACAAGAACAAGAACAAGAACATTTTTTGAAAAAGCCGTTTTTGCTCATTTTCGGCAACTTTTTTCTCGAAATCTATTAGATCTGGGTGGTTGCAAAAAAATTACAGTTATAAAGGAGGGTTTGGAGTAAGATTTAAAGAAAATTTGGGAATTTTATCTTTTATAGAAAAAGAGAAAAAAATTGTCAAAGTTGGGTGTTTTTCAACGTTACGCTTTTTCGTGCAGTTTTTGATGGTCAACCCTTATACAACTGTCCTACCGGACAGTTTTAATAAAAAAAAATTAAATGAATTGAACGTCTAAGTGAAAGCATCAGTTGAAAAGGAGATGCAAAGTGATGAGTCGAAATTGCTAACAGTCACTTTTAAGTAAGAGTCATTAGGGCTTCACATATTGAGGAGTTACGTAAGACTACGAGGTGTGACTATTAAATAACGAGACTGATGCTGCTACAGAAGAACTATGCATGCGCCAAATCCTAACGACCGACAGCTGTGCAGCGTAAAGCCTTCTCTTTCGATTGCAGCGTCTCACGTGTTTGTAGAGAAATCTGTCTGACCAGAACCGTCGTTTGTGTAAAGAGGTGTTAGTTTCGTTTTGCCGAAAACATGATACTACACATGTAGTAGAGCAACGAATTGTCATGAAATTCACATGAAACTGGGTAAAATCGCTACTGAAACTTATCTTTTATTAAAAGAAGTTTATGGCGATAAATGTTTATCACGTGCCCAAGTTTCTGAGTGGTTCAAACGTTTCCAAGATGGCCGAGAAGACGTCGGAGATGATGACCACCCGGGTCGCCCATTTCCACGTCCAAAACGGATGAAAATATCGATTATAATTAATCAAGACGTTTCTAGCCAAGTACAACATCCCAGTTTTATAGGCCATCCGCCTTATTCGCCTGAACTGGCCCCATGTGACTTTTATCTGGTTCCCCAAAGTCAAATCTGCATTAAAAGGATCACGATTTCAGTCCGTTGATGGATGTGAAAGAAAAAGCGGCACGCGTCATGCAGGCGCTCACAGAAAAAGACTTCCAGCACTGTTTCGAACCTATGGTAAATTCACATGGAGCGTTGTAGGGATAGGGGAGGGGTATTGTATTGAAGATGATAATAACTAAATACAGTCGAACCTCGCTTAACGAGCATAATTCGTTCCAGAACCTTACTCGTTACGCGAAATACTCGTTAAGCGAAACAATTTTTTTATATAAATTAAAATAAAAGGGGATAATTGCTAGATCAGCCACACTTACACCATTTTCTCGTTTCTCAATGATTTTACGTTTCAATTCTAACGTTATTTTAATTCTTTTCGAAACCATTTTGTTAGAGGGATAACAAAATAAACACAATAATATTTAAACACAAATGTCACTATATGGACTTCCCCTATACACCACTCATTCGGTGAAGTTCGGTTTCGACTGTATCAATGCATTAGATACGTGGAGAATATGAAACGCATATGCGTTAACAGGAATGACTAATCGAAGAATGCGCAGTTTTCGATGAGTCAGCGAAATGTCATTAGAAAACTATCGTTATGCGAAACTTCGCTCGCTATAAGAATCAATTTGTTTTACTCGTTATGCGAATTACTCGTTAAGAGAGGTGCTCGTTATGCGAGGTTCCACTGTATGTATAAATTTAAAATAAAATGTTTTATAACAATAGTCTCGTTATTTAATAGCCACACCTCGTATAGTTGGGCGTAGTTGATAATGAAAGTGACTTAATCTTCCAATATGGGTAAGAAGGTATAGAATATAGAGTTCTAGGCGGAGGTACGTAAATTTCCAAATTGCCCGTAGATAGACGCGGATAGTACTATTGGTCTACGTGTATACCAAAAAGGAAAAACAATAAATGTATTTTTTGTTTGTATCTATAGTTAAAATTTAATTAATTACTTTTCTTTCCAGCGTCTGAAAGATGGGCTACAACCAAGAGTAAAAGTACGATCGAGAGAAGCTGCTGATGTACCAAAACTTCTTCCAATGTCAGAAAGTAGTGCTGTGTTGCTTAGTAAAACTAATTCATTTGTTGTAAGTCAATGAGGTTTTTTATATGAAACGAAAAGGGTAATAATTACCAAATCAGTATTCAATTAATGCCATTGCCATTGAAATAGTGGAGAGAGGGGGGGAGAGAGAGTGAGAGAGAGAATTATCAAATAAAAAGAGAAAATTAAAATCCGAAAATAATTTATTAATAAAGAATCCGAAAATTTATTAATTTAATGAATGCCTTTTATATTAAAGTTTTTTTTGTAGAAATTGTAAAATATGATTTTTTGAGAATATAATTATTTTATATTATTTTATTTAGTAAAAAACAATTTTAAATTTATGATAAAAATGTAGGCATTGAAAATGTAATTTTTTATTTTTGGTAAATAGTGGCCCCTTTGTTCGATAGTCAAAGAATTTATTGCCTATTTTTATTAGAAAGAGTAGCTGTGATCGATTCTCAATAAGAATTTATTTGGAAAATTTTTGTTTGAGTTCTTACAAAACTTAAATGTCTTAGTAAAGTACAAATAATCTTTTAAGAAAAACTAAAAATCAAGAAAAGATGCAATTTATAATTCTGCAAATTTTTCTGGAATTTAAAGAGTCCATAAATTAATTTTATTGAAGTTTATAAAACTGTAGAGGCATAATTGTAAAACAAGTAAATCGGATGAGATAAGTGAGATTGCCCTTTTAAATGCATCAATACATAGTGAACTACAACGCTGGTGTTGTAATCGTGCGCGGCCAGAGCACCCCAGTTTCACCGAAAGAAACAACTGATGTCTGCCCATAAATGAAAATGCATCTAAAGATGTTGATGGACGAAAAAAAAACTGAATTCAATATGGCAAACATAATCTAATCTTAGTTTATATTTTATGTGTTTTGCTATTAATTATTATTTTGAGATAATTATCATTCATAAACATAACGATAATAAAAAGAGATGAGTCTGTTTCCCGCAAGGATTTGGTTTGCTAGACTTTTAGGTTACAGTGGTGTTCTACTGCAATATTGGATTTAAATAATGAAGTATCTTAAATCACTCGTAACAGAGAAATAATAACAATCACCCTGATCACAGAAACGGAAGCTATAGTTGAAGCTTGAAGAAAGAAAACGTAACAAAAATAAGACCGAACTTACAAAAAAAACAAAAAGAAAAACCGTCAAAAAGAAAATACAATTCAGTATCACTAAGAAAACTTCTGCGTCAAAATATTTAGTATATTTCTAAAGTTTGCTTGTCTTTGAAGAATATTTTGTTTTAGTAAACCCTTGATAAGGGCAAGTTTTAGAAAAAGAAAAGAGAAAAATTAAAGGAAAACTCTATTATGAGGTCCAGCCCTTTAATTCGCCCTTATTCAAATTTAAATCTCCATTTTTTAAAAAAATTAAAAATTAAATTAATTTATAAAAAAAACCTCTACTTATAAAATTTTCTTTTTAATATTTTATTATTATCTCCTTAACAAAAACTTACAGTTTTAAAAGTTAAGTATAAGGGTTGATTAAACGCCAAAAGGTACACAAATCAGCAGTTCCCAACATTTCATTAATACTTCATTGATATAATTTAAGTAATTTTACTGCATTAACTTTTCCTTCACATTTTTTAGAATTTATTAGATGTCACAGACCCTTATGCTGGCCATTTTCGTCTACAAAATATTTACTCAAGTAGCACACCATTTAACTTAGATTGACTGTAATATCTATTTATCTATAATAATCAAACTATTAATCACAGGTGAAAAAGAAAACGTTATAAAAAATATAAAAAAAATAAGAGGCTAAAAAATTCATAAACTTTTTTTACATCAATAATTTTATGCATTTATTTTTATTTTTAAATAAAAATCATTGGTTTAAGTTCATTCTTCGATTAAAGTAATTGTTATTTTATGTTGTAGTCAAACGTTTGTAATAATAAGTAATAAATAATCTGGCTTTATCGCAAATAATATAGTTTTCTTCAATTACATTCTCAATCTAGGTGTTCTTCCCACAATGTTATATATATGTAATATAAAATAAAGAAAATAAAGATATGCATATTTTTAGGACAGCTAATTATTCCAGTATTTTACCATAAGTAAAATTAGGGGGACTAAATTAAATTACAATTGAGAAATGAGTAAATATTGTTGAATAATCTACTTGTTATTAAATGTATGTTATTTGTGCTCACGAATATTTCGGTAAGACGAATTTAAGACTGAAATATTGTTTTGAATCCTCCGTGATTGAAATTTAAAAAGTGGCCGACTCTAACTTTGTTTTTTTCTACTTTAACATGCATGTATATGTGACTACTCAGAATAATTCATCACTCATTTTATCATAATTATAATAAAAAAATATTATGAATGAACTGGCCAGCATAAGGGTCTGTGACATCTAATAAATTCTAAAAAATGTGAAGGAAAAGTTAATGCAGTAAAATTACTTAAATTATATCAATGAAGTATTAATGAAATGTTGGGAACTGCTGATTTGTGTACCTTTTGGCGTTTAATCAACCCTTATACTTAACTTTTAAAACTGTAAGTTTTTGTTAAGGAGATTTTTGTACCTTTTGGATAGATTTTCCTTTTTGTCTATTTGCAAAGTTACGTCTGCTTTACAGATTTTTTAAAATTTGGAATAAGGTATTCTATCATTATAACCTGATAAGGTGTTAAATCGGAACCGTAACTACCACTGGAGAGATCTTTTTAAAGAATGATTATAGTTACGGTCCCCAAACCATCCTCAATAACCATTTTTTTGAGAAAGCGTTTTGAATAAAATAGGAAGGTATTTGTACGTAAATAGCAAAATTAAACTGCGATTTCAGTACTTCCTTTTAAGAGGAGCAAGAAAAATAAACTGCGATTACAGTACTTCTCCCTAAAAGGCAAAGATTTTGAATCGAACGACAATTCATTGATGTAAATCGGTTCACTCATTGATAATTTTAACGATTGCAGTACTTCCTCTTAGTAGGTGTAAGAGCATGATGGCACTTCACAGCCACATAGAGGAGCTTTAATCACTTCTTCGTGCTAAATTTTATCAAAATCGGACTAAGCTTTGTAGAAATATTGGTAATAATAGTTTCAGAAAGGGCCTTATTTGGGTGGGGCGAACTCCCCTCCTTATGAGGCATAGCGTCGAGACTTTTAAAGTACAAATCTGTACAAAATTTCGATTCGAATGACACTTCATTCATGAAAATCGGTTCACGTGTCGATAATTTGAAACGATTGCTATACTTCCCCTTAACAAGTGTAAGAGCAGATCGTCGCTTTATTGTTAGGTAGGGGAGCCCTAACCCTATCATCCTACCAAATTTTATCAAAATCGGGCCAAGATTTACAGAGTAATTAGTAATAATAATTTTGGAGGGGGCCTTACATAAAGGGGGCTAACTCCTCTCCCATTCAATGTACAGGGCCGAGACCCCCAAAAGGCACATCTACATAAAATTCCGAATCGAATGACACCTCATTCATGAAAATCGGTTCACGCGTTTAGGCGCTACGTTGTTTACAAAAAAGGTAACAACAACAAGAAGAAGAAGAAGAACAACAAGAACAAGAACAACAACAATTTTTGAAAAAGCCGTTTTTGCTCATTTTCAGCAACTTTTTTCTCAAAACCTATTAGATCTGGGTTGTTGCAAAAAATTACAGTCATAAAGGAGGATTTGCCCTTTATTTTAAAGAAAATTTGGGAATTTTATCTTTTATAGAAAAAGAGAAAAAAATTGTCAAAGTTGGGTGTTTTTCAACGTTACGCTTTTTCGTGCAGTTTTTGATGGTCAACCCTTATACAACTGTCCTACCGGACAGTTTTAATTAAAAGATTCTTTTGCATATTATAAAAATTTGGTACTTTGAAAAAGAGCAATATTAATCATTAAGGAACGGATTTTTATGTATTTAAAAATGCCAAATATTTAATTAAAATATGCATTTATTTTCGTCAATTATGTGGAAAATATGTGATTTTCTTAAAATATTTTCTGGAGTATTTAAGTAAAATGGACATTTTTTTTTATGAAAATGGAATTTTTTTGGGGGGGGGCAAGTTATAATTATTTATACAAGAAAAGAACATTTTTACAATTATAAATAAGTTTGTGGAAAGGGATATCTGCTCTAACAAAAGCCCGACACAGATCTGTACTCAGAGTAGACTTATTTGATGATGGAGATGTAAGGAAGGCTTGATAGGACGTCCTCTCTTTCTTTCTGTTTTTATTCTCTATGTGCGATCCGGTGGCAATATGTTGGGTGACTTGGGAACGTTGAGAGCAAGAAACGCGCTAGTCACAAGCTGTGCAGTACACAAAATGTTCTCAATCACTTCGAAAAAGTTCTGCTGAAAACTCGCGAAGATATTTAGCAACCAGTTGTTTGTTTGGAGGCCGATGTTCGTGGCATTTCACCCAAAAAAAGAAATACACTAAGTGACCGAACGAAATGAATTGGACACTTCAACGAACGAGCTGAAAGAAACAGACAACGTCAGACAACTTCAAAGAACTAACAAGTGCCCCGTCACTGTTTAGCAGCAGTCTGTGTAAATTACAATAACCATTGTACGCGCTGTGATTCACAGCACTACAGTCTGTGGTTCACAGTTCCTGTCAACCACCTCCCAATTATGAAAATATGCCCAAAAAAGAAAAATATGAAAAAATATGTACATATTTTGATTAAATATGTAGAAATATTTATTTATTTTAATCAAATATTTATAAATATGCGATAACATCCAAATATGTGGAAATATGTGAAATAAAAGTAGACTCAAACGGCTTAAAAAGTGTCAGTATGAATACTTCTAGTTGAAAAACGTCTGTAAATTGTCTAGAAAAAAATATGTAAATACATACGAATCCGTTCCCTACTTATGACCTTACAGTCAAAAATTTGAAGAGAATTTTCATTGAATTAAATAAAATTTAAAAGAATATGTAAGAACATTCCAACTAGTTTAATTTAAAATCAGACCAAAATAAGATCAGAAGGGCCACTAAAAAATAAACCTTTGTTTTATTGAAAACAGCTGTATAATATTTTAGCCCCAAACAGTAACCAAAATTTTATAAAATACTTGAAGATTTTTAAAACAGAAGAATAAAGAAATTTTTAAGTAAAAATATTTTTTAAAGCATGAAGATTTGTTTATTATTTAAAAATTTTTCTTTCATAATTTAATAATAACGTTACAAGTTTTTTATGTTTACAGTTCCTATCTCGTAAATTGAAACACCGAGGCAGTTCGTTTTTGTTTTTTTTTGTAAACAATGTGTCCCGGTTATGGTTGTAATAAAATGAAAAACGGACTTGTAAGTTCTCATGTAAATATACTTAAAACGATATTGAAGTTCATGAAAATTAACTAAGAAATCGTTAGCGCTGGGTTTTTTTTTTGTAAGCGTTTTTTCGTTACAAACAAAATATTGTCAATTAAGGAAAAAAAAAATTTCAGAAAAAATGCTAAGGGAAACATTTTTTTATTCTTACAAAATGAAAATAGCAGTTGGCCATCTATCCCCACTGGGTTGGGTGAGTTGGAGGCTCCAGGGAAGTATAAAAATCTAGATTTGAACTCGGGATCTCCGTGTGGATTCCATTACTTTAATCTTGTGCTAGTCCCTTAAACATTCTAGGTTTGGATCCAAGGAAAAACAATTGGCTATACATGCCTATAGGGCAGAGGTCGGCAACCTACGGCTCGCGAGCCACATGCGGCTCTTTGGATGTGAAGCTGCGGCTCTTTAGTTCCATACGCAAATATTATTTATTTTATATATATATATATATATAAAAAAACATTTAAAAATCGTTCTGAATCGATTAACGAGGATTAGGCACCGATTCTATCTCTCAGCCACTTGTACTCGCTTATCACCGCACCCCTCCCCTGTGTGACGCGTCGTTACTGTAGTCAGTCCGTCGGAAGCTCTCGATTGGCGCCGTCGTCGGATGTTTCTATGTACGTTTTAATTCGCTTTCGACGCAAGACAATTTGGCGTCTTCACCAGTGTTTTGGCTGTGACGTATAGTTTGTTGTTTCAAGTAAAAGAGTTAGAAGCGACTTATCTTCTCAAAGTTATGTAAGTACATACACATACGAGTATATAGGACTGGCGCCATTTTCATTCAAACACAGGTTTAGTTATTATTTATTTGTTTATTTACTTTGCAATATGTGAAAATAAATATATAAAACGTTTAAATGGTATTGAATATCATAAAATAATAATTTGTGAGTACAAATGGTCTACAGAGTTGTTTACATTATCATCCTTGCGGCTCTTGGTAAGAATTATTAAAATTATTTTAGGAGAAACGGCTCTCTTCCTAAAATAGGTTGCCGACCCCTGCTATAGGGAAAACCCATTAACCACAAGAAAACCCATACCATAAACATCAGGCTGTTTTCGCCCTAACCAGAAAGTGGTTTTTATCAGTGGAAAATGAATGTAAATCCATTCTGAACTGTACCAATCTTAGATTTTTCCCTTCTGGCTGCAGAATAACTACTAATGTTGCTTAGATTTATAGTTGGGGGGTCACTCAAACGAAAGGAGCTTTTAAGAGATGTGTGGACGTCCTAGCAACACGTCCTTAATTTAAAATTACATCATAAGGAATATTCTACATGAATGCGATCAGAAAATACCCATTGTAAAGAGCCATTATTACATGAAAAATAAAAAATCGAATGGCAATCCAGAATAGGGACCTTAACCGTTGTTCAATTTTTAACAAAAAAAAAAAAAATATATATATATATATATATACAGGGTGTCCCAAGGTATATGGATAACGACTTTTTCTCGGAAACTAAGATAGCTAGAAAAAAAACTAAAAAATACGTGTTCCCAAAAACACGCCCATCAAATTGCCTATCGAGATATCTCTTTACATGCCTGATGTTATTATATCGACGCGGGGGGAAATTCAGTGACCACCTTGTTCACCGGATTTGACACCTATGGACTATTTCCTTTGGAGATACCTGAAAAACAAGGTGATTCATAACTTTTTTCTTTCTTTTCTTATTTCTGCTCATCTAAAAGCATTTCTAAATCTAGGTGTACCAGGGATTGCATCTGTAGATGAACTAAAGCAGAGAATAATAGATGCCTGTAACTCGGTTAAAGCCGAATCTATTTCTTTGGCAGTAAGGGACAATTGGCAGGAAAGAGCATGCCTATGCATCTCTAATGGTGGAGGCCAGTTCGAACATGATCTGTAATATTAATGAGGGGTAAAATTTATAATAAAATAGTACTTTTCTTCTTATTCAATCAATAAACCGTTATAATATTATCATTTTGAAATTTCTTATAAGAATCATGTTTTCATTCATAACTTCTAAAATATCGCTCACAGAAAAAAACCGTTCAAGTAAATTTTTCTTTAAAAAAATAGAGGAATCTATTTCTGAAATAAAAACCGCACCTCCCCATTTGAAAAAATGAAGTTGGTGCCTGTATCTCGCTTCTGGAAGCACCGAAAAAAATTTACAAAGTAAATTTGGATTCCTAACAAAAAACTAAGGGAACACGTATTTTTTAGTTTTTTTCTAACTATCTTAGTTTCCGAGAAAAAATCGTTATCCATATAGCTTGGGACACCCTGTATATACTAGGGTTTTTCCTCGCTTACTTAAAGTAACTATAAAAATTTCAAATTGCTAATTTTCCGTATTTGTGTCACGCTGATCACAGACAAATCCCAGTATTTAGCTTTTAAAGTGCTGCCTTGGAAAGTTCAAATATGTTGTAAATCAGGATTTAGGTAAAACTCCAAAAAAAAAAAAAAAAAAAATGCTTAGGGTAGTCAGTGGCGAATCCAGCTATCCCAAAGTAGTTTTTCTTTTAAGTAAAAATTGTTGTTTAATTAATATTTATTTTTTATTAGAATCTTAAGTTCCTACTTTATTTTCTTGTGTTATTTTTTTTTTGTAAATGATATGTATATAATCTAAAAAGATTTTATTAATAGAAAAAAAAGCGATTAAATTGGATTACTTTTAATAGCATTAGATTAAAAGAAAATTCTAAAAGAATGTTTGGAAAACTTATATAAAATTTTAATTAAAACTGTCCGGTAGGACATCGTCAAAAACTGCACGTAGTTGATCGTCAAAAACTGCACGAAAAAGTGTAACGTTGAAAAACACCCAACTTTGACAATTTTTTTCTATTTTTCTATAAAAGATAAAATTCCCAAATTTTCTTTAAATTATAGGACAAAACCTCCTTTATAACTGAAATTTTTTTGCAACAACATAGATGTAATAGATTTCGAGAAAAAAGTTGCCGAAAATGAGCAAAAACGGCTGTTTCAAAAATTGTTGTTGTTCTTCTTCTTCTTCTTGTTGTTGTTACCTTTTTTGTAAACCGCGTACCGCCTAAACGCGTGAACCGATTTTCATGAATTAATAATTTAGACTTCATAGTAAATGTTAGTATCTATAAAAAGAAAAGAAGTTAACATTTTATGTGTGAAGCGATAAGATATAAAAAAGTCTTCAAATCAGATTTCAGGAATTTAAATTTTATTATTTTTTAATTTTGGGGTTTCACTCATTTAAAAATGTTTAAATTTCCTTAAGAATTTTTTTTTAAATTGGTATTTTAATAATATTTAGGTAAACATAGTTTGTAAATAAATTATTATGAATAAATAAGACGTCATGAAATTATTAATAAAATAATTATATACATAATCATTTATATTTTAACAAATATTTAATTGTGATTGTTTTTTTCCCTTTGCCAATCGTTGTACTTTGTTAATGATTGAATTAACAAAGAATGAATCAAAATTTTGTGGCAATTGTGTACTTCCAAAAAATTAATAAATGAATTTGTTAATAATAATAATAATAAAACAAAAAGTAATGTTAACTTTTATTTTTTGGTCTTTCATAATTGGTAAAATGTTAATGTTATTGTTAAAGATTTGTTATTATTATTTGGATTATGTATAATAATAATAATAATAATAATAATAATAAAATATATATTGTTATTTTGATAATTATTAACGCTTCTTGTTCCTTACATTTAGATTCTTTCAAGTTAATACGGCTTCGTTAAATAACTGTGGGGAGGGATTGGTGTACCGGATTAGCACAGTGTTAAAGGGGAGCTTCTTCACTGTCTACTGGCGATAGGCAACGTTGCCCAAAAAAGTGAGAACTCTGAGTCTGGAGGCTGGGCGTGAATCAAAAAAGGCACAGATGGTGCAGTGCCTTAAATTAAATTAATAATAATAATAAACTAGAAGGGAGGAAAGGAAATAAGCTGCTTTTACATGAATCGTCCAGTTTCCGTCCTGATTTATGGGTGTTCTAGAATCTAGACACTAAGACTGTGGAGGAACAGCGACTTTCCGTCTTTGAATCTCATTTCGCGCAAGAAATTTGTTGAAAATGAAAAAAAACATTAGTACTGAAGTAATGTATAATACATTTCAACCTTCTTACCAAGTGAGGAACGAGAAAGGTTAAGTGAGTAGGATAGGAACGCTGGGAAAAAAAGGAGAGGAAAAACCTGCAGCTAACTAAAATTTTGAAATTAGTAGAAAATAAGTTAAGAAGGTTAATGGTCGGTTGGCTATATAGAAGTCTATAGGGAAAACCCACTAACCACAAGAAAAATTCAGAAAAAATACTAAGGGAAACATTTTTTTATTCTACAAAATGAAAATAGCAGTTGGCCATCTATATCCCCTCTGGGTTGGGTGAGTTGGAGGCTCCAGGGAAGTGTATAAATCTAGATTTGAACTCGGGATCTCCGTGTGGATTCCATTACTTTAATCTTGAGCTAGTGCCTTAAACATTCCTTGAAAAACGGTTGGATATAGATGCCTACAGGGAAAACCCATTAACCACAAGAAAACCCATACCACAAACATCAGATCGTTTTCGCACTAACTCAGGAAGTGGTTTTTTATCAGTGGAAAATGAATGAAAATCCATTCTGAACTGTTCCAATCTTAGATTTTCCCTTCTGACTACCGGATAACTACCGCATTTCAAAGATCGAGTTGGTTTTTATGGGATACCTGATAATTACTTTAGACTTCTCACATTAAGTTTTGTCATAATGGATAAAAGGAGTCTATTTTTGGGAACGGGAAAGCTCTTGGCCAAGTTTGTCAGCGAAAGGACAATCCTCTTTCAGTCTGAATGAGGTCTATGCTTCTCTTAGCTGAATTTTGGACGAGAGCGAGGAGCTCTATTTTTGGGAACGGGAAAGCTCTTGGCCAAGTTTGTCAGCGAAAGGACAATCCTCTTTCAGTCTGAAAGAGGTCTATGCTTCTCTTAGCTGAATTTTGGACGAGAGCGAGGAGCTCTACTTTAGAAGGGATTTATGGGCCCCAGTAGGGATTTCGGGAAGTGCATGTTTTTGATTCAGGACCAATGAGAAGGAGTAATGCTCTGCCAATTTATCCGATCTGTCTAAACTCCTAGTTATCTGAAATCGCCATTCTACCACATCCACTATCATAGATCACCAATATGCAAGTGAAAACCCAAGATTTCACTTCTTATAACAACGTATCTGAACACTTGGCAAACCGCTTTCAACTGGGATCTATCTGTCCACCTACCATACTACACAGAAGATTTTGGCACTTTCTTAAATAATCTATGTTCACTCTAAAGTTCCTTTTAAGGCACTGAGATAAAGATAAAAAGAAAAAAAGTCACTATTAATGTTGGTGGAGTAAATTAGAGTAGAATTAGAAAGAGGTAAAGGTTGCTAAAATATTCAAGTCATGAGTTCCATTGACTACCATGTATACAGACTGGCACACACTTATGCCTTTTAAGAGTTAAAAGGGCGTCCTGAAAGTTTAAGGGAAATAATTAAGGTCTTATTTTCAGTTGGAGAGTTCCAAATTAGCGATTACCTTGGTCCGAATCTTTCTTTTAACTTTTATACACAGAATCTTGGAACTATCTTGATTCAGTCTAATGTAATTAAAGAAAGTAGAAATGGAACTATTATTGAAAATTATTCAACTATTGTTTAAATAAATAGTCATATTGAGAGGGGTAGAGAAAGAGAGTGAGTGAGGTGGAGGGAGAGAGAAAGAGTGATAGAGGGGGAAAATAAAAGCCAATCAAAATTTTGGGTGCAAATTTTGATTTCAAGGAAATTTGTAATTTAATACTGATTGGCTAAAATCTAAACTAAAATGCTTTGTTGAGCACAAACTTCACAGAAAGGGATAAAGGGAGACTCATTCTTAAAAAACCATTTTTGGTCCACTCAGTTACACAAGACATTTCCAGGTGTTATCTTAATGTCCACCATCTGGCATAACCCCCAATACTTTTTCTCACCTGGTATAGGGTCTGTCAGTTTGTATAAGAGAGATAAATCTAAGAATAACTTTAAAATATCCATCAGTAAAGCAGGAATTGCAATTGACAGATTTTTAATTGAGATTCTCTTGGAGAAGCGATTGGATGAACTTTTCAAATAGAATTCAATTTAAAAGAAAAACATTCTTGCTACTAGCAACAGTTTGTTTCCAAGATTTCAATTAACATTAATGAAACTGAACGGTTTCGTCTTCTAGGGCTTCGAAACTAGATTCAGAAGGACTTTATCAGGCACCAAAAAAAAAAAAAAAAAAAAAAATGGGCAAGAAATAGATAATACGAGGTCTGTAAATTAAGTAATGAGACTGATTTTTAAAAAAAATTACAATTCTATATTGTCACCTTCAAAATAACTTCCTTCTGAAGCCACACAACGCTGGAGACGTTTCTTCCACTCCTCATAGCAGTGCTCGAACTACGATACTGGAATAGCCTTCAGCTGGTTTGAATGTTTTCGACTGTCCCAAAATGAGTTCCCTTGAGGTGATTTTTTTCAACTTCGGGAAGAGAAAAAAAGTCACAAGGACTCAAGTCAGGGGAATAAGGAGGCCCCTAGGAGCCACAGGAATGTTTTTACTGGCCAAAAACTTTGATTTATTGAAATTGCTGCGTGACAAGGAGCATTATCGTGCTGCAACACCCACTTGTTCTTGATGTTTGGTCTCACACGAATGATCCTTTTTCGAAGTTTTTCAAGAACCTCTCGGTTAAAGTGTTGATTGACCGTTTGACCTTGAGGTAGAAACTCTTTGTGGACGATTCCTTCGTGGATATCGAAAAAACAAATCAGCATGCATTTGATCTTCCACTTCGCCATCCTTGCTTTTTTGGGCCTTGTCACACAGCAATTTCAATAAACTGAGTTTTTGGCCAGTAAAAACATTCCTGTGGCTCCTCACAGCCTCCTTATTCGCCTGACTTGAGTCCTTGTGGCTTTTTTTCTCTTCCCGAAGTTGAAAAATCACCTCAAGGGAACTCATTTTGGGACAGTCGACTGCAACCGACCAGCTGAAGGCTATTCCAGTATCGGAGTTCAAGCACTGCTATGAGGAGTGGAAGAAACGTCTCCAGCGCTGTGTGGCTTCAGAAGGAAGTTATTTTGAAGGTGACAATATAGAATTGTAATTCTTTTTTTAATAAAAAAATTTAAAAAAATCAGTCTCATTACTTAATTTACAGACCTCGTATCATCAGAGTGGACTAAAACTCATGAAAATTCAGCCAGATTTTTTCAGAACATCTTTCAAAACTAACTAGACTTCCACCGAGGGTACTATAGTTGTTAACCCTTTTAGTACCGGCGAAAAGAACGTGCCTAAGCGAACAATACCGGGCCGAATCGGCGAATTTGCAGAAGTTTGCGAAAATGCTCGTAAAAACGAAAGTAGAAGTGATATTTACAAAATATAAAAAGCAGCATATTCGGAAATGAAGGGAGAATAAAACGATACGAATTGTGTTTCATTATTTGTTGAAAATCATAAGAATAACATGAACATAAGACTTAACAAAAATCGTACAAAAGTGATTTCTCTTTTTCAAATGGTAATTGCACATAAAAAAAAGTCATCATTTGGTCATAGCTCTGTATACATCTTTTAGTATAATGTATAGACATTATTATTGTCAATAATTCGCACTAATTCTGCGTCACCCATGTTCGTAACAGGGTATAATTTTTTCAAAAAGGTATCAACAAAACTGACAAAATTTTCTACTGCTAATTGTGTCTCTATGAAAACTTTGACGGTTTTTGAATGCTGACTGCACGTTAGAAGGATCAAGAAAGACTGAAAAAGATTTTAGGCTTGCCGAGTCGATGCACGCATGCCACTTGAATACTCCGATAACTATCATAAACATCATAAAGATTGCGATTACGGTCCAGAGAAACTATCCCGTGTCGACGAATATCCGAGGGATATCCCGGGTCCCGTTTCTATCTTATCACTCTAACATATACAGACCCGCGGCACTAATCAGCATAAAATATTGTAGAGAGAGCGGAAACGGGCGAGGACGGCCGTACGCCGAAACGGGGGACCCGCTAGTATAGCCCGAGTCAGTGTGACCTGCGAGCCGGAAGTTCGTCACGGTCGTCCTGGTGTCAACCTGGTTGAGAGAGAGACTATTCTTAGTATGTGTGTAAAGAGTTTTCGTTTATTTGTAATAAAGTTTTGTTTCGTTTACGTTGGTTTCCTTCCGTACCTTCCCCCTCCCTACAATATAACAAAAAGTTAAATCTAATAACCATTTTTTCACTTGTGTTGCATCGAATATGAACCATTTTAACATTTTATAAAGTTATTTTGAAACACCGACCTCTTGTGATGAGTACAATAAGGCCTCAACGGAGGCGCAACGATATATCGTCGTTGGTATTTTTGGCAAGTGCACCGAACGACGATATATCGTCGTTCGGTACTAAAAGGGTTAAATCAGTTCTGGTTAGTGTCGATTGACCAAAATCATTTTCCTCAACTGATAAAAAAAAGAAAAGAAAAGGAAATTGAACTTAGGCTTTTGTTCGATCTACACTAATCGATAGCAATACTATTTACAGTAAGAGAAACACACAACATGCTTATTTAATCAATAGACAATGCTTATATTTGTTAGTGTGCTGGCGTAAAAAAAATAGAATAAATAGGTGTAGGTATGTCTGTGTACAGGAATGTATTTTGTATTTAGCTGGAGTCTGTGTATTTTGTTAATTTTGCCTAGGCCTAAGCCATTTTGTGGAGAGGGGGCTGAAGGGAAGGTGGGATACGAATCCGAAGTTTTATTGGCCCATTAAAACGACCTGCAACAGCGGTACTATATTGTGTCAGTAGCTGTTACTGTCTCCAGGGTACTGTACGGAATGGTACTGGCCACACAGTATCAAAGCTAACTCTTTTAGCACCATTACTAAAACGGAAAATACTTGCGAGTTTATTTCCAAACAGTGGGGGGGGGGGGGTTCTGCAATTTTACCCAGGGACGAGCAGTTTGTTTGTATGTACCTGGTTGTTTTTCTCTTTTATATCTCAACAAGTAAAAGTGGAAAAACAATGAAAATTAATTAATTTTTTAAAATTATTATTAGCCACCACCCTCTCTCCCTAATGAAATATGGGTCAGCTTAATGGGGCTTTCAGACATGGAGAGCTTTTACTCTTTTTTTAAATGTTGAACTTTCTACTTTAATGATACCCTAACAAATAGATTAAAAACAGGTGTACTTTTGATGGGAACATTTTTTAAACAGAAAGTACTGAAGCGCACCTCTGGATCGACAAGAGCGAAAACCACAGCTGGAGAAAAAGGAAGTAGAAGAGAAAAAGATCTCGATGAGGAGGAGCCTTCAATATTTCTGTTATTAAGTGCCTTAAGACTGAAATGGTATGGCCACTTTTGTAGGCTACCAGAAGACAATGTTGGTAACAAGAGTATTTCTAGATCATGGCCAAATGTGATCCTAAAGCCACTTTTGTGCCCTGGAACAAGATTCAGTTATAACCCCAGTTCATTGACTCAGGACTCAGGACTCGTCTCTCAGGTCTATAGCGCCGGGTAAAGAAGAAGAAAACTGATTCTTCCGGATGATGGGATTTTTTTTGAAAACAATAATGACGTCACATCTGCTGGTTGGGCACGATCATAATATTAAGTTGCAGCTTTCTGTGATATTTCGTCACTTTTTTTTTTCAGGGACTCAGGGACTTAAGCGCTTCTGGTAAAATGACGAGTCTAGCTCATCATTGGTATTTCATGCCATACAGCACAATGACGAGCTACACTCGTCATGCCACCAAAGTTACTATTGAATATGATAATTAAGTTGTGAAAGCAACACTTTGTTTATCGTTAGAATCTCTTGGTACAAGTCACGGCCAAATTGTTTTTAGTCTGAAGATTTCATTCCTATAAACATCGGTCAATATATATTGCTAAAGGAAATTCGTGTTGTATAATAAATACCGTAATGGGTAAGAGTACTACAGACTATGAAGATCAAGGTGATAGGAGCGATTATGAAGAACCAGAAGAAATGAGTATACATTTATCTGATACTGATAATGAAAGCAATGAAAGCGAAAACGTGCTAGGAACGATAACTAATTTTTACACTCCCAAAAGTAGTACTGACGAGTCTTTGATGAGATATAATGGTCGATTGAGTTTTGTGTAGTGTATTGCAGCATCCTAGAGAGCAAGATTTGGAATAAAATATTCTAAACTGTGTGAATCAATTAATTAATTTGATTATTTCATGAAAAGTTTTTCATTATTATGTCGTACCGGAAGGGGTTAATAACGGAAAATACAAAATTAACGAATTTTTATTGATACGTTTAAAAGAAACTTGAAAATATTTGTTTCCGGTGAATAATTTATTTTTTATTTTTACTAATATTTTGATTTTTTAAAAATAAATCAGCTGATCTATAATTTTTAACATTTTCTTCCGATTAGGGGAAAGCGGAAGTACAAAAAAAAAAGATTAAGACTAAAAAATGATTCTGCCTAAACTTCCTCTCTAGTGCTGTCATTTCCAGATAATTTACAATGTAAACTCCAGCGAGAGAAAGAAGATCGCCTGGAGAGAAACTTAATACGTAATCCGCTTAAAAGGGTCATCTAAATGACAAATTAGTTTTAACAGAAGAAGCTTCCCTGCGCTTGCGTACATTTACAGGGGTACAGCACACATGGGCAGGCTGGGTTGGAAAAGTTAATCAGAGAGGGGAAACAAATTTAGTTTTTATTTTCTCTTATTTAGGTAAGAAAAAGCACGTGCGTTCACATCAACTTTTCGTAATGAAATTTTCATTAGAAATTTCCGTAAGGTCCTCTGAGTCTGGAAAAACGGCAACACTTCAAAGTGCTCCAAAAATAAGTCATCCCAGCAAAGAAAAAAACCATTCAAATGAAAACCTATGATGAAAATTTAGAAGACATTTTCAAAGACCAAAAAAATAATCTCAGGAAAATGAAAAATCCATTGAGTAATATTGTATATAGTACATTCAGCAGTTTTGAAATTGCCTATGAACTAAGGATTTAATCAAGAAATATATCCACATAAAGCACGCAGAATCGTACATCATACTTGGAAATGGTACTTTAAAGGGAAAGAATAACCACCCACCTTTTCTCTCCCAAGAGCCATTTTCGACCTAATGGACAAGATCCGTCATCAGGGCTGTGGAACATATTTTACTGGTACAGATACAATGTCAATTCTGTTTACTGTAAATTATGTTCTAAAGCTTTAAAAATGACCTGGGGTCTCTTAAGCTCGAAAGCTTGGCCAAAAAAATGTACTCAAAAATTATGCCTCGAAATTGGTAATAATTTTCTATTCATTAATTCATTATCATCCCAATCATAAAGGCCATCTTATATTAAACAATTCTTCGAGATCAAATCATTGATCCATTCCTGTAATACTAGATCACGTTCCTCTGATCTCTAAATTCCCTCACACCGTACCTCATCCTTTGACAAATCCTTCCTAATACGCGCTACCTCTTTCTAGAACTCCTTACCTTCATCTGTCCGCCATGCTTCTACCATTTCCATCTTTAAATCCCTTCTGTTCAATTATCTCGTTTCTATCCAGCTTCCTCCGAAATTATAATTGTATTCTTTTGTTTTATTAATTTTAATTTTCTATTTTTGTAAATACTTATTTTTATTTATAAATATTTAAAAGTTAGGCCAAACCAATAGGGCCTCCAAGAAGTGTATATGTATTTATTCTTAGGGACAATAGTCCCAGGATAATCAATTTATTTACTTCTTCTTCATTATGGAAAACAGTGGAAAATTTGTAAACTTTTCTTTTCTTTTTTTCCAGCAACTCCTAGTGGTGGATTGTCAATTATTATAAAGCTTGATAGCTAATTTTTAAAATGCAATCTTAGGGATGCTCAATTTCAGAGTTTAAGTATACATTTTCCAATGTTATAGCATTTCCATCTAGTTTTCTCAGAGTAATGGTAATTTTGCTTCCATTAATAAGGTCAAAAGTTGGGTATTTTAAAAGCTACATCTGAACGTAGCCATTGAATTCCATCAATTAAAGCTCTTTCTCACAGTTTTGAGCTAGCTTTTTTAAAAATAATTTTTGGTTATTATTCTGGAATTATTTTATGAAGTTTCAATTTGTTTTTCACTATAAATTTCAACTAGCAATAATCGCATCTCAGAAGGCCTTCATTGGTTACGATATTGCCCCTGCGCAAGGTGTCAGGAGAGCCCTCCCATATGCAGTTCATGTAATGAACCATTGACTGTACAACATGTACTTGTGGAGTGTTCAGAATATGATCAATGTAGACAACGTCACAGTATTCCGGACTCAGTAGAAGAAGCCTTGGCAAATGACCCGAATAGAATAGATAATACTCGGATAATAAAGTTTTTAAAAGAAATTAAATTATTTAATAATATGCAGGGTGATCCATTTAAAACGCACCAATCGCTAATAACTTTTTAGGAAAGCGGAATTTCTAAAAAACACACGAAGTAAACTGTATGTTTTTTTTCGGTCTAGTTTTCAAATTTTCCACCCCTGATGCTGTACCTTCATTTTTGGCGGAGTTACGACCAAAAACCCGTTTGGGGTTTCATAAGGACCACTGGTTTTGACAATAATTATGTAAACTACATAGAAAAGTGTGAAAAGTGACGTTAACTCCGGTTTCAATATCCCTAATATTAGTCGAGATATTTAAGATCAAAGTTACAATTTTTTCTATTCGCGAACGGTTTTCAATATTAATTTTCCACCAGAAATACACGTTTTGGGAGGTCCTCTGACTGCGAAAAATGTTATTTGTGGCGCAAAGAACAAAAACAATAATAATTGAAGATTTTAAAGAATGTAGAGAATGTATTATAATTGAGAGAATCAGGATAAATTTGTTTTATCATCAAATAAAAGTAACCATCACATCATTTTAATGTACCCTGTACGCAAGACTTCTTGACCTATGATTACGGTAAGAATATCTTGAAGTCTTGCATACGTGTTGCATTAAAATGGTGTGTTGATTGCTTTTATTTGATGATAAAACAAATTTATCCTGACTCACCCATAACCATTACATTCTCTACGTTCTTTAAAATC
The DNA here is from genome assembly GCF_049639745.1 of Rhodnius prolixus. Lineage (NCBI taxonomy): Eukaryota > Metazoa > Arthropoda > Insecta > Hemiptera > Reduviidae > Rhodnius > Rhodnius prolixus. Next base: position 8,063,012 of record NW_027411583.1, on the reverse strand, counting down.
TTCAATTATTATTGTTTTTGTTCTTTGCGCCACAAATAACATTTTTTGCAGTCAGAGGACCTCCCAAAACGAGAATTTCTGGTGGAAAATTAATACCGAAAACCGTTCGCGAATAGAAAAAATTGTAACTTTGATCTTAAATATCTCAACAAATATTAGGGATATCAAAACGGGATTAACGTAATTTTTTACAGTTTTTTATGTAGTTTTCATAATCATTGTCAAAACCAGTGGTCCTCATGAAACCCCAATCGGGTTTTTGGCCATAACTCCGCCAAAAATGAAGGTACAGCATCAGGGGTGGAAAATTTGAAATCTAAACAAAAAAGAACATAAATAGTTTACTTTGTGTGTTTTTTAGAAATTCCGCTTTCCTAAAAAGTTATTAGCGATTGGTGCGTTTTAAATGGATCACCCTGTATAAGAAAAGAAGTTAATATATAGAAATCATGTAAATATTTTTTTTAAAAATATATATAGGTATGGATGTACTTTATAGTGTGAATGAATCTTATCTTTAAGTATATAGCTTTAAGAATGGGGTTCCGTAAGTGTGGTTGTGTTAGTAAAAGATTGTGTATGAAGATGGCAAATGCACTGCCACAGAACAGCAAAGGGCATAATAACCACTAGCTTCATTGCCCCCCACCCAAAAAAACCTATAAATTTAATACTATTTCTGTCATAATAATCATAGTAAGTTGTTCTGATATATCGATGTAGAAATTTTTTAAGAGAACAAACACATTTCCGGAAAACCTAAGAACGTTAAGCCCAGGCACAAACAACAGGAATACCAAAAATGATTTTGTGTTTCAACTCGATCAATTAAAGCTGGTAAAACTTTTCATTAAAAAAATATCAAAAATATAATATTAAATACAGACTGACCGACTCTGCTCTACTTGGACTTGAAGTTCCGAAGAAGGACATTAGTAGTGGTCATATTAACGATTAATATAATTCCAATTATAATCATAATATAAAGAAAATATCATGCAAAACATAATTTTATGCTGAATAGCTTTTCCCATTAATAGTAAACTGTGTGTGAAAATTCGATACTAATGGGAAAATTATACATAATAAAACGAAAATATAAATTTAGGTAAATGGAATTATATTATTAAGTGAAATTTTTAAAGATGTTGATAACAAATTCTTAAATTTCGAACTAAGTTACGTAGTTTTTATTCTGAAAACCGGATACTCATAGAAATATGGACCACTACTAAAATCCTCGATTTTACCTTTATAGCAATAGGTTTGGGATATCATCTCTTGACTTGTCCTGCATACCTCCGTAAATCCTCCAAGCACTTGACACTTGACACTTGACACAATTTAAAAATGATAATTTGACGTCAATAAAAAAAACAGTTACGCTTTCTTTATTTATACGAAATTTGGAATACCCGCAATATTTTTGGGTTTATGCGCACAATTTAAAAAAATTGATTTTTTTTTAATGAGGAAATAAACGACCGTTCAAAACACTCCTCGAGATCATTAACACTTCACCGCACTTCCTGAAAAATTGTTACGATAATTAATAATTAATATAAAAAAAAACAGAAATAAGATTAGACAAATAGTCTTACTTAGTAAAGTCTTCATGCTTACAAAGTTTTTGTCTGTAATGCGAAGAGTTAAAGACTATATAAACTGTAGCAATAAAAAATTTAAATAGCCAAAACATGATTATAGTATTATTTATTAGAAAGTGGAGTTGGAGCCAGAGGCATAAAGAGCTAAAAAAAAATCCATGGTGATACATAAAAATTCAGCTCCTTATACAATATGAAAATTGATTAAAACAACCAATTAAATTTGAGAATACTATCAGACCTCTAATCAATCGAATAAGCAACACCTAACTAATAGCGACATCGATAGGATTTTGGAGTTCGTGATCAAGTACGCGACATCTTCATTTAGTAGAGGATTTGTTCCCCCACTTTCCCCATCATCATAAAGTTATAAGTGCGTATTAGTTTAGAAACTCGATAATTGACAAATCAATTGAACCATAAGAGTTAATTGATTAGCAGGGCTAATTTAATCATTTCATTTGACGACCCTCAATGAAATGGAAACAAATATCTTTTGTGTCTCTGGATTCAGACTTTTATTTAAAATATTACCACACGATGGTATTGTTATTTGTCTGTGGGTTGTTCTAATCAAAACCCTTTTAGGCATAAATAAACGTTACCATAAAACAACTCATCAACCCCCGGGGAGTAAATCTAGCAGCAATAAGCAAACAAATCGAAGAATTATCTTAAGGAGAGAAACAGCAGTAAGTCGTTCACGCAAAAGATGCCCCCCTACAAAGTCCTTTATCTCCGTACATCCCAAACAGATGAAGGCATGTTCCCGTAAAAACAAACATAACCAATGAATCTGCAAGAATGGATTAGAGACCTACAACCTCTCAGCATTCAAGTACACTATCCAGTAAGGGGGGATCCAACTATAAGCACTGAGAGATAACCATCGAAAGTTAAAATAGATTTTTTTTTGAATCACCATATTCGGAACACTAATCCGCATTTTAGATTATCGGCAACCCATTGAGCTCATCCAGAATGCTGTCCAAACAGGTTCCCAGAAGTAGCAGTTTCAGGACGAACAAAAAATAAAGGGAGAGATGCTCCTAAATTTGGCCTAATTATTTTTTTCCCTAAAAAATTACCCTCCAGGAACTAGCGACAAGACTAGAATATATATCATTGATAAAATAAACTTTCTAAAGAGATTCAGAATGTTTACTAGCCGATTGCAAAATCCGTTTAGAAGCTGAGTTCTACATCCACTCATACAAAAATTGCAACCAAGATTAGACCCCGGGCTGGAAAATCAGTTTCTTCATTCATCTAATAATGCTGTCACAACTGATCCGCTCGCACAAAGTAGCTTCAAACATTCCGAGACCATATCGTACTCCAGATAATCCAAAGATAACACAAAAGTTCCCCTAGTTATGAAAATTAAGGCTGACTGCAGAATTAATCCGTCAAGGCCACGTGGGGTTATATAAGGATAATTGTAGGCCTATTAACCAGGCCACTGCAGGCTCAGAAAACACATGCATCGCATGGGCGCCTGGCAGATGGCTAGCCTCAGTAGGTTCTGTCAGGAAAAGGAGGGAACGGGCACTGCACGTGTTGCGTCAGTGTGAGGGGCTTGTCTAGGCTAAGGATGTTGAAAAACCAACACCTGAGAAGCTTTACCCAAGAGCCGCTCTCCAGCATTAAGAGTCTGATCAAAAGGACAGGTCTGGAGGGTGAGCTTTAAAGTGAGGGGAGCCACAATAGATCCAAAGGTGTCGCAAAGGTGGCGTAGGCCCTGAGGCCGCCCTAGTCTAATCTAATCTAGTCAAGTTATGAATTTATGGTTACCCGAAGAAGTTGAGTGAAATAAACGCTGGAGTTTAGCTGGTCTTAGTACAAATATCCCATATGCCAGTCAAGTGCAGGCTAGGATATTAATAATAGACATAATATGTCAACCTTGTAATAAAATGCCAGCAGCTAAATGCACAGCTATGCTCAAGTATTTACCTAAGCACAAACAGCACCGTAGGTAAATTAACCACTTGGATCGATACAACCGCCTAAAATAAACAGCAAACTACAAACGTTATATTAACATTTATTTTACCAAAACAGGATTAGCACATATTGTTACTTTATATGTTGCTAATTTAAAATGTGGTGCAACATTATAATTATGTAGAGATCGTTTCTTAAATCGTTGCAAATATAAAAAAAGAAAAGAAAAGTAAGACCACATCTGTTTTGAACCCACACATTTAGTCTTCCTTTTACTGATATTTCCAAAGTTTCAGCTCCTAAATTTCCAATGCCGAAGTTTGAGTCATTATTAATTTAGAAGGGATCATCCCAACTCCTCTCTCTCTCCCCCCCTTCTAAATAACTAATTTAAGTAATCTCTAATTAAATAAATCCTTATTAAGGCATTCTTTGTTAGTACTTTAGCAAAATATTAAGTCTGAACTTTTTGCGATACTTCATTTTCTTGAATTACGTTACATACACAGACCAACTTGTAAAAAAAAATCACTTCTTCATGATCACAGGGGGACCCTCAAAGCAAATATTTCAAGTGAAAATTTAAAATTGAAAACTACATGAAAACAATCATTTTTCTTACTCTGTAAAGTAAGGTGAAATCAGAAAACTTTTTACAATAGACCAGCAAAATTTAATAGTTTCGTTATGCAATCATTTATATAAGCTTCATTATAAGTTTCTTTTCATTTAGTTCTTGAAATAGTTTTTTTTTGGTCCTAAAAATAAGAACCTTTTTCTCAAGAAAAGGAGATAAAAATAATGATTCAGGAATATATAAAACATTACTAAATAATAAGATAAGATTACACAATACAATGGCTACGTAATTTCTAACTGTGAGATTAATTTGTCTTATTTAACACTTTGTCCAAAAGATTCGCTAATTATTATTTTAAAAAAAAAAACGATAATTTTTATTAATGCTTACCAGAATTTTTAATGAATCTTAACAAATAAAAAGTTTAATACTTATTGGAAGTAGTAAGCGAAGTTGCCGATAGGAAGCGTGGACTACTTAATTTGCAATCTATAAAAGTAAGTGTTGGTGACGTGATGGAGCAATTTGAGACACTTGTTCACGTCATCTAAGGCTTAAAAAGGATCTTCACGGCTGTTCTCCTTTTTTTGTTTTAATGCCATGGTTACCAAGAGGTCACAAGAATTTCTGTAAACCCAGCAGTGGTCTTGTCATCTAATTTTTTGATAAAATTGGTGGTGGTTAGGTCTTTCAGTGCTGGGAATTATCTTTAATATTACATGTTCTAGCACGCATGTTTATTGCAGCCCTGTCCGAGGGGGCGGGTTTCGAAGTTTCCATGATCCATGATCAGTGATAGATTAATCAGTTTCGACTTCACTTAATGTTTCTGTCTCACATTATACTTACTGTTGATTGATGTGACTAGTCAGTAAGTGTAATATGAGACAGAAACGTAATGAGCCGTATGAGTGGCTCATGACGGATAAAAACAAAGATAATTTACTGATCTAGAATTAGGACGCCACGGTAGCCGAACGATTAGAGGCGAGAACTGCGAAGCTAATATGTACTGTGGTACTTGGTTCGATTCCCGGTCTTAGGCCTTGGGATTTTATTTAATGGTTTAATATGAGAACTTTATAGTAAAGTATGTTTGCTAGTCGCCTCCGTCCACGACACCTAATTGGCAGTTGGACGTTAAGCCCCGCCTGAAAAAATAGGCGATTACTTTAGTTTTTTACTTTTTTTTTTATAATACCATTCCTGCAACTGTTTTACAATCCCACAAAGAGAAGAGAGAGAGAGAGATGACAAATGGGAATTTACAAAGTCAATAAAATTTCTACTGTATGGAAATGATCCATTGAGCCCTTTAAACGAGTACATTAATAATTTAATCACATTATCACCTAAGTAGACGCAAGCATGAACTAAATACAGTACTCTGTTGCTAGGATACTGTACTGGGAAAAGCGCAGAGAGAGAGACAGGTCAAAGTAGAGTTTAATAATGGCGACTTTCACTTGAATTCATTCTCTAACAATAACGGCAAATATTATCGCGATTATGATTTGATGAAATCATTACTAGAAATACATTAATTAAGATCCTCTGAATATGAAAAAAATATCTGGAAGGGGAAATTTCAAACGACTATGTACGAACATAAAATTGTATCGAAACTTACAATATACATTATAATAAAAATTAGTTCACTACAAGAACATACATGTTCAAAATTTGGTTGGAAGCGCTATATAATAATCATCGCTTTTATACATGGAAGTAAACTTGTTTTTAAATATTTCTGAACGTTCAGAAATATTTAAAACATGAGTTTTCACCATGTGAAGTAAGAGTAATGGAACATATTAATTTGAATACTGAAAACAAAGATCCTCAAGAATTCTTTAGATTATGTTTTTAGATTTAAATATTTTCGGGAAGAATTACGCATACAAAACTACGTGTTTTTATGTGTGTGCTTAGGGTGTGTACCCTTGGATATCTTAAGCTGGGATGGGATGCGATTGCAGAGTTGCAAGATCTCTGAAGAAGTAGCAAGTCCAACTCATGATATTGTTGCAAAAACAATGTGCAATCGAGATGAAAGATTTTATAAATCACTATTCCCTGAAATAGTATTTCATCCCTTTTTTTGGCTCTACAGAGGAAAGTAAAGTGTAGATTAAGCCTTAACTCAGGATCACGTTATTGCAAAGAAATACCTAAACAAAATAGTTGCAACAAGATCTTCCTTGGGAATCCTTCAAGGCTCTTCTAGCTATAGTTAAATTAGTAGTTAGCAATCTATCGATAGAAAATTCTGGTGACCACGGGAATAAGTTATTAAAATTTAATATTTGAACAGAAAGGGTTTTCACTTATTTGCGGATGTGATAATATACATTCTGTATACTGTTCTATTCCAACATATGCTATTTATACTTTATCAATAAATGCACTTTAATTAAACGAGTATAATTTGAACTGAATGTAATTAATAATTTTCAACTTAACAGTTAAATTTGTAGCTACTAATTCACATATAACTCCATTTTAAGGATTTAATTACGGTTACTTTACCTAGAAAATTATTAAAAATGATAACCCTAAAAATCCCAGAAATAAAACTTACTCTAATATTTTAAATTAAGCTCAGACCATTCAAAAATCTGACAGCTAAGACATAAAATGTAGTTTACCATTCAGCTCTGCGTTTTTAAATTTAAAAAAAAGTTGCAAATTGCCATGTTTACAAATTCAAATATAAAGAGCTTATTTTTCAAACTATTTCAACCAATAGTAAGCGGCTTATGGAAGTTAAAAACACTGTTCCTACACAATCGAATAAACTGCCAAACATGGACTTAACAATGGTGGTGCTCCCAACATTGCTAGCAAATGTTGAGAGTTATGTAAAGTTTTTCTACACTTATTTGTATGTTTGTGAAAATAGTTAATGCAATGTAGTGTTACGTGTTCTTTGTTTTTACTTAATTCTTTCATATAAGTTAAAATTTAAAGGTTATTTAAGTTAATAAGTTAAGTTTTAAGAGAAACTTATGTGCTTTTCAATCATTAATCTGGGCCAAGAGTGGAATAACAAAATTGTGACGGGCTTCGTTACCTTGGATTACGGCCAGCCATGATTAATTAAAGGTAAAAATACATCTGTTTCAAGGAATTGAAAAAGTTGGTAATCAATATTGAGCCCATTAATACAGTGAAAAATCAGCTAAAAATTTATGGGATAATCTAAACCGTATTAGCAGAAAGATAATTTGAAGTGCTGCTATTTGAAACACAGACTTGCTGTTAGGTTATCTTTAATTTTTGATACTCATAATGTTAAGTAACTTGTACTTGTTAGTGTTTAAATTAAGGAACACTATTGATTAAGTACTTTAAAAGACATCATATCCAAAAAGAAAGCACAGCCTTGCTATTGTCCTACAGTCTGCTTTGTTTAACATGCATAAAACCTGCATAATTACATCTTTTTTCAATTTAGAGGCTCTCCTTATTTCTTATTTTGCTTATTTGTTTTTTGAAAAAGAACATCTCGAACTACCTGAGTTAATTTACATGTCAAATTATCGTTAAAAAAAAAAAAAAATCAGCGAGGTTTAGGCAATGCTACAAATTTTTGCAAATAACTACAATTTTGGGGGGAGGAATATTCTAGCAAAAAAAATCCTGATTAATTCTATTGATTTTTCTGAACATTTGAGGGAAAATAAAAAGGATAACAAGGAAAACTCTTTGGAAAAGACAAGGGAAGTTCCTCAATAACATATTTAAGAAAAAAAATTGATGTCAATTAGATCAGATAGATTGATACTTTTCCCGTTTCATTTAACTCAAATTTCGTTTTTATGGTTACCTTTAATCTCATTTCAGCTTTCCATTACCTTTAAGATACATTTGTGTAAGTGTAGAATTGTTTTCCCCCTCAAATAACATTCAAGTGAATATTTTCCCATTGATCTAACATAGTACCCATAAAATTTCCCTACTGTAAACAATGTTTACATTTTTCAAAATTAATTGCCAGCTTCGTAAAATTAACAATTTTTATTTGAAGATTTATTTGAAATAAACGATCTTTCGAGCATCCGATCGAGTGAGAAGGTGCGACATAATGGACTCTGTAGTCAGGAAAGGAGTAAACGAAGGTTTAAGGAGAGCCATAGAAAGTCTATACAAAACAACAAGAAACTACGTTCGCACCTCTAACGTCAGGTCGAAAGGAATCCGTCAAGGCTGCAGCCTTAGCCCATTGTTGTTCATAGTTGCCTTAGACGAAGCTCTGCGGCAGTGTCAGCAAAAAATGCGCAGCTTCAATGTTGGATGCTGTAGAATGACTCCTGTGCGTTTGAGCCTCCTCGCGTTTGTAGACGATATCGTCGTGTTTGCAAATAATGATGATAGACTTGGAATACAATATGAATTTATTGCAGGAAGAATTAGGGAAAATTCACATGACGATTAACGTCCATAAATCTAAAACTATGGAGATTAGCCATTGCAGAGATGGACCGCTGAATGTCAACATCAGGAATGTTATGTTGGAGCAAGTCGCAGATTTTAATTATTTGGGAGTTAATATTAATGAACAAGGCCGAATCCACGGAGAAATTAACGGAAGAGTGGCTACGGCAGGTAGAATGTTTAATGCCCTTAAGAAAGGATTTATTAATAAAAGGGAAGTAACGAAGGGCACAAAAATAACGATTTTTTAAAATACCTATCTCCCAATATTAACCTACGGCAGCGAATCGTGGGCTCTAACATCCAAACACAGCAGTCAGGTACAGGCAGCCGAAATGCGTTTCCTCCGAAAAATAGAGGGAAAGACGAGGAGAGATAGAATAAGAAATTCTACAGTAAGTTCTAATCTGGACGCCAGGCCGGTGGAAGAGCCTGCTGAGAGAGAGCACAGGCTAAGATGGTTTTGGACACATGATGAGGATGGACACAAGCCGTATAGCAAGACTTTGCTATGAGGTTAAGATGCAGGGTCAAAGAGGCAGGGGCAGACCGCGCACAACATGGGAAGGGAAAGTGAGGGAGGACTTCGGAAGGAAAAACTTGGATTGGAGAAGAAGGAGAAATTTGACTGAGGATAGTGATAGCTGGAAGTTTTAGTAAAGGCACCTCGACACTGAAAGGTAGACGAGGATTGACTAAGAAGAAGAAGATTTATTTGAAATAAACGATCTTTGATTGTTAGGTAACTAATTGTAAAGATAATGTAAAACGAACAGTATTAGTATAAATTCAAAGACATATGTCAATTTTATGAATCTGGCAATCTTATTTTAAACGTATTTTGGAAATAGAACAATAAAATGAAAAATATCGATAACAGTTTATATTAACAAAGATCATATCAAATTATTCCAAACTTAATGAATGGAACCTAATGAAAGCAAACTAAATTAGAAATATTTTAAAGAATCAATTGTGGAAAGTGTTGTATAAATGTGCTATTAAATTAAATGATCTGTTAAACGTGTTGGTTTCAAAAAAATTCTTTTGTAATAAAATCTTAAAATAAAGAAAAATCCAAAAACGTTCTACCTTTTTTTAAAAGTTGAAGATACGAGCATTTCCATGAGCTTCCAGCAAATTTGAAAAATCAAATGAACTTGTTTTATTGCTAAGCATTCAACTGTGATTTCAATGCCTGCAATTAAAAAAGATGTTATTCAGAAGCTGATAAATTATTAAGTGGTTTACATCATTGAAAATGTTTAATTACTTTCTCGTAGTCATTTTTGTTTTAATTATTTTTATATAAAAATAGCTACAATAATATGAAATTGAGATCGGTATTTGAAAAATAATTATTTAAAGAAAATACTATTTACCTTTTTCGCATTTGAAGATTGAGTTTCCTTAAGATATTTAAAAAAAATGAATCAAATCAATTATTGAACAGCAAAACAGCCAGATAAGGGATTCATTATCAACCTGAAATTATGAAAGTAATATTTATTCAGTCCCTTTATTTGTGCTGCTGAAGTAATTAAGCCTGAATTGTTAAAAGTTTCTGTTTAAAAAAAAATGTTTGCTTACATAAAAATTATAAATATTATCATAAAAAGCAGTTTCAAAATTATAAAATTGTCAATCAATTAACCAGCCATTAAATTCTCTAAAACGTAAATTTAAAACAAAACTATTTAAAATAAAAAAAAGGAAGTTTAAAAATGGACATTACGCCATCTTTGAATTTCAGATGCCCCAATTAAGTATTTAAATTTTCTTCAAGCTCAGTTTCCAAAATTTGTGAAAAAAATATAATGAATCTTACTCATTAAATGATTAGAATTGACAAGAAAAAGTTTTATTATTTTGCTAAAATAATTAATTTATTAATGAAATAGTAAATCTTAAGTTCACAGGAATCCATTACTCACAATATGGGACCACTTTTCTTTGATGTACGTAATAAAGTGAATAATTGTTGGAATTCTTATTACAGCTTTGTGTCTATTCAATTCTAATAAGTTTTCAGAGTAAATCAAGTATCAATATCTTTAATTAAATCTAAACTAGAATTAAATAAAATTTGCTTACTTTACAGGGTGGATGTATCAGCTCAGCAGGAGGTCCAAGGAAATAGGAAGACAAGGCAGTGGATCTAAGATGCAAGATCTTAATTCTGTGTATATATTAAAAAGTAAAATTTAAATTTTGTAAATAATTGTATTAAATTATTAATTTCTATTTATATTATTAATCATTCTAATTGTAACTAATTTCTGTTTAAATTGTCACAAATTATTTATTACAAAAAAAAAAAAGTTCCCAGAAGTAATTAAAAATTAATTTCAATGACTTATTAATTATTTTTTATAATTCATTTTTGTGAAAATTCACATTTTTATGAGAAAAATAAAATTTGATAATTTATTAAAATATGTCACTGCTTTTTTTTTTTTTTAAATCTAGATTTTGATCATATTACGTCACACTTTTCTTTCTTACGCCATATTTTTTTCCCCTTCAATTTAGAGATCTTTTTTTTTTTAAAAAGTTATCATTTAATGATGTATTAAAAAGTAAGGTCATAATTATAGTGAAGAAAATTAAGAATAAAATGTTAAATTATTGGGAATTGTTGGTAAATTCTATTATGTTTCATTTTCCTTATTCTTTTTAAGTTCACCTGCAGCTAAACTACGTTTAAGTTCTGTATAAGTTTGTATATTTCAATTATTTTTCATTCTTAATTCTTATAGTATAGTAAAAGGTTAACTCCTTCTGTAATATGCAACTTTGTATAAATACAGAAATAAATAATAATGGTAAAGAAAGAAGCAGTATATAATAATCATGATGGACCAACTCCAGCATCTTGGTCCATATCAAGTGGTAAGTTTATATTTTAATTATACTGATTAAATGAAAATTGTTCAAAGAATTTTCACTTGCGAAAATCTTTCAATAATATAAAGATATGAAGATACTGTAAAACAATGCTTGTGATTGAAAATTTTCATTAGCAAATAAAGAAAAAAATTAAAATTTTGTATGATGTGCTTTTCTGATTTAAACTTTAATTGAGTTTGAAAAAAGATATTTAGAGTTTTCATTTGTTACAGAAATATGAGAAAATTAATCATTTTATTTAGAAAAAAAAAAAGAAAACAGAAGAGAAGGTCATTGAGTTTTCTTCTTTGGATGAAGTGAAACCAGTAATTTCCTTTTTTTCAGGTAAAATACTCTTGAGCATTACTATTGTAATAAATATTTAAAGTTTTAAAGAAATTTAGTTGGATCCACCATTGCTGGATTTTTACATTAGTTAAGAAAAATAACTTCGCAATGATAATGTCGCATATTATTTCTCAAGTAATGGTAATAAAGGGAGGATTCTATAAAACTATGGCAGATCAGTTACCTAGACAACCATGGTTTATAATGGAACTGTCACTGAATAAATGGTTTGTTACGACAATAAGCAGGCTGAGAGAGCGAACCACACGGCGTGTGCGGATCGTATCTTCACATGATCAAAAAAAGGTCCTCCTCTCCTCTCTGCGTAGATTGCAATGACGAGGAGGATTTCAAACATATAATAATGATATGTCCACGTTATGTGGTAGAAAGGAAACGAATGTTTGACGACATATACAGGTATTTTGATGCACCATTTCGCTACGAAGACATAATGTTCTCCACCAACATCTATGTGCTTAAATCTGTAGCAGAGCTAGCTAAGAAATATGAATGTATTTAAAAGTTATAGCCGATTAGAATGAATGGAAGAAAATGATTAGAGAAGGATTACGGTGATTTTAATTTTGGTTAAGCTATAAGGATGGCAGGAATATAGAGGTACTGAGCCATCCATTAGTTGTAAGTTTGTATGTAAATAGTTGTATACAGGGTGTTCAGCATAAGACTACGGTAACTTCGGGAGGCGATTCTGGGCATCATTTGCAACAAAAAATTTCATATAAACTATGGCTCGATTCGGTTCCGTTTTATAGATATTTTTAATTTTATGTTTAACTCGTTAAACGAAAATCCTTTCTTTTGAAATTGGTACCTAACACTCATTTAACATCATATTCATTTTTCTTCTTTTTATTTTATTTTATTATTTATAATGTAAATTTTATATTTTTGAATATAGTTCTTAATTAAATTAATTATTAAATTACACGTTTGCAAAAAATCGTACTGGATTTGATGATTCTGATCAGTTATATTCTTATGGTAGGTGAATTCCTTTCATAATGCCGACGCTGTTTTGAGGCCTACTTTTTTTGCAATTAATAACAGATTTCTGCGTCAATTTTAAACATAACCTTAATTATTGTATACCGTTCGAAAGGTGATCGTATGTAGATGTTTTTCCTGAATAGTGCACGGTTTTTTTCATATAAAAAGTTTTTGGGAAAATTAAAGTCAAAGTTTTTGGAAAAATTTAGAAACTTGCTATTTCTTATGTTCGGGCTACAAAGTAAAATACTTAATATTATTATTTTGGAATACAAATTAGCTTATTTAAAAGGAAATTTAACCTTCTTTCTAATGAGCTTATTAAAATAGCTGTAGCTTTAATAGTTTGAGAAATATAGACATCTTGTTGCTAAAAAGTAGTAACACCTTGAAAAAACATAAAATTAAAAATATCTATAAAACGGAGCCGAATCGAGCCATAGTTTATATGGAATTTTTTGTTGCAAATGATGCCCAGAATCGCCTCCCGAAGTTACCGTAGTCTTATGCTGAACACCCTGTATAGTAGAGGGATGAATGTGTGAAGCGAATGTATTTATAAGTAAGAATGGAGAGTGAGTGATATTCTAGTGATAAGCATCTAGACGATGCTGGCTGTATGGCGAAAGCCAACGCCAAAAAAAGGGGGGGAAAAATGACAAGAGATTCTACTCGTCGTACAAGAAAAAAAAAAAAATAAAGATTGTAAACTATACTAAGACATTATGGTTAAAAAAAAGAAAGAAGAAATTGTTTGATCTACATTAATTATTTAATATTTTCTTAAAAATATTAAATAAAGAAATAACCATAAAATTACAAGTAAGTAGATTTTTGAATTAATTTTAAGACATCACAAAAGATGAGCTTTAAATTTAAGTAGATTTTGCAATATTTTTTAATCTTATTAAAACTAACAAAGTTATTTATTTCTAATAATTTTGTACATAATATGATCTAACGTGCATTTAAGACAATAAAAATTACACATTATAGGCAAAATTTGTCTTGAAGAAATGACGTTAAAGATAATGTAAAAAAATTTAAATCTTGACGTCTTAAACAGTTTTTTTAAACAGTAATAGTAAAGAAACAAAAAGCATTTAAGATTCACTTAATATTTTATACAGATTTGTCAGTTGTCATGAATTCATTCAAAACCATTTGAACGAAGCATCAAATTATTTATTCTTTTTAAAAAAATGTTAATAATTCAAAGACAGGTGTACTGAGGACAGAGCTTAATTAATGCAAACATCTATAAGTGATTAAATTCATTGTTCAATTGTTAAATTAGTACAGATTCTAACGAATAGCTGCAGCTGCAAAGCCAAGTTTACTGGCCTCTTAAAGTGTCCATTGTATTCATTTATTGTTAAAAATGCATTGTTCAATGGATAAATGGCCACTCATTTTCTTGTTCATTCGATCAAGATTACAGCCTCCTACAGGAAAAAACAGATATTATATCCAACTATTTACACTACGCTTGGATTTAAGACATCAAAATATGGCCATTACATATTTCACTGGATCTCGTTCCTCTTTATATTCCCTCACACCGTACTTAATTCTTTGACAAATCTTTCTTAATACGCGCTACCTCTTTGTGGAACTCCTTACCATCATCTGTCCGCCATGCTTCTACCCTATCAATCTTTAAATCCCTTCTGTTCAATCATCTCCTTTCAACCCAGCTTCCTCAGAAATTATGAATGCATTTATATCCTTAATATATATTATTATTTTTGTAAATACTTGCCTATTTTTTGTTTATAAATATCTGAAACAGGCCAAACCAATAGGGCCTCCAAATTGTACAAGTATTTATTCTTAGGGGACAATAGTCCCAGAATAATAAATTTATTATTTTCTTTCCTACTTATTTGAAGTGCTTCAATGAACAAAAAATTATGTAGTTATTCTTCTTGTTTTAGTGCAAACATTTTTGCAACAATGTACTTAGCTAATTTGACTTAAATTAGCTTCAAAGATGTAAATGGTGCTACATTACTTTACTAAATAGCTCTACAGCTCTGGTAGAGCCTTGGTCTCCCGGACAACCTCGAACCACCTCTCTCTGTCCAGCGCCTTCCTCTTCCAATCAGTCACACCCAGCTTTCGCAAATCAGCCTCCACATCCTGCATCCAACGCCTTCTTGGCCGCCCTCTACCTCTAGTACCCTCAATTTTGCAGAAAAGCAGTTTTTTTTTGGCATCCGATTGTCCCCAGCATTCGCACCACATGGCCCAACCATTCAATTCTTCTCGCCTTTATGAATTGCACTGTCACTTTCCTGATACATCTCATCTCAGCTCATTGTTCCTTCTTATTTTCCACTCTCCCATCACCAATTTTGGCACGTATATCTTTCTTAAAATCTTCCTTTCAAATATTCTTAACTGATTCACAGTCGCCACAAAAAGGGTCCAATGGAGATACATTGAGTTGGAAAAAGATCTATAGTGGCTTCTTTATGACTCAGTTTTAAGTCGTTTAAGCTAAATTTGATTCTGAATTTGAGAGATTTTAAACTCAATAAGCTTTGTGGGTACCAAATGGATAGCTGACCTCAACTTTGCAACCCAATTTGAGTAGGATGAATGTTTGGTGACTTAGTAGTATTATCAGTTGGAAAACAGTTTTGATCCATGAAGAAATGTCGATCCTTATTGCCCTTATTGCTAATAAAAAATATTTTACTGAAGGAATCATAGACATTCTAAACTGGTAGTGTATATATTGGTGAAACATTGTATAATTGTGGTAATTTGGATTAGTAAAGCTTGCTTAAGAGCAAAAAAATTTTCAAAATTCTACACCATAAATTGAGTAATTCGATATGAATTAGATTAGATTTTTAATTGTATCAATAAGAATTCATGAGGAGAAGATCTGACGATTAATAACTAGAGAGAAATCTCTAAGATGACTGAAGATTAACTGCAAAAGAAAAATGAAGGCAAATGAAGTGTAAGCGGTGAATGTTATGGACCGCAAGACCTAGTGGAAGATCTAGGAAACAGATTGGAAGAAGTTTAGCCCAGGAGAAAGGAGTTTTATTAGGGTTAAAGGTCAAAAGATCTAAAAGTAGGGAACTTCTTAACTAGGGAACTGGTCAAGGTTATTAATTTAGAATTATAACAAAAAAATTAAGAACAAGTTTTTGTTTTGTTACCCAAGATGAAGAAACTGTAGACTTCAGAGGCCTGTTTTACTTGATGAATATCATTTAAAAGTCATTTTATGAAGAACTTAAAAGGTAAAATTCTCTGCAAATATAAATTTTTGGTTTTAGTAATACTAACTTGATTAATGTGGTAATTGATATATTTTTAATTACTTAATTCTGTAAGTTCTCTCGATTTGATTAAACTGTGAGATTAAGTTTTGTATGATGTAAGTGTGCTAATAGTTAGTTCTCCTTAATTATGCATAAAGGTGACGTACTCGTATACTTGACAATCATCAATCAATGTTTGAATTATTGATTTAATCTTAGCATTACAAGAATCCTATACTAATCATGCGAAATAATTTTGAACGCAGCTTTAAAATAAGGAATATTGTACACATAAAAACGATAGTGCACATATATTATAGTGATGTTCAAGTGTAGTTCTACTTTATAAAGAAAAAGGACCTGCAATAATAAGAATCTAGTAGGTAGCAAAAAAAGGGGGCTTTAACCCAAACTTGGGTAAAGAAAATACCAAGAAACTACAATATACTTCTTTGCCTTCAAAAAAAAAAAAAAGTAGGTACTAAGTATGTACATCTGGAGATACTTTGTTGTTTTAGTACGTTCTACACATTGTAACAAACATTTCTGTTGTAAATAGGCTTATATTTTTTGGGGGGAGGACGTGAGATTGTAGTGTTGGTTGCAACATGATGCTGTATTGGTAATGTACTCGTACCTCTACGTGTAGACACCGAACGTGTTCTATTTCAGCCATATCTAAACACAGTCTATTTCAAGAAATCATAGGAGAAACAATTCTTCTAAATGGCAGATTTTTGTATGATTTTTGCACATTTTACTGTTACCGTTAACACTATTTCTAACTATAACACACCGTTATAAGTTTTACCTTTAAGGAAATTAGAAATGATTGCCAAATTCAGTATTTTTTTTTCTAACTAGGCTACTTACATCATCTTCCATCTTGATGATGATCTCATAGTCCCCAAAAATAGAAAGCTTGGCTAAAACATGTAAAAAAAATAAGCCCGAAATAGGCAATAATTCCTCGTTCCTCTTGGAAGAACTGATGAATCTTGAATGAGTACCAAAAAAAAGATGTAGTGTAGAAATCTAAAATGATTTTTTTAGGTTTTATAATTTCTTCTTTTGTGGTCACTTTGACTTTTTAAAAAGAAAAATCATTGTTATTTATTTTCTTCTTAGTATTTGATTATTAACTTTTGCAAGATTAAATCAGAGTACAAAGAAAAAAAAAGCAAAGCTATAGCGTTGGTAGTATGGTGTAACGTAATGAACAAAAAGTTGAAATCTGTAATGTAGAACTTAATTATTAAGAATTCACCGATTGAATACTATCTTTAATTATTGCTGGTGAGAGATCGATTATCATAATAATGAATTTTATTTTGCTATAAAAACTAAATGCCCCTGTTAATAGGGTTCGATTTACAAGAAGAAGATTAGATAAGAAAGCAGGACGGGATCTATGCCCCCAAGACACCGCAGCAGCAAGAGATTTATTGTGCCTTCCCTGTTTTTGGATCTAGTAGACGAAACCTCCCCCTACTAAAAAAAGGTCGAAGACTTTCCCTACTAGTTCTTTTTGCACTCCTTTTGTCTCAAATAGCCAAAGGTTTGATAGTACAACCGCTCAATTGCTAAATACCCAGTACCCTGAACAAAGGATTCGATTTACAAAGTACGTAGTCAATTAACACTTCCCAATAAACTGTAAAGAAAGAGATAATTCATTCATTGTAAATGATCTTACCTTAAATGATACAGCAAAAGAAAAGAATTAAATACATTTTTCATTATTATTTATTGATTTGTAAGATACCATAAGTGGTGTAGAAACTATCTTCAAAATGTTTACAATGATCGGAAAACTCCTCATTTTCCTCAAAAGATATTTTGAACAGAAGTTTTAGGTATTTGTACCCATAAATGTTTGTATATTAATAAAACTTAATGTGTATATTTCAAGAAAATTAATTAAAAGCAGGTGGCTATTCCATTTTTAAAAGGGAATAGCGTATGTGCCCTTCAACCTTTAAAGAGTTAGTCATATCTATTTATAGTTTTTCTAGGATAGCTCCCCTATATGCTTTCCATTTTAGAATATACAATTTTTCTAGTGTTCAGATTTTCTATGAATAATGAATTTATATTGGATGTTGTAGAGGAAGATTTATGGTGAGATAGATGTCTGTATGTACCATTGATGAAAGAGAATAAAAATTATTACATCTGAGAAGGAAATTTCATGATCCGGATTTCCAATGTTGGAGCGAAGATATGCAATAGCCGATTATTGCAACACCCAATATCAATGAAACAAGTATCACACTAGTGATACTTGTTTCATTGATATTGGGTGTTGCCTTTCTTACGTCGTTTTTAAGGTATTTAAAAACCCTTGGGTAGTATAGAATTGTAAATCCAAATTTAGTTGCTCCAGTATTAGTTACTTTAAGGCGCCACGGTAGCCGAGTGGTTAAGAGGCGAGACCTTCAAAGCTAAGATGTATTGTGGTACTGGGTTCGATTCCCTGGTCTAGGCCTTGGATTTTATTTAAAGGTTTATAAAAAAAATTTTACAGTAAAGTATGTTTGCTAGTCGCCTCCGTCCACGACACCTAATTGGTAGTTGGACGTAAAGCCCGCCTGAAAAAAATACTTTACTTTTACTATAAGTTACCTTACTTTTGAACATCTGTCAAGTAATAAAGGTTTCTTTACTTTTTGTCGTCAAAGTCTTGTTTGCGGATTAGCGTATTAGTCAATTTATCCATGTAGAGCCCTAGTTACATGACAATCTCGGCGCAAGGAATAGCAGTTTGTTTTAGATAAACTGAAGGGTAAATGGTTAGTCTAAGAGCAAGTGTTATTTTCTTGGCATTTATGAATATTTTACCTTTATTTTCCATTTTCCAAACCAGCAGTCCAGAAAATTTGTTTTACTGCGCTGGTGTAAGTTGATTGTGCTTGGTCAGATAGAGGAGAATGGCAAAATGATGTCTTGAGTAAGTGTACGTTGTTAGGATAAATTAGGGAAGTAGGTAGGAAAGATGGAAAGTGAAGAGTATAGGCCCAAGAATACTGCCTTGGGAAACACCAGCCTGTTCTCGGAGAATAAGGAAGTGTAGGAAGGAAATCCTTTTATTAACCCAGAAGTATAGCTCCTTTCACTTATATGTAATTTACTTCATTCTATTTGGTAGTTTGTTTCTTAAAGAGCCCTAATATGGGTCCTTATTTTCATAAACCCACTAAATAAGTGGAGAAAAACCCTAGCTAAAAGCCCTCCCTTAGCTATAATCTGCCTAATAAACCCATTATAAAATTTCTTTAAACTTTTATTTTACCCAAAAATCCCTTCAAGAATACCGTAGCCTGTTTCTACCATTAGAGCCAATAAATGGGTACCAATAACTACCCGGGTTTCGAAACACCCGTTTTCCCAACTTCTTCATACCTTCAGTTTTGTTGGATACTAAAAACTCTATTTTCAACTATTTTGGCTTAACTGGTAGTAGTCTTTATCTACAATAGTTCAAATCATAGTTTATACTAAAAAAAATGATATTCACCAAGCCTAACTTAACTAATAACAGCTATACTTACAGAAAAATTTAAGCCTTTATTTCTGTGGGCTTAAAACCTTGATTACTTTCATTGTTTTAAACTAAAATTCTGTAAGCGTTATCTTGTTAATTGAGCTTTGAGAAAATAATGAAAGGTAGAAGAGATAATAACTGAGAAATCTCCGATGAATATTTCCATATAAACAGCATCACTTGACGTATAAAAGGGTGACATTCCCAGATGTTCGAGTTCTCCTTGATTCCTAGTTTGAATCTTCTTTTTACTCCATTCTTCTCCAATTGTTGCGACTTCTCCGTTGCGAAATTTCGCTTACCACTTGGTTATTCTTTTGTCAAGAATAGTAGTTGCCATTAAGTTTTGTTAATCTGTTGTCTTTGTTTCAGATTCTTACTTTTTCTTTTTAAAGTATTTATATCAATGAATGGGAAAAAGTTTATGGGCTTAAAAAAGACACACACATTAAATAATATTGTTTATTGAGGAAACATAAATGAAAGTATCATTTAAATGGATGGCAATAATAATTTAAATGAAAATAAGAAGCTAATAAAATACTAGGTTTTCTTAATGGGACACCAGATGACACTAGTAATAACGCCTGAGTATAACAAGAAGTATGAAAGCTGTAACGAGCAATTTAAAGGTGAGTGATTCATGATTATGGTAGGAAGTTAGTGGTCCATTTTTGAATATGTTGTACCATGAATATGATTCACCAATTCTGGAAGTCATGTATAAAGTCCATCTGTAAATAGAAATAACAGGAGGAGAAGCAGTTAATAAATCTTTCAACAGAAATAAAGGGATCAATACAGGAGTATAAACCAAATTCCTGGTCTAAAATTACGGGAACATTATTTCCAGGATTATTTGATGGGCAATATCTTTGCAATAAGAGATTTTTACTCAAGTGCTTGTTGGAAAATGTTTACTTTTCTAGGTATTTTCCAGGTAAAAAAAGAAAAAAAAAACACAGGACGGCTTTTTTCCATTTTCACATCTCCTAGAGTGACAACATAAAATTCTTTTTTATTTAAATTTTTATAAATTCACCATTAATGAGATCGACGTCTCTGAAGCAACTAACTTACACCACGATGATGGTAAAAAGGAAGGATATTTAAAAAAAATCATCATATTTACTGAACTGGGAAATCGCCTTATTAATTATTCATTCTGTTGTCTACTCAAATGTATTTATTTTATTTATTTATTTATTTATTTTTGTGGACATCTTTAATGAAGGCGTTTTGGTGCAGACATCAAGCCATAAATAGATCTGTTTCAAGATAAGCTTATAACAAGAATTGTTGAATGTGACAGATAAAATATCGAACAATTTGATTACATGATTGTAGCTGTCACATTGTTGTAGGCTTGGGGGCAGTAAATGATGGTGATTTGAATTGATTGATTGAAAAGTTTGATTTAATGATGGAGAGTTTATGAAAAAATCTATCAGTGGGTTTGTTTTTTCTTTTATTTTTAACACAGTACAGTAAATTCCTTTTTATTCAGTTAAGCTTTCCGTTTTAATGGGTACATTCACTAAGCTTGAATTCTCTCTTGGAAATGTGGAAGCAAGGAAATCATTGATGGGTTGTACTTGTAACATACATATATCTATGTAACACATAACATATATTTGCAAACAATGTTTACAAAACAGGACGCTTACATTTATTTAGTTGCTTTTTTTTTTACACGGTTAAGCTTCCTTTTAGATAAAGTTTAAACTTTAAAGTTTTTTACGTAATTTAATGTAAAAACAGCCAACAGCAAGATGTGGATTCAAAAAAAAAAAAAAACACTACAGTTTCAGTCTATTGACTCCATGATTGTAGGATGTACAAGGTGATAAAGTCATCAGGAGTCTGAGGAATCAAGAAAATTTGTAGCATCGTGGGGAGTTATAAAGTCAGGACACTGGAGTTAGTGGGGGGGGGGGGGATTGCTTGTGAACATTGTGATAATATCAAAATCATTAGCCAGTTTCATAAATATTTAGAAATAGAAATAGAAAAGAAATTTATTATTCTGGGACAATTGTCCCTAAGAATAAATACAGGTACAAATAGAGGCCTTAACAGTTTGGCCTGTGATTAAAAGAAAATAAATAAATAAATAAGTATTTATTAAGGAAATAAATTAAAACAATTAGAATTTCGGAGGAAGCTGAATAGAAAGGAGATAACTGAATAGACGGGATTTAAAGATAGATAGGGTAGGAGCATGGCGGACAGATGAAGGCAAGGAGTTCCAGAGAGAGGTAGCACGTATTAGGAAGGTTTTTGTCAAAGGATAAAGTACGGTGTGAGGGAATATAGAGATCAGAGGATCAGAGATCTAGTATTTACGGGAATGGATGGAGGATTTAAACTTAAAGAGTTGAAAAATATAGGAAGGCCTTTGAGACTGGATGACTTGAAAAAGGAAAGAAGCCAAAAAATATTGGCGGCGATAGACAGGAAAAAGCCACTTCAACTCATCGTAGCAGTGCGAAATGCGAGAGTCTCTGGGCAATGCTGAAAATAAATCTTATGAAGCAGTTCATGAGGCGCTTGAGCTTAGCTTCAATATCACCAGAAAGACCGCCATACACTAAACAACCATAGTCGAAATGGGGGAATATAAGAGAGGAAACTAAGAGTTGCTAGTATGTATTTACATCCAAATACGTCCATGTATGGATGGAAAATTAATGCCAGTTTCAGTCATTATATATTTTTATTATGCCGAACTTTCGACCTAGGAACTAGGTCCATCTTCAGGGCTGTGGAACTTATTTACTGTGTAGTAACAATAATTATATTACACTTTAAATATGTTCCACAGCTCTGAAGATGGACTTAGTTCCTATAGGTCGAAAGTTCGGCATAACAAAAATATATCATGACTGAAACTGGCAGTTATTTTTTACATCCTATTGAAAGTATGAAACAGTCACCAAAAAATAATGAACAGTAATTACATCCATGTAGTTTAGCATTGAAAATCTTTTATCAGACTTCTTTGCAAAAGTTGAAATCTTTTTACCCTTTGATAAGAAATCTAAGACAATACCTGGAAGCATCTGATTTTGGCTCTGCTCTTCTAAACAACACCGACCAAAATAGATCACAGTTTGGTTTTTGATCCAAATTACACACACCTTCTTCGGCTCTGTGAAAATTAGGAGAAATTAAAAGTGATTACAAAATAAATCTATTTTAAACATACAATAGAATTTAAGAAATAAGATGCTGTATACTGTCAGTGTTTCTACATAGATGTTAGTTTTAGAAATAGAAGGTGGCTGTAAACCACTTGTGGGTTTACTTTTGGCATTTTGGGCAAAACAAACTTGCAATAGGAAAGCCAATTGGTTATTTAAAGTACAACAATTATCAGTGGTTGAAGAAGATTTGGGGAAGATAACATTTAGTTCTGTGATTGGAGGAATGATTTTTATTTTTATTTCTATTTTGTTAAACCTTCTAATCTAGCTATATTGTGATTTAACTGCAACTGTAAATTGAAATTGATCCCAGGTATAGGAAATGTATTATTTAAGTAAGAATCTAAGAAAAACCACTTTGTAATTCGCTTCGTTAAAGAAAGTTTTTTGTCCTGGTAAGATTATCAAAGCGCTTTTGATTGCTTTTGGACAATGAACTAGCCACTCCTTAAGGTTCCAGTCCATCTCTGGAGAATCCTGAATCCTTTATGCAATTATTTATGTTTCACATCCTATTTGGTGAAGCACCTCCAACAGGCTTATCAGATTGCAAGATGTTTTTTTAACACATCCTGTACACGCAACTATTTAAAGAATTGACGTCAACTGGCATACCATTTTCTTTGCATTTTAAGAGCTTTCGTTTAAAGTTATCAAAGTATAAAGTCTTTCATTTCAATTGTTCCCTAAGTGTTGGCAGATTTATTATATTATAAATGAATAGTTTGCAGAATATTTTGTAACTTTGGTTACTGCGTATTCTTCAAATTAAATTATTTCCTAATATATTTACATTTTTGTATTCTTTTAATTGCTAAAAATCATATTATATTTGGTGTATTTGAATTTGTTTATAATTGTAATTGGGTACTACCCGTTTGTATAAATAAATAAGGGTACAAGAAGCAAAAACTTCGAATTGAAATGTGCACTAGAGAAGAGATGCAATGAAAATTTTATTTAAAAAAATAGACAAATGGAGAGATTTAGGATTGAACAAGATCAATGTGTGAAGACAATCCGGAGTTTCAAACCCAATTTATAGGGCTTGAAAAAGCAAAAGCGTGGAGACAAGAAAAGAAAAGTGATTTGAACCGACAGTCGCATCTCTGACTATGCGTGGAATTGCAAAGAATCAAGAAAACTAATCAAAAGTGGTATTCCAAGATTTACTAGTAAGGTGATATTGTTATCCTGTTTGTGAAACAATCTTGGATGGAATTTCGTAAAACCAATCCTTTAAGACATAGTTTCTTGGTATCAAAAAAGGACAGGCTGAAGTGGCTCGGCCATGTTGAACGGATGCCCCATCATCGGGTTCCTAAAAAAGTACTATATGGACAACCGGGGGGGCGCAAGACGTAGAGGTCGTCCCAGGATAAGATGGTTAGATGACGTAGAAAGAGATCTGCGAAAGGTGGGTGTTAGAAGATGGCGCCTAAAAGCCGAGGATAGGGAAGAATGGTACTCTCTCTTGAATGCGGTCCAGGTCCTAATTATAGGACTGTAGCACCACGGGAAGAAGAAGTAGAATCCTTTAAGTAATGCATTGAATAAGTTATCTGTTACTAAAGCTCCCAGGAGGGGAAATGCTAAGTACCATAACTGCGTTTCTAGACAACAATTAACTTTTTTTCAATGATATATTAGGAATTTAATGTCAATTACATTTAAACTTAACTGGAGGCAAGCCGAACAAACAAATCAAATATCTATTTTATGGTAACCAAATTTTGGCTTTTTAAGTTGCCTGTAAATGATAGACAATTAATGTTGTAATTAAAAGTGTTTTCAGCATCAGGACTTTCAGTTATTGTTTTTAGTTCAAATGTTGTTTGATTACAATAATCACCCTTTCAGTTTGTGCATTAAATGTCATTGAATATTAAAATATTGTATTAATTTACTTGCAAATTTCATTTAATCTTTATTGTATTACAATAATTTATGGTATTGCCCATCAGCTGCATTATAGAAATGTAAACTCTTTTTGCAATTTGTCATTGAAAATGCATTCTCTTTGTATTCGTGTTAAAGTTCATTTAAATTTCAACTTCTTGAATTTTTATTAGGCTTACATTTATTTATATTTAAGAATCAGTACAGAAATGGAAATGCAGTCCCTTTTTCTTTTGAAATAAGTCTTTGGAAAATACAGTATTGTATGCATGTCGTCTTAAGCTGTGTATTATTTGATTTTATAATCTGTTGGTTATTTTTTTGAACTTGTCATAAAATGAAGTATTTAGAAAGAAACTATTTAGGAAAACCCAAAAGATTTTTCCATTGAAAATATCATTAACGAAGTGATGGTAAATGGAAAATTATGAAAAATATAAAATATGCTATTTTTCATAATTTATTTAATAGATTATTTTCTAAATGTTATTAATATTGCTTAAAGAGTCAAATTAAGGTATTTTGAAATTTAAATCTTCAAAATAAATGGTTTTTTCGATATTATAATGGTTTTAAATGAGTAAGGTTAGAATTGCTATTTTATTGTCATAGTGGTAGCCCAAACAGGTAGGTCTGTATTCCTTTCACTATATTAGTTATTAAATAGTAAAAAATCAAATAGTTTTATTGTTTTTTAAGTAATAAATTTCATTTTAGTAAACCTTATAATGTAAAAAAGACTATTTAAGCAAAAATAATTAAGTTCTACTGTATTTAAAATATAAAAATGTTTTGAATATTAATAGGTTAATGCCATGAACTTATATAGTTGGCAACTGTGCAGTTCCTATTGGGCATCTAAGTTGTGCAATCTAGCGGAACAAAACTTATGATTTAAATTTCTTAAAATTATTCTTTCAATTCAATATTTAAATTTATAATAGAAGTTATTGTTGAATTGATCTAATAAATCATTTGATTAATACGTGATTGCAGATTACGAATAAGTGGTAGCCATTATTGGTGAAAGAAAAGGTACTTAGTTTTTCAAGTGTCCTCCATTAACATTTCTAATAGTTATTTTATAGATATAAAGAGAGATTATGTTTTATTTTAATGTGATATTTTCAATTTTTCTTGTAAAATAAGTTGTTGAGATTCTTTTACTACTTTTAGTTTTTGAATCATTAACATTCACTTTTAGATTTTGATTCTTTCAACTTATTTCATTCCCAAAATTTATGTCGAGAAATTGAATTCCATTTTTAAAGTTTAAATTAAACATTATCTTGACTAAGTATGATAATGTTAAATTAATGTTAATAATTTTAATAAAAAAAATGTTAAAGTTAATGAAATTATTCAATATAAGTTTTGTTTTTTAACTTTTCAGTTTTGAAATTGAAAATCTTGTGAATGAGAAGGAGAAAAATCACAAAATGAATTCAAAAGAAATTTAAAGTCAGAATATATAAAGAAAGAAAGAAAAGAATTATGCTTTGTTAAAGTCAAACAAACAATTTTAGTGAATAAGGTAAAGCTTGACATTAAATTGATTAACTTTACTTTTTGAATTGAATTAAATGAACACTTGTAATCATTTTTCTTTTAATGAATTACCTTTTAATGAATTTACTTAACTGTTCTTTTTGCTTATTTTGTTTTATCCAGGTTTTACTGATTGTTTTATGGAGAACTTAAAATTTAAAATGAGTTACTGCAACTTTGTGGAGAAGTATCAACAGCTGTATAAGGATGTTCTTCATTTAAGAACTTTTTTGGAATTTCATTAAAAACCAAGTCCCTTGTCTTTCTGCAACAACTTTAGCAACAATAGTGCAACAAGTAAGTCAATTATTTTCACCTAATAAATTCCATATTATTGAATGAAATGTTACTACGATTAATTCTAGTAAATTATGATATTCTTAGCTAAAAAATATATAATAATCTTACGTTAATTATGACTAAAAGTTATGAAGTAAATAGATTTTAGTTCCTTAAGTGAAATTTTCATTTACAAAATAGCTTTTCTTAAAATGATAAAGATTTGAGCAGTAATCTTTGACATGGTTTTACATTCTATTAGAATAAAGTTAAATTATTTGCTTTAATATTTTGATTTAGGGTTATACGAGGGTCGTTTGAAAAGTCCGTGCAAAAATAAAAACTACTTAATTTTTTGGGGTAAACCTTTTTTATTTTTCAACATAGTCTCCTTTTAGGCTTATACACTTCGTCCAACGCTGCTCTAGTTTGTTGATCCCTTCCGAATAATAGGATTTGTCCAAGTCTGAAAAATAGCCATTCGTTTGTGCAAATCACCTCCTCGTTTGAATAAAATCTTTTTCCCGCCAGCCATTTCTTCATATTGGGGAACAAATAGTAGTCCGAGGGAGCCAAGTCTGGAGAATAGGGGGGGGGGGATGTGAAACGAGTTGGAACCCTATTTCCATTAATTTTGCGACCAAAACTGCTGAGGTGTGAGCTGGTGCGTTGACGTGATGGAAAAGGACTTTTTTTGTGGGGCCAATCGTGGGCGTTTTTTCTTGCAGCTCGGTT
Organism: Rhodnius prolixus; assembly: GCF_049639745.1. Lineage (NCBI taxonomy): Eukaryota > Metazoa > Arthropoda > Insecta > Hemiptera > Reduviidae > Rhodnius > Rhodnius prolixus. The sequence continues at coordinate 8,035,695 of NW_027411583.1, read as the reverse complement.
TTCAAACGGTCCAATAACGATGAATAATATGCACCTGTAATAGTTTTACCCTTTTCCAGATAGTCGATGAGGATTATTCCTTGCGAATCCCAAAAGACAGTCGCCCATAATCTTTCCGGCCGAAGGAACGGTCTTCGCCTTTTTTGGCGCAGATTCCCCCCTTGGTAACCCATTGTTTAGATTGTTCTTTGGTCTCAGGAGTGTAGTGATGTATCCATGTTTCATCCACAGTGACGAAACGACGCTTAAAGTCCTGCGGATTCTTCTGGAACAGCTGCAAACCGTCCGTGCAACACTTTACACGATTTCGTTTTTGCTCAAGCGTGAGCAATCGCGGCACCCATCTTGCGGATTAGCTTTGTCATGTTCAAATGTTCATGGGAAATATTATGTACCCGTTCATTCGAGATGCCCACAGCACTAGCAATCTCACGCACCTTCACTCTTCTGTCATCCATCACCATATCATGGATTTTATCAATGATTTCTGGAGTAGTAACCTCAACAGGGCGTCCACAGAACGTTCAGCGTCACTTGTGCCCATATGGCCACTCGGAAAATTTTGAAACCACTTATAAACTGTTCTAATCGAAGGTGCGGAGTCACCATAATGTTTATCAAGCTTCTCTTTAGTCTCCTGAGGCGTTTTGCCTTTCATAAAGTAGTGTTTAATCAACACACGAAATTCTTTTTCGTCCATTTTTTGAAAATCACTTGATTTCCTCGATTCAAACGAATGCCAAACACAAAGAAATAGACCGATCTGGCTGAAACTTAGTGTGTGTTCAAGAGATGCTACTAACTAAACATAACCTCGATACGCGCCAGTGGTGCTATCTTTCTGACTTTGCACGGACTTTTCAAACGAGACTCGTATATTTCTCCCTTTTCTTTTTTTAGGATCAGTTTTTCTTTTAGCTTTTCCAGAAGCACTTACCAGTGTAATCATGAAAATTAAATTTATGTTTTTTTTTGTCCTCTCTAGAAGTGGTAACCAACCTTTCTATTGGTTGGTTACCAATTTTTCTTTGACCACTTCATCCATAAGAAGAATTCTATTTAGTTCTTAAGGTGTTTTTTTTATTTTATTCAGGAAGTATCAACAACAAAAACTTATTCTTAAGATTTTATTAACTTCTTTCAAATCTGAGAAATAATTATAAAACAACATCGTTGTTGAACGTTTATTATTTGTTTCTTGAAAAATTGAACACCATAATCACAGTTTTTCAAAATACTGCATTTTCACTTTACCAAATGGGCACTTCCGTAAAAGAATTATAATCAATTTTCTCAATCACTTTATAATCCTTTGCCCCAAATTGGTTTCTTCATATAAGATATAAATATTACTTCCTTTTTAGCATCAAACAGTTACCAATATCTCTTTACCAGAATATCTCAACTATAAGTAGTTACACATTGCTTATTAAACACTGCATTTTCTTTGCTCTATTCGGGGGTTCTTGCTTACAAAGGAATTTTTAACCACATTTCCACACATCACAAACAATTTTGTTACCTTAGAGGGACTTCTCTTTCGGTGGTGGTCTTAAAATGCAAAGCTATGAGGTACTCAGTTGGAGTAAAGAAAATGCACTGGTGACCCGGTTGTTTTACACGGTTCTGTTTCTTCATGTTCTTGTTGACCCGGTTAACAAGCAAAATAGCTACTATTAAAGTAGTATTATACTACTACTAGTAGTAGTAGTTGTACTAAAAGTAGTAGTATACTAGTAAAGTTGTAATTTATGCCAACTTAGTACAGCATCAAGTCTGGAACAAGAACAGATTTCCAGAATAAAGAATTGCACTTTTTTTTTTGTATTTTGTTCAACGCTTCTTTGGGAATCGCTGTTTTTTTTAAGCATGCTTTCTTTCATTCCGATCGATCACTGTTTTCTCTGCCAACCAATTCTTCTTTTATTTTACTAGAAAGGCGCCACGATAGCCGAGCGTTCATAGGCTAGACCCGCAAAGCTAAGATGTATTGCGGTTCTAGTCTAGGCTCTTGGATTCTATTTAATGTGTTAATATGAGAAATTTATAATAAAGTAAGTTAGGCGGTTATAGGCTAGACCCGCAAAGCTAAGATGTATTGCGGTACTAGTCTAGCCCTTGGATTTTATTTAATGGTTAATATGAAAAATTTACAGTAAAGTATGTTAGGCGGTTATAGGCTAGACCCGCAAAGCTAAGATGTATTGCGGTACTAGTCTAGCCCTTGTATTTTATTTAATGGTTAATATGAGAAATTTACAGTAAAGTATGTTAGGCGGTTATAGGCTAGACCCGCAAAGCTAAGATGTATTGCGGTACTAGTCTAGCCCTTGGATTTTATTTAATGGTTAATATGAGAAATTTATAATAAAGTAAGTTAGGCGGTTATAGGCTAGACCCGCAAAGCTAAGATGTATTGCGGTACTAGTCTAGCCCTTGGATTTTATTTAATGGTTAATATGAGAAATTTACAGTAAAGTATGTTAGGCGGTTATAGGCTAGACCCGCAAAGCTAAGATGTATTGCGGTACTAGTCTAGCCCTTGGATTTTATTTAATGGTTAATATGAGAAATTTATAATAAAGTAAGTTAGGCGGTTATAGGCTAGACCCGCAAAGCTAAGATGTATTGCGGTACTAGTCTAGCCCTTGGATTTTATTTAATGGTTAATATGAGAAATTTACAGTAAAGTATGTTAGGCGGTTATAGGCTAGACCCGCAAAGCTAAGATGTATTGCGGTACTAGTCTAGCCCTTGGATTTTATTTAATGGTTAATATGAGAAATTTTCAGTAAAGTATGTTAGGCGGTTATAGGCTAGACCCGCAAAGCTAAGATGTATTGCGGTACTAGTCTAGCCCTTGGATTTTATTTAATAGTTAATATGAGAAATTTATAAGTAAAGTATGTTTGCTAGTCGCCTCCGTCCACGACACCTAATTTGGTAGTTGGATGTAAAGCCTGCCTGAAAAAGTAGGCAATTACTTTAGTCTATTATCTTATACGTCCATTGCTTATCCTTCATTCGCATTAAATATCCTAGCCAATACCGCTTGTCTAACTACATTTTTTCCAATATGCTGAACGGCGATCAGTCCCTCCGGTTGCGTTCTTAATTTCTTCAGTATTAGTGTTCATCATCTTGATCTCATTCTGTTTTTATAAAGATCGGATGACTGGAAATATGAATAATGTGATTTTTTTGTTTCTCCAGAGTCTTTGAGATAATGATTTTAAACAACATTAAGAGTTATTATGCACACTCATAAGTATCCCTAATACTTATTTCACTTATTGAAAGTACGGTCAAGTCCGAAGTACTGGACAATATTGCTGACTTTAGCCACACAAGTTTTTTTCTTTTAGAAGCCAGACTAGTTTCGAACTTTCCTCCATCGATTAATTAGTTTGGGGTAGAGAATTGAACTTTAACTGTGTTTCTGCCTTAACTACATTCGCTGATTAAATGTCTATAAGACTTACTACCAAAAAAAAAAGAAAAAAAAGATACGAACTCGAACCCGTCAGCATTTGTCGATCGTGTGCAACCGTGAACGTAGTTGTAGTCAAATTCTTTACAACTAAACGATAAATCAACTTTTGATGATGTATGAAACGCTAGTCAGGGATGCAATAAAACATGCTTGTTACTACGGAAAATCCATCAATAATTATAGGTTTGTAACGTTTTTTCTGTCAGGAAAACTCGTTTCAGTTAGGGGTTTTTTAGTAGACAAAGCTATAATGGTATAGTTTTACTGTAATGTGTCTTATTGATATCTAAAATACAAAGCAAAATTTAGACTCTCAATTTTTTGTAAGTTAACATTTTGAGCAATGACAAAACGTGCGAAACTTCTTTACAGATTACTTGGACGACGCTCCAAATTGCCCTTAGAACTCTAACGTTTAACATACAACACTATTCTCAAACCTATACTTACTGACTTACGGACTAGAGCTTTGGGGTTCAGCCAAACCTCCTTCGACAGATAGCTGACGCTCCTTTCTACGGTGGACTAACCTCACTCTTCAACAACGACCTCAACATTCCCTTCATAGACCAACTCGCCAAGTCTAAATATCAAAAATTCCATACTATCTCTCAACTAGCTCTAATCCTCTTGTACTGTCTCTTGCTTCTTCTGACATCACTAATACTCCTCGCCGACTGAATCGCCAGTGGCCCCGCGACTTCCTTGTAGTCTGAAGGCCTAAACACCATTACTCTCCTCTCTCCTCCTCCTACCACCTCCTCACAATCTCCTCCTCACATTCTCCTCCTCACACTCTCCTTCTCATATTCTCCTCCTCACATTCTCCTCTCTCCTATAGAGAGTGCTACCACTGGGTAGCTTCTCTCCTCCTGCTCTCCTCCCGCACCAGTTCATCATACTCTCCATATTTACTGATTGTATACTGTATACAGATTGTAAATTAAAAAATAAATTATTTAACAGAAAAAACATTTTTGGTGTTTCTTAGGTGAGTGTCCAATCTCGAATTTTTGGATAGGTGAAGTGTGTTTCTTTTAAAATTGAAATTAAGATTTCCATCTTAAGAAATATGCCTATAACCTCCCAAAATAACCATTACATGGAAATAAACATTACAATGACGTATTAATGATGCAATTAAATTTGAAAAATAACTGTTTCAAAAATAATTTTTTTTCAAGTACTTTTTATACTTACATATTTCAGAGAGTTTTAAGATATTTTAGTTTGTCAGTTTCTCTTGTTTTCCTTTTTACCGTATTTGACACTTTGCTTTCCGTTCTGTCTTTATCACACTTCCTCTTGTTGGTATGTTTTTTCTTCTCCACCCTTCACTTAAACTTTTCTCTAAAACTCCTTATTTTCACTTTTTAATTTAGTAGCAAGAAGGTACCGGAACTCTTCTTGAACCTTCCATACAAAGTTTTCCGGTGTTAAATTTTTTCTACTGCAGGTGTTTTTCTATCTTATTTTGTATAAAATTGTTTATATATAATATTATGGCGTGAAAAAAAAACAAATATGGCCTGTACTTGTCTATCTGATATCTTGATGCAATTTTCTTGGACTTATACTTTGTATTAAAAATATTGTTGACTTAAAACTGAAAAAAAGTAAAAACTGTTCCATCCACAAAGTGACCTTTTTGGCGTACCGATATTTTTTTAAAACTTGGCCTTTTCCTTATACTACATTGAATCCCTATTAGTGCAGCCCTACATTGCAATGAAGTAATAGTCTGCAAAGGGCCAAAAACTCTCCCTATTGCTATTCTTTTAAATGCTTCAAACTTAGAGATGGATTGTAAGTACTGAGGGCACACCCATAAGACAAAGAACAATGCTCACTATTCATTGTTCTTTGTCCTCTACCACCTCTACAGGGATACCGGTGCACTAGACAGTAATCCATCCATCCCTTCCAGGTGAAGCTGGAGATTTTGTAGTGTACCTTTATAATAGTGAACTCAGAGGCGGGATAATTTACGGAATATTCAGTCTCGTGTGTGTTTTGGAAGCACTTAGGAGCGTTTGTTTACTTTACCAGACCCAACAATTTTAGGAAGAGAAAGCTTTTTCTTTCCTGGTCCCTCCCAGATCTGGTGCTAGCAAAAGCGCCTCTTCAAAATAGGTTGCAGCTGCACCAAGAGTGATCACAGTTACATATATGATACGCAAAGGTAGCGGATCCAACACCTGGACTCGTTGGCGGATTTGAGCCCTAACAAAATTAACCAACCCCATCCTAGACAATATAATGAATATAATACTATCTTTAAAGCAATTCGAAGCTTTAAATATTAATTTGATGTAAATCCAATTCAGCAAAATGGTACTTTCTTTGGTACCTATTTTTGACTAAAGCTTTCTTGCCACGAGCCACCATTTCAAACAGGAAGGAAATCGTAATTTACAGCCTCCTATATTCTATAAACAAACACTTGTCAGCCAAGGCAAAATAATAAATCTTTTATATGGCAGTGGATTTGCCTTAATAGCTACTCCTTCAAATTATAATCTAAGAATGTTAATACGTAATTCTAAGAAGAAAATTACTAAATTATAATTACCTAGAATGAAACCCTATTATCCTGTATCTTGACTTAGCGTACAACAATGGTACATACAGAATCTGGAATTGTAAATGTTTAACGACTTCACAAGGCTTTGTCATGTTTACTTCTACAGCTTCTAGGTCTTCTTCTTCTTCTTCTACTGCATTGTCTTCATTGTTACTGAAAATGACGGCATAGAATTTAAATTAGGCATATTCATGGTAACTATAATAAGAAATGTAGAGCTTACAAAATGACGACATATGTGTTCACTTAAGTTATTGTGTAAACATAACCTGGTTCTCAGTAAAGAGGAAATTGATTAACCACTTGTTCCAGGATCTTGGTAGCTCTTGCGGGTATCCAAGCCTAACTATACATACCACCATAACATCAACACTTCTGTAAACTCACGGAAACATGTATAGTTGATGTTACTATTTAATTTTTAGCAAACTGTAAGCCTAGTCTTAGAGAATATGTAGCACGGATTGGAGACTTCAGAGGCAGCACGTACTGTTGGAATAGGAAGGATGATTAGGTTATTCCACTTCTTCGTCTTCCCACTCTTCTAGACATCCTAGGCTAGGGGTCTCCCAACTTCGGCCCGCGGGCCATATGCGGCCCCTTGAGGCCACTTATCCGGCCCCCGCCACACTTCCGGAAGGGTACCTCTTTCATTGGTGGTATGTGGCGGCGACGGTCACGTACAGTACTAATTCCGGTGACACAGGACGCACGCGTCACGGTTCCGGTAGCAGTGTGAAATAACAGCAGAAGTAGGTAGAAAGGCAAAACACTATATAACTAAACCGGATATTGACCAGCTCATTAGCCAAAAGCAGGTCCCATAGTTCCCACAGAAATACTGGGCAGTTTTTTGATTTAAATTTACTTGTTCTTCATTTTAAATATTGTATTTGTTCCCGTTTTGTTATTTTACTTTAAAATGAGATATGTGCTGAGAGCGTAGAGATTAGTTCATAGTTTCTTTTATAGTCCGGCCCTCCAACGGTCTGAGGGGCAGTGAATTGGCCCCCTGTGTAAAAAATTTGGGGACCCCTGGACTAGGCAATTACAAGGTGTTAAAGCGGCTCCTCATTTTTTTGTCATAACATGCCTGTTTCTTTGGAATCCCTGACCGGTTTTGGGCGTTTCTCCCTTATCGATATTATCAAGCAATGTAGATCTAACTACATTTACAACCTGATTTTTGTGTTTTCCTAAACATTCTGGATGCTTATCTTGGATTGTATGTATCTGAATGCGCTAATGAAGACCGTTTAATTCTCTGTAAGAGTTTTTTTTTTTTTTAACAGAACTCCATTTCCGTTTCGTATACTTAATGGAAACCTATTCTTTCCTGTTGTCCATCTTAGTTTTCTTTCAGTGAAAAAAGAATTGATGAGACGCTTACGTGCTTTTTTTTTACAACCAAGAGGTGAAATGTATGGCTGTAATCATGTGGTAAAGGTGGGAAATCCGTCTATGCCGGCCAATAGGAATGTTTTATTCGCAAATAATTTACCAACATCGCAGGAAGAGAAATCTGGTTTTAAATAATTGCACGACTTCCTTCCATATAACATTCTTGTCTTTGGGTCAAACTTTCCTAGAATATTTGAATGTTTACTCAAAATTTATTAAAATTTTTTTAACTTATTGTTTGCCATCTTGGGAGTAATGTTCTAGAAAGAGAGGGGAGTCGGTATTAGGGATAATTATTCCAGGGTGTTCTTCGCAGCTCCTGGATACTCCTTCTCGCAATGCCCTTCTTTGAGTTGAAGAGTTTTTAGGATTCCTGAGAGGAACTATCAATTCATCTACAGGCTCTGAATGGAACTTGCAATGTTCGGGGAACCAGTAGATTGGGATTACCACCTCCATGATGCCACTCAGGGCTTCCTCCCCTTAATGGGCTCTTTTTCATATCTTGCTTTCAACTCCATCCAACAGGCTCTTCAAGGAATCCTAGCAGGAGTGGGGGGAGCCAGTAGATTCGGGATAATAACTTACTGTAGCCTAAACTTCCCTTCCCAATCCACGCTAGGGAATTAGGCTGAATTAAAGTTAGCCTAAGGGATTGCTAAAATCAAACAGTTGATCATATCTACGTACTCCCATACTTAGCAGTCTGTCCTATTCTAGCGCCTTAGCGCGTAGAAGAAGTTTTTGGTGAAAGATTTCTTTCATTCGACTACTTTATCGCTCTCATGAATGACCCAAATTGGACTAGGCTAATTGGTGCTTGGAAGTACAGGAGGATGCTCAATAATGAGTGTAACTATTGATATAATACTACGAGGGTCGTTTGAAAAGTCCGTGCAGTCAGAAAGATAGCACTACTGGCGCGTATCGAGGTTATGTTTAGTTAGTAGCATCTCTTGGAAGAACACACACCAAGTTTCAGCCAGATCGGTCTATTTCTTTGTGTTTGGCATTCGTTTGAATCGAGGAAGTCGAGTGATTTTCAAAAAATGGACGAAAAAGAATTTCGTGTGTTGATTAAACACTACTTTATGAAAGGCAAAACGCCTCAGGAGACTAAAGAGAAGCTTGATAAACATTATGGTGACTCTGCACTTTCGATTAGAACAGTTTATAAGTGGTTTCAAAATTTTCGGAGTGGCCATATGGGCACAAGTGACGCTGAACGTTCTGGACGCCCTGTTGAGGTTACTACTCCAGAAATCATTGATAAAATCCATGATATGGTGATGGATGACAGAAGAGTGAAGGTGCGTGAGATTGCTAGTGCTGTGGGCATCTCGAATGAACGGGTACATAATATTTCCCATGAACATTTGGACATGACAAAGCTATCCGCAAGATGGGTGCCGCGATTGCTCACGCTTGACCAAAAACGAAATCGTGTGAAGTGTTGCAAGGACGGTTTGCAGCTGTTCCAGAAGAATCCGCAGGACTTTAAGCGTCGTTTCGTCTCTGTGGATGAAACATGGATACATCACTACACTCCTGAGACCAAAGAACAATCTAAACAATGGGTTACCAAGGGGGAATCTGCGCCAAAAAAGGCGAAGACCGTTCCTTCGGCCGGAAAGATTATGGCGACTGTCTTTTGGGATTCGCAAGGAATAATCCTCATCGACTATCTGGAAAAGGGTAAAACTATTACAGGTGCATATTATTCATCGTTTATTGGACCGTTTGAAAACCGAGCTGCAAGAAAAACGCCCACGATTGGCCCACAAAAAAGTCCTTTTCCATCACGACAACGCACCAGCTCACACCTCAGCAGTTGTGGTCGCAAAATTAATGGAAATAGGGTTCCAACTCGTTTCACATCCCCCCTATTCTCCAGACTTGGCTCCCTCGGACTACTATTTGTTCCCCAATATGAAGAAATGGCTGGCGGGAAAAAGATTTTATTCAAACGAGGAGGTGATTGCAGAAACGAATGGCTATTTTTCAGACTTGGACAAATCCTATTATTCGGAAGAGATCAACAAACTAGAGCAGCGTTGGACGAAGTGTATAAGCCTAAAAGGAGACTATGTTGAAAAATAAAAAAGGTTTACCCCTGAAAATTAAGTAGTTTTTATTTTTGCACGGACTTTTCAAACGACCCTCGTACAACATATAGACCACTTTTTTAAGTACTAATTAGTACTTAAGAAGGATCAATTCCAGTAATGCCACAAAAGGCAAAATTTTGAGCGATTTTATTGATACTTCCTGTTTTAAAGAACATAAAAAATACGCATATTTTGTTTGTTTGTTTTGTAGATCCAAATAAATAAATTAATAAAGAATCACCATGATTACGCTTGGCCCAATCATGATATTTTAAATACAGATATTCATGCAGAGCATAAATAAAATATAGACGTTTGTTGTATATGGCATGTTTTGTTCTCTTTTTGTTCTAGAGTAATAAATCCAGTCAGAGATAGTAGAAGAACCATGAATTATTACCGGAAACACCGTGTATTATTTATTGTGAATTATTCTTTTACATATTTTTGATATTGATGGAATTATTGGGGTTAACTTCCTGCCATTAGTAAGGGGAAGTGTGGAAATTTATTCGAATAAAATTGGAAATTGTGGATACAGGAAACAGTGTTGGCAAGAACATTAAAATGGAAGATAGAAATATATAAAATAAAAAATAACACGACTACAAACATTAAGTAGAATTAATTTATTAATAAATATTATATAAATTATACAAAATTAAATATTTTTTTGATTATTTTTGTTCTCTTTGTTTTAGTGTTAAGTGACTTCGCCATATTTACCTGGATGATCTCATCGAATGGATTAAATTTTTTGGCCAACTTAGAACAGCCATGCTTTAACTGGAATTTGAAACCACCTATGGTTGATGGTTTCATTTTAGAGATAAAAAAAAAACCCGTAGGGAGGAAGTGGACTAGCCACTTCTTCAGGGATCTTGGCGTCCCTGCGGGTATCCTAGCCTAAACAACACGAACAACACGAACACGTTTTCACCTTTGAAATCACACAATCAAAAACACATAGGTTTGCGGCTGGTAGGGGTTTTTTTTGTTTTAGTCTTAATTGAGGCACATCATCAGCTTTGTTGGCAAACGTATGTTAAATTTGTTTTTTTTAAAAAAAAAAAAAAAAAAAAGCCAGGGGAAGCTTTGTGGGCTTATTGTCTTTTTGATCTTCTACTAAGTGGAGGCCCAGAGAAGAAGCTAAACTGTCTGTTGCCCGTAGATCGCCTTTGCTCTGAGAAGGCTTTGAGCATCACTTACTTCCTTTTTTGGCGGGCCTCAAATTCTTCCTTTGGCGGGGTGTTCAGAGAATTAAAAGTTACTAAAACTTCCAAATTTTTGTTTGTTGTTTGAGAATTTCATCCAGAGCTTCTAGGATATGCCCGCGGGAGTTGAAGGGGATTTACTGGAGATTATCTATAGTTCATTGAATACCTATTGAATTAAATAAATAAAACTTTAAGATTGTTCACAATTGGCGCTTTAACTGCTAAGATTATTAGCGCCAATTCATTTATTACGAGAAAGTTAATCCCAACTTTTTTTTTTTCTTTTCCAGATTGTGCGGGAGTGTTCAACTTCCGGGAGTGCTTTGTGACCGGTAGTGTTTTATTTTATTAACAAATAAAATGTGAATTTTTTTAAACTAGTGCGTATGAAAAGTATTTCGGATTTTCCAAATTTTCCTGTAATCAAAAAAAACAAAGCCGTAGTATTATTTGCACACGTTTTTTTTTTCAAATTTTTAAACTGTGTCCAAGTGTCAAGTGCAGCGGATGTCGCTGGCGAGTGCAGCTCATCGATGGATACGTAATGCAAGAGATGATTATGTAATCCCAACCTACAGCTCAATCAGGTAGGATTGGGGAACTTTGGCTGTCCATATTTATGACTTCTTCGCTTCGTTCTTTGCTTCGTACATCGTTTCGTTCTTTGCTTTGTACATCGTTTCGTTCTTTGCTTCGTACATCGTTTCGTTCTTCGCATCGTTCTTCGATTTGTTCTTCGTTTCGTATTTCGCACTACAATCCTCACTTTCATCGTCGGACTTCTCCTCTAAATAAATATTCCAACGATAATTATAATTCCACGTTATTATGCATGCATAATTTATTTAATTATAATAAATGGAATTATGATTATTTCCTAACATTTATATGGACGCCAGAGTATCCTTCTTCGGAACTTCCAGTCCAAGTAGACCAGAGACGGTTAGTCTTTATTTATTTTTATACTTTATTTTATCGTTAACCATTTTTCGCGAGTGGTAAAAAGTGAAAAATGATAATTATTACCAGTTTTTTAAAAGTGTCATCAAGCCCATCTATGCTGCAGACATCGTAGGATGGTAAAAGGTAAAACGTTAGCTTTACAATATGGTTTTAACGATGATTTTAACAGTTTATTAAATGGATTTTTCTCTTTTTTCAGGAAGTGCGGGAGTGTTAAAATTTTCGCGATTATTTTGAAACGGAAATACATTATTTTTTTGGTAGTATTACTAAAAAAAAATTATTTTTCAACTTGTGCGCCAAAATAAGTAACGCGTTTATTTTAAAATTCTTTAAAAACGAGTCATTTTTTTTGATTGAAAATATATATTTTTTTAAATTGTGTCCAATGTCAAATGTGGAGGAAGTTGCAGTAAAAACTGCAGGCGATTTTACAGGTAAACTGCAACAGAGTTTGTTTGTTTGTTTTTTTTCACTTCCTCTTACTAACGGAAGTATTGAAATAAAAATCATCCTTTCTGTGTTTTCACCAGAAACGAGAGTCCTAATATCTTTAGTTTAGGCGTTTGTCTGTCTGTATGTGAAAAAAAAAAATAACCCAAAAAAGTAAAAAGCGGACAATCATTTGGGGTGGGGGAAGGAAGTAGTTGCTTAAGGCTTCCTCTGTAAGGTTACATTTCAGCGTAATGTACGATTAATAACTGCTTAATGTTGGTAAACATGACCCAAACTTTTTACAAGGAAAATTTATGAATTAAAAAACAAGAGAAAGTCGAATAAAGTTAGTGTTGATCATTTTTCGTGAAAAATTTGTTTACTTAATTGGAAACCGGAAGGACTACGAAAAAGAGGTAGTGGTTCCCCCCCCCACCAACTATGTGTGATGTCATGTTCGAATATTTTAAGCATGCGTAGCAAACAGAACATCTTTCCAGAGCATTGCTAAAAGGTTTTCTGCTTGGGAAATTCCTAACTTATAAATTGTTTATAACAATGGGGGAGGGAGGAAAATATCTGAGAGAAAGTTTTATCCTTTTTCATTTCCTCTATAAAAGAAAAGCGTAATGTGTACGTTTCTTTTTGTTACTCCTGTGACATTAACCTTTTTATTTTGTATCATTCTATTGTTTTTTTAATTATAAAAAGTTAATTTCCCTCCACTTCATAATGAATATATATTTTTTCCCCTACGCGAGCACCTTGCTAACATATCTTGTTTATGTACACGTGGCACCTCTACTTAAAATTTAATCTACTTTCAACAAAAACGACATACTGCTTAGAGAGTTACTTAGGGACACTTTGCATCATACAAGTCGCTCTCATCTTGAAGACAAATTGGCCCAACTCCTAGCGGCCTCCCCCCAAAAATGCTCTTAACCAGTTAAACGTGGAATTTAGTTTTAAAAAGCCTCCCACCCACAGTGTACGGAATTAAAATCACTACAATGACGTGTATACAAGTCTCGAACGCAGAGGGCAAAACAACCAAAAGTTTACAATAGTCACTGCAAGCGACTTTTTTCTGCAATCTCTCTGGGGCTTGAGAAGATTACCAGAGCATTCTGTGCTCTTTCGAAATCTTACACCGTCTTCACGTATGCATTGCTCTAGTTAACTAGGGTCGCAAGAGTTTTTTTACAAGAGAAGAAAAGAGCTTTTTGAATTCTCTGTGCAAAATGAAATCATGCTCGTACTGAGGTCTGAACGGTAAAAACGGGCATTGTACAAGGGTTGAGAGCTCCTATTTGTATGCGTAATTCCCCAATCTCTAATGGGAAGACCAAACATGTACCAATCACTTATCATTTGGCTGGCTCCCACCACCCCCCTCCGTATAAAATACTTGGCAGTTCTATTGGTAAGATAAAGGGAAACATCCCACCAAATAATATTCTTATTGTATTTTATTAAAATTTCTAGTTTTTATAGTTAATGGCAATTTTATATTTTCCACAACGAGTATACACGACGAACGCACCGTAACAGAAATTTGGTTTGACGTATTAAAGGAACATTTCTGGTTTAACTTACGAGATTTTATTAGTAACCAATAAAAATATGTTTCTTTAATTCTGTTGTACAAGACACAGTCGTCCACATCAGATGATATTTTTCTGTCTTAACGTAAGCTACCATATTTTGGTGCATTTAAATCTCAACAATTTCCACCCAAGAATTGAGAAATCCTTTTCTTGGTGCCTAGTCTATTTTCTGAGCCATTCCTTAGCCAGTTGAATTTATTACTACTGCAAGCACCCGTAAAATACAATTTAGATAATAAATAATTACAAATTATTTTTTATCTTCAAAATAATTAATATAGTTAATATTTGACAACATATATGCAATATAAACAATTACTTTCAGTTCAATTGAAACATATCACAGTTTGTTATTAAATTAACAGTTAATTACTTAACTGTTAATTACTTAGAAGGGCTTAATTTCACCATCTCACTCTAGAGGGACTCAAGGATAGGGTTTCCTACGAATTTTGTCCTTATTTATTTGTAATTCGAAAATCAGATGTCTCATTTAAATACTTGTCTTCATTTTATGTGATTAAATTTCGGCGCTAAAAATAAAACGATGAAATTCGGTTTAGTAAAGAGCTATTTCCGTTCAGCTGATTTTATTTTTGTTTAAATTTTGAATTTGAACTTATTTGATCATTTTAAAAGGGAAGCTTATCTAACTTTTCCACCGGAATAGTCTTAAGAAGCATTTATCTGCGCAAATTTTTGTAAATAAAAGTGATAGATTCCGTTCCAAGCCGGTCAGAACATTCAAATCCATTTAAATTTTTACGAAACCTGGTTCCGAAAATGGAAAATCAAAATTAATGAGCAAAAATCAGTACACATTAAGTTTACCTTACGAAAATCTGCGAGTCCACCAGTTCAACTGAACGGTGTAACGATTCCTCCAGCTAACGTAGTACATTGACAAGAGACTCACATGGAACCCACATATACTCGACTGAAACGACACAAGACGTGAACAGACGCTACAAGCTACTTACTAGACTATTTGACCGCAGATCCAAATTCGACTTTGACAAGCTGACAATTTACAAGACACTGTTAAGACCGATATGGACATACAGAGCAGAAGTGTAGGGCTCAACCAAACCCTCGTAACTTCAAACGCCTGCAGACACTACAGCCTCAAATCCTACAGGAAAATCCTGAATGCTCCAATACTACATTTCTAATCTTACCATACACTCTGACCTTCACATCCTTTTTGTCTCTGATCTAATAAAGTCTCGCTACCGCAACTTTCACAGCCTCCTAGCTCTCTCCATCCTAATCCTCTTGTACAACAACTCTCCTCTCCTAACCTTCCAGACAATCCTCCTCGTCGCTTGAAGCGGAAGTGGCCTACAGATCCAGTTCTCTAATTAAATCATTGTGAAACAGTTTCACCTGTGGGTGATTGCTCTAACCGTGAAATTACAAGTGAACTGAACCAGTGTGATCAAATTTACTTGTTGTTGTAAATATGGCCATTATGCACATGAGATTAAACAAAAATCGATTGAATCGATTGAAAAATAAATATATCGACTCAGTAAAGTGCATCTTTTCAGTTCAAACTTTTATTACCAGGTTCGTTAGTGGGCTTCCATTCGTACTTCATTGAAAATATCATATTTCAAGTTTTGGTGATCTTTCATGTTGATGATGCTGCTCACACTCATTTACGTACGCACACCCATACACTCACATTTAAAAAAATAAAAACTGTGGCCGTGTGTTGTACGTGAATACGTTTACGTAACAGGTTATATTTTTTATATAAAATATTTTTATTTATGTATTGAGGTTGAAATCAAATTTGCCATTATTTATCGACGTTGATGAAATTAAACTCATTGAGTCGCGATTTAGAGCCCAACAGCGGTGCGATACAGTCCGTGGTCGATATAGAAGCGATTTCATCATCCACTTGCATAATTTCAACCGCCCCAGCTGCAGATGTACTGACACCGTCGTTGATTCGCTCATTCTTTTACGTTCCCGGCACAGCTTGACTCGGTCATATGGTGTTTTATTGTTACCATTCGATTTTTCTTGAGAAGCCCTTTCCAACCGTATACGATCTCTATATTTGGTTTTGGCTTTTCGACGCGTATAGGCCGACATTATATATTTTTGATAATATTTTTTTATTCTAACACCTTATTATATTCACTGTCGCTATTATACACTAATGTTTTATATACAATCGATAGATTGTGACGACAGCTGGCGATTAAAACTTAAACGAACATCGTAGCTTCTCCGAGTCAAAAGTTATACTTAATTGCAAATCTCGATACGCAGCAAAATTATCTCAAAATGGCTCCCCCTTCACCGCGCGCGATGCGTCACAGTCCTCGCTTATCGTATTGAATTCTTTGATCCTTTAGCTATCCAGTGGTCTAATTTAATTTTGGATGTAGAAGATAGATTCGAAACTATTGTATTCCTCGATTTTGTTATCATAAGGTTTTTTGGATTGCCTCCATATGATAGCAAATTTAAAGATGTATTCACGTCAAAAAACCAACACATTTTTGGACACAAATAAACGAACATTTACGACGAAAAATTGAATCTAAAAATGCTTTGACAAAAAAAAAAAAAGCAAATAAATAAAAGAAATGATTTTTGGGTTTCTCTCACTAGGAAAAGCAAATATTTTCGAACATACCAAATTTACGAAATCAAGGTTAACCGGAAATAATCATTTTTAGATCCCCTAAGTCTAGAAAAATGTGTGTGTGTGTGTGCCTGTATTCACAAAATATTACCGGAAGAATAAACTTTACATTTCGATTTGGGCCTGCCAGGATATACGTCAGTCAATTTACGGTCAAAATTGCTTTACCGGAAGTACAATCATTATTCAGTGGATTTTTCATTTTTTTTAAAATGCCTCCTTGATTTGTCTCGTAAATTCGTATATGTATACATTACACAAATGTAGAACAGTTACGAGATTTATTTCAACAATTTTCCCATCAAAATTCTATTTAGGGTAATTTTTTGAAAATAGATTGAAGCCCCACACTAAAGTGCTATTTGCTGGTAAAGTGCAGATATATAATTTGTTTATAAGGTTAATTATTAAATGGGATTTCTCAGTTTGGAGTTTAAAAACAGAAAAATAAAGTAGTTTATAATTCCAATTTTGCTACTTTATGAGCGTAAAAGTATACATTTAAATGAATAACAACTTAGTGGGTGGTTCGATTGAGCAATAATGATACAATTTCGGGAAGACAAGTTTATGCAAGTTGGTTAAATGATAATATACGAGTATACGTACATACGGGAGCCCACTTTATTGTGGTTATATGGTGGCGGATGGTTGGTCAGCCTGGTTATTAAGTAAAAGCTCGGTCAGAGAGTGGCTAGCAGCTAGAGCTTTCTCACAAGCTTGTCAAACAACCACACACCATGTACACCATTATGGGGGTAATAACGCAAGCATGCTAATGGTAACTTATATATTACAGCATTTCCGATATGTATTTTATAATGCATATCCCTTCCGGTGAGTGCAATTTGTTCGGAAATAGCTGACGTTACTAATTGCTGACTTCTGACAATATCTCTTGATCATTAGTTTTATATCTTGACATATAACAAGCCATAATGCTAATGATATTATGGTAATTTTCTTAATTTTTGGTCATGGGGGGGAGACTTGATTCTAAAGTTCCATTTTCGTGTAATGTATGATGTACCAACTAATTGACAGCTGGGCCCTGGTGGCCTACAGAACCAGAGAATTCCAAGTCATATCATAGCCGTGGTTCCACCAATTCCGGACATTCAATTGAATGAATGGGTGAACTAACCACCTATCTTCCCCGTAGGGGGAAGGTGGATTAGCCACTTCTTCAGGGTACTTGGCGTCCTGGCGGGTAACCCAGCCTAACAGCATGAATATGAGCAACATATACTGGGGTTACACCCCAATACATTTACACTGTACACATTGGGCCATAGTCATCTGTACATGGTGGGGGCTTATTAGCTCGGAACCGTTGTGCAGATTTGTGTCAGAGCGAGGAGAAACGGTCCTCTCATTGGCTGTTCGATTGCACTATGAAACCTTTGGATCTTTGAAACCAAAAGGAGATAGAAGCGCAAAAAGAACTAGTAGGGAAAGTCCTCAAAATCTTTAGTAGGGGAGGTTTCATCTATTAAACCAAAAAGGGGCTGGCACAATAAGCCTCTTTTGGCTGCGGTGCCATGGGGCATAGGTCCCACCCCGATAATCTAATCTAATCTCACCTATCTTATTTTCGGCCTGCTATTTCCGTCCTGGTTTTGGCGAATAGCACACTTCTAGGGAATGGCAATTACTTCCATTATGAACAAGATCAACATACACTGGTTACACCCCAATATACAATATATTTACACAGTACACATAGGGCCATAGTCATCTGTACAAGGTGGGAGCTTATTAGCTCGGTACTGTTGTGCAGATTGTGTCAGGACGAGGAGGAAACGGCCTCTCACTGGCTGTTCGATTGCGTTACAATCGAGTGGTTGCGCTATGAAATCTTTGGCCTCTTTGAGACCAAAGGAGATAGTAGCGCAAAAAAAAAAAACTAGTAGGGAAAGTCCTCGACCTTCTCAGTAGGGGGAGGTTTCGTCTACTAGATCCAAAAAAGGGGCTGGCACAATAAGCCTCTTTTGGCTGCGGTGCCATGGGGCATCGAACCCTTCCCGATAATCTAATCTAATCTCTAATCTAGCCACCTAGCTTATTTTTGGCCAGCCATTTCCGTCCTGATTTAGCAAGTAGCACATTTCTAGGGAATGGCAATTACTTCCATTATGAACAAGATCAACATACACTGGTTACACCCCAATATACAATATATTTACACAGTACACATAGGGCCATAGTCATCTGTACAAGGTGGGAGCTTATTAGCTCGGTACTGTTGTGCAGATTGTGTCAGGACGAGGAGGAAACGGCCTCTCACTGGCTGTTCGATTGCGTTACAATCGAGTGGTTGCGCTATGAAATCTTTGGCCTCTTTGAGACCAAAGGAGATAGTAGCGCAAAAAAAAAAAAACTAGTAGGGAAAGTCCTCGACCTTCTCAGTAGGGGGAGGTTTCGTCTACTAGATCCAAAAAAGGGGCTGGCACAATAAGCCTCTTTTGGCTGCGGTGCCATGGGGCATCGAACCCTTCCCGATAATCTAATCTAATCTCTAATCTAGCCACCTAGCTTATTTTTGGCCAGCCATTTCCGTCCTGGTTTAGCAAGTAACACATTTCTAGGGAATGGCAATCAGTTACTTCCATCCTTACAAAGTGGGCCTGCTCCTCTCTATCCTAGTTTCATCATCTTGACTAAATTCAAAAAAAAAAATCCCTAGGAAAAATAGTTTTAGAGCAGTTCTAGTGAGTGATAAGGGATTTCTCTGTTCTCTATAGTAACATTTCGGTAACATAAAAACTTAATGCTTCTTTTTTTGAAATTCGGTGTTTGAAAAAAATACGAAAGTAAAAATCTCGAGAATTAATATTAGTAAGAGGAACTCTTGTCAGTGTTGCCAACCGGACTTTTTTTTATGTATGTACTGACTGTTGCTAGCAACTTTATATTAACTGATGTTTTATTGTTGCAGGGCGTTCTCCAGCAGCCAACATAGGTGAGTCAAGAACTTCGTTCGGCAGTTCTGGAATCTTTATCAATAAATATTATTTATTTATTATTAATGATGTAATAAATATGATGTCATTATTAGTTAAATTTATTTTCATGTTTTTCGTATTGTGTGTGTTTTTTTAAAAAAATTATGCATCATGCTTATGATCCTATCGTTTATATATTAATATTTTTTCCACCCACGGCACATTAAATTCTACATTATGGCAAGCAATAATTTCTTTCGGTTCATTACAAATAGATTTTACAAACTTCAAAGACATGATGAAAATGTGTGGTTAGGTTTGCAGTGTTGGTTAATCTCGGTGATTTTATCCGTGTAGTACGCAGGTTTTATTGTATCCCTGGCCGGAATCAGACATAAATCCATCATCAGTGGTATAGATTAATCAGTTTAGTGGCTCACACCACTCTTGCTGCCAATAGGAATCTCTAAACACCAAGCTGATGATGGATTGAAGTCTGTCCAGGGATACAATTAACATGTGTGCTATGGCGGATCGATTGAGGATATTTAAGAACATTGAATAATTTTTGATTTTGATTTATTTTGTTATTTTTCGTTGACGTGGCATTCTGTTGTAAACTACATTGTGTCGTTTCACAATTATTAGTAAATTCAAAAGTTCCAAAAGAAAGGTTGCTGTGAATAGTTGCTGTTAAGGGCTAAAGCTTCAGGTAGGGCTCAGAACAGTAGAAACTGTCCATCAGGAGTATATAAGGGCAACAGATCACCGCGCGGGACACTCAATCGCATCCAGATATTGTATTCACTCCCTAAGGATTCATTCTTACACTCTCTTCAAGACCTTACTCTACTCTGTCCATTCAGTTTAGGCAATTCTTTTAGAAATAGTTTCTATTTAGAGTATATAAGGACGTCAGACCATCGTTCGGGGTAATGAATCGCATCCAGGCATTGCATTCACTCCCTGAGGATTCATTTGTACACTCTCTCCTCGACCTTACTCTACTCGTCATTCAGTTTAGGCAATTCTTTTAGAAATAGTTTATATTTAGAGTATATAAGGACGCCAGACCACCGCACGGGACACTCAATCGCATCCAGGCATTGCATTCACTCCCTGAGGATTCATTCTTACACTCTCTGCACGACCTTACTCTACTCTGACATTCAGTTTAGACAATTATTTTAGAAATAGTTTCTATTTAGAGTATATAAGGACACCAGACCACCGCTCGGGGCACTCGATCGCATCCAGACATTGCATTCACTCCCTGAGGATTCATTCTTACACTCTCTTCACGACGGCTCTCTAATCGTCATTCAATTTTACTGCCATTGTAATTTAGGCTCGTTCCTGTTATAGTTAATACTAGCCATTCAACTCTTAGCCAGTAATATTATCTTTTGTTCTATTCAGCCCTTCAGCCTCCCTAATCTAATCACAATATTCCGCTCATGCCAATAAATAATTAGCTTCCTAATAATTAGCTCCTTTTCTTGGCTTTACACATCGACATCCACCTCATCTACAGCTAACAACACACTTGCTTTGTCATTTTTGTACAGGACTATTGCAAAAACTGATCCATTAAACACCTATTCATGCGGTAAACTTATCCTGTAGCTCCCCCAGTTGTTGAAACCCCAATTTTTGTGTTATATTCTAATTAGTAATTGTGAATACGAATTAAAAAATAAACATAGATTTAAGAAAATGAAAGGAAATTCATTGCGGTTAAATAAAAATAGTTATCGTTCGGAAAAATACAGAGGAAAATACAATTGGAAATAGAAATAAGAATTTTCTTTTTTTTTTGGCAAAAAAAAAAGTAACGAGTTAAGTTCAACTTATCGCCTAAGTTTGGAATCGAAAACTTTATTACATTAGGACTGGCCAACTTCCTTCTTTTCCCTCAGAGCCACTTGGTTTTTAAGGTCCTAAGGGTAGAACTTAGTACTGAAAGAAAAATGTTTTTCTTTGAATAGGGTGAAGTTTTCCTAGCTGGCTAGTTGTTAAGTAGGGGTATTGTGTGGAAATACTGAAGTAAAGTGGTCTCTATGGTGATGATAAGAAAATGGCGTAAAAATTTTTTGGTTATTCTTTTATTTTAACTTCCGGAAGAGAAGGTTATTTAGTAATCCGGCCAATTTTTACCGGAAATCTCTGCTTTGACGAGCTAAAGGATGCGAATGTGAGGATTTGAGGAACTAACCATAGTTAGTAAAAACCATTTACTGCAAATAGGGAGGGAATATTGTGGATGGTTTGATTGGATAATAATGGATTGTTTAAAAGCGTACAAAGGATTTTGGATTGTTAAGCGACGTCGTATGCGACTGAGGTTAAAAAGGTTTAGTTGAACCACATAGTTGGATGCCGTAATTTATTTATTTAATTTTTTTTGAAACTTGGTATTTTTACAAAATAATTGGAAAAACAAAGTAATTGACTCCAATACGAGGTGTGGCTATTAAATAACGAGACCTTTGCTATAATATATTTTATTTTAAATTTATACATATTTAGTTAATACCACCTTCAATATTATACCCCTCCCCTATCCCTACAACGCTCCATGCGAATTTACCATTGTTCGAAACAGTGCTGGAAGTCTTTTTCTGTGAGCTCTTGCATGACGCGTGCTGCTTTTTCTATCAAAGCTTCAACGCAATGCAATCGTGTTCCTTTTAATGCAGATTTGACTTTGGGGAACAGATAAAAGTCACATGGGGCCCAGGTCAGGCGAATAAGGCGGATGGCCCCTAAAACTGGGATGTTGTACTTGGCTAGAAACGTCTTGACAGACAAAGGCAGTGTGAGCTGCCGCGTTATCTTGATGGAGAACCCCGTGACTTGTTCTGCGGCAGCTCCTGTCATCTATCGCCCATTTTTTGGTTTAAAAAAAAAACAAAAAAAAAACAGGAAGCGTGACGTCATAGCTCGTACAGAAAACCCTTTAAAATCAATTTACTCTTTAAACAGTTACAAAACCAAAAAGTATGATTAGCACAGCATCAGTTCGCAAGTGTTCTTCATTACAGGGTATATCTGGGGGAAACCATAAAATTTATAAAATCAGCCATATTTCTTTAGTTTTTGAGTAGTGAGGAAACAATTTAAATAAGCTTGATTTGTAAATTTAGAATTGTAGCTAGCCCAGCCTCCCAATCCGGTTAGAAAAAGTTTTGTAGAATTTCTTACTTATGTAGCTTTGAATAAACATATTTATAATCCCCCCCTTTCTCTGTGATTCCTGAACCGTTCCCCAGAGAGTTGGTTCGTACTAGGGGAATGCTCTACTTTTCTGAGAAGTTAGTCTCCCCTAGGGGGGCCGATCTGGCTGCGCGCTCTCTTTCTAGCGAGTCTACGAGTTTGTGTGTCTGGTAGGGCGGCGTTTTCTCGGTAATGCGAACACTTAAGGAGGTTTTCTTGTTTAATTTGCATTCTGCCAGGATTACGAGCAAACAATGGTAATTGAAGCAGAGCGTCTGTATTCTAGATTAGGACAACCAGTCTCTCTCTTTCTCTCAGTCTCCTAAACTCTTTCCAACATCCCACACATTCAGTCTCTTCTTACATCTCCTCCCTTAACTACTTACTCTCTTAAGTCCTGTTCAATCTGCCCTTTTATTTTTCTAGTCCATTTACTCTGCTTACTTCTCTACTTTTCCTGTCTAGAATTACAATTACTCCTTACCAAGCAACTTGCTGTTGAGTTTTCCATTAATAGTTTTACTCTTTGAATTTTCTTTTTCTTCGGTGCAAGGAACATGTGTGACGTAATTGTAAATTAATCTTTTTCTTTTTTAGTTCTTCTTCTTGTCAGCAGTTAATTTTGGTAGAATTATTTCTTCAAAGGAGAGAAAGATTATTGTCAGTTTGTCTTAATTTTATATTTATTCATGTTTTGCCTATCGTCAGTTTAATACAAGAAGATATACGCATATATACAGGGTGACCATGGTTACATGCTCCACCCAACTTTTTTTTTAAACGGCGGGAAATTTCGAAAAAATAAAAAACACGTATTTAATCATTTCTAGTCTAGTTTATTTTCAGTGATTGACCCATTTTTTTAAACCCTTGTATCTCGAGATACAGCATCCAACTTTTGTTTTTCAAATGGAACGTTATATTTTTTGTTGCATATTTTTGTAGTATTTGAGCTCCTAAAAACAACAAAAAAATTTTTTTTGAAATCGGTTAGGTTTTTCAAAAGTTATGGTAATTTAAAATATGAAAAACAAATTTCAGTTTACTGTCAAAATTACGTTTTGGGAGTCCAATTATCAGTTAGATATCGGAATCGCATGCTTTACTATTAACATTTTTTGTCTAATAAATAAAAAGTACCCACACGCGAGTAATGTCTAATATCTACACAAATCTGCATTAATCAAACAAGAAAGTGGGAAAGAATTGTGGCAAATTTTTAGTTTCTTGACTACAATTGTTTGTACAACTTACTTTAATGACATAATGGAGGTTTTTTTTTACATCAAAATTAATTAATAATAATTCAAAAATAAAATGGTTATTTTCTTTTTGTTCCTTTCTCCAAAAATTGACTTAAGAGGGAATTAATAATTTGATATCAGTGAAAAGTCGGTTACGTAAACATCCCAGTTTTCTCCATTTACATCCCTCTTTTCGGGGTAGGGTTTTATTAAAAACCAAAAAAACTTCCAAATGGTCTTGAAGCTCAATAAATGCACAACTTTTTCTGTGAGATTGGGTGACTCCTTGATTCATTAATCATTGAAAAAATGACAGTTGAAAATCATCAAAAAAAATCATCGTGAATGAATTTTGTAAACATTAAAGTAAAAATTTCATTGTTTATAAAAAACGTTTTGAGGCTATGGGTTAAGCTGATTTATAGGAAATTTAATGCTCTTTCGTTTAGAATAAGCAGATTTGTTGTAGGATAAAGGATAGAAAAGTTACGACCGTTTTTATGGGTGGAAAAACGCGAATATCAACGGAAAAGTTAAAAAATGCAAATATCTTGGACACTATTGAGTATCGGGCCAAAGTGAAGGAGAATATTTTTTGTTGCATTTGAGCAGCTGAATCACCTGCCGAAGTTTCGACCTCTCTCCACCGTGTTCAGCCTATATACATACAGTATAAATGCCCCTAGAACCCTAGTCAGCAAGTGTAGTGCGAGATGGAAACATAAGTGAAGTCGAAATCTGTAAACCAAACTAAATAATCTACCTCTGGTGATGGATGAAAATCCAAAACCGGTCACCGGATACAATAATTATGCGCGGCTACCATGGATAAAATCAGCGAAATTCTATTATTCGTTATAATAGTTTATTAGATTTTAGTCACGTATTTTGCAACCTTCAATAAACGCGATAAGCTACACTGTGTAGCCTGGATAAGAACCCATTTTAGCTAGAAATTAAGCCTTCCTTGCGGCTAAGGGAGCCCATATAATGGCATAACCTACATACACAGTATTCTTGTCTTTATCTGTCTGTATAAATATGACGTGAATTAGTAAAAGTTTTCCTGATAGCAAACGCGGGCGGATAACTTCATTATTCGGAAGTTCATATCCGCAAAAGTTGGATTCGTAGTTACCAATTTGTGTTACAGCCATACACAAAGGGATTAGACAAAGGGATTTATCCCAGTTTAGAATTATAATTGATATCTTCTGCAAATCCAATTGTTCGGTTAGTACTCTCATGGACAATACATAAGGCAATTTATGGTTGTTTAGAAATCCCTGGATTCTGGATAGAACTAGGGGGGCTAAGCTGGATATGGATCAGTTATTTAGGTGATCAATTGCAGTAATTATTACAACTATTTTTAGGGTTGGCTATAGAAAACAGCGCTATTTGAAAATAAATCCAGACAGCTGTTTGTATAAAAAGATTTGAATAAAAGGTTACCACACATTGAACAAGAAAAGTATTATTCAATTTTAGTTTTCTTTTTTCACAAGTCAAAGTTTCTAGGCGTGAACTTCCGCTGTAACCCTCCAAGGGCTACTCCTTCATCATAGTTTCTTGTTCCTTTCTATAAACAGTTTTGGTTGTACCTGAAGTTGACACGTTAATATTTTAATAAATTTTGCTTTACGTACGTATGAATGTAAGCACGAATTGATGTGATGTTTTTTAAAGTTAACATTAACAATATTATTTTTAATGAATCGCAAAAAAAAAGACCCGATTCGAATTTGTAGAATCCTCAGAAATCCATAAATTCCCCCGTAACATCCAGAAAAAATGGTTAATTTAAAATTAATAGGCGTACAAATAGGTGATGTAAATATTTTTAAGCTTAAAAAAAATATGTAGGGCCGAATTTTCGGTTAACAGTTTTACTCGGGCTGCTCATTTCTTCTGAAATAGTTCTTTAGGGAAATGGCTATGGTTTTCCTTCTCTAAGAAATTCCCCCTCTCGAAATAAAAGTGATAGGTACTTCTTTTCCTGCTGCGGGGGATAAAGCAAACTGGAACATACCAATATTGTGTCCCCTTCAATGCTAGATGATACCACTTTAAACTAAGATCTTAGGATCTAGGGAAGGATCAAGCAGTATATACGAGATGTGGCTATTAAATAACGAGACTGTTGCTGCTACAGAAGAACTATGCCTGCACCTGACAGCTATGCAGCGTAAAGCCTTCTCTTTCGATTGCAGCGTCTCTAACGTGTTTGTAGAGAAATCTGTCTGACCGGAACTGTCGTTTCTGTAAGAGGTGTTAATTTCGTTTTGCCGAAAACATGTTACTACACATGTAGTAGAGCAACGAATTGTCGTGAAATTTCACATGAAACTGGGTAAACCGCTACTGAAACTCACGTGCGCAAGTTTTTGAGTGATTCAAGCGTTTCTAAGATGGCCGAGAAGACGTCGGAGATGATGACCCGCCCGGGTCGCCCTTCCACGTCTATAAAGGATGAAAATATCGATTATAATTAATCAACGTTACTACCGTGAGATGCTTGCTCAACTTCGTGAAAGAGTAAGGAAAAAAACGACCCGATTTGTGGAAGAACAAGTCACGGGGTTCTCCATCAAGACAACGTGCCGGCTCACACTGCATTGTATGGTCAAGACGTTTCTAGCCAAGTACAACATCCCAGTTTTAGGCCATCCGCCTTATTCGCCTGACCTGGCCCCATGTGACTTATATCAGTTCCCCAAAGTCAAATCTGCATTAAAAAGGAACACGATTTCAGTCTGTTGAAGCTGTGAAAGAAAAAGCGGCACGCGTCATGCAGGAGCTCACAGAAAAAGACTTCCAGCACTGTTTCGAACAATAGTAAATTCACATGGAGCGTTGTAGGGTTAGGGGAGTGGTGTATATTGAAGGTGATAATAACTAAATATGTATAAATTTAATATAAATTGTTTTATAGCAATAGTCTCGTTATTTAGTAGCCACACCTCGTGTACATCTTTCTCCCAACACCTGGTAAATGCCCAGGTTCACTAGAGAGGAGCAAGGGAGCCGGCAGTCAGAGATAAACTTGCCCCTAGTGTCAGTACAACTCCCCGTTTCTAAAAAACACTTACGTGATTACTTTAACACACGGAAGTCTCAGAGAAGATCTATTAAAGCTATTTGGAAGGAAATCTAGAGTGTCTAATTCTTTAAAGTCAGTAAAATAAGGGGCGGATTCCCTAGGGAAGGAAGCGTGTCAAAAAGGGAATTCCAAATTCGGCATAAATTAAAGGTGTGCTACTTTTCTTCCTTCCGTGTGCTCTTAAAAAAGAAAAACTTCTGTACTTTTCCTGCAGATAAGATCATTGCAAATATGTCTCTTATTTTCTTTTCAAAAATTTACTAATTCAACCTTTCACTAGCATATATCCATTTTTAAAATCCATTGAATTGGAAAAACAGATTTTGCGGAAAATTGTTTGTGTGAGTCTGAAAGAACGTTTGAAGGAAATATATTCTAGTACAGGAATTTGGAAATTGTAGCAACAGGAAATATCGTGTGAATGTTCAAAACCAGATTTTCTTTTCTTTTCCTTTTAAGATCAAGGAAACTAAACTCATTTCATTTCCTCTGAAAATTCAATCTTTAATATCGCGAACTATACTTTTGGCTTTTCTTTTACCAGGAAGTAAGCTTTAGTGGTGGGTGGCGGGCGGGCGGTCGGAGGGAGAAAAGGAAAAACACCAGGTGCAAACTTGTATTTGATACGTCACGATAAATGTAATAACAGGAAGTGAAAATAACTGATAGAAATCAGTGTGACACTGATAGATAACTATAGTTGACAGTTTACCATCATTCCAGTAATCTCTTTAGGTGGAGATTTTCTTCGCATTGCTTTTTCCTGTCACTTTTCATTATAGTGGCTTTTCCTGTTTTTATTTTTATTTAAAAAAAAAAGAAAAAAGGAAATCGAGAAAGAGAGAGATGGGAATATTTCTCTTGTTCTATTTATTTGGTTCTTTTTATGGAATTGTTGATGATTGAATTGTCAGCTTCTTTTTTCACTTGCTGATAGCCTTTCGAAGTATCTGTGTCTACCTGGGCTGTGAGCAGTTTCATTCCAGATATCATCTACTAACTCTTCTTCAATTCTTTTAAGGGTTAAAACCTCTCGCTGATTAGTAATCAAAAATTAGTCAAAATTAAAAGACAATGAACTCACAATCAGAACGAACAATACCAAAATTTGTATTAGCTATTACTACTACTATTATCTACTGTGACCTATTTGGCCATACGGTATCGAAGTATGGGGGATCGACTAAACCGTTCCAACTCCCTACGCCTCCAGACTTTACTGTCCAAAAATCCTTTGAAAACTTTTTATCGCTCCGTTCTATGTATCTAACCTCAACCTTCCATAATGACCTCAAAATCTCTTTCATTAACCCTTTTAGTACCGGCGAAAAGAACGTGCCTAAGCGAACAATACCGGGCCGAATCGGCGAATTTGCAGAAGTTTGCGAAAATGCTCGTAAAAACGAAAGTAGAAGTGATATTTACAAAATATAAAAAGCAGCATATTCGGAAATGAAGGGAGAATAAAACGATACGAATTGTGTTTCATTATTTGTTGAAAATCATAAGAATAACATGAACATAAGACTTAACAAAAATCGTACAAAAGTGATTTCTCTTTTTCAAATGGTAATTGCACATAAAAAAAAGTCATCATTTGGTCATAGCTCTATATACATCTTTTAGTATAATGTATAGACATTATTATTGTCAATAATTCGCACTAATTCTGCGTCATCCATGTTCGTAACAGGGTATAATTTTTTCAAAAAGGTATCAACCTTTTGCGATTACGGTCCAGAGAAACTATCCCGTGTCGACGAATATCCGAGGGATATCCCGGGTTCCGTTTCTATCTTATCACTCTAACATATACAGACCCGCGGCACTAATCAGCATAAAATATTGTAGAGAGAGCGGAAACGGGCGAGGACGGCCGTACGCCGAAACGGGGGACCCGCTAGTATAGCCCGAGTCAGTGTGACCTGCGAGCCGGAAGTTCGTCACGGTCGTCCTGGTGTCAACCTGGTTGAGAGAGAGACTATTCTTAGTTGCTATTAATACGTATGTGTGTAAAGAGTTTTCGTTTATTTGTAATAAAGTTTTGTTTTGTTTCGTTTACGTTGGTTTCCTTCCGTACCTTCCCCCTCCCTACAATATAACAAAAAGTTAAATCTAATAACCATTTTTTCACTTGTGTTGCATCGAATATGAACCATTTTAACATTTTATAAAGTTATTTTGAAACACAGACCTCTTGTGATGAGTACAATAAGGCCCCAACGGAGGCGCAACGATATATCGTCGTTGGTATTTTTGGCAAGTGCACCGAACGACGATATATCGTCGTTCGGTACTAAATGGGTTAAAGATCTTGTTTCTTAAAATTGCATTCCACTCTACAGCAGCTCATCCTATACCCTCTCATAGAAAAACCTATCTTCTTCCACATTAAAAGAAGATGGCCTCGTGATCTACTCTTATCGTGAGAGCAGTAGGTATAGCAAGAGCACGTTAATGAAGTGACACCACTGGGTGCCTTCTACACTCGTATATTTTATCATGTACCACATTTACTTGTTGCAACAATCTTGTTGCAGTTGCAACAATCTTGTTGCAGTTGTAAATTCCAATAAAAGATTTAAAACAAAAAAAAAAGCTATTAAAGACCGGAAACTAATTATATTTAGAAATCATGTAGCGAGGGAATCGGTCAAAAAAAATAAAACAACTCCATCTTTCCGCCAACTTTTCGGCGGAAATATATTGTTTTAACGCGATCGCAAGACTTACCTTGCTATGTAGGAGGAAGTGATTAACATAAGTAAACTGTAAGAAGCCCCCCTCCTATGCTTTCGGTCCCCCCAAAAAAAACAATTCGCCATACAAAATATTCAGATCAGTGATATCACTTCTTTTCTTTTTTTTATCCCAAAATATAAAATATGCTTAAACCAAATAAATATAAATATGTAAATAATGCTTTTCAACATTTTGATGATGTAGCTTAACATTAAATTCCACAAATTTTACAATACCCTGAAGAAGGGTATTTACCGAAAGGTTGGTATGAAGAATGAAATTTGTGAAGTTATTGACCGCGCCTCAATATTCCACAAAAATAATCGATTAAAAACGATCGAAAACCAAAAACTATCGTATGTAAATAATATTTACTTTAATAAAAAAAAAAAAACGAGCGAAATAGAAAGTATGAATGTTAGCCTGCAGCAAAGCGAGCTCTATGCAGGCGCGGGTATGCTCACTATCTGGAAATCGATATATGGGCCATCAGCCTGCTTCCGTGTCTCGAGGTTTTCCTTCCTTTTACGCCGTCTTATACTTTTTAAAAATTCATTTATCTCACACTTAGTCTATTTCCTTTAATATTTGTTTTTCAAAGTTTACAATACTTTGTATATAAATATTCAAATTTAAATATTTTAATTAATTATAAGTACATCGATAAGTAAAATTGATTAGAAGTCCTTTCCATTGAAAAAAAAAAATGGTCGATTTTGGGTGTTTTCTTTTGGTTTCATAAACGCTTTTTTGTGCAAATTTTTGTCGATCAACTCTTAAACATCTGCTCTAATGGACAGTTTTAATAAATTTAATGATGAAACAAGTCTGTCGCCCTTCAGCCCATCAGCTAGAAGGGAAAAGAGTCATAGGTGCAGAAGAATTCCTAGGGAAATTCTGTAAGAAGTAGGAAACTGTTAAGGGATTTTGAAGTAAGCAGACTGGGCAATAAGTTAAACGCATCTTAGATACCACAAGGGTTAATTAGAGAATCCTGTTTCCAGTTTGTAAAATTGTTGGCTTATAATTCTGAACTCTATAAAATAGATCTTCTGCTGTACCTTATTGTGAAAACGTCCTTAAGCTATGGACGAAAACCTTTGCTTTAAGGCAGTTTTAAGGAGCTTACTTCGCTCTCTCTCCTCGCCTGATCAAAGAATGGGTAAACAACCCTCATATAAAGCCCGCTTCCCACAGCATACAATAACTTTGGGCGCACTGTATCCCTAGGAGCTATCCTAGTAATAAGGCCCCCCCCCCATTAAACCGTTTAAATCTTGTCATTGGCCATTAATTAAGTCAGAACCGGCAGGAAACTGGACACAGAATTCCAGCAGATCCGCATCTCTCTCGAAAGAAAGATAATGTTCTATCTAAGTTGCTGGCGATTCTTCAGTTAATTCTGTGATGGGTTCAGATGAGAGAGAGAGAGAGAGATGTTGGTTGTGGATGTTGACGGATAAATAACACTTTTAGTATCGGTATAAGACTTTATATATTTATATGACTGACTGCCAAGGACTCTATACTTTACACTACAAGAACAGAACAGACTGACTGACGTGGCTAAACGATGTGTACAATTGAAGTGTAATACTTTGAGCAGAATCTTCGAATCTCCGAATTGAATATATATCTCACTGAATTGAATATAATAATTGAATATGAATATGATGATGATTCCTCTTTGACTTTCCTCTTGTTCTTATATACCTTCGCCGAGCCTCCCTTCTCTGTGTCCAAGGGGGCTGTCCCTTTCTCTCTGGCTAGAGTGGGTGAGTGGTGGGCTTAATGGGTTCAGATGAGAGAGAGAGAGAGAGAGATGTTGGTTGTGGATGTTGACGGATAAATAACACTTTTAGTATCGGTATAAGACTTTATATATTTATATGACTGACTGCCAAGGACTCTATACTTTACACTACAAGAACAGAACAGACTGACTGACGTGGCTAAACGATGTGTACAATTGAAGTGTAATACTTTGAGCAGAATCTTCGAATCTCCGAATTGAATATATATCTCACTGAATTGAATATAATAATTGAATATGAATATGATGATGATTCCTCTTTGACTTTCCTCTTGTTCTTATATACCTTCGCCGAGCCTCTCTTCTCTGTGTCCAAGGGGGCTGTCCCTTTCTCTCTGGCTAGAGTGGGTGAGTGGTGGGGTTTCAATACCCCTACGCTAGAGTGGATGAGTTGTGGGGGGTTCACTACCCCTACAATTCATTACCAAGAGGTGTCATCCTTCGCAAAAATTTGTAGCTCCATAAAGAAATAAGGCTAGAATTAGCTAGGCTCTGAAATTATAAAAAACTAGTTGCTTCAAACCAAGGATAGATTTTTTTTCGGCCTTTTCAAAGATCTACATATTTCTGCAGCCATTCCTCGGAGAAAGTTTATGATGTGTTGAGTCGTGTGTGCAACTTGTAATTATTATTATTATATTAATATCATTATTATATTTTTTTTAAACTCGCATACAAACCAAAAACAAGCCAAAAACTCACCTTATACGTGGAACCAAAGCGCCTAATCCATCTTCTATGCCCTCAATTGATACCACCAATTTTAGTAAAGCTTCTTTAATTTTTGTCCTGAAAAGTTCAAAGTTTCCTAAATTATATTTTCTTACAAAAAAATTGTGTAAACAAATAAATGACTTTGATATTCAAATATTTGGATTCCCTTGATTTCCTGTCTAGTCTTTGGATTGATTCGGATATTTATCGTGTTTATTTATTTATTTATTTTTTTTTTTGCGCATCAACAGCTGAGGTCATTAGCGCCCGGAGCTTTTTCCAGTGCACTGCCGGCCTCCAGACAGTGTTCTCTCGTTACAGACAACACTGTCCATCACCGGACAGTGAGCTGTAAGAAGCTCCTAGGAAGAGAAAATCTAAGGGTCAGCTGCTGGATTCGAACCCGGGACCTCCGCGTGGGAATCGTGTTTATTATTAGATAAACGTTTTGGGGAAGTTCGATTATTGTAAGTTATACAATTATGGGAAGAATACTTACACGATTCTCTCTTATCTCAGTTTGTGCAATTAAAATTTTGAAACTTACTTACTTTCGAAACTTAATTTGTATTAAAAAGTGGTTATATTCAATATTATTAAAAAGTATTGCTAAAAACTAACAAAATCTATACAGCGAAACATGTTTAAACCTGTTCCATTTCCCCTCTATTCAGTCTAAGACCTTTTCAGATCTTTTTTTGGTATTGAAACGATGTAATCAAATACAATGAAACCTTTCTTAAAGGGAAAAACTGTGGTAGATGGTAGATAGCCTTAGCTATACGAGACGGGAGGCTGAGAGGAACAAAGAAATATTGGGGTACCTCATATCAGCTGGCTCGGGGCGAATGGGGTGTGGTTTGTAGTCCGGTGATAGTTTGGGTACTTTAGATAAATAAAAAACCCTAATTATCGGTACTAATTTACAATAATCATTAAACCCTTAGTTAATATCAATCACCCATTTAGCAGAAATAGTTCCATAGTTCTTATTGAAGGTTTGGTTAAACGTTTACATCCGGTAAACGTCACAAGACGTTGGAAAGACCCAGTCTTTGCCTCTGATTCTCTTCAACCACCAAGAACTCGTATTCTAAAGTTAAACTACTCGTGTTTTTATTGATCAACCTGTACACGTCTCCAGAACTAATTGTCGTACTAAATACATGAATTTAAGGAGGTAGCCTAAATTTGCCTATTTTCGGCAGGTCACTTGTTTTTTGTTTTGGAATAAAAAAAAAAAGTTATTATTAATTCATAACTCAAATTGTTCCCATAATCGGTAGTCGGCTGCTAGTTTTATTTCTGCCTGGTTCCTGATTCCTTAATATCCTTTTCTTAATAATTAAATTCCTTTACTTTGATAAACTTTAATCTTTTTTTTTATATATTCTCCTTTGATCAGTTAACTCGTCAAAGATGTGTATTCTTAGCTGTTTGAGCGTGGGCGTTGAAGATAGCCTAGATTAAACTATTGTAACATTTTTTTTCTCATTCAGGCTTTTTTCTTCTTCTTTAAAATAACCAATTTATTTATTTTAAATTTATAAAAAGATTTAGTGTGGAAGTTGATGAGAATAAAATATGCATTTTCCATTTTTATTACAACCGCTTTACTTTTAGTAGGCCATCAATTTTAAAATAAATTAAACGCCAAAGAGAGCAATTTAAATCTAATATAACCTATTGACCTTCTTAGCCTTTCACCCTATTGCTCCTGATTCAGGGGGTTCGGGCGTGAAATAACCAAGATTTTTTGCATGGAAAAAGGGAAAAAATTATCTAATCCAATCGTTGGGTAATAAAAAGAAAAAATGAATGAAAATCAAACAGGAAACTGTATGATAATACACGCTGAATACAAAAGTACAAAAAAAACAAAAAGCGTGCTTCTCCAAGCGAAGCATGCAAGAAGATTTTATTAAGGAAACATGAAGTTATGTTCAATAGTTTTCAAGATATAATCAAACAATCTTCGGCTAGCTTAACTTAACCACCTAATAAAAAAAAGAAAAGAAAAAGAGATTTAGATAGACGTTGAAGTGTCACAACGCACTTTTGGAGTGTTCGCCAAATAAGGCACTCCAATACAAACAAGATAATTTTCTCTCGCAGTGTACAGTTAGAAACACCAGTATCTCTTCTTCTTTTTTATCGTCATAATAATCTCCTACTTAGAGGAACGGCCCTAGAAGAAGAAGAAGTACATTGCTACCATTTAGTGAGAGTGGCATCATGCCAAGCAACAGGTCCCCCCCTCTACCAAATGTTCATCTTCTAATTTAAGGGCACTTCTTGTTTTACACAGGAACTACGTAGTCAACTTCTAGTGAAGAGCTTTTTTTTTGTCACTCTCTAGGGACTTAGCATTGTCAGTAATAATAACGCTGATAAGTCCACCAATAATGTTAATTAAATCACAGTTAATTAATCTCGTAAACTACAGTAAAAATAAACCAGAATTACGAAACAGCTGCAACTACTTCCGTTATTACATCGCACGTCTTTTCTTTGTATATTTTATTTTATCCCTCCCCCCCCCCCAATGACGACCTTACTGGCAGAAACTGTGACCAACCCTTGGAGCTTCAAATTTCCTAGCTTTTTGCCGTTAGCTGTCCACTACTTCCTTCCCTTTTTTCTTCAAAAGAATTCAAAGTTACCTTATCAATACTACTAATCGCTGTGTCTTACCTGGTGGTCAGAAATGATGAATAATGTAGGAGTGCTCTAGATGAGAGCCGTCAAGGTGTTGCTGTAAGGTTTTAAGGCGAGACTAACTTGACATCAATATAATAATCTTAGAGCAATAAATATTTCACCACTTAAGATAAGATTCTAATAGGGCGACCCTTAAGGCCTACGCCACTGCGACCCCTTTGGATCTATTGTGGCTCCCCTCACTCTAGAGCTCGTCCTCCAGACCTGTCCGTTTAATCAGACCCTTAATTCTCTTGGGTAAAGCTCACAGGCCTTGGTTTTTCCTCCTCGAGAATTAACATCCTTAGCCACACGAGCCCCTCACACTAACACAACACGAGCAGTGCCCGTTTCCTCCTCTTCCTGACAGAACCTACAGAGGCTATCATCTGCCAGGCCCATGCGATGCACGTGTGTTTTCTAAGCCTGCAGTGGCCTGGTTAATAGGTCTACAATTCTCCTTATAGCCCCACGCAGGCCTTGACGGATTAATTCTACAGTCAGTCTTGGCGAATAGCCCGTTATGAACTCCTTCGTCTTTGTCTGCCCTGCGGCAAGCCACCACTCCTGAGACCTAGTCTGCACCCGTCAGTTTAATGGCCGCAGTCTTAAGACATTTGGAGACCCCAAAATAGGGCTCCGGGCCAACCAAGTGTCCCGCAGAGCCTTTCCTGGCCAATAAATCTGCCGCTTCGTTACCCTTGTGTCCTTTCACCACTTACAAGAAGAAGAAGAAGTAGACGAATAAAAAGAAGGGGTAGAAGAAGAAGGAGAAGAAGACGAAGAAGAAGAAGATGAAGAAAAAGATGAATAAGCAATCGGCAAGAAATACTGTTTCTTTTCATTATCTAAATGATTTTAATTGCTAAAATAATAGCAATAATTACAGAGAAATTTATGGTGCAATTGTCATACTGGATATAAAACCTAAAATGCCCTTGGAAGGTTTGCCAAAGTCAAAGTAGTTGAACGACTTTGATAAGTAAAGCGTTATCGATGTAGTTGAAGCAGGTATCACCTTCCGGAAAGTTAGGGTCCCTAATACCAGCTCTTAGAGAGTTGTTAAGTACTAAACCAAAATTCTGAGCTTCTAGAAAACTGACCTACGATAAGTTGTTGTAGCTCCGTCCAAACGAGTGAGAGAGAGAGAGTTATGATCGTTCAGCTAACTTTTCTTTTTTAGATAGATAAACCAATTTGGGTGCAAAGATTTTTTTTTTTGGGGGGGGGGGGGGTTCGTACCGATAAAGGCACATGTTCGTGAATCGTCCAATAGAGGGTTTATGCATTTAATGGGAAATTCCTGTTTTTGGGCTGTGACGAAATGATAGAAAAGATTCTAAGACTGAACGGCTTGATTTTGGGGGGGGGGTTTATGGCTTGAGATAATTGGCGCTGAGGGTTTTGATTTGCTGTGATTTTTAGAGAAAGATGGGTAGCTAAGTTTGTTTTTCACACCAGATTTTTGAAAAAAAAATTAATTCCTGATTTAGGTAAATTAATTGAAGTTTTTCCAATTAAATATAATTTTCCTTTTAAATTAGACTGATCTATACTTCTATTTTGAAACCCATCTGTGGGCGTATGGAATAGAGCTGTGGGGTTCAACTAAACGCTCCAATCTACAAAGGATTCAATCTCTTCAATCTAAAATACTTTGAACTACACGCTCCATTTTATGTCTCCCAACCTGGGGACTATACACACTGACCTTAACATTCCTTTTGTCACCCAAGTCGCTGAAAACACGATACAGAAAACTCTCCACTTCAGCCTGCAATCTCATATGTAAATCCCTCTAGCTCAAAATCTTTCTTCTAGAACTCTTCCTGATAACCCGGACAAGACGTGTTAAAAGACAGTGTGGCCTCGAGATCTCCTCTCAAGTGAAGAGAGTGGACTAACCACTCTAATGTTTTGGAGTGTTATCACTGGGGGTAACTTCTCCACTCGTGTACCTTATCATTTGTTACTCGGTTATCACTGTTACTTATAGTGCTAACGCTCTGATTGTAGAACAAATAAACGCAAAAAAAACCTTTTAAATTATTTAATTAATGGAAATACTATTTTGAGTTTAACATATTTGCATCTGAAAATATTGAATTAGAAAAAGTTTCCATTAATTAAAAGAGGAAAAAGGAAACCTGTGGAAAATAAATTAATTTGAATATGCAAAGTGCAAGAATGCAGATGCAGAAACTAATTGCATATACTCCTTCCTTTTTCTATTCTTTAATGGGGGTACTTCAGGAAACTTATTTAAACAAAATTTTATTTATTTAAATGAATATATTTAATAAATAAATGCCTGAGCGAGATAGGCGCTTGTATGTAAGTTGAAATTAGTGCAAGCTTCATTAGTTAAGTCCTACTAGAAAAGTGCTACAAAACTTTAAAGCTATTTGATGTTAACCCAAAGTTTATTGCTGCTTGAACAATTAGTATAGTGGGGTGTCTGTCTGGGTGTCTCATGTGCTTAAAGCGTCTGTTTATGTTGAAGGGTGAGCTTTTTCTCTTTTACAAAAAAAAACGGTAGAGGGAATTTTAATTATAAATTCATTACTAACGTACGATATTTTTTGTTTTTTGTTTTTGGAAATGATTTAAACTAGGATTATGTTTTACTTCCTCTTGTTAAACTAGGTGATCGTGTTTAATTGTTACCGGAAGTGTTTCTTTCAGGTGGCCGTTCATATGCTACAAAAAATTGCTGGAAGTTCAAATTTTTTTTCCCCCCTTTTTGACAATATCAGCCAACAGGAAGAGACAACAGGGTTTTTTTAATAGTTTTTTATACTTAATATTCTGGGATAATGGGAGCGGATTAGTGGACTAAAGTGGCATGGAATTCAGTATAGCAGGGATTAAGCTAGGAATGTATACGAACGGTGTGGATTGGTATGGACTGGAGACGTAGTAAAGGAGCCTTTACTATGTTGTTCTTAGGATTCTGGATCGGAGAATTCGGATCCGGATGAGATTGGATCGTTTAGCTGCACGTGAAGTTAGAGTCCATTTGGTTAGTAAGGCATTGGTACAGTTGTCTTTCATTAGTTTTGGCTTAGGTCGTGTTAACATTTAGTGTCCGAAGCTACAGGCTTTCCGATTTAGTCGGGTGTGAGAATTACAAGTGAGCCGTTTGTCCACACAAATAGTCTGAGAAATTAGTATTAATAATAATTATTAATAATTTCTTTTAATTCTGTATAAAAAGAATAGTTTGCACAAGTAAAAGAATTTAAAAAAAAAGATGCAACCCCTCGATCTAATAAATCTTTTAATTTCTAAAAAAAAAAAAAGGGAGAAGCTTTGGTAATTAATTTCGTAGACTCACGCCATCTATTTCCGTCTGCGGGTAAACTTTTTAGACACGCCAATCTGCCAATGTCTAGTCTACAGTTGGAAAGAGTTTAATTTTAAGTATTTGTTGT
The DNA here is from genome assembly GCF_049639745.1 of Rhodnius prolixus. NCBI lineage: Eukaryota > Metazoa > Arthropoda > Insecta > Hemiptera > Reduviidae > Rhodnius > Rhodnius prolixus. The sequence continues at coordinate 7,997,308 of NW_027411583.1, read as the reverse complement.
CTTTAATGGACTACTTAGTGAAATGGGTGAATTAAACGTGAACAGGTGTTAATTTCTGTTCTTTTTAAAGATTTAAAGCAATAAACTGCTTACTAAGACTGCAATTCATAGGAAGCACGTGTTCCCAAAAAAAAATTAAAATAAAAATAAAATGCTCTATATCGGCTTTGGAAGCACCGAGCTTCAATATACGGGAATGAAGAAATCCACAGGGAACTTGGAATTACCCACAATAAAAGACTTTTTATGATACCTAATTCCTGGAGAACCGTTGAATTACCCAGAGGGGCTTGGGGTAACACGACCTATTTCGGTGAGAAAAACAGACAAAACGATAGCTAAAACATAAAAACTATCCACAGTACGTACTTCCGAACTAAACTAACAGCCAATGATAATTTTTTATATTCATACTTTGTGTTTGTATTATCTTGAATTTCATACAGCGGTAAAAATAATATTTATTTACAAAACTTTACATATGTACACAAAAATGAAGGAATACAAGAAGTTGAGGTTTAAAGCTTGGCGCCTGAATACACTCATCAGATAATATTAGTACAGATTTAGAGGAAACATTGTTACAAATTAAGGGGAAAAAATCCCCCCAAAAAAACTTTAGCATGATACGCTACACCGGTAACAAACGGTCTGGAAAGATTTTGGAAAGACGGGGCGGGACCCTATCCCCACGGCACTGCAGCCACACGAGGCTTATTGTGCCTTTAAATCTTAACGGTCTGGAAAAATTAGAAATGGTTTAAAAAAAACTTAGGGTTTACTGCAAATTAACATGATTTATGTTGAAAAGTTGTTGTTGTAGCATGGACTTTTTTTTTGGACATTTTTAGTTAAGTCGAAGCGTTCAATTGAACTTAGTTTACTGTTAAAGCCGCTTGTGATACTGTTGATGCAGCCATTCTATTTCAATCTTCATTATTGAGAATATCACTTTTAAGAATTGGGCGCTAGGATAGTACTTTCAAAACGGAAAATTCTCGGCCAAAACTAATTTCAGTACTAACTTCCTGTAAAATATTTAATTGTAAAAAAATGACTCACGAAAATGCCGAGCTGGATATAGTATATCAGTACAGCGGAAATGGTACTGAACAGATCAACTTTAAGAATAGGGTAGATTCCCTTTAATGCACCATTTTGCCTGAAAGGGAACCGGTATAATGGGAAAAGGGACTTAAATGTGTTGCTCGAATCAAACTCGTCCTCCGGACGAACTTCTATATTTAATGCAGGGATGAGCAACCTTTTTTTTTTTTTTACAACGGGCCAGATACAAATTTTGAAAATTATATAAATTATTATTCTGTAGTTAAAGATTTACGTTCGAGATCCTCCAGCTGAGGTAGTGCGATACTTAGGACTGTACATTGACAAGAGACTAACCTGGAACCCACATACTCGACTGAAACGACAAGACGTGAACAGACACGCTACAAGCTACTTACTAGACTACTTGACCGTAGATCTAAACTCGACTTGAATCACTGATAATTTACAAGACACTGTTAAGACCCATATGGGACATACGGAGCAAAAGTGTGGGGCTCAATCAAACCCTCGTAACTCTAAACGCCTGCAGACACTACAGTCTAAAATCCTACAGGAAAATCCTGAATGCTCCAGACTACATTTCTAACCTTAAAGTTAAAAATTACTATAACTTTTGTATTTATTTAACTATAATTTTTTTTATAGAACTCTTAATGGGTCGCACAAGAAAGTGCGGGATGCTGCGGGTTGCTCATCCCTTATTTAAATGGATAGTTCATTTTCTTCAAAATTGATCCTAGGCTATCCTGTAAACTTCATATTGGTTGGGATAGGCTTATTTGTGTGGTAACATTTCCAGTAATAATGTACGGTTTTACAAGGCGTAATGTTGGTGAGAATTTAATACGGATGCAATAATCCGAGTTTGAAGTATTGACGTATATGATCTTGAGAATTATCAAGCGATTGTTTTACTTCACCAGTTTATTGATTTCTATTTTGTGAAATTTTCTGCGTTTCCGGTAAATCCGAAGACAACAAAATGGTGTAAAATATTTTACTACGCATTCTTTTTTTTGGTCTTTCTTTCTTTTTCTTCAGCCATTGAGAGTAATTGCTTTCTTCCAAGTGACACGATCCTCAGCCTATTCCTCCCTCAGATTAGATTAGATTAGACTAGGGCGGCCACAAGGCCTACGGCCACTGCGACCCCTTTGCGATCTATTATGGCTCCCCTCACTCTAATAAAGCTCACCGTCCAGACCTGTCCTTTTAATCGGGGCTCTTAATTCTGGTAAAGCTCCTCAGGCCTTGGTTTTTTTTCCTCCCCGAGGAGTAAACATCCTTAGCCCGGACAAGCCCCTCACACTGACACAACACGTGCAGTGCCCGTTTCCTCTTTCTCCTGACAGAACCTACAGAGGTTATCATCAGCCAGGCCCATGCGATGCATGTGTTTTCTGAGCCTGCAGTGGTCTGGTTAATAGTCGTACAATTATCTTTATAGCCCCAAGACTTTGGCGGATTAATTCTGCATTCAGCTTCCTCAGACTATATTGTGCCATCAGCTCCTTTACCTGGTCCCTCCATCTACTTCTGGGTCTTCCTCTCTTCTTTCGGCCATCCACCACCTTAGGCACTCTACGGACCCATCCTTCTTTTTATTTAATTAAATTTACGACTAAGCATGGATGGCTTAGATCAATTACTTTATATATCAAAAATAAAGTACTAAAAATAATAAAAAAAATCAATAAATTTATTTAATACCTATAATATATAAATATATATATATATATTCTCTCTCTCTCTCTATATATATATATATATAGAGAGAGAGAGAGAGAGAGAGAGTTAGAGATAGAGAGAGATAGAAAGAGAGGAGAGAGAAGGACGGTATTCAATTACGTTATACAATAAAAATGTAATATCTCTACGCGGCGCGGGATGGATGGAACTAAAGTGGAACGGAAGAGGAAGTGCCCATATAGAGAACCATGTTGCACGCACGGTGACAATATTTATGGTTAGGTCCTCACTATGGCGGCGCTACACTCTCTCTCTGGGAAAATATTATACATGGACGTAGAAGATAGGGGGCAACAATTTTCCCTTGTTGTTTGTTATGGGGACGTTTCTAGGATTCGCTGGAACTACACAATAAGTTCTGCTAACATTCTCGAAATGGTATTACATATACAATATATATTGTATTCTGTATGATTCAAAACAAATGAGTTTAATTACAGTATTTACCATGTGGAAATATGATGGGAAAAGTTCATTAATTTAATCCTTTGCGCCCAATGATTATGCAATAAATTTGGTAATTTTTCCTCAATTTTGTCTGTAATTCAGGTAGTTTTATTTTCTCCGGCTCTAAAGCCGCTTTTCCCCAGAGGTCTCGTACGTAACAGGATAAGCTAACGTTCCATGATTGTTCAAGCTAATGAAAATTCTGGTAGTTGTTTTCCCTAGAAAAAAACTAATTAAAAATTATTTGACATTAATTTGAAAATGGACATCGTTTTTCTTTTTTCATTTTTTTTTGTTTTGAACGCATACGAGTTATTGATTTATTTGCGACCTCATTTTAGTTTTCCTATTTTATGAAAAACATTTATCATTACGTACATTCTGCACCTTTTATGTGAACCATTTTTAGTTCCGTAAAAGTCGATTAAAGATAATTTTGGCAGAGGGTTTTTGAATTGCATCTCGCTATCGTGTCATTTCAGCTATGTGTTCGATTCTATCATTCATATAAGGAGGATAAAGTGTACATTTAATGAAAAGTCGGCGTTTTTAATGTGGAAATTCCTCGAACCCTGTGTAGGTTGTTTTTTTTTCGAAATTGATGCTCATGATTTGGCATGGACTTGATTTCTTGATTATTCAGATTAGATTTTAAAAGCGGGACGGCACTGCAGCCACAAGAGGCTTATTGTACCTTTCCCTTTAAGTCTAGTAGATGAAACCTCCCCTTCTAAAAAGGTTGAGCACTTTCCCCTATCAGTTCCTTCTGCGTACAATCTTCTTTGGCCTCAAAGTTCCAAAGATATCGTAGCGCAGCAAGTGAGAGGCCGTTTCCTCCTCTTCCTGGCACAATCTGCACAACAGATTCCGAGCTGATAAGCCCTTCCTTGTGCAGATGTTTTCTGAACTTGCCATGCTCTGTGAATAGGCCTGCGGTCAGAGTAATCTGATTTCTGCCCAAGCTCAGAGTCTCTTTGGTTCTTTGTTTACACATTCAAGGGCATGACACTCTTGCCGTGTTTGACCCCAGGAAGCATCACCCAGTTACTTTTCATGTTCTCTCCAGATCCAATCTCTGAGAGCCTCACGAAGTGGACCCTTAGTGATCCCCAGGACTCGTTCCGGGCCAATGAAAGGAGTGCTGGTTCCATTCCTGGCCAGTTAATCAGCTAATTGATTCCCCTTAATCCCCTACATGACCTGGCACCCATTCCAGTCGAACTTTATTGTGCCAGGTCAGTTGTTCTAGGGTCTTTTTACATTCCAAAACCAGGGAAGAGGGTCGTTCTGAAGGAAGTAAGGGGCCTTCATTACCGCTTGACTGTCCGAAAAAAAATACAAATCTCCCTATTTCTAAGATACATTTACAGAGTTTCCTTAGCGTAAGTTTAAATAGCAAAGACCTCGGCCTGAAAGACGGTGGTACATCTCCCAAGAGCACTCTCTCACAATGAGTGTCTCAGGTTTAACCCTCCATACACTCCAGCTCCGATCCCACAGGCCATCTTGGAGTCATCCGTGAACCACATGATTTCCTTCCGGCACTGTTCCGTCCAGTTTACGCTCCATTCAGTCCTCGACCTGAGAATCACCTGTAATGGAGCCTCGAAACTGTATCTAGGACAGATACTGTCCCCAAACCATGCCTAAAACCGGCAAAGGGTCTCCATTGATCATTTCTCATTAGTCTATACCAGCCCTTGCCTCCGCCTTCTTGATTACTTAGTGATAGACAGAGCTATAACTTTTAATTCAAACATTGTTCGAGGAATTTTTGGAGGAGGATAAATTGTAGGGCATGAATGGGGGGTGGTTTGTTGCGCTCTGAATTGCCATTTTAGTGTTATACGTACACCTTCTCATCACCTATAATGTTAAGTAGAATTAAAAATGTATTATACACTTCCTTCCAAATTTCATTTAACCGGAAGTACCAATAGATTTTTATAGTTTTTCGCGATTTTCTTTTCTAAATAGTTGCATTTTATATATTGTATTATTTTCGTATGCTTCAAAAATCAAGCGTTTAAAGAATCTGGCTAAGTTAAGACTTTAAAGAATTATTTTAAGGGCAAAGTCGTGTGGGGTGTTCAGAGAAGAATTTATTTATAAAATATAAAATTACTTACTGAACTTTGTCACAGCTGTCCTCTTGGAATGAGCACCGTGTTAACATATCAATACCAAATTCTGTTGGTTTTTCTTTCTGACAGTCGGCACCGACTCCTGTAAAAATATTAAATATTTATTAAATAAAATTTAAAATAGTTTTTTAAGGGGGAGCCATTAAAATAGGTGCCATAAACTTCTACATGAAATCCCGAATCGTTCAAAAACAACAGGGGAACAACAACAATTTCTGAAAATGATGTTGCAAAAAAAAAAAAACACTTTTAACCAGGATATGTCATTTATTTTAAAGAAAATTTGGGTTTTTCATTAGTTAAAAGAAATAGAGAGAAAAAAATGTCAAAATTGGGTGTTTTACTACAGTACGCGTTTTCGTGCAGTTTTTGAGGATCAACTATTTATACAACTATCCTACCGGACAGTTTACATATACAGGGTGATCCATATTCTTACCCTAATCATAGATCAAGAAGTCTTGCATATGAGCTACATTTAAATCAAGTATGGTTCTTCTATTTGATGATAAAACACTTATTTATCCTGATTCTCCCACAACCATTACATTACACTCCATTTTTTAAAATCTTCAATTATTATTATTTCTTTTACTTGGCGTCACAAATAAGTTTTTTTTTGCAATCAAAGGACCTCCCAAAACGTGTATTTCTGGTGGAAAATTAATATTGAATACCGATCAGGAATAAGATAATATTGTTACTTTCATCTTTAAATATCTCAACTAATATTAGGGATATCGAAACGAGGGTCAACGTCATTTTTCACAATTTTTTTTATGAGTTTTCATAATCATTGTCAAAAACAGTGGATCTTATGAGATCTTGATCAGTTTTTTAGCCATAACTCCGTCCAAAATTCGGCATATAGTTTATTTAATGGTTTTTTTTTTCGGTTTTCCGCTTTTCTAAAGGGGATCACCCTGCAATCATTCAGAATTCTGATTGATAAAGATTCTTAAAATGCGGAAAATTTGGCCAGTTTTCTTTTGATTCCCTGCGTAACCCGTGCTCTAACATGTCAAAGTTTGTAAAAGCGTATATTACGCTTGTGAACAGTAAACTTACAGGGAAGTTTTTCCCCAGCTCTTTCCCAGGTGGTAAGGCAGTACTATTACCCGTTATGGTACACTCGAGGAAAGCCTAACCATCCTCTCTCTCCCAGGAGGCCCCTAGATCGAGTTTTCCTGGAAGAAAACAAAAAAAAAAAAAGAAGGGAAACATACAGTATTGGTGGTCCCCTATATTGCACGATCTGGAATAAATATACATCTTGATCTTTCCAAGTTTTTCCATTGGTGGAAGAGAGACAAATAACAATGATGATTGGTTGCTGGCTTTACATAAGAACAGCGGTCTCTCCAGGGAAGAATTGCTGACGAATAGCAATATTCCTGGAGGGTATTTTCTAAGATATTGGTATCCTATAAATTTGGATTCTGCGGTTCAAGTAATTGAACATTTTTATTTAAAAAAAAAAAGAAAAAAAAAGGTAGTAAAATGAAGTTAAAATAATCGCAAAAACTCAGAGTTTAAAAAACATGTAGACAAAGCTGTGGTGGGGCTGAGTTGTGATCTCCAGATGTTAGTGGACCAACGTCAGCAGGTTTCGGGAGGTTAGTGGAGGTGTACAGGTTATAAATGGGATGCGGGTACCACATATGGTGGATAAAAGGTCACGTAGAGGTTAGCTCTAATCTGTGACCTAAAGCCTTACACCAGTGTGAGTATGTGAGCGTATTCCACTCAGACGCCGCCTCATTCTTTTCCTGCCGCCCCCGCCCTCACCACTATAGATGACAATGGCGTTTCTTCTCCTCTTCAAAGTATCCCGATCACTATACAGCCAGTAAAATTTCCTCTGCCTCTTTCCGGCCAATATAACTTGGAACTTCTCAGGGGTAATATTAACTAGGGAGGCCAATATTCCAGGCACTGGAACAACCACACATTCTCTTGTGTACGCCCTATAAACAGGAGCGTACCAAGTCCAAGCCCTTGGAACTGTATTGTTCGAAATAGTTCTTCTACCCTTTTATCATGGCAGTCAATCCCTCTTCCAGCAATATATCCTGGCCAATTCTCTTGCATATAGGTGAACGTGACGGATTTTTATTGTCCCGTTTTTTTTTTTTAATTTCACAGCATCTTTGTCATATATCCAGAGATTTCGCCCTCATCTAACCATTTACTCCTCTCGCTTCTACAGAAAAGAACTTAATACCAACAATTTTGCATTTTATTTCATTTTTATCACAACAACTATTTCTATAAACATAATGTCACCTTCTCATAGATTACGGTATTAAATTTTTTCACCGGAAGAGTTCCTTTATACGTCCCCTGAGTTCGAAAAGTGGACTAATATCATCATGTCTGACGGTACAGTGGGCTATGTGCTCTTCTAAAAGTATACCCCACAATTTCAAAGAGAGTGAATGATCCGTTATCTTTAGAAAGCGGCTATATGCTAGATCCGCAATGCTAAGATGTACGAGGGTCGTTTGAAAAGTCCGTGCAAAAATAAAAACTACTTAATTTTTCGGGGTAAACCTTTTTTATTTTTCAACATAGTCTCCTTTTAGGCTCATACACTTCGTCCAACGCTGCTCTAGTTTGTTGATCCCTACCGAATAATAGGATTTGTCCAAGTCTGAGAAATAGCCATTCGTTTCTGCAATCACCTCCTCGTTTGAATAAAATCTTTTTCCCGCCAACCATTTCTTCATATTGGGGAACAAATAGTAGTCCGAGGGAGCCAAGTCTGGAGAATAGGGGGGGGATGTGAAACGAGTTGGAACCCTATTTCCATTAATTTTGCGACCACAACTGCTGAGGTGTGAGGTGTGAGCGTTGTCGTGATGGAAAAGGACTTTTTTGTGGGCCAATCGTGGGCGTTTTTCTTGCAGCTCGGTTTTCAAACGGTCCAATAACGATGAATAATATGCACCTGTAATAGTTTTACCCTTTTCCAGATAGTCGATGAGGATTATTCCTTGCGAATCCCAAAAGACAGTCGCCATAATCTTTCCGGCCAAAGGAACGGTCTTCGCCTTTTTTTTGGCGCAGATTCCCCCTTGGTAACCCATTGTTTAGATTGTTCTTTGGTCTTAGGAGTGTAGTGATGTATCCATGTTTCATCCACAGTGGCGAAACGACGCTTACAGTCCTGCGGATTCTTCTGGAACAGCTGCAAACCGTCCTTGCAACACTTCACACGATTTCGTTTTTGGTCAAGCGTGAGCAATCGCGGCACCCATCTTGCGGATAGCTTTGTCATGTCCAAATGCTGATGCAAAATATTATGTATCCGTTCATTCGAGATGCCCACAGCACTAGCAATCTCACGCACCTTCACTCTTCTGTCATCCATCACCATATCATGGATTTTATCAATGATTTCTGGAGTAGTAACCTCAACAGGGCGTCCAGAACGTTCAGCGTCACTCGTGCCCATATGGCCACTCCGAAAATTTTGAAACCACTTATAAACTGTTCTAATCGAAGGTGCAGAGTCACCATAATGTTTATCAAGCTTCTCTTTTAGTCTCCTGAGGCGTTTTGCCTTTCATAAAGTAGTGTTTAATCAACACACGAAATTCTTTTTCGTCCATTTTTTGAAAATCACTCGACTTCCTCGATTCAAACGAATGCCAAACACAAAGAAATAGACCGATCTGGCTGAAACTTGGTGTGTGTTCTTCCAAGAGATGCTACTAACTAAACATAACCTCGATACGCGCCAGTAGTGCTATCTCTCTGACTTTGCACGGACTTTTCAAACGACCCCCGTATTGAGGTACTAGTATAGGTCTTGGAGTTAATTTAATGGTTAATATGAGAAATTTATAGTAAAGTATGTTAGGCGGTTCCATCTACTATACAATATCTCTTTCTTCACTATTTGTCATTATTTTGGTTTTATTGTAGTTCGGCTGCAAACCAACAGTGACGCATCTATTAATTAACTCCTTGATCTTCTCATTGAGTTCCTCTCTATCATTAGAAATAAGGACCACATCATCAGCAAACGCCGATCTGTTTAGATATCTTCCATTTATCCGCACTCCGTATGCATTCCATTCCAAACTCCAGAAAACGCTTTCTAATATCAATATGAAAAGGAGAGGCGACAGAGGATCCCCTTGTCTAACGCCTTTTTTTATTGGGAATTCAGGTCCTTGCTGTTCGACTGAAATATACGCAGACATCTCATCATACATTTTCCTGATTATTGTTATATATTTGGATTCCATTCCTATTTGATTAAGAGCTTCGAAAATACAGTGATGAAATACATTATCGAACGCCTTTCTGAAGTCAATAAAACAGAAATACATTGGAATGCTGTACTCCCTCGATTTTTCTATCAATTGATTAATTGTATGCAAATGATCCACAGTTGAGAAATTTTTCCTGAAACCCGCCTGTTCCATCGAGATTGTATTCACTATCTTGGCAGAGAGGCTCTTCAGTGAACACCTTGGCCACTGAAGAACATAGAGATATTGGCCGGTAGTTATCTTGGTTCTTTTTATCCCCTTTTTTATGCAAAAAAAATAATTTTCGCCATTCTCCATCGTTCTGGTAATTCTTTCTTTTCAAGTGACATGTTAAACAGACTGCACATCTCCCGATAGAGAGGTTCTCCTTCCGCATTTAATAATTTGTTTGTAAAACCATCCGGACCTGGACTCTTGTTTAACTTTAAGGTTTTGATTGCTTCCTCAACTTCCGCCAACATTATTTCCGGGACATCATCTTTATTTCTTGTTCGAAGGTTATAGGCAAGACCCGCAAAGCTAAGATGTATTGCGGTACTAGTCTAGCACTTGGAGTTTATTTAAAGGTTAATTTGAGAAATTTATAGTAAAGTATGTTAGGAGGTTATAGGCAAGACCCGCAAAGCTAAGATGTATTGCGGTACTAGTCTAGCCCTTGGAGTTTATTTAAAGGTTAATTTGAGAAATTTATAGTAAAGTATGTTAGGAGGTTATAGGCTAGACCCGCAAAGCTAAGATGTATTGCGGTACTAGTCTAGCCCTTGGAGTTTATTTAAAGGTTAATTTGAGAAATTTATAGTAAAGTATGTTAGGAGGTTATAGGCTAGACCCGCAAAGCTAAGATGTATTGCGGTACTAGTCTAGCCCTTGGATTTTATTTGGCAACTAAAAAACCTAGCGGTTACTGACAAAATTCATTATAAGATAGCAGTTTTAATGGTTAATATGAGAAATTTATAGTAAAGTATGTTAGGCGGTTATAGGCAAGACCCGCAAAGCTAAGATGTATTGCGGTACTAGTCTAGCTCTTGGATTTTTTTTTTTTTACAAAATACATTTTAATTTATAAAAAACTTATTAAAATAAAAAAACTTATTACGGCATGGATATCCGTCTGCCGGGGTTTGGTTTTTAATATAAATCAAATTATATAAATACAAATAAAATTATACCTTTTTAATAATTATAAACAATTTAGTGTTGTTGTGAATAAACAGACCTTCAAATGTTAACTACATTTGGTAGTTGGATGTAAAGCTAGCCTGAAAAAATAGGCATTACTTTACTTTACTTTTTATAAATTAAATGAGTTTCTATATATTCCGCAAAGTGGTTTTTATGTAATAAGCACAATACAATAATTTGAACTAATTTCGGAAACGTTCGGTCTTAAATTAGAAGAAAAAAAACAAAAAAAAACGTGTTATTATCAGTATTAGAGGCTGGACATTGCGCCTTCCGGAAAAAGTAGTAGGGCAATTAGTCCAAATGAATTTCCTATTGGTCGTTAAAATGTTTGCAAGTTGTTATTATACTAAAGGTGAACTTTTGCTGTTTGCTTCACGATATGTTAGCCAGTATGTATGTTACAAGGGTTGGTTAAAGACATTGATTACACTAGGTTAACCCTACCCAACTTATGTTTACCCTTTTTGCTTTGTGGGGAGTGTGCGGGTAGGTTAAGTGAAGAGGAGAACTAATGCTGAAACGGATTAACTTCAAAGTCATTACATTATGTGCCGCTCATTACAATTGATGCTGCCTTAACTGAAAGCTGGTTATTGTTCTCTCACAAATAATGAAAAAAACGATTTTTATTTTGGTTAATTTTAAAAGGGATCAATTTAAAGTTCTCTTATAACTAAGAAAATTAATCTGAGGTGAAAACTCGCATGGCTTTTCCACATCTTTTTTTTTTTACATTGAAATTGTACTTTCCAGAAAAGCTCAAGCACCCCTCTCCTCGGAATATCCAATTATTTGGACTCTTACTCAGTAAACAAGGAAATTCACATGATTACCAACATTCGCTTAAAAAAAAAAATCATTCCTGTTGGAAAGATCTCGTTTTTTTTTTGTTTTTTTTTTTGAAAATCTGTCTCATTTTCTCTTATACGCAAGAGAAATGAGAAAAGTGTGTGGAAAATTTATGCAACCATAACTCATGCTTTGTCTTGACGACAGCAGAAAGTCATCCATTTTGTGACAAATGTTCAGAACAGGAAATGGGGTTTGCGTCCATTATTCATGTTGAAGTAGGCATTGTTGCTCTTTTGTGCGTCTGTATCCATATGTTGTCTTTGTTTTTTTACTTTTTTTTTTTTTTTTATCTTTTTTGTTGTTGTTACTGTTCTACGAATCTCAGGTTTGCTTCGAATGGTTCCTTGGTACAAATTATAATCCACCATCTTATAATTAATTTTCTCTTTCCTCATATTTCTGTTCATCTGGAGGGAGGAACTGTGAAAGAGGATTGTCGGAGAAAGTTTTCATGGTTGTAACTTCAACGTTTGATAGAGAGTGATATCAGCTTAAATTATCCTTCGTCCTTTAATAATAACTTCTTCAAAGTGGTCCATGGCATGTCCTCTTCCACAATCCCCCGACTTCGCCGGGGTCTCGCAATTATCCTTGTACCCACACTTTACTCGTTCAGCTGATCTCTACCCTTCATCCACAAGAAGAGAGAGAAGACAGAAATTATTTCGTACTGGGACAAAATCCTTTAAGTACACGAAAAACTACTTTAAATACCAGAAAATTTAACTTGATAAGCTCACTGTGCTGAACTTATAAAACCTTTACAAATATTATGAACTTAAAAATTCAAATAATGATTTGATTATTAAAATTTATTTAACTATTTAAAATCTGTATAATACATACAATAAGTAAATTAGGAAGTACATAAGATGTGAGTAGATGCGTGAAAAGAAGGAGGTGAGAAACTACCCAGCGGTAGCGCTCTCTACAGGATATGAATGACAATGATGATTATGGTCTTCAGATCTCAAGAAGGTCTCGGAGCCATATTGGCGATTCAGTCGGTGAGGAGATTGTTAGGGATGTCAGAGGAAGCGAGAGACAGTACAAGAGGATTAGAGCTAGTCGAGAGAGTAGTATGGAACTTTTGGTATTTAGTACGAATGAGATGTTGAGGTCGTTGCGAAGAGTGAGGTTAGTCACCGTAGAAAGGAGCGTCAGCTATCTGTCGGCAGGAGTTTTGATTGAAATGTCTGTACAGTCCGTATGTTTGTAGGTTTGGGCTGAACCCCACAGCTCTAGTCCTTATGTTCCCATAGGTTTGAGAATACTATGGTATATTAAGCGTTTGAGTTCTACGTGCAATTCGGAGCGTCGTCCAACTAGGCTGTAAAACAGTTTCGCACGTTTTGTCATTGCTTGTCTTTTAAGTCTAGTGTGGGTGCTACGTGAGACTTTTGTCTATAAAGAGTCCAAGGTAGCGCACCAGATCTGTAGAAGGTAGAGGATTGCTGCTTTAGAAGACAGATGGACAGAAGCCCCGCCGGAGAGTGTAAACTCGGCATGATGGCATTTAAAATAAAATTAAATAATAAGTAAAATAACTGAACTTAGTGTCATCTAATTACAATACACAGACCTGGGGCCTCCATCACCATTTTTTGCCATTCCGATCTATCGCGAACTTTCCATTTGTTCAAATTAAACATTTGACTTAATCGCAATTACATTCCTTACCTTTTATGAAGTAGTACAAAAAAGTATTCCCTGTCCCTTGTACGATGTATAGAAGAGCTGTTCACGTATAAGAAGCATGTAAGAAGCGAGCGATAAGAATTGGAGTTTTTATATTTTATAAGTAAGATTGAGTTATGAAAACGTTACGATATCAAAGTAGTGCATGCTTGTAAGCTCAAACAGTAGCTTCGGTAGAAATAGAAATGTGTGCCAAAAAAATAAAAGAAAGGCAGAAAATAGAAAATAGAGAAGAACTAGCCAAGGTGATGTCATTGTTTTTCCTGTTCTTGTCTTGCTCTCAGCGCTTTCTAAATATCACTACAACTAGTAACATTGTAATCTAGTGGGCTGTGACTTTTCTGTAATGACGTTGAATCAATAAACTAGTCGATATATAGTTAGTGTCGGTGGTCAGCTGGTAATACAGTTTTGTAGGTCTTTTATTTATTTATTTATTTTTTTTGGTACATAAAATTGAAGAAGGGAATTTTTTTTTATTGGCAGATAAATAATAGTAAATGACGAGGTAATAAAAACGTCTACTCTGTATTCTCGAGTATATTACTTCCATGTTTTCGTAATAAAACATATCCTTTTTTATTATTATTGGTTGGTCTTCTTTCTATTTCCTCTTTTTAAGTTCACGTAATATGTCAGTTTGCACTCTTTTACTACGTTTTGTTCGATTTTTCAACATTGAGTTTTGTTTAGAGGGTGTTTTTGATTTTATCCGCTGTAGCGCTGCATGTTTTTATTATAGGCTTGACCGGTTTTGGATTTTCATCCATCATTAGGGGTAGGTTTATTAATTTTAGTGTAAAGATTTTTGACTTTATTTATGTTTCTGATAAAGTCAAATATATTACCCAGCAATGCGCACCTAACCACATTTTTTTTATTATTATTAATTATTTATATTGGATTTCCGTTAATAGTTTCTTTGAATTCTTCGTGAATCCCATTAAAAGTTAAATGCAACCCAATGATTGGTAGCAATCCAAAGCTTGAGGAGAAAAACTGCTGCTTTAGATTGCTACAGAAAGTCGTACGGCATAGTTGGGCGCAAGCTTAAAATACGAGGGTCGTTTGAAAAGTCCGTGCAAAGTCAGAGAGATAGCACTACTGGCGCGTATCGAGGTTATGTTTAGTTAGTAGCATCTCTTGGAAGAACACACACCAAGTTTCAGCCAGATCGGTCTATTTCTTTGTGTTTGGCATTCGTTTGAATCGAGGAAGTCGAGTGATTTTCAAAAAATGGACGAAAAAGAATTTCGTGTGTTGATTAAACACTACTTTATGAAAGGCAAAACGCCTCAGGAGACTAAAAGAGAAGCTTGATAAACATTATGGTGACTCTGCACCTTCGATTAGTACAGTTTATAAGTGGTTTCAAAATTTTCGGAGTGGCCATATGGGCACAAGTGACGCTGAACGTTCTGGACGCCCTGTTGAGGTTACTACTCCAGAAATCATTGATAAAATCCATGATATGGTGATGGATGATAGAAGAGTGAAGGTGCGTGAGATTGCTAGTGCTGTGGGCATCTCGAATGAACGGGTACATAATATTTTGCATCAACATTTGGACATGACAAAGCTATCCGCAAGATGGGTGCCGCGATTGCTCACGCTTGACCAAAAACGAAATCGTGTGAAGTGTTGCAAGGACGGTTTGCAGCTGTTCCAGAAGAATCCGCAGGACTTTAAGCGTCGTTTCGTCACTGTGGATGAAACATGGATACATCACTACACTCCTGAGACCAAAGAACAATCTAAACAATGGGTTACCAAGGGGGAATCTGCGCCAAAAAAAAGGCGAAGACCGTTCCTTCGGCCGGAAAGATTATGGCGACTGTCTTTTGGGATTCGCAAGGAATAATCCTCATCGACTATCTCGAAAAGGGTAAAACTATTACAGGTGCATATTATTCATCGTTATTGGACCGTTTGAAAACCGAGCTGCAAGAAAAACGCCCACGATTGGCCCACAAAAAAGTCCTTTTCCATCACGACAACGCACCAGCTCACACCTCAGCAGTTGTGGTCGCAAAATTAATGGAAATAGGGTTCCAACTCGTTTCACATCCCCCCTATTCTCCAGACTTGGCTCCTTCGGACTACTATTTGTTCACCAATATGAAGAAATAGCTGGCGGGAAAAAGATTTTATTCAAACGAGGAGGTGATTGCAGAAACGAATGGCTATTTTTCAGACTTGGACAAATCCTATTATTCGGAAGGGATCAACAAACTAGAGCAGCGTTGGACGAAGTGTATAAGCCTAAAAGGAGACTATGTTGAAAAATAAAAAAGGTTTACCCCCCAAAAATTAAGTAGTTTTTATTTTTGCACGGACTTTTCAAACGACCCTCGTAGTGAAGTAAAGGCAGCGCGCTTTGACTATTCTTCGGTAAACGGTAAAATGCTTAGAATGACCCGCGTCCATCGAAACATCACTTTTGACAAAGTTTTATGCATTTGAACCCGAAATTATTGCTTGAATTTCAGTTATTTCAAAAATTATGAAGTATTTTTTATGTTGTTCATTCTTTTTTGGTGACTGATTCATAGTTTCAATAGGATGAAAAAATTATTGCCAGTTTTCAGTCGAGATACATTTACTGTCTTCTGTCCATGAACAGACAAGACAGAAGACACACCAACTCTGTAATGTAAAAATATTACTTTGTAAACTAGCCCTGAAGATGACCTAGTCCCTAGGTCGAAAGCTCGGCAGAATAAATGTATCTCGACTGAAATGGCAATTATTTTTTTATCATATTTTTTACGAGTATGTTTATTTTTTTAAAAAAATCTTTTTACATTAATTTTACTTTAATTTTAATTATTTTGTTTTTTTATGTTACAGGTAGGTGTACACCTTTCTGGAAATTAAATAGTTATAGATTTAGTGCGTAATCATAAATTTAATATATAATAAATATCTAAATAATAAATAATTAAAACCAGCCCTTACGCCATTTTTTTTTTCTTTTTGTTAATTTCACTGTGCCGTTCGTGCCCTTTTTTAAGTTCTAATCAAAGTAATTACTTAACGCATTTTTTTATTTTTTTATTGTTGCGTGAGCTTAAGAAATAAGTTTAGTGTACTTCACTGGGGCATTGGAACATGGGTTGGGGGGGGGGGGGAGAATCCAGAAGGAGCAGGCCATCTGCATGCAGCCGGCTGTAAACAAGGTGAGCTTATTAAAATTCATTCTAAAGGTGTTAATTATGTTTAATTGAACTTTTTAAGTCAAAAAAAAAGTTTAATTAAATCTTTATGATTTGAATTTTAATGAAAAATTAATGGTTTTATATTTTTATAATATAATATGTACTATATTTTAGGTACCCGCAAAGCTAAGATGTATTGCGGTACTAGTATAGCCCTTGGATTTTATTTAATGGTTAATATGAGAAATTTATAGTAAAGCATGTTTGGCGGTTATAGGCTAGACCTGCAAAGCTAAGATGTATTGCGGTACTAGTCTAGCCCTTGGATCTTATTTAATGGTTAATATGAGAAATTTACAGTAAAGTATGTTAGGCGGTTATAGGCTAGACCCGCAAAGCTAAGATGTATTGCGGTACTAGTCTAGCCCTTGGATCTTATTTAATGGTTAATATGAGAAATTTACAATAAAGTAATTAGGTAATTGGACGTAAAGTCCGCCTAAAAAAATAGGCAATTACTTTACTTTTACTTACTGAGAATAATTACCGATTTCATCAGCCTTAAAGCAGGTAAAAATTTGTTTTCCTCCTTATGTTGCTTATTTGTCGTTTTCTGATTTCTATATCTGTTTGTTTGTTTTTGTTTTAGTGTCAACTTAATTAGAGATGGCAGTGGCATACTATTTACATACGGTAATTGTTGAAATACAGGTCTATTATTATTACGAACCATTTCCTTTAGCATAATTTTAATTGCTTCCTTTTGCAGTTTGAATAATATCAAGTTGTGACTCCCCCATGTCTTGATTCCAATACCCATTTCCCGAGACAGTTTTTTCTGTCTGGTATATTATTATGATTATTATTGTTGTTGTTTTTTCTTCGTCACGCATCAATGGAATGAAAATATTGTGGGTACTGGATTGAGGGTGGGGACAGATTCACTGCAATGGTTCACGCATTTTGATTAAACTATCGGTGCTTTAAAAGATTTTATTTCCTTTTGCCGCAGTCTTTCAGCTGCAGATCGAAAGCTTTACTTAGTAAATAAGAAAAAAAAAATGACTAGAACTGGCAATAATTTTTATATAATATATCTTTGAAGAAATATTCTGCAATATTAGAACATCAACAAGAATGCTTCAAATAACTGAAGAGCTAAATAATGGTGAAAAACAATGGTTTCATTTCTCAATGGTAAGAAGCTGCAAAAGGAGGCCATCCATCTGAGTCAATCTGCGCATCCTTCACCAATAAATTTACTTTAGAAAATAAGTCGCTGAATATCTCTTGCACGGTCGTTAAAATTCATCTTTAGAAGTAGAAAAAAAAAAGTGGATAACCCTTAACAGCTTAACTCTTAATTAAAGCATATGGTGTGAAGCATCAACATGGATAATGGAAGAGGAATTTTCAACGATCAAAGCATCCCAAAAAGACCATCTGAAAAGGAGTATTCGAGGAAGACTCTAGAAAAAGGATATAATCATGAACGAAGAACTAAGGTAGAAGAACTCGGATGTGGTGGGCTCAAAAATAGCTACAAACGGAAATAGGGTTACCATGCAATCATCATGTTGGATAAGTCGCCATAAAAGCGAATCTTTCTCATGACACAATCATTTCTTTGGCCCATCAAACAGGAATGTTTAAGGCTGAAATCAAGCAAGCTTCTTTCTGCCAAGACGGAAGCCATTGTCCAAAAAAACTTAGAGAACGTTTATGTGGTTTGCAAACCACAATTTTTACTTTACTTTCTTTCATTTTGTTAGGCCTTTTTTTTAAAAAAAGGAAGGCTCTAAAACCAATGATGTTTTTATCGTACTTTATTGTGAATCGGATAAAAGGAAGGAAATAATATATCATATTTAAATTTGATGTATACATGAATAAATTTACGTACAATTTAAGTATAGGGTGTGAGTTTATTTCAAAGTGTTTACATAGTAAGAAGTTACGGAGATAGGTACATTATACATATGTATATATATAAAATAAATTATTATACTATTTATTTATATATATTTCAGAGTTAATAACAGTAATGACTGGGACCTGTCCAAAACTAAATAGCCAACTTTAATTAGTTCACTCATTTACATAAATTCAATAACTCAGAGCCACCTTCCCTCCTCCGGTCCATCACATCTGCTAACCAACCACTTCAAACTCCGTTAACAGTTTTTCTCAAAGAAAATTTTAAATACTCAAGCTTTCAATGGTGGAGTGCTATGTTCTTAATTATTTTCATTGTCTTCATTGTATTTTCTCTCAGTCTTGTTCATTATTATTATTATTTCAACTTCTTGAGGGCCATTTTCTTTTTTTCAACTCACACGACTTCCACTTTTCACGGGTTACACGTAATTATTACTTAGAATTTGTCAAGTAAAGAGTTACTGAATTTTCATTTAACACTGAAGGGTTTTTAGTAACTCATTTTAATTCTCCTTTACACTGAACTATCATCGGAAATATCATCAATAAAGTCAATCAAGCGTTCGTTAACTGACGTCAAACAAATTTTGTTGATTTTTTTCATCGTAGCATGTATTTTTTTTTTTTTTTTTATCCCAGATCATCAGTTTGGTGAATAGAATTTGATTTCACTTCCGCTACCGTCTTGCACAACACTAACTGATTATATTTCCAAAAACATTCAATTAAATAAATCTTTCTCCAACCAATCAATCAATCATTAACAGATTTAGTTGTAAAGCCAATTATTTAGAAGAAGTGACATTAAAAAGTGATATCGATTAAAGATCCCATTGCTATAAAATCGAATTAATTAATCAAACAGACCGCACTATACTGGGTGAAACAGTAAGTATTGTCCATAAGCCTACTGTGTGTACGTAGTACATCTAAAGTGGAGTTTAGATGTATTGGCCAACTTCATATTTTCCACCGTTCTTGAGTGACGTCACTTTAAATTTTTTCCCTAAAATCATTACTTTTTTTGCAATAAAAATGTTATTATTCAGAAAGTTTTAGTCCGAATTCGATTCTGGATGACCCGGTTAGAAAGACAGATAAATTTTCTAAAAATTGACACAATGTCGAAGCATAAGTTATTCTCCAAGCAGCCTCAATCTTCCTCCTGGATACTGGAAAAATAAAAGTAATCGAAATTTTTGAAGAAAACTCATTAGGCTCTTATGTGATCATTATCAGACCTAGGTGCTGGCCACTTTTTATATAAGTTTCCTTGTCTAAAGAGGGCTTTCAAACGGTATATATCATTTTCCAGGATCCTTTTTATCTTCGTAAGAGAAATTACGTTTGTTTTTGCAAGAAAACGTGTTCACTAGCGCTCAACAATGTTGTTTAATTCATTGAAAACTCTTTTAGATAAACCAATAGTCAATTTTAAAGTAGATTGTCTTAAAATAAGGTTAATAAGTCCAAGGTTTCAAAATGCATTTTAAAAATTTACTTCTGATCTCTCTGAAATATTTGAGAAAATTTTAGGAAATATTTTAAACAATTTTATTTATTTTAATGCAAAAAATGTAATGATTTTAGAAAAAAAAATTAAGTGACGTCACTCAAGAACAGTGGAAAATATGAAGTTGGCCAATACGTCATTGAACTCCACTTTACATGTACTACACACAGTAGGCCTAGGGACATTAGTTCTAGGACTAGTTCCACCCTATATATTTGAATATACAAAAAATTTGGTCATCAACGGTGGCAGAGTTAATCCTTGTTTACCATCAATCCCCAATAATCCACAACCTCAATCTCCTTCACTAAGAAGGTTTATCTTACGAGTAAGATTAACCTAGCAGTTTGAAAGAAACTAGTCATAGCTCAGAGCTGGGCTAGCAACAGGTTCGTTCCCCCTCCTTATCACGTTACACCACAACCTGTAGGACTTCCGTTAAATGGACTGAAATAATTTGAAATATTTGCTACCATTTCCGGGGTGATTACGGTGAATTGTAACAAAAGGTGTAGAAGATTCCCTCTTAAACTGCTTTTGTAGGATTTAGATGACCATTGTGTAAGCTTACATGATGAGAGGTGATTTGTTCTCCTGAGATCAGAAGTTTTTTTCTATTTAAGGGAAATCGCATTTTGAAAATAGGGACTAGGAAACAATTTTTATTAATTCATTAGCGGTTATTTATCCCTTTTTTTTTTACTTCAATTTTATTAAGTAATAGGGATATCGATAGCGAGTTATTTTTTTTACAGGTCATTTCCGTTTTGTGTCTTCTGTGTTCAAAAAATGGTTTTTAGAAAAAGTTTCCGTCTTATAACTTGAAAAATTAAAGGAAGTACAAAAACTTATATTATGTTTGGGTACTCTTATTTGACTTGGCAGGAAGTTAGCGATCAAAATTCCTCAGCTGGAAATACCACTTTACCAAAAGAATTAAATAAAAGTTGATCGTCAAAAACTGCACGAAAAAGCTGTAACGTTGAAAAACACCCAACTTTGACAATTTTTTCCTCTTTTTCTATAAAAGATAAAATTCCCAAATTTTCTTTACATTATAGGGCAAACCCTCCTTTATAACTGTAATTTTTTTGGCAACAACCCAGATCTACTTGATTTCGAGAGAAAAAGTTGCCAAAAAAAGAGCAAAAACGGCATTTTCAGAAAATGTTCTTGTTCTTCTTGTTCTTGTTGTTACCTTTTTTGTAAACAACGTATCGCCTAAACGCGCGAACCGAGTTTCATGAATGAAGTGTCATTCGATTCGGAATTTTATGTAGATTTTCCTTTTGGATTTTTGAAAAAATAGCATTTCCGGATAGTAGAAATTCTCTAAATTTTTCTTTTCTTTTCTTCTATTTTCTTCAAATCAAAACGAGCTGAACTGGTTTAAACCGTGATTAAAAACCCTAAATACTCTCATGACCAGATCTTATCCAGCTTCAGCTACGACACTTTTTACGTGAAATTTGATTCCCTGGAAATGTTTTCATAGGTGAGATATTTGAGCTTTTCTACAAAATAGTTTAAATGAAAAGCGATATTTTTTTTCTTAAAAGGGTCGGTTTTCATAGCCTGGTCAAGCCAATATTTGGGTTTCATTAAAAAAAAACATTTTGCATATTAAGACGGAATTATAAAATAATGTTTCACAAACCTAACAATTATTTACAAAATCAGTAAATACTAAATCAATATAATAGTTCCCAAATAAAATCAATAATCAATGATAATTTATTTGATAATAACGTTCTGATCAATAAAAAACAAAATGAAGGGAGACAATACTTCTTAAATAATCAAGTAAACCTCTGACTAGTCTTGCCTTCAAAATACGTGTCGTGAATAAAAAATGGCAAACTATTAATTTTTTATAAATAAAATAAGATGGAGGTTTTAAAAAATTCAGTTAGCTCGAAAAATTAAAAATAAACTTAGTGACGTCTTTATTTTTTCTTTTTTTAAATTTGTTATAAGTGATTATTTGAATCTGAGCTCATGGACGCGCCATGGAACTTAGCTGGTCCATGTTCCGGACAATATTCTCTCGTTACTATAGACAACACTGTTCTTCGCTGAGCTGTAAGAACTGCTCTTAGGGCTAGAAAATCTGAGAGCCCTGTAAGCTGGGTCTTATTTGGGATAATGAATTTTTCTATAATTAATTTTCGCATTGCTGGTGACTTTTCCAAAGGGGGCCGTATCATGACTAGTGCTGCACGAGACCGAGACGAGGCGAGACTTTATGCAGTCTCGATCTCGGCCTCTGTCTCGGTCTCGTCGAGATATCTCGGTCTCGGTCTAGGTTTTTTGAATTTTTGTTTAAGTATTAAAAGAGGTTTGCTATTAATAATCTTTTCAAAAAATGTTATTATTTTCTAATAATTATTTTAATTTATATATTGGTAATGAAAATGTGTGTAAAAGAAAACTACTTACACTTCAATGCATCATATATTACTATTACTGTTATATATCTTTATATAATTTCAAAAAGATGTTAAAAACGCGCCAAATGAAAGACCCAAATGACATATCTGCCTGCTATAACAAGTCGATTCGTGAAATAAAAAATACACCTCCCAACAAACTTCCCGCTCTATTAGTTATGGCTGTTGGTGAAGATAAAGAATCTGAAGATTCACCTTTTGACGACGATGACTGCATCAACATTTTTGCACCATTTGCTCAAAAATCAGCAAATATCACCGAAGCATGGAAGGCAGAAATAATTAATTACACCAAATTAGACCAAGCACCAGTAGACGTTGACATTTTAGAATGGTGGAAAACACTTGAGAATTCCTTCAAAAATTTGTCTAGAATGACAAAAGATATTTTTAGTATCTGTGCAACTTCAGTGCCATCGGAAAGATTATTTTCGCAAGCTGCGATGATAATGACCAATAGAAGATCTTCTCTAACTTCTGACTCAGTAAAAGCTCTTTCATGTATCAATGCTTGGGCAAAGTGTATCTTAAAAACGAAAATTTGTGGCAATATTTTTTAGGTGCATATATAGTCTTTTTTTCAAATTCATTAATTCTAAAATTCTAAAATATAATTCAAATAATATCTAAGTTGAAAGTATTAGATTATTAATAGTGAAATTTATGAAATTGAATGAATGAATGATATGAATATTGAAATTTAGTGAATTTATGTAAAAATTATGTAATTCGAAGGGGGCCGCCACGGTAGCCGAGCGGTGCGAGACCTTCGAAGCTAATGTGTATTGTGGTACTGGGTTCGATTCCCGGTCTTAGGCCTTGGATTTTATTTAATGGTTAATATGAGAAATTTACAGTAAAGTATGTTTGCTAGTCGCCTCCGTCCACGACACCTAATTGGTAGTTGGACGTAAAGCCCAGCCTGAAAAAATAGGCGATTCCTTTACTTTGCTTACTTTACTTATGTAATTCGAAGTCAAATAGATGTAGTAATATTGAACATACATAATAAAATCGTATCTTTTAATAATTAATTCAATACCCGTAATGATTATTTATTAATAAAGAACACAATTTTATAATTTTGTAGCTAAAAATTAATATTTGAAAAACCGAGACGAGACCGAGATTTCTCGACGAGATATATATCATGTCTCGATCTCGGTCTCGGTCTCGGTTGCTCAAGTCTCGTCTCGGTCTCGGTACCGAGATTTGTCTCGTTTCTCGTGCAGCACTAATCATGACGTATCACTTCACTGGAGTGAGCTGAAATAACTTAAATAAAAATGCAAATGTGCAACGATGAAAACTTATTACTATTTTTTTTTCGTTTATTTGTGCTACAATCAGCGCGTTAGCGCTATAAGTAACAGTGATAACCGAGTAACAAATGATAAGGTAACGAACGAGTGGAGAAGTTACCCCCCAGTGATAACACTCCCAAATATTAGATGGTTAGTCCAATCTCTTCACTTGAGAGGAGATCTCGAGGCCACACTGTTTTTTAAGGCGTCTTGTCCCCGGCTGATCAGGAAGAGTTCTAGAAGAAAGATTTTTAGCTAGAGCATTTGTAAGAGATTGCTGGTTGAAGTGGAGTTTTCTGTATCTTGTTTTCAGCGACTTGTGTGACAAAAGGAATGTTGAGGTCAGTGTGTGTGTATAGTCGAGGTTGGAGACACAAAAAGGAGCATGTACAATAGTTCGAAGTATTTTAGATTGTAGAGATTGAATCCTTTGGAGATTGGAGCGTTTGGTTGAACCCCACATCTCTATTCCATACGCCCAGATGGGTTTCAAAATAGTCTTTTGTTGTCCAGAGAGAGTTTTGATCTATCGTCTAAGAGTCTATTAAGTAGTTCTGTTCTTTTAAGTCTAGTGTGGGGGTAAACTTAAATTAAAATTAGAATTTAAAATTGCTTCCAATGAATCAATCAGATGTTTGTAACTTACAGTAGGACTTAAATTGATATTGAAAAACTTATTAAAGATTTAGCTGAGGGTTGGCGGGGCTTTTGCTTTGTTCGGGAAGTAACAACAGCATTTGGAAATTTCGCGGTTTTGTTCTCATTTCGACTACTTTTTTTTTGGGGGAGCAAGCTCGGAGTATTTCAAAACATCGATTACTTGGGGGGGGGAATTAGTCAATTTTGATTTTCAATACTTCCTCATTCCTTACCAACAGGAAATGAAGTATGAACTTTGCATAATATGAACCTACATGCAACCCTTAATTAAAGGGAAGTTTAGATTTATCAACTTGAATCTATACAATGAAGCTATATCTTTGCGTGCGGCTAATCTATTAAATCATGAAAGTCCTTCAAAAAATTAGCCATTAATATTTATTTTTTTGGGGGGGGGGGTTTAATAGCCCTTGAATAACGGTGTCTTGCTTGTTCTTTTTTTGGTTATGGTTATGGCCCTTTTTTTTTTATCTTTGTGGTACTCTTCCGGTTTAAAGGAATCTTGAACGTTAAATTCTTGTCGCTTTTTTTTTTTTTCTAAAACTTAATGTAACGATTTGTTGAGCTTTGTAGTTTAAACTCAAAAACAACGATTGCAATACTTCCTTTAACATCGTACCCAGATCAGATTTCTTCCTACTTCCGGTAAAACTCCTTCCTTTGAACTACAACACCAGACAATAGCCTTAAACTTAGTGGACTCTAGAGAAAGCTGCTGCTGCTGGACCGCATTGGTTGGCCTGGTCTACTGTTCTTATCTTTATGTCTGGAATACGTTTAGAAGTAGAAGTAGAAGAGAGAGAGAGAGAGAGAGAGAGAGAGAGAGAAAGAAAATCAACGGCAACTGTTGCAACTGGTAGGCCTGTTGGTAGCGGGAAATAGGTGCGCACACCAAGCCCTACCCATACCTGGATCGTTCGGACCCAGAGACCCGGCGGAGACGCGTTAAGGATTAGTTGGCAGGTAGTGAAGCGGCATTTTCACTATGTGTATGTGTGTGTGTGTGTGTACGGAGGAAGAGAAGTGTACTTTGGATGGACTAGGGGAGGGTTCCCGGGTTGGAGGCGGCCAGCAACGCAAACTGGTGGAGGTGGCTGGCATTGGGGGGTGGTTAGAGGCGGTAAAAGTTGGCGCTACCAAGTGGTGGGGGCCGTATTGAACGATCTTGCTCTCAGTTTTGTCTGTACCATCGTATCGGTCATTTATAAGTTCAAATTTTCGTTGTTCTCTTTATTTATTTTTGAAAGAACATAAATATGTGAGTAAAATATAATATCCAAAATACTTTTCATTTTTTCTTTTAATTAAAGCAAAAAATATTTTAAAAAAAAATCGTTTTCCCAAAAAAAACAACAAAAAAAATAAAGAAAATTTGTGGAACAACTTTTTGGAAAGAAAATAGAATTATCCCATTCCATATATTATAATTTTCTTTTTTTTTCTTGGGAGGAGCATGCTTCTTTTGATATTTAAGCTTACTACATAAGCATGAACTTATTTATCAATGTTAATCGTGATTCTCCTATTTGATAAAAAAAAAATTTTAAAAATGAAAAATTGAAATACATTTCCTACTTAAGCGCTGAAAATTTCCTAGATCTAGTTTTCTATTTGTCAATGAGGGTGTTTTAATTACCCCTCTCCCTCCAACTGTGACCGTCTTTTCAAATTACATTTCATTGACTTTAAAAAAGAAAACACTCAATATTTAAGGATTATATATTGAGCTATTAATTTTCACTAAATTTAAATTTCCAGCTAACAAATACGAGGGTCGTTTGAAAAGTCCGTGCAAAAATAAAAACGACTTAATTTTTTGAGGGTAAACCTTTTTTATTTTTCAACATAGTCTCCTTTTAGGCTTATACACTTCGTCCAACGCTGCTCTAGTTTGTTGATCCCTTCCGAATAATAGGATTTGTCCAAGTCTGAAAAATAGCCATTCGTTTCTGCAATCACCTCCTCGTTTGAATAAAATCTTTTTCCCGCCAGCCATTTCTTCATATTGGGGAACAAATAGTAGTCCGAGGGAGCCAAGTCTGGAGAATAGGGGGGGGATGTGAAACGAGTTGGAACCCTATTTCCATTAATTTTGCGACCACAACTGCTGAGGTGTAAGCTGGTGTGTTGTCGTGATGGAAAAGGACTTTTTTTGTGGGGCCAATCGTGGGCGTTTTTTCTTGCAGCTCGGTTTTCAAACGGTCCAATAACGATGAATAATATGCACCTGTAATAGTTTTACCCTTTTCCAGATAGTCGATGAGGATTATTCCTTGCGAATCCCAAAAGACAGTCGCCATAATCTTTCCGGCCGAAGGAACGGTCTTCGCCTTTTTTTTTGGCGCAGATTCCCCCCTTGGTAATTCATTGTTTAGATTGTTCTTTGGTCTCAGGAGTGTAGTGATGTATCCATGTTTCATCCACAGTGACGAAACGAAGCTTAAAGTCCTGCGGATTCTTCTGGAACAGCTGCAAACCGTCCTTGCAACACTTCACACGATTTCGTTTTTGGTCAAGCGTGAGCAATCGCGGCACCCATCTTGCGGATAGCTTTGTCATGTCCAAATGTTGATGCAAAATATTATGTACCCGTTCATTCGAGATGCCTACAGCACTAGCAATCCCACGCACTTTCACACTTCTGTCATCCATCACCATATCATGGATTTTATCAATGATTTCTGGAGTAGTAACCTCAACAGGGCGTCCAGAACGTTCAGCGTCACTTGTGCCCGTATGGCCACTCCGAAAATTTTGAAACCACTTATAAACTGTTCTAATCGAAGGTGCAGAGTCACCATAATGTTTATCAAGCTTCTTTTTAGTCTCCTGAGGCGTTTTGCCTTTCATAAAGTAGTGTTTAATCAACACACGAAATTCTTTTTCGTCCATTTTTTTGAAAATCACTCGACTTCCTCGATTCAAACGAATGCCAAACACAAAGAAATAGACCGATCTGGCTGAAACTTGGTGTGTGTTCTTCCAAGAGGTGCTACTAACTAAACATAACCTCGATACGCGCCAGTGGTGCTATCTCTCTGACTTTGCACGGACTTTTCAAACGACCCTCGTATTTTTGAGTTCTTTTCGGACAGAAGGTGGGAAAATCGTAATTAAAAACATAAGACATGGCGCACCTGAAGATTTTTTTTTTTTTACCCAAGTAAAATTGCCGCCCAATTTTAGGGGGGGGTTTCTCTCCCCCCCAAATTGTGGTTTAATTTTAATGCTAGCAGGATTTAAATTTATTGATACTAACCGGAAAATGGTACGGCCAAAATATAAAAGCGATCTACTAACGGAAGTTTAAATTATATTCTAATTTTACTGGTTAAATTGAAGAGAAGATTTTCTTTAAAATTTTCAATGAAAAAATTTGTTTTTGGGTACAAAATTGAGCCAGTAGTGACTGGGGGGGAGACTTCCACAAAAAAATTGTGATAGCCCCCCCCCATTTTCATGATTTAAAAATAGCCTACCTAATTTTTTCTTTGGTCTACTTGATGTAGCTAAATTTAACTTCTCTAAGATAGATTTAATTTTTAAGGTGCTGCGACAAGCTAGAGGGTAGGGGGGAAATACATTAGCATTCAATAAATAGATCGTACCAACCATGTAGACATTAAATAAATATTAATTTCATTTAAAAAACATATTTTGAAAAGTGCACATATGGAGCGCCTTCAAAACCTATGAGGACTCTTTCTCATTACAATTTGACCATGGAAATCTGCTTGAAGGTAGCTTCCGGTGTGCCGTGATGTAAGTTCTTCCCGTCTGGGCTGTTGGGGTTCCGATTATCAACTATACAGTTACAGGGGAGTCTGATTAAATTCCCAGCTAATCACTGAACTATAGAAATCCAATATGTACAGAATGGATTTTCTGAAAAGCTATTTTTGACGAATTTTCTAAAATATTTTGGGATTTTGTATGATCACTGGAGATCCTTTGGGATAAAAAAAAGAAAAGTGGACATTTATCCAAAAAAAATATATCGATAAATTGGAAATAACATTATATTTAGATTGGGTCCAGCAGACAATACTGCAGCTTTGTATCAAAATCTCTAGACCGGAAATTCATTACGGAAGTGATTTTTTTACTTTTCTAGATTTTTTTTTTTTTTTTTTTTGGTTTTGGGTATTACGTTAAAATGTTTCTCAAATCAACCACTCGAGAATTTTAAAAAGATATTTTTTTTTTCTTTTAATATCTCAAAAACGAAACCTCACAGGAGAGCAGAAACTTTGTATATCGCTTTAGTTTCTCGAGCGGGACTTGACTGTAACTTAGGCGTTCAAAATTTATCAACCAAAGATAAAAAGCTAGAACTTCGAGAATCCTAGTAAGTCTTGTGAATAGACACACCAGATTTCTTGTTGGCTTTTTAAGGTTTTTAAACCAATAAAATAACCTCAAGGCCTACGCCACTGCGACCCCTTTGGATAGACCCGTCCTTTTGATCAGACTCTCAATTTCTGGAAACGCTCACAGGCCTTGGCTTTTCCTCATAAATTGAGCTCCAGGTTATTTTCCCCAGAACAGCGGTAGAGTCCCACTTGCTTTTCGTTCACTTCCGACATTTTTGTTCCAACTTCCTGCTTGACGGATATTTCCTACGCTTTCTTCTGCAATATAACATCTTACGATATTCTATGGCAATTTTTGAGTAATCAGCCATTTTTCTTTGAATTATTGTTATTAAATTTACAATTGCCGCAGGGGAGTATACTTGGCCCCGTTCTCTATACAGTACATATACGTACATGTACGAGTACCTGTACAATCCTCTACACTACTCTGTACATATGCAGACGACACAGCCATATTAGCTACAAGTATACATCCTTCATCAGCTTCATACAAGTTACAGACACATTTACACGAAATAGAATCCTGGGCAAAGAAGTGGCGGATTAAAATGAACCCACAGAAATGCCAGCATGCCACGTTTACTCTCCGGCGGGGCTCCTGTCCACCTGTCCTCGTCCTTGTACAGATCTGGTGCGCTACCTTGGGCACTACATAGACAAACGGCTCACTTGGAACTCATAACACTAGACTTAAAAAAACAAGCAAAGACGAAACGTGCTAAACTGCTACTACTTGGGCGATGCTCCAAATTGCCCGTAGAACTTAAACGTTTAATATACAATACAAACTAGAACTGTGGGGTTCAGCCCAAACCTACAAACATACGGTCTCTACAAAACATTCCAATCAAAACTCCTCCGACAGATAGTTGACGATCCTTTCTACGGTGACTAACCTCACTCTTCACAACGACCTCAACATCCCATTCGTACAAGACTAAATATCAAAAGTTCCATACTGTTCTCTCTTCTTGCACAAATCCTCTCATAATGTCAGTCGCCTTCTGTGACATTCCTAACAATCCTCCTCACCGACGATAATAATTATATTTATACTCTTGCATTATTAGTTAATAAATTATGATAATATAATAATTTGGTTATTGTTATAACTACATTATTAGCTTTTTGTAATACATTGTTATGCATACAATTTTATCTACCTTGAATCCATATTATTAGCATGCATTAAACTGCTAATTACACTGATTAGTACTTCGGTATTATAATATTAAACAACATTTTGAAGCCGAAAATGAAGCTGGTAATTTTTTTTTGGCTTCATTACGTGGAAACTCACTTGCTTTATTGTATCCGTCCACCGTCATAATAGAATTGGGTGGGCATTTTAGCTTCCGCTTTTCGTTTTCATTTATAATAAATCGAATTATTTAATATATTTTTAAAAAATAATTAAAATTTAAACGTAAAAAACATGAATTCTTTTGAAGTTTCTGTTGTTTCAAAATTTTACTCAATAATAATGATCAATAAATGAGCATAATCTTTCAACTTTTCCATGCACATTTTCTTTTACTATTCGGTCAAAGGGAAAAAATCCTATAATTTTTCCCGAAAAAAAAAATTATACAGTTTTTGGGGCCTTCAGCGTCTGTACGTTTGGTTGTGAGATCCTTTGTGACTTTGAATTTGGGTTTTTGAAGTCTACAGATATCTTGTACATTTTGGTTGAGAGGTCCTTTTAGATTAGATTAGATTAGACTAGGGCGGCCTCAGGGCCTACGCCACTGCGACCCCTTTGGGTCTATTGTGGCTCCCCTAACTTTAAAGCTCACCCTCCAGACCTGTCCTTTTAATTAGACTCTTAATGCTGGAGAGCGACTCTTGGGTAAAGCTCACAGGCCTTGGTTTTTCCTCCCCGAGAAGTAACATCCTTAGCCACACGAGCCCCTCACACTGACACAACACATGTAGTGCCGTTTCCTCCTCTTCCTTACAGAACCTACAGAGGCTATCATCTGCCAGGCCCATGCGATGCATGTGTTTTCTGAGTCTGCAGTGGCCAGTTAATAGGCCTACAATCATCCTGATAGCCCCACGGCCTTGACGGATTAATTCTGCAGTCAGCCTCGGCGAATAGCCTTTAATAAACTCCTTCGCCTGTCTCTGCCCAGTGGTGGCAAGCCACCACTCCTGAGACCTACTCTGCACCCATAGATTAATGGTCGCAGTCTTAACACACTTCGGAACCCCCAAACAGGGCTCCGGGCCAACGAAGTATCTCGCAGAGCCTTCCCGGGCCAATAAATCTGCCGCTTCGTTACCCTTATGTCCTGAATGACCAGGTACCCAGACCAGAAGAGAGATCCTTTTGAAGGCTGTCAATTTGGTTTTTGAGTTCTACCAGAGTCTGTTCAATTTGGTTAAGAGATCCTTTTGGAGGCTGTCAATTTGGTTTTGATGTCTTTAAAGTTTGTACAGTTGGTTGTGAGATCCTTTGATGAGGCTTTGAATTTTGCTTTTTGAGGTCTTGAGAGTCTTGTAAATTTAGTTGAGAGGTCCTACTGAGGCTGTCAATTTGGTTTTGAGGTCTTCTGATCCTGTAAATTTGTTTGTTTTTTTGAAAATAGGTACGAACGTGCTTAGCGTGGTTAAAAAAACAAATAAATATACAATAAAAACGAAATTGCAAAATCTTCAAGTTTCGCCTAGTTGTCTCTCTTCTTCTTCTTCTTCTTCTTGTTCGGCACTACAGTCCAAGGAAGGACCTTGGCCGCCTCAATAATGTTGTGCCATTCATCCCTCTTCTAGATGTCTCTAAAGAACGAAAATCAGCCAACCGGATGTGACACTTCTTTCTGGTGTACTTCACATTGATGTACATCTATTACTTTTATCTAAAACATTTTCTCAGCATTGTTTTCCATTTTAGTCAGCTGATTTTTCATGGCTCTAACTAGCCATTTTGGAACAATGTACGGATTTATGAATCTCATTAAACTTTGTATATAATATTTATTAGGATTAAGCGAATAAACCGACTTGCTGACTCAACAAGTGTACGAGGGTCGTTTGAAAAGTCCGTGCAAAGTCAGAGAGATAGCACTACTGGCGCGTATCGAGGTTATGTTTAGTTAGTAGCATCTCTTGGAAGAACACACACCGAGTTTCAGCCAGATCGGTCTATTTCTTTGTGTTTGGCATTCGTTTGAATCGAGGAAGTCGAGTGATTTTCAAAAAATGGACGAAAAAGAATTTCGTGTGTTGATTAAACACTACTTTATGAAAGGCAAAACGCCTCAGGAGACTAAAGAGAAGCTTGATAAACATTATGGTGACTCTGCACCTTCGATTAGAACAGTTTATAAGTGGTTTCAAAATTTTCGGAGTGGCCATATGGGCACAAGTGACGCTGAACGTTCTGGACGCCCTGTTGAGGTTACTACTCCAGAAATCATTGATAAAATCCATGATATGGTGGTGGATGACAGAAGAGTGAAGGTGCGTGAGATTGCTAGTGCTGTGGGCATCTCGAATGAACGGGTACATAATATTTTGCATCAACATTTGGACATGACAAAGCTATCCGCAAGATGGGTGCCGCGATTGCTCACGCTTGACCAAAAACGAAATCGTGTGAAGTGTTACAAGGACGGTTTGCAGCTGTTCCAGAAGAATCCGCAGGACTTTAAGCGTCGTTTCGACACTGTGGATGAAACATGGATACATCACTACACTCCTGAGACCAAAGAACAATCTAAACAATGGGTTACCAAGGGAGAATCTGCGCCAAAAAAGGCGAAGACCGTTCCTTCGGCCGGAAAGATTATGGCGACTGTCTTTTGGGATTCGCAAGGAATAATCCTCATCGACTATCTGGAAAAGGGTAAAACTATTACAGGTGCATATTATTCATCGTTATTGGACCGTTAGAAAACCGAGCTGCAAGAAAAATGCCCACGATTGGCCCACAAAAAAGTCCTTTTCCATCACGACAACGCACCAGCTCACACCTCAGCAGTTGTGGTCGCAAAATTAATGGAAATAGGGTTCCAACTCGTTTCACATCCCCCCTATTCTCCAGACTTGGCTCCCTCGGACTACTATTTGTTCCCCAATATGAAGAAATGGCTGGCGGGAAAAAGATTTTATTTAAACGAGGAGGTGATTGCAGAAACGAATGGCTGTTTTTCAGACTTGGACAAATCCTATTGTTCGGAAGGGATCAACAAACTAGAGCAGCGTTGGACGAAGTGTATAAGCCTAAAAGGAGACTATGTTGAAAAATAAAAAAGGTTTACCCCCAAAAAATTAAGTAGTTTTTATTTTTGCACGGACTTTTGCTCACGCTTGACCAAAAACGCTGAGTTACATACTGGGTGAAGACAAAATCTCCGCACTAAACTGATTTAATCATCTCTGATTATGGAGGAAAATTCAAATCGTAGATTTTTATCTAGCATTGTGGAACTTATATCAACTTCACAAAGTATGGAACATATGTTTTACAAAATTGTCACCAATTTCCATGCGTCATATAGTCAATGCTGTTTCCTTTTTATGTATCTATAACGTCATTCTCCACACGCTGAATTCTGCTACTGAACTTTCCGTCCAAACTAGCTACTCTGCCACACAATATTCTGGATGTCTGATGGATGTTCCGGTTTCGTTAAGATCGCAAATTCTTTCCCTTAACGCAGTAAGGGAAAACTTAATTCGCTTTTTTTAACCTTTCCCATTCAGGTTTCTTTTTTTTTTTGGTAGACATTATCATTTAAAAAGGACGACATTCGGTTTAATGATGAAAAAATATACAACGAAATTATAAAGAATGGGAAAAAAAAAGAGTGCATTAAACTGTAAACAGAGAGAGAGATAGATAGACGAAAAGAAAGAAATGAATGTCTGTGGACGCTAAAAACAGGAAGGACAAGTTCCCCCTTTTTCGGCAGGATAGTTGTTAGGTGGGAGGAGATGAGAAGCAAAACCATTCTGAGGTTGCTTGTCAGGTTTGTGTGCACGCGCGCCTGTGTGTGTGAGAGAGAGAGAGTGAAGAGAGAGGAGAGGAAGTTTTGTGGTTAGGCAGATAATGGAGACAGAAGCTCCATTTGTGGGTTATGTGTGTCCCCAGGATAGTATATATTCTTTAAGAATAACACACGAGACCGACAGACACAGATACCCAGTCACACCCAGTATCCTTGTCACACAAACATTACCACCCTTCTCATCACCCTCACCCCTCACCAAGCAATCACTTCCACATTTACTACAATGTTTTGGCGAACTTGTTACCAAAACTTAAATTGTTTATTATAAAGTAACCAGACGGATACTTCGTCACTCTATTTTACGTCACAATGGTTTATTGGAACATTTTGTATAAAAGATTCCATTTTAAAATGTAATTTGTATTTTGTCAGATGGTTAAATTTTCTTTGGCTGTTTTCCTTATCTTGTGTTTTTTTTTCTTTTCCTTCCCAGTTTAGTGAGAGATGGAAAACTTTTCCCTCAAATAAAATGGACGAAACAGAGTTTCCTTTTATTTTCATAAAAGGATAAAAGTAGAATTGTTTAAGGAAAATCCAATTACATTATATTTTGGAGAAATGCTCCAAAATAATAGACTCTCCAAAACGGGAAATCTACTAAGATCGACGCACATTTCGTCATATGACTTTCCTGTTTCTAATTTCAAAGATTTTCCTTTAACTACAATATTTTAGAGCATTATTAATTCTTAGTAACAATAAACAGTCAATAAAATAAATGTTAAATTTTCCATAAGGGGAACTGAGTGTAAATTAGCAACTGAAATCCATGAATTTTTTGGTAGCAACTCTTAACTGGTCCTTTGAGTTGTGGCCAATTCTTTGAGTTGAGTGGTGATAGATAACTAAAAGCCCTTCAGTACTCTGCAGCGGATACTCTACAGCCCTTCTAAGGGCAGTTCTTAGTAAGTTCTACTTCTGACGTAAACCTTCCCAAATAATACTAATAATTCTACCAGTTTATACTCTGGATTCTAGATTTTAGATTTTAGATTCTAGTATTTGGAATTATAGCCCACCATTCGAGTCTAAATGTCCCAAAATGCGAACCATTACCTCATGAACTATTAAAGAAGCAGCTTGGAAATACGTAAGAGATTAAGATTAGAAAAGGGACGAGACCTACGCCCGCAGCTTAAAGAGGCTTATTGTGCCTTCCCCTTCTTGGATCTAGTGGACGAAACCTCCTCCTACTAAAAAGGTTGAGGTCTTTTCCTTCTAGAACTTTTGCGCTACTATCACCTTTGGTCTCAAAGAGCCAAAGAGGTCGTTTCCTCCTTCTTCCTGACCTCAATCTGCACAATAGTTCCAAGCTAATAAGCCCCCACCTTGTACAGTAGCTACCAGAACCTACCATGCTCATGTTGAATAGGCCTGCGATGTGAGTAATCTGATTCCTACCCAATCACAGAGTATCTTTGGCTCTTTGTTTATACAGCCAAGGCAAGCTATAGGTCTTGCTGTGTTTGACCCCAGGACACATCACCCAGTTCTTTTCATGCTCTCTCTCTCTCTCTCCAGATCCAGTCTCTAACTAACTGCATCCTTGGTGATCCCCAGGACAGGTTCCGGGCCAATGATAGGAGTGTTAGCTCCGTTACTGGCCAGTTGATCAGCTAATTCATTCCCCTTGATTCCCCACATGACCTGGCAACCATTCCAGCCGAACTTTATTGTGCCTAGCCAGTTGTCCTAGGGGGTTTTTACATTCCAAAACCAGGGAAGTGGTAGTTCTGAAGGATGTAAAGGCTTTCAGTGCAGCTTGGGGCTGTCCGCTACCAGATGCGAATCTCCCTATTTCTAAGATCCATTCACTAGTTTTCCTCAGCACAGGTTTTCATTTCAAAGCCCTGGGCCTGGAAGACAGTGGGAGTATCTCCCAAGAGAACTCTCAATGAGTAACTCAGGTTTAACCCCCCCATTCACTCCAGCCCCAGTCCCACAGGCTATCTTGGAGCCATCCGTAAACCACATGGCTCCGTTCCGACGTTGATCTGGTCCAATTCACCTTCCATTCCGTGGAAATGCATTGCATTGTTTTTATAAAAGGAATTTCGTTCATCCTTGCAGCTTAATAAGATAAGACAAGCACGATTAAAGTATTTTTAAAGTTTAAAATTGCTTCAAGTTAATTAAAATCTTTCGACTAATTTAATGAAAAACTTAATAAGACAGACTTTGAGATGGGGAGCTTGCTAATGAAAAAAAAAAACACAGACTGTTGCTAAACTTTGAACCTTAGCTATTTATTTTCCGTCGGAAGAAACTATTTACAAAAAAA
Organism: Rhodnius prolixus; assembly: GCF_049639745.1. NCBI lineage: Eukaryota > Metazoa > Arthropoda > Insecta > Hemiptera > Reduviidae > Rhodnius > Rhodnius prolixus. The sequence goes on along the minus strand of NW_027411583.1, from coordinate 7,961,181 downwards.
ACACCGTTTCCGCTTGAATGAAATTCAATGAATTTACATTTTAAAATGTTTTTCTTTGCAATTAGTTCAGTAGAATTACAAAAATGTTAACATTTTCTTTGATTTTCTAATTCTCCAGAAAGAGGGAAACAGAAGGTGGGAGAGAGAGAGAGAGAGTGGGAGAATGTGCGTATGTTTGTGTACGTATTCACCATAAGAAGGAAACAAAAATCACAATAAATTCCAATAGGATGTACAGGTTAGGTGCTAAAAGAGGATGGCCACATTAAGGATATCGTCAAAATCAGTGAAACGGAAGTGACACTTCATTTTAATAAACAGTTTTCTCAGTTTTTATACTATTTTCTCAAAGATGGCTTCTACTATTTTTTTTTTTTCTGTACGTAAATACGATATTATAGAAAATCAGTTTTCCGGGAAATTCGATTAAGGTTATATCTAAGAGATAAGTGGGTGGTTAGTTAGGCTTTACTCTAACGTGCCATTACAGTTAATTGTACCATCTCATTGAGCACCTTGATGAAAATCGCCACACCGGAAGTCTGCAATTTTACTGAATAGAATTTCCCATACTTTCAAAGATTTCTTAAGCAAACGGCTCCTAAGATTTTATTTAAACTTTTTTACAGTAATTATTAATACATAAAAAAAAAAAAAACTACTGGGAATATTCGGGATTAAGGGTACTTTTTTTTTTGTGTTAAGGATGTTGGGCTAAATAGATTTCATCTAAAGGGCTAAGATTTTTGAGGCCTTAGGATTGAGCACATTTTGAGGTCAATGTGTAGATTCAGTCGCTGTGTAGATTGTTAGCTATGAGAGTTTCGGGGCGCCCACGGTAGCCGAGGTGTTATTGGCTAGACCCGCAAAGCTAAGATGTATTGCGGTACTAGTCTAGCCCTTGGATTTTATTTAATGGTTAATATGAGAAATTTACAGTAAAGTATGTTAGTCGGTTATAGGCTAGACCCGCAAAGCTAAGATGTATTGCGGTACTAGTCTAGCCCTTGGATTTTATTTAATGGTTAATATGAGAAATTTACAGTAAAGTATGTTAGTCGGTTATAGGCTAGACCCGCAAAGCTAAGATGTATTGCGGTACTAGTCTAGCCCTTGGATTTTATTTAATGGTTAATATGAGAAATTTTCAGTAAAGTATGTTAGTCGGTTATAGGCTAGACCCGCAAAGCTAAGATGTATTGCGGTACTAGTATAGCCCTTGTATTTTATTTAATGGATATGAGATATTTATAGTAAAGTATTTTAGGCGGTTATAGGCTAGACCCGCAAAGCTAAGATGTATTGCGGTACTAGTCTAGCCCTTGTATTTTATTTAATGGTTAATATGAGAAATTTATAGTAAAGTATGTTTGTTAGTCGCCTCCGTCCACGACACCTAATTTGGTAGTTGGACGTTTAGCCCTGCCTGAAAAAATAGGCGATTACCTTACTCTACTTTACTACTATGAGAGTTTCATAAGTTCATCTTATTTGATAAGAATTAAGCATGACTCAAAAGTTTAGAATTTTTTAAGTAAAAGAATGTACTGGACTTATTTCTCAATTTTAGGCAGTAGTTTAATAATTTCATTAGGTTAATAATACATAATTATTATAATTTAAGCCTTTTTTTAAAAAAATACTGTTATTAAAAAAGAAAATAAAGGCTTTTTATGCGAAGCAATAAATATGTAAAGTAACAATGTTAAAATTAAAAGAATTACCATAAAGAAATATTATTATATTCATTAAAATTGAATGCAATTAACCTCCTAAACTTCTGAATATCGATCTTAGTAGGTAATGTTTGGCAAACTTCTAGAGTCCTGACTGAAAAAACTTCTATTTTTTTGTTACATAAATTATTAAATAGTTTCAGCCAGTAGTTTTGGATCGAATTTCAGCACTCTCTTATAGCCTGCTATTGATGGTAATATTGGGGAGTCTCTTCTTAATATACGACATATTATTATTAGGCTTAGGCGCCACGGTAGCCGAGCGGTTAGAGGCGAGACCCGCAAAGCTAAGATGTATTGCGGTACTAGTCTAGCTCTTGGATTTTATTTAATGGTTAATATGAGATATTTATAGTAAAGTATGTTAGGCGGATATAGGCTAGACCCGCAAAGCTAATATGAATTGTGGTACTAGTCTAGCACTTGGGTTTTATTTAATAGTTAATATGAGAAATTTATAGTAAAGTATGTTTGCTAGTCGCCTCCGTCCACGACACCTAATTGGTAGTTGGACGTTAAGCCCCGCCTGAAAAAATAGGCGATTACTTTACTTTACTTACTTATTATTAGGCTATTTATTTAGATTGTCTTTTATTTAATTTTTCATTTATTCCCTGTCTTTTTTCCATCCCTTAAGTGTTATTTCATTTAGAGGATTCAATTTTGTTGTTGTCTTTATTTCTTGAAGATAGAAAATGTTTTGAAAGCTTTGGTTATTATTTAAGTGAATTGAGACATCTAATTCAGCCAATAGGATATTGAAGAGTTAACAGGGATGCGATGGATATCATAAATTAATCGCTGGGTACAGGTGACGTGATATTGTTGTCACGATTTAACCAATTAACTGTTTATGACGCGAAGATATTCGTCATGAAAAAAAGTGTAAAAAGTTTGTGTTATGACGAGTGTATATTCGTCATGCGTTTTCCAGTAGTGACCATCATCGAGCGGTTAATTTTGCAATTTTAGTTAAAACTAACAATATATTCGTAAACTGCAAGAAGTTTGGAATATTTTGAGGCCATCTAGGATATTTATAGGATGAATAAGTCTTCGTAAATGTATCCCTTGTCTTTTATTAGTCAACACTGAATCAAATAACGAATTCAAATATCGGGTTGGCCAATAAGTTCGTTCGGTTTTTTATTTTGGTACAGATTCATTCCGATTTTCTTTTTTTGTTTTCGGCGCAAGCGCAGAACTCGATTGTTCATTTGAAAGATTATGTTAAGCTTAACCTTTCTGTGGATTTCGGTTTAACAAACATTACTATTGGGCTTGCTGCGTAGCTGTAAAGATGGAAGAAAATAAAGTGCATTTTCGTCATATTTTGCTCTATTATTTTAAAAAGGGCAAACGAGCCGCAGAGGCTCATACGTAAAAAGATATGTTGTGTTCTTAAGGTGATGATGCCCTAACAGAACGCGTGTGCCAAAAGTGGTTTGTCAATTTCTGTTCTGGAGATTCTGACATTAATGATGCGCCCCGCTCCGGTCACCCGACCGAAATTAATTCAGGTTATGACAAGGGCGTAATCGATAAAGATCCATGCGAATCGGTGAGAGAGATAGCAATAGCACTTAACATATCATATACGATCTCCAAAAATCATTTGCGCCGGCTGGGATACGTTTCTCGGCTCAATTTTCGGGTACTGCATGAATTAACCGAGGCCAACTTAGCCACTCGCATATCCATTTGCGATTCGTTGCGGAAACGTCAAAAGAAATACCCATTTTTAAAGCGGATGGTAACGGGAGATGAAAAAATGGATCGTCTACGATAATGTAGTGCGTAAAAGATCATGGAAGCACTGCAGTGAGCCGCCGCAAACAAACTCGAAGGCGGAATTGCATCCGAAGAATATGCTCTCCGTATGGTGGGATTATAAAGGTGTCATCTATTACGAGCTGTTACCGTCAGGCGAAACCATTGATTCAATCGCATACTGCTTGCAGTTAACCAAATCGGACCATGCAATCCGCACAAAACGTCCAGAATTGGCAAATCGCAAAGGTGTCGTCTCCCACCATGACAACGCCAGACCGCATACGTCATTGACCACTCGGAATAAACTGCTGGGATGTTTTGCCTCATCCTCCGTATTCACCGGACCTGGCACCTTCTAATTATCATTTATTCTGATAGTTGCAGAACTCCATGAACAGAAAAACTTTCGATAAGGAAAAGACTGTCAAAAAACATTTTGATTGGTTTTTCGACGATAAGCCACAGACGTTCAACGAACGTGGTATAATGAAGTTGGTGGAAAGATGGCTAGAGCTCATCAATAAGAATGGTCCAATATATAATTGATTAAAATTTATTCTGTGTATCTAAAAATAGTTTTTTATTCCACCCTCAAAAACCGAACGAACTTATTTGCCAACCCTAAATATTGTGTTAGGCTAGACTATGGCAGTAAGTGGTGCGCCTGGCCATAAAAAAACGGGATGAGGATCCTTTTGTTCCCCATTTTTACCTGTATTCAAGAGGCGGAGCTTTTTTTGGGGGGCTCATGTGCGGGGTTCAAGATTTAGCGATCATCCAAATTGCTGAGTCGCGGGGATACTAATCTGCCAAGGATATTTCCCTGCATAATTGTTTGTACTTTTATCATCTGGTCCAGGGATTCATTTGCGCAAAATACCAGGTCTGTAATGTTGTGCGACCCTACTCGGGATAATTGCAGCAACCCAATTTCATTTCAAACATACTCAGGGGTTTGACGAATATATTCGTCATCGCTTATTTTTGTACGATGCACGTAGGGGACAGATTTTCCGAACAAGGTCGAAATAGTTAACTGGTTAATTATTTCATTTATTAAAACATATGTTAATATCAAGTTAAATGTTATGTACTAAAAAAATATTGTACAAACTTAAATGTTTATAATTATTAAAAACTAGTCTACTTTTCCGTTAAAATTAAATTAGGTACTCTAATTGTACTTTTAATTTGATTACAAAACTGGGAAACTACATTTATCATGCCGAAGGTTTCCCGGAACTGGAAGAAATAGTCTAGCATCTTTACTAAGGGTTCTTTGGCGGCGTCCCCATGGGCACCCTAATGGAGGAGAAAAAAAAAGAAGCAAACCCTTCATTGGCATTACCTCGTACAAGGGACATTAAGGTCTTGAAGTTAACGAGAACTGGCTGTTGGGATTAGCCGACTCAGACTCTACAAAATTTTTAGCTCATCAACCTCAGGCGTGTACAACTCTTTTTACCTTTTACAAACTCGATCTACATTCTACTTTCAAATACTTCTACTCTCCAAAAATCTAATAGAACTTTCAGATGGTGGTGGGCGGAAATTAGCAACAATAACCTATGTTTATTTCACCTTCATTTCCGTTTACCGTTGTACGTAGTACAAAAAAAAAAAAAGACCATCAAGACCCTATTTTTAAGTTAGATTTCCAAATTAGGGATGTCTTCTTCTGCTTCATCGAGTTCTTCTGCTCGTAAGTCGATTGTTTAGTTAAATCAGGGTGGCCAAAGTAAGAAAACAAAGAAAGTGAATTCATTTATATATAAAAGGTAACTATCTGTAGATAACCTGGTTTAGGATCCGTCCTTTACTTCAAAGAATCACTTCAAAGGCCCCATGTCGTCAGAACATAATCAAAACGTACCCCCTCCTCACGCTATTCTCTACATTCCTTCTTCTAATAAAAAAACCGGAAAAGGGGGAAAAAAATTCCATCTTTTTCACTTACAGTTCCTCATCTTTGGTCTAATCTTCCATCACTGAAATATGGGTGCTCAACACAATATCTGAAAGAAAATAAATCTGATCTTTATGTAACAGTTGGTGTTCTATGTTAGATCAGTCTTTCTCAAATTGGGAGCGATAACGCCCCCTTGTGGGTGCTGGAGGCCTGCAGGGGTGGGGCAGGTAAAGAGCCTAGAGAAAATTTGTGGCTGGAGGTGTTGAAGCGGTTCATGGGGAAAAGCGATGGCTGATTTGTATTTTTTCTAATGTTTTTAAACTAAAATCAAAACCAGCCTACTGCACTACATCGGATTATTTCGTTGTTTTTTTTCGTTTTTACGTTAATTTTGGGCTACAACAGCCAATCCCCGCAGTTGGTACCCCTGGATTATGGTCAACGATTTTTTGATAGCATTCCCATCGTCGTATTTGTGTTGAACGTGGATTTAGTGCTGTGGTAACGCTGCTCAACTAGAAAGAGAAATCGTTTTGCATGTTACCGAACGCAGGTGACTTACGGTTGTTTTTTTTGTTTTTTTAGCAAATTCGAGCCTGATATTAACAAACTTGTTGAATATCATCATATTCATCCTTCACATTACATTAGTTTTAAAATTTAAATTGAAATATGGAATCCCCATATACGAGGGTCGTTTGAAAAGTCCGTGCAAAGTCAGAGAGATAGCACCACTGGCGCGTATCGAGGTTATGTTTAGTTAGTAGCATCTCTTGGAAGAGCACACACCAAGTTACAGCCAGATCGGTCTATTTCTTTGTGTTTGTCATTCGTTTGAATCGAGGAAGTCGAGTGATTTTCAAAAAAATGGACGAAAAAGAATTTCGTGTGTTGATTAAACACTACTTTATGAAAGGCAAAACGCCTCAGGAGACTAAAGAGAAGCTTGATAAACATTATGGTGACTCTGCACCTTCGATTAGTACAGTTTATAAGTGGTTTCAAAATTTTCTGAGTGGCCATATGGGGCACAAGTGACGCTGAACGTTCTGGACGCCCTGTTGAGGTTACTACTCCAGAAATCGTTGATAAAATCCATGATATGGTGGTGGATGACAGAAGAGTGAAGGTGCGTGAGATTGCTAGTGCTGTGCGCATCTCGAATGAACATTTGGACATGACAAAGCTATCCGCAAGATTGGTGCCGCGATTGCTCACGCTTGACCAAAAACGAAATCGTGTGAAGTGTTACAAGGACGGTTTGCAGCTGTTCCAGAAGAACCCGCAGGACTTTAAGCGTCGTTTCGTCACTGTGGATGAAACATGGATACATCACTACACTCCTGAGACCAAAGAACAATCTAAACAATGGGTTACCAAGGGGGAATCTGCGCCAAAAAAAGGCGAAGACCGTTCCTTCGGCCGGAAAGATTATGGCGACTGTCTTTTGGGATTCGCAAGGAATAATCCTCATCGACTATCTGGTAAAGGGTAAAACTATTACAGGTGCATATTATTCATCTTTATTGGACCGTTTGAAAACCGAGCTGCAAGAAAAATGCCCACGATTGGCCCACAAAAAAAGTCCTTTTCCATCACGACAACGCACCAGCTCACACCTCAGCAGTTGTGGCCGCAAAATTAATGGAAATAGGGTTCCAAATCGTTTCACATCCCCCCTATTCTCCAGACTTGGCTCCCTCGGACTACTATTTGTTCCCCAATATGAAGAAATGGCTGGCGGGAAAAAGATTTTATTCAAACGAGGAGATGATTGCAGAAACGAATGGCTATTTTTCAGACTTGGACAAATCCTATTATTCGGAAGGGATCAACAAACTAGAGCAGCGTTGGATGAAGTGTATAAGCCTAAAAGGAGACTATGTTGAAAAATAAAAAAGGTTTACCCCCAAAAAATTAAGTAGTTTTTATTTTTGCACGGACTTTTCAAACGACCCTCGTAAGTTTGTTTCGACTTGCTGTTCCTCCAATTTAGCACCAAAATGGTTTTCAATACTTCATGGGATATAAGCGGATAGCGGTTTTTCCAACAGCACAAGCAATTAGGGACGTGTTTTCGCCAGGTAGAAATATCGCTGCTAAAAAGATCAGGGCCAAGAATTCTTTTCCCTGTGGCTCCCTCACTTTGTTTTTATTTTAATATTAAATTAAATAAAAATTAACCTAATATTTGTTTAAAACTCGAAATAGAACTTAATTAATATGCTGTGTTAAAATATTTTATGCAGGGACGGAAAATAAAATCATTTGAATTATTTGTTTATTTAATTCGTTTTTAATTTTAAAAGCTCAATTTCAATTTTTTTTCCCAAAGGTTTTTTGGAAATGTAAATATTAATTCCAGTAAAAATTATTAGGTTGGACGCTTAATAAAAAATAAATGATTTGGTTTAGATTAAAAGTCCGTATTTTTTCAATTTTTTTCTTTTTTTTTTTAATAAAATAATTACTCTTATTTAATTGGTTAAATAATTAGTAATTAAATTTTATGAGAACAGTATTGATCACCTCAATCAATTAACCTATTTTTTGGGAATCTTAAATGGATTAAGGCTAAAATACATTCCAGTTAATTCGAATTCCCTTCTCTATTTTCTTTAATTATTTGCTTATTAATATTAGTGGTATAATAATCCTCTCGCCGGAAATGGCACGTTATTTAGAAACGCCCTTGATTTAAAATTGTTAGTAAGGAGATTGGGGTACATGCGCATATCGGGTCCACATTTTTTTTGGGATAACGTCTTTAAATTTGAATCATATGGTGGCAATCCAAAAAAAAAAAAACGAATGATAACAAAATCGGGGGATAAAGTTTGGCATTATAGCTTCGAATCTGTCGTCTACATCCAAAATTAAATTAGACCACTGGATAGCTGAAAGGATCAAAGAATTCATTACGATAAGCGAGGACTGTGACGCATCGCGCTCGGTGGAGGGGGAAGCGCCGCCATTTCGAGATTGATATTTGCAAATGGTATAACTTTTGACTCGGAGAGGCTACGAAGTTCGTTTAAGTTTTAATCGTCAGCTGTCGTCACAATCTATCGATTGCATATAAAACATTAGTGTAAAATAGTGACAGTGAATATAATAAGGTGTTAGAATAAAAAAAAATATTCTCAAAAATATATAATGTCGGCTTGTACGCGTCGAAAAGCCAAAACCAAATGCAGAGATCGTATACGGTTGGAAAGGGCTTCTCAAGAACAATCGAATGGTATTAATAAAACACCATATGATCGAGTCAAGCTGTGCCGGGAACGTAAAAGAATGAATGCGGCCGAGCGGATCAACCGAGCGGTGTCCAGTACATCTACAGCTGTGGCGGTTGAAATTATGCAAGTGGATGATGAAATCGCTTCTACATCGACAACGGACTTCATAGGCATAGATTGTGTTCGATCGTCGATTAATGAAGACCCATTGGGCAGCAACTAGTGCACGTTTCACTACGACGTTTGGTCAACAATCCATTCGGACATAATTGTGATGTGTGTGATTGTCTTTGGTTTCTGCGCTCATTGAAGCTAACAAAAGAAAAACACTTACCGCTGCTTAATAATATTATTATATTATAAAAAATATAACGTATTCACGTACTACACACGGCCTTGGCAATGACAGAGCCACAGTTTTTTTTTTTGGAATCCAGTTTAGGCTAAGCCCTTCTCTTTGTCAAGGCTATCCGAAACATTTTTGAAGACGTGCTTCAGGCTTGAGTAGAGAGATCTTTTGCCATCAGATCACAGTGTTGTTTCTTTGCGTACAATGACAAACTCAATGGGCGCACCTGAAGAAGTTTGAATCCTAGAATGCGTTTAGTTTAGACGGAAAACTTTCAGAATCTTTGACTTCTTGGATACCGTTGTTTGATTGGAATGGGAGTGCTTTAGGGACTTGTTCAGTGCTCCAGTAAAGGGACGCCCTAAAAAAAAAAAAATGTTACGGAATTTACAAGGGCCAGTTCAACCTCCTTACGTACCCCCCCCCCCCTTAATCACTGGTGAAAATCAAATTCAAATTCGAGTTTTTTTATTTTTATTATATACAAAACAATGAAAACCATTCTTGGGTTGAAAAGAAAATAGGAAAAGTTTTTCCGAGAATAATATTGTATAATTTACACTTTATTTTTCTTCTTTTTTTCCCAACCTCCGGCTAGAACATAATTGAAAAAGAGAATTGCTATTTCTAAAAAAAAAAGAAGGAAAATGCAGTTCTACTAGACGGGATCTAAACAAAGAACATATTTACCCACACTTTGGACCAGCTAAAACTCGTGGGAGATGATAACGGTAATTTCGAGGGTAAAGGGATAAGATTTTAATATTAAGTACCCGGGAGCTTTGCTTTGTTTTACACTTAAGTTTTGTTAATTTCAGTTAGGGGAAGGTCAAGTAAGAGTGTAGGAGGGCGCAAAACAGATTTTTCTTCAACTTTGCTTGAACCCTTTTCATCGGCTGTGAACCCATTCCTAACCCATTTTTTTTCTTCTACTATTACTATTTTCACCTTAACGAATCGTTTTATACTATCGACTAATGACACACAAGTAACGTTCACCTAGGGTCCACCATAATAGGATCTCGTAGTTGTTCCGATGTAGAGGAAACGACCTGTCCTAGATCTTTCAACTCACACTCCCGTTTATCACCAAGGCAAGAAGAGCCCTAAGGCTCAGTTCCGGACTAACTCGTTAGTATTAGACCCTTCAAGTTTTTAGATCAATAATACCTTTCCACGTCCTACCTTTCCTCAATCCTTGAAGGTACGGTCTATGCCCTTTTCCTCTAATCACTCTCTCTCGTGTTACTTATATTTTCCTTGTCACTTTTCTTCTTCAATAAAAAGAAAATCCTTTTATTGAGACGTTGTTACATACTGCTGGAATTCGTAAAATTAAATTATTTGGAAACGTTACTACTGGAATATTGGTTTCATACTCGGCCCTCTCAACTTTATTATTGTCTCTCTCATCAACTTAGCCACTAAAATTTGACAAGCTATTCTGAGATAGGATTATAAGTAATCATCCACACCTTTTTTAGAGCCAAAAATGATATTCTGTTTCTCTTAATGCTCCTTAGAAGAAAGTATTTTATTCAGTTGATTATAGCTTTTGAAATTTTTACAAAGAGTTTTCGTTCTAAGGTCTTGTAAGTTCGAAAACTGAAAACTGTGAGTTCGACTTTACTGTGAAACTTTTTAACTGAAAACGTTTTTCTTTTTAAATTCGACTAAGAAACATTTCCGGTGACTGGAATGGATAGGCTTTCAGCTTTAAGTAGCTTAAAAATTCCTCTAAGAGAAACTCTAAGAAAAAAAAGTAGCTATACCAAACATATTTTATGCGATTTTTCTTTTAGCGTGATGCTATTGTCACTCTACATCACGTGATATAGTAAAGAAAAATCAAGATATAATGCAAAAGTATAGAGTAAAGCTGATAACTATGTTTTCTCATTCTCCTTCTCTCTTCCTCTCTGCCCTTAAAATAAGGGACTTTGTAAAGTGGATTTTGGGTTATAAAGTTACGAAGATGACACCCTTTCCAACGTCCTTAAATAAGGGATGGAGAATAGTTTTATACTTCCATTCCTAGATGTTTGTTGGATTTAAAGATTTTAAAGAAGACTGGCTTGTGTCTATTGCTTGGCTTTATTTTGGTGCAATTAGGATTTTTACTTGACAAAATTTTATTGGTTTACCAGTAACAGTAGAACGGGAAGTAGGCTCTCTCTCTTTTTGTCGCAAGTTTCTAGCTAGTTCTCTTACAGAGTTAGATAAGTAGTCTGAGAGGGCAGCTAGCTAAGTTCAGGCCAATGTAGTTGTCTCTTAGGCGTTTCAAAATAGGGTGGTACCTAAATATGGCTTTTAATGTTTACTGGGTCATAGGGCTTTTTTGGTGAGGTATGATAGGCTCAATCAAATTCCACAATTTGGTAGGCCAAACCCAAAGTAAGGGTTCCTCAACTTCGACTTCTGCCTCCAGAAGACCAAGAAGTGATGGTGTGCAAAAATGAATGGTGAGAGACACCCGATTGACCTCCAATTGTTTCCTCTACAGTTCTTCTAGTGCCATGGGACGGCAAAATAGTCATTTTGTGGGGGGAGGGGCCTCGTTGTCAGATCAACAGACTCACCCCAAGTTCTTATCTATTTTTTGGATCACCAAGGGACCAATTTTTCTCAATTATTTTACCAGTTGCAATAAAAAAAAAAAAGAAGCTCTACTGTGGCTGTGTCTTGGACACGGCCGTGTGTTGTACGTGAATACGTTTACGTAACAGGTTATATTTTTTATATAAAATATTTTTATTTATGTATTTAGGATGAAATCAAGGAAACAAATAATTACTGTGTTACAATATAACTTTATTAATTGTAGGTCTGTGATAGGAAAAGTACGACACAAATGGCATACAATATACATCGAGATTTCTGGTAAACGTTAAATCAATATAGGTATTACCTAACGTTGTTGGAGAAGTTTCAATATTAGACAAATTGAACTCACAGTCCTCGCTTATCGTAATGAATTCTATCCAGTGGTCTAATTTAATTTTGGATGTAGACGATAGATTCGAAACTATAATGCCAAACTGTATCCCCCGATTTTGTTATCTTTAGATTTTTTGGATTGCCACCATATGATTCAAATTTAAAGACGTATTCTCGTCAAAAAATCATCTCTTCAATTTAATCTCTAAGCTAAAAATTAATTTTAGTAAATGCAATCTAATCCTTGGACTATTCCTGGACATAGAAAGCTCATAATCGATTCAAACTGTTTAGAAGTTAAGACACGTGTCCGAACTTCTCCCTAGACTACTAAATGACCGCTTTAAATTATCACTTGCTAATAAGAGTCTTCTTCTTGTTGGGATCACTATAGATGTAACAAGACTGAAACTGCACTTCGAACTTCTAAAGTTCTAATCTAAAAAAAAAGAAACGTATTAAAATTAATCCAATCAAAAATTCTTCACCAAATTACTAACTCTCCGATCCATGGGTCCAATCTTACTCTCCACAAAGAATCTTGACATTCCTTTCAACACCATACTGGCCAAAAGTTAACAATCTAAGTTAGGCTTTTTAACCATCCTAACAACACCTTTGGGTCCAAGTCTTTGGCTCAAATTCCCCATCTGGATACCGCAAACGATGCGTGAATCTCTGTATTCCTTGCGAGCTGCTAAATAATTAATGACAATCATCACTGGAACATAACAACTCCAATTTAATCAAACAACTAATTTCTCACCAACGGTTTTGTAAAATCCAGTTTCAGTTTTACAAATTTAAGCCTAAAATTTACTAAATTCTTTCTTCGTAACTAAAAAAATATTATTTCCTCATTTTAACTGTATTTCTAAATTGAATGCATCCGTTTTCTGCTCAAAACTCTTTTTACTCCTCAGCTTATTTCATGACCCTTACACTTATTGGCTGCATCAATAATTCTATAAAACAAGGCTTTTAAGGCTTTCCTTCCTTCCTCACTCTCTCTCTCTCTCGACCTCCTAAACCATTCTCTTCTTCATATGAACAGTTTATAGTCTTCCTCCTCCCCAAAAAAAGGTCCCGCTTTCGAACCATTTGCATCTAATCCATCTAAAGTAAAGTAATTGCCTATTTTTTCAGGCAGACTTTACATCCAATTACCAAATTAGGTGTCGTGGACGGAGGCGACTAGCAAACATACTTTACTATAAATTTCTCATATTAACCATTAAATAAAATACAAGGGCTAGACCAGGAATCGAATCACTAACCAACAATACATCTTAGCTTTGCGGGTCTAGCCTATAACCGCCTAACACACTTTATTGTAAATTTCTCATAATAACCATTAAATAAAATCCAAGGGCTAGACTAGTACCGCAATACATCTTAGCTTTGCGGGTCTAGCCTATAACCGCCTAACACACTTTATTGTAAATTTCTCATAATAACCATTAAATAAAATCCAAGGCCTAGACCGGGAATCGAATCCACTAACCAACAATACATCTTAGCTTTGCGGGTCTAGCCTCTAACCGCTCGGCTATCGTGGCGCCTCCAATCCATCTAATTCAATGGAAATCCCTCTTTATAATTAATATGATTCCTTATACTTCAAAAATACTTCAAACTATTCTTAGTTTTAGGCCAAATTATAGAGAAACATTTATTTAAAAAAAGTTATTTCCCCATCTTGAAAATTAAAAAAAAATAATTCCAGACCATCTTTGGAGCGAGCTTTGGTTTCAAGATTTGAGCATCAATATTGAACTACGAAGTTGAAGCTTAAGGATATTTCTAAGCGTTTCATCCTTCTAGGAACCAAATCTTCTACACACAAAGGGACAATGCTCCCTTCTTATATATCCAACCGCACCATTTCTTTTCTGTCTGACGTAACCAAAATCCGCCGTAATAAATAATCTTCCCCAACATATCAGATCATGCTTTTTGGTCTGGTCGCCTCTCTCTTTCCTGACAATTCCTGACGGTCCTTTTCATCCTCAAGATTTGGTGACTGCAACCCACTGTCACTAGCTTCCCTTCTCTCTTTGATTGTTATTTTTACATTAAATCAGCTGTATCGATTGTGTGTGCAACTTCCTCCCCGCAGTAATTATTTTAAAAAAATCTTTGAATTGAAAATTACCACTGTTGCTGAATAAGGGAAAATTCCAATTTTTATAAAAATATTTGTGCCATGTCTTTGAGGATTGCTAGGAGAGACGTGTTTTATTTTACTTTTAAATAAAGAATGAAATTCCAGACACTTTGTTTAAAAATGTATATTTGCCCAGTGATGTTATTTTAGATTCATGACACGTGACCTATACGTCATGAATATGTGTGACGTGTGCATACGTTAACCTTTTGCACTCGTAAATAAATCAGCTCCTTCAACCACCAATCAGCCATGACATCAGCCCCTTTCTTAATTAGGTAATTATGTTTCACAAAGATTTACCTCAATTAACTTCCCCAAAATCTGAAATTCTGCGTTAATTAATGGGAAACATAATCTTAAATTTCCATTCTTGAGGCACTTTTCCCCTTTAATTGTTTCATTCTTCTTCTTCTTCTTCAAAAAAAAACTTACATTGTTCTAGACGATTCTAACAAGTGTATTATCTCAAGCAGGTGGGGGTAATCTTCCCGTGGACCTTTAGAAAGTTAGATCCTTTTTTTTCCCTTATCACAGAACTCTTTCCCTCTCCCCAATCTCCACCTCTTTGTTGAAATAAGATGGGGTCCAGTGAGAAGGCAGAAAAGACAAGGAATTAGATTTAACACCCCTCCCCCCCCAAAAAAAAACGCTTTGGTCGAAGATCAAAAGAGCAACCCACCTGTAGCAGGAAATAGGACTGACATTCTGAAGACATTTCTCTCTCTCTCTTTTCCCCTCTACTCCTCCTCACCCTAGCACACTCTCACTATATCTAAAAAAAAAAAAAATCTTTCGAGGTACCCGAGCATCTTTAAGGAATTCAATAAAGAAACCCCTAGAGGGAAATTTATTCGTCCATCGGTGGTTTTAAATATTCATACCTTTTAATAATTTACCACAACTAGGGCCAAATACAAATATATAAATATATTTAATTCATTTGATTATTTAACGGGAAAAGTTTGCCATAAATAATGTAACATAACTGAGCAATGAACCATAAATAATTTATTTTCGAGGCGCCACGGGTAGCCGAGCGGTTATATAGGCAAGACCCACCCGCAAAGCTAAGATGTATTGCGGTATTAGTCTAGCCCTTGGATTTTATTTAATGGTTAATATAAGAAATTTATGGTAAAGTACGTTTGCTAGTCGCCTCGGTAGCCGAGCGGTTATAGGCTAGACCCGCAAAGCTAAGATGTATTGCGGTACTAGTCTAGCCCTTGGATTTTATTTAATGGTTAATATGAGAAATTTATAGTAAAGTATGTTAGGCGTTTATAGGCTAGACCCGCAAAGCTAAGATGTATTGCGGTACTAGTCTATCCCTTGGATTTTATTTAATGGTTAATATGAGAAATTTATAGTAAAGTATGTTAGGCGGATATAGGCTAGACCCGCAAAGCTAAGATGTATTGCGGTACTAGTCTAGCCCTTGGATTTTATTTAATGGTTAATATGAGAAAATAGTTAAGTATGTTAGGCGGATATAGGCTAGACCCGCAAAGCTAAGATGTATTGCGGTACTAGTCTAGCCCTTGGATTTTATTTAATGGTTAATATGAGAAATTTATAAAGTGTGTTTGTTAGTCGCCTTTGTTCACGACACCTTATTTGGTAGTTTTGGATATAAAGCATGCCTGAAAAAGATAGGCAAAAAAAAACAAAAAAAAAAAAAAAATTCCGGACTAACTACCACATAAACACTCACACATAAGAAAGGCTTACTTAGAAAGGCCTATCCCACATAACGAGGCCATTAGCGTAATCCTAATTAATAACTGGATAATTAGGCTTTGCAATTAAATTGCTTTTTTTTTCTTTTTTCTTTTTTAAAGAAGCTGTGGCCATATGTTAGTTTGGGGAGGTTATTTGGTTGTCGAATATTTAAACATAACCTTGTATCTTATATTTTGTGATTTCCGCTCCAAACTTTTACATCATTGAGAGAGGGTTACACTAATTCTTTTTTAGTTCGTAATGTAGAGGATTATCATTTTTATAGTTTTGATCATTTTATAATCGTATAAATGTAAATATTACCGATTTATATTTTATCTTAAAGATACAGGGTGTCCCAAGCTATATGGATAACGACTTTTTCTCGGAAACTAAGATTGCTAGAAAAAAAAAACTAAAAAATATGAGTTCCCTTAGTTTTTTGTTAGAAATCCCAATTTAATTTGTAAAATTTTTCCAGAAGCGAGATACAGGCACCAACTTCATTTTTTCAAATGGGGAGGTGTGGTTTTTATTTAAGAAATAGATTCTCTACTTTAGTTCATCTACAGATGCAATTCCTGATACACCTAGATTCAGAAATGCTTTTAGATAAGCAGAAATAAGAAAAGAAAGAAAAAAGTTATGAATAATCACCTTGTTTTTCTAGGATACAGGGGTAAAGGTGTTTGTGGGGTATCCCCAAAGGAAATAGTCCATAGGTGTCAAGTCCGGTGAGAGAGGTGGCCACTGAATTCCGCCGTGTCGATATAAAGCCATCAGGCAAGTAAAGAGATATCTCAATAGGCAATTTGATGGGCATGTTATATCGACATGCGATTCAGTGGCCACCTCTCTCACCGGACTTGACACCTATGGACTATTTCCTCTGGGGACACCTGAAAAACAAGGTGATTATTCATAACTTTTTTCTTTCTTTTCTTATTTCTGCTCATCTAAAAGCATTTCTAAATCTAGGTGTACCAGGGATTGCATCTGTAGATGAACTAAAGCAGAGAATAATATGTAGATGCCTGTAACTCGGTTAAATTCGAATCTATTTCTTTGGCAGTAAGGGACAATTGGCAGGAAAGAGCATGTCTATGCATCTCTAATGGTGGAGGCCATTTTGAGCATGATCTGTAATATTAATGAGGAGTAAAATTTATAATAAAATAACACTTTTCGTCTTATTCAATCAAAAAGCAGTTATAATATTATCATTTTGTCATTTCTTGTAAGAATCATGTTTTCATTCATAACTTCTAAAATATCGCTCACAGAAAAAAACCGTTCGAGTAAATTTTTCTTAAAAAAATAAATAGAGGAATCTATTTCTGAAATAAAAACCGCACCTCCCCATTTGAAAAAATGAAGTTGGTGCCTGTATCTCGCTTCTGGAAGCACCGAAAAAAATTTACAAATTAAATTTGGATTCCTAACAAAAAACTAAGGGAACACGTATTTTTTAGTTTTTTTCTAGCTATCTTAGTTTCCGAGAAAAAGTCGTTATCCATATAGCTTGGGACACCCTGTATATTAATTCATAGAATATTAATATTAATCATAGTATATTAATCCAGAGAAATCAACTAGGAATATTTGATAATTTAGTGATTAATCCAGCTGTTAAATTATTTCAAGCCAGTTTATACAATAATCCTTTTCAAGATGGTTCTAGTTCAATGATTCAAAGATGCTGTAGAATTCTGGCCACAATGTCTCTGCTAAAATCACTTCCTCCCCATAATCCTTTCCTGCATTTATTATAAAGCTGAAGATATTATAATGTTTCTCTACTATAAGATACGGAACCTACTGTGATTGGTTCTCAAAACTAAAGGGTTGAAACAACTAAATTTTCTTTTTCATTAATTTTGTTTTTGTTTTTCGATTTTGTGGCTATAAAACTGGTACGACTAAATAAGTGCTGAAGGAAAACTTAGCTTAAGGAAATCATTGTTTAGATCTCGAATAATAATTCGAAGGAAATTCAAGTTAACGGGCATTTCAGTGCCCATCACTGACGTAGACTAATATACACAGTCGAATCCAAAATAAAAACGATGTAATTTGAATGTATTGTAGAAATATTTATATAATATTGTATTCTCGACTACATTGTGGGCATATTATCAAAAATCGGACTTATGTAATAAAAAATAAAATAAAACTTTATCACCATTTCTCTGCTCTATGTGTAATAAAGATTGTAAACAAAGATTAACTACCAAATTTACAAGCCAATGGTAATAAATGCATGAGTAAACGTACAAAATGGGTAGAAAGCCCCATAACTTGCTCACAAAATGCAATAAACTTTTACCTTCATTATTTTTATTATTATTATTATTATTAGGTACCCGTAATAACAGTGACCGTAAAAATGGGCTAATAAAAAATTTAAAAAGAAAAAAAAATTTTTTTGTTCATTACATTTACATACAATTTTTGTTTAATAAGACAAAAAAAACAAAATCAGATTGGACCAGTAAAGTAGGGAAATACAGTTCAGGAAGTGCTTCCTCAATTTGGACCGGTATCCTCTTTCCTTAGATTAGATAAGATTGTAATAGGGCGTCCCTTAAGGCCTACTCCACTGCGACCCCTTCGGATCTATTGTGGCTCGCCCTCCAGACCTGTCCTTTTAATCAGACTCTTAATTCTGGAGAGTGACTCCTGGTGTAAAGCTCCTCAGGCCTTGGTTTTCACCTCCCTGAGAAGTAACATCCTTAGCCCCAGACAAACCCCGTCACACTGACACAACACGTGCAGTGCCCGTTTCCTCCACCTCCTCCTGCTGACAGAACCTACAAAGGCTAGCCATCTGCCAGGCCCATGCGATGCATGTGTTTTCTGAGCCTGCAGTGGGCCTGGTTAATAGACCTACAATTATCCTTATAGCCCCACACGGTCTTGACGGATCCTTTTTTCCCTTGCTTTGTAAAAATTCTTTTTCTTTCGAAGATTTCTTGGATTCTGAGCTGTGATTTAGCTTTATCCCTAAAGTATCAGAGGTGCATTCTATAATATGAATAAAAGTAAAATTCGAAATTTGAATAGAATTGATTAAGCCGTAATACTTTACTTGTGCTTTTTTAGCTATTTGTTTCGTACAAAATTTTTTGGATCGCGCCCGATATTTTAATATATAAAAAATAAATTTATTTGAGTGAGATAGGAATTTAAATTTAATAAATAAATAGAAATAATTGGCCAGGAAATACGAGCGGATGTAATTCATATAAAATAAAAAAAAAATATTCTAAGCCCAACAGATAGTAGTCAGTCCCCTACTACAAGCCGAGGTAAAAAAATGAAAGGTATATATGAGGCTGTGTTGGGAAATTTGCGGAGGCGGTGGTTGGTGGGGCAAAGCCTATGCCATATTTAGTCCAATTAGAAAAGCTTTGGGAAATCTAGTATGTTTTAACAAAATGGAAGATCGCTTTTTCATTTATCTTTTATTTTTAAAAAATAATTTTCCAATTTTTGTTTTTCGTCCAGTGAGGGGCGTACATGTGGTGGTGCTACAAATTTGAGGTTTAAACTTGGACGGAGGATGTTTGTTGATTAGTTCAGTACAAATAACTGCAAATAACTGCCGTAGAATTTCCGTTTTATGTAGAATTATATACAATATATTCAGAGCGTGTATATGTGTTTTTAGTGTAATTTTTTCTCGACGTTGCTCAAGCTTTCGATCGCGTCTGGCACCGGGGATTGCTTGCCAAACTCAAGAGCATCCTACCAACTACATATTTTCTCATCCTTCAATCTTACCTTACTGGACGCTTATTTAGTATCGTCTGTGGAAATTCCTACTCTCCTTGTTACCCAGTTCGAGCAGGTGTTCCCCAGGGAAGTGTCCTTGGGCCTGTACTCTACACCATATACACTGCTGATATTCCTACCAATCCTCGTACCTTCCTTTTTACTTATGCCGATGATACGGCCATCCTCTCTCCTCATAAAGACCCGGTCCTTGCCTACCGCTTCCTCCAATCCCATATAGAATCTCTTGAGCCTTGGCTAAAGAAATGGAGAATTAAAATTAATGAAAATAAATGTAATTACATTACATTCTCCCTAAGGCGAACTATCCTTCCACCCGTTTACCTAAACCTCACTCCTCTTCCCACAACAGATTGTGTTAAGTACCTAGGACTCTTCATGGACAAACGCCTAACCTGGAATCCACATACTAGACACAAACGAAAAGAACCGAACAGACGATACAAACTTCTCTCTAGACTTCTCGACAAGCGATCTAAACTCTCTCTAACAGAATAAACGACTTATCTACACTATGATACTGAAACCTGCCTGGACTTACGGAATGGAACTTTGGGGCTCAGCCAAAGCTTCCAATATCTACAGAATCTAATCCTTCCAGTCAAAAACTCTCCGTCGAATCGCTAATGCTTCTTACTTTGTTTCCAATCATACCTTGCACCGAGATTTCCTTGTTCCCCTATGTTTCAGAAGCTGTAAGATCCCGTTACTTTAAATTCCACACATCAATCACCTCACATCCCAATCCTCTAGTAGCTCAACTTACCACTCTACCAGGATATCCTCCCAGGCGGTTGAAGCGCAGGTGGCCACGCGATCTTCTAAATGAAGTAAGAGCCAATGTTCCAATAGTTGGAACTGTACCACTTTGGGAGTTTCACCAATGGGTGAATTCTCCCCTCATGTATTCATGTATCTATTCCAGTATCATCTTGTATCAGCTTCACTTGACGCAGAATTATTCTGCAGTTGTGAAAATAAATAAATTAAAAAAAAAAAAAAAAGTGTAATTTTATATATCTGTTTCGAGCGAATTTATCTGATACTAAATTACCTGAACAGATTTTATATCTACTTAATTTTATAGGGGGGGGCACACACAAAAAACTAAAATAAATAAAATAAAATAAAAATAAGTGCATTAAGTTTTTGATCACGTAACAGACCAATTTATGTTTATCAAGCCAATGAAAATTGCATGTTATAACAGGTCTTTACTCCGTAATTCAGGTTACATCCGTTTTGTCTCTGCTTCACGTAGTTGTACGCTCTGAAGTCGGAGTAATTTTTGTTACAGGCAATTTAAGATATATCTGAAAGAACAATTCATTATACTGATAAGTTGTATTATCATATCGGTACTGTGTGCCTTCAAAATCTAAAACAGAATTTTCTTCCTCTGTTTATTTTTTACATTTACGATATCTTGGAATAGAATTTTCACCGGAAGTGACCTAACTCAAAAGAGGAAATCGCCGTATCTTAAATCTTGCTGACCCCGCCCCCCTTTCCGCTTTAACTTCATGACAAAATCGGTCAATTAAAAAAAAAATGCGTCTCTACTTTTTTCGCTTCAGTTTTGTTTTTATCGGATTTTGTTGTAAGCTGCTTCGATTAATGTCATTGAACTTCGTGTAACAAAAATTATAATAATAGTTCGTCCCGTGCATGACGTTAAACTGCGTCCTGAGGAGGATCAACCTCGTCAACTGTAGTGAAAGAAATCTGCCAAGACTGTTGATCTGAACAATTTCTTCAGTAACCATGGTAGTTCCTGCCTAAAAAAGGGGTTTTGGAAAGAGGCAATGTCCGTGGGAAAAAAAGACTCATGAGTGGATGAGAGCTCTTCGATTGTTATCATGCCTCGTAGGGAAGGGATTAGCTATGCGGTTAGCGTACTGGACTCCCATGCGGAGGTTCGAATCCAGCTGCTGACCCTTAGATTTTCTCTCTTCCTAGGAGCTTCTTACAGTTCACTGTCCGGTGATTGACAGTGTCGTCTGTAACGAGAGAACACTATCCGGAGGCCGGCAGTGCACTGAAAAAAGCTCCGGGCACCAATAACCTTAGATGTTGACGCGCCTTAAAAAAAATAGAAAAAAGATGCCTCTTAGAAATGAAGTTCAAGTCAAGTACGGCTGCTTGGAATTTGGCATTTCTGGAGCTGGTGATGAAAGTTACAGCATCCTGTACACTGATGAACCGGAAGAAGCTTAGGACCTAGATGTTTTCCAAACTAATCTGCTTGAAGGTCCACATCTAGGCAACATGGTGTGATCAAAAAAAAAAAATTTACAATCTCCAACTTAAGATTAGATACTCCGACTAATACCACGCAAAGAACTTGGCTCAAAGCGGTATATCAAGAATCTGGCGAATTCTCTTTCACCATCCGGTGAGACCTAAAAATACTCTTGCCTACAAAGGAACTGTATTAGAACTTAGTCGATGGCTTGCAACCCCAGCGCATCACAGACCCACTTCATCCGGCAAGGAAAATAATCATCTACGCCTATATTTGAAGAAAAGTACAAACAGGAAGGGAACCATTGAGAAGAATTTTGTGCAGCGAGGATTTCTATCAGCGGAGATCGATACATAAATTCGATAAATGAAAATTTAAATACTATAAATCCATACAATCGATAAACGTTATATTACAATAAAATGAAACTATATAGTATATATACAGGGTGACCAAAGTTATATGCTCCACCCACTTTTTTTTTAACGGCGGGAAATTTCGAAAAAATAAAAAACACGTATTTAATCATTTTTAGTCTAGTTTATTTTTAGTGATTGACCCATTTTTTTAAACCCTTGTATCTCGAGATGCAGCATCCAACTTTTGTTTTTCAAATGGAACGTTATATTTTTTGTTGCATATTTTTGTAGTATTTGAGCTCCTAAAAACAACAAAAAAATGTTTTTTGAAATCGGTTAGGTTTTTCAAAAGTTATGGTAATTTAAAATATGAAAACCAAATTTCAGTTTACTGTCAAAATTACGTTATTTTTTTTAAAGAATCTGTTCAAACTGGGCACAACCAACGGATAGGCAAGCCAAAACTCTGGACTCCCACGCTTTGATTGTAGCAGCACTTATCGTGGCGAAGTCAAGATCTAGGCAGGCTAGAAGTATTCGACGTTCAGGTTGTTTTTTCTACAAACGTTTAGGTGGAGTTATAGGAAATCAACTAATCGGCCCATACTTCTGCAGAGAGAACTTAACTGGTGAAAGGTATCCAACTTTTTTTTCAGAGACATTTTGCCAGTTCTGCTTGAAGATGTTCATCTACAACGTCGGCTAGATATGTATTTTCAACAAGATGGTTGCCCGGCACATAATGCGAGAGTGGTTCGAGGTTACCTGGACAGAAATTTCCATTAAAAGTGCATAAAGGACTCATTGTCCCATCCAATGGCCACCTCGATCTCCGGACTTAACCCAAATGGACTATTTTTTGTGGGGATACCTAAAAGAATAAAGTGTAAAGTATCCTTAATCCCGTGGCTTCAGTCGATGATCTGAAACGTCGAATACTTCTAGCCTGCCTAGATATTGACTTCTCTACCATAAGTGCTGCTACAAACAGAGCGTGGGAGTCTAGAGTTTTGGCTTGCCTATCCGTTGGTTGTGCCCAGTTTGAACAGATTCTTTTAAAAAAAATTACGTAATTTTGACAGTAAACTGAAATTTGTTTTTCATATTTTAAATTACCATAACTTTTGAATAACCTAACCGATTTCAAAAAAAATTTTTTTGTTGTTTTTAGGAGCTCAAATACTACAAAAATATGCAACAAAAAATATAACGTTGCATTTGAAAAACAAAAGTAGGATGCTGTATCTCGAGATACAGGGGTTTAAAAAAATGGGCCAATCACGTTAAAAAAAAAGTGGGTGGAGCATATAACTTTGGTCACCCTGAATATAAGTTTAAATACACCAATATTAATGAAGATTACTACGCAGCATCCTATTCTGCATTACAATACTTATGGAACGTAATTAATACTCGTATAATTAATATAAACTTAATTAATTGGTTCTCTGGAGAATTCCATCCATCTCCAGAGCTACCACCTTACTCGAACTCTTCTCCATTCTTCTCTACCTAGTGCTTTCGACCTCCAGGATAATTTTATGGCCCCCCCCTCTTAAAAAAAGAGACTATTCCAGGAACGCATCATCCCAGAATTCTTTCAGCACAATTTCTCCTACACAAAGAAGAGGAAAGAATTAAGAAAGATCTGCGTTTTTCCTTTAATAAATTTGTAACATTACATTGTTCATGTACTACTAAACATGTCAGCCATTGTAAAAAATAAAAAAAACCGGAAGTACGTAATAAAAAGCAACACTAAATATCTTTCTTTTCATTTTCTTTCGTTTCTTTTTCCGCCAGCTTTTAGTATCTAAAATGAGCCAGGTTTCAGAGTGGAGTATTTTTTACTTTAAACAAAGACAAATATCTTTCTCTTTTACATATAATTTTATTTGTGTTTTTTGTATTATTATTATTTATTAACTATTTATTTCAACTTTTTAATTGAAAAAAAAAAAAATCTAGTGCGACCACTCACACGTACTTTCTCTTACTAAAATCTCAGAGTTTAAACTCATAAATTTTCTCGTAACTCCGCATGTTTGAGTTACATTTAATTCTTATCCCTTTAGAAGGAATTTAGTTCCAATACCAGAAAAAAAAACACCCTTAATCGCATTTCCGTTAAAAAAATTTGTAGGTCTATGTTTGTGAAAGCACAATACAGGATGTACACGGAGGAGAGGTCAAAACTTCGGGTGGAGATGATTCAGCTGCTCAAATGCAACAAAAAATATTCTATTCACTTTGGCCCGATTCTCAATAGTGTCCAAGATATTTTGCATTTTTAATTTTTTCCATCGATATTCGCGTTTTTCCACCCATAAAAACGGCCGTAACTTTTCTATCCTTTATCCTACCACAAATCTGCTTATACCAAACGAAAGAGCATTAAATTTCCTATAAATATGCTAAATCAACAGCCTCAAAACGAATTGAAAAAATATAGTAGAAAATTTTAACAAAAATCATCGAGAATGAATTTTTTTAGATATTAAAGTAAAAATTTTAATTTTTTATAAAAAAACGTATTGAGGCTCTGGGTTAAGTAGATTTATAGGAAATTTAAAGCTCTTTCGTTTGGAATAAGCAGATTTGTTGTAGAATAAAGGATAGAAAAGTTACGGCCGTTTTTATGGGTGGAAAAACGCGAATATCGACCTGAAAAGTTAAAAATGCGAAATATCTTGGACACTATTGAGAATCAGGCCATAGTGAATAGAATTTTTTTTGTTGCATTTCAGCTGCTGAATCATCTCTCCCCCGAAGTTTCGACCTCTCTCCTCTGGGTACACCCTGTACACAGTTTAAAGAAGCCATTTGTGTGTACGTATATCTTAAAATAAGGGAAATCCTATTTGATAAAGCGTTATTACCAGTCAACGAATTTTCATCAAATTTGGAATATCTACGTCACATTGAATTCTTAATCGCGTTATATACGTAGTAAGCAAGTAAACTTAACGGTAATAGCACTTTAGAGCGAAAACTAACCACTTCTCTCTTCCAGAAATGTTCTTGTAAAAGTATGCATAAATGACACAGTAAGTTGGAACAAAATCGTTGGAACGTTTTTTAGGAAATGAAAAATCTATTCCAAGAAGTGATACTTCCGTATGATCGATTTCGACCAAAACCCTATAGTGTCCACCGGAAGCGAAATATCTCACTTGATCTTTCCGCAATACTTCGTTTTTAGGTTATGGTGCATAAAATGGGAACTTGTTTTTTTGAGATTCAGGAAGCCTGAAAACCGGATATTTCCGGTGAAAATATAAAATACAAAATTTGTATTGATCACAATACTGCCCTTAATCGAGTAAGAGAAAGAAAATTTAATTAATGAGTTTCCCTTTTTGAAAATGAAGAATTTCATAATATGCTAGCTTTTCACTGTATTTATTTTATAAACTAAAAGCCTAGGCTTTAGTAATATGAGAAAAGATCTCCTTTTGAAATGTTCCCCTCTCCTAATAGGAGTCACTTTTCCTATCCTTTTTATCCTGTTTAATTCATGCAGACACAGACACACACACACACACACTGACAAACTAAGAAGGGTGTAGATCATAAATTATGTGGCCAACATTTTATTAGTGCTGAAAGATTTGTATCTGTGTGTGTGTGTGTGTGTGTGTGTTATAGGATGGTAAAAGTTCACAGTTCACAGTATTTGTTTTCATTAAATAGGCAATAGACCCCCACGTGTATGTACAGGTACAGGAGGCGCAGTTAGTGGAGCTCAGCTATAAGAGGACATAGAAAATTAAATCCATGTTTATATGGCCAACATCTATGTGCATGTATATATGTATATATGCTATGTATAATGGGGATTCATGAACTCTCCAGAGATTAGTTAAACTGTTCTCTGCTGAACAGTTTCCATCTCTCTCTTCATCTCTCAATGGAATTTCCGGTAAAACTACGTCTGTACATAAGCACACACACACACACACACACACACACACACACACCACATTTTGTAAATAAAGAGATTCAGCCTGTACGATTTCCGGTTGAATAGAAGCGGTGCATTAAATTTGTTTAGCACCCAGAGATAGAGATAGATAGGGAGATAATCCTGTGGGCCACAGATTCCCTTTTTCTCTTCCAATCCATTAAATGTCAACACATTCTGAATAATCATTCCATTTAGAATCCTCTCTATCTCTCTCTCTGTCGTGAGTTCACAAAATCATCTCTTAAATACTCTGCAAAATTTTGCTAATACTAGAATAAAATGAGATGAATGACATTTGAAGAAGATACCTAGTGTATCTTCCTATAATTACTTCCTGCCGTTGGAATTAGTGAAGATGATCATGAAGCCATAGACGTTCAGTCGTCTTGCGGGTAAATTTAGGCTTGAAAGCTGTTTGTACAAGAGGATTGGTGATGTGAGTTGTAGAATCACTTCACATTTAAATCTTCTTGGTAATTAAGTTTGAACTTCTTCAATCATTATTTAACAATTCTAAGTGCAAGAAATCATTTTTAGGCCATTGTGTACTGTAATGGTATTTGAGGAGATGTTGGTTGTAGACGTTGATGGATAAATAACACTTTAGTATCGGTATAAGATTTTATATATTTATATGACTGACTGCCAAGGACTGTCTACTTTACACTACAAGAACAGAACAGACTGACTGACGAGGCTAAAACGATGTGTACAACTCAAGTGTAAGACTTTGAACAGGATTCTTCTTTGACTTTTCCCTCGTTTTTATATACATTCCCGAGCCTCCCCTCTCTGTGTGCCAAGGGGGCTCTGTGTACCAAAAGGGCTGTCTCTCTCTCTCTGGCTAGAGTGGATGAGTGGTGGGGGTTCACTACCCCTACATGTACTCGCCACCTGTAAGTTACCTATTTTTCCGTTCATTTCCACGTCAATAAGACTAAGGTTAGACTAACCCACCCTCAAGTACATATCGGGGAACTTTGATATTTGAGAAAATTAGTTAAGCCTTTTAATGGAACTTGGTTTGATTAAGGATGATGATAGACCAACAGGTATTGGCGGAGGCTCTGCTATTCTCATAGTCATTAGAAAGGTCATAGGGCCTAACTTATGTTTAGCTGCAATTAACCTACAATTTCCCATTAATAATTGCTGCAATTTTCCGCCCTTCCTCTTCCCTAAATACTTGTATGATATTTTATTTGTTCCCATTATTAACTTAAAATGTCTGTAATCGTTCTGTTTGAAACTTTATAATGTCACTAAAAATCGATTTAATTAGAGAAATTATTTAGGTTAGAGAGTTTTAATTTACACCGGAAATTGACGCATCAAAGAACGAAACAATTGATTTTCACAGATCTATATCTGCGTAAGTCTGACTGCATGAATCTAAAAATCGATAAATTACAGAAATTTCCAATTTTGTTATTAATCCAACTGCTGTCTATCACAGGGGACTCCAGGTTCAATTGATAGTGTAATATTACTGAATCGATTTTTCCAAGTTTTTGTGAGAGTTTTTCACCGATTTTCTGGCTTCTTTGTTGATCTATTTTTTTTTTTTTTGTACGTTTTATCTTCGTTTTTGCTCTATATGTCGAACGTTTCGGCACGAATTTTGTAACCTCATCCATAGGCCTGGATGTGGTATAGATGTCTGCTCTCTGAGTGTGAGAGAGATCATAATTATTATAGCATCTTTATTACCTAATTTAAGGCTCGTTAACATCTAAAGATCATTGCCGCCAAAGACCTTTCTTTTTTTAGTGCACTGCAAACCACTGGGCAGGGTTTCTCTCGTAACAGACAACTAGATAAATAAAGTAAAACTAATTAAATTATAGAGCTGTAAGGAATGTGTATTGTGGTACTGGCTTCGATTTCCGGTCTTAGGCCTTGGATTTTATTTAATGGTTAACAAAAGAAATTTACAGTAAAGTATGTTCGCTAGTCGCCATGGTAGCCGAGCGGTTTAGAGGCTAGACCCGCAAAGCTAAGATGTATTGCGGTACTAGTCTAGCCCTTGGATTTTATTTAATGGTTAATATGAGAAATTTATAGTAAAGTTTGTTAGGCGGTTATAGGCTAGACCTGCAAAGCTAAGATGTATCGCGGTACTAGTCTAGCCCTTGGATTTTATTTAATAGTTAATATGAGAAATTTATAGTAAAGTATGCTAGCTAGTCGCCTCCGTCCGCGACCCCTAATTTGGTAGCTGGATGTAAAGACGGCCTGAAAAAAATAGGCAATCACTTTACTACTTTTTATAGAGCTGTAAAGAGCTCCTAGTTAGAGAAAAATCTAAAGCCCAGCAGTTGGATTTGAACCCGAATCTCCGCAAGGGAACATACTGTACTATTAACAATTCCTTTATAGCAAATAAAAAGTCTATACGTGGGATTCGTACTGAGGATCTTTTACTTCGCCCTTAGATTTTCTACAAATCCATGCTCGTAACTAAAGCCACCAACATCCGCTCCTATATTCTTAGTATACAATGAGTAATTAAAACAACGTGATACAGAAAACTGATAAGATTATTGTTACCAGCTGTTTAGGAAGTATCAACTCAAAACATCTTGCTATTTCTAGTGATTTCATTATCACTTGCAGTAAGAGAAAAAAGAAAATGGAGTGAGTGAATAGTAAATGAAAATTTCCATAACATGGTTGTTGTTGTTGTTGTTTAGTTTTGGGGTGAACCGGAAGAAAATCTACCCGGAAGTTTGCACAACATGTCCTAAGATAGAGAAGGCTGGGTGCATTGTTGTTTTAGCCTCTTTGCGGGCCTATCGCACGGCTAGATAGGTCCCTTGGAATAGCTTGGGCCAATATGTTGAATAATATATTCCCCAAGTAATCCGATTTGTAACGTTAACTTGGGCTACCGGCCGCCAAATAACATGCAAAGTTATTTAGTTATAATCAGGTCTGAACTTTCAACCTATACCTACACCACCACTGCCTCCGTAATAATAATAATAATATTATGTTTTTCCCGTAATCTTTTGCCCAAGTGTTTGTGTGTGTGTGTTGTGCTTATGTCTTTTTCGAGTATAAAATTTTCACTTGAATACCAAAATTGTGAATAACCGCTCGGCTACCGTCGTGCCTAATTTTATTTGCACTTTTATTTGAGATCATTATTATTGTTAGCGTGCTTATAATGGATGAAAAAATCTACAGGAAGTAGTCTTTAGTATTGTTATTACAATTTCTCTTCCATCTAAGAAAATTTCTTCTAATCTTTAGCTCTCTTTTAATTTTAGATGAGTTGGATCTGTAACTCCAAGGTTTATATCTAAGTCAATAGCCCTTATAATAAGTTCTACATAGTTGGAAAAAACCTTAAACGATAGTTAATTAGAAATCATGGTATTCCTGCGGGTGATATCTCAGCTTAAAGACACAAACAACAATTACACTAGGCTAATCTCAGCTTAGAGGTTGTCGGATCCACCCTCGGAGATCCCAGATTCTGCCCCATCACACTTCCATCAAACAAAATAGAATTTAAAATATAAACTGAGAATCAACACCCTTATGAACCCACAGAAATGCCACAGCATGCCACGTTTACTCTCCGGCGGGGCTTCTGTCCACCTGTCCTCCACTTCAACAGCAATCCTCTTCCTTGTACACAGATCTGGTGCTAGCTATCTTGGGCTCTACATAGACAAAAACGACTCACGAGGAACCCACAACACTAGACTTAAAAGACAAGCAATGACGAAACGTGCGAAACTGTTTTACAGACTACTTGGACGACTACTCTAAATTACCCATTGAACTCAAACGTTTAATATACAGCACTATCCTCAAACCTATGGTGGACTTACGGACTAGAGCTGTGGGGTTCAGCCAAACCTACAAACAAACGGATTGTATAGGAGATTCCAATCAAAACTCCTCCGACAGATAGCTGACACTCCTTTCTACGGTGACTAATCTCATTCTTCACCACGACCTCAACAATCCCTTCATAGACCAACAAGCCAAGACTAAATACCAAAAATTCCATACTGCTCTTTCGACTAGCTCTAATCCTATTGTACTGTCTCTCGCTTCCTCTGACATCCCTAATACTCCTCGCCGAATGAATCGCCAGTGGCTCCGCGACTTCCTTACAGTCTGAAGAACTAAATCTCTCCTCTCTCCCACTCATATTCTCCTCTTCACATTCTCCTCTCTCCTATAGAGAGTGCTACCGCTGGGTAGTTTCTCTCCTCCTGCTCTTCCCGCTCCTTCCTGCACCTCCTATTTACTTATTGTATACAATGTATACAGATTGTAAATTACAAAATAAATTTTAAAAAAAAGGACGTAGCAAAACCTTCCCCAAAAAGTAATAAAATAATAATAATAATAATAATAAATGCTAGGGAAGGGATTAGCTATGAGGTTAGCATACTGGACTCCCACGCGGAGGTCCCGGGTTCGAATCCAGCAGCTGACCCTTAGATTTTCTCTTCCTAGGAGCTTCTTACAGCTCACTGTCCGGTGATGGACAGTGTTGTCTGTAACGAGAGAACACTGTCCGGAGGCCGGCAGTGCACTGGAAAAAGCTCCGGGCGCTAATGACCTCAGCTGTTGATGCGCCAAAAAAAAAAAAAAAAAAAAAAAAAAAAAAAAAAAAATAATAAATGCTATTAGGCCATCATAATAAAAAATCTATTGACAATCTATGAGAGTGCTGGTAATCTAATATCGCATAAAGTGGGAAATTGTGGAAGTAAGGAGGGGGAGAAAAAAATGAAGTCACAATTTGTCTATGACGTCATGCACTCATATGAA
Organism: Rhodnius prolixus; assembly: GCF_049639745.1. Taxonomy (NCBI): domain Eukaryota; kingdom Metazoa; phylum Arthropoda; class Insecta; order Hemiptera; family Reduviidae; genus Rhodnius; species Rhodnius prolixus. The sequence goes on along the minus strand of NW_027411583.1, from coordinate 7,930,186 downwards.
TTTAGGTGAAGTAATATCCGGTGATGTGAGCGTTGTGAGTTTTCTAATTTCCTCAATTTATTTTTTCTTTTTCCTTTTCCTGTTTTCTTGTTAATGTTAAAGATTTCATCACCATCTTATGTATGTTAAGGTTTTTCCATTTTCCAATTAAGGGAAATTATTGCTTAAATAAATATTTTCTTAATTACAAGAACTTTTCCCGTTTTTTTTTTTGCTTTTATAGATTTTTTTGGTTCTTCCTTCAGTTATTTAAATTTCCGGAATAGTTTCCTCTTCAGGTACATGGAACTATAACCTCTTTGAGGATAATTTGGACCGTTCTTTTTTTTTTCTTCCATTCGTCAAGATCTTCAACTTTCTTTGTGCTTAAGAAAAAACTGTTTATTCATCCCTATCCAAGTAGCGGTAATGGGAACCTTACAAGAGAAAAACAAACAAACAAAGACACGAAGAAAGGGATACGTTCTATTTTTTCCTGTTTGGGTGCGTTGCTGTTACATAGTTTGTGATGTAGAGACGTAAACTACCTTGTGATGCTGAGCACAAGAAACCTGAAGAACTTAACGAATGGTAGAAAACAACAAAAAGGCTAGACCTAGACTCGCAAAGCTTAAGATGTATTACTGGTTTAGTGGGTTTGATTCTACAGTCTAGGCCTTGGATTTTATTTAACTAGTTAAGCGTGTTTGACGTGTATACACGGTCAAACCAAATCTCTGTTACGGTGCGTTCGACTTGTATACTCGTAAAAAATATAAAATTGCCATTAACTATAAAAACTCGAAATTTTAATAAAATACAATAAGAATATTATTTGGTGGGATGTTTCCTTTATCTTACCAATAGAACTGCCAAGTATTTTATACGGAGGGAGTTGGTGGGAGCCAGCCAAATGATAAGTGATTGGTACATGTTCGGTCTCCGTATTAGAGATTGGGAAATTAGGCACACAAATAGAAGCTCTCAACCCTTGTGCAATGCCCGTTTTTACCTTAGATAGAGGTTCAGACGTCAGTACGAGCATGATTTCATTTTGCACAGAATTCAAAAAGCTCTTTTCTTCCTTGTAAAAGCTCTTGCGTCCTTAGTTAACTAGGAGCAATGCATACGTGAAGCGCTGCAAGAATGTTTGAATGAGCACAGAATGCACTGGTAATCTCAAGCCCCAGAGATATTGCAGAAAAAGTGCTTGCAGTGACTATTACGACGTTGTAAATTTTTGGTTGTTTTGCCCCCTGCGTTCGACGTTTATACACGTCATTGTCGTGATTTTAATTGTAACTGTGGAGGGATTTTTTTAAAACTAAATTCCACGCTTAACTGGTTAATGGTTAATATGAGAAACGTAACGATATTTCAATACAGAACGGATATATCCGGAAGCGCCCTGAATCGACTACAGTACTTCCTCTCACTAGTAGGAATAGCCGGAAGTAACAAAAAAAGGAAAAACAAAAAGGAAGCATTTCCCCTAAGCACATTTATTCTCTTTAAAAGTTTTCTGAAGGAAACAAGAGAAAACGTGGAAATAATAAATACAATGTTTAGGCTAAAATAGAATAAATGGGTACGGAATACATCTCAGGGTAAACATGTCAGGCAGGTAGCAGTTTCTCGCTATATATGGCCACACTGCCCCCTAGACTGGGTAGTTTACAGGAGGACCCCCTCCCTTTATAACTTGATTAGATAAGGCTGAGAGAATTAGGGCGAAGGGTTCCCCATATCCTCTCTTGTCTTCTGTTACAGACAGTCCAGGGTAGGGCAGTGTGTGGAAAGTTTATAACTATAGTTTCAAGATTTATGTTGGCCAGTTATTTATTAGACTGAAGAGTAGTGGATGGTGGTTTGTAGTTTTAGGCCCAAGTCAACTGAGTTGGTTGCTGGGTTTAGATTTGGCCAGGGTTAGATGTTTTGGGTGCTTCAAAACTTGATGTGCTTTTGTGGACTGTAAGCATGAGCTTCTAAACTCTGTCATATGAACTTTATTTCAACTTAGAACCAAAATCAAGTGACTACATTTTAACACAACAATAGCAATAATCAGAATGAATAATTATTTCATAAACCATGTACCATAAACCATAAACCAAACTGAGAAACCTCCGACCCTTGTATCTGTGTGGGGGTGTTTATGAAAGTTCTAAATTTTTAGACTCTCCAACATCACGAACAAGATCCTAGCTTTTTCAGACTAGTCGTTATTTCAGATCATCACCTGTAGATTACGTCTTTACATCACATACAAAGTAACAACAACGCAGTCATACGGGATAAAATAGAACTTATTCTTTTCTATCCTGGGACTACAAGGAAAAATTGCTCTATACTATGGGAATCTCTTTGGAGTTGTTTCCTGGAGATTTTACCCTATGAAATTGCATTCAAATTTGATTGGCTGCTCAGTAGGTCTGAGGAGGGCCCCCAGACCAGCAGAGGCTAGTTGGATGTATTTGTATGTCGTATGTAGACCCTAAGTAACCAGCCCCTACTAGCTCAAAAACAGATTTCAGATCATCACCTGTAGATTACGTCTTTACATCACATACAAAGTAACAACAACGCAGTCATACGGGATAAAATAGAACTTATTCTTTTCTATCCTGGGACTACAAGGAAAAATTGCTCTATACTATGGGAATCTCTTTGGAGTTGTTTCCTGGAGATTTTACCCTATGAAATTGCATTCAAATTTGATTGGCTGCTCAGTAGGTCTGAGGAGGGCCCCCAGACCAGCAGAGGCTAGTTGGATGTATTTGTATGTCGTATGTAGACCCTAAGTAACCAGCCCCTACTAGCTCAAAAGCGCCATACATAGCAGAAATAACACACAATTGACTGATCTTCATCACACCGTTAATGTAAAGACTCATCGACCGCTTAAAAAGCTCGCGGCATTGGCCCCCACCCAACTTAGATAGAAGACTCTAGGATGATCCTAGTCACCACTAGGTTGCAGAGTGGTTATAGACTAGACCCGCAAAGCTAAGATGTATTGCGGTACTAGTCTAGCCCTTGGATTCTCTTTAATGGTTAAAATGAGAAATTTATAGTAAAGTATGTTTGCTAGTCGGTTATAGGCTAGACCCGCAAAGCTAAGATGTATTGCGGTACTAGTCTAGCCCTTGGATTCTATTTAATGGTTAATATGAGAAATTTATTGTAAAATATGTTTATTAGTCGGCTCCGTCAACGACACCTAATTTGGTAGTTGAATGTAAATTCTGCCTGAAAAAGTATGCATTATCTACGTGATTTTCTATCTTTTAGGATGATCCTAATCTGAGGTCGTCCTAGTCCTACGGAAATAGAGGGCAGTGGATTAGCTACTTTCCACAGGGTTCTAGGCATTCCAATAGGTACACAAACAACACGAACAGCAATCAGCCCCATCAATATACTCGTACATAGAAAAGATGTGTAGAATGTAGAGATATTTGTTGCATGCAAGAAAGTGGGTCTTATGGAAAACAACAGGAAAAATATAGCTAAGCTAAATTCAAAAAGTCCATGGGCTGAGTATAATAATGGATAACACCGGAAAGGCCTGTATCAAGAGCCTTGACTGGAAGGGGAGGAGCCTGATAATAGGGGAAAGTAGGGGACTCTTCGTTCCCCTGGGATTTTTCTAAAGATTCTGAGTGGTTTATAATCCTTTTGAAAACTTTAAAGGGCGATATATCCATCCTAGAACTCTCCAATCTTCTTAATTTAGAGTGAAATCTTTACAAATATCTAGGGGGAGGGGCGTTTCTTTGTTTTGGTTTCCTGGTGTTTGAACAAAAAAAAAAAAAAAGAATGGGAGCGGAAACTTGGAATTACGTTTCATTACTACCACAGGACGCTCCGCGTGACTCCGCGATCGAAATCTCTCTACCGGAAGTAAGATGGTAATAAGACTTCTTATTTTGCAAGCTGTAACTTTAGATGTTCAGAGAAACCGATCAAATTTTTATTTATTAAGAGATCTTCAAGTTACTGATTTTTAATCAGAAAATTGAAGGATACGAATGCTGCGGCTGTATCTCACTGAAGAATATGAAAGAAGTATCAAAGGGCTGGGTAAATTGATCAGAAAAGTTTTCTTCTCACTCGCTCGCTTGCGCTCTCTATCTGTCCATAAATTGTCGGCAATTTTGTGGCAGGTTTGTTGGATTATGCAAATTATCGATAATACGAGGGGGTACCCAAAAATAACCGGAATTGCGTTGCCGCGCATGGAGCTTATGTAGTACGCATTTCTGCCGCTAGACGTGTATAGCGCAATTCCTTGCCAGTTCAGTCCTGCCTGTGTTGTCTGCCTGGCTTGTTCTGTTCAGCTGCAGTGATTGTTTTTACCAGCGCTGTTTTGTTCTTTTTTCGTTTTTTATGATGGCAAGTTTAAGTGAACAACGTGCAGCTCTGAAATTTTGTTTTCTACTCGGCAAAAATGCTGCTGAAAGTGTTTTAATGTTGAAAACAGCTTACAAAGATGACGCCATGGGAAAAACTCAAGTATACGAGTGGTTTACTCGGTTTAAAAATGGCGACATGTCGATTGATGACAAACCTCGTTCTGGACGTCCATCAACTGCTCGAATCGACGAAAATGTTGAAAAAATTCGAGAGCTGGTGTTCACAGACCGTCGACAGACAATTGATCAACTGTCAGAGAGTAGTGGGTTATCTTGGAGCTCGGTTCAGCGAATTTTAACGGAAGATTTGGGGATGAAAAGGGTTGCTGCCAAGTTTGTTCCTCGAGTTCTGACTGACAATCAAAAAGAACATCGAGTTGAAACATGTCGTGCTTTGAAACAACAGCTTGAAACTGATCCAGACTTTCTGTCAAAGGTCATTACTGGTGATGAGTCATGGTGCTATGGTTATGACCCAGAAACAAAGCAACAGTCGAGCCAATGGAAGACGTCATCTTCACCCCGACCAAAAAAATGTCGTCAAGTCAAGTCAAACATCAAAACAATGCTGATTTGCTTTTTTGATGCCAAAGTCGTAGTCCATTCAGAGTTTGTCCCCCCCAGGTCAGACCGTCAATCAAACCTTGTATTTGGAAGTTTTGAAAAAATTGCGCAATAGTGTTCGCCAAAAAAAGACCCGATTTGTGGCAAACAGAAGACTGGTTCTTCCACCACGACAATGCACCTGCACACACAGCCATCTTTGTTACACAGTTTTTGGCTAAAAATGGCATGGTTCCGCTGCCCCACGCACCTTACTCGCCTGACCTGGCTCCGTGCGACTTTTTCTCATTTCCACGCATGAAAAAGGGCATGAAAGGTCACCGATTTGACAACATTGAAGAGGTCAAGAAAAAAAACGAAGAAGGAGCTGTCAGCCATTTCTAAAGATGACTACAAAAAATGTTTCGAACAGTGGAAGCACTGGTAGGACAAATGTATTAGTTGCAATGGAGAGTATTTTGAAGGGGATAAGGTTGTTCTGTAAAAAATTTGTAAATAAATAGCTTTTAAAAAATAATTCCGGTTTTTTTGGGTACCCCCTCGTATATTCTTTAGGCGAAATTAACTGATCGTTTTTAGCATCCCTTTCATCAAGTTGGAAACTTTAAACGAACCAGACAAGGGGATATCGATAATAATAATTGAAGTTTTAATCTTAAACAAAAAAAAATGGGACGCGTTGTTGTTGCTGTTGTTGTTATAAATGTTACAATGCAAAAACGGAACAAAAACTAATCTTTTTGTTGTTTTTTTTGAGGTATTGAAATAGTGATTGAGTTCATTTGCTCACGTGAAAACTAACCACAACTGGAAAAACAAAAAATTTTACTATATTTTCCCGCCAAGGCTCTCCAGGCAAGACCAAGGTTTGGCGGGATATCTAGGTGTTGTAAGCTAACATTACTCTGGAAGTTGAAGCGAGTTTATTTCAAGATTTCTCATCCCTATCCCTTTGGGGAAAGTGGGCTAGCCACTTTTACAATGTTCTTGGCGTCCCTCAGGGTATCCCTGTCAAAAAAAACAAAACATAACCACACAACTCGTGTAAACTTCAGCTCATCACCATGCTGCACACATACTCATCCTTTACACATTCCATACCTTACACACTTGCACAATATAAAGGATATCCTGGGAATTCCAAACTATATATAACCATAAAAAAAAAAAAAACCAGGATCAAGTAAGGTTACTAATATTCCCATTTGTCCTGTTTAATTGCTTATGATAATTTTAATCTCTTCGATGCATAACTTGCTCTGCATCAAGATGTGTATTTATACACGCACCATGTATATGATAGTGTTAAACACAATCAAAGTATGTTAGTGTTAATGAAATGTAGGTGATTAGTAGGTTTGTCTGTGTTTGTTCATACGCAAGTGTCGGACAGCGTATTTGCAAGGATGTTAAATTCTCGTAAGTGCTACGCCAACAATAACAAAGACCGACTACAAACACTTCTGCTATCCTGGTATTTTGTTGAATATAAGTTCTAGTAGTTGTTGTTTTAGCTGTTCTATTCAGAAGGCTATAGGAGCTGTGGCTAGCTGACATAACCTCCATTGTTATCTATTGTTAATTGCCAGTTGTGAACATCCTGTTTAGCGACCATTTGTTTGTCCATTTTCTATAATATAAAGCAACAAATATATTTGCTTGATTTATGCCTGTCTCTCTTTCTCTCTAGCTGAGTAAACTTTATCTTTATGTATTTGTATTTCTCTTCGTAATCTACGAGCCTTTATTTTTTTATTAGAATTTTGTTTTAATTCTCTACCGGATACCATGTGTATTTCTCATCCTTCCGTTACAAACCTATGTACTATTTACATCATCTTGAGGAGTAAAAAAAAAAAAGATCATTGCGACAATTCAAATTATTTTACTTTAGATGCTCCTCGTAAATATCTGTTTTAAGATGATCTGAATAAAATAAAAATGGTGGCTGATCGTAACTGGAGTTACATAACTGAAGCTACTTTTTGAAGCAGGCTTTCATCCAACTACCAATTAGGTGTCGTGGACGGAGGCGACTAGCAAACATTCTTTACTGTAAATTTCTCATATAAACCATTAAATAAAATTCAAGAGCTAGACTAGTACCGCAATACATCTTAGCTTTGCGGGTCTAGCCTATAACCGCCAAACATACTTTACTATAAATTTCTCATATTAACCATTAAATAAAACCCAAGGGCTAGACTAGTACCGCAATACATCTAAGCTTGGCGGGTCTAGCATATAACCACCAAACATACTTTACTATAAATTTCTCATATTAACCATTAAATAAAACCCAAGGGCTAGACTAGTACCGCAATACATCTAAGCTTTGCGGGTCTAGCATATAACCACCAAACATACTTTACTATAAATTTCTCATATTAACCATTAAATAAAACCCAAGGGCTAGACTAGTACCGCAATACATCTTAGCTTTGCGGGTCTAGCCCATAGTAGCGCTCTGTAGCAGTCGGCTACAGTGGTGCCTAAATATTTCAATAAACTGAATTATTAAAATAAATAAATAAAATCTTGAAAAGTTGTGAGTGTTTTCACAGAAGACTTTTCCATATTTATTAGCGTGGAAATTCTTTTAATGATATACATGGAAAAGTGGGTTTTACAAATTAAACTGAAAGTATGTATGTGTGTGTGTCTTTGCTTAAATTCCCCTAAAAGACGGAAACTGGTGAACTGTTTCAGAGTTTATATTTCTTTGATAAATTTTCCAGCCTGGTTAGCCTAATCAACCGGCACTGCTTGGAAACTGTATCGATTTTTCTTTTTTTCTTTTTTTTTCTTTCGTTTTTTTGATGAGGTGGGGTTTAAAGGAAACCGTTTAAGATCTTTGATTAGTCTCATTGAAGTAGGAAATCGTAGGTCTGCAATAATCAGCTTAACTTATCCTGCATGTTTTCCTGTATTTTATTTATTAATTTTGTTTGTCAATGCTTAGTTCTTAATTTAATCCATTAAAATAGCTCTTAAATATTTAACCAGTTAAGCGTGTTTGACGTGTATACTCGTTGTGAAAAATATAAAATTGCCATTAACTATAAAAACTTGAAATTTTAATAAAATACAATAAGAATATTATTTGGTGGGATGTTTCCCTTTATCTTACCAATAGAACTGCCAAGTATTTTATACGGAGGGGGGTGGTGGGAGCCAGCCAAATGATAAGTAGTTGGTACATGTTTGGTCTCCGCATTAGAGATTGGGGAATTACGGACACAAATAGAAGCTCTCAACCTTTGTGCAATGCCCGTTTTTGCCTCAGATAGAGGTACAGACCTCAGTACGAGCATGATTCCATTTTGCACAGAATTCAAAGCTCTTTTCTTCCTTGTAAAAGCTCTTGCGTCCCTAGTTAACTAGAGCAATGCATACGTGAAGCGGTGCAAGACGGTTTGAATGAGCACAGAATGCTCTGGTAATCTCAAGCCCCGAGAGAGATTGCAGAAAAAGTTGCTTGCAGTGACTATTATGACGTTGTAAACTTTTGGTTGTTTTGCCCCCTGCGTTCGTCGTGTATTCAAGTCATTGTCGTGATTTTAATTCCGCACACTGTGGGTTTTTTTTTTAAACTTAAATTCCCCCCTTAACTGGTTGAACTGATCCTTTTGATAGTTTCTTTTGAAAAGGATAGCCAAATCTGAGTACAAAATTACAACTCGTTTTTTGGTCAAAGCAGCTACGATGGGATACCCAGAACATTTCACACATTCATAGTAGAATGCATTTTTCTCTCAATGTCTGATAGAAATCGATTAATTGTTCATTAACTTGCACATAGAATCGATTACACACTTTTACATTATGTACACAACTCCAAAATTGTTCAAGTTTGTTTTTACGATATAAACTTATAGAAATTTGTGATCCAGCAAATTTAAGAAAGAAACATTTGTCCCTTTTCCTTAATGCGCTCTCCGCGAGCAGTAAGATGGTATGGGAAGAATGAATCGTCGTCCTACTGGAACTCTAATTTCCAAAAAGCTTTTATAATCTGACCATCCTGATAGAATTTAAGTATCAATTTAATATTCCACTAAACTGCGTCAACATTCTCAATAAAATGGGATTAAGTTCAACCAAGTATTTCCAGTAGGAATCAAATTGCCTTTATTAAAACCCAAGCTTGCCTTTGGTCCCATTTTCACCAAATTAAATCCATTAATTCTATCCTAGTATTGGGGAGGTTTTATTCCTTTATCATTTTCATTGTTTAATTTTATTGCTCGTTTTATTTTAAATTTAATATACATTACGTAAGTTGGGGACTGGAATTTTATTGCTGGAATGAATTAGCTATGTTTAAATGTAAAAAAATCTGGGACTTTTGTTTTGGAAAAATTAGGGTAAATAAAAAAAAGGGGTAAAAAAGTATGGATGGGGCTTATTTAGGAGTCCTATATTTTGAAATTGGAATGGATTCATCCTGGTAGCTAGCTTGATGTTTGGACCTTGATGTCCTAGCCAAAACTTTTAAAGTGAACTTACCAAGGATTAGTTGAATTTCTGGATGACGTTAACTACACGAATCCAGGGATCTTATAGACATGTATTAGGCATTATGGAATATATCAGATTTAAGTCCAACTACCAAATTAGGTGTCGTGGACAGAGGCGACCAGCAAACATACTTTACTATAACTTTCTCATATTAACCATTAAATAAAATCCAAGAGCTAGACTAGTACCGCAATACATCTTAGCTTTGTGGGTCTAGCCTATAACCGCCTAACATACTTTACTATAAAGTTCTCATATTAACCATTAAATAAAATCCAAGGGCTAGACTAGTCCCGCAATACATCTTAGCTTTGCGGGTCTAGCCTATAACCGCTCGGCTATCGTGGCGTCTAATTATTTGATAATTTCACAAGAGAGAAAAAAAAAGAAAAATATAAAATGCAAATTTTATGCTTAAAGTTAATATTAAATTAAAGAATATTAAAAGTTTAATCTTAAATAAAATGACTATATGGCTAGAACTGAATTACCGAAAACATAGATTAATATTCGTAGCATAAACTTTTTGGCAAAATAGCCTTTAAATTTTAATTTCGAAAACATTTACGAAAATTTAATATCACTTACATGTTTTGTTATGTAGCTTATTTGGGAGTTTTATCTCCTTGAGCAATATGGCGGGAGTAATTTCTTTTCTTTTTTCTTTTTTATAACTCTCGCTCAGATGTAACATTTGCTAAGCCTGGTAAGACCTAGACTCCAGCGAGGTAGGACCTAGACTCCAGCGAGTAAAACTGCTCCCTTACTCACTCTTGTCGTATAAATAACTACTTTACTATCTAGAGACTGTAGAAAGAAAATTTAATTCACTAAAATTCATATCTAAACTGGGAAAAACAAAAAAAAGAATATTTTGGTTTTTCGGTCATTCCCGGGTTATAAGGCCCGGAAGTGACAGTGCCTTAATGATCTCACGCAGGTCACGATGGGATTAATGTTCACTGGTTTTTGTTCTACTTTATAGAAATTTTGGTTGGTTTAGATTTTGAGATTTTCTTAAAAACGGGCATTAACAGTTTTCTTTTAACTGATCTTCTGTACACAGAAATCTGTATTTCCAATACGTCTTAAGGCACCTCTCGGAGATGGATTAAGATAGCTTTGGCACTCTTTTCAGTATTATTGTTCGGTTTTTCTAATTCCAACTTATTCGCTCTAATACCTCCATACCGACTTCTAGTCTCCAGTCCCAGAACTCGTATCAAAGATATCTTACATCTGTAGGAGGTGACGCAACACTCCGAACCAAATATGTTCAATTATTTTAAGGTTAAAGAGACTTCATTGGTTAGAATCTTGAGGATGTTAGTTTCAGGAAGTCCGCGAGAGTGTTTTTCTCATCTAGTTCTTCCATTTCCATTCCTAGCGGTCTTGACTCGTATCCTGGAGAGTCTTAAGATAATTTTGTCAAGTTTCTAATTCCAGGTTTTTGTTTTGTATCTTTATTTTATTCCTTTTTTTCTTTTTTTTTTTGTTCTCTTTTTCAAGTTGGTAAAACTGACTAAACAAATATTCCAGCTGTAAAACTAGCAGTAAACATTGAACATGGCGGAAATACAAGAGGAAAAGTGAGAGGGGGTACCATATACAGAGTTAGTAGTCAGTGGTTCCATTTCAGCCAAAGATGGCTGACAGTTTACATTTCATGAATAAATTAAGACCAGTACTGTTATGCGGTCTGGATGTAAAATAGGCAGCATCAAATGTTGTACAGACGGAGGCGGCGGACGAAATGACTGGAGTAGGGTTGGAAGGAAGGGATTACCTCGCCCTTATAAACAAACCTGGTCAACCCTCCCCTATCCAGCCAAAAAGGTAACCCTCTTGTTGAATGTTCTTATAAAGCTTGCTCTTTCACTATTGCACATATTCGTCACAATGTTGTTACAACTGCGAATTTCGTACCAACTTTCCTGGTAATCACATTTGTCATTTCTTTCAACAGGTGTACCCAAAAATATTAATTACGAAGGCAAATTCACGTGTCTTTCTCAATTCTTGAAGTTCTCTTCTAAACTATGGTAAAGACGCGTTTATTTCGAAATAAATGAAATAGATTGATGGTTAAAGAAAGAACTATTTTAGAAGTGAAAAATAATTTGGGGGCCAATGAGGGATGGAGGCTACGGACGTGGAAATCGTTGGACATGCACTTGTGAAAAAACTTCTGGTTTTTTTCCTGGAGCCCCTAAATGTCGTAGAATGTTCGTGGCTGATTCAGAAAATAACCTTTTCATCCTAAGTATCTTGGTAGGTTTTAGGCTGGTAGATACGTAGGTAACTACTTAGGGTAGCATACCCTAACTTCTTCTTAGATCCATCTCACTAGGCAATGTTCCTCTAGGGCAGCGTTTCCCAACCTTTTTTTTAGTTTGCGTACCGCTTGGTAGTTAGTACATCATGCTAAATTGTACCACTTCGTACAAATGATTGTATTTCGTGAAATTTTCTATTCCGAGTGTGTTATTTTATTGTTACTATTATCTTTAATTGTATAGAGAGATACAATGTATCTGTTAAAAAGGAGTTCAAGTTCATGTTCACTTTATAAACTTTGTAAAGTGTAAGATCTTAGTTTTAAATTTTTTTTTTCAAATAATTAAAAATTGCGTACATATTTTTCTCTCTTCAAAAGTATTAATTAATTTACACATTTCTTCTTAGGTTTATTATATTTGTGCCCAAATCTTCTAAATTAATTTCTTTTTAGCATTCAACTACCTGTGAGTACCAATTAAATTTAATGTTGCTTGGATAGAGCTTAATCATTACAATCAGTCTCTTTAATCAGATTATTACATCATTTAGGTTCTGTCACATTATAATTCTATTAAATTTTCTTTATCTTTTATCGACAATGATGTAGCTTTTCCTAAATTTTCTTTATAGAAGGGGTTTTGAAATCCAGTTATCATTTGTGTTTTCGGGTTTTGGGGAAATACTCCATGAAAGACAATTTTAATCCTGCTAAATGTGCTATTATATTTTCTCGTATATCTTGAGACAGACTAACCTTATTACTTATCAACAACTTTACTGTATAATATTATTAATTAAAATAATTTTTATGAATTATAGGAAAAAACGTTTCTTTGATATATTTGTGCTTAAATGTTTTTAAAATATTTTTTATGTCCGCCATTATTGATTATTTTTTGCGTACCACCAACCAGCAACTCGCGTACCACAGGTTGGAAAACACTGCTCTAGAGAGAATCTCGTTGTTTCTTCTCTGGTAACTGGCCACTGGTTACGAAGAAAACTAGCCTTATTTCCACAGGGGTTAGGTTATTTATTGCAAACCCTCTACTAAAGATGAGAAGATAAAACACCCTATATCCTGTTTGATAGCGAAATGAGACCATTGCAGTTCGATCCCAGATTGGAAATGCGATAATTTCACCTACCTCTAAAGAGGCTCGACGAAATAAGCCATTTAGGAACCTATATTGGAACATCCTCTACTCTAATCATTCAACTGTTGCCAACAGTAATTATTATAACGTTAATTAAAGACAGCGCTAATCAAGTTAATAATATGCAGCTACTTTGAATGTTTAATTACTAAATTACTGCCTAGTCAGCCAATCGTATGCTATAGATCGTATAATGCCGTCAAAAATCGACCCTGTTACATCATCCTTCCTGAAAAAAAAGGAAATTATTACGTAGTAAAGGAGAATAAATAATAAAGCTCATTATTTCTTGTGAAATGTTGTTTTTGCCACGGGGGGGGAGAGGTAAGTGTACCCGCAAACTTTCCAGTCAATATAATATTTCTAGTTATCACTGAGATGTAGAATCCTTGGTAATCCCTTAACTTTATTGGGATTATAAGTTGCATCCTTAACTTTCTCTTACGATACTAAGAGGAAGTATTGTAATTGGGTAGATTTTTTTCTTATTTTGACCTTTCACCGAAAATAGTATACATTCAGAGGTCCCCCGTAGAATCTAATAATCCTTAAGGAGTCACTCCTAAAAAATCTTTAAACAAAAAAAGTGCACTCGTCAAGTATCCGGTTGAGTTTTCTTCAAAAATTTTAGCAATAATAATTTTCTTTATATACATTTTTCGTTTTTTCTTTTTCCCGTATCCGAGGGAAAACTATAGTGCGCAAGCTAGTGTTAGTCTATCGATCTATTTGCTCCTTTATCGATAATAAAGGAGGTGGACAAGAAAATCCTTTCTGATCGATCATTAGCGTGATACGAAGACATTCTTTTTTTCACACCTACTAAAGGATTGATTGATAACATGTTTCTTCCTGTCTCTTTTTGCTTCCTGTTTCTGGTATTTATATGTCATTAATGATACCGACAGAGTAGGGGTCTTCTTTTTCTTTTTAGGGCTTGGACGAAATCTGTCTTCAAGTTCTGAGCGCGCTCAGAAAATCTGAGCTCTGTTTAAAGGTGAAGTCGAAAGTGTTCACTCACTTAAAGATTCCTCCTCTGTTGGTAGGGAGTGGACTTAGCAACTTCTTCAGGGATAATGGCGTCCCAGTAAATATAGCATGCTAAAAAACATAAACACTTCCAGTGAAACTGGAAATTAGAAAAACGTCCACAGCGTTGAGCTTCACAAAGGCTCGTCTCAGCAGTGAGCTTTAGGATTGCGTTTTTGCTGTGGAGCCGATGATTTAATATGGGTTAATAGAAGGATGATTTTATTGAAGCTTATAGGTCGCGATGATCGCTCGTTTTGCAAAAACTGCTGCTCTGTTTTTTTTTTTTTTTTTTTTTTAATTTAAGACGCGCCAACATCTAAGATTATTGGCACCCATAGCTTTTTCCAGTACAATGAAAATGTTTAACACCGGACAGTGTGCTTCAAAAAGCTCTTAGAATGTGAAAATCTATGAACCCGGGATCCCAAAGTGGAAATCCTGTTCGCTAGCCGCTGAACTAATCCCTTCCTGCTTCCTCTATTAAGTAATGCCTATTTTTTCAGGCAGACTTTACATCCATCTACCAAATTAGGTGTCGTGGACGGAGGCGACTAGCAAACATACTTTACTATAAATTTCTCATATTAACCATTAAATAAAACCCAAGACCTAGACTAGTACCGCAATACATCTTAGCTTTGCGGGTCTAGCCTATAACCGACTAGCAAACTTTACTGTAAATTTCTCATATTAACCATTAAATAAGATCCAAGAGCTAGACTAGTACCGCAATACATCTTAGCTTTGCGGGTCTAGCCTATCACCGCCTAACATACTTTACTATAAACTCATATTAACCATTAAATAGAATCCAAGATCTAGACTGGGAGTCGAACCCACTAACCAGCAATACATCTTAGCTTTGCGGGTCTAGCCTATCATCGCCCAGCTATCGTGGCGCCTTACTTCTATATAAGATTTTTTTTTCTTTTTTCTCGATATAAAGATTATTCCTTTTCAAATACATAAATTATTATTTATTCAGCCTCTTTTCCTATTTTTCCAAGGAGATAAATTTATGGTTGAAAAAGAAAATATTCACATATGTATAAAGATGAATCTAAGATAGTGTGTGCTGAAATGTATATCGCTTGGGAATATTTACATCAGTGGTAGTAATAAGGTAAAGGTGGAAATTTTGTTAAGAGACCCTAGGTTGGTGGGAAGGTACAGCATACTGGAAGGGCAAGGGAAAAGTTTTTAGGTAAGTGCAATGCACACCTTTTGGGAAAAGTAGTGGAGCGCAAAAACCGGATGTTGTACGGAGAAGTGAAGTACTATACCAGATGGTCTTCTGTACTTACCGTAAGCAACACGGAATATGAAGTGGGCGCGCCACTTGAACTACACCGCCTCTCTCTCTCTCTCTCTCTATACACATCAACTCGGAGGCGGCAGACCCAGGTGTTACTCTACTCAACACTCCATATAGCATATACATGTTTCTTACACTCATTTCAACGGGTCTTAACCTTTGCTTGCTTTCCTGCTCACTACCTCTCTCTCTTCTCCTCTCACCCCACCCAATCTTCACCTTTCCTTCTGACATGTTGCTGTATATGGACATACTCGTAATATACTTCTGCCATAACGCTGTCCGTGCCAATTTGATTCTCCCCACGTTCTACGACGTTATCCCTTTTTCTCTTTTATTCTACTTTTCTGAGTTTCTTTCGCATTACAATTACTTACAGTGATTTCTATTAAACCAAAACAATCTTGCATTTATTTCATATTTCTTTTGTGAATCGAACACAGTAAACAGTGTTGGCAAATTAAAACTGTTTCCGGTAGGACAGTTGTATAAGGGTTGATCGTCAAAAACTGCACGAAAAAGCGTAACGTTGAAAAACACCCAACTTTGACAATTTTTTTCTCTTTTTCTATAAAAGATAAAATTCCCAAATTTTCTTTATAATATAGGGCAAACCCTCCTTTATAACTGTAATTTTTTTGCAACAACCCAGATTAAGTAGATTAATAGTATAACTAAAGTGAAACGTAAGGCAATCGCCATTTTTTTTTTTTTTTTTTCTTCCAGGGCAGGGCTTAACGCCCAGCTATCTATTAGTTGTCCAGGTAAAGTAAGCTAATAAAAGCACCTTTGGGGGGATTTTCAGAAAATCAAACATCTGCCCTGGAAGTTTTTCCAACTTTTAATTAACTGTAAAATTATATTTATTTTTTTTGCTCTAAAATAAAATAAAGAAAATATCTTTTTATTCTTTCTCTAATTAAATTTTACATCGTACATTTGTTAAAAATTCTGTGAAATCTGCAAACCAATTAAAATGATAGGCAATTAAAAAGAAAAGGGGTTGTTTTTCATTAAAGGGAACAATTTTAATTCTACTGAAATATTGATCTTGAATTTACTACACTGTAAATAATATATATATGTGTGTGTGTATATCCGGTGAGAACCGTTCCCACACCCTCTGCTTCATTTTCCAAGCCTCAATTCCATGGCAACCTACTTCTTCTTGTGAGAGAATCGTAAGAGATTGTTGCCAAAGAAATGAACTTTCCCTTTCTTTCTTTCTCTGTGATGATCCTCCTCATATCCCATAAATCCTACTTTCTTCAAATGGCATCCCTCTGGAATCCCTTATCCCTTACCCATGAAAACATCCAATTCATAAAAACTCCCCCTTTTTCTCAGACTTCCTAGATATTTAACAATCTGCGTCACTGCTACAGTACACAATGAACAGTTCTTCCTGTCTGTCCTTCAAGGAATTAAAACTGTTTCCGGTAGGACAGTTGTATAAGGGTTGTTCGTCAAAAAGTGCACGAAAAAGCTGTAACGTTGAAAAACAACCAACTTTGACAATAAATTTCCTTTAAAATATAGGGCAAATCCTCCTTTATAACTGTAAATTTTTTTTTTTTTTTTTGCAACAACCCAGATGAAATGGATTTCGAGAAATACGTTGCTGAAAATGGGCAAAACATTTTCAGAAAATGTTCTTGGTCTTGTTCTTCTTGTTACCTTTTTTTTGTAAACAACGTAGCGCCTAAACGTGTGTACCGCTTTTCATGATTGGGATTTATATAAATTGTACAATTTAAATAATATGTGGCTCTTTTTTTTAAAATTATTCCTTTAATTTGGTACACCTGGACTGAGTCACACTCTTCGGAAAGTTACAAGTGCTTGACTTTTAACGTTTCAACAGTACAATAACTCATTGCTGAGTCTTGGCCTCCTCAACCAATTTCCGCTAGTCATTCCTGTTCTGTGCTGTCGCTCTCCAGTCGGCGATATTCAATATCGTCCTCGCATCACCGTCCCATCCATTGCAGCTTCCCTACTCTCCTCGCACCATGGAGGTGCTCTTTTTTTAGCGTCTACTGAAGAAAACAGTATTTCATCAATATCCAGTATTAAAATCCTCTTGGCTAGGATTCTAGTCTTCTCCAGCAATGGACACCAGTTTCAAGTCCTTATGGCCATTCCTCTTAGAAGAGCCTTTGCAAATTCAGCAGACCCAGCACTGTCCAGTTAAGTCACTTTTCTTTTTCCATTGCTGATCACAGTATCCCATATTTTCATAAGTTTGACTTTTTTGTGTTTGTGTACGACCTTATATTTACTCTGCTCTCTTAATAGTGCAATGTAGTTTTTTCCCCCTAAGTTGCGCAGCCAGGGGTATAATTTTTGTTGGAGAGAAAGCAGAAATAGACTGGGCAATATAAAAAGTGATTGGAAGACGATCGATTTATTTGTAGACTATATCTGCCATTCCAGGCTCTTTAATCGTAATTTCCGGATAAACTGATTCAAATAAAAAAGTTTTACATTTAAAAGTTTACAATCACTGTACGATGAATCGATAAATTTTGAGAAAATTTCAAATACCAAAAAATCGATTCAATATTTTGGCGTTTTGTAATTCAACCAAATTCATGAAAATCGGTTCAAGCGTTTAGGCGCTACGTTGATTACAAAAAAAAAGGTAAGAAGAAGAAGAACAAGGACATTTTCTGAAAATGTCGTTTTTTTCCAGTTTTTACTAACTTTTTTTTTTCCTCGAAATCTATTAGATTTGGGTTGTTGAAAAAAAATTACAGTTATAAAGGAGGATTTGCCCTATATTATAAAGAAAATTTGGGAATTTTATCTTTTAAAGAAAAAGAGAAAAAAATTGTCAAAGTTGGGTGTTTTTCAACGTTACGCTTTTTCGTGCAGTTTTTGACGATCAACCTACCATATATCGTAGACGATTTGTAAAAAATAAAAATAAAAAAAGTTTATCGGTCATAGGAAAGCTCAAAACGGACACGGTGAAAACGTATAATCCAAAATCTGCACAATTACAATGTACGAGTATTTTCTCTTTTAAGTTTAAGAGAAGCTAATTAAGAAATTTCCACTTTTTCTGTGATATTAACAAAAAAAAAAAAGGAATAAATATTTATTCAGTTTGAATTAGATGAAAGAGATAGGGAAAAAGGGGTAGATGAAGGACAGGTTTGGTTAGGGGATTTGGGAATATAAAGCACGTCCCGGAATGAAAGCTTTTGATAACTGGGTATCAGTGTGAATGCTATGTTCAAGGGGCTTTGGATTTGATAGTGTAAGGGTCACGTGATAGGTGTTTGTATCACGCCATTGGTACGTCACCGATAAATACAGAGATTAGCAGCTAGACCGGGATAATGAGTTCGGGTTGAACCCTCTGGGCCAATCCACTGGCCCCACAACCTCTTGTTCTACTTTGCTCTCTTTCTATCAGAACATGACTTTGACTGTTTCCGTGTTCTATCTGGCGTTCTTAAAAAAGGAAAAAAGATTTTAAAAAAAAAACTCTTCTTGATAATTGAAAGATAACTCCCAGCTTAAAGAGGGTTAGTTTTGCATTTATCAGTATTATCGGTTTTGTTTTTTTTTGGAATATTTCCTTCCTTTTTCTGCTGCAAATAAATCTAGGGACAACTCAAATAATTTTGTGTTATCAAGGAGATAGTAAGCCTTTTTCTTAGTAGCAAGAACTTTACAGTGTACAAGATATTTAGTTATTCGTTAGCGTGATGCCAAACACATTTCTGTAATTCTGCAGTCTTCCATTAACAACGGTTTGATCTTCTAATACACGGATCGTCCACGATCTCCATAGAGATGTGTAAATGTGCAAAGTTTTTGTATTTTCCAAAAAAAAAAGGAAACCTGGTCAAGTGGTTTCCACCATCCCCCCGTACAAAGCACGCAAGCTTTCAGCAGCTTTTCCTGCTGCGGCAAAAAGCAAAAAAAAAAAAAAAAAAAAATCAGTTGGCTTTGAAATAATTCTGGTTGTTAAGGGAGTCTAGGACCCAGGATACTCTTTCCTTTCTGTGTGGGTCACACAATGAACCATATTATCTAGAGGCAACCAACTACTTTCCTCCTTGACTTTGTGCGCAAATTATACGGCTTGCATTGTGCAGAAGGAATCACGAAAGGTAGGCTAAAGTTTTACAAACTCGTTCCTTTGTAACTGAACAATTCACAATGGCTGGGTCATGTTACATACTGTAAAGTTCTGCAACATTAAGCCGAATTCTGCAGTCTCTGTCAGGAACGGGTTGATCTTCTAATCTACAAATAAATCGATCGTCTTCCAATCACTTTTTATATTGCTCAGTCTATTTCCGTTTCTTCTCCAACAAAAATTGTACCCCGTCTTTCCAACTGGCTGCGCAACTCTGGGAGGGAAAGAACAACATTGCATGTGATATTCGATCCGATTCTTCGTCATTCATAAAATGTATCTTGTATTCATGGTTATATGTTTTATTGTATATTAAATAATTATATTTTTTAAACTCGTGTCTCAATATAACACACACTCGCAAGAAACCAATCACTTTTAAGTCTCCCCACAAAAAATAAATTATTTCGTGCTGGGGGGAGGGGGAACACTGAACTTTATAAAAATTTAGACTCGAAAAGCTGCCGAATTGCATAATTTCCCTTCTATTTGGGATAAAGTATAAATTTCAGCCATCTTAATAAGGATTAGAACAATAATGAAGAAAACATGAAGGGATGAGATATGATGGGTGCGGAGGAGAGACACTTATCCCTGCAATATGCCCAGAGGAATGGCATTGACATTTTCCCCTTTTTATTTGCATATTTTTCTATCTTGTTTTTGCTGCTCCATTCTTCATTTTACCTTTTTCCTTTATTTTCCATATATTTTTTTGTTATATTACATTTCTTGCTCACTTCTAACCTCACTGGCATACCCAATATTTTTCTACAATGTCAACTCTGTCATCTGTTGGTTTATTTACAGAGAACATTTTTAGATTTATATTCTATGATGTGGTTAGCATTGTTGTTACTTTTTTTTTCTAGTATATTATGTGTCCGATTTTGAACTTACTCTATAGTCTAGGAAATAATGCTTTCCAGAATCAAATAAATGATGAATTTGTTAGGCTTTAATAAATGCTTAAGATAGGCTTATTGTCTGGAATATGGTCTCTCAGCAGTTTGATGTTCTAAAAGGCAAGATACGAGGTGTGGCTATTGCTATAAAACATTTTATTTTAAATTTACACATATTTAGTTATTATCACCTTCAATATACACCACTCCCCTAAAACGCTCCATGCGAATTTACCATTGTTCGAAACAGTGCTGGAAGTCTTTTTCTGGTGAGCTCCTGCATGACGCGTGCCACTTTTTCTTTCACAGCCATCAACGGACTGAAATCATGTTCCTTTTAATGCAGATTTGACTTTGGGGATAACAGATAAAAGTCACATGGGGCCCAGGTCAGGTGAATAAGGCGGATGGCCTAAAACTGGGATGTTGTACGGTTAGAAACGTCGTCTTGACAGTGCAGTGTGAGCCGGCGAGTTGTCTTGATCGAGAACCCCGTGACTTGTTCTTTCACAAATCGACTCGTTTTTCCTTACTCTTTCACGGAATTGAGCAAGCACCTCACGGTAGCAATGTAGATTAATTATAATGGATATTTTTATCCGTTTTGGACGTGGAAGGGTCATCATCTCCGACGTCTTCTCGGCCATCTTGGAAACGCTTGAACCACTCAAAAACTTGCGCACGTGATTAACATTCATCGCCATAAACTTCTTTTAATAAAAGATAAGTTTCAGTAGCGGTTTTATCAAGTTTTGATGTAAAACTTCACGACAATTCGTTGCTCTACTACTTGTGTAGTATCATGTTTTCGGCAAAACGAAACTAACACCTCTTACACTAACGACGGTTCCGGTCAGACAGATTTCTCTAGAAACATGTGAGACGCTGCAATCGAAAGAGAAGGCTGCACAGCTGTCGGTCGTTAGGATTTGGCGCTTGCATAGTTCTTCTGTAACAGCATAAGTCTCGTAATTTAATAGCCACACCTCGTAAATCGTCTAGTTTCGTTTTATTGGATATACTGATGAACTGAGCAAAGAATTATCGAACTGTGTGCGATATAAGAGATTTATGTGCGGTGCATGAAAATGGCGAAACGTCCTGTACTTGCTGGGCCACATCAACTCTTAAAAATCATAAAAGTTCTTCAGAATAATCTTCAGTGCCCTTAAGGTCGTAAACAAACACACAAAAGTCAAAGTGATGAAAATTGTGGGATACTGTGATCAGCAATGGATTGTGGGTGTAGCAGATTGAGATGGACATCTTAGCAGTAAAAAGAAGAAGAAAAGTGTCATAGCTGGACAATGCTGGATCTGCTGAAGATGCAAATGCTCTTCTAAGACGTGAAACTGGTGTCCATTGCTGGAGAAGGCTTGAATCCTAGCCAAGAAGATTTTAATGCTGGATATTGATGAATTATGGTTTTCTTCAGTAGATTCTAAAAACGAGCACCTCCATGGTGCGAGGAGAGTAGGGAGGCAGAAGCTGCAATGGATGGGACGGTGATGCGAGGACGATATTGAATATCGCCGACTGGAGAGCGGCAGCACAGGACAGGAATGACTAATGGAAATTGGTTGAGGAGACCAAAACTCAGCAAAGATTTATTATGCTGTTGAAACGTTAAAAGTCAAGCACTTGTAACTTTCCGAAGAGTGTGGCTCAGTCCTGGTGTACCAAACTAAAGGAATAATTTTTAAAAAAGAGCCACATATTATTTAAATTGTACAATTTATATAAATCCCAATCATGAAAAGCGGTTCACACGTTTAGGCGCTACGTTGTTTACAAAAAAAAGGTAACAGGAAGAACAAGAACATTTTCTGAAAATGTTTTGCCCATTTTCAGCCACGTATTTCTCGAAATCCATTACATCTACGATGTTGCAAAAAAAAAAAAAAAAAAATTACAGTTATAAAAGAGGATTTGCCCTATATTTCGTGCACTTTTTGACACTCAACCCTTATACAACTGTCCTACCGGAAACAGTTTTAATATATTAATTTTTAGAAGTTGAATTTTGTCAAGGAGGCGGAAAATAAAGGCTAGTTCACTTCTAGTTCGTTCTTTCAAAAAATTCGCCATAACTTCGTCAAGTTTAAGCCTTGAATCTGTCTCAGTTCTGGGAAATTTCCAGCTTAGCTCGGCACAGAGATCGTGGCATCGATTTTTCGTCCATCACAGGCGGCATTCGAAATCCTTACAAAGCAGCATAAAAGTTATACTGAACATTGCTGCCTTTATTTGGATAAATCCGAGCAATAAGGATTGCCAACATTCTTTAAAAAATAAATAAAATATTACCCAGGTTCAATTTTTTCCCCTCCTTTCATATATCACCAAGTTTTTGCTTCGCTAACATAAAATCTAGTTTCCCAGTTGTACATTTTCTGTTATAGAAATCCCAATACATGTACAGAATGCTTTGTTGTAAATATATAGGTGGAAATTCTCTAAGGTAGCGTACTTTCAGGATGGAAATAGTTGTCTAGAAAATAGGACGAGTTTTCTTTGAACATATGACTGTATATTGGTAGTTTTTACAATGTTTGGATCATTTCTGTTGCAAAGTAAGTATGACAACCATATTGTTGTTATAAGTTTGTCTGTATGATAAAGGGAGTACTATAAAAAAAGCTTCTTATAAAAGTTACCAGCTGCTTTTTGCTGTGCTTTATCTAAGAACTTGAAATTTCTAAAAATATTTTCATCCATTTATTTTAAATAAAAACTTCTTCAATCAACTTTGCTTTATCTTTCCAAAAATTAGATGAAATCTTAACGTTTTATTTGTAAGAATTTAAGATTAGTTTATTGAAAGAGCTTCATTTCTAAAGTTTCGTACGATATTTGCCCTCTGCTTAATGTGGCCTTCGGATTTTACCGACGGAACTTCCTCCTTATCATTTCTTGGACAGAATGATATGTATCTCGCCTCTCATGTCCGGTCATAACTTCTTATTTCTTAGATCAGGTAATACATTATTTATTCACTTCATGCACAAAACATACTATACATATGCGAAACACGTAAAAGTATCAGCTTAAGCTTTAAAAATAGACTCAAGTTTATGACAAGCGTTCGTTCTTCACTCTTCTGGTGGCCTTAGTCAATTACCCAAGTCATAGTTTCGAATCTCCTCCCAACCAAGTTGGGCTTTTCTGTGTCTACACTTTAATATGGGGGTGAGCAACATGCTAAGTCTAAGTAGTGACTTGATGGTTCGCAATACATGTGTTATATCGGCGAGAAGTCGGTTACCAATGTGAGGAACTTGTTCTACGCTGTTTCCACCCACCAAGCTCCAGGATGGACAGGCTCTGTTGATCTTTTTCCAGTAAGTTCCTGGTCGAGACTGGGGTTCAATATTTGGCCAGTTTCGCGATAGCACTCCATTCAACTTCCACAGGACCATATTCGTTCGAGATTAGAGTTTAATGATAAAGAGTTGGTTGTATATCTTATGATAATTATGGCTCCATAACAAATCCTGGAATAAGTGATGACTAGAGCCTAGATATTGTTCTTGTGCAGAGAGGTTGGTTAGCCTGCCTTGATTTTAACTAATTGGCAGATCTATTTAACCACTTGGTATTTTTCTTGGGTACATTTCTTGGCGTTGTTTTATCTCTCTATTTTTGAAACCATACTGTAGTGAGCTCAATGTTTAAATTGTTAAAGTCTCTGGCACAGAGAATTTAGGACTTTTTTGTATTCTTTTACTACCTTAAGTAACGCTAAATACTAATATTAATATTACTAATCTTTAAACTACAAATTTTCTACCCCGTAGGGGGGAAGTGGACTAGCCACTTCTTCAGGGATCTTGGCGTCCCTGCGGGTACCCCCAGTCTAACAACATGAACAACATTTACACACCCGAAATACAGCCATCTGAAGTGGTCTGTGCTACTACAAAAGATTTAGCGACTACTAATACTATACTATACTATACTATACTATACTACAATACTATCTTTTACAGTCCACAATTCATAGACATCTTGATTTCTGTTGATTTCGTAGAAGATCCGGTGGATATAGATCTAGTAGATTTAGCTTTTATTGGATTCGCACGCTGCTAACGATTTACCCACAGATTGTTCAGTTGATACAAGTGAAAATCTAAATTTATCTTAACAATTGTATTGACTTTTTCCTTTCTCTTATTTATTTTTCAACTCCCCCCTCCCTACACACACCTTCGTATCATATAACTGCCACTGATGAGGGCAAACATCCATGGCTAAAACTTTTGTCAGAGAGACCAGTTAAAAAAAACCTACACCCAACAAAGTAGGCTTTAAAACATTGAACAAAGATAATTATCAATAATTGAGAGAGTTGTCTCAACGAGATGGTACCGAGCGAACCTAATTCTCTTTAGAGAAGAGCCATTCAACGTCGTGCTAGTGATGGTCTTTTAAAGAGTTGAATGAACCCATTAATTCAATTCACAAAATATAATTTAGCACACCTAATTCAATAATCTGTTTAATATTTAAGGTGTTGATGGTACTTTTTTGTTTAATTGAAATGCGCATGCGTGATCAAAATAATCACTAACTTCTCAGCAATAGTTCATAATGATACTTCTCTGTTCAATTCAAATTTTTTTTTTAATGAATATCAAAATTTTAATCATTCATTAATCACAATTCATTCATAAATGAACGGACTTTAAAAAGAATCTCTGTCTTTCAGATAGTACTGTCTATTTTTAGATAGAATAATCTGAATGACTCACCTCTGGTGAAAACCGGCTATTAGTACAATTAAGAAAATCGTTTCCTGCAGCTGATCCATTGAGAGCTCCTTATTACGCAAGATTACGTCTTTAAAAAAAGAAATATACGAGTATAATAAAAAAACAAAGAAAACGATAACATTAAATGCTTTAAACTCGATAGATTTAGCAAAAAACGTTATTCACAAAAAATGTTACTCACCTAAAAACTTTCCACCAAATAAATCTGCACACCATTGTGTGCGATCTATTCACCATTGTGTCTGAACGTGAAATGAACAGAATGAAATGCGCAGTATCGATTGTTTACGTCACAAAATGGAGTGGATGCACATTGTTTGGTGCTTTTTTTTTTTAATCACAATTTCCTTCATTTTCTATTTAAGAATCTAAATTTTCAATTATATTTTATTATCCGGAGAAAAAAAAAGAATATATTTCGTAATTAACCATTACGTAATACTCATCAGCTGTTTGAATAAAATTTACGTAACCTAGATCTTTAAGAGAGGTTATAATGTTCTGATTTCCATATAAAATTTCAATTTTTTATCGTAAGCATATCGATAATTATCGAAAAATTCAATATGACATAAGTTAATAACAACGGATTGCGGCGGAATATTAAAATTATAGGAATATAATGTAGTTACGAAATGAAATCATCTAGTTTTTTAACTAGAATATTAACTAGAACTAGAATATTTTCTATTTTTTTGTTTTTTAAATTAAAATAAATTTAAAAGTTAAATTAATTCAAAATTCTACTAAAAACTAGTTAATGTAAAGTTCGATATTAGGGAAGGTCGATAAAAAAAAAGAAGAGTAATCGATAACAATTAGAGTGTAAAAGGAATGGCTAATCTCCGGCTATGATGTTTAAAGTAATTTTTTTTTTTTTAATCGATAAAAATTATTTGAAAAATCATTCTTAATTTAAAACGAAGAAAAATGTAAGATTTGTGCTTTTTTTGGGGATGAATGGGATAAATGTAATTTTCTATTTATTTTTTTAGGGAAGCTAAGTTAATATTCAGTTAGGAATTGGACAAATAGAGCCAAATTTGTGTCTGATTAAATAAATGTATTTTTTTAGATGTTCTTTCAATTTTTTAATGAAAATAATGTTACCGGAAACATCAATGGACGTTTCCTGTAATTTAAAGTACATTGATATACATTCTCTTTACACCCGTCACAAAAAATAAGAAATCAATAGACTGTATCTAACTAAATGGAGAAGATCGGCAAGGCTCTGATATAGATTTGGTCGTGCGAAAAATTTTTGGTAATTAGAGAAGCCCCCCTCCCTCCAAAGAACATCGTTGGAAGTTTGCTTGAGATGAGTTGTAGACAGAACCAAAATGCAAAACCTAAGCGAGTGGGGATTTTGAAGTAAGGCAGAAGACCCAGGACCGAGCTAGAAGGATGGTTTTGAAAAAAGCTATGTGTGGTTTTTTTTTACTGTCTTTTGAAAGAGGACGCCGAAGATCCTAGCATGCTTGAGAGCAACTACGTCATGCAGAAAGAAAAACCCTCGAAGAAACAATAAATGCATTAATTACAAATGCATTACTTAAAGTTATTTGAAAGACATAAAATTACTTACCGACTGATAAGTGCTTCAATTGGTGCAAATCTTCAGAAGCTCGTTTCGGTTGGTTCACGTACTTCCAACTGTCTTCACCTGGAGCAGGCAATAAATACATAATTAATTTACATCAATATTAATTATATTGAATGATAATTTGCTGCAATTCGGTCTTATAGCCCGTAATTAACTTTTAAGGCTTTTAAGATAACTAATGAAGAAATTTCTTTGGCTCTTGGAATCTACTTTAGGGTTCTAGTAATAGTTACTCTATAAAAGAGTTTTAAAAAAAGTTTTAAGAAAGGTTTAAAGGGTTAAAGCTAGGTAGGGCTCAGAACAGAAGAAGATGTCCAAGTACCAGAGTATATAAGTACGCCAGACCATCGTTCAGGGTAATGAATCGCATCCAGGCATTGCATTCACTCCCTGAGGATTCATTCTTACACTCTCTTCACGACCTTACTCTACTCGTCATTCAGTCTAGGCAATTCTTTTAGAAATAGTTTATATTTAGAGTATATAAGGACACCAGACCACCGCTCGGGACACTCAATTGCATCCAGGCATTGCATTCACTCCCTGAGGATTCATTCCTACACTCTCTTCACGACCTTACTCTACTCTGTCAGTCAGTTTAGGCCAATTCTTTTAGAAATAGTTTATACTTAGAGTATATAAGGACACCAGACCACCGCTCGGGACACTCAATTGCATCCAGGTATTGCATTCACTCCCTGAGGATTCATTCTTACACTCTCTTCACGATCTTACTCTACTCTGTCGTTCAGTTTAGGCCAATTCTTTTAGAAATAGTTTATATTTAGAGTATATCGTATAAGGACACCAGACCACCGCTCGGGACACTCAATTGCATCCAGGCATTGCATTCACTCCCTGAGGATTCATTCTTACACTCTCTTCACGATCTTACTCTACTCTGTCATTCAGTCTAGCCAATTCTTTTAGAATTCTTAGAGCTTAGGCATCATGCTTCACTCCGATACCCACAACATGGCTCTAAGAAGAGAGGATGGCCGGCTGCCCGTTATAATGGTGGATCTCCCTCAAAATGTATCCACAGTTATTGCAGAATTGGCCCCAAAATAAGGAGTTGGTAGAGCACTTTGGTGTGTATAGACTGATAACCAACGCAGGCTCTCTAAATCCCAAGGGATGGGGAACCGGCCGAACAGGGGGTGATAACAACCCCGCTTTCCGTACTCCACCACTTTGTCTAGTAGGACATATCCCAGCTCTATCACCAGGAGACTGCGATGACCACACACCCAGGCTCTCTCTGGAGAACCTCCAGGAAGGGCATAGCTCCTGCAGAGGAAGTTGTTGAAACTGTAGCGAGCCCACTGACTATGACGGTGCATATAGTACATACACTCTATTAACCACACCACTGAGGGAAGCTATAGTAGAGCTTTACAGCCACATTCTCTGGGCATCTGACTAAAACAGGAAATGAAAAAATAATAACGTTGCATGAACTTGACTTTCTCTTAATCAGAAAAGTAATTAGAACAAAATAATTGAATTCCTTTTTCTTTTCTTTTTTGAAGTTATTTAATAATAACTTTAATTATAAAAGCTGTACTTGAATTCGTTGGAAAAAAAAGAAAATGGAAAAAAGAAAAGAGAGATCGTTTCCTAATTTATTATTAACGCAAAGAGGAAAAACTGAGCATCATCTTCAAAGTGGTAAATTAATTAAAAAATAAACGTTAATTTAGAAATCAGTTTTCGCTCGCCTTTTTAACTTATAACATCCGGTGGTATTATTTACACTTCCGTAAACCTCAGATAGTCCAATGAAAAACTTGAAAGCAATTCTATTCTATTTCAATTTTCATTAATATTCTTGAAAAGAAAATTCATAAAACATTTTTTTTAACTAGAGAAATCAAAATAATAATAACAAATCAGGTATTAAATGGAACACGATCTTCTCTTAGTAAACCTCATCCTGAGCAAGAACCAGGACTTTGCATAATGACGGATTTCCTCTCAGATCGATTTAGAAGCTCTAGAACGTGATTGGCTCCTTTAGATTCTGTGGAGAGCTGGAGAAGACTCACTTTACTCTTCAACAGAGGATTTGGAAGATGGTGTAGTTACTGGGTGTTACCGGGTGTAGTATCATTCTTCTACTTATGTTCACAGATTCTAAGAGTCTTTATATATCTTGATGGTTGCTGTAAAGAAATCATCTGGCGTCTGTGTGAATAAGGGGCTGCTTATTCAATTTTTGATCCTTGTACAGTAACAGCTCCTTCATTCGCGCTTCCTTCATTCGCGTTTTCACTATTCGCGGATTAAAAAATTGCGACCCAATTCCTATATTCGCGGATATTCGCGGAAGTAAATTATGATAAAAGGATTCCAATAGGTATCCAACCCAATATCCTTTGTAAATGCCGTCAAAATGGACTAATAAAAAAAAGTAAAACAGATCTTATTACAACTTTGCCTAAAGTATGTTGTTAAATGATATCGCCGAGGACTTTGGCATATGCCGCCTTCGCCGCGATCGGTGTTTTTGAGAATGTAAACGCACAGAATGAAAGCAACCTTATTACTCAATGAATAAAGTATATTTTTAAATGTTGCTGTTCCGTTCTATGGTAAAAGCCGCTTTGCGTGTTCTATTGTTTCGTCTTTCACATTCGTTACAAAAATTGTGATCGAGTAACACGTCTCTACCGCTATTTTTCTAATTTATGTCAACTAAAAAAAAAAATGAGAAACGAGTTTCGACACGAAAAAAAATCTGTTACCGCTTAAAGTGAAAATAGAAATGCTTGATAGTTTACGCCTTGGAGAGTCATTTGCATTCATATCACGCTCATTCAATGTCAACGAAATCAACTGTACGATCGATAAAAAAATCCGAAGATAAAATAAGATCGTCTGTAGCTTCAACTTCACTGTCAGCGAAAATTGTTCGTGATCCAGCAATAGGAAAAATGGAAGTGGCGTTGTCATTATGGATCGAAGACCGCATCCAAAAAAGGGTGCCCCTGAGTGGTCCAATGGTCCGGGAGAAGGCAAAGTATCTTTACGCTCATTTTAAAGAACCTGATGGTAGTTGTAGTGGCAAGTTCAAACTTTGACTGCAAACAAAAGCTTTTAAAAACTGCCAAGCAAGAGGAAATTACAAAATTCTTCAAACCATTGCCTCAGCCTTAAGATAATTAATCAAAATGTTCAAAAACTTCAATTAAATTGATTTTTTTATATATTAGTTTTTTTTTATTTTGTCAGCTAGGAACGTATCCCCTATAATCCCATATAAATTACTATTCCGTATTCACGGTTTCTGTATTCGCAGCATATTTATGGAACATATACCCCGCGAATAAAGAGCTTTTACTGTACTGTACTCTTTCTTCAAAGGCTACGTTTGCAGGTTATTTCGTACTCCTGCAATCGTCGTCTATTGCCCATTACACCGGAAATGTTAGTTTTGGGGCCTCTTATTATCTTCCAGAGAAATACCTCCCATTATTCAGCCTCCCATTTCTTTTTTTGTAGAAAATCTATGGAGAAACCTTCATCTACTTTTGGATTAATTTCTGTTGACAATGAACCAATTGTTAGCAACCAACTTTGGCCAAAAACCAACAATAATTCACCTTTTGCTCGTTGCATATTTCATGGGATACATGCGGGGGAACAGCATCAATTTAAAAATAAATTTATTTATTTTATCCACAATTTGTTGATCTTTAGATTTTTTTTATTTTATTTTGTATTTTTCTTTTTGAGACACGTCAAATTCTGAGATCATTGAGGTCTCCAGAGCTTCAGTGCATTACCGGGACTCTGGATTGTATTCTCTCGTTACAGACAACACTCTCCATCATCGGACAGTGTGCTGTAAGAAGCTACGGGCGCCAATGACCCTAGTTTTTGATGAACCCAAGATCTCGGCGTGGGAATCCCACTGGAACGTGGGTGGGAAGAGGAAGGGAGGATTTCAGGATTGTGTTGACTGGATAGAATTTAGCAATTAAAATTTAAATTATTAAGTAATTTTGAATCTTTTAAACTACTTTTGCTTAATACTAAATTTAAATATAATTCAATTTTTGCCTGTTTAATCGTTAATTATGCTGAAAATTCTATTATTCTTATTTAACATTAATAGCAGGCTAGAGCGTTATTGATTTAATATCTATTGATTTAATAGGTCACCACTATATAATCAAATATTCAATAGTTGTGAACAAACGCTTTTACTTTAGAACAGAGTGCGAAATTATTTCCACCAATCGTTTTTCCCGTAAAGAAGAAGTGGACTAGCCACTTCTTCAGGGATTTTTGGCGTCCCTGCGGGTTTATCCTTAGCCTAAGAATACAAACAATACAAAATACTGACACTTTCAACATACACACTATGCAGAAAGGGTCGGTGGAATTACTTTATGCGTGATTAACTTCAGGATTTAGGATAGGAAGCCTGCAAGGGCAGGCTTTAGTTTACGATCATGCACAACTAACACTAAATTAATGTTTACTTCAATATATAATTTTAATCATATCCTTGTTTTAAATAAGTCATTAGGGCGCCACGGTAGCCGAGCGGTTTTAGGCCAGACCCGCAAAGCTAAGATGTATTGTTGGTTTAGTAGGTTCGATACCCGGTCTAGGTCTTGGATTTTATTTAATGGTTAAAATGAGAATTTATAGTAAAGTATGTTAGGCGTTCATAGGCTAGACCCGCAAAGCTAAGATATATTGCGGTACTAGTCTAGTTCTTGGATTTTATTTAATGGTTAATATGAGAAATTTATAGTAAAGTATGTTTGCTTGTCGCCTCCGTCCACGACACCTAATTTGGTAGTTGGACGTAAAGCCTGCCTGAAAAAATAGGCAATTACTTTACTTTTTACTTTACTTTTACTCTAAAATTTTACAAATGATTTTAAAAAATCTTTTTACGTACAGTTTCTGAACAGAATTCATTCTTTTGGGTTGCAGTTTTGCCGTTTCTCAAGACATCTTGAAACGAAGGAAAAATACCCGAAGCTGACCAATGTTCACAAAATGAACTGTCAAGAAAATGATATTTTGATTATTTTTTTACTGGTTCTGCAGATCATAACTTAAGTGAAATATACTTAAGGTCTTCGGTAATGAATTGAATTCAAATTTACATCCATTTATAATCTATAAAGGATCTCATCTGACCTTTTTTTTTGCAGAAAAGGAAATGGACAATGAGAGAGAGAGAGAGAAGGGAAGTGACAGAGTGAGAGAAAAGGAAAGAAACACTCAAAATTATAAAGAATAAACTTGGGACCGAGGAATTAAAAAACTAAAAATAAATAAATAAAAAATGAAAACAGAATTTTCCTCGCACACATCCACGTATTGTTTTCTGGGAAAATTATTTTCTTTTTAGAAAAAAAAAATCTGATCTAACAATTTTCCACCCAATTATGTTGTGCCTTAAAATCCTAATAATTAACTACAGCCAAATTCACTTCTTTTAAATTGTAATTACAATAATTAATTACAGAGCGGAAGAAGGGATAAGCGGAAGAAGAAGAGGAAAAAAGGGCTATTACAATATCAATGAGCTAGACTGGGTCTTCCTTGAGGAATAAACGAAAGGATAACGCCAAATAGGATATAATGAACGACAGAGACTCAAGGCTATTAGCAATATGGGGGCCGATGAAGTTTCATTGAAAGTAATTGTAATTTAACAGATCATCTCTCAATGGTTTCTTAAAGCAGCGATTATTGAGGCCATGAACCATTAATAAGCTGGTTATAACCATCCTGGAAGGTAGCGAATTGTTTAAAAGATAACCTATTCAATCAATTTTTGTTTTCTCTCTCTCTCTCTCTCTTGTACAAGTTTCCGCTCAATAAATATGGAAGCAGCGACATTATGATTTGAAAACTGATTGGTTTATTTATTTGGAACGATTCTCTTCAATCAATATCATCGCCTGACGATAATCGTTCCAAAAACAGAAGACATACCTCTGAGTTTGTTTAACTTTTTCTTTTTCGCTATATTGACAGAATTATCAAATTTTCCGCTAGCAAATTTAAAGAAAATTATTTCATAAAGAAAAAACTAAAAAAACATCAGTCACATTAGGTATTTGTGCACAGTGTTTCTTACAACCCACAGTTTTTCTTGACACCCAAATTGAAATTTTTCCGATTCACGACAAGGAGACGCCCCCCACAGAGAAGCAACTGAATGGTAGAAGACTTTGTAAAATTTCCATGGCCTCCAGTGAATTCTCCCGCATCTACCCCCCCATTACTTTTACTAGTGAGCCACTGACGTGACACCAATACTAAAAACTTGGACTTATTACCACTACTACCATGTAACGTTTCTACTCATTTTTTATTCCTCTTGCCAGATCTTCTTTCTTGTTTTGTTTTCAAGTCACGCCATTTTCAACTACTTAATTTAATTTCTTTAAATTTCACCATTATTTGATTTTGAATTTTTTTTCATTTCGATTGATTAGATGGAAATGAATTTTTTGGCGCTTTATGTGCAATATTTTTATGGGTAATTTAATTGGACCCAAAAATTTAAGCTAGCATAGTTCTGAAGTGACTTAATCTAAGTATCCAACTGTTGGTATGGTACTCTCCGTGTGGGACCGGCTGAGAATAGTCCCACGGTATCCCCTGCCTGTCGTAAGAGGCGACTAATAGGGGACGTGTACGCGCAATACCTGGAATGGTGTAGTAAGCCCAAGCTGACACCAGGAGGGTGTAGAGAAACCTGTAAGCCATGAGCTGTGCATGGCTGGGAGAGTGACCATTATAGGCCTTCAAAATAGGAGACAGAGTCCCTTTTAAATGGTACCACGGGATCTCGTGTGCCACAACTCGCTGGAGTTCTGTCTCCAGGCTCACCAGAGTTGAGGAAAGGTTTCGTGGTGGTTGTGGTAAAGCAGGGACGATGATAGAGTCCCTGTGGGAGGAGGATGGTCGTTTAGCATTCGGGAATAGTTGCGCCACCTTCTCATTCATCGCGAGAACATGTTACTATGGTACTACGGTTGTATATCATTATATCGTTACCGGATACAAAAAAAAAAGAAAAAAAAAAGCGTTCATGTTTTTCCGGAAACAAAAAAAAACGCAAAGGGTGCAGATCAGCTGTTTGGGGTTTTCTTCTTCCTATGAAAAACGTAAAACTTACTGCAGTGGTTGTAGTTTTCCTATCTCTTACGTATTTCCAATCTTGCGGATTTCCAATTTTATGTTTTCATCGGAAGTATACGTCACTGAGATTTACTTAGTCGGAAAATATGTTGTTGTTTTTTTTTACAAAAAAACTAGTTATAACGAATTCATTTAAAGTTGTTTTCACTAATAATAGATCTGTAAGTTTTCTTTAAAACAATTCTCACGGGAAATTCGATCAAGGAGGCACCTCTGGAAGAAGGGCTGATTAGGGCTCTCTTTTAAAGCGTTTTTACTGTTAATTGTACGATATTAACACCTGTATAGTATGTAACACTTAACTTTTTAAACTGTTAAGTTTTTGTTAAGGAAATTAGCAGTTATAATTTTGGAGGAAGGGCCTTACATAAATGGGGCTAACTCCTCTCTTATTCGATTCACAGCTTTGAGAACCCCCTCCAAAAGATAAAAAGCACATCTACATTAAATTCCGAATCGAATGACACCTCATTCATGGAAATCAGTTCACGCGGTTAGGCGGTACGTTGTTTACAAAAAAAAGGTTACAACGACAGACCGTATTGGCTCATTTTCTGCAACTGTTTTCTCAAAATCTATCAGAAAATCTATCTGGGTTGTTGCACAAAAAAAAAAAAATACAGTTATAAAGGAGGATTTGCCCTATATTATAAAGAAAATTTGGGAATTTAATCTTTTATAGAAAAAGAGAAAAAAAATTGTCAAAGTTAGGTGTTTTTCAACGTTACGCTTTTTTGTGCAGTTTTTTGACGATCAACCCTTATACAACTGTCCTACCGGAAACTAAAATTTCTAAATTTGGGGAGAAATGTCTGCCCGGAAATGCCACTTTCCCATATAGATTTTCTCTTAAACTACTCCTATGATTTTATTGAAACCTTATACGTACCTCGTACAGCGATTACAAATATATAAACTGCGTTTAGTTTTGCCCATTACTATATTTATTTAAATACATTCACAAATACGAGTAAATAATAATAATAAAAAAGGCAAAGTTAGATTGGTTCATAAAAAAAAAAAGGCAAAAGAAGTGTCTTTGTGGAATTAGATTAAGCCCGGCGTAAGGTGATGAAGATTAAGGAAAGCAGTAGTAATGGAAAGAATATTAAGGACATGAAAACTGGCAAAAGATAATAAAGCCGGTGAGGAAGATTAACTGTTGGAAATGTAATAAAGAAGGGGCAGAGAGGAAACGGAATGTCGGCACAGTCAGTGTGGAATTCATAGACGAACAGAAACTGGGCGATGAGATGAACCTTCCCGTTTCTACGTAGAAGAAGTCACACTGACTTTTATTAGTTCATTTCCACACTGAGCTTTTCCTGCACTACTACCACGGACTTCTCTAACTTAACTGGGGAAATGGTTAAATCTAATTTCACTATTTATAAGCCATTATTTTATTTGTAAAGTTTATGCAATTATTTATTTTTTGGGTGTAAATTTACACAATAGGATTTAAAAGAAATAACAAGAACTTAGTCGACTTCCGGCGGCTTGGCATATAATCAGTTTAACCACCATTAATTAAATTCGACTTTAAAAACCATTAGCACAATCAGTCTTAATTAAATACGGATGTAATTAGGGCATGGTGGTAAGGATTTCCATTAATTAGAACTAAAACAATCATTCATGTTAACAAGATTTGTGAGGAAATGGGTCTGGAAGCTGCGCAAAGGAATGCATAATGATCTAACGGAAGTTCGGAGATGCTGGGAAAGATTGTCTTCGCTAATGGTATTTTTTTATTTTTTTTTTTTAAATGAGGATCTTCAAACTGGGGATACATCTTATTTTTGAATGCCCAAAAAAAATTCGTCCTAAATTTGGATTAGAGATCTATTCGTATCCAGTTTGGCGGAAAAAGTAATAAATAGTGAAAATATTGGGCGGAAATTAAGTTATTTGGCGAAAGCTGACTTGTAGGCTTAATCCGTCAAGGCCGTGTGGTTATTAGGATAGTTGTAGGCCTATTAATCAGGCCACTGCAGGCTCAGGAAGCACGTGCAATGCATGGGTCTAGCGGTTGATAGCCTTAGTAGATTCTGTCAGGAGCAGGAGCAGGAGGAAACGGGCACTACACGTGTTGAGTCAGTGCGAAGGGCTTGTCTGGCTAAGGATGTTACTTCCCGGGGAGGAAAAACCAAGGCCTGAGGAGCTTTACACCAGGAGCCGCTCTCCAGAATTAAGAGACTGATTAAAACGGACGGGTCTGGTGGGAGCCACAATAGATCCGTTGGTTTGCGGTGGCGTAGGCCTTTAAGACCGCCCTACTAGAATCTATCTATCTACACAATGGGCCTGGCAGATGATAGCCTTTGTAGGTTCTGTCAGGAAGAAGAGAAAACGTGTTGCACGTGTTGTGTCAGTGTGAGGGGCTTGTTCGGGCTAAGGATGTTACTTCTCAGGGCCTGTGAGCTTTATCCAAGAGTCGCTCTCCAGAATTAAGAGACTGATTAAAACGGACGGGTCTGGTGGGAGCCACAATAGATCCGTTGGTTTGCGGTGGCGTAGGCCTTTAAGACCGCCCTACTAGAATCTATCTATCTACACAATGGGCCTGGCAGATGATAGCCTTTGTAGGTTCTGTCAGGAAGAAGAGAAAACGTGTTGCACGTGTTGTGTCAGTGTGAGGGGCTTGTCCGGGCTAAGGATGTTACTTCTCAGGGCCTGTGAGCTTTATCCAAGAGTCGCTCTCCAGAATTAAGAGACTGATTAAAACGGACGGGTCTGGTGGGAGCCACAATAGATCCATATGGGTCGCGATGGCGTAGGCCTTTAAGGCCACCCTACTACAATCTACCTATCTAAATTCTTTGGCCAAAAATTATCTTTCGAAACCCGTAACCGTTTTTTTTTTTAAAAAAAACGCATTTTCTGCAAGACCACAGGTAAAGAAAAACTAAATGCTTTATTATTTGAATTTATTGCCGAGATTAGCTCAATAGTTAGTGCGTACATCTTACAAACCTGGGTTTCAAGTCTCAGCCTGCTCGAAAGTTTTTCCTATCCTAGGAGCCTCTTAGAGGTAACTGTCCGATGATGGATAGTGTTGTCTGTATTAAGACAATTTCCGGAAGCCATCATTTTATTGCCGTACTATTTATTTTATTGATATTTACAACTGCAACAATTGTTGTAACAAGTAAATGTGGGTACATGGTTACACAATATCTGGAATATTTATTTATTTATTAAATATTGTATTTACAATAATAATATTAAAGTAAATAATTAAAATGGAAAATTGAAACAAAGGAAATGATGTTGAAAATTATTAAGACGCAATAACTTGCGGACACAAGATTATTGCACAGTAAATTGTTTTGGTCATTATTTTTTTTTTAACCGGAAAATACATTTTCCTGAGAGAAATAATTGGCTGTTTGTAAGGGAAAATCATGTTTTCTTTTCTTTTCTTTTAGTCCTTGGGCAAAACACTAATCTTTAGAATCTTGAATGAGCTTTTTAATTTTTCCATTTTCTTCCTCTACCTCTCTCTCACCTTTATGGAAAACTTGATTTTTACTTAGAGCATTAGCTCACTAAGTTGGGAGAGTCCTTGCGTGTTGCATATCCAAGACTGTTGCAGATTGTATTCAAATTGCACCTATGTATATACTGCATATATTTATTAATAATTGATCTGTGGAAATAAAAGATAATAATAAATCTTTCAAATCACAATAAATATTCTTTTAACGGTTTACAATTTTAAACTTTTTTAAAAATTTGTCTGTTTGTACGTGTCTCCCTCTCTTCTCCCTCTCCCACTCCCTCCTCTGGCTGTAAGGTCCTCGAAGGGCCTTGGCCTCCTGTATCAACCTTTCACCAAAAGTAATTCTCATCCATGTCCTTACACCCAGACTTCTGTCTTCCTCTACATCATACAGCCACCTAATCCTCGGTCTTCCTCTTTTTCTCGCGCCCCCCCCCTCCTGGGTGTTCATTCATTATTTCCCCGGGAAATCTGGAATCTTCCATCCTCATTAAATGCCCTAGCCATCTCAATCTTCCCCTCCTTTGATCCATCCTACTAAATCTTGCTCCTGGTACAGCTCTCTTATTTCTCCTGTTCTTCCTAATTCTGTACCTTACCCCCCCTCTTTCACTGGGCCAAAAATTTTCCTTAGAATCCCGGGCATTAAGCAGTACGTGGCTCCCTAAAAACACTTATTATTAAAAAAAAAAAAAAAAAAATTGAGATATTTAGTTCAAATTTTTTTTTATTCCGCTTTGGAGTCATCAGAGGATGGCACCATCAGCATTTCGATCAAAATCGATCGAAAGGAAATACCATTTTTTCATTGAATTGAAGGGAAGAAGGGAAGATGAATTTTTTACAGGGCTAGGAACAATAGTTGGGAGCTTGTGCCCTGTAGACATACGCAGAAACCTTAAAGTACCATCTTGTAGGGTTTTCTATAAGATTTCTGCTGGACCTTTTTTTGACTTCTATGGAGTTTCTAATTTTTTTTTTTTTACATAAATCTCATTTCCTTCCTTTGAATATTGAACACATGCTATGTATTGGTCTACGTCAGAGTGGAAACAAAAAGCTATTCGGAAGATTGCTAAGTTTTTCCGTCTAAAGCATTGAACTCTATTTTGGTTTTAACCCGAAAAGCGAACATGCTTAGTTGGAATTTCAACTGGTTTTAGTCACAGGAAAGACTTGCAACGTAGTCCAAGTATTGTCTTCAAAGTATCTCGATGGTTGTTCACTGCAGCAAAAGACTAGTTTTTTTTTTCTCTTTGCTTACGATGTAACCTATATTTTTCTCACATTATGAAAATATATTATAAATTGTCAAACCTATATAATATAGAAGGCTCACTTTTCCTACTTTTCGTGGATACGATCATTTACTTTTAATAGTTAAAATTTAAACTTCAAAATTAGAATTTGTATTAACTTTTAGTGAGCATAAAAATATTCAATTACCAGTTTAGTTCAATTCAGCTTCCTGTAACTCAATCAAGCCGCTTAGCCACGTCCTGAAGAAGGCAATCAATTTCCCGAAACGTTGGCAAAAAGACGAAGTGTTTTTGTTTTTTTGTTCTGGACCGATTCCTCGCTAATTGAATCCTTAATATTAATAATCAAAATTAGGTTTGTAATAAACGTTTTTAATACTTAAATAAAACGTGATCACATAATCAGATACCTGATAACGGAACATCCCTTTTGGAAAGCCGATGGACCAGTTATGTAAACCTTGTATTCCCAAATCTTGATTAAATCGTAGTTATCAGTTTAACTAATGAATAGTAACTAATGAATAGTACGCCTATTAGGACTAGACAGTAAACAATTTATCCTGGTCCTTCTATAGTTTGGGATTCTGGATCAAAATCCATTTAATTAATCCGCTTATTAATGGATTGTTTTACAATAATAATGTAACAGGACCATAATTGTGGGATATAAGAGGAGAAACCTGCTTTATTAGACATTTCTAGTGGAGTGTAGTTATTGTTATTACAATAATAGTTCAATAGTTGTAATTATTATTTTAATTTTAATTCTAGATAACTTTTTGGGGGGAATATTGAGGGTGGGGCCAATAAATTCACAAACAAACTTTCTTCATACCAACGTTTCGGTAAATATGTTACCTTCTTCAAGGTATTATAAAATTTGTGGAGTTTAATGTTAAGCTACATCATCAGCAATAGAAGGTAATATAGAAGATGGTAATATATTTACCAACATAGTAAAGAGCATTAAGCTGGGAAGACTAAGCTGGTTGGGGCACCTCCACAGAATGGACCAAGGTAGAGCACCTCGCATTGCCTATGAAGGGCATCCCGAAGGCAGAAGGCCTAGAGGGAGGCCAAGACTAAGATGGTTGAACAAGGTGGAGGAGGACCTCTCCAAGTTAAATGCGGGAGGATGGAGAAGGAAAGCGAGTGATAGAACGGCTTGGAGTGAATTGTTGAAGGAGGCCAAGGCCCTACAAGGGCTGTAGAGCCATGGAGTAAGCGAGTAAATATATTTACCGAAACGTTGGTGTGAAGAAGGAAAAATTTGATTGTGAATTTATTGACCGCACCTCAATAATTCCCCAAAATCAACAAATTGACAGTAATCGAAAATCAAAACTAACATTCATAGATAACGTTATCATTTTTGAGAATAGAGTAAGGTTCTGAATCAAGTGGGCGTATCCGGTGGTGCACCTTAATTTTTTACTGTACAAGCTCACTCTGAGGGGAGAATCTGTGCAGAGGTAATTCTCCCCAGTTGTCGAGGTAATTGCTCTGTTCACATGATGAGGTAGTCGGTGTTTTTTAATAGCCTAGGAATGAGAGGTGGTAGGACCAAGGAATCTAGAATGGGAAATGCAAAGATTGGTGGAATGTTTTCTTTTATCAAGGGATCAGAGGGATACTAAATTTTTATGAAAAGGGAAAATTTCAAGATCTTTGTTGATGGAACCAATAGCTCTACATTTTGGACACGTAGGATTTTAGAAATGAAGGGATTATAATCTCTGAA
This sequence comes from Rhodnius prolixus, assembly GCF_049639745.1. NCBI lineage: Eukaryota > Metazoa > Arthropoda > Insecta > Hemiptera > Reduviidae > Rhodnius > Rhodnius prolixus. Next base: position 7,889,794 of record NW_027411583.1, on the reverse strand, counting down.
GGTTTGGAAATGTTTGGTTGAACCTAAAAAAGTACAATCCCATGTGTCCAGGTTGGTTTTGAAATATAGTATAGTTTAGGTATAAGTCGTTTGTTGTTCGTTGAGAGACTGGATCTGGGGACAAGTAGTCTTTTCAATTGTCTGTAATGTAAAGTGAACTTTCTTTTTTTTAGTCGTTCCAATTCAGCCTTTTTTCGACAATCAACTGCCCTAAGGTAGCGGATTATATTATTAGTGTGCGAAGTCGGGGATTAAATTGTAGTAAATCCTAGATAGTTTAGGATTTAGTTTCATTGAGCTGAATTTTCCTCATTTATTTTTTTATAAACAATACTTCTAAAGATCTAAAATGGGATTGAAGTTTTCGTCGTGCCATTATTGAATCGCTGCTGCAAATGCGAGAAGGATAGTTTCTGATTGGTTTGGGGCGTACGCTGTTGAGCCTTCAGCTATAAGGCACCTTTAAATTAAATACCAAATTTTAATTTTCCAAATAATCGATTTTTTTTTCAATGATTTTTCGGTTTTTGAATAATGCTGAATACACACCCCCATATGCAGATCGATTTCTAAAACCTTATTTTTCTCAGCATTCCTTCTAAACCGGGTAAACATTTACTCCTCAATACTTAACACTTACTTAGTCTTGTAATGAAAATTAAAGAAGAGAACAAATAATAAAAGTAATTTTACTTCTATCATTAAAATTTTAGGATAAAATTAAGGAAAACACGTAAATGGTTGGCAGTAAGACTGACAAACAAATATTATATTGTTCTAAAGAAGCTTGTTACCACTAATCAGTAAGAAACTAAGTTGAATCCAAACTCTCTCTGGGTAAACTTGTACTGTAGGCTGCAACACACACACACACACAGTTTTAAGCTGTATCAAGCTCAAGCTTAACAATGGGCAAAGTAGTAAGCTGCCTTTTTAGACTTGTTTTCCAGGCATAGTTGAACTTTATTCTTGTTAAAAGGGTAGTGGAAATCTTACCAGATTTTTGGGCATCCCTCCTCCATACAAAGAAAACATGCTCACAATTGAAATGCTTTCCTTATTTTCCGTCTTTTCTACTGATGAAATTTAAATGAAGATGAAAATTAACTTTATTCTAAATGTAGTCATTTACAAAATTCTTCAATTTAAATTCAGAGAAAGAAATATGGCGTTAAATTTTTCTTCACATTAAACCAAAAGTCTAAATTTCGAGTAACAAAAACCAAAAAAATCTTTAATTTCATAAATTAGTCGAAAAAATAACTCGCAGTTGATTTAAATTAAATTAAAACTAATAAATAATTAGTAAAATAGGCTAACTTAACCAGTTAAGCGTGTTTGACTTGTATACAGGGTCAAACCAAATCTCTATTCCAGTGCGTTCGACGTTTATACTCGTTGTGAAAAAATATAAAATTGCCACTAACTATAAAAACTCGTGATTTTAATAAAATACAATAAGCAATATTATTTGGTGGGGTGTTTCCCTTTATCTTACCAATAGAACTGCCAAGTATTTTATACGGAGAGGGATGGTGGGAGTCAGCCAAATGATAAGTGGTTGGAGACATGTTTGTTCTCCACATTAGAGATTGGGGAATAACGCACACAAATAGAAGCTCTCAACCGTTGGTGGAATGCCCGTTTTTACCTTAGAGATTCAGACCTCCAGTACGAGCATGATTTCATTTTCCCCAGAATTCAAAGCTCTTTTCTTCCTTGTAAAAGCTCTTGGCGTCCCTAGTTAACTAGGAGCAATGCATACGTGAGAAGCGGTGCAAGACGGTTTGAATGAGCACAGAATGCTCTGGTAATCTCAAGGCCCCAGAGAGATTGCAGAAAAAGTCGCTTGCAGTGACTATTATGACGTTGTAAACTTTTGGTTGTTTTGCCCCCTGCGTTCGACGTGTATACCACGTCATTGTCTGATTTTAGTTCCGCACACTGTAGGTTTGTTTTTTTTTAAAAAAAAAATAAATTCCACCCTTAACTGGTTCAGTTAGAACAAATCTTTGTGTGGTTCAGATTGTGTTGTAAGTTTGGAGCCCGAAGACATTGGTTGAGAAAGTTACTTTAGACTCTCTTTTATCTATTTGATATTTGGGAAAGCTATGTGATACATAATAAATGCGCATGAACTCTCTCTCTCTCTCTCTCTCTCTCTCTCTCTCTCTCTCTCTCTCTCTTACATGATACAGTCAGTCTACAATATAATACTGGCTTTTATTACGTACTTAATTTATTATAGTGGTAAGCTATGCGCCTATATCATCTAGTTTGAATTACAATATTAAAAGGGGCAGAGCGTAAATGAAATCATTGAGATATTCAATCAGTTCAAGGATTTAAGAAGTTTTCTTCCCAGATTTCAGTTAATGAGAAGCAGAATCTTTGAAACTCTCTCGCAGTAGTAGTGAGAAATAAAAGTCAAAAGACAAGAGATCTGTCAGGAATAAAATAAACATCCACCTTAAGACAACGGATTTAATGATTGACGTGAACTTATTTTTCTCAACAACTTATTGATCAAGACTTCAGGTTATTGACTTACTGAACTCAAGTTCATCGTACACACGCTCAATCGTTTGAGCTCAATGTACAATGTACAGGCGCCTAAGTTCTGTGCACTTAAGATAAAGATTTTTTTTTCTTCTTCTTTTAGGTCATAGGGTTTTTGGCTTGTAATCCAGCATCCATCATCTCTCATCTCTCTGAAAGCCGACCAAATGATATTACAAAATTTATCAGGTTATCATGGAAATCACCTCTTGGTTGTTTTCCAGTGTCTTTATCTTTCTTGTTGAACTTATGTTGTTCATGTAATGGACAGGTAAGTATGATACAGACGTTTAGATCAATAGTTTGTATTTTAATAATTGTACTAAGCAGCTCCCCATGTAAATTTTTATTAAATTTTCAGGTGTACAGAGGGATTTTTAATTAATAAATGTTCCAGTTAACAACCCATTCACAATTATTGTACCTGCAAAATAGGTTTTTATGAAAATTAAAAAAAGAATAAATAAATGCCTGCGGTAGAATACTATTGTTGCGAACAAAATGACGAGGCTATTTTTAAAAATGTTTTGACGTAATAGTTGACATTCTATTATTCATTGGGTCATATTATGGAAGCGGTAAACATACTTTGATTATGTGATTGGACGACTTTGTCAGGAAAAATAAAGTCAGGTATGTAAACGTACACGTACACGAATCATCTCTTACCCATAATTCACAAATTGTCTTCAAAACTTTGAAAGGTTTGAACCATATATTCAAGTCTTTCATTCCAATTCGCTCTTGAAGAACTGCCCTTAAACGAATTTTAAGGGAAATGTTTCTACCTAAATCTGTAGATTTATGTGCCCGTAATCACTATAAATACGAGGTCGTTTGAAAAGTCCGTGCAAAAATAAAAACTACTTAATTTTTGGGGGTAAACCTTTTTTATTTTTCAACATAGTCTCCTTTTAGGCTTATACACTTCGTCCAACGCTGCTCTAGTTTGTTGATCCCTTCCGAATAATAGGATTTGTCCAAGTCTGAAAAATAGCCATTCGTTTCTGCAATCACCTCCTCGTTTGAATAAAATCTTTTTCCCGCCAGCCATTTCTTCATATTGGGGAACAAATAGTAGTCCGAGGGAGCCAAGTCTGGAGAATAGGGGGGATGTGAAACGAGTTGGAACCCTATTTCCATTAATTTTGCGACCACAACTGCTGAGGTGTGAGCTGGTGCGTTGTCGTGATGGAAAAGGACTTTTTTGTGGGCCAATCGTGGGCGTTTTTTCTTGCAGCTCGGTTTTCAAACGGTCCAATAACGATGAATAATATGCACCTGTAATAGTTTTACCCTTTTCCAGATAGTCGATGAGGATTATTCCTTGCGAATCCCAAAAGACAGACGCCATAATCTTTCCGGCCGAAGGAACGGTCTTCGCCTTTTTTGGCGCAGATTCCCCCTTTGTAACCCATTGTTTAGATTGTTCTTTGGTCTCAGGAGTGTAGTGATGTATCCATGTTTCATCCACAGTGACGAAACGACGCTTAAAGTCCTGCGGATTCTTCTGGAACAGCTGCAAACCGTCCTTGCAACACTTCACACGATTTCGTTTTTGGTCAAGCGTGAGCAATCGCGGCACCCATCTTGTGGATAGCTGTGTCATGTCCAAATGTTGATACAAAATATTATGTACCCGTTCATTCGAGATGCCCACAGCACTAGCAATCTCACGCACCTTCACTCTTCTGTCATCCATCACCATATCATGGATTTTATCAATGATTTCTGGAGTAGTAACCTCAACAGGGCGTCCAGAACGTTCAGCGTCACTTGTGCCCATATGGCCACTCCGAAAATTTTGAAACCACTTATAAACTGTTCTAATGGAAGGTGCAGAGTCACCATAATGTTTATCAAGCTTCTCTTTAGTCTCCTTTCATAAAGTAGTGTTTAATCAACACACGAAATTCTTTTTCGTCCATTTTTTGAAAATCACTCGACTTCCTCGATTCAAACGAATGCCAAACACAAAGAAATAGACCGATCTGGCTGAAACTTGGTGTGTGTTCTTCCAAGAGATGCTACTAACTATACATAACCTCGATACGCGCCAGTAGTGCTATCTCTCTGACTTTGCACGGACTTTTCAAATGACCCTCGTAGGTTTCAAGGGAAATCTTTAGCGAGAAAAATCGATAAAGTTTGCAAAAAAAATCTGTTGGTTAAAGAGTGGTACTTTTTTGTTCAACTTTAACTACTAAATTTTATTCTTCTCTATAACTCAGATTTAAAACATTTTCAAAAACAAATCTATTACAGAAAATGGGTGGAAATTTACTCATCCCCAAGAAAAGTTAAAGGAAAATTCTACTTCTCTATACAGTCCTTTAAAATTCATTTAAAAGCATTTTCGGAAAGCCGAGGGGATTTTATTGCACAATAAGCTGACTGAGATTTTATCATAACTACTCTGCTCACCATTTGGCACTTATTGGCATTCAAATAGATCCCATTTGTTCCTGCGACAAGGCATTAATAGCCGAAGCCAATCATATCATCTTGGCCTGCAGGAAGAACAAGAACGGAAGGGATCAGCTATGGAAGACAATATTAAAGACGAACTGCCCACTTCCGGCCAACTTAAACCCTGTACTGATTTTTTTTTTTTTTGGCATTGGCTTTCGCCATATAGCCAGCATCATCTAGGTGCTTACTAACCTCATTCGAACACATTCTCTCAATAAATTACAATCACCCTAATCACTGAAACTACGAGAAGCTATGTACAACTACACAGCACGACCATTTCTACATCTATACATAACATATTTACACTATACATTATACAGATGGGTAGGCCATTATCACTAGAATATCTCTCACACTCCATTCTTACTTATAAATACATTCGCTTCGCACATTCATCCTTCTACTATATACCACTATTTGCATATACTACAGCTAATGGTTGGATCAGTGCTCTATATTCCTGTCATCCTTATAGCTTAACCGAAATTAAAATCACGTAATCCTTCTCTAATCATTTTCTTCCATTCGTTCTAATCAGCTATAACTTTTAAATACATTCATATTTCTCAACTAGCTCTGCTACAGATTTAAGCACATAGATACTGGCTTACCCACACATTTACTAAGGCTTATATGTCTACATAAGGACAAATAAGATTGAAATACGAAGTCTGTCTAAAAAGTATCCGACCTTTATTTTTCCCTCGCAAAATAAAGACGATAGCACGACGCCATGTACTCAGTAAAAGAAGACACCTTCATACGCATGTGTGAATTTTGTGACCGCCTTCCAGCGCGTCAGTCGCCTGTGGGCTGTTTCAAAAATAGCCGCACATCAGCGGAGAGTGACCAGCGTTCTGGCAGGTTCCAGACTGCTCGGAGTGCAGCCGTTGTTGAGACTGTGCGAAATTTGGTGATGGCAGATCGTCGCTTGACCGTGCGGGAGATTACCCAAGAGGTTGGAGTTAGTGCAACTTCAAAACGAAGGTCCTTTCGTTCCGGCGACAACAACTCGGACACTCTCCGCTGATGTGAGTGAGGCTATTCTGAAGCGGTTGAACCACTCCTTAATTTGTGTTTCACCCATCGCTTTGTCTCCAAACACTTGCTGAATCTTACGAATTGTTTCGCTTTGAGAATCACCAAGCTTTTGACAAAATTTTGATGCAGTGCCTTTGCTCAACTCGTTCACAGTCATCTTGAGAGAATCGGATCCGGAAGTTGGAGAATCGGTAATGCGACGAACACGTTGGGTAGCACCTCACTCAGCGACCCACAGGCAGCGACTGACGCGCCGGAAGGCGGTGACAAAATTCACACATGGGCATGAAGGTGTCTTCCTTTACTGAGTACAGTGGCGCCGCGCTATCGTCTTTATTTTGCGAGGGAAAAATAAAGGTCAGATACTTTTTAGACAGACCTCGTATAACTTACACGCAACCCTACGGACAGTGACATTAAAACTATACATACTAACAGACAAACCAACCGCTACTTAAAGACAGACACTGAATGATGGCAAGTTTGTGATCCATAAGGCCAAGAAGTAAAGAGGAAGAAACAATTATTCTTACTAATACTGAATAGGATGTCAAGGTACTACTAATAAATTTTGGGGGTCAGGCAACTGAAAACGGATATACCTGGTGAAACCGACAATCTGCACGTTTTGCAGTACCTTCTCTTACTTAGCAGGAAGAGGAAGTTAAGAGAAGAAAGTAGGGTTGGTCGATGATCTCTTGTAGGCACCAGAGCCTGTAAAGATTTTTTGCTTGTCCTAAAAAGGCAACTACGTAATCTAGTGTGAACATCCGCAGTTATTTTTATTTTTTTTTGTTTCTTACAGTCATACTTCCATTTCGTGTGTATTAACCGTAAGAAATATATACGAGATAGTGAAGTGGCAAAATAACGATCAAATACGCCCCACCACACAACACAATGGCGCCATGATATACATGATCTTCTTGCAATTTAATTGAAAGAGTAACCTTAGCTCCGCCCGCTTGTAATTCTACCATGCTGGCGGTTTTCTGAATGAATAGCCAGATATGGAAGAGGTGGATTTTGTGTGGAACTTTCACTTGATGCTACTGGTATCCTTCCTTTCCTCCAACTCAACAGGGATCACCGAGGCTTTTGGTGTCGGTTTGTAAACTGGGGAAGAGTGGTGTTCTGAGTGTGGAAAATGCGGTATTTGCTACAGCGGGGAGGGGATAATGTTGCCTCCAATAGCCTTTCAGGAAAAGGGAGCATATTCTATCTTTAACAAGGATCAACACCCCACCTTCTCTCGTTCATCAATGTTATTTTATCCTCTCGCACCTGGCCTGACCATATCAATGATAAGAGCAGATACGGGGTAAGGAGGGACAAGTATTCGGCCTGTATCATAGCCTAGATAAAGGAGTTTACCAGAAGAAGCACACTGATCCCTTGTATTAGATGATGGTGCGAATGACAGATCAAAGGGGAAAACCGCTAAGCTTCATTAGAGTTTACCCGCCCCAGCATTCCTCTTGGCCTTCATCTTTTGCAAAAAACTTCGTCTCCTATCTCTCTTTTTATACAGTAAAAAAAAAAAAAATCATATTTCTGCCACAATAATAAGGGAAGAAAGAAGCACGATGAAAAAAGAAAGAATGAAAATTGATGCACCTTGGGTTTTCATTCAAACAGAATTTTCCAACAGCCCTCCTTCCCCCCCCCACCAACCACAAGAATACACGAACATAAAGCTAATGATGACAGAGAATACAAAATTTAAAATTGAAATAAAGAGCTCTCCCTGTCTCTCTTTAGAGAGAATTATTGCTTTCATCAAGCTTTCTTTAACATTATTTTCCACCATGACATCACTTAACAAATATATTACAATTTACGTCAGATATAGATTGATTTTCATTTATCCATAAACCTGTTACAATAATTATATTATACTGGGGACAGGGAAGGGATTAGCTGAGTGGTTTAGGGTATACTGGGGATTCCAACGGGGAGATCTCGGGTTCCAGTCCAGCTGATGGCCCCTTAGATTTCCTCTTCCTAGGAGCTTCTTTACAGTTCACTGTCCGGTAATGGACAGTAACGAGAGAATCCCGTCTGGAGGCCGGTGTGCACTGAAAAAAAGCTCCGGGTTTCAGAGACCTTAGATAGTGACGCGCCTTAATTAGAAAACAAATAACAATATGAAAACTGAATATTCAATTCTATATTGAACATTCGAAAGTAATTATAGATTCAGGAGGGAAGGGATTAGCTGAGTGGTTTAGGGTATACTGAGGATTCCAACGGGGAGATACCGGGTTTCAGTCCAGCTGATAGACCCTTAGATTTGCTCAACAAACTCCATTACATCTGTAGAAGTCATCAGGATTATCTTACTCAACGCCTGCTCTGGCTTGGAACTGCAGACCACATTTCGCAAACTTCAACTTCGTCGTACAAGAATTAGAATCCCTTTAAGCAAAAACCGTCTACTGAATCTCTTATCCTCAAGATCTTAATCCACTCTGCCGCGGAATAGCTATGTTATTCCATACATATTGGTATATTACATTTATAACAATCGTGTTCTCCCAACCAATTTTATTTATTTAGGAGGGGTTAAATAAGACTTTCTAAACTTCCTTTTTAGATATTTTAAGTATTAGGTATTTGAGTATTAACATCTAATCAAACTTCCAAGAAGATAGGAAATAAATACACCAGAAGTGCAATTTTAAAGAAAGGCTTTTTCTGTAATTTACTACGAATTTGCCATTTATAGCTGTTCTAATGGCGTACTTAAGCTTAAATGTCAGTTTGGCTTTTAATTATTTCTCAATCATTAGTTTGGTTCAGAGGGAATGTGTCGCACTCTATCAACATTATTATTAAATTGATCTTTTTATTATGCAATTCTAAGTTACAAGAAAATTCAATTATATTCATAAATTATGGTAAGAAAAAGTCATGAGAGTGTCCATACGAGATTCTTTTCATGAGAAAGTGAAGTGAAACTGTCGGATATTGGCGAAAACTACTCGAAAACAATCTTAAATTAATAACAAATTTCTTGAAAATTGAAAATATTTTTTTTAAAAAATAATTTGATTTTTTTTTCTTAATATCTACCTAAGATTAATATTCTTTCGAAAATAATCAAGAAAAGTTAATAAAATATGAGAAAATAATGAAAAATATAGAGAAATAAGAGATAGGTATTGTAGCACCATTGTTAATACGTTTTGGCCCAACCCATAACTGGTTTTCATTGGAAGGGGCGTGACTACACTAGAGGTGGGCATGTCCCGCCCACCGCATGCAACCGTACTACGCTGTGATTGGCCACTACTTTAAACATTGTAATTTCATAGAAATAATTAATTTAAAAATTTTTTTCCAACATTTCTCCCATAGGTATTTGATAAACTATCGATTTAAGCAAGAAAAAAAAAATCTCCTTTAAAATACGATAAATAATATTTCTTTTGGAATAATACTTCATGTTTTACCTGATTATTGATAACAGAAACAAAAAAGTTCAGAATTTGTGTTGTTTAATCGTGAAATAGTTAAATGAGAAATAGGCAAGTAAGACGCCATTAAATAGGCGTTAAGCTTACTTTACAGTCCAGACGGTGGAGAACTCTAGTGGCAATTTCTGTAAACATAAATGCAGTTACTACAGCTTGGCTATTTCTTGATTTTCTACTCAGTATTTTTTAGGTTTAAAAATTGAATTTGCTCGGAAGGTTTTTTTTTTTTTGTTCAGTTCATGAAATAGTTTCTTAATCATCTTGGTAACTCACAAGACTTTAATAGGTCAACCTTACACTCACATTTAACCATGTTGACGACTCACAACACTTATATAGGTCAACCTTACATTCACAATTAACCATGTTAGTAACTCATAAGACTTCTATAGGTCAACCTTACTCTCACATTTAACAATGTTGGTGACTCTCTAGACTTATATAGGTCAACCTTACACTCACAATTAACCATGTTAGTAACTCATAAGACTTATATAGGTCAACTTTACTCTCACATTTAACCATGTTAGTGACTCATAAGACTTATATAGGTCAACCTTACATTCACATTGAACCATGTTGTCGACTCACTAGACTTAACATATACATATACGATTATCTTACACTCACATTTAACGATGTTGGTGACTCTCTAGACTTATGTAGGACAATCTTGCTCTTATGTTTAACCATGTTACCGACTCACTAGATTTATATAGGGCAACCTTACATTCACATTGAACCATGTTGTCGACCCACTAGACTTAACATATACATATACGATTATCTTACACTCACATTTAACGATGTTGGTGACTCTCTGGACTTATGTAGGACAATCTTGCTCTCATGTTTGACCATGTTGACGACTCACTACTTTTATATAGGACCACCTTACACTCACATTTAATCATGTTAGTAACTCACAAAACTTATATAGTTCTATGTTACACTTATCTTTAACCATGTTGACGACTCACTAGAGTTATATAGATCTATCCTAGACTCAAATTTAACAACGTTGACGACTCATTAGACCCTTACATCACTTCTCTGAAATTTGTATGTTAGGTTTCGGTTCATAACATCTTGCCTTTTGTAGCTGATTTTATTCAAGCTGACTTCCAAAACTTCAATCTAATTTAGATTTTATTTTCTATGTTGCAGATTCTGGATTGTTTTTCTAAATAAATAAAAAAAGTTTCAACACCGCCTCCTGGATAAACAAGGGATATTTTAAAGATCAAGTAAGTTCGAACACTTTGAATTATTGTTTCATTTTTGCTTCTTTTGTATCTATTTTTTTAAGATGTTTTTCACACTCGCCAAAAAGTATTTTCTAAGCGTATTTTCTTAGATCAACTTAGAACAAATAGTTAAATTTTCTTTATAAAATGCAATGTTATATTTGAGAGCTTAATTCTAAATATTTCGAAGCATTTCCTTCTTGATTAATCCATCAGTCACTAATCTTTCTTAAGGTTTGTATTTCTAAAGTACACCGTACGCAAGTATCGTACTTTTTCGAATTTTAAATTACTAATTATTTAGAGTAATTAAGATACGTCATTGATAAGTTATTTACAGGCTCCTTGTACTCAGTTCTGTTTGAGTGTTAACTTAAGTGCAACACGTTTAAATTTAGCTCAAAACAAGTATCCATCTTAGGTTCTTAGAATCTTAGATTCTCCAAATTCATAGTAAAATCTTTGCGACCATTTTATCTAATCAACCAACTTGATTTTGTGGACTTACTTTGCGTGCTTGTTTGTCCTTCTACTGCTTTACTTACTAACAATTCTTTAACCAAAGGTCTTAAAAAAAAGAAAGATAAAAGTAAAGTAATGCCTACTTTTTCAGGCGGGCTTTACATCCAACTACCAAATTAGGTATCGTAGACGGAGGCGACTAGCAAACATGCTTTACTATAAATTTCTCATATTAACCATTAAATAAAATCCATGGGCTAGACTAGTACCGCAATACATCTTAGCTTTGCGGGTCTAGTCTATAACCGCCAAACATACTTTACTATAAATTTCTCATATTAACTTTTAAATAAAATCCAAGGGCTATACTAGTACCGCAATACATCTTAGCTTTGCGGGTCTAGCCTATAACCGCCTAACATACTTTACTATAAATTTCTCATATTAACCATTAAATAAAATCCAAGGGCTAGACTAGTACCGCAATACATCTTAGCTTTGCGGGTCTAGCCTATAACCGCTCGGCTATAGTGGCACCTAGGTCTTTATGTTTTTTAATATTATTGGGTTTTTGAAAGAATTATTTTATTTAATGATAACCATTATTAAAATTGCCTAAAATTAGATTTCATTGTGATAAATATTTCCGCATCTAAGAACAATGTATTGTTTATTATTATGACAAGTAGATGGAAACTTGTTGGCAACAAGAACAACGTCGTAACATATTATGCGTATATGTATAGAAGAAAATGGAAACCTCGTTAGTTACCATGTTGTCTGCGCATGCCCTTTATTTTCATAAGATGTTCATAACTAAACTATAACTAAGAGATAACAAGCCTGACTGTCATTTCACACAAACTTTATGGAAACTTTGAAATGTTATAATCATTAAAAGTGAAATAATTTACAGTATATTTATATTTCTGCTTCAGTTTATTGGTTTTTCTTTTTACTGTCTTTTGTTTTTATTAATAATAAGAAAAGGAACTGTAATTGTGCCGCTTATTTTGTTTTGTTTTTCTATTTTGTACGAAAAAGTGAGTTTGAGTTTCACCGTAACTCATAAATGAAAAATTGCAGTGAAAAAAACATGTATTTTTGAGGAAAATTTAAACCTGTTTGATTACAGTATCTTGTTGCGGGGGGGAGAGGAAATATTTGACAGCGTTTCCCATAGTAATTAATATCTAAATTGTATAAAGTAATTGCATGTTCTTTTTCTAAGGGCTAGGAAAGGTGGAAGAGGTAATAACATGGAATTGTAACCTATTATACAAATTGAAAATAATAAAATTATTATATAACAATATATTTATATATAACAGGGAACCTTACTATATAAAGAAAACCATACAGATATTGAGACTCACTCAAACAGCTATTTCCGGCCAATCTATCAAACTTCCGCCCTTTCAAACTCTCCTCTAAATATACTTCTCCAATTTCTTAAATTAGTCTTTTCTTTACCCAATCATTTAGTTTACCATTTTACCAGCTAGTTTTTCAATTTTCTCTCTTAGTTTGCTCGCTTTTACATTTAGTGAACTTTTTCTTCACCATTTTCACATTAAAGTTATTTTAGTTTTCTTTTTTCTTTTTTAAACTTCGTACTTTTAGGTCATTGGGGTTTTCTTTTTGCTGATTCATTTTTTTTTTATTAACACATTCCAATTTTCCTCTCTTTTACCCTCTATCCAGAGATAAAGTTGCGATTGTTTTCACAAGAAGTTACCCTATTTTTGAGGTAACCTGAGTCCAAAAGGAAGGATGTGATGTATTAACTGATGAGTGTGTTTGGTACAGGTTTGAGTATCCCCAATGAAACCTGACAATGACTTTCGTGTACCTACTGCACACAGATGCTAAACTAAAAAACGTTTATTATTTTTAATTATTGTCCCGGAAGATGTGCGTGTTGGTTATTTGTGCGTGTTTGTAGACCGTTTCTTTATTTCCTTTTCTGTGATTTTAATTATGAAAGAGTCTTTCTCTATTAAAAGGGTCAGCAATGGATTTGAACTTCAAATCTCTGTCCGGAAAACTAATTATTATTGCTTACTTACGATCACCGTACTTCCGCTGTAAGGTGTAAAGAGGAAATTGAAAGTGGTTAAAGTGTTCGTTACCTTTTTTTTTTAAATTAAATATTTGGCACATAAGAAACCATGTAAATTGTACAAAAGATAGAACGAAGGGTGGTGCACAATCGAGAAATCAAGTCTAAGTTAGGTTGTAGGCAAGACTATTATGCCTTGGCTGTGTAAGCAAAGAGCCAAAGATACCCTGTGTTTGGGTAGGAATCAGATTACTCTGATCACAGGCCTATTCACAGGGCATGATAGGTTCAGGAAGCATCTGTAAAAGGTAGGGCTTATTAGCTCGGAACCGTTGTGTGCAGACTGTGTCAGGAAAAGGAGGAGACGGCCTTTCATTTGATGTTCGATTTTGTTGCATTCGAGCGGTTGCGCTATGAAACGTTGAGACCAAAGGAGGTAGTAGCGCAAAAAGAACTAGTAGCGAAAGTTCTCAACCTTTTTAGTAGGGGGAGGTTTCTCGTCTACTAGATCCATAAAAGGGGGCTGGCACAATAAGCCTCTTGTGGCTGCAGTGCCGTAGGTCCCGTCCCGTTTTCTAATCTTAATCTTAATCTTAGGTTGTAGACACACAACAGTCAATGAAGATGATTTGAAGGGTGTGGTGACTAAAGATTTGTTACACTCCTGCTGGAAGTTCTGGAAGTTAAGATTTCAAGTGCGTGCGATGTGTTGGGAAAAAAACTCACTACTTTCAGCCCATTATGCATTAAAGAGTACACTCCCTAGGAGATCTTGAAAGTTCCTTTTCCTGTGTAAAAGATTCTACTAAGATGTTCTTCACATGGAGTTGTACTTCTTTGGGAAAACTCCATTTGACATTCACCCTCTCAGAATCCTCTTTTACACCTTTTCAATGTTTCTACACTAAGAGGAAACTAAGTAGATACTTGGTTTTTCACTATTTGATGAATGTTTGGCTACTTTCTTCCACTTCTTTTGGGATAAATCTTGTTTTAACGTACAAAGTAGATAATTGAAAAGAAAATGGACCTACTCGGCTAAGGTGGTCATTAGTAAAACTTGTTGCAACAAGCAAGAAGAGTAGGGGTAACCGAAGATAGGCGAAGTAGTTGAGAGACAAGCTCCAATCCTTGCCAGAGCCCTGTGTTCTAGCTAAATGCGGTTACTTGCGGTGCATTAATAATTGCAGTAATAAAAATGCATACTAAATGTGACATTGAAATTGAAACCTTTTAAAATATTGAAGTTTTTCCCACCATTTTTGCTGTTATTTTCAAGACTAAAATAATAATAACAAAACTGCACTAACTCCTCAACTAATTTTTAAATTGTAATTCTAATTCTGGGAAAATCGTACGATATTTTCTTGAACAAACTTTTAAAGCTATATTTAAGTAGTCTCTATCTACCGTCTCCGTCCATGTGTAGGCCTATTAACCAGGCCACTGCTAGCTCAGGAAGCACATGCATCGCGCATGGGCCTGGTGGATGATAGCCTTTGCAGGTTCTCTCAGGAAGAGGAGGAGGAAACGGCACTGCACGTGTTGTGGTCAGTGTGAGGGGCTCGTATTGCTAAGGATTGCTTACTTCTCGGGGTGGTGAACACCAAGGCCTGTGAGCTATACCCAAGAGTAGCTCTGCAGCATTAAGAATCTGATTAAAAGGACAGGTCTGGAGGGTGAGCTTTAGAGTGGAGGGGAGCCACAATAGATCGCAAAGGGGTCGCAGTGGCGAAGGCCTTGAGGCCGCCCTAGTTTAATCTATCTATCTATCCATCTACCGTCACTTTTCTACAATTTCCATTACACGTCTTCTATTCTCAATCTACTGAATACTTTAAATGTAAAGAAGTAAACTTGGATAACTGTGACCGGAAAGCACCTGGCGGAAGTACGAGGGTCGTTTGAAAAGTCCGTGCAAAAATAAAAACTACTTAATTTTTTGGGGTAAACCTTTTTTATTTTTCAACATAGTCTCCTTTTAAGCTTATACACTTCGTCCAACTCTGCTCTAGTTTGTTGATCCCTTCCGAATATTAGGATTTGTCCGTCTGAAAAATAGCCATTCGTTTCTGCAATCACCTCCTCGTTTGAATAAAATCTTTTTCCCGCCAGCCATTTCTTCATATTGGGGAACAAATAGTAGTCCGAGGGAGCCAAGTCTGGAGAATAGGGGGGATGTGAAACGAGTTGGAACCCTATTTCCATTAATTTTGCGACCACAACTGCTGAGGTGTGAGCTGGTGCGTTGTCGTGATGGAAAAGGACTTTTTTGTGGGCCAATCGTGGGCGTTTTTCTTGCAGCTCGGTTTTCAAACGGTCCAATAACGATGAATAATATGCACCTGTAATAGTTTTACCCTTTTCCAGATAGTCGATGAGGATTATTCCTTGCGAATCCCAAAAGACAGTCGCCATAATCTTTCCGGCCGAAGGAACGGTCTTCGCCTTTTTTGGCGCAGATTCCCCCCTTGGTAACCCATTGTTTAGATTGTTCTTTGGTCTCAGGAGTGTAGTGATGTGTCCATGTTTCACCCACAGTGACGAAACGACGCTTAAAGTCCTGTGGATTCTTCTGGAACAGCTGCAAACCGTCCTTGCAACACTTCACACGATTTCGTTTTTGGTCAAGCGTGAGCAATCGCGGCACCCATCTTGTGGATAGCTTTGTCATGTCCAAATGTTGATGCAAAATATTATGTACCCGTTCATTCGAGATGCCCACAGCACTAGCAATCTCACGCACCTTCACTCTTCTGTCATCCATCACCATATCATGGATTTTATCAATGATTTCTGGAGTAGTAACCTCAACAGGGCGTCCAGAACGTTCAGCGTCACTTGTGCCCATATGGCCACTCCGAAAATTTTGAAACCACTTATAAACTGTTCTAATGGAAGGTGCAGAGTCACCATAATGTTTATCAAGCTTCTCTTTAGTCTCCTGAGGCGTTTTGCCTTTCATAAAGTAGTGTTTAATCAACACACGAAATTCTTTTTCGTCCATTTTTTGAAAATCACTCGACTTCCTCGATTCAAACGAATGCCAAACACAAAGAAATAGACCGATCTGGCTGAAACTTGGTGTGTGTTCTTCCAAGAGATGCTACTAACTAAACATAACCTCGATACGCGCCAGTGGTGCTATCTCTCTGACTTTGCACGGACTTTTCAAACGACCCTCGTACACATGCGTACATGTTGTTGCACCTGATTTTTGTGATAAAATTTGTGTAAATGTTGCCCCCACAACTAAGTATCTTTTATAAAAAGCATAAAAAAGTAAATAATTGACAATTTAGAATAAATATGTGCTCAGTTTATTTCACAATTGTTCATTATTTGCATATCTTAATTAAATCTAAAATGAAGTAGAACCTTCTCTCTCTCACTCTCTCTCTCTCTCACTCTCTCCCCCCCTCTGGGCTATTTCATTTTTCTATTAAAATGAACAATCAACGCATTTAAATTCAACGCAGGCAATCAACATATATGAACTCTTTTTATTTTTATTGTATTTCAAATTGAAAAACCTTTTTTTTATCGACTACTACTAGAGAGAGGTTAATCGATTGTGCGTTTCGATTTTCGAGTTTGTACCGGAAATATGTGTGTTAAGGGTGGTAGCCTGAGTTATAAAAAATTAGATGGTATCCATAATGTTGAAATCAGTAATATTGTTTAGTAAAAATCCCAAGTTTTAGATTTTAAATTTAATTACGGTGAAAGAAAATCACGTGCGGAGTTTTCCCCCATCATTATCTGATAATTTTCACAATATTATATATAAAAAAAGAAAGAATCTTTTTAAAACGTATTTTCTGGTTTAATTTAATCTCTAAAATTTCAGAGTGGTAGATTATTTATTTTGTAACATTTTTAGACAATAAATCATACTACCATTTAGTTGGGAAATGCCATTTTTTTGGGGGCTCGCTAACTTTGTACCCATAATCTCACCTTTCATCCAATAAATTATACTTTAATCCGACACTTTACAAATTAAAACTAAAAAAAAATTATTATTTATTTATTTTTTAGCTTTTCTAAAGCGGAAAACCATATTTTCTTATTTATAAAGGTTATACACTATGAAAATTTTATTTAGGAAGAATTTGATTTATATAATACTCGTATTTTAAATAATCGTAATTTCACTGTGATTTGCTTCATTTTTCCATTATTAAGTGCAAAGATAAATACCAAAATGTAATTTCTAGATAATAGATAGATATCTAATAGATAGATTAAACTAGGGCTCCCCCCCCCCACTTTAAAGCTCACCCTCCAGACCTGTCCTTTTAACCAGACTCTTGATGCTGGAGAGCGGCTCCTGGTGTAAAGCTCACAGGCTTTGGTTTTTCCTCCCCCCTAGAAGTAACATCCTTCTCTTTATAGGATAGTTCAATCTAGTGCTGGAGCGTAAAAACTGGCGCCCCCCTCCCCGAGGTAATTTCTTGTGGCCGCCCACGATGTACTGAAATAAAATTGAAAATAGAAAAAGTTTTTCTGAAGGAAATAACGCTTATTGGGGGAGGGGGAAGATCGAGAAAATATTGTACCCACAATTCCCCAGTTTCCGGTTAACTACTGAAGACGGAGTATACACGTAGCCCAGGGCCCTTTCCTGCAGGGCCTGTGGGCTTGTAAATAAACGCGGTGACTGTAGTTCCGGCGACGTTTAGAAGCGATATGTCTATGCCACTTTCAACGGAATTCCAGAATCATTTAGTTTTCAAAGACGAAGTAGGAATTTCCCTCAAAATATATTCTTTGTACAAATTTTCTATTATTTTTTTTGGAATACGTTCTTGTTGTGTGAGCAACTATTTCCCGTCCATGAAATTAGACAAAACGGCCTACAGATCAAGATTGACTGGATAAACTGATCTATCTACCTTAATGAAGAAGATTTTCGGTTCTCAGTCTCTGAGAATCCAGATATTCGGAAATATGTTGTGGACCCGCGTGAATCTTGCCTGTTGCACCAAAGTGGCCCGTGATGTAATTGAGTTTAACGCCCCCTTTGCTCCAATAATTGATTCAAAATTTTCTTGATCTTATCGCCACAATGTTTTAGCGAACAAAGATCTATTTTTATACGGCTATCTACAGGATATCTACAGTCCTCTGGGGTGTTCATACTTCCGGACAATTTTTAATGAAACATCGTCCTACCTGCCTCCTAAATCTCCAGGATATTCCATGGATATCTTCCTTTACCAATCTCTCAGCCAGATAGAAAGATGCAGGACTAAATCCCCCAACTGTGGTACAAGTTCTCATAATCTCTCTCTTCGGAAAATTGTCGAAGAGGCTCCCCCCCACGAGATGGAAATCTAATTTTAGATTTTACATTTCCATCTAATAAAATTTTCATTAGCCTAAGAAAAATTTCATACTTGAGTTTAAAAAGAAAATTTTTTAACAATAAATCATTTAGAAATGTTGTCTTCCTGCTACTTGAAACAGGAATGGTATAATTTTTTCTTTTTCCTCCAGAATCCTTAAAAAAAAGAAAATGGAGGTTAAACTTTAGTAACTCTTATTAAAATTTCTATGAAATGCAAATATGTTCCAGAGTATCCTACAGGAGTTTTTTAAAAAAAGAAAGGAACCTCAAGAATTTTTTTTTTCCAGACTTAATTTAATATTTTACTCTGATTTTCTTTATTTCTCCCTCTATCAAGGAGAAAGTTATTTTCCCTGGTACATTTAAGGGATTTTTTTTTAAAATAATTTTTCCCCCTTGTTCAGCATTTATAATTCATCATTCTGAACATGAAAATGGAAAATTTAATTAAAGATTTTTACAAGTAAATATTATTTTTGACATTTTTTCATTAAGTACAAAAAAATTTATGCGATACACTCGTATGATATTTTGTAGTAACATTTATTTTGGAATAATTTTTAAAAACCCTTTTTTCTTTTTAAGTGTTTCGAAATCAGGGATTACTTGCCTTCAAGTAAAATCTCGAGTGTTGCTCATCTTCATAGCACAAGGCTCATTCCTATCATGTCTCTTGAGATACTTCCATGTTAAGATAAGATTCTAATAGGGCGGCCCTTAAGGCCAACTCCACTGCGACCCCTTTGGATCTGTTGTGTGGCTCTCCCCAATTTTAGAGCTCGCCCTCCAAACCTGTCCTTTTAATCAGACTCTTAATTCTGGAGAGCCACTCCTGGTGTAAAGCTCACAGGCCTTGGTTTTTCCTCCCCGAGAAGTAACATCCTTAGCCCAGACAAGCCCCTCACACTGACACAACACGTGCAGTGTACTTGCATGTTACAGCTATCTCAAGATTTCCATAGTTCAAAATTTCTTGATCTTCTTCCGCTTTAATATTTTTAAAGAGCTTTCTCCGTTCAATTTCCTTCACTTCCTTTGCATTTATTGGCGAATTTGTGGTACGCAAATAGTTCTGCTAAAATGTTTGTGTTCCCAAATTTTAACAATTCAAACCAGCTTGGGCGCCTTCATCGTTCTGTTCATCCCTTTTTCTTGGTATTTAACCCATCATAATGCTCAGTACGAGATTGTGATTGCTATATTTCTGATCAGATGTCTTAGATTTTTCAGTCTTCGTGCTTTTTTTTTTTTTTTTTATTTTAAAGTGGGGTATTCAACATAAGCCAGAACTAATCATGCTTACAATGCTTGTTCAAGTGTAATGCTTTTAATTTTCAATGTTCCGAACCACATAACCAAATAGTATAGGTACATTCTTTTTGGTGACTGATTCATAGTTTCAATAGGATGAAAAAATAATTGCCATTTCAGTCGTGATACATTTATTCTGCCGAGCTTTCGACCTAGGGACTAGGTCATCTTCAGGGCTGTGGAACATATTTACAGATTGTTAACAATAATTCTATTAAAACGAAGCTAAAACACCAGACTGAAAAGGACAAACAATCAAATCTTATATACGAACTTGAATGTAAAGATTGTCACAAAATATATATAGGCGAAACATCACATTATTTAAAAAGAAGACTGTACCAACACTCTTACGACACAAAACTAAAAAAGAACACCACAGCACTTTCCTTACACAGCACAGAAAATCATCACACTTTCGATTTCCCAAACACAAAGATACTTAAATCAGAAACCAACACACAGAAAAGGAAAGTGTTATAAATGATATACATATCTAAGACAGAAAACAGTTTCAATTTCAAAACAGACACGAACAATTTAAACAACATATACGCAAACTTACTACAAAATACTTGACAATTGGCAACACTGACTTCCACACAACCTAACACAGGCCGATCACACTCAGTCCATGAACAGAAGGCACACCAACCCTGTAATGTAAAAATATTACTTTGTAAACTAGGTAAATAATTTTTGTAAATTTCGTTACATTATACATATTCATTTTAATAGAATCATTGTTAACCATCTGTAAATATGTTCCACAGCCCTGAAGAAGACCTAGTCCCTAGGTCGAAAGCTCGGCAAAATAAATTTTACTCGACTGAAATGGCAATTATTTTTTCATCCTATTGGTACCTATATATATATTGCGATTTTCCATTGCCGGGAAAACGTCTAGTTTTAAGACCAGAGCATTCCAAGTTATCTCTACGTCTATTTTCCACTGGGCTATTAGCTGAACTTGGTGGTGAGGGAGGCTATTGACTTTTCCATACCCTATAACCTCACAAGATCATGTTTTTTTTTCTTCTTCTGGGAATGGAAGTAGGGCATAGATCTCTGGTTTAGGGTAGTTGATTTGAACCGTTATTAGGCTGAAAGTGTGGATTATTCAGGATGAGGTCACCAGTTCTCGTGAAATCTGGACGTTCTATTTGTCTGGTTCTCTGATATGTCAGTCAGTGTTCATTGGAGTGTAGGCCTCTGTAATTTATTTAATGTATTGATTGGAGGAAGTGAAGTAGCCACTTCCTCAAAGATCTTGGCGGGTTTATTCCATCCTGACAACACAAACAACACTCAGTACTGGCACTCTCTCTCCTCAAAATAACCCATACACGCATACAGGCCTTTGTGCCACTACTTTGTGGGTTTATTGAACTACCCACAGGCAAACTCTAGCTCAACATTTCCTACCTATACTCTCCAACATACACTCTACAGAAGTTTGAATTCTGATTGAAGAAACATTCTGACACTTAAGTGACAGATTTTTTTTGAATCTGCAATGGATGTTGCTTTATAAAACCATTCCCGGTACAAATCTAATCGAATCTAACAGCAAGTGTTTAGTAATCCAAACGGGTTTACACCTAACTTCCTTGCATCTCCTCTTACTCACTCCCTCCACCTATCTCTCTCTTCTTCCTATCTCTTTTTTCTTTTTTTTTTTTGTACGCTTGGGTGGGTATTGACCAGTGGTTTGTACCATTCAGTTAGGGAATGATTTAGTCTACAGATTTAGTTTACAGATCACGTGCTGACATGGAAGAAAAGTAGTCCGAATACCCTGGGCCTGTCCAGAATAGATTGGTATTGCTAACCAGATAGGAACAGTTTTACTGGTGGAGGTAAAAGTTAAACAACATGGAAGAAGATTCTACAAAAATGGTGGCTCCTCCCACTTTTGCTAAAAATTTTACAAAACAAAATGGTTTTACGAATAATATAAAAAGGAAATCAAAACAAATGTAAGTTTTCTGGAAATAACGTTTTCCTTTTTCTTTTCTTTTTTCTGGCGTTCTTATTGAAAATTTTTCATAAAAATCTGAGTTTTTACTTAACATAGTTCTTTTAACTACCACTAGATAGTGTATAGTGAGGATCAAGTGGAATGAAACATCCTATCAACTGGCCAGTAACGGAGCTAACACTCCTTTCATTAATCTGGAACCTGTCCTGGGGATCAGTAAGGGTACGGTTTGTCCGGCTCTCAGAGATTGGATCTGAAGGGAGCACGAGAAGAACTGGGTGATGTGTCCTGGGGTTTAAACACAGCAAAACTATTGCTTGTCTCGCTGGTATAAACAAAGAACCAAAGAGACTCTGTGCTTGGGTAGAAATCAGATTACTCTAATTACAGACCTATTCACAGGAAGCATCTGCAAAAGGTGGGGGCTTATCAGCTTAGAACCGTTGTGGCAGGATTGTGCCAGGAAGAGGAGGAAACAGCCTCTTATCTACTGTTCCATTGTGTTGTAATCGCTATGAAACCTTTGGCTCTTTGACACCAAAGAAGATAGTAGCGCAAAAAGAACGAGTAGGAAAAGTACTTAACCTCTTTAGGAGGTTTCCTCTACTAGATCCAAAAAAAGGGGAAGGCACAATAAGCCTCTTTAGGCTGCAGTGCCGTGAGGTTCCATCCCTTTTCTAATCTATTCCACGTATTTCTATCAAGCATTCTACATTATCCAACTCCAGTTCATGCTTCTTCTTTAAATCGGCCTCTTTCTTGGAAAATTCAACCTTCCAACCTCTTCTAGGGTGTCTAGATCTCTTTCCTTTCTTTTGCTTTGTATTTTAACTTCACAAAAAATAGCCTTGTTCCTCGCCACAGTGCAAAAAAAGGTGCGGTGATGTCAACTGTTCCTTTCCTAAGGCTTGCAAGAATTTTTTCTTTAAATTTAAGGCTGGGTCCTTTGACGCTCGGAGCTTTATCAGTTCAATACCGGGCAGGTGCCCGGAAGTAGGTACTTTTTTTTTTGTGCAAAGAGACACTCTAAGGGGGCAGCCATTCCCATTACGCTATGATTCATTACCAGACACAACTGAAAACTTTAAATAAAAAGGGAAACCAGTAGAAGACATGTATCGGATGTACATTTACGCAATGGACATGAACTCTAAATTACGAAACTTGTAAGTGGTTTGCTCGGACAAAGAAATGGAATTGGTTAAAGTAGAGGAAATAAGGATTGTAATCCTAATTCCCCTTACTCCTACATCCTGAAAACCCTATATTATCCCTTGAATGGATTACGTATAGATGAAATTCAATCTTCTTTTTTTTAACAATAGACCACCCACAATCTATTCTTCAACTATTTTCAATAGCAATACATTTCTAATAGAGTTCTGAGGTTGCCTCTCTATCTCTCTCGCTCTCTCTCGCACATACCCAATCTCACTCACTCCCACCTTTGATCCCAGATAAAATAAAATCTCTTTTGCCGCTTAGAGTTTCCAAGATTTATCA
Organism: Rhodnius prolixus; assembly: GCF_049639745.1. NCBI lineage: Eukaryota > Metazoa > Arthropoda > Insecta > Hemiptera > Reduviidae > Rhodnius > Rhodnius prolixus. The sequence continues at coordinate 7,866,321 of NW_027411583.1, read as the reverse complement.
AGATAGGAAAATATTCTTTGGAAAGCGTAAAAAAACTAGGACAGTGGAAATTATTTTACCTGTGGTCGTGCTCAGAAAAGTTTACCAAATGGTTAGGAAAGTGGAAAATTCATTTTCACGAGATAAACTCAAAATTTACTCGGATATCAACAAGCGTACACACATATTAGATTAGATTAGACGGGCGGCTCCACCAAAAAGGGGAACGAACGCAGGCAATCCAAATGCCCATTATTCCCCGCCCACCACTCATCTCACGAGAGATACCGGGGCTTTGGAAACAAATCCGGTTAAAAAGTTGCCAGATGCTAATATAATAAACTAATAAAGTAGTAACAGGACACTAGGGAGCATGGCGACTCAATCGCTACAGTGCACTGGAATAAACCTAGAAAGTTCTGGTAAAGATTACTAGATGCTACAATCTCCGGGTAGGGAGACATTTAACCTCCCAAAGAACAAGGAATCTAGTTTTAGAATAAACTGGACACACCTCTGCAAGTGTCGCACAGACTCATTGGACCCCACCACAGCCAGCGAAGATTGGCAACTGGATAAGGCCGCATTTGAAAAGATGATACTCTAAATTCGCATGTCCACTCAGCCAACCTGAACCTAGCTGGCCGGATCCGGGACCTGCTAAAACCAACCATAGCCGTTTTTGACAGGCAAAGGATTTCTTTAGCCTGACGACGGCAGCCAGCTCCGGGATCTCTACCGTTTCCGATGTTCCTCTACAAAATCCACTGCTCCACCTCTGTTCTACAACAGGTCGATAGGATACAGGGCTGAGGAGACATTGTTATCATCGCAGCTTCTTCCTTTGCTGTTTCATCAGCAAGTTCGTTACCCGGAATCCTGGAATGACCAGGGGGCCAAGCAGAAGGAAACAGTATTCAAAGCTCCTAACAAATTAAGAGCAACGTGGCCAAGAATTGACCGAAATTTCAACTCAAAATCATTAATTGTACTGAGCCAGTTGTTCCAGGGCGTTTTTTTTTTACATGCCCAAACCAGGTAGTTCTGAAGGAAGTAAGAGGCTTTCAGTGCAGCTTGGCTGTACCGAAAAGATGCAAATCTTCCTATTTCTAAGATCCTTTCACTGGTTTTGCTCAGCTCAGGTTTTTCATTGCAAAGTCTAGAAATACGTAAGCCCATCAACTAAGCAGTTCTCTGTAAAGGAGAAGTAAGACGTGCGGCGCCTCCTTTTGTAATCCTCGGCACTGCTAGAGAAGTAGAAAAGGAAGTGAATAAAAAAGATCACAAAAGCACTGCTTTTTTGTTGCCAGTTTAAGCACAAATGGAATACTATTTAGTGTACTTAATAAATAAGTAAATACTAAAAAGCAAAGAATGAAAGTAAGTATAGAAAGCTCGACGTAAAGAAAGACACACAATGTTACTATTTCTTTTATACTCTCAGCTTGATGTACTATGAATGAGATTAAGTCCCTCTTTTCAAGCGCCTTTGCAACGGAAGTCATAAAGCAGTGTAGTGTCACGTGACCGGACTACCGTTTGCTGATACGACTATCTTAGCTTTAAATCGCACCCACAGAAACACACACAGACACACGAATATAACATTGAACTTACAATTTTCTTTTGCTACTTACAATTGCTAAGTATAGTGTGGCGTTTTGCTGTTAGCTAGGAGCTTTTATACTAACACTGAGATCTGTTAACTTTTCCCCTAATCGCAATCTTATCTTCCCCCTTCTCACTCATTCTCATTCAATCTTTTACTCCCTCCTTTAAGCATTACTTTTGGGAATATAGGGGGAAAAAAAACTGTTTTTCCTTCTATGCTACTTTTTCCATTTCTGTATGGACCATATGTGTGTGGGTGTGTAAAAAGAAAAGTGGGGACATTCGTATATAAGTATAAATACGTATCCTTCCTCCCACCAATCCATTTTCCACAGCAGCTTTCCATTTCCCCAATTTTCTGGTAGGAAAATTGTTTTCTTTTATAGCCAATGCTTTTTTTTTTTTTTTAGTGCCGTTAACATTGAAACAAATATAAATTGAGCTAAAGAATTTTAAAAAGAAATTATTTTCAGATATATTTTCCCAAGTAGAAGAAAAATCTAGGGTTTCATATTTTCATCCCGGATGTTTAACTTCCTCTAAGGTAATATCAGACTTCAATGAAGGCGCTATATCTTTAGATTTCACTTCTTAGTCAATGGAAAAATCCATTTTCAAATAATGGTTTTCAGAACTACGAGTATTAGCTCTTTCAGTGTGGTAACGATTGAGGAAAACCTTTAAGCCTTTTTCTGGAAAAGATAAAGAACTAATAGAAAACTAAAAAAAAAAAAACTGACCCAGTAAATTCAGCACTTACTGGGCTGGATGCTGTGAATTATACAAGAAATGAAATCAAAGAACTTGAAGCCTATAGATTCTGCCGAGAACATTTAACAAATCAATCAGCATTCCTGATCGGATTTTAAAGTTAGAAATTTAGTTACAGATAGATTCTTTTCAAATACATTAGTGGCTATCATGTACAGCCAACCATCCCTTCCAGATATACCCAAGGATAATCGAATTCCCCTTTTTATAAAGGTAATTTCTGTGGCCAATAATTTTTTTTTTTTTTTAACACAAATTAGTTCGCTTAAAATAAGTGAGTTACACTGTGATACTGAAACCTGCCTGGACTTACTGGAATGGAAATTTAGGGCTCAGCCAAAACTTCCAAATATCTCCAAGAATTCAATCCTTCCAGTCCAAAAACACTCCCACAGAATCGTTAATGCTCCTTACTATGTCTCTAACTCTATCTTGCACCGAGATTTCCCTTGTTCCCTTATATTTTAGAAGCTATAAGATCCTGTTATATTGAATTCCACACATCAATCACCTCACATCCTAATCCACTGGTGTCCAAACTTACTGCACATTGTCTGGAAATACTCGAAAGACGGTCTTAAGCGCATCTAAATGAAGTAAGTGTCCAGTGCACAATAGTGAACTGTTCCTCTTTAGGAGCTTCAAAAATGGGTGAATTCTCCCCTCATGCTACGTATTCGTGTACTTATCTTTTATCATGTTGTATCAGCTTCACTTATTGCAGAAATATACTGCAGTTGTGAAAATAAATAAAGTAAAAATAAAAATAAAATAAGCGAGTACTTTTTAGAATTACAATGCAACTATTGTAAAATTTAATTGCATTAATTGAACCATTCTACCTTTGAGAAGTAGTTTTGTAATCAACTTAAATACAGTCTCCACCAATCGTCTCACTCTTCTTAGAATCGATTTTAGAGTTAATGTCAAGCCATTGTTACCCTCCACCCTCACACCCCACAAATTGAAAACCATGTAAATAGGAAACAAGCGGAAGGAATTGAAAAAGATTTAATTGAGATGAAAGTATTTGGTTCAATTGATTTGAAAAGTTTTAGTTAAAGGGCAGGGTAAATGGAGGGGGTAGGGTGAATTTTCATTGTCGGTTGTATGGACTGAGAGCTTTTCACAATTACGAAAATTCATTATCAAGTGAAACACTTTAAGCAATGGTTTTGGTTGTATGGATAGTGGGAAATTCCACACAATGTGGGCCTTCCAGTAGGTATTCAAATCGTGGGTCCATTTGGATTGAGATCGTTTTTATTTGGTTTTCTCTCTCTTTCTCTTCCGCTCTCTCTGTTTTCGCGCTTATATTTCCCGCGTTTCTGTGGTTTTTTTTTTTTCTTTTTTTTAGAGATGCACAATTTGTACAAAGATGGAATAAGTAAATAAGAGTTTTGTGAATAGGAGAGAATATAGTAACTACCACTCGCTACAGAACAATGGTCTTTCCGGAAGGAAGTCTCGAAACTGCTGGCGGCTCAGTCAGCATAGAAGGAATAACAGGGATGGTAGGAGAGACTTTGGTGGACTCTACTGTGGTTATTAGTGAAAGTAAAAAGGGCAGACCGGAAAGTGATATTTCGTCTTAGCGAGTTTTACGTAATGGTTGTTGAACTCATTAAGAGAAGAGAAGAGTATGGCCACGTAGATACGAGCATCAGCGATCTCTAGGAGCAACTTAGTTTAGCATGTCTGAACATGTCGTCGAAGTGGCTGAACCCCATAAGTACACATTGGTTTTGTTAGTTTTGGAACGTCTTCCTAGAAGTCGGTGAAGAAGTTTCTTTAGGTTCAGTAATCGCTTGTACTTCTTTCAACTCTTTTGGGTGCATTCTTAGTGAATCGTCAATGCTATCTGAATAGGGGGTATAAAATATCAAAATGAGGTTAGGATCGCAATGCTGGGTTGATATCATTGATTTTATACGTCGTAGCATGCACGTTAATTGTATCCGTGACCGTTTTCTCAGATCTTCATCTATCGTCAGAGGTAGATTTATCTGTTTGGTACGAAGATTTCGACTTCACTTATGTTTCCAGCTGAAATCAACAATATTATCCATCAATGGGGCGCCAAGGTAGCCGAGTGGTGATAGGCTAGACCCGCAAAGCTAAGATGTATTGCGGTACTAGTCTAGCCCTTGGATTTTATTTAATGCTTAATATGAGAAATTTATAGTAAAGTATGTTAGGCGGTTATAGGCTATACCCGCAAAGCTAAGATGTATTGCGGTACTAGTCTAACCCCTTGAATTTTATTTAATGGTTAATATGAGAAATCTATAGTAAAGTATGTTAGGCGGTTATAGGCTAGACCCGCAAAGCTAAGATGTATTGCGGTACTAGTCTAACCCTTGGATTTTACTTAATGGTTAATATGAGATGTAGTAAAGTATGTTAGGCGGTTATAGGCTAGACCCGCAAAGCTAAGATGTATTGCGGTACTAGTCTAACCCCTTGGATTTTATTTAATGTTTAATATGAGAAATCTATAGTAAAGTATGTTAGGCTAGACCCGCAAAGCTAAGATGTATTGCGGTACTAGTCTAGCCCTTGGATTTTTATTTAATAGCTAATAAAAGAAATTTACAGTAAAGTATGTTTGCTAGTCGCCTCCGACCACGACCCCTAATTTGGTAGTTGGACGTTAAGCTCCGCTCGAAAAAATAGGCGATTACTTTACTTTACTTTACTTTTTATCCAACAATGCCAAGCTAACCATTTTTATCAACTTTTTTTTTCAGCTTGTCTGGCTAAACTAAATTAACAATCTTTTCAATAAAAAAGAAATATATAAAGTTAGGAAGCTTCAAACCCTTTTTTTCTGACTCAAAATTTTGGAAACATATTTTTTCTGGCGTTAAAAATAAAAAAAAAAAAACAAATTCTATAAACAAGATTTGCGATTTCTTGCAGAATTACGATAATATTTTAGAATTGTTGTAGATTTACTGCAAAAAAAAATTTTTTTCAACTTAAGGGCAAACTTTTCAGTTTAACCAAATTAATTCATTTATTATTTTTCAATAAATTTTGACAAAATCTTTGTGTGAAGAGTTTCTATTTACGATATTTTAATGTTACCTCTTAATTGTTATGATCGCTAATAAGTCAATTAATAAATTGACATTCTAATTATGATTGGCATATGTACTTAAGTGATATCCTAATAATAGAGAACCCATCTGTCTGAATGTGTTCGCTCATCATCTGCGATCACCAGCATAGTGCATAAATTATGTTGCATTAACTTAAGTGTATGCTGACGGCATTATGTATGTACATATACTCGTATGTTAGATAAAGTGCCCTTACTTGGGGGGGGGCTAATTTATCAAAGTTTATGTTGTTTAACAAAAACAAAGTAATATTCCCTAAGTCCAAGTTAAAGTGGGTTTTTAGTAAATGGGCTTTGGGTACCGTATTTTTTTGTAAGTTTATTTTTTGTTTGAAAATTGATTTGACCAAACCCAGTAGTTTTGCCCTTAATTTAATTATTAGCAACTTAAAATGGTGACCTTTAATCAAATCACGGCTAGCTGCTTATTTCCGCATTCTTCTCTCCTTAGCTGGGACAAATCGATCTGTTGAAAATGGGAATCGATTTAATTTAATTCTGTCCAGTTTCAGTCTTGAATTTAACTACTCAGAATAAGGGTCCTGTGACATCTAAGAATAAATTCTTAAAAAAGTATTCATGAAAAGTTAAATATACAGTATTTCTTAATCAATTCTTTCTGCAAAATTTAATCAAAATCGGACGAAGATTATTTATTAATAATAGTTTAAAAAGGGCCTTACTTAAGGGTGCGGGCAAACTCCCATTCTAATCTTGATCAAGATCCACAATAGCTACATCCACAAAGAATAATATCGTATCGAATGACAATTCATTCGTGTAAATCGGGTCACGCGTCAATAATTTGAACGATTGCAGTACATCCGTTAGCAGGTGTAAGAGCAGAATTACACTTTAATGTCACGTAGAGAAGACCCTAACTTCCTGCCAAAAACTTTATCAAAAATCAGGCTAAGATTTACAGAGTAATTAGTTTTAATAGTTTTAGAAGGAACCTTACATACGGTGGGCTAACGTCTCTCCTTAACTGTGGTGTTCAGTGTCGAGATCGACTAGAGCCATAGCTTTTATTTAAATCTTAACCATCTATATTACAACTAAAACATTGCAACATATACTAATTAAAGAGCTAACTTTTCTCTACAATTCGGTAAAGAATTCAATGAATTCTGAACAATACGAAGAGAGATATAAAGCTTTGAAATTTGAAAATATTTGCAAACCTCCAAAACTTTAACCTTCTATATCTCATAAACTATTACCACTAAAACATCGCTATTTATATCAGTTATAGAGCTAACTTTTCTCTACAATTTGGTGAAGAATTCATTGAATTCCAAGCAATACGAAGAGAGATATAAAGCATTGAAATTTGAAAATATTTGCAAACCTCCAAAACTTTAACCTTCTATATCTCATAAACTATTACCACTAAAACATCGCTATTTATATCAGTTTTAGAGCTAACTTTTCTCTACAATTTGGTGAAGAATTCATTGAATTCCAAGCAATACGAAAAGAGATATAAAGCTTTGAAATTTGAACGAATTTGAAAACCTCCAAAATTTAACCTCCTATATCTCATCAATTATAGCGACTAGAACATTGCAATTTATACTGCCATATGGAGCAGTCATAAAGCAGGATTTGTCCTTGTATTATAAAGAAAATTTGGGAATTTTATCTTTTATAGAAAAAGTGGGGAAAAAAAAAATTGTCAAATTTGGGAGTTTTTCAACGTTACACTTTTTTGACGATCAACCCCTTATACAACTGTCCTACCGGAAACAGTTTTAATTTGATTGATATTCTATTAATAATTGGTGGTGGCTAAAATGGAAATAAAATTTTTTTAAAAAAAACTTTTTTGTTTTAACCAAATTTTACCAACACCTACAGATTTTCCCCAAAGGAACTGTTAAAGTTGAAGACGTGAGCGTTGTACGAGTATACTAACTAAACGTGGCTTCTTATTAGGCAACATTGAATCCAACAATAACTTCCTAACTCCTAACTCAATTATCAGTGAAATGCTTAAAGTTTTACCTCAAAACGATATACTTCATCTAAATTTAATTTTAAACACGACAGCTAACGATTTATGTGAAGTTAAAATTTCATCAAGAGTGTTTAATTTAGTTTACATCAACTTTCACTTACATTGATTGCGCCATTAACTTTTATTACCTCATCGACGACGCATTGTTCTAAAACTTTTCGCTTTTCTTTCCAAATATTTGCCTAAAATAAACATGTGTATTTTTTTCTTTCTTTTCTTTTTAGGAAAATCTGAATCATAATATTCGTACTACTTATAACCAGAACTCTCCTAAAATCTCGTCTAATTAGGTCTAAATCTTTCACTAAGATCTAAATCTTTCACGGATTTAGTTAGTGTGTTTAGAAAGTTAAAAAAAAAGAATTTCATTGGAGCAGATTAAGGATAATAAATTGACAAAACTTTATTTTTGGTGACTCGGCATAATTCATGAGAGTATGTTTCTAATTTATTGAGCACCCCCATTTTCAGTTTGAGCCCAGGTTTATTGAACTATGTTGTTTGGTGGATTTATGGGATGTAGGTCACGTAGTATCTTCAACGCTATATTATCGATCTCCATACCCTTTTGATGAGGGACAAACATTCAACACGAAACTTTTCTTGTTAGATAGCATCCGACGGAAAAAGACAGAAGAAGAACCATGCATTATATTTAATAGACATTTTGAATCATCTTCCCTATATGCCCCAAAAAATTAAGTTTGGTACCAAATTATGTCAATTTTTTTTTTTTTTTTTTTTTTTTTTTTTTTTGTACAGCCAGCATCGTCTAGGTGCTTATCACTAGAATATCACTCACTCTCCATTCTTACCTACAAATACATTCGCTTCACACATTCATCATTCTACTATATACAACTATTTACATAAACTACTGCTAATGGATGGAGCAGCACTCTGTGCTCCTGCCATCCTTATAGCTTAACCAAAATTAAAATCACGTAATCCTTCTCTAAGCATTTTCTTCCATTCATTCTAATTCGGCTATAGCTTTTAAATACATTCATATTTCATTGCTAGCTCTGCTATCGACTTAAGCACATAAATGTTGGTGGAGAATATAATGTCTTCGTAGCGAAATGGTGCATCTAAATACCTGTATATATCGTCAAACATTCGTTTCCTTTCTACCACATAACGTGGACATATCATTATTACATGTTTGAAATCCTCCTCCTCATTGCAATCTACGCAAAGAGGAGAGGACCTTTTGTTGATCCTGTGTAGATACGATCCGCACACCGCGTGGTTCGCTCTCAGCCTGCTTATTGTCGTAACAACCCATTTATTAGTGACAGTTCCCTTAAACCATGGTTGTCTAGGTAACTGATCTGCCATAGTTTTATAGAATCTCCCTTTATTACCATTACTGTAATCTGTCTGCCATTTTTGTAGTGCTGCTTTTGCAATTATACCCTTGATATCGGTGTGTGGTAATTTATAATTAGCCATTTCCCCACTATTGGTGGCTTCCTTTGCAAGTGTATCAACAATTTCATTCTCTTTTATACCACAATGACCCCTTACCCACAAAAAATTAATGCAGACTCCCTTCTCTTTAAAAATGGCAATAGTTTCTACAATCTCTGCGATAATGTGATTCATTCCTGTAGACTGGTTGTGTATATGTGATAATTTACACAACGCACTCTGGCTGTCACTAATAATGGTATATTTTTTCTCCGACAACGAATAAATATATTTTAAAGCCGTTAAAATAGCAATTAGCTCCGCTGTATAGATGGACGCCTCATCTTCTAATTTAATTATCGTAAAATAGTTCCGAACCGGATCATACACAGCACTTCCGACTTTATTATTGATTTTGGACCCATCTGTAAATAAACGATATGAGCCCGGATAATAGGAAGAAATGTAATCTTCGAAGGCCGCGGTTCTCATCTTTTCCGGTACCTTTATCAAGTAACACTTAATTCGCTCAATAAATGTTCGTATTTTAAGTTGTACACATCTAACTTATTATTAGAATATACCTTATCTCTAAAGGTAGAGATTCTAATAAAACTTTCTGTGTAAATGGGGCCTTTCTTTTTTGTCCAATATTTGTGAGTGAGGACTTCGGTATTTAATTGGCTTATTTTATTATAAATTATCCGGTTCGTGGCTAATTTTTTTAAGACATATCGATCGGACAGTACTTCTATTCTATAAGCGAGCGGTAATTCGCCAGCCTCTGCGTACATTACGTCCACAGGTGTGCTGTTCAAGAATCCGAGACACAATCTGATACATTTATTTTGTAGTACGTGAAGGGGTCGCATAACATACTTGCAGGCCTGACCATACAGAAAACACCCGTAATCCATTACCGCTCTTATTGTGGCCCTGTAGAACATTAGGGACACCTCCGGGTCCGCCCCCCCCCACTTCCTATGGGAAAAGGCTCGTAATGTGAAATTATGTCAATAAAAAGTTTACTACTTAAAATTTTCGTAAAAAATTACTAGAATAAAATACACTTTTAGGTATTTTAGTTTTAGAATTCATTTTTTTTTTTAATTAATGTTTTTTGTCAACACTGTTTGGAAAAGGTTATACTAGTGGTTATCCAAAATTTAATCAATGATTTTTTTTTTTCAATCAACTGCGCCATTTTGGAATGATGTGTACTAAATTCATTAAATTTAATTAAAATAAAAATTAATTAGTTTTTTTTTTTATAACTACACACACTACAAAAACTTTAATATTACTTTCCATTGTCTTAAACAATATTTTCATAACTGTTCTAAATGATACGGCACACTAACACAAGCACACATAGATATTCACTTAATTAAGTAAAGCTAGAAATTTCATTAAAATTCTATGTAGTAGAAAAAAAAAAAAAATTAATTAGCATTTGTATACATTTTTTATTTTTTTTATGCTGAAAATCTGGTTAGGTTGGCAGTAGTGGAAAATATATTTGATTTTATCCGTCCGTAGCACGCATGCTTTTATTGAATCTGGTGACCGGATTCAGACTTTCATTGTGTGTAGAATTCGGCTTCACTTACATTACCATCTTGCCTTAAATAATTATAACCCTTCTGAACAGGAAGTACATCATAGGTCCCGTACCTTCACAGCACTTCAGAGGAAGTGCCTACACGTGCTCTTTTACCAGATGTTAATCCCTTAATCGAATTTCCTTAGAAAATTGATTTAATCAATGCCGAGTGTTCATTGATTGATTTTTTAGAAAAAAAAAAAAAATTGTCAACATTATTTACGAGTATATTGAAAACAAAACAATTTTTTTTATGATTTTAGGCTATTTTAGGCTTTGCTAGTAAGTATAGAGCGGTTATGGATGAAGACCCGAAACCGGTCAGTGATGCACAATAAACATGCGTCCCTAAGTCGCATAAAAATCAAAGATCTTTTATTTTTCTATTTCTTCATGGGGATCAAATATCCAAATAATGAGCGCCACGAGTAGCCGAGCGGCTATAGGCTAGACCCGCAACGCTAAGATGTATTGCGGTACTAGTCTAGCCCTTGTGGATTTTATTTAATGGTTAATATGAGAAATTTATAGTAAAGTATGTTTGGCGGTTATAGGCTAGACCCGCAAAGCTAAGATGTATTGCGGTACTAGTCTAGCCCTTGTGGATTTTATTTAATGGTTAATATGAGAAATTTATAGTAAAGTACGTTAGGCGGTTATAGGCTAGACCCGCAACGCTAAGATGTATTGCGGTACTAGTCTAACCCTTGTGGATTTTATTTAATGGTTAATATGAGAAATTTATAGTAAAGTACGTTAGGCGGTTATAGGCTAGACCCGCAAAGCTAAGATGTATTGCGGTACTAGTCTAGCCCTTGTAGATTTTATTTAATGGTTAATATGAGAAATTTACAGTAAAGTATGCTAGCTAGTCGCCTCCGTCCACGACACCTAATTTGGTTGTTGGACATAAAGCCAAATTCCAAATAATTCCAATAAATTTGAAACTTTTTTGGTTACTACAGGTGTAAAATTTGTAAATAATTAACACACATGTATATTTCACACTTTTTGTTTATTTATTCATAAAAATTTTAAGCTTCAAAAAATACTTTTTTTCCTTTTATTGAAAAAAAAAGTGCTCCCAACCTCCCCTTCTAGAATTTACATTTTAAACATTGTTAGTTACCTTGAATATTTTTCAATATGTAAATTTAGAGAATAGGTACATGAAAAACTCATGCAACACTTCTTTTTTTTTTGGTTTTCTGAAAACTAAACGGAAAACACATTCTCTTAAATTTCCCAGCGTTCTAATAGCAAATTTTGCTTGATAAAAATCCGAATTTTAAAACTTATCGTACTTAATTAATTTACAAAAATCATTAACTTTGTGAAAATCGTACATTTGAAGGAGAATTGACCCTTTAAATAGAAACCTATTCCCTTTTCTCAACAGAATCCTGGTGTAACTGAATTTTCATCAAATTTGGAAATTTTTGCAACAAATTTAACTCTTCTTCAACAATATTTTGTAAATTAGACGCAGAACTGTTCATTTTTTATGGAAATCAACATCTCATGGAATCGATCTTTTTTTGGGAACGTTGTTTCTCGTATAAGTTATTGATCGATATGAGTACAATAAGTATATAAAGGGTAGGGATTAGCTATGCGGGAATCCCACGCGGAGGTCCCAGGTTCGAATCCAGCTGCTGACCCTTAGATTTTCTCTTCCTAGGAGCTTCTTACAGCTTATTGTCCAGTGATGGACAGTGTTGTCTGTAAAAAGAGAACACTGTCCGGAGGCCGGCAGTGCACTGAAAAAAGCTCCGGGCGCCAATAACCTTAGATGTTGACGCGCCTTAAATCATAAAAAAAATAAAATAAAAGAAAGAAAGAAAGAAAGAAAGAAAATCCATTGCGTAAATTTATACTTCCGTTTCTGAAATTTCCTTTATAACTATGGATTCTAGCAACTCAGACCATTTTCCAAACAACCACTCTGAGAATATAATGGTACTTTCCGCTGAAAACACGGAATTGAAGATTTGACATGATCGCTGTGGAAAAAATTGAAAAATATTCGGATAAGTTTATTGCGAATGGGAAGTATTAAGAGTATTTATGATCACGGAAAAGCAGGTGTGCTTTTCCTTACATATTATCCATTTCTCCTTCATCTTCTACTTAAGGGAAAGTACTTTTCCTTACTGACCCTACTTTCCTAAGCAACAGACACGCATATTCACTATAACGCCCGCGCACATTTACGGCTCCTTTTTTGCTACTATACGTTCATACTGGCGGGTAATGGAAAGGGTCTTCTATTACGTAAGTGAGCGTCATTGTGAGAATAGTTATCGCTGGTTTTTTTAGAAACTACTTGCTTAATGATATGGCTACTATTATTTTATGCATTTTTGTTCCTCTTTCCCACTTACGCCTATTCCTTGCACAGGCCCTTCACTTTTCTTTTGCATTTACATTTCCCATTTATGTCCAAATTCTTCTGTGTTCATTTCCGCATTCTACCATTTACTCCACAGTATCGTAGTTGAAGCACACATACTCGTATGTACCAATCTTGCAAGTTCTTCAACAATCCCAGATCACCACATTCTTGGGCTACAATCATCTGGAGAATGTGATACGATGCTTATCTTCTATTGCCTCAACACCATAGCTCTCATAGCACTCACTAAGATCATTTTAAACAGGCTGCAATCATGCTCTTAAAAGCTCTACCAGCCACCGATGATTCATTGTACCAACTTCTTATAAAGTCTAGGAGTTATCATTACCTCTCTCTCTCTCTCTCTCTCTCTCTAAAGGAGATCCAGGATTCTCGTGTTGATGCCAGTGGATGGCTTTGCCGTTTACCGTATTTATACCGTTTCCGCTACTTGATAGTCTGTACAGAAACTTTTGAACAGGCATGTGCAACCTTTACAGGACTATGGGCTGGATTGGAAAGTAAAAAGATACGGGAGTACTTCAGGATACATAATATAGCTCTAGCAAAAAAAAATTGTAAAACGACAAATCAATGTATACTTACTAATCGTACTACTATTGGAGAGTCGTTTCCTGTGGGCGTGGCAAGGGGTGGAGCTTTCTATTAATATAAATAAAATGTTATTTAATAAAAGCCATAAGAACCAAATTTTTTTAACTTGTTTGTATAATTGGACTATATGCCTATTTCCTATAAAATACCTATTACCCTTTTAAAATTATTTTTCCCGGACATTATCTTAGGGGTTAGCGGCGCCAGATTCAATGATGTTTGGAGAAGTAGTCGCCGGCCGTATAGAATCACTAGAAGGGCCGGATTTGGCCCTTGGGGCCGTAGATTGCACATGCCTGCTTTAGTCGTCCAAAATTAAGATAGCGTGCAGCTTATATAAGAAATCTATCTGCTCTAAATATAAAAAATACACTTGACACTAAGGTCACGAAAAGAATTTCCTATTAGAAGTCTCGAAGGCGTTAAAAGCCTATTTCCATGTTTAACCCAATTTCTCTCTACATTTTCTGTAAGGCAAAGAATAAGGCCTACTTTCACATCTTCAAAGCTCTCCAAATACTCTTGTGGTAACTTTTCGTCGTAATCTCCATATTATATGAGCAAATCTTTACTTCTTTCTTTGCGTTACTATACGAGCTATCCCATGGTGAACAAAGTTGTCTTCCTTGACTTCCCTGGTTGTGTATCCGTTCCGTTCTTCAGAGGAATGCTTATTTAACGTCTTCAGTTTCTTGGGACCCCCAACTGAATTATAGCTTTTTAATCAATCTTGTTTAATAATGCGACCGAACTTTTATTTGTTGTTTTGGTCTCTTTTCGTACTCGTATATTTAGGGATCAAGAAACCAATTTCAAGAGATTCCTGTTACATAATCAAGCACCGGAACTTTTTACAATTAATCCGGAAACTGAACCGTAAAGTGAGATGGTTTATTAAATTCACTGAAGAGCGCTCTCAGCGCCAAGATGAGCCATAAATTAATAATAGGAAATAACAGGACGGATTAATGCTCTTTCTCGCCCACGAACTGGTTTTAGCAGAAATTAAATCGAATTGTATTATATGGGATGGTGTGGTGTCGTGGGAGCTGGGAGGGGGCCTCTTATATTTTCCTCGATACAGTTTGCTCTCTCTCTCTCGCTCTCGGCCGCAGTCCTACCAATTGTTATACCCAGTTTACCAAACTCTGTGTTGTTGCCCCACCTGCTTCCAGGGCTGGTAACTGGACTGGGGAAAGAACCATCCAATTTCCCACTCCTTTTTCGTTTCCGTTTTATCCAATATAATTGTATAACCACTTCAACCGGATCTCCCTATTTCTGATTTTTTTTTGTACCACATTATTTTATTTCATTTTTTTCTTCAATAGGCATCAGATTTTTTGTTTGAAACAAACAAATGAAAGAATAAAACAAAATGCTGGAATTGTGATTAGGTTGGCAGCGCTGAATAATATCTTAGATTTTATCCGTTGTAGCTAGTGTGTTGTATCCGATTTCAAACTTCCGATTTTCACGAAAAGTATTCCGGGGGGATTTTCATAAAACCTCGTTTACTCATTATACACTTCAGTTATCTGTAACTTTCATCTGAAACATTTTTGGAGGTGAATTCATTTTTAAGGCACTCTGATCAGGGAGATTGGTTTAGCATCCCTGGAAACTGTTATTTTAGTGTAATGAGTGACTTTATTACCTAAGTAATATTGTGGTACTGTGTTCCATTTCCGGTCTAAGCTCTGTATTATAATATTTAATGTTTAATATGAGAAATTTATGGTAAAGTATGTTTGATAGTCGCCTCCGTCCACGACACCTGATTTGGTAGTTGGACGTTAAGCCCCCTGTAAAAGTAGGCATTGCCTAAGTAATGTTAATCAGAAATATCATTCCTAATCACTGCCGAGTGGTCCAACCTAAATTATTCCTATTTTTAGATAGAAATTAATATTGTAGTAATGGAAACATATGGCGAAATTCTCACAGATTTAATACCAATAAGATGGAATAAAATTATTTGTAATTTTTTTGACAGGAAGAAAAACCACTGCTACCAATATACACGCAAAAAAAATTTATACAGAAATATAAAAGATGGAAAAATGTGGAAGAAAAAAAAAACACAAACAATTGGCAATCATCTGTGCAACGTGTCAATGTGATTTTGTCACGCCACTACTACTTGACGACTAAGTTCTGCAAGACATGTAAATTGTAACTTTAGCCACCTAGTCCTAAGTTAGGCTAGTCTTATTATAGTATTATTCAGAATAGTGATAGTAGGAGGTATACTGGAAATTTATAGGCGATTGTGGAAGGATTCCTGCGGGTACAAATCCAACTAACGGGTTCGTAGACTTTTCTCTTCCTAGGAGCTTCTTACAGCTCACTCACTCTAACGAGAGAACAATGTGCTGGGCTGGCAGTGCAAGGGAAAAAGTCCCGGGTGCCAATAAATTCGGATGTTGATGCGCTTTAATTTTTTTTTATTATTATTTATTTATCCTTTTATTGTAATTTACACCTATACCCACAGGGTACAATAGGTAAATGCGATGAGTGTATAAACAATTAACGTGTCAAACGTGAATGACGGCTATCCAGTGATGGCCGCCATTAGTCACCCAGTTGGTCACGGGGCCAACGGCGCCTCAGCCGTCTTCGAGGATTGGAGGGTAGCGTAGTTGTAGACAGGTTTGCAGCTAAAGGGTTGTGATGAAGTGAGAGTTTTTGATGAAAATTTTTATATCGAATTTTGGCAAGTTCAGAGATGAGTGGAATTTGGAGATATGTATGGATTGTGTGGTTACTAACATAGAATGGGAGCGTCTACTATGCGGCGGAGTATTTTGGATTGGAGTGTTTGCAGTCTATTGATGTTTGATTTTTTAGCTGTTCCGTAATGTTCGAGTCCGTAAGTCCATATTGGTGTGAGAAGAGCTGTATAGAGTCGTCGTTTGTTCAGCAGTGAGAGTTTTGAGCGTTTGTCGAATAGTCTGGCTAGAAGTTTGTATCGTTTGTTTAGTTCGGTACGTTTAAGTCTCGTATGGGGGTTCCAGGTAAGTCTCTTGTCTAGGTACATTCCAAGGTACCGCACATGGTCGGCTGGTGGGATAGGTGTATGATGTAAGAAGCTTTAAATTTAAAAACAAAAATTAATAATAATAAATGTTAACTCTTTTAACTTTTAACTTTTTTAACTTTCTTTTAACTTTTAACTAGACTTAAAAGACTAGCAATGACAAAACGTGTGAAACTACTTTACAGACTTCTTGGAAGACGCTCCAAATTACCCATTGAACTCAAACACTCAATATGAAAACACTATCCTCAAACCAATGTGGACTTACAAGGACTAGAGCTGTGGAGTTCAGCCAAACCAACAAACATACGGACTGTACAGGACATTTCAGTCAAAACTCCTGCCGACAGATAGCTGACGCTCCTTTCTACGGTGACTAACCTCACTCTTTACAACGACCTCAACATTCCATTCGTACAAGAACTTGCCTAGACTATTCACCAAAAATTCCATACTACTCTCTCGACTAGCTCTAATCCTCTTGTACTGTCTTTCGCTTCCTCTGACATTCCTAATACTCCTCGCCTTCTGAATCGCCAGTGGCCCCGCGACTTTCTTGTAGGCTGAAGGCCTAAACGCCATTATTCTTCTATCTCTTCTCTCTCCTCCTTGTATTCTTCTCCACCTCACATTCTCCTCTCTCCTGTAGAGAGTGCTACCGCTGGGTAGTTTCTCTCCTCCCGCACCAGTTCATCACACTCTCCATATTTACTGATTGTATACAATGTATGCAGATTGTAAATTACAAAATAAAATAAAAAATAAAATAAAAAAAAAATCTTTCATATTCTTGTTCAAAAATTAAAACACTAATACAACGCTCTACTTGCCGCATACAACTTCACGGAAGTGTAAAAAAAAAAATCGAACAACAATCGACTTCAAACCTTACAGCCTAAAATCCTGAGAACAATAGTTAACGCTCCATTCTAGGTCTCCAATCACACAATACATTCTGATCCAAATATTCCTCTCGTTACTGAAATAGCCCAATCTCGCTGCACAAAACTCCACTCAAATCTAGACAGTCTGAGCGCACATGTCAATCACAACATTTCCTTTAAATCCACATCGCAGGCTAAAGCGACGGTGGCCTGTGCGACCATCTTAACACTTAACGCTCGATCTCCCAGGATGGTTGCTATAAGTAAGCTTGACAACCTGGGCGAACTAATGGCTTCCATCACTGGGATGATCGTCGTTCATTTCACTCACGCCTCTTGGTGCACATGCTTGTGCGCGTGTATGTAGGGTAAAGTCGGGTGAGATGGCCAAGCGGGAGAGATGGCCAACGGCCGAAATTTAACCGAAATGTCGCCCGACGGCGCTGCGTGACCTCTCAAGTGATGAACGTTCATGTCTGACTACAGTGAGCTTATTTTGGTCTGCGTCAAAGCGTTATTAATTAACTCAGAGAATAAAAATATTATCGTCTCAACAAAAAATTTTATGATAGTTGCATATTGCGTGCTGCAGCGAATGCATTTGTCGAAATTTTAGTGTTGTTTTTCTACATATTAGGAAAGTACAGTATACATTAATGAATCCTAACTTCTAAAACTGTCAAAAAGTATGTGTTGAGTTATGTTTATCATGTTGGCCATCTCTCTCTAGCATTCGGGACAGATGGCCATACCAACAGTAGGGAGAGATGGCCAATTATTTTTAATCAAATAACTGTAGCCTGCCTAGATCTTGACTTCGCCACCATAAGTGCTGCTGCAAACAAAGCGTGGGAGTCCAGAGTTTTGGCTTGCCTATCCGTTGATTGTGCCCAGTTTGAACAGATTCTTTAAAAAAAAATCGTAATTTTGACAATAAACTGAAATTTGTTTTTCATATTTTAAATTACTATAACTTTTGAAAAACCTAACCGATTTCAAAAAAATTTTTTTTGTTTTTTTTAGGAGCTCAAGTACTATAAAAATATGCAACAAAAAATATAACGTTCCATTTGAGAAACCAAAGTTGGATGCTGTATCTCGAGATACAGGGGTTTGAAAAAATAGGTCAATCACTGAAAATAAACTAGACTAAAAATGATTAAATACGTGTTTTTTATTTTTTCGAAATTTCCCGCCGTTAAAAAAAAAAGTGGGTGGAGCATATAACTCTGGTCACCCTGTATTTACACTATTTCCTTACCCTCCTCTCTTTTGCTTCTTATACATAGATTACAGTAAATAAACAAATGGAACAAAAAAAAAAATGCTTAAATTAGAAAATTAAGATAAGCATTTTCTTTGATAAAAATAATTTGTTCCATAACCTCATTAACCCTTTCATCGCCAGGTTTTTTTCACATTAATTTACAATTGTTCAAAAAAAAAATACGAAACATAGCGAACGTTTTGTTGTTCCTCTACATTGTTGTTGTTCCTCACCTTCCTCTCTGTAGTTACACAAAATGTTAACAGATAAAAAAAAAAAAGGGCGGTCCACACGCCATTTTCTAATTTGTCCAGCTGAGACCCCCCCTCCTTCTGCCTTTAATCAACCAATGTTAATCAGTTGGATACATTATTTTCAGCTCTACACCATCACCCCTTTACCCTAGATCCGCCATGATACTGTCATGTAATAATTACATTAATGTAGCTTTACGATCTTTTATTATTATCGGAACTTTTTAGTAATCTAGACAATTATTTTGATATACATCCAGCTGAATAAAAATGTGTAGGTTATGAGAATTAGCTGAAAGGAAGTTGGTTTTAGCTTAATTTTATTAAATAATTTTATTGTTAGTTTGCTAATAGAATCGCACACTCAGGGGTAAGTATTATACTGCTATAGAAGTGTTCGTCCAACATGCTGAAGCAATGCTCAGCATAATTCTTAATTAAAGTACCATGTCTGAGAAACTGTAAGCGTTCCTTCGAGTGACGCAGGTCTCACCACTGATGATATATCATGATGGCCTTTTGAGCAGATCAAATGCAGGATGTTAACCAACTGGAAAGAAAAGGAAGTACCTCGAAGATTGGAAACAGAATGATCCATCCTAGAAATAATCTGAGATTCAGCACGCTCTAGCTAGATGGAGGAGAATTGATCATCAGGATGACCAAGAGGAATTTGGATAGGAATTGGCCATCTTTTAACGGTGTACATGGAATTCTTGTCAAGAAATAACAGTTTCAACGGCCGCCAACAGTTACTCTCCACAATAGTTTCTACCCACCCACGATGTTCACGTGGGTGACCCTGTTATGGAAATGGCTTAGCCCTCAACCTTCTGCAGATCCACGAAAGAACCATCACAGCCAGGCCACGGACATCTCCAGCACTCTTGGATGCTCCACCATTTCACTCCAGCTGCGTCTGGATTAGCCGACACCTCTGGAGCGCTGAAATCCATTTCAGTGCAGCGCACATATCCAAGATTTGTCTAAAATGGGTACATGAGTTCAGCACACAAATACCTCCTGCTTTTAAAAAAAAACTCTTCTTCTAACTCCATCATGCTGTATCTATTCCATATTTTATTTAAATTTTGTACGATATACATTACATGTATTCTATAATGATCATATAATTTCTTGTAATTGGGCGCCACGATAACGCGAACGGTTATAGGCTAGACCCCCCCAAGCTAAGATGTATTGCGGTACTAGTCTAGGCCTTGGATTTTATTTAATGGTTAATATGAGAAATTTGCAGTAAAGTATGTTAGGCGGTTATTAGGCTAGACCCGCAAAGCTAAGATGTATTGCGGTACTAGTCTAGCCCTTGGATTTTATTTAATGGTTAATATGAGAAATTTGCAGTCAAGTATGTTAGGCGGTTATTAGGCTAGACCCGCAAAGCTAAAATGTATTGCGGTACTAGTCTAGCCCTTGGATTTTATTTAATGGTTAATATGAGAAATTTATAGTAAAGTATGTTTGCTAGTCGGATATAGGCTAGACCCGCAAAGCTAAGATGTATTGCTGTACTAGTCTAGCTCTTGGATTTTATTTAATGGTTAATATGAGAAATTTGTAGTAAAGTATGTTTGCTAGTCGGATATAGGCTAGACCCGCAAAGCTAAGATGTATTGCTGTACTAGTCTAGCCCTTGGATTTTATTTAATGGTTAATATGAGAAATTTATAGTAAAGTATGTTTGCTAGTCGCCTCCGTCCAAGACACCTAATTTGGCAGTTTTTTTTTTTTTTTTGGCATTGGCTTCCGCCATACAGCCAGCATCGTCTAGGTGCTTATCACTAGAATATCACTCACTCTCCATTCTTACCTACAAATACATTCGCTTCACACATTCATCCCTCTATTATATCCAACTATTTACATAAACTACTGCTAATGGATGGCAGGAGCACAGAGTGCTTAACCAAAATTAAAATCACGTAATCCTTCTCTAAGCATTTTCTTCCATTCATTCTAATTCGGCTATAGCTTTTAAATACATTCATATTTCATTGCTAGCTCTGCTATTCGACTTAAGCACATAAATGTTGGTGGAGAATATAATGTCTTCGTAGCGAAATGGTGCATCTAAATACCTGTATATATCGTCAAACATTCGTTTCCTTTCTACCACATAACGTGGACATATCATTATTACATGTTTGAAATCCTCCTCCTCATTGCAATCTACGCAAAGAGGAGAGGACCTTTTGTTGATCCTGTGTAGATACGATCCACACACCGCGTGGTTCGCTCTCAGCCTGCTTATTGTCGTAACAACCCATTTATTAGTGACAGTTCCCTTAAACCATGGTTGTCTAGGTAACTGATCTGCCATAGTTTTATAGAA
Organism: Rhodnius prolixus; assembly: GCF_049639745.1. Lineage (NCBI taxonomy): Eukaryota > Metazoa > Arthropoda > Insecta > Hemiptera > Reduviidae > Rhodnius > Rhodnius prolixus. The sequence continues at coordinate 7,844,989 of NW_027411583.1, read as the reverse complement.
TCTACCTTTATCACCATTATTGTAATCTGTCTGCCTAATTTGGCAGTTGGTAAAGGAATAATTTCTTGTAATCTCTATTGAGCCATTATTTTAGTATACGTCATCATTTTTACCACTTTTATTTCCGGTCAACACGTTAAAATAGAAAATTTGCACGATTACTATACTTCCTCTTTCTATGAAGAAGAGAAAAACATTATAAAAGGCTGTGTTTAAGCGCCTAGAAAATAATCAGCTATAAATTGAATTATTTGAAAAGTAATCCTGAATAGTTCGAAATGACCAACCAAGTTGTTCTTTCTAAAATAATACGGTTCAAGTATCCAAACCCGATGCGTTCAACTACCTTAATAACCTAATTAATTTCCTGAATTAAAGGTAAACACCAAATTAAATATTTCCACTGAAATATAATTTAAACAATTCATGAATGAGAATTTAGCTATACAAATGGTATTATTAGATGGAAATTTATATTGATTTTGTTTAATCAAAACAGCAGGTGTTCCTTTAATTGTAATCCAAAGGTAAATTTAGCCCCATTTGTGTACGCAAGCTCGCTGGTTTCCCAACCAGCCAACCCCACTTGGTCTGCACAAAATACTTGAGACAGTTTAATCCTTAAGTTAAACGCTCCTGCGTCCATAGTTACAATAGAACAATTATAATAACTTGTCACTATAACTTGTTAAATTTTAGATTATAACAGTTAAACTAATGTTGCATTGCAGAATAGCATAATTAATAAGAATAAGATCAATAGCTTAACTTAATATCCTCCACAACGAATATAAATAATACCCCCATCCGAACCACAAAATACTTCATCATGCACCATGAGACTTCCATCAGAAATAGTTTAGAAGTTAGCAGTAGAATTACTAGTTACTGCATACATCCTGAATTGACAACAGACTTGCGGCGACTTCCGCTGAGTTAGAAACAATTGTAGTACCAACAACTACAGCTGATCAATTTGCATACCAAAACTTCACTAATTACTTGATTAAAACAATTATGGAAATGAATAAATATTCATTCGATGGTGTACAGCTGATTCTAGTTTCTTGTAAGTTTCCATTTTATTTAGTTAAGATTTTCAAATTTAATAGTTTCTAGGATAGTTCTAGTCCCAGCTGGTTAACGATAATGTTGTTTGCCATGTTCGTAAAGTAGTTTCTATAGAATAAATAGCAACATACGAGAGGTTTAGTATATTTTATGATTCTGACTAAAACATTTGTGAAATGGTTTCGTGTAGTGGTTTTGAGTGAAAAAGAATTCCCAACTAGAGTCCTCCCGCAGGTATCTATTGCAAAACTTTTAATAGTAAAACATTAAGAACGGAAATAAGCTAAGTGGTTAGCGAATACTGGATTTCCACACAGAGATCTTGGATTCGAATTCAGCTGCTGGCACTTAGATGCCAACGTGCTTCTTACAGCTCCACCATCCGGTTATGTACGTGTTGTCTCGTACAGTGTTGTCTGTAACAGCAGAACATTCGGCAGTACAACTTGAAAAAGCTTTGGGCTTATAGTAAAGAACGTTACTTTACATGTAATTTAATGAAATGTCCTAAACAACAATTGAAAAGCTATAAGACTTAACGGAAGTAACTCAGCTTAGAACGGCTGTAATTAGCTAGGCTGTTGCCAAAGTTTCAATTTGACCTTGGATTAGACTTACCACTTTGGTTTCTCAGAAATTTCTCAGAGAATTTTTTCGATTTCCGGGGTGGGGGGAAAGGGGATTCTTTAATACTATCTTAGCTTATTTTCACAACACAAGTTTCGAGGAAAACATTTTTCTGGATGGATAGATGGGAAAGCTAATTTAAGATCGTCAAGACATCAGATCTGACTGACCCCTTCTATCAAAATTTTATTCTTTTTGAATGAAAAATCAAGAACTACGAGGTGTGGCTATAAAATAACGAGACTGATGCTGCTACAGAAGAACTATGCATGCGCCAAATCCTAACGACCGCGACAGCTGTGCAGCGTAAAGCCTTCTCTTTCGATTGCAGCGTCTCACGTGTCTGACCGGAACCGTCGTTTGGGTAAGAAGTGTTAGTTTCGTTTTGCCGATAACATCGATACTGCACAAAGTAGTAGGCAGAGCAACGAATTGTCGTGAAATTTCACATGAAACTTGGTAAAACCGCTACTGAAACTCACGTGCGCAAGTTTTTGAGTGATTCAAGCGTTTCTAAGATGGCCGAGAAGACGTCGGAGATGATGACCCGCCCGGGTCGCCCTTCCACGTCTATAAAGGATGAAAATATCGATTATAATTAATCAACATTACTACCGTGAGGTGCTTGCTCAACTTCGTGAAAGAGTAAGGAAAAAACGACCCGATTTGTGGAAGAACAAGTCACGGGGTTCTCCATCAAGGCAACGCGCCGACTCACACTGCATTGTCTGGTCAAGACGTTTCTAGCCAAGTACAACATCCCAGTTTTTTAGGCCACCCGCCTTATTCGCCTGACCTGGCCCCATGTGACTTTTATCTGTTCCCCAAAGTCAAATCTGCATTAAAAGGATCACGATTTTAGTCCGTTGATGCTGTGAAAGAAAAAGCGGAACGTGTCATGTAGGAGCTCACAGAAAAATACTTCCAGCACGGTTTCGAACAATGGTAAATTCGCATGGAGCGTTGTAGGGATAGGGGAGGGGTGTATATTGAAGGTGATAATAACTAAATATGTTTAAATTTAAAATAAAATGAAAAGCTATTTTTCAAGAAAAATGTTTACCCATTTTATGGCAGTAATAAATTAAAAAGAAAGAAAACAGTTTGTTAATTAAATTAAACTTTTTAGACATTCATTAACAAAACTTAATTATTGTTGATTGACATTCAACTTCGTTGTAATAATACTTCATTTATTGTTGCTTGCAATTTAATTAATCAATTAAATTAATTATCTAATTAATTGATTTGTTGAGAGCTTTTCAAGATTAGATATATCAATAGTTCAACAAACAGTTTTGCGTGACCTTTTAACTTTCTAAATATTTCACCTGGTTTTCATTGTGAGAACTAAAAATAGAACTGGTAAAAGATTTTTAGTATAGAAGAACTACTGCGGTTTAGCTGCTCTTTCTTTGACTTCTTAGGATGTATCCGAGCCTCGCATTGATTTGACCTACAGCCTTTGTGACGGACACTGTTAGGAAGAAAAGGAAATGCCATCTCTGGTTGGCCGGATGTTCGTAGGTTGTAGCAAAAAAATCTTTTGTACTCAAGAGATCAGTGAAGATCCATGACTTGGTCTTAGTAAGTAGGAGATGTTTTTGCTACTAGTCCTTTTTAAGCGGTTAGCGCAATAAACCTCTTTTAGGAGGAGTTCCTTTGGGTTCGGGACCCGCCTTATTACCAAATAATGATAGTACTCAACTTAGGCCACTATTCAACCAATTACTTATTTAGGCTGCTTGATTAGCTAAGTTTATCTAGAAACTACTTGATTTCCAGTAGAATCTGGAAAGCTGTGATTAACAGTTTAATTTAGACATTAAATCTGATGGTGAATTCTTCATTTTTTTAAACAAGATGATTTTCTTTATTTGGCTTTCCATTTTGGAGGGGGCAGAAAATATCTTTTGTCCTTCTAAGCTTTTCTTCCGGTTCTTGTGTCATTATACAGAATCCGGAAAAAAGGTAGTGCGTTCTTGAGCTGTACTCCTTTACACTCCGCTTGGGGCCGGGTAAGAATAGTTCCAAGGTATACCCTGACTGTCGTAAGAGGCGACTAATAGGGGACGTGTACGGAATACCATATCTTCACCTGAAATGGTGTAGTAAGTCCAAGCTGACACCAGGAGGGTGCGGAGAAACCGTTGGCCAGTGACCATTCTAGGCCTTTAAGTAGGAGACATAGTCTTTCTACGAAATGGTGCCACGGGATCTCGTGAGTCACAACCCGCTGGAGTTCTGCCTCCAGGCTCACCAGAGTTGAGGAAAGGTTTCGTGGTGGTCGAGGTATTGCAACGATGATGGGTAGAGTCCCTCTGAACTATTTTGTGGGGGTAAGGATGGTTGCTTAGTCTTCGGAAAGAGTTACGCCACCTTCTCATTCACCACGAGAACATGTACTCCTTTACATTTTCTGGACCTAAAATCAATTATATCGTGAAAACTGTAGTGAATTTTATTGGTCTGAACCCACATTTATAATAAGGTTAAAAGGCTTTTCTTTGCAGCCTTCGCTTAGAGAAATATTGGACAGAAATTTTATATACGCAAGAACCATAGAGATATGCTGCATACTAGTAAGTCATCCTCTTTATAACTGGGAGTTGTTACTGAACTGTGGCCCATGAGCCACTATTTCATCTGTCATTTAGATCCTGCTGGATTTTTATAAATTCAACGCCTCCGTAATAAGGATAATCAGTATTATCCTCCGTACTCTCTTTAATCATCTAATACTATTTAACAACTGGGTTGCGAAGAGAAATGTGCGCGGGTTCACACCAGATTTGTTGTTCCTAACCAATGACTTAAACTTAGGCATCATTTACAGAAGTAATTTCTGTAGCGGAATAGATTACGAATACTATATACTATGGAATACTAAAGTAGCAAAGTAGTTTAGTATAAATCGAACACCTACAGAGGGCGGTTATTAAGTAACTAGATAGAAAAGCAGTGGTATGGATACTTGGTATTGTGTATGTATAAAACAAGCTTGCAAAGCAACAGCTTGCTGTATCAGCAGCAATGCTGTTGCCATTCTCTAAGTAACAGTGTGAAGGTTTTGGCAACCAGCTAGCGCGCAATAACCTGCTCGCCTTGTAACAGCATATACAACCTTTGATTTCCCTTGAGCCACGCCAACAGGTATTTCCTCCATTTTAAACCCTTTCCAACAAAGCCAGGAGTTCCGTCTGCTGAAACTTTATACTAAAAGACTGTAGGAATACGTACAAAACTTTCTTCTATGTACAAGCTTACCAACATAATTCTATAAATTCCAAGTTATAAAATTACACATAAAGTAAAACCACCGCATTTATATGCATTACATTCTGCGGATAATATAATTTTGGAAGATAGAAAACAGTAAATGTTACTGAGTAGAAATTATGTAAATATGTAACTTAGTGTACTTAAGGGTTAAAAGTTATGTATTCTGAAATTATTACAACTGAATTACTTTACGCACTGTGTACTTTATTCCTGGACTAATATTTTGCAAGTCCTGGAAACTTTTGTTCAATTCCAATTTTATGTAGGCGTCCGGTTTTAAATTCAGACATTAAGGGTTTAGGACTATGGATTTTAAGACTACATTTAGTAGTAACTAATCAGACTAATTTAGTAGCATTGTGTTTCATTAGTTTCATTGGTTTTCCCAAAAGATGAATTCCAACAATAAGTACAAATTGGATGACATTTTATTAATTATAAATAATTAGGAATTACGTATTCAGTTTGTCTGTAGGTGGCCGTGGGTTTTCAATTTCGTAGGAAGTATAGCAACAGCCCACACAATATTTGCTTCAGATACACCCAACACTAAAATGGGAAGTTGTTTCGAATTAATCATAGAACGTGTTCATTGACAGGATATACGTAAGATTCGGCAGTAAGGCCAAGATCCTTAAAAGCTACCAAGATCTCAATGTATTTCTCACTTTAAAACTCCTTCCACTAGTAACCAATTTTCCCGTAGAAGGAAGTGGGGTAGCCACTTCTTTAGAACCATGCGGGTATCCCAGTCTAGAATTAGAATTAGAAAAGGGATGGGAACTATGCCCTACGGCACCGCAGCCACAAGACTCTTATTGCGCCCATCCCTTTGGATCTAGTAGACGAAACCTCCCCTTCTACGAGGGTCGTTTGAAAAGTCCGTGCAAAAAAAAAAACTACTTAATTTTTTGGGGTAAACCTTTTTTATTTTTCAACATAGTTTCCTTTTAGGCTTATACACTTCGTCCAACGCTGCTCTAGTTTGTTGATCCCTTCCGAATAATAGGATTTGTCCAAGTCTGAAAAATAGCCATTCGTTTCTGCAATCACCTCCTCGTTTGAATAAAATCTTTTTCCCGCCAGCCATTTCTTCATATTGGGGAACAAATAATAGTCCGAGGGAGCCAAGTCTGGAGAATAGGGGGGATGTGAAACGAGTTGGAACCCTGTTTCCATTAATTTTGCGACCACAACTGCTGAGGTGTGAGCTGGTGCGTTGTCGTGATGGAAAAGGACTTTTTTGTGAGCCAATCGTGGGCGTTTTTCTTGTAGCTCGGTTTTCAAACGGTCCAATAACGATGAATAATATGCACCTGTAATAGTTTTACTCTTTTCCAGATAGTCGATGAGGATTATTCCTTGCGAACCCCAAAAGACAGTCGCCATAATCTTTCCGGCCGAAGGAACGGTCTTCGCCTTTTTTGGCGCAGATTCCCCCTTGGTAACCCATTGTGTAGATTGTTCTTTGGTCTCAGGAGTGTAGTGATGTATCCATGTTTCATCCACAGAGACGAAACGACGCTTAAAGTCCTGCGGATTCTTCTGGAACAGCTGCAAACCGTCCTTGCAACACTTCACACGATTTCGTTTTTGGTCAAGCGTGAGCAATCGCGGCACCCATCTTGCGGATAGCTTTGTCATTTCCAAATGTTGATGCAAAATATTATGTACCCGTTCATTCGAGATGCCCACAGCACTAGCAATCTCATGCACCTTCAATCTTCTGCCATCCATCACCATATCATGGATTTTATCAATGATTTCTGGAGTAGTAACCTCAACAGGGCGTTCAGAACGTTCAGCGTCACTTGTGCCCATATGGCCACTCCGAAAATTTTGAAACCACTTATAAACTGTTCTAATCGAAGGTGCAGAGTCACCATAATGTTTATCAAGCTTCTCTTTAGTCTCCTGAGGCGTTTTGCCTTTCATAAAGTAGTGTTTAATCAATACACGAAATTCTTTTTCGTCCATTTTTTGAAAATCACTCGACTTCCTCGATTCAAACGAATGCCAAACACAAAGAAATAGACCGATCTGGCTGAAACTTGGTGTGTGTTCTTCCAAGAGATGCTACTAACTAAACATAACCACAGTAGTGCTATCTCTCTGACTTTGCACGGACTTTTCAAACGACCCTCGTAAAGAGGTTGAAGACTTTCCTTACTAGTTCTCTACTATCTCACCAAGGTTTCTAGCCAAGTACAACATCCCTGGCCATCCGCCTTATTCGCCTGACCTGGCGGCCCCATGTGACTTTTCTCTGTTCCCCCAAAGTCAAATCTGCATTAAAAGGAACACGATTTCAGTCCGTTGATGGCTGTGAAAGAGAAAGTGGCACGCCTCATGCAAGAGCTCACAGAAAAAGACTTCCAGCACTGTTTCGAACAATGGTAAATTCGCATGGAGCGTTGTAGGGATAGGGGAGGGGTGTGTATTGAAGGTGATAATAACTAAATATGTTTAAATTTAAAATTAAATGTTTTACAGCAATAGTCTCGTTATTTAATAGCCACACCTCGTAATTAAGAGCACTCAGGATAAAATGGTGCTAAACCTTATCCCAGATAAGTGACCTGGTATCCTAGAACACTAATACTGAAGCACCTTTAAACTTTACGTCTCCAGCTTCTGAATTAGGACGCTCTAAATTGTTCCCCCCAATATAAGATGAAAAGCTGAATCATGTTCACTACCCAAAAAAAAAACATTTAATCACCAATGTGTACATTTGATATTTTCATTAAAATAAAGAAAACTCGTAAAAGTTTTCCATTTATTAAATTTAATAAATGGAAAACTACCAGTAGTTCGTTGGAGGAGGGAGTAGATAACTTGGTTTACAGATACAGCTGGTCACAGTTGTGTTCGACCAATGAATGTGTACACAGTTGGAATGGTGCCCAAAGGACCATAAAACCATGAAATTCCATTAGGAAATTGAAAACAGAATTGTTTGTCCTTGGGATCAAAATACTCCATTGTTTTGTATATATATATTATATATTTGATTATAACTAAAATATTTTGTATATTTTTTTTTTTTTGAAACTGTCAATACACTAAGGTGCAGGAGAAAAGGGAACAGCCTTTTTTATTGGTTTAATCACTTCTATGGGGCACTACTTATATTTTGAGCCTTGGCAACACTGAGTGTTGTCAGGTGCTATCTGACGTTTCCACTTGAAAGTTTGACATTTTTGACCATAACCTTCTTCAGAACGTTTTGTTATTTGAGCGAGATTTGTGTTGTTTACAGTCACTTGAAAATTGTGTCTCAGCGAAAAAATGGGAATTAACTCATGAACATTTTCGTGCAATGATTTACGTGGATTATCAAGACAGGAGTGCAACTATCAACTTACTTCCACTTTTGGCGATAAAGCCCCCCCCCCATCCTTTACCACTGTGAAACGCTGATATAACGAATTCAATCGTGGTCGGCGACGAAAGTCGTGAAGGTCGTCCAAAATCAGTTGTTGTGTCAGAAAACATTGATGCTGTGCAAAAACTAATAATGCAAGATCGTCATGTGACATACTGTGAGAGATTGAGGCAACCTTAGGCATTAGTTCCACCAGCATATATAAAATATTGCATGATTATTTAGTTCTCGTTGGATCCCACATAATCTGACAAAATCTCAAGAAGATGCTCGTGTCGTTTGGTGCAAACAAATGCTTAAGAAATACAATGGCGGTGTATCAAAAGACGCGTATAAGATTGTAACAGGTGACGAATCATGGATATGTGCGTATGAGCCGGAAACTAAACAGCAGTCGACTGTATGGGTGTTTCAAATCCAACAAAAGTTGGTCGCGCTCGAAGCACTTCGAAACAAATGGTCGCCTGTTTTTTTCGAAAAAAACTGGTCATGTGGCAACAGTGCCTTTAGAGGAACGTAGAACGGTCAATTCTGAATGGTACACAACCATTTGTTTGCCGGAAGTCTTCGATGAAATAAGGAAAACAAACAAGCGCCGTCGGATCATTCTTCATCAAGACAATGCCAGCTGTCACACATCTCGCCTAACAACCGACTATTTGAGCACTCAAAAAATCTAATTAATGGGTCATCCGCCGTACAGTCCTGATTTGGCACCAAACGACTTCTTTTTGTTTCCGAACGTCAAGAATAAATTACTTGGACAACCATTGATGCATTCAAAAACCATGTTTTGGAGGTGTCTCAAGCGGAATGGAAAAAATGTTTTGACAAGTGGTTCGAACGCATGCAGAAGTGTATAGATCATAAAGGAGAATATTTTGAAAAACAATAAAGTCATTTTCAATGACAAATTACTGTTTTTTTTAATTATTAGGCTCAAAATATAAATAGTGCAGATGTGATGAGGTCCAAAATCTTCCAAATAATCAAACATTGATTTTGGGGTAAAACAAAAAATAAACGTTTTCTCTAGTGATTAACTTGAAACCACATACATTGTCCTTTATTTTTTTCCTTATAAATGGTTAAAAATAAATATACATACAAACCGCCCATCTAAAACCGCCACAAAACTTTACTTCCGGTTTACTGGAGTGAAAAGCCCGGGCTGAATGAATAATCAGCCGCGCCCGCTCTCCCTTCCGCTTTTAGTAGAGTTCCTTCTTTTTATTATTCATTGAATGGGAATTAGTGGGGTAACGCTCGGCGGGGATGCAAAATTCCTGTGACAGCGTAGGAGGTTTTCCTCAGAAAGTGCTACTTCTTCATTCTGGAATTGATTTTTTCCTTCTACCTTAAAAGTCAACTAACCTGTGGGAATTCTAAAATATTTGTCCTCCTTGTTTTTTTTTTTCGGCTCCAACTTTATACCTTTTTTTCCATTTGTGGGAAAACCATTTTCTTCAGACTACATTACTGAGTATTAATATTCAAATTAAACAATATTTTTCAATTTTACCTTCTTCTTCAATTAGTAAGAAGTAGATGCAATGCGATCGTGTCGAATTATTAAAATTGAGTTTTCAGTTGGATGAAAATTTAAGAAAAAGCAGCGACCCCCACGGAGAAAAATTTCCCTAACCTAATCAGAAAGGTAGTTCTAACACATATTTTTCGTTCTCGTTTAAATGAACCTTTGACTAGAAAATTATAGAAAACGCGAACAAATTTTTTTGTAAATTCGCACTTCCAGTGTTTGACTGAAATTCTGTTTCAGAATTTCAACTGGATATTTCGAAACCAAAATGTTATACTGATGTTAGAATCGTACAACACCTAAAATGGCACGTTTGGATGACAAGCCTCTTTCTTCAGCCTTCTCTGAGAACCCCGCATTGATGAATTTGCCCCCCCCCCCAAAAAATGTATTATAAGAATTTATTTAGTCTTAAATATATTTAGTACACAGAAATCTATTTTTAATTTCTACATTATGGCCAATATTTCTGACTTTTGACGATCCCTTCAATGATGAGAAAATAATTTTGCTTTTTCTTTACTTGTCCCACGATAAGAATGGACTTTGCATTCTTCTCGAAGCCTTGCTAGTTTCTCCAATTCGTAACTCGAATCACCGATTTCTCATATTAACCATTAAATAAAATCCAAGACCTAGACTAGTACAGCAATACATCTTAGTTTTGCGGGTCTAGCCCCTAACTGCCTAACATACCTTACTGTAAATTCTCTCATATTAACCATTAAATAAAATCCAAAAGCTATACTAGTACCGCAATACATCTTAGCTTTGCGGGTCTAGCCCCTAACTGCCTAACATACTTTACTATAAATTTTTCATATTAACTTATTAACCATTAAATAAAATACAATGGCTAGACTAGTACCGCAATACATCTTAGCTTTGCGGGTCTAGCCTATAACCGCCTAACATACTTTACTATAAATTTCTCATATTAACCATTAAATAAAATACAATGGCTAGACTATTACCGCAATACATCTTAGCTTTGCGGGTCTTGCCTCTAACCGCTCGGCTATCATGGCATCTGAGAGTTTATAGTATCAAAAGGAGACAAAACTAAAAACAAAACAAATATTTATAAACAACTCAATGTTTTTGAAAATGAATAATACATACCACAAGATCTCTCTACATTCATGTATTAGAAAAGAAAACTCGAGATATGAAGATGAATTTTTCAGGAAAAATGAAGCAATGAAGGACATGATCCTAAAAAAAAAAAGAATACAGAGAGAGAGATATTGGATTAGTCGGAGTGTATATTGAAGTTGCAAGGCGGTTGAATCAAGAAGAGAAAAAGCAACACTGAATACATTGCGAACAAGCACAAAGCTCGGTTATTTCATTTTTTTTATCCAACAGAATTTCTTTCTGTTATTTCTTTTTTTAGTTGTATTTCTTCTTCTCATAAAGATGAATACTTTGGTGGCCGTGGCCTGGTCGGATTGAAAGATAAAGAGAGTCCAAGCATAACCCTCCAGTTGAGGTTAGATTTCCGGCGTGTAGTGGCAATGGACCTTTCCCCATTGCTTCCCTCACCAACCGAGAGATAAAACAATTTTATTCAATATCCGCGACGAAAAATGTGACTGAGTTACGGTGATCTACTTTTATTTACTAAGAAGTATTTAGAGTTTTTTTATTTAATTTATTTATATTACCTAGTAATTATTTATTGGCAATTACCTAGTCTGTGTATACATCTCAGTAAAAGTGTACATGCAGAACATAAAATAAAAGTTGTGTCCGCCAAGCTAGCTTAGCCTCACAATCGAAAGGAAGTGATGAGAGATAAACCAGCCAGCGCTGTGGCGTTTCTCTAGTTCTGAAAGAAGAGGTTGGGAAACACAAATTATCAGCATCAGAGAGGGTGTGAATTGATGGTAGAGTCTCAGAGTTATTGGTTTTTCTTTTTTTTTTTAGAAGGGCCAAAATTGGCTCGCTTAACCTTATATACAAAGACATGTTGAGCAAAGTATTACAAGAAAGTGGCCATGTGCCCTATTCTAAACTGTGACATTTTTAGAAGCAGCAGACCAACGGGGGAGTTAAAATGTCACGTGAGATGGTCTGCACGACACTCTTAAAGTATGGAACACGATAAATAGCAACAAATAATCAAGAAAAAGAAAAATGCCAGAATGAAGAATGTAACCTTATTTTTTTTAAGTGAAAAACAATTCTGGATTTTTTTTCAAGAATTCTTACTTCATTTATAACACATTTTTTATTTTTTTACCGACAACACTCCCGAAACATCGGACAATGAGCTTGTAAGAAGCTCCTATAAAGACTATCAGCTTTATCCGAACCACGGATCCCTTGTTGGCAGGAATCCTTGTACTGAACCAATCCCTTTCGCCCTAAGCGCTAATCTAATAAAATCATGTTCTATTTCCGGTGAAAAACCAACTTTGAAACATTTTTTACTAGTAAGAAAATCTATTAGAACTGTAAGAGACTTTTTCTCCAAGACAAAACCTTAGTTGAGAATATAGATCTCTTTTCAATTAGCCTTGGCAAACTCAAATAATTTAATTATCCCTTTTTAACTTAACTTCAAATAGGTCCCAGATGATGCTGAGGGTATTATTCTAGTTATCTTCCATGAATTTCAATTAACCTGGAACATGGAACAAAAGTGGGTGTTCCAGGCAAGGCTGGAGTCTTTATGTAAATTAATTAAATTCATTTTTAATTCATCTAAAGGCACGCATGGAGACTAAGACTGAGTAATTTCTGATGTTCAAAACAGGGACGTAGCAGGAGAAATACCAACAGCTGGGAATGGTGTAAAAAAAAAAAACACTCACACAAACACAAAGAAGGAAATCCAAGAAACTTGCGGAAAATGAAATAGAAAAACAGCCTGAAAAGTGAAAATGTTACAAAGCTTACAGGCAGCAAAAATTCGAGAGCATCAATTGGAATCCCAGGTGAATTTCGTAAAAAATGGATGGTATTAGATGAAAGATTCTGGAGGATTCTTCTCTCTCTCTCTCTTTGTTTGTCTTTACCGGGCTTCAATCCTGGCCAAGTTCTACACTCCTTTCATCTCTTGTCTGTCTGTCTTTATCTGCGTTGCTCCTATCACGCCTTTCCTTTCTCTTGTAATATTAACTCACTAGAAAAAGCATTTATCTTTAACCTCTTTCTGTTTTCTCTTCTTAGAGAAAAGGATTGCAATTGGGTGGTTTTTTTGACCTTTGATTCTTCACCTATTTGAGCACTCATGAATTGTGGGCATTTTTATTGATTCGTCTCTGTGTGTGTGTATTCTCAAAAAAGGCTTGAGATCAAATTAGGTGATATCAATTGAGGGCCTCCAAAATATAAGGTTTTTAATTATGTTCAGTAGTTTTTATAGGCTAGTAGAATTGTTGGTTGAATTTTCGAGCCTTTAATGGGAATATAAGGAAGAATAAAAGAGTTAAGAATCTTGTTACGATTATTTTATTGGTCCATTGTTTGCATATTTGTTTAAAGTGGGTCAAAGAATTCTCAATAAATCTTGCATTTTATCGAAACCTTTATTTAACGGCTAACTGGGAGAGATGAATTTAAACACGCTCTTCTCATTTCAGTAAATAATAAGTAAAGCAATTGCCTATTTTTTCAGGCATGCTTTACATCCAACTACCGAATTAGGTGTCGTGGACGGAGGCGACTAGCGAACATACTTTACTATAAATTTCTCATATTAAATATTAAATAAAATCAAAGGGGTAGACTAGTACCGCAATACATCTTAGCTTTGCGGGTCTAGCCTGTAACCGCTCGGCTACCGTGGCGCCTTAAATAATATTTATGGTACAAATATATGCTAGCCAAAAGTCCGATTAGGAAAACCAGAAATTGGCCGGAAGTGAAACTTGCCTAAAAAAGGCTTTTTCGAAATTACTTTTCTAGACGAGCTGTCGACAGGGTGTGGCGCGAGGGACTACTGTTTAAGCTGAGGGAGATTCTTCCTCATACTTACTACCTCATCCTCAAATCTTACCTAAAAGATCGATATTTCAGAGTCAACTGTGGAGCAGCAGACTCTGATATCCGTCTAGCTCGAGCTGGTGTTCCTCAGGGCAGTGTCCTAGGTCCTATTCTTTACTCCTTGTATACAGCAGACATACCTCAACATCCAAATACTATCCTCTCCACCTTTGCTGACGATACTGCTATCTTATCTCCACATTCCGATCCTCTTATCGCTACACGAACTCTACAAACACACATCAACCACTTACAGGACTGGCTTTTCAAATGGAGAATCAAAACCAACGTTACGAAGTCTAAGTTTATAGTATTTACTCTCAGACGGAAAATCCTACCTCCTGTCATCTTGAACCAAACTCCTATACCAGCTGTGGACAAAGTACGTTACCTTGGACTGCACCTAGACAAACGGTTGACATAGAATCCCCATACTAGACTGAAAAGACAAGAAACTAACCAACGCTACAAACTTCTCGCCAGACTACTTGACAAACGTTCGAAACTTAACCTACATAACAAAAGACTCTTATATCTAATGTTACTGCGACCCATTTGGTCATACGGCATCGAAGTATGGGGATCGACTAAGCGTTCCAACTCACTACGCCTCCAGACATTACAGTCAAAAATACTTCGAAAACTTCTTAACGCTCCGTTCTATGTATCTAACCTCACTATCCATAATGACCTCAAAATTCCTTTCATTACAGATCTTGCTAACACTCGTTTCTTCAAATTTCATTCCTCTACAGCAGCTCATCCTAACCCTCTCATAGATCACCTATCTTCCTCCACATTACCAGGTAATCCTCTAAGGAGATTGAAGAGAAGATGGCCTCGTGATCTTCTCTTATCTTAAGCACGTTACTGGAGTGGCACCACTGGGTGCCTTCTCCAATCATGATTTCCCGTTATTTCTTTTCCCTTTCACCATATTTGCTTGTTGCAACAACTGTTGCAGTGGTAAATTGCAATAAAAGATTAAAAAAAAAACAACAATTTTTCTTAAAATTTATAAAGATTAATGTAGGCTTTCTTTTTTGTAGAGCAAACTTACTCTGCTGAGCTATTACTATAAATTGTAACAATTTATTTCTAAGTAAGGCAACAAAAAATATCTCAACAGTTATATGATTATGTTTACTACAAAATGCCGCGTACAGCATCGCAAATAAGCTTCATGTTGAACAATAGTTTGTATTGTATGTTGCAAGCTTTTATAACATAAATGTGTGATGTATTTTAACGATGTACAACAATGCGTTTTCCATAAATGTAAGCAAATAACTTGTCTAGATCCTTTATTATCTGTTATGTACTTTATGAATTGATTATTCATAATTACAAAGTTTAGGGTTTAAGCGTTCAAGTTTAGTAAAATTGGATAAAACTTCATTATGATGCAACTTTATTATTATTATTATTATTATTACTATTATGTACTGTTACGTAACAGCAGCAAAGACCCTTTCAAAGTTACTTTCAGCTCGTTCTAAAACCTTATTCAGTGTTTTAAAATTCATCATTGAAGTTAAGTTGAACCCATAAAAGCTCCATAAGATTAAAATCTGATTTAGACACCGAAATTCTTGGTCTTATAAGAAATAGTCTTTAACATGCCTCCTCTGACGTTATCTGATCGCCACGAGTGGGCAATCCTCCACTGCGCCAATTCACGGTTAGACACTATAAGCTTTTAGGCTGCACTATCTTGGGGAACTCCCATCCATCCCATCCATCATGACTCCCCCCTCCTCCAAGAGAATAATAAAATTCGATTCGTTATTCCAGTAAATATTTTTTTTGTGAAGTTAATTTTAATTAAGAAATGATGATGAGCTAGAAAATTAAGCAATGAAGGCAAGAACTGTTCAACATGACGTATTGTTGATTTATAATCCCGTTATTCCAGTAAATATTTTTTTTTTGTGAAGTTAATTTTAATTAAGAAATGATGATAAGCTAGAAAATTAAGCAATGAAGGCAAGAACTGTTCAACATGACGTATTGTTGATTTATAATCCCGTTATTCCAGTAAATATTTTTTTTTTTGTGAAGTTAATTTTAATTAAGAAATGATGATAAGCTAGAAAATTAAGCAATGAAGGCAAGAACTGTTCAACATGACGTATTGTTGATTTATAATCCCGTTATTCCAGTAAATATTTTTTTTTGTGAAGTTAATTTTAATTAAGAAATGATGATAAGCTAGAAAATTAAGCAATGAAGGCAAGAACTGTTCAACATGACGTATTGTTGATTTATAATCCCGTTATTCCAGTAAATATTTTTTTTTTGTGAAGTTAATTTTAATTAAGAAATGATGATAAGCTAGAAAATTAAGCAATGAAGGCAAGAACTGTTCAACATGACGTATTGTTGATTTATAATCCCGTTATTCCAGTAAATATTTTTTTTGTGAAGTTAATTTTAATTAAGAAATGATGATAAGCTAGAAAATTAAGCAATGAAGGCAAGAACTGTTCAACATGACGTATTGTTGATTTATAATCCCGTTATTCCAGTAAATATTTTTTTTTGTGAAGTTAATTTTAATTAAGAAATGATGATGAGCTAGAAAATTAGGCAATGAAGGCAAGAACTGTTCAACATGACGTATTGTTGATTTATAATGCCGTCATTCTTGATCAGGTGATGATGTCATGCTGAGAAGTCTACCACCGTGTTTATATACTGGGACTGTTTATTTAGAAAGGTGAGAGAATCGGGGGGGGGGGATGTGTTTGAATATCCTGAGGGACAAAGTGATGAGTCGTAAGGTCTGCCGTGACTAATAGAGAGTAATTGTTGTCCTCACGATCCAGTAATCAATATCGGACACCATCCTAGTAACTGGAGGTCTCACCTTCCAAACAGCCTTTCTATTGATTTTGTATCTAGAACTCTTTGTGCAAATCACTCTCATGATTTCCTCTAAATCCTCGCCGCAATTTGGGTAAATAAAAAATACGTTCAAACTGATTTTATGTAGAAAAAATAAATTTATTAAAAAAAACCTCGTAGAAACTAATCTCCCCCCCCCCCCGTAGGGGAGAGGTGGCTAGGCCAAGATCTTCAGGGATCTTGGCGTCCCTGCGGGTACCCCAGTCTAACAACACGAACAATACTTCCTCTTGCACGCCAAACACATAAAAACAAATATTTAAATAAATAATCAATATAAAACCTCATTTCCGGCTTGTTGTAGTGCTGAGCTGGAAAGTAAAAAAACTAGTTTTTAATTTCCCATAAAACCATTTTTTTTTTAGAGAGAAAATTTAAATTAAAACAAATTTTATAACAGAATAATATAATTTTTAAAAAAGTAAAACATTTGAACTACGTATTCCCGCATTTATTTAGTTCGTGAGAGTAAAAAGTAATGTCTTTTTGTTCAGGCAACTACCAAATTAGGTATCGTGGACGGAGGCGACTAGCAAACTGTACTTTCTGTAAATTTCTCATATAAACCATTAAATAAAATCCAAGGGGTTAGACTAGTACCGCAATACATCTTAGCTTTGCGGGTCTAGCCTATCACCGCCTAACATACTTTACTGTAAATTTCTCATATTAACCATTAAATAAAATCCAAGGGCTAGACTAGTACCGCAATACATCTTAGCTGTGCGGGTATAGCCTATAACCGCCTACCATACTTTACTATAAATTTCTCACATTAACCATTAAATAAAATCCAAGGGCTAGACTAGTACCGCAATACATCTTAGCTGTGCGGGTATAGCCTATAACCGCCTACCATACTTTACTATAAATTTCTCATATTAACCATTAAATAAAATCCAAGGGCTAGACTAGTCCCGCAATACATCTTAGCTTTGCGGGTCTAGCCTATAACCGACTAGCAAACATACTTTACTATAAATTTCTCATGTTAACCATTAAATAAAATCCAAGGGCTAGACTAGTACCGCAATACATCTTAGCTTTGCGGGTCTAGCCTATAACCGCTCGGCTATCGTGGCGCCTTGTTCCTGAGAGTATTAGGCAGTTATTGAAATAAATTGAGATGAGTTTTCCTTCTTTTTCAGGGGATAAAAAAAACAACAGTAAAATGAATTTCATTCAACCTGTTCAATCGAATATATAGATACATTCTTATGTCCCGTACATTATACAGGGTGAACCAGTAAGTAAGAATAATGTCCATATGCCTACTGTGCGTAGTACATCTTTGACTTCCTTATTTTAAGAAAGCCTACTTTAAAAATTGACTACTGGTCCATCTAAAAGAGTTTTCAATGAATTAAACAACTTGATAAGCTAACACTGTTGTGTGCTCGTGAACACGTTTTCTTGCAAAACAAACGTAATTTCTCATACGAAGATAAAAGGAATCCTGGAAAATGATATACCGATTGAAAGCCCATTAGACAAGGAAACTTTTATAAAAAGTGCCAGCACCTAGGTCTGATAATGATCACATAAGGGCCTAATGAGTTTTCTTCAAAAATTTCGATTACTTTTATTTTTCCAGTATTCGGGAGGAAGATTGGGAGAAAGACTTATGCTTCGAAATGGTATCAATTTTTAGAAAATTTGTCTGTCTTTCTAACCGTGTCACCAGAATCGAATTCGGACTAAAACTTTCTAAGTAATAACATTTTTATTGCAAAAAAGTAATGTTTAAAAAAAAGTGTAAAGTGACGTCACTCAAAAACAGTGGAAAATATGAAGTTGGCCAATACGTCATTGAACCCCACTTTAGATGTATTACACACAGTAGGCCTATAGACATTACTTACAGGTTCACCCTGTATATTTATGTCTATACAGGGTGTATACGGAGGAGTGGTCGAAACTTCGGGAGGTGATTCTGCAGCTCAAATGCACCAAAAAATATTCTCTTCACTTTGGCCCGATTCTCAATATTGTCCAAGATATTTGCATTTTTAACTTTTCCGACCATACTCGCGTTTTTCACCATAAAATATTTGATTACATGTTTTTCCGCCCGATTACAAACATATTACACGTATATAATTTATTATATTATCAAAGAACATGCGAACAAATTATTAAACACGACAATTACAAATAAAATTACTACTAGATCAATATCAAATTATTAACCCACATAGAAGTATAATTATTGAATTAACAAAATAAGGGGAATGAAAATTGCGTGCATTTCCAATAAAGGGGTAAGGAAAATTGAGCTTTACTTTTCTTTTTCAGAGGGGGAAAGGAAAGGCCAAATTTTCTAAATTAACTTCTTTTCACCGGAAGAATTTATTTTTTTATATCTGCTGATGAAAATGATTGTTTTTTTAGAAACTAGCCATTAAGTGTTGTGTGTTTCCAAATCTGGAAAAAGGGAAAATTCTTACCAAATTAAAATTAGCCATTTACTTTTGCTAATTTAAAGCACGTCAACGATCATTGGCATCCGGGTACTTGTTGTTGTTTTTTTTTCCAGTGCACTGACTGTCTCCAGACACTCTCCATTACCTGGAACAATGGAGAAGTTTCTAGAAAGTGCATTCTCCCAAGTCTCCTGGGAACATTCCAGCTACAAACTTCCAGCTGACCAGAATTTTAGTACCATCATTTCAGAACTGATTTTATCCCAGTAGATACAAAATCCCTATTTTTTTAGGGGGGGGGGGAAGAGTATTCTGTGAAGTGCTGATAACTATATAAAACGTTCATTCAAATAAAGACGTGCTCTAATCTAAATAAAAACTCGTCCACTCTTCTCTGAAGATGGCCAGTTTTCTGGACGGACCATGGTGATATTATTAAAAAAAGCTAATCTCCTATTTCTCTGGCTATGAATCTGCCAAATTTATGAACGGATGTAAAACTTCTGCTAATCTAACCGGGTTGAACCGGTTTCTAGATTGTACAATTCCCAATGGATACCTAATTCATTTTGTGGTACCCATTTCCGTTCTCTATATTTTAATCTCTTGGTACTGCAATTCCATAAAAGTTGCTCTTTCTTCTTTCAATATTCTCCCCCTCTACCTCTCTTAAGCATCACGCTTTCAAAATAGACCTTTGTGTGATAATTTTTCCCATTATTACTCGTATAAGTCTATTCGTGTTTGTAAAGACTCGAAGTTTTTCAATCGATCGTCACAAGCAGTCTCTTGAGCAGTCGATATCTCTGGTTGAGTTCAAGTCTTTTGAGTCTAGTTTGGAAATTCTACGTGAGAATTATTAAAATTTAAAAAATGAAAATTTCACAGAAATTTATTTGTATTTATTTATTTATTTATTTGAGACTTTAATGTCAAGCAAAAATAACAATAGATAGGTTCAAAAAATAAAGTAAATTTTAGATATTTGTTTTACCAACATTTACAAATTAATCTAAATATGGTGGCTTAACAAAACTCTGTATTTGACAAGTCTTCTGCTAAAATTATTACTTTATAATACAGAACGTTTAATTAATTGAATGTCCAAATATTCAGTTATTAATATTGATTTTGATCATATTCAAAACACAATAAGTTCTGATAAATTTTATATTTTCCTGGCATTACTCTAAACCTCTTTTTCCGGTCACACTTTATTGGCTACAACTACTTGTGACATTTTGTCGTGTTCTAAAGAGTCTTGTAATAAATAACTTAGTTTGAATTATGTACATTATTTATTTAAATTGCACTTCACCAAACGGATGGTCCCTGCCGTTTAGATTATTCATGCTGAAAGCACTATTTCATGTTGCTATTGATAACTATCTGTTCCGGGATTCATATGTTCATGTTTAGAGGACCAGGCACTATTCTACTCCCAAACTTACCAATGATATAGTGTTTGGAGAGCTCCCCATTAATCTCAAATGTCCAGCGATAAACTCCCCCGTAACTTCCATTGTTTTGAACTTCCAATTTTATCTAACTATACATACTAAACCCGCTAAGATGAATTTCCTGGGTTTCCCAGTCTTGGTAGCGCGCCAACGAACACGACACCTAATTTTAATAGCTGGCCTGGGAAAGCGGATGTTACTTCATAATTGGCTTCTAACGTGGTGTATGCGAAAATATTTACTTTAATTTCAATTTTTTTTTCCAGAATTTAAAAAAAAAAAACGATTAAGGGCACTTTTAAGCCAAAAAGGGGGTTAGGTTTCCTTCTTTCTAGATCAGCGGTTCCCAATCTTTTTTCATTAGTGTACCCCTTTACCTGATTGTTTCCTTAGTGTGTACCCCTAACAAATATAGATATACGTATAAAATAAATAATCGTATTCTTGATTTTACGTATTGTAACTTTAAATTAACAGCTAAACAATCTGAATATAATGTGTCTTGTAAAGAACATATACGAGGGTCGTTTGAAAAGTCCGTGCAAAGTCAGAGAGATAGCACCACTGGCGCGTATCGAGTTTATGTTTAGTTAGTAGCATCTCTTGGAAGAACACACACCAAGTTTCAGCCAGATCGGTCTATTTCTTTGTGTTTGGCATTCGTTTGAATCGAGGAAGTCGAGTGATTTTCAAAAAATGGACGAAAAAGTATTTCGTGTGTTGATTAAACACTACTTTATGAAAGGCAAAACGCCTCTGGAGACTAAAGGGAAGCTTGATAAACATTATGGTGACTCTGCACCTTCGATTAGAACAGTTTATAAGTGGTTTCAAAATTTTCGGAGTGGCCATATGGGCACAAGTGACGCTGAACGTTCTGGACGCCCTGTTGAGATTACTACTCCAGAAATCATTGATAAAATCCATGATATGGTGATGGATGACAGAAGAGTGAAGGTGCGTGAGATTGCTAGTGCTGTGGGCATCTCGAATGAACGGGTACATAATATTTTGCATCAACATTTGGACATGACAAAGCTATCCGCAAGATGGGTGCCGCGATTGCTCACGCTTGAAGTGTATAAGCCTAAAAGGAGACTATGTTGAAAAATAAAAAAGGTTTACCCCCAAAAATTAAGTAGTTTTTATTTTTGCACGGACTTTTCAAACGACCCTCGTACATATGATATGTTCCTATTAAGAAAATCATTTATGAATAGGTAAACATTTCAAACCAATAACTATTGCAGGGGTCGTAAATTGAAAGAGCAAAGCGTTAATAAAGGAGAAGTAAATTATATGCGAGCCATGTGTAATATTAGTCAAAACTAAAGCTACATTTTCTCGCAATTTTACATTTTCAGAAAATCATTTAATAATTTTTGATATACAAATATATTTACTTTTAAAAAAAATACTGCAGTATCGAATGAGTTCTTAATTCTTGTCAATTTATATGTTATTCAGTTTTATTATAACAATTTTGTAGTTAAGTTGTAGGAATCATTTATTATATAATAAACCCCAGGTTGTGAACCGCTGGTCGAGAGGGTCATCTTAGGAAAATTTATGACCCTTTCATTGTGTGATAATAACGAAGAAAATTCTGAGTTCAAAAAAATGGATTGACGTAGAAATTAAGATGGATTTTTCTTCTACATTTTTCCGCATTTCTCTTTAAAAATATTTTGGCTTTTTTTTTTTTACCCTAAGTTCAGTAATTGCTCATGCTAAAGGAAATAACTCTTTTCACGGAGGATTCACACATTTAGGGCGGTTCTTATGTGGGCGAAAGTAAGCTGGCCTTCTAAAAGTGTGAGATTTCAAAAAATTGTTAGGTGTTTCAAACAATAGGGAATGTTATCCCAAAAAAAGTGTAGGCTCTCCCGCTAATCTAAGTGCTTCCCAAGGACATACTGACTGGATAGTTACCAGTTAGTTGTAAAGATATGCATCCTTCCTGAAAGGAATTTTATCCCGAATTACTCTCCTGGCTTCCCGTTCTTACCCAAGGGGGACCCTAGGATATTAATTATGTATTAGGATGTGGTCTCACACTATTAACCTTACAACTTCCTAATTTGAGCCACTATCTTTACAAAAATCTAGGTTTAAATTTCCCATAGCACCATAAGAAATAAATGTTCACTCCCCCTGCCAAAAATGAATGCACGATTGGCTAGCACCAATCTACCACAGTTTCTATGTATGCGCAATTTTCAATCGTCCATGATAAGATAAAAATAATAATAATAATAAAATAAACAGAAAAGAGTGGATTTTTATGGGAAATTGAAGCTGTCTAAATACCTATTAAACAGCTGACATGTTCTTGATCTTGCAATAGATAAAAATTTAATTATTTTCGTCAATATCACGTGCAAATAGGAGTTTACTTCTAGCAAAGAAGCAAGAACTTCATTCTATTATCAATAACAGTAAATCGCCAGAATAGTTTTGATGATAAAATAAAAATTGGTGATAAAAGTTTTCTAAGTTTTAATATGAAATCTAACTGTTTATGACGCGAAGATGTTCGTCATGAAAAAAGTGTAAAATTTTGTGTTATGACGAGTGTTTATTCGTCACGAGTTTTCAGTAGTGACCATCGGCAGTTAATTTTGCAATTTTAACAATATATTCATAAACTGCAAGAAGTTTGGAATATTTTGAGGCCATCTCGAAATAAAAAGAACTAATAGATAGATATAGTATGAATTTGTCTTCTTAAATGTATCCTTGTCTTTTAATAGTCATCACTGAATCAAATAACGAATTCATATACGATGTTGTGTTAGGCTAGACTATGCATTAAGTGGCGCGCCTGGTCCTAAAAAACGGGATGAGGATCCTTTTGTTCCCCATTTTTACCTGTATTCAAGAGGCGGAGCTTTTTTTTTTTTTTTTTGGCTCATCTCCGGGGGTTCAAGATTTAGCGATCATCCAAATTGCTGAGTCGCGGGGATACTAACCTGCCAAGATATTTCCCTACATAATTGCTGGTATTTGATCATCTGGTCAGGGATTCATCTAGCATAAATACCAGTCTGTAATGCTGCCACCTACTCGGGATAATTGCAGCAGTGTGCATTCTTTGTAATTTGGTATTTATGCAAGGACAGAGTATTGAGTGAGCTGTTTAGTCGCACCAGGTTTTTCCGAGTTTTGTGATTCTTTGTCGGATTTCCTCCGCAACACTTTATCGTTTGAACGCGTATTTCGAGATAATAAGGTAATTTAGAAAATACTTTTGTCCGATCGAAGAAAGTAAATCAGTGTGTAGCAAGCTGTTACCCAGATCAACTACAATAGTATATTCGAGAGCAACGAAATTTATTTTTGATGTATTTGGTTCCTATTTATGTTAATATAAATAAATGAATAAATGTACATGAAATAAATAACGGGGAAAAAATATAAAAGTAATTTCATTGCAACCCAATTACATATCAAACATACTCTGGGTTTGATGAATAAATTCGTCATCGCTTATTTTTGTACGACGCACATAGTGGGACACATTTCTGAACAAGGTCGAAACAGTTAACTGTGTTTTAGGCGCCACGGTAGCCGAGCCGTTAGTGGCGAGACCAGTAAAGCTAATATGTATTGTGGTACAGGGTTCGATTCCCCTGTCTTTGGCCTTAGATTTTATTTAATGGTTAATATGAGAAATTTATAGTAAAGTATGTTAGGCGGATATAGGCTAGACCCGCAAAGCTAATATGTATTGTGGTACTAGTCTAACCCCTTGGATTTTATTTAATGGTTAATATGAGAAATTTATAGTAAAGTATGTTAGGCGGTTATAGGCTAGACCCGCAAAGCTAAGATGTATTGCGGTACTAGTCTAGTCCTTGGATTTTATTTAATGGTTAATATGAGAAATTTTCAGTAAAGTATGTTAGGCGGATATAGGCTAGACCCGCAAAGCTAATATGTATTGTGGTACTAGTCTAACCCCTTGGATTTTATTTAATGGTTAATATGAGAAATTTATAGTAAAGTATGTTAGGCGGTTATAGGCTAGACCCGCAAAGCTAAGATGTATTGCGGTACTAGTCTAGTCCTTGGATTTTATTTAATGGTTAATATGAGAAATTTTCAGTAAAGTATGTTTGCTAGACGCCTCCGTCCACGACATCTAATTCGGTAGTTGGACGTAAAGCCCGGCTGAAAAAATAGGCAATTACTTTACTTTTTTTTTACAGTCAACTGTGTTAATGTGATGACGTGGGAGTAATAATAATAAAAATTATGTTCTTCCGTTATTAAGTTAATTGAAATGTGTTTTTAGTTACTTTGGTAACTTTATGAGTTTCCAAATTATCGTTGCTCATATTTTTTTCTAACTTAATGGAAATTTTGTTGATGATTTTTAGGATTTTAATAATAATCAATAAGATGGTTAAATCAGCACTGAGCTATTGGATCTCATTAAAGCAACACTCTGGCTAGTCTAGGTTATTGTGGTTATTGTCCAGATTGCCATGAAAATACGGAATCATCGTATTAGATATGAGGTAAAAAAAAAATGGAACTCTTTTATCATTTATGGGCCAATAAGACCCGAAATAGACTCATTGGAGATTCCAATGCTTTGACTAGATGGTAAGGGAAACCCAATTCCTACCCTTACAAGGGATTTACGATTTACATTCTCTAGATAGAATATTTAATTAAATTTCTACCACAAAGATTGTGAGTGTGGGTGTGTTAGAGAGAGAGAGAGAGAATCGACTCTAATCACAATCGATATTAATCAAAACCAAATTTTCAGGAAACTAATATTATTTAGGGTACATTAAATCATTTCTATTTTCTACTGAAATTGTAAATTATTGGGTTTCCAACTTTGGTTTTAGTTGGTTTCAATGTAATGAAACATTTTAATCAAGTTTAGATTTTATTTATTATTGTTCTGAGGTAATTACTTAATGCTTCGAATCAATAACTTGTGGAATCTGTTGGTGAAATGACGCTAAGATCACTTAATTCTCTACCCACCCAAGCTCATCCGTTCCTGAAATCCACTCCTTCTGTTTTCTTTCTGCTTGAGAGAATCGTTCCATTTCCAGCATCCAAAAGCTATGAGATGAAGTTGCAGTGTATGTAGTATCCTTTTCCAAGAAGGATAGAGAGTCGGCAGTTAGTATAACCAAAACAAGTCCCTCTCACTGATCCCCAGACGCCCCCCCCCAAAAAAATCGGTTTCACCAAATTAAGGAAACAGACTATCCAAGGCAGATCTAAGAAAGGACGGGAGCCACTTTCAGCTGTTCTTTTCACCATTTCCGCTAAACCATCCTCATTTTCATATATTCTGAAGATAACCCATAAAAAATTAAGAAACTGGGCTACCAAGTAGGGCATAACCAACCCTGGTAACGTTCCAGCGGCTTTCTAGAGAAGTCTCTGGAAGAGTGGGGGAGCCGGTAGTTTCGGATAACCGACTAAGCAGGATTTCTTGGGAAGTCGAATACCTGCGTTAATCAGGAATGTTCCAGTAGTTTTGTTCTCGATAAAGTTAACCTTTTCCCTCTGGTTTTCTTGGATTGGACTAAGCGAGTGTTTTCTAAATTCGACGCTCATATAAACTAACCTCGGCAGAATTTAAGTATATTAATTTCATTAGACGGCTCACATGGGCGCCACTAGGAGAGTTTATTTAAACCCAGCTGGAGAAGTGGCTAAACTACTTCTCCAGCAAGGTTAAAACAAACTTCCGGAAGTGGTTAACAGCGAAATAAAACTATAAAAGATACTCTTTGATTTCTTAACACGTAAACAATACGAAAAATCTTCTTCTTCTTCTTTCCTGGCTGTACAACCCAGTGATGTGGGTCTTGGCCTCCTCAATATGTTTCCGCCAGTCGTCTCTATCTCTAGCGGCCGCCATCCAGTTACGCAGATCCGAGGATATTCTTCGCGTCCTGGGCAACTCCATCATTCCAACGCAGTCTAGGTCTACCTACCCTCCGTCTTCTATCCGGGGTCCCGCGCAGCTGTTTGGAGGGAATCTCTCATCGGCACTCAGCCTCGCGCCACATGGCCTGCGCCCATCTCAGCCGGTTTAATTTAATCCAGGCTACTACTGGGGGGTCCTTTCATTAGATCATATAACTCTCTATTCACCAGGTCGTGCCTTCACGTACTGGGCCGTAGATACGAAATTACGCGAATTCCTTTTTTAAGTGATTTTATTATCTTCCATGGACATCACTAGAATTCCGGGATGATCTCTTGCTGGGCACCATTAAGGAAGGAGACTTTTTCTGCATTAGAGCAAGGATTTTGATTAAAACAGGCTGATATTAGAATGTTTTAGACTTACTTCCCTTGAAGTTATAATCCAACTAATTCGGACCGCTTTGGCACAAGTTCTGATCTGGATTTCTGTCTTTGACTCGCCTTTAGTTGTTGTTGATGGTTTTTCTATTCATGATAGCTGTATGGAACCAGTAGGACCTTGGGAATTTAGAGCTTTATAGTTCCCTAAGGATAAAGAGAAAGCTGTATGACAAAAATTAAGATTTTCTTTCTCTAATTCTTATCAGCTTTTTTAGTCTTTCTTCCCTTCACATTAGTTTTACTTGAGAAACTTTAAAGATATAATATTTCCTTTTTTTAAGGAAAAAAAAATTGTTGCGTTCAGAGTTTATTTTCATGAAAATTATTATTGATATGAAAAAGAAAGTAGTTTAAATTTTTTTTGTTATATTTTTGTACTTTTTTAACACCTGCCCATATAAATTTGTCTTCACACTTCTTCGTTAAGAAGGCCATCCCTCCACCTTTCCTCCATTCTACTACATCTACTTCTTCTCCGTTATTTGCCGTCCCGTTTTTATATGGATATTCACAAGTTTGCAAGTACCCTTATTCCCTTCACCCATATTCCGCTAGCCGAATTACCCTTCAACTACAACAAAAGACTGCTGCTTCTTCTTCTTCTTCTTCTTTAATGGGAGTTTCTTGTTTACCTACATCTTCATCTATAGTAACACTTTGAAACTCTGTTCGAGCGTGGCCGCTCTCTAGTTTTCTTCCAGTTTGGGAAGCTCTTCTTTACTTTACTTCCTACGCGCCCAAGATAATGGGTAAATTTTACTTGTTTTTTTTTTTTTTCTTTTATTATTATGTATTATTGGAATGGTGAGAAAGTTTATCTAAACTGGTGTAGGCCTATACAACTAACTTTTCATTTAAAACAAAAAAATGCAAAGAAAGAAAAACAAAAAGCACCCCGTCTACCACCAAATATGTCCGATGAAAAATCAAAATTCCCAAAAAATTTTCATGATTAAAATATTTCCCTTAAAAAAAAAATATGACAGCTATATAAAGAAAAAAAAAAGTTATAAATTAAGAAACAGTTTGATGAGAAAAGCTTGGGGGCGGTTGGAAAACTCTTGATGGAAAATTCTGTAACCAACAGCAGCTGGTAAAGAGACAGGAAGTACGAGATGACTGAAGGCAAAGACAAGACTGAATTATTTTATGTCAAAGTATTTTCCCTTTTAACATGAGGATTTTCTTTTGAAGTTTTGAATTATGCCATTGGTTTGGGTTGAGCGGGGGAAAAAAAAATAACATAGTTTTTCCTTTCATTTTTCCATATATTTCAAATAAATATATATAACATATACAAATCATACAAAGCCAATACTGTGTGTCAATAAATAGGCTAGAGTATTAGAAGATGAAACTGAATAAAATAAAGTTTGAAGCATTTTTGTAGGACAAAAATTTACTTTCAACTAGAAGTTTTGGTTAGATATTTCATGCTCATAAATATTATACAAGTTTTAGAACCGTACAATATACTAAACTCCCATTTTAGCCGTATATTGGGTAGTGTATATGTGTTTTTTCCCATTTTTTAGTTTGGATCGAGGTCCAAAGAAGTTGGGCACTTTTCAATCAAGTATGTGGGATTAGTCTAAAGAACAAGGTACAGGATTGTTGCTGAAGACAGGTGAACAGGAGTTGCCGCCAGAGAGTAAACCTAGAAAGTTGAATATTTTGTGGAGAAAAATTTTGATACTGCCCATTATTTCAACATGGTTCTATATGTAAGTGTGATTTTAGTATTTTATGTGAGGTAGATGTGTTTTAGGGTCTTTATTTGTAGTTAACATAGACTGGTTCTGCCTTATTTATGTTTAATTAAAAAAGGGTTTTAGATTAGGCTGAAATACATGCGAGATTATTATTTTACAATCTGAGTAATATTACACATAGACCTAAGCGCTGAAGGCCTTCAACGGAGTAAGTCTTTAGGGAGAAGGGTACCTTCCTTCCGGTTTTCTACTATCTCGTTGTCCCCCTTTCTTACTTCCGTATCCCCAATGTATCCCGTATCTATTCCCTACATATTTATAACTTCCGCTTGTTTTCAACATCTCATCTAGTTGTTCCCCTTCTTATCCACTTTCTCTTCCCATCATCAGGTCCCTTATCCCTACTTCTTAACGTACGTATGCATCCACTGAAATTGCCTGGAGGAAACAACTGTAATTGACAATAACTTCCTGCTGTTTAAAAACGTAACAATTATTTTACTTAATAATAAAAATATAAAGGCAATTTTATTTTCATGATTGTGGCTAGAGTATTTGCCCAAAGAGCTTCATTAGTATAATTACAGTTCAATTTGGGGTTCCTGTAGGAATAAAAAAGAAGAAAAAAAGCTGCAGGTGGTGAGTTAAAAGATAGAAAAAGCTCACTATTCTCTCGCACGCAACTTTGTAATCACGAGCTATAAAATATTGGTATCCCTTGTATGAAACCTTCTTACTCTTGCTACCCACCCTAAGTAAGGTTATACTATTGCTCAGGCTTGTTAAAATACCAAGGGAGGTTTTTTTTTCTTGCAACTTGTTAACAGTTGGAAACTTTAACGTTCTGCAATCTTTGAAATCTCTACAATTGAAAAGAATGTATTCAGTGCGGGCAGTAGTGGCTGCTTTGCAGAATCCCTGTTTAATGAATCCCTAGGTAGTGGATAAATTAGAAAGCGAAAGTTATTATAAATATTCCCTCGGGTGGTTATTTATTATTATACTTTTCTTTCATTAAGCAATATTATTAGCAAGATGATAACTGGAAAAACATAGTGTAACAAGGTTAGAATCTTGCGTGATTTTTATTGAAATGTTATATAATTTTCTTTTTTAACTAAAGATTCAAGATTGGCGAGGAATCGGTCAATTAAAAAAAAAACAACTCGTCTTTTTGCCAACGTTTCGACGAATATATTGCCTTCTTCTTCAGGGCCTGGATATTACAATTATAAAAATACAAACAATTTAGAGAATCAGTAACATAGAAAATCAGTAAAAAAACAGTAATATAAAAATAAAATTAAATATAAAAATTAAATACAATAAATTCTTTATAATTATTGAAAACTTACGTGGGCTATGCGGGTTGGTCTCCAGTTTTGGTTCTTAGTTTTCTGTAACTCAACCAACCCCCATAGCCCACGTAAGTTTTCAATAATTATAAATAGTTATTTATTTAACAAGTGTGGAAAGTAGTACTTTTCCTCACGCGAGGCAGGGTTTGCACGCACGAGCGAGCGAAGCGAGGCTAGTGCAAGTGTAAATTGCCGAGTGTGAGGAAAATACTTGACACTCGAGTTAAATATTATATTTTTTCTGCAACCATTAGATTTATTAACTAAAAAAATTAAAAATTTCATTTTTACAGTCTACAAAAAGTAATTTATTTATTATAAACATTTATTGTTATATTACAATTATTTACATTACTTACGTATTTACATTACTTATTACATTTTCTGCTGTTTCTTTTAGTGATGGAGGAGTGTTTTCTAAACAGGCATCACTAGAATCCATTTTAAATTTCTATAAGGTAACACTATAACCTTTTTAACTGTTATAATTAAAAATATCTAATTATTTATTAAAATATTATTTTTATTTCTATATTCCTTTCAATTTTTATTTTATTTTTTAATATTCGTTTTTTAATTATTTAGTTACGTTAATTAAGCTTATTAAAGTTTTACAGAAAATATTTAATAACAAAACTTCTTATATCAAGGAAGCACAATAAAGTTTTTCCACTCACTAGTGAGGAAAGTGACACTAATGGGAATTTTTCCCCACTAGTGAGGGAAATTGGGCATTACACAGCTGATTTTAATTGAGTAATGAGAACATTCCTACACGGTTGCAGAAAAAAAAATTTATTTTATAAAATGTATTTTATTTTTATTTTTTATGTTACTGATGTTCTATGTTACTGATTCTCTAAATTGTTTGTTTTTTCGTATTTGTAATATCCAGGCCCTGAAGAAGAAAACAATATATTTGTCGAAACGTTGGCGAAAAATACGAGTTGTTGTTTTTAATTATGACCGATTCCTCGCCAATTTTTGAATCCAGGCGAGGCTTAACGTCCAACTACCAATTAGGTGTCGTGGACTAGCAAACATACTTTACTGTAAATTTCTTTTATTAACCATTAAATAAAATCCAAGGCTTAAGACCGGGAATCGAACCTAGTACAACAATACATATCAGCTTTGCAGGTCTCAAATTTTGAATCCTAAGTTCAATAATTTACGGTCACAAAACCCAGATATTCATATTTCTTTTTTTAATAAAGAGGAATATATAGACTGAATTGTTGTAAGACAAACATCTCCCAGTTAATCTACAGGACTCATACGAAATGCTCAAGAAGTAGGGCCTGAATGTTGCCTAAGAGGCGCTTCCTTTTGTACGAATATAGCCTGTTAACGTGAAAGCTTCCAGGTGGGAGTTAAGCTGCCTTAGGTTTTTCTTTCCCAGGGGCCACTTTCCTCAGGAGTGGACGGTGTTGTCCTCAGATGTTGAAGAATCAAAAGACATTACACAGTCCAACTAAAAATTAATTCACTATTCCTCTTTGAATATTCATTGTTAGCCCTTTAAAGTCAGTTTTTCATTCTATATTCCTTTGCAAAGACCGTCCCCGCCCCCCTCCAAACAACAAAGACAGTTAATAAGACGGAAAAAAAGCCTATTCGTTACAACGATTTCCAGCAGAATGTGCTGACATCTACACTACACTTTGCCCACAGTTTTCTCACGGCAAACAACCTTGAGGTTCAAGTTCACTTATGGGCAATAACAGCCCTTAACAGCCTCACTTCTGGTTGCTTTTCTTTGCTCCAGAGAGAGCAACGTTGAGAGAGCAAAAAAAAATTGAACTTCTCTCAACGGTTATCCACATAAAGTTTATTTGAGCAAAAGTTATTCTTCCAAAATGCTTTTTAGGGAAAACCCACAACTTTGATGCTTAGAATTAACTCTATTTCCATTCAATGTGAACTAAACTCTGCTAAAATATGGATTATTTTTCTTATAAGGATTCTTTTATAACATTTATTACTGTAATCTTGAATTCAATAAATAGAACAGCTTTAACTTTGAATGAAATTACGTTAAGAATTTTCTGCCCTCGTTGGGGTCCTCCTTTGGTCTAGTCTCACTGATCTGTGCCCGTTCGTTCGTTAAATTCGCTTCACGCTTGTTTGTCGTCTCTTTCTACGCACTTAGGCTTACAAAAAAAAAAACCTATTTTACGGCTGGCCCATAGTCCCGTAAATTCATAAACATTCTTTTATCAAAGAGACTGTGGGCAGAAATCAGATTACTCTGATTACAGGCCTATTCACTCAGGGCACGGCAGGTTCAGCACCTGTACAAGATGGAGGCTTATTACCTCGAAACTGCTGTGCAGATGGTGTCAGAAAGAGGAGAAAACGACCTCTCACCTGTTGTTCGATTGCGTTGCAATAGAGCGGTTGCGCTACGATATCTTTGGAACACTGAGGCCAGGGAAGATTGTAGCGCAAAAAGAACTAGTAGGGAAAGTCCTCAATCTTTTTAGAAGGGGAAGGTGTCATCTATTAGACATAAAGTGGAAGGCACAATAAGCCTATTGTGGCCGCTTGGGTCCCGTCCCGCTTCTAATCTTAATCTTTATCGTAGAAAGGAAGTGATTAATTTTTTTCTCGGAAAGATCTTACTTTTGTACTACTTATTTCTGAGCATTTAAGCAGGTTACAATTAGTATAACATCTTTTTTAGTACATAATGATAATAACAAGAAACACTAGCGATAAAATGGACAAAACCGTAATAGAATACTAGTAAATATTCTAGTGATTCAGATTGGGGAACATAGAAGGGAATACATTACAAAATCAAGACAGGTAAAATAATATTGATATAGCATTAAAATGTCGTCAACTGTATACAGTTAGCCTAATTAAATGTAAATTTAAGCAATTGTCATGTAGAACATTATAGATTCAGCAACGTATAGATTTATTGGCTGCGCAGTATATGTTGACAGCATGGATATGACATATGGTGGCGAAATTGGTCATTGGTCATAGATTGAATTTTAATTGACTTGTTTCGCTGCTAAGTATAGTTTTTTTTTTTTTCATATCGTAAAATGCTTATCCATGAACAATAGAAAAATAGAAGACAATTCTGAAAAATTCTGTAAAATATACCATTTCTTTACTACTTTACTATAAATTTCTTATATTAGTAGAGGGAAAATGGCGGTTCTGGCGCACCTAAATTGTGCCAGATCCAAACACCTCCAAATCTGACCGGGTAATCATCGAGTTCAACGAAGCTGTAAGCCATACCCATCAGCACCATTCTACCCCCACCTATCATCGAATCTGACGAAGCAGAAACCCGCACCATCACAAAAAAAAAAAGAGGAATCGTTTTAAAAGATCTAAAGATTTAAATCGGTATAGATACACTCAGATCTCAGAACTGTCAAATAATAATTTTGTTCAGAATAATGTTTGAAATAAATAGGTTTATGGCAGAGAAGTTTAAAATAAACAACAGACTAAAGGGTTTTTTTAAGCGTATGCTTATTTTTTTTCGAAAAATGAGTTTAAAAAAGCACTCACACAAAACAAATAAGGTGAATGGACCGGTAATTTAGAGCTTAAGAAAAAATTCGAGTTTCGTTTAGAATATCTTCCGTTATTTTGGCTCCAGGTGTTGGTTGGTACAATTGTGCCGCTCCTTTAAATTGTATTATGTATTCAGTAAATTCGACTTTTATGTCAACCAAAAATTATTACTTTTTTAAAGTATTTTAATGACCCGGTGATTGACATACCCCAATTTCACAGCAAACACATAACCCAAAAAAACTTCAACTCTCTATATCTTCTCAACTAATGGATCTGTACACAAGAAAACTATAGCAAACTACTCAGTAAAACAGAGTGTGTAAGAGCACAAAATTTCATACGAATAATCTGTTGTTTACTGTGGGA
Source organism: Rhodnius prolixus (assembly GCF_049639745.1). Lineage (NCBI taxonomy): Eukaryota > Metazoa > Arthropoda > Insecta > Hemiptera > Reduviidae > Rhodnius > Rhodnius prolixus. The sequence continues at coordinate 7,810,962 of NW_027411583.1, read as the reverse complement.
ATTATAAGGGCCCAATTCACAGAAAAACCATGACCCAAAAAAATTTCAACTCTCTATATCTTCTCAACTAATGGATCTGTACACAAGAAAACTATAGCATACTACTCAGTAAAACAGAGTGTGTAAGAGCACAAAATTTCATACGAATAATCTATTGTTTACTGTGGGAATTATAAGGGCCCAATTCACAGCAAAACCATGATCCAAAAAAATTTCAACTCTCTATATCTTCTCAACTAATGGATCTGTACACAAGAAAACTATAGCATACTACTCAGTAAAACAGAATGTGTAAGAGCACAAAATTTCATACGAATAATCTGTTGTTTACTGTGGGAATTATAAGGGCCCAATTCACAGCAAAACCATGACCCAAAAAAATTTCAACTCTCTATATCTTCTCAACTAATGGATCTGTACACAAGAAAACTATAGCATACTACTCAGTAAAACAGTGTGTAAGAGCACAAAATTTCATACGAATAATCTATTGTTTAAAGTGGGAATTATAAGGGCCCAATTCACAGCAAAACCATGACCCAAAAAAATTTCAACTCTCTATATCTTCTCAACTAATGGATCTGTACACAAGAAAACTATAGCATACTACTCAGTAAAACAGAATGTGTAAGAGCACAAAATTTCATACGAATAATCTGTTGTTTACTGTGGGAATTATAAGGGCCCAATTCTCATCAAAACCATGACCCAAAAAAATTTCAACTCTCTACATCTTCTCAACTAATGGATCTGTACACAAGAAAACTATAGCATACTACTCAGTAAAACAGAGTGTGTAAGAGCACAAAATTTCATACGAATTATCTGTTGTTTACTGTGGGAATTATAAGGGCCCAATTCACAGCAAAACCATGACCCAAAAAAATTCAACTCTCTATATCTTCTCAACTAATGGATCTGTACACAAGAAAACTATAGCATACTACTCAGTAAAACAGAGTGTATAAGAGCACAAAATTTCATACGAATAATCTGTTGTTTACTGTGGGAATTATAAGGGCCCAATTCACAGCAAAACCATGACCCAAAAAAATTTCAACTCTCTATATCTTCTCAACTAATGGATCTGTACACAAGAAAACTATAGCATACTACTCAGTAAAACAGAATGTGTAAGAGCACAAAATTTCATACGAATAATCTGTTGTTTACTGTGGTAATTATAAGGGCCCAATTCACAGCAAAACCATGACCCAAAAAAATTTCAACTCTCTATATCTTCTCAACTAATGGATCTGTACACAAGAAAACTATAGCATACTACTCAGTAAAACAGAATGTGTAAGAGCACAAAATTTCATACGAATAATCTGTTGTTTACTATGGGAATTATAAGGGCCCAATTCACAGCAAAACCATGACCCAAAAAAATTTCAACTCTCTACATCTTCTCAACTAATGGATCTGTACACAAGAAAACTATAGCATACTACTCAGTAAAACAGAGTGTGTAAGAGCACAAAATTTCATACGAATAATCTGTTGTTTACTGTGGGAATTATAAGGGCCCAATTCACAGCAAAACCATGACCCAAAAAAATTTCAACTCTCTATATCTTCTCACCTAATGGATCTGTACACAAGAAAACTATAGCATACTACTCAGTAAAACAGAGTGTATAAAAGCACAAAATTTCATACGAATAATCTATTGTTTACTTTGGGAATTATAAGGGCCCAATTCGCAGCAAAACCATGACCCAAAAAAAATTCAACTCTCTATATCTTCTCAACTAATGGATCTGTACACAAGAAAACTATAGCATACTACTCAGTAAAACAGAATGTGTAAGCGCACAAAATTTCATACGAATAATCTGTTGTTTACTGTGGGAATTATAAGGGCCCAATTCACAGCAAAACCATGACCCAAAAAAAATTCAACTCTCTATATCTTCTCAACTAATGGATCTGTACACAAGAAAACTATAGCATACTACTCAGTAAAACAGAGTGTATAAAAGCACAAAATTTCATACGAATAATCTGTTGTTTACTGTGGGAATTATAAGGGCCCAATTCACAGCAAAACCATGACCCAAAAAAATTTCAACTCTCTATATCTTCTCAACTAATGGATCTGTACACAAGAAAACTATAGATACTACTCAGTAAAACAGAGTGTGTAAGAGCACAAAATTTCATACGAATAATCTATTGTTTACTGTGGGAATTATAAGAGCCCAATTCACAGCAAAACCATGACCCAAAAAAATTTCAACTCTCTACATCTTCTCAACTAATGGATCTGTACCCAAGAAAACTATAGCATACTACTCAGTAAAACAGAGTGTGTAAGAGCACAAAATTTCATACGAAAAATCTGTTGTTTACTGTGGGAATTATAAGGGCCCAATTCACAGCAAAACCATGACCCAAAAAAATTTCAACTCTCTATATCTTCTCAACTAATGGATCTGTACACAAGAAAACTATAGCATACTACTCAGTAAAACAGAGTGTATAAGAGCACAAAATTTCATACGAATAATCTGTTGTTTACTGTGGGAATTATAAGGGACCAATTCACAGCAAAACCATGACCCAAAAAAATTTCAACTCTCTACATCTTCTCAACTAATGGATCTGTACACAAGAAAACTATAGCATACTACTCAGTAAAACAGAGTGTGTAAAAGCACAAAATTTCATACGAATAATCTGTTGTTTACTGTGGGAATTATAAGGGCCCAATTCACAGCAAAACCATGACCCAAAAAAATTTCAACTCTCTATATCTTCTCAACTAATGGATCTGTACACAAGAAAACTATAGCATACTACTCAGTAAAACAGAGTGTATAAGAGCACAAAATTTCATACGAATAATCTATTGTTTACTGTGGGAATTATAAGGGCCCAATTCACAGCAAAACCATGACCCAAAAAAATTTCAACTCTCTATATCTTCTCAACTAATGGATCTGTACACAAGAAAACTATAGCATACTACTCAGTAAAACAGAGTGTGTAAGAGCACAAAATTTCATACGAATAATCTATTGTTTACTGTGGGAATTATAAGGGCCCAATTCACAGCAAAACCATGACCCAAAAAAATTTCAACTCTCTATATCTTCTCAACTAATGGATCTATACACAAGAAAACTATAGCATACTACTCAGTAAAACAGAGTGTGTAAGAGCACAAAATTTCATACGAATAATCTATTGTTTACTGTGGGAATTATAAGGGCCCAATTCACAGCAAAACCATGACCCAAAAAAATTTCAACTCTCTACATCATCTCAACTAATAGATCGGTATCCAAGAAAACTATAGCATACTACTCAGTAAAACAGAGTGTGTAAGAGCACAAAATTTCATACGAATAATCTGTTGTTTACTGTGGGAATTATAAGGGCCCAATTCACAGCAAAACCATGACCCAAAAAAAATTCAACTCTCTATATCTTCTCAACTAATGGATCTGTACACAAGAAAACTATAGCATACTACTCAGTAAAACAGAGTGTATAAGAGCACAAAATTTCATACGAATAATCTGTTGTTTACTGTGGGAATTATAAGGGCCCAATTCACAGCAAAACCATGACCCAAAAAAATTTCAACTCTCTACATCATCTCAACTAATAGATCTGTACCCAAGAAAACTATAGCATACTACTCAGTAAAACAGAGTGTGTAAGAGCACAAAATTTCATACGAATAATCTGTTGTTTACTGTGGGAATTATAAGGGCCCAATTCACAGCAAAACCATGACCCAAAAAAAATTCAACTCTCTATATCTTCTCAACTAATGGATCTGTACACAAGAAAACTATAGCATACTACTCAGTAAAACAGAGTGTGTAAGAGCACAAAATTTCATACGAATAATCTGTTGTTTACTGTGGGAATTATAAGGGCCCAATTCACAGCCAAACCATGACCCAAAAAAAATTCAACTCTCTATATCTTCTCAACTAATGGATCTGTACACAAGAAAACTATAGCATACTACTCAGTAAAACAGAGTGTATAAGAGCACAGAATTTCATACGAATAATCTGTTGTTTACTGTGGGAATTATAAGGGCCCAATTCACAGCAAAACCATGACCCAAAAAAAATTCAACTCTCTATATCTTCTCAACTAATGGATCTGTACACAAGAAAACTATAGCATACTACTCAGTAAAACAGAGTGTATAAAAGCACAAAATTTCATACGAATAATCTGTTGTTTACTGTGGGAATTATAAGGGCCCAATTCACAGCAAAACCATGACCCAAAAAAATTTCAACTCTCTATATCTTCTCAACTAATGGATCTGTACACAAGAAAACTATAGCATACTACTCAGTAAAACAGAGTGTGTAAGAGCACAAAATTTCATACGAATAATCTATTGTTTACTGTGGGAATTATAAGAGCCCAATTCACAGCAAAACCATGACCCAAAAAAATTTCAACTCTCTACATCTTCTCAACTAATGGATCTGTACCCAAGAAAACTATAGCATACTACTCAGTAAAACAGAGTGTGTAAGAGCACAAAATTTCATACGAAAAATCTGTTGTTTACTGTGGGAATTATAAGGGCCCAATTCACAGCAAAACCATGACCCAAAAAAATTTCAACTCTCTATATCTTCTCAACTAATGGATCTGTACACAAGAAAACTATAGCATACTACTCAGTAAAACAGAGTGTATAAGAGCACAAAATTTCATACGAATAATCTGTTGTTTACTGTGGGAATTATAAGGGACCAATTCACAGCAAAACCATGACCCAAAAAAATTTCAACTCTCTACATCTTCTCAACTAATGGATCTGTACACAAGAAAACTATAGCATACTACTCAGTAAAACAGAGTGTGTAAAAGCACAAAATTTCATACGAATAATCTGTTGTTTACTGTGGGAATTATAAGGGCCCAATTCACAGCAAAACCATGACCCAAAAAAATTTCAACTCTCTATATCTTCTCAACTAATGGATCTGTACACAAGAAAACTATAGCATACTACTCAGTAAAACAGAGTGTATAAGAGCACAAAATTTCATACGAATAATCTATTGTTTACTGTGGGAATTATAAGGGCCCAATTCACAGCAAAACCATGACCCAAAAAAAATTCAACTCTCTATATCTTCTCAACTAATGGATCTGTACACAAGAAAACTATAGCATACTACTCAGTAAAACAGAATCTGTAAGAGCACAAAATTTCATACGAATAATCTGTTGTTTACTGTGGGAATTATAAGGGCCTAATTCACAGCAAAACCATGACCCAAAAAAATTTCAACTCTCTATATCTTCTCAACTAATGGATCTGTACACAAGAAAACTATAGCATACTACTCAGTAAAACAGAGTGTGTAAGAGCACAAAATTTCATACGAATAATCTATTGTTTACTGTGGGAATTATAAGGGCCCAATTCACAGCAAAACCATGACCCAAAAAAATTTCAACTCTCTATATCTTCTCAACTAATGGATCTATACACAAGAAAACTATAGCATACTACTCAGTAAAACAGAGTGTGTAAGAGCACAAAATTTCATACGAATAATCTATTGTTTACTGTGGGAATTATAAGGGCCCAATTCACAGCAAAACCATGACCCAAAAAAATTTCAACTCTCTACATCATCTCAACTAATAGATCTGTACCCAAGAAAACTATAGCATACTACTCAGTAAAACAGAGTGTGTAAGAGCACAAAATTTCATACGAATAATCTGTTGTTTACTGTGGGAATTATAAGGGCCCAATTCACAGCAAAACCATGACCCAAAAAAAATTCAACTCTCTATATCTTCTCAACTAATGGATCTGTACACAAGAAAACTATAGCATACTACTCAGTAAAACAGAGTGTGTAAGAGCACAAAATTTCATACGAATAATCTATTGTTTACTGTGGGAATTATAAGAGCCCAATTCACAGCAAAACCATGACCCAAAAAAATTTCAACTCTCTATATCTTCTCAACTAATGGATCTGTACACAAGAAAACTATAGCATACTACTCAGTAAAACAGAATGTGTAAGAGCACAAAATTTCATACGAATAATCTGTTGTTTACTGTGGGAATTATAAGGGCCCAATTCACAGCAAAACCATGACCCAAAAAAATTTCAACTCTCTATATCTTCTCAACTAATGGATCTGTACACAAGAATACTATAGCATACTACTCAGTAAAACAGAGTGTGTAAGAGCACAAAATTTCATACGAATAATCTGTTGTTTACTGTGGGAATTATAAGGGCCCAATTCACAGCAAAACCATGACCAAAAAAAATTTCAACTCTCTATATCTTCTCAACTAATGGATCTATACACAAGAAAACTATAGCATACTACTCAGTAAAACAGAGTGTGTAAGAGCACAAAATTTCATACGAATAATCTATTGTTTACTGTGGGAATTATAAGGGCCCAATTCACAGCAAAACCATGACCCAAAAAAATTTCAACTCTCTACATCTTCTCAACTAATGGATCTGTACCCAAGAAAACTATAGCATACTACTCAGTAAAACAGAGTGTGTAAGAGCACAAAATTTCATACGAATAATCTGTTGTTTACTGTGGGAATTATAAGGGCCCAATTCACAGCAAAACCATGACCCAAAAAAATTTCAACTCTCTATATCTTCTCAACTAATGGATCTGTACACAAGAAAACTATAGCATACTACTCAGTAAAACAGAGTGTATAAGAGCACAAAATTTCATACGAATAATCTGTTGTTTACTGTGGGAATTATAAGGGCCCAATTCACTGCAAAACCATGACCCAAAAAAATTTCAACTCTCTACATCATCTCAACTAATAGATCTGTACCCAAGAAAACTATAGCATACTACTCAGTAAAACAGAGTGTGTAAGAGCACAAAATTTCATACGAATAATCTGTTGTTTACTGTGGGAATTATAAGGGCCCAATTCACAGCAAAACCATGACCCAAAAAAAATTCAACTCTCTATATCTTCTCAACTAATGGATCTGTACACAAGAAAACTATAGCATACTACTCAGTAAAACAGAGTGTGTAAGAGCACAAAATTTCATACGAATAATCTATTGTTTACTGTGGGAATTATAAGAGCCCAATTCACAGCAAAACCATGACCCAAAAAAATTTCAACTCTCTATATCTTCTCAACTAATGGATCTGTACACAAGAAAACTATAGCATACTACTCAGTAAAACAGAATGTGTAAGAGCACAAAATTTCATACGAATAATCTGTTGTTTACTGTGGGAATTATAAGGGCCCAATTCACAGCAAAACCATGACCCAAAAAAATTTCAACTCTCTATATCTTCTCAACTAATGGATCTGTACACAAGAATACTATAGCATACTACTCAGTAAAACAGAGTGTGTAAGAGCACAAAATTTCATACGAATAATCTGTTGTTTACTGTGGGAATTATAAGGGCCCAATTCACAGCAAAACCATGACCAAAAAAAATTTCAACTCTCTATATCTTCTCAACTAATGGATCTATACACAAGAAAACTATAGCATACTACTCAGTAAAACAGAGTGTGTAAGAGCACAAAATTTCATACGAATAATCTATTGTTTACTGTGGGAATTATAAGGGCCCAATTCACAGCAAAACCATGACCCAAAAAAATTTCAACTCTCTACATCTTCTCAACTAATGGATCTGTACCCAAGAAAACTATAGCATACTACTCAGTAAAACAGAGTGTGTAAGAGCACAAAATTTCATACGAATAATCTGTTGTTTACTGTGGGAATTATAAGGGCCCAATTCACAGCAAAACCATGACCCAAAAAAATTTCAACTCTCTATATCTTCTCAACTAATGGATCTGTACACAAGAAAACTATAGCATACTACTCAGTAAAACAGAGTGTATAAGAGCACAAAATTTCATACGAATAATCTGTTGTTTACTGTGGGAATTATAAGGGCCCAATTCACTGCAAAACCATGACCCAAAAAAATTTCAACTCTCTATATCTTCTCAACTAATGGATCTGTACACAAGAAAACTATAGCATACTACTCAGTAAAACAGAGTGTGTACGAGCACAAAATTTCATACGAATAATCTATTGTTTACTGTGGGAATTATAAGGGCCCAATTCACAGCAAAACCATGACCCAAAAAAATTTCAACTCTATATATCTTCTCAACTAATGGATCTGTACACAAGAAAACTATAGCATACTACTCAGTAAAACAGAATGTGTAAGAGCACAAAATTTCATACGAATAATCTGTTGTTTACTGTGGGAATTATAAGGGCCCAATTCGCAGCAAAACCATGACCCATAAAAATTTCAACTCTCTACATCTTCTCAACTAATGGATCTGTACACAAGAAAACTATAGCATACTACTCAGTAAAACAGAGTGTGTAAGAGCACAAAATTTCATACGAATAATCTGTTGTTTACTGTGGGAATTATAAGGGCCCAATTCACAGCAAAACCATGACCCAAAAAAATTTCAACTCTCTATATCTTCTCAACTAATGGATCTGTACACAAGAAAACTATAGCATACTACTCAGTAAAACAGAGTGTGTAAGAGCACAAAATTTCATATGAATAATCTATTGTTTACTGTGGGAATTATTAGGGCCCAATTCACAGCAAAACCATGACTCAAAAAAATTTCAACTCTCTACATCTTCTCAACTAATGGATCTGTACACAAGAAAACTATAGCATACTACTCAGTAAAACAGAGTGTGTAAGAGCACAAAATTTCATACGAATAATCTGTTGTTTACTGTGGGAATTATAAGGGCCCAATTCACAGCAAAACCATGACCCAAAAAAATTTCAACTCTCTATATCTTCTCAACTAATGGATCTGTACACAAGAAAACTATAGCATACTACTCAGTAAAACAGAGTGTGTAAGAGCACAAAATTTCATATGAATAATCTGTTGTTTACTGTGGGAATTATAAGGGCCCAATTCACAGCAAAACCATGACCCAAAAAAATTTCAACTCTCTACATCTTCTCAACTAATGGATCTGTACACAAGAAAACTATAGCATACTACTCAGTAGAACAGAGTGTGTAAGAGCACAAAATTTCATACGAATAATCTATTGTTTACTGTGGGAATTATAAGGGCCCAATTCACAGCAAAACCATGACTCAAAAAAATTTCAACTCTCTATATCTTCTCAACTAATGGATCTGTACATAAGAAAACTATAGCATACTACTCAGTAAAACAGAGTGTGTAAGAGCACAAAATTTCATACGAATAATCTGTTGTTTACTGTGGGAATTATAAGGGCCCAATTCACAGCAAAACCATGACCCAAAAAAATTTCAACTCTCTATATCTTCTCAACTAATGGATCTGTACACAAGAAAACTATAGCATACTACTCAGTAAAACAGAGTGTGTAGGAGCACAAATTTTCATACGAATAATCTATTGTTTACTGTGGGAATTATAAGGGCCTAATTCACAGCAAAACCATGACCCAAAAAAATTTCAACTCTCTATATCTTCTCAACTAATGGATCTGTACACAAGAATACTATAGCATACTACTCAGTAAAACAGGGTGTGTAAGAGCACAAAATTTCATACGAATAATCTGTTGTTTACTGTGGGAATTATAAGGGCCCAATTCACAGCAAAACCATGACCCAAAAAAATTTCAACTCTCTATATCTTCTAAACTAATGGATCTGTACACAAGAAAACTATAGTATACTGCTCAGTAAAACAGAGTGTGTAAGAGCACAAAATTTCATACGAATAACCTTTATTCTGTTGTTTATTTTAAACTTCTCTGCCATAAACCTATTTATTTCAAACATTATTCTGAACAAAATTATTATTTAACAGTTCTGAGATCTGAGTATATCTATACCGATTTAAATCTTTTAAATCTTTAGACATTTTAAAACGATTCCTCTTTTTTTTGTGATGGTGCGGATTTCAGCCTCGTCAAATTCGATGATAGGTGGGGGTAGAATGGTGCTCTGATGGGTATGGCTTACAGCTTCGTTGAACTCGATGATTACCCGGTCAGATTTGAGGTGTTTGGATCTGGCACAATTTAGGTGCGCCAGAACCGCCATTTTCCCTCTACTCATATTAAACATTAAATAAAATCCAAGGTTAAACTAGTACCGTAATACATCTTAGCTTTGTGGGTTTTGCCTAGAACCGCCTAACATACTTTACTATAAATTTCTCATATTAAACATTAAATGGTCTAGACCGGGAATCGAATCCACTAACCAACAATACATCTTAGCTGTGCGGGTCTTGTATATCCGCCTATTATCGTGGCGCCTAGTAAGAATTATCCCTATAACTGTTGAACAATCATAAAAATGAAAGTTTAGCAAGTACTCGTAAATGCTATATTATACTAATTAATATGTATTATAATTGCAAAACCTCAGATCATGTTGAATTGCATTACTAAATTATTAATGTAATTAATAGTGCCTCCTAGTAGTAGTAGGGTGGCCTTAAAGACCTACGTCACCGCGACCCAATGGATCTATTGTGACTCCCACTACTCTAGAGCTCGCCCTCCAGACCTGTCCATTTAACTCTTAATTCTGGAAAGCGGCTGCTGGGAAAAGCTCTCAGGTCTTGGTTTTTTCCCTCCCAGTGGAGTGATATTTCTATCCAGACAAGCCCTTTGCACTGACACTACACTTGCAGTGCCTTTAGTGCCTCCTTAAGGCTAGGATCTGTAAAAACTATTCATGCTCTTGTTCTGACCAATATCATCTTAGGGTTAAATGTGTCCCCTGAAAATCCCGAGTTTTTTCTGAAAAATTTTTAGCTAACATTATGTTTCTTCATCACATCTACAGTGAACATATCATGTCCGTTACGTTGTGGTGGTTAGCTTTTTTACCAAATCACTGTCTCATAAAATATTTTTAAAAAAAGCCTAATTGATTCGGTATCGATACCGACCGTTACAAGCAACTATCTATCCAGGTCAAACGCCCTCCGGAACTTGATTAGCAAGTGAATTCTCTAGAACAGCAATGGAATTTTGGTCACTGAATCAGAGATCTCTCGCCACCTTTGCATAAGTGCCAGAACTAAGCCCTTCAATCTACAAGGACAAGAAGAACCATTACTAGCAAAAACCCAAGGGTGTTTGATGAGATAATATATGATTAAAGATGAAAACACGTAATGATATGATGGAATTAAGTTTAATGACAATATAGGCTAGCGATAAATCTCATTAAACCAAGCTAAACCAATATAAAATTAAAGATATTATAGGAGTTATACGAAACAGGGATTTTGTCAAGTTGGAATTATGGGATGGAATAATTGAGCTTAGTTGCAGGATAATATTTTTTTCTTTGATTGAGGATTGCAATGCAATGGCTGCTTTAACCTTTTCATCACATAATTAATCCTTGCATTGAGCAGAGGCCTTTTCTGCGAAAATATATATACATTTATTATGTATTACACATCATGATTATTACATAAATATCTTGAATTAATAACATAACCCGATTAAATATATTTGTGGGATTTACTTTACCAACAAGTCCGTGAATATCAGGGCTTTAGACATGTTCAATGTGATTTCAATGATGGGTTAGCAATTTTGATTTGTTTTTTTTTGGTATTAATCTACTGCAAAAAATAAAAAAAATGTCTTCAAGAGTGACGTGATAAAGATGTGGATGATTGATTCTCCTTTTGCGTTATTTATTTAGCGACTCTTATCGCCGGAGATATCCCGCATGACTTGAAATCCGGAAAGGTTAAACAAGAAAGGTGGCCAATTCAAGAATTGGGATTTCCATAGTAGTGAGATGAAATCTCTTCACAAATGTTATCTTTAGGTCGCTATAGTTTTTTTTGCCTATTTTTTCATGCGGGCTTTACGTCCAACTTCCAAATTAGGTGTCGTGGACGGAGGCGACTAGCAAACATACTTTACTATAAATTTCTCATATTAACCATTAAATAAAATGCAAGGGCTAGACTAGTACCGCAATACATCTAAGCATTGCGGGTCTTGCCAATACCGCTCGGCTATTGTGGCGTCTTTGTTATAGTTTTATTGGAGCCACAATAACTGGCCTAGAATTTTTTTTTAGATATTAAAGATTTTAGCCGATGTTTACTTCGAATATGCTTGGCTCAATCCCATATTTCGAGTCCGTAAGTCCAGAACGGTTTCAGGGATTTCTGTGAATTAATCAGTGAATTAATGTCTATTTTATTCGTCTGTCCAGATTTTTAAAATTAAACTAAATAATTCATGCATACATTTGGGGTACCAATAATTAAATATTCAGCGCTGGAATCCAGTGAAATTATTAATATTAAATCAGGGCCAGAAATTATCGCTAATTAAAGCTCTTAATGAACGGTAAATTTTTTTTCTAGCGATTTTGTTTTTATTTGTAAAGAGCTTTTTATTAATAATTATAATAATAAAGAATTATAAGAAGCTTTATTTAGAAGTAGTATAGAATATTTAATATGCCTCACGATCAATACAAAAGTAAAGAAAAAAGAATATGTTTTTATAGAGTACTTATTGACATACAGCTGATTTGCAGTTGGGTAAATATCATCTGGTCGTTTAAAAACTTCTGCGAATATGGCTGCAGCGATTTTCTTCAAACTTAGTGCACTAATTGCACTCAAGTTCTACTTCCGTTTGGAAAAAGAAAAAAACTGCTCTGGAAAACCCGACTAAGGGGGGGCACACCTAGGAGAGTAATCAGGTTATCCTGTTTCATTTTTTTATTTTGTATTTATTTTTTAAATTACTCTGGAGCTACTCTATGGGTTAGAGTTCATTCTAAACTATGGGTTAGGAAATTTAAAAAGCTGAATTCGTCGTAATGCTAATTCTTCTTTAAAATATACAATGAATGGTTGAAGAAACGTTTTTGTTGATGGTCGATAGGCTCAATGGGAACTCTCTAATATCTATAAGTGTCACTTTACCTTTTATTCAAATCAATAACTATTCAAACCTTCTGCACTAATTATTCATTAACTTTGTCACTTGAGGGGTGGGGGCTAGATAAAGCACTAATGGAAGTCACCCTCAAGGTGATACACTTAGCGGATATTTAGATAAATTACTATTGTTTTTGTTCACTTTGTCTCAGATCCATTGTGGACTTAATGGATTCTTAGGTTATGTAAAGTAAAGTGAAGCTTACGTGTACTAGGCGGGCTTTACGTCCAACTACCGAATAAGGGGTCGTGGACGGAGGCGACTAGCAAACATACTTTACTATAAATTATAAACCATTAACAATAAAATATTATGCTATATACAATAAACCATTAAATAAAATCCAAGACCTAGACTAGTACCGCAATACATCTTAGCTTTGCGGGTCTAGCCTATAACCGCCTAACATACTTTAGTATAAATTTCTCATATTAACGATTAAATAAAATCTAAGAGCTAGACTAGTACCGCAATACATCTTAGCTTTGCGGGTCTAGCCCCTAACTGCCTAACATACTTTACTATAAATTTCTCATATTAAACATTAAATAAAATCCAAGGTGTTAGACTAGTACCGCAATACATCTGAGCTTTGCGGGTCTAGCCTGTAACCGCCAAACATACTTTACTATAAATTTCTCATATTAACTATTAAATAAAATCCAATACCTAAGACCGGGAATCGAAACTACTAACCAACAATACATCTTTGTTTTGCGGGTCTTGCCTATAACCGGCTAGCAAACATACTTTACTACAAATTTCTCATATTAAACCAGTGGTTTCCAACCTTTTTGTACCTGCGCCCCCTTTAAAAAAAAAAATTGTTGCGCCCCCTTAATTTTTCTAACAATCTAATTTCATAAATACTCAACTGATATTATAATTTATTTAATGGGCTACAAAATAATATACAATATTATGTAAAAATATACATAAAAAATAATTATTTAGGAAATAATAATTTTAAATGTAATAAAAACAAATCTTACAAAAATACAAAAAAAAAAGAATATATAATTAATACAACATTATAAAAATTTAATGCGACGGTTGACCTTGTTTTTCAGCACAAATTTTCTCAAACCGTGGTATCATTGAAGAAATCGCGGTTCTCAGTTCCTTTTCAATCACTAAGCGAGATCGATACTTTGTTTTTAAGACAGCTACTGTAGAAATTTGTATCCAATTAAAGTAGTCCACAAAACTCGTTATCTTGGGCTTATGATTGATAGTAAGTTTACATGGGTCTCACATATAAGAGATATCCGAGAACGCAGCCAAAAAGGCATTAATTTGATGAGAGTTATAGCAGGAATCAAATGGGGAGCCGATAGGGAAATGCTGCTAAAAGTGTATCGAACTATTGTCCGATCAAAGATTGATTATTGTAGTTTTATATATTCCTCCGCGAGGAAATCTACCTTGAGACAGCTCGATACCGTACATAATCAAGGAATTAGGATATCCTTAGGCGCCTTTAAAAGTAGCCCTGTATTAAGCTTATATGTTGAAGCTGGTGAATTCCCGCTGTCTTACAGACGCAGCCAGCTAGCTTTAGGGTATCTGGTAAAATTGCACAGCAAACCCCTCAACCCATGTCATAGAATTGTAAATCATTTACCTCTAGAACGGAAGTATGAAAAGGCAGCAACAACAACCAAACCTTTTGGTATACGAATGAAAATCCTACTAAATGAGTATTCATTCGATATCCCTCCCTTGTTTAGACACCAGCCACAAGCTACTGCACCCTGGTTAACTCCACCAATATTCGTTAACCAATCACTCTTGAGATATCCAAGAAGCACGACCTCCGAACTAGAATATAAGCAATACTTTCAAGAAATATTAAGTAGAGGGCAATTTGTCCAGGTTTTGTATACTGACGGATCTAAAAATGAAACAGGCTGTGGGGCTGCAGTCGTTGTTCAAAATAGAAGATATAAGTTTGGGTTACCGTCGAGAAGCTGCATACATGTTGCAGAACTTTACGCTATTTACATGGCACTAAGTATCATAGGGGGAATCCGGGGTAATGTTATTGATTCACTAGAGCGTGAAATTAGTCGCTGCAATGTGGTTATACGAATCACATATTATAATCGTAGAATTATGATTGTAGAGTATAAAAGTGGGCTAGCCACCTCTTCAGGAATCTTAGTGTTCCTGCGGGTATCCCAGCCAAAGAACACGAAACAACACCTATTAAACTGGCAACCACCCTAAAAACACCTTTACCCAATAAATTTAGAACCTGCAGAGATGATTGATGATTATGATAAGTTAGAATTAATAACACTTTCAGTCTGTTGACGTTATATACTGATAACTATATGATATAGTGGTGTATATGCTAAATTATAATAATTATATTATATTTTTAAAAAAATTTCTTTTTAATAGAAATTATTTTGGTTAAGTTTGGAGTTTTACCGGAAACTCTTCTCCTCCTCCATTACTAATAACGCAACCTAATTGCTTAACAAAAAAAAAAAAATTATATAAGCATGCAAAAAGATAATAGGAGAAGGAAAAATATAAGCAAGTATAACAACCAAACGTAAGCTTAACAAGCCTCAACTTACAAGCTTCTCAACAATGGCGGAATAGATTTAGTTCTTTCAGAGCAGGAAATTGCAAATAATTTATGCAGTACTATTTAAGAAAATTACAACCGTATATTATGCTGTGAACAGCGGCAGGGGCTAAAAGTAAGCGTAGAACGGCTTTTCCATATTAGTAGCCAGTTTTTTATTTATAGCATAATTTTCCATGGCATTATGCTTTCATGCACAAGAAAATTTAAGAAAATTTAAAAAAAAAAATGTTTGTTATAAACCCTTATGCAGAAAATTAGTTTTAAAAAAAACAACAAAATCTGACCTAATTTGTTCTATTTTTTGAGATTCTAATGTGCATATTTTTTTTTTAAACTCAGTACTTTAAAACATATTTATTTTTTACTTACGTAATCCTGATCTTAGAATGGCTAATTATATGGAAATGGGAAATGGTCGGTTTAACTGACCCGCACGCTCTCTCAGAAGAGATCTAAAGTGGGTATCCCTAGCAACAGTATTGGGACAAAACGGATACATCTATTAGCAGTACGCGCCACGGTAGCCGAGTGGTTAGATAGGCTAGACCCGCAAAGCTAATATGCATTGTGGTACTGGGTTCGATTCCCCGGTCTTAGGCCTTGAATTTTATTTAAATGTTTATAAAAGAAATTTACAGTAAAGTATGCTAGCTAGTCGCCTCCTTCCACCGACACCTAATTTTGGTAGGTGGACGTAAAGCCCGCCCGGAAAAAAAAAAGCAATCACTTTACTATTAGTAGTATGAAGTTTAGCGCAATCCGTAGGAGCCATTTCTGGAAAATCACAGAAAACTTTGTGGGGCGGGGGGGGGGGGGAACATTCAGTTCAGTATTACTTCCGGTTGTGGCATTTTTCTTCAAGCTCTACTTTATATTAATAAAACATCTAAACTTCCGCATATTAATTAGCTTCACTGGCTTCCTCCCGCCAAGAATGTGTCCGCTGATATCTCGCGGATCCTTTGTGATAAAAAGTGTGTTATTAAAACCTCTGATATTTATTTTTATTTTTTAAATTTTTTTCCCCATAAAAACATCAATTGCTAAAGGATATAAAATTAATTTGATTTTTTATTAATAAATCTATCCTCGGTTCGTAATAATATTTCCGTTGTACGAATTCCATGTAAAAATTAAAGAAACTGCGTTGACTGCAACTTTTAATGAGTTTGCGACCGGCTCTCTCTCAGGGACGGTATCGTTTTACGGGCGCCAGATAGCCGGAGCTATCAGAGACGACATCTCTAACCAGCCCCAAACAGAAAAATACCCTCTGGCGGGATAGCTCAATCCAAAAGAGATGAGGGAGGGTCCTGTAGACAATCACCCGGGGCGACAGGAAGCAAAATAAAATTCTCTCTGGTGCTAGAATTGTACAAACAAAAGAATACCTTTATTTAAGGATAGATTGTTACAAAGAAAGATTGAGAGATTTATAACAGAACAATTGTAGGTGCGTTCTAAACTAAAGCAAGGTAGAACGAAAAGTATAGTTAGAATAAAAAGAGTAATTATGCTAAATACAAAATAATAATAAGAAAAACTCACAGTGATAATAACGATATTCAAGGCACTGGTCAGGCCGAGCGTACGGGACGGAAGTGAATCTGTTTTAAAAATGTTTTCAGCGGTAAACAGTACGTCTAACGGTCACTCCAAATTAGTAATAATGCGGCAGCTCCTGCCATCTATCGCCCATTTTTAGGTTACAAGTCTTTTTTTTTTTTTTATTTATTTAGTTAAAATGTTATTTTACGTCACTTCCGGGGAAAATGTATGGTTACGCTTTTCTCTCAAAAATTGGAAATTCTGTGGTGTAGTAATTTCAAGAACTATTCGTTTAAAAAGCATTGAAAATCTTTGTACCAGAAGAAAAACATTTTATTAGATCGGTTTTCAAGTTTTCCACTTATTCCTGGGATTACTACAGCTGATTATTTGGAATTTTATACTTTAACTACTCATATAGAAGGATTTAGGTTTGAAACTTCTTGCCAGGAACTTAGTATAGATGAGTTTTACAAGTAGGATGTATTTTGCATAACTTTCTGAAGTGTTAGTTCAGTGAATTGTATAGTTTCACCAACTGAGTAACTGAGTTAATAACTAAGTTTGCTTCGCTAGATATGCATTATTACTGTGAGTTGTTCGCCGTTAATTGGTCTCAATTGGTTAATTGGCATGTTGACCATAAATTCAATTTCTGCAAAATTAAAACCATTCCATTAACCAGAACTAAAGTTAAAACCGTACGAATCATCTGACTCGCAATCTTTGTCCCATACTATACTACCTTCAATGTTTTTTTCCCCCCCTTAAATATCTGTAACTACCCAAAATATCAACCAGTCACGCAGTTCGCCGCAGAATTCAAATTAATGTTACAAACTAATTAAATAATAAACAATGATTTACGTACTAATTAGTGGTTGGTGAATTACCAATCTAGTCAAACTTAGTGTAATCAATAATGTAAACTATACAATGCAATCATGGGGTTATATTCCCTCTCCAGGGGGAGGCCTAAGCTAGATGTTATTTAGTCGTCAGTAGGCAGATAACTGCATAAATTAACAATTCATTGTAGCGTAATTTACACCGCCTGTAATTTATGGTAATTTATTTGGTCTGCCGGGTGGAGTAAATATTGCTTCTTTTTTTTTTATAATTAAATGTGAAACTAACCTAGCTTACTTTTTAGAACTTTTTTGGGGTCGCTAAAGTACGTAACAAGTGCTTCAGCGCATGGTCTAATTGTGACAGAGTGTGTAAAGAATATGTATTAAAGATGAAGGCGCCACGGGTATTCGAGTGGTTATAGGCAAGACCCGCAAAGCTAAGATGTATTGCGGTACTAATATAGCTCTTAGATTTTATTTAATGGTTAATATGAGAACTGTATAGTAATATATGTTAGGCGGTTATAGGCAAGACCCGCAAAGCTAAGATGTGTTGCGGTACTAATATAGCTCTTAGATTTTATTTAATAGTTAATATGAGAAATCTATAGTAAAGTTGGATGTAAAAGCCTGCCCTGAAAAAATAGGCTTTACTATACTTAAATTTTTTGCGTCAAAGACGAATAATGTGCGAAAACTTCTGCCGTAAAACTCCATGACCAAAATCAGCCGGCTAGACTATTTAATAAATTAAATAAAAAGAAATTTTAAAGTTGCCAAAATATAACTGGGCATAATGAAGCAGACATTATTTTAAAAAAAAAAAAAAAAAAAAATGGCTTCATGAGTAGAAACAAAAGGGAGGATGTTGGTCAAGGGGTTGATTCTTTTTCCCTTTGGCCAACCTAGCCGTTATCTCTCCCAAAGAAAGAAGAGTTATATCGTAAATATTTCTTTACACTGTTCTTTAGAGCAGGATATGGATGGAGAAGTATTTAGTAGGCAGGCCTCTTAATCCCTGGAGAGATTGCCTTAATGAGCACCGAGTCCAAGGATAAAAATAGGCTTCTCTCTCCAGTCTATGCCTTTGGGCTTTCTCTCTTCTCTCAGAGTAGAGAACATACATCTCTCAATTAGAGTCCTGAGACCAACTCTTCTGCCCTTTTTCATCCACCTTCTCCTCTTGCAGTACCTTCTCTTTTTACTTCTTCAAATTAATGTAAATACCTTTTCCTTAGCAAACATAACTGGGCAAGCTTTCCCACCTATTTATCCTGCTTAATGTTCTAGGCTAAAGTATATATGTACATTCTCGAAAAAAGTATATATTTACAACTCCTTAGTTATTAAAAACTGTTAATATTACTAACCTAAGGGAGAAGTAACTCTTCTTTAAACCTAATTATAGAATATTAATTATTAACAGTTTTTTTTTAAATTTAAACTTTACTTACGTAAGATACCCCATGAGATTACTAAGAATATTTTTTATTCTTCTAAAATCTTCGAAATATGGAACATAACTCTTAATTATTGTATTAGCATCAGAAACTGTACGAAATGGATCTGGACCTTTCTCATTGTCAGAAACGTTACAAAACGAGTGGTAGGACGGGCTGGCCAAATCGGGACAGAGCGAGAAAACTGAAGATAGAATCGCAGAGAGTCATCTTGTAAGCTTTTTGGGTAGAAATAATGTCTGTTAAAAAAATAAAAAATGGCGATTACTTTACTTCTGATACTTTACTTCAAAGGTGCCTCCTCTGGCTCGAAAGCTATATTAGCCAGAAGGTGATCAACTGCTCTCTGTATCTGAGCAGGCACCTTTGAAGGTACAGTACATGCTTCACAAGTTGAGTAAAGTGCATTATTTGATAAATTAAGGAATAAGTTTGATCCTTTACATGAAAGATATTGATCACTTAAAAATGTGGCAGGAGGTTTCCTATTTTTTTGGTAATTAATCGCAACTCTCCCAAAATTACCAAATAATTATTAAACCTTCTTGTTTGTAACAGATGTAAAATTAATTTTTAGCCATTTTGTGTATGCTTGAAAACATCTAAAGCTCTTAACATTTGAATTTTCCTAGAAAAATCACTCGGGAAAGGACTTATTTCCCGATATTAAGAAAAATACTAGCTTTACTGCCTTGGCAATATTTTTAGTAAAAAGGGGATGAAAAAATACATAAAAATGACCTATCACGTGCTCTTCTTTCTCTTTGATAACAAGTTAAAAAATTGAAATATGATTAATAAATACCAGATTTTGAAATGGCCTAGCACCTTTAATTTTGAAGATATCGAATTGCGGTTTCCGGTTTCTTTCATAACTTTTTATACTCTTTAAAACTGTGTATATGAAAATAGGGGTCAACTGTGAACCATCACTTTTGGTCGCGCGTCAGCCGCGTATGCGGGCAAGAATCTAAAATCAAGTCACATATTCTAAAACTAGAGGTGACGGGCAACAGATTTTTCCTCTACCATTTTTCGCTCAGCTCAACCGTTTAAGAATGAAATGCATTTGAGCCGTCTTAAATTGAACACCCTGTATATATAAAAAAAGAAAAAAAGAATAACAAATATTGCCTAAAAGTGTTTACCTTTTGAAAAGAATAACAAATATTGCCTAAAAGTGTTTACCTTTTGAAAAGAATAACAAATATTGCCTAAAAGTGTTTACCTTTTGCGTTAGGCTATCAGTTATTTCAACTTAAACGAGCTCTATAAGTCGTTTTTATTTTTAAGATGCTTTTTAACTTGAGTGGCCTTAATATTATTTTTTTGCCACAATTCAAGACTTGGTTCCTAACAATGACTAGGCTTTTAGGCATTTTCTCTTCATTTTCTTTATTTGATTTTACTTTGAAGGTAAAAATAAATAATAAAGGAAACCAGATAAGAATTATTTTTAGGAGCAATTTTATGGGATGAATTTAAGGGATAGGAGTTGTAAATATATATTTTTTTCGGGAATATAAATATTATACTTTTGCCTAGAACATGAAGCAAGATAAATAGGTGGGAAACTTGCACAGTTATGTTTGTTAAGGGAAGAGGTATTTACAAGAAGAGATGACTCTGCAAGAGAAGAAGGCTTCATTATACGTGAAGAAGGAGCTTAAAGAAGACAAGAACATCTTTTTCTGTTTAATCAATCTAGAGTGAGTAAAAGGAAAGATCTAAACGAAGTGATTATGAGAATGTAAACTCCACGGATGCTGCGACAAAAGAGTTTTTTTCTCTTTATCTTTGGGTGTTCCCCTTAATTAGTACAAACACCAGGTAGGTACGATATGCACAGGTAACATGAAGGTGGAACAAAAGCTAACAGTTTGTTTAGTTAGCCTCTCCCACCCTCCTCGTCTTTCAAGTTAATTTCCTTTGATTCCCTTGGTGTCTGTGTGTGCAGACTAATTAGCACTCGGTCAGGTGTTTCTGCCTAAACTTTAATTATTTTCACAATTGAAGTTTGCCACTGGAACAGAAAAGAAATGTCCGTATTCTTAATGAATACATGATTTATTACATGAATTGTTTCCTAGGGGGAGAAAAACATGAAAAGCTAATGTATGTATTCATTACATAATTTAGGGAACGCTTAGGATGGGACATGGATAAAAGATGCTGGGAAATAGGAAAGAAAAGTTTGCAGCCAGAGGAGAAAGTTAGAATACGGTATGTTAATTCTTTTGTGACTTTAGGTAATGGCTATGTCGGGCAGCAGAATGGGTTAAGATAGGACAGTCTAGATTGGAGATGAGTTTCAGTAGACATGGTTTTTTGCTGAAGGAATGCACCGGGATCAATGGGAGCTATCTCATGGAGGGAGTCGATTTTAGTAGATCGAGGAGAGTCTGTCGCAAATCTGTGAAATCTGTACTGTATTGTCCTGGAGTTTCTTGATGTTACAATACTACAGGGCAGGCTCCAGGTCGGGCAGAGTGGGTTAGCATGACACTCCTAGAGTAGAGAATAGGGTTTTTTTTTGCTAAAGAAGTGCACCCGGGGATAGCTCAATGGAAGCTACAACATGGAGGGATTCGATTCTAGTTGGATCGAGCAGAATTTTGTTCACAAGTCTGAGAAATTGAAAATAGTGTATATAGTCCTGGGAGTTTCTTGATGTGACTGCTACAGATATATCTATTCGGGAAAAATCAACTCATTGGGCCGTAAAATTTAGGTGTATTTGGTGAATTAAGTGATCAATATTTTAATTAAACAAAAAATACCATAATCTTATTGGTAATTATCTTTTACTAGTTTTAATGATTACCAAACATTAAGTGATAATAAACATGGAAGAGATTCTCAATCTTACATCCGCCCAAGCGCTTACTTAATGGCTCTATCATAAACTCTCAGTAATAAACTTGGGGTTATAGGGTAGTAAACAGGGAGAAAATTACATTTTTATGGATATTTCTCTTGGGGACTAATTAAGAAAATTTAATGTTACTAAAGGCGAAAGATTACTTGAGATTAATCTGTGATAAATATGGTGGTGGGATTTTTATTTATTTAAAAATTATAATAATAATTCTGCAGTGACCACTCACAAGACTTACAACTCTTTAAGATTCTCATGGGTATATTCTCTCACCCCTCCCCAAATCTGAGCCTCAAAACATAAGTACTTCTGGAGTAAAACTGGATACCTCAAAGAAATGTTAATTTAGAATTAGGATAAGTAAGTTTATGTCAGTGGCTGCTGTTTGTTTAACAGGAATTAACAAAAGCGATAGGCCTTTATCTTTATTAGTGGGGGAAGGAAGGAATATCCTCGAGAAATCGAACAAGTAATTCACATTTCTGGTCAAACTTGGAATATATTACAAACATTAATTTTTCATTAACATTAGGCAGATCGTGGTACAACGCTATGACTTTTAGAGAAGGTTGAGTCGAGGGGAAAAAATTTACTTGGAAGAGAGAGAGGCCGTCTATACGATTACCAATTTAATTTACATACATTAACAAAAACTGGCCACTGCAGGCTCAGAAAACACATGCATCGCATGGGCCTGGCAGATGATAGCCTTAGTAGGTTCTGTCAGGAAGAGGAGGAGGAAACTGCACTGCACGTGTTGAGTCAGTGTGAGGGGCTTGTATGGCTAAGGATGTTAGTTCTCGGGGAGGAAAAACCAAGGCCAGTGAGCTTTACCCAAGAGTCGCTCCCCAGGAATTGAGAGTCTGATCAAAAGTACAAGACTGGAGGGAGAGCTTTAAAGTGAGGGGAGCCACAATAGATCCAAAGGGGTCGCAGTGGCGTAGGCCTTGAGGCCGCCCTAATTTAATCTATTCTATTCTACATTAACATAATCAATTTCGAAAAAAACCCGGATAACTGCAAGAAATCTTCTCGGAAGTAGCACTTCTGCTATCAGCATTTATTTCAAAAATCTGAACTTTATCTACTCATTAATGCTTATATATAAGTGATAAGAACATACATTATACGGTAGAGGCTCTTTAGAGGCAATCTTTAATCGACCATCACAAACTTCCGCAAAGTGTAACCGATGGGCTAGCCACATTTTCAGTGGACCCCCTCAGCGGTTAGTCTCTCATTACATAGAACACTCCAAACATTCACACAATTCGCCCAAAGAGCCTGCAGAGATAGTTGATGTGTGCAACTATTTGGGTTTAGCGTACCCACAGGTAAACTCGAGCTCATCATCACACACACACACACACACACACACACACACACACACACACACACACTAACTCACTTACACTTATACATTAAGGGTTTACAGCCATCTACACTTATGCAAAAATATTGATTTATTAATGAGCCATAATAGATCCTTTTTTTAGACTTTAGTATTACTTCCGGTGGAAGGTTTTTTGACAAAACGTTTTGGCATGATAGCTTGGCTACATCCGGAATAACAGATTTGAACTTTTTTTCCACGTTTTTGAGTTTCACTGAACATAGAGACACGTTCACAAACCAATAATGTTTTTCCGGTTTCAGAAGACATGAAAAACACGAGAGTTCAAACGATAAATCAAAAAAATTTGTACGGCTCCAAATACTTCCGTAATTACTTAACGAAAAAGGCAAGACAAAGTGTTTAAAGCTATTTTAAAAGCGTGTCAGTAATATTTTTTAGTTGAACGTTTTTAGCGATTAAATTGTTATATGCCACAGTTAAACCTGCCTTCTTGGTTTAGGGGGCGGCAAGTTGGCGTGACGTAAATTGCAGTTCAATATTATGTGCAATCTGGAGGTGATGACGTCCTTTCCGGAGTGGATTCTTTAACGTAAATTACATCGTAAGAACACATACAGCCTCCTCTTAATTGATCAAATTTGTTATTTTTTTGGCGCAATTTCTGTTTATCAAAGGGTGTAATGTTAATTTTACAATTAAATAATTTTTTATTTTAATTAAATTCGTAAGTTAAATTAGAAAACTGAATTTTTTCCAATAAATCCAGTGTAATAATGGGGGCCCGTTATTAAACGATTGCAGAAAAAAATACGAGGTTCGTTTGAAAAGTCCGTGCAAAAATAAAAACTACTTAATTTTTTGGGGTAAACCTTTTTTATTTTTCAACATAGTCTCCTTTTAGGCTTATACACTTCGTCCAACGCTGCTCTAGTTTGTTGATCCCTTCCGAATAATAGGATTTGTCCAAGTCTGAAAAATAGCCATTCGTTTCTGCAATCACCTCCTCGTTTGAATAAAATCTTTTTCCCGCCAGCCATTTCTTCATATTGGGGAACAAATAGTAGTCCGAGAGAGCCAAGTCTAGAGAATAGGGGGGATGTGAAACGAGTTGGAACCCTATTTCCATTAATTTTGCGACCACAACTGCTGAGGTGTGAGCTGGTGCGTTGTCGTGATGGAAAAGGACTTTTTTTGTGGGCCAATCGTGGGCGTTTTTCTTGCAGCTCGGTTTTCAAACGGTCCAATAACGATCAATAATATGCACCTGTAATAGTTTTACCCTTTTCCAGATAGTCGATGAGGATTATTCCTTGCGAATCCCAAAAAGACAGTCGCCATAATCATTCCGGCCGAAGGAACGGTCTTCGCCTTTTTTGGCGCAGATTCCCCCTTGGTAACCCATTGTTTAGATTGTTCTTTGGTCTCAAGAGTGTAGTGATGTATCCATGTTTCATCCACAGTGTCCTGCGGATTCTTCTGGAACAGCTGCAAACCGTCCTTGCAACACTTCACACGATTTCTTTTTGGTCAAGCGTGAGCAATCGCGGCACCCATCTTGCGGATAGCTTTGTCATGTCCAAAAGTTGATGCAAAATATTATGTACCCGTTCATTCGAGATGCCCACAGCACTAGCAATCTCACGCACCTTCACTCTTCTGTCATCCATCACCATATCATGGATTTTATCAATGATTTCTGGAGTAGTAACCTCAACAGGGCGTCCAGAACGTTCAGCGTCACTTGTGCCCATATGGCCACTCCGAAAATTTTGAAACCACTTATAAACTGTTCTAATCGAAGGTGCAGAGTCACCATAATGTTTATCAAGCTTCTCTTTAGTCTCCTGAGGCGTTTTGCCTTTCATAAAGTAGTGTTTAATCAACACACGAAATTCTTTTTCGTCCATTTTTTGAAAATCATTCGACTTCCTCGATTCAAACGAATGCCAAACACAAAGAAATAGACCGATCTGGCTGAAACTTGGTGGGTGTTCTTCCAAGAGATGCTACTAACTAAACATAACCTCGAAACGCGCCAGTGGTGCTATCTCTCTGACATTGCACGGACTTTTCAAACGACCCTCGTAACATTATACGCAGAATCTTTAAATAAATCTCAGTAACTAGAGAAGCTTTGAATAAATATTCTAGATATTTATTGAAATTTATTATTATGTATTCAAAGAAACATATGTGTAAGCAAATATTTATTGTTTTAAAAAGAAAGAAAGAAGAAATTGGTTGGAAAAATTTTAAAGGGAAATTGGTGTGGAAATTGTATCAAGGTGTTTGGGAATATGGTGTGTATTAGGGAAAGGTTTCAGTGGTATCCGTTTTCATGTTTTCCACCTTCTAACAGACGCTAACCAGGGCAATAAATATTAGGAAAAGTAAGAAAAGCGTGGTGCTGGCAGGGTGTGAATTTCCCTCTCTAGTTTCCATTCAAAGAGCTTAAAAGAAAACCGCTTTTTCCTTTGTTTGCTTAAAAGTAACGAAAATGTAACCATACAAATTACTGAAGGGATATCTTTTTATTTTATTTCTGTTCCCTCCTTTATTAATCAATTCGTAACTGCGTTCAATTACACTGACGCAACAAGCAAATATGATGAATGAACAAGTACAGCATAAAAATAAGACACAATAATAATAACTCGAAGGGATTGAATGAACAAAGACCAATCGTATAGGTCAATAAAATGCAAAATATCGGATAGATTGAATACGAAGGATGCCCAGTTTTTGGTCTTTCGACCAGATGTTCGCGAGGTCATCGGTGCCTCAGGAGGATTTGAAGGAGATGTTAGTGCAGGACAAGTTGCGAGATTAAGGGATTAAAGGATTAAGCGGGACTTGGCAAAGTTGAAAACAAATGGGATTCGCTGGTCAATATGGATGGGGGATGGTTTTGCTCGCTATAAAGCATTAATGATTCGTATGCTTTTCTTGACTGGAGGGTTTGGATCCTGTTTAGGTTTTTGAACGCTTTGCTGCTTCGAACAGTTCCAAGACAAGCAACTAAGGCTAAGTACAGTCATTTCTTGTTCTGTAAGAGGCAGTTTTGATCGCTCTTATCTTTTATTTTAAAAAACAGAACAAACAAATTACAAGAAAGAATCAAATTCATCGCGAGTTTTTTGATGCGAATTCTTCTTTCCTCGTCCCCCCTGTGGTCAAATCATCCAATTAAAAAATTATTAAAAGGATATTTAAAAAAAAATTGTAAATTATTTAGTTCTTTACTATTTTTTGCGAGGTTCTATTAAAATCTTCATGGTACAGGAAGTGGACTAGCCATTTTCTTCAGAGAACTTGGCGCTCCCAAGTGGCTCTACCTCTGGCTAGCAACACAAACTCCAATAATTACTCTCCAACGACATGCACTTTAAGAACCAGGCTAAGTGGTGTACAATAATTGTTTGGGTTTAGCAATCTCAAAGGCTAACTCCAGCCTATCATCACACACACACAGACACCCACACAAACTAATTAACCCATTTTACACTTTACAGCCATGCTGAGCGCTTTATGTGTTCGATTCCATTTCTGAGGCCAGCTTCACTTCCTTTAACAAATAACTTGTTATGACTAATTTCCGGTAGCATAGCTCTATTTACAGTACTTTGAACTTTGACTCTTAGGGAAAACTTAGCCGTTATGGATCCTGGAGGAATAGTGGACGTGACAGGAAGCCAGGGAATTCGACCATCACCTGTTAATTCTATCCAATCTTCAGAAACACAAATTTAAAAACGCACAATCGAAAAATATTTTCTAATAATTTAGAAAATCTAATCATTATTGTAAATAAATTATTTACTCCAACGAGTACATCTTACATAGGCGTACAACTACATTCATTGATTTGACATACTTCTGACATATTATGGCCCATAAAACTTGTGATTTCCTTTATTATGCCGAGCTTTCGACCTGTTGTACTGTTTTACATTATTAGAGGGTTGCTGTGTCTTCTGCCTTGTCTGTTCATGGACTTCAGCCATGTCCATGTAAAACAGTATATTATAAATTAGCCCTGAAGATGATCCTAGTCCCTAGGTCGAAAGCTCGGCCTAATAAAGTTTATCATGACTGAAACTAGCAGTTATTTTTCATCCTATTGAAACTTTGAATCAGCCACCAAAAATAATGAACAGTAACTGTGATTTCCTGTCATATTAATAATTCGAATAAAAAATTTGCCGGAAACCGAGACATTGACCACCTTTTTTCTCGTGTCCCACTCCTCAGATGCGAACATTCGTATTCAGTGCAATATCTAGTAAAATAGTCTAGTCTTAGAGAACTGTCAAAGTTGTGAATGCCGAAAATCGCCTGGACGGAACAAGAAGCTAGAAAGGGCTCAGATCTCAGTAGTCCAGTACTTTTGGACTTATGTCATCATTTTTTGTGTATTCCTTCGTTGATCGTTTTAAGACTAGGTTTTTTCAATAATTGAAATGCTTATTTTGTTACTGAGTAAAGTAATGAACACAGTTTGTATTTCCGGTTTTAAAATAAAGTAGAATTGATTGTAAAAAAATTTTATAATGGTAAATTTGTTCGAAATTTATAACCATTCATTAAGGGAATTATAAAATCAACAATAGACAGGAGTAAGGGGATCAGTTCAGTGGTTAGCGAATACTGGGATCCAACGGGAAGATCCACGGATTAGAATCCAGCAGCTGACCTAATTTCCTCTCCATAGGGAACTCCATACAGCACTCTATCCAGTGATGGACAATGTTGTCTGTAACGAGAGGCCGGAAGTGCACAGAAAAAAAAAAAAAAAAAAGCTCCAGGTGCTAATGACTTCCTAAAAGGAAGAAGGGTCTATCTGCATAAGAAAGAAAGAATAAAGTTTTTTAAGCTGCAGAACCCTAGTTGGTACTAACTGGCCATTAGAAGGGCCAACTTTAATACGTAGCTAGGGACTTTTTTTTTAAGACCTTTGTCAGGACAACTTGAATGGGTGATGTAATTTGAAAGTCACTTCAACTGGATGTGACTTTCAGCTTGGGCTGACTTAACAAGCATCGCTGTACAATCTAAACTTCACTTTACTTGAAAAAAAGAGAAGCACAAATCTTTTTTTCAACAAACCATTCTTTGAACACGAAATCCTGGGCATTCAGTAAAATTTTAGATGCTATAAAACCAAATTGGTATTTTAGTTTATTTATTTATTTTTAAATAAAAAAACGGATCAATATCCAATTTACAGAAACAACAATATTAATAACATAAATAATACAAATAGTTCTCAGTCTATAATTTAGGTTTAATTTATAATTAGGCTTTAGCATTTTATTTTACCTTTTAGAGGTTATTGTACAGATTTATACAATACAAATAGTTCAAAGAAATAGTTGACTTCTGGCTTTATTTAGAAAAATTTTTTATATCAGTGTAAGTAAAAATGATTGGCTGTCCGCATCATACGAAAGATAAGGGAGTAAAAAACGTAATTATGTTTGCAGTATGGTATTAAATGGAGGAGAATGTCGTATAGTTCGGGATGAGATATTAAAAGAAATTAGAGAAAGAAGGTAAGGATAGTCTATTTAAGAATGGAGAAGAATTGCTGAGGAAAGAAAGAGATCATAATAAATTCTTCTGGAGGCAAGTGGAGGAATATTGAGGAGTGAGCTGTAGATCTGAATAGATAATGTTTTCTTCAGGGATTTTCCAACGGCAAGCCACCAACCACCGCGAGAACTTGTCCTGGAACAGCCTCAATAGAAGCCATATCTACCTTAGATTAGATTAGACTAGGGCGTCCTTAAGGCCTACGCCACTGCGACCCCTTTGGATCTATTGTGGCTCCCCCTCAATTTAGAGCTCACCCTCCAGACCTGTCCTTTTAATCGAGACTCTTAAAGCTGGAGAGCGACTCCTGGTGTAAAGCTCCTCAGGCCTTGGTTTTTCCTCCCCCTGAGAAGTAACATCCTTAGCCCAGACAAGCCCTTCACACTGACACAACACGTGCAGTGCCCGTTTCCTCCTCCTCCTCCTGCTGACAGAACCTACAGAGGCTAGCCATCTGCTAGGCCCATGCGATGCATGTGTTTTCTGAGCCTGCAGTGGGCCTGGTTAATAGACCTACAATCATCCTTATAGCCGCACAGCCTTGACGGATTAATTCTGCAGTCAGCCTCGGCGAATAGCCTTTAATAAACTCCTTCGCCTGTCTCTGCCCAGAAGTGACTTCTGAGACCTACTCTGCACCCCTAAGTTAATGGTCGCAGTCTTAACACACTTCGGAACCTCAAAACAGGGCTCCGAGCCAACGAAGTGTCCCGCAGAGCCTTCCTGGGCCAATAAATCTGCCGCTTCGTTTCCCTTATGTCCTGAATGACCAGATACCCAAACCAGAAAGACCTTATTTTGGTCACTAATTTCCTTCAGGGCACCCAGATAGTCCCAAACCAACCTTGAGTTGACCTGATAGGAACTAATTGCCCGCAATGCAGCCTGACTATCCGAGAAAAAATTACGATCTTGGACATATCTACCTTGCAAAACGGACTCCACATTACTGAACCATATTTATACGTATAGTGTTTATTAAATTAAGAATCGATTTCTTCCATTGATTTCTCCTAATCGAAATGATGTTTCACAATCTTTTCAGGGAAGTCTAGGCGAAATAAAATTAAAAAAAAAAAAATGAAAAAATTTACCCGAAAGCAGCACAATGTTACTCTCGTTACAGCCAACACTGTCCATTACCGGAACTATAAGAAGCTCCTAGAAAGAGGAAATGAGGGCCAACAGCTGGATTCGAATCCAGAACGCTATCCCAGCTACAGCTAAAACCCCTATTTATTTATTTATTTTACCACTTTTTCGGCAAACAGAGGCCATTAAAGGCGGCTAAATATTACTGGTGAAATCTCAAAAAACAGAGCAAATAAACTTTTTTTTGGTATATAATTGATATTTCTAACCACCCCCCTCCTACGCCCCCAAGTTCACGCAAAAGACTGGCTGACTAGCATGACGGAGAGTGCGATTGTGCGCGCAAGGCCAACACCAGACACTTTACATCTAGGGAGGAAGTTATGTATATTGGTTGCTTCAGTAGTTGTTCGTAAACTGAGCGTGATTATGAACCGTTAGCGGGCTAAACCAGTGCTACCAAAACCTGTTCGCAAGTTTACTTTTTTATCTCTTAATTTGTTTGTTCACAAAATAATAATAATAATAAAAGAAAATAATCAAGGAAAAAACTTTTTCCGTGATAACTCTTTTTCCAAAATATTAATTTCCGATTAGTTCGTCATTTTCGCCATTTTTTAATTTTGTTTTCTATTTTTGGGGAATACAAACAAGGTAAATAGAATTTCACTTTTATGTAACTTGTTTTATTTTGAATAATTTCTTGATGAAGCTGAAAAAGAAAAAGCTGCGTTTAAGCTTTTACCATTTAAGCTTCACTTTCTTTGTTAACGTTATAAATGTTCAGTACGGTCTACTTTCTGTCATGAGTTAGGTCAAAACTTAAAGACTTGCCGAGAACTGATTCTATGGTATGGCGCCGTGGACTGAAAACCATGGAAAAGTAGCATTCTTCCTGTGCGTCCCCTCTGGCATGACGGGAAACCATGAATGAGAAGCTGTTCAACAGTTGAGAAGTAGTTAATGTCCACTGAACCCACAGTTTTGGTTTAAAGTTTAACACGGGCTTTAAAGCAATGTTGTGAGGAGCTTTGGGGAGAAAAAGTTTGTTTTGCACTGGTGACATGCTTTGGAGGAATCCTTGAACTTTCACTTGGCTACTCCCGATGTTAATAGGATGGCTTAAAAAAATATAATGCAGGAATCCTAGGACTGAACTTATTATTCTCTTCAGTATATATCCTTTCATCTTCAGAACCAAGGATAAGTCCAAAAAAGTCAAATTGTCAAATTCGATGATGGTAACCAAAACAAATATGGACTTTGAATTTATGGAGCTTTTTCGTTTTCGAATTACGCTGACCACAAACTGACAGACAGACGGGCAAACAGGAAGACCCTTTCTATGCGCACAAACAAACCAATTTGGGAACCTAACCACATTTTCAATTAATCTTTATTCTCACGTGGAAATAATGAAAATGATTTTCAATAATTTTTTTTTTTTTACTTTATTTATTTTCACAACTGCAGTATAATTCTGCAACAAGTGATGCTGATACTATATGATAATACAATAAATACATGAATACATGAAGGGAGAATTCACCCATTGGTGAAACTTCCAAAGTGGTACAGTTCACTATTGTACATTGGCATTCGCTTCATTTAGAAGATCGCGTGGCCACCTGTACTTCAATCGCCTGGGAGGATTTCCTGGTAGTTAGGATACTAGTGGATTAGGATGTGAGGTGATTGATGTGTGGAATTTAATGTAACGGGATCTTATAGCTTCTGAAACATAGGGGAACAAGGAAATCTCGGCGCAATGTACAGTTAGAGACATAGTAAGAAGCATTTGCGATTCGACAGAATGTTTTTGACTGGAATGATTGAATTTTGTAGATATTGGAAGCTTTGGCTGGAGCCCCCAAAGTTCCATTCAGTATGTCCAGGTCAGGTTTTAGTATCATTGTGTTGATAAGTCGTTTATTCTGTAATGAGAGTTTAGATCGCTTATCGAGAAGTCTGTTTAGTTCTTTCCGTTTAACTCTGGTATGTGGATTCTCAGGTTAGGCGTTTTTCCATGAAGAGTCCTAGGTACTTACCACAATCTGTTGTGGGAAGAGAAGTGAGGTTTAGGTAAATGGGTCTTAGGGATCGCCTTAGGGAGAATGTGATGTAATTAGATTTGTTTTCATTAATTTTAATTCTCCATTTCTTTAGCCAAGGCTCCAGAGAGTCTATATGGGATTGAAGCGAGCGAAAGGCAAGGACTGAATGAGGAGAGAGGATGGCCGTATCTTCGGCATAAGTAAAAAGGATGGTATGAAGATTGGTAGGAATTTCCAGCAGTGTACATGGTGTAGAGTACAGGCCCAAGGACACCTCCCTGGGGAACACCAGCACGAACTGGGAAACAAGGAGAGTAGTAATTTCCACAGACGACACAATTAAATTTTTTATGATAATTATTGCAAAAACCATATAAACAAATTTCGTAAATTTACATCCGCAATAGTTGATAAAATTTATCTTAATTTTATAAACGTTTGATAGACTTATCGTGTGATAAATATTTCTTTCGGCAACAAAATTTAAACAAATTTATCGGAAACTTGTTCTACATAACTTAGAGATATAATATTTATCATAAAGATAACATCCGCAAATTTAAATTATAATAATGAATACAGCTTCACTAGAAAACGTTTCTTTTAAATGTTACACGCTAGCTTAGTACAATATTCTCCCTCGTTATTCCTGCAAATTGAGTCGATTAAAACATATTAATCAGATTTATATAAAGCCACTGTTTCGAGAAATATAAGACCATTAAAGATATAATATTTAGAAGTAGATTAGAAAAGTGGATGATGGAGCCAGATTTCGAGTTGGGTTCGAATCCAAGATTGATAGATTAAATCGCAAATGAGTTTCTATAGAGCTGATTAATTTGAGCTTGAGTGATTTGGGATACATGGAAGGGATGATTTTTAGTCCTGCCTTAGTTGCGGATTATCTGTTCAACAAAGGAATTAAATGCAAAGTGACAATAATGCGGTGGATGAACAATGCTTTGAATAAGGATTGTTGATAACAAGATTTGAATAAACCAGAGTAAAGATATTCGGAACGATTGTAGTAGAGAGATACTTCTGAAAAAAGGGCAAGCAGGTTTCGAGTTAAGGTTTGGACAGCTTGAAGGTTTAGTTAGGTTACGGTCTAGAGTTAGAGGAATTTCGTTTTAGGCGGAATAACGAGCCATTTTGGAGATTCGCTATTCTAAACTGAAAATCTTGGCACGTAGGTTGAAGTAGGTTATGTATGAACCCATGGGGACAAAAAAACGCATCTCGTATTTACCCAGTATTCGTCTCCTCTTTACACATAACATGCTTTACAAACGTCGCCTATGGCCTGCGGACGATCCTGACACGCTTTCACCAGCCATTAGTAATCCACACAGTTCAGGGGTGAGTTTATAGCCTAACCCACACACCTTTGCCCTATTGTGTTTTTTTTTTATAATCCCAGATAAGCGTAGTAAAAAGTACAATAGGAAATTTGAAAGATGTAATAATCATATAACGCATAGACTGCTAGATAGTCTGTGATGGCATAGAAGTAGGAGCTAGCATAGAGTGTCACTTCTGGAGCTCCAGTGTTATAGCAAGGGGACACTTCACTCACTCAAATTAACCTTTATTAGTGGCAATAGTTGGCCATTATGATATCACAACAATACAGCGTATTATTCCCCCATGGGTGGCCCAAGTATAGTATATATATATACAGGGTGTCCCAAGCTATATGGATAACGACTTTTTCTCGGAAACTAAGATAGCTAGAGAAAAACTAAAAAATACGTGTTCCCTTAGTTTTTTTGTTAGAAATCCAAATTTAATTTGTAAATTTTGTTCGGTGCTTCCAGAAGCGAGATACAGGCACCAACTTCATCTTTTCAAATGGGGAGGTGGGGTTTTTATTTCAGAAATAGATTTACTTGAAGAAATAAATTTATTTCAAGAAAAATTTACTTGAACGGTTTTTTTCTGTGAGCGATATTTTACAAGTTATGAATGAAAACATGATTCTTATAAGAAATGTCAAAATGATAATATTATAACGGTTTATTGATTGAATAAGAAGAAAAGTACTATTTTATTATAAATTTTACTCCTCATTAATATTACAGATTATGTTCGAACTGGCCTCTACCATTAGAGATGCATAGGCATGCTCTTTCCTGCCAATTGTCCCTTACTGCCAAAGAAATAGATTCGGGTTTTAACCGAGTTACAGGCATCTATTGTTCCCTGCTTTTGTTCATCTACAGATGCAATTCCGGCTTGATTCTGATACACCTAGATTTAGAGATGCTTTTAGGTAAGCAGAAATAAGAAAAGAAAGAGAAAAAGTTATGAATAATCACCTTGTTCTTCAGGGATCCCCAAAGGAAATACGTCCATAGTTAAAATAGTTAAATTGTTAAAGAAATAGTCAAATCTAACAAAAAAAAAAAACTAAGGGAACACGTATTTTTTAGTTTTTTTCTAGCTATCTTAGTTTCCGAGAAAAAATCGTTATCCATATAGCTTGGGACACCCTGTATTTTTACTTTCCTTCGGTTCCCCGGAAGAGGTCGTATTGCAACGGTGCCGGGTGCAGTTTTTTTGGGTTTTCATTGATAGTACTAACCTGAAGCAGTAACATCAAGTAGTTCCGGTCAACTCGAAACCAATTCCACAGACTTACGATGATAAACTAAATCCGTGTATTCTGCTTAAATTTGCGCCACCCCTCGTAAAAACTACAATTCTAAAATATTATACACACACTAAACAAACCATTAAACAATTACCAAGAGTTTTCATTATTTTTACAAAATCTTTTACGATTCATAAACATTTTCGGTAACACACATCCATACCATGTAACCTTCCTTAATCATTCAGCAAGTGTAATGCGACATGGAAACAAGTGAAGTTGAAATCTCTACTCTAAATTCAATAATCTACCTCTGATTATGGTTGAAAGTGCGGTACTGTGGGATGCAACAAGCACGCGTGTTACAATAGATAAAATTAGCGACATTATCTAGCAACAACTAGTTCAGCTAGATATACGCGCTCTATTTCTACTGAAAACTTACTCCTTTTACTTTGTAAAATTCTTAAAAAGTGGTTTTAGACAAGAAATAATTGAAAAAAAGCAAAGAAGTAGAATGTTAGAGACTGAAAATTAGCTTCCATTTATATAACCTTAGGTGCTGCACTTCCGCTGGTCAGCGGTTCAGAGAAAGGAAGTGAAGACGTGTGAAAACCGCTCATTAGTCTTCAACTCCCTAGCTAGACGGAAGGCGTTTCCCTCCTTTATCCCTAGAGCTCATTGCTCTATCCTAAACGTCCCAAAACAATTAAATAAGGATTAAATGTCCCAGTACATTGTTAGTTTTGTCTGGAAGATAAGATTCTAGTAGGGCGGCCTTAGTAAGACCTATGCCACTGCGACCCCTTTGGATCTATTGTGGC
This sequence comes from Rhodnius prolixus, assembly GCF_049639745.1. Lineage (NCBI taxonomy): Eukaryota > Metazoa > Arthropoda > Insecta > Hemiptera > Reduviidae > Rhodnius > Rhodnius prolixus. Next base: position 7,775,113 of record NW_027411583.1, on the reverse strand, counting down.
TCCCCAGCTTTAGAGCTCGCCCTCCAGACGCGTCCGTTTAATTGAGACTCTTAATTCTAGATGAATCTTGGATAGTTCCATTCCATTGGCTTCGATAGGTAGCTCATTATTGTTAATAACATCTGTTTAAATTAAGCAATTTTTTTTTGTGTGTGGGTGTTTTTCTTGGTCTTGTTTCAGGGACTCCAAGTTGTAAAATGGCTTGTGACTATAAGCCAAAGTCACCACAATCTAAAAAAAAACAGATCTTGGGCTAGATTTCGTTGAACCCAAATAGCTGCACGCCAACTATCTCTCTACAAGCTCTATGTTGCTCCCTAGGTAAAGCTCTCAGGCCTTGTTCCACCACCCCCCCCCCCCCCCACACACACAGAAGAGTAACATCCTTATCCAGACAAGCCCCTCGCCCTGACAACAACACGTGCAGTGTCGTTAGTGCCTCCTTAAGGCTAGGATCTGTTAAACTATTCAGGCTCTTTTTTCGTGACCTATTTCATCTTAGGATTAAATGGGCCAGGAAGATGCTTGAGCATTCCTGTTTGAGAAGGAATATAAGATTGGGGCTTTAAATGACGTTAGATGTCGATCGGCTAAAGAAAAAAAAAAAATCGATAGTAGGATAGTCTTCCTAAACTTCCTGAATAATAACTTCTGACCAGTTTTTGTGCTCCTGGGTTGGCCTACATTTGGTCGTGTTCACTTAGAACTTATTACTTAGCGCTTCTGTGCTACCATTTAAACTATAAGTGAGGGGGCGACCTCCAATTCTTTGCCATTCTACCTTAACCATACATTGTGAACTACGCCTTCAATCACATGGAGTGGATTGACTAACGTAAGAAGTAGGGAATACACTTGACCAATCTTGCTGGTAAGGAAGTCAAGTACCCTTTTTAGCCCACTCTATTCCAGCCAATACAAGGCTCTTCAAACCGCTACATCTTCAACCTCCCTTTGCAAACATCTACTTCAATGAAATTGTCGGTTCTTTGGTATAAAAAAAGTTAAAAATGGTTTTGATATTTTTGGTATCAATCTTATTTATAAAAAATAATAATTTTAGTCATTTACTGCCAACAAATTAAATTCCTTCGGGAAACAAGTTTAATATTATGATTAAAAAAAAAAAAAGACCCTATTTTAAAAGATTTACTCTTTAAATAATCTTGTTTCTTCAAAAAATTCAATTAAAGTCAGTCGATTAAAGTAAAAAGAAATAATATTAATATTGAATACAGAATTAATACGGAGAGGGAAAAATGATTTTCCTTTCGGTCGATGTCGTGAAGTCTAATTTATTTCTTTTTTATTTAAAGAAAAAAAAAAATTCATTAAAAATTGATTCATAAAAAAGCAAAACTTACATAAAAACTTTGGGTTTATTTGAATTATTCATTAGAATAAAAATTTTCTTACCATCACCTTCAAAAAATGTATAGATATTTCATTAAAGAGTTCAATTCTTTTTACGTTTTACAATTAAAACTTTAAAAGCCCAAAAAAGAAATTTAAATAAAATAAAAAACCAACAAGATCTGAAACAATTTTTGTTTTAAATTGAAATTGTTGCTAAATTCACTTTACAGTTTTATGTTTACTTTCGTTAAAACTTCTTTTTAAATCCGCTTTTCTGAATTAAAAACCTTTAGAAATAGTTAGCAAAATATAATTTAAAATTGTACCATAATTTGGGGGCAAAAAAAAATAGTTTACTTTTTGTTAAATCTAGCGAGATCTATCCGTACAGTGTGACAACTAATCTGTTAGAACCTAATAATAACATTTCTGGCAATGATATGATAATGAAAAGTCAATTGTACACGAATATGAAAAATTTGATAAAGATGTACAAATTTATAGCCCCACAAAATACTGTAGAAATACTGTGTCGGTAAAGCAAGGAAATTTGTAGTTTGCTATTTTAACGTGGTAAAACTCTCTTGTATTTCAAGTGCTGGTTGTGTTAAGGCATCTGCAGGTAGTGGAACACATGTTTATGCTACGTCATATAAGTGTTTCCCCTATTTGGAATTTGGAGGGAAAGAGAAGAAGTCCTGTTGAAATGGCAAAGCTAGTCTATCCTTGTGTTTATTATAACCTTCTACACTTATTTGATAAAGATTTCTTCTACTTTAATTTTAACCATTATTATTTTGTCTTGTGTCCTCAGGTAATTGATAGTTTTCATCCATAGTAACTAAACCTAGTGCGAGTTTTGTTTCTGAAGTTGTGACAAAGGCTTTTCATTACAACTTAAGAGGTTCATGCTTCAAAGTGGGTTCATTCCCTTTACACCAAGACGAACACGTTTTTTTTAGTTGGAGAATCTGTAAGCTCTGGCATTGTGCTTCCTCTATATTCAAATTCTAAAGTTTCAAGAAATATTTAAGCACGTTAAGTACGCTGAGTAAAAGTCACGTGAGTATTCATTGTAGATTTTTTTCGAGTAAATACAAAAATTTGAGTAAAGAGATGTTGTACAAATTTTAAGAAGAATTAGCCATAAATATGGAGGAGATAATAAGATAATAATGATGAATATTAGGGTGAATGATGAGTAAAAGTGAGCTAGAAAAGTAGGGATGAGTTAATTCTCTTATAAGCACAAAGTATATAATTCTGCAAACTTGGACTCAGACTGAAAATGGAGTCAGAGGATGGAGGAATAGTTAGTTACTTGAGCTTATCTTTATGTTTGGCTGGAATAGAGAAAGATACCTAACAGTAATGAACGGCTCTCTTACCTTGATTATATTATCTAAAGGTAATGTTGCTTTGGAGATAGATAACAAGGTGAGCATAGTCGAACAGGTAGGGAGAGGCTAGAGCTTAAGAAGAGAGGATGGGTAAAATGAGACAAAAAAGGTGGCTCCCCTTACGCTAGCAAGATCCCAAGGGAAAGACTTGCAATTTTATCTCTCTTCCTTCAGTTACTCCCCCACCAATTTCGTTTCTCATTTTTTACATCCTTCTTTTTTGTTTTCTTGCCAAAGCTCATCTTCTAAATTAAACTTACCTCCGGGAATATAATACAGTTGATAAACTTTTGCCTCATTATTTGGTAGATATTTTTAAGCTAAATTCTGTCTGAATACTAAGTAATTTTAATATTGCTTAGTATGAAGCATTTATCAAATTTATTTTTTCTTTTTCTTTTTTTTTAATTTTTGTTGTTACTGTTGATTTTCACTTAACGTTTTATAGTCTTCTGAATTCGAAAAAAATGTTTTAATCGTACGGTCTTTTTGTATGTGAACAGAATATTCAAAAAACGAAAAGTGGTAATAAGCCCTAACTTGCCACTTACAGTTAGTTAGTCAATTTACCTTGGTAGCCTTCCCAAAAACGGAAATTGTACTAGCCCTATTTTTGTTGAAGTCAGGATGTTTCCGATTTTGTTTTGTTTGTTTGTTTTTTTTTCTACTCCTGATGCCACTTTTCTGAGAATTTAGCCACTTGTGCCTCTTTTTTTTGGCAGCTCTTTGCTACCATATTATATTTGATAAATCCCCATTTGTAAAACTCATTAAATCCAATATAACAACAAAAAGATTTCATGAATTCATTCTTCAAAAATCTTAGCGTCTCAGCTTAACAGCTGGGATAACTCCCAGTCTAACAGCATTCACACTTAGCACATCAATCGCTCGTAAAACAACATAGAGCTTGTAGAGATAGTTGGCGTGCAGCTTTTTAAGTTTAACGAAATCTAGCCCAAGATCGGATCTTTTAGATTGTGGTGATTTTGGCTTATAGCCACAAGCCATTTTACAACTAGGAGCCCCTGAAACAAGACCAAGAAAAACACCCACAAACAAAAAAAAATGCTTAATTTAAACAGACGTTATTAACAATAATGAGAAATGCTGCTTATCTAAGTCAATGGAATCGGACTATCCAAGATAGTTCTATAGAACTATCCAAGGACGGGGTCTGAAGTGCTGCGAGCTCTAGAGTAGTGGGAGCCACAATAGATCCATGGGGTCGCGGTGGCGTAGGGGCTTTAAGGCCGCCCTGCTAGAATCTAACTATCTATCCAAGATTCACAGTAGCCAAACTATTCGATTCTACTTCCATTTCACTATTGTCGGCCTATCCTATGACTCGTATTTAATCCACCATAAAGACCTCTACATCCTCTTCGTTATTAACCTAGAGCTCATTATCGCTTCCTTAATATCAGCAATAGATCAGCGATGCTTTACAATCCCACTGCACAAGTCCTTTTCCCGCGAAAAGTCTTAATTTTTTTTTTTTTTTTTTTTTCACGAACACCTCTAAAGATTTCTATTATTATAACCGTTAATTTAATGTAAAACTTATCAACATTCTTCAAAACATCCTGTAATTTGTAACGCTAAAAATCTTTAAGAAATATTAATCAAAAACTTTTATTGGCAAGAAGTTTTTACAAATTATAAGCGAGATAACATTCATCTTGGTTCCAAATAGCTAATTCATTAATTTGATCCCACTGTTTAAACTTAACTGAGAGCTCATCGTTTATTAAATTACTAACAGAGTTTTGCTTCTGTGTATAATTAACCTAGAGTTATAATTAGCCTGCGCAGGGATTAATATTAATCAATAAAGCTTTCCTAAGGGTCGATTTTAGTACTCAATTGTTATGCTGTTTGAGATTAATTTAAAATTTTAAAAAATTGAATATACGGAAAATTCAATTGAAGTATAATCACTTTAAATCAATCCTAATTCCGATTTATTACTTATCTGTAAACAGGTAATGTGCATTAATATGGTTTATTACAAATAATTGAGGTAAACAAACTGTAGTTAGAATATAAATTATTGTATAACTCAAAAGTTCAACATAATCAAGTTACCTTTAAAATTAATTATTGTAATAATGTTTTAGGTAGAAATGTATGTAACGTTGTTTAACATGTTCAATTTATGTGAAATGTTTCATTTCCCACAGCTTTTCTTGACGCACTCGCTGGAAAATATATTACTAAATGTTCAATTTACTGAACAAGAATAAATTCCATTTCTTGTATATCAATTTTGTAAGCATGCCTTAGTTGAACAAAATTTCAAAATAAGTAGCCCAAAAAGGTTTTGTGTTTTGGGTTTTCCTTTCTCTTATCCACTAGAAGTATTGCGATCTTATCAAATTTTTACATTGAGTTTTTCACTGGAGATATTCCATTCTGAAGTCCTCAAGGTTTTTGAGGCTATTTAGAGGAGTGGTCAACCCAATCTGTCGACTCTGCACTCATTCTGGGTGTTCCCCAAAGAGCTGGTGGGGGTGATTACCCGATGTTGTGGCTGGATATGTGAGAAATTACGCGTCAGGGAAGTGGTTCCCCCCAATCTACAGTGCCCCGATCTTTAGGATTTTGCTTAATCACGTCATCAGGATTTTAAGGGTGTAAACTGGCCGCCTTAAAACACTTGGAACACTCAAATTTGAAGCCATGATTTTGAAAATCTGGTGAGGGTAATCGTTTTAGAGTTCAACTTTTCTAGAATATCTGGGTGAGTTCTTTCATCACAAGAGTATGCTGCAGAGTCTTCTCTGCACAAGTGGGGGCACGATAGATCTAAAAAGGTCACAGTGCGGAAAACCTCCGGAAAAAAAAAAAAGCGACCAGAACCAATCAAACGAAAGTACTACCTTACTGAATGGATTTTTCTAAGAATGGATTGAAATATCAGTAACAATTTGTCTTAAACATTACAAACTAACTGCACATCTGCAGATTTTAAACTTTTATCTGACAATAATTGTAATTCTGCATTTCTAATGCAAATTGAAAATATTTTTGCGAATAACGTAATATTCCCCTTTTTTCTGTGTAAGCCGTTGCCCTAGAAGATCTTGGAAATACTATAATCATACTCCTCCTTTTGGTCTACGTTCGATCCAGTCAATTGCTTATTTAATACCTGAGGTACCTTAAAGTTGTTTTAAACTGGATTTTCGGATAACGGTAGTCATAAAGATAACACTTCTGGGTCAAAATCATTTAAGAAATGAATTTTTGTCGAGGAATCGTGACAAATAGTATAGAAGATTTAGATAGTGTTACAGGCTTTCTTTACATTATATGTATATCTCGGAATTAGGCTTGTAATTCTTAAATAAGGCCGACTGAAATTCACAAGTTAGATGAAGTAATAGAGTTCTCACATTGTGTATTTAGTCCCTTACATTTGATTGAACAGTTATCACATTACTACACAGAAGCAAAATATTGTTATCTAGTACCAAGTGATAAGAAAACTAATTAACTATAAAAATAATAACAGTAGAATGCGCTAATGACTTTAGATGTCGATGTAATAAAAAAAAAAAGTCGCAGTAAAAATAAATCTGCTCTGATTTTAGGTCATCGATCTAGTACAAAAGAAGGTCAAAAGGGTAAACCTCTGACATCACGGATCAAAAATAATTTGAAATTAAATTTGCTATTTGTGTTCACTAGTATTTAGGTGTAACCGGTTGGCAACACTGAGTAAGGATAGCAGAAGGTTAAGTGTGGCGTGACCATGAGCGGGTCGTCTTTAGTTTTTTCTCTGGAGCTTATCTTAATCGTTTCTTGTAAATTTACCCTATTTACGCTCTCAACCTGTATTCTGATTGTCCACACAAGGTATAATGAATTGTGAATCATATTTGTGAAAATATGGACCTAGTCCAATCTCTTCATGTGTTAGCCAAGAATCGCCCGTCAGATAAGATCATGAATCTCAAAATTGGGATCTGGCACGTTCTGGGTGTCCAGCTACCCTTAGTAACTAATTCCGCCGTTGAGGACAAGAGGAAAATTGGTGTTATAGTAAAAGACTTATACTTAACTTCAAACGACACTACGTAAAGAGAGCATGTTAAGGCTAATATTCTAAAAAATAATGCAAATAAAAAGTAAGTACAAAACAATAATAAGAACAAATAAGTTCCCAATCATACATAAAAGCATAAGTGCATGTTCTAAGCACCTTCTAGCTTCCTTATTAATTACTATAAATTACAACTTTTGAACTAACGGTGTTATTGTATTTCCAGTGACGATATCTTACGGATAAGTGTAATTACACTTGATAGTTTCAAAAGCACGATTAGTGTTGGGTTAAAAGATTTCTTGAGTTTCTCCATTATCGTATTTTCTAATTAAATTTGAAAAGGTGTTCATTATTTTTAATTAATTATACTTTTATTAATTTTTTGATTTTAATCATTTTTATGTAAAAACTGAAGTCAGGTACCTTAGGTTACATTTACTGATTTATTTTCTTTTATTTCCTAATTATGTTAGAACGTAGGTATTTTAGGTATTAATAGTTAATGCTTAATTTGACCTTTTCTTTACCTATAGATATGTGAGGTCTTTCATTTGGCGTTAATTCTAAAATCTTTTTTAGATTGTTTGTATATATTGCAAATTTTCGCTTATTTGTTTGGTTCATTAGGATTGAATTGTAGCTTAGTCAATTATCTTGAATTATTCTGCTTCATTCTTTGTAGACTCATGGTTCATTATTCATAATTAACATTTCTGTGCTATAAAGTTGAATGCAATTCTCTGGCAGGTATTAGTTTCAAGCTTGGTGCAGATATTTAGTTTCTATGCTTATTGTTTCAGTTAGTATTGCTGTTGGCGATTTTTAATAATTGTTTAGTAGTGCTGTGGCACTGAATAGATAGAGTTGTTTGGCTTTGTGACCCTTATCGTTTCTTGTTCTGATTGTCAACAAAGGTAGAATAAATTGAACCACACTTTGTGCATATTTATGGATCCAGTCCCAATACTTGCTGTATAAGGGGAAAATTGGAATTTGGCATGTTTTCTGAGGCCCAATTACTACACATAATGGTATATAATTCCAATAGTGAGAACGAGAGCAAAATTGGGTTAAACAATATTTGAGAGAAACGCTAGTATTCGTTAGATAAGCATCTCTTCTTTTTTGTCTATTTCGCATTTTCATCCACAAATTTTTGCAACTCATTTTATTTGAGAGAAAATAAAAAAATAGGTAAATGTTAAGAAAATAATATTTAAGAATCTCAAATTTTCGTGAATTCCAAAGTTTACGAGAGTAAAAGAAATCGTATCGAGTATGTCAATCGGTTGACAAGTACCGATGATTTTTTATTTTTTCCCCATCAACCATTGGGTAAAGAGGAACATCCAAGCGGCTGAATAACAAACAGCAGGATCGTCTGTGTGTGGTGGGCTGTGACACTTGGGAAATGAGGGATTTAAGGAGGAGGAGGTGAGAGCAAGAAGGAAAACAAAATGGATGAGAGAGTATCCGTTAGAGAACACATGTCATGTTTGTTGTCTTAACATTTACTCTGTGAACTCTCAGCGAAAATAACTTGTGACACTATCCGGTTATTAACGCCATTAATTTAACAATCTCTTAGTATTACTGAAAATTTCCCACTTTTCCCCATTTTTCCGGAAAAATTATTCAAATAAAATATATATCGAAGACATTTTGAAAAAGTTGAATGGTATTGTCGCTAGCGGAATTTTCTTGAGTCTCAAAATTTTAGTAATTCATTACACTCTTTTTTAAAACACAGCAAGCAGAACCGTAAATTATATTGGTTAATTTAGTGGGAATAATGTTCCCACCCCTCTCCAAGAGTCCTGTATGAAGTTGCTATTGTTCTGAGGTAAATTTTATATTTTGCTTTGTTATTTCTGGCTTTGTGTTTTCATTTAATTATTTCTTTTGGGATTTTTTATACTTATTGAGGTAAACTCCAGTATTGTCTTGCTCTGTTGTCTGCTCAATTGAAGGAAATTAGCTTCTGAGAAATTATTTATTGTTTGTTTCTACAAAAACAATATATTTTAGGCCGTACTAGAGGCAAGAAGTAGTCGATTGTTAACCCCGTACGGTGAGAGATGAACTAGCCAACCTCTTCAGGGATCTTGGCATCCCTGCGGGTATCCCAGTCTTAACAACACAAGCATCCATAAATATACTAGGGCTGACAGAAAATTATTCAGGTTTTAGCGAACCTACATGATTTATACCCCCTACATTTACACATTTATTCTTTACAAGACGTCCCATGTACTTCAGCGCTAACACTAAAAATTCTATGGAGCCTTAAAAAGTAGACTTCATAGTCCTCAGTAGATTTATAGCAACTCTCTTCACAAACTACAATCTACCTGGTCTTAGTTTAAAAATTGTTTGTGAAGATCTTTGAAGAACTGAACTCCATTTGAAATATTTAAAGCATTTATAAGAGCTGGCCCCAATATTTAATTTGTAAAAATAATGGGCTATTTATATACATATGCTATAGTTCTGCATCATTTACCTTTGCTTAACTAGCCTGGAACTGTAGATTAAAGCACCTCAATTATTAATGTTATTTAGTTTATTTTGTTTGACAGAGAAGAATTGAGAATCTTTTGGTATAACTTTTTACTCTCCAAGTATCTTTTAATTTTTTTCATTTTATAATTGTATGTTATCTATTTTTTTCTCTTCCTCTCGTCTTTTCGTTCTCATTAATGTATTAATAACATTCTTGTAAATATCTTTGTAATTCATTTAACTGAATGTATTTATATACTCGTAAGCAGCTACTCTAGCAGTCGGTATTGGTCATGCTGTATACCTTTTCACTTTTGTGTTATTGTATTTATTTAAATAAAGGTTATCACAATAATAATAATAATAATATAGTCCTGAAGCATGTGAAACATCGCTTCAAAGAGTTTTTTAACTCAAAACATACGCTGTTGCCCCACATAGGGGGAAAATGCAGAATTCTAATTATTTTAAATCAGTTTTCCCGTTTTACGTTCAAAGATATTGGAGGCTTTTCACAAAAGAATGTCTCTTTTTTTTTTTGAGGAATTTAGTTATTTGAGGACTTAATTTTTGAGGAATTTCTCTTATCAAGAGATTCGTCTTGATTTTTCATAGCATTTATATGTATATATTTTACCCTTCCATTCGCTCCACACTCTTAGATAGCTTGGGTTCCAACTATACATTTAAGATAACAGTTTTCTTATTGTTTTTCAGGTTACCAGAGTAGCATATGGAGCGGACGTTATGAAGATGTGCAGTTGGGCAGGCCTACTCCTGTTGGCTGCTGTAGGAGCAGTCGGCGGCCAATCCGGTAGCCCGCAACAATGTCCATTACACCAAGAGATTGCACCCTGTCAGTGTATGATCAAAAAAAATGGTCTAGATATTTTATGCGAATCAACAGATTTATTCCATATAAATCGTGCTGCTACAGTATTAAAAGGCAAAGATGGCGCTGTAGTCTATTATCTAAAGTTGCGGCACAACAATTTACCAAAATTACAAAGTTTCATTTTTCTCGGCATAGATATCAGACATTTAACAATACATAATAGTAGTCTAGCCGTCGTTGAAGAATCGTCGCTCAGTTCTATGGGTAAGTGTTCCTTATCTAGTATTTGTAATTTTGTTTCTATTTTATCTATTTATCTCTTGTAAAAGGAACGAGAAACTTACATTCGGGCATATTTTCAATGTTGGTTGTGTCCCACCTGAGACCCGGACTTTAACTTAATAGCAAAATATCCCTCAACCAAACAGTTGCACTTAACTGAATTGATTTTCTACTATTTTTGCCTAAGGTTTTCTTTTTACCAGCGCATTCGTATTGAATTCAAGTAGATCTACAAATTTATTTGAAACATTTTTCCTTGGAAACTTTATTAAAGGCACTACTAGGAAAGAGGTAGGCATTCCTCTTAAGTTCCCATTTCAATGTACTACAGTCTCATTTGATTTTATACTTATAGGTTTAAATAGATTGCTGGAATGTCCCAAGTTGGATGGAAATTCCTCTACTTTAATGAGTTACTTTTTGGGAGTGCATTTTCCTTAAAGAAATCCTGCGATTATAGGATTAAATAGATTGCTGGAATGTCCCAAGTTGGATGGAAGTTCCTCTACTTTAATGAGTTAATTTTTGGGAGTGCGTTTTCCTTAAAGAATTCCTGCGATTATAGGATTAAATAGATTGCTGGAATGTCCCAAGTTGGATGGAAATTCCTCTACTTTAATGAGTTACTTTTTGGGAGTGTATTTTCCTTAAAGAAATCCTGCGATTATAGGATTAAATAGATTGCTGGAATGTCCCAAGTTGGATGGAAATTCCTCTACTTTAATGAGTTACTTTTTGGGAGTGCATTTTCCTTAAAGAATTCCTGCGATTATAGGATTAAATAGATTGCTGGAATGTCCCAAGTTGGATGGAAATTCCTCTACTTTAATGAGTTACTTTTTGGGAGTGCATTTTCCTTAAAGAAATCCTGCGATTATAGGATTAAATAGATTGCTGGAATGTCCCAAGTTGGATGGAAGTTCCTCTACTTTAATGAGTTAATTTTTGGGAGTGCGTTTTCCTTAAAGAAGTCCTGCGATTATAGGATTAAATAGATTGCAGGTATGTCCCAAGTTGGATGGAAAGTCCTCTACTTTATTGAGTTAATTTTTGGGAGTGCATTTTCCTTGAAAGTAGTCCAGCGATTTTGTTTCACCTTTTTTTATTTGGATAATAGTTCTGGGAGACTGGCAAGAGTAGGCATCCTTCTTAAAGTAATATATAGTTTTATAAATCTTTCTTTCTGACGGGCACGGTGAGTCTTTCAAATGACCGTGAGATCGAAATGACTGAGCCGTGGAACATCTGATCGGCTACTTCCTACAGGAGATTAATTTAACTAAGTAATGCTTAGTTAAGGGCTCTTGATTCTTGTTGATGAATGCACTTCTCCCACTGCAGGTAGTTGCAGGTAAAAAGATGCTTAGATCATTCATAATTCTCTCGAATCCTTCATTCATTCTTTTTATTTGAAAATTACTGGGATATTTTTTTTTTTTTAACAAATTTTTGTTTAAATTAAAAATGTACTTTATATAATTTAACAATGAAGGCATTCAGCAATCTCTAGTAAAGGACCACCTGTGATAATTTGAATGGCTGAGAAGAGTGGCAGTCATAAATTATTAAATGACGTCTGTAGGAAGCATTGGTTAATTAATCAAAAGCAATGGTAAACAATTCTCCTTTTGGGTGGGTCCTGTAGGGATGTATTAATGCCGTGCTTACATTCCTACACTCTGCTAACCAGAGCTTCGCATCAAAGCTATAAAACAAACAGAATGGTTGGTACGCCAAATTACTAGAGCTTACAAGCTCAAGTTCTATCACAAGCATTCCTTAAGTGCTTTACAAATCGTGCAGCAAGTTTACCTTAGTTGCTTGCTCTTTAATTAAGTCCTTTTCATTATTTTCTATTATTATTTTATTTAATAAATATAAAACTATTTTTGGTTATTATTCAAGTTTTTTATCTTTTCTCGTACTTTCTTTTATCAGAAAAGAGTATGAAAGTGGGAATTGAGATCGTGTTAAAGTTTCAGTATCAAGTTTTCAGCGTTCTCTTTGTCTGACTCTACTGAATGGTTATTTCATTTTTTTAATTTAGATATTCTGGAAAAGAACTTGTTTTAATTTTGTATCCTCGGACATTCAGAGCGAATATTTTTCGAATAAAAAGTAATTCTTAGTATTTTTTGGGTAATAGAAATAGGGAAATTTTCCTCTTAAGGCCATTTTGGTGTTATGTACAATCCTATCACTACTTCCTCATTCCTAGGGATTCTAGGGGAAGGAGTATGCTGATCAGGCAATATGGGAAGGACCTTCTTTGGTTACAATGATTCACAACCTTGTTGTTCCTGTATCCAACTTTCGTTTTAGAACTGGAGTGATTTTTGTTTAAAATAGTTTCAGAAAAGCTGGAGATCCCCTACACTGGACTATCGTCAGGAGGAAAAGGCTCTTGGTCTGTCTCTTAACTCGTACGATTCTGCTTCAGTTAACTAGGTATTAGATCCACCAGCTAGTTTAGGTGTTGGAGTGGGGGGGGGACACGATTCTTTGGCCTACCCATTTATTTTGAACCAATCACCAATTTGTGCAGCATATGCTGATATAAATGAATCTACAAGCCACTTTGTAGATGATTGTCATCGCACTTATGGTACTTCCAGATTCCTTATGTATCTTCTAGGGTGAGGGTCTTTCTTTTACGTGATTGTCACGTCTGGTAAGTTAAACGAACTTTCCAACTTTATACGAAGTTCTGAGTGGACTCAATCGTCCCCTCTCTCTTATTCTGCTGCTTCTAATACCATTAGTGTTCCGGTATCGTACGACCATCCAGCTTATTGGTTAGTTGATGTTCTGGTAATGAAGATTATGGTAGGAAACGGGGCTAAAGTCTTCTTCTTCTGCAGTCTTTCTTTTGCGTGGACGTTGAAATTAGATTAAATGAAAAATGGCTCCTTTGTTTTGCTCAAGACTCTGCAGTTAGGTTACGTATGCAAAGCTTTATTTTTTTTATTTTAATCATAAGAATTTTTTTAAGGCATTTTTGGGCAAGTTTTGAGAGTATCAAACCATATGTTACATATTATCGGGAAATTTAACTTAAGCCATTGCTGGTGTAGTGATGCGATTAGACTTCCCTCTTTAAGTTTCATTTAATTGAGGGTAAGGCACTTCCATTTGTTTAATACGAGGTGTGGCTATTAAATAACGAGACAATTGCTGTAAAACATTCTATTTTAAATTTATACATATTTACGTAGTTATTATCACCTTCAATATACACCCCTCCAATATCCCTACAACGCTCCATGCGAATTTACCATTGTTCGTAACAGTGCTGGAAGTCTTTTTCTGGTGAGCTCCTGCATGACGCGTGCCGCTTTTTTTTTCACAGCTTCAACGAACTGAAATCGTGGTTCTTTTAAGGCAGATTTGACTTTGGGGAATAGATAAAAGTCACATGGGGCGGCCAGGTCAGGCGAATAAGGCGGATGGCCTCGGATGTTGTACTTGGCCAGAAACATCTTGACCAGACAATGCAGTGTGAGCCGGTGCGTTGTCCTTGATGGAGGAGAACCCCGTGACTTGTTCTTTTACAAATCGGGTCGTTTTTTTTCCTTACTCTTTCACAGAGTTGAGCAAGCACCTCACCAGTAGTAATGTTGATTAATTATAATCGATATTTTCATCCGTTTTGGACGTGAAAGGGCAACCTGGGGGCGGTCATAATCTGCGACGTCTTCTCGGCCATCTTGGAAACGCTTAAACCACTCAAACATTCGCGCACGTGATTAACATTCATCGCCATAAACTTCTTTTAATAAAAGATCAAGTTTCAGTAGAGGTTTTACCCAGTTTTGATGTGAAATTTCACGACAATTCGTTGCTGTACTACATTGTATAGTATCAGATGTTTTTCCGGCAAAACGAAACTAACACCTCTTACACAAATGACGGTTCCGGTCAGACACGTGAGACGCTGCTATCGAAAGAGAAGGCTTTACGCTGCACAGCTGTTCCGGTCGTTAGGATTTGGCGCATGCATAGTTCTTCTGTTAGCAGCATCAGTCTCGTTATTTAATAGCCACACCTCGTAGATAACCGGGAGATTGGGATATGGGGCGGCAAAAGTGGAATTGTTGTGAAAGCTTTAAAAATGGACGAATATGAAAGTGAACTTTTTTTTTAGGGTTTTAGGTTATAAAAAAAAAAAAAAAGTTATTAAAGCTTTGCAGTAAATATTGAGGTAGCAATTTCAGAGGAGGTCCAAACGAGTTGAGCAAAAACTTCTGTAATTCTGCTTTATAGTTTCGCTCTGTAATAAATTAGCTACAGTTTTCTAACTGGCCGTGTTGTTGTTGTTTTTTATTACTATTACTGTAATAATAAATAAAATAAAAGAAAAAATATAAAGTTTAAAAAACTAAACTAATTTACAAGGGGCGCTCCTATCCGACCATTTGCTGGCCCTCCTCCACCACTCACAGTTACCTCAATATTTTAAAAAAGTTTACTCCTAATTTCCGCCCACCCCTCCGGCTCCATACCCCAGACCATTAGCTTTGTTCTTGTTCATTAAATCTACAGTCGTATATACTGAACACCACCGGTACACAGATCTCTTTGGGGCACCTATCTCTTGATGCCTCATTTAATGTCCCCTGGACTCCATCCACCCGAAGCTCATTTAGTTGAATTAAATTTTACCAGTTTCTACCTTGGGTTGATTAAAGCGTAAAACAGAGGCTCTCAATTAACTTTTCTCACTTCAGCCATATAATTATCGCAATTTTCCCTTTAAACAATACAAAAAACAATGGAAGAATGAATAATTCAAAGTTGATCTTTTATTAGATCTAAATTCAAGTAAATTTTAACCAACTTATGATCACTAAAAATAGCGATAGAGTAATTATGCGTGATGCAAAGGAGGGAAAGTTTATTTTAGGAGGATCTAGGTTTGATTTGCTTTATCTCTTCTCCTGCGTTTAGATCGTTCCTTTATATTGGTGGTTCCCAACCAGTGGTCCGCAAGAACTAAGATATGGTCAGCGAAACACTTAACATTTTTAAAATAATAATATATTTATTTGACGGGCGACGAAGGCGCAGTGAGTGAGACGTAGACCGCCAGTCCAGGAGTCGACAAAAAAAAAATCAGATGATGATATGCGTGTCGCTTTGAGCAATCTCATCAATCCCAGGATTGCCCTATCTTGTTAAGAAAATGCAAGCTCAAATAGCAGCACAATAATATAACTGAAAACATAATCACAATGTTAATTGAAGTTTATTTTTAAAATCTAAAAGTAGTTTACTGTGATATTGAACCTTGTGGTCCCTGCTAACAAAAAAAAATATTAAAATAGCCCCTGGTCATAAAAAGGTTGGGAACCACTGCTTCTTGATCATGCGAAGAGTTTGGTTATACACCACAAAAGTTGAAGTAGATTTCTTCTCCCGAAGAGATTTTAAATCCCATAGTTTTCTAGGGAACAGATTATTTTGTTTTTATTATTATCATCCCCTTTATCTACACTAGTCTTCTGACCAACGGGATGGGCAAAAATTATGAGGAAATGCCTGGATTATAATATATATACGAGGTGTGGCTATTAAATAACGAGAGTGATGCTGCTACAGAAGAACTATGCATGCACCAAATCCTAACGACCGCGACAGCTGTGCAGCGTAAAGCCTTCTCTTTCGATTGCAGCAGCGTCTCACGTGTTTGTAGAGAAATCTGTCTGACCGGAACCGTTCTTTGTGTAAAGAGGTGTTAGTTTCGTTTTGCCGAAAACATGTGATACTACACATGTAGTAGAGCAACGAAATTTCACATCAAAAACTTGGTAAAACCACTACTGAAACTTATCTTTTATTAAAAGAAGTTTATGGCGATGAATGTTTATATCACGTGCGCAAGTTTTTGAGTGGTTCAAGTAGTTTCCAAGATGGCCGAGAAGACGTCGGAGATGATAACCGCCCAGGTCGCCCTTCCACGTCCAAAACGGATGAAAATATCGATTATAATTAATCAACATTACTACCGTGAGGTGCTTGCTCAACTCCGTGAAAGTTTTAAGGAAAAAACGAGCCGATTTGTGGAAGACAAGTCATGGGTTCACCATCAAGACAACGCGCCGGCTCACACTGCATTGTCGTAGATATATAAATAGAGAGGGAGTGCAAGAGAAGAAATCATAATATGATTCCATTTTCTTGCAATCCTCCACATGTGATCCGGCTTCTCTATTCTTACACCTGCCCTCCGGGAGGTCATTTTATTTATTCACTACCCCCAGAACACGAGTAAATACTCGCCCATAATGCTCTTAACCAACTCGCAAGGAAGAAAAACAGAAATGACGCTGCATATACGTATATATATACATAAATGTGGGTCTACAAGTTATTTAACTTCTTCTACACACAATGGTAGGTGGCCAAAGTGCCACTAGAAGAAGAAGAAGAAGCTGGCAAGTGGTGAGTGGGGGTGGAGAAATAGCTGTTGGATTAAGAGTATCATTTCCAAGTCTCCTTCCATTTTACTGGGAACCAGCAGTGGCCCTCCAGGGTAAACAACCAACTAGTTCATCCTCCAAAAAAAGAAAAAAGAAATATTATATACCTTTATTCCTGTTTGGGAAAACTAGAAGGTGAAAAAAAATGTAAAAACAACTTTTAAGTTTTTCATACAACTGGAAAATTTATGTCTTTTCTTTTTTTAAATATCTAATTTGATTCATTTATTACTAAGAAATATAATTCATAAATTTTTTCCCCCCAAATTTAGAATTTTATTTGCTAATTCCTTGGGTGATGAGGCCGTACATTATGCTGAAATAGCACTTTAGAGGGGAAGGATAAATTTCCTCATTTGGAGCGGGGGGCCGTAATTTTTGTACCTTACTCTATTAAGATGATTATTTTTCATTAATTAATAATTTTTGAAGACTTCTTTAAAGGAAACTGGCGAGGTCTGTGTTAACACATCATTGGAGAGAGATGTAGTAAATAAACAAGCTTATTTAGGACCATTTGTGTTTAGGTCTTCCGGTTCCCTGTTGCATTTCTCTTGGTTACGTAGACAATGTCAAATAATAAGCGCATCATTAATTTGTCTGGATATCTTGTTCATGAGTAACTGGTGTGTTAGATTTTAAATCACTAATAATGATTTTTTTAAAACTTATTATTATTAAAGATAAATACCAAAATCTAATTTCTCTTTATAGGATAGTTCACTCTAGTGCTGGGGCGTAAAAACTGGCGGCCCCCCCGAGTAATTTCTTGTGGCCCCACGATGTATTGAAATAAAATACAAAATATAAAAAAAAAAAAATGAAGGAAATAGCGCTAAACGGGGAAGATCGAGGCAATATCGTACACACAATTCCCCAGTTTTTGATAAACTACTGAAGACGGAGTATACTGGCCCAGGGTCTTTTCTGCGGGGCCTGTGGGCTTGTAAATAAACGCGGTGACTTAGTTCCGGCAACTGCTAGAACCCGGATCTACCACTCTCACTGAAATTCCAGTATGATTCGGTTTTAAAAGATGAAGTAGGAATTCCCCTAAATATATTCTTATTTAGCTGAGAAATATCCAAATTTGTTTGCTATACAAAATTTTGCTGGTTATATCTGGAGTACGTCCTTGTGTGAGCAACTATTTCCCGTCTATGAAATTAGACAAAACGGCATACAGATCAAGATTGACTGGATAAACTGATCTATCTACCTTAATGAAGAAGATTTTCGGTTCTCAGTCTCTGAGAATCCAGATATTCGGAAATATGTTGTGGACCCGCGTGAATCTTGCCTGTTGCACCAAAGTGGCCAATGGTTTAATTGAGTTTCAAACCCCCAGCTCCAGTAATTGATTCAAAATTTTCTTGATCCTATCGCCACAATGTTTTAGCGAACAAAGATCTATCTTATACGGCTATCTACAGGATGTCATGTCTCCTAGGCTGTACATACTTCCGGACAATTTTTAATGAATCAATCCTACAGGACAGTTTTAGTAGTGTGTCTTGTCTAGTCTAAGCGTTTCTTGTCTTGTCATACTACTGTACATCTGAACCTATTTTGGTAAGTAGCCAAAAAGTTACCTACCTCCTCTTAACAGCTGGTAGAGAACGTGCAAATTTATCCATTTAGTAAATTATCATGAAAAGAGATTACTACTATATTAATGCATAAAAATGAAAATTTCTCTATTAAGAGAAGGCTTTACGTTCGTCAAGTTATTTAAAAAAAAAATTAAGTATAAAATAACCCAGACCGAGAGAGGTAACCAACCCTAAGTGTGCGTAGTTCTGTCTGGTCTGTGAGTAGAACGGGGAAAATTACGAACGATGGTAAGAGTTTGCAGCAGCGTGGGGAATAAAAAAAGATGGAAAGAGAAAATTTGATAAACTTAAAGGAAGGTTGGTTATGATGATGGAGGGGAGAGAGATAGGGTTGGTAACAGCTTGGTTACCTTGTGAACTTGTTACGCTGAACTTAAAATTAAGGATTTCCTACAACAACAACAACTACAGTAACCATGAACAACAAAAACACCGCTCCGTTAAAGAGCAGTTTGTTGGTTATCCCTTGCTTTCCCTTTTTTAAATTCATTCACACTTACAAGCACTCGTTTACAGCACAAACACTTCAACCTTATCCGTGATGTTGGTTTTTCTTTTTTTCGCTTCTTTCTTCTGTTAACCTTCAATTTCAACAGCGATTGTTTTTGTTAGAAACCAATGCTGTTCTAAAGTATTCCTTTTCGTCTTGGAAGTTACTCTTCATTTCAGTTCAGTCTGCTTCTAGAAATTGAAATATTTTCTGGTGAATTTTCAGTTCAATTATAATTATCGCTATACACCATTTGTGAGGAAACATTACCGGCCCTGAAAATAATAATAAATTAGCGATCGCATCTCATTTTGAAGAAGGTGATGGATGATGCGGCGAACTTGGTGTTCATGGCGTCCAAAGAGAAAGCACACATTTTTTTTAGTCCAAACCTAATTCTTCCGTGCTTTGAATATCCTGGTCTGAGTAACGTAGGTGTTAGTGGATGATCTTGGAGAAGTTATCTAGGCCAAAACTCGCCGCCACCAACATTGGGGGGCAAGAGCTTACGCCCTTGAGTTTCTATTGAGTTAGATTGGATAAATGACTCAACAAAATGGCATCCAAAACATTTTACGGTTGTGTAGAGCAACATTTAGACTTGCATTTCCACCGACATGTCGCGGTCTAGCAGTAAAAGACTTTTCAGAGGCAGTTAGGTTGTTGTTTCAAGAAAGAAATCAGTAGATCATCTGCGTTGAGATCACAAATATCTTTTGTGACAAATCCCGTTCATCACAGTGGCAATTGAAGGTTCCCACTTGATTAGAACAATTTAGAGTTGATCGATCAATTTTGTTACTCGAGCTCATAGCGACTTTACAACTGGTGTTTGGTATTAGTAACTTCTTTGGACTTGATCGTTCTCCTGCAATTTTCCAAAAAAAAAGACTATACTGAGCCCAAAATTAGTCACAACCTTATACACCTTTTTAACTCCTAACAGTAGATGCTGGTAGAATTTCTGCCTTGTAGAAATACCGCATTTAAATCCAATACACGTGTATGGGATTTAGTAGGCTCAACGCTTAAGATATCCTCCTCATTTTTTGAACAACTTAGAGGAGTATACTTGGAGGAACAACTTTACCGTAATGACCTAACTCTTCTATTGTTTTAGAAATCATGTTCGAGATCAATAGTTAACTGTGAACATTTTTAAGCATAATATAAGTTTGTCCTTTTTCTGGGTGGTGTTTTTTCCTTTTTTTGCTCCCAGTTTATTGAGGAGTGAAGAGATAGTAGGAGGAAGAATAGTGCGATTCATGGCGATAAAGGGGAACTTGCTTCCACGGAAGATTATGTACGATTTTTTGTACGAACAGTACGAGACGCTACCGCGATTATTCTGATCTTAACGCTTCTGTCCCTTCTCAAAGTTTTTTTAGTCCTTACGAGCGTAGAATTTTATAATCAGTATGAACTAAATTCCCTCTCCAAAAAAAAATAGACAAGATCTAAATTCTCCCCAAACTTAAGTATTGAATAAAACAAAACAAAATGCGGTTGAATCCTGTTAACAAGTTGTGTACCGTTCAAAGGGATTGGAATGCCCAATAGATGTGGTAAATTGCACAAGGAGTCAAGTAGGGCTGTTACCGCACCGCAGCAATGTTCCAGATTGGCCCTTCGGTTAATTAGTTGAATATACGGGTATGCACAAGCTTATATAACCACAGCTCTTTTACATCTGCCAAATGAATGCATAATTTCCTTATTTGACTCTAGAGCTCTTACAATTTCGACGACCTACTTTTAATAATTAATACAACAGTGTAGAAAATGAAGGATTATTATATCCTAGGATGACCCTCAGATGAGAACTCAATCGAAAGCAACTTCCTATGATTCTGTATTTGTTTTGTAAGTATTTTGTACGGTTGTTTAAGAATGTATACTGACCATTTAGTTAGCTATTTACGTTGCCCTTTAACGAATTCCAGCCCTTTATTTTTATACACTTTTAAACTGCATTGTAACTATATTCATAAAGTTTTATTGTTGCCTCATGATCGCCTTCCTAGAATACTAGCAGAAGAAATTATTAATAAAAAAATTATTCTGGCATAAAGAGCTTCAAACTTCAAGCTGTCCAAATTCTGCCAAACAAGTATGTAGTAGCGAGACGGTAAATAAGCTATTGGAAAGTGTTGGCTCGGAATGTGAAAATAGCCTGCGGCATAAGTATGAATAAATCCCAGATTCACAGTTTGTATAAGGAGCTGAAGGTAAATCTGGGTGTGAGAAGCATTATCTGGGAAACCACAATTATACTGTTCACAAGAAGCAGGTTATTTTCAAATTAAGGGGCCAATTATTCCTAAATTATAACCTCAGCAGATCTGGTACCTTCTTTCTTTGAAAATTTAGTCCATTTTCTTGGTAGGTATGTGTCCCGTACTCCAGGAATTTAGAATCAGATGGCTAGGGAGAAAATTATTTATGTTATGAAAGGGTGACAAATTATTTGACTAGGATAATTTGTATGAATACACCAGGAGAGCCGGGAGTTACAGATTATATGTAATTTCACATTTCAATTTTTTTCGTTTTATACTTTTAAGTTCTTCTTTTAGATTGTGAGAGTCAACTTGTCGGACGGACTACGTGTCCATATACAAGTGTTATTTGTGTATATATAAGGTAAGTAGGGGGAAGACGCAAGTACCGTCAGATTTTGCATATCTACAACTGGATGAGAGCAATTCCTACGTTAGAGCGTTTAGTCATCAACCGTGCTTGTGAATATTTCTATTTATATCTAGTTTAATCGTCGTTAAACTGAAAATTCAACTCTTTGAATTCGGCGAGTACACATTTTATAATATTTCGTTGTCCATTTCTTAAGGTTTGGTGACGGATGGACTAGATTAAACATAATAATTCCGTGATATTTGTGTTGTGTGCATCTTGGTGAGTACGTGTTAGCTTGAAACAACATGGCTGAAGCCGTAGTACACAAATAAATCTATGTGGCATCTTCCGCCAGTGCTTGGGGTAAGATGCCACCTATTGAACTGTTTCAATTTCATATTTATTCTCATTCATTATTACATTTTGAGAATATGAATGACAACCAAGAAGTCAACGCACCTCTGGCAATAGCTTTAAGAAGCAGCAGCGGTTCCAACATGGCAATTGTTGACAATTATCCAAAATTATTGTACCTACTGTTTCAAAGATAAACACATTATTATTACGGATCATTTTCTTAAATCCACTTATTTTGGTCTCTGGCGATCTCAAAATAGATATTTCCAGTGTAAATGTAAGATCTTGTAATACTTTTCTTAAGACAGAGAAAAAAAGATAATCATCAAATTAATTGATAAGTATAAGTTTGTAAATAGCAAGCTCCTGATTGGCTATTAGATCTGTATGCCACATCCCAAATACCATAAATTAACAAGCTATCCAATTAACTGTTACAGAATTAACAATCACTCCCAAACAGTGAACAACTCCAATATTACAAAGAGCAATTAAACTGCGGCAATGAACTTACTCTGCCATCTAAATAACATTGAATCAACTAACCAACTGTTGTACTTGGTTTTTCATGTTCCCAGTTTCTATCTAAATCACAGTTTCTACTCTCGCTCGAGATAAGCCCCAGATCTGGTAGCATTCTTTTCCCAGATTAGAAACGTGACTCGTAACAATTAGCCCATGAGACTACCTCTAACCCATGGCTCTAACCTTAGCCACGGGAATGCAAAAGCGGGCGTGGAGAAATTAGCTATTTCTTGTCCTCCTTTCCCAAAAACAGATATTTTCAATTTTGGATCTAATCTATGTTTCCGAGATCCTCTGGAAATTATTTTTAATCTTCTATTCCTCTCAAGGTATTGTCTTGGACAAAATCAGAGAACCGAAAGTGCCTCTTTACAAGGAATTAAAACATTTCTGTGGAATTCCGAAATTTAAGAAAATGGTTTAAGCGGAGGTGCGACTTATCTCAGTAAATTTTATTATTTTCAACTATTTTTTCTTAAAAAATAATTTCAAGAAAATTAATATTTTCCAAAATTGAGCAAATAATAGTCACATGATCCGTTTCATTCAGGGCATCAAATTAATCAATATTTTCTTGGAGATTATTGATTTAATCATAAATTGATAACTTAAAAAAAATCTTTTAAAACTAATATAAATTTCTTATTTTCTAGGGCAAGGTTTGACACAATTGGATTTATCATTGAATTCTCTAAGCTCTGTACCATCTCAGGCTTTCAGAAGTCTACATCATGTACTCATCCTGAACATGAATCATAACAAGATAAGCGCACTACATTCAAAGGCTTTCGAAGGACTTGATACTTTGGAAATATTGACATTATATGAAAATAAAATTAGCAATATCGAATCAGACGCTTTTAAAGGATTGGATAAGTGAGTAAAAATTCTTTATTTTATTTGTATTGTTTTCTTATTTTCATATAATAAGCAGCATTACTGCGTTATTACTCAACAAGTGAAGGAACAAAGAGAATCTTAAGTCAAAAGAATCATTAAGAAGGCAGCGATGGCATTCCCTAGAACAGTTGCACTTAACCTTTTGTCGTTCCACACGTACCCTTTTGATTGTTAGGAAAAGGGCTACAGAATAATTAATGCTTAAACACTTAAAGCAGGTGCGCATAAACTAAAGTTAGTTCGAAATGTTTTGTTTTTTTTCGTGCAAAGAAATTCTCATCTTCAGATTCAAGGTAGGACGAAATTTAACGTCGAAGTAGCACCTAGAAATGCCCTAGAAACGTTGTAGACCCAAATCAATAAACATTTTTAAATTTCGTATAAGCCGTTTGCAAGAAACTTTTTTTTAAAAAAGTGAGAAAAAATTCTGTCAATAAACTGGTTTTTCGGGTTAGGAATAGTCCACTAGTGTCGGACATTTTTTTTTTTTACATATGTAATTACATTGTAATTTGTGTTAATTGAAGCTGAGCTTATATTTACTCTGGTGGGACCCATACACATTCTTGTCTCTACTGCTAACCACATGCTGTGAGCAAGTTTGCTAGCTTTTAGGAATATATTTACAAATCTGGAAAAGTTTTAAGTGGTTTTCAATTATTTCAACATTTACCTAACTTTTCATAAATAGACTACCAAAGTTCTACTTTGTAAACTAAAGCAAATAATAATTATTGAATGTTGTTATGCTAATCAGTAAAACTTGATTTTATAACAAAAATACAGTACCGTGAATTCGCAAAACTTTCTCATACTGAAAATCAGAATAAATTTACCATAATTATGTTAATTTTTCACCAAAAATATACATATTGTATTTAGAAGATATTCGAGTGTAAGCGCGTGGTGATTCGCCCAGAGATTTGGACTGAAGACAAAGATAGTATTATTAACTTACCAGACTCCTAACTCTTGTCAACCAATTACCTGGTTTTACTGATTAAGTTTTGATTTTGTGATTTTGATCTTGAAGTTACAATCGGGTCTCCAGGTGTTGGGACTAAATTGAATTATAAAGATGAATTTATAGGTTTCGTGACCGTAATTTGTTAACTTAGGATTCAAGATTGGCGAGGAATCGGTCAAATAAAAAAACAAACTCGTCTTTTTTAGCCAACGTTTCAACAAATATATTGTCCTCTTCAGGGCGTGGCTATGCGGGTTGGTTGAGTTAGAGTTTCTGTATTTAGAGTGCTGAACACTGAACGCCTTCCATTGTAATCTTTATGAGACACATCATAGTCTTTCTTGAGATGGAATTCCATTGCTTGGTAAAGCTCTGTTCCCTGTTGATGCTGTCGTAGACAAACGTAGAAGTCAACAAAAAAAAAAAAGAAAAGCGTTCTTTCGTTACAGATAACACTGTCCATCACCGTAAAAAGCTCTTCATGGAAGAAAATCGTGAGAGCCAAGCAGCTGGATTCGAACCCGGAATCTCCGAGAGGTTATCCAATATACGCTGACCACTGAGCCAATATCTATCCTTACTCTGATATTTTCCTTCAAATAAAATCCACTTGAGTTAATAGGTGTTCTCAGAACATAGAGACTATATTATTCTAATCAACTTTAAATAGTTTGTCTTTCCGTTTGCCATCATTATTGATATTTGCACGTTAGAGATAGCTAAAAGTTAGCGTTTAATTACAATTAATATGAAGTGAAATTTTAACTGTAAATTAATAATACTTGATCAAAGAAAGAGAGAGAGTACGACCGACAGATGTGTAAATATTGATCAGTTCATCACTGATGATGCTGTACGACAGAAAGATGAAATTAAACCTCAAGCCTATTCTATCTCTTAACATCCCGGAAATGACTCTTCTTGACCAATCCAACTTGTCACCAATACCGCCTCTTTATGTCCCGCTTCCTTCCAGTTCTCATTATTAAGTTATCAGCGCTTCTCTCGCTAACTAATTCAAATAGCTTTCATTAATTAAATATAATTAAGTCCTCTGTCGCCCAGTTGAGCTAAATTCCGAAGCATTTTTAACTCCCCTCTCTAGAAAAGAACTAATTTCTTTAGATCCTCTTAGTCAGTGCTTTCTTTATCTGATTTTACTTAAGAAAGTACTTTTCACTTTGCCCTTCTTTATTAATTCTCTCCTTCTTCCTCGTGTTAAATTCAATTTCTTTTTCTTCAAATTCTTTTTAATGAAATTACATTTCTTTTATATTTTTATTTTTTTTGTACTGTTAAAGATAATAGAATTATGTGTCGTAACTTTATCTAGTTCTTTTTCTTAATTCTTTAAAAAAATCTTATTGTGAAAAGATCGCACGATCTTCTTTTACACCAATTCTTAAGGAATTTTCTATCGAAACGTTTAGTTTCTCTCAATTAGATTAGATTGAACAGTTTTTGGTGATTTGATTATTTAATTCAAATTCACAAAAGATTATTGCCAATTTCAGTCATAGTTTTAAAAAAAAAAAATAATCCCAAGCTTACAACTTAGGATATCTTCTAAGCTTATGCTTATTAACTACTTTTTTTAACAGTTTTAATAACCAAGGTTGGGTTCTGTCTTCTGTCTTGACTGTTTCGGTACTGTACGAGGGTCGTTTGAAAAGTCCGTGCAAAAATAAAAACTACTTAATTTTTTGGGGTAAACCTTTTTTATTTTTCAACATAGTCTCCTTTTAGGCTTATACACTTCGTCCAACGCTGCTCTAGTTTGTTGATCCCTTCCGAATAATAGGATTTGTCCAAGTCTGAAAAATAGCCATTGGTTTCTGCAATCACCTCCTCGTTTGAATAAAATCTTTTTCCCGCCAGCCATTTCTTCATATTGGGGAACAAATAGTATTCCGAGGGAGCCAAGTCTGGTGAATAGGGGGGATGTGAAACGAGTTGGAACCCTATTTCCATTAATTTTGCGACCACAACTGCTGAGGTGTGAGCTGGTGCGTTGTCGTGATGGAAAAGGACTTTTTTGTGGGCCAATCGTGGGCGTTTTTCTTGCAGCTCGGTTTTCAAACGGTCCAATAACGATGAATAATATGCACCTGTATTGGTTTTACCCTTTTCCAGATAGTCGATGAGGATTATTCCTTGCGAATCCCAAAAGACAGTCGCCATAATCTTTCCGGCCGAAGGAACGGTCTTCGCCTTTTTTGGCGCAGATTCCCCCTTGGTAACCCATTGTTTAGATTGTTCTTTGGTCTCAGGAGTGTAGTGATGTATCCATGTTTCATCCACAGTGTCCTGCGGATTCTTCTGGAACAGCTGCAAACCGTCCTTGCAACACTTCACACGATTTCGTTTTCGGTCAAGCGTGAGCAATCGCGGCACCCATCTTGCGGATAGCTTTGTCATGTCCAAATGTTGATGCAAAATATTATGTACCCGTTCATTCGAGATGCCCACAGCACTAGCAATCTCACGCACCTTCACTCTTCTGTCATCCATCTCCATATCATGGATTTTATCAATGATTTCTGGAGTAGTAACCTCAACAGGGCGTCCAGAACGTTCAGCGTCACTTGTGCCCATATGGCCACTCCGAAAATTTTGAAACCACTTATAAACTGTTCTAATCGAAGGTGCAGAGTCACCATAATGTTTATCAAGCTTCTCTTTAGTCTCCTGAGGCGTTTTGCCTTTCATAAAGTAGTGTTTAATCAACACACGAAATTCTTTTTCGTCCATTTTTTGAAAATCACTCGACTTCCTCGATTCAAACGAATGCCAAACACAAAGAAATAGACCGATCTGGCTGAAACTTGGTGTGTATTCTTCCAAGAGATGCTACTAACTAAACATAACCTCGATACGCGCCAGTAGTGCTATCTCTCTGACTTTGCACGGACTTTTCAAACGACCCTCGTAAGTACTAAAAGTTATCCGTTTTTAGCTTAGACTGCTTTCTAAAAAGGGATAGCGGAATAAGAGGGGTCTGGCGGCCCCCACCGGTTTTGAAACAATCGACCCAAAAACTTTGGAGGAGACCGAAAAAAAATTTTTTGAAATTTTTTCCGACCCTCTCCAACCCCACAAAAACCCGTAAACGAGAAAAATGTGTTTTTTTGATATTTTAATTTTTTTTCGAGCGTTCTAATCCTTTTAAAGCGGTTCCAACGCAACTAAAAATTTATTTTGGATGTGTAGATGTTCCCTGAATTTTTTCGGTTTTTACTGTACAGTTAAATGAAGTGAAACATAGCTTTGAATCCAAAAAAATCGTTGAAAATCGTGATTTTTTAAAAACAAGTCTTCGGCATTTTGGGCTGACTCGATGGAAAATGACGGCCTAACTATGGTTGAAAGATACACTCTTACTCTACAAAATGGCGCAATTGAAACTCAATTTGGTTGCTTGTTGTCTGCGATAACTCAATTTGAGTAAAACGCGAATTTAAAAGGTATGCGATTTTGGCCTATAAAATAAGTCACAATTTAATTAAACAAAAAAAGCACCAAAAATAATGTTCGTATAAAGGTATTCTAAATCGCTGATCAAGAATTTGATGTCAAAACCATGTTTCGACAATTGACAGCTGTTAAAAATGCTGTCCACAAAAAACGAAGAATTCATTTTTTTTTCAATTTTTTTTAAATGCACGGATAATTGTTTTTATTTTCAATTCATTGAGGTACATAATTATAATCTTGAATTTGATGATAAAAGTATATGTTGATAAAACGTCATATCACATTTTTTTAGTTTGATTTTGTCGATGTTAATTTTTTGAAATTTTTTTTCGCTAAAACAGAGATGCCACCAAAAAAACGAAAACTTCCAAATGATGAATGAATGATGAACCTGTAAAAAGGATCTTCAAATCTTTTTCTGCCATTTCGGGAAAGTCTGATACATCGTCTGATGTCAATGGTTTGAAGATCCTGATGCTGACAAGTTTGAGAGTTCTGATAATTGTCGTTCCACACGATCACGATCTTGCGGAAAAGTTTCGTGATGACTGTGGCTTGTTGATGGTAAATTCGGATCCGCACTGACTAGACGAGTTGAACGACGACATTTTCCGCACAGAACGTTTCCTACATCCACTTCTTTGTCCAGTTCAACCGAAAACAAGTTGGCTTCTTCTTCTGAAGTAATGACTTTTTTTTGCTCGGTGCCGTATCGCAACAGTAGGTCGCATTTTATGCACCTTTCATCATTTGGAAGTTTTCAAATCCAATTCCTCGGATTCGAATCTACCATCAACAAGCCACAAGTAGATTATTCAACAACAATTATTGATTTCTCAATTGTAATTTAATTTAGTCCCTTCGTTTTTTGTGGACAGCATTTTTAACAGCTGTCAAATGTCGAAACATGGTTTTGACATCAAATTCTTGATCAGCGATTTAGAATACCTTTATACGAACATTATTTTTGGTGCTTTTTTTGTTTAATTAAATTGTGACTTATTTTATAGGCCAAAATCGCATACCTTTTAAATTCGCGTTTTACTCAAATTGAGTTATCGCAGACAACAAGCAACCAAATTGAGTTTCAATTGCGCCATTTTGTAGAGTAAGAGTGTATCTTTCAACCATAGTTAGGCCGTCATTTTCCATCGAGTCAGCCCAAAATGCCGAAGACTTGTTTTTAAAAAATCACGATTTTCAACGATTTTTTTGGATTCAAAGCTATGTTTCACTTCATTTAACTGTACAGTAAAAACCGAAAAAATTCAGGGAACATATACACATCCAAAATAAATTTTTAGTTGCGTTGGAACCGCTTTAAAAGGATTAGAACGCTCGAAAAAAATTAAAATATCAAAAAACACATTTTTCTCGTTTACGGGTTTTTGTGGGGTTGGAGAGGGTCGGAAAAAATTTCAAAAAAATTTTTTTCGGTCTCCTCCAAAGTTTTTGGGTCGATTGTTTCAAAACCGGTGGGGGCCGCCAGACCCCTCTTATTCCGCTACTCCCTTTAATCTTTTCTAAAATTCTAGTTTAAATTTACTAAAAATAATAATCTAGGACAGCACAAAATGCGTACAACTATGTTGCGTGAAGCTAAGAAAAAAACCTATAATACTCCTGTGCCATTTTAAATTACTTAAAGCAGAATCACGCGATGAGAAATGCATAAAATTAGGCTTTTCTTTATAAAGTTGAAATATACTTTAATATAATAGTTTTGAGGAGGATAGAGTAGTAGTTACTTATAGTATTAGATTAATTAATTGTATTTTATTAATTATTCGTATGTAGAATACTTCTTCAAAGAGGTGTCGTGAGATCTATGATACACTTCTCGCTGGAGGAAGGTGTAATAATTAAAAAAATGTATTTTTTTTTTTAAACAAATTAACTTTTAATTCAAAATAACAAAATATAAAACATGATTTAAAGTTCCAACTCTGATTACTATCATTTTGTTTAAAAAATAATTTTTATCATTACTATTAGAGGGGATCTATTCAGGATTAAACGCTGCATACTTTCTTGTATGAAAGTTTGGCTCTTGTTCAGTCCGAGAAATAACCTTTCCCTTAACACTACAGCATTTATCTCCCTTAGAATCAATACGCTTTCGCATTACTTAAATTTGATCTCATTTCGTACAGTATAGTTCCCCTTCTACAGTAACTAACTTCAACTCATTTCGGAGAACATAGCTCTCTTTACAGTACTCCTGACTTGTTTGTCTTTGAAACACCTTCTTGCCCTTATATATTATTACATAGGACAGTTAAACTTATTCTCCCTAACGGGAATTTGACCACCACCTAACGGATCCATTATTCTGCCTAACCTTCAGAAATACCAATTCATTTGACATATTCATTTAAGAATAATTTAAATAAATTATTAAGTTTGATGTGTGCACATTGACAAATTGCAATAAGAAACATTAATGTAAATGCACAAATTATTTTTACTGTTCGGGTATTTTAAAGGAGTACCTTGCTTAAAAAATTGACTTCAGCTGTGACTGTTTCTCTTTGGTCTATATTTTTATCCAGTGATTTTTTGTGGACATAGAATTTTGACTTAATGTAATTGTATCATAAGTTCAGTCGAGACTGCGTTCAAGACTACAAGAACAATGGCTGTTCAGGTGTTTATTTAGTGCGGATTTCGGCCGGCAATTTTTATGGGGCTATACTTCAAGAACTCTTGAAGTCCCTTGAGGAGGTGCCAGAAAACTGAGTAGTACAATGCCTGTGTAAACCATAGCTTTTCATGGGGCTTTTGAGGGATCCATCAGCTTGAGCTCATTCTTGCTGGAGAGGATGAAAGTATCTGATTAGGATATTGTAGCATAACATTAGAAAGAATTATAACAGTTTTTACTCTCCATAACTGTTGTCCATAGATTCATCACCAAACATCGTTTATTTATAATTTTATATTATAAATTTTAAAATAAACAATTGGGTCGCTGGTAGGGCTTTAAAGAAATATGTAGGTCGCGCGGTAATAACGTTGGGGAAATGCTGCCAAATGTAACTGGAAATTTTATCCCATCACAGTGAATATCAATGATATTGGCCGGATGTGAATTTGATGGAAGAGTATTAGAATTTCAGTTATCTATTCCGGAGAGAGACAAATATAGCACATACTGACCATTCCCTCCACCACTCTGTGCTGCTAGTAATACATGTGTAGATAACACCGTCATAATTCCAGCAGAACTATCCAGTCACCAGAGAGGGCCACCAGTGCCTGGATACTGGGAGACCAAGTAGGGTTTCAGTTATTGGTAGTATTATCTGCATAACAACCCATTGAATAGTACCCAACCAGCAGCGTGGGTGTTGTGTGCCGTACTGCTACTAGATGTATATGTAATGTTAACTTACTGTTACATACTCTACCTTGCAACTGCTCGTAGTTTATACTATCTAATGGGTCTGCCTTTGCATAAAATTTATGTCACAGATATTATATATTTTATATGTAGATAAATATGGTGTGAACACTTTTTTGGTTAAGCAATAAGGATGGCAGGAGCACAGAGTGCTGCTCCATCCATTAGCAGTAGTTTATGTAAATAGCAGTATATAGTGGAATGATGAATGTGTGAAGCGAATGTATTTGTAGGTAAGAATGGAGAGTAAGTGATATTCTAGTGATAAGCACCTAGACGATGCTGGCTGTATGGCGGAAGCCAAACCTTTTTCTCCAATATATAACTGTTATAAATAATTTTACATATTTTTTAAAGTTTAAGATTTTTACGTTCTCTTTTTTAAAGATTTTCAATTTGATGATTCAAAATATCTCTTTGAGATTGTCTGAGACGAAAACGTTTTGCTTATTCGGTATGTGGGTCGCTTGTTTCCTCTATAACACTAAATGCAGTACGCCTACTGTAATCCAACCTTTACCTGCTTGTGGTGCCCCCCTGAACAGTAGAGGCTGTATGAGACACTTACCCATTATCGTCGGGATTGAGATAATCCTCAATCTCACAACTCACCATCTTGCTGAGAGAGATGGGCAAAGCGTTTTTTTTTTTCAGAATGTCTCAGTAGATGTTTTGGTGTAGGTAGGTCGCTAGGGAGCCAGGTACACCAGACTTCTTATCCAGATCTGCAGATACTAGAGTTGGTATAGCGTATCCTTTGCTTAGGGGAAAGTCCAAATCCTTTAATCAAGGGCAAATTTTTCAAGAAATCTAGGAGGGCTAGACATACAAGGATGGTTATAAGGTCTGGGTACCACCGAACTCCCCTTTTATATTCCCTGAAGTGTTTGGTATTTTTTTTATCTGGGTCAGAAACCCTTAGGATATCTGAAAATTTTTTGGTGGAGAGTCTGAATTAGAGGGAAAAATGACCCTATCTAGAATTCTATTAAGACAGTTTTCTCCGGAATAATTAAGCAAAGAACGGGATAGGCCTTTCTCTTTTTTCCTTATTTGAACTTCTGCAGCGTACGTGGTGAGTTATTTTACCACTAGGGAATTTGCAGGGTCTTTCCTGGCTGTTTGAATGATTAACCAACGACATACTTAGTGGACTTCCTAAGATAAATATTTTTGAAATTTAACAGATTTTATGGACTGAAATTGTAATAGAAGAAATTTCTTTCTTGTTATCAATATTTCGGAATTATAAGTTGGGAATTTATTAAGTTTATCTCTGACAAATACCTCTTAGAATTTATATGAATAGTATCTTTTGTAAATGATATTCAATAACCCTATCGAGAATATTGACGACCATCCCAAAGAGGAATATCAACAAGTGCTTTGGGTGAGATAAGGAGGAGGAGGCTGCGGCAGTTTGTGTAGGGGCAGAAAGGTTTGAAGGATTGCTGCTGATCCACGGAGCGGAGAACTTCTTGGAAGGGTCACTTTGTTTTACTTCCAGTTGTACTAAACCAACAAGAACCGCTGCAAGTAAAGCGAGTTTGTGGTAAAGTTCTGTCTGCAAGTAACTATAGATTTAATGTAATACAATTTTGTTAAATCGAGAATCTACTATGGCTCGTCTTTATATATATATTTCGATTCTACTTTCATTCTATTTTCGCTAAGCTAAAATATTATTTCATCTAATAATCAGGCATTTCCTCCACTTTCTTCCATAAATAGATTAAGAGAAAGTATTGCAATTGTGACATTATTGCGGATATTAAATTTCCAGATAACTTCTTCAACGACCCTCGCTTCAATACTTCCGCCAGGAAATTCCGAATTGTTTTATTCCTTACTGCTTTACCGGGCCAAATATCCTCTGGATACTTCTTTTCCCACACGCTGAAAAGTCTTTTACAATATCAAAATGGGAAGGGATTAACTCAGTGGTTAAAACATTTACTGGGAATTCCTAAGCTAAGTTCTAGGTTCGAATCTAGTTCTGTAGCCTAATCCTCTTCCTTCAGAAGCTTCTTTACAGCTCATAGTGATGGACAGTGTTGTCTCTCGTTAAAGAGTTCTTTGCAAGAACCAGTAATTCTAACTTCCAGCTGGTGTTGAAGCGTTTATATTGTCACTTGCTTCATTCCTGTAACTCTTGTACCATACTAGTTCTTTTCAAGTTTTTAACTTCATTCGCTTTATTTCCTAGCTTTATTTCCTAGCTTTATTTCCTAGCTTTATTTCCTAGCTTTATTTCCTAGCTTTATTTCCTAGCTTTATTTCCTAGCTTTATTTCCTAGCTTTATTTCCTAGCTTTATTTCCTAGCTTTATTTCCTAGCTTTATTGATTGTTCTGGTGAACTTTCTTCGGAAAACTCCTGGCAAAAGTTCACCAGCGAAAGGTAGTAGTTAACTCATCCCACTAAAGATGTGCTTCCTAGGTGACAGAATTGCATTTAGCGTCTTCTCTAATTTCATGTTACAAAGAAGACAATGGATACCCCTGTTTCAGTCCTCCATTTGAAATTAGAAATCTTATAGTGGGGAAACTTAAAACTGCAAGCAACTTGTTGAATTCGTGAAGGCCTTGCAAGTCAATCGTTTTATTTTTTTGGGAAACCTAACTGAAGCATCCAACATCGAAGTTCTATCCGGACTATTGCAGGCTTACTTTTGATCTTAAACGGCTTATTATATGCATGTCACTTACCACTAAAAATTCCAAGTTTTAAAATAATTTATAAATTAAGAGTTTTTAAGAACTAGGTATGGAGAAAGTTAAGTGAGATTGGTCCCTCAGATTTTTTTTTACTTCTGTCGCTGTCGATAAATTTATCGATCAGTTTTATCAATTAATTTTATAAATCGATTATTACCTGAAATTGAAAAACAAAAGTAGTCAGTAAATTAAAGAAGACATTAGGAAAATTGATTTTTAGAAAGCAGAGAGAGCGGTGTTAATGTCTAGACAACTCGCCACAACGCCTCCGCAGTGCATTAGAGAACTTGACAAGTTGAGTGGGCGGAAGTGGCCTCATCGGCAGCTAGTCAGTGGACTAGGTAGGGGGGGGATGGTCAGGCAGACAATATTTAAGTTTATCGTAGCATTTCTTCGCAGTAAAGGGCATGTCAAAATAACCGACCAGAGCACGCGCAAATCTGACTTTTGCCAGATCAGTTATTGATATCGGAGAATCAAGCTATTATTGAGTATCATGGTATATTTCCTTCCGCTTGTAGGTTACCGAGTAATATTGTGATTGGTCCAGTTTCAAAATTTAGTTGTATACTGGGTATCAAAATTATTTAGTCGGAAGTATAAAAGCTTTCTTAATTTTGAAGGGAGACGTTTTTTCTGGCGGCACTCCTAGTTCTACCTGGGGCTTGCCTGGAGAACCTGAATAGTAACGTAATTGATGGATGGGTACATGCCTTACACAGAATCGTCTCTTTGATTTGGTGAGGCCTTACACTATATAGTCTCCCCGAGATGGTGACATTCTTCTCTTGTAAAACGACCGTGTGTTTGCACGGGGGAAGGGGCTGGTTTCCAGGGTGGAAACGGTCCTTGAATATAGCTGAGTACACAGTTGTGCTTTGAAGAGGAAAATAGTTTCCTTGATTTGGGGGAGCTTTCTTCAGGAGATCTATTTCTGGGCATTAGAGGAGAAAGATGAGTCGGGAACTAGGTCTAGTCCATTTGGACTCACTTTTGGATTGGCTCACAATCATCTGAAGATGGTGCCTTCTCTTCAGATGATTACGGAATAATGCACAGCCCCTAATATGTGCATTGCATACAAGTTTACATGAGGCATAACATGTTATGCAGAAACATAAATGCTATGCAGGGCATTTGAGGAGAAAGATGAGTCTGAAACTAGGTCTTGTCCTGCAAGAGCATTCTCCAATCTCAAGTTGCTCAATTCTCTGGAATTGGACGGTACCACTGAAGTGATGTCACCCACCTTTCATACCACCTATGGGTATGGAACACCTATAATGAACCTGTCTTCCGCGCTCGTATACGACGCCTAATTAATAGCTGAAAATTAAGCCTCGCCTGAAAAAAAAAAAAAAAAACTAAGCGATTACTGTAGTTTTGATATAAGAAATTTATTCCGATGAGGGTTTCGAACATACCCGCAATGCAGTTGATCTTTCAAGATACACGCCCAGAAACTCCACTGGTAAGTAAATTGGTAGTCCAAAATGTGTACAGCAAGAGAACGTTTTGCTGAAATTAGTGAAAATTGTAAATTGTGTTCGTAAATTAATTACAGAATAATGCACAGCCCCTAATATGTGCATTGCATACAAGTTTACATGAGGCATAACATTTATGCATAAATGTTATGCAGAAACATGAAGCTGTAATACGCCGAGCGTAATAATAATATTGCACTCAGATTTAGTAATGATGTAATGCAAATAATAATGTCAATTACTTGTTGAAAACAATGTTCCACAGCTATTATAGTATACTTCGTGTTCCATATAATATAATGGAAGGGGGTTTTAATTAATTATGAGACATTCAATTTTTTTGGGGGGATTTTTTATTGAATTTTGGGGCAACCAATTATCAAGAAAAGTACAAGCTATAAAATAAGGAAATTTTATACTTAATGTTGTGCCATATAAATTAGCTTTTAAAAATTTACTTGTAATCTCTAATGAGTAAAAGATGTTTTCTTTCCAGCAATCCATTTCTATAAGATAACCTGCGAACACTTTCTTTTGAGGGAGTTTAGTAGAGACATTAATCTACTTCCTTTTCTTCTTTAAACAAAACTATCCAAGTTACTTTTAAAGTTTTACGCAACTTATCACATAAATTATTAAGTGGTATTTATTTATTTTTCAGGAAACTGAAGCGACTTAATCTAGGCGGAAATGAATTAACTTCTATTCCAAAAGCTTTAGCCATTTTGGATACATTGAAAAAATTAGAAATGCAAGAAAATTCAATATCAGAAATTGCTGAAGGAGATTTTGCTGGTAAATTTATTTCTAGATTATGTGTTATACAGGGTGAACCAGTAAGTATTGTCAATAGGCCTACTGCGTGTAGTACATCTAAAGTGGAGTTCAATGACTTATTGGCCAACTTCATATTTTCCTCTGTTCTTGAGTGACGTCACTTTTAAGTTTTTTTCTAAAATCATTACTTTTTTCCAATAAAAATGTTATTACTCAGAAAGTTTTAGTCCGAATTTGATTCTGATGACATGGTTAGAAAGACAGATAAATGTCCTAAATGTTAGAAAATATTTTAAACAAGTGCTATTTTTATAACCGAAGGCTAATTTGCTTAGTTTCAAAATCTAACATTTTGTCAAATATTTCAGTTTAGATTTGTTCTTTTTTTTTTTTTTTTTTATGTGCAATAAGTAACCTTAGACTACCTTATTTTAAGTCAATCTACTTTAAAAATTGACTACAGCTCCATCCACAAGAGTTTAATGAATTAAACAACACAATACAATATCACTGCTGTATGCTCGTGAACACGTTTTCTTACAAAACAAACGTAATTTCTCATACGAAGATAAAAGGAATCCTGGAAAATGATATACCGATTGAAAGCCCATTAGACAAGGAAACTTTTGTAAAAAGTGCCAGCACCTAGGTCTGAAAATGATCACATAAGAGCCTAATGAGTTTTCTTAAAAATTTCGATTACTTTTATTTTTCCAGTATCCAGGAGGAAGATTGAGGCTCTTTGGAGAATAACTTATGCTTCGAAACGGTATCAATTTTTAGGAAATTTATCTGTCTTTCTAACCATGTCATCAGAATCGAATTCGGACTAAAACTTTCTGAGTAATAACATTTTTATTGGAAAAAAGTTATGATTTTAGAAAAAAACTTTAAAGTGACGTCACTCAAGAACAGAGGAAAATATGAAGTTGGCCAATACGTCATTGAACTCCACTTTAGATGTACTACCTACACGCAGTAGGCCTATTGACAATACTTACTGGTTCACCCTGTATATATATATATATATATATATATATTTTATCGCATTCTTGTAAAATACGCTGAGATGATTTAGGCTTTAATATTTATATCTTCCAAATCTCTGTATCTACCAGTTGATAACTTTTAAAATGCCTCTAAAGTCTCCTATGATAGCCAAAATTTATTATTACAGTATTTTTATTTTCTTTTTTACAAATTTTTTAAAAAAAATTTAGCTAATTATGTATTCAAAGTATTTTTTTCCTTCCTCACAATTACTATTTTAATGATAAATAATTTTAAATTTATTACATAATTTTTTTTCAAATTTTATTAAATTCTTACTAATAGAAAATCTCATGGAAATAGGTCTTGTCCATTTGGACTCACTTGGATTGGCTCACAATCATCTGAAGATGGTGCCTGCAAGAGCATTCTCCAATCTCAAGTTGCTCAATTCTCTGGAATTGGACGGTAATGGCATTTCCTACATTGATCCAGATGCTTTTGTTGGATTGGAAGGTATTTTTATGTTATTAAAGTTGTTTTTACAATTTTTTTTTTTTAAATTTCTTTATTTACTCTTATCTTCATTGTTGTTTGATTTTATTAAATTTAGTGCGAAATGATTTTTTTTAAATTATTATTATTAATATAAGGGGCTATTTAATCGTTCATACTTGTCTATTTTACGTTAGCTTCGTGTAGACAAACAGCTGACCAAATGTCTTCAGCGAGCATGTCTGTAATGTTGTTGGAATTCGATTTGCGTGCTATTTATGTTGGAATATTTGTGTTCAGTCACTCTCATCCGTCATTATCACATTTGTTCTTTTTGTTGACTAGGAAAGATTACCTGTCTAGATTTATTAGATCTTCTTTATTGTTGTAAAAAATTGAGCAAGTAATGAAGGAATAAAAATATATATTATATTTTTTTAATATCAATATCGAAATTTGTTATATAATATTTTAGAAGACAAGTCAACAACAGAGTAAAAGCACACAAAAAGAATTTGACTTGTTGACGGTCTATATAAACAAAAAAAACAGCAATAATGTTCAGGGTAAATATATAAATAAAACCTGTATTTATAGAACAAGAAAGGAAAATCAATTTATACAAGTTTTATCTGACCTAAAAGCTATTAAAAGAGATTATCAATAGTTGATTGACAGTATACATTGTCGTACGTAGGAGCGCAGAGCACTTTAAATGTCATAATAAAATAATCTACTCTGTACTGCTTTTATTATTATTTGTAGTATTTCAGGGCATCAGCTGGACATTATTGGAATTGGATGAGGCAGTGTCATTGCAACCTTTCATACCTTACTAAACTTAATTTTTGTTCCCGCAAAATTTTTTACATTATTCTTTGTGATATCAAGGAAAACCAATTACTGGGCCTCTCCCAAGATATCACTCTTAAGATCTGGCTGTATAAACGATTTTACTGTAGTCTTAGATTCCAGGCCATTGGTTGATATCACGACTTAAACGACCACAAACTTTAACAAGCAATTGCCTAGGGACTAGGTCATCTTCAGGGCTAGTTTACAAAGTAATATTTTACATTACAGGGTTGGTGTGTCTTCTGTCTTGCCTGTTCAATCCTGTAATGTAAAATATTACTTTTGTAAACTAGTCCTGAAGATGGACCTAGTCCCTAGGTCGAAAGCTCGGCAGAATAAATGTATCACGACTGAAAACTGGCAGTTTATTTTTTCATTCTATTGAAACTACGAATCAGTCACCAAAAATAGTCAATAGCAATTTTATCAAGCTAGATATCTCCTTCATTTTCAAAACCCAGTTCCTGACATTGTCTTAATCTTTTTCTTCTCATATTTTCGCCAATCGGTACAGCTGTATCAACTTTTTTAAGGTTATCTTATTTTCTGTAGTTTAATATTACAATGTCGTGACGTTATTCAAAATTGTTCTGAGTAATAACTAATAATAACTTCACAGTAAATCCTCAACCGAAAAATTTCTGGAAATTTATAATAAGGGATGCATTCCTTCAGGACAGACAAATACCGGCCAAATAATTATCATTACGAATTTACCAATTTATCGTGATAACAGTTCACCAATTCAAACATCACTTCGGTCAACATTTGCTTAAACAATCACGCGTTACGTCTACCTCTTGATTGACAATCATTAATCATTCATAACTAAATTAATTCGTTAAATGCATGTTAAAATATCGTTTAGTGCCGTCATCTTTACAGATGTTATTTATTTATTTATTTCATATTCATCATCATTCTACAGTTTTCATATCATCTCTTTCCTTCATGTTCACACCACATTATTAATAACAGATATTTTGCTTTCTGCGTAATCAACTCGCCTCTTCAAGATCATTTATAAGTAATGAAAAGGGCAAAAGGTTTTAACGTTACCCTTGTTTTAAAGTATAGCGATACTGTTATTATATTCAATAACTTTTTTCTTTTTTAAAAAAACGATTAATTCTCAATTTTGAAAAAAAATTATTAATTAATAACAGTAACGGATGTTAATTTCATTTAATGTAAGAGGTCTCCTGAAAAGTAAACCAGAGTAGAAGATATTTTTTCTGAAATTCAACATAATTAGGTCTTATTTCTTCAGTATCATCTCAGACTCCACATTTTCTTTTTGTTTAAAAGTCTTGGTCTTTAATTGGAAAAGCACTATTGAGTTTTTCTTTTTTTTGGTTATACCTTCGTAAACAAATCATTAGCATAGTTTTAATAGGCTGGTTTTCAAGATTAACTTAAAAAGATAAATAAGTAAACAAAATTGGGTTTTCCTTACCAATTAGTTCGTATGTATAGCAATATTTACTTCTTTCTTCTTCTTAGAAGGGCCTTCAACTTCTTTTTTTTTAATACACCGATTGGAGAAGTATTTTAATGAGCATAACTCTAGCTTTTCCTTATCTCAGTAGTTTTAACGAGAAAGAAAATATTTCTTGTTTAATTTTCTTTTCGGAGAATTATTTAGAAAATTGTGGTATAGTTACGGACATTCACTTTATTTAAAAAAAAAAAAAAATCTGTTAAAAACACTTTCAACTTTTTCCAATTAAATTTTAGGATTTTCTTCAAATTCTCATACTTTTGTTTTTACAGTTTGCAAAAGAAAGGGATAAGATAGATGAACGGACCTGCCAGTTAAAAACCACCAGAGACTGCTTTAGTCCAACGCCAATTTACGTTCACTGAATTTAAATAACTATTCAGTTTATCAGGCTGAAAGAAGCGTTAAAAAGGAATTTTGCCCACCGAAATAAGGATCAACTTTTGGGGGAAAATTGAGGGTGTGTGAATCATACATATAACCGCAGGTTGTTTACTTTGCTTCGAAATTACCGTCTAACAGGAAACATTCACGTAATGCATATTTAAAAGGGAGCTAAAGCCTTCAGAAAACCCATTACATGAAAACATGTATTTTAAGCCTAAAACTAGATAAGCCCATTGGATTTATCTGAATTTATCTACAATTTCGTGTTGCTTTAAATACAATTTTTTTTTACCTTACCATAAAAAGCACAAGGCTACTGTATGATATTCTGAAAAATAGTAAAATAATAATTTTTTATTGGATTGATTAAGGAAAGTGTGCCTTACTTCCGGAACATGGGATTCATTCTGGGCTTGAGTGTGAGAGATAAAAATTCGGACGTTCTACAGCTTGACAAGGAGGATGGTAATGATAGTGGAAAATGTTGTCTGGAGCACTAACAATCTCCTCTGAGTTTCAGGAGAGAAGTATCTAGAACTGTGTAACAGATACAGGAGGCTGTAGGCAGGGTGTACTATCCAGATAGTGCCAATAATACTTTCAGACAGGTTGCTCTGGGTTACCAGAGAAGGCGCAACAAACATCGCCTAGCTCATTTACCCGTAAATGGGAATCAAGCGCTGTCTGATTCCAAGTCTATTTCCTTGAAGTTGGAGGTGACTTCAAAAAGCTCCCCCCCCCCTGTCGACCGTGTACTTATCTTTGGTGGTAAAAACTGTTCTACCACTTAATTAATTAAGCCCACTATTTGATCTTGTTTTTGTTAAAATCCCATTTTCTTTCATACTTGGATTGCTTTGCAACGCTTTAAATGTTGCAACCTTTCAAATTGCTGAAACACAAATTGTACTCTCTCGGTTGGCAGATTTTCCAAGAACATTTTTAAGTTACAGTGCTAGGAATTAAACATAATTTGAAGTTTGAAAACTGTAATCCTGCAAAAGATTGGACGAAAAATAAAACATAAATGGAATTTAAAAAAATCTCTATACATATTAAGTGAATCAATTTCATTCATTAAAGATGAATGGAAAATCTGAAACTAATCAGATTGAACGAAATCAAGGATACTATAATGAAATGGACTGGCATGGCGATTCAACAGCGTTTTAATTTTTTTTTTTATAATCCATATTTATTCTAAAGAATATACGCAAAATGCCCTACCATTCATACAACTTTTTCTTCAATTGAATATTTATTTTAATTTTTCTTCGATTTTAATCTGGGATTTCAAGACGTACTAAAGAAGACAATGATCACAAAATGAAGATACTACGGAATAGATTCAAAAAAAAATATACATTTTATTTGTTTGCTACTGTACATTAGCAACAAGCAAATTCGATTACAGAATAACATAAGGGTAGAAGATACTTAGTGGTATTACGAGGCTTGTACATCAAGGCGGTGGATTAGTTCCAGATGGTCACAAGGCCATTGGCTCTTCACTCGTTTCGTTCGGGTATTGGGTAAGGTTAGACTTGAAAACTGATGTGCTTGGAGGATTGTGATGATAGGATAAAAGATTTGTGGAATTTTATCAGCTCGGACGCGAATGGAATGGATAGATCATTGTGTAGGTTTCTAAAGCAGACACAATAAGGAGCATTGATGATCTTTCGTATGATTTCGGAATGTAAGGATTGGATTCGGTTAAGATTAGAATACCTAGCGGCTTTAGGAATGTTCCTCTATTTGTATGTACAGGATATAGTAAGTTATGTACAAAGCGTTTATTTTTTATATTGATGACACGCTTCTGTTGACGTTCATTTTTTTTAGTCTGGTTTGAGGATTCCAAGTAGACATTTGTCTGTGTGTATCCCGAAGTAGCGGATTTAGTCAGAAGTAGTAAGCAACATATCCAACATCAGGACATGTTAACAATCAAATGTAAAAGTGGTTTGAATACAATTTTGTTCGTTTATCTTGTATTTTACAATCCAAAATTGTACCAATTTTTCATTAAGGACAGATGTTTTTGAAGGTATCAAGTGGCGAGATTGGGATAAGGATTGAGTAGGGAGGATTGGAAAAGAGAAAAGAGAGAGCAAGGTCGAAATCTGTGTACTAGAATGAAAAAAAAAGAAAAGAAAAGAGATCAGCGGTTTAAATTGTGCCTAAAGTAGGCCGAAAATCTTGCTTAGGCAATGCCTGCCTCCACCAGATACAGTGAAAAAGAAGTTCTTTGAAAAACTTGGCAAAATAAGCCACTTAGAAAAGATTTAAGGATGAGGAACGAGTAGGATTCCCTTGATTTCACAGGGAAATTTTTTTTTTTAACTTGGATTAGGTACTTTTACAACAACCAGCAAGAGAAAGTAAAAGACTTTTCACTCGCATCTACAAATGGAAATTCGTTAAAACTTAAACGTGAATAAACTTAAAATAAACCATGGATAAAGTTTGAGTGAAATTTATAATAATAATAAAGGTTTTAACGAGCTTCATTCACATTCCAAATGCGTTCACTAATTGTAACACTTAACTGTTCCACGTTTCTAATAAACTTAACTGCTATAATTTATATCAAGTACGCTTACTGCTTAAATTTAAAACGATTAATTGTAAATTTTCCTCAAGTTAGAATATCCGTTTCAGTTTATTGGTAAACTAATTTATTTAATTATATTGTTAAGGAAATTTAGCTTTTACGCCAATTCAAGAGGAACAAAAGAATCAGTAAGCGCAGAAGCCCGTAACAGAAACAAAGATAGCTTAGACGGATTAGAAGTTATAATTAAAAAAATGGCTCAATAAAGGTACATATTTAGAAAAAAAAAAAAGAAAGAAAGAAAATGTACGGGTACTGACGAGGAGAGTAGAGTTAGCTGAGAAAGGGCGTGTGGATTGTGGGTGAGAAATGTTAGCTAATTGTGCTGAGGCAGAGCTTTCTATTCCAGAGCTGGACACTTTCTATCCCCCAGAACATCCATTAAGGCAGCAGTTAGGAAATGTTATTTCTCCAGGGCTGCCACTAGTCAGCTCTATATATATCTCTCTATCGCGTCAACCTTTCGCACCCATACCAATAATTCCCACCTTTTTTTTTGCTACCCTACCATTTATGGGTGAGTTTGCTAACTCCATGTGGGTGTGCAAGTCTCTGAGCATGCGTACGCACACTTCTGCAGGAAGCTATGTTGGTATGGCCCCTTATACTGGAGGCGAAAACCCCCTTACAATAACAGTTTGCTACATATACATATATAAAAAACCATTCTCCAATATTGTCCACCTATTTCACTTACCCCTATCTCACAGAAATACTGTACAGCCTCCAATTTTAATATTCAGTTTAAGCATCCACATACATCTTTATCTTACTAAAAACTGCATCTAAGGCTTTATTTAAAACTTAGAATTATTACCAAATATAAATTAACTTCAGTTGTTGCTCTATGTAAATGTGTATGTATTTCTTCAAACTCATTGGTCCAGAAAAGTTACACGAATGCAGCTAAGATCATTAAGAAAATGTAGGACAAAAAGAAAAATTAAATAAATAAAAACGACATATTCTTTTTACTAACGGGGGGGGGTGATGACAGTTGCCTCCTCGTTGGTGCCCCCTGGATAACGCTAAACAACTGTTCCCGACGCCAAACAAAGAACCCAGTACAACGATAATACACGTCGGTATGATTGGGCTAACGCACTATTTGGCCCCTACAAACAGCCTTTCTCAAGGCTTTGACAAGTTCTTTATAAGAACGCTTTTTTGGAATGCAGGAGGTTTGACCAATGATAAGATTGCGGAATTAAAACATATAACTATTAAGGAGAACGCCGATGTGTTTGGGAGTGGTCGAGGCTGGTGCTGCCACGGATAACCCCGAATTCTATCGGCTCCCTGGTTTCCAGATTTACATACTTAAAAGAGCCAGGCAAGTAGCTTCCGGAATTATGGTCCTCGTAAGATCGTCTTTGGTTTGTAAATTTGAAGTGTTAAAAGAGATGATGTCTGAAGATAAGATGGAAGCAGTAAAAGTCGACATATGGAAGGATAAATGCCAAAGAACTTTCTTTATTTGTTATAATCCTCCCAACAATAAACCAAATCTTAATTGGTTAGAAGCAAATTGGAATGAGTGGAGCCTTTTATACGGAGATCTCAACGCCCACTCGCGCCAATGGGATTATACGAATACTACTGCTATAGGACGAATTATAGAAGACTTTATAGATGAAAACCCAGAACAGTACGTCGAAAACGACGAACAGAACCCAACCTTTCTCTCCCCCAGAGGTCAGACTTCACACCCAGATATTGTTCTGCCCCATCCCAACATTACTAAATGGGTGGAACACAAATTATTATTCCCACCCGGAGGGACAGGCCACAAGATCCTGTTAGTAAATATTAAAGCCGAATCCAAACGTGTTGTTTCCACAGAAATGCGCAGGACACGTTGGAACACAAAAAAGGCTAACTGGAGTATGTACTCATATC
The DNA here is from genome assembly GCF_049639745.1 of Rhodnius prolixus. Taxonomy (NCBI): domain Eukaryota; kingdom Metazoa; phylum Arthropoda; class Insecta; order Hemiptera; family Reduviidae; genus Rhodnius; species Rhodnius prolixus. Next base: position 7,730,121 of record NW_027411583.1, on the reverse strand, counting down.
TCACAAATAAAATCGTTTCGGAGAATCTGGTGGGTGAAAGGGTTAAAATATCATGCAATGCAATCACCTCGGCAATTCTGAAATGTGCACTGGCTGCTGTACCACGTGGCCAGGTTTTTACTAACATTAATTTTATTACATAGATTCCCCATATGCACGTACCACATGAATGTAACTTTACTTCCTGATCTCGTGAGTGACACAGATAAAAAAAAAATAATAAGTAAAAAAGAAAGAGAAATCATAAACCCCTACAAACATGAGATCATAAACTTGGAAACTCATACACTACACGCTTACTTGGAAAGAAGTTGAACTTCTTTGGATATGTGATATATTCATGTATACCTATGTATGAAATTATTCAAACAAAATCGATTGTAAAGAAATGCTCTGTTTTTTTTGGCAGGAAGGGGGTTTTTATATTTATCTTAGATCAAGCTATTGTACGAACATACGGTTGTAAGAATTCGCAATGCCAAAATTCTCCACAGTTGTTTTTAATCTTTAAAAATATTTTTATTTTTAATACCAGCTTTAATGTTGACAGAAAATGGGATATATCTTAAGTCATACTGTATGAACTAAATAAGTATTGTTACAATTTTCAATTCAAATTATCCTCTTGGTAACGGCCTAGAAATCTACAGGAAGTAAAAAAATCCGGTTTGAACTGTCTCACTTCCTGTGATCTAATATTCTTCTAACTCAGGATTTTTTATTAAGAAATTTTATGGCCCAATTGAAATTCTATCGGCGCTTTAGAGCAAAGCTTAACTGTCCTTTCCATAAGTACTGTCATAAATACAGCTTCTTTAGAAAAAAAATATGCAATTTTCAATTATAAAGCTACAGTAATTCAATTAGTGCCAAGTTTAATGAAAATCATTGAAGCCATTTTCCAGATGTCCTCAAAAATTGTAAATAGAAAATCTGCCACAATTGTTGTATTGCTTTTTCTTGCGAGAGTAAAAGCCCTTTTTAAAAGATCTAAAAACCATCAAAGTTTATTTTTAATCATTTTTCTCTTTTCCAGAAAATTTACAATATCTAAGATTGGGCGATAATAATTTACATATGATTCCAAGTGATGCACTGAGAAAATTACATCGATTAAGACATTTGGATTTACGATCGAATAACATCTCGATAATACCTGATGATGCTTTTGCTGGTTATGGAGATTCAATTACATTTCTTAATCTACAGAAAAATGAGTAAGTCATTACTATTGTTTTTATAATAATACATATCGCACATTAATCTTGAGAGATACAAATATCTTTTGTTATATTTTAATTTTTTGGTGAATTTTTACAACCTTGATGGTCAAAATTCCGAGTCATCAATTATCCATCTCGGTTTGTCACATCTTGTCTTCTGCATTAACAGTCTCAGGTACATACTAAAGAATTCTTTTCGTCCTTTTCTCGTCTCCCATATACGCACGACCAAGTAGTGTCTTGGTTTTTCTATGTATATAGAATATATCCATTTCTGGACCTGCAGTTTTCCTTCTTTTAATGAGGGCCAATGAAGAAACTACAGCATCTTCTCTATTAGTCTATCAGCAATATTTATCTTGCGGTAAGCTCCTGTATTTTCCGAAGAGTGGTAAAACTTTTTTATGGACGGTTTTCCAACAATTCAGGTATATCAGTAATCTTATGCCTTTATTTATTCGTTAAATTTTTCTATAACTCCTCTGTCGTGGATATTCTAGAGCCAGATTGATGGAATGTGAGACTTGTCATTAAACTTTTTTATTTATTACTTCGGGAGGTTGCAAGTAGGGGCACCAATTGTTCATTAATTCTGTCTTGAAGTTGTAAACTTCTATCATTCTAAACCACCACCATTTAGCGCTTCATCCAATGTACACGTCCCTGTCAGAAGCGATTTGGTAAGCTGGCATATAACTACTATTCCATTTATGTATATCAACAGATCAACACCCCTATATTTTTCTTTCCAACATATTATAATATATTAGATAAACTGGATCGCAAATGATGGATATTCTAAGTTGTGCGAACTGACCCCAGCAATCAATGTCTCTATATGTACATCTTTAAGTTCTTAAGAGAACTTAAAACTACCTATTAAGATAAGTAGTCTGTAATTACCCTTACTTTAAAGTTTCCTGTAACATTAAGGTTGTGACTAGTCTTCTTTTAATTGAAGAATTCTCAGTCACTTACCTTTTTCATTTCTATTAACGATAGTAAAACATATTATTTAAAATATCTGATCAAAAAATTTACAACAAGCATAATAATCATTGTCTTTTATTTAGCTTTGCTATTTTTACCAAAGTGGATGGAACTCATAGATGTGTAATAATAGTATCATTGTTTTTTGTTTTATAGCATTAAGACGTTACCCACGCTTGGTTTCGACAACCTCAACTCTCTAGAGACATTAAACCTGCAGAATAACAAACTGGTCCACATCCCAGAGGAAATCATGGAGCCCATAGTAGACACTCTGAGAGTGGTAGACATCATGGGTTAGAAAGCATAATTAATATTAAAGTCCCGCAGGAGACCCCCGCTCTACATTTATCAGTTTTAGTAGCTAGCCTTATTTATAAACATAGCTTATCTATTTATTATATTTACATACTTCTTATCAAAAACTTACAGTTTAAAAATTTAAGTATAAGGGTTGATTAAACACCAAAAGTTACACAAATCAGCAAGTACCCTGCATTTCATGCATATTTAGTTCGTAATTGAAGACATTTAGATATTTTCGAAAAAGCTTGTGTTTTATTCAAATTTTATAACAATAATTTCAAGTTACTTTCCTGTATTCAATTTTCATTATTAATGTTTAAAATTTATAGTTATTGAAATATTAATATTACTTAAATATTATTAATTTATTAAAATGTATATTTCATTTTCAAGATAAGCTATGTAATGATAGTTACCGGGAAGTGAATATTCGCAAGTCTTGCCCTCAAGGTTTTCTTCAATTTGGAATTTTTACAAAATATTGTGTGACTAACACAGATAATATACAATATATAAAACTCTTGAAGAAAGGATGCGAAATGGATTCTTCCTTAAAATCTATTTCCATGAAAATAATAAACTAAATTTTTATAGATAAAATTTTAAAGTTCTTTGTTCGATGTTAATACAACCAAACCTTAAACCGTTATAGTGACGTACAAAATATCATGTTCAACAAGTGCCTCTTTTGGTTTTTTTTTTTTTAATGAAGATTTTCTGTTTCAGATAATCCATTGATCTGTGATTGTGAATTGCGTTGGTATAAGGAATGGATGAAAAATTTGAAAGATAAAGATGATGAAATGATGCAAAAGAAACGAACCGTTTGTACAATGATACAACAGCACCGTGAATATCATGTGCAAGATATGCCATTGGATATTATGAATTGTGTAGGTAAAAATATGGAACGTACATCGGCTAACGGTGCTGGTACTGGTGCAACAATTTTAATCAAAACGTCCGTAATAAACATTCTCTGGTTTCAGTTGATAATAATTTTAGTAAACGGTTTTACAACAGCTGTATTTCTAGTACAGCCGGATTAACCAATATATAAGAATGTGGTTCCCATAAAGCTTCACTGAAATAATGGAAAGAGAAAAAGAATCTTGAGACAAAGAAACCATACTTAAATTTCAGAGAACGTACTATCAAAAGCAAACAAACATGACAAATAAAAGACTGACAATTACTGACATTATAAAAGTAAAAAAGGAAGTTACACTAGTTGCAAAAAAAAAAAGAAAATCAAGTACAGCCTATGGGAGAATTACGCAAAAATCCACAATTTTTTGATGATTCGATTAAAATTTTGTGATATATTTTTCAAAATATAAATATATATAAATAAAATTAAGTACCTATGAATGTATATTTACCCAGAAATAGAATAAATGAAATGAGAGATCAAATTTAAAAAAAAAAATCTTTCATTTATAAAGAAAGAAAAGAATAAAATCACAAATAGTGTGTTTTTTGACTGTACATGTATTTTTTAAAAGATTCCTCTTGTTATTTAGAAAAATCTTAATAGATAGCCATCGTTTACATGTCCAACAAAATTGAAATAATTATTTAAAAACCATAACAAAAAACAAGTTATAAAAATTGTAAAGTTATGAATGAATTTTAATTTTTTATTGATTACTGATTATTAAAGTAATTTAATATGAGAAAAAAATCTGATGTAAACTTTCTCTTTAGACTTTCTCTTACTGCGACTCTAAAAATATTTTATAATTAACTATTTTTCTCAAAATAGAAGTTTTTAATAGATTTAGTTGTTTTAGAATTATACAGCTGTCACTTTAAGAGTTTACGTCTAGATAAATCAATTTGGTTTAAAACCATTTTTTCTGTTTGTTTTTGTTTAATTTTTAGCAAACTAATTTTCTTCAGATTCGTAATTTTGGTGACTTATATCCTCCTTTTTAATACTTCATTAATCATGAATTCTTCAGCCTCACCTCATTCCAAGAGTGAGCACTCTTTGCTGCAAGTACTGGCCTTAAAATGTAGTTCGAATGCAGCTCCTAGTGTCCTGAGATTTTTTTCTCTTCCTAGAAGTTTTTGTAAACTCTCTGTAACGAGAGAACACTATCTTAGAGAATCTGGTCATTTACCATTTACTGGCAAAGCTTAGGATGTTACTAATGAACTTAACAGTGACCGCCTTGAAATTAAAAAGAAAAAGAAAAAAAGGTTTTAGTAACGTGGAGATTTCGGAAAACCGACTCTTGCCAATTTCTAAATATATTGGTAACAGATTTTGATTTTTAATATTAAAAGCATTAATAACGTATTCAACACTAAACTAGCCTCTTAACTGGTGAGCTTACCCGTCACCCTAACAAATCGATAAAATTAATTTTTCTAGAAAAATGTACTATTCGATTGTAAGTAAAAAATTTTATCGCCGATTTTTGGTGGTACCTAAAAAAAATACCAAATTTGGATTAATAATTTTTTCAGTGTTGAACTACGTTGACCACTTCAAACATAATGAACATTTAAGAGTGAGAGAAAGTCATAATACTTTTAAGAGAAAGTAAAGGAAAATAATGAATTTCAACAAAAAGCAAATACATATCCTTAAATGCCTATCAAAAAGAAAAAAAATACATATCTACTATTTGTATTGTAAGTGTGCTTTCGAAACATATCGTTGCATTTTTTTTTTTTTTTTTTGTATACACAACATATCAAAAGGTCTATTTTTGGCTTTTCCTTCTTTATGTAATTGTAGTATGTAGATGTTCACAATCACAACAACAAGAAATAAAATTATTGCATCTTAGAGCTGTAGAAGATCTTTAGTTTAATCCGTAAGATGTTTCAGGCCAATTAGCAGCAGTAGGGTTGGTATTGATTCAGAGATGAGAGGGTCAGTGTTAAATAAAAGCGCTTGTAATCCGGAGTAAAACTGTTACAGTTGGATGTTGTGGTAAAACGCAAAGATGGGAAAGGGGATTGTCTTAGCGTCGGGATGATGACAAGTTTCAATTGAGAGTTCAGATTCGTTGCAATTTTAGTTCCTAAATCCCGTAGAAACTTCAGTGTGGAAGTATTTTAATAGAAATTTATAATGCGGTTTTTAAAGAGGTAGGAAACATTTTTGGAGTGTTTTAATTTTGAGTAAGCATTTCATGTAAGATCTTATGTCTGGGCTGATTAATTGTAAAATCGTTACGTAGGTAGCGTTATTACTACCTACAGTAAGAAAAATATATAAAAGAATAAGAAAAAATATATTAAAAAGGAATAAGTAATTAAAATTTTTCACTCCATATTTGAAATTTACACCTATCCAGTTCAAAATTCATAGTAAAACATCATCCACAGTGTTCTGTTGAAACTGTTAACGCAGAAAGAAGTAATTTAGGGGAAGTCTTAGTACATGCGAGTTGAAAAACAAAACAGAAAAAATAAATTTATTATTTTCTTTGAACTGATGCAGTTGTTTGACGATCTCAATCATACTATTAAAATGTTAACTGAATTCATGAACAATCATGGCACTTGGTTTTTCTAATTCTCTTGTAGGATTTTATTTATATACGTGACGTTGTGGACTCTAGAAAAGTTGAACCTAGAGCGTGATAATGCCTGCATATTCTGTGAAGAACTGAAGGAGAAACTAATGTACCCTTTTTAAAGGTTCATGGTAACGATGTTATCCAAGAAAGATTTGGTTTGAAACGTAGGTGTAAATCAGGTGTTGGAGGAGAATATACCTACCTAAAACCTTTACAGTTTTTCAGGAATCTTTAATTTTGAAGAAGTGCTTTAGTGGTAGAGATTGGTCTCTACCTAAATAATTTCATCATAACAACAACCTGTGTAAGATTTATTGGGTGATTAATATGGCACTACAAGAATTGAGATTCACTCTGTTAAGTCTAGGACACATCCTCTGGAACGTCAAAAAAAGTCTGCGTTGCAAGATCATGTACTTAATCCCGTAACTATTTTTTACTAAATTTTATCCGTAGAGACTTCTTCAATGTTTTATATATATTTATAAACAATTCACATACAACTAAGCCACGTTCAGGTTTTAGAAAACGCGGGTGTAAACTGTTAAAATTCCCCTTCCAAAAAAATACTAAGATCTACTACAGTTCTTAAATCATGCACAAAAAATAAAAATAAATAAATAATAATAGTAACTAATCATTCTAGTAATTCACCAAATTTTAATTTCATCGATAGTTTACCTTAAAAATGTAAAATATAAAAAAATTTCTATTGAAAGAAGAAAAATTCTAAAATTAAGAAACAAAAATCTACATAACTTTAACAAAAATGTAAACTCTTTGTAAATAATTTAAAAAAAAAAAATTAATTACTGATATGAAAATATTAATTCATTTCTCTTAAGTCTATTTAAAATAAATTGCACTTATCATGCATTTATTTAGAAAAAGTTATTTTTATTTTAGAGCCGTAAAATTAGAAAATGTCTAGAAAAAAAAGAAGTTAAAAGAATATTTTTAAATAAAAAAAAACATGCATGATCTGATTTATGTATAAACTGAAAGTAGTTAGTTTATTTTCCTTTGGATTCTTAAATTCTGTTTTAGATTTATAAAGTTTTTTTAAATGTGGTTTTCTTTTTTAAATTATTTATTTTATTTGATTCTTCTTAAAAAATAAATAAAACAAAAAGCAAAACTCCAAGCCCTTTAAAAAGCGTTAGTCTAGTATATTTAGCCAATTTTTGTGTTCTTTCAACAAATTGTATTACTTTATTGAAACGCTTTTTTGAGAAACTAAACTGATCAGTTTAAACTGATGAAACTAAACGCAGTTTCATAAAAAATTAAAATACAAAATATAAAATGTAAATTTACTCCTTTTTTTTGTAATGAATTGAAAAATATATACATTGCATTAATTGTTGGTTAAATTAAAAAGAAAATAAATAATATTAATAAGATAAAATTAAAACTTAGTCTTTAAGGCAGCCTAATTTTATTAGGCGAACCAAAACCATTCAAAATACATATCCTTTGTTGTCATACATAATATATTATTTTTTTGTATAATAATTAGAAAATAACCAATTTCATTCATAGCCAATGAATTTATGTTATTTATTTATTAATTGTCATAACAGTTACGTCCTCGCTTGGCCATTTTTTTTTTTTACAATTTCAAACAATTCTCATTGATCTGTACATCCATAATTTATGGTCTATCGATTACTCAGTTCTTTTAAAAGCTCATCTGCTGTTTAATGACTTTAATATTAGCTTTTACACTTATTTAAACGTTCTTATCTTAAGTCCATGCTGTAATTCCGCTGTTATTTGTTGTTTTGTTCTGAATTATTAGTATTATTATTATTATTATTCTAAACAGAAGAGTGGTCAAGGAAGACCTTGGAAAAAACAAAATCGGCTAAGGCACAAGAGATTTCTGAAAACGTTTAGACAGATCGAATTAACCAGGAACAATGGACTAATCAGCAAGTAGTAGGTGAGTATTTTATTTAGTCCTCAGATTTTGAGGTTTGGATTTTATAAAATTTAATGTGCCTGAATATCAAATAAGGCAACAAGTCAGAGAGAGAGAAATACTTTATTTATATAATTGTGCAATTTTGTTTGTTTGTTTGCTTATAGGAGAGTAAGACCCTAAGTTCAGTTGCATTTTTGCGAATTAACTCGCAACAATAAGCAAAAGTGTTCCACCATTCATTTCAGAATATGAGTAACAACAATCATTGTTTAATATTAGGTAAAGACAGCAATAGACTGTAGTGTTTTCCTTTCAAATCGGTGGACCTTCAATTTTGTACTAACTCGAAATCTATTTGAAATCTAGGATGCTCAGCAATACCTCTGGTGATAGTTTCTCATTGAGATGAATTAAAATGTGCACTTTGATGAGTGCTGCTTTAGGTTTTTACACTGAATCCTGAGATCGTTCCCATTTTACACTTAGCATGTTATTTTATTAATTGGTAACTCCTTCAACTCTTCAACTGTAAAGCTACAATTATCCATCACAGTCGGTGGCCACACTGATGGACTCTAGCATCTGTCCAAATTCAGCCAACCGCTGATGTTTTTCGGCTTCAAGACACCAAGAGAATAGTCAAGACATCCATGGAGGTGAATAACAGAAAGATTAGAAGAGGTAGCATGTAGTTGCTTGGAAGAGTTACAAGAGAGTCCTCTTCAATGTGCTAATGTACATTTCAGAAATGATTACTCAACGTTTATTAATCCCAGCCTAACAGTAAACGTAATTTTTTTGTTTAGATTATTGAAAGAAAGTGACATAGAATGAACATTTATACGACACCTATTTGGTAGTTGGACGATAAGCCCGCCTGAAAAAATTGGCAAATACCTTACATTATAATTATAGCTGAGGCCATTGAAAAAAGTTCTTTTTTCTAAGGGTTTTTTGAATCCCGTTGGAGGAAGTGGACTACCCATTTCTTCAGGGGACTTGGCACCCCTGCAGGTATCCCAGCCTAACAACACTTACACTGACTATAACATTTACTCAACATACAGATCTACTTTGGGGAGCGGTTTTAAGTCGCAGCTTCTGTGTTAGTTGATATTTACAAGGGTTTGGTTTTAAGAACTAACTACTAACTCTTGCTCGATTAACTCATTGTACAGATCAGCTATCTGAATACCAACAAGCGTTTGTCAGGGTAACGCAATGATCCTTTAGGTTGTAGTGCTTTAAGGCACTGTTAGATAAATGTAATCTTGGGCTTCAAAATACTGCTGTACAAGCCTTAGCCATTTCAATATTTGATTGGATCTTTCTCAGGAAGGTTTTATTTTATGTCAGCTCGATTTCTTAGCTTCTTCCATAAGTTTATACTAGTTGATAGTGAAATTGTTTCTCTTTTTTCTTTTTTAATTAAAAGTCCTGATTTCTGCATCATATTGCCTAAAACCAACATGGGACAAATATACTTCTAAAACTAAAATAAATTATCAAATCCTATAATCTTCTCATCTTCATTCTGGAATACGGGAGCCCCGGTATTCTTTGTATGACTTTCCATCCCAGCAATCAAGAAACAGATATACACTGCAGAATATCTTCATTTCAATACTAACGTATCATCACAATATTAAATATTGACAATTTTTTTTTTTTTTAAAGAAGAAATTAGAGGATCAATGGCTATGAATATATTGGGAAAACATAGAAAAGTATGGCAACAAACATTTAATTGTAAATTTTGTCAAATTTAAAAGAAAAAACAAATCTTTAAATTAAAGTTTAAAAAAGTAGATGTGATATCCATGTGCACATGGTTTTTAAAAAATAAAAACATATCAAATTTCATACATATCTCTTTAAAAATTTAAAAAAAAAAAAAATTATAAATATCCAAAAAATAATAAAATATATAAATATTATATATATATTTTAGGTGGTCTTTTCTGTGTATATTATTACTACTTATATTGTACTCTACATGTGATTTATAGTTGTATGTATTAAAAAATTGAATGTGTACAATTTAAAAAAGAAGAGTATTTACAGTGTCTTTTGCATACCGTGTACTGATTGTAATGGTTAAAAGAAGTTGTAAAAAAAAATAATAACAAAATTAACAGTTGAAAATAATGTTCTCAGATAATTATACATATCATTCAATGAGATAATTCAAAATGAATTGTTTTTAAAAATATATATTTCCTTAAGTACTTTTTTTTTAATGTTATGTTTCGACTATGAAATTATGTTTCAACAAAGAACAAAAACTGTGTTGTACTGTGAAATTAATTAATAAAAATTATGTAAAAAAAAAAGTACCGTAAACAGTTTATTAAATTATTAGTATTGTTGTATTTTAGTAGGACCAATTAAGCAGAGATTTCCTATTTAATAGTGCATCACCATCTCATTTGATAAGAGTTCTTGTAACACAAACTAGCGTTAGCAAGGTAATCAGGCAGGATATAAAAGACCTCCTGTCAAAGGGAATGAACTCACGCCCTGTAGGCCACCTTGAAAATTTTCTTCCTTTAAAAAGGTATAAAAGTCAACTTGGTAGTCTGGCTTTATTATCAGAGTCAAGATCCGCGCCCAAGTTAGCGGCAGTATCTCTAGATAGCTGGTCATTTGTCTTGACTAGCAGAAGACTTAGAAGCGAACTAGTGTGATGTGTGTTGGCTATCCCCAATAACTACCTCTCCAGCACAAAAAATCGTGGGTGAAGGGTACCCTTTGGAACAGCCGACAGGAAACCACCACTAGACTAGAATGTTTGGGTCGTACAAGGGGATAATGCTTAATAATTTATTGCATTATTAAACCAGCGATTGTCGAGCAAGTGTATTAGATTTACTATCGAAGGTGCATAGTCGCACTTCACATTATCTGAGTGAAGGGACTTCATAAAGTGCAATGATCTTCAAGTGAAGCGAGGTGACTTAATCTTTTTGAGTGTGATTTCATCTGAAACTGTTTAAAATAAGGTCAATGGATCTATGTAAATGAAAGGGAAAGAGGGTGAGAAATATTAAAACATCACTTGAAGGCGATGAGTTTCTTGGCTTGAAATTTGTGATACGTTCACTCAAAAATCATTCGGATTACAAAACAAATATCGGAACATATAAAATAGAGGTCAACAATTTAAAGTTCATTTGAAACTAAAGTTTTTATAAATAAGAATTCTTTTAATAAAAATTCTCTAATTCCAGTAAGAAAGCCGATGACGGAATTTCTAGAAGTACTCTTACTACTACCGTATGTTTCAAGAGAACAATAATTAAGAGAGTTGGCTGACCAGATTTCCAGCCAAATCTAGAAGAGGATTTAAGCATATTGAAAAAGATTTATTTACTCTCAGATTCTGCCAAATAAAGTTGAAGGTGAACTTAGAAAATAGTCCTTGAAACACGAGCTTAATGAATTCACGAACGATAAAACAAGAATAGAATTACTATTAGTCTATTAGTAGGTCTATGTAATATTAAAAAGCTTGAACCACCCAAAATTTAAGATCTAGACGAGTTTTAGGCTTAACTGCTGGTGGAGTGTTTCTCTAAAAATAAAACTAATAATAATAAGCGATAATTTCACAAACTTTGAATAAAAACATAGAATCCACTTACCTTCTGCCCACACTGTATAAATTTCGTCTTTTGTAGAACACTTAAGATCATTGGAAGAAGAGCAATTGAAGTTCTCTGGGTAACTGTAAGACAAAAGCAGTGATTTGTCAGGATTGTTTTCGTGAAGTTCTTCAATTCATTAGGCTACTCAAATTTTCTCACCTTATATTGCTGAGTTTTAAATAGTTTCCAATTGAATAGCCTCGAGTGGAATTCATCTTTTTATGTTGTTTAGAAATTAACTTATGTTCTATTGCAAAACTTTGTGAAACATATAATGAAGTAGGGCTCTCAGTTTCATCAGTGATATCCATAAATTTGTCTAAAGATAGTGGAATATCGGCTAAGATGATATCTATATCTAGACCCACTGGTCCAGTGTCATTCCAAATAAATTTCAATGTTTGAGCGATAATTAAATTTTCACAAATCTCACTCTTTTCATTATAATATGTAGTTAAATTCTCTCTACAGGGAACTGTTTTTCTTTCCTTTATTTCATATATTAAATATTTTAGAGTAATTACATCAAATAATTTTACAAAAGTACTACCACTATCCTTGCACACAATTTTCATTGATATTCCTGTATTGTTGGAATTCTCTTCTAAATCAGTAAGCAATGAAAATTTCCCTTTGAAGTATTCATAAATGAACTGCAACTGTGTGGCTTGTTTATTACATTGTTCTATTGATAAACTTAATAAGCAATGCGATTTTCGATCAATTACTTTCAAAGGAGTAACACTAGAACAATATCCAATTCCCATAATGTTTGTTGGCTGAACATATTCATTGAAATATCCTTTTTCATTAAAAATTTTCAAAATAAATTCTCGCGATAGATAGTTTTGTTGATTCTTTCCATTTTGTTGGAAATCATTATTCAATTCTTTAAAAAATTTATAAATCTTTCTACGATTTTTCATTAGTTCAAACAGTTCATGCTTGCTAAGTATAACATTGTCCTCTTTGAAAAAACGTCCTAAATAAGGGCTATTTTGATGTTCAAAACACAAAGCAACACTAGAGTGTTTTAAATATATAGGTAATTTATTATAACAATATAGTTGATCATAATTAAAAGGATTAAAAACATTTTGTGCTTCATCAGTGGTACAATTAAATGATCTAATGTCAAAACTTGTGCAATCCTAAAAAAAAAACATACAGTAATGGTGAAAAATTATAACTGGAAAGAGGTATTAACTCATCACCTTGAATAAAATTTACAAACCTTATCATTGCAACAATTAACATCACAATAATTTTCTGTGATGTCACAAATTGATAGCGATCCACTGTTTAAGTCACTAGACACATCCTGATTAGACTCTTGAACTTTTTCCTTTGTTTCAGTCCAGTTAAAATTTGTCAAAATCAGATCACTCTCAGCGCACACTGTGAAAATTAAGGCTATAAACAAATAAAAAATGAAAATAAGCGTTTGGATTTTCTTTCATAAATAAATGCTTTATTATCTTTTTAAAAGAGATGTTAAATCATAAATACATAATAATTTAAACCTTTTTAAATAAATTATATTAGTTAATTGGTACAATGACTTACACAATCCATTAAATAGTAATAATTCCAATAAAAGCATAGCACAATACATTAATTCTGCATACAATAATAACTGGTTTGTTGTTAACTACTGGGTTTACTCATAAAATAATCAATAGATGCTCGTAAAGGGTGAAACACCTGCTTTTCAAGTAAGATTCAAACAGAAAGCGGGCTGACAGTTTCTAAACAAATAAATTAAAATCGATTATATTCGACTGACGTTTTACTATCGATATCGTGCCCCTCGACCGATTTTTTATTAGCATAAATGTAAAAACTTATTTATTTTAAAATTATATTTAATATAAAAACCATTATTTACAATTCTAAAGTTTGAATAAAACTTTCACTAAATGTTTTGACAAAACTATTCTTTTTTTTTTGTTAGGTTATTCAAGCTTGTCAGGAATAGGCTATCTGTGAGTTACAGTTGCTTATAGATGGAGGTGTTTTGTGGTTATTAACAACGTTGAATGAGCCATTTTAGGTTCTGTTAATTTTAAATAATTTAATATAATGGTGGTTGAAGATAAAACGTAAGTGTTGTTTCATTTGTAAGTTCAAATCAACTTATCAGTTTCATTTATTTTTCGGCTTACTAAAGTTTAAAATTATGAAGTCTCCGGCATTTGTAATAATGGTCGGCGTAAGGACGCGATACTATAATCTTTGTTAAAACTTAAACAAATACTACACTTAAAAAAGTTGTAACTGCAATTTTAAGTTTTGTGAATGGATTGTATTTAATTTTATTTTCAGGCGTAAGGCAAGATCGTCTGATAGTGAAGCTTCCGATAAAGAAAATAAAAAGGACAGAGGCAGGGACAAGAAAAAAAAGAATGGTGATGATTCTTCGTCTAGTAGTGGAAGTAGTAGCAGTCGGTATGTATTACATCTTAATATTAATTATAATTTAGAATTTCAGAGTTTTTGATTCTCTTATTATATTATGGTACACCGGCGGATACATAAAAAAATGTGATACTGAGGTTATTAATTGCTTGTGTATTCAATTTATAAAAGATAGCTTGGTAAATCTGTCCAACCTTTTATTGAATGAGGGCCGCATATATTATTTTTCAAGCCACATGAAGGAAAACTTCTCATTTTACTCATATCGTGGGGTCATATTAAAAATGAAATAAAAATAAAAAATTCAGAAAATCAGATAAATTTGATTTTAACAAGAACGCTTCTTTTGTCTAAGTTGTCGCTTCAATTTCAACATTTGTTGATGCATGCTAGCCTCAGTAAATTTAATAGAAGATAAGTAAATTATTTCTATTTGTTAAATTTCTAATTTGAGAAAGTGCTTTTATACTTTGAGAACGGTCTGTAGCAAAGAAATTGCTAAAAACCGGTTTAGAATCCGTTTTTTCAATGGTTTACCCAAGAAGATTAAGGTCTTCACTGATTATCATCTAAATTTCCTGCTTATTAATCTATTTTCTTCACGTGATAAGGCCTTTCCCCACTACGTCTCTTGCTAAGTCTATTCTTTTATCTCAGGCCATGATCTTCTGCTATTCTATTATCCAAGTTTTCGTTTGGGCTATTTATTCTTCTTACAAGACTGTACCTAACAGTCTTGTAGAACTTTACCCTATTCCGTCTATACTAAGCTATTCAACCCTTGATCTTTTCTGGTTGTGTTATTTCAGATTCTCTTCTGAGCCTTCTTAGTTTATCACGGTGCACCTCTCCATTGTCAGCAACTGGCCTCTTAGGTAGTGTTTTAAGATTGATAATGAATCTTTAAAAATGGAGAGAGCAACACAGAACTTTTATTATCAATCAGATTACTATATCTTTTCCCCCAAAGTTCTAAGCATCTTTCACCTGTCCTTTCCCTTTCTCCTTCTATCAATTATAGATGCTAGTAAATCTTTGCAACTCATGCCTTGCTCTAATCATGCTTTAGAGCGTATTCAATAAATTGATTATTTTACTTCATTTTGATTTTTTCCAGATTAAAGGATTATTTTTATACCTTGTATTGTTAACAGTTCGTCAAGTAGTTCTTCAAGTTACTCAAGTGGATCCTGGAGCTCAAGTTCAAGTTCTAGATCAAGTTCTTCTTCTAGCTCTTCTGGTAGTTCAACTTCTACTTCTGACCAACCCAAGACTAAACCGAGAAAGTGAGTAGATATTTTGTTTAATTGTTTTCTAATGTTGTAGAACTTTCTATTTCTCTTGATGCTGTCAGTAGGAAGATTGAGTTTAAGTCAGGCCAGTAGTGTATATACTGGCTTCCTCTTGAAGGACATACACGTTCAAACTATCTCCCTAATATGCGATTAAACAGATCTTTAGTTTCAGTCTTTAGTATGCTCCAAAATTTCCTGATTGGTA
The DNA here is from genome assembly GCF_049639745.1 of Rhodnius prolixus. Classification (NCBI taxonomy): domain Eukaryota; kingdom Metazoa; phylum Arthropoda; class Insecta; order Hemiptera; family Reduviidae; genus Rhodnius; species Rhodnius prolixus. The sequence goes on along the minus strand of NW_027411583.1, from coordinate 7,714,571 downwards.
TAAATAGTACCTATGATTTGTAAAAACATATTTTTAGTAGTTTATTCTTTCCCCTCCCTCCAATGGAAATTAAGGCTTCTGCCTTGAAATGAATTTGTAAGGGTAAGCTACAAAACTGCTTTATATCTCTACTTATGTTAAGTGCGCTATTTTGTCATTGTTGTGTTCATCATAAAACTCTCGTTCCTCTGATCTCTCAGAGTGTCTCAGAATGTCATATCTTCATATTTCTAATTTTCTATTTCCTATTATAATTTCATACCTCCGAATAAGTTTTTTTAATTCAAACGCAGAAGAAAAGTTTTATATGGAACTGTTAAATCTACTGGGAAACCACCCTTTATTGCTTATTTTCAGGACTTAGTATGACTTACATAGATAGGAACAGACAATTTTCATTGCTTCCAGCATTGCGCAGAGTTTGCTCTTAGTAAAATAATATACAAATTCGCACATTGATGCCAATATAAATGCGAGCATTATGACTTCTGCCAACACTAACCTCAGGACCAGCTATTTGACTGGGTCCAATATTTGGATTATAATTAATTCGTCGAGTTCTCGCCATATGGTTGGATTGGAGTCTTGTGAAGAATATTTGGAAGACACCATTTCTACTGAGAACCAGTTTTCCAGGTTGCTGCTTAAAGTGATGCCTAGGTTATTATTTGGGAACTCCTCTAGGACCCGACATATGTTACTATTATTCGTACACCTTCTGCATTAGCTTCTACTGGAAGAAAATTCGGGGGAAATACTCACATGACTTTCTCTAACTCCAATTTTAAATGTAGTTATAGTAGTTGAAACAACTTCTATACAAATTAGATAGGAGGAGGAGGAGGTACATTGCCACCAATAAAATATAAATAGGATAGCTACTGTACATTTTGCATTCCAGCAATTAGCAATGCCCAAATAACACTCTTTAAGCATGTATAACTGTGCAGGGTTGAAAACAAAGACAAAAGTCGTAGTCGTTCTCGCAGCCGCAGCCCCATAAAGAAGGAGAAGAAAGAGAAGGAAAAAGTTACAGAGAAGAAAGAAAAGCGACCGGAGAAGCCTAAAGCGAAAACTACTCGTTCTAAGTAAGTTTATCGTTCTAAATATTTTGTATTATTACTATAGAAAGAAAATTGCTTTCTGAAGGGTTTTATTTTTACTGTATGTTGTGTTCTGCATTTTAGGTTAATTTAGGATTAAGTTATATAAATTTGCCTTAATCAGACCTGTACAACTATTAACAAATCCATATTTTTTTTCATACTTTCTTAGATTGAAATTAATGCAGATACAAATTTATGTATATGTCGAATAAATCAAGCTGCAAATTCAAATTTGATTTATAACTTTGATATGATTTATTAACGACACACCCTTCTAATTTTTAATTTTTATTAAAACCCACATAATAACAGATTTTTTAAAAATATAGTAATGTATTTTTCTTTCTGGCACAATTGATATTTATTCCGTAGCTTAAAAGTTATTCTTTAAACAAAAAGTTCTTCATTGATGTAGATTTCAGAAATTGAATACAAGTTTGATTCATTGAAATAGTTTTTTATGTTGAGATTAATTTTTATTTGGATTATCTTGAATTTGAATATATTTAATTTTTTTAAAAAAGTAACCAACATAAATTGTGTATGTAACGAAACGACGACCATAATTATTGTTATTTGTTACTTGTTATTTTGCAGATCAACATCACCTAAGCGTAAACGCAAAGAACGATCACCGACTCCAAAACCTGTTAGAATACATGTTGGACGATTGACAAGAAATGTCACAAAAGATCATATCTATGAAATTTTTTCTGTTTTTGGGACAATAAAAATGGTTGATTATCCTCCTGATCGATTACATCCACCAGCCGGACGTGGTTTTGCTTATGTAGAATTCCAGACTCCAGAAATGGCTGAAAATGCTATGAAACATATGGATGGTGGTATGTATTTATTATTATTCTTTAAGAATAGTATTTTATCGTTGAATTATCTGCGGTTTTTAAACTTAAACTTTTTACTAATTTTTTTTTTTTTTTAATGAAACAAAATAATACTTATTTTGCGATATTTAAATATTGATCTTGCCGAAATATCGAACAATGGCTTGCTCAGTTTCTCCCAACTATTCGCATTTGCAAAATTATCCGATAGGAATGAAAAGATATACAAAATTGTAAATACGTTTGTTTCCAATTTAGTTAGATTCGTGGGGTCGGCCAGTCAGCCTTCAGCACCACGATCCCCAGGAGTCTGTTGTTATCGACTTAGTACAAAATGAAAAATTGTACAATGAAAAAACTATTGATAAATTCTCAAAATGATTTAATTTATTTTTCTATTAACAGGTCAGATTGACGGGCAAGAAGTTACATGTGCTCCAGTACTTTTACCCAAAGTATCAAGCGGCGGTAGAAATCGTCGATCACCTCCACCATCAATGCCTGTACGACGAAGATGGGGCCGTTCTCCGCCGCCTCCTCGTTTTAGGCGTAGATCACCTTTAGGTGGACCGCCGCCTCCACGACGTAGATCACCACCACCGCCTAGACGGGCCAGACATTCGCCGCCAAGGAGACGAGCCAGGTATACAAGATCTTCATCCAGCAGTTCAAGATAGGAACTTCTCTCAGTATGGTCAAAAAACAACAAAATTAACTATTCTTTTTATTCAATTTCGAAGCACCCTTTTATATTTTTCTGTCTTCTCTTTAAAAATACTCTCCAAAACAAAACTCCGTTGATGAGTAAGTTTTTATATTATTTTGAAATTGGAAAGAAATTAATTAGACAGATAAATGTCTAAACAAAAAGTAAAAATCCTACAATAGTTTAGATTTGATGGTAATTTTCCTTTCTTTGCTATTTTTATATTCATCTTTAATTTCCTTCGCAAATGGAATGAGTATTTTATTCTTGTTTGAATCAGTGTTAAAAGTAATGTCTTGAAGATATCAAAGACATTGAAAGAATTATCACAAACCGATCAGACTTATTCAATTTTATAATCAATGATTCTTTCGGTTAGTATTTTTTTTTTACATTTTTTTTTTTTAAATAAATATTAAGTATTTTTTTAATTACAAAAAAACAACTAATATTTTTTTTTAGAAAACGCAAAATTTATTAAATTGGTTTAGGAATTTAATAAAATTATCTTTACGTTTGTAATATTTTAAAAAATAAATATAATATTAACTTCTGATTTCGTTTATTTTATTTTTTTTAATTCCTGTGTAATACTGTGTATCCGGCACCCGTAGGGGGAAGTGGACTAGCCACTTCTTCAGGGATCTTGGCGTCCCTGCGGGTATCCCAGTCTAACAACATGAACAACACCTATTACTAACTTTTCAAAACATTCACACAATTCATTTAGGGCATGCAGAGGTAGTTATTTGTGAAATTACTTTCCATCTTACTCGCACTGAAGTCTGAGAGGTTTGGCAGATTCCACGATTTAAGCTCCAATCAATTCATCCAAAGAAGGTACATAGATGTTATATATATTTTCTAGATTTCATTTGTAATCATGTTTGCTGAACAACTTAATACGTGTAACTATTTACTGATTAACGAATTAACAGTAAGTAGCGGCGTGTTGAACTTGATTCATATCACGTCTGTATTGTGTTGCACATACAACAGATAAACGGGGTGGTGTACGATTTAGAAGTATCTACAGCTTCCTACATAGTTATTAATCTCATTCAAAAGTAATAAACAAAAATATTTATTGGCGAACGTCGAAATTATAGGAGGAAACTTATTTTTCCAAATGCAGAAATAAAACTAGAACAAGCTTTTACTCAGACCATGTTCATGTGAAACATCTTAAGGTTGGTTGTGAATACTGTTCTGAACTTATGATTTAAGGAAGTAGCCGTAATGAAAGGTAAGCTTTGTAAATACAGTTCAAGAACGCAAAATCTTGAGCAGGTAACATAGTCTAGTTTTCGATATTAACCAGTCTGCTGACACATTTCGAGAGATTGGAAGTCGAAACGTAGAATACATCCGATTTTGTAAATGATAAAAATGTAATTCAAGTTTTCCAAGTCAGCGATTTTAGATTTCCGTCTTTCTTTAGAGAATGTGGTTCGTTCAAGAGATCTTGAATAATTCAAGTTACTAGAGCTACGAAACACTGATACTATTGAGTGAAAAAAGTCCGCACGTACAGTAAACCTTGTGAAATGGATACAGCCTTTAAAAATTCACGTAAGTATTTGAATAAGTAAGGAACTGGTCAGTTTTTTAAATTCCAAATTTAAGTAAACTGCACTCCCACTAATATGTGACTTCGAATTTCTTCTTTCGAGGAGTTTCCCTATCCAGGGTTCCTTGTGCCAAGCATCCACACTTTTCTTTCCTGAGCGCAGCAGAGAGCCTTTTTTTGGGAGGCGCGTATCGCTCATACGAAGGACACGTCCAAACCACAACAGCCATCTTTCGTCCACCCTATCCAGTATGGTTATGCCTCGGATCCATACAGTATTAGGCTTTCTACTAGGAAAGTGTAGATTTGGTGCTTAGTGGGAATGCTCAAAGCGCTGTTCTAATTTATAGTAGATTTTATTCTGGCACAACAGTATCGAAAGGCAAATGAAGTTACTATAAATATGTAAGCAAGATTGCGTCACCATGTTTTTTTGGTAACCATATTTTTTTAAATTTTGCTTTAATAAAGTAAGTGGTTTTCTCTTATTTCGTTTTAACCTCCAATTTACGAAAATTTGTGAGTTGGACGTAAAAAGAAAAGCTGAGTTGGATAAATATGAGAGTACTCTAATGTTCTCTTGTAATAATTATTTAGTTATATTCTTTATCTTATGTACCATTAATAATGTAACAGATAGTGCGCAATTTATGTAAAGTCCATTATTATAGACCGTCGGTGTTTCGTCCTCGCGTGCAATCTTACATATCTGCCCTTAAGTCTTATTATTGAGGTACTTCGGATTTGGCTTTAAACTTCGGGTCATCCGAAATTCTGTGGAAGAATAAATCTATGGAATAGCAATCGATGCGTGCGACGTGAACTTAATGTGGCTTTTAATCCTCTAAGAACCTGTCGGCTGTCCCCAAAACACACCGATCTGTACAATTTGAAGATATTCAGAACACAAAATGATCAATCTAAACATGGGTATACCCTTGCCTTGCCTCAATTTTGATTGATATCTAGGACTGAGCAACCTGTAAAACATGCCTAGTGTTTAGTATACCTACTAAATCTCTTTGTCGATTGCATTCTGTACAATTTTTTTTTTTGACTTGTAACAATTCACTGATACGATACGATGCAACGAATTATCAGTATGTAGCGTCTTGTCGAACTAACTCATACCACCATTGTATTGCATATTCAACAGATAAACGGGTGCGTACGATTCGGAAATATAATATAATATGAACATGAAGATAAGTAATTTTGTGACTCCATGTGCTCCACAAAGCCTTCTATAAACATGTTAACCTGGAGATAATGCTCAAACACCTATAATCTGACGAAACTTAAATCTCACTCTCAGAAACTGCTACGTGACGGCTAAGAGGATTAAGCTCGTCATCTTCCTCGCTGTTTTCTGCCCCGGTATGTCAGGATACGCTGAAAAGTATCACATTGCTCCTCTGAGCAAGGCCAATAGTCTTCTCATAAATTTACTTATCTGCTTGGAGTATTAAATAATTTGTATAAATGAAGGCACGGATAAACTTTAAAATAGACTTCTTATTCCTTGTTTTAATTGTAAAAAAAAAAAACAACAAAAGGTTGCTTTTTTTGCCACAAATTTTTTGGTAATATACAATAATCGCACACCATAAAAATATTTACATTAATTGTGCGCAAGGAGTCCCTTTAAAAAATTAAATGACCATTTTTACAAAATAAATATTCATCCGAAAAAAATATGCATAAATAGTGTTAATATATACACAAGACAGATCAATCAATATTAAAAATGGTACAGATAAAATCAGTTCTGTTAGAGATTCTTTTATTTTTTTTTAATCTCGCTCACTCTTTGATTATTCTCAAAACTCCGCTTATGATGCGAATGTCTTAACTCTCCCCTCCTCGAAAAAATATTTATAAAAGAAAAACGATATTATCACAGCACTTAGTTAATACTTAGATACGAACATAAACTCACAGCCGCTTTTTTTTATTTTTTTTTTTTTGATATACTTTTTTCTTTTTTTTGGCACGATATTTAAATTAATACGTATTGTGGACTAATATCCACAATTGTTGGCGTTCTATGCAAGGGTCTCAAAAGGCGGCGGAGGCGGAGGTGGTGGTGGAGGCAGAGTAGCTGATGGTGGCGACTGGTGTACAGGTATGATGTAGATTGGTGTTTGTGCAGTTTTCTCGCAACATGTTGTCACCTCTGCGTACGGGGGTGGCGCGAACAGATGATAGGGAGGCGGTGGAGTTTCCGGAGCTCTACTTTCCGTCGAGTAGCCAGTGAGGTAGGGTGCTGCCAGACCGTGCCTTCGGTATAGATGTTTACTGGCACAACACCATTCACTAAACGTGACTACTAGGAAGAAAGCTATCAGTCCACCGAAGGCTCCTAGATACCAAACTACTGATAGAGGATCTGGATCTGTTACACCATTAGCGCTAGATGGAGCATCTGTAAATGAAAAGAAGTCAATTATGGTAAGATGTTTACAATTTCATCACTAAAAAACCTGGGCAATTGCTATTGTCTTTCACAAAAAAAATAAAATAGTTTCCACTTAATAAATATTTGCCAACAGTAAAGAAGTCTACAAAAAATAAAAAACAAAAATCAATAAATACTGATAATGGGAAAACAAAGTAATGTCAGGGTAACAACGTAACTAAATCAAATGTAAAAGGCCTTTGCCATTGTATATAAAGAAGATAATCTATGTTAAATTAACAAAACACTTGATCCCTTTATTGTCTAATAGTTTCATTAACAATAATTGATTTCTAGCAATCATCCTATAAAATTAAGAACAAGGGCAAGGAAATATCTTAGGTAAAGATTCTAGAATGACAGATCTTTATAGGATTGCATCTGTGCGGACCATATTATTCCAAGGACTTGATCTGTACAAGGATATGACTATAAACTAAAGCGTACAATATTCATCTGAAAGTACTAAAGAAATATTTACACTAAGAGAAAACTTTACGGGAAAGCTGGAAATCGAATTCTCACTTGGAAGATAGAGGTACGTGTTGTGAGTTACATGCATATGCCTATTTAAACAAAGAAAATAAATTTTCTTTGGACTTTTTTTTTTTATTAATCAGTGTCTTGGTTACTTTTCCTTCTGAAAGAGTATGATGGTTCGTAGTGGCTAAAAAAAGAGTTTTCAGCAGGTAAGTTTCTGTCACTACTCTAACTTCGCATAGCATCTGAAAGTATCGCATGCCCAATTATGAGGCCTAGCTGTTTTAGGTATCTTCAAATGAATAATGCATCATTTACGCTGTCTACAATTCGGAAAGATTGGTTATTTAACTTGGTAAATTCCCTAAGCAAGATTCTCGCTTGGTTTCTCGAATTTCTTGGACTTGCGCGAGGGGATACTCAATGCTTATTCCATAAATGAGTTCTTGCTGCGTAATTTCACTTGATCAAGGACCAAAGGGAAAGGTAACGTTAAGATTGTGATCTTTCAAATGGTAAGGCTAAGTTTGACCTGCCAAATCTCCAATGCTTCCTTTTAAACTTATGTTTTCAAGCGGAAAAAACCTACACCAAGACAGTAAGCATACAAAGAATTAAAAAACTTAGTGGCTGCCATTGAGAAAATAACGGAAAACTGAGAACATTGTTAAATGCAAAATGAACTGAATCTTAAATTGAAATTGGAATTCAGAAAGTACAAGGGTGCTCCGCCAGCTCATTTAAAAATTAAACAATGTAAATTTAAATAACTTAGAAAAGTTGATTCAACTTACCAGTAGTTGGTGCAGAACGTATAGATGTTTCTGAAGAACTTTGTTCCGTTGCAAAATTCTCTTCTAAAAATATGTACCATCTGTCCATTTTACTGGCTATCCTGTCTAGAAGTTCTTCTTCTGTAAAATAACGAAGTAAGTTAAAATATACATATATGCATAATCTCTTACTGCTAATATTACTTCAATCGGGTTGATGCATTTTCAACTATATAAACGGCTGGATTCACCATGATACAAAGTTGTGCGTGGAAGACCATGCAACAATTGGTGTTTCGCATACCTAAAAGCAAATTTCTACCTTTCCATCAAACATACCACTTCATTACATTCTTCAAAGATCACTCTATCCTGTGAATAAAGACTCGTTCTAGGTAGTCATAACAGTGATGCAGTGGAACTGTCTTTACAGCTACCTTAATGTAAATACTGATAAAATACTTTTTCAGGTACCCCAGTATAAGAACACTGCTAATCTGACACCCAAACACATACAAAAGGCCTGCGGAGAATAGTTATGCGTGAAACTATAATGTAAAAAGCTTCTCCACCGTTATCCTATCCTGACCGATACCCTGAACGTAAGTTCACGCCCCAAATAATCCGTCATGAAGCGACTGGGTATTTCCCATTATGTTTCCTTAAGTGGAAGTGTCTCCTTAAACTACATTATTATTAAGGACAGTGTAATGTGTTTCATATCTTCTGAGGTTGAAGGAATCAAACAGAAGTACCACTTATTAGACTTTTCTTCACTTATCTGTTTTTCTCGAAAATAACTACGTACACATAGTTCTATAACTTTGCAAATTCTTTTTTATGTCAGTTTTAGATTATTTTAGAAGATCAGTTCAAGTGTCATTTTTGGACGAGGTTAAAATGCGGCTAACAAACTATAATTTCGTTAAAAATCCATACTTTTTTACTTTGAAATTCAGAGATTGTATAAAATGTACAATTTAAAAATGCTTGGGAATTATAAAAGATACGTCTTGTGAGTGCTTACACCATATTTATTTTTTCCAGAAGAATGTGACGTATGTATGTTGGAGCCAACATTCTGAGGGATGTAAGAATTGGAATGAATGCTTGTCAGATAGATAAGCAAATGGACGTTCTATACCACTACATGTAGTTGAGGCAATGAATAGTTGAGGTTTGATAAAAATGTATTTTTTTTTTTTTTTTTTTTTTTTTTGGCATCAGTTTTCACTATTAGCCAGAGTCTTCTGTAATAAAGTTCTTAATCTTTATCTAGGGAGGCTTCAATTACGTTTATGAAGTGAACCAATTCCTCATAGGCTTTCCTGTTTTTTAGAATTTCAGGGTAAGTTATATCACCCGGCAATAGATTTTTTAAATTTTTAAAAAACAGATCTCTTTGGTTTGTATATTTGGAGCACGCCATAACAATGTGCTCCATGTCTTCCAGGCTGTCACAGATTGTACAAAGAGGGGATGCCTCTTTACCTATCCTATGGAGATATTTTTTACATACGCAATGATCGCTGCGCAGTCTATTAATAATGGTGTAAGTATTATAAATCGTAATTATTACAAGAATTAAAAAAAAAAAATCGTGTAAATTTTAACCTCAGATGTAACGTAGTTTTTTTAATGCAAAAAATGCGATCTCAAAAGTAAATTATAGTTCGGCATAACAAAAGAAATCATCTCTCTTTTACTTGTGCGCACAAAACTATGATAAATATTCAATAGAAAATTTGGAAGTAAAATAAAAGAAAACAAAGAACTAGGAGTGGTTTTTAACCTTAAAACAATAACACCAAGCCACTGAAATATAATTATGCCTAAATCTAAACAACATCCATTAGCCTTGGATATTCCTTGCTAATAAACGTAAAATAGATAATACGTTTAATGAGTGATAAAAAAAAAAAACCCAAGAACACTAATTATAGTGTTTTTTTTTAATAGCCTCGATACTTTATTTCTTCCAATTTAATAGCACGTAATGTAAAAAGAGAGAGAGGTAAAAAATAATCTGGTTGTCGTGGAAACTAACACGTAGCCCCTAGTGAACTAGACTGGTGTCCGGTTCATTGCTGAGGCCAGCGAACTTGACCTAATTTCTTTGCTTTATATTTAAGAGAATACAATTTTACATTGCTTTTATTTTTATTTATTTAAAAACTTGGTTTGAAAACTCCTACAACTTTCACTAATTGGAATTCTCAAGGTTTTGATAAATTTTATTCTAAATGGAAATTTGTATTGATTGTTAGTGGCGTTTACTGAATTTTGATTCTAAATGAGTAATCGAAACTTTTATCTTCCAAATATTTTTAAATATTAAAATTTTAACGCCTTATTTTGTTGTGTCACCTAAAACTTACAATTAAAATAGAAAACAGATTAAAATAGAAAATTGCTAAAAGCGTGTTGATCTTGTCGAACTACTTTATGAAAAATCTGTTTCAAATTCTGGATATTGAAACTAGCATCCATTTTGACCAAGTCAATTTTTTCAATCATTGGTTGATTTTAGATTTTTTTTGTTACTTAAAATAAATATTTTCTTCATAATTTCCAATAAAGGACAATACTACAAAATAAAGCAGTAATCTTTCCACTTTGTATCAATTCACATAACTACCAGAAGATAAAACAAGCATGGATTATAGGAATATTCTTTAAAATAAATATGTATCTTCAGATTCACCACTCATTTAGTTTGCACGAAAGGCAACCGATTTCAAAAGTGCTGTTTTCTTCAAGGCAGTTGTGCCTATAAGAAAGATTGTTGCCCTACTTGAATGCAAAACAAGACCATGAAAAGCTTATTTTCTTGCGCATTTAAATCTTAGTTCATCAGATGGAGCCTGACCAATTGACGTCAACTCTAGAGTATTAAGCAACGATAACCGTTTCCATTTTTTTACAAACTTCTGATTCTAGAAATCTCTAATTAAATGCTAGTTCAAAGATCTGGAGGATAAAGTTGATTTTTTCCATTAAAGAACGCATATTTTTTTTCTGTCTCTGACCAGTTTCTACCAATATACACCTAGCTAGCTCACAGACTGTATCGCGGACGCAACATTTTCACCTAGAGTGTACTTACAAATTGTAAACGATGTGAAAAGAATTCGAACAAATTTTCTTCTACTAAAGAAAGTTGTGCCACATCTTCAGGGAGGTTAGGCATCCCTACGATCAACAATTACAATAACAAAACGTACAGAATACAATTATGACCAGCAGAGATAGTTAATGTGTTACGTGTTACTACACTACTTGGGTTTAGCGGACGAACTCCAGCTTATCATCACAAACAATCATTCACTGCACTTATAAATAACTTTCCTAAAGACGTGCATACTATACACTCATGACATTCGTATGCCATTTCCACGTCAGTTTACGTTTATAGTTAATCCATACGTGCAATGTATGACTTGTTTGCATGAGAAAAACACTGCTATTTAATTGGCTTTAAGTAAGAAACAGACTCCAAAGTAATAATACTTAAGAGAAAATCGTGTCATTCTATCTTAAAGAACAGCGTTAAGAAAAAGTTCCGTAAAGTCTATAAAGGAAGAGAAAATAATCTGCTATGAAACGTACACAGAAATTCATTTCTCATAATCGTGGGTGACTAGGAATTTTTTTAGGATTTTCTACGAACATGGAACTTAAGCTACATATGGCAATTAGTGGGAAGCCCAAGTATCACGTTCCCTGAAGTCATACCAAAATGCAATTTTCACGGAAAAATTTCTTGCAAAACTAAAAAAACGCCTTATTTTTTAGTCTTGAAAAGTTTCAAGTAAATCTTCTTTATTGTTAGTTCGCAAAAATTAAGAATTACTATTCAGAAAATTTGCACCGATTATCACGGATTTTCTTGAGAATCTGAGTTTTAGCAGCAAAAATCCTCTACATAGATATGTAAATATTGTACTGCTGAAATGAGGTACAAGACTTCGAAATTACTTTTTTGAACCCTAATGCTTATCTACCTTTCACCCAATAATGCCTAAAAATTTAGGTGGTTGAAGGAATTTGATTGCTAAGTTAAAAGATATAAAGTTAAAACTTCCAAAGGTTTTTCGGATTTGAAAACCGTACAGGCTTTTGTATAAAAAAAAAATTTCTGCCTCAGTGAAACTCAAAATGTATGCTGTTTGGCTGAGCGAACAAACTACTGAATCTGCACACAAAAGGATTTAAAAAAGAAAGAAACGTTCAACTCACCTGTCGTTTTTACATTAGATGACGAGACCAAGGTGGCAAGACCGGCAAACGCAGTCACCGTTAGTACAATGCACACCATTTTATTTGTTTACACTTTTTGTTATTTAAGTTATTTTAGATGATAACAAGTTTTTTCTTTTGTATATGCAAGCACTACAGTTTCCGCTAAAATCATAAAACCTTCACTAAACTGTACCGAACATAATCGATCACACGAAAATCGAACTCATTAATAAAATTTAAAACACTTGTGATTTTAACAGCAACTTTATTTTAGCTGTATGGTTAAATATAGATATTAACAACACATCAGTTAACTCTGCGTATCGTTATACAATAAACCTGAGGAAGAAGTGTTGGTGTATATTTATGTAGCTGTACTGCCAAGTGGGGATACAGTCGCTCTCTCCAACTTTGATCAATCGAGTGGGGGCAATTTATCCACTGTAGTGTGCTTGTAGGTTGTATATTATAGCTTTTTTCGTTCTTAGCAAGATTTTATTTTTAAAAATTAATTTTAAAACCTATTGTTTGAACTCATGTTCTGGCTTTGTCAAAGGGGCAGCTGCTACTCTGAAGCCCTGGACAAATAAAAAATAAAACAAAAATATTTAAATAGAAACGAAGAATTTACGAACAAAATAATCAGAGCAACAACTGAATTCTGTTACTAAAAGTAGTGAACTGAGCTGGAGTGCTGGAAAATGTGAATAAATGCATAATTGATATTATTATCGTACACAGTACAGGCATATTTAAACTGCATGCCAAAAACATTGCACCACCCGGAGTGAGTAAAGTTACTTGCTTGAGAGTTTTACAGTTGAGGAAAGCCTTCCATTCTACCTGCGGGCCTTGGAGCTTTGAAAATGAATGGTAAGTCACCTAAGGCTAGTATGCGTCACCCCTCTAGCCTGGTCAGGGTAAAAGACACGCCCATAACTGATCGCGAATCTTGATTGACCTGTAATAGGCTGAAAGAAACGATAGATCAGAACTCATTTCCTCGGCCTATACCGTAATAGTTGGGCCTCAGACGCTATGAAGTCTATGACAGTAGGCGGGAAATGTCTCTTTTATAGCGAAGTTTGCGATAAGCACTCTGACATCTTTAAGATCAGAGTTTACACCTAAACCCAATGTCACCCTAGTGACATGCTGATATGACAAGGATCTGGCAATTAATTTGTGAAAAAACATCATTAGATGTTTTTATAGTATCTAAGATGTTATATCTTAATGATAACATATACATCAAGGACGACGAACCCAGGGGCGGCTTAACCTATAGTGCAGGGTGTGCAATGCACACGGGCGCCGCCGTCTCAGGGGGCGCCGCGGCGCTCCCTGAGACAGCTAAGAGCATCGTCTTGGACCATCATGGTACAACAATGATATGACAGAAGCGGATGCTCTATAAATATTTAACTTTATAGAGCTCGTGAACTAAAATAAGGTAAGCGCGGTGGCGGCAGTTATCAAACGCGAGCGCCCTATGGGCGGCTTCTTTTTCGAACATTTTGTTTCAACTCAAAGTTAATAGTTATAGCCGCGGGGGGGGGGTCAGGCCTAGGGGCGCCAGGGTTTCATTGCACACGGGCGCTACACGAGCTAGAGCCGCCCCTGGACGAACCTCCTGAATCTTATAACTTTTGGATTTTTTTATTTTTTTTAATTGCTTAGTAGAATTAAGTGAACTAAAATAAGGTTTCACACAATTTATTTTATTCTTGTAATTAATTTTATTTTTCTTTTTACTTTAAAAAGCAGCATTTTAATAAGAGACCTTAAGTAAAGTAACTATAGACGAGCAAACTGAAAAATAGCTCTCTAAAAGTCAAGTCCAACGCGTGGGTAATTTTTGTTAAATATTTATAGAGCATCCTTGATGAGTTCATTTTATGTAGTTAAAAATAGTGAGCCATATTTTTAAATCTGATGGTTCAGTTAACTTTGAAGGTTTTGTTTGATCAAAATGAACTAAAACATATTTAAAACAGTTTATTTGCTTTTATTTTGTTTATGCTAACGTTAATAATAATTCACCAACAATGTAGCTCTCATTTACAGGTGGCTATATGCGGGTGCCTTTTAGGTTTAGTGCTAAATGTTTTTGTCGTTCCGAAGGTATATTCACCTATAATATCCACTAAGAAGTATGATTGCATTTTTTGCTAGATTATAGTGTGAATGATTAGTCTATGATTTGAGGAAAGAAGGAATATTCAGTAACTCAATTTCCCATTGTTGTAAATAGAATGTTTATAGTATTATATTATTATAGATAATTTTGTTAGTAGTTTTACTCTAAGACATTGAGTTTGATTAACTACTCCACCATATGAATATAAGGACTCCAACATATGAAAATCATATTGAATGTAGAAATATGCGATTAGTTAAGGGTTGAATTAATGTTTGTATATATTTACTGGCATGTCTGCATTTTTTAATGTACAAACGTTATTGACTGAATGGCGAAGAGTCTATGCATAAAAAAAAAAAGATACCTTATAGATCTTATCGACCCTAGGAACCTCTTATAACACTCTATCCACTTAAGGAGACAAAGGACAACTTGCACCTCGCCCATTCATTTCAACCCTGATAAAATTTTCAATCTCTTATGATCTCTTAAGCCTCATTTTGCTTAAATATTTTTTTTCTTCAAAAACACCTTCTTAGATGGTTTTATACATTATCCCTTTTATAAAAAACAAAAAACAAAACAAGCCATCAATGCACTCAGGGGCGGCTCTAGCTCGTGTAGCGCCCGTGTGCAATGAAACCCTGGCGCCCCCTAGGCCTGACCCCCCCCCCCCCTTGCGGCTATAACTATTAACTTTGCCGTCGTAACAAGAAAGTTAATTTTAAGTTGAACAAAATGGTCGAAAAAGGATCCGCTTGCGTTTGACACCGCCGCACTACCGGCGCCGCGCTGTCTGGCCGCTTCTTAACTTTAAATACGTGAAATAAGGTTTATTTGGAGTTGAAACAAAATGTACGAAAAAGAAGCCGCCCAAAGGGCGCTCGCGTTTGATAACTGCCGCCACCGCGCTGGCAGGCCGCTTCTGTCATATCATTGTTGTACCATGATGGTCCAAGACGATGCTCTTAGCTGTCTCAGGGAGCGCCGCGGCGCCCCTTGAGACGGCGGCGCCCGTGTGCATTGCACACCCTGCTCTATAGGTTAAGCCGCCCCTGAATGCACTGACCTGTTTCACTCTATGTGTAATTTGGTAAGATTTTTTTAAAATCTTATTCTGAATTCTTCTTTCTGAATCTATTCTAAATTCAGAATTTTAGGCTTTCTTCTTACATCATCATGGTCATTAAATAATTGTCGCTATTTTTATTATTTTCAATTTATTACTTTATACTAATTAACTTTGTTATTCGAGTATCTTTATATTTAATATAATTATGGAAATAGTTCTGCCGTTTTATGTGTGAAAAAGCTTCTTCTTTTTTTTGAACTTGGGGGGGGGGGTCACAAAGCGAAATCGCTATCGTTTCTCTTACCCAGCTACAGTGAGAAAAAAATGAAGAATATCAGCTCATAATTATAGTGCCTCGCTTATTCCAGCTTAAATATTTAATGTAATTTTATAAAAATTATGTGTTTTAAAGTCATATATTTTAAAAAATCATTTAAAACTTATCAGTGATAAATAAGTGATAACCAGGCAGTTATATTATCACTACATTTTTTTTTTCACACAAAATATGAATTTAATGATATTATGTATTTAGTATCTTGATTTATTGAAGTGAATATTAATTATAGTTTAAAGCCAGAATGACTGGAGTACTCTCATTTCAGTTTTATTACATTGTGATGTAAGAATTATTTTTAGCCATAAATTTGATCAATTTGTACAATTTATAGATATTCTATTTGTAGCAGTTAGCACATATATTATTGTTAATGCTAACTAATCTCATAAGAGAAGAGTTTATGTTTGTATTATTTAATTTATTTTGGCCGTGTTTTCTTTGTTTATTTGTTTTTGAAACGTTATCAGTCCGTTATCACACTACTGTTTAAATATACTTCTGTATTTCCTCATCGATGATTAGTCAATTAGTTTGTATCATGGAGTGGTATTTAATTATAAAACAAACAAACAAACAAATCAATAGTGGGTGTAAAGAGATGGAAATGGGCGTAGCCAGATGTCAACGAGGTAAAGGCAAACCTTAAAAAATAATAATAATAATAATAATGATAACAATTGGAAAAAGCTCCGGGCGCTAATGACCTCAGCTGTTGATGCGCCAAAAAAAAAAAAAAAAAAAAAAAAAAAAAAAAAAAAAAAAAAAAAAAAAAAAAATTGTTGCGTTACCCACATACGATTTTCTCTCATTTAATTGCCCTCATCGTTGTAAGAAATAAAGTTCTCCAGCATTTTCAGAGTACTCGAAATTTCGGCAACTCAATTGATTACCGGAAAAATTGCTGAAAACTGAGAAAAAAAAAACATTGCCATATATTTTAGAAACTTTGCATTTCCATAAATGTCATTTTCTGCAAAATTTCATAATTTTAAGCAACTCCTCGTAATACATTTTTGGTAAAATAGTTACACCTTCTTTCTAGGGAAAATGTTAAATAAAAACGTATTAGAACCATTGTCCATGCTGAACCGGGAATAGGATAGGCCTGCTCCTATCCTAAGAGCCGACCAAAGGACTGCGCAGGGATGGTAGGGATTACAGCTGTGCAGCTTTAGCAAACCCACGAAACCTAAGCTCACTACCTTGCCACATTGTACTCACTTGAAACAAATACACAGAACAAGTAAGTTGCTGTGGCATATCACCTATTTTACGGTGTTACATTATACATAACCACCTAGACACCATTGTATAAAAATCTTTTTTATTGTTCCTATGGACTCCGGTTAATATAATCCATGAGAATTTTCGGTCATCAGTTGTGAGTCAACCCTCTTTTTTTCCCCGATAGAACTAGATATATTTTTGTAGGTCCGGCCAATACATTTTATACATTTATTATGAGGTAACTTTACAGAACTCCCTACTGCCTTTCAGTAGAAATACAGGAATGCATTTTCTAGAATATTCAATGATAAAATTGTAGGTCACTAGAGGTCAATGGCTTGCATCGGGAGAGCTACCACATACAAGGTATGTGTTTGAGTTACAAACGTGCTTTAATTGTAAACAAACTGTTTCCTAAACAGATCTATGGTGAAAGTTGCTTTAGAATATTCTAGAAGATGGTTTTAAAATTTTAAACCAGTTTAGTTTACAAGTTAAATCAGCCTATTTCTCTCGACTAATTTTCTTTAAATTTAATATTTTATTTATCTATTTTCTATTCGTATATAATACGGGCAATCTTGCCATTCGTTAAACTTAAATAATACTTTAGACGGAAGTTTAAATACTAGCCAGTAAGTAGGCAGTGAACGCTGTCTGAAAGCCGGCAGTGCTCTGAAGAAAGCTAACTTCAAATGTTACGCGCCTTAAATACACAAAACAAACAAACTAGCCTCTACCCAAGAACAGTGTTAAAAGCATTTTCCGTGAAAATGTTTCAAACCAAAGTAAAGAGTTTAATAGGTTAGTCCAGGTTCAAAGGAAACTTTTTACAAGTGCCCAGAAATAATACTTGTTGAAATTGTGAAAAGGAAATTGTTAATTGCTGAGAGGAACTTGTTAAGAGGAAAGTGCTACTCCTAGTTAGTTCCCCAGGGAACTCAGTTATATTATTTCCTGGAAAATTATTTTAAAATTATGTTATTCGCTCGCTTGTCTTTAGTGTTTGTATGAAAGTGTGAAGGAGATCATTGGAAACAAGGAACGCCTTGCAGCATCTGGGCATGATTATTCTCAACTGACCGACTCACTCCTCTCTTTCTTAGAGAATCTGTGGGACTGTAAGATGGTAGGTCTCACCTGACACCACTGGAAGCTTAGTTTAGTATAATTAGTCGTAGTATAATTCAACAAAAAAAATACTAAATTGATTTTTGAAGTTCTAGGTAAATTAATCTTTAGTTTTTTCGTTTTTTAAACAATCCTTCAACTAAAACTAAAAAAAAAAGGAAATATATTTAAAAAAAAAAACAAAAATTCTTTCAAAACTATAAAAATAGTATATTACTTGAAGAAATACTTAATTTGAATGTTTCAACGTAGTATTATATATAGATAAATTTATTACAATTTGATAAAAACCTGACATGTTGGGTTTTTACGTGACGAGAAACAGGATAAATGTGAGCAAAATTTAAAACCATAACTTTGTTATCTACCTTAACCTGACAATAGTGGCTTATTGACCCAATTTTTATTTTTATTGTAGGTCATATTTTCATTTAAAAAAAATTTACTTGACCCCTACCAATAATGAATACCTTAAATTTACGCGCTAAAACTATGCTCACTTATTTATTTATTTTTTAAGTAATTATAATATAATGTAAATAGAACCTTATTTTTAAATTGTTTCTGTAGCTTTTACCGAAAAGAATAAATTGACTGACTTATATCAGAAAGAAATCACAAGGTGAATTTTGTATGGTTTCGAAGGGCAATTTGAGAATGGCAACAGAATAAAGGTTGCTAGGTCAGGGGAAAATTAGTTACGAACTTCCAACACAAATTAAAGGTGACCACTCCCCAAACAAATCTAAAAGTGACCATGTATTTAAAGCGGAAGTTGAATTCATTCGCTGTTAGAAATATTTCTGACGATCAACCCTTATACAACTATCCTGCCGGAGAGTTATAATTTATTCAAGCATCTGTTGTTTACCTTTCAGCAAACTGTTCTAGGCAATTAAAAAAAAAAGGGCCATGTTTAGAAATAGTTGCAGAGAAATCGATTCTCACTCAAAACCTAGCGGATGAATGAGTAATGAGGTTTTAAGAGTTGCTATAAGGTTACCGTCAATCATTTAAAAAGAGCACGCTGAAGAAGTAATTGAAAGTGTACGATACTGATACACTGACGGTTCCTTATCTTAAGAAACTCACCAATCTAGAGCTGTAGCTTGGCTGCAAGACCTGGCCAGAGATCTGTAACTTTTTTTCTTATATGGTTATACAGACTAATATCATTGGAATAATTGGACGTTCTGGTCTGTTGCAGGAGTGGCAGATTTTGTTACAGAGAAAGTAAAGTTTGGAGAAGAATGGAATTAGTGAAGCCCAATGGGATACTAAAGGATGACTTTAAGCTAAACATCTTATAAAGCTAAACATGCTGAGGAATAAGGAAGAGTGACAAGAAGTAAGTTCTTTCTCTGAATGGGTTGCAATTAAAGAGTTTTTACTGGTGGACCGAAAGGCAATTTGTAAAGTAGAAATGAAAGTTTAATATTAAATAAGAATTGTGATTTGGAAGTTGGAATATGATATGATCAGTAGCGTGTATCTCGGTTTTTGAGGGAAACTGTCAGAAGGGCTGCTTTATCAGGGGGCATAAAGTAAAACTATTCTGTCTTATCTTCTTCACATTGGCTGTGCGTTTAACTCTGGTCCAGTCGAGAAACCCACATATTTGTGGGAAAATTGTTTTATCTTAAAAAGAATGCCATTTTCCACGAGAGAAAATTCTTTATTAGTTATTAAGACGTGAGTAGATTATACCAGGCTTCTAGTTTACAAAAAAAATAAATCAAATTCTTGCTAAAACTTGTGAGAGAGCGTGCTAGTTAACATGACCAGTCACGTTCAAATTTAGAAATTCTTGTTTAGAAACAAATAGTTACATAAATAGTAAATTATTTCAGTAAATGTGGTTTAAAAATAGTATTCTTCAGAATATTTGTTTAAAAAAAAACAAAAATTGGTTTTATTGGCTCAATTAATTGTAAAAACAGAATTACTAAATGAATTATCAGTCTGAATAAAATTTAAAATAATTTGTTCAAGTACCACTTTACTTTCGTTAAAGTGGTTTTCTAAAATCTTCATCCATATTTTGTGAAAAGAGTAATTTAGAAGAAACTAAAGGATATATTATTGTAAAACAATTTAAATAATTTTAAAAACTGTAAAAAAGTATGCCTCAAGATAAAAATGTTTTCATTGCTTGCAATTTTCTAAAAGTGGCTTTTATTATTATTATTATTTTTATTATAATTTTTAATCTTCCAAGTATTATTATAATATCATTCAAATCGATTCTCGCAAAGCTACATAGGTACAAAAAAGGCTAATTGATCAGGCTTTGCCATAAAGTAGCAGACAGCTGTTTTTTTTTTATTGTTACTATTGGATCACCAGCTGTACCTCAATGCCCTGTCGCCAGAGATGTTCATCCCACCATCCTTTAGGTGGTCCAGTACCTATAGTATATAATTCTTACAAAGTCCAGGACCTTTTTCATCATTTTTCGACCTGAACCTGGCAACGATCTGTCATGCCGAAGATAACCAGAAGAAATCGTGAGTCATGTTTTCGTCTGACCTAATTTTAGGTTTATTTCTCTTTCTCTGGACGTTGTCAGCTGAGAATAGCGTTTGTAGATCCTGTAGAGGATGTGTTTATAGCCTGTTGTGCCATCTTCCAAGAATGATATGGAAGCTAGTGTTAGTTAATAGATATTAGAGGAGAATCTGTCCTTTCACACAGAGTTGGAGATTTATGGCAGAGCTATTTTTACTTCAGATCTCTCCGCCGACAGACACAAACAATCCCTTATAGAGTAACTTAGTCAAGGCACTTTAAAATGTGAGTTTCTGATGAATGTTATCGAAAAAGTTTGGCAATGCGAGAAAGTAAAAAAAAAAGTCACTTAATTTACTTACTACGTTTAGTAAAAATTTTAAATTCAAAAGAAATTGTCCATAGTTGCGTGAAGAGAAAGTGTGTACACTTAATTTTTATTTGCTCATATTATTCAATTTGTTATCTATTCTAGAATATTTTCTATTTTGTATTTCTACTTTTTGAATATTGTATTTCTAACCTTTTTAGAAACTAATATTTGACCTAGAAATATGACTAACGGGAAGACTAGACTAGATTTAGAATTATGTAATTTTTCAGGGTAATAGTTGGGGGGGAGGTCCTACATTACGAAAACGTGTTGGGTAACTCATCAGGAGTTACCGGAGGGGGGGAGACTGATAAATGGCAATTCAGAAACATTGTCGTTGACATTTATTGTTTATTTACCCAATTATAATCATATATTGGTAAATCTGAGTGAACAATCACAAGAATACATTTCTTCAGATTAAACTTGAAACAATGCGAAGTCATGGATCCTGTGGACCCAATTATTTTCATGATTGTATAGCTCATGTGGGCGGATAGAGCAAGAAAGGCAGTACATTATACCCTTTATACCCTGCTAGAATAGCGTTAATACTATTTTTCAAGAATGAAAATATAAATTTTGTTAAGAACGTGACAAAGTTTAGAATAGAGCTTTTCAGTCTCAATTTTATACCGTGCAGGTATTACGATAATGAGTGCAGTAACTTAAAAGAATTGAACAGAGTTAAACACTTTCTTTCCAGTTCTTAGTATGAAGTACCTAGCTGTCCTCATCTGCTCCTTGTTGATATCTTAAATGGAAAAGATTAACCTGAATTAACAAAATAATTACATAATTGTTTTTTGGCATGTAATAACTACAAAATTTAATTTTTATTAAATAAGATTCAAGATACTTATGCTCCATATTTATGTTTCCAGCAGAACCATCAATTATGATCATAACATGCGTCAAGAATCTATCTTGCTACAAAAAATTTCTTCCTTGCCCTACTGGTTATCCACTGATTCATCAGCTCTCATCTCCACTATCATATCCGACGTCTAAAGTGACGCTGGCCGCTCTGTTTCCTCGGAAATGTAGGTTAGTAAAATATTGATTTGAAATATTTACTCTAACGCCTCTTTTATCACCTATTTTTACTTGTGCAGGACTATTGTGGTTCTGCAGTTGTAAATTTTAAATAATTAAGTAATAATAATAAGATGCAATTCATAGACTAATAGATCTTTTTGCTTCAAACTAACATATATAATACGAGCATAATGGACAGGAATGGCAGACGGCTTTGTCCATGCTTTAAAGTCTTTGTTGAAACCTAGTGTTTTGTCTTATTTAAGTACTTTTTGATTGGTTTTATAATTTATCAAAATAATCTTATCTTCATCTATATTTATGACGCTTAATCTATATAGATGTTATGGTAAACTGGGGCTATGAACGGCAATGTGGTCTTTAAAGAAAAAAAGAGTTCAGACAATTACTTGTCACAGAAATGGATTTTTTCTGCCGTTCTACAGGACTCTCCAAACTTGACTGTGTTTAAAATTTGGATATTCGAAGTGTAATAATGCCCGAAAAGAGAATTGTAAACATAAAAACCTAGAAGCTGGTGTGGGCATGTTTGAAAAAATTGGCAGCGAGAGATTCCTATATTATAGGACGTAGATGAAGAGTTAGATATCCGAAATAGATTGGAAGGATAGGATAGATTCAGAAATGAGAGAAGAGGTTTATTGTAGAGGATTTCTTGGATAAGAGTAAGTGGATAATGGGAATCGGAAGTTGTCTTAGTTATTGAATACCCTATTTTTTCTTCTTTGTTTTAAACCTCTATTCTAAATTAGAACGCTATAATTATAATTACCTTAATTTTATGTTCTATTAATAAAAAAAATATAATTTTATGTCGCTATTAACATATTTACGTCAGTGTAAATATGACGTTACTTTAACTTGATAAAATTTGTTTCATTGCTGTAATAAATTACTAATAATGACTTATATCTGAGATTTTACGAGCTAATTTATTAAGAAATAAAATTATTGGCCCCTGGAGAAGTAAAAATGAACATTAAACCCAAAAAACACATCAAAATTCTGAGGAACAAAGCTTGCATGAGGTACTCTTACAATTTGTTACGATGTTTACTTTTCTAATTCTTTCTCTGATTTTATATTTTGGATTCTTAACTGTTGGGTGTAAGTCTTTAATAAAAAAGTTTGGATCATTTGTTGAAGTTAGAAATTGACTTTTATTTTTAAAGAGATTAGATAATATTGTCTCTATTTATTTTAATCTTACTGTTTTGAATTTGTTTTTTAAATTTAAACTTTAGTTGCGAAAACTTTTAAAAATATACAAACTATTCCCACGGCTTCGAATTGTTTTCTTTTAGACTTGTCAGAAGTGTTTTATAACTTACAAAATCACGATCAAGCACTCACAGAAAGTACGTTTTAAACTTTTAATTATAATTTTTTAAAAAGTTGGGAGGGTGCCTTGAAATTTATGTAGAAAAAACTTTTAACCAGAATTACTTTACTGAATAGGTTCATTAAAAACGTTTTCAAAAAAATTTTTTTTCCAATCCTAAGACTTTATATAATAGTTATTTGTCTTTTTCAGTGGCTCTAGTATAATACGAAGGGAACCCGATGGAGGAGGCTTAGAAGTATGACCAAAATTCTGAGTTTAAAGACGCTAATCTCTACCGTTAGTAGCAATTATGGATTATTTATTTTTTTGAGATTTTTACAAAAATGCATACGATTTTCTGTAAACGTTGAATTAATTGCACTTTTGTTATAGAGTAACGCTACTTGTCTTGTCATTTCAGATGTTATGAGTAACTGTGTTTAAGTAAAAAATCATAGTTAGAAAGAGTTTGAAATTTTAGAGCAATAGTAAAAGTTTTCTACGATAGATTTATTTATTTTTATTTTCATAAAGAACGACGAAGAATTGTAGGAAGCCCTGATCTTGTTGAATGAATTTTGATGGTTTTACACTTCAAGGTTACTCTCATTTCAGTTGTAGTCAACTTTTTTAGATTCTTTGTTGAAGGTAAACTGGTTAAAAGTCATTGTTCCCGTAGACAGCTATTACTTGGTGCTGTTGACACTAAAACTTAATCAAGACTACGGTCGTATGTACTCGTATCTTCTTGCAAAATTCCTACATTTCTTTCTATTAGGCTAGAGTAAGTGTGTGTTCTCGTAGGCCCAGGCAATTCAAAAATTAAATTTTCGGAAACTTCGAACTTAGTGAGAAACTGTGCATACAAACGTTGCCCGATTACACCTTTCCTTTTGCCAGTAAATCAGCAAAACACACTAAATTTAG
Source organism: Rhodnius prolixus (assembly GCF_049639745.1). NCBI lineage: Eukaryota > Metazoa > Arthropoda > Insecta > Hemiptera > Reduviidae > Rhodnius > Rhodnius prolixus. Next base: position 7,690,287 of record NW_027411583.1, on the reverse strand, counting down.
ATTTACGAAAAACCTCCTGTTAGTAATTTCCAAGCGAACCATGCATAACTGATTCAAGTCCTTAAAACATAGAGCAGGCTGTTGATAGTGAATGAGGAACGAAAAAATTTCTTCATTAAGTTGACCCGTTTGGGAGCTCATGGTGGTATTGTCAAAACGAGTACAGTATTCTGAATTTTCTTCATTAGGTTTTCACCTGTCTGAAGAGATATCCAATCAATTTGCTGATAAAACTGTGTACAGGTTTTGTGTAATTACTACAGTACTGGCAGTCCAGTATGTAATGGTGTTTGAGGAGATGTTGGTTGTAGATGTTGATGGATAAATAACACTTTTAGTATCGGTATAAGACTTTGTATATTTATATGACTGACTGCCAAGGACTGTATACTTTACACTACAAGAACAGAACAGACTGACTGACGTGGCTAAACAATGTGTACAACTCAAGTGTAAGACTTTGAACAGAATATCAGAATCTCCGAATCACAGAATCTCCTTTATTCTCTTCGTTCCTTGAAATTGGATCATAACCGAATTAGAGTAGTTTCAAGAGGTTGGACTTACGGTCTGGCTGCGCTCCAAGAATTAAACTTGGGAAACAACGAAGTGCACGCTGTAGTTGAAGGCTCATGGGATGGCTGCAAGCATCTATTTCATTTAGACATGTCTAACAACAGACTCAAGGAGATCCAGACTGGTACTTTTAAAGGATTAAGTTTACTACAGGTTCTCAGATTGGATGGAAATATGATTTCAGCAATTTCAGAAGGTGTATTCAACAGCACTCCCTCATTGAGAGATTCTGTGATTCGGAGATTCTGATATTCTGTTCAAAGTCTTACACTTGAGTTGTACACATCGTTTAGCCACGTCAGTCAGTCTGTTCTGTTCTTGTAGTGTAAAGTATACAGTCCTTGGCAGTCAGTCATATAAATATACAAAGTCTTATACCGATACTAAAAGTGTTATTTATCCATCAACATCTACAACCAACATCTCCTCAAACACCATTACATTGGTGGCAGCGGTGGGATAACGTCATTTTAACATACCGACTAGCAACGGAAAGTCTAATTGCCAGATTTAAAAAAGAAAAAACGCCCGTGGTATTGTTGCAGCAAATAACGAGCTTGCAACAAAATCCATCAGAAACTCTGGAAGCTTTTGCTGACAGAATAAAGCACATTTCCACATCGCTCTTATTTAAAGCTCAACAAAATCCCTTACAAACGCTACAAAATCTAGTAGAAAAATTAACAACAGACGCCTTCATAAAATCACTTCCAAGTGCCATGAAGGCCCAAGTCCAAATTAAACTCCCCAAAAACCTTGATGAGGCTCAAACTTATGCAACAGCCCTCAGGGACATACAAAGTGCAGAACCTCAAGGTTCGATATTTGCCATCAAAAAGGCAGATTCGCCAATACAGTCTTCTGACAAACCGCCTTCGCCATGCAAACATTGTTCCGGCGTCCATTGGAACTCGGAATGCACACAAAAATTTCAAGTTGTGAAAAATAAAAGAAGGCGAGTTTCTATTTCTAAACCACCTTCGCCTTGTAAATTTTGTCAAGGCAACCACTGGAACCGCGACTGCAACAACAAAAATAATAATTTTAATAATAATAAACAAGCGCGTACTAATTTTGGCAAAAAGCCACAATTTAAGCCAGACCATCGTACCTTCAGGCAAAGTAGGCCCTATTTCAAACAACAAATGCCCAACAATAATAATAATAGTAATAATAACAGCAATAATAATAATAACAAATTTAATACTGGCAATACGTCGAATAGATGGGTTCCGCCAACATGCCAGATATGTGAAAAACGAGGCCATACTGCAAAGGCATGCTGGTTCAATTATTCAAAAAACGATTAGGCGCTCAGCCGTTTTCACGAACGGCTACCACGGTCTTGATCCCGGCACTCAACGATTCAAATAATTTATTAATCAACATCCAAATTAAAATCAAAAAAGTTAAAGCTCTGATCGACACAGAGAAGGGAGGCTCGGCGAATGTATATAAGAACGAGAGGAAAGTCAAAAAGGAAATTCTGTGATTCGGAGATTCTGATATTCTGTTCAAAGTCTTACACTTGAGTTGTACACATCGTTTAGCCACGTCAGTCAGTCTGTTCTGTTCTTGTAGTGTAAAGTATACAGTCCTTGGCAGTCAGTCATATAAATATACAAAGTCTTATACCGATACTAAAAGTGTTATTTATCCATCAACATCTACAACCAACATCTCCTCAAACACCATTACAAGTAGTTCTTTTCTTAGGTGAACAATGGTGGAAGTATTTTTTTGGTGTATTATCATAATCCTGTAATTCTCTATTACAAATTTACAAAATTAGTGAAATTACTTCTTTTTGATGAAGTCGGCATGGACAACGAAAATGATATGAAAACATTTTCTCACCATGTTTTGGGCATTTTATGTAGGTTTAATGTTATTTTACCGGCGTGAAAGTATTTTCTTTAATTAATAACTTTAATTAAAAACAATAAATTACATACATATCGATTACATTTGCATTTAATTACAAAACTAAAAGTAAAAATTTTAATAGAATTCATTAGCAGAAATGTTCAAACACTGTAACGACAGACTGATAAAAAAATTTAGGTCGACGTTGACCTGAATGTAAGTTATTATTTTATTCTCCCATAGGGGTTTTGCCCACTTACCAGTTGGCTAATTTTGCTGTACTGATTAGAATAGCTGAGAAAATTTTGTGTACACGCAGATAGCCCAGCCATAACCAGTTGGCAGTGTAGTGAGTCCGTAGAATCCGTTTTCAGTCTCTAGAGATTGAAAGCTAGCTCACTTTCTCTTTTACATTATTGTTATCTGTAACATCTGTAATTACTGTATTTCTATTTGCAGAAGTGTGCTACAATAGCTTGTTTAGGTCTGTAGTAGATTTTGCTTCAAAATCACTTCCTTCAGACTTAAAGTTCCTTGTCTTCAGGGTCTTGTTAGGTGGCCACTTACTTCTTCAGGGACTCATTGTTTTTTTTATATTTTTCCATCCATCACAAAATTCATATCTAGCTCATCCACACACCAACTCGTTTACATTTCATCTTCTCAGATTTCCGAACATAAACATTGACACTTTAGGTTGCTATAGTAGATCTTTTAGAAAGATTGAAATGGCATTTATCAAGCTACTCTCACGACAATCGCAGGGGATGGATAGTAGTCTCTAAGAAAGTCTCTAGTAGAGCATTTCTAGAAAAGAGTAGATTAGCCACTTCTTCTTAGCATCCCTGCGGGAACTAGCTAACTATTAACGCTAAAAAAAAATAAAAAGAAGATTTTAATGGCATTACCAACAATTACCTACTTCAGTTAGAGGCCTGTAGAGATAGTTAATGGGTTCAAGTACTTAGATGTACTTATCTGAAGAGAGTCATTTCTAGTCCAAGGTGCAACCTGATAGATAGCAATGGCGTGAATGCGTGGAGCCTCCAATGCAGCAGGCGTGTAATTGTAATTAGAGTGAAATTTAAACTAATTGATACTATTCCAATACATCCACTTACAACTAAAAATTTAGAAATGTAAACGTTGTTTTGAAATTAAGCAAGTTTTTCAACTGATTAAAAAAAAAGCTGTTTAAAGATTTTAATAAAATAAATAAAATAAAAAGGCATGAAATGGCTACGAAAATAACAAAAAACATGTAATTCGTTAATAATATGTAAATAACAACAAAATGCAGGTAGCACTAATTGTGGGAGGACAAAGTAGTGCCTATCATATAATAAAATAGTGCACGTAATCACGTTCGTATAGATTAATGGTTTTGCAGTCTCAGACCTTTGGCAAGGACATATAAGTGTCAAACGGCCTCGAAAGTTGATAATTTTACTTTTCTCTGTTTAATTTCTCAATAAATTGGAGGGCATTAAATAGTGACTCATACTTATTTAAATAGTTTTAATCATTGTCTTAATTGTGTTTTTATTTGATTGCAAAAAAAACAAAACACTTCTTTATGTCCAACAATTCTTTACTGATGAGTAATACATTCTAAGCTCAAAATACATTCAAATGACAGCAAATGTTATGAGCATATTTTCAAAATAATCAGATTTAATTGAAGTTGAATTTTCATTGAGAATACTGGTTTTAAGGACTCTGTAAAGTAAAAGTAACTACTTTAGGCTCAGAAATTTTCTTGATTAAAAAAAAAATTGATACATTTAGTCATGTTTGTTTCTATTATTAAAAAACGAAAATTGTAAATAAATTTAACTTGGTAGCTGTGAATTTGACTAGCTATAAAATCTAGTGCAGCATTCGAATTTCTCTTATAGCAATTTACAAAATAAAATTCTAGAAACTTCAAAAATTCTTTGGGGAATAAAAAATCGTTAAAAGTTGTATAATAATTTATTTTGTACAATAGCTCATTTGCTTTACTGAGTTTCTTTAAATTTGACATTTTACTTATACTATATGTACTTTATATTAATATTAATTGATGTAAATATCATTTTTCAGACTGCTTTAGTCCAACAACCGATCAAGTGTCATGGACGGAGGCGTGTAGCTGTAATTTTCTCATTTGAGCTCGTTAAATAAAGTGGAAGATCAAGACCAAGAATCGAACCTAATACCAGAATACATCAGGCGGCTTAGCACAATCACACTTCAGAGGACCAAGCGCTGCTAAATTTGTACTCTACAGTTTCAGGTTGTCATGATTGTTCTATCTAACTATATTTTAGAATTAACGTTTATTAACAAAACATTTTTAATAGTTCAATTATAATAATAATAATAATAGTCCAATAGAAATTGGCCCATCTTCTCCATTAGTCTCCTTTATAACTTCTTTATTCCTCAGGAGAGTGTTAGGTGCTTCAATTGCTTGCTTCCCTCTTTGCTCAATTTTTAAATTTCGCGAACTCTTAGATTATGCTGGTAGTTAAGGATAAAGGTCTGCTGTTTTCAAAATCTTCCCATCTAATGCCTTTCTGGATATATTCTACAAAGGGAGTATTCCTCTTCAGCACCATTATGGGGACCGGCAGTTACAAATAACACCACCATCCATTTCTAATGTCTTCAGATTTCATAGGTTGCCTCCCCTCCTAAAAAAAAAAAAAAAAAAAAAAAAAAAAAAAAAAAAAAAAAAAAAAAAAAAAAAAAAAAAAAAAAAAATAAGGGAACCAGGCTGTACGAAAGTTAGATCAGTTCGTGAAGCTTCTTGTCTTGTTGGCGTTGTCGTGGGGTACAAGGCTTGCCCATTGTTCCACATAATAATTCGTTCGACATTTCTCCAGCCAAATTGGTGAAATCCAATCTAAGCAGGGATTGGTCTTATCCAACTCATTATTGCATTTTTATAAAAGTTGCTAGTTACAATAGTTTTAAAAGTGTTTGGAGAGTTAAAAATTTATTGAAAATGCTATAATTACAATTTATGACGTGTCTCCTCTTCCCATTATCTTTTATACAAACTGATTAGATATGCACAAAAAGGGGATTCCCTCCATAGGTGTTGTACAGTGTCATTAAAATTTAATTCTCCTTGAACAAGGTCTTCTGTTAATTGTTATGTCAAATCTTAAAATATGATGTTCAAGGTCAACTTTGGAGTCATCTTGGCGTATTATTCGCGATAAGATTACGGCTATTGTGAATGACGAAATTCTTGTTTGCATGAGTTTCTCTACAATTATCTGAGATTCTCATTTATACCTTTTTTCGAATTCTAGTATTAAAACAAATTTAATTGTTAACTAACATAATGCAGGTTGCAAAACTTCACATTACGCTGAAATGATAAATGCCTTGAAATGAAATTTAGAAAAATAGTAGGGTGCATTTTCGAAAAAGTCCCAGAAAAATGAAAATTCATTTCAGTATAGTGGTACTTTTGGTTGGAATTCTCTTAAAATTATGATTTAAGAATCTATTGCATTTCACTCTGGAAAAGACTAGCTAACTTTCCCTAACGGTTTCGAGTACTTGGTTCTTGACCCTAACGCTGCAGCCCCAATTCCCTTGGTCACTTGAGGTCACTATCATCGTCGCAGATGTCATAAGTCTTTAAAATGATTATAGAAAAAAAAAAAAATTAAGTTCAGCTACTTCTACAGGATCTATGGGGTACAGTATAAATATTGTTCGTGTCTAATGTTGGGATAATTTGTTTTTATAAAACTGCTGAAGACCTCCGTGCGCTTGTTAAGAATAAATTAAAAAAAAAATTGACGTCATTTCATCGGCAATAATGGTTGAATTCGGTAAGGTTTCAAAGTCGCCCATATTTAACTGCGATAAATGCTGTAGCGTTCTTTCTATTGAATGAATATTCGGTTTTCTAGTTGTCCTGCTCATTTTAATTAAGACAAGCCTTGTGAAAATACTTCTTCATTTTTTTAAAAAAGAAAACTGATAAAAAAAGTATATCAATAACTTTTCATTTAAAAATCAATTTATTAATAGATAGGATGATTATATAATTCTACTCATCTTTAAAAATTCATTCGACTATGAAGACTTTTAATCTTAAGATTCAAACAAGTGTCAACAAATATTTAATCTTAAAACAAACATGTTTCATAACGCAATAAATTTATTTCACGTAAAAATAAACTTTATAATAGCATTAACAGATTCTATAACTTAAGAAACTGGAATGTTCTAGTTTCATTGACTCTTAATAAAGCTTAACATTACTTAATAAACCAACCTTCAGTCTTATATTATTTTATTTGGGACATTTTAAAAGAAAAATTTTGTACTGTTACGCCACATTGCAAAAACTAGCTGAAGATCTTTCATCATGTGAGACAATGATAATACGAATTACCAGATTAAATTCCTCTCTTCGAGATTCTAGATTCAAGGTAAACTATTTCTTTGTGGTCATACTCTATATTCTCGTTTTGTTCGTGGACTGAATAGGGCAGGAGTTTTTCCTTTTTTTCTTTATACATTTTGGATGACGCTTCTTTGTCAGATCTATCTATAGCTTGCAAGAGATCTGTACGTGCCGGGAATTTAAAGAAAGGGTAACTCAATTATTGATTAAAAAGAATTAATTATTTCATTTAAATGATTAAGTTAATTTTATTAACAATTTGTTACTTAATGTGTATTGTTTGATTTTAATATTTAAGTATTAACAATCATTGATTACCTAATTATATTATTACATAATTTGAATTTTCTTGAGGGTGATTTCGTGAAGTTTCTTAGAATTGATTAATATTTGTTTAAATAAAATAATTAAGACATATTTGAAGATGTATTTAATTAAAAAATGTTTGGGAGTTTTAGAAGGAGCCTTTACAATAACATTCATTTGACTATTCAACTCGTCAAAAATGTCATCTTATTTTTTATTTTTTTAAATAAATCTTGAAGTCTTTCTTGTTGACATGTTGATGAGTACAATTTAGGTAGTGTACTCAAGGACCAGTTATATTTCACAATAATGTGAGGTAATCTACACTACTTATAACATGACGCTTATAACTCTTCTCTGAGTGCTGCATTTTCAATTAGTCTTTGCCAATTTACTTGATCTTATACTGCAACCGTGATCTAGTTCTAGAGTGTGAGTTACCAACTTTTTTTCTCGCACAATCACCCATAAGATGATCCCTATCTGCCTGTAGGACCGATCTAGGAAGGGGAAAAAAAAATCTCTTAATTTTTCATTTAATTGGCTTCCCAAAATTCTCAATGCTTTAATGGTCTCTCAAAATTCACAATGCGTTTAAAATCCGAGAATTACTTTTCTTTTTTTTATTCTTCTTTAGGATCCTCGTTCGTAAGGAAAATTTTAAGAACCAATTTGACTAAAGTCATGTTTAGTATGACAATGTTTGTCTGAAATTTCCTGAGCTTCTAAAATAGATTCTACAATTAAAAATATCATCTGCTTCACTTAATTATTCTTTAGCCACTTTCAACAGCAATTGTACTAGAAGAATAGACAACCAAGCTATTTTATACTAACTTTTTACCTTAATTATAAGTTATAACAGTACGGTGTTTATATTTTTTAAAACCTGACTTCTTCAGTCTTCCAACTCCCAGTAGACTATTTTTACAACGCTAACTCTTCACTCACTAAACATCTGTTGATTTTATAGTTAAACAAACCAGACTCGACCTTTTTAATTTTAGTGTGCGCTAAGTCTATTTTTAGACCTGGGATAATTTCGAGCCTTGTTTATATTCAAAGTCTCGTTCTATCAAACTTTCTCTCTCATTAGACATCACTGAATTGTGGCAAAACAAGACACTGGGTTCTTGTAGCATCAACGGCAGCAAGTGTTAATGAACAAAATTATCGCAAATTTAGAATGAAGCTGAATTTTCGTAATTACAGTTCTACCGGATTTACATCAATTGCTCTTTCCTGTTTATCAAAAAAAACAAATATTTTTATGGAATAGACCACACAATTGTTTAGCCACCCCTTCATGGATCTTGGTCTCTGTGCTGGCATCCCAGCCGAACAATACAAACTACTAAGCTTGAAACTCGTACTATTCACCTAGGGTCTACAGTTGATATATTTTTTTTGGGTGGATTAGCAAATCCACAGGCAATTCTGCTCGTAAAGTTGAGAATATATGTTTTGCAGTCCTGGATGTACGTATTGGCAACAGATGCTTTTTTTTTTAAGGTAAATTGTACGGTATCTAGTTGGTGACATTTTTTAATCTAAAAATAGATAATTTAATTTCCTTTAAAGATAAACAAACTGATAATGAGGCCTCCTTTTTAATCTAATCTTATTATAAGATTTGATTTACTTTTAGCGAGTTACAGTTTAAAGAAACTGCAATGGGTTCTTTTAATTTCATTAACTTAGCACAATTCCCATATCTGAACCAAACCCAGTGCTATAGTGCTTTAGAAGACAATGATTTGGTTTAATATTAAGGGACCATACGTTACATTTGGAGCTACTGTCCAAGACGTTAACCAAATTAACTTGAGCTTGAATTTACTATTTTTTTTTTTTTTTTTTGCGCATCAACAGCTGAGGTTATTAGCGCCCGGAGCTTTTTCCAGTGCACTGCCGGCCTCCGGACAGTGTTCTCTCGTTACAGACAACACTGTCCATCACCGGACAGTGAGCTGTAAGAAGCTCCTAGGAAGGAATTTACTATTGGTTCGTTAATGGTTATTTGAAATTTCTCTTGTCTATCCATTTGAATCTTTATTATTTTGTTTTTATTTGTTATTTCGGCTTACTTTTTAAGAAGAACTATCTTATTTTATAGTTTGATGCACACTAAGATGACCATTAGAATAGAGAAGTTTAATGACAATTCTGTCTAATTCTGATCCATTAATTTTTGGACCTTTCTGTATACTTAATCTAGCCAGAAGCAAATTTGAAAGTTGGAAAGTTCTTTTGGGACATTCCCAGTGTAATATCAACGTTAAGAGAGAAAGAAAGTTGTCATAAATAAGAATTTCTGACCTTTAACGGAACTAGCAGGAAGTAAATCACATTCTCTTTTAGAAATGATTAAGAAAATTCATCCAAGATGTATGTGTGTTTACAAAAAATAAAAAAAAATATTTATAAATTTAAACGCAACAAAAAATTTATAAAAATATTTTAAATAGCGAGCTATTTTAGGCAACTTTTGCTTGTATAACGCCTAATTAAGTTCTTAGCAACAAGGTGAAAATTACGTCATCAAACTGTGATGGATGTCCACATATTAGTTATAATTATTTGACCTATTTTTGTTATTTATTTATCATTCATTTTTAATCTTCTTGAGTTATTGTCTCTGAAGATTGATAAGTGAAGAAGTGATTTTTAATATTGTTTTCTCATTCTCTCGGTGCTTTTCTGTAAATTTGACCAATTTTCTTCAAATTTGGAAAAGCTGGAAGTTACTGAACCAATAATTATTTTGTATTATAAAATGGATATCAACTGCAACTGATCTTAAAACAGATTTCTATAATAATAATAATATATTATGGCCTCGAAAGTTTAGAAATAAATAATGTTAGGAATAATCTGGTGCTGAAAACATCGTCATTCTTGGATGGCTAATTCTTAAGTTATAACATACGACTTAGGTGGTGGGATAAGATCAAGAATCGAGGGTAGAATTATGTAGTGGAGTATGTGTAGTTTGTGTTCAATAATACCATCCGTTAGTTCTAAATACACAAAGTGGGACTAATAAAAGCAATATAATCAATAAAATAAGGTAAACTACAATTGTAAGGGTAAACCCTGAGCTGTGATTTAAGGTACGGTTGAGTTAGACGTGGTGTCGTATGTAAAGGAAAAGTCAGTTGAATTGGTTGGGACATCAGCGTCAGATGCAGCAACAGAAGCAGTACTCCAAAAAATACCCTTTTGAGGAAATCTTCCCGATTAAGATTATTAGGTAGTATTGAAGTAGACACTGAGCTGCATGGGAATGAAAAGGTAAAGATGTCACGCCCACGAAAGTGGAGAATCGTTGAAGAGGTCCCAATTCCTCAAGAGGGAATGGTAGCAAGTATAACTCCCCTTAAAAGTGCTTGTGGCTCTTCCAGACACTTCTTAATTTTTTTTTTTTAATCTGGAGTAGAACCTTAAGAAGCCATCTTTAGCAAACAAAAACAACAAATTATAATGATGTCCTACAAACATACTAACTACTGACGTACATAACAATGCAATGTTCAGTCTAGGTTGTTGTTTTGTTCGAAATATTCATTGATAAATAAAGGAATATTTCAAGGCACTTGTCATTAATTTAAAGTCAATAAATAGTAGATTTCTTCTCATTAATAATAATTCCAAAAATGTTTTATATGATTCTTGAATTAAGAAGGTGTTCTCATCAGCAATGTGGCAATATGGCAGACAAGGCTGCCGAGTGTCCAAATAAGTTCCCAACTATTCATTAGTCCTTTATTTTTTTTTTTTTATGAAATCACTTTGTATATTTCAATCACATTTTTCTTGGCCAAGGTGACTTATCATCTTTTCTCTTCATCTTCCTAACCGTGTATTTTTTTATGTTATTATTTCATTTATTTACAATTGGGCACATGTGAGCAGTACTTCTATCTTTTTTTGGTCTCACTTTTTGATCAAGCAGGTTTGTATGGGAAGGTTATTTTTTTTAAAAAAACGCAACAAAAGACAAAAATGCCAAATATGTTTTTAATGTCACCATTTACATAAAGGTCTGTTAGATTAGAATTGAATTGAGAATTTGACCTGCCTATTAACAATATATTCAGTTGAAGGTCTTATCCATTGTTTGATGCTCTGTCTGTTATAATATTTCGTTTTATTATATAATTTGAATATTTCTTTGATTTTTTTACTTTCTTTTACTTCAAAACTGATTGCAATTCAATGATAAATAAACATTAGTCTAGAATTTTTTTTAAAAATAAATATCTGGAAGGGCTACAAGCCCTTCTAAAGGTACAATTACTTTCTAAAACCTTCGCGGGTAGTTGTGTCCCTACAAGTTGCTCCTACAAAAACGTACAACACCTCATCAACTACTTTACTCTTTAAAGAGTGTCTTTTCTATGTTCTCCCTCCCATACTTCTCAGTACCTCTTCATTTCTTCCCAACCATCTTAATTGGGGGCTTCTTTTTTTTTTTTTTACGAATGTCTTTCAATATTCCTTCCAGGTACCCAATCTCAAATTTGCTTCTTCTTACAAGGATTAACACCTTCCAACCCTTCGCTACAGTATCCTTCAAGGGAGAAGCTCAAGAAGGAAAAGAAAGACGGCAGAGCTAAGCTCTGAAGTGATCTTCCAGGACTCAAGCAGTACAAGTTCTTCTCTGGACATCTATAACTAGAAGAGATCTGAATTTTCCTACGTAGATTACATATTAAGAGGTAAAACAAATGGAATACAAATTTTAGTGTCTGTCCATATTCTTTTATTTATATACAGATTTGATATCGTAAACAAAAAAAAACTGTATTTATAATGAGATTGTAAAAAACGTGAAAACGTGTTTTTTTTACTATAACAACATATCCTAAATAGACACGTCATTGTTATTTATAAAAAAAAATGTTACTACGTGCTTTCATTTCAAAAATTTAATATAAACAAAATTATTCTTTGTTTTAACTATATGTTTTATAAGTTTTTTTTATTCATTGGGAACAATTTTTTTATGAAGAGAAAAATTTAGAATCTAACAAATTATTATATTTAATATCAGATGAAAAATATTCTTCAAGCGAATCAAAAATTCTAGAATTTTTCAATAAGCGCATTGTACAATTATCTATCTAATTAAATGTCCATAAGCAGGTTACGGGACTAGCAATTTCTTGGAGTCCATACAGGTATTCCAGCCTAACAAAGAAAAACAATATTTATAGTGATAACTGTGACATATATTTTTTAATGTATATTAGGAGATTAAGGGTTCTAATTCTATTCTACTATTTTGTCCCAACTAACAACTAACTAACATAATTAAAAATATATATATAAATAAATTTTACAAATTTATCAAATAAATTAAAGGGGTTTTAATACATTATTGAGATCATCAAAGTACACACTGTAATTTATAGCGGGCAGAAGTAGCAACTATTTGACTTAAACGATCCCACTTGTAAACTCCATCTGATCATCACAATGTCTTATCATTCAAATCTATGTAACTAACACTTTACAGACACCCATGTCCGACAACTGAAAAGACTTCTAGACAACAGAACTCACACCGGATTAACAAAAGACTTATTTATGTCGGTGAATTAAAGCCCGACTGGGCTAATGGCGAATCGAACTTTGGGGTTTCAACCAAACGCTCAAACCTCCAAAGGATCCAGTTCTTGTAGTTTAAAATTTTTCACTCCTTTCTACATTACCAAACCAAACCATTCACACAGACTTAAAACATTTTTTTCGTCACACAAGTTGCTACAGAAAATTCCATCTTAACATATAACTTCATCACAATCCACTGCACCTTTCTTCCTGAACACTTGTAAGACGTCTTAAAAGATAGTACAGCCTCACGAGCGCCTCTCTTAAGACAAGAGACAGTAGATAGTGAAATGTTATTGGAGTGTTACCACCTGGGGTGACTTCTCTCTTAAGTGCATTGTGAACATTGAATATTATTATCATTTACGCTTATATCGTAATAAATGCGTTGATTGTAACAAGATAAACGATTGAAGAGAACAATAATAACAAAATATGAAATTCCTGAACAACGATCCATTAGAAAGAAACACATCAAAACAGAAATAACTTTTATTAGTCTCAAACTTCAAAATTTCACTTAAAAAACAAGAAAAATTTCATGACAAGATAAGTAAAAAATGATTAATTACTAAAAAGTTAGTTTTTACTATGTACATTATACATTTTTATCTAGTTTAAGAACTTGTCGACATGATGGATCGATGTCTGGGGCTGTTCATTGGGTAGATGATGATGTGATATATTGATTTGTAGTCTGGAGTGTACAATTTTTAGAAATAACAAATAATCGTCCAGCAAAGTAAACATGGAATGAAAATAAATAAAATTTCCGTATTTTTCCACTAAAGGTAACTTTCTAAAAGTGAGTAACTGTTTGATAGATAATATAGTACTTCTAATACAGTTCTGTACTAAAGAGTTTAGTAGCTGTAGAACGGAACGATATTTTTTTTTTCACAAATGAAGAACCTTTTGTATCTCTAAATCTTCTTTAAGGGTTGTCACCCATTTATAATGTTTGAACTTTTAATCATTATCAATGTCAGTAACATTTTCTTAAAAATAAAAGCTTTGGAGGATAATCTACTAGGTTTCACACAATTTGGTCTTACTGTCCCAATAATTTTGTCAGAATTTTTCATCTACATTAACTTCAAAGCTAAGTATACTTTATCGCATTGGAAATATTTCGCTCAAAAACAATTTTTTCAGAAAACCTTAAAACTTAAGAATTCTTAAGGAAAACCCAGTTTAGAAATCTAGACAAAAATTATTATCGTTTGTTTTTCAACCAGGTAAAGTGTGTACACGGGCTAATCTTAAACACATCTCTACCTAAAAAAAAATTAAACTTAATTTTATTGGATCACCTTATTTCTGGCTTGAAACCAATTTGAACACTGTTCAAGGATCTTTTAGTTGGTATTTAAATAAATTATAAAGATATTTATTTTATTTACGCACTTTATTGTTTACGCAAGATTCTTTTTTGTAAATAATTTTGAAGTCGTTTACTTCTTCTTTTTTTTCTTTTTTTTTTTAGTTATACTGTTTTTGTTGGTTATGGGGGCATATTTGCTCCTAGAAGGAATCCCATTAGGGATTGTTATTTCTTCAAGGATATTTGTTTGCCTGTGGATATCCCAGCCTAACAACACGATAATACTTCCAGCTCAAACAATCACTCAACACACGTAAGAAAGACCAGCTAGGATAATTTTTGTTTTATCTGTTTAAAGTTTAGGTCCATAGGCTTATTTTACTCATTCACATATACTCATAGGTACACTATATGTACTTTTACATTTGCGGCTTATTGTTGTGCCCTCTCTCGTTAGTCTAATAAGCAAAAATCTTCTCGTTTTACAATGACCATAAGTTGAACTCCTCTGGATTCTAGGTGCCAAAGATATCATACTGAATCTAGAAATTGTAACATAAACAGGATATGTGATGCGGTTTTCACCCTCCCCTGAAGTAATCTCAGAAGTTCATCCTACCCAAGATATGGTCGGCAACTTCATTTCCTCTGGAACCAGCAATCTCCAGTTCCCATTTAAATATGAATTCCTGCACTTCAATACAAGAAATAAGGAAATTGTAAGTCTCAAGAATTTTTCTCAGCTTTTACTAATAATTAGACAACTAAAACTTTTTTTCTAATCATTGAGAGAACTAAGATATAATAAAACTAATTGCCTGTTATAATCTTATGTTAATAAAGTTTATTTATATATCAATTCATCAATATTAATTACCTTGTAATAAATTTTATAACTTTCATTGTATAAAAATAACTGGTGTAAACCATTATCGTTGATAAAAATTATGGGTATTCATTAAATTATAAAAGTATCAATTGATAAAAAAATTTTTATAGATACAGGTGGAAGATTATTGCTTGGTAATTTCATATTATAAAGTTAAAGCCGTTAACTAGAGTAGCGTAATGTTACTTTCCAAAATATTGAGTTCAAAGACAAATTAAAACTGTAGCGATAGATAAAGTCTGAATTTGTTTTGGAGCGTTTTCCACGGTAATTCCTGAATCGTTGTAGATTGTAGTGGAGAGAAAGGAAATTTGCCCGTAGGGAGAAGCCACTTCTTCAGGTACTTGGCGTCCCTGTTGGTATCCCAATCTAACAACATTTTAAACACCAACAATCCAAACAGTCACACAATAAACCCAGGGCCTGAAGATGTAGTTAATGTGTGCAACTATTTTGGGTTTAGCGTATCCACAAGCAAACTCGAGCTCCTCATCAATCACAAACACAGCCACTAACACCTAACGCTAACATTTTACAGATTTTCATTTATGTTGTTACAGTAAGGAACCTAATTTTTAGTTAGCTGTGAATTTATTTCATAGTAATCTATCAGTCTAGACACTTTACGACCAGGGCAGACAAAACAAAAAGTGTTATTATATGTCCATTCCATACAAGCCCTTCCATAAGCATTACGCTATTGACCCACAATAATACCCTAACATAAACAATTCACACAGGCCCCTCCTCGCAAGAATAGACAAATTTCGTGCACAATATGATTGCACCTACACTGGACAGACTTCGAATAATTTGGGGAAAGAATAAATTTACACGAGAGATTTGCAAAGATAATAGTTCTGCCATATTATTTCATCCAAAACGTAACCGTTTGTTTGACCTTAGGATTTGGAAAAAATATCAAAAACCAAAGAAGTATAATAGACATGATACATGTATTTTGAGATTATTGTTTTAATTAATTATGAATAAATAAAAATTACAGACAAAAAACTACACACCAAAATACCTAACAGGTCAAAACTCAATCAAAAAGGCAGTGAACCAGACCGCCATTGAAGTAACCTGATTGTAACCCTCCACTTATGTATTACTGACTCCAGGAGCAGTGTGACTAGGTTTTTTTTCCAAAGTATCCTTACTGTTAATTTTACTGGCTTGCTTTTTTCAAAATATTAGTTTAGCTCTAATGTGGAATAAGAAATTGGTGAAGAAAATTTGCCAGTGAATTTTCCGTTTCTTAAGATTTTTGCGCAAACGCTATTCGTACGATTTTCTTTAAACATTGTATGGTGATGACGAACACATAAATGTACAGTTTTTGCTGGATACACTTTTCCAGAAATTCCATTCTATGAAGAGGTGTATAGCTTTCTTTTAATTTGGAAGGTTGAGAATAGTAGAAAGAGAAAGTCTTAAAAGTGTTCACACCACATATTTTTGTCTTTGCTTTCCGGTTTATTATTAATAAGTATTATTTACCTTCTTCTCTAAAGGTAAACAGAATAATTAGGTATTATTTTTAATGATTCTAAGTAATGGGCGTAACAATAGTAAAAAAAACATCTTTATTAAAGAATAATGCGCGTAACAATAGTAAAAAACCATCTTTATCAAAGAATAATGCGCGTAACAATAGTAAAGAACCGTCTTTATTAAGAAATAATGAGTATCACTTAATTAAGATTTTTTTGATCCGAAAAATATTACAATAAATTGCTCTTGGTTTGAATTTCCCACTTAAATGTGATAGTTTTTATGCCCTACAAATAAACTATTAAAATTATGTTCAAGAAATTCCTTGGTTTGCAATATCTTGAAGCTGTAAGAATAACCCCGAGGAGTTAAAGCTGCAAAGAATTGAATTGTGTGTCAATTTGGTTGGAGCTGTCCACAGAATATTCAAGGAGAAGAAGCCAGGTAATGATTACCCCAACCTCTTAAAGTGAAACTTTAACACTCTGTTTCATCAACTATGTAAAGAGTAGAAGTCTCAAAAGTTAGAATACTTGCAGAACTTTCTTCTTCAATGTTACATAATGTTGGTATTCTGAAAATTTGCCGGGATTCCACCAGAGTAGATCATTTAATGACTCATTCTGCTTAGTTAGAAAGAACAGTGCCGTCACGCTTGACGAAATAGTATATTTTTCATTAAGGTAAACTTGATATTAGAGTTGTTTGTTTGAATGTGTGAGAGGACAAGATCTTGTTTCAGGCACAAGGCCATTGGGCCCGGATTGTATTTTACCACGTAGTTATCTGTGATAATTGCTGTGCTGTGCTTGGTGAATCATCTGTCGACAGTGAAATCTCTTGTATTTCATTGTAACTATTATAATTTTTGTTCCACGAAATGTTTTTTTATTTTTAATGCGATCATTTGTTTTACGGTTATTATGATTTGCTTTTTTTCTGTGGTTTTTCCTCTTTTTCTTGTTTGGTTACATTATCTCAGGATGTATCTTGTTTGTTACAACAATCTAATTTTGGTTTCAAATTGTTTGATTAAACTTTTACGGAAAAAGTTTCAAATCACCGGAATTAAATTTTAAGTTAGAGTAATATGAGAGTCTTATATAATATCATTCCACCTAAATGTTTCTTTTATATATTATATATACATTTTTCTTGTATATATTTCATTATTTTATTTTTTCTAACGTTTCCTTCATTATTATTATAATTATTTTTATCATGCATTCAATTTTTTTGTTATTATGCTTTTACCCTTTAGCAAAACATGTCAACTATGATAAGGAAATGTCATTTTTCTTTTTCTTTTTTTATTATTGACCTAAATGTTGTTGTTGAATGTGAACAATTTTAAATATATTGTTTATATTGACATATCGAATGCATAACATAACATCTTAACAAAAATTCTGAATAACCTTCACGGTTTGAATTGATTGATTTTTTCATTGTATCTAACTTAAATGTTTCCTTATATATTTATTTTTAGATAATCAGAGACTAAGTACGATAATGAGTAAGTTTCTTCCTTCATACTGACGTATCGCAATTGAGTAACTGAAGGCATAAATCCAGGCAGAATCTAAGGAGAAAAAAAAGGCATTTTAAAGCATCTAAAAAAAAAGTGAGCATTTTATACCAATTTTTTTAAAAAAACAAATTTTATTTACATATCTTTAAAACTAAAACAAAAACAAGCAATCCTTAGAATATGTAAAAAAAGTTGCAAACCCTTAAATTTCACTCTGTTCTTCGGAGCAACAGTTTTTTACAATAAAGAGAAAGTCATAGAGGAAAAGTGCTAGTAATCGCCCCAATATTAATTACATAAACAAACATTTCTCATAACACGCAATTGTCGGCAATTAAACTGCCATAAAAAAGTAATAAAGATTAAAATGGATTAGTAATTTAAAGAAGTAAAAGTTCTTAATGTTAAGGAAAAAGAAAACTTAAAATTAAAGGAAAATTCTACTCCCAAAAGAAACCAGAAATCTCTCGGTATACATTTTTCTGAAAAATAATTTCTAATTAGAATAGAGTTCCATGTATAATAAATAGAAGTCCATTTTTACTCATGTTCTTTAGAATTCCATAATTATGTCCTTCAATCAGTAATAACATTTATTCTAAGTAAATTTATTTACGGAAAAACAAGATTAAAACTGATAATAACCGTGAATAGGTAATTTCCTTCCTTCTTAAGCATTGCATGAATTATAATTTACATTTTTTAACACAAACAGGAAATGGGTGAACTTTTCGTGTTGAAATCTGTTATTTTTTTTTTTAATTCACTTTAATTAATATTGTATTAGGAAAATTTTTATTATAATGGCCTGTTAATTGAGAAGAAATGTGGTAGTTATGAATATTGTAATGAGTTCGGGCTGAAGAGGCAACGAAACTGCCTTCTCGAATTACTGGGATGATTCTGGTAAATCTGTCGAATCAGTAATTAAAGCTGTATCTTGGTATCTGTTTCAATTCTGTTGGCTAGGTGGCGTTATAAGTTTATGGTTAATAGGAAATTGCTAGAGACTGTTGAAATCATCCATCAGAGATTCATGAACTAGGGAAATCAGATACAGAATGCTGATCTTGCTGCTCTTTTCTTTGATCACCTCCCGATCGAGTACTTCATTCTCATCCATCAATAATTTCGGTGTTATCTTTAATCCAACAGCAATGTGGAAGAGCCATTTTGCTCCAAACGTCAACTATTCTATTCTTATACTTAGAACATTAAATCATCAACCAGCAACTTCTCTGCTCTCAAAAAAGACAACTATTTGCCTCTATTCTATTTCGATTATGGATGTCTCGGTTATAAGCCCTCTGTAGGATATCTGGATAATAAAGTAGAGGCGCTAATTGAACTCATTTTCATACCTCAACTTCAGGATCATTTAAGACATACCCAACCTAACAACTTGGCGTTGCCAATATTTTCTTCGTGACTTTCTGTTGCACAGAGGCAAATAGCAAAGGTCATCGTACATTCTTCAGTTCTTCCAGTTCAACTCCTCGGTCAATTACCACCCTATTTGGTTAGGACCAAAGTCTCGCTTGTACTACTAATGTCGTGGGTGAGTCCTAAGTCAATTTCCAGAATAGGTTTTTTTTTCTTTTTAAGTTATTGTTTAAAAGAATGCCTTTGCAAATTCTGTCCGCGTTTCTCTCACACAATAAATGAACACTATAAATATAGCAAAGTTCAAAGCGATCACTCCCGGGTCCTTGAAACAGAAACAATAGAACACAATATTAATAATTCAAACTTAACGCTCCTACAATCATTATTTGTTTTGAATAAATAATCTTCGCCAGTTGGTTTAAGTGAAAAATAAAACAAAATTCTCAATAAATTTAAACTGAGAATCTTATCGTTGATTGTTTTAAATTTTATGCACATTTCTGTTGTTTAAAGAAGCAAATTTTTTAAGTATATTTGATTTTTAAAAGACGCAATTTGTGGCCTTGAAAAATCATGAAAACACTCAAAAATAATCAGAAATGTAAAAATCACTTATCACTGATTCACTGCAATTGTTAAATTTTATTTAATCCTTTTTTTCAAAACATGGAATTTTTACTGACTATACAGCTGTTTAGGTGATGAGGTGACATGGGAAATTATATTACTAGTTTATTGTTTTTCTCTTTACCCTCTTATTTGAAAGAATTGTAACCGACCATGAATTCTCGTAGTCCAATTTTCATAGTGCCAAAGTGAATTTTCTTCGTGGTCGGAATTTTCGCAACTAATTTAGTTAAAAATTTTAATAAAAAAAATCTAGAAATGCAGCATTCGTAAAACTTGCCATTCCAGTAAATATGTATAAGTAATATGCATATATTACTATAAAAAGGAAGCGGTACAATCACTCAGAAGTATTTCTAATTGAATTTTACTGGAGAGAGGATTTTAACAAAAGTAGGCCTATTGGGCGGCAATGTTGTACCAAGCTTAGGCAAATTCGTTTTAGTATTTGAAAAAAAAAGAAGTCATAAAGTAAAAAATATATTAAGTAGTGTTGTAGCGCTAAAAGTATTTTAACCATAATGAATCCTGAAGCGCTATGAAGCATTTACAGATTCATTAGAAAGAATAAAATAAAAATATAGGATGCAGAGAGAGACTCTATAGTTTCTACCTTAGTTCTTATTTACTCACACAAACACTATCATCACTACAAAACTATGTAAACCACTCGCACAATAAATAACGAAGTCACATGCCGAAGCAGATACCATTGTGTTGTTCTAGGAAGGTATAAGCCAGTACGCAGCGCTCAAGATATCCTTATCTCATGGAAGCCATGAAGAAGAAGGTAGCAGATGAGTGGCAGCCATGATGAAGAAAGAAGTGAAAGAGGCTGCGCTATTCTTCAAATTGTATATTGGGAAAAGATAGAGCTGGTTCTTTTCCTCCAATGTATTGGGAAATTAAGGCATTAGGAGCCAACTGTAACTGTGCATACCAATATGTTGGTTTTTCCAGCCCTCATAAAAAGTAATGGTCACTGTGCATACAAGTAAGTAAAGTTGTACTTCAAGCATTTCGAGGCCAAATTTTATGTAGAGCTTTCTTAATTTAAGTTCTTGCAATTTTTCATTCTCTAAACTAGACTGTAGCACACATCCACACTGGGCTTTTATTTTTTATCGAGGGGCTTCGAAACGTTTAATTTCTTACTGTCAGTAAGATTTAAATTGAAAGGGATTCTTAAGAGGATCTGCCTTTACATTCTCTTATTTAAAATGTGATAATTTAATTGCGTAAACTATGTATGACGGAAACCAAAATAGTATCAGTCAACTGCACTCTGTTGATAGTAAGTTTTATTAATTCCCACATTACTGGGACTAGGCGCACCTGTGATTGAAGAATGGACCCATGATAATCAGCTAAATGAGGTTATGACGCGCTCATAGTTACACGTGTTGCTTACACTGATAACAGCTGAATCCACTTCAGATATGAAGACCAGAGTAAACCGGGCGTACTGATCGTGATAAAGGATTATTACATTGCATGTGTTTCTTTTGAAATATTGCTCAATTTTCTCTAGAAATGTTGATTCCCGATTATGTAGCTTGAAGGTAATGAAAACTGTTCAAGTGGAAATCAATGATGACCTAATTGGTAAGGGACTTAAGTGTTTCATGGGAGAATTAATCGTGTTAGGAAGGGATGAAATAATACGTCATCAAAAGCTCTAGTGAAGCCCTCTATGTGCGCGGGTCTGTGAATGTATTTTTCTCCTCCCTAAGGTAGACACAAGTATGGGGAATATAATTCAGTATGCTGCACATTAGCGTGAAGCACATTGACGTTATATTTTCGTCAAGTAATCTGTTGTGAACACCCACACAGTTTATCTCTACAATTAGCAAAATGAAATTAAAACGCCCACATTGCTGTAACTATACTGTCATTGCGGTTACGCAATTGACTTCCCTGTCTAATCTTCACCGGGTTACATAGGTTATACCAATATCCGTTCTATCAGGTAGACCTTGCAACCGTAACCTTTCCCTTAGGTGAATATCCATTGTCTCCACCACTATATTTTTAATAACTACTATAAGTTCCAGTAGGAAAAGAAGACAATGGCGCTGCGAAGGCAATTTAGTCAATCAGGTCAATGCTAAGTTAAACTTCTAGCAATAACAGTTAACAAATCGATAGTTACCAGCGAGCAACCATCATTAAGAACAAATCACCGAAAGTAACAAACAATAGTAATAATTACGAATCTATAATTCTTGTGCAGCAGAATTTATATACAAGTTCTGTTTTATAAGAAAATTTGTTAACTCTAAAATAATAATAGCAGTTGTTTAGATAGTTTATGTTATTTATAAATTACTTTAAATTTATTTCATTGTAACTGGGTGATTGCCCGTATTGTAAATAAGTAAATAAACATGTAAAAATGTAACAATCCAATTCTTAGAATCAATTTCGTATAATTGGAAATATTTTCCTTGGAAATTTCTTGTCAGGTGTGATTAAGGTGAGGAAAGCTTTCTTTGAAAGGGATATTTAAATACTATGAGAGCCTTAATCCTATTGCAACATTTTTAACGCCTTAACTAGAGGTAAGTAAAACTCCAAACTTGAGGAATATTCGTTAAACGAAAATTCCATTTCACGTTATAAACTTTGTTGACTTTAACGATTTTTTCGCTCAAAATAGTTTAAAAAAACAAAACAAATGTAGTACGACGTTAATTACTGTAAAGTTATTTGAGTATTCGTATTTCATCGCACACCAACACCTGATAAATTACATAAATTTACACATTTTAAGTACAAAAATGGCTTTCTAATTAATTGTGTTTATCAGTCTCTTAAAGACAGTTCTGATAATTTTTAATTATTTTGGATCATTATAGCTCATTAACCCTAATCTTCCTGTATTGATTATTATAGTAATAATTTAATGGATAACTAAATGAGCCTGTTTTAGTTTTTCATAAAATTGAACTAAAAAATAATCCAACCAAAATTAGATGTCAAAGATATTCAAAAATTCGGGCATTTCAAATTCTGCGTCAATGTTCCACAAGACTAGACAGTTCTTCAGGGATTTTGGCGACGCTAGGTGTACTCAAAGCTTCAGAAATTAATGAATTTTGAATTCTAGCAAACTTTAGTTCATCACCACATTCACCAATCGTCGCCTCGAAAAAAAAAAGCTTTCATTTGTAGAAAACTTCCATTTTTATTCTCAATTATGTCAAAATATATTTTTTAAGAGTTTGTGTATCATACAAAATAATACTTTATGACTAATCGCCTTCGACATTTCAATCTTTAAATTACGTCATTTCATTTTAATTAAAATTTTCGCTCGTTTAAATGAGAGAGAGAAAAATGGCATATGAGATAAAGATTAGTGGAAAAATCTGGTTAACACCAGATGATACTTGAAAAAAGTGTTTTCAAAATTATATGTTAAACAAAATATGTTATTAATATACTGTTAAAGAAATATTTTTTCAAATAGATCTAGGTCAAGTGAGAGGACGCAGAGGAACTATTACACCTTTGAAATATCCAGGAAGTATCTCCAAATGATTTTAGAATTTGATTAAATTATGCCCAGAGTTTTCTCTGAGGATTAAACTTTTTTTAAATAAATTGAACATTCACTGATTTGTAATTGGTCAGGTCCAGATGACGAATCTGAGAGTTATGTCCAGCATTCATTACATTGGTCATTATTACCTAGGTTTATGAATCTTACTTGAATAGTGTCATCGCAGAAGCAGTTACGTGGGTTTGCTACATCTTCTCACAGACTCTTCAAGAGTACCATCGCGTTCTAGACCCAAACTTCTTTAGGCGTTCGCTGAGTCGGCAATGCCCCATGAGGAAAATCTTGGCTGGAGTATTATTTTTAGTCCCATAAAACGATAATTCCCCCGCAAGGGGTGTCTGTTGCATGCAGACACCTGGGGAGTAGCGTCCCCACGGGTAACCACAGCACAGTACACCATGCACACTCACCAGATCAGTAAACTCACACTTACATACCTTACACAATACACGCAATTCAAAGAGCACAAATAGTACACAACCTAGGGCTTCCTTCCTTCCCTAGGAAGCGATCCTTCTAAGAGAGCTTTAAAGGCAGGCGTAGAGCCCTAGAGGAGGCCAAGATCACCACTACTCTAAGGGACTGTGAGCCAATCCCTCACATTCCCAAAAATTATGTTTCTAAAAGTAGCCGAAGTACTTCTAGCGAAAACGTAAGGTAGATGAGGCAATCGACTAAGAATCTTATGGTCCTATCACGTAAATGTTGTAAGTGGTTTCCTTAGTTACTGTGCGAAATAGTTTTCGTTAAAAAAAAAAAAAAAAGTAAAAAGAAGGTCAATTCATAAAGACTTCCACAACTATGGTTTCGAAACGGCATTATCTGGTATGAGTTCCAGCAATTTTTCTTTATTCACATTCTTTTTTTTTATCTAGCGATGATTAATAAATAAATAAATCAAATTTCTTTTGTGTTTAGATAAATAATGTCAAAATGCTTAATTTCTGAAGTGAAATTAAATTTGCTCAAATCGTGAAATATTAGTAAGTAAATTAGGAATTTAACATTTTCTTTTAAGATCGTATTAAAGTAAATCGTCTCTTACCTTTTCAATAAACAATCAGCTTTTTTGAAATATAATTATTGATTATCACATTACGAAATTATATTAAAATTCAATAAATTACTTTTTTAATAAACTCGAATGATAAACATTCTCCATATAATTACGTTTTAGTATAAGTATAAATATACATAAAACATTTGAAATTGTACATAAAAAAAACTATATTTAGATATCCAACAGATATTTGTAAACTCATCTGTGGTTTTTGAATGAAATGAATTGTTTTCATGTTTATCTTAAATCAATATTGATTTTTCTCAATGACTGCAAAAACAAGTTGTTCATTAACGAAATTGACAAACATACATGTCTGAAATTTTTGTATGTAAAACATACAAGTTCTACTGAACCTTGAAATTGTTAAAATTATTTACAACGTTTAAACTTCTATCAAATTTATTTTATATTAAATTTATTTGACATGCACTTGTAAAAATAAAATAAAAATTACAAAAGATATTCTGCTGCATTTAAGAAATCTTGGGATTCATTTTGTAAAAAAAACTTCCCTAATTCCCCCGAGAAGGAAATATACAGCCCCAACACCTGCTGAACCACACGGGGAAACAGCAAAATGGGATGGACATCCTTCTCAAAGCCGTTACAACCCTCCTACCCAAGAGAGAGTATATCCTATACCATCACCCGATAATTTCAAAGACTTTTACTGATCAAATGCCCTCCTCAAGCCCGCGTTTCCACTGGGAAAGGCTACTTTCGCCTAGGAAGTGTTCCTACATAGGTAAATTTTACGGTATTGTTGAGAATTAAATATAATGCTAAAATTCTGAGTTCGTTGTGGCAGACTTATTTTGAAATACTTTTCATTAAAATTTATTTTAAGGCAGTATTTTGAGTAGTCAGGCTTCCCTCAAAAAGTCCGTTTAGTGAATAATAACATTGATTTTTGTCCCGGGTTCGAATCCAGCTGCTGACCCTTAGATTTTCTCTTCCTTGGAGCTTCTTACAGCTCACTGTCCGGTGATGGACAGTGTTGTCTGTAACGAGAGAACACTGTCCGGAGGCCGACAGTGCACTGAAAAAAAACTCCGGCCGCCAATAACCTTAGATGTTGACGCGCCTTCTCGTGGTTCGTCTCTCTCTTTTTGCTGCAGAATCTCCTGTTTTTCAGTGGGGTGTTTACGTCCAAAACTACCGATCAAGTTACTTAGACGGCAGGAGATTCGCTATTAAATGTTTATTTATAATTCTTTTATAATTACATTAAATAAAAACGAAGGTCAAAGACCGAGAGCCGAACCCACCAACTTACATAGCAGGCCGCGCCCCTCTAAATGCTCCGCTACTGTGGCGCCTTTTTACTTCTCAAAATACTTACATGTTTGATTCGAATTTTGAAAACGTACGATTACTTCATTAGCCTGTTACATAATCGGTTAGTAGGCGTGTGTTAGTTGGCATACGCACAGGCATAATTTACAAGTACGTGCTTCCTTATTTTTAATATCAGTTATGCGCAACGAACAGCCATCCACCTGTGCAAAATAATAATTAAAAGATAGACAATGATGACAGATTGTACTGTTGACGCAGGTTCTATTTATTTTCTTTTTTTAGACACTTTTAAACTAACTTACCATCTTCAGTGTTTAATTATTGGTGACCTTCATTATTGTTTGTACTCACTTCGTTTGTTATTTAATATTTTCGCTGCATCAGCGTTCATTTATTATGAGGAAAAATCAAATAATATAAATTCAGATAAATTGTTAGAACAATGCAATATGGCATTTTAACTGCTGTTTATCAGTTTGTTGAACCCTTTTTATAGCCACTTACTAGCATTAAAATCAATAATTGCAATTATGATAGATTTTAAAAATTAGGTTTTCCAAAAAATGATCTTAATTCGAAAAATAAAAACAGTTGTGAACACCCACGCTAGTTTTTGTAACAAGAAAGGTATTAACTCATTCATTTTCTTCAAAATCCAAATTTTGGGAAAATTTTCACTTCTTACAAACTTTTTTTTTAAAAAACTGTACATTTCACTGAAATGGTGCATTACAGGGATGCTTACGTCTTCTCTCCTACAGAAGTGCTCTATAAAAAATTTCCTAGAAGAATAATTCAAATAAAAGTGGCAATTTTTTTCTCTACCGAAAAAATTTATAAAATTGTCAACATTATTGATCCCACTAGAAGACTCATAATCCGTCCTCTTAAATTGGAACAATATTTTTACCAATAACCCACTAATTTATAAATATTTTATTACCCTTAAAATCAATTTCACATAATAATAAATGCATTAGGGCATATACATTAGAATGCCTAGTTGCTGTGGTACACAGATAGGTGAGCTATTAATGACGGTATGGCACGTTACTCTCAACTAACTGACATCTTGACTAACTGCCTGACTTCAGACTCATTCAGAGTTTCATGTAGATCGCTTTTCGGACTAGACTATGATGACTACAATACCATGGAAACAATATTTGAATCCCTCAAATTCATTAACCTTTAAACAAACAGATATTCTTTGACAGATAAAAGGAGATATGATATCAGTGATTGGCGCCTTTTATAAAATAAATACAAGTTATAGATATATTCGTGAGTAACTAGGCGCCACGATAGCCGACCGGTTTGAAGCGAGGCCCGCAAAGCTAAGATGTATTGTGGTTCGATTCCAGGTCTAGGCCTTTGATTTTATCTAATAGTTAATAAAAGAGATTTATAGTGAAGTACGTTTGCTAATCGCCTCCGTCTGCGACGTCTAATTTAGTAGCCGTATTACTTTATTAAATATATGTAATTAAATTCTAATTAGAGAGAATGGACTGTACCATTTTTGAGAAAAATGAAAAATTCTTTAGAGGTATCCAAATAAAATATAAAGTAGGAGCTCCCTGCGATAGCTATGTGTGCGAAACTGGAGGATACTCTAGCTTCAGCTGACCGATAATGGTTGCTAGATGAACTGAACCCACTTACGATTATTCTAGCGCCAAGATAAAAAGAAGAAGTCGAAGCAGGAAGAACGTAATATGCTTCCTCTAAAGTGCTATTTTACTGAATTACCATCAATGTAATAGTAGAACTTGAATTTTTTTAGTGAGACATCTGATTTTCCACAAAAGCCCTTTGTTGTAGGGAAATTTAGTCAACGAACATTTCAGTTTTGAAAAACTATTGAACTATAACAATTAGAAGTGAATTCAACAATCTTCACAATGTTTTCTTTAATCCATTTGTTGAGGTTAAAACTTGTAAATTGTCCCTACAAAAACTGCTCGTCTATAATTGACAATTCTCTGATTAAATACGTGAGTCGAAAACGTGTTAGATTTTCGTAGATTATTTAAATTTTACTACAAAATTATCATCCAGGAACATTCTCAAAAATGGAACAAATGTTGTCTCAAATTCTACAATCATTGTACCATATATTTATTTCCTTATCTGTTAGATTCCGTTTCCTTTATAATTTGCGAACTATCTGACGTATTAGACGTGACCGTATAAAAATAAAACATAATCTAATATTTAGAAATGTAAATAAGTTTATTTCAGTTTCCTGGTTGTTCATTGTAGACTGCTTTGAATAGTATGGTCTTCATATTTCTAAATTATCTGTATACATTTATTCTTGTCATCATATACGAGGGTCGTTTGAAAAGTCCGTGCAAAGTCAGAGAGAAAGCACTACTGGCGCGTATCGAGGTTATGTTTAGTTAGTAGCATCTCTTGGAAGAACACACACCAAGTTTCAGCCAGATCGGTCTATTTCTTTGTGTTTGGCATTCGTTTGAATCAAGGAAGTCGAGTGATTTTCAAAAAATGGACGAAAAAGAATTTCGTCTGTTGATTAAACACTACTTTATGAAAGGCAAAACGCCTCAGGAGACTAAAGAGAAGCTTGATAAACATTATGGTGACTCTGCACCTTCGATTAGAACAGTTTATAAGTGGTTTCAAAATTTTCGGAGTGGCCATATGGGCACAAGTGACGCTGAACGTTCTGGACGCCCTGTTGAGGTTACTACTCCAGAAATCATTGATAAAATCCATGATATGGTGATGGATGACAGAAGAGTGAAGGTGCGTGAGATTGCTAGTGCTGTGGGCATCTCGAATGAACGGGTACATAATATTTTGCATCAACATTTGGACATGACAAAGCTATCCGCAAGATGGGTGCCGCGATTGCTCACGCTTGACCAAAAACGAAATCGTGTGAAGTGTTGCAAGGACGGTTTGCAGCTGTTCCAGAAGAATCCGCAGGACTTTAAGCGTCGTTTCGTCACTGTGGATGAAACATGGATACATCACTACACTCCTGAGACCAAAGAACAATCTAAACAATGGGTTACCAAGGGGGGAATCTGCGCCAAAAAAGGCGAAGACCGTTCCTTCGGCCGGAAAGATTATGGCGACTGTCTTTTGGGATTCGCAAGGAATAATCCTCATCGACTATCTGGAAAAGGGTAAAACTATTACAGGTGCATATTATTCATCGTTATTGGACCGTTTGAAAACCGAGCTGCAAGAAAAACGCCCACGATTGGCCCACAAAAAAGTCCTTTTCCATCACGACAACGCACCAGCTCACACCTCAGCAGTTGTGGTCGCAAAATTAATGGAAATAGGGTTCCAACTCGTTTCACATCCCCCCTATTCTCCAGACTTGGCTCCCTCGGACTACTATTTGTTTCCCAATACGAAGAAATGGCTGGCGGGAAAAAGATTTTATTCAAACGAGGAGGTGATTGCAGAAACGAATGGCTATTTTTGAGACTTGGACAAATCCTATTATTCGGAAGGGATCAACAAACTAGAGCAGCGTTGGACGAAGTGTATAAGCCTAAAAGGAGACTATGTTGAAAAATAAAAAAGGTTTACCCCAAAAAATTAAGTAGTTTTTATTTTTGCACGGACTTTTCAAACGACCCTCGTACATATATTCAGAATTTTGAGATAATCTAAAAGAATTTACAATGAGTTTTATATATTGTTAGATGCAAATCGTGGTTTATTACTGCATTATATCATCTTATCATTTAACTGATGAAATTTTATGATACCATGAGTTAATGAAAATTTTTGTGTTTTTTATATGAATAAAATTAATTAAAATGCTTTCAGTGATTTTCTATATTATAAGTCAAAACCCTTTTTAAAGAAAACCGTAGTTCTGAGACTTTAGAATAAGTCGATCCTTCCCTGAAAACTACCATAAAAAAAGAAAAAAAAAAGTAATTTTTTGGGGGGTTTTAAAGTATGCGTACCCTACAATTCCAAATTAGTTGAAAATCTGCGAAATGGAATTTCAACTTTTTAATTAAAGCTCATCAACCTTTTTCTTTCATATTTTTCTTTGCTTCAGTAAAAACGCACTTCTGTTTGATGATCTTTAACAAAATAATCCTTTTGATATCATTGGTTTCTGTTCTCACCATTAATAATTAAATTAAAAACATCTAATAATCTTACGAGTCTTTTGTTGCGTTTTTTTTTAACTTGAAATGTGAATTAAAATCCTTTGGTAAAAAATGTATACTTTAATTGGCGGCGCCCCCGTTAATTTACTCTTTACATTGTCTATTAATAGCCCATGTTAATTAGGTTGATAATAATGCATCAGATGTAATTGTAGTTATTTCATTGCTGCAAATTGGTTTTAATTAAAACTGTTATAAGAATTAAGGTAGGAAAAATACCAAAATTAGTTTCATCATGTTTATTTTCATAATAACATTTATTTTATCAGCTCTTCTAAAAAGTATTTTGTTTTCTTTTTTTTTTCTCTTTATTTACTTTATTTTATTTATTTATTTTAATTTTTTATTTACACATTGTCTGCTCTAAGCAGTATTGCGTGAATCTTGTCCACGAATAGAAGCACTGCAAACCATTAAAGCAGGCTCTTGAAGATTAAAGGGGTGACAGACTTAAATTTGGCCAACCGATCCATCTCGATATACCCAGTTGATACGACAGACTTGATGAACATCTATTAAAGCAATAAAGTCCTTCCATTCTTCTAGTACATTCCAGAACCAAACGGAAACCTCAGAATGCACCCCATGGAACTGTTTATTTAAAGATAAGTGAAAGTTTAATATTTGTATGGTAACATTTGTATGAAGTTAATATTTGTATGGTTTTATACGAGGGTCGTTTGAAAAGTCCGTGCAAAAATAAAAACTACTTAATTTTTTGGGGTAAACCTTTTTTATTTTTCAACATAGTCTCCTTTTAGGTTTATACACTTCGTCCAACGCTGCTCTAGTTTGTTGATCCCTTCCGAATAATAGGATTTGTCCAAGTCTGAAAAATAGCCATTCGTTTCTGCAATCACCTCCTCGTTTGAATAAAATCTTTTTCCCGCCAGCCATTTCTTCATATTGGGGAACAAATAGTAGTCCGAGGGAGCCAAGTCTGGAGAATAGGGGGGGATGTGAAACGAGTTGGAACCCTATTTCCATTAATTTTGCGACCACAACTGCTGAGGTGTGAGCTGGTGCGTTGTCGTGATGGAAAAGGACTTTTTTGTGGGCCAATCGTGGGCGTTTTTCTTGCAGCTCGGTTTTCAAACGGTCCAATAACGATGAATAATATGCACCTGTAATAGTTTTACCCTTTTCCAGATAGTCGATGAGGATTATTCCTTGCGAATCCCAAAAGACAGTCGCCATAATCTTTCCGGCCGAAGGAACGGTCTTCGCCTTTTTTGGCGCAGATTCCCCCTTGGTAACCCATTATTTAGATTGTTCTTTGGTCTCAGGAGTGTAGTGATGTATCCATGTTTCATCCACAGTGACGAAACGACGCTTAAAGTCCTGCGGATTCTTCTGGAACAGCTGTAAACCGTCCTTGCAACACTTCACACGATTTCGTTTTTGGTCAAGCGTGAGCAATCGCGGCACCCATCTTGCGGATAGCTTTGTCATGTCCAAATGTTGATGCAAAATATTATGTACCCGTTCATTCGAGATGCCCACAGCACTAGCAATCTCACGCACCTTCACTCTTCTGTCATCCATCACCATATCATGGATTTTATCAATGATTTCTGGAGTAGTAACCTCAACAGGGCGTCCAGAATGTTCAGCGGTCACTTGTGCCCATATGGCCACTCCGAAAATTTTGAAACCACTTATAAACTGTTCTAATCGAAGGTGCAGAGTCACCATAATGTTTATCAAGCTTCTCTTTAGTCTCCTGAGGCGTTTTGCCTTTCATAAAGTAGTGTTTAATCAACACACGAAATTCTTTTTCGTCCATTTTTTGAAAATCACTCGACTTCCTCGATTCAAACGAATGCCAAACACAAAGAAATAGACCGATCTGGCTGAAACTTGGTGTGTGTTCTTCCAAGAGATGCTACTAACTAATAAACATAACCTCGATACGCGCCAGTAGTGCTATCTGTCTGACTTTGCACGGACTTTTCAAACGACCCTCGTATGTCTAATCAGAACTAATTGATAAAAGTGATAAACGAAAAAATTAAGTCCTGTTTTTACTTGTAATAAAAAGCTATTCAGCTTTATTTTCCTCTTAAAAAAATCGACAAACACAATATAATTTAGTAGAGCTTTTAGTGAAACATTTAAATAAAAATGTTGATACGCTAAAAATGTAATTGTTTTACATCCTGGACAATGAAGGAATATTCCAAAGTCAGTGGCGTTTATATTAGGGTTAACTAATAAGACCAATAGAGTCATTATTGCCCATTCTCTTTTACACTCTTTTTCTATAACCATCTTTATCCTACTGGCTAGCAGTTTGTTCTTTGATATTTAAATGATTTGGAACATATTTCCTGAATAAATAAATAAATAAATAAAAACAATTGTATTTATTTGATTTCGCTATTAATTTAATCTCTAAAATACATTGCAAAAACATCCGTTGCTTCTTGTACGTCGATATTGGTAGTGATGAACTTCACTTCTGCTTCGTTATTCACAAAGAATTTATTGATTTATCAGGTATGCAGAGCAATTACACATAATATTTGAAAAGAGTTGTGAGGAGAAAGCTATTGGCTGCCTTCAGAGGTGTAGTTATCATTTGTCTTCGGAGTATCGGCAGCCCCTTATCTATCCAAAGTCGCAATGAGTTCAAATTGCTACCCCAACAGAAGGCAATTCTATTTAAGCCACTTTACAGCCCGAAAAAAAAGAGAGAATACTGCCCAAGTTGTACCGCCGTTTTCCTATTCTAACCATAGGATCCTGAACCTAATCTCATTCTCTAATCTAAACAATCCGTCATGAGGTGAATCAGAATTTCCTTCTCAATCTCACAACATGTATCTAGCATTTTATACGATGTCTTCTCAGAGCAGTGCCCAGAAAGAGATAACGAGACCTGGAGTCTGAGAGATGTCCACGAAAGACACAGAATCATTTTACAACCGGGCCCTTTCTTTTAAGCATTATGGCAGGCCTAAGAAAAGCTACCACAACAAAGGAGTCTAACTCGTGAGTCTTGTACAGATCTAAGTCCACCAAAGGAGTTGAAGGAACAAAATAATATCCTTCCGAAGGCAGGACGCTGCTAGCCTTCTCTGCTTAGATTATTCTTATTAGAAGCATCAAAGATAGTAAGGAAAGTAAATCTCATCTTTGGGAGGGAGCAAACGTCCAATTTTTTGTATTGTAATAATAATAATATGTTTATTGTTCAAAGATTCAATTTTTTGAATTGACACCTCCATACTTCCTATAGAAAGCGCTTCTAATATTATATCGTATGTTGAAGGCGCTTACAATCTTTAACAGATACTGGGAGTTACAATAGCTTTTTTAAATAGTTTTGACTTCAAAGCCATTTCTAAACAAATTTAATCCACAATTAGTGTATGACTATGTACTTACCCTTAAGAAATGAAATAGTTATTTGTAAATTAAATAAGTCTTCAAGAATTTATTTATCTCACTCCTGAAGGTTAAATAGGTCTTGGCTTTTTCCACAATATTTATTTCTAAATTGTGATGTCACATTTATTGTTGAACAGAATGCCATCTGTTCTAGAAGTTCATGAACAGTAATTGTAGTAGAAGGATATTTTAAACGTTAATGTAACAGTTACATCATCGGAATGGAAAGATACGGATAGTCTAATGTTAAAAAGAAATTGTCAATACAACCTGCCTTTACTTTATTTTTTTTAACCAAAATATCAGTGTTCATAACTTTTAGCATCAACATGTCAGCTTCTCAGCAATGTTGGCTTACATACCCTCGTTTATTAGTGAGTTTATTTCTATTTATTCATTATTTGAAATTTTTAAAATAATTATGTGATTATGTGAAATATAAAACAGGTATGGCTGGTATTTTCAGTTCAGTAAGCAATTTTGATTAGTGAAGTTGAAGATGAAAGTTGTCTTTTTGTCCCGTATAGCGTTGGTGATTTAGGAATTGATGGTAATGCTGTTGGGGCAATATTTTGCAGGGTTGTGGATGTATTGACATTTATTGAATTTAAAATCTAACAGTCTTGTAACAGGAGGATAATGCTGCTTTTTGAGGTACGAATTTTTATTAATGGCTCATAATTCACAAAAATTATCACGCTAAATAAGACAGATATGTGCCCGTAAATGCACGTATGTAATTCGTGAAAAATACATTATTAATTTGTTAAATTAAAACAAAGGAAAGTAAATTCGTTGAACGGAATTTTTGAAAAGAATTTGATTGCATATCTTTCGTCAAAATTGAGGAAAGATATATTTTTATTAAATCGTCCCATCTCTCACTCAAAATAAGAAAACGAAAGTGTTATAAGTGTAACTTTTTCCTTTTTCTTTCAAATGAAATGAAAGTGATCGTCTTCTTATCCGAAGTTCATTCAGATACTAACTAGCGTTTGATCATTGTTGAGAAGATTGATTTATGACCGCGATAAATGAAATCAATTAGTTATACAGTACAATTATCCTACTATCTAGTTGTGAATTCTGAATTAAAACTAAGCCAACAGTATTCTAAAAATAGTTTTACCACACTAGTTAACCAAATATTTAGCCTTACTTAACGTTTAGAACGTAAAAAGTAATTTTATTTCCCCGCTTTGCTTTGGTTAATTTAAAATTTGGTTGTTCAAATTTATTTAAAATTTTCTTACTTTATTTTAAGTTGCCTTATCATTTTTAATGTTTCCTTAACACTCTGGTGTAGACAGATATTTGTACAAATTCATTTCAGTCGTAACTGTCTTCTTAATGCCTCTTACTAGGAAAGGGAACATATCAAGTTTTAATTTCGAGTTTTCATATATTCGTTCTAAGATTTCCTGGGTCCGAAAACATGATTTAAGAAAATGATCTGCGTGTATATGTTTAAATATACAAAACATATAATAAATTAAACTCCGTATGGTGCTGAAAAACTTTTATATTATTTCGTTACTTAACAACCGAAGTCCCTTAACCGGATTTTTCGTAATGGATTTTCACTCTTTCCTCAAACTTACCATTATGCGAGACACTACTGTAATGTACGGTCCTGTGTCTTATAAAACAAAGGAGTGATAATGTGTGGCTACAATTATGAGTTTCAAGAAATTTCCACAGTTGGAAAAACTCCTTAATGAAAACTCCTACATTAGGAGTTCTCCCACTTTTCTTCAGGATATTTTTTATTCTTATTTATTTCTAAGGATTTCTGGAGGTGTTTCGCAGAATGACGTGTACAGAGAACAGAAGGAATGAGGAGTGAATAAGAACTGTGAAGAAGAAAAGAAGAACTAAGTGACAAGGAATAGTAAATAAGAAATTGATTTAGTTCTACCATTTGACAAGAATGCAAGAAAGTAAAATGCCTAGAAAATGTCACGAAATAGGAGCCCTAGGTAAAAGGAAATAGAGCAGACCTCTTGGTAAGAGACAAAATTGATACTGTACAGTAATTTGACAGAGGAAACCTGAGTTTTGATTAAATATTTAAGTTAGAACATTGACACTTGTATTATGTATATCGTAGATCATAATTTACTGTATTCCTGCCAACTTTAAAATATTTTTCTATCGGTTACCAATCTTATTTACGTTGTGCTGTAGTTTATATTATTTTCCTAATTCGTTATAATTTACTGCAAATAATTTGCTAAAACATGAGGTCTCCTAAAGCTCTATGATTATCATAATATATATTCATAAATGTTATACTTACGGTATTGACCTAATATTTTTTTCTATTAGAAATTTTTATTGAATATACGTAAACATATTCAATAACAGTTATTGGGGACATTACCATTTTATATCTAATTAGATGACATTCACTTCCTAATCCAAATTAGGGATGGAATAAGTTACTAATTTGCGACTTTAAGAATAAAATAATTGCGTACTAATCTACATTTAAAATAAAATTGGGTTAATTAGGGCAATAAAAACAATTCTCTTCTTACAATATTAGGCAGTTTGGTTTCAGGTAAATGTTCAGAAATCCTTGAATTGATTATTAAGAATTGATAATAGTAATAATTCTAACAAGTGTAGTAAGATTGTTGTTATAGAGAAAAGGTGGGTCATACGTACTTTGAGGAAGGTCAGTAATTCATTATATTTATAACTGACTTTATGGCCATAAAGGACCATGAAAGTTATGGCTACAAACATTTATTTCATAAAAAATATCTTAGATTCATTTATGGTCACTATAAGATGGAGAGGCATATTCTAACTTGTCGCTAATTCTGGCACATTTCGCAGATGGTAAACGCATTCTAGCGGTTTCTTAATCCTTGCAAACAATTCGGCCAAACGGTAATTAACGTTCAGTATCAACGTTCAATCATTTATGGTTCACACTTTCAGATAAATTTGAGGTCATTAGAAGAGATATAAATTATTTACTGGAGAAAAGTTATCATCTGAATTCTGACAAACTCTTATCTACCTTATTACGAGCATAATTTTAGTGGGTACCAGTAATAATGTCATTGGAAAAAAGGTAACAATTTTAGCTAGAAAAAAGTTAATTATAGGGCCCAGTAAAAAAGTAAATAAAAAATGACTGAATAAAAATCTTTTCTGTTAGAAAATCTGACGTCACTTTATTAAAAAATCATTGTTAGTTATCTTTTAATAAGCAGTCGTCTCTGTGAAAGTTAAAATTTGGCCTTTTTTAAGTAAAATGTATTCAAAGAAGCCGGGAGTGAATTTATAGCTGCTTTCTGTGCGGGGCCACCCTAAAACTTATATTTTAATTTGGGTATTTTTCCTTATCATTATATTTTCAAAACAATTTTTTAATATTTTAGAGGTACTTTTATGGTCACTTATAAACTTTTTTGTTTTTCGTAACGAATAATGTAAATAATCTAAAAAGCATTGAAAGGTGAAGACAATGCAGGTTATAACCTTCCGTTGTTAGTTAGTTCGCCGTAACTTTACGGGTACGAGGATGTTGCCGTTCCATTACAATATTTTTTCTACTGATTCCGTTCAGTTTTATTCTTTTGATCATTGATCATCTGTAACTAGTTTACTAATCGTTTATGAAAATTTATCTGAAAAGAATGGGAACATATTTTATTGTTTCTCGAATTTCAAGTTCTGGCAAGTTTCAATTAATAATCAAAATTATTGAAGAAGCTTATGTTTCTTCTTCAGTCAAAGTTTCGTAAATTTTGATTTCTACAGTTTCTGTAAAATTCAGCATACTGTACACTGCAATCACGAGTTTTGTAAACTTGGAAAACAGTTAACTGTAAATGGTTAAATCCATTTTTATGGATTCATGAATATAAAGAACTAATGTTCATCCACAGGGAGCTTTCTAACAAATTTTTTGAACCAAAGATGTCCATTAATCATTCAAAGATATCAAATTTTGATATCAGTGTACTTCTAAGGCCTAAAGATTATCAAAGAGAACTAAGTGTTTGAGTCAGCTACTTCTAAGAGTTGAAGTCATCCAGAATTTATATTAAAGGAATTCCAAAATCCAAGTAAGTCTTTTCTCTGTTTTTTTAATATATATTTTAGTTTAATCTTTTTACAGTTATTGTTTAAACTGTTTTAATTAGTATCACCTTTATTACTTCTTTAGTATTTTCTTTGTGAAAGTAATTTCTTGCCAACTCATTTAATAACTCATTAACTTTCCCTCTCACTCTCTCTCGCACATACTTAAACATATAGCTTTGATAAATTTCGTATGAAAAAAAATTCCAAAAAGTTTTATTACGTAGAAGGAGGGCTTACAAAATATTAAAGTGGCATCTAATCAAAAGTAATAGTTTTTGAAACTGATGATCAGTACTTTTAAAAATTCTTTTCCAATCCAAAAAAAAAAGAAATACCTATAGCTCAATGTTTAAACAAATGTTTCTAAATAATATCTCTTATATTTAAGACTTTTTTTGCTCTCATTCTTTAATTATTAATTAAATTTGAAAATATTTAAAAGTTATTTTATTCGTTTGTATTTTGGCTTTGAGGGTTTAATTTATATTTAATTTTGTTCTGGCCACATACTTTGTATCTAACCTGTAACCTTTACTGTACAGTATAGAATCTCTAAGTTTGATTTTAAAGCGAACTCAGTTTAAGATGTTTTACTGAAGCCAATCTTATTGGCTTTAACTTCCAAGTGATAAGTTTAAAGATAGTATTTTAATTGCATTGTTTATTGATGCTTAATATTATTCCGAAATGTGTGCCGTAAATTATATTGGACTGTTGTAGAGGAAAGCCTCATATTTATTAGTTTCAGTATCAAAATTGCATTAAAAAAAGTTTCAAAATAGAGACCTATTTATTTTTTAATATGCACTTTTTATTCTCTTCATTTACCGTTGTACTTTTCTGTCCATTACCAGCTCGCAGTTTCCATGATAGCTCTTCTTTACATCCAGCAGCATGTCCTCACATTAGTTCACAACCATTTCTACATCGCGGACAATTAACAAAGAAAGAAATGTACTTACTGTATCTTCTGGAGCTCTTCTTCAGGTAGGCTTATTGTATTATACATAAAGGAAGCTATCCACTCCATCTGTGGAGCTTCCGGTAGATTTATTAATGATATTTAAATCATTTCAACAGAAAATAAAACTTTTTTCTTATAAATTATATCGTTTTCTTACAATCTGAATGATTTTTTTTTTTTTTTTTTTAAACAAGGCTTTTATTTGATTGAACAATTCAATACGTAAACTTGTGTTTCTCAAATAAAACTAATGTTCGGTCGAACCAAGTGATCTTAATTTGATTTAATGAAGAATATAAATTCTTACATTTAAAAGAGTATAAAGATAATATCTCCCATTTTGTTGGGCCTTGCATGTAATTGCTATAATTGATTCATTAAAGTTAAACAATTTCGTACTAGTCTAAACTTTTTTCAAGTAAATGAATGCTAAATGATTAATTCTGGTTAAAACACAATTTGAGTAATGATAAAAAAGCAAATTCTGGGCAAAAAGTTATATTGATTGAAAAATAGGTTTAGTTCAACTTATTTTTATAAACAGATTGTTCATTGATATGTTTGAATGTTAATTTTCAGATAAAAACAGCCGTTACTAGAAGAGTACGCCTGCTAAACTTCATCACATTGAACCAACCGTGCAAAGACGTTGGAAAACATCTATCCAGTGAAAGTTTACAAAATATTTTTGTTTTTAATCAACTATTTAAAATATAGAGTATAAAGTATACTAATCATTAAGAAACTTTATGCTCAACTTATGATATTGTTAAAAAGAAAATGTAGAATTGGTAGCAAAATAAAAAAAAGTGAATTTTTAAAAAGTAATATTTATTTATTTACCTAAATCAATACATATTCATTAAATAAGTATATTACAATACAAAATATTACAAAATTAAAAAAAAAGAACTGAGATGAGATGGTATTTAACAACTCCAAAATTGTTCACATGCCAAGGGTTCGTGTAGAACACGTCAAAAACTGAAAAAAAAAAACATCTGTGAGGTAAAAGTAAGAAAAACAGTAAAAAACAATCAATAAAAATTAGTTTTAAAAAAGCCAATCAGGCAGCAAAACCTTCTAGACGTCAAAAACCAAAAATTAAAATTAGTTCTAGAAAAATCCATCAGAGAACGCCAAATACCAGATAAGTTAAAGAATAAAAAATTAGTTCTAAAAAAAGCCGACAGAGGGCGCCACTAAACAGGTAAGTTTGATAGTTTGTTTACATATGTAAACAACTTTGACAGTTTATAGTTCTAAAAATGTCCACCAGATAGCACAGCTGTCGCCTCTAGTATATATAGGTGAACATAAACAAATTTTCTTCAGTACGACTTGAGTGATGCAGGGGGGTATATCGCTCTCGCTCGTCACTCCAAAAAGCATCGATATCTTGTCAATAAACCTCTCTCACATAAGAATCATGATGGTAGTGTAATGGTTATGAAGATGTTGTCGCTTCGACGGTCGGAAGGCGACTATTCTCCCCACCCTGCCCCACCCCCGCGACGAACTTTCTTATATACCCTCTGGAGAGCATGTTACCATAGCAACGCGTCCCATCACCGTGACAACCACCAAACATTCAACAAACTGCCGCTAGATCGCTCCCATGCCCTGTATTACCATGATTAAGACTCTCATGACTTCCACACATTTAACCATGCTAACCACTCTCACGACATCCACACATTTAACCA
The DNA here is from genome assembly GCF_049639745.1 of Rhodnius prolixus. NCBI lineage: Eukaryota > Metazoa > Arthropoda > Insecta > Hemiptera > Reduviidae > Rhodnius > Rhodnius prolixus. Next base: position 7,649,983 of record NW_027411583.1, on the reverse strand, counting down.
TGCTAACGACTCTCATGAATTCCAAACTTTTAACCATGCTGACGACTCTCATGACAAATATACGACCTTGCGCTCATATCTAACCATGCTTACGACTCTCATGACTTTCAAACATTTAACCATGCCAACCACTCTCATGACATATATACGACCTTGCGCTCATATCTAACCATGCTTACGACTCTCATGACTTTCAAACATTTAACCATGCCAACCACTCTCATGATTTCCTCAGATTTAACCAACTGGCAACTCACATGACTTATATATTCCTAACTCGCACACACATTTAACCATGTTGGCGACTCTCGTGACATATATACGAACTTGCACTCACATCTAAACATGCTAGTGACTCTCATGACTTATATATTCCTAACTCCCACGCACACTTAACCATGCTGGCGACTCTCATGACATATATTCATAACTCGCACACATTTTACCATGCTGGTGACTCTCATGACATATATTCATAACTCCCACGCACACTTAACCATGCTGGCGACTCTCATGACATATATTCATAACTCGCACACATTTTACCATGCTTGTGACTCTCATGACATATATTCATAACTCGCACACATATTTTACCATGCTGGCGACTCTCATGACATATATTCATAACTCGCACACATTTTACCATGCTGGTGACTCATGACTTATTTATTATTACCTTGCAATTTAACCATGCTGGCGACTTTCATGACATATATTCATAACTCGCAAACATTTTACCATGCTTGTGACTCTCATGACATATATTCATAACTCGCACACATATTTTACCATGCTGGCGACTCTCATGACATATATTCATAACTCGCAAACATTTTACCATGCTTGTGACTCTCATGACATATATTCATAACTCGCACACATATTTTACCATGCTGGCGACTCTCATGACATATATTCATAACTCGCACACATTTTACCATGCTGGTGACTCATGACTTATTTATTATTACCTTGCAATTTAACCATGCTGGTGATTCTCGAGACCTAGATAGGTTTACCTTAAACACACATTCTGACTTTGCTGGTGACTGTCGAGACCTATATAGGGCTGCCTTACACACACTTAACCATGGAGGCTGGGAACTGAATTACAAAATATATAAATATATATTCATCTGAATATATATTATGTTTGTTTTTTGCATTGCGTTTATAATATATCTAATTCGCAAAGGTAGACAATAAGTTATTAATTGATGTTGAGATTGGTGTATGGTACATAAATTAATAAAAAAGTGGACCAATACATAAATAGGTTACATGTGAGACGATGAAAAATAATTTAAATAGTAAATATAACGTACATTTAAATATCTTACCAGCATGATTAAATGTAAGTCAAAGGTAATTCTATTTAGGTCTAGAGAGTCATTATCATGGTTAATTGTGATTGTAAGGCAATCCTATGTCTTGTGAGTCGCCATCATGGTAAAAGATGAGTGTTAGTTAGTCTCTATAAAGAGTCACCAGCATAGTTAAGTATGTGAGTGTAAGATAGTTCTATGTAGTTCTTGAGAATTACTAACATGGTTAAATGTGAGTGCAACGCGGTCCTCTATAAGTCATGAGAGTCACCTGCATGGTTAAATGTGTGTGCAGGGTGGTCCTATAGAAGTCAAGAGAGTCGCCAGCATGGTTAAATGTGTGTGTAAGGTAGTCGTACGTAGTTCTAGAGAGTCACCAACATGGTTAAATGTGAGTGCAAGGTGGTCCTATGAGAGTCACCTACATGGTGAGTGCAAAGTAGTCCTGTAGAGATGTCTAGAGAGTCGCCAGCATGGTTAAATGTGTGGTGTAAGGTAGTCGTATGTAGTTCTAGAGAGTCACCAACATGGTTAAATGTGAGTGCAAGGCGGTCCTATATAAGTCATGAGAGTCACCTACATGGTTAGTTGTGAGTGCAAAGTAGTCCTGCAGAGATGTCTAGAGAGTCGCCAGCATGGTTATTAGTTGTGAGTGCAAAGTACTTCTGTAGAGATGTCTAGAGAGTCGCCAGCATGGTTATTAGTTGTGAGTGCAAAGTACTCCTGTAGAGATGTCTAGAGAGTCGCAAGCATGGTTAAATGTGTGGTGTAAGGTAGTCGTATGTAGGTCTAGTGAGTCACCAACATGGGTAAATGTGTGTAAGGTGTCCTATATAAGTCATGACAGTCGCAAGCATGGTTAAATGTGTGGTGTAAGGTAGTCGTATGAAAGTGTCGAGTGTTGCCAAAATTAAATAATAGATAAATTTACCTGAAAAACAGGTCCATAAGATAACGAATTAGTAGTTTCCTTAATTGAATATAATGCAGTAAGGGGTGCGAATTACTTCAATTTATGTGAGACGCCATAAATGGTCACCATGGTAACTTCGAATCAGCGAAGAGAACTGGGATCTAGAAAATATTGAGCTCTATTATAAAAACCACACGGATAAATAAATAGATTTCTACTTGATTATTGTATTTAATTCAATTTTAAGGCAATTTAGACACTGAAGTGGAATGTCATTGATAACCGCCTGCTTTTTTTAAAAAAACAGTCTAAAATAATGTGTGGCAGACAAAATTTTAAAATAACGTAATATTAAACATTAATAAAAATATTAATTTTTATTTAATAACTTAATTATGAAACATAACTGTCTTTAAGCTTACTAATCGACTTAATACTGCCGTTAAAATAGAACTAATAAAATGGAACAAGAGAAGTTAGTTACTGATTTACGATAGGTTGTACTTGAAGATTTAAAGAAATAAAATGTAATTGGAGAATTGAATTATACTGAGAAAGTAAATACTAGTGGCGCTTGCTGGAACAACAAAAAGATTGTAATTCAATAAATCAGCCTAGATAGCATGGGAATGGACTTTTGCACGTTGATTAGAAAGTTTATCAATAGCAACAATTAATTATAAATTTAATTCAACAATATACAATTTTAATAAGATCCAATGTCAATTTTTTGGCATTTAAAAACCTAAATATTATATAGAATAAACCCTTATCTTTACTGTAAAATACTTCCAAGAAAAAAACAGCAAAGTGTTATATTTACCTAAGATATTATTCCTCTAATCATTCCCTAATAAACTAAACTAAAAAAACTTATGCATTATTGCTATGATTATCTACCTCAAGAATAATTTCAAAAATGAGAATATTAAGAATAATAAATATAGTACATTCAAAAAACAATAGCAAAGCACTTTAATTATGCTTTTATATCCAATAAACTAAAGTAGCCGAAGTATTTTAACTACTTATGCCAAAATTATCTATCTTATTATGATAAAAGCATTAATCACAGCACTATTTTCCAATCATTAATTCCAATCGTCATAAAGCACTACTTAAATGATATTATTCAGAGCTCTCTCTATTGTCTAATCACTAATTCGAAAAATAGTAATGTCTTCTAATTATCTATGCAACTGTGTTATAAAGATGATGTAGAAAATACAAATAAAAAGCAAAAACAAAAAAAATAAAGTTTGCACTAACCGTGTTCCACATAGTCTGGTTCAGACAAAACTGGCTGAATTACCCTTCAGATTTCATCATTTTTCTTCTTCTTTTTTAATGACAGCCGTTAGCTATTTGGTTAAAAACTCCTGCACAAATTCTAAATCCAGGAGCACGCTGAGCCACCGCATTTCATATGTACAATAATAAACATGTATGAACTACAATCTATCAATAAATTTTGTTTTTTAAACAAGTGTTGTGGAAATGATTGGAAAATAGTGCTGTGATTAATGCTTTTATCATAATAAGATAGATAATTTTTTAAAATACTAACACTCTAATAATTTGTAACTTAACCATTTCAAAAATATACTTCAAGTAAAAAACAGCTAAGAGTTGTATTTACCAATATTATTAAACTTATCATTCCCTACAAACTAAACTAAAAAAACTTAAGCTTATTGCTATGATTATCTATCTCAAGTATAATTTCAAAAATGAGAATATTAAGAATAATAAACACTTTCAAAAAACAACAGCAAAGCACTTTAATTACTTATGCTTTTATTTCCAATAAACTAAAGTAGCCGAAGTATTTTAACTACTTATACCAAAATTATCTATCTTATTATGATAAAAGTATTAATCACAGCACTATTTTCCAATCATTATTTAAGAAATATATACAATTTTAATTAAATAAGAAATTTTTTAAGTTTAGTAAGAGTTGCACATACTTTATTTATTTTAGTTCTACTTTCCCCATATTAATAATGCCCACTATTATTTATGTATTTGTCTAAAAAAAAGTTAATTTCATTTTTAAAGAAATTGGAAAAGAAATAAAAACATTTGTAGTTTGCACTTACCCAAAGATGACTAAGTAAAACTGGCAGTATAATACGTTAAGTTCGGTAATTTTTTAAATTAAAAATTATCACTGTATCAAGTACAGTAAAGAAAAAAAACTCTAGCTGCGATGCTCCAACGTTATCGAAGCTTCCTTCTCGAAGTTCACTTGCTTACTGACAGAGGGAGGTTATACACCTTAATACATGCAGACTTAGAGGAAGGTTACATGTTATGTACATGTGTTATCCAAAATGTTAATTAATCGTAAAACATTTTGTAAAAATAATAAAAATAAACATTAATGAAACCTAGTAATTTTTTAAGGGTTTTGTAAATTTGTAATGTTTTAGAATTGTGAAATTAGAAATATATTTTATAATTGAGGGGGGCATATAAGCATAGAACACTCACAAAAAACACATAATATCCAGTACTGACCTATCCACACTTTTAACATACCTATTAATTTTTATGAATATTTTAATTTGTGTAATAACGACTATACATATAAAGAGCAAATTCAGGAACGTAATTGACTTACAAATCTAGATTAGAAGGTATTTCCTAGCAATCTTGTAGGAGTTATATCAATGAACTTCCTCATTTGATTAAATAATATTAATATGTATTACGTGGGTTAATCAAAGAACTCTTATCCTGTATCCAATGATATTACATATACTCGTAGTTTACCTATTGAGAAATGAAGTTCCTTTGGAAGTATTAAGAATAGCTTATTTCGCACTCTTCCACTCTATAGAATGAGCTATAGACTAGTAAAAAATAAAATAGTAACTAAAGAAAATCAGTACCAATACGACATTAGAAGCAAACAAAATATTCACTTAAATGCATCAAGGTTGAAGAAAACAAAATTGCTTCCGAATGTTGCTTTAGTAAGAATTTTTTAAAATAATCCGTTTGGCAGATGAAATTTAAACAAATTTAGAGATGATTTTTAAAAAATTGTAATATCCAACTGATTTTATAGCGCAAAATAATTTGAGACAAACTGGTACACTGACGACTTCGAACTGAAGTGAGTAGTGTGGTCGATGGTTAAAGTTCAGTGTGTGAATTAAATCGAAGACATTTAAAAATTTGTTTAAATTATTTTATTGTAAGTAATCGAAATATTTTTAACGTGCCTTTTGTATATTTTGTATGTTCAGGCAATAAATAAAATAATAACGAAGAACCATTTTGTATTAAATGGCAAAACATTAGCTGTGTGTGGATTTTGTTGTTAGATAGTAGCTTTAACTATACGTACATCAGAAAATTTGGTATTGTAGGGATGGTAACCCGCTGATTTTTGCATGTATTATGGTTTCTTATAGAGTTCTATTTAGTCAGAAAGATGAATTTGAAACGAGTACAGGTTTCACATTAATCATTTGTCCAAGTGCTTACCTAGAAAACGTCTACAAAATGGGTTGGGAGTATTGAGTAGATAAAGAAAAAGATGTTACAGTTAACATTAAACATTAATGTTTTGGGATTTTTGGGTGTTGTTTTTAATTCTTGGCTTTGTTAGCCAGCACTCGAGTAATCAGAGATGAATTTGGATGGAACTTTACTTAGTTAAACGAAGAGTTAAGGCAATTGGAAAAAAAAAAACTTGTAAAGAATAAAAGATATAAGGAAATGGGGTTTCAGCTTAAGATAATATGCATGAGATGGAATTTATTTCAAGTTTAAATGAATTGAAAAACATCTGTAAAGGCGCAACAAAAGGCATACATCTATAAATATATTTCTAACAAGAAGAATGAAAAGAATCACACAAATGAGACGGAAGCCTTGCTTCTTTCCAGTACTATTTCAGTTGATCAGTGGAGATCTATTGTTCAGTGAAGTATTCATGTTTCTTGTTAATTTGTAAATCATTACCTTTTTTTTTTTATACATCTGGTAACTCTTTAAAAAATATTAACGAATTGTATTGTATTAACGCATTTTATTAAGAGACAGTTGTGAGAGATCCGCATCAGATTTAAAGTTTAGCAATACGAATAATAAACTTAATAACTTTTCTTATTTATAATTTAGTGGGGTTCTTATTATATTATTCATATAAATTTGAATTTAACATGAAGAGTTTAATCTGATTACGAGAAGGTTGTAGAAACTGTAATTGAGCGAAACCATATCAAAACTTCGTTCTGTAATCTAGTGATGATATTTAGAATTAAATTGGGAACTTTATATCTTTCCAAAATTAGAAACTTTGATCAGAATATGTCAGTCCTAGGTAAATATAGTTAACCAAATGGCAAGTCTTTGATAAGCACATCCCAGAGATGTATGGCTTCCGTCCCAAACATTTAGAGATAGTTATTTATTTGCCTTTCAGTCTTCTTATGACTGAAAATATATTATGCACTTTGTTAACTAGTGTTTGGAGGGGAGTAGAGCTTACAGTATTTAAAATAATTAAATTTTCAACATTATTAATTATTGCACGCTGAAGACTACACCAAAGGATATCATCTTGGGTCTGTATCACTCTTAGAGAGATGAATTAATTAAATAAAACATATTTAAAAACCAACTAATAATATTTACATTATTAATAATTGAATCAGTAAATAATTAAGAAAGATTTAATTTTTTACAAAAACGCCAAAATTTGTAGTTGAAAGTAGGGTTGTAAATGAGCTCTCTTTGGCCAGTCTAAAGAATAACTTTTAAGACGTCTGAGCACTACAGCATGAACATCTACAGCCCTAGAAGCATTACATCGAACAATACTTAAATTTACAATTTATTTAAATAAAATGAAAACATACATGTAATTTATGCAAGAAGAACTTAACTTAATTCTCTCCGCTGAGTGACATAAAATGTACATGTTAAACTTTTGAAAAAAAAATAAATAAATTAGAGGCAGTTAAAGGAGGGGTTGTTTAGGGTTATTTAGGAAGGACAGGCGTGATGTTTTGAACAGGAAAGCTCCTTGGTTGAAGAATGTTCTACTAATTTCCAGAATGAAATGAAGAGCCATCATTACCAGTTCCAGAGGTCATCTCCTGTCCGCTAGACAGTATATTATGGTGCTTGCTCTATGAAAAGAGATGTCCTGATATATCTTGAAATTACTTGAGAAAGACCGTATTAGCTTGGTCTGAGGTTCATTAGTTCAGTACTAAGAATAATGTGAAAAGAGACCGCCTTGGCGCCTCAGAACTCCCTGAATTCCTCACTGAGGATGCTTCCTCTACTTACCTCACGAACTAGTCTACTACCTTTCTTCCTTAACCACATCATTGCCATCGTATTGTTATATACAGAGAGTTCACAAGGGACCTGTGTTCGTGCACAGGCTAAGTCCCCCCAGAGTAACGTCTGTTATGATTAAGGCTGAAGTTACTTGTGCGCTCAAACGAACTTTGATAATAAGCATTGTATGCTTATGGTGTAAGAGCAGCAAGGGCCAAAGACACTCAGTTTAAACGACTCTTTCACTCACTCACACACATACATACTCTCTCTCTTCATCTCTAGTGTGTTTAAGTTTGTACGCTGTTTTATATGGTGAGCAGTTTCTGTGAAGATAGACACACAGCAGTAGTAGCGTAACATCGACTGTGTCTTTAGTGTGGAGAAGGTTAGTAGGAAAGTTAAGTGAGCTCTTATCTGAGGCTATCTACACCATCTCGTCCCTCTCTCCCCCTAGCACGAGCCCTAACACACTCTCTGCATTACTTTAATAATAAATTTGAGAACGCGTTCTATGTAATAATGTAGCCTGCAATAAATAGTCTCTACGTGGTTTTTTGTTTTAACTTGCTCAGACTGTCAGAGAAAGTATTACAACAGCTTTTAGCTATTTTTACCCCACAAATTCCAAGTTCCCAGAAAATTTCATAACATAAATTACAATAAAAAAAAAAGAAGAAGTTATGCGAATAGTGTTCGCACCAGATTATTTCCAGATAAAAAGTTCAAAATTTTTGTTTTAGAAGACTAGTTTGTATAATAATCCATCTTGAAGAGAATTCCTTCAAAGTGTTTAAACGACATTTGGCTGAATAAAATACTATGAGCTTTAAAATACTTCATAGTTAAATCAGCTAGCTGAATTTAAACGAGTATTTCTTCAAGTTCTTAAAAAAAATTGGATATTAATTTACGGATAAACAGCACAGCAATTGCAGGTAAATTATAAAGGCTTGTTAGATACTTGTTGGTGTCTTTCTGAAGATTCTTTTCACTCTGGACTGCAAGAGGTCTTTACTTATTTCCCTCAAGTGATGGCCTATTGGACACGAACAATAAGTTTTGGTTCTTAGTAAAAATAATTATACTATCGATTACCTGGTTGTGCTTAAAGTTCAACCAAACAGATTTCTGATGAACTAGAATTAAATTTAACATTGTTCTATTAAGAATCTCTTAAAAATGTTTACGATTTTTTATCATTTAAAATGCGTCAACATTTGAGGTCCTTGGCGCCCAGAGTTTTTTCATGGCACAGTCGGCCTTAAGACAGTGTTCTCTTGTTACAGACCAAATTGTCCATCAACGGATAGTGAGCAGTAACTCTTAGCAAGAAAAAAAAAACCTATGGGCCAGCGGCTGGATTCGAACACGGAAGCTCCGCTTTGGAATCAAGTATAAGCTATCCACATAGCTTTTCTCTCTCTCTCTAAAAAAAATGATACATCAGATGTTAGTTAATGTTTATCATCATTTGACCATGAAATATTTACATAAATCTATGGGACAGATTTTACAGCAACATTCAACACCTAACCATAATCCTATAGAAGAGGCTTACAACCCAACAAACTAAAGCTACCAAAACCAGCTTTACAATATCATTTTACCAAATAATTACAAAAGCCAGATAACAGAATTATCTGATCTATGTTTAGATGGAAACTCTAGGGATAGAGTGAGAGAGAGCTCGAGTTCAGAGGCTGGGCGTGGGTGGAAAAACAGAGCGAGGAGTGCGCGTCACTAATGGGTGTATAAAGGTTTCAATTTAATGTATAAACTAAGTGGAGGAAGAACGGTTAGTTGGGGGGGTGAACATAACTCAGTTGTGAAGTACATTAATTGATACCCAAATATCCATTAAGAGAATGTAAATTTAATAAACCAGTTTACAGGTTGTTTATAGGCTATTTAAAAATTTGTAATAAAAAATTCCTTTTGTCTTTATTAGAAGGTATTTTCTTTTTTTATTGTTGTTATTTTACGTTACCTTAGTGTAACTTGCAGATAGCTCTAGTCAATAAAAGAGATCTGATGTCGAAACATCTGTTCATTTACTTTATTTTGCAAGAACCGAGCTCTGCGATAGGGTTTTTAAATGAACAAGAGACTTGAATTATTCAGCAGGGGTTGGTGTCTGCTTATGAACTTTGGGCTTTATTACATGCTTTAACTCACTGATTTAGCCTTGGATCAGTTAGGAACAGTTTCACGAACTTCTCAAATAATGCAAATGTTTTTAAATCGTCAACTATCGACTTCGTCGAAAACACAATCTTTTCCTCAGTTTGTTACATATTATCAATGAGATAGTGGTCTCTAAGGAACATCATTTTTTTTGCTACACACCCACACAATTCGATTTAGAAAGTGTAAAAGAAATAAGTATGAATCTGTACCTGGAATCCAAATTCCGTTTGTTGTGAAGCACCTGTCATTATTTTTATAGGTTTGACTGTAATGGTTTCACTGATTCACTGCATTTAAACCAATCTAAATTCATCTTAGCATCATTTTTCTAAGTAATATTTTCTTTTCTTAGTAAGACTAAATCATGTCTAAAATTACCATTAGGATCAGTACGAACTTCGAGTGGGTGATCGAATACATTTTTTCTAAAAACAAGTTATTTTTATTCAATGTTCAATTGTGTTAATTTTGTCCATTATATAGTGATATAATGGACCAAACTAACACAACTGAATTCTATTAGTAAATGTACAAATGTTTCGTTTTACTAAAAATGGATAATAGATTACTATGAAGAAACACCAACCTTTGATACTGCAAGTTATTAATGAAGATAAAAATGGATTTAATTCTTATTTTAGAGTAATATAACAGATCATTGCCTGTTGACACATTTATAATTTGGTCAATAACATTATTATTAAATTCACACACAGTCCGTAAAGTTCTTTTCATTATAAAGAATGCTTCTCTACCGTTTTATCGTTTTTAACCACGTTTGATAAAAGGTTTTAATCGGTATGATAAAGTTTAAATATAATACTGTGAATAATGAGTTAGCGCAACAAGGAAAATTCAACATGCAAGAAATGAAATGAACTTGCTTAACTTGCAAGACCTCCCGAAGAACCTTATTCAATTCATCAACGTAATGATTACCATCGAGCAAGATATTTTTAAAAACTAGTTGCTCCTTACTTTCAATGTATTTTGGTAAAACTTGATTTCGGTTTTGCATTAACATCAGTAACCTATAGTTCTGCCATCAAATTAACAAGTTTCTTTTTTACCTTGCTTAACACTTAATTTAAATTGTCAAATAGCTAAAGTATTGTTATCTATATAATCTTGAAGAGGATTCCCGATAGGTAACACCAATTTTTACAGTTTATCGACAGTACATCTGTCACTAGTTAATCTTCACTATCCACGATCTTGATCAGCTGTTTGGAAGTTAATACAGGCATGTAATTTCTCCCTTATCTTCAAATTTTCCTTTCTTATCTAAATGGCCTGCCTAATGAGGCACATGTGAGATATATTTATTTTTTTGCCTTGTACTTAAAAACGATTTTGGTAAAAAAATATGCACCCCTCCAATGGTAGTGCGCTATTTCGAATTTGAAAAACGCTAATACAATTCAAAGAATCAGAAATAAGAGTAATTCTCTCTAGTAATCCTTCTAACATGCACTCTTCTTGATTCTCGAGATTTGTATAGGTTTAGTAAATATAATATTTTTTTATACAGCTAAGCTCGAGTTAGATAAATTTTAGGATTAGTTTATTGTGAAAACTGGAAGAAAGTGTATTTTACTTGAGCAGGAAGAAGCGAAGAATGACTCCTAGACTACATTTCTTTTAGCAGGAATTGCGTAGTCATCAATATCTTGATATTGCTAAGAATGTGTGTAGAAGTTTGTGAGCGAAGAAGACTTACGCTCTAGAACGTTTTTTTTTTCTTTTACAATTTCACGTCCAACACTATAGCCGCTTCTCCTACGTATAAATATATTTCAATTTGTCTTCTGTGACATCCAAAAACACTGAGAGGCGTTGTATCTTCACAATGCCCGGACAGACTCTGCATTGAGTATTTTCTATCTTTCTTTCTCCTTTCATCCTTAAATCCCACACCATTTGTTACAAAAAAAAATCGCTGTATGTGTTTGAGCATCACATCCACTCACGTACGAGAACTCAAACTAAACAGAATAGATATCCGGCCGAATGGAAGGGAAAAGAGTAACATAATACTAACTCAATTTATAGATGATGATGTTGGTGCAGGGGGAGCGGATCGGAAATGATATCTATTCAATCATGATTGATCCAACGGTGATCTGATCACTGGAAAGGAAGAAGAAAAATCAATTGTCCTTTTCTTTTTATTTCTTTCTTCGTCTTCTTTTTCTTCTTTAAATAAAATGAGTACATGAACGTCATTCTTTCTTTTAAACTGGAAAATCTTTTTCTAAATAATAAATAAACCTTCAAGATCACTACTGACGTAATCGAAATATAAGATGAAGAGAGATTACCTTAGTTTACGCAATGAACAGTAAGTACATCTTGCTGACATCACGCCATTAGAAGCTGAAGCATTTTAAAACTTTTTAAATACCTGCTCTGCTCCGAAGTAGTAATCCTAAAGCGTCAAATGTCATTTATGCGATTACAGAACAAGCAAACTCTAAAAGAAGACTAACAATCACAATCTGAGATAAGCCAAGATTAGGTTGCGCAGTTGGCACTTGGAAATGGTTATCTCTGTCTTCCATCTCCCCGCTACATTAAGGAGAGACACTTGGAAGATTTTTTTGTAGACTAAAGGCACGGAAATCGGAAAGAAAATTGCACTATCCAATCCGGGACTTCAAGACAGGAATGTTGAGAATGTCACACTCCTTGTTAAATAAAACTATATATATGCTAAGTAAATGTAATATTTGATGTATTGTGAATAAATTTAATATAACGTATGTTACTAATGAATTGTAAACAAAGCTACTAAATATAATTGTTTAAAGTAAAACTGATTTTCATTTTCTATCAGTAAACCCGATATCAGAATGTTCTCTTAAATGAGGGAATTGCGACAATGTGCTAAAAATTAACCGACAATAGAAAAATAAATCGAAAGCAATATACATGAAATTATAATTTCAAATATGTTTATTCAAAACTTTTATTTTATAAAAACTTTAAGGAAAATTCTTGCGTTAAAGATAAAAAGAAAATTGGAATACTTCCTTTCTATGTTTATAGAGGGTCTTTAACATGTTAGATCGAAGAGAGGACCTGAAAATCCTGTTCTATTTTTTGATTAACATAGGCCCTTCTATTGGGAAAATGGACATTATTTGATCTGTATTTCAGTGTTTATACTTGTTTTTCCTTTCTCATAGAAATCATTTCCATTGATAAAAAAGAGAGCAAAGATAGCGTTAGGCCATTAAAGCGAGATAGAGAGGTCGAAAGTATCAGGACCATTTTCTCTGCCTACACACTTATAAGAAAGAGCTCATTTCTTTTTATTGGCAACTTCTGCTCTACTGGGCCAAATAGTTACCAATCTCTTTAATGGTCGAATTATAAGGACGAAGGGCTAATGGTTCTATTGTTTTTGTCTTGGCTACTTTTATTAACTTATTTATTTTATGTTTAGTCAATTATTAAAAGGACAATGTGATATTACTTCAAATTTATTATTTCAGCCTTAACATGACAAGATTTCTCCTTTACGATTGCCCAACGTTTAGGCAAGAATTGTGAGTCATGCTGATTGCAATTAAAGATCATTGTGCAATGCTTAAAAGAATTAATTTTCAATGAGATTTTATAAGAAACCTTCACGAATTAGGCGTTCCCACTTTGACCTTTATTCTCTGAAGGTCCAAGTATTTAAAAAAACAACTATATTTGGCTGCTGATACACGTTAAAATATCCAAGCATCCTTCTCCAGTCATGAACTTACCTGAGAGTGTTCAATAACGCGTAGAACTTCTAGAATTAACCAAAACAGATCTTACTTTGTACACATCCTTTGTTTTTTCAAAGATTTTCGGCATTGCGAATCTATACTCAAAAAGAAAGAATGTAATTTACACGACGCGCCATTGTTATGACGCTATTTAACTATGTTAAGTAAGTACAAGGAAGGACGTACTTAATCTATGGGACGAGGAAGCCACTGGGTGTACTTACATCGTTAATGAAAGTGTCGTTAGTAAAGATACTTTAATGTCTGCTCCCATTAGCAGTAATTCACTAGATGTGGCGTGGAACAGCATTGTACTTCTAGCTAGCACATCCACAGGCATGCCAACAATATGTATTTAAGAATTTAAATAAAACCATGCCGCAGCTTTTTGGGACTATTTGAAGATCTGTTCTTCGAGAGTATTCACAGCTACATTTAAGTTGCCCGTAATGAACACATTTTATTCTGTAAAATAAATTTTCAAGAGAAGAAATGAGAAGTTGGGGAGTAAATTTAGTACTACTTTTAGGGTCTAATACTATTTTAATGTAGTTCATGCTCTCTTTCTCTAAGAGAATTAGAAGCTGAAAAAAAAGAGACTATTTGGTTAATTACCTCATTTCTTAAAAGCGACAGAAATAAGCTTGGAGCAAAAAATCATGAGCCAAGTCAATTATCTTTAGATTTAATTCAGACGTAAATTTATGACCAACTTGCAGAAATACTCCCTAAATAGTTTTATTAGCTTTCTGTTCCACAAAAATGTTCATTAGACGTTATTCTGCAATATACCCTGCAAAGCAATTGACTGAAATCTGAAACCGTCTATTTTCGGACATATTTCGAACATTATATGTTTTATTTGTCGATACACGAATATTTTATTAAGTACTTTGGGAAGGCTAAGCATATATACCGGAATTCTAACATGGAAATCCCGAGTTCGATTCCAGCAGCTGGCCCCTACACTGTCACTTATTGTTTTTTTTTTTTTTTTTTTTTTTTTCAAGCTCTTTGTTCTTTAAATGAGTCTGGAGACCGGCAGTGCTCTGAAAAAAAAAAAAAAAAACTCCGAGCGCCAATGCTGTCAGCTGTTGGTGCTCCTTACTAAGCGGCTAGCCAAGCTAAAATGTTTTGTGATACTAGAATCGATTCCTCCCTGGTCCAGGATTAGCGATTTTATCAGGGTCAGCTCTAGCTCGGGTAGCGCCCGTGTGCAATGAAACCCTGGCGCCCCATAGGCCTGACCCCCCCCCCCCCCCCCGCGGCTATAACTATTAACTTTGAGTTGAAACAAAATGTTCGAAAAAGAAGCCGCCCATTGGGCGCTCGCATTTGATAACTGCCGCCACCGCGCTGGCTGGCCGCTTCTGTCATATCATTGTTGTACCATGATGGTCCAAGACGATGCTTCTTAGCCGTCTCAGGGGGCGCCCGTGTGCATTGCACACCCTGCACAATAGGTTAAGCCGCCCCTGGATTTTATTACTACTACAATAAAAAGAAATTTGTAGTAAATGGTAGTTAGCTATACACGCCCCTAATAAACGAACACTCGTATATATTTGGACGTAAAAATACGCCTAAAATAATAGCCATTACTTCACCTAATAAAGCGCGTGATTCGTTAATTCGGATAATTTTCTGAGAGGATGCTAGAGGAATGAATACATAATCAGTTGCTGGCCCAATAGAGGAGGTTGCAACTGCTCAGATTTCCCCGTTAATACCACAACCGTTGACAACACCATCAAGAAGGTCCGCTCTCAACAATTCTTACCAATCTTGGCGAAGGCACCCACCTCAACCAAGCTCGAATGGGATGTTTTCTACAGTAGAGTCTTGCGTTGTGCAGCAAATAATGTTTACAGTAGTAAGAGCCATGGATTGTTACCAATAATGATGACTGGCTCACTGTTTAACAAAGAAAAAAAATATTTTTTAATAAAACTTCTTATTTAAAATTATTTTTATTTTATAACTATACACATTTACACAGCAATACACATTTCTTACAGATTTTTTTTCTTTTTCTTTAATCTTTGACATAGAAATTGCAAAAAATTAAAACATGTATTTAAATATTTGATTCTATATCTTATTGGTAAATATTAAAGTCCAGGCCGCTTAATAAATAATTTTTAACGATGAAAATTTGTTTAAAAAATATAATGCGAAAGATTTTTTAAAAAAAATTTATTACAATCATTAGAATAGCAGAAACATTAGAGAAATCTTTATTTAATTTTTTTAACCCATTTATTTTTTTTATTATTACAACATTAAAACAAAAAATTAGGCCAACTTATGGTTATAATTAGGCAACGGACTCGTATGTATTTACATATTTTTTTCTAGGCAATTTACAGACGTTTTTCAACTAGAAGTATTCATACTGACACTCTTTAAGCCGTTTGAGTCTACTTTTATTTCTCATATTTCCACATATTTGGATGTTATCGCATATATATATACATATTTGATTAAAATAAATATTTCTACATATTTAATCAAAATATGTACATATTTTTTCATATTTTTCATTTTGGGCATATTTTCATAATAGACTGTAGGGCTGTGAATCACAGTGGGTACAATGGTTATTGTAATTTACACAGAATGCTGCTAAACAGTGACGGGCACTTGTTAAGTTCTTTGAAGTTGTCTGACGTTGTCTGTTTCTTTCAGCTCGTTCGTTGAAGTGTCCAATTCATTTCGTTCGGTCACTTAGTGTATTCTTTTTTGGGTGAAATGCCACGAACATCGGCCTCAAACAAACAACTGGTTGCTAAATATCTTCGCAAGTTTCCAGCAGAACTTTTTCGAAGTGATGGAGACCATTTTGTGTACTGCACAGCTTGTGACAAGCGTGTTTCTTGCTCTCAACGTTCCCAAGTCACCCAACATATTGCCACCGGATCGCACATAGAGAATAAAAACAGAAAGAAAGAGAGGACGTCCTATCAAGCCTTCCTTACATCTCCATCATCAAGTAAGTCTACTCTTCGAGTACAGATCTGTGTCGGGCTTTGGTTAGAGCAGATATCCCTTTCCACAAACTTAAAAATCCTCATTTCAAAGGATTCTTAGAGACCTATATTGGGAAAAAAATGCCTGACGAGAGCGCTCTGAGGAAAAACTACCTGGAAGATATCTATAAAGATACACTAACCAAAATTCGAGAACATATCAAAGATGGACCGATTTGGGCGTCAATTGATGAAACCACTGACGTTGAGGGCAGGTATATTGCCAATGCAGTTATTGGAAAACTTGACAGTGATGCTGATGTGGATTCAAAGCCATTCCTTTTGAACTGTGAGGTTCTCGAAAAATGCAATCATTCCACCATTTCACGATTTTCATAAAAAAAAATGTCCATTTTACTTAAATATTCCAGAAAATATTTCAAGAAAATCACATATTTTCCACATAATTGACGAAAATAAATGCATATTTTAATTAAATATTTGGCATTTTTAAATACATAAAAATCCGTTCCTTAGTTATAATTAATAAACGAAGAAGAAAAAAAAAATACAATGACATTTTCAACAAAAGAAAAATGTTTACAATTAAATAACAATAATTAAAATTTTATTGTAATTTTTAGAAACATTAAATTTATAAAATATGGATGAATAAGTCTTTTTACACTACAAAATATGTAGTTGAATAACCAACGAAATTTGATACAAAAATGTTCATTATTTATGCTTTTTATTTATTAATTTTTGTTTTCTTAACTTCAGCAGAATATATGGGGTTAGATATGCATAGACATGAAATATGTTATAAATTACTTTTTGCAAAGAAAATTTTTATTCTCTTGAAACTGAAAACTTGAAAAGAGTGCATAAGATTCTATTTGTAAAAAGGTCAAATTTTAATTATGAATTTAGAATTTGTTTTTTTCTTGGATATGCATAAAAGATTACGATTATCACTGCAAACTTGACATGGATAAATCACAATATAAAAGTTATCATTATCGTTTAGTATTGTTCGTTTTTTGGTTAACTGATTAATTGATCCGAAAAAAAGTAAGAATGCTGCCATAACTTTTTCTTTTTTTGGGCCAAGCTTTCGACCTTAATTCTGTAAATGTAAAATGATCCATAGCTCTGAAATTGATCTAGTCCCAAGATCGAAAGCTTGGCAAAAAAAATAAAAAATTTTGACAAACTGGATATCATCTTAAATAGATAAAAAAAAGGGCCATATTTTAAGACTCAAATCCATTTTGAAAAATCATTAATGATGATATCTTTTTTTTTTTTTTTTTACCGGGTAGTTTACAACCTATACGGTCATATCCCCAATACCCAATAGCCAGCGCTCTCTATCTTCCCAGTCTCCCTCTCTCAATCCCCTCGCTGCCTTCGCCTGTTCCACAACCTCCATCCACCGCTTCCTAGGTCGGCCCCGTTTCCTCCTTTCCTGTGGAGTGAAGCTGTGGATTCTCCTGGGCCAGCGATCTTCATCCATCCGCATTAGGTGGCCATACCATTTCAGTCTTTTGGTCTCTATTGTATAGAGAATGGTCTTTTCGACTTTGGCTTTCTCCCTAATTTCGGAGTTGGGAACTCGCTGGAGCCTGGATACACCACAACTTCTCCTCCAAAAGTCCATTTCCAGGGCTAACAGGCTACCTTCAGCTCTTCTGGACAACGTCCAGTTTTCTGCTGCGTATGTGGCTACCACTTTCCACAAATGAGTGGTAAATTTTCCTTTTTGTTTTTATTCCTATTTTCTTGCTCCAGAGGGTCGCGTTTAATGCATTCATAATTTTCTTGCCATTATTTACTTTGTGTTCAATGTCTGTCTCACTTGTTCCTGTAGATGACAGCCAGTACCCAAGATATTTAAATTCCTTACTTGGATATTCCTTACCGGAACGGGAGGAGCATTGAACACCATGTATTCAGTTTCCTTTTTGCTAACGCTTAGTCCCCATCTGGAATACTCGGCTATTAACTTCCTAAACATGATGATATCTAATTATTAATTATTTCGCTGTACCTTTCATAGTAGATCATATTGAAGATGTAACCCAGGCGATCTGAAACATCCAACCCAGTGAGGGTGGGGGTGGGGGGTCCTCAAAATCCTTTGTGGCTAAAGCCAAAAATAATCAATTATCTTCACAAAGAATGTGTGCAAAATAAGTCGAAAGATGGGTGGTCTAGGAAAACCAATGCCAAGAGAATAGTGTCTAACCAACACCAATTTGGTAGATGATTCCATCGCTCGGAAAAATAAGGAAACAGCTCCTATTTTCCAGTTGAAAGGCTAGCATAGGCTGGGAGTTCCGACTGTTCAGAGAAGATAAGCTTAACTCCTTCATTTTTTCCCCTCAAAAAAGTAATCTCTAGACTTCTAAAAATAATCAAACAAACATGACTGTGTAAAGGGTGCTTAAAGTAGTGAATGGTAAAATGGAGGGACTTTCATTAGGTCGTAGTGATTTAAGCTAACTGGCCTAATCACAAATATTTATTGCATATTCAAGATCTTTCTTTAATTTCATACTGTTCAAAATTTAGACCTTTAAACGTAAGAATTCATTAGAGTTATGTGAAGAAATATAAATTAACCATCAAATTTGTTAAAACATCACAATGAACTAGTAAAGAAGAGAATACAAATTGGCTGTTATAAAATTTATAACCAATTTATATTTTTTTAAAATATTTTAATCAAAATTCATTTATTTTTTTGTTTAACCATATAGCTTTGAGCATTTCTTTGGTTTTATTATTCTTATTATTTTTTGGACCAAAATTAATAAATAAGTAAAAAATATTTTAGATTCTTTGAATAACTATACACATGTTAATATTTTCTCTTCTTTTATTAATTATTTACAAAAGTGGATTAATTAAAATAAATCCACTCACATATAATACAATTTTTTGTTTATTTACCAAAATTCTATTACATATTTATTTTTACTTCTGGGTATAGTTTTTTTTTTTAAATATTTATTATATAATCTTTTTTTTTTAGTTATATTTAACTATGCCGATCAAAAAAAATATACAAAATATGTATAAGCCTCTGAATTTTTTTATTTATTTTAATTTTTTTTATATAAATTATTATTAAGAAAATAGCCACATAAAAGAAATCGAATAAAATCGAACTTTCTTTTAATCTTATGAGAATTTTAAATGCCCCTTCCTTTTATAAATACAATCAAATTTTATTTCGATAATCATATTATGTACTTTTTGTTGTTTAGTCCTTTTTTTCTGGTATTTTTTATTTAAACAAATAGTAAAAAAAAACTATATCTTACAGTAAACGTAATCTTTACTTTATCTATTTTTTTTTGTTTTTGGAGAAAATTCGTAAAAATGGGATTTTTTGTTTTAGAATATACACATTAATAGCATATTATTTAATAAACATAAAAGACAAATAATTAAAGGAAAGATCAAGACACTGCATTGTGTTTTTTTATTGATTACACCATCAAGCAGCCCCAAACTGTAGTCTAGGGAATATTATGAATTGCCTAGTAAAGGGAATCGCATATTATTCATTTTCAGATAATGCGCTATTAGAAATGTAAATTACTCTGAGTAGGCAATCAGTGAGTTTACGGAGTAAAATAAGCTTTCTTGGTACCATCAAATTGAAAATAATTATTAACATACATTGCCATTTTTTTTTTTTTTTTTTTTTTTAAAGAGAATCAGTCGTTCAATGATGTATATAATGCATAGTCTTACCTGGAATGTTCTGTCTTGAAGAAATGATAATATGCGTAATATAGTCCAAGTTTGTGAAGTAGTCTAGAGTGCATAAGATGGACACTACAGCACCAAGAAATATAGCTCCGTGAGTGGTCCATCATTGTCTTGGGTCAGTACCAGTCGTACTGTATGAATTTGTTTCCTAGATGTGTCGCTATTAAGTTGCAAATTGTTTCTGTATCACTAATTGGCCCAGTCTATTTTACCTGTTTCTTATAGAGAAGAAATTTGGGAACGTTCTTTGTGTAACCGTTTCGTTTTTTTTTTTTGTTTTTTTTCCAGTGACTGGAGTCGCTTGGAATCAATACTGTTCTGTATATGGTGATTCAGTAATTGTCAAAATTCCATCTAATTTAACGAGCTAGTTAGTCAATTCAAGAGGCTACGATCAATTTACTAGGCAATTTGTGATCAATTTTTTAATTACCTATTTAAATTTTTTGGAATCATTATTGGCAACTTTGATCACCGTTCTTATGATTACAATTATCATTAAGTAAATTACACATAGCTAAAGAAGAAGACTAGAAAAAGCAAAAAAATAAATTAACAAGTAGAACATTATAATTAATTAAAAAACACCTAAAAAACCTTTATATAAACTCTGAAAAACAGATAAAATTAATTTATTCTTTGGTATTTATTATTATTTTTCCCCCCATAATTTTCTTATATTTATTATTTACGATATAAATATAATTAATAATATTATACACTAATAACAACGGTCCCTATAGAAATGTATTTTTTTTTTTTTTATTATGTAAATGTTTTTAAATTACTCACGAGAATCATTCACAACAAAGAATTCCAAGGATTGTATTCTTTGTTCTCCAATAAAATGCGTTTCTTTTGATTTCTTGTTTGTGTTGGTAGAAAGTAGATTAGTTCGGTGAATTAAAGGCGGCTTAATGTGTAGTTAAGCTAATAGCATATTCTTGTGTAAAGTATCTTACATGTTTTGTGAAATAACTAACAGAAATTGACCTCATTTCTTTGTTTTAACCCTTACATCGCGAGGTAACCAGAAGCACAGTAATGATTCGTACTATAAATACATCCTATTATTTACAGCACAGATTCCATTCCACTTTAAATTATCTTCAAACAAATTAAACTCTTAAGAACATGTGAAGCGTGATGGGTTTCTCTTATTCACCTTGCAAAGTAAGGGGAATCGTGAAATGTCGCACTTCATTTTAAATGTAATTATGGGAGGCAAAATCGGATCAGTACCACATCGTGGTGCCCATCGGATAACTCCTAGGAGCCGGCCTAAGAACTTAGAAATGAGCCAGAATTGAGGTTATTGTATTGGAATAGTTCCTTTCAGACTATTTTGGAAGTAAAATGCATGAGGAGTAAGTTAGGTCCAGGGAATGGTCCGTAAATATCTGTTACCACTTCTTTTCCTTAAGTACTTGGGGTAAGATGCTTCATCATAGAAGTACTACAGAGTCTGTTCCAAGTGAGAGCACGATAGATTTCATAAAGGTTACACAGTGCAAAATATCCCATCAAAAAAAAAATACGAAAAATTCCTTTACCTGTAAAAGTGGCTTAAAGCAATCTAATTCTGCAGTAAATATTAGTTTGGATTAGGTGAATGTTGCTTTAACAAAATGAGACGAAAATAAATTAAGTGCTTGAAAGCGAAATGATTCAGTTAACACGGGGTGGTTGAGCTTTACGATGACAAACATTATGCAAATGTTACCTGATATGAAAGTTTGGTTTGCACTTATGATTTATAGAGTCGTTGGTTAAGTCTAAACCATGAATAAATACGGTCACTTTTCGTTTTTTAGAGTGCGTTTACAACAGAGTAAATCCAGAATGTTGTATGTTTAATTGAGTTATAGTTTTTAAGAAATAAATATAATTTAATTATACCTCTGATTTTATCCGCCTAAGCACGCATATTTATTGTAACTCTGACCCAATCGACTTCACTACATGTTACCGTCTTGCACTACATTTGCTGACTGAATGAGGAAGGTTACAAAGCCTGTTTATGTTAATCAAATTATTAATGAATCGTAAAATATTTTTAAAAAACTATAAAATAAAATAAATGAAACTATTAACTTAATTAAAGCTTCTGTATATTTTATGCATTTGTAAATATTTTAGAATTGTATTTAATGCAGAGGGGGGGGCGAACTTAAGCACAAAACACGGTATCATATTTCATCCATTTGAACTTGGAATTTTCCTCTACCGATGGTTTAGTCAGAAATGGCCCACGGTTGCAATAAACATATGAGCTAAGTCGGATAAATCAACGATACTTATCCAGAACTGCTGGACCTTTAATTGTTCGTGGTGCTTTGCAACCAAATTAAGACATTGCTTATGAAGCATAGCAAGAAAACTGAAAGCAAACAAGTTTTTGTATTTGGCTAATGAAAGTGCTAATAATTTGTTTCCTTACTGAACGAGTAAGTTTTGGTATAAATTAAAGTAACTGATAGCAATCTTGGAATCATCAATTTCAGAAGAAAAACTGGCGTACGAATAAAAGCTGTAATCCTAACTTTGAAAACGGTTAAGGTAGGTGCCGAGATAAACTTCAAGTGTCCAGATCAAACATGATACTACCTTACTTCGTGGAAATTACGCACGATACTTGCAAACTACTTTTTGGGATAACATCATATTTTTTTTTGGTATTACAGCAATCAGGTATCTCCAAGAAAGCTAAGAACTTTTCTTGCATTGGTAAAAAGATTCAAGGAACTACTGGGGGAAAAAAAAGGTAGTGCTCGAAAATAATAACATCTGCCGACTCTGTGGATGTTACCAAGATCATATGAATACGTTTTAAAACGCTGTTGAGAAATTTTAAAGTTACGAGATGAGATGTCTTTGATTTAGACAAGTTGATACACTCGTAATTGAAAAAAAACAAAGTAACTTATCAATTCTTAGCTATGTATGTACCAGTAAAACATTTTTGTACCTGTCTAAAGATGCACATTCATGTTTGAACATGTAACACAATAAAATAAAGCCGCCTTAAGTAAATTCGTAAGAATGGTATTCTTTTTCCTTTTAAATGTTAAGAGGACTCCTTTTCTTCCTCAGACAGATCTAATTTCAGTGTATTTAGTTGCTGTGCAAACATCCATTTTTTTTTTCTGTACAAAAAGAAAATGTATTATCTTTACATTTGTTGTTGTTGTTGTTGTTGAATACGTGATTTTTTGTTTTTGAAAAATTAAATAATTATTAAAAAACACTAAATATATATATGTTAGTAGTTACAAACAATATTAGTTTCTTATATTTATCATATTATTAAAAAATCTAATTAAACAAACAGTAAAGAATGACCAATAAATTTAGTCATTAAATAGTTCTTTTTTTTAAACAATTAATTATTTTTTTTTTAATGACCCTGTTAAAATGTATTAATACATACTTTTAAAGAAAAACGACAAAGCTCCATTAAAATAATTTCTTCCTTTTTTTACCATAAAAATCAAATATATAATTAATAAATACTTATTTTTGAAAATTGCTATGGCTATATGTTCAGGAGCGTTGCCCTTTTTTTGGTAGTGGTGATAGAACATTTAATAGAATTTTTGTTATTGTTTTGCTTTAAATCTGTTCCTTCACTTTTGACGGCAACATTGTGTGCTGGTATAGACTCCGTCCTGTGAACATAAAATAATCAATTTAAATTTTCTTATTTTTTAAATTCAGTAATTGGTCTAGCACAATTAGATCTTAGCGTTAAATAGAACCAAAACAAATTTGAGTTATTTCTTCATTCTGATAAAACACGAGCTTAAGTCTTCTGGAAGATGTAGGGATAGCCTGTTAGAGGTTAAGGGTCAGTAGAGAAGAGACTGGAGAGAGAGGGTATAAAGCTCATAATTCTCTTCTCCTTCCCTCAGCGTAGTTAAGCGATTTATTGATGGTAATGGGTGGGTGAAGATATGGAATAAAAGTAAAGTAATGCCTATTTTTTTCAGGTGGGCTTTACATCCAACTAGGTGTCGTGGACGGAGACGGCTAGCAAACATACTTCACTATAAATTTCTCATAATAATCATTAAATAAAACCCAAGGCCTAGGACCGGGAATAAGAACCCAGTACCACAATACATATTAGCTTTGCAGGTTTCGCCTATAACCAGATAAGGAATAAGTTACTTCATAATTTAGTTTTGGAATAAGGGATTATTTAATTTTTTTTTAGAAGCTTATCTAAGATTTTGTGACTTGAAATCCAAAATGGGCAGTAGTGCGTCAGGAAAAAGAGGATCTGAAAAGTGTCTTGGAGAATAAATACAGTACGAGGCGAGGGTGTTTTGAAAAGGTTCAAGTTTGTTGAATCCTGGTTTGGTTAAGTGTTTTGTGTAGGCTCCAGATGAGTATAGTCCAGTGTTACAAGCCTAAATAACGCACATGGGATTTGCTGTTGTATAAATTTTTAAGATCTTCAGGATCTCCAAAGAGCAAAGAATTTTCCCCCTTGATTTTGATTGATAAGATTATTATAATACAAGTCAGTAATATTTCGGTCAATGCCTGTGTACAGGTTACATGGTTGTTACCTCTGCATCATGGCCACTAAGTCTACAGTCTAAGAGTGGAACGAATGGTAAAGGTATCGCCTCGTAAGGGAGAGTCAGACATTAGCCTGGATACACTTACGAAGCACAACTCCAGCCACAATCTCGAATTACCCATCGTCATTCACCCAAAGTCATTACTTCATACATCAAAATATTAATATCACCTTTATCATTACTTTTGTAAAGCGGTTTATGTAAATTTATTTTAAAATACAGTTTTATTGTTATTACCCTATTGTGTTTTCATATTAACCACCTCATCACATTCATCGTGTGTACATTATACTGTACATAAATTAAGAGTGCCGAATGTTAATCTGCTGATAATCCAATCAGAAATTTTGGCTATCATCAAATAACTAATATCTGCAATAAAATTTTGAACACAACCTCAATCAAATGAGAATTTTAACCTAAGTGACTGTATATGGAATAAAAGCCACGTTGAGCATTATATTCCATAATTAAATATAACTATATAAGCTTCATTGACAAATAAATGGAAATTATTATTATTATTATAAGACCAGTAATTGTACAACAAAGGAAAATTAAACTATGATGATGAAAGTACTTTGTTAATGGTTTTATTTTTTTCCATGCTTTTACTACAGCAGTAACAGAATATCAGACAAAGCACAGAGGACAAAATGGCAGTAAATGGAATGGACAGAGCAAACGAGATCGACTGGGAGAGAGAGAGAGAGCGCGCTAATAAAACTCATGAATCGATTTCATTATACCTCCTTCTCTCTTTTGTACACCTTTATTTCTCAGTATTTATATTCCACAATTAATACGAGTACTGCTGCCAATGACATCTACAGCAATATTATCATTTACTGGATAAATCTTTTACCCAGATTTATATTAAATAATATTTATATGGATACCTAAATCAAAACAGGCTGGAGAAGGAAGCATTCAGATGTTGTTTCCCCCACATTCGTCGTCAAGCATAGAACCGCCTCCTCCATAAAAGAAGTTTATGGTGATGAATGTTTATCACGCGCGCAAGATTTTGAGTGGTTCAAGCGTTTCCAAGATGGCCGAGAAGATGTCGGAGATGATGACCGCCCGGATCGCCCTTCCACATCCAAAAAGGATGAAAATATCGATTATAATTAATCAACATTACTACCGGTGAGGTGCTTGCTCAACTCCGTGAAAGAGTAAGGAAAAAAACGACCCGATTTGTGGAAGAACAAGTCACGCGGGTTCTCCATCAAGACAACGCGCCGGCTCACACTGCATTGTCTGTCAAGACGTTTCTAGCTAAGTACAACATCCCAGTTTTAGGCCATCCGCCTTATTTTCGCCTGACCTGGCCCCATGTGACTTTTATCTGGTTACCCAAAGTCATTACATGATTTCAGTCCGTTGTGAAGCTGTGAAAGAAAAAGCGGCACGCGTCATGCAGGAGCTCACAGAAAAAGACTTCCCAGCACTGTTTCGAACAATGGTAAATTCGCAAGGAGCGTTGTAGGGATAGGGGAGAGGTTTATATTGAAGGTGATAAAACTAAATATGTAAAAATTTAAAATAAAATGTTTTATAGCAATAGTCTAGTTATTTAATAGCCACATCACTGTAGTAATTGACAGTTGGAACAGTTATTTTCTGCAACTATTTGATTTAGAAATTAGGGAAACTCCTGGACAGAGTGAACTGGAAATGGTGCATTAAAGGAGGAATGTGAACCTATCCAACTAGCCACATAGGATGGGGGAATATTTGGGTGGGCATGTGAGAGAGACTGGAGGCTAAATAGCCAACAGTGGGACTAGCAGAAGGAGTACAGCCACCTGGGGGTGATTATTGGTTAAAGTGGTGGTGGCGAGTAGAGGGGAGAATCGAGAGCCGGTTGGCCGATGATTCATGTGGCAATGGTATTAGCCGCACATACCGCTAAATGGGTAGAGCAAGGTAATTAACGACAGGTATTAACTTGTGATATACTTTCAGGAAGGAATAAAGTTTCCGAGCCAATAATGCTCTAGTAATATCACATATGATACCGCAAATGTAATACCACAGATAACAAAATAGCTTCTTTTTTTTTTTTTATGACCTAGTAATAAAATTATTAAAGTTCACAGAACTTTTTCTCACTGAATGAAAATAAACTGGTCCAGCAACACTTTCTCTTAAGTCTCGAATAAATCATTAAAGTAAAAAGTTCTAGATCTTCTGGTACGTAGATAACGTATACACCAAGTTTGCAGTAATGCTCAGAAGTGTATAATCCTTTGAATTAAAAAGAGATACAACCTGAATAAGGAATTTTTCTTCAAATTCTATTTTTACCCCCACACATTTAGCCTCCCAGTAAACAAGAGATAGGATTTAAAGGGGAAGAGATTAGCTCCGTGGATAGTTTACACTGGATTTCCATGAGAAGATTCCGGAATCCCCTTAGATTTTCTCTTCATAGCTTCTTATGGTTCACTTTTTGGTAATTAACCGGAACACTGTCCGAAGGCCGTCAGTGCACTGAAAAAAAGAAACAAAACTTGAGCGCCAATGATCTAAATTAAATTAAAAATAAATAAATAAATAAAGAGTTATTGACCCAAAATGAATAAAAAATATCACAAAAAAAGAACCGAAAATTTAAGAATCTGCCCAATTAAAACGCTTTTTTTTAAAGGAGATTCAGAGAAAGTAAAGATGAAGGTGTCGCTCACAATAAAATAGGGAATAACAGGGAACACTATAGTTGTGGTCTTAGGTTTCTATAGGGTAGGATTGGCACAGAAAACTTCTCCACAGAATGCCACCGTAGTGTGGCGTCTATCACCTGTGGAGAATGTAATAGGTGGTGAGGTAACCTGCCTCTTTGACATCTTCTTGTCCGAATCCACATTACAATCACTAGTTCGTGGTACGGGACTTAAGATTCTGGAAGATCATAGGAACTTATCTTCATGATTGATGCGAAATCCCTAAGGAACCTTGTAAAAAAACAAAAAAAAAAAGCTGTCTCCCTTAGACTTATTAAGGGTGTCATCACAGTATGCCTCTTTTCATAAGGTTGGGCAGGGTTGGGAGGAAAACTGGCCTCAGCCAAAGTTCTAATCTAAGAACAAAGATAAAAGAAAAACCAGGAGGACCAAAAAAAAAAAAAAAAAGAGGGTACACTACTTTGGACCAATCCCCTACATCAAAAGGTTCCAAGAAATGAAATTGTTACATCATCAAACATTTACACAATAAAATGGCCGCGCACAGAAGCAAAACTAGATTGAAGATGGAAAACGGGTGAAGGCACACTCAGGTAATGTTAATATGAAGAACAACTCCCTGCCTGCCCGCACCCATCCAACTCCGCGTAACATCGTATAACATTGTATTATGCACAAGTGAGTAAAGTCTGTATTATGCAGTAAGTAATGTTAGGGAATGGAGACTACGTGCATATTCACGGTCACACAGACAAGACTACTGGTTGTTGTTGTAACAACGACGACTGTTTTAAAGCCCCTTGGACTCTATGAATAATTTATTTACACAGTGGTTGTAGTAATATCTGGGCAATAAGTCACACCAATAAATATGGTTATATCTTGTTTTAGCTGGCCCCCGAGTCCACCGTCAGCCGCACACAACTCAAAATATTCATGGCGTTTAATAATAGAATACTGCGAACTTTGCAGCTATAAACTTGAAACAAAAAAAAAGAACTTACAAAGCACTTCTCCATAAAACATTCGTTTTATTATTTTTATTTTGTCCTTTTCCGCAATAATTCATAAAAATAATGTTTAATTAAAGTGCGGAAATAAAAGCAAAGATTTAGTTTTGCCTCGAGATTTATTCGTGTTCATAAAAAATAAATAAAAATATCTGGGGGTAAAACACACAAAAATATTGCAATTATTACAATTTTACACAAAAAATTAATTTTACTATACTTCACTTATTCGAAACCTCATTCACCCGTCCAAGTTAACCGGTTTTTACGCAAGAAGCGTCAGTTCTTTCTCGATTCCAGGCCGTACTCTTGGATTCAGACAATTCCACTCCATTATTTCCAGGAGACTTTGGAGGCAAACAACCCTTCTTCTTCTTCGGGGTCTTCTTCCAGTAACTCTTCTATTCGGATATCCTCCATTCTACGAGGGTCGTTTGAAAAGTCCGTGCAAAAATAAAAACTACTTAATTTTTTGGGGTAAACCTTTTTTATTTTTCAACATAGTCTCCTTTTAGGCTCATACACTTCGTCCAACGCTGCTCTACTTTGTTGATCCCTTCCGAATAATAGGATTTGTCCAAGTCTGAAAAATAGCCATTCGTTTCTGCAAATCACCTCCTCGTTTGAATAAAATCTTTTTCCCGCCAGCCATTTCTTCATATTGGGGAACAAATAGTAGTCCGAGGGAGCCAAGTCTGGAGAATAGGGGGGATGTGAAACGAGTTGGAACCCTATTTCCATTAATTTTGCGACCACAACTGCTCAGGTGTGAGCTGGTGCGTTGTCGTGATGGAAAAGGACTTTTTTGTGGGCCAATCGTGGGCGTTTTTCTTGCAGCTCGGTTTTCAAACGGTCCAATAACGATGAATAATAAATATGCACCTGTAATAGTTTTACCCTTTTCCAGATAGTCGATGAGGATTATTCCTTGCGAATCCCAAAAGACAGTCGCCATAATCTTTCCGGCCGAAGGAACGGTCTTCGCCTTTTTTGGCGCAGATTCCCCCTTGGTAACCCATTGTTTAGATTGTTCTTTGGTCTCAGGAGTGTAGTGATGTATCCATGTTTCATCCACAGTGACGAAACGACGCTTAAAGTCCTGCGGATTCTTCTGGAACAGCTGCAAACCGTCCTTGCAACACTTCACACGATTTCGTTTTTGGTCAAGCGTGAGCAATCGCGGCACCCATCTTGCGGATAGCTTTGTCATGTCCAAATGTTGATGCAAAATATTATGTACCCGTTTCGAGATGCCCACAGCACTAGCAATCTCACGCACCTTCACTCTTCTGTCATCCATCACCATATCATGGATTTTATCAATGATTTCTGGAGTAGTAACCTCAACAGGGCGTCCAGAACGTTCAGCGTCACTTGTGCCCATATGGCCACTCCGAAAATTTTGAAACCACTTATAAACTGTTCTAATCGAAGATGCAGAGTCACCATAACGTTTTGCCTTTCATAAAGTAGTGTTTAATCAACACACGAAATTCTTTTTCGTCCATTTTTTGAAAATCACTCGACTTCCTCGATTCAAACGAATGCCAAACACAAAGAAATAGACCGATCTGGCTGAAACTTGGTGTGTGTTCTTCCAAGAGATGCTACTAACTAAACATAACCTCGATACGCGCCAGTAGTGCTATCTCTCTGACTTTGCACGGACTTTTCAAACGACCCTCGTATTTACTTTCCTGTACCACTTTAATTGCTCTCTGAGGGGTTTGATTTTGAGTTTTGATTGGCTGTGTTACTGATCTAGTCTCTCTTGGCTTTTACCTCTACTTCCCTCAACTTCTGTACAACCTGGAGGCCATTCTGATTGAATTGCTTTGAGACCTAGGATTCGCTTCCATATGTAAGAATAGGGAAGAAAGCCAAACGATAGAATACCACTTTCGTTTCTTTGGTAACTTATCATTTTAGCCTAAAAAGTCCTTCGTAGCTGGTCCCAAGCCCCGTTTGAGAAAGGAGTAACCAAAAAAATTATAAACTGAATAGTACATACCAAGAGACCGTCTTAGGAATTAAGGAATCAACTATTATGTTACCTGAAGCCACCACGGAGGTGTGAAGGGTGCATCTCTCCATTGCATTTGGAGATTTTAATCGAAATCCTTCAACATCTCCGAACATTAACCGCTTCTCCCGTTATCCAGCCACCTCAAACGATGTCTACCTCAATGAAGCCGTTTCCTAGGAATGCCATCATAAAGCATCACTCTAAACAAGCGATCCAGACACATTGCACATTAATATTTAGCAACTAAAGTAAATGCGACAATTTTTCCATTCATCACTTTTAATGAATGTAACTGAAGAGAGTGGAATTCAGATTAATTGTTGGCGAGATGGAAACTGCGGCGAGTCAATTCATTTCATCAGAAAGTAATCAGATAATTGCTATGAAAGGCCACAACCACCAAGAACTTCATGACTTCTAGGGTGTTGAGAGGTGAGTTTGTCTGATAGGTGGCACTTAATAAACTTCTTGGCGATGATTGATTGTTTATAACCGATTACTAGATACATCTTCCTGGAGAACGTTTTCAATTTTTCTTATTTTCAAGACAGGAAAATTAATTAGTTTTTCCCCTCTTTCTATCCTGTAGAAAATTATGTAAAAATGGCTGAAAAGAGACACGGGGAGCTGGAAGACTTAAAGGTCTTATTGGGCGTTACCAGCTCAAGGAGGGGGCAATTACCATTTAACAAACAGCTTATTGGGTAAAAAAGCTGACTGAATTCAGAATAAATACTTGAAAATAGAATATGTCGTAATACCTTGTGAGTTGATGAAAGAAAAGTCAGTCTTACCGAGTCTTCAGCTGGGTCTTTGTAGTGACTTAGAAGGATGAAGCTTATATGGTAAGATCAGGATACAGTAATAGCTTTAAGTAATGTTCAACCAAGAAATTAGGACAGCTTTTATGTCTCTAGGAACCCTAAGTATAATGGGTATACGTATGTGTTCAAGATCAGTTAGTGTTCGTGTTGTTAGACTGGTATAACCGCAAGGACACCAAAATCCCTGAAGAAATTGCAAGTCCACTTCCCCCCCCCCTTCGGGTCCAGGAAGAGTTAAGTGCAGTGGGAATCCACATTTTTCAACTCCTATTATCTTAACCAACAAGTGAATGATGTGTACCATTTACTATCACTTTCTCAGAAAAATCAGCATTTCTCAAAATTGATTTTAAAAATATCAATACCAGTACTTCAAAAAGACCACTAAAAAGTAATGACAAAAACCATGCTTCCTGTAACATGAGGAAGATAAGATAGAAAAGTAACACCCTAGTAGATGTCTGTTCCCGAGGATGCAGGGTTTCTGGGGTAGGGAATGAGGGTCCAACTCAATTGACCCCGAACTTCTCTAAATTACTATATTTCTAGTATACTGGGCTCTCACGAGTTATTTACTGATTGCTCCAAAATATGCATGCATGAAAACAGGACTAAGTATTATGGGGGGGCGCTTCCTGACAAAAGGGATAGGGGCTTCAAGGCCTTATGAAGCCATTAAAAACCATTTGGTATTGTTTAGGCTAACACCACGAAGAATGGGGTCTCTGGAAGGGCCGGCAATAACCCTTTCAGCCTCTCCCTCTGCCCACTACATTCACCTAGCCGCCCCCCAACAGACTATGGGGGAGTCAGGCTGACCAGACTGTACAACCCCTAGAGCTGTTTAGTTCGCCAGACTACCACTCTAGCCCTCGGACAAGTCTTTCACAATATCTGTAGACGTGACAAATTACGTTAATAACTGTTATTAATTCTCTCACTTCCAGTAGCAGCCACTCTAGGCAGTTGTTAGTAACTACCCGCTTCTGTTCTATTAATTTTGCTCCTCGACAATTTTACACTCTGGCTACAAATATAAAGCTCCCTAAAATTAAATCACAATAAATGTAACCTCTTCCGAGGATAATTTACTGCTCGTAAAGAATGTTTTTCTCCCCAAAATATTCTGGTTAATTAACTTAAATTAATAAAAATATAATCTAGATTACTGTTGAGAGAGAATTACTCATTCTGAAAATGCATTAATGTCGATGTGAACAAGTATTACCAAACCGAAAAGTCGATTAATTGAAGTAAAAAAATTTATATTCTGTTTAGATACCAAAACTGGCTTGAAATTTGGATCTAAATCAACCTAGTACTGTAAATTTATCGAATAATTTTATTGCTTTTACATTCGATTACCATTTGATACTGAAAATGTGGTTAAGAGATCAGCGGTGATAGGTAATATCTTGGATTTTATCTACCGTAACACGTACATAAGTTACATTACAGCTCTTCATCAGAAATAGATTCATCAGTTTGGTTGTAGAGATTTTAGACTTCACTAATGTTTACATCCTGCACTATACTTGATGACTGAATGAGGTAGGTTACACTTCGCGCCTGTTTGAGGGAGGTTACATGGTTATCCCAAATGTTAATGAATCGTTAACGTTTTGTAAAAAAATTATTACATAAAACTAATGAAACCTGTAATTGTTAAAGGGTTCTTTTCGTTTAATGTATGTGTAATATTTTAGAAATGTAAAATTGGAATTGTATTTTTTAAGGGGAAGGGGGCCAATTTAAACAGAATACACGGGGAGTTACACTCTTATTTCATTTGCACCAGGAAATAATTATTTTTAAATAAAATATTAATGCCTATAATTTTAACGGATATGTAAATAAGTAAAAACTTAAAAAGCAAAAACTAACTAAAATGAAATTAATACGTAAATTGAAAATAAGGTGCGATGCATTTTCAGGAGAATGCGCCACTGCAGCTAATAAAATAATTTAGAAAGCAAATCGACTTGGTAAAGGTAGAAGAGTGTTTTGCAAGTGGGTTAATTATTAAATCTATAATTTTGTAATTGAAACTGACAGTTGGGGGGAGAAAGCGATTGTAAATTGTTGTGGACGTGAAAATGAAAATGTTATTTAGTAGGGGGCGGTAAACAGGCCGCCCTTTACGCCAATAGTTTGGCGGCGCCAAAATCGAAAACTGTAGAAAATTAAAGCTGTAAATCATATTAGGGAATGGAGAAGCAAACAACAACATAACGACGTTGTGGCGCAACTTTGTTGTGTAGGTGGATACTACTTACTGAGGAGTTAGTAGAGTTCGTAGGAGAGCAACAAGCTCTGCGCTAGTGATGCTAAGAAAACTAATATCACCCCTCTCGTACTAATTCTATCTCTCACTTACTCCCCCATCCCCTTGGCTTATTATATATACATGTTTCAACATGTATAACTATAAATTCATATAGTTAAATCAACAAGTGAAAAAGCGAAAATAACCAATTATTTTATTCAAAATTACTAACTACATAAACACAGACAAAGCCATGAAAAGTTAAGAGTGTGGAATTGAGCCGCGATGTACAAGAGGATAGAAGCTCTCCTTTAATCCGAACACCCACTGCAAAATGTCAGGGATAGCAATCAAGAGAGAAGGGGTAAAAAGATCTGTTCAAGTTCGATAGGATTCATCAAAGTCGCCACATTATTTTAAAGTATACATTAAAATCGGTAAAGTGGATGGATTCGTTTTAAAAGAAACCAAACTCAAACAATATAAAGAGTTAAAGGGCAACCGTTTTAAGAAATCATCTAAAGAGAATACGTACTTATGAATTGCCGAAGAATTGGTATAAATTCGCTAATATTTTTTGGCAAAAACCCCACTTCTTCAAATTATAATGCAACGAGATTTATCTGCATCAGTATATAAAGTAATTGCCTATTTTTTTAGGCGGATTTTCGTCCAACTACCAAATTAGGTGTCGTGGGCGGAGGTGATTAGCAAACATACTTTACTATAAATTTCTCATATTAACCATTAAATAAAATCCAAGGGCTAGACTAGTACCGCAATACATCTTAGCTTTGCGGGTCTAGCCTAACCGCCTAACATACTTTACTATAAGTTTCTCATATTAACCATTAAATAAAATCCAAGGGCTAGACTAGTACCGCAATACATCTTAGCTTTGCGGGTCTAGCCTATAACCGCCAAACATATTTTACTATAAATTTCTCATATTAACCATTAAATAAAATCCAAGGGCTAGACTAGTACCGCAATACATCTTAGCTTTGCGGGTCTAGCCTATAACCGCCAAACATATTTTACTATAAATTTTTCATATTAACCATTAAATAAAACCCAAGGGCTAGACTAGTACCGCAATACATCTTAGCTTTGCGGGTCTAGCCTATCACCGCCTAACATACTTTACTATTAATTTCTCATATTAACCATTAAATAAAATCCAAGGGCTAGACTAGTACCGCAATACATCTTAGCTTTACGGGTCTAGCCTATAACCGCCAAACTTATTTTACTATAAATTTCTCATATTAACCAATTAATAAAATCCAAGGGCTAGACTAGTACCGCAATACATCTTAGCTTTGCGGGTCTAGCCTATAACTGTCTAACATTCTTCATAAATTTCTCATATTAACCATTAAATAAAATCCAAGGGCTAGACTAGTACCGCAATACATCTTAGCTTTACGGGTCTAGCCTATAACCGCCAAACATATTTTACTATAAATTTATCATATTAACCATTAAATAAAATCCAAGGGCTAGACTAGTACCGCAATACATCTTAGCTTTGCGGGTCTAGCCTATAACCCCCTAACATACTTTACTATAAATTTCTCATATTAATCATTAAATAAAATCCAAGGCCTAGACTAGTAACACAATACATATTAGCTTTACAGGTCTCGCCTCTAACCGCTCGGCTACCGTGGCGCCTTATTTATCTGCAATCAATATGAACTTTTTTTACTGATCAAGCACAAAAAAAAATATTTTGGATAGGTTAGAGTGACTGGATGCACTTTACGTATTTCTCACTAGAGGCGTAAAGTATTGTGTTCTTTCCAATATTATTTAATTTAATTATCTCTGACATATAATTAACTACAATTCTCTCATCATTTAAATCTTTGACTATTTCAGAATACTTATGGTAAGACTGTCAAAACAGAATTGTTTAACCAGAAAATTTATGTTTTTTCATGTTTAAAGGTTAAGATTAACCACAGTTACAATAAGTCTGGGAAAATAGGAGCTTTTTATAACTTGTTCTTTTCCTTTTTTTGTTGTTTTTCGGAAAACGAAAAGTAAATGAGAAAAAGAGCTGCTCCCAACTTATACTTAAGAGTTGGCTATAACCCCATAATACTCGCGGAGGCTTTGGGAAGACAGGAGAGAGAGAGAGAGAGAGAGAACCACCGCCCACTCTCAATGAGCACCACCACGGTTAGAGGTGTGTGGGGTATAGACACTAAGAGTAACGCTACTGTAATATGGCTGGCAATACTAACAAGAAGGTAAGAGCCATGTGGGATCTTGGTAAATTAACATTTATGGGTTCCCTTTTTGGGAGCCTTTTTGCACACTACACACCTAAACTTTACTGGCTAACAATAAGGATTCACACACATTTATACGTACGGACAGACAATGAAATATTGTATTTCTTGTGTAATATAAGAAATAAACGGTTTTTTCTTATAATAAAAATATAATCCCATTTGGGAAGAGAGAGGAGTTAGATCAGGCCATATATATTTCACTTTATTTTTTTCGGATATCAAATAAGTTTAGCCAGGAATATATGAGGAACTTTATTCCATTCTTTTCATGGCGATCGTGACAAATATTTCTTGAACATTTTTTCAAGTATTTCAGAAAGATCAGAAGTAAATGTTTTTAAGTGCAATTTGTAAACCTTAGACTTCCTTATTTTAAAACAATCTACTTTAAAAATTGACAACTGGTCCAACTAAAAAGAGTTTTCAATGAATTAAACACAACTTGAAACACTAACACTGTTGTGTGCTCGTGAACACCGTTTTCTTGCACAAACAAACGTAATTTCTCATACGAAGATAAAAAGGAATCCTGGAAAATGATATACCGTTTGAAAGCCCATTAAACAAGAAACTTTTATTAAAAAAAGTACCAGCACCTAGATCTGATCAATGATCACATAAGTGCCTTAATAAGTTTTCTTCAAAAATTTTCGATTACTTTTATTTTTCCCAGGTATTCGGGAGTAAGATTGAGGCTGTTTGGAGAAATGAAGTGCTTCCGAAATGGTGTCAATTTTTAGCAAAATTTTTCTGTCTTTCTAACCGTGTTATCAGAATCGAATTCGGACTAAAATTTTCTGAGTAATAAACATTTTTTAAAGCAAAAAAAGTAATGATTTTAGAAACAATAAATGTAAAGTGACGTCACTCAAGAAGAGTGGAAAATATGAAGTTGGCCAATACGTCATTGAACTCCACTTTAGATGTACTACACACATTAGTACTATTAGTTACTGATTCACCCTGTATACATGAGGTCAATTACGATAATCCATTTTTGTTTTTAAAGCAGAT
The DNA here is from genome assembly GCF_049639745.1 of Rhodnius prolixus. Taxonomy (NCBI): domain Eukaryota; kingdom Metazoa; phylum Arthropoda; class Insecta; order Hemiptera; family Reduviidae; genus Rhodnius; species Rhodnius prolixus. The sequence goes on along the minus strand of NW_027411583.1, from coordinate 7,613,004 downwards.
ACATCTAAAAAGTAAACTCTGGGCATACTGCATACTTCCGAGTAGTCTGAGGCAGGAAATCCACGAAAAGAGAGAATCAAACTGTGATTCCCCAAAGTGGCTCAAACCCAGAAATGGATTTTCATCTGTTTTTGGTTTTGTCTTAACGGTACACTTAGATGAATCGAGAGGGGGGGGCTTTGTGTAGCGCAGAATCTCCTCCCCCTTCCCACACAGATGAATAATTTTCGAGTTTTGTACAATTTAGCCTAAAATATTTGATACAGAATAAAATCACAGTTTACGATTTCTTTTAAGAAATTAAAATACCCAACAAAAAAAGGAAAATCTAAAGTAAATTATTTATTCCACAGCAAGAATAAAAAATAAAGTTTACTAAGTTACCAAAAAACAAAAATAAGACGAACTCAAAAGATGAATCTCAAAAGGGACAATAATCAAAATGTCTGCATATATATATTTTTTGACAAAATACCAACCAAAAACAAGGGCTGATAATACGTCACTATTCCGCCACCATGTTTATTATAAGATTTATTTATAGAAAAGATCAGGTTGGGTGGGCGGGGTCCAGACGCCCTTTAAAGCCATAAATTAGCTCTTTATGGCAATAGATATTCTATACGATGGCAAATCTAAGAAGAAACACTAGTCAGGGTGGGAGAGAGAGAGAGAGAGAGAGAGAATATACTATAGCACTATAGGGCAATAATGGCTGAAAGATGGGTCCATGTTCTTCATATAAATCACTTTATCGCTCTTTATTTGGAAAAGGATTTATGATTTACAATGAAGGGGCCGCTTTTACAATTTATATAAATTCATTTTGTAAAAAAACCTATAACTTTTATGAAAGCCCTTAGTTAGAAAGGTAAAATGTATATTAAAAAAAATAAATGCTGGCGTGACTCTGCTAATATTGTTTATAACTCAGCATCCGAATGGTCAATTTTGGTTATTAATTTGATGGCCACAAACTATTTTTGCATATAGGCACGCTAAATAGTTTTTGGCATAAACTGTTTCTAAATAACTCGTTATAATTATTTTCGAAAGTCAGTTGTGGGGGCTCTTATTAAAAGTGTTTCCGATAGGACAGTTGTATAAGGGGTTGATCGTCAAAAACTGCACGAAAAAGCTGTAACGTTGAAAAACACCCAACTTTAGCTATTTTGTTTTCCTCTTTTTCTACAGAAGATAAAATTCCCAAATTTTCTTTAAAATATAAGACAAATCCTCCTTTATAACTGTAATTGTTTTTTTTGTCAACAATATAGATTAAATAGATTTCGAGAAATAAGTGTCTGAAAATGGCATTTTCATGTTACCTTTTTTGTTAACTGAGTAGCGCCTAAACGCGCGAATCGATTTTCGTTAATGAGATGTCAATCGATTCGGAATTTTATGTAGGATGTGTCTTTTGGGGGTCTCAACGCTGTACATGGAATGGGAGAAGAGTTAGCCCCTTGTATCTAATAAGGCGACCTCCAAAATTATTATTACTAAGCCTTACATAAATGGGGCTAACGCCTCTCCCTCTTAAAGTACTACGTTGAGGAGTTATTTAAGTTTTAATGCGCATCTTTATCATTACTACGATGGCTTCCGCTTTGAAACACATACATACACACATACATACATACATACATACACACACACACACAAATAACATAAATACAACGAGATGACTCATTTTGCTTACTGCCCTTAGTGTTATTGTAAAAACAGAAATTCTCTTCACCTGCCACATGGATAACTAGGAAAGAACTTGGCCAGTGTAAAGCTCACAGCCTCACGGCGAGCCAAGCGAATAGTAGCGTCGTAGTGAATGCTGGCTCAATCCAATTACTTCCGCCTCCGCTCCCATCTGTGGACAGAAAATGGTAAAGAAATTATTAATCTTGAGCTTTATGTAGAGCTTTTAATTGCACCAAATAGTTTAAGGGGGGGTAAATATTATACTTAGGCACGTATACACAGATCACTTGCTAAGTTCAGTAGCATTGTGGAGTCCAGAGAAGCCATATACTTGAAAGTAAGGAACACTGTAAAATGTAGAAGAACGTGATTCTTTTTTCCAGCCTGACTTTTGACAAAAGGATTCTGTACAGTAAGGGAAGCGATTATCTCTGTGGTTAGCGTATACGAGGTGTAGCTATTAAATAACGAGACTGATGCTGCTACAGAAGAACTATGCATGCGCTAAATCCTAACGATCTAACAGCTGTGCAGCGTAAAGCCTTCTCTTTCGGTTGCAGCGTCTCACGTGTTTGTAGAGAAATCTGACTGGCCGGAACCGTCGTTTGTGTAAGAGGTGTTAGTTTCGTTTTGCCGAAAACATGTGATACTACACATGTAGTAGAGCAATGAATTGACGTGAAATTTCACATCAAAACTTGATAAAACCGCTACTGAAACTTATCTTTTATTAAAAGAAGTTTATGGCGATGAATGTTAATCACGTGCGCAAGTTTTTGAGTGGTTCAAGCGTTTCCAAGATGGCCGAGAAGTTGTCGGAGATGATGACCACCCGCAGGTCGCCCTTCCACGTCCAAAACAGATGAAAATATCGATTATAATTAATCAACAATTACTACCGGTGAGTTGCTTGCTCAACTCCGTGAAAGAGTAAGGAAAAAAACGACCCGATTTGCGGAAGTACAAGTCATGAGTTCTCCATCAAGACAACGCGCCAGCTCACACTGCATTGTCTGACAAGACGTTTCTAGCCAAGTACATCCCAGTTTTTTTAGGACATTCGCCTTATTTGCCTGACCTGGCCCCCCCCCATGTGACTTTTATCTGGTTCTCCAAAGTCATTACACGATTTCAGTCCGTTGATGGCTGTGAAAGAAAAAGCGGCACGCGTCATGCAGGAGCTCACAGAAAAAGACTGTTTCCAGCACTGTTTCGAACAATGGTAAATTCGCATGGAGCGAATTGTATGGATAGGGGAGAGGTGTATATTGAAGGTGATAATAACTAATTATTTATAAATTTAAAATAAAATATTTTACAGCAATTGTCTCGTTATTTAATAGCCACACCTCGCATTCTGGATTCCCACACGGAGATCCCGGGTTCGAATCCAGCTGCTGGCCCATACGAACTCTCTCTTCCTAGGAGCTTCTTACAAGTTCTCAGTTTGGAAATATAGTCAATGTTGCCAGTAACGAGAGAACACAGGAACAGGGGACCGGCAGTACAAATCCTTGATCCAATCCTAGCTTTAATTAACCATATTTGCTATATCAGGATTCCAATTAAATTAATGGCTATAAGATCCACCTTAGAAATACACCAATTAAAATTCACCTAAAATCTAAGATACATAAGTTTTAAATTGTAGATTAAAGATGGACTTCTTGCGAAGCAAGCAAATAATAATAGTAAAAAGAAAAAGTGAGGCAAAAATAAGCTTTAGATAATCCACGGCTATAAAAACTATAAAACATTAAAAATAATTAAGTAATAAATAGAAAATAATTAAATTTAAATTATTATACTTTGTTCTGTTAGAGAGAGAGCGAACAAAGATACAAGATTGAAACGAAACGTGGCATACAATAAAGCAAAATGTTTAACAAAAGATATTCTTGTAGTTATTTAAATTAAATAAAAAAAACGCTGTAACAATTGCTATATCATTTTAAGTAAAGCAATATTTGACTTTAACAACGTCAAATGTTTTTCTTTGTTTGATTTTTTAAAAGTTTTATTCTTTACTTTATATTTGGTGGCTGTAACAAGGATTCTGTAACAATTCAAATGGATGTAATGTAAATGAATAATTTTTCATTTTCCCTCCCCTGCAGAAAAATAAATAGATAAAAAGAAAAAAGAATGCCAATGTGGCACATTGTAAAATTTTAATTTCCATTCTGGCAGTGATGAAAGAATACCAAGACTTTTTTAGGATCTTAACGACTATCTCTACCTAGGGAATCTCCACTTTAGGAATCATGGACAGTGCTAAGGGAGAGAGAGCCTTTACATGCTCGCCACATCTGGATAAATCCTTGAAGGGGATTCAGGATCTCCTGTAGGAGCAGTGTGAGTCCAGATTGAATTTGAGCTCGATCTTAGTTGCGTTCTTCCCATCTCCTAACTCCTTGCTATTCTCTTGTCCTACTAGCAGCTTAATGAAAGTCTCCCCCCTCAAGAATGATGGTATTTCTTTATCCTCATTCTTTACCACTTCTTGGGCTAGGTTCAATTTACGGTCAAGAAACACGCTTAAGATACTTTCAACCTTCGTCTGTCTACCATCATCATTGATAACTTGGAAAAAGTTACTTCGACTCGCAAAGATAAAACCATCGAGCTTAGCTGTACTAAAAAAAAAAAAAGGTGACCTGCATTTCATAGACCCAATTCTCAATCTATCCCAAATCATGCAGAAAGCTCTGCTGTATATTGTAAACCAGAAGCTCTTTCATCGATTTTTCTTGACAGCTTAAAGCTACAAATGAAAATTTTTCTAAAAATATATATAAAAAAACAAAACGATAATGAAATTGGTTTTACAAACATGAGAAGTCCTTTTTTAAATATTCATTCACTTTATGTACAAAATTAATTAACAAAAAAAAAAAACCTAATTAAATACAAAATTAATTTAAATTTCATCAAATATTCTCTATACAAACAATTGGCAAAAAAAGTGTAATTCATTGAAAACAAAAACGGTGACCTCATTAATTAAAACGAATCAGAAATGAGATGGAAGAGAATAATGAACACAAATTACCATTCTGTTTCCCCTGCATCTATCTTACGTGTCAATAGTTCAAATTCCTCTTTGGTACCACCACTTTGGAGGCAAAGAATTCGATAAAAAAACTTCCGTTTTCTTTCACCTCCACTTCCGGCGGAAAAATTTTCTTTTACGCACAACTTATAAATGAGTTATGAATCGAAATTAAGTTTCAAGTCCCCCCCACCCACAAAAAAAAAAAAAACGAGGCCCAGCCGAGAGAGCTGTAAAAAAAACAGGGAGTAAGAGGGAGGGTACTTTTCGATCGGAACATCAATGCTTTCGACCTCGGAACTTTGCTGAATAGAAAACGGATGCGCTAAGCTCTTGCCCTCTTTGAGGGGTTTACAACAACCAGGCCTTGATGAAATCGCAATAATTCCACTTCCGATTTCCAGTAATAGAAAAGAAAATGATATCAAAATTAGAGGGAGGTGGAATACCCAAACGGTTTATCGAGTTACAACTAGCTTTTTGTATTTTTTTTTAATCTTTAAACTTTGAGCAAAAAATATTTTACTCGAAAACTGTAGAAGGAAATACTCGGTAAAGTGTGCAGCAGTATTGTATTTTGCTCACGGAGTTTCAGAAGTTCATTAAGATTATCAGGGGGGAGGCCCTGCTCTTTTAAATTAATATTTAATATAATCACAAAAAAAAAACAAAAACTCAATATTTTAACCACTCTCGTCAAATAATTAATTTTCTTAAAATTTTCTCAACATAAAATAATGGGGTTGGGGGCTATTTATTTTTTTGGTCAGGTCATGGAGAGGTTATATAATTACGTGACAAAATATTTATATAAGGGCAGCATGAGCGATGCACGTTACTCACCAGGGTCGAGCGACAAGTGCAATCATTAATGACCGACCACGCGAGGCTACAGGAGAGGAAATGAACACAGGTTTGCCTGTGCTCTAGCAATATCATTTATATTTATTTATTATTATTTGTTATTTTTAAGGAGGGGGGAAAAAATTCTATTTCTAATATATTATACAAAAATTATCAGCTTTAATAAAATACAAGCTTTTTTCTTACAGGTAAGAGGTAGAAATCAGATTAACGAGGAGAAAGAGCCAACAAAAATTCATTCCTGTCTTGAGAGAAGAAAGGGAGGCGAACTCCGAAGACTACAGTTAGAAACACAGGAAGTTATAGACCTTCATTTGAAACACCTTAAAAAAAAAAAAAAATTCTCTCACCCAAAAATTATGTTTATTGTTTAATGTAGTACTTCCGGAAGAAGAACTTTGATCAGACCTGGGCGGAACCCAACTACAGATCAAGTTTAAGCTTCATACGATCTTAAAGAAAAAACTTTTGATACGGTTGAAATGTCTATTCCTGCGAAAACTAAAGACCAGTGACGCGGCGAACCTATGACCCGCGCCAGCTTTTTCACAGTTGCTAGGCAACCATTTGTTTGTGTTTACGCGGGTTGATTTAGATTTTCTAATTGTGTGGATAAATTTATATTCTAACTGTATTCTTTTTGTCAATCACGCATTGACACAAAAGCAATTTAAATGCTATCTTATAACCTTTAGTTTGATCATTACAGTTCTAAAACGCAAATGACGACAGATGCTTTTGTAGTATTTGAAATAAAGCAAAAAGTGTTTACAAAATATCATAATAAAATTGTATAATTTTACTCATATTTTGTTTGTTAAAAAAAATCGACAACCCAAAGCAAATAACCATATTTAGATTTTTCTTCAGATAAAACACACTTTTGTTCAGGTTTTGTTCAGCTTATGTTTGTAAAAAGAGACTTCCATAGCCACTTGTTTCGGTCCCGTTTTACCCAGTTAAGCCAACTGAATATTAAAGATGTTTAGTTTTAAAAATACGAGGGTCGTTTGAAAAGTCCGTGCAAAGTCAGAGAGATAGCACTACTGGCGCGTATCGAGGTTATGTTTAGTTAGTAGCATCTCTTGGAAGAACACACACCAAGTTTCAGCCAGATCGGTCTATTTCTTTGTGTTTGGCATTCGTTTGAATCGAGGAAGTCGAGTGATTTTCAAAATATGGACGAAAAAGAATTTCGTGTGTTGATTAAACACTACTTTATGAAAGGCAAAACGCCTCAGGAGACTAAAGAGAAGCTTGATAAACATTATGGTGACTCTGCACCTTCGATTAGAACAGTTTATAAGTGGTTTCAAAATTTTCGGAGTGGCCATATGGGCACAAGTGACGCTGAACGTTCTGGACGGCCCTGTTGAGGTTACTACTCCAGAAATCATTGATAAAATCCATGATATGGTGATGGATGACAGAAGAGTGAAGGTGCGTGAGATTGCTAGTGCTGTGGGCATCTCGAATGAATGGGTACATAATATTTTGCATCAACATTTGGACATGACAAAGCTATCCGCAAGATGGGTGCCGCGATTGCTCACGCTTGACCAAAAACGAAATCGTGTGAAGTGTTGCAAGGACGGTTTGCAGCTGTTCCAGAAGAATCCGCAGGACTTTAAGCGTCGTTTCGTCACTGTGCATGAAACATGGATACATCACTACACTCCTGAGGCCAAAGAACAATCTAAACAATGGGTTACCAAGGGGGGAATCTGCTCCAAAAAAGGCGAAGACCGTTCCTTCGGCCGGAAAGATTATGGCGACTGTCTTTTGGGATTCGCAAGGAATAATCCTCATCGACTATCTGGAAAAGGGTAAAACTATTACAGGTGCATATTATTCATCGTTATTGGACCGTTTGAAAACCGAGCTGCAAGAAAAACGCCCACGACTGACCCACAAAAAAGTTCTTTTCCATCACGACAACGCACCAGCTCACACCTCAGCAGTTGTGGTCGCCATATTAATGGAAATAGGGTTCCAACTCGTTTCACATCCCCCCCTATTCTCCAGACTTGGCTCCCTCGGACTACTATTTGTTCCCCAATATGAAGAAATGGCTGGCGGGAAAAAGATTTTATTCAAACGAGGAGGTGATTGCAGAAACGAATGGCTATTTTTGAGACTTGGACAAATCCTATTATTCGGAAGGGATCAACAAACTAGAGCAGCGTTGGACGAAGTGTATAAGCCTAAAAGGAGACTATGTTGAAAAATAAAAAAGGTTTACCCCAAAAAATTAAGTAGTTTTTATTTTTGCACGGACTTTTCAAACGACCCTCGTATTCAGTTTAAACTTAACTCTTGTGCAAATGGGCATTAGTGACCCAAGAGGTAGTACTTAAAACAAAATGAACAAAATTTGACCCACGTCTCAAAAAGGTTCGCCATCCCTGCTATAGACATTCAAAATTTTATTACTAACGCAACACTTTTCTCAGAAATAAGAGAAAATAAATAATTTACGAGAGAAAAGTTAGAAAATGTGAGATAAAAGATTCGAGAAATTAGAAAACTCGATTCAAATACGAGTGAGATTTAAGTTATTAATTTAAAAAATTCTAATGAATTTAAATAAATTAAATTCCACAAACATTTACGTGAATTAAATCCCCGTCCATTAAAATTTATAAATACCTCCCCCCCACAAACTGTAGAAACAAAATTCTAATCTGATGGAAAAGTGAAATTGGTTGAGACCTATATTCACAACACAGAAATGGAAAAGCCAAAATATAACTTACCAGCCCCCGAAACCAACGGAAACATTTATAACTTTTCCTTGATATAATTTGGTCACATTTCAGCCAAAATTAATCAAATTTCCATGAATGATATGACGTCATCAAATGGTCTGAACTAAAATTAAAGTTTCGTTTTTAGCTAAACTTTGTTTCATGAGTTTTAAAATAATTTTATGTGATTTGACATAGATCTTTTTTTGGGTATAAATAATATTAAATTGTAAGCAGTTCCTTTCTAGATTATTAATTTGTAAGCAGTTCCTTTCTAAATTATTAAATTGTAAGCAGTTCCTTTCTAAATTTTCAAATTGTAAGCAGTTCCTTTCTAAATTATTAAATTGTAAGCAGTTCCTTTCTAAATTATTAAATTGTAAGCAGTTCCTTTCTAAATTATTAAATTGTAAGCAGTTCCTTTCTAAATTATTAAATTGTAAGCAGTTCCTTTCAAAATTATTAAATATTTGGCCGGAAATTACGCGTAAAACTGTTCAAATGTGCCCCCCTCTCTCCTATTCTATGGTTCAAAGTTATTTTTAGTCCAGTTCCAAATTGGTTCGTATCTGGGTTTCGAATCCTATGGGTAAAGACGGAGTTTTGTGTTGGTTCTTTCTTTAAAAATATCTTGGTAGTTTTTTTGGTGATTCCTTTCTAAATTATTAAATTGTAAGCAGTTCCTTTCTAAATTATTAAATTGTAAGCAGTTCCTTTCTAAATTATTAAATTGTAAGCAGTTCCTTTCTAAATTATTAAATTGTAAGCAGTTCCTTTCTAAATTATTAAATTGTAAGCAGTTCCTTTCTAAATTATTAATTGTAAGCAGTTCCTTTCTAAATAAATTTTAGAAACGAAACTTTTCTATATTTCCCTTTTTAACAGCTGATAACATATTTTACTCCCTACAGCCCTGAAGAAGATGCCCTAGTCCCTAGGTGGAAAGTTGGGCATAATAAATTAATAAAAGAAGATTGAAACTGGCGACAATCTTTAGATGACCAAAACGGATGAACAGTTCATAATCTCAAGTCATCCGGTACCTATTTCCTGTGAAATAATCTGAGTAACTCAAATTCAAGAATAAAAATTGATAATAAATGGGGGGGGGGCTCTAAAAAAAAAAAAATGGTCCAACAAGAAAAAATATCACCAAAAAAACTACCAAGATATTTTTAAAGAAAGAACCAACACAAAACTCCGTCTTTACCCATAGGATTCGAAACCCAGATACGAACCAATTTGGAACTGGACTAAAAATAACTTTGAACCATAGAATAGGAGAGAGGGGGGCACATTTGAACAGTTTTACGCGTAATTTCCGGCCAAATATTTAAAACATTTATGATTGGCAATTTTCTCCATTATATGTTGTGGTAGACCTGTTGTATCACTTGGCAGAGAATCCCTTCGTTTTCATTGTTTGGTAAAGTCCAGAATTGAGGATCGTTATATTTTGTAAGGTGGTAGTAAAATTTTTGGTTGCAGCTTTGGAAGTGTATTATTGTGCAAGATTGTAGTGGACAAGGTGTAGGGTATTGTTAGTCCCCATATTAACATTTGGAATTCGTATTTGTAAACACAATAGACAAAAGTCTATTTGCTTTCAATAAATGTTGGATGTTTTATTTTCTTTAATGGAAGGAGAGGGGGCACTTTTCAACATCACAGTCGACCTGTAAGTTTGTGACTTTTTTTTTGTGTGTTTAATCGCAGAGAAGGGGAAAGTGGTCCGAACCTACTACATTAAGAAGCGCAACAAACCGAATATCTTGTTCAAACTTACTAAACACATCACAACATCCCCGAACTGAGTCATTCTTGACTTTTGAACTAGATTTCAGTGGTTTAAAAGAGAAAGTAATGTAGTAGTGAGAGAAATAACTGATAGAAGGTAGATTCAGAGCAAAAGTAATATCACTAGTGGGGAAGCTATTAACATTTGACACAACATTTTTAAATTAAAAATGTATAGATATGTACGTAAAGTACCAACACTGTTTATTGGATATAAATCTGTTCCAGAATACTTGAAAGTTGTAGAAAAACAAAATAAAAAGGTTCAATAATACTGTTTCTGTGCGCACTCTGTAAATTCTGTTCAAATGTGCCCTTTTCTCCACTACCATAGAATCGTGGCATTCATGTTTAGCAGCATCCCTGGACCCTGAGGTTTCGGAGCGTACAGTCATCATCACAGGTACGATTAATCTGTTTGGTTGGAAGAGGTTACTTCCTCAGTTTCCATCTTACCAGGGATGCTGCTAAACTTGCATTCTACGACAAATACGAGACTCGAACAATGTTATCCAGCATTGCCGACCTTATCTCGTTTCCAAAATGGAATTTCTCACACTGGAGAAAAGTATAATTATTTAGACCAAAAGTAGTCTCTCTTCTCTAGCATATTTTGTAAGAAAATACTCGGTAATGAAAAATATTTCGATGGTTTAAAAATGTTTTTTATCCAAAAAAAGAAGGACACATTTAATAAAACTGAAAAACAAACTAGAAGTGTCCTACAAGTAAATAAGGACACAAAAAACAAAGGGATGATGGTGAAGTCATGAAAGAATTTTACTACCACCAAAAGAAAAAAAACTTAAACTAAAAAAGTGGCTAAAGTTTTGAAGTAAGTTCAATAAACTACCACCAGTAGCAGTATGTGTTCGGAACGCTAAGTAACTTTTTACGCTTATTTTTAGAAGCAAAATTTTATACTCTCATACTTTTTTTTTGTACCTGCTTCCATAGAATGGGGTTGAACGTCTGTATTTTTTTTTTCTCCCAGACGAAAAGCAGGTAAAGTATAGTAAGCACTAAGTGTGCAAAAGGTAGCAGGTGAATCGCAAGCTTTCACAGACTAACTTGATGGGTAAATGTTTTTGGTAGGTATAGCTTTCATCTTAAAAGTAATGCTCTTTCAAAAACTTTCAAGCTTAAAATGAAAGAAATGGTATTACGACAAGAAAGGAAGGAAGAAAATCTCGATTATTTAAAAGCCAGTTAAGCGCGTTTGACGTGTGTGTATACACGGACAAACCAAATCTCTATTACGGTGTGCGTTCGACGTGTATACTCGTTGTGAAAAATATAAAATTGCCATTAACTATAAAAACGCAAAATTTTAATAAAATACAATAAGAATATTATTTAGTGGGGATGTTTACTTTACTGCCAAGTATTTAATACGGAGGAGGTGGTGGGAGCCAGCCAAAATAAGTGGTTGGTCTCCGCAATAGAGATTTGGGAATTACGCACACAAATAGAAGCTCTTCAACCCTTGTGCGATACCTTAGATAGTGGTTCAGAGCATGATCTCATTTTACCCAGAATTCAAAGCTCTTTTCTACTGCCTTGTAAAAGCTCTTGCGTCCCCTAGTTAACTAGGAGCAATGCATACAACACGTGAAGCGGTGCAAGTTTTTTTGAATGAGCACAGAGAATGCTCCTGCTATAATCTCAAGCCCCCCCAGAGAGATTGCAGAAAAAGTCGCTTGCAGTGACTATTAAGACTATTGTAAACTTTTGGTTGTTTTTGCCCCGGCTGCGTTCGACGTGTATACTACGTCATTGTCATGATTTTAATTCCGTACACTGTGCGGGGTTTTTAAAAAAAACTAAATTCCATGCTTAATTGGTTAGGTCGATTCTAGGGGTTTGATTTTATGGAGGTTTAGAGAGTTAATGGGAGGGCGCATAAAACCTTGCTGGAAGTGTGACTTTAAAAGAATTTCTACCTTGGGGGGGAGGGGACATCTGACCTACTGCTGCGATCCATATTTTTACACAACATATTGCAGCTAGAACCGTGTTTAAAGCTATGAGCTGCTCCAGGCATAGCATCGTACACATCAACGACTAATGCCAGGGAGCTGGAAGGCAGAGATACCATTGGAACTTCTAAGAATTCAGCTTCGGCCAGCGATCTTCAAAGTTCCTAAAGATTGGGGACAAAGAGGCTTTAGGAGCGTCAGGTGTCTGGGCAAAATATTGAGTGACAATATCTCACACGCTATTCCGACATTCCAAAGACTTTCTTGACTTTCCAAAGAATTTCTTTTACCCCTTATGAATGACAAGAAGAAGGCAACACAACAGAATCACGGACAATGAGTAAAAGAATATCAAGTTGAAGATGCAAGAAATATGGCCCAGTCAGGGAGGTCATGAAAGAGAAAGAGACGCAGTCAGATAATAAAACACGAGAGCGGAAATGGTGAAAAGTGCAGAGTCTGCAGCCAATGTTATGCCGTAAGAAAAAAAGAGAAGCTTTTCCTCAAGCGTAACTAATAGTTTTTGAAATATTTTCTCAAAAGAGTTTTCCTTTTTATTACAGGGGTTTTTCGTAATTAAAAAAAATTTTCATTATTTTATTACAAATAAAATTAAAAAAAGAAAGATGGAAAATGTTAAAAGCTTTTTTCCAGAACAATATTGTTGCTCATTTTCCTTTCTTAATGCGTTTTTCTCACCCGAGTTACTTCAAAGAAAGTTTCTTCATTTTACATTTTTAATTTAATTGCTTTTTTAAAAAAAATCTGTGATCAAGATTTAAAGGCTAAGCTGGGGTTTTAAATTTTTCTTGATTGTTGGTGGCAAGACCAGTAACCATAGTAACATTATAATTACCACTGTAAAAAATAATTACACCTTCCAAGAAGATTTTAAAAGCAGGCAGAACGTTTCGACATCTAAAAGTAGACCAAAGTGAGAGAAGATGGCTCTATACAACGAACAGACCAAAGCTCCAATTTTGTGCAAGTTTCACAAAATATGTATCTCCGTTGAATACCTAATTTCCAAAATGTGATTTGATCGCGATACTTGGAAAAAGGAAGCTGCGGCATAAATGAAGAATACTTAACACAGATCATGCTCGGATGGCATCTCCTCGTTACAGCCGAGGGACCACCCACTGGAGCATATCTTCCCTCTTCAACCCTCTTTGACCATCGAGACTTCCCTCTTTGACGGAGGGAAGAGATTTACTGACATTTTGGCATCATCCTTTCTATTGGGTGGACCACATAATGAAGGGCTAATCGCTTGAAACCTAAATGACTAAAAACCTAAAAAACAAAAACAACTTCCAATATAGCTTCATTCAAAATAATAAGTACATTCAAGCTAATGACTTCACGCCATAAATACATTAAAACTGTCCGGTAGGACAGTTGTATAAGGGTTGATCGACAAAAAGTGCACGAAAAAGCGTAACGTTGAAAAACATCCAACTTTGACAATTTTTTTCTCTCTTTCTACAAAAGATAAAATTCCCAAATTTTCTTTAAAATAAAGGGCAAACCCTCCTTTATAGATATAATTTTTTTGCAACAACTTCATACTAGTAAAAACATTCACGCCAATAAATACATTCAAGCTAACGACATCACGCCATGAATACGTTCATACTAATAATATACATTCACGCCAATAAATACATTCAAGCTAACGACATCACGCCATGAATACGTTCATACTAATAATATACATTCACGCCAATAAATACATTCAAGATAACGAAATCACGCCATAAATACATTCATACTAATAAAACACATTCACGCCAATAAAATCATTGGTCATTAATACCTTTTGCATTTTCCAATGGTTAACTTGGCGTGAATGTAATCCATAATTCCATCTACTATCCTCAGAATTCTTTTATGTTTATGGATTAACTTAACTAGGGACACCCACACACAATGAATGAATTGGTCATCGGAAACTTTTTCCAAGCTAATGACATCACGCCATCCAATACATTCATAGTAATAAATACATTCAAGCTAACGAAATCACGCCATAAATAAATTAGAAAAAAAAATTATTCCCTTATTCTATCTTCTAATTTAATACTCCCACACATTTACAGAGAGATAACCTTCCCCTGATAATCCTGTCATTTGTATTATTTAAAGCTTATAATATCAGGAAATGTAATCCATAATTCCATTTACTACCCTCAGAAGTCTTTTATCTTTATGGATTAACTTAACTAGGGCACCCACACATTAACATAGTCCTGCATACAACATTATAATCCTTGTTTGCCATTTCCTGTTCAGAATCCTGTACATACCAAAAGGCCTTAAGGGGATGATGCAAAAGGATGACTAGAGGTGGTGCACGCTAACCTACTTGAATAAAATTCACTCGATACCCAATGACATTCGCTCTTCTAATATTCAAGACGAGTTATCCATTAAATAAGGGTAACAGACCCCCCCACCCCCGGTCTTGGAGGTGTTCTTCTCTTTGCTTCCTGCGCGAGCGAGGCATTTCAAGGTACCTTCTTCTTGGGGTTAAGACGAAGTTATAATCTTAAGCATTTTTTTTTCCAACTACCTCCACAGACCTGAAAAAAACTCACTTTGACTTCTTTTATCGGCAACTTTTTTCCAAGTTAACCCTTGGAAAAATGCAAAAGGTATTACTGACGTCACTTAGTTACTATGGGTTTTTTCCCACAGCCTCTGGGTTCCTCCTCGCCTAATCTCTTATCTAGATTCGTTGAAAGCTTAAAAGTTTTCTCTCTCATTCTTCCTTCTTTTTCTTTTTTGAACTAAGTAATTGAGTTCAGCAAAGCTACGGTTTGGAATTTTATATTTAAATTGAAGCACTTCTTCTTTACAATTTTAGCGGCATTTCAATTTCTTTCACTATTTTTTAATATTTTTCATCAATGAATTCATAATTTAAAAGACTTTCAGCTTTTTTCAGTTATTTTTTTTCTTCCTTTTTCAACTATTAGCATCGGAAGTTCTTTGCATTTTAGCATTCTCACCGGAAATATCTCTCTGATGTACAAAAAGAAAAAGTAGTAGCTACCAATATTTCTGACAAAGACGTAAAATTTAATTCTGTAAACTACAATAAGAAAAGAAGTCCGCCTGGTGTTTTTCCAAACCAGATTTCCCAAAGGCTTCTATTGAAGCTAATTTTTCTTTATCTACATTCAACTAGTAAAAAAAGAGTTGAAATTTTTATTAGTAAAAACTCACAGAACCAACTTGAGAAACACACCATTGAAAAGTACTGCTTCAAAAGAAGACCTCTTACCGAGCTTAAAATCTATAGATTTTTTCCTGTTTAAACATGCCTGTTTGTGGCAGTACTCACTCATAACTGGGGAGAATGACTGGTATTCAGTATATATAAATCACAAAACTTTCGTGATTATCCTAAAACCAAGTATACCTAAACAAGTTATATTTGTGCTGTAAACGGAAAAGTTAAGCTCTGTCTGATGCTTGGAAAAACCTTCGAATTTTCAATAGTTACTGAAGAAAAGATAAAGTTGATGAAGAATAAGTTTAAATAAATGTTCTAGTTCATTTTAATGGTTAAAACTTAATGACCTAACAAGTTCATTCATTAACAAAACGATAAAAGGGACTTTGCACAGTGACATCATCATGATGAGAATTGAACTTTATTAGTTGCAAATATGTAATCATTGTTAATTTACATAATTAATCGAGTATTGGAAAGGGATTCGACCAAAGCTCTCGACTATATTAAAGCTCCAACAAATCCAATACAGCCTACTCCCGAATGGGAGTTGGTAATGTTAGTGTGTGGGGTTTGTTCTAGGGAAAGGCTATAATCATGAGTAAGGCGACGAGCTTGGATTTCGACCTAAAGGGGTTCGCCAAATCTGTATTTCAGCAGGGCTCTATCGTGAAATTTAATATGGAATGTATGTATGTAGCTGAACGATGTAAATGTTGTCAGAATGGGACAACTAGCAATATCGCTAGCAGTAGAGAATTAATAAATAGCAAACAGGGGAAAAAACCACTTGGCTGGTTAACTTGGCAAAAACATGCGAATCAACAAAGAGAGTGAACAAGACTTACGACTTAAGTACAGAAGGAAACCTAATGGGGAAAAGCATTATAATTGTGCTTTTCAAGTCTTTCATTTAAAAGTACTTCATTAGTTAAGTACAACATGCAGATCTAATATCTCACTATTTTGTAGAAAAATAATATTGTACACTTACTTATTTTTTGTTTATGTTTTGGACTTCAGTATGTAGTCCAGGAATAGAAATGTAGGAATTGATTGAAAACTAGATCTTTCTCAGTTTGCTCAAGGTTTCAGCATGAAAAGATGTTCGAGGTTTCCTCAATGGCTGATGATATGTTACTGAGCAGTTCCAAGATGTACACAGTACTTGAGGAGGTTATACTCAGCTATGATTACAATCATATGTGGCCACTGCTTTCTTAAAGCAATTTCTCGAACTGTCCTGTAATTGTTTGAAGCTAAGTTTTATTACTAATAGTTCCGATTTTTTTAAATTTTATTTGTTCATAATAACAGGATTATTTGGTGGAGGGGTAATAGGCATGGTTCAATATTATCGCGTGGAATGCCTAATAATGTCCACGCCAAAACTATGCATGTCAAAACGATTGGCCAAAAAAAAAAAAAAAACAAATATAAAGCTTTAGTAATGTGCCAATGATTTATTGCGTTATGGAATACTTTGCGTCAGCTAGTTTATTCGACAATAAAAATATAACAATAACTGCTAAACACATGTAAATGAGCGGTACATAAATGCAACTCTAGGGAATCTGATTAGCCAATAATGACGCTGGAATGTGGTAAAAACCCACCACAAGTCTAGAGTACTTTCAAGTGCAGAATGAATGCTAGGGTCTCTTAACTCAACGACACGTCAAAGTTCTGTCCACTCAGTTAAAGCCTGCAAGTTTTACAATAAGGATCAACCAGCAAGTGTGTAAAAGTATGTTCAGGCGGGCTTTACATCCATCTACCAAATTAGGTGTCGTGGACGGAGGCGACCAGCTAACATACTTTACTATAAATTTCTCATATTAACCATTAAATAAAATCCAAGGCCTAGACTAGTACCGCAATACATCTTAGCTTTGCGGGTCTAGCCTATAATCGCCTAACATACTTTACTATAAATTTCTCATATTAACCATTAAATAAAATCCAAGGGCTAGACTAGTACCGCAATACATCTTAGCTTTGCGGGTCTAGCCTATAACCACTCGGCTATTAACAAGTCTGAACCTGTTGAAGTAGCTACCTTTCTTAAGTGTGATAATGTGAAAGTGTGTAATAAATGAATAAATGAATGCATGAATGATGAGCTAGAGTATTCTAGTTGATTAGTTAATTCCAAATAAAGGTAACACTTTATCTACATCAGCAGCCTCAACTTGAACAGTGTAAATTGTAGGAAGGGTCAGAGTAATTACGCTGTTAGGCTAGAATACCCTCAGTGACACGTCAAGATTAAAAAAAAAAGTATTTCCAATCAAGAACAAAATTAATCGACTGATCTAATGAAAATTAAAAAGATAAATGAAGTAATAACCCCACAAATATAGTCTAGCTACTGCCTCAAAATATAACGTGAATAGATCGGGGGAAAAAGACTTTAGGAAAAATGAGCAGAAACGTATGACACATTGACAGAAATAATAAATCGGCGTGTAATGAACAACAACAACTGGCAAAGCCCGCCGGGACAACCAACCAACCAAAACAACGCAGACTGGACGGAGGGCGTGGCGTGGCACACAGGCCACAGAAAAATATGGTCATGACTTGTGTCGAGGAGTGTTGGGATGCGGAAGGGTCAGCCAATTAAAATGGAATCCAAATATTTCTGGTAATAGATCAATGTCAGCCAAGACTGGCGTCACCATTCGTACTAATCCATTACCCTAAAGAGAAATAATGCCCTTTTTTTTCCCGCTGCTTTTCTTCCTTTTCATTTTCTCGCCCCTTTTTGTGCGCGCCATTCTATATAACTCTCTTGGTGCCACTGGTTTATCTATTATCAACAAAAAAAAAGAGCAATCTACATTTCTAGAAGTTATTCATTAATAAAATTAATATTATTTTATCATTAAAGTTATCAAGTTATTGAGCTAAACAAGAAAGTACTTACATAGCTACAGGGAACCAACTGGAAGTAACGCTTTCGGGCCCCTTGCTGTAGGGGGGCCCGGGCCCCTTTAAACATTTATTTATTTACTATTTATATTATAAAAAAATCATATATTTAATTAACTTTTTTTGTTTATAAATATCGTTTAGAAGTATTAAAATATCAAATATATTCATTTATTTAAAATTAATTATAACTACAAAACAACATTATTAAATAATCATCCACGTAACCTCATCTATTGGTCTCTCGTCTGAAATATTCAGCATTGTTTGCTATTGAGAATAAAGAAGCAAGTCAATTAAACACGAAGACTCTAATTGACAAATTTGCGGCTGCAAAATCTAGACGACAAAATCATTTAAATTACTTTTTAAACTTTGTTTATATTCAAATATGTATTTTACTTTGTATAAACGGTTGAAATAAAAGAAAGGGCCCCGTAGTTAGAATTTGCTTTTGGACCTAAAAAATCTAGTTACGCCGCTGGCAGCCCTAAACTAGGATAAACTGTAATGGTTTTTGAGGAGATATTGGTTGTAGATGTTGATGGATAAATAACACTTTTAGTATCGGTATAAGATTTTGTATATTTATATGACTGACTGCCAAGGACTGTATACTTTACACTACAAGAACAGAACAGACTGACTGACGTGGCTAAACGATGTGTACAACTCAAGTGTAAGACTTTGAACAGAATATCAGAATCTCCGAATCACAGAATCTCCTTTTTGACTTTCCTCTCGTTCTTATATAAATTCACCGAGCCTCCCTTCTCTGTGTGCCGAGGGGGCTGTCTCTCTCTCTCTGGCTAGAGTGGGTGAGTGGTGGGGTTTCACTACCCCTACGCTAGAGTGGATGAGTGGTGGGGTTTCACTACCCTTACATAAACCAAGCTTTCCTACAAGAACATTGT
The DNA here is from genome assembly GCF_049639745.1 of Rhodnius prolixus. Lineage (NCBI taxonomy): Eukaryota > Metazoa > Arthropoda > Insecta > Hemiptera > Reduviidae > Rhodnius > Rhodnius prolixus. The sequence goes on along the minus strand of NW_027411583.1, from coordinate 7,593,778 downwards.
TACCCAAATAAGGCGCCACGGTAGCCGAGCGGTTAGAGGCGAGACCTGTAAAGCAAATATCTATTGTGGTACTGGATTTGATTCCCCTGGTCTAACCCTTGGATTTTATTTAATGGTTAATATGAGAAATTTAATGTAAAGTATGTTTGCTAGTCACCTCCGTCCACGACACCTAATTTGGTAGTTGGACGATAAGTCTGCCTGAAAAAATAGGCGATTACTTAAACTTTACTTTTTACTAACATATCACGGCCCTTCTGAATCCTATTTGGAAGTACAGACTTGGGAGGGTTCAGTCAAGGATTATTAACTTAGTCGATTGCCTCATCTACCTTATGGTATCGAGGTTGCTTCTAATCTTAGAGGCGGGGCGGCCATTTTTATGCTTCTACCAGAAGGATCGCTTCCTACTAGGGAAGGTGGATATTAGGACCCTAGGACCCTATTTTGTGCCCTTCGAGTTGTGTGTACTGTGTTAAAGTGTGTATGTTCTGGAGAATGTGTGCATAACGTGCTGTGGTTACCCGTGGGGTCACTACTTCCCAAGTGCTTGCATACAACAGGACACTCCTTGCGGGAAATGTTTATTCAAGTAACTGATTTAATAAAATGGAACACATAAACACCTTTTTTTAAAAAAAGAACGAAACAACTCTGAACTCTCAAAAAGGAATGGTACTTCTATAACCTTCAACAACTCTATCAGTATCCTAGCAACCTGAGAAAAACAAATACCCCTTAAACAGCTGTGTTACTACTTAAAACAAAAGAACGTCTTCAACTGGTAGAACTTGATTACTGCCTAATTCAAACGAATTTCTCACTTTAACATCCTTTCTTCCCCCACTTCAACATATATTAAACATATTTACCGCTATAAATATTTCGTTTACTTTTAAAAACTCTACATTTAATACACCTTCAAAGAAAACGCTATTAGTTTTTCTTCTCTTAAATGGTGAAGAGTTATCCATCTTGGCAGATTTTAAATTTTTGAAAGTTTTAGTCAAAATTAATCAACTAGAAAGAAAGCATTTTCCAGTTAAGGAAGATTGTTTTCCTCCTGTTGGCTCTTACGAATTCCCTTTAATCTTCGTACAGTCAATACAATCACTTGGGAATCTGCATTGGGAACATTTTCTTCGATAAAATAACATAATTGCTGGACAGTTGTGAGGTAGAAGTTAGATTTAAGGTCTCCTACTAAAGAGTTCATTTTGTTATCACAAGTAAAAAAAGGATGCTGTGGAGATTGGTAAAGAGAAAGGAGGAAGTCCGCATAGCGACGCTTTCCAGGGTTTGAGGAGGCCAGCGAAGATTCTGTCTGGGCAATTATAACCGGAATTGAGACAGGCTGTGTGTGGCCCTGAATAAAGAGATCAATTTCGTGACAGGTTTCCTCTCGAGAGCATTGATTCATCGAGAGAATCTGAAGACTGGGAACGCGCGATGCCATTTTACAAGGACAAGATTGGAAAGTTACCAGGATGAGGAAACTCCTATCAGATACCATCCCTAGGTTACAGGGACTCTAGGAAAACTATTTAACTTTGACTTATCCAAAGAACTTTTAAATACCATAAAGACGTAAAGATCTATTACTGTCCTACCAAAACACGTTATGTGACGTAGATAAACAATGGCGTTAACTGTTAACTGTTATTTACTTTCAACGCCCATCCTTTTACACTTATTTACAACTTGTTTTATGCATTTAAGGCGAGGGACAAAATTAGGCTGTAGGGACCATTAATTACAATCTCTAAGAATTACTTAGGGACACGACATCATCAGTAACCCTTCCAAAAAACACACTCCAGACCTAGGTCCTACCCTGAACGTTGAAGATTAATTCATTACTCGTTGAAAGGGAACTAATTTCATTAATTTACATTTCGGCGCACTGCTAAGAGTATTAAAGTGCAGGTAGTAAATCAATCTGTAGTAAGTGTGTACTCCAGCATCCCTAACAAAAACAACAAGAGTGGTGGTTACAGCAAAATCTATTTAAAGTACAAGAGATGCTGCTGGAAGCTGTAAATGAGAAGGGGAAAGAAAAGGGAGAATGAATTTTCAGCCTGTATTTTGTTCAGGCTGAACAGTTAAGTGCAGCTTTGGAAAATATGAGGATATCCGGCTTAATTTTTTTGGGGGTCATCAATTTTCACAGGTGTTTTACCCCTTTTCCAAATATCTCCTCTTGTTACCTGAGATGTTAGAAGTTAGGCTAAGAAATCTGTGGATTATGTCCCCAAAAACCTACATTGCTCTTTTTTACGACTAAGCCTTTGTCCATCTTTGTCTCATTTTTTGTCGACTTTCATAGGCTGATAAGACCAGGGGTATCCCTGTCGTAGTGGATGGATTATGTCCCCAAGTAAGAAGAAAGAAGTCTTTCGTCAATTAAAAAAAAAAAATATATATATATAACTTATAAATAACTTAAATGAGTAGGTATAAAGTATAAAAATCACAAATTAATAAATCAAATAATAATAAGAAAAACCAAGAAACTATTATTTTAATTTATCAACTGGAATTTTTACTGATCTTTAGCCATAATAAAGAGGTCCACATGGTACTCTGACCGCCAGGAGAGTCTGTTTGCTCAGACAGAATAAACTTTTAGCAGATCAAGATAATGTCCCCAAAGGATCGACCATATATTTCTTAGCAGGGATTGATCTTAGTGTTTAGTGGCGCCCCTATATCTGGGAATCTAGATTTTAAATTTCAAATCCCCAATCACGACTTGATGTTTTTTAAGTAACTTCCTCATTCGTACGAGATAATGAGGAAATATTGAGCCACCATGGGCCATAACGCCAATAAGTTAGTAAGAAAAGTTTTAGTTAGGCAGTTAAAGTAGTTATACTCGTATACCTACAGTAAAGTTAGGCAGCCTAAAATATGTCGAATAAGTTGGAATACGTAAAACTTTTCTCGGCATTTTGAAATGAACAAATTGGAAACCTTTTTAAAAATGATTTTAATAAAATTATAATTTAAAACATTTCATTCAAAATGGGCTGTACGATAAAACAAATAGAAATGACTGGACTAAATTTACAAAGAATCAATTTACGATTGTAATATTTGTGGTTGGCTTAAATTGATTCTAATCAGAGAATAAAACGGGAGAAATCAATGGGAATAATTTATTTCGGGAGAAAGTTTACATTTGAATTCCATTGGCCAATAAATCATGCAAGAGTGAATAAATAATAAACGAGTATATGGGAGGCGGCAAACCACAATCCCGTATTTATTTTATTGTATGTTTTTTAAGGAAGTAAATATTATATAAGCACATATTTCACATATGATATTATCCAATTTTCCAAAACAATCAGGAAAAATGAAATAACATGAACAGGAAATGCTTCCATATGAAAGGAAAATTTAAAATGATCACTTCTTCGTCTTTTTCCTTCATTTTCCGTTGCTTTCTTCCTGTTCTTTTACTGAAACTATATATTGGTTTGGGAAAATTGAATACAAATTTTCTCTCTCCCACGCTGGGCGGGCACCTCTCCTAAAGAATATATTATTTCCCTACCCCCTCACCGCGAAGGAAAATGAACTAATTTATATTCAACATAGTATTAGATGAATTTGAAAAGAATCAATTTACAATTGTAATAAAAACAGTAATATTTGTGGTTTGGCTGAGAAATAGATTCTAATCAGAAAATAAAATAAAGGGAAAAAAAAGACAAATGGTTTTTCATTATTTTCCGAATTTTCTCCCCCCCCCCAACAAAAAAATGAAAAACTGTATACTACTCACACGACTTTCTTTTAATGGTATCCTGTACTAATGGGGAAGGGAGGACTTGGTGGTGTAGCGGAGATTCCTAGAATGGGTGAGGTATTTCAGGCTATGTGTAAGGCTACAGGTTGCCTAAGGCTGGAAACATAGTTTCAGTGGTGGAAAGGCGAGCAAAGCGGCGATGATAATTGCTTCAAATCAGAGAGAGCAACGAGCAGCGAGCAAAAAAAGAGTCGCATGCACATAGTGACCGAGTTTAGTCGTGTTTCTCCTTTCGACGAAACAAGATGGAGGAATTATTTCTATATGAAAATTCTCCCTGGACAATTTTGGTATTTACAGCAGCTTAGAAGCAGGAGGCTGCAGTGTTCCTTGATATAAACAGGACTAGACATGAACTTGGTGAATTCCATCACTTTGTACCAAACAACTTCGGGGGAGCATCCTAGCAAGTTTCACACGTATTTTTGAATATCTATTTCAACATTTGATCACATACTAGCCAGTGTTGAAGGCATAGAATAGGACTAATTTCAATGTTAACCCCATTAATCCTGTCCCATTTCTTATCCAACACAAATCGTGTTGATGTAGAAGATCCTTTAAGTCTCTCAAGAGGTTTCTTTACAAAAAACTACACCAATAAATGCAGCAATATCCCATTTTAACCTTGAAAATTGAGCGCGATGAGAGCGAAGAAATCAAACAAGTCACAATACGTTGCTCTACTCTCTCTCTTGGTAGCGTCGCTCTATCTTCGCTTTGCTCCCCACGGTTAACTTGTGTTTGTTTTCGCCGCTTTACTCTTCGCTATCATCGCCACTTTGCTCGCCCCGCTCCACTATGTTTCCAGCCTAAGGAAGCATCCTCAGATAAGTGGATTTCACTCTATACAGACAATAAAGGCCAATCAATGATCGTCTCCATGGAGGCGCTTAAGGGGCTGCTGTTAAAGTTGGATCGGAAGCTAAGAGAAACGACCCTAAGTGAAAAACAAGGGTCACTTCATGCTTCAATCTTAATTTTCAAGTTACATAATCAGAATAATAAAAATTACCAGTACTTCAATTCGGTTTGAATGACAAGGAGAGCAGGCGAGGGCCAGAATCCTAAATCTTGTTAATTTTAAATTGCAGTAAGTAGTTGCAAAGCGCTGATTTCTTAGTGGGAGATCTCCAGTTCAATTTCCGTACATTCCCACTTTTTATTCGATATATAGTTAGGAAAAATGTTAACAGACAAGTTAATGCTTTTGCCACAGTCCACTGACACCTAATTGGGTAGTTGCGACGTCAAGCTCAGCCTGCAAAAAATAGGCAATTACTTTTTTAGCAGAATGAATTTAAATTCTAAGATAGAATAATTTTTAAATCTATAATTTGTATGAATAGGCCTCATACTCCAAAAAATGAGGCATTTGCTCCCACACAATATCTTTTAATATTGGGTAGCCTAGCAAAACAAAAACAACTTTACAAAAGGAGCCTGCCCTAACTAGCTTTTCCATTTTCCAACACTTTCCCTCGGCCTTTCCCGTCTCCTTACTGCAGCTTCACCTCCATTTGTGGAAGGCTCTAAGGCCAGCAGCAGCTGCAGCATATCCTCTCTCTCATTTACCCACCATATCCCACCATTTACCCACAATTACTCCTTCTTCTTTTGAATCCACCCAACCATCCTTACACGCCTTCTTCTACATTTGAATAAAGGTGGTGCCAAAGCCGGCCGCTTGTTCTTCTGATCTTGAAACACAATGGATTCTCTTTCTAATTCCATTTTTTTTCTATTTTTGTTTTGCCTTACTTCAAAAAAATTTCTTTATTCCTATTGGCCGCTGTTTCCATTTCTGCGAAAATATCGTTTGAAAAGTCTTGCTTATATAAAAGATCTGGCTGGTTATATCACTTTTCTTTTTTTTTGGCTTAGGCAATCACTTCTACCTTCTTATTTCGAACCTTCTGCTACTGAAGAAGAAGTGCTTCTTAATGAAGACTTCGATGTTAATTTCGAGAGAATATTATTCATTTACAACTACTTCCTGCACATAATGTGCTTCTTGCCACCCGTCAAATACGAAATTCAACTATATTATGGCAAACATTTTTACTAGTAATTACGAGGGTCATTCAATAAGTAACGAGACAAATTACTACTGCTCAAAAACAGCTAAATTGATCCGTATGAAACTTTCAGGACATAAAGTTGGCAACCTTGCGATGACATCTGATCAGCAGTTCAATTATATTTTGTAAACATAACCTCAAATTTACTTAGTTAACGATGGCGAGTCCGCTCGAGAACTGCACCGTGGAAGAACAACGTGCCGTGATCAGATTTTTAGTCGCGGAAGGTGAGAAAGGTAGTAAAATCCACAAAACAATGTTAAAAGTGTACGGAGACAATTGTTTGAATCGTTCGAACGTTTACAAATGGGTAGAACAGTTTCAAAGTGGCCGTACAAAAGTTTCTGACGAGCAACGCAGTGGACGACCGATCGAAGTTGGGACTTCCTCTCTCGAATCTCGGATTGACGCGTTAATTCGGGACAATAGGCGTAGTATCACCGTTGAACTGATAAGTGAAAAAGTAAGCGCGAGTGTTGGAACTGTCCATAACATTATTCACAACAAGCTGCTGTACAAGAAAACCTGTGCGAGATGGATGCCCAGACAACTACACGGACGCTCACAAAGAAACCCAGCTTCAAATCAGTCAACAGTTGAAAAATCGATATTCGACTGAAGGAGAAGGTTTTTTTTTTTCAAAAGAATTGTAACGTGTGATGAAACATGGACCCACCACTATGAGCCAGAGTCAAAACGACAGAGCCTTGAGTGGAAGCATACGACTTCTCCCATTCGGAAAAAAATTTCAGGACCCAGCCATCTGCCGGTAAAGTCATGCTTACAGTATTCTGGGATTTTCAGGGGCCAATTTATTGTGATTTTCTTGAAGGCCAAAGAACAATCAACAGCCAGTACTACAGTGACATGCTGGAAAACAAGATATGACCTGCGATTGGAACTAAACGCCGTGGGCTCTTGACTGAAGGCGTGATTTTGCTTCATGACAACGCCCGTCCACATACGGCACAGCTGACGAAAGAGAAACTTCAGAAACTAGGATGGGAGATCCTTCCACATCCCCCCTACAGCCCCGACCTCGCCCCATCAGACTTCCATCCCCCCTTAAAGATGGTCTACGAAGGATACATTTTCGATCCAATGAAGAGGTAAAAAATCAGGTGCAACATTTGTTAGCAGAACTTTAAAAACACATAACTTTTGTACAAAGTAAAACTAAGTGTATTACCAAGTCCTGAAGTATTGGTAACTAAAACTTAAGTACAAAACTACCCAAGTTATAATGATTAAAATGGAGGAAATATAGTAAAACAATAAAAATATGAGAAGGGTGTACTGGATTCCCAAGGTTCGAATCCAACTGCCATGGACAATGTTAACGATAGACAACACTGTTCCCGGAGGCCGGCAGTGAACTGAGAACTCTTAAGCATTGATGACTTCCGACTTGACGCGCTTTAAATAATATTGACAATAAAAAATCCAGGTTTTTTTTTTTTTTTTTACTAATTAAACTTTCCATGTACAAAGATTTTAAAACAAAGATTGAGAAAAATACCAAAAATTAGAAAATCGATAAATATTAAAATTTTCACCAGAATATTAAGGAAAAGAGCCAAATTCAAGGAATTATTTTCATGGAAAATCTTATATATATATATATATATATATCCGGTTACACTATTTAAGGGCACTTCTCCTAATTTCCAATTCAAGAAGTAGATACTTATTCATCTTTTAAGCTCATTAATTATAATTAAGCTCTCTAATAAGTGGAAGTACTTCGGAGCTTATTGACAGTTACTTAAATTGGGTATTAAAAGAAAATACTCGTTTAGTTGGGTCTTGAGATCGACGAATAAAAAGACATCATTAAATTAATAAGCTTTTTCCAAATTTAGATCCTGTTTAGCTCTTTAATAGCTTTTCCCCTTTAAAAGTTGATTTTTCAATAAAATTCTAAATAAAAAAAAATAAATAAATATGAATGAATGAATTCTAAAGCATATTAATGTAAACACAATAATGCAATAAAATTATTTAATGATAACTTTCATTATATTTCCATTTTGGGCAATCAATTTGTATTAATTAAAACTGTCCGGGGTAGTGTAAAGGGTGAGCATCAAAAAAACTGAACTAAAAAGAAAAAGTAATGCTGGAAAACACCAAACTTGGGATTTTTTTTTTTCTCTTTTCCTTAAAATAAATTTTCTTTAAAGTAAAGGGTTTATCCTGGTTTTTAAGTATAATTTTTTTTTTGCAACAACCCAAATCAAATAGATTTCAAGAAATAGGATTCATGATAACATTGTTCGAAGCTCTATAAGTATTGTGAACTACGTAAGGTCATGAGTAGGGAACGGATTCGTATGTATTTACATATTTTTTTCTAGGAAATTTACAGACGTTTTTCAACTAGAAGTATTCATACTGACACTTTTTAAGCCGTTTGAGTCTACTTTTATTTCACATATTTCCACATATTTGGATGTTATCGCATATTTCTACATATTTGATTAAAATAAATAAATATTCCTACATATTTAATCAAAATATGTACATATTTTTCATTTTGGGCATATTTTCATAATTGGGAGGTGGTTGATAGGAACTGTGAACCACAGACTGTAGGGCTGTGAATGGTTATTGTAATTTACACAGAATGCTGCTAAACAGTGACGGGCACTTGTTAGTTCTTTGAAGTTGTCAGACGTTGTCTGTTCTTTCAGCTCGTTCGTTGAAGTGTCCAATTCATTTCGTTCGGTCACTTAGTGTATTCTTTTTTGGGTGAAATGCCACGAACATCGGCCTCAAACAAACAACTGGTTGCTAAATATCTTCGCGAGTTTCCAGCAGAACTTTTTCGAAGTGATGGAGACATTTTGTACTGTACAGCATGTGACAAGCGCGTTTCTTGTGCTCTCAACGTTCCCAAGTCACCCAACATATTGCCACCGGATCGCACATAGAGAATAAAAACAGAAAGAAAGAGAGGACGTCCTATCAAGCCTTCCTTACATCTCCATCATCAAGTAAGTCTACTCTGAGTACAGATCTGTGTCGGGCTTTGGTTAGAGCAGATATCCCTTTCCACAAACTTAAAAATCCTCATTTCAAAGGATTCTTAGAGACCTGTATTGGGAAAAAAATGCCTGAAGAGAGCACTCTGCGGAAAAACTACCTGGAAGATACACTAACCAAAATTCGAGAACATATCAAAGATGGACCGATTTGGGTGTCAATTGATGAAACCACTTTTGCTCATGCCTTGCATCGAGTAGCAGAAACTGTCCGATCTTTGTTCAGTGACGTAGATTCCTTAATCTCCTCGGTTAAAAAAGTGTTCTTAAAAGCACCAAGTCGCATTAAAATGCTAAAAGATCTCTATCCAGACTTGTGCCTTCCACCAGAACCAATATTGACAAGATGGGGTACTTGGCTGGAAGCAGCTCAGTATTACTATGAAAACTACAATAAAATCAAGAATGTCCTTTCACATCTCGAAGACGAAGCAGTAGCGATAAATACAGCCAAGTCTTTATTCAAGAAACCTAATTTAAGGAACGACCTGGCATTCATTTCTGGCAATTGCGTATTTCTTGCACAAGCCATTACCCAACTTGAGTCCCAAAATGTTCGACTGACAGAAAACGTGTCCAACGTTAAAAAAGTCATCGAAAAGGCATTTTTTTCCCAATATAGGTCTCTAAGAATCCTTTGAAATGAAGATTTTTTAAGTTTGTGGAAAGGGATATCTGCTCTAACCAAAGCCCGACACAGATCTGTACTCAGAGTAGACTTACTTGATGATGGAGATGTAAGGAAGGCTTGATAGGACGTCCTCTCTTTCTTTCTGTTTTTATTCTCTATGTGCGATCCGGTGGCAATATGTTGGGTGACTTGGGAACGTTGAGAGCAAGAAACGCGCTTGTCACAAGCTGTGCAGTACAAAATGTCTCCATCACTTCGAAAAAGTTCTGCTGGAAACTCGCGAAGATATTTAGCAACCAGTTGTTTGTTTGAGGCCGATGTTCGTGGCATTTCACCCAAAAAAGAATACACTAAGTGACCGAACGAAATGAATTGGACACTTCAACGAACGAGCTGAAAGAACAGACAACGTCTGACAACTTCAAAGAACTAACAAGTGCCCGTCACTGTTTAGCAGCATTCTGTGTAAATTACAATAACCATTCACAGCCCTACAGTCTGTGGTTCACAGTTCCTGTCAACCACCTCCCAATTATGAAAATATGCCCAAAATGAAAAATATGAAAAAATATGTACATATTTTGATTAAATATGTAGAAATATTTATTTATTTTAATCAAATATGTAGAAATATGCGATAATATCCAAATATGTGGAAATATGTGAAATAAAAGTAGACTCAAACGGCTTAAAGAGTGTCAGTATGAATACTTCTAGTTGAAAAACGTCTGTAAATTGCCTAGAAAAAAATATGTAAATACATACGAATCCGTTCCCTAGTGATGACTAATAAAAGACAAGGATACATTTACGAATAATTAATTCATACTACTCGTATGTCTATACTATTAGTTCTTTTTATTTCGAGATGGCCTCAAAATATTCCAAACTTTTTGCAGTTTAGGAATATATTGTTAGTTTTAACTAAAATTGCAAAATTAACTGCCGATAGTCACTACTTGAAAACGCGTGACGAATAAACACTTGTCATAACACAAACTTTTTACATTTTTTTTCAAGACGAATATCTTCGTCATAAACAGTTAACTGGTAAATAAAAAGTAATTTTACAACAGGAGTGATCTTACAAGTTACGGGGAACTTTAATCCATGAACAGTTCTTAACAGCATTACTTGACTACAATAATTGATACGATGAATTGGCGACATAATATTTCCTATTTTCCTTTGATGAAAATTCTAAACAATGGAAAATGAACTAATAATAAGAAAATAAAGAAAGAAACGGTGATGTGTTTCAATATTTTCTACTAATTGCAAACAATTCTAAAGCAATAAAAACCCCATAGAAGTAAACTTCCAAATGAAGTAGTAGAGTAGCAAGATTACTTTCTCTGTAAATGAAGTCGAAGAAGAAGTAGAAGAACTAAGACTACTGGTAAATGTAATGTTACCAAGTTACAATAACAAAACTGAAGCAATTACAGCAGTCGGAATGGAGGGAGCAGAAAATAGTTAAGGAGGGAAGGCTGGAGGAGGAGGAAAAAGGAGAGAAAACGAACTACAAACGATACCCAGGGAGTTGCGATATCGTTTGTTTTTGTCAAGAGTAGCATTGGGGAGAAAGAGGATAGAGTGATGCTGTACAGTAGCGAAACGGCGCGGTGGTAGTGCGAACTAAATGAAGCGATGTTCTGCTCATTACACATAATTAGCGCAATGGTAAAACGGGCGTTTCGCCACACACCACCCGCCCGCCCGTCCGCCTCTGCACACAGACAGACAGACACACATTTACGCTTTCACACAAACACACTACTCTCTGTCTGCTCACTTCACAGCAATATCACAAACTGCAGTTCTGCGAAGCGTGACTAATTTTTAATTTAAATGTTAATTGTGACTCCCCAGCTCACTCTAGCACTTCCAACTTGTATTGTATCCCTGGCTGTGTTCCTGTGTATTAAGGGGAGAGAGAGACTACGTACAAGTACTGTAACAGCAATGAGTGTGCTATCCCAACTATTGACCCGGAATCCTGTACTAAATAATTCAGAGGAGGGGAACGTTTTAACGGTAATAGAGAGAGAGATGTCGACAGAGAGAGAGAGAGAGAGATTAAATTAGCCAATAGTCCACAAAAAAGAAGTATTTAAATGGTATGTGTCTATTTTAGGTGTGTTCACCTAACACGTCCTGACTATGAAAGACTCTTTAGACTGGAAAGATTATCTTGAAAACGCAGTACAACTTACTGTAAACCATTACTAAGTTCAAAAGCCATACTAGTTACAGACACACTTACATAAAATAGAATCCTGGAAAAAGAAGTGGCGAATTAAAATGAACCCACAGAAATGCCACATTTACTCTCCGGCGGGGCTCCTGTCCACCTGTCCTCTTCAACAGCAATCCTCTTCCTTGTACACAGATCTGGTGCACTACCTTGGGCTCTACATAGACAAAAGACTCACTTGGAACCCCACACACTAGACTTAAAAGACAAGCCATGACGAAACGTGCGAAACTTCTTTACAGACTACTTGGACGGTGCTCTAAATTGCCCATTGAACTTAAAACGTTTAATATACAGTACCATCCTCGAACCTATGGTGGACTTACAGGACTAGAGCTGTGGGGTTCAGCCAAACCTACAAATATACGGACTGTAACAGAGACATTTCAGTCAAAACTACTGCCGACAGATAGCTGACGCTCCTTTCTACGGTGACTAACCTCACTCTTCAACAATGACCTCAACATTCCCTTCATAGACCAACACGCCAAGACGAATAACCAAAAATTCCATACTGCTCTCTCTACTTGCTCAAATCCTCTTGTACAGTCTCTCGCCTCCTCTGACATCCCTAATACTCCTCGCCAACTGAATCCGCCAGTGGCCCCGCGACTTCCTTACAGTCTGAAGAACTAAACGCCATTATTCTCCTCTCTCTCCTCTCTCCTCCTCATATTCTCCTCTTCACATTACCCTATCTCCTATAGAGAGTGCTACCGCTGGGTAGCTTCTCTCCTCCTGCTCTTCCCGCACCAGTTCATCTCATTCACCTCCTATTTACTTATTGTATATATTTATACAGATTGTAAATTACAAAATGAATAAAAATTTTTTTAAAAAGTTCAAAAGAAGGCTTGTTTGCAAGAAAATTGAGGAAGGAAAAACCTAGCCAGAAAACCTAACTTCTAGATTCTACCATTTTCATCAAAATAATAAATTTTAGTAATTCCCAAAATCATTTGTTAATATGTAATTAAGTATTTATAAGAGAAGTGATTATAGCATGCATTGGATTTTTAACACTGGAAATAAATACATAACTTCTTTCGAATTCAGCTAGATTTTCTTTTTTCTTTTTTTTTGAAGTTTACAGCTAAAAATTGTCCCGGTGATGTACAGTGTTGTCAGCAATGGAAGAATCACTCTCCAGGAGCTGGTAGAGAATACTGAAAAAGATGCTCTAGATCTCTAGGAGCCAATTACCTCAGAGAAAAGATGACGCTCTTTGGAAACCCCCATCCACAAAACAAAAATTCAAAGTCATACAAAAGATAGAAGAGCCGAGATTACCCTGAAAATAAAATTACAAGAATTGAAGATGGATAAAACTTGAAATGATAATTTTATCGATCAAATTGTCGAAAGTGAACTAAGATTAAAGTTTTCTTTTTAGAAAGATTTTCTTTTCAAAGTGTTATTAACTGGAGTTGAAAAAGTAAAAAAAAAAAAAATAATAATTCCGAGAAATTTAAAGAGTTTAAAGTGAGGGATCAATTAATTGGAGAGATAAGCCCGGCTTAAGATGATCAGAATGGAAATAAAACATTTTAAAAAGTATCTCTTGAAATATAATTGGAAGACCTTTAATCCGCTCCCCATTCCTGTTTGATATTTTTATCAGTAAACAATTATTTTTAGTAGGGATTCTGGGGGTTAGCTTTGATGTCATGTTTCCTTTAATTTGGGATCACTGAATTTTATTGAACCTGAAGTAATGTCCGCTGCTCTATATTTTCTTCTATCACTAATTCGAACTTGTCAAAAATGACAAGTTAAAACCTTTTCTTACATCAACCTTTTAAACGCTATAAATTAAGCGTTTTAGAGTTTCGAGTTTTGATAGAAAAGCTTAAAAACAAAATAATACTCAGAAAGCTTCAATATTGTCACTTATAATATTGTTAAAGATTGTTATTATTATTATTTATTTTATTCGTTTTGTGTATCACTTACAAAGAGTCGAGCAAATGAATACACAAGAAAACTAATTCTACCAAAAACAGAATAAGTAAAAAAAAAAGGAAACTTTTATTAAATAAATACCTACTAATAAAAAATATAAAAAAGTTAATAAAATGTAAGATTACGTGAAATTGGGATTAAATAAAGCAAATTACAATTAAATCAATGAAGTCAATAAAGTTCGGCTCTTCTTCTCGCGAGATTCTTTTAAATAAATACTCGTAAAAACATAATTCATGATCAATTCATCATTTGAACCTAACAGAGAGTATACAGGGTGTTCAGCATAAGACTACGGTAACTACGGGAGGCGATTCTGGGCATCATTTACAACAAAAAATTCCGTATAAACTATGGCTCGATTCGGCTCCGTTTTATAGATATTTTTAATTTTATGTTTTTTCAAAGTATTACTACTTTTTAGCAAAAAGTTGTCTATATTTCTCAAACTATTAAAGCTACAGCTATTTTTAATAAGCTCATTAGAAAGAACGTTAAATTTCCTTTTAAATAAGCTAATTTGTATTCCAAAATAATAATATTAAGTATTTTACTTTGTGGCCCAAACATAAGAAATTCACGTTATTTGGCATATTTCTCTTTAATTAACTAAAGAATAACACACAAATCTAAACTCGTTAAACGAAAATCCTTTCTTTTGAAATTGGTACCTAACACTCATTTAACATCTTATTCATTTTTCTTCTTTTTATTTTATTTTATTATTTATAATGTAAATTTTATATTTTTGAATATAGTTCTTAAATTAATTAATTATTAAATTACACGTTTGCAAAAAATCATACTGGATTTGATGATTCTGATCAGTTATATTCTTATGGTAGGTGAATTCCTTTCATAATGCCGACGACGTTTTGAGGCCTACTTTTTTGCAATTAATCACAGATTTCTGCGTCAATTTTTAACATAACCCCAATGCATTGTATACCATTCGAAAGGTGATCGTATGTAGATGTTTTTCCTGAATAGTGCACTTTTTTTACATATATAATATTTTTGAGAAAAATGAAGTCAAAGTTTTTGGAAAAAATTAGAAACTTACCATTTCTTAAGTTTGGGCCACAAAGTAAAATACTTAATATTATTATTTTGGAATACAAATTAGCTTATTTAAAAGGAAATTTAACCTTCTTTCTAATGAGCTAATTAAAATTGCTGTAGCTTTAATAGTTTGAGTAATATAGGCAACGTTTGATAAAAAGTAGTAACACCTTGAAAAAACATAAAATTAAAAATATCTATAAAACGGAGCCGAATCGAGCCATAGTTTATATGAAATTTTTTGTTGCAAATGATGCCTAGAATCGCCTCCTGAAGTTACCGTAGTCTTATGCTGTACACCCTGTATACAAAAAGAACATCTTTCTAAATCTTTCTGTCTAATTGAGTGATACGCTGGACAAATAAAACAATATATGTGGCAAATCTTCACACACTTTCAGAACACAAAATTTACAGAAAATTTTAGGATTGGTTTATATACTTATTGATACTGATGTTTAAAGAAATACAGTATTGTCCTGGAGTTCTTAATTGTGCAAATAGTCTTGTTACTGCTAACCGTACTTTATGTAGAAGGTATTTTTGAGTTTGCAAACTATGGTCATATAGATCATAATAGTAGAGACTAAAATTGGAGCTATTAAGAGATTCAATATCTACATTCTTTAAATATAGTTCATATTTGGACAGTACTATAGGGATTATTTCCCTAGCTTCAATATTGTCACTTATAATATTGTTAAAGCTTGTTATCGTTACAATTCTTTAAATTCCCCCCCCCCCCCAGCATGGAAAAACGCTAAAATTTTCTTTATATTTTCCCTTTTCCCTTTTATTCAAATCATTGCTCGGATTTTCTGGCCCTTAATTTTCCAACTAAATCCATCAAGACTAATGAAACAGAAATAAGAAACTACCTTGCCAAACAACAAAAAAAACAACTTACCAAGTAGTATTGGACATGATTTGAAAGAGTGGTACACTTTAAAGATGGATAAAGGAGACAAGAAAAAAAAGATCAAACAGAACTGGTTCTGTGAAAAGAAAAAAGAAGAAGAAAAACATAGTGAAGAGAGAAAAACAGTGCTGGTTGGCATGCTACAGGAAAAACAAAAAACACACACACAGAGAGAAAAGGAAACAAGACTGCTCAAGGTGGAATAAAGGAATGATTGATGAAAGAAACAGAAGTGGATGAAGGAGAACGAAACACACAGAGCTATTTTGTACAACAAGGGAGGAGGGTTACGCGAGTGTCTGCCTGAATACAAAAAGGGTGTCAAAAGAATGCATCTTTGAGACCGGAAACTTAGTTGTGTTTTCCTTTTCTTTTTTTGGGGCAACTTCCACAAGCTTTGATGTTTTCCCCCCATATACAAATGTACATGGTATAGAATCAAAATACAGGACGTGTATAATACATAAAACAAGAAAAAAAACCCATGTACATAAGACAATTGTAAGTTTTTTAAAATTAAGTATTTTTACAATCCAAATATAAGAAAAATTTGGGAAAAATAGTTACGACTTACGAATTTTTACAAGAGTTTAACCATAGCATGTTTTAACCGTCTTGCCTAACCAGTCATCAGAAGGTGTAGGGTAACGGTAACATGAGTAAAGTCGAATTCTCTTCACCAAATTGATTAATATACATCTGATAATGAAAGTAGGTCCGAAATAAGTATGTAATATCAAAAAACGTGCTCTTGCTACAACAGGATAAAAGCCTAGAATTTATCCAGTACTGCGGGACGCTAACCATTTTTACAAATCTTAGAAATCACTGAGAACTTTCTTAAAAAAAACCTCGATTAACCGGGATTCGGATTAACTGGGATCATGTTGAGTCATCATAAGAACACCTCAGATCGGCGCCCGAAACAAAAGTTAATTTTCGGTGGCGACAGGAAAACTTTTACAGCCTTCCGATGTAACATAATTGTAGGCATGGCAGCAACTCTTTTATACCTGTTTTCTTGAAGGGTCATTTTGTATGTAAAAAAGAAAAAAAAAGAATTGCCGTCTAAGATAGGAGTTGATCTCTGGGCTGAAACGGCTTTATAATTTACATATTTTCACATAGGCATCTTACTGATGAGTCTACCTATGCACCCGTGTAATATATATATATATACTTATATACATATGTACATTAGGGTGTTTCAAAAAATGATGACTTTTAAATTTTAAAGAGCGCCGGGCGGAAACTCAATGTTCATTTAAAAACAAAAAGTTTCGTCCATATTAGAGCGAAATCGATTAATATTTAGAGGTCGCTACCATCGATCCAAAAAATTTTGGTTTTGCTTTTTTTTTTTTTATAAAAAATCCTTACTAAATGTTTTGTATCTTTTCAAATAAAGAGGAGATTGGGCCTCTCCGGTGAGATGGTACTGGCGAACTGGAAATTTCCATGCCAAATGTCCGCAAAATTCTTAGGGTTGACAATGGACAAAGTACTTAATTGGAAAAAACACATCGAAACCGTGGAAATAAAAATAGAAAAGTACTTCAACACACTACGAGCCTTTTCCCATAGGAAGTGGGGGGCGGACCCGGAGGTGTCCCTAATGTTCTACAGGGCCACAATAAGAGCGGTACTGGATTACGGGTGTTTTCTGTATGGTCAGGCCTGCAAGTATGTTAATGCGACCCCTTCACGTACTACAAAATAAATGTATCAGATTGTGTCTCGGATTCTTGTTCAGCACACCTGTGGACGTAATGTACGCAAAGGCTGGCGAATTACCGCTCGCTTATAGAATAGAAGTACTGTCCGATCGATATGTCTTAAAAAAATTTGCCACGAACCGGATAATTTATAATAAAATAAGCCAATTAAATACCGAAGTCCTCACTCACAAATATTGGACAAAAAAGAAAGGCCCCATTTACACAGAAAGTTTTATTAGAATCTCTACCTTTAGAGATAAGGTATATTCTAATAATAAGTTAGATGTGTACAACTTAAAATACGAACATTTATTGAGCGAATTAAGGGTTACTTGATAAAGGTACCGGAAAAGATGAGAACCGCGGCCTTCGAAGATTACATTTCTTCCCATTATCCGGGCTCATATCGTTTATTTACAGATGGGTCCAAAATCAATAATAAAGTCGGAAGTGCTGTGTATGATCCGGTTCGGAACTATTTTACGATAATTAAATTAGAAGATGAGGCGTCCATCTATACAGCGGAGCTGATTGCTATTTTAACGGCTTTAAAATATATTTATTCGTTGTCGGAGAAAAAATATACCATTATTAGTGACAGCCAGAGTGCGTTGTGTAAATTATCACATATACATAACCAGGCTGCAGGAATGAATCACATTATCGCAGAGATTGTAGAAACTATTGCCATTTTTAAAGAGAAGGGAGTCTGCATTAATTTTTTGTGGGTAAGGGGTCATTGTGGTATAAAAGAGAATGATCTATTAGCAAAACATTTAATTGTACCTACAAAGTTTATTTAAATATAATTTGCTATAAAGACAATGGAATCATTTTGATGGCCTTTTTATTTTCAAAGATATAAATAATTAAAGAAGTTGTATTTTTGAAAAAAAAATATTAAGAAAAATATATATTTTTGAAAAATTTCGATTAATTAATATTAAAATCACTTCATTATTTATGTGTTTCTTACAGAATTTAAAAAACAAATAATTTGGGTTACTGAAACGTCTAAATTAGGGAATATTTTGCATTTATTGTGAAATTTGAAATTGATTGATTGATAGAAAATTAACTTTAAATTATGACAATAAATCGAGGTTCTACTGTATTTGAATTACTTGGGATAAGTACGACAGAACACTAACTTAAATACATAAATAAATAAATATATATATCTGTTTCCCCTACTTCTTTTTACAAAAAACTTAAAACAAAGATAGCCATATAAGATTGTGGAGACTTGAATGGGTATGGGTTAGAGGAGAACCCTAAGTTTTTATGTTGTGTAACCCGGCCGAAATGGTTTCCTTTTTTTTTTTTTTGTTACCCATAAAAATGCGGGGGTGGAAAACCCAGCTGGCCTATTCTTTCTTTACCCAGTAGTGATATAGGGGCCCATTTTCTAAAAGAATCCCTAGCGACCGACCTTTATACTAAGGTTAAATACAAAACCTTATGTCCAGGTATATAAAAGAAAAGAAAAACTTTTTTTTTTTCTTTTTATAGAATTTTCCTAATTAAAAAGTTATGTGAGTTTTCCCAAAGGGAATGGGAATTTTTAGGACTTGAAGACTTTTATCCCCACAGCCTCAAGTTTAAAAAAAATGTAAGATTTATGGTTTGTTTAAATATGTTCTGGTGCTTCTGGGTAATACCCGGAGAGACTAATATAATACACACTACAATATACACATTAACACAATCGACTTTTTGATGGAACGCTTTTTACGAATCGTTCAGGATTGCTTTCAAAGACTCATTTCACTACTAACAAAGCTGTATTTATGTTGAATAACTTAGTATTTTTTTGTAATTTACCCAAATAATCGATAAGAAAACACCATCGAATTCCATTCCGAATTCGCACAAAGTGTAAGATAAGATGTTTGCTCTTCGTTTTAAATTCAATTATAAAATAAGAGCCTGACAAGACCTGTCAAGAATATTGATTGCAAGGACTTGCTTCACCCAAATTCAAGATAAGAGCACTCAAATTTATAAGAACATATTTATAATACTATACTAATTAAACAGAATTGTATGCTTGGATACATATAGATATAAAATTAATTTTACCCTGTAAAAGATTTGATGGATATTGGTCTTGATTTCTCGTCTGTAATAACAACTGGACAAGTTACATGTTATGGATCCATGTAGAGGTTACACTCCGTGGTGGTTACAATCAGGTAATAGTAATGGCTTTACTGATCCCGCTGCCTTCTTGATTCCGAGTTTTTATTGTGTGATTATACGCGAGGTTCTATGTGAAAGTGTTAATGAAACACCAAATCCAAAAATAAAATAAATTAGAAAAAAATATACAAAAAATAATAATAATAATATTAAGTTAGTTTTATAATCTGGAATATGCATTATTATTATTTTGTTTGTCCATAATCCCGTGATTTGATGCAAAACGTCACTTGAAAGTTTATAAGATGGATGGTAACTCTATTTTTATTGTGACGTTTCATTTCTGCATCGTGACGTTTCATGTCTCTCATGGTGTTGTGTGCCTATTATGTAAAAAGTGATAATACATAGTAAACAAAATACTGTATTAGCAAGTGCACATGTCACACTCACGTTTAACACAAATAAAATCCTAGGATTATGGAAGGAGATGATAGAAAAGTGTGGGAACACAGGAGTCCAGAACTGAGTAGGTCAAGCGCATCTATGGGAACATGGATGGCCATGATAGAACACACAGAGGCACTTCTCAGAACGTGCTCACCTCTGTTCGCCGTCTTTCAAAACCAGACTGCTCAGACCTCAGCAAGTAAATCTGCATCCCCAGAGAATCTGCACAACGCTATATTAGCCAAATCTACTCACGAGTAAACAACGAACGGAACTAACTGTTTGACCAATACTATTGTACCATCAGCCTTGCAAGTCTTGCTGCTAAATCCCAAGGCATGAAGGCTCAATTCGTCCACAGTTCCAGGGAAAACAATACAGGGAATCCGGGACCCATGAGGACGCTTATTTATTCATCCGGCTTCCATTTGTGACGTGACAAGTAGTACTTTTGAGTAGAATGGACACTATTGTCTTAAATAACCACCTCTTCAGGACAAAAGCTCTTAAGAACATATAGGTACCCTTTTGAACATCCGCTAGGTGTTCGCTGCTAGACTAAAGTCGAAGGAATTCTCTAATGCTATATCGTTTGAATCGAGAAAGTCGAGTGATTTTCAAAAATTGGACGAAAAAGAATTTCGTGTGTTGATTAAACACTACTTTATGAAAGGCAAAACGCCTCAGGAGACTAAAGAGAAGCTTGATAAACATTATGGTGACTCTGCACCTTCGATTAGAACAGTTTATAAGTGGTTTCAAAATTTTCGGAGCGGCCATATGGGGCACAAGTGACGCTGAACGTTCTGGACGCCCTGTTGAGGTTACTACTCCAGAAATCACATTGATAAAATCCATGATATGGTGATGGATTACAGAAGAGTGAAGGTGCGTGAGATTGCTAGTGCTGTGGGCATCTCGAATGAACGGGTACATAATATTTTAAATCAACATTTGGACATGACAAAGCTATCCGCAAGATGGGTGCCGCGATTGCTCACGCATGACCAAAAACGAAATCGTGTGAAGTGTTGCAAGGATGGTTTGCAGCTGTTCCAGAAGAATCCGCAGGACTTTAAGCGTCGTTTCGTCACTGTGGATGAAACATGGATACATCACTACACTCCTGAGGCCAAAGAACAATCTAAACAATTGGTTACCAAGGGGGAATCTGCGCCAAAAATGGCGAAGACCGTTCCTTCGGCCGGAAAGATTATGGCGACTGTCTTTTAGGATTCGCAAGGAATAATCCTCATCGACTATCTGGAAAAGGGTAAAACTATTACAGGTGCATATTATTCATCGTTATTGGACCGTTTGAAAACCGAGCTGCAAGAAAAACGCCCACGATTGGCCCACAAAAAAAGTCCTTTTCCATCACGACAACGCACCAGCTCACACCTCAGCAGTTGTGGTCGCAAAATTAATGGAAATAGGGTTCCAACTATTCTCCAGACTTGGCTCCTTCGGACTACTATTTGTTCCCCAATATGAAGAAATGGTTGGCGGGAAAAAGATTTTATTCAAACGAGGAGGTGATTGCAGAAACGAATGGCTATTTTTCAGACTTGGACAAATCCTATTATTCGGAAGGGATCAACAAACTAGAGCAGCGTTGGACGAAGTGTATAAGCCTAAAAGGAGACTATGTTGAAAAATATAAAAGGTTTACCCCAAAAAATTAAGTAGTTTTTATTTTTGCACGGACTTTTCAAACGACTCTCGTACGTCCAATGATTTTTTTTTTTTAAGGAGTAAAGTAATTATTGCATATTTTTTTAGGCAGGCTTTACGTCCAACTAACAAATTAGGTGACGTGGACGGAGGCGCTCTAGCAAACATACTTTACTGTAAATTTCTTTTATTAACCTTTAAATAAAATCCAAGGCATAAGACCGGGAATCGAATCCAGTACTACAATGCATATTAGCTTTGCAGGCCTCGCCTCTTAACCGCTCGGCTACCGTGGCGCCTTTTTTTTTTAAGAAACCCTCCTATTCCACCGTTGGATCTAACTTGAGTTCCAGGGCTAGAGACAAAGAGATATGGAAAGAATTGGGAGAGGCCTTTGCCCAGAATTGGGCCTAATTCCGAAAGGCAGAAATTTGATTATTTTGTTCTTTGGTTTTATATTTTTGTTCCCTATTTATTTTTATTTTTTATTATTTTATTCTATGTAATCAGAATTCAATTAAATTTTAGTAGGGATATATAAGGAATTAAAAAAAAAAAAATAGTAAAGAAAGGAAATGGTATTTTTTAAAATGAATATTTGTAATTTTTTGGGGATAAAGGCTTTATTTATTTATTTATTATTTATCCTATTCCACCCTAGAATCTCTTAAACTATAAACTAGTCGCCACTATATCTTCGTACTTACTACTCCAAAATTTCCGAGAGGTTTGGTGTAGTAATCTCCCTAAAAGGGAAGAGTGTGAAACCTATTTTCGGCCCAGATTTAAGAAAAGTTTTGCGTAAGAATTGTTCAACTGCATTACGGGAAAAGAATGATTCCATTCATAATTTTGTCTTGTCAAAATTGAAACAAGATAGTGTGGATAAATTTACAATTAAATGTAGCAAACATGAACAAACCTTAATAAACAATAAAAAAAACATCATCCATGATCGTGTCCATTAATTTCTAATAGGTGGAGGGGGGAAAAGCAAAGAGGAAATACTGGAAAAACAACAACCATATCAGCGAGACATAAAAAGAAAAAATACCTTTAATACAAATGGTAACACTGTCCAAGTGGAAAACCGTGCAGGCAAATCGACATGGAAACAAATGAACTGACAAATAACGCACCTGTACCTTCCGATTCGACCCAGTGAACTACTTTTTACTCGACCACTTCCCGCTGGAACTGTGGTAACGCCCCCCCCCCCGGGTCCTGCCCGCGCAATTTTCCAGAGCATTTTCTACATCTTCTTCGATTAAATAAAACAGATTGTGTACCATTCTACCAATGATACAGCTTCTCCCTGCTTCAAATTCTATATCTATTTCTATCTTCTTCTTTCTCCAGTCCAATATATGGTAATGTAACCCACTCTTATTGGACGAATCATGTCAATTTTTTTTTTCAATTGAAATTTTTAAGGGAAATAAGAATATTTTTCTCTCTGTTCGCGTAAACACACAAAACATACCAAAAAAAAATCCTTAAATTTTCGTTATATAACACAATTTAAACCCTCCCTAATTGAGTAAACAAGTGTGACAGGATCAGAAAGGGATTTTAAAAATTTTCTACATCTAATTATAATTATCCTGTGACGAAGGATAAAAGTCCAAAAATAACCTGTGAAAAATAATGGGAACACTCGCATACTTAAGATAAGATAAAAATCACTATGAATCCAATTCACTAAATACTAAACTTATTAGGGCCCGGGTGTCGTGTGGTCTAGTGGTCAAGAACGTGGCTTCATATGTGGGAGGTCGTGAGTTCGAACCTCGCTTATGACTTGTTTTTATTTGTCAGAAAAAAAATTGTTTTATAGTTAAGTATGGAGCTTTTCCGCCCCCGTCCACGACACCTTATTAAGTCCAAGAGAAGAAGTCCAAGAAAAGCGGCAGACCGGAAGTGCCACTACTCTCAATACATTTTTAGTTCTTAACCATCTTTAACTTATATGTTTAGTACAAGTTCCATGTTTCAAGGAAAGTCACTAATGTGAACTGTGCGATGTGTGTGTGTGTGTGAGAGAGAGAGAGAGAGGAGTCACTAAAGCGATTACCGTAGCGATTAGGCGATGATGTCTCTAACCGAACAAATATTATTATAAAGTGCCTATCACCCATTTAGGACAACAGTTTCAATACAGTTTAACGTTTAGCCTGTAACAACATAAACACAGGCAACAATTACAGGCGCGCGACCAACGTGGTAGGCAAACAATCTACACACCGGCCGGACCGTGGCTTCCAGTTCAGCTCATTAACAAAGTGATACACAAACTCCTTACCATATCAGTGGGATACAATCTTAATGAGCCGCCATAGACGACCAAATCTATCCCCTCCGTGGACAACAATAAGACCAGCAACTTGTCGTCTATTCAGCCTGACCATATTTCAATCATGACAGCAACAGCGACAAACTTTACCTCCTTTATATTCTATTTAGCACAACACAATTAATTTTATGCTTAAACTTAGAATTATATTGGCAATAAATCTAGTTTTTATTGCAGACTAAGATAAGAGCTAAGAAATGATCAATTCAATCTTTAGGTATTCCTTGATCAATAAAATACATCTAACGAAATCACTCACGTATTTCGGCTTAATCTATTCCGAGATCATAGTACACAGGTTGCGAAAACCTAGGAGATGTTCCCTTTGATAGGATCTTCCTATAAAATTTCAATTAAACAGAGAGAGATCTAGTTACAGATCACTAAAAAATAAAACAAGACCAGAAAACAAAACTTTAATTTTACAAAACTATGGCTGTGCCTCTGCTCACTTACGGAAGTGAATCTTGGGTTACCAGAGTTAAAGATAAAAGTAACTTACAAAGTGCAGAGATGCGATTCCTCAGAAGAGTTAAGGGTTGTACAAAAAGAGAGATAGGATACGGAATGTTGACATAAGAGAGGAATTGAATAAATAGTATTAACGGATTTGTAGAGGAAAGAAGAAGGAGATGGAGGGAGCATCTTAATCGAACTACAAGAGTACCGGGAATGGTCAATAAGTACAGACCTTAGTATAGGACGACCGTTGAAAAGATGGAGATGAAAACAAAAAAATTGTGAAGACGGAACAGACATGATGCCTAATCCCTGAGGTGTAAAAGATGATCTAGATACAATTCAACGACATACAGAATACACCTTTTCAGACAGCTTTCAGCAGTTCCTCTCATTGCAGATCAGTGGCAATCGTATGGACAGTCTGTAAGAAAAAAAGAAAGAGGATTGTGTGGAGTAAGTAAGCTGTAGATGGCTTAAACCTAAACAATTTTGCGTATATCGTACCTTGATCAGTGGTATGTGGGTATTACGAGTTGTTGTCAGGATAGGAGATCCAAATATAGGACTTGGAAATCTCTGAAGAACTGGAATAGCTCTTCTTGAGAGGATTCAGAAAGACTTTAGACTGCTTCCAGCGTATTTTGGGGGCAGGTTAATGACAATAGGGAGTTGTTGTACGATGCCACCAGTTGAAGGAACTGAAATAGTTCGGGCATCTTCTGAGGTTGGTAGACCGCCAAGTACACAGCAGTAAACTAGTTCAAAGTGGAGCGACCGCCAAATGGGCCTCCCAAGCATTGGGCGGAAGGAAGTACAGCGTGCACAAGGACTTAAGGATCATCAACACTAGCCAACAGAGAAAGATAGTAAAGAGGACAAAGGGCCTTCTGCTACAAGCGCCTGAAGTACCAGAACAAGAAGAAGGAGAATCACTATTTGATACTCCTTGTAATATTTCTTCCTCCAAAAAAGCAATTCAGTAAATTCTTGCACAATAAATGAGGTAAAAGCTGACAGCTTTTATTCTTAACACCACTATGATGATCTGCATTTTATATTAGAAGTGCTTAAGCTTAAATAAATGACGTATTAGATAAACGTGACGTAACATTCCTTCAACCCCCCCCCCCCGCCAACTAAAATCAATTTTCCAGAAAAAGTTAAGACCCATAAAAAGGGTGTGAGAGGTGTTAGATCACTTTAAAGAACCATCTCCGCATGAGTTACGTCACATATGTGAGAAAGATGTTCTGTCATCTATTCAGCAACACATTTTTAACAATGTCTCACACCTAATTTACAACATCAAATGACAACACAAAAGCACTTCTATTGCGCGTAGGTCTTATCTTTAAATTACAAAATGGCGGAAGAAACATTCCATGGACGAGTTCAAAGTGGCGGTACTCCCTTTTGTAGACCTGCTGCTCTTTACGCAGCAAGAGACTGGGAAAACTTAACGCAAGTCATTTATTCGCACCGAACACGTGTTATTTACTTGTTTGCCTTCTCTCTCACTCTCTCACCCCCATCCCCCCTCCAGTCTGACTAAAAATGGCTGCATCGCTCATGCGTAGAGAAGCTCACTCGCGGATAATCACGATATAATGCTTGTCAGATGTATATATATATATGAGTACACCCCCAGAAGATGATATAAGAGAGTTGAGTAATGACGACGACCGGGTGTGGATTGTGTTGCCGACGCTATATTAAATGACTTCTACGCGCTTCTTGACGCTATCACGTTCTCAAGAGAGATAAGATATGAACACACAACCTCCACCACCCAAAAAATACAAAAACACCACTTTATTATTAATAAAGCTCCTTTATATAAAAGGTTAACTTCAACTTTTACTTTTCTCTTGCAAATAGTACAATATATTTTCTTTTGAAAGTAAAATTCGCATTTTTTTCTTTTTTTCACCGTTTTCTTTATCATTTATTTTTCTCTTCTTTACCAAACCATTGCACAACTTCCCCTACTAACTGTAGACGTGGATTTTAAAGAAGGTAACAACCGCGTACAGAGTTACGGATTAGCCTAAAAGCATCTAAGCTGAAAAACACTGAACTTCAACAATTTTATGTCTCCTTCTTGTTGACTTATTATTATTTTTTTAAAAAGAAATTCCCAAAATTTTCTTTAAAATAAAGCAGCATATCCTCTCTCAGTCTTTATCAACAATTTTCCTCAACAACGTAAATCAAACTTAGGTTTCTTGAAAAACCTTACGAAAAAATGGGGACGGAGGGAAGAAAGAAGAGATCGAGTAAATCGATTTTCATAAATAACGAGTGTCAATCGATTCAAAAATTTCATGTAACTAGATGAGCTAACATATACTCTGAGGGGTATATATCTACGCTTGTTACATTCTATGAAGTTTAAAACGGATATTTCCGATTCAAAAACTAAAAATCGAATATCAGCACGATTACAAAATACCAAATATTTTACTGAGGAGTAAGTAAAAATTGAAGATTAAAAGTCAAAAAATGAAAAAGAAATCATAAACATACCTTGCATAAAATAATTTTAAAGTCCCTAGCCTTCCTTGAAAGCATACTTTAAAGACCTTTTATAACCAGGATGAAGTAAAGAATAGTAAAGTAATGCCTACTTTTTCAGGCAGGCTTTCAACCAACTACCAAATTAGGTGGCGTGGATGGAACAAACGTACTTTATTGTAAATTTCTCATATTAACCATTAAATAAAATCCAAGGGCTAGACTAGTACCGCAATACATCTTAGCTTTGCGGGTCTTGCCTATCACCGCCAAACATACTTTACTATAAATTTCTCATATTAACCATTAAATAAAATCCAAGGGCTAGACTAGTACCGCAATACATCTTAGCTTTGCGGGTCTAGCCTATCACCGCCAAACATACTTTACTGTAAATTTCTCATATTAACCATTAAATAAAATCCAAGGGCTAGACTAGTACCGCAATACATCTTAGCTTTGCGGGTCTTGCCTATCACCGCCAAACATACTTTACTATAAATTTCTCATATTAATCATTAAATAAAATCCAAGGGCTAGACTAGTACCGCAATACATCTTAGCTTTGCGGGTCTAGCCTATCACCGCCAAACATACTTTACTGTAAATTTCTCATATTAACCATTAAATAAAATCCAAGGGCTAGACTAGTACCGCAATACATCTTAGCTTTGCGGGTCTAGCCTATCACCGCCAAACATACTTTACTGTAAATTTCTCATATTAACCATTAAATAAAATCCAAGGGCTAGACTAGTACCGCAATACATCTTAGCTTTGCGGGTCTTGCCTATCACCGCCAAACATACTTTACTGTAAATTTCTCATATTAACCATTAAATAAAATCCAAGGGCTAGACTAGTACCGCAATACATCTTAGCTTTGCGGGTCTAGCCTATCACCGCCAAACATACTTTACTATAAATTTCTCATATTAACCATTAAATAAAATCCAAGGGCTAGACTAGTACCGCAATACATCTTAGCTTTGCGGGTCTTGCCTATCACCGCCAAACATACTTTACTGTAAATTTCTCATATTAACCATTAAATAAAATCCAAGGGCTAGACTAGTACCGCAATACATCTTAGCTTTGCGGGTCTAGCCTATCACCGCCAAACATACTTTACTGTAAATTTCTCATATTAACCATTAAATAAAATCCAAGGGCTAGACTAGTACCGCAATACATCTTAGCTTTGCGGGTCTTGCCTATCACCGCCAAACATACTTTACTGTAAATTTCTCATATTAACCATTAAATAAAATCCAAGGGCTAGACTAGTACCGCAATACATCTTAGCTTTGCGGGTCTAGCCTATCACCGCCAAACATACTTTACTGTAAATTTCTCATATTAACCATTAAATAAAATCCAAGGGCTAGACTAGTACCGCAATACATCTTAGCTTTGCGGGTCTTGCCTATCACCGCCAAACATACTTTACTGTAAATTTCTCATATTAACCATTAAATAAAATCCAAGGGCTAGACTAGTACCGCAATACATCTTAGCTTTGCGGGTCTAGCCTATCACCGCCAAACATACTTTACTGTAAATTTCTCATATTAACCATTAAATAAAATCCAAGGGCTAGACTAGTACCGCAATACATCTTAGCTTTGCGGGTCTAGCCTATCACCGCCAAACATACTTTACTGTAAATTTCTCATATTAACCATTAAATAAAATCCAAGGGCTAGACTAGTACCGCAATACATCTTAGCTTTGCGGGTCTAGCCTATCACCGCCAAACATACTTTACTGTAAATTTCTCATATTAACCATTAAATAAAATCCAAGGGCTAGACTAGTACCGCAATACATCTTAGCTTTGCGGGTCTAGCCTATCACCGCCAAACATACTTTAATGTAAATTTCTCATATTAACCATTAAATAAAATCCAAGGGCTAGACTAGTACCGCAATACATCTTAGCTTTGCGGGTCTTGCCTATCACCGCCAAACATACTTTACTGTAAATTTCTCATATTAACCATTAAATAAAATCCAAGGGCTAGACTAGTACCGCAATACATCTTAGCTTTGCGGGTCTTGCCTATCACCGCCAAACATACTTTACTGTAAATTTCTCATATTAACCATTAAATAAAATCCAAGGGCTAGACTAGTACCGCAATACATCTTAGCTTTGCGGGTCTAGCCTATCACCGCCAAACATACTTTACTGTAAATTTCTCATATTAACCATTAAATAAAATCCAAGGGCTAGACTAGTACCGCAATACATCTTAGCTTTGCGGGTCTTGCCTATCACCGCCAAACATACTTTACTGTAAATTTCTCATATTAACCATTAAATAAAATCCAAGGGCTAGACTAGTACCGCAATACATCTTAGCTTTGCGGGTCTAGCCTATCACCGCCAAACATACTTTACTGTAAATTTCTCATATTAACCATTAAATAAAATCCAAGGGCTAGACTAGTACCGCAATACATCTTAGCTTTGCGGGTCTTGCCTATCACCGCCAAACATACTTTACTATAAATTTCTCATATTAATCATTAAATAAAATCCAAGGGCTAGACTAGTACCGCAATACATCTTAGCTTTGCGGGTCTAGCCTATCACCGCCAAACATACTTTACTGTAAATTTCTCATATTAACCATTAAATAAAATCCAAGGGCTAGACTAGTACCGCAATACATCTTAGCTTTGCGGGTCTTGCCTATCACCGCCAAACATACTTTACTGTAAATTTCTCATATTAACCATTAAATAAAATCCAAGGGCTAGACTAGTACCGCAATACATCTTAGCTTTGCGGGTCTAGCCTATCACCGCCAAACATACTTTACTATAAATTTCTCATATTAACCATTAAATAAAATCCAAGGGCTAGACTAGTACCGCAATACATCTTAGCTTTGCGGGTCTTGCCTATCACCGCCAAACATACTTTACTATAAATTTCTCATATTAACCATTAAATAAAATCCAAGGGCTAGACTAGTACCGCAATACATCTTAGCTTTGCGGGTCTAGCCTATCACCGCCAAACATACTTTACTGTAAATTTCTCATATTAACCATTAAATAAAATCCAAGGGCTAGACTAGTACCGCAATACATCTTAGCTTTGCGGGTCTTGCCTATCACCGCCAAACATACTTTACTATAAATTTCTCATATTAATCATTAAATAAAATCCAAGGGCTAGACTAGTACCGCAATACATCTTAGCTTTGCGGGTCTTGCCTATCACCGCCAAACATACTTTACTGTAAATTTCTCATATTAATCATTAAATAAAATCCAAGGGCTAGACTAGTACCGCAATACATCTTAGCTTTGCGGGTCTTGCCTATCACCGCCAAACATACTTTACTATAAATTTCTCATATTAATCATTAAATAAAATCCAAGGGCTAGACTAATACCGCAATACATCTTAGCTTTGCGGGTCTAGCCTGTAACCGCTCGGCTACCGTGGCGTAAAGAATAGTTTGGATGCCGATGAAGAGAAGAAGAGAAAGAGAGTAATGGAAGTCAAAATGGAGACGTGATGATGCTAGAAGAGAGGCTAAAATCATTCTAGAAAAAATTAACAAATATTTTTACATAAAATAATTTAATTGATAAAAGCTCAGTTTTTTTTAAAAAAAAGCTCATTTAAACTTAAGGTCACATAATGAAAGATATTAAAATAAGGGAAAACAAAATTTTAGATTTAAAATAGCAATTATTACCTTACGCAATCTTAATAAGCCTACCAGAAAATCACCAAATAGATGGAGATGAACTGTGGTGGGGGACATCAAATGCAAAATACGACTCCCACAATAGCCCGAGGGCATTTAAACGCCGACAAATATCAAGGGAATGCCAGGCACAGTATTGTTTTACTTTAGCCCACAGGCTGAAGATTATTGACACAAAAAAACGGAAGTACAAAAAATAAATTGTAACCGCAAGCAAAATATTTATACATAACCTGTGTACTTTTTTTTTTTTTTTTTTTTTTTTTTTTTTACAGTCAAAACAAAAGTAAATTTTAACATAAATTCAAAAACCATGTCACAGGAAATTGATTTACTAAGTTTAATATAACTTTATACTTTGATAACAAAAATAAACTTCATTGCGCACTTAACTCTTCTGCTTCATCGTTACTTTGAACAAAAATAATATTAGCTTTCAAATGATCTGACTAGGAAATAAGTTCACCTAAGTCGGATAAGATCGTTACCTACGGTTCGGAAGCATGGGTATTAACCAAAGCGGACGAACAAAGGTTGTGCAGCTGGGAAAGAAAAGTATTAAGAAGGATTTTCGGACCTGTAAGGATGCAGGATGGCTATAGAATCGAGAAGTCGTTGAACTGTTCGGTGAGCCTGATATAGTATCCACTATAAAGTCTGGTAGACTACGATGGCTGGGACATTTGCACCGAATGGAGGAGACGAGAGGTCCCAGGAAAGCTCTATATGGACACCCTGGTGGAAAAAGGCCGAGGGGTAGGCCTCGACTAGGATGGTTGACCGACGTGCAGAAAAATTTGGAAGCCCTTGGTCGGCAGAGATGGAGAACGTCGGCAAGAAATAGAGAGAGGTGGAGAGCTGTAGTGGCTGAGGCTCGGGGCCTTCATGGACCGTTATAGCCCTTGAGTAAGTAAGTGAGTCGGATAAGAGACTCAATGTTTTCAAACTGGAGTCTGAAAAGAAGAATGAAGACCACCTATAGGTGTGCTTACGATACTTCTGGATCCGCTAATGGAGATCTACTTGCAAAAGATCTAAGCAAAGAGACCACCAATCTGATAGTCTAGTACAGCGTTTCCCAACCTGTGGGTACGCGAGTTGTTGGTTGGTGGTACACGAAAAATAATCAATAATGGCGGACATAAAAAAATAATAAATCATAAAAATATCATAGAAACGCTTTTTCCTATAATCCATAAAAATTATTTTAATTTATAATATACAGTAAGGTTGTTAATATGTACAGTAATAGGGTTAGCCTGTCTCAAGATATTCGAGAAAATATAATAGCACATTTAACAGGATTAAAATTGTCTTTCATGGAGCATTTTCCAAATGATAACTGTGGATTTCAAACCCCTTCTATAAAGAAAATTTATGAAAAGCTACATCATTATCAATAAAAGATAAAGAAAACTTAGTAGAATTATCATGTGACAGAACTTAAATTATAACTATGTAAAAATCTGCTAAAAGAGACTGATTGTAATGAATAAGCTCTATCTAAGCAACATTAACTTTAATTGATACTACTTACTGGTAGTTGAGTGCTTAAGAGATTATTTTATAAGCTTTGGGCACAAATATAATAAACTTAAAGAAGAACTTTGTAAATTAATTAATAACTTTGAAGAGAAAAATATGTACGAAATTTTTAATTATTTAAAAAAAGTTTTAAAACTAAGATCTTACACTTTACAAAGTTTATAATGTGAACATGAACTCGAACTCCTTTTGTAACAGATAAATTGTATCTCTATACGAATAAAGATAATAATAATCTCCTTAACAAAAACTTACAGTTTAAAAAGTTAAGTATAAGGGTTGATTAAACGCCAAAAGGTACACAAATCAGCAAGTACCCAACATTCCATTCAAGCTTAGTTGATATAATTTAAGTAATTTTGCTGCATTAACTTTTCCTTCACATTTTTTAGAATTTATTAGATGTCACAGACCCTTATGCTGGCCAGTTCGTTCATAATATTATTTGGTTATAATTATGATAAAATGTATATTATATCTTCGTTTTTAAATAGGTACTTTATTTTAACTCTATTCCAAATTATTCTTCTGATTTATCTTTAATATGCCCTTTATTCTGAAGTTGTAACATCTTATACATGCAAGTTAAAGTAGAAGAAGACAAAGTTAGAGTCGGCTACTGTTTAAATTTGAATCACGGAGGATTTAAAACAATATTTCAGACTTGAATTCGTCTTACCGAAATATTCGTGAGCACAAATAACACACAGTTAATAACAAGTAGATTATTCAACAACAATTATTCATTTCTCAATTGTAATTTAATTTTACTTACAGTAAAATACTGGAATAATTAGCTGTCCTAAAAGTATGCAATACTTATTTATTTTATATTACATAACATATATATAAAACATTGTGAGAAGAACAGCTACATTGAGTGTGATTGAAGAAAACTATATTATTTGCGATAAAGCCAGATAATTATTACCTATTATTATAAACGTTTGACTACTACATAAAGTAACAATTACTTTAATCGAAGAATAAACTTAAACAGACGATTTTTATTAAAAATAAAATATTCGAAATCATTGATGTATGTTGGTGTAAGCATTTTTTTAAAAAGTTTTTAAATTTTGCAGCTTCGTAATTTTTTTTATTTTTTATAACGTTTTCTTTTTAACCTGTAATTAATAGTTTGATTATTATAGATTAATAGATATTACAGTCAATCTACAGTGCTACTTGAACAAATTTTTTGTAGATGAAAATGGCCAGCATAAGGGTCTGTGACATCTAATAAATTCTAAAAAATGTGAAGGAAAAGTTAATGCAGCAAAATTACTTAAATTATATCAACTAAGCTTGAATGAAATGTTGGGTACTTGCTGATTTGTGTACCTTTTGGCGTTTAATCAACCCTTATACTTAACTTTTTAAACTGTAAGTTTTTGTTAAGGAGATTTTTGTACCTTTTGGATAGATTTTCATTTTTGTCTATTTTGCTAAGTTACATATCTGCTTTACTGTTTTTTTTTAAATTTGGAATAAGCAATTCTATCATTATAACCTGATAAGGTGTTAAGTAGGAACCGTAACTACCACTGGAGAGATCTTTTTAAAGAATGATTATAGTTGCGGTCCCCAAACCATCCTCAATAACAATTTTTTTGAGAAAGCCTTTTTATATAAAATAGGAAGGTATTTGTACGTAAAAAGCAAATTTAAACTGCGATTTCAGACCTTCCTTTTAAGAGGAGTAAGAAAAATAAACGGGCGATTACAGTACTTCTCCCTAAAAGGCAAAGAGGCAAAGATTTTGAATCGAACGACAATTCATTAATGTAAATAGGTTCACCCATTGATAATTTTAACGATTTCAGTACTTCCTCTTAGTAGGTGTAAGAGCATGATGGCACTTCACAGCCATGTAGAGGAGCTTTAATCACTTCTTCGTGCTAAATTTTATCAAAATCGGACAAAGCGTTATAGAAATATTGGTAATAATAGTTTTAGAAACGGCCTTACTTGGGTAGGGCAAACTCCCCTCCATATGAGGCGTAGCGACGAGACTTTTAAAGTGCAAATCTGTACAAAATTTCGATTCGAATGACACTTCATTCATGAAAATCAGTTCACTTGTCGATAATTTGAAACGATTGCTATACTTCCCCTTACTAGTGTAAGAGCAGATCGCCGCTTTAATGTTACGTAGGGGAGCCCTAACTCTATCATCCTACCAAATTTTATCAAAATCGGGCTAAGATTTACAGAGTAATTATAATTAGTAATAATAATTTTGAAGGGGGCCTTACATAAAGGGGGCTAACTCCTCTCTAATTCGGTGTACAGCGTCGAGACCCTCAAAAGGCACATCTACATAAAATTCCGAATCGAATGTCACCTCATTCATGAAAATCGGTTCTCGCGTTTAGGCGCTACGTAGTTTACAAAAAAGGTAACAACAACAACAAGAAGAAGAAGAAGAAGAACAACAACAATTTCTGAAAATGCCGTTTTTGCTCATTTTCGGCAACTTTTTCCTCGAAATCTATTAGGTCTGGGGGGTTGCAAAAAAATTACAGTTATAAAGGAGGGTTTGCCCTATATTTTAAAGAAAATTTGGGAATTTTATCTTTTATAGAAAAAGAGAAAAAAATTGTCAAAGTTGGGTGTTTTTTAACGTTACGCTTTTTCGTGCACTTTTTGACGATCAATCCTTATACAACTGTCCTACCGGACAGTTTTAATAAAATAACACACTCGGAATAACAAATTTCACGAAATACAATCATTTTTACGAAGTGTTACAATTTAGTATGATGTACTAACCAAGTGATACGCGAGCCAAAAAGGTTGGGAAACGCTAGTTTAGAAGGCAAAATGAGGCCTTCAACATCTTTCAATTGATGGCGTTGTAAAGTACGCTAAGGTCTTCGCAATGAATTGTTTTTTATTGATCTACTTCCCACGACCATCTTAATCTTCGGACCCCCCCCGCGTTGAAATATTTTTACTAAAAAAAAGTAAAGTATTCGCCTATTTTTTTCATGCGGGGCTTAACGTCCAACTACCAATTAGGTGTCGTGGACGGAGGCGACTAGCAAACATACTTTACTGTAAATTACTTTTATTAACCATTAAATAAAATCCAAGGCTTAAGACCAGGAATCGAACCCAGTACCACAATGCATATTAGCTTCGCAGGTCTAATATTTTTACTAAGTCTCCTGATAGATTTAAATTCTTTCTTAAATCACGCAAGACATCATCAAAAGCGGGAGAATCTTTCTAAAAGAATCTTCTCCTAACCAAGCCGAACTCCCGAGAAGTAGAACGCAATTGAACATTTTGAGACATCACTAGAACTATCCCAATTTGAGCTCCTTCAGAGTCTAGAAAGATTTTTCGGTAAACGGTGTGTGTGTGTGTGTGTGTGTGTGTGTGTGTGAGAGAGAGAGAGAGAGAGAGAGAGAGTAAATGGTCTAAGAAACGTTTCCGGCTTGTGCATAAAGAATTAACAAGAAGGAAACTATCTGAACAACATTTTCAAATCATGCTCCTTTTTTTCTTCCTTTCTTGTTCCCCGAAACAAAACTCTTCCTCCGTTCTGACCCTAACACCCTGCTCCCCCAAAGTTGTTAAACACTTTTATCCTAATTTGAATACGTTCTTATGTACTTGAGGGTTGTTAAGAGTCTAACAACAACCCTCTTTTCATTTAAAGAACTGTGTTTTGTAGTGTTATCGAAACCGCACGCACTTAACTCCCTTCTCTCCTAGCTATGCGTTTAGAGGATGGTTTCAAAACGCCATACTTCATTCAACTGTCATCGACTTCCCGTCCTCTTCCTCTTTAGTCGTCCCCTAGGTTTTCTTTTTTCACGAAAAACTTTTACTCAACCAGGAAAATATTCAACAATAATAATGCAAATTGCTTATAATAAATCACGTGGTATTATTTCCATGTAAACATCATTAATCCTGGGATAAGGGGGAACACAATTTGCAAGAGAAAATGTAGAATTTAGGAAACAAGTTAATAAATAAATAAATGCAAAAGTTTTTAATTGAATCAATTAGAAAATAAATTATCTGAAATAATAAAAGAATAAAAATTACAAGAGAAATTCCTAAAGGAAGATGAAGGCGAGTAAAGAGAACTATGTAAGGATGTCTATAGAAAGAAATGCGAGTACGTAGTGCAAAGTGTCGCTCCGTTGCTTGGAGCACCAGGGTAACTCTTCTTTTCAGGTTGTCCAACCTTAAGATGTCTACCGGCCAAGATTGTTGGAGGTTTTTTTTTGGAAGAATTCTGGGTGATTTCAAAAAGCCTACAGTAGAGATCACACAACCAATTGGAGATTATAAAAGTTTGTACTACTTTTACGGGACTCCCGAGGGAGACCTCCAAAACGGGAAAATTTCCTAGGACAACACTTAATTGCAAAGTCTGCATGATCGTCGGCCATGCAATACTTCTTACAAAAAATATTGACGAGAAAATAAACAAAAATTTCCAGCTACTAAGCAAGTGTGCTAAACAATGAGTAAAGTATTTTGGGCATCAGCTAGCTGACTGTGAACACCGCACATGGATGGCCAAAATCCACTAAAAACAAAAATTACATCCACTGACAAGAATACTATTAGCCGAATTGAGCCCTTAAAATAGGAAAATGGTAAATTGCAAGTTGGAAGAACAATAGAAGGAAGTCCCCCCCCCAACCACAGCCATCCCATCGAGTTCTCTTCCGCTATCCGCAGTACATTCCCGCTGATTTGCATACTAAATCCCTTGCCAAAGCCCAGTCGCAACATTAACTCCTTGCAGAGAGTCCTCCATTCTCCCACTTCCTACGCCGGCCAATTTGTGTTCGCCACTATTGTACTACTAAGTTTTTTTCCAATCAATGTTTGAACATCTTCTATTAACTCTCCACTATCCCTATCTACTTGGGACTTGCCAACTACCCCTTTTTTTTTTTTTGGTGCGGCTATAACAAGACAAGTTGTGGAAGTTACTGGGAGAAAGAGTTTCATAAATACAGACCATAACTTTTAGGATAAGAAAGAAAACGCTGCAGTCTTATCAGTTTTCCTAAACTGATAAGAGAGTTACACCAATACATGGTTCCAGATTTTCCAAGCTACAAAGTTGATGTTACAATAATTCTTTTTAATATTATAATTAAAATCTCCCAAAATAATTACAGGATCTCCGTAATCCCTCTTGTGAGCAGAATGAGGAATTAGTAAAGACGAATTTAGCAGTGGTTCTAGGATGAACCTGTCTCGGAGAGTAGGGTACATAAGGGTAAACTACATACAGACAGACGTACGTACATACCATACACACCTACACCGCAGTTTCTCCATGTATAATGAACAAGTGGTAACAACATATTACGATCGACACTGGACTGAAAATGTTTATTGTAGGCTCCCAGCATCCCAGGCTGCTAGATTACACTCCTGCTGGAAGTAAACATTGTCCAGTTATACTCCCACCACCAATTTCGCCTTGCACCCAGGTGGGCCAGGAAGTAAAACCTTGTGGCCGTTCCCCAGCCTGACATTTCGGCAGAGAGTCACGTGAACTGCCCCAGTCGTTACTAAGTTGGGGTCCTACTCTCCATGGAGAGCAAGCTTACATTGCTATTGGTCAGGTCAACTTAGAACCAAGAGCGTGCTGGGACTGGTTATAGTCCCTCTCCTCCACCCCACCCCCTTACACACACACACAGTATACTGAGAAACCCAGAGTACAAAATGAAACGTGCTCGCTTATACAACTAGCACATCAAACAACCATGCGGCTTCATTTTTAAATAAAATACTTTACCACTCCGCAACTTCTAAACTGGACTTAAATAAAGAAAAAACGTGTAAAAGGAAAATCCAACTTATAAGTAATTTATTAGAGGTTTCCTTCTCATGGGGGAAAAGTAGAAAAATAAATTAATAACAGAGAAATCCGGTGTGCAAACCCATAGGAATTACTCTTCCTACAATTTTAAAGCTTCATTTTTTAAACAAAATAAATATTACTAACATTATAGAGGCCGACGCCACGATAGCCGAGCGGTTATAGGCAAGGCCCGCAAAGCTGAGATGTATTGCTGGTTAGTGGGTTCGATTCCCAGAGTCCTAGAGTTTAGACCTTGGCTTTTATTTAATATTTAAAATGAGAACTTTATAGAAAAGTATGTTTGTTTGTGTTAGTCACCTAATTTGGGAAAATGGAGGTAAAGTTCTCCATGAAAAAACTGTAAAAACACTTACGTAACTTAATTCCAGTTAGTAAAATCGTACATTACACTGAAATGTTCTCCTAAGGAATAAAAAATAAAACTATCTGAATTGTGCGTTTCAATCTTTTGATTCGGTCAAAGGAAATTGAAAACAAATATTGGAAAAGCAATGCTTGTTTCGGAATTGTGAAAGTACCGTTTTAGACTGTTCCGGATACTGGCATGATACACGCATAATTGTGCCTCACAAATGTAAGTTCTTTTCTACTTCTTTGGTAAATGATTTATTAAGAGAGATTATGACCAATTTTAATCATAATTTTTAAGACAATCGTTGAGGGAAAGAAGACAGTATGTAAAGCAGTAACTAAGTATGGCCAATATCTTCATAAGAGCAAAATTGCGTGCGCATTAGAAACGCATTCTGGTTAGGATTGCCCTTTTGGGATATGGTCGGACATGGCTAACTTTTAGTAACAACAAAAACCCTACACGGATAGAAACAAACGTTGTGGAACAATTGGGATAGTGTGGGGTGATAGAAGATAGAAGTGAGAGCGTGAATAGGAGGTATGTTGGTGGAGCCCAAGGTTTAACAAGGATCTAGCGAAAACAGTATAAGTGAAGAACGAAGAGGGTGGTTTTTTTTGGGGGGGGGGGGGTGACGTGCTATGGTTAAACAGGAAATAACTGGTCGGGCTGGAAGCCCTAGAGGGAGAACAGGAAGGGAGAGATGAGAACCATAGCAGCAGCCCTCGGCTTGACCTCCTATCATCCATCATCTGACCGTCCAAACTGGGCCATCCATTACAGCCGAAGACCTAATATTTGGCGCCCAGGCTGATGGTACCATGGGGGGCGAGTGTCAACACTGTCAGCTGACCCAGAATAACAATAACTAGTAAGAGCTGGATAAGCACGTATTACACGAGAGCACCGCCCAAATGTTAACATCCTACCACACACTACAGTTTACACGACGATTCTGCAACAAGCACTCAGTGTAATAGTAGTAAATTCGCCTTCAGACATAGATTAATGTAAATTTTACACTCAACGTAAACTCACCGATGAATGAATGGGGGAAGAAGCATTTGAACTTAAAATTCGCTGAATTAAGCTCAGAGCTTAAACTTGCGAATTTTATTTGAAACTATATAATTAATAAAAAAATATTTGCATTAATAACATCAATATTCACCTTCAATATTCGAATAACGACACAGTTAAATAATCCTCTCTAATCCTTCTAATGCGCTTTAAACCATTAACCAATATGGTTTACATCCAGTTCTTCCGCGACTCCTCAAACCATCTCAGATAAGCCATCCTCTAAAGACAGTCCGGTCTATATTCGATTACCAATGGTCGAAAGGTACTTGGACCTATCCTTTCGAGATAAAAATTCTATAAACCTAAATCTCTGGAACCAACCTTGCTCTACTGTGCATAGTCCTACTTTAAGTGCATTGTCTGAATTCATTTTCTCAACACTGTCACAGTGCTCCTGAAAAATGGTAAAATAAAAGTTAGGTAAAAATAAAAAAATTTGTGCACAACATTAGGCTAACTATAAGTTAAATCCTACCATATTGCCTTATAACCTAATAATTAGTATAAAAATATCTAGAAGAGAAGGGAGCAACGATAGCCTAGCGGTTACAGGCAAGACCCGCAAAGCTAAGATGTATTGCGGTAGTAGTCTAGCCCTTGGATTTTATTTAATGGTTAATATGAGAAATTTATAGTAAAGTATGTTTGCTAGTCGCCTCCGTCCACGGCACCTAATTTGGTAGTTGGATGTAAAGCATGCCTGAAAAAAATAGGCTTTTCTTTACTTTTATTAAGAATAAAATTAAAAATAAATATTTTCTTCTCACCTCTGATGCATAATCACGCTAAGAAAATTGTTTTCTACATCGTTACGCTGGATAGATCGTTTTTCACTGATTAAATGATTAATGCACAAGGAAACTTTACTTATGAAATTAATCAATATTAAGAAAATCAGATTAATTAATCTATTATTAGCAAGAGAAAGGTAAGAGAGCTTCAAGAGAAAATAAATCAAAGAGATTGGTTAACTCCAAAGAATTGCCCGCAACCACAGTCAACACTGTAACCACAGTGTGGTGATCGATTGTGTAAGTGTACCATAGTGTGGTGATCGATTGTTTAAGTGTTGAATCTGGAATACCCGTAAGGATTCTAAGTTTCACGCAAAATGGCCTTGGAAACTCCACTTTGCCCTCTATATTTTAGAAAATAAGTTTTTTGTTCGCTTTTCTTGGGATACAGTAGCTTACGTCTAACTGAAGATCTTCTTCAGCTCTTAATTAGTAACAACACCCAGACAAACTTACTGACCGCCAAACTAGGTCACTGACCAACCACAATTCGACCTCGAACTTCTTACACTGCTTTACTCACAGCTGGAGCACATGAAGATGAGGGATTACTTGTGTGCCAGACACAGGCTGCCCTAACAGCACACAGTACAAGTGCCTTGCTCCATCTATTTTCAACCCTTAACTTTACAGCATCGGAAGAATGGATAAAGCTAGGCGTTAACCCCTCGTAAGGGACTTACTTCAACAATTAAGGCCCCCTCCAACATTACCCTTACTCCTTCGTACACACAAGCATTAATAGTAACTGATTAGTATGCAAAAACTGTTC
Source organism: Rhodnius prolixus (assembly GCF_049639745.1). Lineage (NCBI taxonomy): Eukaryota > Metazoa > Arthropoda > Insecta > Hemiptera > Reduviidae > Rhodnius > Rhodnius prolixus. Next base: position 7,552,543 of record NW_027411583.1, on the reverse strand, counting down.
GCACTATTCAATCACTCCCTGACTTATTCAAAATTTCAGCGCTTAAATCCAATATTCTCCTCCGTACTGCACAACCGATCGATACTCGATAATGGAGATCTAATTTCATTATTACTCTTACCTAGTTACTTCTCCATGCTTAAGGGCGCATAACAGGAGAGAAAGACAGAGAAGCCTATTAAGAATTACTAATTAATGTAGCTTGCTTACTTGTTTACCTCTTCTTTAGATTAAAAAAGCCACGTTTAGCCCTGATGGGGTCCCCTCTGAGTATGATCTTTACTCCACAACAAGAATAAGTCAACCCCATACTAACAGTCACCGTTTTTGTTCAGTTTTCCTATATATCATCGATTCTCATCCTTTTTTTTTCAGTATTGCAGGACACAATTCACTTCGATAGTTTTCTGGCTGAAACTAAGAAGCAAAAATTTGAAATACTCTGTACGATAGTAATGAGTAATCAGGAAAATAAAGACAGTAGCAAGTTACATTCTTACATTTATTTGAATTTACTGCATTAGTTTAATTTATTACTGTTATTATGTTTAAATATTCAATAAAAAACAAATTTATACTCACTATAAATAATAATAATGTTAAATTTAATGTGAAACTATAATCTAGTTGTTTCTCATAAATATCTCAAATTTTTTGGCGTAGGTCGAAAAAATTCTAACTTAAGAGCAACCATACCTTTTGTTTTGGTCGCAGAATATTCCTTTTTTCGACCCAAATTACTTCGTTCATTTTTTTTTAAATTTTTAATTCACAGTAATCTGGAAAATGTGGTTTTTAATTCGTTTTTCGGCAATGCTAAGGAAAAATGATGAAATTTCTTATTCATCAGTCACCATAAAACAATTCTAATCGCTAAAAGCAATATTTTTTTAAAATTATTCAAATTGTATCCAAGATCCTGAAACATACAGTGGTAATTTTTTTGCTTTCACCTCTTACGAAAACAACTTACACAATTTTAGAACTTATTTTATTTAATATTCCAAGGCATGTCCAAACATATCAGAGGTTATTGGACGTCCGATGCTTTTTTTCTGAACAACACTGTCCATCACTGGACAGTGAGCTGTAAGAAGCTCCAGGGGAAGAGAAAAATCTAAGGACCAGCAGCTGGATTCGAACCCAAGATCTCCTCTTGTTGGAATCCAGTATGCTAAGCACATAGCTAATCCTTTCCATATTTATTATCAGGGGCGGCTTATCCTATAGTGCAGGGTGTGCAATGCACACGGGCGCCGCCGTCTCAGGGGGCGCCGCGGCGCTCCCTGAGACAGCTAAGAGCATCGTCGTGGACCATCATGGTACAACAATGATATGACAGAAGCGGCCAGCCAGCGCGGTGGCGGCAGTTATCAAACGCGAGCGCCCTATGGGCGGCTTCTTTTTCGAACATTTTGTTTCAACTCAAAGTTAATAGTTATAGCCGCGGGGGGGGGCAGGCCAAGGGAGCGCCAGGGTTTCATTGCACACGGGCGCTACACGAGCTAGAGTCGCCCCTGTTTATTATATTTAATATTTAGATTATTATTACCATTTACATCATGGAACACAAAGAGGCGTATTGACAGATCATCCATATTAAGATACAACAGATTTTTGAGAACCACTGACTTGCATTATGTTTATGCTTTTTACATCCACAAAAACAGTTTAACTGAAACTAAGAACTTCAAATTATTAAAAAAATTTAATGCAAAATCTATTCATTATTTAAATATTTTATTAACTTAAACAATGCCTTGATAATAATAAAGGGAACAAGTTCCCCCTATTCTCTGGAACATTGCAGCAGTTTAGATATACGATTCTAGCAGGGCCGGTCTTAAAGGCCTACAGGCCTCCGCGGCGACCCCTTAGATCTCGTATTGTGGGCCCTTACATTGCAGGTTAACTCAAACACAAGAGAGTTCTGTATTTAGTTTTAGTACAATCCATTGTTTTATACTAGATTTGTTTTCGAATTCCATTACGAGGATAAACTAATTGATTGTGTTTCATCGTTGGTAGTCGGCCCAACGTCTCGCCTCCTCACACCTACCCACAGCTTGAAATGTATTTACTAATAAAAGAGACAAAACCACACAAAGTGGTCACAACCTACAGCTGTGGCTCAATCAAATTATTAGCCCCCATTTTGTTCTATTCTCCCGTACAAACTTGGCACCCAAGTAATTAATAAAATAAACTAAAGCAGCTGTAAATGGTACAGATCTTACAACAACCCTGTTATACAATATTAAGTGTTATTTAAAATGCAGACGAGGTATACTCGATTGTTAGAAAGTTTAGAGCTATTTTGATTGAGGTTCACAATGTTTTACGTAATTATAAATCGAGCACAATAACCACTAACTTACATGCTATCCATTCAATTAGGCGCCACGGTAGCCGAGCGGGTTAGAGGCGAGACCTGCGACGCTAATATGTATTGTGGTACTGGGTTCGATTCCCGGTCTTAGGCCTTGGATTTTATTTAATGGTTAATAAAAGAAATTTACAGTAAAGTATGTTTGCTAGTCGCCTCCGTCCACGACATCTAATTGGTAGTTGGACGTTAAGCCCCGCCTGAAAAAAAAGGCAATTACTTTACTTTACTTTATGCTATCCATTCAATTATTGTTCAATCATTCGACTTTAGGTGCTTCTTAGTACGTTAAGTGGAAGTATTGAGATTGTGTCAAAGTTTTTTAGATTATATCGGCAGTGCCAATCCTGAGATAACAAGGGCCTGTTAAGAAATGAATTCAAAGGATGCTCCTTCTTTTTATTAGTGTAGATGCCAGTTTTTGTGGCTACTTTCTCCGAGGATGACTCGAGAGAAGTTACGAATTTCGGGATTAAAATTATAATTTAAATAAAGCGGGATAGAGTGAGGGACGAATTGGATTCGTGAATTGGTTTAGGTTTTTTAAGCTTTGGCTGCTTCGTTAGTAAGTTAAGTAATTGCCTATTTTTTCAGACAGACTTAACATCCAACTACCAAATTACGTGTCACGGACGGAGGCGACTAGCAAACATACTTTACTATAAATTTCTCTTATTGAACCATTAAATAAAATCCAAGGGGTAGACTAGTACCGCAATACAACTTAGCTTTGAGGGTCTAGCCTATAAACGCCTAACAAACTTTACTATAAATTTTTCGTATTAACCATTAAATAAAATCCAAGTCCTAGACTAGTAACGCAATACACCTTAGCTTTCCGGGTCTAGCCTATAACCGTTCGGCTAACGTGGCGCCCTGCTTCGTTAAGTATTCAAGGCGGTTTAAGTTCAAACGGGGAAAGGCGTGTTAAGGTCAAGGTAACAGTAAGTTCTGATCATTTTGTAAAGTAGTCAACTTGAACATGAGAGTCTCTTTTGAGGAGGAAATGGCAGAAAAGTCGCCCGGAATTTGCAGTAAGGGTCCATTCTTCGGCATAAGTCGTTTTTTTTTTTAGTCTGCTTAACCAAATAGTGGTAACTTAAATATCTGTACAGTTCATTGTTTAGCACGGATGCTGGCCAAGCCATGAAGATCCGTGATTTAGTCCACTTCCTCCTCCAAAAGCCGCGGCTCCATTGGCTAGTAAAGTAGCTGCTGATCATTGAATAATAACGCAGGTTAATAGTTATCAAAATTGTATAGTTTAATTTATCAAGTTTACAACTTGTTTCCGTTCTCTTTAACCAAAGCACAAAGCTCGTAAATATGTTTAAAAAAAAATAAAAAATAAGTTTTAGTTGTTCGCTTTAATGTACAAATAATTTCAAGTAGTTTTACTTTACTTAAAAAAAGGCTCAGTAAAATAGGAAATAATAACATGCGCCTAACATATTAGTGCTGGCAATTTATTCAAAGGCTTAGCCTAGGCTAAGGAAGTTAAGGGTTAATTGGTTAATGGAGCGTTTGTTCTATATTCGGGCTGCACTAACTTCTCTGCGCCGCCATTGGCTAATTCTCTAAGCACACACAGAGGAGAACCCAGGCTCAGAGCTGTGATGGGCTATCTCCTCATTTTTGTGTAACTGAAAACATGGCCGCTACATTAGATGGCCGTCTGTAATGTCTGCTCGATGTTTGCAATAAAATACAAAATTTAAACAAAAATGAGGGAAACCCAGTGAAAACACACTGGGTGTTATTAAACTTATTCTCAACTACTAATTATTATAGTATTTAAATAATTACAACTTCCTTCTTTTTTCTTTTAATCGTCTATTTTTTCAGGCACGCTTTACATCCAACTACTAAATTAGGTGTTGTGGACGGAGGCGACTAGCTAACATACTTTACTATAAATTTCTCATATTAACCATTAAATAAAATCCAAGGGCTAGACTAGTACCGCAATACATCTTAGCTTTGCGGGTCTAGCCTATAACCGCCTAACACACTACTATAAATTTCTCATATTAACCATTAAATAAAATCCAAGGGCTAGACTAGTACCGCAATACATCTTAGCTTTGCGGGTCTAGCCTATAACCGCCTAACACACTACTATAAATTTCTCATATTAACCATTAAATAAAATCCAAGGGCTAGACTAGTACCGCAATACATCTTAGCTTTGCGGGTCTAGCCTATAACCGCCTAACACACTACTATAAATTTCTCATATTAACCATTAAATAAAATCCAAGGGCTAGACTAGTACCGCAATACATCTTAGCTTTGCGGGTCTAGCCTATAACCGCCTAACACACTACTATAAATTTCTCATATTAACCATTAAATAAAATCCAAGGGCTAGACTAGTACCGCAATACATCTTAGCTTTGCGGGTCTAGCCTATAACCGCCTAACACACTACTATAAATTTCTCATATTAACCATTAAATAAAATCCAAGGGCTAGACTAGTACCGCAATACATCTTAGCTTTGCGGGTCTAGCCTATAACCGCCTAACACACTACTATAAATTTCTCATATTAACCATTAAATAAAATCCAAGGGCTAGACTAGTACCGCAATACATCTTAGCTTTGCGGGTCTAGCCTATAACCGCCTAACACACTACTATAAATTTCTCATATTAACCATTAAATAAAATCCAAGGGCTAGACTAGTACCGCAATACATCTTAGCTTTGCGGGTCTAGCCTATAACCGCCTAACACACTACTATAAATTTCTCATATTAACCATTAAATAAAATCCAAGGGCTAGACTAGTACCGCAATACATCTTAGCTTTGCGGGTCTAGCCTATAACCGCCTAACACACTACTATAAATTTCTCATATTAACCATTAAATAAAATCCAAGGGCTAGACTAGTACCGCAATACATCTTAGCTTTGCGGGTCTAGCCTATAACCGCCTAACACACTACTATAAATTTCTCATATTAACCATTAAATAAAATCCAAGGGCTAGACTAGTACCGCAATACATCTTAGCTTTGCGGGTCTAGCCTATAACCGCCTAACACACTACTATAAATTTCTCATATTAACCATTAAATAAAATCCAAGGGCTAGACTAGTACCGCAATACATCTTAGCTTTGCGGGTCTAGCCTATAACCGCTCGGCTACCGTGGCGCCCTAATTACGACTTAATAATTGAATTTTCTCACAAGTATGGGATTTGAATAAATGGAAGAAAGATCCTTCAATAATAATTTAAATCAAGATTTCGAGTTAAAGAGACTAGATCTCAATTCTTCGGGAAATTTAAGATCAAAGTCATTATTAAGACATGGGCAATTCCTGCATGACAGTATGCCGCGTGTGAGAGGATGGTCTTTGGTCCTATCGGGTAAATGGGTACTGGTTGCAGAAAACTCTCCAGAAATCGTAGTCAATGTTTTGTTGCTGAAGGATGATCCCTTTTAAGACGTAGAATACTTGGAAAAAATTTAATAAATGTAAGAAAATTCCCAATTCAGGAATTTGGCATGTTCATGCAGGAAGAGCGGGGGGGGGGGAGACACCATGATCTCAGAAAATGCTGCATCAAAATTTCTCTCCCCCCCCCCCACAAGGTCCTAAAAAAAAACTCTATCCGAGTTCCGAGTAAAAAAGTAAATAAATCGATCATTTTAAACGATGACAAGTTTAAATTCACAGCAAGAGATGGACAAACACAATCTATTATACACCTGTTTTGCAACCAGAACAAACATTGCTATTGCATAAATAAACTGAACCGAGATGATATGAATGCGTTAATGTAGAACGGAGCAACGCAGCGCAGCCACTTGACATTATGCCAGTCAGTCATTACTCAATCTCCCACAGCTGGGTTTATTCACAGCTGAAATGAATGTGCTTGATTGGCACTGCTTACTAAATATTAATAATATTTCATTACTGTACACTGAACACAAATACATTATTAAATCATACAGGCACATGTCACACAATAGTCCATTTACATTAACTTGGGAAGTTACTGTTGGTACACATATTGAGATATATCAATCAAAAAAGATACCACACTAGTGGCGAAGAAGTGACCTAATTTATAATCCCCATCCACTCTAAAACTAAAATTAATATGGTTTCACAAATTAGAACACGTACATGATGGTTTCTATTTTTAGTTAATTTAATTAAGGAGAGAGCGGATTACAAGAATTCCTCGAGGCCATTCATGCCTAGGTAAGAGCATAGGTTAACAAAAAAGAAAACTGATGCGACAAAATTCTGATCTCAAGATTGATAAGATAAAAAAAAGAAGAGATATGAGTTAACTAACCAATATTACATTTGCCAGGATCATCTGGAAGGAGCCCTTGATTTAGCTAAGGTGGAAGATGTAAATCACCAGGTTAGTTCCAGGAGGTAGCTCATTTTGGGACTGACGACTGGGATAAGGTAATAAGGTACAATGCTGCAGACGCTGAGGTATCCAGAATTAAGGATAAGGATCTTCTCTGATAAGACAGTTCTAGACAGGACTAGACTAAACCCAGCTAGGGACTTGCTCCCTTGTTTTTTTTCTCACAACTAGGTGAAAAAAGCTGAAGAAAACTCTCTAGAACATCTGGGGTCTCCAAGGATATTCTGAGATTGACGCCAATGAAAGACTGTTCAAAATTAAACGATGAGGACTTTTCTTTTCTTGCAAAATTAATGTAAAAAAAAAAAAATTATTGTAGGGAACAAAATATATCCTTTCTTTCTCCATCACGGGAGATTTTGATGATCTACACAAAAAAATTAAAGACACTAAGTAGTTGGAGAAAGTTAACGTTCTCCTTATTCACTTTTTGTCCTGAACTTGAAGAAATTCGAAGAGATACAGATTCGGTGTAAAATAAAAAAAGTTTAAACCAGCGGAACAGGAAATCACGAACAAAGAGAAGAACAAGGAAGCAGAGAGGAGAGAGATAGAAGTCACAAGACTTCCTGACGAAATATTAGATCTAAAAAAAAAAAGATGGCCGATCCCCTGTTACATCCAGGCAAAGTGTATATAAAACTGTTTACAAAGTTGTGAGAATATTTATAAGATTTCAGTTCTTCTTACCAGCCACTTTTCTTCTTTTCTTTCTGTTTGGCGTTGCCGGGGGAAGGAACTAGTCACATTGTACGATTTAAAGACGAAGGGCCAGTTGCCAAACAACATCTTGGAACAGTGGGAGTACAATCTGGAGAACTGTCCTAGAGTATAACTCCCCACTTTTACCCTTGGCAGTAGAAGGAACAAGGAAGAAGTAAGAGGAAAGCTTCTAGGAAGAGTTAGGGACTCTCTTCTTCTAGTTCTTAGTCTACAAATTTTGATACAAGTTTTTCCACGGAAAAAGTTTTTTTCCCCCATATAACGCGCGCGCACACACACACACACACACACAACCCAATGACACAATGTCTCATCCTCTTGTAGTGAACTCCCCTCCTACTGAAGGACCTTAAAGTCCTTTCGTTGAAAAACAATAAACGAATCTCTCATCGCTACCTACCACTTCGTACTTTCTTGGCTAAGTTTCATCGAGAAGGGAGATAGATATTGCTGCTGTTGAATGAGTGAAATAGAAAGATATACCGCTGAGAGATAGAATGGGGGGAGATGCTGCAGAACCTAAAGCCAGAAGATGATTGAAAAGAAGAATCTAAGGTGTACACCCTCCCATGACTGCAATTCTAGAAGATTTTCAATTTTTTCCCCCCACAGAATTTTACTGAAAGGGTTGTTTTACCGAGAAAATTCCGTCGAAGAATTTGAAGAGAACGAAAAGACGTCGAAATCGGCCAAGATAGTTTTACAACATTCATGGGTCCCCCAAAGCCGTGTTAATAATAATTCTCATTATTAGCCAATATTTACATCTACACTCATAAACAACGTTTTTTTTTGTTTTAATTTATTTTGTGATTTACAATCTGTATACATTGGATACAATCAGTAAATATGAAGAGTATGATGAACTGGTGCGGGAGGAGAGCAGGAGGAGAGAAGCGGTAGCACTCTCTATAGGAGAGAGGAGAATGTGTGGAGGAAAGAGGAGAGATAGGAGAATAATGATTTAGGCCTTCAGACTACAAGGAAGTCGCGGGGCCTCTGGCGATTCAGTCGGCGAGGAGTATTAGGGATGTCAGAGGAATAGAGAGACAGTACAAGTAATAAACAACGTAAAATCTAAAAATTGCGTACATAAGTCAATAACTAAATATATACTAAACTGCATTTTATATTTTAACTATAAAGACATACCTCTTGGTCTTTCTTGACCATCAGATTGGAGTCCTGTCACGATAACTCAATAAATATTGCAACGAAAACAAATGTAAAGGAGCAAAATACAAATAAATAATACAAAACTGAAATTAAAGAAAACCAAAACAAGTTCCGACTCAAATATTCAGAGAAAAAATAGAAGTCTTTGTGTTAAAGGAATCTAAGTCCTAAGTTGATAAGTATGTTTACAATATTTTATTAAGCATCTCCAATCTTTCCCGTTAATGTACTCAAGTATCTCACTGGCGGATAGAAAATATTTATTAAAGCAGTCCTTTCTTATTTCGCATAATGCTGGACAGATAGCTAAAAAGTGAAATAAGACCTCGTTTTCAATGTAGCCACACATCTCACGCTTGGTACTTAAAATGTGTAGCCACACATCAGTCTTAAAATGTTTATAGTTTAAGATTCAATAAATCTCCTCTACATTTCAAGATCCAACCAATACTATCTAATGTCAATGATGTATCATATAGGAAATTTCAAGACTACCATGATCAATTGGTAGGAGAAGAATCGATCTAAGAAATTGCTCTAAGGATTGCATGAGCCTTGCGGGCTACTACTGTTCATTTCCTGTACTTGACAAAATAGTAACAGTAGAGTTGAGGGACCTTAAGTAAGACAGAACTTTGAGGCTCACTTCTTGGGGGAGGATTGTCCACAATTCCAAGAGCACTTGACCTTCGATTAATTTTTGAGGAAACCATCGGCAGTTTCTCAGTCCTATGTGAAGGAGTCATGGAAGAAGGGAGTGGAAAAGACACCCAGATCAGGTTGTGCTGCATCATGATGGGCTTTATAATGTCTTCAGGAGATGCGTCGCATCCAAGGGGAACTTTTCTTCAAAGCCCTCTTTGTTTTCCACTACCTGCAAAAAAAAAAAAACCGGTACACTAATGAAATCACGGCGGCCATTGTTACTAATATTATCGTTGTAAAGTCGCCAGCCTCCGGAGGAGCGGACGATCTAACTGTGCGCTCCATGGAAGGAGCTCCCCCCCACATCACTGGGCAGAACTATTGCACACTCTGCCTCTTCCATCAACGGCCTCCAAGACTGCACCCCTTCCCCTCTTATACAGATTAAACAAGCCTCAGCGCACTCTATCCACTAATAGATTACTTACACACTCAAGGTTTACCAAGCTGGAAAATTAATACGAGGGTCGTTTGAAAAGTTCGTGCAAAGTCAGAGGGCTAGCACTACTGACGCGTATCGAGGTTATGTTTAGTTAGTAGCATCTCTTGGAAGAACACACACCAAGTTTCAGCCAGATCGGTCTATTTCTTTGTGTTTGGCATTCGTTTGAATCGAGGAAGTCGAGTGATTTTCAAAAAATGGACGAAAAAGAATTTCGTGTGTTGATTAAACACTACTTTATGAAAGGCAAAACGCCTCAGGAGACTAAAGAGAAGCTTGATAAACATTATGGTGACTCTGCACCTTCGATTAGAACAGTTTATAAGTGGTTTCAAAATTTTCGGAGCGGCCATATGGGGCACAAGTGACGCTGAACGTTCTGGACGCCCTGTTGAGGTTACTACTCCAGAAATCACATTGATAAAATCCATGATATGGTGATGGATGACAGAAGAGTGAAGGTGCGTGAGATTGCTAGTGCTGTGGACATCTCGAATGAACGGGTACATAATATTTTGCATCAACATTTGGACATGACAAAGCTATCCGCAAGATGGGTGCCGCGATTGCTCACGCTTGACCAAAAAACGAAATCGTGTGAAGTGTTGCAAGGACGGTTTGCAGCTGTTCCAGAAGAATCCGCAGGACTTTAAGCGTCGTTTCGTCACTGTGGATGAAACATGGATACATCACTACACTCCTGAGACCAAAGAACAATCTAAACAATGGGTTACCAAGGGGGAAATCTGCGCCAAAAAAGGCGAAGACCGTTCCTTCGGCCGGAAAGATTATGGCGACTGTCTTTTGGGATTCGCAAGGAATAATCCTTATCGACTATCTGGAAAAGGGTAAAACTATTACAGGTGCATATTATTCATGGTTATTGGACCGTTTGAAAACCGAGCTGCAAGAAAAACGCCCACGATTGGCCCCACAAAAAAGTTCTTTTCCACCACGACAACGCACCAGCTCACACCTCAGCAGTTGTGGTCGCAAAATTAATGGAAATAGGGTTCCAACTCGTTTCACATTCCCCCTATTCTCCAGACTTGGCTCCCTCGGGCTACTATTTGTTCCCCAATATGAAGAAATGGCTGGCGGGAAAAAGATTTTATTCAAACGAGGAGGTGATTGCAGAGACGAATGGCTATTTTTCAGACTTGGACAAATCCTATTATCCGGAAGGGATCAACAAACTAGAGCAGCGTTGGACGAAGTGTATAAGCCTAAAAGGAGACTATGTTGAAAAATAAAAAAGGTTTACCCCAAAAAATTAAGTAGTTTTTATTTTTGCACGGACTTTTCAAACGACCCTCGTAGTTTATTAGATTTTCCGACAAGCCCTATTGATTGGGCTTAAAGGTTTTTGCTGCCCTTTTTTTCCCCTTACGGTTTGTTTTTTGAACAATTTTAATTACCACAATTGGAAAACAAATAAAAAAATCTTGGTACAAAAATGATTTTCAGTTGCTTTTTGCCTACACAAGGAATATCGATAACGAGTCTCGACAAATTTTCCAGCACAAGTTGATTTGAGAATGGAGGCGACAAGCCGGGCGCCGAGATTAGACAACGAACAGAGGAGAATCAAGTTTTGCAGCAACCTCCAGGAACTTCTTACCTCTTTGCTGAAGAGGCTGAGGATCTGCACAAAAAATAAATTTGGAAATATCACTTCCTTTTCTTTTATCCACCAATAGATTAACAGGTGGTACAGGCATTAGAGGCCCAAAATAAGTTGAGAATGTTAATTACCAAGCCTCAGAAATAAAACAATGTGAAAAAAGAGAATCAAATAATAAAAGGAATAACCAATTCCGTCCTATCTTCCTGGGACTAAAGGGGGGGTTGGTCTTCTTCCACAGCTAGGAGTTAGGGTGTCTCTTGTAATTGGACAAAACTAGGACACTTTGAATCCTAAGTCACCGAAGGGTGTCTTCTATGCAAGGAGTTACATAGAAGAACAGCAAAAAAAGAAAAAAGAATGTTAGCAATATGAATATATAGGTTTCGTGACCGTAAATTATTCAATTAAGGATTCAAAATTGGCGAGGAATCGGTCCAAATAAAAACAACAACTCGGTCTTTTCGCCAACGTTTCTACAAATATATTGTCTTCTTCAGGGCCTGGCTATGCGGGTTGGTTGAGTTACAGAAACTAGTTTCTGGCAAAAAGACCGAGTTGTTCGTTTTTATTTGGACCGATTCCTCGCCAATTTTGAATCCTTAATGTTAGCAATGCTTTAACCCAAATCTTACAACTTCACTCATTTTTCTGGAAATGTAAAAAAATTTGAAGCTGCAAATTCAGGAGAATGCAATGAGTTTGAAAGAAAAACAAAAATGAAAAAATCCGTTTTTATTGAGCAAAGAGGGTGATAATCCCAACTTTCTGTTGGTCCCGGTCCCACAGGAGAAACCCTAGACAAAATAAAAAAAGTTACGACCGTTCTGCGTTTTTTCCCCATTTTTTTTTTTTTTTTTTTGGAGTATAATGAAAACCACATGGAAAAAAAACCCAATTTTTAGACCCTAGGGAACTTAAAAAAACTGGATACTTCCTAGAGAAAACTACAAATCGACAATTTGTCACGATAACACAGTACTTCCGGTGACGTAGTATTTGTAAGAGGAAGTTTATAGGGCCAAGCTAACCTAATCCTGAAGGGTTAAAGTTTTAAATGAAATAATTTAATGACCCTAGGGATTGTTGGCCTAGTTTAAAATGAAATGAGATTTGCTCTGATTATGGCATGCAATATGGTACTCGGAATCCCTGTATACTAGTAGTGAAATTAATGGCTAAGAGATAATACCACATTATCCGGATATCCTTTTGTATAGTATAATATCATTTCGAATGTGTGCTTAAATAGAAATGCCGCGAGACTATTGGCCATAATTATATAGGGAAGAACAAACATGCATTATCTTTGCTATCTGTTTGTAGTAGGTTTCACTATGCACGTCTGAGAAGGTACGTATGTACCGGAGAAGCGTTAATGCAGAATCTTGTCTCCTTCACTCGATGCAATTGTGTGATTCAAGCGAGAAGTACCCAATTCAAATGCTTTTTCTCGCCCCACCCCCCTGCTGGCTATGTGGTATTGTTGCCTAGGATGGGAGCAGAAATGAGCTGGCGACATTACAGTGACTTTGGAGGGTGTGTACATAATATATAAGACTAAGCGCTGTTGAAAGACGATAAGGTCTCCGCCGCCATAGATAAGAGAGGCCGTCGTTGTCCGTCGTCCCAACTAGTAAGAGACGATTTAACTAGAGGAACTGAGGCTAGAAGAGTGTATGGCGTAGCGTAGGATAACGAAGCCGGGGGGAGGTAGCGAGGGAAGCGCAACGTTAATGTGCCCCACAAGTACAATATTCCAGACAACATTAACTCAACCCGTCCAGTAACCCCGGGTGTCTCGCTGGCTCGCTCCCTGTCCCCTGCCGCAGAAGGCACTCATTAGCTGAATATATATATATATATACCATCCAGTAAGCCGCTCCTGAACAAAGCAAGTCCTGGGGAACTAAAGAGGGGGATTGGTCTTCTTCCACAGCTAGGAGTTAGGGGTGTCTCCTGTACTAGGACCAAAAATAGGACACTTTAAACCTTTAAATCACCCTTCTTACACAGAAGAAAAGCAAAAAAAAGAATGTTAGCAATGCTTTAACCCAAATCTTACGCAACAAAAAGAGGATGCGCTTCTTCTAAGAGAAGAAAAACGGGCCGAGGAAAAGCATTTTATATTTTCACTAATGCCCTGGATAAAAAGAAAAGTATACTTAGTTCAACTATCGCTTCCTTTTTCTTGTACATTCTTTGTACATAAAGTTTACAAAACATTCAAATGGAAAGAAAACAAAGTAATTTATCATTTTTGGACGGAGGCGGCGCGCATCAATCCGTGAAGGACTTCAAAGATCTTGTAACCGAGAGAACTTTTTAATTTATAACAAATGCGATCATTTAGACGCAAGCTTCCTGTATGCTGCATGGTTATAAACTTGGCAGTTTATGCAGTTTTCTATCAAAAATTCAAAACAATATCTGGTGCCCTTTAAAAGTTCCCATAGCAACCGGTCTTGAAGGATCCTAATTTTGAAATAGAAATAGAAAAGAAATTTATTATTCTGGGACAATTGTCCCCTAAGAATAAATACAGGAGGCCTTAACAGTTTGGCCTGTGATTAAACAGAAAATAAATAAATAAATAAGTATTTACAAAAAGTGAAAATAAAAATAACAGCAGAAATTAAGGAAATAAATTAAAACAATTAGAATTTCTGAGGAAGCTGGATAGAAAGGAGATAACTGAATAGACGGGATTTAAAGATAGATAGAGTAGGAGCATGGCGGACAGATGAAGGCAAGGAGTTCCAGAGAGAGGTAGCAGGTATAAGGAAGGATTTGTCAAAGGATGAGGTACGGTGAGAGGGAATATAGAGATCGGATGAGCGAGATCTAGTGTTACGGGAATGGATCGAGGATTTAAACTTAAGGAGATGAAAAATATAAGACGGCCTTTGAGACTGGATGATTTGAAAAAGGAATGAAGCCCAAAAAATACTGGCGGCGATAGACAGGAAAAAGCCACTTCAACTCATCGTAGCAGTGCGAAATGCGAGAGTCTCTGGGCAATGCTGAAAATAAATCTTATGAAGCAGTTCATGAGAGGCGCTTGAGCTTGGCTTCAATATCACCAGAAAGACCGCGCCATACACTAAACATCCATAGTCGAAATGGGGGGAATATAAGAGAGGAAACTAGTAGTTGCCGGGTCTTAATTGGGGAAAAAGATGTCAGGGAACTATTAAACTGCTTAAGGATATGGATGGAACGACGAGAGATTTGGGAAACATGGTTTTTCCAGGATAGGTTTTGATCAAAAGTGATACCAAGGTTTTTCACAGAGGAACAATTTTAGTTATTTAAGGCCTATATTATATGCTGCATATCCTGGAGTAATTACTGAATAGACGGGAATTGCTGCTACATTGTTACCATTCTGAACGTCCACAAATCTTGTGATGAAGACGTTTTATTGATTCAAATTCTTGGACAGAAAGTTTTTATCAGCCATACCGTCTTTTTCCGAAAAGAAGACACTGTCTTACTCCCTTTTTAGGTCCAAAATACGTGCGAGGGCTTATTTTCGAGGGAGGGCTTCAAGTACAATAAGTAGATTTTAATATTTATTTATATACAGAAATTTAAATTTATCCAATTACAGTCAGTCATGTGATCTTCTTCTGGAACATCCTCATAAATTATCAAATTTTGAATTCCGTTATGATTTTCCTCCAAATCCATTGCCTGTAGAATCATTGGTCCGAATCTCTCATGTCTTGCAATATAGCTATCGTTAAATGAATCCTTCTTTCATCCTGTTCGTAGTGCATTGGAAACACAACTGTCACGTTATTTTGTCCCATGAATTTTTTTACCCAATTCACAACTTCTCTTGTAAGCCTGCCTGGCTTTACAAAATCACCTCGTTGATTTCTCACCATTCTGTTTTCAATGTATTCATTGATTTCCATCCGCAAATGATCCTTGAATGGCTTGTTTATTGCAATGTCAAGTGTCTGGAGGTAGTCAGTCATTCCTGCCGGGAATATTACGAGTAGCTAAGAGATAACTACTAAATTCAACAGTTTACAACAGCATTAAAGTCGCGAAAATCACGCCAGGGCTTATTTTCAGGGGATGTCTTATTTTCGGAAAAAGACGGTAGTAGCAGCTACCTTTAACTTGGTCCAAAGTATGTGAGTTAAGATTGTTTATAAATTACTAGTAGTAGAGAGTTCACTCAAAATGCTGTGGATATCAACGCACTAAGATCGAAAACCAAAAACGAAAGTGCGAACTGTTATAACCCTGGACAAAAAGAGGAAGTCTTCCTCTTCTTCTTCTTCTTCGTCGAGCAGTTTCTTCTAGCTCCTTATTTTGGCTAACCACTCTCTCGCAGCCTTCTAATCCTATCTATTACCTCGCAACGACTGAGTTCTCTAAAAAAATATTTTCTATTTATTTATTTATTTCTATTATTTATTCCCTTTTACTTTCAAGGCCATCTTTCTCATCCTGTATCTGATTTATTTTTATTTCTTCCATCTTACCCAAACTAGTGGGAGACGATAAATATTAAAAGCAGAAGGAGGGGGGAAAAGCAGAAGGCAAAGGTTTTTCCTACTCATTTAGTCGTAAGGGTCGGTTTGGTACTTTGCGTGGACTATTTGCTTAGTAAAGGGTCATTAATGGCCCTTCTGAAATATTTATAAACCTTTTAATATGCATTAGTTAAGAATAAAGAGAAAAGGGACAAAAATAAAAATGGCCGCCCAATTGTAGAAAAGTGCGCGGGAGTTCTTTTAGACGGGGGTTGCTGGGGGGTGGTCCAAAGGAGTTTACCCAGAGGAAAACCAGTTGAATTTTTCCTAATTGAATTTTAATATACTCCGGGACTGTAGCGAAAACCAGCTCTTGATTATATAACTAGCTGCGAGTTCTTTTTCCATTTTCCGTTTATTTAAACACTTTTCTGAGTTTATTAATTAGAGAAGTTACCCAATAGAATCTACAAATAAATTATTTCTTTATTGTTCTATTGTTTTGCAGACAAATTACAATTTTATATTATTAAAAACATTGATAGAATGATTAATAATAGATGGGTTTTATTAATAAGTTCAATTAAATTTAAATTTTGGTTATACCTACCAATTAAAATCTAATTCTGCCCCAATTCTCAACCAACTTAATTATTCAGAATACCCATGTTGTTCTAAGTTGAGGAAATTTTATTGTAGCGAAAAACTAATCAGCGCCCTGGCTCAGAATCAGCTGTCTCATGATTTATAAGAGTTTTTACAAAACCAGTACTACGTACGTGTGCACAATGTTGCGAAATATTAAACCAGTTTACCAATTGAATTGAGACGCAACACCAATAATTGGCGACTGTTATAGTTAAATTTAAATTAACTCCTAAATGTTACTATTTTTCTCCCAAACTCATAATTTTGAAACCTATTAAATTGGGTCAAAATAAATTTAAGTTTGATTTGAAAAGCGCACAGCGTATTTGTTTCATCACGATGATATAAAACGGAAGGACACAGGAATATCAAGTATCTTGAGGTATTACTGGATCGTGGCCTGGACCTTCCCCCCCCCCCACCACATAAAGGATAGAGTCAATAAAGGGCAAGGGAGCCATTCGAGTGCTATTCCCGCTGTTCTGCAGGGACTCTAAAACTGTCCCTAAAGAGAATAAACTCCTCTTGTACAAGGTAGTGGTTAAGCCCATGTTACTTTATGTCTTTGTCCCTCCTTTGAATTTGGACATATCGATCCAATCATCGCCTCGCTGCAGATCCTGCAAAATAAATTCCTCAGGCTTTTGACAACTTCCGCCCGCTACAGACCGTATTATAGACCTACACTCTTAACACCAACATGGACTATATGTAGAACACTACATGAAGTACCTTGCTATACTGGTTTTCTTCAGTAAGTGTGAATCAAGTCACAGCCACCTATGCAGACTAATAGGGGACTATAGTTTGGACACGGTGCACAGGCACACAGGAGAGTTAAGGACTCACTGAAGTCAGACTTTCCTATCAGCTGAGGTTCTTTTTTCGAGTTTTTTGCCTCATTATTCAATTTTATGATGTATATTTTTTACAATTTTTGTAATTATTATGATGACGGTTATAGTATTCGTACTAGCACTCCATTGTACATACGTATGTATTTATTTTTATGTAATATATATTCTTCCATTAAAAAAAAAAGTAACAGGTAAATAAAATATGGTGGAAATAAATCTTTGCCAGAGAAGTCTTCGTCTTAGATCGATATATCGCTCAGAAAACAAATAATTAAACAAACTTATGGATAGAATAACACAATAAAGTAACTTATTTAAAGAAAGTACGATGAAACGGTGCCCTGTTTAAAAAAATTGAAAACATAACAACAAAAATTAAGCCTCACAAAAATTACCTGGATAATAAACTGCCGATTTCCTGACAGTATAATTAGCTTCTGGTATCCTAAGCACACAGTCGAACGTTGTGGGCGACATCAGATCTTTGTCGTCTAAAGTCATTGTGGCTATGATGTCGTAGACTCCATTTCTGGTTAGGGTATCAACGTGGACATGGCCTTTATCTAGCCTGCAAATATATCAAGAGAAAAATACAGGAATTAGTTATCAAAATATTAAGTTGAAGATCTTTAAATAGTTTCAAATAAGTTTCAAGATGTTCAGTGGAAGTCCAAAAAAAAAACTATGTGCTAAAAACTTGTTGCATATTTTCGGGAGTTTTAAGCGCTGAAATGTTAGCCTTTTTGTATTCACTAGCATTTCAAGAAGTGGAGAGAACAGCATAAGTGCAATAAGTCTCGGAAAATCGGTCAAGGAAAACCCTTTTGACTGTCGTCACGAAGTATAGAATCACGCTGAACGAGAAATTACAAAAATTGATGGCGACTTTTTACAACATTTCAGCATGAAATGAAATTTAACCCTCAAACCATAAGATGAATTTTCTTGACACGAACACTAAGTTAGGGTCGGATCCGACCCGATACTATATTTTCTTGCTTACAGTGAAAAACTCAAATATAACTCAAAATAACACATTTATTTCTATATAAAATGTATAATTTTTTTTAATAAATTGTATAATTTTATGGCACAATTAACTTAGAATAGACTAATACATGAAGAACTGAACTTGAAAAAGGAACCTTGTCTCAATAAAAATAAAACAGTTTATAAAGAGCTTGAATGAAAATTAAAGTAAAGTAGTGGTGTGGTAACAAAATTATCACATTGTTAAGGAAAAAATCATTTGATTGTTCGCCATTATCAGTGGGAACAAGTAGAATAGAATAGAATAGAAAAGAAATTTATTATTCTGGGACAATTGTCCCCTAAGAATAAACACAGGTACAAATAGAGGCCTTAATAGTTTGGCATGTGATTAAACAGAAATTAAATAAATAAATATTTACAAAAGTGAAAATATAATAAGTGAAAATGAAAGTAAAAATAAAATAATAAAACAGCAGAAATTAAGGAAATGAATTAAAACAATTAGAATTTCGGAGGAAGCTGAATAGAAAGGAGATAACTGAATAGACGGGATTTAAAGATGGATAGGGTAGGAGCATGGCGGACAGATGAAGGCAAGGAGTTCCAGAGAGAGGTAGCACGTATGAGGAAGGACTTGTCAAAGGATGAGGTACGGTGAGAGGGAATATAAAGATCAGATGAGCGAGATCTAGTGTTACGGGAATGGATGGAGGATTTAAACTTAAGGAGTTGAAAAATATAGGAAGGCCTTTGAGACTGGATGACTTGAAAAAGGAAAGAAGCCAAAAAATATTGGCGGCGATAGACAGGAAAAAGCCACTTCAACTCATCGTAGCAGTGCGAAATGCGAGAGTCTCTGGAAATGCTGAAAATAAATCTTATGAAGCAGTTCATGAGGCGCTTAAGCTTAGCTTCAATATCACCAGATAGACCGCCATACACTAAACAACCATAGTCGAAATGGGGGAATATAAGAGAGGAAACTAGGAGTTGCCGGGTCTTAATTGGAAAAAGATGACGGGAACTATTAAACTGCTTAAGGATATGGATGGAACGGCGAGAGATTTGGGAAACATGGTTTTTCCAGGATAGGTTTTGATCGAAAGTGATACCAAGGAAAGTAGGACATATTTTCCAATCGTAAGGAGTAATTCTTTTGGAAAACGCTCGTTTTTCAGTCTTTTTTCTTCTAGAGGAAGCGTCAAGGCAAACGCAAGATTCTTGAGAAACGTCGAACGTGCATCTCCAGAGTAACTTTCTTCATTTTTGTTCCACTTGTGCAGGACAAAACGTATAACGTTAATACCAAGGTCGGGTCGGATCCGACCCAGAATCTGACTTACTAAAAGAAATACAAACCTAGAGAGCGGAGAGACCCTTACCGAATCGGCGGAAACAGTGTGGCCTCTTCCTAAGGACTCACAGAAAGGGTATACCAAGTCTAATAGCTAAGAGTTAATTGTGGGGGGGGGGAACAATGGATGCGGATCCGACCCGCATCTTGTGGTTTGAGGGTTAAAAAAAACATTATTTAATGATCTTCGATGATTCTTAACCATAAGGGGCCCACACACAAAGTGTCGTGTAATATGATGGTGGAAGGTATTTTGGAGTAAATGGTTGATTATTGATGACGCTGAATTCAGAAAACCAAGAGGAAATGGAGGACGTAAAGAAATACGATAGATGGGAGCCCAGAGAAAAGTAAAGGAAAAATTGATGTAAAGAAAAGCTGAAGTGGTATGGACACCTTAGGAGGATGCCCCCCGGAAGTTGGCCTGAAGAGCCTGAGGAAGTGAAACCCTTCGAGGAACCGAGGAAGAGACCGGTAAAGAGTATGAGGAAGGAAGTTACAATTACATTAAAATTCTATTATTACCTATAAATCTATTTTTATAACAATTAATGAAGTATGTACCTTTATGATGTCATTAAAAATGGGGGTTCATCGTAATCAGAGAACCAGAAAACATGTTTTTCTAAAAAAGGAAAACCCAAATTTACAAAGTTCAAAATCACTGTAACAATTCTGAAAGACTACATCAACGAATATATCCAGAAGTACAAAAAAAAAAGAAAAACTGGATTAATTATAAAAGAGAAAATCCTCCACAAAAAGAAAAAAGTTTCTCCTGTAATGAAAAAAAAAAAAATAATACTGGCAGAGCATTGATTATTATAACTAATACAAAGTTAGAATGTTTAATAAAAATTGTGGCGTTTGTAAGTTATGAGTTTATTTAATCATGAAGAGTTTTAATTAAAAACTTCTGCACAGCAATAAACAAAGAAATCAATTGAAACTCCGGAAGCAACTATATCTTGTATCCTGTTTAATTTTATATCAGACAGAGAGGGAGTTTGCTACAGTTTCTTGTTTGCCAACTTCCGCTGAGAAAATGCAGGGAGATATAGATCTACCAGTATCAGTGCAATATTTACAGGAAACAAGTCAATTAACTTTTAATTGTGAAATTTTGAATAGTGACGTCATTGATCTGTTTGAATAAAGGGGAAAGGGAAATTCTCTCGCAATTTCTCTCCTCAACGCCATCAATTACGTAATTAATAAAAACACCTTATTTCAGTTCATAAAATGAATTTTGAAATTTTAATCAATGAACCCATTTACTGTCTGACCTGGATTTACGGTGGGGTAAATGACGAAATACATTGCCCGAAAGTTCGAGTTTACTATTACTAGGTAACATGTACACGAACGATGAATTTCAGCCGCATTCACACCTTGATTGGCACTAAGAAAACGGAATCACACAGCGCGTATTTTCACAGTCGGCGGAGACATTTTCTTTGTACTCACAAACAAAACTTAAAAATGATAGAATGTTTCCCGTAATAGCGATTAATTTCTTTTTGACTCAAAGCGTCACGTGACCGCAGCACTGCAGCGACCAAATTTCAAAATAATACTTACTTTAAAAAAAAAAAAATAAAACGCACCTCCGTACAAATAAATGGAGTACCCCTAATGTCTGAACAAACCTTTCTATATAGTTCCAAGGATATTTAGGATGGGATAAGGAGATGGTATGAAGGGAATACAGGAAGAGGGTTTAATTTAAAGGATATGTTCAAATATTTTTGTGTCTACAAGAAATGGAAGGTTTAATAAGCAGCTGGCTATTTCGCGGCCTGAGGTTAGTCAGGAAGAAAATCTCTATAATGGAGAGGAGATTTCAGCAGATGGTTTTAGGGGTAAAGAATTTACTAAATCTATGAAAGAGATTTTAAAGAAGAAGATTCGATTCTAGAAGAGCGACCAGAGTTAGTTTGCAGCAAGTCGTAAGAAATTTGTTCTATATTGTCTGGGGAGTTTTTCTTGTTATTACTAAAATATAGGTCAGGCTCCAAGGCGGATGATGACCCACTTAGTAGAGGAGGAGTTGATTCTAGTAAAGACATCATCAGACAGAGAGTAAAGTAGGGCAAAGTAGTCTTGTCTAGACAGTTTACCAGAACTCATTTTGGAGTCGGTGTGTTTGTTATACTGGAGGAAAGAAGGCAGGTATTTGATGCGGTTAATCCAATAGGATAGTCTATTGAGGAGAGGTAGTCGAGCGGTTAGAAGCGAGACCTGTATAGCTAATATGTAATGTATTGTGGTACTGGGTTCGATTCCCGGTCTTTAGGCCTTAGATTTTATTTTAATATTTAATATGAGGAATTTACAGTAAAGTATGTTTGCTAGTCGCTTACAGGCAGGGCCGGATTTACCTATAGGCTAACTAGGCTTCAGCCTAAGGCCTCAAGAACAAGGGGGGCCTACATTCAAATTGTTAGTAAAATTAAAATTACGCTATTCTAAAAACAGTGAACACTAAAACACTAAACCGGAAATAAGAAGAAATTCTACGCATATGACTACGAGTAATTAACAAACATAAAAATGTATTGGTTAAGATCAATGCGTTCGGCTCATTCGGTCTGTTCGTTTGTATGAGGGCCTCATAACTGGAATAGCCTAGGGCCTCTTTTCATCTAAATCCGGTCCTGCTTATAGGCTAGACCCGCAACGCTGAGATGTATTGCGGTACTAGTCTAGCCCTTGGATTTCATTTAATGGTTAATATGAGAAATTTACAGTAAAGTATGTTTGCTAGTCGCCTCCATCCACAATACCTAATTTGGTAGTTGGACGTAAAGCCCGCCTGAAAAAATAGGCAATTACTTCACTTTTTTACTGTTAGTCTATTGAGGAAGGATCCATTTTTTAGTAGAGGCTAGCTTTAGGGATCTCTTTTTCCTGTTTAGTTCTGCAATCTGGTTTACCTCAAATCAATTTTTAGCTTCCGCTCAAACTCGAAACTCAACAGTACTATATCGTCCGCGTTTTGAACGATTACCAAGTAACCGCCGGGCAGAGTAATCCGAGTGTATTGATTGTACCAAATGGACCACAAAATTGCGGATTTATTTTAGTAAATGCAATAAAATGTCTACACTTTATTCTAGTACTTCATGAATCTATCAGGCGATGAAGTAAGGGTGAAATCTAGAACCCGTAAAGCGCAGCCATAGTATATAAAAATACCTTTTTCTCCTTTTTCCCTTTACAAAATAAGCATTTAGAAGGAGGACGCGGTAGATCGTGAACTTAATCAAGTACTAGAGAGAGGAGTTGCAGGGCAATAAGTGGGTCTTGCACACCTGATGAATGCGCGCCTTCTTCCACACAGCCCTAGTCGTTTCAAGCTCGTGGAAAAACATTTTCTCTCTTTGTTCTTGGTTCTCTTTCCTTGCTCAGGACTTCCAAGTTTTCTTCCATTCATGGCCACTAAACCCCGCCACCAACACCATTGAACAAGAAACCTTACAAGAGAGTTCTTTGCACACAGAGACAAACAAAAGGAGTTTATATTCGGTGTTAAATTCTTGGAAAAGACTTTATGCCAGGATGGTGAACGGTAGCGGTGTGCAAGAGGAGGAGTGGAGGTAGGGAGAGAAGAACTACCGAGAGAAACAGGGAATTCTATAATTTTTCTTCTCTCAGTAAAGACCAACGCATCTCCAAACAATTCGTTCTTCTTAAACTCTTCTTGCGGCCCTTCCTAACACCAAGAACCGCGCGTGGTGGTAAACACTCTCCCACATAGGACTTCCTTCCGTCCCGATTTTCACCACAACACCCACACAATGACACAGACACAGGGGAGGCTTAATTCAGAAACTACTAACTCACCAGCTGTTTCCTTTCACACTAACACTCTATTTACAACAGCCACAACTGAGAGCTCACCACCTAACCCATGTTTACTCAGCTGTACCTCCTGGTAAAACAGTAAAAACCCAAGCAGGGAGGATGTAAGAAAGAAGAGGCAACCACCGACTGAGAGACAAACAGCCCAAAGCGGTAGGGTCTTAACCATTTCTTTTGACCTACTTATTTCGGAAGTCTCTTTTTTGTACAAAAAGGAAAACAACAAGCTTTTTAATATTTTCACTGTTTTACCCATTCTCTCTCTCTCTCTCACTAACGATAAAGATCTGAGAAAAAAGGGACTTTAGGGAATAGACCGAGTGCTTAGAAAATAATAATCTGGGAGTGTACACTCACAAGACTGTCTCAGTCACGGCAATTCTCAAGCCTCCATCTCAGCATTCTCCAAACTCAGAACACGAGTATGTGACCTACACTCAATTCTCATCAACATTACAGTCTGTAAAACCGTGCACTACACCGAGATGTAACCTTACTGGAAGCCAACTGGAAATCACTTTCAAGAATTACTCAAAACATAAAAATGTAATAAATAAATAAAAAAGAAAATGACACATTGAATAAAAAAAAAAAAAAGGTTATAGATCACAGGTTATAGTTTTGAAAATTCATTGAACTAAACATTTCTACACGGATGTATGGACTTCTCAGTGGCAGAGACGATGTTTGTGAGCGAAGTGTTTATCTGTCTAGCTAATGTGGTGGGTTATATTTTCTTATGGTTATAATCTGATGACTGTAATAAAGCAACTGCCTTCTTAATCGAGTTTTATGTAATTTTTACAGTTAATTGTGTTTATCCTGTAGTTAATTTTATATAAGGATCTTGCGATTTTCTAATCATTTCTAATATATTTTTAGCATTTTCTTTGCCTAATATTTCCCAGCGTTGTTGGTACTGAAATCATGGTTGACGGAGAATTTTTTCTGTTATTCACTGCTCTAAATGCTGTGAAATCTGTCCAGGGTACGCGGTTAAAATTTAGCATAATATTGGGCTTATTCTGTCTCTTTTTGTGTGGTGGTCTTGCTTTGACTATCTTTTCTTACTGTCTTCCTTTTACGGGTACTTACTGGCCCCACAGTAATGTGTAGTACAATCTCTTTTTGTGTGGTGTACTTGGCTTAGACTATCGTTTCTTACTGTCTTCCTTTTACGGGTACTTACTGGTCCCACAGTAATATGTAGTACAATCTCTTTTTGTGTGGTGTACTTGGCTTTGACTATCTTTTCTTACTGTCTTCCTTTTACGGGTACTTACTGGCCCCACAGTAATGTGTAGTACAATCTCTTTTTGTGTGGTGTACTTGGCTTTGACTATCGTTTCTTACTGTCTTCCTTTTACGGGTACTTACTGGTCCCACAGTAATATGTAGTACAATCTCTTTTTGTGTGGTGTACTTGGCTTTGACTATCTTTTCTTACTGTCTTCCTTTTACGGGTACTTACTGGCCCCACAGTAATGTGTAGTACAATCTCTTTTTGTGTGGTGTACTTGGCTTTGACTATCGTTTCTTACTGTCTTCCTATTACGGGCACTTACTGGTCCCACTAATGAGCACACACATCCCGTTCTAAAAACGTTGGGCTGGCAAATGAGAGACGGACGTGTTTTTAAGAACACCTCCCGAACAAACAGAGTCCATAGTTCAGGAACTATCATCAATGATGCTATTACGTAACTAGATGTTCCGTAAAGTTTTCAAGAAATGAAAAGCGATTTTTTCGCAGAAGGTTCAAGAAAAGGTTTTTAAAAAAGAAAGAAAGAAAAGAGCAGCAAGAAATTATGTAGGTGACGTCACTTAATGCAGCAAAATGGAACCAAGTGAAAGAGCGGTGTGGGGGGGGGGGGAGAGAGAGAAGAAATAAAGAAGTCAGATAACAGTTAAGTTATTGACGGAACCCAGTCGTGTCGTAAAAGGGTGCAGCAGCAGAACCCAGTCCCCCCCCCTAGCCACATAGCTTCTCCAGGAGGGAGCCCTAACTTCCCACCGCTCAACATGCCAGTACCTCATACATATTCTACTGGCGAAACCATTTTAAAACGATCTACCTCCACAGCAAATATATATGTATTTTTTATCTCTTTTCGATAAATGTAATTTTTTTCTTTTTCCATTTTTACCATTCCCCTCCTCCCTAGCCAGAGAGCCACCTGCTCGCTCTATAAATATAGGCCGACGGCAGTCTCTTATACCTGAGATGAAATAAATCCATCGTCAGATTATCCGTTTGCAGATTTCATTCTATTTCTCTGTGGGAAGAAGAGGAGTTTTTATTACCATTCTAGATTCTTTTATAGTTCCATTTTTAATGTAGTAAACCCCTTTTTACAAAAAAAAAGAGCCGTTTTACGGTACAAATGGTACAAAATATGGTAGCTTGATTTTTTTTTTTACAAGAATCTAGTTGGGAACAACATAAACTGTTTTTTTTTGTCAGGATAATTTTAGGGGTTACAAAATTATACTTAAGCCTAGGTTGTTTCCATTCAATGATCCTATTCTACAGTTTTTGAGTTTCTGAAAAGAGCGTTACTAAGTTCAATAACTGGGAGAGACAGATCTCTGGGTTGGTCCAGATGTAGCAATGAATTAGAAACGATCAACCAAGAAGACAGTTTTAATGATGATACTCAGCTATCTTTTTGTTATTCAGAGTTTACTTTCAGTATTTTCTAAACAAATTCATTTGCTGACACGCTCAATTTGCGCCCTAAACGCAAATAAAATTGTACCTACCTTCCCTATATTTTTTAAATTACAAACACAATAAATATTACAATATAAGAATATATAATAAAATATGACTGGCTAAGTGTTTTAAAAAGTCAAATGAAATAAAATATAATACAGAGATGAAAATGAATGTATTATTCGCGTGTTTTGGTTTTTTAAAAAGAGTTTGATAAAATAAAATATACAACAAGAATATATAAAACAAACAAAGGGGATGAAAAAAAAATATTGATGAATAATAAATTAGGTTTAGATTAAATGGGAAAATAATACTGATAAGCTAGTTTTCTATTTAGCTTTTCATGAATATTGGGTAACAGTGGAAGTAAAATAGGATCAAAATAAATTTACAATTTAGTATTGTGTGGTTGCTAACATACAGATCTCCAAATTCCACTAATCTCCGAACTTGCCAAAATTCGATATAAAAATTTTCATCAAAAAACTCTCATTTCACCCTCTAACCCTTTAGCTGCAAACTTGTCTTCAACTACGGCTACCCTCCAATCCTCGAAGACGGCTGAAGCGCCGATGGCCCCGTGACCAACTTGGGTGACTAATGGCGGCCGTCACTGGATGACCATCATTCACGTCTGCCACGTTATCTATACATACATTTATCTCATTTACTTATTGTACCCTGTACTCTGTACTCTGTACTCTGTACCCTGTACTCTGTACCCTGTACTCTGTACTCTGTACCCTGTACTCTGTACCCTGTACTCTGTACCCTGTACCTTCTACTCTGTACTCTGTACCCTGTACTCTGTACCCTGTACCCTGTACTCTGTACCCTGTACCTTCTACTCTGTACTCTGTACCCTGTACCCTCTACTCTGTACCCTGTACCCTCTACTCTGTACCCTGTACCCTCTACTCTGTACCCTGTACCCTGTACAGGTGTAAATCTCAATAAAAGGATAAATAAAAATTAACAAGATTTAGTATCTTAATAGAAATGCATCTACCTATACCGGAACTATCGTCACTACTGAAAGGCAATGGTGTCAATTAATTCCGCTTCTGAACTGAACAGAACCAGTTCTGTTTCTTCTTTATCTTCCTCTTTCGTTTGACAGGAAATGAATCATGACTTGCTATACGCAGGCTGCTCAGTAATGAGATATATGTAACTGTAAAAAGTTACAATACTAACGCAATTTAAATTTACAATCAGCGCGTTAGCGCTATAAGTAACAGTGATAACCGAGTAACAATAAATAACAGAAGTATACGAGTGGAGAAGTTACCTCCAGTGGTAACACTCCAAAACATTAGACTATTAGTCTACTCTCTTCACTTGAGAGGAGATCACGAGGCCACTGTCTCTTAAGGCGTCCTGTCCGGTTTATCAGGAAGAGTTCTAGAAGAAAGATTTTTGTGCTAGAGGATTTATATGAGATTGCAGGCTGAAGTAGAGTTTTCTGTAAACAGTGTTTCAGCGACTTGTGTGACAAAAAGGTCAGTGTGTATAGTGACCCCCAGGTTGGGAGACATAAAATGGTGCGTGTACAATAGTTCCAAGTATTTTAGATTGAAGAGATTGAATCCTATCGAAGATTTGTGCGTTATCCTGAAAATCTAAACCAGGAACCAAAACCTGGGGTTCTTTTTCAATTAAATTATTCACCCCCTCCCCATTGATGCAGGCGCAGGGAGGAAAAAAGCAGTGCACAAGTGTGAAGGGAACTGTTGACGTAACTACAACCCAAAAAAAAACTTCCCATAATTATTACATGACTCTGAAGTCACATCAACAGGACTCACTCTTCCCCTAACCAATAATATTGAAGAAAAAAAAAAAACCCTTCGTCAGAAGAAATCACAATTAAATAGGGGACTTCAGAAAAATTTCACAACAATTAGAAGCACGAAAATTGCTGGAGTAAAACAGGAAATTACTGGAATTTTGGGGAGCAACATTTCCTGCAAGACATATACACGTAACAGGAGCATAATAATTTTTTTTTCTGCTGCTTTCCCCCCCCCTCTTTATGCAAGACTACTACCCCTCCTTATTATGACTATAATTTAGCCCAGACTAAATTACAATCACCATGGAGATGGTCGCGACCAATTCATTTACTCCAGCCAGATGAAGGAACTTGTATTAACCTGTCCAATCCAGAAACAGCCTTACATAATTTATTCTTTTCCCTTAATTTCTCTGTTTTGCAGAAGAGAGAAGGAGTCAACTGAAAGTCCTGAAGGAATGGGAGTATGGGTACGAGTCTTTTTATGCTAAAAAAAAATTGTTTAAACCTTTTATCAACATTTTGCAATCTTTTATCCGTATCAATGCTTCGTATTTCGTACAACCTAATCACCAGTTATTGAATTTCCATCCAAGTCAGGATAGAAGACACACCACCAACCTCTGATACTAAAAATATAAAAATGGTTATTAAGCGTAAAGCCCCAGAAGAAGAAGAAGAAGAAGACCACTAGTCCCTTAGGTGGAAGGGTTGGCAAAAAATGAATAAATAATTATGACTGCAATTGGCTGATATTTTTAGATCAACGAATCAAGTCACCAAAAAAAAATGAACAATAATGCTACAAACAAATTCAAAGATTTGGTTAGCAGGAAAAATTTGCGAAGAGGAAATGAGAAGTGGGCGCCACCACAGAACAAATTGGGGAGCCAAACAGTATCCCTGAGTACTGTGAGGCTTACCGGCCAATATCTTTACTTAATCTAAGTTATAAACTGTATCAGGCTCAGCCGCCAATCAAACTGTTAGAACGAACAAGAGGAAGTACAAAAAAAAAATAATAATAATAATAAAAATAAATAAAAGACAATTAATAAAGAGTTCATGCTGGCAAATTACGTAATATTGTTTTTAATACTTAATAATTTATTATAGCATTAACAAAATAAAAAAAAATTTTTTAGTATTTAATAACGTGTGAAACACAATCGCGTGACTCTATATATATATATATATATATATATATATATATATATATATATATACGCTCTGCGTGACACTATTCATATTGCCCCCACCCACACTGGTAAATGGTAAAACGTAAAACTCTTTAGTAAAACAAAATTTATAATAAATTACTGTAAATAGGAAATAAATATTTTGAGAAATAAATCTTTATGGTCTGAAAAACGAATTTCAGGTGGGGCTTAACGTCCAACTACCAAATTAGGTGTAGTGGACGGAGGCGACTAGCAAACATACTTTGCTATAAATTTCTCATATTAACCATTAAATAAAATCCAAGGCCTAGATCGGTTATCGAACCCACTAAACCAACAATACATCTCAGCTTTGCGGGTTTAGTCTATATTCGCCTAACATACTTTACTGTTTTCTCATATTAACCATTAAATAAATCACAAGGGCTAGACTAGTACCGCAATACATCTTAGCTTTGCGGGTCTATAACCGCTCGGCTACCGTGGCGCCCTGAAAACGAATTTTAAGTAATATCAACATTCACAGCCTCCTAGCTCTCCCATCCTAATCCTCTTGTCCAACAACTCTCCTCTCCTCACCTTCCCGACAATCCTCCTCGTCGCTTGAAACGGAAGTGGCCTAGAGATCTATTGTGAGTAAATCATTGTGAAAGATTTTCACCAGTGGGTGATTGCTCTAACCATGACATTGAACTGAACCAGTATGATCAAATTTAATCGATACAGCATTTGTTGCAGTTGTAAATGTGCAAATAAAGTGAAATAAAAGTAATATCAATGGCGGAATAGTTTTTCACAGGATAAAATTTTGTATCCTTGGAAATTCTTGGTTCGAATTTTGATTTTCAAAATAAGTTTCGACACTTTCGTCTACTTAAAAAAGATTTTGCCGGAAAATAAAACAGGAAACATTTATTTACGTATTTTAAAAACATCGTCAGGGACTTGTGGGGTGCGCAGCAGCTTTGTAAAATTCTGTGTTCGTTACACGCTGACGATACTGGGCCATTCTTTCACGCAACTCGTTCAGAATCACATTTTACCTAAATTAAAAACCTCACCACCGCACTCCAGATATGCTTGTCAATTGTGTGTACTCTTTGCACAATTTTGAAAGAAACCGAAGATATTTTGCACTTTGTCGGAATATGCCCGATACCTAGCCCCCCCTTACAGGCGGCAATATTTAGGAAAAAAAGAAGAAGTGCTCTCAGTTGATGAAATTTGCAAATAACTTGATGGCAAGGACTGGTCTTTGTTCTGTAAATATCTAAAAGATGCCCTACATTATAGAAGATTGTTGCTGGAAGAGTTTCTTTAATTAACTTCCGTGTTCATCACCTAAAGGTACAAATCTGTGGCTCCGTGCAAGAAGTGCCAATGTCAAAAAAAGGATTACGAGTGTACGTCCTCTTTGGATTACTTGGTGGGGGGGGGGAATATTGATGCTAAATTTTGACATTGGCACTAGTAAATTTTAGTAACTCACGTTACTACTTTGAAATTGACTTCGGCACGGCACTCCTTGCAAGAAAAATTTGGATGGTTAATATATCAAAACAGATTTTTTACTCATTTTTACCAAAATCTGACATTGGCACTTCTTGCATCAAGCCACAGAAATTTGTTTTTTCCCCCTTTGTTAATTTTTTATTAATTACGAAAGTAAAAAGTTGTTTGTAATTCATACATATATTATCAACTCGGCCGAAGGATTCTAGTCAAGCTGATAAGTGCTACTGATTTATGTTTATCTACTTTGAATAATGTATACTTTATCTTAAATAAATGCACTATAATTATTATTATTATTGTTATTATTCATGCAACTCGTGGAGATTCCGTAACAGCTTCCTTTCATTTACCAGACACACACTGACAACCATACAGAATCTTGGGGGCCCCAAAAAAAGTGGCGAATAAAAATTTAACCTCAAAGGAAATGCGAATAATATTACATTTTCACTCTTCGGCGGGCATCTTCGTCTTTCCGTTAAGACTATATTCAGTTTAATTCCTCTTCCTAAACTTGGTTCGCTATTCTGGAGGGGATGTACATCGACTAGACAAACGAATTGGTCGACTACGACTTGGCCTTAGATAAAGCAGTTGATCGAAACTATAACAGGGGCGTAAACTATTTGTATAAACAGTACGTATAATCGACGTGGACTCACACATACATACTTGGAACTGTAAGAGCTTATTAACAACCAAACTCTAAAATTCAAAGAAAATCACGGAACTTAAGGAGTTCTGTACTTTGAGGAACGAAAAGTGGGTGTTCTAAGAACAGTGTGGTGGAGTGACCAAGACTTACGATATCCATCGGACCCTGAAAGACCCGCACAGCTCTCTGGCCTACTGAATATCATTGCTTAGCTGCATAATGCTGGAGAACCCATAGAATAATTAAGTCCAGGTTTTTGCCTCGTTGAGGGGGACGAAGAGAGAGAAGAAAGACAAAAAATCGGGTTCCGCCCTTCTTTGTTTCCGGCAGGGAAGCCCTACAACACCAACGATTGGCGTTATAACTTGGCTCAAGTCCAGCCAGGTGGTGGTTCTCGCCGGGTTTGTAAAGAGGAAAATCTCCACACTCCACTTCTTGCGCTATTGTTTGTGGAGAGACCTTCAATACCTTGAACACTAAATTACCGCGAGAATAATATCTTTTCGATTGCTGGGAAACTGAACCATCAGCCCATTTTCCCCACTTATTTAGGAACTGATGATAATTTCCTCTCCCTCCCTTTAAACTTATTTTCCATTTTCTTTTTCGTTCAAACGAACATTTTGGGCCAAAAAAATAAGTTTTGAAAATAGTTTTACGTCGACAGAAAAATGTAACGTCAGATGATTCAGATATCCATCCATTCAGCTAATCAGAATTCACATTATGACGTTACATTTCGTTCAGGATATCTTAAAAAGAATGTGGAGCAAATTTCTATTTTAAGTAGTCACCAGAAATGACCCGTTTTGTGGTCAGAACAACTCTAAAAAAAGAAAGGAAAAATCGTGAAAAGCGGAAATTTGATGTTACGTCCAAAGTCCATGTCAATCTACAACAGGAAGTGATTATTATTTTTTTATAGCCACTCTTAGTGAAAAGAGCAGACACTAAATATAAAATAAAACCATTAAATACCTTTTTACAGGAATTAGTTTTGCACATGAAAATTTGAAGGAAGGATCTCTGGAAGAGAGGTGATTGCTCGTTCCCCTTTAAGGAGCCATTTGATGGTCCTGACTCTCGCAAATATCACTGAGGGAGAAAAATAAAATCCCAAATTTCCAGGAATGAAACAAATGAACAAAAAAGAAGCCTCACAGAGGGAATTCCTGCGAGCAGACTCCGACATCACTGATACCTCAGAACTCACAGATTGTCCTCGGAAAAGAAAGAGAACCATTCTTAGTCTTTGTATTGTCAATATTTTTTTTTTCAAATTGACACTGAAGCGATCGTTGTGATTGAGAAGGTTTTTTTTTGGTTACATTCTAAAATAAAAAACAAAATGAAGAATGACATCTGCCGATGACGTTATATTTATTCTTGGAAAAAATATTGATGACACAAGAATAGGGCTCAAAACAATCCACCCTAGCAGCTACCCCCCACTGCCACTTACTGTGGCCAGCTGGTCATTCCTCAATGGACCCTCCGTTTTCAACGAACACAACAAACAACATTCTGCTGCAGTAACAGTATAAAATCTCTTTTATGAAAATTTTGGCCGAAGATAAAATACGTATAAAGTAGGTCAGTGTACCGTGAAGGAAGATATCACCCCTCTCGCGCTTGTTCGAGAGGTGATGTTTGGGGCAAAGCTCCGAGAAAGGAAACGTTACGGATTGAAGTAAAAAAAAAAAAAAGTTAGAATAGAATAGAATATGTAACCTGATATTGAGGGGATTTTCACCTGGATGAACAATGAATGGGGATGTTTTGGATGATTGTAATCATTCCTGCAAAATGGAGCGGGATGCTTTGGATGATTAGATTAGATAGTGCCTTCCTCTTTGGATCTTGTAGACGAAACCTCCTCTACTAAGAAGGTTGAGGACATTCCCTTTCTTTCCTCTGGCTCTACGGTCCTCGAAGGACCTTGGCCTCCTCTAACACCTTTCCCCAAATTGTCCTTTAACTCGCCTATGTCGTGCCTTAAGTCCAATCCGATTTTCCTTTCCTTGAGGTTTCGTAACGATTAGCTTTTTCTAGGGTGGGGTTGTCGGCCCCACGCCCAACCCCCGCTATTTTGGAGGACCTAAGATTTTTTTATTCAGGGTTTACTCCCCAAGCCGAAGCAATCATCCTAGGGACGGTAGCCCTAAGGTGTGTAGTGTATATGCCTTGTCTGAAAAGTGTCTGTGAATGTCTAGTGGTGTAATGAGTTCTGTTCTGATGAGTGGGCATGGTGTACTGAGCTGCGGCACCCGTGTGGACGCTACTCCCCAAGTAACTATATGCCATAGTTACCCCTTGCGGAAAGGCTGATTGCATCCTAACTGGATGGGCGATGGGGCCGCCAACTCCCTACGCCTGTTGAGGATATTCCCTACTAGTTCTTTTTGCGCTAGTATCTCCTTTGTTCTTAAAGTTTTAAAGTTTTTTTTCGATTGCAACACAATCGAACCACAAGTGAGAGCCCCACACTCTGTACAACGGTTCCGAGCTGATAAGCCCCCACCTTATACAGATGACTATGCCCTATGTGTACTATGTAAATATATATTGGGGTGTAACACAGTATATGTTGCTCATGTTCATGCTGTTACGCTGGGATACCTGCAGGGACGCCAAGTACCCTGGAGAAGTTAGGCTAATCCACTACTTTTGCCCCTACGGGGGGGGGGCTTTGGGTGATTGTAATCATTCCTACAAAACGCAGCATCAGTGGTAGTCCCAAGAATTCTTTAGTGAAGAGCTTATTTAAGCCGAAATAGGTTTGTTAGCTTCGTTATTAATTTCAAGTCATTGCATAAAAATCCAAGACTGGAGTTTTTACTGAATGTTCATTCAGTACTTCTATTTTCTAAGCCTAGTTAAGGTTAGTCAAATCTAAAGGATAGTTCGTATAGATACGAGAAATCGTCAAGTATCTAGAGGTCCAGGGATAGACCGTAGATCCAGTTAAACTGAGGAGGTAGTAGTTTTCCCTTTTTAAAAGTTGTGAAACTTCATTCCCTTAAAAAATCTTTTTATTTTCCATTTGCGGCACACAGCATAGTTCACACAGGACCTCTAAAGTGAGGAGGAGTTGCAAAAGCTAAATCTTATGCGCATTGAAGAGCAATGCAGTTTTTGCGCCCTTGGATGGAGAATGCACTTCCGGTGGAGTATATTATACAGATAGGTGCAAGGATACTACCTTTTTAGGTCTCCAGAGTAACGACTGATTATATTTGGACCAAAAAAGACCAATTCCATTCATTAAAGGTTAATAATTTACAGAAATAACAATAGATGTCGTTAAAGGTTAGCTTACCTATCACTTGTTGATATAGTCATATTTGGTTTTGGGTAAACACCTTCGGCTGTACACCTGATGGTAACCTGATCTTCCCTGGGTTTAATTTGGATCAATTGCATCGTCCTCTCAGGTACTGCAAAACAAACAATAACTATGAATTATTATTGATCTTAAAGAAAATAATTAATATTCATTGACCCCCCCACCACCTCTCTTCAATACTCTCAAAAATGTATTGATCTATTTAATGGTAAAATCCATCATCATTTTGAGACACCACGTAATAATAAGTGGATGAAAGTACTTGTTTAAAAAAAAAAAACGTAAATAATTGAGATGGTAAATTTTGATTTCCCTCTGGAATAAAATCACAAGATTTACTTCAAAAAATAAATCGCAGCATCCATTTATAATCTCTCACTCTCTCTCTTAATCCCCCGCTCCATATCAAACCCTCACCGAACACAACCCTTGCCTTTTCAATACATTGACACAACAGCTAGCAGATTATCACATTTTCTTGAGTTTGTTACTGAATATAAGATCTCCCATTAACTTTTACACTTCTTAAAAAGCGCCCTTTTAACATGGATTAAAAGATAAATTTATTGAAGAAAATTCTCTGGAAATTGGAAAACTGCGCAAAGGTGTCGCTTTTTTTATTGGGGGTAATTTGTGAAAATTCATTAACATTTTGAAATCAAGTATTTTCAATTAATGATGGTGAATAAACAAATTTGTTTAGAAGATTTTACTTAGGCGGGGAAAGAAAATTTTTGAATTCAAGTAGAGCATCGGAAAAGTCATATTTCTGATGTTTTCAGCGTAAACTGTCAGAAAAAGGGGATGAATTTAGAAAAGTCAGAATGAAAAGAAAGTTGTTATTTTCACTTTTCACGCGCCAAACTGGTTTTTCCCTACAGTTTGCCCTACTTTAAATCAGCTTTGTTAAATATAACTTTACCCAGTAAAGGGAGGGTGGAGAACCACCTTCTCCCACGGAGTGTCTAACTTCCCGCACCACTTTTCCGCCTTTCCCAGCTAGCTACGGCTGTCTCTGTCAGTGGTGGTGGGGTGGTTTTTCCTCCCTAACACATTCTGCACACACAACAGCCTTACTGGAAAACGCCATCACCCGTTTTCACTTTTAAAGTTTTTCCTCACACTTGCTTTGTGGCAGCCAGTTTTCTGAGGGGAGACGGTGGAAAACTCGTGGTGAAAGTGTGGCACATAGGAAACTAACTTTAGGAACCAGGTAATAACTTGGAGGGTTGGCTAGTAGTAAAAAGACATGTGGGAAAAGATCGGTATTTTTTTTGGGGGGAATTTTCATAAAAAATGATTGGGATGTAGAGAGGGCAGCTATTCCAATTTGTAACTACGCTTCCAAAAATGAGTGTTCTTCGGTGAAGAACAACGAACTGCGAACAAAATAATAAATAAACCTAAACTGGAAAAATTCCCTTCAAAGTGAAAAAAAGAAGAAGGTCGCTTTTCTCGGCATTCAGCTACCATTGTTGCTAGAATGAATCTCAAGGCAGCACTCAAGATATCCTAATCTGAAGAAGTCATGGAGAAGGATGTAGAGTGCTCAAGATATCCTAATCTCAAGAAGAATGTAGAGCAAGTGGCTGTAAAAACGGCTAATTTGAAATGCATGAACCTTGGTCAATAAAAGGGGCTGGTAGTTTTCCACCAATACATTGGCAATTTGAGGCATCAGGAGCCAATACAGTAGCTGGTACATGCCAGTAAGTTTTTTTTTTTTTTTATATATATATATATCTTCCAGCCCTCAAAAACAAATACACGAACCTAAGAACATAAGTACAATAAATAAATAAGTTGACGGGCAACAGGACAGATAGAGGAGTTAGTTCCACTCTGGGTAGATAGCAAAGAAGAAGATCAAGAAGAAATGGAGAAGGAAAACTCTTAACAATAAAGAAAAAAGGTTTCATTCATTTTTTGGGGAAGAATTATTTTTTTCCTGCCGACTTACCCTAGTCTTAAAGACAATCCTTCCATCGTGGAAGTAGGAAACAAATACCATTCTACAAGAAAGAGTAGAAAGATAGGTAAAGAAGATAAAAGAAGGCCAGAGAAAGAGATGGGGAATACTCTGCGAAAAAGGGTGGTAAAGAAGGTATAATAATAACCATTTAGGGTTTTACCGTTTACTCTCTCTGGCAGGAGTAGGGGGGGCCCTCCTAGAAAGCCAGAGGATTGCTCTCTAGTTCATCCGCGACCTCTTTCACCAAACTCCTCTCCAGAGTATCTTCGGCGCGCTTTATACTTCCCTCTTCTTTTACCCTCAAATTTTTCTCTCTCTTCATTTCTTTGTCATTTTATCAGTATAACCGCCTACTTCTCTCTCAGTTGTTATTCAAATTTCCTGGACAATTCACTTTTTTCCTAGCTTTTCACACACACACACACACACACACAAAAAAAAGGGGGCTAAATCCAATGATTCTTAGTTTTTTTGGAAGATCTTGAATTTTATTCCACATAAGCAAATAGCAGTGTAGCTCTGTTTGAATGGAGTTGCCCAAAACATAACAACGCGTTCCCTTAGCAAATAAAATAATATGAGAAACAAAAAAATGTTCAACAAAAATAATTGTAGCAGTTTTATGGAACAACAGTGCATCCTGACGATGCCATGAAGAACAAACAAACCACACAGTTTCCCAGAAACTCTAGACAAAAGAATAAAACAGGAAGGCAATTTAAACCGTCAAGATATCGTTAAGAGAACAGGAAATATGTAGGGCTGGATTTTGGTGACGTAAGTTTTGGCTGCGATTTTCCATTTTTGATTTATGGTGGAGAACCTCCAAAAATTTCAATTTCCGGTGGAAAAAAATTCAAAACCCAAAATATGCACGGACACACATGTTTACTAATGAAGTTTTACAAGAGAACATTTATACCTTATGCACTAAACAATTTTCGAGACCTGTGAAGCTAGTATGTATTGTTTGGTTTAGTACTCGTAGGTTCGATTCCCGGGGTCTTAGCCCTTGGATTTTATTTTAATGGTTATATGAGAAATTTATAGTAAAGTATGTTTGCTAGTCGGTTATAGGCTAGACCCGCAAAGCTAAGATGTATTGCGGTAATAGTCTAGGTCTTGGATTTCATTCAATGGTTAATATGAGAAATTTATAGTAAAGTATGTTAGACTGTTATAGGCTATACCCGCACAGCTAAGATGTATTGCGGTACTAGTCTAGCCCTTGGATTTTATTTAATGGTTAATATGAGAAATTTACAGTAAAGTATGTTTGCTAGTCGCTCCCGTCCACAACACCTAATTGGTAGTTGGACGTTAAGCCCCGCCTGAAAAAAAAGGCAATTACTTAGTAGACAATATTCAAAGGTTGAGATTTTTTTATTTTATTTTACGCCCCTTTTAAGAATATTTGTATCCCTACAACCGTGTACTACAACCCTGATCGATACTATAAGACCTTACTTTATTATTTATATTTTGAAGACATTTTTTTTTTCGTTTATTGTGCTACAATCAGCGCATCAGCGCTATAAGTAACAATGATACAATAGAGTAGTAAATGATTAGGTAACGAGTGGAGAAGTTACCCAATGGTAACACTCCAAAACATTAGAGTGGTTAGTCACTCTCTTCACTTGAGAGGAGGCCACTGTCTTTTAAGACGTCTTGTCCGTGTTATCAGGAAGAGTTCTAGAAGAAAGAATTTTAGCTAGAGGATTTATATGCAGTTTAATAGTTCCCGTCACCTTTTTCCCAATTAAGACCCGGCAACTCCTAGTTTCCTCTCTTATATTCCCCCATTTCGACTATGGTTGTTTAGTGTATGGCGGTCTTTCTGGTGATATTGAAGCTAAGCTCAAGCGCCTCCATGAACTGCTTCATAAGATTTATTTTCAGCATTTCCAGAGACTCTCGCATTTCGCACTGCTACGATGAGTTAAAGTGGCTTTTTCCTGTCTATCGCCTCCAATTTCTTTTGGCTTCATTCCTTTTTCAAGTCATCCAGTCTTAAAGGCCTTCCTATATTTTTCATCTCCTTAAGTTTAAATCCTCGATCCATTCCCGTTACACTAGATCTCGCTCATCTGATCTCTATATTCCCTCTCACCGTACCTCATCCTTTGACAAGTCCTTCCTAATACGTGCTACCTCTCTCTGGAACTCCTTACCTTCATCTGTCCGCCATGCTCCTACCCTATCTATCTTTAAATCCCTTCTATTCAGTTATCTCCTTTCTATTCAGCTTCCTCCGAAATTCTAATTGTTTTAATTTATTTCCTTAATTTCTGCTGTTATTTTTATTTTCACTTTTGTAAATACTTATTTATTTATTTATTTTCTGTTTAATCACAGGCCAAACTATTAAGACCTCTAATTGTACCTGTTTTTCTATTCTTAGGGGGACAATTGTCCCAGAATAATAAATTTCTTTTCTATTCTATTCTATACGAAATTGCAGGCTGAAGTGGAGTTTTCCGTATCGTGTTTTCAGTAACTTGGGTGACAAAAGGAATGTTAAGGTCATTGAGTATAGTCCCCAGGTTGGGAGATATAAAATGGAGCGTTTACAATAAGTTCGAAGTATTTTAGATTGAAGAGTTTGAATCCTTTGGAGATTGGAGCGTTTGGTTGAACCCCACAGCTCTATTCCATACGCCCACAGATGGGTTTCAAAATAGAAGTATAAATCAGTCTTTTGTTGTCCAGAGAGAGTTTTGATCTATCGTCTAAGAGTCTTTTAAGTAGTCGATAGCGTCTGTTTAGTTCTGTTCTTTTAAGTCTAGTGTGGGGATTTTGAAGACAAAGGTGCAAACTTAAAAAAAATCCTTCTTGCCAAACTATTAGCATAAAAAAAAGAAGTAAAAATCGGACAGGAAGTAAATACCAAGTGGAGGGGATGGACTTAATCAAGAAAAAGGAAGGAAACCTTCGAACAAACCTGAATACACAAATATGGTGGTTATAAAAATAAAGAAGGTTATAATTTAATAAAATTTACGACCGACCAACAAGTGATATATGTATGATGTAATAATATACCTCCACCATCCACCTGCTCCACCGCCTTCTTTTGAGGGTTCGTTATTTCAGTTTGGTCGTTAGTAGAAGGAGTTGTCGGGAGAGGGCGAGGCCGGCAACAGCAGAAGGTTGTCCCTCATTGAGACCCACACGCTCTGCGACCTACAGCTTGATGAAGGGTGTTTTGGGATGGTAATTACCGGGTTCTAACTGTGACGTACTGCAGAATGACGCCCTACTAATTCCCCCCTCCTCCTCCTCCTCTGCCTCACCCATCCTAATTCTGTTACCGTTTCTCCGATACTATTTACGAATATTGTTACTAGGCTAACGTCTTTTTCATGAACTTGTCCTAAAGTAATTTAATATTTTTTTTTAATAATTACTACTTCCTCTTCCGCTTACTAGGTAAAGGCGGAAGGAAGAGTTCAGATATTGGTGATCATGCAGATTTTTCAAACCAACAACTAAAAGTCAAGGCCCACCCACCCTCTAAGGAAGGTAAAAAAATGGTATTCACAAATTAGCCTTGCGTGTATCACACCTATCTGTCATGCTAGGCCCTTCCCCGCCAGTGTGTAAAAAGGGCTATCGGACAATACCATCCAAAAAGTCAACCCGGAAGTGCCATATAATACTGTATCGATTTTTTAGTTTCAATCTTTGGGAAATTTCCTCCAAAAATGGGTCTTTATCTTTGTAAGTTTTTTCTTTTTTTGACGTGTAAGTAAACGCACAATAGTGAGCCGAGCGGTTATAGGCTAGACCTGCAAAGCTAAGATGTATTGCGGTACTAGTCTAGGGCCTTTGGATTTATTTAATGGTTAATATGAGAAATTTACAGTAAAGTATGTTTGCTAGTCGCCTCCGTCTACGACACCTAATTTGGTAGTTGGACGTTAAGCCCCGCCTGAAAAAATAGGCAATTACTTTACTTTAAAGGCACAATATCGCCATTTTCTTTATAGTTGAAGTCTGCGAAAATAAATATGGCGGAGCTCTTCCCAATGCCTTTTCCATCAAAGATATACGTATATTTATATATTTCTTCAAATTTGAAATACTCCCATTGTTCGACACGATGCCAAACCCATCGCATCTCCATTTTCTTTCCTATCTTTGCTCCCAGATACATATACGCCCGCCCGCACACAAGTGTTATTGCCATGGCAAAACTTCAAGAAACTGCGGTACGAATTGTTGCCACATCCACCTTATTCACCTGATTTGGCACCATCAGACTTTCATCTCTTCCCCAAGCTGAAAATTTTCCTCGGCGGACGGAGATTTCCTACAACGGAAGAACTGACAGCCGAATTGGAGAGGTGTATTTTGCAGGCCTGGAGGGATCTCATTTTCGAGATGGGGTCAAGGCATTGGAACATCGCTGGACCAAATGCATTAGTCTACAGGGAGACTATGTTGAAAAATAAAAGCAGTTCCTCCGAGGTAAGACACTTCTTTCTAGTACATTCCGAGAACTTTTCCAAACCCCCCTCGTAGATCTAAAACTTTAATTTGTAATAACTTTCCTGGAATATATTCCGGTAAAATTCAAAAAAATTGAAGGCAATTTTAAGTTGAAGTGACAATTTACTGAAGGAACTTATTTATTAAAATTAATTTAAACAAATTTTGGCGGTATACACTCTCTTTTTTTCTTCTTTATATTTCCTTTTTATCGTGATTTATTTGTACATAAATCTTCTATATTATAGGTATTATAAGCATAAATGGTTGCTAACAATGGAAAATATTACATCTAAGCATGCGATCTTCAAACGTTTCAAGATAACTATGGATTAAAATTTTATTCAATTTTATTTGGTAATGGTTTTTCCCTTTTGTGTTCCGCTCTATATTTTATAACCTATTTGTAATAATTTTTCTTTAATAGGTGATTTGTAATCGTGCGGATGTTCGAATTTGAATTTCCACCGGAAGTAACCGTTATGAGGATTGGTGTTTCCGAAAAATGTGGTTCGAATTTGATATTTATCTTACCTAATAACGGAGGAAGATTGTGTCAATGTTGGTAAATATAAATTACAAAGATAAATAAGTAGTACGGGAAAGTATAAACCAAAAGTAGATCTGGTTACAATCAAGAATTCATTCAGATTCAAGGGGATGAAATATGTGTATTATATAAAGAAGTAATTCTACTTCAAATTTTTTTTCTGTGGGGCTCAACCAAAACGTTCCAATTCATGCAGCATCTCCAGTCTCTAAAATCGCACAAGCATCCTTCTGGTGTGTAGCAAATTTAACCCTCCACACTGAATATCATTCCCTTACATCAAAAGAGACCTGGTCCCTTTCCAGAAAATACTAGTTCCAGGACAACGGCTGAAGCGCTTCGGTGGTCTTGGTCTTGGGACACTAGTCAAATTATAGAAGGCCTCATCCCTGCATGGCTACCTCCTTCTCATTTTGTGCCTAAAAGTGATGCAGTTTCATCAAATTAACCCCGAGGTAATTTCTTGTGGCCCCCCCACGATGTACTGAAATAAAATTGAAAATAGAAAAAGTTTTTATGAAGGAAATAGCGCATAGGGGGGGAGATCGAGGCAATATCGTGCGCACAATTTCCCGTTTCCGTTAACTACTGAAGACGGAGTATACCACATGGCCCAGGGCCCTTTCCTGCAGGGCCTGTGGGCTGGTATAAACGCGCTGACTTAGTCTTTTGTGGCTGCGGTGCCGTGGGGCGTAGGTCCCGTCCCATCTAATATTCTATTCTATTCTAGTTCCAGAGACGTATGGAAGCCATTATGTTTGCCACTCTCCAGAGTGGAACTCCAGAAGGATTTGGTTTTAAAAGAGGAAGTAGGAATTCCCAAAATGTATCCTTATTTATGTTAGGAATATCCAAAACTGTTCACTGCACAAATTTTGTGTCATTTTTTTGGAGTACGTTTTTGTTGTTTGAGCGACTATTTCCGCCCATGAAATTATAATAAAACGGCATACAGATCAAGATTGACTGGTTAAACATGTATCTTTTTCCTGTCTATCACCGCCAATATTTTTTGGCTTCTTTCCTTTTTCAAGTCATCCAGTCTCAAAGGCCTTCCTATATTTTTCAACTCTTCAAGTTCCAAATCCTCCATCCATTCCCGTAATACTAGATCTCGCTCATCTGATCTCTATATTCCCTCACTCCGCACCTCATCCTTTGACAAGTCCTTCCTTATACGTGCTACCTCTCTC
Source organism: Rhodnius prolixus (assembly GCF_049639745.1). NCBI lineage: Eukaryota > Metazoa > Arthropoda > Insecta > Hemiptera > Reduviidae > Rhodnius > Rhodnius prolixus. The sequence continues at coordinate 7,509,454 of NW_027411583.1, read as the reverse complement.
TGGAACTCCTTATCAGTTATATCCTTTTTATTCAGCTTCCTCCGAAATTCTAATTGTTTTAATTTATTTCCTTAATTTCTGCTGTTATTTTTATTTTCACTTTTTGTAAATATTTATTTATTTTCTGTTTAATCATAGGCCAAACTGTTAAGGCCTTTATTTGTTCCTGTATTTATTCTTAGGGGACAATTGTCCCAGAATAATAAATTTATTTTCTATTCTATCTGCCTTGATGAAGATTGTCTGTTCTCAGTTTCTGAATCCAGATGGATTGGAAAACTAGGGAAACTTTTTGTAAATACGAGTATGTTGTGGCCGGCGTGAATCTTGCCTATCGTACCGAGTGGCCCATGGTTTAATTGCGTTTGAGACCCCCTACTTTAAATCAAAAATTAATTAAAAGAAATAAGAAACTAAAAAGAGATATCTAACTAGAAAATTGGATTTTCAGACAGGACAAACTGGTTAAAAAACTTGATAAACTGTCCTGAATCTATGGCGTAACCTACCGGAAAGGACGACACCTGTTGAAGGTTAGTATTATTTGTATCTCTCTCTGTTCTTTGTGGTGTTTGCATATATGAAGCCACATTAAATGCCCTTACTCCCACACTATAAACTCTTCCTTCCGCCCTAAAACACCCCCTTCATTAATCGAAACAATGTACCACCTTACCACAGTCTATGTCGTCACTTATGTTTTCAATTCTCTGGTATTGTCCCACCTATGGGCAGAGGCTTTGACCTGAAAGGTGGAGCTTTTCCTTAATTTCAGTTAAATGATAAATATTATTAAATTCAATTAGTTTTATTGCCCGTAATGGAGTGTCTGAACATTTTATTGAAATTCTTTCACAGCGAAACAGAAGGAGAAGTTTAAATTTCCTTCATTCCTTTTAATAATAAAAAGTAAAATTTTATATAAGTGAAAGCTGGAAACAAAAATACGAAATGGAAAAACATGTAGATTTAATTTTTCCCATATTCTCGATATGTATAATACAGCGACTCCTTACTTTATCGATTCGAGATTATGTTTTACGGAAAACAGTGAAAAGAGATGGTGAGAAATTGGCATATATATTGAGAATGGATACATACTAAGAATATATTCGATATTGAGAAGAACAAGATGATGAAGTGGGTTCCAATGCTGGATGCTGAGATACAGAAACAGGAAGTATCAGTCTCTGAATTTAAATTAAAAAATATAGAATGAAATACAAGTATAAGAAGGCTGAAATAAGAAATCTTGTAGTCAGAACATGCACGCTGTCTGGGAGCAAAGATAGGAAAGAAAATGCGATGGGTTTGACATCGTGTCGAACAATGGGAGTAATTCAAATTTAAAGAAAAATATATATAACATATATCTTTGATGGAAAAGGCATTAGGAAAAGCTCCGCCATATTTATTTTCGCAGACTTCAACTATAAAGGAAATGGCGCTATTGTGCCTTTAAAGTAAAGTAATTGCCTATTTTTTCAGGCGGGGCTTAACGTCCAACTACCAAATTAGGTGTCGTAGACGGAGGCGACTAGCAAACATACTTTACTATAAATTTCTCATATTAACCATTAAATAAAATCCAAAGGTCCTAGACTAGTACCGCAATACATCTTAGCTTTGCGGGTCTAGCCTATAACCGCCTAACATACTTTACTATAAATTTCTCATATTAACCATTAAATAAAATCCATGGGCTAGACTAGTACCGCAATACAACTTAGCTTTGCGGGTCTAGCCTATAACCGCCTAACATACTTTACTATAAATTTCTCATATTAACCATTAAATAAAATCCAAGGGCTACACTATTACCGCAATACATCTTAGCTTTGTGGGTCTAGCCTATCACCGCCTAACATACTTTACTATAAATTTCTCGTATTAACCATTAAATAAAATCCATGGGCTAGACTAGTACCGCAATACATCTTAGCTTTGCGGGTCTAGCATATAACCGCCTAACATACTTAACTATAAATTTCTCATATTAACCATTGAATAAAACCCAAGGGCTAGACTAGTACCGCAATACAACTTAGCTTTGCGGGTCTAGCCTATAACCGCTCGGCTACCGTGGCGCCCCTATTGTGCCTTTACATACACGCCAAAAAAAAAAATCAGTTGCCTTTTTCAAAATTTGTTGATTAAGAAAAATCAGGTTGTGGAGACTCCACAAGACTTTCTCTAACTACTACATCCACAGTTCTAACTCGTAAATATTCACCCAAACTCCGCACACTAGAGAAGATGTTTAATTTTTGCAAATATTATTAATCCAGTTTGTAACGCCGTAGCTTACACCGGAAGAAGCCTGTCTTAACTCCTCTTCTTGAATAGTAATAAAAGTTTAAAGTTATAAATCTTAAAGAGAAAAGTAATGTATAAACGAAATTTTCACTTACTTTCGGTTACCAATCAAAACTTACGAATTTAGACCTAAATATGATTTTTATTAATATTATTCAGTGGGCAAGACAACGAACAGAAATGGCACTTTACTTTCCACTCCTGTGGTGTGGCACCTAAACCAGACCTAGGAATTTGGATTTTTTTTTGTCTAGATATATCCTGAATGGAGGCGCTACGATATTCAACAGGATGTAAACGTGTTATCATTGTCAAGAAAACAGTAGAAGCTTTTCCAATATTTTCCCTCATTAAATGGTAGATGGAAAAAAAGCGATAAGAAGTTTGAAGATGATTAGGCTGGCTCCTTGGGGATCATCAAATTATTCTTGGGAAGTTTTAACTAGTTTAAACAAGAATAAATCTAAGAATAACAATAAACCATTATAATTTATAATATAATAATATTTTTTAATGGTCCCATTAATCCAGAAATAATTGAATAAACTTGGGCTCATTCTTTGATGGTTCCTTTATTTCAAAATGAATATAAAGAGAACAAAAGTTGACGGTCATTGAATTTTTTTTCCCCCTTTTAAATACCCATCATTATAACTTTTAAAATGCTTTGACCTAAAAGTTAAATGTAGCGACCCTAAAAAATTGCCTTAAAATAAACTGCTTAACTTTTCATGAAATAAGGTACTTAAACATGGACAAATTAACCAAGCGATTAACTTACTAACTTAATTTATACCTAATTAATAAATTAGCTTAATGGGGATGAAAGGGGAAAATCAGTAATTCCATTTATCCGTTAATTCAGGTAATTAAAAAATTATAATAAACTTTAATTAAAATAATTTTAGAGAATTTGGTTTGATAATAATGTAGGGAATTTTTTACACACCCATTGATGCGGATAATTGAATTGAAATAAAAAAAGTTTGGGTTAAATGGGGATGACACCCATATATCGATGTCCAGATTCCTGAAGAATCTGGCCTTACAAGCTGGGGAGAAGTGCTCCGAGAAGAAGGCTGAAAGATACCGGGTATGAAGGTCTTCCAGCCATAGATGGATAATTGAGGTAATTTTTACAGCTTCACTTTGGGTTTAAAAGGATAGCCATCCTCAGAACATCTGGGGGAAGAAGCAAAGAGAAGGGAGTGGAGTTGTAAGCCTAAATGGCTATTCCCAAAATTCTTTTATAATAATTATTAATTTTCAGGAGTAAAAATAAATCAAAAATTAGGAGTTCGAGAGAATGTCTGAGGGTAGAGGTCGTGTGAGGAGGTTCACATCATATAATTTTGAGACAGTTTTAAGTAAAAAATCTGCATATAATGGACCTTAACACTGGGGTATTCCCAGATAACTCAGCTTTGGCTAACACATGCAAAGAAATGTAAGGGCAGAATAAGAAATAGAATGCCTTCTTCCTATGTAGAAAGATGTTGGAGTAGTAGAGATAGGATAAAGATCTTTCTCCGGCAAGCAATACGATGCCAGCGGAGACTTTACTGTAGGCAAAAAGAGGTCGGCCACAAAGTATAGGGATCTTGAGCGTTGGCGGAGCGAGATGGTAGGTAGAAAAAAAAGAAAAAAAAAAAGCCAGACGCGTATATTCTCTACCGAGTTGTTTGGAAAGAGTTGGGCCTGGAAGTACGATGTTGCGCGCTTTTTCTGGGTGTCAAGGACTCCCATTGCAGGGGAACAGACTGGAGAGAGAAGGATGACATCATATGAGCAGGAGCTTTAAAGGATGAGAGGATGAAGAGGTAGAGAGAGATATGGGACCAGGATGGTGGCAGACTTTATCTCTTGCCGTTAGATGATAGAGAGCTGTACCGGCCTATAAATTACTAAAAGCCGGTGACTTCGGGCCCCGCGCGCCGACGGCTGCCTTCACCCCCCATTCACGTGCAAACATTCCACTTGCACAGACAAACATACATACATACATACATACACACACACACACACACACACTTCCTCTTGGTTGGTTTAAACACTTCTCTCGTACCATTTCTCATCTCCAAGCCCCGACGGGTACATCCTGATACCAGTGTGTGGGTATTTTCTCTCACAATTGACAGAGAGAAAAAACAAGCTCACTGTGACACTCTCACGTACTCACGCACTCATACCAACTTCACGTTTTAAATTTTCCAAATTAGTTCGTAAGTACTGATCGTCCTTGGTTCTACCAGAAACGAAAAGAAACACTAGTGTTAGTTCTTTTCCTACACCTCCATGAATCCGGTATATATTTTTTTTTTTTTTACAATTAGTGGTAAATATTTTATCATATATATATTCGAGGTGTGGCTAATAAACAACGAGACTGATGCTGCTACAGAAAAACTATGCATGCGCCAAATCATACTGCTGTGCAGCGTAAAGCCTTCTCTTTCGATTGCAGCGTCTCACGAGTTTTTAGAGAAATCTGTCCGACCGGAACCTTCGTTTGTGTAAAGAGGTGTTAGTTTCGTTTTGCCGAAAACATGATACTACACATGTAGTAGAGCAACGAATTGTGAAATTTCACATCAAAACTTGGTAAGACCGCCACTTAAACTTATCTTTTATTAAAAAAAAGTTTATGGCGATGAATGTTAATTACGTGCACAAGTTTTTTGAGTGGTTCAAGCGTATCCAAGATGGCCGAGAAGACGTCGGAGATGATGACCGCCCGGGTCGCCCTTCCACGTCCAAAACCGATGAAAATATCGATTATAATTAATCAACATAACTGCCGTCAGGTGCTTGCTCAACTCCGTGAACAAGTCATGGGTTCTCCATCAAGACAACGCGCCGGCTCACACTGCATTGTGTCTATCAAGACCGTTTCTAGCCAAATACAACATCCCAGTTTTTAAGCCATCCGCCTTATTCGCCTGACCTCTGGCCCAATGAGACTTTTATCTGTTCCCCAAAGTCAAATCTGCATTAAAAGGAACACGAGATTTCAGTCCGTTGATGGCTGTGAAAGGAAAAGCGGCACGCCTCATGCAGGAGCTCACAGAAAAAGACTTCCCAGCACTGTTTCGAACAATAGTAAATTCGCATGGAGCGTTGTAGGGGTGTATATTGAAGGTGATAATAACTAAATATGTATAAATTTAAAATAAAATGTTTTATAGCAATAGTCTCGTTGTTTAATAGACACACCTCGTATTGTTATCATAAAAAAAGCACATCAGCTAAAGAGAGAGAAAAACTAAAGGTCAGAAGCTGGATTCGAACCTGGGATCTCTTGGAATGCAGTAATATCTGAGACCCTAATAATCACGCCCAATTTTTTTTTAATTTAAAAAACATCAATTGCAGTTTCTGAAGAAGTACTACATCACAGGTGCCCCCGAAACGTGAAACATTTCAAGATTTTTGTATTGATTTTTGCCAAAGCCAATCAATAAAGTTTTTTGCATTGAAAGTATTGGCTTTACTCTAACCCCACCAAAAAAAAATCATAAGCGGATCATTTTTTCTAATAACACTTTAAAAGTTTAAGCTACTGTGAAAATCTGTTTAATAAGGAGAAGAAAATTGCGAAATTTAATAAGAAAAAAAGAAAAGAAAATTTATGAAAATCGTCTTACATTACAACAAAAACCATGAAAGAAGAAACAGAGTAGGAAAAAGTTTATAATTGACATAAATTCTGTTTGAATGGAAAAGAGTGAAATATTTTTTTAAATAGGAACTGTGTTTAGGTACTTCCGGATATTTAGTTTGGCGTAAGCAGCTTTGCGAGAAGCCTGAGACAGAGACAGAAGAAATATAAATTTGAGATATTTCCGATCTGTACAAAGAGAGGTCGTGCGTTGGTTTTATTTATAGGTGGTTCCGATTTTCAATAAACTAGGTGTACATAGTATTTACAGAAGATTTCTAAAAAAATAAATTATTTTAAACAAGTGACCTGGACTAAGTTAGAAGCTAGCTATAAAATAAAAATCACAACTCTCAAGTGAGAAAAAGTAATGTCCGCCTTTCCCCATTCATTCCCTTATAATCGCCCCATTATTACATAGTAGCAGTAAAAATCTATAACCACCCCACAACAACATTTTGATAAAAGGTAGATTAGATTAGATTAGACTAGACTAAGGCGGCCTCAAGGCCTACGCCACTGCGACCCCTTTGGATCTATTGTGGCTCCCCTCACTTTAAAGCTCCAGACCTGTCCTTTTAATCAGACTCTTAATGCTGGAGAGCGACTCTTGGGTATAGCTCACAGGCCTTGGTTTTTCCTCCCCGAGAAGTAACATCCTTAGCCACACGAGCCCCTCACACTGACACAACACGTGCAGTGTCCATTTCCTTCTTCTCCTCCTGCAAAGGCTATCCTCTGCCAGGCCCATGCGATGCATGTGTTTTCTGAGCCTGCAGTGGCCCAGTTAATAGGCCTACAATTATCCTTACAGCCCCACACGGTTTTGACGGATTAATTCCGCAGTCAGCCTCAGGACTATAGCCTTTAATAAACTCCTTCGCCTGTCTCAGCCCAGTGGTGGCAAGCCACCACTCCTGAGACCTACACTGCACCCATAAGTTAATGGTCGCCGTCTTAACACACTTCGGAACCCCAAAACAGGGCTCCGGGTCAACGAAGTGTCCCGCAGAGCCGTCCCGGGCCAATAAATCTGCCGCTTCGTTTTCCTTACGTCCTGAATGATGACCAGGTACCCAAACCAGAAAGACCTTATTTTGGTCACTAATTTCGTTCAGGGCACCCAGAGAGTCCCAAACCAGTTTTGAGTTAACCTGGTAGGAACTAATAGCTCGTAGAGCGGCCTGACTATCCGAGAAAATTATGACCTTAGAATTAATAATCCCTCGCCCTTTTTTATCTCGGCAGCACAGAACCTAATTGCAGCTAGCTCTGCCTGAAAGACTGTAGCTAGTTTCCCTAGGCTAACCAAAAAGCTACATTTCCGGTTTCGCCCCGTACACTCCCGCTCCCACACCCTCCTCCGTCTTGCGAGCCATCCGTGTACCACATCAAATCTCCCACAACTGGGGGGTGGTCCACGTCTCCAAGCCTCCCGGTCCCCAATACAGACTTTGAAAGGCTTGTCGAAGTTATATTTGGGAGTCATACCAGTCCGAAGGCAGGCCCAGAGCTGGGTCGGCCTCCAGCTCCTCGTATAACCAGGTAACTATCAGTTCAATGAAACTACCCGCTTAAACTAAAAAAAAGGACGTATCAATAAAATTTGTAGGATGATAATAATAATAATAATAATAATAACGTTTAGACGATATGAAAACCAGAAAGCGGTAATTATATGCCAATTAAAAGCCGACCACTTTAAAGCTTTTTACCATTTATCACAAAGTAATTATAAAACGTTAAGTGAGTGCTCGGCGGTATAAAATTGAATTAAACCGCCTCCAGCCAGCCAGCCAGAGCGGGGGAGGTCCTGTGTGGCCCAAACCAAATAATGAAGTTGTGCCGGGGGCCGGCGGCAGTGCCTGGCCCTAATAAAAGCCCATTTTAATTAAATGATTTAATGCGTTTTATAATCCACCGCCAACTATTTAGGGCCCATTAATCATTTAAATAGGTAACGAGGTAGTATATCCGGTCTGAGACTGGGCAGTGAGGTAGGTAACGAGGTAGTATATCCGGTCTGAGACTGGGCAGCGGAATAACAACCAATTTCTACCTTCGTACAAGGGGAGGATACGATTGAATGTATCTGCAAGGTTACAAAAAAATTTCTACAGATTTAAATAAAAAACTACACTTCTTCAGTAGCCCTTGACGAGGAGTTTATTCTAGTCAGGTTAGCAAACATACACGTTCAATAATAAAAAAAAAAAATCCCCGGGATTACTCTGAAGGACCCAAGGACTACAATCCAACAGAGGACCAATATGAGTATGTTATCCAATAGCCTAGGGCAGGAATTTTTTTTTTTTTTTAGTACTAGCTCTTGGGTCACTAATGCCCATTTGCACAAGAGTTAAGTTTAAAAATTTTAAACTGAATATTTTCAACACTAAACATCTTTAAAATTCAGTTGGCTTAACTGGGTAAAACGGGACGAAACAAGTGCTATGGAAGTCTCTTTCTACAAACATAACTCAACAAAACCTTTACAAAAGTGTGTTTTATCTGAAGAAAAATCTAAATATGGTTATTTGCTTTGGGTTGTCGATTTGTTTTAACAAACAAAATATGAATAAAATTATACATTTTATTTGATATTTTGTTAACAGTATTACTTTATTTCAAATACTACAAAAGCATTTATAGTCATTTGAGTTTTTAAAACTAAAGGTTATATCCACACAATTAGAAAATCTAAATCAATCCGCGTAAACAAACAAATGGTTGCCTGGCAATTGTGGGTCAGTAAAAAAGCTTGCGCGGGTCAGAGTCTGACCCGCGGGTCATAGATTCGCCATCACCCAAAATCACACACTACTACAATTCTTACTTTGGCCTACAGGTGGCAAAAGAAAGAGAGAGATCATCTGGTGAAGAATTTCGAGAGGAAGGCAAGGGGGAACTTCCAGGTATACGTGGATAACCAAGGAGAACACATCTCTTTCTAGAACTTCTCTGGGATAGCTTTGGTTCTCTTTACATCTGAGGAAGCCATCCTTAGAGGAGACACACCTGATGGGCTGGAGAGCCCTGGATTGTTAGCCAGTCGTTAGAGGAGAATGTACCACCCTACCTAAGAATCCTCTCGAGGGAGCTTGAGAGAGGACTCGGCGGAAGCGGATCAAGGAGGCCAAGACCCATTGATGGGCTGCAGAGCCGAACAAGAAGGTGAAGAATTAAGGAAGGGGTTAGTTGTAGTGTTTTTTCATCATTGGAATGCTGCAGGGTCTCACCCTGTAGTAGATCCTACTTAAAAGATCGTAGTTCACAACCCCTCCTGAAGGATAAGTTGACGGGTACGCTTCCCTCTTATGTGGAAATGTAATGTTCCATAATCATAGTGATTAAATTTGTAAATATTACCCAATTTTTTTTTTGTTAAAAAAATTTGTTTACCAGGAGTATTTCTTTACTAAGATGTCTACAGTTTTCAGTTTCATGGAAAATAGTTTTCCAATGGATTTTCTTAAATCAGTATAACGTAAGAGCGAAGTAAGAAGTGAATGAGTATAGAAAACTTTAGAATTTAAACAAAATAAGAATTAGAACCTGGAGAAAATTACCTAGAATGAGACTCGAGATTTCCCCTCTTTATTTACCAATAAAAACGACGTCTTCCTTAAACCGGTATAACCCAGAATGGAAGAACGCGTGGATAGAGGTTAGGAGTACTGCCACAGTGGGGTTATAAAAAGATAGGGGTAGGCTTCCTGCTTGTAAGAAGAGGTTTAGGATGTGTAGATGCTTAGCAGAGGAGGTACTTAGATGCAAGATGGTATTAGAATTTAAATGAACTACATATTAGAGTGTGACTGAACATGTAACTCTAAATGGCCGGATGATAAAAGCTGATGCCCCCCCCAAAAAAAAAAATTGCTGGAGGTTTCCAATAACGACGTAAGGTAACCAAACTATACACTAGTTATGGCCAAACAGTATTGGTAACCAATAACACGTTGCGGATTAAAATTGAAGGTGGTAATGAGGCAGTTTGCGGTTGAGACAGTGGTTACCATAGTGGTCTGCCAAATATAACGCACAGCTGTGGCCATGCTCTCTAGGCAAACTGTCATGTTCAAGATAGAATCATGGTAGAGAGCACACCATATGTTCAATGGTTAAGGTGGTTATAGTTCACAGTTTCCGTGTTTAATCTAAATTAATTTGATCTATTGAAGAATTTTCCGATATTTAATATCCATTTACTTCCCTCTGATTCATCTTAAAGAGGTATGCAATGAAGTGGTTAGCGTATAGTGGATTTTGGACGCGAAGATCCCTGGTTCAAATACAGATGCTGGCCCCCTTACGCTTTTCCTTCCTATGAGATTACTGTCCGAAGACCTGGCAGTGCAACTAATGACCGAAGATGTTGGCGCGTCTTAAATGCAAAATATATATATGATTCTTTGTGAAATGCATTATTAGAACAGGACAAATCATATTAACTGAAGTTTTACTTAATACGCATTAACTTTTTATACATTAAAAGCGGAATTGAGTCTTCTCAGATATACGAACAGAATAAAGCTACTTTATTTCTTTCAAACGGAAGTAATTTTTTCAGGAAAATCGCCCTGCAGAGGGATTGTAATAATTGACAATCATGATGGAGGAGCTTTGCGTTGTTCACACACCTTTGGGAAATAGTACTTGCCAACAATGATGTTGGGGGCCCGAGGACTGTGATCATATTATGTGGAATGGAATGGTGCTTCCGTAAAAATTGGGACGAACTGTTATGTGGAAATTGTTCAAATCGACTCAGGGGAGTGATCCAAGCTTTTGGTTTCGACTGATTTGGGGAGGGTGACTGTAGGGCGAGTGAAGGTTACATGTGATTATTATTTGGTATACGAGTGCCTTTTCAAACCCCCGACAATGGCCAAAAGTGTGTAGTATGGCCATCCCAATCAGTAGACTACTACAGTATACATAACTAAACAATCATACACTCCCTTAGGAACATGGTGAGGTCCCTGGGGGAAATATGGGGTGATGTGGATGCATAGGGGGGGGGTAGATCATAAAACAAAATTATGAATCAACCATCGCCTACCTAACAGTTCATTGTTCTAGAGCGGGGGGACGGAGAGGCAGCAACAAACAACTTTCAAAAACAACCTGCACATTATACTCTGTGGTTCAGTAAAGCATTGAATCAGTTCACGGCAAAGAATCCAGGAATATGTTACGTTTCCGGTTGCTTTTATTCACAAACTACCGTTTGAGAGATTAAACGCCAAAACGCTCGAAGCAACGTTCAAGTGAGAAAAGACGTTAATTTAAATTACATTTTCACAGAAGTAGTTTACAAAGTTTAGTTGCATATGAAACGACGTTAAACAATGGTAACTAACAACAGACTCTGGTAGAGAAGTTCATTATCATCACACCATGCTAACAGAACTACAGGCGAGCAATAAGGAAGCAAACAAGCACGAAGTTGCAACGGAATGAGCATTCAATGGTTTATTCCAGCAGAAGGCAAAACCTCGTGCTAGCTGCCTCCAAGAACAACCATGGGGAATTGTACCAGAACCCTACACCTAAATTCCCCTAAGTCTTAAGCTAAGTCAAGCAAGCTTATTTAGGGTACAACTCCAATTACTTCATTAATGAGATGATTTACGAGAGAATATATTTTTACAAAAATAAATTTACGCAACACGATCTAAAGTTATAGAATAAAATTAATGATTTAAATGAAGAAGCCGATGGATTCTGTGAGGTTTTCAGATTTGTAATGAAGAGGAGAGAATGAAGAGAAGCGTGAACGCTGCTGATAATTGGAGATGTCTCTTTTTTTTGGAAACGCCAAGGAAAACTGGCCAATCTCAGAAATAGAGCTCTACATGCAATCCTGCTCTTAAAATGACTACCATTGCAGCAAGTCTTGGTTGCCATGTAGCTCCTACCAGGAGAAGATAGAAGAGAGTAACGTTCTTAAATGATCAGGCAAAATTCCAACCAAAATCGACTCCTCAAGGTGCCAAAGATTCTCAATAGTTCTGTAGATGGTAGAACCAACTGACTTCCTATTGTACAATCAGCGGGCAAGAGACAAAGAAATGCGAACGCAGAAATATGAATTACTTCTCCTTAAAAAAAAAAAAGAGTGAGAGAGAGGAAAACCGTGCCCCCTCCCCCCAAAAGTTCGACAATAAATAATGTTCAGGGAGGTGGCAATAGGACCTTCGCTTACAATATATAGTTTGGGAGGCCACCGGCAGTAACCTTTAATAGCATCTGGAATTGTTCCAAATGGATACCTTTTAGTTAGAAATTGAGAGAGCCAACGGGGGACCATTGTGTGTCTTCTTCACAGACGCAGCAGCCTCTGGATCACACTTAGCAGAGAAGTTCACAGAGTCTGGCTGAATTAAGAAAAACTACGTTAAGATGTGTGGTTTTTTTTTTCTTTTGAAGGTGTGATTCCCATTTTGGTGGTGGATCAGCAGAAATGTCAAAATTTTTTATTTAAAGATCGCACCTATTTATATCCGGGTTTGAAGCGCGTCTTATATCTTTGATTAGGGAGGATGTGTTAGCAGTGCTGAGTAAATTTTAATTTAGTACAAATGGACACTCCTTTTTATGTTTTCTATAAATTTTGCAGGAAGTTTCTAACTAAAATATGGCCATCTACAGCAGCTATGTGGTTACCGCCACATAGTTCCGCGTTTTTCACTATTTGGTAATTAAAATTGGTGGTGGAAATCTTTGGTAAAATCTTGTCAATGGATTTTGGTGAAGCGGAATTTCCAATATTTTTAAAAGAAAAACGTCGTTAAGTGAATAATAATTGAATATATTGAATAAAATAAGCAATTTCTACTATTTATCCAATATACAGGGTGATCCATTTAAAACGCACAAATCGCTAATAACTTTTTGTATACAGGGTGATCCATTTAAAACGCACAAATCGCTAATAACTTTTTATATACAGGGTAATCCATTTAAAACGCACCAATCGCTAATAACTTTTTTGGGAAAGCGGAATTTCGAAAAAACCCACGAAGTAAACTATATGTTTTTTTTTCGGTCTAGTTTTCAAATTTTCCACCCCCCGATGCTGTATCTTCATTTTTGGCGGAGTTACGGCTAAAAACCGGTTTGGGCTTTCATAAGGACCACTGGTTTTGACAATGATTATGAAAACTACATAAAAAACTGTGAAAAATGACGTTAATCCCGTTTTGATATCCCTAATATTTGTTGAGATATTTAAGATCAAAGTTACAGTTTTATCTTATTCATGATCGGTTTTCAATATTAATTTTCCACCAGAAATACACGTTTTGGGAGGCCCTCTGACTGTGAAAAATGTTATTTGTGACGCAAAGAGCAAAAATAATAATAATTTAAGGTTTTAAAACATGTAGTGTAATGTAATGGTTGTGGGTGAATCTGGATAAATTTGTTTTATTATCAAATAAAAGCAATCATCACACCATTTCAATGTACCCTGTACGCAAGACTTCTTGACCTATGATTACGGTAAGAATGTCTTGCCAGGGTATTGGTGTAGTGGTCTTGAGCGAGGCTTTGTAAGTGGGAGATCCCCAGTTCGAATCCCGCGTATGACTAGACTATATTTAAAAAAGTATTATGATTATTTAAGTAATAAGAATGACTGCATTCGCGGGATTCGATCTAGGGATCTCCCACTTACAAATTATTATTTTTGTTATTTGCGATCAGAGGACCTCCCAAAACGTGTATTTCTGGTGGAAAAATTAATATTGAAAACCGTTCTCGAATAGATAAAATTGTAACTTCGATCTTAAATATCTTGACTAATATTAGGGAAATCGAAACGGGATTAACGTCATTTTTCACAGTTTTTTTATGTAGTTTTCATAATCATTGTCAAAACCAGTGGTCCTTATGAAAGCCCAAACCGGTTTTTAGCCGTAACTCCGCCAAAAATGAAGATACAGCATCAGGGGGGTGGAAAATTTGAAAACTAGACCGAAAAAAAAACATATAGTTTACTTCGTGGGTTTTTTCGAAATTCCGCTTTCCTAAAAAGTTATTAGCGATTGGTGCGTTTTAAATGGATCACCCTGTATATCTATTTAAATATATTTTCCTTTCAATTTTCAATAAATTAAAACTGTACAATAGGACAGTCGTATAAGGAGGTTGATCGTAAAAATATATTTTAATAAAATGTATTGGAGGGGGGAAGCTACTAAATTTTCCTATATTTAGATAAATTAAAGAAGCAAAAGAAGATGAAAATAAATAAAGAAATATATAACTTTTCCGATCTAAATGGCGGTGAAAGCCGTTTTTCCCCCTTAATAAAAAATAAAATCGACAATTTCCCTTATATTCATGGATATTTTTTGCCTTTTCCTTTAAAACTTGTTTTACTTTGTAGAAAAAAAAAGTCATCAAATTATGACGACCAGAATTTTCTTTTCGAAACATTTTCCAACTTTCTGGCTGATGAAAATATTCATTTTCTGACAAAGACAGATCTGACTTTAAAAGAAACTGCTACTCACAAACACACACATGCAAAAAGGAAATGATTTAACTTTTTTTGCTTTCAAAAGTAGAAGATTTTGAAAAAGCACTTATCTTTTCTTTTTCTTATCTAAAAAAAAAAACGCCAGAAAATAAAAAAGGAAATAAGCTAAAGAAAAATAATATCAGGTTGTGAAAATTCCCATGATTTTCTCTTAATATAGTTATCAAAGTCTTTTTCTAGCTTCAATGTATAACGATTATACATTGTATTATACAGGGTGTTCATTTTAAGGTGGCTCAAATGCATTTCATGCTTAAACGGTTAATCTTAGGCAACTTGTGAAGCATGTACTGTGCCTCCAAAGGTGCCTCCTAAGACAGAGAGCAGTTGATAACCTCCAGGCTAACCTGGCTTGCGAGCCAGAGATGGCACCTTTGAGAAGGCACGATACATATGCTGCCCAAGCTGCGTAAAGTGCATTATTTGATAAATTAAGGAATAAGTTTGATCCTTTACATAAAAAGATATTGATCACTTAAATATGTGGCAGGAGGTTTCCAATTTTTTTTTTGTAATTAAACGCAACTCTCCCAAAAATTACCAAATAATTATTAAACCTTCTTGTTTGTAACAGATGTAAAATTAATTTTTAGCCATTTTGTGTATGCTTGAGAACATCTAAAGGTCTTCTTAACATTTGATTTTTCTTAGAAAAATCACTCGGGAAAACAACTTATTTCCCGATATTAAGAAAAATACTAGCTTTACTGCCTTGGTAATATTTTTAGTAGAAAGGGAATGAAAAAATACATAAAAATGACCTATGAAAAATACCAGATTAATAAATACCAGATTTTGAAATGGGCTAGCACCTTTAATTTTAAAGATACCGAATTGTGGTTTCCGTTTTCTTTCATAACTTTGTATACTCTTTAAAAGTGTGTATATGAAAATGGGTGTCAACTGCAAACCCTCACTTTTGGTCGCGCGTCAGCCGCGTATGCGGGCAGGAATCTAAAATCAATTTTTCCTCTACCATTTTTTGCTCAGATCAATCGTTTAAGCATGAAATGCATTTGAGCCGTCTTAAAATGAACACCCTGTATTTATTGCTTCCGGAAAAGCGTTTTCTTAAATTTCTTCAGAAATTTAAACAGAATATCGCTAAATTAACTAGTGGTAACACTGTGGCTAATTCGGTGAAACGGCCCCTTTCAGAGGATTATTTAAACCACCACTGCCTTAGAAATCAGCTATTTCCGTTCTTGCATTAGTCTTAAATATAAGATTATATCCAAAACCATCATTTCTTACACTCTAAATTTTCCTTTTCGTGAAAAATCGGTCAACCAAAGATACCATTAATAAAATAAAGACGGAATTTTTTTTTTCCAATTTTCCAGAAAATGGCTCCTACGAAACAAATGAACTGGCAAATCTGAAATGAGATTCACGCATTACTAGATAGTAAAAGTCGCCACAATAGAAAACCCTATGGCTATGAAATAAGAATCAGGGTTTGCAGGTATCTTTACTTGCCGTGCTGTTCATCCAAAACTGGCAAGTAACAAAAGAGATGGGTTGTTTATGGGATTGTTTTTGGGAGTGACTCGAGAACTAAGGAGAGATTCAGTGAAAAACTTCTAGGGAAGAGGCACTCAAAGGGGGAACACTTCTTTTTGTTCTCTCTCTTGTCCTCCCAAGGCGTAAGAAGTAAATTCTAACTGTAGTGGAAATACACAATGATGGTTCTTGAAGAACTTGGCAAGCTAGGAGGGTAAAACTCCCGAGAGGTCAACATGGTATGAGAATGTGGAGCCGAAGACTCGTAGAAGTGAAAGAAGGAATAATGAATGGTAGAAGAAGAATTGTTAGGGGAAAGAATTTAATTGTTAAAAGGCTATTTATCTCGGCCCAGAACTCGCACTACACATTCAGGGTAACGTAGTGCTAAAGAGGGAAGCGGAAAGACAAGACTACTTCACAGTTTCCTGTTTCGCATTAAAGGAAATGGACCTTTTTCTCACCAATGGCACAGACAATTGGCAGGTGTGAAGCCAATTAAAGTGAGAACAGCTATTGTAATTAGAAGAAATATTGCTAAAACGTGAGGCTGTCTTCTTCTTAGCTAGAAGGTTATTAAGTACTACTTAACATCTTTGCGCTTTTAAACTTGAAGAAAACTATGCGCAAAAGAATTTAAGCTTAATTGCAGTTAACTTTTCACTTTCTAAAAGCTAATTAAAGATTCTTTAAAGACTTGTAATTATTCAAAAATCACGAGCCAGTTTTGGTTAATATTTTCTTTTGTAAGACCGCGTAAAACTTATGCGCATGCGTGGAGCTCAAGCCCCAGAGAGAGATTGCAGAAAAAGTCGCTTGCAGTGACTATTACGACGTTGTAAACTTTTGGATTCTTTTGCCCTGCCTGCGTTCGACGTGTATACCACGTCATTGTCGTGATTTTAATTCCGCACACTGTGTTTTTTTTTTTTTTTAAAAAAAAAAACTAAATTCCACGCTTAACTGGTTAAAGAACCGTGGGATCTTAGAAAAAATCATTGGTACCCATTTTTTTCTACAATATCGCACAATAAACTGCAATAATATTCATTTCCGGTTATGTAAGCTAAAATCTTGGAAAGAAGCGAAATACTACGAAAATTTAGAGTATGCACTTCCTGGGAACCACATTCACACATACAGCGCTATAAAAATGTTGCATCTTTTCTATTCGTAGAAATTTCAAAACACGATTTCCCAAGGCGATCTTTATTCTAAAAATGATCGACAATATTGCAATTATCTCTTCTTACCAGTACCGAGGCGGAGAGAAGTTAAAAGCAAAAAAAAAAAAAAAAAAATGCATTGGGCAAACTGCAAAGTACTTTAAACAACGATCAAGTCTAATCACTAAATGATAATGCACAAAATTGCAACTTTATTTAGACAAAATGCTACTACACACCAGTCTGGGTCAAATCAATTTATTTGATTGGGCTTATTTTTCCCCCACCTCTGTTCCTATGTCTCTTTTTTTTTTCAATTTTGAACTGTTTGAACAAATCAACGAGAAAAACTATGTGTGCTCTTTAGGGACGTTTAGCGATAGAGAATGTTGAATGGCTTTCGTTAAATTTCTTTGTTCTTTCTATTTTATTTTATTTATTTTTTTTTTTATAGAGTAGTTGGGAACAAGTCTACAGTTAACGAACAAATTGTTAACGAACTACCTTGTGCCCGCACATAGATGTCGCTAGCTAACTTTGTTTAGTCTTGATTGGAGACTGTAAAGAGTTAGACTTTCCAGAGTTTTTCTATTTTTATTTTTAATTAAAAAAGTTTTTCATTTTTTTGTTTTTTGTTTTAAACCAATTTTCCAACAAAATATGACGATTGAAAACAAAAAAAAAAACAAAAAAGTTTGTACAGTCAATATTTATGGGAACAAAAATTCAAAGCAATTTAAGAGTTTAGTAAAAAATATTTGAACAGAAAAAAAATAAAAAAGGGATGTAGCGATAAAATTCCCAATCTTGGGAAGATGATTTAAGAAAAGCCCCAGTTTTTGTTGATTTCGTGATGTTTCTATTACGAACTCAGTCCTGAGAGGGTTTGACAACTTTTTAGAAATAGAATAGAATAGAAAAGAAATTTATTATTCTGGGACAATTGTCCTCTAAGAATAAATACAGGAACAAATAGAGGCCTTAACAGTTTGGCCTGTGATTAAACAGAAAATAAATAAATAAATAAGTATTTACAAAAAGTGAAAATAAAAATAACAGCAGAAATTAAGGAAATAAATTAAAACAATTAAAATTTCGGAGGAAGCTGAATAGAAAGGAGATAAACTGAATAGACGGGATTTAAAGATAGATAGGGTAGGAGCATGGCGGACAGATGATGGTAAGGAGTTCCAGAGAGAGGTAGCACGTATTAGGAAGGACTTGTCAAAGGATGAGGTACGGTGAGAGGGAATATAGAGATCAGATGAGCGAGATCTAGTGTTACGGGAATGGATGGAGGATTTAAACTTAAGGAGTTGAAAAATATAGGAAGGCCTTTGAGACTGGATGACTTGAAAAAGGAAAGAAGCCAAAAAATATTGGCGGCGATAGACAGGAAAAAGCCACTTCAACTCATCGTAGCAGTGCGAAATGCGAGAGTCTCTGGAAATGCTGAAAATAAATCTTATGAAGCAGTTCATGAGGCGCTTGAGCTTAGCTTCAATATCACCGGAAAGACCGCCATACACTAAACAACCATAGTCGAAATGGGGGAATATAAGAGAGGAAACTAGGAGTTGCCGGGTCTTAATTGGGAAAAAGGTGTCAGGGAACTATTAAACTGCTTAAGGATATGGATGGAACGACGAGAGATTTGGGAAACATGGTTTTTCCAGGATAGTGTAAACCACTGGGGCAGTGGGTTTTTAAAAAAAAAAGAAGATCCCTTGGAACTGATGTATAATTCCATAGTCGAAAGCATTATACTGTACAGTAGTGAAACATGGACTCCAGGAAGTCAAAAGAGAGAGAGGGAAATTGTTGACAACCGAGATGGATTTTTTGGAGAAGGTCTGCTCGAAAAATCCCGTTCAGAAAGAGTTAGAAATTCGGTGATCATGGAAGTAGAGAAGGGGACATCCTCCAAAGAATTACGGAGGAAAATGGTTGGTGTGGCTTGGACATGTTTCAAGGGATGGAAGAGCAAAGGATTCCTAGACGGATCATGGAATGGGACCCAGATAGAGTGAAGAAGGAGAAGAGGCAAGCCGGGGAAGCTGTCATGGCTGAAGATGGCTAAGGAGAATATGGCTGGATATGGTGTTTCAATTGAAGATGCAAAAGATAGAGAGATTTGGAGGAGAAAAATAAAAAATTAAATGAGTTTCGGCGATGGAATCCTCAATGAGGGGAAAACCCTTAGAAAAAAAAAAAAATCCCTTGGGATTCCAAAAAAAAAAAAAAAAAACATTTTTTAAGGGATCTGTGAAGGCACGTTCTGAGAAAAAGTAGGATCTAAAAACCCTGTAGATTTAAGGTGATAAATATAATTTTAATTCTTTTGATCCGATGGTCGTTTAGAGAAACGAAACTTTTCTAAATGGCAACTTTGAGATACGAACTTATTTCGTATCCCTCAAAATAATATTATCGTGTGTAAACCTCTAAATTACATGTTAAGACTTAACACGAAAGTATTCAGTACAATTAGGCTAATTTATTATTTTTATTGAAATGTAATACCAAAGTAGCAAATAAACTTAAGTTAACCTAATGATTACTGTTGTTTAAAGCACTATCTCAATACTTAAAAATTAAATTAGTATTCAAAGTTTTACCTCATTTTTTAAAATTGCTATTATAATTTTTTTCCGGAGCTTTTCCCCCCATTTGCAGGGCCTCCGGAACCGAGTTTTCTCGCGACACACAACACTGGCCATGATCACCGAACAGTCAGCTGTAAGAAGGAAGCTCCAAGGAAAGTGAAAATCTAAGAGCCCAGAATCTAGATTCGAACCTGGGTTCTCCGCGTTGAATTACACCTAATTAGTTCGATTACAATTAATTATAGATTGCAAATTAATTGATTGATTAATTAATCTAGTTATTAATTTGAAAGTTTTGTTTCGTGACGTAAATATTTCACACTAATAAGGAATCACTTTCCTTCATTGCCACAAAAATAATTATTATATTACGAAGTCGAATACAAAAACATTGAACCCAAAAAATACGTTAATATTTCCCAACTATTTAAAATTTTAAAAAAATCCGAAATTATTAATACAAATGTAGGAGGAGCTTACTTACGAGGGTCGTTTGAAAAGTCCGTGCAAAGTCAGAGAGATAGCACCACTGGCGCGTATCGAGGTTGTTTAGTTAGTAGCATCTCTTGGAAGAACGCACACCAAGTTTCAGCCAGATCAGTCTATTTCTTTGTGTTTGGCATTCGTTTGAATCGAGGAAGTCGAGTGATTTTCAAAAAATGGACGAAAAAGAATTTCGTGTGTTGATTAAACACTACTTTATGAAAGGCAAAACGCCTCAGGAGACTAAAGAGAAGCTTGATAAACATTATTGTGACTATGCACCTTCGATTAGAACAGTTTATAAGTGGTTTCAAAATTTTCGGAGTGGCCATATGGGCACAAGTGACGCTGAACGTTCTGGACGCCCTGTTGTTGAGGTGACTACTCCAGAAATCATTGATAAAATCCATGATATTGTGATGGATGACAGAAGAATGAAGGTGCGTGAGATTGCTAGTGCTGTGGGCATCTCGAATGAACGGGCACATAATATTTTGCATCAACATTTGGACCATGACAAAGCTATCCGCAAGATGGGTGCCGCGATTGCTCACGCTTGACCAAAAACGAAATCGTGTGAAGTGTTGCAAGGACGGTTTGCAGCTGTTCCAGAAGAATCCGCAGGACTTTAAGCGTCGTTTCGTCACTGTGGATGAAACATGGATACATCACTACACTCCTGAGACCAAAGAACAATCTAAACAATGGGTTACCAAGGGGGAATCAGCGCCAAAAAAGGCGAAAACCGTTCCTTCGGCCGGAAAGATTATGGCGACTGTCTTTTGGGATTCGCAAGGAACTATCGACTATCTGGAAAAGGGTAAAACTATTACAGGTGCATATTATTCATCGTTATTGGACCGTTTGAAAACCGAGCTGCAAGAAAAACGCCCACGATTGGCCCACAAAAAAGTCCTTTTCCATCACGACAACGCACCAGCTCACACCTCAGCAGTTGTGGTCGCAAAATTAATGGAAATAGTGTTCCAACTCGTTTCACATCCCCCCTATTCTCCAGACTTGGCTCCCTCGGACTACTATTTGTTCCCCAATATGAAGAAATGGCTGGCGGGAAAAAGATTTTATTCAAACGAGGAGGTGATTGCAGAAACGAATGGCTATTTTTCAGACTTGGACAAATCCAATTATTCGGAAGGGATCAACAAACTAGAGCAGCGTTGGACGAAGTGTATAAGCCTAAAAGGAGACTATGTTGAAAAATAAAAAAGGTTTACCCCAAAAAATTAAGTAGTTTTTATTTTTGCACGGACTTTTCAAACGACCCTCGTACAATTTATGGCTTCTAAACTGTATAACCACCCCAACTCGAATCTATCCCATAAAAGTTTCAAGTCTGGGTGAAATAAAAAAAAAAAAAAATTGGGATGAGGAAAACAGTATCGATTCAACAAGTTTCTTTTTTGCACTCGTTCACAAAGGCCGGAAGTCTGACAGTATTGCCATACTCTCCCTCCGTCAAGTTACCAAGTATAAGAGATATTTCTATATCCGCTAACAAACGTCACTTTTTAGGTGACCTAATTCTAAAAAATATGGCTCCAGATTATTTTCCGTAAAAAATAAATAAATAAATAATAAAAAATAAATTCTGAACTTTATATTTTTAATATAAATGCTAAATTTCCTATTAATATTCGTAAAAAAAGAAAAGGAAGTAAAAGAATAAACAGGTATAAGAAAAGGAAATAGAAACAGAATATAATTCTAAATTCATATCTTCTCGCAAAGACGCAAGAAGTAGAATAAAAAGGTAGGAAAATGAAGAGAGAAAACAAAGAATGACCTCCTTGGTGTGACCATACTCTAATGAGATTCGCTCTCTTAAGTTTACACTTCCCTTTCTTATTTTACTGGTTTTTTTTCTTAAAGGGCGTATGTTTAAGTAATGAATAGAAATGTTTGATTTAGGGATAATATAGGTCAAAGTTAAAATACGTTTTACTGGAAAATGTAATCAACGAAGGGGGTCTAAATAAATTTTTTGAATACATTTGTGAAAATTGTACTCGGTATAGTGGTTTTAAAGAAGGATAATTATTTTCTTAGAAAAGGAAAATACAATTTTTGGAATCAAAGGAACTTAAAAAAAAGAGGCGGATTTCCTGTTATAACTACAACCCTTTACTGCATGAATTTGTAGATTGGTTTCAAAATATTTGTTCAACTAATTTTTTCCTACCTAGAAACTTCTGTTGCCACAAATATTTAAAATAAAACACTACTGATCATCTTAATTTAAGAAATTGTATTTGATTTTTTACGGAAAGAAAGTTATTATGCAAAATATTTGGCGCAGAATGTCTGGAAGAAGCGAGTACTAATTAGGAGCATGGGAATTTACGCTGAGAGAACTAGCCAGGAGAAGTGATAACAATAAAGATTGAGCATGCTACGGTGTCCGGGGGGGGGAGCAGGTGATAAGAATGGAAGAGGGCACCTATCATCACCGGAAGGGTCGAAAGGGAAATGAACTAATTAGGAAATGCAGAGGCTATGAGGTGCGCGGCCAAAAACTGTGTTGTTTCAGAGGGTATTCATAGAGATGCAGATTATTTTTTTGCTGTTAGGGAATCAGTAATTGGAAGGGAGCAGCGCGGAACCAGAGGAGATGCTGGAGAAAGGGGAAACCTAAGGCTCACTTTAGTGGGCTGTAGATCAGTGGGCTTCAACTTTAGACCACTCAAGGGTAAGCCGAACTTTTTGGCTTACTTTTGTGAAAGACTGCCAAGTTTGACGTCGAAAAGTTTAACAAAAATGTTGTGATAAAGGAAGAGCAGTAGGGTTTCTGATTCCTCCAGGAGGAATCGGCTTCATGGAAAAGTAGAAGAATTGAACGGTAATACTTGTTTCAGTTCGCATTTTAATAAACAAACCACTTAGACAACAAGATTCAATCAAGATAAAGTAAAGCTTCGTGGTAAAGTTAAACCGTTATGGAGGTAAAGTTTAGCTTCATTGTTTCAGCCCTTCTCCCCTCTGACCACCCTTCAAGGGCATAGTCCAATTTATCCTAGGAAAGTTTATCCTTCCAGTTCTAAGTTCAAGATACTGGGCAAACAAATCCTGTAGCCTTTCTAAGGTCTCTAGGGGAGGTAAAAAGAGAAACTGTCAACAATCTATCATCGTGTTACCAAGTGTAACAGTTTTGGGTGTATAGTTTATATCTGGATGTAAGAAGTTGGACAAGAAGAAGTTGAGGGAACCAGCATGATTGGTCCATATATTTTACTCTGTTTCAAAATAGGAGGAATTACAATGCCTTTAGGCACAAGTCCTCTTCTCCTGGAAATGAATACACTAAAACTTCCTAAACATAAATAGCTCTTACTAAAATTAATTGGCCAATTTGCTTACCATCATAACTAATCATCCTAAACCTCCACTGGAGACTCTTCTCATCCTTGAGGATGAACATAAAAGGAACACTAGCTAATCTCCCAGAGGACAAACTGCCAGAAAATTGTCTTTAATCATAAAATTTAGGCATTATCTTTAGGAAGATACTCGTAATGTTTCTTGGTAGTCGCTTACTGTAGGGTAGGGTACAGTAGTTGGCTAATTTATCCCAAACGACCAAAGAGTGGGAAATGGACAACCCCTCTTCTTACAAAGGTTCTCTTGTAAGAAATCCACACCGCTCGAATATTCCGCAGTCCTAAACTAAGGATAAACCAAGCTTTCCTACAAGAACAATGGCGCCCAAATAAGGCGCCACGGTAGCCGAACGGTTAGAGGCGAGACCTGTAAAGCTAATATGTGTATTGTGATACTGGGTTCGATTCCCCGGTCTTAGGCCTTGGATTTTATTTAATGGTTAATAAAAGAAATAGTAAAGTATGTTTGCTATTCGCCTCCGTCTACGTTACCTAATTAGTAGTTGAACGTAAAGCCCGCCTGAAAAAATAGGCAATTAACTTCCCCCTTAAATGCACCACAAAACATATTTTTAGGATAAAGGGCAACCAGTATATACAAATCTATCTCCATCCACAGGAGACCTTGGAAGGAACTCCTGGTTTTTGCTAAGAATGATTGCGGGCATTAGTTCTTTCTTTGTCAGTATTTTACTGGATATTTTACTAATTAGGGAATAGATATTAGATGACTAATCACTACTTAGTGTGAGCGATGCTCTTACCAGAATAAAGGAGAAAATACTACTCTTTTGGAAATGCCTTCTAAATTTTACCTAAATTTCGTATTTAAATTTAAATCATCTTGAACCAAACTCCTATACCAACTGTGGACAAAGTACACTACCTTGGACTGCACCTAGACAAACGGTTGACATGGAATCCCCATACTAGACTGAAAAAACAAGAAACTAACCAGCGCTACAAACTTCTCGCCAGACTACTTGACAAACGATCGAAACTTAACCTAGATAACAAAAGACTCTTATATGTTAATGTTACTGCGACCCATTTGGTCATACGGCATCGAAGTATGGAGATCGACTAAGCGTTCCAACTCACTACGCCTCCAGGCATTACAGTCAAAAATACTTCGAAAAACTTCTTAACGCTCCGTTCTATGTATCTAACCTCACACTATCCATAATGACCTCAAAATTCCTTTCATTACAGATCTTGCTAACACTCGTTTCTTCAAATTTCACTCCTCTACAGCAGCTCATCCTAACTCTCTCATAGAACACCTATCTTCCTCCACATTACCAGGTAATCCTCTAAGGAGATTGAAGAGAAGATGGCCTCGTGATCTACTCTTATCGTGAGAGCAAAGCACGTTACTGGAGTGGCACCACCGGGTGCCTTCTCCAATCATGATTTCCTGTTATTTCTTTTCTCTTTCACCATATTTGCTTGTTGCAACAACCGTTGCAGTGGTAAATTACTTTTTAAAAGATTTAAAAAAATTAAAAATTTAATTTAAATAATAATTTAATTTGAACATTTTAAAATATATTAAAATATGCACCTGTAAATGAATACCTAGAGAATTTTGGCAAGAAAGGGTCGAGCGAGTTCAATTGAATTAAGAAATTAAGCAGAGAGCAAAAGTCTTTCAACTTTTCCGTATAGAAATGGGACCACTCCTTTTGGCGAAATGATGTAAGAAAATGTTCCATTCTTTGGGGGAATTAAAGGCAGGAAGCTGAAGGAATTGGACCAAAAAGAAGACAATCGCCAACTGGAGGATACTATCTGCTGGTTACTGCTACAACTTCTGTTCCCCCTTCCACTATTCTCCTTTCTTAAGAGATGTGTTTTCAATGTCTTAAGAAATGGGTAGGCGAGAGAGGAAAAAAGGAGTAATAGAAAGAGGAAATGAAATGGAGGAGTTATATGTGCCCACAAAACATTTGAGTAATTCCCAACAAATGACCTGCCACTTCCAACGAATAGGCTCCATTTGTCAAATTGGGAATTCAAAACATGTCGCTTAGTTCTCTTCCCCCACTTTTTTTTTTTTTTTTATTTCTAGTTCTGTTCTTTTTCCTTTTATTGGCGGAAGTAAAAGCAGTAAAAACAAGCAGCTCACTTTCCGTGTGTAGGGTATAACCCCACACATGAAGTATAGGTTACTCTCCTTGCAATGGGGAATCTCCCAGCAGTCTGTAAGGGATGTAGTAAGTCGAAGTAAATTAAAAAGGAAAGTAGACTTTTTAGTACCGCCTGTACTTACTTTTCTTCCATTTTTTTTATTTAAGGGATAAAAAAAGCAATTTGTCTTCCTTAAATGCGACGAACTACAAGGAAAAGAGGTTTTAAAAAAAGATGCGCCATGTTTCCCTATTCCGGATATAAATAAAACAAAAAATTCATCAATAAAAGATTTATTTAAATTGGATGAATTAACGGAGGCACATATTGAGAGAGAGGAAATTAAAAATACAATAAAAAAAGTCATTTCCGTTAAGCTAATAACGTTAACCTCAGAAACAATGAACGGCTTAACGTTAAAATTATATATTTTTTATCTCCTTAACAAAAACTTACAGTTTAAAAAGTTAAGTATAAGGGTTGATTAAACGCCAAAAGGTACACAAATCAGCGAGTACCCAACATTTCATTCAAGCTTAGTTGATATAATTTAAGTAATTTTGCTGCATTAACTTTTCCTTCACATTTTTTAGAATTTATTAGATGTCACAGACCCTTATGCTGGCCAGTTCGTTCATAATATTATTTGGTTATAATTATGATAAAATGTATATTATATCTTCGTTTTTAAATAGGTACTTTATTTTAACTCTATTCCAAATTATTCTTCTGATTTATCTTTAATATGCCCTTTATTCTGAAGTTGTCACATCTTATACATGCATGTTAAAGTAGAAAAAGACTAAGTTAGAGTCGGCTGCTGTTTAAATTTGAATCACGGAGGATTTAAAACAATATTTCAGACTTGAATTCGTCTTACCGAAATATTCGTGAGCACAAATAACACACAGTTAATAACAAGTAGATTATTCAACAACAATTATTCATTTCTCAATTGTAATTTAATTTTACTTACAGTAAAATACTGGAATAATTAGCTGTCCTAAAAGTATGCAATACTTATTTATTTTATATTACATAACATATATATAACATTGTGAGAAGAACAGCTACATTGAGAGTGTGATTGAAGAAAACTATATTATTTGCGATAAAGCCAGATAATTATTACCTATTATTATAAACGTTTGACTACTACATAAGATAACAATTACTTTAATCGAAGAATGAACTTAAACAGACGATTTTTATTAAAAATAAAATAATCGAAATCATTGATGTATGTTGGTGTAAGCATTTTTTTAAAAAAGTTTTTAAATTTTGTAGCCTCGTAATTTTTTTTATTTTTTATAACGTTTTCTTTTTAACCTGTAATTAATAGTTTGATTATTATAGATTAATAGATATTACAGTCAATCTACAGTGCTACTTGAACAAATTTTTTGTAGATGAAAATGGCCAGCATAAGGGTCTGTGACATCTAATAAATTCTAAAAAATGTGAAGGAAAAGTTAATGCAGCAAAATTACTTAAATTATATCAACTAAGCTTGAATGAAATGTTGGGTACTAGCTGATTTGTGTACCTTTTGGCGTTTAATCAACCCTTATACTTAACTTTTTAAACTGTAAGTTTTTGTTAAGGAGATTTTTGTACCTTTTGGATAGATTTTCATTTTTGTCTATTTTGCTAAGTTACATATCTGCTTTACTGTTTTTTTTAAATTTGGAATAAGCAATTCTATCATTATAACCTGATAAGGTGTTAAGTAGGAACCGTAACTACCACTGGAGAGATCTTTTTAAAGAATGATTATAGTTGCGGTCCCCAAACCATCCTCAATAACAATTTTTTTGAGAAAGCCTTTTTATATAAAATAGGAAGGTATTTGTACGTAAAAAGCAAATTTAAACTGCGATTTCAGACCTTCCTTTTAAGAGAAGTAAGAAAAATAAACGGGCGATTACAGTACTTCTCCCTAAAAGGCAAAGAGGCAAAGATTTTGAATCGAACGACAATTCATTAATGTAAATAGGTTCACCCATTGATAATTTTAACGATTTCAGTACTTCCTCTTAGTAGGTGTAAGAGCATGATGGCACTTCACAGCCATGTAGAGGAGCTTTAATCACTTCTTCGTGCTAAATTTTATCAAAATCGGACAAAGCGTTATAGAAATATTGGTAATAATAGTTTTAGAAACGGCCTTACTTGGGTGGGGCAAACTCCCCTCCATATGAGGCATAGCGACGAGACTTTTAAAGTGCAAATCTGTACAAAATTTCGATTCGAATGACACTTCATTCATGAAAATCAGTTCACTTGACGATAATTTGAAACGATTGCTATACTTCCCCTTAACTAGTGTAAGAGCAGATCGCCGCTTTAATGTTACGTAGGGGAGCCCTAACTCTATCATCCTACCAAATTTTATCAAAATCGGGCTAAGATTTACAGAGTAATTAGTAATAATAATTTTGAAGGGGGCCTTACATAAAGGGGGCTAACTCCTCTCTAATTCGGTGTACAGCGTCGAGACCCCCAAAAGGCACATCTACATAAAATTCCGAATCGAATGTCACCTCATTCATGAAAATCGGTTCTCGCGTTTAGGCGCTACGTAGTTTATAAAAAAGGTAACAACAACAACAAGAAGAAGAAGAAGAACAACAACAATTTCTGAAAATGCCGTTTTTGCTCATTTTCGGCAACTTTTTTCTCGAAATCTATTAGGTCTGAGGGGTTGCAAAAAAATTACAGTTATAAAGGAGGGTTTGCCCTATATTTTAAAGAAAATTTGGGAATTTTATCTTTTATAGAAAAAGAGAAAAAAATTGTCAAAGTTGGGTGTTTTTTAACGTTACGCTTTTTCGTGCACTTTTTGACGATCAATCCTTATACAACTGTCCTGCCGGACAGTTTTAATTTCAATTGAAATCGAAGCCAGTGCCACTTTGTTCTATTTAGTAGACGACAAGATGGTTAATTTTGTTTTATTTTGTACACTTTATTAAATACGTAGTTACAATTATAATATAAAGGAATGTTTACTAAAAACTCCCACATATACATAATTTATGCAGTGAATACCACAATATTCTAAGGGAAGTTTAGTAAAAAGATATTATCGCATATCCGGTAATAAATAAAAATGAGATTATAACAGCTCGCGTGTTGTTTGAATATTTGTTTTGTATTCTACCAATAGAGCTCTAGCATTTATAAGTACACAAAGAGAGAGAGAGAAAACTACGGAACAAATGAGAGAAATAATGGTTTAATGTTTTTAGAGTAACGCGGAGAGAGTCTACTGTATGAAGTCACTATATTTAAGTAATAACCTTCTAGAATAAAATACCATCTGAACTTCCAACGTTTAAATGATTGCTAACAATAAATCGTTAAGTGTTTACATCAATTAAAAGAAAAAAAAATCATCACAGATCTATATGGGAAAATTAAATATATTTGTTTTGTGCTTACTTGGTTTAGGATGTTGACCTGGATAACCCAGTATTTCTGGTAATTGCTAAACCGAGTGGACCCCGTTAGATGGCTAATATGATTTCAAGATGTATCATATGAGAGAGGAGAGTGATTCACCGGCGGAGGTTACACTCAGATGTGGTTACAATTAAGAGATAACAGCTGTTGCAGCTGCCTTCTTGATAGATTCCGATAAATTACTATTCGTGTTATATTAAAAGAAATTACAGTAAAGTAATTGCCTATTTTATCTTAGGCACCCGTTTATGGCCAACTATCCCTAACTTGGTGCCGTGGACAGAGGCGACTAGCAATCACACTTTTACTTCAACAATACTCGCTTTAACCATTAAATTAAAAGCCAAATTATACGTGGTTTTTGCCTGTGAATAATTTATTCAAAGGAAATCTAATTCATGAGTTTAGATTCACACGATTAGGCTCTTTGTTTTACAAAAAAGAAAAAGATAACCAGAACAATTTTTCCACTTTTGGAAAATGTTTTTCTCAAAATCTATGAAAATCCCACGTTGGTTCAACAATATTACACCTTAAAAACGAGGATGGGCCCAACATTTTTAAGAAAATTTTGTATATTTATCTTTAAGAGATAAAAAATTGTCAAAGTTGGGTGATTTTCAACTTTACCCTTTTCTCGTGCAGTTTTTGACGATTAACCCTTTTACAACTGTCCTACCCAGTAGTAAAATCATGAAAGCCTCTTTGGCTCTACCGTGCCTTGGGGAACAGGACTTAATAAAATCAAAGCAATCAGCCAGCGTCCGACTCTTCGTGACCAAGTGTTTGCCTAGAAGTGCAAAAAGTACCTTTAGAATCAAATCTTAAACAACCTACTGATCCGGGGAAACATGGATTTCAATATTTGCAAAAGATAATGGAGGCAGAGTTGTTAGGAGATGGTTAAGTGTTAAGTGCAATTTTCATCCGGTTAAGGATATGGAAAGCTGACAACAAGCTTTTTAGAAGAAATAGATCTGGGACTATTTCGATATCTGGACTACGAGTATCTAGATGGGTGGCAGGTGGCTACAGTTAAAAGGATCTGGAAGATGTCTTGGATTGGGATGGAGAAGATCCATAGAACTGAATATCCCTAAGTTAGGGTACACCCCCAACATTAGTTCTTTAAAAATCTACGAAAAACCAGAGTTCATGGATGGGCTCATTCCTGGGGTTTTATAGGCCACGAAAAACCCATCACTCCCCCCGAAAAATCATCACTAAGTACAAAAGTTTACGATGGGAACCAGTACTTAGCGAGAAGAGCCTTTTAATAACTCTCGTTTCATTACTGCATGAACCTCTTTTAAGCCCGCAGGAGATAAGAAAAGCTGTGTGATCCATTTCATTAATAAACAATAATTAAGTCTAACGTTGTAAACTGGTCCATTTAACACTCTATCTCTCCTCTGTATGAGGCCATCCCTTTCACTATTAGGGGCAGAGTTTAATACGCATGCTTAGCAAAGTTGGGATGTAGAAGAGTTAGAGAACATGGCAGCCTCCAACTAGTTCATTAAAAGTTAATGCCGCCGACGCAAACCCAATCTCAGAA
Source organism: Rhodnius prolixus (assembly GCF_049639745.1). Lineage (NCBI taxonomy): Eukaryota > Metazoa > Arthropoda > Insecta > Hemiptera > Reduviidae > Rhodnius > Rhodnius prolixus. The sequence goes on along the minus strand of NW_027411583.1, from coordinate 7,478,623 downwards.
AGTAAAAAGCGGCTAATGGACCACCGGGAAACTTAGTTTATATCCAAGTTCACGACCTTTTTTTTAGGTTTTGTTTTATTCTCTTCTCCATTTACCCTCATTAATCCTAATTTATAAATTATTTATATAAATATATACGGAAAATATCTTAGGAAGGATAATAATAAAAATATAAAAGGGGAAGAATCAGCCCAGTGGATTCCAACGCAGAGATCCCAGGTTCGAATCCAGCTGCTGGCCCTTATCTTTTTTTTTTCTTCTTCTGTTATGGACAGTTCGGAGGCCGGCAGTGCGCTTAAAAAAAGCTTCAGACGCCATGAATTTGTAGATTGGTTTCAAAATATTTGTTCAACTAATTTTTTCCTACCTAGAAACTTCTGTTGCCACAAATATTTAAAATAAAACACTACTGATCATCTTAATTTAAGAAGTTGTATTTGATTTTTTACGGAAAGAAAGTTATTATGCAAAATATTTGGCGCAGAATGTCTGGAAGAAGCGAGTCTAATTAGAAGCATGGGAATTTACGCTGAGAGAACTAGCCAGTAGAAGTGATAACAATAAAGATTGAGCATGCTACGGCAGGCGGGGGGGAGCAGGTGATAAGAATGGAAGAGGGCACCTATCATCACCGGAAGAGTCGAAAGGGAAATGAACGCAGAGATCCCAGGTTCGAATCCAGCTGCTGGCCCTTATCTTTTTTTTTTTTCTTCTGTTATGGACAGTTCGGAGGCCGGCAGTGCGCTTAAAAAAAGCTCCAGACGCCAATGACCCCGCGGATATTGATGTGCCTTTATTTAATAGAAACAATCTGGACCTACGGAGCTGATCTGTGGAGCTCTGCGAAACCTTCCATCATCCAAAGAATCCAATCCTTTCAATCTAAAGCCCTTCAGCATATCGTCAAACGCTCCTTGTTATGTATCCAATTTATCCCTCCACACAGACCTTAATATCCCCTTTTGTCAATGACCTAATCCATTCTCGGCTTCCTTAATTTCCATAATAGCCTAACCATACATCCTAATCCCCACAGCACAAGCCTTATCCATACAACCCATCCCGTCAGTCCTGCACGGCGCCTGAAACGACGTTGGCCACGTGACCTTTTACCTATTTCCTAAACTTCCTTCCAACCTCTAGAGAGTTCCAGCATTGGCTGGCCCCTCTCAACATGCCTTCCCGATTGTGGCGCTGGAACCTCGGATTCAGCCTACCATCTGTGCACAACTAAATGATGGATCACATTTACTGGATGTATATGTATACAGGTTGTAAATAAATGAATATATACAATAAAAAATAAATAAATAAATAAATTAATAGAAATAATAAATAAATAAATAAATTAATAGAAATAATAAAACTTGTAATTTCCAATTTCAGTTACTAAATTTATCTTTTCCGATGAATGAAAGGTGAATTTTACATTTATGGAACCTCTACCGGAAGTTCTCGGCTTAGTGACGGCACTGGGTTTTTCCAAAAAGATATAAAATGCATCGATTTTTTCAAGGGTCATTCCATGTCAAATCAACACAAAAAAAGTCCATTTTTGACCTCACCATCTCGGATTTTCTTGAAATTTGGCACATGTGTACTATTGATATAGACTTGGAAAAATATGAAATTTTACTGTGATAAGTCAACTGGTTTATGAGTTACAGGGCTGTAAAGTTGCCAAAAATGGGCTGAAAAACAGGGAACCTTGTGTTTTTGAATGACTGTAGAAGCTTTCCTAATTGAGCTACAGACTTGGGATTAGTGTCATTTTATAGCACATATAATGCCCTTTCCTGTGATGTGCGACACCATATAGGTTAGGATAAATAAAGTTTGTTAAATTTAAAATTTAAATTTTAAATTTTTTAAAAAGTACATATTTTAAAATTTTAAAATTAATTCTATAAATAGCTAGTAGTGTGTTATGAATCACTGGGCAAAATATTAATTTGGGACGACAATGGCTTCATTGTTAAAAAAATTTAAGACTAAAGCTCCTTTTCATGGAAAATATATTTTAATAAAATTAAAGTAATAAATAAATTGAAAATAGTAATAATGAATCAATGAATCATAATTAATAATTATTAAGATTTAAAATATTGATTTTGAAATCATTTTTAGAATTAATAATTATGATTACAGTAATTATTCATATTAATTATAATATATTATTTTAATGAAATTATGCAGTTAATCAAATTATACAAAAATAATTCAATTCAATATCTTTGTTCAAGAACAGTCTTCTTTGGCTGAGATAACAGCCTCTTTAAGTTGGTTTAAGTCGGCAAAGGGCCTTGTGATGGCGTAGGGGGTTCGGTAAAGAGACTGCTAGCTCGTGCCAGTTTGCAACGACCCTATGGAAATCAAATCCAAACTTCACTACAACTTTTTGAGTGGGCAGTAGAAAACATCACCAACATAGACTTTGCATATTCAACCCAGGAAGACTATGTTGAATCTGAGTGTTTTTTAAAAAATCGGTTTGCTCAAGCATTGGCTATTAAAGGGGAACACAGCAATACCATGCTTTCATTCCCAGAAGTAAATCCAAAATATTGGTTACCAACTTTTCTATGAACTCAGAAGCTTGCGAAATGGAAGTTTCAAAATTCCCTGATAATCTAAAATTAGCCGACATACCAGGTTGTATATCAGTGTAGTCTATAAAGAAACTGGTGGCTTGGCTTGGATATGTTTTAGAGAAAAATGAAGAACTTGATGAAGTAAAAGTAACTTTTCCTCATCCAGCTGGACCCTCTAAATCATCTCGCATCCAATAAATGCCGATATTCTTTGGGTCTCAGTAGTGGATGTTTTGATAAAAATTGATCCTGTGACTCTGACTGGAAGAACTTACATATGTCCTACTAGAAAGTGATGCATGACAAACAAATGACGCCTTTTCAAGCTTAAAATGTTAAAGAGATCCTATTACTTAACAGTATGTTTTACTTTGGACTTATTAGTGGAATTATTATTAGCATTATTGTATTAACATGAATTCAGAGTTGAATTAATCGGATTGGAGCTTTAGTCTTAAATTTTTTTAACAATGAAGCCATTGTCGTCCCAAATTAATATTTTGCCCAGTGATTCATAACACACTACTAGCTATTCATGGAATTAATTTTAACATTTTAAAATATGTACTTTTTAAAAAATTTAAAATTTAAACTTAACAAACTTTATTTATCCTAACCCATATGGTGTCGCATATCACAGGAAAGGGCATTATAAATGCTATAAAATGACACCAATCCCAAGTCTGTAGCTCAATTAGGAAAGCTTCTACAGAAATTCAAAAACACGGGGTTCCCTGTTTTTCAGCCCATTTTTGGCAACTTTACAGACCTGTAACTCATAAACCAGTTGACATATCACAGTAAAATTTCATATTTTTGCAAGTCTATACCAATAGTACACATGTGCCAAATTTCAAGAAAATCCGAGATGGTGAGGTTCAGACCCCGTGTTGATTTGACATGGAATTACCCTCAAGTATAGAAATATTTAATCGCTAAGTTAATGTTGGCACCCCTGGTAGGACTTCCTGTGGTTTTTTCGTTCTTCCGAGATATTTTTCTTAACCTCAATTGTTTTATAGGCTCATCACCGGATATCCGGTGAAAAAAAAAAAAATTTGGGAGAAAATAAGCATGATCACCGCCATACTTTTTTACCCTAGTAAGAGAAAATAAAAATAAGTCAGATGAAATATCACCACAGTTTTAACAACACCAATAAGTCGCACTAAGTTTAACTGGACTTTGTTGGAAGAACACCAGAAGAAGAGATGTTGCTTCCATTTAAGTCCTCCACTACTTTAATCTAAGTTAAGCTTCTTCTTTTCCCTGTACCCTCCTCACCACTATTCCCTCCTAATTCCTCTTTTTTTCCCCAGGACATAACCCCTTTCCAGGGTGTGTGTACAGGATCAACCTTTCCAGCAGTTTTCCTTGTCTATTCTCTTTCGTTCCACTTACTCTTTTTCCACATTTCCTTATAGTTTGAAAACCCCTGTGTCTCTCTCTCTCTCTTGTCTACTAATTCACTGATCTTAGTTTCATCTCGGACAGTAGAAGCAGCAAAAAGTTGTTGTATATAAAATAATGCAGAAGAAAATTTTTAATTTCAAAATTAAGTTTCTCTTAACAGACAAATTGGGCAAGTTTTTCCTTGTTAAAGAAGAGTAAAAAGTAAAAGAATTAGAAGGAACTTATTTAAATAAGACAAAAGTAAGTTCTTCTATAAAAGAAATGAAAAACTGAAAAAGAAAATGTGACTTCAGTAGCTTTCTAACATCAAAAGGACAGAAGAAGAAGGGATGGATGTTCATAATTAGAAACCAGGGTTTTTTGTAAAGGGTAGAAAAGGAAATTAGGGAAGAATATTCCAAGAAAAAGGGTACATTCCCCAATAGCTAATGGTAACTATGCGTTTTTTTTTTTTTTTTGAGGAGGAAGTCAACAACGCCGTCCAATCGGATGATAACAGTGAGGTATCATCATGCGAGAAGAAGACCTAGTGACTTCAGGTCGAGACGATTCATCAAACTGGTCCTCACTTTAAACGCCAGCAAAGGCACCGCAGATCGGTCTTCAACAAACACTATTTCCTGATGAACTGAAGGTCTAAACAGCAACAGTTCGCCAGGAACGTGGGGCATCCCCGCCCCAAACCTTTAAAAACCCAGGCTTAACCATACACACAATAACATCGTTAATACAGGGTGGGGCAAAAGGTACGAACCGGTTTTAAAGGGATGTAAAACAAAAACAATTCAACTTACAGAAATTATGTTTATATTGTTTAATTCAGTACAGAATCTAGTTTTTTTCAATTAAGTTTCGAAAGATGATATCACGTAGGTGGCGGCCGTCAGCCGCGATGCACTCTTGAAGGGGAATTCTGAAGTTTACAACCGCTCTTCTGCCCAATTTCGGTGGGTATTGCCGTAACTTCCTCTCTGATTCTGTCCTTAAGTTCTTCCTGGGTATGTGGACGATGTTTAAAAACTTTTTCCTTTATGTACCCCCAAAGAAACAAAAATCACAAATGCTCAAATCTGGTGAGCGCGCAGGCCACTCCACGTCTCCCCTCAAAGAGAAGAGGCGCTGGGGGAACACTTGCCTCAATCTCGCCATTGAAAGCCTAGCAGTGTGGGATGTAACCCCGTCCTGTTGGAACCAGATGTCTCCCAGATTAGTTGCTTGTAGCCCCGTCCTGTTGGAACCAGATGTCTCCCAGATTAGTTGCTTGTAGCCCCGTCCTGTTGGAACCAGATGTCTCCCAGATTAGTTGCTTGTAGCCCCGTCCTGTTGGAACCAGATGTCTCCCAGATTAGTTGCTTGTAGCCCCGTCCTGTTGGAACCAGATGTCTCCCAGATTAGTTGCTTAACTCAATTCTTCCGGGCTCAGGTTCAAAAAAACTCTTCTAACATTGAGTGGAGTGGCCTGCGCGCTCACCAGATTTGGGCATTTGTGATTTGTTTCTTTGGGGGTATATAAAGGAAAAAGTTTTTAAAACTCGTCTACATACCCAGGAAGGACTTAAGGACAGAATCAGAGAGGAAGTTACGTCAATACCCATCGAAATGTGCAGAAGAGCGGCTGAAAACTTCAGAATTCGCCTTTAAGAGTGCTTCGCGGCTGACGGCCGCCACCTACGTGATATCATCTTTCGAAACTTAATGTAAAAAACTAGATTCTGTACTGAATTAAACAATATAAACATAATTTCTGTAAGTTGGATTGTTTTTGTTTTACATCCCTTTAAAACCGGTTCATACCTTTTGCCCCACCCTGTACAAGCAAAGTTATGGGCCTCTGCAGATTACGTCACAATGAAAAACGCAACACAGTTTGTTACAAACAATTTGATTAATAATAAAAATTTTCCTCCATTCTTTATTCTCTCTGATTGAAGCTGAGACTATTTTATACGAAATATAAAATAATGACGTTGCTAGTTTGAACGGAAGTTATTCTAAAAAAAAAGAAGGAAGCTATTCGTTTGTAATAAAAGTATATAGCCCGGGAAATAAATCAATAAAATACACACTACAAATAATTGGTTTTTCCAAGTTGAAAAAGAAATGTGTGCCACACACACACACACTATCTACCTGGGAAACTCCTATATATTCGCGTAGTGAAAACTATGTCGCCTAGAACAAAGTTATTCTCAACTGAAGTTGTGCTTTAATAATGCATTTCTTTTATAACAGCTTTTTTTATTTTTTCTTTTTATTTCACTTTATTGTGTAAAAAGTAAAATTCATTTAGAGAAAAAAGGGAAAATTTTAATTAAACTAACGAACGAAGTGGTATAATGGAATTGGTTTTGTGATCTGCAACCATTTAAAATTATTGTGCTTTTTAGAGAGGCTGGACTTAGTTTGTACTAAGTCCCTATAAATTTCTACTTCGCCATTTTGAACCGAAGTTGTGAGTTAAAACGCATTGACAAGATTTCATTTCCAAAAAAATTTTCTTTTGATATTTTCACAAAATAATTTGAAAACATAATGGGGAAAAAAAATCTCATTTAAATATTAGCCGATATTTAAGTAAATAAATCTTAAAACATGGCACTTATACGAGCAATTTTATTGCAATATTTAAACTAAATCATTTTAAAAACCATTTAACTATCTCCTTAACAAAAACTTACAGTTTAAAATGTTAAGTATAAGGGTTGATTAAACGCCAAAAGGTACACAAATCAGCGAGTACCCAACATTTCATTAATACTTCATTAATATTTAAGTAATTCTACTGCATTAATTTTCATTAATAAGTTATTTTTTAGAATTTATTAGATATCACAGACCCTTATGCTGGCCATTTTCGTCTACAAAATATATGTTCAAGTAGCACTGTAGATTGACTGTAATATCTAGTTATTTATAATAATAAAACTATTAATTACAGGTTAAAAAGAAAAACGTTATAAAAAATAAAATAAAAATATGAGGCTAAAAAATTCAAAACCTTTTTTTATAAAAAACTTACATCAATGATTTTGTTTATTTTATTTATTTATTTTTATTTCTTAAATAAAAATCGTCGGTTTAAGTTCATTCTTCGATTAAAGTAATTGTTATTGTATGTAGTAGTCAAACGTTTATAATAATAGGTAATAATTAATCTGGCTTTATCGCAAATAATATAGTTTTCTTCAATTACATTCTCCATCTAGGTGTTCTTCCCACAATGTTGTATATATGTAATATAAAGTAAATAAGATATGCATATATTTAGGACAGCTAATTATTCCAGTATTTTACTATAAGTAAAATTAGGGGGACTAAATTAAATTACAATAGAGAAATGAATAATTATTGTTTAATTAGCTGAGTTATTAACTGTGTGTTAATCGTGCTCACGAATATTTCGGTAAGACGAATTCAAGACAGTAGCCTTTACTTTAACATGCATGTACGTATATGTGATTTATCATAATTATAACAAAAAAATAATATAAATGAAGTGGCCAGCATAAGGGTCTGTGATAACTAATAAATTCTAAAAAATAACTTATTAATGAAAATTAATGCAGTAGAATTACTTAAATATTAATGAAGTATTAATGAAATGTTGGGTACTCGCTGATTTGTGTACCTTTTGGCGTTTAATCAACCCTTATACTTAACATTTTAAACTGTAAGTTTTTGTTAAGGAGATTTTTGTACCTTTTGGATAGACTTTCCTTTTTGTCTATTTTACAAAGTTACATATCTGCTTTACAGATTTTTTTAAAATTTGGAATAAGCTATTCTATCATTATAACCTGATAAGGTGTTAACTACCACTGGAGAGATCTTTTTAAAGAATGATTGTAGTTGCGTTCCCCCAAACCATCCTCAGTAACAATTTTTTTGAGAAAGTGTTTTGAATAACATAGGAAGGTATTTGTACGTAAATAGCAAAATTAAACTGCGATTTCAGTTCTTCCTTTTAAGAGGAGTAAGAAAAATAAACTAGGATTGCCCCTAAAAGGCAAAGAGGCAAAGATTTTTTAATCGAACAATTCATTGATTTAAATCGGTTCACTCATTGATAATTTAAACGATTGCAGTACTTCCTCTTAGTAGGAGCAAGAGAATCAGCAACGTAGAGGAGCTTTAACCACTTATTCGAGCTGAATTTTATCAAAATCGGACTAAGCGTTATAGAAATATTGGTAATAATAGTTTTAGAAAGGGCCTTATTTGGGTGGGGCAAACTCCCCTCCTGAGGCACGGTGCCGAGACTTTTAAAGTGCAAATCTGTATAAAATTTCGATTCGAATGACACTTCATTCATAAAAATCGGTTCACGTGTCGATAATTTGAAACGATTGCTATACTTCCCCTTAACAAGTGTAAGAGCTGATCGCCGCTTTAATGTTGCGTAGGGGAGCCCTAGCCCTATCATCCTACCAAATTTTATCAAAATCGGGCCAAGATTTACAGAGTAATTAGTAATAATAATTTTGGAGGGGGCCTTACATAAAGGGGGCTAACTCCTCTCCCATTCGATGTACAGCGTCGGGACCCCCAAAAGGCACATCTACATAAAATATTGAATCGAATGACACCTCATTCATGAAAATCGGTTCACGCGTTTAGGCGCTACGTTGTTTACAAAAAAGGTAACAACAACAACAACAACAACAACAACAACAACAACAAGAACAAGAACAAGAACATTTTTTGAAAAAGCCGTTTTTGCTCATTTTCGGCAACTTTTTTCTCGAAACCTATTAGATCTGGGTTGTTGCAAAAAAATTACAGTTATAAAGGAGGGTTTGGAGTAAGATTTAAAGAAAATTTGGGAATTTTATCTTTTATAGAAAAAGAGAAAAAAATTGTCAAAGTTGGGTGTTTTTCAACGTTACGCTTTTTCGTGCAGTTTTTGATGGTCAACCCTTATACAACTGTCCTACCGGACAGTTTTAATAAATCATTTTATTTATCCTAAAACTTTCTCAGACGAGTTTTCTCTCTGTCTCTGACGATGGAAGAAAAAACACATCAGTTGCCATTTAAGAAAGAAACTTCTAAATTTCGAGTAAACTCTGTGCGCGGGTAAGAAGAACTCCCTACAGCTTCCATCCATCCAAAAGGATCCAGAGCGAAGATTAACCAAGGCTTAACTTGATCGCCAAGTTTGATAGGAGACCACACGTCAATATTTCCCCTAGAACATTCTTAATTCACGGTAGAGAAAAACACTGCCCTGGAGGTGATGATCTAGACTAAAATCAAGCTGACGAAAGATAGAAAAAAAAAACAAGATTAAATTTGGCGGATAAAGAAGATGGAAAAAACTTGTAATCAAGAACTGCGCTCTTGTGTCTAGGGTTAAAGGTTATCACCAGTTTATCTTGATGAGGAAAACCGGAAAGAAGTTTTGGTCGCTGGTTTATACCTTGCTGCGAGAGTGACAAACGAGAAAAACTAGGACGATAAATTAAGATAGCAGTTTTTTGCTATATGTACTAAAAAAAAATATGCGTAAGCCACATCTCGATTAACCATTCTCTACAGAAAATGATCGATAACGCTTTGAGTAATAATCGATTACGCCCACAATAAAATAGAATACAATATATTAATAAAAAAAAAAAATCATAAAAATTTACTCACCAAAGATGACCATTTTTTTAGAATCTGCCGCTTCATCATCAAATGTAGAAACAACACATCGATATTCACCAGACAGTTCTATAGTTGGATTAATAATCTGCAGCGCTCGATGCACTTTTGATTCATCGTCCGATGCACGATAATCAAGATTTAATTTCCCTTTTAATACACCTAAATCTTGTGGTCGTTTATTTGGTATCCATTGATAGACTGGATTTGGATGATCATTGAAAAACCATTTAACCACTAGACCATTCGCCTCGGGTTCTAATATATAATCACAGTCTAATACAACGGAACTTTGGGTACCATTTTGTACCACAGTTGGTACTTGTAGTTTGCGTATTTTTAGGCCTTCACCACCTGGAAAAAAGAGAAAAGAACCAAAATTATATATTAGAAAATACCAGTAGAGGATAGAATCAAATAACATTAGTATCAAGTTGTCACAATGTGCAGATAAGCCTGCGCAAAAGAGGACCAGTTAGAATTTGTAAACTAAATAGGATTCTTTACAAGTAATGCGATAAATAACAGCTTCTTTTTAATGGTGAGATTGGTTAAGGTGTAATAGCATTAAAATGTAATCTATTTGACTATTATTTTTAACCCTTATGACGTCAAGAAATTAAGTTTTGCCCACCAATAATAACAATGATAATGGTGATAAGGATAATAATAAGTTGTTCCTTATTTTTGGTGACTGATTCATAGTTTCAATAGGATGAAAAAATAATTGCCATTTCAATCGTGATACATTTATTTTGCCGAGCTTTCGTACCTAGGGACTAGGTCATCTTCAGAGCTGTGGAACATATTTACAGTGTGTTAACAGATGATTCTATTAAAATGAATATGTATAATGTAACGAAATTTACAAAAAATTATTTACCTAGTTTACAAAGTAATATTTTTACATTACAGGGTTGGTCTTCTGTCTTGTCTGTTCATGGACTGAGTGTGATCGGTCTGTGTGTGATATGTGTTAGGTTGTGTGGAAGTCAGTGTTGCCAACTGTCAAGTATTTTGTAGTAAGTTGGCGTATATGTTGTTTAAATTGTTCATTATAAATTGTCTGTTTTGAAACATAAACTTGTTTTCTGTCTTAGATATGTAAATCATTTCTAGCACTTTCCTTTTGTGTGTGTTGGTTTCTGATTCACACTCAGACCCATGAACAGACAAGACAGAAGACACACCGACCCTCTAATGATGTAAAACAGTATATTGTAAATTAGGTAAATAATTTTTTGTAAATTTCGTTACATTATACATATTCAATTTAATAGAATTATTGTTAACACACTGTAAACATGTTCCACAGCTCTGAAGATGACCTAGTCTCTAAGTCGAAAGCTCGGCAGAATAAATGTATCACGACTGAAATGGCAATCATTTTTTCATCCTATTGATAATCATAATAATAATAATAAATGAAGAGCCATGTAGTTTTGGAAGAAATAAGTACAGCCTCAAGTAAGTGCAGTGGGGGACTGAGCCCTAAGATGACACTCTGGATTTACAAGAGTGTAGTAAGACCCATGGTGTCACATGGGGCGGTGGCTTGGTGGGCAAAAACCTTGCAGGTGGGTGGAGTCCGGGCGCTCAGTGGTATTCAAAGGCTAGCTTGCCTGAGTGTCACCGGTGCCATGAGGACCTCCCCTACTGCGGCCTTGGAGGTTTTGTTAAATCTGCCCCCATTGCACATATACATTCAAGGCGTTGCAAGGGCCGTTGTCGTTAGGCTTATGGAAGGACAAGCTCCTATTACCGTCAGGCATGGAGGAGCATATCAAGAGTTATATGAGGAGCTGGAGGCCGATTCTATTTTGGGCCTGCCTTCGGATTCTATGACACCCAAATATAACTTCGACAAGCCGTTCAAAGTCTGTATTGGAGACCGGGAGGCTTGGAGACGTGGACCCCCAGTGGTGGGAGATTCAATGTGGTACACTGATGGCTCCAAGATGGAGGAGGGAGTGGGAGCGGGAGTGTACGGGGTGAAGCCGAAATGTAGCTTTTCGGTTAGCCTAGGGAAGCTAGCTACAGTTTTTCAGGCTGAGCTGGCTGCAATTAGGTTCTGTGCTACCGAGATTGAAGGGCGAGGAATTATTAATTCTAAAGTCGTAATTTTCTCGGATAGTCAGGCTGCTCTACGGGCAATTAGTTCCTATCAGGTTAACTCAAAACTGGTTTGGGACTGTCTGGGTGCCCTGAAGGAAATTAGTGACCAAAATAAGGTCTTTCTGGTCTGGGTACCTGGTCATTCAGGACATAAGGGTAACGAAGCGGCAGATTTATTGGCCCGGGAAGGCTCTGCGAGATACTTCGTTGGCCCGGAGCCCTGTTTTGGGGTTCCGAAGTGTATTAAGACTGCGACCATTAACTTATGGGTGCAGAGTAGGTCTCAGGAGTGGTGGTCTGCCACCACTGGACAGAGACAGGCGAAGGAGTTTATTAAAGGCTATTCGTCGAGGCTGACTGCAGAATTAATCCGCCAAGGCCGTGGGGCTATCAGGATGATTGTAGGTCTATTAACTGGCCACTGCAGACTCAGAAAACATATGCATCGCATGGGCCTGGCAGATGATAGCCTTTGTAGGTTCTGTCAGGAAGAGGAGGAAACAGCACTGCACGTGTTGTGCCAGTGTGAGGGGCTTGTTTGGCTAAGGATGTTACTTCTCGGGGAGGAAAAACCAAGGCCTGTGAGCTTTACCCAAGAGTCGCTCTCCAGCATTAAGAGTCTAATTAAAAGGACAGGTCTGGAGGGTGAGCTTTAAAGTTAGGGGAGCCACAATAGACCCAAAGGGGTCGCAGTGGCGTAGGCCCTGAGACCACCCAAATTTAATCTAATCTAAGTGCAGTGGGGAGAGGTTGTAAGCGGTGGAGACAGGAGCCGTATCGAGCAAGGTGGAGTAGGGCAGTATTTGGCTCCGAGAGAGAGCGCCTGGTGACCAGCTGGAAAGAGAGATGAGAGTCATTGTGGACAATCGGCCGAACCACCACTAACGCCATCTTTGGAGATTGAACGACCGAACCTCTGGCTGAAGCCACTACAAAAGGTGAACCATCGGCGGAAGTAGGTTGCCATGCCGCACCTTCGAGTACTCTGGTGTTGTGTGGTCCCTCTCCCCGTCTAACTACCAGAAACTGGCAGGACTCTTAACAGATTGAACCAAAATAACTAATAAGCAACCCTTTGGTGCACTAGAAGTTTTTTTTCTGTTATTTTATTTTGTACGTATTTCCCTTTTTAGTTTATTTTACATGTAAAAACAGTCCGAACTGAGTTAGGTGAAGGACTTCGTTCATTTTTGTGGCTTGTTTTCTATTTTCTTTTTGTGTTATTTGGTAGAATATAAGTTTGTACATATATCTGTGTCATACGTTATTTTCCTCCGTTATCCTTGTTATTGTTCCTTGCAAGTGTGCGGACTCACCACCCGGAAGTTCCCTTGTCCTATTCAGGCCCCACCCACAGCCGAACCGCGTACTACTAGCCGACACTATCGCTGGTAGTGGCACACCCTTATTGGCTAGTTCTTTGCAAGCTCTGATCTAAAGTAGCTTCCTTTTATCAGATTTCGCAATCATACAGACACGACAGAGCACGCTGATATTTTTAAGGAAATGGTAAATATGACCACTAAAATAACAGAACTATTTATTACGTAGCGAATTGGAACTCCCCCATGAAAATTAATTTTTTTTAAAAAAAGGCGGAACTTATCTTCTTCGGAGATATCGGATCAGATTAGATCCAATTTATGTTTACACTCGAAAATAGTAGTAACTTAATTTTATCACAATATTACCCAGGTGGTAATAATCGTACAATTCCGGAAAATGGTACACATTACAGGAAAATGCTTTTAAAACATCACACAGCTGGAATGGCATTTCAGGAAATTCATACTTCCAATCATGACGACATAAATCATCAAATTTGGAATTCCAGTGAATTTGTTGGTAAGTTTCCCCATGAATATTAAATGAGCTTAACAGGAGCTTACAATTAAAAAGTATTTATAACTAAAACATTTAGCGGAAACCATAAACTCCTCAGAATTACCCAGAATTGCCTTGAAATGAAATATTTCCGGGTAAATGTTTAATTTTTTTTTTAAATCTTTTATTGGAATTTATCAGTTGCGGCTGTAGCAACAATCAAATACGGTACCTGATAGCAGAAAAATAAAAGAAAATCACGAGTGGAGAAGGCACCCAGTGGTGTCACTCCAGTACCGTGCTTTGCTCTCACGATAAGAGAAGATCACGAGGCCATCTTCTCTTCAATCTCCTTAGAGGATTACCTGGTAATGTGGAGGGGGGGGATGATAGGTGTTCTATGAGAGGGTTAAAGATGAAATGCTGTAGAGGAATGAGATTTGAAGAAACGCGAGTTAGCAAGATCTGTAATGAAAGGGATTTTGAGGTCATTACAGATAGTGAGGTGAGATACATAGAACGGAGCGTTAAGAAGTTTTCGAAGTATTTTTGGACTGTAATGTCTGGAGGCTAGTGAGTTGGAACGCTTAAGGTCGATCCCCATACTTCGATTACCGTGTGACCAAATAGGTCGTAGTAACAGTAGATATAGAGTCTTTTGATATGTAGGTTACAAATGTTTTTTAAATAATAGATTTAAATTTTATCAAAGTAAAGAAAATTAGTAAAGAAAATTGTCGGAGCCATTTTTTGAGAAAATGGAAAATTAAAAAAGAAAAAGAAATATTAATGGGGCACTTTATCACGTTGATCGATTTTGATCAAAAACATTACAGGGCCACCCCGCACTAAGTACCAACATAAAATCTCAAATTCAAACTTCTCTCAAACAAAGCTGACCAATTTTTCAACTTCAAATAACTTGATAACATGTGTAAAATTAGAAAAAAATAACCCTACGAGGGAAAATAGGCACAAAATGTAAATTTTTTTTTTTTTAAAAAAAAGTACGAATGTTAATTTATTCTATCAAGCAACAAGGGCAAGTAGAAAAAAGGAAAAATGGTTGAGGAAATTGAGGGAAAATTCTCGTGAAAACTCGAGCAGAATAAAGAAAATGGGAAGAAAAACATTTCCCTGATTTAACAACAGACGGTTTAAAAAAATAAAAAAAAGTAACGTTACGATTTTTTTTTTTTTAAAACCCCAAAGAGGGAAGCCGACGAAGCACACGGAACCCCAGTGCAAACTGTCCCAAAGCATCATTCACCCCTCAAACTAAGTTAGGTATGTGGCGGCCACATATTCTACGTCCTCCATTACAGTGGTTTGTTGTTGTTTTTAATTTTTTTTGGTGGTACATTTGATGGTTGGGTTGGTAGGCTGTAGTTATTATGATGCTGTGGACTTACTCCTCTCTCGCTCCTGTTCCTCATCCTCCTCACCACTCATCACATCTGTGACCGTCATCTCACATCATCTTTCATCACTATCATCCAGGGGTTTTTCCTTTTTTTTTTTTTTTCTGCAGGGCAATGAAAGGGAACAGAAGCAAAGGGTTTACACTAGGTCCCCCTTTTGGGTTGGAGCTATACTACAGGGTGTTTGGGAGCTGAGTTTCTCTGTAGGGGGCGTTTCCCTCTCCCCCCCCAGCCACTGAATTATGACAACAGTTGTTTTTGTCAATTATCTTACCTAATTTACATATTTGTTTCCTCACTTGTTTTTCGGGACTGACCAAAAAAAGGACCTCCGCTGTTTGTTTTTGAAAGGAAGGGGGGGAAAAACAGGAAATATTCACTAAATTGCGAGAAAAAAAGATAAGCAAAGTCCAGGAATTTACGTTTAAAGTTAAAGCTCAGCAAACAGTTAATTTGTTTTTTGTCTACTTGTGGGTTAAGTGGAACCATTTTTAAATAATAGTAAACAGAAGAATTCGAAACTTAGACCAGTCAGTGTCAACCTGTCCTTATATTTATTCCTTTTCAAGTAATTTCTCAAAAACGTGTACAGAATCTGAGGTGTGAGGGCTCTTGTTTTTATTTATGGCCCTAGAAAAAAAGACAACCCTTAGATTAGATTAGATTGCTTTAGACGGGCGGTTCCACCCAAAAGCGGAAGGAACGCAGGCAATCCAAATGTCCATTGTTCCCCGCCCACCCTTCATCTCATGAGATAACGGGGTTTTAAAACAACAAATCCGGCTAAAGGTTGCCAGATGCCAATACAATAAACTAATAAAGTAGCAACAGGACACTAGGGAGCATGACGACTCAATCGCTACAGTGCACTGGAATAAACCTAGAAAGTTCTGGTTGAAAGATTACCAGATGCCACAATCTCGGTCAGGGAGACATTTGACCTTCCGAAGACGAGAAATCTAGTTTTCAGAATAAACAGGGACACACCTCAACAAAGTGCCGGACAGTCTCACATTGCGGACTCACCACATCCGGCGCAGATTGGCGACTGGTTAAGACCACATTTGAAAAGATAATATACGCTAAATTCGCATTTCCACTCAACCAACACATGAACCAACTGGCGGATCAGGGACCAGCTAAAACCAACTATAGCCGGTTTTTTGACAGGCTAAGAATTTCTTTAGCCTGACGACGGCAATCAGCTCGATCTCTACCGTTTCCGATGTTCCTTCAAAATTCACTGCTCCATCTCTGTTCTATAACAGGTCGATAGGATACAGGCGATAATGGGCTGAGGAGTCACTTGTTATCATCGCAGC
Organism: Rhodnius prolixus; assembly: GCF_049639745.1. Classification (NCBI taxonomy): domain Eukaryota; kingdom Metazoa; phylum Arthropoda; class Insecta; order Hemiptera; family Reduviidae; genus Rhodnius; species Rhodnius prolixus. Next base: position 7,462,291 of record NW_027411583.1, on the reverse strand, counting down.
TCCTTCCTTTGCTGTTTCATCAGCAAGTTCTATATCCGGAATCCCGGAGTGACCAGAGGGGACCAAGCAACCAAAAAAGGTTAAGGCAACCCTTATAATTTGTCCAAACTAATTTTCACACCAATGGAATAAAAAGAAAATTCAGCTACTACTACAACATTCCACCACCACTAAGAAATTTAGGGCCATCATCTTACTAGGCTGCTATGTTGGGAGCTGATGGTATAAAAGAGTGTATGCCCAGAAGTCATATCTGGCGTCAGGGATTTTGGATGAATCGAAAGAAGACTGGGCGGGGGAAGTGCATTGATGCCAGAGGCTCATTGGTGGGTTGTAGAGCCAGTGATGATGATGATGATGAGGGAGCCAATGACCTTAAATTATGTTGTCGCGCCTTAAAATTTACAAAAAATTATGGTACCCGAATTACATACTTGTGTGTTTGTAAAAACGAATAACTGAATAAAATTAAAATTTCAGTTAGGTTGAGTAGCCACAAAAGGACGCTACAATAGTTTCCGGTAGAATACGCTAAACCGGAAGACCGCTCAGTAAATAATTACACTAAAAGTCATCCTAACAGATTTTCTCCAATACAGCTGCTACAGGGGGTATATTAACTTTAAACACATTTTAGAATACCCATTTAAGGTATTTCTGGAATAGGAGAGGGACTTCAGCTTTTCCTGTAATGGTGCTGTTATGTACGGTCATGATTCTTGTGCACTATTCAGGGAGAGAAGCTACCCCCAATAACAGGTTATTTGGGACTCCATAAGTTGGCAACAGGTGGGGGGGGGGGGGTTATCTGCCTTGTTAAAACTACTATCCATTTCAGGTGTTTAGAGTGGCCGCGGTCTATTATGCCTCGTAGAAATGTCGTGCAAACTATCTGTTATTCATAAAATTCACTGGAATATTTGATTAAGCAATCAAATATGTAGGATTTGTTACTTCCGCTTATTAAAAATGTGATCATTTTGATAATCTATTTGTTTTGAAGAAGGCTTGCTAATGAAGTTTAGCTAGAAATATGAACATAATACTGCGTGGTTTCCTTTAAACAGAGATTAGGACCTTCCATGGAATTGGCCATCCGGTGTGGGATACGCAGTTCCACAGATTTTCTTGTGACGTCAATGCTCTTAGTATTCCTGGAAGATTTTTTTAAAAGTTCCCTCCCCCCCTACCGTTAAGTTTTAGAAGCTTTAATCTTTTTGCTTTGATGATTTCTGAGAAGGGTCATTGTGGCTGCACGGTGCTTTGTTCCTGGTTATGTAGTCCACTGAATTAATTCTTTCGCTTTTTTTGTTCCAAGTTTGTTACACCATATCACTTTTAAGATATTTTTTTACTTTCTCTTAATCTTTTAAGCAGAAAATGTATTTTAGTTTTCGTTTAAGTTTTAAATTTTTAATGTTTTACCAGGAATATCCGTTTTTAAGTTTGAAAAATGTAGTTTTTTAATTTAAAAATTGGTGTTTACGTTCAACGTAACTCAAACGAAAAATCACAAGATCAAATTTATTTAAACTTAGGGGGGCACAAACAAAGGAAGTCACAATACGTTTTTTTTGTGGCAGATTTGGTCAACCGGAAGTAGGACTTTGGAGAGAATAATTGGTAACAGGATGTCTGTGAGAGTGGTCGGATTCCTTTTTTTTCTTTTACTTCCCAGTAACTCCAACAGGTAATTTCAGGGAGATTTTTAAATAAATTGGTCACACATCTTTTCCTTTCTTTGCATCGTCAATCATTTAATCCATTCTGGACTATTTTCATGTACTTCCTTTACTACAATTAATTATCGATGAACACTATACATCCTGCTATGAATTGTGCTGCTATAAAACCATATTGTAACGTGTTTTCTTTCGACATCTTTTCTAAATAATACCCACATCCGTTCTTAAATTAAAAGAAATAAATCAATTTCCGTCTTTACATTTTTTACCAAACATTAATATATACAAAACTTTTTAACCAAGAACTCGCCCAATTAATTTTAGTCCTGTTTTGATCTAGTTTCCCTGTTTAATGTCAATTTCCGTTTGTCTGTCTGGCTTCCTTTTTTCAATCTACATTTTCCTTTTGCCAAAAATATATTTAATGTACGAGGGTCGTTTGAAAAGTCCGTGCAAAGTCAAGAGAGATAGCACCACTGGCGCGTATCGAGGTTATGTTTAGTTAGTAGCATCTCTTGGAAGAACACACACCAAGTTTCAGCCAGATCGGTCTATTTCTTTGTGTTTGGCATTCGTTTGAATCGAGGAAGTCGAGTGATTTTCAAAAAATGGACGAAAAAGAATTTCGTGTGTTGATTAAACACTACTTTATGAAAGGCAAAACGCCTCAGGAGACTAAAGAGAAGCTTGATAAACATTATGGTGACTATGCACCTTCGATTAGAACAGTTTATAAGTGGTTTCAAAATTTTCGGAGTGGCCATATGGGCACAAGTGACCGCTGAACGTTCTGGACGCCCTGTTGAGGTTACTACTCCAGAAATCATTGATAAAATCCATGATATGGTGATGGATGATAGAAGAGTGAAGGTGCGTGGGATTGCTAGTGCTGTGGTCATCTCGAATAAACGGGTACATAATATTTTGCATCAACATTTGGACATGACAAAGCTATCCGCAAGATGGGTGCCGCGATTGCTCACGCTTGACCAAAAACGAAATCGTGTGAAGTGTTGCAAGGACGGTTTGCAGCTGTTCCAGAAGAATCCGCAGGACTTTAAGCGTCGTTTCGTCACTGTGGATGAAACATGGATACATCACTATACTCCTGAGACCAAAGAACAATCTAAACAATGGGTTACCAAGGGGAAATCTGCGCCAAAAAAGGCGAAGACCGTTCCTTCGGCCGGAAAGATTATGGCGACTGTCTTTTGGGATTCGCAAGGAATAATCCTCATCGACTATCTGGAAAAGGGTAAAACTATTACAGATGCATATTATTCATCGTTATTGGACCGTTTGAAAACCGAGCTGCAAGAAAAACGCCCACGATTGGCCCACAAAAAAGTCCTTTTCCATCACGACAACGCACCAGCTCACACCTCAGCAGTTGTGGTCGCAAAACTAATGGAAATAGGGTTCCAACTCGTTTCACATCCCCCTATTCTCCAGACTTGGCTCCCTCGGACTACTATTTGTTCCCCAATATGAAGAAATGACTGGCGGGAAAAAGATTTTATTCAAACGAGGAGGTGATTGCAGAAACGAATGACTATTTTTCAGACTTGGACAAATCCTATTATTCGGAAGGGATCAACAAACTAGTGCAGCGTTGGACGAAGTGTATAAGCCTAAAAGGAGACTATGTTGAAAAATAAAAAAGGTTTACCCCAAAAAATTAAGTAGTTTTTATTTTTGCACGGACTTTTCGAACGACCCTCGTACTTCTCGTACAAAATTTTTGTTCTTTTTCTTATTAACTTCCGTTTAAATGCGTACGTGCAGGACAAGAATCCACACCCCATGGCACTCTGATGTCATTAAAGTACTCCCTCCCATGACGTAACAGTGCCGAATAATGCTGCCTAAATTTATGAGAAATTGTTTATTAAACAAAATGTCACCCCGAGGTTAATGATGTGCTATTGAATATTCTATGAAAGGGTACAATTAAGGTGGCATAGGGTTATATAATTGGTACACAAAATTGCTGAAAAACACTAAAATTCTGGGGCCCCCATCAAATTGCAATTTCCATGTTTTTTTTTTTAAATTGATATATATTTCTTCAAAATAAAATTGCAGCTTTATCGCCTTGTATTTGACTCCTGTGGTAGTGATTACACACTAATATTGGTGTCCGGAACTGTGGTGATTTACGTAATAGCGGGAGAAAAATCGTTCACCGATACAACTTCTTTGGGGTGGGGCTACTAGATCATTAATGTTATTAACTCAATTCCAAATCCATCCCATAATTACCCTGTTGTGCAATGTGTACGGGTGTTGTTCAGATATTCTGGCAGTGTCAGGTTTACAGGTTCGTGTATAATTCTAAATTCGTTTTGCAACACTTTTCTCGCCCATCTTATGATACCACTACTAAAACGCGACAGTATCGGTCTCTTGGCTAGCACTGGCTCGTTTCATCTCACTAGCTTACCAAGTACAATTTGTGAGTGTGTCCCCGGATGTCTCGGGAACGGTCTCCAAAAAAAATTATAAAAGAAAATACAAGACTTTCCCTTCCGCAACATACAAATTTTCCAATTTTAAAATAAAAAAAAAAAACCAAAAGAAAATTTCCAAGCAATATTGTTTCAAAATATTTCATGCACACATGCATAAACAAGAACATAGATAATTTTACGTCACTGGTTCAGTAATAAAACATCGTTTCTTAATGATTTTATGTAAATATTTTCAGCAAGAATCATTTCCTGCTGAAAGATTAACAATGAAATTTAGGAATGGTTTGCACCAGAAAATGTTTTAATTGCTATGAAGAGGGGCATGTAGTGGCTTGAATGTCCGAAACCCAGACGTGAGAAGGGAAGCTGTTTTGAGTGCGGCAAAATGGGACACCTTCAAAGGGATTGCGAACTTCAGAAGCAGAGCACATCTTTAGTTTCACTGGTAGCTGAGAAATCCGCTCTACTTCCATACATACACAGCAGACATTCTCATAGAAGGCGCTACTACTACTAGTGGAGAAGTAGAAGCCTTGCCCGGTTCAGCAATATCTTTGATAATGGAAGATCGTGTGAGTGAAAGCGATATACTACATGAGGTAACACTTAATGATGGTTCTGAGTTAATGTTAATTGATTACGGTGAAGTGGAGAAAAAACCTTTTCCGATTGTAAACCCTGAACTTACTGTAAATGAGGTAAAATCTGTCATAAGATTGTTAGTGAATATATAAATACCGAGAAACGTAGTGAACCCGCTGTTGATTTCGAAGTAGAGATTAAAGGGATGCTTGGAGCAAAATCTGCCAATTCTACAGGACAGTGATAAGGAAATTAGTGAAAGTAGTAAACATTTAGTGGATAAAGAACATAAAAAAATTGAATTATATAATGGGTTGGTATATAGAAAGAAAAAGGGATAAATTTTATTTGGAGTTCCCGAAAAAATGAAGAACCAAATTATCAGGAAGTATCAAGATCACGTTGGTCATTTAGGTATTTAATAATGGTGCTGAGTTAGTTTTAAGGTAATATAAAACTCGGTAACTTATTAGTAAAATTAGGGTCCACAAATATACAGCTGACTAAACACAATTTCCTTTTAACTCTTTGCGGCTAGGTGGGTTAAAAACTGTCCCACCTTTTGCTGCATGGTGGGATATATTTTAACCCACCTCGAAAAGTTGGAAGTTATTCATACATACAGCTTAATATGTTATTTAAAGATTTTCATTCAGTTGGCAGTGCTATGCACCAATGGTAAATGCGAAAATAAGTGAAATAATTTTTATGTTTATTATAAACTTGACCGATAGTAAAAAAAATGGTGGCACCGCATACTGTTCTATTATTTGGATGCAGCTGTTGTTAATTCATATATTGTTCATAAAAAATTGGGTCAAAACATGGAACTTTAAACATTTCAAGGAACAGTGCGCTGAAGGACAGTGCTGTACTATCTGCAAAGTTCCGCTTTGTTTTGGTCAAAAAGTTGTGTTTGAATGAACATCATATAAAGCATTAGTTGCATAGTGGTATTATACAATACCAGTGTCCCGCACTACTAAAGGACTATTGAAATGTTATTAATTTTTTCTTATTTCGAGAGTGATGGCTATTTGAGAGGGATGATTACATATGGAAAATAATGGAAATGAATGTTTATTTCCATTTTTTTTTAATAAAAGAAATTCTGTGCAACTAGGGCTTTTATTTTCTTTAAAATCGTGTGTCTTAAAGAGTTAAAATAAATAAATAAAATCAAATTACCAATTTAATATTGTCGCAACAAATATCTACCACATCCTAATTTCTCAAATTCAACATATCGTTCTGTACTTCCTTTATAAATTGCCACGTAAATCTAGAATGTAAAATTTATTGGAATGATTATGAGAGTTTAACACATTTCAATGAAAACTAGATTCCTCAAAATTTCCAAAATTTATTTAAATTCTTTACTCGTTCCTTTATATTCTCCGATAAATTGAATGAATTTAACTTTATCATGCAATTTAGTTGTTCCTAATTACAATAAAAATGTCACTTATCTCTTTAAAGGTGTATAATCCAGGCCTCTTAAGTTATTTTTACTCTCTCTCTGCATTGAAACTTCGCACCAAGTTTCAAACTAAACAATTTCACATAAACACCATAATATTCTATTGCACAATACTTTGCAGCACCACATGTGCAACAGTAAAATAAAGATGGCGGAGAACGATGGCGTGGGTACACAAAACTTGATTAAACCAACTCTACCCCTTCTCCAGTCTTTCATCATCCCCTCCTCTCTGACGTACGTCCTGTACTTCCACCAATCAATCTTCTCGCGTACAATATAACAAATAATACCAGGAAGTCATGCGAGTGTTTACGTCAGATTTCCCCCCACCCCTTTACACACACACACACACTTCACCCATAAATTGTTACTAATGAAACCCGAACCAAAGTTTCACCATCATCGGTTATCACCATAAAATAGAAGGCAATAAAAACTATTGGATAACTTTTATTACAGCTATAAAAAAAAAGACGCTGATTTTGCCATTAAATTTTAATTTAGCCATTCAATTTTGAAAAATTTGAAACCTATTAAATTTAGAATGTAATTTTTTTTTAACCTAAAAAATTGTTTTAAACAAATGTTTTGTGAATAACCTAAGTGAATGACGTGCGCCAAAGATCCGTGGTCTAAGTTTAAAGGTTAACTAAATTGCGGGCTAAAAAGTTATTAATGTTTCTCAAATTTTGAAATTCCGGCGGACAGAAGGTCCACTTGTCTTCTACAACAGCAATTCTCTTCCTTGTACAGATCTGGGTGCGCTACCTTAGGCTCTACATAGACAAAAGACTCACGTGAAACCCTCACACTAGACTTAAAAGACAAGCAATGACAAAACTTGCGAAACTACTTTACAGACTTCTTGGAAGACGCTCCAAATTATCCATTGACCACAAACGATTAATATACAGTACTATACCCAAACCTATGGTGGACTTACAGGACTAGAGCTGTGGGGTTCAGCCAAACCTACAAAACATACGGACTGTACAAGACATTTCAGTCAAAACTACTCGGTCGGATAGCAGACGCTCCTTTCTACGGTGACTAACCTAACTCTTCACGACGACCTCAACATCCCATTCGTACAACAAGACGAAATAACAAAAATTCCATACTACTCTCTCTACTAACTCTAATCCTCTAGTACTGTCTCTCGCCTCCTCTGACATCCCTAACAATACTCCTCGCCGACTGAATCGCCAGTGGCCCCCTACGATTAAGCTAGCAGTCTGAAGACCTAAACATCATTCATATCCTGCAGAGAGTGCTACCGCTGGGTAGCTTCTCTCCTACTGCCTTTTACGCGTCCATTTGCCGTATATATCCTTATTTTAAAATATTTATTTTGCAAATAATATTATTAAGGCACGTTACGTTATGTTAATTTTAGGATATAAAACTGAATAAAAGTTTTGATCGAACTGTTGAAAGGATGCCCAACCTCTGAGTCTCGAATAGTCTTTAATTCCCACTTCCTCACTTTTACTTTTATTTCCTGTAAGTGTCGGCCATCTGTACTACACTACTTTTTCTATCATAGCACGTTTATTTTCCAATTATCCGGACCAATTTCGATTTGGCCAACAATCGACCGTAATTATCATCGTTTACGGTTTATTCATTAGTTTAGAATTTGACAGCTAATGTTGACTTGGCCAAGTTGGAATGAGTTTAGACGGCAAACTCTGGATCTGGAGTTTCAACTCACTCTCTGTTTTTTTTTTTTTTTCAGCGGACGTTGCAGATATTGTGTACCACCTAGCAGCGCGAAGTGAGAAGAACACGGTGAGTTGTGTAAATCAGTAGGTAAATAATAAAATAAATACGTACATTCTTCAAAATAAGAACTCTTTAAAGTGCAGGACGTATTTTTGATGTTTAGAGTAAACCTTCACGAATGAACCGCACAAGATCTGGGCGAATTATTGTCATCAATGTCAAGGCTAACCAGAGAACAACTGTGACCATACTTGTCACTCAACAAGCATGGCAACAAGCTAGACATGTTGTACCGATTTTACCCCGGGTTAACATTCAGCAAGTACGACGAAGAAAACACGAGGTTGTAGGAGAGAGAGGTTGAAGTATATGCTGTGCACGGGTGGGTTTTGGAGAATAATTTACTTGAATGAAGCAGTACTGGCTCTGGTTAGGATACGGGGGCAGGACAGGAATTGGGAATGAAGTAACAACCCCCAGTCTGCCCTCGATCGTCTTCCTCAATCCAGAAACCCTTCCACATTTGCTTGCAACCCATGAAGTCCTCTCCCCCCCCCGCGCAGAACTCTAGAAAGACATCTCTTGAGAAGAGGTTAGGCTACTACGTAGGGGGTATAAGGGGGAAGCATGTAAACGGAATAGTATTCTAGGTTCTCGTGAAGATCTCCCGGGGCGGGCCCCACCTAACAACAACAGCTAACTGCTTCTGCCCTTTCTAAGTGTGGAACCAGGAGAAGCGGAAATGGTTGGAAGGTCGTCTCAACAAGTCCTGTGCAAAGTGGCAGTCTAGAGCCATTAACATTTCAAATAGTAGCCGTTCCAAGCTCTCCCAGTTCTGTGGCGCTCCTTCTGGACCTTCCGAGCTTCCTAGTTTCTGGCAAATCTACCCATTTATGTAGGCATTCAATAGAGTTCAGTGGCGGCCATCTTTAATAAAATATCATTTATTTTTTTCTATAGTCAATATCAGCTATAATCACCAACACGTCTTTCTAATATTCTCCAAGTTCTGCTTCTACATTTTTTTGAAAATGTCAAAAACCAGGCGCTCCTGATTGGAGAGAGTTTTACCTTTAATTAATGATCACAAAACTTTGTTTTAAACATAAGAAACATTGGAAAAAAAAAGAAAAAGATAATATACCGTCCTATTTAACCAGAAAACATTTATTTATTAGAAAGCATCAATTATAACTTCTCTTTCAAACTAATAACTACCTCCATTCTTCCAATGGTAGTATAATTAAGAAAGTCAAAAGTATCAATTAAACTATAGAGCCTACTCAATATTTAATCAGTTCCCAAACTGATGAAGCAAATAAGAAATCGATTCTACCATAAATTTTGAATATCCGATGTATTGATCCGAGGCAATTAATTTTTTGTATTAATTATTACCTTTACAATGTTGTTGGGTTGGTAACATTGGATTCATTAATCATAAAAGTATCTGTTTTAAAATAAGTAGATTTGTCAAAATGCACATCAGATTCTCTGCAATGTGTAATGCGTAAGATTTTGTTTGCTTTTTTCTTTTTATAGTGTTGCAGAATTTTGTATCCCTGAATGCTAACTCCCTAGTCCAAGGTAGACTTCAAGGGCAGTGAAAGGAATTCACCGTAAAGGGCATTAAAGGAATATGTAATTGTATTGTACAAAGGCCTGGAGACGGGGCAGTATGGTGCACCGTGTAGATCCTTGTCAGGAACTATGAAAAGTGACAGGACACGGAGAATCTGTTAGTTCTGTGTTACTATCGGTAAGTCAGAGAAGTTATTATGGGCCTACATTTTCAGGCAGGTTTTACATCAAACTACCCAATTAGGTGTCCTGGATGGAGGTGATTAGCAAACATACTTTACTATAAACTCATATTAAATAGAATCCAAGGGCTAGACTAGTACCGCAATACATCTTAGCTTTGCGGGTAAAGCCTATAACCGCCTAACATATTTTACTATAAATTTCTCATATTAACCATTAAATAAAATCCAAGGGCTAGACTAGTACCGCAATACATCTTAGCTTTGCGGGTAAAGCCTATAACCGCCTAACATACTTTACTATAAATTTCTCATATTAACCATTAAATAAAATCCAAGACCTAGACTAGTACCGCAATACATCTTAGCTTTGCGGGTAAAGCCTATAACCGCCTAACATATTTTACTATAAATTTCTCATATTAACCATTAAATAAAATCCAAGACCTAGACTAGTACCGCAATACATCTTAGCTTTGCGGGTAAAGCCTAAAACCGCCTAACATATTTTACTATAAATTTCTCATATTAACCATTAAATAAAATCCAAGGGCTATACTAGTACCGCAATACATCTTAGCCTTGCGGGTCTAGCCTATTACCGCCTAACAACTTTACTATAAATTTCTCATATTAACCATTAAATAATATCCAAGGCCTAGACTAGTACCGCAGTACATCTTAGCCTTGAGGGCCTTGCCTATAACCGTCTAACATATTTTACTATAAATTTCTCATATTAACCATTAAATAAAATCCAAGGGCTATACTAGTACCGCAATACATCTTAGCCTTGCGGGTCTAGCCTATTACCGCCTAACAACTTTACTATAAATTTCTCATATTAACCATTAAATAATATCCAAGGCCTAGACTAGTACCGCAATACATCTTAGCCTTGAGGGCCTTGCCTATAACCGCCTAACATACTTTACTATAAATTTCTCATATTAACCATTAAATAAAATCCAAGGGTTATACTAGTGCCGCAATACATCTTAGCTTTATGGGTCTAGCCCAGGGGTCGGCAACCCGCGGCTCGCGAGCCGCATGCGGCTCTTTTATCCAAATTTTGTGGCTCTTCAGCCTGTCCAAAATATATTGTATATTTCAATTTTATTGAAACAAATGAAAATTTCATTTATTAAAGTAAAGATATTTTTTCAAAAAGAATTTTAACTGAGATAGGTTTGAAATTGAATAGAATTATATTAAAATACAGTACGTAATTATAAAAGACTGCCGCCATTTTCATTCAAATACAGATTTAGTTATTATTTATTCGTTTATTTACTTTGCAATATGTGAAAATAAATATATAAAATTGTCAAAGTTGGGTGTTTTTGAACGTTACAGCTTTTTCATGCAGTTTTTGACGATCAACCCTTTTACCACTGTCCTAACGGGCAGTTTTAAAACATCTAAATGTTATTGAATATCATAAAATAATATTTTGTGAATACAAATGATCTACAGACTTTTTTACTCTATCATCCTTACGGCTCTTGGTAAAATTTATTAAAATTATTTAAGAAGAAATGGCTCTCTACTTGAAATAGGTTGCCGACCCCTGGTCTAGCCTATAACCGCTCGGCTGCCGTGGCGCCTTTCACACCTTCTACTAATTCTTTACTCACAGTAGCCATATTTAATGCGACCGCTACAGCTTATTTGGGATATTATTAGTAGACTAAGACTACATTTCCACAACAGATATCCTAATTAAAAAAAGTATTAAAGTAATTAAAAATTAATCTTTAATCTGACATAAATCACTAAATCAATCCACTATGTGCTGCTTTAATGTTCTTTATACGGAATAATTAAATTAACAAAGGCCAACAAATAAATTGGTTTTTCACACAGTCTGTGGAACAGCATCAGAGCAGTCATCATCATCATCATCATTTATAACTCCATAACTAATAAATGATCAAAAGATATGGGGTGACCTGTGATATTCGCGTTAATGAAAACAATAAATGTGCATTAATATTAAATATTCAATAATTAATCAACAGCAAATTAATAGATTTATAATTTTATATCATTTTCTCGTTTGATATCTTTTGTTGAGCCATTTGTTGAGGAGGATCAAATAGGTTTGAAGTCTGGTTTGAGCTCTTTAATTACAATTATAACCAGAAAATATTTCCCCTTTGAGATAATTATTTACCTATTCATATATACATGGTTATTATGTACAATATGGTTTATTTGATAATTATTTGTCCGCCTAAGGGCTTATCAGTGAGTGGTTAATTATTATCTACAGGCCCCGTTCCGCCATCTTGTTTTTTCCCCCTCCCATTTTGGTAGGTACATATCAACAAGTTTTTCAGTACTGAGTATTTAATTTTTCCGAACTTTTTTTTGGGACAAACAATGCCCAATTATTACTATACAATTTAACTTACAAATGGACTATTAGCTCTATACCTATTTTAAAGTAAATTTGGAAATTTTTAGCATCAGAAAGAAACTATCATATTATCAAAGCCCCCCATTATTAAGAATACGCCTTTTTCGTACAGTTTTTAACGATTAACCTTTTTTACAACTGTTCCTATAGTAACATTTTTAACAATTTTTTTTTTTTTTTTTAAATCTTAGAGGGAAAAAAGATTCATTAATTTGAAACAATTTTTGGGAAGAGTATAAAATAAAGTACTTAAAACTTTACTTTAATAAAAAAAAAAAAATTCTGGCTAACTTTGAACATCGATCGAGAGCAAAGATTATATAAGTTGTACTTATGTAACCGGCTCTCTTTTGACTTCAAACCATTTTCTTTGCCCTTCCAAGTTCTTGTATATTAAAGTGACTTCTCAATATCACCATGACAACCCAATAAACCATAAACATCAATATTCTGTCAGCTGGAAATCTACTTATTTATTTATTTATTTAATAATAATTTTGTTATTGATCTTTGGACGGTGTTCACGCGAATCCACCGCTACGATTTGGTAGAATAAAAAATACATGCTTACCAATTTTCTTTCTTTCACGTTCAAAAACAAAAATAAATAAATAAATAAATAAATAATAAAAATATCATAATGGCTGTTTATGAATAAATGAAATGTGTGCCTTCTTTTTATCATGAAAAATAAATTTTCCGAACTAAATTCCCTTCCCCCCCCCCAAAAAAAACAAATTAATGAATAAATTATTAATTTTTCTTTTAATTCCAGATTTCTGAACATTAATCAGTGATTGGCAGGTTAAGGGTGTGGGACACTCTTCAAGATGTTTTATGCCTACTTCTTGTAAGGTTAAGATTTAAGAAATCGTTTCAAATTTAAAAAATTTGGGGGTACCCTGAATTTAGTTATCTAGTGATTAATGGTGAAAAATGATAATTTTCTTTGTATACGCACGAATACGGAAATACTTCCGTTACTTGCCATACATGATAAGTATAAGTCCTAAAGATAACTAACCTAAGATCGAAAGCTTGGCAAAAAAAAAAAAAAGAAAAAAGGGAATTAAGATTGAAATTGGTATTTAAATAATCCTTCTTCCCATTAGTCCTAGAATGGGGATATTGGTGCGTAACACGCTACATCATAGCTTTGCGGGTCTTGCCTCATAAGCTGTCGGCAAGGTCAGTTGCCAAGTATTAAGATAACCCAAACTTTCTAGTCGTAGAAAGCTGAAATTTCATTGCCACTATGGATTCTCAAAATTTTGAACGAAATAAGCTAATCCAAAATGCAATTTTAATTGAGTGCAGATAAACGTCGGGTTACGACGGTCTCGAGTTACGACGTTTCGTGGTTACTACTCCCATTTACAGCATTTACAGCACAGAACAGTATGTACTATGAAAAGCCCGCGAACTTACTGTACGTGTTTTGGTGTGCAGTACAATGAAAAGCCCGCGAAGTACTGTACTTTTTTTATGTGTACAATACTGTACAGTAATATGAAATTTTTATTACAGTTCACTATTTTTCTTTATTACTGTTTCATTTCATTATTAAACGTACTGTACACTATTTTATATGTGTTTTTTGATAATTATGTAGGCTTGTGTGGGCTTACAGTACTGTACTGTATATGGTACAGTTTACGTATGTTCCGACTTATGTCGAAAAAACGGTTTACGACGCCGCGTAGGAACGGATCAATGTTGTAAGTCGAGGGACTACCTGTAATTCCAATGCACTACGGTTGATCATGAAAGGCCTATTTACTTCCGACTGAATAATTTTTACAAAAAAAAAAGAAGGAAGATTTTGGGATAGAAGCCTCATCCAAAATGGAAGTTGGAAGAAATCCTTGAAAAAAAAAAAAAAAAAAAATCGTTTTTGGGAGTTTCACCCAGTTTTTCCCTGATAACCCAAACATACATACACACACACTATAATAAAATAAAGGACAGAAAAATCTGATGGATACAATATATTAGGGATCACTTGTTCGGCCATTTTATCCCTAGCCCAAGACTTTAACTCTTGGTTAAGGTCTTTGCAGGAAGAAAAAACAAAAGAAAAGAACTATAGAAGGAAAATCCCGACTGAAATGGTAACATTGGTTCTCTGAGGGAGAGGAAATCCTTTTTCCTCGGCTCTTCGCTAGAAAGTTATAGCTGGAAAATACAAGAGGCGAGAGAAGTACACAGCTCTTCTTTACCACATTGCCCTGTTACGCCCTCTGCCTCCTCAGCAAACCCTTAAACAATTCCCTTTTCTTTTTTTTTTTTACTTCCAGGGTGAGTTAGAAAGGGAAAAAAAACCCCAACCGGGTCATACAATACCCTTATCTAACTCTGGAAACTACAGAATGAGGTTTGTTTACAAGATGTCTTCCTTTAATTTCTAGCCCTTTTGGCCCTTTTGTATTTTCTGTCCTTTTATATCGTGTATTCTTCTCTTTTATTCTCTATTTTTTTCCTAACTCGGTCCCTTTCTAAATCTCCGTTTTACTATTTATTTATTTTTCTCCCTTTTGTTGGCTTTACGCCACCATGAGTTTGGTCTGTAATTTACTAAAAAACCCTTTAGTATTTTTAGAATCCCTTTTATTTTTTATTTTCCTGTTCCTCTTTCTTCTTTTATGATGTATATGTGTGATACTGTCAGGATGCTGCCGGATTTAAAGATGTAGAGATGTGATTTTATTGTAAAAGCAGAGCGCTAGGAACGCCTCATTAAAAGTGCCTGAACATCAAATAGCTGTAGCTGAACTTAAGTATCGTATTTCCGAAAAAAGAAACATTACATCCTGCATTACTTTATTACGTCATCGTATAATTACGCATTGTTGACTAATTTCCGTGAATCAGAAATAATAAATAATTAAATAAGTAGAGCACCAAGATTAATAAGTATGGTGAAGATAATTGAACTTAACTTTTACATTTTCTGCTACTTACTATCCTTGTTGATCTTAAAACGTTAACCCAAACAAACCAGGACTTCAAAAACACAAAGAAGTCAAAGAAAAAGTTAAGCGAGAAACTTTTATAATTGGACTTATAAGTACGATAAAGAATTCTATTGATATTATACAGATTATGTCGATACAACACATTTTAGAGAGAGAGAGAGAGAGTGAGAGAGAAGTTTAAGCTGTGGAACTTAAAATGGATAATCCAGCAGGTGTTTCTAATAAAAAAAAATTACAGATCTACACCTGAAGACGCGGACCAAGAACCCCCGGACAGAAAACCTGGCAAAAATAAGGCTAAAATTGGCAATAATTATTCTTCCTTTAAAAATTAATCAGCTGACTGATAAATTAACCTATTCAAGAATAAAACTCTGGAAAACCTCCAGTGAAGAAAACCAATTTGAATTTGAGGAAAATCTCAGAAAAAAAGAAGAAAAATTTATTAAAAAAATTTTGGTCGCTAAGTAACAATCGGCGAGGCACCCTGGAGGGACCAATTTCAAATATTGCCGCAGGTTTTCTTTTTTGAGATTTTTCGGAAGGCTATATACTCAAAATATTTTGTAAAATATACTTTTTCCAGTTCAAAAGAACTCCCAAGTGATTTTTTTTTTGCAGTAATTTAAAAAGTATGCAATTCTAATATCGGAGTGTAATACCATGGTGAGAGAAAAGTTAAAATTATTGATTGCAGCGAATAAACTAAGCTTCTTGGAGGTAATCTGGGACCTAAACTTAGCAACCATCCTGGAATGTAGCGAGAAGTGAAGTAAGGGTACATAAGTGGGTCACACGGAGTTGGTAATTTCCTTCCGATGGTTTATTGTAGCATATTGACAGTGTAATGGCCAAATGAATGGCTTCTGGAAAGAAAAGAGCATGAAAGTATGCTTTCTAGAAGGAAAGCAAAGTGGTATATGAAGGAGGTGTGTGGGTGTAAGTAACTCAGGCAAGTTATGTCTCCGTTATGAACAACCCAGGATTGAGAAAGGGGGATATAACATGAAAGGAGCAACGAGAAAAGAGTTTAAAAAAAGGTTAAAGGGGGGGGTGACCATGAAGAATTGAAAGATAAATCTGCAAAAAGAATGTTTAAGAAGGAAGAGGAGGGAAAAAAACCCTAAAGGAGTCGCAGGTATTAGAGATTAGCTAAGGTAATAAAGCAAGAAGGTTCTTTAGGTGAGGCGCGTGTGTCCGCACAGCCGCAACTCCAGGGGGTTCTTCTTGGGTTCCCATAACAAGTTAATCGGCAGGAGTAGGGGAAACAAAAAAACTAGGACGAGACGGGAAGCTCAACTGAAATGTTCTGCTTGGAAAATAGGGCCCTACTTTTCACGGCGGGTTTCCCCTCCAGTAGTAGACGGCGTTCTTGGGTTAAATAAGAAGGATAGATTTAATACGGACAGTTAGTATGATATAGGCTCCTGTATGGGCGTTTCCCCTACCTACCATGGGGCTCTATCTAGAACATTCTATCCTTTTCCTCGTAACATCGTTCGCTCTTCTTCTTTCTCACTAATCTGCAATGAATCTTAGTCCAGCTATAACTCATGGAGCAGACCCTCCAGCCGGGGCGGAGGGAGGTCTTTTACTGCTATTGCCACAGGACTCTCTACGGGCGAGAAACATTGGACAAGGTCTAAGAGATATTCTTTCTCTCTCTCCAACGATCTCCCTCCACTTTAGGATCCAGACTCTACCTCCTCCTAGTTCCGCTCAACCGCCCCCCTAGTCGACGACGACTAACCATGTCTCCCTAATATCCTCTCTCCATTAACTGTTACATTACCTCCTAAGTACACACAGACTCACTTAAAACTACATCCTCTCATGCTGTATCCCTCATTAAAAAAAACAAAAAAAAAAAAACGGGATGTCTTCCAGACACATACATTGTGTCCTACACGTTTTATCTATTGTAATTAGCACATAAAAAGGAGATAATCTTCCAACCCCACCCTGGAGTTTACTGCCTAGTTATATCCTTAGTTATATCATCTCCTTTTTTAATGCCATACTTATCCTAGATTCTCTAACAAAAATAAAGGAAGGAATTTTGTCTCATAATGACCATGCATAAACTTAAGAATGTCGACATAAATGAAAAATAACCTTACAAAAAGAACTTATAATAAAAAAAAAATGTCACGGTAATCCCTTTAATGATTCTTTTTTATTTATCATTTAATGAAATTTACACCTGTACCTGCAGGGCGGTACAATAAGTAAATGCGATAAATGTATAAATAATGTGTCAGACGTAAATGACGGTCATCCAGTGATGGCCGCCATTAGTCACCCAGTTGGTCACGGGGCCAACGGCACCTCAGCCGTCTTCGAGGATTGGAGTGTAGCGTAGTTGAAAGACAAGTTTGCAGCTAAAGGGCTGTGATGAAGTGAGAGTTTTAGATGAAAATTTTTATATCGAATTTTGGCATGTTCGGAGATGAGTGGAATTTGGAGATCTGTATAGATTGTGTGGTTGCATAGAATGGAGCGTCTACTACGCGGCGGAGTATTTTGGATTGGAGTGTTTGCAGTCCAAATTGATGTTGCGATTTTTTAGCTGTTCCGTAAAGTTCGAGTCCGTAAGTCCCATATTGGTGGTGAGAAGAGCTGCATAGAGTCTTCGTTTGTTCTGTAGTGAGAGTTTTGAGCGTTTGTCGAGTAGTCTGGCTAGAAGTTTGTATCGTTTGTTAAGTTTGGTACGTTTAAGTCTCGAATGGGGGGTTCCAGGTAAGTCTCTTGTCTAGGTACATTCCAAGGTACCGCACATGGTCTCGGCTGGTGGGATAGGTGTATGATGTAAGAAGACAGGTGGTGGAGTTTGTCGTTTCAGTGCGAAGACTATGTACGAGGGTCGTTTGAAAAGTCCGTGCAAAGTCAGAGAGATAGCACTACTAGCGCGTATCGAGGTTATGTTTAGTTAGTAGCATCTCTTGGAAGAACACACACCAAGTTTCAGCCAGATCGGTCTATTTCTTTGTGTTTGGCATTCGTTTGAATCGAGGAAGTCGAGTGATTTTCAAAAAATGGACGAAAAACAATTTCGTGTGTTGATTAAACACTACTTTATGAAAGGCAAAACGCCTCAGGAGACTAAAGAGAAGCTTGATAAACATTATGGTGACTCTGCACCTTCGATTAGAACAGTTTATAAGTGGTTTCAAAATTTTCGGAATGGCCATATGGGCACAAGTGACGCTGAACGTTCTGGACGCCCTGTTGAGGTTACTACTCCAGAAATCATTGATAAAATCCATGATATGGTGATGGATGACAGAAGAGTGAAGGTGCATGAGATCGCTAGTGCTGTGGGCATCTCGAATGAACGGGTACATAATATTTTGCATCAACATTTGGACATGACAAAGCTATCCGCAAGATGGGTGCCGCGATTGCTCACGCTTGACCAAAAACGAAATCGTGTGAAGTGTTGCAAGGACGGTTTGCAGCTGTTCCAGAAGAATCCGCAGGACTTTAAGCGTCGTTTCGTCACTGTTGACGAAACATGGATACATCACTACACTCCTGAGACCAAAGAACAATCTAAACAATGGGTTACCAAGGGGGAATCTGCGCCAAAAAAGGATTCATCGTTATTGGACCGTTTGAAAACCGAGCTGCAAGAAAAACGCCCACGATTGGCCCCACAAAAAAGTCCTTTTCCATCACGACAACGCACCAGCTCACACCTCAGCAGTTGTGGTCGCAAAATTAATGGAAATAGGGTTCCAACTCGTTTCACATCCCCCCCTATTCTCCAGACTCGGCTCCCTCGGACTACTATTTGTTCCCCAATATGAAGAAATGGCTGGCGGGAAAAAGATTTTATTCAAACGAGGAGGTGATTGCAGAAACGAATGGCTATTTTTCAGACTTGGACAAATCCTATTATTCGGAAGGGATCAACAAACTAGAGCAGCGTTGGACAAAGTGTATAAGCCTAAAAGGAGACTATGTTGAAAAATAAAAAAGGTTTACCCCAAAAAATTAAGTAGTTTTTATTTTTGCACGGACTTTTCAAACGACCCTCGTATTTAGACTTAGTTGGTTTAATTTTTATACGCCAGTTTTCTAACCAAGGTTCTATTGAGTGAAGGTGGGACTGTAGTGAGCGTACTGCGAGGATAGGGTCAGAGTGTGTGGAGAGAATGGCAGTGTCGTCAGCTTTAATGTGAACAAATATTTGTCGCAAATTAAATTTTTGTTTTTTTAGCTCATTTTATTACTCAGGGCAGATTAATTTGGCATTAGCTCACTGACCCGGAAATGGGCAGTGTTGTCTGTAAAAAAAAAAAAAGAAGGTAATTTTCAAGGGACATCGACTTTAATATGACATGTTTCCGATAAAAACTCCTGAACTCTTAAAACGATCGCACTATTTCCTTTTTCAAATAGGAAGTGACTATTAAAAAGAAATCTACGCGATATTTTAAAAATCTGCTGATACTTTGTATTCTACCATTAAAATATGGAAATGTCGGAACGTTTTTTGACGAGTAACCCAATGTTTATCAAAAGTGAACACTGTTTGGACCAAAAAATCCTCCAGTGAGAGGAGGCGAGTCTTTGAAAGAAGAAATTACGATGGAGGGATAACAAAGATGGATACAGAAATAGAGAGAGAGAGAAAAAAACATCACTATTCCAACTGGATAAAGGCACCTGGTTTGTTCCTTCTGCATCCTGATTTTCCACGAGTACTACTCATGT
This sequence comes from Rhodnius prolixus, assembly GCF_049639745.1. NCBI lineage: Eukaryota > Metazoa > Arthropoda > Insecta > Hemiptera > Reduviidae > Rhodnius > Rhodnius prolixus. Next base: position 7,442,466 of record NW_027411583.1, on the reverse strand, counting down.
GCAGAACAACAACAGTGACGGTGAAAAGCTGGTGGAAAATGTTCCTAAACATGTACCTCACACTCACCGGCTTACATGTGTCACTCCCAACATACGATGCACGACATGTATGACTCCCTTCAAATACGAAACAACATCACGCGTGGAAATGCCAGGTGTAGCATGACACAGATTTCTCTCTCTCTCTCTCTGTCTAACAGCTTCCTTTATTTACACACAATAATTGATTACCTAATTATATACAACATTTACTCCAGGTCAAACGTAATTTAAAGGGTACAGAAACAATAATTTCCTAAATTCGATAGAAACCTTGCAATATACTTAGAGGTAACCGGAAGGCTTAAACTTTTTTCTTCAAACTTCCTGATTTATTTGGCTTCAAAATACAGAAGCGGTTTTTTTTTTAAATCTGCAATAGAAGAATAGTTTCTGGTTCTGATTACTATAAAAAGGAGATTTCGTGGCGGTAATTTTATTCACAAAAACCGCACAACCAATCAAATGCATTTTTTAAAATGATTTCCACTAATCAGAAGCTAATTATGGCACCAAGTTGTGTTTTTTTTCTTGATAGACTAGCGTGGCACTAACACGATAATAAGGCAAAATTATCAGTACATGAACGATTATCGAGGATAATGAACTTTAACAATGTTACTATTTCCCATTTTCCCGGAATTCAAGATGGTATTATCCAAAATTTTCCCGGTTTACTTTGCTTGGATAGAATAAAAAAAAGAGTCAAAAATCACTTGATAAGATAACGAACCCAGGTTATGGGCCAAAAATTAAAACAGCGAAGTTGTTTTAACGCCCTTAAGATATTCTGAAAGATAAACACTCCACTTTGATAATTAGTTGTAAAACTTTAAACTTTTAGAGCTTTGCAAACAATACCAACAAAAAAACGAGGGGAATAACGCTGGTTGTTTTGTTAGTTTGGGACAACGTGTTCTTCTTCTTCTTCTTCGTCTGCTGCTTCTCAGTAAGTGCGAAACCAATTTAGTTAGTGCTAAGGATAGTGGAATTCTAAGAAGGAGTTCTAAAACCCTTTTAAAGGGAAGGTTAAAATCTGAGGATAGGTTTAAAGGAAATAAGGTTAAGGTTGAAGTTAGGTAGGTTGTTAAACAGTTTGCGGCCTGGTGATAAGCAAGGACGATGATAAGGATGAGTGGTACATTCTGGAACTGGAAATTGTGTGGGAGTTTATTTGGTAGCTATGTTTTGCTTGAACAAGGTGGAAGAGTTGAGTCTGTCTAGATGGGTTTGTATTAAAAGAAGGGAAGACACAAGATACTTGGTCGGGGGCTCTACAACTTTCTAAACGAAATTTAGAGTAAAAGGTGGAAGTTGGTGGCAATGCGGAGGCGGCAAAACAGTAAGACTTCCCACCCCACCCCTCTATCTCCGTATCTATCTCTTTACAAACCATCTTTGTCTCAATGTTTTTCTTGTTCAGGTTTTTGTCAATCCAGTGTTTGTGCGTCATTTGGGTGGCTGTGGATAAAGCTAAGGCTTTAATTAGGACACGGCGGAAGGGTGGCACTGAAGGCTGAGCGGAAGAGAGGGTTGCTTTAGATGGGTCTGGAACTTGCTCCAGTACAGCAAGCAGCAGAACTGGGAGGAACCACCTTACTTTGTTTTCCAGACTTCGACAGAACTAAAAAAAAAAACAACAACAAGAACAAGAAGAAGAAGATGAAGAAGAAGAAAATAAGTTAAAGATGGGCGAGGAATGTCCTTGTAACATCCAGATTAGCAGATTTCCTTCATGATCCTTATTTCTCTTCTACAACCCCTCCATTCTGTCGCTGTAAGTTGTAAACTGCACCTACCATCCCACCTATCATTCCAGACTACTGGACACACAATAAGGTCAAACTCACTCTCGGCTAGTGAGAATTGGGAAGCACGAGGTAGGCTAGGGATAATAACTAGGAAATCATGTGTCCTATTTCCTCGCTCACATACTAGCTTACCAAACTATTCTTTCAGCTCTAGTCGGGAAGCCAGTAGTCCAGTTCAAATGTTCCCGTCTCACCATTCCTATCTTCAGCAAAGAAGGAATATAAGGAGGAGGAGAATAAAAAGGAGGGCTTAGGTTGAACTGGGGCCAGTTTAGCGACAAGGGAATGAAGGCTTATATTACAACAAGTACTAGGGACTAAAGCATTTTCGGCTGTTGACAAAAAAAAGGAAAAAGGTGGAGTTTTTCACGAACAAACCCAGACACACACACTGCGAACGCGAAGAAATGACTCTCTAGGCTAGAAAGCCTAATCAAGTTGGGCTTTGTCTTGAAGCCTGTTAGAGGCGATAAGGCACGTTGGACCAAGCGCTATTTCTGTGCGCTACTTTCCATCTAAACTTGTCGGTATACCGGAGAGGCAATCTATCCTACGAATACACACATACACACACACACACAAATACTATAAAGCTTATAGCTCGTTCTTTCAAAAGTAAAGCTTTTCTTAAAAGAAAGAAATCCATAACTTTTTGCACGAACAAAACCTTTTTTTTTATTTATTTTTTTACTTACTCTTCATAAGCGGAAGTTTTGTGCAACAGTCAGATATTTTAATTTTGAATTTTTACTGGAAATACAGATTTTTTTTTTAGACACCAGGAGAGCGCGTACGGAAGATTTCTCGCATAATGGTCTGCAGCGTGATTATAGTCTTGTCCGTCTACATTTTATAGTTTAGTGCAGGGGTCACCAAACTATAATCTAACTATATGTTTTTGATCATGGACCCCCCTAGATAATTTTTCGAAATCTCCATCGACCCCCATAAAAGTAATTTTCAGTTAATTAAAATAAAACTATCTATTAGAAATTTTGTGATATTAAACATTTATTATTATTATCATTATTTTAAATCTCATTGACAATTTTTTTTTGATATTCAGAATGTTTAGGTCACTACTTGACAAACGCTCAAAACTCTCACTACAGAACAAACGACGACTCTATACAGCTCTTCTCACCACCAATATGGGACTTACGGACTCGGAACTTAACGGAACAGCTAAAAAATCCAATATCAATAGACTGTGCAAACACTCCAATCCAAAATACTTCGCCGCATACTAGACGCCCCATTCTATGTTAGCAACCACACTATACATACAGATCTCCAAATTCCACTCATCTCCGAACTTGCCAAAATCCGTTATAAAAATTTTCATCTAAAACTCTCATTTCATCCCCAACTCTTTAGCTGCAAACTTGTCTTTCAACTACACTACCCTCCAATCCTCGAAGACGACTGAGGCGCAGTGACCAACTGGGTGACTAATGGCGGCCATCACTGGATGACCGTCATTTACGTCTGCCACGCTATTTATTTATACACTTATCGCATTTAATTATTGTACCCTGTAGGTACAGGTGTAAATTTCAATAAAAGGATAAATAATAATAAAAAAAACATTTATTAAAGTAATTTTACATTGTGTAATAAAAGATTTATGAAAAATATCTTAATGTTGAAATTTTAAATACCTTAATATTTATAAAAATAATATGTAATTATAAATAAGATCCCCTGGCTCAGATCGACCCTATTTAGGGATAAATAGACCCATGGGGGGTCTATACAGACCACTTTGGCGACCTCTGCTTTAGTATAACTCAAAAATCAGAAAGATTTCAAATTCAATATTAGAATTTAGCAGCGATTTACCCAAAAATGTCTTTTTAAAACTAAATTTGACCAAATTACGTAAAAATTGATGAACAAGGTTACGCAACAAAAAAAATCACGACTCTTTTTTAGGATTTACGCATTCACAACACAGGTAAAAAAAATACAGGAACATGGATACTGGGGCCTCCGCCGGCTCATAGCTGCACCCATGGCAGAGGACAGGAAGAAAGAGTAAACAAACTCTGTGTTAACAGGAGGACAAACCAATCCTAAGTACCTGGTTTAAAACACGTTCGCTGATACAGAACCAATAAATTGGGAAAGAGTGTTGAGAAATTTATATTTTATAATAAATAAATAGCGGTGAAATATTATATATACAGGAAATGAACGAACTTTTACTCTGCATGGCAATAAAAAAATAATGATATTAATAATAAACAGATGTCCGGCGTGAAAAACTCGTACCACAGTGTAATAAATTGTAATTGAAACTATTTCGGATGAAAAAAAAATACGTTCCTAAATGCCTCAAAATTCATTCGGTCAATTTGCACTTCCAGTAACTGAGTTTGTCCTCCCCCTCCCACTAAAAGTAATTTTTTTGGCCCAACAATAGACCAATTCAAAAAATTATCCTGGAAAAGCCACTTTTCCAACTCCGGAGGACCTCAAGTCGAACACTTCCGGTGGAAAACTAAGAACTGGTGGGGAGGAAAAGAAATTCACTTTAGCTCGACTGACTTTTCAACCAAAATCTCGAAATTATCAGGAGGCCATTGCGTAACCTAGTGAAAATTTAAGAAAATTAAACTATTTAAAAAAACAAACTATTTTTAGTTTTCATCCTATATTTTCCAACTCTTCAAGTTTAAATCCTCCATCCATTCTCGTAACACTAGATCTCGCTCATCCGATCTCCATATTTCCAATTAAGACCCGGCAACTTCTAGTTTCCTCTCCCCATGTCGACTATGGTTGTTTAGTGTATGGCGGTCTTTCTGGTGATATTGAAGCTAAGCTCAAGTGCCTCATGAACTGCTTCATAAGATTTATTTTCAGCATTTCCAGAGACTCTCGCATTTCGCACTGCTACGATGAGTTGAAGTGGCTTTTTCCTGTCTATAGCCGCCAATTTCTTTTGGCTTCTTTCCTTTTTCAAGTCATCCAGTCTCAAAGGCCTTCCTATATTTTTCAAATCCTTAAGTTTAAATCCTCCATCCATTCCCTAACACTAGATCTCGCTCATCCGATCTCTGTATTCCCTCACACCGTACCTCATCCTTTGACAAGTCCTTCCTGATACGTGCTACCTCTCTCTGGAACTCCTTGCCAACATCTGCCCGCCATGTTCCTACCCTATCTATCTTTAAATCCCTTCTATTCAATTATCTCCTTTCTACCCAGCTTCCTCCGAAATTTTAATTGTTTTAATTTATTTCCTTAATTTCTGCTGTTATTTTTATTTTCACTTTTTGTAAATACTTATTTATTTATTTATTTTCTGTTTATTCACAGACCAAACTATTAAGACCTCTAATTGAACCTGTTTTTCTGTTCTTAGGGGACAATTGTCCCAGAATAATAAATTTATTTTCTATTCTATTTTTCCAGAATCAAGAGATTACAAGAAAGATCGGTGATCTCTGTATTGGTTCTTTCGTTAAAGACAGCACAGCCCATCACCGTGAGCTATGAATGATGAAAAAAAAAAAAACAATCTAAGGGCCGGCAGCTGGATTCGAACCCAGGATCTTCGCCGTGTGATATTCCACTAACCATTGAGCTGATGTACCTATTTTTGGCGAAAACTATACCATTACAGTACCAAATCAAATGAGAGATTACTTACGCTGGGTGGATAAAGATTTAGTTAAAAAATAAATATAAATCTAAGGCAATTTGTCGTCTATGGAGCCTCGAACAAATAGGAACAAATTAAATTGTCAGAACCTAAATGTGGTCCAACATTTTGATATTTAATAATATATGTTCCCCCCTCCTGCAAATATATAAGTGAGTTTTTTATTATATCAATAAGCCTATTGTATCGTGTTGAATACAAGATTATTGATATATATATATATATATATTTTTCTTGCTGTAGGCCTGGAAGAAGGCACTTAAAGATGACACATTGTATATTGGCAACACTGAATAAAAAGTATATATATATCTGGAGAACGAAGGGAAGGTTATAGTTACTGTTGTGTATGAGCGAGTTAGGATGTGAGGCATATTGAATAGGGACTACCACGTTGTCCTCCTGTGTGCCCGGTGTTTAAGGGAGCAAGGGCTTTCCCATACACAGTTGGGAGATCGGGGTGAGGGAAACCTGCCCTCTGAGCGTCCTTTCCCGGCCAGCTGCCCTGTCCGCTACGTGTACCATGAAGGGGGGGCGGGTGGTCTGAGGGACAGATTTTGAATGAAATTATACGCACGTGATGTGAATGCCTAACAATCGTATATGTAGTATACGGCTCTATGAGTGAATACGAGGTGGGGTTTGGGGTGTATATATATATATATATAGTGGAGAAGGAGAAACCAGTCGCTAGCTAGTCCCTAGTCCCTAGGGATGGGACCCTACGTTGGCAAAGCTGACATTAAAATAAAACCCACTAGTGGACCTCTAGTCAGCCTGCAGCATTTCCGTTGTCCAGCCAAGCCTCTGTCGTTACCATGCATACCATCCTTACGACCTCCACACAGTTTTGAACCCATACTCCTGGAAGTCGGGAGAGAGCTCACACATACAACAAACGAATCCTGTCGGCCGCAAAGCGCAACTTGGAATATTTTTTTTTTTTTTTTTAGGTTGTTGCCATTTTTTGTTGTTGTATTTTATTCGATATTCGAAACTCGAGCGTATGTTTTGTAGCCCTAGCCCTTTTCCTAACCCTAGCCCAAGTTTCAGAACCTCGCTTGGGTAAACTCACTCAGCCGGCTTCTCGCTTTTTTTTCCCCAGCCGCCAACATCGTTGGCCAAAACCAACGAGAACCTCCTACCCTACTCTCAAGAGGGAGAGTTATACAGCAGAATTCAGAAAAGCAACAATTTACAATTGAGTTGACCTCATGGTCTCTGCGCATTGGCTAATAACTATTTCATACAAACGTTTTTAGCTTTTGCCTGCCACTTTAACATACAGAATTTGGCGCTACCGGTAGCTGAGCGAGGTTCTAGGGAAGTATTGTTGGTGTAGTGGGTTCGATTCCCAGGTTTTAGGCCTTGGATTTTATTTAATATGAGAATTAATTTCAGGCTCAGTATTTCGAATCAGGTTAATGGACACATTACTTTTGAGCTGGAAGAAGTATTGGGGAATGACGTTTATCTGCCATTCCTGCAAGCTATTGAAAGAGTTATGAGAGTGATTAAACGGACGGAAGACGGAGCTATAGAGAAGTAGGAGCCACAATAGATCCAAAGGCCTTGAGGCCGCCCTACATAGAATCTTCCCAAGCATTATTTTTTATCTTATTTTTTTCCGGCGCATCGACATCTACGGTCATTAGCGCCCACTATCAAGGTTCTTCTTATTTCCATATACTACACGAGCTGGGATGACACGTGCAGACCCATAGCTTCCAATCACTACACCTTGCTTAACAAGGTAGGGTGGAGCCTGGGTCTGAGAGATTGTCTCCACACATCCCCTCTTATTTCAACGACGTTGTCGACGAGGGGGAGTGTGGAATATGATTGCGTCATCCCGTAAATCAACCTCAATTATTATTATTATTATTATTATTAATTTGGTGCATCAACCAATGAGATCATGAGCACCATATTATTATTAATTTTTAAGTATTCAGGATGAAATTTTTAAACCAAGTACCCTCTCAATTGTTTCCAGTGGATTTCCAGGGAACGGTTGGTTATACTCTCCTCAGTTTCAAGCCAATCCCCTGGCGCGAATTGATTTATTTGGAGGGGGGGGATTCGTGCTTACAGGAAGTTGACACACATTGACGGCTCCTAGAAAAAGGGGTATGAACGTGATTTTTAAAGGGGGGCTAAACTTAAGATCTGACAACTCGGTAAGCTTAGACTATCCGCTTACAGACTTCCGCGCAAAGCTAGAAGAGGCAATATGGTAGAGGGATTCCAGAGGCAACCGAGGCGAAACTATTTCCGGTTGACGTCTTTTGTAATGATAATATAGTTTCAGCTTCCTGTAAGTTTTCATTGGCTAAATATCTTGTGAATTTTTCAATATTTTAAAAAAAACCACTTCCGATTTAAATTTCAGGTGAAAATACGATTTATAAAATTCGCATTACTTCCCGAACAGGAGGAAGTTAAAAATATATTTTGTAATAAATGATATTTCAATATTAATAATATCATCGCATTTTAAATTCCAATATCATGTTTCACATTTCCAATAACCGCATATATAAAAAATGTATTTAAATTATTAATTTAAATCAATAAAGTGACATGTATCCAAGACCATATGTTATATAAATTTTATGATACGTTAACCACTTTCTATTTATATTTCCGTGTTCGGCAACAGGATGTTGGTCAATAAAGTATTAGAATTTATATTGGGTATGTTGTGTACAAATACTTGGATAATACGATTGTCTGACTTGTTATCTTATCATTTATGCTACTTATCTGTTGATTCAAGTATCATATTCGCTTTACCCATTACCTAGTTTTATTGTTCACTATTTCTGCCATCATCAGCACTATCATGGGCCCTAAACTTCAGATTAGTCGGCTCTATTGTTTTATCCAATCAATTGTATGGAATTTTTTTTACCCCTTAGTACATGATTGGTTCTTAGTTCTCTCATTAAAGTAAGTTAACTGTCAATTTAATTTTGAGGGTCGTTTGAAAAGTCCGTGCAAAGTCAGAGAGATAGCACCATTGGCGCGTATCGAGGTTATGTTTAGTTAGTAGCATCTCTTGGTAGAACACACACCAACTTTCAGCCAGATCGGTCTATTTCTTTGTGTTTGGCATTCGTTTGAATCGAGGAAGTCGAGTGATTTTCAAAAAATGGACGAAAAAGAATTTCGTGTGTTGATTAAACACTACTTTATGAAAGGCAAAACGCCTCAGGAGACTAAAGAGAAACTTGATAAACATTATGGTGACTCTGCACCTTCTATTAGAACAGTTTATAAGTGGTTTCAAAATTTTCGCATTGGCCACATGGGCACAAGTGACGCTGAACGTTCTGGACGCCCTGTTGAGGTTACTACTCCAGAAATCATCGATAAAATCCATGATATGGTGATGGATGACAGAAGAGTGAAGGTGCGTGAGATTGCTAGTGCTATGGGCATCTCGAATGAACGGGTACATAATATTTTGCATCAACATTTGGACATGACAAAGCTATCCGCAAGATGGGTGCCGCGACCAAAAACGAAATCGTGTGAAGTGTTGCAAGGACGGTTTGCAGCTGTTCCAGAAGAATAAACAGGACTTTAAGCGTCGTTTCGTAACTGTGGATGAAACATGGATACATCACTACACTCCTGACTCCTGAGACCAAAGAACAATCTAAACAATGGGTTACCAAGGGGGAATCTGCGCCAAAAAAAAAAGGCGAAGACCGTTCCTTCGGCCGGAAAGATTATGGCGACTGTCTTTTGGGATTCGCAAGGAATAATCCTCGGTTTGAAAACCGAGCTGCAAGAAAAACGCCTACGATTGGCCCACAAAAAAGTCCTTTTCCATCACGACAACGCACCAGCTCACACCTCAGCAGTTGTGGTCGCAAAATTAATGGAAATAGGGTTCCAACTCGTTTCACATCCCCCTATTCTCCAGACTTGGCTCCCTCGGACTACTATTTGTTCCCCAATATGAAGAAATGGCTGGCGGGAAAAAGATTTTATTCAGAAACGAATGGCTATTTTTCAGACTTGGACCAATCCTATTATTCGGAAGGGATCAACAAACTAGAGCAGCGTTGGACGAAGTGTATAAGCCTAAAAGGAGACTATGTTGAAAAATAAAAAAGGTTGACCCCAAAAAATTAAGTAGTTTTTATTTTTGCACGGACTTTTCAAACGACCCTCGTAGATAGTGTCAGTTAAGAATAGAAAATTAAATAACTACTAGGTGCTCTGGCTATATAAATGACAATGATTTTATGTACATTGCCTTACGTGGAACCCTTATACACGAGTCAAGCGGCAGAAACTTTACTTACGTTATCAAATAACTTCTCGAGAAACGCTCCAAATTGTCTCTTACCAACGAATAGAAACTCTACACAGTTCTACTAGCCCCAATCTGGACATAAGGACTTGGAACTGTACGGGTACTGGCAAAGCGCACCAATCTCAACCGCATCCAATCCTTTCAACCGCAAATCTTACGCACAATCCTTAACACTCCTTTTCTACGTAAGCAATCACACTATCCACACTGACCTAAAAATTCCCTTCTTTTTTCCTTGACCTAGCCAAATCCCTCGTTACACCAAAATTCATTCCAGACTTTTCCAACACTTCAATCCGCTCATACCACAACCTGTCTCAGTTCTACTCTTCCCTCAAAGACTGAAGCAAGAAAAAGTCATGTGAATATTCATTTAAGAGCACCAAATACGAAATTACTTCCGGCGAAAGGAGCTACACCATTTCCTCATACAAAGTTAAGAACAAATTAAAAGTTACAACCAAAAAAATTATAACATTGCAACTACTTATAGTTCAAGTATCATTCTGTTAACACATGTTCAAGTAGTTAATCGTAAAAACGGACATAAAAATTAATGAAATAGAAATAAAAAACGTTTGCGGTTATTATTTTTATTTTAAGGAATAGTTCTTAGCGATAAAGGAAAATAGATTACTTTTCTAGAAATGTTCTCGAGTTTAATAAAATAAATACAATAGTTCTCTTATCGTGCAGCCAACTTTAAGATACTTTCAACTTAGTTCTTAGTGATAAAACTTAATAGTTTACGACCACAGCCCTTTTATGGCCCTAGAAAATTAATATCTATTCTACTTCTATTATTAATATCGTGTTTTTTGATGATCGCAAAAAGATATTTAATATTATAGAAACTAGTAGGTTGGTGTAAAACACTTTTACGTACGACTTCTTTTACAACGATCTAAGTTCTAACTTAGTAAATCTTTTTTGTTTTTGAGCCTTAAATTTTGAAAACTTATTCCAAATAAAAGATTAGAGAAAAGTCTAGTTTTTCTATTACCAGAAAGTGTCCTAGAATGAATTTTCGTAGACCAAAAAAAAAAGACGGAAGTGAGATAAAAAAAAAAAAATCAAAGAAGCCGTTTTTGGACGAAAACACAATCTAAATCATGGAAAATTTATTTAATGAAATAAGATAATTTCAGTAGAGGAATTTTCTTTTAACTCTGAATATTAGAAATACATGCGGAACCAGTGTTCCGCAATCTAAATGGTTTTGTGGAGCTATCCTCAGAATATGTCTTGAAGTATGGCGGATATCTTGTAATAGAAATATGTTATTAAAACCACTATTGTGAAAATTTAACCTTAAAAACATCAATTTTTCCAAAAAGGGCATAATAATAATGGATTTTTCTTCAAGGAGAATTTTCCATTAATAAATCTAATCCTAGTTTTTATAGAGTTCAAAAAGAAAATACCAGTAATTAAGAAAATAGGTTACAAAAATTCAATGAATGGCAGTATTTCCGGGCAAATCGGCTGGACAGGCTTATTTCCATGGTGTAATTATTAGTGGTGTGTTCTACCAAAGCACTAAGGGGGCTTAACATTCCAAGTTTGTGGAAAATAGAGCGAACGAAAGTGTGAATTTACTTGGTTTGTTTGTTTGCTCAGTTTTCGCGGTTATTCGGTAATTTCAAAGATGATAGGGCTATCGATTATGCAAAAGATAAAGAATCGAACTAGAAAAACAAGTTTTTATTGACCGAATTATTCGATTTTTAATGACTATATTTTTGGACAGGAAATTGTCCCACAGATAATAAGTTGAATAATGGAAGCATCACGTTTAATCACTAATCATCCCACCAAGTTGGCCATATTATCGGCACCATACACAAACAGAGAATTGCCGTAGTAGAGGGAAATTGGCGGTTCTGGCGCACCTAAATTGTGCCAGATCCAAACACCTCCAAATCTGACCGGGTAATCATCGAGTTCAACGAAGCTTACCCCCACCTATCATCGAATTTGACGAAGCTGAAATCCGCATCATCACAAAAAAAAGAGGAATCGTTTTAAAAGATCTAAAGATTTAAATCGGTATACATATACTCAGATCTCAGAACTGTTAAATAATAATTTTGTTCAGAATAATGTTTGAAATAAATAGGTTTATGGCAGAGAAGTTTAAAATAAACAATAGACTAAAGGGTTTTTTTTAAGCGTATGCTTATTTTTTTCGAAAAATGAGTTTAAAAAAGCACTCATACAAAACAAATAGGGTGAAGGGACCGGTAATTTAGAGCTTAAGAAAAAATTCGAGTTTCGTTTAGAATATCTTCCGTTATTTTGGCTCCAGGTGTTGGTTGGTAGAATTGTGCCGCTCCATTAGATTGTATTATGTATTATTAATATTCAAATAGCAGCAAATTCGATTTTTATGTCAACCAAAAATTATTACTTTTTTTAAAGTATGTATTTCGGTGATTGACATACCGAATTTTCGGTGGTACCAGTGTTTGACATGGGGTGGGACCAGTGATTGACAACAAGTATATTCCTGAAACGACCTAAAAAATTCAAAATACCTAAATCACTGTTCCACCTAGATTTTTAACAAAAAAATCAGTCTTATTCATAATTAATAACAATCGGTTTTTAAATTTGCCTACCTAAATAATGTAATATTTTTCAACATTAAGCTTTTTCATGCAGTTATTGACGATCAACCCTTATACAACTATCCTACCGGAGAGTTTTAATTTCGTTCAAACCTTCTAGGGCATCTGCGTCATTCAATTATCGAGAAACTTCATTATACAAAACGTTCAAACTAGTATTGGTTACTTTGGCTCAAGAAACAGTTCGCTTATCCTTCTTGCAATGATAGGATGACGGTTCCGGAATGCTTTCTACCAAGATTTACCTGGTAGGTTATTATTGAAAGGGTTCGGTATAACTAGTTTTTTAATAAGTTGCCACACACTCATCAGTAGAAGGCTTTTAGTGATGGGAAACCCAGCTCAGGCAACGGACGTGATCCACAAAACTAAAAAAAATCCTCTTTCGCAGAGGAGAATACTGTACAGGGCTCCATTCGTCTGCTGAGTGTAGATTTACCTTTCACTTTGTACAGTAGGGTAACTCGAGCGACTGGGTGCTTTTTAGCAGATTTACTAATTGATGTTCCTTGACCTACAACTACCTCCCGCAGTTAACAACACATTGTTGGCATGAAATTTTGTTCACTTATATACTACACTTTACTGAGTTATAAGTTATATGCTGTAGTTTCCTTGGGTACAGATCCATAAGTTGAGAAGATATTGAGAGTTGAAATTTTTTCGGGTCATGGTTTATATAACCTACCCTTATAACTCACACAGCAAAACCATGACCCAAAAAAATTTCCCTGGCACGCGTATGAATGGGCTGCGTAAATGTAAATAGATTTAGGATTGTAAATGAGTGAGAGGAATATAGAGTACTCCACTCAATGTATATATAGGAATATAACTATTAGGATGAATGTATTTATTAGGATGAATGTATTTATTAGGATGATTGTATTTATTAGGATGATTGTATTTATTAGGATGAATGTAATTAATAAGATGAGTATATGAGTGTACATATAAATTTTGTGTAAATAGGTTTTTTAAAATTTATGTTAGATCTCTATGGGGTGCGAGGAATATCGAGTACTCCACCCCAACATTAGTTAGTTAGGTTAGAAGAAAATAGGAGTTAGGCCATCCGTTAGGTTTGTTTCGATCAGATTGACTAGGTGTAGGTTAGGCTGTGCAGTAAAGTGTCTATTCTACAGTATAGTTTAGGTGCAAAGGACCCTTGATGTTGCGCACCTTACAAAACCCCAAAACAAACAAACAAAAAAAATTCAACTCTCAATATCTTCTCAACTAATAAATCTGTACTCAAGAAAACTATAGCATACTATTCAGTAAAACAGAGTGTGTAAGAGCACAAAATATCATACGAATAATCTGTTGTTCACTGTGGGAGTTATAAGGGCCCTATTTCACAACAAAACCATGACCCAAAGAAATTTCAACTCAATATCTTATCAACAAATGGATCTGTACTCAAGAAAACTATAGCATACTATTCAGTAAAACAGAGTGTGTAAGAGCACAAAATATCATAAGAATAATCTCTTGTTTACTGTGGGAATTATAAGGGCCCTATTTCACAGCAAAACCATGACCCAAAAAAATTTCAACTCTCAATATTTTCTCAACTAATAAATCTGTACTCAAGAAAACTATAGCATACTATTCAGTAAAACAGAGTGTGTAGGAGCACAAAATTTCATATGAATAATCTGTTGTTTACTGTGGGAGTTATAAGGGCCCTATTTCACAACAAAACCATGACCCAAAGAAATTTCAACTCAATATCTTCTCAACTAATGGATCTGTACTCAAGAAAACTATAGCATACTATTCAGTAAAACAGAGTGTGTAAGAGCACAAAATATCATAAGAATAATCTCTTGTTTACTGTGGGAATTATAAGGGCCCTATTTCACAGCAAAACCATGACCCAAAAAAATTTCAACTCTCAATATTTTCTCAACTAATGGATCTGTACTCATGAAAATTATAGCATACTACTCAGTAAAACAGAGTGTGTAAGAGCACAAAATTTCATATGAATAATCTGTTGTTTACTGTGGGCCCCATTTCACAGCAAAACCATGACCAGGTCAGATTTGGAGGGGTTTGGATCTGGCAGAATTTAGTTGCGCCAGAACCGCCATTTTCCCTCTACTATTGCCAAAAAAATCGAGTCCAATAAAAAGGTTACAAACATGGAAAATTAAAGAGTAAAGGGACACGATATTGGACGGACAGTTTGGAAAAGGCTTGGAGAACAGAATAAATCTGCAATGGGTCCGGAAATAGAATGGGAGGGAGTAACTATTACATCTTCCGGGTATCCTGGACCGGTAGTGGTCCGCCGTGTATTGGGTCTATAACCTGCCTATTTTATAACCTCCCATTTCCACTTCCCTTCCTACTATATCCTATCACCTAAAACCTCGTCTCTGGTTTTCCTTTTCAACTATTTGCCCACTTTGTCATGGAAGATGTGAAGATGTGTAAGTGCGTAATCGGGCCATTTTTTTTTTCTTTTTTCTAATTTATGGTTTCCTAAATCCCCCCCAAAAAAGGGTTTTAGGAAATCGTCTATATAATGAGTACGAACACTACGACTAAAAACGATAAAACAAAGTAAGCTTGATCTTTGCATTTAATTATACTTAACAGGATGGGGTTTATTTAACCCGAAACTTAGTATAAGCTCTATCAAGAAGTGGAGGAAACGGTTCACCATATCCTGTTTGATGGCGCTCGCATCGCGAGGTTACGGTTGGTCTCAGGAATGTATTTCTTAACCAGGGCTATTGGAGAAGGACTGTACAATAAACATTTTTGGATGCGGGACATCGTACTAAATCTATCCTACAGGATAACTGATCGAAAAAACTTCAGGAAAAAAGGTAACGTTGGAAAACGCCCAATTGTTTAAAATGTTTTATCTCTTTTTCTATAAAAGATGAAATTCCCAAAGTTAATTTAAAATATAGGGCATACCCCACATTTATTAGTGTGTGTTTTTTTTGAAACATCACAGATAACTACTTCCTGGTATTAATTCGCTCCCCAAAGCACTCCCTAGAGATATTCTGAAGATTATTCCAAACTAAAGGCTAAAAGGTTTTTATGGGTATGTTCCTGCACCAACAATAGCAAATATCCATCCTCTGGGCTTAAAAAAAGGAAGCCTCAAAAAAAAAGAGCGCGGAAACTAGAGGGTCAAGATTGAAGAGTCTGTAGGAGATAACTTCGTTATCACCAACTTATAACCACAAAGTTTAATGTATACCACAAAGTAAATGTCTGAACCAACCGATTTTTGAGGAGAGGATCACTAAAAAAGAGATAAAGGGATGATGGTACACTTTAAAATACCATCCCAATGCGAGGTAAAACCACTGGCCACAAGCCTTGGCTTTAGGCCAATTAAATGTGTAATTGAAATTCCGACTTTTGTTAGCTCCCTTGGGATAGGAGAAAGATGCGGTTTTCACTCCAGGAATTTTCTTCTTTCCTTTTTTTTCCACAAATAAATTTCATTGTGAGTTCCCTAAGTACTAGATGATTGCTTCTAAAAAGGGAAAATCCTTACAGAAAACAAATTCATTTCCTGGTACAAAATGACAAACATTTCATAATCCCCGTTTCGATTTCACTGAATTGTGGATAATTGTTTTGAAGATCTAATTACCGCCTCCCCCTTCCCAAAAAAGGAAGAATACCCCTCTCACTCTAGTAAACCTGGATTAAATATTTCTTGTAAATGAATCTCTTAAATTAATTAACTAAGCCAGTAAAGCTGTTGAAGATTAACTGCAACAGGCGGATATAACCAAACTTTGGAATTCAGCCAAGTATAAAGTACGTAAGATCTCCTGTTATCTAATTAGATATATTTATATATTTCACTTCCGTGCAGATTGTTAAAAATCTTTTCTACTTTCTAGGTAGAGAAAGTATTAACGATTGTATCAAATTCGAAATCAGAGGTATTTAGTTAGAGTTACTGAAGATGCAAGATAAAAAAAAAAGTACAAATTACCGAAAGCCCAAACTTAATATTTCATTTGGGTACCACTGACACGACCTTATGTCTTAGAAAATCTCCTCTCATCCAGAAGCATATAGATGAGATTTTCAAATTAACCATGAATGAACTAACAGATGGTTCCTCCCCTTCTTACAATGTTCAGGATATTCCCGAGTAGTCTTATTTTCATCGTAGGAGCCGTAAAAAGCCAAAGATCTTAATATAACAACCACAATCAGAATATTGGTAAGTGTCAACTTTAGGATCTCCACAGTTTTAGATCGGCCATAAACGATTTAGAATAGAATAGAATAGAAAAGAAATTTATTATTCTGGGACAATTGTCCCCTAAGAATAAATACAGGAACAAATAGAGGCCTTAACAGTTTGGCCTGTGATTAAACAGAAAATAAATAAATAAATAAATAAGTATTTACAAAAGGTGAAAATAAAAATAACAGCAGAAATTAAGGAAATAAATTAAAACAATTAGAATTTCGGAGGAAGCTGAATAGAAAGGAGATAACTGAATAGACGGGATTTAAAGATGGATAGGGTAGGAGTATGGCGGACAGATGATGGTGTAAGGGTAGTGAAACCCCACCACTCATCCACTCTAGCGTAGGGGTAGTGAAACCCCACCACTCATCCACTCTAGCCAGAGAGAAAGAGACAGCCCCCTCGGACGCAGAGAAGGGAGGCTCGGCGAATGTATATAAGAACGAGAGGAAAGTCAAAAAGAAGATTCTGAGATTCGGTGATCCGAAGATTCTGTAATTCTGTTCAAAGTCTTACACTTCAGTTGTACACATCGTTTAGCCACGTCAGTCAGTCTGTTCTGTTCTTGTAGTGTAAAGTATAGAGTCCTTGGCAGTCAGTCATATAAATACATAAAGTCTTATACCGATACTAAAGTGTTATTTATCCATCAACATCCACAACCAACATCTCTCTCCTCAACCATTACAATGGCAAGGAGTTCCAGAGAGAGGTAGCACATATTAGGAAGGACTGTGTTTTACTGTGTTTTTTCATCTTGAAATCTCACCTTGCAGAAATTATCGAGCACCCTCTGTAGCCATTGCTTTCTCCTGATGAAACCTGGGAACTCCAACAACATCTAAGTATGTGCTTAAATCTATAGCAGAGCTAGCTGAGAAATGTGAGTGTATTTAAAAGTTATAGCCGATTAGAATGAATGCAAGAAAATGATTAGAGAAGGATTACGTGATTTTAATTTCGGTTAAGCTATAAGGACGGCAGAAATATAGAGTACTGATCCATCCATTAGCTGTAAGTTTGTATGTAAATAGCGGTATATAGTAGAGGGATGAAGGTGTGAAGAGAATGTATTTATAAGTAAGAATGGAGAGTGAGTGATATTCTAGTGATAAGCACCTAGACGATGCTGGCTGTATGGCGAAAGCCAATGCCAAAAAAAAGCCTGAGTAAGACAATGGACAAGTTCTGGACCTCAGAATGGAGTAGATGCCCCATTTCTGGTTATCTGCAATTCGTTACCCCTAATGTCATCATGGTCTGCTTGTTCCCACTAAGGAACTATCTTGTTTGCACCGGGGGTAGCTCCTGTCTCAGTGCTTAGATTCAGAAACCACAGAAAAAAATATTATAATGATGCGAGTTATGCCTAGCATTTTTTTTTTTTTTTTTTTTTTTTTTTTTTTTTTTTTTGGCATTAGCTGTTAAGCCATAGCCACTTATTATTCCTACACGACCAAAAGTTGCCACCCCTGGCCGGTATTGGTCCCCCCTCGCACTCAATCGTACCAATTATGCAGACTAAGGATTCTAATTCTATATCTACACTATTACTATACAGCCACTGCAATAAATACTTTCATTCAAATAAATACAGTCATACCGGTAATAAATAATATATGTACATGCAAATTATATAATACACTCATACAAAGCCGTATATGCTTTATAACACTCACACACACATACATACGCACACATAAGAATACTTTATAAGGGTGGAGTACTCGATATTCCTCCAACCCATTAGACTTAAACCTACAAGGAAACTTTGACTAGATATAAACGGACATCAACAATAAATTAATCATTCTTATATTTATAAACACCTAAAAAAGTTATTAGTTCTTGTAGAACTACTAAATTATCTGAAAATATAATACTTTCATAATTGAAAGGACACTCTAAATATTTTAATATTTTATTGAAAAAGATATTTCTATCCCGTGAATACTTATAACATGTCATGGTAATGTGCCTAAAATCTTCATTCTGTTGACATTGTTCACATAGAGGGGAAGGACACAGCCCCAATCTATTCATGTAGGCCTTACAGACTGCATGATTGGCTCTTAGACGACTTACCATCGTGACCACCTTTTTATCCACACTTAAACCCTTAAACCACACTGTTTTCTTAAGAAATGGGCGCATAGATTTATAAAAATTGCCTTTAATACCGCTACTATACTTCTCTTGCCATTTTTGTACTACCAACTTCCCTAAAATTCTTTTTAAATCTTCTATTGGCAAGGAAATGTAGTCTATTCTCTCACCGTTAACTGTTGCATCTTTTGCAATTGAGTCCACAATTTCATTGTTCTTCAAACCACAGTGTCCCTTTACCCAACCAAAATTTACTATAATCCCATTTTCCTGTAACAAACTCACCGCGTCTAAAATGTCATTAATTATAAAATTATTTTCAAAATAGTTTCTCACGTTAGTTATTTTTATAAGGGCACTTTGGCTATCACTGATTATAGCAAAGCAGTGTTTCTCCTTCAAGCTTATAATATGTTTAAGGGCTAAAAGAATCGCAGTCAATTCAGCAGTATAGACCGATGCATATCCATGCAGGTTGGCCATTTGAAACAAATTTTTCTGTGGATCATAAAAGGCACATCCCACTTTCCCATTCAGTTTAGACCCATCTGTGAAAATGGCATAAACACCGGGCCATAAATTTTCAAGAGTTTCTTGAAATACTATTTCTTTAATGTTAGATGGATATTTGGCGAAGTCCCCTATTAACTTTAAATCAATATCTAACACTGCCAGTTTATAGCTCATTATGGAGGGCGGCTCTCTTTCATTTAATTTAACTAAATGTTTTAGTTGGGAAATTTCTATAAAACTATCACAGAAGACAGGTGAAATCTTATTTCTCCAATAATTATTGGTTAGGACTTTAGAATTCAACTGACAAATTTTATTATAAATTTTATAATCAAAAACTGAAGTTTTTAACAAATATCTATGAGATAATAACTGGAATCTGTATTCTAAAGGAAGTTCACTCGCTTCTGCATACATAATATCTATTGGAGTGCTGCGCAGAAAACCTAAGCATACTCTTAAACATTTATTTTGGATTATTTGTAATGGCCTAAAAATTGTTTTCTTCGCCATGCCATAGAATGTAGATCCAAAATCCATTACCGATCTTATAGTGGCTCTATAGTAGAGTAACGAGATCTCAGGGTCAGCCCCCCATTTATGGTGAGAGACTGCTCTTAAAATGTTAAAATATTTTTCTGTTTTCTTTTCAACCAATTTAATATGTTCTTTCCAACTTAATGTCTTATCAAGGATGACGCCAAGAAATTTAGCGGAATTTTTGCATGGGTAAGCACGTCCTGCCAATGTCATTGAATCCGAAACAGGCAACCTTCTTTTCTTTGTAAAGGGGCAAATGACCGACTTTTGTTCTGAGATTTCTATACCATTTTCGAATATCCATGATTCAAGTTTCACTAAGGCAGTTTCCAACAAATCTTTACATTCTTGAAAGGAGGGTTTTATAACATAGATACAAACATCATCTGCATATTGCAGTATTTTAATTTCATTAGAAAAAAGGGTTTCTAAATCCGCACTATAAAGGGAATAAAGAATTGGGGAGAGAATTCCGCCTTGCGGGAGACCTAGATTTGTAGATCTGGGGCCTACTAATGAATTGTTTATTCTTAAATATATATTTCTATTAGAAATTAACTTAATAATATTGAAAATAAATTTTCCTGGCAATCCCGTTATTTTCATTTTTTCTGTTAAGATTGGCAATTGAACAGAATCATATGCTGAGGTAAAATCCAAAAAAAGGGCTAAAAGTATCTTATTTGAAGTATAGGCTTGTAAAATGTCTGTTATTAACTGAATTTGACAATCATTTACTGACTTCCGCTCTCTAAACCCATACTGTGTTTTAGGGAGTTTATCGTTAATTTCCAACCACCATACAATTCTATTTTTTACCAATCTTTCTAATGTTTTTAATAAACATGAAGCTAAAGAGATTGGCCTGTAAGATGAACAATTCTCTTTTGGTTTGTTAGATTTTAAAATCGGGCAAACAACATAATTTTTCCATTGTGAAGGGAATTCCCCCTTCATCCACATTTCATTATAAATACTTAATAAAGTTAATTTACAGGGAAGAGGAAGATTATAAATAAGACTATATTGAATCTGGTCAATACCAGGCGCACTATTATTTTGTGATTTCATAACTGACGAAAGTTCATTAAGTTCAAATGGCTCCAGCAAAAAATGTTTATTATCCGAATTATTAATATTAAAATCAATTTTATTTTCAACATAATCAGGAGCTAGTTTATACAGAAAATCATAAATCCAATCCCCCTTTTCTAAAATATTATTATAAACTATTTGGTTTCCTAATGATTTTATTTTATTCCATATAGTTTTTATAGGAACATTTTTATTTAGATTTTTGCAAAATTGCTGCCACGATTGCTTTTTACTTTCTCTAATAACTTTTTTTGTTAAGGCAGTTTGTCTTTTATACATTAGAAAATTATTCATATTTGGGTGTTGTTTGTATCTCTTAAGTGCCTCTTTTCTCTTTGTAATGCTAGTGGCGCATTCTTTCGTCCACCAACATTTAACATGTTGATATCTTACTTCTTTTTTTAGAGGTATTGCTTTTTGAGACGCGTCATTTATTTCATTGATAAATTCTTCATAAGTTAAAGAATTCACATGGTCTACATTAAAACTATTTCTATAAACATTCCAATCCGCTTTTTTTGTATCCCACTTACAATACGGACGTCTTTTCATATTTTCAATTAAATATAAATTTGATTCTATAATTATAGGATAGTGATCTGAGCCCATATCATCTTCCAGAATGGTCCATTTAAATTTAGAAGCTAAGTTTGGGGAACAGAAAGTAAGGTCAACAGCTGACTTATTTTTATGTCTGATATTTCCAATAATAGTGGGGGACCCATCATTCAAGTACACGAGATTGTTATCTTGTATTGCATCTAGTAACTGGCGACCTTTAGAATCTGTATAGCTAGAGCCAAATGCTTGATTGTGTACATTAAAGTCCCCTGCGAATATTATTTGACCGTTAATACTGTTTATCAACTTATCCCAATCTCTGTAACTTATATTATTCGTAGGTGAATTATACAAAGAAATAATTGAACATTTAAAACCATTATGCAAATTCACCTCAATTCCCACTAACATCAAATCTTTTATTTTATGTAACTTTTTAATTTCGCTGTAAGGAATTTCAGTTTTTATTAAAATTGCTGTACCTGACTTTCCGTCTTTTCGGTCCATTCTTACGACATTATATCCCTTAAATTTAACATCAATGTTTGGTTTGAACCATGTTTCACTTAATATAGCGATATCTATTTCTTCATTCATTAAACAAACTTCTAAATTTTGTTTGTTAGCGATAGCGGATCTAGCATTCCATTGTAAAATTTTTAGTGGTCGTAATTTCATAGGTTTTTTTTTTTTTTTTTTTTTTTTTTTTTTTTTTTTTTTTTTTCCTAATTAAGTAAACTATAAGAAATAAATAAATAAATAAAATAAATAATTATATATACACTGTACAATAGACAAAAATAAAGAACATAGTTACCCACTATGTACCTTCTTCCGAATTCATTCACAGACAAATCTATATACATATATAATAAAATGAAAATTATACACTCATTCACACTATTCCTATACTTAAATGTACATTTAATTAAATAAACTATCCCTATATACACTGTACAAACGTTTAAAAAATAATTACACTCTATATACATTCTCATACATTCGCGCACAGTCAAACCTAGATACATACCTAATAAAACGAAATTTATACATTCGTTCATACAACTCATTCATATATGTACAGTTACCTATATATATTTTTATAAAATAATTATAGCTACACATTTAAATTATTTACAAAATTCTTATATCTGTCCAGATACAAGCTTTGTATTGAGCCTGTATCTATATAGCCTCATTTAAATTAATCACTCTTTCTTTTATCATATTTTTCAAACCTTCATCAGTAATTTTATTCAATTCATTTGGGTTAACACTCTTTATGATAGAGTACACCGCTTCAAAAACTATGTCTAAATTATCGTTATTTTGAAAAGTTTCCTTCAATTTATTTACTTCATTTGGGCGATAAGGATTTTGAGGAACAAGGCCGCCAGGGACATTTTTCTTCACCTCTTCTTCAATTAATAAATTTTGTAATTCTTGTTTGTCAAAGTTAGGTGGCAGTAACCTATGTCTTTTTGTTGCCCTTCTATATGAAACAGTCGTAGCAAAAGGTCTATTATACCCGCCCGTATTTTTGTTAAAAATAGGAAACTCTTTCAAATTATCTATATTTGGGGCATCTTTCCCTGCAATAGCAGAAAATGAATTCCCATTATCAAAAAAATTTTTAGCTTCTAAATAAGAAATATTACTTTCCGCCATTATTTGTTTTATAAGTTTTTCTTTTTTATAACGTGGACATAGTTTTTGATCAGAGGCCATGTGATTGGTACCACCACAATTTATGCATTTTATCTCTGTATTTTTACACTCTTTAAGGTCATGTTTATTTCCACATATTTCACACCTCACAGAACCCTTACACTGATCCTGGAAGTGACCAAATCTCAAACACTTTTTGCATTGAATTACATTCTGTATATAGCAGTGTACTTCACATCTAACATAGTGTATATATACATTCTGAGGCAACTGTTGGCCTCTAACAGTAACCAAAACAGACTGAGTGGGTATTAATTTAACCTCGTTTGTATCTTTGTCCACTATTTTCCGTTTTAATCTTCGTAAATCAGTTATTTCAAAATTTACCCCAGGTGGACCCCTTATAACATCCTTAATTTCATCTTCAGTTAGCTCAGTATCTACGCCCCTTATCACTCCTCTCCTTTGTAATAAATATCTAGGAATATAAGCATCTAGATTTTTTTCTTTTAATAGTACACTTTCCATTAGTTTATTCGCAGATACGCCATTATTAAATTCAATTCTCAGCCTGTTAATACCCAGTTTTTTAATTGAAATGATATTATCTGCTATTTCTGGGTGATTAATGTGTAACAATTTTCCGATAGACATAGGGTGAATCCTAGCAATACCTTTCTTATCTTTGTCTCTACTTTCAATTAAAATATAAAATGGACCCAGATCACTTGTTCTATATTCCATACAGATATTCTGTCTGGAATTATTTTTATTTAAAACACCACTACTCCCTGGACTTATTGTGATTATATTTTTATTAACTTCTGGTTCATTACTTACGAGTACATCACAGCTCATTTCTTCTATATCTGGTGGAATACCTACTTGTCCTCTACTATTGTCAGTCATTTTGCTAACTCACTAAATTATATACACCAAAGGAAATCTATTTACACTTTGCACAAGTTAAAAAGCAATAAATTGAAATAAAACAAAAAACAAAAAACAGAAACTTTTCCTTTTTAATAAAGAAGAGAATAAAAAAGAAATAAAATTAAATATTCACTTTAAAAAAAAAAAATTTAAAAAAGAAAGAAAAAAGAATTTCTAAAAGTAAATGGAGAATAAGCCTGTTTGTTACTTGCGAGTGAGATCGAACTTTGATCCGCACACTACTAAAGCTCAACACAGACTGGCCTAGCATTTTAATCACCTAAGTATCGTTAACATTATAATCCAAATTCAAACCTCTATTGTAACCGTGCCATTTCATAATGGGAACCTCTTCAATTTTTCTTGCACACCGACTTAACCAAAAATAATATTGAAGGCAACATTAACGTCATAATTTGAAGTCCATTTTAACAGTTTCGAATTTAGGAATTGAACTTCGGCTCCCCCAAAAGTATATCGCAAGTACCCAAAGTGAAGAGGAACATAACTACTAATCAGTTAGTTCAACAACATGATAGTTGAATATGTAGAAAATGGAGCAGTAACGCACAAGTTCGGCCATAGACCCTCCAGACAGGGCGAACCGCTTTCGGCGTCTCTATGATATCTCATTTACTTAAGTTAACATCTCCCAGAGATAATGTTTGTGTTCATTAGTTAAATAAACCAACATGATATATTCCTGTTCAGTCTGCGCTGTAATAATGGTTAACTGTTACAACTCCTAGATGTTTTCTTTGAATACCACAATCTCCAAGTCAAATTAGCTTAGAATGATTTTTATTTTATTACAAATATTTCCTATTTTATAGTCGCTTATTTTACTGATAAAGAAAATATTACAGTAGCAAACAATTTTCAATATAGGCCTTAAACGTTCAAATATTACATTATACAATAATGAATGGCTTAAAAATGGAAAATACAGGTTAACGAATCTAAATCCCAAAATGCTACTTTTTTTTGCGTTTTTTTGGCATTGACTTCCGCCATACAGCCAGCATCGTCTAGGTGCTTATCACTAGAATATCACTCACTCTCCATTCTTACTTATAAATACATTCGCTTCACACATTCATCCCCTCTACTATATACAACTATTTACAGCTAATGGATGGATCAGTACTCTATATTCCTGCCATCCATATAGCTTAACCGAAATTAAAATCACGTAATCCTTCTCTAATCATTTTCTTCCATTCATTCTAATCGGCTATAACTTTTAAATACATTCATATTTCTTAGCTAGCTCTGCTACAGATTTAAGCACATAGATGTTGCTGGAGAATATTATGTCTTCGTAGCGAAAGGGTGCATCTAAATACCTGTATAAGTCGTCAAACATTCGTTTCCTTTCTACTACATAACGTGGACATATCATTGTTATATGTTATGTTTGAAATCCTCCTCCTCATCGCAATCTACGCAGAGAGGAGAGGACCTAAAATATTACTTTCGTCGTTCAATTTACTACAATTTAACCCCTATTCCTTCAACTAACGTCGTCCGCTACCTTGGAATATTCATTGACAAAAGACTAATTTGAAATCCTCACACACGACTAAAAATAACTGAACTGAATAGTCGATACAGACCATTGAAAAGACTACTTGACCCCAGGATCCAGTCTCTTAACGAACAACTATGCCATACTATTTTAAAACCTACAAAACTTCTGGGTTCAACCCAAACGTTTCCAAAATCTCCAGATAATTTTAATCCAAAAAAGCCTCCATAAAATAGCTAAGGCTCACCTTCTTTGTTTCCACAATCTAACCATCTAACAAAGAGCTTAGGATTCTGGATCCTGGATCCTGTTTATCCCACCAATCTCATACTAATCATCCAGCATCATCCCTGATAAGCCTTTCTAGCTAAAAATAAAAAATAAAGCCAGTGCCTTCGCGACTTCCTCATCGAATAACTACAGCAATTAGCTCAGAAAACAATAAACTTAGAACCTAAGTACAGTTAAGGCGAGAAAACACTTCGACAAAGTGCCATTATATTAAATTAAACACATACATGTTACATACCATTACAAGAATTGTCATGCGCAGTGTACGTTCAAATATTTCTTACCTGAAACAAAGAAATATATAAAATTAATTAACATTAATTAGCTAAAAACAATTAAAACAATAATTAGAAAAAATTAAATAAAATATCGACAATCTTAATAAAAATGTGACGATGATTTCATCCGCTTGTTTCCGGTTTTAGAACAAATTTTTCGCGCTCTATGAAATGTAGCTATTCTGACCAAACTTCAGCAATGAAATTAGGCAATTTTTTTGTTCATACGAAAATGTCACATAACTTTAAACTTAGACAAAATGATTGCATTTTTTTTTTATTAATTCAAAGTTCAAATTATAAATATATTTATTGCTAATCATGCTTTATTAATCGTTACACTCGTTACTGATAAAATGTAACAATGATTTCATGAAACTTCTTCGGAGAAGTCTCCAGTAATAGTGTAATTAATAAACAGGATATTGCCCCCCAAAAATATCAAATTACAACTCGAAAACTCGAAACAAATCGAAGCAATGTCAATTCCGGTTAGGTTCCAACATCCGTAATAGAGCAACAGCAAACAACACGACGTCTATCTCTACCACTTCCTGTCTTTGAATTCTAAATTTTTCCATCAAATATTGATCTTTATAGATGGAAAAACGCCAAGACAATTTCTTTTCATCCTTAGGCTTTCTTATAAAAATATTTAAATATTTAAGTAGAGCGCCCAAGGTAATGTAAAATGCAGGACGACCTAGTAAGATAAATAAATATTGATGGTAAAGGTAAAAAAAAAAGGAAATAATGTCTCTGGATATGACCATTGTGTAATGTAAGTAAAGAGAAAGAAGATTGCCAGCCTATATATAGTTAATACTAAAAATAGCAAAGTGGAAAGGAATCCATTGTTAAAATGGAAGAGGAAGAAGGAGAGGGTGGGAGAAAGAGCAAGAAGGAAGAGGAAGTGCAGAAAGAGTTCTTCCAAGTGGAAGAATATCCTCTATATATATATATATATATATTCTTTTAACAGGGATCCTACTGCCCATTGCTTGCTTCGTCCTTCCAAACACAAACACACACTCACATGCGTGCTATATAGCACTTTTAGTTTATATAGCATTGTGCAAAAGAAGGGGTGTTGTCCTTGCACAATGCTTTCTGGTGAACTTAGCAACGAGATTTTCTCCAAGTTTTCTTTTCTCTTCTATCTTTCTGTCCCCCTCTTTTTCCATTCTTTAGCATATACTCTCTGCACAGTCTGAATAGATTTTGTATGGAGTGCTTTTTCAGATTCTCAAATATTTTTTTTTTAAGGGTTACATGTGTATTTACTGGGTTCAAATAGATTTTTTTTTTTTTTTTTTTTAAATTTGAAACTAGAAAATATGGCGTAAAGTGGATTCAAAGATGGAGAATGATAGTTTATGTCTACCATTAAAGTTTGAAACTAAACTAAGTGGGGGAAAATAAAGATTACTGGACAAACGCTCGAAACTAAGTAGTATTCAACAATTTGGAATCAATTTGGACTTACAGATACTAGTATTCTGCAAACTGGAACCAATTTGGACTTACAGATACTAGTATTCTGCAAACTGGAACCAATTTGGACTTACGGATACTAGTATTCTGCAATCTGGGACCAATTTGGACTTACAGATACTAGTATTCTGCTATCTAGAACCAATTTGGCCTAACAGATTCAAGTTATGTTATGAGGTGTAATGAATCCAAGCGTTCCAGCATCCACTGCCTTTCAATCCTTTCAATAAAAATTACTCCCTTGTACAAATAATGCTCCTTTATATGGATCTAATATGGGAAAAAAAAAAATCCATCCTTACCATTCAGATCCAATTCATCAATGAGCTAATATGGACCTCAATCTCACAAATTCCACACTCCCCACTCGTACATCAATCACAACCCTATAATCCACTAACTTTCCAGATCATTCAAATTCAGGCAATCCCCCGCTCCCGATGGCTGAGCTCTGGACCGTGGCCTAACTAGCGGATCTCTGATAAACTGTGAACAACAATGAACACCCACTGAGTGATTTCTTCCTACATCGACATTTATCTCGAGACTATTTGTTTGTTGCTGGTTTCGGAAGCAGCTGTAGTAAATTTCAATAAATGTATAAATTAGGGGCAAAAAATGAAATTGTTGAGGAAAAGGGAGTTTTGGCTGGGGAAAAAAAAGAGGCTGAAATTGCCTAATAATAATAGAATTTTACTCTGAACAAGATTAAAGAAAATTTTTAACCAAAAATAATGTTTAAAACAAGAAAATGTAAACTTTTCTAAATGAAGTTTTCCACAAAAAATCTTAATGGAAAAAAGAAAAAAAAACTGTTTCACAAGTACAAATAACCAAAGTAGGATGCAAAAAAAATTATCTCTAACGGCAGAAGGATATTTTTATTTTTATTATTTTATTTGAAGTCTTCATACAATATACAATATAAACTAAAACAAATTATCTTAATAACTAAAAAAAATCAGAAGACACAACTGCTTGCAAGCGTCGCCGGAGTGGGGACCACTGATACTTTCAAATAATTACAAATTAAATTTAATCTTTAAATCCCTTAAAGCAAACGAACCAACTTTTTTTTTTTTTTTTTTTTTAATCATTTATTTAGTTACAATCAACGCATTTTGCGTTATAAGCAACAATGATAACTATAAATAACAGAATAAAAGAGTGGAGAAGTTACCCAGCGGTAACACTCCAAAAAACAATTTACTTTCTACTGACTCTCTTCATCAGAGAGGAGATCGCGAGGCCACTGTCTTTTAAGACGTCTGGAAGTGTTGTCTGGAAATGTTCTTGAAGATAGACGTTGTACCAGTGGATTGTGATGTGTTTGAATGTTAAGATGGAATTTTCTGTATCGTGTTTTTGCAACTTGTGTGACGAAAGGAATGTTCAAGTCTGTGTGAATGGTTTGATTGGTGACGTAGAAAGGAGCGTTTACTATAGAGCGAAGAATTTTAGATTGCAAGGACTGGATCCTTTGCAGATTTGAGCGTTTGGTTGAACCCCACAGTTCGATGCCGTAAGCCCAGACTGGCTTTAGTATACTTACATATATTAGTCTTTTGTTGTCCAGAGTGAGTTTTGATCTGTTGTCGAGTAGTCTTTTCAGTTGTCGGAAGCGTCTGTTAAGTTCTGTTCTCTTAAGTCGAGTATGAGGGTTCCATGTGAGTCTTCTGTCAAGGTAAAGCCCAAGGTAGCGGACTACGTTGACAGCAGGTAAAGGAATAAGATTGTAAAAGACAGGAGGAAGAGTGATGCGTCGAAGAGTGAAGGTGATATTTTGAGATTTAGTTTCGTTCAGTTTGACAGCCCATTTTTTGAACCAATTTTCTAAGGAGGTGAGGTGAGTCTGAAGGTTTCTATGAGCTATTATTGGGTCTTTGTCAGTAGATAAGATGGCAGTATCGTCAGCATAGGTGAGAAGAGTAGTTTGAGGATGAGTAGGTATGTCTGAGGAGTAGATTGTGTACAGAATGGGGCCTAGTATGCTGCCTTGCGGAACTCCAGCGTCAGCATGGCTGAATGGAGAAAGAATAGTTCCTACCTTCACTCTAAAATGTCTGTCAGTCAAGTAAGATTTCAAAATGAGGAAATAGGTGGCTGGAAGGATGGTCTTGAGCTTCCAGAGAAGTCCAGTGTGCCACACCCGATCGAAAGCCTGCTTCACATCAAGGAACACCCCAGAACAACACTCCTTCTTCTCAAGGGAGGTGGAGATTACATCTACAACTCGATGGCACTGCTGTATGGTGGAGTGCTGTCGCCTGAATCCAAATTGGTGATCCGGGAGAATGTCATTAGATTCAATTATTGGAAGAATACGTTTTAGCAGGAGTTTTTCAAGAATTTTTCCTAGCCCTGACAGTAAGCTAATGGGACGATGTGACGTCGGGAGTTGTGAAGGTTTATTTGGCTTAGGTATCGGAAGTATAATGGAAAATTTCCATAGTAGCGGAAAGTAGGTGGTGCGGAGAGTGGCGTTGTAGATTGAGGTGAGTAAAACTAGAGCTTTTTTAGGAAGTTTTCGAAGGATGGTTGGAGTAACGAGATCAAAACCGGGTGCTTTTTTTAAAGGAAGGTATCTAATAATATGTTTAACCTCTGAAGGGGTGAATGGCTTTGGAGGAAGCGAGAGAGGAAGAGGAGTATCAAGATCTTTTAAGAGCGATTCTTGGAACTGAGGATTGACTAATTCAGAGTGAGGAGTAAAGACAGAAGTTAGATAAGATGCAAATAGGGAAGCTTTATCTTCGTCAGAGGAGGCCCACGAGCCGTCATCACGACGAAGTGGAGATGCTACTGACTTGTATGAAAGGATCCTTTTTGTGGCTGTCCATAGAGACTTGTCTTCAGTCGATAGAGATGAAGTGTATTCTTCAAAGCGTTCTTCTTTTAGTTGTCTAAGTTGGTTTCTAAGTAGGTGAGTCAGTCTGTTGAATTCTCGTTTGTCAGATGGATAGCGGGTGCGTTGCCATTTCGCTCTCGCACGCCTTTTATCCGTGATGAGTGTCCGAATGTATAATGGTATGTTAGTCATGTGAGTTCGTTGTGCTACAGAATGAGTCGAGGATTCCCAGACAGAAGTCTGTATAGAAGTGGTTAAATGTTCTACTGCATTGTCCAACTCTTCAGCCGTTTTAAGAGAAATCCGTAAGTTCAACTTGTCTTCCAGTTTTGATTGGAATTGCTCCCAATTTACTTGTCCACATATAAGAGAAGGTTTAGGTATGGTAGGAAATGGCCTTATGTCAAGTGTAAGAAGAACAGGACTGTGGTCTGAGGAGAGTTCAGTAAGTGTAGAGATGTCAAAGTGATGAGATATGTGAGAAATTACGAAGAAATCGAGAATATCAGGAAGTTTAGATAAAGATGTCGGCCAATATGTAGGTTGATTAGGTGAGATGCTGCTGTAGTTTTTGGATAATAGGACATTAAGAAGTACTTGACCTCTTGGATTCGTAGTGCGACATCCCCACTGCTGGTGCTTTGCATTGTAATCTCCCCCGGAGAGGAACCTTGGACCGATGGTGCCAAAATAGGAAACAAATTGCTCTCGGGATATTGATTTGTTTGGTGGGCAGTATACAGCTGCAATACTGAACTTGTATGGAAGAGCAGTTAAGGAAATTACAGAGGACTGGAGGTAGTCAGTTGCTGTTGAAGGAAGGCTATAGTGTGAAAGGCTGTTGCGAATTAGGATCGCCGCACCTCCGTGGGCTGTGTCGTCCGGATGGTCAGTCCTGTACGTTTTGTAGTCAGTGATGTAAAAGTGAGATCTACTAGTGAAGTGAGTTTCTGTGAGTAAAGCTATGTCAATACGTTTGTCGTGTAGTAGAGTGTCTAGTTCGTCTCTGTGGGAGTTCAAGCCATTGGCGTTCCAGAGAAGAATAGTTAATGAATGTTGAGAAAGGATATTTAAGGTTTGAGGCATGGTAGAAGTTGAGTTATAAGAGTGTTTAGTAAGCTAACTAGAGGAGTAAGAAGTGATTCAAATCTTTGGAAAAATGAGTTTAGCACTGTTGTTATGTTGTCAGGCTGTGAGTTTGGAAGTTGAGAAGGAAGTGAATTTTGATGAGTATGAAGTGAATGTTGATGTGAAGGATGTGACCTCACGACCTCCGAGTAGGGTAGTCCTCGAGTAGTAGGTTGGTAAGAACGGCGCTGCTGAGGTAGTTGTTGTTGTAGGGGTGGCCCTTGCACTGTAGTCTGCTGGAGTGTAGGAAAATCCCTTTGTGTTGGTATTTTCGAGATCGGAGCAGGTGCCCTTGAGGGAGTCCTTTGGCCACGAGCAATCTGCCTTTCTCGCTGGATTCGTTGGAGTTCTTTGTGTACCTCACAACCACGAAAGCTAGCGGAGTGCGGCCCAAAGCAGAGAGCGCATGTTGGAGCAGTATCTGGTGGCTTGTTGCATTGATCCCAGAGGTGAGGTCCTGCACACTTAACGCATCTGGGCGCCACATGGCAGTAAGCCCGCGTGTGCCCGTACTGCTGGCACCTTTTGCATTGTACTATCTCCTTCGTTTTGTGCGGTTCTTCTACTTTAACCACGGTGTTGAGCAGCCTGGTGACATTAAATATATTTTTGTTGTTGGAGTCTGGCTCCAAGTCAACAAAGAATAAAGGTAATGGATTTTTATTTAAGGGGTGACGAACGTTGGTGATGTTCCTAACCTTAAATCCTATGTATTGTAGTTCTTGTTGAATTTCCTGTGGGGGAACAGAATGGTGAATATGTCGCAGGACTACTCTGAATGCTTTGTCTTTCTTTAATTGGTAGGTGTGATATTCTATGTTATTTTGGTTCAGATAGTGAACAACTGCCCTGTAAGCTTCAGATGTATTTGTCGATACCAAAATGTTTTCAAGCCTCGATTTGCAAGAGTAATTGTCAGAACCTATTAGGTTTCTGAGGTCGTTGTTCAGACCAATATAATTATTGATTTTATAGATATATAAGGGCGGTGGCTTGTGGTCACTCATAGATGAGTCACCAACCTGAGGCAAAACACTGAACTTATTATGGGTAGCGAAATCGGAGACAAATTCTACTTCCTGTGGTTGGGGCTGGCCTTTTTGTTGATGTTGTAGGGGGCTTTGTTGTTGCTGAACCTGTTGGTGCTGATGCTGTAACTGAAGATGTTGTTCTTGTTGTGGTGGTACTAATTGTTGCTGCGAAGTTGAAGCCTGAGAGGGGTGTGAGCTTCGCAGACGAGTTTGAGCTGTTGAAGCTACTAGAGAGCTCTTCTTACCCTGCTTTTTTGATTTACCTTTCCCAGGAGATAAATTCGCCATTTGTGACGATCTTTTAGTTTTATTAAGAGAGGAAGCGGTGGATTCGTCTCCTGAGGTAGAAAACCCTGTCATATCAGTATCACTTAGACCCATAGTCTAAGCTCTACTGTAATCACTTTCTTTCCCTCTTCTGCAAGAGTAGGTGTTTAACAAAAAAATTTTTTTTTTTTTAAATTCAAAATAACTTACCTAACCTAAGAAAAAAGTAAATTAATTAAAGCTAAACTATTTACAAAATTGTCAAATTTTCATCTCACTTCAATGTCAAACAAAAGATCCAATAACAGTAAATAAAACAAAAACAATTTAACATTAATTAGTCACTTAAAACACTTCAAAATAATTAATAGTTTAAAGAGCAAAAATTAAACACACTGACGCGAACAATAGCGAACCAGCTGATAGTCCGAACCAACTTAAATAATAATAATTATACATAATAATAATATTGATGCTGACTAATATGATAATATTAATAATACCTGTATCTTAGAGATAATATTAGAAACATCTTAATTTTTACCTAAAGTAGTACTCGTATGACATAAATAAGTTACTAATTCCTTTGTAATTAACAAATCAATCTATTAATACAGGACATCCAAAATAAATCCAAACTCTCAAACATGATCGAATTCTGCCTGAACAACATAACTAAGCACTATATTTTATTGAACTAATAATTGTATTACGCATTTAACGACTTCGCTCGAAGTTCATAGGCCTCTTTACAATAATTTATCAAGCTGATCCAGTCAGCTCCATTAAGAAGATCTACCATTTCTTCAACTAATACATTGTTTTCCCTGAACCATTTACTTTTAATATCGCTATAACGCGGACATGCAACCAAGAAGTGATGTAGCGACTCTACTTCATTTAGATGACAAAGGGAGCATACATTATTTGTATTTAATTTAAAAGCCGTCTGGTTGAACCTTAGAGTGCCACTCCTAATCTTCATAATAAGCCTTACACTTTCTAAGGGGAGGCTACTATTTAAATAAATAGCTCTTAGTACCCAAATCAAATTGCAGCGCTCCATAATGATCATAAAACTCTAAATTATTTAGATCCAAAACAATTTTTTCCTTAAACTTATATTTTAAATTTTTGCGTATTTCCACAAATACAGTTCCCCACTCATGTGTATTCTCTATAGATAGCATCTTACCCATATTTAAGTTATTAATTTCATTAAACCACGATAGGTTATTTTCAATAATATTTATTGCCAGTTTTTTAGTAAGCCGGTCATCTGGTAACTGAAGAACTTTACAGATATAATTATGATGCAATCTGAGGGTATAGAAGAATAAGGGCATTAACTGAGTTTCCAGATATAGGAAGGCCGAAGGCGTGTAAATTGGCAACCCAAACAATTTTTTAATGAAAAATTTCAAAAATTTCTCAATCTCCTCATACTTAGCCCCACCCCATATCTGTGCACCATAACATACGATTGCCCTACTGACAGTTTCAAACACCTGCACTTTAGATCTAAATTGAATATCCTTATTATCCATAAAGTCATACCATAACACATTTAAACCAAGCTTAGCACTATCTACCTTTTCCATGAGATGTTTCTTGAAAGACAACCGTGGGCGTCAATGTTAGCCCAAGATATTTATAATCATTAACAATTTCAATTAATTCATTTTTAAAGTACCATTTCTCATTTCTCCCTCTTTTGCCCCCTTTACAGAAAACCATTATCTTGGACTTCCTTATATGAAGATGCAAATTCCACAATTCCAAGTATCGCTCCAAACACTGAATCATTCTTTGCAGAGAATTCGGTTCACTAGCCAGAAGTACAATATCATCCGGCAGAAGGATATATCTCCAAAGAAATGTATGACTTCTGAACTCTGTGGACCAAGAATGATTGCAGGAAATATAACTAGGCCATCAAAACACCCAAGAAGAACTCAATTAGTTCAACCAACACACCACAATTTTACCACCAACATACTGAAGAATAAGAAAAAAGTATCTTCAAACCGTAACCACCAAGATGGTGGATTTCATACTGAAGTGACTCACCTCTTTTCAGTGTACTTACTGGATGATTTCAAAAAAATTGATTGGTAACTTCCAATTCATATTGGACACTGGTTCGAAATTAAAGTATTACATTTTTTGAGACCATTATTTGAAGAAATTAATCTAGAAAAATTACTTTCAAGATAACAGTACAAAATGAAAGAAACTATAACCATCTTTTCTGCAGCTGGAAAAGTAACATTCATATTAGTTTGATAACAATATTACAGAAGCACTTAGGACTCCAAGTAAGAGGCTAAACCATAGAAACAAGAAAATGAAATAAACACACATTAAAACAAAGAGATAGAAAAGAATGAGTAAGAGAATACATATAACAATCTTCTGGGAATCCGAGAAAATCTGTTCATCTATTTTCAAAGGATAATTTTTAATTGGTGAGGGAAGTAGTGGGGACTCGGTTAGAATCTTAACTTTGATCTCTTTTTACGAGGGTCGTTTGAAAAGTCCGTGCAAAGTCAGAGAGATAGGCACCACTGGCGCGTATCGAGATTATGTTTAGTTAGTAGCATCTCTTGGAAGAACACACACCAAGTTTCAGCCAGATCGGTCTATTTCTTTGTGTGTTGGCATTCGTTTGAATCGAGGAAGTCGAGTGATTTTCAAAAAATGGACGAAAAAGAATTTCGTGTGTTGATTAAACACTACTTTATGAAAGGCAAAACGCCTCAGGAGACTAAAGAGAAGCTTGATAAACCATTATGGTGACTCTGCACCTTCGATTAGAACAGTTTATAAGTGGTTTCAAAATTTTCGGAGTGGCCATATGGGCACAAGTGACGCTGAACGTTCTGGACGCCCTGTTGAGGTCACCAACTACTCCAGAAATCATTGATAAAATCCATGATATGGTGATGGATGACAGAAGAGTGAAGGTGCGTAACATTCATTTTTTTTTGTTTTTTAAATGTTTTTCCATTCGTTCTAAAACACACACACACATACACACTTTCAAAGAGGGCGTGTCACTATAACAAGAAGTAGTGCAATCTAAGCCGCTGTTTAACATAGGAGGAAAATCAGAGAAAGAAGTTACAAGGAAATTGCTAAAGAGATGTTTGAAAAGAGAGAGTGATGAACGGAAGTTTACCCAGGAAAATGAGGCCAAAGTGATTTTGGGATGTGGTGAGGAAGACGGATAAGATATTGTTCTTCATTTTGGGGATGAAGAACACTCTGTGAGAGCTGAAGGTGTGAGGGAATCCTTTAGCTCCTTGGGGCAAAGCAGCACCCGGAGGATGGGCCAGCTAATTGTCTTTAAGGCTTTCGTCCTTCTTTTCTATTGGCTTTGTGTTTATTATTCTTTCCTTTTTTTGTTTTTCTTTTCTTTAGCGTAAAGGAGCTTAAAAAAGGAAAAGAAATTCTTTTGAAAACAATGTAGCATCTTCAATGACAGCTGAAGAAATTCAGTCGGGCTTCTTTTTCTTCTTCTTCTTCTTCTCTACTTCGCCTGTTCTTTTTTTTCCTTACCACAAAAAAGCCTTAAAGCCTTGTCAAGTCCAAGAGATTTTTCAGCTCGCAAAGTATAAGCAGACCAGGAGAAGGAAATAATCTGGTTTGGGCACTGACACGTCATTCTATTTCTTGAGTCTCAAGTAACTTCGATTTTTTTTTTTCTTTTACAGCCATTTTTACGAGGAAATCTCAAAAAGGGAGGGAGGATGTAGCTTGTAAAGTGGTATTTCCTGTAGAGGGGATTTTGTTTGCTAACTAACAGTCGCGACACCCTGATGATGTTCAATGGAAATTTTAAGTTTAAGTTTAAGCTTACTTTTTCTAAGATATTTTCTAAAATCCCCATTTATTATTATTATTATTACAATTTTGAGACTCAGTGGACCACAAAAACGGCTACTTCCGGCTGAAAGCTTAAAATAAAAAATGATTATCAGTAAGTGTTTCGATCTAAAAAGGAGCGTCAAAAGTCTGCTTCCAAGCGAGCAGACTATTACCAAAGCTTTGGACTTACTTCTTTGCCTCATTCAGTCTAACAACAATCTAAGTCAGAATTAATTTATTTGTGAAATGAGAGATGGGGGGGGAGGGACTTAAGTCCTTGTTAAAATGATGGGGCAGATAAGTTTTGTGAGCCAAAGTCAACCAAAGTCCATCACTCATCATCAACAGTTTGTGGCCTATAATTTAAATTAATTCAGGACAGGAATTCAACACCCACGCCCACCATCTTAAACGTCACATCTTAAACGGGAAACCTTATCACCTCTTTAATCTGCTTCTTAACCTCAAGCGGAAGAAAGATTAATTTTTTTTTAAATTGTCTTTTCAGTTTAACCATCACCGTCGTATACGATATTAAAAAAAAAAGAAGAAAGATATGTAAACCCATACAGAATGTATCATCGGATGTTGTTCCATAGGTCTTCCAGGGTGTTGGGGCGATCCTTGTAAACTTGAGACTTGAGATAACCCCCACAGAAAGTAATCAGGAAGGGGCTAAATCATTGGACCATACTTTTTTTTTTTGTCAAGAAAACGGTCGTGCTGTTCAACCAATCCAATACAGACCGTTATGTGATAATAATCCAACAATTCTTCTTATCTGCTCTCCAAGAAGAAGAAGATCTGGATAACGTGTGGTTTCAGCCAGATGTGTTCACAAAGCCCACACCTCCAGGATTTTCATCTCTGATGAAAGACTGATCTCCCTACGCGTTCGCGCCAGATTTAGCCCCTCCTGATTACTTCCTGTGGGAGGGGTTATCTCAAGTTTCAAGTTTACAAGGATCGGAAACCCTGGAAGATCTACGGGAACAACACCCGAGCCGAAATTGTGACCATATCCCGGCCGATAAGGTGGAAAGAATGATTCAGAACTTCCAAAATCTACTGAATCAGTGTAAATGACAATGGAGGTGGTGACATTTAACAGGCATTGTGCTTAAAACTGGGTAAATTCAAATTTCCAATGTTGTTGTGAGGTAGGCGGAAATTAAAAATATTCATTACTAAACCCGGAAGTTTCCACGTCCTACCCTATACTATTCTCAAAGGTTTCTAACTCACAAACTAACTTCAAAACTCCGAACGTTTAAGTTATATTTAATTCTTAACTAACTTTTAAGTAAGTCTAACTTTCAACAGTATTTAAGTTTATAAGTTTTTTTTTTTTTAATCTAATACATTTCTAATTTAGTCTAAAATTCTTTTCTGAGAGAAATATCTTCAGATTAATTTCCCTAAAAAGAGAAAAAAAGAAGGGATCATCCTGAAAAGTTGTATGTATATCTTATTCTAAAGATGAGTTGGAGTGAGAGCGAAATAGAAATGGAAGACCGAAGAAGTACACAAAGAAAAGGGGTTAAGATAAAGTTCCGGAGATATTCCAATCTCTGGTGGAATTCAACGGCTTCTTTTAAGATTCAGTCAAGCTGAATGCGATAGCAACTGACTTCTCAACTCATCTTTACTTCTCTCCAATCTTCTTCTACAACAGCTTGCGCTCCCCACACTCTCTCACAGATCTGTTCCCAATCCTTTAAATATGGCCTATCTTTAGACACTTTCTATTTTTATTTTGCTCCCTAAAGTGGTTTTTTTTATTTTATTTTTAATTTCTCTGCTAATCGGGTAAAGTAGTAAGGGAGAATGCTCCCGCGTTTTTTGTAGTGACGCTTGTGACTTCTTATTACGAATGTACATCAGTTGAGGAATGTATTTATATTTATTTCTTAAAACTAGTGGAAGACCTCAATATCTACAGCAAACATGATATTCCTTTCCTTGGTGATCGAACATTCCAGACTGCGTCTCAATAATTACAAGTCACAAGCTTCTGATCCCCCAAGGATCTGCCAATGTTCAATCTTCAAGATATCATCCCCAACTAAACTATCATCAACATCTCTGGCACTCTCTTCATCTTGAAAAAAGAAAAGAAAAGAAAAAGTAATCAAAGCCTGGAAAATCTAGTTCAAACTTAACGCAACGTCATATCCAATCTTCTGCAGACGGGGCCATTTTTTTAAAGTAATTACTCTTAGGAGATTACAAGAGTCTTATACAGCTAACAATTAAAGGTTTGGGGAAAATGTACCTAAATACGAAGTAAGAGATTTAACCTGGGGGACTTCTACACAACAAATAAGAAGCTGAACAAAGTGCTGGACAAAAAAGGTGAGGACAAAGGAGGAACAAAGTGTTGTTTAAAACATATGAAATATGAATGAAGACGCCACGATAGCCGAGCGGTTATAGGCAAGACCCGCACAGCTAAGATGTATTGCGGTACTAGTCTAGCCCTTGGATTTTATTTAATGGTTAATATGAGAAATTTATAGTAAAGTATGTTAGGCGGTTATAGGCAAGACCCGCACAGCTAAGATGTATTGCGGTACTAGTCTAGCCCTTGGATTTTATTTAATGGTTAATATGAGAAATTTATAGTAAAGTATGTTAGGCGGTTATAGGCTAGACCCGCACAGCTAAGATGTATTGCGGTACTAGTCTAGCCCTTGGATTTTATTTAATGGTTAATATGAGAAATTTATAGTAAAGTATGTTAGGCGGTTATAGGCAAGACCCGCACAGCTAAGATGTATTGCGGTACTAGTCTAGCCCTTGGATTTTATTTAATGGTTAATATGAGAAATTTATAGTAAAGTATGTTAGGCGGTTATAGGCTAGACCCGCACAGCTAAGATGTATTGCAGTACTAGTCTAGCCCTTGGATTTTATTTAATGGTTAATATGAGAAATTTATAAAAAAGTATGTTAGGCGGTTATAGGCAAGACCCACACAGCTAAGATGTATTGCGGTACTAGTCTAGCCCTTGGATTTTATTTAATGGTTAATATGAGAAATTTATAGTAAAGTATGTTAGGCGGTTATAGGCTAGACCCGCACAGCTAAGATGTATTGCGGTACTAGTCTAGCCCTTGGATTTTATTTAATGGTTAATATGAGAAATTTATAAAAAAGTATGTTAGGCGGTTATAGGCAAGACCCGCACAGCTAAGATGTATTGCGGTACTAGTCTAGCCCTTGGATTTTATTTAATGGTTAATATGAGAAATTTATAGTAAAGTATGTTAGGCGGTTGTAGGCTAGACCCACACAGCTAAGATGTATTGCTGGTATAGTGGGTTCGATTCCCCGGTCTAGCCCTTGGATTTTATTTAATGGTTAATAAGCGAAATTTGTAGTAAAGTATGTTTTGTGCTAGTCGGCACATCCAGTCAGCTGATATTGCCAAAAAGCTTTCATTCATTTTTAATTAACTAATGTATACAATAATTGACAATAACAATTCTGATTTCCGATACATCATGTTGTTAAAACCCAGTGTGGGTTTTTAACTACGAGCATCTCTTTCAAGAGTACAGCTTTGTTATTGGATATCTTAAGTTTTCCGAGTTGAACTCGGCAACAACTCTTCGAAACTCTTGTTCGGTACATGTTAATCAAGGTAATAAATTATTGGAAAACGAATCTTAAAAAAAAATAATATACACCTTTCCTATCATAATAATAATTAAAAGGGAACAGTTTAATGTTTCAGGGAAGCTGTACATGGACCAAAATTTCAAACTCATCTCACGTGTTGTATTTACGTAACGCCCAATCCCAGGGTTCCTGCCTCCCTTCTTCATACTGTTCCAATATGTTGGAACTCGTGCAAAACACAATTCCCTCCGCTCCGTATCCACTTTCCTGCTGTACTAACTTTATCTAAAGCCTATTTCCGTCTTTTCTTTAGCGTGCTGTGTGTAATTCTGTTAGAGTTACAGGTGCGTTTATGTTTCCTGGCTGAAGGAAGGCCGTCCGCTTGCACAGCAGCATAACGAAAACATCCTTGGAATATTAAATGTCAATCTGGAGCACACACTGAAGCCGCAGAAGAAAGAATGAAATGAGAGAGACAGAGAGAGAGTGAGAGAGAGAGAGAGAGAAACAAGGTTTGTAGGTTTGTCTGTGAGCGGCACCATCACCAGATAAAGGCGAATCTCACTGCTCAGATGTCTTTTATATAAACTCCCATTTTGGCAATAATATATTCTCTCTTACAGACTCCTGAATACTACCAGACATTCCCGTAGCAAACCAAATGGAGGAATTACCAGACAGAGCAAAAGAGTTGTAGTGGTGGTGTGTGCTTCCATATTATTATTGTTCATAGTTCACATCGATCGTGAAGCCACAGAGAAGATGAAGATATGTCCTTGGATGGGAAAGAATGGAAGTGAGAAATTACGCCAAGAATCTTGTACGTGTATGACGGTAACCTCAAGGAATCTAACAAGAACCTGCAAGTACCAAAACCACAAATTCACGCTAAAACACATTCTTTCAATTTCATTAACTCGATATTACATACAAGAGATAATAGACACAATAGATAATAGATAATAATTGTACGATTTCTTTATTCGTTTGTCTGTCTGCAAAGTCCACAATAACTAACTTAAAATTCAAAAAATATGCTCTAAAAATTTCTTTATTTTTTTACACGTCCTAACAAAAAAAGTACAGTGGTGACGTCAAATTTTTAATAGTTTGTTTTTTTTACCGGAAATATAGGTCTAGAAGTTGCCGGAATAGAAAAAAAAGGAAGTAGTGGTTTTTTAGGTAATGGCCTGTTTATGTTTTCAAAATGGCGGCCAAAATCTCTCTCAACCGGAAGTAGCACTTGACTGCATTTATTTAGAACAATTTTTAGAAAGAAAAAT
Source organism: Rhodnius prolixus (assembly GCF_049639745.1). Taxonomy (NCBI): domain Eukaryota; kingdom Metazoa; phylum Arthropoda; class Insecta; order Hemiptera; family Reduviidae; genus Rhodnius; species Rhodnius prolixus. The sequence goes on along the minus strand of NW_027411583.1, from coordinate 7,400,678 downwards.
CCTAGTTTTCCTTTCCAGTATTTCGTGTTTAAAGTAGGTACAATTTTGTCTTGATTAACGTCATGAAGTTAATGATTACCCAGAGTTATCTAGAAATAAAGTTTAAACTTTGGGATGGGTAGTGGGGGGGGGGGGAGAAGAGAAGAAGTAAATCTCATACAGTAAAAACAAAGCCTGTGAAAGGAATGAAAATAAGTGAACAAAGAAGAGAGACTGCGAAGGACTTGTAAGGAGAGTAGGAGAAGAATGGCTAGAAGGGGGCAACTGAAGGAATGTTTGCAAGGAGAGGAGTCCCGGTTTCCAGGCAGCTCTTGGTGTCCATTACTGGCTCTAATTGAGCCTAAACCTGAAACGTGTCTGGAATTTTTTTTTTTTTTTTACTTTTCGCTCTTCCACATTTACTTCCTGCTCCGTCCAAACAACATTCGAATGTTGGCTTCCCGGGTATGGGCTCTTTGTTTAGGAAAGGCTTGATCGCGTCCTCTCTCTTCTAAACCTAGACCTCTTTTACTATCTTTCTTTAGCGGCAGATTTCCTCCAAGTACCTGACTACCTCTAGTCTTATTGAACTGCTGCACTAATACTAACACATAGACCCAAAACTAACCCAAGCTGATAGTTGTCAGCATAAGAGTTTTTTATCAATTTTTTTTTTTTACAAAGATGATGTTTCGATTCTGTGGACCATAATTTACTTTTGTGTAACTTATTTGGTGAACAGATGAGTTCTGATTGAGATCAGGAAAGAAGCGTACAGCTGGTCTCAAACTCGTTCCATTATACGATAATTAACGTTGTCGTGGAAACATCGCTGGACGTATATCAATTTCTGCATTATACTCATACTGTATTATTTGTACTTTATAATGGTAAACTTGGTTTCCTGGGGATAACATAGTAAATCTCCTGATATATTTAACCAATTTAACTAGGTGAGACAAGAGCCTAGGAGCCTAGGAGCTCGATTAGCTCATGAATATACATGGACACATTAAACGTTCAAACCCCACCATCCTGTCTCACAGTGCACAGGGCTATTCCCTAGGACAGCTCTAAACACCTACCAACCAGCCAACTTCCTCACTGGCCGGCTCCAATTCCTAGGCTAAGTGACCCGCTCTACTCGGCATCATTGTCTCCACTTGATTTAAATGTTTGGCCAATATCCCATCATCGTTTTCGCAATTTACATTTCAGTAGAATGGTGAACTTTAATTTACGACATATTAACCTACTGGTAATCCATTTAATGAGATTTTATTTTGAATGAAAAGTGTCTTTTTCTCCATTTAACCTTCTCCATTTAACTAAAACAAATAATGAATCAACTAATTTTCCATTAATATGAGACGAATTTTAGCAATTTAACTTGTAGATCAAAACTGGGACCGAAAGATTAAATGAAGCACAAGGTTCGCTACAACATCTTGGCTGAGGAATGGAGTACGGTCGACTTGAAGGACAATAACCTGCTACAATGTTGTTTCCGCTTGACTGACAAGCGATTTAATAATGAGGGATTGTATTAAAAGAACATCATTACAATGTTTGTTACCGGAAGATACCTAATTCTTCAGTCCAGTTAAGCGATCCATATCTGCGAAGTATACAGCAGGAACACATTTTGGTAGGCGAGTAGAACTACGGCTCTCCGTTTCCATGGTCATTTAATTTTCGTAAATTCTGATACTGTCAGGAAGTGGAAACTGTCTGACATGTTCCAACGTTTGGTTAACAGATTCACTGTTTGATGCCATCTCTCACAGTGGCAAAGAATAATAATAATAATAATAATAAAAAATTGTTATAGATTCATTTATATTAAACCCCAGAAATACACTACCAAGATAGTCCTGGACAGAATCCGCCCTATTTAAAAAAACAATCGGCATTAGCCAAAAGCGAAATAGGCTTGGTACCACTGGCTGGATAAAATATAGCTTCTACTCCAAGCAAAGTTGGATAGCTGTTGTGACAGAAGATCTTGTTGTCTTATATCCATGGAAATCAGAAAGTTGTGCCTCTAAAATATTTATGAAGTAAGACGCCACGATAGCCGAGCGGTTATAGGCTAGACCCGCAAAGCCGAGATGTATTGCGGTACTAGTCTAGGCCTTGGATTTTATTGAATGGTTAATATGAGAAATTTATAGTAAAGTATGTTAGGCGGTGATAGGCTAGACCCGCAAAGCTAAGATGTATTGTGGTACTAGTCTAGCACTTGGGTTTTATTTAATGGTTAATATGAGAAAATTATAGTAAAGTATGTTAGGCGGTTATAGGCAAAACCGCAAAGCTAAGATGTATTGCGGACTAGTCTAGGCCCTTGGATTTAATTTAATGGTTAATATGAGAAATTTATAGTAAAGTATGTTAGGCGGTTATAGGCTAGACCCGCAAAGCTAAGATGTATTGCGGTACTAGTCTAGGCTTTGAATTTTATTTAACTTAATGGTTAATATGAGAAATTTATAGTAAAGTATGTAAGTTTGCTAGTCGCCTCCGTCCACGACACCTAATTGGTAGTTGGATGTTAAGTCCTGCCTGAAAAAAAAATAGGCGATCACCCACAGTGCTTGTTAAGGAAATAAAGTATTTAGAATTAGCAAGTCTTGGTTGTACTATTAGAAGAGTGGGGCAAAGGGAGAAGCTGCGCGCTTCCTATATCTAATCCATTATGTTCTTGTGTTGTACTCTGTTTAGTATGTACATGTCTTTGTGATTAAGTTTGATTCTTAAAATGTGTTTAATTATTATTATAATATAACTGTTATTATTGTGTTGTTGTTTGCTGAATATACTTTCTTATTTCCACCTTTAACCCTAACAGTTCTCTACCAACTACTATGTCATTTCAAAGGAATAAAACATCTTCCGGAGTAGCATAAAGTTGCATTATTTTATTTGCTCTTAAGCCCACTTAAGACTTCCCCTACTACACCTCATACAAAAGAGATAAGCAGCCAAACAGATTACAGCAATAAGAACCGTACTAAAAAAACAAGACGACAAGTATATGGCAAGCAATGATTCCAGTACCTATTTTTCAATATAACGGCTGACTATATCATCCTAAATAGAATGTAATGGTGCGGTACAAATACGTGCAAAGGATCCTTTATGTTTGCTATTTTTAACAGGTAGAATAGCAATAGATTATCTAAGAAGATGAGTTACAGAGACGCATTTTAACCATTTAAAGTCTGAAATTACCACATAACGATCTCCATAGTTGGGTCTGTACTTAAGTGTGTAGGTAGTAAATGTAGATAGAATGTTCCCTAACTCACACACACAAATGCCACGTAATACCTTAGGTTACACTCGCATTTTCTTGCTTACAAAAATACCAACAAACACAAGCAAACTTTCCTTGTTAACATGGTTATGGTTCAGTGTTCAGAAAAAGTGTCTTAAATGGAAAAGGTTAGAAGGCGGAAGCTGTACTACTTGACAACAGCAACCTTTTCCGTTGCGTTGAATTGAATGGCGTTATCGTTCTGTAAAAATACTTTAGCTACACGTTGTACACAGACTGCCGTTTTCCTCACGATTATTATGTAAGATGCTCGCGTTTTAATGCTTTTACTTTATCACGAGGAAAATTTACGCTACGTCATTTTTAGATTTTTTTTATTTTTATTTTGTCCAGGATATATAATTCAAATTCGAGAGTAAAATAATCAAGGGACTCTCACATTTTCAACCACATTACTTTGAGGAATCAATTTCTCAAAATACAATCAAAAATTATCATTTCAGTAGATCTTAGAAAAAAGTGAAGTAAATTGTGACGAGGAGAGGACGTTAAACCTTTCATCAACATCATCATCATAGTCCCTATTTTTTTTTTTTTTTTTTTTTTGGCGCTGTGAAGTGCATAATCTGGACCAAACGTCCACCTACTTACTTCTCCCTCAATGGATCCCGTTTCGGGGGTCCTAATAAAATAATTAAAGCTATTCTGATTCCATGGTCAACTTTGCCACCACACAGGGAAGAGACAGGCGAAGGAGTTCATAACGGGCTAATCGCCGAGGCTGATCGCAGAATTAATCCGCCAAGGCCCGCGTGGGGCTATAAGGATAATTGTAGGCCTATTAACTGCAGGCCACTGCAGGCTCAGAAAACACATGGGCATGGGGGCCTGGCAGATGATAGCCTTTGTAGGTTCTGTCAGGAAGAGGAGGAGGAAACGGGCACTGCTCGTGTTGTGTCAGTGTGAGGGGCTTGTCTGGCTAAGGATGTTACTTCTCGGGGGAGGAAAAAAACCAAGGTCTGTGAGCTTTAACCCAGGAGTCGCTCTCCAGCATTAAGAGTCTGATTAAACGGACGGGTCTGAAGGGCGAGCTCTAGGAGTAGGGGATCCAAAGGGGTCGCTGTGGCATAGACCTTAAGGGCCGCCCTATTAGAATCTAATCTTATACATGGTCAACTTAGTTAAGGCAACATAACAATAATAAGTAACAATAAAGTATTGAGTGTACTTAATTAACGCTGCTTAATTTTTGCAGTAGTATTTTCTATTCTTCCAACTTTCTCGTCAACGGTGTGACTTCAGTTATAAAATTACAACTTAAAGTAGTCATCAATAATTCACTTTAAAACAGTGAAACTACTTTCAAATAATAAGAAAAAGTAAAGTTAAGTAGTTAAATTGTTACAGACAATTTCACTTTAAAATAAATTGGTTAAGTTAACTTCAAAATATCCTCTTTTAAACTGAAATCGTTCAATTAAACGAGATGAAATTATTATTTAAAATAACAATTAGACTAATTTCAGGCTGTTATATGGAATGGAGTAGCCGGATGTTAGTTGGCATTTGGAATTTTGTTTGTTTATAGTGTGTGTTTAATATATATATATATATATCTGTCAGTAAAGAGAGTTTACTAACACATAGTCACACAAAAGCAAAATTCTGCTGGAAAAGCAGCACAAAACTCTCAACCATTACACACTTCACAGACTAACCTCTTCACTAATAGCTTACATCCTTCCTTTAACCATCTTGAAACCTTCCTCTTCACCCACAATATACCATCTCTACCACCTGGCAAAATCTCCTTTGCCAAACCAGTGCCTTTTATAAACTACTTGTAAAATTTATTTAAATGCACGGAAGAAATTATATTTCTTATTTTAGCATTTGTATTTTTTATAACAGTTTTAATTTTTATATTAATTGCAATGAAAGACTAATAAAGTTAAGTTTAAATTTAAATTTTTTATTTAAGTGCAATTTTGGAATCGTAACCCAGTTAATCTCCAGATAATGGAGCCTAAAAGAACATCTTAAATAGAAGAAGCGAGTGCTTCCAGTCTTCTAGAACATTCCAACAACAATCTAGAAGTGAAAATCCATGAAGATACGTGATTTTCATTGGGAACCTCCAAATAAAATTAAGGATTCCTCTGGTGAAGGGAGGTACCGTTTATTTAAAAAGGACAAATCACTTTTATAATAAATAATATCAACATATAGGGTGAAGGGACCAGTAATTGACTGCTTAAGAAAAAATTCGAGTTTAAGATAGAATAACTTCCGTTATTTTGGCTCCAGGTGTAGGTTATAAAATTGTACCGCTCCAGTAGGATGTATTTTATTTTATTAATATTTTAAAAGCAGTAAATTCGATCTTTATGTCAACCAAAAATGATTTTTTTTGGAAGTATGTCAATGAACCAGTAATTGACATACCGAATTTTCGGTGGAACCAGTGTTTGACATGGGGTGGGACCAGTAATTGACATACAAATACATTCATGAAACGACATAAGGTATGCATTCAAAATCACTTTTAAATCTAAATAAATCACCTAAATCACTTTTTCAATTGGATTTATAACAAAAATCGGTCTTATTCATAATTAATTACAATCAGTTTTTAAATAGGCAAACCTAAATAATCTAATATTTTTTCAACCTTACCCTTTTTTATGCAGCTTTTGACGATCAACCCTTACACAACTGTACTACCGGTAACATCACAAACATCACAAAGTCACCAACTCTCCACGTATGTTTGATTTCGCACCTGGTACTTCTCTTGAGGGAGCTTCATTTTTCCTCTGGCCGTTTTCTTTGATGGAATTCTATGGTTTAGCCATTTCTTCTTTGTCATGTGGCTAGGACCCAAAACTGAGGGAGAATGAGAGATTTTCCAACTCCGTTACGTGGGCGTCGTTTTTATTAGTCACGTAGGCCTCGGAAGCTGTTCGGCGATCACGACTATTCCAGTTTGTTGTTCATACATTGTTGTTCTCTACAGAATAATCATTCTGCATGCCCTCTTGAAATAAGGCTTACATTTGCTAATTCATTAATTTAAACATATTTTGTTGAAAGTTTTACTATTTATTTTATGTTGCCGATATTTTTTATCAATGATTTTATTTTACAATTTATTGAATTTTTAATTATAATAAAATTTACCAACCTATCTTATCATTTTCCCAGGAAGTCAATCACTGGTCTCAAACAAAAAAGCTGTAGGACTAGTAATTGACATACATGTCAATTACCGGGCAGATTGCCGTTTCAAGGACCAGTGATTGACAGCCCCATTTTAATCCTCAATGCTTCTTATAATTAAAAAAAAAAACTACATAAATGAAATCTACAAGTAATACTAATTATAACAGAACATTGATAACCACACAAATATATGAACAAATAAACGAAAAATAAGAAAAAAGAAAAATTATTTTCTTATCAATCCTCCTTAGCAACGGCTTGTTTTTTCCTTGATTTTGAACTTTTAACACAAATAACCTTCCACTGATACCAAGGAACCTTCCAATAATTAATATCTTTCTGGAACTGCTGCCCAAAGGCTTCTCAATAACGAAATTGAAAGAATCACCACTAAAAACGGCTCATATCCCTTATAATACCAGTTTATTTCTGGTATGTCAATTACTGGTGCCCAGTCAATTACTGGTCCCTTCACCCTACAATTTTTTTTTTTTTTTAATTCCTGGTTTAAATCAAACAATTTTTCTGGAAAAGCAAATATTCTGGATGGTTTTCTTGAAAAAATGTATAATTGAAAACCATAATTCAAAGAAAATTAATTATATAGCCTGTCTGGAGGAAGAGTGAAGGGAAGCTACCCCTCTAAAGTTTTATTTCATTGAATTGTACAGTATTACCATTTGTGTAATATTAGAGAGAATTAAATATGTAACTAATTTCAAGTTTGAAGAAATACATTTTGATCGATTCTTGTTTTTCGATAGTTTTTTTTTGCATTCCCTTTTCTCAGATAAGAACAGATCGTTTTGGGTTTCAAGTTTTTACGTGAAAATTGATGTTAAGGAGGATTTTTGGGATGCAAAAGTAAAAGTGATAAGTAAAGTAATGCCTATTTTTTTCAGGCAGACTTTAAATCCAACTACCAAATTAGGTGTCGTGGACGGAGGCGACTAACAAACATACTTTACTATAAATTTCTCATATTAATCATAAAATAAAATCCAAGGGCTAGACTAGTACCGCAATACATCTTAGCTTTGCGGGTCTAGCCTATAACCACCTAACATACTGTAAATTTCTTTTATTAACCATTAAATAAAATCCAAGGCCTAAGACCGGGAATCGAACCCAGTACCACGATGCATATTAGCTTTGCAGGTCTCGAGGAGGGTTTCTGGGATGTTACATAGCCCTTAAAAATAGTTTTGTTTTTTTGGGGAATATATAAATAAGAATAGCTGGAGAATGAAGTTAGATAAAGGAACTATGGTAAACCAGAGTATGGAGTAATTCAGCCATCAAAACATTTTATAGCAATAATTCCAGCAAAAGAAATCACGATATTTCTGCAAACCAGATTTTCCTTTTCCTAAAAATAATCGAATAATAACCGGGATTAAAGGGATTGAAAGGACTATAAAGGGAAAAGGGATGATCCAGTTGGTCGTCTCTATTTACTTTTAAACCTCAACTTTCCCTTCAAGCGGGAAAACCACGGGAAAATTTTCTCTGGGTGCATTTTCCTCACCCCCCCCCAGAGAGAAGCCCCAGATGAATTTCCTGTGAATGACACATTTTTCCATATGTATGAGAACATCCCACAAAACTTTTAACCAAGTTTTCTTTTATTTTTTTTTTTATAGAAGAACGAGGCTATCGGAACTTCCAGCCTGCGGAAGTTATCTTTTGATCTTTTGCCGCTGAGATTTGAGGAGTAAATAATGATTTTCTTAACCCTATTTCTTCATTCTGAAGGGTTGATGGTTACTTCTTCTCTCTTAAAGGTATCTTTCCACCAATAATGGAAAACTCATTAGAAAAACTGCCCTTTTTTTTAAATAAATGAAAAGAGAAGAAAATACAATAAATAATAAAGCTAAAAGAGGGGTGAACAAAAGCGTCAAATATTTGTTGGCGCAGGAAGATGAGATTGTAAGTTTCTTACCCTTGGTAAGCGGAAGAAGCGTGAGCTTTGAGTGGAACAAAGAGCCAGGATAAGTGGTGACGGGAGCTGAAAGAAGTGGAGTTAAATGGAATTACTAAAAAAAAAAGAATAAAAGCAAAGTAATCGCCTATTTTTTCAGGCGGGGCTTAACGTCCAACTACCAAATTAGGTGTCGTGGACGGAGGCGACTAACTGACATTACTTTACTATTTTCTCATATTAACCATTAAATAAAACCCAAGGGCTAGACTAGTACCGCAATACATCTTAGCTTTGCGGGTCTTGTCTATAACCGCTCGGCTACCAAAGGCGCCCATGTATTAAAATGGAATCACTAAACAAACCCATCACTCCGATTTACTACAGCGGATTATATTTACCCGCCAAGAGAATGATTCGGATTATACGACATTAGTAGGAAATATGTAAACTACGTCAATAAATAAATACTACGTTCTTTCATTTCCGACAAATGAGTTTTGTTTAGTTCGAAAAATGAACCTCAATAAACTGGTTTCCGCTGAAGAATAAAATTCCAAGATTTGCACAATGGTAATCACTTATTCAAGAATTTGGAAGAGAGAATTAAAATGATCTCTAATAATCCATAATTAATGAAAACAAAAATCTGTCTTCCAACATTGTAATATATTTTCAATAATTATTTGAAGTTGCGAACACTCGGCCAAACGGATTTAATGCAGGGACACCTGTTTAGGTATTATTTATTCATAGGTCAGTATATAGTATGTCTCAATTACTCATACAGAGACATTAGTTTATGCTAATAAGTAGCACTAGTGAACTACTCGTACTTACCCTAATATTCTCTATATGTAATAGCTAAAACTAATAGCTTCCGTAGCTGCTGTATAATATATTAACTACGCACGAAGCTATTATGCAGTAATTTATTGTTTTAAAATGTTAATTATTTTATAATTAAAACTAGCTGATTATCCGCGTGTTTTAAGTGGGGGGGAATGCATTTTTATAATAACTAGCTATTCGCGTGTAATTGAAGTGATTAGAGATATAATATTTGATTCCTGTTTATAATAATTTAAAACTGGAATGGTATTAAAGTAGTATGAAACAGTCTAATAGCTGTAATAATCTGGAAGGGCTTAATAACCTTTGAATTCTACACAGACCTCTTGTAGATCAAGTGCACTGTGGGTTCTTTGTAACATTTCTGGTTTTTCAATCTATCTTCAGGATGACCAGACAGAATAAAAAAAAACCTCCTGTAGATCCATACCACTCCCTTGGATTTTATTTAATGGTTAATATGAGAAATTTATAGTAAAGTATGTTAGGCGGTTAAATGCTAGACCCGCAAAGCTAAGATGTATTGCGGTACTAGTCTAGCCCTTGGATTTTATTTAATGGTTAATACGAGATATTTATAGTAAAGTATGTTAGGCGGTTATAGGCTAGACCCACAATGCTAAGATGTATTGCGGTACTAGTCTAGCCCTTGGATTTTATTTAATAGTTAATATGAGAAATTTATAGTAAAGTATGTTAGGCGGTTAAATGCTAGACCCGCAAAGCTAAGATGTATTGCGGTACTAGTCTAGCCCTTGGATCTTATTTAATGGTTAATACGAGATATTTATAGTAAAGTATGTTAGGCGGTTATAGGCTAGACCCACAATGCTAAGATGTATTGCGGTACTAGTCTAGCCCTTGGATTTTATTTAATAGTTAATATGAGAAATTTATAGTAAAGTATGTTAGGCGGATAGGCTAGACCCGCAAAGATAAGAGGTATTGCGGTACTAGTCTAGCCCTAGGATTTTATTTAATAGTTAATATAAGAAATTTATAGTAAAGTATGTTAGGCGGATAGGCTAGACCCGCAAAGATAAGAGGTATTGCGGTACTAGTCTAGCCCTAGGATTTTATTTAATAGTTAATATAAGAAATTTATAGTAAAGTATGTTAGGCGGATAGGCTAGACCCGCAAAGCTAAGATGTATTGCGGTACTAGTCTAGCCCTAGGATTTTATTTAATAGTTAATATGAGAAATTTATAGTAAAGTATGTTTGCTAGTCGCCTCCGTCCACGACACCTAATTCGGTAGTTGGACGTAAAGCCTGCCTAAAATAATTAGACATTACATTGCCTATTAAAAAAATAAGGTCAGGGTTGAATAGTACGTAGAAAAATAGAGAGAGTTCATGTTATTTCCCGTGTAAACACAATTTGAAAATTTGACGCAAATTTTCATAAAATTTTCAGGTATACGTTAAAATGGAAATTTAGATTTAAAAAAAAATTTGGCAATTTTGATGACACAACCTTTAATTACTGGATTATTGATGCATAAGTTTTATATTATATCATGGGGGGAAAAAACCCCTGGAAATGACAGGGAAATTGTGGTTTCCTACTTGTAAATGTATTGTACGTAGCACTAATTTTCATTGCTTTTCATGTCAAAAGTGAATATGACGACAGGGAAATTAAATTCTATGGAAGTTTTGATATTCATCTGTGCCACCCATACTTGTTCTAATTGAAATTCGCAATTTGAAAAATATTAGAATGAGAACTGGCATACACAAAATTTTGAAATTAAAAATGGCTTTGAACATTAATTGCATTCAGAAAATAAAAAAGTAAAGTAATTGCCTATTATTTCAGGCAGGCTTTACGTCCAACTACCAAATTAGGTGTCGTGGTCGGAGGCGACTAGCAAACATACTTTAATATAAATTTCTCATATTAACTATTAAATAAAAACCAAAGACCTAGACTAGTACCGCAATACATCTTAGCTTTGCGGGTCTAGCCTATAACCGCTCCGCTACCGTGGCACCACAGATAATTAATGGCGTAATGTTAAAAGGGAAAATGATTAATAAGAAAACTCGAGACGATTTTCTGTGGTAACTGTTCTCCAGGTTCTATATTGCACTTTTTCTTTTTCAAACAATGAATTTTTAAAAAATCAGGGAATTCTTATTATCTTGATCTATTTAAAACTAGACATTACATTACGATGTGACACTTTAAATGTAACCTTTCTTCTCAGTACTGACGTAAAACGAATTATTCTTGAAAGATCCTCACATCCTGCTTCACACACACATACACACACAAGATCCAGTGAGTAAAAACACACATTTTTCCGGACTTGAAGACCCTAAATATGGATATTGCCTAATTCATGTCATAAGGGATTGTTCTGTGACTACTACAGACGCCCAGAACTAAACACTATTGCTAAGAGTTCTAATCTAAATTGTAACCAAACTATCTACGACTAAAATTCTTCCCCTTTATCCTAACCTTAGCACTTAACTTTTTTCTTAAATAGATTCTTAGAAGGTTCTTTTTATTGCCGCTATTCATTCCTTTGTATTCCTTTGAACATTAACAATAATAAAATATTCAGGAAAAGAGCTTTTATTCACATTATTTATTCATAGATTTTTCTTATTCATTCAAAAGTAACAAGACCAGTGTTGCTGCAGTGAAATGGACCACTGCCTCTTACTCAAGGTTGTAGTTCTAAAACTTTTTATGGAAAATATCGCTTAACACAGTTTTCCTAGCTTTTTTCTCCACCCTCCCTTGAGAAAATAAACTGGTTAAAGTTTTTCTTTTTCTCCTATCTTAACTTACTAAGAAATTTGGTTGACCTGCACAGTAGCGATTTATGAGTCGTTTAAATGATGCCTGGAGTATTTTTTTTTGTAAATGCTTTTTTATTCTCACAAATAACGTCATAAATATTCAGCTATTTCCTTCCCCCACCCAAAAGAAAAAAACAACAATTTGGATTCGCTCATGTACTTTGAAAAAAAAATCGACGCTTAGAATATTCTGTGCATTTCTTAATTTAGTGTAAAGAGTATTTCTAGGGCACGTTCTCGATTTTTAACTTGCTTTCGACAAAGTAGGGAACATTGAGTCATTGCTGAAATTTTGTAACTGTGCAGTAGGTCAGCTGTATAAAGCTGGAAACAGAGTGGAGCGGCGAGCAAAGCGGCGATTATAGTTGCTTCAGAGCAGCGAGCAAAGAGTCGCTGTGCACATAGTGACCGAGTTTAGTCGCGTTTCTCCATTCGACGAAACAAGATGGAGGAATTATTTCTATACGAGAATTCTACCTTCAAAAGTTTGGTATTTAGAGCAGCTTATTAGTAGCAGGAGGCTGCAGTGTTCCTTGATATAAACAGGACTAGACATGAACTTGGTGAATTCCATCACTTTGTACCAAACAACTTCGGGGGAGCATCCTAGCAAGTTTCACACGTATTTTTGAATATCTATTTCAACATTTGATCACATACTAGCCAGTGTTGAAGGCATAGAATAGGACTAATTTCAATGTTAACCCCATTAATCCTGTCCCATTTCTTATCCAACACAAATCGTGTTGACGTAGAAAATCCTTTAAGTCTCTCAAGAGGTTTCTTTACAAAAAAACTACACCAATAAATGCAGCAATATCCCATTTTAACCTTGAAAATTGAGCGCGATAAGAGCGAAGAAATCAAACATGTCACAACACATAGCTCTACTCCTCTCTCTTGGTAGCGTTGCTCTATCTTCGCTTTGCTCCCCCACTATGCGCGGTCCCATACGGTTAACTTGTGTTTGTTTTCGCCGCTTTACTCTTCGCTATCATCGCCACTTTGCTCGCCGCTCCACTATGTTTCTAGCCTAAGGGTTGATAGTCTAAAAATAACTGCACGAAAAAGTTGTAATATCGTTGATTTAATCCATCGTATGTTTATTATATTTTTGAAAGGTTTCAGATTTTCATCCATCACCAGATAGATAATTCTGTTTGGTGAGAGATTTCTACTTCTCTTATTCGGCTCACTGGTCAGCAATAGTATGAAGATTAACGAGAGGAAAAGACTAAATGATAAATTATTTGGTTGGTGTACAATTTCGGAGGTTAAGAAACGACGGAAATAAAGATTACGTGGACTAATGTGATTGACGAAGCTGCAGATGAGGGAGAAGTAAAGAAGAAAAAGAAATTGATTAAATTTGAAGTCGTCACATGGTTAGCTTGTGTATTAATTGAGCTTCAAGCTTAAACAAAAGTCAATAGAAGCTGAAACAAAGCTGTGAAGTTCATCTTTGGAGGTAAGTTAGTGAAGTTATGTAATAAAATGAAATGGCAGCGTACTGCTATAGTGCTTAGTTACGGTGGCGGGCGGGGGGGGAGAAAAAGCTGGCCCTCTATATATTGGACAGTTGAGTAATACGTAGTGAAGAAAAATCACGTAGGCCTAAAGGAGTTTTCCCGTTTTTCTTAGGTGGTAAAAGCTATGGGAGGAAGGGAGAAAAACTGTAGCAACCTATCTACAGTAAGTTGTAAGATCGAGGAAACTTACTCCTTAGGAGGGGGGGCGGCGGGTGGATGTTGTTGGAAAAGGGTCACGTGTGGCTCGCTACAGGAAGAGATGTCCAGGACACCTTGGGAACCAGGGCAAAGGATACGGGGGAAGAGAAGTTTCTCATTTGTCATCGCAGATAACCCGGGTGTCACTGAGTGCTTTCTATATCGTCCTGGATTCTCTTTTCCATTTTGTTTCTTCTGTCTCTCTCTCTCTCTCTTTCTATCGCTCTCGGAAATATCCAGGCTTAGATAGTGCCAACAACTATTAGCAGAGGCAACTATCATAAAACTATATCTATCTTGTCATTCTCCCTCTTTCTCAGGCTTCTGCTCTTCGCTATCTCTCCATCTTCTGTCACCGACTTTCTTTCTATTAATGATCATTATATTTGGACCATCATCGCTTAGCAAGACCAAAGTAGCTTAAGAACATTAAGATACCTCTCACTTCCGTCAGTGAGTACAACTTTTTATTTTCTCATATTCCTTGGGAGTGGGAAGTATTGCGATCAAATGTTCGACAATTTTCATGGGCAAAACGCGCAAAGAAGATATCTTTAACTTATTACCATCTTGGGAGCCACAGGTCGAATTAGAGGTCGTAATTTTACATTCGATACAGCATTTACTCAAAGGATTTTTCACATTATAGATATTTTTTTTTTTTTTTTTTTTAAATCGAGAAAATGGTCCAAATAATTTTTCTTTAAAATTCTGGAAATCTTGTCAGAAAATCTGGATCTGTTATAACGGAAAAAAGTCAAACTAACTTCATAATACTCGTTCATTCTTTTTGGTGACTGATTCATAGTTTCAAGTCAGTCCATGAACAGACAAGACAGAAGACACATCAACTCTGTAATGTAAAAATATTACTTTCTAAACTAGCCCTGAAGATGACCTAGTCCCTAGGTCGAAAGCTCGGCAAAATAAAGATTATAATGACTGAAACTGGCAGTTATTTTTTCAATCCAATTCATAATCAACTCCTCAACGTTTTCACTCTTCACCTTTCCAACTGATGATGAGCAAAATAATCACGAAATCAAAAGAATAATTTCCACCTCCAACGATTATTTTTCCTTTTTTCTAATTCAGGTTCCCCCCCCAAACTTGTTTATCTTTACAAAACAAATTTTCGCCTTTAACATTTTTCGTCAGGAGAGGGGGTGGGTGAGGGAGAAGAGAAAAAAGCAAAAGTGTTTGGGAAGCATCTAAAAAAAACCAGAGATCCCCTTGTGCTACCTATAATTTCTTACTTACAAAGTGAAACTTCCTTTGATATTGACGTCAAAAAAAAGTGGGGGTGGGAAAAAGTTTTTCCTCCCTTTCTCCAACCTCCGAAAAAAAAAGGAGAAAATGGTCTGGTAATACTGTTAAGAAAAGAGGTTGGTTATAAAAGATCAAAACAAATTGACGGAAAGAAAGTTGAACCCGAAACGTGCTACGACCCCCCCCCCAAATTACACCACCCAGGAGAAATAAAGTTACACTTTCTGCACCTATCAATCGCTACTCCCCTCCAAACACATTACGTAACAGGAAATTATCATCTGTTCAAAAAAAAAAAAAAACAGATCCGTCTTCCTGTCCCCAAATTTTTCAATCCAAATTTCGAACTTTACTAACATATACTGAAATGGAGATTAACAGGAAATTCTAATCATCACATCATCAAAGAACTGCCTTAAATGGATTTTCCTTTAAAGAGAAAAGAAAAAGGGATCAAGATCAATATTATATGAGGGCACCAAAGGAAGTGATACGGAGAATGGGTAATCTAAGTGTGACCAAGATGTTGGTGAATAGTAAGCTAACCTAAGACTAATAGATCCACAAAAAAAAAAAAAAAAACGCAAACTACATGCGAATAGATTATAGTTGCATAAGTCTAATGACTACAAATGAGTGGAAGCTTCCTCCAAACGGAAGTATAGTCCCGCTCGGAGCCAGTGGCATTTTTGGCTTCTTTGGCGAGGGGAGGGGTTATGGGTCTCGTGGTCATTCTATAAGTGGGTTAGGATTTATAAATATAAAAATGATTGAAGATTTCATTTTTTATTTATCTTTGGCGAGGGGAGGGGTTATGGGTCTCGTGGTCATTCTATAAGTGGGTTAGGATTTATAAATATAAAAATGATTGAAGATTTTGATTGAAGGATGGTGTAGAAGGAGATTTCAATGTTATTGTTGAGAAAGATTTAAACTTTCAACTGGAATGTATGGCTACAATAGGAACTGGAGTATTGGACCCCAGACTAACGTACGTAGTGATTGAAAGTCTGTCATTTACATAAGGCATTTGTTTTGCCTTGCGAGTTATCAACATGGTTAATTGTGAGTGTAAGGTTGACCTATATAAGTCTTGTGAGTCACGAATATGGTTAATTGTGAGTGTAAGGTTGACCTATATAAATCTTGTGAGTTACCGACATGGTTAAATATGAGTGTAAGGTAGACCTATATAAGACTTGTGAGTTACCAAGATGATTAAATGTGAGTTTAAGGTTGATCTATATAAGTCCTGTGAGTTACCAAGAAGATTAAGGAACTATTTCATGAACTGAAAAAGAAAAAAAAACCTTCCGAGCAAATTCAATTTATAAACCTAAAAAATACTGAGGAGAAAATCAAGAAATAGCCCAGCTGTAGTAGCTGCATTTCTGTTTACTGAAATTGCCACTAGAGTTCTCCACCGTCTGGACTGTAATGTAAGCTTACAGCCTATTTAATGGCGTGTTACTTGCCTATTTCTTATTTATCTATTTCACGATTAAACAACTCAAATTCTGAACTTTTTTGTTTCTGTTATTGATAATTGTGTAAAACATGAAGTATTATTCCAAAAAGAAATATTATTTATCGTATTTTAAAGGAGATTTTTTTTTCTTGCTTTAATCGAAAGTTTATCAAATACCTATGGGAGAAATGTTGGAAAAAAAATTTTAAATTAATTATTTCTATGAAATTATAATGTTTAAAGTAGTGGCCAATCACAGCGTAGTACGGTTGCAGGCGGTGGGCGGGTCATGCCCACCTCTAGTGTAGTCACGCCCCTTCCAATGAAAACCAGTTATGGGCTGGGCCAAAACGTATTAACAATTGTGCTACAATACCTACCTCTTATTTTTCTATATCTTTCATTATTTTCTCATATTTTATTAACTTTCTTTTATATTTTTACAAAGAATATTAATCTTAAGTAGATACTGAGAAAAAATGCTAACAAATTATTATTTTTGTTAAATATTCTCAATTTTCAAGAAATTTGTTATTAATTTAAGATCGTTTTCGAATAGTTTTCACCAATATTCGACAGTTTCACTTCACTTTCTCAAGAAAAGAATCTCGTATGGACACTCACATGACTTTTTCTTACCACAATTTATGAATGTAAGTGAATTTTCTTGTAACTTAGAATTGCATAAAAAAAAGATCAATTTAATAATAATGTTGATAGAGTGCGACACATTCCCTCTGAACCAAACTATTAATTAAGAAACAATTACAAGCCAAACTGACATTTAAGCTTAAATACGCCATTAGATCAACTATAAATGGCAAATTCGTAGTAAATTACAGAAAAAGTCTTTCTTTGAAATTGCACTTCTGGTGTATTGATTTTCTTTCTTCTTGGAAGTTTGGTTAGAAGTTTAATAATCAAATACTTAATACTTGAAATATCTGAAAAGGAAGTTTAGAAAGTCTTATTTAACCCCTCCTAAATAAATAAAATTGCTTGGGAGAACACGATTGTTATAAATGTAATATTACTACATGTATATAGTATGTAAACAAAGTTTAAAAGAACAAATCGATTCTAGAAACTAAATAATCGCTTGCTTACTGTAATTTTAATCCACAATATGATCGGCTGATTCTCTTCAGACTTTTGAACATCTGTTAACTTTGAAATAGTTTTAATATTTTATAGTTGTTATGACCGTACAATTCACGGGAATGGCACTAAGACGGAAGTCCCTCACACTCACTCTAAAGAGTCTTTTTATGGATTTCCCTTGGGAAATGTTCCAACTAAATATTATCTAGACATATGCAATTAGTAGGCCAATGTTCTGGGAAAGTGAAAGTCTGGGAAAGTTGTGCCTGAGGAAAATCCCAAAGAACGGAAATGTCGATTCAGTAAAGAGGCCTTTCCGGTTGGTTTGAATCTGAACTAAATTTTAAATTAGATGATGCATTTATCGTTTTGGGGTATTTTGATCACACGTACACATATACATACAAGGAAAGGATTTGATGATCAGATTTGGCGATTCCCTTAAGGTAGCACAGCAAAACAGTGGTCCACAGATCGAACGCCTGCGCAATGCCAAGGATAACCTAACAATAATGCATTCCAATATCTTATCCATAAAAAGGAAGAAGCCTTACAAGGCGATAATATCGAGGTTGATGGCAGCTAAATTCCACCAGAAAACTGAACCAATAAAACATTTAAAGAACCAATAACCTCCTTGACTTTCACCGCAGCAGCTTCTAACTCACATCAATAACTAATACACAGTTGATCTAGAGGTAGTGACCTAGGTAAGCTGCGTAACGCTCTCCCTATTTTGACGTCATATCACAGCTTCCTCGATCAGTTAGAATACAGTTTCTCTGCCAAATCTCTTCTTCTCTTCAGCCACTTCCCCAACAGAGAGCGTAGAGCTTCCCCCACTTCCACTCATATCCCCCCTACATTACTACGTACCTCCACCACTAACTGCTATATTATTCAATTATTCACAGCTAATGGAAGACTGTTGTACGTTGGACACCTTGCTCACATCGTGTTTGTGAACTTTAATACCATAACCTACATAAAGGAACCCATCCAAGTCTTAAAAACGGCTTTTTCGTCCATCTATCTATCTTACCTTTTCCTTCCGCTCTTTTATTACTCGACAATCACGATATCTCAAATCTTATTTAAGCTTATTATCGATTAAAAAATTAAAATTAATTAGCATTTAAATTTTTTAAACGTTTTTTACTTGCCTGATCTATTACTGATCATGTGGAAGAATTTTTAAAAGTAGGGGAGGATTGCTCACTAAATTAAGGGATGATACAAGCAGCCTCTAGGCTGTGTTGCTTTGGGAAACAGGACCCTTCTCTTGTCTTACTACTGAGTAAGATCCTGAACCTAGTAAGCTAGTTTACCTAGCGGGTAGTAGAATCAGCCTCTAGGCTGTGTTGCCTTGGGAAACAGGACCCTTCTCTTGTCTTACTACTGAGTAAGATCCTGAACCTAGTAAGCTAGTTTACCTAGCGGGTAGTAGAATCAGCCTCTAGGCTGTGTTGCCTTGGGAGACAGGACCCTTCTCTTGCCTTTCTACTGAGTAAGATCCTGAACCTAGTAAGCTAGTTTACCTAGCGGGTAGTAGAATCAGCCTCTAGGCTGTGTTGCCTTGGGAGACAGGACCCTTCTCTTGTCTTACTACTGAGTAAGATCCTGAACCTAGTAAGCTAGTTTACCTAGCGGGTAGTAGAATCAGCCTCTAGGCTGTGTTGCCTTGGGAGACAGGACCCTTCTCTTGTCTTACTACTGAGTAAGATCCTGAACCTAGTAAGCTAGTTTACCTAGCGGGTAGTAGAATCAGCCTCTAGGCTGTGTTGCCTTGGGAGACAGGACCCTTCTCTTGCCTTTCTACTGAGTAAGATCCTGAACCTAGTAAGCTAGTTTACCTAGCGGGTAGTAGAATCAGCCTCTAGGCTGTGTTGCCTTGGGAAACAGGATCCTTCTCTTGTCTTACTACTGAGTAAGATCCTGAACCTAGTAAGCTAGTTTACCTAGCGGGTAGTAGAATCAGCCTCTAGGCTGTGTTGCCTTGGGAGACAGGACCCTTCTCTTGCCTTTCTACTGAGTAAGATCCTGAACCTAGTGAGTTGGGGAGCATTACCTACTAGATTACCTAGCGGGTAGTAGAATTAGTCTCTAGGCTGCGATGTTTTGGGAAACAGGACCCCCTGCCTTCTATCTCAATAATAATTGAAGAATCCCCCTAGTTACACGCTACCTAGATGAAAATAGCCAAGTTAATGATTAGAGCGAAAAATCACAATAAAAAGGAATCGGAGCCATAAAATCACTAACACGCTGGAATAAAGGAGAATTTACCGGTTGAATACTAATAACCTTTGATTGGCTAACTTTGAATAAAAGATTGAATAATGAATACGTATTCATTAATGATTGTGCCTAAATAGGAGCTAGTAAATGGCATGGAATAAAAAATCTAAAAAAAAAGATTCAAATGATTGCTGCGGGTGGGGTTAGAGAAAGAGAAGGAGAAATGTGTGTGTGTGAGAGAGAGAGAGACGATAGTTTGGGAGTTTAGGTCGCAAATCGCCATTCGTCTAAAACAGATAAAAGTTAAATCGTTGTTTAATAGCTTTCAAACCACCGCCTCCGCCGCCTGCCGCCGCCATTTACTCGGCCACCGCCCCCCCAAACCATTTCTATAACTGAAACGCTAACTGTGCTGAATGGCAGGCACCCACACAGTAACCACAGTAAGGACGATACTTCCAGAACACTTTACAATAAACCGTGGCTATTTCCGTTTTATTCCAACTTACTTTCCGTTTCATTTTACTAAACACTCTTGTTTTATTTAACGCACGCGTAAACACGTACAAACGGGCGCCTAAACCACTCATGCATTATATGTAATAACTAAATAATATCTATTCCTTTATTTATTTATTTTGTAATACAGAAAAAAGGAAAAAGAAAGAAAAGTATATTAAATTCCCATTTCCTTTTATGAATAAATTAGTTCAACATTCTAATTTTTCCAATAACTCTATTAAAAAACCCCTGATTATTACAAAGAAAATTATTGTTAAATGACAAAATTTGAAAAATTTCAAATTAAATCCTGTGCACAAAAAAATTTGTTGAATAATTTATTAAAAATAACCCAGTCCTACCAACCGTTAGCTGTAAAAAACTTGACAAAACAAAAAAGAAAAACTTAACTCTAAATAAACATAAATAACAATAACACAATAACGACAGAAAAAAAAAAAAAAAAAATCGAAATCTTATTATTTATTCAATTATGACGCAAGAAATGATGACCTCACTTTTTTTTTTGCAAAATTATTTATTTTCTGTTATGTTTACGATGATTACTTATTCAAGAAATATTGTATACATCATTAATATTAAAATCAGCTGATATTAGAGAATGTTCCTCCATTAATAAATTAAATGTATACGATAACTTTGGCGGTATTAATTGAATTATTAAATAAATAAAAAAAGTCAATTTTTGTCTGTTTGTGAGTTACCGATTGTTGGTAATACCTACACTTGTAAGACGAACTTATAAAGTGTAAAATATGAAAGTAGTAATAACCATTACGTGAAATATTACGTCAGAAATAGCATGATCATCAAATCATAATTGATCAAAAAGAATAAACAAATTTTATTCCGAATAAAATCGAATACAAAACAATTTTGAATGAAGAGGGGTGAGAACCGTCAATCAGGTTCGGCATCACAAAAGAATCTATACGTTTATTTTTATTCAAATCGATTTGGCAAGGAAAATACGGTATAATTGATTGGGAGTTATCATTCGTAATATTGTAATCAAATGACCATAATTTCCCCGCCAACCCCTTATTCCGTCAAATTCTCTTTTCACTGATTTCACTATTAGCCCACAACATCAAAAGATTTTTTTTCATTTTTTGTTTGTTTATTTTGTAAAATTAATTTAATATGGGCAAAAACACAGAAGTGATTTGTATTTCTATCAATTTATTAGCATTTTCCGGAAAAAAGGGAAACAATAGTCTTAATTTGAACGTTACTCATCGGGACTAGGGAAAAAAAACCATGGAAATTTAAAACAGCTACCATTAGAACGTCCTGTGTTTTAGAAGCAGGAATATTGGATTGGAATTACTGGAATGCGACGATTGAACCCACCAATAATACAACTCCGTAATCCCAGGACAGGTTGTACAAACTGCTTTTGTTTTAAACCAAGTTAGTTTACAGGAACCTCTCGCTCACATATCTTGGTAGTAGTTTCAAAGTATGTTTTATCCTTTTAAGTCCTACTCAGATTAGTGGACTTGATATAATCCTAGTTAACTTTCTTTGTCCACATATTGTGGATAGAATGAAGTAGATGAGAGTTCTTCTAACTTACAGTAAAAGAGGAGATTAAGTTTGTTGTTTTTTTTTGGTTTTCATTCCCAGTAATTTTCAACTTAAGGGAATCACACTAGACAAAACCATGGTTTAAGGGAACTGTCACACTAATAAATGGGTTGTTTCGACAGTAAGCAGGCTGAGAGCGAACCACGCGCTGTGTGTGGATCATATCTTCATAGAATCAATTGCGAAGATTGCGATGAGGAGGAAGATTTCAAACATATAATAATATGTCCACGTTATTTGGTAGAAAGGAAACGAATGTTTCGACGACATTTACAGGTATTTAGACGGACCATTTCGCTATGAAGACATGATATTCTCCACCAACATCTATGTGCTTAAATCTGTAGCAGAGCTAGCTAAGAAATATGAGTGTTTTTAAAAGTTATAGCCGATTAGAATGAATGGAAGAAAATGATTAGAGAAGGATTACGGTGATTTTAATTTTGGTTAAGCTATAAGGATGGCAGGAATATAGAGTACTGATCTATCCATTAGTTGTAAGTTTGTAAGTAAATAGTTGTATATAGTAGAGGGATGAATGTGTGAAGCGAATGTATTTATAAGTAAGAATGGAGAGTGAGTGATATTCTAGTGATAAGCACCTAGACCAAGGATGAGCAACACGCGGCCCGCCAAGCATTTCTAAAATTGAATTTATTTTATCGACTTTCTCCCATCAATATATTGTTATAAAATTAATTATAATAAAATGGTAGTACATACTAAACCGAAATATTTTTTTATGGCGAGTTACTTGTCGACGACGTTTTTAAACATGCAATACGAACGCGCCGCGTCTGCGCGATTTTTTTTGCGACGAGATACACACTTGTCGGTGACTTGTTCAAACATACAATACTGACGTTTCGTAAATTATTAGTAAGAGTTAATCTATGTGCGGCCCGCAAAAAAAAATTTAAATTTAAATTGGCCCATTGATTAAAAAGGTTGCTCACCCCTGACCTAGACGATGCTGGCTGTATATATACTCGTAGACGATGCCAAAAAAAAAAAGATCCTGTAAGGCTAAATCCTCTAGCGATAACCTGGATCAGTGAAAACCCTAAATACGAAATACTACAAGGCCAAAAGATACTATACTTCCGATTCACGGTAAGCGGGAGTAAAACCAAAAAAATAATAATAAAAGTTTAATAAATCCCATTGTTAATGAATTTCCCAGTTTTTCCAGACTGTCCTCACTAAGTGAAAACTAATTTAGCCCCAAAAAGAAATTATTAGTTTATATTAGAATATTGCCAGAGGAAAAACTTTTTTTCTTTTTATGGAAATTAATTTTCACGCTTGTTTGATTATTAAGAAAATTTTAGCCAGCAAAATTTCCCGCCTTTAACTTCTTCATTATATTAGTTACAGAAAAAGAAAAAAGTGAAAAAGTTCGTACTTTACTTTTTATTCAATTTTATTACACTGTTTATTCAGGAGTTTAATAAAACATTATTACACTCTGATTAGATTTTGATTAAATGTTTAAAACTTTCTAAGTAATGTAATAAAGCGTTTTTAAGAACAATTTTCTCAGCTACCTGAAAAACAGGTAGCTGAGAAAATTTTAAATCAAATATTTTACTACGTAATGTAAGTGTAAAAATTCAGTTTCTTTTAAAATATAATATTTATCTAGCTAGGGATGGGAATTTTCCAGAAATGACGAGGGAATAATATTGTTATACTTCTTAATTCTGTATTCAGGGAGACCTCTACAGGAGTTTAAGGCACTAATTTTGGGAGCATCACAGACAGAGTGGGTAAAATAAGTACGAGGGTCGTTTGAAAAGTCCGTGCAAAAATAAAAACTACTTAATTTTTTGGCGTAAACCTTTTTTATTTTTCAACAGTCTCCTTTTAGGCTTATACACTTCGTCCAACGCTGCTCTAGTTTGTAGATCCCTTCCGAATAATAGGATTTGTCCAAGTCTGAAAAATAGCCATTCGTTTCTGCAATCACCTCCTCGTTTGAATAAAATCTTTTTCCCGCCAGCCATTTCTTCATGTTGGGGAACAAATAGTAGTCCGAGGGAGCCAAGTCTGGAGAATAGGGGGGGATGTGAAACGAGTTGGAACCCTATTTCCCATTAATTTTGCGACCACAACTGCTGAGTTGTGAGCTGGTGCGTTGTCGTGATGGAAAAGGACTTTTTTGTGGGCCAATCGTGGGCGTTTTTCTTGCAGCTCGGTTTTCAAACGGTCCAATAACGATGAATAATATGCACCTGTAATAGTTTTACCCTTTTCCAGATAGTCGATGAGGATTATTCCTTGCGAATCCCAAAAGAGAGTCGCCATAATCGGAACGGTCTTCGCCTTTTTTTGGCGCAGATTTCCCCTAGGTAACCCATTGTTTAGATTGTTCTTTGGTCTCAGGAGTGTAGTGATGTATCCATGTTTCATCCACAGTGTCCTGCGGATTCTTCTGGAACAGCTGCAAACCGTCCTTGCAACACTTCACACGATTTCGTTTTCGGTCAAGCGTGAGCAATCGCGGCACCCATCTTGCGGATAGCTTTGTCATGTCCAAATGTTGATGCAAAATATTATGTACCCGTTCATTCGAGATGCCCACAGCACTTGCAATCTCACGCACCTTCACTATTCTGTAATCCATCACCATATCATGGATTTTATCAATGATTTCTGGAGTAGTAACCTCAACAGGGCGTCCAGAACGTTCAGCGTCACTTGTGCCCATATGGCCACTCCGAAAATTTTGAAACCACTTATAAACTGTTCTAATCGAAGGTGCAGAGTCACCATAATGTTTATCAAGCTTCTCTTTAGTCTCCTGAGGCGTTTTGCCTTTCATAAAGTAGTGTTTAATCAACACACGAAATTCTTTTTCGTCCATTTTTTGAAAATCACTCGACTTCCTCGATTCAAACGAATGCCAAACACAAAGAAATAGACCGATCTGGCTGAAACTTGGTGTGTGTTCTTCCAAGAGATGCTACTAACTAAACATAACCTCGATACGCGCCAGTGGTGCTATCTCTCTGACTTTGCACGGACTTTTCAAACGACCCTCGTATTTTTTTTATTATGTTATAAATTTAAATATTTGTAATAATGTTATCCTTATCGCGTTATCCTTGCATTCAGAAGCACACAGAGAGCTGAGGAAAGAAGTATTCTAAATATTAAAAGGAAAGATAAAGTAAGGAATACAGAGATTCTGAGCAGGGCTACAGCTTTCTACAAGTGGTGGTGCAAAATGGCCAAAAAAAAAAAAAAAAAAAAACTCAATTTGAGATGGGCAGAAACACGTATCTCGACACCTGGACAAGTAGTGTTGCTGAATGGTGTCCATTGGATATGAAAGTAGGAATAGAGGTAGACAGTTCTTAAGAACTGGAAAGACGAGATCCAGAAATAACGCTGGATCTAACTGAAGTTCCAGGGCTAAAGATAAACAGATATGGAGAGAATTGGGAGAGAGGCCTTTGCCCAAGAATGGGCATAATTCCGAAAAGCAGAAATTTGGTTATTTTTGTGTTATTTTAGTCTTTGGTTTTATATTTTGTTGTAAAAGAAAGATAGTATGGTACTTTTTAATGTTATTTTTTTGTATTTTTTTTTGGGGGGGGGATAAAGGCTTTATTTATTATTATCAATTTGATCTAATAAATAATGTAATAACAAATAAATAAGCCATAAAAAGAGAAAAATCGCAAGAAAAAAATTATACAATTTACTAGATAATTCAATTACAAACTCCAAACTCCAAAATTCCAGATGTAATTTTACTTCTAGCTAACATTACACAATGTTTTTATTTATTAGACGCCACGAAAACCGAACAGTTATAGGCAAAGCCCATAAGAGGTTTTAACCAGTTAAACGTAGAATTTAGTTTTACCCCCCCCCCCCAAAGTGTGCGAAATTAAAATCAGACAATGACGTGTATACACGTCGATCGCAGGACAACAAAACAACCAAAAGTTGTACGCCATAATAGTCACTGCAAGTGACTTTTTCTGCAATTTCTGAGGGGCTTGAGATTACCAGAGCATTCTGTGCTCATTCAAAAATCTTGCACCGCTTCACGTATGCATAAGCTCTAGTTAACTAGAGACGCAAGAGCTTTTACTAGGAAGAAAAGAGCTTTGAATTCTCTGTGCAAAATAAAATCTTGCTCGTACTGGAGGTCTGAACGGTAAAAACAGAGCTTCTATTTGTATGCCTAATTCCCCAATCTCTAATGCGGAGACCAAACATGTACCAACCACTTATCATTTGGCTGACTCCCTCCACCACCCTCCGTATAAAATACTTGGTAAGATGAAGGAAACATCTCACCAAATAATACTCTTATTGTATTTTATTAAAATTTAGAGTTTTTATAGTAACGGCAATTTTATATTTTTCACAAAGAGTATACACGTCGAACGCACCGAAATAGAGATTTGGTTTGACCTGTATACACGTATACACGTATAACTGGTTAAGTAAATTTATGAATTAGAACTTTGGGAATAGTATAAAGAGAAAGTCGAATAAATGGTCACATCAAAAAGGTCAAGATTTGAACTTCAGTCTCCTCTAAAACCTCAGAGCTGTAAACACCAAACAATAAAGTACTTAGGGTTTGATGTAGCGTGTGGGTCTAAAAAAAACCTTCATCATTATTTTGGATTAGAAAAACTTATCCTCAAAGGACAGATCGAAACTTTCAAATTACCTTCAAGTGAAGGTCTCTAAATGGCGTCGGAGGCTAAGAAGGACATAAAAACTGTACAAGAATTTGAAGTGAGGAAACAACAAAATTTGGCATTCCATTTACCGCGTGGAATTTTTACTACAAATTACATTTACACTGAATTGCCACGAATATTTCTTTAATTAAAATTAGTGCTGTGCCTTAACGGAAGTAAGTGGAACTAAAGAATGATATAATTAGTTGGAGAAAAAGAGGGGAGATTTCCTCTCTTTTATTTCCTCTTTCTCCGGGAAAGAAGAAGCATTGCGATCCTTATTATTAATTTTTTTTTTCCAAGTTTATTTATTTTTACAACTGCAGTTCTGCAACGAGTGCAGCTGATCCAATGCATTCTCTTTCTCTACTGAGATAAAGAGAGAGAGAGAGAGAGAGAGAGAGAGAGAGAGAGAGAAAAGAGAATCCAAGTTTCAGGGTTGAGAAAATCATAAGTTTTTCCAAATTTTCACTTTTCCGATATCATGTTCTACGTGTATTTAATAGCTTGTATGATCATTACTCAACTAGCAAATGCTTTCTAGGCACTAGAACTGCGCTAGTGATTGCAGGCACCATCCCTGGGAAAGATGATAGAGAGAGAGAGACTTCTAGAAAGTAGACGGTAATTGCCTAGAAAACTGAATACAGCAAATTTCTAGTTGGGCAGAAGAGAAGATGATGTGTGCCAGGAGGAGGTCATTGGTAATTCCCTGAAGGTAATCAGCTCACGTATTCTCCAGGATGATTTCCACTTCTACTACTAGTACGTCCAGCTGGGGCGACCGCCCTGAACTATCTTACGCCCTAGTTTGGCGTCTATGACTATGTCTCTAGAGGAGAGAGAGAGTGCATTGCAGCTTTAACCATATCAAAAGTTGAGAGGGAATAAAATGTAAGTAATAAGTCCTTAAATCATCTTATTTAAAAAGGAATCAACTCTAAAAAGTTCCTTTTTTTACATAATCTTTTGAACAGCTTTTTAGTCATTCAATAAATTACAAAGAAAAGGGGGAAAATTCCGTTCAGAAAAGTGTACTTGGGCTTATGCTTTTTCACGTTTAAAGTTCAGTCGAATTGTAAAGTTTAAGCTCCAAAATGTAACTTGCACTTCCTAAAATCACTGTTTCGTAATCAAAAAAACTTAAATATTTCCGGCGTGTAACGTAAATTTGACACGATAGTAATATTTTCCCATATTTACCTTGAACGATACTTTAGACGTAAAGCCCACCTTGAAAAATAGGCATTACTTTATTTTTCACTTACTTTTCTTACCTAGTGAGAGATAAAAGAAGAAAAAAAGAGAAAAACTGGCAATATTTTGGGAGAAGCAGGAAATATATACCACTTTCCGCCACGCGCTTTTCCGGCTGTCCTTTTTCATAAAGCTGACAGACAATACCGAAGGAACTAGGCTTGGGCTTACTTTTCTTTTCTTTTTTTTTTACAAATACCTATATACAGGAACAAACACGTATACATTATTTATTTGGAGAAAGAGTACAAGCTTGCCACTACACCACCCATCTTCGAATGTATTGCCGCTTCTTCGAGGCATCTACACCTACCAACCCACTTCCTACTCTAGTACTTCCAGCGTTCGATACCGTTCCACCGGAAGTACGACCGTATCAACATTTCATCACGTGAATTATTGGAAAGCGTGAGGTGAGATAGATGGTACGTGGTAAGAATAGAGTATCATTCCTAGACGGTTTTATGGGTATAATATTGTTCATTGAGACTTCCGATAAAAGCTAGATGAACTTGAATTTTTTTTAGAGCCCAACTCCAAACCGAACAGTTCCATATTAACTGAATAGTAATCATTAAGAATGTTCTTCAGACATGGAATTTTTTGCTAAGTGATTATTTCGTCAGTTAATAATGAGGTAAGAACCTGCAATACAGATATTATGTGTACCAGGGTCGTTTGAAAAGTCCGTGCAAAGTCAGAGAGATAGCACTACTGGCGCGTATCGAGGTTATGTTTAGTTAGTAGCATCTCTTGGAAGAACACACACCAAGTTTCAGCCAGATCGGTCTATTTCTTTGTGTTTGGCATTCGTTTGAATCGAGGAAGTCGAGTGATTTTCAAAAAATGGACGAAAAAGAATTTCGTGTGTTGATTAAACACTACTTTATGAAAGGCAAAACGCCTCAGGAGACTAAAGAGAAGCTTGATAAACATTATGGTGACTCTGCACCTTCGATTGGAACAGTTTATAAGTGGTTTCAAAATTTTCGGAGTGGCCATATGGGCACAAGTGACGCTGAATGTTCTGGACGCCCTGTTGAGGTTACTACTCCAGAAATCATTGATAAAATCCATGATATGGTGATGGATGACTAGAAGAGTGAAGGTGCGTGAGATTGCTAGTGCTGTGGGCATCTCGAATGAACGGGTACATAATATTTTGCATCAACATTTGGATATGACAAAGCTATCCGCAAGATGGGTGCCGCGATTGCTCACGCTTGAACAAAAACGAAATCGTGTGAAGTGTTGCAAGGACGGTTTGCAGCTGTTCCAGAAGAATCCGCAGGACTTTAAGCGTCGTTTCGTCACTGTGGATGAAACATGGATACATCACTACACACCTGAGACCAAAGAACAATCTAAAGAATGGGTTACCAAGGGGGAATCTGCGCCAAAAAAGGCGAAGACCGTTCCTTCGGCCGGAAAGATTATGGCGACTGTCTTTTGGGATTCGCAAGGAATAATCCTCATCGAATATCTGGAAAAGGGTAAAACTATTACAGGTGGATATTATTCATCGTTATTGGACCGTTTGAAAACCGAGCTGCAAGAAAAACGCCCACGATTGGCCCACAAAAAAGTCCTTTTCCATCACGACAACGCAACAACTCACACCTCAGCAGTTGTGGTCGCAAAATTAATGGAAATAGGGTTCCAACTCGTTTCACATCCCCCCTGTTCTCCAGACTTGGCTCCCTCGGTCTACTATTTGTTCCCCAATATGAAGAAATGGCTGGCGGGAAAAAGATTTTATTCAAACGAGGAGGTGATTGCAGAAACGAATGGTTATTTTTCAGACTTGGACAAATCCTATTATTCGGAAGGAATCAACAAACTAGAGCAGCGTTGGACGAAGTGTATAAGCCTAAAAGGAGACTATGTTGAAAAATAAAAAAGGTTTACCCCAAAAAATTGAGTAGTTTTTATTTTTGCACGGACTTTTCAAACGACCCTCGTAATGTAGTTGGTAATACCATTGTAGGAGCCAGGACTACGTAATTCTACAGCTGGGATAACTTTTATGCTTCTAAGATTCAAGATCTCTGATAAAAAAAAAAAGAAGGATAAAATGAACTTCAACTTCTTCAGGAACCCTAAATTTACTTTTCAAAAATTGTTGTCTAAAAACACAAAAACTTCGGGATTAGCGGACTCACAGGCAAACACAACCGGAACATACCATCAACGCCAGCGGACATGATTACAGTATCCTTACTAGAGTTAAAAAAAAACAACAAAAAACAGACCATTTAATACAAAAGAGAACGTTAGTTTTTGAATAATCTTTTACACTTACGAATTACAGCCTCCACCAAATTATAGTTTGCCTTATTGAAGGTGCTTACCTGTAACACACAAAAAAGTAAGGTGATTTAGTTATTAAGGAAATTTTTGGTATCAAAATTAGCTAAATTTCCAAGATTTCCCACAAAAAAAACTATAAAAACGTTAAATGTAATAAATTCTATAATTAATAAAGTAAAGTAATCGCCTATTTTTTTCAGGCGGGGCTTAACGTCCAACTACCAATTAGATGTCGTGGATAGGGGCGATAGGGACGTTTTAACTATAAACAATTTTTTTTTGCTAACAAATAAAAAGTAGCCCATAAGCGGGATTCGAACTGGGGATCTCTCACTCATATAGCCACGCTCTTGACCACTAAATAAATAATATTTTTCTGCAACCATGTAGGGAAGTTCTCATTACTCAATTAAAATCAGCTGTGTAATGCCCAACTTCCTACACTAGTGGGGGGAAATTCCCATTAGTGTCACTTTCCGCACAAGTGAGTGGAAAAACTTTATTGTGCTTCCTTGGTATAAGAAGTTTTGTTATTAACATAAATATTTTCTGTAAAACTTTAATAAGCTTATTTAACGTAACTAAATAATTAAAAAACGAATATTAAAAAATAAAATAAAAATGGAAAGGAATATAGAAATAAAAATAATACTTTAATAAATAATTAGATATTTTTAATTATAACAGTTAAAAAGGTTATAGTGTTACCTTATAGAAATTTAAAATGGATTTTAGTGATTCCTGTTTAGAAAACACTCCTCCATCAATAAATGAAACAGCAGAAAATGTAATAAGTAATGTAAATAATTGTAATATAACAATAAATGTTTATAATAAATAAATTACTTTTTGTAGACTGTAAAAATGAAATTTTTAATTTTATTAGTTAATGAATCTAATGGTTGCAGAAAAAATATAATATTTAACTCGAGTGTAAAGTATTTTCCTCACACTCGGCAATTTGCACTTGCACTCGCATCGCTTCGCTCGCTCGAGCGTGCAAACCCTGCCTCGCGTGAGGAAAAGTACTACTTTCCACACTTGTTAAATAAATAATATTTAATAATTATAGGTGACTCCAAATAGAAAAAAAAATAAGTTTTTTTTTTTTTTAGCATAGACGTCAGCAATTTCCTAGGAGATAAAAAGAAGACACAGACTCCCTAGAAATATTTTTTTTAAAGAAACTGCAGTAAAACCTGTTTTTCTGCGCATGATAGGGACCGCATAAAAATAGTTTTCAATCAGAAAACATGTCAAAACTTGTCGAAATAGTGAGAGAAAGTGCTTTCCCAAATAAAATAAATAATTAAATCACCATGGTAACAGTTTAAAAAAAAATTAAATTTCTCATTTTAAACATGGGAGAAATTTTCAAAATGTACACAATTCAAAGCTACTCGTCTTAGTCCAAAATTACGCGCATATTTTTGAGATGAACTGATTTCGTCACTTGAAGGTATTAGAGTTGATACTTTTTTTTTTGTTACCATTTAGTGGGTGATAAGTTTCTGGGACGGTGGTAGTTTGATCAGCTGCTTGTGAACTTCACGATATCCAGATACAGGATAATCGAAGCTTCTTTTTGGGATTCTAATCTGCTGCAAAAGCTCTGGGATCCCTGTATATACAGCTTTATCCGCTCTCATAGAAACCGGGTTCTTCTAGTCCGGTCTTCATGTTCTGTCAAGTTATTGATAAGTACCACTATCATTTACGGGTTTCGTTCTTAATCAAAAGTGTCTAAACCTGCTCTGCAGATGTTTTATGCTAGAGCGACGATTTCTGTTGATGACGTGGACGAGTTTTTGGTTAGATTCCTATGGGTGATGACGTATTCAGGCTTTCCAGCACGAATTTAAAATGTTTGTTGTTTTATTTCAGCAATTACTGCATGTAGCGTGGTTTATACATTGAGCATACCTAATGAAATTGTTTAATGCAATCAATATTCAGAATCTTGGTACTTTCATTCACAGATCACATAAAAAAACGGACCTCACAAAAACAGGATTGGCTGAAATTTGCGCTGATTGAATTGCTGAACTATCTGAATTTAGGTCTGCCCTTGTCCTTTATCTACCATCTTTTATACGCCTTGATTCTGTTGCATTTTTTTTGTGTATTCTTCTTCTGTAGAACGTAGAACCCGTCTATTTAATTTATTTATGGACAAATAAGAAAATGGAACCAAAAAGGTATTTGTCAGCGAATATTTAACTGTCAATGGTTAAGCTTACGTTGTACCTAAATAGCTAATTGTATGGCCACTAAGCTTAGCAGAATTCTTAACAAATATGTCAATCTACGTCTGATATTCGCCCATCCATCCAGGACCATCTAGAGACAAGTTTAATGAGAAATCTATTTGCTTGACAGAACTGACAGATAATCTAACAAGGGTTCCTTGAACTACATATTTAGCCAAAATATCCTTAGATTAGTAATAATTTTCTCGTTAAATCGTTGCTCGATAAATGATCGATATTTAACGATTCGATTGTGGAGATAGACAGCTTTTTTTGCAATATTAATTTCCAAGTAACTGCAAAAGTAATTATATTTATTGCAGGTGAACCTTTGATTTATATTTTTGTATTATTGATCTAGAAAGAAACGCCAATCTAATTCAAGAAAACGGCTAAGTATAAGGAAATTACGAATGAAATTTCTCTCTCTATCAGAAATACAATATCAAGAGTATTGCTGCGACGTCATATGCGATTGACATGTCACTGATGAAACGTCATGTATGACTGGTTACATTACTCTTGTTATATGCATCACAGGAGAAGCTGCGAAGGTTTTGATTGGATCCCCGCCAACTCTCTCTCCGTTAGTTAGAAATTGCACTCTTTTTTCTCTCTTTCGCAAATTTAAGTGGTACAAAGGGCCAACTATGATGGTAACGACCCAGGCTCTACGAGGAAACACAAGGGGAGCAAGATGACGTCAGTTAGAGATATCTATCCTCTGGTACCAGATATGTACTCAGAGAATAAACCAAGCACATCAACAACACCTAGTAACTACCAATGATGTCAGCTGGCAGATTAAGATAACTAATTTCCGGTAACCCTAACCCTCTCCTCAAATCCCAAGAAGTATCGATTCGTATCATTACTTCAATTTTGATTTTTTTTTGTTTTTTGTTTTTAGTAAATATTTATTTACTTATATTAAAACCTTTATTTTAACCGTATAATAGTGTGACTACAGTTATTTTTGAGAAAATTAATCACCATAAATAACTGTTATTCCGTGGGCGGAAACTTTTTTTCATTGGGAAAAGAAATGAATTTATTGACTGTTGACATAACATTGGAAAGACAGTTCAAGGAAAACTCGCCTTTTTTAAAAGGTCCAGAATTTTCTATCTGTCATTATCTTCTCAAGTCTCGGAATGACCAGAGGCCTCATTTGGCACTTTAGAGATTGTGGTAAAACTATGACGGGATTCTAAAAAGATAGAATCCACTTTCAGGGTATTGGAGTAGCATGTACATGTATATACATATATCATCTGTGTACATAAACTGTTCAAAGACTTATAATAATAAAGGATTCACAATCCTAGTTGGAATTTTTAATTATCTAAAGTAATAAATTAGGTGCAGAATGTTGTTGAAGCTGAGTAAACATCTGTTTATCTCTTGAAGACTTAAGAATAGAAGCAGGACCATGGGTTATGGATGGATAAAGGGTTAAACCCACGGTGAAATGTTTGAGTTTATGTATTAGATGGATGCTGCAAACTAGAAGAAGCCTGGATCTCTCTCTGGGAAGAGTTAAACAAACTCTCCTGTATAATCTCTCCACTATCCCACCAGCAGTCTGGGTATGTGTCCATCTTGTTCTCTCCAGGACCAGGGAGAAGGAGAGCACTTCAACTGCTTTTAGTATGTATCTCCAATGTTTGGCCAGGCCATTTTCATTGCTTCACCCAAATCCCACAGTAAAACTCTGTTCCCAATTTTGGGACATGTAGAAGAAGAAGAAGAAGAAAAGTGGTCCGTCCATACGATCCTGGTCTGTTGAATGGACCACACTGTTAATACAACCTTATTGTATGTGCGAACACCAACAATACATCAGCTGCCTGGGATCACTGGCGACTGGTAAACACTGTTAATCTTGTTAAATCCATCGGGGTCTTGTAGGATCTTCAACTCTGTATATTGAATTGGGAGAAAACTTTTATTCGAAAATACAATAACCATTATTTGCTTTTACACATTTCAAGGGATCCTAACATTTTAACTATCCCAATATATGAAGGGTTCAACGGCAAAAAAAAACCCTCAAAAACCTGGCAAAAATACAATTCTTATTTGGATTGTAAGAGAAAAGCATGGCCGCCCTTTTTATAAAGTATGGAGTTAGAGATGAAAACTGGGATGAACAGAAGAAAATCCTTAAGGCCTCCACACTATCGTGGTAAGGATTAAATTCTGGATACGGATGAAAATGTCCTTATATTCTCTCACAAAAATTAAAAAATTAGCCCTACAGTGTGAATTACTTGGCTCTTCAACTTGAAACCCTTGTACTGCAGCTCCAGAAAACCGGATGGGCTTGTTTATTTAAGAGAGAAAACAGACACAGCTGCCGGGTGATTGATGGTTCTTGAACAAACTGGTTGAATACACTGAAGCTGCTCTCTTACTCTCTCTGTAGTCACAAGGTTACCCTATTACACTAACAGAAAGCTTTTCTACTCCCTCCATTGAAATATAATCTTAGACTGGGTTCGCCCTTTAATTAGTAACTACACAAATAATGCGAACATTATCCAACGCTGGGCGCTCCAGCTACTACCGTCCCGGCAAAGTCCTCTTGTACTTCATATTAGTTTTGGTTCATTAACCAGTGAGGAATTATACGCTAGCCCGGGGGATAAAGTATCCCGACACAGTTACAAAGCATTTCCCTTTCTCCTTCGTCTGGCTCCGTGTTAGATGAACCCAAACATAGAGCCTTAAACCAGCTGCCAAAAGTACTCTGCCGTCCCCAGCTTTTATACCAAACAAGTAGAGAACTCCTCTTGCTTTAAGCTTTACGATCACTAGATTGTATTTAATTCACAAGCTTCTAAAAACCACAGAACAGGGACACACTCTTTGTTTAATATTAATGGAAAATAAGGGATTAAACGAATTTTATTAACTTCGAGATTTACACAAAGCGGATTATTTCTCCCCCACAATGTTATTCTGGAGGCAAGATTAGATATTACCCAGATGATACGAGGTGTGTCTATTAAATAACGAGACTGATGCTGCAACAGAAGAACTATGCATGCGCCAAATCCGTAACGACCGACAGCTGTGCAGCAGCGTAAAGCCTTCTCTTTCGATTGTGCAGCGTCTCACGTGTTTGTAGAGAAATCTGTCTGACTGGAACCGTCCGTTTGTGTAAGAGGTGTTAGTTTACGTTTTGCCGAAAACATGATACTACACATGTAGTAGAGCAACGAATTGTCGTCACATCAAAACTTGGTAAAACCGCTACTGAAACTTATCTTTTATTAAAAGCAGTTTATGGTGATGAATATTTATCACGTGCGCGAGTTTTTGTGTGGTTCAAGCGTTTCCAAGATGACCGAGAAGACGTCGGAGATAATGACCGCCCGGGTCGCCCTTTCACGTCCAAAACGGATGAAAATATCGATTATAATTAATCAACATTACTACCGGTGAGATGCTTGCTCAACTTCGTGAAAGAGTAAAGAAAAAAAAACGACCCGATTTGTGGAAGAACAAGTCATGGGATTCTCCATCTAGACAACGCTGGAGCTCACAGAAAAAGACTTCCCAGTACTGTTTCGAACAATGGTAAATTCGTATGGAGCGTTTCAGGGATAGTGGAGGGGTGTATATTGAAGGTGATAATAACTAAATATGTTTAAATTTAAAATAAAATGTTTTACAGCAATAGTCTCGTTATTTAATAGCCACACCTCGTATGCCTATACTATAATCTATGAATAGAGAACATTTTATCAATATTATAAATACAATATAATCCTCCGGCAGACGGTTTTTCCATGCCGTATGGTACTTTTTCTTATATTTTTGTAATTTTATACGTGCTTAATAAAGTATTATTATTATTTTTTTTTTTGCGCATCAACAGCTGAGGTTATTAGCGCCCGGAGCTTTTTCCAGTGCACTGCCGGCCTCCGGACAGTGTTCTCTCGTTACAGACAACACTGTCCATCACCGGACAGTGAGCTGTAAGAAGCTCCTAGGAAGAGAAAATCTAAGGGTCAGCTGCTGGATTCGAACCCGGGACCTCCGCGTGGGAGTCCAGTATGCTAACCTCATAGCTAATCCCTTCCCTTTATTATTATTATTATTATTATTATTATTAATACAATATAATCCAAGAACTACGCTGATAATGATTTACTAGAGAGAAGAGAGTCAACTGACGAAATTCTATTAGTACTTTTATTTGAGATATCGGAAATAGTAATCGTTAATGATTTTTCTCGTTTTTACTGTATCAATATTCGATTGAACAGTCTGTACCTATCAGCTGCTTTAGAAATAACTTTTCCGTTTGGTTACAGCGAGTAATTTCTGCCTATTTTCACTGTTAGCATTTCTATAAACTAATTTTGCTAACTTAGTTAAGCTGAACTTGATGGTAAAAGAACATTTCAAACCGACGACAAACCGTGGATAAAAGGGGTTACTTTCCTCACAAATTAAGTCCCAACAACAACAACAACAACAACGACGAATAAAAGAAACCACTCCTGATAAAACCGGCATGGACCATTTACTCGGGTATAGCTTCCTCCTTAATAAAGCGAAAAGTATACATTAATTTGTTAAGTCAACATTTATCGGAAGTGGATAACAGAAGAGAGAATGAGGTGGTTTGGTGGAGAGGTGGGTGGGCACTTCTCTTGTAGAAGAGAAGTAGTTTCCTGTTTCCATGCTTCGTCTGACGTCACTTCCCTTCTTCATTGGTTACGATGTTATTACTGGTAGCAATTATTAAGTTAGAAGGAAAGAGGCTGTGGGGGAAAAATCAATATTATCATTGACAGTAACTTATTGGTGATTAGTTACCGCAATAAATATAACTAAGCGCCATGAAAGGATAGAAAATTATTAAAATCAATTAAGAAATCTTTTTAAGTGAAGTCAGAAAATTTTTAAGATGAAAATTTCAATCGATTTTCTTTAAATTTAGAATTTCAATAACGTAGATAATTGTTACAAATATAGGTAATGGTGTTCGATCAGTGGATGAAGTTAAAGATCATCGCAGCTGTTTTCATGAAAATTCCCCTCTTTCCCCCCCCAAAAAATAAACTAAATCGATTCGGAAAACTGGATGGACATATGTGTATATAAAAGCCTATTTTCTAAGGCAAGCTTTACATCTAACTACCAAATTAGGTGTCCGTGGATAAAGGCGACTAGCAAACATACTTTACTATAAATTTCTCACATTAACCAATAAATAAAATACAAGGTCTAGACCAGGAATCGAACCTACTAACCAGCAATACATCTCAGTTATGCGGGTCTAGCCTATAACCGCACGGCTATCCTGGCGTCTGATATATGTATTCAGTTTATAATAAATTGACATTGTAATGTACGTACATTCTCTATGGAGTAATGAATTAATTTTTTCAATTTTTAATATAACAATATATTTTTTTATTATGCTTTTAATTTGGGTTATTGGTGTAGCGGTTACGCAAATTGATAATGTAAGTGGGAGATCACCGGTTCGAATCCCGCGTATAGCTACTTTTTATTTGTTAGAATAAAAAAAAAGAAGATGTTTATAGTAAAGTATATGATTCCGCTACCATTGGTAGTTGGACTTTGAGCCCAGTCTGTAAAAAAATTAGGCACTACTTTAATTTAAAAAGTAAGTGCTAAAAAAAGCATATAGTTAATGATTATCAAGGAAAAGGCGCCACGATAGCCGAGCGGTTATAGGCTAGACCCGCAAAGCTAAGATGTATTGCGGTACTAGTCTAGCCCTTGGATTTTATTTAATGGTTAATATGAGAAATTTATAGTAAAGTATGTTTGCTAGTCGCCTACGTCCACGGCACTTAATTTGGTAATTGGATGTAAAGCCCGCCTGAAAAAAATAGGCATTGCTTTACTTTTATTAAAGAAAAACGTTAATAGAGTTTTATGTCGATCATTGGGAAAGAAAAAAAGGAAAACTCGCGATATTATATGGAAAGTTAAGTGTGGTGAAGTAGGAACGTTAAGTGGTGCCATTATAGGAACTGTAATGTGTGTGTACAAGACATACAATACCCTCGGCCGCCATTCTCCTGGCAGAGCTCTAGATTTGAGGGCAGCACTAATGGATATGTTCCAGAGTAATATAACCTATGGGTGCGAAGTGGTGTATTCAGTACTTACGAGAGAGATAGACCAACCTTCTAAAAACAAATATTTACTGTAATATATCTATAATACACTGGTGAAGTTTGTAGAGCTAAGAAGAAATTGGAGAGTTAGTTGTTAAAGTTATTGTAATTCAAGTACATCATGATGAAGTAAAGAACTAGTTTGTTGAGTAGAGAAGGGAACAAATATAGACGTGAGTTTTCTTGATGCGGGCAAGAAAAGTAACCAACCCGCCTTACTCCTCCACAAAACGCCCCAGTGTTTTTTTTTTTTTTTTTTTTTTGCGCAAGCCAGGAAAAAAAAGAAGCATATAGTCTAAGGAGTCTAGAAAGCAAGGCTAGAATTCAAAAGGAGCAAACAGTACAGAGATCCTGGGTTTCATTATCCTGTCCAGGAGTCGGTGCTACTGTTTCCAGAGCACGTAGTCTATTAGACTTCCTCCTAGTTCTAACTCTCTCTCTTCCTCCCAGTACTTGCCAAGGCTACCCAATTCTACCAACATCTCTCCCAAGTAGAAGTCCCTAGTTTCCTTCTCGTTCTCACCATATCCATACACACACACACACACACACACACACATGGTCTGCTTAACAACATGGCAAGATCCAAAAAAGTAAAATCTACTGTGAACAGTAACATGCCTTTCTCGAGTAGTACAATATTCGAGTAGTTTGACTTACAGGAACGTTTTAAAACCCACTCAAAAGCCAAAAGAACAAATTAGCCCAGAGAAAACAAAAAATTATTCAAATATGATAGAAATACCAAATTGCTGCAAAAGAAATTTAGAAGGAATTTTCAAAAGAAAAGAAACATCTCAGGAAAGTGAAAAATCTTTTCAGAAATTACTTCCGGCAATTTTTTTTTTTTTTTTTATTATCCTTTTAATGAAATTTACACCTGTACCTA
The DNA here is from genome assembly GCF_049639745.1 of Rhodnius prolixus. NCBI lineage: Eukaryota > Metazoa > Arthropoda > Insecta > Hemiptera > Reduviidae > Rhodnius > Rhodnius prolixus. The sequence goes on along the minus strand of NW_027411583.1, from coordinate 7,361,105 downwards.
CAGGTACAATAGGTAAATGCGATGAATGTATGTGAATAGCGTGGCAGACGTGAATGACGGTCATCCATTGATGGCCGCCGTTAGTCACCCAGTTGATCACGGGGCCAACGGCGCCTCAGCCGTCTTCGAGGATTGGAGGGTAGCGTAGTTGTAGACAGGTTTGCAGCTAAAGGGTTGGGATGCAGTGAGAGTTTTTGGAGAAAATTTTTGTATCGAATTTTGGCAAGTTCGGAGATAAGTGGAATTTGGAGATCTGTATGTATAGTGTGGTTGCTTACGTAGAATGGAGCGTCTAGTATGCGGCGGAGAATTTTGGATTGGAGTGTTTGAAGTCTATTGAGGTTGGATTTTTTGGCTGTACCGTAAAGTTCGAGTCCGTAAGTCCATATTGGTGTGAGGAGGGCTGTATAGAGTCGTCGTTTGTTCTGTAGTGAGAGTTTTGAGCGTTTGTCGAGTAGCCTGGCTAGAAGTTTGTATCGTTTGTTTAGTTCGGTACGTTTAAGTCTCGTATGGGGGTTCCAGGTAAGTCTCTTGTCTAGGTACATTCCAAGGTACCGCACATGGTCGGCTGGTGGGATAGGTGTGTGATGTAAGAAGACAGGTGGCGGAGTTTGACGTTTGAGTGTGAAGACTATGTATTTAGATTTAGTTGGGTTAATTTTTATACGCCAGTTTTCTAACCAAGGTTCTATTGAGTGAAGGTGGGACTGTAGTGAGCGTACTGTGAGGATAGGGTCAGAGTGTGTGGAGAGAATGGCAGTGTCGTCAGCGAAGGTGTAAATAGAGGTATTAAGGTTAGAAGGTAAGTCGGCAGTGTAGATTGTGTAAAGAAGAGGAGCTAAGACACTTCCCTGTGGCACACCAGCAAGGACGGGATAGATAGAAGAGTGAGTAGTGCCTTGAAGAACTTGAAAGAATCTGTCAGAGAGGTAAGAGCTGAGTATGAGGTAATAAGTGCTAGGAAGGATGCGTTTTAGTTTCCACAGTAGACCTTCGTGCCAGACTCGGTCAAAGGCTTGCGAAACATCGAGGAATACTCCAGCGCAGTACTGTTTTCGCTCGAGTGAAGAAGCGATGGTGTCTACAACACGATGGGCCTGCTGGATCGTCGAGTGGCAGCTTCTGAAACCAAACTGATGGTCCGGTATAATTTCGAGAGATTCTGTAATTTCCGGCAATTTAAGCTCAAAATTTCCATTAATTTGGATTTTTATCAAATCATTTAACCTCCCCCCCATAAAACAAGCTGAATAGTAAAATGTACTGAAATAGTACATTAGAGATAAAGATTAGCCATCGCTATTACCAAGAGCCCCTTCCTAGAAAATAGTTACAACTACGAATTGTTATGAAAATGCAAAATTGAAAGAAAATTGTTGAATCCATTTTTGAGAAAATTAAAAAGAAAAAAGTGAAAACTCATTCAGTAAAAAAAGATACTTCCTTACAGGGATTTCGATCGCTAAGTTGAAGTCAGGAAAAAAGAAAAACCATTTTCTTAGATCACTTTTTTTTTTTTTTGGAGAGGAGGGCCTCCGAGAACCATTAAACCCACACTTCCGGTGAAAAAACTTAAAATAGTAAATAATAATATTTATTGGCAAAAAAAAAAAAAAAAAAACTATCAGTAAGTTTTCCGAGTAAATGAATCGAATTTATGAAAAGACCAATTTTCAGGACAAGATATTTTTCCACAGTAAATAATATAAAGAAGAGGGGTTAAACGGAATGTAAACAATGTTCATCTCATAGGAAAACTAATAAAAGAAAATTGTTTTCCGAAGAGCCAAATTCTATATTATTTAATAAATACTTTACACACGCACATATTTATACTTACATACATAAGTATATTGTTCCATTATAACAAGAATCCAATCATATTACATTATATATATATGTACATATAAATGTATAATGGCTGAATTCCCAAGCTTAACTACGGAATTAGCTATAATTTGCGAGTTATTCGCAAATAAGCAAATAATTACAGTCGAGCCAATGTTTCATTCCAATTAAAGACAATTTAAAATTTTCTTTAAACTGGGACAGGAATGGAGGTTAAAGTACTCTCCAAACAGTTCAAATGGGACTAATGGCAGCAATAAAATGGATGGGTTTAAACCCGTTTGGATTCACCACTATCCCTAGATAACTCTCGCTTAGCACAGACTTTCAATTCCTTCCTTAAATCTGTTCCCATTAAACAACAATTCTGGAACTTCTATGGAGCTGCAAGTTGTCCAGGCTTTCATGTGGGCTGAATCAGTCACTTTTTTAGAACCACTCCAATCACAATCACAAGCTTTGCTCTTATGTTAAATTGATATCAGAATGGCGAATTCATTTTATCCATTATCAGTCATTGAAAGCCCTTACCTCCTTCAGAAGTAAGATGTAGAGATTTCGACTTTCCCTCACTCAGTTAGCAAGTCCCAGTTTTAAAAAAAACTGCGTCAGTAAACAAGGCCAAGCGGTTATAGGCAAAACCGCAAAGCTAAGATGTATTGCGGACTAGTCTAGGCCCTTGGATTTAATTTAATGGTTAATATGAGAAATTTATAGTAAAGTATGTTAGGTGGTTATAGGCTAGACCCGCAAAGCTAAGATGTATTGTTGGTTAGTAGTTTCGATTCCCGGTCTAGCCCTTGCATTTAATTTAATGGTTAATATGAGATGTTTATAGTAAAGTAAGTTAGGCGGTAAGAGACTAGACCCGCAAAGCTAAGATGTATTGCGGTACTAGACTAGCCCTTGGATTTTATTTAATGGTTAATATGAGAAATTTACAGTAAAGTATGTTTGCTAGTCACTTCAGTCCACGACATCTAATTTGGTAGTTGTGTGTAAAGCCTGCCTGTAAAAATAGGCTTTAATAAAGCTTCCAATGTTAAAACCAGATCTTTTTTCCAGCATATAATTGGAAAACATTTTTATTTTTTCATACACATTTTCAGCTGGGATTTAATTCCTAAAACCTCCAGTCCACAGGATGTTATGTACATTGTAACGCACAAAACTAGATAATCGAAAACTGTTGCTGATCCCTTATGTACTTCACATACATACACAGCATGCATAGACATGCTTAGTTATGCATTAAAGTTGAATATTAATACAGGATATCTGTAGTATTTGTTTATATATGTATATTTATATTTGTGTGTGAGAGATGTTTATATGTTGTGTGGGCCGTGTTTGTATTCAGATACACAGTATCCACTGTGTTTGTTATGTTTTGTGTGTTTCAAACGTTTGTACGAAAATAATGTAAATGAATTTTGTAACAAACCAGAATGGTATATTGCTACCTAGCCATTTTGGATTGTACTGAGTGTGGGGACACACAATTATATAATATGCACGCACACAGGCCGTGATTTGGTATATTAATATGGCTGTCAGTATTCTCTATAAACCTTTGAATATTGAATGTGAATCAAATCAATATTAAATCAAAGTGATGAAAGACGTTGAAGACCCACTTTGATGGGAATTGGGACTCCTCAGAGAATCCAGCATACATTTGCTGACTACTACTAAACACCTGAGGACATTGGCCCCGCAGGAGCTTATTTCAGAGCATTGTCTCGGCTTCTAGACAGCGTTCTCTCGATACTAAAGAACACTGCCCGTTAGCGTTAAGGGAAGCTGTAAGAAGCTTCTAGGAAGGGAAAAATCTAAGACGTAAACTGTAAAAAAAAAAAAAAAAAATGCATTTAGACAATGATCTCAAGCTGCAACTTTTTTTCAGCAAAGTGCAGTAAAACACTTTGAAAAGTGCAATTTCTCAAACCGCAATACCTTCTTACAAACTTAATATTTTTAAATATGGAAAAGCCTAAGAATCAAGAGAGTTTCAGCGGAATAGAGTTGTAGTATATACAGGGTGTTCATTTTAAGACGGCTCAAATGCATTTCATGCTTAAACGGGTTAATCTGAGCAAAAAATGATAGAGGAAAAATTTGTTGCCCGTCACCTCTAGTTTCAGAATATGTGACTTGATTTTAGATTCCTACCCGCATTCGCGGCTGACGCGCGACCAAAAGTAAGGGTTGGCAGTTGACCCCCTATTTTCATATACACAGTTTTAAAGAGTATAAAAAGTTATGAAAGAAACCGGAAACCGCAATTCGATATCTTCAAAAGTTAAAGATGCTAGGCCATTTCAAAATCTGGTATTTATTAATCAAATTTCAATTTTTTAACTTGTTATCAAAGAGAAAGAAGAGCACCGCGATAGGTCATTTTTATGTATTTTTTCTTCCCCTTTCTACTAAAAATATTGCCAAGGCAGTTAAGCTGGTATTTTTCTTAATATCGGGAAATAAGTCGTTTTCCGAGTGATTTTTCTAAGAAAAATCAAATGTTAAGAGCTTTAGATGTTCACAAGCATACACAAAATGGCTAAAAATTAATTTTACATCTGTTACAAACAAGAAGGTTTAATAATTATTTGGTAATTTTTGGGAGAGTTGCGTTTAATTACCAAAAAAAATTGGAAACCTCCTGCCACATATTTAAGTGATCAATATCTTTTTATGTAAAGGATCCAACTTATTCCTTAATTTATCAAATAATGCACTTTACTCAACTTGTGAAGCATATACTGCGCCTTCAAAGGTGCCTGCTCAGATACAGAGAGCAGTTGATATCCTCTAACCTGGCTTGTGAGGTGTATATATATATATATATATATAAATGTTATTTCAGCTTTTTGATGGTGTTCAATAAAAGGAAAAAAAGGAAAGATTTTAGCACAGCCTATTCTGGGCAGTAGAACAAATATTTTATTGCTTCCTTGCGCCCTAGATCGCGCAGGATCGGCTACGGCTTCCGGTTAGTTGTAAAGCAACTAGCCTACCCGCCGACCCGTTTTAAGGGAAACCCGATTTATCGGAAATACATAAAGCCCGTACGTATCCTGCTTATGGTAGTGCTTACAGAGAAGACCTCCAAAAATAGACCTCAAACTGCCAAAAGGAAGTAAAAAGAGGATAGAATTTCAGTGGTAAAATGAGTTTGGCCTTCCAAAGCTAAATAAATAAATAAAAATGAAATAAATAAAGAAAATAAAGTTAGCTTGGAAGTGTGAAAAGTAAATATGTCTACAGTAAAGGTTTACATAGTTTCCACAAAAGCTTTCCACACAAAATAACACAGGACTTCCGCTGGCTTTTCCTACTCCATAAGGGGGTGGGGGTAATATTTTCTATTTGTATTATTGGACAAGAGCAGAGGAAAGGAAATCTGAAGTAATGTAAACATATGTGTGGAAACGGAAAAAGACAAAAATACGAATCACTCTCCATCTCTCTTGCAAACTCCCCTCAATGCAAGGGAAGTTTCCCTGCTTACAAAGGTTCTGCTTGTAACTGAAGGATTTCTGTGTCTGGGTGTGGGGGTGGAGGTGAAACAAAAAACAAAACAAAGACTTATATATTTTTCCATGGAAGGAAACAAACAGGAAAAAAAGGCTGGAAAATTCTGTTTTAGCTATAGATCTACCATGGAAATCAATCCTGCTCTCACCTTCCCTGGCTATCACATTTTCCCACTTCCCCATAAGTTTTTTTTAGCTTTTCCTGCTTTCAGGAACATCAAGGAGCACGGGGGTACCCTGTATACCTTAAGACAGTTACCCGCCGACCTATATGCGACAAGATACATTGCCGTTGCAAAAGTACGCACTTTGTACACGGCGCATTGTGAGTTACTGTGTGGGGCATGGAGACTGTAGTTCTTTGTGTTCAATGCAACATCGCAACGAATCATTGTTGCATCATAATATATTCTGTTTGCTATAGCTTAGGATGGCTTATTTAAAGATGTTTTTCTTTTTCTTTTTCCTGAACATAAAGAAAAAGGATTTTATAACTTTTACTTGTGACATCATGTACAAAGAAAAATCTATGGTGAACACGATTTTCTTTCAATTCGCAATTTCTAACTTAAACATTTTCTTGCAACTCCAATTTCTCAAAAATGTATTTAATTTTCGGTACTAATATTACACATACGAGGTTTGTTCAAAAAATAAGGTGAATTTTCAAATTTCGCGGGCTACGTACATTCGAATTTCGATTGTTTTTTTTTTATGTTGGTACACTTGTCTCGAACATATTTTAAAAGTTGTAGCTATATAGCATGTTTAGTTTGTATGTTAGAGGCATAAATAAGACAAGTGTTTTGCGAGTTCGGCGATTTTCTTCTGTCGAAAAAAATGGATCAACGAATTTGCATCAAATTTTGTGTAAAAAATGGAATTAAGTGTTAAAAAACACTTGAAATGTTGAGAGTGGCGTACGGTGAGAGTACTCTGTGTCAAAAAAATGTTTACAAGTGGTACAAGCTTTTCACAGAAGGTCGAGAAGATGTGAATGACGACGCTCGCCCTGGACGCCCCAGCACATCAACAACCGATGAAAATGTTGAGAAGAATCGTCGAATCACAATTAGAGAAGTTGCTGAGGTTGTCGGCATATCGGTTGGCACATGTCCTGCAATTTTTTTCGGAAATTTTGGGCATGAAGCGTGTAGTAGCGAAGTTCGTTCCAAAATTGCTGAATTTTGATCAAAAAAACCGTCGCATGAGCATCGCGCAGGAATTGTTGAATGACATTATCATGTCTCAGTCACCGTATTCACCAGATTTGGCGCCCTGCGACTTTTTCCTGTTCCCATGATTGAAGAGACCCATGAAAGGACGGCGATTTGCGACGATTGAGGAGATAAAAACCGAATCGCTGAGAGGGCTCAAGGACATACCAAAAAGTGCATATCAGAACTGTTCCGAGGATTGGAAAAAACGCTGGCACATATGTATTGTATCTGAGGGGGACTACTTTGAAGGAGACAAAATTAAAATCGATGAATAAATAAATATTTTTTAAGAAAAATGAAAATTCACCTTATTTTTTGAACACACCTCGTATATCGCTGCTAGTAAAGCTAAAATTACAATTACATGAAACCCTCATCCTTAATTAGTTAATTGAATTCGAACAATTTTTTTTTTTTGGAGAAAGAAAAGTACTTTCAAGCCCAAGGAAAATAATTAAAGCCGGAAAACCGGCAAAAAAGGAAAAACCAGAAATGCTGAAGAACCAAAATTTGCTTTAATGATGAAAAACATACCTAATGGTAAAAGATAAATTACTTTTGGCACTATTGGGTGTAAGTTTCATAAACTGAAGACTTTCCCATACGGTGAAAAGATAATGAAATTATTGATCGTATTATTATTTTACGATGAAGAAAAATACAGGGAAAAATTAACGGAAACGGCTCACAGTGCAACTAAAATATAATTGTAACGAAGTTGTCCTGAGCCGGAGAAGAAAGGTCTAGATCAGTGGTTCCCAAAGTGGTCCCTACGGACCCCCAGGGGTCCTCGGTATTATTCAGGTGGTCCGTGGAAAATTAAAATTGATTTAGGGGTCCCTGAACAACGTCAGGGGGTCCGCGCAAGGTTCAATATAAAATAATAAAACTGTGATCCATTTTTATTATTATGGAAATTAGAGACTAACAAGGTGGCCAATTAAATTTAATCAAAACTAAAAGCGTTATATTTGTGTTCGTTTTGAAAAACGTTTTCCGTAAAAACAAAACTTGGGAAGTGGAGAACGTTCTCAGTTTCCAAATCTTTCGAAATTGCAAAGTAGAGATGAAGATTTGCTTGCTCACTGTCGAACTCTTAACGGCTCTTCACGCGGACCTGAACCAAAGATTACTCGTGGGGATTTGCGGTAGCTACTCACAAACATTGAGCCGGATATAAATACACTCATAACATCTCATCACGTTCATCCAAATTATTAATTTTTTTAAATTTTACTTTAAACAAAATTTATAATTTCAATAAATACTTTATCAACAAAATGCTTTTTTAAATTTATAATTTTTAGACTATGCATTTATGTAGCTTTTTCACTTGGGGGTCCGTGGGCAAGTTTCTACTATAAAAAGGGGTCCATGGGCAAGTTTTGACTATAAAAAGGGTTCCATGGGTCAAAAAAGTTTGGGAACCACTGGTCTAGATTGTTCTGAGAGTGGAGTGACCCTAAGTCTATAATGGTCCACCACTGTGTAAAAGCTAAGGGAGCGACCCTCAGTGGGAGTGGGGGTAAGACAGTCGCAGGTGGGAGTGAGACAGTCGGAGTTGGAGTGAGGCAGTAACTGTTGGAGTCAGTGACAGTTGGAGAGTGTCAGTGAGTCGGAGTTTTGCAGAGTTAGCCAGAGTCAGCCAGTGAGTGGAGTTAGACAGTTGAGTTAGCCAGTTAGTGAGTAGAGTTTCGTTAGTGCAGTTGAGTCTAGTGCAATTCAATGCAGTGCGGACCAGTAGTCAGTCGTGGAACAGTTTTGTGGTGTTACGTAGTAAGTAAGTAACAGGTGACTGTTGTAAATGGTAGATGTAATGAATAGCGATAGTTGCTAGTAAATGTTAATGTGTTAATAAATCAGGTTACTACTTATAAGTTTAGCGAGTTTTATTATTTATCGAACCCTCACTTATTAAATTAACTAGTGGCAGTCACTAGTTGTAGTAAAGTAATTAAGGGAAAACTTTACAATATAAATATTTTTTTTTATCTGCTTCCGGAAATCCCTTTGAACGGAACGCTAGGACAAGGGCCTATGTATTTAAAATAGAATCAGCAACTGGTGATTTCAATAACGTGCTTGCAAACCTAGATTGTGAAGCCTAAATAGTACCAAATACCAACTAATAATTCTGTGAATATTGGAAGGAGTGTTTTTTTTGTATCGTTTGTTTTTAAGCTTGGGATACGCCGTAGCAACGCTAAGATAATTCCTGAAGAAGTGGCTGGTTCACCTTACAATTACAAAACAAGCAACACACAAATAACAATTTATAAAATTTATACACAAGGCTCCACAGCCCTGTATATTTCCGGTCAAATCTTAGCAATACTTCCTTTTTACGAAAGATAAGTAATAAGTGAAAAAAAAAAATAAATAATTTTCTATGGCAAGACCCTTTTGCTACGAAGTTTTCTCTTGTTTAAGCACCCACACGGATATACTTCTTCTTAAACCACAATGACCCTTTAAGGGCTTAACAAAGCAACACTCACAGCAGCTAACTTTATTCGGATTCCTAATTAACACTTGGTAGTGATGGTAAAGCCTTTTATAATGAACAATAGAGGAGGCTGTACAGCTAACCATTTCACCCTCCACCCTAGGGCTGCCCTTCTCACTATTATGTACTATTCAATCAGAAAACATACTACCATAATTATCTACTTAAAATCTGGTAGTAGTTTCCCTTAACTTCGATATTGTACAATCCTATTAAATGGCAGTGCGATAGTGTGAAACAATCCACGCCAAGTTCTCTCATTACAATTATTACAATACTAATTATTACCTCCTTCAATCTGTTACAATTTAAAAATACTACTGAAGCAGGTAGTTTATAAGCAGGTAAATGGTAACTACTCTACTTACTATCTAACTATGCCACCGTCAAATGCTTAAGCACGGTTTTAAGTTATAACTATTCTCCCCCCTCCCAAAAAAAAAACACGAGAAAATACTTTAGGAGAGCTTAGGGAGTACCGTAAGCAGGGTTTGAGAGCTTATATGGAGATGGAATGATGTAGATTTGACAGGTTGACAGATTCCATAAAGTAGAGTTACTTGTAATCCAATAGGAAATTACCAAAAAATTTACTGCATAAAGGCTAGATTTGACTAGAATAGGGTTTAATGACGAGCATTGAACCAGCGTCATAACTAATCTGAAATAATTAATAATTACGTACAATTATAAAACTAGGAAATCAAATGGATGAAAAAATAACTGCCATTTTCAGTCATCGAAAACTTTATTATGCCAAGCTTTCGACCTAGAGATCTAGAGTCATCTTCAGGGCTGTGGAACATATTTACAGTGTGTTAACAATGATTCTATTACAATGAATATGTATAATGTAACATAATTTAAAAAATATTTACCTACCTAATTTACAATATACTATTTTACACCCCAAACACAAAGATACTTAAATCAGAAACCAACACACCAAAAAAGGAAAGTGCTAGAAATGATATACATATCTAAGACAGAAAACAGTCTAAATTTCAAAACTGACACGGAACAATTTTAACAACATACTTGACAATTGGCAACACTGACTTTCCTCACAACCAAACATATATCACACATAGAACCGATCACACTCAGTCCATGAACAGACAAGACAGAAGACACACCAACCCTCTAATGATGTAAAACAGTATATTGTAAATTAGGTAAATAATTTTTTGTAAATTTCGTTACATTATACACATTCATTGTAATATAATTATTGTTAACATACTGTAAAATATGTTCCACATCCCTGAAGATGACCTGGTCTCTAGGTCGAAAGCTCGGCATAATAAAAATATATGACTGAAACTGGTATTTATACTTTCATCCAATTGAAACTATGATTCAGTCACCAAAAAGTAATGAACAGTAACTAGGGAATTAAATAATAAAATTTAAAATTAAGAGTATATTAAAGCTAAGCGGTAATTCCAATAATAATTTGTAATTTTCCCAATTAATAATGCCCAAATAGGAAGAATATATCACTACACCGGTAAGCTTTTCCGCGTTTTCGCTAATTTTTCTAGACAATTGTGAAAATGGGAAAATATTTGAAGATAACGGCAAACAAGAATTATGGGACTTTTCATTTTTTGGTTTGAAATTTTTCTCAGAGAATTATTGTGAGATTGTAGAGCAACTTATGAGGTCACCATTCTTTTAACAGTAAAAATGTTTATTGACGTCAGCAATCAGAAAATTAAATTAAATTAATGCGGTTAAATAGAAAGTTCTGTGTAATAATATCGAATATTAATATAAATAATATTACACGATAAATGTCAAATTTATTAATTTACAATATAACGGGCATTAAATGCCATTCAGATAGCGTTGAAATTAGTTTCTATTAATAGTAATCCATTGCATTCCAGAGCTAAAACTAGGAGGGGGAACTGGTAGTTGTGAAAACAGCTTGTAGTTTCAAATTATTGGAGTAATTAAACCCATTCTAACAACTAACCAAATAATCTTATGGAGTAATTCTAAAAATTAATTATCCATTAAAATGGATAATTTCAATTAAATTTTTATATTAATTTAAAAGCTTTTAAATTAATTAACTTATTAAATGTTAACTAAAAAGAGTAATAAAAATTCAAAAAGAGAAAATTTTAGTGATAATTTAATTAAAGGGATCCTCCAAACTGTATTTTATTTTGTTTTCAAATTAATTTAAATCGATGTGGCAATAGGTTTGCAACACTATCGAGCTACAATATTAACTACCTTATAAATGGTATCGATTTTGATGTCAAAGAGATGGTGATACTTATTTAATTATTAATTAATCTTGCGTTAGAAGTTCTTTTATTCTGGTTTAACAATCTAGTTACATAATTGTTGAATTATTAAAAAATAATAATTAATAATATGGTTACCATATGAATAATGGCCTGAATTTTATAGGCCATTCATCTCTCAATTGTACAGCTAGATATTGGCCTATAATTGAGTAAAATTTTAATAGTTTTGGAAACATTACGCAGTGAGATATTTAAACCCAAAGTTTTAGTAAGATTCTACAAACTTCAACACCCCATAACATAACTCCTTAACTATTGCATTTCGAACGATAAAATTTTTCTCAATTGTAGAGCTAGATATTGTCTATAATTGAGTAAAATTTTAATAGATTTGGAACATTACGGAGAGAGATATTTGCAGGTAAACTTAAAGTTTTAGTACGATGTAACATTCTACAAACTTCAATACCCTATATCTCCTTAACTATTGCATTTCGATGTAACATTCTACAAACTTCAACACCCTATATCTCCTTAACTATTGCATTTCGATGTAACATTCTACAAACTTCAACACCCCATATCTCCTTAACTATTGCATTTCGAACGATAAAATTTCTCTCAATTGTAGAGCTAGATATTGTCTATAATTGAGTAAAATTTTAATAGATTTGGAGCATTAAGGAGAGAGATATTTGCAGGTAAACTTAAAGTTTTAGTACGATGTAACATTCTACAAACTTCAACACCCTATATCTCCTAAACTACTGCATTTCGAACGATAAAATTCCTCTCTATAATTGAATAAGTAATGTGTTTAATACTGTAATATATTATATATAAATATTCATATAGTATTAAAAAGAATATCTTTAATGAAACTCAATTTTTAAAAAGTTGTAAAAAACTTTGTAAAATTTAAGCAATTTGAATTACCTACGGGGCTGGCCACAACTGCAGCTGATTCAGATACTGCATTGTCTATTGTCTACATATTGTTTATAAATTGGCTATTATTCTTAATAATATGATTCACTAATTATTAATACAGTTCGGAGAGCGTCTATATTTAGGATTTACTGGAATACTTTAATAAAGGGCTTTGGCCTGTACTAAATCAATAATGAGTATTGTATTCACTGGACTAATTTAAAAGCATTTAAGTTTTAAAAATTTAATCGGAATTTAAATTTTCTGAATTATTATTTATAAAATTAGTATTGTTTAATGTGTACGTCTTTGGAGAGCTTAGTCAGTAATTTAAATCAATATTATTTTATTTATAAAAAAAATTATAAAATATAGTTAGGTGCCACGATAGCCGAGCGGTTATAGTAGGCTAGACCCGCAAAGCTAAGATGTATGGCTGGTTAGTGGGTTCGATTCCCAGTGTTTAGTTCTTGGATTTTATTTAATGGTTAATATGAGAAATTTTTAGTAGAGTATGTTAGGCGGTTATAGGCTAAACCCGCAGTGCTAAGACGTATTGCGGTACTGGTCTAGCCCTTGCATTTTATTTAATGGTTAATATGAGAAATTTATAGTAAAGTATGTTAGGCGGTTATAGGCAAGGCCCTCAAAGTTAAGATGTATTGCGGTAGTAGTCTAGCCCTTGGATTTTATTTAATGTTTAATATGAGAAATTTATAGTAAAGTATGTTTGCTAGTCGCCTTCGTCCAAGACACCTATTTTGGTACCTGGATGTAAAGTATGCCTGAAAAAATAGGCATTACTACTACTTACTAATATAGTATACAAAAATATTTTTTAAATTTGTTTTAAATTTAATGTTAATCATTTTCTAATTTAGTTGAAATTGTTGATGGTTTGGAACAAAATAATGGAACACTGGTTACAATTCCCTAGCCGTCTGTTGCATAGAAACGAAAAATTCATTGTTCCTTAGCTAGCTTTCTGAATGGAAGGCAGATCAATGTAGCAGCTATAGAGGAAGGTATTCTAGGATCACATTTATGGGAAATGATATCAGCAGGTATTTCCTTATAATATAATGGGTAAGGTGTACAGCTTACGAGTTAGGAAAACGGAATACTGCCGTCCATCATGTTCAGAAGGTTAGAGAAAGCTTTGACAGTTTCCTCTTTAAAGTTGCTCAGATGCTTTCGGACCTAGATGAGACTTGGATCTTAGGCTCGGTCACCTGATGCTGCTTTTATTCGAGGTAGCGATATAAACCTAGAAGGGCTTCAAATAAAGTACAGGTTTTCTTCCTACTGAAGATTCCTAATAAAGGAATTGTTTATTCTAGCATTTATACTCGAACAATATAAAAGCTCAAGCACCACGCAACTTCCAGAAGTTGGAAACGAGGACTATAAGCCTATTGTGTGTGACAGAGTATGTGAGAGAGAAATATAAAAATAACAATAATAAAAAATAAAGGGAAGCAGTCGTAAGAATGGCGGAAGTAGAGTCTACTTTAGGGAAGCATCAGTAGTACTTTCCTGCTCATTGTACAGAGAGGAGTAGTTCCCCACCAATCTCCCATCACCAGATCACACAAACAAGAAAAACACACGCATAGACCCAGAGAGAGAGAGACCCACATTATGTGGCTAGCAGCATGGGTTTCACAGTATTGTTATTAGAATCCAGTTAGTCCGACGTTTGCTGGGTTTCCCAATTCTTTTTACCCGGGTATCCTGGCTCCGAAGAAATGAACCCCTTTCTCTGTTTACATTATTCATGGGACTGTGTTATTGTTATAACACTCTTTAGCAATTCAGCTGGTTTCAGAATGAAGCGGGAAGTAAGAGAACAGGGACGTTCCAAGTAGAAGAGAGTCCTGAGCATACGAAGACACCAGAGTGAGTTCCAGCCGAAGAATTTTTATCACTCTCTCTCTCTCTCCTTCCGTTCGTACTATCGCCATTGTCCCTTTTTCCTTATAACTATCCTTAACCTTTTCCTTTTGCCTATATCGATCTGTAATTTTTTTCTCCTTACTTTGCTTTTATGCCGAATACGAACTGGACAATGAATGGGGAACTCAGATTTTATGTGTTTATTTTTAATACTGCCATTCTTGATATCCTGAAGGAAATTAAGGAGCCATACATTTCTATGGCTGAGCATAGGACACTAAACTGGACTTGGTAGAGATAGGCGCTTATTTTAAGTTTTTTTAAAATTAAGAGTTCAACTCAGCATATTATTTGTTATTCTTGCTTATTTAACATGAATATGTGAACAAAAAAATATTTGGGATCTATCTTGTAAAAAAGAGAAGGAGGAGAGCTACGGAGATAAGAAGATGTGAAGAAAGAGAGCAGCAAGTTTTAAAGAGTTCACCTCTTTCAAAGAGAAACTGAAGAAGAAGAAGAAAAAAAATTTATCTCTTCTAGGAGCTCTGGATCAGGATAAAAGGCAAAAATATAAAGAGTTCTAGAAAAAAAAGATCCATCAGGAAAACTAGATTGAAATTTGTCTTTGCCCAAGAAAGTAGATGAAGACATAAAAAAGGATTGGCTTTAAAGAGAGCTGTATATATCTAGCGGCAAGCTATACATTTTTTTAAAAAAGAATCTAAATTGAGATACACACAATTCTTGATCTTATAACTAACCATATTTTTACTAGTAACTAATTTTTTATATACAGTAAAGTAAAGTAATCGCCTATTTTTTTCAGGTGGGGCTTAACGTCCAACTACCAATTACCTCATGGAACCTCGTGTAAAATTCTTTTATTAACCATTAAATAAAATCCAAGGCCTAAGACCGGGAATCGAACCCATACATATACATATTAGCTTCGCAGGTCTCACCTAATTTATATATATTTATATTTCTGTAGAATTTGAGGTCTTTAGAATATGAAAGCACTATTTTCAGCGCACAAGTCTGAGTTTTAACGTGAATAGAATCTTTGGGGGGGGGGGGGAAATAGAAAATAGTAAAGTTTGTAGAAGAAGTGGGGAAACTCGGTGATGCGGCTAAACTGAGAATTAACATCTTGTTGAGCCGATGTAGGCCCATACTTATACAGTGCAGGAAATGTCTAAGCACCTCAGACTCAAGAATTCGGCATAACTCGAAGAAGAAGAAGAGGAAACACATTCCTAGTTTGACCAGAAGTTTCTTTTCAGATCCATAAAAAGAGGATTTTTAAGATTTTAAAAAGGTCTGTTAAGTAAATTCATTGAAAAATTTGGAAGTTGTGGTTTATCATCAAACAACAACAAGGTACTTTGTAACTTGAGTCGCAGTCTGTCTGTGTAGGGCAGTCGGTCATGTGAGTTGGGCTAGTGAGTGCGTGCTTAAATCATATCATATCAGGAGTATACTCCACTATCATTTTTGAATTATTGTTTAAACCAACTGTAACTTTGTAAATTGGATATCCATTTAACTGTAACGTATATTGAACTAATTAAACTATATATCAATTTATTTCTTAAACATTTTCTGATCAATCAAAATAATTTACTAAACAGGTCTAATAATAAAAATTATTACTATTATAAAAAAAGTCTATTAAAGGTCTAATTAGGTATAAAGGTTTGTGGCAACCACCCTTTTAATAGAACCAGAGGCGGACCGAGGCGGGACTGGCAGCAATATATCCAAAAAGTTATGGCCGTCTGGGGATTGCGGGACAGTGATTGCCAAGATAGAATGGTTTGGAGAGATAAGATCCGTGCAGGCAACCTTCGGGAGACGCCTGAGTAAAGTAAAAGTGAAAAGTCTAATTAAACGGAGTAAACAGGATCAGCGCCCAAAATAAAGTCTTCAGGGGGTCCTACCACCAAGAAGTCTAAATCTATTTTCTACCGCAATACTCAGTGACAAACTTTCTTGCGGTCACTTCTGAGAATGCTGGGAGGGGGGGAATGCTTCCTCAAAACTGTTTTGGTGTTGTTTCTCTCTCTGCATGTCAGTAAATGTTTCCGAAATTAAGAGTGTAAAGAAATGGTTTAATGTTGAACCATTGTGCAGGTCGAGTGAGTGTGAATAAAAGACATTTTGATTTTAATATTTATTTCCTTACGGATTTTCACCATTTGGTTTATTTGGTATTTTCCAAAAGAAGAAATAAACTTGGCAGCGTAGTGGTGCACGTACCTGGAAAACAATAAATACCTGACGAGCTTCTGTTTGTGGTTTGAAAATAATATAAAGGAAAAGGGAACACGTGTGCTTTGTAGGGCCGGGCGAGGAAATGGAAGTAGTTGGATTACGTTAAAATATAAATAAGTGCTCTCCTGGAGTGGGAGTAGGAGAAACTGGATAAAAGGAGAACGGAACCTGGAGCCTTGAAAGCAGGTAGAGGCCTCTCTCGGGCAAGGCTGATGAGAGGAAACTGGTGAGGAAGAGAAGATAGTGGTTGGTTGAAATATGAAGAGTGAGAGAGAGAGGACCACGGCCTCCCAGAAAGGGCCCCAGACTTCCTTGCCCTAGACCAACCCGCCGACCACTCCACCCTATAGTACAAAACTAGCAGGAAGCGAGAGAGTTAGGGACTGACAAAACCTCTTGGGAACTTGTGGCACTAGTATACAATCAACTGGGTTCCCAAACCAAAGCACATTGCCTCGCAGTACACCGCACGCCCTTGGAACTCTGTAATCTAGTATTCAGCTACGGTCTAGCCTTCTACATTAGCTGTTACAGATTTAACAAAGCTCCACAGCCTCTCTCTCTTACATATATAAAACATCCGCTCACAAGTCTCTGGCTATATATCCTATATTATTTATTTAGTAATCGCTTAAAGTGATAGATGACTGCTTAGATTACCAGACCCTTTTCACGCCGACCTCTGAGAAAATCCCTTATTACAATTCTCTCCTCTCCCTTAAGTAACAATATTTCTAATTACACCACTTAATATTGTAATAATTCTTTCTTATAACCTCTCAAAACAATAACCTTCCCTTTCAAAAATCCACTTCCCATATTTCACTTTATTTATTTATTTCTTTACTTTCACTATCTCTTTGAAAGTGTAAGCATTGCAATCGTGCTGTTGTCCAATTTTGGGTTTTCTCCCCGGGAAATATTCGTTCTTAAGGGCATGAGGATTCATTCTGGCTGGAAGAATACGTATCCCACCAGAGCCCAAAATTTTTAAAGCAAATTGGCACCCGAATATAATCTTTTTTGGGAAAATTATCTTCAATTTTCAGTTTCTCTCGAGATTTTCTTAAAATATGGTCGCAAATTTTTTGTTACAATAAAAATAACGATTTCTGAATAAAATTGCCAGACAGGAAATGCGGATTTCCCGGAAAGTTTTATTAGAGATTACCTTGAAATAAACCTTTCTGCTGATTTCTTTTAAACTTTTGACTGCCTTGGTTAAAGGAAAGGTAAGCTAGGGTCCATAAAGTGCCAATGCAATGAATTTTACAGTGTTACCACCTAACACCATTCGCACTAGTCAATTTTCCGATAAATCTCAACCAATCAGGTGCTTATTACAGCAATAAGAACGCTTCGTCCAGTATTTATACAAATCAGCTGATAATATTAGATTATAATATATAAACAGCTGCAACTAATACTAGTAACTAAAAATTAAATATTTTAAAAAGAAATAAATACTGCGTTGAAAATTTGGTGGTTAGTTCCACATTTTTAATTAAGTTAGATCTATAATTCTAATAATGAATTTGATGAATTCAACGTTAACATTATTAAAATATAATTTTACAGTAACCAGGATTAGAGTTAAAACTGTGGTAGTAATGTTAAGCGAACAGAGAAATTAGAGAAAGGAGAGTATGCAGACGTAAGCTTATGACGCTTATATCAGAGGGGGTAGGAGCTAGAACTTAGTCGAGCTTAACGTCGCCCTATGAGAGAGCGTATTGGTGTGTTTTGAGTGTGATTGTGTATGTGTATGAGTATGTAAGAGGAAGAGAGAGAGAAATAGCGCATAAACTATGAGGTCATAGTTTGATTTGTAACCCGAAACGGAAGCTAGAGGTGTACGTTACCAAACCCATGACGTTCTACACCAGTTTCCACCACGCTAACTCCGCCCTCCTAGCTTGACGACATAGGTCTACATTTCTGTCACACTGTTATTGTTGTTATACGCCGTACAGGAATAATTGAGTGTCCGTACACAGCTAGTGAGTGTAGTTAGGCGGCTGTTGGGGTAGGGGGAGAGTAGATTTGCACAAGTTAAGCGAGAGTGATGGCGACAGTTTCGCAAACGTCGCTCGAACTGTAACTAGGAACGGGGTGTGCTTTGGTTTCTAGAGTAAGCCCTCTCTGGAACTTGGGGGTTTTAGAAGCTTGGGTAACTTGGGTCTAATCGCGCGCTCATATAACTAACTAGCTACGTCACATGTTCTACGTACATACGTCATAATAATAATGTGTTTTGGTGCGTAAAATGTTGACCTAGTTACAGATTCTAGAGGAAATCCTTTACTGGGAGAAACATAAATTCATCACTCATCATATATGTTATAAATTCATCATATATAAATTTTAGAAAATTAAATTCTTGTTAATGCTATTTGGTGATAGAAAAGGACAGTAGATCTCGTCCAGATCTTTCTTAAAAATTCTTTTGTTTTAAAGAAAAATTGTCTCTCTCTGAGACGCCACGGTAGCCGAGCGGTTATAGGCTAGACCCGCAAAGCTAAGATGTATTGCGGTATTAATCTAACCCCTTGGATTTTATTTAATGGTTAATATGAGAAATTTATAGTAAAGTATATTAGGCGGTTATAGGCTAGACCCGCAAAGCTAAGATGTATTGCGGTATTAGTCTAGCCCTTGGATTTTATTTAATGGTTAATATGAGAAATTTATAGTAAAGTATGTTTGCTAGTCGCCTCCGTCCACGACACCTAATTTGCTAGTACTGCCTGAAAAAATAGGCAATTACTTTACTTTTAAAATCTCTCTCTCTAAGTAAGGAAAAGTAATGCGATCATTAAATTAGGGTTACAACCAGAAATATCCGGACACTCAATGTCTCAAGGGTTTAAAACAAGTTCTTTTACAAATTCAAAGCACATCTGTACCGACATTGCATTCCACCAGTAAGTGATCGACGCTGTCCAGTTTGTTGTAATAGCCCTTATTCCTGGAGACTGCTGTACACACATACAATAAATTGAGCCGATACATCTCTAAGACAGCTCATAAAGTACAATTCTGTATTTCTGGAGAAGTGAACAGTTAGCCTATCTTAGCCT
Organism: Rhodnius prolixus; assembly: GCF_049639745.1. Taxonomy (NCBI): domain Eukaryota; kingdom Metazoa; phylum Arthropoda; class Insecta; order Hemiptera; family Reduviidae; genus Rhodnius; species Rhodnius prolixus. Next base: position 7,341,551 of record NW_027411583.1, on the reverse strand, counting down.
TGGAAAGAAAAAAAAAATTAGGCTACAAGGGTAAGGAGGAAGTTCAGGGTATTTTCTACAAGACTTGGAATTCCAGAGTGAACTCAGAAGTTTGAAACCATTAGCAAGATAGAGGAGTCCAAGAATCTTACTGGTACTAGTTTTTTGCCGACCAGGGATGAGAGATCAGAAACGGTTACAACAACAGGAACTATGATTATAGAGGGCATCCGTGATGGTATGTCCATTCTGCCTGTAGAAGAAGGGTGCTCAGAAAAAAGGGCACATTACATCACGGCTTTTAGTTTCAATTTCCTAATCCGACCTTTAAACCACTACTCTTCTTCCACACGGCCCTTTCAGATTCACAGATCAGAGGTTGAACCGTTCAGTTGGGTGACCCTATTCGCCCGTTACAGACCCTCCTAAACTCAGTTATACTCGCCCACCATGAGGTCACTTTGATAGCCGATCACTTCTCTCTAAAGGTTTGGGGAGGGTCTCTCCCCCACTCAGTACACAAACTCCTCACCACCGTCTTCAGCGTCAGAGGAAGCTCTGCTACCAAAAACTCCTATCACAAACTAAAAGGACCCGCAGGCTATTGGGAAATTTCTCCAAGAAATCGTAGCCGTCCGGATACTACCTTCCTTACTTAGATTAGGTCTCATCTCTCCCTACAGGGCGTTTCCTTCTTACCGCTAAAATCTATTGACGGCCCCCTCTTTTGCCCAAAACTGGTTGCTTGTTTGTTTCTACTTCCGGCTTGAAATGAAATTGTTTGATAGAAACTATAGTCTGAAATAGTTTTACTGTTCCGGATAAGTCCCTCAAGATACAGGAAGTGTTCCATCTCTCTTAGTTACTCGATGAGCTGAGAGAAAAGCGATTTTCATTAGATTTCCCACAATTAATTAGAAAATAAAATCACACTACTTCCTGTGCAATTCAATTTTCTTGAAACTATTGGAAATTCGGTCATAAAAACACGTCCGGAGGAGGGGATAGTTTCATCTGAAAGTCGAGTGATTTGCTCACGAGATTTTCTTTCCATTTATTTAAAAGTCACCTTTTTGTGACACCAACATCAGAATCTATGCAGATGCCCAAAATCAATTAATGGACCAGAAATTAATAATACACTACTATGCTTCAAAAGTTTATCATTAAATTCACATTTAATACGAAGAAATTTATAAAATTAAAAACACAGATGTTACCCAGAGAAGCAAATGAAAAAATGATCTACACCAGAGGAGCGTTCTCCGGTCGAAAGAAGAAGGCATAGGAAATTTAATTTGTAATTTGTAGAGGGGATAGAATGAATAAAAATTCACTTTTCTCTCTCTTTCATTTTCTAACTCTCTCTCTTTTGCTACAGAATGAATAAAGAAGAAAATAATTTAAGATTGATTCAAGGAACGGAGAAACGACTTTACTCTTGCCCATCCTGTACCCAAGGAGCAAGAAGTCTGGAGGGAAATGTGGGGCTAGCAGAAGTCGTGAGAGAGGGAGAGAAGGAAGATTGTGAGGACATGATGGAAAATGATGGAATAAAGAGTAGCCTTGGCAAGTCGAAGTAAGGAGGCAAGCAACAAAGAAGTGGGAGTTACCGAAGAAATCTGCGGGGCAAGCAACAGCCCTCTGGCCTCTCACTCTCCCCAGACACTTCTGGAGTGTATTAAGATGAAGACAAATGAGTTCTGACGGCCAAGAAGGGCGGGCAGACAAGGAAGAACCGTTTGCACAATGAACAAGTACAGAAATGACAAATTAATTGCATTGTATCTTGGTGTATATACATATATACGTATATATACCATGATAATGGTTTGGCAGTGAAGCCAAAATGCTTCATTTCTACCTCCGCTACAACACTTCTCCAATACAACCATTGTTCAACCAACTGAAGCACCTCACATACACACACATACAAAACTAAACCCTAACTAGGTCATCAAACACCCTCATGCCAGAATGGTTTCCTATCAAACATATGCCAGAAAACCCAGTCTGACATTCCTCTCATCCCACAGACCTTTTCCCGGGTTATCTTTTTACTCAGTCCCAGGATACTCGCGGCAGCATCATTGGAGGAAAAGTAGATTTTTTTAAAAAAAAGTAAATCTTTTATAAAAGTTAAAAAAATGCGGTAATGTTAGTCGAAAAAACGTCTATCTACAATGACATACTGATAGATCCGAGGGCTACTTACAAGACTTAGGAGATTGGAATAGAGAAGCAGACAGAATCTGCAGGATCTGTAGTATATTTCTGGCGAAAATATAAGTATAACAACTAAAGTGTTCCCTTTTATCTAAGAAAGGTTATCCAAGATTCAGGAGTTGGTATCACTAATGAGATAGATAGTTAAACCGCTGATTAAGAAAATGTCCTCGTGGGTTAAATATGAACTATCCCCAAGGCAGTACTCATCAGAACTGTTGCATGATACCACGCTTAATCGGGAAAACCAGGTTTTGGCCTGGCATTCTATACCTGTAGGCTGATTAGCCGAATTTGATTACAGGTACTAATCATTAGCCATGCTAAAGCATAATCATCAATATTATTACGTAATTAGATTTAGGCTTCGTGACGCAAACATCTGATGTAAAGTCTAAGTAAGAAGTTTAGTGAAAATAGTGTTACTAAGCGTTGAAACATTGTACTCCAATTAAATTGCAGAATTTAATTAAATTTAACCCCTTTATCTGAACAAATCTATGGATGCTTATGAGATTAAATTTAAGAACACAGATTGCCAAGACGATAATCTATGATTAGACCATAGTCTTTAAATATAAAGGTAGAAACAAAGTAGAGCTAAATATATTTAGAGATTACCAATCCGGAGGCTGAATAACGGACTAAAACATGTGGATGCTATTATATGTCTGCGTCATGATGATTAAGCTAGATCTAATTTGTAGATTCGGATTGATTGATCTAGATTTCTGTTTGTAGATTTTTCGTCTTTATTTTACTCTCTATTTTATAGCTAGCAACATTTGGGTCATCGATCAAATTTAGTCATTAAATCGAAAAATAAAAATGACAGATATGTCAAATTTACGATAATTCAGTTCAGGATACTACCACAGTTTCGAAAGTTTCTCGCAAAACGGAAGTATAGACTTTTGACGGAAACTCTAAGAAACTTTTTTTTCCACCAATCTTGGAATGTTTTACACAACAACAATTTAATTGGTTACTAGATGGGGGGGGGGGGTTAACTATAGCCTTTCTATGCTTCTTAGCTGCTCCCAGTGAAGTTTTCTCATCTTTCAACATCGGAAATGCTTCCCAGATCATCCGGTACGGCTTTAAACATGTATTTTTTTTTTTTTATGGGATTAAGGAAGGATACATTCAATTTTGCAAATTTTACTCACTCCTAATATCTAGTAAAAGAAATATCAACAATTGTTAATAACAATCAGCAAGTGTAGTGTGAGGCAACTTGAGTAGTCTTAATTCTCTACATGAAATACGAGGGTCGTTTGAAAAGTCCGTGCAAAAATAAAAACTACTTAATTTTTTGGGGTAAACCTTTTTTATTTTTCAACATAGTCTCCTTTTAGGCTTATACACTTCGTCCAACGCTGCTCTAGTTTGTTGATCCCTTTCGAATAATAGGATTTGTCCAAGTCTGAAAAATAGCCATTCGTTTCTGCAATCACCTCCTCGTTTGAATAAAATCTTTTTCCCGCCAGCCATTTCTTCATATTGGGGAACAAATAGTAGTCCAAGGGAGCCAAGTCTGGAGAATAGGGGGGATGTGAAACGAGTTGGAACCCTATTTCCATTAATTTTGCGACCACAACTGCTGAGGTGTGAGCTGGTGCGTTGTCGTGATGGAAAAGGACTTTTTTGTGGGCCAATCGTGGGCGTTTTTCTTGCAGCTCGGTTTTCAAACGGTCCAATAACGATGAATAATATGCACTTGTAATAGTTTTACCCTTTTCCAGATAGTCGATGAGGATTATTCCTTGCGAATCCCAAAAGACAGTCGCCATAATCTTTCCGGCCGAAGGAACGGTCTTCGCCTTTTTTGGCGCAGATTCCCCCTCAGGAGTGTAGTGATGTATCCATGTTTCATCCACAGTGACGAAACGACGCTTAAAGTCCTGCGGATTCTCCTGGAACAGCTGCAAACCGTCCTTGCAACACTTCACACGATTTCGTTTTTGGTCAAGCGTGAGCAATCGCGGCACCCATCTTGCGGATAGCTTTGTCATGTCCAAATGTTGATGCAAAATTTTATGTACCCGTTCATTCGAGATGCCCACAGCACTAGCAATCTCACGCACCTTCACTCTTCTGTCATCCATCACCATATCATGGATTTTATGAATGATTTCTGGAGTAGTAACCTCAACAGGGCGTCCAGAACGTTCAGTGTCCCTTGTGCCCATATGGCCACTCCGAAAATTTTGAAACCACTTATAAACTGTTCTAATCGAAGGTGCAGAGTCACCATAATGTTTATCAAGCTTCTCTTTAGTCTCCTGAGGCGTTTTGCCTTTCATAAAGTAGTGTTTAATCAACACACGAAATTCTTTTTCGTCCATTTTTTGAAAATCACTCGACTTCCTCGATTGAAACGAATGCCAAACACAAAGAAATAGACCGATCTGGCTGAAACTTGGTGTGTGTTCTTCCAAGAGGTGCTACTAACTAAACATAACCTCGATACGCGCCAGTGGTGCTATCTCTCTGACTTTGCACGGACTTTTCAAACGACCCTCGTAGATTAATGTATCTCTAATGATGGGTGAAATTCTGAAAACCGGATTTAAAAACACGCGCTCTACCATGGATAAAATCAAAGATTCCCCTAAATAAAATTCTCATTGAAGCAATAATTGGCCAACTAGGTGCCTCCTATAGATATAAAAAAATTACTATATTTAATACAGAAGTCTAATAACATAATCAATGCTTAACACATCAGACAGAATGTTTAATGTAATATCCGGCGTTGTTAAGGTAGTATTTTAAACATCGTGTTTAAACCTGTAAAATAGCGTGTCATACCATTGTTAAAGTGGAAAATAAAAAATAAAATTAAATAAACAAGAAACGTAAGAAAATAGCCTTGAACTAGTTTACCCCATTTTCCAACCAATAGAAAACAATGCAATTTAATAATAATTTTTTTTTTAAAGCAGTAAATTATATCAACAAAATGAAATAATGCTATTTAATGACCCACATTGTATAAAGCACAATCACGGGTCAAACAGACAGACTTACGAGTATGTACGTCGAATCGATCTAAATTATAACAACTGCTGAACAATAGTTGTAGTAGATTGCCATCAATTATAGGACGAAATTGATCTAATACTAATATTCTGCTTAATTGATTTACTATTCACGATGGAAACGTCTACTTCTTGTTTTGAACTTTGAGAAGTATTTTCCTCGACTGAAGTTTTAATCAAAGTACGAATAGTTTTTTCTTAAAATCACGAGTCATGTAACATAGTTGTGTAAAAGCTAATATGTATTGTGGTCCTGGGTTCGATTCCCGGTCTTAGGCCTTGGATTTTATTTAATGTTTAATTCGAGAACTTTATACTAAAGTATGTTTGCAAGTCGTATCCGTCTACGGACACCTAATTTGGACGTTAAGCCCGCCTGAAAAAAATAGGCAATTACTTTACTTCAAAAGTCATTTAGTTATGCGATAATCCTAGTAATTAAAAACAGGGAGTTATGGCAGTTCTGCTCTTCTTATTGCTGGAGAGAAAATGTATGCGATAAAGATAATGAAAATGCTCTGAATGTGGGGGGAAATGAGAAAAGTTGGTGCATTTCAAGTTAGTTTTTCTAATGGGAAAGCTGAATAAAAAGAAAACATGTCTCATCCGGTAAGAATCTCCTTCTAGCCAGTTTCGAGAATGAGGATAGGTTAGCCTAAATAGGCGCCTCTTTCCGTTATATCAATCCAAATTTGATATTAAGTGACATTCTTCAGATAAATGACTGTCTACAGCAATTTCAATATACGAGTTTTTGGCCAGTAAAAACGATTCCTGTGGCTCCTCAGGCCTCCTTATTCGCCTGTTTTGAGTCCTTGTGACTTTTTTTTTACTCTTCCCGAAGTTGAAAAATCACCACAAGGGAACTCATTTTGGGACTGTCGAAAACATTCAAACGGCTGTAACCGACCAGTTGAAGGTTATTCCAGTATCGGAGTTTGAGCACTGCTATGAGGAGTGGAAGAAACGTGTCCAGCGTTGTGTGGCTTTCAGAAGGAAGTTATTTTGAAGGTGACAATATAGAATTGTAATTCTTTTTTGAATACAAAAAATTAAAAAAAAAAAAAATCAGTCTCATAACTTAATTTACAGATCTCGTATATTCCAGGAATGGACCTGCTTTACAACATAAATCAATGTTGATCTCGGTAGATAGTTCTCGACAATCTAGAGTGTGGAGTGGAGATCCAGTCAGTGCTGTTAATTAGATGGTTTTCGATCTGATAATCGTGAATCTGAGTGTTGATCGCAACCATTACAGGTTGAACTGCATTATAGTTTAAGGGTCGGTCACGTGTAAACAATGGGGCTCAAACACCTTCCGTAAAATCAAATTAGAATTTAAAGGAAACTTTGTACTCAAAAGAGCTTCAAAATAAATTCTCAAAATGTTTGATCCCAATAATTTCCTTTTATAAAAGGTCAGGGAAAGTATAATAATAAGTGAGTACGCTCAATTTCCGTAAATGACTAGAAGGGAAGAAAGCGAGTATAATCGACAATTTGGTGCCCCAGTGATGATGGAAACATCGACCCCCTATCGATTCTATTATTATTATTTTTTAATCGAACTAATATTTATAGTTATTTGTTATTTATTTTAATTCCACTCTCTCCATCCTTAAGAATGTAATAAATAAGAATATCTTATCCCTTAATTGCTCTTCGGTAACTTTTGATTTTTCAAAAATAAAAGATACTGAAAGTTTTCCTTTTTTCTCTTTAAAGGGGAAATATATCTTTTCCACTTGTTCTATGTGGACAGAAATAAAAGTAAACTAACAAGGTATAATATAATATATATATAGTGAACACTCTGAAAAACAAATGTAACGAAATTTGCAATACAAGATATATGGGCGCTAAATAAGGAATACCTAGGGAGACAGGGAAAGTGAAAGAGAGAAGGAAGTGGCAAGAAGTGGGAGCATCTCTCTTCCTTGGGGAAAGCGGTGGGGGGGCCTGGCTTTGGTGAAGGGTAAGCTCTCCCGTGGGGAAAAAGGAATAGCCGACTCGCTAGAGCGTGGCAAATAAATGGTTCTCAATAAATTCCCTTTTATTTGGGTCGTGTACACACAACAAGGAGGGCCGACAGACACTCCCTGGGATAGACGGCAATGGATGAGGGCGTGGATCTTGTAGAAGGAAACGCGCGGGCGGCAGCGGCGGCGGCATCCCCACAAGTTTCAAATTAAGAACGTGTGGGGGGGGGTGCAGCACATCCGTAAAACCCTGTCTTCTCCAGCCACTTGGCCTTCCTGTACATCCCCCAAGGACGCCTCCCTCCATCCTTAAACTCCCCTTTCCGCTTCTCGCTGGACGTCACCCAAAAGCATTGGTGGCTTTACCCTACCTTTCCCCCCCTACGTTCTTTCGGCTCTTCCTCCTGTACTTCCATGTACCTATTCTCTCAGCTAAGCAAACAAGTTATTAAATTTGAACCTTAAGCCCTAATTGCTGTACAGTATTCACTGCAGGGCATACACTCATTTCTTTGGGCCGTCCCTTTAGAATGACAACTAGGTTATTTTTTTCCCTCCATTTGTCCCTTTTCTGTCTTTTTTAATAAACCTTGTTCCCTGCTTCTTCCCTTTCCTAGGACCCTTTTCTACAAAAGGAATGTGTGAACAATGGCAAGTTATTCTACAACCTCAACAGACCAATTATCTACTACAATTAAATTATTGTGAACTTATTTATTCATCCTTAAATAACTCAAAGATGAGGACCAGCACTTTTAGGTGACGTCATTGACTTTATCCGTCGTAGTGAGCATTTAATGTAACCCTGATCGATTTCAGTCTTCCATCCATCACCAGAAATAGATGAATCAGCATAGTGTAGACAATGAGACCTCACTTAATGTTACTATCTACGCAGTACATTTGCTGAATTACACTGAACTGTACCAGCAAATTGGAGTTTAAGAAAGAAACGGAACTGAAGTCGAATTCTCTACACCAAACTGATTAATTTTACTACTGATGATGGACAGAAGTCTGAAACCAGCCAGGGATGCAATAAACATGAGCTCTGCGGACCTAACTACAATTGTATAAATTAATATACTTATCTCTACACGAACTGCTTTAGATAAAACCAAAGATAAAAAATCAATATGATTTTTTAAAAAAACAAAAATCTAAGTAAACCGGAAGTACGCGTCTTGAGGTTCGTTGAGTCCCACAAAAAGTTTTTTTTAAAGAATAGAATTTAAACCTGTTTTTTTGTGAGCAGGGACAGCTTATTCCAAAATTGATAAATTACAAAATGTTCGATGCCAGGTATGACCAAATAGGTCGCTGTAACAGTAGATATAAGAGTCTTTTGTTATGTAGGTCAAGTTTCGAACGTTTGCGAAGTAGTCTGGCGAGAAGTTTTGTAGCGTTGGTTAGTTTCTTGTCTTTTCAGTCTAGTATGGGGGATTCCATGTCAACCGTTTGTCTAGGTACAGTCCAAGGTAGCGTACTTTGTCCACAGTTGGTATAGGAGTTTGGTTCAAGATGATAGAAGGTAGGATTTTCCGTCTTGAAGGTAAATACTATAAATTTTGATTTCGTAACGTTGGTTTTGATTCTCCATTTGAAAAGCCAGTCCTGTAAGTGGTTGATGTGTGTTTGTAGAGTTCGTGTAGCGATAAGAGGATCGTAATGAGGAGATAAGATTGTAGTATCATCAGCAAAGGTGGAGAGTATAGTATCTGGATGTTGAGGTATGTCTGCTGTATATAAGGAGTAAAGAAGAGGACCTAGGACACTGCCCTGAGGAACGCCAGCTCGCGCTAGACGGATATCAGAGTCCGTGAAATTAAAAAATAAAAACTAAACAATAAATTAGTGAAAATAGATCATGTTTTTTCCGGAAAATCATTTAGTCGTGTCGAAATGGTTAGCGTCAATTTAAATAACATTTAGTGGACTTAACTCTTGTTAAAAGTTTAACCAGATTTTACTGAAAAAGTAAATTAATGCAAAATACGACACATTCGAAGAGAGCAAGAAGATGAAAAAACAAGAAAATCTTCGCTAGATTATCGATTACGAAATCGATTACTTTACGCTCAAAGTATAATTGAAGGGTTGTCGAACTCTCAAGACGTGTTTTGTACGCCGGAAATTTGATGTAATTAATAATTAATTAGATTTGTATGCGACAATTATGAGGACAGTATGAGTTAAGAGACAAGACCGGATGAATCAGGTAAGTTAACCTTCTTTAAAAGGTTTTGACAATACATCGACTCAATCACTCCCTAGTCAATCTTGGGAGTCCCCACCCAATCTTATTATCACTGTTTCTTCATTGTTCAAAAAGACATTATTAAAAATACGTTAATGGAATTTAAATGGATGTTAATAATTTATGTAAGCCTTTTACATGAAACACTTTCCTGCATTAAAAGTGTGTTTCCGTTTTAACGAAGGGAAAATGTAATTACGTTTTCCATATCCAATCACTGTGTGTTTTTGTATTCATACATCAACAAATATAGCCAACACTATGTATTAAAAACCACTTCAAAGAAATTTACATGAATTATGTGCATGATTTAAAAAAAGATTACAAATTCTAGAAATGAATGATTTATTTATTTTAAATTCACAGATTGAAACAGAGATGCTGATGTACTTTTGAAAACTTATAGAATAAATAATTAATGGTGGCTAAATAATAAAATTTGTTATTAAAGTAATTTATAAAGGAAGTTTTATTTTTCCCTATTATTCAGTAACTTCCGGAAAACTCAAAAGTAAGAGAGCAATTTAAGTGATGTGTCCCGCAAAGATAGGATCACTTCCGTTTTATGAGTGATAAAAGATGTGAAGAAAATAGTTCTTCCCATGAAAATATTTTCAGCACGCCGAAGAAAGAACAGCGATCGCAAAAAAGACAGGAATTAGCCACTATTTCAGGGAGTCAAGGCGTAAGAATATTATGGGTTTAAAAAAAGTATTTTGTCTTTGGGACGGAGGAAAGTGAGTTGGTTTCTTTTATAACGTTTAATTATATGTTAGGTCTCAAAATAAATATGAAGGAGGCAAAAATTGTGTTTAAAGTTACTGCTAGTTTTATTTTTTTATTTAATCAAAAGTGCCCACAAATTGATTTCAAGCACTCAGAATTCCTTAAAATTTTCATTGTCTAAGCATTTATTTATTTTTTTAAGTTTTCCAAATTTGGTTCTCCACTAGTCGAGATTGAATATTTGAGCGTATTGACTACTCTTGGACCTAGACCATTCGTAAAAGGGACGTGTCACTCACAATTACGAGGGTCGTTTGAAAAGTCCGTGCAAAGTCAGAGAGATAGCACTACTGGCGCGTATCGAGGTTATGTTTAGTTAGTAGCATCTCTTGGAAGAACACACACCAAGTTTCAGCCAGATCGGTCTATTTCTTTGTGTTTGGCATTCGTTTGAATCGAGGAAGTCGAGTGATTTTCAAAAAATGGACGAAAAAGAATTTCGTGTGTTGATTAAACACTACTTTATGAAAGGCAAAACGCCTCAGGAGACTAAAGAGAAGCTTGATAAACATTATGGTGACTCTGCACCTTCGATTAGAACAGTTTATAAATGGTTTCAAAATTTTCTGAGTGGCCATATGGGCACAAGTGACACTGAACGTTCTGGACGCCCTGTTGAGGTTACTACTCCAGAAATCATTGATAAAATCCATGATATGGTGATGGATGACAGAAGAGTGAAGGTGCGTAAGATTGCTAGTGCTGTGGGCATCTCGAATGAACGGGTACATAATATTTTGCATCAACATTTGGACATGCCAAAGCTATCCGCAAGATGGGTGCCGCGATTGCTCACGCTTGACCAAAAACGAAATCGTGTGAAGTGTTGCAAGGACGGTTTGCAGCTGTTCCAGAAGAATCCGTAGGACTTTATGCGTCGTTTCGTCACTGTGGATGAAACATGGATACATCACTACACTCCTGAGACCAAAGAACAATCTAAACAATGGGTTACCAAGGGGGAATCTGCGCCAAAAAAAGGCGAAGATCGTTCCTTCGGCCGGAAAGATTATGGCGACTGTCTTTTGGGATTCGCAAGGAATAATCCTCATCGACTATCTGGAAAAGAGTAAAACTATTACAGGTGCATATTATTCATCGTTATTGGACCGTTTGAAAACCGAGCTGCAAGAAAAACCCCCACGATTGGCCCACAAAAAAGTCCTTTTCCATCACGACAACGCACCAGCTCACACCTCAGCAGTTGTGGTCGCAAAATTAATGGAAATAGGGTTCCAACTCGTTTCACATCCCCCCTATTCTCCAGACTTGGCTCCCTCGGACTACTATTTGTTACCCAATATGAAGACATAGCTGGCGGGAAAAAGATTTTATTCAAACGAGGAGGTGATTGCAGAAACGAATGGCTATTTTTCAGACTTGGACAAATCCTATTATTCGGAAGGGATCAACAAACTAGAGCAGCGTTGGACGAAGTGTATAAGCCTAAAAGGAGACTATGTTGAAAAATAAAAAAGGTTTACCCCAAAAAATTAAGTAGTTTTTATTTTTGCACGGACTTTTCAAACGACCCTCGTATATTGTGGCCTCTGATACGCGTACGATATACAGGGTGAACCAGTAACTAATGTCCATTGGCCTACTGTGTGTAGTACATCTAAAAAGGAGTTCAATGACGTATTGGCCAACTTCATATTTTCCACTCTTCTTGAGTGACGTCACTTTAAATTTTTTTTTCTAAAATCATTACTTTTTTCCAATAAAAATGTTATTACTCAGAAAGTTTTAGTCCGAATTCGATTCTGATAACACGGTTTGAAAGACAGATAAATTTTCTAAAAATTGATACCATTTCGAAGCATAAGTTATTCTCCAAAGAGCCTCAATCTTCCTCTTGGATACTGGAAAAATAAAAGTAATCGAAATTTTTTGAGAAAACTCATGACCCATTAATTGACATACCGAATTTTCGATGGTACCAGTGTTTGACATGGGGTGGGACCAGTAATTGACATACAAATATATTCATGAAACGACATAAGGTATGCATTCAAAATCACTTTTAAAACTAAATAAATCACTTAAATTACCTAAATCACCTTTTCAATTGGATTTATAACAAAAATTAGTCTTATTCATAATTAATTACAATGTTTTTAAATAGGCAAACCTAAATAATCTAATATTTTTTCAACGTTACCCTTTTTTATGCAGTTTTTGACGATCAACCCTTAGACAACTGTCCTACCGGACAGTTTTAATTAAGCCCAAACCAAGACAGGTAATTTGAAGAACAGCCCTTACTTTCAATAGTACCAAGGAGATATTAGCTAACATACTTGTAGCCTGTGGACAATACTTACTGGTATATCGATACCCGCACCCTGTATATCGTCAGTTTCTCGAATGCTTATCGATAAAATTGCAAAAATACATTTAATATTTATGACTATATACAATAATATTAGAGGTTTAAATAGATAATAAGTTATTTTATGAGCAGTTTTAATAAAAAGTATAACCTAAAAACTAAAATATATATTCAAAACGTCGTAACTAAATTCTCCTTAGAATCGATGAAAACACAATATTATTTCACCTTAATTTAACAACACTGTCAAAAGTGACAGTGAAATCGATAACACCTAATGTGAGTCGTGGGTAAAGCTCGCTAAAATATCGATACTAATAAAAGCATAGAGACACCTTGTATAGAGGTTAAATTATTTTTATGATAGTTAATGATTAATAATTAGATTTGGTAGACAAAGTAGCCCCCCCCCCCACAGAAAACTGCCCAAGAAATGGCAGTATTTTTCGCCTCTGCCTGCTCTGTTCTGTTTTCCAGCTAAATTTGGAGCGAACGAACTTCTTGCGGTGTATTTTCGTCTGATGATGACCATAGAAGTCTAAGTTTTCAAATTTCTCTTCTAGTAAGAATAATTAGGAACAAATGGTGCCGTATTTGAGGCGCCACGGTAGCCGAGCTGTTAAGAGGCGAGACCTGCAAAGCTAATAAGCATTGTGGTACTGGGTTCGATTCCCGGTCTTGGCCTTGGATTTTATTTAATGGTTAATAAAAGAAATTTATAGTAAAGTATGTTTGCTAGTCGCCTCCGTCCACGACACCTAATTTGGTAGTTGGACGTTAAGCCCCGCCTGAAAAAATAGGCGATTACTTTACTTTTTTTTTTTTAGTGCCACATTTGGGTTTTCTTATTAGGATTTGAAGACATGGAGATAAACTGAAGAGGTTGAGTCCCTTTTTTGGGGGCATTCCAGAGGAGTCCAATAAAAACTTTTAAACTCCAACTTCGATATGTTCATACAGAAAAGATTTAGATTCTTAGATGGATAATGAATATTAGAACAGGATTGCTCTTACTGGATATATCTCCCAAATACTAAGACTCTCTTTTTGGGGCATTCCAGAGGATTCCAATAGAACAAATAGTGCCGTATTTGGACTTTCTTATAAAGGGTTTTTGAAGACATTAAGATAAACTGAAGAGGCTGGGTCCCTTTTTGGGGCATTCCAGAGGATTCCAATAGAAACTCTGAAACTCCAACTTCGATATGATCATCCAGAAAAGATTTAGATTATTAGCTGGATAATGAATGCCTATTAGAGAAGCAGTACTCCTCCTAGATATCTCCCAGATACTAAGCATACTCGATTTTGGAAGACATTCTCGACCGTTACTTATCAATAAGGAAGGCAAACTAAGTATTTAGGTCAGAGAACCCTAACCATTCAGGTTTTTTTAATTTTTTTAATTTTTGGTTATTTAATAACTTAAACACGATCGTAATTTTTTTTTAAATTAAATAAAATTAATAATTTTTTTTTTAATTAAAACTACTTCAGCCCTTTTTTTATAAAAAATAATTTTCCATTTCAATGTTCACGGAAAAAAACCGGTTGCCAAGGAGAACATAACAACCAACAGACACAAACAGAACATTTTCAGAACGTAATTGTGGTAATGTCATCACGCTTGTAACTGACAATCAAAAGTAATAAACAGACAAAGCAAAGCGACAGAAAAAAAGAAGACAAATTGAGATAAAAAAAGAAAAAAAGAAAGAATAGAGAACGACCACTAAATTAGTGTTTCGTCACAAAAGGACGAGATATAGGTCAGCCTAATATTGTGTACTGTTGCCTGATTTAAGGGCAATTGTCCTTTTATAATGGTATTTTATTTGGCATAACAGTTCTATAGCATTACGTAATGAAAGTATAAATTATACATATACAGAGAGAGACGTTGTCTAAAATCAGTTACGTACTAATACACTCACAACATTCTCAAAGATTCTCGGAGATTCTTTACAGGAAGTTGCGAGTCTGCATTAACTTTTTGTGGGTAAGAGGTCATTGTGGTATAAAAGAGAATGAAATTGTTGATACACTTGCAAAGGAAGCCACCAATAGTGGGGAAATGGCTAATTATAAATTACCACACACCGATATCAAGGGTATAATTGCAAAAGCAGCACTACAAAAATGGCAGACAGATTACAATAATGGTGATAAAGGTAGATTCTATAAAACTATGGCAGATCAGTTACCTAGACAACCATGGTTTAAGGGAACTGGCACTAATAAATGGGTTGTTACGACATTAAGCAGGCTGAGAGCGAACCACGCGGTGTGCGGATCGTATCTACACAGGATCAACAAAAGGTCCTCTCCTCTTTGCGTAGATTGCAATGAGGAGGAAGATTTCAAACATGTAATAATGATATGTCCACGTTATGTGGTAGAAAGGAAACGAATGTTTGACGATATATACAGGTATTTAGATGCACCATTTCGCAACGAAGACATTATATTCTCCACCAACAGTTATGTGCTTAAGTCGATAGCAGAGCTAGCAATGAAATATGAATGTATTTAGAAGCTATAGCCGAATTAGAATGAATGGAACAAAATGCTTAGAGAAGGATTACGTGATTTTAATTTTGGTTAAGCGAGAAGGATGGCAGGAGCACAGAGTACTGCTCCATCCATTAGCAGTAGTTTATGTAAATAGCGGTATATAGTAGAATGATGAATGTGTGAAGCGAATGTATTTGTAGGTAAGAACGGAGAGTAAGTGATATTCTAGTGATAAGCACCTAGACGATGCTGGCTGTATGGCGGAAGCCAATGCCAAAAAAAGAAAACAAAAAAAAAAAAAAAGTTGCGATGAAAGTAGATCAAACTAGTGAGACACACATCTCAGACACCAATTTCTTCACCAAAATCTCTCATCGTTCCATCCATATCCTTAAGCAGTTTAATAGTTCCCTGACACCTTTTTCCCAATTAAGACCCGGCAACTACTAGTTTCCTCTCTTATATTCCCCCCATTTCGACTAAGGTTGTTTAGTGTACGGCCGGTCTTTCTGGTGATATTGAAGCTAAGCTCAAGCGCCTCTATGAACTGCTTCATAAGATTTATTTTCAGCATTGCCCAGAGACTCTCGCGTGAGTTGAAGTGGCTTTTCCCCTGTATATCGCCGCCAATATTTTTTGGCTTCTTTCCTTTTTCAAGTCATCCAGTCTCAAAGGCCTTCCTATATTTTTCAATTCCTTAAGTTTAAATCCTCGATACATTCCCGTAATACCAGATATCGCTCATCTGATCTCTATATTCCCTCTCACCGTAACTCATCCTTTGACAAATCCTTCCTAATACGTGCTACCTCTCTCTGGAACTCCTTAGTCCGTCATGCTCCTACCCTATCTATCTTTAAATCCCTTCTATTCAGTTATCTCCTTTCTATTCAGCTTCCTCCGAAATTCTAATTGTTTTAATTTATTTCCTTAATTTCTGCTGTAAATACTTATTTATTTATTTATTTATTTTCTTTTAATCACAGGCCAAACTATTAAGGCCTCTATTTGTACCTGTATTTATTCTTAGGGGACAATTGTCCCAGAATAATTTTCTTTTCTATTTCTATATCTATTTCAATTTATGGGCACCTGTTCACTAAAATTGCACGCCTAAATCGGCCAAGATTAAAGTGCCTAATAAATAAGCCTTCCAGAACGTGTTAAGTAGTGGGAGAAAATTTGGAATTTAGAATTTCTGATAACTATAATTAGGAAAAAATTTGTGTGAAAATTAACCTATGATTTTTAGCCTTGAAAAAAAAAACTCCTTCTAATGAACATGTGTTTAAGTAATAAATACTTAAATCAGAACTAAACAATAAAGAAATCACAAGAACAATAATTTATTTAAAAGGCTAAAGAACAAAAATGAAGGAAAACTCCTGGGGGGGGGGATGGGGAGAAAGAAAGAAGTGAAAACAGCAATCAACTTTTTCAATGAAAATTTAACGGTACTGAACATGGGTCCCCCATAGAGAGAGAAAAAGAGAGGAGAAAATCTCTAAGAAATGAGCAAATGAGAAAATTAGGGTATCCTTCTAAGTTATTAAAGAGCATTTTACTTGAGAAGAGGCTAATAATAATAAAAAAAAAGAGAAAGTAAATATCCAGGAGAAATAAGGCTGACTGTAAGTTGTGAATGATTTAAGGCAATTTGTTTTAGGGCAATAAAAGTGTCAGCAAAGTCAGTCCTAGATTTTTAAGTCAAACAAAATATGGTGTATAGTTTTTATAGAAGGACTTAAGAGAGGTATGGCTTTGATTTTCGGCTATGAGTTTCTCCTCTCATAAGTGCTATCAGGATAGTAGCCACAACAGCCTCTAGCTCTTGGAGAATAAGTGACAGGAGAACCAGCAAATCAGATGGTTCTTTAATTTTAGATAAGATTTATTTTTGCAAACAGGTAACAAACACACGCTGAGGTTGGTGTACAGAATATACTCGTATATATATAAGGGGATTCTCAAGAAGAGAAAGAGTACATACGAACAGAATCCCAAGATTGAAATTAATGTTATATGAGGAAAAAGAAGTGGTTTTTCGAAGGGCTGTGGCGATATAACGGTTCAGCTGGAAGCTTGGAAGTAATCTGGGATGTTCGTGGGTGTTGTTCAGTAGTTGGTTGGCGGGGGGGGGGGGTGGAAGTGAAGCTAGTATTTCAATTTCTACGTGAGCCACAGGAAAAGAGATAGTTAAACTAGCTAGGTAGCTAGCTTATATACTGCAGGAAATATAGATATAGCTTGGCCAAAAAGTAACTTCCTGCAGTTGGTCCAACTGATTTCCCAAACCTCTCATGCTGTTTGCTTTATCACTCTATCTCACAGTCTCTAGGTTATCCAGCTTTTATTTTTGCCATCTCCAACCCAATGTACACCATCTTTCTATTTAAGTCATCCAGAGAAAAAAGATATTCCCCCCTCTTAAGTTTTAAATTTAAAGTGAGGGCAATAAATTAAAAGGGTTAAGATAAATGAAACATGTTTTGAGAAGTGATACGTAAATCTGAGAACAGTACGAGGTGTGGCTATTAAATAACGAGACTATTGTTATAAAAGAATCTCGGAGATTCTTTACAGGAAGTTGCAATGAAAGTAGATCAAACTATTGAGACACACATCTCAGACACAGACTTCTTCCCCAAAAACTCTCGTCGTTCCATCCATAATCCTTAAGCAGTTTAATAGTTCCCTGACACCTTTTTCCCAATTAAGACCCGGCAACTACCTAGCTTCCTCTCTTATATTCCCCCCATTTATATTAAACATATATTAATATATATTAAATTTATATTAAACAATTTATATTAAACATATACGTACATACTTAGTTACTATCACCTTCAATATACACCACTCCCCTATCCCTACAACGCACCATGCGAATTTACCATTGTTCGAGACAGTGCTGGAAGTCTTTTTCTGTGAGCTCCTGCATGACGCGTACCGCTTTTTCTTTAACAGCTTCACAACGGACTGAAATCGTGTTCCTTTTAATGTAGATTTGACTTTAGGGAACAGATAAAAGTCACATGGGGTGGCCAGGACAGGCGAATAAGGCGTATGGCCTAAAACTGGGATGTTGTACTTGGCTAGAAATGCAATGTGAGCCGCGCGCGTTGTCTTGATGGAGAACCCCGGGACTTGTTCTTCCACAAATCGGGTCATTTTTTTCCTTACTCTTACACGGAGTTAAGCAAGCACCTCACGCTAGTAATTGCTGTTTAATTATAATCAATATTTTCATCCGTTTTGGACGTGGAAGGGGGCAACCCAGGCGGTCATCATCTCCGACGTCTTGGAAACGCTTGAACAACTCAAAAAACTTGCGCACGTGATTAACATTTATCGCCATAAACTTCTTTTAATAAAAGATAAGTTTCAGTAGCGGTATTACCTAGTTTCACGTGAAATTTCACGACAATTCGTTGCTCTACTCCATGTGTAGTATCATGTTTCGGCAAAACAAAACCAACTCCTCTTACACAAAGGACGGTTCCGGTCAGACAGATTTCTCTACAAAGAAGTGAAACGCTGCAATCGAAAGAGAAGGCTTTACGCTGCTGCACAGCTGTCGGTCGTTAGGATTTGGCGTATGCATGGTTCTTCTGTAGCAGCAGCAGTCTCGTTATTTAATAGCCACACCTCGTAAAGTATAGCTTCAAGTAATATTAAGTTAAGTTAACTTAAGCATAAACTCAGAATAGACGATTACAAAGCTATGAATTTATACTAGCTTTTAGTGACCGTTAAAGTATTATATCTAGGATTCAAATTAATGAGAAATCGTTACAAATAAAAAACAAGAACTTGCCAAAGGTTTCTGCCAACGTTTCGACAAATATATTGCCTTCTTTTCTGTAAGGCAACCAACCCGCATAGCCTCGCCCTGAAGAAGGCAATATTATTTGTTGAAACGTTGGCAAAAAAAAGTTTTTTTTTATTTGGACCGATTCCTGGCTAATTTGAATCCTCCGTACTATAAACTATGTTTGTTTGCCGTAACTTCTTAATATCAAAAACTTGCATTATGAGTACAAAAATACTTCTCACACAAAAATATTACGTCTTTCTTGGTATTTCAATTGAATTTCTAAGATATTTTAAATACGAAATGTAAACTCAAATTTGAAAACTATTTTCTACAGAAGTAAATAAAATCAGAACAAAAGAAATGAAAATAAAATATGATGAGCCGGAAATAGTAGAAGAAGATAAAAAGGAAACGTGCCACAAAGCACGGAGGAACCATTCTTGAACTCACTGGTGGTAGAACTGACGAAGGATAAAAGGTTCTTAGCTGGTAAAAGTAAAAAGGAGAAGAAATCTTCTCTGGAGCTACCATCAAACCCTACCGGACCTCAAGGGCTGATATATGACTTGTGATCCCACCTTCTTGTAAGACACAGGCCCCTTTTTCCCATCCTAGCCGCCCTCCAAAAGGGAGATAGAGTGAGAGAGAGAACACTCACCCTAGTTAGATTATAGAAGACCTCGACATCTCCTGATGGATCGACATGTACCTGCAATCCACATACTCGATACCTCTTCACTCTTGTTGCTAACAAATAGACGTCCATCGTCCACACAGGTCCACCACTTTCTTAGCCATCCCCCCTATAGGGCTAAAACTGTTACCCAGCCAGCTACCAATACCATTCAACTAAAGTCATCTACCCTTCTTTACTTCGGGGTCTTGCATGCCCTCTCTTCCTCGTACTCACTCTCTCTCTTTCTCTCTCTTTGCAGCGAGCGTACCTCCGAAAACTTACTTTATTGCTTTCTAGACTTGAACGCCTGGTCAATATACATCAATCACAAGACTGTATAGCTGCCTCAGCATCCACATCTAACTTCTTACTCTTGTCTTACATCACTCTGCTGGCTTTCTACCAATGTCTATATAAAGTCAAGAGGTAAGATGCCATTACTTATATTCTTCTCCCCCTCCCCCTCATAATCTCATAAAAAAACTCTCAATGTAAAGCCTAATGAATTCAGCATAGCTCTCCTAGTTGTAATCCCGTTGCTAACAGCGAAAAAAGGTAGTTGTATAGTAATCGCAAAATTTTTCAGACTCGGCTTGAACGTCCAACTATCGATTAGGAAAAAAACGTAATATACAAGAATAAAAGATAATAAATACAATAATTAAATTGCATTAAAATAAACAAAATACAATATAATTCCCAAAAAATGCAGTGTTCGCAATGTTCAGCCAGGATTACATTGGACACATCAGAGATTCTTTATCTTTCCGTTCATGATCTATGAAAACCATCATCAGTAGATTAAGGAAGTATTAGAAGATAAAACTGGTTTGCCCACCTGGGAGTGTTATCACTTATTTGGTTGATTCCCAGCTTTATCTAGAACTTTCTGGAGAGCCGAGACCAAAATTCAACCCTACTAAAACAATCTTCTAAAATATTTGGAACGGACAATGGATGGGCGAGGTAAAAATGGCTACAGGAAACATGAACTTTGCTCCTAAAAGACCTGGGATACTGCAATGTGTTTCTTCTGGGAGAAAATCGGCCTACTTATGCTCAAATTCTTTCTCACGAATTTGGTGGAAATCGATGCAAAGTAGAACTCTATTCCAGGTCGAACCAACAACAAATCTGAACAAATAAAAAACAACTCTGAATTATTATTGATTTCTTAATTTAGTTCTACTATATAACAAAGCGTACGTGTATTGCGTTCATAGCATAACCCAAATATAAACAATGTGACGGCGCGGTTGTGTGATGTGTTGGGCTTTTATTTCAATTGCAATATATTGTTATTTAGATATTTATTATTTTGTCTATTAAATTTTAATTTAGCTAGCTTAGTCCAGACACTGGCGTGTCACAGTTAAATAAAGGAAATACTGTATCTGTAAAAAAAAGTAAAAAAAGTAAAGTAATCGCCTATTTTTTCAGGCGGGGCTGAACGTCCAACTACCGAATTAGGTGACGTGGACGGAGGTGACTAGCAAACATACTTTACTATAAATTTCTCATATTAATCATTAAATAAAATCCAAGGGCTAGACTAGTACCGCAATACATCTTAGCTTGGCGGGTCTAGCCTATAACCGCCTAACATACTTTACTATAAATTTCTCATATTAACTATTAAATAAAATCCAAGGGCTAGACTAGTACCGCAATACATCTTAGCTTTGCGGGTCTAGTCTATAACCGCCTAACATACTTTACTATAAATTTCTCATATTAACTATTAAATAAAATACAAGGGCTAGACTAGTACCGCAACACATCTTAGCTTTGCGGGTCTAGCCTATAACCGCTCGGCTACCGTGGCGCCTACCGTATCACTATTTAGAGTTAAACCTGAGACCCGTCAAATATCCCTTAAACCCATTTATCTTTATCCTGAAAAAAGAATGTATTAGTTTAAAAGGTAATCCAAAGTTATTCAAATCTGGGATTTCCGCATCACTCTTTATTGTTAGCTGACACAGGGTTGTAGGCAGCGACGAAAGATCTTAAATTCGTGATCCCGTTAATAACCCAAATCAGAAACTCCGAGACACGATTGCACTGCTTTCTCTGTACTAAGAGTAAGATTACTGAGTAAGTAGTAAAACTAATCAAGTTGGATTAGCTTCTAGGAAAATAATCCTCGTTTTATGAGACCGAAAGAAACTAAATTTCCTTCTAAAGGGCGATTTAAATATTAAAATGCCCTATTTATTCATAAAAGGGAGGCAAAAAAGAAAGCTCGCTAAGTTATCTTTAAAGATAATATCAGAATATAAGAAGAAGAAAAGAAGTTGGTAAGAAAAATGAAAGGAAATTAGCCCTGAAAGAAAAAGTAAAAAGAAGTGGGAAAGGGTGAGGGGGGAAGAAAAGTCAAGAAAAACTGGCACCAGACTAGCGAAGGGTGAGTTCCTGCTAGCTAGCTCCCCAAAGCCAAGGGAGGCGCAACTTAGGGTTTATGGTGAAGGGTTCAAGCTTTTAGGTATCATTAGCACAATCTGGTGCGCAACTGTTGTCGCACTTGCTTTGCCTGGCCCCGCTTCCTCACCATTGTCGCGCCCCAGCTTGTTTTGTTTCACACACCGTTCATTGCTTTTCCCCCCCACCAAGTATAAGCAATGTTTTTCAACTAAATTTTAATTAAAAGTCTGAAATAGCCGAGGGTTGAGGTAATAGAAGCTGTTTAAGGGGGTGTAAAGGGCGAGGGGGTAGTAAATTCGATGCACTAAACTCTTCCGGTTTCTTTGAGCTTCTAGCGATAGACTCTAATGGTAACATCCGGTTTTGCAAATGGAATTTTTGGTTGGATAGTAAGTAAAGGGGAAAAAAAACAAAAAAGCAATGAACAGGACGGAGGCACGCTGTTTCCGTTACCATATGCTTGAAAGATTTTAGGGCGGAAGAGAAATTAACCAGTTAAGCGTGTTTGACGTGTTTACACGGTCAAACAAAATCTCTGTTACGGTGCGTTCGACGTTTACACTCGTGAAAAATATAAAACTGCAATTAACTATAAAAACTCGAAATTTTAATAAAATACAATAAGAGTATTATTTGGTGGGATGTTTCCTTTATCTTACCAATAGAACTGCCAAGTATTTTATACAGAGCCAAATGATAAGTGGTTGGTACATGTTTGGCCTCCGCATTAGAGATTGGGGAATTACGCACACAAATAGAAGCTCTCAACCCTTGTGCAATGCCCGTTATGCCCGTTTTTATCTTAGTTAGAGGTTCAGAACTCAGTACTTTTATGTAAATAGGTGATTTTAAAATTTTGGCTAGATCTAGATGGGTTGCGAGGAATATCGAGTACTCTACCCCAACATCAGTTAGTTAGATTAGAGGGACAGACGAGTTAGGGCAACCAATAGGTTAGTTTCGACAAGATTAGATGTTTAAAGTAAATCAAGTATTTATAGTAAAGTGTCTATTTCACGGTATTGTTCAGGTGCAAAGGGCCTTCGATGTTGTGCACCTTTCAAAACTAAAAAAAAGGAAAAAGAACTCAGTACGAGCATAATTTGCATTTTGCCCAGAATTCAAAGCTCTTTTCTTCCTTGTAAAAAAAGCTCTTGCGTCTCTAGCTAACTAGAGCAATGCATATACGTGAAACGGTGCAAGATTTTGAATGAGCATAGAATGCTCTGGTAATATCAAGCCCCAGATAGATTGCAGAAAAAGTCGCTTGCAATGACTATTATGACTATTATAAACTTTTGGTTGCTTTTACCCTGCGTTCGACATGTATATTACGTCATTGTCGTGATTTTAATTCCGCACACTGTGGGTGTCTTTTTTTTTTTAACTAAATTCCACTGGTTAAAGGGTTCTCTAAGAAAGCTGAGTGAGTGAATGACTCGGTTTCAGGTTGAGATATATTCTGCTCGACATTAAAATGCACCAATAAAATATTAGATTACTGCTCAAAACTTAGGTCTCCTATTTGGTGCCCCCAAAAAAGAATGACTGAGTCAATGGGACTCGTGGGACCAGAAAACGAATATTTCCGATTAGAACTCAAAATACAAAAGAAAAAACCAACCTTTTGAAAAACCCAAAATATGTATTTCCGGTGAAATGAGAGGAGGTGAAATTAACGTGATGAATAAAAAAAAAAAAAAAAATCTGCTCTTAATTTAACTTCAGCGTATGAAAGGAATTTGACAAGTCTATTCCTGCTCCACTACCAGATTCTGCCATCATCAGGGTGGCTGGCGTGTTAAACCTAGTGTGCAACTCTCTTTCTCATCATAAACAAGTGGCGGGTGTGAGCGACAAAGAGCGAAGTAATGGCAGTTCCAAATGCGCGAGCGGGTACTGCAAATGAGAGGGTAGGGGGGAGAAATTAATTTCCGGTTCTATTTAACAGCTGTAGGGAGTGGAGTTAATTACGCAATATAATTAGGGCGTTATATTCCCCGCCAGTATCAACACTGTTTCTATTCTCTACTTATTCCCTACTGGAGGACATTAAACACTATTCCAGCGTAGCAATTATGATTATTACTTTTTACATTATCACACCCCCCTCAGTAAGTGGAAGTACCGCAATCGTATCTAATTTTCCAAATGTTTTCACTGGAAAATACTCTTATTTGAAGTTCCGTCAAAAGTGATACTGCTTTTTAGTACTTTAAAAAAAGTTAAGGCACTTTGTGGACACCCAATCTACTAGCTCCCTTCTCTTACTGAGAAGTTCTTCAGAGAGTACGGCGAGAAATCTCCCTCAGCATCCAAAAGTGAGGAAAACTCAATCGACCGCTACCCTATTCCGGGAATTTTCCTAAACATCCTGAGTGGAATTTTAATCAAATTAGTTCGGCCAACTTAATGATTACATCAGAACAACTCCTTTCATGGGCCCGGAACCAGCCCTGGGGATTACTAAGGGTGCAGAGTTCGTGCGGCTCTCAGAGATTGGATCTGGAGAGAACATGAAAAGAACTGGGTGACGCTTCCTGGGATTAAACACAGTAAGAGTAGGATGCCTTGGTTGTCTAAACAAAGAACCAAAGAGACTCTTTGCTTGGGCAGAAATCAGATTACTCTGACCGCAGACATGGTAGGTTCAGAAAGCACCTGAACAAGTTAGGGCTTATTAGCTAGGAACCGTTGTACAGATTTAGTCAGAAAGAGGAGGGAAACAGCCTCTCACTTGCTGTTTGATTGAGTTGCAGCAATCGAGCGGTTGCGCTATAAAACTTTTGGACTAAAGGAGATAGTAGCACAAAAAAAGAACTAGTAGAGAAAGTCCTCAACCTTCTTAGTAGGGGGAGGTTTCATCTATTAAATCCAAAAAGGGGGCTGGCACAATAAGCCTCTTTAGGCTGCGGTGCCGTGGGGCATAGGTCCCGCCCCTTTTCTAATCTTAATATCAGAGCACCTAATTTAGCGAATCAGAAGTTTAAATTAGTGTTTGTATTATTATTATTATTTTAATTTTGTCGTGTCAACATCTGAGGTCTTTTACAGCGCTGCCGGCCTCCGGACAGAGTACTCTCGTTATAGGAAACACTGTCCATCACCGAAGAAGGAAGTACTTAAAAAAAAAAAAAAAAATTCAGGAGCTGGAATCGAACCCGGGAACCATGAATTTCCACTGCAGAGGCTTAATTTGGAAAAGCTCCCATTTGAAAACTAAGAAACAAGAAATATGGTATTCTGAAAATGTTTAATTTTACACTTTTTCCCGAGATTATAATGTCCTTTTTTTAAAAAGAGTAGAAATTGGTCTAATCCTAAGTCAGGATTTAAAAAAAAAAACAACAGACAGAGATGGCTCTAAAGAGGAAGAACCCAACAGTATATATACGATTATAATATTTTAAAGATTCGGCCAAAAGGCATTAAACCCAACTAACTAAGAAGCTTGTGTACATTTGAGTGAACACACAATCCAGTTGCTCTTGGCAACTGTATTCAATTAAAACGGATGTACACAGGCAGCGTTTCCTGTTCCAATGTACTTGTAAATGAAGCACGTACTTCCGTTGTGCGCCTTGGCGTACTCTCCTGCTTACTGATAATGTCACTACGTGTTCCCTGAGGAGAACTGCTGGTCTAGTTACCAGCCTGGAACTAAGTGCAACTACATTCAGCCTAATTACTGTTCCCAGGCTATCCCAGATCTCTCTCTCTCTCTCTCTCACCCTCTCCTCTCTTCCTCTCTCTCTGTCTGTTCCACAAACACAAACGCTCGTGATCACAAACCACAGCTGGAATATGTAGCGATTTTTATTTTAAATTTTCCTTTTATTTTCCACAAAATGCCTCTATTTAGAGGCAAAATTTTAGATAAGGGAAATTCCCATGAAAATCCTGCTATTTATTTAAGGAACGTGAATATCACACTAGAAAATTTTCCATCTATCAGCATATCTTGGGCATAACCAAGATGGAGATTTTACAAAAACTAACATTACAGAACTACAGACTAACAAACTTTAGATGCGTAATTTGTACGTGACTTTTCTTAATTTTCATTACAATTATACTCTTCAAATTTCAAAAATTTTACAAAATATTTAAATTTGAATTTAATGAGAGACTATTAAAATCCACTTGACATAAAAAAGTCGTGAGGAAACCCCTCGAAGTGTTAGTTAAATACAACTGTAGATGTGAATAAGTGTATGTAATGATAGAGTTCGCTTTTCCTGCGGGTTTGTTAATCCCAAAATATTAAACGGTGTGTTGCAATTCGCCAAAGTTAAGCGTTGTAGTTAGGCTGGGATACCCGCAGTTAATTTAACCATAACATTTACTTCAAATGAAGTAAGATAAGTAAGTGTTCTTGTCAGATTTATCTTCATTGGTACACCACTAAATAAAATTCTGAAAGGGTCAAAAAAAAAAAAAAGAAGTTTTTGAAGATACTGGAGGGTGAAGGATATAAATAAAGGTTTAGGGTATACCTCCGTCTAGGCCGCGTGGGGCTATCAGGATAATTGTAGGCCTATTAACCAGGTCACTGCACGCTCAGAAAACACATGCATCGCATGGACCTAGCAGATGGATAGTCTTTGTAGGTTCTGTCAGGCAGAGGAGGAAACGGCACTGCACGTGTTGTGTGGGGCTCGTTTGGCTAAGGATGTTACATCTCGGGGGAGGAAAAACCAAGGCCTGCGAGCTTTACACCAGGAGATGCCAGGTCTGGAGGGCGTGCTCTAGAGAAGGGGAGTCACAATAGATCCAAAGGGGTCGCAGTGGCGTAGGCCTTAAGGGCCGCTCTATTAGAATCTTATCTTATCCCTTCGTTTTGGTAAAAATATCCGGAACAGTTTTGTCGTTTAAATATAAGGCACTTAACTACATTAATTTAAATTTTTCATTTGGAATACTGGATGGAAGTTATTTTTTAAGGGAATCAAAATGAGTAAACTTGAGTTAATCTGAGTGGTTACTCAGCTGTGGGATCAGACGACAAAGCTAAGCAATATGCCAAGCTGATAATAAAAGCTTGCTTTTTTATTCCAAAAGCGCAGGTAAGTTTTGCTCACATATGAGTACAAGTTTTTATAGAGTACGTAAAAAACTTTATTGAATTTTGAGAAATGCAATTAGTTAGCCGAATCATTAGAAATAGATCAAGAGACAACAATGTTTAATTAAAATGCATAAGTTCATACCATATTAAATGCAGTACTGCAATCTTCACGTTTCTTACCTGAAACAGAGAGAGAGAGATAAAAATTAATTTAAAGAAATAAAATTGCAAAAAAAAAAAAATTAAGCACAATTCTTGGAGCTTTAAAATGGCCCTTTTTGGGGATGTACTTACTATATAATTACGTAAGTAAATCAAACATTGAAAAAAGAATTTGAAGCACCGAATCTTCTTTGAAGCATTTGATGCCTATCACTTTTTCACTTAGAAATAGATAACTTGCTACGAAGGAAGGTAAGAGAAAAGAAGAGCCAGAGATAGGCAGTGAACCGTTGTCATAATAAAAATTTAACCACAAAAATGATTAACAGCAACGTCTTATACAGACACACCAAGAAAAAGCTTCCAAGTAAAAACTGAGATGGAAAACAGAGGGAGCGTAGGAAAAAGGGCGTCGCGAGCTCTGGGAAAAATGGTTTATAATAAGAAAACGCGTGAAGGAAAGCAAAGAAGAAAATGTAATTAGAGTTAATGAGAAATGGAGAAAACTCGCTTTGAATAATATTTTGTTGAAGGGGGGTACCGCGCGCACCCTTTTTTTTTTACTCTCGCTTGACATTTTCAAGCACAACTTTTTGCTACTTGTTCTACACGCGTCACTTCCTTTTTGTTTTAAAGTGACATAACAAACCATTTAGTTTTTTTTTTTTAATAAAGCTCACAGGATTATAGCAGCTTAAAACGTTACAGTTAAATCTCAATGTAAACAGGTTTCTTAAGGTGTAACTAGAGGTTTACCTTCTGTTTTAAGTAAATAAACATGTATTAAAATCATTTCTGTTAAAATGAAACAAATAAAGATAGGCCTATCAAACCAACTACGAGCTTGGAAGGGGGGGTATTTCAGGACCTTAACTTTGCTGAATCTCGTAGAATACTGCCTGAGGAAAAATATAGCCTATACAATCATTTGAGATGTTTCTTACCAAAACTTATGAAAAATAATTAAGATTGGAATGAGGTCACCAAAGCCGAGCGGTTAGATGCGAGGCCCGCAAAGGCTGATACTGGGTTCAATTCCCATTGTAATCATTAGATTTAATTCAATGAGAAAATATGAGAAACTCTTGAGAAAATTACACGGCTTTCATAAGTAAGCTTGAGCTTTCTAAGCTTAGATAATTCCTCCTATAAGCTAACATGTATTGTGTGGGTTCGACTCCCGGTCTTAGGCCTTGGATTTTATTTAATGGTTAATATGAGAAATTTGCAGTAAAGTATGTTAGGTGGTTATAGGCTAGACCCGCAAAGCTAAGATGTATTGCGGTATTAGTCTAGCCCTTGGATTTTATTTAATGGTTACTATGAGAAATTTATAGTAAAGTATGTTAGGCGGTTATAGGCTAGACCCGCAAAGCTAAGATGTATTGCGGTACTAGTCTAGCCCTTGGATTTCATTTAATGGTTAATATGAGAAATTTATAGTAAAGTATGTTAGGCGGTTATAGGCTAGACCCACAATGCTAAGATGTATTGCGGTACTAGTCTAGCCCTTGGATTTTATTTAATGGTTAATATGAGAAATTTATAGTAAAGTATGTTTGCTAGTCGCCTCCGTCCACGACACCTAATTGGTAGTTAGACGTAAAGCCCGTCTGAAAAATAATTCATCCTATATTAATTAAAAGAAAAAAGAAAAGTTAATAATAAGAAATCACGTCCACACAAACTTACAATTTAGAGAGAGAGAGAGAGACTGACAGACAAAAAAAAAGATGAATAGAACAATATGCATTATAGAAAGAGGGTATCATCACAAGTGGTCGGAAGCCAGAGGTGGTGGTTCATTGTAAAAGGGGCGCTAAGAACTAATGCTGCCCTCCTCCTCTGCCACATTCAACAGGTAAATGAGTGGATGGTAAAAACCTCAGTAAGTACTCCATCAAGGAACAATGGAACGGAACACGAGAGGAAAAATTGCCCTAATGAAAATGGGTAACATTGAATGATTAATTTATAAAGGAAGTTACCCAGTTTCTGTATTAAAAGGAACATGTTCTTGATTAGCTAATGATTAATTATCGCTTTCTTTCTTCCGACAAGTTTATTAATTACTAACGAGAATTATCTTTATCAGATTAATCTGATAAATAATTTTCATTCCAAAACCTTATTTGTACAAATAAAACTTCATGCAGAGTGTAACAAGCAAATGAGTAAATATTTCAAGATGAATTACCACCTCCGTAATTTGTAAAGGAAGAAAAGATTATTGGCAATGTCAATCATAGATATTTGTCCAGCTTTCGGGATTAGGTCGTCTTCAGGGCTGTGCTTTACAGTAAGTAATCTTTTCCTGTAAAATATGTCCCCTCACAACTCGAATCCCTAGTTCAAATAGCTTGGCAAATAATCTTCTTTTCCATTATAAATGACTGAATACATTTTTTCAGCCAACCCTTCCGGATATTCCCAAAAATGAATAACATATGCTCTGAAGAATGAGTATAGTATTTTTGGCACTTCTAAAGTTTTTCCCAAATAACTGGGTTAAAATGATATCTGACTGGTTGCGCTGGGAATACATCTATAAAACGTGCCAGCCTTGGTCAAAAACGAGATCTTTTTTATGGCTTTACTTGAGCAAAAAATATTCCAGGATTGTTGGGTTTACTGAATTCTCCCAGAGGTGAAGGACTGAAGAAGGAGAAAATTGATCTCTACGTCATCATCGCTCTAAGTCACCTAGGGAGTAACTGGAATGGCGTTAAGGAGAACTGATGGAGTGGGATATTCTTCAGGGAATTATTGAAATTAGAACGAGTGGGCATTTTGAAGACAGCAGTACAGCAAATGGAGCATCATTGGGAGTTCATTTTTTAACCAGTTAAGCGCGTTTGACGTGTATACACGGTTGAAACCAAATCTCTGTTAACGGTGCGTTCGACGTGTATACTCGTTGTGAAAAATATAAAATTGCCATTAACTATAAAAACTCGAAATTTTATTAAGAATATTATTTGGTGGGATGTTTCCTTTATCTTACCAATAGAACTGGCAAGTATTTTATACGGAGAGAGGTGGAGGGAGTAAGCCAAATGATAACTGGTTGGTACATGTTCGGTCTCCGTATTAGAGATTGGGGAATTAGGCACACAAATAGAAGCTCTCAACCCTTGTTCAATGCCGTTTTTTACCGTAGATAGAGGTTCAGACCTCAGTACGAGCATGATTTCATTTTGCACAGAATTCATAAACTCTTTTCTTCCTTGTAAAAAAGCTCTTGCGTCTCTAGTTAAAACTAAAGCAATGCATATGTGAAGCGGTGCAAAATTTTGAATTAACATAGAATGCTCTGATAATCTCAAGCCCCAGAGAGATTGCAGAAAAAGTCGCTTGCAGTGACTATTACGACTATTGTAAACTTTTGGTCGTTTTGTTGCCCTGCGTTCGACCTGTATACCACGTCATTGTCGTGATTTTAATTCCGCATACTGTGGGGGAGGGGGTTAAAAAGTAAATTCCACGCTCAACTGGTTAAAGAGAAAGAGAATGTATTAGAGCCAGGAGCTAATATTAATGAGCACTTATTTATCTTCGCTAAAACTAAAATAAACACTAGAAATCGAGCTTAACGATAACTAGGATCAATACTTAAGGATTATGAATTAGAGCTACAGTTAAAAACGATAACCCAGATTATTAGAAAACAAATTAACGTTATATGTTTTATCACAATAGATGGATGTTAAATGGCACGATCTGGCCTGGGCGTAGATTGTCATATTACTTATCCAGCACAAACGATTGTGAAAGACTAAGGAAGAGCCTGTGTAACGAAGGGTGTATGAGTCAGTTTTTCAACAACTGAGTTCGAAACTATGGATCCCCGATCTGTAATAACTAAGAAAGGGACAAAATATAGTCTCTATAACCCAGAAAAGATAATTTGTTTGAAGGGCGACCCCCATTTTATGGCTTACTTATCTCCTTATCACGCCCTTTTTGGTCACATGTCTCACTGTCTCTCTGATGAAAAGCTCCCCTCTGTCTGATTTTTAACTAACAAGCTTTCCTACTCACAGAGACTCACCACTATTCAAGTGGGGGGGGGCAAAGAAATGTCACAATCCCCACCCATTTTTCACCCTATTAATTTAAAACAGGATTTATGTTAGGTGGGGTGTTTGATGTGACATGGGGCAAATGTTGCCATAAAGTTTCTTAAGAGTTCTTTACTTTAGGGATAGACCTCATAAGGCTACGTTTCCGGTTAGTAGTTAAAGGGCTATGAGAGAACCACTTCCAGGAAGTGAAGCTCTAATTGAGACAATCACTATTTCAAAGTACGTAGTGTATCACAGCATCACATCAAGATTTATTTCCTTGATCTTGTAACTAAAATATCTCGACAAATATTAGATGTCAAAACAAGGTTAACGTCATTTTTCCCAATTTTTTTTATGTAGATTTCATAATCATTGTTGAAACCAGTGGTCCTTATGAAACCCCAATCAGGTTTGTGGCCGTAACTGCGCCAAAAATGAAGATACAGCATCGGGGGGTGGAAAATTTGAAAACTAGACCTAAAAAAAACATATAGTTTACTTCTTGGGTTTTTCCGGATTTCTGCGTTTCTAAAAAGTTATTAGCGACTGATGCGTTTTATTTTTGGCGGAGTTACGGCCAAAAACCTGATTGGGGTTTTTATAAGGACCACTGGTTTTGACAATGATTATGAAATCTACATAAAACACTGTGAAAAATGACGTTAACCCCGTTTCGATATCCTTAATATTTGTTGAGATATTTAAGATCGAAGTTACTATTTTATCTATTCGTGAACGGTTTTCAATATTAATTTTCCACCAGAAATACACGTTTTGGGAGGTCCTCTGATTGCAAAAAAAGGTTATTGGTGACGCAAAGTGGAAAAATAATAATAATTGAAGATTTTCTAGTGGTCAAGAGCGTGGCCTTGTAAGTGGGGGATCCCCAGTTCGAATCCCGCGTTTGCAGTCATTCTTATTACTTAAAAAGTTATAATACTTTTTTTAATAAAGTGTAGCCCATACGCGGGATTTGAACTGGGGATCTCCCACTTAAAAAGCCACGCTCTTGACCACTAGACCAACACCCGCCCATTCTTGGCAAGATATTCTTACCGCAATCATAGGTCTAGAAGTCTTGCATACAGGGTTCATTAAAATGATGTGATGATTGCTTTTATTTGATCATAAAACAAATTTATTCTGACTCACCCACAACCATTACATTACACTACATGTTTTAAAATCTTAAACTATTATTATTATTTTTTCACTTTGCGTCACAAATAACATTTTTTGCACTCCTAAAACGTGTATTTCTGGTGGAAAATTAATATTGAAAACCGATCGCGAATAGATAAAATTGTAAATTTGGTCTTAAATATCTCGACTAATATTAGGGATATCGAAACGGGATTAACGTCATTTTTCACAGTGTTTTATGTAGATTTCATAATCATTGTCAAAACCAGTGGTCCTTATGAAACGCCAATCGGGTTTTTGGCCGTAACTCCACCAAAAATGAAGATACAGTATCGCGGGTGGAAAATTTGAAAACTAGACCAAAAAAAAACATATAGTTTACTTCGTGGGTTTTTTTTCGAGATTCCGCTTTCCTAAAAAGTTATTAGCGATTGGTGCGTTTTAAATGGATCACCCTGTATATAATTATGTGAGTGCAATAAAAAAAATAGCTCGCTTGCCCCTGTCTTGACGTAACAATATATTAAAAAACAGTCCATTTGGAAAGTTACAATAACCTGATAGGGTTGTGAGGAAGGTTACTAATAATCAAGAAAGCTAAATAGGCAACTAGATCGTAGAGCTACTAACACAGTTCCTCTAGCACAGTTTTCTGTTTCCGTTTCCCCCCCCCTTTTTTTTGACCATTGATCTGTTAGAAGCTCCTTATAAAGAGAAAATCTAAGAGGCGAACAGCTGTATGAAAGCTAACCACTTAGCTTATCCCTTCCCTATACATATTTACTCATTATCTAATAAGAAAAAATATTAAGATCGTGTACAATTTTTCCAAATTGTGTTTTTTTGGGGGGGTAAACCGGAAATACCCATTATTATAAGTCCAAAAAATTATTATTAGCTAACAAAATTGAATTATACTTTCTATAAAGATTTTCGAATCCAAATTAATAAAGTGTGGTGCCGAAAATAGCTTTATTATAAAAATATTAATTTAATTTTAATTATGTATTATAATTAATTAATCCTATCTCACTTTATTATAATTATTTTAATATTATTAATTAATTAATTTGTTTAATTATTTTATTACAATTATCTTTTTACTTTTTTTTTTTTATTTTGTTAATAGAACAAACATTTAAGAGAAGGACAAAAATATATTAACAAAAATTCATTAGCGAGTCAAGTGTTATTGCTTTATATTTACTTTAATTAATTTAATCAACTCCAAATTTTACATTAAAGTAATTATAATTATTTTTCACTTTTTTCGCTCTAAAAGTAAGCAAAGTATGGTTTAAGTCAAATAGCGGATATCCTGTTGGAAGGACCCTTGAGTTGAAACTTATCACAAGAATGTATCCATTTCATTTATTTATTTATTCATATATTTTGAAAAATACTTCCCTAGTATTATCTGTAAACTTACTAAGTAGATTAAGTACGTACATAAGTACGTGCAAGATACATAACTTTTTTCCTTTTAAGGAAATTTTCTAAGTCAATACAAAGTTCTTATTTTTTTTAAAATCGCCACCAATGTTACCAACATTAAAAAAAAAAAATTAATTTGCCAACAATGATGCTAACTACGAGTATATTTTTCAAATACGTGAGACACTATTTGGCAGAAAAATATGTTAAAGTAGTAAAAGTTTCATAAGTAATAAAACAGAATTAGTACAGGAAATGCGGAAAATACCAAAAAAATGAAAATAAAAATTTTAATTAAAAAAAAAATATTTCCAAAGAAAAATCGTAATTTTTTGGGGAGAGGGGGTAGAAAACCTGTTATTTTTTAGCCACCATAAAAATGAAAAAAGAAAGTTCTTATTCAAGAAGAAAAAGAAAAGTCACAATTTGCTCCAAGCATATTAATCAAACTATCAGAGAAAATAAGGTATAATAAAAGAAGTAAGCCTTGATTATAGACCATAATAAAAAGTCTTCAACCGCAATATAAAAAAAAAAGGTTAAATGCTTTGTTTACGGGGGGGGGGGTAAGGCGGAAGTTGTTACTATAATCCTGTTTATACAATGGGAATTGGGCGGAAGTCTATAAAAAAGAAAAGAAAGAAAGAGAGCTGATTATTTGAAAGACAAAAAGGGAGATAAGCTTTCAGAAATTACACCTTAAATATTTTACTTTTTTTTAGCCAACTAATGCACAGCCATCTCTGGAGAGTGTATTTCCGTTATGGGTCATTCCATGTCAAATCAACACAAAAAAAAGACCATTTTTGACCTCACCATCTCGGATTTTCTTGAAATTTGGCACATGTGTACTATTGCTATAGACTTGGAAAAATATGAAATTTTACTGTGATATGTCAACTGGTTTATGAGTTACAGGGCTGTAAAGTTGCCAAAAATGGGCTGAAAAACAGGGAACCCCGTGTTTTTGAATTATTGTAGAAGCTTTCCTAAATTGAGCTACAGACTTGAGATTGGTGTCATTTTATAGCATTTTATAATGCCCTTTCCTGTGATATGCGACACCATGTGGGTTAGGATAAATAAAGTTTGTTAAATTTAAATTTTAAATTTTTTAAAAAGTACATAATTTAAAATTTTAAAATTAATTCCATGAATAGCTAGTAGTGTTATGAATCACTGGGCAAAATATTAATTTGGGACGACAATGGCTTCATTGTTAAAAAAATTTAAGACTAAAGCTCCTTTTCATGGAAAATATATTTTAATAAAATTAAAGTAATAAATAAATTGAAAATAGTAATAATGAATCAATGAATCATAATTAATAATTATTAAGATTTAAAATATTGATTTTGAAATCATTTTTAGAATTAATAATTATGATTACAGTAATTAATCATATTAATTATAATATTTTATAAAATAATTCAATTCAATATCTTTGTTCAAGAACAGTCTTCTTTGGCTGAGATAACAGCCTCTTTAAGTTGGTTTAAGTCGGCAAAGGGCCTTGTGATGGCGTGAGACTGGCAGCTCGTGCCAGTTTGCAACGATCCTATGAAAATCAAATCCAAACTTCACTACAACTTTTTGAGTAGAAAACATCACCAACATAGACTTTGCATATTCAACCCAGGAAGACTGTTGAATCTGAGTGTTTTTTAAAAAATCGGTTTGCTCAAGCATTGGCTATTAAAGGAACACAGCAATACCATGCTTTCATTCCCTGAAGTAAATGAGATTTGACGTGGAATGACCCTTATACGTACTTTTGATCTAATCTTTGGGGAAAAAAACTAATCAAGTTTTATATACTCAAAATACAAAAGCGTTGTATCTGCGTGTGGTGTACTTAATTTACTTGATAACTGTACTATTGATTGTTTACCATTAAAGATGGTGTCCAAAATTTAAGTTGAAGTCGTACAAGAAGAAGTTAAGATCAGTGGTTAAAACTATGTGCCCCATTAACGTGGGCCCAGGTTACCCGCAATGAAAACACCCTCCATTACACAGCGAGATCCCTTCATCTACAGGATCACTCTTCTTCCTTTTTTTTTTATCCAACCAACACACTGGGCAAGGAGGCCAGATGCCTGGTGGGTTGGTGGGTAGGTTTGGGTTAGAAACCAACCTACGGATGGTGAAGGTGAACTACAGGGGACGGAAGTCCTCCTATATAATAAGAGGAACGGCTTGTTGGCGTGGTATTTATGATGCCAGTTTGGTTTTTCACAGAGATAAAGTTCAGGGAAAGAGAGTTTGGAAGTGTGCGCGTGGAGGCGGGGTGGAGGTGGCAGACTGAAGGCGGCCACACTACAGCTCTCTACGTGAGCTACACACAAATCTTTATTACGATAATATCCAGTAACCACTAACGGCGCCCCGCAGACCAAAAGGGTGCTGTGAAAATCTCCACCCTCCGCATAAAACCTCACAGACAACCACAGCCTGTCCTGGAAGGTTACACACTGTTCATACTCTTGAAAGGTTTGTTCTCCACTATTTCCTTCCGTCACATTAATGCCACCATACACCACAACACAACACAGAATAACTGAATGTGCTGCAAACTTCATTTTTTTTTGGTGCGCCCCCACTCATATCAATAAAACAAAAAAAAAAACAAAAAACAGTAAAGGGCACCGTGAGAACAGTTTCCGAAAAGAAAAAACGCACGATTCGATTCTTCCAAGGGTATTCGATGTGCTTTGTCGATCACAATCGATTAATCGAAAATACCTTTCCTTTAAACATTATATCTCGGTTTTCGAACGACTTGACTTTCGAACGAATCGGTATTCGACCAAGAAATTCGAAGAAAATATTGTCCTAAAATCCGAACAAACATTTGGAACTCGAACACCACCGAGATGAGCCGAGTTGTTTCTATATACAGGGTGATCCATTTAAAACGCACCAAAATTTGAAAACAAGACCCAAAAAAACATATAGTTTACTTCATGGGTTTTTCGAAATTTCGCTTTCCTAAAAAGTTATTAGCGATTGGTGCGTTTTAAATGGATCACCCTGTATACACTTTTAGATCTTATTTCTTGTTTTTACATAACATATAAAAATTAGGCCAGTAAAACGTCATATTTCTGGGGCTTAGAAACGAAATAAACTACATAGTTTACATTATTTCTTATGGGATAAATTGTTTCGGTTCTCGACCAAATTGGTTCTCTACCGCACTTCCAGAACGAATTGTGGTTGAGAACCGAGGTACCACTGTGTGTTAACCGATGGTTAACTTCCGAGATTCTAAAAATTCCGGGTTTAAAGAGAGCCCTTCAACCGGAAGTACCCCTTTAATAAATAGTGCAATGTTTTTTCATATAAAATGTTTTTTAGAAAAATGTAGTCAAAGTTTTTGGAAAAAATTAGAAACTTGCTATTTCTTATGTTTGGGCCACAAAGTAAAATACTTAATATTATTATTTTGGAATACAAATTAGCTTATTTAAAAGGAAATGTAACCTTCTTTCTAAAGCGCTTATTAAAATAGCTGTAGCTTTAATAGTTTGAGAAATATAGACAACTTTTTGCTAAAAAGTAGTAATACCTTGAAAAAACATAAAATTAAAAATATCAATGAAACGGAGCCGAATCGGGCCATAGTTTATATAGAATTTTTTGTTGCAAATGATGCCCAGAATCGCCTCCCGAAGTTACCGTAGTCTTATGCTGTACACGCTGTATATATACATACTTTTTAACCACGAAGTTTATTTTAACAAACGTACCAACCCACCCAGAAATTTGATGGCAATCAATATAATACTACCCAGATTGGGGACAAAAAAAAACCTGAAGTAGCATTTGGACATCCCTCTAATGTGCCATTTCTGGGAAATTTACACCTAAAAACTTTATTTCCATATTTAGATAACCTCAAAACACTTCTCCAAAGCCTTTGATACCGTTGACCATCATATCCTGCTATCTAAACTACAATCCCTCTCTTTTTCCAATAGCACCCTCCGTTGGTTCCAATCCTTCCTGTCTAATCGTTCCCAATTCGTTGTCACTCCCGATAGTAATCCTTCTTCACTTCTTCCTTTGTCACGCGGTGTACCTCAAGGTTCTTCCCTATCTCCCACCCTCTTCTCAATTTACATCAATGACCTTCCTCTTTCCATCTCTCATTCCCAGTATCACCTCTATGCTGATGATTTTCAGATTTACATATCCTTTTCCCCGTCGGATTTGTTTGAAGCTGTATTTAAACTTCAAGAAGACCTCAATAACATCTCAGCATGGGCCACGAACAATAAGCTTACCCTGAATGTAGAAAAGACCAAAGCTATTGTTATTGGCTCCAACCCACTCCTTAAATCATTGGCTCCTCTTCCTAATCTTTTCCTTTACAATACCCCAATAAAATATTGTCCCTCTGTGAAAAACCTTGGTATCACTTTCGATCAAAACCTATCCTGGAAAAACCATGTTTCCCAAATCTCTCGCCGTTCCATCCATATCCTTAAGCAGTTTAATAGTTCCCGTCACCTTTTTCCAATTAAGACCCGGCAACTCCTAGTTTCCTCTCTTATATTCCCCCATTTCGACTATGGTTGTTTAGTGTATGGCGGTCTATCTGGTGATATTGAAGCTAAGCTTAAGCGCCTCATGAACTGCTTCATAAGATTTATTTTCAGCATTTCCAGAGACTCTCGCATTTCGCACTGCTACGATGAGTTGAAGTGGCTTTTTCCTGTCTATCGCCGCCAATATTTTTTGGCTTCTTTCCTTTTTCAAGTCATCCAGTCTCAAAGGCCTTCCTATATTTTTCAACTCCTTAAGTTTAAATCCTCCATCCATTCCCGTAAC
Organism: Rhodnius prolixus; assembly: GCF_049639745.1. Classification (NCBI taxonomy): domain Eukaryota; kingdom Metazoa; phylum Arthropoda; class Insecta; order Hemiptera; family Reduviidae; genus Rhodnius; species Rhodnius prolixus. The sequence goes on along the minus strand of NW_027411583.1, from coordinate 7,302,804 downwards.
ACTAGATCTCGCTCATCTGATCTTTATATTCCCTCTCACCGTACCTCATCCTTTGACAAAAACCTTCCTAATACGTGCTACCTCTCTCTGGAACTCCTTGCCTTCATCTGTCCGCCATGCTCCTACCCTATCTATCTTTAAATCCCGTCCATTCAGTTATCTCCTTTCTATTCAGCTTCCTCCGAAATTCTAATTGTTTTAATTCATTTCCTTAATTTCTGCTGTTTTATTATTTTATTTTTACTTTCATTTTCACTTTTGTAAATATTTATTTATTTATTTAATTTCTCTATAATCACAGGCCAAACTATTAAGGCCCCTATTTGTACCTGTATTTATTCTTAGGGGACAATTGTCCCAGAATAATAAATTTCTTTTCTATTTCTATTTCTATTTCTATATTTCCGGTAAAAAAGTACGTTTCAACAAAATAGACCGTATCGTAATATTCTTTCTTTTTGTAACCCGGATGAAAAGAAGAGTAGATAGGGCAAAATATGGAGAATAATTTACCCTTATTATAAATTTAAAATAATTCTTGGTATGCAAGAAGGAGAGAGCAAAAAGAGAGCTAACTCTTTAAAGTCAAATTAAATAAATAATAGTAACGGATGAGAATGAATGCATTGTTTGCGTGCTGCTTCAATACATGAGGCACTGGTCTGATGTATTATATATATATATATATATATATATATATATATATATGTGTATAAATAATAATAAGGGACAAAAAATAATTGATGAATTATGAAGTTTGTATTAAATGTGGAAACACTATCGATAATCTAATTTTCTTTTGTTTAATATTATTTAGTGCTCTTAAGAAATGATTGGCCTCCTTAGGATATTATTCTGTAATTTGATAGACTGGAAGTTCTGCGGGGTGGGGGGTAATCTAATAAACGTCACGGCCAACTTAATCTGGTTAACAAACGTGGCTATTTTCTTAATAGATATTATGGTAATAAGTTAAGGGTTTTTTTTTTTTCAAGTGATTTAAGGAAACTAATTATACAAAACTAGTTTTCTTAACTAGACCAGGTCCGGAAAATGAGAAAAAACTAGTATAAACGACATTCTTTAACTAAAAAAAATCTCTAGGTTCTGCCCAAAAACTAATTTTTTTTCTAGACTTAAGATAAAAATAAAGTTTTACTAGCAACCATTTTCGTCGGAAATCTCAGAAAATTATGAACTAAAATTTGGTACTTCTGGATGTGGAATTTTCTCTGTACTCGGAAAAATTAAAAAAATACAAAAAATAACAATCTATAAAAGCACTTTCGGATTAATAAACTTCCTTCGGCAAAATTCTAAGCATGATTTGAGAATATTTTAAATTATTCCTTTTTCATGAATATAAACCTACTATGCCTATATTTTATTTATTTATTTATTTTCACGTGGGCTTTATATCCAACTGCCAAATTAGGTGCCGTGGATGGAGGCGACTAGCAAACATACTTTGCTATAAATTTCTCATATTAACTATTAAATAAAATCCAAGACCTAGACTAGTACCGCAATACATCTTAGCTTTGCGGGTCTAGCCTATAACCGCCTAACATACTTTACTATAAATTTCTCATATTAAACATTAAATAATATCCAAGGGCTAGACTAGTACCGCAATACATCTTAGCTTCGCGGGTCTAGCCTATAACGGCCTAACATACTTTACTATAAATTTCTCATATTAAACATTAAATAATATCCAAGGGCTAGACTAGTACCGCAATACATCTTAGCTTCGCGGGTCTAGCCTATAACCGCCTAACATACTTTACTATAAATTTCTCATATTAACTATTAAATAAAATCCAAGGGCTAGACTAGTACCGCAATACATCTTAGCTTTGCGGGTCTAGCCTATAACCGCCTAACATACTTTACTGTAAATTTCTCATATTAACCATTAAATAAAATCCAAGGGCTAGACTAGTACCGCAATACATCTTAGCTTTGCGGGTCTAGCCTATAACCGCCTAACATACTTTACTATAAATTTCTCATATTAACCATTAAATAAAATCCTAGGGCTAGACTAGTACCGCAATACATCTTAGCTTTGCGGGTCTAGCCTATAACCGCCTAACATACTTTACTATAAATTTCTCATATTAAACATTAAATAATATCCAAGGGCTAGACTAGTACCGCAATACATCTTAGCTTTGCGGGTCTAGCCTATAACCGCCTAACACACATTACTATAAATTTCTCATATTAACCATTAAATAAAATCAAAAGCCTAGACCAGGAGTTGAACCCACTAACCAGCAATACATCTAGACCAGCATTGCGGGTCTAGCCTATCTTTCGCCCAGCTATCGTCATCACCTAAGTAAAACTACTTTTCAGATCTATTCGATTTTATGACAGTTAAGACACTTTTAGTCCTTCCTTTTACGATATTCCTTCAGGATTTTCTAGCTGTTTAGGCAAAGAGTGTATTCAGATACTGAATTTTTTTATTTATTTTACAAAAAAAAATGTATGCAACGATATTGAACATTGTTGAAGAATATTGTTCACCGAACTACAGTATTTTTTCTTCTTTGATTATTAGAAGAAATATAAAAAAACATGGCGAATGAGAAACAATATGGCCAAAAGGAGGGGAACAACCAGTGTGACACTTAATCTATTATTTGTAAGCGTTGCACTACGAACGGAATGCCGGAAATATCACTCTTCTTTTAAAAACGGAAAAAGAAATGAAGAAAAAATATTATGTACACACATACACGTTCGCACAAAAACAGAGTGTGTGAGAGAGTGTAGGAGGAAGCAATAGTTGAATGGCATGTTGCACGATGACTAGGTGCCAGGGACATGGAAAACTTGAAATTGAAAAAGAAAATGACTCTCTTTCAGTTGAGAAGAAGAAGGGGAAGAAGAAACGTAGACAATAACAATGGGCAGGCAGCAGAGTCCTGAGTGAGTGCAGAGTGTGTGAGAAAATTGAGCGAAAAGTCGAGATAGGGTTCATCGGTGGAGGGGTGGGCGAGCGTCTGAGAATTGAGTGGGGGGAAAATGCAGTAGCTTTTCACGTTTTCCTCTTTTTTCCTATCTACTTTTCCAGCCTTCAACCGATATAAAATATAAAGATCACACTTCTATTTTTATTTTTTATATTGCAATTTAATTCTTTTTCAAATTTGGAGGATGCAATTTTCACCTTAAACTTTACTGCTTTGGGTGCATTTTTAAGCTTTGAATTTAGATTATTCACTGTACTGAGGCGCCATGATAGCTGAGCGATTAACGTCTCAGCCTGCAAGCCAAACACGTATTGCGGAACGATTCTATATCCAAATCGATATCTTGGGTTTTATTATTCACATTAAAATGATCAGGTGTTCTTATGTAGTGATTAAGAGTAGCGTTTTCCATTCAAATAGTTTTAACTTCTATTTAAACTTCATTTCTCTTTGCTGCATCTTCTCTTATACCAAGTTGCGGAAAATACCATCAAGCTGTTCGGTTCTATCAGAAGTTACTTTTCCTTCCAACCTCCAAAGAAAATTCAACAATCCAATCCGCTGAAATGTTCAGCCACAAAAATTCGTTCCATTTTCCAAAAATTCCATATCACCAAAGAAGGAGCCGCTGAACATATCCCCGACTGAGAAGTTGCACCACAGCTAGCTTTTTTTCCTTACTTGCCGTTCAAAAGGTTAAGGGATAAAAAAAAAAAAAAAAGAAGAAGAACTTTACAGGTACTTCTGCGACAGAAGAAGACTCCAGGATAAGGCTGGTGGTGTACAGAATACGAACTTAAGAGAAGCATGGAGTCTGTATGTGGTCTACTTTTTCTTTTTTTCTGCCTCCAGTATCAGCATAACATCTAGTTGCAGCCATGACATTCGCACATACACATCTCTTCTCTAGGAATGTGCGACGTGCTTAGAATGTAATCTTCCCTTATTTTTTGCGTTCATGTAATACAACCAGGATATCAACACGGAAAGGGCTGCACCCTTTATACATTTTTTGATAGAGTGCCGGAAGAATACGAAAATTACTAACACAATCCAACCAAACCCTTACCCTTTCTCGCCCATCATACTTTCTCCTCATTGAAGATTTATATACTTATCTCACTTTATATACGAGTATATATTTGTAATAAATAACATTGAAAAAAATATATATATATTTTCACGTAAATAAATATATATATATATATAACTACTGACTGTTGAATCATTATCCATCATATATATTCCATTTTTACCTGCATTTTCTAGAATGCAGTTCCAACTTCACCCACAGTTTGTAAGTAAACTGCTTCTTACGCTCTTTCCGTTCGTGAGAGGAAATACTGCAATTGCGCAGAATTTCTGTGTTGAGAATTAATATGCGTTTTGAAGAAGGAGACCGAGATATTATATTATTATAAAAATAATATTGTAAATAAAAGAAAAAAAGAGAAATAGTTTTAGAATTACAATTCCATTCAATGTCGGTAGAAAAAGTTTTTTCCTCTTGTGGTGCTGGTGGTGGTTAAACTGTTTTTCGGGAAGGGTGGGTTGGTGGTGGTGACTTCCTCTAGAAAAGATGAATGAGTTGTTTCGGGAGCAGCCCGAATTGGTAGGGCGCTGTAGGTTTTCAGGAGAAATAAATTGTGATTAATGACCTGTGGTAGGATAAGTGGTGGTGGTGTTGGAGGGGGGGTAGCTGACTTGAGCTGGACAGGAGGAGAGGTGGGTTCCGACTCAAAGGCAGAGGACGAGCCCTTTTTTCCTCCGCCCTACACCGGAATGGTTGGGGGCGGTTAACAAAATTTGTATGGTTTGAGAGGAAGACTGTGGTGGATGCTATTCAAGCCGCAGTGTGGAAGAGAGAGAGCCGACTAAAGCGATATCATCACTTTTGTGCGGAGTGAAAAAGAAGCCCTTTTTATTAATACTTATCCCTCCTCTTGAACCCTTCACCAATTCCTACACCACAATAAACTTGAAAATCTTTAAGCCCATTCTTGAATTGAAGTTGGGACTCAGAATCAGTGGAAACTTTAAACAATATATCATTTAATATATCGCTCAAAACAATTTACTAGTGATACTTTTATTTTGTTTTAATTAGTTTATTTATTTTGCAACTGTATCCAATAGAAACAAGCAGAAGAGATGAGAGATAAGGGATGGCGCAAATTCACATGCACGTATATATATGAGTACATAAATACACGCGCACATGCATGGAGTGGAGTGAACGACGACCATCCAGTAATGGAAACCGTTAGTTCGCCAGATTGGCAAGCTTACATAGCAACCATCCTAGGAGATCGGCTTTATATGTTAAGATGGTCGCACAGGCCACCGTCGCTTTAGTCTACTACGTTGTGGATTTGAAGGAAATGTTCTGATTGACATGTTGTGGGATCAGACTGTCTAGATTTGAGTGGAGTTTTGTGTAACGAGATTGGGGCTATTTCAGTAACGAGAGGAATATTTAGATCAGAGTGTATTGTGTGATTGGAGACACAGAAGGGAACGTTAACTATTGTTCTCAGAATTTTTAGACTGTAAGGATTGTTGTTCGCTTTTATTTTTGGCACTTCCGTAGAGTTGTATTCCGTACATCCATATTGGGGCAAGCAGGGCGGTATATAGTTTTTCTTTTGTTCGTCAGGGTCAGTTTAGAACGTTTGTCGAGTTCGTCTTTTTAACATTTTATATCTAAGATTGAGGGTCAATTCGTTTCGAGTCTCGTGTTAGGGGGTTCCAAGTTAGTCGTTTGTCAAGATGTACAAATGATACTTAAGAACTGAAATGGTAACTTCCGGGTGGTTGCAAAAGTTCGAGCGATTCTCTTTTAATTGGTAAGAAAAAACGTACAAGGCAATTTTTCGACGGAAATATCTAATTTAGGGGCCCAAAATCATAAAAATTGTGAATTTTTATGATTAAACCATATCTTTTTCTCAAAAAACAGAAGCAGAAAGCTGAACTAATAAATTTTATTTGATTGGTCCTACTGGGGAATTAGTTTTTACTGATCAAAATTCCTTAACCAAATTTCCCATTTTTCTCAACGAATTTTTCATTTTTTTTAAATAGATTTTTTCAGGAAATGGTTCTCTAAAAATTTTCCTTTAAAAGAATTTATTACTGAGTTCAGTGGTGACCAGTAGCCGAGCGGTTAGTTACTCGCAAAGCTAAGTCTTATTATGGTGTACGGGGGGGGGGTTTTCTTTAGTTTTTGGCCTCTTGTACTTAGCAAATCAGCCATTTAAATGTTGGGTGTTCGAACAAATATCTTTGAATGTTAATATATCCAAAATAAAATCAATGATTATCTTCTTATAAATGTTTATTTTGTTGTCTTCTTTATATCCATTCTTTAAGTTATTTTGAGTTTTGGTTTTTGATTTCTTAGTTGTCTACTCTATAAACCCAATACATGACGAGCTCTTTAGTATTTTGATTAATTACAGCGTTATCCTGTTGTCTTTTTATGAATTCAAAGAGTTCTGCGTAAATGTTGCCATCATCAGATGCAAGTATAGTGTTTAGATTGGCCGGTAAGGAGCATTCAGTCGCTAGAACAGCTCTCCACCAATCGTTCTCTTCGTTCGGTGTACCGGGTTCGAATTACAGCCCCTCTTTTTTTTTATAGCTCCAATCTGGGGGGGACTTACAGACTCGAAACAGTAGGACTGAAAATCCTAGGCATCATCTTTCTACGCGCACCTTTCTACGATTAGCAATAGTCTGATTGCTAACTTCAACCCATTTATAGACAACCAGTCCCAAACTACTCTTCCCTAGAACTACTCTCCGGCCGGGTGAAGCGTTGATGGCCTCCTGTTCGCCTGATTAAAAAAAAAGAACGATCCTTCGATTTCTCTTTATCGATATCCAGTGTTAGTTGACTGATGATGGTCATCGATGTATGTCCCTCATTCAGTTCTTTCAATTTATTTAGTTCATGTATTATACACAATCATATTCACATGTTACCAATAAGCAGTTGAAAAATTAAAGAATAGGAGTTGAAAAAAAACAATAAAAAAAGAGGTTTCATATAATCGAGACCAATTTGTAAAAAATCCCTTTTCCAAGCTCAAGGCCTATTAAAAAAGGATATTTCCGTTTCAAAAGCGAACAATCTGTCAGATTTTATTATTTTCTACTAACGAACAGGAAAAAAACACGCAAAGTAAAGGATATAACATTCAAATAAAAACAGAATAACATAAAGGTTGACCCTTTTGAATCCAAAAGGTCCAAAAGGAAGGGGGATGAAAATAAAAAAAGAAGAAGAATTCGTCACACGAAGAGGAAAGGAAAAGAAGGAACTGGAGTTGTAGTAACCCCTTGTAAACTTTGGCTCTTGTTTAAACAAGCAACAAAATTGATCATTATAAAATATAGTTGTTTGTAAGCAAGCCTGAAGCTTATTCCAGGGAGAGGGGGATTTGTTACAGTCACTTCTCTTCTTTTAAAGGCAATTACCATATTTCCATCTGTATGATAACCTGAGTTAGGTCGAGTGTAAAACAGAAAATAATATGTTTTAGAGGTTAGTAAGAGCAAAAAAGGCTCCTTGATCCTCCAGCGCTTTCATGATGTTTTTTGTTGTTGTTATTGGTGGTCCAGTTATTTTTTATTTTTGCTGCTCTCATTTAAAACCAAATTCTGAGGAAACCATTGTGGTATTTTGTACTGGAGAGAGAGATTTCTCTGTGTGTGTATGTATGTGTGGGGAAGTGGCTACAAAAAACAAATCTATGGCGTCCTGCAACGTCTATTGTGGCTAGCAATCATTGTTTGGTATAGAATACAGTCTGTCCAAGTACACCATATCCAATTAGTGGAACGCAGAATCCTAACCAAATCAACTAGCTCAACTACAACTAGCTCAAATGAAATTGTTTTGATTTGAGTTTTCAAAATGGGATATTACGTAGACAAACTCCAGCGGAAGTCTAATCCTGAAGAAGTGGCTACTTCGTATTCCCTCTAAGGCTTTTATTTTTATTTTTTTGTAAATAGAGAAATCTGACTTTAAAACCATTTACTAGGAACATAAATTTGTTTGCCACACTTTTGACAGTTATATCTGATGGGTGGGGTGTTGGTGTAATGGTTATGAAGCGTGGATATGTAAGTGGAGAGATCCCAAGTTTGAATCCTGCCGCTTTTTATTTGTTAGCAAAAACTTATTAATAGTAAAGTACGAGAATGTGCTTCGACCTCCGACCACGACACTTAATCGGTAGTTAGATGTTAAGTCCCATTACTTTAATTTTACAATTGACAAAACAATATGGCGTCAACATTCTCTTACTCTTGTGCTGCCGATATTAATGGGCGAGGAATTATTAATTCTAAGGTCGTAATTTTCTCGGATAGCCAGGCTGCTCTACGAGCTATTAGTTCCTACCAGGTTAACTCATGACTGGAGGAAATTATTGACTAAAATAAGGTGTCTTTCTGGTTTGAATACCCGGTAATTCAGGACATAAAGGAAACGAAGCGGCAGATTTATTGGCCCCGAGAAGGCTCTGCGGGACACTTCGTTGGCCCGCAGACCTGTTTTTGGGGTTTCGAAGTGTGTTAAGTTTGCGGCCATTAACTTATGGGTGCAGAGTAGGTCTCAGGAGTGGTGGCTTGCCACCACTGGACAGAGACAGGCGAAGGAGTTTATTAAAGGCTATTCGCCGTGGTTGACTGCAGAATTAATCCGTCAAAGCCGTGAGGCTATAAGGATGATTGTAGGCCTATTAACTGGGCCAGTGCAGGCTTAGAAAACACATGCATCGCTTGGGCCTGGCAGATGATGATAGCTTCTGAAGAGGAGGAAACGGCACTGCACGTGTTGTGTCAGTGTGAGGGACTCATGTGGCTAAGGATGTTACTTCTCGGGGAGGAAAAACCAAGGCCTGTGAGCTTTACCCAAGAGTTGCTTTCCAGCATTTAGAGTCTGATTAAAAGGACAGGTCTGGAGGGTGAGCTTTAGAGTGAGGGGAGCCACAATAGATCCAAAGGGGTCGCAGTGGCGTAGGCCTTGAGGCCGCCATAGTTTAATCTATCTATCTACTCTTAAGGTTGTGATAAGGTTAAAATATATATATTTATACTAAAAATTTGATTAGGTACTCTGTGTACAGGATAACATTCCTGAATCAGCAAGAGTAGTGCGAGACCGGAACACAAATAAAGTGAAATCTATACGTGGAAGCCGACTGTAACTTAGCAACATCTCCACCGGAAGTACCCCATTACAAAAACAATGTATCACTTTCCTTTCCTCTCCCCTAAAAAAAAAATGGCTAATCGATAGTAAATCGATCTTTTAATTTCTAATTTTTGGGCTACTGATGAATTGAATATTTGATTTGAACTTGTTACGAGTGGAGGGGAGAGGATAGAAATTTTCATGCAAGTAATAAAAGAAGCGTTAAGGGCAAAAGGGTGATTAATTATTTAATAGTTAGGCGCCCTATCATAAATCTTAGCTTGTGTAATTAAGGGCTATTCAGACAATTTTGTTTTGAAGGGCACGAATTCCAATTTACTTTGTTCAAGTTCTATTTATGCATATTTTTCACCCATTAAATATCCTAAATAAGTAGGTATATTTCTAGTTTTTATTTATTGTTTTAAATTTTAATAAAAACTGTTATAAATTTCATGTTTTTCCCTTCCGTTTTCCGGCCGCCATTTTTATTTATTTTTTTTAATACATTTTATTGAATAAATAAAACAAAATAAATTTCAAAAATGGTGACAATGAAGGAAAGAAAGAAACTACACATGGAAAAGCTTTGAAACAAAACTAAAAAAGAAAAGAAAAAAACATGAGTGTCTAGGAAAAGTATTAAGACACGAAGGAAAAGCCCTAAAAAAAAAAAAAAAAAAATAGCAGAGAGCCGGGAAATAGGAGTAGGTGAGAGGAAATTATTATATGCGAAGACATACAAACACATACTCCTATATATTATCTAGTTAAACTACAGACTTTGTATATACTTTTTTTTCTTTTTTTTAACATGCACATATATACCTTATATATGTTGAAGTAAGTTATTTTCATTTTTATATACTTTTCTTTTTTTTTTAGTTTACATTAGTTTTTATTACGTAAGAAAGAAGGATAACAAATTTAACCATCATAAAACTTGCTATTAACCGGTTTATTTAAAGCTCAACAGTGGGTGTGTTCATGGTTTAGTGAAAATAAACGGAAAACAATTTAAGGAGGAATGAAAATTGACGTAGCAATATAATGTTGGAAAACAGTAAATTTCATTTCCTTTTTTTAATTTTCATTATTTTTAGAAGATATTTTGTCCGTGATGGATTACCTTGATGCGGTAAAAATTATTGTAATTATTATACAGAGTGTTCATTTTAAGACGGCTCAAATGCGTTTCATGCTTAAACGGGTTAATCTGAGCAAAAAATGATAGAGGAAAAATTTGTTGCCCGTCACCTCTAGTTTCAGAATATGTGACTTGATTTTAGGATTCCTGCCCGCATACGCGGCAGACCCGCGACCAAAAGTGAGGGTTCGCAGTTGACCCCCATTTTCATATACACAGTTTTAAAGAGTATACAAAGTTATGAAAGAAACCGGAAACCGCCATTCGATATCTTCAAAATTAAAGGTGCTAGGCCATTTCAAAATCTGGTATTTATTAATCATATTTCAATTTTTTAACTTGTTATCAAAGAGAAAGAAGAGCACGCGATAGGTCATTTTTATGCATGTTTTCATCCCCTTTCTACTGAAAATGCACTTTACGCAACTTATGCAGCATGTACTGTGCCTTCAAAGGTGCCTCCTCAGATACAGAGAACAGTTGATAACCTCCTGGCTAACCTGGCTTGCGAGCCAAAGGAGGCACCTTTGAAGGGACAGTACATGCTTCACAAGTTGCGTAAAGTGCATTATTTGATAAATTAAGGAATAAGTTTGATCCTTTACATAAAAAGATATTGATCACTTAAACATGTGGCAGGAGGTTTCCAATTTTTTTTTGGTAATTAAACGCAACTCTCCCAAAATTACCAAATAATTATTAAACCTTCTTGTTTGTTACAGATGTAAAATTATTTTTTAGCCATTTTGTGTTTACTTGAGAACATCTAAAGCTCTTAACATTTGATTTTTCTTAGAAAAATCACTCGGAAAACGAATTATTTCCCGATATTAAGAAAAATACTAGCTTTACTGCTTTGGCAATGCTTTTAAAACTGTGTATATGAAAATGGGGGTCAACTGCGAACCATCACTTTTGGTCGCGGGTCAGCCGCGTATGCGGGCAGGAATCTAAAATCAAGTCACATATTCTGAAACTAGAGGGGACGGGCAACAAATTTTTCCTATACCATTTTTTTGCTCAGATTAACCATTTAAGCAAGAAACGCATTTGAGCCGTCTTAAAATGAACACCCTGTATAATATGAGATTATTGGAGCCTTGAGCTTTTTTGTTTTTGAGAGCGCTGCCGGCCACCGGACAATCTTCTTTCGTTACAGATAATACTGGCCCATCAGCGGAGAGCCTGGATTCGATTCCAGCTGGCTAGCTCTTATATATATATATATATATATATTTTTTTTTTTTTTTTTAGGAACTACTCCACTAGTGTCTGCCCCGGAAGAACACTGTTCCGGAAAAAACAAAAAAGCTACGAGCACCAATGAATTCAGATGTTGAAGCGTCTTGAATTTAAAAAAAATACAATAAATAAATAATATCAATAAATTCTAGTTAAAGTTTAATCCCATTTCCAACCCGTAACCGTACTTCTCGGGACGGCCCCATAGTAAAGACGTCATTGCGGGAAACTTAAGCATGTTCCCGCTTCTCACCAACTTCCTCTAATAGTAATTTTGTTGTCATGTAGTTGGTAACAAATGAATATCCTTCTAGCCGTAGAAGTATTGTTAATTTGGTAAGTGGGCTTGGGACGAGGCGGTGGGACGAGGAGAGGGGGTGAGGAATAGTCATAGTGTAACAATATACATTTTAGGGGCAGCAAGTACTTTTCCTCAGTGTGGAGGCGAGGAATTCCTAACCTCCTTGAGAATCTACAAACCACTCTCTCACGGCCATTTCTATTTCTTAGTCTGCATGTCTATTTCATATACAACTTCACCCCGGAACACTACTTCTACTCGGAGGGGATGGGGTGGTGGTGGTGGTAATTTAATTCCGGTTCTCATAAAGTTAGTAAACTTCTGGAGAAGGGATAGGTTGAGGAACTTAGCCCTTACTTGACTGCACTGTACAAGATGTGTGGGTGTCTGTGTATACCACTTCCTATTACTTCGTTATCCCAAGTTTGCCCTTCATCATTCCTTTCCCCTCCCCCCTCAAGTTCCTTGTGCTACCCCGTGACTGAGGTTTTCCAGGGTGTGGATTTTGAGACTGAAGAAGTAATGAACAATGAAAAGACATCTTTCTTAAGATAATGTAGTAGTTTATTACCACTCAGCGTGTGTGGGTGTGTGCGTCAGTTTGTCGGTCTGTCTTGAACAAAACTTAAACTAATCCCAGCTTCCATCAGAACCAAACTAATTATTCCGTGAACATAATCATAATTAATTAAAACAAAAATCTGTTTAAACTTGTTAAAAAGCCTAATTATCTTAACTAGGCCCTTTAAGTGGTATAATAGCATTATAAAATCATTTGTGAACGGCCCTTTTGTTATTATGAAGATTATTAATTTTCTTAAAGTTTAATTAGTAGTTAAGAAAATAGCCTTAAAGACAAAAAAAACGCTTAATTAAACAATAATTAATTTTGGGGGAGGGTCTTATACCACAAGACAACATGGGAGTTATTTTGAGGCGGTTGCCCTAAACAACTTTAGAACTGGGCCATTGAAGAGCTCCTCAACTATTCGATAAGAAATCCTGAATCTTATTCAATTCTCACATTCAATCTTCAACGTGATTTACTCCTAAATCTGCCAGTCTTACAGTATCACAACCAAATGAGTTAAAGACAAATTGGATAAAGTTGTAGCCCCAAATATATAATAACAATTATTCCCACATAGTCAGTTCAAAACCACCAGTAAAAGCCACCTCTCTTTGCAATCCATCCTAAGACACGCCCTGAAAAACTCTACCTACCCAGAAGAAGAGTAAGATTACATAATGCGGATACAGACAGACACACATACACACAATGGTTAGAAAACAATATTGCTCCCCTAGGTACCATTTTGTTAAGGAATGGTAACACTGTTAAAGCCCCCTAAACAAAACAGTAAACAGTAAAATAGAACTGGCCGTAAAGATGGATCCATGGAAAAACCCGAGAAGTAAACAGAGAAATTTGTTCGCTGGTGTGGTGGGGGGGGGGGTGGAAAAGTCAAAAACCAGCCCCCCCACCCGTTCCTCAAACTTACTGGAAGCTGTAGAAAATAAAGCTACTGTCTAAAAAGCAGGATTTCCAGAAGGAAAATGCGAGTTAATAAAATGCAACTTCATATTAACTTAATTTGTACGTACATTAAACTCCCAGCAAATAAAGTTAAGACTAGAGAAAGAGCACTGGGGAGAAGTTCATAATCATGCTCCCTACGTCATAATTTAGTGACGCAGCAAGTGGTGTTTTGTATTATTTTGAATATTATACTGTTTTAAATAATTTTATAATAAAATGAATAATGATATTCATCACTAGAGAGATAAAAGGATGTTCTTTTTTTAATTAAACCATAAAATTAAATGCCCTTCCATATTACTTTATTGCCTAATATAATATACTAATTTCCCAGGGAAGGCTGGAGGACTTAGGATTCGTGAAGTCTGTATAGATTTGGACCTAGCGTGGGTACTGGTACTTCCCTGCGAGATTCTGACATTGGAGTTAGCACCAATTTTGGCACAATCTCGCGCTGAAATTTTTGTGTCATTCTAACTTGTGCAATGGCTTCATAAATGACCAAAAGAATGATTAGGATTCTCAGCGGACAGTTAGATCAACGGGCGACAATAAGTACCAGTTCAAGTTAATGATGGATTGTAACTAAGAACTGGAATCCATAACAAAGCTGATTCGCTTTCCAGAACCAAAAAAATAAATAAATAAATAAAAATAAAAGGGGGCGTGCTACTCTACAAAGTGGTAGACCAATGGTTAAATCAAATGATCTTTAGATGCTCCTCTATTAGGCTCTGAAATCATTAATGGTTTATTCGTGCAGTCTGGCTAGGAAGCCATAAAGAAACTTGGCTTAATAAAGAGAATTGTTGCCATAGTAACAGGGCCTCCTTAGAAAGTACTTTACAGTATTTGGCTATTTAGTTAGTAGCTCCTCAAGTTTAATACGGAACAACTAAACATCAAACCAGTCTTGCCCAAAATTATAACCAATTGAATGCTTTGGCTGCGAGTCACTTGATCGAGAATCTTATCTTTATATTAAACGTGTATTAAAGAAATATTCTGAATATTAAAGTAAACCGGAAATATCACTTTTGAACTAGAAAAAATAACGGATATGATGAAGAAAATTTAATAAAAATCCTGAACTAGAAAAAGTCTGTAAGTATCGTATTATATAAATGTAGTATAGTATGTTGATCATTATCGCTACAAAAACGTAATCTCGCTGGAAGTTGAAAATGCTCCTTTAATGGAGCTTAGCGACCACAAATTTCGAAACCGGAAGTTAACATTCATTCTTCATTGACGATTTACTCCACCTCCAAGATTTTCTCGAAAATGGCGAGGTCCTATTTCATCCAAATACTTTTAAATGCGGCAAAAACATGTTAATGAAAAATAAATATTATATTCACAATTATTTTTCATTTCGGATACGTTAGAAAAACTAGGAATAACCAGGAAAAATATTAAAATAAGTTCACAAACAGAGTAAAAATGGGATCATTAAAGAGAATAAATGGTTAATTGATTAAAGCTGGAATCCAAAATTATTTGAAGTCCCAAAAAACTGTTTGAAAGTTGTGATAAAAAAAGGTTCAGAATAGGAAAATTGAGCGATCATTGTTTGGGGTTTATTTTTTGTAAGTTGAGGGGATTATCCTTTTAGTTGATGAAAGCTTTATTTAAAATTCTTTCCCTTTTGTGCCTGCGTGGTAACTCTCTAGATAATAATAACTCTTGTTACGTATTCCCCCTAGGCGGGAGGTCCATTCCCTCAGGGCGAAAGCTTGTGAATAAATGTGTCTATACCCTTGCTATCTCCCATAATATAACATCTACTCCTTCCCACTGACGCCACCAAGGTTCTTGTACAAGGGCGAGAGTGATGTGCCGACATAATTGGATATCATGTAGCAAAGAGCCCTATAGCCCTTCTACACACCAGAGCAACTTCATACAGAGGGTTAATTGTTGAATCTTTCTCCAGCACTCCAGGGCTACCGCGTAATCTCGCTCCCGCCGTACTCCTTCTCTACGCCAATTTACTCTCATCTTCTTGCTCACCGAGAGTAAAAGGTAGTGTCCCCCCGCCTCCAAACTTCCTTGTACTGATGACAGCCAGGAATACGTTCAAGTGAGAGAGTGGAGGGGTGGTTGACCCGGGAGAGTGGTGGGGAGGTAGTTTTCGTGGTTCGGGCATAATATGGACTACAAAGGGGCATGAGGAAGAGAAATTGCCTTCATCCTGCCTCATCCTTCCTTCCATGTTTTCGAGCCCACTCCTTGCTGTTGTTAGAGTATTCATCGTTACACGCTTTGATCTTAACGCTCCAGGCTGCACACACCACCGCCCATCTTCATGCAGGGTGCTGACAAGCTAAGGTAACAACAGGGAAACTGGGAGCCGGAAGCGAGTGGGGGGGGATTGTAAATTCTTATTAAGAATCTCATTACTCTAATATAGGGGACCAGGACGGCAAGGAGAGCTTTCTGCTGTGGTGGCACACCAGGCCCTGGGGTCGATCCTCTTTTCTGCAGCCAAAGTTTCTGCACCCGTAGAGAACACAGAAACCTTTTAGAATACAGAAGAGGACGCGTTACCAATTAGATTAGACCGCTTCTGCTCACCCACTCCTTACTAATTCTTAGCACTAAAACTACGGAACTCCACCTTCACCACCTTGGAAAGAACATCAATGGATATTTTGTCTTTTTCTTGCTAAACAAAAGGATGAAACAAAAAGAATCTGGGGTGAGATTCTACCTGAAACAATTCAGGTTTAAGATGACTTCAGTGGGCAAGTTGATTGAAGCACCAAAAAGAAACCACCTTTTACAAGGTGTCTTAAATAAAAATGATAACTTGAAAATCTGGACCTCACGCTGGACCACATCTTTGATTCTATCCGTTGCAGCATGTTTATCGTATTTCTGATCCATTTCGGTCTCGATTTCATCAGTTTCATGTAAAGATTTTGACTTCTCTTACATCTCTCATTAGTCAGCAAGTCTTAAAATGCTAAGATTTCATCCTAAATTGAGTTGGAAAAGTGTGATTTCAGGAGAAAACTCAAAATGCTTCTTTAGTTTCCGTAAAATTTACAAATTAAGGAAAGAGAAAGTGTTCACATTAATTCCCCCTCCCCTGATGGGAACCATTGTCGGTTTATAAATATCCTAACTTTCAGGATCCTAAATCTAGGTCAAGTGAATCAATTTGGTGTTGTCCATAACAGTCAATGGAAACTGCGATTTCTTTGGGTGGCGGAAAAAAATGGTGTCTCTCGGTTGTAGAGGAGATTCCTTCATGCTCTACCTTGTTGAGAAGACAAGGGAAAATCATTGTTCAAGGATGTCACAGGAAAAAAGAGTTGCTCCTTTTTGACCGTCTCCTTTAATTTCACTCCCAACTGTCTCTCAAGGACGTTAACTAATTCAAAATTAAATCAGACAAGTCTTAACTAGATTGGCTAAGAGAATGAAGGAGCAGGAGCAAAAGTGTTACTACAAAGAAAAAAAAACAAAGATTCTCTCCTTGGTAAAGGACAAAGAAGTGGGAAAGTAAAAGGGCTTTAGGATTAGTGAGAAGAAGAAAAGTAAAAGTGGAAAACCTTAATGCCCTTCTACTCATTTCTCTTTTTTTTGGCAGGAAATTTCTCTCACTTTTCGGAAAAACCAAAGGGCTCTTTCCCCTCATCATTCTCTCTCTCTCTCTCTCTCTTTGGCCACGTTCTACCCAATCCATAGGTCATGTTTCCCGGGTGCTGCCTGTAGCAATCAACTTTGGATAGTTTAAAAAAGAAAAAAAGCAAGGAAAAGCTAGTAGGGGAAGTACAATCTAGGGAAATCGTAGAAGGCTACATCCTATTCCGCTTAGTTTAAAAGCATTTCACTTCTTCTTAATCTATCTTGCTTAATTTTAATTCTCTTCCGTTTTTATCGATAAATTTAAATCGATTAAATAATTATAAGAAAATTAATATAAGGGTAGTTTAAGCAATACATTCTTGTACTGTATATCTCTGCGTAGACTGCAATGAGGAGGAGGATTTCAAACATACATAATAATAATAATATGTCCACGTTATGTATACAGGAATTTAAATGCACCATTTCGCTATGGACATAATATTCTCCACCAACATCTATGTGCTTAAGTCTATAGCAGAAGTCTAAGAAATATAATGTATTTAAAAGTTATAGCCTCTTGGATAATATGGCAGGATTTCAGTGCTCTCGTGCATCTTTAGTTTTTTAAAGAAATAGTAGGAGCCATTTTAAATCGATTTGGTAAAGTAATTCCGGTAGACAGATTGCGATCAAAAACTACGTGCAAATTCAATTATCAAATTCGAAAATGTGGTCCAAGTCAGCAGGGCTAAAAATTATCTTTAATTTTATTCGTTGTAGAACGACGCATGTTTCCATGTATCCCGGACCCGGTTTCAGACATTAATCCATCACCAGAGATGGATTTCTCATCTTCACTTACGTGTACGCTTCGTTTCATATTTCACACAGCGAGTGTAGCTGAATCAGCAAAAATGTTACGCGAGACGGAAATATAAAGGAAATGAAAACCTGCGAAGCTAATATGCCTTGTGGAACTGGGTTCGATTCCCGGTCTTAGGCCTTGGATGTGAGAAATTTATAGTAAAGTATGTTAGGTGGTTATAGGCAAGACCCGCAAAGCTAAGATGTATTGCGGTACTAGTCTAGCCCTTGGATTTTATTTAATGGTTAATATGAGGAATTTATAGTAAAGTATGTTTGCTAGTCACTTCAGTCCACGACACCTAATTTGGTAGTTGAATGTAAAGCAGGCCTGAAAAAATAGGCGATTACTTTTTAAAGGAAATGAAAACAAAAATCCGTGCTACGGCTTATAAATATCAAATTTG
Organism: Rhodnius prolixus; assembly: GCF_049639745.1. Taxonomy (NCBI): domain Eukaryota; kingdom Metazoa; phylum Arthropoda; class Insecta; order Hemiptera; family Reduviidae; genus Rhodnius; species Rhodnius prolixus. Next base: position 7,284,529 of record NW_027411583.1, on the reverse strand, counting down.
AACTTTTTAATAAACAACTTTTATCCCTTGGGAAGCAAATCAGGAGAGGATCAGGGAGAAGTCACACTTCCTTCAACAGTTTTAAATCTTAAATTGCGAATATACTTGAATAAAGTTTAAAGTGAACTAACAATATTTTATATACAGGGTGTCCCAAGGTATATGGATAACGACTTTTTCTCGGAAACTAAGATAGCTAGAAAAAAACTAAAAAATACGTGTTCCCAAAAACACGCCCATCAAATTGCCTATCGAGATATCTCTTTACATGCCTGATGGTATTATATCGACGCGGGGGGGCAACTCAGTGGCCGCCTCGTTCACCGGATTTGACACTATGGGACTATTTCTTTTGGGGATACCTGAAAAACAAGGTGATTATTCATAACTTTTTCTCTTTCTTTTCTTATTTCTGCTTATCTAAAAGCATTTCTAAATCTAGGTATCAGAATCAAGCCGGGATTGCATCTGTAGATGAACTAAAGCAGAGAATAATAGATACCTGTAACTCGGTTAAAGCCGAATCTATTTCTTTGGCAGTAAGGGACAATTGGCAGGAAAGAGCATGTCTATGGTGGAGGCCATTTCGAGCATGATCTGTAATATTAATGACGGTAAAGTTTATGATAAAATAGTACTTTTCTTCTTATTCAATCAAAAAACCGTTATAATAATATCATTTTGAAATTTCTTATAAGAATCATGGTTTCATTCATAACTTGTAAAATAACGCTCACAGTAAGAAAACCGTTCAAGTAAATTTTTCTTAAAAAAAAAAATAAATAGAGGAATCTATTTCTTAAATAAAAACCACACCTCCCCATTTGAAAAGATGAAGTTGGTGGCTGTAACTAGCTTCTGGAAGCACCGAAAAAAATTTACAAATTAAATTTGGATTTCTAACAAAAAAACTAAGGGAACACGTATTTTTTAGTTTTTCTCTAGCTATCTTAGTTTCCGAGAAAAAGTCGTTATCCATATAGCTTGGGACACCCTGTATATTACATATATACAAGTGTACGAGGGTCGTTTGAAAAGTCCGTGCAAAGTCCGGAAAGATTATGGCGACTGTCTTTTGGGATTCGTAAGGAATAATCCTCATCGACTATCTGGAAAAGGGTAAAACTATTACAGGTGCATATTATTCATCGTTATTGGACCGTTTGAAAACCGAGCTGCAAGAAAAACGCCCACGATTGGCCCACAAAAAAAGTCCTTTTCCATCACGACAACGCACCAGCTCACACCTCAGCAGTTGTGGTCGCAAAATTAATGGAAATAGGGTTCCAACTCGTTTCACATCCCCCCCTATTCTCCAGACTTGGCCCCCTCGGACTACTATTTGTTCCCCAATATGAAGAAATGGCTGGCGGGAAAAAGATATTATTCAAACGAGGAGGTGATTACAGAAACGAATGGCTATTTTTCAGACTTGGACAAATCCTATTATTCGGAAGGGATCAACAAACTAGAGCAGCGTTGGACGAAGGGTATAAGCCTAAAAAGAGACTATGTTGAAAAATAAAAAAGGTTTACCCCAAAAAATTAAGTAGTTTTTATTTTTGCACGGACTTTTCAAACGACCCTCGTATATATACAAATTGTAAATATTAAAAAAAAGTGAATTAAATAAAATCCCAGTTAGATAAGTCATGGGAGTGTTCCCATCAGAATTCTTGGTTTTCCCTTTTTAATTACTATTCCTAATTAAAACTTTCCCTTCATTCGCACTTTTGTTTTTTTTATCTTCTATGTTTATTTCATCCTTTTGTTGCAAGGTTAAAGGGGAGAAAGCAAAACTTTCAACAAAGAAGAACATCCTGTTCCCCAGGGACTCTGCCAAATGTTCAAAAAAAAAAAAAAAAAAATCTATTCAAATTTTTAAGGAATAATTAGCAAGAGTAGTGCTAATGAGTATAGCCGGCTGAAGAAAAAGAAGGAGAGCCAAATAAGCTCGAGTTGGAGAGAGAGGGAATGTGTTGAAAGAGAGTGAGTGATTCTCTTTGAAGGGAAAAAGCAATAAGAAAAGTGTATTCTCTGCATTTGATGTGAATACTTTCTCAGAGAGAGAGAGAGAGAGAGAAAGAGAGAGAGAGAGGGAGTGAGTGGGGCTTAAAACCGAGAACTAAGATTGTAGGAGAGAATTAGTTTTTTGTATATACATATATATATATATATATATATATATATATATATATATGGAAACCCTTCTTTGAAGTGTGAAGTAGGCCTTGTAAAGCTGGTAAAGCAGAGCTTTGATTATAAGACAATGAGTGGCCTGGAAAGTATGTACTTCTTCAAAGGAGGCCAGGGGATGGTTAATTATTAAGACAGGAAGTTGTGAAGAAGGTGCCAGTCCGAAATGTAGGTAGCAAGGGGGAAATATCAAGGCAGCAGAGTAGCTTTAGCTGTTTCTTTGCTTTTAGCTTTTTCTTTTTTTGAAGGCAGCTGAATGGAGTAACAGTGAAAAACAAAGACAAAAACTGAAGAACTTCGAAGGTGGTTTTTTTACCTCAAAAAGGAAAAGAAGTTTTTGATGTTTAGTAGTACAGAGCAAAAAAAAACGGTGGTAGTGTTGTTATGTCGGGGACAAGTGGCATAACGCTCTTCCCGTAAGTACACAACATGCTTGTACTTCGCACTCCCCTCAGTTCTGTTCAGCCAGAGTGGTGCTGCTCTCTCTCCCTTACTGCCACTTCACAAAGTCTTTGCCCACTTACTTTGATCCTTTTGTTAACATCATCCAATCTTCTTTGTAGAACAAGAACTTTCAGCCAACTTATATCTTTGATAACTTCCATACAATACACCAATATACATATACGAAGGCACAACCTCACGACAACATACATGCTAAATACACCATCTTATAATACGCACCCTACACTTCACACCACAAAAAACTTTTACCCCTCAACCAAAAAAGCCCTTCCAGCTACATTTTCTTTTTTTTTTTTTTGTATAGAAGAAAACAAAAGTGCTAATACAGCTTATGTCCTGGGAAATCTTCAAAGGATTCTACTTCCTTCCTCTTCTTCTTATTTTCTTTTCACACCTTGAAAATATCACCGTGTCAATCCGACCGCTACAAGACTCATTTCCTGTATGAGAAGTAGTTGGACAAAAATATTTACAAAAACAAGACCAAATCTTTTACTCCTCCTCGTATTATACTACCAGGATCTAGCTCACAAAATTTGGGTAACCTACCCTAGAAACTTCCATAATTCCATGTTATGAATATCTAAAGAGGTACACATCAGGAAAGTGGTTGCAACCAAGGAGTGGTTTTCCCTGTAATTGTCAGCTTAGTTCTCTTCCCTGAAGAGCCTTTTCTGAATACTCAGAACATGCAGGGAATGTTAGAAGGTTTTTATATCCCTAACTGTTGACTGTCTATCTGCAGTTTTCCAGAAGGACCAAGAATAGTTACCAACTTTTGGAGGGAATATATAGTACTATCGGGACTTCTCTTGGAAATTATTTCTACAAGAAAATTTAGAAATACAATTGTAATGCTTCGCTCTCCTAGACTTTAGGGGTTTCAATTTAAAAAGAAAAAACCTGGTCGACACTTGAACACTTTATTAGATAACCATATAAACCCTTAACTAAAGAATAATGAAAATAACTACTTCTACAGATAATCTTATAAACCCTTAACTCAATAATCATGAAAATAACTACTAAAATAAAAGTCCTCCCAAGCTCCTTGCCGCTGATCACCCTTCCTACCGGGACCAGAGAAAGGTAACCCCAAAGACCATAGACTGATTTGGCTTACCCGCCGCCAACAACTGCAGCTCGACCATTCCTCGCCAAAATCTTGTAGTCTCCGTCAGGATTCTTCACAAACCGCACCAGCCACTCTTTTCGGTCACACACTTTCTAGCGTTCTGCTCTCTTTTCTCTCATACCACATCTCACACAGCTCCACATAGACACACACCTACACACACACACACACACACCACTCTCCAGGCCCCCACTATTCTGCCGGCAGCGCGAACAATGCTCCTAGCAATTTCATGACTATGCACTCTAAGTCTACGTATAGTGTTACACTCCCCATGTATAACAATTTAATTTAAACAAAAAAAATATAACTACAATTCACAAAACCATAATTCCGTCCCCTACACAATGAAAGAAATGAGTGAGTTAGCTCCCAGGAAATATAGTTATCCATAACTTCCTGCGTCCCTTCTTCTCCTACAACTTTCTTAGGGAACCTGTGTGATGTTGCAGCGTGAGTTAATAGATCTATTTGGTACAATAAAGATCTAGAGCCGAATACTACTTTGAACATAAAAACATTCTGAACTAGATTAGATTAGATTTGACTAGGGCGGCCTCAAGGCCTACGCCACTGCGACCCCCTTTGGATCTATTGTGGCTCCCCGACCACTCTAAAACTCGCCCTCCTGACCCGTCCTTTTGTTCAGACTCTCAATTCCTGGAGAGCGACTCCTAGTGTAAAGCCCACAGGCCTTGGTTTTTCCCTCCCCCGAGAAGTAATATCCTTAGCCTCAAAAACTTCTCACACTGACACAATACGTGCACTGCCGTTTCCATTTTTTATTTTTTTTATTTTTGGGTGACTGATACATTGGTCGAAAGGGAAGGAAGAATTTTGTCAATTTTAGTCATTATTTTTTCCAAACTATCTGGGCTTATTTTTGTTAACAATTATAATATTTTTTCCCCCGTTGTTTATTAATACCTAAGCAGACAAGACAGAAGAAACACCAACCATAGCGTAAGCCCTGGAGATGACCCTAGTCCCTAGGTCGAAAGGGAAGGAAGAATTTTGTCAATTTTAGTCATTATTTTTTCCAAACTATCAGGGCTTATTTTTGTTAACAATTATAATATTTTTTCCCCCGATGTTTATTAATACCTAAGCAGACAAGACAGAAGAAACACCAACAATAGCGTAAGCCCTGGAGATGACCTTAGAACTTAGGTCGAAAGCTTGGCATAAAACTGAAAAATAATTACTAAAATTGGCAATAATCTTTCTTTCCTTCAAAGGGCTTTAAAAAAAAAAAACCCACCGAATTTCCAAACTTTCCCTAAATTAGAATAAATTTCATTATTATAAGGAAAAGTTCCAATATACTCGTAGTTTAAAATCCTGGGGTGTCCATTTTGAAAAAGTTTAGTTATTTAAAAAGGAATCCTGGAACATTCTTTTAAGAATTAAGGTATAAAAAAAAACAGTAAGAAACAAAAGAAGGGCTGTTGGGTTTAATTCCTCTAAGTTCAGTAATTTTGCAGTTATTCCCTCGGGAGAGGAGGAGGTGCGAGTATTCTAACAAATGGACAATCAGAAGGGGAGTCCCGCACGAAATGCCTGGCACTGCCTTGTCCCTCTCTTTCTCCCAGACCGTCGCCCTCCTTCTTGCTTCATCATTCCCTACACTGGAGACCCACAAATTTCGCACCAGGGAGTTCTTTAACTTGAACTGGTAGGGGGCGGGTGGAATGGCGTCAGCACAGTTAGAGCCATTATACAGCTCCCTTTTACACTAGGGAAGAGTGGAAGCAAAAAACCAATCAAAATACCAACTCCTTAAGGACTTTCCCTGGCATTTATGCTTGTCTTTAGAAAGTGAAAGTCAACTTCTTATACACAATTCATTAACTCTCTCATCTCTATCCTTATTAACCTATTTTACTCCAGTTTTACGCAAGGAGAGGCGCTGGAAGATGCTCAATATAATGAAGCTTCCTTAAATTCATAATTGGCAACATTGCGTCAAAAAAGCAGACCTAGTTTTTTATTTTACGTTACGCTTTTTTTTTTAGTGCTTATAACAATGACGCTCTACTTTTCGTCCAACTACCAATTAGATATCGCAATAGGAATATATACTATATAGCAGGGGTGGCCAACATTTCTGTATATAAGATCTACTTTTTATCTTAAAAGTGTGTCGCGATCAACTTGTTGTCCATAGGCGTACTCTAAGGGGTTGAGAAGGAGTGGGAGATGCATAATACGTTTGTACACAGTGTTTCAGTATAAGGTGCATACCAGCGAGGTATGGGTAGATAAGTAAAATAGATTATTTTTCAAATCACTTATTAAGTTTTCGAGATATAGGCTCTTGAAGAAAATAAATTTCCAGACCCAACTTGTGATCGCAGCATCCCGTACTTGCGGTACCTAAAAAATTCGATTTTCCGACACTTTTTCAAGATAGATTTTTACTAACTTAAAGTGCAATTTAATTTTTTTATCAACTGCAATGTATAAGTTGTTGTACTATTTGTTCGTAAATATGAATAAGTTGTTATAAAAATGCTCACTATGGCTGATAATTTGATTTCAATATTTCACTTTCGCGTTTTTTTGGGGGGGGGGGCTAGGAAAATTTATCATGAAAGAATAATATGAGTTACTTTTTGCTAATCTATCAATAGCTCGCTGAGTGCACCTCGTACCGAAATATAGATATACGGCTTATCTACCTACGTAAAAAGCAACAACAATAATTATTTAAAGGGCCAAAAAAAACTCACATCCAGGGGAATTAAAAGAACATGAATAATTATTAACAATGTTTATTAATTCAAAGTAGCTACAGTAAAAGACAGATTTAGAATTTACTTTGTTGCCTTAACATTAATGGGAAGACTGAGTTGCATGTCCTCTAACCAAGGAATTAAAACTGTCCGGTAGGACAGTTGTATAAGGGTTGATCATCAAAAACTGCACGAAAAAGCGTAACGTTAAAAAACACCCAACTTTGACAATTTTTTTCTCTTTTTCTATAAAAGATGAAATTTTTTGCAACAACCTAGATCTAATAGATTTCGAGAAAAAAGTTGCCGAAAATGAGCAAAAACGGCTTTTTCAGAAAATGTTCTTGTTCTTCTTGTTGTTGTTGTTGTTACCTTTTTTTGTAAACAACGGAGCGCCTAAACGCGTGAACCGATTTTCATGAATGAAGTGTCATTCGATTCGGAATTTTATGTAGATGTGCCTTTTGGGGGTCTCGACGCGGTACATCGAATGGGAGAGGAGTTAGCCCGCTTTATGTAAGGCCCCCTCCAAAATTATTATTACTAATTTACTCTGTAAATCATGGCCCGATTTTGATAAACTTTGGTAAGATGATATCATAATTAGGTTTATGTCCTGACAAAGATAATAATAATGAATCTTCAGTATTCCACCCCAGACATTGCGAGCGATCGACGATCGACCAAAACTGGTCTAGCGATCAACTTGTTGGCCACCCTTGCTATATAGGAATACGAGTATATATAAATAAAATATAGGAATGTATATAACAGGAATATAGTAATACATAAACCCTTCACCAAACTCTGAATTTAATAAAATGGTAAATAAATAAATAACCCAAATAAATTTATATTAAATTAAGAGAAACGTAAAATTTATAAATAATTTTAATAGGAATATTTTAATTTATGATAATATTAAATCGACGGTAGAGGTGATGGTGGTCATGCTGGATCTCATTACCATAAATCGATAGGCGGCGTTATATTATCGAATGATAAATGACGAAAGTGTGTTTAGAAAGCTTTTTCAGAATACCTGAGCTGAAATTCAATGTTCCATATTTTAAAAAGCAATGATGTAATTCATATATATCTATCTCTCTCTACAGTCCTTTTTTATTTAGACTCTATTTCTTTTTTTTACTTGAAGAAGCGACAACATCTAAGATCATCTAAGCGCCCAGAGTTATTTTACAGTGCACACTGTCAGTTTCCAACACAATGTTCACTCATTACAGACGGCTTGTAAGAAGCTTCTAGAAAGAGAAAAATCTAAGCGCTGACTTAAGATGAAAAAGTTTGAAAATTAATCATTTTAGAACGGAAATGGATTCTAAATGAATGGGGGGATCCCGCTGGTTTCCGGATCCAGCTGCTTTTTAGCCCTTAGATTTTCTCTTCTCAGAAGCTACTAACTGACAACAACTGTCCGTCCGGTGATTGGATAGTGTTGTCCGTAACGAGTGAACTCACGATCTGGAGGCCTGGGCGTGCAATAAAAAAAAAAGGAAAAACTCCAGGCGCCAGTGACCTCAGGATGTTGTGGTGGGGGGTGGGAGAGGAAAAATAATCACTGTGAACGTTTTCCAGAAAATGTTACATTTGAATCTATTCTACTTCACAAAATTTCATCAAACGTGTAAATCAAAGAAATTCCTCACCCCCCTGTGATCATCTATTCTTATAAGGAGTAAAAAATGAAACAAGAAAATTACTAATCGATTGTTCTAATACCAAAAAAAAAAAAAAAAATCGATGAAAATGAGCGATTATTTAAGGAGCACATAAGAAGCTAATATGTAAGCGGCAGAGATGATGTTAAAGTGTTGTTATGACCTAGTTTAGTAAGGAGAAGAAGCACCAATCCGAGAATTACCTCTCTTCCACTCCACACATAACAATTGAGTTGACCCAAAGAGGTATTTTGGTCCCAGACAAGTCCAATGATAGTGCTAACATTTCTTTGGGAAAGTAAAAAAAATGGATCAAGGCATTGATTTCTCATTATATAAGTTTTCCGCTGGCAAGAAAAAAGGGAGCGTTCGTATTCTACACCTGGTTTTTACAGAAACCATTTCCGGTAACGATGTTTTCTTTTGAATTATTACTGGTAAGGATATACGAGTATAGGGCTACCCCATTACTGTAATATCGCATTTACTTTTCTCTGTGAGAAAAACTTCTTCTTCCGGTGAGTGTTCCATAAAAAAAAAACTAAATTGTACGGAAGTAGTACTTAAGTTTCAAATGAAAATTGATTGCCTTTTCAGTATGCCCTATGCAAACCCCCTTGGTAGTATAATTTTTGGCTGAGGCGGACGAATTACTGAATTATTGTAAGTATGAAATCAGATAATCAAATAATAAGAAAAAACAGACGAGTTATATTCATCTTTTCGCGGCGCCCCTCCTTTTAAATTTTCGCGCCATGCTTTTCCCGCGTTCTGGTTTCCACCAAACTTCTGTAGCCTCGCATCTTGTAACCTTCATAGTGTTTTCACTTCTCTTCTTTTCAGGCTACAGTGCATCTCGTCATCGGCAAGAAGAAGGAGCAACAACCGCCTTCCTGTATCCTTTACATCACACTTCACTTCAGCATCAGTTTTTCTCCATCTACATCTGCAGGGTTATCTCGGTGTCCAACCTTGTCGAGGTGGTGGGGCTTACGCACTAAGGGCACTAGAGATTAACCCTCTCTAAAACTCTCGCGTTTTCCGCTTCTGGGTGTAGGCGTCTTCGCGCGCCTACATTCACGGAAAGGAATTAAATGAATAAAGTAAAAAGTGCAAGTGTAAAAATAATAAAAAGTAATGAATATGACGTGTAAAAGTAAAATAAGGTGTGCTGCTATTCTTCAGTAGAGGAAGAGTTTCTTGTGCTTCTTTTTTCTGTTTATTTTCACAAGTTTCCGTTTCCTGCGCACATACGATACTATAATATTCGTTATGAAGTATGCGAAAGAGGTCTCTCTCTCTCTCTCTCTCTCTCTCTCTCTCTCTCTCTCTCTCTCTAGAGAAGAGACGGTTGTTTTTTCTCTCTCTTTCATTTTATATTTTGAAAACAGCTGTTGACGGGTTGAGAGGTTACGTGAAGAGAGAAGAAGGTTATATTATATGAAGAGGTTGCGGTGGAAGGTTAAGATTAATAATTCACAAAAATATTCTTCCCTAGAGAGAGGCGTTAAGACTTCACCACCACGTGTGTAACATATATGTACCTGCTGCGCCTTACCAAACCGCGCATATTCACACAAATACGACAGACAGGTGCGACGTTGGTGTTAGCTGACAAGTAGATGTTTTTTTGGTAGTTAGAAAGAAATAGCAGACATCTGCTTGCTGTCTCTCTCTCTCTAGTCTAACCTTAAAGGATTATGCCCTGACAAAAACACCTTTTCCACTTGCATAATGTATATCCTTAAGGACTGACATACAAACACATATATCCGGCATATCTTCTTTTAAAACTGCATATACAAACAGAATTTCTTCATTTCTTGCTGTCAGTATTATACTAGCGACTCCTCTACTTTCTTCTTATTTAAAGATCAACCTTGCTAACCTAGGCAGAAGGATGTATCTCTTCTCCTTCGTATCTCCAGCGTTTCTCTCTTTTCATTTCCGTGACTACGTCCAAGATAGTGTAGCCGCCCGTTGAAGTAGCAGTTATTTTTACGGTCGAGGATACAACTATTTTTAATTTGGGAGCCTGTTGGACAGTTGTTTGGGGCTGGAGAATTAAGATGATAAGTTGAGGACTGGCCAGAAAGGCTGGGTCTATTAACTGGAGCAATACTTCTTAGTTTCGTCTGTTTAATTAGACCTAGGGACAAACTATAAAGGCGTGGATAGTTTTTTTTTTTCCGAAGAGTCCAAGTCTTTGCACAGGAACAGTATGTGCAGCGCCTATTACTCTTATTTCAGAAAGAACAGGAAGAAACTTTGCCAGGTCTACAAAATTTCCTGTAAGAAGGCCCTGGATATGTGTGTAGTTTTATCAGTAGCCAAAACTTTATTTCAGAAAGAACAGGAAGAATCTTTGCCAGGTCTACAAAATTTCCTGTAAGAAGGCCCTGGATATGTGTGTAGTTTTATCAGTAGCCAAAACTCAGAGATCTTTCTCGGAATCTTTATGGTCAGGATACAGGTGTAATGATGGCAGGCGCATGTATTAGGTTCCCAAAGCTTTTTCTGTGGCATTGAACATCAAATACAAGCAGGCACCAGAGCAAGGAATTTTAGTAATTCGCAAGAATGGTAAGCAGGAACTTCAAAACCATAATCATGAAGCTTAATAAGAACCTCTGCTTACAAATGGGCCATTTGGAGGATCACGAGCCACTGCAGCTTGTAGTACCACATAAATCGTAAGGCATGTCAACGGATATCTTTTGCAGCATATGTAAGGGAGGAAATAAAAAGGTACTGTATGGCTTTAAGTTGGGCTTTGACGTCTGAGATTTTCTTCCTTCAAAGAAAGAAATGCATTCAAGTTTTACCCACCAGACTTCTAAGGACTAATCAAAACCATCTGGAGGAGTTACTCCGTCTAACCAGCCCCTAACCAGCAATGAGAGACTCTAACGGTCTCACATCTCAGTAATGAGCATTAGCCAAAATAATTTATTCATCTTCAAAAGTCTTAAAACATAAAAATAAAAAAAAAATAACATAAATCATAGTCCGGTCAATTATACACTAAAAAATCTTACAGACTGCAAAGCTTTTTAGTCCAATCATTGGGTTGTAGAATAAAAAAAAAAAACACCCTAAAAATTTAAGATATTCTGACAGTACGACTTTAGACTTTATCAGATTTAAATACATTTAAAGTAAAGTAAACAGTCTGGGTTATTTAAACGGAGTAGGAGAAACTCCAAGACTGTAAAGTATTTGCAAAGCCCGGGGTCTAAGTATCTCATTTAAATTCTTCTACAGTTGTAAATTCCTCTTAAATATATTTTGGTATATTTAATCAAAATATATATTCATTTTCTCTTTTATATATGTATATATATAATTTCTGTAGATATTTATACAGAAATGTTGACTTGATCTGTTTAAATCTTCCTCGGTGAATAATAAATGTACACGACGTCATAGATCTCATAATTTTTTTTTTATGATTATAATAATTATCATTGGCTCTTTTGAGAGCGACCAAAAGCCACTTCTATATTCAAGGATTCTTTTTTTTCTTACATGCGCACGAACTTCCTTTTACTACTATTCTTGAGGCCCTAACTCGAAAATTTCTCTAATTCCGAATTTAATTGAAATGACCCTTTAGGGGGGATATAATACCCCCAACCGACTTTAGATACCCTAAAAAAATATTTAAGTAAAAACACTAAACTTCGTAAGCGAAGATATTTTAGAAACATCTGGCTCTTAAGCTGTGATTTCCGGTTTAGAATCTATTTTTTTTTCTTTTTAACTAAGAAATTTACCAACAAACTTATTATTTATTATTAAAATGTAAGAGTAAAAAAGGGCAATCGGCATATTGAACCCCATTTTGTGGAGCAGCATATTCTAAATAGTATAAAAAGAGAATATAAGCTTGGTGCAAAAGTATACTATTCTTATATTCTGCTGAGATGGATTATACTGGAGAAGGACAGTATGAATATCAAGGTGAAAGAGTAAGGCTGGAAACATAGTGGGGCGGCGTGCAAAGCGGCTATGATAGTTGCTTCAACTTAAAGAGGCCGACATTGCAGCGAGCAAAGAGTCGCATGCACATAGTGACCGAGTTTAGTCGTGTTTCTCCTTTCGACGAAACAAGATGGAGGAATTATTTCTATATGAAAATTCTCCCTGGAAAATTTTGGTATTTACAGCAGCTTAGAAGCAGGAGGCTGCAGTGTTCCTTGATATAAACAGGACTAGGACATGAACTTGGTGAATTCCATCACTTGTACCAAACAACTTCGGGAGCATCCTAGCAAATTTCACGCGTATTTTTGAATATCTATTTCAACATTTGATCACATACTAGCCAGTGTTGAAGGCATGGAATAGGACGAATTTCAATGTTAACCCCATTAATCCTGTCCCATTTCTTATCCAATACAAATAGGTTTTGATGTAGAGGATCCTTTTGGTCTCACAGAAGGTTTCTTTAAAAAAAAACTGCACCAATAAGTGCAGCAATATCCATTTTAACCTAGAAAACTGAGCACGATGAGCGAAGAAATCAAACATGTCACAACGTGTTGCTCTACTCTCTCTCTTGGTAGCGTTGCTCTATCTTCGCTTTGCTGCCCCACTATGCGCGGTCCCATAAGTTAACTTGTGTTGAAGAGAGAACATGAAAAGTACTGGGTGATGCTTCCTGGAGTCAAACACAGAAAGTGAGTTTTGCCCTTGCTGTTCAAACAAAGAACTAAAGTGACTCTAGGTTTGGGTAGGAATCAGATCACTCTGATTACAGGCCTATTCACAGGGGCACGGCAGGTTCAGGAAGCACCTGCACAAGATAGGGCTTATTAGCTCGGAACCGTTGTGCAGATTGTGCCAGGAAGAGGAGGAAACGGCCTCTCACCTGTTGTTCGATTGCTTTGCAATCGAGAGACTGCGCTTCGAAATCTTTGGTACCTTAAGACCAGAGGAGATTGTAGCGCAGAAGGAACTGGTAGGGAAAGCCCTCAACCTTCTTAGAAGGGGAGGTTTCACCTTCTAGACTTAAGGGAAGGCACAATAAGCCTCTTGGTGGCTGCAGTGCCGTGGGGCATGGGTCCCGTCCCGCCGTGTAAAATCTAAAAAAAAATCTAACTTGTGTTTGTTTTCGCCGCATTACTCTTCGCTATCATCGCCGCTTAGCTCGCCGCTCCACTGTGTTTCCAGCCTAAGAAACGAAGAAATAAGAAAGAAAATGAAAAGTTTCAAAAAAAAAAATTGCTGTAGAAGGTAGAAGAAAAGAAACTTAAATGGTACGGCCATATAAAAAGACGGGAAGATGGAAGAATGGCTAAGGAGATCCTAGATTGGGAAGCTGAACGGAGAAAAAGGAGAAACGGCAGACCCATGGAAAAGTGGATAGATGGCGCCCGAGAAAGCCTCCACGTTATGGACTAAGAGTGGAAGGATATCCTGAATAGATCCAGGTGGCAGTAGAAATTCCACGGATTATTCCTTTTTTTCTATGATTTATTGTTCACAGGCAAACTCTGGCATTTACCAATCTTTTTTTTTTTTTAAGAAAAGTCACTTTACTGTTACGCAATCACACGGCTAAGGATGTTTGTTACTCCTCGGGGAGGAAAAAAAAACAAGACCTATGAGCTTTACACCAGGAGCCGCTCTCCAGAATTAAGAGTCTGATAAAACGGACAGGTGTGAAGTGCTGCGAGCTGTAAAGTGGTGGGAGCCACAATAGATCCATGTGGTGGCAGTGGCGTAAGCCTTTAAGGCCACCCTACTGGAATCTATCTATCTACACAAACACCCACACACACACACAAATAGAGAAAGAGAGAGAGTGAGAGAGAGAGGATAAGAAAGATAAACAAAAGAACGTAGTATAAAAAATGAAAAGAACAAAAAGGAAATCGAAACTTAAGACCGAATCATAAAAAATTTAAATAACTCCAGAACATCGAAATTATAGGTTACCAATCATAGAACAAAAACTTCTTCCTTTTTTTCGCCTTTTTTTAAATAATTTAGATATTAATAGACATAATGGTGTCAGAATAAAGAAGACGAGAATAATTTTTTAAATATTATTTTGCGATCAATAATTTAATAACTGGGTCAATTTGTGAATGAAAGTTTGGCTTCCATTAAGCAAAATGTTCATTATCATTGATTTTCATCCATTGCAAGTTTATTGTATCCTCTGATCGATTTTAAACTTTCATCGATTATCACAGAGATAAATAAGTTTGGTACTACAAAGAATGCAACGTCCTTATGTGAATCAGCAAGAGTAGAGCAAGACAAAAACATAAGTAAAATCGAATTCTCTGCACTAAACTGATTCATCTACCCCGGATAAAATGGAGGAAAGCCTGAATCTGATCAGGGATTCAATAAACATGCCAGGGATAAAATCAAAGATTATTATCCAACACTGCAGTCCCCTTTTTAAAGTACCATTTTGGGCACAATAAATCGAGTCAATAATTTTAGGGATGATTAACAAAACTCGTTGAATGATACATCCCCTCGGAAATTAAAAGAAGAATCGCGGCGGCTAACAGGCCGTTATTTTGGATTGCTGAAGTACACGAAAAGTAGGCTCTCCTTTCTAGGCGATCCAAATGTACAAAACCCTTATCCGCCCGGTACTTATATATGCTTCCCAGACTTGGACCTTGAGAGTAAGACAGATGAGAACGGATCTGCTCATTTTCGAGAGGAATATCCTGCGGAGAATTTTTGGCCCAGTAAAAGAGGAAGAAGTCTGGTGAGTAAGAAAGAATAGAGAGCTGTACGAGTTGTATGCCGAAGCGGATATTGTTAAAGTTGTTAAGACAGACAGGTTGAGCTGGGCAGACCACCTAGCAAGGATGGAGGAATATCTGAGATCCCAAAGGAAAGTGTTAGAAGATACTGTTCACCGAACAAGAATGGCTGGAAGGCCGAGGCTGAGGTGGGTAGATTTTTGGGAATTTCCAACTGGAAAGCAGCCGCACAAGAAAGAAAAGGATGGAGGTTGCTCATTAGGGAGGCCAGGACTCGCCGCCAGTTGTAGCGCCTTAAGGAAGTAAGTAAATTAACAAAAATTTCAAGAGATAAAACATTCCAAGCCCAATTAGAATTACAGAACGGGGGGTTTTCCCCCCTTAGAATGGACCAAGATGATCTTAGAAAGGCTTTACCAGAACCAAAAGGTGTGCCTTGCTCTCCCGAGGAAGTCTCCAGAAAGAGAGACAGGAGCAGGCATAATTTCCCAAGAGTCCCATGCGCAACCACCTCCCGGGCAAAGCCCCTCCACAGATATACCAAAATTGGTCACAAATAACCAGATAGGGGGGTAATATCCTAAGGAGGTTATACCCAACTCGGGTAATCTCATTAAATGAGACGATCTGGGTACCCATTTTAGTGACCTCGTGCCTACATTCTTTTTTGAACTCCAACTCCTGGAACTTCCATCATTTATTCACAATTCATGGTTCTTCCAAGTCATGTCTGGCAAAATAAAAATTAATAACAAGAAGAAAGCACAACTAATAAATTATAAATAAAGGAAATAGGATTCATAATTTTCCCAAAAGAGAAAACAAATAAATAAAAACAAAAACAAAAGTTTGTGTTACCATGTCACTGGTGGTGTATATACAGCGGAAAAACTAGAAGCGGGTGGAAAACATGGGAGAAGGGTGACGGAGCAAGAAGTGGAAATGAAGGAAAACTTTTCTAGTCAAGTGATATCGCCTCTAAGTTTTTAATAATTGATAAGAAAGAACTAGTGGAAAAGCTCGGCCACACAAAACACAGGGGAGGGGAGAGTTTTCTTCACACCCCGTCCACCCCTCTCACCACCAAAAAGAAGAAGGAAATAATACTTGACAAGGAAAACTGGCAAAAGGTTTTTTTCTTAAAGAAATTATTAACACCCTATACCCTATATACGAGTAGTATAAGGGCTTTGTGACCTTTAGCCCATTTTTATACTTCTGCGCCACTAACTTGGAAAACTATATTCTCGTTTCTCTTACTTCCGCACACAAGTAGGAAACTTTTCCTATACCACATATAGTATACGATATATTGTGACGTCTAATTCACTTTTGTGCGTGTATCAACTGTGAGCGGAAGTCTCCATCGTATAATTTTCACAACAAAACTACAAGTTAGCTTAATCATTAATTTCCGGTTCTAATATTTACGTATATATAAAAAATACTATAAAATAAAATTTGGTGACTACTTCCTCTTATCGATTTATTTCAATATAAAACACTATGAAAAGGTACATTTTATGGGCATAATTTAAAAAATTGTATTGATCGAATTTTTTTTTTTTCGACACATGTATCGATACATCAACTGCTTCGTCTATTAGCGCCCTTGATGTCCTAGTTCTTTTCTCGAAGTTTTCTGCTCACGTTGGGATGACAAGAGAGATTCTGATTTACAAGGTGGAGCTTCAGGGCGTCAGTTAGAAGCTGCATTTCCTCTAATAACATCGGACTCTCAGTCGACGAAGAGAGTTTGTAAATCACGGTATGGGATCCCCTTTTATATCAGGGTGATCCATTTAAAACGCACCAATCGCTAATAACTTTTTAGAAAAGTGGAATTTCGAAAAAACCCACGAAGTAAACTTTTTTTTTTTTGTCTAGTTTTCAAATTTTCCACCCCCGATGCTGTATCTTTATTTTTGGCGGAGTTACGGCCAAAAACCTGATTGGGTTTTTATAAGGACCACTATTTTTGACAATGATTATGAAAACTAAATAAAAAAAACTGTGAAAAATGACGTTAACTCCGGTTTCAATTTCCCTAATATTAGTCGAGATATTTAAGATCAAAGTTACAATTTTGAATATTAATTTTCCACCATAAATACACGTTTTGGGAGGTCCTCTGACTGCGAAAAATGTTATTTGTGGCGCAAAGTGAAAAAATAATAATAATTGAAGATTTTAAAGAATGTAGAGAATGTATTATAATTGGGAGAATCAGGATAAATTTGTTTGATCATCAAATAAAAGTAACCATCACATCATTTTAATGTACCCTGTACGCAAGACTTCTTGACCTATGATTGCGGTAAGAATATCTTGCCCAATCTTTGCGTCAAAAATAACATTTTTTGCAGTCAGAGGATCACCCAAAACTTGTATTTCTGGTGGGAAATTAATATTGAAAACCGATCACGAATAGATAAAATTGTAACTTTGGTCATAAATATCTCGACAAATATTAGGGATATCGAAACGGGGTCAACGGCATTTTTCAAATTTTTTTTATTTAGTTTTCATAATCATTGTCAAAATCAGTGGTCCTTATAAAAACCTTAATTAGGTTTTTGCCCGTAACTCCGCCAAAAATGAAGGTATGCTCCCGATGCTTCGGGAGTGGAAAATTTGAAAACTAGACAAAAAAAACATATAGTTTACTTCGTGGGTTTTTCCGAAATTCCGCTTTCCTAAAAAGTTATTAGTGATTGGTGCGTTTTAAATGGATCACCCTGTATATGTATAAAACAGAAAGAGTTATTCAAATTTTGTTGGATTAAATTTACTCAAATATTTTTTATATTTTATTTACTTTATTAGCCATATTTACAACTACAACGGATTTTGCATCAAGTAAATTTGATCATAGTGGTTAAGTTCAAATTAAAGTCACGTAAACCCAGTGTGGATTAGACTCACATCAGTAGATCTCTACGCCATTTCCGCTTTAAGCGACAAGGAGGATTGTCTGGAAGGTTAGGAGAGGAGAGTTGTTGTACGAGAGGCAGTAGGCTGTGAAATTTGTGGTAGCGACGAGACTTTATTAGGTCTGTGACAAAAGGGATGTGAAGCTCAGTGCGTCTCCAAGACTCAATATTAAAGTGGAAGACTCAAATATTAAATTTAAACCGATCTAGCGGAATAATTTTCAGATTATTATTGCTGCCCAATGTTTGTACTTCTTTTTTATTTGATTTGATTTAGGAATCTTCATTTTTTTCAAAGTTTACTCAAACAAAGCAAGAAAGAAATAGAATTCTTAGTGCTTAGTTAATGGTGAAGATGATTAGTACCCAAGATAATTGGTTGAGGCGTTTGGATCAAGTAGATTTGGGGATAACATTAGGGATGAGAGATGTTAAATATATAAAACGACCTCTCCCATCAAACAACCTATGATCCTGAGACAAGCACAGCCATTATTAACAGCAACCCGGGGAAATGTTGCTTTGAAATGGAAAGGGGGGATAAACTAATTCTCATTTTCATTTTCTCTCAGTAGGGAGGGGGAAATAAGTTCCTGACTGACGTAACGGAAGCGGGAAGGGGGAACCGTCGCACATTAGAATACTGACATGCTCTAAGTGCTAAGCGCTAAGAGTGAGAAAATGAGGAAAACTGTTAACTGCGGCGACGTACGTCATCTCTTCCTTCCTTCACTGTGGACTTCCAACAGTCTCCCTACCAAAGATCCCTCTAGAATCCCACCTCTCAGACTGGAGGGTTTTTGCTGGGATTAATGAATACTGTAGGGGGAAACTTGGCATGACACTTGGATGTGGCAGTATGTGCGTGTGTTTGTTGTTTGAATGGGATCAGCTGGCGCTGCTCCTGCAGGACTGGATGGACTGGTAATGGAGGGGTAAGTGTGCAGAATCACCTTCCCCCCCCTTTGCGGTTTATATTTGCATTCATTAGAAACTCCAAGGCTTTCCTGATGTGAAGGGGAAGTCTAATCCTGGCCCACCCCTGGTCTACATGCCACTATATTTATAACTGGGCAAGAGATAGAAAGAGTCTGCAACCTTTCTCCTGTTATCCGGCAATTATCTTACAAGAATATCCACCCTTTAATCAATCTTCTTCCTGCGGGTTACAGACAGGAAATGCACCAAACTAAAGCACACAGTTTAAACACTGGCTGTCCCATTTTTAAGCTGAAATTGGTTGACCAATATTTTTCTAAATTTCTGGTAGGACAGTTGTATAAGGGTTGATCGTCAAAAAAAGTGCACGAAAAAGCTGTAACGTTGAAAAACACCCCAACTTTAACAATTTTTTCCCCCTCTTTTTCTATAAAAGATAAAATTCCCTAATTTTCTTAATAATATAGGGTAGATCCTCCTTTATATTTATAACTAATTTTTTTTTGCAACAACCCAGATCTAATAGATTTCGAGAAAAAAGTTGCTGAAAATGAGCAAAAACGGCTTTTTCAAAAATTGTTCTTGTTCTTCTTCTTGTAATCTTATTTTGTGAACAACGTAGCGCCTAAACGCACAAACCGATTTTCATGAATGAGGTGTCATTCGATTTGGAAGTTTATGTAGATGTGCCTTTTGGGGGTCTCAGAGAGGAGTTAGCCCCAAGTATGTGAGGCCACCTCGAAAATTAAAAATTACTACTAACTATGTAAATCTAAGCCCAATTTTGATCAAATTTGGCAGGATGAAAAAGATAGGACTCCCCCTTACGTAACATTAAAGAGACATTCTGATCTTACACCTGTTAAGTAGAAATATAACAATCGTTTCAAATTATCGACGCGTAAATCGATTTTCATGAAATGATCTATCATTTATGAAATTTAAAATGAAATTAAAAATAACAGATTGACAGATCTGTCGGAAATTCCCTCAGCTTCAAAATGCATGCATTGGTTTTGCAAAAAACTGTATTGTTTTTCCATTTATTAGGCTTAACAATGCAAAAAAAAAAAAACGTTTTTTGACCTGAAAAATTAAAAAAAAAAAAAATCCGCAACGTAAACCGATTTGGTTTTGCAGTGGATTTTGGTTAGTTTTGACCCAAATAATAAGGAGAAAGGAAAATTTTTCATGTTGGTGAACTTTTCAATTAAAATCGTTCTAGGCGAACCGTGATATAAACGGAATACTTCCGACGAAAACAAAAAAAAATAATCTAAAATTTGACACGATAGCAAAACTTCCTTTTACCGAGTATAAATAAAAAAGAAAATATTATATATTGTATTATACAGGGTGTTCAGCATAAGACTACGGTAACTTCGGGAGGCGATTCTGGGCATCATTTGCAACAAAAAATTCCATATAAACTATGGCTCGATTCGGCTCCGTTTTATAGATATTTTTAATTTTATGTTTTTTCAAGGTGTTACTACTTTTTAGCAAAAAGATGTCTATATTTCTTAAACTATTAAAGCTACAGCTATTTTTAATAAGCTCATTAGAAAGAAGGTTAAATTTCCTTTTAAATAAGCTAATTTGTATTGCAAAATAATAATATTAAGTATTTTACTTTGGGGCCCAAACATAAGAAATAGCAAGTTTCTAATTTTTTCCAAAAACTTTGACTTCATTTTTCTCAAAAACATTTTATATGAAAAAACATTGCACTATTCAGGAAAAACATCTACATACAATCACCTTTCGAACGGTATACAATAATTAGGGTTATGTTAAAAATTGACGCAGAAATCTGTTATTAATTGCAAAAAAGTAGGCCTCAAAACAGCGTCGGCATTAAGAAAGGAATTCACCTACCATAAGAATATAGCTGATCAGAATCATCAAATCCAGTACGATTTTTCGCAGACGTATAATTTAATAATTAATTTATTTAAGGACTATATTCAAAAATATAAAATTTACGTTATAAATAATAAAATAAAATAAAAAGAAGAAAAATGAATAAGATGTTAAATGAGTGTTAGGTACCAATTTCAAAAGAAAGGATTTTCGTTTAACTAGTTTAGATTTGTGTGTTATTCTTTAGTTAATTAAAGAAATATGCCAAATAATGTGAATTTCTTATGTTTGGGCCACAAAGTAAAATACTTAATATTATTATTTTGCAATACAAATTAGCTTATTTAAAAGGAAATTTAACCTTCTTTCTAATGAGCTTAATAAAAATAGCTGTAGCTTTAATAGTTTAAGAAATATAGACATCTTTTTGCTAAAAAGTAGTAACACCTTGAAAAAACATAAAATTAAAAATATCTATAAAACGGAGCCGAATCGAGCCATAGTTTATATGGAATTTTTTGTTGCAAATGATGCCTAGAATCGCCTCCCGAAGTTACCGTAGTCTTATGCTCAACACCCTGTATAATGGAGGCTTACAAAATATTTAGAAAATTAATTTTAATATCAACTGGAGTGTAACAGAAGGAGGAAAATCTGGGAAATTTTAATTTTTTTTTTTAAATAGAACAATGAAAAATAAATCGCTTTATCTATGCAAAAAAAAAAAAATTATACAAAAGGGTGAATTTTAATTCAAACATTTACCCTTTTTATCTTACGTTTTTATTATCTATAGTTTCACGGTCTAATTATAACGTTTAATTAATAATATCCCATTAAAATATAAAAAGGTTTTTTCTACTACGAAGGGCGTAAAGAGTCTTTTTTTGCCCTTCATTAGTTGGCGGAAGGGTTGGGAGACTTCGATTTGGTTTTCTGATGGACGAGCTATCACATCTGAACACCCATTCATGAGATGATTCAGACTATGGTGCAAAGTACCCTTTTTTAGTCATTAGAGAAAAAGTTTTGCCACAGCATGATCATCATGCATGACCATAACATGCACTCCGTGACAGAATACCACAAAAATTAATGAGCTAGTGTTTAAAACATTTTCTTCTACTACCAGAAGACCATTACAGTGGTGGACCACAGATCTCTAGCATTATTACGGATTACGGATGGATTTCATGTTCATTGTTTTTTGTTGTTTTTTTTAAATTTTTTTGTAGGGTCTAAAGCTCTACTACGCATAATAGGTGGCTTCAAGGCGCCACGGTAGCCGAGTGGTTAGAGGCGAGACATATAAAGCTAATATGCATTGTGGTGCTGGGTTTGATTCCCGTTCTAGCCTTTGTATTTTATTTAATGGTTAATATGAGAAATTTATAGTAAAGTATGTTAGGCGGTTATATGCTAGACCCGCAAAGCTAAGATGTATTGCGGTACTAGTCTATCCCTTGGATTTTATTTAATGGTTAATAAAAGAAATTTACAGTAAAGTATGTTAGGCGGTTATATGCTAGACCCGCAAAGCTAAGATGTATTGCGGTACTAGTCTATTCCTTGGATTTTATTTAATGGTTAATATGAGAAATTTATAGTAAAGTATGTTAGGCGGTTATATGCTAGACCCGCAAAGCTAAGATGTATTGCGGTACTAGTCTATCCCTTGGATTTTATTTAATGGTTAATATGAGAAATTTATAGTAAAGTATGTTAGGCGGTTATATGCTAGACCTGCAAAGCTAAGATGTATTGCGGTACTAGTCTATCCCTTGGATTTTATTTAATGGTTAATATGAGAAATTTATAGTAAAGTATGTTAGGCGGTTATATGCTAGACCCGCAAAGCTAAGATGTATTGCGGTACTAGTCTATAGTCCTTGGATTTTATTTAATGGTTAATATGAGAAATTTATCGTAAAGTTTGTTAGGCGGTTGTAGGCTAGACCCGTAAACCTAAGATGCATTGCGGTACTAGTCTAGCCCTTTGATTTTATTTAATAGTTAATATGAGGAATTTATAGTAAACTATGTTTGCTAGTCGCCTCCGTCCACGACGCCTAATTTGGTAGTTGGACGCAAAACCCGCCTGAAAAAATAGGCCGTTACTTTACTTTTTACTTTAGGTGGCTAGAAAGGAAAATTGGAATGAAGTGTCGCTCTAGTATTTTTGAACCGTGTGAATTTGTGGTAAGTAGGAGATCACCAGTTCGAATCCCTCATTTGACTACTTTTTATCTGTTCGAAAAAATAATAATAGTAAGTCCCCGTCCACAATCACCTAATTGGACGTTAAGCCTTCCTAAAGAAATGAAACTTGATTAAGCATGCCCAACAATACGGCCTAAAGTACTTCCCTAAATTTAATTAAAAAAAAATCGGCCTATTGTTCAAGCATTCCATTAAAAAAAGAGTAATAATTATCATAATGAACAGGATAATCCCAGTAAATAAGGATTCTTATGATTATTATCCCTCCCCCCCAAAAAAATCTGCTTTTTATCCAAGTGAGATAAAAAATTCCAACTAATTCCTATTCTAAAACACAGAAAGTAGGTAACTCAACCTCTTTTTATATATGTATATTCTTCTCCTTATTTCCAGGACCAAACTCCTTTCTCCAAAGTCAACATAATAAAGAAAAGTAACTAGGAGACACGACCAACAACAAAGAACGGGCTCTGTATTGGCCGGATAGATGGACAGTTAGGGCGGGGGGTGGAGATGAGTTTGGGCGGGCAAAGTTTTTGAAGAAAAGTTTTTTTGACTGGAATATAAGTACTGAAGAAAAAGGGGGGAAAACCCAAGGAAGGACCAAGTGAAGCAGCCTTATTCCTTATACAAATATTTGACTGGTTTTGCCAACTGGAATAGGGAAAATGAAAGAGAGAGGGAGAGAGGAGACTACAAACATTGCATTCTAATCAAGAACTCCATCATCTCTATCCGGACTACCCTGAGTACTTCGTACAATTCTGATTAATACCCTTGGTTCTAAGTTTTGATGACTTGGTCTCAAGTATGAACGCATTAGTTGTTTAGTCATGGATAGTACAAGATTAAGAAGAAGAAGAAGAAGAAGGCAAAATAGAGGAACAAGGAAATGATGAAAGAAAGAGGATACTGAGTGGAAATTAGGGTTGTTCACGGGGGGGGTTGGGGAAGGAAGAAGGAAGTTCTGATCTCGTCCACACCAAGGCACTAAGAAAGGAATACCACAGCTTCTCAAATAAGAGAACCAGAAAATGGAACATTCCACACAGCTCTGGAAGAGGCAATATTCCCCAAATTGGTTTGGGCATCCAACTTTCTATTCTCAAACCGGGCCGACCGGAAACACTCATAGATATCTCTATAACACTTCCCAGTTAAATACAGGCGGGGTATCTTCATTGCTTTCTAAGATTAATTACAGAGAGCCTAAGAGAAATCAAGAGCCAATCAATTTTGATCTCAATACCATTCCAGTGTATAATTTGGTTTCACCCTTCCGACATTTATACAGTGTTTATAAATTTAATTTAAATAAATGAACAGAAATTATATTTAATCATTTCCACTATTGTGAAATTAGGTTTCAATATCGGTCGAGAAATTCATTAAATATTTCTTTATAAGGAAAAGCTTTTCTGTTCTATTTTCCTGCAAAGTTTTCCATTTTTTTTTTTTAAAGAATCTTCAAAACTAAGGAAAAAATGAATAATAAATAATTAAAAACAAAAAATTACTGAAATGAAGCTTAACGCAATTTTTTTAATAAAACTATTTAAATAAATAACAATTTAACAAAAGTGGTCCTATACTGAATTAACTAGGCGCCACGACAGCCGAGCGGTTATAGGCAAAACCCGCAAAGCTAAGATGTATTGTTGGTTTGGTGGGTTCGATTCCCGGGATCTAGGTCTTGGATTTTATTTAATGATTAATATGAGTAATTTATAGTAAAGTATGTTAGGCGGTTATAGGCTAGACCCGCAAAGCTTAGATGTATTGCGGTACTAGCCTAGCCCTTGGATTTTATTTAATGGTTAATATGAGAAATTTAAAGTAAAGTATGTTAGGCTGTTGTAGGCTAGACCCGCAATGCTAAGATGTATTGCGGTACTAGTCTATCCCTTGGATTTTATTTAATGGTTAATATGAGAAATTTATAGTAAAGTATGTTTGCTATTCGCGCCCGTCCACGACACCTAATTTGGTAGTTGGATGTAAAGCCCGCCCTGAAAAAAATGAGGCAATTCCTTTTCTTTACTTTTTACTGAATTAACAAACATTAAGGTACCAAAAAATTTGGAGGCTACTTAAAATTCAGCTTTAAAAAGAAAAATACTTCACTACTTACGAGAAAAAGTTGGTGTTAACTCGTTAAGTAAAACCAAAATCGTAGACTCGAATTCTTGTACCAGCAGGCAGTAACAGGAAAATAAGGAGCTGAAGTAGTGAGGAAATAAAGGGACATTTGGCATTTGGGGTACCAAAAGACCTGTTTGTTGATCAGTGTATTATACTCTTCATATTCTGTCCCATATATTATCAAACAGTAATATACATACACGATTTGTATACACGAAGGGAAAGAAAGGGCAGAGTGTGTGTTTGTGAGAGAAAGAGAAATGACTGAGGGTTAAATGTTAACGCCCTTTGTGACATCACCATAGTGTGCTAATAAATAGTTGCTGACTATAAACGGAATACCAGAGACAGTTAGCTAGCTATTAAACCAACTTACAACGACGGACACATTGTTTTCGGACACAATAAAGGTCTTTCTGAATAACAAGATTATGATCACTTAATTTAAATTATATATTAACACTTTTAGAAATTAACAAAATTATTTCAAACTATTGAAATTTAGTGAAAATTTAGGAGGCATTTAGAAAAACTCAGTAATGAGGTACTTCCGATACTTAAGCAAAGTTCAACAGAAACCACCTTCATACCCCAAATTCCTCAGATCCAATACTACTACCACTTTCAATTTAAACGTCTACAGTTTCCCGTTTAGTTTTGCTACGCCAGACACAAACTCGGAGATGTCACCGAAAAGATCTGAGAGAAAGAGAGAGAAGAATTGGTAGTCTTTGTCTTAAGCAAGCTCTGGGTAAGAGTGGTGGTGGTGGGTGGATTCAACTGGAATCAAAGATCCATCCCATCAGGCATGAGTACAGTGTTCCTAAGCTCTTCTAGGAATATATCCTGTCCTAAATTCTTTTTGTAGAAATTTTCCTCAGAAATGGGCTTCTCTGGCTAAGGATGTTACTTCTCAGGGAGGGAAAAAACCAAGGCGGGAAGAGCTTTACCCAAGAGTGGCTCTCCAGAATTAAGAGTCTGATTAAAAGGACGGGTCTGAAGGGCGAGCTCTAGAGTAGTGGGAGGAGCCACAATAGATCCAAAGAGGTCGCAGAGGCCCTTTTTTAAGGGCCGCCCTATTAAGAATCTTATCTTATCTTCCTCAGAAATTTTTAAAGACTACAACGGAGGAAAGAGGTTTGCTGGCTCCAGAGAGTGGAGATCCCCAATTCTGTTCCTCGAACTTACGAACAGAATTCCTAGATGAGATTGTTTCATAACTTGGTGGTACTACAGGATCTCATACAGCACTTAATGGGGGTGGACAATCGATTTAATTCTCCCCCAAAAAAAAGAGCAAAAATCATTTACAAATTTAAAAAAAAATCCCATTTCAG
Source organism: Rhodnius prolixus (assembly GCF_049639745.1). Lineage (NCBI taxonomy): Eukaryota > Metazoa > Arthropoda > Insecta > Hemiptera > Reduviidae > Rhodnius > Rhodnius prolixus. The sequence goes on along the minus strand of NW_027411583.1, from coordinate 7,258,148 downwards.
CATCGCCCGTAGAAGTTCACATATATTTAAAAAATAAAATAAAGTTAATAAAAAACGAATAATAAAATTTATAAAGTATCACTCACAGAAAGTTCCACCAATAGAAACAGAGAAACAGCTTCCTTACCTGAAACAGAGAAAAAGGTAATCTATAATTGTTAAATAGGATCAGAAACTAGGCTGTAAATATTTATTAAATAAATATTCTTATAACAATAATGAATCGTTCAATAATTTAATTTATTTACTGCAAAAATGTGCAACGAATTTACGAAATAATTTACAACAGTAATTTACAAAACGAGATCTTGAAATCGCCAGCTGCAGTTTTGATGTTAAAAGATAGAAATATCTAATAAATAAGCTCAGATAAAAATAACATCAAAGAAAAATTATAGTTCTGCCAGAAATAATGAATCTTTGAGTGGATAATACATTCCAGCTATTTGAAATGGACAATATCTTCTTTGTTACAAAGAATTTCATAAAAGAACAAAATTACTTTGTTCCTTGTGAATAATTTATTAAATTCAAAGTGGGTTTTTTTTATTTGTATTTTTTATTGAATTTCTAGCAACCTAGGGCTGGGTTTTAAATATGGGTTTGTCAAAATGAAACTGCTCTTTCGAAAGAAAGCAACGAAGTTCCCATTAAATTTTCCAGAAAACGTGGGTTAGGCAGTGCTGGAAATTATTACTGATTTTATTCATCAAGTAAAAAAGTAAAGTAATTGCCTATTTTTTCAGGCGGGCTTTACATCCAACTACCAAATTAGGTGTCCGTGGACGGAGGCAACTAAGCAAACATACTTTACTGTAAATTCCTTTTACTAACCATTAAATAAAAATCCAAGGCCTAAAAAGACCGGGAATCGAACCCAAGTACCACCACAATGCATATTAGCTTTGCAAGTCTCGCCTCTTAACCGTGGCTCCTGATTTTATTACATCATAGCAGGTATATTTAATAGCGTATTCCTGATAGCGGTTTTTTACTTTCAACCATCACCAGAAATTTGTTTAATCAGTTTAGTGTGTAGAATTTGACTTCAAACTATGGTTCCGTCGTAAAATAAAAATAATCATTACGAAAAATAATAAGGGAAGGAAATGAGTCAGTTGGTAACACTGTGCATTCAGGTCCTTCCTGGATTCAAGTCCAGGTCTTAGATTTACTTTTTCTCTAATTTGGGAGGCTCAACAGCCTAACCTAGTATTCTACGAGGGTCGTTTGAAATGTCCGTGCAAAGTCAGAGAGATAGCACTACTGGCGCGTATCGAGGTTATGTTTAGTTAGTAGCATCTCTTGGAAGAACACACACCAAGTTTCAGCCAGATCGGTCTATTTCTTTGTGTTTGGCATTCGTTTGAATCGAGGAAGTGAAGTGATTTTCAAAAAAATGGACGAAAAACAATTTCGTGTGTTGATTAAACACTACTTTATGAAAGGCAAAACGCCTCAGGAGACTAAAGAGAAGCTTGATAAACATTATGGTGACTCTGCACCTTCGATTAGAACAGTTTATAAGTGGTTTCAAAATTTTCGGAGTGGCCATATGGGCACAAGTGACGCTGAACGTTCTGGACGCCCTGTTGAGGTTACTACTACAGAAATCATGGATAAAATCCATGATATGGTGATGGATGACAGAAGAGTGAAGGTGCGTGAGATTGCTAGTGCTGTGGGCATCTCGAATGAACGGGTACATAATATTTTGCATCAACATTTGGACATGACGAAGCTATCCGCAAGTTGGGTGCCGCGATTGCTCACGCTTGACCTAAAACGAAATCGTGTGAAGTGTTGCAAGGACGGTTTGCAGCTGTTCCAGAAGAATCCGCAGGACTTTAAGCGTCGTTTCGTCATTGTGGATGAAACATGGATACATCACTACACTCCTGAGGGGGAATCTGCGCCAAAAAAGGCGAAGACCGTTCCTTCGGCCGGAAAGATTATGGCGACTATCTTTTGGGATTCGCAAGGAATAATCCTCATCGACTATCTGGAAAAGGGTAAAACTATTACAGGTGCATATTATTCATCGTTATTGGACCGTTTGAAAACCGAGCTGTAAGAAAAACGCCCACGATTGGCCCACAAAAAAGTCCTTTTCCATCACGACAACGCACCAGCTCACACCTCAGCAGTTGTGGTCGCAAAATTAATGGAAATAGGGTTCCAACTCGTTTCACATCCCCCCCTATTCTCCAGACTTGGCTCCCTCGGACTACTATTTGTTCCCCAATATGAAGAAATGGCTGGCGGGAAAAAGATTTTATTCAAACGAGGAGGTGATTGCAGAAACGAATGGCTATTTTTCAGACTTGGACAAATCCTATTATTCGGAAGGGATCAACAAACTAGAGCAGCGTTGGACGAAGTGTATAAGCCTAAAAGGAGACTATGTTGAAAAATAAAAAAGGTTTACCCCAAAAAATTAAGTAGTTTTTATTTTTGCACGGACTTTTCAAACGACCCTCGTATTTGATAATGTTGTCAGTAGCAACTGATACCGTCCGACGAAGGCTCCTGGCGCTAATGCCCTTAGACGATAACGGGCTTTAAATAAAATAATGATAATAGTAACAACAAGAGAAGGGATAAGCTCAATGAGCACTGGATACAGTAAAGTCTAAAAGAGAAATCAAAAAATACTTCGTAGAACAATAAAATAAAGAAATGCCATTAAAGTGGGTCCTAGCCTATAAAGTCCTATCAATTATCAACTTTCAAAAAAACCTTCAGTGATTTTTGTTACATTTCAGTTCCAGCTACCCACCACCCTGCAGCGCCACTAACGTCAATATATTGTTCTTATTGTCACGATGTCACCCACTAAATTTTGCTCCCTGAATACCATGAAACATTAGCTTATCGCGTGATGTTGATTGCCAATCGATTAGCAAACAACGATATAATCATTGCCAACATGATTTGAAATTAAAAAGGCTTTTCCTTAGAATCCCCAGCGATTTACCCTCCCACAATACGAGGATAGATTATGTCAGCCAATAAAAAAATTGTTTTTTTTTTATTTTTAGTGATTTCTTTTCTTATGGAACTGTTGCAAGATCATGTCAAATTTTCACAAAAACACGCAGAGAGAGAGAGAGAGAGAGGGAGTGAGAGAGGGAGGGAGGTTACTCTCCATTATTTCCGATTTATGGGAGCTTGATATTTCCGGTGAAAACTTTGTAAATCCAAAATTTACCCGTTCGCAGAGATACACTTTTTCTTAATGTTAAGAGAAAATAAAGAAATACAGAATGAACTAAGATACGAAACGTGAGAGAAATCCTGTATGTAAATGCACCAAGATATTACGAGGACAATAATATTAAATGCGGTGACGTTCAGCTGAAAGATCAAAGAGAGCGAAAAAATTGCAAGTACGATTAGAAATATCGAGAGGAATCTGGCGCAACAGCAACAATAAGCGCAGGCGCAAAACAGGCTGATTTAACTTTTGCTCTTATGGCAATACTTTCCTTAAGAGTAGTAAAAGAAAAAGGGAAAATTAAAGTACATAGGAAAATATAGAAACTTAGATAGTAATATAGAGTGTAAATTTAGGGTGTGATTAATATGAAAATGGAAACATTATAGGAACATAAAAGAGGCTGTTCTCACCAGTCACAGTACATATATATTAAGTAAAATGAAGTATATACTAAAATGTAATATGTATATAATGAATAGAAGGGGTGCAGGAGTGGAAGGGCTACAAACAAGTGAGGTGACAGTTATTGCGTGAGATAGGGAGTTTGGCAACTAATAGGAGGGAGCAAAGGTTAAAGGGAGGTGACAGCCTCATGCCCTAAAGCCCTTAAAGTGGACTCTACGAGCACGAGAGGACCCGTCAGTTACAAAATTTGACACTAATAAGGGCATAGCGTGGAACCTCGTTAACTTATATATATATATATATATATATATATATATGTGTATATATGTGCATTGCAGCCACCTCACCCGCACTAAAAGTACCCTAACAAACAAGGCGGACCACACTGTTAAAATAAAAAAAAAAAAGAGAGAGAGATAAAGAGGAATATATATGTATATAACAGGATACAATAAAGTGAAGTACCATACTATCATACAGTACTGTATAGCACCATCACCAGAGTCATGCAAGTTTGTGCATGCACTTAATTGTCAATGGTACAATATTAGGCGTGACACACGCGTCACAATAGTCACAACAATCCAAAACAGGAAAAAAAAATGTAAACATATTCTCACGACCAAAAAAACGTAAATTATTAACAAGGTAGGGACCGTTCTTCGAGTTATAGCTTTCTTATTCCACCCTGAATAATCTAATCGCCTTCCGCACCCCATTGAAATTAACCATATCCGGGCTGTAACCTCTTTCAATATCCGAGCCTTGTCACATAAGTCTGGCACGTATTGAATGACAAGGTAGGTTAGTAAAGGTGTCTATACGGTGTCATTCAGTGGTCTTAAAAGGAATAATGTCCAAACTACAAAAACAAAGGGATAAGAAAAGTTAGTTATATTCCAGGGTGTAAAAGAAGGGAGTATTTTGGATCCCTTATGGTTGAGATTATAAAAGGAGTAAGAGAGAACTACTACATCCGGATGGTTGGGGGGCAAATGCAGATGGCACCCCGACTACAGCTTTGCAGAATCTCATGTTTAATGTGCTTTTTCTTGCTGAGAAGCTAACTGAGAATAAACTTTCAATCGAACGATGAAAACACGAAAAACTAATATATTTATCAACAAGAAATACCTAGGTGGCCGTCTAAATGAAGAAGTAAGAAGGGCATGAATGGGAAATGGCAGAAAATTTTGTCAATACGACCAGGAAAAGTGAATCCCTACCCATTTTAATAAGCTCGAGCTAAACTTGGGATGCTAAAAATGAAGCTAGAAAGCGAAACAAAGCGATGGAGAGGCGAAAGTACAGGGCAAGTAAAGATCAAGGTGTTGAGCCCTCCAATGAAAAGATACATACCACACGTTACACGATCGGTGAAGGCCTTTATATGATAGTAAAGGTGAAGAGAGAAAGAACCGCGGCCTCCTTCGATGACCATGTAAGACATGAACCTTAAGTTTGCAGAGTAGTGGGGATGAAATGTGTTCAAGTAGTTCAAGAGCTTACAATTTTCAGCTAACTTTGGACGGACAAACTACTTTTTCAAATTCAGGGTAAACCTCGAAACGGAATTTGAAACAGATAGAAGAACAAGCAAGCGATAAACTCCAACCAAATTATCTCGCAAGGTAGACTCAACCATATTGTCAATCAACCAAAATGGTCACTTATTTTCAAACGAAACTGGAATGAATTAAAAATATTGGCATTTTTCATTTATAAATTTTGAATTACAAGCTGAAAGAAATATCTTACTCAAAAATTAAAATTATAAAGTTAATCAACTTAAGTAGAACAAGTATTAACTTATTTAACAAATTATAATAACTTTACTTAATTTTTTATTGTTATAAAGTTTTACTCTTTTGTTTTTAAATTAATTTCAACCATTACCATGTAATTTCCATAATTAACCAAGTATCACGTAAATGGAAGTTGCTATTAAACAAGACACACTTGCCGTTAGAGCAAAAAAAATTTGAAGCGCTCCTGTCGGTGATTATAAGAAACTCAAGCGAAAGTTACTAAAATTTACAATTTAAACCATTTTTGAACTCATTACTGACTGAGAAAGTATAATCATTCACAAAAAAAAAAGGAGATTAGATTAAATAATGCCTTCCGAATCTTAATAAATTAATCAAAGTAATTTTGTAAAGTTAAGAATTCATTCACTTAATAATTCACCTCCTCAACATAGCCAAACGACTTCACTAAATAATTTAGCACGAATATTGATTTGAAAATATTTAAATGATTAATGATTGACTTCTTCCAAAATTTTGATGGAAATTTATTATTCAATTCATTTTTAATTAGATCTTACCTTGTTTAAAGTAAATAATAAAAGTTTATCTGGGTCAAAAAGGCCGAGACACACTTTAACTTCTTACACTATTTTAACAATAATTCACAACACTATTTGCACTAAACTTTATTGTCACGAAATACGGATAACTTAAATACAATTCACGTAACAAGATTTCATTTAAAAACTGATTAATATTAATAAAAAAACAAGTTAATACACTGTGTTAATTAGGTAGTAAAAGATGTCCGCCGATAACTTGTGGTTGAGCTGGTGACTAAAGCTCACAGTGTGACCAACTTAACTTTAATAATGGAATTACTATTATTATATAAAAGTATACAACTAATGGAAACACAACTAACCTAACCTCACAACCACATTCTCGCCAAAACACAGCTGTTCTTAGAACTGGTTTCTTATTTAAACTACTGGTTTGTGGGTAATATTTTTACAATTCCTGGGCGTATGTTGTAATAATTAACAAGGCTTCTATTTTTCTTTGGTATTTTACAGTCTCATAAATTATCAAAGGAGATTTTAAACATTGAATAAATTGTAATAAATTTAAAAAATTATTGCATGAACACTCTCATGACTTTCATTTACTGCCATTTATGTATGTACAGTGACTCCCATTAATATTGGGACAGTACATACAGAAGTTAAAAATTGACGAAAATTAAAAGTGGCACCCATTTATTCAAATTTTTATAAATTCATTTCATTTTATAATTACTATTAATTAAATAAAAACTATTTAAATAAGTACATAAAAATGTTTTGGTAGATTAAAAAAAATATATATAATAATAAGTGCAAATTTTACCTCTCATAAGCATTGGGACACTATTATAATTTATAGTTTGTCCAAGGTTTTGCCCGAATATTTATACAATTTGTAAATATATACCTAAGCATACGTATATTCAATATGAAATTAATAATTAAATTAGTTTATATAAATCAAGCCACGTATAACATGTCGCGCAAAAATACAAATACAACGATTGAACAAAGAAAAATTGTAATTTCTTTGCACAAAGACAATAAAAAGTGTTAGAGAGACAGAAAAACTGATCGGACCTAAAACATCTACTGCGTGGAACATCATTCAGCGTTACCAAAAAGAAAAAAGAATTGTTTCAACCCCACAAAAAGGCCGTCCTCAACTGCTCTCTGAGAGAGAGCAGCGTTATATATTAAAAGAATTAGAAAAGATCACCGACTTAGTGCTCCAAAACTTCAATGTGAAATTTTTGACATGTTCAGAGAGCAAAAAAGGAGCAGAAACAGTTCGGAGAGTGCTAAGAAAACTCGACTATCATGGTAGAGTAGCCTGGAAGAATCCTTTTGTCAGTAAGATAAATCGTGTTAAGAGAGTGAAATTTGCCGAAAAATATTTCAATGTAAATAGTGACTTTGGAATGATATACTCTAGCGATGAATCAAAATTTAATATTTTTCAGTCAGATGGAAGGGATATGGTCTAGAGGAAAGCGAATGCTGAACTCGAAAAGAAGAATTTACAGCCAACTTTAAAGGGTTTTAAAGCTGCACCACCGGGTGGAGGTGGGTCAGTTATGGTTTGGGGCTAGATGTCCGCATCAGGATTTGGAGAATTAATGTTTGTTGATGGAGTGATGGACAAAATGGTTTATAGTAATATATTAAAAAATAATTTGAAAAAAAATGCCCAAAAATTGGATATTTTAGGGTCTTCTAAATTCTACCAAGATAACGACCCCAAACCTACGGCTTGGGTGATACGCCAGTGACTGTTATATAATTGCCCAAAAGTATTCCAAACCTCTCCGCTGTCTCCAGGTCTTAATCCCATTGAACATTTATGGCAATATTTAGCTAGTGCTTTAAGTAAACGAGTAATATCTAACAAAAATGAATTAAAACGATGTTTCCTGGAAGAATGGGAAAAAAACACCACCTGAATTAACCAAAAACTTGTTTCACCTATGCCTGATCGTTAGAGGGCTATTGTAAGTCAAAAAGCAATTATTAAATTATTACCAACCAAATATTAAATAGTAGGAGATTTTAAATATTGAACATTTAAACTCTAGCACTTCTGGTGTCCCAATATTTTTGAGAGCTTTATTTTACACTTTTTCAAAAAGTGCTACCCAACAGTTTGGAATTTCATCGATTTATACTTATATATAATTTCCACAGATGTTGCTAATGTAATTTAAAAAAAAAAAAAATTCCAAACTTTTGTCTGTTGTTTTCATTTTCCTTTTAAATCATTTTGTAATAGGTGTCCCAATATTAATGGGAGTCACTGTAACATTTTTGCTAAAAATTTCAGTATTGTACATGCTCACTTTAAAGGAACCATTTTCGTAATAAATAGATTAAAACGGAATAATATATTTTGTAGTTTAGGCCTTCCGGTCAGCCAATTTGACCTCAAATTTGGAATTTAAGTTGAAAAATGTTTGAAGGAAATCGTTGAAGTCGTTTTTTTGTTTTGTTTTTTTTGAGAAAATAAATTCATTAAAATGGAGTTTCCGATAGATTGATTTGTGTCTAAAAGCTTATTGATGGTTTCGATGATGGTCACTAAGGCGAGAATCAAATTTAAACTTGTTTTTGATGGACATTTTTAATCAAAGCTGCCAATTCCTGCGTGTTCAATTGCCACAGAAGTCAAGTATCCTACTTATCATCGTCTCTTTTAGAACGGCTTTACACTCACTCTATTTTTCTTGGAAGATACATCCTTGGCTATTGGCCGGGATAAAAAGGGAGATCTTCTTGGCATATCATTTACTACATCTTCTTCCAAGTTTGTATACAATTACTCCTATTCCCAGCCTGAATTCCCTATTCCTTTATTCTAATCTACCGTTTTTTTGTTTTTTTTTACAAAAAATAATCCTCTTCCCAAAATCCATTTCTTGATCTCTCATCTACGAGAGACTCTTCTATGTTGTAATTCTGATCTTGGCGGGATAAGAAATTAGAAATTCTATTTAATTTCACTTAGAGATTTTATTTTATTGGAAGTCTGGATGTAACAGTTTCAATATTTTCCTGTTTCGTCTTGTTTGGCTTCTTCTAATTTATGTTTTGTTTTGATTTTCTCACACACACACAGAACAATTTTTTGTAAAATTCACTTTTCCGAACCTCAGACGATCTCAAAGCGGATATTTTCAGAGAAACACTCCAAAATTGATAATCAGCAAGATTGCATAGAGACAGAGATAGTGTGGTAACACTGATCAGTAATCCGCTGGTTACTTTTAATAAACAAAAGAACCAATAAAAACAGAAGCCTAACAAAAGGAAAATATTAATATGACAGAATATGCAAATATATTGGCCTGCGTATATGGAAGGTTTTTTTTTTTTTTTTAACTGCCAAAAAGCTGCTAAAAAAGTGGGAGGTCTAAAAGGAAGAGGAAGTAGCAACAAAAATACGTTCAGTCACGATCATATTTAGCCACTAGTCACGCCAAAACATGTTTAAAAAAAAACGCCCATAATGGGTGATGAGTAAACCGCGAGAAAGCTTGTGAACTGAACGTTTCAATATGGTTGGACGCTTTTACTGAATAACCGGGGCGTCAATTATCTGTCAGAGAGAGCAGATGAGAGCAGGCCCTGAGTATTTACTCGTCGAACTCTCGCAGACCTTCTCTAATTTCTCTCCGTAGCCTGAACTCTATTCGTCTATTTCATCCCAATTCATGCAGCAGGGTACTCGACCACTCTCTCTCTCCTTGCGCCTCTCTGGTCCAGAAAGAGAGGCAGTGCTTCGCCTATAGTTTAGTACAAATGGCATATAAGGCATATTAGTGTTAGTAATTCATTGGACAGATGACCAACGAAGCGTTCATAGGAGGGGGAAAAAAACGAACTGCTGAATATGATGCCAAAAACCATATAATATCTTCCGCTTCTCTCTCTCTCACTCTTTGCCATCGCTCTTGCTTTCATTTTCCTTTACACACATCCCCACCATCCCTCTCATAAACGCCCCATCCAAACGTTTTTAATATCTCCCTTAAACTTTTATTAAACGTCCTATTTAATGAAATTTGTTTCAATGAAACAAAATAAACTATAAATTTTACAATATTTTTAGATAAATTTTGAATAGATTTTAAGTTTTCATTGAAAATACCAATTTCTAAGTCTGTAGAAGGTGTGAGCTGATGAAAAAAAATAAGAAGCTCGTTTTGGAATAGATCTTCAGATAACCTGGATTCCGGTAAGTCGAAGGGAAATTTCAGGTCGGTGTGTTGTCCCAGCATAAATAATGAAAACCTTGCGTAAATACTCTCATGACTTCCTGTTAAGGTTCGAACTCATTAATAGTCCTTCAAACTCGGAATATTAGACTTTACGGTTTGTAAAATCGTATAATACACTGAAATTTACCCTTACAAAGACCCAACAAGAAAATTTCCAGATAAGACTAGATGCCATTTTTTTTTTATCGAGAAAATGAACCATCTATTGATTAAAGAGGTATTTCCGTTTTAAGGAATTTTCTTTAAACTTGCTCCCTTTTAACATTATACAAGTTAAACATAACCTTTTACCGGAAGCAATCATAGAAAAACTTTCATTATAAAATATTTACAAATAATTAAACCGTATCTTACCAGAAATTGGAACTTTAGAGGCAATCTATCTACTCACGTATTTGATCGAATTTTCCGAAAAATTATAAAAATTCTTTCCAATATATGTTTTAGATTTAATATAGCTAAGAAGGGGTTGCCAAACCATTTTTGATCAAGGACCCCCCCCCCATATAATTTTCGAAATCTCCATCGACCCCCCCCCCCCCATAAATGTAATTTTCAGTTAATTAAAATAAAGCCATCTATTAGGTACTGTGTTTACACATTTATTTTATGATTTTAAACGTTAAAGAGATCGTATTACTTAACAGTAAGTTTTACTTTGGACTTATTAGTGGAATTATTATTAGCATTATTGTATTAACATGAATTCAGAGTTGAATTAATCGGATTGGAGCTTTAGTCTTGAATTTTTTTAACAATGAAGCCATTATCGTCCCAAATTAATATTTTGCCCAGTGATTCATAACACTACTAGCTATTCATGGAATTCATTTTAAAATTTTAAAATATGTACTTTTTAAAAAATTTAAAATTTAAATTTAGATTTAACAAACTTTATTTATCCTAACCCATATGGTGTCGCATGTCACAGGAAAGGGCATTATATATGCTATAAAATGACACCAATCCCAAGTCTGTAGCTCAATTAGGAAAGCTTCTACAGTAATTCAAAAACACGGGGCTCCCTGTTTTTCACCCCATTTTTAGCAACTTTACATCCCTGTAACTCATAAACCAGTTGACATATCACAGTAAAATTTCATATTTTTCCAAGTCTATACCAATAGTACTCATGTGCCAAATTTCAAAAAAATCCGAAATGGTGAGGTTCAGACCCCGTGTTGATTTGACATGGAATGACCCATTTATTAAAATAATTTTACATTGTGTAACAAATAGTTTTATGAAAAATATCTTAATGTTGAAATTTAAATTACCATAATATTTATTAAATATGTAAAGTACATAACTACAGTATTGCTTCTTAATTAAATGAGATGGGTGTGCCCTGGGTGTTTCTTTGCAAGGTTCCACTATATTGGGTTCGAAATTGTTCTTCCTTCGACCCCCAATCGACCCCCTGGCTCAGATCGACCCCCTACTTTTCTTAAAAAGACCCCTGGGGGTCTATATAGACCACTTTGGCGACGTCTGAGCTAAGATGTATTGAGGTACAGGATTCAATTCCTGGTCTAGGCCTTGTTTTTCTCTTTTTATCTAATAGTTAATATGAAAACTTTAAAATAAAGTACATTTGCTAGTCGCTTCCATCCGCGAGACTTAATTTGGTAGTTGGACGTAAGGCCCTGATAAAAAAAAAAAACGGCTTTACTTAACAGTATTTAAGCAAGGTTAAGTTTTAATGCTGAAATTCCCATTTGAAGTATTTTTGGTTTGGCTTTAATTTAAGGCGCGCCAATATTTGAGGTCATTGGCGCTCGGAGCCTTTTTTTCAGTGCATTTCCGGCCTCCAGACGGCTGCTGTGAAACTGGAAGAATCTAAGAGCCAACAGCTGAATCTCCGCGTGGGAATCCAGTATACGCTTACTCACCAAATCCCTTCAGTACCAATTAGGAGGTAAATATTTTTCAACCAAAGTACCAATTTATTTAGTTTTAGTTTTTCATGATGCGTTTTTGTGACAGAAAATTAGTTATGGGAAAAGAAGGAAAGTACTGAAAGAGAAACTTTCTGGGGTTTTCCCACATCAGCTGAGAAAAGTTTTGTTGATGTATTAGTATTATGTAGTGTAGTGCTTTGTATGTGTGCATAAAGAGAGAAGATTGTATGAGAATTTAATGATTTTAGTTGGCTTGTTGTTGTTGTTGTTGTTTTAGTAAAGGTTTTTCCGAATCCGCAAGCTTGCGGCTAAAAAGGGATGGACGACCGGCCGGAACAACTGTTCAAAACAGACTGGAGGTGAACATACTAGAGGACGTAAAGGGATTTTAAAGGGAAAGAAAGGTGGTTCACAGACTCCCAGCGAACTGTATCTAGTGTTGTTTCTAATGGCAACGGAACTTCTCTCTCTTTCCTCGTACAGATTCAATGCAATAAATTTAAATTCATTCTTTCCTCTCTCTGGTCACTTCTAAATAAATAATCTAAATTTAATCCCAATAGAGATTTTGAATTTTTAACGCAAATGTTACTCGTTTAAAATAAGACTCGAGACGAAAGAGTCGTTTTTACTGAATCGGTTTGTCTCTGTGTGAGTATCTGTCATAATTCAAAAACGGGAAATGGCCAAACTGTCCAATTAAACATTCCCTTTTTTGACGTGAATACGTCTTTAAATTTGCTATCATATGGAGGCAATCCAAAAAACCTAATGATAACCAAATCGGGGGATACAGTTTGGCATTATAGTTTCGAATCTATCGTCTACATCCAAAATTAAATTAGACCACTGGATAGCCAAAGGATCAAAGAATTCATTACGATAAGCGAGGACTGTGATGCATCGCGCGCGGTGGAGGAGGAAGCGCCGCCATTTTGAGATCATTTTGCTGCGTATCGAGATTTGCAATTAGTATAACTTTTGACTCGGAGAAGCTACGATGTTCGTTTAAGTTTTAATCGTCAGCTGTCGCCACAATCTGTCGATTGTGTATAAAACATTAGTGCAAAATAGTGACTGTGAATATAATAAGGTATTAGAATAAAAAAATATTATCAAAAATATATAATATCCGTCTATATGCGTCGAAAAGCCAAAACCAAATTCAGAGATCGTATACGATTTGAAAGGGTTTCTCAAGAACAATCGAATGGTAATAATAAAACACCATATGACCGAGTCAAGCTGTGCCGGGAACGTAAAAGAATGGATGCGGCCGAGGCGGTTCAACGACGGTGTCAGTACAACTGCAACTGGGGGCGGTTGAAATTATGCAAGTGGATGATGGAAATCGCTTCTACATCGACAACGGAGTGTATAGGCATAGATTGTGTTCGATCGTCGATTATGAAGACACATTATTTCATCCTAAATACCTAAATAAAAATATTTTATATTAAAAATATAACCCGTTACGTAAACATATTCACGTACAACACACGGCCGTGTCCATGACACAGTCGCACGTTTTTTTTTGGTAACCTGAATAGACTCGTTAATAATATTTTGGACCCCACTGCACGCTTTCGGCTAAGGGGAGGAACGCTCTGCCAACATGCATGTAATATTTACAGTGCATTATCATTAGCATCCCCGTACAGTGCTCGGCAGCAAATTCCCTAAGTCTGGGTCAAACGTGATATTATGTCAAAAAGAATAAGTAATGCATTCTTAATAAATAATAATATTGCAAAATAAGATATATATTTTTTAATTTAAGGCGTGAGCTTTTTTCCAGTGCTCTGCCAGCCTCCAGACACCGTTCTCTCGTGAGCTGTAAGAAGCGGAGAGAATCTAAGAGCCAGCAGCTGTATCTCCGAGTTAGAATCCAGTAAAGGATAACCATTGAGCTATACCCTTCCAGGATTATTTAAATTTTATTATTATTATTATTAAAATTCTTTACATCATGAAAACATAATTTATTTATGCAAGCATTCTTAGGCGGGGAATGGGGGGGGGAGCGCTGTTGGAATAAATAAGGAGTTTGAAAAAGATGGAATTACGCAATATACAAAAAAAATTGAGTAGATGGGGGCCAGTATCTAAGGAGATAATTATCTCCCAAGGGAGGTAAACTTTAGAAAAGTGTAGGAATATTTTAGAAGGAGTTGATGGAATGTATTGAAGAGAATCTTTTAGATTGGGAAGGAAACGGGGTGGTGGGTGGGGGTGGAATGGAAGAAGGAAGGAGCTAGATGTTTACAGGAAAGTTGTGAAGGCGGATACGAAGAGGAGGAGGGTGTGCTAGCTTCTCAGGAGTTTGACTGAATGGCGATTTAAAGAAGAGGGAATGGGGTGGATTGATTGGATGATGGTTAAGAACTGGGAATTGAAAACAGGAAGGAAAAGTTGTAAAAGTGCGTCTTATTATTATTATAAATATTCCATTTTCCGTTTTTCATGAGGTACTTTTGCTTAAGAGTGAAGTTTATTAAATAAAGTTTTTGAAAATTCTGAGAATTTATTTACTTATTTGTTTCATTAAACCATTTTGAAAAATTGTAAATAATAAATTTGAGCTTTTTAATGGCGTACTTTCAGGCTATAAATCTTAAATTATTTGTTCCTGTCTTAAAATATTTAAAATTTTATAAAATTTCTGGAAATTTTCCAGTGTAAAAGTCTGGGTAGTCCGGATGTTAAGCCAAAGTTTAGGTTTCCTAAAGAAAAGCGCTCTAAACTTCTGGTCTTTTACGAATATCGTGATTTTTCTCTATGACGCACACATTTATCGTCACTCCAACACTAGATCACTCGATAAGTGACAATGATAAATTTGTCAATGATAAATCCAGAGTGTTGCCCGTTTCATATATAGAGTGTTGCTCTTCCATATTTCCAAGTCTTCTTCGAAGATACATTAAACAAAAAAAATAAGATAAATAAAGATATCTGGAGGGTATTACTTCTCCAGCCGACTTGGCGGAGCTAAAAACCAAGCAAGATACACAAGACTCTCTAGACTCCCCTGGGGACCTCCAAAGTGTGTATTTAGCTTCCCCCTATATATCCCCAGGTAATGATTCTTCCCACTTTTAGCGTGTAGATCTTTGAACATAACTATTTCGATAACAACTTGGTTAGAATAATTGCCGCTTAGATCATGTTTATCGTTAATCACTTTTCCTAGTCTTAATCCAAGGTGTATAATACGATTCATGCCGAAAGATGGACGACTCAAGAGACTTGAGAAAAACCTCCAAAACCCTGAGCGCCCAGTGGGCTTGAAAGGGACATTTAACTTCCATGGACTGCCTGACGTAATTTAGGGATTAATAGAGAAGATCAGGCGCCACGGTAGCCGAGATGGTTAAGAGGCGAGACCTGCAAGGCTGATATGCGTTGTGGTACTGGGTTCGATTCCCGGTCTTAGCCTTGGATTTTATTTAATGGTTAAATGAGAAACAGTAAAGTACGTTTGCTAGTCGCCTCCGTCCACGACACCTAGTAAATGGTAGTTGGACGTTAGGCCACGCCTGAAAAAATAGGCGATTACTTTACTTTACTTTACTTTTAGAGAAGATCTATCCTCTCTTGAGAAGGGAAGGGTTGTTTGGGCTGCTGCAGCAAAAAAAAAAGGGTTACCCTAATCTTTTGGTTCTCGAGAAACTGTAGGTGATAACCAGGGTCAAAGGAAGGGAGTATTTTTGGGGGGGTCGCGGAAAAATATTGTTAACTGTGATAAACTAATACACTTATTAAAACTGTCCCTTGTTTAAGGGTTGATCGTCAAAAACTGTACGAAAAAGCTGTAACGTTGAAAAACACTCAACTTTGATAATTTTTTTCTCTTTTTCTATAAAAGATAAAATTCCCAAATTTTCTGTATAATATAGGGCAAATCCTCCTTTATAACTGTAATTTTTTCGTAATAATGTAAATTAACATTTTAGTAACAAGTATATAGAATAAAAACAAGTTTTTTTGGTCCAGTAACACGCAAACGTTCACCAACCAGTACGTTTCTTACAAAATAAAAATATATTTTAGTTGAATTTGTACTCTAAAATGGATAAGTGGCTAAATAATGCTAAGAAATTTGAATCCAAAAAAGAAGAAACCAAAGCAACTTCGAGTATATCGGAAAATAAGTCGAAAATACAAGAAAAGACTCAGATTCGTCCAGAAAAAAAGAAGAACATACAATGAATCATTTCTGCAGTGCGGGTTTTACTTTTAATAATTACCACGATAAACAGCAACCGCTACGTTTTCAAAGAAAGTATTTTTGACCCTCTGCTATGCGCATGCCATGTTGTAATATTCCAGAATCGTTTATAATACATTCCTCGCATCTAAATCTAGTTTGAACCGATGGTGATTTTCCGGTTTTGAGTTATGTTGCCAGGGAAGATACTCACAGAGTATAATTTATTTGTTCACTTCACTCAGAGGATATCCTGGAATCAGATTCAGGAAGTGAGTCCCAGACGTCTGATTCAAAAAACCTTCAGCTTCTGTTCAACCACACGTGACAATATTAACATAACGATGAGGATAAGAGAAGTTCAACTTTAAGCTCCAAAATTCTGTACTTAATTAAATAAGTTTAAAGCTTCCAACTTTTTAAAACTTTAATAAGAACTTGTCAGTCAGTTTAAGTTGGAAAATTCAGCAAAAGGAAAAAACCTTATAGTACCAATGATATAGTATTTCCCTCCTCCTTTCGGAATCAATTAAAGCAAACATCCGTTCCCTCAATAAACATCATTTACTAAGATGACGTCATCTGTCTGTCATCTTACTTGCATTATAAGTTCAGGGAAATGATGGTTAATTAAGAATGGGGGAGCTTAAAATGAGAATATGGTTGAATTAAAAAGAGCTTTTCAATAAAAGTTCACTTACAGAAACGATCAAAGCTGTCAGAGGGGCTTATTAAGGTCCTGCCCACCAATCACTTTTCTTTGTTGGTTTCGGGGGTAACCTCCAATTCGGAGCTTTTTCTTTAATTGAATGACATGTACTTTAACTTAAATTCAATCAGATTATAATTAAATGTCGGCTGTGAATTTAAAAAAAAAAAAAAAAATGAAATTGAACCGAACTTATACATACAAAATAACTCAGTATACAGGATGAATGCGGAGGAGTGGTCGAAACTTCGGCAGGTGATTCAGCAGCTCAAATTCAACAAAAAATATTCTATTCACTTTGGCCTGATTCTCAAAAGTGTCAAAGATATTTTGCATTTTTAACTTTTCCCGTCGATATTCCCATTTTCCACCCATAAAAACAGCCGTAACTTTGCTATCCTTTATCCTACAACAAATCTGCTTATGCCAAACGAAAGAGCATTAAATTTCCTATAAATATGCTCAATACAGAGCCTCAAAACGTTTCTTATAACAATGCAATTTAAAAAATTCGTTCTCGATGATTTTTCTTAAAATTTTCAACTGCATTTTTTTCAATGATTAATGAATCAAGGAGTCACTGAATTTCAGAAAAAGTTGCACATTTATTGAGCTTCATGAACATATGGATTTTTTTGGTTTTTAATAAAACCCTACGCCGAACAGAGAGGGGTGTAAATGCAGAAAACTGGAATTTTGCGTAACCGACTTTTCCACTACTAATTTACTCTAATGTCAATTGACTAATGAAAATGAAAATTAACTAAAACAAGCCCTTCTGAAAGTCACTTGCCTTCCGGTGCTTCTAAATGGTAGATTCTTTCCTTCAGTGGTTGTAGTTCACTATTTGGGAACCCTATTTGTGGGACTCTACTTACTAAACTCTTTATGACTGTGACTAACAAACTACTCCTTTACAAAGTAGTCATTAGGCCGATGTTGCTCTACGCCTGCTCCGACTTGGAGCCTGGACTTGTAGTAGGCAACATCAAGAAAGTTCAGATAACCCAAAACAAATTTCTAGACACGGAGACTGCATCCATTATCCCCCGGTACACTCCTATATCCAAAATCGTCTGCTCAAACTCCTTTCCATCCTAGACTGCCATCCTAATCCACTCTGCCGCGAGATAGCCTCCTACTACAGATCCTTCTACAACATACAGACAAAGAAGACTAAAACATATCCTACTCTAACTCTCTACACTAGCTGCAGGTTTTCCAATCCTCCTCACCTAAATTTTCTCTTACTTCACTTAGTTAAGAAGGTTGAAATGTATTATATACATTTATACTTCTATATTTATTCTATGTATATATTTATTATAATAAATATTTATTCTATTCTATTCTAAACTCAAGATCCAGGAACTAAACTGTTCTCACAATCACTGGAAAACTAAAATGGTTACTTTTTCTTTTTGTTCCTTCTCCAAAAATTAATTAGTTTTGAATTTGAAGTGAATAGAATATTTTTTGTAGCATTCGAGCTGTTGAATCAACTCCCAAAGTTTCGACCACTCCTCCGCAAACACCCTGTTTATGAGTGAAAAGAATTTCTCATAATCAAGCTGACGCGGACGTTTGAACTTGGTGTTCTTTTTCGCATACCTTTGGCACTTCCGTTACGAAAGTTTTGGCTGATATCCGTTCAATGGAATTACGATTTTAATGACGTTTACTATCTCTCAGCAGGAGTATAGCGGAAATTGTGTCCGATTTTCATTCCTATCTCCGTCAGAAAATGGATTAAATTTAAAAGAAAATTCTGTATAATAAACAACTTCAAAAAAAATGTTAGTTTTTTTTATACGAACATATTGAGGGGGGGAATTTCTTAAAGAACTCCAAGACAATAAAGATAAATTCAGTTTTCAGACAATAAAATTATATTGTGTAAAGTATTCTTTTTTTCTCTTTTTCTTAATCAAAACCGTTTCGTGTAAGAAAAGAAAATGACCGGGGGCATTTCTTGTTAGCTTCAGTTGGCAGGCCTGGTTTAGCTTCCGATCTTCTAGCTTTTCACTTACTTTTATTATCATTTTCGCTTTTTAACAAGATACCCCAAGGCGTTTATTTTTAATGATTTTCTCAGTTTTTTTTTTATTAAAATTTCAAGTATGCACAAAAATTGAAAGAAGAGAATTTGAATAATTATTTAAGAATATGTAATTGGATATTTAAATTCGAGTTTTCTTTTTTCAATTTGTGTAGAATATTTATAACAGCCTGGAGCGTAAGTAAAGAAGTGATCAGAACTAGTACCCAGTTTGAGAGACATGAATGGCGGTGATTACGAAGTCGAAGGCTCCCTCCCCTTCAGTCATCTTCAAGGGTATGCTAGTTTGAAATGTGAACAAGTTTACAGCAGTCCACAGACAATCCGTCCGAGATGTACTGGCGATAGTGAATGAGATGAAGGTATAGAGTTGAGGGAGATGAAAGTAATTAGTAGAAGAATAGCGCCTAGTTGTAGTGCACCACACTTCTGCACCGTAAGATCATAAAAGTTCCAGTTCAAGTTTAGAGTAAGATGGGAACTTTTGTCCAGTGATTGTGAGAAAAGTTTAGTTCCAGGATCATGAGTTTAGAATAGAATAGAATAAATATTTATTATAATAAATATATACATAGAATAAATATAGAAGTATAAATGTATATAATACATTTCAACCTTCTTAACTAAGTAAAGTAAGAGAAAAGTTAGGTGAGGAGGATTGGAAAACCTGCAGCTAGTAAAGAGAGTTAGAGTAGGATATGTTTTAGTCTTCTGTGTCTGTATGTTGTAGAAGGATCTGTAATAGGAGGGTCGTTTGAAAAGTCCGTGCAAAGTCAGAGAGATAGCACTACTGGCGCGTATCGAGGTTATGTTTAGTTAGTAGCATCTCTTGGAAGAACACACACCAAGTTTCAGCCAGATCGGTCTATTTCTTTGTGTTTGGCATTCGTTTGAATGGAGGAAGTCGAGTGATTTTTCAAAAAATGGACGAAAAAGAATTTCGTGTGTTGATTAAACACTACTTTATGAAAGGCAAAACGCCTGAGGAGACTAAAGATAGGCTTGATAAACATTATGGTGACTCTGCACCTTCGATTAGAACAGTTTATAAGTGGTTTCAAAATTTTCGGAGTGGCCATATGGGCACAAGTGACCGCTGAACGTTCTGGACGCCCTGTTGAGGTTACTACTCCAGAAATCATTGATAAAATCCATGATATGGTGATGGATGACAGAAGAGTGAAGATGCGTGAGATTGCTAGTGCTGTGGGCATCTCGAATAAACAGGTACATAATATTTTGCATCAACATTTGGACATGACAAAGCTATCCGCAAGATGGGTGCCGCGATTGCTCAAGCTTGACCAAAAACGAAATCTTGTGAAGTGTTGCAAAAGGACGGTTTGCAGCTGTTCCAGAAGAATCCGCAGGACTTTAAGCGTCGTTTCGTCACTGTGGATGAAACATGGATACATCACTACACTCCTGAGACCAACTGCATTTTTTTCAATGATTAATGAATCAAGGAGTCACTGAATTTCAGAAAAAGTTGCACATTTATTGAGCTTCGTGAACATATGGATTTTTTTGGTTTTTAATAAAACCCTACGCCGAACAGAGGGGGGTGTAAATGCAGAAAACTGGAATTTTGCGTAACCGACTTTTCCGAGACCAAAGAACAATCTAAGCAATGGGTTACCAAGGGGGAATCTGCGCCAAAAAAGGCGAAGACCGTTCCTTCGGCCGGAAAGATTATGGCGACTGTCTTTTGGGATTCGCAAGGAATAATCCTCATCGACTATCTGGAAAAGGGTAAAACTATTACAGGTGCATATTATTCATCGTTATTGGACCGTTTGAAAACCGAGCTGCAAGAAAAACGCCCACGATTGGCCCACAAAAAAGTCCTTTTCCATCACGACAACGCACCAGCTCACACCTCAGCAGTTGTGGTCGCAAAATTAATGGAAATAGGGTTCCAACTCGTTTCACATCCCCCCCTATTCTCCAGACTTGGCTCCCTCGGACTACTATTTGTTCCCCAATATGAAGAAATGGCTGGCGGGAAAAAGATTTTATTTAAACGAGGAGGTGATTGCAGAAACGAATGGCTATTTTTCAGACTTGGACAAATCCTATTATTCGGAAGGGATCAACAAACTAGAGCAGCGTTGGACGAAGTGTATAAGCCTAAAAGGAGACTATGTTGAAAAATAAAAAAGGTTTACCCCAAAAAATTAAGTAGTTTTTATTTTTGCGCGGACTTTTCAAACGACCCTCGTAGGAGGCTATCTCGCGGCAGAGTGGATTAGGATGGCAGTGCTAGGATGGAAAGGAGTTTGAGCAGACGATTTTGGATATAGGAGTGTACCGGGGGATAATGGATGCAGTCTCCGTGGAGTGAGTCAATTCTAGTGCGTCTAGTGGAGAGTCTGTTGCGAGTCTCTAGAAATTTGTTTTGGGTTATCTGAACTTTCTTGATGTTGCCTACTACAAGTCCAGGCTCCAGGTAGGAGCAGGCGTAGAGCAACATCGGCCTAATGACTACTTTGTAAAGGAGTAGTTTGTTAGTCACAGTCATAAAGAGTTTAGTAAGTAGAGTCCCACAAACAGGGTTCCAAAATAGTGAACTACAACAACTGAAGGAAAGAATCTACCATTTAGAAGCACCGGAAGGCAAGTGACTTTCAGAAGGGCTTGTTTTAGTTAATTTTCATTTTCCTGGCTGTTCAGATTTCTGTTCATCATCAGCTCTAAATCCTCCCTTTATCCAGGGGCAATTACCACCTGAGCAGACAGATGTTCGTTACCCTATAGGTGCACCCATTCTTTCATATTTCCTGAACCATCCAATAATCATCCATTCCAAATAAATTTTAGGTATAGGGAGAGACATGCAACGTCTGCCATCCGGAAATGGGATTCTGGTGAATAGTTCTAATTAATTGGGTGGCTAAGAAACGCGAGGCCTCTTAGCCCTTTGTGGCTCCCTTCAGTAAGGAGTGCCGGCTGAAACTGTACTTGTCAATGAAGACCTAACTTCTCTAACTTGTATAATAAATAACCTGTTATTGTTGACTGCATAACTTAATATATTGTTCGGCTCTCATACGTTAACTATCAGACTATCCCACATAGACCTAAAAAAACAAACCTTTTTGTTGTTGTCCTAGCCAAACCCTTGTTACACCGAATTTCCAAAACACTTCAAACCCACTCGTACACAACCGGTACCAATCTACTCTTCGCTTGAATCCTTCACCTATCGCCACACGATCTCCTGACCCACATGATAGAAAAGGCCATCCTTCTGTGGTATCCTGACCCTCCTGTCACATGATGGATGTCCCTCATTCACTTCTTTCAATGCATTTTGTTTATATATTCTTCGTAATCAATTGTTGCAGTTGTAAATCAAAGAAAGGGAGTTAAAAAGAAGGTCATATTTACATTTTTAAGAGAAGACGTCCCTATTTATCGTGATCTTCAATACTTATTGTTGATTGTTGGTGAGGGTACAATCGATAAATTTTAGCTGACAGAAAATAAATGTAGAAAATTCGTAATTTATTTATAATTGTGTTAAATTCGTGTAAAAAAACGTGTTCCGAAAAACCAAATATTTTATTATTTTATTTATTAACTCGCAACGCAGCCCTTCTGCGCAAAACGCCAACACCAAGGGCTTAAAACCAGTGGTGAATGGGTGATAAATTTGACTCCCTCAACCCTTCCTTTTAAACTTCCACCACCCCCACCAATAACAGCATTCATCAGTTCGCTTTCTAGATAAAGTGATTATAAATCAGTGGTGTTCGAGTGTGAATTGTACCAATGGATTTTGACAATATTGTCACCAGTATTGTTTTGTGTGCACACAACTGGAATATGAATCCATTTCACGTATTCACAATCACACAACAAACAGACAAACAATTCAGCCACAACACGCCATGGATTAATCGGATTCTCATAATTTTTTCTTTTTTTTCTTTTTATGGAAACCCCAAATTATTTTACTTCAGGTTTTTATAAATTTTAATAAATATTTAAATAAGATTTTGAAAGATTCAGGTCAACCAGGAAGGAAATTGCTTAATTACTTGATTTTCATTGGTGGTTGAAAGTAACCGGTATGACATCAATTTACGACAATTTTTCCAACTTGAAACTAATAAAAGAACTTTTCATGAAAATAATTTTTATTATTATTATTTATTTATTTATTTTGTAATTTACAATCTGTATAAATATATACAATAAGTAAATAGGAGGTGAATGAGATGAACTGGTGCGGGAGGAGAGCAGGAGGAGAGAAGCTACCCAGCGGGGTAGCACTATCTATAGGAGAGAGGGGAATGTGAAGAGGAGAATATGAGTAGGAGAGAGGAGAGATTTAGTTCTTCAGACTGTAAGGAAGTCGCGGGGCCACTGCCGATTCAGTCGGCAAGAAGTATTAGGGATGTCAGAGGAGGCGAGAGACTATACAATAGGATTTGAGCAAGTAGAGAGAGCAGTATGGAATTTTTGGTGTTTAGTCTTGGCGAGTTGGTCTATAAAGGGAATGTTGAGGTCGTGGCGAAGAGTGAGGTTAGTCACCGTAGAAAGGAGCGTCAGCTATCTGTCGGCAGGAGTTTTGACTGAAATGTCCGTACGTTTGTAGGTTTGGCTGAACCCCACAGCTGTAAGTGCTGTAAGTCCACATAGGTTTGAGAATAGTATTGTATAGTAATCGTTTAAGTTCTATGGGCAATTTGGAGCGTCGTCCAAGTAGTCTGTAAAGCAGTTTAGCACGTTTCGTCATTGCTTGTCTTTTAAGTCTAGTGTGTGGGGAAAATAATTTAAAAAAGCAAAAAAAAAAACAGCTTTACATAAAAATGGGCAGTTTTCATGAAAACTAAGATGGAAGGAAAAACTTTACGAGTTTTGGACGTAGGCACTACAGAAAGCGTTTTTTCCTAAATGAAATATTTTACTAAATACCACGTATTGTTCATAGGCTATGGTCATGACTAGTTTTTCCGCTTTTTGAGAGTGCGCCATCTGCTCCACCTTGAACTGTATTGTGGTTCAAAATAGGTCCAAAGAGTTCTCATAAAATTAATGCTGTTCAGGGCATCATCTCGGCAATGGAGAGTAATTTCGATATGAAGATTTTGGACTTCCACAGTTTTCCACTCCTCATTTAGCCTTATTCTCACCGCTTTTCACTTTTCTTTACTTGTTTTTTTTTAAAAAAAAAACTTTTATTTCATCGCCATCAATTTGACTAAGTTTTAGATTCAACTTTAAGCTCAAAACCTTGCTATTACTCTTGCTACTTATTATCTTCTCACTTAACAGTCTCATAAGTCCTTCTTTTTTCTAAGGCGCTATCCAGCAAGTATAATTAACGTGCTTATCTTTGGACATCGTAGTACCTCTTTACACCGCCGATTTGGTGTGAACGCCAATGTCTCAGCCCTGAAGGAAATTGTTTTCTTCGCTAATAAATTCATTTATACTTTGTCAATATCATTACCAGCTTCCGGGTCGCTTTCGTTAAGTTTAGCTCAACATTTACAACAAAAAGAAACCCAATATATTCCTCTAGATCGTTAGAAATATGGAACATAATTACTTATTGTTTATAAGAACAATATGCAGTTAAATATATCCAAATTAAAAGAACTTGCTGCTATATAAATTTCTTGTTATATACAGGGAGGAGTAGGTGTTGGTCTAGTGGTCATGAGCGTGGTTTTGTAAGTGGAAGATCCCCAGTTCGAATCCTGCGAGTGCAGTCATTCACAATACTTAATACATCATAACACTTTTTTAAATAAAATCTAGTCATACGTGGGATTCGAACTTGGGACCTCCCACTTACGCTCTTGCCACGTTCTTGATCACTACAACCAACATCCTGGCAAGATATTCTTACCCTAATCATAGGTCAAAAAGTCTTGCGTACAGGGTACATTAAAATGATGTGATGGTTACTTTTATTTGATGATAAAACAAATTTATCCTGAGTCTCCCATCACCATTACATTACTCTACATTCTTTAAAATTCAATTCTATTATTATTATTTTTGTTCTTTGCGTCAAAAATAACATTTTTTGCAGTCAGAGGACCTCCCAAAACGTGTATTTCTAGTGGTAGAATTAATAACGAAAACCGTTCACGAATAAGATAAAATTGTAACTTTGATCTTAAATATCTCAACTAATATTAGGGATATCGAAGCGAAATTAACGGCATTTTTTACAGTTTTTTATGTAGCTTACATAATCATTGCCAAAACCAGTGGTCCTTATGAAACCCCAATCGGGTTTTTGGCCTTAACCCCGCCAAAAAGTAAAGATACAGCATTGGGGGTGGAAAATTTGAAAACTAGACCGAAAAAAACATATAGTTTACTTCGTGGGTTTTTTCGAAATTCCGCTTTCCCAAAAAAGTTATTAGCGATTGGTGCGTTTTAAATGGATCACCCTGTATAACAGTATAATATTATACATCAAGAGATTACCGATAAAGTTGAAGCTGGCGAGAGGAAGAGTATATATATATATATATATGGCTGGAACTGGAGAACCTTGCTGGAACTTTAATAAATTTAACAACTTATCGATTGCCAGCCAGTTGGTAAATGATCAAAGCAAAGTATCGCGCAATATAGCTGGAGCGTTTCCTTTATTTACTGGCTAAGGGTTTTCTTATATTTATTTTGGATATTAGCCAACATAACCAGCGAAGTTCGTATACTTTTATGAAGTTATATATGAAGTCTATTTGCTATATAATAAAGGCTTAATAAAGTTTATGTTCTAATACTTATTTTGATGAGAAGTAAACTTTTTATCATCATTAGACCAAGAGCTAACTAATTATGTTTACGTCTTTAAAATTGCAATTTTTACTAAAAACGGAAGTGACTTCAGAATTAGTAGGAAGAAAGGCAAAGCACTATAACTAAACCGGACATTGACCATCTCATTAGCCAAAAGTAGGCCCATAAATCCCAGCAGAAATACTGGGCAGTTTGGTGATTTAAATTTACTTGTTCTTTATTTGAAATATTTTATTTGTTCCCGTTTTGTTTTTTGTTTTTTTACGGTCTGAGGGACAGTGAACTGGCCCCCTGGGTAAAAAGTTTGGGGTCCCCTAAACTAAGTCATCAACCATCCGCACCAATAGAAGTGCCCTTAATCTAATTTTGTCGAGAAATTGTTTCAGATAAAAATTCTAAAATTACTTACGCGCAACCGGAAGTTAAGCCCCGCCAGAACTGGCCCCCTGGGTAAAAAGTTTGGGGTCCCCTAAACTAAGTCATCAACCATCCGCACCTATAGAAGTGCCCTTAATCTAATTTTGTCGAGAAATTGTTTCAGATAAAAATTCTAAAATTACTTACGCGCAACCGGAAGTTAAGCCCCGCCAGAAAAAATTAGGCGATAACTTTACTTATGCGCAACAACTATACTAAGTTCAAAACGTTTTATCCCAAATCACAGCTACCCAGACTTTCCCTGGAAATCAATTTTCTGACGAAATTATTTCAAACTAGAAATTTTTACTTCCGGTTATGCAAATTCCTTAATCCATAATCACCACATTATTCACCCCCAAAACTGGCCAAAAATTAATTTTCATTATTCTAAAGTTTAGAGAAAACCATTTTTCGTAAAAAGACTAAATTCCCATATTGTCCCCACTAGCGGATTATTCTTAGCCTTTAAAGATGATATTCCAGTTTCGTCTCGATCAAAAAGTGAATTTAGTGAGGAAAATGGTTTTTCTTTTTTCTTTTTTTTTTGTAGAGGGGGGTTGCGGCCGTTTGAACACCAGAAATTGTTAGCATGAATGATGTGGTGGAAATTGTAATTTCTGGATAACAGAATTCTGGAACAATTAACAAGTCAAATTGAAATTCTAAACTGCGAGCTCCTCCTCCCTCTCCCCTCATTAGAGAAGGACAGAGACAGCGGCAGTCCCCCCACAGTTCCCAATTAAAACTAGTATTCTTTAATGACACTGAGTTTGAGTAATACAATTATCAAATTTTAAGTCACAATAATGAAATGTACGTGTTTAGAAATTTAAATTATATTAAAATATAAGCAAGTCCACATTTATTCAACAAAACTTAGAGATCACGTATTATGTGAATTAGCAAGTACACGTATGCTTTAATTTACTTAGCTATTATGTCAATTGTCATTAACTGTTTAAACTGGATTATCAATAATCACTTTTAACGTGATAACTTAGAAAAGAGTGGAACTCCTAAGCGTGAA
Source organism: Rhodnius prolixus (assembly GCF_049639745.1). Classification (NCBI taxonomy): domain Eukaryota; kingdom Metazoa; phylum Arthropoda; class Insecta; order Hemiptera; family Reduviidae; genus Rhodnius; species Rhodnius prolixus. Next base: position 7,230,832 of record NW_027411583.1, on the reverse strand, counting down.
ACAACCACAATGACTTTACAATACTGCAATTTGCAAAGTCCTCAATCTAAGTCAAGGTAAATCTTAATATGCAGCGGAAATAGGATAGAAATACCTGCAGCTAGAGGCAGATGTTTGCTTCTTTTAGTGTCTTAGGTGGCTATTTCGCATTGGATCGCATAGGATTGCACCCGAGGTGAAATGCAGGATCATGGCCGGAAACCGGGCCTATTTCGACAATATTAAGCTATTCCGTTTTTCTCTATTGTTACGTAAAACAAAAATTAATTTATATAAAACATTGAGGCCAATTGTGACATATTCCGCGTGAAACTTGGACCCTTTGTGTGGCGACGGTGAATCAGTTAAGAATATTTGAAAGGAAGATTTTAAGAAAGATATACATTGCTGCATTGGTGATGGTAGAGTGGAAAATAAGAAGGAACAAAGAGCTTTATGAGATGTATCAGGAAAATGACGTTGTGCAATTCATAAAGGCGAGAAGAATTGAATGGTTGGGCCATGTGGTGCGAATGCTGGGGACAATCGGATGCCAAAAACAAAACTGCTTTTCTGCAAAATTGAGGGTACTAGAGGTAGAGGGCGGCCAAGAAGGCGGTTGGATGCAGGATTTGGAGGCTGACTTGCGGAAGCTGGATACGACTGATTGGAAGAGGAAGGCGCTGGACAGAGAGAGAGAGAGGTTCGAGGTTGTCTAGGAGACCAAGGCTCGATCAGAGCTGTAGAGCTATTTAGTAAAGTAAGTAAAAGTAAAGATGGCTAGTTCACAGCCAAAAAGACAATAGTTCCAGCAGACCGTTTTGGATAAAGTACTGGACGGGGATTATGGAGTAAGTATTTTAAGTTTGCTGATATTCCACAGTTTTTCAAGCTTAAGTACAAACAGCTTAAACTCAAGAGCAATCTTCGTTTCGGACCCGATTCCAATTTAGTTTTAGCCTCGACTTCTTCCTCTCGCGTTCATCTTTCCTGCAGTTTCCTACTTCTACAGATTCTGTTAATCTTTTTTCAGTAAATTTTCTCTTTTCAGTAACTTCCTTTGCAACCACACATTTTCCGTAGGCTTATTTCCCCTTCTTTTCATTCGTTTGTGAATTTTATTCTTTTCAAATTCGTCCCTTTTCTTTATAGTATCTCTTAGAAAACAGCTGAATTCAAACCTAAGATCACCGCGTTGGTATTCAGTATAAGCTAACCACTCTGTTAAATAAAATCTAGCAATATTTTCGTACATATTCGTACACGTTAAAAAAAAAAAATTCATTACGTCATTTCCGTTAAGAGAAAGGAGTTACAATTTTTTTTTTTTTCTAATGAAACGCGTGGAATGAGTTTTATTTTAAATTCATAAAAGAATAGTTCATTTAAATGAAATATTAATAAACAAAAGTACGTAGAACTAATAAAGAATAATAGTTTTTGAGCTTAAAACATCCAGTGACAAATTTGACTTAATTGGATATACGAGAGTCGTTTGAAAAGTCCGTGCAAAAATAAAAACTACTTAATTTTTTGGGGTAAACCTTTTTTATTTTTCAACATAGTCTCCTTTTAGGCTTATACACTTCGTCCAACGCTGCTCTAGTTTGTTGATCCCTTCCGAATAATAGGATTTGTCCAAGTCTGAAAAATAGCCATTCGTTTCTGCAATCACCTCCTCGTTTGAATAAAATCTTTTTCCCGCCAGCCATTTCTTCATATTGGGGAACAAATAGTAGTCCGAGGGAGCCAAGTCTGGAGAATAGGGGGGGATGTGAAACGAGTTGGAACCCTATTTCCATTAATTTTGCGACCACAACTGCTGAGGTGTGAGCTGGTGCGTTGTCCTGATGGAAAAGGACTTTTTTGTGGGCCAATCGTGGGCGTTTTTCTTGCAGCTCGGTTTTCAAACGGTCCAATAACGATGAATAATATGCACCTGGAATAGTTTTACCCTTTTCCAGATAGTCGATGAGGATTATTCCTTGCGAATCCCGAAAGACAGTCGCCATAATCTTTCCGGCCGAAGGAACGGTCTTCGCCTTTTTTGGCGCAGATTCCCCCTTGGTAACCCATTGTTTAGATTGTTCTTTGGTCTCAGGAGTGTAGTGATGTATCCATGTTTCATCCACAATGACGAAACGACGCTTAAAGTCATGCGGATTCTTCTGGAACAGCTGCAAACCGTCCTTGCAACACTTCACACGATTTCGTTTTTGGTCAAGCGTGAGAAAATCACTCGACTTCCTCGATTCAAACGAATGCCAAACACAAAGAAATAGACCGATCTGGCTGAAACTTGGTGTGTGTTCTTCCAAGAGATGCTACTAACTAAACATAACCTCGATACGCGCCAGTGGTGCTATCTCTCTGACTTTGCACGCACTTTTCAAACGACCCTCGTAGTTTGAAATCGGTTCTGCAGTAATAGGTTACACACTAATTGATTAGTTAGTGGTACAAACTCAAATTTTAAATTCAAACAAAGTTTAACCAATTACCGTCTTTTTATCTAGTAAATTATTTGAATCATGTTTTAAATGTCCATATTATTTTCTCAGTGAAATTTGAAGTTAACAGTTTCCAAATAATTTAACACAGTTTGGTGTAGAGAATTCGAATTTATCCACTTATAATGGAGATTTCTACTTCACTAACGTAAATGAAGTCGAAATCTCTTCACCACACTCCTTAATCTACCTCTGAAGATGAATGCAAGTCCAAGACCGGTCAGGGATACATGTCGAGAGATTTATTATCAATCACTGCGGACTTAACCACATTTTCAAAATTAATTTTAATTTCCAAGAATAAAAAAAGTATTTTTTACTCTTCTTTTTTTTATATATATGACGTAAAAAATAAAATAAGGTAGAAAAAAAGTTGCCTGGCCGACTAATTTAGTCAACGTTTCATATTACATAATTAGCAAGCATCAGGTTTTTTCTTTTTAATGAAGCCAGTATGTGATGTAAAGGAGAAGACGAAGAAGAAGAAGAACAACTGGATTTACAAAACCCATCCAAACCCACAACATACTTCGCCATCAAATTAAAATTGACCAATACATCTTCTCCCACTTTGCTCATCCCACAGGCACTCCTCCTTTTGGTGGTTTTTCCTCCCCCCGACTCTAGGCTAGAATATCATCCTGCAAGCCATTTTGTACAAACCATTTCCGACCTCCACCAAAAAAAAAAAACATTAATTTATTTAATGAATGTAAAACGTAATGAGAGCGTTGAAAGATGTGGATGGTTTTTAACCAAAAGGAAGAAGGGTTTTGGTGGGGAAACGGAAATAAATAGGAAACTCTGTGCAGGATTGTTGTATACAAATTGTAGATGGGAATTGTTGAAGTGAGAAGGTTATAATAAAAGGTTATTGCACTTCTTAAAGGTGCTAGGTTATAAATGGGATCGGTGGTAGGGGGAGAGACTTGTTAGATAATTGTAAAAGCTCCGGTAAGCCTTTTTTTTTTTGGCAAGATTAATGGTAAAGATGGAAACGAGAGAAAAAAAAAAACATCGATGACGGTTGTTTTTGGATCTTTTCTGGAACACCTGTACGCTCCCTATCCCTGACACCTGGTTTCGTGGTTGGGCTTAAATCCCATCTGGAAAATATGCAGTGCGATAACATCCCAGAACAAGGACTAACACTAGCCTTTTCCTGCTTCTAATTATTTCAGTAAAACTAAAGAAAGGAGCGAAATTTAATCCCTATCTAATCAAGAGTATTCCTATGGGCAGTCTAAGGAGAAAGAAGACCTGGCTCTACCGTTTGGGCTTGAGCTAATCTTCAATCCCACACTTCCCAATTTTGGAAGTGAGTGGCTGGAAAAGGGAATATCTGAATCATTGGATTCAGCTTCCCTCTCTTCCTAGCACTTCCCTCTGGAGGCTGGACAGTTAGGATTAGAGCCTGGATAGTTATTGGAGGAGTATTCATTCCTCCTGTAAGTCATAAATGGGTGAGTTATTTTGAGGAAAGCGACTGGTTATCCCTGACTGTGGGCCTCTCGTAGGAAACTTCTCTATGAAGTTCCGTCAAGTTGGAGGAGTTATTCTCTTTCCAGGAGCATTGGGGAATGAGTATTTACTCTATTATGGAGGGACAGGGTACGATTCCCTCAATGTGCTATTTTTGAACTTAGAAAATGTTTATTACAAGTTAAATATGTTTCATAATTTTGGAATTCGTGAAAAATGTTCAAGCTGAAACCTGAGGAAATGTAAGAAAAATTCGTGTGCATTCCAAAGTTTTAGTGAAAAACATGTAAAAAGAGAGAATTTTTATAAGTTTGTGCTTTCAAAAGCTTCTTTTTAAGTAAGCGACCTGTCATGCTTACAACTGCCATCAATAGTACCACCAACATTGTCGGTCTGTAAATGTGTTACAAAACACTTATTCTTCTCTGGGTTCTTGGTAAACAGAGAGGGAAAGAGAGATAGGGAAGAATAGAAGCACATGTTTTTTTTTTTTCTAACCCACCGAGTGTGTACCTGACAATCCAGAAAAACCTTCATCCATCACACAACCCTAAAAAAGGGAGTATAGTCTAGGCGGGGCCACTCAACCACTCAATAGAGGCGCGACCACCAGCCCAAAAAGCTGGCCGAATCAAGGAACAACAGAGCAGAGTGTGCTAACCATTCTTTCATTCACACACACACACACACTGACGCTCGCACCCATGGACATGTTACTACTTGCACAGATGCGTGCGCATACACAAAAACCGGTCAATCCTTTCACATTTCCCTCTTGACAACCAAAAACCCTTTGCTACATTTTCTCCTTCTATTAACCACATTCCGCCTTCCTTGAAATGCATTCCTTGAACCTCTTCTGATCGAATTCATAAAAGAAAAAGGAGAAACTCCGTCCAGTACACAGGATACGCCCTAGATTGTCTTTACTTTTAAAAAGATGTGCTGAAGTGTTAAGAAGCACTTTAGGCAAACACTAACAATGTTGGAGCATTCCATTTGATTTGGCTTACTGTTATTGGTGCTGAAAGTATATTTGATCATCCAGATTTCATCTGTTATGGCGGACAAGAAGATTGGAATGAGAGTCGTAAGTTCTGTTGACAGTCTGTGTGGTTGGTTAGATTTGAAACGTAAAATGGAGCGTTAACGATTGTGCGGAGAATTGAGAAATAGATAAGAATAAATATTAGAGAAATATGAGTATATAATAAAATAGAAGAAAGAATAATAACAAGGCATAATTTTTTGCATTTATTCGCCAACCTTTCGACCTAGAAAAACTGGGTCCATCTTCAGGGCTCATGCTTATTAACAATTATAATATTTTTTACATCATTAACATCAAAGGTTTGTGGAATCTTCAGTCTCCAGTCTAAGTTTAAGAACTGAACTTAGTACCTAAACGGTCAGGACAAAAGACATCAGTACAATAATCTGTGTTATGCTATTGTGTCAAAGATAAAAAAGTATATTTTGATATATTCACATAATAAGTTAAACTCCACATCCAAATATTTGGAAAATTTAAACCAGCAGAAAGGAGTATGTGATGTTAGACGGAAATTAGAGCGAGAAGTGGGGGAAGGCCTGTCACAGACAGACAGATTTCCTGTCTTGTACATACAAGAGCTATCGCGGGCTCTTCTTACAGTACCACACGCATCTGTCAAATTCAAACAGTTACATGGCTCCTTGTAGGTTGGTTATACACACATAGTACCACCCGCCTCCTAAGCCTATCTGAAGATATATTATACAGGTAGGAAGATATCTTGATACAAGGGTAATCATATATGTATATATATATATATCATGTAATATTACAAGGTATATAAATGTAATTATGTATCTTGAGTTTATATTACAAGGACCTACATTCGGTTTATATCAATTATAAGCAATTTAATAACGAATTGTGGGCATATTTGAAATTATATTAATTTAGATTAAGCCTTGGCAAACAAACTGTTCTAGATCTACTACCAAAGTCTATCTTAGACTAGGGGTATATTTTGCAAGTCATTTCTTATATAACCGTTCTCCCTAAAGAGTATTGGATTAAACGAGTGTAAGCTGTTCGATTGAAGAGGCATTGGCGCCCAGGGCTTTTTTTCAGCGCACAAGCCGGACTCTGGACAGTGTTCTACTCTTGTCACGGACGTTACGGCCTATCATCGGGCAGTGCAACCGTAAGAAGCATCTAGAAAAAGAAAATGTAAGGGCCGGAAATGGTTTTCAAATCTGGGAATTCTGCGTGGGTATCCAGTAACCGAGTGGTAATTCCTTTCCTATGCAGTAGTATAATACAAGTGAAATCCATGGCGATTTAAAGGATCTATTGTGGCTTCCGGTTACGTGTTCACAGTTTGTACTTAGTTTATAGCCTTATTTGCATTAATTTAGTAAAATAGAATACAAATATTTATTCCTTCCAAAACTTCAAGCTCTTGGGAATACAAAATTAAATTCAACGAATTACTGAATATCATAAATTTTTTCTAAATTTACGATAGCAGATTTTCGTAATTATTTAATTTATTCAAACGTATGTATTTTTAATGCAAATTTAGGAGGAATGATCAACTATGTATTCGATTCTGATCGATCAAAAAATGATTCTAGGCTAACCGAAAACCTACATTTCGGAAGAGATCGATTTATTTAGCCAATTATTTTATTGGCCCATGAGTTGATTATCGATTTTTTAATAGATATCGAACACAAAAAAAAAGAAGCTACTTTTTAATCTAATTTAATTATTGTATAATTAACTTCTTTTCAATTTCCTATTATAAAAACCGAATGGAAAAACTGTTTTATTCCCCTGCGGTGTTAAGGGCACATCACTGTCAGAAAATTCTGACAGTTTAGACTGACATTTGGTCATATAGCGTGAGTCAAACTATAAAATAAATTCTATTAAAAAAAAAAAACATTCGTTCGCTTAATTTCTAATAATATATGCTGTGAGGGGTTAGCGAACTGGATTTCCACACGGAGATACAAGAATTTGAAAACCAGTTTTCGGCCCCTAGATTTTGGCTCTTCCTAGATGCTACTTTCAGCTCACTGTTCAGTGATGGACAGTGTTGTCTGTACCGAGAGAACAGTACGTCAATAGTTTGACCGGAAGACATACCAATATTTGATGTTAACAATGTAAAACAAATTCTATTTGGGTAATAAGCATAAGCCCAGAAGATAATCTGATCCTAGGTGTAGGAAGTTTGGCCAAAGAAATTAATAAATCTATGATAGAAATATTGGCAATAATCTTACTTCCGTTTGAATTAAAAAAGGTACACGGACGGCTCCTGAACAGAGGAAGGGGTGGGAGCGGAAAAGTACGAGGTGAAGCCGAAATGTAGATTTTCGGTTAGCCTAGGAAAACTGACTACAGTTTTTCAGGCTGAGCTAGCTGTAATTAGGTTCTGTGCTGCTGAGATTGTTGAGCGAGGAATAACTAATTCTAAGGTCGTGATTTTCTCGGACAGCCAGGCGGCTCTGCGAGCTATCGGTTCCTACCAGATCAATTCAAGGCTGGTTTGGGACTGTCTGGGTGCCCTGAAGGAAATTAGTGACCAAAATATGGTATCTTTCTTTTGTGGGTATCTGGTCATTCAGGATATAAAGGAAACGAAGTGGCAGATTTTATTGGCTCCGAGAAGGCTCTGCGGGTCACTTCGTTGGTCCGGAGCCTCTATTTTGAGATCTCCATGTGTCTTAAGTCTGCGGCCATTAAACTATGGGTACAGACTAGGTCTCAAGGAGTGGTGGCTTGCCCACCACAGGGCAGTGACAAGCGAAGGAGTTCATAACGGCGGGCTATTCGCCAAGGCTGACCGCAGAATTAATCCGTTCAAGGCAGTGGGGTTGTATAAGGATAATTGTAGGCTTGTTAACTGGGCCACTGCAGGCTCAGAAAACACATGCATCGCATGGGCCTGGCAGAGATGATAGCCTTTATAGGTTTTGTCAGGAGGAAGAGGAAACGGTACTGCACGTGTTGTGTCAGTGTGAGGGGTTTGTCTGGGCTAAGGATGTTACTTCTAGGGGGAGGAAAAAAACCAAGTCCTGTGAGCTTTACACCAGGAGTCGCTCTCCAGAATTAAGAGTCTGATCAAAAGGAGGTCTGGAAGGCGAGCTCTAAAGTTAAGGAATATACTTCCGATAAGGTTTTTTTTTTTTATCAAATATTTTTCTCAAGATAATTTTATAAAAAATGTAACCTTTTATTTTTGTATTTTTGATGTAAGAATATATAAAGAAATTTACAAACAGTAATTTGCATCTAGAAATATTAAAGGAATAAGCAAAGGAAGTCATTTAAATGCATATTCTGGATGTAGTTATCATCAAGAATAACGGAAGTACTCTCGGAGAATGTTGGGTAGTAGATAGCACTGGGAATACATGTGTCCCCAATCTTCTCTTTTCTGCAAGTAATCATCTTCTCTCTCCTTGCAAAAAAAAATACGCACACAAAGCCAGTCGATCACTGCATACAACATATGTGTGTATGTGTGTGTAAGCAATTCTAGCACAACCACATCCTGCAGCACAAGATGATGACAAACCCCTTTAAGAGTGGTCCATTTCTCTCTAGCATGTGCTCTCCAGTTCAACCGATGATCTCATTACAGCGGCTACACGAAGTACAAGCACTAGCTAACCCTGGGAAAAGCAGAACGAAAAAGGAAAAGCTTCCTTCACAGTGGAGGGAATCTTATCATACTTCTAGGTTAACCTTATACTCCTACTATATATATATATGAGGGGATGTTTTCCTTGAAGAGTTAAAATTGTTGGTAGGTGGGTAGGTTGTTGTTGTTGTTGTTGCGTGTGTGTATGTTGGGGGGTGGCGCGAAAGGAAGAGACGGAAGCGGATCTAATAACCGCCCAGGATACGAAGCAACACACACACAAGAACCGGAAATGGCCACTCAGGGACAAATGAAACCAATTTTTGATCTCTAACCAATTTCCTTATATAGAACTTCCTTCGATTCGCCCATTCCAACTCGTGTCTTTCTCACTGGTTTTGTATGTTCGTTCGTCAATGGAGGCAGGCGGAAATGGTTGTGGGTTGGTAAATGAAAAGCGGAAGAAAATAAAACATGATGTAGGAGATGAAAGAAGAGTAATCTTGTAAAAAAAAAAAAAAAAAAAGAGGGGAGGAAAAAAATCGAACGATATCGAAATTGTCAAATTTGCAGATAGTAAGTCGATAATGTCTTTAAATAAAGACGTTTAATTTTTAATTTTTTTACTTTTGCATACTTGTTAGTAGAAATAGAAAAGAAATTTATTATTCTGGGACAATTGTCCCCTAAGAATAAACACAGGTACAAATAGAGGCCTTAACACTTTGGCCTGTGTTTAAACAGAAAATAAATAAATAAATATTTACAAAAAGTGAAAATAAAAATAACAGCAGAAATTAAGGAAATAAATTAAAACAATTAGAATTTCGGAGGAAGCTGAATAGAAAGGAGATAAATGAATAGAAGGGATTTAAAGATAGATAGGGTAGGAGCATGGCGGACAGATGATGGTAAGGAGTTCTAGAAAGAGGTAGCACTTATAAGGAAGGATTTGTCAAAGGATGAGTTACGGTGTGAGGGAATATAGAGATCGGATGAGCGAGATCTAGTGTTACGGGAATGGATGGAGGATTTGGAACTTGAAGAGTTGAAAAATATAGGAAGGCCTTTGAGACTGGATGACTTGAAAGAAGGAAAGAAGCCAAAAAATATTGGCGGTGATAGACAGGAAAAAGCCACTTCAACTCATCGTAGTAGTGTGAAATGCGAGAGTCTCTAGAAATGCTGAAAATAAATCTTATGAAGCAGTTCATGAGGCGCTTGAGCTTAGCTTCAATATCACCAGAAAGACCGCCATACACTAAGCAACCATAGTCAAAATGGGGGAATATAAGAGAGGAAACAAGGAGTTGCCGAGGAAAAAGGTGACGGGAACTATTAAACTGCTTAAGGATATGGATGGAACGACGAGAGATTTGGGAAACATGTTTTTTTTCCAAGATAGGTTTTGATCGAAAGTGATACCAAGGGTTTCCACAGAGGAACAATATTTTATTGGGATATTGTAAAGGAAAAGATTAGGAAGAGGAGCCCAAAGTAATGAACCTTTACCGGAAATAAACATTTCGTGGTAGCTAGAAGTATTTAATGGTCACTGAATGCACGCAGTTTAAACTAAATTTTATTTAGAATTATATAGGATAATATCGCGTTAACTTTTAGCCGTCATAGCGCCTATAATATCCCTGAACGGTGTCGGACTTATATCCATCATCATAGAGGTAGATTTATTTGGTGCACAGATTTCGATTTCATATTTATAACAAATTCAAAAAAATTAACTATAGATTCTAATTTAATTTTCTAACTAACTCGACAGAAAATAGAATATTTCACAGATTTTTCAAAAAAGAAGTCTAAATAAATGTACTATAGAATCTTTGTGCATACTTTCCAAAAATTAAGCAATATACATCAAGCTAAAGCTCTAGAATTCTACCAAGCTCACTAAAGTTACAAACTCTCAGATATATAATATATGAAATAAATTTCTTGCTAAATAATATTACGAGTAGCTGAAGTTAATTAGTGCTCAGCAGAATGTATATTCACTTTGCTTATACATAGATACATACACATGAATCCCTATGTATATTTCATTACATATAACCTACAATATTTATTCATATATGTACATATTATATACGATGAAAGTCTGTCTACTAACTCCTGAAGTCGTCGGTGTCAAGGAATTTCATAAATTTATTCAGATTACAATAAATTTAATTTTGATAATGTATTCATGAACCTTTAGAGTGAGAGAGAGTGAGAGAGACTAACAAGGAGAGATGACGTCAAATTTTATAGAGAACAGATGTTGGCCCAGATTGTGAAATTGGATTCAATTCACCGTATCACCTGTTTAGTTTCCTCTATCGGAAAATAATTCATTTTTATTTTTTTTTTTAAATCAGGTATAAAAACTTTTTAACAATACTTTGTATTATTGCAATGATTAGATTAGACTTGAACAGAAAAGAAATTTGGCGTCGCATTGCGTAACTCCTCTCCCCATCTTGCCCCCCAAAACAAATTCCACCGCAACTTAATCACGAAAAATTTTGAGAAATTACATCAACTTTGATATAAGGTGCTAAATAGAAGAAAGCTTTTTAGTCAAAATCTGGAGCTATTAGTTCCCTACTAGGTGAACAAGTCAAGGCTGGTTTGGAACTGACTGGGTGCCCTGAAGGAAATGAGTGACCAAAATATGGTGTCTTTCTGGTGTGAGTACCTGGTCATTCAGGACATAAGGGAAACGAAGCGGCAGATTTATTGGTTCCGGGAAGGTTCTGCGGGACACTTCGTTGGCCTGGAGCCCTGTTTTTTTTGGGGGGGGGGGTTCCGAAGTGTTTTTAAGTCTGCGGCCATTAAACTATGGGTGGAGAGAGTAGGTCTCAAGAGTGGTGGCTTGCCCAGCGCCACTGGTACAGTGTACAGGCGAAGTAGGTGTTCATTAGAGGCTATTCGCCGAGGCTGACTGTAGAATTAATCCGTCAAGAATAATCGTAGGCCTATTAACCAGGCCACTGCAGGCTCAGAAAAAAACTATACATTGCATGGGCCTGGCAGATGATAGCCTTTGTAGGTTCTGCAAGGAAGATGAAGAGGAAACGGGCACTGCACGTGTTGTGTCAGTGGTGTGGGGCTTGTCTAGGGCTAAGGATGTTACTTCTCGTGGGAAGAAAAAAAACCAAGGCCTGTGAGCTTTACACCAGAAGTTGCTCTCCGGAATTAAGAGTCTGATCAAAAAGGACAGGTCTGGAGGGCGAGCCACAATAGATCCAAAGGGGTCGCAGTGGCGTAGGCCTTTAAGGCCGCCCTAATTGAATCTAATCTAATCGATACAAAATCTGATCCAATCGAAAGCACCATTTCATTTAGATCGATCTTATTTTTAATGTTTATACACTAGTAGCATAAAATGTGTAATTGTACATGTATAGTGTATAATTTGTAGTAACTTTTTTTTTACCAAAATCTATAAAAATTTTGCAAGATTTTCCCTGAAAACTTGATCAAAAGAACAGGATACCAGGATTATCTCGATTCCAGGTATCATCTTTTTTGAAGGAAATTTTTGGGTATTAACGGAAAAGCTGGGTAATTAGGGGTTATTTTTTTGGGAGGGGGGTATATGACGTTACTGATAAAGGAAAATTCTTTTTATTTCCCACACTGATTAACTTGTTTTTCTGAGAAAATAAGAGAAAATTTGAAGAAAAAAAAAACATAAAATAAATATGTAGAGTGAATTTTTCACTGCGAACAGTTATTAATTTATTTATTCATTTTCTCATTCAATAGATGACAAATGAATCCATCAAATGAATAACCAAATGAACAGTGAATTTCTGAATAGATACTGTACCTAATGACTTTGGAATGGAGAGAGAGAGAAAATGAGAGAAAGGGAAAACAAATAGATTAAAGAATTAGGAGAATATGAATGAGAGGAGCCTCATTAAAAAGTAAAAAGATTGCAAATAATGATTAAAAAGGATGAAATGATCAGAAAGAAAAATTCACAAATTATCTCTGTAAAAGTCTAAAGGTTTTTCTTTTTTCCCGGAATCATTAAATATTTTGGTGGTAAAAGTTGATTTCTAGCGAAAGAAAATCGTTATAGATAGGGGATGGGTTTTTGTTAATCTGCCGCCGTTTGTTAAGCTTCGCTTCAATTGGTTAAATTGGGAAAGTTTTCTTCTTACTGGAGCCAATAAAGCTCTGGCTTTTATGGAGAGTGTTGTTCAGCCGGTATTCCTTTATGGAATCGAAATTCGGGCGGAAGCTCTCTCTTTCTCTCTCTTTAAAAAGGAAATGAACCGGATGTGGTGTGGTCTGTGTGTAACGAGTTTGAGTACTGCCTCAGAACCGGAAGTTTTGGAGTACTTATTACCAATCGTTATTCGTCACATAGTCAAAACAGTCAACAGAAACACATTCTCAAAATGGCTGTCACCAAAATGAGGATGAGAAACAAAGGTGGACGTAAAAGGTCCACGTAAAAGGCGTACGTGCGGGTTTTAGACTGTTTGAAGAGCTCACATGCACGAAAGAAGAAGACTTATAACGTCATCCAGTCTTTAAGTGGGGCATGTGGGTAACCTCTTGGCTTGGAAAAGTAGAAGCTGACTGAGGCTTTTTTCAGCACGAAATTGAGAAGTAGACGTAGAGAAGTAGAAGTAAATTATTAAGCAAAGAAGGCGCCACGATAGCCGAGCGGTTACAGGCAAGACCTAAAAAGATAAGATGTATTGCGGTACTAGTCTAGGCCTTGTATTTTATTTAATAGTTAATATGAGAAATTTACAGTAAAGTATGTTAGTCGGTTATGGGCTAGACCCGCAAAGCTAAGATGTGTTACGATACTTACTAGTATGAAAGTTAAGATGTATTGCTGTACTAGTCTAGCTTGGATTTTATTTAATAATATGAGAAATATGGATTTTTAGTTAATATGAGAAATTTATAGTAAAGTATGTTAGTCGGTTATGGGCTAGACCCGCAAAGCTAAGATGTGTTACGATACTTACTAGTATGAAAGTTAAGATGTATTGCTGTACTAGTCTAGCTTGGATTTTATTTAATAATATGAGAAATATGGATTTTTAGTTAATATGAGAAATTTACAGTAAAGTATGTTAGTCGGTTATGGGCTAGACCCGCAAAGCTAAGATGTGTTACGATACTTACTAGTATGAAAGTTAAGATGTATTGCTGTACTAGTCTAGCTTGGATTTTATTTAATAATATGAGAAATATGGATTTTTAGTTAATATGAGAAATTTATAGTAAAGTATGTTTGCTAGTCGCCTCCGTCCACTAACCTAATTTGGTAGTTGGATGTAAAGCCCCGCCTGCAATATAGTTTCCCAGTCGAAAGCTTTAAAGTAGAGCTAGGAGTCATTGAAAAGTTCTCAGGCTTCAAAAGGAATTTTTTCTCGTCCAAATTAGGAAAAATATTTTCTATCAAAAATCATCATTTTCTTTAAAAAGAAAGAAAAGCGAAGAAGTCTAACCGTAATTTAAGTTTTATCTACTCGTATAAACTGACTGTCTGTCGCGTTACCGAGCACCGGAGAAAATTTTAGATAAGTTCTCTGGGGACAAATGCAAAGTGAGTAAGAAAGTATCTGGGATCCCATATTAAGTACAAAAGTTGAACATCGTTCTAATATCAAAGAGAAAAAGCTCCATTTCTCCCTCTGTCCCATTAAAAGCTATTGGCTGCAGGACAAAAAATGGTTGTTGAATATATAATTTCATCGTCACCTTGAGAATAATTTACCTGCAAAACCCTGTATGTTAAATGTTATTATACACATAAACAGTGTGGGTGTGTGTGTTTTTGATGATGATGATGATGACAGTTACTTTGTATACAAAGAGAAATGTTGATGGATAAAGGAAGAACAGGAGAGCTAACAGGCCCGCAGCGCTCCTGTTTGTCTATCTATCTAGAGAACCAGTAGGAACAGGCGACCGAGTGTTATGCCCTATTTGGATGGAAACACAAGTAGATCTCTTCAACTTAGTGAAAGGGTGGCAGGCAATGTTGTTAATACCATCAACTTACCAGCAGGATTCTATAAGTACAGGAAGGTAGTTTTGTCACGTGAGTGTACGTATTTCACCTTATAAAATAAACACTGACAAACACGGTTTGTGGGGGGGAAGTATATGTATAAGATTCGTTTATGTGTTGGGGGGGTAAGTCCGGGGAATGGGGGTGGGGGTTTTAGAGAATAAGTTAGTAACATCCTTCCGGAATGGAAGCATACCCCATACATATACACTGGCTCCCTCCTGACGCAGCACACAGACACAAACAGCCTCCCCCCCAAAACAGACACACAGACTTCACTTTTACACAACCCCCCCCCCCCCCCCACAAACACAGAGACATACACACTAAAAGCAAGCAGCAACAGTAATAGAAAGGGTAGCTCCCTGGGAATCAGAGCAGACGTTAATGGTGCTAGAATTTCCCTTTGAAATCAGAATGCCTGCGGCTATAACAGGAGTTGTGAGAATGACAGACTGTAAAGATACAAAAATCAAGCCCCCACCCCCACCCAAAAAAAAAAGAAAAAAGCAAGTATGAAAAAGAGGAAAATACAAAAAGAAAAAAACAAAAATGAAAATCCATTTTCAGCTTTTTAAAATCTTAAATGGAAAAAAATAAAGATTACTTTCCATTACTGTTTCCTGTTTAAACAAAATTCTAGTATGTACACTCACATGATCTCCTATCAAGTTGCTTGACTTACAAAGCGATTTTAATTTAACCCAAAAAATATCCGGTTGAATTTAGTATTATCTCAAAAAAAAATTAAACTGAGGCTGTATCATGGACATGGCCGTGTGTTGTATGTGAACACGTTTACGTAGCGGGTTATATTTTTTATATAAAATATTTGTATTTATGTATTTAGGATGAAATCAAGGAAACAAATAATTACTGTGTTACAATATAACTTTATTAATTGTAGGTCTGTGATACGAAAAGTGCGACACAAATGGCATACAAGATACATTGAGATTTCTGGTAAACGTTAAATCAATATAGGTTTTACCTAACGTTTTGGAGAAGATTCAATATAAGACAAATTGAACTCGCTGAGAGCATGAAGTCGGGCAATGAGCGGTCTTGTGAGACATTAACATTAATCTCCAACTATCATAATTGGTGTAGTAAGATCAAGCTCGTAATCGGGTATAATTTTAGAGATGTTTTTGGAATATTTTAACAACGATCGTAACATAAAGAGTTTAACTTCTGCTAACGCTGTGCCCGGATGGATATACTACACATACCCGAGTACGAATTTGAAGATGCCATTGGCCTTTTTCGTTTACTAGACAGACATCACCAGCTTTGGCGTCTTTCATTTCCAAATAAATTTCCGAAATGTCAATGTTAGCTCTATTACAATCAGTTAAGCTATTGATGTGGCGATATATGGCGACTCCACCGGCTTTGCGACTTTAACCATTCGATTCTTCTTGAGAAGCCGTTTCCAACTGTATACGATCTCTGTATTTGGTTTTGGCTTTTCGACGCGTACAGGCCGACATTATATATTTTTGATAATATTTTTTTATTCTAACATCTTATTATATTAACTGTCACTATTTTACACTAATGTTTTATACACAATCGATAGATTGAGACGACAGCTGACGATTAAAACTTAAACGAACATCGTAGCTTCTCCGAGTCAAAAGTTATACTAATTGCAAATCTCGATACGCAGCAAAATTATCTCAAAATGGCGAAGCTTCCCCCTCCACCGCGCGCGATGCGTCACAGTCCTCGCTTATCGTAATGAATTCTTTGATCCTTTAGCTATCCAGTGGTCTAATTTAATTTTGGATGTAGACGATAGATTCGAAACTATACTGCCAAAATATATCCCCCGATTTTGTTATCATTAGGTTTTTTGGATTGCCACCATATGATTCAAATTTAAAGACGTATTCACGTCAAAAAAAAAAAAAACAAATTTAGTAGATAATATAAATACATAATAAAAATGCTTTTTTATATAAATAAAAAAGGAAAACGTAAGCAGTAATAGAAAACCGTGAAATAACAACTTATAAAATGACAAGGAATGAATTTTAATACACATCCAACATGATACTCAACTTATATATACTACAATATAATATATATATTCGATATATATATATATATATCTTTTGACGTTTAATCTAAAATTAAATAAAAACTCATTTCGTGAACCTGTCTCGAATTCTACATGCAATTCTACCAACCTAGCTCTGTCTGAAACGAATTATTGAACTGTCTGTAACATTAGAGTATCGTGCTAGACTTCCTAGTTCCGTGCCCTTCCGGAGAATGTGGTCTAGCCGAATGAAGGAGGAGGGGACGGGGGAATAAAGGATTAATGGGTTGACAAAAAAAAAAATAGTCTGGGATGAACATTCTCTCTCTTGACTTTCTATAGTCTGCCTTTGTTTTCTCAAGGACCATATTTTTTTTGGGCTGCTAAGAATATCTAACAAACTAGATCTCTTTACAAGACTTTACTCAAAGCCTATCCTGCCTGGACTTACGGGCTCAGAGCTTGTGGAAATGTGTTATAGAAATTTGAAGAAACGAGTGTTAGCAAGAACCAGTAATGAAAGGGGATTTTGAGGTCATTATGGATAGTGAGGTTAGATACATAGAACGTTAAGAAGTTAAGAAGTTTTCGAAGTATTTTTGACTGTAATGCCTGGAGGCGTAGTGAGTTGGAACGCTTAGTCGATCCCCATACCGTATGACCAAATAGGTCGCAGTAACAGTAGATATAAGAGTCTTTTGTTATGTAGGTGAAGTTTCGAACGTTTGTCAAGTAGTCTGGCAAGAAGTTTGTAGCGTCGGGTTAGTTTCTTGTCTTTTCAGTCTAGTATGGGGGATTCCATGTCAACCGTTTGCTTCTAGGTGCAGTCCAAGGTAGCGTAATTTGTCCACAGTTGGTATAGGAGTTTGGTTCAAGATGGCAGGAGGTAGGATTTTCGTCTGAGAGTAAATACTATAAACTTTGACTTCGTAACGTTAGTTTTGATTCTCCATTTGAAAAGTCAGTCCTGTAAGTCTCCTTAACTTTTCTAAAACTATTGTTCTAAAACATATTTTCCTAGAATAATTAAAGTAAAAAAAGTCATGATTATTTAATAAAGTAAAGTAAATTAAAGTAATCGCTTATTTTTTCAGGTGGGGCTTAACTTCCAACTACCAATTAGGGTGTCGTGGGCGGAAGCGACTAGCAAACATACTTTACTGTAAATTTCTTTTATTAACCATTAAATAAAATCCAAGACCTAAGACCGGGAATCGAACCCAGTACCATAATGCATATTAGCTTTGCTGGTCTCGATTATTTAATAAGTATGCGTATAAAGTGTATTTTCATTAAACTTATTACACTTAACCCCCCCTTAATTGTATCCAAGACATAAAACTGTACATTTCACCAAAATTGGAACTTTAGAGCGGATCTACTCTAGTACTTTTAAAATTTTAAAATAGAAATCTTCAAAGCAAAATTTCCAGAACCAAAAAACGGCATCAACTATTTTTCCAAAACTCTCTCCAGTCAGTACCGGAAATTAGGAATCAAGTTCCAGCTGCTAGCAAATTTTCTTTTTTAGCATTTTTGTTTTGAAGATTTTATTTTCACACAATAACCAAAAGAAATATGAACACAGACGCACAGAAAAAATGAAAATCACCGTAATTCCAGCCCAAAAAAACAAATCAATCTCTTCAAAAAAAGAAGAGGACATAAACGTTTGAGATAAACAACCTTAACTGAGACTATAACACAGAGGCTTTTTCACAGTTCCAGGTAGGAAAATCGTTTTTCCAGTAATGCTTTGTCAGCAACCTTTTTTTTTTTAACTGTAGTAGCCTTAGTTGTTTTAGCTTTTCCTACAATAGGAAAGCTAGTTTCAAACAAATGTTTGTTTTTTCATTCAATAGTAAAGCCGGACAGAAGTGGAAACCCCCCTCCAGAGCCGGAAAACAGATCCTGTACTTTTATTTTATGTAGTATTCTAATGATTCTTTTGGTACAACTGATTTACCTATTTTATGTTTATTTTAAAAGTAATTTTATCCCGATTAAGTTTACAATCCCCCAAATTACATATAATTCTTTTTTACACCTAGTAATGATTCTTTTTTTGATGGGAAACCCGTGTTTTATTAGTCCTTAAAAATGGGGGGGGGGAATCTTTTGTGATAAATTATATCTTTCCTAATCATTACACGAGAAATACAACCGAAAATTACCAAAAAAATGACACTTTAGGGGGTAATCTATTCCCCCTCCGCCTAGAATTACCGCTAATTGAATTTTCCGGACTAAGGTTACAAAATATACAGGGTGATCCATTTAAAACGCACCAATCGCTAATAACTTTTTTGGGAAAGCGGAATTTCGAAAAACCCACGAAGTAAACTGTATATTTTTTTTTGGTCTAGTGTACAAATTTTCCACCCCCGATGCTGTATCTTCATTTTTGGCGGAGTTACGGCTAAAAACCCCGTTTGGAATTTCATAAGGACCACTGGTTTTGACAATGATTATGAAAACTACGTAAAACACTGTGAAAAATGACGTTAACCTCGTTTCGATATCCCTAATATTAGTCGAGATATTTTAGATCAAAGTTACAATTTTATCTATTCGTAAACGGTTTTCGGGATTAATTTTCTACCCGAAATACACGTTTTGGGAGGTCCTCTGACTGCAAAAAAAAAAATGTTATTTGTGACGCAAAAAGCAAAAATAATAATAATTGAAGATTTTAATACATGTAGTGTTAGTGTAATGGTTGTGGGTGAATCAGGATAAATTTGTTTTATCATCAAATAAAAGCAATCATCACATCATTTTAATTAATGTATCCACTATGCAAGACTTCTTGACTAATATTAGGGATATCGAAACGAGGTTAACGTCATTTTTCACAGTGTTTTACGTAGTTTTCATAATCATTGTCAAAACCAGTGGCCTTTACAAAACTCTAATCGGGTTTTTAGCCGTAACTCCGCCAAAAATTGAGATACAGAATCGGGGGGTGAAAAATTTGAAAACTAGACCGAAAAAAACATATAGTTTACTTCGTGTGTTTTTTCGAAATTCCGCTTTCCTAAAAAGTTATTAGAGATTAGTTTTAAATGGATCACCCTGTATATTATATCATAATTTCGGCCTTGATTAAATCAGAATTAAAATTAAAATTTGTTTGAATTTAAATGGAATTTAATGGATAAAATTTTTGCTCATCTCTGTTGATAAATTGGAAAAAGAGAAAGTTCAAACTAGACTTCGATTCTTTACGTAATTATTATAATTAAGTAGTTAACCGTAGTGGAAATTGCGTCAGCTTTAATGGAAAACCAAACAGCTGGCTTGGGAGAAAAGAGGGACTAAATGGAAAATTTGTTGCCTTTCTCATTAAAAAAAGAAAAGATATTCGAGGAGAAATACAGTAATTATCTAGATAAACATTAATTGTGAAAGAGAAAGAGAAATGAGTAGTGGGAGAAGTAACCTAATAACAAACCTAATTTGTAATTGAATAATCTAATTGCTTTTTAAAATTTTAAATGACATCATTTTCTTTTGTATTGTCAAGGTTTCTATCTTGTTCAATTAACATGCAGCAGTAGACAGATGACTTGGTCGTAATTTTAAAAAACTTACTAATTGAATAGAGAACAAATTTTTATCTTTTATATAATAAAGAAATATTGATGAATAGATAAATAGAAATAGAAAAGAAATTTATTATTCTGGGACAATTGTACCCTAAGAATAAATACAGGAACAAATAGAGGCCTTAATAGTTTGGCCTGAGATTAAAAGAAAATAAATAAATAAATAAGTATTTACAAAAAAGTGAAAATAAAAATAACAGCAGAAATTAAGGAAATAAATTAAAACAATTAGAATATCGGAGGAAGCTGAATAGAAAGGAGATAACTGAATAGAAGGGATTTAAAGATAGATAGGGTAGGAGCATGGCGGACAGATGATGGCAAGGAGTTCCAGAGAGAGGTAGCACGTATGAGGAAGGACTTGTCAAAGGATTAGGTACGGTGAGAGGGAATATAGAGATCAGATGAGCGAGATCTAGTGTTACGGAAATATATCGAGGATTTAAACTTAAGGAGTTGAAAAATACGTTTTACTATCAAGATAATATCAGAATTGGATAACAGAAATGGATTTTTTTTTCTTAATTTTTCAAAGTTATATCCCATAAAACTTTTTCTTTTAATTGCCTAACGTTTGTGTCATATTGAATTTTCACAACTTTCAAAAGTGTCTACCCGTCGATCCTTGTAAAGTAGTGCTTCCCAAGACCTATGGTCCGCAAGAACTAAAATACGAGGTCGTTTGAAAAGTCCGTGCAAAGTCAGAGTCATAGCACCACTGGCGCGTATCGAGGTTATGTTTAGTTAGTAGCATCTCTTGGAAGAGAACATACACCAAGTTTCAACCAGATCGGTCTATTTCTTTGTGTTTGGCATTCGTTTGAATCGAGGAAGTCGAGTGATTTTCAAAAAATGGACGAAAAAGAATTTCGTGTGATGATTAAACACTACTTTATGAAAGGCAAAACGCTTCAGGAGACTAAAGAGAAGCTTGATAAACATTATGATGACTCTGGACCTTCGATTAGAACAGTTTATATGTGGTTTCAAAATTTTCGGAGTGGCCATATGGGCACAAGTGACGCTGAACGTTCTGGACGCCCTGTTGAGGTTACTAATCCAGAAATCATTGATAAAATCCATGATATGGTGATAGATTACAGAAGAGTGAAGGTGCGTGAGATTGCTAGTGCTGTGGGCATCTCGAATGAACGGGTACATAATATTTTGCATCAACATTTGGACATGACAAAGCTATCCGCAAGATGGGTGCCGCGATTGCTCACACTTTGACCAAAAACGAAATCGTGTGAAGTGTTGCAAGGACGGTTTGCAGCTGTTCCAGAAGAATCCGCAGGACTTTAAGCGTCGTTTCGTCACTGTGGATGAAACATGGATACATCACTACACTCCTGAGACCAAAGAACAATCTAAACAATGTGTTACCAAGGGGGAATCTGCGCCAAAAAAGGCGAAGACCGTTCCTTCGGCTGGAAAGATTATGGCGACTGTCTTTTGGGATTCGCAAGGAATAATCCTCATCGACTATCTGGAAAAGGGTAAAACTATTACAGGTGCATATTATTCATCGTTATTGGACCGTTTGAAAACCGAGCTGCAAGAAAAACGCCCACGATTGGCCCACAAAAAAGTCCTTTTCCATCACGACAACGCACCAGCTCACACCTCAGCAGTTGTGGTCGCAAAATTAATGGAAATAGGGTTCCAACTCGTTTCACATCCCCCCTATTCTCCAGACTTGGCTCCCTCGGACTAATATTTGTTCCCCAATATGAAGAAATGGCTGGCGGGAAAAAGATTTTATTCTAACGAGGAGGTGATTGCAGAAACGAATGGCTATTTTTCAGACTTGGACAAATCCTATTTTTCGGAAGTGATCAACAAACTAGAGTAGCGTTGGACGAAGTGTATAAGCCTAAAAGGAGACTATGTTGTGAAATAAAAAAGGTTTACCCCAAAAAATTAAGTAGTTTTTATTTTTGCACGGACTTTTCAAACGACCCTCTATGGTCCGCGAAACACTTAGAATTTTTAAAATAATAATATATTTATTTGATATGCGGACGCGTGTGCGGCGACCGGCGCGGAGAGCGGGACGTCGAGCGCCTAAAAAAACAAGTCCAGCAGTCGACTAAAAAAGCAAATGATGATGTGCGTGTAGCTTTGAGCAATCTCAACAATCCCAGGATTACCTCATCTTGTTAAGAAAATTCAAGCTCAAATAGCACATTAATATAAATTGAAAACATAATCACAATGTTAATTGAAGTTTATTTTTAAAATCTAAAAGTAGTTTACTGTAATATTGAACCTTATGGTCCCTGCCAACAACAAAAAATATTAAAAAGGTTGGGAACCACTGTTGTAAAGTAACCAATAACTAAATTTTCAAGAAAAGTAGTTTCCGGTATAAGTTATAGGTTTATGTGTTTGTAATCACTATTTAAAGTTTAAATAAAATCGCAGGAGCTCGGTTTGCGAGAAAATGTTGAAATGTGGGAAATTCCATTCGGGGAAAATGGCACTTCCGGTATGCTGATTTACATCAAATTTGGAAATTCAGTCTCATATTTGATACTTATTTATTTTATACAGCACATTAAACAGTAAATTTTTAATCAACTTCTCTAAAATAAATAATTTGCGCAATATTAATTTGGACTTCCACGCTCGGTTTCGAATCCTACATGCTTTTTTCCCCTTTTCTTGCAGTTCACTGATCATAGTAACGAGAGAACACTGACCAGAAGGCTGCTATAAAGCCACCGTGCGCCAGAGAACTCAGATGTTTAATTAAAAATAATCATCGAAGAGAATTCAGCATTCTAAATTACTTTTGGACGCTCGTCTACCGCGTATGCGGGCAGGAATCTAAAAATCAAGTCACATATTCTGAAACTAGAGGTGACGGGCAACAAATTCTTCCTCTACTATTTTTTGCTCAGATTAACCGTTTAAGCAAGAAACATCATTATGTGCGTGGTAACAGCGTAGAAAACTGGTGGGTTTAAACCCCTTAAATCATGGGTGATGTAATGATGGAGGAATCAGGGAGAGAAGAAGCCACAAATCTTTGCTCATTCCCCCCTATAGAGAGAGAAGAGGGATACTCTAATCTTGATTTAAAACAAACAAAACAGGAAATACCCAAAAGAATTGTATGCTTGACGTTAAGTGTTAAGCAATGTGTTTACAGTTTGTCCAGTTGCACAAAACTGAGAATATCTTCAGCTATCCAATAGCATGGTGAAGTTCTTGCAAGTACAATTCCCCAAATTATTCAGGATAGGAAGACAAATCCAACCTCTGATGTTAACAACGTTATCAACAAATTTCTACGGTAAATCAAATATAAACGGTAATTTTGCTATTCTTCATAGAGTGCAGATCCTTCCTAGATAATGTTGTGTGGAGATGTTTGGTTTATGAGGAGTGGGGGAACCGGTCTGGTTAGCGTTCAACGTCGCCATTGACGTCAGTACAGCCATGACCGAGCAAGAGGTCCCTTCGTCTATTGCGCAGCGGATTATCATAAAGTTTTTAATCAATGAAGGCGTTAAACTGTCGGAAATTTTAACTCGTTTGAGGGCACAGTTTGGGGACAGTACACTGTCTCAAAATCGCGTGGGCGATCACGTTCACTTAGCTCTCGAACGGCACGAATATTGTCATCTGTAAGGCTTGTCCTGGGGTGTCGATCATGACTTTCGTTTTCAACCCGTCCTCGTCCGCCCTTAAATTCTCTCGCCCACGCAAACACACGATTCTGAGACAGTGTACTGTCCCCCAAACTAAAATAATAAGATAAAATTTCCGACGGTTTAACGCATTCATTGATTAAAAACTTTATGATAATCCGCTGCGCAACAGACAAAGAGACCTCTTGCTCAGTCATGGCTGTACTGACGTCAATGGCGAACTTGAACGCTAACCAGACCGGTTCCCCCACTACTCATAAACCAAACATCTACTCCATACAACATTATCTAGGTACGAGGGTCGTTTGAAAAGTCCGTGCAAAAATGAAAACTACTCAATTTTTTGGGGTAAACCTTTTTTATTTTTCAACATAAGTCTCCTTTTAGGCTTATACACTTCGTCCAACGCTACTTT
Organism: Rhodnius prolixus; assembly: GCF_049639745.1. Taxonomy (NCBI): domain Eukaryota; kingdom Metazoa; phylum Arthropoda; class Insecta; order Hemiptera; family Reduviidae; genus Rhodnius; species Rhodnius prolixus. The sequence goes on along the minus strand of NW_027411583.1, from coordinate 7,206,437 downwards.
AGTTTGTTGATCCCTTCCGAATAATAGGATTTGTCCGTCTGAAAAATAGCCTTTCGTTTCTGCAATCACCTCCTCGTTTGAATAAAATCTTTTTCCCGCCAGCCATTTCTTCATATTGGGGAACAAATAGTCCGAGGGAGCCAAGTCTGGAGAATAGGGGGGAAGTGAAACGAGTTGGAACCCTATTTCCATTAATTTTGCGATCACAACTGCTGAGGTGTGAGCTGGTGCGTTGTCGTGATGGAAAAGTACTTTTTTGTGGGCCAATCGTGGGCGTTTTTCTTGCAGCTCGGTTTTCAAACGGTCCAATAACGATGAATAATATGCACCTGTAATAGTTTTACCCTTTTCCAGATAGTCGATGAGGATTATTCCTTGCGAATCCCAAAAGACAGTCGCCATAATCTTTCCGGCCGAAGGAACGGTCTTCGCCTTTTTTGGCGCAGATTCCCCCTTGGTAACACATTGTTTTGATTGTTCTTTGGTCTCAGGAGTGCAGTGTTTCATGTTCATCCACAGTGACGAAACGACGCTTAAAGTCCTGCGGATTCTTCTAGAACAGCTGCAAACCGTCCTTGCAACACTTCACACGATTTCGTTTTTGGTCAAGCGTGAGCAATCGCGGCACCCATCTTGCTGATAGCTTTGTCATGTCCAAATTTTGATGCAAAATATTATGTACCCGTTCATTCGAGATGCCCACAGCACTAGCAATCTCACGCACCTTCACTCTTCTGTCATCCATCACCATATCATGGATTTTATCAATGATTTCTGGAGTAGTAACCTCAACAGGGCGTCCAGAACGTTCTCAGCGGTCACTTGTGCCCCATATGGCCACTCCGAAAATTTTGAAACCACTTATAAACTGTTCTAATCGAAGGTGCAGAGTCAACATAATGTTTATCAAGCTTCTCTTTAGTCTCCTGAGGCGTTTTGCCTTTCATAAAGTAGTGTTTAATCAACACACGAAATTCTTTTTCGTCCATTTTTTGAAAATCACTCGACTTACTCAATTCAAACGAATGCCAAACACAAAGAAATAGACCGATCTGGCTGAAACTTGGTGTGTGTTCTTCCAAGAGATGCTACTAACTAGACATAACCTCGATAACCTCGCCAGTGGTGCTATCTCTCTGACTTTGCACGGACTTTTCAAACGACCCTCGTAGGACCTGCCTCTCTAAGAAGAATAGCAAAATTACCGTTTATATTTGATTTACCCTCGTATAATTGTTAATAAAAGCCAGATAGAGATAGAACGAGCTCCTAGATCGGAAAATTTGGCAAAAAAATAAAAAATTATTTCTTAAATTGGCAATAATTTAAATTTATTTTTGAATGACCCAAAAATGATGGACAATACTCAATAAATAATGAATCCAGTTGTGACGAAAGTGGCATTTCCGGTTTTTGGAACCAATTTTGATGTTTCCTGTCAAGATCAATTCCAACATAAATAGATCAGTTGATTGGCTAATTATTATTAATTATAATAAATCAAACGACGTAGCTTGATGAGTGGAGAGAACTTTAAGAATGATGGTTTAATATCTTGAGATTTCAGAGATCGTCTGTACACTTTAAATCTCTAAGCAGAGAACTTTTACTGAGTGATTGTCATCAACTTTTTGGGGGGAGAGAGAGAGAGAGAGAGAGAGAGAGAGTGAGAGAGAGAGAGAGAGAGATGAATTGTGTGAGAGATTGTGGTGAGGGAAGAGGAAGTTTTCGAAAAGGAATAAAAAAGAAAAGTTTGCCATGGAAAGGAAAAAGCAGAGATCTTTTCATCATCAGATCGAGACTCGAAAGGAGGTGGAAACTAACTCCTTAGTCTTCATTGAATATTTTCAAAAACAAAAAACAAAATTAAGAAAAAAACTTTTAATTCATTTAAAATGAATTAATAAAAAAGTTGAACTTACACTCGGTTAATTATCGAATAATAAAAGAAGGAGAACTTTAAAGCTTTTTTTTTCAGATTTTAAAAGTCTTTTTATTTTAAAAGCTCTCCATTACTGTTAATAAAAGTATTTTATGAATATTCTTTTTCTTTTAGAATTAATTTTAACCAATAAAATATTTTTAAGACCCAAAAAGCTACGTATTAAAGTTTTTTTTTTTTGCTTTTTTTAATCATTTATTATTATTATTTATTATTAGTTACAATCAACGCATTTTGCGTTATAAGCAACAATGATAACTAAGGAACGGATTTTTATGTATTTAAAAATGCCAAATATTTAACTAAAATATGCATTTATTTTCGTCAATTATGTGGAAAATATGTGATTTTCTTAAAATATTTTCTGGAATATTTAAGTAAAATGGACATTTTTTTTTATGAAAATGGAATTTTTTTTGGGGGGGGGCAAGTTATAATTATTTATACAAGAAAAGAACATTTTTACAATTTATAATAATTTATTAGGAACAAAATAATTTGTTTTTACAAGTTATAATGATTTATACAACAAAGAAAATTTTTACTATTTATAAAAAGATGTGTTAAATTTTCAATTTTGAAAACTTCACTCTTCGAAATTGTTTGCAACCACATGAAATTTCAAATGTTGGAACGTAAAGTGACGACGATCTGGGCGTAAGATGGACTTGTAACGATTAAAAGATCGTTCAACATCTACAGATGTTATAGGTGCCTTGCTAAAAGAAGTTATCTCGTTGGTTGTAAAGGGTACACGATGTTCTGAGGTGACTTCTGTTCCACTGATAATATCAGAAATCTCAGATGGTCTCCCACCCTTTTTTCTTGCTCAGTACTTCTACCAGTTTTGATCTGATCAGATCTCCCTTACTCCCAGGTATTCCTTTCAACCTTTTCGATGACTTTTTTTTAACGTTGGACACGTTTTCTGTCAGTCGAACATTTTGGGACTCAAGTTGGGTAATGGCTTGTGCAAGAAATACGCAATTGTCAGAAATGAATGCAAGGTCATTCCTTAAATTAGGTTTCTCGAATAAAGACTTGGCTGTATTTATCGCTACTGCTTCGTCTTCGAGATGTGAAAGGACATTCTTGATTTTATTGTAGTTTTCATAGTAATACTGAGCTGCTTCCAGCCAAGTACCCCATCTTGTCAATATTGGTTCTGGTGGAAGGCACAAGTCTGCATAGAGATCTTTTAGCATTTTAATGCGACTTGGTGCTTTTAAGAACACTTTTTTAACCACTGTGATTCACAGTCTGTGGTTCACAGTTCCTGTCAACCACCTCCCAATTATGAAAATATGCCCAAAATGAAAAATATGTACATATTTTGATTAAATATGTAGAAATATTTATTTATTTTAATCAAATATGTATAAATATGCGATAACATCCAAATATGTGGAAATATGTGAAATAAAAGTAAGCTCAAACGGCTTAAAAAGTGGCAGTATGAATACTTCTAGTTGAAAAACGTCTGTAAATTGCATAGAAAAAAATATGTAAATACATACGAATCCGTTCCCTAATGATAACAATAAATAACATTCACACATATCAGAGTGGAGAAGTTACCTAGCGGTAACACTCCAAAAAACATTCTAAATTCTACATACTCCCTTCATCAGAGAGGAGATCGCGAGGCCACCTGTCTTTTAAGACGTCTGGAAATGTTCTTGAAGATAGATGTTTTGTACAAGTGGATTATGATGAGATTGAAATGTTAAGATGGAATTTTCTGTATCGTGTTTTCAGCCACTTGTGTTGCACGAAAGGAATGTTGCAAGTCTGTGTGCCATGGTTTGATTGGTGACGTAGAAAGGAGCGTTTGAGATTGTTCTATTCAAACAAGATCAACTCCAACATACATAAATAGATCAGTTGATTGGCTAATTATTATTAATTATAATAAATCAAACGACGTAGCTTGATGAGTGGAGAGAATTTTAGACTGCCAAGGTTTTTGAGCGTTTGGTTGAACCCCCACAGTTCGATTGGCCATAAGCCCAGACTGGTTTTAATATATAAGTCTTTTGTTGTCCTTAGTGAGTTTTGATCTGTTGTCGAGTAGTCTTTTCTCAGCGTCTGTTGAGTTCTGTTCTTCTTAAGTCTGACTATGAGGATTCCATGTAAGTCTTCTGTCTTAAGATAAAGCCCAAGGTAGCGGACTACGTTGACTACTGGTAAAGGAATAAGATTGTAAAAGACAGGAGGAAGAGTGATGCGTCGAAGAGTGAAAGTAATGTTTTGAGATTTTGTTTCGTTCAGTTTGATAGCCCCATTTTTCTAAGGAGGTGAGACGAGACTGAAGGTTTCTGTGAGCTATTAATGGATCTTTGTTAGTAGATAAGATGGCAGTATCGTCAGCATAGGTGAGAAGAGTAGTTTGAGGATGAGTAGATATGTCTGAAGAGTATATTGTGTACAGAATGGGGCCTAGCATGCTGCCTTGCGGAACTCCAGCGTCAGCATGGCTGAATAGAAAAAGAATAGTTCCTACCTTCACACTAAAATGTCTGTCAGTCAAGTATGATTTCAAAATGAGAAAATAAGTGGCTGGAAGAATGGTCTTGAGCTTCCAGAGAAGTCCAGTGTGCCACCATAACTTAAAAAAGGATATCTTACTTAATTCAAAATTAAAATTTGATTAACTACCAGAAAACTGTGAGGTGAAAGTTTCCCTTTAGGAGCATTTTACTGAAATGATTTTCCATTATACTGAGATTTTCTTGGTGTTCAATGGGGTTGAGGGGGGCTCGAAAACGTAATATTTGATGAAAATTTAAAATTTGATAAACCTAAACGATTCCAAAATTTTCCATTAATGGAGAAAGAATAACAAAACTAAATTGGAATCTGATCTATTGTTCAGAATAAATATATGATGTCAAATTCATTTTCTGAGAAAATGTGTATTTCCAAAGAAACAAACTGGATATATATAGAGGAAAAACTGTTAGTGCCAAAGAAAACTGAAAGAAATTTGTATCAAAATTTAACAAGTGTCGGCCGGAAAAAGGGGGAAAAAAGCAAGGAAGTAAATGACCTAAATATATGTATGTGTAGGTGTCTGTAGTGGATTTAATAACAAACCCTGTTTCCGGAAAACTGTTCTGCCAAGTTCTGACTTCCAACGGCAGGAGGCGATCCTGTCACTGTTTCACAACAGGTACGCTGGCCACCCTACCCTTCACCACCACCAATGCTTTCTATTTCTAAGTTCATTCTAAGAAGAAAGCTAGCCAGCCCCAGAAATGTGGAAATAAGACAGGCTTGCCAACACAATGGCGTGCGCGTGCGGAAAGATGGAGGGAGAGCGAGTAGCACCAGGTGGGCTATACAGCATAACGTTCAACTGGGAAAACGAATACTAAAAGGAAAAACATTTGAAGGTTTTCCTCAGCCTGAGAGAGAGAGAGAGCGACATCTCCCCCCTTACCCTATTTTCCATCCAACTACAATATAGCAAGGATATTAGAAATCATGACAGTTGGTTTTTCATTCCATACCAGAAAAGTTTTCCCCGTATTTTCCGAGTGTATGATATATATGTGTATAAATGTGTCAATATAAGGATGCAGTAAATAAAATTTGAAATAGTACTACACCCTGAATACATTCATTATTATTTTTATTATTTTTCAAATTATGCAAATCTTTTACCTTTAAAATAGTCACGCCAATAATAAATTCTTTCGCACCACAAACTTCAATTTAAGGGAATGAGTTTTCAGTTCTTACCTGCAACAAAGAAGAAGAAAAAAGAGATAAGAAAATTAATTCAAATTCAAATTTTCAGAATGCCTATATTTGTATCAATAACGGTCGCAAATAATTCAAACATGATAATTCATGTTGAAACATGTTTCAGCAAGATTCTGTGCTCAAGGGTTGTTATAGATAACAACTTCCATCACCGAATACTGTTTCCTGTACGTTCCTTTTAACGATTTCCGTTAAACTTGGTACATTCCCCCCCAAAAAAAAATTCATTAAAATTAAATCACCCCGGAATTAGACAACGATTGTAGTCATCACTTCCTTTTTTTCTATTTAAAAAAAAAAAGGATTGTAGTATAATCCAATAATTTTTTTTAAATATTAATATGGATTAAATAAATTAATAAAATTTCGAGTTTAATTAAAAATAATAAGACCGGAAGTAGGAACGTGCTTCTGTGAAGAGAACCTGCATTTTCCGTTTAAGAAAAAGTGAAAAGAGAAAGTGTTTATAACGACAAAAATATAATTTAATAATAATTGTATTATTTTCCATCCATTGTTATTTATGAAAATTACGTGAGGCCATACTTGCGAGCAAAAATAACTTCAAATGGTTATGATTTCAATTTTCCAAAGGTAAGAGTGGGTGGGAAAAAGGGAAAACAAGGTAGATCCTTTTTAACAGTAATAAAGTTATGGTAAGATAACTGGGAAGCCTGGAATCTTCTTCCTCCTCAACCTCGGCTCCAGCTATATATATATACACACTTAAGGACCAGCGAGGTCTTTTTTTTTTTGCTATCTTACTAAGGAGTATAGAGGACAAGGAAGAAGAAGGTCCTGAGGGAGCACTCTAGTTTCCATACTGTGGTACAGCCGGCAGATGATGAGGACTCTGTCCTAAGATAGACCCTACCACACACAGGACCTTCCTTCTTCTAAGTACTCTTCTTGAACCATATTCTTTCCTGCCCCCAACCCATCATCGCTCTTCAACTTTTTTTTTTTTTTTGGCAAGGATATTCTCCGGACGGAAGTAAACAGAAAACAAACAACAACAGTGAACAAAATTCTACCATAACTTTGTACAAAATTATGTAAATGTTAACTTACAATCTGCATACAAATTATTTAAAGGAAGAAAAAAATTGTTCTATGCATTTTTCTTTTTAATAATTTATCCAAAACTTTACTTTTTTTTGATGTTTTTTTTAGTTTTTCTAAATTTTTCCGCTTTTCTTTGGTGTATAAAAAAAAAAAAAAAAACAATATGGCGTGTACACTCACACGAAGTTATCTTATAACAATGCCCAGGATTAACCCTTTTATTGGCCCCCGTTAACCGGGGGCATCCAAGAGAAATTTCCAATTTGAACTCTTATTATGACAGTGTTCTCTCGTTACAGACAACACTATCCATCACCGGACAGTGAGCTGTAAGAAGCTCCTAGAAGGAGAAAATTCTATGGGTCAGCAGCTGGATTCGAACCCGGGACCTCCGCGTGGGAGTCCAATATGCTAACCGCATAGCTAATCCCTTCCCTGCTTAAGCTTATTAAAAATTATAATTTTTTTTTTTTTTGGATTGTTAAAATTAAAGGTTAGTAAGTAACTTTGTCCTTCCGGCTACGTAACTCTAAACAAGTCAGAACGGAAGACACACTAACGATTTTTGCGACTCTACGTCTTTTATAGGGTAAAGTCGGGTGAGATGGCCAATCGGGAGAGATGGCCAACGGCCGAAATTTAACCGAAATGACGCCCGACGGCGCTGCATGACCTCTCAAGTGATGAACATTCATGTCTGACTTCAGTGATTATTATTTTGGTCTGCGTCAAAGCGTTATTAATTAACTCAGAGAATAAAAACATTATCGCCTCAACAAAAAATTTTATGATAGTTGCATATTGCGTGCTGCAGCGAATGCATTTGTCGAAATTTTAGTGTTGTTTTTTACATATTAGGAAAGTACAGTATACATTAATGAATTCTAATTTCTAAAACGGTCAAAAAGTATGCGTTGAGTTATGTATATCTTGTTGGCCATCTCTCTCTCTAGCATTCGGGACAGATGGCCATTCCAACAGTAGGGATAGATGACCTACTATAAAGGGCCCAAATTCTCATTGTTCCTTTAAAAATCCATTGCTACCGGAAGTACCACAATTTTCCAAAAAACGTCATCTAAATTTTCTTGAAAATTTCGTTTATGTATCAATTTTTTTTTGAATAGTTTTTCACAGTAAATTCGTTTTTGGCCATTTTGAGTTGTGGTTAAATGTTTCTTGTAAGTAAAACGAAAGACGAGTATTGTAAAGGCATATACTCGTATACTATCTCCAAAATTTGTTAACATTCTATAGGCTGGAGTTTCCAGAGAAGTGTTAAAAATTGAAAAGAATGAAGAAGGGATATCGGGATCGCCCCGATTTTTTTTTTAGGTTGTGAATTTATTGTCAATAGATATTGGATAAACATAAGCTGAAACCATATACCTACCATACTACTACTGGCAGTCACTTATAACCATATTTATGGGTATTTTTGTGGTTTATCTTATGTGCCTTTGGATAGGTGTCGAATGGTTTGGGAGAAGTGGTTTGTAAACACAGGACGGCCTTTTTTTTTTTTTATCCAACACAAAATATGGTATGTGTGGATTGTGGAATAACCATGCTAAGCTTCGTGTGATATGTTTACTCAGTCTGGTTACGATCGAAGCAGTGAGCTTACGAAAGTTACGCTGAAAGAGAGAGTGGAGAGTGGAGAGCAAGAGTTGGGCTTCATTGAACTCCTACCAATCCCCAGACTTCCGCCGTGAACTCCCATTTCTGTACCCACCGCAAGTTGCAGAGAAGGCTTCTCTCTTTCTCTCTGTCCATAGCCTTCCAGTTTCACAGCCCATATTTCTCTTTCCATGCCTTTGATATGTGGCAACGCCATATAGTACATAAATATTTAGTTTATCTGATATAAGCAAAGAAGTGGCATACGTACACACACAATGGCAACCACACATCACTAGTTTTTGGCATCAGTTAGTGGGGTAAGTGCGCGCGTAGGGGAGCTGGGGCAAACACAGCATCAAGAATGAGATCAGTTTGTTTTTTTTTTGTTTTTTTTACTAACACTCTTAGAAAGAGTACATGGTTTTCACCGTTATCGTCACAATGTGCATGAGTCCGCGCATACGTACGTGTGTAGAAATGTACATACCGCCTTCCATATTTGTTTTGTGTCTTTTTTTTTGTGGGATGATGATGGTGGTGAGGGTGGTGGTGGGGGGAAAGGAAGAGATCATGTTGTGCCTGGATTATACATTTATATAGGATGTACCATGTTCTGTTATCTCGTGACACGTCGCAACTGTCAATAACACTTCATTCATATTGTCATCCGCCTGTGACACGCTTTATCAAACATATTTATCTCTTCTTTTTTTTTTTGGTGTTGGTGAGTGGGGGGGGGGGAGATTCTTTTTCAAAAACATTTCATCTCGTGTTACGCCGTAAACCAAGAGCTAGAACTGAATTGTCTGAGAAAAAAAAGAACAACAAATATTTGTATAATTCTCTCGCTACTATTAAGTAAGAGACCGTAATGCTTTCAAACCGGAAGAATAAAGTTTTGAGTCCGCTGTGTCCCGGAAATAAAAAAGAAATGGTTCCGGTCAGGAATACAGCTTAAGCTGTCATTGGATAAATTCAAATTTTATATTACTGTTCATTATTTTTGGTGACTGAATCATAGTTTCAATAGGATGAAAAATTAATGCCAGTTTCAGTCATTATAAACTTAATTATGCCGGAGCTTTCGACCTAGGGACTAGGTCATCTTCAGGGCTGTAAAAAATGGACAACTTATTAAACGATACTGACACAATAATCACTACAAAAAACATTAATAAGTCAAAAAGACAAATTTTTTCGAAGCTAAAAGACCAGACTGAAAAAGACAAACAATTAAATCTGATATACGAAATTGAATGCAAAGACTGTCACAAAAAATATATAGGCGAAACATCACAATATTTAAAAAAAAGACTGTACCAACACTCTTACGACAGAAAACTAAAAAAGAACACCACAGCACTTTCCTTACACAGCACACAGAAAATCATCACACATTCGATTTCCCAAACACAAAGATACTTAAATCAGAAACCAACACACAAAAAAATGGAAAGTGCTAGAAATGATATACAAATCTAAGTCAGAAAAACAGTCTAAATTTCAAAACTGACGCCAACAATTTAAACAACATACTACGCCAACTTACTACAAAAATACTTGACAATTGGCAACACTGACTTTCCTCACAACCAAACACATATCACACACAGACCGATCACACTCAGAGACAAAGCAGAAGACACACCCAACCCTCTATGTTGTAAAACAGTATATTGTAAATTAGGTAAATATTTTTGTAAATTTTCGTTACATTATACATATTCATTGTAATATAATAAATTGGTAATATAATTATTAACACACTGTAAATGTGTTCCACAGCCCTGAAGATGACCCTAGTCCCTAGGTCGAAAGCTCGGCAGAATAAAGTTTATAATGACTGTAACTGGTATAAATTTTTTCATCCTATTCAAATTTAATATTTAGATCGAGTGTTTACAGAGTTTTACCACATTACAGTCACATTGCTAAATAAATTTTTCCATTTTCGTTTAGAATTCCTCTCCCCCCAAACAGCTCCTACGATTTTCTTTACTGATTACAAACACGACAGAAAACTAAAAGAAAAACACCACAGCACTTTTCTTACACAGCACACAGAAAATTCGATTAGGTGTACTTGTTTTGCTAGAAGCTGGGGACATTTTCTTTTCAAAATGGTAAGTAATAAATATGACTGAAACGTTCGGAAAATTTATTTAAAGCTTGAGAATAAGTAGTAAGAGAAAATGACGTATTAAGGAAAATTCGTGATCAAGTTTTTCACCGGAAATGAGAGTTTTTGACTTTCTTCTTCTTCTTCTACCTCTTCCCGTGGTGCTACAGTCCTTCAAGAGAGAGTGCCAATCTACCCTGTCCTCGGCTTTTAGGCGCCATCTTCTAACACCCACCTTTCGCAGATCTCTTTCTACGTCATCCAACCATCTTATCCTGGGACAACCTTTACGTCTTGCGCTACCCCGGGTGTCCATATAATACTTTTTTTAGGAACTTAGTTTTTGACTTTAGAAAATAAAAATTAAGCAAACCATAGCAGGAAAATGAGTGGTCAAGCTAGACTTTTCTTTTTATCACTCAGTGTTATTTTGAGAAAACCATAGTTTAATGTCTTAAATTAATTTTCAAAAAAAAAAGAAGAAAATTCAGAAAAGTGGGTTTCCCGCTCTTGAAATGTCTAAAACCTTCTAAGGAAAGAAATTACGACAAAAAGATAAAAAAAAAGTAATCAATATCTACACCTGTTTGGAGAAGTTCCAGTAATTTCCTGTTTTATCGCCTTGCAAATATGTCTGTCTGTGTGTCTGTATATGTCAGTAAAAAAAAAAAGAAAAAAAAATAGGTTACAATCTTTGAATAGGATATCCCTATTGAAAGGGAATTTGACATACTGTGGGGGTTGGGGATAGGAGATTTACCAGAAGTAAACCAAACATTCCTTCTTCCAGCATCATTGGATGTCTATTCCAACTTTAGATCCATAGAATACTACCACTGGCACACTGCCATATCCTCCCCGCTAACCCCCCCCCCCAAAAAAAAACCAGGATTTGTGAGCAGTAGATCGGCAAGGAGCTATTGTAAAGAACTATTGGCAGGGATTTAGTAGGATTTCTATTTGAATATAGAAGGGACTGTTGCACTATCTGGTGACATCTAACTCAACCACTGTTATTCTGTTTTTTTTTTACCATGTATATATTGTACATATATATATATATATATATATATATATATACATAAATGTATTTGGTTTATTTATTTATATATTTTGAAAATAAACAATTTTTTGTTTTAAATATCTCTAAGATCTCTAAAAGGGAAGCATTTTAAACGAGGAGGACTGGAAGGATAGAGAGCGGTGGCAATTGGGTATCGGGGATATGACCGCATATGTTGTAAAGTACCCGGGGGAAAAAAGATTGAGCACCAGAAGTTCAAATTTTAAGTTTCACGAGGGATTCTTCGACCGGAAATGCTACTTAATTATTTTTAATTTTTATTACTTAAAACTCATTACAACACCAGGAGATAATTTTTCGGGTTGAATTCATGGGAAAACTCTAAATGGAAAAACCAGCAGGAACTTCCTATTTTCTTGTACGAAAAGTTTAGGAAAGACATAAGTTAAAAAAAAAAGAAAATTACTAAAACCCAAAGTTTGCCCCCCGTTAAAAAAAAAATCTAAACAAAGGAAAACCTGGTTAAGTGAAGATGGTTAGCTAACAAGGCTAGACGATATAATATTACCTGCAGGGCATGTAAACCCTTGATTAACTAGTTAAACATACCAACCGCACACTCTGTCCGTTAAGAGCGGTTTGAGGGGGGGGGAGGCTGTGCAAAGCGGAGTTGGGAGTGCCAGCAAGCCAGCCAGCCAGCTAGCTAGCACACTATAACCTCAAGTTCGACAGTGAGAAATTCAGTTAACGTGTCCATGTTAACTAGGGGCCTCTAGGATTTGGGGTGAGGGGTGTTAGTTAGAGGTAATAGTTTAAATGAGGGGGGGAAGCAATTCTCGAGTTAACGTTTAAACACCTTCCGGGATGTAGCTAGACCTCAGGATGGTATACAACTTGACCTGGTAGGCTGAAGACCAAAAACTTATTGAATTTGAAGGTTACATGTTTTGAATAATTTAGGATTAATCGTGTGTATTATAAATTAAATTATCATCACATTTCATCAATAATAAGGCGCCATGGTAGTCGAGCGGTTATAGGCTAGACCCGCAAAGCTAAGATGTATTGTGGTACTAGTCTAGCCCTTGGATTTTATTTAATGGTTAATATGAGAAATTTATGAAGAATGTTAGACAGTTATAGGCTAGACCCGCAAAGCTAAGATGTATTGCGGTACTAGTCTAGCCCTTGGATTTTATTTAATGTTTAATTTGAGAATTTTACAGTAAAGTATGTTAGGCGGTTATAGGCTAGACCCGCAAAGCTAAGATGTATTGCGGTACTAGTCTAGACCTTGTACTCGTATTTTATTTAATGGTTAATATGAGAAATTTATAGTTAAGTAAGTTTTTTAGTCGCCTCCGTCCACGACATCTAATTTGGTAGTTAGACGTAAAGCCCGTCTGAAATAATAGGCAATTACTTTACTTTACTTTTTACTTCATCAATAATTTGGAATTTTTCTCGATGCAAAAAAAAAGAGAAGAATTTTTGAAAAACTTAACAAAAATGTATCCAGTAATTTGGTACATCTTGTTTTCTTCAACTTTGACAATTTAATTGCACATTTTATCCTTATTAGGGTGGTAAGATGGTACCACAAACAGTGATGGCACTTTAGAGGGAAGCCTAACGTAACATAGAAGTTGTACTTCTTAAATGAATTTCCCTTGAAAAATGTCGTAAACAAAAGTTACGGATCTTCAATATTTGCAATCAGCACAGGAAGTTTAAATAAAATCTTTTTTTTGAGAAAATAAATTAAAAAAAGAAAAACTGGAAAATTATACTTCCGGTTTTCCTATTTTAGACCAAATTTCTGCAGACATCTAAGTTATAATTTTAAATTTGTACTTTTAGGCTTTACCCTTGACAGAAGACTTACATGGAACTCTCATACTCGACTTCAAGAGAACAGAACTCAACAGGACGCTTCCGACAACTAAAAAGACTACACGACAACAGAAAAAAACTCACTCTGGACAACAAAAGACTTGTATATGTTATGTAAGTATATTAAAGCCAGTCTGGGCTAATGGCCAATCGAACTGTGGAGGTTCAACCAAACGCACAAATCTCTCCAAAGGATCCAGTCCTTGGCAGTCTAAAATTCTTCACTCTACAGTTAAATGCTTGCAATCATCCATGGCCAATCAAACCATGGCACACAGACTTGAACATTTATTTCGTCACACAAGTTGCTAGAACCCTGTTACAGAAATCTCAATCTCATCACAATCCACTTTTACAACATCTATTTTCCAGAACATTTCCAGACAACACTTCTTAGACGTCTTAAAAGACAGTGAGTGGCCACGCGATCTCCTCTCTGATGAAGAGAGTCAGTAGAATTTAGAATGTTTTTTTGGAGTGTTACCGCTGGGTAACTTTTCCACTCTGTTATGTGCGATATGTTGCTTATTGTTACCCTTGTTGCTTATAACGCAAAATGCGTTGATTGCAACTAAATAAATGATTTAATAAATAAATAAATAAATTTGAACTTAAAGCGATTTTTATTTATTTTTTTTTTAGTGTAAATTGGATGATACAAACAAATACACGATAAATTAAAGACTAAATTTGAAAAACCACTTTTACAGACTACATGGAGATCAAAAGGATATTCCCTAAACTCAAAATCCCAAATATGCTCCAATAATGTAACCTTCTCTTATTGTAACACAGAATGTGGGGGGGGGGGGAAATGAAAGAAAAATGAAAAGTGATTCATTTAGTTCCATAAAGAAAAATTAATAAAAGAAGGAAATGTGTGAATATATGACGACAGAGATTTTCCATTCTGTTTTGACAAGTTCTCATACAATTTCCATAATTATCCTCGGCGCTCCCATAAAAAGAAGGGACAAAAAAACAAAACAAAAATGGTAAAGAAGCCCTGAACAAACAGCCGAAGTGGAGAAGTGAATTTTACTGTAAAATGTCACAGTCCGTTTTCATTTATAACCAGCACGCTAATGGATACCCGTCGACATACAACCTACAGGAACACAATATGTCCTACTCATAGCTAGAGCCCTTTTTTGCTAATACATTTCCATTTTTTCTGTTGTTGTTTTTTTTTCTTTTTTCATTTAACTTTCCACGAGTTCGCAAGGGATAACCAGCCCATATGTCTCTCCCACCTAACTTCAACATAAACCCACTCCTAAACAAGGAAGGGGTTGCTGGAAAAAAGAGGGAACTAAACTTCAGCTTGATTGATCCAAAGTTGTTTTAAGATCCAGCCAGCTGATATACTCTGACAAAAATTCGGAGCCTCATATATTCTGAGACCAAACTATTCCCTACGTTACTCGGCAATTCACATATTATATTAAATCCAAACGCACCCAGAAAATACGCCTATAATTCACGCATATCCGAGGCTACATTTCCAAACTCCTAGAAATGGAGTACATTAACAGCTGCCCACTGCTGCCCCTAAATAACTGGAGTTCTCTCTGTGCTCGTTCGCATAGCATTGTCATTTGGGCACCAGCAAACCCCCCCCCCCCCCCATTGGTGAATTTTCCAAATTCCTAGCCGCACAAGTGTGTCCTTGCTGTTTTCTCTCCACTAATTGCTGGAACCTTTTTTCGCAGTTACTCTCAGTGGTCCATTTTAATTGTTTGTCCCTGTGGAGCACGCCCAAACACATCTATTCTCATTTACAGCAGTTACTATTTCCATTATCAGGATAGGAGGGCATAATTTTTTCACATAAATTTCTCTGTAAGTTTATTTTTTTCTGCTTCTAACATCTTTTCTTACATTCAGGCAAAAAACCCACATCTTTAATTTCTTTAGCTTCATTTTTTTTTGTTTTCTTTTAATTTAAAGCGCATCAAGTTCATTTAAGCGCATCCGGAGCCTTTAATTGGACAGTTGCCCTTTACTCAGTGTTCTTGCGCTACAGTAAACTCAGTCCAACGACTAAAAAAGGGCCTATATTTGAAGCCAGGACCTTCGGCTTATTAGCAAGCACTACCATCTTAGCTCATCTTTGGCAGAACCAATACCTGCTTAAAGAATTAGTGCGGAATGACCCAGTTAGAGGTATTCACCAAAAAGTATTAAATGGTAAAGGAGTGAATAAGAGTTTTCCTTGGAAGTTTACCTTCTAAATCGTGAATGAATTCATAAGACCAGAGGAGAGAATTTAGTGGAAGGAATTATCCAGGATGTGCAGACATTATAAACGATAAGAAGCTAAGGTTTCTAATAACTACAGACTAAGAGACGTTGATTTTTGTTCTACGGATGAAATCAGACAAGAAGCTGGAAGTGTGAATACTGAGGGAAGGCTTTTAAAGCTAGCTAAGGACAATTCTTCAGTGTAAATGCTTAGGATATTCAGGAATCAACAGATCTTCGACAGTACTAAATAGTTCCGGAGTTTCATTAAAACCTGGCAAAAAGTGGAGTGAATTATCTCAAAGAAGTTTTGAAACACCATTATTAAGGGATGGGAAGTAGATGAATTTCGATTGATTTCAGCAGAATTTGATTTGGAATCCGATTGGTTCGATAAAGATAGGTTAAAACTACCAGTTCGGTATTATAAATTGGAAGCAGCCGAGAGGTTTAGGTTTTTGTAATGCTTTGGGTAGGATAAGTGTAATTTTGGGGCCAAGTTCTTGCGCCTCAAAACGCTATAAATAAACTCAAAATATGACTCAGGAAGATAAAGAAAATCTGATATTCCATGATTGTTGATTGACCCGAAAAGGACCCGAAAAGAACTAAGAATTGTAACCAGGAAATGGGTTTGTATAAATTTAAAGGAAAATAACACAGCTTTGGTAGTCTTAAAAAGAGGCACAAGTGCCGAGCCCTTAAAACCATTTAAGGGATATACTTTTAAACGGCCATGATGTGCAGCAAAGAAGAAGGGATTATAATGGCCAAGAAAGTAACCTATGGAAGGAAAGATGGCCGCCATACAGGTAGACATTGCCTCTGGAGAATCTCTCAATGGCAGCGAAAGCAATAGGAAGTAAGAAAATGGCATCATAAAATCATAATGGTGAAAGAGCAGATAAGCACTAGTACTTAGAATTGTAATACAAGTTGGCAAGCTTGAGCTACTTACAAAAAAAAAAAAATATAAAAAATAAAAATAAAAGAGAATTGGTTGTATAAAATTTCCCTACAAGAAAAGTTGAATATTTTCCAGAAAGACTCGTAAAAAGAAAGGGGAAAATCTGATAACAAGACTATCACGACTCTCTCTTCAATTCTGAAGAATTTTCACAAACTTCGACTTTTTTTTTACTAAATGGCTTCGACCCATTCGCTGTGAACAACGAGTACACTCGTGGCATCTTAAGTAAGCTCTCTAGTATGTAGAATTTTGAACTTAAAAACAAAGTCATACAAATAGTATTGCGTAAAACTTAAAAAAATATTATACTTTGTTGTTTTTACTACGATTTAACACTAATGATTTATGGACAAGATATACATAAACTGTATTACAGTACAATTACAGTTTTTTGTAAAAAAAAAACAAACAAAAAATGAAGAAGAAAAATCTTCAGCTGGAGGAAAAAGTTAGAGAAGGGAATTCTTTTAGTATCTGTAGGGAATGGAAGGATCTTAAGTGGTTATTTGGCGGCAAAAGAGGGTTAGAATGTCAATCCTGGAGTGGATAAGAGTTTCAGTTGTCGATTTTTTACTAAAGGAGTGCACCGGGATCAATGCAAGCTATCTCATGGATGGAGTCAGCTCTAGTATAAGTTGAGGGGAGCCAGTCGCAAGTCTAAGAAATGTGGTACTTTGTTGTTCTGAAGTTTCTTGATGTTACTACCACAGGCTGCTGGAGGAGCAGGTGTTGAGTAACCTGATGTCCACTTTTGAAGAGGAGGAGTCTATTCTGTACAGTCAAGTGAGAGTAAAGGAAATAGTAGTCTTGTTAGTCCAGTTTATCGGAGTTCACTTTGTCCTCAACGTGGAGTAGAGAAGGTCAGATTGTTGTCCAAAGTTAAGCCGAGGTATCTTGAGGTGGGTAGACCATGGTGATCAGAATATTGTTATGACTAATTTGTCTGTAGAAGAAGGGCCTAAAGGTTTATAAAGAGTATGACACGTTAGTCTTCTCATGGTTTATTTTGATTTCCCTTTTAGTGACGTATTTAGTCAGTTTGTGCATTGTTAAAATCTGTTAGTGGTAGTGTCGATTTTCCATGATGTCTTATACAGAGCTATTTCATCAACAGGAAGATTGATACGAGAAGGTTTAGGGAGAAGATTTATGTATGTAATGAATAGGATGTGAATTAGGATAGAACCTTGAGGAACGCCTGCTTCGATTGGATAGGAGTATGAAGAGGCAGAGTTTAGGTGAGCGATTGAGATCAGTGAGTAGAAAGAAGCTGTATTCAATTAGACGAAAGAGAAGTCCAGCATCCCAAACGGTGGCGAACAGAAATCATGTAAAGCATAAACATCCACTGTGGCTTTTAAAATGTATAAGTATTTACGTATAAATGCAGGTGTCCCGTAAATTGTTGAATGGGTAAGTGAGTAAGAACTCGAGTTTGCCTATGGGTTCGGTAAACCCAAATAGTCGCACACATTAACTATCTCTGCAAGCCTCCTTCTGGGGTGTTTAAAATGAATGATCTCAGGGTTTTCAGCGTAAATTCTATCTGTTTAGTGGGCTACCCGCAGGGATGCCAAGTTCCCTGAAGAAGTGGCTAGTCCACTTGCCCCTACGGGCAACTTTTTAAAAAATTGGTAACTACATAATAGGGATCCTGCAAAAAAAAAGCATCTGGAATTCCATTGCTACCACGAGAGTATTATAATCAGCCAAAAAAACACACACACACTAACACGATTTCCAGCGAAGTTTTGGTCACATAAATAGTAAATTACGAGGGTCGTTTGAAAAGTCCGTGCAAAAATAAAAACTACTTAATTTTTTGGGGTAAACCTTTTTTATTTTTCAACATAGTCTCCTTTTAGGCTTATACACTTCGTCCAACGCTGCTCTAGTTTGTTGATCCCTTCCGAATAATACGATTTGTCCAAGTCTGAAAAATAGCCATTCGCTTCTGCAATCACCTCCTCGTTTGAATAAAATCTTTTTCCCGCCAGCCATTTCTTCATATTGGGGGAACAAATAGTAGTCCGAGGGAGCCAAGTCTGGAGAATAGGGGGGATGTGAAACGAGTTGGAACCCTATTTCCATTAATTTTGCGACCACAACTGCTGAGGTGTGAGCTGGTGCGTTGTCGTGATGGAAAAGGACTTTTTTGTGGGCCAATCGTGGGCGTTTTTCTTGCAGCTCGGTTTTCAAACGGTCCAATAACGATGAATAATATGCACCTGTAATAGTTTTACGCTTTTCCAGATAGTCGATGAGGATTATTCCTTGCGAATCCCAAAAGACAGTCGCCATAATCTTTCCGGCCGAAGGAACGGTCTTCGCCTTTTTTGGCGCAGATTCCCCCTTGGTAACCCATTGTTTACATTGTTCTTTGGTCTCAGGAGTGTAGTGATGTATCCATGTTTCACCCACAGTGACGAAACGACGCTTAAAGTCCTGCGGATTCTTCTGGAACAGCTGCAAACCGTCCTTGCAACACTTCACACGATTTCGTTTTTGGACAAGCGTGAACAATCGTGGCACCCATCTTGCGGAAAGCTTTGTCATGTCCAAATGTTGATGCAAAATATTATGTACCCGTTCATTCGAGATGCCCACAGCACTAGCAATCTCACGCACCTTCACTCTTCTGTCATCCATCACTATATCATGGATTTTATCAATGATAACCTCAACAGGGCGTCCAGAACGTTCAGCGTCACTTGTGCCCCATTTGGCCACTCCGAAAATTTTGAAACCACTTATAAACTGTTCTAATCGAAGGTGCAGAGTCACCATAATGTTTATCAAGCTTCTCTTTAGTCTCCTGAGGCGTTTTGCCTTTCATAAAGTAGTGTTTAATCAACAGACGAAATTCTTTTTCGTCCATTTTTTCAAAATCACTCGACTTCCTCGATTCAAACGAATGCCAAACACAAAGAAATAGACCGATCTGGCTGAAACTTGGTGTGTGTTCTTCCAAGAGATGCTACTAACTAAACATAACCTCGATACGCGCCAGTGGTGCTATCTCTCTGACTTTGCACGGACTTTTCAAACGACCCTCGTATTAGCTTCGCAGGTCTCGCATCTAACCGCTCGGATACCGTGGCGCCCTGGTCACATAAATAACTCCTTTACAAAATCATAATGAAAGGGAAGTAACAACTAAATTTCTCTTTGATTAACATCCAATAGTAATCAATTATTTAAACATGGTCAAATTCACCCCCCCCCCCCCCACTATCAATCTAACTATTCTAGAATGCAGTCTGATTACTAGCTACTGCATACTAAACTGCATCAAGTTTATTTACTAGTTCCCAGAATGCGAACTGCATTATAATGACCCTTTTACCATATCCCTTGAACGATCATATTTTGCCCTATGCATGTATTACGATATGAACTTTATAGGTAACTATAGTACAAGATTAATTAACTGTTAGGTTAACTTTAAATTATGTTTTTGTTTGACTAGTGGCTGGTATAATATTGGTATCCTTTTTTTAGTAATGTATTAAATTTTCCGGAATTAATTTAATTTAGAATGATTTTTACGATATTCCTATCACCGGAAATGACAGCAACATAGCAAGACGTTAGGAAGTTAAAACAGTATTTAAGAAGGTTTCTTTTAGGAAAAATTTTCAATCACTTGTGACAAAATAAAATTGCACTTTCTTCACTAAATTTAATGCAATAATTGGCTCTTGGTTCAACGATTGCTGATAAAATTTATTACCGGAGTCAGGTTATTTTGATGTAATGGTGGATGTGCATTATTTTTGTGGGAAGTTTTATTCAAAAGAATTTGTTTTTCTTGAAAATAAATATTTGTTTTTCATCCTTTAATTACTTTCTCCTGTTTTTCCTTTTAAAAACTGGATTATCTCTAAGCTTGAAGGCAATTTCACTTGTCTTCTAGAAGAGAAAAGATACGTCCAATAGAATTAAAGCGGATATCTACCCTTTCTCAAGCGGCATCAAGCAGAGAAGGAAGAAAGGTCTCTCCGTGGGAGCCAGAGTAACTAAAGTAGGAGTGATGCTAATATTAGAGGACAAGTAGAGTTAATGGGACAATAAGATCAAGTAATGGATCATTAGCAAGGCGGAACGCCGTCTCCCGAGTTAATCTCACTTACCCACTCCACTGCCGCCAGCTGGGGGATATCCATCCCCACTAACTAAACTTACAATCAACCGTCTAAACTCACTCGATCCTATCTTCACGCGTATGTGGGCGTCTCATGCACGCATTTCCCATTTTAAGGAAAACTTGAGTGTTTCCATGTTGAGGAAACTTCATTACTCCTGCCATCTATATTATAGAATCTTCAACCGGAGAACGTGAAAATCAGTAGTATCAACTTAGAATGTTGTTTTAAAGTGCAGAGGATATCCTGTACAGGAAATGGGTGAAACAGGAAAAACTAAATTGACCGCTCAATGATGAATAGTTTCCCAAATTTCCATGGTCACCTTTATGGCCACCAAGATTTCCAGACAAGTGTAATAACAATAACTAAAGAATTAAACCAACAACTTTTGGTCGTACATGGGAAAAATTTAAATACCTTAATACTTTTTAGGCCATAGCGCACAAGATTACTGGTATATTTCACAATGTCACTTGTTCAGGGTTCTCGACGATACCTGCGGGTATTCCAGCTTAACAACAACACTATCCCGTATGCTCAGTACTAATGTGGTTGGGACCCGTAGTGCTGGATAATATCGCTGGTTTCCAAATCCAAATGTGATTTCCCAAGATTTCGAAAGATATGTTTTTTTTTTCAGGAAGAGCAAGAACAATAAGGGAAAGCGAATGCCTTAAGTATTGTAAACCAACTTTGGCAATAAAGACTTTTGTTTTCACTCATTAAAAGAAAAAGAAACGATTATTTTTACTATGCAACTTCCTTTAATAACAATCGACAGGCATTATCGATTATATTATTTTAATTAAACTCAACTATGTAACTTGATTTTTTTTGTTAATATACGTATTTTTTTTTCCATCATAATCTCAGTCATAACATTGTACCATCAGTGAGTGAGTCATAAAAAAACGGAAGCGTATAAGCTCCCAGGAAATTGAGTAATTTTATACTGAATTTATTTTTCACATGACGTCTCTTTTTTTGGGGGGGTAAAAGCTTTAACAGCGGGGGGTGTGGTGACTCCATGTGGGTATCACATTTCAAACGGACACAGAACACCCTAGTGTTACGCTAAGCGAGGGTTCATTTTACGTCACTGAAATACTGTTATCAAGGTTAAAAATAATTACTTTCATTTACGGGAGAATTGGATCTACTGGCTTATATTCCCATAAAGTTAACTATTTAAAAAAAATCCTCTTTTTGAGCTCGTCACACTTTTAATTACACTAGATATTTGACTTTTGACTTGGTTAGTATTTTATAACTTATAAAGTCCTCCATTAGGCCATACTACAAAATATAAGCAATCGTAATTAAGTCCCGTTTGTTGGGACCCAAAAATAAGCATCCTTCAGTATATGAAACTGCTTTAGGTATGATAAATTATTTAGGAAGTCGTTTTAATATAATTTATGCGCGTAAGATATCATTTCTTCCAAACTAATCATTATTCTATTCAGATTAAAATTATACTATTGTTGTTATATTGATTAAAGATGGAGGTAGAGAATTCCAGAATATAGGGGATTGAATTAGGAATGATACATTGCTTTTTCCCTATGGTACTACTGGTTCTGGAGAAACCTTTACAATACAAGACCTTAAAGAAGTTCATTTACTAAGAACAGATGTTGTTCGACTTATAGTTCGACGTAATGGCGCCCGGAGCTTTTTTCAGTGCACTGCCGGCCTCCGAACAGTGTTCTCTCGTTACAGACAACACTGTCCATCACCAAATCTAAGGGTCAGCAGCTGGATTTGAACCCGGGACCTCCGCGTGGGAGTCCAGTAAGCTAACCGCATAGCTAATCCCTTCCATTGAATTAGGAATGAATTTTTGCGATAAACTTGAACTGAATGGAGAAAATGTAGAATTGAGAGAAATTTGTAAAAGCAAAAAAAAAAAAAATTGGAAGTAATGCCTATTTTTTCAGGCAGTCTTTGCATTCCAACTACCAAATTAGGTGTCGCAGACAGAGGCGACTAGCAAACATACTTTACTATAAATTCCTCATATTAAACATTAAATAAAATCCAAGGGCTATACTAGTACCGCAATACATCTTAGCTTTGCGGGTCTAGTCTATAACCGCCTAACATACTTTACTATAAATTTCTCATATTAACTATTAAATCCAAGGGCTATACTAGTACTGCACTACATCTTAGCTTTGTGGGTCTAGCCTATAACTGCTCGTCTATCCGTGACCCTTTAAAAACCTTTTAAAACCACATTTTCCGGATTCTGGCAACACCAAGAGACCTAAGCGATCCGTAAAAAAACTGCCTTCCAACGTCGATAACTACCCAACTACTGTTATGATAATATAAATACCTATTCTACCCTACATGTATCTTTTAAAATGCTTTCTCTTTTTTATCATGTATGTAGTAAATATATATTCTAGAAAATATTTTCCATTACCACTTCTCTCTTTTTTTTTACTGCAAACTCCTGCTAATTACTGCTAATGTCCTAGAGATATTTATTATCATGGGTTTTTCCGCCTCTAATGCACATGATATGTTGTTTACACCCAAAGATAATAAAAAAAAACTAACCAGATAAATGCTATGTATTTTAGAAGAGGCGTATGTACATATATAGCGTGGAATTATGAAAATTATGTAACACGCTCTTGTTTTCTATTCTGTTTGTATATAACACGCAGATAAATATTATTACAAATGATGCGATACCAATCATCAGATAGATTGCACGAGAATATGCACAATACAACTTCCTGTAGAAATGTACACAAGTTCCTGTTTAGCTTAGATAATATATTTATATTGTCCATTTATTTATAAAATAGTTTAAATAAATTATCAGTTATCAAAATTGATGAAAGATTAGAGTTGAATACAACTATAATTATTAATTCAGAAAAATATTTATTGGGAAAAAACCTCTTGAGTAAATACTTGCATGACATTATCTTACTAGTCCGCAAAGATAATATATATTGTGGTATAGTGGGTTAGATTCCCGAACTAGGTCTTGGATTTTATTTAATGGTTAATACGAGAAATTTATAGTAAAGAATGTTCGCTAGTCGCCTGCGTCCAGGATACCTAATTTGGTAGTTGCCTGCCTGAAAAATAGGCTATTACTCTCATGCTTTGACCAAATTAAAGGTCAAATCTGGTCCATCAAAATACTGGAAGCACTCCAGATATTTCTTAGCCTATGATACCACACAGTTCGTACTATTTCTCCAGCCAGTAGCCAAAGAAAATCTAGACCAACGCATCGTTAGCGATTTTTAGTAAATACTGCTGGTAGAAAGATATAGACCAAAGTGTAGGAGAATAAAGCCTCCAGTTTCCGGATAAAGATGAATGTGAGAAGGAGCAAAGAAATGCAGAAGAAACAGCTTCCTTAATAAAAATACTAAATTCATCAAGATGATCAAGACTGTGGTCAAATATTTACAGCATAGATCGGAACACAGCCCCCCTGCTCACCAAAAAAATGGCCGGAAACGATTTTTTTTTTTCTTTTTAAAGAAAAATTATTGATGTAAAATTATCTATTGATAAAATATCAATTCAACAGCAAATCGAAATATAAAGCTTGAGCTTGTTGCGATTTTTCCATTTTCATTTGTTCACTCACACATAGGGTCATAGACCATTTTCTAAAAACCCGCTTTTTCGTATTCAGGATGCCCCAAAAAGGATATTACCTAGGAAAATCTTAAAAAAATAAAATTGAAATGATCGTAATGATTTCCGCACCCGATATAAGAAAAATTAAAAGTGAAAATTTTAATGCTTATTAGATTTAGAATATTTTTTAGAAAAATTGATTTTCTCACTCCGCAAACAAGAAAAGAAAATTATATAATGCATATATATAAGACTCATAATAAAATTTAAAAAAATAAATTGCGTCTATTAGTGGGGAAAGTGCATGAAAATGAAAGTTGAAACTCTAATGTGGTTCAAGCTGGAGGCGGAGAGAGAGAGATAGATAAATGTTGAACGGTCTTCCGGTTTGGTATGACGGTTTAAGGAACAAAAAAAAAATGTGCAGGTTAGAAATGATGTTTAATTTAGGCAGAAGATAATTTCCGCAGGGAATTTCATCTAGAATAAGAGAGAGATGAATGTAGGTGGACGTAAAGGTGGAAGAAGTTGATGGAGATTGGGTGCGTAGTAGGTCCTGAGAGAAAGAGAATTAAAGATAGAGTGAAATGAATGGATAGAATAAAAAAAAGTGATCCTTGGAGGTAATCTAAAGGAATTAGAAGGTGTGTCTTTTTAAGACCCAGTTTAGTTGGGAGTCAGTAGTCTGAAACGGAAGGGGACGCGGTAGCGCAACCAGACTAGACACTTGTACTCTTCTTCTTCTTCTTCTTCTTCTTCTTCTTTCAAGCGACCACTTTAAATAAAAAAAAAAAAACTAAGTTCGGGGGCGTAGCAAGAAATGAAAAGCTTTAGAAAAGTCGTAATATCTTTTCCACGCGCTTTAAGCACGTCGCCCTCATCCTGAGATATCGCCAGGAGATGCTTCCACAGGGTTTCTCTTTTCTCATCATATCATCACATTCTGCGGGACTTATCTCGTAGGGCAACCACCAACAAGCAGCAATAGTATTGCCCTATTCACACTGTACACATCTCAACAAGCACTGACTATACTCAGCTCCCTCTAAACCATAACCTCCCTTCTCCCCACTATCAACTTCCGCGTTTTTCTCCGCGGCCCCCTTCCAGACCAAAAAAAAAGAAACCTTACAAACGCTATTAAAGCAGTTTTCCGCTCATATCTTGCATCCACGCCTTCTAGGTATTTTTCTTTTTCCTTGTAGACCACCCTCGGCACATCAGCACGACATAAGTACTTAAAGAAAGGGAGTTGTGAAACTTTGATACCTCCTTATTCCCTTCTGTACGTGCTGGCTTCTGTTCCTGCGTGAAAACTTAGGAGCTGTTTTCTGATTTAGCACAGATAGAAATTTGCTTAAAATTCTAGTTGCACTTCTTATTTCCGTTCAAAGTGGATAAAACTTTTATCTTGACAAACTTGCGTTTAGGGCCCCCCCAAAAAAAATAAATAAATGGAAATTCCTCTAAAGTTACTGCAACACGAGTGAAGGCGGCAGCCTGGAATAACCATTTCCTGCAAGCTAACCCCCCCAGATATTCTGAGGATGGAACTTTAAAATTAACCGAATCAGAGAGGATTCTAAACAAGACTCATTCAACTACATTGACTGCCCAGGGAAGCCCCAAGAAGAAAGGTGAGCCGGCAAAAATGTTCCTTCGCCTTCACACGTATGTACTCCAAGAAAATGGTTTCCTCCAAATTAAGAGAATTTGCAAGAATTCTACCAAGAGTAGAACATCTAATCATTGCCGAGACTTTCAAGGAACGTTCCAGGAATTATAGGAACCAAGGTGTAGAGGCATTAGGAATCAATACCTTCACATCCTTCAAATCACTTCTCAGTAGATAATCTGAGTTTGGTTTCTTCTCCCCCACTCCCCCACAGCAACCGCAAAAAGAAGTAGAGTAATATTGAGCATTGCTTCAATTCCGACTGTGGGATAAGTCCTCATACTCTCTCCAACAGCCGGTTCAGTTAGCTGCTTGGCATAGCAAGGAGATGGAGATAAGATAGCTAGCTTGGATTCCTCGCCAGCACAAGAGGTAAAAGGACGAAACTAGTTCCCTACTCAAGCAGTACAAATGAACAAATGATAGCTAAAAAGAATAGTTAAGCCTAGAAAAGCGCCTAAGTTAAGGGATACGCTTCGCTCTAAAGGCCTACTTTACAGAATTGCACTACCACCAGCACAGTATTGATGAGAATTATGAAATAAGTAGCTGAAAAGCGAGTTTTTCACCATATTCTCGCTGTTATTTCAATTTTTCCGACTGCGAAAAATAGGTGTCGAGAGATTAAGTTGCTTTAATAAGCCTACAACATATGGCTCATTTACCAAGCCCACAACAGCTGCATCCCGCTCAAGAAGACGTAAAACAACAAGAAAAGAAAGTCGAACACCCTTATTCCCTTAAGGGCTGCAAAAGAAGGAATTTTTTCCCCCTTTTTTTTTTATTAGGGTCATAAAAATTATATAATTCACCTTAATAGGAAATAAAAAGGGGCTTCTATAATAATAAAAAAAACGGAAGTGACCTTTGCAACAGGCTTATATAAAACAAACAGGAAAGAGGCGTATGTGTTTGTAATGATGGTCGCTATATAATGTTATGTGGGCCTTTGTGTAAGTTAAAAAAAAAAAAAAATAACAGTAAAGTACCTGGCGGGTCAGAACAGGAATAGTCCCTAAGAGTAATTAAATCTCAGCGCCCTTCTGTATTGTTGCGGGAAGATTGGCGCGCGTAAGTACGAACTTTTTAATTGAATCAAGGTAAGTTGGCAATACTGCTTTTTTGTTTTCGTACGCGTGTCTCGGTGTGAATTTTTATTATCATGGTTTGCCGCAAAATTGAGAGGGCTGTGGTTTTTTTTTTCTATGAGTGTGTGAGTGAGAGAGAATGAGACAGGTTAGTGCATTTGTTTGAAAGAGAAACAAAGATGGAGATACTACTAGTAAAAAAAAATCGTACGCGAACTCACACTTCTTTCTGTTAATTACTTTCTTACAATTAATTCTCTCAACTTATTTACAATTTCTTTGAAACTTAGTATTTTTACTAAAAAAATCTGACATTAATAGTAGATATACGAGGGTCGTTTGAAAAGTCCGTGCAAAAATAAAAACTACTTAATTTTTGGGGGTAAACCTTTTTTATTTTTCAACATAGTCTCCTTTTAGGCTTATACACTTCGTCCAACGCTGCTCTAGTTTGTTGATCCCTTCCGAATAATAGGATTTGTCCAACTCTGAAAAATAGCCATTCGTTTCTGCAATCACCTCCTCGTTTGAATAAAATCTTTTTCCCGCCAGCCATTTCTTCATATTGGGGAACAAATAGTCCGAGGGAGCCAAGTCTGGAGAATAGGGGGGAAGTGAAACGAGTTGGAAACCTATTTCCATTAATTTTGCGACCACAACTGCTGAGGTGTGAGCTGGTGCGTTGTCGTGATGGAAAAGGACTTTTTTGTGGGCCAATCGTGGGCGTTTTTCTTGCAGCTCGGTTTTCAAACGGTCCAATAACGATGAATAATATGCACCTGTAATAGTTTTACCCTTTTCCAGATAGTCGATGAGGATTATTCCTTGTGAATCCCAAAAGACAGTCACCATAATCTTTCCGGCCGAAGGAACGGTCTTCGTCTTTTTTGGCGCAGATTCCCCCTTGGTAACCCATTGTTTAGACTGTTCTTTAGTCTCAGCAGTGTAGTGATGTATCCATGTTTCATCCACAGTGACGAAACGACGCTTAAAGTCCTGCGGATTCTTCTGGAACAGCTACAAACCGTCCTTGCAACACTTCACACGATTTCGTTTTTGGTCAAAGTGTGAGCAATCGCGGCACCCATCTTGCGGATAGCTTTGTCATGTCCAAATGTTGATGCAAAATATTATGTACCCGTTCATTCGAGATGCCCACAGCACTAGCAATCTCACGCACCTTCACTCTTCTGTCATCCATCACCATATCATGGATTTTATCAATGATTTCTGGAGTAGTTACCTCAACAGGGCGTCCAGAATGTTCAGCGGTCACTTGTGCCCATATGGCCACTCAGAAAATTTTGAAACCACTTATAAACTGTTCTAATCGAAGGTGCAGAGTCACCATAATGTTTATCAAGCTTCTCTTTAGTCTCCTCAGGCGTTTTGCCTTTCATAAAGTAGTGTTTAATCAACACACGAAATTCTTTTTCGTCCATTTTTTTTGAAAATCACTCGACTTCCTCGATTCAAACGAATGCCAAACACAAAGAAATAGACCGATCTGGCTGAAACTTGGTGTGTGTTCTTCCAAGAGATGCTACTAACTAAACATAACCTCGATACGCGCCAGTGGTGCTATCTCTCTGACTTTGCACGGACTTTTCAAACGACCCTCGTACTGCTCATGACAGTGATGACCCAGCTCCCCGGGGGCATCTCATTAAAAAAAAAAACGTTTCTGTTAGAAACAACATCAAAGATTGGCCTAATATAACTTAATCGCGTTACGTGATTATTATATCGTGGTAGTCTGTAAATATGTGATTAGTAAAAGAATTTCTTCCCACAAACTCCTCGAAAATCATAACGATTTCAATGATTTTTCTTAACAAAAAAGTGAAGTAAAGTAATCGCCCATTTTTGTCAGGCGGGGGGCTTAACCTCCAACTACCTGTTAGGAACCATAGCCAGGAGCGGAAGCTCATATTTTACTGTAAACAATTTTTTTTTTTTAACAAATAAAAAGTAGTCGAGCTGGGGGATCTCTCACTCACAAAACCACGCTCTTGACCACTACACCAAGTTTAAAGTTAATTAAGAGAGAATTAAAAAAAAAAAATGGAAAAACCTTCATGGCATCTTCTAGCATTATTTAGAAGCCCTTGCTCCAGTCTCCTATTTTACACAAAACTGAATAGCATACTCCCAAGTATTGGGAGCTCGATATAACGGAAATGGATCCCAGCGTACACTAACTAGCCGATCTCTTCCCCTAAAGGAACCTTAACTTTAAAGAAAACTTTCCCACTTGGAGTATAACTCATAAAGAAAGGAAAAACTACTTGAATGTTATAATTTCCACGACTCTGCAATAGTACTTAGAACGTTTTCTTTTAGAGAAAAAAAAAACCAATCTCAAGAATACAAGCACAACTTAAAAAAAAAAAAAAATGGAATCAAGATGAAATGATTCAATCTTGATGAAATGATTGGAGGGGGGAGTTAAGAAAAATTAATGACCTCGATCATCATTATTTTGCCTCCCCCTTCCCTTGAACCCCCCCTAAGTAACGGTTACTGCGACTTCTTCATTGGATATATCGTCCCCAGTTCACCATCCAAGTTATTCGCATCCATACTTGCCCTATATCTGAAACAATAAGCGATAATATGGCCCCTCCCATTTCACTGCAACTTCCAACCATGATTGGATTCAATGGTTGCTTCTCTACGACAGCCAAGATTTCTCTCTCTCTCTCTCACTCTCTCTCTCTTGGAAATTAAAGAAAGAAGAGAAAAGAAATACGTAGGACTAAAACCAAGAGAAAGATACACAAATATGAACTCATAATGGTGGAAAATACCCATCATCCTCTTCTAAAGGAATTAATTCGGCCGAAGATTTCTTTTTCTTCTTAACCTTTCCTCCACTAACGCCTACCAAAAACTCTCTCCCATTCGAGTAGCACACCCAACCATCCCATTCCCCTAACTTCCAGCATTTTAAGACCACCTATTTTCAACCAACAGAGCAATACACTTCTGGAATCTTTAGAATCAGCGAGTTCATTTTCATTTTTCCTCAACTCCGCGCCGCCCACTCACCCCCCCAGAAAAAAACCAGCTTACTCTCCTTTATAATAAGTCTTAAAAAGTTTTAGAATAGTCTGTGTAACTCCTACTACCCACTTGACCCTTACCCCGCTACAATATTATCGTTTGCGATATAGTATTTCTCTTATTTCTAGTACCAAAGGATCTTGAAAAGGGGATGAATAAAAAAGATGGAGAAAAATTTGTTAAAAAGGAAAAAAAAAAATTAACAGAGCTTAGAAAAATGGAATAAGAAAGTTTTAACAATAATTAATTAAAAATTCTGGTGTGAAAAACCATCCCCCATTTTCTCCAAACTTGGAATTCTTACTGCTAAATAGGAAGTAAAAGTAAGTAAAGTAATTGCCTATTTTTTAAAGCAGGCTTTACAGCTAACTACCGAATTAGATGTAGTGGACGGAGGCAACTAGCAAACATACTTTACTATAAATTTCTCTTATTAACCATTAAATAAAATCCAAAAGCTAGACTAGTACCGCAATACATCTTAGCTTTGCGGGTCTAGCCTATAACCGCCTAACATACTTTACTATAAATTTCTCATATTAACCATTAAACAAAATCCAAAAGCTAGACTAGTACCGCAATACATCTTAGCTTTGCGGGTCTAGTCTATAACCGCCTAACATACTTTACTATAAATTTCTCATATTAACCATTAAATAAAATCCAAAAGCTAGACTAGTACCGCAATACATCTTAGCTTTGCGGGTCTAGCCTATAACCCTCTAACATACTTTACTGTAAATTTCTCTTATTAACCATTAAATAAAATCCAAGGGCTAGACTAGTACCGCACTACATCTTAGCTGTGCGGGTGTAGCATACGTATAACCGCTCGGGTATCGTGGCGTCCTACTGATAAATAGTGAACTTTAATTTAAATCTAAAATTACTTCTTTTTCTTAAGAGGGAAACTAGAAATATTAGAGCTTTTTCTGAAAATGGATCTTCATAAAATAAATTTAAAATAAAACTGGATTCTGGAAGGGTCACTGGAGCAGTAAGAAGCTCCTAGCATGAGGTAATAAAAATCAGTTTAAAGTATTAAAAATAGTACTGTATTGAAAAAAAATGTCTTTTCGTAAAAAGTCTATGTTTCATGAAAATGTTGTCGTCAGAGTTTGCCTCAAATTTTTTTTTTTTGCTTTTAAATAGTTTCAAACAATAATTAGGTAACTTAAAAAAGAACCCCTTCCTTTAGAGAGTGCGGTAGGGTTGCAAAAGGGTTAGCCAATATCCTATAACTAAGAGCTATGGAGGTAGTTTCCTCTTAAGGCCTTATTGTCTTCCCTGTACCAACTTTACTAATTAATCAAACAACCTCAACTTGGAACAACGGGGGAAATTCCTATTTTTTTTGTTCATACTTGATTTCCCCCTCATCTATTTTTAAAAGTTTAAAAGGAAAAACAAGAGTTACTCAATTTTCTGGTACCAAGATTTCATTTAATTTTCAATTGAACTCAATCAAGTGAATCAAAAAAAATAAAGAATAAAATAAAATCTGCTGATTTGGCCCAAGACTTCCTGTTATTCTCAAAATCTTAAAATACGTAAAAAGCTTAAGTGGCACTTCCGGCCAATTAATGTTCTTCAAATTTAGAAATACAGTCCCACAAATTGCTTCATATTAATATTATATAGGTGGTAATACAGTACATTAAACAGTACAGGCACTTTATAATTTACGATAATTTCATTTCTAACAAGGCAATTGTGAGATCACCTAAAAATGTTCCTTTTTAAGAATAAACTGCGTCAAACTATTCAGTACATTGATGCCCGGAGATTTTTACAGTGCACTGCTAGCCTCCAGACAATGTTCTCTCGTTATGGACAACACTGTCTAGGAATAAGCTCCTAGGAAAGCGAGACCTGCGAAGCTAATATGTACTGTGGTACTGGGTTCGATTCCCTCGGTCTCAGGCCTTGTATTTTATTTAAAGGTTAATAAAAGAAATTTACAATAAAGTATGTTTGCTAGTCCACGCCTCCGTCCACGACGCCTAATTTAGTAGTTGGATGTAAAGCCTGCCTTAAAAAATAGGCATTACATTACATTACTTTTAGCTCCTAGGAAAATAAAATCTAAGAGCCGGTAGCTGGATTCTAAATAGGGATTCTCCGCGTCAGAATCTAGTACGCTAATCCCTTCCCGATAGTTCTTAATAAAAAAAACATTATTAATTCCTGGAGTGAATTTTAAAGGGGGACAGGAATATCGAGTACTTTCCCCTAGTGTGAATGAACAGTATGTTGTGTTTAATAGCGTGAGTATATTTATTGGCATGAAAGTATTTATTAGCGTGATTGTATTTATTGGCGTGAATGTATTTATTGGCGTGAATGTATTTATTGGTATGAATGATTTTACCAGTATAAGTATTTATTGCGAGATTGTTGGTACGAAAGTTAGATTTAGGCTTTTAATCCTAAGTAAAAGTATTTCAACCCCCACTTAGGTTTAAATTCGTTCAGGATTAGGTCACTTTTACAGTGTGCAGTGAACATTTGTTAAAAATGATAAAAATGAAATTTCGACATTCAAAATCAATAAAAAAGACATTTTTGAGCAAAATAAGGCAAAAACAAGGTGTTTCTCGCATTTCAAAGCTTACTTAACAAATAAATCATCGTTTTTTTTTGTGGAAGGGAATGGGATTTTTTAAAAATGGGAAAAATTCCTGCAAAATACAATATTTATACACTGGAAAAAGGGAAATTTTCCAAATCAAATTCATTTAATGAAACTTTTTGGATTAAAAGAGCCCAAATAATTTTTTATCGCATTGCAGGGCTTAGTAATCCGAAAAGTTTCATTAAAGTTTTTTAACCTGAAAAATTTAAAAAAAAAAAATCCGCAACGTAAACCGATTTGGTTTTGCA
Source organism: Rhodnius prolixus (assembly GCF_049639745.1). NCBI lineage: Eukaryota > Metazoa > Arthropoda > Insecta > Hemiptera > Reduviidae > Rhodnius > Rhodnius prolixus. The sequence goes on along the minus strand of NW_027411583.1, from coordinate 7,173,311 downwards.
GTGGATTTTGGTTAGTTTTGACCCAAATAATAAGGAGAAAGGAAAATTTTTCATGTTGGTTGACTTTTCAATTAAAATCGTTCTAGGCGAACCGTGATATACATGTTTAGTTGAAGCCAAACCCAAAGTACAATATCTTAATTGATTGATTCTTGACAAAATGTGAGTTTATGGAATAAGGGATGGAACAATTGGCGAAACCGCATCCCTCATCGACCAGATCGATGATTTAAGAGGGGAGTGCGGTCTGCATCCGATAGCCTAGACTGCACCTTGCCTTGCAATGCAAGATATGTGTGCGTGGCAGCCCGATAGGCCAATAGGTACCATCCCAGTTCTAATGGCCTTTATGTGAGAAAAGAGAAACCAAGAGAAATTAAGAGAAAAAACAAACTTCCAGGAGAATAACAGTATAAATGTAATTATTTCCCACTAAATACTAGAAATGTTCTAGGAACACTTTACTGGTGAAGTGGAAAAGTGAACACAGGAAGAAGAAGAAGAAGAGAAGTGTACATCCTGTTGGTGGTTTGTGGTCAGCTAAAGAACCGCCATAGTTTTACACACTCTTAGTTTTATATAAAAGAGATTACAAGTCAGACAGAGACAGAGAGAGAGAGAGAGAGAGTTTGGTTGGAAGTTTTGTACATGGAATGGGGTGGGAAAACCTGATCCCACACAGCAGGAGTTAGGTGGCACTCCAAATGGGAAATGTCTGTCCAAGTTACGCGGGGGTGGGGTGTTGAGAAATTGTTTAGGGTGAAAAACTAAATGGCTAGATCGGAGTAGTTAAAGTTGGATATCTCCCTTTTTTTCCACACTCTCTCCAGCTTGCCCCTATTCTTCCTGTAAAGGGAAAAAGTTACACTGGAAACAACTGGGATGGAAAAAAAAAAAGAATGGAAAGGAAGTAGACTTGTATGATTACACCCATTATCATGAACTTTGTCCAGCAAAACTGCCAACTTAACCTTCACTTAAAAAAAGAACAAAAAAAATTCTGCTAACTTATCGTAAAGTTTGTAAAATTTTTACACGTCATCTCATTTCCTGCAGCAAGGAAACCCTTAAAACTCTTACTTGGTGTTACTTCCTCTTACTGTCGTAAGTGGAAGCGTTTTCAATTTGTCCAGGTTTTATTTTTTAAATCGAGTTTTAAGCGGAAATGCCACTGAGGACACAAAAGTGGTCGCGGAGAGTAGTATGATTTCGTGGCTCCGAGGATGAATTTTTGAGCAGGAAGTGATGACGCCCCCTGCGTCATCATGACGTCACAAGACATACCCCTCATCCTAATTTTGTGGTCCAAATGGATGTGGGGGATGGGGTGTGACGTCAACACTACGTCACGATGACGCAAAATGATAGAGGTATTTTCCTTGTAGCGCACCTCCTACGTTACAAGGAACGCAAGTCCTACGTCACAAGACATAACCCTCATGTGGTCCAAATGGATGTGAGGGATAGGGGCATCGCGTACGTCAAATGTTTGTCCTGTCCTGATGCATGCGCACCTCCTTCGTCACAAGGAACGCAAGGCCTACGTCACAAGACATAACCCTCATGTCGTTCAAATGGGTGAGGGGAATAGGGGCATCTCGTACGTCACATGTTTGTCCTGTCCCATGACCATGCATGCGCATCTCCTACGTTACAAGGAACGCAAGTCCTACGTCACAAGGCATACCCCTCATGCCGTCCAAATGGGTGAGGAGGATAGGGGCATCGCGTACATCACATGTTTGTCCTGTCCCATCACCATGCATGCGCATCTCCTACGTCACAAGGAATGCAAGTCCTACGTCACAAGACATAACCCTCATGTGGTCCAAATGGATGAGAGGGATAGGGGCATCGCGTACGTCACATGTTTGTCCTGTCCCATGACCATGCATGCGCATCTCCTACGTCACAAGGAACGCAAGTCCTACGTCACAAGGCATACCCCTATACCCCTCATCCATTTGGACCACAAAATTAGGATGAGGGGTATGTCTTGTGACGTCATTATGACGCAGGGGGGGCGTCATCACTTCCTACTCAAAAACTTCGTCCTGGAACGCCCAAAACTATACTACTGCGGAGTTGTGTTACCTCAAGTTAGTGAAAGTTTACGTGTCATCAAATGTCTGTGAGTGTCCAATTGGGAGGCAGGGCTCAGTATCACCCCTGTTCTCGACGTTTAGACGCCAGAATGGGGAGCTTAAATGTTTTTTTTATAAGCTATAATAAGCGTTGATATTAGAACAGGTGGACGCATAATAATTTTAATTTTAAACTAATCTTGTCAATGTGTGGTGAAATAGGTTTTTGTTGAATAGAAACGTTGTTTTGAAACATGAAACGGCCTAAGAGAGAGACAGTGCGTATGAGTGAAAGTGGGTGAGAGCGAGAGAGGGATATATATATATATATAACAAACACAGCAAATCATTCCACCTATATACCCATCCAACCAAAAACAAAATTAATCTTATTTAATCGCTTACAATTGAATTGATGACCCGCAAAACAATCGATTATTCCGCTTTAGTTCTACGATTGAAATAGAAACTTTAATAAACATGTTAACCCAACTATTCCAAGTCTGATCAAGCATGATGAAGTTAGCCGTGTGGGAGTCATGGGCTTTACATATCACGTTGAAGGCTTGTTTATCACAAGAATGATCATATATATACCTACAGAGAGAGAGAGAGAATCATGTCTTATATAGTCACTTTCTAGACAGTTGGGAAGATTCTGGATTATACTGGGATAATAGAGTTTCGTTTAACCAAACCACACCACCATCCCCCCCTAAATGGAAAATCTTGTCAAAGGTAGGTGGGCGCTCAAAAAAGAGAAAAAAAAGAAAAGCGAATCCTTCACTTTAACCATCCTCCTCACCGAGCTTCCGGACTTACTCTGGGGTAATGAACTTTGCGATCGGGAAATATACAATTATGTACCCTTTGACTCTTCAGAGAACTACAGAGGTCACAAACCATTTCATTCATTAACTAATTAGTTTGGCCAGATATATATTCTCTCTCTTTCTTTCTTTCTCTGTATGTATACATATATTTATACAGAAAGAACAAGATTAATGGCAGGCTTTGGTCAAATGATATCGTACAGGAAATGACACAGTATACACAAACAAATACAAAACTTTTGAAAAGGTATACATTTGTATTCTATGTTACCAGGTAAAAGGTATTAACTTCCTGTATAAACCTTGTACCTCTCCATAACAAGGGACCAACAATATCTCCTCACCAATAAAGCTTACCTATATATTTCAACTAATTAGAGCTGCAGAGCTATGGGCCAAAAACTAATTGCTTTTTACCATTATCGCTCAATTTACTAACTATCCTGCTGAATTGGTAGAAATAGAATAAAGAACGTCTTTTTTGGTAGACAATTTAGCCTAGCATAGTCTGGTCAAATTTTATATTAAAGGCTATATTGAGCAAACAAGTATAGACTAGGCATAGGCCTAGAGAATTCAAATTTAAACAAAATTCATTCTTCTGCTCAAACATTTCTGTATTATTTTTTTTATTTAATCCTTTCTAGCATGCACATTTTGTTATATCCCAGATTGGTTTCGAAATTTCCTACATCATCAGAGATCGAGTTTAGTGTACAAAGAATTCGAATTCAATTATGTTTCCATCTCATACTACTGATCAGAGATCCATACTCGTAGAATAAAATCTGGAACAACATCCACTTTACTTGGACCAGACAATTTTCGCTTTTTCTCACAAATCACCCATGGATGAGGACTACCAAAATGAGTGCAAAGATGATCACGTAGAAGAACTGGGTAAAAAAAGGAGTGAATTAACAATAATAGTATGTGATAAACGCTGTCAATAGAGAAAAATGTTTAACGATCATTGATGCGCATGTTGCGCCAATAGAAGTATCATTCTCTCGTCCCAGGAACGTATAATGTACATCACCGGACTTACTCTAAGTGCAGGCAAGACTCGAACCCGGGAATTCTGCTTGAGAAGAATAAGATTCTAATAGGGCGGCCTTTAAGGGCTACGCCACTGCGACCCCTTTTTGGATCTATTGTGGCTCCCCTCACTCTAGAGCTCGCCCTCCAGAACCGTCCGTTTAATCAGACTCTTAATTCTGGAGAGCGACTCTTGGGTAAAGCTTACAGGCCTTGGTTTTTCCTTCCCGAGAAGTAACATCCTTAACCAAGCAAGCCCCTCACACTGACACAACACGTGCAGTGCCGTTTACTCCTCTTCCTGACAGAACCTACAAAGGCTATCATCTGCCAGGCCTATGCGATGCATGTGTTTTCTAAGCCTGCAGTGGCCGGTTAATAGGCCTACAATTATCCTTATAGCCCCACGCGGGCCTTGACGGATTAAATCTGCAGTTAGCTTTGGCGAATAGCCCTTGATGAACTCCTTCGCCTGTCTCTGCCCTGTAGTGGCAAGACACCACTCCTGAGACTTAGTCTGCACCCATAGTTTAATGGCCGCAGTCTTAAGACACTTGGAGACCCCAAAATAGGGCTCCGGGCCAACGAAGTGTCCCGCAGAGCCTTCCCGGGCCAATAAATCTGCCACTTCGTTAATTCTGCTCGAGAGTCTCAAGCGTTTAAATTAATTTCGTGATTAAAAATAACTGAATAGTTATGAAAATTGTAATTACTTCTTAAGATTGTCATTAATTAATAACAAAAAACGTAATTTAATTTAATAAATGATTACCTATATACTTATTTATTCATGTCCTAAGTGAACTTAAAAAAAAAATTATTTGATTGAAACTACTGAGGCTTTAATAATAATTCTATATTTAGAATTTTTGTGAAAAGGTCAAGGGTAAAGTAAGCGATTTTTACAGTAGATAGCGCTCGTAGCTTTAATCGAGGGCCTAACAGGGTTAATACACTTCAAGATTTTCAGCATCACTGTAAAAAAAAAAAAAAAAGGACGGCAGAAGTGCATCTGGGAGCCAGATCTAAAAGGCAGTGAAAATCACAAAACGGCTGACCTCGACTCATCAGGTGAGGTGAGGAAAAGTGGAAAAAAATCTTTGGGAAATTTAGATTTTGTAAATTCTTATTTCTTAATTTTTATATAAATGATCCGAGGGGGCCCACATTTTTTAGTACATTTCCCAAACTTTTATTCAGGGAAGTAGCTTTTCTGGAGAAAGATGGCAACAAGGAGAGTTTTTCTGGATACACCCTCTCAATTTCTAGAACTTTCTTGGAAAGCTTGATTCTCTTTGGATCAGGATAAAGCGTGGCGAGATTGAAGAGCCAGAACTCCTGGTTAATTACCAGGTGTTTGGAAAGGAATATATCCCCTCTTGAGCGAGCTCTGTTCAGAATATTTAGGACAGTGATGGCGAACCTATGACACGCTTGTCAGTGCTCACGCATCTTCAAAGATAAAAAATTCAAATTATTGAAAATTATAATTCAAATATTGTAAATCATTGGTTTCATAATTTTGGTTTTCGTATTTTTTAAATGGCATTAAACAAATAATTAACTTTAAAAAATTATAAATTATTTCTATTTGTTTTTAGTCTTTACTTTTGTGATGTGTGGACACGCCACGAAAACTATGTTTCAATTTTTCAAAATTTTGCCACACCGAGCTCAAAAGGTTCGCCTTCACTGATTTAGAAGGACGGCTCCCGCTACTTCTTTTCGAAGATTCCTGGAGTACCTAGATGGATTATTGTATGACCGGGAATGCCGCAGGATTCCACCTCCACTACTGGGACACCATGACAAAAAAAAAAGAAAAGTGGTACGAATTAGCATAGCAGATTTTTGAAAACGCTGACTGTACAATTAAGCAAGAAATAAAATCTGAGAAGTAGGTTGCTGTTATACGTACATGTCAGAAGTTCGTTCATTAAAATGAAGAGGTCTAGATATGTGCCAGGGAAGGTGTATGAGTTGGAAACAGTAATTTGGAAAAGCGGAAAGGAAATTGTAGAACAAGAAGAAGTGGGGGCACTGGTCTAGATGGGGACAGTGGGTTTGGCTAAAGTTTCAGAGTGTGGAGAATTGGCCGGCTGAAAATATATAGCATCCACACAAGCCTTTTTCTTAATAGCCTTGTCCCCTTTTCACTTTCTACGAAGTGTGACAGGCAAAGTAGTAAAAGGAAAAAGTGGCAGCAGGGAATTTGGCCGGGATTTATCCAGAGTGAGAGAGAGAGTTTCCGGGTCAAGAAGAGTCTCTAGAAAGATGAGAACCCACCATTCTCTGGGTTTGGTTCCAGCTTCCGGAGGCAGACAGTTTCTCTCTCCACCCCGCAGGCATTAGCCATTAGCAATCCCCTCCTATAGTGGGACATAAGGCTCACAAACATTTTATGTCATGTTACGTTGATTTTTTTCTTTTACTTCCTCCCTACTTTTATCTAACCGAAAGTAATCCGATATCTTGTCAGGATTTATAGAAGTGAGTTTTCTGCTTTTAATATTCCAAAATCTAACTACAAGAAAAAGAAAAGAAGAAGAAATACTCATACGATTTCCTCTAAGTAGTTCTCCAGGCGCAAACTCAAAATGAAGTTTTACAGTTTCGAACCCTTTTTTATAATAAGACAATCCTGAGTTTTCAACGGAAATATCTTAGGTGCCACGATAGCCGGGCGGTTATAGGCTAGACCCGCACAGCTATGATGTATTTCGGTACTAGTCTAGGCCTTGGATTTTATTTAATGGTTAATATGAGAAATTTACAGTAAAGTGTAGTTAGCTAATCGCCACGATAGCCGAGCGGTTATTAGGCTAGACCCGCAAAGCTAAGATGTATTGCGGTACTAGTCTAGCCCTTGGATTTTATTTAATGGTTAATATGAGAAATTTATAGTAAAGTATGTTCGGAGGTTATAGGCTAGACCCGCAAAGCTAAGATGTATTGCGGTACTAGTCTGGCCCTTGGAATTTATTTAAAGGTTAATATGAGAAATTTATAAAGTACAGATTTTTAAAGTACTTCTTGCTATTCTATCCTGTGCTAATCAGGAAATATGGTACAACCACCTCAGCCCGATACTCTTCGATCAATACTATGGCTTAGTCTAATCACCAGGTAGTCTCCTATGGTGATTTCTCGGGGGGAAAACCAACTTGTTCCCTGGAGCTTTGATTCCATATTAGTGTGACATCTAATCACCTCATTTCCTCCGACGCCAACATGCCCGAAGGCACCAAGAATTTGTCTTTGGACATTCAGGTTGCCTTACATGGAAAGGGCGAAAAGTAGAATGGTACGATAGGAAAATATATTATCTTATAGATTTTCTTTTTTTTTCTTTTCTTTTTTTATCACAAATATAGAAATTGACACCATATTCTCCATGTGTGTTTCTCATATCATGACATCTCTCTCTCTCTCACTCCCCCTCACTCACCCTACAGCCCTAAAATGTTCGATAATATTATGGTTGGATAAGCCTTCAGACACCCCACTTTATAGCTACTAAAGTGTTTATAAGGATTCTTCAGGGTTAGAAAAGGGAGAAAGAGCTGTGGTTCGTCGTGCGCGCCGCTGGAGAGGGTGTACAGGAAGCAAGGAAGAACCTATTTATATTCTAATGTAGCTCTGTACGCTCGACAGTAAAGGAAAAGGGAAGTGTACGGCGGATCAAAGGGTTGTGATATATAATGTTGTAATACTGACGGCAGCTAGCAGAAGGTACCGTGCCCTTTCCCAAAGGCTAGACTAGGCAAAACTACATGCATTCATGCTTTCACACATACTAACACAATCTCCTTCTTCCATAGAGCTATCAAATACAACATACACAGAGTTAACCACCGTCAAAACTATTCGCACGCCAAACCCACGCCATGATATGTTTTTAAAAAAAAAGGAGAGAAAAGTAAAAGCGGCCCTTTTGCTTATTTATTTGTAATTTTCAGTTATGATCCCCCCCTCTCCAAAATGTAAGAATAAAAGAAAAACATTTTTATTTTTATATCTTGAATTTACAGCTGATGGATTTTCCTTCAACTGACAGGTGTTACTTAAGGTAAACTACGACATACAAGTCCATCCCTCAAGACTTGCTAGCAATTTAGCCGGTAACTGTCAGCCGGATCTTGACCGAGTGACCGTATGAAACTGGACCAACCTAATTGCTTGCAGTTTTATTCCATGGGAAATGCTTCCTACGATTTTTCTTTAAAACATTCCCTTTACGTACATGTCCCTAATTGAAAATTTAATTATAAAAAAAAGTGGGAGAAATATACTTGATCACAAAACCATCTCTGCAGTACTGTATCGGGCAAAATCAAAATGCAAACCTCAGCATTGCTAACAAAATACTAAGTGGAAGCTATAAGCTTAAGCAACAACGGCTAGAAGTCAACTTTCCATCAAGATTCCTGAGTTGCAGAGTTTAAATGGAACAAGCAAGAGAGTATTAAAGCGATTGGTAGAGACAATGAAGTCAGAGTGGAAGGAAGTAGTCTGCCAAAGTATATTGTAACTGGAACAAGTGGGGTTTAGTGTGTCGTCTTGCTTCTAGAGTGTGCTGAAGATGGGAGGAGATCTCTCTCTCTCTCCTGTGTGTGTGTTACAGTTTGACAATAGAGCTGGGGTTGCTTCAATTGGACCCTAACGACTTTACAACAATGCAATAGATTTAGTAAATGGTCGCGATCACAACTGACTACTTCCTTGTATGTTGAATACTAGTGATTACTTACAACTACTAACAAATTTTACATCAAATTTACCATGTCAACAATCAACCCTAGTATGCATTAAAATCGAAACTATTGACTGAATATTATAACTATTCTGTAAGTTAGTTGTATTGCATTCAGGTCCGATTTTTAATTCGTCTATAACTACGCAAAAGCATGTACAGTGGTCAAAAAAAGTATTCATACACTAAGTTTTTTTACTTTATCTACTGAACTTTTGTTTCTAGGATGACTATTTCTTCAGCACTGAAATCGAAGATAGTAACAGTGAATTTAATGCTCTCATTTTCTTATATAAACATAAAGAATTGGTTAAAAAGCAGAAAATTAATTTATTGTACGCAAAATAAGTATTCATACACTCAGTCTGAATGTTATAATTAACGCAAAATACCTAAATACCTAATATTTTGTAAGCAATCCCTTTGCATTTGTTATTGCCTGAAGCCTCCTTGGCCTAGATTCCTGATGGTCTGTGGCGTAACAAGGGTCCCTAAAGTTGACGCGAGGCTTTCCGAGAGTTGGCGTGCTCATCGAAAGCGCATACTTCTTTCAACAGGATAACGATCCCAAACATACAGCCCCAAAAATACTAAGAAATAAATGGCTGCTTTATAATGCCTGGAAACAACTTCTCACCCGTTCCACAGTCTCCGTATATAAACCCTATTGAAAATTTATGGTCTTATTTGGAGAGGAAAATTCGAAAATTGAAATGTTCTTCCAGAAAAGAGCTCAGAACCAATTTAAAGAAATCATGGGCAGAAATCACGTCTCAAGAGACACTAAACCTGGTGGAATCTTTGCCAAGGAGGCTTCAGGCAATAATAAATGCAGAGGGATTGCTTACAAAATATTAGGTCTTTAGTTTTGCGTTAATTACAACATTCAGACTGAGTGTATGAATACTTATTTTGCTTACAATAAATTATTTTTCTGCTTTTTAATCAACTCTTTATGTTTATAAAAGAAATTGAGAGCATTAAATTCATTGTTACTATCTTCGATTTCAGTGCTGAAGAAATAGTCATCCTAGAAACAAAAGTTCAGTAGATAAAGTAAAAAAACTTAGTGTATAGACTTTTTTTGACCACTGTACATGTATAAGTAATTCATAGGAATTAAGTTTTTTCGCTATCATTTTGTTAGTATGTGCAGAGATGTATGTTAAAAAACGGAAATAATCAGCGAATTAGTTTAAATGATGTGATCGGTAAAAATAAGTGAGTGGATATAAAAAGAAATGGCCTTGAGATGACATAAACTTAGTTCTTGTGCCTCTCCTCCACCCCAAAAAGAAGAAGATTTTACGTAGAAATTATTCATATTTAGTTAAGCCTAAAAACAACCTCAAGGTTTTTTAATTACAGTTCAATGACTCGCCATTGCAGCTACAGAGCACAGGCAAACACAGCGCCAACAATGTAAATTTGTGGGTATCCCAAAGAGTCCAGAATAACACCCGCAGGCAATTTGTGAAATGCAGACTTTGATGTGGGCAACGGACGATTTTGTAATCTTAAAAAAAGAGGGGAGGTAGTATGGAAATTGAATGTGAGAGTTAATTGTTGAATAACCAATAGAATATTCAGGAATTACTAGCAAAATATGTCGCCACAAATTCTGTACAAGATGAGCTACCATCATAAATTGAGGAGTTAATATTAAGAAAAAAAAAAAGACAAGACAGTAAAAAGGATCAGATAACGAACAGTATCCCTAATTCCAAGATGGAAGCACAATATGGGGAATGGAAACATTAAATATGGCGGATAAAAAATATTTAAAGGAAATTTACCTCTTACAACTAAAACTGTAAGAGTTTTGGTAAGAAAAAGGCGCGTGAATTTTCCCAGCTTCAGCTTCTTAGAGAAAATTTCTCTCTCATTTTCATTTACATACACTGTTTTTAATGATCCAATTACAGAATTTATAATTAAATTAATAAAGTAGACAGTAACTTTTTGCAAAAAGACTTAAGTACCAAACCAACATAGGATATATATTTTATGTGTTTGGTGGGGGGTTGAAGAGGGAAGGGAATAATTAAAGTAATCCTTTACAAAAGGCTCACATCCTCAAAAGATCTCTTAGATTTAGAACTGAGCAATGTTAGCATTTGGCTTTAGTATATCCAAAGTGTGTAGTAAAACAACGTGCTTTTGCATATATTATATAAGTCTAGGGGGTGTTGGCTATGGGTGAGAGGGTAGTAGAACAACACGGGCTTGCCATCCCAGTCATAGCTCAAACAAAGATTTGCATATCCGGTTAGACAAACAACCAACAAGATATCAAGAATGTGAAAACAATCCACAGACTCACTTACTTTAATACTATACTAGCTAGGATGGTGTACATATAATACCCATATCCTCATCGTATACTACTATATACCCATTGGCTGATTTGAAGATATATCATCTGCGCGCGTAAACACAGCTTCTGAATCCATGCAATAAAATTTTCTGTATCCATGTTTGTACGGTAGAAATAACAAATATCTACCTAACTTAAAATAAACATTTTAGTGAATTTATTTTCAAAAATGTTACATAATTCAGCGCGGTAGATTGTTTGATTAGTAGAATTCTGTTGTTGTTAAACTATAAAATAATCCGTTTTTCTGATTTATTTAAGTAAATTTTGGTCTATCTGCACTTCAATGACAATAATTTTTGAAACTACTGACAGACTCCTTAACTCAAAGATGAAGTTACCCAGCGGAATGGAACTGGAAGACACTGAACACCTCAAAATAGTGAATAGATTTGCTGAACTAATCAGAAAGGATAAAGCGATTTCTTAAGACCCAAAAACCCTTGAAAGACGCCTCTAAAGATAAAAAAAAACATCCTAAATTTTACAAGTTAATGCTTGTAGGACAGAAATCTACATCAAATCTTGGGGATAATTTTATTAATAAAAAATTTAGTTTTAGAGTAAAAAAGGAATATTAAATAACCTCTAATTAGTAAAAAATACTTTTAGTATAACTAATTCTTCTTGGAGGACAGTTAAACAAAGAATACAAGTAGGTGACATTTTTTTATAAGATCATATTAAGGATTCAGACTAGCGAGAAATCGGTCCAAATAAATTACACAACTCGGTCTTTTTTTGCCAACGTTTCGACAAATATATATTGCCTCCTTCAGGGGTTGGTTGAGTTACAGGAAGCTACAAGTTTTTGTACAGAGTTGTTCGTTTTTATTTGAACCAATTCTTCGCTAATTTTGAATCCTTAATTTAATATTTTTTACGGTCACTAAAAGATACGAGGGTCGTTTGAAAAGTCCGTGCAAAGTCAGAGAGATAGCACCACTGGCGCGTATCGAGGTTATGTTTAGTTAGTAGAATATCTTGGAAGAACACACACCAAGTTTCAGCCAGATCGGTCTATTTCTTTGTGTTTGGCATTCGTTTGAATCGAGGAAGTCGAGTGATTTTCAAAAAATGGAGGAAAAAGAATTTCGTGTGTTGATTAAACACTACTTTATGAAAGGCAAAACGCCTCAGGAGACTAAAGAAAAGCTTGATAAACATTATGGTGACTCTGCACCTTCGATTAGAACAGTTTATAAGTGGTTTCAAAATTTTCGGAGTGGCCATATGGGCACAAGTGACGCTGAACGTTCTGGACGCCCTGTTGAGGTTACTACTCCAGAAATCATTGATAAAATCCATGATATGGTGATGGATGACAGAAGAGTGAAGGTGCGTGAGATTGCTAGTGCTGTGGGCATCTCGAATGAACGGGTACATAATATTTTGCAACAACATTTGGACATGACAAAGCTATCCGCAAGATGGGTGTCGCGATTGCTCACGCTTGACCAAAAACGAAATCGTGTGAAGTGTTGCAAGGACGGTTTGCAGCTGTTCCAGAAGAATCCGCAGGACTTTAAGCGTCGTTTCGTCACTGTGGATGAAACATGGATACATCACTACACTCCTGAGACCAAAGAACAATCTAAACAATGGGTTACCAAGGGGGAATCTTCGCCAAAAAAGGCGAAGACCGTTCCTTTGGCCGGAAAGATTATGGCGACTATCTTTTGGGATTCGCAAGGAATAATCCTCATCGACTATCTGGAAAAGGGTAAAACTATTACAGGTGCATATTATTCATCGTTATTGGACCGTTTGAAAACCGAGCTGCAAGAAAAACGCCCACGATTGGCCCACAAAAAAGTCCTTTTCCATCACGACAACGCACCAGCTCACACCTCAGCAGTTGTGGTCGCAAAATTAATGAAAATAGGGTTCCAACTCGTTTCACATCCTCCCTATTCTCCAGACTTGGCTCCCTCGGACTACTATTTGTTCCCCAATATGAAGAAATGGCTGGCGGGAAAAAGATTTTATTCAAACGAGGAGGTGATTGCAGAAACGAATGGCTATTTTTCAGACTTGGACAAATCCTATTATTCGGAAGGGATCAACAAACTAGAGCAGCGTTGGACGAAGTGTATAAGCCTAAAAGGAGACTATGTTGAAAAATAAAAAAGGTTTACCCCAAAAAATTAAGTAGTTTTTAGTTTTGCACGGACTTTTCAAACGACCCTCGTAAATATAAAGTTGATAAGATCCTGGGTGCAGAAGCATCAGGAGTGTTCCCTTTATTCCGTAAAATAGGCATTAATATATATTTTTTTTTAATTGTAAAAAGAATGTTATCGATAAATAATAAAAAACAGTTTGTTTAGTAGCTTTATTAACTATTGGAGCTTTGAAATCCAAATCTAGTTCTCCAAGTTGAGCATGATTCGGCCAGTTGTTGCAGGCAATAACATGTTAAAAACGCTTTTTTCAAAAACAATTTTTTGTTGCTAATTGCGGGTTTTAATATCCAGCTACCAATTAGGTGTCGTAAGTTCCAATTACTAAAATTATTTATTTATTTATTATTTTATTTTTGGATTTTTCATTAAAACCCCCCCTCCATATAGCCTCTTTGTATTATATAGCAAAAATAATCTGGCACGCTCTAACACAAAAAATGACAAATTTTAATCAACTTGTTCTCTAAAAATCGTGGCACTTCCGCCAGGTGGAAGGTAGAGGCCTACAGCGGAACTAGGATAACATTTCAAAACCGTTCCTACCGTCTCCCTATCGCCGCCTTAAAATCTTCACAAATAAAAAAAGACAAAAAAATTAATTGAGAATTGATTTTATTTCCCATCCCACAAGAAGTAAGGGAGTAACGAGCCATGCGGTGAAGTGAAGTTGGGACCATGGTTTTTGCCGGGTAATATAGCACAACAGAGCTTGTATCAGGAGTTATAATGGGAGAGGAGGATATCAACTTTCCTCAAACCCCTCCCCCCCTCCCACTCCACGCAATGAACACCCTCCAAAGAGAATCTTCCACAACCATATCCTCCCCGAGCCCGATTCCTTTTATAGGGCATTGTCACGAATTTAATACACGTTCTCCCATAAATCCTATAAATTTTAATTACAAATCCTCCCTCCTTTCTCTTAACCAAAAAGTTCCCCTCCTGCTCCTCCTCCCGACCAGACCAACAAGGGCGCCTTGTACTAATAGAAGAGTTGTGAACGGACCTATAGATCATTTAGTGGAGAACTGGATGAGAAGGGCCAATGAACCTTTCCGAAAGATCTCTGGGTAAGCTTTACTAGTTAGCGGGACCCCATTACTAAAACCTTTGTGCCCTGTCTTTTACACTCCCTTCCACCTCCTCTACAGGTTAAAATAATTAATACAGAGCCTATATAACACCTCAAACTCCCTTAAAATAACCAGACCGTGGAGTGGGGGGTGGGGGGTTTTGAATCCTTTAAATAATCCTTAATATATCAAAGAAATTATTAACTAAATATTACGTGTTAACTTTGACGTCAGCCGGGTTGTTGGCTAAGTATTTTAGAGACACCGCCTTAAATTGTGTGCGTTATACTTCAAAAAACATCGTGGAAGATTAGCTGGTAGGATATAAAACGATCTCTGAGATTAATCCCAAACCTGATTTATCCCAAAAATTAATCCTCCAAAGAAAACTTATCAACACGCAGCTTCCCAGTAACTTTTCCAAATTTCCTTCACATCCAATACGCTTTCCTCATTTCCTTTTTACGTTCAATTTTCTCTTTATTTCTTTTTCTTAGTAATTTCCTATTTTATTCAACCATCTGATCAATCTTCGAGATTACTTCTTGACTTCTATCTCATATCTCTTTTATCATTCTATCCTATCCACAACTACTCTAATGTACCATTAGTACAGGCAGCTTTATTTTACCACACCTGTTACGCTCATCTTTTATTCCAACTTGTTATTATCGATTTTCTTTATTCTCCTCCCTGTATTCGTTCATAATCAAAAGAGAAATTATTTTCGTTTCGATAGCTTTACTGAATCGATATGACTTTCATTTATTTGAATCAATTTTCAATATTTTTCAAAGATTTTCATTGAAAAATCAAAATGATTTATTAAATCCCAGATTTTTACAATTTTTGAAACTTTCTCTTACAGCACTAGGTAAACAGGAAGTATACATGATCGTGTAAAATTTAATATTTTTTGAATTTCCACCGGAAATGTTCGTTCAATGGTCTCCTGAGGTCCAAAGAAAAAAACAGTTTTTACAAATTGGACTGTATGTAAGTCGGCCCGTCTATCGGTAGAATTTGAGGTAGGAATAATTCAGATACAAAAGGGCAGAAAGTTCAAATTTGAAGAAAAAAACAGTCAACTAGAAGTACCATTTGACAGAATCATTTTTTGGGTTTTTTTAAAAATATTTAACGAATAAAATTTTGGGCCAACAAGTTACTCAATACGTAAAATTCATGAAAAATTCATTTTTTCTCTTTACTGTCAGAAAACAGCTGACACTTTTCCCATTTACTTAAATTTCAAACAGTTCAGATTTGTATTCAAATCTACAATGAAGTCTGAATATTGCATTTGACATCAAAACTCATCAAAACTATTAACTATTGTAATGATAGAACTAGAGATTGCACTATTATTCTGTTCCAAATAAACAGATTTATGATAATTCAATTAATAGTTAACAACTGAAATAGTTGTGAGTGACATGTTGTTAGCATAAATACGTACATAATATTGGTACAACGACAACGAATTAGACATACAATCATCTTCAGGGTAGCTATTAATGTATAATGTATTTACATTATTAAAATAAATATTTACTTTAATGTTAAACAACTTCCACTTTAATTCAAAACTGTTTAAGTAGTAAAAGCTCGCATGGTTTGGTGTCAAATTTATGGGCGGAAGTAAGTGTTTTGAGGTTTCCTCAAGCAGGTTATTAGAGCACTTTTTTTTTTAAATGAAAAAAAATATCTTTCAAACAGAAATCACAGAGTTCTGAAGCCTAAAATTCCATTTCGATACTTTAATCGTATCCGATTTGTCAGAAATCGATTAACCGGATATGCATTCAAAACAGCACAGAATGGATTTCAACAGCTTTTATTAGAAGTGGAAAGCCTCAAACTACCCTGAGAGTTTAGAAAGGTAACCAGGAAATCCTATAATCTAGAATTCGTCTTGGGAGGACCTAAATTTTTGAATTTTCCGTGGAGGCAATGCTGGGGAGCGGGGACAGTTGGGTCCAGAGAGTGGTTATCCCTAAACCTAAGAAGCGGCAAATTTGGCGGATGTCATCCTCTCAGAAAAAAAATATCGGCCAGAAAATAGCAAGAAGTAGTCTTCAGTGAAAAAGAATTAGGAGAAAAATTGATATTTGAAGAACAAGAAGAGTTTTCCCACATTGCAGCAATACTTTCCGGAAGTACCCGCATTGCTACTCATTTCAACAACTTGGAGAGGTAATCGCTAAACCAATCGTGTACGCTTATCGAAGTTAACCTTATTAACCATCTCGCTCGTTATTTATCCGGCATCAAATTTGGATCTTAAGTAATATAGAATGTATCTAGGACTTAATTAAATTCTTGACTAAAAGGGAATATTTCCAAACTTAGGCAACTTAAGAAGAATACTAAGTTAAGCCTACCAATTTTCAGTTTTCAATTGTCAGAAAATGCCTAATCAGTTTATGATTGGGTTTCTAAACCGAGCGTTATGATTCTGTATTAAAATTATAGAGCTGTTTACGCGCATTATTCAGCTGGCTGTAGTTTCCCTTCTTTTTCAAAAGCATTATTCTATAATAAAGCATATCCTATACTTTTTTTATTATGCTTTGTCCGATAAGGATAAACTGGGTAAATTTTATCGTTGTACATCGTGGGGGGATTTAATGTTACTTAATCGTATCAGACACTCGGGCTACCCTAATAGGGAATTGTTGCTTCCATTTCGTTTCCCCTCTTTTAACAGGCTATAAGTGATGTTACATGTTACATACAGGAGATTACTTTTTAGGGACTACCCCCATCAAATTGAAATATCCTTCTTTCTTTGTACATATATCAAACTAAGTAATCCCTGAAAGTAAATAATCCTGAGTTTACGATTATAGACAATCCTAATTTAGTAGCCGATGTTTAAATCTAACAATATGTCGTAATATCATAGCGAAAACTCTGGTGAGATTGTTTTTAGTTTAGAGTAGAGATTTCAACTTCAGTTACGTTTCCGTCACGAATTACACTTGTTGATTGTGTGTGGAAGATTATACGCTGATTGATTTGTTAGGTTACACCCAGTTAGACAATATTTGGTCAAACACAAAACCAATCGCCATGTTACTAAGCCTATTATTACTAGATAATTTAATTTTATAAATTTAGATTTAAAGATTATGGAAAAATTTATCAGGTGAAATGATACAGTAATTACAAATAAATAAGGAATAAAAGTTAGATGTCTTTTTTACATCCTGAACATTTATTAACGGAACAAATGAATTTATAATAATATTAATAATGTTCAAAATAAATTTATTACAGCCAATTAAACTTAATTACCATATTCTGTTAAATTGTTCAAAACAGATTTCTAATTTGGCTACCAAAACTTTAAACAAAGCGTACAAAAATTAAATATTATACAACAATTTTAACTACTAAAATTTAATTACGTAATGGGAATGTCAACAACGTTTACGATCAAGGGGAAAAACAGTTTCCCACCCTTTCAGTTTAAGGCAAAACCACTGTATAATTAATTTTCACAGAAGTGAAATCTAGGAAAAGTGAAATAATTTTCAATTATAATTTATGTGTACGAGGAGGGAAATTTTAAACGACTGAAAACTGGTGATACGTGATATTTGAAGTTCAGGGGAGAAAATGATTAGTTGTTGATTAGATGAATATAGGGTCACATTACTTATTTCCGTTCGTACAGAAAATCTTACTTCTTTTTTTTAACATGATTTACTCACAGCAAAAAAAAACTAGAGAAGAAACAAGGTATATTTATCAATTTTGAAATATTGAGGGTGGTGCATCGTTTTTGAACTGTAACAACAAAAAAAAAAATTGCAGAAAGTTGAAATTCAATATTTTTGCTAATTGGGAGGGGCCCCACCACGAGGTTTTACTTAAAAACGCATTTTTTCTAAAACAAAAAACAAAACCACTTTATTGTACCGTTTTCTCAGTTTTTAAAAAAGAATTTCCCAAAAACTGTTTCAACTATTTTCTTTAAACGCTGATCTGCCAATTGAATATGGAGGGGGGTATGAATAACTTTTATGTTAAGAGCAATTTTCCAGAGAAACTCGATTAAGGGGACCATTTTTAGAGAGAGAATAATTAGACATTACAAGAAAGTACAATTTTTTTGTACATTGTACTGATCTAATAATTCAACAATAAAATCAGCATAATAATAAAAAGTAAAACAAGTAAAGTATAGTTATGCCTACTTTTTAAGGCGTGCTTTACATCCAACTACCAAATTAGATGTCATGGACGGAGGCGACTAGCAAACATACTTTACTATAAATTTCTCATATTAAGCAATAAATAAAATCCAAGGCGTAGACACTGGGAATCGAACCCACTAACCAACAATACATCTTTGCTTTGCGGGACTTGCCTATAACCACCTAACATACTTTACTATAAATTTCTCATATTAACCAATAAATAAAATCCAAGGCCTAGACACTGGGAATCGAACCCCCTAACCAACAATACATCTTAGCTTTGCGGGTCTAGCCTATAACCACCAAACATACTTTACTATAAATTTCTCATATTAACCAATAAATAAAATCCAAGGCCTAGACACTGGGAATCGAACCCACTAACCAACAATACATCTTAGCTTTGCGGGTCTAGCCTATAACCACCAAACATACTTTACTATAAATTTCTCATATTAACCAATAAATAAAATCCAAGGCCTAGACACTGGGAATCGAACCCCCTAACCAACAATACATCTTAGCTTTGCGGGTCTTGCCTATAACCACCTAACATACTTTACTATAAATTTCTCATATTAACCAATAAATAAAATCCAAGGCCTAGACACTGGGAATCGAACCCACTAACCAACAATACATCTTAGCTTTGCGGGTCTTGCCTATAACCACCTAACATACTTTACTATAAATTTCTCATATTAACCAATAAATAAAATCCAAGGCCTAGACACTGGGAATCGAACCCACTAACCAACAATACATCTTTGCTTTGCGGGTCTTGCCTATAACCACCTAACATACTTTACCATAAATTTCTCATATTAACCAATAAATAAAATCCAAGGCCTAGACACTGGGGATCGAACCCACTAACCAACAATACATCTTAGCTTTGAGGGTCTAGCCTATAACCGTTCTAATAATTTGGCAAAATTTTAATTCCAAATTTTGTAGAAAACATTGGCCTCACTAAACTCCTTCAGAAGAGCTCTTCAAATTAAAGTAATTCGATAATTAATTTTGTAAGGAATCACCCTCCAAAACACACTGAGTTGCAAACAAAATACACGATTAATTAATATTTTATGTATTGAGTATTTTTAAAGACATTAAATATATGGAATAAAATCTAATACTTTACACAATTTACTATAATTTCGAACGAGTTCAGCCGAATGATTTGAGAAATATACCTCATATAAAAATAAATTAGAAATAATCAATCAATCAGTGTCAGAATATAGGCGGTTGTCAAAGAACTGATGGTTGGTGACAAGAGAAGCTGGGGGGGGGGGCTATGGTGGCTGGAAAAGCGCTAACTTGGAAAATGGGAACTTTTTTTCTCCCTTTCCAATCTTCACTCGAGAGATAGCTTTTCTTTCTCTCTCTCTCATCTTTATAGCCAGCAGAGAAGAGAGGAGCAACGGTGAGAAAATTACTTCGAGGTGATGAGCAAGTGGTAACGTCAGTCAATAAGTACCTTCACATTTATCGTACAATTACCTATCGATAAGACTTCATCGAGAGAAAATATTTTTTTGGAAATAATGTTTAAAGAGAAATTGAGATTTCCATTCAATTTCTTCAGTATGAGAAAATATTATCAGCTGTGAGATATGAAAATAGGAGGAATTTATCTTTGAGAAAAGGTGGGGGAAAATTGCTCAATTTATTGAATCTTTAAAGAAAACTTAGTGTGAAACTACACACGATTTTCACTTCTTATATCAACACCCTAAAGTTCAAACTTAGTACATAGCTGAATTTCTTTTTTCTTTCGTTACAGACAACACTGCCCTTCACCGGGGACAGGGAGCTGTAAGAAGCTACTAGAAAGATAGTAACTAAGGGCCATCAGCTGGAATGGAACCCGAGATCTCCCCGTTGGAATTATTGGAATCTTCCCTCCTGAATCTATAATCTAGAATTGAATATACAATTTTCATATTGTTATTTGTTTTCTAATTAAGGCGCGTCAAGACCAAAGCTCACTGATACCCTGAGCTTTTTTTTTCGTGCACTCCGGCCTCCAGACGGGATTCTCTCGTTACTGTCCATTACCGGATATTGAGCTGTAAAGAAGCTCCTAGGTAGAGAAAATCTAAGGGGCCATCAGCTGGACTGGAACCCAAGATCTCCCCGTTGGAATCCCCAGTATACCCTAAACCACTCAGCTAATCCTCTTCCCTCTCTCCAGTTATTATATTTAATATATTAATATTTATTAATAATTTAACACCAGTAAAATACATAAATTAGTTAAAATTAACTAACTTCACTTGTAACTTGCTATACCACATTTTATTAAAGTTACAAAATTCTATGCAACTATTGATATTAAAGCAGATGTAGGCCAACATGTGTTATACAATGTATGGGACATGTTTTATAAATAAATTCTCCCCCCTCCACCACTATTAGAGTTACTATGATAAAGAGGAACCAATAAAATCCACGAACACATAAATACCAATTTAATTTTCCGAAAAACTTTTCCGTACTCACGACGTCACCTAAAAACGTGTATTTTGGGTGAAAATTCTATATTAAATATCTGTACGATTCCAATACTTTTTCTTAGAAAGTGTAAGCGAAAGAAAAGAAGGGAAAAAAAGTAATAAAAAAAGGTTTTCATTAAATTGGAAGAAATAAAAGAAAAAAAGGAAAATTTTGTAATTTTCTATAATTGATTAAAACTTGTCCAATTTTCTTTAATGAATAAAAATTTATTATATA
This sequence comes from Rhodnius prolixus, assembly GCF_049639745.1. Taxonomy (NCBI): domain Eukaryota; kingdom Metazoa; phylum Arthropoda; class Insecta; order Hemiptera; family Reduviidae; genus Rhodnius; species Rhodnius prolixus. Next base: position 7,152,020 of record NW_027411583.1, on the reverse strand, counting down.
AATAGTTTTCAGTCGAAAGTATAAAATGAACTGAGAAAAGAAATAAGGGGTGGAGGTAAATGAGAAGAAAGAAGAAGGTCGGAAAGAAAAATGACGACATAATGAAGGTGTTGATAATGAATCAGCTGGAATGATTGTGTTTGGAAAAGTAAAAAGGAAATTGTTTTTTCCCAGAATGTAGGGGGTGTGGGTTAGAGAAAAACTTGAGGATATAGTTGATTCCTTTGCCCATGGTCCCAAGGTTATCTTGCCGTCAGACATAACTTATTCCCTAGTCGCAGATGTGACACCATTTGTACTAATAGCTCCGACCATTCTACCGTCCCTGTCTATCCCTTCTTCAGCGCATCCTTATTTATTCTTTACTTTTTTATCTCTTTTTTCTATTTTATTGAATTTATTTTATTTTCTACATTTTATAGATTAAAACTTTTTCTTATATGAAGCTAATGATTGATTTTTGTTTTTTTTTAAATTATAAATTGCAGGATTTATTATTTTTCAAAACGATAACTGATTTCATTGAATTCTTCATTTTAAATCTTACTAAAGTTAAGATAGTTGAGCCCAGCGAGATGTGGGTCCACATAAAAGATGCTGAACGTTTAGTAGTGAAAGATGCTCCGAGAAATCTTTGGCTGTTCAAGAGAGAGAGATAAAGGATAAGAACAAAAAAATGAAACCTTGATGGATCTGTAGAAACAGCAGGAGTTTGTGGGCTGGATGAGATGTAGGAGAAAGGTTGAGATGGTTTAGAGCAAATTTTAAAAAACGAAGGAATCTACAGAGTCTAGGAAATTTGCTGGAGGCGTAAGGGAGAATATAAGTCAGAGGAAATGGTGACGGCCTTCTTGAACATGATCATCATCAAGAAGGAAAGATGGAAGAAGTTTTAGCCCTTCAAGGACCTAGTCTCATTAAAGAAGAAGAAGAAGAAGATTAAAAGGTGAAGCTAATCAAGGTCGAAGGTCAAGCAGAATTAGCTACAAGGTTCCCCCAATTTTTAATTAGAGAACGCCAGCAATCCGGAAAGTGATTTGAGCAAACCTCTCTCTCACTCTCTCTCTCTCTCTCTCTCTGACTCCACAGTCATTCTTTGATGAAGGCAAATTTGAGGCCACATGAAGAGATCCTAGACTCGTGAAAATTTCACAAAAAAAAACAAACTCGGACAAGACGATCTGTCTCCTCCTAATAATGGAATGTCCGAGCACGACACCATAAAAGTCCACTTTTTTTGTGGCCACCAATTCTAATCAGAATATCCAAAACCAAGTCCAACACTATCCTTGAGAATACTTTAAAGAACTAGATAGCCAAGTAAGGGCACCCCTAACTACGGGTTTTTGCGGGTATCTCTCCCCAAATTTTAGACTAACGATATCAAGCCTGTAACATTAACGATTGTAACGCAGTCAAATACGAGTTATACATCAACAGGTTTCAAAATTAGTGTACAGTAAGTTTAAAGACAATCTTAGGAATCCTTTAAAGTTCCCCCCCCCCCATTCGGAAAGAAAATTTAGAATCACTGAAATAACTCCTCGAAACAGACATCATTTTCCCAACACCTGCGGTTTTCCTTTTTCAAACTTTTTTGCAGACTTACAGAGAGGCAGACATTTCGACAAACATTCAGCATGAATGTTCAAAAAAAAAAAAAACTCACTTTTTCTCACCCAGGAATTTTCAGAATATGTACGAGGGTCGTTTGAAAAGTCCGTGCAAAGTCAGAGAGATAGCACTACTGGCGCGTATCGAGGTTATGTTTAGTTAGTAGCATCTCTTGGAAGAACACACACTAAGTTTCAGCCAGATCGGTCTATTTCTTTGTGTTTGGCGAAGACCGTTCCTTCGGCCGGAAAGATTATGGCGACTGTCTTTTGGGATTCGCAAGGAATAATCCTCATCGACTATCTGGAAAAGGGTAAAACTATTACAGGTGCATATTATTCATCGTTATTGGACCGTTTGAAAAGCGAGCTGCAAGAAAAACGCCCACGATTGGCCCACAAAAAAGTCCTTTTCCATCACGACAACGCACCAGCTCACACCTCAGCAGTTGTGGTCGCAAAATTAATGGAAATAGGGTTCCAACTCGTTTCACATCCCCCCTATTCTCCAGACTTGGCTCCCTCGGACTACTATTTGTTCCCCAATATGAAGAAATGGCTGGCGGGAAAAAGATTTTATTCAAACGAGGAGGTGATTGCAGAAACGAATGGCTATTTTTCAGACTTGGACAAATCCTATTATTCGGAAGGGATCAACAAACTAGAGCAGCGTTGGACGAAGTGTATAAGCCTAAAAGGAGACTATGTTGAAAAATAAAAAAGGTTTACCCCAAAAAATTAAGTAGTTTTTATTTTTGCACGTACTTTTCAAACGACCCTCGTACTTTATTTATTCTATTTAATGGTTGCAAAAAATTTTTTTTAAAGAAAAACTTAAGGAATTTTTACTTTAATTTGGGGGTTGAAAAAAGGTGGAAAATTGTGAAAGCTGGATGTTTTTCTATATTACGCTTTATCGTTCAATTTTTTGACGATCAACCCTTATACAACTGTTCTAAAGGGCAGTTTTATAACTGAAAGGTAATCATTTATATATACCTATAAATAATCAATTTAAATAAAATACAAAATTGACTATTTAAGTTAAATTTAAATAAATATAGATACTTTAAAAATAACAGAAATAAAATAAACCAAATCGAATAAAAACAAGCTTCTGAAATAAACTGAATAATTGAACAGAAGTAATGGATTTTTCCCCCAAATAATTTATGTTCTGTAATTCTGGTTTTCCTGTTTTTCCCTTTGATAACAATTACAACATGGATTATAAAGTTACTGGAGGGAAAATGAACTTAGTAGTAAAATGTACTGTACTACATTCTTCTTCAACAGAAAATGGTTTTCCCCCCTTCCCACGAAGGATTTTCATTAAAGGGACATTCATGAGGTTTTTATGGTTTTATTACCCAGATAATGATTAGCGTGAATTAAATATGCTGCTCTGCAATTAAGGAAGTGTTGGTTGGAACGTAATAGAAAGTATAATGGTTTCGGCTTCCTGTAACTTTTTGTTTGTGCATTGTTCACAACCACTCACAGATAATTTTTTTGAAAAACCCTTTCCTCCCTCCTCTGGATTCATGGGGTCTCAAAACGGATATTTCGGGATACAAAACCCCAAATTTGATAAGCTTGAAATAACATTCATATCCTGGTAGTGACGAATAGTTCAAAATTATTCAACTATTATAATGTGGTTTATTAATAAGTAACGATAAGATATGTTGTAAGTTATGTTATAAGGATATTTAAAAGGAAAAGAAAATTGGACAAATTTAGTGAAAATAGAAAATTTACTATTTCTGGGTAAGTTATTTGGTTAAAGACGATTTGGACCTTATTGTGTATTGTAAAGTTGCTCAACACGTACTGCATTACACCAATGGATTGCGGGTCTAGTATATTCATTTCCCATTACTTAAGACTTATCACTGAGGAAGTTACGTATTGTATAATTGTTTTTCATTGCATTTTTTCCTTATTGCTTATTTGAGTTATCTTCGTAACGGAAAAAGAGCTAATATAACAGATTTTTTGGTGAGCCGCAATTTTCCACATTATGTACTAATTTCAGAATATTAAAGATCTAATTGTAGGATGATGATTTTTGGTGGCAAAATCCTAGAATTTTCCGCTTTTCTGAGCCTAATATTTCTTTGTCTTAAAAACGGTTCTCGTATAACTTTTTATTTAAAAAAAAAATGTCTGAGAAAAATTTATTTAAAATCAATCCTAAGACGTATTGAATGAGGTTGAAAAAATGCCATTTCCGTCTAGAATAATGTTGGTAAGAATGAAAATTTGGTGATAAAATCGAAATTTTGATAAAAAATGAAGAATTTAAAAACTCTAGAATTGAATTCAGAGTATATATCATGCGTGTAACCACCTGATTGCTTTCATTTTTTTTTGCAGTTTAGACAACTATATCCATAAAATACATGCGTGATTATTACATATTTAACACGTACGTATATTAAAGTGAGCAAAAGCGGAAGTGATTAATCATATTTCAAATAATAATTAATCTAAAATCCGGAAATGTTACAGCTGAATTCTCCTTGAAAATGAATTTTCTGAGTAATTATCATTATTTTTTTTTTCGGAATTTTCTTTAAAACAAGAAAATTATTTTAAAATTTGAATAAAATTATTTCTATGGGATTGAAAAAATAACTGCCATTTCAGTCGAGTAAAATTTATTTTGCCGAGCTTTCGACCTAGGGACTAGGTCATCTTCAGGGCTAGTTTAGAAAGTAATACAGTCGCGACTCTCGATAATACGAATTTTTCGATAATTCAAACTCTACAGCTGCTAACTTCGGTAAATCGAAAAAATCCAGTGTATTTAGATACGCTCGATAATTCGAAATCCTTTTCCCTTAACAACAGGGGGAGAGAAGGCTCTATAATTCGAACGAGGCCGCTTCCCCTCTTTATAATTCGAATTTTCCCTAGTAATGTTTACTTCTCATTTTCCGCTTATTGTCCCTTTCCTGCGTAATGTTTCCCTCCTTTCAGCCCTGTTTAACTTTCCAATTCTCTTTCTTAGTTTGTCACGATTGGAAGTACGTCTCCTTTACTGGGTCCGACAAAAAAGAAAAATTATCGCGGCCGTGAAAAGTGGTTCGAAACAAGAAGATATCGCCCAAACTATCAATATTCTACCATCAACGCTTTCTACAATATCTAAGTCACTTGACTAAGTCAAGCCACATTGTAACAAAAAACTGTTCTTCATTTTTTTAATTAGGTACATATGTATATTATTATTTATTGAAATGTTAATACATATGTAATTTTTTTGTTCTTTTTTGTCGTTTTCATTATTTTTACTTTTTTACTTGAGGCTATATATGTCTAAAACTTAGGTAAGCTCATACGTATTTTCAATATACGTATGTACATACATATTGTATACATAATAAAAACTCTTAATAATTCGAATTTTTTTCCCCCTTCTTGATAATTCAAACTTCTTGATAATTCGAAATCTCGATAATTCGAATTTTTCTTGTAGTCCCTTGGATTTCGATTTATCGAGAGTCGACTGTACTTTTACATTTCAGGGTTGGTGTGTCGTCTGTCTTGTCTGTTCATGGACTCGTCCATGGAAAGCTTGGCAGAATAAATGTATCACGACTGAAATGACAATTATTTTTTCATCCTATTGAAACTATGAATCAGTCACCAAAAAGAATGAACAACTATTTCTATGATTAAAGAGTAGCAAATAATAAATTACTTATTTGATTCGCTTTGAATCACAAATATTTCTTATCCTATATATTAACGTGGCTACTTGTTTCTTCTTCAAAATTTGGAACATTTCGGTTGTTCGGTTGACAGTAAAGAATTGGCAAATAAAAAGGTATATTTCAAGACAATTTCTTTGTCAAAAATTTATAAAATAATCTGTCATAAATTTCACTTATTTATTACGTATTTCAATTGTGTTGATACAAATTTTTTTTTTTTTTTTTCACTTTATTTGTATATTTACAACTGCAACAATTGTTGCATCAGGTAAATTTGATCTTACTGGTTCAGTTCTCTTGTAATGTCCTGGTTAGAGCAATCACCCACTGGTGAAACTCTTTCACAATGATTAATCACAACAGATCTCTAGGCCATTTTCGCTTCAAGCGACGAGGAGGATTGTCGGGAAGGTGAGGAGAGGAGAGTTGTTGGACAAGAGGATTAGGATGGAGAGCTAGGAGGCTGTGAAATTTGCGGTAGCGAGACTTTATTAGGTCAGTGACGAAAGGGATGAGAAGGTCAGTGTGTATTGTAAGGTTAGAGATGTAGAATGGAGCATTCAGGATTTTCCTGTAGGATTTCAGACTGTAGTGTCTGCAGGCGTTTGGAGTTAGAAGGTTTGGTTGAGCCCCACACTTCTGCTCCGTATGTCCATATGGGTCTTAACAGTGTCTTGTAAATTGTCAGTTTGTGATTCAAGTCGAGTTTGGATCTGCGGTGAAGTAGTCTAGTAAGTAGCTTGTAGCGTCTGTTCACGTCTTGTCGTTTCAGTCGAGTATGTGGGTTCCAGGTGAGTCTCTTGTCAATGTACAGTCCTAGGTATCGTACTACGTCAGCTGGAGGAATCGTTACACCGTTCAGTTGAACTGGAGGACTTGCAGATTTTCGTAAAGTAAACGTAATGTGCACAGATTTTTGTTCATTAATTTTCATTTTCCATTTTCGGAACCAGGTTACGAGAAGATTTAAATGGATTTGAATGTTCTGACTTGCTTATACCGGATCGGAGTGGGATGTAAGAACAGCAGTATCGTCAGCGAATGTTGAAACTATTGTATTTTGGGAAAGAGGTAAGTCAGCAGTATATATTAGAAAAAGGAAAGGGCCTAGAATGCTTCCTTGAGGGACTCCAGCTTTTATGGGTATAAAGGATGAGAGGGCCTGCCCTTAGACGAACGCGGCAGTACCGATCGGTTAAGTAAGATTTTAAGATCAGATAGTAGGTGAAAGGAAGATGATTTTTAAGTTTGTGCAGTAAGCCCGAGTGCCAGACCCGATCAAAGGCCTGAGCCACATCGAGAAAGACACCCGAACAGTACTGTTTACGCTCCAAGTTGATACAAATAAAAAAAATAAAAAAAAAAAATTAACTTAAAAAATTGAGGAAATGCCCCTATATTTTAAGGAAAATTTGGAAATTTTATTTTTTTTGCAGGAAAAAAAGACAAAAAATAAATTGTCAAAAGTTGGGTGTTTTTCTTTTGACATTACTCTTTTTTCGTGCCGTTTTTTTGACGTTCAACTAAGTGCCCTATTGGGACGTTTTAATTTTTAATTAAACAGTTATCAAATTGAAACTAATAAAATGTTTATAATATTATCTTAGATGCGTAAAAATCTTAGAATAAATATTAAACAATAAAAAATATCATGCAATTTTCAAAGTTCAATTAAAAAAAAGGAAATATTAATTTGTTGAATTCTCTGACCTGGTAAAGAGGCAGCTAACAATACAAATGCAAGTGTAATCAATGGTAAAAGACTGGAAGAAATTGTGGTTGCTGTTGAGGACGACATGTGGTTGTAAAACAAGTTTGAAACAATTTTCATGAATTTAGAAAAAAAATTTTTTGTTTTGTTGGCTATTTCTTGAATTTTATTTTGAATTTCAAAAAAACAAAAAAAATAAAGTCTCAAAAAATGAAAAATTAAAATCCTTGGTACACACTGTATTTTCACACGAACATAGTCAATGCTAGCGGCAGTTTTATGTTTTTTCCTGTAGTATGAATATTTATGTATTCATAATGTTGGAAAATATTAAATAGAATTCATTTTTTTATTTATTTTCCAAAAAATAAATTAATAAATAAAAATGTAAACCATGAAACCCTTAAAAAAAACAAAAAAGAAAAAAAAAAAAAAAAAACCTTTCCCGCCTAAGACTAGATTCCAGTCTCCCCGAAACACGATCAACACGCTACTGGTGGCGATAACAAACTGCCGATAGACTGTGTGAGACGGATAGAAGTACCCCCACAGTTCAGTTGGTTTTGTATATACTACAAGCAGAGACTCGAGCGCCGACTACATGTAACGCCTGCAACTAAGTTATACTGTGGGAGGGGGAATATCAAGCTACCACCCCTACTAAACCCCCTTCCAACCCCACCCCTCGGTCAGCAAATACACCCCCCTTCTCCTCTAGATCAAATCAAGCGGGGCTTTACCTACCCCTACCCCCCAAACACTCCCCCTTTGGCTCCCCATGATTTCTATTTATTTTTTTTTTTGTCTTTTTTTTTGACCAACTCCCCAGACCAGTCACAACAAAATGGAAATAATGTGAAACAGTATTTTGTTTTCTGAATTCTCTTTACTTCCTTTTTATTCTTTAATTTTCATTTCCGCCTGTAATTTCGCATGAATGGAAACAAAAACAGGTTATTCTCACCCACGTTAGTTTTAATTAAAAAAAAAAAAAAGACGAGGGGATGCATTATTATATAAATAAAAACGATATATAGAGTGATATTTGTAAAAAAATAAAGACAAATGTTTACTCAATTATCAATTACATCAATTTATTGAAATTTTTATTTCTTTTATAACCAAAACATTTGAATTTCATTTTATTAAATTTCAAAAAAAAACAACAAAAAAAATTCCAGCATCCCATCCTCGTCAGAAATACCCACAGACGTGTGTGTTATTGAAATATTCGTATTAATTTTATTTAATTTCACTTCATATACGAGGGTATATCGGAGCCTCAAAATGGACGTCGAAAAATTAATTAGTGCTGTCATTACTCATTATTTTTGGTTATTATTTTATTATTTACTTTTAAACAATATTTTGTTTTTTATATCGTGCTTACATTTATTTTCATGTGTATTTATTTGTTTGTTTTTTTTCAATAAAATCATTACTTGCCTAAGAGTAATCACTAGTTTTTCTTCCATGGCAATTTTTCCGTTTTCTTAATTTTGACCTCATTTTTTCTAAAATATAGTCGAATGTGGGTGGACCCATCCGGAGTTCCTTATATAAATGGTGAAATTCACCCAAAGTACTTCGTTTTTTATCTATGCATTAGTTGCATAGTGGTATTATACAATACCAGTGTCCCGCACTAAAAAAGGACCATTGAAATGGTATTAATTTTTTCTTTTCTTTTTTCCGTATTTCGAGAGTAATGATTATTTGAGAGGGATGATTACAGATGGAAAATAATGGAAATGAATGTTTATTTTCATTTTTTTTTATAATAAAAGAAATTCTGTGCAACTAGGGCTTTTATTTTCTTTAAAATCGTGTGCCTCAAAGAGTTAAGACAGAGGATTGTAATTAGGGTAAATTTCCATTCATCTGGGTAACCATCCAGTCTTTTAAAAGGGAACTTTTACCAGGAAGAGTGGAAAGTAAACACTTAGGAATAATCAATGGTGCATACCACATTACTTCGGAAACACTACCCAGATGTACTGAGTTAGTTTCTCAGGAATATTCAAAGAACTAGGCTCTTCCTGGGATTGAAGCCGGTACTCGGCCACCCAGGTTAGGCAGGAGAAAGTGGAACATTTCAAATAAGTAAGTTTGAAGATTTAGGGAATGCATAGATCCAACCACCTATGGTTACCATCCTGGCTCCTTAAGGGAATCCCATATTTGCAGATTGGGATTACCAATTCCCTGGCCACAGACAATTTTCCCCCAATGTACCCGAAAAGATTATAAACCCGACTTAAAAATCTCATCACTATCCAGGTTATCACTGCGGAAGAAACCCCATGAATAGAGGAGAGAGTCTTAAGTTCGTATAAATTAGAGTAAGGCCCAAAACGTAAGAATGTTAAATTGGTAAGTTGTTACCCTGGAATGTTCTAAGGAGGGGCCAAAATCTCTTTGAAAAAGTGGTAAAAATACACTTCCCATTTCAGGCCGTAATTTTGTTCTAAATAAAATGAATTAATCCAACATGTACGTAGAACACACAAAAAAAAAGATCAATTAAAGAAAAAAATGTAATAATCTAAAAAATCTATTTCAGTGATCTGATACTCCCGGTGGAACAATCACATCAATATCTTAACCCCCCTATTATCTAACTAATATACACAAATTTTAACGCTGCAAGTTTCCGTTTTTGACTCAGACAGATGCACAAATTTACCAATTTGTACCATTTTCCTGTACACTGTTCGTGTATAGAGGGTCTAATTCTCGTAATTTCCGGTGGAAATACCAATTCCATTGGTTTACTCTTACACAAAGCCATTCATTCATAACCTCCCACACCACGATTATTCACAAATACACAATCTTATATAGTTAACGCATTGACATAAAGTTAATTTTGATTTAATATTCTTCGTTCTAAATTTTGGATTATCCATAGAATGTATGTTGGAATCCCACAAGGGGAAACACCCCCAAAGGGCGGAAATACCGCATCTTAATGATGATCAAATTTTAATCAATCTAATTTGATTGATTAGCAGCTACCTTGTCCTTACCCTATTATAATCCTATAGGCATCCTAACCTAATTCCAGTTAACACAATGCAACACAATATTCCTAATTAACGATCTGATAAGCTACAGTTAATCAATTTTGGATTAATTTTTAATAGTGCTTCCGTTACCGTGGTAATCATGGTTTCCCTATTATATAAAATTGAATTCTCTCAATATTATGAGCGTATTCAAAGAAATACAGAATTTGTAGATTGCCATTAACTATACAGGGTGAACCAATAAGTATTGTCAATAGGCTTACTGCGTGTAGTACATCTAAAGTGGAGTTCAATGACGTATTGGCCAACTTCATATTTCTCTCTGTTCTTGAATGACGTCACTTTAAAGTTTTTTTTCTAAAATCATTACTTTTTTTCCAATAAAAATGTTATTACTCATAAAGTTTTATTCTGAATTCGATTCTGATGACATGGTTAGAAAGAGAGATAAATTTCCTAAAAATTGACACCATTTTGAAGCATAAATTATTCTCCAAACTGCCTTAATCTACCTCCGAATGCTGGAAAAATAAAAGTAATCGAAATTTTTAAGAAAACTCATTATGTGATCATTATCAGACCTAGGTGCTGGCACTTTTTACAAAAGTTTCCTTATCTAATGGCCTTTCAAACCGTATATCATTTTCCAGGATTCCTTTTATCTTCCTATGAGAAATTGCGTTTGTTTTGCAAGAAAACGTGTTCACGAGCATACAGCAGTGATATTGTATTGTGTTGTTTAATTCATTAAACTCTTGTAGATGGACCAGTAGTCAATTTTTAAAGTAGATTGACTTAAAATAAGGTAGTCTAAGGTTACTTATTGCACATAAAAAAAAAAAGAACAAATCTAAAATGAAATATTTGACACAATGTTAGATTTTGAAACTAAGCAAATTAGCCTCCGATTATAAAAATAGCACTTGTTTAAAATATTTTCTAACATTTTGTCAAATATTTCATTTTAGATTTTTTTTTTTTTTAAATGTGCAATAAGTAACCTTAGACTACCTTATTTTAAGACAATCTACTTCCGGTGGAAGATTAAGGCAGTTTGGAGAATAATTTATGCTTCAAAATGGTGTCAATTTTTAGGAAATTTATCTATCTTTCTAACCATATCATCAGAATCGAATTCAGAATAAAACTTTCTGAGTAATAACATTTTTATTGGAAAAAGTAATGATTTTAGTAAAAAAAATTTAAAGTGACGTCACTCAAGAACAGAGGAAAATATGAAGTTGGCCAATACGTCATTGAACTCCACTTTAGATGTACTGCACGCAGTAGGCGTATTGACAATACTTACTGGTTCACCCTGAATACAGTAAAATATTCGTGTTTTAGTTTTAACCAGATTTTTTATTATTGAAGATACAAAATCTTTTTCAGTTACCCACCTGATAATGAGTCGCCTGCAGTTCTATGAATCTTCGCCTCACTAAGCACATGAAACTATTTACAAGCAAAAATTTTTCACATTTTTTTAAAACCGAATTTTGAACATTCGTATTACTTATTTTGACGCACTAGTTAAAAAATTAGTAATTTTCATGTAGAAAAAGAATTTCCGGATAAAAACACTCGCGATATTATTATAACTCCCGCACTTCCTGTAAAAAAAAGAGAAAAAAAAAGTCCGTTTAATAAACTGCTAAGCTGACAGAAAAAAAAAAAAAAATATTGTAAAGCTATTAATTACCTATTTATCCTGGGGATTCGCAGTCTGGAGTATCCTGATGACTTGATGACTTTTTTAAAACAGAGAAAGTGGTTAACAATAAAATAAAGTATAAACATAGATTGACTAACCGTCTCTGCACTACCTGGACTGGAAGTTCCGAAGAAGGATACTGTGGCGTCCATATAAATGTTAGGAAATAATCATAATTCCATTTATTATAATTAAATAAATTATGCATGCATAATAACGTGGAATTATAATTATCGTAGGAAAATATTAGAAGAGAAGTCCGACGATGAAAGTGATGATTGTAGTGCGAAGAACGAAGCGAAGAACAATGCGAAGAACGAAGCGAAGAACAAAGCGAATACAAAGCAAAGAACGAAACGAAGAACAAAACGAAGAACGAAGCGAATACAAAGCAAAGAATTAAACGAAGAACAAAACGAAGAACAATGCGAAGAACGAAACGATGTACAAAGCAAAGAACGAAAGGAAGTACGAAGCAAAGAACGAAGCGAAGAAGTCATAAATATGGACAGCCAAAGTTCCCCAATCCTACCTGATTGAGCTGTAGGTTGGGATTACGTAATCATCTCTTGCATTACGTATCCATCGATGAGCTGCACTCGCCGGCGACATCCGCTGCACTTGACACTTGGACACAGTTTAAAAATTTGAAAAAAAAAACGTGTGCAAATAATACTACGGCTTTGTTTTTTTGATTACAGGAAAATTTGGAAAACCCGAAATACTTTTCATACGCACTAGTTTAAAAAAATTCACATTTTATTTGTTAATAAAATAAAACACTACCGGTCACAAAGCACTCCCGGAAGTTGAACACTCCCGCACAATCTGGAAAAGAAAAAAAAGTTCGGATTAAATTATTTGAATTAAATGATGATTAATCTTAGAGCCAATCGTGACCAAGAATAAATTATAACTACGTTAAACAAATTATAATTGTTAATAAGCCCTGAAGATGACCTAGTACCTAAAAACAGAAAGGTTAGCCAAGAAATTAATGAAAAAATAACCGAAATTAGGAATAATCTTTCTTCCCTACATACACGCAACTTAAAATTATCATCCTGCTAATCCTTAAGACAGATATAATCAGCGACATTATCCATTATAGCAGGCAATCCTACCAACCTATTTTAAATATAAAATTAATTAAGAACAGGAAATTCCAAAGAACCTATTATTGTATAGAAACTAGATAAGCAAATTTCCGTTTTACTTTAGTGACGTCTACTAGATCTGATATTCAATAATTAAAGCAGGTAATATTTTGGTGGGAATTGTGAAGATCAAGTTGGTAGCAATGTGGAAGAGATGCTTATTAAAAGGGACATGCGTTATGCGCTTTAAAGCTGGAGGAATGAAGCAGAGCAGATATGGAAATTACTCGGGAACAGACTGGGAAATTTCCCCCTCTCTCTCACGCTATCCCAGTTTGGGCTTCCCGAAAGACTCTGAAAGACTCTGTGCTCATGTTGAAGAAGCGTTCTTCCAGATCTAAAGGTTTTTTTTTTTTTTTAGCATCCTTTTCACCAAAAGAAAAATCACCTTTCAACTGTTCAAATCTGTTAAAGAAAATTTTACTACAGACTTTAATATCCCATAATGAATATTTTATCTTTTTTTTTTTTTACCAATAATCGGCTTACTTTAAAAATACTTTACGTATTAAATAGGCCAATTAAAATTATGCTATTAAATTAAACTGACCCCGACGAACAATAGAAAACTACGTATATACCGCCCTACTTGCCCCAATATGGACGTACGGAGCACTACTCTACGGAAGTGCCAAAAATAAAATCGAACATCAACCGACTTTAAACCTTACAGTCTAAAAATCCTGAGAACAATAGTTAACGCTCCCTTCTACATCTCCAATCACACAATACACTTTGATCCAAATATTTCCTCTCGTTTCTCTGATTGCACATCTCGATGGCACATAGAACTCCATTCAAATCTATAGACAGTCAACATTACAACCCTCTGATCCACAACATGTTTACCACAACTCTTCCTTCCAAATCCACATGTGGGGTTATCAATACCGGAGCAGGGAGTGGCAAACTTTCAGTCTTCGGGGCAAGACTTCTCCGTTCATTTCAAGAGCCATTGTATTCTGGAGGATAAGGTCTGTGTCGGAATTGACTCCGCGACATAAGTGTGAATGGTCATATGTGAATGCTGTGTAAATAATGCGAATGATTTGGAGGGGGGATCTGTACAGGTACAGATAAACCGTAAATTTATGCGCCTAACAAAGGAGACAAATCAAAATTAATTTTACCAACTATTCCTGCATACTGCACTTCTTGCATACGCAGATGATACCACCGTACTGTCTGTTAAAAACTGTTGTAATTAGATTTTTGTATTGATTAAAACTAAAAACGTTATCTGAAGAAGTGCAAAAAAAAAAAGAAACCATAAATGTGAACCAGCAGCCACCTTCTACGCCGAGAAGAACGAACCTTTAAGGGGCTAGAAGACAAGAAGTGTAAAGGAGTGATAAAGCCAAAATAGGGAAGAGATAGTAAGACCAAGGATAATTTCCCCACGGAGGAGTTTAGTTGGTTGGTATGGCGAGTGGCTGAGTGGAGGGGGGATACGAGCTCACAAGAAGAGCGTCCGCGGGGGCGGCGAGAGGATGTCCTCTTACCACACTTTAGGCCACCAATGATAGCTGGCAAGTCTGCTGGAAGTAAGTGGAGGGATGTGTTGGTGATGTTCAGAGTATGAGGTGGAAAACTGACAAGAAAAGAAGGTTAACAGCAGACAAAGTTAAACATTGTGTGAGGCTGGCTTATAACCATCCTGAGAGGTTATAATATTCTATATATATCTATATATAGCTTTATCTACCTACAGCATCCATTACGTACATTCTGGGACACACATGTTCTTCTACTTCTACCAACATATGGACACAATAATATCGTATATTACAAAAAAAGAAAGAAGGCCTATACTCGCATGACAATTATCTCAGCAGAGAAGATTTTCTTAAAACTATGAGTTTTTACTGTTAGTTGGCTTTCATGCATCTTTAGATTGACTACAATGAAACGATCGTGGTGGAAAGTGAGATAATTTAGAAAGGTCTTCCTTAAAATTAAAGTATTCATGAAAAGAATCTGTTGCATTCGCGTCTATCTCAATAAATCGGTTCACGAAAGAAGACTAAGAAGAAATGAAGAAAATAAATTTATCATCCTGGGACTATTGTCGATTTAAGGAGTGAATTAGAGCCAATAACAATTGCTTTGGTCTTTTCTACATTCAGAGTAAGCTTGTTTGTTCGTGGCCCTGTGCTGAGATATTATTAAGGTCTTCTTGAAGTTTAAACACAGCTTCAAACAGATCCGAAGGGGTGTAAAGGATAGGTAAATCTGGAAATCATCAGCGTAGAGCTGGTTACTGGGAATGGGAAATGTGAAAGAGAGGAAGGTCATTGATGTAAATGGAGAAGAGGGTGGGAGATAGAGAAGAAACTTGAGGTACACCACGAGGAGTAAAAGGAAGGATTACTATCGGGAGTTACGACGAATTGGGAACGATTAGACAGGAAGGATTGAAACCAGCGGAGGGTGCTATTAGTAGAAAGAAAGAGGGATTGCAGTTTAGATAGCAGGATATGGGTGGTCAACGGTATCAATGAACCAATAGATCCTATCTGAACCTAATAGGTTAGTCAGTCAGGATAACAAACCACTGCTTAGTCCAGACCGTAGAGATTGGAGTTGTCCAAAGATATCGCTGATACTCCCAATTATTCAGACACATTCCTCTACCAACTAAGCTGATGACTCAACGATTCCCTCTCCGTAATAATCTGGATGTTGTTACAAGAGCTTTTTTAAAAGATCGTCTAAATCAGGGGTCGGCAACGTGCGGCCCTTTTAATATTTTCCTGCGGCCTAAGTTTGGTAATTTTCTCTAGTACAATTATTGTCTCAGCGTTCAAATCTTATATTAGTTATCCGCGCTCTTTCTTTGTATGATAACTCGACTTTTAGTTCGCCATTTTTACACCGACACAAAGCGTGTTGTCTGCGGTCGAAACTACGGATTTTCGCTTCTTCTCTAGTTATTTATTTTATGGGGATATATAAATGTGAATACAATCGCATTATTTTTATTTCGTCTGGCTTTTAATAGAAAAAATGCCGTTTTTTTGTTGGTTTGTTAATAAATTTCATTTTAATTAATAATCTGTATTATAAATGGATAAAAACAATTAATACATAAGAACCCGAAATAAATATAAAAAGAAATATATATATATATATACTGCGGCCCTCGGTAATAAACCAATACCCTTATGTGGCCCTTTACAGGAAAAGGTTGCCGACCCCTGTCTAAATCATGGTCCATAGATGTGAAATTAGGAAAATTAATGAAATCAAAAGCCACTTCATCACCATAACTTCAAGTAGAAGTTCAATTGCTTCCATCCGGTAAGCAGACCAAGTACGATACCTGAGATTTACGAGGGTCGTTTGAAAAGTCCGTGCAAAGTCAGAGAGATAGCACCACTGGCGCGTATCGAGGTTATGTTTAGTTAGTAGCATCTCTTGGAAGAACACACACCAAGTTTCAGCCAGAATGGTCTATTTCTTTGTGTTTGGCATTCGTTTGAATCGAGGAAGTCGAGTGATTTTCAAAAAATGGACGAAAAAGAATTACGTGTGTTGATTAAACACTACTTTATGAAAGGCAAAACGCCTCAGGAGACTAAAGAGAAGCTTGATAAACATTATGGTGACTCTGCACCTTCGATTAGAACAGTTTATAAGTGGTTTCAAAATTTTCGGAGTGGCCATATGGGCACAAGTGACGCTGAACGTTCTGGACGCCCTGTTCAGGTTACTACTCCAGAAATCATTGATAAAATCCATGATATGGTGATGGATGACAGAAGAGTGAAGATGCGTGAGATTGCTAGTGCTGTGGGAATCTCGAATAAACGGGTACATAATATTTTGCATCAACATTTGGAAATGACAAAGCTATCCGCAAGATGAGTGCCGCGATTGCTCACGCTTGACCAAAAACGAAATCGTGTGAAGTGTTGCAAGGACGGTTTGCAGCTGTTCCAGAAGAATCCGCAGGACTTACAGCGTCGTTTCGTCACTGTGGATGAAACATGGATACATCACTACACTCCTGAGAACAACTGCATTTTTTTCAATGATTAATGAATCAAGGAGTCACTGAATTTCAGAAAAAGTTGCACATTTATTGAGCTTCATGAACATATGGATTTTTTTGGTTTTTAATAAAACCCTACGCCGAACAGAGGGGGGTGTAAATGCAGAAAACTGGAATTTTGCGTAACCGACTTTTCCGAGACCAAAGAACAATCTAAGCAATGGGTTACCAAGGGGGAATCTGCGCCAAAAAAGGCGAAGACCGTTCCTTCGGCCGGAAAGATTATGGCGACTGTCTTTTGGGATTCGCAAGGAATAATCCTCATCGACTATCTGGAAAAGGGTAAAACTATTACAGGTGCATATTATTCATCGTTATTGGACCGTTTGAAAACCGAGCTGCAAGAAAAACGCCCACGATTGGCCCACAAAAAAGTCCTTTTCCATCACGACAACGCACCAGCTCACACCTCAGCAGTTGTGGTCGCAAAATTAATGGAAATAGGGTTCCAACTCGTTTCACATCCCCCCTATTCTCCAGACTTGGCTCCCTCGGACTACTATTTGTTCCCCAATATGAAGAAATGGCTGGCGGGAAAAAGATTTTATTTAAACGAGGAGGTGATTGCAGAAACGAATGGCTATTTTTCAGACTTGGACAAATCCTATTATTCGGAAGGGATCAACAAACTAGAGCAGCGTTGGACGAAGTGTATAAGCCTAAAAGGAGACTATGTTGAAAAATAAAAAAGGTTTACCCCAAAAAATTAAGTAGTTTTTATTTTTGCACGGACGTTTCAAAGGACCCTCGTACGTACACTTAAGAACTGTTAACTCACGTGCAATCCAGACATAAAAAAGACAAAAGAAGAAGCTACAAACTACTTCATAGGTTAGAAAATGTGGTTAGATCTTCAGTGATAAATATGGAGTTCAAGCTAAGATTTCAAAAATTCCAAAATTCTCCAGTCAAAACATTGATGCTCTCTCCATATTTCATGTTAACCCCACCATTACTATCTCAATATCCCCGCTTTTTTTCTTCTTTTTAATTTCCAAAATTCGACACGATAGCGATAATCACTCTTGTTCTAGAATTAACTGGAAATAACCGAAGTAAAAACTATCACTATTCAAGTATCCGGGCAATGAAATTATTCACTGTTTTAAAACTTTTAGTTTTAGCAAAGAGTTAGTGTAACAAGGTGTGGAAGATGTTGAAGGAAGAATATGGAGTCTGCCAGCAGCTGGAGTAACAGCTCCAACAGAGAAAACTTTGAAAGTCGACTAAATGTTAATTAACTAATGAGAAAAGAAAGAAGAAACGAGAACATTAGAACTAATTTACAGTTCCGTTAAGTTAACAACTCGATTACCAATACACGTACGAAATTCTGCTAATTATCACCTATTAATTTATCAGCTGAGCACTACCACCAAGAAGTGAACTTCCGGATAGAGGTCAAATTCCACACGATTGCAGTACTTCCTTTAATTACCAGGAAGTGAAAAACCTTTATTATCCCCACCGACTATCTATTGCCTCAAATTAGTAATTAAATTTTCTTTAGAACAATTGATTTCCTTTAAATAATCCCCCAATTTCGAATTTAAATAATTTCTGCCTAAAGTTCATATTCTTAGAATCTACCTAATTTTTTTTCCACTTTATTTGTATATTTACAACTGCAACAATTGTTGCATCAAGTAAATTTGATCTTACTGGTTCTGTTCACTTGTAATGTCCTGGTTAGAGCAATCACCCACTGGTGAAACACTTTCACAGTGATTTAATCACAACAGATCTCTAGGCCACTTCCGCTTCAAACGACGAGGAGGATTGTCGGGAAGGTGAGGAGAGGAGAGTTGTTGGACAAGAGGATTAGGATGGGAGAGCTAACAGGCTGTGAAAGTTGCGGTAGCGAGACTTTATTAGGTCAGTGACGAAAGGGATGTGAAGGTCTAGTGTGTATTGTAAGGTTAGAAATGTAGTATTGGAGCATTCAGGATTTTCCTGTAGGGTTTTTAGATTGTAGTGTCTGCAGGCGTTTGGAGTTAAGAGGGTTTGGTTGAGCCCCATACTTCCGCTCCGTATGTCCCTTTTTTTTTAATCCAAAATATTATGCAGCGTTATTATGTAAGAACCGTAAAATATTCTGAAACGCCTCTTTAAGAAGGAGAGCTGAATTTCAAGGCTTAAAGTTAGGTAGGGCTGAGAACAGTAGAAGCTGTCCAAGCTTCAGGGTATATAAGGACGCCAGACCACCGCTCGGGTGGTTCACAACCTTACTCTACTCGTCATTCAATTCAGTCAATTCTTTTAGAAATAGTTTATATTTAGAGTATATAAGGAAGCCAGACCACCGCTCGGGGCACTCAATCGCATCCAGACATTGCATTCACTCCCTGGGGATTCATTCTTGCACTCTCTTCTCGACCATATGGGTCTTAACAGTGTCTTGTAAATTGTCAGTTTGTGATTCAAGTCGAGTTTAGATCTGCGGTCAAGTAGTATAGTAAGTAGCTTGTAGCGTGTCTCTTCACGTATTGTCGTTTCAGTCGAGTATGTGGGGTTCCACGTGAGTCTCCAGTCAATGTACAGTCCTAAGAATGGTACTACGTCAGCTGGAGGAATCGTTACACCGTTCAGTTGAACTGGTGGACTCGCAGATTTTCGTAAAGTAAAAGTAATGTGCACTGATTTTTGTTCATTAATTTTTATTTTCCATTTTCTGAACCAGGTTTCGAGAAGATTTAAATGGATTAGAATGTTCTGATTGGCTTGCAACGGATCGGAGTGCGATGAAAGAATAGCGGTATCGTCAGAGAATGTTGAAATTATTATATTTTGGGATCTAGTTAACTAATTTAAAAATTATTTAAAATTTGTTCAAAAAAAATTTAAATTTATTACAGTTATTTCAACTACGTATATAAAATTTTACCCATTAATAAATAATTCAATGTTATTTCAATTTCACCCTTTAGGCAGTGTTTTCTATAGAATATTTATAAGTTGGGCGAAAAGGGCCGAAGATAAAACAAACACACGTGCCCTGCCGCCAAAATCTCATAAATAATGAAACCCTAAAGGGCCTAATTATAAATTCTCCAACAAAGTCTTGTAGAAAACGTCTTTTCTTAACTTGAACCAAATTCTGTTCTATAATTGAATTAATGATTGTATTCCACCCACCCAGCCCTGCCACAAAGTGAAAGAACATCGCACACGAGAGATGTGGTTTCTGTGCCTAAACTATACCAGAACTGCACACATTCACATTGTGAACAGAAATCTCGCGTGAATAAATCACACGACTTTTCCTTACCGTATTTTAACTTAATTAATTATTTTTTCTTTCTTTTTTTTTTTTTGAATCTATATAAAACGGATGTTTGATTTCAACATTACGCGTGTGCACAAACTTAGGGAACAGATGAAGTAAACTAGAAGCTTCCATTTCCCAT
This sequence comes from Rhodnius prolixus, assembly GCF_049639745.1. NCBI lineage: Eukaryota > Metazoa > Arthropoda > Insecta > Hemiptera > Reduviidae > Rhodnius > Rhodnius prolixus. The sequence continues at coordinate 7,131,613 of NW_027411583.1, read as the reverse complement.
GAACCTCTATTAAATTCAATATTTCCTGTGAAAGTACAAAACCAAAAATACATGAAAAATCCAAAAAGACAACTTGTAAAACCCGTTCGGTACGTCTCATACTTCCGGATCGCTGATAGTCTTACAACGCAGAAGTTTGGTTGGTCATTTTTTTTAATCCAAAATATTATGCAGCGTTATTGTGTAAGAACCGTAAAATATTCTGAAACACCTCTTTAAGAAGGAGAGCTTAATTTCAAGGCTTAAAGTTAGGTAGGGCTAAGAACAGTAGAAGCTGTCCAAGCTTCTGGGTATTATATAAGGACACCAGACCACCGCTCGGAGCACTCAGTCACATCCAGCCATTGCATTCACTCCCTGAGGATTCATTTTTACACTCTCTTCACGACCTTACTCTGCTCGTCATTCAGTCTAGCCAATTCTTTTAGAAATAGTTTATATTTAGAGAATATATGGACGCCAGACCACCGCTCGGGACACTCAATCGCATCCAGGCATTACATTCACTCCCTGAGGATTCATTGTTACACTCTCTTCACGACCTTACTCTACTCGTCATTCAGTTTTACTGCCATTGTAATTTAAGCTCTTTCCTAAGTTAGAGTTAATGATTGTCATTCTACTCTTAGTCAGTAATATTATCTTTTATTCCATTTAGACCTTCAGCCTCCCTAATCAAATCACTAATATTCCGCTCATGTCTATAAATTATCAGCTACTTAAACCTCCTTTTCGTGGCTCATCGACATCTTCTACAGCTAACAACACAGTCCGGTAGCTGGATTAAAACCCATTTATTGGCTAATCCAGAAGTTATATTTTGTCTTATAAATATCGTTATTATTTCGATTAAAAGTATTTCTAACTTTTCAAGGAGATTAATTAATACAATTGTAAAGACAGTTAATGAACTTTGAAATATTTTTTTTTTGTTTTTTAAATAAAAGGAAATTAGGAGTCGACTTTCCAGATGTTTTAGTTTGGTCCAGTAGTTTTATCGGGATGACACCACCCGGTGTATTCATTTACATACTACAACATTGGCCTACAATCGATACGCTCTGGTGAGAACTTATGCCCTGTTTGCACGAAAATGCGAACTTTAAAAAAAAAAAAAAAAAAAACCTACCCACTAGCAGACTAGCTTATGCGTCACAACTTCCGGTACTTCCGCCTAGGGTCGCAAATTGTATGCAAATTATTTTATCGACATAAGTTGGTGGGGAGGTGGAAATACTGACAGACAAGCCGACTAACTATACTTAAAGCACTCAATATAAACCTTATCCTGTTTTTAAGTATGGATTTATCCCAAAATTCGAGATAGAAAACTTTTATTTTTCTTACTCGTACTATTTTTAAGAAAATTTGTCGAGTTAGAACTTCCGGAATAGTAGTAAGAGGAAGTCATGTGAGTGATCGCTTTGAATGTTTAGATAAAAAATATAGATAAAGAAAATAAAGAAAAAGGAAATGCCAAAAATCTATTGCAATGTACCCAGATTACTATTTTGAAAAATTTAACCATTATTTCATGAAAATGATAAGAAAATACTGGAAATTTTAGGCATTTTTTTTAGAAATAAACCCAATGAGTTGGGTCCCCCGCCCAAGGACCGGGAGGGACCCAACAAAATACGTGCAAAACAATACATCGCTTCCCGTGGGATAGATTAATGGGGGATTCTTGCTTGTATTCAACAGTACTCGGAGATTCCAGTACAAAATCTACAAGTCTATCATTATCTCCAAGAAGGGGCTGATACTCTGCTTTCAAAGACACAGATTGAAATTAATTAAATCTGTGGTCTGTAAAGGAAACAAGTGCTCCCCCGCCCACACTCTACAAAGAGGTTTCTATTGGGGTTTCTAACACGAGTATTTGCAAGCGTTTATTGATTGGTGGAGCAAGGTGGAGAAATCACTAGCTGTTTCCGTTCTAAATTGAGTATATACGAGTATATACATATATACGAGCACAATACGTATCAAAAGAACAGCGTTGCTTTAAATGTTTTACCAAATTTAAATCCAAATTAATTTGCTACAATAACTCGAATTTTCTCTAATAAATAATTAGTTTTTTAAATATTTTCTTCACAGACAGATCATTTTCTGAAAACCATCATTTTCCTGACTCCTAAATCGTAATGCTTTCCTTCCCCTAAGAAAGAGGGACCCCCCTTAAATTTGGCACGATCACAACACTCCTTTTTTTACTAAGTAGTAAGAGAAGAAGAATATAAGTAATATTAGAAGTGCATTCCATGCGTAATGCATAAATGCATAACAAAACTCATATCTCAAAAAAAAAAAAAAAAATAGCATATAATACAAGTTAGATCTGACTTTATATTAAATTAGATCCTGAGGGTTACAGAAAAAAAAAAAAATCCACTTTTTTCCCTTTTACATTAAAGAGCGAGTCACACCCACCAAAGACTAGTTTCCCCCATGAATATAAAGAGAGAACACCAAAATAAGAAAATGAAGAAGTGGAGCACCGAGGAGGAATGATGATTTCAAATATCAACTTGCCATTCCAAGTCCTAACTTGGTAGGGAAAACTTTTTCCCTTTATATGCATCACTTGGGTTTCCAGAAGGAGTATTAAGTTTTCCATCTGATAACCATACTCTAGTTCTTTTTTCTTGGTAATTTTTTCCCTTCATGTTATTCCGAAGATTTAAAATATGAAAACATTATTTAAAAGATGTATTTCCTGTTTTCCGCATGCCTCGTTTCGTAAGAGGAAGTACTGTAAAAGGTGACTGACTTTTTAACAGGAAATGAACATTTATGAACCTGATGTAAATATCGCTGCGTTCAAATTTAACATTTGGATTAGATACCACCATTAAACCATCATGTATAGGGTGCGTTCCAATAGGCGCTCACGACCGCGGTTTTGCCCGTTACACTTGCTTGCGAATGTTACAATCGAAAACTCGAAGTGGAATGGACTATGGGGGCGTTTTAATCGTTCATGTAAACATTACAAATGGCGACCTTGAAAATAAGTCAGAAGCTTGAAGAGGTTATTATTTTAATTTTAACCCCGTTTATAAGCAGTTATAAAAAACTTTATTAATTATTGGTAAAGTTGACTTATATTAAAAATATATATATAATTCAATTTTTTATATTACATTTTAGTGGAGTATTTATAAAATTTTTTTTTTTTAATTTATCCTTTTATTGTAATTTACAGCTGTCCCTACAGGGCGGTACAATAGGTAAATGCGATAAGTGTATATGAATAGCGTGGCAGACGTGAATGACGGTCATCCAGTGATGGCCGCCATTAGTCACCCAGTTGGTCACGGGGCCAACGGCGTCTCAGCCGTCTTCGAGGATTGGAGGGTAAGTTTGTAGCTAAAGGGTTGGGGGATGAAGTGAGAGTTTTTGGTGAAAATTTTTATATCGGATTTTGGCAAATTCGGAGATGAGTGGAATTTGGAGATCTGTGTGTATTGTGTGGTTGCTAACATAGAATGGAGCGTCTACTATGCGGCGAAGAATTTTGGATTGTAGGGTTTGCAGTCCGTAAAGCTGTTCCGTAAAGTTCGAGTCCGTAAGTCCATATTGGTGTGAGAAGGGCTGTATAGAGTCGTCGCTTGTTCTGTAGTGAGAGTTTTGAGCGTTTGTCGAGTAGTCTGGCTAAAAGTTTGTATCGTTTGTTTAGTTCGGTACGTTTAAGTCTCGTATGGGGGTTCCAGGTAAGTCTCTTGTTCATTCCAAGGTACCGCACATGGTCTCGGCTGGTGGGATAGGTGTGTGATGTAAGAAGACAGGTGGTGGAGTTTGACGTTTGAGTGTGAAGACTATGTATTTAGACTTAGTTGGGTTAATTTTTATACGCCAGTTTTCTAACCAAGGTTCTATTGAGTGAAGGTGGGACTGTAGTGAGCGTACTGCAAGGATAGGGTCAGAGTGCGTGGAGAGAATGGCAGTGTCGTCAGCGAAGGTGTAAATAGAGGTATTAAGGTTAGAAGGTAAGTCCGCAGTGTAGATTGTGTAAAGAAGAGGAGCTAAGACACTTCCCTGTGGCACACCAGCAAGGACAGGATAGATGGAAGAGTGAGTAGTGAGTTGGAGAACTTGAAAGAATCTGTCAGAGAGGTAAGAGCTGAGTAAGGGGTAATAAGTGCTAGGAAGGATGCGTTTGAATTTCCACAGTAGACCTTCGTGCCAAACTCGGTCAAAGGCTTGCGAAACATCGAGGAATACTCCAGCGCAGTATTGTTTTCGCTCGAGTGAAGAAGCGATGGTGTCTACAACACGAAGGGAAATTTACGAAAGTTTAAATAAAATTAAAATGTATTTTGTGGCAACAGTAGGATATTTATTAATGCAACGTAATAATGCTTTAGAAAGTTCTTCATCTAGTTCCGATGAAAAGTGGAATGCAATTTTACAAAATCGCAATAGTGAAAAGCGAAAACTTAGGCCACGTATCTAAGCTATCAAAGTGTAATTGATCGTTATTCAGTGATTTAGTATGTTAAGGGATAAGTAATTTTTCATTTTATTATTATTTTTTAGACTTTCGAGAAACACATTCAATTATTTACATGAGATAATACTTTCATTTACATGAGATAATTTTTTCGGTCGCCATCTTTGCTTTTAAAAATTGCGCAAAAATTTCTGAACGCCCACTTCGACCCAGCTCTTCGCCCAGGTGGGGAGGTGTGAGTTTCACGTGAGCAAAAATAATGACGTCATTAGTGACGTTATCGCCACGAACGCGGTCGTCATGTGGAAGGTACATTTTGATCGTTGTGAGCGCTTAGTGGAACGCACCCATAGTAAAAGTTTCTCTAAACTAATATGCATATTGGTAGGCCTGTAACTTTTTTATGAAATATTTTTCATCATATAAAGAGCATTTACGACGGGAAAAGCATTGGGATAAGCTGTTCCCTAAAGTACCATTTCAGTGCAGTGTACAGCCTCCACCATCTATATAATATTAATAAAAAATTAAGTATGAAAGCGAAACACAAAATTTAAAAAATGAGTCAGTCAATAAGGAAGTGCCAATTTAATAAAGTTAACGTCTGTAGGGCCGTTTGGAGTACATTGTACGGTTAGAGCGGAAGCCGAGATGGACCGATGTTTAATTTCTCAGCAAAGCTAAGTTATCCTGGCTACAAGCATATAATTCTGCGACTTTTATGGAAAACGTTATGCCTGGAAATGCCCATCAGGATACTTCTGAGTGAAAGGGATCCCTTTTAAAGAGACAAAGAAACTTGTAAAGTAAAAAAAGGTTAAGATAATCGCCTATATTTCGAAATGAAATGAAAATATAATTTTATTCAGGGTCATAGGTCACCAAAGAATAAAAAACCGAATTACGGAAAAAATTGACCTGATCTGGCAATCACTAATAAATCATAAGTAAGTTATTATAAAAAAAACAATAGGACAAATTTTGTTGATTAAAAAAATTCTAATATATTATGTACACTGCATTACAGTTGGCATGTGGCTAAATAAGTGGCTTATTTGTGTTAATTTCAATACAGTGATCTATATAATACTCTCAAATTAACAAACAGCAGAATAACAATGACTCAAGTCAAGATAGAAGTGCTTAGACAACTAAAAACTGAAAAAATAAAATCCATGAGAGACGAATAGTAGTTTTTGTTCATCAACTACCACTCACTGAACTCTATAATCCTCTCAGATTAACAAACAGTAGAATAACAATGACTCAAAACACAATTAGAGTGCTTAGACAACAAAAAAACTAAAAAAATAAAATCCATGAGAGACGAATAGTGGTTTTTGTTCATCAACTACCACTCACTGAACTCTAAAATCCTCTCAAATTAACAAACAGCAGAATAACAATGACTCAAAACACAATTAAAGTGCTTAGACAACAAAAAAACTGAAAAAATAAAATCCATGAGAGACGAATAGTAGTTTTTGTTCATCAACTACCACTCACTGAACTCTAAAATCCTCTCAAATTAACAAACAGCAGAATAACAATGACTCAAAACACAATTAGAGTGCTTAGACAACAAAAAAACTGAAAAAATAAAATCCATGAGAGACGAATAGTGGTTTTTGTTCATCAACTACCACTCACTGAACTCTAAAATCCTCTCAAATTAACAAACAGCAGAATAACAATGACTCAAAACACAATTAGAGTGCTTAGACAACAAAAAAACTGAAAAAATAAAATCCATGAGAGACGAATAGTAGTTTTTGTCCATAAACTACCACGTACCGAACTCTAAAATCCACTCAAATTTACAAACAGCAGAATAACAATGACTCAAAACACAATTAAAGTGCTTAGACAACAAAAAAACTGAAAAAATAAAATCCATGAGAGACGAATAGTAGTTTTTGTCCATAAACTACCACGCACCGAACTCCAAAATCCACTCAAATTTACAAACAGCAGAATAACAATGACTCAAAACACAATTAAAGTGCTTAGACAACAAAAAAAACTGAAAAAATAAAATCCATGAGAGACGAATAGTAGTTTTTGTCCGTAAACTACCACGCACCGAACTCCAAAATCCACTCAAATTTACAAACAGCAGAATAACAATGACTCAAAACACAATTAAAGTGCTTAGACAACAAAAAAACTGAAAAAATAAAATCCATGAGAGACGAATAGTAGTTTTTGTCCATAAACTACCACGCACCGAACTCCAAAATCCACTCAAATTTACAAACAGCAGAATAACAATGACTCAAAACACAATTAAAGTGCTTAGACAACAAAAAAAACTGAAAAAATAAAATCCATGAGAGACGAATAGTAGTTTTTGTCCATAAACTACCACGTACCGAACTCTAAAATCCACTCAAATTAACTAATAGAAGAATGAGAATCACTCAAAACACAATTAGAGTGCACAGACAATGAATAGCTGCAAAAAGAAAACAAAAGAACAATAGCAATTTTTGGTCCACCAATTGCTCTGCAGTGATAACTTTGAGATCCTCATTCATTTCTTTTGGGGATTCATTCATTAATACAATAGGAAGAAAGAATAATGCTAATTTCAGACATGATATTTTATTTATTGTGCCGAGCTTTCGACCTAGGCGGACCTAGGTCATCTTCAGGGCTTATTGTCTATATCAAGGGGTGTCAAAACAGATTAAACATCTGAATGTACAGTAATATTTTAACATGTTAATGTGCTTTCAAAAAAAAAAGAAGATGTATTTGCAACGCATTTTAAGTTTGAGTTGTGACAAGTCGTGGTGACATGTTGACAGTTTGTCAAAAAGTTATGTAAAATGAAGTATCATTTATTGATTGACAAAATAAATAAATAGACTGAATTGAAATCTGCAACTATAAATGTACCATTGCAAGTTTTAACTCACCTGAACAGCCTTTGGGTATTTAATAATTTATTAAAGGCAATCGACTTTAATAGTCTCACAAATAACTAAAAGATTTGAAAGCTTTAATAAAAGCATAAGACTATTCAAAAATATGGCCAAAACAATTGGATAAAACTCAGGAGAAATATCTGAGGTCATCTCAGAGAACACCGAAGCTTCTCAGGTAAAAATTATTAACCAAAACGAGATCTTCATATTAACCCTTATGAATAACAGACAGAATCAATAGAGAAGAGCCTTCAGAGCTTAATAACACCTGGGTATCGTACCTAAAGATCGATATCACTAAAGAAGAATCGTATACACCTGTTCAGACTTATGCCGCTGACTGTTGGAATAAAATGATAAGTTCAATCTAAAGAAATTACAAAAAAAAAACGCAATATTAAAAGTTGCAGGTTGAAACGGAAGTTCAGGTAGATAGAGCCAAATATGAAGTGCAAGAAATTTACAATCATTTGTTTGCAAATGCTAACATTATGCAAAAAAGTAGCAACAGTTCTATTGTACTGCAATAGTATTTTTGTACCAATAGTTTAAATGCATATGTTAAAGATGTAAAGCTTGTAAAGACACTAAGTAGTACAAAGTAGTACGCTATGGTATTTGCCTTTAAATAAGCCTGGAAAAAAAGACGTTTTGTCGAAGTTTGTTGTAGATGAACATTTTGTTCACCTTAAACTAAAAACAGAAATAACAAATACTAGAGATCAGAGTTGTGCAAAGTCACAATCCTTTTGCTAAGCTATAAAGTTTCCTTAATTCAATGAAGGCCTACTTAAAAAGTTCTATATTTTCGAATGCCGTATTCCTTATTTTAAATTTCAGTAAATACACATCAACCTCTTATAGAACTGGCACTTCAAATGGCTAATCAAAACTAACGTTACTAAATCAAAATTTATAGTATTTACCTTCAAGACGGAAAATCCTACCTTCTATCATCTTGAACCAAACTCCTATACCAACTGTGGACAAAGTACGCTACCTTGGACTGCACCTAGACAAACGGTTGACATTGATTCCCCAAGACTAGACTGAAAAGACAAGAAACTAACCAACGCTTCAAAACTTCTCGCTAGACTACTTGACAAACGTTCGAAACTTAGCCTACATAACAAAAGACTCTCCTATATATCTACTGTTATTGCGACGTATTTGGTCATACGGCATCGAAGTATGGGGATTGACTGAGCGTTCCAACTCTCTACTCATCCATACTTCACAATCAAAAATACTTCGAAAACTTCTTAACTTCTTAACGTTCTATTTATCTAACCTCACACTATCCATAATGACCTCAAAATCCCTTTCATTACAGATCTTTGCTAACACTCGTTTTCTCAAATTTCATTCCTCTACAGCAGCTCATCCTAACCCTCTCATAGAACACCTATCTTCTTCCACATCACCAGGTTAAGGAGATTGCAGAGAAGATGGCCTTGTGATCTTCTCTTATCGTGAGAGCAAAGCACGTTACTGGAGTGCCTTCTCCGCTCATGATTTTCTTTTATTTTTTGTGATCAGGTACCATATTTGCTTGTTGCAACAACTTGTTGCATTGGTAAATTCCAATAAAATATTTTATAAAACAAAATTTGAATAAGAAAACAGTAAGCATGAAGTTAATTATACGTTTTAAAGTTTTATTATCAATAATTCTATAATTTTCTCATAGTTATCTGCAATCAATAACTGTTCAATAACGTTTGCAACGATTAATGATTTTTTCGAGGGCTTAAAAAAGAAAAATCATGATTTAAATTAAACTAAGTTCCTTTTAAAATTGAATTCTGCAAAAAAGTTACCATTAAAATGTAAAACATTTTTGCCACAAATCTCCCCAATAATAATTTTCAATAGTTCAATTTAAATATGATTTTTGGAACTTCTTATAGAGGGCATCAGCGTACAGAAACGCAATGTTGTCTAAATTTTAATATCAAACTATAAGAAATAATTTATGGTGGGGGGACTGAATATTACTCCCATTGGTGGATATTTTAATGGTGCAACAATGTGGCTGTAAAATGTGGTCTTAGATGAGTTATTATAGCTGCTTTTACCATTTACTTATAGTTTTAAGTTCCATTTTTTGTGTGTTTTAATCGTAATTGTGCTTTTATGGGTTATTCATAAAATAATATTCAAGTTATTCGTTTACAAAAAGTAAGTACAGTTGAAATTATAACAAGAAATATGGTACGTAAATACTTAATTTAATTAAGTAGTAATGGTTGAAGATGGCTTACCACTTTCTTGCTTCTTGCTTGATCAAAATCTTGTCGTCATCCAGTTCTTCAACAAAATTGTCCATCATTTTCGACACTTCACTCACTATCCGGTCCTTACTCACAAGATCACCTAAAAATTAAAGTTATATTTTAAATTTGGGAATTCAGTTTTAGATTAAACAGCTACAATCAATTGGGGGTAAAATTAAAAGTATTTGTTACAGCTTACAAAAAAGGAAAAAGGGAAGAATAGGAGATTACAATACACAGGAGGAACTACAAGAAGTGAACTACAAAGGAGGAACTACAAGAAGTGAAATCACCCAAAAATTAAAGTTATATTTTAAATTTGGGAATTCAGTTTTAGATTAAACAGCTACAATCAATTGGGGATAAAATTAAAAGTATTGTTACAGCTTATAATAAAGGAAAAAGGGAAGAATAGGAGATTACAATACACAGGAGGAACTACAAGAAGTGAACTACAAAGGAGGAACTGCAAGAAGTGAAATCACCCAAAAATTAAAGTTATATTTTAAATTTGGGAATTCAGTTTTAGATTAAACAGCTACAATCAATTGGGGATAAAATTAAAAGTATTGTTACAGCTTACAATAAAGGAAAAAGGGAAGAATAGGAGATTACAATACACAGGAGGAACTACAAGAAGTGAACTACAAAGGAGGAACTACAAGAAGTGAATTACAAAGGAGGAACTACAAGAAGTGAACTACAAAGGAGGAACTACAAGAAGTGAACTACAAAGGAGGAAATTTTTAAAATATTGGAAAGAAAAGCGAAGCAATTTGAAATTGGCCAAACCTATGCAGCCACGTAACCAGGTGAGTTTTAATAAGAAAACTATTAACCTAAGAAAATAGCGAATGTGATTTCAGGTAAGGAAACATTTTTAAATAAATAGTTTGTCTTATTTTGTAAGTTAAATGGTAACTAAATTGATCTTAAAAATTGAAATTTACTTGCATTTAGAATGAAAAGAAATTTTATTGTGGGTTTGGGTTTCAAAAATTCATTAAAAAAAACAAAAATCTTTTAAACTAAATGATTGAGTTCATTTTTAAGATCATTAAAACTTTAATGAAGTCCAAATCTATTTTGAAATTATGTTAAGGAATTAATGTCTACGTAAAGAGAGAAACAAATTTTTAAGAACCCCAATTTAAAATTTAAATAAATGATAAAGTTAAACCATAACTTTGAAAATGTAACAATAATATTTAAAAAAAAGAAGAAGAAAAATCAGTTTGTGATTTAACAGATCAAAGATTAATGCCATTTTTAATTACCAAAGGGAAGCCATATTGAATTTTCTAAGAGACCAATTACCTGTAGTAATTTGCAAAATCCTTTTTCTCACTAAGTAATCCATGCTATAGAAATTGATTCTTATGAAAATTCAATTTTATAATACATTTTAATTAAGATTAATTTCATGAAATTACTCTTTAAATAAATGGAAAAAATATGGAAGAAAAAAAAAAAATCAAGTTCCTCCAGCATCCCAAATTTTCAATGACTTTTTTTACAATGAAATTTCATTGTAAAGTTGAAAAATTTTATACCATTTTTAAGCTTACATCCTAATTAATAAATTACAATAGAAATTATCAATGATTAATTAAAACTTTCATTTAAAAAACTTAATTAAATTACTCACTTTATAGAAGATACGTTCTCAGATCCAGGGAATCCCAGGGGCTTATGGGTAACTAGATGTTTTAAAAAAGTATATTACTTTAACTATTTTTTTAAATTTGAGTTTAAAAAAATAGTTACTTTTAAATAGAATTAAATTAAAGCTATTATTTTATAAATCAATTCATTCATAAATAATTTTTTATAAAAAATTAAACTTAATTTTTAATTTTTTTAATTTCTATTGAAATTTAAGATGTACTTTATGAATGAATATTATTTATTAATGATATTTTTTAATACTTTAATAATGATATTGAAAAAAAAAATAATAATTAGCTATTAATCATCTCTGTATATTATTTCAGACTTAATTCTCAACATGGCCGAAGAGATTTGCTCGGATGGTTGTGACCTTGAAAGCCCCAAAGTTATTTTCCTTTAAAGTTCGATTTAAAAGATCCCCAGTCTTATCGGGTTAACAATTTAAAGTGTTAAAATATTAATGATAAAACAGTTTTTAGGATGGATTCAATCGTAATTGTTCAGCGTTAGAAAAAGTTTAAGTTGGTGGAATGAAGCTGTTGATTGATCTTAACGCTGGACCACAAAAAGTGGTATGTACTAATTTTATTATACCGTTTTATTAAACATTATTTTGTACAAGAACTCTTAGATTGCATATAAGTTATTTTTTTGGTAGAATATTAATCATTTCTACTTAAATTCATTTGAAATGAATTTTTTTGCTTCTCTAGTTCTTAAATTCTTATAGTTTAGTAATTAGAAGTTTTCTTTACACATTTTTAATTACCATTTAAGTTGCTGTTTAAAAGGCGAAAAATGAATTTACGTTTTATTTAACCTTTAAGAACACTTCATTTGCTACATCTTAAATGCTAGCAAATTGAGCATTTAAGTTTTGTGCTGGCATTTCTTTATTTGTCAGTGCCATTTTTTTTGTATGGTACACTGAAATGGAACGAATTATTAGTAGCATAATGCTGAAAAATTAAATATGTTTTAGCATAGATTGCCAAACATTTTTGTTCGCCTAACGATGCTTGTTACTTGTTAGCCAAATAAGTTTCTGCAAATTGAAGGAAAAGTAACTTTCTTAAGTTTAAATTTCCGTTCTTCTTTTATTTAATACTTTCTTACCATTGAATATAACAAATTGTGCTGAATTTCTATTTGAAATTTTCCTCGTGAATATCATCAAACTTCTTCGAAGTCCCCCTAAGAACAAGATCCGAGTTTTTACTTATTAGTGATTCTGAATGTCTGGAAATGAATTAAATGAACGATTTCAGGGCATAATTGTTGAGCTGTAACTTTTAATTGATGGATTTTTACTGGAAAGATTCATTTGGGTGTGGATGCTAGTCCATAAACTTCCTCCATTTTCTAACACGATCTACCATTTATATAATAGTGGATTAGAATTAATTGATAAATTCCATGTTTGTGGAAAATCTCTGGAACAGTAGTGGGAATCTCTGGAAATAATTACATATTGTTCACTCAGATAAAGGCTTTTGTTTGAAATGATTTTTTTTTTAATGAACTTTTTGTTTATAAGGAGAAGTTCTGGGACGTTAAACTTCCCTCTTCCCTTTATTACTTAGGGAACCTACAGGAAGATAAGTTTATACGAGTACATTCAAAGTTTTAAGTACTGTGAAATAGAATTTTTAAGATAAATCAGTTAATCATCCTTATTACATGTGAACTTTCTGTTTTAGGCTGTTTCCACTTTGGTTCCTTAACATAGGTTTTTCAGGACTTCAAGTGAGGACTTAGTTGTTCTTAAGTCTAGGCATAGGACTCATTTTTCCTAGTTTTAGAATATCTGAAGGAATCTGAAAAGGTTTTGAATAGAATTAAGCTGGATCTCTCGCCTGTAGTTGCATTTTTTTTTCTTTCCTGTTCTTTTTAAAGGAATCTTTGAGGATTGTACAGCGTTTGTACCTGATTTTAATTTTTCTATATCCCTACAAATGAACTTCAATCTATCAGTTGTACAACACCATAAGAAATATTAATTAATAAATTCATTTTCTACAGCTGTTACTTCTAAGAAAGGGTTTTGAGGATAACTGCTCTCTAAAGTCAACTCTTCCCTCTCTCTCATGGCCCTCTTTGCATTTTCTGAAGGGAGCTCATCTTGGAGATTCTCTACAGAATATATTCCCTTTCTTACACCTGCAGTAATTAATCAGGCTTCCCAGGAAGGAAGCTCTTTCCTCCCACGCATTCCAGATATTCTAAGGATGGCTCTTCAGTCCAAAAAAAAGAGGACCAAGCTCTCAACAGGAGTTCTTGGTAGGTAGGTATTCCATATTCCATGGTAGACCAGGTATAATCTCTTATTGACCTTTGCATTCCTCCCAGTTATGCCTTTTCTCAGATATTCCAAAATTGGCTCCCAATTAAAAGTTAAGCTAGAATTTTGCAGAGGGTAAACACCTCTCTGGCCCCCAGATATCCGCTCAGGTAACTCCAAGGAAGAAAGAGAGATAAATGACGACGATTCACTCCAAAGGTGGGTGTCAATCTAAATATATCCTTTTTTTTTTTCCATTGCCGTAAGCTTTTTGGGGAAATTGCCCTCCCAAAGTCTGCGTAACTAGGAAAAAGCTGCTCACTCCGAGTGAGAGCGTCCGGAAAAACATGCAACCCTTTGTTTAGAAGAAGACTCCATTGGCCCACTTCTCTGCAAGTTAAAAACGGGTGGTGAGATTGAGCATTCCCCCAAATAACCCAGCTATAGAAGTCCATACTCTATCTGTTGACATGCTCTCAGGCGCAGTTGTTCCAGGAGAAGAGATTTTTTAGATTCTCCCTTCTTATATTTACCAGGCTTTTATAGATAAGATGTTCCAGTAGACAATAATGTTTTCAAAATTAATTCGAGTCTTAATTTCATGAACCCAGGAACTAATTTTTATTTCCAGGAACTAAAAATAATTATGACGCCATCAGCTCAGGTACCCCCTTGAACATCGCTTGATTTACGTAGATATACGAAGATAACTTCCTCTAAGTTCAGGAAATTGATTGCTTGTATTTGAATTCTTGAGATATTTGAACTTTTCATAAGGTTTAACTCCTTTCTTGAAAAAATTTATTTTTATCATCTTTTGTACAGATTTAAAAAAAAAATTTGTTGGTGCCTTACACATAGGCCCAACCATTGCATTCTTTATCAGTGAGAGACAGCTGATGCAAGGTGACCCATTTCTATTTTGGGTTTACAACTGTTGTATAGGATACTGCTGGTATACCATAAAAAAATATGTACATATACGTATAACTTAAGTTTAGAGTGTCGACCAGTTCTTTTCAATTCAGCTTTCTATCTTTAGTTTTTCTTTTAATTGACTTCAATTATTTATTCTTATTTGTTAATTTGTGATTACTTTACCACTAGGAGTTTTTACCATCCTTTATTTTATGCTACAATCGGCACTATAAGTAACAATGTTAACAGTAAACAGAAGAAGTAAACGAGTGCAGAAGTTGTTATCGCTCCAAAAACTCTGAACTATTAGTCACCCTCTTTACTAGAGAGTTCACGAGGTCACTGTCAAACTTGAGTTTGAGTCCCGCGGTAGAATAGTGTTAGCTCGAGTTGTACATTAGTTATTGTCCCACCAATATCTGTCTATGAAAGGTGATCGTGATGTTAATATATTATTTTGTGTAATGTAAGAATTACATGACTTTTTCTTCTTTGTTTTCATCAATCATGGAGTAATTTTTTTTTTATTTCCGTTTTTATATTTTATGTAAAATAAAGGAAGTTCAATAACTAATCATATCCTGTTTCTATAATATCTTCTCACTTTTTGCTAAAAACAGAAGAATAAGTTGAAAACATTTTTTATTAAAACTTTTTATTCATTTCCTCACATCGAAGGTTCGTTAAAAATCAGCCGGAAGTGGAAGTACTTATAGTTTAAACTTGAAACTTTGTTTACGCATTTCTAGGAGCATCATTTGAATTATAGAGAGGAAGTTGGTATTATAGGATTTAGGCAGATTGGTAAAATTTCATTTCCTTCTAAAATAAATTAACCGGAATCAGAGTTTCCAGTGAAAAAGTGGAGGGAACCAGAACGTCTACTTCCTCTTGTTACAGTAGCTCTTAGTTGGGGGAACAAATTTTCTTCAAACTTAGCATTTCCACCATACACGCAAAACACGTTGAGGAAAAGTTGTCCTTTTTTTTTTCTTCATTTACGTGTGTTTGAGGTAATCTTACAGAGTGGTAGCAGGAAATTTGTCTTTTTTACAGTTCCTGTTGTACAATTTTAGTCCGCTGTGATTGGCGATTGGGTGTCCTGAGTGAGTCCGCAAAATCAGACCCAATGACGAAGAGATCTGATCAAGTTGTTATCGTTGGTAATCGATTAATAAAGTTACAGGGATAAAACTAGTCATAAAAGTTGTTAGCAATGATGTGTAAAGATTACAACGCATGCCTCTTATATCGATTTATGTAATGAAAGTTTTTGCAAAACTTAGAATCTGCCAATAAAAATCGACAGAAACCATAATGATTATTTGGTGCAATTAATGGATAATAATGATGCCATAATGTGGCATAATTCCAGGCCAACGATATATCCTTCATATTTTGTATGGACTTAATTCATTTAATCGTTATGAAAATCGTGATGACAAAATGGTCACCCATTACGACTTAAGTAACACTTCAATGGTTGTCAATCCCCCATGAAAATCGCGATGACAAAATGGTCACCCATTACGACTTAAGTGACACTTCAATGGTCGTCAATCCCCCATCTATTGATTATTGATTGTTGGCTATTATTAACTTAGTATTTTAGTTTTTGGATGATGTAATCAGATGAAATTGATGATGTATTCAGATGGGAGGTACAAGGTGTTTGAGAGAAGTGCTTAAATTTACGAGGGGAATTGGTTCAAAGAATGTGAAATTTCCATTAATTTCAGTTATTATTTTAAATAATCTTTTGAATGGGCCAAACTTTGATGCCCTATAAATAGAAAGATATTGCAGTAGCAATAACAGAAGTAGTAGCATGTTAAAGAATAACAGGACTTAGTGTCATGCTAAGTTTTGTCCCTTTTTCTTTAGTCTTTGACTTATTTCCCCCCTCACCCCCTGGAATCTGTAGGAGAATCTCCTGCTGGAATCGCCAGGACTTCTTTTTGCTGTGGCGGCCTCATGTAATCACCATGAATATTATATACATGTTTAGACAGTACATTACCCTGTAATGACACTTTAGACACCAACTTTTTCACCTTCCTCCCCCACCTAGAAATGCCTTAAAATTTATTTTCGCTGGGAAAATGATTCAAGTAAAAGTTATACGAATGTATTATAAATGAAAATCGGTGCAATCATATTCGTGGAAAACATTTTCTTTTTTTTAATCTTTTATTGAAATTTGCGACTGCAACGATTGTTGCAACAAGCAAACGTGATATAATATAGTGTCTTGATTGAAGATGGGAGAAGGCAACCAGTGGCGACACTCCATTAACGTGAATAGATGCACTATACTGCTCTTATGAGGAGAGTAGATCGTTAGAATGTAGGATTAGGATGAGCTGCTGTAAAGGAATGAAAATTTTAAGAAACGAGTTTTAGTAAGATCGTTAATGAAAGGGATTCATTATGGGTTGGTGAGGTTAGAATTGTAGAATGGAGCGTTCAGAAGTTTTCGTAGTATTTTTGATTGTAAAGTCTGGATGCGTAGAGAATTGGAACGTTTAGTCGATCCCCACACTTCGATACCGTATGACCAAATAGGTCGCAGTAACAACAGGTATAAGAGTCTTTTGTTTTGTAAGTTGAGTTTAGATCGTTTGTCAAGTAGTGTGGCGAGAAGTTTTGTAGCTTTTATTAGTTTCTTGGTCTTTTCAGTCTAGTATGGGGATGATTCCATGTCAACCGTTTGCTTCTAGGTGCAGTCCAAGGTAGCGTACTTTGTCCACAGTTGGTGAAGGAGTTTGGTTCAAGATGATGGGAGGTAGGATTTTCCGTCTAACAATAAATACTATAAATTTTGATTTCGTAACGTTAGTTTTGATTCGCCATTTGATAAGTCGATCCTGTAAGTGGTTGATGTGTGTTTGTAGAGCTCGTGTAACGATAACAGGATCGGAATGTGGAGATAAGATTGTAGTATCGTCAGCAAAGGTGGAGAGTATAGTATCTGGGTGTTGAGGTACGTTTGCTGTATAAAAGGAATAAAGAAGAGGACCTAGGACATTGCCCTGAGGAACCCCAGCTCGAGCTGGCTGGATATCAGAGTCTGCTGCTCTGAAAATCTGCTGTGAAAATGTAAAACAGAATTTCTACGCCTTAAGGGATACATTTGGTGAAGGGTTTTTCTTGCTTAGTTTTTCACGATAGTAACAGATAGTTTGAGTTTTCTTTTCAGGGAAAACATCCACCTACAAAATTTTCCTCGTAAACAAAAAACAAAAAAATTTCCTGCAAACGCTAAATCTGAGGCTAAAATAGTTATTGGAAATCACTTATTTCAATTAATCTATTGGATGGACCAATTTGATGTTCTATAAATCGAAGAATTGAAAGACATTAGCGTTATGTTAAGTCTGTAGAAATTTAATATTAATCGCTTCAGGGACACTTTTTCAACAAATATTTTGGTTTATTGTTGATTACTGATCACTTTTTATTGGCGATTTGTTCATTAATCAAAAGGAGAGGAATGATTATTGCTAATTTCACTTCCCACACTTTCGTTTTATTGCTTTTTTGTGATGATAGATTCATTAATCCAACGAGAACGAACAATGAATATTGCCAATCTCAGTCCATTTTTTTTTATTTTTTTTTTTATTTGTATTGTAATGGGTTCAGATGACTTGAAGATGAGTTGATATTCGGAATATGAATTACGAGTTTACGAAAATAAATAAATATATATATTTTAACAATAATTTAGACGTTTGTAAAGATATACTACAATAATTTAAAATGATTTAAATTGTAACTAGAATGCACAACTATAATGACGTTAAATAGATATATGTTTAAATACTTAGATAGGGACGCGCTCGCGGTGTAACTCGTTGGTAGAATCTTGATGTTGCGCTGGTAAAATACTGAAGAATAATCATCGACTGATCCCCCACTTCCTGTAGAGAGACCATATATAGCCATCACCACACATTGACAAGTCTTGTAATTACGGGTCACACTCAAACATCTCTTGCCGTGTGTTGACCCTAGTCTTGAATAGGTGTTGGAAGTTATCAAAGGGCTGTAGCCAGGTATTCGGTCTTTTGAGTGTTTGTAGCCAGGTGGTCACTGTATACTGACCGTATAATGGCCCTTTTGAAAGCGGTGTGTCTTTGGCGGGCGGTCCCTTTTTGCCCGTGCACTGACCGCGGCACTAGCGTCTGACTGGCACCACTAGTTATAATTTTCATAATTAAAAATTATATATTTTTCTTCTGTTATCACATCACAGTATTAACGTCAAGCGTTCAAATTCTGAGAGATACGTCATCTTCAGAGAGTTTGAGGAATCATGAGTTCCGGTCAGTTTCGAAATACAAAAATCTTTACGCCAACGTTTCGGACATAAATATTTTAGTTCACCTTCAATTACAAAACAAAAACCAGAGAGAGATCTGGGTCTTTATAATTTTAGCTTTACTGAACATTAACAATTATCTTTTAATTTTAAATTGTTAACAATGAAGGTATTAGCTTTGTGGTTAGCTTAGCAGGTTTGAATTCAGCTGCTTTTTCTTGTCCTAAGAGCTTCTTACAGGTCTTTAACGAGAGAACACTACCCGAGGGCTGGTAATCCCTTGAAAGAAGCTTCGGAAATAACAATTATTATTATTATTTGCGATATTTTAGGTATTAGTATTATTAAATTTGGCACGTTTGCGATACTTATATACGTAATAATTAATAATAAGTAATACTTATATAAGTTAACCAATCTCAGGCCATCTTATATTTTCTAACTCTTCAAGTTCAAATCCTCGATTCATTCTCGTTATAACAGATCTCATCCCCACTGACATCTATATTCCCTCACACCGTAATTCATTGTAGGGGTAGTGAACCCCCCCACAACTCATCCACTCTAGCGTAGGGGTAGTGAAACCCCACCACTCACCCACTCTAGCCAGAGAGAGAGGGACAGCCCCCTTGGCACACAGAGAAGGGAGGCTCGGCGAAGGTATATAAGAACAAGAGGAAAGTCAAAGATCATATTATTATATATTCAAATACAGATTCAATTAGAGATTCAACAGTGATATATTCATTATTATATTCAGATTCATATTCAGATTCAATTCATTCATATAATATTCAGCTCGAGATCTGTGATTCGAAGATTCTGTAATTCTGTTCAAAGTCTTACACTTCAGTTGTACACATCGTTTAGCCACGTCAGTCAGTCTGTTCTGTTCTTGTAGTGTAAAGTATAGAGTCCTTGGCAGTCAGTCACATACAAATATAATATCTTATACCGATACTAAAAGTGTTATTTATCCATCAACGTCTACAACCGTCATCTCTCTCTCTCACATCTGAACCCATTACATCATCCTTTGACAAATTCTTCCTCATTCGCGCTACCTCTCTCTGGAACTCCTTCTGTCCATCATGCTCCCTACCCTTTCCATCTTTAAATCCCTTCTTTTTAAATATCTCATTTAGGCAACCAATAGGACCTCCAATTGTATACATGCCTTTACTCTTCTAAGGGGGATAATTAGGCCCAGGATAATAAATTTATTTTCCCTCTTTCTTTCTTCTTTTCCTTAGCTACGTTTCTCTAATCATTCCATCAAATTGTCCTAATCATAAAAATGGAATTATGAATGTACCATTTATGGGTTATTTTTGGCAAAACCTCGTGGAGGCTGACATTTTCCCAAGGATATTGCAGTTGTATATTATTTATAGTAGTACAATGTAAGTAACATGTTTTCAATGACTGTAATGAGCATAGCGCTGTCTATCGGCTGGACAGTCGAATGTTCTGCATGTATTAGTGAAGAGGAGCGCGATTACGGTGTGAGCGATTGGTTCTGCCGGGACCTTGCTTGTTACCACCCCCACAGCTGTGTTGTTGATTAATGAAAATTGGCCAAATGAACGTTCGCATTATTTATCTGCCAGAGGAAGTCCAGTGTCGGACAGAATGTTTGGTCGACGGCACTATTTCCGTTCGTGTTGTGTGTGTGTGGTGAAATGGTTTATTTTCTGAACCAATCATAACCACATCATTCTACCACCATCCACTAGTTTTGTTCTTTCACACGGTCTGTAATATTACTTCCAGTAAATCATAGTATTAGTGAAAATATTGTAATCGTGGCACAATTTGCGAAATGGTAAATTGGCCAATAAAAATGCAGCTTTTTAAGTTGTGATATGTTGCCCTTTACTTAACGTTCTTGTAAGCCCGGTCCACCATCAATTTGGCAATTTAGATCAATCGTATCTTTGAGATTACTCAGATGACCTAACTTTTACCTACAATTTGGAAGGAACAGTTTTAACACCCTTCAAATTTTCTAAATGAATTATCCCAGAATAATTATTTGAAAACGAAGTTGAGAGAAGTTTTCAGTAGAACTTGAACCTCTTCAAGTTCAGAAGTTCCTTAAGCCCCAGAAACCGATTTCATAGGTTGGATGAAGTCCATATTCATTCATAAGTACTTTACGGTACGAGATCACGACTCTGTCGCAAGCTAAGTCCTCATAGTAAGTACTTGAAGAGACTTCATCTACGGAGAAAGACAGGTACCTCAAGTTCTTCAAGCAAAAGACCAGTAGGTAGTTGCAAATTCCACGTATACAGATCCTAGAGATTCTGACAACTTTTTTAGAGAAGAAAGAGACGGTTCTAGATTGTTTTAGATTCTTTTTTTTTATTTTATTTTAATCAGGAAATAATGATTCAATGTAACCTTTAAGGTAAAGCATCTGCCCAAAATAGGGCTTATCAGCTCGGATCCGTTGTGCAGATTGTGCCGGGAAGAGGAGAAAACGGCCTCTCACTTGCTGTTCGATTGTGTTGCAATCGAGCGACTGCGCTACGATATCTTCGGAACTTTGAGGGCCAAAGGAGATTGTAGCGCAGAAGGAACTAGTAGGGAAAGACCTCGACCTTT
Source organism: Rhodnius prolixus (assembly GCF_049639745.1). NCBI lineage: Eukaryota > Metazoa > Arthropoda > Insecta > Hemiptera > Reduviidae > Rhodnius > Rhodnius prolixus. Next base: position 7,110,144 of record NW_027411583.1, on the reverse strand, counting down.
TTTAGAAGGGGAGGTTGCAACTATTAGATCCAAGAAGGTGAAGGCACAATAAGCCATTTGTGGCTGCGGTGCCGTGGGGCGTGGGTCCCGTCCCGCCTCTAAAATCCAAATCTAAATCTAACCTTCAAGATCTGTTACGTTTTTCCTCAGTTCTGGTGCTAGCCTACAATCCTCTAGTTCAAGATTACCAAGAAATCTTGGAACATATCATCTTTTTTCTTCATCTTTCAAGAACAGATCCTGGATCAATCCCATTTTGATAACTCTTTAGCTGATTCTAAACTTTACAAACAGTTGGACAAATGATTCCAGGTACAAACAAGCAAAGATAAGAACAAGTACTCTCTCCAGGTCAAACTAAACAGGATGTTCCCTAATGAAAGGTAAAGAATACCTTATGTCCAGATAGGGTGAATTAATAGTCCCTTTGGTAGTGAGAGGGGTTTTGGAGGATATCAGTGAAATCTAGTTCTCTACCTGCTCCGAAGAAATCATATTGAAATGCCATCAGTTTTCCAGTCATCAACAGATTTAATCAATCCACAGCCTGCTATTGACATTTCTCTTAGGAGGCTACTCCCTCCATTGAGATAGGCATTTACTAATCACTTCCGTATCAATTGTTCCTTTTCGCTGACTGCTAGGTTCTCCACTGAGGAATACTGTTTAACTGAATGATGATGAACTTCTATTGAATTGTCTGCCTGTCGTTTTAGACGGCCAAGAAATGGACCATAAAAGAGATCCTTGTTGCTTAATATTCCAGCAGTCTCTTCTGTAGTGAGCACTTCCTTTTAAAATTTGGGCGTTATTCTTCTTTTTGCTGGAATTAAGATTGAATAAGTGACGTGTAATGGTTCAGGATACTTTTTTATGATATTAATTATTCTGGCTACTTCATCTTCTTCCCAGGGAATATCGTCAAGGAAATCCTAGACTGCCTTTAATGGGGTCGTAAGAATTCGTATTATTTTTTAAAAATCTTATGACTTTCGCATTACTAAATTATGCTTAATGTTTTCTTCAAACTTCGGTATTTTTACATTTTTCTAAACCTTTCCCTGATTAGATAAATACTTTATAATATTTCGAAATTTTGAAGTAGAGCTTCCGTTCTCAAATTATCTTGTAATGGTTCCAGGGTTGGCATCTATTTTTCAAGCACGTAAGGATTTGCCCCATCTTCCTTGGTGTTGCCATCAGTAAGCACGCTTCCCAACAAAGTTTTTCCTCTATATTCCAAAATTGGCCTCAAATTAAATGGTTGGCGATGTAATAAGAAAAAGAAAACACCCCCCCCCTCTTAGACCCTGATGTTCGGTCAATTAGAAAAACAACCGCGCTACCCGTCAGACCTCTACCTGAGATTCTTTGGGGGAGATAGAACCATACTCCAAAGAGATATCTATCTTTTCACTGTGATGACATCATTCAAAGAAGATTTAGAAAACTGGGCAGTGGTGTGATAAAGTAGGTCTAATCTCCTCAGACTTCCTTCTCAGATTTCGGATACCTTTACTTGGATGTGGTATTGTAGCCTTGGGCTGCCCTATAGATCTTGAAAAGTCACAATGCGTTGTACTCCTTTCGCCCCAAAGCGAAGTTCAAATTGGCTTTTTTTACCTATTCAACAACTTCCGTCATTTAACTTATTTATATCGTTTAACTTAACGGAAGTATCGGAAATGTCTCACATATTAACAGTTAATGTTTGGCGCTGATTTTCCTTCGTTACATTTTCAACAAATATTAACAACAAACAGCCTTAATGTATTAGCAAACATTTAATTTATTAGATACATATTTGTTTGAGTTGATTGGCTGATAATTCACCCCCCAAAAAAAATATTGACGAAGAACTAGAAGCAACGTTTTTGTTGTACAAGTAATTAGTGAAATGGTAGAGCTGACACGGAACAAATAAAACTAAAGTTCGGCTAATGGAAGATGAATTTAATGTCAGATAGACAGAACACTGTCTTAGACTAGAATAAAGTTCATTTTCTTGTTTAATTAAAATCACAAATTAAATATTGATCTATTGCTTTACAGCTATTAAAATATGACTGCGGTAACCATAGAGACATACGAGGGTCGTTTGAAAAGTCCGTGCAAAAATAAAAACTACTTAATTTTTTGGGGTAAACCTTTTTTATTTTTCAACATAGTCTCCTTTTAGGCTTATACATTTCGTCCAACGCTGCTCTAGTTTGTTGATCCCTTCCGAATAATAGGATTTGTCCAAGTCTGAAAAATAGCCATTCGTTTCTGCAATCACCTCCTCGTTTGAATAAAATCTTTTTCCCGCCAGCCATTTCTTCAAATTGGGGAACAAATAGTAGTCCGAGGGAGCCAAGTCTGGAGAAAAGGGGGGAATTGAAACGAGTTGGAACCCTATTTCCATTAATTTTGCAACCACAACTGCTGAGGTGTGAGCTGGTGCGTTGTCGTGATGGAAAAGGACTTTTTTGTCGGCCAATCGTGGGCGTTTTTCTTGCAGCTCAATTTTCAAACGGTCCAATAACGATGAATAATATGCACCTGTAATAGTTTTACCCTTTTCCAGATAGTCGATGAGGATTATTCCTTGCGAATCCAAAATGACAGTCGCCATAATCTTTCCGGCCGAAGGAACGGTCTTCGCCTTTTTTGGCGCAGATTCCCCCTTGGTAACCCATTGTTTAGATTGGTCTCAGGAGTGTAGTGATGTATCCATGTTTCATCCACAGTGACGAAACGACGCTTAAAGTCCTGCGGATTCTTCTGGAACAGCTGCAAACCGTCCTTGCAACACTTCACAAGATTTTGTTTTTGGAGCAATCGCGGCACCCATCTTGCGGATAGCTTTGTCATGTCCAAATGTTGATGCAAAATATTATGTACCCGTTCATTCGAGATGCCCACAGCACTAGCAATCTCACGCACCTTCACTCTTCTGTCATCCATCACCATATCATGGATTTTATCAATGATTTCTGGAGTAGTAACCTCAACAGGGCGTCCAGAATGTTCAGCGGTCACTTGTGCCCATATGGCCACTCCGAAAATTTTGAAACCACTTATAAACTGTTCTAATCGAAGGTACCATAATGTTTATCAAGCTTCTCTTTAGTCTCCTGAGGCGTTTTGCCTTTCATAAAGTAGTGTTTAATCAACACACGAAATTCTTTTTCGTCCATTTTTTGAAAATCACTCGGCTTCCTCGATTCAAACGAATGCCAAACACAAAGAAATAGACCGATCTGGCTGAAACTTGGCGTGTGTTCTTCCAAGAGATGCTACTAACTAAACATAACCTCGATACGCGCCAGTGGTGCTATCTCTCTGACTTTGCACGGACTTTTCAAACGACCCTCGTATTCATGTATGTACGAGTGCCACGATACCCGAGCTGTTATAGACAAGACCCGCAAAGCTAAGATGTATTGCGGTATAGTCTAGCCCTTGGATTTTATTTAATGGTTAATATGAGGAATTTATAGTAAAGTATGTTAGGCGGTTATAGGCTAGGCCCGCACAGCTAAGATCTATTGCGGTACTAGTCTAGCCCTTGGATTTTATTTATTGAGTTAATATGAGAAATTTATAGTAAAGTATGTTAGGCGGTTATAGGCAAGACCCGCAAAGCTAAGATGTATTGCGGTACACGTCTAGCCCTTGGATTTTATTTAACAGTTAATATGAGAAATTTATAATAAAGTATGTTTCTAGTCGCCTCCGTCCACGACACCTAATTTGGTAGTTGGATGTAAAGCCCGCCTTAAAAAAATAGGCATTATTTTTAACTTTTGTAATCGTGGACTCTTACGAAGCATTACCATTGCTGTAGACTCAAACGTTTTCTTTTGTTTTCTTATGCTTATAGGCGGTTTTATTATTTTTAATCATAAGCCCTGACGGATATGAGCCGTTCTCTGCACAAAACGATTAACTCGTATTTATAATAAATTTCCCCAAATAATTTAAGATTAACACCATTGAAAGACCATTCTCGGATGGAGATTCTCTGAAGATGGCGTTCTTAATGCATCCTCCAAACACTGCCCACAAACATTCTAGTTCATCAGCAACACGTTCACAAAGTTTAGAAGTGATTATCCTACATTCTATTAGAAAAACTCCAATTTAAGATAGCAACAACATATCCCGTAAGATGTTAATGGATTTAGCTTTTTAAAAATATCCAACATTTATAAGAAAGACCTTACGGGTTATATGAAACTATTGATCTAACAATTTCTTTATGTGTTTAGTAGTTTCATTTTGACCTTTTGTGTTAGTGTGTGTTTGTTTTACTTTTGTATATAGTGTGTGAACATTTATTGTGCCCAAGTTGGTGCAAAATTTATAAGTAGATCGTGGTATATATATTGCAACATACCAGTGCTATATACATATATATACACCACACTTAGACACCTTATGACCTTAATGCTTATACCATATGGTCTACTCACGCTTGGTACACCAACTTAACGTTTATTGTTACATTGTCAAGTTATTTTCTAACTTTTCTGCGCTGGTTTTTATTAACTCTGATACATTACAGCTGCTATAGCAAACTAAATGTTCAGCTGTATTTTTTATATATTTTTAATAAAAAAATTATCATTATTTCTCTTGGTAAATAAATAACTTAAGTTACTCACAGCACTGAATTATAGTTTCTGTATTATTTAGTAATAAAAGGTCTATCCTTTTTCTGATGAGCTTTAACTTACTTAATTAGATGTAATGGATGGAGGCTACTTGAAAACATACTTTACAATAAAGTCCCACATTAAAACCAATTAAGTCCAAGACCAAGACCCGGAAACCGAACTCTGTGATTGGCAGTGTTGTTTATAACTAGAGAAAACAGTACTAAGTAAAAAAAGTACTAGTAAAGTAATCGCCTATTTTTTCAGGCGGGGCTTAACGTCCAACTACCAATTAGATGTCGTGGACAGAGGCAACTAGCAAACATATTTTACTGTAAATTTCTTTTATTAACCATTAAATAAAATCCAAGGCCTAAGACCGGGAATCGAACCCAGTAGCACAATACATATTAGCTTCGCAGGTCTCGTTTCTAACCGCTCGGCTACCGTGGCGCCTCAGAGAAAACCGTACTAAAGTAGGCAGTATACTGAAAAAAAGCTCTGGGCTCCAATAAATAATTTTTCAAACTCCAGGCGACCTTAAAACGGATAAACCTAGCGAAAACTCGATAATTCCAAGATTTGACTTCTTTCCTTTTATTTCCTTATAAAATTATAAGAAGGTGAAAATTCATCCCCATTTTCCTAATTAACCAGACTTACTTTTTAAACGTGGGTTTCAAAAAGAGAATATATTTTTTTATATACAGGGTGTATACAAAGGAGTGATCGAAACTTCGGGAGGTGATTCAGCAGCTCAAATGCAACAAAAAATATTCTATTCACTTTGGCCCGATTCTCAATAGTGTTCAAGATATTTGCATTTTTAACTTTTCCCGTCGATATTCGCGTTTTCCGCCATAAAAACGGCTGTAACTTTTCTACCCTTTATTCTACAACAAATCTGCTTAATCCAAACGAAAGAGCATTAAATTTCCTATAAATTTACTCAATACAGAACCTCAAAACGTTTCTTATTGCTACTTTATTTTTTACTTCCGTTTTATTAAATAATGATTGTGAAAAACTAAAATGGTTACTTTTCTTTTTGTTCCTTCTCCAAAAATTGACATTTGAGTAAATTAGTAATGAAAAGTCAGTTCGCAAAATCCCAGTTTTCTGCATTTACACCCCTCTGTTCGGGGTAGGGTTTTATTAAAAACCAAAAAAAATCCATATGGTCTTGAAGCTCAAAAAATGCGCAACTTTTTCTGTGAGATTGGGTGACTCCTTGATTCATTAATCATTGAAAAAATGCAGTTGAAAATTTTAACAAAAATCATCGAGAACGAGTTCTTTTAGACATCAAAGTAAAAATTTCATTGTTATAAGAAACGTTTTGATGCTCTAGATTAAGCAGATTTATAGGAAATTTAATGTTCTTTCGTTTCGGAATAAGCCGATTTGTGGTAGGATAAAGGATAGAAAAGTTACGACCCGTTTTTATGGTGAAAAAAAACGGGAATATCGACGGGAAAAGTTAAAAATGCAAAATATCTTGGACACTATTGAGAATCGGGCCAAAGTTAAGAGAATATTTTTTATTGCATTTGAGCTGCTGAATCACCTGCCGATGTTGCGACCTCTCCTCCCGTATACACCCTGTATATTCTAGTTTTGTCAACTTTTGTTTTTACAAATTGCAAACAAACTAAAATTATTAAACTGAAAAGAAAGTCTAGGGAGTTTGCCCCAGTTTTATATTTGTAAATAACACTAAAAGAACTTCTACACGCTTAATTTTATTTTATTTAATTAGGAAAATAAAGGAAATTAAATTTTTCCATTTTCCCGTCTGAAACACTGTTTTGATTAATTTATAATATATATATATATATATTTCTGTACTTCAAAGAGAGATAAAAATGTTTACTTTTAATCATACATTCTATCTGATTATTATGTTAACAACGTGTATTCATATTAAAAACGTAATAACTGTTACGTCTACATATACACACAATGTATACATATATATTTCATTATTTTTTACGTGTAATTAACAAGAGAAAATTGAAAAAAATAAAAAATAAATTGAAATTACATCCTTTAATTAAGAAAATTAAGAATAAAAAAAATCCCCTTCATGACGTCATTAATGACTGTTAATAAGATTCAAAGAACATTGAACAATGACGTATATGTTCTGTCGTATACATACAAAGAACTTTTTCTTTTTTTTCCTGTTACTCTGCAATTATTTTTATTACCTTCTTCATATTATTATTTTTTTTTTAATTTAATTTAATTTTTTCCATTCAATTATTTAATTTAATTAATTAATTAATTTATTCTTTTTTCTCTTTTTATTTGTCTCATTTATATTCTTATTTATTTTATTTTTTCCGTTGGGAAAACAATTTTTATTAATAATAGAATAATAATTTATTCTTTTCCAGCTGTCAGTTTTCTTTTTATTGCAGTTTTCGTAGTTAATACAAATTTTTCACAAACTATGAATTTTTGGATCATTCAAACTCTGAAGGTAGATAAAAATCTGAAACTAAACAAAATGGCCAACTGTATAATTTTTTTTATTCATTTTGATGGCATCAATGTCATCCTAGTTTTGATTACAAGGCTCTTCGCTTCTCTCCTAAATTCCATGGCGTTCTTCCCACAAAGCATTCCTCCATATCTTACAACTACATCTTCCTAGGTCACCTGCGTTTTTTTTCACTTTACTGTTCGAACAGCTACCTTAGACCATCTATCCTCTCTTATCCGCTACAACCTTCCTGGTAACAATGGTGGGAAGTGTCATTTATGTGAACAAGTTTTTTCTTTATTTCATTATTCGGGGAGACATACTACTCCAGCCTTGGACTGGGACGCATGTACGCCTCAAAAAATCTATTTGTAAGCTAACAATCTACTGTTCATCCTCTTGTTAATGGCCTGCATCCCTGGAGTGGCTTCCAGAAGAAAGAAAAGAAATATAGTTTCCTTGGTTTAATAAAGGCTGACTTGCCTTGGGCTTCCAGAAGGAAGAAAAAGAAACATGCTTTCCTTGGTTTAATAAAGGCTGACTTGCCTTGGGTCTCCTTGTGAAACAGGAGCAAGAATATTTCCACAGTGTGTACACTCTAGTTGATGTTAGAGTAGGGTTTCTCTTTTTTTCCTAAACTGTTTTATTGTCCCTAGAGACAATAAAGGGGTTCTTGACCGTGGTGAAGACGATCTCCGAAGAGAAGTTACCCGGATATCAAACTAAGTCCTCCTAGGCTATAGAGTGACATTTGGGCTTTTCCCATTTCCCGGGGGAAAAAACCCTCCAAGAAAAAGAAATTATTTATTGACTTTGTTCCAATTGTGCAGATTCAATTCTGGAAATTTCCAGCCAAGCAATTCTCTTCAAATTACAAGGAAAAAAAAAAGGTTTGCTGCAAAATTTATGCTTATGTTCCTATAATAACGTAGGAAGCAGGCAATTTTGTGAAAGTACATATAATTAGTGTATTTTGAAAATAAAAATCTCCGAAATTGGCTGATCGCTTTTCCTTCTCTTAGTTGTAGGAAAATTTTGCCTCCTATCAGTCCTCGAAAGTTTCCCATTAATTCAGTTAGCTAGAGGTAGTGTGACGGAGGTTAGGAGTTACAGTATGTGATGTTGAGAGAGAATAAGATAGTGTTCTCTGCTGTAGAGGTTGCGAATGTTGATAAGCATGGTTTGTACAATGTAAAGTGCGCGCGATCTTTGGAGACAGACAAACATCCTCCAGGACTCGCAAGTCTATTGTTTTAGCAAGGGCACATCTTAGGATGTAGCAACCAGAGAGAGAGAGAGAGAGGGAGAGAGAGAATGAGAGAGAGCGACATACCAGATTTATCTTAGTACCATTCATGGCCTAGTTACTCAGATTATACTATAGCAGGCAACGTTGGCAACAGCCAAAAACCATCTCCTTCCACTTATTAACATGCATAGGAACAACGGTGGCAATGTCTTTAAGAAGAAGAAGTAGGAGAATGAGGAGGAGTTGGAGGCGGTTGGTTCGTTAGTTTGGCGACATTTTCCGTTGTCATTCGGCGACAGAGAGAGCGGCAAGAGGCAATTGTTTTGATAGTGATGAAGCTTGTTGTGGAAGTGAAATTTATACAATTAGCCGAGGCTTACGCTTATTGGCCAAAATAAATACGAGGTTTTCCAGTATATTTTCAGGATGTAAGGAATCATTTGATCATGTCGCAGGATAAACAAGTTCCCTGCGATAACAAGTCCAGTAATCAGACAACGAAAGTTGTATTTAATTTATTGTACTTAAACATTTCAAATATTTACTTACTATTAGAAGTAATTATTTATTTGTATTTTGTTTTAACTCCTTGATTCAAATCAACACAAACTTTGTCTTTTTCTATTTTAACGTGCGTGTGTAAGTAACTATTCAGAATAAAGGGCAAATCAGAAGAATATTTTGGATTAGATTTAAAATAAAGTGCCTTTTTATTACTATTTATAAGGCTGTAATACAAATTTTATTATTGTTTTAACGAAAAAAAAATGTTTTAAATGTAAATGATCTAAATACTGATCTAAATATTCCTCTCGTTACTGAAATAGCCAAATCTCGGTACACAAAACTCCACTCAAATCTATAGACAGTCTGATCCCACAACATGTCAATCAGAACATTTCCTTCAAATCCACAACGTAGTAGACTAAAGCGGCAGTGGCGAAGAGACGATCTTAACACATAACGCCGACCTCCTAGGATGGTTGCTGCGTAAGCTTGCCAGTCTGGCGAACTAACGGCTTCCATCACTGGATGGTCGTAGTTCACTCCACTCCATACATGCATGTGCGAGTGTATGTATGTACACATATGTACCTATACAGGGTGAACCAGTAAGTATTGTCCATAGGCCTACTGTGTCTAGTACATCTAAAGTGGAGTTCAATGACGTATTGGCCAACTTCATATTTTCCTCTGTTCTTGAGTGACGTCACTTTAAAGTTTTTTTCTAAAATCATTACTTTTTTCCAATAAAAATGTTATTACTCAGAAAGTTTTCGTCCGAATTCGATTCTGATGTCACGGTTAAAAAGACAGATAAATTTTCTAAAAATTGATACCATTTCGAAGCATAAGTTATTCTCCAAACAGCCTCAATCTTCCTCCGGATGCTGGAAAAATAAAAGCAATCGAAATTTTTAAGAAAACTCATTAGGCTCTTACGTGATCATTATCAGATCTAGGTACTGGCACTTTTTACAAAAGTTTCCTTGTTTAATGGGCTTTCAAACGGTATATCATTTTCCAGGATTCCTTTTATCTTCGTATGAGAAATTACGTTTGTTTTACAAGAAAACGTGTTCACGAGCACTCAAGAGTGTTAGTTATCAAGCTGATTAATTCATTGAAAACTCTTTTAGATGGACCAATAGTCAATTTTAAAGTAGGCTGTCTTTAAATAAGGAAGTCAAAGGTTACAAATAGCACTTGAAAAAAAAATAATCTAAACTCTGAAATATTTGAGAAAATGTTAGGAAATATTTTAAACAAGTACTATTTTTATAAACAAAAATACATATAGTTTGTATTTACTCCAAATTACAATTTCACACACAATACACTGTTGAAAAAGAAAAAATGTAAATAAGCCTTAACCTCCCTTTGAACCCTCTAACAGATAATCGTTGTATCTGAATTAGGTATTAACCAGTACAACTAGGGCCTTACAAATAAACTTCACTTATCTGTTACCTTGGTTTCAAAATTTTCTATCGTACCATAACACTGTTGAGTGCTCGTGAACACGTTTTCTGGTAATACAAACGTAATTTATCATACGAAGATAAAAGGAATCATGGAAAATAATACATCGTTTGAAAGCCCATTAAACAAGCAAACTTTTACAAAAAGTGCCAGCACCTAGGTCTGATAATGGTCACATAAGAGCCTAATGAGTTTTCTTCAAAAATTTCGATTACTATTATTTTTCCAGCATTCGGAGGAAGATTGAGGCTGTTTGGAGAATAACTTATGCTTCGAAATGGTGTCAATTTTTAGAAAAATTTATCTACAAAAGTGAAAATATAATAAGTGAAAATGAAAGTAAAAATAAAATAATAAAACAGCAGAAATTAAGGAAATAAATTAAAACAATTAAAATTTCGGAGGAAGCTGAATAGAAAGGAGATAACTGAATAGACGGGATTTAAAGATAGATAGAGTAGGAGCCACGGTGGACAGATGATGGCAAGGAGTTCCAGAGAGAGGTAGCACGTATGAGGAAGGACTTGTCAAAGGATTAGGTACGGTGAGAGGGAATATAGAGATCAGATGAGCGAGATCTGGTATTAACGGGAATGGATGGAGGTTTTAAACTTAAGGAGTTGAAAAATATAGGAAGGCCTTTGAGACTGGATGACTTGAAAAAGGAAGGAAGCCAAAAAATATTGGCGGCGATAGACAGGAAAAAGCCACTTTAACTCATCGTAGCAGTGCGAAATGCGAGAGTCTCTGGAAATGCTGAAAATAAATCTTATGAAGCAGTTCATGGAGGCGCTTGAGCTTAGCTTCAATATCACCAGAAAGACTGCCAAACACTAAACAACCATAGACGAAATACAGTTGCAAAATAAATAAACTAAACAAACAAAGTTGTAAATGGCCAGCATAAGGGTCTGTGACATCTAATAAATTCTAAAAACCATTGATGCAGTAAAATAACATAAGTGATATCAAAGAAGTATGAATGAAATGTTGGGTACTTGCTGATTTGTGTACCTTTTGGCGTTCAATCAACCCTTACACTTAACTTCTTAAACTATAAGTTTCTGTTAAAGAATAGTTTTGGTTTTGGACATCATTTCTTTATGCCCACTTCTTTGGGCAGATAATGTCCGCGTTGTCCGTTCTACGACTAGATTGACAAAGTCACTGTATTACTCTTACATTTTCTATTCTCTGCGAGGTTTTACCGAGCTGGGTCCAAAGCTAGGTACTTGAAACAAGAAATACTTGGCAGAACAGCCCCCAAAGGAGAGACTAAATTTTTCTTAAAATAGATTTCACTAGCTCTGTTTTTCCAAGATATTTAAATATTTTAATGAAAACCAATTTTCATATATTTTATCCTTTTTCCTTATATATTCACCTATAGATTTTCTTTCAATATATAGTGGCATTTTCAAGCATTTTCTTTGTAAATGTTTTCTGACATAAAGCTTAGTTAAACCTGTTGGGAAAATTCCAGAACGTTTTCAGTAATCCGATATAGTGCGGTTTTCCAAAGGTTAGCCTTTTATGGACGGAGAGGTTCTTTATGTATTCAACTGTTATCTGTTTTCAAATAAATAGGTACTATCTCGGCGGGCATCTCTGGAACTCATGGAATTTCCCATGAGTTCGTTTTATGTGGGGGACGTTTTATCTAAGACAAAATTTTACATACGTATACTCTAAATAATTTGTAGGGGTTATAAGCTACTGAAATAAATAATGCTTTTTAGGAATTTAAGTTTTTAGTAAACTTTAAACCTTTGGATCAAATAAAATTAGGGCACATAAAAGGTAACTGAATGTGCTTTGACGTGTAGTGAAGAAATATCTTGAAATCTGATGTTCAAAAAAGATTTATAATTTATAAGAAAAGATTGTGGTTAGTGTTCACTAGATTTAGCTAAATTTAAGATTATATTTTTATGCTGTTATAATAATCTTTATTATGACTATTAATCGTTCCATGTTCTTGATTTTTTTTCCAGTGTTCCGGAGCAAAAAAATGCCCACAATGTCGATTGAAGCCGTGTGATTTCCCAAATTTGATATCTTGCCCCGATAATTGCAGTTAAGAGCCAAATTCTGCATGAATCATTGTTCCAGTTCAGCTAGTTGCTGTCGTTCTGGAATCAGCTGAATATTAAGGTTAATATGAAGTTTGTTTTTAATTAAGACTGTTCTATTTATTTTTTCATCTGAAGACTTTTTTTGGGAGGGGGGCTTGATTGGATGAGATGAGTTCGAATACTAAGCCACCCCCAGTCAGTTTCAATTTTATTGTAAGAAGAAGAATTTATGGTCGTGCCACAAAAATCTTGGTCTCAAGTTTTCGGACAGAAAATATGTTTTTTAAATACAGGGTGTATACGGAGGAGTGGTCGAAACTTCTGGAGGTGATTCAGCAGCTCAAATGCAACAAAAAATATTCTCTTCACTTTGGCCCGATTCTCAATAGTGTCCAAGATATTTGCATTTTTAACTTTTCCATCGATATTCCCGTTTTCCACCATAAAAACGGTCCGTAACTTTTCTATCCTTTATCGTTTGTAGAAACAGATCTGCCTTATTCCAAACGAAAGAGCATTAAATTTCCTATAAATATGCTTGGTACTGAGCCTCAATCGATTCTTATAACAATGAAATTTTTACTTGAATGTCTAAAAACTTCGTTCTCGATGATTTTTGTTAAAATTTTCAACTGCATTTTTTCAATGGTTAATGAATCAAGGAATCAAATAATTTCAGAAAAAGTTGCGCATTTATTGAGGCTTCAAGACCATATGGACTGTTTTGGTTTTTAATAAAACCCTATCCCGAACAGAGGGGTGTAAATGCAGAAAACTGGGATTTTGCGTAACCGACTTTTCACTACTAATTTACTCAAATGTCAATTTTTGGAGAAGGAACAAAAAGAAAAGTAACCATTTTAGTTTTTAACTATTATTATTTAATAAAACGGAAGTAAAAAATAAAGTAGCAATAAAATGCAGTAGTTGACTTAAGTTTGTGCAACTTATTTGAATGACATAATGGAGGTTTTTTTGATCAAAGTTAATTAATTATAATTCGAAAATGAAATGGTTATATTCTTTTTGTTCCTTCTCCAAAAATTGGTTAGTTTTGAATTATTATTAATTAACTTTGACGAAAAAAAACCTCCATTATGTCGTTAAAATATGTTGCACAAACAATTGCAGTCTAGAAACTAAAAATTTGCCACAATTCTTTCCCACTAAATTTAAGGCGCTTAACATTCAAGTACATTGGTACCTGGAGCTTTTTTCGGTGAATTGCCGGCCTCCGGAAATGTTCTTTCGTTACAGACAATACTGTCCATAACCGGAACTATAAAAAGCTGCAAGAAAAATAATATCTTAGGGGCCAGTGTGTAGTGTATTACTACACTTTATTAAAAAAAAGTATTATGACTTTTTAAGTAATAAGAATGACTGCATTCGCTGGATTCGAACTGGGAATCTCCCACTTACAAAGCCACACTCTTGACCACTAGACCAACATCCGCTTCTCTTTGGCAAGATATTCTTACCGTAATCATACATCAAGAAGTCTTGCATACTGGGTGCATTAAAATGATGTGATGATTGCTTTTATTTGATGATAAAACACAAATTTATCCAGATTCACCCATAACCATTACATTACACTACATTTTTTAAAATCTTCAGTTATTTCCTCTCTCTCTCTTTCTCAACTGCATACAAGTAGGAATATTCCAGCCAGAGTGTGATTTCCTTTGGGAAATATACTCCCAAATACTACAAATATTTTAATATAACCTTCTTATATTGGGACTGTATTTCCTCGCTCTTGTAGGAACGTATGTTCTGTATAGTAAGTTTTCTACCTCATAATTTACTTTTCTGCCAACTTATACGTAAACATGGACAAGAATATGTTTGTGGAGAGGGGCGGTGGAGGAGTAGGAGGGGAACATAACGGTATTCAGTCAGCGCTTTGCAAAAAAGGCTTTAGGTACTATCTCCAACTATTAATCTCTGTTAGCCGTCCTTATATCATCCATTCCGTGGAATTGAAAGAAGTCTCGAACAGGGTGATCATTCCACGAAATAGATATCTGCTTGTACCAGGGATGTTTAAATAAATTTCCCTTTAAAAGAAAAACTATTTATGATCACTATAAAAATTTTCTTCTACTAATTCGCATTGTAAAACTGCACTTTAATTTAGTTGAATTAATGATTTTTTTTTTATTTGTTTTTAATTTAAGGCGCGTTAACATCCAAGTACATTGGTACCCGGTGCTTTTTTCAGTACACTGCCGGCCTCCGGACAGTGTTCTCTCGTTACAGACTACACTGTCCATCACCGGACAGTGAGCTGTAAGAAGCTCCTAGGAAGAGAAAATCTAAGGGTCAGCAGCTGGATTCGAACCCGGGACCTCCGCGTGGGAGTCCCGATCTTCAGTTATTATTATTATTTTTTTACTTTGCGTCACAAATAACATTTTTCGCAGTCAGAGGACCTCCCAAAACGCGCATTTCTGGAGGAAAATTAATATCGTAAACCGTTCACGAATAGATAAAATTGTAACTTTGATGTTAAATATCTCGACAAATATTAGGGATATCAAAACGGGGTTAACATCATTTTTTACAGTTTTTTATGTAGTTTTCATAATCATTGCCAAAAATAGTGGTCCTTATGAAACCCCATCAGGGTTTTTGGCCATAACTCCGCCAAAAATGAAGATACAGCATCGGGGGTAGAAAATTTGAAAATTAGACCCAAAAAAGACATATAGTTTACTTCGTGAGTTTTTTTCGAAATTTCGCTTTCCTAAAAAGTTATTAGCGATTGGTGCGTTTTAAATGGATCACCCTATACATACATTATTGATACAGGAAGCAAGTCCCATTTTCCACTGCCGCCTAAATGGCTTTATATGTACATCCCCCTAATTTTGCCTCTCCCAATGCAAGATCCAGGATTTTTCCCCACTAGTTTTCTTTGCGATGTGGTAACTCCACTGGCCTCAGAGAGTAAAATCTTCGGTATCGTAATTTCACGATAGCTACAGGATATCAAACAGGATTTGGCGAATCCATTTCCTTCTTCTTCTCTAAATTCAGAAGTTCCAAGTTAAATAAGTTTGAAAATTAATGAAATACACAATGGATGAAATATACAATGGAATATTTCAAATTTAATTTTTTGAATTTACACAGTTCACCATGAAAGTTGAAACACACGCCATCTCCCCATGAATAAATGATGCATTTCAGTTTTTTTTAAAAAGCTCATTTTCTCAAAAAAAAATAAAAAAAATAATCAATTTTTGACTGGGTGCATTTCATGTTGAGTAAAAAATTAAACTTTGTGCGTATACATTACTTGTTTCATATTACGTATACATAGCGGGTGCATATTTGATTAGGTTGCAATTTCATTATGACGCATGGGGCAATAATCAAGTTATTGTTTTTTTTACCCCTTTTTTTGGTAGTGAGTTGAATAACAGTCTGCCATTTTTATGTGTGTGTGTGGGGGGGGTGGGGGTGGAATAAACGTTAACCAGGCGCGTCCACATTCCACGTCCTTCAACTATTGTATCACGTGCCCATTTTTGCATTCACGTGACTCTGTTCTGCTTTAGTTTTTTTTTTTTTTTTTTTTTTTCTGCTTCTTAATTACGGGAGATTGAAGTATTGCTATATAAATATGCTTGAATTAAAAGCCAAAAAAGAACCATACGAGCGTTGAATTGTGATACAATCACAAAGGGGGAAGTACAAGGTATAAGATCTATGTTGCACGATATGATTTGTGAATTATTGTGACATCGGCTCCCCCCTTCCCTATATATTAGACGCTGGTTAATCACGAGTAAAATAGTTTCTTTAACAAAGGAAAACTTAATCTGTTCGTGAAAACTTCTCACGATATTGTGGCTGTTTGTTGATTGTTCTACCAGATTTATTAACTATTCTTCAGACTAAAGGTTGGGGTCTATTGTTTGTTTGGGTAGACTTTGTCTTTCTTATGGGAAAAACGCGATTTCCTGTTCCTTTTTTAAATCTTAAGTCTGAGCACTTCCGCTTGTAAAAAACTAGGGCAAAACCAAGTATTTGTACTGCTGAGATTATCAAGAGTAGGATTCCAGAGTTAAGTGATTATTTTTCCAAGATCCAGGTATCTATGTATTGTGATTTTCTATAGATAAAATTTCAAATTTTCATCCATCATTAGAGGTAGAATAATCACAATTTAGTTGTAAAGATTTTGACTCCATCTTACGTTACCATTTTGCTGACACTGAGTTCTATTTTTTCTTTCAACTCTATTTTTCTCACGTAGCACTCATGGTGATCTTGGAAACATTGTCCTGGGAAATTCAAATTCCCAGGGCTCACACAATGAATGGGGAGTAGGAGTGGCTACCCTCTAAAGTGGCCCTTTTGAGTTATATACCTCCCTTCATTTATATGCTATTAAAGATTAAATTTTGTTGCGGAAATTGCAAATTTGAGGAGAATTCTTTGACCGGAAGTACTTTTCTTTTTATTTTTGGAGATTTCCTTTGAAATTGGTGAACCGATTTCCTAATTTTTTTCCATGGAAATTCCATTAATTCCAATTAAAATTGTGGTTAGGTTTGGCAATGCTGGAGAATGTCTTTGATTTTATCTGTCGTAGCACACATGTTTATTGTATTCCATTTCCGGTTTCAGACTTTCATCCACCATCAGAGGTAGAATAATCAGTTTGCTGTAGAGATTTCGACTCCACTTACGTTACCGTTCTCACTCAGCGGTTGCTTTCTCAAGTATACAATAAACATGCTTGGCTACGACGGAAATAAAATAAAAGATCTTACCCAGCACTTCCAACCTAACCACATTTTCAACAATTCCACTTAACTTTATGGTTTTACCAACTTAATTGGAAGAAAATGTATGAATCTTGAAAATAATAGCAAAAACTAAAATTTTAGTTTTGTTTCTAGTAATAAATGGCCCTGAACTAGTTGCCTTCCATATTTGAATACAGGAGTATAAGATAAGTTATAATAACTAGGAACATAATAACTAAGTTATGAATAAGTTTAGTTTGAGAGCAAAAGATTAGAAATAAAGTTATGCCTGAGTATCATCATTTCTTCGGCTGTAAACTACTTTTAGGGATAAGAAAAAAAGGAACGAAGAAAAGAGAAAAAATATCCTGTTTTTCATTTCCTCACTCTCTCTTTCTCAACTGCATACAAGTAGGAATATTCCAGCCAGAGTGTGATTTCCTTTGGGAAATATACTCCCAAATACTACAAATATTTTAATATAACCTTCTTATATTGGGACTGTATTTCCTCCTCGCTCTTGTATGAACGTATGTTCTGTATAGTAAGTTTTCTACCTCATAATTTACTTTTCTGCCAACTTATACGTAAACATGGACAAGAATATGTTTGTAGAGAGGGGTGGTGGAGGAGGAGGAGGGAAACATAACGGGATTCAGTCAGCGCTTTGCAAAAAAGGCTTTAGGTACTATCTCCAACTATTAATCTCTGTTAGCCGTCCTTATATCATCCATCCCGTGGAATTGAAAGAAGTCTCGAACAGGGTGATCATTCCACGAAATAGATATCTGCTTGTACCAGGGATGTTTAAATAAATTTCCCTTTAAAAGAAAAACTATTTATGATCACTATAAAAATTTTCTTCTACTAATTCGCATTGTAAAACTGCACTTTAATTTAGTTGAATTAATGATTTTTTTTTTATTTGTTTTTAATTTAAGGCGCGTTAACATCCAAGTACATTGGTACCCGGTGCTTTTTTCAGTACACTGCCGGTCTCCGGAAAAGTTCTCTCATTGCAGACAATACTGTCCATAACCGGAACTTTAAGCAACTGCAAGAAAAAGAATATCTAAGGGGCTAGCAGCTGGATTCGAATCCGGGATCTCCGCATTGCAATCCGTTATACCCTAATCATTCTAGCTTTTATACTTTTATAAAATACTTTTTCAGACTTACAGGACGTCAGAACAAATATTTCAAGTGAAAAAAGTCAATTATTGAAATTTGACAAGATCGTAAATTCATTCTTTGAGGTGATTTGCGGCATAATTTGCTATTACTTTTTTTTTTTTTAGTTGCCATTAAATTTAATCGAAAGAGCTAGACCTGGGGAATCGAACCCACTATACCAACAATACATCTTAGCTTTGCGGGTCTAGCCTATAACTGCTCAACTTACTTTACTATAAATTTCTCATATTAATCATTAAATAAAATCCAAGGCCTAGACTAGTACCGCAATACATCTTAGCTTTGCGGGTCTAGCCTATAACTGCTCAACTTACTTTACTATAAATTTCTCATATTAATCATTAAATAAAATCCAAGGGCTATACTAGTACCGCAATACATCTTAGCTTTGCGGGTCTAGCCTACAACTGCTCAACTTACTTTACTATAAATTTCTCATATTAATCATTAAATAAAATCCAAGGGCTAGACTAGTACCGCAATACATCTTAGCTTTGCGGGTCTAGCCTATAACTGCTCAACTTACTTTACTATAAATTTCTCATATTAATCATTAAATAAAATCCAAGGGCTATACTAGTACCGCAATACATCTTAGCTTTGCGGGTCTAGCCTACAACTGCTCAACTTACTTTACCATAAATTTCTCATATTAATCATTAAATAAAATCCAAGGGCTATACTAGTACCGCAATACATCTTAGCTTTGCGGGTCTTGCCTATAACCGCTCGGCTATTGTGGCACACTATGTGTGAGTCCATCATTTAACTTTTAAATAACTGATCCTAAATAGTTGTAATAATAAGCTGGTTCCAAATTTGCTATTATTTTTAATCTTGACAAAGAATTTATTCCCGTGTAAATTGAAAAAACATGATTTAAAGAAATAGGAGAGCTAGGATTTTCCTTTATCTAGGATTTTGTTTAAAGAACTTGTTCATTCATTTTATTTTTCTTCCCTGGCACTCTGTGTGAACTATTGTAAAGTAATAGGATTAAAAGGTGCCTTCAAAGAGCCTTTTTCAATAGCACTTCTAATTAATCTTCTAAGGTTTTAATTAAATCTTTCTATTTAAAAGGAAAAACGCCAACTGTATCCTGTAGACTGGATAAAACTAATTAGCAAAAAAATTTAGTTTAATGTAGTTACTCCAGGTACTTGAATAGTTCATGAAGATTCTAGGAATTGTAGGGGAAGGGAGAAGGAAGACGGTGAATTAAATAGCGAAATAGGTCATGGACGTTTCATTCAAATTGCAGGTCGTCTGAAGAGTGAGAGATAGAAAGAGTAATTATGATTCATTCTAATTCCTCTCTTCCTGCGATTCCCAGAGAATCTAATTTGATTGCATACAAAACAGATGGGGGCACCCATAATGTAGTCCTATGCTCGCGCATTTTCCTAAAATTCTGGAAAAACCTAGTACCTAGACTCGTTGTAGTCTTCAACGTTTTCTCCATGAAAATTCGATAAAGGGCTCTCCCTTTGAAAGGAAGTGGGTAGACTTTGCTCTTGTTTTTCTTTACTATTTATTTTACTGCCTTTCCCTTTAAATAAATAAAGAACATTTTTTGAAAATTTCGTTTTTGCACATTTTTGGCATCGTTTTTCTTGAAAACTAATTAATCTATTTTATTACGAAAAAATTACAGTTATAAACGAGAATTTGCCCTATATATTAAAGAAAATTTGGGAATTTTATCTTTTATAGAAAAAGAGAAAAAAATTATCAAAGTTGAGTGTTTTTCAACGTTATGCTTTTTCGTGCAGTTTTTGAAGATCAACCTTTATACAACTGTCCTACTGGACAGTTTTCGCAATAGTACAGGAAGAAATGGGTTCGTACATACATATATTTAAGGACTCCAAACCACCTCTTTTCCAGAAGTACCCCTAAATCGATTTTGCTGGGTTCAAATTGTTTCAAATAAAGCGTTTGCGATCTATGTATGTTACTTAAAAATTAGTAGGAGAGTTTTAGAGGAAGTCAAAGGAATCGTTTTTGCGGGAAAAGGCACTTCCGGTTAGGCAATTTTTCCCAATTTTAAGAAATTAATTCTTATACAACTGTCCTAACGGACTGTTTTAATAATCAAATGTTGGGCTGAATTTCAGAAGTTAGTGGTGATGGTTCTCCTCCAGATAATTTTTTTCAATTAATATTTTTTTATAAAATACTAAACTAATTCTAAGCTAAGCTTTTACAATTTTTTTTATTTCAGGTAAGTCAAGTTTGGAATAATGTTTATCAAAATACGAAATCAATTTTGGGCCATTTCTAGGTAATATTTAAATTGTCAGATTTGCATTTTCATTGCATTTATTATATGTATTAATATAATTACTAATATAATTAATATTAGGTGTATTAATATAATACACCATACTGTTCTGAAACCTTATTGGTTACTTGAAATAGATTACGATTTAGTTAGTTTTTTGTTTTTAACAGGAAGTAATAGGGTTTTTGATGGCAATGAGATGATCTCAAAATGAGTAGATCCGGTTTGGGACTTCCCCATCATTGTTCTCTTTGACTGTTTCGATAGATTTTATTGTCGCCAGTGGTTAATTGGATAATGTAATTGGTTCGCTTTATTTGTGGCTCTTTTAAGAGAAATTTCTCTTGAGGATTAGAAAAAAAAAACTTTATCTTTGGAGGCAGAAGTTTCTTGTTCAGTAGTTGATCTCTGCTTTTTCTTTTTCTTCAATCCTGTCACCGTCTCCCCCAAACTTAACGTCAATTAAAGAAGACATTCATGCGTCCAAATCGCCGGTGATATTCGATGTGCCAGATTATAACAAATAATTTTTTTTTTCTCTCTTTAATCCATCTTAGAATGCCTGTTTATCTCGTATCCCTGACAGCTTCTGGCCATTATCCATTCTCAGTCAACAAGTGTAGTGTAAGAAACATTGTGAAGTCAAAATCTCTAGACGAAACAGATGTATCTATCTCTGGTGATGGACAAATGACCGAAACCCAATCAGCGATACAAAAAAAAAAAAAAATTAAAGAATTGAATGCGTTCCCAACAATAATTCAATTATTTTTATTCAAATTTATCAATACAGTTATTTATTAAAACAATTTGAACTCATGTTCTGTTAAAAAATGTATTTTACCATTTTCTCGCAAGATTTGATTTTGAAAAACTTGACACAACCATAATTAAAATTGTTTTTTCTTGCTGAAACATTAGTAGAGGAAAGTAAATACATAATATAAAAGCAGCTATATACTCTTTTAAATGGAATGGAAAGTAATAATACATTCAGTAAACTGTTTTAAACTTCAAACAACATCTGGTAGTACATGGTACATGCGTCTACGATGTTTTGAAACAGTAAAGGAGAACATAATAATAATAATCATTATGATGATGATGATGATGATGGTGATAATAATAATAAAAGAGAGCACTAAGTATGTTTACTGAAGATATTATGTAGGCTTAATTAAAAGCCAGCATCTTCAGATTGGTTTGCTGTGTGAGAAACTCGTTGTTTTGATTAAACAAGAGAATGGTTAATCTCCGGTAAGACTTGTGATCTTGGAAATCTGGTTAAAAGGTTATACTTCTGTAAAATCCATTAGTGAGAAAACATAATCTTATATTACACTTCTGAAATGTAAAGATAAGATACTTAATGTATAGCATCTCAAAACAATTCTCTGAAATATATTTGAAACAAAATGGCGCAGATGAACCTGGGGGTACTCATAAAGAGTTCATGATTCTTAGGTCTTCTTCAGTAACTTAGCGTTTCTTTAAATACGTTGCTGGCTCTATGATAACATCCAAGTTTCTTTATATTTCTAAGGGCGCCACGGTAGCTGAGCGATTATAGGCATGGCCCACAAAGCTAAGATGTATTGCGGTACTAGTCTAGGCCTTGGATTTTATTTAATGGTTAATATGAGAAATTTATAGTAAAGTATGTTTGTTAGTCGCCTCTGTCCACTACCCCTAATTTGGTAGTTGGATGTAAAAATTAGGCATTACTTTACTTTTATTTTTACTTTATTTACATCCAAATCAGGTGTCGGTGGACGGAGGCGACTAGCAAACATACTTTACTATAAATTTCTCATATTAACCATTAAATAAAATCCAAGGCCTAGACTAGTACCGCAATACATCTTAGCTTTGCGGGTCTAGCCTATCACCGCCAAACATACTTTACTATAAATTTCTCATATTAACCATTAAATAAAATCCAAGGGCTAGACTAGTACCGCAATACATCTTAGCTTTGTGGGCCATGCCTATAACCGCTATCGAGGCGCCTTTTTGAGGGTAATTAAACATAATTTTGTAATTTTAATTTTTTTAAATTTTCGGCGTGTCACAAAGACATTTTCTGTGCACTGCTGGCCTTTGCACAGTGTTCTCTCGTTCCAAACAATACTGAGTGTGTTATAAAGAGCGTTTAGAAGTAATTTCTTATTGTAACATTTAATAGTAAGAGTAATTCTTGTGAATATTCTCACCGTATTATGTATAATATTATGTAACTGAAAATAAGTTAAGTTACATTTTAGCCCTACACATATAAATGCTAACCTAAAGACGTAATGTAAATTATGAACGACCTTTTAATAGGCCATAATTTACTAAATGTAATTAAGTTTATTTAGATTTGTTACACGCTGCATATTCAGTTTATATATATAAATACTAGCTGCATAAAGTTCATTTCTCTAACGTTCCCTTCAGGAACAAATCTCTCTCTCCCTTGTAGAGATAATAACATTTGTATTTTATGTAATTGCATATGCACCCAACGACTAACATGAACATGTTTAAAGCAGATTGTTATGCAGTTTAGTTTTGATACTTGATATGAAACGGATCATCCGGTTTGTTTACATATTTAGCGAACTAAAATTACATATTTATAGAATCTGAAGTAATATCTATGTAAATGTAATTGCTATGTAAATTACATTTCACCTAACTAATAGTTTGTAGTAATTACTTTAGCTTCCACTACTATTACAATTACTAACTACTAGTACTAGTATTACGGTGAAAAGGTGGGGTGAGGAGGGGAATGCAAATACTTTGTATTGAACTAAATCACAAGTAATAGTGTCACACTCACACTACTTTCTGTATTTTAGTGAATCTGGAAAATTTTGATTGATATCAAATTTATTAAAGTGATTCACATTTTAAGGCACCTCTTATTGGTTAACTTCTGTTCATTGATTCCCTTTGACTAGTGTCTTTTTTGGAGCTTATTCCTCAAGATGATGTTCTGGATTATATTCTATCACAAACTGGGTCTGTTGATGTATAAGAGCTTCAAAAAAGAGTCCTGCCCGTCATTGCAGAGCTCCAGAACATATCCAACCACTGCCATTAGGAATTGGTTTGAATTGCATCTCTCTAATTGGGGGGGGGGCTAAAAAGAAGAAAAAAAACCTACAACGAAAACTCAGCGTGATAGAAGACGACGCTCAGGAATGTAGAAGAAACATGAGAAAGGAGAACGCAATAAATCTTTCGCGTTCTCTCTTTTTTTCTTTCTTTTTGAATCTCTCTCTCTCTCTCTCTCTCTCTCTCTCTCTCTCTCTCTCTCTCTCTCTGCAACCAAGCCTCTCACTAAGTTGAGAGAGGTAGCTACAATAATAGAAGGGTTTGTCCAGTTCCCTAGAACGTTCTCCAGGGCCCTATTTAGCCTACTAGGGTCGCCCTTTCAAAGCCACAACAAATGCCCCTTTACGGCAGGGGGAGATATTTCTCTAGTGCTAGGATCTCTTCTTCATTTGCAGCCCTACAGAATTAAGCAGTAAATACTTTGACTAGGTTATACTATCTTAAATTGTGAGATAATTTATATGAACCCGCTGCAGTTTTTCTAGTGTGGTAATGCCTTCTTGAAGTGAACTAGTTAAACGTGGTTCAATTTTATGAGCTACCATATAATTACGTAATGGGTGAAAGGCCAAGAACATTAACAACCTCTTAGGAGAACCTAATCTTAAGAGGAATCAGATTTTTGGTGTTAGTATACTCGCAGACATACTTCGGCTTATCACAGCATCTGCGCACCATACATCCAAACGGATTTTCTCTATCAGTCAAGCTGCTCGGAAGTCCCAAAATTTCTTGTGTTGTGATAAGTGGAGTTATACTCTATCATGGATATCCTTCAATTTAAACGGGATATTTCCAGAAAAGTTTAAGACAGCAATTAGAAGCTTCTCTCTTCTTTTTATTGGACTCGAACTGGTCTCTATGATATACACGCCTGTCTAGCTTCTAAGAATAGACACCTTCATACGGAGATAGTTGGTAAAGAATTTCAGAAATTTGACCCTATTTGACCTCCAGTTCTGTAATGAAAAAACAATTTCAATTTTCATTACATGAATGTATTTAGGTCGTTAGTTGGAAAATGTGAAAGTAGAAAAATGCAAAAACACACGTGGGCGCTTGCGACACGAACACACGTGCATGGAAAGAGTGAATAAAGGGCTGCATTTCTCCCTTCATTACAAATCACCATCATTACCTTTAGCTAAATAGAGGGGGGGTGGACGGAAGGGAATGTGCAAGTGTATTTACTGGATATATCCGGCTGGACCAGGGTTTCGGCTACCACCCTGTAAATTCCAACAAAATTGGATAAAATACCCCCGCCCATGTATTCTCTCTTTGTTAGTTAGTTACGAATTAAAGGGATAACAAATTTTTGTTTGTTGGGTATTTGTTTCTTTCCATGGCAACCCTACGTTAAACAAGAGAACTAAATTACGTTTGGTGGTGGCAATTTGTGATGTCAACGCTAGAATGCAAGAGGTGAATATTAAATAACTACGAAACAGTACGAAGGACAAAACAACATAAAAAAAAAAAAGCTACTGGAGTTTTCAAATGATTACATCATTTGAGATTTGGGTGGGATCTGAAGGCGCAATTATTATTTACAAGTAATAGTTTTCCTCTAAACCGCCAAAATTGTTAATAGTCTTACATTGCCACCTATATAGTTTACTAATAAGAATTAATTTCTTAAAAAAATGTCTAAAATTGGGAAAAATCGCCTAACCGGAAGTGCCATTTCCCTCAAAAACGTTTCCTTCGACTTCCTCTAAAACTCTCCTACTAATTTTTAAGTAAAATACATAGATCAAAAACTTTTATTTGAAACAATTTAACCCAGAAAAATCGATTTAGGGGTACTTCTGGAAAAGAGGTGGGTTGGAGTCCTTAAATATATGTATGTACGAACCCATTTCTTCCTGTACTATTGCGGAGGGGTAGGGGGTAAAATCTTATTAAAACTGTTTCTGGTAGGACAGTTGTATAAGGGTTGATCTCACGAAAACTGCACGTAAAAGCTGTAACGTTGAAAAACACCCCAACTTTGATAATTTTTTTCTCTTTTTCTATAAAAGATAAAATTCCCAAATTTTCTTTATAATGTAGGGCAAATCCTTCTTTATAACTGTAATTGTTTTTGCAAAAACCCAGATCAAATAGATTTTTCTCAAACTAACGCTTAGACCTGTTTGTAACTTGCGCTCAATTTAATAATTTTTTCCTTTACAATCTGTCAATTTAAAAGTTTAAGTTTATTCACATTCTTTTCTTTTTCAACAGGTAGTTGTGTGTGAAATTGTATGAATTTTTGTTTATAAAAATAATACTTGTTTAAAATATTTCCCAACATTTTCTCAAATATTTCAGAGAGATCAGATTTTTTTTTTTTAAGTGCAATTTGTAACCTTTGACTTCCTTATTTTAAGACAATCTACTTTAAAAAAATTGACTACTGGTCCATCTGAAAGAGTTTTCAATGAATTAAACAACTTGATAACTAACACTGTTGAGTGCTCATGAACACGTTTTCTTGTAAAACAAACGTAATTTCTCATACGAAGATAAAAAGGAATCCTGGAAAATGATATACCGTTTGAAAGCCCATTAGACAAGGAAACTTTTATAAAAAGTGCCAGCACCTAGGTATGATAATGATCACATAAGGGCCTAATGAGATTTATTAAAAATTTCGATTCCTTTTATTTTTCCAGCATCCGGTGGAAGATTGAGGCTGTTTGGAGAATGACTTATGCTTCAAAATGGTGTCAATTTTTAGAAAATTTATCTGTCTTTCTAACCGTGTCATCAGAATCGAATTCGGACTAAAACTTTCTGAGTAATAACATTTTTATTGGAAAAAAGTAATGTTATTAGAAAAAAAATTTAAAGTGACGTCACTCAAGAACAGTGGAAAATATGAAGATGACCAATACGTCATTGAACTCCACTTTAGATGTACTACACACAGTAGGCCTATGGACATAACTTACTGGTTCACCCTGATACGTAAGTAAATTAATTAATAAAAACTGAATAAGAAACAATAACTTTAATAAATAATAATATAAAATAAATAATCATCCACTCGAATATTAACTAATAAATTTTTAATTCACTTTGTCTTAATTTCGTGGCAATCTTACAGTAATTGATAACTGAATTCCAGCCATAATAATCCCCATTTAAATATTTTATTACATCATTCTTTGAAAATGCTGTTTAGAACAGTTTTCATGGAGGGATTTATGGAGCACCAGAAGCCCTGTAAACGTATCCACAGACAGACTTACGTACATTTGGTGGGGGGGGGGAACAATTTGTTCTCTTTACTCTTTCTAATATTAGTGTCAGGTTGTTAAGGAATCGTTCTGTCACATGTAATGTGAATCCTATGGCCCTTAGAAAGAGAGAGAGTCCTGAGGACCTTTATAGGGTCAAAATTACTGGACGGAAAGCTCTAGATTTTTTTCCCCCAAAAAAAGATAAAAGGGTTTGTTTTTTAGGTACTAGACTTTCAAAGGGTTTTTTTGGTCCACTATAATAAAGCTCTTCTAAGCAATATGACCCTTTCCCATTGTTCTACATAATTCCAATAAATGGAAGTTCTTCTGAATAAGCTTGTACCAGAATCATCACCAAGGCGCACCACCTTTTTTACAGCAGTTATAGATTTGTCCACTAAACTTGCAGTTAACTAGTTGATGAAATTCAAGGAGGTTTAGCAGCATACTTGCGACTGGCAACGGAAGTGCTTTGTTCCAAGACTATCCAGTCTGTGTATACACAGGAAATCATTCGCCTTCTGCATTTATTATTGAGAGATCCTATTACAATATTCTTTTCCAATGGAAATTTAATATTAACACGTATCTTTCAGTATATCTTGATTACAGTATGTATGTGCACGACTTCTTGCAGTGACGCGTGATTTTCTCAGACGAAGATAATTTCAGTTATCTTAGCTGGGAAAAAGATTGAGCTGGTTTCTTCCTCTTATTTGTAATCTTTATCATTGGAAATCTAAAGTTTAAAATATGAACAGCATTTATTTTTGTAGAAGTTTTATTTTTTCTTAAAAGAATGTTTCAAATAAACATTTTGGATCTAAATATGTAGAATTAGCGCACTGTATTTAAAGAAAATTATCGTACCCGTTTTCGAGAAAATGCTAAAAAGTAAACTGGAAAAAATCGATTCAGTAAAGTGGAACTTTCAATTGATCGATTTTTGTCCAGAAACATGGTGGCCTTTTGTTGAAACTTGAGCTAAATATGAAATTAAAAGTTTCATTTTTGAGTAACATTCGACATGAACACACAATACACTGGAGAGAAAGATACCAATTTATTATAAAACCATCGTTTATCGAACTTAAGGTACCTCAATACAGCGGATATTTGGGGGGGGGGGGTGGTGAAAGCGTTTATTCTTTGAACTGAGCACAGTAACTGGATGATTTATTTAGGCCTAACCATTTATTATTATTATTATTATTCAAATCTACAAGAAAAATAAAATCAATGAATATGATAAGTATAAGAAGTAATAAGTATCATAATAAGTATCATCAGCTGGAGGAGAGAGACTGGAACAGCTGGCTAGACTCTCGCTGGAATTAGTTACATTATTGTTGGAGATGATCACTAAGTTATAACAGCTTTTCTGACGTGGTCAGATGATCCTGGAATCGTTGTGGAAGCAAGATTTTTGAACCAGAAGAAGGAGAGTCGAAAAGATTCTGATTCTTCAGGATATCTTCAGGTCTTTGTGGTGGCTACTATTAGAGAGAACTTAAAATACAGAATCAGTTATCTGACGAAAGTATTTCTTTTCAATTGATAGGACTGAGTCTTTTGCGAAAGTTTGGTGGTTGAACCATATATTTCAAGTCAGTTAAGTCCAGATAGGTTTAAGTACGCGGTTATCATCTTGCCAGGAATGGACCTAACAGTCCTTTCATCGGTCCGGAGCTTGTCCTGGGAATCACCAGGGGTTCGGTTCGTGCGGCTCTCAGAGATTGGATCTGGAGGGAGCACGAAAAAAAACTGAGTGGATGTGTCCTGGGGTTAAACACAGCAAGACTATTGCTTTACCTTGGCTGTGTAAACAAAGAACCAAAGAGGCCCTGTGCTTGGGTAGAAATCAGATTACTCTGATTACAGGCCTATTCACACGGGGCACGGTAGGTTCAGGAAGCATCTGCCACAAGATGGGGGCTTATTAGCTCGAAACTACTGTGCAAATTGTGTCTGGAAGAGGAGGAAACGGCCTCTCACCTGTTGTTCGATTTTGTTGCAATCGAACGTTTGCGCTATGAAACCTTTGGAACGCTGAGGCTGAAGGGGGCTGGCACAATAAGTCTTTTGTGGCTGCGGTGCCGTGGGGCGTGGGTCCCGTCCCATCTATTATCTTATTTTAAGTACGCGGTTCCAGCGATAGCTGCGATTGTCCCACCTGCAATAGTTGGTTACTTCGATTAAGTAGTCTTTCTTTGTCCAGCGTGCAGGTTCCACGTTACTTTTTTTTTTAAAGAAATTACATAAAATTGTGATTAGTTATTTATTTTTGTCTTTGCTTGCGCTTGCATTTTCTTATTCTTTTCAACTTGTTTATTGTCATTTTCTTTAAAGATTAATCTCTTTCCTTCTATATTAATTATGACCAAACTCAAGCCGTTTCAAGCATTCTCTTTGTTCCTCTTATATTCTATTTATGTAATTAAAAATTAAATATTATTATAATTATTATTACTAAAAGTATTTTAGTTAGAATTTTAATTTATGATAATTAAATGTTCATTAAAAATTCCAAGTCAGAAGGAAATTTATTTTAATATTAAATGAAAATAATAATTGCATTAAGGGAACGTGTTATAAGAGGTGTTGCTCCTCTGAATTTACCTTTTAGAGAAGGCTCTAGCTTAAATAAATAAATAATTTTCTGGAATGTACACCCAGTTGAACTTTGAGAAAAAATAAAATAAAATGTAAAGATTTGGCTGTAAAGGGAGAGCTAGGGCTAGGGGATAAAAGAAGGGCCAAAACATACTCGTGCTACAAGAAACCTCAGGGTGCAGTTCTCAGTGTAAGTTTATCTGTGAGTAGGACCGACTCAGCCGGTAGTAACCTAGACGAGCCACCCTAAAAAGCTGCCCTACAGTTCTTAAAAACAAAAGGGGGGGCGCCTAAAAGGAATACAGCACCCTTGTAAAAGTGGCTAGCCGGAGTAGTAACTGGCTACATATACCTTCACACATACGTGTACATATATTTCCCAACAAAAAGACCGGGAGGCCCGAGCACGCGAGTGGGTTTTTCCTTTTTGCCTTAAGATTAACTTTGTATTATTGTTTCATCCTTAAGGTGGTGGTGGAAGAATGAGGAGGGGCGGGGCCGACAAGGAAAGAAAATGTGTATTACTTTTCCTTAGTTTTTCTTTTCTCTTCACTTTTATTTTCCAAACTGTATAAATATTATTTCTGAAAATATCACTGCCAATTTTCCCAACTTCCTCTTATTGGTCGTGAGTTTTCCACGCTTTTACTCCTCCTTCTTCTTCTTTTTTTCTTTTTGGTTTTTATTATTTATATTTTTCTATTTCTTTTACTCTCTCCATTCTCTCCAACACTTAAGATCTTATCTTTATTTTCTTGAAAGAAGTAATAGTATTGTTTTTTCACGTAAAAACTATTGCTAGTTTTCTAGTTTATTTTTTATTTTTTTTTGGTTGGGAAATCCAACTTTTATTTTTTTCTTTTTTCTTTTATGAATATTTAGATTGTTTGGAATCAAGTTTTTTTAAAATTTTTAAAGTCGTAACAAGAAAATAGAGCTGCACGAGACCGAGACGAGGCGAGACTTTATGCAAATCTCGCTTTATGCAGGTCTCGTATGACAAGTGTCTCGTCTCGATCTTGGTCGCTCAAATCTTGTCTCGGTCTCGTCGAGATATCTCGGTTTTTTGATTTTTTTTTAAGTATTAAAAATAAAAAAAATGAACCCAATATCTGAGCCAATCAAAATGAATATAAAAATGGTTTGTTATTAATAATCTTTTCAAAAAATGTTATTATTTTCTAATAATTATTTTAATTTATTTATTGATATCGGTATAAAGAGAAAAAAATGTGTGTAAAAGAAGACTACTTACACTTCAATGCATCATATGTTACTATTACTGTTATATATCTTTATATAATTTCAAAAAGATGTTAAAAACGCCCCGCGTATACTACACTTTATTCAAAAAAGTATTATGGTTTTTTTTAAGTAATGAGAATGACTGCATTCGCGGGATTCGAACTGTGGATCTCCCACTTACAAAGCCACGCTCTTGACCACAGACCACACCCGCCCATTCCTGGCAAGATATTCTTACTGTAATGTTAGGTCAAGAAGTCTTGCATACGGGATACATTAAAATGATGTGATGGTTGCTTTTATTTGATGATAAAACAAATTTATTCTGATTCACCCACTACCATTACATCACACTACATGTTTTAAAACCTTAAATTATTATTATTTTTTTTCACTTTGCTCACAAATAACATTTTTGCAGTCAGAGGACCTCCCAAAACGTGTATTTCTGGTGGAAAATTAATATTGAAAACCGTTCACGAATAGATAAAATTGTAACTTTGATCTTAAATATCTCGACAAATATTAGGGATATCAAAACGGGATTAACGTAATTTTTTACAGTTTTTTATGTAGTTTTCATAATCATTGTCAAAACCAGTGGTCCTAATAAAACCCCAATTAGGTTTTTGCCCGTAACTCTACCAAAAATAAAGATCCAGCATCGGGAGTGAAAAATATGAAAACTAGACCCCAAAAAAAACATATAGTTTACTTCGTGGGTTTTTTTTTTCGAAATTCCGCTTTCCTTAAAAGTTATTAGCGATTGGTGCGTTTTAAATAGATCACCCTGTATAATAAAATCGTATCTTTTAATAATTAATTCAATACCTGTAACGATTATTTATTAATAAAGAACACAATTTTATAATTTTGTAGCTAAAAATAAATATTTGAAAAACCGAGACCGAGATTTCTCGTGCAGCATTACAAGAAAAATTCAAAATTGTGCTCAAGAAATGTGTGTATATATGTTTATATTATATTTATTTGCATTATATTTATTTGCATTCTTTGAGGGATAACATTTTCCGCTATCCCTCAAATTCCGCATACCGTTTTTCCGGTATTTCCGGTGTAAACTCGTTATGGAAAATTGCAAAGAGATAATACAGTTTTTCTTACAAAGAGAAAGTGGACTAAATGCGGTCAAACATTTTAATGGAATATTTTTTTATTTTGAATTCCGTTTGTTGGCTAGCAGGGGGGGGGCACTTTTATTAAAGATATGGGAATATAGTCTAGGACACGACGGAAATATATGTTGCGGGGAATTGAGGTTACTGTGATAAATATTCAAGCAACATATGTATGTATGCATAGCAAAACATGTTTGTATGTAAGTAGTTGCTCGGCTACACCTATCGTGCACGTTTTCACATACACACTCACAAAATATGTACACTCTAAAGCTTCCTGGTTGTGTACCACATTTACTTACATTTTATATACGAAGACTTCCGGTCTTGTTCCTTTCTTCCCTGTTAACACTGCTTAACTTACTATATACCACCACACTTCCTTTCCGGTTTAAATTTATTATATTTTAACACCACCTTGCATAATAAATAATTTCCTATATACTATATAATATACATATACATAATGTTTTGTACGAAGGAAGACGACACGCTAGCCTGGGCCAATAAAACACCTAGCTACCTATTAACGACGTCAGCGGTTTAACCTGCCATTATGATGGTAAAATATGTGCTTAAAAAAAAAAAAAAAAAAAAAAATTGCGAACTACACACCCGTTATAGTTGCAGAATAACCATTAAATTGTAATCGATCAGTTACACTGTGTTGTTAAGCGTAGGTGTAGAATTATCAGCTTCCTTGTGCTGATTTTTCAGCTATGATGAAGTGCTGACTCTATTTTCACAGTATCAGCCATGTGAGGGAGCCACATGATTTTTGAAAGGGGAACTTCCTGAATTGAAGACTTCTTGTCCAGTGTCCTCTTATAGAAGATCCAATCTGGCTCTGCTCTGGAATTAACTGAGATTCGCCTTGCTCAGAGTAAAAGTAGTTTTCTCGCTAATGCCCTAAGCTGTTGACTCGCTTTAATTAAAACAAACGAAATAAACAGAGATCTTCACAAAAATAAATCTATAACCGCAACAACTGCACAAGCATACATTTCGGCGAGCGCAATGCGTGAATTTTTTGGGGGGCTATCAGTGTCAACAGAGAATTATTCGTGGAGGATGAAATATTCGCAGGAAGTAGTGGCTACGAAATAAATATTAATTGTAGCCAGTGGAAGTCGATAAGAGTTACCAGAATTTCTAACTTCTGTAAATCATTTTATGAGTAGTTATGAATGAAAAAATTATAAATAAGTAAGTAATCGCCTATTTTATCAGACGGGGCTTTACATCCAACTACCAAATCAGGTGTCGTGGACGAAGGCGACTAGCAAAAACACTATACAGCAAAATTTCTCATATTAACCATTAAATAAAAACCAACGCCTAGACTAGTACCGCAATACATCTTTGCTTTGCGGGTCAAGCCTATAACCGCCTAACATACTTTACTATAAATTCCTCATATTAACCATTAAATAAAATTCAAGGCCTAGACTAGTACCGCAATACATCTTAGCTTTGCTACTACCACCAAGATCTGCACCAGCGACGGCTCCAGGCGGGCTCTCGCCCAGACCCTTCTGCGCTCATCGCCGCGGCCCATAACCGCCTATAAACCGCTCGGCTACCGTGGAGTTTTTTTTAGAACTATATGAACACCATTGTAGTATCATTTTTTGGGACAGAATTTCTATTTTTTGTTTTTGCCCCGCTTTCGAAGATCACCTTCATGGTTGGCCGTCAATCCCAAGTTCCAAAAGCTTGAAAGCTTCCAACTATCTTTCTTAATTTTTAATACAAATACCCTTGATTTATGGGGGGGGGGGAACAAATTACTTCCGTTATCCAGTTTTATAGCAAAAGGAAGTAATAAAATATGAATTTATTGAAGAGATTTATTGTCACAGAAAACATTTTAGGAAGGATTTATAATTTCTACCAGAAATTATGTGCGTCCATTTCCTTTCCAAGGAGGAAATGAAAGTTTCCACCATTATTCAATAACATTACTTTTTAACTTTCCTGAAAAGTTACTAACATGTTTCCCCCCCCCCCACACACACACACACATTTTTCAAAATAATCGGGGAAAATATTTTACTCCTTAGGGTTACCCTTTTTTCACGAATCTTAAATGAAAATTCAATAAAAAAAATAAAATAATCTACGTAATGAAATAACTTTTCAAGTACTGATGCAAAATGAAAAGTGGCGGCGGAAAAATCCTCTTTTCCAGAAAAAGATTTTTATTAAATTTTTAGATTACTACTGAAAATGGTTTTCCATTTTATTAATGAGGTTGAAAAAAAAAAGAAGATATTAATTAGCCATCTTGATTTATTAAGAAAATTAACTTCGAGATCTAATAAGGAATTTCCCTTCTTTGATACCTGAAGTTATTTTCCTCTGTTTATTGCTCGCTAAACAGATTGTTTTCACTGGAATGGAAAAAAATACCATTCCACTTAAGATGGCTTTTCCTTTCTCGTGGAAATTAAGGAGAGTATTTATTTTGATTGGCCGGCCAAGTTTATCACAATGTTTAGCTTGACAGGAAATGGAAAATACTATAAATAAGATGATTTCTATATTACTTAGTAGTAAACAGGAAGTGTTGTGAATTTTCAGTTTCGAAAATTGAAGTTTTCACCGGGAAAACATTCCCCTGAACGCGAATTAAAAATAAAGTAGGCCGTGGTTTTTTAAATCTGATTTCCACAGCAGTTTTTTTTTGTATTTTCTATTTACCTAATAGTTTGATTGGCTACATTCTGCGTTCCCAGAGAATGGGTTCAAATTTTTGAATAATCGATATTAAAATTAAAGAATCAACGTGGATGAACCAATCGACGGTAGCTAATGAATAACTGGATATTAAAATTTTTGTATTAGTGCCCAAAAAATAAAATTTATTAATTTTTATATTCAGGGAAGGGATTAGCTGAGTGGTTAGCGCACATTGGGTTCCAACGAGAAAATCCTGGGTTCGAATCTAGCTGCTGGCCCTTAAATTTTCTCTTCCTAGGAGCTCCTTACATCTCATACATAGCCCGATGACAGGAGTTTATTTTATTTAATAGAGGTAGTAGGAGCATTGCAATTTGAAAATAAATTCCAAAATGGTCGCGATGGAAGAAGGGGTTTCAAGGTGAATGATTATAAATATGTGAATCCTATTGAGTGCGAAAACCCAATTGTCACTCGGCATCATGGCCAACCATTTCAAAAACAATGGTTTGTGTTCTGTCCATTCATTAATCAGGTCTAAATGTGACCAGGTTCTCCTGGCTGGTCCAGGAAAATTCGCCCCCACTATCGGGTGGCTTCTAATCCCAGCGGGGAGAGTGAACAAGTCCGCGGGGGGGGGGGAGCTGTGATGACCACTCAGATAGGGAAACCAGAACGAGTTGTTTGGGCGTCCAGGTCCTGTTTCAGGCTTCCTGCCTCCCACACCAGGCCACCAACAAAGCTGTACAATGCCACCCCTGGACAAACTCCGCTCACTACTCCAATGACCCCTCCATCAATTCATTATGACTGATTGATTCCTGCCATGGCTGCAGGCAAAGCGAGAGAGACCCCCTTTTTTTTTTGCTTTTGCATTTTCTCCCCAAAGCACTCCAAGCTTTTTTTTCATACGTCACTCTACAAAACGCTTTGATATAGTTATTCCTTCTTTTAAATGGACCCACTTCTGAAATCATCCAATCATAGTTTCTGTAATCAGATTATATTCCCTAATAGGAGGGGGACCTCTTTCTATGTCCATTCTATTCTATCTTGGGCTTCTTAATCATTTTTCTAATTTGCATGCAATATGGTAGTTGTTTGAGTATTATTAGTTCTTTTTGAAATTACCAAGCACCCATTAAGGAGCAATTTGGCCTGATTTGACTCCTCCTGCTCAGAAAAAATAATTTCAGTATTTCGGTGACTGAGAATCGTTTAGGGCTTCAAATTGTTTATGCCATTTAATATTTGAACAAACTCGTATTTTCCTAGCGAGTATTTGAAATGGATCAGGTAGAGATTTAAGAAATCATTATAATTATAATAATAGTGTTTTATTAAAGAAAAACGTAAAAAACTGAGAACATTTCTTGCTACAGATCGAATCATCCGTCAGCAGAGTTGCAAAAAAGATGTAGTATTTAAAATTAATCATAATTAAATTCTCTAACTCTAACTAATATAGATCTATAGGAGAGTGCATCTTTTAAATATTTACATAATGCTTGCCAATCTAAACCATTCAAATAACTACAAAGTTCACTTTCATTGAGTGTACAAAAAATCATTATATTAAATAAATGAAATGGAACCTGGCTGTAATAGCAAATGACCGTGGACCTCCTCCAGCATTGTATTAGTTTATATAATAGAAATGGCTCGCAGAAATGTAGTACCAGTAGCCCTCATTTACTCGGTGTTCTAGAAATACAGCAATATTTAATATTAATAGAAAATTTATTCAATTAATTCTCAATTTGGAAAATTGGACCCAATCACAGGGGGTGGGGTGAAGAATTTTCTTTGAATGTGAAAATAGAACGGACCAGAGTAAAGTGAAGACATTAATTGATTGAACCCTAAATTTCAATACAAAAGCGTCTACAGAAATAATAAAACATATTCAATATAGGAATTGTGATTTGGCTTTTTGTATGGACAATAATGTCCCAAGGGAAATTGATTAACAATTTTCTAGTATTTAAAGGGGGAAAGCAAATTTTCTGCAAACAATAGACTGGCAGAGAAGGAGGCACCTAGGTGGTTGGTGGTAATAAAGGGTTGTGTATTAATTAAGATTTCCTAACTCCGTATCCACGCGAATTGATCTTCTAGGGGGACTATAGATGAACGCGCTTTGCTGACACCCTGGAACGCTCCTTCGTCCAACCCAAATAAATCACTATATTTATGTAAATGTTACAGAACCACTATCACCGAAAAAAAAAAAGATATCACCAAAGGAAACAAGTTTTGAATAATGTAAATCGGCCGAATCCTGGGGATGATTCCTTTGAACTGGACGAAAAGTTGTTGAGTATCTCAGGAAACCTCAGACCAAAAAGCAGGAGAGAAAAAAGAGAAGAGGCTAGTCAGAATTTACCCTTTGGAACCTGGCCGCAAGCTCCTCCCTCTGCTGTGGTTTTTCTTCTCCTTCACCATTCCCTCCGTTGGGATGTTTTTTTTTGCCCCGATTCACTGAGGGGTCCTGCCTAGCTTGGGAAAGAGAGAGAAAAAGGAGAATAACCCGCCATTCCCGAACAAGGGGAGTTCCTAAGCCGGCTATGAATTACGATCCAAAACGGGTCCCACCGTAGCCACATTTAAATAAATAACACACTCCTTTCCATTCTTCCCTCCCCCAATCCCCCTACAGCTAGAGCAAAATGCTCCCCTTAATTATTCTAATAATGGGGAACATTAAAAACGGATTTACCCGGTTTTATTTTTAACCCTAATTAGTCCCCAGTTGGCCTTGCTTGAACACAAATGTTATTGCAATCCCAATTATAATTTTTTTGTTTTCTATCTCCCTCTCACTTTAGTAGACATCTGGGTGCATTGGTCTACGGCAGGAGTAATTTTGGTTCCTCTTTGCTCCAAGAGTGGGAG
This sequence comes from Rhodnius prolixus, assembly GCF_049639745.1. Lineage (NCBI taxonomy): Eukaryota > Metazoa > Arthropoda > Insecta > Hemiptera > Reduviidae > Rhodnius > Rhodnius prolixus. The sequence continues at coordinate 7,072,556 of NW_027411583.1, read as the reverse complement.
AAGTGTGCAATGTGATATGGATTAAAAAATTAGCAGTCTAATTTTATTTTAATTTTTCAATTGCATTTCTCAAAATATTAATCAATCTTTGATTGATTAGTTTGTTATTGAAGATTTCATCGATAATTTTTTTTTTTTTTAATTCAGATTAAATTCGGATTTTCATCCATCAGAGATGGTGTAGATATTTGATTAGCACATTGACTGGAAATGGTCAAATTTCTCCTTCATTTCCAGGCTATGGTGATGTCATGAATTGGATACAAATTTTGATTTTTGGAATCTGGGATGGTGAGAGCTTTTTATGGTCGTAGGCAACCATAATTCGGGAATCTCTTCTATGGCAACTATCATATTTTTTTTGGGCACAATAAGTCGTAATTAAGGGCCAACAACCCATGTAGGGCTGATTGGGACTAGCCACTTCTTCAGCGATCTTGGCGTTGCTGAGGGTATCCCAGCATTAATAAGACTACATTCAAATACAAAGGTACACTCTTATAAAGGGAGGACCTTCAGAGTCTACATTGTTTGTGGATATCCACAAACAGCTACACAGCTTCCCACAGGCAAACTCCTGCTCATCAGTCTCTCTCACTTTTAGTTTTATTTTTTATCTTTTTGTTTTACTCTGTATACATTGTAAATATTAATTTGGCAGCAACTCAGAAGAGAAATTTTAGTTTATTAAATTTATGTATATACTTTTTGTTGTCCTTAAGGGACTAATGTCCCAGGACATTAATAAACGTATTTCTTTCTTTCTTTCTTTCTTTCTAAGATCTCTCTCTGCCCTCTCTCTCACTCTCTCGCTCTTCTCTCTCTATCATACCCACACACACACACACATAATTTTGCAATTGTTGCAAAATTTTAAAAAACTTACGTTCTGTGAACAAACTTTGATTTTTAAAAGCTTTAAGCTCGCTGAGCAATTGAGGTACATAACATGTTTCTCTACAAGGTGTCCCTGTTTTGGGGTGGACAATTTGTTTCCATGCATGAGGAGGGTAAAATAAGAGATTGTATGTCATAATCTTGTCTTGGAAGCCATGGCAAATGGCTAGTTTGACGATTTGAGACCTGTAGCAGTTCAAAGTGTGCAAAAAACGACTGGTGAAAAAAGTATCAAAAAGTGGTCTCTACCCAATTTATGTGAGGTTTAAAACGATAAACCTCATTAGGCAGTATTGGCCTAAGATTACCGGAACCTACTCTTATGTTCTGATAGTAAAAGGCTGGTCTTGTAAATCAATTAGCTCTAATGTCATCAGCTAGAAAATTCCCCGTCCCTGCTCCGGTAAACAGGAAAACCAACTTCCGGCAAGACTTCTTTTATTGCGTGTGGGGAAGGGCTGAAAACCCTTTTACCGGAAATATGTAGAACTATACTCGGTACCCCTATTTTCCAGGGCTTGCGATAAATTCTTTCGGGGTAACTGTATTTGAAAAAAAGAAAATCTAAAACGAATCTCAGTCTAGTTAAAAACTTCCGTTTCCGCAAACTGACCAAATAAATTTTAAAACACTAACTTTTTACTAAATTTATAACTTTTTTATTGCAAATTTTGAACCTTTTTTTTGCGTAATTTCGTAGCAAATTGTACTGAGCGGAGGAAATGAATGGGTCATCAAGGTACATTAGTTATATCCGGTAGAAATATATTTAAAAAAAACTGATAATTAAAATTTATCAATGTTTCGACGAAATTAAGTGTAACGAAAAATAAATTTACTTTATTGTAACATTTAACAAGAAATGAGGTTAATAAAATAAATAGTAAATACCAGAGAAATACATGGGGAGAAATAAAATGGTATTTGGAGGTGAGAGGGAATGGTAATGGTAAGGTAATATGAAAATTTAACGTTAGCTTACCACCTTTTAACGTCGCAAAAAGCGATAGTTCGATGGCGGTGTAAAGATCGGTAGGGTGTGTTTTTGTTTTTGAAGGGCATGAACTTGGTAGGGATCTAATGGGAGACAGACAAAGGGCGGCTGGGAAAGAGAGTGGGAGAGAGAGATCCTATTTTTGGGTTCTGCTGAAGTACTTCCTCCAGGGTTCAGGCTGATTAACAAATGGAAATGCTAATGTAATCCCATCTCCTCTGGGCGATTCCCAGCGCTTCGCACTACACTCACACACACACACACACACACACACACACACACACACACACAGACACGCTCAGCTCACATACCCATTACGTCACATTCGCGCTACATCTTGCCTTCTCTCTCTTGGATATTGCTGTCTCTATTTTGCCTCGGCATTCACCATTCCTTTCCCACACAGAACCCTCTCACTTCAACTTTAGATGCCACTTGAACTCAATTTACATCTAAATCAAGCACTCCCGAAGTGAGAGGGTGCACGTGGAAGGAGAAGTGGAGAAGGCGTCCTTAACTAGTGGGTGTATGCTCTAAAGTCGTTCCTGTTTCCTTGCTAATTTTTCCTGAAAAGAAAAACCTGAGGAAAACATTATTTAATTCCCTCCACCACAATGGTATTCTTGACGGTAATATTTTGGTTATGTTGTTAGCTGTAGTTGTTAGTTGTTGTTAAAGGTTGATGTCGATGACTAAAGCCACGAAAAGGACATTTCAGTAACTGATAATTTATAGGCACGAGCAGAATATTGGGATTTGATTAGGGAGGCTGAAGGGCTGAATAGAATTAAAGATAATATTACTGACTAGGAGTGTAATGGCTAACATCAACTCTAACTTAGGAACGAGTTTAAATTACAATGGCAGTAAAACTGAATGACGAGTAGAGTAAGGTCGTGAAGAGAGTGTAAGAATGAATCCTCAGGGAGTGAATACAATGCCTGGATGCGATTGAGTGTCCCGAGCGGTGGTGTCCTTATATACTCTAAATATAAACTGTTTCTAAAAGAATTGGCCCGAATGAATCCTCAGGGAGTGAATGCAATGCCTGGATGCGATTGAGTGTCCCGAGCGGTGGTGTCCTTATATACTCTAAATATAAACTATTTCTAAAAGAATTGGCCAGACTGAATGACGAGTAGAGTAAGGTCGTGAAGAGAGAGTAAGAATGAATCCTCAGGGAGTGAATGCAATGCCTGGATGTGATTGAGTGTCCCGAGCGGTGGTCTGGCGTCCTTATATACTCTAAACATGAACTATTTCTAGTAGAATTGGCTGAACTGAATGACGAGCAGAGTAACGTCTTGATGAGAGTGTAAGATGTAAGAATGAATCCTCAGGGAGTGAATGCAATACTTGGATGCGATTGAGTGTCCCAAGCGGTGGTGTCCTTATATACTCTAAATACAAACTATTTCTAGTAGAATTGGCTGAACTGAATGACGAGCAGAGTAAGGTCGAGAAGAGAGTGTAAGAATGAATCCCCAGGGAGTGAATGCAATGTCTGGATGCGATTCAGTACCCCGACCGATGGTCTGACGTCCTTATATACCCTGAAGCTTGGACAGCTTCTATAGTTCTGAGCCCTACCTAGGTTTAACCCTTTAAACCTTTCCCTGCCACTTTTTTACCGATCTTAGAATTAACTAAGATCTGTATGACAATACAGTTAGAAGGAATGTTTTGCAGGTTTTTGATGTGTGCACTTTTCCAAGCGTTTCCCTGAATGAATTATACTATTTTGATGATGGTGGGCTGTGATAGAGAAAATTTTCTGCTTTTCATTGTAAGAATGTACAATTTTCTATTTAGTACCTGTTTTGTTTTCCTTTTTCTTTCTTTTCTTTTTTCATGGGCCACTGCGAAATGGTTGTGCGAGCGATTCTGGTCGATTTTCTTTTGCCCAAACTAGGTCATAGCGCTTGCCCCAATTGGGTCTGAATAATTAATTGTATAGAGGTATCAATAAGGGTTAGTTTTCTATAAATTGTAGATTTTGACGTGGAAAGTATCGATCTATTTGCTGCAATCGAATTGTTACTTTAAGAACTATTGTGGATCCTGATTCATTCCAAAAGGGTTTGAGTGATTGCTGGGATAACCATTCGGTGCGCTTTTAAGGTGCAGAATCCCAGTAAAGATTACACTGAATTAAAAAAAAGAAGAAGGACAATTTTAGCCCTTTCGGCTCTACGATCCTTGTCTTCTTGCCGCCCCTCTTAAAGGCAATAATGTCTACTCATCTCGACGATCCTTCTGTCCTCCATACACCACCTCAAAACATTCACAGCCTTTCTCCTTCAGGAGATAATGTCTTAGTCCTACTTCTACTACTCTCTTTCCGGTTAAAATAAACATGCTCCACTTCTGCGTATGTATATGAAGAGCACTGTAAAAAATTGTGAGCTTGAATGATGACTTTGGAAATCTTACAGAATTTCACCGAAGACAGTCAGACCGAACTCAAGAGAAAATGTGTACATTTAAAAGAAAAACTCCAAGGAGAGAAAAAGCTGCCAAAAGAGAATAATGTGTGTTTGAAACAAGTGGTCGTAGTTGGTGAGGAAAAAGTGAGTGAAAAATCTACTATTACAAAGTGACGACAACTAAAAATACTGACGTCACTGTTTTGTGCTTCCTTCCGTTTAAGTGAAATATATGTAGATCAAAACTTCTTTTCTGTTTTTTCCATTTTCTTTTAGTTTCACCACATTCTTTTTTGAGTATTTCACACGATTTGTTTGTGTGTGTGTGTGTGTTTTCCCACTTGTTTTCCCCTAGTTCCCCCATTCCGTTTTCCCCATCTTTACCCACAAATATACTCTCTTTTCGTTTCTTAGATTGATTTTCCACTCAATCTGTCATTTGCATTTGTTCTTGGTTCTTTCTAAGAAAGGCTGTTTTTAGATAAGTTGTTCTGTTTAACCGTTTGTGTTTTCCTTGTTTTTCTAAATGATGAGTTTTTCATTGCTTTTGAATGCATTCTATCTTATGCACTAGATAAACATTTTATTTATTTAAAATGATTAATTAATTTCATTAAAATCCGTATAGCTCAAAATCCCCAGTTCCCCCAAAATCCTCCATTGTACACCTCCCCCTCTAATTGCCCCCAATTTGGATAATGAATCTGGTTGATATGGACTTATCATGGATCTCTTTTTAAAAACAACCATTTCTTGAGAGATACACTTCCGGGTGTCGCAGAAATGTTCAAATCACTCAGTCAATCATGCATTGCGTTATATTGGCTTCACCACTAAATCCTTGAAGCTTTCCTATTCCTCCAAATTCAAATTATTCCCTCTTCTCCTTCTGATCTATAAATCCATCCTCATTCTAGCCACTTTTCTTTGAAGCTTCTTACTGGTGAGCATACGTCACACCTCTTTACTCTCTGTTCTTAAAACTGGACAATTCCATTCTCTTTTCCAAATCTAGTTTGCCATGTCTCGTAATTCTTCTTGAGTTTTCTGTTTTACATATATTTTTGTGCGTGCTTAATCTTCAAATACCATTTTCTTTACATTTCTTCTTGTGTATTGCGTAATCATTTAATTCCTAACCAATCAAGATTAAGTAAATTTGTTTTTTTACTTAGAAATATAGTAGGTATGTGGAAGAATCTCCCTCAGCTTAAACAGTAGTCCCTCGTGCCTCGCCTTCGTCGAACGCCTGAGCGACGTCAAGGAAAACACTCGGGCAATACCGCTTTCGCTCGTCTCATCCTCAAATCCTACCTAAAAGACCGATATTTGAGAGTCAACTGTGGAGCAGCAGACTCTGATATCCATCTAGCTCGAGCTGGTGTTTCTCAGGGCAGTGTCCTAGCTCCTCTTCTTTACTCCTTATATACAGCAGAAATACCATTCTTTCTACCTTTGCTGACGATACTGCAATCTTATCTCCTCATTCCGATCCTCTTATCGCTACACGAACTCTACAAACACACATCAACCACTTATAGGACTGGTTTTTCAAATGGAGAATCAAAACCAACGTTACGAAGTCAAAGTTTATAGTATTTACTCTCAGACGGAAAATCCTACCACCTATCATCTTGAACCAAACTCCTATACCAACTGTGGACAAAGTACGCTACCTTGGACTGTACCTAGACGAACGGTTGACTTGGAATCCTCATACTAGACTGAAAAGACAAGAAACTAACCAACGCTACAAAACTTCTCGCAAGACTACTTGATAAACGTTCGAAACTTAACCTACATAACAAAAGACTCTTATATCTACTGTTACTGCGACCTATTTGGTCATACGGCATCGAAGTATGGGGGATCAACTGAGCGTTCCAACTCTCTACGCCTCCAGGCATTACAGTCAAAAATACTTCGAAAACTTCTTAACTTCTTAACGTTCTATGTATCTAACCTCACTATCCATAATGACCTCAAAATCCCCTTTCATTAAAGATCTTGCTAAAACTCGTTTTCTCAAATTTCATTCCTCTACAGCAGCTCATAGCTAACCCTCTCATAGAACACCTATCTTCCTCCACATTACCACCAGTTAATCCTATAAGGAGATTGAAGAGAAGATGGCCTCGTGATCTTCTCTTATCGTGAGAGCAAAGCATGTTACTGGAGTGGTACCACCAGGTGCCTTCTCCAATCATGATTTCCTGTTATTCTTTTCTCTTTCACCATCTTTGCTTGTTGCAACAACCTGTTGCAGTGGTAAATTCCAATAAAAGATTTTAAAAAATTAAAAAAAACAGAAATATTTTTATGAATCCTGGAGCACACAGAGTAAAGATAGCTTTCATCCATTTATGGTTTTAACATCCATAAAATTTGGGATGAAGTTACAAATTGTTCGTTATAATCATCTTGGAATCAGCCAACGTTGTTTCTGACACAAAATGCTGTTTAATATTGTTCTTTTTAGCTGGATATCTTTTAGCTAAAGAACCCCCACCACATTTGAAGAAAACAATGCTTATTTTTTATTCATAGACTCACGATGTTAAATGCCGCCGGAAGTAAAAAATTGTAGGAGAAATAGTTTTTATATTTTATTTGGTTAGAGCAGGGATCCCCAAACGTTTTTACTCAGGGGGCCAGTTCGCTATCCCACAGAACGTTGGAGGGCTGGACTATAAAAAAAAAACTATGAACTAATATATCAAGCAACTAGCCCTGAAAATGGATGGCGCTGTAGCGTCGTGCCTATACTCTGCCGTCAATGACAAAGATGATTAATAAGCTGTGTGTTAATTAATGTTGTAGTCTTGACTGCAGTATTGTTAATTACAAAGTTTATTACTATATCATCATTATGTCTTGATGAGTAAGAGGGCCGCGGCGATGAGCGCAGTAGGGTCTGGGCGAGAGCCCGCCTGGAGCCGTCGCTGGTGCAGATCTTGGTGGTAGTAGCAAATTCTCCTAGGGCTTAGGATCGACTGACTCTTGTGCAACAGCTCTGTGCACAAGAGTCAGTCGATCCTAAGCCCTAGGAGAATTTGCTACTACCACCAAGATCTGCACCAGCGACGGCTCCAGGCGGGCTCTCGCCCAGACCCTACTGCGCTCATCGCCGCGGCCCTCTTACTCATCAAGACATAATGATGATATAGTAATAAACTTTGTAATTAACAATACTGCAGTCAAGACTACAACATTAATTAACACACAGCTTATTAATCATCTTATCTCATTTTAAAGTAAAAAAAACAAAACGGGAACAAATAGAATATTTCAAATAAAGAACAAGTAAATTTAAAATCAACAAACTGCCCAGTATTTCTGTGGGAACTATGGGCTGGTCAATATCCGGTTTAGTTATAGTGCTTTGCCTTTCTTCCTACTTCTGCTATTATTTCACACTGCTTCCGGAGAGATGACGCGTGCGTCCCCCGTCGCCGGAAGTAGTACTGTACGTGAGCGACTCCGCCACATACCACCAATGAAAGAGGTACCCTTCAGGAAGTGTGGCGGGGGCCGGATAAGTGGCCTCAAGGGGCCGCATGTGGCCCGCGGGCCGTAGTTGGGGGACCTCTGGGTTACAGCCTCCCAATATCTTAATTCTAGCTAAAATTCAATTGAGAGACATAAAACGTGTCCATAATACTTCCTCTTTAAGACAGTAAATCATTTGTTTCTATTTACACAGGATGTAACAGTTACATTCAATTAAACTTGGAATTTCCTTCTTACATTCCCGCAACGTTATCGTAAAATTCTTCGTTCTTTATCTGTTTATTAACTTTTGGTATATTTTGTAAGTTAGGTACAACTGTGTTTCACTTGAGGGGTTAAACACATTTACATAGTAGCTATTATACCTTGACTGTTGAATACTTGTATTATCCAAATTAGTTAAATACTCTCGGTACAACTTTAAAATTTCTGGGATTTTCTTTTTTTAAATTAAAGGCATCTTCAATGTATACTATACCAGATCGGTTAATTGGTTGCAGGAGATCTTTTAACTGCGCCGTTTAATTATAGCAAATTATTATTCCAACTTAGGACAAGTGGAAAATACTCGATAAAGTTAACCCATGATAGATTAATAAGCAAAATAGATCCTCAGTTGGATTGTGGGTTATGTGGGTTACAAAAGAAAGAGGACCTGGTGCATATTCTTGTTGAATGCCCATTTTACAAACCTATTAGAGAGTATTATTACCATTCTGATAACGTAGGGGAACATATTGAAAAATTGTTGAACCCAGACACTGTTGATTCAGCTCAGGTTTTGTATAAATATGTGACATCCATTTTGAAATTAAGGCATTTTCTTTCAATATAAATATGAATGGTTGTATAAAAACTTATATGTAACTTTGGCCTGCATAGGATAATTCATTTATTAATTCTGTAATTATTAATTCTGTATTTGTAATTTTTGATTTTTGGTCTGTTTATAATTGTCTGCGATTAATCTGTATCTTAACACCACCATGCTCCTTTGTATGGGGACTACCCCAATAACAAATAAAAATTGAATTGAATTGAATTGAACTTTTGGTATATTCGTACGTAAAACTTTTACAATAACAACTGCCACACTTCCTGTATACAAAATATGAATGAATTGTGTTAAGTTCTTATTTAGGCAATAATCGTAAACAACATGAAAATGTTAAGCCGTGAAAATTGGCTGGTTTTCCTTTGCATGCAAAGTGGTTTCATATACTTACTTGCATTTCTTCTTTTATTTAATTTTCTTGTTTTCCGCTCGAGTATATGAGTGTTCGTGCGCATGCGTACAGTGGGTGATAGTATAATAAAATTTGATCAAATTACGTACTGAATACGTGTGCTCAAAACTAAATTAGCAGTAATATAGTAATTTTCTTCTTCCTTTGTTTTTGTAAATTCTATTTTACTAGGCATTAAAAATTAATTGTAAAATCTATTAGGAACTAGGGAAATTTAGAATAGAATAGAATAGAATAGAAAAGAAATTTATTATTCTGGGACAATTGTCCCCTAAGAATAAATACAGGTACAAATAGAGGCCTTAATAGTTTGGCCTGTGATTATACAGAAATTAAATAAATAAATAAATATTTACAAAAGTGAAAATGAAAGTAAAAATAAAATAATAAAACAGCAGAAATTAAGGAAATGAATTAAAACAATTAGAATTTCGGAGGAAGCTGAATAGAAAGGAGATAACTGAATAGACGGGATTTAAAGATGGATAGGGTAGGAGCATGGCGGACAGATGAAGGCAAGGAGTTCCATAGAGAGGTAGCACGTATGAGGAAGGACTTGTCAAAGGATGAGGTACGGTGAGAGGGAATATAAAGATCAGATGAGCGAGATCTAGTGTTACGGGAATGGATGGAGGATTTAAACTTAAGGAGTTGAAAAATATAGGAAGGCCTTTGAGACTGGATGACTTGAAAAAGGAAAGAAGCCAAAAAATATTGGCGGCGATAGACAGGAAAAAGCCACTTCAACTCATCGTAGCAGTGCGAAATGCGAGAGTCTCTGGAAATGCTGAAAATAAATCTTATGAAGCAGTTCATGAGGCGCTTAAGCTTAGCTTCAATATCACCAGATAGACCGCCATACACTAAACAACCATAGTCGAAATGGGGGAATATAAGAGAGGAAACTAGGAGTTGCCGGGTCTTAATTGGAAAAAGGTGACGGGAACTATTAAACTGCTTAAGGATATGGATGGAACGGCGAGAGATTTGGGAAACATGGTTTTTCCAGGATAGGTTTTGATCGAAAGTGATACCAAGGTTTTTCACATTTAAATGGAAAATTAGATGAAAACACTTCTATGAAAAATTGTCTTGAAAATCATATATTTTGGGGGGGTGCTAAAGAAAAGAGCCCACAAAAATTCATTTAGCGAAGTGTTATTTCCGTTCAATCGATTTTAATTACATATTTACTTCCAGTTCGTATAAATAACACGAGCAATGAGGCTGTTCATTGCATTTAAATGACATTAGAGATATGTCTAAGAATCTTATTACTGGGAAATTGTTTTAAGTAAATCCGGAGAGGGGGGAAAAAACCTAGAAAATGAATATCGAGTAAAATGTATTTCCGATCGTTGTAAGGAAAATGTTCAACATTCGCAAAAAAATATACAAACGAAATTACTAATTTCCAGCTTTCTGGGACTTTAATTTATGAGATATTTGCAAACAAACCAAAAATAAATGATAAAAATTACTTCCTATTTCCAAGGCGCCAGGGTAGCCGAGCGGTTAGAGGCGAGACCTGTAAAGCTAATATGCATTGTAGTACTGGGTTCGATTCCCGGTCTTTAGGCCTTGGATTTTATTTAATGGTTAATATGAGAAATTTATAGTAAAGTATGTTAGGCGGTTATAGGCTAGACCCGCAAAGCTAAGATGTATTGCGGTACTAGTCTAGCCCCTTGGATTTTATTTAATTGTTAATATGAGAAATTTACAGTAAAGTATGTTAGGCGGTTATAGACTAGACCCGCAAAGCTCAGATGTATTGCGGTACTAGTCTAGGCTTTGAATTTTATTTAACTTAATGGTTAATAAGAGAAATTTATAGTAAAGTGTGTTTGCTAGTCGCCTCCGTCCACGACAGATAATTGGTAGTTGGATGTAAAGCCCGTCTGAAAAAGTAGGCAATTACTTACTTACTTCCGATTTTAGTTTTCCGAAATTAGTTTGCATTAAGTAAAATTGAAATGTTTAATACACTTAGCGAGAAATTAATAATTGTTAATTTCTTAAATTAACCCCGCCTTAAATTAATAATTGTTTTCAATAAAAACTTCAATGAAGGTTTATGATTAATTAATTGTAAAGGAGGAAAATTGTGAAAGCGCAGTATGATTACTTAATGAACTAATTAGGATACTGGCCAAACATAAAAGCGGGACCCCTTAACAAAAGAAACAGTTGCCAGTCCCCCTTGTATTTATGCAACCCGCTGACGTAGTAAACTGTAAAGCAACGTTTAAAGGCGACGACGACACCAAGAGTCTTCGGAGAACACAGAAGAAAACTATGGGGTCGGATCCCAAGTATACAGTGAGAGGCGGCAGCAAAGGCTTTTCTTGTTTTGTAAGGAAGTCTACTAGGCTTCTCTTTTCCTTCAACCCAGGAAGTCGCCACTGCATAATGTAAGAGCGGCATCAAAACAAGGTCCCTAGAACGCTCCTTTTTACCCTACCATGTTTCACTGGGACCCCTTTATTTACATTCAACAACAAGTTGGGTTCAACTCCCGGACACAAGGCTTCTTCTTCTGCTGCCGCCTCTAATAGACTTAGTTTTGGATACGCTCCAAACTTAACTTTATGTAAAGTATACTCAGTAAATAAACTAATTTCAGTATCTAGCCAAATAGTAAGAAATATCCTGTGCATTGCATAATAAAATGCATTGTAAGGTTTTTTTTTTGGGGGGGGGGTTCTGTATTCATTGCACGGATGCGTTAAATGATATGCACTAAGTTTTAAATGATATGCACCCTCCTTCAAAAAAGAAAAGGTTTAACTTTAACCCCATTTCAGAATCTTGCCCTGTAATTCTCCTAACAAATTACAGATGAAATTACAGGATGTTGAACACTTACAGATAAATAAATTTTGATTATTAACCTATTATTTGATAATTTGTCTTTACTTCCTTATTGTTTATTTATTTAAAACCTGTACAGAGCACCGTAAATAGTAAAGTGATGCCTATTTTTCAGGCAGACTTTACATCCATTAACCAAATTAGGTGTCGTGGACGGAGGAGACTAGCAAACATACTTTACCATAAATTTCTCATATTAATCATTATATAAAATCAAGGGCTAGACTAGTACCGCAATACCTCTTAGCTCTGCGGGCCTTGCCTATAACCGCCAAACATACTTTACTTTAAATTTCTCATATTAACCATTAAATAAAATCCAAGGACTAGACTAGTACTGCAATACATCTTAGCTTTGCGGCTCTAGTCTATATCCACCTAAAATACTTTACTATAAACTCATAGCAACTATTAAATAAAATCCACACGGACTTTAGGCATCTTCCAAAAACCTCTCTTCAACGAAGATCTAATTATTTTTTCCTTTTAATTTAAGGCGCTTCAACATCTGAGGTTTATATCACAGTGCACTGTCGGTGCCTGAACAGTGTATTCTCGTTGCCGACAACATTATCCATTAGTGGAGCAGTAAGAAAGTTTCTAGGAAAAGAAAAATGTATGGACCAGCGCAACTGTGGATTTGAGTCCCCGGGGGGTTCTCCGCATTTGTAAACACTCAGTTTACGCTATCCATTCAGCTTATCCCCTCCCTAAATAGAAGTTTATTGGGAAAAAGAAAATGCATTACAAAGTGCATTACTCTAAACTGGAAAAATGTTGAAGAAGAATAAATTAATTTTGGAGCTGCATTATCCAATTTTTCTTCATCCCACTATTTACAACTTTGCATTTTCCATCATTTCCTTGACAACTCCTTCAATTTTGAAGAGAGGGCGGAAAATTCTTATTTTTCCCGCTCAGTAGAAAGTAACTAATATTATTTCTCAGAATTACGAAGGGAAGTGTGGACCTAGGATGGATAACTTGGGGCTCCACCAAGCCCCAAGGTAGAGAGACATGTGCGCCGTCCTAGTCCTAGAAAAGAACATAGCTCTAGGGGCGCTAATGACCGTAGTCGTCGATGCGCCCTCCCCCCCCCAAAAAAAAATTATTTCAGAATTATATTTTTAAATGTATTTTAGAAAAAAATAAATATAAACCCTTTATTTACTAAATATTTATGAAAAAGAAAAGTTCCCCCCCCCCCAAAAAAAAACTGTATTTACCTCTCGGACTAAGCAATAAATCTTTTATTTTCATTCTATTTTATTTATTTCTCCAGCGGTGTATTTTATCTGTTGAAGAGGGTATCTCTCGTAAAACGTTTGAATTCGGCGACCATTTTAACCCCAGAGAAACCTTTTTCTTCTCCCCGGGACCTTTTAAACCACTTCCCCAGAACTGTCTACCTTTCCCTCGATGGTCCTGACTTAAAGACCAATAAATCGTTTTTTTCTTTACTCCAGAAGAGAGAACGCTTGCACTCCGTCAACTTACCACATCCAGCCTCATTTCATTTACGATCTTGAATTTCTTCTTTCCTGTTTTCCGTTTGCTCTTCCGCTGGGTCTTGCACACGCTTCTCCAAGTGTTCGTATTCTGTTTTCTGCTACAAATTACTAGCGCCATATTTTTTTTAAAAAACTTATTATGGATATTTATTTACTTTTTAAGAGAGATGCTAATTTTTCTTTTCTATTCTATTTAAGTAAATAATTATGATCAAGTTAGGATTTTTTGATTCCATCTTTTCACCAGCTTTTGAAGTCCCTAAGTCTAAAGATAATTGTGTATATTTTTAATTATTATCTCAAAAAATCGATCAATTGAAGGAAGCTTAAACATTATAATATCGATTTGTACCTAGAGTTCGATAATTTTCCAACAATTTTCTTTAAGCTTCTTCTTTAAGAGTGTGGGATGATCTGATTCCCTTCTTTAAGGGAATCAAGTACCTTTGTACCACATTTCAATATAATGAACGGATATGATCGATTTTTCTAGCCAGAATAATTAGACAACACTTTAAATTGATTTTTTAAAGAGCCTGCAATTTATTTAAACTAAATTTTTATCGATCTGTCTTAGTTGAATTGACTAATTATTTCAAGAAAAATCGTTAACATTTATTTATTATTTCATTATTTATATAGACTTATTTTGTGAATACAGATGAATACATTCATCTCAGTTTAAGGGAGTGGATTTATTCGTTTTTATCGAGTAAAGATTTGGGGGCGGGTTTTGGTCTAGTGGTTATGAAGTGTGGCTTTGTAAGTGGGAGATCCCCAGTTCGAATCCCGCGGATAGCTTCTTTTTATTTGTTAAAAAAAAAAAATTGTTAATAGCAGAGTATGCGCTTCCGCTTCCGTTCATGACACCTAAGAAGATGAACGTAAACTTCCGCCTAAAAAAAAAAAAAATGATTTCCAACAGGAAGAAAATTCCTTAAATCAGATGTGAGTAATAATTTGTAGTAAGGAAAAGTCAGACGAGTGTTTCAGATCAACTTCCTGTGAAGCTGGAACGGGACGATTGCCAAGTTTTTCCCACATACTCACATAAACGGCTACTAGTTCCGCGCCCCCCCTTAGTTGGGCGTTCCAGGGGAAAAGTTTTAGTGGTTTGGCCGGGCACCAAACTAGTCCTCTAGCCCTTAATGTGTGTGACCCTGGTGGAAGCTCTTCCTGCGGAGAGGAGCAAGAAGGGGAACCGTTTGACCGTACTGTACCCGACCGACCACAGACACATATTCTGGTCTCTCTGATTCCCTAGTCGATCGGTGGCGAAGTTACCCATCCCTAGGAATTGGTAACCAACTCTGGACATAGATGTGTGGGTGTGTGAGACACACTACCGCACGTTATTGCTATAATACTTCCACATAATTTTATGGTCAAATTATTTGAACAGCCATTAACCAAGAGTTCTATAGCTCATTGCTTGTATTGTTCTGTAATTTAACCATTATCTTGTATTTGGCACAGCCCAAACAAATTGGTGCAGAAAACTCACTATTACTTGTTAGGGGTTAAAAAGAAAATAATAGCTAGGTCAGTCAGTCTGGTGGAAGAGAGAGAGGCAGTGATTATTTATACAGACAAAAACCAAAATATATAAATAAATAATATTTTTTTTTTTGTTGAGAGGGGGGTCAGTCATTTGTAATGCACCTCTTAATGAAGTGAATTTGATTTTGTGTAATAAAAAAAAAAATTAGGCTTAGTAATAGTTGGGAAAAGAAAGGATTAGAAGACCAAAAGTGAGCGGAAACAAAAGAAGAGAGAAAATCCAGGAGTACAGAAGGCAGTGGGAGCAGATGAGGAAAAAAAAAGTTGCGAACCGAACAGAGTTGGTTCTGACGCTGGCGAAGTAAGTTGAGCCTTTGGATAGCTGGTGAAGAAAAGTAAACGAAAACTCGCTTGCAGGAGGATTTATCGTGTACCGAGAGAACGAAAACTCTAAAGGCGTACAGGCAAGAGTAGAGAACCAGGCGTCTGCCCAATTCAAGTTGAATTTAAAAGGAGCGGTGAGTGAACCCCAGCGCTGGTGGTAGCAAAGGTAATGGAGATTGGACAATTTGACAAAGTTTGAATCTGTTATTATTCCGAACTGAAGTTTTTTTTTTTATTATTATTATTATTTAAATTTATTTATTTTTCTTATTAAATGTACAATGTGTTGAAAATATTCTTTGGTCAGCTGGGCCCATTAATTTAATTCCAAGCTTTGTTTGTATAACTAATATAATATTCATGTTCAAGAATTGCTAGCCAAGCATTATATTTTTTTGTTATAGATCATAAAATAGCCTATTCTGATATTGAAGTGAGTACGACCTGCTGTAGCTGGTGCATTACACGATGACTGATTGCTCCGTAAATCTAAATTAAATTAAATTCCTGCTTCCTTATAGTTACTGTTCTCTCTTTTACTCCAGCCAACCTACTATTCCGGGTATTGGGGGTTTTCGCTGCTGTACCCCCAAGAACCTACTCTTACCAGCCCATAAACATCCTCTCTCCCTACACCATTTGTTTAATCATTTATTATTTTATTTTCTTTTATTTATCTTCATTTATCCCCTTGAAACCGGTACTTATTTCACTCGAAACAACAGCGTGGCGCTCAAGGCAACTATAAACCGCCCTTCCCCACCCCTTCTTCACTGAGCTAGTGGCACTGCTTTGCCTTCCCCATCGGGGAGCGTAACAGTTTGGCGCCCAACGTGGGGCCCGAAGGGTGGTCTTTAGAGAGAAGTATATCTTTTTTATTGTAAATCTAGTCTGTAGTATCCATATACAGTCTTTATTTTGTTTATCCTAAATAGGAGAGTTGAGGACTAACTCTTAGTGTTCCCTATTGATCCTTGTTTCTCTTTACCTTCTCGTTTCCTTGTTCCCTTGCCTTTCTCTTTGGTTATCCTGTGTACCATGGATGTAGGTAGGTTAAACAAAGACGAACTTCAGTACGAAGCTAGGGTCAGGCGCCTATCGGATGGGGGATCAGTAGAGGAGCTGAGGAAGAAACTGAGACCTATTCTCAAATTAGAAAGAGAAGGAAAGGCGGTATTTCCCACCGAATTTACGTCTACTCTTAGCGAGTTGGGGGTTTGTCGTGAGAAGGTACAGACACTGAAGGCAAGGATAGCTGCCTTAGGCGACCTACCAGCCCCAGGGGATATTAAAAGAATAGATACCGGCCTCCAGCATGTGACCAGTAGGATTAATCGGATAAGACCTATGGACACTGATAAAGAGTCATGGAAGGAAAGAGACGAATTAGCTGACGAATGTGCATACCTTTGGGCCTGTTTAGAGGAGTGTCGTTGCGAACAGGAAGGTGCTCAAGGGCTAATTGGGTATCCGGTGTCGGAAGGGCTTTTAGTCCAGCCTTTCGCCCAAGAACGTGTTATATTGGCGGCCATAAACTTGCAAGTATCCCAGTTTACAGGAAGTCGCGAGGGGATTATAGGGCGACAATTAGAAGGGACTATAGCGGAGCTGCTGTCCAAATTGACACTCGCTCCTGTGGGGGACCAGCAGCATGAGAATACACGATTAGAGTATTTGAAAGAGGCTGTTAATTGTTTGCAAACATTCAATGAGCGTTCCCAAATTCAGCTTCCTTCGTGTGACACGCATCAGACGGAATCTCCAGCGGCAACCGGGGTTTCCAAAAGGAAACAAATTCCAATGAAGGAATGGGGAGTAAAATTCTCAGGGGATGGTCAAGGGCTAAGTGTCCATGCTTTCCTTGAAGCTATAGAGGAAATGAAGGTAGCCCGAAATACTAATGATGACGACCTCTTTGCATCGGCTTATGACTTATTTACTGGCAGAGCACTGATCTGGTATAAGGCAATTAGGCGCGAGGCAACGACTTGGGACCAGGTAGTTCAGGAAATGAAGGCTGAATTCGAGCCTCAAGATTACACTGAACGTTTATGGGAGGAGATACGGGCCAGGACACAGGGAGATGATGAACCAATGGGAATATTTATCGCGATCATGCGGAACTATTTTCACCGTCTTCCTACCAGGCCTAGTGAGACAGAGATGCTCCGGGTCGTTATGCGTAACCTCCACCCATACTATTTAGATCGCCTCTCCTTGCACGAGGTGTCGCGGTTTGACGATCTTGTTGAGAAAGGGCGACGAATAGAAGCGACGCGTTGGCGGATTCAGACTCACCGTCCACCTCCCTCAAGAAGATCCGTTTTAGAACCTGATTTGGCTTATTCGCCTATTTCTCGAAGAGTTGCGCCAGCATTGAACCTTGCGGAAGCACCAACAGGATCAATGTGCAGTAGAGATAGTTCGTCAGATAAATGCCCCATGAAAGGGGGATCTGAGAGACCGAAAATCAGGGGTACTTGTTGGAATTGCGACCAACCAGGTCATTCGCACCGATGGTGTAAACAGACGAAAAACCCCTTTTGTGAACGCTGTGGTACAAAAGAAGTAACCACGGAGGAATGTACGTGTCCACAAAAGAAGGGAAACTCCAGTGGGGGACGAGCTTAGGACGCAGCTCGTATTCGCCCCATCAGTCCAGTCGAGACAATCCCGAATGGCAGGCATGGCTGGCAACGATAAGAGGAAGCGACATTCGGCCATCCCTGCCCTTGTGCCAGTGCAGTAACGCTGACAGGCGTCCATATATTAAGATCACTATTCTGGGAATAGAATCTGTGGGGCTTCTTGATTCTGGGGCAACAAGATCGTTGTTGGATGCCAATTTATGGGCACGCTTTGCTAAACTGAACATGCAACTGGATGTCACTAAATCTATTACTGTTTCTTTAGCGGATGGGTACAAATTACCTGCGTTGGGATGTGTATCATTACCAGTAGAGTTGTGCGATAAAGTTAGGATGGTCGATTTCCTAGTAGTACCAAACCTGAAATACCCACTAATTCTCGGTATAGATTTTTGGACGAACATGAGTTTAGTACCCGACATAGGGAATCGGACGTGGACCTTCAATGATTCAGTCATGGCGGTAGAGGCGGTCCCAGCTTTAATTGATCAGTCCTCCTTAGAGGAGTGGCAGAAGCCAATCTTAGAGGAACTGATTTCTAAATGGAAGGGGACCCGACCTCAGAAACTAGGGTGCACCAGCAGAGTCAAGCACATGATCGAGACAGACCACCGTCCGATCAAACAGCGCTACTACCCGGTTTCGCCACATGTTCAGGAATCATTGAACAAAGAGCTGGATGACATGCTTGAGCAAGGTATAGTAGTCCCATCCAAAAGCCCATGGTCATCACCTGTCGTACTGGTAAAGAAATCAGACGGAACTTATCGGTTTTGTGTGGATTACCGGCAGGTAAATGCGGTTACGAAGAGAGATGCCTATCCTCTTCCTTTCGTTTCTCAGATTCTTGACCGGTTACGAGATGGACATTATCTCTCTTCCGTAGACATAAAGTCGGCATATTGGCAGATCCAAATGGAGGAAAGTAGTCAAGAAAAGACGGCCTTTACGGTACCTGGTCGTGGGCTCTTTGAATTCACGAGGATGCCATTTGGGCTTCATAACGCCCCAGCCACGTGGCAAAGGCTTATTGATCATGTTCTGGGGGCTGACCTAGAACCACATGTTTTCGTATACCTCGACGACATTGTGGTGGTGACGAACGAATTCGGAAAACATGTAGAGGTATTAGAAGAGGTATTTCGGCGACTGGCTGAATCAAAATTAACTATAAATTGGGACAAATGTCGCTTTTGTAGGTCGCAATTGAGGTACCTGGGCTACGTTGTGAATAAGGATGGGTTACAAGTAGACCCTGAGAAGGTCTCATCCATTATGACTTTTCCAGCCCCAAAGTCTATCAGGCAGGTTAGACGTTTTATAGGCCTAGCGTCGTGGTATCGTCGATTTGTCCCAGACTTTTCAACCATAATATCACCGTTAACCACCTTGCTAAAGAAAGGGAAAAGGTGGCAATGGAATGAAGAACAGGAAACAGCATTCATTGCCATAAAAGATAAACTTATTTCTTCACCGATCTTGACCTGTCCAGATTTTAGCCTACCCTTTATCCTTCAAACAGACGCGTCCTCTTCGGGCGTAGGGGCTATTTTGTGCCAAGAGTATCCGGAGGGCGAAAAGGCGATAGCCTACGCTAGCAGAGGACTGACCGCCTCTGAGAAAAAGTTCTCGACTACCGAGCAAGAGTGCCTGGCCGTTCTCTGGGCAATAGAGAAATTCAGACCCTACTTAGAGGGGATGGAATTTACGGTAGTCACTGATCACATGGCGCTTAAGTGGCTTAATAATCTAAAAGATCCACAAGGCAGGCTAGCCAGGTGGGCTGTGAAATTACAGCAATACACCTTCCAAATCAGTCACCGACCGGGGAAGTTAAACGCGGCCGCGGATGCACTTTCAAGGGTTGAGGAGGATGCCGAGGTGACGGCAATAGATTGCACTGGCCATACAGACTCCTGGTACCGAGATTTGTGCACTAAAGTCAGTACGCGACCTGATGAGTACCCACTATGGAAAGTAGAAGGGTCGAAACTGTACAAGAGAATAGTGGATCGAAGGAAAATCTTGGGGGAGGATCGTCCTTGGAAGTTAGTGGTGCCAAAAAGCGAAAGGAAGAAGCTGTTATTCGACTTCCATGATAGTTCTATGTCAGGTCATTTAGGTTCCTACAAGACTCTTCAGCGACTGAAGGAAGGTTATTATTGGCCAGGAATGGCTGCAGATACAGCGAGGTACGTTGCTAGGTGTCCGACCTGTCTCGCAATGAAACCCTCTCAACAGGGACCAGCAGGGTTGATGGGAGGGCAGAGAGTTGCGGAAAGCCCCTGGCAGGTAATTACTGCCGATCTAATGGGCCCACTTCCCTTGTCCACTAAATTAAACAGATGGCTGCTAGTGGTATGCGACTATTTTTCAAAGTATTCCATATTACTTCCGTTGCGGACCGCCACATCCAATAAGATAGCAAACTTGTTGGAAGAAAAAGTTTTCCTGAAGTTTGGTGTTCCCCAGATAATCATCTGTGACAATGGCGTACAGTTCAAAGGTCGCCAGTTACAGGAAAAGATGCAAGAATATGGGACAAAGACGTGGTTCACCAGTCTTTATCACCCTCAGGCGAATCCCACGGAGAGAGTTAATAGGGTAATAAAAACCATGATGTCGTCTTATATACGGGAGAACCATCGCCATTGGGATAAGGAGCTATCAAAACTGGAATTCGCGATAAAGACAGCAGTACACGACGCCACCGGGTACACTCCCGCATACCTAAACTACGGCCGAGAACTGCCCAGGACCGCGTTTGAGTATGAGAGGGACCCACCGGATGAGACCAGCGGTGAAATAGGTCTGAATCGCGAACGACATATGGAAAAGCTGAAGGCGATGCCAATCCTTTACAAGGAAGTCCAGGACCGTCTCGATCGCGCTTATGAAAAGGGGCAACGCGCTTATAATTTAAGGAGAAGGCCTGTGGAATATCTAGAGGGGCAGGTAGTATGGTGTAGAACCCATCCACAATCCGATGCTTCATCTTACTTTTCGGGGAAGCTGGCACCGAAGTTTGTCAAACGGAAGGTGAGGAAAAAGATTTCCTCTGTAGCGTACGAACTTGAAGACCCCTCAACAGGAGTATTTGCGGGGGTATGGAGCGTAAAGGACCTTAAAGAACAACCAGTGCAAGAAGAGTCCTAGTCCCATTAATTCCTTCCTTCGTTAACTTTTCTCTCCCAGGTTGTCGCTACATTCAAAGTTAATAAAAGTTATTAATCAGACTATTTCTCGTTGTGCTATTATTTTCTTTCCTAGGAAGGAAGGGAGAATGTTAGGGGTTAAAAAGAAAATAATAGCTAGGTCAGTCAGTCTGGTGGAAGAGAGAGAGGCAGTGATTATTTATACAGACAAAAACCAAAATATATAAATAAATAATATTTTTTTTTTTGTTGAGAGGGGGGTCAGTCATTTGTAATGCACCTCTTAATGAAGTGAATTTGATTTTGTGTAATAAAAAAAAAAATTAGGCTTAGTAATAGTTGGGAAAAGAAAGGATTAGAAGACCAAAAGTGAGCGGAAACAAAAGAAGAGAGAAAATCCAGGAGTACAGAAGGCAGTGGGAGCAGATGAGGAAAAAAAAAGTTGCGAACCGAACAGAGTTGGTTCTGACGCTGGCGAAGTAAGTTGAGCCTTTGGATAGCTGGTGAAGAAAAGTAAACGAAAACTCGCTTACAGGAGGATTTATCGTGTACCGAGAGAACGAAAACTCTAAAGGCGTACAGGCAAGAGTAGAGAACCAGGCGTCTGCCCAATTCAAGTTGAATTTAAAAGGAGCGGTGAGTGAACCCCAGCGCTGGTGGTAGCAAAGGTAATGGAGATTGGACAATTTGACAAAGTTTGAATCTGTTATTATTCCGAACTGAAGTTTTTTTTTTTATTATTATTATTATTTAAATTTATTTATTTTTCTTATTAAATGTATACAATGTGTTGAAAATATTCTTTGGTCAGCTGGGCCCATTAATTTAATTCCAAGCTTTGTTTGTATAACTAATATAATATTCATGTTCAAGAATTGCTAGCCAAGCATTATATTTTTTTGTTATAGATCATAAAATAGCCTATTCTGATATTGAAGTGAGTACGACCTGCTGTAGCTGGTGCATTACACGATGACTGATTGCTCCGTAAATCTAAATTAAATTAAATTCCTGCTTCCTTATAGTTACTGTTCTCTCTTTTACTCCAGCCAACCTACTATTCCGGGTATTGGGGGTTTTCGCTGCTGTACCCCCAAGAACCTACTCTTACCAGCCCATAAACATCCTCTCTCCCTACACCATTTGTTTAATCATTTATTATTTTATTTTCTTTTATTTATCTTCATTTATCCCCTTGAAACCGGTACTTATTTCACTCGAAACAACAGCGTGGCGCTCAAGGCAACTATAAACCGCCCTTCCCCACCCCTTCTTCACTGAGCTAGTGGCACTGCTTTGCCTTCCCCATCGGGGAGCGTAACATACTCAATGATTTTAAATAAAACTTATCAATCTTTGTAAAAAAAAAAGAAAAAGGCAAATATCAAATAGTGTTTCATCCCAAAATTTCAGTTGAGATCACGCCATTAAATCTGAAAAACACCATTAGGGTCTTAGATAAACTGAAATATCGATAATAATGGGTTTTTACCATTTAAAAAAAGGCGAAAAAGTTTTTTAAATTTTAAATTGTTTTGGCGTGTAAATATTATTTAAAAATTTGGCAATATGACAATTTCCATTGAAATTAAATTTTTTTAAAAAATAGTAAAGTAATGCCTATTTTTTCAGGCTAGCTTTATATCCAACTACCAAATTAGGTGTCTGTGGACGGAGGCGACTAGCAAACATACGAGGGTCGCTTGAAAAGTCCGTGCAAAAATAAAAACTACTTAATTTTTTGGGGTAAACTTTTTTTATTTTTCAACATAGTCTCCTTTTAGGCTTATACACTTCGTCCAACGCTGCTCTAGTTTGTTGATCCCTTCCGAATAATAGGATTTGTCCAAGTCTGAAAAATAGCCATTCGTTTCTGCAATCACCTCCTCGTTTGAATAAAATCTTTTTCCCGCCAGCCATTTCTTCATATTGGGCAACAAATAGTAGTCCGAGGGAGCCAAGTCTGGAGAAATGGGGGGAAGTGAAACGAGTTGGAACCCTATTTCCATTAATTTTGCGACCACAACTGCTGAGGTGTGAGCTGGTGCGTTGTCGTGATGGAAAAGGACTTTTTTGTGGGCCAATCGTGGGCGTTTTTCTTGCAGCTCGGTTTTCAAACGGTCCAATAACGATGAATAATATGCACCTGTAATAGTTTTACCCTTTTCCAGATAGTCGATGAGGATTATTCCTTGCGAATCCCAAAAGACCGTCGCCATAATCTTTCCGGCCGAAGGAACGGTCTTCGTCTTTTTTGGCGCAGATTCCCCCTTGGTAACCCATTGTTTAGATTGTTTTTTGGTCTCAGGAGTGTAGTGATGTATCCATGTTTCATCCACAGTGACGAAACGACGCTTAAAGTCCTGCGGATTCTTTTTGAACAGCTGCAAACCGTCCTTGCAACACTTCACACGATTTCGTTTTTGGTCAAGCATGAGCAATCGCGGCACCCATCTTGAGGATAGCTTTGTCATGTCCAAATGTTGATGCAAAATATTATGTACCCGTTCATTCGAGATGCCCACAGCACTAGCAATCTCACGCACCTTCACTCTTCTGTCATCCATCACCATATCATGGATTTTATCAATGATTTCTGGAGTAGTAACCTGAACAGGGCGTCCAGATCGTTCAGCGTCACTTGTGCCCATATGGCCACTCCGAAAATTTTGAAACCACTTATAAACTGTTCTAATCGAAGGTGCAGAGTCACCATAATGTTTATCAAGCTTCTCTTTAGTCTCCTGAGGCGTTTTGCCTTTCATAAAGTAGTGTTTAATCAACACACGAAATTCTTTTTCGTCCATTTTTTGAAAATCACTCGACTTCCTCGATTCAAACGAATGCCAAACACAAAGAAATAGACCGATCTGGCTGAAACTTGGTGTGTGTTCTTCCAAGAGATGCTACTAACTAAACATAACCTCGATACGCGCCAGTAGTGCTATCTCTCTGACTTTGCACGGACTTTTCAAACGACCCTCGTACTTTGCTACAAATTTCTCATCTGTTAACCATTAAATAAAACACAAGGGCTAGACTAGTACCGCAATACATCTTAGCTTTGCGGGTCTAGCCTATAACCGCTCGGCTAACATGGCGCCCGAATCCAACCCAATATACCACAATATATCTCAGCTTTGCGGGCCTTGCCTATACCCGCTCAGCACTCGTGGCACCTGAAATATAAATTAACCGATTCATTTCTTAGCACTTCAAAAAACAAAAACAAAAAAAATATAATCATCGGCATGTATAAGGAAGCAAATTCCTGACATTGTATAAGGATTTAGATAAATCTAATGTACGAAAATAAGAAGGATACATCAACCAAAAGCTAGAAAGAAAACAGCAAAAAGAAAATCAACTCTGTATATATACGTAAAAATTCAGCAGAGTAAGCTGGAATTGAAGAATATGAAACAAATGGTCAGTGAAGAAAAGACTGGAGAAATTTATACTCTGAAGTAAGCAAAGTCTCCCCCGTTTCGGGCCTTTCCTTCCCTCTCGGAGACCTGCTGGAGCTATATTTCCAGTTATCCTAACATATGTTCAAAGAAATTTTATTATCATAAATAATGTACATTTGTATGTTTTGCATAATATACTGTCTGGAAAACTTGACTGGAGAATATTTTTGTATACATTATAATAATATGGTATGTAACTCACTGAAAACAGTGTGTATACACGTTGCTGACAAATAAATCTAATAAACTTCCTTTACCACAGCCAACTAAATCGAAGTAGTTTTACACCTGCCTTTATTTTAGTCCCAACGCATTGGAAAAGGCATAAAAACTCTCGCTTTTAAGAACCAGTAAATGTAATAAATATTTACAAAAAATTACTATCTACAACGGTGAGGTGAAAATTTTTCGGCTTTCTATCGAGACCGCGCTATCAATGCAGTTTTCGAATTAATGGGACCCTAAAAGTTCGATATTCTTGTCATACACGGCTTTCCATAGATTGTTATCAATCTAATGGCTAAAATACCCCACAAATGAACTAGGTTAGTCTAATTTTGGTCTTATCATGCTTAATGTCCGTTGTAAGGATTCTCTGAACCCACAAAAGGTTTTTGTTTTTCGCAAAAGGTCTGCGTGTGTTTGTGAATGTTTGCAATCACACTAGCTCAAAAAGACCCAAAAACCTTCTTATTCTTCTAAAGCTCGACATTCCTTAAAAAGAGATTCCAAAACTTTGATGGAAAAAAACCTCCATTATGTCGTTAAAATATGTTGCACAAACAATTGTAGTCAAGAAACTAAAAATTTGTCACAATTCTTTCCCACTTCCTTGTCTGAATAGTTCGAACGATTTTTGTAGCAATTTTAACTAGGCACCTGCCTATTGTACTTTTTCACTTCTGTGTTTTATTGCTACTTTATTTTTTACTTCCGTTTTATAAAATAATAATTGTTCTAAACTAAAATGGTTACTAAAATGGTAAAAATTGATATTTCAGTAAATTAGTAATGAAAAGTCAGTTCGCAAAATCCCAGTTTTCTGA
Organism: Rhodnius prolixus; assembly: GCF_049639745.1. Classification (NCBI taxonomy): domain Eukaryota; kingdom Metazoa; phylum Arthropoda; class Insecta; order Hemiptera; family Reduviidae; genus Rhodnius; species Rhodnius prolixus. Next base: position 7,046,894 of record NW_027411583.1, on the reverse strand, counting down.
ATTTACACCCCTCTGTTCGGGGTAGGGTTTTATTAAAAACCAAAAACATCCATATGATCTTGAAGCTCAATAAATGCGCAACTTTTTCTGAAATTATGTGATTCCTTGATTCATTAACCATTGAGAAAATGCAGTTGAAAATTTTAACAAAAATCATTAAGAACAAATTTTTTAAACATTAAAGTAAAAATTTCATTGTTTATAAGAAATGTTTTGAGACTGTGGGTTAAGCAGATTTATAGGAAATTTAATGCTCTTTCGTTTGGAATAAGCAGATTTGTTGTAGGATAAAGGGTAGAAAAGTTACGGCCGTTTTTATGGGTGGAAAAACGCGAATATCGACCTGAAAAGTTAAAAATGCGAAATATCTTGGACACTATTGAGAATCGGGCCAAAGTGAGTAGAATATTTTTTGTTCCATTTGAGCTGCTGAATCACCTGCCGAAGTTTCGACCTCTCCACCGTGTACACCCTTTACAATAAATATGTGCGCTACGACGGAAACGATATTATCCAGATTTTTAATCACATTTCCTGGAATTTTTATTAAGGGCTCTCCTGGGTGAATGGGCGTTTCCTTAAAATAACATTTCAGTGTTATTTATGGTTTATAGTTGAGTGTTATTACTCAACCAGAAGTAGAACTTAACTGCACAGGGTTCCCGTTTTTTTTTTTTTTCAAATTTTCCCGCAACTGGCACTCATGCAAGATTAGCATCATATAATGGCAGAAAAGAGGGGCACATGTAGTAGGCTTAATTTTTATGAGCGTGACTTTGTAAAAGGGAGATCCTTAGTTTGAATCGCGCGAGTAGCTAGTAAATAGTAAAGTATGTGCTTCGCTCCCAGTTTAGGACACCTAATTCGGTAGTTAGACGATAGGCTCCGCTTAAAAAAAAAAAAAAAAATAGGCAATTACTTTACTTTTATTGGTGGCAGAAAAGAAAAGCAAGTCGCTTAGGAGCACTTCTGGCAGGAAATTCTTCAGTCGAAGGCCAAGTTCCTGAAGTGCCACCCAAGAAGAATTGTAATCGTTTCCGTTAATAGGAAAAACCAAAAATGCAGGAAATGGAAAGCATTTTCACAGGAAATGAATTATAAACCAATTTAAGCTGCAGCCTTTTTTAAAACCCACTCAGAAGATACCCAAGCATTTTAACAAAAAAAACCCTCCTAATCTTCATTCTCATACATCGTACGACATGTTTACGCCCAAATATTCGTACCATTTTTTAATATTTCCTACTGTTCAGATATATGAAACACAGAATGTTGGGGGAAAAAACAATTTTAACCAATAAACTTTAGAGCGAAAAGCCTAAACTAGGTTTGGAAGAGGGGGAGAGTGGAGAACTGAGTATGTCCCGGATACGCACGGACATACTAATAGACTTAGGTATGCGGTATGTTCCTCTCTTAAGCAACTTGTATATTGGATTGTGTTATGTGGGTTCATCTAATTTTGGACAAGCAAAAGCCGCCGTAGCATCTCTGCTCTTTCATACACCAAAACGCGTTCCACATAGCGCAGTATTCTCCTCGCTGAAGATCGCCTCAAGTTTTGTCAGGACACCCTACTTTTTTCTTCTTCTTCTTCTTCTTCTTCTTCGGTTGGTTGAATGTAGTAACAGAGGAGAGAAGTGGTACTCTGGGTATAAGATTGTAAGGCCTAGGGTGGACTTATTGAACGAGGAGAATGAGGAGCTCATATGACGTGAAATTTGTGGAGCTAGAGCTAGAAGTAGCGGAAGGTTGAATCTCTCTAATACAGATATCCGACCAAAATTGCATACCGGACCCTGTCTGGTGTGTACGAGACACGTGTTGCTGCTAGCTCTATTACCTCAGGATGAACCTACATTGTTACCAACAACAACTAAGATTTCCCTTTTATAAATTTCCGCCTCTTCGCTAAGTTGTAAACACTGGGGTAAATGTACCAGCTTCACTCTCGCAATCTCTAATGATTATTAGATTATTACACAATTTATTGAGATTAAGGCAAGAGCAAAATGAAAAGTCAAGGGAAATTAGTTTTCCTGTGAGAGAAAATGCACGTCTAACCAATTAAAGTGGACCTCTTAATTCTTGCCGTTCGCTATATCTCATATAGAACCTTCTAAACTCACCCATGACAAAGAACACATCTATCTGGTCTAAATGCGTTCTTCCTTTACGCGTTACCTCATCCTTAAATCGTACCTCTCCGACCGTTACTTCCAAGTAATGGTCGAAGCTTCTTTAAGACTTTTTTGACGAGTAGAAGTGGATGTCCTGAAGGGGAACATTCTAGATTGTATATTATTCAAAATGAAACCTGCTATTTATTATTTAATTATTTTCATTTATTTTCTAAAATTAAATTAATTTTAATAACTTTTATATTTTCTTGAATATAATTCAATTTTTAATAGAAATAAAATGTTTAATTTAACAAATTGCTTGCTTAGTTAGGAAGTAGAGACTTCCGGAAGGCAAAGATAGTTAAGCTTTTCTTTAACGCGTCATTTCCGTGCATAGTATGATAAGATCTCTTGTCTAATGTTAGAACGGAGATTCCGAAGCATCAGACATCTCCTCGCGGTAGATAGTTTTTCCTGACTACTCTAAAAAAAACATGTGATTTTCCTAGAAAACTTGCATTATCGCCAGGTAGTGTAAGAGGTTTTACCCCCCCCCCCCATACGGGAGAGGAGGGATGTTTAGGCCTCAGGAAGTGATTATCCCAATCTGCTGCAAAGATTAGTACTCCCTTTTTTCGTGGAATGTCCTTGAAGGGCCTGGGTCAGGATGGTAGGGCGTGTAACCCTTTTTAGAGCAATCCCTGTTTTGAGATCCCACCTTTAGGTTTATCAGGGAAGGGCTTAGCGGAGAAGGGTGTAAGGTACCCAGGGAGTTAACTGCCGGCTTGTTTCTCTTTCTAGAACTCTTTCTAGTTCCCTTGATCTGGAGGAAGTAGAGGTGTTAATGAGGAATGAACCCTACGTAGAATTTACTGGCTTTAATTTGAGGTGTGTAGAGGAAAGCTACAATAGTTGGACCATGTTGAAACAAATGTTTACCAGAAGGGCTTCCTAGGCAAGCCAGGTGAGAAGCTGCAGAAGATCTTCGTGAATTTGGAGGAAAAGACGGTGGCCAGACCAATGCCTCGAATCGTACCTCCAAGAACGTAATGACCATAAGTAGTAACAATAACTTCTCAACTTCTCCTAAAGATGGTCACATTTTGTTTGGTTCTTCTTCCTAGAGAAAATAAAAAAGCATCATTCGTGGGGATTCGAAATTATAGCGAAAAATCCAAGTTTCGAAAAACCTTGAGAGTATTCACATTAGATTATTTTTTATGTTTGTAGTTATTTGTTGTTTCTTTATTTGTTTCCTTTTATATAAACGTTTTTACCAAAAAACGTTGCAGGAAACGGGTTATACAAGTAATAATTCAGTAACAGACAGTTTATAATTCAAAGAGCAAAGTGGAATAGAAAGAGGCGTAGGCTGATGAGTGTTACGAGCGGAAAATAGATTGATGAATCCGATTCCGCCCATCATCATCCTCTTCCGCCCTTCTATTCCACCGGATGTAACCACTGCCCTTGTGAACCACTTACCAACAGTTCCCCTCTCTCCGCGCATCCTAACCCTAACAACGGTAACCTCTCTCTCTCACTCTCCTTGCACTCCTTCACCACATCCGTACATAACCCAGTCGCAAAACTCTAGCCTTAGTTTTCCCTACCAACTTCCATTTGCCCAAAACTCTCTGGGACTTCCTCTTACTCAATTGAATACATAGGTCATCTAATTTCCCTAAACGCTTTTTCTTTTTCCCCAAAGTTATCTTTAAAGTTTTCCCCCTTGGTTTTCCTCCTTCATAACAATCTTGCTTGCCATGTATTGAATTGTTAATCTTCTTTTTCTTCTGTACATTTTCCCTAACTTTATCTATTTAAAAATATATATATATATATCCTCCCCTCCCTAGGGAATATTTTGTTCCCATTTCACTGCACCAGGATACCGTCTTCCTATCTTACAAATCCCATGAACCTCCTGAGCTGGAATGGTGGTGGCTCTCATCCCAGCATCCGACTCCTCGCTACAGAAATTTATTAAAAGTTCACTTCATTTATTCGATTTTTTTTTTTAAATTGATATTTTCGGGAGGGGGATTGCAAATATTTCTGATTTTATTTTGAACTTCATCTTTACGTTCGTATTTTAGATATCTGCGTTTTTTTGCATGTTACATCCTCTGGTTTTCCTAGCAAATGTATTTGCAATCAGACACAATCCAATACCCTTCCTTTACAGTTGGTAGAACTGCGGAATTCTTTGTGGAGGTTTTCTTCTCAGCCTTTTTTGTACTGTTATATGTCCAAATTGAGGTTAACATCGGCCAAAAGTCAGTGTGCTCTAACCTCTAACAACGCAATGTTCTCTACTCATTTAAACTTATGTCTGAAATATTTTTTTTTCAGGTTGATTTCGATTAAGGACTACATCTAGATGAGAGAGTAGATAGTCCTTCAGAGTACTGTTTCAGCATAATGTGCAGCCCTCCAACATTTAAATATTATAAAGGAAGGATAAATTTGTTACTGTTTCCAAATTTGAAGAAAATTTTACTACAGTAAGTACCAATTTTATTAATTGGATTTTTCACTTTTCTGAAAATTTTTGACTTTTACGATAGTCTTCTCGAACACATGTTCCCGACAGAATAGGAGGCGTGTGGCATTTAGATGCCTAGTTGCCATAGAAACGTAAGTAGAGAATCCAATGTGAGTGTTCACTTGAGATTTTATTTTTCAAATAAACTCGTAAATGGTTATTGTTAGAGCAAACAGCCAGTAGATGGCTGGACTCCCTTAATAGGTGTCAGGATCAGAGAATTACCAGAGGGTTTATTGGGTCAATTACCTTACGCGTCCCCCTACACAAAGCGCTTGTATCTTTGTCCGGCTTGCCAGGGAGGACAACTTAGCTGGATTAACTGGGAAATGAGACCATACAGTGAGTACTCCCCAGTGTGTGTGTGTTTGTGTGTTCTGTGGAAGAGCTTATTCCCTTCCGGTTCTACTAAATACAAAAGGGATTATCCACTCGTTTATAGTAGTTTCTTTCATTTACTCCAGACAAGTTCATACCCTTAGCACATGGTCTCAGGACAAGAAATTGGACCAGAACTGGAAATTATCCATCTCGAATTTTAGTATTCTTATAAAGAAACGCTAATCTTCTTAACTATTACCTATCTTCTTCAGTGAGACGAAAGCAATTGCCAAATCAAATTTGATTTGATCAAGCTATCTCAGAGCATGTCCGAAGACCTTTCACATTTGCACCAGTAAATAATTATTTTCATTGCTCTCTTGCAGTAAAAAAAACACTTGCAAATCTCTTCTATAAATATTTAATGAAATCTCTGTGTTGATATTTTCATCATAGTGTAGATTTCCCGACCTGTATGTCTATTAGTAAAAATTCCTATTTTGATGAAAATTGGGTCCCCCTTCATATTCTGAAAATAGCTGTTAATTCGTATAGAATTAGTGTAACGTTCGGACTAGTGATAAAAGATGATAGTTTAAAGGTAAGCTAGTTATGATCTGCTAAAAATCTGTAATGAGCTTTTAACACTATCTACTTTTACATTATTTATTCAGATACCCTGTAGGAATAAACTTTATTCTCTCTTCCCACCATTAAAAAGAGCATTATCTTCTTCTTGGTCCAGCTTCTAGAATAAAAGCTTAAAAGAAATAACTTCAAATAATTAATAATTTTCTAAAACTTGGTCTAGAGTTATATTTAATGTTTAAGTAGGTGCTACTTTACTTTATATTCTAATAAACAATTTTAATGGAGAAAATGCTTGAGATCCTAAGATATTACTAGCATAATCAGGGAAAAAGGTTTTCCTTATCTGCCAGAAAAGCTTTTCACTAAGTATTCCTTACCATATAACTGGGGTTACTAAACTATATCTCCAGGGCTTAACCCAACCTTGGTTTAAAACTCTGGTTTTATCACTCACACGATTCTCTCTTATTGTTCTCTCTCTTACTGCTTCTCTCCAACTTCTAATGTCTTTTCTTCAAACTCTCTGCATTTGAGTCATATTTCTCACTTATCATTAATTCTTGAGTTAACTCTTGTTGAATGCAACTCAGAAGAATCTAATTCAGAGTAATGCGTGCACTCCGCATAAGAAAATTTTTTTGATAGCTCTAGTCTCATACATTTTTCATTGGAGTAAATCACGAGGTCATTGACGAAGAATTTTTTCAATGGATTTCCCAGATGATTAGCTCTTTGTTTTGTGGGGATTTTTGGGCTTTACAACGAGGCTGATAGCAAATATAGGCTAACATTTTGCCGAAAATGTATTAATCTATTTCTTCTGTAGCTCATGGTGTACCTTGACGGAAAATTAATTATCTATAATGAGCTCTTTTTGCAAGTGTAGAATATGTTTTATAATTTTATTTTTAAAGCGCGTTTAAGCTTTCAGAACTCAGCACCGTTTCAGTAACTGCTAGCCCTAAGTTTCCTTCCAGTTCTAGAGCTAGTTTCTCCCTCTCCTATGAAGTTAATAGATAGTTTTTTCCCAAAAGTTAGCTTTTAACCATCCAGAACTAAGCAATAGGGCAATTAGATTTAACCCTTCTAACCTTTCAGTAAATTCGTTCGCTGTAACCTTACAAATTGTGTGGCTCTTCAGCATGCCCAAAATATATTGTATAGTTTAGTTTTATTGAAACGAATGAAAATTCCGTTTATTAAAGGTATTTTTTCAAAAATAATTTTAAAGTGATTGATAGGTTCGAAATTGAATAGAATTATACAATGTCAAAATAAAGTACTTGATTTATATTGTAAGACTGCCGCCTTTTCATTCGTTATTATTTATTTGTTTATTTACTTTGCAAGGTGTGAAAATAAATATATACCTAAAACATTTAAATGATTGAATATTATAAAATAATATTTTGTGATTACAAATGATCTTCAGAGGTTTTTACACTCTATCACCCTTGCGGCTCTTGGTAAGATTTATTAAAATTATTTAAGGAAAAATGGCTCTCTACTTAAAATAGGTTGCCGACCCCTGCCCTACACCTATCTTGGACCGTTATCACATTATCTCATATTTTTTCTCTCCCCAAGTCGTTATTATTTGCCTTGTTATTAAATTTTATTTTTTAAAATTGACCAGACTCTCAGTATCTAAACAGTCAGGACAAACGACATACCTAATTTTTACTGTTCACATTGTAGTACATAAAACAAATGATAATTACCTTAAGCAGGGCCGGATTTTCCTATAGGCTAACTAGGCTTCAGTCTAGGGCCTCGAGATCAAGAGAGGCCTACATTCAAATTGTTAGCAAAATTAAAATTACACTATTCTAAAAACAGTGAACTCTAAAACACTGCTTTAGTGATGTATCAACGTAGTGATGAATTTTATTATCTCTCATGTAATTTACAAACTTAAAAATGGGAGGTGAAAGGGCCTCATAAGTGGAATAGCCTAGGGCCTCTTTTCATCTAAATCCGGCCCTGGCCTTAAGTCAAAAGTTTGACAAAAATTGACTGAAATTGCCAATATTTCTTCCCCTTTTGGATAAATGAATCAGTCATCAAAAAAAAAGATGACTAGTCTGTCGACATAATTTGTACAATTATGAATTGATAATAATTGTTACTTGATGTAATTTTACTAAATAACATCAACACTAATTAATTATTGAATCCAGTCAATTAATTAACTGATATTACGCTAAGTACACTATTATAATATCAAGTGTTCAGAGAAATAACTAATAATTAAATAGGTTATTGCAGTATTTCGTATAATATTTGATTAGTAGAAATTAATCATTCATTATGTGAAAGCAGAATAATGTACCAGTCGGCACAGTGATGATGTGTTTGGCAATATTATCACGTCATCATAAAATAACTGAATATCAGCTGTGAATTCTGAATAGGTACACATCAAAATGAAATGTCAACCCACCATGCTTGCTGCATATATGTATATACATATATATGTTAATTGCATTGAATTGTATACTAGGTGTATCTTCTCTTTGCGCTTAATTAATAGTCTGTTTCATTTGACGAAGGTTAGGTTAGGTTTGAGAGTAACCATAAGCAAAAGTGGAGAAACCTCCTTCAAGCTTATGTGCACATTTGCACATGGCTGTCTTCACCGTCAATTGATAGTGTGGAATGTAAATTGTGTGATGAACTACTCTATGAACCCCTCATACGTCCTCTTTATTATAAACAACACCTCTGAAACAACCATTGTTAGTGAACAATATCAACAGACGGTTTTAACCCAGTCGGGCTCTTCATTACACTGTTATTGTTTAAATTTCTCTAGTGCAATACACAAATATGAGAGCAAATTAAATTTAAATATCTTGAAACTCTATAAAAAATTATTTTCTTAATGTATCTGATGTTTTTTTTTTTTTATGCAGGACACCCTTTTGCGAATTTATGGCAGTTTATGAAGGTCTTAAGAAAGTGTATCCAAGAGCCTTTACAGCAACAAAATGAAAGCTTCCTCACGATAAAGTGCAAGAATTACTTCGAGGATTTCGTAAGACACTAGATAGAGATGGATTATCCGTTCCGTTGTACTTATTACCTGTATAAACGCCAGCTGATCATAATTAGAGGTATTTATTGTTTTATTTTGGCCATGTTTACACATTTACCATTTAATGTTTTTATTATGGACTGAAAAAATATTGGCCTTACCAACAGTTGTTTTCTAATACTGTGTCCCTTGAAAGAAATAACTATAAATAGTTTTCTAAAGTACTTAAATTCTTTACGTTATTCAAAAAAAAAAGTCAGAGATGTTGAGGGAAATATTCTGTTATCTACGTAACATTCAGGAGTTTTCGTTGTTTTGTCTCGTGCATCTATGCTCATTATTGCCAGCTTTCATGCGGTTACGTTCACGTAACATTTGTTTCAAGTTGGATGAATAGAATAATGAGAGAATAAGTCATATCTCTTACATTTCTGAACTACATGTGTATGTAAAAATTGTGTGGACACTTTTTGTCTACCAAAATCTTAAGACCACATGCTTTGTCATGAAGAATTTATGTCTATAAGGAGTTTCTAAAATTTAAAAAAATATTATTATTGCTCTTGAATTAGGTTTTAGATAAAAGTTTTCATTAAAAGTGATGAAATATGTATAAATTCGAAGACTTAGGTAAACTTTGAGCTGGGAAATTTCATTCGTTCAACCGGATATTTTTGATAAACAATCGAGCGCAAGTTTCACATTAAATTTATCGTTATTATTTTTTATTGTGAGTTTAAATTTGATTTTTATTGAAATTTATATTTAATAACAGTAATAAAATAAAAATAATATAATAGATTCATGTAAATGTAACACTGTAACTTGCCTCTTATTGCCTCCCTCGCGTAACTCCAATACATAGAGAAGCTCTTTTCAATGTTCAAATCAGATTCTTTTTAAAGCGTTGTGTTCAGTGAGATTCGATAGATCTGCTCATGTAGAATAAATAATTGAGGAATTCATTAAAATATTTTCATATATTTAAGGATGTAGGAGCATCTCAATGAATTAGATTAGATAGATCGGGCTGTTTTTGTAGTAAACGCTTTTCTATTTTATTTTTTTTCGTTTACTAAAGTTTTGGTCTCACACAAAAACTTTTCAGTAAGAATTCCAAGTTTAAAGATAATATTTGTGTATTAATTCTTTAAAAGAAAAAAAAAAAAATCATCTGAAGAGTTTCAATGGTGTTTATTAATACCCATTGAACTAGTTTGATTCCAGTTTGAATTTACTTCCCCTCTCTGTTGTTTGAATAATTTTCCAAGTATTATATAAACAGGGATGACTTTGTCAAGATAGAGTTGAAAAGGTGGTGTGTATTTGGTATTTAAACGAAGTTGTACTGGATGTAGTTTGAAAACCAGGTCATCCCTATTTAGGCGGAAAGCTTCTTGTACGGTTCTAACAGGATCACCTTGGCAGGTGGGTCGATGGTCGCCACTCCACTCTATCGCTGTTTTCATCAGCAAGACAATTAGTTGGTACCTGGGATTGCCTTCATTGCCGGCGTTAGTCGTTGTGTATACAGATAAAGAGTAAAGTGAAGTGTGACAAGGAAGAGGCGTGCCCTTCTCAGAGAGTTCTCTCCTCCTCCTTCTCCCCTCCGCAGGTAGTACATCTTCGCAGAATCTGACGCCTGTATCTGTCCCCCCACTCTTCCTCCATTCAGGAGCGAGAGTTCCCACCTGAGAACAACGAGGCGACCTTTCTGCGTTAACCTCCTCTCTCAGGCCTTCATGCTTCTTCGCATCTAGGAAAAGATGTATACCTGTCGCCGTGAGCTATTGGAAAACTCGGCGCCAATTATTTATTATCTACGCATAATTTTGGGCATTTTAAATAGGTTTTCCACTCCAATATCATGAATATCTCTTTTTTAAAAATAATAATCAATTTAAGAATATTAAGATGCCTTCAAAATTAGTTTTTCTTCCAGTTATGGTAGGATTTTTTTTCCTTAGTAGTTTCCCCACAATTGAGGTTTTCCGCGCCAAATATTTTTTTTCTCCAATAAACTCTATCCTGTCATGTCTATATCGACTATAGATCTCCAAGCAAGTCTCGGGAGGGCCTCACCTCCTTCTACCATCCAGTTCCTAATCCAAAACCTGTTGGGGCAATCTTTCTTGGCAGCCATTCATTTAACATGGCCAAACCACTGGAGTCGTCTCTCACAGATAACTTCTAGCACCGACTTCTGGACATTCATTATCTCCCGGATCTTATTCTTCGTTACTTTTTCTCTTCGGGATTTTCTCGCAGATCTGCGCCAGAAGTCCATTTTGTTAGCTACCAGTTTTTTCTGATCTTGCGACCCAACTGACCATGTCTCGCAACCATGCAACAATATACTTTGCACTAGGGCATTATAAATTATTCTTTTGGTGCCGTTAAGAATATTGTTACTCCATAATACTGGATTTAGAATAGCAATAGCCTTCCGACCCTCAGCAACCCTTCTTAATACATCTTTTTTGGAGGATCCATTCAGTTCTAGAACTGACTCAAGGTATTTAAAATGGTTCACATTTGTTACATTTTTATTTCAAATTATTAGGCATCCTCCATCCGTGGTCATATATTCACTTTTTTGGAAATTCACCTTGAGTCCCCACTTCTCGTATTCTTCTACCAATCTGGTACCCATAAAGGTGGAGTCATGAGTATCCTGCGCGATGACTACCTGGTCATCGGCAAAGAGCAGATTATGAAGAAAATACCCATCCTTTATCTCCAATCCCATTTTATTACATTTCCTAGACCAGAGGCGAAGACTCACATCGATGTATATTTTCAAAAAGGATCGGAGACAAACTGCATCCTTGTAGAAGTCCCTTTGAAGTTGGGAATGCCCTTGATAACCGATTCCTCACTTTCATCTGGCACATGCTATTCCTGTACATCTGTTTAATGACCGAGATAAGAGACTGATCAACGCTGGCTATCTTTAAAGCTTCCCATAATTTTGAGCGCGGGACACTGTCATATGCCTTTTCAATGTCAATAAACGTGAGACTAATATCCTTTTGTTTTGCCTTACATTTTTCCAGAATTTATGGTAGGATAAAAGTAGAATTTAACGTGTAAGAAAAAAGGTTCTGTCCTTGCAATTAATTATCTCCCCTCCAACTTTAGGGACATTGATTCATCCCCTAACCATAGGCTCGCTAAAGAACCAACAGTCATTCTTAAGACTGCTTCATGATCCTCAGCTAAAAACCTCCATAGCCGCCGCGTCTTAGCCTAACAATTAAGGCGTTCGAACGCAATGAAAATGTGGTAACGCCAGCGATATTATCCGACATATTGCGCACGTTGTTTTGTGTACCTGACCGGTTTTGGACCTTCATTCAACATCAGGGGTTGATTAAGCAGTTTGATGAAGAGAATTTTACTTAAACTAAGATTCTGTCTCACAGCATATCAGCTGACTATTATGTAATGTAAAAGCGAAATTTACAGACAATTTTTGGCCCAACTTTTCGAAAGATTCATGAACAATAAGAAGAACAACCATTGGGTCGTACGAGGTACTTCTGATTGAGGTATTTTAGGGACACTTAGTAACATTCTAAAAATGCCATTTTAGAGGCAACCTAGACATCCTCTCTCACTTTTGAAATGCCCTTAATCAGAATTTTCCTGGAATTATGTTTCAGTCAAAATTTTGTAGATCCAAGTATGTACAATTTAAAGGAAATCGTTTAAAGGAATCCAAGTTTAAAGGAAATCGTTAGAAACGTTTTTTTTGAGAAAATCTTTGAAAACTAAGAAAACGCCTCAGAGAAAGCGCTACTTTCGATTAACCGATTTTGTCTTAACTTATTGTCACGCCCATTTCTGGCACTTAAGCGAAATGATAAATTTAAACTTCTTGCGTTTTTTCGTTTATAGTTCGAGTTACAGTGCGTTGACATAGATAGACACACTCAGACCAATTTGTAAAAATCGATAAACTTTTTCGGATTCAGAGGACTTCAAATAGAATATTTTCTATGAAAACTCAAAAATGGAAAACCACACGATCGCAATCCTCTATCTCTTATTGGTAGAGTAATAATATGTAAGTTAATAAAATAAGTTTTAATTTATTAAATAAGAGCTTAATAAAACATGTTCATCATCTTGAGAAAGAGATAGTTTTGAACTGAAGTAGCTTGCAGTCGGTAAGCCCTATTGCATCCTTGAGCAACAGTTCTCAGTGGAGAGCTCTTCCAAGACCTACGGCAATACACTTTACGGTCAGCTACTTTCAGCCAACATTGAACTCAATTTTGTTAAAACCTTTTTACCTTGTGTAAATAATGTTTTTCCGCGTCGTTTTAAAGTGGTTATGTTATTTAAACGATAACCTATAAAATTGTTGGCTATTTCTTCGTATTAATTTCAGCTCTAGTTCCAGTTGATTTACTATTTTCTACATTAACTTATAAATAACAATTCAGCACACAAAAATCATTCATGTTAACATCCTTAACGACCGATCTTAAGCCCATGCAGCTTGTGAAGTGCATCAAGGGTGCCCAATTTCAAGTTTTTGTTGTCCTTGTAAGTACAAACATTTTTGAAAATTATTGTAATCGGCACTAGCACAGAGCATTATTGTCAGGAGTACGTTTTATTCTAATACGATCCTGCAAAAAAGTTCTGGTGTAGTGTTCAACCAAGATGGGGAAACTGGTAGATCTTAGCCTAGATTCTTCGGCAAATGCCAGAGTGGGAGCAAAGGGTTCAAATATTTGGGGGGTTTGTTGTAGACAATAATAAATTAAATCAGCGCACCCCTACATAAAACAACATGAAAGCATCAGGCAACCTTCTGGCTTAGTAGAAGAATCGTTGTCATGGTTTTCAGCCAAGAGCAGGATTCCCATGTTCTTGTAGGCATAGGCATCCTCCAGTGCTTAGGGTATAGATAGATAGATAAACTTTTTTTTTTATTTACACCATAGATAGTATACAAAGAAATGATTTAACAAAAGTAATAGCTGACATAGCCATTGGCTGTCTATCAGGAGTGCTAATTTCAAATAAGGATGTATATTTTTTACATTGAACTGAAAACTATACAATAAAAATGTAAATAATTAAACAACGAAATTAAAATAATAAAAAAGTAAAGAATTTTTCCCTTTAAAATTATAATTTTTATTTTACATTATCATTAATCCAACCACCAATTAGTAATTGAAGTGGATAACCAAAAAAGAACGATAGGCCAGAGCGTCTCTTACAAAGCCATCCAACACCGCCCAATTTGCACCATTCAAATACCTCAACATTTCCTCTTCCGTTAAAAACTGTGCACCAAAGAAGCTCAATCTTATCTTTTTAAAAATTCTACAACGGCCCAAGAAGTGGAAAACATCCTCGGCTTCCCTAAGGTCACACATCGAGCAGTTGTAATTTCCTCCAACAATGTATGGTTTGAAATTTAAATTGAGGGCTTCCGCCCTCACTTTAATCAAACTACTGATTTGCGACCTCTCCAGTCCCAGATTCAAATAATCCACTTCCAGGGACAGCCTCTTATATTATATGTTGTGGTAAATACCATTGGAGGCTTGCTGTTTATAAGACAACTGGGCACTAATCCTTCCCTTATAACGTTCATTTTACTTAGGGTATATCTGGTAGGAGTTTTATTTTCTTTCCAAATGTCATTTGAGTGTGATTTTATGGTTTTGCAAACTTTATAATTTGTAATTAAAACGAGATTGGAAAACAATGTAAATTAAAAGCAGAAAAATTATTTGTAGCAACAAAATGTCGTGTATGCACACCAGATTTTGTTATTACGTAGTTATATTTTACCAAAGTTTCCACTAGATTAAAAAAAAAAAAATAATAATAATATTAAAACTTTTATTTAGCAAAGTGCCATTCTTTTTATCATAATATCCAGATAAATAGTTAGTTCTTCTCTGGTATAATTTTAGAAGCTGTGAACAAAACAGTCTCGCAGTGGCTAATGTAGTAAAAAAAACTTTACTGCTAGTCGACTGGCTGTTAAAGAGGAAACGCCCAACATTTCGCCGCCGTAGTAGGGCACCCCAATTCTTATCTACACTTCTTCTTTCCGGCCAAAAGGTATGTTCTCGTCTCTAACCCCTCGGCTTCCAGAGGGAGCCGGCGTTGCTCGCTATAAGGAGAGCCCACACTCAATGCCTCTATCTCGCTCTTCCTCTCTCATCTTGTCATTTTTTTTTTTTTTTTTTTTTTAAGCATGAAGATTTCCCTTCTTTACAGAAAAGTTTAGGCTAAAAGGGCTGTGTGGTAGGGTGGCTCGTTTGCCTTAATAGTATAGCCCATTGGAACCACGTGGCGCGCGGTAGCACTTTTCTTTTTTTCTGTACCTACCTCACCTATCTAACCAATTCACGTATACATTTTTAGTCAAGAATCATGGCCACTTGTACCAAATATGGTAAATACCGAAGACATTTGGAATAGTAAAAAAAAAAAAAGTAATTTTATTTTTCACAGCCATTTTCCTTTTTTTTTACGACTAATCTGCATTTTTTTTGTTTTTTACAAAAAGGAAAATATGCCACAGAATCTTTTCCTATTCTTTTTATTTTTTAGATTTTTTTATTTTTTGAAGTTTCTTTTCTAGTTAAATCTTTTCACTCGCTATTTTGCAACCATTTGAATAATTTTAACACTTTTTCTTTTACAAATGTTTCTGAATTTAAATTTCTATGACCAATAAAAAGAAAGTAATAATTTTTTTCTTGTTTTTAATTTAAGGCACGTCAATATCTGAGGTCTTAGGCGCTCGGAGCATTTTCCAGTGTACTGTTGGCCACCAGACAGTACATCTCTCTCGTTAACAGACCAGACTGTTCATTAGTGTAAGAAGCTCCTGTTAAGAGAAAAATCTAAGAGCCAGCAGCCGCCTGGATTGAACCAGAGATCTCCGCGAGAGAATTCGCTAACCAATAAGCTTAACTCTTTTTCCTTGTTTGTATCATTTTTTAATTAGTATTTACTTATTTACTTCCTAGTAAACCGGTTGCTAACTGTGATGATAACAACATCTGTAATTGAAAAATTACTACAACCACTTGTATTTTACGACCAAGGGAAATAATGTGGAAAATGGTATCAAGAGCAAAGTGGTGTGTTGGATTTAGGACGAGTTAAATAAGTGTCATTACACCAATGGTGATATAGGCTATGCAGTTGATTGGTTAGTGTAGCATCATGCAAAGATCCAGGGTTCGAATACAGCTGCCGGCCCTTAGATGTTTCTCTTCCTTCTTACAGAAGTTTCTTACAGCTCCCTGTCTGGTGATGCACAACATTCAGTGTTTGTTTTCTGTAATAAGGCAGTTAGCATTGAAAACAGTTACAGGCACCAATGACCTCTGTCATCTGTCATAATGACATCTGTTAGTTCATTGGTGCCTGTAACTGTTTTCAATGCTAACTGTCTTATTACAGAAAACAAACACTGAAAAAAATAAATAATAATAATAATAATAATTAATTAGAGGGAAGGGATTAGCTATGAGGTTAGCATACTGGACTCCCACGCGGAGGTCCCGGGTTCGAATCCAGCAGCTGACCCTTAGATTTTCTCTTCCTAGGAGCTTCTTACAGCTCACTGTCCGGTGATGGACAGTGTTGTCTGTAACGAGAGAACACTGTCCGGAGGCCGGCAGTGCACTGGAAAAAGCTCCGGGCGCTAATGACCTCAGCTGTTGATGCGCCAAAAAAAAAAAAAAAAAAAAAAAAAAATTAATTAACTCTAACATTAAATACACCTGTTTTAAAGTGCCTATGAAAAAAAAAGTCGTGTGAGTATAATAATTTTTCAATTTAGGAATTGTTTGGCAAGTATAGCCCCTTAACTTAACTGACAGAACAATTCCGTTTTGATCATTGAAGAGCTACCTATTGGCAGACTTTTGAACTAATAAACACTTGAAAATAGTTTTTCTTGACTCCAGTCAACTATTGTAACGTATATAATAATAATAAGAATACATTGGGAAAAATATATGTATTACAAGTAATGTTTTCAATACAATAAAGTATGAATTTATTATTTATTGAAGGCATATCAGTAAAACCATAACAAAGCTTTACAATAAAGACAAATAGGTTATTAATAATTTAACAGCTGTACAAATTAACAGCGTTATCGCCCTGCATAACTAGCAAAAGAAATAAGAGGCTTAAAGTTCTCAATTAAAAAACAAACTTAAAACTGGTTTCTCTTCAGAAAACTAGAATCCTACCAGAAGAGGTGAAATTGGATTAAAATTTGATCAGGCCATCACGAAATAAAACATCTTTGCTAGAGAAATATTGAACTCAAGCTATAATCGTGACTTTCTGTGTTAAAACCAGCAGGCGTTCTGATTAATCATTTTAATTGCCATTATTTTGTGGAAGTAGGAGATGGTTAGGCGAAAGAGATCTGTCTAGTTATTAACTATTGCTTATTATCTACACGATTTCTAAGCGTAAGTGCAGATTGAATATACTGCTTATCAAACATATATTTTATTTTTTTAAATTGGTATAGTGATGTTTTAGGCTATTAAAAAAAAACAAATTTCGATCGTTTATGTAAACATTGAAATTCACCTTCTATTGAGATGCACTTAACATGATACAATTTATGCAGTTAACAACGTACTTTGAATGTGCATATAAAATGCAAGTAAATGGGAATTAAAAACAATCACCTATTTTTTAGGGCGGGACTTAACGTCCAATTACTAATTAGGTGTTGTGGGCAGGGACCGAAGCACATTTACCTCACATTTTTTCTAACAAAATAATAAATAGCTTGACTCGGAATTCGAACTATGGATCCCCAACTTACAAATCCACTCTTGGGTAACCAATCTGTCGCTCCAAATGGGAATTAGTTTCTTATCTTTAAAGAAAAAACTTTCTTTAACAACGTAAAATGAACATAATAGTTTCTCCCAACACCATTTTTATTATATTAGATTCAATTTAACTAGTAGATGGCACCTTACTCCAAATCAAAAATGGTTTTAAAAAAAGTTAGTGATAAAAATAACACTGACAATAAAAGTAGCAAATTTTTGTATTAATTTAAGTAATTAACATTGCATATTGTTGCATTTTTCTGTATTATAATTATTTTCTGACAAAAGATAATTATTTTTTTGTTCTACAAACAAATATCAAGACAATACCATCTGTCTTATTAACAAAAAATCTTTCGTATCACAAAAATTGAAGAAAACAAGGAAGTTCAAGGCAGATTTAAAATAAAATACAATTCATTGTGAGATCATTGTTACATTTGGAGGCCTATATGTAGTATAGAAGCAATGTTTTTAGTTTCTTTCTAATGTATATTAAAAGTGCGTATTTTTTTTTAAATTGATGCACAATTCTAAAAATATTTCCTAATCATTTTTCCATAACCATTAAATCAATTATCTCAAAATAATATTTAATAATTAATCAGTCACTTAATAAGTAGTATTGTGTAATTTAAGGCACAGTCTTTGACTTTGTTTTGCTAAATCTAAGAACATAAAACTACGTTTCAAAAACCATTGAACCACCAAGCAAAAGTAAAGTTATAGGTTTGAAATTTTCACAGTTTACTTAAATTAATCTAAGTAGACATTGATAACTCTTATATTCTGAGAGGAAGTCTCGTTTTTTCTGAAGCAAAACGTTCGAAGTTTGACAAAAACCAAAAAAAAATAAGTTTCCGCAAGTTTTTAATTTGCAAGAAATCATATAATGGGTTACGCCAGTGTTGTGGGTACAGAATGCTGAAGGCATTGTTTTGGAACATCTGTGGTGTCTCATCTTTTAGTGATATTTAACTTAGTGCATCGATAAGATCTTAAGATTAGCTTTGATACTAGTTAGAGGCTCATGCCATCTTGTAACAGAACCTATGTTCGTTGCTATGCATGTTGCAATATTGCTTCTTTTTTTTTGCAACAAGATCAGGCAAAAATATTACATTGACTAGAACATTGTCCTGATTTAAGCTTAACAGAACAGAACATTAATGATTCTGCGCTTAAGACGTTCTCTTCAATCAGCAATCAACTTCGACATTTTCAGTTAGCCTGGGATTTTTTCAAGCATGTCGTGTTTAAATTGTTAATCTTGATGGCACAACCTATTATTAAAGTTCCACAGTAATTTTTGTCTTTCTAATCATTTATTATCTATTACTAACTTAATGTAAAAAAAGTGAACTATAAAAGTTTCAAGCCTGTAACTTCACACCTTTTGGAAAAAGCAGTTTATTTCAAATTTAGATCTAACATGGAGCTCTTCAAATCGAAATTAAATATATTTAACCATCAAGTTAGAGAGCTATTTATTGTTAATAATAAATACTGATTATATCACGCAGAAAAAATAAAAATAAATAAAATAAAAAACTATTTCGATTCATTACACAACTTAATTCCATTTTATGACACTTAAAAGGAAACTGATATTCTTTTATGGCAAGTACAATTTATCTTAAGTTCAAAATGATTGAACTCTTTATGGCAACAAAACAATACTCTTAAAATCCTCCATTATACAAAAAATAAGACCATCATGTGTTTATATTTGATGGTAACAACGGGGCAGTTTCATCAGTCAGTCTTACGGTGAACTGAAAGTCTATCTTAGTGTTTGCTCTTCTGTATACAATGGAATTTAAAAATGCTTGTAATGGATTTACGGCAGCCTGAAATGGAATAAGGTCAGATATTAGCTTTACAATTTTTCAAAAGACTTTGATCATGTGATTTGAAATTTGAAAAAGCAAGGAATAATACGTATAAAATGAATACGAATTAGAGCGCATAGTAAAATTCTATTTGCGTCGACGTATTCTACGTTTTTAACAAGAATGCTATAATTCCCCGTGCTTGTTTTATTCTATTTTTTTTTTCCAGTTTAAGAGATTTAATCGCATCAGTAATTTTTATAGTGCAAGAGAAATTAAAAAGGACGGAGAATTAGTGGATGCAAGTTGGCCGGCTTCAGAATTTCTTATCGATTAAACTCCACCAATATAAACAGTTAAATCAATTTTAAAATAATAATTACCATTAAATACCAAAGTCCAAGTAGAAATGATACAGAAAGATTTCCCCAGGTGCACCAAATGATAATTCCATTGACTAGATTCGGAGTCCAACATATGGCAAACATACCGACGATCAGGGCAAATTTCAACCTTATCGCTTGAACGACTGATCGTTCCTTGTTAGTAACCTGTCGCAGACATGATGATACTAAAGAATCAGCATTACGAGCTGACGCTACAAAGAAACAAGGTGCTAATAGCATAACGGCAGCAATCATTGAATACATCAGTACATAGTTTGGTAAGAGCCGTGTGAATGTTGGATCTGGCTTAACCGTACCAAAATTGTGACAACTGAAACAATCGAAACAAAACAAAACATTTAGTGAGAACAAAATGTCTTTTAAAGCATTAAAAAACAAAAAAACTCTTATGTACTGACTCTGCGTTTGGAAAGTATAACAGAGTTAGTCCGGTGGTTGTAAGGAAAGCTGGAATAGTCCAAGCCATTGCGTGATATAACTTTGGATAGCCCTGCCTCTGGCCAAAAGCCAACCAAGTATCAACAGCGTAAAGTAGCGTCCACAACCATGTAACCATATAGAAATATTCTATCCAGGCCTGTATAAATAGAAAAACTATGTGAACATGTTTAGGAAATGAAAAACTTTCAGTAAATGCTGAAGACGCCTGCCGAGCGACTTTAATCCTTTCTCCGCGTTTATAGTCAAATTTTCTACAGTTTAATTTTACAACTTATCTGATAGTTCTTAATTTGGTTACAGGAGGAAAACCGCACAGTATTAAAGTGGAACTAAGGACTCTGTACCACTCCAAAACACCGTAAAATTAATAATAGAGCAAATTTGTCAAATAGAAAACGAATATGGGGTAAGTACAGTAGGTTACTCAATCAATGAACAACATTGGACAAACTTTAAATTGACGGGATTTTACATGAAATCTTTATACACAGTAAGCGATAGCCGATCATTTATTTTTGAGGGGACTTTTGTTAATTATATTATAAAATAAAACTATTTTTCAAAATCATCATACCAAGAAAACGCTATTCAACATGGACAAAGAGAAAAATTAAAGGACAGCAATTTTAAACAAACTAGAAATTATCTCGTAGAGAAAAAAATCCATAGTCACCCGTTTATCACTGTATGATCTTTAATCAATATCAACATAACAATACCATAAATATACATATTTTTACTTAAAATAATTACCACATACTTACAGCTAAAATAGTACAGAATATAATAGCTTTTTCATCCCATGACATAGTCAAAGAATTATTTAGTTTTACTATTGACCTCATAGATACTCCTGAAAAAAAATCTTGATTTCAAAATAATGAAGAATTATTTTTAATTTTTTTGAAAGAATTGATCATAATAGTGTGTGTGTTAGGAGAGAACACTGAACGGAAAAATCTGCTTTAATTATAGTGATTCGTCTTAAATAATAGGAATTACTATTTTAATGGGGAGCCTAAATTCGCTGGATCCATGAATAAACCATGGGATTATCCTCCCGAAAACATCATTCCGTTTTACAAAAAAAAAAAATTTGGAAATGCAAAATCCTGCAGGTATTCCGTTGAGAGCCTCTCTCTAAAATTGGCAAAACGGGAATATCGATAAGAAAGTGATATCCTGTTTTCTTTCATCACAATTCCACTCTGGGCAGACTGCCCTTCGTAGCCAGAGAAGTTATCCAAGTCTCCCTATCTAATATCTTTTGTATACTTTCAACCGTAAACTCCCTCCCGTGAGTTCGATTCCCAATTCTCAGATTGTACTGCTCGGATTCCTACAATCCGTGGTACTGTGGCTCTTCATAGCCACCAACTTGTCCGCCCTTTTGTATCTCTGTAACCCTGTAAGTCCCAGATGAGTTTTACGTTACTCTTGTGGGTAAATAGTTTGTCTATATTAAGTTGGGGGTTTGGTGATTTCTGTTAAGAACATAACCTAGAGAGCGCAATGCTGGAGTCGGCGCTCTTGGATGGGAAGGATTCTACCATGTACGTGCTATGACTATTAAAAATTACTGACGGGAGTATTCAGAGTTAAGATAACAAAATCGTACACATTTATTCTTAATAATTTAACACATTTTTCTTAGGCAAACTTACCCAAAGAAGCAAGAAAGTCTGCTAGTGCTAACCAAACCACTATCTGCCGACCTCGTTGGGATGTAAGCGAAAACCATCTCCTAGAAAGTGATTTATCAGTTCTTGGCAACATCTTTTTAAAAAAAGAAGGTATTAATATAGTGGTATTGATATTAAATTCACTGTTTAAAAATCACTTGTAAATATTACCTGATATATAGCACCTAAACATCCTAGAACAGATGAAACTAAACACACTATATTGTAAGTAGTCGAATTAAATTCAGACATTAAAGAAACGGATGGATTACCCATTCGAGGTTTATGACAACAAAATGTTTGTATTGATGGATCAGCCATTCTTTCCCGTTTGTAAAAAACTAGAGCACTTCACTCGTGGTTATTGTCTGGTGCTATTTTTTTAAAAATTGCACTGTTACTTTTTTCCACCTTTGATTACATAAAAAAATGCACATTGCAAATTCTAGTTATATAACTGTTTACTTAGTAAGTTGGAAAACCTGCCCATCACAAACCTTCTACATTAGGTAGCAGCACTGTGCTGAATATACCTTACTTGGACCTCATGTACAAAATGGCTGCAGTGACCATTCTTATCTGCAGTGGGTCAGTTTAAAAGTATGATTATTACTATTTAGGATAGCGAAGTGATGGTATTGCCCTACTTTGTGTCTTTTCAGTTTTATGTAAATTTTTTATTGTGTAAATTCCAAATATTTCCGTTTCATAACAGAAAGTATTTCTTTCGAGTTAAACTACTTTGAGAATCTTTATTGTAGCTAAATGACAATTTTTTTTATAATTTGAACTGTTTCCAGAGGACCTATTTTGTGTGTGCGAAACTTTGCTACTTCTGGGTCAAATTTTTAAAGAAGCTTTGGAAATGTTAGAGGTTAGTTTCTTATTTATATATAAAAATTAACTACTCAAACCAATTGTGAATGCTATTAACGGTCGTATTTTATCCAGTGTTAATTAGATATCATTCATCTTTTCATTACGTTAAATTTTCGTAAACTTCTTTGTGTCTTAAAACAGATCTTAATTTTTGAGTTTACATCCTTAATTTGGTCATTAAGGAAATAAAAAAAATTCGTAGATTCTTCAGATATTTTGTCTGTTGACACTTTTCATATTTTCAGTAATTTCACTTTTCATTCTAGACCGTCGAATTTTCAGTAATTGTCCGTTATCAAGATATTTTTAAGTTTCGCCCGTTTCTTCTTCTCTGCTTGTTATGGTTACATTAGTTTTCGTTGCTGCAACTTGCTAGTTATATTTTCTAAAGATGTTTATTTGCCATCTATTGCATCTTCTGTTGGTGGTATGGGAAAAAATCAGAAGTTACTTCCAATAATGAAGGTATTGGAATGTAGGAATATTTTGTTGATTAGGAGCTATCCCTGAGGAACTCCAGCTTTGCTGACACTCCGGATTCTTCTGGTCGAAATTTGTGCACTTGCATAATTAAGTAAGGAATTCTGTACGAATTTGTTGTTAGGCTTAGGTCTCTATTAAATATTTTTATCTATTTTATACCTTGATTACTAAAAAACTTTGTTATTTTACACTTAGTCCCCTTTTTTCAGAAGCAAATGTTCATTTGTAGCACATTTTATAATAGAGAAATAAGTTTTTCTTAAATTACTTGATAGATTTGATAGGACTTCTATGTTTAAAAACGAAAATAAACGTGTATAATAAACAAATCTTTTATTTTCATTACTAAGTAGCGTTAATACATTAGAAAACATATCCAAAAATACGTCTAGGTAAATATTGTCATGCACTGGTTAATTTTTAAGAATTTTCTAACTACATTTCTTTTTTATTATATAATTTTTTGTGAGCTCTGTTCAATCTTATTTTTCTTACGTATTTAAATTTTAATTTAAAAAGTGTAATTGATTTGTGGTTATTTCATTTAGGAATTTAAAAAAGAAAAAGCAAACTTAAATACATAGTTATCTTAAGAGGCGCCTTAAAGTATCTAAACCCGGTTATACTAGTTTTCACCTACTAGCGTTTGAGTACACTGGTTTGACTTCTTTTTTTGATTGTACCTGTTTAGATTTGAGTAGAAGTCTACATGCTGGCGGTAAAAAAAAAGACTAAAATATGTTAAATAATGCTAGATCATACATTTCACATTATCTTCTTTTTTTTGAACCTAATTAGGTGGGAATGTAGACATGATTACTGTTAACTAACTGCATTTTTGATGTGTGAAAATGGAAGAGACCATCTTCACAATGACCTTTTACCCTATTTATGTAATTATTGTTCGCAGACAACATAATTTTGACCTAATTTATTTGTTCCTTTTTATGTTTCTCGTAAAGGCGTTACGAGATATTAATTGTGTAATTCTTACAGTATTATATAAAAATATTATCTTTTATTTGCCCTTACTACCGGTTGTACAGGTAAGAGTAAAAAAAAAGGTCATTACCGTTTCAGAATTTGGAAAGTAAGAATTTACCGGAAATGGGCGTATTTAAATTTTTTTAATTTTAAAAGGTAAATTTTTAAATCATGTTTGGATGCATTTCCTCAACCTACTTTGATATTTAAACCTAACATGTTGGGTTGGATCTAATCAAATCTTCGATCAAAATTTGACCTCAAAAGTACAGTTTTACTGAATTTAATGAGTTGTTTCTTTTTTTTATTTTTTTAAAATTAAAACTATGTTTTTATTAGGTACTTTATGACTTTTGTATTATTATTATCTTTCTGTCAGCTGTTGGATTTCTCGCCGATAACATTGCTTCGGTTTAGAAGCAAAACTCCCGCAGCACCCCAAAGTATCCTCAAAGATAGTTCGGCATGGGGCAAACATATATTATTGGGCAATATAGGGCTTCAGGTTAATTTGTAACTGAAGCTAGGCTGCATAAGATAAATCCTCCTCACATAAGTGGTTAAAAGTAGTTTACTGCCTTCAACTTCTTCAAGATTTTTCTTTAGTCTGAATTTGGAAATCTGCTCATCCTATCTCTTCTTTGTTCCTCGTTCTCCATCTCCTTATTTTCAACTTCCTTCAGCCAACTTCTATTTTGTCTTCTCATTTTTTTACCTTTCTTCAAGTTGGCCCTCATACAACTTTTTATCTATTCTGTTTCTTCTCATTTTCTAATGGCCAAGACAATCTAATACCTTTTCCTTTTAATTTCAGCAACAGTATTCAGTTGATCCATAGAATTTTATCCACCCTGTTTAATTTTTGATTTCTAGCTCCAATCTCCACTTTTAGGTTTAAATATTCTTACGGAAACTTTTCTTACTTCAACTCGTAACCTGCTTGGTTCAGTAACTAAGTTTCGCTTGCATCCATAAATTTGACTTCGATTGAGTTCAATCCAAGGGAAAAGACATCTCTGTCTTTTATTTTGCCCTTCACTTATCGCTACTGCAAGAAAATAGTGTCTAAATATTTAAAACATTTAACATTTACAAATTTCACATTATTTACTTGCTGCGAATGACAGATTGTATAAAAGAAAATACTCACACATATGATGGATTTTTACTTAGTTTTGGAATGGTTCATCTGTAAACCCATGAACTTAGCGCTTTCTTTAAGATCGATTAAAAATAGTATGATTAGTGTTTCTTTCAAAGTTTTGTATTATTTTTTTTCAAATTATTGTTGAATATTGTCTAATATTAACCACAAAACACTCGTATCTATCTGAAGCCTCTAATTCAGTTAAACAATTCTAACTGCCTCCTTAGATTCTCACCTTGGCACACGAACACACAAAAAAGCACATCTTCACTAGATCGATGAGCAGCCAAGATTTATCTTGCTGGAAATGGGCACCAGAAATCACAAGCAGTTTCTCTTCCTTTGCCGCCGAATTGAAACAATTGGTTCCAAAATTCCAATACTGAAACAGCTCTAAACTCAAAAAGTCCAGATCTCTTCTTACTTTTGCTTTATTACGTCATCAAGGAAACAAATGAATTGGGCTTCCTCTTGTCTGTAACCAAAGTTATAATAGTCTCTTTTGAAAACTCATAGGATGTCCTCGGGCATAATTCTGGCAGGTACATTTCAGTAATATCATTATATAAAATAGTAAAATTAACTTTATGTAAAAGAGGTTTGTTACGGATTATTTCTTTGAAATTCTCTTTATCTGCTTCTTAATTGAATATACAATTTTTTTTTTCTGTCGGAGTTCAAGGTGTTCCATATTAGAACATTAAAAAGAATTAAAATATTTTTTTTATTATTTCATTTCTTGATAAATACTCTTAATTATACTTTGCTTTAACTAAACATGGAAATAATAAAAACGGAAATTATATGCAATAGAATAAAAATGTGAAATATTGTTGGTTTTTGTGTCTGAATGCGTATTTAGACCAACCTTCACGGTCTGTATCATCTGAAAATCAACACTGTTCCGGATGTTATTAGCTCAGGGCTTGATAAAAAATAAAACAAAAGAAAATAAAGAAGACAATACCTGTAATTTTGCCACATATTTTTAAAATAAATAATTGCGTAAATTATTTTATTAAATTAGAAGTGGTATTTTGAAATTCTCTCATTCTTTGGGAAAATTTAATTTTTCTATTTACTATATTGATCATAATTTTCAGAAAATAGTTCTTAATTTAACCTTTAATGCTTTTTAATTCGTAAACCATTATTTTGGTTTTCTCTTACTTGGTTAACGATTATGACAAATCTTTGAATTTGATTTTTTACCAAAAATATTCTTTTTTTTTTTGTCTTGTGAGTCCAAAATATTGATCTTTAGGAAAATGTAGCTTAAATAAGCGAATCCATTCCACCTAATTTTAGGGGAACCAAGCCTGGAAGTAAATTTAATTATTATAACTGTATCAATTAGATTTTTTATTCTAATTTTTTTTTTTTTTTGTATTCGCATAAAAAATGGATTTTTCCAAAAATAGAACTTTTGGCCTAGTAGATTATACGTGACTTATTCATAAATAATTAAAAGCATTGTACATAGGACTAGCATCAGTTTCTCTTTTCTAAACACGTTTCTATTGTTACACTCTGATGAACATTCAGCGTCATGCTTGTTACATCTCTAACTAGATTGTTTCCATTTCATATCAACCATTAAAACAAACAGTTTTCTATGTATGCGTCGGTTCTTGTTTTATTAATACCTTTGTTGTATAATTTCACTTCAGATGGCTTTTTTGCAATTGTTAACCATTGAAGGCAGAAACAATTCGCTCTGGTATAATTTCCATTTTTACCTTTACTAATTAATGCATGAAATTTTAAACACGTTCTTCAGATAAAGTGGGTTGCTGTAACTAGTTCTAGTTTTTATGCTGATTCTTTAATTTTTTTTATTCTGTCGTGAAATTGTGAGAAATAAAGGATGCAATATTCTTTTTTAATAGACTATATTTTCATTAATTCTTCCTGATTTTATAGTTTATTTATTAATTACAACTGAAATAGTCTCAACAGCACATAACACGCAAGTTTTATTTTGATTCTGATCCATTTCGGATTTTTATTTGTTCTTCAGAGATTAACATATCAGTTTGGTAAAGAGAATTCGATTTCTTCTTACATTTCAGTCACTACACTTGCTGTCTCAGCTAATGTAGTTGCTGCTTAGAGTAGGTTATCGTTAAGGGTAATTCAAGTTGGCATTTGCATCTGAATTGAGAGCAATGGACAGTTTTACCAACAGCACCGCTAAAAAAAGTGTGTTCTTGACCATATTGTCAATCAGAGAAGGCCTGGATTGAGTACATGGCATGCTGGCCTTTAGTAGTCACCTGCCAAAACTCGCAGGGTCTGTAGTTGGAGGAATAGGAGTAGTCATAATAATACTCCTGCTGGATCCTTGTAAGTTTCCCTTAATATCCCGTATTCCATAAAATTTAATGAACACTCATCCTATACTAATCAGTATGATGATTCCTTTATAACCCTAACATTGTCTTGGGAATGAAGGGAGAAAATTTAAGAAAAGGGACATGGTGACTACTTACCGCCTGGTTTTTTTTTAATGGTTAATTGTATTAAGGTTTTACAAATTGTTAGCAGGGAAGGGATTAGCTATGAGGTTAGCATACTGGACTCCCACGCGGAGGTCCCGGGTTCGAATCCAGCAGCTGACCCTTAGATTTTCTCTTCCTAGGAGCTTCTTACAGCTCACTATCCGGTGATGGACAGTGTTATCTGTAACGAGAGAACACTGTCCGGAGGCCGGCAGTGCACTGGAAAAAGCTCCGGGCGCTAATGACCTCAGCTGTTGATGCGCAAAAAAAAAAAAAATTAGCTTACCTTAATCACAGGTAATCCAGAAAATTCAATTATTGTCATTGATTTAAATTATAACCAGATGATTCGGCCATAAGATTTTTGTTAAAAAAAAAAATGTAATTAATGGGGGTGTACACTTAGTGTCACTTAAACTCACTCTCACATTTTTCGAGAGCTCACAAGACAGGCTTTTAGAGTTATTTTGACAATCACATTTTTATTTTCCTCAAAATTATATCCATAGCTTTCTTAAATTTTTCATTATCTCAAAGAAAATCTCTGCAATTAATTTTTTTATCATTTTTAATAAATTAGCTTTTATCGTAATTCATAAATGTGAAATTAAAATAGTTACTTCATTATTGAACAACTCTAAACATGTGAACGGAAATTCATAATTATATTCCCAGACATTTCTCTGCCAATAATTTCTAATTGTTTTGCAATAATATACTACAGAATATTATAATTTTTTACAACATGTTTAATAAGTTTTTTTCTCAACGTCTTAATTGAATTTTGTACATGTCTAATACTGCTTTTAATCCGAGTTCAGATAAGATAAGTGGTTTCATACTTAATTAATTATTAGGTAATATAGTTTTTACTTAGGGCAGAGCTTCTTTCAGTTTACCTTTTGTGTTCACTTAGTGCAGTAGAGTTGTAATGAAAACTGCATTCTGTTTATCTGTGTGAATGTTTCACTTTAAGAGAAGAGTCATTAAGTTAAAAGATTAATTTATGTTTTGAATTTTATTACTTCTTTAATTATTTCGGCTTTATTTATCTTTATACTTATTTTCAAAAACTTAAAAATACCATGAACCATTCTTTTAAACTTAATTCAATGACCTTATTCAAAGTGTTTCTCACAGTTATTTGTGCTTATGCTTGTATATATTTGTATTAATTTATGCTGTACCCAACTGTATTTGAGACAGGACGTGAGTCCTATAAATCAAATAAATAAATACATAGTTTTTACTTCTTTTATACAGCATATTATAAGTAAAAATTTATAGTAAAAAGAAGTAAAGTAATGGGAATAATCGTGGTATAATTTAAAAATAGGGTGAGGTCCATGATGATTGATTTTCTCCGTTACAGCATCACAGGTTTTGGACTTACATCCATCACCAGGAGTGAATTAAACTCTTTGGGGTAGTTAATAGTTGTAAAATAGTTTAATGGATGAGTTTAACAAACGCCATTGTGTGCTGATTTTTTATTTTTTACTATTATTATTATTTTTTTGAAGACAAATATAAGCAATGTTTTCTTTCTATTCGAAAAATATTTTGGTTTGGCTTAACCTTGGAGCCTAAGAGGGAGGCTACGCCTGTCTGGAGCCACGTAGGTGGATTATAGCATAACCAAGTTCTATTCATAAATTGATACTCGTTTAAAATTAAAGGTAAAAAAGATTATTAACATCAGGAAAAAAGGGTCCTTCAGGGAAAAGATTAGTTCAGTGGTTAGTGTATTGGATTGCCACACATAATCATCGGATTCGAATTCAGATGCTGCTGGCCCTTAGATTTTTCTATTTCTAGGAGATTCTTAAAACCCGTCGTCTGGTTATGGGTAGCGTTGTCTGTGACTCGCCCAAGTGCTTTTAATCCAGTTTTTCCGGGATATTTATTTAAATTTTTAAACATTTTGTATTCTTATTATTATTTTTAACAAAATTTTTATTTTTAAACAAAGTATTTCATTAAAAGTATACCTTTTTTTTTTTTTAATATGGCAGTGCCATGTGGCTTAAAATCATGTGTTATTTATTTTTGTGGTTTTTAAATCTTGTGGAATTTATTTAATTTCATTCTGTGATTTTTTTTTTATTAAATTTTTGGCTTTTGTGGTGACAATAAGAGTCTGTGAATGTATGACTTTTATCCCAAAAATTAAACTACAAATTTTGAACAAAAAAAAAAAAAAATATGGCCAGAACTTATAAAAAATTAAATTAGAAAAATAAAAACATCAACAACAAGATGATGCAACGACCATTAAATTTGATTAAACATGATACGGACAGAACTGGTGGCCATCAATCATTTGTTTGGGAACCAATCAAAACTAATGCGATGGCTAATAAAACTTCTTGTGCCTTAGTTGAAGATGGTTCTGGTGAAGGTGTTAACGTGAAGCACTGCCAGCCGTGTACCTGTTCAATTAGATATTGTGATAGTTGTTATCATGAGATACCAGATGAATCTTTAGTGAAAACCTATGTGAGCGTGATGAATTCAAACAATTTAGGATTCAGGCACCTGGTAACTTGGAAAAATCTATTAAACGCTCTACCATTATCTTTATTGTTTTTCATTGCTATTAATATGTTGGTGCCTGTAGTGAAATTTTTAATGCCAACACATGAACCTGAATTGCCTTTCTAT
Organism: Rhodnius prolixus; assembly: GCF_049639745.1. Classification (NCBI taxonomy): domain Eukaryota; kingdom Metazoa; phylum Arthropoda; class Insecta; order Hemiptera; family Reduviidae; genus Rhodnius; species Rhodnius prolixus. The sequence continues at coordinate 7,016,396 of NW_027411583.1, read as the reverse complement.
ATTAGATGGTATGTAAGTCTAACTTCTGCCATAAAAGAATTGTATTTATCTGATTAGCAGATACGTATTTCAGGCAATTTTTCAGAAAATATATTGTACTTAAAAAAATTGGTTAACTTTTTATTTTAGTTGTATTAAAGTCGTAGTGTTAATTTTAATAATAATAATTTAATCTTATTTTTTAAAAATTCCCCTTTTTATAATTTTTTATTTATAACTATAATTATAAATATTTATAAACTATAGATATTTATAATTACGTAAAACAAAACAGAAAAAAGGCATTTCAAAAGAAAAGCGCCACCATTGACACCGATTGTGCACACTCATTGTACTACTGTACTGGAATAGAACAAAAAATTGATCTAGCGGAAAATCGACAATCGCCAAAGGAATCGCATAATCTTAGAAGAGACCGCCTTCTTCCTCTCTTATTTGTTATAGTCTCAAGACAAAAGTTAAAGAAAATACTATTGTAGATAGTATAGTGTTTGTTCCGTTTGTGCTCCGCGGGCGCTGTATAGTTGAAATGTAAAATTGTTATGTAAAGTCGCCAAAGGCAAACATTATTGTTCCATCACACTTGTTTTATTCTGAATTGAAAAAATTGAAAAGAATAAATCGTGTTTCTTAGCACTTCTGAACTAACGGAGGATTGCATAAGATATGAGAGTTATACATTGCTGTTAGTTCGATTAAATGTTCCAGAATTTGAGGAAAACATTAAGCACATTTTACACGTGTTCTTTTTATATAGAATTTATCATTTTATTTATATGATATCAATAAATTCATGTAACTAAAACAAAGCAATTTGCAACGTCTTGTTCCTTGTGACTGACTCTAGTTGGTTGCTACAAATTTTTTTTAGGTTTCAAGAAAAATAACGAGAAATGGAAACCCATTTCCTATGGAAACCCATTTCCTATGGAAACCTACGAAAACGTAGGTCTAAAACGATTGAGAACTATTGCTCTACTCTACAATGTATTCTCAGACAAAATTAAAGTAACATTATTATTCTGTCGATGTAGAAGTCTTAATTGTCGAAATGTGTTGAAATAGAATATGCTAAATATTTTTGTTATGTAGGAAGGTCTACTGGCAGTCTTGACAACGTGGATTTTGATTGGTTAAAATTGTTCTGTTTAATGTTCAAGTACAAAATTTAAAAAAAAAAATAGGATTGGATCGATTTTAATTTTTGGTTATACTGGTGTGAACACTCCATGAAATAATTATTGACATTAAAACGAGTAGGTGAGCTTAATTCTAATGTATAATACATTTTTTGTTTTGTTTACAGTAATGCGGGGTAAAGATTGGATACTTGTTGAGCGGGGTAGACCGCTAAATACGGTTACGTTTGAATCACCATCACATAATGCCACAATACTTTCAGGACTTAATGTACTTCGTTCAAAAGGACATCTCTTGGACATAACGTTAATTGCACAGGGTCAAACGTTTCATGTAAGTGTTTCACTAAATATTTTAAGTGTTCTTTATTTAAAGAAATTTTCGTTTTTCATGACTTCTTCTTCCTGAGGTGTATCGATTGGGGAAAAAGAATAGTCAGCGGACTACTAGCGCGAAATAGTGGTTGTTTTTCTAAGTTTGTTCCTTTGCTAGGAAGAAATTTTCTTAATAAAAAGGCACGTTAAAATTTGAAAATTAGTTATTAAAAAGATGGCTCCTATTTAAAAATATTTTAAGACAGACGCTTCGTCGTGCTCCACACTCACTTTGCTTTGCTGTTAGCAAAAGTAATTAAATCCCCTTTCTTATCTTTCTCGAAAACGCTCGGTTTAATATTTCTGTTTAGATTCGTGTCCAGATTACCTGCCCTTAATACCAAAATAAAATTGTATTATTCTATTTGCTTCTTCGTAACAGATGTAAAGAAGCAAATATCAAAAGTCCAATATCGGATAAAACGTCCACCTGGTTTTAGGAATGATTCTAAAGTTTAACTAAAAAATTGAAATATAGTTTATCGTATAAGGCACTGCTAAATCAAGGCTAAGGTCATTCCCAGTGGAATCGCCTGTGATTGGCGAAGCATCTCGGCTTTGTCTAGGCTGAGGTTCCCGTGTCGACTAAATCTCTTCCTCAAGCCATTTTAGGCACAAATAATATAATATCTATATAGAGGGGGTTTCACCAGTAGGTGAGTCCAGTTTTTAGAGGCGAGAGGTCAGTCTCATATCTTGACTGTTTGCGATGAAACAGCATTTTGGTATGTAACAGTTTTCCACCTAGAGACCAAATAAGGGACAAGTTCTTGTTTTTAAAAGGAGAAGTTTCTTAGAAACGGTTGAAATAATTAGCCTCTTTTGAGAGCATTCCTAAGGGAACCAGGAATCGTTCCAGTCTTTTATCTTGTCTCTTACTACTGAAGCAAGATGTGGTCGTTCCCACCTTTCAATTCTATGGTCCAGAAATTTGTTCTCTAACGGCCATCCTTCTGGTTTTATTGTTAACTATTTTTGTTACATTGTAAATTATTTTTCTTGATGTATGTTTTTTAGGCGCACAAAGTTGTATTGGCATCATGTAGCGATTACTTTAGAGCCATGTTTACGGATGCTATGTTGGAAGCTAGGCAATCAGAAATCTGTTTAAACGGGGTAACAGCTGCTGGAATGCGACTATTACTAGAATATGCGTATACATCCAGGCTAGCTTTAAATCTGGCGAATGTACAAGATGTCCTGTCGGCTGCGTCTCACATACAATTAGTGGCTGTAGTAGAAGCCTGCTCAAATTATTTACAGGTAAGTTTGTTGGCTTAATTAATTGGAAGAACCCAGTCTTAAAGCCTCAGTTTTCAGCCAATAACAAAAAAAAGAAAACCATGTGTTCCTAATCTATTCAAAATTTTAGCACCATTTTACTTTCATCCCATTCCAAGTAGAACGTTCTAGTAACGTTTTTCTCGAAATCTACTTGATCTGGGTTGTTTGACATAAAAAAAAAAAAAATCACTTATAAGCGAGGATTTTCCCTGCAGCTAAAAGAAAATTTGAAAATTTTATTTTTTTGTAGATTAAGAGAAAACATTTTTGTAAAAGTTAGGTGTTTTTTAACGTAAACTCTTTTTCGTGCAGTTTTTGACTATAAACCCTTATACAACTCTTATACCGGACAGTTTTTAATCGCTAATTGCCATTTAATTGTGAAACTCTGTTCAGTGGAAGCGAAAAGTATTGTACTTACAAGAAAAATTAGGTGTAAGCAGCAGCTATTTGCGATTTTTTCATACTTCGACATTTGTCAAGACTTGTTTTCAAAATTTTTTTTTCGGGTATACGTACTTATACTGCTTTTTAAGTACATTAATTTTGAATTTCAATTAAGGACTTACCTTCAAAGTAAACCTTACCAGTATTTATTTAATAATTTCTTAAATGATTTAAAAATAAGAATAAAATACAAACCTATCTTCAACTTCTTTTGTTACTATTAGTGTTTATAATAACAATAAATTAGGGAAGGGATTAGATCTCAGTGTTTAGTGCACTGGATTCCGGCTACGAATTTAGGTCTCTGCCTACAGATTTTCTCTTCCTCTTGCAGCAAACAGTCCGGTGATTAACAGTATTGTCCATAATGGGGTTCGTGGGCTGGAAGTGCTTTTGAGAAATGTGGACGCAAATAAAATAAAATTTAATACTTACAATAAGCTAAGTAATTATGTGAGTCGTCGTAAGATCTTATTAGACTGAGACCTTAGATTGTCTCTTTCTAGTAGCCACTACATTATACTGCCTGGTAATCTTCAGTGATGTTAATAACGATGAACTGTTGTCGAAGATTGGCCATATTTCCTCGACACCTCGAACACAGAAGAGCAGCTTACCTTAAAGTGATCCATATCTCCTTACGCTTTTGGTTATGTCGGGAAGTTCTTTCGAAATCATGTACCGACGAATGGACATTACCCTTCCACACTATTCAGGTTCTTTCCGTACAGAAGTGAAACTAAATCTTTTGCGGCATACTTTTTTCTGTTTACATCTTATTTCTAATAGTTTCATATATTCATATTTAAAATTTAAAACTAATTTTTATTTAAATCATTTACAGTCGCAGTTGGATTTGGATAATTGTGTGGACATTGCAACCATCTCTGAAACATATTCCTTGAAACAATTGAGGACAGTTGTTTATCGATATATGTGCAGTCATTTGGTTGAATTCTCTCGTAGTCCAGAATTTTCCCGCCTACATCCAGCTCAATTGGAACATTTGTTAGCCTGTGATTTTCCAGTAGATTGTCCAGAAGTTGAAGTACTAGATATAACATTGAGATGGTTACAAAACGCACCTCTTGATAATCACAGGTTCGATTTTTTTTAAAAATTAATTCATTTATTTACTTTAATCCTAGGATTGTTTAATACTGGTAGGATCAATGTGGTAACTTCTTATTGAAGAATTGAGGATTTCATTTTAGTACATCATGATTTACTGTTGGACATTAAAAAGAAATAAATCTCTCAATCAGTCTTCAAATTAGTTAATTATAAATTTAGTATTAAGTAACCTAAAATAAAGCAAGTCCCTGGAGGGCACAGTTATGCTCCTCAGCGTATGTGTAGCTCCAGTTTAAACCAAACTATTTTTAATTTGATTCACTGAGATCCAGGGAATTTTGTGAATCTTACTTGATCCCTAGGAGAACGATCACTATAACTCAGTACAACAAAAGTGTAGTCATCAAATCATGGTTGCCTAGAAAGTGTTGCAGAAATGGTGTTTGAAAAATACAACCAAGTGAAGTCGATTGTTCATTTTGGAAGTCCTCTGGCCGATCTCATTTCAGGGTGTACTGCAAAATTGTGGAAATAAGCGCATCGCATAAACCTCTGAATGTATTTTCAGATTTGATTCTCTTTATTATTATCTAACTGTAAAGGAAGTACAATAAATAATAAAAGTACTACAGAGGAAAGCCTTAACCACACCCTCTCCCAAATTGAAAAGAAATCCGTAGAAAAGAGAAAAAAATAAAGAAAATAGAGAAAAGCTAGAAAAATCTGCTTGTTATATTTGAAAGCATGTTTTTATTTTTGTTTGTTCATACACCATAGTTTTAAATATGTTTACTTTTTTGTATACATAATTTCAAAAAGTGATTAACACTAAATAAATAACCATTCTAAATACTGGATTCACCAATTTCAAGAAATTTATGAAAATATCTATTTTCAAACATATGTCTCGTGATTTCTAACAATATGGTACAAGTTTCCTGATTGCCCATGTTTAAAATTTTCTCATCTCGAACATCAGGAGTATCATAATAGCTTTCACGAAATGGTGTAACTTTTTCTCTGATTATCGGGATAAAAAAGGAAGATGGTATTAGCCCGTAAATAGCACGTTTTGAGAAATGTGCTAGAAATTGATTATAAGTGAAATCCAGGCTAGGAACTATATTAGATATTATAGACCAATAGATCTCAAGAAATTCATACCAATATTCACATCTCATTCTAGACGTTGTGTTTAAATAAAGAAAAAATGATAGTTCTGTAGCTGGATTTGTGTAGATTGCATTTTGTAAATCGAAAAATTTCACATCAATTGGATTACCATTTTCATTATATTTATATAGCATATTAAAGCCACAAAAATCACCATGACAAATTACAGCAAATGGTTCCTCTGGTTTTAACAATGACCTCACGAATTCTTTAATGTTTAAAAATTTCTGTTTGATCACATTTAAAACGTGATTATCATTCTCCTGGGCAATCAATAGATTCATACTTCGAATGCATGATAAAGAGAAAAATCGTTTCAATCGTTCATTTTCTGTGTAAAATTTGGATTCAGTTAAATTTCCAACAATAGTATAGAATTTCAGTAGGTCCTGTTTCTTTTTAATGTAGGAAAATGCGTGAAATTTTGCTAAATTTTTAATAGCCAGCACTAAATGTTCATAGTCAAAGAATAACTTATTTTTAGTTATTTTAAAATTTTGTTCTGATAAATCTTCTAAAATGATTATATCTTCTGTTGAATTTTTATCAACCTTTCCGTAAAACATTTTTGGAAATAATTTCAATCTGTCAACTTCTAAAAATGGTAGCACAGTTTTATACATGAAAACTTCAATCCCAAAGATTTTACTATCATTAATTATTAGATTTAGATTTATGTTTGCTAATTGTTGTTTGATTACTATTGGAATTACCATTGTTTTACCATTTTGTTGTAAGGTTATCTCAGCAAATTTTATCGCAGAAGCGAACTGTAAGCCTCGTTTTGTTTCTTCTTTTAGCTTTACTTTTAAACAAACTCCTTCACCAAATGCACCATTGTTTGCTAGGGTAAACACTGTTTGCTCCACTGATTCCATGACGCTAAACTATATGTACACTGGGAATCACTTTGTCATTATTATAATTATTTAGAAAGCAAAACTGTATTCATTAAACTGTTTTTTATTTTTATTTTTTTTAATTACCAAAAATAAATAGAAACACACGCAGAACTTTGTGACACTAAAAAATGCAAGTATTTTTATATGTATATATATATATATATATAAGTATTTGTAAACTTTAAAGTGTTATCATATAAGGAAAAGACCTGTAATGTAGTTTAGGACACTTAACCGTAACCTTCAAATAAATGATATTGTTATGTCTGAAAGCTTAAATTTAATATTATTTACGTTGCTGGTTTTTTTTTTTTTTTTTGTGCATTTAGCTCGTGAAAATTGTTATGTGGGTCAAGGTTTCTTGTTTTTCATTTATTGTTAATATTTATGTCCTTTTAACACGCATTACTCTATTTCCTCTTTCTTTTTTTCCAAGCTCATTCAATGCTATTCTACACAGAAACCAGGCGCGAACCATAATTTTATTATTACATTTTATTTACTATAATTCAAAAGCATGAAAAGTCTTCTTTAAACTTTTAAATCCAAAAAAGACGAAGCTTAAAAAGATGCACTTTTCGGTCGTGTGATTTTTGTTCTTTTTAATCCAAATTTTGGTGGCATCATAATTATTTTTCATTAAAGTAATAGTAATGAAGTGAGTAAATTTCAGCACAATTATTTTTCTTTTGTTTTTAGAGGGAAGACAATCTTAACTTCTGTCCCCATAGCTCTGTAATAAGACTTTTCTGGTAAAGTGTTTTCACGTAAACGTAAAAAATTTTTAAGAAAGTACTGATAAAAACAGTTTTTACTCAATACTCAGGAAATTTGACATAATCCCAGTAATTCCTCTTATTTTAATTCATAGGAAGTAAAACAACGACTGGGAAAAAAAATTCATAAAATTCTTTTTATTATTTATAAAATTACTTTATTTCATTTCTTTCAAAATGGAATTTCTACAAAGCGGTTTACAATTTCATTTGTTGTACGTGATAGGGGTGATAAGGTTACTCGAAAATTGCAATATAATCGTGAAATAAGGGTAAAATCATAATTCAGTTTCTCTCGATCTCTTCACTGGTCATTCCATCGTCAGCTCATTCCAGGTGATATGGAAATTAGTGTTTGCAGATTAGTCTCTTTCCCAGACTGCTCTCCGCAACCATCCCCGTACTGCATTGTACATTAATGCTAGATCGCATTCATTTTACAATCGAAATTTTTTCAAGTGTAAGCTAGAAATGTTCATGTACTTTTGAAACTATTTCTTCAATAATTACGGGTGATATATGTATCTGTTGTTCATTTATTTATTATTAATTTTGTCAGGATCGTTAAGGCAGAATCAACTTTGTTCCTTACTACATTTTCCAGATAATACTAGCAAATTAAGTCATATTACAATTTTTTTGCTTATTATTTTCTCTTATTTTGTTTTCAGTCGTAGCATATGGACATCTCGTCTGTTGAGAAAGATACATGTGGCTGAAGTAAGTTTATGGGAAGTAGATACCGTATTGGAATCATATGATCCACTTTTGGCAAGACTTATATACGGAGAAGTATTCTGCCAAAGTCTGGGTAGAAGGCCAGTAGTACTGGAGTCAAAGTCCAGTATCCAGTTCTCCCAACAACCTCAGCAACTACCTCCATCACAGAGGCCGCACTCGTACATTCCGCCGCCATCGCCGTCCTTGGTGAATAGTAGAGGCATGACAATGGCCATTGTAAAGGTGAGTTTTTATTTAAGAATGTTTTCTTCTTCTTTCCGTATCTCCTTTGTGACGTGATCTTAAATGTGCTTATTGCCCCTCAAATTTCTGAAGCCACTCACCGAGAGGGGCCATAGGAAAAAAAATTATTGGTTTACATAATCCGTTTTGCTTGTCTCATTCAACGGCATTACCACAAGTGTTAGTAATTTTTCTGGTTATTTTGAGTTGGTAAACGACCGCCTTGTTTCTAAGAAGTTGCACGTTTGCGGTAGTTTAATGAAAACAAGGCAAAAGTTAATATCTACACAAAATTACGAAAGAAAAATTATTTACGAATGGTATTATTGAATATTAATTTCACGAATACTCAAATCTATGAAGTACAGAAATTATTTAATGGTTACCAATCTGTTTTAAAAAATATAAATTATTATTTTACAAATTTTAATTTTTTTTTTTTAGTAAAGAAAATGTTTATAATTAAATGGTTAATAAATTAAGCATAAATTACAGCTGGTTGGTAGGAATAGCCTAACATCAGTAACAAACCTAACAATGATCTGTCAGCTGATTAATGGAAGAACTACATCATGGTGTGTTATGGTTGTAATGTGCATCAAACTGGTTGAAATAATTCAATTGTGCAGCAATTTGCAATTGTGCAACAGTGACTGTTGAGTTTATGAATGAAATTATCAAAACTGAAAAATCGATTCTATGAATAGGCTGGGTAATGGCTTATATGAGGTTAATATATCATTGTGGCGCCGAGTACAAATATCAATTTTGAGTAACCTGCTCTGGCAAAGCATTACATATACTCTTTAACAAGGTATTTATTTATTTAACCGTTTGTAACGCAACAGTAAAATAGATATGAATATAAGCAAAATTCAAGTGCCTTGGTCGAAACTGTCGAGACGAACTTTGCATAAAAACTATATTGAAATAATAAATATGTGAGCGAAAAAACTACTTTGTCAGTGTTACATCAAAAAATACATACGAAAGTGCATAAGGTTAGAGAGATTATTTATTATTGTTTCAGTTATTTTGTACTTGCTTACGTATCTTAATTTTTTAGTTTTGAAACTGTTAATTTAATTCTTTTATAGTCCAGCATTCTGTTGTGATACGTAAACTTTACAAAGCCTTTAGGCACATTACCGTCCAACATTATATGATATATGTAAAATCACGACTGTCTCCCAACTTTAAAATATACGAACTTATAAGTTACATTTATAAATAAGATAATTATTGTTTTACTACTGGTAAGTACGTATACTAGATCGAACGTAATAGTCAGGCGGCGTAATTTGTGTTTCAAGATAGTGGAAGTATATTTTATGTCCAAAACTCTGAAGGTCAATGAATATCCCGAAACGCATCCGCATTAAAGAAAAAAAGCATGCAGTGACGGATAAAATAATATCTCAAGAGGGTTTGTATCTGTTTGAATCAAAGATCTGTTTAAAGTTCGTAATTATATTGTGTGATTAGCATTAAAAATGATCACTGACAAATTTTGCTTAAAGAATAAAGGCGGAACTGAGAGTTGCCTGACAGTATTAAAATATTTATTTCAAATACTATATCCTTGAATAAAAGTTTGCCTTGAATGGAATTTAGTTATGTATGAATTAAAACTTTTAATTTATTTATTGATCTATTTATTCTTTTGTTTTTATGTTCATAGGTTGGTGGATTTGGATTAGGCGGCATTACTAATGAAATCACCTATATGCAACCAAGTACTGGTAAATGGCGTCATCTTACTTCTATACCACATGTTGAACAATGCAATTTTGGCACAGCCGTACTGCACAATGATCTGTACGTGGTGGGAGGTTGTTTCAATCAATCACTTCAAGAAAACATCCATCCTTTTGGTTTCCGTTACTCACCTATACGTGATTCTTGGGCAACAATGGCGCCTATGCAACGGGAGAGATGTAGGTTTTCATTGAACGTAGTCGGTGGTTTTCTGTTTGCTGTTGGAGGTGTTTCAGAAGGTGACGGGCCTGTGCCGGAATGTGAAAGGTTAGTAACTATTATCAATATTTCTAAGATATATATTTATAAAAAAGTGGCTTCCATTTATTTTTATTTAAATTTATTTTTATATTTTAGATACGACCCATCTACAGACAGTTGGGAAAAGATGTGCCCCTTACCGGGAGCCAGTACTCAGCACGCTGCAGCTACTCTAGATAGTTATTTGTACGTATCCGGCGGTTTAGACAGAGATATTGCTCTTTCCACTATGAAAAGGTAAATCTTTCTATTCCTTAAATAAAAATTGAGCTAAAAGTATAGTAAGTTCTGCTCTGATAAATGCTCTCTTTGGTGTAGTTATGAACTAGGATTGATAACTGGGAGATCCCCAGTTTGAATCCCGGTTTGGCTACTTTTTATCTGTTAGGAAAAAACCAAGTTAATTGTAAGTATGTGCTTTCGCCCTCGTCCACATTTAATTAGTAGTTTGACATTAAGCGCTGCCTGAAAATATAATTGCTTTCTTTACTATACTTTCATATGCGTCTCAGTACCGTCTAGCTTAATAGTAGTCTTTTTACATATAAAATCTTTTGAATGATTTCTTTGAGACAGATATGATGGTGACGAAGACAGGTGGGAACTTTTATCTCCACTGTTGACTCCTAGAGCTGATCATACCATGCTTAGTTACAAAGGTAGATTGTATGTTTGTGGCGGATGGCTTGATGATGAACTTACTGGAAATAGAGTGAGTATACTTCAAACAAAAGTTTTTTTTTTTTTAAATATATGTATAGAAATGAACTACAAACAGTTCGAAATTAATACCATTTTACTGTTATTTTAATAATGTTCAAATAGGTACTGGTAGATTCGATAGACTGTTACGATCCTTCATTAGACAGATGGACTAGAATTACAACCGTACCGACGCCCAGGTACCATGCAGGCATTGTCGCATTGGATAACAAGATCTATTTCATCGGTGGATATCATAGTGACGACATGTTTGACACAGCTACTGGTACCTTCTTTGTTTGCTTTAGATAGTTAATCGAAACTTGACTAAAATTAGAAATGATTAGACGGAAAGAGGGCTCAGCAATATAATGTCCTAACAAAATTGAAAAATACAAACAAAAAATTAGCATAAGATCTTAAAATTTGCCCGGAAATTTCTTTCTGTAAGATAAAATTGACTTGCATGGTTCCTAACATATTTCAATATTTTCTAACATTTTCTCAAATATTTCAGAGAGATCAGAAGTAAATGTTTGAAGTACGATTGGGTAATCTGCTTCCTTATTTTAAGACAGCCTACTTTTGACTGGTCCATCTAAAAGAGTTTTCAATGAATTAAACAACTTGATAAACTAACACTGTTGTGTGCTCGTGAACTTGTTTTGTTGCAAAAACAAACGTAATTTTCTCATATGAAGATAAAAGGAATCCAGGAAAATGATTCACCGTTTGAAAGCTCATTAGACAAGGAAACTTTTATAAAAAGTGTCAGCACCTAGGTCGGATAATGATCACGTACGGGCTAAATGATTTTTCTTAAAAATTTCGATTACTATTATTTTTCCAGCATTCGGAGGAAGATTGAGGCTGTTTGGAGAATAACTTATGCTTCAAAATGGAATCAATTTTTATAAAATTTATCTGTCTTTCTAACCGTGTCATCAGAATCAAATTCGGACTAAAACTTTCTGAGTAATAACATTTTTATTGGAAAAAAATTAATTTTTTCAGAAAAAAATTTAAAGTGGCGTCACTCAAGAACAGTGGAAAATATGAAGTTGGCCAATACGTCATTGAACTCCACTTTAGATGTACTACACACAGTAGGCCTATGGACATTACTTACTGGTTCACCCTGTATATGTATGAATCAAAATTATGTTATATTTATCTCAATATTTTGCAGGCATAGAATGTTACGATCTATCAAATGATAGCTGGTCCTCTGGTGAAAAATATCCGCAGGATATCTGGGAGCATACGTGTGTCACCTTGTATATTCCCACATGTCGTGACGATATGGAAGTACTGTCATCTACCACATAGCATCGCCATTAGTTTTGTAGTCCATAATTATTTATTTATTTATAATAATTTATTAAAAGATATATTAATATATAAAAGATATTGTTTTAATATAAAATGAGATTATTTTTATATTTAGAGATGTTTTATTGAAGAGAATTTTTTATATTATTTTAATTTAGATCAGCAAATTTTTTTTTCGCATTAAATTATGTAAATCTATGTCATTATAGAGCCATCAGTAAATATAATTACCAATAATTATTATTTTTACAACTGCATAACAAAAAAAAAAAAATCTATAAAAGGTAATTTGCAAAAATACCTGCGTCATATTCTAAAATGTCGGATAGAGTTCTTTCTACAGAACTTTAATTTAGGAAGACTGATGTTGGCTAATGAAAGTTTGATTTGTGTAATTGTGATGAAGGCAAGTTTATATTGTGGTGTGTTGAGGATAATTAGAGGCTAGGAAAAACTAATTAAATATAGAATACTTTGTTGTGCTCATAGATTCAATGAAATAAATAATTGTTGTAAAAAAAAAAAAATTAAAAAAGACCAGTTTGGGATAGTGGGCACAGGTTTTCTACTTTCTTCTTTTTTTTTGACAATAGCAAAAAGTCATAGGAAGCCCAACTTAATTGTTGATTGATACAGAAACTACAGCAATCATAATTAAAGCAGAATTAGCCAAACATAGATACAGTTATAAACTTTGTGTAAATGCTTTAAATAGTGATCCATTCTATAATAAATAAATTCAAGCCTATATTACACTCTCCTGTAAAAGCGAAAGAGCGAATAATAAAAGTTTCGTCCATAATTAAAAATAATAAAAATTGGTCTTAAAAAGAAGTAATTCATAAAATAATTTTTCCCAATTTCTACTTAACTGTTTCTTAAATTTGTCTTTTAAAGTTAACAAAATTCGAGGTCTGGCTATTAAATAAGGAGACTGCTTATGAAAAAGAGTTATTTTAAAAATTATTCTACAATCGAATGCTCCCCTTCAATGTACTCCCCTCCCCTCGTCACACACCGTTTCATTCGTTTTTTCCATTGGTCAAAGCAATGCTGGAAGTCTTCTTTTGTAAGAGCAACTTAGGAGCTCCGCCGATTTTCGCTTCACCACTTCCATCAACATGAACCGGGTTCCTTTTAAGGCAGATTTGATCTTCGGAAACAGGAAAAAGTCAAAAGGGTGCTAAATCAGGCGAGTACGGCGCGTGTTCGAGCATTGGAGTGCCTCTAGCGCGTAATGCGCAGGTGCGTTCCCCTAGTGCAAGATCCACGACTTGTTTTGCCACAACTCCGGCCGTTTCTTACGAATTCGCTCTCGCATTGTTGCCAAAACTTTAAAATAGTAAGTTTGGTTTACAGTTTGACCCTCTAGAACCCATTCAGTCATCACGATGCCGTTTGATGTCGAAAAAAACGGAGTTGAAACAGAGTCAGGTCGACCTGGACGTTGGTTATCTTCGGTGGCTCTCTCAGCCTTCAGAAAACCGTTTATACCATTCGAAAGCACGCGCACGAGATAGAGAATTTTCACCACAGGCCGCTTTCAACAACTTATAGCACTCAGTCGCGAGTTTTTTTTTAATTTAACGAGAAATTTCACATTGATCCGTTGCTCGTGTTTTTCATCACACATTGTTATCGGCACGAGAAACAAATTCTAAAACGTTCATTTCTAACTTCTATAGAAAAAATACTACTACAACGACAAAAACGTGTTTTCATACTGGAATAATAGACACTTCCAGCTATCCAACGCTGCATTCGTTTCCCGCCCTACCATTCTAGGACGCCTTTTCGTTATTTAATAGCCAGACCTCGTATAAATCGCACTTTGTCAGTAAAGATTACTGAATATTAACTTGTTATACGATGGACAACTAAAATTATTACGCCGTTATTATTCTTTGTGTGACCAATTTGTGTTTTTTTTAAATGAATTTTCTGTAAAGGTACTTTAAATGGAAATAATACTACTTATTAGTAATCGTTGTCGTCGTAAAAAAAAATACTTCATATTGGTTTTAAAAAAAAATAATAATACATTCTTTTATATCTCAAAATTACTTGTAAATCTCATTTTTCACAAAACTAAAAGCATATTTGTAGTGCATTCAGCGATATTTGTGATCTTTAATAGTTTTTTTAAATAAAAGTTTTGTTGTATGAGGTTCTGAGCTCAACAGCCTTTTAATAAATGTTTCATGTAATATATTTACAATTACGTTAATTATAAGATTAATTAAATTAAATTCTCAACTGTATGTGGTTTAAATAGCAAAACGTAATTCATGTCTCACTAAATGTGATAGTAGTTCAATTTATGAATTGAAAATACATATGTTTATTAAGAAGCGGTCATAAATTGTTATAAAAAGTAATATTTCTTTTACCAGCTTGATAAGTGTCTGAACGAAAGAATTCTAATTCAATTCACGTGTTTAAATTCGAATATTCATATTACAATAAAAAGTCCTTCAATTTCAGGGCAGATCTCTCCCAATTTTCAAAATTACATTCTTTATAACATAACTATCTTACACTAGACTACATTCATTTGTATTAGAACTATCAGAATTAAACGTAAGTGAGTAATTCCTTTGTTAGAACTAACTCAACCTCTTCCACTTCTACACACAACCTCCACTCTGTCAACTTTACCCACAAACCAAGACTATCTTTAAATTCAGGTTCAGATAATTTTGTTAAATTTCTATGTTCATTATTGGCTTCAAATATTGAATCTCTACCTTTTTTCTTAGTTGTAGATTTTACAATCTTCTACAAAATTTCACTTCACGGGAAATTATAATCTTCCCATTTGTTAGCCATATCCTATATATTTTTGACTCTTCTGAATACCCTAAAAATATTCCGCTATTTATTCTAGGTGCAGAATCTAAACAATATGAACGACATCCAAAACTCTTGAAATATTTAATGTTAGGTTTCTGACCAAGCTACATACGGAGTTAATCCACTTAGACTGTTTGTGGGACATCTATTGGTTACGTAATTTGCTGTATTTACAGCTTCAGCCCAAAAGTTATCTGGAAGGATAGACTGGATTAATAAACATCTAGCAACATTAGGAAGTGTTCTATTTTTCCTTACAGATATCCCATTCTGTTCCGGTGTGTACGGAACTGTGAGTCTTCTTCTAATACCGCGTTCTTTTAAAAACGCATCAAAGTCGTCGTTAACATATTCCTTTCCATTATCACTTTGGAGAAACTTTATTTTCTTATTCTTTTGATTTTTGATCAAATTTACCAATTCCTTAAAGACTTTCAATAAATCATTTTATTTCGAAGAAATTGAATTTCTGTCCATCTTGTATTTTCATCAGTAAAGGTGACGATGTACTTAGATTTTCCATGAGATTCCCCTTGTACGGATCCAAATAAATCTGAATGAATGATTTCTAAAACGTCCACTTCTTTATTTGAATGTTTAGGAAATGTTGAGTGAATCATTTTTTCTTGAAGACAAATGTCACATTCTGATGAGCTATTTGTATTCTTAAGATCAATGCTCCTGATTACACCTTTCTTGAAAGCTTCCTTTAGATCTATAAAATTAATATGCCTCAAACGACGATGCCATAACATCAGTTCATTATTCGAATCTTCAGGAACGGAGTTCCACATATATTCTTAATTTTCACCGTACAGTTTACAGCTGTTTACACCCAAATCTCCAAACCGTACCATGAGTTTATTTTAAACTTCTCATTCTTCTACATGAACTATATATTTTATTTTATCTCTAGGACTACTGGTAGTGTCTTAATCTCATCCCCATGTCTCAGTCCTACACAAGTAAAATTTCGGAGAGACCTTCCTTTACTCTTGGGCAGATAACTTTGCTACGGCGTGCGACAAAGCAGAAAATCTTATGACCTGAAGATTTGAATTCGTAAATACTAACTTTTCTCTTTGCTTATTGCACTTTGTCCCTAGACTAACCGTACATCGCTGATTTGAAGCCACCGTTTCATACAATAAATTAGTTTGAATTTTTACAATACATTCTATATTTATTACTATTAGATAAACCCTTTTGCATTAGATATTATATTTTTGCTTTAATTTTTTGTCACGTGTAATGTGCCTACAATATAATATAATTTCGTTTTCGTTTAATAATAATAAAATTAATAAACTAGGCTTTTCTTTAAATATCATTAAAGCAAAAGCTGCTAAAATAATCTTACTACTTTAGTCCTTCTTGAAAGAACGATGTAAGGAAATAAGTTTGTCAACTCTTGACCTAGGTACGTGCCTATGTTTTTAAATATACGTATATTTGTTATATATTTTGTCTTTATTACTGTTTTAAAAATGATTTCTTTTATTCTTTGATATTTGACTTAGTTATTATTTTTTATTTACCAATAAATGATTTATAATGTAAAGCTGTGATAACAGTGGGTGATTCGGTGTTTTTTAATACAAATTAATTAATAATAAATAGGATATAAAATTCATAGTTTAGATTATTAAAACTTTTTTAATAAATGTATTCCTTACCATTTTCTGTGTTTCTGTACAGTTGAAAAGTAATTAATTAAAAAATGAAATAAATTCATATATTTGTTGTTTACAAAAAAATTATTTTTTTAATTTTTATTAAATGTATCCTGAATATAACTTTGATCCTCATAAGTAGAAACAGAACTGGATAGAAAGAAAATAAATTAATTTGGCACTTTTAAGCTCTCTATGAAATTAAAATGTTTGTTTCTTAATAAGCTACATGTACTGCTCAGCAAAACTTCAAAGTTTTATGATTAATTTATTGTTTTAGGTTTAATTTGCTATGTTTATGTTAATAATATTTGTAAATAAATAAATACTGTTTTTTGCGACTTGATATTTATTTAATACAGGAAATATTTAGAGTGATATGAAATAAAAATCGTAAGTATAATCTCAGATGCCAGTCAAACTACTATTTAAGAGTATCTGAAGAAGGTTTTTTCGTCTATAAGAACTGTTTCCGGTTTTTCTGATGTCCATATGGAAGAAAGGTTTGGTGTGGGTGTCGGGTTCACGCAGTGATGGTGATAGTTGTATGATTCTGTTTGCCTTCGGGAAAAATTTGTTTAATCTTTTCTTTTCTCGACCAACTGCCACCAAGAATATTCAGAGGATCTTTTAAGTTTTGGTTTTACCACTGCAACTTCAAGCTAAAATCAACCTACCGTATCCTACTATTTAAAGGCAATAAATTTTAGGACATTTTTTAAAATTATTTTAAATCAAATGTTTTTTTAAAAACATGGTATTTCTTGCACAAAAACAAAAGTGACGAAGCACAGTTGAGATCATTACGTTGATTTTAACTCGCATCATCTCGAGAGTGTGATTCATCAGTTAGTTTGGTGTACAGAATTTGGCCATAAATTTCTGTCACACACTATACACTTTCTGACTGAATAACAAAGATGATGCATCTACCCAGTATGTGATTACTAGCTGTAATGTGGAGACACACTCCACAACTTGGGGCGAACTCTTTTAAGAGCGACCGGTTGTGAATTTATAGCTGCTCTCTGTGAGGGGCCACCCTAAAAGTTATATTTTGATTTGGGTATTTTTCCTTATCACTATATTTTCAAAACAATTTTAGAAGTATGTTTATGGTCACTTCTAAACTTATTTTTGTTTTTCGTAACGAATAATGTCTATAATCTAAAAAGCATTGAAAGGTTAAGACAGTGCAGATTATAACCTTATCGATATCAGTTAGTCTTAGTATGCCATAACTTTACGAGTACGAGCAAATAGGTGGACCACCGCAATATTTTTTCTACTGATTCCGTTCAGTTCTTTTGATCATTGATCATCTGTAACTAGTTTTCTAATCGTTTATTAAACTTTATCTGAAAAGAATGGGAACATATTTTAGTTTTTCTCAAATTTCAAGTTCTGGCAAGTTTCAATTAATCATCAAAATTATTGAAGAAGCTTATGTTTCTTCTTCAGTCAAAGTTTCGTAAATTATGGTTTCTACAGTTTCTGTAAAATTCAGCATGCCGTACACTGCAATCACGAGTTTGTGTAAACTTGGAAAACAGTTAACTGTAAGTGGTTAAATTCATTTTTATGGATTCATGAATATAAAGAACTAGAGTTAATCCGCAGGTAACTTTCTAACAAATTTTTTGAACCAAAGATGTTCATTAATCATTCAAAGATATCAAATTTTGATATCAGTGTACTTCTAAGGCCTAAAGATTATCAAAGGGAACTAAGTGTTCGAGTATGCTACTTCTAAGAGTTGAAGTCATCCAGAATTTATATTAAAGGAATTCCAAAATCCAAGTAAGTCTTTTCTCTGTTTTTTAATATATATTTTAGTTTAATCTATTTTCAGTTTAGTTTTAGTTTAAACTGATGTAATTAGTATCAGCTTCATTCCTTCTTTAATATTTTCTTTGTGAAAGTAATTTCTTGCCACCTCATTTAATAACTCATTAACTTTCTCTCTTTCTCTATTATGCTTAAACATATAGCTTTGATAAATATCGTATGAAAAAAAAACTCAAAATTACAGAAAAAAATTCCAAAAAGTTTTATTACGTAGAAAGGATGGCATACAAAATATTAAAGTGGTATCTAATCAAAAGTAATAGTTTTTGAAACTGATGATCAGTACTTTTAAAAATCCTTTTCAATTCGAAAAAAATAAATACCTTTAGCTCAATGTTTAAACAAATGTTATGTTGCTAGATAATTACTCTTATATTTAAGATTTTGTTCACTCTCAACCATTAATTATAAAAGCTATAATTATTTTTTCTAAGTTATTTTATTCGTTTATATTTTGGTTTTGAGTGTTTTATATTTAATTTTGTTCTGGCCACATACGAGTACTTTGTATCAAACCTGTAACCTAATAGAAACTAACTGAACGAACCTAAACTAAACGAACTCAGTTTAAGAAGTTTTGTTGAAGCCAATCCTATTGGCTTTAACTTCCAAGTGATAAGTTTAAAGATAGTATTTTAATTGCATTGATTATTGATGCTTAATATTATTCCGAAATGCGTGCCGTAAATTATATTGGACTGTTGTAGAGGAAAACCTAATATTTATTAGTTTCAGTATTAAAATTGCATTAAAAAAGGTTTCAAAATAGAGACCTATTTATTTTTTAATAAGCACTTTTTATTCTCTTCATTTACCGTTGTATTTTTCTGTCCTTTACCAGCTCGCAGTTTCCATGAGAGCTCTTCTTTACATCCAGCAGCATGTCCTCACATTCGTTCACAGACATTTCTACATCGCGGACAATTGAAACATAAAGAAATGTACGTACTGTATCCTCTGGAGCTCTTCTTCAGGTAGGCTTATTGTATTATACATAAAGGAAGCTATCCACTCCATCTGTGGAGCTTCCGATATTTAAATCATTTCAACAGAAAATAAAACTTTTTTAGATAAATTATATTGTTTTCTTACAATCTGAATGATTTGTTTTTTTAAGTAGGTTTTAATTTGATTGAACAATTCAATACGTAAACACACGTAAACTTGTGTTTCTCAAATAAAACTATAGTTCGGTCGGTCCAAGTGTTCTTACTTTAACGAAAAAAGTTTCAATTTGATTGAATAATTCAACATGTGTAAAAAGAGTATAGAGTGTCTTCCCTTTGTTGGGCCTTGCATATAATTGCTATAATTGTTTTCATTAAAATTAAACAATTTCGTACTAGTTTAAATTTATATATAGTATAAATTTGAAAAGAGGTGTTGTTTTTATTTAGACAGATTTCTCGTTAATTTGAATCCATAATGTACTAGTTTAAACTTTCTTTAAGTAAATTAAAAGCAAATTCTGGGCAAAAAGTTAAATTGATTGAAAAATAGGTTTAGTTCAACTTATTTTTATAAACAGATTGTTCATTGATATGTTTGAATGTTAATTTTCAGATAAAAACAGCCGTTACTAGAAGAGTACGCCTGCTAAACTTCATCACATTGAACCAACCGTGCAAAGACGTTGGAAAACATCTATCCAGTTAAAGTTTACAAAGAATTTTTGTTATTAATCAACTATTTAAGATATAGAGTATAAATTAAACTAATTATTAAGAAACCTTACGTTCAACTTATGATATTGTTGAAAAGAAAATGTAGAATTGGTAGCAAAAAAAAAAAAAAGTGCATTTTTAAAAAGTAATTTACCTAAATGAATACATATAATTAAATAAGTATATTACAATACTAAATATTACAAAATTAAAAAAAAAGAACTGAGACGAGATGGTCTTTAACAACTCCTAATTGTTCACATGCCAAAAACTAGAGAGAGTCACCAAAATGATTAAATGTGAGTGTAACGCGGCCCTATATAAGTCATGAGAGTCACCAGCATGGTTAAATGTGTGTGCAAGGTGGTCCTATAGAAGCCATGAGAGTCACCAGCATGGTTAAATGTGTTTAAATGTTTTAGAAATATATGTGTAAGGTAGTCCTATGTAGTTCTAGAGAGTCGCCAGCATGGTTAAATGTGAGTGTAAGGTAGTACAGTGTAGGTCTAGAGGGTCGCCAGCATGGTTAAATGTGACTGTAGGGTAGTCGTATGTAGTTCTAGAGAGTCACCAACATGGTTAAATGTGAGTGTAAGGTAGTACAATGTAGGTCTAGAGGGTCGCCAACATGGTTAAATGTGAGTGCAAGTCATGAGAGTCGCCAGCATGGTTAAATGTGTGGTTTAACTAACTTCTCAGGCAGGCAACTGGTCACGAAACTCGAACTACCTTGTCTTCTACTTAAGATTTTTTTTGTAATGGTTTACTACAGGAGTATCCAAAAATTTAAAAACTTTGAATTCATAACTATAGTTTAAGGATGTTTTAAAGCAAAAATTTATTTTAAGGAAAATTTTTACTTCCAAGAAATATTGATTCATTTATGTAAACAAGACTAAAAATTACTGCTTAACTCGAGAACTTATCTCACAAATAATTTTTTTTTTTCTGATTTAAATCCATTTATTTTGAAAAGAATGCTGAGAAAAATTTATTTATTAATTAGATAAGTTTTTCCAATCTGGTTGTTTGACTTTCTGGAAAAACTATAAAATTGAAGGTAATAACACCTCTTTCTTACTGTAATTCTCAATAATTTTTTTACTTTCTGATGATAAATTTTCGACTTGTTAGTCACAACCATCTAATTCTTTTTTCCCCAAAATTTAAGGAAACTTACAAGAGGCAGGCAATTTTACCCAATAAGTTGGACTCAAAAACTGACACATTAATGATTTATTAGTTTTTTTTAGTGTATTCCCCTTTTTTAAATGACCGACAGCAAATATAAATTAAGGCTTAGTTCAAGGCAACTAGTTCATTAATGAATTGAATAATCATAAAGTAAAATTATCTGGAGCTACGAGTATTACAATCTGTTACAATTTTGCCTGACTTCTTCTCTGTTCTTTATTGCCATTTATTGATCTACCTTTTTTTAAAAGTTATAATTCAAAGTAATCAGAGCAAATTCTCTTAAAAAGTTCACTGTACTTGGATGAAACTAAAAGTTGTTAGTATTGCTTTAAAATTTAAGCATGTTGTGACGACATTATTTCAGATTTAATTTAATGATGATATTGCTATAGGATAATAAAAGCTTACTGATAATCTTACCATTTGCTACGAATAATACCGATCCAATCATTATCTTAAACAACATCAGTTTATGAGACATTGTCTGATATTTTATAATTCACTAATTTTCACAAAACTTTTTGTAAAAACTGACTCGTTTCACTTTTACAACTTATTTCAATTGAAACAATTTTCTACAGTTCAACTGCAAGTTGAAGAAAAGTGAAAGTAATAGATAAGAAATGAGGATATCTCATAACTTTTTACAGGTCTATTTACCTTTTCTTCCGGGTTTGCATTGAGCGCATTTATTTTATTTATCAACATCAAGGGGGTCATTGCAGTAAAAGTAATTACTGACTTATTAATAATGTAATCATTTAATGAACCCTTCTTTTGATTTCTCAAATGCCAGACTGTCGCCTCATTTAACTTATAAAGTTTACAATCAATTCTAAAAATTATTCCCAAGGACTTTGACTTATTGTAGTGAAACTACGTTCTATTCATCTTTGTTGCATTTCTAGACTGTCCTAAACTTATCTAGATTTACTGGTGGATTATCTCACGTCGTTTTCCCTTATTTAAAATAAAAACAAAAATAAAGATTCACAACCGCTATAAAGTATAGCAAAGTATTTACCAAACTCTTAATTACTTAGGAATTTCATCAGCTCTAGCGTTCGTATTCTAAAAACCTAAAGATAATTTAGATGGGTATCTTAGTCCACGATCTGAGGGATCCATTCACGTCACAAAACTCCCCCAGCTTTTCTAGACCTCTTCCTACTTTATCATCAAATGGTAAGTAACTCGAAGTATACCTTAATGAGTTATTAAGAAAATGGGTCACAAGTTTCCGTCTACACTTATCTATTGTTCTTTAATATGATATAATAATCAATTATAATGCGTAAATGATCAGTAATTGCGAGCTAAAATTTCATTGTGAAAGAATATTGACGTAACTAGCTTTTCCACTCTGAAGATTGGGTAAAGCCTGATTTGAGTTATTTAAAAAATGGTTCACAGGTAAATGTTTCCGCCTACACTTAACTATTATTCTTTAATATGATGTAATAATCAATTATAATGCGTGAATGATCAGTAATTGCGAGCTAAAATTTCATTGTGAAAGAATATTGACGTAACTAGCTTTTCCACTCTGAAGATTGGGTAAAGCCTGATTTGAGTTATTTAAAAATTGGTTCACAGGTAAATGTTTCCGCCTACACTCAACTATTACTCTTTAATATGATGTAAAATTCAATTATAAAGCGCAAATGATCAGTAATTGCGAGCTAAAATTTCATTATAAAAGAATATTGACGTAACTAGCTTTTCCACTCTAAGGCTTACATATGAAACAATTTCAATGCAAGATTAAGATCTTACTGCTAACGTAGAATTATAGGCAATGAAGAATTTATACAAATATTAACTTAAAAGATAAAATTATTTCTTAGGTTCGTGGAAATTCGCCACGTATAAGAGAGTAGGTAATAGGTTAAGTAGTTATTACGGATTATTCTTAAAAACAGCTTCAATGATTTGGTTCAAACTTTGTGTACTTTTTATTTAAGCTGTATTACATTAATTTTACTGAAAACTGTTTTCTGAAATCTTATTTTGAGACCATTTTTAGAGTACACCTTCATCCCTAGGTCTAACTCGTAAACTAGCATTTAAATAAAATTTTAAGTTTTACCACTAATTTATTATTAAACTTTACCTATTATTTAATAAAAATTCCAAATTTGAAGAAAATCTATCTAGCAGATTTTCAAGAATTAGCCAAAGAAGGTTAGAAGTATAGGTGCTCATTTTTGCCTTAAAAAACAATTTCTAATGGAAAATCAATTTTTAACTACTCATTTCAACTTGATAATTTAATATTCTTTCATTTTTTAAAAGAAAAAAATTAGTATTATTAATTTTTAATTGGAACTACTTTTTGTATTCTCCGCAAAACCATGTGCTTAGGTGTGACGTCATAAAGTAGTCCCAAATTATTTATTAAAAAAAAGACTTTAAACCTATTAATAGTGTGGGAAAATCATTTTTTTATCTAAATTAACTTGTTATTAATCCATTTTAAAAAGAATTATGCTTAAATTTGATTTTATAAAAAATCCAAGTTCAAATATGGCGACTAACGGATTTTTGCAGTCAGTTGCCATTGGGCTCCCGACCAGTCAACATCTATGTAGTTCATGTAAGTAAGATTTTACTATTTTTTTAATTAAATTCAATCAAATTTTTATTAAAATTAATAGAAAATTAAATTAGTGATACAACTATATTAAATTTACGGGGTCTTAGATATTTTTTTATTAAAAAATTAAACAAAACATTAATTGAATTAGCACGTGGTCGACCAATGAATCTTGCATGCCTGAGCAAGCAATGATTCGTATTTCTTTAATTATTTTTCTATTTCACTTTATTAATTTTTACATTTTAACTGGAAATTAATTTGAATTATTATTTTAAATATTTTTTTTACTAAAAAATTAAACAAATTGAATTAGCACGTGGTCGACCAATGAATCTTGCATGCCTGGACAAGCAATGATTCGTTTTTCCTTAATTATTTTTCTATTTCCCTTTGTTAATTTTTACACTTTAACTTGAAATTAATTTTTATTATTTAAATTTTTTTTTTATAATCTGAGCAATTTCTAAAATTCATTTCAGATACTTAAGTACATTTAAATTAATATTTTTGAATTAATTTATTTTTATTTTTTGTAACTGCACTCTTGAAATAGCTTTTTACCTTGGAACACTTCTTAACCACTTCACTAAAACAATCAATAATCCAAATTATGAAGCAAGTCACCCCGAACAGGCGATTGTCTTTACCTACCTTGAACTGAATACGCAGAGGTTAAGTAAATTTTGGAAAAAACAAGTAAGTAATATTTATTATTATATTCAATAAGAACTGCAAATTAAAAATTTTAAATAGAAATTCAAATAGTTTAAAATAAAATGAATTAATGAAATCAATTAAGGATTCAAATGAAACATGCTACAAACTACAATTGATTGGATTTTGAAATAATTTTAAAGCGCACAATATGAAAGACAACCTTCACTTTAGAGTTAAGCAATAAATAAAAAGAAAGATGTAAATATCGTTGATTTAAAATACACTAAGTGAATATATAAGATTTTTATGAGAAATGGGTAAGTTAATTACTTCCTAAAGTTGATCTAAAACAATCTTCATTAAATTCATTCTTTAAAAACAATATCGAGATTTTCAGTTAGTACATTTCATTAATAAGGACAACTATTCCTAGAACTTATTGTTATTAAGAAATTCGGTAGATAGAGGTTTTTGGGGAGCAAAAACTGATCTCTACCTCCTCGAGGTGCTCCCTGGGCAACTACTCCCGGGAGTAGGCTAACAGAGACAGTACACTTTTCTAACTTATTAAATTAATTTTTTTTCCAAATTTAATTAAAAGTTGTAGAATATAAAAGTATCTGGTGCAGTATCGCGAACGTTTGGGATATCTATATCAAAACTATACAAATTATTTAATAGGTTATTTACTAGGATATTCTTTTATTAACAAATTCTCATCCATATATATATATAAAAATAGTTTTAAGAATTAACTTAATCATAAGTGGCTATAAAAAATGATACAAAGCACTAGTTTTAGTTACAGTATTAGTTATGGTTTAGTTTTAGAGTAGGTAATGAATTAAGTATTAGTTGTAGTTATATGTATAGTTTTAAGAATTAGTTATAAAAGTAGGTAGTTTTAAGAATTAATTATAAAAGTAGGTATAGTTTTAAGTATTAGTTATAAAAATAGGTATAGTTTTAAAAATTAGTTGTAGAAATACTAGGTATAGTTTTAAGATTTAGATATAGTAGTAGGTATAGTTTTAAGAATTAGTTATAAAAGTAGGTAGTTTTAAGAATTAATTATAAAAGTAGGTATAGTTTTAAGTAATAGTTATAAAAATAGGTATAGTTTTAAAAATTAGTTGTAGAAATACTAGGTATAGTTTTAAGATTTAGATATAGTAGTAGGTATAGTTTTAAGAATTAGATATAGAAGTAGGTATAGTTTTAAGAATTAGATGTAGAAGTAGGTATAGTTTTAAGAATTAGTTATAGAAGTAGGTATAGTTTTAAGAATTAGTTGTAGAAGTAGGTGTAGTTTTAAGTATTAGATATAGAAGTATGTATAGTTTTAAGAATTAGTTATAAAAGTAGGTAGTTTTAAGAATTAATTATAAAAGTAGGTATAGTTTTAAGTATTAGTTATAAAAATAGGTATAGTTTTAAAAATTAGTTGTAGAAATACTAGGTATAGTTTTAAGATTTAGATGTAGTAGT
Source organism: Rhodnius prolixus (assembly GCF_049639745.1). Lineage (NCBI taxonomy): Eukaryota > Metazoa > Arthropoda > Insecta > Hemiptera > Reduviidae > Rhodnius > Rhodnius prolixus. Next base: position 6,990,231 of record NW_027411583.1, on the reverse strand, counting down.
AGGTATAGTTTTAAGAATTAGTTATAAAAGTAGGTAGTTTTAAGAATTAATTATAAAAGTAGGTATAGTTTTAAGAATTAGTTATAGAAGTAGGTATAGTTTTAAGAATTAGTTGTAGAAGTAGGTGTAGTTTTAAGTATTAGATATAGAAGTATGTATAGTTTTAAGAATTAGTTATAAAAGTAGGTAGTTTTAAGAATTAATTATAAAAGTAGGTATAGTTTTAAGTATTAGTTATAAAAATAGGTATAGTTTTAAAAATTAGTTGTAGAAATACTAGGTATAGTTTTAAGATTTAGATATAGTAGTAGGTATAGTTTTAAGAATTAGTTATAAAAGTAGGTAGTTTTAAGAATTAATTATAAAAGTAGGTATAGTTTTAAGTATTAGTTATAAAAATAGGTATAGTTTTAAAAATTAGTTGTAGAAATACTAGGTATAGTTTTAAGATTTAGATATAGTAGTAGGTATAGTTTTAAGAATTAGTTATAAAAGTAGGTAGTTTTAAGAATTAATTATAAAAGTAGGTATAGTTTTAAGTATTAGTTATAAAAATAGGTATAGTTTTAAAAATTAGTTGTAGAAGTAGGTGTAGTTTTGAGTATTAGATATAGAAGTATGTATAGTTTTAAGAATTAGTTTTAAAAGTAGGTAGTTTTAAGAATTAATTATAAAAGTAGGTATAGTTTTAAGTATTAGTTATAAAAATAGGTATAGTTTTAAAAATTAGTTGTAGAAATACTAGGTATAGTTTTAAGATTTAGATATAGTAGTAGGTATAGTTTTAAGAATTAGATATAGAAGTAGGTATAGTTTTAAGAATTAGATATAGAAGTAGGTATGGTTTTAAGAATTAGTTATAAAAGTAGGTAGTTTTAAGAATTAATTGTAAAAGTAGGTATAGTTTTAAGTATTAGTTTTAAAAATAGGTATAGTTTTAAAAATTAGTTGTAGAAATACTAGGTATAGTTTTAAGATTTAGATATAGAAGTAGGTATAGTTTTAAGAATTAGATATAGAAGTAGGTATAGTTTTAAGGATTAGTTATAAAACTAGGTAGTTTTAAGAATTAGTTATAAGAATAAGTATAGTTTAAGAATTACTTGTAGAAATAGGTATAGTTTTAAATATTAGATTTAGAAGTAGGTATAGTTTTAAGGATTAGTTATAAAACTAGGTAGTTTTAAGAATTAGTTATAAGAATAAGTATAGTTTTAAGAGTTAGTTGTAGAAATAGGTATAGTTTTAAATATTAGATTTAGAAGTAGGTATAGTTTCAAGAATTAGTTATAGAAGTAGGTATAGTTTTAAATATTAGATATAGAAGTAGGTATAGTTTTAAGTATTAGTTATAGAAGTAGGTATAGTTTTAAGCGCATTTAAATGCCATCATATCAGTTTACATTCAATGTAAAAGCTCAGGTGTTATGAGATTCAATTTTAATAGATAATTGCATTAAAAGGAGTAGGATTAGGGCAGCTTTAATCAAAAAATGATGCAAGTGCCTCGATTTGATTTTTATTTGTTGCTCCAAATAATGCAAATAATAAAATGGTGACTTAAATATGGTTTCTGTCATTAGATTGACATTAACATATTCTTATAAATTAATATCTCAGAGAACTGATTTTGATGCTAATTTTTATAAATGCACTTTTAGTTTTTTATTCCTCTGAAACTTTCTGCACCTTTCACATCTTTGCATGTTAATAAAAAAATAATTGCTAGCTTAAATTTGAGACTTAATTTTTCTAGGGTTCACTAATACGTTATACGATATTTTAACAGTATGGTACCATACTACTAATATCTGGGCAACTAAATAATTTAAGAAATGTCTGTGGGGAATAAAACGGAGCGCGTACTGGTGATATTAGTATTGGGGGAACTCCTAGGCAACGATAAAATCGGATATCCGGGTATTTTGATAATCCGTGAATGTCAAAATAATTCGGTGTTAAATATCCTCCGTCCGAGTTACAATTTTATTTTAAAAAGCTTAAAAGATTATTCGGTGTGGAGCGTGTTCGGGAAGTAATACGGTGTGGCAAACGGAACTGAAACGGTTTGCGGTGTATTTCGATAATATGTGATCTCTAGAACAATTATATAAGCCATATGACCGAACAATTAGTTAGCTGTTTAAACATTTAGTATAAACTATTTAAGTATTTAGTTTATAAGTTGGCAAAGTTGTATGGGCAGTATGCCCCTGCTATATTAGAAGGAACCGTATCTTTAGAAACCCACTGGATGTCTTAAGTAATTAGAAAGGCAGTATGCTTCAGTCATATCAGAAGAAACCATATCTTAGGAATCTCAGCGGATGGCTGAAGTATCTAGTTTGTAAGTTAGGTTAAGCTTAGTTGTAAGTTGGGCAGTATGCCCCTACAATATGAGAAGAAACCATATCTTAGGAATCCCAGTGGATGGCTGAAGTATCTAGTTTGTAAGTTAGGTTAAGCTTAGTTGTAAGTTGGGCTGTATGCCCCTACAATATGAGAAGAAACCATATCTTAGGAATCTCAGCGGATGGCTGAAGTATCTAGTTTGTAAGTTAGGTTAAGCTTAGTTGTAAGTTGGGCAGTATGCCCCTGCAATATGAGAAGAAACCATATCTTAGGAATTTCATTGGATGGCTAAAGTATCTAGTTTGTAAGTTAGGTTAAGCTTAGTTGTAAGTTGGGCAGTACGCCCCTGTAATACGAGAAGAACCCATATCTTAGGAATCTCAGTGGATGGCTGAAGAATCTAGTTTGTAAGTTAGGTTAAGCTTAGTTGTAAGTTGGGCTGTATGCCCTTACAATATGAGAAGAAACCATATCTTAGGAATCTCAGCGGATGGCTGAAGTATCTAGTTTGTAAGTTAGGTTAAGCTTAGTTGTAAGTTGGGCAGTATGCCACTGCAATATGAGAAGGAATCATATCTTAGGAATCTCAGTGGATTGCTGAAGTATCTACTTAGTAAGTTAGGTTAAGATTAGTTGGAAGTTGGGCAGTATGCCCCTGCAATATGAGAAGAAACCATATCTTAGGAATCTCAGTGGATATCAGAAGAAACTAGTTTGTAAGTTAGATTAAGCTTAGTTTTAAGTTGGGCATTACGCCCTTGCAATATGAGAAGAAACCATATCTTAGGAATCTCAATGGATCGCTAAACTATTTAGTTTATAAGTTAAGATAAGCTTAGTTTTAAGTTGGGCATTAGGCCTCTGCAATACGAGAAGAAACCATATCTTAGGAATCTCAATGGATCGCTAAATTATTTAGTTTATAAGTTAGGTTAAGCTTAGTTTTTAGTTGGGCAGTAAGCTTTGGCAATATGAGAAGAAACCATATCTTAGGAATCTCAGTGGATGGCTGAAGAGTCTAGTTTGTAAGTTAGATTAAGCTTAGTTTTAAGTTGGGCATTACGCCCCTGCAATATGAGAAGAAACCATATCTTAGGAATCTCAGTGGATGGCTGAAGAATCTAGTTTGTAAGTTAGATTAAGCTTAGTTTTAAGTAGGGCATTACGCCCCTGCAATATTAGAAGAAACCATATCTTAGGAATCTCAATGGATCGCTAAATTATTTACTTTGTAAGTTAGGTTAAGCTTAGTAGTAAGTTGAGCTGTAATCCCCTGCAATATGGGAAGAAACCATATCTTAGGAATCTCAGTGGATGGCTGAAGAATCTAGTTTGTAAGTTAGATTAAGCTTAGTTTTAAGTTGGGCAGTATGCTTCTGCAATATAAGAAGAAACCAGATCTTAGGAATGTCAGTGGATGGCTGAAATATCTAGTTTGTAAGTTAGATTAAGCTTAGTTGTAAGTTGGGCATTACGCCTCTGCAATATGAGAAGAAACCATATCTTAGGAATCTCAGTGGATGACTGAACCATCTAGTTTGTGAGTTAGATTAAGCTTAGTTGTAAGTTACGCATTACGCCCCTGCAATATGAGAAGAAACCATATCTTAGGAATCACAGTGGATGGCTAAAGTATCTAGTTTGTAAGATAGGTTAAGCTTAGTAGTAATTTGAGCTGTAATCCCCTGCAATATGAGAAGAAACCATATCTTAGGAATGTCAGCGGATGGCTGAAATATCTAGTTTGTAAGTTAGGTTAAGCTTAGTTGTAAGTTGGGCATTACGCCCTTGCAATATGAGAAGAAACCATATCTTAGGAATCTCAATGGATCGCTAAACTATTTAGTATATAAGTTAGGATAAGCTTAGTTTTAAGTTGGGCATTAGGCCTCTGCAATACGAGAAGAAACCATATTATAGGAATCTCAATGGATCGCTAAATTATTTAGTTTATAAGTTAGGTTAAGCTTAGTTTTTAGTTGGGCAGTATGCTTTGGTAATATGAGAAGAAACCATATCTTAGGAATCTCAGTGGAAGGCTGAAGAATCTAGTTTGTAAGTTAGATTAAGCTTAGTTTTAAGTTGGGCATTACGCCCCTGCAATATGAGAAGAAACCTTATCTTAGGAATCTCAGTGGATGGCTGAAATATCTAGTTTGTAAGTTAGGTTAAGCTTAGTTGTAAGTTGGGCACTATGCACCTGCAATATGAGAAGAAACCATATCTTAGGAATGTCAGTGGATGGCTGAAATATCTAGTTTGTAACTTAGGTTAAGCTTAGTTGTAAGTTGGGCATTACGCCTCTGCAATATGAGAAGAAACCATATCTTAGGAATGTCAGTGGATGGCTGAAATATCTAGTTTGTAAGTTAGATTAAGCTTAGTTGTAAGTTGGGCATTACGCCTCGGCAATATGAGAAGAAACCATATCTTAGGAATCTCAGTGGATGACTGAACAATCTAGTTTGTAAGTTAGATTAAGCTTAGTTGTAAGTTGCGCATTACGCCCCTGCAATATGAGAAGAAACCATATCTTTGGAATCTCAGTGGATCGCTAAATTATTTAGTTTGTAAGATAGGTTAAGCTTAGTAGTAATTTGAGCTGTAATCCCCTGCAATATGAGAAGAAACCATATCTTAGGAATCTCAGTGGATGGCTGAAGAAACTAGTTTGTAAGTTAGATTAAGCTTAGTTTTAAGTTGGGCATTACGCCTCTGCCATATGAGAAGAAACCATATCTTAGGAATCTCAATGCATCGCTAAATTATTTAGTTTAAAAGTTAGGTTAAGCATAGTTTTAAGTTGGGCAGTATGCTTCTGCAATATGAGAAGAAACCATATCTTTGGAAATTCAGTGGATGGCTAAAAAAACTAGTTTGTAAGTTAGATTAAGCTTAGTTGTAAGTTGGGCATTACGTCCCTGCTATATGAGAAGAAACCGTATCTTAGGAATCTCAGTGGATGGCTAAAGAATCTAGTTTGTAAGTTAGGTTAAGCTTAGTAGTAAGTTGGGCATTACGCCTCTGCAATATGAGAAGAAACCATATCTTAGGAATGTCAGTGGATGGCTGAAATATCTAGTTTGTAAGTTAGATTAAGCTTAGTTGTAAGTTGGGCATTACGCCTCTGCAATATGAGAAGAAACCATATCTTAGGAATCTCAGTGGATGACTGAACAATCTAGTTTGTAAGTTAGATTAAGCTTAGTTGTAAGTTGCGCATTACGCCCCTGCAATATGAGAAGAAACCATATCTTAGGAATCTCAGTGGATGGCTAAAGTATCTAGTTTGTAAGATAGGTTAAGCTTAGTAGTAATTTGAGCTGTAATCCCCTGCAATATGAGAAGAAACCATATCTTAGGAATCTCAGTGGATGATTGAAGAAACTAGTTTGTAAGTTAGATTAAGCTTAGTTGTAAGTTGGGCATTACGTCCCTGCAATATGAGAAGAAACCATATCTTAGGAATGTCAGTGGATGGCTGAAATATCTAGTTTGTAACTTAGGTTAAGCTTAGTTGTAAGTTGGGCATTACGCCTCTGCAATATGTGAAGAAACCATATCTTAGGAATGTCAGTGGATGGCTGAAATATCTAGTTTGTAAGTTAGATTAAGCTTAGTTGTAAGTTGGGCATTACGCCTCTGCAATATGAGAAGAAACCATATCTTAGGAATCTCAGTGGATGACTGAACAATCTAGTTTGTAAGTTAGATTAAGCTTAGTTGTAAGTTGCGCATTACGCCCCTGCAATATGAGAAGAAACCATATCTTTGGAATCTCAGTGGATCGCTAAATTATTTAGTTTGTAAGATAGGTTAAGCTTAGTAGTAATTTGAGCTGTAATCCCCTGCAATATGAGAAGAAACCATATCTTAGGAATCTCAGTGGATGGCTGAAGAAACTAGTTTGTAAGTTAGATTAAGCTTAGTTTTAAGTTGGGCATTACGCCTCTGCCATATGAGAAGAAACCATATCTTAGGAATCTCAATGCATCGCTAAATTATTTAGTTTAAAAGTTAGGTTAAGCATAGTTTTAATTTGGGCAGTATGCTTCTGCAATATGAGAAGAAACCATATCTTTGGAAATTCAGTGGATGGCTAAAAAAACTAGTTTGTAAGTTAGATTAAGCTTAGTTGTAAGTTGGGCATTACGTCCCTGCTATATGAGAAGAAACCGTATCTTAGGAATCTCAGTGGATGGCTAAAGAATCTAGTTTGTAAGTTAGGTTAAGCTTAGTAGTAAGTTGGGCATTACGCCTCTGCAATATGAGAAGAAACCATATCTTAGGAATGTCAGTGGATGGCTGAAATATCTAGTTTGTAAGATAGATTAAGCTTAGTTGTAAGTTGGGCATTACGCCTCTGCAATATGAGAAGAAACCATATCTTAGGAATCTCAGTGGATGACTGAACAATCTAGTTTGTAAGTTAGATTAAGCTTAGTTGTAAATTGCGCATTACGCCCCTGCAATATGAGAAGAAACCATATCTTAGGAATCTCAGTGGATGGCTAAAGTATCTAGTTTGTAAGATAGGTTAAGCTTAGTAGTAATTTGAGCTGTAATCCCCTGCAATATGAGAAGAAACCATATCTTAGGAATCTCAGTGGATGATTGAAGAAACTAGTTTGTAAGTTAGATTAAGCTTAGTTGTAAGTTGGGCATTACGTCCCTGCAATATGAGAAGAAACCATATCTTTGGAATGTCAGTGGATGGCTGAAATATCTAGTTTGTAACTTAGGTTAAGCTTAGTAGTAAGTTGGGCATTACGCCTCTGCAATATGAGAAGAAACCATATCTTAGGAATGTCAGTGGATGGCTGAAATATCTAGTTTGTAAGTTAGATTAAGCTTAGTTGTAAGTTGGGCATTACGCCTCTGCAATATGAGAAGAAACCATATCTTAGGAATCTCAGTGGATGACTGAACAATCTAGTTTGTAAGTTAGATTAAGCTTAGTTGTAAGTTGCGCATTACGCCCCTGCAATATGAGAAGAAACCATATCTTTGGAATCTCAGTGGATCGCTAAATTATTTAGTTTGTAAGATAGGTTAAGCTTAGTAGTAATTTGAGCTGTAATCCGCTGCAATATGAGAAGAAACCATATCTTAGGAATCTCAGTGGATGGCTGAAGAAACTAGTTTGTAAGTTAGATTAAGCTTAGTTGTAAGTTGGGCATTACGTCCCTGCTATATGAGAAGAAACCGTATCTTAGGAATCTCAATGCATCGCTAAATTATTTAGTTTAAAAGTTAGGTTAAGCATAGTTTTAAGTTGGGCAGTATGCTTCTGCAATATGAGAAGAAACCATATCTTTGGAAATTCAGTGGATGGCTAAAAAAACTAGTTTGTAAGTTAGATTAAGCTTAGTTGTAAGTTGGGCATTACGTCCCTGCTATATGAGAAGAAACCGTATCTTAGGAATCTCAGTGGATGGCTAAAGAATCTTGTTTGTAAGTTAGGTTAAGCTTAGTAGTAAGTTGGGCATTACGCCTCTGCAATATGAGAAGAAACCATATCTTAGGAATGTCAGTGGATGGCTGAAATATCTAGTTTGTAAGTTAGATTAAGCTTAGTTGTAAGTTGGGCATTACGCCTCTGCAATATGAGAAGAAACCATATCTTAGGAATCTCAGTGGATGACTGAACAATCTAGTTTGTAAGTTAGATTAAGCTTAGTTGTAAGTTGCGCATTACACCCCTGCAATATGAGAAGAAACCATATCTTAGGAATCTCAGTGGATGGCTAAAGTATCTAGTTTGTAAGATAGGTTAAGCTTAGTAGTAATTTGAGCTGTAATCCCCTGCAATATGAGAAGAAACCATATCTTAGGAATCTCAGTGGATGGCTGAAGAAACTAGTTTGTAAGTTAGATTAAGCTTAGTTGTAAGTTGGGCATTACGTCCCTGCAATATGACAAGAAACCATATCTTAGGAATCTCAGTGGATGGCTAAAGTATCTAGTTTGTAAGTTAGGTTAAGCTTAGTGGTAAGTTGGGCTGTATGCCCCAGCAATTTGTGAAGAAACCATATCTTAGGAATTTCAGTGGATGGTTAAAATATCTAGTTTGTAACTTAGGTTAAGCTTAGTTTCAAGTTGGGCATTACGCCCTTACAATATGAGAAGTAACCATATCTTAGGAATCTCAGTGGATGGCTGAAGTATATAGTTTGTAACTTAGGTTAAGCTTAGTTGTAGGTTGGGCAGTATGCCTCTGCAATAAGGGAAGAAACCATATCTTAGGAATCTCAGTGGATGGCTAAAGTATCTAGTTTGTAAGTTAGGTTAAGCTTAGTAGTAAGTTGAGCTGTAATCTCCTGCAATATTAGAAGAAACCATATCTTAGGAATCTCAGTGGATGGATGAAGAATGTAGTTTGTAAGTTAGATTAAGCTTAGTTGTAAGTTGGGCATTACGCCTCGGCAATATGAGAAGAAACCATATCATAGGAATCTCAGTGGATCGCTAAATTATTTAGTTTATAAGTTAGGTTAAGCTTAATTTTAAGTTGGGCAGTATGCTTCTGCAATATGAGATGAAACCATATTTTAGGAATGGAATCACAGTGGATGGCTGAAATATCTAGTTTGTATGTTAGGTTAAGCTTAGTTGTAAGTTGGGCCTTACGCTATTGTAATATGAGAAGAAACCATATCTTAGGAATCTCAATGGATCGCAAAACTATTTAGTATATAAGTTAGGATAAGCTTAGTTTTAAGTTGGGCATTAGGCCTCTGCAATACGAGAAGAAACCATATTATAGGAATCTCAATGAATCGCTAAATTATTTAGTTTATAAGTTAGGTTAAGCTTAGTTTTTAGTTGGGCAGTATGCTTTGGCAATATGAGAAGAAACCATATCTTAGGAATCTCAGTGGATGGCTAAAGTATGTAGTTTGTAAGTTAGGTTAAGCTAAGTAGTAAGTTGAGCTGTAATCCCCTGCAATATGAGAAGAAACCATATCTTAGGAATCTCAGTGGATGGCTGAAGAATTTAGTTTGTAAGTTAGATTAAGCTTAGTTTTAAGTTGGGCATTACGCCCCTGCAATATGAGAAGAAACCATATCTTAGGAATCTCAATAGATCGCTAAATTATTTAGTTTGCAAGTTAGGTTAAGCTTAGTTTTACGTTGGGCAGTATGCATCTGCAATATGAGAAGTAACCATATCTTAGGAATCTCAGTGGATGGCTTAAGAATCTAGTTTGTAAGTTAGATTAAGCTTAGTTGTAAGTTGCGCATTACGCCCCTGCAATATGAGAAGAATCCATATCCTAGGAATCTCAGTGGATGACTGAAGAATCTAGTTTGTAAGTTAGATTAGGCTTAGTTGTAAGTTGCGCATTACGCCCCTGCAATATGAGAAGAAACCTTATCTTAAGAACCTCAAGGATGCTTAAAGGAATTAGTATATAAGTTAGCTTAGTTTAAGTATGTGCAGTATCCATCCTTTAGCTCAGAAGAATACCATATCTTTGGAATCGTAATAGTGGATCTGACATTAGTTCATAAGTAGTATTTTAAGGAAATTCTTTGGAACAGATCGTTTAATTAGTTTCATACCAACTATAATAGTAATTTCAGTATACCTCATCTAATAATAACACATTCTAAACTAACTTAAGTGAGCACTTCAATTTTGTTTTGCAGACTGTTGAAGTGCTCTTGAAGTATTGGTATATGTTTAAATTTCGCTTTTATTTTTTTTGTACACTTAGCATTTTTGGTGCAAATAAAGGACTTTGTTTCTTTCGGAACAGATAGAGTACATTTCCTGGCAATATATTTTTTTAATTAATCTGTGTTTTAATCCTAAAAGGAAGGTTGTATTTAGGTAAAAGTGTGACATTGATTAGAAAGAGGAAACGGTTGATCAGGTTGATTGCGTTCATTGGGAATCTTGTCGAGAAGGTTTCATTTCAAATTCGTCCAAGAATGGTGATCTTTTTTAGCTAGTATTGATAGCATTCTCAAAAGAGTCTGATTGTTTTTACATTAATAGCTTCGCAGTCAGTCGGAAATCTTTAGGAGTTTAATTACTAATAATTGATTCACTTACTTTTACAAATTTCTATCATAATCTTGGGTTCAATAATAATTATAATTCCACTTATTTTTCATTTTCATATTCAATTAATATGGTGTAACTAATAGCATGATAATAATGCATGAAAAACTTAAATCATTTCACTAATTGCATGTGCACTAATCACTTAAATGAATACTTGGAATTATAATTATTTAAAACATTTTAGTGGTAACTATTAATGTTTTTCTTCGGCTTTTTAAGGCCAACTGTGAATCAATTGTACAGACCTATAAAATATTGTAGTAGGTTTATTTCGCATACACATTCTGCACAACACTTCCTGTCAAAAAACACTAGCTCCGATTTTACACATTACACGATTCAGTTTTTTTAATTTGTTGTTTCTAGGTTGATTTGTTTAATTTTAGGCTGAGGTTTCTGTTGTTAATCGTCTTCTTTGTTGTATCTTGAAATTCGTTTTCTTTGTTTGTTTTGCAGACTTGGTTTTCTTCAAGTCTGAATCTTTTTGTAAGTCCAATTACCCACAAGTCCAAAAACCCTTTTTTTCCGAACGCCTTTCTGATTATCCTTCCCTGTTTCCCAAATTGCCCCATCTTATATATAACCTAGAAATCTAGGTTTACGTCATTCTAGTCACCGGTCTATGCAGACAGATCTCCCTGTATTTCCCTCAGTCACTAAATGATTTATTTACACTATTCCCCTATCCTCCAATTTTCCCCAAACACATTTTTCCGAACTCCATTGGAGTTCTATGTTACCCTATGCCTGCTTAAAAGACCATCTAGAATGCGGATGTGGGTAGAAAGGCGTTCTTTGGGGAGCGAAAACTGATCTCTACCTCCTCGAGGTGCTCCCCGGGCAACTACTCCCCGGAGTAGGCTAACAGAGATAGTACACTTTTCTAACTTATTAAATTAACCATTTTTCCAAATTTAATTAACATTTATAAATACAAAGATATATAAAGAATATAAAAGTGTTATCTGGTGCAGTATCGAAAACTTTTGAGATATCTAAATCAAAACTAGCTTTAAAAATAAACTTCTACTGCTCCAGTTCGAGCTTGAAATAAAACTAATAAGATCTCGTCAAGTTATTTCTTCTTCTCCAGCAAACGGGCTGAATTTTTTCAACTTTTTCTTGCACTGATGTCTTCTTTTGACTTAAATTCGCTGTTTACTTTTTATGAGCGAAACTTAAATTAACTAGCAAAAATTTAATGCCAGCTAAGTATACAATTTTTTGTACTAATCTTGGAATCAGGGTTCGTTATAAATCGATAATGGTATATTTACAAAACAAGTCAAAGTGATAAACAGAAAAATATATACATAGCGATACTTCATGGCAGAATAAACATACTGACCTGACAGAATTAAAGAAGGCCTCTCGTTAGTTTAAGTCTAGTTTATTTAGTGACGTTTCACAGAAATAACATTATAGTTTACCTAACAAATTAAACTATTCATGTTCCAAACAATTAGTTTTAAGTATAGTTAAGATAATAATTAAGATCAAGGGTAATGAAGAACGTCAATGATAATGAAGATGAGGTACCTAGCTTTGATGAGGAAACCAACAAATTTAAATGCTACTTATTTATAAGTTAGTTTTAAGAAACGCTAATTCCAAGCTGTGATGAGGAAACCTAACTTCGTTTAGTTAAGTTAGTTTTAAGATATTTTAAGTTTGTATATTTCATTAAAAGAAAAAAATGATATCTCACTCTTTTTCTCCCTAATCCTCTTTACATTAAGCACCAGTATGATGAATTGTACGACTAAGAAGAAAGCAGCTATGATATGGAAGCCAAAAATCATTTATACGAATTAAGTAAGTAAGAAGCTATAGAAGTAAGCCAAATCCTGACACTCAGTGAAGTGGAAGTCAAGCATCGTTTTAAATTAATTAATTTAGTAAATTTATAGCTATAACTGTGATGCAGTGATGTGAAAACAAAAAAAAATTGTTAACATAAGTTAGTTTTAGAAAAAAGCTTAAATTAGTTTGGGAACCTATTTTTGTTTAGTTGTTAGTTATAAGATAGTTTAAGCAAACGCTAATTCCGAGCTGTGATGAGGAAACTAAATATCATTTAAGTGCTAATTTAAAATCTAATTCTTTAAGAAGATGGGATGTGGAAAGAACTCATAATTTAATCGTTAGTTAGTTATAAGTTAGTTTTAAGAAAACGCAAACGCTAATGCTGGGATGAGGAAATCAACAATAGTTTATTAGTTTCAAGTAATACCTATAACTCTGATGCAGTGATGTGGAAACCAATATTTTTTAAAACGTAATTAAGTTAGTTTTATAAGAGATTTAATTTTAGTTAGTTTAAGTTAGTTTTAACCTTTATGAGGTGATGTGAAAACCAAAAAATCGTTCAAACGTTCATTAAGTTAGTTAGTTTATTTACTCTTATGTAAGTATAATCCAGAAGCTGTGATGTGAAAACTGTGTAATATAATAAGAAGTTATATGATTCGAAGTTGTGACTACTTTGATGACTGACATGAGAGGATAAATAGACCATGGTATCTACTTTTTATCTACAATATTTGATATATGGGAAAAGAAATACAAGGATTTCTTTGTAATGAACAAATTCTTATCCAGGTAAAAGAACACTTAGTTTTAAGAATTAGTTTTAATGAGACTGGGTATTCCTTTAAATGATGATGTTATGGATTGGCAAAATGGATATGGATGAAGAAGTGGAGTTTAAATAGACCTACAAATACTTTGGATGTAATTAGTAGATGGATTAGCGGACAATGGAGAAAAGAATTTGTTCTACACATTTGGTGTTTGTTGAAATCGGTTCTTTCGTTGCCGCAAAATCTTATGGTTGATGTTTTTCTCTATTCTTTTTTTTTATTAAAATGTTGATTGGATTAATTGCTGTTTGTATATTCTCACATTTGCTTTGAGTGCTAGTTATTGAATTGATACTCCAAAAAATGATTCACATGGTCTATAGAAAAACAATTCTTTCTTTGGTCCCAGGCCCAGTCGATTATTAACTTCGATTGGATTATAATCACTCCTGCTCATCATTGAATATTTTGGGAAGCAGATTGGTGAACTCTGTTCTTATCTTTTGAGATCCTCTATATTTATCTCTGGCTTTTATATATTTTTTTATTAGTCTTTGACTTTGTCAATCATTTAGGCATTTATTTTTCCTGAAACTCATCAGTATTGACACACTTTGGAATTTGGTAAAGTTCAGCTTTGATACTTGTTTAAACTTTTCTTAGTGAATCTTTCCCTTATGTGTTAGGAAGTAAGAATTGAAACTGACCCAATGATAAGTGACAATAAAAACTGATAGATGGCACTAGTTTTAGTTGTAGTTTAGTTTAAGTATAGCATTAGTTTTAGAATAGCGATAGAATTAAGTATTAATTATAAAAGTAGATATAGTTTAAGAATTAGATATAGAAGTAGGTATAGTTTTAAGAATTAGTTATAGAAGTAGATGATATAGTTTAAGGAATTAGTTATAAAAGTAGGTATAGTTTTAAGCACATTTAAAGGCCATCTTATCAGTTTACACAGGTGTTGTGAGATTCAGTTTTACTAGATAATTAACCTAATTTGTTTAAAATTCTTACTCCTCTCACATTAGGTTACTAACTTGTACAAAACTATAGATAGAGTAGTAGAAAGGGGGTATCTTAAATTTGGTTGCAGTCATGAGATTGACATTAACAGTCTTATAACAAATTAATATCTCAGATAAGTGAATTTGATGCTAACTTCCAGACATGCAATTTTACTCTTTTATTCCTCTAAAACTATCCGCACCTTACGCTTCTTTGCACGTTAATAAAAAAATATATGCTAGCTTAAATGTGAGACAAAATTCTTCTAGGGTTCACTAATACGATACTATTTTAACAGTATGGTACCATACTACTAATATCCCGGCTAATATAAAATAAAAGGGTGCGAGTTCTGGTGATATTAGTATTGGTGGGTCTTCTAGGGAACGATAAAATTAAATATCCGGGTTTTTAGATAATCCGTGAACATTAAAACATTCGGTTTAAATATCCACCGTCCGAGTTACTATTTTATTTTAAAGAGTTTAAAAGATTCGGCGAAAAGCGGGTTCGGGAAGTAATACGGTGTGGTAAGCGGAACTAAATCGGTTACCGGTGTATACTCGATAGTATGTGATCTCTAGAACGACATATGTCGCCGAACAAGTAATTTACTGTTATTAATATGCCAAGCAGAACTGGGCGCAGAGCTTGTATGAGTAATAATTTAGTGAAATTGCTTGCCTTGTTTCGAATTCGGTTACCTACACATTCTGACACAGATTGTTGCTAAAGATATTGATTTGATGAGACAATTCTTATGCAAAAAATCATGACTGCGACTAATTTTTGAGAGCCTCAGTCTCAAACAGTCCATTTGTACGGATTTATGTGTATATTAGGATTTTGGTTAAACATTTATGTAGAATTTAAATTCTACATAATTTCAAAAAATGTGCTTTTATTTATTGTTTTCAACGTTTTGAATTTAATGTTTTGGGATAGTTTTTCTTTCTATTGAGAGTTTAATGTTCATGGACTTGTTTTCGCTGCAGTAGATTAACAATCCTTAGGGGTTAATCTCTCAATAGATGAAATCCTTTTATTAGATCCGAAACGTTTGAAGTTAAATAAAAGTATTTTCGTTTTTATGGTTTATGTAAATTTTATATGTGTTAGTAATCAAATATTTAGAAGCTCATGTACTTCTTTTCTTTTTCTATTTACGTTGACCTGGATCTGCGAAATCAGGAGATTGTTTGGCGAACACAGCGCATCGTTTTGTTTGGTTTGTGTTCTTTGTGAATTCTCGATAGCTGTTCTTCAGTAAAAGTGGTCCATTGGAAATTAATTATACCTTTAAGGGCAGTTACTTTTGTAATGTAGATAGCAAATGGAAGTAAACCTGATTCCTGTTTTGTTTCTTTGATGTTCTTGGTTCATAGATTCTTTGTAGGCTGTTACTTCTGCTGAGCAGCTAAAACATGGAACCAATCCAAACCACCGTATTACGTAAATCTACGTCTTTTGAAACTCAAGCTTAGCGAAAATTAGAATAGAATTAGTTTTTAAGTTTACATAGTTATAAGTTTAGGAAATTTTACCTATCATGGCAGAAGAAAGCTACATGATTGGTATCCCAATGGATGCTAAAATCAGTTCTAAGGTAACTTGGCTGCAAGAGAGAAATGAACCCATTATGTCAGATGAATGTAATATCTTACGAATCGCAAAGGTTGCCACACCAAATTCACATTTTACGAATATCATTGGGAGTGACAGGTGTTCAGTTTATAAAGTAATGGATTAGAATAAGCTTTCAAAGTTCGCGTTTATATTTTAAGACTTAACCAATTGGTGTTCACATCACTTGCAAGTAATTTAAAAGTAAACAATTTGCAACCTCAAAACTTAGTAAGTTAATTTAGATGTAAGTTGGACGAAATACTCCTTCAGGTCAGATGAAACCTATGTCTCAAGAATATCAACGAGTGCCGAAGGTGGTTAGTTAGTAAGTTAAGTTAGCTGTAAGTTAGACGAAATACTCCTACAAGACTACTCCAACCCATATATTAGGAATATCAACGTGGATCTAACGTGATAGTTAGTAAGTTAAGTTAGCTTTAAGATAGACGATTTACACCCGCCATTTAAAACGAAACCCGTAATATAGGACTATTAATAAAAGCCACATATTATTAGTTTTTATGGGAATAAAATAATTTAAGCTTATACTCTAGTAAGCGATATTCAATGATTATATCACATCATCTGCAATTAGCTTAGTTACATAATTAATTGAAGAAACCATATCTTAGGAAACTCAATGGATGGCTGAAGTATCTAGTTTGTAAGTTAGGTTAACCTTAGTTGTAAGTTGGGCAGTATGCCCCAGCAATTTGAGAAGAAACCATATCTTAGGAATTTCAGTGGATGGTTAAAATATCTAGTTTGTAACTTAGGTTAAGCTTAGTTTTAAGTTGGGCATTACGCCCCTACAATATGAGAAGTAACCATATCTTAGGAATCTCAGTGGATGGCTAAAGTATCTAGTTTGTAAGTTAGGTTAAGCTTAGTTGTAAGTTGGGCAGTATGCCCCTGCAATATGAGAAGAAACCATATCTTAGGAATTTCATTGGATGGCTAAAGTATCTAGTTTGTAAGTTAGGTTAAGCTTAGTTGTAAGTTGGGCAGTACGCCCCTGTAATACGAGAAGAACCCATATCTTAGGAATCTCAGTGGATGGCTGAAGAATCTAGTTTGTAAGTTAGGTTAAGCTTAGTTGTAAGTTGGGCTGTATGCCCTTACAATATGAGAAGAAACCATATCTTAGGAATCTCAGCGGATGGCTGAAGTATCTAGTTTGTAAGTTAGGTTAAGCTTAGTTGTAAGTTGGGCAGTATGCCCCTACAATATGAGAAGAAACCATATCTTAGGAATCCCAGTGGATGGCTGAAGTATCTAGTTTGTAAGTTAGGTTAAGCTTAGTTGTAAGTTGGGCAGTATGCCCCAGCAATATGAGTAGAAACCATATCTTAGGAATCCCAGTGGATGGCTGAAGTATCTAGTTTGTAAGTTAGGTTAAGCTTAGTTGTAAGTTGGGCAGTATGCCCCAGCAATATGAGTAGAAACCATATCTTAGGAATCTCAGTGGATATCTGAAGTATCTAGTTTGTAAGTTAGGTTAAGCTTAGTTGTAAGTTGAGCAGTATGCTCCTCCAATATGAGAAGAAACCATATCTTAGGAATCTCAGTGGATGGCTGAAGAATCTAGTTTGTAAGTTAGGTTAAGCTTAGTTGTAAGTTGGGCTGTATGCCCCTACAATATGAGAAGAAACCATATCTTAGGAATCTCAGCGGATGGCTGAAGTATCTAGTTTGTGTTAGGTAAAGCTTAGTTGTAAGTTGGGCAGTATGCCCCTACAATATGAGAAGAAACCATATCTTAGGAACCTCAGTGGATGGCTGAAGTATCTAGTTTGTAAGTTAGGTTAAGATTAGTTGTAAGTTGGGCAGTATGCCCCAGCAATTTGAGAAGAAACCTTATCTTAGGAATTTCAGTGGATGGCTAAAGTATCAAGTTTGTAACTTAGGTTAAGTTTAGTTTTAAGCTGGGCAATATGCCCCGGCAATATGAGAAGAAACCATATCTTAGGAATCTCAGTGGATGGCTGAGGTATGTAGTTTGTAAGTTAGGTTAAGCTTAGTTGTAAGTTGGGCAGTATGCCCCAGCAATTTGAGAAGAAACCATATCTTAGGAATTTCATTGGATGGCTAAAGTATCTAGTTTGTAAGTTAGGTTAAGCTTAGTTGTAAGTTGGGCAGTACGCCCCTGTAATACGAGAAGAACCCATATCTTAGGAATCTCAGTGGATGGCTGAAGTATCTAGTTTGTAAGTTAGGTTAAGCTTAGTTGTAAGTTGGGCAGTATGCCCCTACAATATGAGAAGAAACCATATCTTAGGAATCCCAGTGGATGGCTGAAGTATCTAGTTTGTAAGTTAGGTTAAGCTTAGTTGTAAGTTGGGCAGTATGCCCCAGCAATTTGAGAAGAAACCATATCTTAGGAATTTCAGTGGATGGCTAAAGTATCAAGTTTGTAACTTAGGTTAAGTTTAGTTTTAAGCTGGGCAGTATGCCCCGGCAATATGAGAAGAAACCATATCTTAGGAATCTCAGCGGATGGCTGAAGTATCTAGTTTGTAAGTTAGGTTAAGCTTAGTTGTAAGTTGGGCAGTATGCCCCTACAATATGAGAAGAAACCATATCTTAGGAATCCCAGTGGATGGCTGAAGTATCTAGTTTGTAAGTTAGGTTAAGCTTAGTTGTAAGTTGGGCAGTATGCCCCAGCAATTTGAGAAGAAACCATATCTTAGGAATTTCAGTGGATGGCTAAAGTATCAAGTTTGTAACTTAGGTTAAGTTTAGTTTTAAGCTGGGCAGTATGCCCCGGCAATATGAGAAGAAACCATATCTTAGGAATCTCAGTGGATATCTAAAGTATCTAGTTTGTAAGTTAGGTTAAGCTTAGTTGTAAGTTGGGCAGTATGCCCCAGCAATTTGAGAAGAAACCATATCTTAGGAATTTCAGTGGATGGCTAAAGTATCAAGTTTGTAACTTAGGTTAAGTTTAGTTTTAAGCTGGGCAGCATGCCCCGGCAATATGAGAAGAAACCATATCTTAGGAATCTCAGTGGATATCTGAAGTATCTAGTTTGTAAGTTAGGTTAAGCTTAGTTGTAAGTTGAGCAGTATGCTCCTCCAATATGAGAAGAAACCATATCTTAGGAATCTCAGTGGATGGCTGAAGAATCTAGTTTGTAAGTTAGGTTAAGCTTAGTTGTAAGTTGGGCTGTATGCCCCTACAATATGAGAAGAAACCATATCTTAGGAATCTCAGCGGATGGCTGAAGTATCTAGTTTGTGTTAGGTTAAGCTTAGTTGTAAGTTGGGCAGTATGCCCCTACAATATGAGAAGAAACCATATCTTAGGAACCTCAGTGGATGGCTGAAGTATCTAGTTTGTAAGTTAGGTTAAGATTAGTTGTAAGTTGGGCTGTATGCCCCAGCAATTTGAGAAGAAACCTTATCTTAGGAATTTCAGTGGATGGCTAAAGTATCAAGTTTGTAACTTAGGTTAAGTTTAGTTTTAAGCTGGGCAATATGCCCCGGCAATATGAGAAGAAACCATATCTTAGGAATCTCAGTGGATGGCTGAGGTATGTAGTTTGTAAGTTAGGTTAAGCTTAGTTGTAAGTTGGGCAGTATGCCCCAGCAATTTGAGAAGAAACCATATCTTAGGAATTTCATTGGATGGCTAAAGTATCTAGTTTGTAAGTTAGGTTAAGCTTAGTTGTAAGTTGGGCAGTACGCCCCTGTAATACGAGAAGAACCCATATCTTAGGAATCTCAGTGGATGGCTGAAGAATCTAGTTTGTAAGTTAGGTTAAGCTTAGTTGTAAGTTGGGCTGTATGCCCTTACAATATGAGAAGAAACCATATCTTAGGAATCTCAGCGGATGGCTGAAGTATCTAGTTTGTAAGTTAGGTTAAGCTTAGTTGTAAGTTGGGCAGTATGCCCCTACAATATGAGAAGAAACCATATCTTAGGAATCCCAGTGGATGGCTGAAGTATCTAGTTTGTAGGTTAGGTTAAGCTTAGTTGTAAGTTGGGCAGTATGCCCCAGCAATTTGAGAAGAAACCATATCTTAGGAATTTCAGTGGATGGCTAAAGTATCAAGTTTGTAACTTAGGTTAAGTTTAGTTTTAAGCTGGGCAGTATGCCCCGGCAATATGAGAAGAAACCATATCTTAGGAATCTCAGTGGATATCTGAAGTATCTAGTTTGTAAGTTAGGTTAAGCTTAGTTGTAAGTTGAGCAGTATGCTCCTCCAATATGAGAAGAAACCATATCTTAGGAATCTCAGTGGATGGCTGAAGAATCTAGTTTGTAAGTTAGGTTAAGCTTAGTTGTAAGTTGGGCTGTATGCCCCTACAATATGAGAAGAAACCATATCTTAGGAATCTCAGCGGATGGCTGAAGTATCTAGTTTGTGTTAGGTTAAGCTTAGTTGTAAGTTGGGCAGTATGCCCCTACAATATGAGAAGAAACCATATCTTAGGAACCTCAGTGGATGGCTGAAGTATCTAGTTTGTAAGTTAGGTTAAGATTAGTTGTAAGTTGGGCAGTATGCCCCAGCAATTTGAGAAGAAACCTTATCTTAGGAATTTCAGTGGATGGCTAAAGTATCAAGTTTGTAACTTAGGTTAAGTTTAGTTTTAAGCTGGGCAATATGCCCCGGCAATATGAGAAGAAACCATATCTTAGGAATCTCAGTGGATGGCTGAGGTATGTAGTTTGTAAGTTAGGTTAAGCTTAGTTGTAAGTTGGGCAGTATGCCCCAGCAATTTGAGAAGAAACCATATCTTAGGAATCTCAGTGGATGGCTAAAGTATCTAGTTTGTAAGTTAGGTTAAGCTTAGTTGTAAGTTGGGCAGTATGCCCCTGCAATATGAGAAGAAACCATATCTTAGGAATATCAGTGGATGGCTGAAGTATCTAGTTTATAAGTTATGTTAAGCTTAGTTGTATGTTGGGCATTACGCCCCTGCAATATGAGAAGAAACCATATCTTAGGAGTCTCAGTGGATGGCTGAAGTATCTTGTTTTTAAGTTAGGTTAAGCTTAGTTGTAAGTTGGGCAGTATGCCCCTGCATAAAATCATATAAAAGAAGGTTTTATTTAGGTAAAAGAGTGACAAGGAGGAAACGGTTGAAAAGGTTGATTGCGTTCGCTGGTTATTGGGAATCTTGTCGAGAAGGTTTCATTTCAAATTTGTCTAAGGATAGGTGATCTTTTCTAGTAATTATTATCAAAGGCTTCGTTTGGGCTTATGAAGTAATTCTTTAATGTCTAGTAACTTTAGGTTTATACGAATCTAAAGTTAGTAATCACTTTGCTTAGCTTTTATCAAATTAAACGGTTTCTTTCTTTTATCTATGAAAACAACTGATATAAAGCGCTTTTACTACTACTGAATTGGCAATTTTTTCCTTTCGGTTATTCTTAAAATTAATATTCTTAAAGAAATTGCAGTATATTTTTTTACGAGCTTCGGATTTTCAAAATTTATCGCCATGATTACATTGTTATTTTTCGGTATATAACGATGCCCTGAATTGGGAAATAGCTATTGTGCCTCCCTTACGACGCCATACGTTCCTAGTAGAAAACCACGCCAGGAAAGCTGAAAATCCAAGAGGATTCTATGGACAGGATATCATCTTTCAATGTTCCAGGATATAACAATGACCTGATTCTCTGGAGAGCATGGCTTCCCCCAGCAAAAGATAGTTCTCAGGAGTCTGATTGTTTCTACATTAATAGCTTCGCAGTCAGTCGGAAATCTTTAGGAGTTTAATTACTAATAATTGATTCACTTACTTTAACAAATTTTTATTATAATCTTGCGTTTCAATAATAATTATAATTCCATTTATTTTTCATTTTCATATTCTGTTAATATGGTGTAACTAATAGCATGATAATAATGCATGAAAAACTTAAATCATTTCACTAATTGCATGTGCACTAATCACTTAAATTAATACTTGGAATTATAATTATTTAAAACATTATAGTGGTAACTATTAATGTTTTTCTTTGGCTTTTAAAGGCCAACTGTGAATCAATTGTACAGAGCTATAAAATATTGTAGAAGGTTTATTTCGTATACACATTCTGCACAACACTTCGTGACAAAAAACACTGGCTCCGATTTTACACATTATACGTTTCAGTTTTGTTTTTATTTGTTCTTTCTAGGTTTATTTGTTTAATTTTAGGCTGAGATTTCTATTGTAATCGTCTTCTTGTTGTATCTTGAATTTCGTTTTCTTTGTTTGTTTTGCAGACTTGGTTTTATTCAAGTCTGTACCTTTTTGTAAATCCAATTACCCACAAGTCCAAAAACCCTTTTCTTTCCGAACGCCTTTCTGATTATCCCTCTCTATTTCGCTAATTGCCCTATCCTATACATAACCTAGAAATATAGGTTTAAGTCATTCTAGTCACTGGTCTATGCAGACAGATCTCGCTGTATATCCCACAATCTCTAAACGATTTATTAACCCTATTCCCTTATCCTCCAATTTTCCCCAAAACCATTTTTCCGAACTCCATTATCTGGAGTTCTATGTTACCTAATGCCTGCTTAAACGACCAACTAGAATGCGGATGTGTGTAGAAAGGCGTTCTTTGGGGAGCGAAAACTGATCTCTACCTCCTCGAGGTGCTCCCCGGGCAACTACTCCCGGGAGTAGGCTAACAGAGACAGTACACTTTTCAAACCTATTAAATTAAAAAAATTTCCAAATTTAATTAAACTTTATAAATACAAAGATGTTCATTAACGATAACACCTCCCGTAAGGGGGAAGTGGACTAGCCACTTCTTCAGGGGGCTTTGGCATCCCTGCGGGTACACTAGCCCTAACTTACACGAACAATCCACGTTCACCAAAATTTACGCGACGTATTTACTTGTTTTAAATAAAGCGAAATGTTTATTCTCTTGAAATTACTTCAAATTATGACAATTTTTAAAGGGTTGTAGAATATAAAATTGTTATCTGGTGCAGTATCGCGAACTTTGGAGATATCTATTATGGGACAAGGGATCTATGATATGGAAGGCAAAAATCGTTAATACGAATTAAGTAAATAAGAAGCTACAGAAGTGAGCCAAATCCTGACACTCAGTGAAGTGGAAGTCAAACATCATAATTTAGTAAATTTATAGCTATAACTGTGATGCAGTGGTGTGAAAACAAAACAATTTTGTTAACATAAGTTAGTTTTAGAAAAAAACTTAAATTAGTCTGGGAACCTATTTTTGTTTAGTAGTTAGTTATAAGATAGTTCAATGAAACGCTAATTCCAAGCTCTGATGGGGACACCAAATACCATTTAAATGCTAATTAGTTTTAAGTTACTTTTTAGAAGCAGGGATGTGGAAACAATTCATAATTTAATCGTTAGTTATGTTATTTTTAAGAAAACGCAAACGCTAATGCTGGGATGAGGAAACCAAACATCATTTAGTAATTAAGTTCGCTAGTTTCTAATAATAGTTGTTATATTTCTGATGCAGTTATGTGGAAACCAATATTTTTTTAAAGTAATTTAGTTAGTTTTATAAGAGAGTTATAATCATCTCATGATGATGTGAATACCAAAATATCTTTTAAACGTAGTTAAAATATTAGTTTACTAACTCTTATGTAAGTATAAAACAGAAGCTGTGATGTGAAAACTGTGTTATATAATAAGTTATATGATTCACACAAACTTTGATGTCACACAGGAGATGGATAAATAGAAAAAGGAATCTACTTTTATTCTACAATAGTTTTCCATATGGGAAAACAAATACAAGGATTTTTTAAAATTAACATTCTCATCCAGGTAAAAAAACTTAGTTTTATTGGGGTTGGTTTTTTTTTTTTTAAATGATGACGTTACGGATTGGCAATGTGGATATGAATGAAGGAGTGGAATTTAGATAGACCTACAAATATTTTGGATGTAATAGCAGATGGCTTAGCGAACAATGGAGAAATGAATTAGTACTACACAATTTGGTGTGTGTTGAAATTGGTTCTTTCGTGGTCGCAAAATCTTATAGTTGGTGTTTTTCTCTATTCTTTTTTTTATTAAAATGTTGATTGGATCTATTGCTGTTTATTCTCGTGTTTGCTTTGAGTCCTAGTTATTGGATTGATACTCCAAAAGATTATTCACATGGACTTTAAGAAAATAATTCTTTCCTTCAGTCTCTGACCCAGTCGCAATAAATATCGATTGATTAATAATCCCTGCTAATCTTCATCGGTGGGGAATATTTTGGGAAGTAGATTTGTGAATTCTTATCTATACAGATCCTCTATATTTATCCTTAGCATTTATATATTTTGTTAGTCTTCTGGCAAAGAAGTTTTTTAATTATTTGTGCATTTATTCATCCAGGAACTCATCAGTATTCTACCTGTTTTATTTTTCTACTAATAATATCGTGTTGGAGTTTCATAATGTTGATTAAACTGTTCATGTCATAATTCTTAGTGAATTTTATAAGAGCTAGGCCGTATAATGGACCTAGGTACACTTGGACTTATCGGACCTTTAAAATGTTATTTATAAAATGGAACGTTAGATTATTGCCAGTTTCAGTCATTTGTTTTTAATTTCATTTTTTCAGCCAAGAGACTGTTCTTGAGAAAGCAAGAGTGAGAGAGAGTAAATGAGAAAGATATCTTTTTTTAATCATGCAAAAGAATTGCTATAATATTCGGGTGCTTCTTATCTCCAATACCATAAAGTCGTTGACTCTCATAATCCAATATTACTTA
The DNA here is from genome assembly GCF_049639745.1 of Rhodnius prolixus. Classification (NCBI taxonomy): domain Eukaryota; kingdom Metazoa; phylum Arthropoda; class Insecta; order Hemiptera; family Reduviidae; genus Rhodnius; species Rhodnius prolixus. The sequence continues at coordinate 6,965,862 of NW_027411583.1, read as the reverse complement.
TATTCCGAGTTATTGGAACTGTACATTCAGCTAATCTAACACTGATGGAAGGATTTACAAATCAAATGGTAGCCGATAATATAGAAGTTGATGTTTGTGATGAAGCGCGATTTAAGTATGATGAAAGTACCTTGGGAATAGTAATTCTGCCAGGAAAACATTTTATAAGTTTTCTTAAAAATTAAATCCAAGCTAAACCTCATCAAATTGAAAGCTTAGAAGACGTGAAGTGTTCAATTTATGCCAGTAGTCGATTCTTTCATTCATGGTAGGTAAATCATATCGTTCTTCAGATCTCAGAGAAAGACATTATACGCCTTTCTTCTTTAACTGGATCAGTATAAAAAAGAAAGCACAAGTTAAATGGTTTTTACCGACATTCCTAATGTAAGGTGAAAGTGAAAATAGAGAGGGAGCAAAAAAGAAAACTCTTCAAATCTTCTTGAAAATTGGAATATATTTTACATAACAAATAAATACAATAATGGTTGTTTTCAAGTAAAATATGGCAATTAAGTCTATCAAATGTGGTTTTGTCCTTAAATTTTTACATTATTTTCTACAAATTAGAAGTTAGTATCTATAGCATGTAAAATATTTGAAACCACATTAGCTGCAGGTAATAAGTAAACGGGTAAGGTCTCTATTTATTTTTAAGTCTTTTAACTGTTTAGCTTACAGAGCGATAAGAAGGGACTTACAAATTTGTACACATTTAAATTGGACATTCCTGACGAATTGTTTTTTTCTTGAAAAAACATACTTGCTGTTAGATACGTACTTGAAATCTCCCTTCTACAAACCACAAGAACCCATCACTTTTAATCATAATATGATAATTAAAGTATTCTTTGAGGAACGTTCAGAGTAGGACCCTAAATCATTCCAAAGTTCGATTTTTAATTTTTTTTCAAAGAACTGGGAAGGATTTTAATCATTGATTTCCTTATTCTAAAAATATTTTAAAATCTGAATCAATAAATTAGTGTTGAGAGATATATTACACTAATTTTCCACTTTCCCAAAGTGAGCTACGTTCTCTTGAAAAATTGAACCAAAAGCCACATCTCTTCGGCTGAAAAAGTCGGAATATTTTTATTGTGCATTACCGTTTTTACTGCGTACATTTTTATATTCAAAATTATAAGGAAAACAAACAAAAAGAATTCCTTGTGTCTGACAGCTTGAGAATTGTATCAAAAATTAATCGTAAAATACTCTTTTAAATACTTTCTAAAATTAATAATATCAAGTAGTTTTAAGGAAATTAAGGCCTGTAATAGGTACATTTTATTCTTTTTAAATAAAAAAAAATGATAAAAATTGGGCAGCTCTTTTTAACTTTTAGACTCTAAATTAATTAAAATTCAAAATACTGATACTAAACAGAATAATTTGTATTATATATTTGTCAAATATTAAAATAAAATTGGCAAAAAAAAAAGGATTGTAAGCAAAAAGGAGCTTCTGAGCACTTCTACATTCTGAATCAAAAGTTGATATTTTGGCCTTGTTTTGAGAATGTTAGTTTTTTCCAGTTTGCAGAGCCCTCCAGTGGTGACTTTTGGACACTTAGATGTTTGCAATAACCTTCCACTTTTATCAATATTTAGTTGGGGCGTAATGTAGGTGTGTAATTCGTTCAGTCTGAGTTATTATTTTTTTGATTTTTGGATATCACTTTAACAAAGCATCATTATTCCAATGTGATTCATCAAGTGCATGCATTTCTTAGAAAGCTGCAGGAGTGAAGAATTTTGTTGATGGCAAAACTTTCCTAGAAGTTTTATTATTATTAAAATATTTCTATTATCATTGGATGGATGCAGGGCATACAATATAAATAAACCACTGCTTCAAAAAGATCTGTGGATTTTATCACAAACTTCTCTTCAGTGTTGAATTTATATTTTTGCTGTTGCCGGAAAAATCTTTAAAAAAAAATCCATGATTTTCTTGTTAGTCTCTGGTTCTATTGTATCATTCATCATGAAATTTCTAGAGGTTTTAGTGGTCACTGGTTAACAATAAAAGGTAACAGAATCACTTTCAGAAACTCCTGATGAAAGCCTAGGAAGGAGGAATAATTAAAAAAAAAAAACTGGTTTATTTTTTGAGAATATTCTTAATTATTTAGGTTTTAGAGAAGATCTTACTTTTGGTGTTACACTATTGATCTGTGGATGGGATGATTGCAAACCAGTGTGATCCATGTGTTGCTAGCTTTCCTTGGAAAGCTATAGCAGTAAGGAAGAATTATATTCATGGGGAAACTTTTCTTGAAATAAGGTTTGTTTTATAATAATAATACTTAAAAACGTTTTTGCTTTTGAAAATAAGTATAATATAAATTTTTATGTAAAACTTTCTATTCGTAAGGTGGAGGTACCAACAGATCACAGATTTTTAGCGGTAAGAAATTATTTTTTAATTAAAAATGATTCTGCAAGACTATTAATTTAAGAATTGTAATTAAAATCTATCGATAATTTTGAAGGTGTGGGTGTTGAGTTATTGATTAAAACGAGCGAGAAAAATGGCATTGTAATATAAATTACTTTATGGAAGGATTCGCAAGATTCAACTAATGCTAAAGGTGGCAAGGGTTATGCAAGAGTGTATTCAAACAGGGTATGTAGTTATAAAATATTCAAATAATTAAAATTCCTATAATATTCTATAAAGTTTAATTGTTTAGATTCGTAAATCACAAAATTAATTTATCAGTTAATTGAAGTGCTTCGTCGCCTTCAAGATTTCATTATTACAAGGGTTGCACTTGTTCCTTACTAGCAATAGTAACATTCATTGATGCAAAATTGTACGGTACGAAATTAAAGCGGATTGTGGGGTGAAACTGATCACTGATTTGGTAGCTCACTAACCTGAATAGGATGTTCAGATATTTGCAATGTTTTATGAGCCATAGAGAGAAGAAATACATTACATAAAGACACTTAACATGGTAGGCTCTCTTTACAAAATGATAAATCAAATATTAACTTGAAAATTCAAATATTTAATTACGCAACGAAAAAATAAGTATTGATTTGTTAAGTACCTGTTAAAATAAATTTAAATTATCAGTATAAATAAAATTAACTAAACTTATTAATAGCATTAAATAATTTATACAATTCAGTTTTAAATGTTGCTATCATAGTACTTGGGTTAATGTTGGAGGTAAAGATTTCCATCATAAAGAGGACTGAATAAGAAATGAATTTTTGCAACTAACGGTTCTCAATAGAGAAAGAATTAAGTATCAACTTCTGTGCTGTTTCTAAGAACTAATCTCATGAATATCAAATAAATATTTTAGATGTTTATTCCTGAAGAGCATTACATGGAGTTGTTACCTAGGAAATACTTGCTTCAGTACTTCACACATAGCCAACGAAGAACGATGAAGTGAAGGGTAATATGTTTATTTTAATTCAAAATATAAAGGACGTAGAAATTATGAGACCTTAGTAATTTAAATTCAGCTCTGCAGGTTATCATTATACATCAGCGAACAGTAATCAAGGTAAGGAAATATTGTTGCGACGAACTGTTTACGTAGTGAAATATACAGAATGTTTTAAATATATTTTATTTGGTACAACGTTTTTGAAATTTTTTTAGAAAGGATATTAACATGATTATTCCACGATGTGTTGTAATTGTGACACCCTAACATTTTGCTGATATTACGTATGGAATAGGGTTCTGATTTGCTGTAATGTTTAAAATGGAATCAGTAGTTAACTATTGTTCTGGCTCTTACAACAATCAGGGTTTTGGTTTTAGAAATATTAAACATAATGTTGATGGTTTTATAGCTTACTAGATTTGCTGTTGGAATATGTTGGGTCGTTCTTAACTTCTATTTATCTGTTTTTGTCGACGAAGTCTTCCATCTTTTTGTAAATATAGTCTGAACTATATTAACATTAACTATATAATTAGAACTGAATTGCCTATGCCTGCTTTGTTAATTGGTGATTATTGTCTTCTTTTGTGATTTAGGTTTTTTGTGGTTCAGTGTACCTGATTGTTTAGTTCTATGTCTTCAGTTTAGTATGTGTATTTTTGATAATTTCAGCCGCTAAATGTTCGCGTACTTTTTTTATTATGAAGTAATTTGACTGCCATTCCTGCGTCGATCGTTAGATGCTCAATGTTTTTGATGTGGTTATAATTTTTGATATAATATTAATATACATAAGTTCTTTTTCTTGATTAAATGTGAATGTTCAAACTCAAAGAAGAATATGCTAGCTTGTTTTTTGATTGTCATAAAATTATCTTTTAATATTTGCTTTCCGACCGTCGAGGTGAACACATCTCCCATGACATATTATCAAGATTGTATATGTGGAGAGAGGTGTTTTGACTAGTTATTTTTGGGGAAGAGCGACTCTGCAGTCGTACTGAGGAGACATCTTGTTTGACAGTTGTATGTTATATACGCAGTTCAAGTGCTCCCTGGTGGCAAACATATGAACTAACTTTACATAGCTAACAAGTCTAGTAAGTGCTGCTGTCCTGGTGGCAAATATGTGAACAATTTTTTCTTTTTTACTTTTTACTGATGCAATTTTTTCAACTTTTTTTACTTTTTCTGTTTTTTTACCTCTTCCTGTCGCCATTTTTTCTAACTGCTATTACTTTATTTTATTTTTTTTTGTTTAATGTGAACGGAATTTTTAGTTTTATACATACCTGTACATTACTTTATTTGCCTTTTATTATTTTTACTCTTTTTTAACTTTGTTTTTATAAAAATAAGACTATGGGAAAAGAGAAAATACATAATGATGTTTTTAATAATGTATAGATAATTCTTTATTTTGCTATCACTTATACATTTTTTTTTCTTTCGTACTACAGAAACATTTTAAATTCAATTTCATCTTTAAGGTAATGATTCTTAAAATTATCTACATTGTAAAATTAAAATTTATGTTACATTTTCAACTTCATATATACTTTTTTTTTTACAAATAATCGACTGAACAATAAAAGAGTTGGAAGAGTTGCAGTTGGATAGTTGTTTTCCAATGTCTTTTTCATTTTGGCTTAATTTGATGAACATTTTTTGCAGGAAGCACTCCAGTTTCGCCTGTTTCAACTCTGGAAAATAACGTTATACAATGAGAAAATGAGATAGACTGTTTACTGAATGATACTATAAATAAAACTCAACTTCCTTGAAAATCAATGTTAATTTGTATAGGTTTAAAGAAAAATAGATCAATCTTTTAGAAAGAAAACGCAAGATTTTACGTATTTACATACTTTTTATATTATTTGAATCACTTATTTACCATTATTTAATTTAAAAATTATTTCCTAGTTTAAATGAAATAAATGTAATTCTGTTTTTTGCATAAATTCGCACACTTCTCATAAGAAATAATACAACTCCAACTTTAAAGTTTTATAGGTTTTAGGAGGAATGCCTAATAAGAACTTAGTTTCATTAATTATTTTTACTGAAGATTTTACGATTTATTAACATCTGGTATAACACGTATGCACAACATGCGTGTAACCTTCCTTTCTTAGTCTGCCACAAAGTGTAGGCTGTAGTGTGTAATGGTAACTTTGTTAAAGTAGAAATAGTTAATCATTTTGACCCAAATTAAATTTTTTTCAAGAAAATTGAATACGGAATGGTTTAATTTGGTTGCTACGAACTTAAACTGCTTGATAAAAGATTTACGGATGGTTGGACTTATCCGTAATTTCAGATTAAAAGGGAAAGATTATTTATGAGAAAGGAGCTTTTAGTTTATGTTGCAATACTGATAATGTATGAAATAATAGATAAGATTTGGTTCTTCTTAAAGAACCATCTAATAAGTATTACCAATGTGCTGCTGAATGTATAAAAGGTATAAACTGAGTATTTCTGTGCTGTTGGCCGGCAAAAAATAAGAAAAGTCGATGGGAGAAAGTACTGGAAATTAATAAAATTAATTCGTAAGTAATAATTTTAACTAAATTCACACCTTGTGTTAGACTGCAGAAATGAGAGCCTTTTTAAGTTGAAGTAAAATCTGGTTAATCTTACATTAGCCCTCGGAGTTGTGGCCTATTTATTTTGAGTGCATGCATTGTAGAGCAAAAGTTACCATTTACGAGTACTTTCAAATAATTTATTGTTAGTTCCCGCACACGCTAGCGCCTATTTAGTTTGAGTTTAGTTCCCGCTACAGTGCCGAGCCTTATCTTTCCTTCTTTTAACTTCATTTGTCATGTTATTGTTCACAGTTTTTATTCTCTTGAGGGCATGAATGTTGTCTGAGTGAGGAAGGCCACATGAAAGTTTTGAGATTTTGTATGGGATGTTGGTTTAATTAGTAATAGATATGTGTGTCCACAAAGAAATCAGTGCGATAGATGAGTAGGGATGGCTGTGCAGTCTATAATCTGTAGTCAGAAGCGTTCTATTTTTATCCAGTGCTTTCCAAAACTTTGCCAAGAATGCATAGCTTTCTTGTGGAAATGATTACCTCTATGGACCCTTCTTTACATCCAGCAGCACGCCGTTATTAGGCGATTCTCATCAATTCTATTCTGGGATATAAAGAAGTCAAGGTATACAATCCACTTGCCACTCTGCCTATGTGGTACTTCTTCAGGTAATCTTATCTATTATTTCATACATTATCAGTATTGCAACATAAACTAAAAGCTCCTTTCTCATAAATAATCTTTCCCTTTTAATCTGAATAAGTAATGTTTAATTTGTATAAAATTTTATTTGATAAATTGGCGAATTCTGTAGCATTTTCAAAATAACTGCATTCTTTAGCCAGGTTAACCTTTTCGAAATTAATCTCGCTGTATCTGATCTATTATTTAAAAATATATTTTCTTAGAAAAATTACAATTTTGTTAGAAAAAGTTAATGTTTAAACCACATAAAAATGACGTTATTTCACCCAATAGAAAGTGATGTATTTTATTATTGACAAGAATTCATTTATATTAATCAAAAAATGTTGCAGTTCTTAAACAGTTACTTAAATTTAATATCAGTCCTGTATCTTTAATCATTGAGCAAAATTATTCACCCAAATTAAACTTTTTTCAAAAATATTACTATTTTTTAATTAAACCATACTCTTTTAACTTAAATTTCATAGAAAAAGGTTCAATTTTAGTCAAGAAAGGTAGCATTAGAGTGTTTCAAAATTAAAATTTGTGTTACAAACGAGTTAACCCATTAACCTGGTAGTTCTAATTTTGGTTGGAGAAAAGGATAAAATTTGATTGAAATATTCAACGTTAAACTTAAATTCGTAGGCTGCAGCATTTTCTAAAATTGACTAAGAAAACTATTATTCCCCAAATGAAACCTATTTTTCTCTGAATATTAATTTCGTTGTAAGTATTTGATTTGTTAGAAAGTGGTAATATTCAGGTGTAAAATAGTAATATAATGTATAATACAAGTTTAGTACAAAACTAAAATTTCATCGTAGGAGTGGGTCAGGTTCAAATAATATTCTTTTTTTTTACTAAATTTACTATTTTTACAATGCGTCGTGTTCATTCAAAAATCTGATCATATCTGTTTACAAGATTTAAACTTAAATTTTTATTTTCTATCATTTAATTCATTTTTTTAATTCCTGTAAGATTAACGTTTCTCTTTAAAAATGGTTGAGTGTTAATTTGTAGTATCTTTAGGTAGAACGCTTTATAATTCAAGATTAACTGTTATAAACACTTTATTTCATTCAATAATGATGCTTTTCAGATTGAAACAGCCAATACTGGGATTACTTCCTGCAAAACTGTTCATCAAATGAAGTTAAAATGAAAAAGACGTGGAGATGACATCCTCCGAACGGAAATATAAAATAACTTATGAATCACCTTCTAAAAAATGTATTATTTAGTTGTATAATATGTAAGTTTATGTCACAATATAATTAATTATATGAAAATTTTACATTTGTAAAGATAATGTATAGCTTGGATGAGAATAAAGAAAACACTTGAATTAAAAAAATTCTATTTATTTGAATACCTACTTTTTTTACACAGACTTAATATTTATATTCTATTATTGTACAAATAAAACAGTAAAAATTATTAAAAAAGCAAAAAGAAGTGCTAAAAAATAATAAAAACTAAAAAAAGAAAAAAAACATCAAAAATAAAAAATTAGTTCATGAAAAATCCGGCAGAGAACGCAAAATATCGAAAAAGAGAAAAAATTAAAAATTAGTTCTAAAAAAATGCGTAAGAGTACGCAAAACATCAAAAAAGTTAATAAAAAATTAGTTCTAAAAAAATCCGTCGAGAGGGCGCCACAAAACAGGCAAGTTTAGCAATTTGTTTACATATGTAAACAACTTTGACAGTTAGTAGTTTTAAAAATGACCACCAGATTGCACAGCTGTCACCTCTAGTATATATAGGTGAACATAAACAAATTTTCTTCAGTACGACTTGAGTGATGCAGGGGGGTATATCGCTCTCGCTCGTCACTCCAGAAAACATCGATATCTTATAACCTCTCTCATAAAGAATCATGATGGTAGTGTAATGGTTATGAAGATGTTGTCGCTTCGACGGTCGGAAAGCAACTATTCTCCCCACCCTACCCCACCCCCGCGACGAACTTTCTTATATACCCTCTGGAGACCATGTTACCATAGCAACGCGTCCCATCACCGTAACAACCACCAAACATTCAACAAACTGCCGCTAGATCGCTCCCATGCCCTGTTTTACCATGCTTAAGACTCTCATGACTACCACACATTTAACCACGCTAACCACTCTCATGACATCCACACATTTAACCATGCTAACGACTCTCATGAATTCCAAACTTTTAACCATGCTGACGACTCTCATGACTTCTACACATTTACCCAAACTAACCACTCTCATGACTTCCACACTTTTAACCATGCCAATGACTCTCATGACATACATATATACGACCTTGCACTCATATCTAACCATGCTAACGACTCACATGACTTCTTCAAATTTTACCATGCCAACCACTCTCATGACATATACACGACCTTGCACTCATATCTAACGACTCACATGACTTCCAAACATTTAACCATGCTAACCACTCTCATGACTTCTTCAAATTTTACCATTCCAACCACTCTCATGACTTCCAAATATTTAACCATGCTGGCTACTCTCATGACTTATACAGTACTTCCTTACACTCACATTTAACCATGCTGGCAACTCTCATGACTTATAAATACGACCTTGCATTCACATTTAACCATGCTGGTGACTCTCATGACTTATATAAGACTACCTTCTAATCACGTTTAACCATGCTGGTGACTCTCTTGACCTATTATTTACCTATTTTTTACCGTGTCACTTGCAACCTAATTATGTCTTTATCTATTACATGCAAAACTTATAGTGCTTTCTTAACTGTAGTTTTATTTTCTTTTTTACGCTGGAATAGTCCAAATTTTCATATCTGAGGATCAGCCCTCCTTATACAACTACCCTGCCGGACAGTTTTAATCCCTGCAATTTTGAAATGTCAATAATAGTATTTAATTTTTTCCACACTAAATAAGTGCATATTAAGTAGGGCTTAAGCCATAACACAGTACATAATAAACCACTGTATTAAATAAAAAATAATAAAACATATAATCAATAAATTAATGGAAGGAAGAATAAGCAAGGGTCACATTTTTTTTGTAGCTGTTATGAAATTAAAAAAATGAAGGATATTGACTTAAGAAACAATTGGGGCTTAAAAAATAAAAGAAAAATCAAAGACTGAAAAAACTCGATTTATTTTGTGATTAATAAAGTTGATTGCAAAATACAACATTATAATCTGGTAATATGCTAATTTTTCAAGTATATTTATGAAAATGGTTTAAAAATTATTAGCAAGACTGTGTTCTAAGTTATTGAAAAATACAGAATTAATGTGCACGTTTTATGTCGAACCTTTCCATCAAATTAAATCCTTCTTTCGACTAATATTAAAATTATTTTTATTCAGATTCAAAGGGAAAGATTTTAATTATAGGAAAAAAAGTTTTGGTTTATGTTTTATTACTTTGAACGTATTAAATAATAGATCAGACTACCTGAAGAACAGTTCCACTGATGGTGATGGTAGATTCCCTTGTTTAGTTTATTATCAGAAACAGAATGGATGCGAATCACCTTATATTTACGGTCTTGCTGCTGGAAGTAAAGAAGAGCCCTTAAAATGATAACACTCAAAAAAAAGAAGTTTACTAAAATCCCTCTTTCTTATGAGGAGTTCATTTGTAAAATAAGGTATTATTTTTGACATAACATCTCAAAACATGCTTATTTATATCATTAAGCATTGACAATTATTATTACCTGAATTTACAATGCATCGTTGACTTCGTCCTTCTTAGTACCTGTTGAATCCCCCACAGGTTCTGCACTTTCATTCATTATCAGCCATGATTAATCAGTTTAAATATGGAATGGATTGTGTATTCTACCTCAACCATTTTTCCAATTCACACTTGCTGACTGAGTGAATGAGGTTACTTACGTGGTTACAACATATCACATGGTGGTGTGTGTGTGTGTGTTAATTAATGAGCTATCTAACATTTTTTAGATATTTTCTTTCAAACACTGAATACCCAAGTTCAGGTGTTCTGGGAATTATTTGATACCAAATACATTACAATAAACATTAATATTAAAACATAAATAAACTCTTCACAGGTAATTTTACAGTAAAAACGAGTTATTCTCTTATAATATTTTGTAGGTTAACAAATAACGAAATTATTAATAATAATGCTAACAAAATAAGGCGTCCCAACCTTTCAGAGTAATTAGGTCTATTATATTATTGATTATTGGCATCTACTGATGATGATATTTACGATTCCATTGAGGGTGGGAATTACAATTCAGGGTACTAAGATTTAAGATTGGAATATGCAGATGAGTTGGTGTTTTTGCTACCGAACTGGTATTCTCTTTCAAAAAAATGAATAAATTCCCCATCTGACTACTGCGATATGTGGAACTTAGTCGACGTAAATTTAAAAAATTATAGTGTTCAGGAAAGAGAAAAGGTTAGCCAGAAGAGAAAAGTGGCATAAAAAGGAAGCGATTGAGGTTCTTACTTTTAACAAATAACAAATAGCACAGGAAAATATCGTTTGGTTCTGAATTAAGTGTATTCAAGGCGATTCAAGTACAATTTTGTATTTTTTGTGAAAACTTAACCGTCTTGACATTGAAATCATAGTCTTGGAAATGTAATTAATTTTATATATCAATTAGATAACGTGTAACATATGTCGTTTTAATTGGGAATCAAGAAATATAATAAGAACAGATTGGACAAGGGAAGTTAAGCACACTGCAAGTGAGAAGACTTTCAAGTAAAACTCTTACGTTTAATATAAATACATTATTTTCATTGTATTTAGCGCTCTCTCTAAATTAATTTTTTTTTATTATTGCTAAAAAAATATTGCGTTTCTGAATATATCATTATCTCGATTAATATCAAGGGCAAAAATGGTTTTACAGATAAACATTTTCGGGGATTATTTTGACAATCTGCCGAGACGCAGCTAAACCACTGCTGATTGAGAGGAACTTGAATAGTTATAGGTATTAACTCCTCAGTGCATCACAAACCATTGGACTGTTTCCAGATCCAAGGGCTGCAAATGCTAAAATTTAAGGGTTTTTTTTGGTACTGGCTCTGTTAGCCTGCTCATGAGAGCAGTTTACCGGGGGGCACCACGAAGAGGTAGAGCTCAGGTTTCTGCCCCCCAAAAAATATACCATTCATGCCTAACGCGAAATTATTCAGGGGATTTTGGCATGAATGGCAGAATAAGGGATAAGTCGCGTTTGGGAATTTATAGAAAGGGAGGACAACAACAACCAAGAATACAACCAACAAACCACTGAAAAGACAAAACAACAAAAGACAACAACAAAAAACAATAGAATAAAACACCTGAAAAGTAAAATACATACATAACACATATATTATAAATAATATATAAATATACATAATATAAATATAAAAAGATATCTGAAATAATCATGTAGAGAAAGCGAAGATGCTTAGTAACATGCAGAATGGACTGACCGACTCTGCTCTACTTGGACTTGAAGTTCCGAAGAAGGATATTAATAGTGGTCATATTAACGATCAGTATAATTATAATTCCAGTTACTTTAATAAAAATAACTAGTGTCATTTTGTCATGCACTAATAATAATCATGCACTAATGTTGATGAAGTTGATGTAGCTGGTTGATTGGTACCTGCAAACCCTAACTAAAAAGCAAACTCCAAACTTTAATTTTGTATTTATTTAAAGTCTAACTAATATGATGTCCACCTGAAAACCCTAACTGAAAAGCAAATTCTAAACATTACTTTTGATACTATATTAAAAACTAACTAATATATACGTTGTCCACATCCTTCCTTTTGAAGTCCCTAACATGCCCTAATAATTGGAATTATAATTATTTATTATTTAAATCGGTAGTTGGACGTAAAGTTATCCGGAAATAATAGGCATTACTTAACTTTATTTAGATCAGAGACGAGAGATCGGAGAATATTAATTTGGAAGCGAATTTTGACCAAAATTTAGAGTAAAAAGAACTTGAAAATGGAGATTTTAGTATGCCGCTCGCTCTAGGAGAGCGACACACTAATCGCGCCCGACGCGTCATCAATATGCCACTAAGAATTCCCCAGTCTACCTTATACTGCTGTAGGTTGGGATATGTAACAATATCTTGCAGTTACATATCCATCGATGTGGCCTGCGACGTCCAGGTTGTTAGTGGAGTGGAGATAGAGGTCTGGTCAATTGACAGTCGTCTTGTGCACCGCATCAGAAGGATAGCGAAGCAGAAGGATAGCGTAGGATAGAACGGAGGATAGCGTTTCTCTTTGAGTTCCACATAAGAGTAGATGTAAACGCAAACTATATCGCATGAAATGGCGGAATTTAGAAAACTTACCAATTGGGGAAAAAATATTAAAAACATTTCCGAACAATCACTCCCGGAACTTTAACGCTCCCGACCTGAAAACACAAAAAGTTAATGAAATGCTCCCCAATGGGGGGAGGAAGTGGTTTGTGTTATGTCTGTATATGTCAAGTTCTACTGTTATGCAGTGTGCATGGTCTTCTGAGCTGGGGTATCCGTGGGGTCGCTACTCCCCAGGTGACAGCATGCATCTGTCACCCCCTGCGGTACTCCCGGCAATATTACCTAAATTATGACGAAAAAATGCCAGAATCAACAGTTTTGGGCACAAAAGAAATACTGATAAATGAAGAATGATTAATTTTTGATCAACACGGAAGGCAAAAGTTGGTTCAAAACAGTATAGTGAGTGAAAGAGCCTAGAAACCTCTAAAGTGTTCTTAGCAGCAATCATTGGCAGCCCAGGTAAACTTACAGGTCAGGACATCCGACCAGTACCAAGTCAAATACATATACTTAGTAGCAATTTAGGAATCAGGTCGAACATAAATAGGTTTAATTTTCACCTATTCAGTCTTAGTTTGAAATAAGAAGAGCTACTAAAAGCACTTGGATAATAAATTACCCAGGCTATCACAAAATGAAGTAAAATAGAACAATAAGAATATTGCACACTAACTCATTCAGCTGTAATTAAATATGCACTGAAAAAAAAAAATCAAACCTAAGTATCGCTGCAACAATTGCACTGAGTTTTGTCTATGAACATCCAAATATCTCTCTAATACCCACTAACCCCTAATCATTATACAATTCATTAGAAGACTTGCTAGAAGTGACAAATCAAAGAAATGTGAAACGATTATCTCAACATGACACGCAGACAGAGAGCATTATTTAGCTAACAGGGATGTAAATCTACAGACTTGAATGTGGGCATTAATAAAGCGTTCTTTGTATAGAACAAAATAGGAACTTTCACAATAAATGTTCCCAATACAGAAACTATCAGGTTAAAAGTGCTATATAAACTCAAACTCCAAATCACTACACATATTATTATATTAGGACACTTCAGGAAAAAAAAAAGCAAGAATTACGTATTGCAAATTTCTGGAGCAGCTAGTCTTGCGAGTGTGTGCGCCTGGAGGCTTTCAGTTGGAATCTGTAGAGATCTCTACAGACTGAATAAACAGGGCCAATCTAACACAAACATTAGGAGAGATCTTTTTTTCACTTATTAAAACCAAAATCGATAATCACAATCAGACTAAGCGTGTACCAATTCTCTTAAATTAAAACTTAACAACATTTTCCCTATATGCCTTCTCACGCCGGGTCTACAACAACACGAACTTACGCGGAATACGGAACGGAAGATCGCAGAACGGCGAAAAACGGTTTTGTTGCAGGCAGCCTTTACTTTTTCTCGCAATATACGATCGACAAAAATACCGACGATAAACGTATTCGAATTTATTTGAAGAGTCACGGCGATATCGAAACCGACAGAAACTATTCGAACGTTAGGGAACCGCCGTTTTCCCTGAAGACCCAGTTTTTGAGAGAGAGACCTGTTAGTTTCATTTCCTTTTATATTCAATCTGAGACAAGGTTCTCAAAGACTTATCAGGAGTTATAAAATGGTAAATCAGAAGATGATAAGTTAAAAAATACTTCGTTTTTGTAAACTCATCATTTCTGTTAATACTTCATTCTTAACCCACCTTTAAGAGAAACCTAAGGTAAATAAAAGATTTCTCAATTTAGAAACCCAGTTTACTTCATTTCTTAAATAGAGTCTGCACAGATCCAATTTCTCATTTTTACACAGCATTGAAGCAAGATGATTCATCTCTCATCACGCGAACATATACAGAATATATTTTGCAGAAATTTCCATTGATTCTTTAAATTCCCGGATAGTTAAAAGAAAACTTTATGTAGAAATCAATATTTGCATTGAAACTAGATTTGCTTGGGCAAATCCCTTTGCCCCTTATTAAGCTACAGTAACCGCATATGATTTATAATCATTTATAGCTCCTTGAAAAACAAATACATCCTACAATATTCTGACAAAGGACAAATAAAAAAAAAAAGTGACTGTAACTTCTCATAGATTCAAGTTATCCGATTATCAGATAATTTTCTGAGAACGCTGACAGCAAAAAAACAATAGCACTGATATTTTCAATTATATTTTACCCTCACCACCTAACTGGATCAATTTGTTCTGGACTTCGGATACATGATCTTCAATTTAATCAACAAATATGATTCCAAATATTTCATTTCGTCTTAAACCGAATCAAAGTTAATACATATCTTTTTTCTAAATTCCTAACAACAAAGAACTTCTATTTCTGTCTTTTAGCTAAAAACCCAATATCCATTTTTTTTACTACCAACAAACTTGAAGACCCTATATCGAGGTGACTCAGGCTGGCTGCAGTCCAACTACTGCAGTTACCTCAATACAGGTCTGATGTTTTGTTAGCAGCTTTAAAAAATGCAATTGGAATTTCGAAGCGTAGACTATGAAATAAGGAAGATTGCTGTTTCGGTGTACTTTTAGAAAAATGTACCTACAACCTTTTTAGGTAATGCGAAGGTAACACATAATACATATTAAAAATAATATACATAAAGGTCACCACAATTTCGCTTATGAAATTCAATTAACAACGCAAAAAGAAAAGAAATGGAATCACGTTTTCGAATTAAAGGAAGAGCATTGGAATCCTCAGCCCGAGAATGTTTGTTTGATGGAGAGTGTAAAACAGGTAAGTTTTCTGAAATTATCTGAACACCTTTCTGCCGCCAGTGATCTACAAAAACGATCTAGCTGTTCGTTACAACTGGAGTGCTACAAGGAGTCATAGTCACGCTCACTTTTTTTTATCTAACATTTCTGGAATATTGTATTTTACTTCTACAAGGAACTAAACTTCCGAACTTCTTAAAATTGATTTCTTATATTTATCGGAAGTTGTTGAATTAGATTGGTAGCAATAACTAAATTAGATTTTATAGAAATAAATCTTAATTTACACGCGAGCTATTAGAAAGCGATGGATACAAAGCTCTAAAGTCGAATGATGAGAGATGGAATCAAACTTGCTCAATTGAGCTGTTTAAAAACAAGTTAGACCGTTAGCTGGCTCGATATCATAGAGCTGGGTTTGAAAATGAGTTAATCTTTTACATACCTTGGTTCCTGCTCAACACTGTGGGGTAAAAAACGGCTAAAGTACCGTTCTATTAGTTCATATAAGTCAATGAATCTTTTATTAGATTGATAAATGGAAAATGAAATTAAAGACTTCTCCCTCCAATTTAAGATGACAAATAGAAAAAAAAAATGCTGTAGAGTTTTATATTTAAAACAAAAGATTGAACTTTTAGTCTGAAAGCAATTATAAGTTTGACTTAAAGCTGAAAAAGATCACATCCTGCATTTTATGTATTGTAAGGCCTACTCAGAAGTCAGAAATTTAAACACATTCATATTGAACAAGCCATACATAACAAGCTATCTGATCCAGATATTAACAACGGTCCCAACTGAGAAGTTGAACGTTTTGTTTTTCACATATTGTGTACATAATAAGACTATGAGTACAAGGTTTGGAGATTTAGTTTTATATAAGCTTAATCATTTTGATTTCTATATAAACATTTTGTTTTTTTGTGAAAGTTCGTTTTAAGTTCTGCCGAAGGAAACTTTGATAATGCTAAAATTCTAGCATCTACATAGCATTCCTTGTATGCTAAAAACTGAACCTCTCCATGAGCGTTAGTATCGGAATAATCATTTACATTTAAATAATTGCTATTTATAACAAACTGCAAGATGAAACAAACTGTAAGTTTAGGTGATAATGGGGGAAGAGCAACTTATCTGCAGTTCAAGCAGACTAATCTTCAGTGCAATCGAGTGTTGCCATAGTTAATTTTAATTTTTTCAAAAAAAGCTCTTTGAATTACAGATTGTATAGAAAAGCATTAATTTTGAAACAAATCAGATAACACATTAAAAGCATTATTTTAAAGGCGAGGTTCCGAAACATAGAAATAAAACGATCCCAAATTATTGAAGAAAATTGAAATTTAATTTTTTTTTTCGAAAGTCTCGCTTGGGCAGGATATTTCCTCATCAAATAGGTTGTTGACTTCTTCCTCTTGATACCAACAAAAATATATCTGTTTCAAACCAACTGTACCACAGTTTAGTAATAAAAATGGTACTATTCAAGAATCATTATACAACACTTTTTGATTATTCAAATGATAAAAAATCAATAAACTTTTTTAGTGTAAAGTGATTCTATCCCAGAATGTAGTTGTGAGACTTGTTACATTGTGTGATTGTTGATATCTGATATGGTGTCAGTGTAAGAGTGTTGTTTGTGTTATTAACATCAAAAGCTGGTAGATTGGCACCTGAAAACCCTAACTAAAAAGCTAACTCTGAACTTTAATTTTGATATTACTTTAAAATTTAACTAACATGATGTCCACCTGAAAACTCTAACTGAAAAGCAAATTCTAAACTTTAATTTTGGTATTTCTTTAAAAATCTAACTAATATGTTGTCCATTTCCAAAGTAGTTGGTTTGGTGTACCTGAAAACCCTAACTAAAAAGCAAACTCCGAACTCTAATTTTGTATTAATTTAAAGTTAACTAATATGATGTCCACCTGAAAACCCTAACTGAAAAGCAAATTCTAAACTTTAATTTTGGTATTTCTTTAAAAATCTAACTAATATGTTGACCATTTCCAAAGTATCTGGTTTGGTGTACCTGAAAACCCTAACTAAAAAGCAAACTCTTAACTTTAATTTTGATAATATTTTAAAGTCTAACTAATATGTTGTCCACCTGAAAACCCTAACTAAAAAGCAAACTCTAAACTTTAATTTTGATATTCATTTAAAATCTAACTAATATTTTTAAATATGCCCTTGTGTAAAACCTGGTAAAAAAATCATGCAGAGAAAGCGAAGATGCTTAGTAACATGCAGAATGGACTGACCGACTCTGCTCTACTTGGACTTGAAGTTCCGAAGAAGGATATTAATAGTGGTCATATTAACGATCAGTATAATTATAATTCCAGTTACTTTAATAAAAATAACTAGTGTCATTTTGTCATGCACTAATAATAATCATGCACTAATGTTGATGAAGTTGATGTAGCTGGTTGATTGGTACCTGAAAACCCTAACTAAAAAGCAAACTCCAAACTTTAATTTTGTATTTATTTAAAGTCTAACTAATATGATGTCCACCTGAAAACCCTAACTGAAAAGCAAATTCTAAACATTACTTTTGATACTATATTAAAAACTAACTAATATATACGTTGTCCACATCCAAAGTAGCTGGTTTGGTGAACCTGAAAACCCTAACTAAAAAGCAAACTCCGAACTTTAATTTTGTATTAATTTAAAGTCTAACTAAAATGATGTCCACCTGAAAACCCTAAATGAAAAGCAAATTCTAAACTTTAATTTTGATATTATATTAAAAGCTAACTAATATATACGTTGTCCACATCCTTCCTCTCGAAGTCCCTAACATGCCCTAATAATTGGAATTATAATTATTTATTATTTAAATCGGTAGTTGGACGTAAAGTCAGCCGGAAATAATAGGCATTACTTAACTTTATTTAGATCGGAGACGAGAGATCGGAGAATATTAATTTGGAAGCGAAGTTTGACCAAAATTTAGAATAAAAAGAACTTGAAAATGGAGATTTTAGTGTGCCGCTCGCTCTAGGAGAGCGACACACTAATCGCGCCCGACGCGTCATCAATATGCCACTAAGAATTCCCCAGTCTACCTTATATTGCTGTAGGTTGGGACATGTAACAATATCTTGCAGTTACATATCCATCGATGTGGCCTGCTGCGACGTCCAGGTTGTTAGGTGGAGTGGAGTGGGGATAGAGGTCTGGTCAGTTGTCAGTAGAGGAGAAGCCTTGGTCTCTTGACCATGGTCAAAATGACGTATAACGCAACAAACACTTTGTAACGCATGACTGTAACGGAATTTGGAAAATACCGAAGCAATTATTATTATATTTTTTGTATATTTAAAACGCACTGGCTGTTCATCTTAATAAAGAGTTGAAACAATCGCAAGCAATCACTCCCGGGGATTTTAACACTCCCGAACTCGGTGTCTGTAACAATAAGAAAACACAAATATTAGTAAAAATTAGTTTGAAGGATTAAGGATGCTTAACAATTATATATTAAGTTAAATTATTCTCTTATTAGCGAAACAGAAATAGCCTACTTTATTGCAAACAATTCATTCAAAATTCAAATTAATATCTACCCTAAATTTAGTAAATAACTAATATGCTAATACAATATTAAAGAGCTCATTAATTATTTAAATAATTTAAAAAGAAAAAAGAATCACAAGAATCTATAAACTACTCAGTTATATTCACTAATCTACTTCCAATCTGTATTCAAATAAAATAAATTTTAGGACCATCTTTAACATAAATAAATCTTCCGAGTTCAATCTAAGGCCACTTTAATAAATTCGAAAGAATAAAATTATTGAAAACACAGTTAGTTTTCAAATGTCTTAATCTGTACTAATTTTTTTTTTTTTTTTAAAGTTGTACTAAAATATCAATAAATTAATAAAATAGCAGTTTAAAAATTAAAAGTTTAAAAAATAAATAAATAAGAAAATTACGTGTCTAAGAATTCATTCATGCCTGAAATTTGTGCCAATTTCAGTTATAAGTTTGGGTCAATTTAAGTTAAATTGGGTTCGATTTAAGTTACATTATATGTACTATTTTTTATCATACACTGTAATAAATAAGTGAGCTAAAACTCATTTTATAGATTTGAAAAAAATACCTTCGTTTCCATCTAATTTCTATTATAAAAACTAATTTATCCTAAAATATAATAAAAACAATAAAATAGAAGCTAAAAGATTGATTATAAACAATAAAACACTAATTAATTCAAGGAAATAAAAATTCATGCCTGTTGGAACAAGTCGTTTAAGCAGGTAGCTCTTTTTTTTCTATTTTAAATCAATAAAATTGTTAAAAATGAATATTTTTTATATTATTTTCTTGCTTTTTTATTATTACATTAATAATAATAAAAATTTGATGGAATATTTTCAATTTCAAATAAGAAAAGTACTGTACTTTGCAACTACGATGTTGCCTGGCTGAGATCACCAGTGAAACTGGCAAAATGGCCGTTATACATATAGAACATATGTTCTGCTTTATAAATGTTTTTAAAATTATTTAATCAACTTATATTGAACTTAATGAAATTATGGCTAAAAAAAAAGTTTTCTACACCTAAAATATTTTTTTTTCATTAATTAATTTATTAGGGACTACTTTATAGCTTCACTGCGGATGGTAACCATACGGTACTTTTGATAATAAATTACTAATTATCAATTTTTTTGTTATTTTTTACTTTAATTAGACTAGTTTTAGTCTAATTAATTTTTGGAATTGAGTTTGTAAAAGTAATTTAAGTTTTAAAGACGAAAGTAGAAAGCTATTACGTACGACTTCATTTTGGCGATTATTGAAAATTGGCTCAATAGATTTCCTTTAAAATTGAAATTTAGGTTGTTTAATGAACTATCTTGAAAATTTAATCGATGATTGAACCGTTAAAGTAGGTAAGAGTGAAGGTTCAGAGTGGGACTTCCACTCTAAAAACCTCTTTGATATCATATCTCAGAAAATAGTTTAAAAAAAAAAAAAAAAAATAGAATATGATATGTTCAGTAATCGTACCAAGTTTTGAACAATATGGTGCACTAGGTGCAGTCGTTTTCGAGAAACCATAACACTAATAGGATAACCTTCGTATCCATCCACCAAAAGAGATTTAGGATTTAAATTTTAGTAGGTATTTAATGATCCATCGTTAAAACGTACGTAAGATAGCAAATTTACGCAATGAAGACAAAAAATTTCTTTAAAAAATGCTTAGAAAATCTTTAAACAATTGTATGAGGCAGATTAGAGTGATGACCCTGGGAGTGGGACTGCCACTCCAGAAACCACTTTGAAATCATATCTCAGAAAATAGTTTTTAATAAAAATAATAGAATATGATTTGTTCAGTAATCGTACCAAGTTTTGAACAATATGGTGCAGTCGTTTTCGAGAAACCATAACACTAATAGGATAACCTTCGTATCCATCCACCAAAAGAGATTTAGGGTTTAAATTTTAGTAGGTATTTAATGATCCATCGTTAAAACGTACGTAAGATAGCAAATTTACGCAATGAAGACAAAAAATTTCTTTAAAAAATGCTTAGAAAATCTTTAAACAATTGTATGAGGCAGATTAGAGTGATGACCCTGGGAGTGGGACTGCCACTCCAGAAACCTTTTTGAAATCATATCTCAGAAAATAGTTTTTAATAAAAATAATAGAATATGATTTGTTCAGTAATTGGAAAAAGTTTTGAACAATTTGGTGCAGACGTTTTCGAGAAACCATAAAACAAATAGGATAACCTTCGTATCCATCAAACAAAAGAGATTTAGGATTTAAATTTTAGTAGGCATTTAATGATATATCGTTAAAACGTATTATAGATGGGAAATTTGCGCAATTAAGTAAGAATATTTCTTTAAAAATTCGTAGAAAGTCAAAAGTCAATATCTAATACGTTCGTTGAATTCAATTAATTTATTTTGTTGTATCAATAGATTCCGTTCATCTAAATCAAACTTTTAGTATGAATTTAAAGGATATATATACCAATGAAACAAACAATATATCATTTTCAAGATAGTTTTTGTTTAAGAAGATTATCAGTTTTTCCAGAAACATATCGTTGATCTATTTACTGTAAGTTCCTTAAATCAATTTCTTTAGGTTTAATAATAACTTAAAAATAAATTTGAATTCCAAATTCATCATACATATATAAAATAATTCCTAAAAAATGGTTTCGTCTATAACTTAACTTTGGAAAAGTTTTACTTCGGTTTTCACGATATACCATGCAAAACTGTTTTTCTTTTTTTATATAATAATAATAATTGTCTTTATTAGCCAATATTTACATCTACACTCATAAACAACGTAAAATCAAAAAATTACGTACAAAAGTCAATAACTAAATATATAATAAAATGCATTTTACATTTTAACTGAAGACACACCTCTTGGTCTTTCTTGGACAGTCAGAGTGGAGTCTAGTCACGATAACTCAATAAATATTGCAACGAAAACAAATGTAAAGGAGTAAAATACAAATAAATAATACAAAACTGAAATTAAAGAAAACCAAAACAAGTTCCGACTCAAATATTCAGAGAAAAAAATAGAAGTCCCCCTATAAAAGAAATCAATCTATAGACATTATTTTAAATTGTACTGTCCTAAGTTGATAAGCATGTTTACAATATTTTATTAAACATCTCAAATCTTTCCCGTTAATGTACTCAAGTATCTTACAGGCGGTTAGAAAATATTTATTAAAGCAGTCCTTTCTTATTTCGCATAATGCTGAACAGATAGCTAAAAAGTGAAATAAGTCCTTGTTTTGTGAAATTAAGGCAATCATATATTGAAACATTGTGTTTAACCTATGATACTGTGACTAATACTTTAAGATTAGCAAACGAACAACCTTTAAATTATCTATGCTATTACTATCCAAAGATCTCTTATGCTGAGAAAATATTTGTTAGAAGGATGTTCATTTAATTATTGCAGTTACATTTAAGATAAAAACCAAAAATAGTATATTTATTGTATTACTGTAACTCTGTATTTCAAATTTCTTTGTAAATATATAAATACAAAAATAAATATTCTTCTGGGGTTCAGTGCTTGAGCATGATTCCAGTAGAACTCATAAAAAACAAGTGTTCAGATTTTCATTTCTACTCACACGCCCATTCTTAATATTAATATTCAAGTTGATATTTTTAAATAATCAGTTTCCTGCTAGAATCAGTTACTACTATTTTAGGCCTTAAAATAACGAGAATTGTTAGGCTTTAGCAGGAAAAGCCTTTAAAACAAACAATTATTTTTCTTTCAGTCTCTGGTCCATAGGTGTCATTCATCAAGATCTTTTGAATGTGTACCTGTCTTCAGAAGATGTAATAGTTAACATAAAAAGATTACAGAATCACTTACATAAGAAAATAGGTGAAAGGAAACAGTAGAAAACAAAAATAATTAAAACAAAGAAGAAATTTAAGAATTTTTTTTTTTTAACATTATATTCATAATCCTGAAAAGCTTATAAAACTTATGACAGCTGATATTGGAAGTAGGGGTTCAGAAAAGAAACGACAAAATTTAAGAAAGAAAGATTTTTATTTATTACATAAAAATAAATACATATGTACAATGGAGTGCCAGTACGAATACGATAACCGCCAGCATAATAATTACATAAATTGTAAAAAATATACATCATAAAATTGAATAATGAGGCAAAAAACTCGAGAAAACCTCAGCTGATAAACAAAATTTAAAAACTCCACTAGTTTTACTGGATAATCCACGTCTGGCGTAAAAATACAAAGTTAACACGATCCGTGTCATGAGTACAGTCATATTTATTTAATGCGTTGAAAACAGATAAATAATTTATGACAAATGTAATTCGGTAAAATATATTTCTACCAAAAAAAAAAAAAAAAAATGAGCCAATTTATCAAGCAGAACAAGTACCCGGAGGGGAGCGCGAATTTTCTAAATAACAGAACTGTAATTCTTATATTTACATTGGGCAACATTTATTTTCAAATGAAATAATGATGAATAAGTGATTCAAATAATGTAACTAACGCGTAAATAAGTAAAATCTTGAAAATAAAACTTGATAAACAGTAAAAAAAATCAGTAACATTTGTTATTACCTGAACGTAAAAAGATTTTGACACTTTGTTACACTATTTTGAATGTTGCAAACCCAGATGAACTGGTAGAATTCAGCGGTTGGTAATTTACTCCACGTACAAATTTATGAATCTAACATTATTTTCACACAGACCCACATTCTCTTTGCCTCTACTGCAGCAGATCCTTCCACAAAAGAGTTCAGTCTAGACTCTAAAACTTCTCTTGCCTAGACACCTTTTTTTTTTTCTTTTTTTTTGACATCTACGAGGAAATCCAACTGTTGTTAGGCGGGCCCTCCTTCACGAATTGCCTGCGGTAATTATCACTAAATCGAAGGAAAGCAAACATGATAATTGGATGGCTTAATAGCAAGAGGCCTACTTCAGTACAAAAAGTGTAAAATAAAACTAAAAATACATCCGTTTAAAATGTTTTTATTAGGTTTATAAATTTTTTACAAGAATTAAGTATTTTCTTTAAACAGAAATCAAAATAAAAACTTTACAAACTCACTGTGACAATTTATCACTAAATATTCTAAAATGTTCCCAATTATTCTAAAGTAAAAAGAATAAATAAAAATCAGTTAAAAAGAATACTTAAAATAAAAAGCAAAACAAAACCTAATGTTCAATTATTGCTAAAAGTATGTATAAAATAGAATTATTTTTGGCAGTATACTTACAAGGAAAGATCAAACAATAAATGATCGATTATAAATAATTATTTGATTATTAATTATTATTGTTTTTTATTTTTTGTTGAGGTTTAAATTTTACTTACAAGGAACGCCTGAAATACTCCTGCCTTACTTTTGTTTTTTATTTTAAGGTGGTAACATGCTTCTTAAATAAATAACTTTTATTCTCTTTTTGTTTCACATATATGTATATATTTTAATTTTGTAAAATGACTAGAAAAATGATTTTTTCACAGCATGCATTTGAATGTGTGAGTGAGTAGTGTTGTTTACAATTAAATACCTTTTCTTCAATTCAAAAGTATTTATTATCTTTCATGTCTGATTAACAACTTGGATACAGCAAGACCTAGAGCAGCCACTATTGCTATACCGATACCAGCCTTCCATAAAATTGAATCTCCGCTCAATAAACTAAGCTCTGTCAGATGGCTGTAAAAAAAAAAATTAAATGTTAATGCAATTTTATTATAAAATGTGTGTATTATTTTTTATTTTAATAAATATTATAATAAAATGTAAAGTCATTGTGTCTAAAACTAAAACATTAACACGAATAATTTGAGACCAAAGCCTAATAAGGTGGGTTTACTGAATAACCAGGTTAAATTTGGTTACCTATTTTTTTTAAAAACGCAACTAAGATAAAGCTGAAACACTACTGTAATGAAACATTGGGTTTAACTCGCGGAGGAACTGCATTCCGCCCTCTACTGAAGAACTGCGAACTCTGGCTGCGCAACGAACAAGCCAGCCTGGAAAGCCAAGTGTACTGACAACAATCAATGTCGGATTATTCTGTTAGAACTAATACTTATAAGAAATAAAATTGAAATTCTGCAAACATAAAAAGGTACCGATGAAACACTCGAGGGTCCATATGACACTCTTTTTAGTTCGTCACAGCATGCCCTATTTTAAAACCGAATTCAAAATACTTTCTCAACATTGAGTCATAAACACTTTAAGAAAGAAAAATCAGTTTTCAAGCTAAATTATAATTTTAATGTACTCTCTTTGGTATCTTAAAAATAAGATTGCCAATTTAAAAACAAAACAAAAATCATTTTCAAGAGAATTAAGATGAACTTAAGGTCAAAATGTCCAAATAAATTATTTAAATGCGGTAGTCCTGTTCATAAACTAAGGATCTAGAAGGTTAATTTCAGTTTGTATAGGTCCTAGTCTTATGTCGAGTTGTAAACCAAATATTTTAGTGATGGTCTGTTTATTTTTCGTGGCCTTTGTTAATAATATTCAATGTTTTTTAGTTGGCTGCAATACTTTTTTTTTATTAATACCTTTTGTAAGTTTAGGTTTTGTAAATGGATTAGGGAGCCCTGAAATATAAAACTCATACACTTGTTGAAGGTATTTCAACACCATTTAGAAGAAAATGCAGGAGAAAATATATATTAAAAAACTACTCTACTAAAGCATAAACATCATCATGTGGACAATGTATCATGATCACTCAGATAAATCATAGCATCTAAACGGAAAAAAGGGGTTTCTATCAAACTTTAGTTTAGTGCAGTGCACGTTAATAGAAAAATGATTATTACATTATAGAAAGCTAAGTTTAAATTGGGGTTATTTCAAAAAGTAAATTCCATTACATTTAGCTAGTAGAAATGTCACTATTTAGTTAAGTATGCACTTTCAAGTAACAAATGATTGAATTATTCAATCATTGTACCAAAATGATTACTAAAGATTATTAAGTTATTCGAATATTAATAAAATGGATACTAAGAAAGGTAGTAAATTAGAACAAAATTATTATGTGCAATAACCTCTTCATCAGCAGAACAACGCAGGGGTATTTATTGCCTTACTAAAGTGAAAGTAATATTCTTTGCATTGTGCTTTACAAAAAATAAAAAAATTGTTTTAAATGAATAACTCACAAACCTTGCATGACGATAGAAGAGTATCCATGCTGCATGAAAACGACTGACAAAAAAAATTATTTTAGATAAAGTGACCAAAAAAAAGTTTTGTTAAAATAATGTACTTATTCAGGTTTATTTGTTTATATTTTATTTTATATGCTTATAATGCCTGTATTTCTCCCTGCACTTAAAGAAACGACAAAATATTCAAAAAAATCATGCATTTCCAAAAGAAATTCTTTCTAATACATCAAAGGTTCCGGAAATAGAAGATTTGAAGTTCCACTAAAAATGGTTTTATATTTTCAA
Source organism: Rhodnius prolixus (assembly GCF_049639745.1). Lineage (NCBI taxonomy): Eukaryota > Metazoa > Arthropoda > Insecta > Hemiptera > Reduviidae > Rhodnius > Rhodnius prolixus. The sequence goes on along the minus strand of NW_027411583.1, from coordinate 6,939,068 downwards.
GTTTATTGCACAAAATGTTCAACAAGATTTACTCCTCTATCAAGTTTTAAAGCCGTTTTTTAAGTCGGTAACTAACAAACAAGGATTTTTACAGATGTAAACTACCATGTACGGCGGAGAGAACCATTCTTTTTATCTCTGAACAGAATAATATTAGTAGTTCATTAGGAGATACAAGACTGTGAGAGTCTATGAAAGGGTGTGAAACACTTACGGAAACGCAGCCATTGTTGCTAATTTTTGATATAATTCTTTTCCATCTCCATTGACTGCGGTGTACTTGTGTGGAGGAGCAAGTCTGTGGGCATCACAAAAATCTGATGGTTGTACAAGATAATCTTGTCTTACTTCACCACAATCTGCCTTTGAGCAAACAAATAATACAGGAATTCGGCCAGATTCAAAATATTTCTGAAAATAATAAAAATCATAATGATCCTCAACATTCATAAAGATATAAAAATTTAACTAAAACATATATTTAATATTTTACATGGAACGAGTAAGGTCCCAAAAAGATTCTAAGAGTAATGAATAAACATTTGTGAACTTTATAGTATTCCTTTAGACAGTTTAGTATATTGGCAGACCAAATTAAGAATATTATTTCTGCCATAAAACATCATATGATTAATAATTACAGACTCTCTCTCTCCTCTAGCTCTACGGTCCTTGATGGACCTTGGCCTCCTCTCTCACCAAAGCAATCCTCCTCCATCTCATAATTACAGACAGAAATGTATAAATAGGTAGCAACTTCTTTGGAATAGGGCGCTGGATTTTAATAAAAATAATTATAGTTACATAATCTCTTCAATTCAATTTAAATTAAAAGTAAGAGATTATGTTAATATAATATAATTAATATAAATGTTAATATTTGTTCTTTATGTAACTGTGAACATATCGAGGATAATTTTCATATTGATGCCCAAGTCAAAAACGTCTTTTCAATAGAAGATAATTGACTGTTTCAGAATCTAAGGTAAGCAATTCAATGATTGGTTTTGACTGGTTGATTTCTACTTAAATGCTTGGCGCTATAGATTTTCTTTAGCGTATGATTAAAATATTCTTTTAAATATTAATAAAATAAATAAATAAAATAAAAAGAAATCAATCAATACAAATAAATAAAATTAATAATAATCAAAATCATGTAACAATTTAATAGAAACTACGTTTTTTTAAAAAAATTTAATAGCTAATTTAAATGTGTGAATTTCATCTTATGAATTTGCAACTCCTCAGACGGTGGTCGACCGTGAGAAGTGACCTGCTATTTTTTTTTTAATTGTATTTTATATATTATTATTTATAAATAAAGGCAATAACAATATAAAACATAACTTCAATTATTTAAAAAAACCAACTTACCAAATAAATACGCGCTGCATATTCAAAAGATTTAGGATTTGTGGCATCGTAAACTAAGCAAACAACATCACAACGTACATCCGAAGAACCTAATGGATCCGATGCATGTCTTGATTCTACATCTTTCATAATTAGATACTTTTCTTGACCATAAACATGAATGATATTGATTGTGCGCTGTGGCACTCCTTCAGCATCTTCTTTTATTCTCTAAAGTAAATTTATCAAATTAATAAATATGAATTGCTGATTTTATCCATTATGACTTCCACTACATTTGCCGATTCAGTGTGTACAGAATCTTTGTAAGTGGATATCAAACTATAAACCTATTATTGATGTGAGATGATAGTTCGGAAGAGAATAACAAAAACATGCGTGGTGTGAGGAATAAAATCCATTAATTATCTAGCTATGCTGACCCTACCACACCTTTAATGAAATACAGTTCATAAAGTATTATTCATTGTTTTGGTGACTGATTCATTAATCTTTTAGGAAGAAAAGAATATTGCAAATTTCAGTCACGTATGTTAGAATGTTTCTTTTCCTTTCTTCCTAATAGCTCGTAAAATAACTAGAAAGTACCTACCGAAAATGAATGTCCAATATGCCGTCTACTAATCGTAGATTTACCAGCACCTTTGCAACCAATTACATGACACTGATATACATTTCTTGTAGATTGTTTTTTCAGTAAGTCTAATTTCTTCTCTCTTGTAACTAAAATAAATTAACAAAATTTACTTTACAACGTTAATTTGTGTGATGAAACGTCACGGCTTAGGCCTCATGTTTTTAAAATTCAACTTTATTACAATGATGCACGGGCGAGGAGAGGGCGGAAGCACATACATACTGATAGGTACAATTTTTCCTAACAAAAATTAATTTATCCGACTTAGCACGGATGTTTATTGTATCTCTGACCGGTTTCGCACTTTCATCCATCATTAGAGGTTGATTAGATCAGTTTAGTGTAGAAATTTCGACGTCACTTATGTTTAAAACAAAGGAACTATAGTTAATCTAATCTTCAAAGTTTGTGAAACTTTTACAAAAAGCGCCAGCATCTAGGTCGGATAATGATCACGTAAGGGCCTAATGAGTTTTCTTAAAAATTTCCATTACTTTTATTTTTCCAGCATCCGGAGGAAGATTGAGACTGTTTGGAGAATAACTTATGCTTCGAAATGGTATCAATTTTTAGAAAATTTATCTGTCTTTCTAACCGTGACATCAGAATCGAATTCGGGCTAAAACTTTCTGAGTAAAAACATTTTTATTGGAAAAAAGTATTGATTTTAGAACAAAAAATAAAGTGACGTCACTTAAGAACAGTGGAAAATATGAAGTTGGCCAATACGTCATTGAACTCCACTTTAGATGTACTACACACAGTAGGTCTATGGACAATACTTACTGGTTCACCCTGTATATATATATAGAGAGAGTTGCGGATGAAAGTCTGCAACCGGTCAGGGATATAATTAACATGCGTGCTATGACGTATAAAATCAAAGATATAATCATTAATTTAGTAACTCACGGTTATCAAACCGGGCATCTTACAGTACATAACCATACCGATTCACACGACTTACACATACCAAACCATATACCAAAGTTTTACCTAAACTTATACTAAATAAAATATACCAACCCTGTCCCGATGTTACCTTATAAAATTAAAGAGTTATTTTCCTAGTGGGAGAAATATTTTTACAAGAAAATTAAGAAGTGTAATAAGAAGAAATTAAAAAGGAGTAAAGAAAAAAAGTAAAAGAAGTTAATGTATTAATGGAGATTTTGTACGTTTCGTTTGTAAAGGAAGTATCCGTTCTAAGACCCTCGGACTAAAAACTGACCTTTATACATTGATTTTCTGAGTTTGTGCGTGCGCGCATTTGTGTGATCAGCATAAATTGAAAAACAGAAAATCGTTGAAAATTCATAATTGATATAAGTGACTCAGAGAACGTGACAATAAAGTTTGGTCAAAAGCTGACGACTGAAAACTCGACTTTATTAAGAATTTTGAAATTTTCTCTAAAAATTCCAACGATACTCTTTAATTTTTATATATAATTGAAAATTCCAGGAATTCTTAAACTAGTTTTAGGGAAGAAATAGAATTAGGCTTCTCTCTAAAGTGTTAATTAAGTATTATGTGCATAATATTGTAGGATTTAAATATGTTAGTAAAATTTCAAACTTCAAGATACATGCACAATTGAAGTGCCTCAACACCTTTTAATGTTTTTTAGTGATTTCATTTTCTCACAAATTCTTAATTTCGAGAACGCGTTTTATAAATTGCGGAAAGATAAATCATTTGACTATTCGTATCAGAGTAATTCGTTAATTAATGTATCTTGTTTACCATGTATTGCTGATATCTGATTTTCACAATCATTAATAGGATAGCCAAAATAAGCAAGATATTCAAAAGTTGTTTTCACATCGGTTACAGTTGTTAAAATCCAAAAGCAAAGAAAACCTTGCAAAGTTATCCATTCCTAAAAATTTATAATTCAAACATTAATAAAAACAATTTATTTTATGTGAAATATTGTGAATAATAAATATACTAAAACTCAAAAGCTTAGGAATCACCTTTTCATTGGTAGGGACAATATTTTGTATATCGGTTCCCCATGCTTGTGCTGGGCACGTGGTGAACAGCTGGCTCAGTTCTACTGGACTTAGAGCACCATCCCTATCTTTGTCAAATCTCCAAAACAATTTAGTGAAAAATTGGCTTCCTTTATGACTTAATTCTGTGGTGCTTCCATGTGGCACTTTTAATCTAAATAAAAAATAAAAAACAAACTTCTTTGATTTATCCTTCGAAGCACGCACATTCACTATATCTCTGACGGTTACCAAACTTTAATCCATCATCAGAGGTAGATTATCAGTTTGTGTGAAGATTTCGACTTCACTTACATTACCGTCTCGCACTTGCTGACTCTCGAGTCAGTGTGGGTGTGTGAGAGGGAGCGAGAGTGAGGATGACCCTTGAACTGGAAGTTCACTAGACCAGGCAACCGCACCCCAGTGGGAAGCCCAAAATGATGTCAACAATTCTTACTCTGATATTTCTAAACACACTTATCATGTTAACAGGGGTCTGCAGAAATAATTGATTGCAATTATTTGAATTTAACGATTCCATAGAAAATCTAAGCCTATATCTTATTGAGGAGTAAGAATCCTACAACAGATCTTTTAGCAGTGAATTGTCTCCATTGTCACTCCCTATTCTAATCAGGCATTAGATCTTCTTGGTCGTAATGTTGGTTCACACTTACTTTACTTATATTTCTCTTTATCCACAAAGCGATTGGTGGCAGCGGTGGGATTAGTTCTGTCAACGGCATGGCATGAATGAACTCTAAGCGTCTAATCAATGTTATATGAATTTTATGTGATCCTCTTTTATCGCAGCATAGGAGTTTAGTAATATAAATGTCATCTGCACTCATAGCTGACTTATTTTACAAAAAGGGGTTGGGTTTTAATGATTCAACATATTTACAATATGTGAATTCCACATTGTGTAGTTTCCATATTTGTTTAAATCAAGAAATTTAAACTACATTTTTATGTAGCAAGTAACTTATTGACATACGGTGGGAATAAAAAGTCCTTGGTGAGGTGTAACTGGTCGTTGTAACCAAACTTCCGTAACACCGTCCATGTTGTATGACTTCTTCCTCTTTGGATAAACAGGCAGTGAAGATATAAAAATCCTGAACACAAAAAAATTATCATAATTCAAATTCTGATTAATTTACCATATTTTCTGGGGTAAATTAACAAACAATACCCAACAATGTGATGCAGTTATTAGGGGAAACACCGCCTACTAAATTTCTTTTCAACACTTCTTTAACATCTTCCATCGCCTCTGGCCGTAAAGGCATGTCAAAACATCTTTTTTGGAAAGCATTCAACTCGTAATCATTTAATAAACCATCATTATCTAAGTCACACACCTGGAATAATAAAAGAAATATGCGTAAATAAAATAATTAAAGACCACCTTTAATTTTATAGGCATACAAAATTAGTTATTTACCATAAATATTCGAGTGAGAGCCTTTTTGCATTCTTCAGTCAACTGAAATATAAATAAATGTAAAAACTAGATTGCAAATTTTTTGAATAAGTTTTTAAGTTCTGATCATTTTCAAAACCAAAGTAAGTTGATGAGGCATGATAAGTGTAAGGAATCCGCATGACTTACGGTAGAAGTTTCCAAACTGTAGGGTGTCCCACCAATGGAAGGGCACGCTCAGCTTTAATCAGAAATATCTTTTTAAATATCCACCAAATTATAAATATTAGGTATGTTTCTCATTACTCCACGTAATATGCAAGTGACGTTGAGAGATTAAAGGAATTATTAGGGCACTCATTTTTATTTCTTTTTAACGATTAATTCATCTAAGAGAGAGTTATTATTGCTAGTTTCAGTCTTATTATTACTTTTGTTGGATTTTTTTTTTGGATCTATAGTTTTAATTCAAAACTTTTTTCTGAAAAGTTAGTTTTGGTTCAGTTCTGGTGAGGTAGACTTCCAGAGGGAAGTCTAGAGAGTCTCACAACATTACGTGTATGGTTTTACGAACAATATAAAGCAAGAAATAGTTTAATACGTTAATAAGACAACATAATTTTTTTTGCGACTACAAATTAAGTACTCTTTTGCAGTACTACAAAAAATTAATAAAGTGAAATATACAGAACAATTCGCCCACGACACCTAATTGGTAGTTGGACGTTAAGCCCCGCCTGAAAAAATAGGCGATTACTTTACTTTTACAGAACAATGATGTAATATCAAAAGTTTTTATTAGTGGCAATCCGTTCATTGAGATTGAAAACTCAATTCTCCAGATCTACATTAATATTTCACTGAAAAATTGCATTCATAATTAATTATAATGAACTTTCGTATAATTTATAGACTGGAGAGGTACAAGTTAATGGTCAGCATCTATGTACGAAAAATGTACCTTTAATTAAGTTGACAAAGGAGAGCCCTTTAAAATAAGCCAAAATGGTGCGCTCATAAAATAAACGAATCAGAAGTATGACAGTAGATGATAAGTAATTAATTGGCGAGGGTCAAAACATTGCTACTTAACAGTGATAGCTTACTGATTTGCTGTTTGAACAGCTCTGCGGCGTTCTTTTCAAGAACTATAACGTGGTTGTTTAAAGAAATGAAGTATTAAATCGAGAGTTTAATAATGATTTTCTTATGCATCAATTAAGGGTTGTTAATAGAGAACACTAATATTTAGTCATCGGTTAACGTTTCTCTAAAAGGCACCGAAAAGTTCGAAATGTAAAACAGAGCTATACGTTTAGAATAATTGAGTTTGATTTATATCTTTGGACCTCGTCAAACATTTGTACTTTATTACACAATTAATAGTTTGTTCTAATAAAGTTTGTCTCCTTAAATTCTTTTGATTATTTCATTGTTTTTCAATACAGACAGTGAATATGATCGTAACTTAAAATAAATAATCTTTTTAAATGTTTTCAGACTGCACATTGTCATCCTAAAAAGTATTGTACACTGTACTTACATCTTGTTTTTCTGTCACGTAGATGGGTGCTGTAGGATGTAAAACTGCCTTCTGTGCATAATAGAACATTTCACTTATATTTCTTAAGGATTTTGCAGAGCACTGCAAAAATAAAATAAAATAAATTAAAATTCTTTAAATCAAAACCAGGCAAACTATTCACAATAAAAAAAAATTATCAAAATGTAAATATTACCTCAACAAAACTTTCAATTTCAGGATACTCCTCCATTATCTCTTGTGCTGCCTAAAGTATGCATCAAAAAATTTATAACACATGTTTTGTTTAGAAATTTATCAAATAAATAAATAAAAAATTAACAAAAATGTACTCACCGTAACAGTTGTATCATCAATCAAATCTACTTTATTACCCACAAGAATAATAGGACATCTTGAATGTGGTATAGCATCACGTAGAAGAGGTAGCCAATGAGTAGTTATTCTTAACAAAGTTCTTTCATCTTCTACGGAATATACAAGGCATATAACATGAGCTCGCCTTACTTCCTCTAATAACTGATCTTCAGTCTGTTCAATAGCTACAACAGAGAATTTCTCTTTTTGTTTAGCAAATAGAAAAATATAAATAAAACTATTGAAGTCATTTAGGCCAACTCTTGAGCGTTTGTATTTAAATGGTGAATACATACCTGAGTAATCAACTATGTGCGTAGGAACCATTTCTGGTGTGACATCAGGTGGTATGGTAATTTCTTCAGCCTTTGCCGGCACATCTTCAGGAAATTCTTCGCTGACCAACGATAAAATAAGCGACGTTTTTCCAACACCTCTTTCGCCCAAAAGAAGGATTCTAACGTTCTTTCTTAAAGTGCTTCTGATGACCATTATTTTAACTTGGCAAAACTATTACAGTTTTAAATTCCTTTTAATTACCTAGTCTCGACATTTTCCAAATATAACAATATTACTTTTGTGAAAGAGTTAATCTCTCTAATTTGTACTACTGAAATGTCAATAGTGAAATTATTAATGACTGCTGATGGATAAACGGCGGTAGATACTTCGATAATTATTTTTACAAAATGTAATTCCTATCATAGTTTTTCTAACCCAATAAACATTTTTATTTCCAGCACACTAAGCACATTCACTATTCACACAAAATAATAACATTTAATACAAGAGTACGCCCCACAGAGAGGCTCACCACACACGGTACGTATTATATGAGCAGATGAGCACCGCCACAGCTGACACGACACACACAACCTGCCATTCGTTTCAGTTTGCCATTGACATTGAACTCTCGGAGGGGGTAACTTACTACTGAATCGTGGCTTTGGGATATATCCCCGTTAACTCAGTCTTATCTTTCAAAATGCCAGGTAGATTGAAATTAACTGTAGTATCCAAATGTAATCAAATTGTAAGCTGATAATAAAATATTCTCATAATATTTTCTTGTGATCATTTCCTACAAAAAAAAATTACATATAATTCCAAGTTCTCTCACTTAAATTCTCCTATATAGTGGCAAATTTTCTTAAGATCTACGTCATACAGAATTTTACCATCCCAGTACTCAGACAAACAAAAGAGTCTATTTCTGAAAATTACTTTAGGAAACCTAAAACGTGTATCCCGCAATATTTCCTCACCCACGGTGATAAATCCTGATGCACGCACAATTAACCACTTTAATTTTTTTGCACTAATTACTAGACTAGTTTGGGAAAATTTGTAGTTTAATTTCTCTAAAATAAATGTAGTAGATATTCTCTTGTTAATTTAAGAGAAAGTAATAAGTTAAAATTACCTAAAATTAACATTTCTACTGAAATCGACTAACGTATGTTCCTCTTAGGTGGTTAGATTTTCTTAAAATATTGTGCAGATACCATCTTAGACCTAACGTTCCATTTGAAACCTTTTTTTCCTAGTAAAAATATTTTAGAAGTATGTGGAAGAAACGTGTTCCTTTCCATTTCGGTGTATGAGGGAAAGATTGGATCTATCAAAAAGTGTCAATTGTTTCGTGGAGCCAATTGAAAGTTCTACACAATTAACTGCAACATCAAAATCCACATATGATTTAGAAGTAAGAAAGAGTTTAGAATTTGAAAAATTTATGGTTAAACAAAAGATATATGTACAATAATTAAAAGTAAAAAAGAAAATAAATTTTTCTTCTTAAGCCAGGTTTTTGTTTTGTTTTTTTACTTCTGCAAAGAAGCTGGTTTGTTTTTATAGGTAACTTTTTCCCTTATTGATCGTAAGACATGGTGAGGATTTAAAAACTATTATTTACAACTTCGATAAAAAAACATTTATATTTATGTAATAGCTTTTACAATTTAAAATTAGAGATTACTCACTTTTGAAATAAATTTATGTACATACAGTATATGTACGTTTAGGTATGTCCAGAGGTGGGAGGGCAGGAGGAAAAGGGAATCCTTCACACATTTGAGAAAGCTCCAGACGCTTATTGAACCCAGATAAAAGCTAGCCTTAATAATATAGATATATTATTTTCTTAAATGCACATTGTTATATCTAAACAATTGCAAAGTTTGAAAACCTAGCTCTTTTTAAATAAGCTTGTTTTAGTTTATTATTTGTGAACTGTTTCGGATGTTCACCCATATTTTTCATGTATAGAATTTGATTTTCTCTTATTAAGTACCTAGGTATCTCAAATTCTCTACAAGATCCTGAACAACAAAAATCTTCGCAGATGGATGAAAATCAGAATCTGTTTAGAATACAGAACATAAGGCAAGTTTTAGGACGGATGAAATCAAGTGATTTGCTATTTATTATCGCTGATTTTATGCTTTGTAGAACGCATATTTTCTTTATCCCTAATTGATTCGGACTTGCATCCATTATTAGATTTGCTATTGTATGATCCAGCACTGTCGACCTAACTACATTGGCAATTTATTGCCTGACTGACTGATATAACTTTAATTCTCATAAACTTCTTTTGGGTTAACTGCCATTAGTTTTCTGTATGCCTTTTGATCAGATAGCATCTTTTTAAAAACCAAATATTTCTTTTCGTGGTACCTGAAACCATTAAAAAAAGAATTATTAAATTTCAGGGAGCCACACAAAAGAACAAAATATTGATTTAAAATTTACTGTATTATGTTTGGTGTTGGTTGAACAACAATAGCACCGCCAGCCATGTTAAGTACAGTTTCTCTTAAATCTGGAAATGATTTAGCAGCAGTAGCTCCTAACATAGCTGATCCAAGTAGAACTGATTCCGGATTATTTGGAACAAGTACAGCTATTGAAGCAACATTTGCTAGAGTTTTAACAAATAGCTCATTTTTACTTAAACCTCCACATATTAAAATACATTCAAAGTTCTTATACCCTCCTTCTTGTAAAACTTCTATTATGTGTTTGGCACCATACTGCAGATACGATTAAAACAGATTGGTAAATACTTAAAAAAAATAAGTTTTCCTAACTAAGAGAGTTTAGTGATGGACAACTTACAGCAAGTGCTTGTAAAGTAGCAAGATAGACAATTGCAAGTTGTTCTTCACCACTGTTTAAATCTAAACCAGTTATCTGTAAATGTTGTAAACAATAGTTAATTGATTACATCATTATAAATTTTTTCTTAAAATTAACAAAGATTATAAATTAAAACGAGAAGCATTTAAAGAAAAACATTTACTCCCAAATACATCACATATGCTCCTAGGTCATAATTTTATCGCTTCGAATCGGTTCCAAGCTTTCATTCAACTTTAGTATCTAATTAAAGAGGTCTACTTTAGAAAGCGTTTCCTAAGCGTAGATCTTAATCACCACAATATGAATGGAAAATGGCAGAAGCTTCAGATATGAAGCTAGTTCATAGGAAGTTTGCCAATCTGATAAGCCAACCTTACATATCTTGGTGCCAATCACAGAAATAGTCTCTAAGTAGAATAAAAGATACCGAAAACTAAGTTTTATACCGACCATTTTAAAATCTTGAATTGTAAATGTCATAATACCATTCCTCTGAGGCTATGATCAGCCAATGGAGATCTGTTTCCATGGAAATCAGGTACCATATGAATGTCTTTCGTCAGTGTATCTACTTTGACTGAATCTTTTAACGCTAATTTTTCTAAAAGATTATTCAAATATTGTACTATCATTATAGACTGGCCAATTTTATGTTTAATTCCTTCAGTAGCTGGATGGGAATTGATGATATGATCCACCAGTATTCCAGTAGCACTTTGTCCAGCTTCATTTAACCACATACCAGGTACCATAGCACTAAAATACGGTCCCCATATACCTTTCACAAAAATCTCTTCTTCATTTACGGCCATATGGCAAGTTGAAGTACCACATATCATTGCTATAAAAGAAATTTGTCCAATAATTATGCAAAAAGTAATCATTTAGCGTAAAAGTTAATTTAAAATTACTTTTCATACATAATCGGGTACTGAATGATGAAGTTATTCCAAGTACTTTACATCCCAGCAATCCTAAACCTCCTGCATGAGCATCAATTATTGAGGTCCCAACAGCTGTTCCAGGAATTAAGTTTAATTCTTGAGCCGAAATTTTAGATAAACCATTACCACAAGGTTCTCCAGGTGCCTTGATTGTGTTACCTAAAAATGTACAAAAATTTCAATGGAACTATAAATTTGTTCGATACTTTTTTGTAGGACAAAAATTTAGTGTGCCACTTATCCAACTTTCTATTACTTCAATTCACGAGGTTCTGATTTATACAATTTCAACCTCCTAATTTTAAAATTTATTTAATTCTTCCCTCTTCAAAATACCCTGAAACAAATTTAGCTAGAAAAATTAGTCAAGTAAAAGTTATAGATCAACGTTTAAGAAGAACATTGGCAGATTAGAGTAGTGGCATTGTGGAGCCACTGTAAACAATTCACAGAAAAATGAAAAATCAAAGAAGTAAAATGGTAAATTCAGGAATTGTATCGATACAAAATATATAGTGTGATATAGCAACATTTCGTTCACACTATAATAGTCAAGACACCGGATGTACATTATATTGAAGAGGAGATATTTTAGAGGAAGGCTACTCACACCTATTTTCTAAAAAAATGTCCTTAACAGAATTTCCTTAGAAAAATAATTTATAAAATATGTATACCAGCACGAGCACATTTACGGAGAGTTAAAATAAAAATTGTCAGAAAAATTGTTGAAAAAATATTTAAAAAAGTGAAAAAAAAATCTTATAAAACGGTTAGATATTTTAATCGCAAAGTTAAAGTTTAGTCTCTTGATGGGAGCCATTGAATTTGGCTTTCTGTAAATTCATGTAAACCCAGTGCCTTTGTAGCTGGAAGATAATCCCACCAGCAAAATAAGTGATTACTTTTACCAACAGACCCTTTTTTAGGTTCTGTAAGTATTCATTATTATATTGGGACATCACAGTCACAAACATAACGGGAAAAATTCGGTCATCAAGAAAGTATAACTGCTACCCGGCAATGCAAGATGGTTGTTGCAGTGAGAACGCTTCAGATTATTTCATATGTTCAATAAGTTTTTGCTAAACCTAAGTTTATCAATACTTTTTAGGAAATAAATATGATATAAAATAAATATATTATTTAAAAAAAAAACATTTAATTCATAATTTTATTTTTTTTAATTTGAAGGTGTAGTGTTAGTTTTTCTAACGTAAGGACATGTTTGCTACAAAACTGTTACCTATTTTGTAATAATTATTTTGTGTAAGATCTTCCAATCCAACAATATTTAAAAAATCTTGATTCCATCCAGCACCTTTTGTGGAAGCTTCATATAACCACTTGCAGACTACAGAGCACAATGATCTAATAAATCAAATTTTATTTGTAAAAATTTGATTTATTTCTTTTATTTTCTACTAATATCAATTGAAGAGCTTATATTTGTTCTTTGAATCAAACCTTGAATCACATCCTGTGGCTTTCCAAGTTAAAAAATCGGGCAAATCAAAAAATTTATCAGCTTTTTCCCAACATTGCTTATTTAGATTATTTTTTAGCCATAATAATTTTGGTATTTCCATTTCTAAGGAAATTTGTCCACCAACTTGTTTTAGACATGGATGATTAGTGCTGTTAATAAAATCTGCCTCCTTGCTAGCTCTATGATCCAGCCAAAGTATAATGTTTAGATCATTTTCACCTGTTAATCAAATTTCATAAACATTTACTATCGTTTAAATACCAATAAGATTACTTAAGAAAATCAATGAGCCCCTTACCGGTTGGGCTAATTGACACTGCTTTTCCATTTTTATCAATTGCCACCAGAGAGCACGTTGCATCAAAACCAATTCCTTTTACTTTGTTCGCGTCAACATCACTCGTTACCTTCTAAATTTGAATAAAATAAAACAGTAAACTCTACTGAAGAAAAGAAACTAAATGACTGAGAACTTTAAATATATAAACATTACATATAACAGAATATTTTGGTTTACCTTTACAACAAAACAACAAGCGTCCCAAATCTCTTCGGATGATTGTTGATAAAAATCTGGCTGTGGATTGTAAGTTTTGATTTCCTTAACACAAGTTTTAAGAATATGACCATTTTTGTTAACTAGACATCCTCGAACACTACCAGTTCCAACATCTATTCCAATAAATAGTTCGTCCTCCATATTTACTTGCAGGCTAGTGTTTCTCTCCCAAAAAATAAGAATACAACAAAGATATTTTGCGAGTTACCTATCATTACATTTGTGGTAAGATTAATTTAAAAAGCATTCCTTTTTTCTTCTGATTATTTGAAATTTATACTTTTCTTCTTCACTGTTCATTTTTACAATAACAATAGTTATAAACGAGTAATTTGTATGGCAAGAGGTATACAATATAATAACTAACCAGTCTATTCAAGGACACCAACAGAATTATTTCTTTTACAGCTGGAGAGAAATTTTAACCCCACTACAAGGCTCACAAGCAAAGAAGTCAATGAACGTTTATCATTTCTCATTTGTACAAGTCAAATTCTGTGTTAAAAAATTTGACACGAAGTTTAGTTAAAATCTTTTCTTTCCTGGCATCTTTTTTTTTTAATTTTAATTTGACGTTAATTTCAACAGTGAAGTATGTTCATGGAATGCGATCAAATATCAACCCTCCACTTAAAATGACGTATCTAAGTAATAAATGTTGGCTTGAATTGACCTTAAACTCAAAAGTATAAATCTTACGACCTTATCGTTGAAAAATAAATAAATATTAAGTAACATTAATTTTACATCCGCAAGTTGAAGATGAAGTGATCAGGGTTGCGTTCACATTTACCAGTAACTTTATTAAGTTAGGAACCAGGAGAGCAGGGAACTTTTTCATCACAATCATCGCCTCCTGTGCAATTTAGGCCAACTTGTATAAAGATGTAATTTTTTCCTGCTTCGTTGTCATTAGCAACAACTTCTCTAATCTCGAACTTCAGTCTTATTTCAGACATTACCTTATCTTTAGCTTCAGAAGAATCCAATCATTGTAGTCAAATTTCTAGAGTTTTGGAATCGACCAAAAAATACTGATTATGGCAATATTCGCATAAAATCAAAATTTCCAATCCAAAAAATTTGCATTAAAAATGATAACGCGGTTATCGCACTGAACTTCCACCATCGATTACAGGCGGTTCCTTGCTTTAGCTTTTTTCTGGTAGAATTCTCTTGCAGTTTGCAATAGAAGAGGGAGAGAGAACATGTTCCAGGGGAAGGCAGTGCACGAAGAGTCCTGGGTTCCATTGCCTAATAAAGCACGGAACATATGAGTACCATTAATTCTTACCAATATTATAATTTAAATGTAAATTTACAGAAAAGCCTTTCCCGATCCTTCCTCGATAATTGCCTTAAAGCGATTTTTTCTAGAAAAATGATAAATAAATGTTTTCGTGTGAGCCCTTGCTTCTTTCCGGGAAAATTTTTCAAATAAACGTTATATATCTACTTCATATAATTAGTACACCATGTTTAAAGGAAATTGTTAAAGTCTTTTAGTTAGACTATTTTGTCCAAAACCTCATCTGGTATCATTAACTGGATCCTTTCATTCAACTACATTAAATGATATCTTCTTATATTTTCTCAAGTTTTGAGAGCTTACACCTTGAGCCGTCAAGAGTCTCGAAACTCGCGCAATCAATGAGTAGGTAGACCACTTTACCCGTATGTCTTTTTAAAATTTAGAAAAACAGAATATAAAATAATTCTAATATTAGAAAATACATTCAACAGGATTTTATTTAAATATATATAACCTTTTTTTTTTTAAATATTGGAAACAGTAGTCATATAGTCAGTATAATTTGTTATCGCACTAATCGCACGATAAAATGAAAAAAAAAAAATTATCTATATATGGACAAGGCACATTTATAAACACCTACAATTACATTATATCTAGTTCAAAATCAGAAAAAAAAAACTTTTAAGGTTTTTCTTTTGTACAATTAAGTTAAGATAAATGCATAAAATGTTACTGAATTTTTGAACGAAAAAATATTTTACAATTAGATAATATATTAAAATTCAAAATTAACTGTGTAAATTAATAAAGATATTAGTAAGAATACCTTAATTAATACTGCCCATGAATTTCATTTTACGTGTTTAGGACTTAAAACCAAGATCTGGAACCAGCAGAATTATGAAATATGGCATTAAAATAAATATAAATAATACCTCAAATTTCGATTCCTTCAAAGTAAAAAATAGACGTTCAATAAGTAATACAACTTATTTTTTTCTTCAGTTAATCACCAATAATAAACAAAACAAAACATGGAGGGGGCACTAACATGACTTTCTCTCTTCCAAGTTTTTAACTATTACATTTGCTTCTAAATCAGAATTTTTGAAAAATATTTACTTATAACAATCGTTTCGTTAGAGTACCTATCGTCAAGGGTCAATTTCAAGTGACACTTTACTATGTAGCTTTTCCCTCTCCTCCTACGAAATTTCCCTAAAATAAAATGAAAGTTATACAATAGATCTATGTTAGAAGTTTAGTGGAAATCACAGGAATAATTTTCGAGAAAATCTTGGAAAGTGAAAAATCCTCAAATTAAAGTATTATTTCCGGTAGAGAGAATCCCTGGTCAACTTTTGAGTTTCATTAATTTCACTATGTCGGGGGCAAAGATGAATAAAAAGGAGTGAATTATTTTCTTTATAACAAAAAAAAAATTGAGAAAGACAAAAATAAATCACAACTGCTTGTAGTCCTTTCTGTTATATGCATAGAGTTTGACAAAGCATCAGGCAACATCAGCAAAAGGGCAAGGGAATCTGTCAAATCTCTTTAAAAACCATATTTTGTACACGTTGTTCCAGAGTTCTAATGTTTTTTTAAGTAGTTTTTTGCTATGAAAAGAAGATTTTTTTAAAAATATGTTTCGTGTCAAACTCGATTTTTATGAACAATTGTCCTAAAAACAATTAAAATTCTATTCTATACTTTTAGGGGGGAAAACGCTTTGCATTACTTACTGAACTTCCATCAAATTATATAAATTCTCTTTGTATGCTACTCCTTAAATAGGTACATAAAAACACAAATACAAATGTTGTAAATAAAAATATTGATTTTAAACTAGACTAGGTGATGATGACTATAATAATATATTCACCAATTTTGGTACATACATAAATACATACAAATATTTTTTGTTCTATCAAATTTACTTGGTCCTAACAATAATACTTCTGAGAAACAAAAATTTAGATTAAAAAAAATATGGGGGAAAAATAACTCGTTGTGCTATTCGTAGTTGTTACTGAAAGACGAAATTAATTTTTGAATAGATGTTTCAGTTCGTTCTATTTAGATACAAATAAATAAAAGCTGTACATTACTTCATTATTATATATTGTACTAGAAATGGGTTATCATTTCAAGAATACTAATTAAAAAAATTATATAAATTAATTCTTAACTGAAACAAGTAAAATTAAAAAAACAAAAGCAATTACAGAGATTTTCGCCTTCAGACAGTTCGAACTCATCTCATATAAAACATTGTTTTAGGGGTCAATCAAAATATCAATATTCTTAAATAAAAACGAGATTTCGAAAAGTTAGCAAAATATATTGTAAGTCAACATGCACCAACTTAAGGTAGAGCTGGCTGTACGAAAATCCCTGATTAAATAAATTCGTTGTTTGTTCCATGTCTAATAAAATGTTCTGAATATTCAAATATATGAATATTAAATTAACATAAGTACTGATAATATTTAATAGGTATAATACTGTGATAGACAATAATAACAATAAATAAATTTCCACTAGTCCAGCGATTCTTAACATGAGATTACATTATCTAATATTAGTTAATGTTTAGAATACTGAATGACAAAAAGCGTGCGGAATAAAATATAATTGTGTTTATTTAAATAAATAGTATTAATCTGTGCAAAGCTAAAGGTGCGGAATATCTGTGGGTCAAAAAGACTGACACTCCCTGACTTTTTTACTTTATTTCAAAAATATGTAAACTAATATTTGGATATGATATTATAATTAAATTAGGACTCAAGTATAATATTTGCAGGAAATATATGGCTAAAATATCAGGCGGAAATTGATTGAGAAAGAATATAAAAAAAGTAGAAAAAGTTGCTGACCTTAAGGGCAGTTTTATATTGTTCACTTATTGCAATGTCAAAACAACTTCTTGGACGTCTTGGCTATAATACTTTTCTCCTTCAAAAAATAATGTCTCAGTATATACATTACTGATTGGTAATGTATCTCATTATAGGTAATTAATATCTCACAATAAAGTAAAAACAGGACTTTTGTGGGCCAAAGCCGTACCACAGTGTCATTGAAAGCTTATTCTTGAGGTGTTTGATATCGTCCAGTAATAAATGAGTTTTTGCCTAGTGTGCAAAAGACTGATTCAGTTTTGAATAAAAGTCGTTCAGGACGGTCATAAAAATTTCTTCAAAAGAAAAAATGTAATGTTCACATTCCCACCATCATTAAAAATTGAATTGTCAATCATCAGAGATTGCAACAACGTCTAACATTCAGCCTTTCATTTAATTATAATTTTGTAATTATAAATTAAAAATTTTGTAATTCAAGTGGATTCTTTTCTTACCTACTCTACATAGCTACAAAGCGTAAAACGTGAAGTACGTCTATTTTGTTCAATGAATTAAATCAATAAATCTAGGAATTAAACAAAGTCCAAAAATGTTTTTTAAGGCAGTTGAAAAAAAAAACCGTATAAGAAATCAAGTTCCACTTAATTACATTCTTCTTCAGTTCGAAAAATTTCAGTTACACAAGAATAAAAACTCAGGAAGATTCGTTTTTGCAAGTTACCTTTCAGAATAATTGTTGAAAGGACAAAGAAATAAAACAATCGTAAAGGTGAAGCTCATGTTGGAAGACAAGAATGCCTAAATAATGAAATAGAAACTGCCTTCAAAATCCAATATTAAATTATTTAAAAAAATTAAAAATAAAATATAAGAGATCATCTTAATAGCACTAGTAACTATTAAAGTGACTAGTTATAAAAAATAAAAAAAATGCAATTAGAAAGAAAAATTTTGTTCAATTAATTTAAAATGAAAATATAGCATCCTAGGACCTTGCAAAATAACTTAATTAATTAAACGTTCTAACATACAATATGGAAAGCGCTCTCAGCTCAAGAATCTGGACAATTTAGTAATACAATTTTTAAAAAATACCACTAAAATTTGATTTATATATATATATATATATATATATATATATATATATATATAAAAACTCAGAATCAGATTTTTCCACTGAAAAATTTTTGAATTTCGCACATAACAAAAAAAAACAATTTAGAATTATACAGGAAGCTCAGCTCGATTAATAGGAAACACAAATACAAATTACGGTAGGAATGAGACAATAATGCAATAAATTAAATCAATTCTTAAATTATGGTGATACTAATAAAAATGCACATATTTTATTAATTAATTTTCAATTCCCACAGCCATGTGGTAAGAATAAAATAGCTTAATAAGAAAAAAAAATTGATGTTGATAAAAAAAAGAATTTGGACTTGAAACACAGTAGTTTATGGAAAATTCTATAATGCGTAAAACGTAAAGTGCGTTTAAACTTTAAGCAGTATACTTTGAGAAAGACTGAGGAGACATTCTCTCATTGCCAAGAATTTCATTGAAAGCACCATACGTTGGAGAATGATGAATGAGACTATTCTACATAGGTAGTATTTCATTGAAACCAAATAGTAACCTTAAATAGGTAACTATGAAAGTAATTCTTCAATTATAATTTATGAATTTATAAAGGATTATAATTTTGTATGTGCTAATATTTTGGACAGCTTTTATGAATATAATTATACTTTATTTTAGACCCAGATTTTTGGATTAACCTAGATTGTGCTTTAGAACGATGTCTTGATTGAATTAACTAAGGTGTAGATGAAGAGCGAACAACAGCTAGCAAGTTGCTCTTAAGAATACTTTAACAAAACTGCATCACTGTGATTGTAAAAACTGAAAGCAACTAGGCTAGCACAAATGCTCCTATAAGAGTCAAAAGGACGGTAGAAACCAATTAATAATTTGGTAAGCAAGAGTACTATTTCTTTACGGATATACATTTTACTCATCTGATGTTCTTGAATTCAAACAAGACATGTCAGGTTTACGCTGATGTAATGAATGGCTGGATTATTTCGAGATAACGCACACACCTGGATTAAAATGCAATCATGCATGCATGCAATAGATGTAATAAAATCGAATAAACAGAACAGGACAAGAATCAGAAGAAATGGTGGCTCGTATCAGTACATTCACCTTCACTGCCATAGTGTGGAAGTCAGATAGTGGCAACTGAAGGATAAGGTGTGAGAACGAATGAAGATTATTCTCGTTAAACCTGAGAACTCTGAACTTTGGAGGGGAAACAAATCTCGGCAGATCTGAGGATCGCCAAAGGATTCTTAGTAAATTATTAAACGTTAGAGATTCAATTATAGCATGAAGATTCATAAGAATCCTTTTGGACTAGACTATGACTTTTCATGTTTTTTACGGAACTTGAGCGTCATCTGGAAATTGGGTGTATTCTGCGTTGTAAACATGGTCATTGTAAGTAGAAAAGACATCAGAAAAAGATAATTCAGTACATAGTACGCAAATATTCGAATTATTTACATAGTAAGAAACTCGAGGCTTATATCCATTTGTCTAATATCACCAAATTTTTTGAAATTCAAACTTGAAAAAAAAACAATAATTTATAATTAATTGTATAGAAATTCTGAGATTTCATAAATTTTCAATATATGTTTAAATTTAATTAATTTTTCAATCCAAGAAATTTCATTATTTATTGGATTATTTTTTAACTATTAAATTGAATAGAAATGATCATTCAATAATTAAAACACTTTTAAAACCTTTAAAAATTAATCATTATACAATTGAACGCAAACTTCAGTACCTTAGATCAATTTCTTAAATTCACTAAGAGCGAATAAAACTTTTAGCCAAAATACACAAAGGCAATTAATTACTCATACTGAAATTCTTGACTGTAAAAATACTGTAAAAATCAAAATACAAGCTTGAAAAACAAAAATTGCACTGAGTGGCATTTTAAGTTTAGAAGAATCACAGATCTTTTTTTATTTTATTTTTTGTTTTAAATTGAATTAATCACCATTATTAACTGCAGGGCACATTCACTTTTTTTTGTTCTCAGATTAACTTTAAAAAAAACAATAGTTTACATAATCTATGTGCTATTTTTTCTATCATAATTAACTTGCTTTAGTTTTGAAAAATAAATATATCTCCCTAAATACATTTATAATAATACATTATTAGTTTATTTAAAATATAATATTAGTTATCCAACTCCAAACAACTGAATATAAAACTGAATTTTCCTTTATTACCAATGAGGATTTAAAAAGAAGTGATATAAAAAGTAAAAATTAATTTAATTCTATAGGAAATTTTCTTGAACAAGACCTTCAATTTAGATTAGATATTTTAAGTTAAATATTTCTTTTTGAACGAAATATGTGCGAGCCCAATTAAATTACAGTATGAAGACATTTTTAGATATTTACAAGAATCATTTTCGAAAAGTATAGCCTAGTATAGAATTTTACAGCTTCCCACATCTTTATAAGACCCTGAGCGATCTTAGTTTGACGCAAAGGAGTTAGGAATTATACATAGAATCTCGCAAAAAAAAGAAAAGAAAAAATATAGTGTATGCCACTAGACCAGGAGTGAGCAAAGCCTACGTCTCGAACCAAATTAAAATTGAAAAGTATAGAATTGGTGAGAATGTACTTTCTGTAAAAATGCGATGTTAAAAAATAATCAAATCATCTATCGAGGCTGAACTCTAGGATATGCTTTACATTTTTAAGAAAAAATATAACTTTTTAGGAAAGGAGGAAGTTGATAAAATTTTATATTTTTCAACATTACGCTTTTCATGCAGTTCTTGACGATCAACCCTTATACAATTTTCTTACAGGATAATTTTAATACATGAAAGCCAGCACTGATAAGCCAACTTCAATGACGAGAGCAATGGAATATAGCTCAAATGATAGATAAATTTTCAACTTTAGTTGCTATAAGAGTGCCGGGCTATAAGAGTTTTTCTTTGCTTGTCAAAAGTGTCGGCTTAGAGAAGAGTCCTCAAGTGTGTCTGGCTGTAATAGGAGATACGTTTCCCTAGAGGTGTATGATGTACTTTCTTGTCGTAACTCTAGATGACTACATTTGCAACCTGTCTACTTTCTTGATGATGTATGTATCTCATAACATTTATGGGTTAGGTTTCCGTCAGAATATTTCATTGGAATCCTGCCCTTTTTTTTATAAGTGCATGAATGCTTTTTAATGATGTGCCATGGAACATCAAAGTATATGATCCTTCTTAAGGTTTGTTCACGCAAATTTTATGCTGCAAGGTCTAAATGAACAAACAGTAACTTTTTCCGCGGGGACTAGATGCAAAGAAATAAAACAAAATGAGCTCCCAAACCGCAAGTTGTTGTACAAAATTTAGATATTCTTATTTCAGGAATGATCAAATTTGGGTTGAAACATTTAATTTTTGATCCGGAAACAAGGATTTCAGAGAATTTGGGAGCAGAGAGCGGAAACATGGGTTTCATCAGTGCCTTATCCTAAATATTTTGTTTTGGACGGACAATGTTAAACTTTTAATAGACTTTTGCGTGACACTGAATTATTTCTGAAAATGTTATTTTTTCTTTTAAAATAAAGTACTTTTTTCCAGACCAACTTTTGGGGTAACTGTATTTCTTTCTTACAGCCATTTGTAAAATAGTTTTTAATGAGGCTCGCAACTAATAATTTAGATTATACGTGTTCATTAAAAAAATTTATGAATTATTCAATGTAAAATATTATTTAGTTACAAAAAAATAAATAAAACGAACAAAGTAGTATCAAGGAAATTTTTATAAAATTGTAAGCGATGGTAACGAAAGTGTTCATTTCCTTAAGAAATGGTTGGAACTGAGTAGCAAACATTGCATGTTTACCGCTCAGTTAAATCTGTATTGGCTTTGCAAGTTTCAATATATCCTTTCCATTCCCCAAACTAAATGTTTACTCAATTGACTAACAATTCAACAATATACATTTTTTATAATATAAAAAACAAAAGAAAAGAAAAAGAGAAGCAATCACCTTTAAGAATTCTAGAGTTTCGACTTTATTCTTGGATTCAAATTAGTGAATATGTTGCCACAATTATTTCCAGTGAAGGTGTCCATCAACCTTTCGTATACCTAAACAAAGAAATAAGAGGTTAAGAGGAATTGCTACTGAAATGCAACAAAGATAGTAAATTATTTTGATTTATTAGCCATTTAACAACTGACTGCGTGACGATCGTTGTACAGGGTTTCTTAAAGGTTCGGCGGAACAAATTAAGTAATACAATAGATCATGTTTATAATCAGGGATTTCATTTGAAAAAATTATTGTTTTTTATCAAGACTGCATTACATTATGTCTATCACTCTTGTTTCAAGTTAATGAAAAAAATATAGGAGAGAACATATGTTTCTTAGCGTTTTTCAACTTTATAAAAATTGACCGCAATTATCGGATCGTGGATTACAAAAACATTTACCTAGTTAATGTTTATCACTAACGATTATTTTATACTTATATTTCGAAAAAAAAAATTCTTTTATTCAATCTAGGACTTTCGCTTTACTTTCATATCTGTACTGAATTAAATGTAATCTGCAATACTTAAACTGTTATTATTTATTTTTTTTTTACAAATATATTACATTGCGTAAATTGTGTGAATTCCTTCACTAAGTTCCCAGCAAGAAAACAGAGAATTATTGAAATATTCTTTAAAAAATATGCTTATCGAGTCATTTATAAGTACTTACAACTAGTAAAGAATGAACAGTAAAAACTATCAAACCTTTCCATCTGAATATCCTAGAACAGAATTAAGAACAAAATCCGGCGGTGAGATAGAGTCAACAAGAGCTACCATTTCTGGTTTCAGTTCTTCACATAAATGAATAATTCCTTCAGACACATATTCAGAAAGATTTGAACTGTTCGAATAGCCACCTGAAATTGACAATTTGCATCCAAAAATTAATCATTATTACTCTACAATTCGCACTAATTTCTGCAACTTCTGTAAGAAAGATCAATAGTCAATATCGGATTCATATAGCGATTTATCAAAAAATCAATTTGCGCGTCAACATCTAAGGTCATTTGCGCCAGGAACCTTTCCAGCCTACTTTCGATCACACGACCGTATTCTTTCCTTAAATAAAACACTGTCTGGACAGAGCAATGTAGAGGCTACTACGAAGAGAAAACTAAGAGAAGCCCAAATGAATTGAACCCGGCTATGTTCATTTAAATGATGCAATTGTGCTCCATAAGTTTATGACCTAATTTATGTATTATTAAAACGTTTAATAAATTCAATACATTGTTTCATGAAAGTGTAAAATCCTAATAATTCCTTTTTAAAATTAAAAGAAGACAGTGAACTATAAATTATTGTACTTTTTTAATAAGAACATAAAACAAAAATACCTTGATAAAGAAGTGAGAGATGATTATAAATTGACCAAAGGCTATAAAGTTTCCACACTTTAATGAGAACTGGTTTCAGATCAGAATCACAACTTAGCAACTTCTCTTGAAAATGATTTATTATATTGTACTGAAATAAAATTTATATTGATTATTGAAATCACATAGCCATAAAGTGTAACACACAGAAAATAAAATTCCCAACCTCAGAAAATACCAGGGATAAAGATCTGGCTTTATAAACCTGACATAAATTTCTTATTTTAAACCTGTCCATTTCAAATGCTTTCAATTTTTCCATCTTTTCCTTAGTGGCCTTGGCTAGCCAACAGATTAACCACTTGTAAGTGTGCATGATAACTGCAAATAAAATATTAACAAGAATTAAAATATTAATTTGTAAATTATGAAAAGTACAAAATCTCATAAAGAATACTCACAATTATCAAGATTAATTGTAAAGTCATCATTTTGAAATTTTCTAGCTAACACTTGTTTATAGTTGGCCATAAAATTCAAATTTGTATTTGGATAAACTGAGAAATCGATATCAGAATCAGAAAATATTCTAAGCAACCAATTACTAGTTTGTTGCAATAATACATTGTTGTCACCCTCAAAAGTTACCCGAGGATCGTGATTGTTCCTCATGTCACCAAATCCAGCAGCTGAAATTGCATTTATTTATGATTATTTTATTTATTTATTAATTTAATCTTAAGGTTTTGTGCCTCCAGTAACGCTTTCACTTAGAATTCACCTTGAATTGAAAATGTTTAAACGTGTATTTGGAGGAGATAAACTTCTTTCAATGCAGTTTATCTTCTAAACAAATTTTGCAATTACAAAACTTCGCCTTATACTAGCCGTATGATTTTATGTATGTTTAGATGATATTAGTGTCTAGAATGTTAACTTATTAAATAGTAGAATATTAAGTATGTTAGATCCGTTTGTAAACTACTTAATTTTACTATAATACTAAATATTATAATCCTATGTTTGATATATCGTAATAATTTTTATAATTTTTTTTCCCAAAAAGAGAAAAAAAAGTGAATCCCATTTAAAAATGCTTGGCACACAAATAAATTAAAAACAGCTTCTCAGAAAAAAAGCTGCGATATAGCTTGTCTTTTCTAAAGAATATTAAGTAGATTTCACCATCTTAAAAACCATTTAAAATTTGTTCTAGTAATGACACAATTAGAAAGGATAAGTATGTAAGTGAAGTGACCACCACTTTTACAGTACTGTAAATGTACAAAACCACAGAAATAACTGACAGCGAATTTTGAATTTGTACCAACGGCGTAAAAGAAGGACACAAATGTTAATATTTTGGAAATTGTAAACACATCGAATGGTATGAAAAGAAGTAATTGGAATAAAAGTCCACCATTAGAATCTACGAAAATAACAATTAGCAATTTGCTCATCAGAGAAGAAAAAAAGAGGCAATTTTTCACTCATTTTTGTGTAATAAATTATAATGTATCCATTAACATTTTTTAATATGATAATAATCAACTAACTAACCTTTATGATATCCATGGCCACCACAAGCTTCCCGACATTCTTGAATTGCTCTCTGACTAGTCCATGTGACTAAAGCTTTGGTACAACACACTAATGAATGTACGCCACTCACCATTTGTGACTGAAAACATTAATTTTGTGTTAAATAGTGAAATTATGTATATACAGGGTGTTCAGCATAAGACTACGGTAACTTCGGGAGGCGATTCTGGGCATCATTTACAACAAAAAATTCCATATAAACTATGAGAAGCTAGGCGGGAATATTCTAGATGTTTTCCTGATAGGGTGTTCCGAACGCTTATTAAATTACACGTTTGCAAAAAATCGTACTTTTTCTGATCAGTTATATTCTTATGGTAGGTGAATTCCTTTCATAATGCCGACGTTGTTTTGAGGCTTACTTTTTTGCAATTAATCACAGATTTCTGCATCAATTTTTAACATTACCCCACTTATTGTATACCGTTCGAAAGGTGATTGTATGTAGATGTTTTTCCTGAATAGTGCACGGTTTTTTCATATAAAAAGTTTTTGAGAAAAATGAAGTCGAAGTGTTTGGAAAAAATTAGAAACTTGCTATTTCCTATGTTTGGGCCACAAAGTAAAATACTTAATATTATTTTTTTGGAATACAAATTAGCTTATTTAAAAGGAAATTTAACCTTCTTTCTAATGAGCTTATTAAAATAACTGTAGCTTTAATAGTTTGAGAAATATAGACCACTTTTTGCTAAAAAGTAGTGACACCTTGAAAAAACATAAAATTAAAAATATCTATAAAACGGAGCCGAATCGAGCCATAGTTTATATAGAATTTTTTGTTGCAAATGATGCCCAGAATCGCCTCCCGAAGTTACCGTAGTCTTATGCTGAATACCCTGTATATATTTGTTTGTTATTTGTGAAGAATGTAACTCTTTTCGTACGAGTCTGACTGCACGTATAAGGAATCACTTCTACACTAGACATTTCTACACTACACTTCTATACACATAATATTTTTCCAATGATGATTTGTTGAAATTAAAGAAATAACGATTAGCATGGCGTATCACTAGTAAACAAATGTAATAACAAACCGATATTATCAAATTCAAATATCGCATCTACCTGAATTTAAAAAAAAAATCACAGTTACACTTAATGTCAGAAAACAATCCAGAACCCACAAAATTGCTCAATTTGTAATTATTAATAGAAATTTACACTAGTAAAAGTTACATGAACTTGAGGGTTTTTTTTTTTGCAGTTTTCGTTTATATAATTTAAATAAGGCCATTTCTAAAAATTAACCGCATTGAACTGTACGGATTTATGTAAAATGAAAATGTTACCTAACTCTATATAACATCAATAAATGCGGAAAGTTAGCTCATGACGCAAATTACTATCTGCACTCATCAAGATATGCTAGAGACCTATTTTCTGCACGTTCATAGAAAATGACGCTTTCCTTAAGGAATAAATTAATATTTTCAAATAGAATGTACTAACTGTCTGTTTCATATCCATTTCACCACTACGAGACTTCGCAACGCATTCAATATATATATCCGAAAGTTCTCTCACATAACATTTCATGATATAACTAGCAGCAACAAATGGAAAGATCCTCCATTGCTAAAAAAAAAAAAAAAAAAAAAAGAGAAAAAAGAAAATAATTTGGTAGTAGTTCGGTTTTTGATTTATTTTTGTTTAATAATCGATAAAACATACGTGGGTCTGATATTCAATTATTGGTAATTCAATACCATTGTCATCGCTAAATTGTAATCTTTGTGCAGCATATCTCACAGCAATTACTACAGACTTTATTAGGCTGTTGCAGGACTCTTGGATTAAAGCTACTCGTCCAGCAGATAAACTTTCTAATGCCGCCCCTGTATGCAGAAAAGAAAACATTAAGACTTAATGCTACCATAAAAAATTAATCCACTCCTAGAATAAACCTGGAAGATTACTACCTAGAAGACGTTGAGGATCTCTATAAGATGTTTCATATTCACCATCACTGTTAATGTCACCAATGCGATTAAGCAGATTTTCACGTGGAATACGATAGTTATAAAACATAATATAACTAAAAAATAAAATAATGTAGGTAATAATTAAGAATCTTTTAATTTTCGTCAATACTCAGTTAATGGAAATATCACTTACCCATTGTCAATACCATTTAAACCGGCTTTTTCACCAAGATCTCCGACATCTATGTTAGGATATGGTGTGAGTGTTTCTGGATCTCTAATAGGTACAACGAATCCATGAAGTCCATGGCAAACATCCTCTACAATTAACTGAGCGAATAGTAAAGCATGAGAACATTGTCTTCCTATAATGTAAAGAAAAAAATGTTATTAAGAAATTTTTCTATTTAAACTGTGTGCCAAAAATAATTGACCACCCAGAAGCTGTAAAGTTACGGGCTTAAAATTAAAATAGTAAATGATTTCTATTGGAGGAAAAATGAACTTTACATCTATTTTGTAAACAATTTATTACCTAACTGGAAAATAATGGCTTCAAACAGAGTATAAATGTCCTTTAATGGTAACATAACCCTGGTTTGCTAAAGGGACATAACTCAAATAAGTTGTTTGTTTATCGAGGAGACAGTACAAGTGTCGAACTATACTAATTATTCCTTACCAAATTCAATCGGATTTAAATAAGCGAAACGAACTGACACTAAAGAAAGGTTTCGGACCTAATTTTTATGCAATTTCTAAGAAGAAAATTCCTGCATCTTGCAAACCATTTCATAGGTTGTTAGCTGTGGATGTATAGCACAGTCTTTTAACTATTCTTGGCACAAAATGTCTTTATCATTTATTCTCTTGCTTTTAAGCCTGTAAGACTCATTGTAGGAGCTGGCTATTAACAACCATGTTAAAATAATACTATATAAGATCAAAAACAAAAAACAAACAAATAAAACAAAATGCTTCTCACAAATTTATAGACTTGAATAGATAAAACACTGTGCTGACTGGATTATTTCTTTATGTAAATCAAGACGTCTATGTAAACACGTTTTTCAACACTTCTTTTAACTAAAATATAGGTAATATTCACAGTATCTCCTTCATTCATTTGATGGAACATCTTAAATATTTCTATCTAAGCTGAGAATATAACGGTCATAACAGATCAGTAAAAAGTTGGCTACTTCTTCTCTATTTTCTGAATTACAGTTAAAACAAAGTTGATCATTAATAAGGTACTTTTGTTGTTTAAAAAATGATCGAAAATAGTACTTAGGGGTTTATCTTATTTGAGAGACGATCCTAATCTTGTTGATATGATAGTTAAAAGTTAAATACTTAAGTTAAGAAATTACATAGGCAAATGTTTCTGTACAAAAAAAAAAAAAAAAAAAAAAAAAAATGGATGAAGAATTAGAATTTACATTTATACTTTAATAATCAGGATCTATTTATAAAGTACATTGCCACATTTTTGAATAAAGTTTCTAATAAATTATAGTCATGGGAATGCTATATGAATGAAATGCTTTACAAAAACTTTAAATCGTTTGTCTTTGTACCACAAACTTTTTTACTTGTAGTCATTTTTTGCTGTAAATGAAATTTATAGACAATTTATTTTTATAAGTAAACTGTAAAAGTTTCACTGTTACTTTACTTCCTGGTGGTGAAATTTTTGTGGCTTTTAGTTTATAATAAAGAGCAATATTAACCTAAGTTTCCAATCCAACATTTAGCTGCGCCAATCCCCGGAGAATTAAGGATAAATTGTTGAGTTTCTTTCTCATAGGTAGCAGTTGTTCTTAAACGCTTTGTGTCACTACCGTGTTCCAACTCAGTTAAGGCCAAGCAGCTCAAAATCTAATACATTACCTCAATATATTAATACAGTTAAACTTTTTTTTGAACTATTTTTGTATAAATTTTTTTTTTTAACAAGTGGTTCCTTAAAATAGGGAGATTGATTCATTATAACTTCAAAATAAAACGGAAATACCAAGAAATAAATAATATAATAAAAAATAATCACCTTACCACTCCATACATCGTTATAATATTTAAAGTGACGTTCTGTTCCCAAACTCAGCAAAGCGTTAGCAAATAATGATATACCTACTGCAAATTTTATTGATAAATTTGGATTAACCATCTCAGTAGCTTCATTGATAATCATAAGATACTTTGTCTGAAAAAAAATAAAATCAGTAGGTACAATAAAACTTATTGATCTGATCATCACGATGCCCATGAATCTTTTTAATTCGAAATAAAATAGACAATCAAGAACATTTTATAAAACAGGAAGAAATAGAATCTGATGCGAAATCTTTGGTTAAAACACGAATAATACAATTTAATAAGACTTAAGTTAGAAATACAAAATACTAAAAATAATAATAAAGAAATAACAATAAATGGAACGTAAGTTGTAGGTTCCAGATGTTCCTCTTAATGAAATGGTGATGGACTTCAAAATCATTTCCAATAGAATTATTATAAAAAAAATGACACATTATAGAATCTGATTCTAAACGAGAAAACTTGATGTGGAAAACAAGCAAAGTGTTCACGAATAAGGAAAGAAGGTAAACAAAAAAAAAAAAAAATAGGCGCTCAGAAAAGTGGAAGGGAAACATAATGGTAAAGAGGAAAAGAATAAAGGCAAGAAAGCTGAAGAAAACCTAAAAGGAAAATCAGCCAGGGTTCTTTAAAAGCTGTTGTACAACTTTAAATAAAAAACTTGATAATAAATTCCGAAATATTTAAGTTACAAATATAATTTTGAACATTAATGAAAGTTTCATTATGAAACAACATGTACATAAATAATAGCCTTATCACGATTGTTAAATTTACTTAAGAAACAAACAAACCCTATTTTGGAAATCCATTTCTTGAATCCTGCTAAATAATCCAGAGTTTAAAAACTTCACTAACTGTTTAGATGTTAGCTCTTTTTCATCGAAAAGTGATAGGGTGCTTGAAGAAGTATAGAACAATGGATCAGACTCGAAGAAAGACCACACTTGTTTCTGTAACAAAAAATATGGTTGAGAAATTGTCAAGTATGTATGTATTTCATTAATACCTCCCAAACGTTTAAATCAGTTATGGATTTTTTTTTTGTTTTAAATACAAAATTATGAATTAAATTTGTACAGCAATAATTAAAAAATGAAAAATGTCAGGGAGGACGGTTGTTTAAGATCGATCGTCAAAAACTACTTGAAAAAGCGAATTCTACTATACAATTAAGAAATTACATTTGAATGTTCTGAAAACTGTTTGATGAGGTTGGGTCTTTAAAACTCTTCTAAGTCTACACGAGAAACGTTTCGGATTTATACCTGAATATAGTGAGGGTATATAAAAAATAAAATAAAATAAAAAACACTTCTTGAAAACATTTGATGTAGTAAAGTAAAAGTAATCGCCTATTTTTTCAGGCGGGGCTTAACGTCCAACTACCATTTACTAGGTGTCGTGGACGGAGGCGATTAGCAAACGTACTTTACTATTTCTCATTTAACCATTAAATAAAATCCAAGGGGTTAGACTAGTACTACAATACATCTTAGCTTTGCGGGTTTCTAAATAAAAATAATATAAAAATGAAACTGAAGAAAAGTCCATTGTTGTTTGGTGACTCATTCCATTAATCCATCAGGAAGAAAAGAATAATGCCAATTTCAGTCATGATTTTTTAAAACCGATCACACTCAGTTCGTAAGCAATCAGCACAGAAGATACACCAACTTTATAATAATGTAAAAATATTATATTGTGAATAAGGTAAATAATTTTTGTGAACTACTTTACAAAATTCATTAAAACACAATTATTTTAACTGTATAGTAAAATACGTTTCACAGCTCTAACCCCTAGTCAAAAGCTCGGCAAAATAAACAAATCATGACTTAAATTGGCATTATTCTTTTCTTCCTACTAAAATGAACTATTTTATAAGATCCTTATATTTACCTTGATATTTAATCTATGCCGGTTCTCGACAAATAATTGCATTTTTTCCCAATTAAAGGATGCTCGTTTTCTATACTTATCTAAATATCCACCACAAGTATTTGATAATATTGCTGCTTTAGAAATCATTGTTTTTAAGAAGCTTTCTTATGCCTGAAAAGTAACAACGTGACAGCCTATTTCATACAATGATACTAATTTAAGGTTTTCATTACATTAAAACTGGCAAGTAATTAAAGCAAATTAAATTAAGAAAAAAAAAAAACAAACTAACAATTAAATAATAGGGCTTAGTCAACTCTGCACTAACATAACACAATGTATCCAAAGACCGGCCTACACGTCAACACATATTTAGCATTCACCAAGCCCGCCGAGGAGGTTATATTATAAATAAGAACTCCCCCTTTTGATCCAGTCATAAATTCTGATTTTCTTAAGTACTTAAGATTTAAGAAAAATCGATGAAATATGTCAGGAAATTCAATCACTATCTACACTACAATGTATTCATCTAATACTAGAGATTACAAAGGTGTGAGTTAATGTAAATTGTAAAAATGTGTTCAAAAATTGTAAAATATGTATTTGAAAAGCTGAATGAAAGTGTTTCAATCCGAAAAACTAATCAAAACATACCTAGTCCATGATTATTTAGGTATTTTTTCAGCGTGATTCAAAGTCTCGCAAAAAAACACGTACTAGACTGCTTGAAAGTCTTTATCGAACTAGTTTACGCTATAGAACCATATTCCTACTAGTCTTATATTCAAGTCATAATTAACATTGGTTCCTAGAGAGGGATATGATAAAAGGGTGCTTATCGCAACTAATTTATGCAATTAGTACTGTCTGATAACTTTTACAGTTCGCAATAAAAATTATTCTTTCCATTATTATTGTATTTATTGCCGGAAAGCATGCTTAATATTATAAAATAGATATATTAGTGTAATTCCTTTCAATAAGTATTCGTCCGTCGGAAGAAATGGAATTATGGCCTAGTCATATTTTTAGAGATCTCAGCATCCTAGAGGGTACCTCAATGTAACATTATGAACAACTGCTGACATCTTATACAATAGGGACTACAAAAGTTGACATATACTATGATGTATGCAGAACCCCAAGCAAATCTTTAGCTCACATTACTCACGCATTGACGACTACTTTCTGATGTAAAAAATTGAACAGAATACATTTTTAGATCGAAGAGGTTTTACAGACATTTTCATGATGATTGAATAAAATATTTAATATAACAAAGAAACAGTAACTTTGTAACTACACATATAATATCTAATTTAGTGTTGAAAATATCACATTTAATAAAAATATCCAGTCAAAGATTTGATACTTTTTTTTTTATAGATGTACTGGATGTTCATTCTGAAACTTATAATTTAAAACCAATCTATCTGAAAAATAAAAGTGCCTCCAAGCACTCAATATAACAGTCTACCATTAATTACTAAGAATGATTAAATTAATTATTAATTTGGCCGTTTATATATATTTATATATAGGAAGAAAGAATTTTGGCCGCACTAGAAAAATATAACTTGATAACCTGGAAGAAGATCTGAAGTATGGATGAGAAGAGATATTGGCTGAAGGGTAAATCAGTGAACAAAAAAGCTCTGTCTGGTACCAATTTGATTTTGGAAGTACATTAAATTTGAGACACATAAAAAGAAGTTTTTAGCCATTCGAAGCACATCGCTAGTTCTTCGTTTACTCCTCTGATCTCAAAATTTCAGCTTCATTTCGATATCAAGTAAGAGTGGCCACTTTTTTAATAACTTTTTTTCTCCGCTGATCGTTAGGGCTTTCTTTTTAACTCAAATTATCAGCGTTTGTTCTGCAAAATAGAAATAGTAAGAAAAAACTTCACCTTTACTTGATCTTTTCTGCCATTAATCTGTAACTTTAATACATCTAACATCTGTGTTAGACTCTACACCAAGTAGATCTTTCTATGTGCAACGCTAACAATAAAAAGTTAGTTTTTATTTACGCACAGGTAAGCCCTCTGGACAAAAAACTGCTAGCTAGATTAGAAGTGAATCAAATGAGCACTTTCGTGATGTGGTGGGTCTGCAAGAAATCAAGCTACGTTGTCAGCCTAAAAATGGAGGTGAGAAACTCTTAAGAGAGTATTCGGTCCTTTGACCCACAACTTTTCGCCTTTTTGAGTGCTATTCTTTTTTGTCCCGAACACTACTGTTCCTTAAATCTATGCTTACAGGGTACTAGGTCGAGTATACTAGTTACCTTCGATAGTCTTCTCTTTAGCGTAAAATAACTGGAAAAACCAGAAAATTGTCCATTCTTTAAAGTATGTGATTCCGCCTCCGACCACGACGCCTAATCGGTAGTTCGGCATTCAAGCCCTGCCTGAAAAATTAGGCGATTACTATACTTTTCGTCCATTCCTTGCGGCAAGGAGCAATATAAGCGCATTATTTCTCCAGTTACTTGACATTTAATTAATTTTCACAGAAGAAGGTCACCCTTTTTAAAATTAAGTACTTAAAATACAAATTTTAACGCTGAACTTAGTATGCTTAGTTTAATGTTTTTTGAAAAAATGAATAATAAATACGCGTTAAGAAAGGTTAATTCAGGAAAGAAAAAATTCAAAAATTATTTTAACAAACATATTTTATTCATTCATTTATTTTCTCACCCGAAAATTTGATTCAAATATAAATGCATATCCTAAGTTTCGATTTACCTACGTAGGAATAAAAATATAAATAAACCAATGAAAAAAGAGAAAATCTGAACTAAAACTTAAATGCAATTAAATCACTGAAGAAAAAAATAAAATAAAATAATGTTCTCAGTATGTGATATGTGATAACTCCTAAGTACATTTTATTCTTTTAAATCAAAATTAAATATAATATTAAAAAAAATAAAAATAAAAATAACTTAAATGGAATGATTTCTCTGTTTTGTTACTGCTAGAGAAGAAACAGAAAACTGCTATTTTATGACATCAAACGGACGTCTTTTTTTAATATTCAATGATTACTTAATTTTGGTGTACACTGTTTTGAAAAAAAAATAAGAGGGCAAAAAAAAAGATGACACAAATTAGTTATAAAAATAGAGGAAACTCAATAATATTATCGATTATAATTTAGGCCTTAGCAGTCTCCTTATGCGAAGTGGTCTTAGCAGAACACAATTTATCATTACTTTATAAACATATTTAAAAAGAAAATAAAAGTAAAATCCTTTATGTTTCTAATAATTTTACCAACGAATAAGAAATTATAACGAAACATAACACAATTCTAAAAAACCAAGAAACAAAAAGTAAAAATTATTTTTCTACAAGGCAATGTCACTAAAATATTAATTATTTTTGTAATCATTAAAAAGTATTTCAAAAAATTTGATATGAAGAATACTGAGGATACCGTCCATTTTTTCGCGAAATCGAGCTGTTGTTGATGTCTAGTGATTATTGAAGCCTAGTCTTCAAATATTGTATCATCTTTTATGTAAATCCTTTCAGCTCACCTAAAAATGCAGTACAATTACGGAGCAACTGGGCAACTCTCTGTCTATGCGAATGAATGAACAAAATTCATAATATTCATTCTTTTACTACTAGCAATAAATCATCAAGCTTACGGCACACGCCATCAAAGGAAATAACTTTTTGAACAAAATCAGACAATCGGAGGGCTATTTTCCTAAATTTATTTTTTGTTTTGTTTTTTGGCATTTAATCGAAAACGCTTCCGATGTTTTTTAAAAACTACTAACTTTATTGCACACGTTTATTTCTATAACTTTTATTTTTAACGTTTTCAAGAAAATTATTCTTAAGGCCATTTTAGGGAAGAGAAAGTGTTAAATTTTCCTCTAGTGTCATTCACCTGTGCTACACTAAAGAAGAATCCCAAATCAAAGTAAAATTCCCAATAGGAATGGCCAAATTACTGAAACAACTTTGGGAGCTTTGGGCGATTTTCTTGCACAAAATACATACAAGAATATTTCTTTGCCTAATAAGAACGAATGACCGTGAGAGTGTTCGTACCATATTTTAATTTAGCAACATCTTTGAAACTCAATTTTTACAGATTTTTTCAGCCTTAATGAAATATAAATCTTTAGAAATTTTTTTTTATTTCAACTGCCGAAATTTTCCTCCTGTACTCTTCATATTTAGTTTGAAATAATAACAAAAAATACCTCAAAAAATATAAACAAATAAAAATAAAAATAATTTAATCTATGTTACTTATAATACACCATCTTAAAAAAAAAACATACAGTCAATTATAAAATTTTATGTTGAACTTTTTTTTTTTTCTTCACAGTGACAAAAAAGCAAACAAACAAATCGATTCACATATTTGGCTTTTAATAACAATTGGGTCGGGGTGATTCACTCAGAATATACTTTCTGTACATCTTATATTTAAATATTCTAAACGATTGTAATAAATTTAATGATTTCTGCAAGCAAATCTTAAAATAAAAATAAAAATTTACAGTTAAAGAGAAGATTACAAAACAGCAGTAAAGAAATAAAGTATTGGGGTAACTTAAATTAAACATCTTTTTAAAAAGGTGAAAATTAGTATAAACACAATATAAAGTATAATTGAATATTTGAATAAGACTGCAAACAAATTAAAATACGTAAACTGTCACCGTCTTACTACTTGTGTTATTTTTTTTATTTTCAACTTGTGTTGTTTGTATTCTCTTCTCATTTGATTCGGAAGGCATTACACTTTTTAAGTTTTATATACATACTTTTACTACTTTGTTTTTTTAAGCTGCCGTTATTTATATGTCCTCTTTTAATCTTCATAGTCAACTAATCAAGGATTGCCAAATAAGTACTATTTAACCGAATGATCGCTTATAAACTTCCTAGATCGGTGTCTTTTGTACATAGTAGATATTACTTAAAGCAAAAAACTTTTTTTTTATACATGTATATATTTCAACTAAAAGTTATAAGTTCAGAGCGAAATTGACAAATCGCGTTGCTGTACAATATCAATAATATTTCGTCCGACAGCTCGTTTGATGTGCCCGGATTATCAATATTTCAACATAGAAGGGAAGTGGGGATACCGAAAGAAAAAATATGTCTTTCAAAAATTAATACAATGACTAAATAAACAACAAAACAGCTATCCCTCTACTGAAGCTTGTAATATTTTAAATAATACCCAAAAAGATCATGCCAAATAAATAAGGTCATTGAGACATGTACCTTAAATTAGACTTTTTGAACAAAAAAACTCAATTTACTGAGATGTCTAACTGGAAAGGGGCAGAACAAACATTAACATTTCGAAGAGTAAGAAAGGAAGAGAAATGAGGAAGTCCTTAAAAAAGATGGAAGATAGAGAATGGCAAGAGCGATCTCGAGAGATCTTGATTGAGAAGCAAAAGTAAGAGAGGATAGTTGAGACCTTAAGTGGATAATTAGCGCAATAAAAAAATCTCCTAGAGGATATAAAATTGTAACTACAAGACAAAAATTAAAAATAAAAATAAAGGCGTATTAGCCAGTAATTATTTACTTTTTCAATTTTAATTTAGAATTTGGCAACCCTAATTACTAATCTTATCGAAAGTTGGTATACAAAGCCTGCATTATTGCAAAAGCGTTATTTTTATTCTTTTATCCATCTCTCAAGCTCACCAAAAAACTTATCTAATCTTATCGTATTTTTTTTTTGTTCTAATATTGAAAAAATTTATTTCATGATAAATTTTAATTTTAAAATTGTATTTTCAATTTTTAATTATACTTATTTTTCCATCAACAACCTATACAGTAGAGATAAGACGAATCAGTAATGTTCATATTATTTTCCTTATTCTATGCGAACGATGGCAACCATCAAACTATCATTGTATTTCTGTCTTTATTTAATATAAAGTGTGAATGTTACTTTTTTCATTAAATATTTATTAAATGAAATAATTTATTATTTACATTTTTTTTTTAAGGCATACAGATTGTAAAAAATATGATTATAGATATATATATTTTTTGTTCACGAGTACAAATATGAAAACTTTAATTTTACATTATTTATATTATATTGCCCTAACTACATTAGACTTATTTTTTATATTGGCGGTTTTTATTGAATTATTTTATTCATTTTTCTAAAAAAAAAAGCTTCTTTTTTTTAAATATTTATATTTTCATTTTATAGTTTATAATACATTTCTAGAACAGTAGCGTAGCTTCCAATTACGATGATCCTATTTAAACTATTTTTGGAAAAAAGAAATCATTGTTTTTATGTTTGTTAATAACTATTTACCATCAAAAGGCGAGTTTTATGAAGAAAAGAAGTCTAAATGTTCATGGATTGCTTCAAATGCTGTGGGCCGACTCTGCCTCATGCACATGGCAGTTCTTTTCTCGCTTCTTTAGGGGATAGATGGAATGAATAGTTGGAAAGGAACGTTGGCAATTGAAAAAAAACAAAAAAAAAACTCAATTATGATAAAATAATGGAAAGTTGTTTTTTTTTTGTTTAATTGGAAATTTTTTGTCAATTACAGTCATGCGTGCCTTTGCTTTCTAGTTGTATTAGAGGCAATGTTTTTGAGTAATTTTGGTTCATGTTCAAGATTGAAAGTCAGATAAAAAATAATTGTGCTAGTTATTGTTTGTGTACACTATTCGTGTGTGCTAGAGATTATAGCTTTAATTAAAAAAAAAATCACAATGGAATCCTAAGATTTTTTCACTCACAGTCTAGAAGGAAAAAAAAAATACAATAAAACATTTAATTATTTACCATAATCTTTCTTTAAGGAAGTTTGTTTTGAAATTTACACACCTTTCCCCAAAATACTTTACATCGTATTTCTGCCACGAAAATAAAAATGATTCGTTGTTGCATGCGCTATTCAGTGGTATCATTTAGAAGCAAAGAAGAAAGGCAGCCTATTCAAATGAAAATGATTTGCTGCACTACTATTCTGGAGATGTTACAAATTTTATTTCACAATAAATCATTTGCTGCCATTGTAATTTTCCTCTGACAAAAAAAAAAAAAAAAAATACAAAATAAAATAATACAAAATAAAAATATAGGAATACAGCCTTTATTTACATAGCAAAAAAAGCTTTTATCTATAAAACAGTAACTTAAGAAGGTACATTTCCCCTTTTTTTTATACCACGTACGTATAATTCTAAAATATAAAAAAATATATACAAAATATGTTACTTATAAGCGCTTCTGTAAAAAAAATGTGTTTTATGACTAGTCCATCTTCCTGATACGTTACAATGCGAATAGGAAAAATATAAAATATTCATCCTGTATGTATATAACACAAAGAATGAAAATTTAAACAAATTGATTAAAAAAAAAAATTAATATTTCGGCATTTGTTTTATTATTAAGTAAAATAATAAGTATATATTGGCAACGAAGAAATTTTTAAAAAAACTAAATAAATCGTAAAAAGCTATCAGGATCTAAGTCTATAATCATTTCTTTCTTTTGAAATTACCGATTTAATAATATCAAATATATTACGGATAGATTACCGCGATGATGTAACAGTGTTTTACACTGTCTGACTTAAGTGCTCTGGAGACATGAAGTAAAGGATACGAACGCGTTGAAGCATTGGGAATGAATTGTTTAATTCCGAATCTTTTGTTAGTTTGAAGACTTAAGTCATTCATAAAAAAAACGAAAATGATCTCTTAGATCCTATAGATTAAATTCGTGGGTAAATGAGGAGGAAGCCGGTTCAAGTAAAGCAGGAAACATTCTTCATTAAGGACTCAGCAACCCTTAATCTGCACTGAAAGTCAGAATCCTGGATAAGAAAAACAATGATAGCTTTTGAGGCACTGTCGATCACCTTCATAAATCTTATTAGGGTTATAGGCGCTTTAGCATTCTCAGCAAGAATAGAGGAGATCCCAATAATGATCTCTTAGAACATAAGTTTGCTGGACCAGGCCTATTATTAATCCAAGACTGAGAAATTCACAAAAGAAAAATGATGAATACAAATTTACTAGCGAATGAAAAAGACTGGTACATTTTAATTGTTAACTCAGCTAAGTTACGATTGAGCGAGTCAGAAAGAGCATTCTGCAAGGCCTTATTCATAAAAATAAATATTAATTGGAAAATTTTTATCGGGTGGTACAGTGAATGAAATCTTATTCCTACGAAAAAAAAATAAAAAAATATAGGCGTTCACAATGTAACTGACAACAGAAAGTTCAGGACATGGAATACAATAATTTGAAAAAATATCTTTGATGTAAGAAATAATAAAGAAGAAAAGATTTTTGAAAAGAAAAAGTAGAAATAATTCGTATTTAGAGACACAGACCATGAAATAAAAAAAGTATGAAATAACGACATTCCATGAATATAAAATTAGTAAAGAAGTTTTAGATCTACCATCTAGTAATTTACACAAAATAATTTGGAAGTTGAAAGATTAAGTTACGAAGAGTTTAGTTCATAATTTTTTGTATACTTTTATCCAAATATTTTTAAGTATTTTAAAAAAAAGAGAGAACAATGACAGAAAATGATTTTTTTTTTTAGTTTCAACAAAGCACTATTTACAACTGAGTAATTTTTTTAAATTTATTTTTATTCATTGCAATGCATTTTTGTTATTTATTATTTTAAATTAGTAAATTTGGACATTTATATATTATATACTTAAAAATTTATGTAACGGTGATTACACAAGCAAGAATTAATAAGAAATATCTACTAAGCTCCTCAACCTTCTTATTTATGAACATATGTATATAAAAAATCAAAGAAAAGTTAAATTAAAAAAAAAAATATTTATATATATTGTCATCATAACTGTAGAAACGATAAGCTTAATAAAAAAAAAAATTAATAATATATAAGAAAGAAAAACGAAATCGAAACAAACTATATAAATTTCATAGAATAATAGATATAAATTTTCTTTTCTTTTTATCTAAAAACTATATACTAAATTTACCATAAAACTTATCTTATTACTCAAGGCCACCATTTTTTATTTTAATTTAAATGTTTCTTCTTATAAAAAGCAAATCAATGTTTATCTTATTGTTTCAAATATTAAATTATGATAATTTAAATATTAAAAAGAAGAAAAAATATTAATCGCCTTCACTCATAAAAGAAAAGCTAAGGCAGATGCAGATGCCTCCAAAACTTTAGAAAAATAATAATAAGTTTTGTTTATATAGTTTAATTAGTACTGCCCGTTTTTCATCATACGACAGTTAACCCAGACAATCACAAAAAACATATAGAGGTAAATCTTTAATTTATGAAAACAGCAGCTTTAACCTAGGTGGATAGCTACCTGATTGAAGAGCCTAGGTTTATGATGTTTTCTGTCAGTTTAAAAGACACATTCCTGGGCATATAGAACTTAACGAAATAAGGCTAACCGAGTTTTTGTAAACAACATAATAATCTTGTTGGATAATGTTTTTTCCCAAATAAAGGAGGTAGAAAAATACTCTTGAAGATTTCCACCTACTAGAGTCCATTTGGGGCATGTACGAAATTAAATTCACTCTCTACCAATCTGCCTTGTAAACAGGCTTGGAAAACAAATTTACTGTTGTATTTTTAGATACATTGGTAACAGTGTGAACACCAAACTAAAACCAGCGGAAATTTTTATATTTGCCTTTAGATGCTATTTTTTCAAATGAAATAATATCTGTCAGCCATTTAGCAATGAAGTACCGCGAAAAAAACCTATGTACCCAAGAGATGCTAATTTATATATCGATAAAAGCTACTATTCTTAAAAGAACCAATTTTTTAAAACAATATACTAAACATTTATTTTATTTCTAGCTATCCGTTGACTTACTCAACTTAATTTTAGTGAACTGTAAAATGAAAATTGCCGAATAAGTTAGTTACACAGGGTACAATGTGCAAAATCACTTTGAGTAAATACTAAACAAAGAAGATATTTAAGACTGAAAGAGGCGGAGTAGAGTATAATTCAATACTCTTCTCCGCCTCTTTTGACAGTATCATGAAGAAAAGAAAGAAAAAAATCTGTAATCAGCTTGAATATTTTTCAATATAATGAGAAGGTTTTATCGGCAAGGGTCTGAGAAAGTCTTTTTTGAAGGCATATATCTTTATTATTTCTCTACTTTTAAGTTACCACTGAACCCTTCATCTGGAGCTTCTTTAAGTAAACTTTTTTGGGGAGAGATGTGTACGTTAGAACCGTACATACTGAAAATCTTTGTATACAGAGTAGATACATATTTGTAATAAGAAACTAGCGTGACATCATGAAGATCCAGGTGAAGGGAACAGGAAGGTATTCGTATTAGAGCGACAGTATGGTAAATTTTCAAAATACACTCAGACCGTTGTCAAAAGAAACCTTCTACCTACAATTTTATGTTAACTATTTTACCAATTTTTTTACTTTGGTTTGGCAATCTTAAATACAGATTTTCGTAAGCAATTCTTGAATACAGGGTTTTATAAGAGCACAGGCACAAAATAAGTACTAAGGGAGTGGAACCCTGAAAAAATTTAACATTGTATTCTCTAATTTTACTGCACGCTAGGATGATTTTAGAACGGCTCAACTGGTTGTCAAATAGGCTTAAATTTCCCAAGAGATTTACGGGCTACACAAGAGGAACCAATGCATGTTTTTATTATTTTTTTACGAAGCATTAGCACTTCATGTTTGGCCGCTCGGGGAAGAAAAACAACCACTTCAAGTTTTGTTTCCTTTACTCCAGCTTTACTAGGAGCACACTCATTCAACAAAAAGTCTCACCAAGACAGGATTGGTGATGTTGAAACAAAACAATATTGCCGGTAACATCGATGGCTGGCTAACGTTTAGAATAATTTTAATTTCTCTGAAAATTTATGAAAAGCGAGAAATAGAATAATTTTGCAGACTAGATTTTACAAATATAAACTCCCTCAGTTTTTATTTTATTCTATTTTTTTTAAGCGCCAAGTTACTGGAAATTTCAAAATCACATATAGATAATGGACGCAGAATCGTTTTACGCGGATAATTTCGGATGTTTACCCAGGTGTTTTATTTTTATAGATTAAGTGATGTAAGGTCGATTTGTGATATGAACGTAATATTTAGCTTTGATGAAACATCAACTGTTCAATTCCATTTATTCATAAAACTTTCCCTAAAGCAATCTATCACTCCAAGAAAAACAAACACAAGAGAAAATATGAAGAACTTTAGTAATTATCTTTTTCACATATATTCTTTTTTGTTTTCTTATAGTAAATGTTATTATTATTAACTTATCAGACTATCTAATATTATTTTATTTATCTTATAAGGGAAGACATTTATTTACAAATTTTCTTGAGAGTATTTATTCATTTATTATTTGGATTAATAAACTTTGTTTAATTTTAAGAGGTAATATCATTGAAAATTGTGCTTTTATATATAACTTTTTTGTACACTTCTATTTAAAAAAAATTATTTTTGT
Source organism: Rhodnius prolixus (assembly GCF_049639745.1). Lineage (NCBI taxonomy): Eukaryota > Metazoa > Arthropoda > Insecta > Hemiptera > Reduviidae > Rhodnius > Rhodnius prolixus. The sequence goes on along the minus strand of NW_027411583.1, from coordinate 6,895,934 downwards.
GTCTTGTAAACTTATATTGGTGTGTTTTGCGAATTTAATAATTTTCTGTTTTCTTTAATATTTATATAAAAAGTTTAATTAATTAAGAATAATTACATTTAAAAACTACTAAAGACTTATTCTTAAGATACGTTTAACAAAGACTCTTTTGTGAACACTTTTGGTCAATTATTAATATTTATAAGCCTGTGGTTGAAGCGTTTAAAAATAAAAAATAATAATAAATCTATTCTGGAAGATAACAATAAATAGAAGCGGTTTTAGAATTTAAGAGGTTTAACAGGAAGGAAAACTGATGTAGTAAAAATTAAATAAATGAATAAACAAATCAACCATAGGCACTGAATTTAATTATTTCCATTCATTAAAAACAGATCTGCATCTGCCATTAATTTAAAAATTTTGTTTTTGTTTTTTTAAGGCTAAGGTTAATGAATTTCTAAATGGTTTGGCGCATGAGTAACTACTTCCATCATATCATCGTGCAATGGTAATACTTGCCGTGGACTGAATGGATTTCTTAATGGTGTTGTCGGTATTTGATGTAACACATGGTGAGACGCCTTTCTTGGCGATCTTGCTTTCACTATTCTTGGCGGCCTGTTCATTTCTTCTAATACAGACGGTGCAACATATGTGAAACCCTAAGCAAAAACTTTTTAGTGCAAATAACTTTATATAAATGTAAATTAAATAATAAGAAACAAAAAAAATCCGAATCGTAAACATTTAACATCATGCGCACATAAATTACTCTTAAGTTTTAAAACACCTGTGTAATATTGGAAAAAAAAGTTGGGATAAGGTATCTAAATATCATAGGTCTTCCATTTTAGTGTCTGTGTATGTTTGTGACAGTCCGTGGAGTGTGTACAGACAGCTTGGGGGTTCGGATATGAAAAATCGCAGGAAGTTAAAATTTGACATTTTAATTATGTACCATTATCAGATACATTCAAGTTTTTGGGTAAAATCAGCTAACCATAAAGGACACTTACTGAATAGATTTTTCCATTTTTAAGGTGGGGGGGCTTCCTGAAAATGGTTCAACGATTATTTTTTAACTAGCTATAATAATTGCTTAAATGGAACTCTATAATTTTATTTTGAAGCATTTTTCTTTAAAATTGCATATAAGGACAATTTTGGGCGAAGGATAACGAGCAGGCTTTGCTCTAATTGATCACACAATACCTGTACAAATTATCCTAACAAAAACTTTCTTTTAAGTCTAAGGACTGACTAAACGACAAAAGTTTCACAATTCAGCAAAGTACCTAACATTTATTTTATTTTCAGCTTGTAATTTTAATCACATAGAAACGTTCTTTAAAAAACATTTATTATTCGATGCTTTCATGAATTTCATTGCATTGCATTTTCTTAAAATCTATTAAATGTCCTAGACCATTTCCTGACCGTTTTGTTTAGCAAAGAGTAGAACACTCCATTTCATTTAGATTGATTATAATCCTTAAAAATTGTAAGAAAAATACGCTTCCGAGTAATCAGATTTTTCATACATAAAGTCGAATATTTTGGGTTGTATTGAAAATGTTGCTCTTTCCTAAAAATAAAAAAAATAAGTGGCTAATTCTTAACAAAACTTACCTGAAAAACCATGTTAGCACTCTCACTTAAAGTAGAATCTTCTGGAGAATCTATAGGTGTTTGTTTGGTAAATTTTGTGTCGAACTGGGATACATCATCTTCTCCAGTCTAAAATAATATTAATAAAAATTAGTGGTCTAATTAAAAAAACAAATTCATATAAATTCAAAATTTACCAAAGATGGTTTAAAGGGTGGGTCCAACTTTCTGCTGACTACATCCCTCCAATTAATGTGTTTAAAGAAAAGATGGTTTCTAATAGCATCTCCATCACCTGGAGCTGAACCAAGCCTTTGCATTACTTGTCTCTGAAAATAATTGTAAAACTGAAAATTTAAGAATGATTATTATTTTCGGAAATGCTTTAAGCACTTACGGAAGATCGCATAGGTTAGCAATAGTGTGTAGTTCCGAGGATGGAATCCCAAATAATATTTTTCACCTTTAGAAAAGAACTAAATCCTACACTATTCAAAGCATCTTTAGTACTACTCAAGCTTCCCAAAGGAAACCATCAACCAAAACCGACAGCAAAAATCTATCCTGGACTTGAACCACATCAATAATAAAACCACCACTAATAAAACCAACAACCTGACTTTACAACAGCTTCCTCTCTCTTAAACATAAAATGAATTGAAATAAAACTCAGAGCTAAAAAGTATCAAATCGAACTTATTAAGAAACACCAACATCACTTTCAATCCTTCGGTTCTTTGGCCTTCCAAGTTCGCACACTCGGGACGCACATTGATTCACGTTAACCTACATATAACAATAAGATCAAAGCTGCGGAAACAAAATCTGCTAAATGAACAGTGAAATTCAACCAAACTATCAAATAAACAGGAATATAGACTTTTCATTTGAACATTCTTCGTGAAAGTACAGTTACTCTCTATTTTATCCCTCTAATTCTATCCTTTATAACGATCTTGAAATTTTATGGGTAACTGATGCAGCAAAATCTCTGTAAGTAGATTTTTTTCCCCCACTCTTTTCCTTTATGCTCAAAATCTTGCCTTCACATCAATCCCAGATAATCCAAAAGCCGGATGAGTTGAGGCTGACCATCTTCGTCATGGTACAAGCAAAGGATTGCCAGTGGACTGGATTTCTTCTCCAGCTAACCCATTCAAAAAAATTAACATAATCGCTGTACCAGAACCAGAGAACGTAACTCCAAATTTTGATTTTTGATTTATTTAAAAAATTAACTGTTATGTCAAAAATTAAAAATTTGGAGTTACGTTCCTCTAGTTTTCGCATAGCGATACTCGCTTGTTACATTAAAGATTACAAAAATTCAAACATTACCTTATAGATTATAAATAACAATTAAATTTAAAAAGTATTTGCAAGCAGAAAATGTCCATAAATAACCTTAGATGAAAATTTGATGATAGGTTGAGTTCCAGTGAAGAGCAAAAATATAAGATTAATTTTGCTGCGGTTGACAAACCCTCATTTTACAACATGATCCTATTTAACACAATCTTGGAAGAGAAATGAGGTGCGACAGGTTTTCCTCAGCCTAAGTAATAGGCTTACTAATAGATATAAAGTGAAGGATAAATATTAAATACATATTTGCGACAAATTTTTCTGTAATGTGAGAAATAATTTTCATAATTAGATCCTACATATCCTAATCCTACAGAATGTATGCAATATCTTTTTGCGATTAACATTTCTGAACATGTACTAATTGTATTATTTGCGAGTGAAAAAATACTTATCAAAAACAATAAAAACCCTGTTTTCTGTTAAATCTGTTTAGAGTAACAGAGGTGTGAGTATATTTAACTTCCGAGAGTAGCGATGTAAAACTTCACTTCCTGTGAGAGGTAAAATTTCGTCTCTTTTGGTAGGCACGCTAAATTCGGTTGCAATGCACCTAGTAGCTACCTGGGTTCCTGGCTTAGATAGTTATTTAAAATTCAAGAAATGTTGATGAGTTCAGAACTGTTTCATATTAAGACTGCATCATAAGATTCCATATTAAGATTAAAGTTATACTTAAGGTAATGGGATACAATAGAAGTTGCAGTTAAACTTCTCCTGTTTGAATACTTACAAACGGATCGCATTAAAAACGAGATCATAGAAATATTGTGGAAATCAGATGCCACAATAGGCGAACGTTTAAAGGTGAAGGACTCAAAGCTAAGATGTATTGTTACTGGGTTCTATTCCTTAGCTAACCTGTTTTATTAAATCAATAAATTTCGGGAAATCGACAGTAAAGTATGTTTGCTATTCATCTCCGCTAACGACACCCTAATCCAGTAGTATTTGGCCCCTCTGAAATACTACAAATTATTTTACTCTTTAAAAATTTGAAATCCTATTTTAGACATTTTAATAAAAATATGTTTAACTAAATTAAAACATTTCTAAATAAAATATAACTTGAATTTAATCAACACTTAATTATTATTTTCTTTAGCTTATACATACTTTCAATAATTTCCTAATCAAATCTCTTGCATCTGGAGTCAAGTAAGGCGGCAGTATTAATTTCCCACGAAGAATTTTTTCTATTGTTTTTTTCCGGTTTTCGGCTGTAAATGGAGGCTGAAAATTGAATTAAAAATTAATAATTGGAGCAGTATGAATACATTCAAGAAATTATATTGCAATTTCATGAAAAATAAAAATAGAAGAGAAACCTACAGCTCCCGTTAGCATATCGTACATTAAAGCTCCCAGAGACCACCAATCTACCGCTTTTCCGTGGCCACTCCTTGTTAGAATTTCTGGCGCCCTGAAATTTTAAAAATTTACATATGTAATTAATCATGCCTTTAAACTCAGTAAAATGATAGAAAACAAATCTTACATATATTCAATGGTTCCACAAAACGTATGAGTCATTGTGCCTTCCTGTATATGTTCCTTGCAAAGACCGAAATCTGTTAATTTTACATGACCATGTGCATCTAATAAAATATTTTCCGGTTTTAGGTCTCTGAAAAAAAAGTACGTCTCAAGTGAGTACAAACTTTTACGTACTTATCTTAAATTTAAAATTCTTTTTAGAGAACAAAACAGTTAACTATATTCTGCTTTAGTGAAATCTCAGCTAAGCTTGATAAGATTGTAATTCCGCAGAAGATTCTTCCCAAAGAAGAGATCAGCATATTGAGGCAATTTCGTTAAGTTAAAAGTGAAATCTAATGGAAATAAGTAAAATATAATAATTTCAATTTGGAGTGCGCAATAGCTTCATACAAAATAAAAATTATTAATTCTATTATTTTCAAACCTTAAACAATTGCCATACAGGACACAGTTTTATTTTCCGAAAAAAAGAAAAAGCAATACAGATTTTTTCCATTTTCACTATTCAGTCAAAATATGTACATAAATATTTTACTGATGAATACGAATGCTTTTTCTGGAACTAATTATTAATTTATGCAGTATTTATTTACGTATTTTAGATTCAGCTAAATTGTTTCTTCCTTCTCTCTTTTGCACAGACTAAGAGACCAATTATTCAGGGTTGCTATCAAACTTATTTAATTTTTACATGCTTTGTTTCACTTGTAAATAAATCATATGTGTATGGAGGATATATTCTGACCATTTGTATCAGGAATTAGAACTTCGATTTAGTTTAGCTCATAGCATACTATTAATGAAAATAGTACGCCACAGCTAGATACAATACTAGAACGGACTATTAAGTTGTTTCTACAAAGTATGAGCTTGACACTTTCCGTCCGCGACTCTTTATTAAGCTGAACGTTAATCTTCGACATAAATAACCAAAACAAAAAAACAGAAAATTTCCTTTACTTTTTCTTTAATTTCTTTCTTTGTATTCTTTATACTTGAAGCAGATATGAATCTAAAAGAGGTTCAAAATTTAGCCAGAGTGGAACATCTATAGTCCAGAGATTTTTTTTAGCATAAGAAAGAAATGCAAAAAAGTTAAAACTGTCCGCAAAGATCTAACAACAGAACGCATCATTTATTTTATAAGCCTAGGAGATGTCTTATTTTTGTTCAGAACTCCAGAGCTTCGCAAGCATTGATGTTACATCTCTAAACTGTTATACTAGGATAATGCAATGCGTACCTATAAATAATGCCTTGACGATGAAGATGTTCCAAGGCTAAAATAATTTCTGATAGATAAAAGCTGTAAACAAAAAAATGGAAAAATTACTTCTTCGTCTACCACTCTACTACAATAGTAAAAAAATAAGAATATGAAACTTCTTACCATGCGGTATCTTCTAAAAATATCCCCTCTCTTTCTAAATGCATAAAGAGTTCACCGCCACTAAGATACTCGAGAATAAGATACAATTTACCTCCAGTTTGGAAAGCATAAATCAAATCTACAATAAACGGGTGCTAGAAACGAAGAAATGAAAGTTACAACTAGTCATTCAGTTACTAAAAGTATCTAATTCAAATCATTCTAAAATCTAATTGATTAAGAGTTGATTAAAATTTAATCAATTTCAAAAGAAGCAAAATAGAAAATTCTTATTTTCAATACTTAATTCATTAAAAAATAAAATCTTTACGAGTAATTAACCACATAAATACTGAAATACAAATAATATACAATAACAATACCTTAACGGCTTCTAATATATTTCTTTCAGCTTTTGTGTGAGCAGTATCTTTTTGATTGCGTACAATTGAAGCTTTTCTTAAAACTTTCATGGCAAATATCATACCAGTATCTTGGCCAGTAATTTTTCGTACTTGAAATACTTTACCATATCCACCTTTTCCCAACACTTTACGTAATTCAAAATCTTGAGGTCCAGTTTTTTCTTTTCCTGGATTTACAGTTTGTTCAGATAACTGAACAGTTTCAACATCATCCGATCTGAATGGAAAAAAATTGAGAACATTTCTTTAATAAATTTAAAGATGAAACACAGATGGTTGATTAAGAGATAATGTGGAAAAAAACATTGTTTATTATTTTTAAGGAATTAAAACTTAAAAGGCCTATTACTATCTATTGTTGTAATGTAATATTTCACATTCACAAATGAAATAAAACGGACAGGAAGTTAGCTTCCTGGATGAAATCCTTTTTACCTCTGCTATTACATATGTTAAATTCTAAGATGACAAAGTAGTTAGTAGACAAGTAATAATATTAATTTTTTAAGGACAGTAACGTGTATACAATTTACTTACTCCAAAATTTCGTTAACATTTGGATCTTGATCGTAATCACCCTGTGAACATTAACAATAATTAATGTAAATGTTTATTGCTTTCAAACTGTTAAGGATTTTCTTCTCATTTTGGACAAGGAACCTTTGATGGTATTTTATTTTCATTTAAATAATGGTTTAACTTTTTTTCTATGATGGTATTTTCAGAATCCTCAAGATTAATTGAACTTAAAGATGTTAATAATCCTAATAAATTGAAATTTGTAAATCTGAGATTTTTCAGTATGTTTTGGTATTTATTATATTAAAGAAAAATAAATATTGTATAAATAAATCACCTCTTCAACCTCTATTGTATCATCTTCTGAATCTTCTTGATTAACATCAGCATCATGTAATTCAATATCAAAAACACCAGCCATGATCACTTTGAATTAAGGAACTTCACTTAAAAAAAATCATCAACTAAAGCTTTTTTTTCTTGGCAATGAAACTGCTTTTAAGTGTGCACAAATATAATAAAAGTCACTAACAGACAATATAACCTTACATATAACAACCCAACACCAGGTTGTAGACACCAGACACTAGTCAGTAAAAAATCCAACATTTGCCCCACATAAACCTATTAATGAAAATTATTAATTTTATAAAAAAGTTTAGAGTTAGTTGAATTAAAAAGAATTTTTTATAAGTTTCGATATTACTGGGCTTGAATGATTTTTAAAATTAAAACCTTGTTACATAACAGACTCTTGGTTTTTAAAAAATCTACTTCTTGACTTTAAGTGGCACTGGATTGCGGGAAATCTTCATTTGACGATTGTGGGATGTTGACAAGAAACGGGTTAAATGTATATTGTGATTTATTTATTGTGGAAATACATTAGTTTAATAAATTTAGACAAGATTTCACTACAGTCATGGCTGGAGTCATTGTCAGCCCAAGCGGATGTTCTCAAATTGGTAAAAGAAATGCCTTATATAAATCTCGGGGTGCATCTCCAACATTTAAAGACATTTTGCGAGATGTATGTAAAAGTATTAATTCAGTATTCTTCAGTAGTACTAAGTGCATGAATGGTTTATTGATCTTCAACTTTCCGTGTTAAATTAATAAAACAGTCCCTCATTTACAGAGGTGTCATTTAAGAATTAAAGCTCGGAGAAGTTCACTACTTGAACAGTTTCGGAGTATGAAAAGTAATGATGAACTGCGAACAACACTCTCCAATATGCTTCATGAAGAAGTAGAAGATCTTAAATCAGAAAGAGTGAAGTATATGTAAGTAAAATTACTACATCTTAGCAAAATTAAGTTAATTAGTTTTTTAACCAGAGGATCACGAATTTGAGTACCATCCTCTTGATTTTAGTCATCAGTTAATGGCTTGAAAGTTCTTTGGTAAGGGAACCCATAAATACATCGCTAGGTAAAGATAGTTTCTTCGTGACTGACCTCAACTTATTCCTGAAGTAGAAACGTGCCTCTCAGGTGGAAGTGGTTTCTTTAGAGATCTTGGCATCCCTACTCTATCTAGCCTAACGTTTCTGAAAAACTTATATTCAGAATTCGTACAATTAAAACAGAGCCTAAAGTTGATGTGTGCAACAACCTGAAGCGGGCTCACAAGCTAACTCCTGCACATTACCCTACTCACCACATTGTATATTTTCAATCAATGCATTTTATAGATCTTGCACTCCTTTTTTAGTAATCTGAACCTAGTAGGTCAGGTACATGTTTAAAAGGTATTTAAGTACTGATATTACACTTTGTGTTCGAATCGTTTTTGGTAATCTATAAGAGTTTTTATTCAGCATGTTACTTATATTAGTAATACCTTGGTGTTCAACCTTAGTTGGTTCCGGGCCTTGATTCATTGCGCCTGCCATTTGTGGCAGTTCTTCAATTACGGAAACCCAACAAAATATTCTCGCCTTTAGATACAGATCCAACCGCCTTGGCTTGATTTATTTTCTGAAAAATCCGATGTGCCTACAAACGTTAGCACGAGTCTCTCATCCTGGAAAATAACCTTCTTTGTCCATCTTTCGTTAGGAACAAGTTTCCTTGCCAAGCAATTTATGTAGTACCAGGTTTTTACTAATTTCAGGAGACTATAACATTTCCATACATTTTGTTTTTTAGTTTATATTTGTAAGGCTGCTTTGTAAAGCTGTTGAGCTAAGTAATTCTGAAGGTCGCATTTTTCTTAGCTTACTTAATGAGGTGTACTTACACATTTTTTGCTGCCACAATTCAGTTTTTGATCATCCGTATGGAATGAGTTGTCTTAGCTTGGAAGCCTACTCCTTCATCTTTTAAAATATATTCGGACCGATTTGTATTTTATATTCGGGGACCACCTCCACCTTGTTTTGTTTTGTCTTTATTTTTTCGTAGTTTTCTGAATCGATACGAAGGCTCTATTCATCTGACGTTCAGATCTGCTGCAACATTAACAAAAGAATTTAGTCATCTTTCTTGCGACATGTTACGCATTCAAATTTAAAGTAAATTAGTAGAAGGAGGATTTTGATAATGGCCAAGAAAGCTTTGTAAAAGCTTTCTATGGTCATTGCCGAACATCCATTCTCTTCTAATTTGTAGCATGACAAAGTATGAACGAGATTAAAATAATTATTTTTCTCTACCTTAAGATAATTAATTTTTAGGGAGATAGAGGATTGTCAGCCAATGATAGATTTCAACAGGGAGCAACAGAATGACGAAGGTACCCTATATAGATAGAAAACACTCTAAATATAAATATATATATATATAGTATATATTTCCACTTATTATATTGATATATTTTTATTTGAAAAAAATGTAAACTTCACTTAAGGATTTGTTTAATTTAGATAAATGGATAATTGAAGAATATGAAAAAGTACTACAAGAAGAAGAAGCAATGTACAATTTCGAATGGGATAATGAAGTAATATGCCCCCTTTGTGAAAAAGCCGTATTAAGGTTGTGTGATAATGGCAGTATTAAATGTTATAAATGTTCAGTAGAGTTTCCAAAAGTACCTTCTCTAATGCATTTAAGAGATAATATCTCTAGAGTATTGACAACGCATCAAGAAGATTGTGATGACATCGCTCAATTTGCACTTATACCTGATGGCAATGTCGTTAATCTGTTCTTGTTTTGCCACTTATGTGGATTATTTTTACAAACTGTTTGAGGAAATTAGATCACTTTAGTTTTTTGTTCTAACTAACAAAACTTCATTTATTTATTATTAAGACAAAATTATATTGTTGATTTTGAGGATCTCGTAAATATTTGTACAAATGTAAGTAGTAATAATTATCGTTAAAGAAATATAAGTTCGTAGGTTTTTTTATTTGTAAAATTCTGTTTTACTGTAAGAAAATTCATCTATTAAGTTCTATAACAGTTCAGAAACTGAGTGGTTATTTTTGGACAATTTAAAAAAAAAAATCGTTACTGGTAAAGCCCCATTTTTTGAGTTAAGTATGTCAGGTATCCATATTAAAGAAAAATGATTTCATGTTAAACAGTTTTTTTTCTTTAATTTATAAAGCTGTATTTAAAAAAAAAAAAATTGTGGCCTGTTAACGTTCTAAAAATTAATTATTAATAAAAATAAAAAATCTCGCGTTTTTTGTCATTTAATATTTCTTTTGAAAAGAATTTAGAAGTTCCTATGAAGCATTTTTCTAATTTCAAATTATACTAACTTCTAAGTTCTACCAATTTGGTCTTTTAAGAGTACATACACATCATTTTAATAAAAAAAAACCTAATATAACTTGGGGGCTGCGTGACATCCTACTTGCCCAAAACCACTTTTTAAAATAAATTTTAATGATCAGAATTTAAATAAAAACGATAGATCTTTGAGTAAATAGCATTTTAAGATCATACCATTTATTCTCATATCCGTTCAAGTGAGTTTCTTTAAGTTCTGAGTTTTTAAGCAGAACTACTGTCTGGTGAGGTCTGAGAGTATGCTCATAGAGAAATCCGGTTCTTGTTTTTCAACAAATATGTTCCAATCCCAAACATTTTTAAAAATGGTCAACAAACATCTGACACAAAAACTTACTATCGGAGCCAGTGTTCAACTAACACTTCCTCTAATAAGAGATAAGTGAGTGCTAAATATATTTCAGCATTACCGGAAAAGGCTTTTTAAAAGAAATTGCAAATAATTTTTACTTACTGCTTTTAGTTCTCGTTTGTGATCAATCTTTAAAAGAATAATGCGAACTGAAGAAAGTTATCTGCTTCAGTTTCATTCAATAACAATGACATAGTGAGTTAGCTTTTTACATGGAAAGCATAAAAGAAATTTGGATTCATCAATAGATTATTTTTTCCTCTGTTTTTTGAATTTTTCAATTAATGATGCTCACAATTCAGCGCTTGAACTTGCTTTTGATGCACCTCCTCTTCCTACACTTACAGCTCAGCTGCTAAATTGGCTTTCGCAAAGTTTGAAAAACATTTATCTTAGTAGTTAGAACACAATAGATGATACTATTACTAGTTCGCCACGTTGGCTACCTTACGGATAAGTTTTTCTAAAAATACCTATTTTCGAAAAAGCTCAAGTGGTATTCTTTACAATCAGCCCCTTTTATTTGAACATTTTTTTTGGAAATTGTGATTTAACTCTATACTAATCACATTTCCGTGTTGATAGTGGCAGAAGTCTACATAACTGCCTGAAGTATATGACAGGCTCCATCACCTATATACATACACACATAATATAGTTACAACTAACTGGCTCTGGACACCAATCTCCCAGTTTAGAAAGGTAAAGATCTAGACAATTATAACCTTAAATTGTAGGTGCTTCGGACTAAGCAAAAACAGATGGACTGTTTCCTCACGGGCATTTTCAATTCAGAGGACACTTGAAGGAGCAAGGTCTGGTGATGTACCTGCAGATTCTGTGAGGAGATTATAGAATCTGCCAACTGCCAGACAACCTATTAACAAAGATTTAGATGCCTGAGAAATTACAATATGTTGGAGGAAGACATACATACTTCCTTTAGAATCCACCCACATCTTGAGATTTCTCGGATATCTTTGCTTTGGGAGGCTGCAGTAAGGCTTCACAGAGAGGTAGCCACAATAGTCATTGAACGCTGTAATGGATCATGATGCCATGGTGAAAACATATAACAAAATGAATGAAGATACACATAAATTCCAATTTTTTGACAAATTAGTTGGGAAGTTCAAAAAATAGTGTAAATTACTGGGTGTGTACATTGAATTATTATTTGTAGAAGAGATCATTATATTTCGTTTAATGAAAAATAACAACATATTTCATATGTATTAAAAAATAAAATAATTAGACGGAAATTTCCGCTATAACAACAAAAAATATCCTAGTAAGAATAAACTCTTGTTTTTAACATTAATTTCATAATTCCACATACATATTTAAACAGGGATTCCCAATTGTCTTCACATTAATAAAAATATTTCTGTTGCCTCAATAGTTAAACGAGTTCAAAAGGAAGTTCCTACGGACATAAAATTGATTATTCATAGATTATTTAGCATTTGGACCTCACGGGAAGTTTCTTAAATAGGAAATGGTAAGGCAACGTTTTTGAAGAATGAACTTGGAAAGTATTAACATGAAACGAGAAGGTAAAAGGAGATCATAGAAGTAACCTTTAAGAGAAGAGCTTTGCCGCTTAAGATATTTCGTATTAAAAAAAGCGAAAATGGAGACGAAATAGAAGTGTTGCAATGAACTGGCGGAGGGGCACAAACAACCATTACTGCTTTAAATAGTGCATTTCTACTTTTGCTTCTTAGATGAAGAAGAAATTATCCTCAAGTTTTTAGTCGCCATCATATTAAATCTCGGTTTATGACGCTATACACCAAGAAAAGAACTTTAATAAAACTAAAAACAACAGCGCCGACAATCGGAACTTAGAGGTTCATAGAATTCTGTACAAAATTTGAGCCTGCAAGGTCTGGTCGATATTGCGATATAGGTTTTCCCTGGATGAGGAAAAGTCAATAAGCTCCTGGTCCTTTGTATAGAGAGCAGCTCTTTTCACGCGTATTGAATCATCAGGGATGATGATCTAATAAGCTTGAAAATAGGGAATATTAGAACTGATCATTCTAGTCCGCGTTATTTCTGGGACGTTCTGACTCACTCAATTCGTCATAAATTTTCCTTTTTATATCATTTAAACTTACACGATCATATCTCGAGATTAATTACTTATTCATTAATCTGAGCAACCATTCCACATAATTAGTCAACTTTATCCATTTAAAACGCTTGTTTTCTTAAGTACTGTCAGGCAAGTTTCTGATTTCTATCCTTAAATCAGAGATTACAGATATTGTACAGTAAGCTTGTTTGGCATACCATATTCGATGTATACGATAGTAGTAATTGCCTAATTTTTCAGGCGGGCTATACGGCCAACTACCAATTAGGTGTTGTGGACGGAGGTGACTAGCAAACATGCTTTACTGTAAATTTCTTGTATTAACCATTAAATAAAATCCAAGGCCTAAGATCGGAAATCGAACCCAGTACCACAATACATATTAGCTTTACAGGTTTCACCTCTAACCTCGCTCGGCTACCGTGGTGCCTATATTCAATGTATATATTATGTACTTCTCTGTGAATTCTTCTAAAATCAGTATCTTAGATTATTAGAGCAAACATTTTATTTGGGTAGGCTGAGCCATGGTGACTAATTGTTAATCAGTAAAACTTCCTTTATGAGACACTTAACCATTGAAGATAGACGGAGACCCGATTCAACTTTCTGTTAAATTTTCGTTTTCAATTAAAGCGAAGATCTCGTGAAAAATTATAAATTTTCAACTAGTAATTTCTAATTCATGTCTAATTGTAACTCTTAAAGTTTGACCGATTTACTACTTACAAAATTATGATAAGATGATAAACTAATTCGATACGAATGACAGGTATTGAAGTGTCGCCCCCCCCCCAAAAAAAAGGCATTCCCATAATAATCGCGTGGTGATATTTGGAAACGCTTCGTCTTTCCGAATGAGCCGAATGCTAGGCATCTTAACCATATACTCATTGATAAGGTAATCTCAAAGAGAACTTCGCAAGGGCGTGAGGCTAAAAATAGCTAAGTCTTTTGTATAGATCGTGATTTGTAAAGGTTCAGCTTATTCGTAAAGTTTGCTTCAAATTATGAACTACTATGCAAACGGACTTATTTTTCCAAAACATAAGATATTAAAAAAAAAAAACCTTTGATAAATATTATGTGGAAAAATAATACTGTTGAGCTTACCAGCCCTGAAGCCTAAAGAAAATTACACTAATTATGATAATCATGAGGATTAAAATCAGAAACTTGTCAAAATTTAAATGAAAAGCTTGTATTACTGGATAAATTTAAAGAAATAATCCTTGAACAGTGATCCGCCCACAGTTACAATATTCATAACCGTCTGTAATCATAGAATACAATTAACACCTTTTCTGAAACAATTTACGTTCATCAACACCTTTGGGGAACCCTGTTTTTAATTTTAGAATAAATGAACAAATATCTTTAAAAAAAAAATAAAATAAAATAATTATTTTTTTAAACAAAACAAAACTTCTTAACAATAATTTACATCTAGTAATTAATATGTATCTCCTTATAAAAATATTTGATTTACAATACACTATTTCAAAAAAAAGACTCCACTTAAAAAATATTTTTTTTATGGCACACATTTTTTATCCCTTACACATAAAATAATTTTGTACAACAAATATGTTAATATATTTTTTTTTTGGAAAATATATTTACATGAAACATTGGTTAGTAAATTAAAATTGTTGTACATGATATAATAAACTAAAAGTAGTTTACGTCTTTATAAAGAAATCTTAAAACAAGATTAACAAGTAAAGAAATAAAATATAAATAAACAAATAATAATAATAATAATAATGAAAAGAAGAAAAATTAAAAGTTATCTCACTGGGCTAAAAAATATAAAATTTACATAATGTCTATCACATACATTTGAATATACTCGTAATATGATAACATAAAAAATAGATACATACTGTTATGTAAACGTTTCACCCCTTTGCTAGCTTTGTTTTTTATTTGATTTGTCTACAGCAGCTATAGCCTCATTTGGTAACCTTGCTGGATCAGTTAATACTTCGGTTGAAGTACATAATTGACGTAAAGAGTTCAATACGACTGCAAATACAGAACAATAAAAATATAAAAAGTTGAATAAACTTTGAACTTTTAAATCTCCTGAAAACAATTAGAAGAACAAAATGAATACAAAAAAACCACAAAGATTTAAGATATCTTCAAACTATCTTACTTTGTCGGAGTATAACCAGCGTACAGTGTTGTTCAACCCATTGTAAAGTTGTATGGTACAGTTCATCAAGACTATTAGTTGAAACATAATTATTGAAACTTTCCAATAATGGTTCGCAAATTAAACTTAGCTGAAAATTTATTTTTAAAGAATAATATCTTGAAATATGGTGAATTATAAGTAACATCCTCTCGCTATATTTGGATCCCCACAGAGTAGATTTGGCTATCTATAAGCGTTCTAGATTAGAAGTTTATGCTATAGCAACCAATTTTTCAGATGAAATTTTCGCAGAGTTAAATTTAAGAGTTCGGTATGGATAAGGAACCTTCTGGACACAAAAAAAAAAAAACATCAGTTAATAAATGCAGAAGGTATACCAAATATTTTGAAGAAACTAATGTACAAAAATTAATTTCACTTTCAAACTATAAATCAGATTCCAGAATTTTGGTTTAACTACGTATCATTATTCAATTCACAAGCCTAGAGCATTGCATTTCCCAAATATCGTAAAATATGTAAATAATCTTAATATAATCATATTCAACACCATGCTGAAGCATTCATTTTTATTATCTCTTACAACCTACTTGAAAATGTAGATTAGAGAATAAAACAAATTCCTAAAAGTAAGATGAAGATGACGATAACGACATCGAATAATAAACTGAGTTAGCCGGGTGTGAGTATATTATGAGAGAAAAAGAATGGAAACAGGAAATTCAAAATAAGTACTCCTTTTTAATTAACACATATCCTACTATAACGTTTCTAACGGAAATGCGACTTAGCTCAAGTGGATTTATACTTTTTTTTTTGTAATTTTCTCCAAAAAGTTACATTTTCTTCAAAAAAAAAAAATTCTAGACAAACATATGAAACTCCATCATTTTTATTTCTAGAAGAAAGATTCTTGGGATGCCGTGAGAGATCGGTTAGCTTGGGAACTTTGGGACACAACTTCAAGAAAAGAAAAAGGCAGGAGAGCTAAATGTGATCCTTAGTCAGCAATTTAACTGCAATAAATCTATATATCTTTTGGCGTACGTCAATTTGTAAATTCAAATAATCATATAAATTTAAAGAGAGGGCTGAATGTGTTTCAACCGAATTTTTAAAATAATCAAAAATATTAAAAGGATACAAGCCAATACTTCCAGTTTTCTTGTGTTCTAGTTTTAACGTGTTGTTTGAACATATCTCTCATTTTACTGCTTCTGTGTCTAGAAATTGGAGCGCCCGTAGCAGGTAATAAAGCTTGACAATTACTAAAACATATTTTTATGCATAAGAAAGTTTTAGAAAGTAATAAAAACAAGAAAAACTAGTTAATATGGTAATACTCTTAAACTATTACTTTGAAAACACATTTGTAAACACTCACAAAATTGCCGCGTTTAAACCGTCAATTTCCTGTCGTAAGCTGTCAATTTCTTGTTTTAAATTGCTCCTTTCGATTCTTAATTGCCTAATATATTCGGCTCCTTTCTGTAGCATTGATGCTTTGCTCATCTAATAGTGTTATTAAAGGGAAATGTTTGTAGACGATGGCAAATGTTTTAATATAAATTTTTTAAATTAATTACCTTGGCATTTGGATTCTGACTCAGCTGTGGTATAAGCGAATGAAGCGTATCAAACCCATTTTTAATATTACACCTTCTCTTCTGCTCCGCATTAATATGACATACTCTTCTTTGATCCTGCAGTAACGGTTAAGATGATGGTGTACAGATAAAATTTGAACTTAGATAAATCCAACTTATTATTGCATCAACATCAATTATTTCAAAATGTTTTAGTTTCTTTATACTTCTATTCCTATCACCAAAATGACCCTTCCTGCCCTAAAATACTTTCAATCTCTCACTGAACTTTGTTATTACGATTTTCTGTGACTCTATCCCACCACCAATAATACTACAAAACTTTCTTGTAATAATTTGTTTACAATAAAAGAAAATGGAAGTAATAAATATGCGACTGAATGTAATAATTGGGAAAAACCCAAAAAAGTAATTGGATCTTAGACACTTAATATCATTCGATTTCAGTTTTGTTTAGATCCAAGTAGTCATTTTTAAATATCCCGGTCAATAAACATTCAAATTACAAATTTTTTTTATATTACATTTTTAACTCTTATTTGATAATTGAAATCGCGGTAAGAGAAAAATATGTGAATATTTAAACCAGGTTTTTTTTTATATCATACCACAAAATTTAGATTTATGCTGGAACTGAATTATTCGCAAATATTCGGATATTGGCTGTCTTAAGATTTGAGTTTATGAATAAATTATCCAGTATGTTTAAATATTTCCAACAACGAAGTTGATACTGTTATCTCATAATAATTAAATAATTATTGCAGAGTTCATCGTTTTTGGTGGCTGATTCATTAATCCAAAAGGAAGAAAGAATGTTGCCAATTTCAGTCATATGATGATAATTGGCATATGAATATTGGTATAATGACTGACTATTCAGTCATACTGATGAAATTTGGCAATATTCTTCCTTTTAAATAAATACTGTAATTTTGCGTTGATAAATGAAGTACATTACTTTTACGACACTAACCTTAGCAGGAGGAGCCTCTTTAGAAGCTGGGGGTGATTTAGGACTTCCGACATTTAACGGTGAAAGACTTAGTTCAGGTGTTGCTAAGGGATCAGTGCAGACATTACCCTGAAGACACAATAAATAAATACAATAACAATTAATATTAATCAAATTAAAACCCGTTACTACTATACAATAGTATAATAATTACGTCTAAATGAATAGAATAAAATTCTTCTTTAGATTTATCATTAAAATAAAAAGAAAATGCACAGCTCTGTTCGTTACTAAAGACGAATATTTATAGGAAAACTTTCTGCTAGAGGTGTTTCGGTAGCGAGGGCAAAAATAAAATTTTCGCAAAGACCTGCATCTAAACGAATGAAAATAACCCACGTTACCAGAATTAACAGAATGGGCGTGTACTGATGTAGCCACCTCAGATCTCAAGAGGTATTGTTTTGAAATTTTCATCTACCTCTCTCGTTTACTTCCTAGTAAGTTATGAATCCTTAAAAATATTCATTTTCTACTCCTCGAATTCAAATGCTATTCACATTTATTTTAAGGGATAGCTGCACCAAGTACATTCACTGATGAAAACATATTCGTTAGCCCTCCTATAACACGGTAGATAGGTTCCCAGAAAATGCCGTATTGGTGAAACCGTGTAATACGAGAACCAGAGCCAGTACAAAAAGAGGGTTACGTTCTGTAAACATACTAGAAACAAACCATTTTGCAGCCCCCTTTTGAATTTTAGGCTTCTTTCAGCGAAAGGTTCTGCATTCTAGAAAAATAATTCAGATTTTCAGCTATGATTAGGCTTTCTTGTAATTTTTTTAGAGTTAATTTACTCAGGTCTCAAAAAAAAATCCAAGCGCTGTTTTTAGTTTCAGTTCTCTACTAACATAAATTTCATATTTCACCGTTTTTGGTTTTTAAAGTAAAGATGCACACAATACAGTCATCCATTTAAATACATATCTATCTATTTAGATCGCAGTACCTATTTTTATTTGGTATCATTATGTTTGTAATCTTGTACAACCTGTGTTTGATATAAGTGTATAATTACCATATTTGTAATTGATTGCTGCATTGATTTATTCAGCACTGATGTGATTACAGGCGAAGTTCTCTGTGATGTTACACTTGAATTGGCTTTATTATCAGTATTAACAACGTAAGTGCCAGCTCCTTTAGGTACACTGAAATCACAAACAAATTATGCCAAAAATGGAACACACTTCAAAATTTATCATGGATATTCTGCAATATCTTCAGTTTTGTCAACTTACTTGTCTGGCTTGTAAATTACTTGATTATCAATTGAAGCAAATAATTGTTGTATAAACGGTTGTTCTTCACAGTTTGAACTTAGAGAAACTCGTTTTGTTGGGGAAGCCGATTGCTGTGATTGTTCTTTCGGTAAAAATCCATAATTTGCATTGGAATCTGTAAGCAAATGTGGACAATGTATATATTCTAAAAAAAGAAGTCTTTCAAAGAGAGGGAGAGTAAATTCCATAAAAATAAACCAAATTATTTTTAAAATAGAAATATATAATTTTGTTTGAGTCAGCAAGTGTCGTGCCAGAAGGTAATGTAAGTGAAGTGGAAATATCTAGGCTAAAACTAATTAATCTATTACTGATGAGAGACATGCGCGAGGTTGTAAAAATGACTGCTGAGGCAGCCAGCTACTAACATTTGCAAGATCGTTCAGCAAAAATGATCAACTGTGAAGTTATGATAACTGACACAGCTGTAACAATTGAGGACATTGAGAATCTTTGAATTGAAGTGGAAATTTTCCATTAACAACTAATTTTCTTCTTCTATCCATTAAAAAAAGAAAAAGAAAAGTGGACATCACTTAAAGTAGCAAAATATGCAAAGGACCAAAGTTGTTGGGCACCTGAACCAAAAATAACATAAAAAAAAGTTGCGAATACAATAATTAAATCCGTACTGCAAGGTGCTTCTAAGAACTTGCATTAATTAAGCAGTCTGAGATGAGAAATAAAAGTTAAGATTGTTGAAGAAGATTTTGGAGTGGGAAAGTCTAAAAATAATAATTAATAATGTTATTGGCGATAACGAACTATCAGTTAATACGCCGAGGGGTTGGGGGAAATAAAATGTATGGTTATTTAAACTGGAAAGCACTGTATACACATATTATATACATATATATATTTAACACTTACTGTTAGTGAGCATCTGAGCCAATAATGTTGAAGACTGTTGTTGATTTGGCGGTTCTTGTTGCGGCGGAGATGTAGTTGTCATCATAGGCATCAATAAAGCTTGTTGTTGATTATTACTCGCATAGAGTGTCATTTTCTTCGTTGTACTATTTCTTGTGCGTCCCTTAGTTTTGTTCTATAATATATTTTAATGTAATTAGTAAATGAACTAAACTAGGCTGTTTTACATTTTGTGGATGATGATAGTAATCTGAATAGTCAGTATTGCTTTTATTATCTTTTTCTTGGCTTAAAGAATTCGTAAGAGAATTCTCATACGATTTTTCTCACGGCTGTTTGCTAAGTAATTTTTTTAAACTGTATTTGTGCATTTATTTTTGTTTAAAGCTAATTAAATCCATCGGATGGATGTTTAATATATAAACTAACGTAAAAATTCACAAAAATAAAAAAACAATAAAATAATTACATGCTCAAATAGAGATTACAAACTTTTGGCGGTGTGTAAACGTCTCCCTTTGATAATAATGGTGAAGGCGGAGGTGGTGGGGGTGCGGGTATGTGCATGGAGACTTGTCTAGTGGCAGCAGCTGAAGAGGTTTGCATCCGGGACTGTGGATATGGTGGAGGAGGTAGGCTGGTCGGCGGTGGAGCTTGAGCGGTCACATCCACAAATTCTGGCGGTAAGTACCACATTGTTTCTGCTGGACCATAGGAATTTTGAGCGAAGCCAGATCCAATAGCATCTCCAGTTGCTGTAACTAACTTTGATTGATACGAAGGCACTGTCTGAAGAACTCCACTTTCTTCTGGTACCGTTGATAGCTTTGAAGACTGTAGAAGATCAGCTATAAAATGTTAATACTATATTTATAAATTGGACATTAAAATATATTTTATTACAAATTAACTAAACAAAATATAAGATGAGGCACTTTGATCATGGCTGTTCTTAACCTTAAAAATTAAAAAAATTGCGGGATATGCATCATAAAGTCTTAATCGAAAAAAGGGTTTATACATACTGTATAGAAAATAAACTTTCTTGGATTTTGATCTACTTTTTTCTCTCTTTCCCAAGCTGGGATTATATTTTCAAAATTACTTCTACGTTGAAGGCAAGAAATGCGACAAAGCTCTGAGAGTTTTTAATCTTGCTTAGCAATCTAGAGAGTTTTATAAAGACGGGCATCTAAGCATATTGCAAAGTAATTGCATTTATTGCTTTTTTGTTTTTTGTATGTTCACTACCTTCACACGATTTATACCTACTAACTCAAAAGAGTGGCATGCCATACTCGCATGACCCAACGACAATTATGTACATTTTAAGTAAAATTCTATTTTTGGCAGAAATAGTCAAGCCGAACTAACCATCCAATAAAACTTTTTTTCAGTTTAGCTAATTTTCACAAAATGTCTTCACGGTTTCCTAATCATTCTTGTTCTTAGATTAATCAAAACAGATGGAAGAGAGAGATTCTAAAAGATATAAAGTTGTTATAAGATTTTACGGGTTAAGGATATTAGGCGAATCTATCGATTACTAACATAAATTCATTTGAATTTAGTTAATTAATCCAAAATATTTCTACATGTTTGGAAGAAATAATTAAATTTTTTTTTCGTTTTAATTAATTATTTTCACAATCTTATTTTTTAATTTCTTTAAAAAAAGAAAAAATAAGAATAAAGAAACATTTTTTTTCTTATAATTAATCAAATTACAAAGATGAATGAGAAACAAATTTCATCTTAATGCATGAAGGTGAGGAAATTCACACGTAATCACAGGATGGTTTGCATGGTCACAAAAAAAAAAAATGGCAAAATAATGTAGCAAGTTACTTTTTAACAAGCTTGACTTCGTTTACGCAAACAGAACAAACGTATTTACATTATTAAAGCAGCTAGAAATAACAAAAATTTAATAGCAAATGGCTTTAAAATAACTGCCTTAAAAGCGTGTAGAACGAGCAAATGCCTGGAACACAAAGGAATTATTTACTCGCCCAAGTGTACATCTGTTGGCAAAATTAACGAGTGATATATGCTATCTAACCTACAAAATCAGATGAGAACGATACACATTAAGTTCGTAATGTTAGCTTATTATGAAGCTACTTCTGAAGGCAATTACGTTCAAGATCATGGAAGAGCGTTAAGGAGTTTAGCGTCTCGGAAATATTTTATTTAAGTATCAGTTTCGGACAGTTTCAATATTCACGAAAGCTAATTTTACTTCAATGGTGAAGAGGTAACTAAAGTGAATATTTCTTTTACGTGAATTTGGTAAAAATTGCTATTTATATATTTTTCCCCTAACCACTCCGAAGACAGTAGTTTAAGAGGGGGGATTACGTTCTCCAGTTTTTGTGGCAATGATGTTGGATTATACAGCTTCTTTTGAATGATCTTTCACTACTCGACCAGTATTATTCACTCCTGTAACAATTATTTTGTAAGAAGGACACATGTCAATTCAGACTATATAGTCAACGTGTTTTCTGTGATCATTTAATCCAATCGAGCACAGCTATAACAATTATTCTGTTTTCCCCCCCTCCACCTTTATCTAAAGCAAGAAAGATTAATTTCAATCATCATAGATGGAAAGGTTTTGGGCAAGAAATCATTACTTCACTTTGAATAGAAATTTGGAGATCTACAGCTATACAGATAGATAAACTTTTTTTGGCGGGTGCAGTGAGTGTATTCGGCATTAAGATACATTCAAATCAGACCGCATTGGGAGGCAACTTTAGTTTTTTCGTCTTTGGAACTGACAATTTTTCACCGTACTAATTACTACTTCTTTTTTTTACCATATAAGAAGATTCGGGTGATAATATATTAAAACAAAAAATTAATTAATTAATGATTGCATACCCTGCAAGGGTTCTATTTCCATAATTTCATCCAAATTAGGTTGAAGTTGAACTAAGCTAGGTTGGATAAAGTCCGCTAAATTTGTATTCCGTGCTGAAATAAATATATTAATGTTAATGTAATAGACATTTACATGCAAGAAACGCAATCAACAACGAACAAAGTATTAATTAAAACAATTACACAACTTCCAGTTTAATAAAAACAATAATAAAATATAAATATGACGTCCCTAGTCCAGATAGCTGAAGGAAGCAAGCATGTATAAAACTCAATTTTCTGGACTAACAGTGTTAATTGTTCGCACTCAAAAATGAAATTGGGAATTTTACTTTAAAATTTGCATATTTATAACCTGGGTTATATAAATTTATTATGAAATGCGAGACCTATTTCTCGTGGATCTGGAAATGGAAATGGTTGAGCTGAAATAGTTGAGAATAGAGTATCTGTCATTAAACCCATATAATCTTCGTCTACCATCATATTGTCTCCTCCAGCTAACGTCCAATAATCTTGGGAATCTATGTCCGTACACTGAAACAAAGAATAAGCAGAGAATAAGAATATATATTTACACCATAACTGAATTTATTTGAAGGTATTTTCAATAATCATAACACTGGAGACAATTTCAAAAAGTGAAAGCTTTGGATAAGGGGGTATAGGACAAATGATCTGCAATCACTGTGATCCAGAAGGATCTTAGTTTAACTAGTGCTAGTAATTTCTGGGCTCACAGCGAACATGCAAACTCTTATGTTCAAAATAAATCACAAGGATCAAGAAAGGTATTTCACTGCTCAACACCATTTTCACTTTGCAAAGATGTAAAAACATACCACATCCTGATATTTCTGTGGTCGCCCTAATATCTGATTGTGAGAATACATTCGCCATTTTTTATATTCAGCTGTTACGGCATTCAGCTTACGTTTCCAATATTTACCTTCCAATACAACTGCCTGAAACATAATTCATCATCATATAAAACACAGGATATTAGACACGAATCTTTACTATGAGTAGTTTGTATTGGGCAGTTAAAAAGGGAGCCAAATCAACTTACCTCAGGTTTTTTATGGGTATCAACATCAAGTGGTGACGCAAACTGACATACCAAGGTTTTCTGTTTGTTAATAACTGAAAATTAAAATCAGCATTTCTCACTAATAAAGAAAATCATTGTATACTTTATCGGTATCACAGTAATCAACTATTTTCACAATAACCCTGCGTATCTCATTTTCCTCAGGATGTTTCTTTTATTGTTCATTCAAAAAAATATGAATACTTACATTGAATATGCCAACATCGCCATATGACATTATTTAATCTTATTTTGTCCTTCCATCTTAAACGGATGCCTTTAAAACGGTTCCATTTTGGAGAAGTTAATTTTTGCCTTAAAAATAAAAGGAAAGGATTCCTTTTAGGTTTTCTGATAGAGATAAAAGAATAATAATAACATAAATGTATCATCATAAAGATGTTAAAAAGTTGTATCCTGGATTTGATTTCGAATGCTTCGAAATTCTGTTCCATTCAAGAATTTTAATTAAGAGTAATCAAAAAAGTATCGCTTTTAAAGGTTTGCACTCTTTAATTATTATCTACGTTACAACAATCCATAAAATTTTACCTCCAAATTATAGTTAAAAATACTCATGATCACCTGTAAGCTAAAGACATGCACTGGAACAACTTGCTAAGTGATGTTTCTATACTTAATTGATGTCCAACTGACTTTTCTAAATTAGAATCATTTAAAAAAGCAACATTCTGTGTTGGGTCGTTCAGATTTGTAGCTTTAATCTCAACTTCTTCAGGCACCGGTACAGCCAAATCATCTTCATCTTGTTCTTCAGCTTCAAAATCAGAGACCATGAAATGTCCAGAATGGATAGTCTCTTTAGGAGAATGTTTATTAGTACTTGTCCAATTATTCAATTGTATTTTCTGAGCCATGATTGTCATATTCTATCAAACATATAGGTTACTTCCATCAACTACAACAACTCAACATAGAAACACTGTAAAAAACACTTTAAAAGATCACATTCTGTTGACATTAATTTTGACTTCCAACCACTACTGCCGTCTGCGATTATCACGTACAAAACAAAAGTGATCAGCTGCGTAGAGAAGCCATTTGTGTTTTGTGACGTCACTATACGTCACACATTTCGTTTCATTTTCCTGCTTTTATCACATACGGTCGTTCTTCACTGGAATTGATACTACCTAACCACAATTAAATAACAGAATTGAATGCTAATAATATAAATGTATTTTTTACATAATATACAAATATTTAAGATAAACTGATACATTAAACTCTATCCACTTTTGATTAGATTGCATAAGCAAGAAACTTAACAGAACACCTGGTACGACGTCTTTTTCTTGCGACAATTCACAAAGTTAAAAGATGACCTCAGCTGTTGATGCGCCAAAAAAAAAAAAAAACAATATTTCCGTAAATAGGAAATTTTAGCAATATATATGTACCTATAATCATTAGAGCCGTATCCGAGAAAATCTTAAAGCTAAATACGACATTCATGAAATAATACTTTCCATTAACAAAATCGCTAAAACGTAGTCGGGCACCTCGTACCCTCAGGATCTTTTCAATCCTATCCAATAAGGAGCCCTGTGGGGCAATAGAATATGAGCTTTCTGGCAATTTTTATTTTAGAGATATTTTGTTCACATATACCCAAGCAGAGTGAGAAGAGAAACCTATTCAAACACCAGGATCTTTTATAAATACCATTTTGGAGTATATGCCACTTAATGTTTTTCCATTTATTTCTTCTTTAACAAAAATTACAGCATACTACATTTGCATTTTGAACTTTTCCGTCGATATTCGCGTTTTCCACCATAAAAACGGCCTTAACTTTTCTATCCTTTATCCTACAACAAATCTGCCTGCTTATTCCAAACGAAAGAGCATTAAATTTCCTATAAATCAGCTTAATCCTGAGCCTTAAAACGATTTTTATAAACCATGAAATTTTTAATGTCTAAAAATTTCGTTTTCGATGATTTTTCAACTCTACTTTTTCAATTATTAATGAATCAAGGCCTCATCTGTTACAAGAAAAGTTGTGTATTTATTGAGCTTCAAGACCATACGGATTTTTTGTTTTTAATATTACGCTAACCCGAACAGAGTGTAAATGCAAAAAACTGGGGATGTTGTGTAACCGACTTTTCATTGATTGTTAATTTCCTCGTACGTCAATTTTTGGAGAAGGAACAAAAAGAAAAGTAACCATTTTAGTATTCAACAATTATTATTTAATAAAACGGAAGTAAAAATACTGTAGCAATAAAAAACAGTAGTATTAAAATACAATAGGTAGGTGCCTCTACCTAAAATTGCTACAAAAATTATTTGAATTGCCCCATAATTCGTGATGCCTAATTTATTATGAATCTACACGTCTAGTATTATTGAAAATCTGATCTTTAACTTATCTTATTAAACTTAAACTTATTGAGTAAAGTATGAAAGTTTTCGAATAATAATAACAATAATGATAAGGATGTTTCTTAGCAAATAGATGGTAGCAAAAAAAAGTTAGCCAGTTTAAGACACGTTAGTCCACCTTGGTTTTTCTAGATCAGTGACTTCTTCTCTGCCCTTTGAATTTCAAGAGAAAATTATAATAATAATACTGGCAAAATCCTTCATTATAAGACCAATGAATGTAGAGTCCTCCATAGGTAAGTAATTTGGACGGATCTTCTTCAATAAAGGAAATTTAACTCGCTTCTTTTCTTAATCATGCGGAGATCATAGATTGTATTAATTAGAATTTTCCAAAGAAAATGTCCCAATGTTAAAACTGTTGTAGTATTAATAATTTATTTATTTAGGATACAAAATTCATTATTATTTATTCATTTTACTACTATTATTCATTATTCATCATTCACAATTATTGAAAGGTATTTTAAGTTCCATAGGAGCTTTAGATTTCATGCAGGGAGATCCCGTTATTCTTAAATCTCAAATTAAAAATTTAGAAAAACAACTTTGGAATGACTGCTTAAGTAGAGATATCGCCTATGTAATTGACCGGTGTAAGTACAATATTTTGTACCGTCACATAAGTAGTCTGGGCAGCAATGAACTGCATCTATCTTGGCTTATTTCCATCAAAAAAATTCGCTTATTATCCCAGCTTAGATTAGCTAACCTCAATAAAACAAAAATCTATTTCAACTCTTGTACTTATGTCTTTGATAGCTCCAATATATGCACTCTATGTAAAAATAACGTTTCAGACACCTTGCTCCACTTCCTTTTCTCCTGCCAGGTCTTTCAGTCTATCCGAACACATAAATTAAATAACTATTATATTGCAACAGCTTTACCTGAACCAGAAAACTATGTAAACCTATTTTCCATTAACTCTGTAAATCAAATCAATGCTATATGTGATTACGTTAAATTATCTTTACAGATAAGAAGCTTTTTACTTAATGAGTGGTAACTTCTTAAAAAGCTAAGAAAGCTATTGAAAGTTAAGGTCTGATTTAAGACAGAAAGGAAAAGAAAAGCTCTTGGGATGTTCATATAATTTTGTTTTTACGAATTTAAATTTATTTTTTTGCGTATTTATATCTACCATTTATGTATCATTGTATCAATTTATTGTATTTATGTATCAATGTCAAACTCCATGCTAAGGGGATAAGCCCCAAAAGCAGTATGAATAAATAAATAATTATTGAAAGGCTGAAATGTGTTAAAGAATTTGCTATAATTAAATGAAATTCAAGTATTTAATTAAAGCACTTTAGCAAAGTTAATTATTCAGATTCTAATTAAAAAAGCAAAAAACAAAATAGTAAGTTACAACTTGCTAATAAAGTGTTTGTAACTAACAAAGAAATCATTATCTTTTTTCTGTAATAGGTAGTATGCAGTGCATTTATCATCCGGATAAGACTAAAAGAAAGCCATAACTTTGTAGGCTGGCAACACAGAAAATAAATTGCTTACAACTAAAGTACCAATGTAATACTTTGTTTATAATAATAATTTGTTCAGTGCCATATATGAGGTTAAGATAAACTAATTTCTGGATGGGGTAAGTGGGTGTCTAAACTTGCTTTTTAATGACATAACTTTATATTATTCACTATTCCTTATTGTTTTTGCAAGTGATGGATTTAGAACGTCTGTTTGCGCACATTATACTAGAGTGGAGTGATTTCTAGGAAACTGCAAACAAATCATTCTAGAACCTTGGGAATGGTGTCAATGGTTGTGACTAAATCAGTCTTCTATTTCTGGGTTTTTGGAATGGATTTGAAATCCGGTAGCGAAATAAAGCTCATCAAAGGATTTGGAACTCAAACCTAAGGGTAAATTTCCCATTGTAATTCCAGATAGAATTTTACGTCTGGAAAGGTGGGTTTGTGAATTTAATCTCAACAGGAAATACTGGAATGAGATATTTCCTTTTCGATAGGCAAGACACCATTAAAGCGCTCAGCACAAGTATCATCAGCTTTGAAATGGTTTAGGAGTGTCTTAGCAAGAACAATGGCTTGGGAAACGAAAACAAATATTTTCTATTATGGGTGGTAGAAAATGAGAAGCCTAGCACTCTTTCAAGAAAACTTGGGTTTTTAGCTTTCCTGTGAGGTGGGCGAAGATCTGTCTCGGCAATTATATCTGGAGAGATCTGTGGCTAACCTCCTCCTTATCTTGAATGAACGTACGCTGACAGGTGGCTTCCTCAAGGGGCTCAAATCAAGCGATTTGCACATTACAATCAGTTACTTTCATTAGAAACATTTTTCCAGAAAATTTGATTCAAAGTTGTTGAGGGGGATTAGGTTCAAATCTAACTGGAATCATATTTCCGGTGTTGATAGTGGCGATAGTATACAAAGCCACTAGACTTTGGCAGACTCGCATCATTTATAATCATACATTATGTCAATTGAAGATGTTCTGAATGAATCTCTTAAGCCTAAGATATGCAAAGATCTGTTAAGGCAATTGTAACTAATTAGATCTCAGTCTAGTTGCTATAGTGCTTCTACATCAAATTTCTGGAACAATATAGTGAAATTCTTGCTAAGCATTGATGAAAACCGTTCAAAACATCCAGAAAATTAAAATGAGGTGCATTCTTCTTGGAAAGAACTTGACGAAATAACTTTTAACTCCATTATCAATAAAAGACTAAGAATATCTCTAAAACAACCTTTTAAATAGTAAAATATTAAGACAGTTATGTCTTTTTAAAGACGTACAACAACTTAATTACCAAATTCGATCTGCACAAAGTCAGTGAATTAGTACTAAATGCATAGAACAAATACCTCATTTTTAAAACAATGCTTTAAAAATTAGATTTTTCACTTTCATATTATTTAAATCAAAATAGCGGAACTATTTAAATAGTTTTAAATCATTTGTTTAAAAATAATAACTACTTATTAAAAAATTAACTAGTGAAACGAAATTTTCTTGATTATATCGGATAGTTGTACTTCCAAGTTGTATTTTTTTACTCTTGTACATTTTAATTCTTAGATGAACCAATCAATCCAATTAGAATTTTTCTCAACCACGAAGAGTTATATTTATTACATTTTATTGCAGTGATATTTAACGAAACTGAAATGAATATGCAACTAAATCTGCAGAGTTTGAAATTAATTGTACTAATATTTGTAAAATATTGCCGAGGGCAATGTAAACCAGATGAAGAATTTGCAAATTTGACGTTTCCTAAAGGATTTCTATTCAACGTTGCTACTGCAGCATACCAAAGTGAAGGTGCCTGGGATGTTGATGGTAAATAATTTAGCAGTATCATTATCATTATTTTGAAGTTCCCATTTAAATACATTAAACCTCACCCAAATTTCGGAGTCACAAAGGAGCATTTTAGAAATCCAGAAATCGCTGTTGCCTTAACATAAAGCTCTGAAGTTTCTATGTTTTACAACCTTATCTTATTCAAGTACAACAAAGTTCTACCTCGTATTTCGCATTAAACCTAAAGAAAAGGTAATCGATATCGTATATTTTTTTATTTAAAAACCTTCCCCGTCATATGTAAAAATTATTTTTATGGATTAAAAGCAAGGCATAACGTTTTGACAAACAGTGGCGTTGACTTTACACTGATCAACAATACAACCAGCAGCAGTGGCAACCACTGTCTAATCAGGCTCTTCGACAGCGGTGTGAACGAGATGCCTGGAAGACTAATGCTTGAAAAAGAAGTTTTATTTTACAAACTGCACAACAGACACTAAAATAAACTTCTAGCATTTTCAATGTCGGAGTCAGAACGGTAAAAAGCGGCGACACACTTTCAGTTTTGGATCCATGTTTCAATGCAAAAAAAAAAATTGTTGATTTTATTTTAATTCTTAATTGATACTGTAGGATTGCACTGAAACATGATACTTGAGCATACATTCAGTTTACTCAACAATTAAATCTTATAAGGTATTCACGAAATGTTGATCCATTCAGAAAAATGGTTCGGAGAATTAAATCTTAAAAGGTATTCACGAAATGTTGATCCATTCAGAAAAATGGTTCGGAGAATTTTAAGTTTGTGTAACGTTATGAATGTATCTAAAACTTTTAAAAAAAATGTCTTTCTCTCACTTTATCTTATTAATTTACTAGGAAAAGGAATTCACATTTGGGACTCCTTCACTCATTTAGAACCTTATAAAATTATAGACAGATCTAACGGTGATGTGGCAAGCGATTCTTATTACAAATATAAAGAAGATATTCAAAATGTCCATGATTTAAAAGTAAGTTTTATTCATTTTAAATAATTTACTTTACCCATCCATTCTGTACGTACTTTTATACATATGTTATTCACCTCCTTCATTTCCGGCTTTAAAATAATTTTTTTTTTAATTTCTTGCTGTATCCATTATATAGCACATTATCTCTAAACCTGAAATAGAAACATCAAACTTATTGATTAAATAATTGAATATTCTTAGAGTAATGCTCTGATGAAATATTTTTGTTTTAAATTATCGTTTTAATTTATATTGTATTTGCAGTTTGATATGTACAGATTTTCTATAATGTGGGCAAGAATTCTACCAGATGGTTATCGTCATCGTATCAATCAAAAAGGAATTGACTTTTATAATCGATTTATTGATGAGGTATTAAGTAAAGGAAAACAACCAATGGTAATTTATTTTGCTTAACATTCAAACAAGAACCCAACACATTTGAGAATTTATTAGCTACAGGATATACTACCATAAATATAATCCTTAACTTGATAAAAAAAACTTCTTGAGTCATTCCATGTCAAATCAACACAAAAAAAGACCATTTTTGACCTCACCATCTCGGATTTTCTTGAAATTTGGCACATGTGTACTATTGGTATAGACTTGGAAAAATATGAAATTTTACTGAGATATGTCAACTAGTTTATGAGTTATAGGGCTGTAAAGTTGCCAAAAATGGGCTGAAAAACAGGAAACCCCGTGTTTTTGAATTACTGTAGAAGCTTTCCTAATTGAGCTACAGACTTGGGATTGGTGTCATTTTATAGCATATGGGTTAGGATAAATAAAGTTTGTTAAATTTAAATTTTAAATTTTTTAAAAAGTACATATTTTAAAATTAATTCCATGAATAGCTAGTAGTGTTATGAATCACTGGGCAAAATATTAATTTGGGACGACAATGGCTTCATTGTTAAAAAAAATTAAGACTAAAGCTCCTTTTCATGGAAAATATATTTTAATAAAATTAAAGTAATAAATAAATTGAAAATAGTAATAATGAATCAATGAATCATAATTAATAATTATTAAGATTTAAAATATTGATTTTGAAATCATTTTTAGAATTAATAATTATGATTACAGTAATTATTCATATTAATTAAAATATATTATTTTAATGAAATTATGCAGTTAATCAAATTATACAAAAATAATTCAATTCAATATCTTTGTTCAAGAATAGTCTTCTTTGGCTGAGATAACAGCCTCTTTAAGTTGGTTTAAGTCGGCAAAGGGCCTTGTGATGGCGTAGGGGGTTCGGTAAAGAGACTGGCAGCTCGTGCCAGTTTGCAACGACCCTATGGAAATCAAATCCAAACTTCACTACAACTTTTTGAGTGGGCAGTAGAAAACATCACCAACATAGACTTTGCATATTCAACCCAGGAAGACTATGTTGAATCTGAGTGTTTTTAAAAAATCGGTTTGCTTAAGCATTGGCTATTAAAGGAACACAGCAATACCATGCTTTCATTCCTAGAAGTAAATCCAAAATATTGGTTAAAAACTTTTCTATGAACTCAGAAGCTTGCGAAATGGAAGTTTCAAAATTCCCTGATAAACTAAAATTAGCCGACATATCAGGTTATATCAGTGTAGTCAATAAAGAAACTGGTGGCTTGGATATGTTTTAGAGAACTTGATGAAGTAAAAGCAACTTTTCTTCATCCAGCTGGACCCTCTAAATCATCTCGTATCCAAGATAGGCTGATATTCTTTGGGTCTCAGTAGTGGATGTTTTGATAAAAATTGATCCTGTGACTCTGACTGGAAGAACTTACATACGTCCTTCTAGAAAGTGATGCATGCCAAACAAATGAAGCCTTTTCAAGCTTAAAATAATAAAGAGAACCTATTACTTAACAGTATGTTTTACTTTGGACTTAGTGGAATTATTGTTAGCATTATTGTATTAACATGAATTCAGAGTTGAATTAATCGGATTGGAGCTTTAGTCTTAAATTTTTTTAACAATGAAGCCATTGTCGTCCCAAATCAATATTTTGCTCAGTGATTCATAACACTACTAATTCATGGAATTAATTTTAAAATTTTAAAATATGTACTTTTTAAAAAATTTAAAATTTAAAGTTAACAAACTTTATTTATCCTAACCCATATGGTGTCGCATATCACAGGAAAGGGCATTATATATGCTATAAAATGACACCAATCCCAAGTCTGTAGCTCAATTAGGAAAGCTTCTAAAGTAATTCAAAAACACGGGGTTTCCTGTTTTTCAGCCCATTTTTGGCAACTTTACAGCCCTATAACTCATAAACTAGTTGACATATCTCAGTAAAATTTCATATTTTTCCAAGTCTATACCAATAGTACACATGTGCCAAATTTCAAGAAAATCCGAGATGGTGAGGTTCAGACCCCGTGTTGATTTGACATGCATAATTTTTTTTTTTTTTTTTTTTGGCGCATCAACAGCTGAGGTCATTAGCGCCCGGAGCTTTTTCCAGTGCACTGCCGGCCTCCGGACAGTGTTCTCTCGTTACAGACAACACTGTCCATCACCGAACAGTGAGCTGTAAGAAGCTCCTAGGAAGAGAAAATCTAAGGGTCAGCTGCTGGAGACATGCATAATTAAATTTATTTTTAAAATACTAAATGCTAAGTTTTCTTTAAAGAGCTTAAATTAATAAAAAAAGGATTCTTGGAAATAGAGGTGCTTGTAAAACAGTATAATAATCCCCCACTTCCCACCACATAAAAATCTGGTACAGACTGTCTTACAGGCGGTTAAAGCAACATAATACGAATTTGGGTACTGTATTAAAAAAATAAAATGAAATAAAACAATGCAGGTTTCTTAAACGTTACTCCAATAAAATTGTCTTTGGCTCCACACATTTTTTTAGGTCAGGCTGTCAGGCGGTCAGGTGTACCTTCTGGAACCCCTATCCCAGTAAGGTAAAATCTATCCTAAAGATCAGATGTGAAAAAAAAGCTTAAATCAACATGTCCTTTCCTAATTGCTACCGTTATGTTTGAAATATTTATCTCTTCATTTATTAAGATTACTGCAGAAACATCTGTAAATTATTAAAAAAAAAAAAAAATAATCGATTTTTTAAGGTAACTTTATATCACTGGGACTTACCACAGCCTATTGAAGATAATGGAGGATGGTTAAATCCAGCCATAGTACAAATTTTTGCAGATTATGCAGACTTAATATTTAATCATTTTGGAGATAAGGTAGTTAACAAAAGCATTTAAATAATTAGTTCTTTATATACGACGCGAAGTTGTAGCGCCTTAAAGAAAGTACGCTAAAATGGTATGAGCTCTCGATAGACTTTTTAACCTTGGACAAGGCAACGTATGAAAACTAGACAGAAGGTTGGTCAGAATTGATTAAGCAAATCTGAAGTAGGAGGACACAGTTCGTGAAAGCTTCTCAGCAAAAAAAAATAGTTTGGGAAAACTGACGGAAGCTATGGCGAGGGTTAAACAGCCAAAGTTTTGCAGGCGGAAGCCATAAAACCGAAATTGTCACGGCGAATAGATAAAGAACTTTGTAATAAAATTATAGACTATAAATAAACAATACTCCCATTTATTTGTACATTTTTTATACAAATAAATCAGCAATATAATGCTTTATCAGTTCCCTTCTATTTCTTAACTACTCAGAAATAGCATCCAAAAAAAGTAAAAAACGCGATGTTTGATGGAATCAGTGATTAAATGTTTAAAACACTGGTCATTCTGGGAATTATCCATACAGTTTGATTTTAAAATATTCAAAGAATGTAATTTATATGAGAATTTTGAAAATAGTGAGTTTATTTGAACAGAAACAATATGGTTGTAGCAGTGTACGTGCATATAAGACGGTCTTCTCTACCTACTAGATACTATTCTCTACAGAATGACCATAACTAAAACGTTATAAACTAACAACAGTGAAAGTAATGAGGAATACTTCAAATTAACGCTAAAAAATAGTCTCAAAGTTGATAAAGACTAAACTGAACTTTAAACATGACATTACATAAAGATAGCACTAACAGATAGGCCTTCTAATCGACGAAATCCATTAAAATTATCAGATATTTAATTAGTTTGTAAAGTACGAATGAGGGCGAATAAGAGAGCAATTAAAAAGGTTGTCACTATTTCAAAATTCAGGATTGTGTATCGGTCTTGGGAGCACATTGGCCAAACGAAACGAACAAATATATAAGGACAAGGGGTAAATTCGTTTCTACGAATCGCTTAAAAAAATGCATAAGCTGGACAATATGTACCATACCGATAATTGATGTGTAAATTGGACAGACAACAGACTGGTGACGACTAAAACTAAAATTACCACAGAAAATTCTGAAGATTAACAATCACTCAAACAATTAAGAACACATCTGAACTTTTTTATTTGTTTCACTTATTTTAAACAATTATTTAGTTATTAAAGGTAAAATGACTATAAGTTTTTGATAAAAATAAACTGAGGCAATACGTAAAGGCGATTTAATTTTCTTAATAAGAGTCCTCAAACAGGTAAAATGGTGGATTACTGTAAACGAACCGATGAACGTGGCAGCTGGATATGGTACTTCAGTGCTTGCCCCAGGATTAGATATCCATGGTGTAGGGGAATACTTGGCAGGACACAATATTATAAAAGCACATGCAAATGTTTTTAGACTTTATGAAAGGAAGTACAGGATTAAACAGCAAGGTAATTTCATCTTAAAATTTATTCTGATCAAAAGTCCTAGTAAAAATCTGTGTCACTTATAGTCAGTAAAAGTTTTAAAAATAGTACTTATCATGTAGATGAAATTTATTGCAGGAAATGTTAGCATTAACCTATCTGGTCTTTTTGGAATGCCGTTGAGGAATAACTCCCACGAAGACGAAGAAGCTGCAGAGAGACATAATCAGTTTACAGTAATAACTTTCTATTTCTTTCCTTGCCATCTAAGTGATGATTCATTAAAATGACGAACTATTCTTTATTATCACTTCCACTTCCGCCAAAATTCATAACTCTCCTGCTGGATTATATTCAGAATCTTTACTCAGTAAAAATTCATTACTTACTCGCGGACGCTATGGTCCTTTGGGAAACCTGGATCAACCTGGCCATAAACTTTTTTTTAATAGTTTGCTTTTCTTTAATAGTGAGTGCTATTTCATCTTTCTCAGTTAATAATAGCTCTCACAAGCGGAAGTCAAAGTGATGATAGTCTTACAAGTAATCATCATTTTCACTGCCCGAGGGAGTTTTCTGAAACAAAAATAAATTTACATTAACTTCAAGCTATTAAGAATCGCGTAGATGATAAAGTTAGAATTTTTTTTAACTGGTCGTGTTTCCACATATTTTGTGTCACAATTGGGATAACAAAGAAAGTAGAACATTCCCATACCATTTTGAACCGTTAATGGTCTCCTATTTTGATATTTCTTTAACAAGAAACATTTTCCAATTACATGAACCCTCCATCTCAAAACTTGCTGTGCCAATAGTCTTCTTCCCGATTTCTCTCTAAAAATAGTTAAATGAGTAATATAAATAACATGGACGTTTGTTTAAAGTTAAGTAGAATTATCCGTAAATGTTTTAGTATGGTTGGTTTGGTCATCCTATATATAGCAAAGAAGGCGATTATCCAAGAGTTATGAGAGAATATATAGATAGAAACAGTGCTCTAGAAGGAAGAAAACAATCACGTTTACCATATTTTACACGAGAGGAAATTAATTATATTAGGGGTAGATATATTCCTTCAGCTGCTTTGAATTGCTCTCCTACATTAGTCTTCTTTTGAATTTCTTTTCAACTTTGCATTTTTTTTTTCCAGGTAGTTATCATTTTCTAGGAATTAATCATTATACATCAGTTTTATGCACCACTGGTGAATCAGGACGAAAACCATCTTGGGAAAGAGATTCTGATGTGCTACTCTACGTGGACCCTTCGTGGCCTAGAACTGGTACATTCTGGCAAAGAGTAAGATAAATTAATTTTTACACCACATGCATGATATTTTTGGTATGAAGAAAAGATTTTAGAATCTTTTTAGATTTAACCTAAGAAATAGAAATGAACTTTATAATTTACTAAACAGAGCTTAAGATTGCTTTTTTTAAAGATTACAAATGTAACATAAGCAACATGTTCATGGCAAAAGCCAAAATGTCTTTCTTTCTTTTAAAAATAGAAATTATTAATGTATTTCTAATTTCTGTTATTCAATTGCCAATTTATAAATAAAAATTACACGATTTATTTGTTCAGATAGTACCTCAAGGATTTGGAGGCTTGCTGAATTGGTTAAAGATTCAGTATGATAATTTACCTACTTTTGTAATTGAAAATGGATGTGGAACTGAAAATTACTTAGAAGACGATATTAGGATCACATATTATAAAGTATGAAAATGTTACACAGAATTATTATTGCTAAAATTTTTAAAAGAAATTATTGGGTTTCTTTTTTTAACTTTTGTAAGATTAAGTTAATAAGTTTCATAAGCTTATTTTACTTACTTTAATACTTTATTTTGCAACTTATCTTTTAATTATATAGCTTAAAGCAGAAAATTATTTTGATTATAATAATTTACGGGTATCTTTTAATTCATTACGTGGACTTATTGTAGCTGCCTCAACCAATAAGCATACTGTATTATAAGCACATGGTTTTTAGGGCTTGGTAGAATCCTGGTTAGAAATTTTAATTGATGTAAACCACAATTTCTGGATCTCAAATTCCCACTAAATGAAATCAAGATCAGGCGACCTTAATTCTGCATGTGCTGTTGGCTTCTAGAATATAATTTTGATTAAATGCATTGATTAAGTTGCCTCAAATGATTTCGGGCGTGAATTTTTGGTAGACCTAACTTCAATGGCAATCAGAACAATTCAAAGAGAAAAGTCGTAACTAGTAGTTCCACTACATCGTATCAAAACGAAACTGACTTAAAAACCTTCAAGCAGAAAATTATTTTAATATTCCAAATTCACTCATAACTAACAAACGACGAACGAGATCTCTCTGGCAACGTACAAAATACCCATCTCATAAACAACAACTTAATCACCTGACAAACCAACTTAAAAAAGAACTCCGTAAATACTACAACAAACAATACACCGAATATACCAAATCTCTGACTACTGAAGACAACTCCCTTTGGGCTGCCACTAGACGTATTCTAAAATTTCAACCTACCTCCTCTCCTCTTCGTACTACTGACGGTTCCTGGGCTAAATGTGACTCGGAAAAAGCTGAGCTATTTGCAACGCACCTTTCAACTGTCTTCATTCCGCATCCTGACGTTCTCAACTCACAACATACTCAAGACGTTATTAGGGACTTAGACATACCTTTACCTCTTTCTATGCCTCCAAAGCCGTTCACACCCTCCCAAGTCAAGCAAGTCATTATTAATCTCAATAAAAAAAAGAGCCCTGGTTACGATCTAATTACTGCCAACATCCTACTCCAACTACCCAAAAAAGCAATAGTCTTCCTCACTACCATTTACAACTCTATTCTCAGAACTACTTACTACCCTATACTCTGGAAATTTTCTACAGTTCGAATGATACCCAAGCCCAACAAACCGACTCAACTACCTTCTTCCTATCGACCGATAAGCCTACTGCCTCTCTTGGGCAAAATATTCGAGAGACTTCTGTTACCACGCCTCTACGAAATTACAGAATCTCTCGAAATTATACCGGACCATCAGTTTGGTTTCAGAAGCTGCCACTCGACGATCCAGCAGGCCCATCGTGTTGTAGACACCATCGCTTCTTCACTCGAGCGAAAACAGTACTGCGCTGGAGTATTCCTCGATGTTTCGCAAGCCTTTGACCGAGTCTGGCACGAAGGTCTACTGTGGAAACTAAAACACATCCTTCCTAGCACTTATTACCTCATACTCAGCTCTTACCTCTCTGACAGATTCTTTCAAGTTCTTCAAGGCACTACTCACTCTTCCATCTATCCCGTCCTTGCTGGTGTGCCACAGGGAAGTGTCTTAGCTCCTCTTCTTTACACAATCTACACTGCCGACTTACCTTCTAACCTTAATACCTCTATTTACACCTTCGCTGACGACACTGCCATTCTCTCCACACACTCTGACCCTATCCTCGCAGTACGCTCACTACAGTCCCACCTTCACTCAATAGAACCTTGGTTAGAAAACTGGCGTATAAAAATTAACCCAACTAAATCTAAATACATAGTCTTCACACTCAAACGTCAAACTCCGCCACCTGTCTTCTTACATCACACACCTATCCCACCAGCCGACCATGTGCGGTACCTTGGAATGTACCTAGACAAGAGACTTACCTGGAACCCCCATACGAGACTTAAACGTACCGAACTAAACAAACGATACAAACTTCTAGCCAGGCTACTCGACAAACGCTCAAAACTCTCACTACAGTACAAACGACGACTCTATACAGCCCTTCTCACACCAATATGGACTTACGGACTCGAACTTTACGGTACAGCTAAAAAATCCAACCTCAATAGACTACAAACACTGCAATCCAAAATTCTCCGCCGCATACTAGACGCTCCATTCTATGTAAGCAACCACACTATACATACAGATCTCCAAATTCCACTTATCTCCGAACTTGCCAAAATTCGATACAAAAATTTTCACCAAAAACTCTCACTGCATCCCAACCCTTTAGCTGCAAACCTGTCTACAACTACGCTACCCTCCAATCCTCGAAGACGGCTGAGGCGCCGTTGGCCCCGTGACCAACTGGGTGACTAACGGCGGCCATCAATGGATGACCGTCATTCACGTATGCCACGCTATTGACATACTTTCATCGCATTTACCTATTGTACCTGTAGGTACAGGTGTAAATTTCATTAAAAGGATAATAAAAAAAAAAAAAAAAAAAAATATTCCAAATTCAATTCTTTCACTCGAATTCTCACAGTTCGTTTAAAATGTCGGAATTTTTACATTAATTATTACTTCCCTTTTTTCCCCAGAAACTTAAGTAAATCACAACGAAATAGCAATTAGATAGGAAGCCTCAGAGTTTCTGGAAAACCTAGCACTTCTTTTTTTTGTTGAAAAAAGATTTCATAATGTAGAAATTTCATTCAAGGGAAACAACGAAACTCAATAAATCAATTAAAATTAGTAGAAGTTCGAAGCTTGAATAAAAGGTGTTAGAACCATAAGAATTGAGTCACTAATTTTTTACTACTATCTCAATTGGACTTCTAGTGCCAGCGGCCTCATATCGTATATAGTGTTTTCAACGCAATTTCTAGAATATAAGGAACCTATAATCCTCTTAACAGTTTGCGCAGGACGTAGATCCCTGTTTACACATTATGGGAGTTTACACATTATTATACTCTGCACCTGTGGAGTTGTTTTCTAAGCTAATTGGGCGCATTAAAACACTTAAGACCGAATCAAATATCGGCATTGTCCAGGGCGAGTCACTGACATTGGCACCATCGATTGGAAGCGTTTTATTTGTTCTGATGGGTAGAGGATAGTGTATGCTATTTGTTACCAAAAAGTGCAACAAGTTGTATCTACCTTTTCAGCCAAAAGCTCTAAATCCCAAATTGGAAAGAAACACTCAAGTCATTGCCACTAGTTTACATGCCCGATATTACTATCTCCCAAGATATTACCATTATTACACGTCAATGCAAGCAGATTAGAAAGCCAACGATAAAAACTAGTCCTGAGACGAAATTGAAGAAAGAAACTTGGGCATAAGTAGATTAGATAATTAACCTGCCTCCAGAAATGAAATCGGAGATTTTGAAATTCCATTTAACAGGGAAGTACAGTCTTAAAAAAAAATGTTCTCTAATAATTAGCTGGCATAACTTTAAATTTGCGGCATTAATTGCACCTCTTAAAGTTGTGGCACAACTCAAGTCTCATCCCTATCGTCGTTACTAATAAATAATATTATTTAAGCTTTATTAATTGCTGATTTCATCTTACATCGTATGTATACTTGACATTACAGCTTTATATGAATCAAATCGTGAATGCAATATACAAGGATGGTTGTAAAGTTTTTGGTTACACTGCATGGTGTTTAATGGATGATTTCGAATGGATGAATGGCTATGTGTAAGTTACAACATTAAAATTAAATCTTATTTTTGATCCATTTTTTTTTTGTAAAATAAAGTTATTATTAAAATTTATATTTTCCAGGTATAGATTTGGATTCATATCCGTAAATTTTTCAGATCCTAACAGGCCTAGAACTAAAAGAAAATCAGCTTCATTTATAAAAAGATTAATTGAAAGCAATAAATGTTCTTGGAGTAATGAGAAGAGCTAATTGTAAAAAAAAAAAAAAAGAATCATTATTACGTTTCTTGATAATGTTTATATTCAAGATGTTAGTGGCCATTTTTTATAGTAGATTTTCGGATAGAAATGTTTTATACATAAATATTTAATTTACTTGTTATTGTAATTGTTTTTTTATGATTTAATTCTAATTAACGAAAATTCCTTTACATATTTTTCAATTGTTTAAACGAAATGGTGGATAACAACAACAACAATAATTAAAACTGTTCAGACGGACAGATATGTAAGGGTTGATTTTCAAAAACTGGACGAAAAAGCGTAATATTGAAAAACGCCTGACAATATTTTTCTCTTCCATACAAATTAATTGGAAGAATCCGTAAGATTAATTTTTAATTGGGGAGAATATAGTAAACGTACGGCGACAAAATAAAATAGTTTACTATCATTACTGAATTGTTTCTTATCAATGAGTTTAGATTAAATTTTGTTTTATAACCCTGCTAAAGTGAGCATAAGTCTGCCTCTGAAAGTGTAATTTCTATTACGATTGCAGTGTTTCTTCCAAATACCCCCACTTAAATTTGAAAATTTGTTAGAATGACCATCTCAGGTATGACATTTTGTGGCACAAGAAATCACGTCAGATTCCTGGGAGGAGCTTTGTCGAGTAGATCGACACCTATTATTTCTGTAATCTGTAGTTCTATAATTATAAAAAATATAGTTAATTGTTAAATTAAATAAATTATTCTAATAGAGCACCACAAAATAATGGAGTGCCCATTTTGGGACGTTTTTTTAATAGCCCAAATTTATTTTTCATTTTTAATTCAGAAATTTAAAGATTTAAGTAATGCCTGCTTTGGCATGCAGGCAGATTGAAAATTTATAATAATAAAATTTTAAATTCTGGTGTAGGAAAATTTCATGGTTTTAGTTTAAGGATAGTTTATAGAAATGCAAGGGTTATTAACGTTTTTAAAAAATTATTATCGAACACGGAAAAGGTGTTTTGTTAAAAAAAAAAAAAAAAAATATTATTACTTTTTTTCTTTGTGAAGTGGTAATTACAGTTTTACTTCCTTGTTACTTTAATTTAGCCACTTTTTATTTAGATGGCATAATTTACTTCTGGCTTTGTGTAGTACTGTTTAATTTTTCCATATAAAGGTACTTAATTTTATTTTTTAGTATTTTTCCCTCTTGCCTATTTTTCTTACAGTAAACTGTAAATTTTAATTACAATAGCTAACAGCGGAGACCTGAAAAGGTTAGTATCAGCTGCAGAGCTGCAGAGAGAATACGGTGGCTGTCTGTTTATCGGTCGGTCTGTTTGAGGTGAAATCCGCAAATCAGTGGAATTCTCGTTCGCTCATAATTATTGTGATTTTTCCCCGATAAAATACTCACACCCACAAGTAGCTGACTGAGTAGGGGCAAGATAGTTTACAAGACATTTACCGCGTGACAAAAGTGTCTGTATTGTTACTAAGGATTCAACATGTTTTGAAACTACAAGTTAAAAGAAAATTAGTAAGTTACTTAAGATTATTGTAATAAAAAGCCGTAACTGTTCACACACGATTCTTTTTTGTTACTGTTTTTGTTACAAAAAAAAGCTAAAACTCATTAAAATTATCTGATTCCTTTTGTACTTATTAGTGTCTTAATTTATCTACTCAAATTCTTAAAAAGAATCGTAACCCATACATAGCTAGTGAAATTAATTTATTGTTTTGTTTACCATAAACTTAAATGCTGTTAGGTTTTGTGCTTACTTTATTGTAGTCGGATTTTTTTTTTTGTTCAATCAATTTTCAAATTTCGAACATTAATTGAACAAAACTTGTTATAATCAATAGGTAAGTTATTAATAGTTATTAAACTTTTACTTATTGCCAAGCGCTAGAAATTTTTATTTGAATTTGGGCAACATTCAACAATGACGTAGTTTCTTACAGATACTGGGCAAGTGACCGGAGAATATTTGATGAAAAGCACTGTGGTCCACCAATTGTAGTCTACATTCGTAAGAAGAAAAATATATTACCGATTTCTAAGAGATTAGATAAGTAGATGCGTACTAGATACCAATCTAATAACTACTGATCTCGATGCTTTACATCTTATAGGAGAGAAGTTAGCCCCATCTTTAAAAGCCCTCTCCAAAACTATTACTACAAACAACTCCATAAATCTTCGCCCGATTTTCATAAAATTTTACAGGATGTATTTTTAAGTATTGCGTTTTAAGTGGCAATTGCAAAGATGTTAGTTTTTTAATTAAGAGCAAATCATGCACACGCACACTTTTTTTGCGCATATATATATATAAATATATAGACCTCAAAAGGTACATCTAAATAAAATTCCGACTCAAATGACACCTTATTCATTAAAATCCGTACACGAATTTTGTTGCTACGTCATTTTACAAAAAACTAACAACAAGAAGAAAAAGAACGATATCTAAACAAACTCAGTTTTTGCTCATTTTCGGTAAAGATTTTATCGAAATCTGTTTGATCTAGGTTGTTGCAAAAAATCACACATAAACGAGAAACTATCCTTTATTTTAAAGGTATCTTTTATGGGAAAACCGGAAAAATTTTTTTTTTCAACATTACACTTTTTCTTGCAGTTTTTGACGATTCTGTCCTACCAGACATATCTTTTTTTAAAACTGCAATTTCTTAACTGCTAATATAAATACATTGTTTTCAGAAGTAATGTTTAATAATACAACATATTTATTTATTATTTACCTTGAAGTAATATATATTTTCAAATTCATTGAATGTATCCAATGTGAATGTAAAAGAAATGAAGAATTCTCCAGCTTCAATTTTCCTAAAAATTTTTTTTTTGGCACTGGAAGTTCAGCTTATCAAATAGAGGGAGCCTGGAACAGAGACGGTAAAATCAATTTACATATTAATGAAGTACTGAAAAATTAGAAACAGATAGCAAATTAGCCAAACACCCGCTTAAATTGCTTATCACGAACCATCACTAATTTTGTAACGAAAAAAATATATTATATTCAGGAAAAAGTCCACACATATGGGATACATTTACTCACGAATATCCTGAGCAAATTACTGACAGATCGAATGCGGATAGTGCTTGCAAATTTTATGATAAATACAAAGAAGATATTCAATTGGTTCATGATTTATCTGTGAGTTATTTACTGCTCGTTAGCATTTAAAAATACAGGTTTCAGATTGCAAAATAAGTTTTATTTTTATTTTATTTAGATCGATATATTCAGAATTTCTATTTCATGGACAAGAATCTTACCTGATGGTACTTGTAATAACATAGAATGCCGAGGGGTAGAATTTTATCATAACCTTATTGATGAAATCCTAAGTAAAGGTATTCAACCAATGGTGAATATTTACATTTAATTGAAGAAACATATTTGTTGATTCTTTTAAGCTAAAGTATTATTTTTAATTTCCAAGTTTGAAAATTTTCTTGTTTAAGGTAACAATCAATCATTTTGATCTACCACAAGCACTACAAAATAATGGAGGCTGGTTAAATAGTACTATTATTCAAACCTTTACGGATTATGCTGATTTATTATTTAGATTTTACGGAAATAAGGTAACATTTTTATTTTATGATTTTTTTTAACTAGGTAATTTTTTTTTT
Organism: Rhodnius prolixus; assembly: GCF_049639745.1. Classification (NCBI taxonomy): domain Eukaryota; kingdom Metazoa; phylum Arthropoda; class Insecta; order Hemiptera; family Reduviidae; genus Rhodnius; species Rhodnius prolixus. The sequence continues at coordinate 6,851,325 of NW_027411583.1, read as the reverse complement.
TTAGTGCAAAAAAAGTCCAATTAAGTTAGAAATGGAATGAGTGCAATCTCAATCGAGATGCAACATGACGATTAAATTATGCTAAATAATGGTCAGAAACAAAAAATAATATTGTGTTACTTTTTTTCTTTATTTTAGACTAAAATAAAGTATTTAAAACTTTCTGTTTTGTGTAAGTTGACTAAACACTGTTTTAGAATGTCGGCTAGCTGTTGAGGTCTCATTCTACTGTACAAATACTAACTAACGCCTCTTCCATTTGTATGGTGAAAAAAGAGGTAGTCAATATAACTATAGATACTTGGATCTATATCAGTAACTCTTGTTCATTACACAACACACAGAAACCTCTCCCACGTAGAAAACGAAGGTTGAGTTAAGTAAGATCACAATCGTATTTAATGAAACTAGCTGCGGAATTTGTGTGATCAATGAGCCTAACTTGATAAAAATTCCATTCCACCTCAAGAGCAAATGGTCTAAACCTACGTCTCTTTTAGGGCGACAGCGATTATGCAGAAGGATATACATTAGTAAAGTTCAAACGTTCGTAAAGTGTACAATTTGTACGAGTATGAGTTTTAATTACCCTGAGGGTCCCTGAATTGCACTTATCCCCCACATCCATTTTTCAAGGATTCTACTGGAAGAGAAGTGACTAAGCTGACATCCCAAGATATCTTAAGCTAATTCCTTTACCAAAGAAGTAAGCAGATCTAATCTAATCGAGCTTACATTAAATCTTACAACGCTAGAACAAATTTTAAAAAAAATCCTCAGTCCATTTACTGAAAGTTAAGCTTTCAGAAAAAGTTAACTTACTGTTCATAGATTAAAATATGTTAATGGGAATTGCTCGTAATTTTAGGTGAAAATGTGGATAACTATAAATGAACCAATTGTCGTACAAAGTGGATATAGCAGTAGTGGTTTTGCACCAAGTATTCCATCTGGTCATGGCGTAAACAGTTACATTGTTGGACATAACATGCTTCTTGCACACGCCTCTGTTTATAGGCTTTATCAGCGTAAATATAAAGCCACACAGAAGGGTATTTTAAGTTATTTTATTAAGAATAATAATTACTACATCTTAAGTCAAAGCTTGGGTGATAGTGCCTCCAAGTGCATGGTATGGACTATCTTCCTCTTGCTAGTCATGGTCATGTACATTGAAGAGCGTATGCTTGAAGGAAGCTTCCTAAAAGAACTATTGTGGTTCCTCTAAGTGCTTGGCCCGTGGATTCGCTAAACCTAAATAATTGCACATATAAAAAGTAAATTTTAATCCTTCCTGAACATACTTGACACCTCCATACCAAACATAATTTTTTTTCCTATATCTCCTTTCACTCAAAAGTGTAGAGATTAAACAAAAGTTTCGTCACTGATCATTTTGACCAATTTCCATTTTGAATTCTGAACACCAAAAATTAAATAATCTTACCTTATCATAGACATATCTCATTCGAAGTAACTGCTTGACTAGTTCTTTTCTCTTTGCCGCGTTCTCCGTCACTAGTTCTACTTCTACACAGTCTTATTCGAAGAAGATGGTCATTTCCATGCAATGACTCTAGTATTGTTTTCTTATAATGTTAACTTCGTTGCTAACTTACGAAGTTACGGCACTAAACAGAAAAAGAATGTTGTAGTTGAGCATAATGTAAAGTTAAAAAATAGTATTATGATTTACATTTTTTCAGGAATCATAAGTATTTCATCCAAAGGACTTTATTGTTATCCTGAAAGTAATAAAGATGAAGATATCAAAGCTGCAGAAAGATTTTTGCAATTCTTTGTAAGTAGATTCAAATAATTAAAAAGAGAAATAATAATAATTTTATAGGGAAGGGATTAGCTATGAGGTTAGCATACTGGACTCCCACGCGGAGGTCCCGGGTTCGAATCCAGCAGCTGACCCTTAGATTTTCTCTTCCTAGGAGCTTCTTACAGCTCACTGTCCGGTGATGGACAGTGTTGTCTGTAACGAGAGAACACTGTCCGGAGGCCGGCAGTGCACTGGAAAAAGCTCCGGGCGCTAATGACCTCAGCTGTTGATGCGCCAAAAAAAAAAAAAAAAAAAAAAAAAAAAAAAAAAAAAATAATAATAATTTTATATTCTTTGATAAAAATGTACGTATTTTTCTACTCTGACCGAATGTAAACAATTCATTACTGTTCTTAGACAGGTTGGTTTGCTCATCCAATATATAGTAAAGAAGGTGATTATCCTGCAGTTATGAAAGAGAATATTGATCACAATAGTGTCCTAGAAGGACGCAATAAATCTCGTTTGCCAAGATTTTCTAAGGATGAAATAGAATTTGTTAAAGGTAACCTATATTTATTCAAGCTTGGTGCCCTATGCCGTAGGCCACGAATGGGCCCCTACATTATCCCACATCTCATACAGCTCTCACATGTACTCTTCGCACTGGTAGTGCATCGCCGAAAATTCCACACTTTACATGTGCCTGCCGTATTAACTTCAAGAAAAACGAGTGGCAATCCATTGGTGCATGCCCAGTAAATCACGTTACAATGTTTCTTACAACGTCCCTACTCCATTTGATAATATCAAGAGAAACCTTATTATCAAGGTTAACTTCGATTGGGTGCAAGAGATAAATTGATGCCATCTCAAGTTCATTTCTAGTAGTGCCTACTCCTTTATTGGCAACACAGGCTTTGGATTGAGAACCCACCTCCGCTAACTCATCAGCCTTTTTGTAACCTTGATTCCTTGGACTCTCACTGGGGAACAGAAAAGGCTAACTGTTTTCTTTTGACCTAATTCATTAAGTCTCCTAATTCCTTCACCAGCTTTGATGAACTTGGTTTTCTCAGGGCTTTCGACGAAGAATCTGATATTCGAGAAATTTCTTACTTCACTAACCTATTGTTTAATGGTTACCTCCAGCGAATCATGCTGTAACTGTACAGTAGGATAAACCAGGCCATGTTTTCTGCTTGGAAAACTAACGTTAAACATTGCAGTGGTAGGCTGCACTCCAAATCTTAACTTTTTGTCCACCCTGCAAGCTCATGTGAGCCACCAATTCGTTCGCCTGGAGGCAAATCAAGTTTCCACTCTCGGTAGACACAGCCTATTACACATGATCCTAGTGAAGCAGTGAAGATAGCCTTCATTAAGACGTTATTTAGTTATTCAAAGCCTAATATCGCTTTTGTCTCAGAGTTTTCGATTATACAAACATGAGTTGTTTAGTGTTGAGTTTTGATCATAGAAATAAAAGTCGGGCTGACTGTTCAAAAGATCCAGGAGTACCTGAGAAATCAATGAAAATGTTCTTTTGTTCATCAAACAAATTTTTCTGGTAGTTTTGCAAAAAAAATTTCTAAATGCAGATCTGCAAGAATTAGGTAGACATCTGATTTAGGTAGTTACTACTTTCTCAAAGAAATTATTACAAAGATAAACGTCGGCCCAAGTGAAAACAGCCTTCTCATTTCTAAACATAAAGAACTTCAATAATTTAATTTTCAATTTTTTCCGTTCAATTATGAAACATCATGTATTACGAGTCGGAATTGAGCCTAAGATCAAGCAGGCATCTTTCAGGGGCACATTCTTCGTATGAACTAAGTGTTTGAATTCCTGAATGATGACATCTGTAGACGGAAACTGTCATGTTGAAATAGAAAATATCAGACAACAAACATTTAGTTAATTGTTTATATTAAGTTTCGAATATTATAAATCTTATTTCTACAATTTTTTGATAAAGTAATTAAAATGTATTTTAATGTTCGTTCTTAAAGGAACTTCTGACTTTTTTGCAATAAATTATTACACTTCGTCAACCTGTAAAGCAGGTCATAGTGGTGAAGATCCATCATGGCAGAGAGATATAGGCGCTATATCGGACTGTGATATAGCGTGTCCTGTTGAAGGCAAATATGTAATTTTACAATTCTAATTAAAAATAAATGTTTAACTGAACGAGACTTATTGGTTTCATATTTACTTAACAAAAGTTTTTTTTTCAGATAAAGCCTGAAGGATTAACTGCTATGCTGAATTGGGTAAAAGAAGAATATAATAATCCATTAGTTTACATTACAGAAAATGGGTATGCTAGTGATCACGATCGCAATGATGAAAGCAGGATCAAATACATTGAAGTAAGTAGGTTGCTTCCTAAAAACATCATTTAATAGAATTCACTACTTTAGATACCCTCACTGATGACATTCTTTTAGGAACACTTAGCTGCAATTTTGAAAAGTATACAAGAAGGTGTTAAAGTTGGAGCCTACCTAGAGTGGTCTTTATTGGATAGCTTCGAATTAACCAATGGTTACAGGTATATATAGTAGCAGTTTTTTTTCAAAGTGAGGTTCTCATTTCAAATTATATATTTTATCTAGAAAACTGACCAACATTTCCTCTCGAGTTAATGTCCATCCTACAGTATCCTCTTAATCAACCAGTTTAGACTAGATCTACTTTATTTTTATCTTACTTGAAGAATTTTCCAAGGAAATTGATCAGTTTCCTGGGTCATTCTAAGATAATAGCCAAACAATTGAGCCTTCTCTTCCTGCAAGCTTCGATAATGTTAGCCACTTCCCTGATCACTGCCTAAATAAAATCCATTTCTAAAACACATAAAAACCAGAAATGTAAAGCACAAAAACAACTTAATCGACGAGAAAAAGTAATAAACCCCACAATTTTAGCTTCTCCCATAAAGAGTTGTACTTTATATTTCAGTTATATTAAAATTGCTCTTTGTATAATAAATATTTAATAGAGTAATTTAGTAATGAAATTTTCCAGTATTGGATTTGGATTAATACAAGTTAATATGTCTGATCCAGAGAGGACTAGAACTATGAAGAAGTCAGCTTATTACTATAAGAGCTTAATTGAAAACCACAAATGCATCTAAAATGTAACAGAAATATAATCATAACTATCATTTATTGTTAAATGTGGAAATAAGAGACATTAGACAGTTATTTTCATCCAAAAACTCTAATACACACTAGGAGTTTTATTCATTCCAAAGTATAGAAAATGTCTAGATATTATTTTTCATTCAAAGTTTACAATTTAAGAGTGCGTTGTCAAATTTCGCTACTTTATAGTTAACACAATTGAAATGTCATTTGTAATACACTAATTTGCAACTGGAGTATCACTTATTGGAAGTGAAATTGTGAAAAAAATTGATAAATATATGTTGATAGGTAATTACTGAATACTGTCAGTAAACTAATTATCTAAACTTATTACCTGATCACTATATTAATGACTAAAAGCTTCCATAAAATATTAGTAAATAATTTATATTATTTAATTACTTAAAAACTAAGTTCAAATTCATATATTTCCAATTCATTTCTGGACTATTAATAAAGCTTTTAATACATTTATCCTTCCACAATTCCCAACAGTAATCAGCAAAATTCTTCTGCTATAAGATTATGTGTCATCAAGGTAGTAAAAGAATGCCGAAACAATGAATGAATGGGTTTTGAATACCAAAAACTTTCTTAGAAAAAAAACAAGCTACTTGACCAAAACAACTTAGGTTTTCTCGCTCTAATGGCTCGTGCAGAACATCTATTTAACTAAAAAATATGAGACATTTATTTTACTTGGTGTCAAAGGTTATTCGTCAAACATATCTGGAGATAAATAAAAATTTGTCAATGGTAGCGATACTAGACGCCACTGGAGGTTCTCTTAGTAGTACCAACTAAATCCAACAGAGTGCAGAACAGTTACCAAAAGCAGTTAAAATATTATTCGTATTTTCCAAAAGAAAAACTTCGTGTGCGTTCTGTTAGGAAGAATTTTTTTACTTTCTCTTGCTACTACAAAACAAAAAATGGTTGGCGTCTAATTTTCATCTGAAATATTTGTTTTGACTCAAAACTTTTGAGGTCCCTAAATCCGAAGAAGTGGATTTTAAAAATGGTCTTTGCTGTGTGTGATTTTAAAAACGAAAAAATAATAGTAAGTCCAAACATTTATATTTCACTTGACTTACCCAATTACAAATCAGTTTGAGCAAAAAAAAGTTCCCCGAAGGAAATTTGGCCCGAAGCAAGTGAATGCGGAAATAATAAAAAACGAAGAACTCAGTGCTTCAAATAATGGGAGGGAACTGGAGACGGTTTGGCTACGTGCAGAAGTTGTGAAGTTGTCTCTGTCTCCCTTTTATTAGGAAGAGTAAGGGTGGTGGAAACCGTTCAAATTTACTAGTATTTAATTGAGTAATAAAATAGATGGTTAAAAATATGGTTGTTCAATTCTCTACAGTTATGGGAGGTAGCCTTCTCACAATGTGCCACCAAACCAGCTCCGTAGAACACTATGGGTATTGACCCATCTTTACCTTTGTTTGCAAAGGTAAAGATTCTTTCTAAAGGTCATCCAAGTACTTTTTTCACGTCCTTGGTACTGTGTGCAACTTTGTAGAGGTGATGGTTCCAAGTCAGCTTCCAGACAAAAATGACTTCTAAATATAACAAAATAATACTTCTATTTGTTTCAAGAAAACCATAATTAAAGATTTCGTGCAGATGTATCCTGTCTAATAAAAAGAGTAGGCATTTTAAATTTTCATGCTATAAGAATGATTTGAGACTATTGCTTTTGCAAAGCTCAGAGAATCAGAGGACAGCAGAAAAGTGGAGAAAATAAATTAACCTAAGTGTAACTTACCGAACAGGAGTTTTGGAAAGAACTGGCGGAAATAAACTCAGAAGTTGAAGAGATTTACGACTGCCTTTGGTGTTCAAAGTAATCAAATAGATTGAAATCGACTTCGTGAGCATAAAGTTTGACGGCCAAAATAGCTTTTTGCGATTTTTTCATCAGCGCCCCGCAAAAATAAAAAACAAAAAACGAGTAGATTGGGCTAGTGAACACATTACTCAGAACAATGAAGAATGGGGCAGCTTATGATTCATAGTTCAGCCGAAATCGTAACATGAATCGACATAGCAGTTTTATAAAGAAAACCATAATTAAAGATTTCGTGCAGATGTATCCTGTCTAATAAAATTTAATCAAGTTCAATAGTTTATATTTCATTACTAAGCTCTAATACTTCGTTTAGTTTTCTTTTTGCGTTTTCTATAAGACACTTAAGGTTTGTTACTAATCGCCAAAAAATTAATTAATAATAGCACTGCTATGAAGCCTATCGATATCCCTTTAGGAAAATTCTTACAGTCGTCTCTAAGCTTATCAATTATTTTCAAGACATACATTCACAAATATTCGTTAATGTTCATTAATTTATCACAACTAGTATTACCTAGTTATATTATATAACCCAGAAACCAGTTATATAAGCCAGAAACTCGACATACTTGTGTTATACGACACGCTAACATCTGGTTCGGAATAATGAGAGGGCGTAAGGCTCCCGATTAAGCCTGCCTGTATACCTCTTTTAGTTAACCGAAATCCTCATATGACCCAGCAACCAGACCAAAAGAGCATGTTTATAAAACCTCTTCCGCTCTTCTAGAAAATTCTAACACTAGTCTAGTAGTGAAAATATGTAGATCACCAGATTTTCTCCGCAGTCTAACTATTCGGGCAGATGCAAAATCTTTTCACTAGTGGTTTGGGATTTATACGTGAATGTCATAATCTCTAAATTTACTAGTTAAACTTATGATGAGCGATGATAAATGAAATTCCGAAATCGATTGGTGTTAAACTTTTTAAGAAGGCCCTAATAAGATAGTGCATTCTCAGTACTTTTTACTTTCTGCTTTTAAATTTTTTTTTTTCTTTAAAAAAGAATAATACATAACACAATTAACATGAATAGTTTGAAAGTATTAGTAGTTATAATTCTTATATTTTGTATTCTTAATTCAAATCTTTCACACTCACCTTTCTGTAATCATTGATGTTATAAATTTGACTTATGATAACAATACGCCATAGATCACAATAAAACTAAATCCGTCAAAAACTGTGCAGATAAGTTTAGTGTTAGAATGAGTATCACTGTGTAACCTATCCAATTGGTTGCCTTCAATTAGTCTTAACAACCACTTCATTTGGGGCGATATGAAATATTTATAGATCTTAATAAATTTCACGCTTTTATTTCATCTTTTAATAATTTAATGTGCTGTGAATATTTCTTTCAACGGTTAATCTTACGATCTTTCTAAAAACACTCGATTCACAGAATACTAAGATTGAAGTACATGGCCCAGTCGGGAGAATCCACCAGTCTGCGCTAGTGATCTTGGAACGATTCGTAAGGTAAATCTTTCGACGGCTGTTAGTTTTGTTTACTTTGTCTGAACTAAATTTTTTCTCACCGATTTGAAGGACCGAATTTCAGCTTAAAATATGTAAAAAACAGTTTTCATTTTATATCAATCCTAAATGTTGTCATTCATCTGGTTTTCTAAAATTGCATCACATAAAAAATAGGACGATGTACAACGTGTATCGAAGTAACGAACCTATACATTTTTGTTGATTATGATGAAAATGGGTGTAGGAAAACCACGAACTATAGAAATGTAAAGATCCGAGAGTTCACGATTTCGATAACAAAAAAAAAGGGAATTAGTTCTTTAGTTGTCTTAAAAATGAGATAATTGGAGCCCTTCCTATTATTATTTTTCTCGATCCTGCCATCAGGAACAAACACGAAAATCGCCGAATTATGACTCCTTTTGTTCAGAAAATTAGGTTAAAGATATTACATCAAATAAAGGAAATTAAGGTATTTACTGTTTATTTTATTGATTATTTTGTATCTTTTAAAACATATTTAAGCAGTGTTCTCGAGTAGACGGCTTTGCCATTGCTTCATTTATTTTGTATATTTGTTTTTGCTATGTAATTGATTATTAAATAAAATAATAATAATAATAATAATAATTACATCAAATAGTGGAGAGAAACGTGTACGTACCTGATACTTTGACCGTTTCCTTTATGATCACGAAAGTCGAAATATTAAACTTGATATTGTCTGTAACTGAAACGAACAATGATGATAAACATGGAAATTCATCAATACTATTAATTGTTCGGCGTACATCGACCTTACTGAAATGAATTACCGCGTAAAATGGGTTTCAATGGGCGTTAAATGTATGTACGTTTAAAAATGAGGGTAAATTAGATCGAAAGTGTTAAGCCTAATTCTAATGGTTGTGTTTCCGATGGTCCTTTCAAGACGCAAACGATACTGATAATTGTGGAAAACGTACTGAATTCCCTGGTGCAATGCTTCACAAACATCCTCATTTGCTTTTTTCTCTCTTGAGGTTTAAAGTGCACTTCTTTCATAACTTTTTATTTTTATAACTGTCTCATTATTATTAGAGATGCTGAATTTCTGCCCTTAGTATTGTTGCAATCTAAAGATTTTTTGAGCTTTTATTGTTCAATAGATCCGCTGCTGTAAATAAGGGTGTTATAGAACAGTTTAGTTGATAATTAGATAGTAAGCTGGTAATATTAGTAAGAATTTAAATTTTTTGATAGAGGAAAATACATATGTTAGAACCTTGAAAGAGTTAACACTATGTTTCATATTACAAGTGCATTTGTAATATAAATATAAATTCAATCTAATATAAATTCAAATAAGATTTATTGCAATATTTAAACATGTTACGAAAAAAGGTCTGTTTTTCTGATAATGGGATGCGTCTAAAATTTATTACTATGAAACGTACTTGAAATGAATATTGCTTAATCGGTATAATGCGGAAAAGAATTAAAATAACTACCTCTATAAATTGTTTAAAAACTAAAAATATATTCTAAAATGCAATATTCAAAGTAATTAGTTCATTAAAACATAAGTTACTATTTTTATTTTCTGTAAAAATTATAATATTTTTCTTTTTTCCAATCAATTTATAATGCACATATGTCTGAATTTATGTATAAATTTATTCTCCCAGAAAAATTGGGTGAACACAATGGTGCTTATTATTATTGTGAAATAAATGGCGATAGAAAATATAAAAATAACTTACAACGTCCCTTGTCCTTGTTATATTCCTTGAATATTCTCAGTATTGTCAATAATCCATACATTTTGGCTGAATGTATTTTTTATGGGTAATTCAATCTTCTAAGGTTATTATTATTCAAAAAATAATGTAAGGCGTTAATTTGAATTTTGTTCCAAAGAAAGAATCTCTAGGAATAAGTTATAAAATTTTCAACTACAATACTTGAGACCCACTTTTATTATATTCGTTGAGGTGAAATATTTTTAATAAGGAAAGACGTGCAATGTATAAGCTCAAAGATTCTATACTTCCTGATCGATTTACTTTTTATTCTACTGTTGTGCTCTCGATATCATGGATGAATTGCAATCTGCTGCCGGCAGCAAATAGATAGGTACTTGCTTTTTCAGAATTTTTAACTTGCGTTCTAACTTTTAAATGTAATAGAGAACCTTAAATCCCAGTGGAGTGACTGTTCAGAAGTTTGCCTACCCCCCCCCCCCATTCGACCACCAGAATCATTTAATAAAAATATTTTTGTTTTGTTTTAAATAAAAATTGTTGCAATAAAAAAAGTTAAGGGGGGTTAGCATGCAACTTAATATCCACTCCAGCAGCCTCCGTTTGTCAAGACAAATGCTAGTCTTCTCCGAGCTTTTACCAGTAAATGGCTGTGTCTTTTATCGGTATCACGATGAGTAGCCTATGTCCTCTCAGTATGGCCTCATGCCTTTTAATGTTCAGAGCCTATTAAAGGGTGTCCCTCATGGAGAAGATTTATCGTCCTTGCAGATAGTGGCAGGAAGAAAAGGAAACGGCATCTTATGCACTATATAATAGCATTACAGTCGTTAGTTTAGATTTGGTATCTTAAAATCAGAGGTCGTGGACTGGTGTTACGACTTGTGGGTTACCTTCACTTCCCAGAGAAGATGTCTTTTTACCTCCAAATCTACAAGATGCCAGCATATAAGCCTCTTTTGACTGCGAGGTGTCTGGACAACAGAACCCTTTCTAAGTTAAATGTAAAATAAATGGAATAAGAGATAATCCAAATCGGTAGAGTGAACATTACTGACTTTCTTTTGTAATCACAATTTTTTTTTTATTTTACTGAAGTTTTATTATGCTGGGATAAATAATCATAAATTTCCACACCATAAATAAGGTAAGTACTCCTGATTATACCTCTCCAAGAGGCAACTCTTTTCTAATTTAAAAAGAGAAAAATGTGCTAAATTTGAAATAGTTTGCTTTGTTGATAAGAATGCCAAAATAAACACTGTATATCGTAAAAAAAACGTAAATAAAGAATTTGAGTAAGGAGGAAAAAAAAGTAGTACGGGGCGGCAAAGTAACTGTAACTGTAAAGGATGTAAGGTTGGAGGCGGTCGTTGGGTGGTGACTTGGTTATCGTGTGCAGCTCAGTCTCCATCTATCCGCCTCCGAGTAAATAACCACCAATTTGTAATCTTTTCTCGGTTTGTATCTAACAACTATGACGACCCTTTAGCTATGAAGTCTGCTTTTGCTTTCAACACTCTGCTCTTGACGTTCATTAATGGTAAGTAAATTTTATTTTTTTTATTATTTTAGGGTATTTCCATCGTTTAATTACTTTTTTAAACAGAATTTGTGGAACATTATGTTCTAATTTTTCTAGCGAATATTTTTGAATGTAACTTGTACTATTATTTAGGACACGAAAAGCCTAAAACAGACTGTCTCTAAAGCAATTTTTTTATTTTAAAAAACAATTTTATGGTTAAAATAATAATTCAATAGTTTTGTTGAGACCTTTCAAACAGTTCAACTACAATTCTGAATAAATATAAGTTATGTGGTTATAATTGCGTATGCCTTTAATTATCTAAGACAAGCCAGCTAACTTTCTTTTTTCTTGAAACTGAAAATGCACTTAGCGTGTCCGTGAGAGAATAAAATTAATTTATTAGTTACTTCTTTATTGCATTAGTCAGTTCTTTAGAGTAGTACTGACATCATCTTTCCGATTCAAGCGCATATTTCATCAGTTTGTTTTAAACAAATTTTATTTACTTTGGACATAAAATCTTATACAATTGAATTGGAGATATTGTGATAGTGTTAGATTCAAAAAATGTATTTCAATATACATTATATTCAATTATAATTATAAATTTATAATTTTTAATACTATCCGAGATATTGATTTGCCTGAAGAGTAAAGCTATTTTTTCTTACTTACAGAATATTATTAGGTAATAGTTCACTTATTTAACCCAATCTTAATTCTTTCATTGAAACATATAAATGTCTAGACATAATGATCCTATAATTAAAAAGAAGCACCTATATCCCAAATTTTGGTACTTAAATTGATTTAATTGATTTATTAACTTGGTCTTGAGGAGAGATTGTTGCTTACATAAATGCAGAACGTTTGCTAAAAACTTGCGTTACCTCAAACTCTTTTAATTCAATTAAATTAGCTTAATTTAAATTCCTTCGAACAATTTTTATCGTGTAAAAACAATTTGTATTTACAGCAAACATCTGTTGTAACAGTATATCACACCTTATACAAATACTGTTTCCTAATTAGGTTCAATATCTAATTTACAGGTCATTTGTTTCCTGTGCCAATTATGGTTAATTAAACAGCCAACTCAGCTCGGTGATCCTGGGTGGTTTCATATTTCTTTCTGCTATAAAATATTCTCTCTCTCTCTCATTAAAGAATTTTGAATGATTTATTTTTTAATATTTTAAAATAATATACCCATTATTTGTAAAAAATTTAGTAAAATAAGATTAATTGCCAGTTGGTGATTTCATAGTAATGATATGCGCTTAATTAGTGTGATTTAAGTCGTAATGACCATAGAACATTTGGTGGAAGTTTTCATCTTTATGTTAATCACCCAAAATATTTATTTATTTTACATTTCTAGAACAGCATTATACTTGCTATTTATGCATTGGTTTGAGAGCTGAATTGTATTGCTTTAGCCGGCCAAAAAGATCTTAGAACTGACCTGAGAATCAGTTCTGAATTAATGCTTGACTGGAATTCCAACTTTGAAAAATTAAATTCGCGGTTTGTACGACTTGACTGAATAAATTCCAACTGACTCTTATTTTAATAATTTTTTTTTCTGAATGTGGTATAAAATGCATTAATTTATGGCTGAACAAGAAAAAGTATTATTCACCACATCATCCGATTGCTATAACAATAAAGAACCGTTAAGTTGTTTACTAAAACCGACTAAGGCAAAAGTAAGAATACTTTTGGGTACCGGAAACTTTGTTCTATCCGTGGGCGGTCCAGAGGGACATTTAAAAAATAATATTCTTACTAAAATCTTAAATTATCCAAAACATTTGTCAGTTTTTTAATAATTTACACTAACTTTAAACCCTTTCCTCAAAGTAAGAATGTGAGTGAAGAAAAAATAATCCTAAGCAAATGAACTTTATGAAAAAACGATAAAACAAAAGTTTACGGAGAGATCTATCCCTGTATCTTTCTTGGTTTTTTTTTAACGAAGTGAATAAATTATGAAAATTAACTTTAAAAAAGAAGCTGTAGAAAAAAAAAAAGTAATCATCTCAGGTCTTTAAATTGATGCAGAATTTTCTTGTCCTTTTTTTTTTTTTCTACTTGTTCAAATTTAAATTGAGCTATCCTTGCAAAAACTTTTGAAAAAATTTCTTTTAGAGAAGAATTCAAACTGTTATAAAAAATGTGCTCACTCTGGTAATCTACCTTTTTTTAGAAGAACTTAGCCTATGCCATTGTTGAAATGTTAATTTAGATTAGGTGGTTGCAATAATCAACATTTTAAAGTGCGATTTCTTTTAAAATAGCTTTCTGCGATTTTCTTTTAATTTCATGTACTATTTACCTGCCCTAAATTCTTATCACTTTTATTTTAAACCTTTTCCCATGAAATGGACATTTCAATGGAAAAACTTAAGAAAAATTCCTCATACAAAAACTCTCTTACAGGAAATGTATAGCTTATAAGGCACAATTGAAAATAAGCTATCACAGCTTATAAGGCACAATTGAAAATAAGCTGTCATAGCTTATAAGGTACAATTGAAAATAAGCTGTCATAGCTTATAAGGTACAATTGAAAATAAGCTGTCATAGCTTATAAGGTACAATTGAAAATAAGCTGTCATAGCTTATAAGGTACAATTGAAAATAAGCTGACATAACTTATAAGGTACAATTGAAAATAAGCTGTCATAGCTTATAAGGTACAATTGAAAATAAGCTGTCATAGCTTATAAGGTACAATTGAAAATAAGCTGTCATAGCTTATAAGGTACAATTGAAAATAAGCTGTCATAGCTTATAAGGTACAATTGAAAATAAGCTGTCATAGCTTATAAGGTACAATTGAAAATAAGCTGTCATAGCTTATAAGGTACAATTGAAAATAAGCTGTCATAGCTTATAAGGTACAATTGAAAATAAGCTGTCATAGCTTATAAGGTACAATTGAAAATAAGCTGACATAACTTATAAGGTAAAACTAAAAAAGGGTTAGTTTTTAAAGCGGCAAACTGTCACAAATTAAAACATACACCTTTCCAGAATCAAGAAGCGTTCGATTCGTTACTCCGCTTTCATATTTGGCTGAAAGTGCTGGGCCCATAACTAAGTAAAAAGTAGACGCGAAAGGAGGAATATAATCTGTAAACAATATTACCAAATCAAACTTTATTTCGCACTCAATAAACAAACCAATAAATCAGCACTTCTTTTTTTTATGAGCACATCTTGCCCAGATTTTATAAATAATGTGAGGAGCTGTAATGAAGTAATTTCAATCCAATTTTAGTTTGTCATCAAACTAAACAGGGGTAAAAATAATTTGAAAAAACAGAAAATGAATTTTAACTCGTATTAAACAAAACCCAATGAGTTCATTGATAACTTATTCTAGGAACTTACAATTCATAATTATTAAGTAGAAGACGATAAAAGTTTTTATCTTTTTTAGAAATAAACTTTTTTTCTCTTTGTAAAGTAGATAACCGCCACAATGTGCATCCTAGTTTGCTGTAATGACCATCGATAAATACAGCCTACAAACTAGTCCGCTTAAGTGCTGATTGAAATTCTTTTTTACAAAACTTATATTAACTTAAAAAAAAAGATAGTAATTCTAAAGTACATACTCAACTCTGGTGATGTAGTCTATTTATAAGAAGATTTTGAAGAGAGCAGTTATTGCCAGTAATGAAATTATATAATAATATAGCTTTTTTTTTATCAGGAAAAAATTAGCTGGTAGTAACATGAAAAGTAATACAAGGTTAATTCTTTCAAAATAGCCAGTTAAGTACAAGGGGCAGAACACATTTAAAACCTGTAATAACTTTCTTTTGCCGATTTTGCGTTAGCATTCTTGCTTGCCTTGCAGTACTTTTTTACCGAGCACTTCAGCGTTTGAACATAACGTATTTCCTGGCTTTTAGTCGAGGAGTTCCTTCCTAACAGAGGGCTAGCCACTTCTTCAGGAATCATGGCATACCTGCATGCATCCCAGCCGTACAACATAGTCAACGTAGGCATCTCTGACGCTCTGAAATTACTCGAAAACCTGTATGTGCGGGGTTGTTGTGTTTAACCATCTGCTACATTAAAACCACACATGTTCATCCCACACATTTTATGTATTGCAAATTTTACAAGTGTTAACATTCCAAGCTAAAACACTGATGTTTTTTTTTTTAGGTCGCCATTGTATCTTACTTTTCTTAATTTTTCCGTTCAATCTACAATTTTCATGAGAAGTGAAATCCTAATCAGTGGTATGGAATAACCATTAAGCAAATTTAGCACATGCTAAGGCGTCCAGTAAACAAAATTTTCCATAGCCCAATTTAGAATGGTCCTGAATGATCCATGTGGAACAAAAGGCAAATGATGCTGAAAAAGGATCAGAAAAAAAGGGCTCCTAAGTTAAATCAAAAAATTACACACGATATATTCAATAATATCTTGAGCACTCAGAGAACGAAAACCTTTGCCAAGGGTCATAAAAATAAAGAAAAACATAGCTTATATTTATTGGATAAATATTAATAATACCTTGTTGGAAAGTTATATAAGATTGATCGAACATAAATAAATAGGAAAATTCTAATTTGAATTTACTTAATTTTGACATTTTAACGGCCAAGATAAGATAACCAGTCGTCTGCGTAAGATATGCCCTTCTTTTGTCCTGTCCTTCCTTCTTTTTTTTAAAAAAAAAGAAGATAAAAAGTCCCTCTTTTTGGGAAAACTCGGGTTAACCGTTTTTCACTAAGAGTGGAGGAAATGAAAAAGTATAAACCAGAAATAATTAACAAATAATTTGCTACCAAAGGCTTTAGACAGGTAGCGGATCTCATCCGAACTACTGCTATCCCGGTGTAGCTCAAAAAATATCGAGTAAAAAGTCACTAAACATCAACATTCTTCAGTTTCTCTTTTATTATTTCAATTTTTCCATAAAATTACCTGCCATGCTGTATTCAGTGCAATGTTTTCCTGCAAATCGAATTGAAAAGTTGTTGGGCATTTATCTGCTTTTTGTAAACCTGTTCTCTTGAAAGTGAGATGGCCTTTGCCATTGTCAATCATTTACTTTTATTAAAAATAATTGTATATTTCTTTTTTTCTATATAAGTATTTATCGGTGTTTGTACATTTTTTTTTTTTTTGTACATAGTTAGGCAAAAATATAATAATGAAGTAGTACGAGGGTCGTTTGAAAAGTCCGTGCAAAGTCAGAGAGATAGCACTACTGGCGCGTATCGAGGTTATGTTTAGTTAGTAGCATCTCTTGGAAGAACACACACCAAGTTTCAGCCAGATCGGTCTATTTCTTTGTGTTTGGCATTCGTTTGAATCGAGGAAGTAGAGTGATTTTCAAAAAATGGACGAAAAAGAATTTCGTGTGTTGATTAAACACTACTTTATGAAAGGCAAAACGCCTCAGGAGACTAAAGAGAAGCTTGATAAACATTATGGTGACTCTGCAACTTCGATTAGAACTAGAGCAGCGTTGGACGAAGTGTATAAGCCTAAAAGGAGACTATGTTGAAAAATATAAAAGGTTTACCCCAAAAAATTAAGTAGTTTTTATTTTTGCACGGACTTTTCAAACGACCCTCGTACTTTTTGTGTTTCTTTAAGTAATCTTCTTTTTTTAGAGCCATAGAGTCCTAGAAAATTTTCATACGGCAACTCTAGCATGAGTGTAATACTGCTCTGAGGTTTTTTTTGTTCTGTTTTTATGTATGTCTGTTTGCATTTATTTAGTATGAATACTATGGATGTAATAAGAAATTGAAATTAATTTGTGTACAAACGCTATTTTATTTGCCTATTGAAAACAGTATTAAAGAGAAATTTTTACTTGAAATGTTTGATACATATGTATAAATAGATTTTAATTTTGCTGTGAAAATCTGAATAATTATTGGAATTTAGTCTATTTCAATGGTAATCCCTCAGAAAGCTTAAGTTCTAAATCTGCTTTCATGGAAATCTCTCTTTCAGAGGTAAATAAGGCGTAAGTAAAAAACTGAGATTATCTATCTATATAAAAATTAAATCTCTCTGGTCATGTTAGGATTAAATAATAAATAATCAAACATGTACAAGAATTCTCAATTTGATTTCTTTTTAAATTCCTGTTTAAATAGAGAGCATTAAAGTTTGGTTGGTTTGTAATAGAGGTCCACAGAGAGTGTAGGAAATGAATATCTCCTAACCTACGGATTTACCACGTAGAGAACGGCCGTCCCACTGGAGAATATATTTCCCTGGGGGGCTATAGTTTTTTTTTATTTTATTTTTTTTTTTTTGCAATTCGTTCTGGGAAGTAGTTTTGTAAACGCTCTTTGTTTTTGTTTTTAGTATGTAATATTCATATTTATGTTGGATCAGAATTTTGTAAACTACAAGTTCTTTTCCTAACCTTAAATAATATATTGTAGCTTCTTTCCGGATAATATATGTATAGGAAAAAAAGTTTTTATTTACAATTTTATATTTACTTTATGTACTTGCTTTCCAGATATAGATGTTTTTTGGCCCTCAATATTAAAATGTTTTCTTAGTACATCTAAGACAAAACTGTAGAATTTTGTGCTTTGTCGAGTGAAAATAAGTTCATTTTTGAGAATAATCTTGTCAGTTTCTTAGACTGACCATATAACTAACTCAGAATTCTTAACATTAAGATGTGTATCTCGCTATCAAATTTAAGCTTCGGCTCCAAATGTCAGTATCATCATCATCTCCAAACAAAGATTTATTGTCAAATATAAAATTAACTGGTGCAAATTTTATAGAATCCACAAAGTGAAAATAAATTCCATACTAGTATATAACAATCACACATTTTGTGTTTGTTGAGTTTCACAGGAGAGGGAGTAATTGTACACGCACCATGTGTGGCCAGCAATAACACGTGCTCTGTCGGCCAAACAAACAGTTTTAAGACCTTCCTGTAATTGAAGAAGAAGAAGAAGAAGGTGGGGCGGCCAGACGGTGGAAGAAGACTATAAACAATTCCGATCAATTCCAGAAAAACAGCGAATGTAACCAGTAGTATCGACAGAAACAAATAGTTGTGGACAATCACAACCATAAAAATCCAAGTTTCTTTTACAATAAGATCCAATGATTGGCAGAATAATATCATATGTCCAAGCTTTTTATATGCCTGTTTGTACTAAACAAGCGGGGTGCGGTGGTTGTTAACATGGTATTTATGAAATCATATTTTTTGAAAATACAAAAAAGATAAATTTATAAATATTAGAATTTTTTTTATAAAAATTTTGTATTTAAATTAAAATCTTTGGACGGATGAAACTGTGTATATATAGACACCTTGGAAACAAACCTAAGGACCAATTGGAAATGCGAGTTTATAGAATAGGTTTATAAAGTTTATTCCATATTCTCTAATCAGGAAACTGGCCAGAGTTTTTTAAATATGTGGAATCTACTATTGAATTAGACCGCTCTAATAAAATGGTATGGACAACGAATAAAAGATGTAGTTGGTATTTAATGCATGTTATATTAAATGTCCGTAAGTTTTAACGTACTATTCTCACAGAGCACTGTATAACATTTATCAACGAACTCAAAATTTTTCATGAAAAATAAAAGAAAAGTATTCATAAATAGTTCTACAAGTGCCGAGATAAGGAGTAACTGAGAAATTGAAGAGTTATAGAGCCAACAATATGCTCAGGCCTATTCTTTGTGACCTACAACATCCTCAAAAAAATTGATTCTTAAATTAAGGTAAATTTGAGGCCATTAGAACCCTAAACTCTTCCAGTGAACTATCAGCCTCCAGCGCTCCATCTTTCTTTACATATAATACAGAGTGCAGTGAAAGGCTCCTAAGGAGTGAAAAGCATTACCACCAAGTCCTTAGCACGACCACTATCTAATCATTGTCTATCAATACGCTAATCCTTTACTCCAAAAAAAATATTATTAAAGCCTGTAATGCATACCATTTACATTAAAGGATGCTAAACTTGGTCTACAGGGGCCAGTGAGCCAAAAAAGATGAAGGCGGCTGAAATTTATATTTTATTCATCGATTTGTTGGCAAGTCTTGCCGTAAAAATCGTAAGTAACAAGGCTAATAAGGAAATTATAAAGTTACAGAAAGATTAATTTGAGGCTATTGGGGACTTTAAAAAAAAGGTTTAATCATATTAGAAAATAGTCGTCTCAAACCTTTCAAATGGATGCCTGAAGGATAAGAAAAAGTTTAGGGTGGTTAAAGTTTAGTTGGGGAGGTGGTATTAATGAAGATATGGTACGCATGGAGAAGAGAATTTAAAAATTATTTGGAAGGAAAAAACATAATCATGGATAAATTTCATTCTTGTAAACCATAAATTTTTTAGTGTATCATTTACATTAGAAATCATTTCGATAAAACTACATCTTCTAATAGTAAATGATGGAAGTTCATTTAGCAAAACTTATAAAAATAAGTTCAAGAAAGTTATGCTGTTATCAATGTTATATAATTTATAAAAAATTAAATAAATTACATAAAATGAATATAAAAAAGTATAAACATTTTTGGAATTATATAAAAATAGTTAACAAGGAACAAAATAAAAACAATAAAAGAAGAGAAAAACTAAAGGAAATGAGAGTTTCATAAGAAATAGAGGAGGCGGATCTAAGACAATAAATTCTGCAGCAATACTTTCAAATCAGCAATCGTCTGCTGGCAAAGAGTCATTCTAATCTTGTAGAGCACCATTGAAATTTATATCATTTCTATTTCACTCAAATTAAAGGACACTATTACAAAGAAAAAAAAAGTAGTAAATTTAATAAATTAGATTGACTTTAAACAATTTTATTTTAATTACAATACTACTCAATTACTGTTGAATGATTAGTCCAGATAAATAAAATATTAATTAATTGATTAGTATAAATTTGCAAGTTCAAATTAATAAAACACAAGTACTAAGAACAAAAGTAAACAACTCTCCAATCAAATATTACTTTGAGAGAAAATATCTGGCGCTAATTGCTTTCAAATTATTTTAATGATGTTTCAAATATGAGATACAAATAAATAAAATATTTTTGCTTGCTAATGAATAATATTCTGCTAATTTTACTTTTCTTTCAATGAAGGGCAGAGAATTTGACGGTTTTGCAGTTCCTTTCTCGGTGCATGAAATGGAATTTCATTTTCATAAAATTAGAATGTGTCTGGGGCCCTACAAGTTATTTTAGAAGGATGGCTTTTCTTCTAAATGGCCTTTTGAGGACAATTACGGCTTCATCTCTTGAATTATAATTATAAGGGATCCAATTAGTAAGTAAAATTTTCAAATCATTCGGTTGGAAGTGTTTTAATGGTTTTTAAATAAATTTCTTAAAATCTGTGTAATACATAACATACATGTAGATATAATTATTTTATCTGAAACTTTTTTCTTTTAAGGAACATTTTTCTTTTGAGTTTTTACACAGAACTGGTATAATACTTTCAAATGCCTCATGAAAATTCCAAGTTGAATAATATCAATACATCGGAATTGCAAGTAAAATGACAATTTTGAGCTGTCTTTATTTTTTTAGAGGCTTTCTGATTGACAGAATTCATTATGCTTTTTTCTCCTCACATTTTATTTATTTTCTTATTAATAGATTTTTTGTTCCCATATCGCTACATACACCTCACATATCTGTGAACGTCTTTCTTCGTTGGAGACTTGTTTTTCACAGTTTATACTCAAATTCGAAATATTTTCAGGATCAAAGTACCCTCTACTTTAACAGGGGAAATTTGGAAAACAATTAAAATTGTAGTAGATGAATACTGTGTGAGATACGGAGACTTGGATACGTTTGTTCGTGTCTTTTATAGGTCAGGATCATGTACAGGTACCTGAAGAAATTCCTATAACAAATACGAACAACATTTTATACTGAACATGTGTACATCTAGTGGCTTTGGTAGTTGAACACTAGAGCTATGAGTCCTTTGGGTTTACAAGATTCCCTCAGGATCTCTACCATAATATTGTACAACTAACTCATTTCCAACTGCTTATTCCTATATTTTATGAGATAAACGTCTGCAATATGCAAACACTGTACTACAAACTTACAATGGATAATTTACGAATTCGCTTTGGATAATGCAAGAATTTGGTATTTAATAAAGAGTCTGTAGCGAACATTTATACATCTTTCTCAGTTATAGCTCTAGAACGTTTTGGTATTATTTCGCGGAGAATAAATAGTGGCAATACATAGTGGTGGTGATAAGTAAACTTTTTCTTTATGATGAAAAATCTGGAGCTACCATTTATAGGAATAGAAAGTCACATAAATGATAGCTCCAGATTTTTCCTTGATTGTTTAATAAAACTTTCGTTCTGTTGTGTATAGAATTAGTGATTTGTGACTGAAATCACTAATAATTAAATATAGAAGAGAGCTATTCGTTGCGTTAAAAAAAAAAAGAAAAAAAAATTAGATTCAGTTCAAGTTTAAAGCAATTAATCATTGTCTCTGCCTCTTAAGCAGATCTCTGATCCAATGCCTCTTCAGCGTACGGGGAGGGTCAGCTGAAATCTGATGAGAGGAGAGCTACGGTGTAAGAGCATTCAAGGTTTTTTTTTCCAAATTCCTGTAACTGGCACCGATTTTAACCTTCAGAAATGGAATATTTAGGTAGTTTCGGAATTTTGTTGTATATTAGTGTTCTTCTAAAGAGGGGATATGTCTAGTATTCAGAGTAGAATTCTATACAATTTTCATTAATTCCTGGCTTTTGAGTCGCTGTGAGAATTTCAGGTGAATTTCATCTTGTCAGTGTACATTTCAAGACATTTCTTCTGATCAGCTAGCCGTTCATACCAGATTTTATTTCTTCTAATACTCATGCAGTTAAAACATACGAGGTGTGGCTACAAAACATTTCATTTTAAATGTACATACGTATATTTAGTTACTATTACCTTCAATATACACCCCTCCCCTAACCCTACCACGCACCATGCGAATTTACCATTGTTCGAAACAGTGCTCGAAGTCTTTTTCTGTGAGCTCCTGCATGACGTGTGCTGCTTTTTCTTTCACAGCCATCCACGGACTGAAATCGTGTTCCTTTTAACGCAGATTTGACTTTGGGGAACAGATAAAAGTCACATGGGGCCAGGTCAGGCGAATAAGGCGGATGGCCTAAAACTGGAATATTGTACTTGGCTAGAAACGTCTTGCAACAGACAATGCAGTGTGAGCCGGCGCGTTGTCTTGATGGAGAACCGCGTGACTTGTTCTTCCACAAATCGGGTCATTTTTTTCCTTACTCTTTCACGGAGTGGAGCAAGTACCTCACGGTAGTAATGTTGATTAATTATAATCGATATTTTCATCCGCTTTGGTCGTGGAAAGGCGACCTGGGACGGTCATCGTCTCCGACGTTTTCTCGGTCATCTTGGAAACGCTTGAACCACTCAAAAACTCGCGCACGTGAATAACATTCATCGCCATAAACTTCTTTTGATAAAAGATAAGTTTCAGTAGCGGTTTTACCAAGTTTCATGTGAAATTTCACGACAATTCGTTGCTCTACTACATGTGTAGTATCATGTTTTCGGCAAAACGAAACTAACATCTCTTACCCAAACAACGGTTCCGGTCAGACAGATTACTCTACAAGCACGTGAGACGCTGCAATCGAAAGAGAAGGCGTTACGCTGCACAGCTGTCGGTCGTTAAGATTTGGCGCTTGCATAGTTCTTCTGTAGCAGCATCAGTCTCGTTATTTAATAGCCACACCTCGTATATTCTCTGTAAAATCTCTATTTAAGAAATATGTTGATCACTCAGAGAATGTGATAATGCTATCAAGATATTTACATAGTTGATCATTGCCGGAAATCATTTATTATGATCTACGTTTAATTCCCATCCATTATATTATTAATTAAAGGGTCGCTATTAAATCAAGAAACTTTGAATTTCTAATTTGGACATCTATTAAGTAAAATCAAAATACCTTTGTTACAAAACTTTATTATTAATGTTCTCATATTGTAAGTTTTGCGGTAGTCATTATATTTTGGGCGGGCGATCTGTAGGTTTGTTATAAGGTAACGGTAGTTACCGGTGATGGTAATAGCCCACAACCTTTTACTTCTATGTTCAGCCTCATCCAGTTGTGTAAAATATTGATCTGTCGCTCGCTATTCTGCTGTAGTTTAATGATGCATTGTCGTCGTCCATCGAGTGCTAAAATTTATATCTTTAAATTATTCAAATTTTAACGCACAACTATGGGCATTGAATATGTGAAAAAATAAACTAAAATAATAACATTTATTTTTATAAATATTGGATGTCACTCAAAATGCAATTCTGATGTAATTGGAAGTATAGTATACATATATACAGAGTTTAATTTATTGAATAATTAAGAAGTTGCGGTAAAAGTGCCACGTTATAATTTTAAAGTCAAGTGTATATTGTAAAAAAAGCTGACGAGTATACTCTCAAGAATTTATTCTGACCACAATTTATGGGTCTATCTAAACGATTCTACAACCCTTAAGGGTCCAAGTCTTCCCTAATGAAGTTTCTGTTGCTCACATGAGATTAGTCTGCCGATTTTCCTTTGATATCCCCATTACTCCATCAAGGGTTACACCTTGGCACTTGCGCTTTCATCCTCACCACAAGACTAGCCCACCTTAGCCAATGACCTCTTAATACTATGCACGCCGTTCGTTTCTTCGTATAAAAAATCGTACAACCAAAATTGAACACTATTTAATTGTCTTAAAACAAATTTTTTTATAAAAATATAATTACCTTTATTGTTCACTGCAGTGAAATAATGATACAGCTGCAGGAAGCGAGAAGTTTACAGCACCACCATTATCTATTAAAAACAACTTTCCATTAAGTAAATAAAAAGTAATCCTGACTAAAATGATTGAAGCTTCAACAAGGTTATGCCCAAATGCAAATTAAATCCTGTGTAGATTATCTAATAATCATAGAAAAAATCTGAAAAAGTCGTTCTCTACTGTATTCTTTCAGTTCGTAATTTTGTTTTAAATTTTTTAAATATTATAGATATTAGAACGGTGCTCGCCTTATTAGTGAAGCTGTACGTTCATCTCTCCCGTAATTATAAAAATAAATCCCCCAAAAAAGTTATAGATTAATAAGTGTGTATTTGTATACGAAATTTAAATAAAATTTATTGGAACCATTATCCGTGAGATAAAATAATAGTTAACCGCTTCAAATTTACTGTTTTGTTTAGGCACTGAATTCCCTGTTAAAATTGTATTGATCACGGGATTGTACACTTCATTGAAATAACAATTTAGTGAGATTTCTGTACCAGCTCTCATCCAAAAATGCTCTTAAATTATTATTTCCAGAAGAATAAGAAAAAAAAAAAGAAGACTTCAAATGAAATGTATTGTAGATGTTTGTGAATACAGTAATCATGTTTAAATCGCGTAAAATGATTGGAATAACGGCTCCCAAACATAGCCACGATATTCGTTTTCGTATTTGATTTTGGTCAGCATTTACAAATGTGGCACCCATTATTCAAAAAGCTTTCTCATAGTTATATTTCAAAATTACAGTACTTTTTCTTTTGTTATTCAATTAATCGCCAATTTTTGTTGATGTTTTTCCATCCATGATTGTAATTTTGAATCAATCTTCATTTAAATAATCTCCAAGCGAACAACGACTAAACTCGAAATTCAGCTTCTCATTTGTTCACTGTTGAAAATAAAAGAGCGGGAACTTAAAAAAAAAACCTTGATCAATTTTGGATAAGTTTACATCCAAAACGAATAATTATATGGCGCATGGTGTCCCAGTATATGTTACATAGTTCAGTTTATATAGTCCTTCATTGTTCACCTACACAAACACACAAACCTAATTTAAAAAGTAGTATACAGAAAACAATTCAATTCAAGTTGACTATTGACACATGCTATTGTGCTTTACCTTCCCTCTGGGCCGAGAGATTTTCAACTGCCCTAAAATAAAAGATTTATAAAGTTAAAATTAAGGAACTATACAGTATGAATATATAAATTTCGTGACCGTAAATTGTTAAACTTAGGATTCAAGATTCGCGAGGAATCGGCCCAAATAAAAAACAAATTCGTCTTCTTGCCAACGTTTCGACAAATACGAGTACATTGTCCTCTTCAGGGCAGTGGATATTACAAATACAAAAAATTCAGTAACACCAGAAAATCAGCAAAAAACAGTAATATAAAAATAAAAATACAATAAAAAATATATATAAAAAAATAAAATGTAACAAATTTTTTATAATTATTGAAAACTTACGGGGCTATGCGGGTTAGTTGAGTTACTGAAACTAAGAGCCAGAACTGGAGAACAGGTGTATATATATATATATCCTGAAGAGGACAATACATTTGTCGAAACGTTGGCAAGAAGACGAGTTTGTTTTTTATTTGACCGATTCCTTGCCAATCTTGAATCCTAAGTTTGGACACGCCACTGTAAAAAATTAGCAAACGAGAATAATCCCTCGTTTCATGAACGTTTGTCTTGCTTCGATTAAATTCATACGAAACAATCAGATAAAATAAAATGAGAGCGAATCGTTGTAGTTTGTTCACTGTTCAATGACTTTTACATTCGAGCAATTTAATGAGGTAAAACGGGTAACTAGTTGCCCGCGTGATATAATTTCCAGTTTACCCTAGTATTTTCTCTCTTGGTTAAAACTGATTCAGTACAAACTTACCCTCTTTTCTATTCTATAGTAACTGTCCTACTTTCAGTTGGTAGGATAACTTTTAATTCTACCAATTACAATAAAATTATGGTAATTCTAAATTATTATTTTGTATCAACTTCAATTTATTTCAAACTTTATAAACTACTTAAATTACACTGCAAGGTAAATAAAAGTAGCAGAGCTATAATGGAAACAAAGTGAGATTAACTTTACGGTAATATTATCACATTACATTATGTAATTACTATTTGCTGATAATATAAGCAGAGAAGAACCCGACACTGTGGATTAGACATTTTTTCTAGAATTAATTATTGTATAGTAATAATTATTCCTGTACTGCTTATAAGTAACAAAAACTCATAGCAAGGATAATAATAATAAAATAAATATTTTAGATTAATTAATTGTACACAAAATCTTCAAAATTAAAGTACATAAACTGCGAGTATTTATCATTTTTGGAAACTGATTCAATTGTCCACAAGAAAGAAAGATTATTGCTAATTTCAGTGATAATTTAGTATTTATTTATTATTTCTTTGGCCAAGTTTTCGACCTAGGGGGCTTAGCTCATCTGCAAAGATGAGGATCATATGTTTTACAGAACCAGATTACAATTTACATTAATTTGATATATATAAAAAAAAAAGTTTACAAAAGTTATTTAACTGGAAACATAGTGGAGTGGCGAGCAAAGCGGCGATGATAGCGAAGAGCAAAGCGGCGAAAAAAACACTCACTATAGATAGCGTTGCTCTAACTTCGCTTTGCTCTACTCTCTATAGATAGCGTTGCTCTATCTTCGCTTTGCTCCTCCACTATGCGCGGTCCCATATGTTAACTTGTGTTTGATTTCGCCGCTTCTTGCTCTTCGCTATCATCGCCGCTCCACTATGTTTCCAGCCTTTATGCTGCATAAGGACGTCAGCATTTGGACGTCTAGGAGAAGTACGTAAAAAAACGACTAACATCTAGAAACTTTAAAGGAACATACATTCATGTTCAGGACTACGGTAACGATTTATAATTTAAAGTTACTGCGGTCGCCTAGCCTAGCTTGAATGGTCTTGAAGGTAACCAGCGGCCTCAGGTGAACTCTCAGTAGCGGATCAAAGTCTGGGTATGGTAAACTTAAATCTGACTCCATATTCTATGGGGATGGTTGCCAATCGAGATATTTTCAAGCCAATCTCATATGTCTCGCCGAGTTTCTTCTTCTAAATATATGTTTGTCAAAATTGTATTCCAATAATGGTTGTTCAGAGGTCTCCTGAATTGAATTTTTTTTTTTTTTTAGTTTATGTTGTATTTTATGAAAATGACTCAAAAAACTATTTTTTAATGGTTTTAGTTAGATAATGCAATACCAGCCATTCTTGTTTTTTTTTTTTTTTTTTTTTTTGCGCATCAACAGCTGAGGTTATTAGCGCCCGAAGCTTTTTCCAGTGCACTGCCGGCCTCCGGACAGTGTTCTCTCGTTACAGACAACACTGTCCATCACCGGACAGTGAGCTGTAAGAAGCTCCTAGGAAGAGAAAATCTAAGGGTCAGCTGCTGGATTCGAACCCGGGACCTCCGCGTGGGAGTCCAGTATGCTAACCTCATAGCTAATCCCTTCCCTGCCATTCTTGTTATTCCTAACTTTTATTCACAAACCATAAATAAGTGTTTTTTATTTTATTTGGCAAAGAAATCACTTTATACAATCATTTCTTTAAAAATATTATTTTTGCTGGTTTTTTAGTGAACTGAAGATAAGCCTCTGAAAACTGATAATTTTTACCAATTATGTTACAGAAAATATATCTGCCAAATAAGCTTGACAGCCAGGAAATTATCCTCTCATTAAAAGTGACAACCACTCGCATTCCCAGCGTTTTTATTGTTTTTTTTTCATAAATTTTTTAATTGACTTTACTTTCACTTTCTGTCACCAAGTATTATTTAAATACGACAAAAATGTTTCAAAGTTGATATATGTATAATAAGTACTCAGTATTTAATTTAAATAATAATTTAAGAAATGCACTAAAATTTGTGAAAAACAATACCATTAATTCTATGTAATGGAATAGGTATATTCCTCTGTTTGAGAATGCTCATCTCTCTTCTTTTGAAATAGAGACCAGAACTTCTACAGAAGTATCAAGTAATAAAAGTGGGACCAGTTGAAATTACTTTTGTAAAATATTGTAGGGATATTTCCAGTAAATGTTTTATATAAACAATGAAACTGTTTTTCAAAGGCTCACAGCCAGAGAAAAAATAACCTGACTTTTTCTATTAGTATTGTGAAAAAGTTAATTTTTAAATAAAGATATCTCTTTGAGAAAGCAAATTTTAGATTTAAATAAAAAACTAATATAATCCTTTTCCTTAATCGGATGTACACCTTAATGAATTTTTTTGTCGAATTTTCTTAAACTTATATAGTTTTATACTGTTTATAGGCAGTTGTAAAACTTCTATTTGGAACTTTTCCAAAGAAATTTGAATAAAACACTCTTAAAACTGTGGTAATAACCTGGGAAAATCTTGATGAAATAGCCAATTAGGGATACAAACATTCTCTGTTGCTTGGTAACTCGCAATACTTACTCCGTGGGGACAGACGCCTGGGTGCATTGGTGGTGGAATATTCCCGACAAAATTGGGCCTGTTTCTTTGCTAAAACCAAATCCAACTTAAGTACCACTAATTCTCCAGCCCTTGTGAGTATTGTCTGTTGGATTGGATATCAGTATTGAATGTTATTTTTGGTGGACTAGGATATCCGTAGGGACACAAAAAAAATCCCAGAAGGACAGCTAATTCACTACCCTCTGTAAGAATAATGCTTTTTTTTTTCTTTCTATTCATCCCATTATTTGCTGAAAAAATAATTTCCCTAACAAGATTGATATCATCAATGCCAACTCTCGTATTAAAAAAAAGATTATTATCTTTTGGGGTGGGGGGTGAAGGGCATTGACCAAAATAAAGTATAAAGAGCCTAAATAAATAAGGTCGAATGTTTCTGCTCAAAATTATTATTCAAAATAATTCTAAGACTATTTTATTAAAAGGAATATCCTTTAATGAGGTACAATGTCATTTCAAATCCATATGTTCACAACTTTTGGCTTTTCTTGGACGCTGTATCACTTCTGAACATAACTATTCATTCAGAGAATTGTGAAAACAAAAAAACTAATAACTTCTTATAGTTTCTTAGTGTAGGGCCAAATATTTTACTATTTGGCCACCTTTCTTCACCAAAGGTTCCAAATAAATTACGATATATTGGTTGCTCTCAGAGTAAGAGCAATGTTTTTAGGGCTAAAAGCAGCATATTTCCACATATTTGCGAAGCCCTTTTTTACCTTGAAAAATTTATAAAATAAATAGATCAATATTGTAATTTTCTTTAACCAACAAAATAATCAATGTTGTTATAAGAAAGTTGTGTACGTAAAAGAAAAAAATATTATGAATTTTCTTCGAATAAAATATTTGTCTTTTCTTTAATAACGGATCCCGTTCCTCCTGCACATCAAAGGTATCTTTTATAAATACTAGCAGCAACATTTCCAACTGCGGAAATGGAAGATCTAAGGTTATGTAGGAACATATAGAACTGGTGAATGGATCACAGAATATTGACGGCCAACAGTCTAACTGAAACGGCGAAGTTGGATCCCCTTACCTAGGTCACTAGAAAAACCACTGATAATAACCACCTAGTCCTCCTGCACGAAGTTTTTCATCTCATATCAGCAAAATAAGGAAGTAACCTCATCGCAGTATGATCTCAGTTTACTGCGAGATTAATGTAATAAATAGATAGAGCCTGGACGATTTGACATTTCGCAATTCTATTGTAATGCAGTGGCATCGAACACTGGATTTTTTTCAATTTAGTTGAAGTAAAAGTTCTACTCGGATATAAACTGACTTGGATAATATCCAAATGAACTTATCTCCAGGATTCTTTCGAATTGTGCCAGCGATAAGAAACATCATTAGTAAATTTAATCTAAAATTAATAAAATTTAACTTGGATGAAATGCACCATTGGATGCCTGACTCATGGAAAATGCGCCACTAGTTATAACTAAAGAAATTCGTCCTTAACTTTATTTTTCCACACGTTGATGACCTTTAGTGACCTCCAGCTACGACGTGCAACCTTTTTTTTAAAGGGTCAACAATTAATGATTTGTGGCTGTTAAACCTGCTAGAAATCCGATCTGGTGCAGCATTAGCTTGCCCTTAATATATGTTATCTAGTTTTAACCATATCTTAAGTTCATGATGTTTAAATTCAATTAATTTCTTCTTACCTGGAATTAATCTTTCTTTTTCTTCCACATTTTTCAATTCAATGTGTAACATATTTTCTAAACAACTTTAAACTTTATTTCGAAGTTGAGAACTTTATAACAAAAGTTTATTATGAGATTTTGGTTTGAATAAAGTTTCCAATGTAACAAGACAGCTATGCACATGCCATGTATACGATATGTATATATATAGTAGAAGTCAGTACGTCTTCTCTAACTAGTTGGTATTTCTTGTTAAAATTTTCCGTCAAATTATTAAATGAAATTTCAAAACGTTCACTCTCAGAAAATTGTGTATTTGTTCTTTTTCAAACTAAAAATGTCATTAATTTTGTTTTTTTTTCCTCGAATAGAATGATTTGGAAATAAGAAGAAAGAGTTTGTGAATATGTTTAAGTTATAAGATCTTGTAAAAACCTAATTCAAAATGGTGATATTCTAATGATATTCCTGATATGTTCATTTGGCATCAAATAGAAACCCTCAAGGGAGAAATTGATTAACCATTTCTTCAAAGCTTCTGTCTGCCTCTGGGTGTTCTATTCACAGAATTGTGTTAAGGTAGTTTGAGTCACGGTAATATCTCAAGGGAATCTTGAAAGATTAGTAGTCAGGGATATTTACGATATTGTAAGTAGATCGGGTAGCTGCTTCTAGTGGAGGAACATTTAGGGTTTAGGAAGGGGTGTAAAGTGTCTGCCGGTTAACCAATCAGACAGATCTTTTTGTGCTTAATTAAGAGATGATTCTAATTAAATTTATTGTGGAAATGGTAAGGATTCAAAGCCATTTAGGCATGCTTTTTAATGGAAATTAGTTCTCAAAGGAATGACAAATTTTACGTTAAGATGTTGCCACCTTAAGTCTGAAAATTTGTTTGTATTGAGTACAGTTAAGGTATAACTACTGTATAGAGTTTACCATTAGTCCTATGTAAACTGTTAGAATACAATATAACTGAGGCTCTACAGAGTGAAACTCATAGTAGGAATTAAGCAAACAATAGACTAGTTGGTTAGATATGCAGAACATGTTCTAGATAATAATGGAAAATGTCACAATAACTGGGGCTCACATG
Organism: Rhodnius prolixus; assembly: GCF_049639745.1. Classification (NCBI taxonomy): domain Eukaryota; kingdom Metazoa; phylum Arthropoda; class Insecta; order Hemiptera; family Reduviidae; genus Rhodnius; species Rhodnius prolixus. The sequence goes on along the minus strand of NW_027411583.1, from coordinate 6,819,604 downwards.
TTTTATTCAATGAGAAAATATGGAGATTACCCACAGTAATACTTGTTGAAGTGTCTCTGGGAGAGGTTAGCAAAACATAAAAATCAAGTATCACTTAGCACTTTAAAAAAAAAAAAAAAAAAAATATTGAAGTTACGCATTTCCGTTTATATATAGTGTACATATACATATGATTTGTACGCGCTTAACTTCAGGCCAACCTTGTTAAATTACGCCGTTAATCTTATTGAGAATAATAATAAATTTAAAAGAGCTTTCGAATGACGGCTTCTAACCGAAACCTTCGTACCATGCGATGATAACCCTAATTTTTTTTTGTTTATAAATTTATTTATTTAGCCACGCCCCGGTCATCCCAGGGTCCTGGGTGCCCTCGCCGAGACATTTACGTACCATGAACTTATATAGAGACAATTTTGGGTTTTATTGGATTTCCAGTTCTTGCAGCCAATTCTTGAGCCTAATTAACATGCAGCCTACCCTATCTTTGCTTACTGCATCCAGGACAGGGCTAAGACAATTTAGCAGCGCTGGTCAACGCGTTTTCCATCGCCTTTAGATCTGCGAAGACAAAAGTACCAAAGTTCAATAATAAGGAATAGTAGAATTTAAAAAGAATGTATTTTTTGTTTAATTTTGAACATTCGTGTTCTCCAGAAAATATTTGTTTCTCAGACAACACCGTCATAAGACGCTAAGAGGCATAAGAGCACAATAGTGCTGACCTTAAGGATTTTGTAGGAGATTTTTTTTTTTACCACTTTTCCATAAATGTCTAGCATTTACACAAAGTGCCGAAAATCACATTTCAAAAACTTGGACAAAAAAAAAAAAGTAGTTGATCAATTCCATCTTGAAGAGACCTACCTGGTTTTCTGGACCTAGTAAAAAAGTCCCAAGGTACGGCCGACTAGGAGATTCAGCTTGATTTACTCAGTAAAATGGTAATTCTGGTTGAATAATATCTGGTTCCACAAATATCTGGTTCCACAAACCAAAAATAAAGTATCGCTTTTAAGCTAGAATGTAACAAGAAGTCCCAATTTCTAAAATCATCCGAGGGTTAAGAGAAACGATTAAAAGAAAATAATCTCTCATTGGAAAATTGTCGTTTTCATTTATTACAATTTTTTGAAAGATTCATGGATTAATTATTTTAATTATTTAGATAAGGAGCCCGCTTATAGGTTAAACTTTGCTTATGTACAGTGACTCCCATTAATATTGGGACACCTTTTACAAAATGATTTAAAAGGAAAATGAAAACAACATACAAAAGTTTGGATTTTTTTTTTTTTTAATAACATTAGCAACATCTGTAGAAATTATATATAAGTATAACTCAATGAAATTCCAAACTGTTAGGTAGTACTTTTTGAAAAAGTGTAAAATAAAGCTCTCAAAAATATTGGGACACCAGAAGTGCTAGAGTTTAAATGTTCAATATTTAAAATCTCCTACTATTTAATAATTGGTTGGTAATAATTTAATAATTGCTTTTTGACTTACAATAGCCCTCTAACGATGAGGCATAGGTGAAACAAGTTTTTGGTTAATTCAGGTGGTGTTTTTTTTCCATTCTTCCAGGAAACATCGTTTTAATTCATTTTTGTTAGGTATTACTCGTTTACTTAAAGCACTGGCTAAATATTGCCATAAATGTTCAATGGGATTAAGATCCGGTGACTGCGGAGAGGTTTGGAAAAATTTGGGCAATTATATAACAGTCACTGACGTATCACCCAAGCCGTAGGTTTGGGGTCGTTATCTTGGTAGAATTTAGAAGACCCTAAAATACCAAATGTTTGGGCACTTTTTTCAAATTATATTTTAATATATTACTATAAACCATTTTGTGCATCATTCCATCAATAAACACTAATTCTCCAAATCCTGATGCACATTCAGCTCCAAACCAGAACTGACCCACCACCACCTGGAGGTGCAGCTTTAAAACCCTTTAAAGTTGGCTGTAAATTCTTCTTTTCGAGTTCAGCATTCGCTTTCCTCCAGACCATAACCCTTCCATCTGACTGAAAAACATTAAATTTTGATTCATCGCTAGAGTAGATCATTCCAAAAGTCACTATTTACATTGAAATATTTTTCGGCAAATTTCACTCTCTTAACACGATTTATCTTACTGACAAAAGGATTCTTCCAGGCTACTCTACCATGATAGTCGAGTTTTCTTAGCACTCTCCGAACTGTTTCTGCTCCTTTTTTGCTCTCTGAACATGTCAAAAATTTCACATAGAAGTTTTGGAGCACTAAGTCGGTGATCTTTTTTAATTCTTTTAATATATAACGCTGCTCTCTCTCAGAGAGCAGTTGAGGACGGCCTTTTTGTGGGGTTGAAACAATTCTTTTTTCATTTTTGGTAACGCTGAATGATGTTCCACGCAGTAGATGTTTTAGGTCCGACCAGTTTTTCTGTCTCTCTAACACTTTTTATTGTCTTTGTGCAAAGAAATTACAATTTTTCTTTGTTCAATCGTTGTATTTGTATTTTGGCGCGACATGTTATACCTGGCTTGATTTATATAAACTAATATAATTATTAATTTCATATTGAATATATGCTTAAGGTATATATTTACAAATTGTATAAATATTTGGGCAAAACCTTGGACAAACTATAAATTATAATAGTGTCCCAATACTTATGAGAGGTAGAATTTGCACTTATTATTATATATATTATTTTTAATCTACCAAAACATTTTTATTTACTTATTTAAATAGTTTTTATTTAATTATAAAATGAAATGAATTTATAAAAATTTGAATAAATGGGTGCCACTTTTAATTTTCGTCAATTTTTAACTTCTGTATGTACTGTCCCAATATTAATGGGAGTCACTGTATAATACATAAATCATTAATATATTTGTTATTATAAAATAAACTTTTATCTCTATAATATATTATAATATATTTATGTTGAGCATAGACTATCAAACTTTGTTAGTTGATAAAGGCAAAATTTTCAATAGATGCTTTATTCATGAATATATGGTTGTTTGGTATTTTGTTTAAAATATTAATTTCTGTAAATTTTAAATACAAAATTTGATAAAATCATTGTTAATTATTTATTGTTAACTTCAAGGAATTGGTTTTTACTTTCTCTCTTTAATTTCTAGTATCGTGAACGGGTCAAAATTTTTGGTACTGAGAAAATCCAAGAAGATGAGGGAATTTCCCCTGAAGTTTATATTATGTTTTAGATGTGGATCCATTTTCGTGTGTGTAAAGAGCTCAAATAAACGAAACTGTACCATTTTTTGCAACGCTGAACAACCAGACAAACTTTAGTGCCTTTCTGAAATTAATATCTTGAATTACATTGGCTATTTTATCAATTAAATATATATTAGTTATTTGTAATCTGCATAATAAAATATTATTTACAACAAAGTTGACGCACAAAAACACGACTTTTAAAATGGACTAGTCCACTTCTTTTTTTCTTAACCCTTAACAGAAAGACCCCCTGGTTCCGACAAAATACTCAAGTATTGAGTCCTCTTCATGAGGTTTCCTACAAAAAGTTAGCTACAAAAATCCCTTAAATTTTGAATTTTCCACTTCATTGAGAGTTAACTTTGCAGTTTTCTCTGATCATCATAACATCATACGCAGGCTTTAAGTATAGTTACGTTTCAGAAAATTTCTTCTTTGATTTTGTTAATTATTTACATTAGTGTCTACCTAACAAAAAAAAGTGGACTAGTCCAGTTTTTAAGTCGTGTTTTGTGCAATAACATTGTTGTAAATAATAAATATTATTCTACAGATTACAAATAACTAATATGTATTTAATTGTTACAATAGCCAATATAATTCAAGATATTATTTTAGAAAGGTACTAAAGTTTGTCTGGTTGTTCAACGTTGCAAACAACCAAGGAAGTTCATACAGATAAATTTATCTGCCCTAGAAACGGAAATTGAATTCACCGTGAGGTAGGAGGCAGTTCTCTTGTTCAAACCATTTGGAGACGGTCGTACATCTCATCTATTTAGTTCACCTCGAGGGTAATATTGTCACATTAGTATTGTTCAGGCTTTTAATTAAGTTTTACTTAATTCAATTCAACGACACTTCGTGTTGAAAAAGAAAAGAAAAAAGAATTCTGGTGTGATATTTCACATTCTTTAATCGAAATCTATCTAATTAAATTTTCTTGACCCAGAATTTTTACTTGAAAAATAGTTTACTTTAATATTGTTCATGTTCATTGCAAACAAAATGTTACAGGAAGAATGATGACGTCGAAAGATCTCACTACTTCCTGACGAAAAAGTTACAAACTTAAGTGTTTGGCTCATCTACGTTGTGTCCAAATTCAAATGAATCCTTTTGACGGATGCCTAGAAACTTTTCTTTAAATCAGAAGTCCTTAGGAATAAGATGCACTTTCCATGGGTTGATATTCGTTCAACTCAAAATATTGTTCTAGACATTTCATACTCATAAAAGATTAAGCAGTTAATAAATAGATTTACATTTAAAGAAATTTGTTATTTACAAATATTTGTACATGCTAAATAAAGATTGGTATATACAAGGTTTAAATAAATCTTTGAAACCATTAAAGAAAAAAAAGGATCACTAAGAATTTGGTAGGCTGAAGATGCAGATTGTGGCGAGGAGGGCAAAATTGATGGCAGAGTGGTACCAAAATTGGTGGCAGCGTAGTACCAAAATTGGTGAGCTGAGGAAGCAGTCAGTATATTTTTGAGCCTTAAATTGAAAGAAAATTGTAAATAATATTCTTATATTCACACTCACACCCATTTTATAAAAATTAATTCTTCGGACTCAGGGGACCTCTCATCGGATTCCTGATAGTACACGTCAAGAATGGTTATACATCATGATTTATTTAAGAAATATAATGAAAGATATTTAGATAAATGTTATAAAACAAATTAAAAAATACAAATAATAAAAAACAACTACTACTGTTTATTACTATTTAGAGGTGTCACGTACCTTTTGCTGCGTTCATGTGATGAACGTGACAGATGACGAATACAAAATATACAGAGCTCCTAAATATGTAAAGAACGAGCCAGGCCTGAGTAAAGCAGCAACGAGAAGTGCTATAGCAGCTTATGGTCTCTCTGTGTGTATGTAAGTGTTTGTATTAAAAGGAAGATCGTGCACTGTTTGATATTCTAGTAAGCATTTGCAAATATTACACCTTCACCTTGTGTGAAATGTCCATGACAGCGGTTTAGAATCTTTGTACTATATATATATCGGCAATATTGTGAGCCATTGCTATGCCTGGTGACTGACTTGCGGTTGAGTGGGTTGCGTTCTTTCTGAATCTCTTTTCCAATACAAAGATATTCCACAAAAACATTTCAGTATTTCTCAATAAACATGAAAATGACTTCCTTCCTCCTACACTCTCCCACTCACTGATCCATGACTTCTTTCTTCACTATGAGAAAAGAGTAGATATCATTACAAAATATTTTTCAACGATACGTGATTAATATGTTTTACTCTCTACCTCAGAGAGATCCTGCAGATTCTACTTTCTCTTCTTAACTAAATGAAGCTTTCAAGAAGAGAAAGCAATGAAAGTCAAATTATGAGAGAAGAATTTATCAAAAAGTTAAAGATGAACTATATATATTTTTTACGGTAGCAGAGAATTTAAAAAAAAAAAGTATAAAGATACACTTTACTTAAAAAAAGGTTTAGAGACTTTATGAATAATTAACCACTTTGAAGAATCGTTTTTATTGGACTACCATGAATTGTGTTTCCATACATTAACATAAATACACATTTTCATTCCTAAAAAAAAAAGCAAAAAAAAGGGGAAAAGTCTTCTCTAAATATAACTTTTCAAGTATTTAGATTTTGGTCGGAAAATTCATTTTTTGTTTATTTACCAAATTAATGGTATTTTCTTTCTCCTACTTCTCTAAATTTATATTAAGTATTTATTTAAATTAATTGTTTTGAAAATCAAAAGTCATTTTGAATGATGAATAGATTTCATCTATTAAATGCGTTTCTGCATGGTAATGAAAATAATCCATCTTATGCTTATTTTACTAAAAACGTTTTCCAGTTACAGAAGATTTCTTTATATTTAGGGTTAGGAAGAAATCAAAGGGGGGCCTCAACTGGGAAATGGGATGGATAATAATAATAATAAATACTTCAATTTCTCCATTGTCAAAAGCAATCTTTGTAAGAAGTGCATTGCGCTGGATTTTTTTAATCGCAAGCCCTGGCCTTGTCTCACGAATTATTCATCAAGTTCAACCCGAGCGATATTGAAGTTATTGGCCCTTTTAGTAAAATTTAATTACCTAACGTTAGAGAAAGAGCGTGAATTCACACAATTTTGTTTTTAAATTTAGTCCCTAATTAATTTCAAATTGTGAATAAATTTATTATTTTATTTTGAACCTTTGAACACAATTTTTTGTTTTTCCTGTGTAGAAGGAGGCAAAAGTACTACTGGAAAACAGGTCATCTGAATGTGGTTAGAACACAATATCATCATCACAATAATTAAACTTTGAAGAACTGGGAAAGCGCCCTTTTCCTTTGTCAGGAGGATCCATGGCCGGATAATTGGGGAAAATGTAGCAAAGTTTTGTTTGTAACTCTAAAAGAGTGTGAAGTTCAAATGTGATTCTACAATATATATATAATTGATCTCAACTTTAATTTATCGAAGAGGGCCCCAAAAAAATTAAATAATGACAGCTGCTGAATGGTTTTACATTTTATAATTAATTTAGGATCCTTCTTATTATATTCTGTTTAAAGCAAAATTATTTATTTATTGTTTCTTGCTTATAATGTACAATTGTAGCAAGGGGTTGACCTGTGCATTTACACGAATAAAGTACAAAAGATAAAATACATGAGAAAATAAAAATAAATTCACTTTACATATAAAAATAATAATATAAAAAAAACTTATTAAATTAATGAGAAAAAATTTCTAATTTTCATTGAATTAATTATAAAAAAGTACATATATTTAACTTTGTTTACAGAGTCGAAACTTAAGAGATTCTCCAACATAATTTTAGGCTGAATGCTGGAAGAAAAGTTAATGTGTTGCGCATGCAAATACTTGGCTCTTAAGACATCCAATATCGGGCAGATAATTAAAAAATGAATTAAGTCATCTTGATCTTTTCCACATAATGGGCAGGGGGAACCAGTATTAAATTTATAGACTCTACCAAGGATATACAGTTGAGGCTTCTTCTCAGACATTAATCTTAGTTGACTGGCAACTCTGATCATATCGATGTCACATTTAAAGTGAATGTATTGTTCACCTAAACCAAAACTGCTAATATTCCTAAGGAAAGAATTAAACCTGGCGTTTAACAGAGATTCAACATCCTTACTAATTAGATTATTGTTGAACCTTGCCATGATATCCGTCAGTTTACCCTCAGGTATATACTGTTTTTCCCAGACATCATCGGAGCCAATAATCTTAAATTGCTTTCGCAAATCAGCGGTCCAGTTAAAAGGGATGTTAGGGCTATCAATGTTGTCAACCAACGCGGCATAACAGATACGGGGCAATCTATTTTCGGGCATGGGTAAGATTTTCTGCCATAAAAAGACTGTACGTTTAAAATTTTTTGAAATTATGTGAGTGTGGCCAACCTCCAACCTGACAAATGCATCTGGGGTATTCCTGGATAATTTTAGCAAAATTTTGAAAAATTTTAGAGGTATTCTCTCGGCAATATCGGCATATTTGAAGCCCCATAGTTCAGATGAATATAGGAGAACACCTTCTTATTATATTATACAAAAAGCATTGAATATATTGAAATTTATTAATAACGTGAACAGTTGTTGAATTGAGCATTGTTCGCTTTTGGAAGAAAAATTCAAATTCTCTATCCTGATTAAGCCTTGTTATGAATAGAATTATCCTTGTCTCTGATCAGATCAATCAATACTTGAAGCAGGAAGATTGATTGACATCAAATTCCAGTTTTAGAAATCATTATTTAATATAGATCACTTTAACTTAACAATTTGAATTGTCAACTCACAAAAGAGATTTGGGACGTTTTTCCTTATTACTTATTACTGATTTTTTTTTTTTATCGCCCTATATAATTAACATTAAACCATTTTTAAATTCCGTCATTTACTCTTTAGAATAAAAATATTTGCGATTCCATCAAATTTAGGAAATTAAGTTTTTCAGCGTAAATGTTGTTTTGATGACACTTCATTTTCTAAAATATATAATAGCTCTAATGATTTTCTTGAAATTTCTTTTCAAAATGCTCGTCAGTTTTATTGGAAACTTTTCCGTACGGTTTTTTTTTTTTTTAATTTCCGTAGCTAAAGTAGATGTAGTCAAAAAATACTTCGTTTTGGTTGGTTTATCACAAACGGAAATTTATTTAATGTTGATAAAAGTTGGAAGAAATTTGTTCAATGAAGTTCTACAATGAAAGTGGTTCAATTTCAAAACTTCCGACATATTTCACTTGAAAATGTAGCATTTTGATAGCAATTGAGACAAATAGGCTTCAATAAGTTTCTTACATAATGCACGTCTGCAATTCCATGCAAGTTATCAATAGGTGTATGTTATCTTGGATTACCAATGGTAAACCATAATAGCAATCTTTGTACAGACAATTTCTAAAGGTATATCCAGAGCATGGAACGCTCCAGAGTTTTGCCTAAAGGGTATTGTTTAATAATCTACTTAATACTAAGCAATCTTCTGGACTAATTGAATAAATACTTGGTTAAAAATAAAAATATATATCTCTTTCATTTGGATGATTCACAGTGTCAACCAAGTTAAAATGGGAAACTAAGTTAGAAACGTTGAAACATACGCCTATTCACCAGATTTAATACCATCTAACACTTATCTGTTTCAAAATCCCAAGATGTTGGTGGTAGGAAAATGTTTTGAGACAAATAATCATGTGTTAGCAACCTACGATGAGTACACAGTAAACTTTCACGATCGCCCTTAAAAGATGAAACATCTTGTTGGAAAAATGCGTTGAACTAAAAAGACTAAGTAAAAGATAATCGCGACAATGAACTAGAAAAAGAAGTCTTTAAAAGTTAGGATTAATCCCGAGCCATCATGCTCTCGTTGTTAAGAGGAAAGTGAAAATTTCGAAGAAACTAATATTTTAGTAACTGCAGTAAGAAAAAGTGTTGAAAAATAATTTGGCTATCATAATTCCACTGAAATTAGGAAACAATTTCTTAATTTACCAATAAATTGTATTTGGAAAAACTACGACCATATATGTACATTCAAACATTAGCCTCAATAATAACTATCGAATATGGAAACAGCTGTCATACCATAAATTAGTAGAGTATTTCCACTTTTTTCCGCGGTTTTTATTTCCAATACTTCAAAATACATCGACCCAACAAGTACAACCTAGCATTGCCCTTAATATTAACTAACAAACGCACAAAGTGTATCTTTCAACAGAAATTAGAAGACAATTTCCACTTTTTGCAGTTGTTTTTACTTCTTGTTTTTCAAAATAGATCGTCCCAACAAGTACAATCCAGCATTGCCCTTAATATGAAGTATCAAATGCAGAAACACCATTCTATCAAAGAAATTAGAAGACGATTTCCGTTTTCCAATGGTTTTTACCTCTTGCTATTGAAAACAGATCGGCCTAACAAATACAACCTAGCATTGCCCTTATTATTAACTATGAAATGCAGAAATAGCTTCCTAACACGGAATTTATGAGACGATTTCCGCTTTTTTCAATGGTTATTACTTCTTGTTTTTCAAAATAGATCGACCCAAATTATACAACCTAGCATTGCCCTTAATATTAAATATCAAAAGCAGAAACAGCTTCCTACCACAGAAATTAAGGACTATTTCCACTATTGTCCATGGCTCTTAGTTCTTACTTTTCAAAATAGATCAGCATAACAAGTACAACATAGCATTACCCTTATTATTAACTATCAAAAGCAGAAACAGCTTCGTACCACAAAAATTAAGGACTATTTCCACTATTGTCCATGGCTCTTAGTTCTTACGTTTCAAAATAGATCGGCATAACAAGTACAACATAGCATTGCCCTTATTATTAACTATGAAATGCAGAAATACCTTCCCAAATACGGAATTTATGAGACGATATCCGCTTTTTCCAATGGTTATTACTTCTAGTTTTTCAAAATAGATCGACCCAAATTATACACCCTTTCATTGCCCTTAATATTAACTATCAAAAGCAGAAACAGCTTCGTACCACAGAAATTAAGGACTATTTCCACTATTGTCCATGGCTCTTAGTTCTTACTTTTCAAAATAGATCGGCATAACAAGTACAACATAGCATTGCCCTTATTATTAACTATGAAATGCAGAAATACCTTCCCAAATACGGAATTTATGAGACGATATCCGCTTTTTCCAATGGTTATTACTTCTTGTTTTTCAAAATAGATCGACCCAAATTATACAACCTAGCATTGCCCTTAATATTAACTATCAAAAGCAGAAACAGCTTCGTACCACAAAAATTAAGGACTATTTCCACTATTGTCCATGGCTCTTAGTTCTTACTTTTCAAAATAGATCGGCATAACAAGTACAACATAGCATTGCCTTTATTATAAACAGTATAATCCTTTATTATGCAAGAACAGTATAATCCTAGAGAAATTGGGGCATTATTACCACTTTTTTCAATGGTTTTTCCTTCTTATTCTTTAAAATAGATTGACCCAACAAGTAGAACCCAGAAATGCAGAAATACCATCCTAACACGGAATTTATGAGACGATATCCGCTTTTTCCAATGGTTATTAATTCTAGTTTTTCAAAATACATCCACACAACTTATACAGCCCAGCATTGCCTTAATATTAACTATCAAAAGCAGAAACAGCTTCGTACCACAGAAATTAAGGACTATTTCCACTATTATCCATGGCTCTTAGTTCTTACTTTTCAAAATAGATCGGCATAACAAATACAACCTAGCATTGCCCTTATTATTAACTATCAAATGCAGGTGCAGCATCTTTCCACAGAAATTAAGAGACTATTACTGCTTTTTTCAATGGTTTTTACTTCTTGTTTTTCAAAATAGATGGACCCGGCAAGTACAACCTAGTATTGCCCTTAATATTAACTATCAAATGCAGGTACAACATCTATCCACAGAAATTAGGAGACTATTTCCACTTTTTTCCATGGTTTCTACTTCTTGTTTTTCAAAATAGATCTACCCAATATGTACAACCCAGCATTGCCCTTAATATTAACTATCAAATGCAGGTACAGCATCTATCCACAGAAATTAGGAGACTATTTCCACTTTTTTCCATGGTTTTTACTTCTTGTTTTTCAAAATAGATCGACCCAATATGTACAACCCAGCATTGCCCTTAATATTAACTATCAAAAGCAGACAAATCTTTCTGCCACTGAAATTAACGACAATTTCCACTTTTTGCAGTTGTTTTTACGCCATATTCTTCAAAATAGATCTATCCAACAAGTACAATCCAGCATTGCCCTTAATATTAACTATTAGAACAGGAGACACCAGTATTCTAGAGATCTTAGGTCATTTATTCCGCTTTTATCATTGGTTCTTACTTCTAGTTTTTCAAAATAGATCGTCCCAACAAGTACAACCCATAAATGCCCTTAATATGAAGTATCAAATGCAGAAACACCATTCTATCAAAGAAATTAGAAGACGATTTCCGTTTTCCAATGGTTTTTACCTCATGCTATTGAAAATAGATCGGCCTAACAAATACAACCTAGCATTGCCCTTATTATTAACTATGAAATGCAGAAATAGCTTCCTAATACGGAATTTACGAGACGATTACCGCTTTTTCCAATGGTTATTACTTCTTGTTTTTCTAAATAGATCGACCCAACTTATACAACCTAGCATTGCCCTTATTATTAACTATCTAAAGCAGAAACAGCTTCCTACCACAGAAATTAAGGACTATTTCCACTGTTGTCCATGGCTCTTAGTTCTTACTTTTCAAAATAGATCAGCATAACAAGTACAACATAGCATTGCCCTTATTATTAACTATGAAATGCAGAAATACCTTCCCAAATACGGAATTTATGAGACGATATCCGCTTTTTCCAATGGTTATTACTTCTTGTTTTTCAAAATAGATCGACCCAAATTATACAACCTTGCATTGCCCTTAATATTAACTATCGAAAGCTGAAACAGCTTCGTACCACAGAAATTAAGGACTATTTCCACTATTGTCCGTGGCTCTTAGTTCTTACTTTTCAAAATAGATCGGCCTAACAAAAACAACCTAACATTGCCTTTATTATAAACAGTATAATCCTTTATTATGCAAGAACAGTATAATCCTAGAGAAATTGGGGCATTATTACCACTTTTTTCAATGGTTTTTCCTTCTTATTCTTTAAAATAGATTGACACAACAAGTACAACCCAGAAATGCAGAAATACCTTCCTAACACGGAATTTATGAGACGATATCCGCTTTTTCCAATGGTTATTAATTCTTGTTTTTCAAAATACATCCACACACCTTATACAGCCCAGCATTGCCTTAATATTAACTATCAAAAGCAGAAACAGCTTCGTACCACAGAAATTAAGGACTATTTCCACTATTATCCATGGCTCTTAGTTCTTACTTTTCAAAATAGATCAGCATAACAAATACAACCTAGCATTGCCCTTATTATTAACTATCAAATGTAGGTACAGCATCTTTTCACAGAACTTAAGAGACTATTACTGCTTTTTTCAATGATTTTTATTTCTTGTTTTTTAAAATAGATCGTCCCAGCAAGTACAACCTACCATTGCCCTTTAATATTAACTATCAAATGCAGGTACAGCATCTATCCACTTAGGAGACTATTTCCACTTTTTTCCATGGTTTTTACTTCTTATGCTTTAAAATAGATCGAACAAATATATACAACCCAGTATTGCCCTTAATATTAACTATCAAAAGCAGACAAATCTTTCTACCACTGAAATTAACGACAATTTCCACTTTTTGCAGTTCTTTTTACTCCTTATTCTTCAAAATAGATCTATCCAACAAGTACAATCCAGCATTGCCCTTAATATTAACTATTAAAACAGGAGACAGCAGTATTCTAGAGATCTCAGGTCATTTATTCCGCTTTTATCATTGGTTCTTACTTCTAGTTTTTCAAAATAGATCGTCCCAACAAGTACAACCCATCAATGCCCTTAATATGAAGTATCAAATGCAGAAACACCATTCTATCAAAGAAATTAGAAGACAATTTCCGTTTTCCAATAGTTTTTACCTCTTGCTATTGAAAATAGATCGGCCTAACAAATACAACCTAGCATTGCCCTTAATATTAAATATCAAAAGCAGAAACAGCTTCCTACCACAGAAATTAAGGACTATTTCCACTTTTGTCCATGGCTCTTAGTTCTTACTTTTCAAAATAGATCAGCATAACAAGTACAACATAGCATTGCCCTTATTATTAACTATGAAATGCAGAAATACCTTCCCAAATACGGAATTTATGAGACGATATCCGCTTTTTCCAATGGTTATTACTTCTTGTTTTTCAAAATAGATCGACCCAAATTATACAACCTAGCATTGCACTTAATATTAAATATCAAAAGCAGAAACAGCTGCGTACCACAAAAATTAAGGACTATTTCCACTGTTGTCCATGGCCCTTAGTTCTTACTTTTCAAAATAGATCAGCATAACAAGTACAACATAGCATTGCCCTTATTATTAACTATGAAATGCAGAAATACCTTCCCAAATACGGAATTTATGAGACGATTACCGCTTTTTCCAATGGTTATTACTTCTTGTTTTTCAAAATAGATCGACCCATATTATACTACCTATCATTGCCCTTAATATTAAATATCAAAAGCAGAAACAGCTTCCAACCACAGAAATTAAGGACTATTTCCACTGTTGTCCATGGCCCTTAGTTCTTACTTTTCAAAATAGATCAGCATAACAAGTACAACATAGCATTGCCTTTATTATTAACTATGAAATGCAGAAATACCTTCCCAAATACGGAATTTATGAGACGATATCCGCTTTTTCCAATGGTTATTACTTCTTGTTTTTCAAAATAGATCGACCCAAATTATACAACCTTGCATTGCCCTTAATATTAACTATCGAAAGCTGAAACAGCTTCGTACCACAGAAATTAAGGACTATTTCCACTATTGTCCGTGGCTCTTAGTTCTTACTTTTCAAAATAGATCGGCCTAACAAAAACAACCTAACATTGCCTTTATTATAAACAGTATAATCCTTTATTATGCAAGAACAGTATAATCCTAGAGAAATTGGGGCATTATTACCACTTTTTTCAATGGTTTTTCCTTCTTATTCTTTAAAATAGATTGACACAACAAGTACAACCCAGAAATGCAGAAGTACCTTCCTAACACGGAATTTATGAGACGATATCCGCTTTTTCCAATGGTTATTAATTCTTGTTTTTCAAAATACATCCACACACCTTATACAGCCCAGCATTGCCTTAATATTAACTATCAAAAGCAGAAACAGCTTCGTACCACAGAAATTAAGGACTATTTCCACTATTATCCATGGCTCTTAGTTCTTACTTTTCAAAATAGATCAGCATAACAAATACAACCTAGCATTGCCCTTATTATTAACTATCAAATGTAGGTACAGCATCTTTTCACAGAACTTAAGAGACTATTACTGCTTTTTTCAATGATTTTTATTTCTTGTTTTTTAAAATAGATCGTCCCAGCAAGTACAACCTACCATTGCCCTTTAATATTAACTATCAAATGCAGGTACAGCATCTATCCACAGAAATTAGGAGACTGTTTCCACTTTTTTCCATGGTTTATACTTCTTGTCTTTCAAAATAGATCTACCCCACAAGTACAACCCAGTATTGCCCTTAATATTAACTATCAAAAGCAGACAAATCTTTCTACCACTGAAATTAACGACAATTTCCACTTTTTGCAGTTCTTTTTACTCCTTATTCTTCAAAATAGATCTATCCAACAAGTACAATCCAGCATTGCCCTTAATATTAACTATTAAAACAGGAGACAGCAGTATTCTAGAGATCTCAGGTCATTTATTCCGCTTTTATCAGTGGTTCTTACTTCTAGTTTTTCAAAATAGATCGTCCCAACAAGTACAACCCATCAATGCCCTTAATATGAAGTATCAAATGCAGAAACACCATTCTATCAAAGAAATTAGAAGACAATTTCCGTTTTCCAATAGTTTTTACCTCTTGCTATTGAAAATAGATCGGCCTAACAAATACAACCTAGCATTGCCCTTAATATTAAATATCAAAAGCAGAAACAGCTTCCTACCACAGAAATTAAGGACTATTTCCACTTTTGTCCATGGCTCTTAGTTCTTACTTTTCAAAATAGATCAGCATAACAAGTACAACATAGCATTGCCCTTATTATTAACTATGAAATGCAGAAATACCTTCCCAAATACGGAATTTATGAGACGATATCCGCTTTTTCCAATGGTTATTACTTCTTGTTTTTCAAAATAGATCGACCCAAATTATACAACCTAGCATTGCACTTAATATTAAATATCAAAAGCAGAAACAGCTTCGTACCACAAAAATTAAGGACTATTTCCACTGTTGTCCATGGCCCTTAGTTCTTACTTTTCAAAATAGATCAGCATAACAAGTACAACATAGCATTGCCCTTATTATTAACTATGAAATGCAGAAATACCTTCCCAAATACGGAATTTATGAGACGATTACCGCTTTTTCCAATGGTTATTACTTCTTGTTTTTCAAAATAGATCGACCCATATTATACTACCTATCATTGCCCTTAATATTAAATATCAAAAGCAGAAACAGCTTCCAACCACAGAAATTAAGGACTATTTCCACTGTTGTCCATGGCTCTTAGTTCTTACATTTCAAAATAGATCAGCATAACAAGTAGAACATAGCATTGCCTTTATTATAAACAGTATAATCCTTTATTATGGAAGAACAGTATAATCCTAGAGAAATTGGGGCATTATTACCACTTTTTTCAATGGTTTTTCCTTCTTAATCTTTAAAATAGTTTGACCCAACAAGTACAACCCAGAAATGCAGAAATACCTTCCTAACACAGAATTTATGAGACGATATCCGCTTTTTCCAATGGTTATTAATTCTAGTTTTTCAAAATACATCCACACAACTTATACAGCCCAGCATTGCCTTAATATTAACTATCAAAAGCAGAAACAGCTTCGTACCACAGAAATTAAGGACTATTTCCACTATTATCCATGGCTCTTAGTTCTTACTTTTCAAAATAGATCGGCATAACAAATACAACCTAGCATTGCCCTTATTATTAACTATCAAATGCAGGTGCAGCATCTTACCACAGAAATTAAGAGACTATTACTGCTTTTTTCAATGGTTTTTACTTCTTGTTTTTCAAAATAGATGGACCCGGCAAGTACAACCTAGTATTGCCCTTAATATTAACTATCAAATGCAGGTACAACATCTGTCCACAGAAATTAGGAGACTATTTCCACTTTTTTCCATGGTTTTTACTTCTTGTTTTTCAAAATAGATCTACCCAATATGTACAACCCAGCATTGCCCTTAATATTAACTATCAAAAGCAGACAAATCTTTCTGCCACTGAAATTAACGACAATTTCCACTTTTTGCAGTTGTTTTTACGCCATATTCTTCAAAATAGATCTATCCAACAAGTACAATCCAGCATTGCCCTTAATATTAACTATTAGAACAGGAGACACCAGTATTCTAGAGATCTTAGGTCATTTGTTCCGCTTTTATCATTGGTTCTTACTTCTAGTTTTTCAAAATAGATCGTCCCAACAAGTACAACCCATCAATGCCCTTAATATGAAGTATCAAATGCAGAAACACCATTCTATCAAAGAAATTAGAAGACGATTTCCGTTTTCCAATGGTTTTTACCTCTTGCTATTGAAAATAGATCGGCCTAACAAATACAACCTAGCATTGCCCTTATTATTAACTATGAAATGCAGAAATAGCTTCCTAATACGGAATTTACTAGACGATTACCGCTTTTTCCAATGGTTATTACTTCTTGTTTTTCAAAATAGATCGACCCAAATTATACAACCTAGCATTGCCCTTATTATTAACTATCAAAAGCAGAAACAGCTTCGTACCACAAAAATTAAGGACTATTTCCACTGTTATCCATGGCTCTTAGTTCTTACTTTTCAAAATAGATCAGCATGACAAGTACAACATAGAATTGCCCTTATTATTAACTATGAAATGCAGAAATACCTTCCCAAATACGGAATTTATGAGACGATATCCGCTTTTTCCAATGGTTATTACTTCTTGTTTTTCAAAATAGATCGACCCAAATTATACAACCTAGCATTGCCCATAATATTAACTATCGAAAGCTGAAACAGCTTCGTACCACAGAAATTAAGGACTATTTCCACTATTGTCCGTGGCTTTTAGTTCTTACTTTTCAAAATAGATCGGCCTAACAAAAACAACCTAACATTGCCTTTATTATAAACAGTATAATCCTTTATTATGCAAGAACAGTATAATCCTAGAGAAATTGGGGCATTATTACCACTTTTTTCAATGGTAATTCCTTCTTATTCTTTAAAATAGATTGACACAACAAGTACAACCCAGAAATGCAGAAATACCTTCCTAACACGGAATTTATGAGACGATATCCGCTTTTTCCAATTGTTATTAATTCTTGTTTTTCAAAATACATCCACACAACTTATACAGCCCAGCATTGCCTTAATATTAACTATCAAAAGCAGAAATAGCTTCGTACCACAGAAATTAAGAACTATTTCCACTATTATCCATGGCTCTTAGTTCTTACTTTTCAAAATAGATCGGCATAACAAATACAACCTAGCATTGCCCTTATTATTAACTATTAAATGTAGGTACAGCATCTTTTCACAGAACTTAAGAGACTATTACTGCTTTTTTCAATAATTTTTATTTCTTGTTTTCTAAAATAGATCGTCCCAGCAAGTACAACCTACCATTGCCCTTTAATATTAACTATCAAATGCAGGTACAGCATCATTCCACAGAAATTAGGAGACTATTTCCAGTTTTTTCCATGGTTTTTACTTCTTGTTTTTCAAAATAGATCGACCCAATATGTACAACCCAGCATTGCCCTTAATATTAACTATCAAATGCAGAAACAGCATCTATCCACAGAAATTAGGAGACTATTTCCACTTTTTTCCATGGTTTTTACTTCTTGTTTTTCAAAAAAGATCGACCCAATATGTACAACCCAGCATTGCACTTAATATTAACTATCAAAAGCAGACAAATCTTTCTGCCACTGAAATTAACGACAATTTCCACTTTTTGCAGTTGTTTTTACGCCATATTCTTCAAAATAGATCTATCCAACAAGTACAATCCAGCATTGCCCTTAATATTAACTATTAGAACAGGAGACACCAGTATTCTAGAGATCTTAGGTCATTTGTTCCGCTTTTATCATTAGTTCTTACTTCTAGTTTTTCAAAATAGATCGTCCCAACAAGTACAACCCATCAATGCCCTTAATATGAAGTATCAAATGCAGAAACACCATTCTATCAAAGAAATTAGAAGACGATTTCCGTTTTCCAATGGTTTTTACCTCTTGCTATTGAAAATAGATCGGCCTAACAAATACAACCTAGCATTGCCCTTATTATTAACTATGAAATGCAGAAATAGCTTCCTAATACGGAATTTACGAGACGATTACCGCTTTTTCCAATGGTTATTACTTCTTGTTTTTCAAAATAGATCGACCCAAATTATACAACCTAGCATTGCCCTTATTATTAACTATCAAAAGCAGAAACAGCTTCGTACCACAAAAATTAAGGACTATTTCCACTGTTATCCATGGCTCTTAGTTCTTACTTTTCAAAATAGATCGGCCTAACAAATACAACCTAACATTGCCTTTATTATAAACAGTATAATCCTTTATTATGCAAGAACAGTATAATCCTAGAGAAATTGGGGAATTATTACCACTTTTTTCAATGGTTTTTCCTTCTTATTCTTTAAAATAGATTGACCCAACAAGTACAACCCAGAAATGCAGAAATACCTTCCTAACACGGAATTTATGAGACGATATCCGCTTTTTCCAATGGTTATTAATTCTAGTTTTCCAAAATACTTCCACACAACTTATACAGCCCAGCATTGCCTTAATATTAACTATCAAAAGCAGAAACAGCTTCGTACCACAGAAATTAAGGACTATTTCCACTATTATCCATGGCTCTTAGTTCTTACTTTTCAAAATAGATCGGCATAACAAATACAACCTAGCATTGCCCTTATTATTAACTATCAAATGTAGGTACAGCATCTTTTCACAGAACTTGAGAGACTATTACTGATTTTTTCAATGATTTTTTCTTCTTGTTTTTCAAAATAGATCGTCCCGGCAAGTACAACCCAGCATTGCCCTTCAATATTAACTATCAAATGCAGGTACAGCATCTTTTCACAGAACTTAAGAAACTATTACTGCTTTTTTCAATGATTTTTACTTCTTGTTTTTCAAAATAGATCGTCCCGGCAAGTACAACCCAGCATTGCTCTTAACACGAACCACCAAGTTTAGAAAGAGCATCATTCCACAGAAATTAAAAGCCTATTTCCACTTATTGCAGTTGTTTTTAATTCTTATGCATTAAAATAGATCAACCCATCAAGTACAACCCATGATTTCCTTATAAAAACTTTCAAATGCAGGAACAGTATAATCCTTGAGAATTTGGGGCATTATTACCATTTTTCTCAATGGTTTTTCCTTCTTATTCTTTAAAACAGATCGACCCAACTTATACAACCCAGCATTGCTCTTAACACGAACCACCAAGTGCAGAAAGTGCATCATTCCACAGAAATGAGGGGACTATTTCCACTTATTGCAGTTGTTTTTACTTCTTATGCTTCAATACAGATCAACCAAACAAGTACAACCCAGCATTGCCCTTAACTTTAACTATCACATGCAGGAACAGTATAATCCTAGAGAAATTGGGGCATTACTACCACTTTTTTCAATGGTTTTTCCTTCTTATTCTTTAAAATAGATCGACCCAACAAGTATAACCCAGCATTGCCCTTTAATATTAACTATCAAATGCAGGTGCAGCATTTTTCCACAGAAATTAAGAGACTATTACTGTTTTTTTCAATGGTTTTTACTTCTTGTTTTTCAAAATAGATGGACCCGGCAAGTACAACCTAGTATTGCCCTTAATATTAACTATCAAATGCAGGTACAGCATCTATCCACAGAAATTAGGAGACTATTTCCACTTTTTTCCATGGTTTTTACTTCTTGTTTTTCAAAATAAATCTACCCAATATGTACAACCCAGCATTGCCCTTAATATTAACTATCAAATGCAGGTACAGCATCTATCCACAGAAATTAGGAGACTATTTCCACTTTTTCCAATGGTTATTACTTCTTGTTTTTCAAAATAGATCGACCCAAATTATACAACCTAGCATTGCCCTTATTATTAACTATCAAAAGCAGAAACAGCTTCGTACCACAAAAATTAAGGACTATTTCCACTGTTATCCATGGCTCTTAGTTCTTACTTTTCAAAATAGATCAGCATAACAAGTACAACATAGCATTGCCCTTATTATTAACTATGAAATGCATAAATACCTTCCCAAATACGGAATTTATGAGACGATTACCGCTTTTTCCAATGGTTATTACTTCTTGTTTTTCAAAATAGATCGACCCAATTTATACAACCTAACATTGCCCTTAATATTAAATATCGAAAGCTGAAACAGCTTCGTACCACAGAAATTAAGGACTATTTCCACTATTGTCCGTGGCTCTTAGTTCTTACTTTTCAAAATAGATCGCCCTAACAAATACAACCTAACATTGCCTTTATTATAAACAGTATAATCCTTTATTATACAAGAACAGTATAATCCTAGAGAAATTGGGGCATTATTACCACTTTTTTCAATGGTTTTTCCTTCTTATTCTTTAAAATAGATTGACCCAACAAGTACAACCCAGAAATGCAGAAATACCTTCCTAACACGGAATTTATGAGACGATATCCGCTTTTTCCAATGGTTATTAATTCTGGTTTTTCAAAATACATCCACACAACTTATATAGCCCAGCATTGCCTTAATATTAACTATCAAAAGCAGAAACAGCTTCGTACCACAGAAATTAAGGACTATTTCCACTATTATCCATGGCTCTTAGTTCTTACTTTTCAAAATAGATCGGCATAACAAATACAACCTAGCATTGCCCTTATTATTACCTATCAAATGTAGGTACAGCATCTTTTCACAGAACTTGAGAGACTATTACTGCTTTTTTCAATGATTTTTTCTTCTTTTTTTTCAAAATAGATCGTCCCGGCAAGTACAACCCAGCATTGCCGTTCAATATTAACTATCAAATGCAGGTACAGCATCTTTTCACAGAACTTAAGAAACTATTACTGCTTTTTTCAATGATTTTTACTTCTTGTTTTTCAAAATAGATCGTCCCGGCAAGTACAACCCAGCATTGCTCTTAACACGAACCACCAAGTTTAGAAAGAGCATCATTCCACAGAAATTAAAAGCCTATTTCCACTTATTGCAGTTGTTTTTAATTCTTATGCATTAAAATAGATCAACCCATCAAGTACAACCCATGATTTCCTTATAAAAACATTCAAATGCAGGAACAGTATAATCCTTGAGAATTTGGGGCATTATTACCATTTTTTTCAATGGTTTTTTCTTCTTATTCTTTAAAATAGATCGACCCAACTTATACAACCCAGCATTGCTCTTAACACGAACCACCAAGTGCAGAAAGTGCATCATTCCACAGAAATGAGGGGACTATTTCCACTTATTGCAGTTGTTTTTACTTCTTATGCTTCAATACAGATCAACCAAACAAGTACAACCCAGCATTGCCCTTAACTTTAACTATCACATGCAGGAACAGTATAATCCTAGAGAAATTGGGGCATTACTACCACTTTTTTCAATGGTTTTTCCTTCTTATTCTTTAAAATAGATCGACCCAACAAGTATAACCCAGCATTGCCCTTTAATATTAACTATCAAATGCAGGTGCAGCATTTTTCCACAGAAATTAAGAGACTATTACTGTTTTTTTCAATGGTTTTTACTTCTTGTTTTTCAAAATAGATGGACCCGGCAAGTACAACCTAGTATTGCCCTTAATATTAACTATCAAATGCAGGTACAGCATCTATCCACAGAAATTAGGAGACTATTTCCACTTTTTTCCATGGTTTTTACTCCTTATTCTTCAAAATAGATCTATCCAACAAGTACAATCCAGCATTGCCCTTAATATTAACTATTAGAACAAGAGACAGCAGTATTCTAGAGATCTTAGGTCATTTATTCCGCTTTTATCAGTGGTTCTTACTTCTAGTTTTTCAAAATAGATCGTCCCAACAAGTACAACCCATCAATACCCTTAATATGAAGTATCAAATGCAGAAACACCATTCTATCAAAGAAATTAGAAGACGATTTCCGTTTTCCAATGGTTTTTACCTCTTGCTATTGAAAATAGATCGGCCTAACAAATACAACCTAGCATTGCCCTTATTTTTAACTATGAAATGCAGAAATAGCTTGCTAATACGGAATTTACGAGACGATTACCGCTTTTTCCAATGGTTATTACTTCTTGTTTTTCAAAATAGATCGACCCAAATTATACAACCTAGCATTGCCCTTATTATTAACTATCAAAAGCAGTAACAGCTTCGTACCACAAAAATTAAGGACTATTTCCACTGTTATCCATGGCTCTTAGTTCTTACTTTTCAAAATAGATCAGCATAACAAGTACAACATAGCATTGCCCTTATTATTAACTATGAAATGCATAAATACCTTCCCAAATACGGAATTTATGAGACGATTACCGCTTTTTCCAATGGTTATTACTTCTTGTTTTTCAAAATAGATCGACCTAAATTATACAACCTAACATTGCCCTTAATATTAAATATCGAAAGCTGAAACAGCTTCGTACCACAGAAATTAAGGACTATTTCCACTATTGTCCGTGGCTCTTAGTTCTTACTTTTCAAAATAGATCGCCCTAACAAATACAACCTAACATTGCCTTTATTATAAACAGTATAATCCTTTATTATACAAGAACAGTATAATCCTAGAGAAATTGGGGCATTATTACCACTTTTTTCAATGGTTTTTCCTTCTTATTCTTTAAAATAGATTGACCCAACAAGTACAACCCAGAAATGCAGAAATACCTTCCTAACACGGAATTTATGAGACGATATCCGCTTTTTCCAATGGTTATTAATTCTGGTTTTTCAAAATACATCCACACAACTTATATAGCCCAGCATTGCCTTAATATTAACTATCAAAAGCAGAAACAGCTTCGTACCACAGAAATTAAGGACTATTTCCACTATTATCCATGGCTCTTAGTTCTTACTTTTCAAAATCGATCGGCATAACAAATACAACCTAGTATTGCCCTTATTATTAACTGTCAAATGTAGGTACAGCATCTTTTCACAGAACTTAAGAGACTATTACTGCTTTTTTCAATGATTTTTTCTTCTTGTTTTCCAAAATAGATCGTCCCGGCAAGTACAACCCAGCATTGCCCTTCAATATTAACTATCAAATGCAGGTACAGCATCTTTTCACAGAACTCAAGAGACTATTACTGCTTTTTTCAATGATTTTTATTTCTTTTTTTTTAAAATAGATCGTCCCGGCAAGTACAACCCAGCATTGCTCTTAACACGAACCACCAAGTTTAGAAAGAGCATCATTCCACAGAAATTAAAAGACTATTTCACTTATTGCAGTTGTTTTTAATTCTTATGCATTAAAATAGATCAACCCATCAAGTACAACCCATGATTTCCTTATAAATAAACTTTCAAATGCAGGAACAGTATAATCCTTGAGAATTTGGGGCATTATTACCATTTTTTTCAATGGTTTTTCCTTCTTATTCTTTAAAATAGATCGACCCAACTTATACAACCCAGCATTGCTCTTAACACGAACCACCAAGTGCAGAAAGTGCATCATTCCACAGAAATGAGGGGACTATTTCCACTTATTGCAGTTGTTTTTACTTCTTATGCTTCAATACAGATCAACCAAACAAGTACAACCCAGCATTGCCCTTAACTTTAACTATCACCTGCAGAAAGTGCATCTTCCCACAAAAAATAAGGTGACTATTTCCACTTTTGCCATTGTTTCATAGGGGTCTTACTTTTCTAAATAGATCAGCATAACAAGTACAACGTAGCATTGCCCTTAATATTAGCTATCAAAAGCAGAAGCAGCTTCCTACCAAAGAAATTGAAGACTATTTCCACTTTTGTCCATCGTTCTTAGTTGTTACTTTTCAAAATAGGTTGCCCTAACAAATACAACCTAGCATTGCTCTTATTATTAACTATGAAATGCAGAAATAGCTTCCTAACACGGAATTTATGAGACGATTTCCGCTTTTTTCAATGGTTATTACTTCTTGTTTTTCTAAATAGATCGACCCAACTTATACAACCCAGCATTGCTCTTAACACGAACTACCAAGTGCAGAAAGTGCATCATTCCACAGAAATGAGGGGACTATTTTCACTTATTGCAGTTGTTTTTACTTCTTATGCTTCAATACAGATCAACCAAACAAGTACAAACCAGCATTGCCCTTAACTTTAACTATCACATGCAGGAACAGTATAATCCTAGAGAAATTGGGGCATTACTACCACTTTTTTCAATGGTTTTTCCTTCTTATTCTTTAAAATAGATCGACCCAACAAGTATAACCCAGCATTGCCCTTTAATATTAACTATCAAATGCAGGTGCAGCATCTTTCCACAGAAATTAAGAGACTATTACTGCTTTTTTCAATGGTTTTCACTTCTTGTTTTTCAAAATAGATCTACCCAATATGTACAACCCAGCATTGCCCTAAATATTAACTATCAAATGCAGAAACAGCTTCTATCCACAGAAATTAGGAGACTATTTCCACTTTTTTCCATGGTTTTTACTTCTTGTCTTTCAAAATAGATCTACCCTACAAGTACAACCCAGCATTGCCCTTAATATTAACTATCAAAAGCAGGTACAGCATCTTTCTACAGAAATTAAGAGACTATTTCCACTTTTTTCCATGGTTTTTACTTCTTGTTTTTCAAAATAGATCGACCCAACAAGTACAATCCAGCATTGCCCTTAATATTAACTATCAAATGCAGAAACAGCATCTATCCACAGGAATTTGGAGAGTATTTCCACTTTTTTCCATGGTTTTTACTTCTTGTCTTTCAAAATAGATCTACCCTACAAGTACAACCCAGCATTGCCCTTAATATTAACTATCAAATGCAGGTACAGCATCTATCCACAGAAATTAGGAGACTATTTCCACTTTTTTCCATGGTTTTTACTTCTTGTTTTTCAAAATAGATCGACCCAATATGTACAACCCAGCATTGCCCTTAATATTAACTATCAAAAGCAGACAAATCTTTCTGCCACTGAAATTAACGACAATTTCCAATTTTTGCAGTTGTTTTTACTCCTTATTCTTCAAAATAGATCCATCCAACAAGTACAATCCAGCATTGCCCTTAATATTATCTATTAGAACAGGAGACAGCAGTATTCTAGAGATCTTAGGTCATTTATTCCGCTTTTATCAGTGGTTCTTACTTCTAGTTTTTCAAAATAGATCGTCCCAACAAGTACAACCCATCAATGCCCTTAATATAAAGTATCAAAAGCAGAAACAGCTTCCTACCAAAGAAATTGAAGACTATTTCCACTTTTGTCCATCGTTCTTAGTTGTTACTTTTCAAAATAGATTGCCGTAACAAATACAACCTAGCATTGCTCTTATTAGTAACTATGAAATGCAGAAATAGCTTCCTAACACGGAATTTATGAGACGATTTCCGCTTTTTTCAATGGTTATTACTTCTTGTTTTTCTAAATAGATCGACCCAACTTATACAACCCAGCATTGCTCTTAACACGAACTACCAAGTGCAGAAAGTGCATCATTCCACAGAAATTAAAAGACTATTTCCACTTTTTGCAGTTGTTTTTAATTCTTATGCATTAAAATAGATGAACCCAACAAGTACAACCCATCATTGCCTTTTAAATAAACTTTCAAATGCAGGAACAGTATAATCCTAGAGAAATTAGGGCATTACTACCACTTTTTTCAATGGTTTTTCCTTCTTATTCTTTAAAATAGATCGACCCAACAAGTATAACCCAGCATTGCCCTTTAATATTAACTATCATATGCAGGTACAGCATCTTTCCACAGAAATTAAGAGACTATTACTGCTTTTTTCAATGGTTTTTACTTCTTGTTTTTCAAAATAGATCGACCCAACAAGTACAATCCAGCATTGCCCTTAATATTAACTATCAAATGTAGGTACAGCATCTTTTCACAGAACTTAAGAGACTATTACTGCTTTTTTCAATGATTTTTATTTCTTGTTTTTTAAAATAGATCGTCCCAGCAAGTACAACCTACCATTGCCCTTTAATATTAACTATCAAATGCAGGTACAGCATCTATCCACAGAAATTAGGAGACTATTTCCACTTTTTTCCATGGTTTTTACTTCTTGTCTTTCAAAATAGATCTACCCCACAAGTACAACCCAGTATTCCCCTTAATATTAACTATCAAAAGCAGACAAATCTTTCTGCCACTGAAATTAACGACAATTCCCAATTTTTGCAGTTGTTTTTACTCCTTATTCTTCAAAATAGATCCATCCAACAAGTACAATCCAGCATTGCCCTTAATATTATCTATTAGAACAGGAGACAGCAGTATTCTAGAGATCTTAGGTCATTTATTCCGCTTTTATCAGTGGTTCTTACTTCTAGTTTATCAAAATAGATCGTCCCAACAAGTACAACCCATCAATGCCCTTAATATAAAGTATCAAAAGCAGAAACAGCTTCCTACCAAAGAAATTGAAGACTATTTCCACTTTTGTCCATCGTTCTTAGTTGTTACTTTTCAAAATAGATTGCCGTAACAAATACAACCTAGCATTGCTCTTATTAGTAACTATGAAATGCAGAAATAGCTTCCTAACACGGAATTTATGAGACGATTTCCGCTTTTTTCAATGGTTATTACTTCTTGTTTTTCTAAATAGATCGACCCAACTTATACAACCCAGCATTGCTCTTAACACGAACTACCAAGTGCAGAAAGTGCATCATTCCACAGAAATTAAAAGACTATTTCCACTTTTTGCAGTTGTTTTTAATTCTTATGCATTAAAATAGATGAACCCAACAAGTACAACCCATCATTGCCTTTTAAATAAACTTTCAAATGCAGGAACAGTATAATCCTAGAGAAATTAGGGCATTACTACCACTTTTTTCAATGGTTTTTCCTTCTTATTCTTTAAAATAGATCGACCCAACAAGTATAACCCAGCATTGCCCTTTAATATTAACTATCATATGCAGGTACAGCATCTTTCCACAGAAATTAAGAGACTATTACTGCTTTTTTCAATGGTTTTTACTTCTTGTTTTTCAAAATAGATGGACTCGGCAAGTACAACCTAGTATTGCCCTTAATATTAACTATCAAATGCAGAAACAGCATCTATCCACAGAAATTATGAGACTATTTCCACTTTTTTTCCATGGTTTTTACTTCTTGTCTTTCAAAATAGATCTACCCTACAAGTACAACCCAGCATTGCCCTAAATATTAACTATCAAATGCAGAAACAGCATCTATCCACAGAAATTAGGAGACTATTTCCACTTTTTTCCATGGTTTTTACTTCTTGTCTTTCAAAATAGATCTACCCTACAAGTACAACCCAGCATTGCCCTTAATATTAACTATCAAATGCAGGTACAGCATCTTTCCACAGAAATTAAGAGACTATTACTGCTTTTTTCAATGATTTTTACTTCTGGTTTTTCAAAATAGATCGACCCGGCAAGTACAACCTAGTATTGCCCTTAATATTAACTATCAAATGCAGGTACAGCATCTTTTCATAGAAATTAGGAGACTATTTCCACTTTTTTCCATGGTTTTTACTTCTTGTTTGTCAAAATAGATCGACCCAATATGTACAACCCAGGGTTGCCCTTAATATTGACTATCAAATGCAGAAACAGCATCTATCCACAGAAATTAGGAGACTATTTCCACTTTTTTCCATGGTTTTTACTTCTGGTTTTTCAAAATAGAACGACCCAACAAGTACCACCCAGTATTGCCCTTAATATTAACTATCAAAAGCAGACAAATCTTTCTGCCACTGAAATTAACGACTATTTCCACTTTTTTCCATTGTTTTTACTTCTTGTAATTCAAAATAGATCGACCTAACAAGTACGATCTACAATTTCCCTTGGTATTAACTATCAAATGCAGAAAAAGCAGAATTCTATAGTGTTTTGGACATTTTTTCAACATTTACCCAATGGTTTTTGCCCAATATGTACATGGTAGCATTGGCCTTAGTCTTTTAAATACAGGAACCGCTGGATTCCAGGGAAATTAGGAGAAAAGCCCTAATTTTCCAATCGTTTTTACTTCGTGTTTTACTAATTGACAATGTACATTGGTCCTAATATTAACTTTGAAGTACTTAAACAACAGTATTGCTGCGAAAAGAGCACATGAGTTAACATTTTCAAATTACATTTACAATCTTCCAACGGCTTTGGTACTAATTATGAAAGCAGTAGAAATTTCTCTCTGTTCGCTAATGTTTTCGGTGAGAACTCAAAAAAGTTTCTTTTATAGGATAATAGAAAATAAAAATAAACAAGGCATATAAAACTGTAATTCTCTTCAGACAATTGTTTAACATAAAGAAGTACTTGAAACTTTGTAGTAACTCGAACTGAAAAGATACAATTTTTGTTTTGTTTTGTATGTTTAAGTAATGACCACTATATTCTGAGGGGGCTTCTTCCTGAGTCTTTATTCCTGACGAATACATATGGTAAAGTTGGCTTCCTCCATAATGCATGCCTATTCCTTTTTTTTTTATGGGGCACATCGACTACTTCACACTTTATAACCAGCAAGAAATTGTATTTTCCTGATATATTTATACATTTTCTCGTTTAGTGCTTGGTTTTTTTTTTATAGTTAAGTTCAACGTTTTGTATGAACTTTTCTGCAAGCTTTGTTTTGGTTTTACCTGTAGTAAGAGGAAGGCATTCATTCGTGTCACCCTTTCGAAATGAACTTCTCATCGGAAATGAATGTTTTAGTCCAGTGGGTACGGAAACCTAATACAGCCCATAAACTTGAGCCTCTCAAGGTTCTCAGCAGTTAACATACTCGTAGTTCCAATAATGATCTTAAACCTTACAATCTCTAAAAAAAATTGGTTCTAGCAAGTAAAAAAAGATAGCTCCTTAAACGTGCAGTGTCCAGTACTGAGCTCTAACAGATATCTGCGAAATCACTGCAAAAAAGGAAGTCATATTTGCAGCGAAGGCGTCCATTACTGGACGGGGGGTCCAGTTTTTCGCCAGCAGCAGGTAGTAGCCCCAAACTTGGCCAATATATCCACTTTCGGTCTTCTGAAGTATCTGATCCGGTATCCAGAATAGAAGGGTACCCTTTTGAGTGGTTCCTCCAGTAGCCTTCAGGGCTATCAGTGTTGATGGAAATCCGATTTGAAGATGAGTTTCCCGTACTAACCCTCTGAAATAACACGATCTTCAGATAGAATGTTTTCCATGTTATAAAGTCATCCAAGCAGTTTGCACTTCTTCAAGGGATATTGGCGATCAGGTTAATCAGGTATCCTATTCTAAGAGAGCCTATTTCAGAGTAAGTCATTTGATTTCATTTTATACCCTAATACTGATGGTCTTCCAGAAAATCGATAGCATTATATCTTTTAAAAAATAGTTTAAACACAATACTTCTTAGTTTAAATTAAAAACTTACTTAGATTTCATTAAAAAACCATAAAGTTGAAAGCTTTTATATAACCAAAAGCTCCGTACATTAATTTTCATCTGAATACAGTGCTCACCACGAAAATGAATAATATTCACATTTTCCAGACACGAGGAAAATAAGAATGAATATATAGATTATATAACTACATTTTTGTTTCTGTTTTGTTATACGTTTTAGAATTATTTGCAACCAAATTCCTTCATTCATATTTTATAAAAATAACTATAATTCCTTTCTATTATTCAAATGTATCAAATATTAAAATACTTCCAGCGGTTTTCTAGATTTTCAGCAGCGTTTTGAATATTTTAGAAGTAGTAAATTTTACATACATATACATACTATGTATGTGTACATATACGAGGGTCGTTTGAAAAGTCCGTGCAAAAATAAAAACTACTTAATTTTTTGGGGTAAACCTTTTTTATTTTTCAACATAGTCTCCTTTTAGGCTTATACACTTCGTCCAACGCTGCTCTAGTTTGTTGATCCCTTCCGAATAATAGGATTTGTCCAAGTCTGAAAAATAGCCATTCGTTTCTGCAATCACCTCCTCGTTTGAATAAAATCTTTTTCCCGCCAGCCATTTCTTCATATTGGGGAACAAATAGTAGTCCGAGGGAGCCAAGTCTGTAGAATAGGGGGGATGTGAAACGAGTTGGAACCCTATTTCCATTAATTTTGCGACCACAACTGCTGAGGTGTGAGCTGGTGCGTTGTCGTGATGGAAAAGGATTTTTTTGTGGGCCAATCGTGGGCGTTTTTCTTGCAGCTCGGTTTTCAAACGGTCCAATAACGATGAATAATATGCACCTGTAATAGTTTTACCCTTTTCCAGATAGTCGATGAGGATTATTCCTTGCGAATCCCAAAAGACAGTCGCCATAATCTTTCCGGCCGAAGGAACGGTCTTCGCCTTTTTTGGCACAGATTCCCCCTTGGTAACCCATTGTTTAGATTGTTCTTTGGTCTCAGGAGTGTAGTGATGTATCCATGTTTCATCCACAGTGACGAAACTACGCTTAAAGTCCTGCGGATTCTTCTGGAACAGCTGCAAACTGTCTTTGCAACACTTCACACGATTTCTTTTTTGGTCAAGCGTGAGCAATCGCGGCACCCATCTTGCGGATAGCTTTGTCATGTCCAAATGTTGATGCAAAATATTATGTACCCGTTCATTCGAGATACCCACAGCACTAGCAATCTCACGCACCTTCACTCTTCTGTCATCCATCACCATATCATGGATTTTATCAATGATTTCTGGAGTAGTAACCTCAACAGGGCGTCCAGAACGTTCAGCGTCACTTGTGCCCATATGGCCACTCCGAAAATTTTGAAACCACTTATAAACTGTTCTAATCGAAGGTGCAGAGTCACCATAATGTTTATCAAGCTTCTCTTTAGTCTCCTGAGGCGTTTTGCCTTTCATAAAGTAGTGTTTAATCAACACACGAAATTCTTTTTCTTCCATTTTTTGAAAATCACTCGACTTCCTCGATTCAAACGAATGCCAAACACAAAGAAATAGACCGATCTGGCTGAAACTTGGTGTGTGTTCTTCCAAGAGATGCTACTAACTAAACATAATCTCGATACGCGCCAGTAGTGCTATCTCTCTGACTTTGCACGGACTTTTCAAACGACCCTCGTATTATATTCGGTCTTATGTAAACGACCATAGTGACATGGAGGTAATTGAAAAGCTATCCATTCTTGGAAAATATTATAATGGAATTTCTTTTTACGTTTATTCGGCTAAAACCTGAAATTATCTATTTTTCTAAGAGTATTTTCCTAGGGTCGAAGAAATTTCGGAGAGTGTGCTATGATACTGAGGAACTGAATAGATATATGTAGTGAATTCATTCAATTACTTAGTAGTGCCATTTAGCTTCAAAGGTAGATTTGTCCAAGCATATAAATATTTCTACGCTAAAGATAACATAAACTGTAAACTTTGTATACAATCTATTAAAACAATCTCGCATTTCTAATATTAATGTTTAGAAACAAACCACTGCACACTCTTGAAATTAAAAAATTGTTTTACCTTGGAGTGATAAAAAGGCGTGTAATTACTTTAATGAAATATATGAAAAGTATAGTTTGAATTGACAAACAATTTTATAATGTTGGTATATTTTTTTACGAGAAATAGTTTTATGCGCCCCAAAAAGTTTGGTCTCTCTCTTCTTTAAACCTTAAAATATTTAAAAAATATTGTTTGCAATAAAGGTGTTGGGAAATGCCTGCCAATGAGATTGCCTGGTATCTATTTTGATGCCATTTATATGTTACGAGATTCACTCCCATATAATAAGAGCGAGTACTATTGGCTCATCCAGCTAAAAGCAGTTTTGGTCATCAAATGGTTTACTTGAGGATTTTATTATGTGATATCCTGCACTACTAAACTCCCGAAGTAAGAGTTAATATTGTAGCAGAAAGTTAGGAATAGTTTCTTTTTCTTTTTCATTGAAGATATTTCCTCAATTAATGTGATTGACATTTACAAATACAACACATTGTAACGTCTTATTGGTAGCCAGAACATTATGAAAGTATATCTGATTTGGTCTGTGCCTATTCAAAAAAATAAATAAAATCCGTCTGATTTCACAACTTAGACTAGCTTACTTTAATAAGACTAAATTATCTTTTAATGGCTATACTTAGGTTTTTGACAGCGCTAGTATAATACGGATTCTAAGTCAAGTTAATGCCTCAGACTCTGTTATTTAATCATTGAATTATAACTTTTTTTACGGGGCAAGAGCCCATATTTACAATATACAGAAAATGTTAGAATAACATAAAAAATTAATAATGGAATATAATCAAATATAGCATATAATAAGTATTTCATTCTTTCTTATCAAGCACTTCTTCAAAGTTTTAGACCAAGCTTAAGGGTGCAACTCAACAGGTCAACTATGTAAACCTTTTAAAGCTTTTTCTTTTATAGTTTTAAAATTGTTTTAATTAATTTTATGTCCTCAGTTGATTGGCTGATACAAAGTGAATTCAATTTTGATTTCTTCTTCTACTTGTGCGATGTGATCTTTAGTAGATATCTGGACTTTTCAAAATAAAATTTGTTGATTTTATTTATTTTTTTGGGGTAATTCAGTGTTTTCCCAAGTATTTTAAATAGTTTTTCCTTCTGTTATAATTAATTTTCATGAGTACGAGTAATGAATGATATCATTTTACTGCATTAATATTTTTATTGTATTAAATTGATACATCTTTTTTCTAAGTGAAAATTCGATGGATGAATTTTTTTTGGAGGGTCTAAATTCTAGGTATTTAAAGAAAATTTAATTACCGGACGATTATGATAGTAAAAGAAAGTAAAAATTCTGAGAGAAATTTCTGTCCAAGAAAGTAAGGAAAGTAACAAAATTCGAAGAATGATGATGTTGGAAAAGCATAATAACCATCTGAGAGGACAGCTTGAAGAAAAATGGGAAAAGTATTTTGATAAAAAAGATATATATATATAAAACCAAACAGAATTTTTCCTTTTTGTTGCTATAGAAGAGATTTGTCTATTTAGTTGCTTATTGTCGATTTCACGGTGTTGCTGTATTGTTGGAAAACGGGGAGTCACTTATTTCTCTCGCAGTCCATTAAGTTGCAGCAAATAGTTTTCAACCTCACTTCGTCTTGTTGTATAGGGAAACCAATTTCTCGGCCAATAGTGATTTCCTCTTTAAATCCTAGTGGTGGCTTTATTGAGACAGTTTATTCTTATCCTACAGGATATAATAACCTAAGTTGGCTAAGTTCAAGTTTTAAAGCTTAACCAAATCTATAAGAATTCTTTTATCAATTATTGTTTGGACTCTCAATTAGCCTTTTAGGTGCTCATCTCACCAGCTGATTTTAATTGGCTTGGTGAATTTAAAAGTGGTAACAATGCCCTCACTGTCTTTGAGAAAGACTTTCTCTCAGCTTAAATGTTGACAAGAAGCCGGCAGTATTTTGAAAAATTTTCAGCATGACCGTCACCAGTTGTGCAAACTAGTTATATATTCCTTTTTCCTTGACAGTTTACACTTGGGTAGTCGCAGAATTTCTTTGACTGGCAAAAGTTTCCTTCATCATTCCCTGTCGCACTAAACAATCACTCATTGTTTAGCAGGATCCATGGATAAAGGATGAATGAAACTTTTACTCTCGGTTCTAGACAAAGACAGTATGCTCTTGTAATATCATATGCGGACAAAGAACTTATTCTAGAAAGTTAAGTTTGAAGTGTCTTATTTAAAAGAAGTTCATCATTAAATCTTTTAATCAGAAAACAAGAAAACTTATCCTCGGAAAGTTAGTTTTCAAACCACAAACGACTTTCCCAGCTTCTTACCTGGACTTTTTACTTAATCTCGCACTTAATGGATAAATTGAGAGAACGAAGTTAATCAATGGTTCTCAGCGCCTAAGACTGTCACTGTACATGTTCTTTGTTGTTTCATATATGTATATATGCTTGCATATAGTATTCTCACATATCAATATAAGATTTAAGAACAGTGACAAGTTTTCAAAAGCGCATAGATGATCATCGAAAAAGTACTCGTTTACTTATTACCTATTCTATCCATTTTATTCATTCAAGATGCACCAGAAAACATACTTTCCATGTACTTAGAATTCTAACAAGGTACTTAACATAATGGTATGCAACGCAGGGATTGACACAGTAAATTCCACCTTAAAGGAAATCCTAAAGATTCAGTTTCTCCAACCCGTTAGAGACTAGGCCACTACTTCAGGGAAACTGGCAGCAGTCATCTCACAGTAGTAAGTTATGATGTAATTAAAGACTGAACTATTTTGATCTCTTAAAATCTCAGATTGAAGACGTCACCACCTTTAGCCTGCTAAACATAACATAACTAATTTCAACATACTAAACGGTAGTTGAAAAAGCAATACTAGAGAGCATTTAGCCTAAAGTCGTCAACAGAGTGTACATTAAGAGTCTTTCCGATGCAAAATTGTTGTTGCAAGTTACTATCATCATCTTTCTTAGTGAATAAGTGGCCGAGGTTGAGCGAGAACTCTGCTTCTTCAGATCTGCTCCAGAGAGTAGAGGGAAACAGAGTTACATCCTCCTGGCCACATTTTCAACGTGCAGTTTCCTCAAGCTATGTTCCCTCATGGTGGTAATGCTTTGTACTCGAGTAGTGGATCTTCTGTAGCTCAATTTTTGTTTGGTGAAGGAGAACATTGTGCTAGTCTTGTCCTGTCAGAAAAGCCTTGAGTACTGTTTTCCCCAGTAAAGAATGTGCTCCCACTTTTAAAGTTCTCACAGACAGTTGTACATGAGATGCGTTAAACAAAATTCGTTACCGAGAGATGACCAAAAAAGTCTACTCTTTTCCTAGTTACTTAGGATCTTGATTCCTCTCTGTGCCTTTTTTGATCCAGCAACCAGCTGAGCAGTAAATTAGTTGTGGTTTCCCATGTATTCATTCATTGCAACGTTCATGAACAATTTTTTGATCTGACGCAGTACTCCTTTTCAGCCTTTAAGTTGCAGAATATGGTTAACTCCTGTCAGTTGGCAGTTATTGTACCATTAGTCTCCTTATCTTGAAGATATTGGGCATAGCTAGAATGGTAAAGATTTTGAGAGAAATGGCGATACCGTGGCCGGTACACTTTACATTGTCAACTGGTCATTCACCAGCATAAGTTTTGGAACCATCTTTATGGGGACTATGAGCTCTAACATGTCAGTGTGGCAATTTAAAATCCTAGTCCGTGGGGATTGTTTCCATAAATAATTAAGAGATTTTTCCCGAATCATCAACATTAAAAATCAGTAAAAATATTGTTTGTTTTTTTGTTTTGTAAAGGAAATACTATTGGTAATAAAAATGAAATGCTATTCTACCCAGAGGAAATAGTTTGAGAGAGCAGCCTTCGGAAGTTTGTGAATTATTTATGCAGCAAACTATCTCACATTTTGGGACCAATTTTATTTATGAACAACGGTACTTACTTATTTAAGGTGTGTACGCTTACTCGTACTTTCCAAAAAACAAGTAGGTTAGTGATCAGTTAGAGGTTCTTTAGATATTGTTTGTCGCAGTTCTTTTTTGCCTGTCTGAACATGTTTGTATGTGTTTTTAGCATGAGAATCTCTCTGTGCTGCTTCCGTTTCTAAGGCCTACAATAGACGTAGATATTTCTGCCTCTCTCTCTCTCTCTCTCTCTCTCTCTCTATATATATATATATATATATATATAGAGAGAGAGAGAGAGAGAGAGAGAGATACATGTATGCCGGGTAAAAGAGAAACTGGTCGACATACCTTCTGGCTCTCTCTTGCATGTAACACATCATCCCCTCCTCACCCGTCCAATACATGTTATCCACCATCAAATACTTTATACACAAGTTTATCACACAGTTCTTCGCAGTCCAAACCTTTGATCACAAGTCTTATTTTATAAACCATTCTCCTTTTGGTAGGTCTTTTTGTTCTTTATTTTGTTCCTTTAACCATAAACAGTCTTTTCTCTCTTTTTCACTCTGTTCTCCATGACAACAAAATATTATCCAAGAAAAACTTATACACATACTCCCTACTAAAAATGAGATGAAAGATCTCGGAGGAGTAATACTTTTCATGGCACTTCCGTACAATTGGGAAACTGGAAATATTTTCTTACTAGAAGAAAAAATTACCATTGTGTCAAAAATAGGACTTGCTAAGAAATATTCAATTCTTTCAACATTTTATAATTTATAAACCTTTAAAGCGGAAATTTAGCGGAATTTAGGGAACAACTCTTAACAAAATTGTTTAAAATTAATTCTTCAACTACAAGAAATTTTTTTAGTTTTACTGTTATTCCCTAGCTTTCTAATTCCAACTAGATGCTAGCACTAGATGTTATAACTAAGGTAGATCTCATCTTACTCATTTATTGACAAAATGGAAGGAAATATAAAGAAATGTAACCAAGTTAGGCCATTTACAGGGTGCTTACCTTTATACAGGACAACACTAAATGTTACATCCAGGGTAGATCTCTTACTTTTCATTCATTGCAGAATCCGAGAGAAAAATCAAGAAATGTAAGCTAGTTAGGGCATTTACAGGGTGTTCTCCTGTAAGATGAACCTTTATACAGGTCAACACTAGATGTTACATCCAGGGTAGATCTCTTACTTTTCATTCATTGCAGAATCAGAGAGAAAAATTAAGAAATGTAAGCTAGTTAGGCCATTTACAGGGTGTTCTCCTGTAAGATGAACCTTTATACAGGTCAACACTAGATGTTACATCCAGGGTAGATCTCTTACTTTTCATTCATTGCAGAATTCGGGAGAAAGATAAAGAAATGTAAGCTAGTTAGGCCATTTACAGGGTGTTCTCCTGTAAGATGAACCTTTATACAGGTCAACACTTGATTTTACATCCAGGATAGATCTCTTTCTTTTTATTTATTGCAGAATCCAAGAGAAAATTAAAGAAATTAATTAGATCGGCTAGTTTTGGTTGTATTATTTCAGACAATAGTGAAAAATAGAAAATCTTCCACAGTTTGACTGTAGTTTCCTTCATTTCAGTTTCTAGCGGTATATTTTCATGCCAAGCATATATTATACACATTAGGTGGGCTTCTTTGAGTTGTATTGTTTCAGAAAAAAGTGAAAAGTACAAAACCTACATCAAGATTAGTTGATTTCCTTAATTTGTGTTTCTAACATTCTATTTTTACGCCAGTACATATTAGACACATTAGGTCGGCTAGTTTTGGATGCAGAGGTTTTGGAAGAAGAGAAAAATACGAAATTTACTGAAGGATTAGAGGAATTCTTTAATTTCCCTTTCTAACTTTCTAATTTTATGCCGAGTACACATTACGTGTCCGTGTCAGCCCGGTTTTTGCGTAGAGTTTCAGTAAAAAATGGGGAAGTAACTACATACACTTCCATAGATTTACTGTAATTTCCTAGCTTTCTCATTCTAACTAGATGCCAGCACTAGATGTTACAACTAAAGTATCACATTTCTACACACTCAATGTGGAAAACGTAAGGAAATGAGAGCTAGTTTGGAAAGAAAAATGGTGTTTTTCCGTTAAGAAGAACAACTTTGGAGGCCAGCACTAAATGTTGCAACTAAGGTATATCTCTTCCTACACAGCACAATGCAAAATATAAAGAAAATACAGGGAAATGTGAGCTAGTTTTGCAAGACAAAATTTTTTTCCGGTGTGGAGAGTAAATATGCTGGCGTGCACTGGATGTTACATCTAAGTTTGATGTTTTTGTACATACTAATTGCAAAAAATAAGGAAATGAAAGAAAATTGGAGATAGATTTTTCAAAAAAAAATTTGTATCCCGGAAACGAGAAAACAATGCAGGCCCTACATTAGAGGTTTTAACTAAAATAGATTTTTTCTAAACACTCAACGCGAATAATTAAAGAACTGTTTTCTAGTTTAGCAAAGAAATTTCTACAAAACGATATTCACCAGTTTAGATTAGCAAAAGTGTTAAAGACGTAGCTCAAATTATTTTCTTCTCCAACTTCGAGATGTGTAATAGATAAACTGTTAAAAAGACTTACTAATACTTATAAAGGCGAGACCTACAATCCTAATATGTATTTGTGGTACTGGGTTCGATTCCCGGTGTAAACCTTGGATTTTATTTAATGGTTAATAAAAGAAATTTACTGTAAAGTAAGTTTGCTTATCGTCTCCGTCCACGATAAATTTGGTAGTTGGACGTTAAGCCGGCCTAAAAAAAATAGCCGATTACTTTACTACATATAAAGGTTACATGTAATGCGGCAAAAAATATGTTTAATACGAGTGTAAGATGGCTCTGTATAAGTCTAGTGAGTTACCAATATGGTTAAATGTGAGTGCAAGGTTATCCTATATAGGTCTAGAGAGTCACCAACATGGCAAAATTTGAGTGTCAGATTGACCTATACAAGTCTTGTAAGTTACCAACATGGCTAATTGTGAGTGTAAGGTTGACCTATGTAAATCTGGAGGGTCACCAACATTGTTAAATATGAGTGTAAGGTTGACCTATACAAGTCCTGTGAGTTACCAAGATGATTAAGAAACTATTTCATGAACTGAAAAAGAAAAAAAAAACCTTCCGAGCAAATTCAATTTATAAACCTAAAAAATACTGAGTAGAAAATCAAGAAATAGCCCAGCTGTAGTTACTGCATTTCTGTTTACTGAAATTGCCACTAGAGTTCTCCACCGGCTGGACTGTAAAGTAAGCTTAACGCCTACTTAATGGCGGCTTACGAGTCTATAATATGCCTATTTCTCATTTATCAATTTCATAATTAAACAACACAAATTTTGAAGTTTTTTGTTTCTGTTAACGATAACTAAGTAAAACATGAAGTATTATTCCAAAAGAAATATTATTTATCGTATTTTTAAAAGGAAATTTTTTTCTTGCTTAAATTGAAAGTTTATCAAATACCTATGAGAGAAATGTTGAAAAAAATAATTTAAATTAATTATTTCATTGATTTTAAAGCAGTAGCCAATCACAGCGCAGTAAGGTAGCAAGCGGTGGGCGGGTCATACCCACCTCTAGTTTAGTCACGCCCCTTCCAATGAAAACCAGTTATGGGCTGGGCCAAAGCGTATTAACAATGGTGCTACAATACCTACCTCTTATTTTTCTAAATCTTTCATTATTTTCTCATATTTTATTAACTTTTCTTTGTTATTTTAGAAAGAATATTAATCTTAAGTAGATATTAAGAACAAATGCTAACAAATTATTTTTTCAAAACAATATTTTCAATTTACAAGAAATTTCTTATTAAGTTATGATCTTTTTTGAATAGTTTTCGCCAATATTCGACAGTTTCACTTTACTTTATCCTACGAACACTCACATGACCTTTCTGACCGCGTGTAATGAGGTTGTTTCTGTATTTGATAGTTAATATTAAGGCCAATGCTTGATTGTACATGTTGGGTCGACCTAATGAGAATCGCAAGAAGTAAAACGATTGGAAAAAGTGGTTCTAGTCTGCTAATTCAGTGTAATGCGGTTGTTTATGTATTTGATAGTTAATATTAAGGCCAATGCTAGAGTGTACATGAAGGGTCGTCCTATTTTCAAATACAAGAAGTAAAAACGACTGGAAAAAGTGGTTCTTGTCTCCCAATTCAGTAGAATGCAGTTGTTTATGTATTTGATAGTTAATATTAAGGCCAATGCTTGATTGTACATGTTGGGTCGACCTAATGAGAAACGCAAGAAGTAAAAACGATTGGAAAAAGTGGTTCTTCTCTTCCAATTCAGTAGAATGCGGTTGTTTCTGTATTTGGTAGTTAATATTAAGGCCAATGCTTGATTGTACATGTTGGGTCGACCTAATGAGAAACGCAAAAAGTAAAAACGATTGGAAAAAGTGGTTCTAGTCTGCTAATTCAGTGTAATACGGTTGTTTATGTATTTGATAGTTAATATTAAGGCCAATGCTAGAGTGTACATGTAGGGTCGTCCTATTTTCAAATACAAGAAGTAAAAACGACTGGAAAAAGTGGTTCTTGTCTCCCAATTCAGTGTAATGCGGTTGTTTATGTATTTGATAGTTAATATTAAGGCCAATGCTAAAGTGTACATGTAGGGTCGTCCTATTTTCAAATACGAGAAGTAAAAACGGCTGGAAAAAGTGGTTCTTGTCTCCCAATTCAGTGTAATGCGGTTGTTTATGTATTTGATAGTTAATATTAAAGCCAATGCTAAAGTGTACATGTAGGGTCGTCCTATTTTCAAATACGAGAAGTAAAAACGATTGGAAAAAGTGGTTCTTGTCTCCCAATTCAGTAGAATGCAGTTGTTTATGTATTTGATAGTTAATATTAAGGTCAATGTTAGAATGTACATGTAGGATCGTCCTATTTTCAAATACAAGAAGTAAAAACGACTGGAAAAAGTGGTTCTTGTCTCCCAATTCAGTGTAATGCGGTTGTTTATGTATTTGATAGTTAATATTAAGGCCAATGCAAAAGTGTACATGTAGGGTCGTCCTATTTGCAAATACGAGAAGTAAAAACGATTGGAAAAAGTGGTTCTTGTCTCCCAATTCAGTGTAATGCGGTTGTTTATGTATTTGACAGTTAATATTAAAGCCAATGTTAAAGTGTACATGTAGGGTCGTCCTATTTTCAAATACAAGAAGTAAAAACTACTGGAAAAAGTGGTTCTTGTCTCCCAATTCAGTAGAATGCAGTTGTTAATGTATTTGATAGTTAATATTAAGGCCAATGCTAAAGTGTACATGTAGGATCGTCCTATTTTCAAATACAAGAAGTAAAAACGACTGGAAAAAGTGGTTCTTGTCTCCCAATTCAGTGTAATGCGGTTGTTTATGTATTTGATAGTTAATATTAAGGCCAATGCAAAAGTGTACATGTAGGGTCGTCCTATTTTCAAATACGAGAAGTAAAAACGATTGGAAAAAGTGGTTCTTGTCTCCCAATTCTGTAGAATGCAGTTGTTTATGCATTTGATAGTTAATATTAAGGCCAATGCTAAAGTGTACATGTAGAGTCGTCCTATTTTCAAATACGAGAAGTAAAAGCAATTGGAAAAAGTGGTTCTTGTCTCCCAATTCTGTAGAATGCAGTTGTTTATGCATTTGAGAGTTAATATTAAGGCCAATGCTAAAGTGTAAATGTAGGATCGTCCTATTTTCAAATACAAGAAGTAAAAACGACTGGAAAAAGTGGTTCTTGTCTCCCAATTCAGTGTAATGCGGTTGTTTATGTATTTGATAGTTAACATTAAGGCCAATGCTAAAGTGTACATGGAGGGTCGTCCTATTTTCAAATACGAGAAGTAAAAACGATTGGAAAAAGTGGTTCTTGTCTCCCAATTCAGTAGAATGCAGTTGTTTATGCATTTGATAGTTAATATTAAGGTGAATGTTAGAATGTACATGTAGGGTCGTCCTATTTTCAAATACGAGAAGTAAAAACGATTGGAAAAAGTGGTTCTTGTCTCCCAATTCAGTAGAATGCAGTTGTTTATGCATTTGATAATTAATATTAAGGCCAATGCTAAAGTGTACATGTAGGATCGTCCTATTTTCAAATACAAGAAGTAAAAACTACTGGAAAAAGTGGTTCTTGTCTCCCAATTCAGTAGAATGCAGTTGTTAATGTATTTGATAGTTAATATTAAGGCCAATGCTAGAGTGTACATGTAGGGTCGTCTTATTTTCAAATACAAGAAGTAAAAACGACTGGAAAAAGTGTTTCTTGTCTCCCAATTCAGTGTAATGCGGTTGTTTATGTATTTGATAGTTAATATTAAGGCCAATGCTAAAGTGTACATGTAGGGTTGTCCCATTTTCAAATACGAGAAGTAAAAACGATTGGAAAAAGTGGTTCTTGTCTCCCAATTCAGTAGAATGCAGTTGTTTATGTATTTGATAGTTAATATTAAGGCCAATGCTTGATTGTACATGTTGGGTCGACCTAATGAGAAACGCAAGAAGTAAAAACGATTGGAAAAACTGGTTCTAGTCTGCTAATTCAGTGTAATGTGGTTGTTTATGTATTTGATAGTTAATATTAAGGCCAATGCTAGAGTGTACATGTAGGGTCGTCCTATTTTCAAATACGAGAAGTAAAAACGATTGGAAATAGTGGTTCTTGTCTCCCAATTCAGTAGAATGCAGTTGTTTATGCATTTGATAGTTAATATTAAGGCCAATGCTAGAATGTATATGTAGGGTCGACATATTGAGAAATACAAGAAGTAAAAATGATTGGAAATAGTGGTTTTTGTTTCCTAATGCAGTTGTTTTTGCATTTGGTAGTTAATATTACGGCGAAAACTTTCCCACGTCATTATTCGAAGAAGGACGTTAGTGGCCCTGTTGAAGTGTAAGTTTAACAGAAAGAGGAAAACCAGCTCCTACACTTGCCGGATATTTCTTCTGAATATAAAGGATTTGCGTTATAGAGAAATCGATACTTTGAATAAAGAATCTGGGACCTTCCAGCTTTACCTAGAAGACCGCCTTCAGACTAAATAGGGAGAACGTTGTGTAGAATGCAGACAACGGACGGACTAAGTTTCTGTTATGTATGTAATCGTGTCTTAAGGCTACATTTTTCTGAATAATTCTGAATAATTTATTAGTAAGTACATTATTAGTAAACTTGTATTTCTAATTTCCTAAAATTTCTGCCATTGAAGCTTACTACTAAAAAATATCTTTGACGTTTAAAGTTGGTAATTTTCTCTAAACTCTGCGCCAAAAACAAATATTTCCTAAAAATAAATTAAATTTTGTAATGCAATCCAGTTGTACATTCTAGTTTTATTTGTATTAATGATTTGTTTTAGATGCCTGTATAAGATTTATTGAACTGGTATCTTAAAAGTAATAACTACAAAAATTGCCATAAGATATCATTTGTTTTTTGATAGTTGATTTAATGAAGAATTTCGTGGCATGAAAATTTGCATGCATAATTTATCTAATTTAAAGTAAATGCACAGATCCCTGCAAAAGATCAGAATCAATGGAGCATTGTATTAAATCGCTCCAAAAGCTAGAAAGGGATTGCGAGATTAAATTTAATACTCATGTATTTGAATGATAAATGGCTAAACACTGCACAAACTTTCACAAATCTAATTGTTAATAAAATGCTGTTGATTATTCCACGACAAAAGAGAGAGAGA
Source organism: Rhodnius prolixus (assembly GCF_049639745.1). Classification (NCBI taxonomy): domain Eukaryota; kingdom Metazoa; phylum Arthropoda; class Insecta; order Hemiptera; family Reduviidae; genus Rhodnius; species Rhodnius prolixus. The sequence goes on along the minus strand of NW_027411583.1, from coordinate 6,775,702 downwards.
AAAAAAAGCTTTAATACTGCTTAGAATTGTAAAACTGTAAATCAGATTTACACGCGATAAAAAAACAGAAGATACAAAATCAGCCAGGAAGAGAGATTAAAATGTTGCCCAGAAATGTAAAGGACGTGGTTGTAGACAGTGCTGGGATTATGTTGATACAGAAACTGTAGTCAGTTTTAAAAAGGTCTTAAATTTAAAAAATAACCTCACCTAAGTTGTTAATTTACTAGGCTAATAATTTTTTTTCTTTTTTGTTCACTTTATCCTGTCGCTTAAAAACGGGAAGCATTGTATTCGAGTTAGAGCTTTGAAAGCGGAGTTAACACAGGAAAATTTTCGCATCTGGCAATCTGTGAACGTGTTTTACCATTTTTAAATAATCATTTTTTTATTTTATTTTATAATCTCTGGGCGATTGTACATGTAGAGGAGAAGGTGGTTATATGGGACGGGATTGGAATTCGGGACACCCCTTGTTTTTGTGAAACCAGTAGTGCTATCTGTTAGTTTTTGGTGCCTTACTACACTTTTGGGGTAGGCTTTGTCTGCTGCAAAATGCAGCGCGTCCAATCGAGTGGCAGCTTTGTTCAAAAGAGGACCGTGTTGATTTTGTCAATGCTAAAAAGTTTTCTTAAGGTTGATTTTCCTTTCCTTTTGGTTAATACCAAGGAAAGTTAGAATAATTTCCCTTAGACATTAAAAATGTAGAAAGTAGAGAGTTTTAAATGCCAATATTGTGGATTTCAAATATGAATGTATATTGGGAAAAAAATGAGGTTATATTGTACGCGGTGTAAGGTGGTATTATGGGACAGCGTTGCCCCATATATAAGAACCTCGTTAATCGTCTGCCGGACAAGTGTGAAAAGTGGCCCTGAGGACGAAACTAGTGTCTTATAATTTTTTTTTTTTTGCACAGGGTACTAATATAAAGGGCCTAAAAAGATCATTTCAAAGAATAATTGACATTTCTCTAAGAAAACTGATTACACCCTAATTTTTATCCTTAATTTACGATAATTGTGTAAAATATAGTTTTGTGGCATATATAAGGCTTATTTTTACAATTCATGGAGAAACGAGAACATTAAATATAATGATTATGTGTCTCCTATATTACCACCACACTTTCTGAAAACCCACGACAGACTTTTTCAGTGTAACTCCAGACTCCTTGCTGTGATCCACTCAGGACTCCAAATTTACAAAGACAAATAATGTATGTCTATGATTTTACTTCAGAGTAGATTTTAAATTCTGTAGTGTTCAAAATAAGCAAGGTAAAAAAAAGACCGTCCCATATTACCACCTTCTCATCTAATAATAGTTATTTTATCAAGTAATATTGCAAGAAAAAAATGTGAATCGAAAAGTTACAATGATTTATTTTAGGTGGCTGCGAAAGATTTTATTAATCTGGTGACTTAACAAATATTTGTACAGAATTAGCAAGGATATATATACTATATGTATGTTCAATAAGTATGAACACTGACTTAGCTTCAGCGCACACACCCTGGCTTGATTTCTTGAACGGCGGCCATCCAGGTTCCAGTTCCCCCAATGGTTTTACAATGTAGATAGACCCTACACATACTATCCCGCATTAGCATTAATATTAACTATCAAATTCAGAAACTGCAGCATTCCAGCGAAATTAGAAGACTATTTCCGCTTTTTCCAATGGTTTTCACTACTTGTATTTTTAAAATAGACCTACCTAATATGTAGAATCTATTGCAGGTCAGCTTTAAGTAAATGGAAGGGATGTGAAAAGTCCAAACAATGTTATAGAAAATTACTGGAGCCATTTTGGTGAAAAATCTCATCACTATAGATTTACAGAGTGCTCTCAAAACCTCCGCTTTAATATTTATGAACTTATTTGGTTCCTAAATTGTTTTCTAAGAATAAAATTTGAGTTTTTAGCAAATTTCTTATTAGAGATGTTTCGTTAGTTAGATACAGATCTTAAGCTTCAAACATTTTCTCAAATTTAATGGCTTCTAAAGCTTGTTTTTCCAGCAATAACTCAATTTTTTTTAAAAAAAATGGCATTTGTGAGTATCTAAATAACCAAAAGTTGTTCAGAGAAATAAAAATAAACAAACAAACAGTGAACTAATAAAATAAGGTAGTAAGAGAAATGTTTACAAATAAAAGAAGTAGTTAATAACGACAGATAATCTTATAAAGGAAGAGATAAAAATTCTGGGTATGCTGAAAGAAAGCTACATAGTATATACTAGGATTCTAGTAGCCATTAGTAGTTGTAACTGTAAATGTTGGGCTTTCTGACAGAAGGAAATCTTAATCCCTACCACACTCACGGACCTACCTTGTATTTACAGTTCGGATACTACAAAGAGGTTTATCTGATCATACAAAATGGATAATGAATGTGGGGCATCGATTTATTTCTATTTAATAATTGAATCTTTGATAACATCCACTTCATTCCCCACTTTCTAGATATGCCATAAATTAATTCAATATCAGATCTCTTGTTATTCAATGATTTTCATTAACTTAATCCTTGAGTTATGGCATAGTATTCTAAAAACTTTTATTTTATATAATTGTGTATATCTCAGATATTTTAGTATAATAAAAAATCTCTCTCTCTCTTTCTCTCTCTCTCTCTCTCTCTCTTTATTTAAAAAGTTTACAACAGTACAGGAAGTACAGTTAGTATAAAGGATATATGTTTAATAAGTATGAACATTGACTTAGCGTCAGCGCCACATACCCTGGCTTGATTTCTTGAACGGCGGCCATCCAGGTATCAGTTCCCACAATGGTAAGACCCCACACATACTATCCTGCCTTTGGCATTAATATTAACTATCAAATTCAGAAATTACAGCATTCCAGCGAAATTAGAAGACTATTTCCGCTTTTTCCAATGGTTTTCACTGCCTGTTTTTTAAAATAGACCTACCTGTACAATATATTGCAGGCCTAATTATCAAATATCGAATACAGAAGCTGTAGAATTCTTGGAAAATTAGAAAATAATTTCTGCTTTTTCCAATGGCTTTTGCTTCTCGTTCTAGAAAATAGGTCGAACCCACACGTACAATCTAGCATAACCCTAATAATTAACTATCAAATTCGCAAACTCCAGCATTCCAGCGAAACTAGGAAACTATTTCTGCTTTTCCCAATTGTTTTTACTTCTCCTTTATCAAAAAAGATCGGCAAAAAATGTACAACTTGGCATTAGCCTTAATATTATATCAAATGCAGAAACAGGTGCATTATAGTGTAATTAGGAAAACATAAATAATTATTCCGATTGTTCTTTATTCTTCTTCTTCAAAATAGATCGTCCCATTATATTCAATCTATAATTATAATAGGCATTATTATTAACATTAAAAACAAAAACAACAGAATTCCATAGAAAGTAGAAAGAAAGATAAACCGTTTCAATGGTTTTTACTTCTTGTTTTTCAAAATAGATCGACCCGGCCTAGTACAACCTAGTGTTGCCCTCAATATTAACTATCAAATGCAGGTACAGCATCTATCCACAGAAATTAGGAGACTATTTCCACTTTTTTCCATGGTTTTTACTTCTTGTTTTTCAAAATAGATCGACCCAATATGTACAACCCAGCATTGCCCTTAATATTAACTATCAAATGCAGGTACAGCATCTATCCACAGAAATTAGGAGACTATTTCCACTTTTTTCCATGGTTTTTACTTCTTGTTTTTCAAAATAAATCGACCCAATATGTACAACCCAGCATTGCCCTTAATATTAACTATCAAATGCAGAAACAGCATCTATCCACAGAAATTAGGAGACTATTTCCACTTTTTTCCATAGTTTTTACTTCTTGTTTTTCAAAATAGATCGACCACACCTAAACAATGTAGCATTGACCTTAATATCAACGATGAATTACAGAATGAGCAGCATTCCTGTGCATTAGGAGAAAATTTCCAGTTCCTCCAATGATTTTTCCTTCTTATTTTTGAAACTAGATCGACTGCTTATGTACAATCTAAAATTAGCCTTGTTATTTATTGTCCAATAAGAAAACAGCAGTATTCCAGTGATGGAGACATTTTCTGCTTTTTCGAATTGTTTTAGTTCTTGTTTTTTAAACTAATCGTCTTAAAATGTTCTGGGTAGCCCTAGGCTTTAACATAAACTATTAAATATAGAACAGCAATCATCTAGTGAAATTGGGAGAAAAGTTCAACTTTTTCCCGTGGTTTTTACTTCTTATTTTACCAAGTAGATGGACACAACATGTACAATCTAGCATTGGCTTTTTTATTAAGCGAATAAATTAAGATTTTGGAATTGCTATTCTGCTCTTATTGCCTCAGAATCATCAGCTCTTTCAGAAATGCTTTATCCTGTTTACATTTTCTTACTGTGGCTCCCCGTTCTTTCTTGGTGCTGTCCGATTACTTATAGTCATAAGCTTAAACCAATTACTTTATTGTTAGTGTTTGTTAATTGTTATATTGGATTTCATGGGTCATGTGCCTAGATTATTTTGCAAAATTTATCTGTTGAAACAATGTACTAAAAAAAAGATGGAGTTTTTTCCTAGCTGAAAGAATCCCAAAAAAAAGGAAAAAGGAAAGCATTAACTTCCTAAACCAAAGCCCTTGAAAAAATCTGGATTGCCCCTATAAAAACATCAAAATATTTTTTTCAGTTTAGTAAGTTCTTCAAGAAAATAAAAAATATGGCATTCTTTTTCTTTTTAAATAGTGTGCTATTGTCGTCATAAGCGGTTTATTACCATTTCTACTCCTGGCTTAATATTGAACTGTTTTGAAATTTTAAGGTAGCAACACTGCAAGTCTTGCAGCTGTTCTTGTTCGTGTCTAGTTGCGTTGAGTTGGTACTTGAATGTATTGGAAAAAGTTATTCTTTACTTTACCTACTATTGTTTTTAATTCATATTGATATCTTTATCTGTCCACTGCATACTTAGAAATAATGCCAGCAATTATTACTGAAACCAACATTTCTTAGCATTTGTAAGTACCTACTTTCTTCTTTTAATTGATCTCTATTTGTGACATTTATTTAGGTTTTAAGTCTACTTCTCATAATGTTTACCTAAATTAATATTAACTATTGGATCATAACAATCAAGCGACAGCTACAACAGCTGTCCACCTAGTTGCATCTATTTCTTATATTCAACATATCTGCTGACCAAAAGTTTACAAATAGTCCTATATATTCTGTAACCCTTTACATAAAGGCCTTCCGCTAAGTCTCTTACTCCCCAAAATGCCTATAAAGCTTTTCTGGGGCCCCTCGTTTCTCCATCTGTACCAGCAATCGCCTCTAGATTAAGGTTCTACCATACCCGGCAATCGAACTGTACTAAGAGCTTTTGATTCGTCCGAACAATAAATTGCAACAAAAGCCAAATTGCTTCTTTACAAATATTCTAACATTTATTTTCTCTTCTGAACAATCTCCGTCTTCGTTATAATACCAGTACTTCAGAATTAGTAAACTCTTTCTACTGCTAGAGATAAACGTTTACTTCTAAATACGGCTACAACTCTCAGAGACTTCTATTACCGGTGCAATTTTCTCACCTCTTTTATAAGAGGTTAAAAGTCGAGGTTTTCCCCAAATATATAGTATATAAATGTCTTAACTCTTTCAAAAGAATACTCCCCATCCGAAGTTTCCCCAAAATTCTTTGTTTCCTTGTATTAACCATACAAATGTTTTTCCTATAGGAGTCATGTTCAGCTCTAGAAAGGCTAACTTAAGCTCATGCTGCAATTTTGCCTGTATTACCACTTATTGGCGGAAGCTATTATTTGCAACATTCAGTGTTCTCAGTTAGATTAGTTGACTCCATATTCTACTTAATAGCACCTAATGTAATTTTAAATAATGTCGATGATATTTGGTCCTCATGTGTCAGGCCTGAGTTTACGTCTGAACTCTAGGATTTTTACCTCTCCTTAGTTCCAAGCCCCAGGCACTTTTCAACAAGCAGAATCAATTTTTCCAACAACCCAGTTCCCTCATACATCGGGACATTCTAGGTTTGAGGTCCTTAGAATTTCAATTTAAGTATTCTAAGCGGAAATTCAAAATTATGGTTTTGCGAATATATATGTATAAATAATTCCCTTACTTAAAAGAACACTATATATAGCTTCTAAATGTTCAATTATAATTATTTCAGTGCAGACACAGTGTAGGAAGAATCAGTTAGGATTTCAAAACTATTTAAATCTTCTTTCACACTAAACTCCTAAACCAAATCCGCCGTATAAGACTTCAATAATGAGAACAATGAAAGTGAAGTGGGACTTGAATATATCCAGCTTTTTTATTACATTTTTCGCGATTTGCACAATACCTCTGGGAGTTTCATTATCTTTCCTAAGTTCTTCCAAATTGCTGTTTAAAATTCCATCTCACTTTTATTTTTTGTATTTCTCATCATTTATTTATATATTTTTAAAAGGTTAATAATTACTTAAGAAACTTTTAGTCATATATTTTTGTTTTTAAGAACTTTTTTATTTTATGAATTAAAAGACATTATTATTTCAACAGTCTCTGTAAGATAGTAGTAGAATGACTAGTCCACTGAATTTGTTTAGGAAGTTGACTACATTTTGCCAGGAAATTTGTAGGTCATATGAAAACACTTTGGTGTTTTAGAGAATATAGGAATGTATTAGAGTAATATCTTTAACAAATAATATGTAGGCCACAGACTAAAACTATGAAGAATTTTAAATTGCTCTGATAAAAATCAAAACGTAAGAAATACAGTTTTTTATTTAGATTGAATAGGTATGTACAAAAACATGAGTTTAATTCTTTTTCATTCTTCAACTACGCCAACGAAAGTTTTTCGGAGCCAGTAACATGACTTATGATTGTAAAAATGAAAATCTAATTCTATGTAATAAACTTAGCCCTTGTTTTCATAGCCGGTTTGCGTATAGCGACGCTAAGCGCTATTTTCTTAGGCAAGTATATAATAAAGGAGGTTTTAGGCGTTGAGCACTTAGATCATTTAAGATTAGGTGTGCTCACATCCGATAATCTCCAAGATTTGTGTTTTGCGGGAAGTAGATGATCTCTCCATTTCCAAATTCTGAAGAAATATCTGGGGGTAAAAGGGAATCGATTCATAATTTAAAGTTTCTAGCCTGGAATGCTTGCTATTACGTAACTTTGAGCCGATGTTTGGTAGATGGTTCTGGACGGTAGAGGGGATTGTACCATCTAGGTTGGCCATTTTGGACTGAAGAAATAATGGCCATTCAGAAAACTAAATGTTTTTTATTTTATTTTTATAAGCTAAAGATAATTTTACGATTTGGATATCCTAGATTTAAAAAGAACTTTTAAAGATAATAATTTTTGGTTTGTTTGTTAAAACTTTTCCAAGCCAGATAATCTATTACCTGCCGACGAGATCATAATGTGCCAAAGGATACTTTTAGGAGGATTTTATTTCCATCTAAAAAAGGTAAAAGTAATGGTTATTTTCTCATTCTTTGAAAAATGCATGCCCTCTTGAATTTTATTTTTCCCTTTATTATCACTGAAAACTGTTGGGAAGGAATTTATTATCAGGCTTTACTTCTTCCAGACGAAGTAACATTAAGTAATTCTTGAGATTTTTTTTTTAATGATAAAAAAAATTAATGCCATTTACTTGGTTTTATTATTCGTTTTCGGGGAGAAACCAAGCGCGAGGCTATTTAAGATTCCAAGAGGGTTCATAAAGGCTACCTTGGAGTGACAGATTGCGAGTGTTTGGTGCTGAGCTCGGACATAGCTGTGGGTAACTCAAAAAGTTGCGCATGTATACAATTGGAAGGCCTTTGTCATTCATGGGAGGTTTTGCTTGTTACTTTAAAGAAGGGTTTGTGTTAAAGGGATGGGATGCCTGCGGAGATTTCAAAATTCCTGTAGGAATGTCTCTTTAATTTTTCCCCGCAAGTTATTTTTTTCTTTTTAATAATAATTAACCAGGTACATGTTAAATAAATGATTGTACGGCGAGCCAGATCTTGTCATTGATGTGATTTTAAATCAAGATTACATTGATGGAATGTCAAACATGCAGAATCTTTATGAAGTTGGACGAAAAGTTGAAAAAAAAGAGGCTAGGTGACTAGAAATCGATCTAAAAACTGTTTTAAAGAGAAACACAGTTCGTACCAAAGAAAGAAATGATTTATTGAATTGGACAAGGTCGTAAAAGAACGTACAGCCAACTTATGAAGCAAATAATAAATGTCGAAAATGAGCTAGGTTTGTATAGGATGATGCCGTTGTTTCAAAGCTCGCAAAATTTCCCCGATTCGGAGAGGATTTGGTCGTGCTAGCCTACTATATTTAGGAAAAGCATTTATGTTAGAACGGATAAAATTAAATAAAATAAGTATTTCAGCTTAGAGTAATAAATGAGAGTGGACCTACGCCGTAACTTTTTTTGAAAGTACAAATGCATCAACCCTTAAAAGACCTCTCGCCTCTTTCACTGATTATGTAGTAAATATTTAAAGTGAGATAAATAAAAATTTGAGTCAGTATCGGCAACATCAAAATGTAATGTGGCAATTAAAATGAGATTTATTAGATGATTAAAAATGGCCCAAAAGCTTTGTGAAATAACATTCACAGACAGACAAATGACTCTAGACAAATAACTAAACTGTTTAATAGAAAATTTAGGAGGAGGGAAATAGGAAAAAGACAAAAACGGCTCCGCCCTAAAGGTGTATAAAAAAGACCCTATTGGGAGTTAGTAAGGTATTACTGAAACTGCTGAAACCCCCATCTGTTTCAATAAGTGTGAACGGTAAATGAAAAACTAGGAAATCCACGTCTCCCTTAGGTTGTAGTTTTTCTTTTAACTAACATTATCAAAGCGTTAATAGAATCAAATAAAGATAAATGAGTTTAAAAAAATAATAATAAATTCTGATCCAGGGCTTATTGTTAAAAACTTTTAAATATTTTCAAATACAATTTTTTTTAAAAAGGCATTAATTTCTTGCTTTAAAATTTATATTTTAATTCCCCACTTTACATTTATTAAAAATTCTGAAGTGATCTATTATTCTATCAAGACATTGTAGAGGGATAAAAGTTTTTGAAATATTATTTTTATAACATCTACCAACGTATTAAAATTGAAAATAATTTTATTCTGGTTCATGAAAAAGGTATATTTATATTACTGACTTTATTATTTTTATATTTGACCTACTACTTCCACCAAATTGCATCCCTCAGAAGAAACAAACAAATTGGTTTAAAACTCTTACAGTTTATTTACATTAACCCTTTGTGATTAATTTCTGTAAAGATTTTAAGTAATAAAAGTCTGTCCAGATTTTTGAGAGAAAGTAAAGACATTGAACTTCCGTGATGTTTCGAACAGCTAGTTTATTCTCAGCTGGCCGCCTTTATAAGGAAAAGGTTGTCTGCATCAAGAACCTTGCCGAGGAGGTAAACCTAATGTTATCCAATCTAAAACCATGAAAAAAAGTCGACCTCTCTGGTAAAGTAATGAACGCGAAGATCGTCTCCTCCAACAATTGAGTTTAGTTTTAACTATTCGACCAAGTTGTATACTTGTTTTACTAAAGCGGGATATCTCAACAACCCATAAAATTTGGCCTATTTTGTAAGTATTTTTAATTTTTTTCTTAATGTCCAGTTAACATGGGCATGCTAAGAGGTACTACAAATGTAAATATTAATGCTATGACGAATACAAAATACACCCACATCCTCGGCAATCCTCTTTTAAATAATGGACCATAATTTCACAGAAATAAGCAGCCTATGACGGACATTCAACCCAAATTCAACGCTATTACAGTATTATTACAGTGCCTAGTAATTACAATATAGCAATATAAAGTTGCTTAATTAAGTATTCATAATTTTTTATTCCAATTCCTTTTTCTTCATATGATTTGCGTACTGGAAACTTTAAAATTTATTTGTTAATATAAGATTTTCTACTGAAGTTTATGCATACTTTTTTTGTTTAAAGGTTTGTGAGAATTTAGTTCATTTTTACGACTAATTTGACATTAATGTGCTGTCATATGAAATTCAGAAATGTGGATCTGGTTTACGTCAAAAAAAAGGGAAGGTGTTCGTTTAGTTTGAGATTAAGTTTTTTGATGATGACTTTTTTTGAAGTGGATGTTTTCACTTTTCATTCACAGAAAATATATACTTTTTTTTAAGTGATCATGGATTTAAGTGTCAATACCAGATTTCGTTGTCCTAACTTTTTTTTATTAATTTTTGGCATCTTTTCAAAACCTGTCATCTACCTGGTAACCATTGTTTTGGTGACTGGTTTGTTACGGAAAATTTGTCAAAGTATTCATAAATAAAATGTTCAACTTTATCTTTTGCAAATTGTCATGAACCATAATAGAAAATATCTAGAATTTTTATTATATTTACTAATATTTTATTTTTCTTAGGAATTTAATTATTAACAAAAGAAATGAGAATGAAAAAGAAAAATTCGCTTCGAAGCATCACATAATGTGAATGAATATCTACTTTTTTACCATACAATTTTGGTAAGTACCACCATGCTTAACGCTTTTATTACATTACGAATATTTTTTAGGCTTATTAAAATAGTAGAAAAAACATAATTTTATTGTCTGGATTTACGACTGAGTTTATTATTTAAAAAGAAAGAATTATTATAAAAAACAAATTTATTTTATGCCATAACCAGCATTAAATAGAGAATCACATTCAGGATAAATAAATGTCCAAAAGTTAAAGTTTATAACCATATGGAAGATAACTTTTCTAAATCTTTTGTTGTAGTTTTCTCAAAATAAAACTTTCCTGATCTTATTGGGTATGTGGGAATCAATACAATACGAAAGTAATACTTCCTGTAGCTGTAGTAATCGGATATAAAAGCAAACTTAGCAGATGCTTTGTAAAGATTATAATACTCTTCATATAAAGTAAATCAATTCATTAAAAATATCTAGTCTGATTGTTATATTTTCTTTAACTTAACTCTTGTAAGTGGAACACAGGCAGATTTTTGATTTAGGCTTTACCTTTTTTAAAGGCTTATTTTCTTTAACTTAACTCTTGTAAGTGGAACACAGGCAGATTTTTGATTTAGGCTTTATCTTTTTTAAAGGCGTCTTGAGTAACGAAGAAGAAGTGGTTTCCACAAATGGTTTGCATGTGTGTGATTGTGTTGATGTCAGCATAACCAAAACTTGTAAAAATCATAGATTGTTCAAATTTGATATTCTGTTCAGTTTTCCGTAGAACTAGATTGTTAGGAAGTATACTCATCTTATTTTATTTTAAGTTTTTGAAACAAAAAAAGATTTTCTTTTAACTTCCCAGTTAGTAGACAAGTGCATATGTTTTGATTTATAACTTTATGCCAGAAAAATTGATAAGAATGGCCAGAGGGGAATGTAATCTAAAGTTTCATACACAGGTCCTATCTTTAATGAGAAATAAATACTTTGTAAGAACTGAGTCCGTAAGCAAGAAAAAGTATGTTTAATTGGTTATTCTTTAAAGGGGTAAAGCACTCTATGTCAGTAATGCAATTTCTCTAGGGGGCCAGGAATGCACTTATGTTCTTGGGAAGCTAAGCATTAAAGCAAATTCAACCCAACCCACTTTGACCTGTTCGTAAATAGTCTAATTTTTATCCCCTTGAATGAGACTTGGTAGACCGAAGGGTGAGATCGACCCCCTAAACTCGACGAGAATAAAACTCCAGCTCATTTAGAGCCGTTTTTATGCGAAATATGTAGTGGTGTATTATCATCATGCAGAATTTTTGTATTATTATTATTAAAGGAGGGTACTCTATAGTTCCAATTGTGCTGCTGAATAGAGTACAATTGTGATAATTGCGCATTGAAAACCAACTTGAAATGCACCAACTCTTTAACAAAAGTTCTATTATTAAATAAAAGAGAAGCTAGGACTGTTGTTATTATACCGTTATGGTAATCCTAGCTTCGTAACACCTAGTAAACATTCCATGTTTAAAGAAAATGTTTAAGTTAGATTCTTTAAAATTAGTAGTAAGAGAGCGTCCTGTGAATGTTTCCAACAGTTTTTCATTAGTCTTTCAAAGAAATAATAATTTTTCGTCGAATAAAAAAAAACGCTTTCTTATATTTTCAGTTAAGAAAGTATAAAACTTAGTTTACCTTACTTTCTTTCTGACTTTTTTTTTTAAATAAATGACCCAAGTTTTGTGGATAAAAAGACAAGTGGTAAAGTTTTTTTGTACTATTTTTCTTTTTTTTTATTTGCTGAGAAATTCAACAAAAGGGCTTTAGTTTTGTTTGTGGTGGTTGTACATGTGTGGAGAGGGCCCTTTCAACCAAGGGGGCTGGTTGCCATCTGCAAGAATAGAGTTTTGGCAAGTGTGCGACATGTGCGTGCTCCTTCACACTTATTCTCTTAGAGTTCTCCTACCCCACACTGAATACCTCTCCTTAACCTAACTATCCAATCTTTCTTAGATTCTCAATTTATTTTCGTATTCTCTGCTCTCTCTTTCTCCCTTTAATCACTTTTATTCCATTATAATACCTAACATGGTAGTGTTAAGTCCACAAAGCTTTGTTGTAAGGAATTCTATTTCCAGTCCAAGCATTGGATTTTGTTTATTATGTTAATTTCAACTTTGTCCATGAGAGTGAATCCATAGTTTTGAACTATAACAGTCTATTTCAATAACAGGTACCCTATTTTGTGTGCCAGGGCATGTTGGAGTGTATAAGGAAATGATACGGCCGACATCCTGGCGTCCAAATACTTGAAGGGAAGGGGAATCCTTAATCCTTGGGTTGAAGAGGGAGAATAAGCTCTGCAGTACTACGCGCCGGGCTCTAGCCTCCCCGGTCTGAGGCAACTGCTGATTTATCAGCGCAGATCTAAGGCGAGCTCCGGCCTAAATAAAAATAAATTCTAAAAACTGATGACATTCCTCTTTAGGGTAATGTCTATTCAAGCTAGCGGACACCTGAAGAAGCTGCTAAACCTGGAACGTGATGGCGTCTACAGATTCTTGGAGGAAACTTGCAATACATCCCGTGACTGATTGTGATGGCCATTATCCAAAAGATTTAGACATCAAGGATTTCTTAAGAGATCTTGGACTGGTCGGATAGCTATAGAGACACGCCTGGCACCAGTAGTGGGACGAAATGGATCTTGAAGCTCTCAGGACACTGTTATACACCGGAAGAAAATGAATAAATATGTACATTGTTTATTTTAAAAAACAAACAGCAAATAGGGTTCAGAGTGTATATATACATATATATATAATATGCAAGGGTGGAAGAGAGAGAGAGTTTTGGCAATATTCCCAAGCACGTAGAAGAAATTCCAAACAAAGTATAATCTAAATTTGATGTATGCGTACAATGGATTTATTTAAGAGACACTTGGAACAGCAGCGGAGGTAGCAGGAGCAAGGGAAAAGTATAAGGATGGATAGAATAGGAATATAGTTATATCCAGAACCTTCTCCGGCGTCCCTTTTCTCAGCCCGGCTGTCCGCTTCGTAACCACTCTTCGGGGTTTCCTCTACATTAGCTCTCAACAGTTCTTCACTTGAATTCACTTTCACACTTAATCCTTTCCTCTCCTTTCACAGCCTATCGTCCTCTCTATCCCCACTTTTTGGCAGACTTTCTTTATTCGCATTTCCTATTTTGCCATTGTAAACCGCAAGGATGGAAGAATGACTGGGTCGTGAAAAGCCCACGGCTTGCTCTCAGTTCGCTAGTATTTATAATGATTAAAAATTATATCTGCAAATTTTCATCTAACTCATCCATGTTGCTCTTAAATAATGCCCGGATATAAATGCTATTTTTTTTCTTCTACTTATCTCCACAGCTATGCACATATTGAATTGAAGCTTTTATAACATTTCATTTCTTTTAAGTCTTATTAGAAAATGTACTGCTGTAAAGGTTTTCAATTTTTGAGAGTTCACTGTAAATACCGTTTCAAAATAAAATATCACGTTAAAATTTAATTAGAATTGAAAGCCACTACGGCACCCGGATGATAACCTAATGAACAAAAACAAGTGTGAGGAAGCTAACAAGGAAACCAAGGCTCACCGTCCCGCCTTGCTGAGCAAGGTGTGTGTGGAAGCCAAAACGTTGCGCATAACTGTCCCACTACAAGAAAGAAAACAAAATTGATTAGAGCCACTGATGTCCTCAGCAGATATATTTTAGTTAACAGGAAGAAAATTTACTAATAAATTTTGCGCATGTAGAATCTGAGTAACGATTATCTGTCGTTATTGCCTTTTTTGAATATACTAACATTAAAATGACAAAATTTCTGGCATCGGTTCGGCCATTTTAAAACCAAAAAATGTTTTTATAAGCTCACAAAAATCTTTTCTTTTTTTTTGTTTAGTAATCTCAATTTTTGCTTAAATAATATTTTAAAATTTGTTTATTTTTACTTGTTTGGTAAATGTTTTCTTTGTCTCATTTAAATTGAAATTAAACGTAAATATTATCCCTGCTGTACAGAGTTTCATCTGAAGTTATTATTTTTTTTAAGCACATCTGTTTCAATTGATGAACAACACGGATAGTCATATAGGTACCACTGGTTGGCCTATTATTATTTTGAAAAATGTTGTTTATTTATGTCAACTATCCGTAATGGATAGTCTCAGCACCCGAGAGTGGCTAGTACTGCCAGAAAATCTGATTGTGCTCTATCTAGAGCTAAGAAAAAAAAAATCTTCCAAACGTTTTTGTTTTATTAAGCAATGCAGCTTTATGCATAACGCGAAAATGGTAACCTAACAATAATTGCAGTTTTTTTGGATTGATACACTGGCCTATGATTTAAAACTTCGTAATGTGCGGCTATTATACAGAAATTTATTGTAAGTTAAGTAAATGTAGCAAAAAGATATTATTTTTGAAGAATATTTTCTTTTATAGTCCATGTGACATTTTGATGAAAAATGGTCACTTGTGGTCCAGTTTTGCTACTATTGCTACTACAATAAACTAGCTTCCATTACTTCCCGTGGAAAAATGAACGTAGTATTTCTATCAATAATAAACATACACCAAGATGTCGATACGCCGAAAAAAATAAAATAAAATAAAAAAATAAACATACAGGGGAAAAAGGGTCTGAGAGCCCTTTAATACCATTGTGAACTTTATTTCTCTTGCTCATTAAAAAGGTACTGGACTAAATGACACTCTGAGGGTGCTGCAAGCTTTTACCTGCTATTAATTTTGCCCAGACTATTCTAGTGTTGATGAATCAGATTTGGTAAAATAATTGCAATTCAGAAACGATAAAATTAAAGAAAGTATCTGTATTATTAATGTATTCCATTCCACAGTATCATGGATTACGTCTATACTCGTAGAGCTTGTACATTCCGTAGAGCTAATTCTCGACGGTTTGTTGTTTTGTTTTTGTTTTTATAATTGTTTATTTCATTAATGAGAAATGAAATATGCCTCACTTTCTCTTATTGCTAGAAAGAGAATATTGGGAGCGAAATTGGATCAGGAATTAGTCATATCGAGGCGTACAATTAATTAATAGTGCAATCAATTTTCAGAAAAAACTTCCATTGGTTCAATTGATTCGTTAACTGTGTTTTTTTTAAATCAAAATGTGTGAGTACTCAATAGTGAATTGAACGAATATTTGAAGTGCAATTCCATCTATAGAACATAATGGAATACACTTCGAAATTGTTGAATCTCACTCTAACACACTCCTACTAATAAATGGGGTGCGACAAGCAAACACTAACATGTAAAATGGCAGAAAATTCAAAACAAATGTATTTAAAATTTATAACTTTTTAATTTAATTCTAATTCGAGATTATTTCTATTACATTCCTATCCCTTTACTAAAAATATTATCTAGCTTTTCCAATTTTCTTAGAATTAATCTAATTTTATTAAAAATAAATATTTATCTGTTAAAACATTTATTTAAAGAGACTTTCCTAGTGGCACTATTTGACAAAGCGCTGCAAAATGGTTACATCTTTACACCTTTAGGTTAGCTTCTTCTACAAAATATTTTAGAGAAGTGAAATGTTCATAAAAGTAGGTCAGTTGTAAAAACCACTTTACCTAAAGGATTTTTTTTTCGGCTATTATGTTTTAACATGGTATATCAGTTACTTCATTTTCAGGAAATTTAATGACGATACAAAATTTAACATTCTTAAAAACTATAACAAGCAATTCACATACACTGGGCCAAAAAAGTCTGTGAACACTAACCTAAATTTTATTACTTTTATTATTATCTTATTAGAAACTTCTTTTATTTTCAAATGAAATATACTATTCGATAGAGAGAAACCAGAGTTTTTCATTTTATATTCAATCTTTTATTTTTGTTCAGCAGGAATATCACAATTAAATGTTTAACAAAACAACACCCCAAACGAATGCAAAAAAAGTCTGTGAACAGCTGTATAAATATGTAAAAACATTAAGATAACAAACAGAAAAA
Organism: Rhodnius prolixus; assembly: GCF_049639745.1. Classification (NCBI taxonomy): domain Eukaryota; kingdom Metazoa; phylum Arthropoda; class Insecta; order Hemiptera; family Reduviidae; genus Rhodnius; species Rhodnius prolixus. The sequence continues at coordinate 6,759,136 of NW_027411583.1, read as the reverse complement.
CGATTGAATAAAGTTTCAAAGTTCTCTATTGTATTGTAGAAACCACTACAGTCAGTTTTGTGAATAAATAATCTAATTAGTACATATTTAACCACTAATATGGAAGTTCCCAGACCAATTCGAGAACTTATTGTGACGTTGCGAAATGAAAGAAAAGTATTCGAGAAATAGGGAAGATAGTTCAAAAAAACCCTTCAACGGTGCATAATATAATTAAAAAGTACGGAAATGTGATTAGTAGGCCACGCAGTGGACGGCCACCAAAACTTAATTCCTTTCATAAACGGCAAATTCTGAAGTCTGTTCGAGAAGAACCCAGGACAAGCGCTCAAAAAATCAGTCAAGAATTATCAAGTGGTTATGTGTAAGCGTAACACCGCAGACAATTAGAAATAAATTACATGAATACGATTATTGCGGTCGAGTCCCGAGGAAAAAACCTTTAATCAATAAAATAAATAGTAACCGCCGATTGGATTTCGCGAAAGAATATGTTTCTAAGCCTTCTAGTTTCTGGGAAACCGTAATCTTTTCAGATGAGTCGAAATTCAATGTATGTGGGTCTGATTGACGACAAAAAGTGTGGCGAAAAAGAAATGAAGCTATGAAAATGAAAAATATGAAGCCTACTTTTAAGCATGGGGGAGGCAACATTCTGGTGTGGGGTGCATGAGTGCTAAAGGAGTGGGCAAGTTAGATCTAATAAATGGTATGATGGACCAATATGTGTATGTGGATATATTAAGACGCAATTTAAAAGAAAATTCAAAAAAATTAGGGTTGGAGGGAACGTTTGTCTTCCAACAAGACAATGACCCGAAACATACCGCACTAAAAACTCGGGAATGGCTTTTAAATAATACACTGGCGCCTAAACACCCCTCCACAATTGCCAGACCTTAACCCAATAGAACATTTGTGGGATGAAATCAGCCGCCAAATAAATAAACGAGGAATAAGAAACCGTGAACAACTAAAAAACGCTATTTTAGAAGAGTGGGATAAAATTCCAACATTGACGACCACAAAATTATTAGGATCGATGAAAGCTCGCTTGTTGGAAGTGATTAGGAACATAGGAGGTCCTACAAGTTTTTAAAATTTATAATTCACGTACAATGTGTAAGAATGATTTATTTCTGCAAAGTGTTCACAGACTTTTTTTGCATTCGTTTGGGGTGTTGTTTTGTTAAACATTTAATTGTGATATTCCTGCTGAACAAAAATAAAAGATTGAATATAAAATGAAAAACTCTGGTTTCTCTCTATCGAATAGTATATTTCATTTGAAAATAAAAGAAGTTTCTAATAAGATAACAATAAAAGTAATAAAATTTAGGTTAGTGTTCACAGACTTTTTTGGCCCAGTGTATGTATATTTTTCGAAAAAAAACAATGCTTTTATTACATTTTATTATTATTTTACTTCTAAATACAGCTTCTGTCCAGTACATAATTTTGATTTAACACGCGCTGTAGTAAAAGTAAAGATCAATCAAAGCTGTGATTTATCTGAGTCCTGAACACATGAGTTCTTCATTCCAGTAACATTAACTACTTAAAGATAGTCTATGAAATGAATGAGAATATCATGCACTTGTTTTGAGTATCGATTCCTTACCCAAGTTCGATGTTAATTCTTTTGCAGGAGGTTCATTTGATTAGGTAATTTCAGTCTAGCATCACGTTGTGTTATTTTTTTACGTGTATCGTTTTAGTTTCAGAATAACTGTCAAGATAGATTAGAAAATTATTTTTTGTGAATTATAAATTATTTGTGCAGGTATGTGAGAAATAATAACTTTAATGGAAATTGAAAATTTAGAAGAAAGTTTAAACATAAGGAAATCCTCTAAACTCTCTTTAAGGAAGACTTCCTCATCATTTCAAAAACATTTACCTATTTTATTGCCCTAAGAAGATATTACTTTGATGTCTGCTAATAAGAGGTATCTGTTAAAAGTTCTACTGCCATCAGTCTTCACGTCTTAAGGTATCGTAAATACTATAAAAGTTTAACTTTCTAGAATTTCGTCTCAGCAAAAATTGCAATAAGTTTTTGCTTTCGTTCTATTTTATGGCGCTCAATACCTGTGCTTGTTGGTACCCTTTTCAATGTAATTCAATGCCGCTTTATTTAAAAATTATTATTATTTACCGGCAAAAAGATATGTGAGCTAACTACTCCCTGCATTGAGCGTATGTGGGGATTCGAGTCTGGGACTTTCGGCGTTTAAAACAAGCACAATATACTGAGTTATTCCTTGTTTTAAATAGGTATGTAACCTATAGGTATGTTTTAAAAGCAAGAAGCAGACTTTTACATAATTAAAAAAAGAAAAGATTAATTAATTGGCATTTCTCATACGATTGTCATAGGAATCTTAAAAATTGTTCAGGTAATATCCCGAAGGAAAATTAAGGAATTGATTACTGGTCACAGTTTTGGATTATACTTCTCCCACATCCCAAACATTGTGATTTCATCATTGTGGCATGCCTTCTAATCATTGCATCTACAAATTAACTTCAAAGCAATCTTACCACTGACTTCAACAATAACATAGGGACTTGAACAAAAGCAACTTGACCCCAGTTCACCAAATAGTTTCGTAATATTGCGGCTTAATTAGCCCTATTTAGATCCTTGTAATTAACTGGAACAATGGTTCGTTGGTAGATAGTCCAAATTTTAACACAACCCATTTCATATTCAAATAATTGTAAATGTTAAATTATTACTTAAATGCCCTTACGTGGTTGGAAAGTTTTTTTTTTTTTTTTTTTTTTACAGAATTATCGATAACGAATTCTTCCATTATTAGAAAAAAGAATTAACTACCGGTTTACTTGGGCTAGCACATTTTGATCCTTTTGGCTGTATCTGGTATTTTTATTCTTCCCGCTCTGTTTTAATTTTTCATTACACCATTCCCTAACTATAACAATCTTTGCTAAAGAACAAGATTCGAGATCTGCAAAATACAAACGGATCTTTACGGGCGTACTTCACGGTTATACATTCGACCTATCGCTACTTACCGTGCATGTCAATTTCTTGAGTTTATTATCTTTGCTTTTTCAGGCATTTTTATTGACCCGCACTGATGAAAGCATAAAATATTTTATGCCCATTTTATTTTTTTGAGTGTCCGCCCATCTTCAGGATGTTAATAAATTGAGAGTGCCTCTGAATCATCAGCTTTGATCCTCCATTCTTTGATTTCTCCAGGTTGATCCAGATACCTGAATTTTGTCAAACAATTCCTACCCTCTTAATCACCTCACAATAGAAGTTATTCTGATTAATTAAAGTTATTTCTTTTTTCGTTACTTATTTCGTCCTTGGTCTACCTTGGTGGATAATATAGCTGATTTTGTCCGTCTTAGTAAGCATCTTTTTTGAATCCGTGACCGGTTTTGGATTTTCATCTATCACCCGAGAATGATTTAAGCAGTTTATGGTGTAGAAAATTCGACTTCAACTAAATTTCTGAAGCACTCTGCACTTGCTGACTTGATTGGATTTCAAAGCAATACGTATATGTTAATTTAACTTAAGAATGCGTTATAAATTTTTTCTGGAATCAAAAGGTACACCTACAAGTGGTCAGTAGGAAAAATTTGTTACCTTAAAACTACTATCTGTATCTTCACTCCCTACATTTTTGCTAGGTGTGTTGATAAGTTAGCGAACCACATTTTATAAAAGTTAAAATTCCACTAGATGTAAATTTGCCTTATAATTGGTATAGGTCTTGAGAATTTTTTTTTATCATCTCTTTTTAAATTTTCAAATAATAGCAGAGAAAATGAGTGAAGGAAAATTTAATTAGAAAACGCTTGTGACATCTTCTAAGGAGACGTTATGTTGAGGCCTGACACTTTTTGTTTTTAATTATTCTACATTTCTCTTAAGAATGTTTTGAATTGATCTTTTTCTATTTCTTCCAGTTTAATATAAGAAAAACACGCACAAATAATTTAAGTATTGATTCAAGTAAAATAATAAAATTAGATTTTGAGTATTTCTATTGACATTTGGGTTCCAAGTTTAGGAATCGCTTCTTAGCTCGGTAACGTTATCTTTCTGACCACATCGTTTTGTCTTTTGACTGAAAATTATTGAGAATGGTATCCCGGCTCTTCTCTACATTGCTAAGACCTCATAACTTTAAAAAACAAACAAAATTTTGTTATTATAATTATCGTTAATATTTTTCCATCCAGCATTGCGAGCCTATTCACATTTTATAATAATGTTTGTTTTTTATTAATTCCACCAATGCTTGTCTGTTTTTTAATGCCGTTCTGATATGTACATTTTTGCCATCTCTGTTGGAATATGCTATTCTTTTAGATTATATTAAAATACTCAAATTTAGATTTTTATGTAGCGTTTAAGGAAAATATAAAAACAAAAAGAAATATATTATAAATTTATTGGATTATACGTTTTGAAAAATAATTTTTCAATGTATCTGATCTTATATAAATTAATGTCTGAGCCTTCCTCAGAAAGAAGCCAGTAGTATGCTCAGGTTCCAGATTGCAACCCACTTAAGGAACCTCTTGCGTGTCCAGAGCAAGTACCCTCAAAAAAAAAAAATATGGCCACATCATTTTTTTCCCGGCCTCATTTCATCCGACGTATATACTAAATTAGCTATGTCCTGTGATAAGAGAATGTTCTTTCCACCACGAAAATATGCGTGTCATTCAGGTGTCCTTCAGAAAAATAATGGAATGTCTCCTAAACGATGCTTCTGCAATATTAAGATTATTATTATTATTGTTATTATTATTATTATTGTTATTATTATTTTGCTTAATATTATTTAAATAATTGTTTTCAAAAATGATGACAAGTAATGCAGTAAAGCAGTGGTCGGCAAACCACGGATCACCTAGTGACCCACTGAGAAAATTTTAGTGACCCAGTAAACAAATCTTGATTACGACGATCGGTAGATTTTCTTGCCAACGAAATGAAAATATACCTGTATTGGATATTTGTTGCAAAATGTGATGAAATTCTATTATTATTACGCATTGAGTAAACGTTTTAAACATGTACTTTTCCGCTAACATTTTATGATTTCTTTCAAGTTATAATTTAGGTTTTGATGATAATAAATTTGTAATTATCTTTTTCAGGTTTATTGGATTTTCCCTTTTGTATTTTTTATTATTATTATTTTCTACACTCTGTAATCTAAAATAGAAGTGATGTGACCCACCAGCAAAAATGACCCACTTGTAAGAAACGTTGCCGGCCCCTTCAGTAAAGTCTGTTCAAACAATTGTTTAAGTGAGATTTAAAAGTTGTCAAACCACTTTGTTCTCAGAGTGCATTAACAGATTAAATTTAGAGATCTCCACTCTTACATCATAAAACCAAAAGTAACGACAACGTGGAATGGAAACTTCTTGGTAATTGGATAGTAAGAACTCTTACTAAGGCTTAGTCTTGTAAAAGTGTTCCAAGAAGTTGAACGTTTTAGGTAGAGAATTAAATTTCGCTCCAGGCATCGTAAGTTTGTGCGTTGAGAATGTATTAGCTAAAGCAAACAGTCCGCCTAGTAATTATTGTAGTAAATGACTGGAAGAACTTTGCAGATTTAAAACCAAATATTAAGGAAAACATTGTCTGGAAAATTAATAATAGTAAAGTCAGCATTTTAAAAAGCAATTATTCACGTTACATTTAACTTTTAAATTTCTCCTACCAGTTAGTTTAAACAAACAGAAAACAATTTAACCGTTTAATGTTTTCACTAGCAAAGTAGATGGCCATTTTATAAGAATGGAATTTTTCGGTTAGAGAAAGAGAATAATATGGTTATTTCTTACCACAAAATTGTATAAGGATATGTGGTTTTCTTTTCTTCACTCATTCTCCTCTCGAATGTATTTTTAGAGTTAAGTCTTTTGATGTTCCGTCCTTTTTCGTTTCAGAGGCTGTGTGACCGCCCATCTGCTAATTTTCAAAGACTCCCCAGAGGTTATACTGCCTCATTCCACGCTACTCTTTTGACTAGGTTTGCTTTTGATAATAAAGAAGATTAAAAATCCAATTTTTTCTTCCACCATAATCTTCTTTTGGAAACACTCCCTCAAGAAATATTATCCAAAAAGTAATTTTAATTTTCTTATACCGCTCGTAAGGTGAAGCATTGAAATCGAGCAGATTTTAAATTTTGAATATTCAGGCCACTGCGTAGTAGAGAAAAGCATATTGTGAACACCTCACATCTAGATTTTCTAAGGTATCAATGTTTTCAAATTTTAAAAACGTATTTATTGTTACTAACAATATCCAGATTGTAAAAATATTCGTAACAGTGAAGTAACATCTTAGACGAAACCCCCAAAACTATTTTTCCTATAAAATTATTCAAATAAAAGTTATTAATCCCATGTTATAATCATTTGAGCTATATTAATACAATCTCAAAGGAGTAAAAAATCCATTCTGTAAGATCAGTTATTTATTGTTATAAATGTCAGTTATTTATTGGGTATATATGTTCAGTTGGCTAATTTATCGGAATTTTACTGACTTTCTTTTATGAAAGAGCCATTAAAATAGTTCTAGAACATCCAGAGTGGATCCAGAAAGAAGTGTGAATATGTATTCTAAATTATTTGAACCTCCATAGTAAGTCCAGTTGTCATACCTGGTTAAATGACTGGGTCCCGTCTGAGAAGACTTTTAACAGTATTGTTTTTGTTCAAGGACGCACAAGATGGCGTACATATCATGTTGGCACTTCTGATTGTTGAATGAAAGACGAGGAAACTAAATCTGGTAATTATAAAGGAAATCTACAAGAAAAGAGTATATTCGTATGAAAAGGAGCCGAGATCAGTTTTCATTCCCATTATTGGATAGCATACTGATTAGACAGATGATATAGTAAGATTGCTGGCGTTTGGTATGAGATTAATTGAGGTGGACTTACTTCTGGAAGGAAAATGAGTATTTCTTTTGCGGAGGTGAGTTTTGGAAAAAGCAGTGCTCTCTTAGTGATCGAGAATTTAAAGTTGTTATTAGATCTAATCAGGGAAATTCCCTACCAGCTGTCTCTTTTTGTAACATAGCAGTACTTCATATTCTGTGATTTTTTAGAGGTCTTCTAATCCGCCTGATTCAATTACAGGAGTTAACCTTTCATTAATTCGTAACCTAACTTGCTGTGAACTTCTTCCAAGTCTTGTAATTAACATAAGAATATCAGCCTACATAATAGAACCACTGAATAATAAATCTTTCCGTACTAATGTATAATCAGTTCAGTTAACTCTTTGAGACACACGATTTTAAAGAAAATAAAAGCCCTAGTTGCACAGAATTTCTTTTATTATAAAATAATGGTAATAAACATTCATTTCCATTATTTTCCATCTGTAATCATCCCTCTCAAATAATTATCACTCTCAAAATACAGAAAAAAAGAAAAGAAAAAATTAATACCATTTCAATAGTCCTTTTTTAGTGTGGGACACTGGTATTGTATAATACCACTATGCAACTAATGCTTTATATAATGTTCATTCAAACACAACTTTTTGACCAAAACAAGGCGGAACTTTGCAGACAGTACAGCACTGTCCTTCAGCGCACTGTTTCTTGAAATGTTTAAGTTCCATGTTTTGACCCAATATTTTTATAAACAATATATGAATTAACAACAGCTGCATCCAAATAATAGAACAGTATGCGGTGCCACCATTTTTTTACTGTCGGTCAAGTTTATAATAAATATAAAAATTATTTCACTTATTTTCGCATTTACCATTGGTGCATAGCACTGCCAACTGAATGAAAATCTTTAAATAACATATTAAGCTGTATGTATGAATAACTTCAACTTTTCGAGGTGGGTTAAAATATATCCCACCATGCATCAAAAGCTAAGCAAAAGGTGGGACAGTATTTAACCCACCTAGCCGCAAAGAGTTAATATGCTGCATCGTTTTGGTTAATTGTGAGACCCATTTGCTGGGTTCCAAGTTTGTAGGCGCGTACGAACATTCAAAATTACCTGGTTTATGTATGTAAATAATGTGTTCAAGAATTATACTGTACATTAACCATCTCTAAGGACTTTTAGTATCAATCATTTTGTAATTATCACTTCATTAAAATTTATAATTATAAACTTTGAACAAATATAAATCGAACGTACAAGGGTACTTTATAGAACAGCGGTTTTATTACTTCTTGCTTGTCGATTTTCTGGAACATTAATTCCAGTAAAACGAATGCGATTAACCGTCTCTCCGAGAACTATTAAAGGGTTATCAAAGTGGTTTTTTAACGAGATCAAAAGGGTCTGTATAAAAAATAAAAACGAAACTTGGTTGGGGTAGAGATGTCTTTCCGGATTAAATATTTATTTATATGATCGGTGGATGGTAATATGACCAGAAGCAGTTTGAACGTTTAACTGCGCTTAAAATTTTCATCCACTTTTTTATCATTCTCACTTTCTTTTACTGTTACTACGCCCTTTAAATATAAACATTAGAGCAATTTTATTATATTTACATACCTTTCTGTTTATATTATACCTTTATTGTTATTTCATTTATTTTATATTTTATTAATTTATTGTGCATCAATGTCCTTAGCCTTAGATAATTGGCGTCCAGATTCTTTTTCAATGTGACAGTTTTCCTTTTCTTCGCCTACATAAAACGAGAACCAAGCGTCTAGCTAGATTAAGAGAGATGATTATGGCATTTTTTGGACATAAAGATTGAACAGTAACCTATTTTGTTCAAAGGCTTCTAAAGGCACTTACCAAGCCTCTATATCACCGCTATTTTTTAACTACAACAGACCAAGTTGCTGCATTAGCTTGATTTTCTGTAAGTTTCATTTTTTTGTAAATACTGAAATTTTTACATTGAACTTTTCATTTTGGTAGAGAAACTGAATTTTAATTTGAACAGTATTGAAAAAGAAACTTAACAACTTTATATTTATTGCGACTAAATTTATAATTAAAGCCAATGTAGCCTAACTATAATTTATGAAAATTAGTTTAAATTGGTTTCATATTTGTTGGTTAAAGTTTAACAAACTTAACTTCTTCCCAAGTAAATGTTATGACAGAGCTGAAATTAGCGTTCGGCTGGTGCTTGTTGATGAGGCTGCTGGGTTCCCTCTTTGCCTTCATTGTCGAACAGGCGCGCGCGTCCCAACACAAGTAGCCAGCCTTCCTTAAACCTTATTAGATTATAATTATTGACGTTCAGAGTGCAGAGCGTTAAAGCTTAGTTAACGGATTGTAGCGGTCGGCATTGTCTGGAAGGGGGGAGGGGAATTATTATTGCGTTAAATATGTTATGAGATTTATCAATGAACGTGTTTGGGTTTGATTGTTTTCTTTGTTTTATACGATTATTTAAAGTTTGATATTATTTCAGTGTTTGCCGTTGAAGTATGAGTTAAAGTAGCCGTATAAAGCTAGTCAAGTGAAAGTAGCGAAGGAAATGGCTGCCAGTTTTTACCTTCTCCTACGACAGGTGAGAATATTGGGTTTATACTAGATTTTCAATGAAAATTATCTTTAGGTCCTCTGAGCCATAAAAAAGATATTTTTAGAACATTTCTCTCTCCATCTCTGGACGTACGAAGTGTATAAAATTTATCTTAGAATTTCATTTATATGATCTTGGGCGATGGCTCTAATTTAAAAAAATTAAGTGAGCGCTGGATAAAGTAACGATTGTTATATGGAATTAAGAAATGCAATAACCGATTCTATATCTGTTATCACTTCCCAAGATGCTAACTCCTGTCAGTGAAGTTTTAATCTTTAAATGATGTTTTGAAGGCTATAAAAATAAACATAACTGCTTTAAATACGTTTATTGGAAGTAAAGACATAAAATGTTGACATATTTAAATCGCTGTACGAATGTCATGCTTGTATTTGATAGAAAGTCGTGACTATCTTACAGCGTAGAATGAACTCATTTTTATCTTAGATCGATTTAATTTCAGTTTAACAAGAATATTATTTTCATAAAATAACACGAAGCCTAATTAACCCAAACAGTTAGTACATTACTCAGTTGTAAACATTTGAATAGCATTTTATTGGCATTTGTTTTTATCTGAAGTACGTGGATGTTGTGGCTAAATAGGCATTATTTTAACATAGATGTCGATGTGAGTGAAATCTGTGTTGTGTATAGACTTAATCTTACGTCCACAATATTTGACCCTACAACTCTACGCCCATCGTTGCTAATTTTCTCTGGCTAAGTACTAAAGAGAGTCTTATTGTTAAGTGGAGAGTTAAGAGAGAAATTCTCTATTAACCCGTTGCCGCAAATGACGGCTATAGCCGTCCGATCTTTGTTGATATGTAGGCAAACGACGTCTATAGCCGTTGTGCACATTTTAATTAATAAAAAAAAGTACAGCGTTAGTACGAAGTGTACTAACGCATACACTTGTTAATTATTGAATTAGTAAAGCAAATGCTGTATAGTCGTCACGACGGTCATAGCCGTCATTTGCTCTGGAAAGAGAAAAAATGACATGATGGGCAAATGACGGTTATAGCCGTCGAGAGTTTTTTTGGAAAAACCGTGGCCAAATGTGATAATTTTTACTTCCGAACATACAACTTACACTTGATTCCATCTGGCAGTCATAAACAATTGAGAAAAAAAAAGTGTGTCTCTGAGCACGATCATCAAATTAAAAGTGTGCGGCAACGGGTTAAAGTACTCGTATATTGGTTGGAATTCTCAGAGAAATTTCTGATCTATACAAATGAATCATTAAATTTTTATATCATAAAAAAGTCATGTGGAGCAGTTTGTACAGTAAGAAAGCCTACATTATTAAGTATGAGTGGGTCCTGCAACCACCGTCCCAAGTTATGTGATATCCCTACAAAATGAACAGCATGCTTTGTTTAAGTTTATTATTTTAATTTCACTTCTTAAGAATTCATTTAATTTGTTTAATATCTTTGTCCTGTTAATCTCTTGACTAGATTTCGCCTCTCATTTTTTTTTTTTTTTTCAAGTGCATCACACCAAATTTTGGTCTTGTGTTTATGGTTGTTTTTATTATTTTCATTCACTCTTGTGGCCAAAACAGTTACTACACTTCTCAGTGGTAAACTTTTCTATTGCATTTTACGAGGGTCGTTTGAAAAGTTCGTGCAAAGTCAGAGAGATAGCACTACTGGCGCGTATCGAGGTTATGTTTAGTTAGTAGCATCTCTTGGAAGAACATACACCAAGTTTCAGCCAGATCGGTCTATTTCTTTGTGTTTGGCATTCGTTTGAATCGAGGAAGTCAAGTGATTTTCAAAAAATGGACGAAAAAGAATTTCGTGTGTTGATTAAACACTACTTTATGAAAGGCAAAACGCCTCAGGAGACTAAAGAGAAGCTTGATAAACATTATGGTGACTCTGCACCTTCGATTAGAACAGTTTATAAGTGGTTTCAAAATTTTCGGAGTGGCCGTATGGGCACAAGTGACGCTGAACGTTCTGGACGCCCTGTTGAGGTTACTACTCCAGAAATCATTGATAAAATCCATGATATGGTGATGGATGACAGAAGAGTGAAGGTGCGTGAGATTGCTAGTGCTGTGGGCATCTCGAATGAACGGGTACATAATATTTTGCATCAACATTTGGGCATGACAAAGCTATCCGCAAGATGGGTGCCGCGATTGCTCACGCTTGACCAAAAACGAAATCGTGTGAAGTGTTGCAAGGACGGTTTGCAGCTGTTCCAGAAGAATCCGCAGGACTTTAAGCGTCGTTTCGTCACTGTGGATGAAACATGGATACATCACTACTCTCCTGAGACCAAAGAATAATCTAAACAATGGGTTACCAAGGGGGAATCTGCGCCAAAAAAGGCGAAGACCGTTCCTTCGGCCGGAAAGATTATGGCGACTGTCTTTTGTGATTCGCAAGGAATAATCCTCATCGACTATCTGGAAAAGGGTAAAACTTTTACAGGTGCATATTGTTCATCGTTATTGGACCGTTTGAAAACCGAGCTGCAAGAAAAACGCCCACGATTGGCCCACAAAAAAGTCCTTTTCCATCACAACAACGCACCAGCTCACACCTCAGCAGTTGTGATCGCAAAATTAATGGAAATAGGGTTCCAACTCGTTTCACATCCCCCCTATTCTCCAGACTTGGCTCCCTCGGACTACTATTTGTTCCCCAATATGAAGAAATGGCTGGCGGGAAAAAGATTTTATTCAAATGAGGAGGTGATTGCAGAAACGAATGGCTATTTTTCAGACTTGGACAAATCCTATTATTCGGAAGTGATCAACAAACTAGAGCAGCGTTGGACGAAGTGTATAAGCCTAAAAGGAGACTATGTTGAAAAATAAAAAAGGTTTACCCCAAAAAATTAGTAGTTTTTATTTTTGCACGGACTTTTCAAACGACCCTCGTATTAGCATATTTTTCCTATTTGGACAAGCTACCTGTATGTATAATGTTCTCAAGTTGTTCTAGAAAACAATATAGTAATAATAGTTTTGGAGCAATTACTGATTACTCATTAGTATTATTTCTAAATATTCACACATCTTATCTAAGCATCTTATCGTTAAATTACTCACATTTTTGCCACCTTAATTGTCTATTCTTAATTTGGACTAATGTTATTTTTTACACACTTTACTCAAGGGTTTGGTTATTTCTTATTGATATGTTTAGATGTTCTAGTAGATTGTTGCCATGTCTGAGATATGGTTGAAAGTGACATCAGTGATACAGCGATCAATCTAACTGGGTTTGAGGAAGACGGGTAGAGACTTAGCTTTGATTGGTCATCTGTCTTTACATGTCAATATACATATTACGCCAGTTCAAACCGTTCAATATTGTTCACGACTTGGATTGCCGCTTTTTGAAATAATTGTTCGTAAGTCATCTAAAATATTATTCGGTGCACTCTAAGTTCTTTTTATTTTATATCTGACTCATGAAAATGTGTTTTACCAATATTATCACAAATACAATAACATTATTAATGCAGGCGACTGGAATACCGGATATAATATAGTTTCTTTTAACAGCACCTGTATTTAAAATAATTTCCTATATGAATGCAACCTTTTTTACCCCTGTACCACCTATCATACAGCTTCTTCACAAGCTTGGCTTGGTCTCTCTATATGTAGATAATGAAAATAAAGTTCTTGAATCGGTCAACATCTGGTTCAATTTTTATCAGGCCATGAACTAATTCAAATAAAATATTCTATAAAGGTTTGGCAGTTGAAAATATCATGATTACAGATATTAAATATTTTTCGTCTGAAAATTAAGTTTACGTACAAAATATGAGTGGTCAATTTTTGTATTAATCTTCTATTGATGAACTGGAGATGTTCAATAGCAAAATTTGGGATATTATAAACAAAAATGCTCCTGGTCGATTAGACATACACTAGAACTTGTTGGTTATCAGACGACATACGAGGTGTGTTCAAAAAGTAACGGGAATTTTTAAATTTCGCGGGTTTGGAGAGTCTGATTGTAAATTTTTTTTTTTTATTATGTTGGTACACATGCCCCTGAAGTACGATAAAATTTTCAGTAATATTCATTGTTTACTTCTTAAGTGGCAGCCGTTAAGGTTAGGCGTGTTTTTCGAGCTTGGCGATTTTTGTTTGTTAAAAAAAATGGATCAAAGAATTTGTATTAAATTTTGCGTAAAAAATGAAATAAAGTGTGTGAAATGTTAATAAAGGCATATGGTGAGTCTGCTATGAGTAAAACAAGGATTTACGAGTGGTATAAGCGTTTCCAAGATGGCCGCGAAAACGTTGAAGATGACGAACGACCTGGACGTCCAAGCACATCAACAACCGATGAAAACGTGAAAAAAGTGAAAGAAATGGTTATGAACGATCGCCGAATCACAATCAGAGAAGTCGCTGATGATGTTGCCATATCAATTGGCTCATGCCATGAAATTTTTTCGGATGTTTTGGGTATGAAACGTGTGGCAGCAAAATTTGTTCCAAAATTGTTGAATTTCGAACAAAAACAGCGGAGAATGGAAGTTGCTCAAGAGTCACTCAATGAAGTCGACAACGATGCGGATCTACTGAAACGTGTTATAACAGGTGACGAAACATGGGTTTACGGATATGATGTCGAAACTAAGGCTCAATCGTCCCAGTGGAGGCATTCTGGATCGCCAAGACCGAAAAAGGCTCGACAAGTGCGGTCGAATGTGAAGGTTATGCTCACTGTGTTCTTCGATTTTAATGGCATAGTGCATCATGAATTCTTGCCACAAGGTCAAACAATCAATAAGGAGTACTACCTACAAGTTCAACGCTGTTTGCGTGAAGCAATCCGAAAAAAACGCCCGGATTTGTGGCAAAACAATTCATGGATTTTGCACCACGATAATGCACCTGCTCACACTTCATTGCTTGTTCGTGAATTTTTGGCCAAAAACAAAACTTTAACGATGCCCCAGCCTCCATATTCGCCAGACATGGCTCCATGTGACTTTTTTCTATTTCCAAACATAAAGAGAACATTAAAAGGCCGTCGTTTTACAAGCATAGATGACATTAAAAGCGAATCGCTGAAAGAGCTGAAAGCTATCACAAAGATCGAGTTTCAGAAGTGTTTCGAGGATTGGAAAAAGCGCTGGCACAAGTGTATTGTATGCGAAGGGGACTACTTTGAAGGCGACAATATTAATGTAGATGAATAAATAAATATTTTTTTCAAAAAACGAAAATTCCCGTTACTTTTTGAACACACCTCGTACATGCTTGAACGAGATAATCTAAGAAAACTTTTCTAAAAACACTTAAAGAAGACGTATACGTAAAATCTAAAACATTTAGAAATCTGATTTCTGAAATCAAATTAAAAATGCAAAATGTACTTTTTATGCAAATGCTTTTTCTAACAGAAACGGTAGCAAACTGATAGAACTGAGGAAGTTAGGATTAAATACTATTCCGTTCAACAGTACATTTTTGTTCAAACTATTCCACAGTAAATCTGGAAGCCTGAAGGAGTTGATAAGATTTCAATAAGATTTGCTGAAAAAAATGTATGATTGTTATCATTCCTCCTTTATTAAACATTTACAAATATTAAACATTTAACATGATATAAAACATTTTCAAATACTCTTTAGGTCATTCAATATTTGATTCCTTATGAAAATAATCTTTAATTCGAGCATTTCCTAAAACTAAATTTCCATCTTCCCCAATGATTTGCATATTTTACTGTTGTCTGCATTTTTGAAGCCTCTGGAAAAGATTGGGTGTCACCAATTTTTTAATATTTCAAAAATAATAATCATATGATTAGTCTTCAGTCAGGTTGTTGGGAAGGTTACAGTACATCGAGTGAAGTACAGTGCCGAACAATAGTCTGCATACACCCTGAAATGAAAATTTGTCTTTTATCTCGGTCGGAAAGGATATCTCGCGTGGCTTCTTTGAATAATGTTTGTAATGTTACGATATGAAAATCCTTGATTATTTAATTTAACTATTAATCTGCATTCTGACACAGGAATTTTCTTTCTTTGGTGAACCATTTTAAATAATAATAAATTCTTAAATAACTCAGATCCGCCTATATTCACGTTTCAACTAAAACTAATAAATATGTAAATATTAAGATTTACCCTAACTAGTAAGTATTATTATAGTATTGAACTTATCAATTCTGTATGTGGTATTTTGTTCAGGCATGAACTCCGATCTTTTTATTTGTATGCAATAGGAGATGGCAGAGGTCTTTTCATCTCTCATATATATATGTAGTAACAATAGTTACAAATGTTTAAATCACATTTTTTACTCTAATAATTCTTTATTTTGAAAATTCCCGAAATATTGTGGTGTGTGTAGACTTTTGTTCGACACTGTACGTGTTTGAAACAATTTTTTCTTTTTTATGATAGTTTTGTTTTGAGAGAAACTACGCTTAACGTTAAATAATTTTAAAAAAATTTCCTTGAAATAATAACTCAGTTAATAAAATATTTATGGCCATTGTCTAGAGACTGACTAGATGCTGCGCTAGTTTGGGTGGATTTATTATGTAGTTGTTTGTACGTTACCCACTCCCAGCAGAAACTAAGAGAAAGATTATGTGTGGTTCCCTCCGAGAGTCAAGACAAAGTTGAACCTTTTTCCGTAAGAGAAGAATTTTCTTTTGTATTTTCTGTCATTACATCCCAAATGTCAGTGTGTGCTTTTTGGCTTTTAGCCTATCAGCTCACAAATTCATGAATGTAACAAATCATCTGTTTTAATTGTTGCAGTAGTAAAAATCTTAATAAAGGTTTAAAAGTGATAAATAGAGAAACGTCAGTGTTATATGTCAGCTTGAAGCATTTTAACCTTATGAAAGAAGTTTTAAAAAAAGAACGATATTTATGATCATGAATTCTACTATATTTTCGGAGTTTTTTTTTTTATCATTTAGGACTAAGGGCTTGTCAGATTGTCGAAATTAAGTTTCCATTAAAAATTTATGTTTTCAGGTTCAAATTAATGTTTACATGTAGCTGAACCTAAAGCATCTCTCTAATATGCACATCTTGATAGCAGTACATTCTACCATCAAGTTCTAATCTAATGAAATCTAAATTCGAGGCCTCTCACGTGATGAAGCTACTCTTAGGCAACAAGACGTGGCTCTCTTGTGCTTCTCGAAACAACTCTAATTGCCCTTCATTGTTCAAGCACCCTGGACTAGATAAGCAAATCTGCACAAGTCATTGACACACATTCCAAGGAGATGCAACTGTGAATCATCGTCCAGAAATTGCCTGTATAATAACAATGATTTAACGGTAAGGTCTGGTGATGTAACTAGAGGCTCATTCATATCAGCCAGAAACTATTTAAAATTCTCTATAAAGTTTTTTAAATCAATTAATACGGATTTGATTGGTAACTTCTCCATTATTAAAGTAAGTAAGATAATTAAACGATAAGTAGGACAAAATTAATGACACCCAGTTTGTATTTTATTATTCATGTCGTGGAATAAAACATCTTTTAATGCAGAGTGAATAATAAATCAGTTCTTAATTTTCTCTCTTAATAAATTCAATTTTATGAACGATTTGAAAATTAATGATCAAGTTTATTAATTGAATAAAACTTTTGATATAGTGTGGAGTTGGGTGTAACTATAAGAAGAATATTTAATGTTGTTCTAATAAAATTATTTATGCTTAGATTCAATTCTGATAAAGTGGGAGAAAGAACTGTGATCATTTCCAAGCCACAAGTGCTTTTTACCCTCTCTATTTCTCTGCCCTCTCTCTCTCGTTAAACTGTCCTATCCTGGATTATTTTGCTCTAACAAAGAGAGAAAACTGTTTGTTTGTTGGGAAGAGGAGAATTTTCTGCAAGGAAATTCGTTGTAGAGTTTTCTCTTTCACTTCCTCTCTACTTAATACTATTTCTCCTTCCGGCTCGTATGGCAGTGTAGAGTCGGCTCAGCCAGCAACTGGCACTGTAGTCTGCCATCTGGCACTAGACCAACCGCCCATCCACGTACCCTAGCCGCTCACAGTTTTGCTTTTTCAAGGAAGAAAGTAAGAAAGAATAAAAAAAAAAAACTGACGAGTATATTTTCTCTACTCTATTTTCGCAGGAAGAGAGACAGCAATGTTCATCGTAGGGTGAAAGAAGAGTGGAAAATAATAACTAAACAGTGGGAGGTTTCAAAGAGTGTGGAAGGGTGTGTAGACAGTATAGTGAGTTTTGACTAAGAACTTTATTGCTGGAAAAAAAAGGCGTTGGTGCCTTTGTGCTTTGGCAACTTTCTACATACTTAAACGGAAACCCACTACAAATTCACCAACAACAATACTCTTTATTATTTTTTGTTGTTGAATAGACAATCTGGTTTGCTAATAATCATTTTAACACTCCATTACGTTTTTAGTATCATCCCTAAGCTAATAATTTTAAACTGGTTTTAATTTTCCTTTTATCTCATTTTTAAAATTTCTTACAGTGCTAAAAAAGAAATAGTGCTTGGATTTCTCTTCTTTTTTTTTCTTTTGCTTTGAGTTTTTAATAATTTTGATGATTTGATTTAATGTATAGCTGGAGAAGTTTAGTCAAACTAGAAGGCTGTTGCTGCATCCTTCAATAAAATAATAATAACAAATCTTCCGAATGATTATTCTGTTGCTGCAATGCTGATTCAACCAGTGGCACCACTGTGCTTATGACCGGCTTAGCTTTAAATTCGCTTACAATAAAACAGTAATATTTGTGAGATTTGAGTCACATTTGCTCTCAGCTAAGAGTTTCTGCTTAAGAATTTTTGAAGGCCGGTTTTGGTATTTCTTCAGCTCTGTTTCAATCAGTTTCGTTTGGCACTTCTCTTTTTTTTATATCTTTATTTTCTTGATGTAAGTATTTCTTTTTGGTTTTGTTTTTTTTTTATTTCCCCAGGAAGACATTCAATAATATTTGACTTATTCGACAAACCAGAACTGTACTTCTTCGCGCTTAAATAGATAATTTATTCAAATGAATGTGTGGTATGAATTAGAGAAAGAACTTTTAAGAAATAGTAGTTCGGAATTAGATATCTTCTTTCTTGGGATCGCCTTCAAGTTTTGAAAAATGTATTTAATTTTGAAAATGATATGTCAAAAACACTTCTTATGTTGACCTAAAGAACCACGAAAAATTCATACATTGTATGAATTAACTTCATTAATAATAGATTATCTGAAAATTAGAATTTTAAAGTTAGTTAACTTTGCATTTAACGTGAACACATTCATATTTCTAAAGTGAATCAGCCTTAAAGATTAGTTGAAATTCGTAAAGCAGTTCTCAAAGCATTTTAAGGAAATTCTGTTTAGTGAAATAGGAAAATATGCATGTTAGATTTTCTTTTAGAGTGCATTATAAAAATCAAATCTGTTACTAGAATTGTGAGGATAATACTCTGTAATTGAATGTTAATTTATTACTACTAACGTAATTGTATCTCTTCAAGAAGAGATAGCTTATAAAAATAAAGAAGGAAATTCCACAAAATTTAAGTTATTAAGTGATAATAACTATAATAATTAAAACTTTTCCACGGCAATAATAGTTTTTGTTTTGGAAATTTATAGTACCCATTTATATCGTAATCTGAACTTACACTAGGCTGAGCATATAATCTTTAGAAAGTTTAAAATGTAAGAGGAGAATTATTATAAATTTGATTAACTTAAAATTTCTCACAATCTTTAAGATTCTTCGGTTTAAGTAATGAGTTTCAATAAATCTTGTTATTTCCACAATTATTTTTAAAATGGAAACCAAAGTTAATTTTATTAAACTACCAGTCCTTGGAATAATTTAAACTTTTATTACCCTTAAAAACATTACAATATTAAATCTTTTATGTACACAAAAGTTATAAATTTAGATTACCTGAAACTTTTTCCTTTTCTCCTACCCTAAAGCTGGTCTCTAAAATTCAGTGCAACGAGGAATTATTTTTAACATTTTTTAAATTAATTCAGATTGGTTTGTTTATGTGATTTAATAAAATGTTCCTGCTAATTTTTTTCCATTGCTTTCATTCATTTTCGAAAGATTTTTGAACTCGTCGGCAAAAAAATGCTATAAAATTAAAATAAATTGTAGAAGTAAGGTTAGTGTTATTTATAAATAGTTGGCAATCGATCGATGGTGGTAGATCACTAGCGTTCACGTTGTGATCAAGTTTAATACTAAGGAAGACAAAAATTCCAAGGAACTAAAGAAATTCTGTGAGTCTAAGAAGAGAAATGAGAGAATCAGAAGAAGCAGTACAAGACTTAATCAAGTTAAAAACTGTAGTTGAAAAGAGGGTTACTACTTTCGTCTCACTTTTTTTTTCTTACTCAATCACTTACTACGTACAGCGAGGAGACCCTGACGACAGTATTTCGGGGTCTTGGGGTATAGTGAGTGAGTCTTCTCTATCAATTTAACCATAGATTACATTATCAGCAGGATTTTTGTCATAATTCAAGTTTTCTTTAAAGTGCCACCATGTTCGTTCCACTATACTTAACCAAACTTCCATGCTGACTACTTAAAAGTCATTTTTATATCTATAATATTTTTTAGTTGAGAAGGAATATTTTAAGAGGAATATTATTATATTATACAAACTTTGTTTATAATAAAAATAAAAAGAACACTTATACATTTTTTATACATCAAAATTTCAAAGAACTGAATTTTTTTTTCTTTTAGCTGTAAGAGCTCTCTCACTTATGTTTGTAACTATGTGTATGTGTGTAGCCGGCTTAACTCAAATAGGAAAGTTCAAATTTTATTTTATCTTCAGCTGTTTTCGCAAATCCCACAAAGCTTTCAAAATATATTTAATTTTAGCTGTTTCAGAATAAATTATTGTTTTTTCTTTCTTTCAGTGAAGCTGCTTCTTCCAATGTTTTCTCGTTATTATTATTATCGCTTTATGAAAAAAATATTTGCTGAAAATAATGCAAAATAAAATTTAATTAATAATTATTCAATTTTTTGATGATTTGCTAATTAGGTGATATGATTTGCTGTTTTGCCATATTCTCATAAATGTTTAATTTGATATGTTGCAGGTGTATTTTGCCTGAAGAATGTTGTATTGGTGGTACCTACTGTGGTTAAAGCTGGCACCACGCTACATCTGGCCTGCAAGTACGAATTGGACGGTGCACCCTTATATTCAGTCAAATTCTATCAAGGTGATCAAGAATTCTATCGATATGTTCCTAAGGATGCACCGCCTACCAAAGTTTTTCCACTACCAGCCGTACAAGTAGATGTAAGTGGTAATTTTTTAAATTGTTAAAAATTATTTTGAAAAATCTGGTCTCTTATAAGAATAGACCAGCCCAAAGTAAAGAGGGTACCTCAGTGTTTGAGAAGATTACAGAGAAAAATTTGTGAAATTCACGCTAATATTTCTGGCTCGTCTATACTCTTCTATTTGCGGGAGAGCAAGCGAAAGATTAAAAAGTCGTGTTAGAGACATTTTGTACTAATACTGATCTCACAGCGCGCATGAACATCATAAATGTTAGTTAATTATTGTCACTATAGGTCCTCTGAAAAAGAAATTTGTGTGTACAAAGGAAGACTTAGTCGATACGAAGTATATGATGAAATTGTCACAATCGAATCTTTAATGATAATGAAAAGAAGTTGTTTAGAAATCAGACTTTAGGCTACTGATACAATAATTGGGCAAATTGTGTATTTGGCTGGAAATGCGTTCCGTTATTAGATACAACGATATTTTGGAATGATAATAATCTTCAAGTCCAAAAAAATAAGAAGATGAGCTAGAAGTTTATTAAGTCTGCATTTAATAATTGAATACACTTTTTTCATAAAGTAAAAATTAATCAGAATTTTCAATATTACTGATTTGAAAGCATTTTCCTTTGAATTATCTTTCAATTGAATGATTCATTGGCTGCTTCTAACGGTGGCTGTTATTTGATTTGTAATTATTTGTTAATAAAAGGTACTAAATGTATACTAGATTACTTCGAAATATGATGGCCATTATTATTTTCTTTAAAGAATGTGAGGACCCATTGTAACCATATTAAATTTTCAAAATTGAATCAATTATTTCTCAGCGAGCGAGGATATTGCATGTTTAAAAGAGATCAGTAGAAGTAAAACATAAAAGATACTGCGAAAAATTCATCTTTTAAATACAGATAACTGTTGTTCGTTCTTAGTTACGGTCCAGGTTTCAGATCCTTTTACTAGAACAAGGTGGATAAGGTTACTTATATTAGAATTGTATTTCAGCTTGGTTCCTCTTGTTCATTGCTTCTCAAGTGGCCATTCAAGTCATAGTAACATCTGTTACCATTACTTAATTGTCAATTAAATTAAAGCAAGTTTTTGTTGAGCAATTCGCCGATTCTCTCGTATTTGATAGTCAACTCGTTACAAGGTTTTCTTTCAATTACATTCACCGTTCCATTTCTCCCTCAATAACTCAAAAGATAGCTTGTTGTGAACTATAATTTTAGAGGAGATTAACCCAAATGTTACGTTTGTTTTTCAAGTTATAATGCTGCCATCTGTAGACGCCTAATACCCACGAAAGCATGATCATTCAGTGCTGTTTGTAACTGTTTTGGTAATATTGGGTTTTAAAGGTAGCAGAGATCTACTCAATCAACGTTTATTTAGATATTGGCCTTGCTATTTCTCATTGTAAATCGTATTATGAACTAAATATGGGATTCTACAGAAATATTCACAGCTTCTTTCATCCGCAAAGACATTCCCCTTCTGCATACATTTCGAACAAATTCTAGATTAATTTGGTACCCGTGAACATTTCGTACAGCTAATGTTGTTGCCTCTCCGAGACAGAACAATATACTTACGTTTTGGCTCATCTTTAAATTTGATAGTTCCTTTTGATTGTTTGACGAATTCTGACTTATTCAACAATGTCTACTATAAATTATTCTATATTTTGTTAATAAGGTAGGTATTCTGGGACGGGTCCTGTTCTCAGACTCAGCAACCAAAAAAGGTTTGTGTTGTGTATTATGTCGTTTGCTCTGTAAGTGCCGGAGGATTCATATCGTAAACCTGTGATCAAGCACAGGATAAAAAAGCTTATTTCCAAAATTTAGGAAGTAGACAGACAAGAAACAACTTGAAAACACTAATCCCTCCACAGTCCTGGAAATGAAGGGAAAACTTGCCCTCGCAAAGAGAACAGCCAGGTAATTAAGTTTTGCCAAGTTATTGACTTGCATTTGTCCCTCAAGTAACAATGCATCTCAGGCAAGGTTTGCGAATTCAAAGTTCAAGATTTCTTCAATGAAATAAATATTAACAAGATATGGTAGTTTACGATTATAATAGTTGTAAAGATGTTTTTATTTGTAGTAAGAAAATAATTCAAATGGCGGTCAGAGAAAAGTTATATAGAGTTTCAAGATATTATTAATTTTCTGATATAACTTTATAAAATGTATATCAAGTCACTATAACTTTCTATTAATTAAATAAACTTTACTTTCTTTAGTAGAGTAAAATCAAGTATTTCCCTTTCCATACCTTATAGATTCTTTCTTCCAAAAACTTCTCATTTGATTATAATTTAATCAGAACATTGAATACTTTTCCCACTTCTTTTTTTTTTTAATAGATAGAATTTCTTTTAAAACATTTTCTAAATAAAGTTTCCCGTAATAATATTCCTAACTTATTAAAAATTTGTTAAAAAGTATAAAAAAGTTATATGGTTAGCAGATATTTGTGTCTTACATTTTGTTTAGAAAGAAAGTAAATAAGTCTAATCTAGTGTGAAGAGTCACAGACTTCCACCTAGTACGATTCTTATGGAAATTTGCTAACACATTGCCTTCAAAATTCGGCATTAAAAAGAAAAATAGAAAAAATATTCATTTTTTTTATTAACATTAGCTAGTTTGTACATTGCACCGAAATAAAACGGAGTCGCCCAGCCCAACATACCTCGCATACACATATTAAAACTGTCCGGTAGGACAGTTGTATAAGGATTGATCGTCAAAAAGTGCACGAAAAAGCGTAACGTTGAAAAACACCCAACTTTGACAATTTTTTTCTCTTTTCCTATAAAAGATAAAATTCCCAAATTTTCTTTAAAATATAGGGCAAACCCTCCTTTATAACTGTAATTTTTTTGCAACCCCCCAGACCTAATAGATTTCGAGAAAAAAGTTGCCGAAAATGAGCAAAAACGGCATTTTCAGAAATTGTTGTTGTTGTTCTTGTTGTTGTTGTTGTTGTTGTTGTTGTTGTTGTTGTTGTTGTTGTTGTTGTTACCTTTTTTGTAAACTACGTAGCGCCTAAACGCGAGAACCGATTTTCATGAATGAGGTGACATTCGATTCGGAATTTTATGTAGATGTGCCTTTTGGGGGTCTCGACGCTGTACACCGAATTAGAGAGGAGTTAGCCCCCTTTATGTAAGGCCCCCTTCAAAATTATTATTACTAATTACTCTGTAAATCTTAGCCCGATTTTGATAAAATTTGGTAGGATGATAGAGTTAGGGCTCCCCTACGTAACGTTAAAGCGGCGATCTGCTCTTACACTAGTTAAGGGGAAGTATAGCAATCGTTTCAAATTATCGACAAGTGAACTGATTTTCATGAATGAAGTGTCATTCGAATCGAAATTTTGTACAGATTTACACTTTAAAAGTCTCGTCGCTACGCCTTATATGGAGGGGAGTTTGCCCCACTCAAGTAAGGCCGTTTCTAAAACTATTATTACCAATATTTCTATAACGCTTTGTCCGATTTTGATAAAATTTAGCACGAAGAAGTGATTAAAGCTCCTCTACATGGCTGTGAAGTGCCATCATGCTCTTACACCTACTAAGAGGAAGTACTGAAATCGTTAAAATTATCAATGAGTGAAACTATTTATACATTAATGAATTGTCGTTCGATTCAAAATCTTTGCCTCTTTGCCTTTTAGGAAGAAGTACTGTAATCGCCCGTTTATTTTTCTTACTCCTCTTAAAAGGAAGGTCTGAAATCGCAGTTTAAATTTGCTTTTTACGTACAAATACCTTCCTATTTTATATAAAAAGGCTTTCTCAAAAAAATTGTTATTGAGGATGGTTTGGAGACCGCAACTATAATCATTCTTTAAAAAGATCTCTCCAGTGGTAGTTACGGTTCCTACTTAACACCTTATCAGGTTATAATGATAGAATTGCTTATTCCAAATTTAAAAAAAACAGTAAAGCAGATATGTAACTTAGCAAAATAGACAAAAATGAAAATCTATCCAAAAGGTACAAAAATCTCCTTAACAAAAACTTGCAGTTTAAAAAGTTAAGTATAAGGGTTGATTAAACGCCAAAAGGTACACAAATCAGCAAGTACCCAACATTTCATTCAAGCTTAGTTGATATAATTTAAGTAATTTTGCTGCATTAACTTTTCCTTCACATTTTTTAGAATTTATTAGATGTCACAGACCCTTATGCTGGCCATTTTCATCTACAAAAAATTTGTTCAAGTAGCACTGTAGATTGACTGTAATATCTATTAATCTATAATAATCAAACTATTAATTACAGGTTAAAAAGAAAACGTTATAAAAAATAAAAAAAAATACGAGGCTACAAAATTTAAAAACTTTTTTAAAAAAATGCTTACACCAACATACATCAATGATTTCGATTATTTTATTTTTAATAAAAATCGTCTGTTTAAGTTTATTCTTCGATTAAAGTAATCGTTATTTTATGTAGAAGTCAAACGTTTATAATAATAGGTAATAATTATCTGGCTTTATCGCAAATAATATAGTTTTCTTCAATCACACTCTCAATGTAGCTGTTCTTCTCACAATGTTATATATATGTTATGTAATATAAAATAAATAAGTATTGCATACTTTTAGGACAGCTAATTATTCCAGTATTTTACTGTAAGTAAAATTAAATTACAATTGAGAAATGAATAATTGTTGTTGAATAATCTACTTGTTATTAACTGTGTGTTATTTGTGCTCACGAATATTTCGGTAAGACGAATTCAAGTCTGAAATATTGTTTTAAATCCTCCGTGATTCAAATTTAAACAGTAGCCGACTCTAACTTTGTCTTTTTCTACTTTAACATGCATGTATAAGATGTGACAACTTCAGAATAAAGGGCATATTAAAAAATCAGAAGAATAATTTGGAATAGAATTAAAATAAAGTACCTATTTAAAAACGAAGATATAAATGCATTTTATCATAATTATAAACAAATAATATTATGAACGAACTGGCCAGCATAAGGGTCTGTGACATCTAATAAATTCTAAAAAATGTGAAGGAAAAGTTAATGCAGCAAAATTACTTAAATTATATCAACTAAGCTTGAATGAAATGTTGGGTACTTGCTGATTTGTGTACCTTTTGGCGTTTAATCAACCCTTATACTTAACTTTTTAAACTGTAAGTTTTTGTTAAGGAGATGTAGGTACATAATATTCATTATTATATAATTTTCTTAACTTTTACATAACATTGGGCCTTCCAGCCTTTTAAGCAATTTCTTCGTCACGATAATTTAAAAGGGAATATACATTGGAATGAATTGGATGATACCACTCTATACAAGATTTACTATTCATAAATAAAAAATTGTAGTATTTACTATATACTTTTATAAATAGTAAAGTACTTAAATGTGGAGGATATATAAAAAAAATGTTGTTTTTGTAAAATAAGAAACACACGATAAAAATCTCTATAAAATAAATGTTATATTTAAGAACAAAGATTAAATACATACTTTTATAACCAAGAATAACTTTAGGAACTTAAGTACAACAGTAAAATCTAACGGGAGGAAGTGACCTGCTTGTCAAAAAAGTAAAATTTTTATTTGTCTACAATGTACACCTTTATTCTATAGTAATATTGTTAACAAAAATTTAAGTACCTTTACTAAATCGACAGCTTTAACTGCAACTCATGTTGATTACTTTTGAGGCCTTTGGAAGTTCTTAATAAAACGATCTTTTTGTAAACCCTATTACTTACCTGCCCAACAAGGACTGGTTCAAGGTTTAAGGTAAATAAGTATCTCATTAAGCTATCGAAAGTCATTTACTAATAACTGAATAATTAATAATACTGGTTGAATACCAGTTAACTGGTATCCTTGACGCACTGTTTTTTTTTTGTAGCTGGCAGTCGTCCCAGCTTGAATGATTTAAATCGGCAAACGTTAACTCTTCAGTTAAAATCTTGGGGGGAAAAAGTCTCCGCTTAATAAAGATCGTATATCTAGTTTTCCGATTCACTTCCATACCGAGTGGGTGGCTATCCCCCCCCGGCTCTTCTAGGAACATCGATTTTAGGCCTTTTTGCGACTGAGCCAAAATTGCCATGTCATCTGCCCATTCAAGCTCCCCTGATCCATTCATTTAATTTAATCAAATTACCCTTTTTATTTCTTTTCAAGTTCATCGATAGTTTCTTGTTTGCCATCATCTTGATAATGTTTGACATTAAACAATAAATATTATGTTCATAATCTGTTAACTATTGAAGGTCGCAACATTACTACTAGGAGCATATGGCAATTTACACGTTAGAAAACCTTTATTAGGGCGTCGTTTTCTTTATTGATTTACTTTAGACTACTTTCTTTTTACTTTAGGCTGACTTACTTTAGATTTTCACATAACTTAGCCAGTGTTTTATTAATTGGCTTTAAAGCGAAGATTACTTCTTTGGCAGTTACAGTTACTTCCTTATGAATTGCAAGGTAAACAGAATTAGTTTGTTAGGAGGAACTATAAGGAACTATTAAACTCTCTTCCAGTGTTTTGTGCCTCTTCCTTTTTTTTTTTAAATCATTCATTAATGAAGAGATTGCCGGTATTTTGTTAAAGAGAAAGTTTGTCTTTGCATTGAAGTCACAAACAATTTTAAATTTAGCACAGCATCAAAAAACTTTCATTTCACAGTATCAAATAAAGTTTAGAAGTAAGTTTAAACATGCTTAATAATTATTTTCTCTTGACCTAAGTTTTTTTCGACTTTTAATTCATTTCGGCTGAGAATTAGAATGGCTCCAGACAACTTGTGTGTTATTTATGCTAAAGGTAACCGTTATGAGATAAACAGCCTTGAACTTTATCCGTTATATAATTAAGAAACAGAGAATTTAGCCCATATTTTTATCAGTTTTCCAGGCTACCAAGCAATAAGGCAAAGGTACCTTTTAAAATATCCTCCACCAATTGCTGAAAATGTATTAATTATTAAAAACAAATTTCATTTTATGGATCTCCATAAATTTGTTATTGACAGAATGTCTGGATTTTAGGAAATGTTCCTTACAAGTATAGTTTTGTTTTATTTTCGTTTTTTTAAAAAAAGGTAGTTCTGTTTTATTATGTTTTCTTGTTTGTAGTATTTTTTATTTTAGTATTTTACAGTTATGTTTTGATTTCTATTATTATCAATTATTAAATTTATAAAAATTAATAATACTTTTGAGATGTAGTGTAAATAAAATGTAAGTCACATTACCACTCTCCATCTACATATGTTGTACAAATCTGTATTCTTATAGATGTAAAATAAAATAAATAAATAAATATCTTGTTGTGCGTTTTCAGGCTGAAAATGCTTTAAATACGAAAGCTGAAGAAACACCTATGAATGGTTCACTGCTATTACAAAGTGCCTCGTGCAAGGTCAAAGTATACCATCCCCCTTATATTCTTTTTCTACTTATTGTCGTGAATCTTGCCCTATAATAGAGTCAAATCGAAGCGATGAAGTGCGATTACTCATAAAAATTGAAAGAAAGACTGTAAGAGATCGTATCGCAAACATTGTGATGGATTCGAACAAGTGTATTAGGAATAAACCATATATTTACTTTATTTTCTAACATAAAATGTTCATGTAAAGTAATATTTCAGCTTACCGTCAAGATTTCAGCAATAAATCTTTCTTTCTGTTTTTATCTGTATTAGAGCTAAGATTCTGTACTATTAGTACATAAAGATAAATTGTATACTCTCATGTTAGGCCAATTTCCATTCCATTTTCTTATTTCATTGTATTATTAGTAATAATTCTCTAATTTTACAGATCTACGAATCAAATAGTAGTGTAGTGACATTAAACGACGTGCAGAAAGAGCTGACTGGAGTGTATAAATGCGAGGTATCCGCCGATGCCCCATTATTCCATACCGTCATTAGAAGTTCACATCTTGTCGTTGTAGGTAAGTATTGAATATTTTTAGAGATTACCTTTAAAAAAATGTGTTAATTATTATCCTTCAATAAAATCAGGTTGGAACCACTAAATATCTAAAAATGCCTTACAAAACTGGGTAAGATATTGATGTGATTTATCAGATTTTCTAAACTGAGCTTTGAAATTTAAAAAGAAAGAATCCAATTTTGAACTTGAAAAACGTGTTTCGAGAGGAAATTGTTTTGATTGGAATCACCAAATGTCCATTCTACAGATATTTTTTCCATTGTTTTAAAATAAATGCCTGTACCCGCTTTTGTGATATCAATATCTACCTTCTTATTTTCTCTAAATGTTTAAACAAGGTATGTTCGCTTCTTATTCCACCAGAGTAGAATTCCCTTACTGTTAGAGAAATATATTAAATCATTGTGCAATTTCTTTGAAGCTTCATCAGGAAGCCAAAAAAAAAAGGAAGAAATCAGCTTACGTCTGAGACAGTAGTGCGGAGGTGACAGCACCTCCCTATAAAATTGAAACCAAACTGACTGCCGCAGTTTTGGCAGCTACACAGGGTTTAGCTGTCTCGTTTCTGATAAGTGACATCTTAAGACAAGTTTGCCTTGACTTCCTTATACGACTTAGAGTTTGTTTCTTCGCGACCTTTATTCTCATTGGGTTCAAATTCTCGAAGCTTCATCAGAAAGTCAAAAAAAGAGGAAGAAATCAGCTTACGTCTGAGACAGTAGTGCGGAGGTGACAGCACCTCCCTATAAAATTGAAACCAAACTGACTGCCGCAGTTTTGGCAGCTACACAGGGTTTAGCTGTCTCGTTTCTGATAAGTGACATCTTAAGACAAGTTTGCCTTGACTTCCTTATACGACTTAGAGTTTGTTTCTTCGCGACCTTTATTCTCATTGGGTTCAAATTCTCGAAGCTTCATCAGAAAGTCAAAAAAAGAGGAAGAAATCAGCTTACGTCTGAGACAGTAGTGCGGAGGTGACAGCACCTCCCTATAAAATTGAAACCAAACTGACTGCCGCAGTTTTGGCAGCTACACAGGGTTTAGCTGTCTCGTTTCTGATAAGTGACATCTTAAGACAAGTTTGCCTTGACTTCCTTATACGACTTAGAGTTTGTTTCTTCGCGACCTTTATTCTCATTGGGTTCAAATTCTCGAAAATGGTTACGTCATTTTTATTTTCAACCATCTTATAGTTGATGTGAATTTACGTGCATTTGGATGTCTTCTTTCTCTAGAATTAGCTTTAATAATACCCTGTTGCATTGCACGGTCTGACCTCTTGCCGAGGATATCTTGAAAGATAGATATTCGTTGCCTCGGTCCAGACGCATATTCTTCACAATTCACTTTCCAAAATAAGTACTAATAATATCGTATATTAGTTTTTATTGAAATAAAAATTAATGAGTAAAATATAATAAAATAATGGCTCTCGAAAATTTGTTAGTATGATTAGCTCTTATTAGTGGCTAGATTCATCAGGATATTTTAAACTGATATTAATTTTTTATCTAATAGCAAATATATTTTTTTTGTTCGACTTTCTTGTGTAATCTGTTTCTAGGTATTATTGTTTAGTAAACATATTTTAGAAAGCAAAATAAGATCCTAAAAACAAGAAATAAAAAGAGATCACAATACTATTAATGCATCACTGATGGGTTTTGCAGCGACTGGTGGGGAAAAAAATAAAATAAAAAGTCTGGGAAATCCAATCAGCTGACTCAAACCAAAGTTGTCAATTCAGTGTGGTCTTTATAAGACTTGAAATGAGTTATCGACCCACATTCTACATATTTAATCAAATATTCTATAGTATTGTGTTGTTAGGAATTTTAGTTGGAGACGTTTTTTATTTTTATTTTTTCTTCATTTAAAAGATTACGTTAGTTAGCATTTTTTGTTGGGTCTGGATAATTATTTTTTGGTTTTTCTAATTTTTTCGTCTCAATTAATGGTTTAAACTTTTAGTAGTTTTTTAACCGGACAGGTAATTTAAATTCAGATAATGATAACATTGTAGGATCAAAAAGATTCAGTTCTTCATTTTAACATCATAAAGCGGTGTCGTGACACATTGTAGTGTTTGGAAATGGTGCGAGAACATGAACATTGCTTGAAAATGGCTTGTTTATTAATATTGCCAAGATTCCTCAGATATTAGTCCACTTCCATTTACGAGTTTTTTGTTTTTTTCTAATTTTTGAGTTAAAACTCCGACTAGAGTCATTTAATTTGAGTAGATTCTGAAATGAATCGGAGGCGCGATTATACTCGTATACGAACTCTAATTATTAGGACCAGTGAAGTCTGTTTTGACAGAAAATATCCTTCTTTGGTTACTCGATAAAGAGTTCCCGTTATGAAGAGACATACAACAAATGCTTTTAATAACGTTCTCAAATCGAAGATGAGAATTTTTAATCGCATCTGTTGAGTACTGTCCAGATTGGCACTCTGTTAACCAACCATTATTTAACATTTACGAATTAGTAGGATTTAAAAATGATTCTCTTTTTTAAACCAAATTTTGGGATCATTTCTATATTGTGCTGTGGTTGAATATCTGTTAGCTTTTGAGGACTATTTGTTCTCTTGGGTTCTAGTAATGCATTGAATTTTTGGCGTACAGTTGACAGCTACTTATGGTGACCCATTTATATTGATGTTGGGAGTTGATGAAGAGTCTATTTTTTTTTTTTTTTTTTTTGAAAGGATGCAATAATACCATAATCTCTGATATAGCTAGTCCATTTTCCCAAATTAAATAATTGTTTTTGTTTACTGTTTGTATCATTAAGTAAGCTTGTAATTAGTTATCTCTTTTATAACCTCTTCATCCAAACATATTTTAATAAAGTTTTGAATACTTTCTTATCTTGATGTTTATAGTGTCTATTGATTTATTTATATTTATTAAATAAAATCTTCTGAGAAAATGGATTTTACAAGAGTCCCTGGAATGTGGATACGCCAGTGCAGTTTCAACGTCATTTATTGTGCTACGATTTAAAATAAATAAATAAATATATTATTATAAATATTCATGTTTAAAGTAAATTGATTTTCTCAAATGGATACTAAAGGTGTGGTTTATTTTTATCACTTTCATACTTAGGGTGAAGTTTTGTCAGATTGATGGACATTTATGTCACAACGAAACATAAAATGTAAATTTATTATTACCAAAGTATGGTTCTTGACGTGAGTGATGGATGATCAAGGTAGGGCCAATACTTTCAATTAAAGTACATTACCTGATTTATTTATTTACCTAAATTTTTTGAAATCTGATGAATTCAAACTTTTTAAGGGCGTGCTCCCTCATAATAAAATTTCAGTTTCAGTAATTTAGGCTTGATAATTGAGGTCCAACTATTTAAAATAGATATTTTTCTTTCTATCCAGTATGTTTCTAGCATCAAACTATGGGGCTATACTAATGCCTCGGGCGTTTGTCTTTAGTAGGTGGTGTTGCGAAAATTACATATTTTGACGTTTTGTTCACATATGTTTCAGGCAGAAAAGTAAAGCGTCATTTTCATTTTGAACTTTATTTTCATTATAATATTAGTTTCTAAAAACCTCTGAAATGTTATCTGTTTGAGTGTATCTTAGTAAATAATACAATTTTATTTTTAATTCTATCTCAGTTCTCAAGGTTTTTAGTTGAAAAACTTTTCTGGGCTTAACTCTTTATATTATTATATTGGCATTTACTGTCGAAATGATGTAACGTAAAAGTACTTTTATTGTCAGCATTTTAAGGAAATACGAAACAATTTCTTTTTTTATTATTATTCAGAACATAACATCATGTTTAATGTAGATTAAAAGAGTATATGTTTTATGGGCTTTTGAGCGTCGTTGTTTGGAAATTCAGTTATTTCATTTTATTAATATTTAATTGATATTAAAAAATCATATTCAGAAAGAGATGCACTGCATTTCCCGGTCTAGTGATGCTTCGCCTCTTATAATGTTTTTTATCTAATACTGTTATTACTTTCTCCACCGAATTTCTAAAATTCTCTCTAATATTTTCATTATGTAAATCCAAAATTATACCATGCTTAGTTCAATAAGCGATGAAATTTAAGTAGAATTTTTGTAATCTTTATTAACAAGTATATAAAAGAGTTAGTGAAATCTATTTTCAGATAGTTTCTTAAGCACTTGAAGGTGTTCTTAATTAAATTCTCCGTCACTTAAAAATAAAATTTAAGTGAAGTTCCCATTTAACAGGATCGCCATGATATACGCTTCATAGCGATTCATATTTAGCTCTCCTACTTAAATTTTCTTAGTCTAGTTAGGTATCACATTATGGTACTTAAGAATTTTATTTGAAACTTTTTATTTCAACTACTTACCTGAAACATTTACATATAAAGATTATGTTTGTGAGTCGTTGAATAAATAACATTTCATGCCTTTACCTACTTTTAATTCTACAAAGAGAAATATTGTGTTTAAAGCAAAATATTTAAATGAATTAAGTTAATTTTAATGCATTTTCAGAAGAACCAAGGGAACAGCCAGTGATAAGAGTTGAAAAAATTAAATATGTATTAGGCGAGAGAATACGAGCTAACTGTACCTCAAGGTTTGGATTTCCAGCCGCTAATCTTACATTCTACATTAATAATATAAAGGTATTATACATAAAGGTACTCGTAGTATTTAATTTTAGACTGTTTATTATATATATATATATATATATACAAGCGTTTTTTCATGATTTTTTTTTTTCAAAATTATTTTAGACTTTATATCATCACCTACAGAATTAAATCTGCAAATATTTTATCAATCAATGTGTTTCCGTCAATTATTTTTTATCAAATGCTTAACGTTATTAAACAATCTATGGTTTGGGATGGCTATAATGTCCATAATCCAAATGGTGTTGAAGAAATATGGTAGTAACTGTGAAAATCGCCTAAACATTTCTGTCCCAATTAAAGAGCGAAAAAAGAGCTAATTAGACCCTATAATGTTCTCGATAAAAGTGTTTTCATGACTTTTAGTTGGACGCTGTGTAGCTAATTTATCATCAGGAAGAGCTTATATTTGATGAGTTTCGGCATCAAAGTTTTTATTTATTTTGGTAAGGTTTAACCAATCAAACAAAGTCCCAAGAAAATTGTTTTTAAGCTTTTTCGCTACAAGGTGCCTGTGAAACCTTCAACATCTTACAGAATCTAGAGAAGTGTTCTAGGAACAGCTAAGAATGCCCAAATTAATGATGTTGGGGAGGTTTCCCTAAGGAAATTTACATTTTCTTGCAACTCCTGTTGAAATTATAGTTTGCTCAAGAAAACTCTAGAAAGTACGGGAAGACGGCAATCGAGGGTAACCACTCCCTAGTGCTGGCACTACTTACCCGTCATCGCCTCACTGAGTTCTACAGATAGCTCTCCCTACATGAAGGAAACTGGGATTCTAGTAAAGTTTTAAGAGAACTCGGAAGGATCACTCCCTGATGCAGAAGGCACTCCTCCTTCGAACGCGACCTGAACTTGGGAAGGATTAGTACATTTCTCTCCAGCATTTTATAACCACCTATGCTCCCTAGAAAAATAATCCACAGGAAGAGATGGAGAAAACTGGCAGTTATGGGTAATCATTTCCAGGTGCTAGAATACCCTAATGTTCCCCAGGGTGATCTTCGTAATCTAGTAATCTTTGAATGGTCGTTTTGAACGTCCTGTCCAAAAGATCTAAGGAAGACCCTAATTGCATTTCTTAGCTACTAGGTGAAGATTATCTCAGTCTAAAAGTCCTCATATTTCCTTTGGTATCTTGCTACTAGCTAGAAGCGATATCCCGGAAGAGGTACAGATCAGATTGTGTCCCCTTTAAGAAGTATTTAGAAGTTTTAGGATAAATTTTTTTTTTTTAATGATAATGGATTTTGATAATTAATTTTTTGCTTTCGGGAAATGCCATGTCAAATTGAACATAGTTTGAAGGTATTAAAGTACGACAGAGCAAAATGTTGAGGTAAATAAAAATAAATGCTAATAAAAATTTACTTATTGGACAGTTAAAAGATAATTACTAAAAAAAATCTATTAGAGAAAACAATTGTTGCTTTAGCTTCAAATCATTAAATAAAAATAAATCAAACAAAAATTCAAAGCTGTAATGAAAAAATAAAATATAAGCTAAAACAAGTATTTCATCGTGTAAGGAATTTTGAAAATGAATGGAATTAGAAGATAAACTAAATTCAAATTTGATTTACACAAATACTAATTATGATTTACACAAAGCCATGTATTTACACTTTTAGAGATAGACCTAACCTTGAGTCAGGTAAAAACTTAGGAATATAATTTTAGTATTTCCTGCTCATTATTTGAAGAGAGAATATTGGAAAAAGAGTCAATAGTTTGAGTTAACAAAGAGGATAGAGTAGTGATTACTTGATGGAACATCGTGGGGAATGCTTCAATTACATGGTAAATATTTTCTGCCAGAATATTCATCTTCCATTACGAACAAATTTTCTGCGGGTTAATTATATAAACATTGTTTTGTTCGCAATTTTAATTTGATATTTACCGGTCTTATTTGGGTAAATATTTTAATTAATCCTCAAGGGTAAATAGATTATCTTGTTAGAAATAGTAGGTATAAAATAGCCGCCTCTTGTAATATTACTATCCAACGTTACCAACCTACACCTTCAGACTTCTATTATACACCATAAATTAATCCACTAGGGTGAGAGTGTTTGGGCAATTAAATGTGGAATTATAATTTGAAGCTAATGAAAATTATCTCGTATTACAAGATTAAAAAAAAATCAGTGATAGTAAGTCTTACAAAGTCTTAACAGATCTTTTTCTCTTTACTTGAGTTTAGTCAAAAATTTAATTTTTGCGTTTCAAATTTTCAAATGTGACTTTTGTGAATTACAAATTTGAGGTAACTACGAGGGTCGTTTGAAAAGTCCGTGCAAAGTCAAAGAGATAGCACCACTGGCGCGTATCGAGGTTATGTTTAGTTAGTAGCATCTCTTGGAAGAACACACACCAAGTTTCAGCCAGATCGGTCTATTTCTTTGTGTTTGGCATTCGTTTGAATCGAGGAAGTCGAGTGATTTTCAAAAAATGGACGAAAAAGAATTTCGTGTGTTGATTAAACACTACTTTATGAAAGGCAAAACGCCTCAGGAGACTAAAGAGAAGCTTGATAAACATTATGGTGACTCTGCACCTTCGATTAGAACAGTTTATAAGTGGTTTCAAAATTTTCGGAGAGGCCATATGGGCACAAGTGACGCTGAACGTTCTGGACGCCATGTTAAGGTTACTACTCCAGAAATCATTGATAAAAATCCATGATATGGTGATGGATGACAGAAGAGTGAAGGTGCGTGAGATTGCTAGTGCTGTGGGCATCTCGAATGAACGGGTACATAATATTTTGCATCAACATTTGGACATGACAAAACTATCCGCAAGATGGGTGCCGCGATTGCTCACGCTTGACCAAAAACGAAATCGTGTGAAGTGTTGCAAGGACGGTTTGCAGCTGTTCCAGAAGAATCCGCAGGACTTTAGGCGTCGTTTCGTCACTGTGGATGAAACATAGATACATCACTACACTCCTGAGACCAAAGAACAATCTAAACAATGGGTTACCAAGGGGGAATCTGCGCCAAAAAAGGCGAAGACCGTTCCTTCGGCCGGAAAGATTATGGCGACTGTCTTTTGGGATTCGCAAGGAATAATCCTCATCGACTATCTGGAAAAGGGTAAAACTATTACAGGTGCATATTATTCATCGTTATTGGACCGTTTGAAAACCGAGTTGCAAGAAAAACGCCCACGATTGGCCCACAAAAAAGTCCTTTTCCATCACGACAACGCACCAGCTCACACCTCAGCAGTTGTGGTCGCAAAATTAATGGAAATAGGGTTCCAACTCGTTTCACATCCCCCCTATTCTCCAGACTTGGCTC
This sequence comes from Rhodnius prolixus, assembly GCF_049639745.1. Taxonomy (NCBI): domain Eukaryota; kingdom Metazoa; phylum Arthropoda; class Insecta; order Hemiptera; family Reduviidae; genus Rhodnius; species Rhodnius prolixus. The sequence continues at coordinate 6,722,339 of NW_027411583.1, read as the reverse complement.
CCACGGACTACTATTTGTTCCCCAATATGAAGAAATGGCTGGCGGGAAAAAGATTTTATTCAAACGAGGAGGTGATTGCAGAAACGAATGGCTATTTTTCAGACTTGTACTAATCCTATTATTCGGAAGGGATCAACAAACTAGAGCAGCGTTGGACGAAGTGTATAAGCCTAAAAGGAGACTATGTTGAAAAATAAAAAAGGTTTACCCCAAAAAATTAAGTAGTTTTTATTTTTGCACGGACTTTTCAAACGACCCTCGTATACTTAATACGAAAAGAAGTGTTTTGCACTTACTTTTACTTGCAACATATTTTCTAATTTTTTTCTTCTTAAATTTATGAGGTTTAGTAGTCTTTTAATTGTGTCCCTCTATAGGTGCTTCACCTTCCAGTTTCTTAGGAATCTCAGAATCTTGAAGGTTTCTAGGGTGTGTGTGTGTGTTTGTCCCCTTTCTATACTGGAATCTAAATCTTCTTTTGAAGGTGACTCTGTAGTCCGTTGTGAGATGTACTGGAATCTCCCCACGGGATCTGTAGATGCTATCACAGAGTAGGCACTGCTTTTATCATGTGTGCTCTGAGACAGAGGGCCGTCAGAAAGCATCAGCATTTGAAGTCTGCTTTTTAAAAACGTCATTTTTACTGTCCTGTATGTCAGTACTTTTTGAAAAATTAGTAAAAATGAAATATATTGCTAAAATTTCATGCTAGAAAGAAAATGACTGCGAAGAATATATGATAATTTTTGGCTTTCATATAACGACCATTCAATCGCTTTTTATATTTCTTTTCAAGAAAATTCAGTTTAATGAGGGGTTCAGAAGTCAAAAGTCATAGCTGGCAAAACTAGGTTTGTGGCTTCGGAAGTGTAAATGATTGATGTACGCTTTAGTAAATTTTAAGTGGAATTCTTTTCCAATTTTATTTTGTCTAGATTGGTTCTAGAGAGAGTAATTCTATTGTAGATTATTGTGAGGAAGAACTGCCTTTCTCCGTACAGTATCTAAAAACTAAAGGGATGCTTTGACGATAGAGATAATCCCTAACTGTAACCTTCCCGCTCCTCTTAGTAGTTTTACCAGTTGTGTACCGTCCTAGAAACTGTGTTCCTTTAATTTAGGGGGGACTCTTCTTTAGAGTATTACGGGTGGACATTGAAGGGAACGGATTTTTGGTACCAGGAATTGGGTATCCCTAACTGCCGACACATACTCCGCCTAGAACTTACCTAGAGAAACTGGGTGAGAGGTTTTATTACCTAAGGTGTTAGGTGAGTGGCTCATCTGGCCTCAACTTGTTTAAGATAAGCGGCTAAATTGATTCTTTGAACTGTAACTAAAAACATTGGCTCCATGTGGTTAAATCTCAACAATATCTGTAAGAAATAGTTCATTCCCTTTTTAACGATATAAAGCACATTCTATTTTCCTTAATTCACAGTTCAAATTTACTCTAAAGTCAGCCTATGAAGTTTTAAAATCAAACTGTTGAAATTTATTTTTGCACTTTGGTTGAAATTTGACTGTGTAAATTACCGTTTTCATCTACTATTTATTTACATTCTAACAAATGCCAATGTTTTTTCAAGAATATTACTCAGAGAGATGAGAATTTACTTTTATTTTCATTTTTATTCTGATGAACTTTGTGTACACTCTTCTCTAAATTAAGGCTTTGAGTAAAATGCTTGCCCTCGAATATGTTCACTTACTTTTTTCACCATCGCCGAATGGGAAGTTGTTGTTGCTTTTTTCCTCTTGCTGCCCGCAACATTGTTATTGATAAGTTTATTAAGAGAGAAGTAGTTTTTCAATGTAATATATTAACTTTGTACTCTGTAAAAGGAACCGTTTATTTTCAGATTTTAATTTTCAGTAGAAATACATGTTTTGACGTCTTTTAAGGACAAAAAAGGTTTGTTTTTTTTACAAATCTCTTTACTTTCAACAAGATCTGTACCACTGATAGTTTCCGCCGCGGCATTCTTACCTCTCAAGACTTAATAGTGGTATACGGTAGACTATATAATTAACAATATTATAATCAAGATACTGTATCATTAATTAACAAACATTAACTTTTGTCATTGCGGCAGACTATGCAACTACAATGGCGGCATCCATTTTCAGACTTTAAGTTGTTATACAATCCTTAGCATAATATAGTAGTTTATCTCAATTTCTCTACTATTTTTTCAGTTATTGACATTTTTCACGGCAGGTGTATCTATTTAAAACTTAGGCGTGTGTTTACAAGGGGGGTGGGATGAACAAGCAACTTCTTCAGGGATCTTTTCTGGCTTCCATGCGGGTATCCTATAGCCTATCTACACAAACGACCTTTTTTGTACCATGAGACTCTTGCCGTCGGATGGTTGGTATAGAGAAACTGGGTGCAATAGGAGCTTCCACTGTATTTAGCCTTTCATGAATAAAGCGGCCTTACAAGGAAGTAAACCTCCTTAGAAGGAGCTGCGTAGTTATCGGTTGTTGCTGGAGAATATACGCTCTTTTGACAGGAGAATGTAGTTGACACCAGAGAGTCCAGATTCTCTCGGCTTTTTTTTTTTTTAATTTGTGTTAGGGATGATTGGACATCAGAGACCATTTACCCGTAATTACCTGTTGCCACCCTTCATTAAATTTTCATTTAAACACCTGTTTTATATCATCCGCAATGTCATATGAGGCTAAAGCTTCCTCTTCGGTAAATTGCGGATTGCTCTCACTAAACTCTTGTCGTAATTTGCTCTAATATGATTGCATTTTCTCTTTCATTATTTGAGGAGTTGTTCTATACAAGGTAATTATAACAAATTATTTTTTAGGTAAAGAAAAAAAGAAAACGTAAAATTACTTTCATGAAAAGTATTCATAAATGTGTATTTTGTTTAAGAGAAAGTGTGTAGCTGAAGCATTGATAAAAATAAGGACCAATTTTGCTTGTTTACTCGCAATATTATCTCGGATTAGCCATGATCTTCGCCTTTTTTTTTCCTTATTACGTGCATTTTGCAAAATCAAATTTTGTTCTTGTTTTACTTCTCATTTGTATAGAACATAACCATCACATACACAAGTTTATTAAAGAGGATTATGGGCCTACTAGTTAATTTTCAGAAAATTACCTTCTTTTTTTTAAATAAATAACATCTAAGAGGAAAAATTTCACATCGTCATGTTAAATATGAATTTATATTTTTAAGACCGTTGAATGTAATTAATTTCGGTTTATTGAGTAATAAACTTTTTTCCCCAACCTCACACCTATATTTCTCAAATAGTAGAAAAGTTCTTAAGTAAGACCAAATTATCAAAGCGTTTTATCTAACTATATTTTAAGTGTGGGTTGGGTAAAAATAACCCTTGGAGGGTATGCGTTCTCCAGATAACAATTACACATCCTGTGTAGCAAGGCCCTGAAGGAGTAGTTACAGTATGATGCTACCATGGGAATGGCCACTATTGCATTATATTGACCAATATTCACTTATCAGCCCCTTAGAGTATACACTTGCTCCACTAGTAACATCCTCCAATACACACAATTTAGCTGTTTTACTATACAGGATGCTAAAAAGGAGATCAAATTTTATTTTTGTACAAATAAGATAGCAAATGCAAGAATCAAAATATAGATAACCGTGCTGATTTTTTTTTTTTTTTTTTAACAACAAACCAGATTTTGTTTCTAAAATTTTATTTTATTGTTAACTAATTTTTATTTTGTCTACAGAAAGGAAGTTCCCTGTATGCGAAAAAATATAGTTATATCCAACTGATTACGTGATTATGAGTTTGCGTTTTTGGTTTTTGAACGGAAAAAAGTCGCAGTAAGTCTATATTTGATTCTATTCTATGTTTAGGCAATAGCATGTTATTATTAAAAACTGATATTCCCATCATAATGCTCAAGTTTGGAGGGAAGAATAGGTATTATCAGTAATCTAAATTTTCATCCTACATTTTGATAGTCAATTATACCGGGCAAGAAACGGTCTGATTACATACATTTATTTAAAAGTACGTATTTCTTGGTGAAATTTCTAAATTACTAAAGAAAAGATATATATATACGGAAACGTTGTTGATCAGGAATAGAAAAGTCTGTAAAAGTAATCAGTAGTACGACCTAAAAGAAAGTTTACATCGAAAAAAAACTGTTAGCCCTGATAAATGATGCTAGAGAGGAGTGTGGTATGAAGCCTACCACTGTACATAAACGACAACCATGAATTGCAAGCAAGTGAGTAGATAACTTAGAAAGATAAGACACTGATTGATTACAGGAAACGTCAGCTGTCTGAAAATCTTTAAATTGACAGAACACTTATAAATGCAAAACTTCCAAAAATGATACCTCAAAAATTAATCTTAATATTTATGATTAACGCATAGAATTTGATGACGTGATACAAATGATCTGTGCTCTTACAGTTTTTAAGAAAATTTCTTGTTAAAATTATATTTTTGCTCATCGCATTATGTGGATGAATTGCAATCGTGTCAAATTTTAGTAATTTTGACAGGGGACTTGTTTCGAATCTTCTTTTTGATTACTGTATGCCCTCCTATCCTGAATTTTTACCCAAAGCTTATAATGTACAATCGTATACTTTACTAACTTCTATTGGTTTTAAATAATTCTAATACTCCTTAAAGAATTTAAAGCATATTAACAGAACTATACGGTGCCCGTGTCTACCTGTAAGTAAAAATGAATGACTCATAGATTCACAGTCGAGAAGTTTTATCGTGTTAAATACAAAATTTGAGACAAATCGATTACACAGTAGGAAAAAATCAATGGCCAACTTTCAAAATCGTATGTAAACATGAATTTTTCTTACTTCCTTTCTCAAAGATCTAATTTATACTAGTTTGTTTTATACATGTTCTTAATAAATCGTGGTGCTGTAAAGAGAAGATGAATTCCCAGTTTTCCAAAGCTCCTCATAAGATTTAATTTTCAAGAAAAGAGTTAAGCACACAAAATTGGTACGTACTTAATTCAAATGTACATACAGGAAACTTAAAAAAATAAAATGAATTTTGTACTAGCTCGAATGTCTCTTACTACGATTCCAGATGCACTCAACAAAAAACTCGAAATTCATGCTCACACAGACAATGCCTTAAAAACTTTTCTTAACGTGCTCAAGGGACTTCAGATGTAGTTCCGTTAAAAAAATGTAATTTCATTTCACCCTTCGAAAGTAAGAGATAATTAAAAAAATGAACTCGTGATTTACTTGAATTTATTTGTCTATTAATACAATACATTTTCCATCTCCTAACAAGATCTTTAATATTTAATCTGCATTTTTGATACTAAAGAGCTCTTAACTGCTAGCTTTACTCTGCTCTTCTATTAAAGAATTTTAATGCTCTGTGTCCATTAAAAGTAACTCAAATATTAATTTCATGGATGAAGTAAATATGACATGTTAGGGAGGGAATTTTACGTGGTAAGAATTGTTGTCAGACTGTATACTACTTGTTGAGGATAAAGTAAAGTAATCGCCTATTTTTTCAGGCCAAATACCAATTAGGTGTCGTGGACGGAGGCGACTAGCAAACATACTGTACTGTAAATTTCTTCTATTAACCATTAAAGCCTAAGACCGGGGTAATCGAACCCAGTGCCACAATGCATATTAGCTTCGCAGGTCTCGCCTCTAACCGCTCGGCTACCGTGGTACTTGTTGAGAATAATGGCTTGTATTAGCTATATTGCTTATAATTCAACATAAAAACTGATTTTTAATTGAAACCATTGGAAAAAAGTTATTTAAATTGTTAATAAAATGGCAAGAATTAAACATGAGAAAGGCAATTAATATTTCACACAACACAGTTTTTATAACTAAATTTTAATCCGCTGATGGAAAATAAATAAATAAAACTTTTACTTTCTTGAAAGTGAAGTAGTTGTACTATACATGGATATAAAGTTGTCGTAGGGATGGAAAATGCTGTAGAAGGACGTTGGTGTGTATAGAACATCTGGTAGTTACGGTAGCTCCAGTAGTCCAACAGAATGATGCGGCAAACCTACTAACTCTTGGCTTTTATATATAATTCAAACTACAAGCCAGCCCCAGCTAGATGTCTACTCTGCAAGCACTCTTTGGCCCTTCACTTCAGTCGCTCCTTATGGTTAATAAGGCAATTTACTCCTGCCGTGTGTTACCGCTACTCATTTTAGCTCCTTATTAATAAAATTGCAAAACGTTGGTAATTACCTGCTTGCATAGCTTGCCCTAATTATCTGAGCATAATTGCCAGAATACTAAATTAGTAATAAAAAATTTATCACTAATAGCTTTGGTTTTGTTGTACGTCTTCAAAAAATTTTAAATCTTGCAAAATTCAGCTTTCATTAAATGTACGTAAACAGCTGAGGTCATTGGCGCCCGGAGCTGTTGCCAATGAGGTCACTTTTGAGATCATAAAAATCGTACAACCTGCAGTACTTACTACTTTACTCTTAGGATATTTTAAAACCTTTTTGAGATTTTCTTTGAATTCTTTGCATAATAGATCTATAAATTTTGAAATCTCTAATATCGATTTTTTTCCCTGGATAATTCATTTTAGGGCACTTCTGGCTCGTTTGGATGGTGCTAGACATTTCTCTTTGCTCTACGTGCCATTTCATTGTAATGTAGGTTTTTTCAGCTGTATAAGATTAATTAGGTTTTTTTTTTCAACTCAGAAACAAACCAGTTAGTATTTTAATTATGTATATTATATAAATCAGACATAAGTTTACAAATTATAGAGCTTGATATAAACTAAAAGTCATACAAAACAAGGCTGGTGTGAGCTTTGCAGTTAATCATTGTATCCTTGACCAACAACACAATGACTCTGCTAAGTACAAGAAACAAGGGAAGACGTACGGACATCAAAGAAAAAATAGAAATGTACAAACAGAAAGCCAACTAAAACATTATGAACGGCCAAATTAGCTTTGACTCTGATATACTTTGTAAAAGTTATTCCATACCAAACATACAGACACAGCTGAGGAAAAAAATTATTAGAATGTTGTATATACTTTACTATTCTAAAGTTTTCTTTTTAAGGTATTTTTTATTTACGCATTTGTTAAATGATTAGAATCACATATTCATCAAAAATGATTTACCAGTACCAAAGAAATAAGTGTAATCCTGTTTTCTGCTCAAATTCGCGCGCCCCCTCCCACTTAAAAAATACTACTCCAAATTTATAATTCTAAAATATTACACATTAAATAAACCTTATATAAGTGCTAGGTTTTATTAAATTTTATTTCAGTATTTTCACAAAATGTTTTACATTTTGAATTAAACATATGTTCACCATGTAACCTCTCTCACTCAGTCAGCTAGTGAACTGCGAGACGTAAACATCAGTGTAGCTGAAATCTCTACACCAAACTGACAGATCTACCAAAAATTCTTATTCTTTCCCAACCATAACGGCAAAGCTAAAGGCATCCAAAAATCTCTGAAGCTGCCAAAGCATTCTGCATCAAAATAACATAGAGTTGAGTTTGTAAATTCATTCTTTATTTAAAACCTCGTTGATTTTCGTTTCATCAAGCAAATGTGTAGTTACAATGAAAGTAGGAACGATTTACAAAATTTAATTTTTCATTTGTACGTATTTTAATCGACTTTTATGAAATATGTTTTGCATTAATCATAAAAAAATGGGACATCACGGGAGAACCGTCGTTTAACTAGTTACTTTAGTCATGTCCATCCAACAATTCTGTTGCTTTATTGATTTACACAAATTTATTGAGCCTAAATTGAAAAAAGGGGCTAATAATTAAAGAAACCAGAAAGTTCTTTAAAACAAATATTCAATATTTCAATTATATTTAATCTTATTAATAAAAATTTGGTGAAAATTTAAATTATGAAGATTTTTAAAACAGTTGTTTTTTTTATTGATTTCAATTTACAATCTACGAAGTCAAAACCAGGTAAAACCTATCGTGCAACCATTTACAATTTTACTTTTCTTTTTTTTTAATTTAATAAGAATTTATTGTTTTAAATTAATGAGTAAAATTAAATAAATGAGTTTATTAAAATATGAAAATTACCTAAGAGAATAATAATAGGGTGAATGTTTGATAACAGATTTATAATTTTTTTTTTTTTAACTCTTTATTATCTGGAGCCGGGGAAATAAACTGTGAAAAGTTTTTCCCTCAAGCTAAAAGGTAAATACTGGTTCTAGAGTGACTAAATAGTTGACAAGTACTGCCCTAATGGGCAAGTTTATGATATTGGAAGTAGAATAAAGAACTGCTGCAGCAAACTTCTTTTAGGCGGCTATTTCAACCAGCCATTCTTCCATAAACTAACTACAAAGTTTAAGCAGTCTATTCTTTTCACTTTATTTAAAGGCGAAAAAAGAAACAATAATTTCTTCATGGTTTGAAAGTTGTTAGGTATCGCCAGTGTAAGGTGGGTTTCCTTTAGTGGTGAGACGTTCAGTGTTCAGCTAGAGAAAGGAGAATTAATGGGAAAACACTTCTTTTATTCTCTCCACCATTTTTAATTTATTTTCCCTTTGTCTCGTATATTTTTAAAATCTTTATTAAATTTACAATTTAGCAATTACAGTTCTACTATAATCTTCCTGTTTTAGGAAAGGAAATTGTACAAAAGCCAGAAAAGAAATAGAATGATTTTTTTTATATTTCCGGAAAAATTAAAAACAAAAAATCGTTTGTAACATTCCAAAGCTTCCTCTCACATTAATTATTTACAGAAACTACAAAGTGAGAAAGTGTACACACTGGTAGCTGTTCTGAGGGACACCTCCTATATTAGCGGTCTTTACAGCTTCTAGGCTGAACAGTTATTTCAGGCCAGCATGGGGTCTGTAACTTGGCGTGGATCTTGAACCTAGAAAGGACGAGATTATGTTGACTTAATCTTGTCCTACGCCCTTGTATATAGAGGAATGGTAGTAGAAAAATACTAAAAAGGAAATTACCCTTTGAATTTTGAGTTTTAAATGAGAAATAGAGAGAGCAATGCCTGACTTGCTTTTCTGTCTGCCAATTCCCATTTATCCTTTCCTTCGTATCATCGAGATATACGTTTGTCCCATTTACATATTTCCATTCATCATTTTTAATTAAGAGAGCTTCCGTCCCAGGTATCATATATGTCCTTATCTAGCAATTCTAATTTCATTGGTATTACCACTCATTTTTTTTATTTTGGCCTGGAATATTTTTACGATTTATCCAATAACATAATTGCTACTTCATTTGTATTTCATTATTGTCACAGATATTATAGTTTATATTTTACATTCAATTAATATGTATATTTAGAATACGGTTATATTCAGCTGGTACTGCGAAATCCTCAACAAACCAACTGGAAAATATTAAAACCAAACGTTAAATAACAATTATTATTAGAGCTGAAAATTTGTAAATTAGTACTATGAGAATTTACAATTAGAGAATGTTGCGTTTCACGCATGATATATAAAATATATTATATCTAAATAATAAACACTTCTTCACAGAATCTCTTATTAAATTTTACTAATTAAACATTTTTTGAAACCTTCTGATTTTGAATAAAATTAACATGAAGTTTTTTGAAACAAACTTTAGTCCGTATTGAAAATCATAGGTTTATACCTAACAGGGACTTTTTATTTTTTTCTAATGGTTTTGAACTACTAAGAATTCATGAACTGGTCCAAAAGTGTTCGAATGATAAAGTTCAACTATGAAATTTAGTTAGAACAATAGCAATGTAAATCAACCCTAAACAATTTCCAACTAAAATTTCTGTAGATTTGGGTAATGTTGGAAATCAAAGGATAACAAAAATGATAAATTGGAAGTATGGTTAAACAATGTGCTCTTCTTTTAATCCGTCAGTTTTCCTAGTTTCAAAGCATCTTTGAGAGTCTTGATTAGAGAGTTTTCATTTTGTACAAAAGTTTTTCCTATTTAATTATGTATGCAAAATGTACGTATCGTCCTACAATGCCGTATCGTGCTTTTTCCCATTGTTTTCCCACTTTAATTATAAATTGTGTCCGTCCTTCACTTTGATATTATTTAAGATAGCTATAGTTACGTTCAAATTCAGCACCGGGTTCTTTACTGTTGCGAATGAATGAACAGTTTCTTTATAAACATTTAAAGTGGATTTCCGTTGAGATAGTTATAACATCACGATATTCCCGTAAATAGAATCCACCAATTCTTGAAAAGTTGTATCAAGATATCCCATTTGACTGTGAAGTTGACCATTAATAACCTGGTTAGTGCATGAAGTGTATCACTATAACTTGTCATTGAGTAGTGCTCTTCGTGTACAAGACTGAAAACTTTTAGCCTTTTCTTACTACATTAAAGTCTAAGAATAATTTGATGATGAAATATTACAAAACTTAGCTTTTAATTTAAAATTAATCCAACACAAGCCACAGCTAATAAAAGTACAGCTAAAACCAATTAATATTGTAATTGCATAGACAATTTTTTAGTTTTACCTATGGTAAGAAAAAAAATATACCACAATAGATTATAACAATATAATAACCACAGATAGTATCAGTTTTTTTTAAATAATTTTTAAAATCTTGTAGACATGCAAGGCAAACAATATTATAAAAATATTGGTGACTTTCAGTTGGAAGTCTCGCCTTTTTCATTCTTGGTAGGTGTGCGCAGGTCCATTGTAGTTGCACTCGCATAATTCCGGGATGAAGTTGGTTGTTTACACCCTTCTGGAGCATCCGGAAAAGAGCAGTTCCTCCATTATACTCGTACAAGAGTTCATGGGCCAGTACTCATCATGAAAATATTAGACGAAAGCAAAAAAAAAAAAAATGCTGAATTCGTATATACTTACTTGAAATGTTTTTGGGTCATGGTTCTGCTGTGAAATGGGGCCCTTATAACTCCCACAGTAAACAACAGATTATTCGTGTGAAACTTTCTGCTCTTACACACTATGTTTTACTCAGTAGTATGCTATAGTTTTCTTGAGTACAGATCCATTAGTTGAGAAGATATTGAGAGTTGAAATTTTTTTGGGTCATGGTTTTGCTTTGAAATGGGGCTCTTATAATTCCCACAGTAAACAACAGATTATTCGTATGAAACATGAAATAATAATAATGATTATTATTCGGATGGCGGCCATCTTGCACAAAAAAGGTGCACATTTTAGGTGCGCCAGAACCGCCATTTTCCCTCTACTAGTGCACTGTATGTTTGTTGCTTATATTTATATTGGGTTGTTTCTATGCTAGGAATGTGTTATTTTCCTTAATTGTTAGTTTTCTAAAAGTATTTTCAGTAAATTAAAGCTCGGTATCTCATTTAAAAAAAAATCATGCCAGCTATTTTATTTTATTTAAGTAATTAAAAGCTTTCCTCAATTGAATATGAATTTTATTCTATGGTTTTTTGTTGTTTTTTTGTCAACATTTAGAATGAGAAAATATGCATAAATATCAACGGAAAATGGGACCTCATTATGTTGGAAAATTCCCGTTTAATGAAAGAATAAAGGAGAAAGGAGTTGCTTTCATCAGCGTCGGTCACTTACACATTCATATTTTTAAACATACAACATTTATTTATTTATATTTTCAACTTATAAACTTTTTTTTCCAGTAGGGAACACAAAAGGGCAGACTAAGCAACTAGTTTTTGCTATTATACGATCCTTTTGATTATACTGTAATAGGAGAGTAAGAATTATATATCGTAGCGAATAGAAAATATCTAAATATGGATTTAGATGCAAAGTGGGATGATGCATATTCCTTATGTTAGTTCTTTTCCATCTGTAATATGACTACAGAAGTTTTAGATAAGATAAATTAAAATTGGTTCATGAATGTACTCGCAAACCAATAGATGCTTTTCTTTTTTTAAATTTAAAGCGAATCAACAACTTGAAATATTGACATCTGAATCTCTCTTAAAAAAGCCGGTCACCTGGCATTGTAGTAAATAAAACTGTCCCATTATCTTTTATTGAACTGCACAGAGGTTCCCCCAGAGAAATGTTCGTTCGTTCCCGGACTAGAAACGAACGCAAAGCCTCTATATGAGCGCTATAATAGATAAACCCTTCTTCGAAATTAAGTAATTGTGGTTATATCATACTAATATAAATAACCATGAAATATGTGTTTAAGAATACTTCATTTTTAAAATAATTAACAATAATTAAGAGCAAACTTAAATTACCCCAAGTAATAATTAATGAGATGATTTTCAAGTTGTTATGCCAGAAAAAATAATTTAAGTAAAAAATAAACAACCAAAACCAGAGACATTCAATGGTTAGGAGCATCTTTGCAATTGCAAAGCAATGTAATTTAGGTTTAAAGGGGAATTAATGAAAACAAACGCTTAAATTGATGAAAATATATTTTCTGTTATCAAGATGTATTTATTTTTATTTTTTTTTTATTATTTTTTTTTTTTTTGGCGCATCAACAGCTGAGGTCATTAGCGCCCGGAGCTTTTTCCAGTGCACTGCCGGCCTCCGGACAGTGTTCTCTCGTTACAGACAACACTGTCCATCACCGGACAGTGAGCTGTAAGAAGCTCCTAGGAAGAGAAAATCTAAGGGTCAGCTGCTGGATTCGAACCCGGGACCTCCGCGTGGGAGTCCAGTATGCTAACCTCATAGCTAATTCCTTCCCTGTATTTGTTATTATTCTCATTAGTTATAAGTAGAACATAGGTGTGTTCATTTAATGTTCTAAATTAACTAAAATAAGAAAAAAATACATATAGTTTTAATTAGGAATTAAATATTTAATTATTGGCTAACGTCCTAAATAAATAGAAGAAGTAAATTTTATTTAATTAAAGCATTACACATAGATTCTGTTCATAGTTATATACTATATTGAGAATTAAGGCTGGTGTATGAGAGCGATCTATTCTCTGGCGTTGATAGCAACTAAAACGTGGAACTATGGTTGGTTGTTAGCAGTTTAATTACTTTTTGGTTCAAACTTTTCCTTCTTCCATTTTGGGTTTCCATACAGAGGAAAGAACAGATCATTATCATCATCAGTGAATTACAGTTTTTCTTAGTCCCTAACTAAACCTCTACACTAGTGGTAAGAAAATATTACTCAAGAAAATTCATAACTTTCAGACTCAACGGCTTCCTTCTAAGGATTTATTTCTGTAAAGACTTGTGTCGTCTTAAATGATCTGCTAAAATTTTAAATTAGAAGGAAATCACTTAAACAGGAATAAAAATCCCTTAATATTGTCTGAGGACTTTAATAAACATCAGTTAAACTAAAAATAAATTTGCACTTGCTTAAAAAAATTAAAACTGAAAAAAAAAAGAATTTTTAAACCGAAAATATCTTCTAGTTTAGTAATCTCATAACAATAATTTCCTAGTCGAGTGTGCATGTTTCTACAACTAACGTAAGTACGACTAGGCTAACTCTAATATACAAATGAAATCGATAGATCTACAATTCGTACACCATATTCAAGAAAATCGTAAGAGCCGTTTTCGAGAAATCGCGTAAGAAGTGAAAAATCTGTTTCTTAAGTGACACTTCTCAATGTGGCCAATTTATTTCAAAATTATAAATTTATTAAATTTGATTTGTATTTTTATTCCCAGCAAAACAGTACAATATACAAAGATGGCACTTAAGAAAGAAATTTTAATCAATTTCAACTGTATTGATCTTTTACTTTTAGCAAAAATTATGAAAGTTCAGAGAAACTTTAAGATATATATTTTTGTTTTTACATAAACGAGATTATGTGGAGTAATTTCAATTTATAGTTCATTTTTAACTCGCGAATGAATAGCCTTGTAAATCTCGTAATACAAAAATTCCATATTGGCCCTAACTTCCTGAACCAGCCATAAAAAAAAAGAAAAGAAAAAAGAAAAACCTATCCCAACCAATTACGCTTCATACTACATATCCTGCTCGCTGTGCAATCCTGGCCCCTATGTACGGCTCATATTTCATACATTCTCCAATAAAATCCGAGCTCCACGATTAAATCATCAATAAATCGGTAATCCAAAAGCTTTACTACTATATAACTCTTTTATTTTATTCGACAATTGGTTTAAATGTATCATTTTCACTTGAGTCATTTTTTTTTTGCTTTGGAAGGTTTTGATTACCTCACCATTTTTGTAACGTACAGAAAAATTGAAATATTTTTAGTAAAATAATTTAAAATTCAATTTAAATTTTAACCATAATAATAAATTTAAATAAAGTACTAAATTCAAACATATATTTAAGAAGTGTATTTATTAAAGTTAATTACCCCCATTTTTAATTATCAACGGCTTCCATATTAAATATATTCCGTTATTTTTTGTGTGACATGATCCAAAGTGTACCTGGATGTGTACAGTTTTATGTTAGAATTTTATAGCAAGAATTTAGAGGTACATGGGTGCAACCATAGAAGTGTAATGAAGATTTCTGAAGGTAGAAGAAGTCTTTATTACAGTTGTAGCTTTTATTACATGGTAGATGTAAAATATGTGGCGATAAAATCAGTTATAAAGGTTTGTTTTTCTATTTTGTCTAATTCTTTTTACGGCGAATAACTCCTTCCTGTTGGGTTTTTCTGCTGTGAGCTTGATTTAAAAAGATCTTAAATGGAATTTAAAATAAAGCCCGCATAACATTTCATATAAAACTTTCTTTTTCAAAACTGATTCTTATAATAGTGTTTTTTTTTTTTTGTCTCTGGTTTGAGAAATCGATGTTTCCAACTTCTCATTCGACTACTTTACTTATGTTTTAATCTGCAACAGAAAAATAAATGCATAGTACAGTCTCAAAATAACATTCATTTTCATATTCGTTGTTTGGGATTTCAATTTCAATACAATTATTGTTTTATCTAGTCGTTCTATAATCAAATCAAATCTTAAACCTATTAAATCATGCGCATTAAAGATGCGAACGGCTAAATAATACAATTACTTACCAAATTTGGATGTTTTGTTCCAGTTACACAACAATGATTTGACAGTATTATCATGGTATGTGAAAAGTGAAATTGGAGGACTAGAGAGTTCGTTATTAGAACTGCGCACACTGGCAGTACCAATGATGTTCCCAGCTGGGCGACTTCATCTCAGGTGTATAGCCAATCAGTATACATTATATTCCAAAAGTACCCATCTCTTTCTGTTAGAGGACACGCCACAACTTGCTCACGTACTTGGAGTTTCACCACATCATAAAGGTGGATTATGATTTGATCTCTTATCTCTTATTAATGATCAAAACAGCCTATTATTTTATTTATTAAATTCACAACTGCTGTAATTACTCGATTTAAAGTACTCTGAAATAAATGTTTTAACCGACATAAGGGCGAAATATCTCTCTTGTGGGATTTTTTTTGTGCTTATTTTCTCAAAGACAGCGCGAACGATTTACTTTGGGACATTTGTAAGATTGGGTAAAAGAAGACGGTCCTCAGAAAGATTTGTTCGAAATACTTGAAAAACCCAAAGTTTCCAAAAATTGTTTAAATCCATTTCTGAGGTCTAAAGGATGGTAGTGGTTTTTTATAATCCAAATACATTCAATTAGGGCTAAAAAGAGAAGTCCCCTAGTTATAGCGATCATCTTCAAATTATTCATGTAACTTTGATTCAAGAATTAGATTGGTTGTATATGCTTATGCTTCTTGTTTGCTATTTTATGCTTTTCATCTCATATATGCGTTTATTTAGTATAAACTAGATAAGCTAAATGAACTATGATTAATAGTACATCCCATTTATTGTTTTCTAGGTATTTTAAACAAGGCTAGCGCATGGTACTACAGCAATAACTACAACTTTATCACCATCCATACGAGCGGCTACCTACTACTGTCGCTAATATCCAGGTAGCCAGTCTCATCTCTTGTTATGATTAAGGCAGGGTCAATTATTTAAGCAAACCAATTAAATTCTTTCTCTTTCTTAAACATTTTCCCTGTGAAAAAGTTCACTTACCTTTCATGAAGTTCTCGTACCATTAAATTGAAGAAAGTGTTGAACACTAATTTAAAAATCCAAGAAAAGTAACGCTATCATCTTATTGTTTAGTAAATTTTTAAACAACATTGTAATGAAAAGTGTACAAGTATTTGTTTTTTGTTTTTGTTTTGCAAAATTAATTTGCTATTCCTCAGGCAAATTGTAGCAGATTTTAATAATAATAAAAATATATGCAATGGCTGTTTTGAAGAACGTAGCAATAAATTAATATTAAAATCTTTCTGATTGTAAATAAAAATGTTTTAGGGCTTTTTCTCTTAATATTCAATCTAAAATTGATTATAAATCTTTAATTAATCAACCTGATACGAAATTTTGAAGAAAAAAAACTTCTGCCTGAGGTTTAAAAAAAAAACAAATCTCTGCATCAGAAATTCTTAATTTTATTAATAAAAGTAAATGTGAAAATTAATGAATATTAACTTGTAGTGGTTATGAACTTAAATAAAATGTAAATTAGTTTTCAAAAAATGTGATAATTTAAAAAGCACTTTAATGTATTTTAATTTCAGTTAAATACATAATTTATTAAATTTCCCCCTTCTGGATTTTTTTTTTGTATTGAAATTTGATAGTTTTTTATAAGTTGCTTTTTCCCCTCTACTTTTTCTCATTTATATTTTTTCCAGTAAAATCTTCACTATTGTCAAGGGTTTTCAGTTAGCGGTCGGCTTTGGACAAGATCATTGTTTGCTACTTAGCTACATGCAACAAATGATAAACACTAAGCTATGAACATTCACCTGTAGCCATATGAAAAGTATCTTCCTTATTACCAGGAGAAATCGGCAAAACTGCAGGAACTGTTTCTAGTGAATGTGGCTTTCATGTGCTGACTGTGGCTTTAGTATCGTAGGGAGAGTGACAGCCTGCCAAGGACACATTTATTAAGAAAGTTCTTTATCGATGGAGAGCAATTAAACAAACAAGTTTGAAACTTATTTTAATAACATCCTTTATCTTACTTCACTTATAAGCTTTACAGCAACACATTTAGTCAAACTACAAATTAATATATCAATAGCTGAAATTTCTATTAAAGTCATTTTATTTTCATTCTTAATATCTTTCAACAAATGAAAATAATTTTCTGCGTTTCAAGATTTGCCCCCGAGCCCTGTGAATTCTAGGATATCTCAAATGTAGACTCCACTTTCCAAGGCAGAGTTGTTTGGCTAATGGCTTTCAGACTTAACGCGCCATAGTAATAGCCAATGCTACCAATGAGATAAGGTGTGTTGTAGAGAGGTTCAATTCCAGGCCTTAAATTTGAATGTTATGAGAAATTTAAGTAAAGTATGTTTGTCAAGAGAAGCCAAGGCCCATCCCCGGCTGTAGAGCTACAAGAAGAAGATTCATTTTTCTTACAAGTCTAGTTGGTCAGCTCCCTTTTTTGTGTGATGCATATTTTCAGTAGAAAAGTAATTCTACCAATTTTATTTCACTCTTATTTTACCAATTTCTGTGTATTGTACATTTATTCTGCATAATATCAATGACTTAGTTCGTCTGGGCAAGTTTGTTGCTTTGATTCTGTCGAGTCTCGAATTTTTCCCATCATCAACGACTGTCACACTATTTATCTTGGTGGATGTCAAATTCTCTATACCAATTAGATCTCTGGTGATGGATGAAAAATCCGAAAACGGTCAAAATCAATGAAATCTTGGACTATAATAAAAGCAGCAATCAATTTTTACAATCATGTGCTATGTGAATTATTTATTTATTATTTTTCTGAGAGTCCCTCTTTACGAAGAAACACCAAAAGAATTGTTCATTTTTTGCATCAAACGAAGTGGGTACTGTTTTTTTGCAATACTTATGCAATTTTTCAAAATATCGGTTTATTATTGTATAATAATGCACCTGGGAAGTAGTTAAAATTAAGTTGAGTTAAGGAAAAGTTTACATTAAATTTTTCTCCGTGAAGCAAGTTGTAGGAAATAATTTAAGGCTCGCGGTTACCAGCCAATGTTACTGTGGTTCTCATCATCGCCGAACAGAGCACAATTTAAGTTTGCCCATTTGGACAGTCGTAAGTATCTCGGAAGAATGCCGATCCTGCTTTCAGTTCTTTCTGACGAACCCCATCACTTTCATTTTCTTCTTGTATGGTAGTAAGGGTGACTTAATAGCAATAAAACCTACTCTAAAGGTGCCAATCTAACTAAACTTGACTTTTTTTCTATCAGAATTGTCAACTTTCTGCTTGCTACAATTCACTAAATTTCCTGATATGCAATAATGATTACATCGCACCTTGCATGCTTATGCTTCATGCCTCGAGTCAAGATTCTCGAATGTAATTTTTTGAATAAACAGAACTCCCTCTTTCTAGCGAGTTAAGCATGTAAATTTTAGGAAATTATTAGAGATTTTCCTATTCATCAATGTGGCTAGAGATTGGCTGATTTTTGATCAGAAAATACAGTTGCAAGTAATACATATCACTATAGAAGATTGGAGGCCTGCAGAAGATTACTAGTACACAAGATCTGATTGGTTCCAGAGAAACTTTAAATTTACAGACGACAGATTACTTGTAATTTATTACTTTCCTTTTAGTTACTTGTAAAGAAAAGTTACTTGAGAAAGAAAAACAGGCATTATGGAAATTTTAAAGGAATAGTTTGGCTGTGAAAAAAAAAATCTTGTATCAAATTAATATAAAATTCACCGGATTTTTAACGCTCAGTTTTTGACGAGAGTAGAATTTATTAGTATATTATTTAGATATTTGTGCAATTTGAAGATCAATTACGATTGAAAATTTAAAACTTACAGATGTATCCAAAAAAAAAAAGAAGAAATAGGCAAACAAAATAATAGTGATATCAATTTCATGTTGACTACTTTCTACTTAAAAAACGAAAAACAAAATCTCATCTATAAAAAAATTGATAGACTATTATAAAATGTGTAAAAGTGAATGCCTGTGCTATCTAGCGACGATTGCTTCAACTAATTTGAATTTTTAAGTGGCAGTTAGTTTACTCAGTCGACGCTAGATAGCATAGGCAGCACTTCTAGCCCACATTCGTTAATAAGGAATAACAGACTTTTATTATCTGAGCAGGTAATAATAATAATATGCTTTATTAAAAATATACAATTCCAAATTACATGTTTGAATTTAAAGTAAATTAAAGCAATACTCCTGGTCGATAGACCATCACAGGTGTTGACTTTGATTAAAACAAATATAAATTACATACTTTTATAAGGCGTAAATGATAAAATTTAAAATTAAATATAAACTATAACAAAACCAGAATGATCAGACAACATATAAATACATACAAAATATAAAACTATTAAACATACAAAGTTATACCGATATTTATTTTTAATTACATTACTTTTGCGTATAAAATTCCTTAATTAATAATTGAATTCTCCTATCATAAACCGTCTGTAACCACCGCGATAATTATAAATTTATACAGTGCTTGCCAATTTTTCCCATTTAAATACAAAATAAATTCTTGATAATTAAATTTTTACTTTTGAAACACATAAATCTAAATTCGTTTAGCACAGGACAAAAACCAACAAAATGATAGGAATTTTCTATTTGTTTGAGATCACATAAAGGACAAAGCAATCGATCTTCATTTCTATTTACTGCATAATTAAAATTTAATATGTCCGCTCTGGCTTTATATTCATACTCATCATATTTATATTCTTACTATTCATTGAAATATAATAAACAAAATATTTAAAAAAAAATAGGCTATTAAAAGGTGTGCAAAAGTGAATGCCTGTGCCATCTAACGACTACTGTTTAAACTAGTCTGCATTATTAAGTGGCTGTTAGTTTACTAAGCCGTCGCTAGATAGCACAAGCAGCACTTAATTAGAAATAATAGATTGATTCTTTTTATTATCTAAGCAGGTAATTTGAGGGTTATAATCTCACTATGTGCAAACAGGTTACTAAGGGTTCTAGTAATGTATTAAATGGTTAAGGGGATCTTCAGCAATATCTCAAGAAGTGACTGGATTTTGGATGATCGTTCTGTACGGGCAAGATGTAATTGCATCTCTGTTCATTTATCTGGATAACTTTTTTACTATGTAAGTATCTTTTCACAACACAAATATGTGAGTCAATAAAGATCACTTCACCAATGATATATTTAGCTTCAGAAATTCTCATAGTTAACCCAGAACTATAAATTAACTATTAACTAATTTAAAAGAATAAGTACAGCGAATGTGTCAAATTTTATAGTGAACGTAAAACTTGAAATAAAAATGGTGACAAAAGTCTTAACTTCTTAGATATCCCACGGCCTAGATTAGATTCGACTCTTGTAAAGACCTTAAGGCCACCGCGACCCCATGGATCTATTGTGGCTCCCACTACTCTAGAGCTCACCCTTCTGACTCGTCCGTTTAATCATACTCTTGATTCTAGAGTGCTGCTCCATGGTAAAGCTCACAAGCCTTGGTTTTTTCCTCCCCCAGAAGTAACATCCTTAGCCAGACAAGCCCTTCGCACTGACACAACACCAACAGAGCATTTTCTCCTCCTCCTGACAGAACCTACACAGGCTATCAACAGTATT
The DNA here is from genome assembly GCF_049639745.1 of Rhodnius prolixus. Classification (NCBI taxonomy): domain Eukaryota; kingdom Metazoa; phylum Arthropoda; class Insecta; order Hemiptera; family Reduviidae; genus Rhodnius; species Rhodnius prolixus. Next base: position 6,701,683 of record NW_027411583.1, on the reverse strand, counting down.
TCCCAATAAAAATGAATGTTTAGTGTTTTCTGTTTATATGATGCGCTCCCCAACATAAAATAAATTCTTATATATATATAATTATTATATTAAATTCATGTTTCATTAATTTTATTTCACAATCTATGGGAAAATTATTTTACTGTTCATTTAAATTTCAATATCACACATGTACATCATGTGATATCTTGCAACCTTATAGGTAACCTCTCTCACTCAGTTGAAATCTTCTAAATTGATTTCTCTTAATCATTCAATTGCCTGTGAGTACCAATTAAATTTAATGTTGTTTGGATAGAGCTTACTCATCACAATCAGTCTCTTTAAGCAGATTTTTACATAGTTATAATTCAAGTTCTTTAAAATGAGAATTCTGTTAAACTTTATTTATCTTTTATTGATAATGATTTAGCTTATCCTAAATTATCTTTATAGAAGGGGTTTGAAAACCAATTATCATTTGTGTTTTCGGGTTTTAGAAAATACTCCAAGAAAGACAATTTTTAAAAAGTGTGTAACCTCCGTCACTTAGTCAGCTAGTGACTCTCCGTCACTTAGTCACTTAGTCAGCTAGTGCGTGTTGGGGACATTCTGAACCATATGAAACTTTTTCAAGAAAATTGAATACCGAATAGTTGAATCTAGTTGCTACTTGATGAAGATTTATTGTAGCAGAAAAATGTTCCGATTACAGCAGCCTTACACCAAAGTTGTAAGTTTACTTAAAATGATTAATGTAACACTCTTTGTAAATGTCCAGAACCTTCATTTAGTTTGTTTGTCAATAAGAATTACGTGTGATTAGTCTTGTTTTTTCGATAATAGGTAAAATAGTGTGTGATGGAGACGTTATTAAATTGGAAATACTTAATTATTTTGTCCTAAATTAAACTTTTTTATATAAAATTTAATACGGAATGGTTTAATTTGATTGCTAAGTACTTAAACTGTTTGGTAAAAGATTTACATCAACTTAAAATTGCTCTGATTTCTGTATTCATACACAACGTGTGAATCTAGTTCAAATTATTAATTTATTGTTATTATTTCGTTTTTATTATTAAGGAATTATTAATTCTTTATAAATGCCCAGTATCATCCATGGGCTTTTTCCATTTTTTGCCGGTTTGTAGCCCAGGATTGCTCAGCTTTCGTGTGATGTGATTACCTTATACACATTCAGCAGTACGTTGGTAAATACGTATTAGATGGTTGTTTTCCATTCTACCCTGAAGTATTGAAGAAAATTAAATCTTCTTACCATTTGATTTGTGAAAATATACATCAGATAATCTTATCCATTCGGTACGTTCAAAATATTACATCAAAAAACTGGAATCTTTTTTATGATGATTAATCTTTTCCATTAAATCGGAATAAGCAATTTTTCCACTTTCGTAGAAGAAAAGTTGAATTTGAAGAAAACGTGTAATGTATGAAAATTTAAACATTTTGTTCAATTTTTTAATTGACAATAAAATATGTAAGGTATTTTTTAAGATTTTATTTGTAAACATTAAGTATAGTTGTAGAAAATGTATCTAATAGTACATGTCAACTTGGTTTATTTTAACCAGTTCATTTAGTTTGTTTGTAGTAAGAATTACTTGTGATTAATCCGTCTTTTTCCGATAATAGGTAAACTTTTTGAATCATATTATTTTTCTTTTTCAAGGAAACTGAAATCAGTTTGTTTTAATTTACATAAACAAAGGTGTAGTTTAACAGAAATATCGTTCGTTAGCAATTGTGTTCAATAGTGTAAATAAATTCTAATTATCCACTGAGGTATGAAACTAGTATTTCTTTCTTTTCTCTAGTGCTTTCTTCCTTGGGCTTTTCCGATCCTTTGTTAACTCGCTGTCTGTTAAGCTCAACTCTCACATGAAATGATTATTTCATTATTTCAGGGCTCCTCTGTACTTCCATCAGCACGACTGTAAATATAAGATAATTCGCATCCATTCTGTTCCTGATAATAAACTAATGAGAGAATCTGCCTATTCTCATCCATTCCATTCTGGAGAATAAACAAGTCAAGGAAATCTACCTACCATTTAGCTTGTGAAAATTTGCTTCAGGTAATCATATCCATTGTTTTAAGTATTAGCTTTTAACTGATGAGAACTAAAAACCTTTTTTATGATGATTAATCTTTCCCTTTAAATCAGAATAAATAATGTTTCCTTTCACTTTTGTAGAAGAAATGTAGAAGTTGAAAAGATGTTGTAATATTTGTAAATTTGAAAATTCCGTTTAATTATCTAGACAAATTGAGCTAGTTGACAATAAAAAAAAGTGTTTTTTTAGGTTTAATTCCATTTTATTGATAAAAAAAAGTTAGTTATTAAACATTTAGGTGTTAATACATGTCAGCTCGGTTGGTTTATTTCAACCATGTTCATTAAGTTTATTGCAGAATTACGTGTGATTATTTTTCATAAATTTATGGCAATAAGTGTAACTTAACTAGAACAAATTCAGTACAAAAGTAAAATTGCAACGTATAATTAATTCAAGGTCAAATAATTTACTGTTTCGTATGTTTTACAATGCTAAGAGTTCATTCTAAAAGACTAATATTCATAAAACATTCTGTTAAAAAGATTTTAACTTTAATTTTTATTTATTTCTTTAATTTCTGTAAATAAAAATAGTTCGAGTTTTAATTTGTAGCATCTTTGGATAGTACGTGTTTTAATTCAAGATTAACTACACTTTATTTCATTGAATAATGATGCATTTCAGATTGAAACAGCCAATAACGGAAGTACTACCTGCAAAACTATTCATCACATGAAGTTAAAATGAAAAAGACGTGGAGAACATCCATTCAATGAAAAAATACAAATAACTTTTGTTATGAATCAGCTATTATAAAATTTATTGTTTAGTTATATAGTAAGTAATATGCATGTATGTCACAATGTAATTAATTAAATGAAATTTTTACTTTTGTAAATATAATGTATAGCTTGGTTGAAGAATAAAGAAAAAACTTCAATTAAAAAAATATTTATTTCCATACCTATTTTTTTTACAAAGACTTAGTATTTATATTCTATTATTGTACAAATAAAACAATAGAAGTTACTTAAAAAACAAAAAGAAGTGCTTAAAAAACGTTAAAACTAACAAAAAAAAATATTAGAACAAAAAAACATTAAAAAAAAAAGAATTAGTTCTAGAAAAATCCGGCAGAGAACGCCTAATATCAAAAAAGTTAAAAAATATAAAATTAGTTCTAAAAAAATGCGTAAGAGTACGTAATAAATCAATAAAAGATAATAACAAAATTAGTTCTAAAAAAATCCGTCAGAGGGCGCCACAAAACAGGCAAGTTTAGCAGTTTGTTTACATATGTAAACAACTTTGACAGTTAGTAGTTCTAAAAATGACCACCAGATTGCACAGCTGTCACCTCTAGTATATATAGGTGAACATAAACAAATTTTCTTCAGTACGACTTGAGTGATGCAGGGGGGTATATCGCTCTCGCTCGTCACTCCTAAAACATCGATATCTTGTCATCACCTCTCTCACATAAGGAATCATGATGGTAGTGTAATGGTTATGAAGATGTTGTCGCTTCGACGGTCGGAAGGCGACTATTCTCCCCACCCTACCCCACCCCCGCGACGAACTTTCTTATATACCCTTTGGAGACCATGTTTCCATAGCAACGCGTCACGTCACCATGCCAACCGCCAAACATTCAACAAACTGCCGCTAGATCGCTCCCATGCCCTCTTTTACCATGCTTAAGACTCTCATGACTTCCAACACATTTTACCATGCCAATCACTCTCATGACTTCCAAACTTTTAACCTTGCTAACAACTCCCATGACCTCCAAAAATTTAACCATGCTTACGACTCTCATGACATATACGACCTTACACTAACATCATGCTAACGACTCTCATGACTTCCACTCCTTTAACCATACTAACCACTCTCATGACTTTTTCACATTTAACCATCTGACATATTTAACCATGCTAACAACTCTCGTGACTTTTTCACATTTTCCCATGCTAGCAACTCTCATGACTATCACATTTAATCATGCCAGCGACTCTCATGACCTTTTCACATTTAATCATGCTAACAACTCTCATGACTTTTTCACATTTTCCCATGCTAGCAACTCTCATTACCTTTTCACATTTAACCATGCCAGCGACTCTCATGACCTTTTCACATTTAATCATGCTAACAACTCTCATGACTTTTTCACATTTTCCCATGCTAGCAACTCTCATTATCTTTTCACATTTAACCATGCCAGCGACTCTAGACCTATATTTAGCCGCTTTGTACTTACATTTAATTTATTTTTTGCCTTGTCTCTTGCAACTTAAAATGTCTACCTTCCAATCCCACTTGACCGTGCTGGCGATTGTCATTTCTTATACAGCAATCTTTCACTCATATCTAACCATGCTAAACACTCTCATGACTTTCTCACATTCAACCATGCTGAAGTTTAATACAGGAATACCTTAAAATCACATTTAATCACGTTGATGACTCTCTAGACCATATAGGACTATCTTGCTGTCACATTTAACTATGCTAGTGACTCTCTAGATCTATACAGGAATACTAGAATACTGGACAAAGCGTTGACTGAGTTATATCTTAAATTAAGAAGCTAGAGAAGCATCTGTAACAATTGATAAAGTATTACTCATAAAAAGTTCATAATGTGACCAACTAAAGCATTTGTGTGTGCAATTAAACAATAAAACCATTTTTTGTAGAACTTGAACCTTTTTATTCATTGATGATGAAATAAATTTAAAAAAATGAATTTATTGTTTATATACAAGATCAATTTGATTGAACAATACAATCGAACAATTCTTATTAATCCTACCTTTGAATTTATTCGACATTAAGTATTTCCAAAATTTCAGTTACGCAGCAATACCAAAATACACAAAATGTTTCAGTTAGAAGTTGATAATTGCAATAAAAGAGATTTAAATTGACTGAGCTACGTTATTAAACCTTTTAGTTTATAATAAGTTACGTTTCATATAAAGTATGAAAGTATGCAAAAAGTATACAGTTTATACAAAGTCTACACTATTCAGAAATGTGAAAAACGTAACAAAATAACTGCTTCACTATTACAATTGTTTTCTCTCCATCTACTACAATTTAATACTAAGCACTTGCGAACGTATCAAAGTTATTTGAACCAGGCAACATAAAATGGAAATAATTTTGTATGAAATTAAAAATATAAATTATACATACCTAAGCCACCTGAAAACTGAGACCTAATGATTGTTGAGTAGTTATCGACTTTGCTCTCTTAACAGCAGTTTTTAAATTGGAATTGTTCATATTTGAGGATCAACCATTATACAACTACCCAGCCGGACAATTTTAATTCCTGCAATTTAAAATGTAATTAATAGTATTTTTTTTTTTTTTTTTTTTTTGCGCATCAACAGCTGAGGTCATTAGCGCCCGGAGCTTTTTCCAGTGCACTGCCGGCCTCCGGACAGTGTTCTCTCGTTACAGACAACACTGTCCATCACCGGACAGTGAGCTGTAAGAAGCTCCTAGGAAGAGAAAATCTAAGGGTCAGCTGCTGGATTCGAACCCGGGACCTCCGCGTGGGAGTCCAGTATGCTAACCTCATAGCTAATCCCTTCCCTAATTAATAGTATTACTTTTTTTTTTACTGGGATTCCCAAGTGGAGGTCCTGGGTTCAAATCTAGCTTCTGACACTCAGATTTTCTCTTTCTAGGAGCTTCTTACAGCCCACTTTGCGGTGATGGACTGTCCGAAGGCCGGAGGTGCACTGACAAAAGCTCTGGGCTCCAATAACCTCAGATGTTGACACGCCTTAAATAAAAAAATAAAAAGAAGAAGAAGCATTAACCATGATACAGAACACAATAAACAACAGTATAAATAAAAAAATTAAACTTATCAATAATTAATGAAAGAATAAGGGAGGTTGCAGCTATACATTTTTTTTTTTTTATAGATGTAAAGAAATAAATAAAATGAAGAATATTGAGTTAAGAAATAACTATAGCTTAAAAAATAAAATAATCAAAGAGAGAGAGAAAAAAAAAGGGTTTATATTTTTACTTACTAATTTTCTTTGCAAAATACAACACATAATCTGCTAATATTCTCACTCGTTAATAACTTTTATGAAAATCAATTTAAGTCAATCTATGTTTTGGAAAATGATAAAGAATCTACATGCACGTTTGATGTTGAATTTCGTAAATTAAATTAAAACCTATAATCAAAAATTTTAGTATATATAAGTTGCATTACTTTGTACGTATTAAATATACAGATTACCTGAAGATAGCGTAGTAGTACATAGTTCTCTAATTGAACGGAATGCAGAAACGGGTTCGAATTACCTCAACTTGTGCAGACTTTCTGCAGTGAAGGGCCCCACCATGGTGACTTCGAACCATCGAAGGATATTGAATAAAGAAAAAATGAATCTCTATAATAAAACCATCTTATGATTACAGATCAATAAATAGGAGAGATCAAAACGAGACTTGGTTGTCAGAATCGGATGTGTTTTTTGTGTTCTGAATTTTGTTAGTGAATTTCAGTAGAGGAATATGTTGTTGGAAATTTTTGTAAAATTGGTGTTACAGTGCATTTGAGTCTTAAAGTTATTAAAAATTGAATTCTTTCTGTTAAGTCTTTGTTGAATAAAAAAGTAAAATAATATCTGGAAAAGAGTGGAAACGGTTTTAATACAATTTGCCGAATGAAAATATGAATTATTAAACGAATCGAATAACAAAAACTGTTTAAGATCTGATGATTGGAATAAAGAAAAAAATAGAAATACTACAAATAAAAATTAATTTTCTTGAACGGGAAGCTAGGAAAAGAAACATCTTAAAATACGGGGTTAATGAGAATAGTGCTAATAGTTTGGAAGAATGCGTTATTACAGAAATCTTTATTGGAATGCAAATTGAAATTAATAAAAGTGAAATCTATCTTGTTAGAAGGCTAGTTCAGAGAAAAGAGAATAAAACTAGGCCAGTTTTAGTTGGGCTGACATCAACAAAAACGAAATAATGAGGAATAAACAAAAGCTAAAAAATTCTAATATAATATGACAGAAGACTTTCCACCTGGAATAATAGCGAAGCGTAAACAACTTCAATCTGAATTATATGAAGTCAGAAATAATGGGAAATACGCAATTATTAGATATGATAAGCTGATCATAAAGGAGTTCAATAAAGGGAATCGAAGTCAAATAGATAGATAGAAGCGTAATTTAATTATTACACCTCCAGGTTATTATAACTCAAAAACTCGCAGATACACCGAACAAACCTCAACAAGTTATTAAAGAAATCAAAACCGGCACCATTATGGATATAAGATACGTAATGAAAGTGGTCAAAACCTATTAATTTCCGCCAAGAAAATAAGTAATGAATATATTTTTTTTAAACCGAGATGGGAAAAAATGGACCTGGCTGAAACCAATAAAGGCTTATTATTATTAAATAAGTAGGACTAAGTATTGAAACCTTTTTTAATTCAATTAAGACACTAAAATGAAACAATAAAGTTAAGACATGCCCTCTACAACAGTCTAATAAAATGTACAGCACATACCTTTTAAAAGTAATATTAAGCCCTAAGCAAAAATATTAATTTTCATCTTCAGGGCTTATTGTCTATTGTATAATATTTTATAAAGATGACCTAGTTGTCCCTAGTTCGAAATCTCGGGAAAATAAAAATTCATGTCTGAAAGTGGCAATATTTTTTTTCATCCTATTGGATTAATAAATCAGTCACCAAAAACAATGAATAGTAATAAGTAATTACAACACAAAGCAGTTGTTTTCTGCAAGCTTTACTTAGATTAAAGCTGAGTTTTTATTCTATATAATTCTTATATTTGAAATACCTCAATTTACAGTGGAGCTTATTACGAAAGATTAACATTGGAAATTAATGTTTAATAATGCTGAAGTAAAATATTAAAGCCCGGAGGTAGCCTATACTCTATTTCTTTGTACCATTACTTAGTTACAGCAAGTTATCCACGAAACTTAAAATAATGAGGCATTATTTTTTTATTTATAAAATTAAGAAGTAAAAAACGGAAATAATAATTAATATAAAAGTAAAAAGGCTGAAGAGGTCAATACTTTCTCTAAACTAATGTGTTAATATTTGTAATGTACTAACTATTGTTTCCAAAACTATCAGTAGTAGTAAATCTCATTTGTTCGTAAATTCGTTAAAGTTATCAACTAGTTTTGGCTATTTAAGTAACTAAGAGTATTTTCCGAAACATTATACCGTCCTACTAGTTGCAGCATCGTGCATCATGTGTCTGTCTCGCAGGAAGGTTACTCTTAGGTTAGTAATCAGTGATGCCTAAATTTGAAATATTTAAAATGCTATTGCTAACTTTTATTAAATTTAAAATTTTATTTGTTAACACTTGATATATATTGCATTATTTCCAATTTATGGGTAATATAAAAATGAAAACTCACTAAATAGAATAGCGATTGTGCACAAGTAGTAGAAAAAATTTGCTATTAATAGTGATTAAAAGTTTAATTTCTTAGGGTAAATTTGAATTATAATTAACCCATTATTAAATGAGTGAAGAAAATGATAAAATTGGAAAAAAAGAAAACGTAACATTTCCTCTACGAAAAATGATGTTTAGGTTCGATAAATTAGTTAATTTTAACAACTGGCCCCCTCTTACTGGGTAGGAGTTGGTGTGGAATATATGCACACAGTTTCTTTTAATTTATAAATGCCTTCTTTAGAATATCTACGAAAGGATGAGAGAGAAGGAGCAAGTTGACACAATATATGGTTATTCTGGATTACCGGATTCCTTCTCGTCCTAGAATTTTCCTAGGAAGCCTAAATGAGAGAGGTCTCATCACTTGCTGAAGCATAGAAGACCAGAGAAGGCACAACAAATCTTTTCGGTCATACAGCAGATTACGCCTTCAACAAATGTTAAAAAAGAAAGAAGAGAAGCTAGTCAGCGAACGTATCTCGTTCCAGAACTTCCCTTAATTTCAAAATTTTCTACAAAAATTATTTAAATAAAAACCATAACTATGAGAAATGTAATCTTGGTACAAATTTTTGAGAAAATAAAGAGTCACTTTCAAGAATCACTGTATATTTTAATAAATTGTATTAGCAAGGAAGGAAAATTTTGGTTTGTACGTTACTTTAACGTGTTCTTTCTGAAATACTCAACATCTTCAAAATCAACATCTAAAAATAGAATGAGTCGGAAATCCAAGTTTTACCACTTCCAAAACCACCTTCAAACGGATTATCACATCAGGATTTGATGGTAGAACATTATCATCACTGAAGTCTAGGAGAAAAAACGTCATTACACAAATTTCTTAAATCCCGAAGATTCTATTTTATATAAATGCACATATGATATTGAATATCCAGTGATGGGATAAATTGACTTGTTTTTGTTAGCCAAGATTTTTAGCGAAGATGCTTACCTATTTAGAATAAATACTTTGAAAAAGCATTTGTTTAGTTGTGTTACATAATTCTAAAACATACCATCTGAAACTTGCTAATTTTTCCTTCTGACCTCATATATCTATTTTATTACGGTAGATTCATAACAAAGTACAATAAATTAAATTGAAAATAATAATAATAATAATAGTAATAATAATAATAATGATGAAATTAGAGAACTATTTTTTCAGTAAATATTTTCATACGAAAATACTAAGCAGATGAGAACAGCTTTAATGAAGAGATCTGAATTAATAAATATTCGCACATATAGTACATACATCTAATCACACAATTAATTACACACGTACTTCTGAGATAATTATATCTAAAAGTGATAAATTTAAATAATACTCAATTACGATTTACAGTTAGGTAGTAACATTTTTTGTTTCTTTTTTCTTTATAAAAATTTTCAGCATTTTTCATGGAAAGTAATTAATTGTCAGGAAAAAAGTGAAATTTATAAAGAATTGCACACAAAATAGTGTTACTGCCCTCAAAAAATAAGTTTTAAAATTTAGATCTCCTAAAAAGAACGGCAAGGACAACGTGAAATCAATGAACAGCTATGACTGAATATCATTATATATTTTTGTTTAGTGAGAGATTATCATTTTTAAGCATCAGATTCATTTTCGATAAGTGAATGAATCTAAAAACTGTATATGCTTTGTTGAGCTTATATGTAACATTAAGGGATGTTATAACTAATTTACAGCTTAAAAATATCTTTTATTCTTCTGTAAAGCACACCAAATAAAGCGATTGAAGTAGGCAACCTTGATAACATAGTTTTTCTTCTAGGAACATTCCTATTAAATTATTAAAAATTTCCAGGAAAATGAGAGTGAATACTGCTGGAATTTGATCAATCAGGAGTCATAAATATGATCATAAATTGTACAAGATTAAAAACATAAACTATATATGTTCTGAGTCTATGTATTCTATGTTTATGTATCAGTGATTCGTTAAGCAGAAATTGAATTTCTCTACAAAAGTCATGCTCCAGTTTTCATTAATAATGTCATGCCAAAAACGAAGTTTGTGCTGAAACTACTGATAACTGCGTCGAGCACTGCAAATGGAATTAAGCCTTGTGAATTATCATAGATGGGGGAGAATATGCCCTACAATTTTAAAATTGTAGACGGTGGGTATACGCTTCTTGTGGTACATAGGAAAAGAGGTGAGTACTCACACAGAAAACGTAAGGGAAATACAGGGAAAGCAGAATTTTTCATTTGATAAACAGTGCCATTCTTCAAGTTAAAGTACGAGGAAGTAAGAAGATAAGTCTAATTTAAACTAGAACCGTTTCCACCTAAACAAACAACCTGTACTAAACGCACATTTACATTACTGGAACTGAGAAGAGTTCATATAAATCACCAACCAGACAAAGTTCAATGAAAGAGCTTTTGGAGAAGCTAGGTAATAATGTCGTGCTTCGTAGGCTGCATAACATGGCAACGAGTAGTTGGACAAGCTAGTTAATATGCAGCTCATATAACAATCGCAATCACAGAAGGCAACAAAAATGAACAATAGGCGCATAGAAGCTTTTAGAGAAGTCCAGAATGAGAGAGCAAGTCGTACTTCTAAGAGAAAGACTCTTTCAAACCTCCATGAAGGAATATAGTAGAGCATCTCCTCAGGAGAACCCAGGTCGTGACAACCTGCAAAGAAGTATGTAAATGCAGACTCCCCCTTTTTGAACTTTATGCAAAGAAGGATAGTCTGAGTAAATATCATCAATAATTTGGCTTTACCTAGATTGGAAGTAATAATAAATTAAATATAACCAAAAAGTAGAGCCTTTCCACAAAAATTTTCTTTCATTCCTAGACGATAAGTTTAAGTTTAAGGATAAGTTTCTAATATTTTCCACCTAAAGCACAATAATTGTTCATATGCTTACTTTATCCTCTAAAAAGTAATTTTAGAGCTGGCATTAAATATATGTTTTATGATCCAACGTGAAAATATTGTCTACTCTCAATGCATAAAATTATCCGAAAATTAATTTGAATTTTGATATAAAAATCAAAACTATTCACAGCCACATATAAAACTAGAGTTCTCTTTTTTGCAAAGAATTTTTCAATTTAAATTTCGTTTTTAATTAATAAAATTTTTCATAAAATAATTTATTATATCAATCAAAATTAATAATGAAGTTTATATGTTTAAATAATCTGAACTGTAGGTATAATATAAATGTATAGATCAAATAAATTTCTTTATACAATTGTTTATAATTTCTAATGTAATCACATATACAATATGGACGTTAGATTATTATAATTTATAAAATGCACTTTATTCTTTATACAATATGTATATATGTTTTATAAATAATTTAAAAATAAAAATAATGAAAATGATTGATTTATAAAAAGAAAGTTACTTACATGGATTTGATTAATGTAATAGTACAAGTTTCTGCTTAGTCAACAGTTGCCTGTAAAGAAGCTCAGATGGATTCTCTTGTCAGAAACAAAAGCGACCTAAGAAGGTTGCAAAAATGTCCAACGCTAGTCTAAATCAAGAAAAACAACTCCTCGTAAGCGAAAAATGAAAATAATTTCACCTAAGTGTTTACGGCACCACCAGATACATATTTTGTAAGAAGAATTTAGCATATTACAAGTATTATACTCTATAAAATTAGTTGAAACGAGCTTTACGCTATGTAGAAGTAGTATTATATAAAGAAATTACTTGAGTATAATAAAAGTTAGTGCGTTTTCTTACTTATCTCTCCCCAAAATTGTACTCAATAAATCCCATTTTACTTTCATCTTCAGAAATTGAAGTTCTTGGCAATTTAAAACATGATCGAGTTGAATCTAAAAATTCGGGCTATTTTGCATCACTTGTGCAAGAAGACAAAATCGCAATAAACACCTTTTCCAATTTAATGAAGTATAAGGGAAATACTTTGTTCTTTGATGGGCCTCTCAGGCATTAAAATTAAGAGAAGATGAGGAGTGAAGCTAGGAAAGTAGCTAGGACCAGGTTGTCCTCTAATCTTATAATGGCAGTAATAGAAAGGTTGCACCAGCACCATTTTCAGATGAAATAAACGTGTTCAACTAAACACCAGAAATGGCTTCCAGAAGCAATCCACATCTTAGCAAGACTCCGCATGCCAACTTGGATATCTGTACAAATGATTCTTCCAAACCAAAGAATTTTAATGTAAAGTGAAAGATGCACAGACCAAAACTATAGAGATGTGGCAATTGTTGAAAACAAAGTAGCTTATACTTTTACATTATCATTACAACTTACCTGTAATTATTTACAAATACGCATTCCAGTGTTTCTGTTTTTAACATACCGACACACAAATTCCGACTAGTTAATTGTTTACAGAGGTGTCCCAGTGTGTGTGTTTTCCATTTTTTTTTGTTCTGTTAACCCAAAACGGGCGATTTAACATTATAAATATATATATATTTATATTAAATAATATTTTCTTAAAATTTTTAATAATATACATTTAACTATTGCAACAAAACTTGAACATAAAATATCACATTTTATTTTTGGTCCATTGTAACAAATCAAAATAGAAACTGAATAAAACACAAATGTTTTTGTCCTTAGTTTCAAGTATGTGCGTAAAGTCTCTTAATTTATTTTTGGCTTTTTAATCATACAAACATCTAAAAAAGAATATCATTTTATGACTATTTTGTCCATTAAAATCAAACCATGAAGTCCTTAGCGTGTACGCAGAAAAAATAGTCATAAAATAAATAATATATTATGTCATATCATGTTTTCATTTTAATTATTATTACTTCGTGAGGGAGATTACAATTTCAATGCATCTTGCGAGATCTGCTCTTTAATATTATATTGAATACTGACTTCCTTTTTTTCTTTTTTTTTAGAAGGATCCGTTATCAGATTGCACTAGGTTGTGTAAGCAGTGATTGGCTGTTTAAGTTTTAACAAACCGTTAATGACACGGCATTAATATCAAAAATTAGTCTGACAGTAATTGGCTGTCTTCTAATAACGTACGTTAATTCTAAATATATTTATTTGTATTAGCATTGAATTTGTATCAAACGAATTAAAAAAGTCCGTACAGTATGCAAAGGTAACTCAAGATGCAATCTCGAGTGTCCACTTAATACATTCCGTAAAATTCTAGATGTAATTGCTATTGTTTGTTCTGATACGGCAGATATGTTAATTTAATGAGGACAAGTTCAAAATATAGAAATATTTTTTTTTTTAACACCCAATTTAAATTATTATTTTTATTCCATTTTTTACCAAAATACCATCAAAAACAAAACATAAACTCTTCAAAATGTCATTTGAAGCGCATTGAAAACTATATTCACTAAAATCAAAAATGAAATTCATTTTAATAAATGAGAACTTTAAGCACATACTGAATTTTTAAAAGCAGATTTTAACAGTAAGTAATAAGAAATTACTAAACAAAATGAAATTATTTATATACAAGATTTCTGTGAGCAGTAAGTATTTTGAAATATTTACAACAAACATATCTTACAATGATGATATTACAAGTCGAACGGTATTTGTATTGTCAAATAATGTTTATTTAAAGATTTGTTCTTATAATAATATTTTTTTTTAAAACAAATTTTACTATTTTTTAGTCTAGTCAAATTACTTTTAAAACTAAGCAGATCTATCTTATCATCTAATATACTAAGACTACAAATATTCCTGGAAGAAAAAGCGAAGAAAAAAATATTTTTCTGGCACGGTTAAATACTTTTTCAACTTAACATACTTACTGCCCTAACTACGTAATTAAAGCTTTAATAAAATAAAATTAAAAAAAAATCATTAATGCCTTATTTTGTGATATCATATTGGTAAATTAAAAAATGAAAAGGAATGTGACTTGAACTCACATACACGTTCTGTATCAGAGCCCTGAATATTGTGGTGCGTTGGGCGGTCTCGGAAATGATGGGCGAGGATTCTGTCTCTGTTGTACTGGTGAATTATTTGGTTCACTGAAAATAAAATAAACATTATCAACAAATATTAAATGATTGATAGATAACATTAGACAATAACCAAGCATTTAACAGCTCTAGTTTGCTGCAAAAAAATAAATAAATAAAATAAATAACAATAATAAAAAACTAGGGAAGGGATTAGCTATGAGGTTAGCATAGTGGACTCCCACGCGGAGGTCCCGGGTTCGAATCCAGCTGCTGACCCTTAGATTTTCTCTTCCTAGGAGCTTCTTACAGCTCACTGTCCGGTGATGGACAGTGTTGTCTGTAACGAGAGAACACTGTCCGGAGGCCGGCAGTGCACTGGAAAAAGCTCCGGGCGCCAATAATCTTAGATGTTGACGCGCCTTAAATAAATAAATAACAATAAAATAAAGTTTTTTACATAATCTTGAAAAATCAGAAGCTAGATCAACCAAAAGACCGTGCTTTTATAAGGCATGTGGTTGGAGCGAGAGTAGATGGTAGCACAGATACTGATATACACAATATTAAACGCAACAATAACCTAATTTTTTTGTGAATAAATTAAAGAAGAGTTCGCAAGAGTTTATAGACAGTGGAATCTAGCTTTAAAAGTAAGTCTCTTTGATGAGTTGCAGTTAGCGAAACAATCCAAGGATGAAATGATCTGGCTTTTTTTTAAAAATCTTTGTCTCCCTGCAGCAGACCAGACCCATCCAACTTTACAAATTACTAATATTCTCAAGATGTTATCTCAAAATATTCTAAAAACTCGCGTATATGTCTCACACTCATACAAACAGTTTGTAAACGTACATTTCACTGAAATGTAACCTCGCAGGTGAGCCTAACTTAACTCTTCTCCGAGAATAGCTTTATAACGAACTTTTAATAATAATATTTTGTATTAATATAGAAATATGATAATAGATAAAGATATAAATCTATAAGTGTGGAATGTATATAGAAAGGTTTACTAAAAATCCAAGGAGTTATTTTTGAGAAAGTGAAGAACTTATTAAGTAAAGTGGTTTCTTCAATCTTGATGCTAGCAATTCATTTAATTCTTCTTAACCAGTGTAAACAAGAGATAGGGTCGAATATTACAGAAAAATGCCACTTAAAAGGAATTCTACCTATCACTTTTCCCAGAAGTAATTTTCCTTAAAAAATAAGCCAAAAAAAGTTTTAGATTTACATGTTCATAATCACTGCACGAAGCTTAGATATAATGGTAGACACAATTTTCGAAAATTCTCGAAAAAATAATTTATTAGGTTGCATTTCCGATCAGCAGTTTTTCTTTGTTTAAATTTCTTTATCTGCATTTTGACTCTTATTATTATATACAGGTTGCAAGCTAGTAAAATATACGAAAGTAGTACAGTAATTTCTATAAAAAAAATTTGATCCTAAACATCTAATGAAACCTTTGGTCGACTACAACATAGCAATAAATTTGACTTTTTCGCCACTTCTCCATATGAGAATGACCTAACCTTAATGTTATCCATTAAGTTTAATTTAAATGAATGAAATATCAAAATTGTAGGATGTCTCTTTAACTGTCGTATGAGTGGATATCCTCTTAAGTTTGTGAGGCTTCTTGAGAAGAATAAAGTGATTTTTCGACAACATTTTCATAATTTTATTATCTTTTTTAAGGCTAATACAATAAGTTAAATTGAGCCCATACTATAATATGGTCGTGTACCTCTGCATTTATTTAGTGACTCTAACTGACGGTTCCCTCTTAAGTGCCGTATTAGAGCGATATATACGCCGAAAACTTATATACTGATAATGAGTAATTAATGTGCTGCTAAAATTCTATGTTTGAAAAAATATCATACAAGAAGTGCGAATATATTTGTGAATAACGAGGCTTCTCTTTAATGTTTCATTTCATTCAGGTGTACAGTTTTATCTCCTATTTATTATTTGCGAGAATCCAATTCGCAGCTCATGGAATTAGATGAAACAGTAAGAGTGAATCTGAGGCACGGTATTTCTGTATTTTCATTTTGAATTTGTTAAAATAGATCTTTGTTATTAAATTTGGTTAAACATGAATCGGTTGTAACGCAATAAGTTTGATTTTTTTTTTCATTGGAACCTCTACAGTGCCGAGATTCAGTTATCTTAACGTCAGAACTCTGACCAGAGGTTGTCACCGAGTGCTAAGCTAACAAGCACTATATTACTTTTTTTTTATAAACGTTAAAAAGAGCCAAGATATTATTGTTTGGATATCTGAATGAATAACCGACTTCGTAAAATTAAATCAGGCTTAAGGGGCTGACAAATAATAGCTGATCCATCAGCGAATAAATTTAGAGATAATGCGCTGAGTAAAATAAATAAAAGGAATTTTTGGAAATAAAACTGTGCAAAAATTTATCACTTTTTTAATAATAAAAGTCAAAAGTCTTTTTGAAAAACTAAAAATAAATGCTACAACAAAATAAAATAAAGATAAAAAAAAGACACATTTGATTCTGTCAATAAAATTAAGAGATCTTTTTCTTACCCAAAAAATGGTATGATAGAGGTAAGGATGGTTTTATTTGGAGCACTAGACAAGGGTGTATTATTGGCGACAATGTGGTTTAACAGACGACGTAAATAATGTTGCAACTTTAATCTTCGTTCTTCCACAAATTTTGTATCCTGAAAAATGTATAATGATATTTTATACTTAAATTGATAAAATATATGAAAAATATCTCTTTTTCCAATCCGAATTATTTAAAATCAGAATAAATATTTTTCTTACCTTATTTCCAATAGTTTTCTTTGGAGGAAACTGAAATGCTGAAATTACTGGATACTGTTTCTTGGTTTGCTTATGAAGAATGTAAAACTGGGAATATCTTCTATATACATTCCACTCTTCATTTGCAATCCTAATATGCACCTGATATAGAGAGAAAAAATATGTATTATTTGACTAAATGTTGAAATTACGAGTAATTCACAAATTTTTTGCCACATTACAGATAACATCGTTTAGCTTTCAGCAGGGCCATTTTTTGAATACTTGAAGTACAATTCTATTTATTTACCCTAGCTATTTTATACTCAGCTTAATTACTTTGATTTTACAATACTTATAATCCAAATCTATTCCCAGGAAGAACTGAATAAGACGCTTTAGTCACGCCTACCACGAGTTCTGCTGCAGAGGACGCACGAACACAATAAACTGTTTAGGTTTTTGTTTCATTTTCTAAATCTGAATCTAGAGCTTTGTAATGGGTGTAATAGTGAAAGCACAGCGCGAAAAAAAACAATTCATTTCTAAAAAGACCTTTTCATTAAAAAATGAATTACTAGAACTTTTTGTTAGGCCTGAATTAAAAACGTTCAACTCCTCCATCTTGAATCAAACATTCGTGTTCCACAAGATACCAAGTTAGCAAGATGGAAGAACAGTGTACACCATTATTAATTCTAAAACTTCTACTAACTTTAAAAAGAACAAAATAAAATAACCTGGTAAACATGATGCTGTTTTGGAGGACCAGTAAGAAATACAGACGGTACCCACAAGCTGATAATCTGCGTACTGACGTCAATTTCTGTAGGACCTAATGGTCCCCGAAGCGCTTCTAACTCTAAATACAATCTTCTAATTACACTTTCTTTTGCAATCAAATTTCTTTGTAAACGATCATTAAGTTCCATTAACTCCCCATGCATTTCGGCTACCTACAAGAATATAAACAACTTTTATTGAAGCCTTCAAATTGGTATTATTATATATAACTTATTACTTAAATACCAACCTGTACAAGTTTTTGCTGGAACAATTCTTCACCTTCAAATTCTTGGCCGTCTTGTTTTAACATTTGTACAGCACTTACATATTTACGCAATTGATGTTTCAGAAGTTCATTTTCTCTGTAAGAACAAATAACAAATATAATAATTAATAAAGAAAGTTATTTTTATAACAAAACAATTAGAAATGCAAATAAAATTTTTTAATTAGCACGATTAGGTGCTTTAGTCGAAGACGGATAGCCAACGTATTTAACTATTAATTTCTTACATTCACACGGTAAATAAAATTTAAGTTCTAGTTCGGTACCCACCCAGAACTAGAATACCATGTTAGCTTTGTAGTTTTCACCTCTAATCGTTCAGGTACTTTCGTTTCTGACAGTAACTAGATAAATGGAAGTCAAATTCTTAATACGAACCTAATGAAATCAATTGATGGAAATTCGAATTTAAGAATAGTGCTGTTCTCTTACGTAAAATTTAAGGGATTCACTCATGTTGCCCTTCTTTGAGTTTTGAAAATTGTATTTTAGTTTCCTAGCCAAATGTTCCAGAACGGATGTGTCCTCAATCTGTTATTTATATGACAGATTTGCTAAGAGCTAAGAAATATGACATGTTTGGAGGAGGTTACACTCTGCTACATTTGCAATCAGGTGATTCTATTGTTTAAGATTTTAATTCAAACTTTCTTATGTGGTGCACCTCATTTCAAGTAATTTATGAAAGCACAAATTCGAGTCGAAAAGTTAAACTAAAAAAGAAACACTGAGGTGTCAAACCCTACACCCAAAATATCAGAATTAAAAGTTAATACAAGATCTATCATTAGGTTTTCTACCAGCTAATCAGTAAATATAATACTATTACAACTTATGAGAGAAGTATTGTACAGAGATTTCATTGGCTGAAATATGTCTTACGAGGTTTAAGCGGGATCCTCTTTTAAGGCAATATGACATTTAATTCATTCTCCCGGTACTTACTTACCTGTTGAGTTCTTGAATTTTAGTTTCCAATTGGTTCTGTTTCTGTTGGTTTTGCTTGGTCAGCTGCATTAATTGTGAATTAAGTAGTTCATTAGACTCTTGAACTTGTTCCAATTTTGTTACAAGTTTATCATATTCCTGTTGTAGATTATCTTTACATTCTACATTTCCTAAACAAAAACAAACTGCTTAAAACATGGTAAGTTTGAAGTATTTCTATGAGAATTGAAGTTCAAAAAACAAAACAAAACTCTTGAATTTTATCGGGACCTTGAATAAACACACCGAATTCTTGTTGAGAGTTATGGCGACCGTGCTCTGTCGGAAACAATATGCCGATATTGGATTAGGCGTTTCAAAAATAATGATTTTGATCTTAAAGAATGCTTAGGAGCAACGAAATTGTTTGAAGATAAAGAATTGGGGGCATTACTTCATGAAGTCTCATGTAAGACGCTAGCTAAACTTACAAGCTCATTAGGAGTTGATCACATAACAGTTTCAAAACGTTTGAAAGCATTAGGAATGATTCAAAAGCAAGTACATTGGGTGTACATTGAGTTGCAGCCGAAAGACATCTTTTAACGCATGAACAGCTGATTCAATGACAGAAAAGTGTTTTTTTTTTTCCATCGTATTGTGACTGGCGATGAAAAGTGGATACAATACTAAAGCTTAAGCGTAGGAGATCGTGAGGTAAGCATGGCGATGCATCAAAAGTCAGCAAAGCCAAATAACCATGAAGATTCAGCATTTGGTGGGATCAGCTGGGCACAATTCACTGGGATCTACCAACTAAAACCGGTACAGCAATCACGTGAGATTGCTATCGGTTACAATTGATGCGTTTGAGCTGAGCATTGAAAGAAAAGCGACCGCTATACGAGCAGAGACACGACAAAATGATGTTGCTACATGACAACGCTTGGCCACATGTTGCACATGCGGTGAAAACCTATGTGGAAACACTCAAATGGACAGTCCTACCCTATCCGACTTACTCACCTGACAATGCCCCTGCTGATTACTACTTGTACCGCTCGATGGCACATGGCCTGGCTGAACTTCCGTACTTCTGAAGATGCTAAAAAATAGGTCGACTTTTGGATTTCCTCAAAAGAAGTATCATTTTTCCAATGTGGAATTCAAAAAGGCTGCCAGAATTATGGGAAAAATAATAGCTAATGGACAATATTTTCAATGAAATTTTTGTACAAATGATAAAAATAAAACATTAATTTTCACAAAAGAAATCACAGCAAGAATTTATTCAAGGTCCCTACGTATACCTCGTCAAGCTATTTTTTGTATTTATTCATTTTATTTCTATGTTCATTAGAAATATATATATATATATATATAAAAAAAAAGCTATACCTATTGGGGAAATATTCTGTTCTATGTTAATATTGCCCATCCCGGGGTCTCCTTCCTAAGAAAAAAGTATTTTTCTTAAGTAATGCAAAATTAATTAACCCTAACTTTTTTTTTTACTAATAAGTGGAAAATAGGTATTCATTAAAAAGTAATAATACCTCAGAAAAGCTTGGGACAGAAAGTGAATCTTCGGATGAATGTGTCTCTTCAGTTACTTGTACAGGCGTTAGTTCTCCAACATTACAATTATTTAATGGCCTCAAGCCAGAGCTGTAACACAGAATTTCAAACATTGATTGTATGTATCCATATAAACAGAGAATTTAATTCTGTAAGGAAGATGTCCATTCCTGAACACTATAGAACGAATCTTTTATTTATCTAACAGTTACATTACAAATGGTATCGTTTATAAAAAAAATAATAATAAAATAAAGTTCTAATTGCATTATTACGTAGATTAGAAAGAATAACAAGGAACACGTATTACTGTGATAAAGGTAAGAACGAATTGCCCGGACAATGTTCATAAGTCCATAGAGGCGAAAAATTTATTTTTTTATTGACTTAAAAAACAAAAACAAAAAAGAATATGTAGATAATTATTTTCAATTATCAGTATCAAAAGAGGAATCAAACTTTGGGGTTGTTCCGAAGTTCTCTGTAATAAATTTACAAAAGGTATTGGATAGGATATTTAAAAAGGATACAACTAAGAATTTTGGTGGTATGCTAATTGAGTTTTTTTTGGGGAGGCCAGCTACTTTTCATAAATTAGGAGCAACAATTAGTGCTAATTTTATATATTGTAAATCCGGAATAGAGAAAAGGTTTACATTTGTCTAACAGTTAATTTAGCATTTTCGAGAATTTGAACTATAGTTCACAATTTCACTCAGACAGGCAGAATATCTCTACTGCTTTCATTTGACTTAGAGATGAGAGTAAAGGGACTCGTGAACTTAAAAACAATTCAATAATTTCTCTCGAAAATTCGCCCAGCTCTCTTTACAATATCGAAGACAATATTTGTAAACAAATAAAGAACGATCAGAATGGGGTACTAGATGCATAAACTTAAGTAACCGACTCATAAAGAGAGTAGACATTACACTGAGAAAATCTAAAATTTAATTCGTATTTTAAGTATATATAAAAATGATACCCTGAAAAAAAAGTATCAAAAGATTACAACCTTCAACCCTGATACGACTGTCCCATCGGAGTTTTTTTTTAATATAAACATAATTCTTAAAATAAATAAAGCATAAAAATAAATCTAATAATCAACAGCTTTTACCTCAAATTAGAATTGGACGAATTGTTGTCAGCTTTGGTTTCTGTGTCACTATTTGACAAATCTAAATCACAAAGGGCACCAGTAGCTTCTTCTGCACATTCAACATCCTCCAAATTCTCACTATCACCGTCCTATTTAAAGAAACACTGTGTTATTAACCTGCACATCTTCTAATTAAATTTTGTAACCTTCACAAAACTAAATAGCACATCTTATACCGCAATTTCTATTTCTGTTGAAGGCGACGAATGAACAAAAGTATTTATTTGACTCTGACTGGGCTGCTTAGGTTTACTTTCTACATCATCGCCGAATGATATAATTTTTGTAACCTTTTTACTCTTCTTACCATCCGTTTTCTTCTTCTCTAAAGAAATTAAATAATACAATTATTAAATCTATAAATAGATAATAAATATAACTTCATTTAAAATAATAAATTTTAAGGAAGTAACAGATAATTAGTTACATAGACAACAAAAGTAAATAACACAAAAAAGATAACTTTTTTCTGTTCGCAGATCAATAGATAAAAGTTCAATTGTAGCTCTAACAATGCTGATTACATATTATCCTCTTGATAATTCCATATCTTGACATTAACTTCCTTTTTTTTCTTCATTGGTAAAAGTTTTGGAAAATTTCGAAAAATATTACGCATCATTGTCACAAAAAGAATAGTGTTATCTCTAAAAAACATAAACCTTAAGACTTTCATTGAGCACATAAGAAATTAGGATATTCATATATCTTCAGATATGCACAAAATTATCCCTCAAGAAATACGTTCCTTGATGAAGCGTTATAAAGCTTCAGACCTCACACTAAGAATTTACAATTTCGACTGGAAGACTGCGACCATAAAAAAAAACTATAAGTTGCTCTAAAGGAAGATATTTCATCAAATCGCTAAACTCTCCTTAGTTCATACATATTATCCTATATCTTACTCAGATTACAAGACTCCACCATTTAAATTAAGTGGTTTTTCTTTCTAAAATATTTGTTTCTCGTAGTCTCCACAGGACTTTTTTAAAAGATGTTATTATGCTAACATTAGAAAGATAACATGAGATCTTAGAATGTAAGTACTAAGTTACTGTGGAACATTCGGGCAACAAACTAATACGAAAAATTGATAAAAATATTAATAAGGTAATCATACCTGGTACTGGAGCTGGATCTTCTAAAACATATTCATTTCTCAACGCACCAGAATGTGCTCCATCAATGATTGAAGACTGATTCAATTCTGGCCTGTCAATACTTAAAGCAAATACAATGGATGATAAACCTGTTAAAATTTAAAACTAAATTAATCATAATAATTTAGAAACTTTAAATGAAATATTAAAAACGTTTTAGAAAAAGACTTTTTCCGAAGATACAATATAATTCAATTGTAAACATAACTGTAGAAATTCTGCCCTTTAAAGAATACTGTTTTAAAAAGCAAAAGTTTTGATAAAAACATGTATTTTTGAAGGAAAGTTATTCACCTATGGTTAAAAAATCCAAAAATGTATGCTGCTTTGCCAATTTAAACACACACAACAAAAAATCTTTAAACGTATGTTGGTTCCCAGAGGACACAATTTCAACTTTTCGAGATAGGACCTTAACACCTTTCTTTTACCAAAGGATACTTTTCCATAACTGAAGAATGATACATTATATCAATTAACTCTGCATAATGTTGTTTTCTCAACAAAATCAAATATTCTGTAATATTCACTTAACACAAATTAAAAGAGAACTCTAGTCCTATAAATGAAGCAACTTATAAATAATATGCTTTGCTATTTGGAATTAAATTTCTTTGACTTATTGTCAATCAGCGTGTTATTTGTATTTATTTGCTACGCATTTAATATGCAGTTGGGTGACCCCATATTTAATACATATGGTGAGAGCTATACCATACATAAAAAACCTCGGCAGAAGCCTAAGCAGAGTTTGTGCATTATTAAAATTTACTCTTACAAATTTTGTAATTGATGCAAATTACCTGCTGCCATATTAGGCAGAATAGAAGCATATTCTTGTGTTCGAACAAACGCCCATTCTTCAAAGAAAGCGGGTAGAGTTGGAGAGATTATGAGGGCAGAAAGATATCTTTCAAGTGAACGTTCATTAATAGCAGATCTAATCCAAGCCCTGGCTCTTCCTCGATCTGTCCATACTTGCCTCAATAATTCATAACGCTCCCGTTCGTGACTCGTAAGAAGGGTTTGAGTAACATCCCAAATTGTATACTTATCACCAGTTCCTAGCACCAATTCTGTCACATGCCTAAACAATTGGAACGAACATATTAAAACTTAGACAAAAAAAAAAATTCTAAGTAGTCTGGAAATAAACTCAAAAATAATTACTATTCATGCGAACTCTCAGCAAGTTACAATTGTATATCTTTAGTTTTTATTAAGCAGAAAATGAATAAATTTTATCCACGAGTTGTCTATCAAAAGATTCTGGACTCTCGGTTTAAAGAAAGTGAAAAGGCAATGTGAAAGCATTTGCAAGTAGGGCACATATCGCAATATCGGAATATAATTATTCAACATCATTATGATAATGAATTGCAAAATTTTTACAATACTTACTTAATTGCAGAATTCTTTTTTTCAATTATTTTCAATCCATGGCTGAGTACTAATTCCAAACTGTTGCACAAAGTGCCCACGAAAAGATCAAGTTCAGTTGCAATTTCTGTCTTACCACCAAAACGAGTTTGACAATTTTTCACTGATGACAGAAGCTGTGATTGTAAATTTTCTCTTTCAGACGCATGAATTTCATTTACATCAATGGAAGGTACCATTTCACAAGAGAATTGTATTTAAGACGGAGTGAACCTATACTGTGTGATTCATCCCCAATGATAATATCGTAAAGTCACGTCATAAAAAAGGCATTAATACATAAAGAAATTATTTTGATTTATTGCATCCACATCCTTAGAGATTAACTATTGAGAAAATAAAATTACAGAACTAATAATAACTTAACTAAAATTTAATTGCAACCTCCACCTGACACAGGTACCTAATGAAAACACCACGGTCACTGAAGCAATTACTGTTCCAACCAGCTGATTTTACAACTTGTAAATAAGATAACATTTTAACACTTATTTACAGTTTCACGTAACCATTATCATAATTTTATGCGTTTATGTAAATGTGAAGTTCAGCTGACTTATGTAAAAAAATCAGTTTCTTAAGCTGTCCCTTAAAAATTAATAATTTAGTACCACACAATTAAATAAATAATATTAAGTATTAAAAACAGAACTTTGATTTTCTAATAAAATGTTTAGTAAAATAATGTAGTCTGTATATTTCTTCTTACCTTTTTTACAGCTCTTTAGTACGTAAGATCCAATCCCAATGTTACACTTATAAATTTATAAAGCCCTTCTAAGAAATACTTATCTATACTCGTTCATGTTTGACCTTTTTTTTTCCACTTTCTAAGCAAACATTGATAACAATTTGAATGGCTAAATGGGAGAAAAATTTGACATTGGCAACTATAGTTTTCCAGTATAATTCAGAAAGTATATCCTAAAAGTATTATTGATTTCATTTTCGACTCTTCTAATTTACTTAAGAAAGTTAATTAAACTGCATACTTCAACAATCCAGAGTCATTCAAATAAAGAAAAAATTATTTAGCTATTTAGTGGAAATTCTTTTTGAAACAGTTACACTCTCTTAAAAAAAAGATTACTCTTTAAAAGAAGCAAGTTTTGCGACCCTTTTCAATTTTCGAAGATTTTCAAGGACAACTGAACATGAAAACTATGTTTTTAGCAGAAATAGATACTCTAGCACAATAGGCTTCAAGAAAACCATGAGACTGTGCGAGTGAAGAGAAGATCTCAAAAACGAAAAGCTTAGAAAGCTCAATCTTAGAATTTCGTGTTGGTCCAATAGCTGTTTCTGTTACTAAGGTTTCAGCCCAACTCAGTCAACAAAGTGTGCCTTTAATTAATATTTTTTAGTTATTGGCGGTTTTCCTGAAATGACTTGTAAATTTATAAATTTCGTATGCTACAGACTTGATAGACACCAATGAATCACATTTATGTGAAGAGAACTGCAAATTAAAGACATTCAGTACTGAATAAAGGCGAAGATCTAGCAAATTATAAAAAAATCCACGCATTTATCCACAAACAATTGTTAATTTGTTGGAGGTTGTATCATCCTGATTAGAAATAATCCACAGAAATGTTTGATATTAAAATAAGCAATGTATTTATATAAGATTTTGCAAACGCGGCATTAAGTCTATATGACACAAAGTAAATATTAACTAAATATGTATTTTTACAAATGTTTAAAGATTTTCAAGATATTTCCTGCACTGGAAAATGCACCATATAGATCCTCAGATATATATTTATAGAGAAAGATCAATAGCAACCAATCTCGTCGACATGTGGGAATACTGAAAGATAAAAAACGTTGAAGCTAGACAAAATCTTGATATTTATATATATACATTTACCTTTTATTAATTTATTTCGTTCACATTTACCTATGGTTACATGATTTAATAAACTTTCTTTTTTTTATATATATATATATAAATATTAATCTTTTTACCTTAATTAATTATTAATTTATACATAAATTAAAAATAAAAATAATTTCAATTTTTCCTGTTATCATGAATCTGAAGAGTCAACTGCAACTATTAAAAATTATTTCGAATGTTTCAGCTCTCTTTCAAACCCTACTTCATCTTTATTGCCATAAAAATCACAGTTCATTGCGTTTATTTCTTCTCCTAAATGAAAGAATTTAAAGAACAAAACATATTTTATAAATCTCAAAAAATACATATAATTTAAGTTAGATTGTGCAAACGTTTTTTAAAGTTAAAGATGCAGCTAAAATATGGCACTGCAGAGGTGCATAAGACTGTATTAGTTAAGACTCATTAATTAGTTAGATATAGGAAATGGTTTTGTAAATAACAAGTTTTTTTAAATAAGCATTGACCTTAATGTTGTTTTCTGAATATTATTTAGGAAAAAATATACCTTTGTAATAATAATTAGGAAAGCTTTGTGTCAACGAATTCTATTATTTGCTGAATTACACCATAATACTGTAAAGTTAGTTTTAATCAAAATAAAGACATACTACTTATTTTCATCCTTCAAGAAATAAAATTTAAATAAAAAATGAAAAATAAAAACAAACCAGCGTTGCATTATACACCAGGAAAAAATAAGATAAGTTGAATTTAAACACGGTGCAGAAGAGATAAAAGAGCTTGTCCACTTAACAGTACCTCTCCACATAAGAAATAAAGGGAAAAACAAAGATAATTAATTTAAAAAATGCATCTAATATTGTTGCTTACTGATAATTAAAAATCACTAATTAACTTATAAAATTAGAAATGCCTGAAGAACTATAAAAATAAGAAATAATGCTCAAAGAAAGATTATGAATAAAAATAAATTAATTTTATTAATTCTTTGGTATTACTGGAAAAGTGAGATCAGTTTTAGCTAAATTATCTGCAATCCATTTATCAGCTCTTTCTATTAATTCCGGGGTGAATTCATTATTTCCACCTATTTGTCCTGCAACGAGAAATAAATTAATTCTTAAAAATATAAAATGATAAAACTTTCTTTTTAAATAATATGGGGCTAGCCCATGTTCGTCATTAGGAGATTAACCCTGAGAGAATTCCAGCTTCTTAGAGTTTCATCATAAATGTTTACATTTCTATTCTTACAATATACAAAAGAATGTGCACAGATCACTGATGTTGGTATCAAACTAGTACCCACCAAATCCATCTACTTAACTAGCCAAACTCTGCTTAACTAGGCCAAAGTGAATGAGGCCACCACATTCCATTTATAGCTAAGCCTACACCTACGCAGAACTGTACTGAATGAAAAAAGCAGCACAGCTTCGTTTTTCTCGCCTCAGTCAATGATTAAAACTTAATACTAGGGCAGAGAAGAAATTGGAAAACGAATTGGACCAGAGTTTATCAAGCGAATTTTCATAAGCTCTATTATTCTCATATCGTAAAAATTAAAACTGCATTTTAATTAATGTTTTAGGAACAGAATGAAAGCATCCACATTATTGATGAAATGACTTTCATTCTGCAGACTGATGGTACTGGTTTATTCTGAGAAGATAAGGTTCAATTCTTATCTCTTTGTATTAGATATTAATGTTGACTGCAATAAATTTACTTATTTTCTAACAATGCTGTCATTCAATATAAACCAATTATGACAATACATAAGCTTAGAGAAAAGAAGCAATGTTCAATGGTTCTGGAAACATATTTTACTACGATTTCTAACAAATTTTTCTAAAAAGTTTGGTAGGATCCTAATAAATTTAATGACATAAAATTAAAACATATATGGCATATGAATTAAAGACATTAGTTTGTATCAAATAAAAATTGAAAAAGGAATGACCATTTCAATAGTATGAATGTCATTTGTAAGAAAATTTCGAGAATTCCGGATCAAAGAACGTACAATCTCTAAAACTGTACTCTCTTAGGGGAACCATCCTTGAAATCTCCAATAAAAAATTAAAAGTAATTGTTACCCACCCTTTCTTATAAACCCTTGGCCACTTTTATTTACAACTCCTTCCATTTCAATACTTCCATGTACTTTTAAAGCTGCACGGAAATTATCAATTTGTAGATGATTCACTAATTTTTTCAACTGTTCATCATTTATTGGTTTATTTAAAAATGACGCAACTTTTTTAATATTTCCTGATAAATCCTGTAACAAAAAAAAATGCCAATATAAAAGTAATAACGTATTTATTTCTAAACTAGCTAATCATTTTAACAAGATAAGATAAGTGAAATGCTATTCATAAATCATTCGCTATTGATTAGTCCGTAAAGGATTCCACATTCTTAACATTCAACTTTAAAGTCTCTTTACATATTCATGTTTTTGCAACTAAGTACCTAACTCAATTGTTTTACAAACCTTGATTAGATCCTCATAAAATAAAAATAAAACATTTTTATGGTTTTTTACTTCCCATCCTTCTTTTACATGTTCCCAGTAAGGTGAATATACCACTGTAAATTAAAATTTGGATAAAATATTTAATTTTAAATTGATTTAAGCTAATAAAATTATCAAAAACTTATCAATTTCTTAATGTTCTACATTTCTATCAAAAACTAATAATAAAAAATATTATCTAAATAATAGTATCTCCATTTAATGCTTTTTATAAGCAAATCTGATGTGATAGCGGAAGGAAGAAGAAAGTCATAAAGTGTCCATGTTCTCTCGGGGCCCATACAGCTTCTTCATCTTTATCGGCACTAAACCCCATCAATGGGCCCATGGCCTTCACGATTTCGTTCAGCCTGTCCTCCCTGTTTAATGCGACAATTGGGCCTATTTGGCTAACTCAAAGAAAAGCTGCTTCTCAAAGTGTATTTAAGACAAAATTCCGAATTCGGCACTGCCACACTACGATTCATAGCACACCGAACAAATCGGACAATAATCTTAAAGAGTACAAATTAAGCTCTACTACCGTCAAACTGTTCCGAAAAGATTCTGTATTTAATTTCCACACACCCTAAACTCTGACCTGAGATAAATGGCTGGATCTGGTAAAGACCCGTTAGGTAAAAATATCTCCAAAAACCGCAAGGCCCAGAAAGAGATATAACCAAGTGACTGAAAGATGACTATATATACAGACTTCAACATATGCAAAACCAATAACATCTTACGATCAGCTGCTAATAATTCGTAACCCTAATATTTAGACAACCCATCGAGCTCATTCATACATCATTGTTAATATTAAAAGGAAAAGTGTTACTGCATCTCATTTGGCGAGAGCCCTAACTTTTTGAAGAATTGATAATAAATTAATCAAGAATGCTGTGAATTCGTTTATTCCTTAAAGCTAGGCAGACATATTGAGAGTTACATCCACAGGTTCGGGACCAATAAACAGAAGAGAGACGCCTAATTTACCCTACCTATCCATATCCTCATTTCCTAAAATAATATAATAACTCGCAACAAGACTAAAAGTTGATCCTTTTAAAAAATAATATTCTCACAATCTCCTGATCTCCTGAAACATTGCAGTACCAACTTTGACAGATTATTCAAATAATTTGTGAAGCTGAGATCACCTAATTTGAATTGCAACAGCAATAGCATAAACCTAAAAATGCAGTAATCTCTTAGCATTAAATATTTACAATATATGCGGAAACGTACAGTTTCAGTCATTATTTTTTTAATGTGTTTTTTTTTCTTTTAAACATTTATAAAACCAAAAGAGCGTAAACGCACCGTGATTCTCACTGTCATTACCTCTGGCCTTCGCTTTACATTCTCCCAACATTTCTCACCTTACAAACAGTTTCTGTCTCATGGGAACCAAATACCTTCATTAAAATCGTGTTTGCCAACCATTAAACTTATGCAGGAACAAGGACTAGACTATCAAATCAACCAAACCTTAGCTAATTCCATTATATTTTTTCCCCCTATCATATTAACGAATATAATATAAAATCCTCTTCTCTCTTAAAACAACCATTAAGCTACTTTATTGTATCAATTATCTTCTAATCCTGTGAGAATGTATTATTTCAAAATTACATTTTAATTAGTTTGAAACAAGATACTTTCAAGGCTTAATCTTTAAATTTGACGGTGGTCATTACGGACTCAGTAATTGATAGAACTTGATTTTTACTACTTACACACATCCTTTTCAAAATAATTCCAATATTCTTCAAATTCCCCAATATAGCCATGTACTTTTAACAGTTTATTATGATGATAATAAGAAACGGCTACATCTTTTGGATTCCTGGCTATATATACAACTTTACTGGTGTCCAATAAATTTGGTGGTAACAGACTAATGGGAAGATGTGACTTTATATGTCTAGGTGAAGGCTCTTCTTTTAAAAATTCGTATCCTGGTTGTCTCCAAAATGCAAGTTTCTCAATAACTTCAGGTCTGTTATTATTGAATGCAATTAAATCTTCATGAAATTGTACACTATGTAATATACTGAATCTAAAGACAAACAAAACATCATTAAAATATTATTATTATAGCTGAAAGCTGTAGTAGGATATCAGAATATTTATTTTTTCTTGTTGCGAATCAAAGTACAGACTACGATCGCATTAATTATTGCGAATTAGAATGTTAATCAGAAATGTTTTCTCGAAAATGACCTATGTATGCGTGTCTCTCCGGCACTCACTCTCTCTTACTATATGATAAAAGTGCGAGTGAGGATTCGAATTAGACAGGAAGATATCAGTCAAAATCTCTCAAACGACTACTACTTTAAACTAACTACTTTAAATGAATTTCCAGCTATAGAGATTTCAAAAAAAAATGCTGGCATAATTTTTATTAACTGGTTATACATTTAATTATAAATTTTATTTAAAATATTTTGATGAAAAGTATGTATTTTCTATAAATTGCACAAAAAACTTTACAATTTTACAACTTAATGTAACATCAATGACAATTAGATAAGCTGATAAAAGTTATGTTTTTAATATTCTTGCGAAAAAAAATTTTTTTTAAGCGTTTCTTACACAAGGTCATAATGATTTACCAATTCAGTAAGCGTTCAGTAGCCATTTCTGTATGTAATGAGTGATATGAATTATGTAATCAATGTTTAATTATTTGGTATACATCCTTCAAAGAGTAGGATGATTGTACAAATGTAAAAATTCAATGAGTATGTCATCAGGGTATTAAATTCAAGAGAGTGCGTAATCCACTTCAAGAACACAGTTATATTTTGATCGTTTCAAATAAATATGTCTTAAATTTAAAATAATTACAACACAACTAAATAAAATTTATAACATTGAATTAAAATTTGAATACTGAAGAGTAACAAATCTCCGTAGGACGGTTTTTTATTTGTCGTTTCTGTATACGCGGCACAAAACATTATCAAATAAAACTACATAATGATTCGCCACCACATCATCAACAGTGACATGTCATGTCGTTACGTTACCTTTTTTTACTAAATCATCTTCCCATAAAACATTTTCACTGTTGAAAAAAAAAATACTAAATAAATAAAATGAAATGAGAAAAATTAAAAAAGAAAATAAACCGAAAAGCGCGTCTCTATAAATGAAAGAATAATTGTGCACATTACTTTAATTGATGCTTAGTATTTTTTTTTTTCGCAAACCTGTCCGCTAAAATTTATGTAACACACAATACCTAACACGCACAAGAATGACTATTACAAATTTTAAATTATAGTAAATTAACTTACTCAAAAAATGGAAATCTTTTTTCTAAAGGAATAGTAGCAGCTTTTTCGTAATCAAAATTATTATTTATTAACCAAGCCAACTCTTGACAAAATGTTGTTCCTGTAATAAATAAATGATTGTTTTAATTAAAGTAAGAAAAATATATTCTGTATTTCTGTAACCTCTGGAAATAATTGTGAAAAATAAATTTGATAAGATTCCGACAATGAAGAAAATTACTTGAATGAAAAAATTGAAATATCTTGAATAATTTTGTTTTAGCTCACTCAGAAAGTACTAGGATATTCTGTTCTGCAAGATATTCAATTCATGGGTTCTAGTTTCGCATTTCTCAAAGTATTTTTATTATAGTTAACCTATAATGAGCCTAACTTTTAATAAAAGTAAGGAAAATTGAAAAAACCTTGACAATCGTAGAGAAAGTAATGTGTGAACTTTAACAAGGTTCTTTTTTTACTTTTTCTTACTACTAAAGAAAAAAAGTCTTACTTTTTAGGCAGATTTTAGAACTTGATAAAAAATGGAAATACTGTGTTATGATCCCTAAACAAAAATCGTAGTTTTCCTCTTTTCAAATCCATAACTTAGGAAAATAAAGAACTCGTTCAAGAATCTCTCAATGAAAAGTTGTTCTGAAAATTGGCATTGAAGGCTAGATTGTAGGATTGGCGAGAGTTCCCTTCTGTTTGCCTAGCCTATTTAATGTTAGTAAGAATCAAATACGTTGCTAAAATCCCAATTTTGAGAAAAATCTTTCAAAAGTTGCGAGTGTAGTACTACAGTTTTAGGCAATTTTCAAGTTAAAAACAGACACAGGTTTCTTTAATTTTGTCGATTACTCTTCAACTACTAATATCATTATAGTTTGAATTTTATATACATAAATTTATTTTTCAGATGGACTGAAAGGGAGTTGGAACTTAACCCTAGTTTATTTTAGTCTGATTAGCTTAATTAGATTAGATTAATTATTTTCAATAAGATCACCTGAACGTGGATATGTTAGAACCCAAACATCATCACTTCTTGGTTGGAAATTATAATAATTTTCTGCATGATCTTTATAAGCCACAGGAAGAACCCATTTTTTAGGGCCAACTTGACAAAATCCATTTCGTTCACCAGTAAACATTGACATTAATTTCTTATTAAGATTTTCTTCTAGTTTTTCTATTTTATATGGAAACATTGTGTACCCTAAAACATAAACATTATAAACATTTCGTTTATCTGTAAATATTATGAGAACTTTAGTTCTTATATTTATCAGAGATATACACTTCTTATATTCTTTTGTTTATAATAATACAAAAAAGAAAGTAAACAAGTTATTATTATATAAGTTAAAAGAAATTATATTTTTCTATTCAATTTATCTTGGCCAAAGAACATGCTTCAAGTACTTTTATCTTGAAAAATGTTTATAAACACAGTAATCTAAATAAACAAAGTTATTACTTGTAAATAATCTTGATTCTAAAAAGATAATAATATAATAATTTCGTTATACATTTACATCGTACGCAATCTTCTAGTATGATGTAATTTTAATAATGGTTAATTCTTATAATTGTAGCTAGTGAGAGAATATTTCCTATATGAACTAGTTTAGCAACCAACAACTTCAGCATTTGATGTGTTCCAAGTAAAGTTGCAATTTGGCATTATCAAATAGTACTTTCACTAGTATTAACTTTAGTTGGATGAGTTTTGTAGTAAATATTATTTAGGTCTCATTCTATTTTGCAATATGGTAATAAATATTATTTAGGTCTCATTCTATTTTGCAATATGGTAATAACACAGTTGATGGGTATTTTTTTACTTTGTTTTAATTTAAAGTTTGTGGATTACCCTTTATATAAATAAATTATCCATAAGTGATTAAATAATCGTAATGACCGTTTGCCAAGCTTTAATTCTTTCTATCAGTTTGATTCTTAACTGTATCTAAAGCTCTTTTTACCTTAACGTTGGCTCTTTCTGAATATTCACGTCAAGGACATGTACACTTACTTTTTCAGAACTTGATTTTAAGAGGCCTTTTTTTACCTTTATAAATGTTTCCTAAAATACTGAAAATTGGATTTTTAACAAAACCCAATATCTGCTAAGAAAATCAAATGATGGAAAGATTTACACTCTCAACAATGCCTTAAGAGACAACTGAGCAAAAGTGGACTTAGGGCAGTTGCCTGGTTAACTTTCAAAAAAAACCACTTGCAACTGAAACATTAAGCAATTTGTTTAATTAATAAGTCTTTAAAATTTTTCAACAACTTATAATAATAAGTTTGCTGGAACATATATACAAGAATGAATTCAAAATTTGAATTAATATTTTCACTTCATTAATAAGTTAAATTAATTTTTAATGATATTCTTTAATTTGTTACGCTCATTCATAATAATCAATTTAGAAAATATTAAACCATTTTAATAGAAGTATAGTTCTGTTCTAACGAAGTCACCCTACCTTTCGATAACCTTAATTGGAAGAGATAACATGCTAAAATAATAAGGAAGTAATTTTCAATAAATTAATTTCACTCAAAACCTATTTGAAAAATAAAATTGTTGATGAAAATATATTTTATATTCACCTTTATCTTCAGCAATTTTTCCAAGTACTGGATACTAAATTCTGAACCAAACGAGCGTTTGTCAGTGTGTAATTTCTGAAATAAAAAACTTTACTTTACCATTTTTCCTTAATAAACGTGATTATGTTTATAATAAATCAAGTAGACAATTATTTTTACAATATAAAGAGGATTAATTTTGTAAATAATAATAATAATTAATAAAAAAAAAATTATATTTATCCAGTATATTTATATATAACCCAACTCTTCACATTGGATTACTTTAAATATGTACTGTAGAATCTCGCTAACGTTTCACTAAAGATTGACGGGGAAAGGAGAAGTCTTGTATTCGATCCATGGCACTTAAGACATACGAGTATATATCGTACATATCTTCATTTTCCTTTTTTTTTAATTATTATTATTAAATCTTATACCCATTTTTTTGCGTCGAATAATTTTATGTACCATGTTCTATATTAATTTATTTTGGAAAAATGTTTTCTGAAAAAATATTCTGGATCGAACAATAATAATGCACGTTACGTGGTATTTCACTATATTAGTAACGATTATTGGGTAGGGAAAAAGTGGACAAAAGGATATTTTATTCTAATTTTTATAAATTACTATTCTGAATTCGGTTTTTGCCAATAGTAGTATAATAATTAAAAACAAAAAGACGATTCTTTACGGAAGTGGAATTCCCAACTGGTGCACGAACATGAACTAACAGCAGCTTAAAAGAAACCCTTTTTAATTGAAATGGTCTTCTGGAGGAGAATCTGCTCAAATCTACGACAGACTTCAAATGAGAACTGACAAAGAAATAACAAATAAATAATAATAATTTATAAACAAAATTGTTTTTATGAAGTTTCTCTTTATTATAACTATTATAATTATAAAAGAATAATATTCCAATGAAAATTTGAAATATTTTGGAGAAACATTGCTAATTCTCAGACCACTATTGAAAGTGTTTTTCTTAACATAATTCTCTTTTAATTTGATTTAAATAATTTTTTCAATATTTAAAAACTGAGTGAAAATGAGGTAGTAGTTATTGTTTATCTTCTGTGATAAAATGAAATTATCACGTCATAATGTTAAATTAATGACAATAAATTAAATTACGAGAAAAGTGAAATAAATGTTAAATATTTATTCAAACCTTGATATTTTAGTATATTTTTTTTACTTTTTGTTCGCTTGCGAATTTGTTTCAAGGATGTTTTTGAAATATTCTTTACGTTGGGGACACATTATCAAAGTAGGTCGTTGACTTATTATCAAATTATTGCCAAAAATATTAGTAAGGCAACTAACCCCTATTTTTTTCAAATAATTAATAAACTACTTAGTATAACAATGTTTGATGCTGTGAGGATAAGAACTATAAGATGAGCTTTAACATCTTGTTTAAGTTCACAATATCAACAGAAACATGCAAACATTTGAATTGCATGTTTCGCTTTTCTTTAAATAACCAAGAATAATAATTTTTGTACTCATTTTAAGAAGATCTGTATTGTCGATAAAATGAAACATCTGGGCAGAGGTCGCGGCACAAAACTGTCTTTCATTTCAGATATTTTTGAATTTTTATGCAACATACTAAAGACCTATCAACGTTTTAAGTACAACTCATCTCAAGGCATCTCGGCTTTTTTCTGCAGAAACCTAACTGATTTCAGTAGGGAAGGGATAGTTGGGCAAAACTATAAGAACCATTTCAAGGGTTTTACCAGCTACTTAAAATTTGTGTTTTTTAAAATAAATTGCATCAATTTCGATTTTGCGCTACGAAAATGGAAGTGAAAGAAAATTTTCATTACTCTTTAGCAATATTATCTACAAAAAACTAACATGATTATAGATTTTTTTTAAAATGGAAACAAGACATATGATCATGTTGCACAGAATAAAGTTTTACTATTAGGCCGTTATTTAAAGTGTCACTTCAATTTATAATGCAGGTTTATTTTCTATTTAATAATTCATAACAAGAGCTGCAAATTATCAATTCATTACAATCCTAAATTAGTGAATTGATAAGGAGAAAATGAATTTGATGCAATAAATATTTCTTACACTCAGTTCAATAGTCAACAATTATAAATACTGCTAGCTGGCCGATTTATTTCTATGCAAAATTCTAACCAGAATCATTTAAATAATCCGAGATAATATTTTATCAGAGCGCTGTCTCGCACTCCACTTTCTAAATATTCAAAACCGATATTATTTCAGAAAATTACTCCCTAAAGATGTATATAACCCCGCACTGAATAACAATGAAGAAAAGTTAGATTTAAAATTAGAAAATAAATTTAATGAACACTTTACCTGGTAAAAATTCAATGCTGTTTTTATTTTGAGATAATAATAATTAAACTAATAGTTTATCTATAGGGGGGTTCACTCACTTTACCTGCTTAATATAAGATAAATTTGATAAGATAAATTCTTTATTTTTGTTTCGTAATACAGACAATTGTTACGGTTAAACTCACTGTTCGCTCACTGTAAAACTTAATGATAAAAACGAATGAAATTTAAAAAAAAAAGAAAAAAAGAAGTCAAATATTTGGTAGGGAATGATACGGATGTTCGAGGCACAAAATTCTAACAAACAACTAGCCTTGGCACTAGTGATAAAGCATCGAGAATAACCCCTCCAATGCAAGCCAGCTAGTTTGCCCCTCAATTATAAATACATTTTTATTAAACCACACTAACAGTATTCGAGTTGTAATAGTAGTAACAGCTATCGGAGTAGCTTTTGTGAATTTTTGTACAATATTTTCTTTCTGTTCTGCCCCACTTGTCAATAAACAGGAAAACAATGGAATTGTTTCATAATTTAGCATATGATAATCACTTATTTTGAAAGTGATATGCATACAATGCATATTATAATTATTATTAAAACGCTCTTTATTCAATATAATTTTAAATATTTATCATTAATTTAAATGATCTGCATTAAAAATAATTATCTGTACCAATAATTTTAAATATTCAGTAATTTTTTGGCAATGCATTATATCGTGTGACTTATCATATACCACTTTGTGAAGTAAAGCAACCTACCTGCTTTACAGGTATACCTATTAAGTTACAAATCCAGGCGTTGCCAAATCCTCCCTTATATAGCCTAAAACCCTTTGTGGAATTAGCAACCTACGCTAACATTCTCCTGAAAAGTTGTCCAATGGTAAGCCCAATGCTCATAGCAAGCTCCTAAACCGCTTGATAGGCTTCTCTATAGCTCAATGCCGTGGCGTTTCTATAGCCCCCAGTTTAAGACCGCGGTTCTAATTTTATTAATTCTTAACATTATTCTTACAGATATAACTAACCTGGAATCTCCCAATCGTTCTTCCGCTAATACGTCATTTTTATTGTCATTTAATTCAAGAAACTAAGCACTCACAATACAGTTGAACCTAAAATTTGTAAAAATATTAAATGATTAATAATAATAATAATAAAAAAAGAATTATGGTCATATATCAAGACATTATAATAAAACACAATTATAATTCTTTGTGTGCATGTGTTTTTCATGGCGTTAATAATGTTGAACGAGGTTGTTGTAATTTTTAAGATTAATTATTTATTACACTAAAACAAACTGGAATTGAAATTCGTGTTGCCTCGTTTAGGAAACAAAGAAAGATTTCACTTTCAGAGAGAAAAAACCTTTTTGTTACATAGTTCTCATTTTCATGAACCGTCTCAAATGAGGCTTTTAAATTATTACCTCCCTCCTGGGAACATTATCTGTTACAATTATTTAAAGTAATTTGGAATGAAGAAAAAATCCCTCAGGCCTGGTGTGCGGTCAAGCTAAAAATGTTTTATAAGAAAGGGGACCCCAAAGACCCCCTTAATTACAGAGACCCCCTTATCAATAATATCTTAAAGCTATTCACGGAAATACTATATGAACGCATACTTAGCTGGTCAGAACAGTTTTCCTTAATTCCCGAGGAACAGTGCGGCTTCAGACCGGGTAGGGGTTGTATGGATGCGATTTTTAGTCTTTCCAGCGCGATAAATCTTAATTTCAGATTTAGTAAAAGACGTGTTTATATAATTTTTGTAGACTTCAAACTCGCATTTGACTCGGTGCCTCATAATTTACTATTTAATAAATTATATAAATTAGGTATTAGTGCTAAAATGGTACGAGTTATTAAAGCACTGTATGAATATGCATCACTAACCTTAACAGACACTCATGACGATTTAAATTCCATTAACATCACACAGGGTGTGTTGCAAGGGGAGAAATTAAGCCCACTTTTATTTAATTTGTATACTTCAAATATTGTCGAATATTTTAAGATTAGGGGCGCCAAAGGAATTAGCATTGACAAATCTAATGAACTACTAATGCTATCATATGCGGATGATTTGGCCATAGCCGCTTACTCCCCAAAGGATGTTCAGTTTAAGCTCAATTTACTACAGTCTTACTGTGACACTAATTATCTCCAAATTAATACCTCCAAAACTGTTGTTATGCCTTTCTATAAAGGTAAATTATCTTCAAATATTCCAAAATTTTTTTGTAACAATGAAAGAATCGAAATTGTTAATTCGTTTTCCTACCTGGGTGTTCCTTTCTCGACATCGGGTAAATTCTTGCAGGCGGCCCGACATTTTAAAAATAAAAGCTCAATCGCGGTTTCTTCCGTACTCTCTTTGTTATCGAAGATAAAATCGGATTCTTGGGATGTAAAGAATTATCTGTTTAATTCTCTTGTCTCTAGCGTTCTCCTGTATTCATCAGAGTTATGGGGGCTCCGCTATGCGGAGATTGCAGAAAGAATACCGCTAAGATTTTACAAAAATTTGTTGAGGCTATCTAGAAACACGCCCGACTGTTTTGTGAGACTTGAAATTGGGATTATACATATAATATCGAAAGTTTTTAAACTTACTGTCTCTTGGTGGTTGAAGATCCTGACTATGCCACGCGAAAGAATTCCTCGTATCTGTTATGAAGCGCTTTTAGCAAATATTGACAATGGGAGCATTCCATTCAACTGGGTCACAAACACGCGTAAAAGTTTTATTATTATTGGTGCCGAAAATATATTTGACCAACAAGATATAGATTTCATTTCTAGCAGAGTACCTGGCATTATAACAAGTTTCAATAATCACCTCATCTGTAAGGACGTTGACATTGCGATAAATTCGAAATTTAATTCCATTTTTAGAAACATCAGCAGTTTTGGTTCAAGTGAACAATATATTCATTTTAAATGTAACATAAATGTGACCCGGGTTGCCTGCCAACTTAGACTGTTTTCCCAGAAAAAGCCCCAACTATTTGTTGATGGGAAAGTATATAAGTTTAACTCAGAGGCGCCTTGCCCCCTATGCAAGGAGGACAAGGACAATATTATGCACTTTTTAATAACTTGTCCAATTTTCGATGTTTTAAGGTATAAGTTCATAATAGAATATATTAATGTGCCTCCATCTAAAACAGTTATGGAAAATCTGTTACCTTTTGATAGTCAGCTCCAAGTGAAATATGTTTACATTTATGTATCTAAAGCGTTAAAAATAAGAAGTTTTATTCTGAATAATTAAGAATTTGATATTTATGCAACTAAAGCGTTAAAAATAAGAAGTTTTATTTTGAGTAATTAAGAATCTGATATTTAGGTATTTCTATTATACTCTCATATTTTTATTTAATTTTTATTTTTTTTTATTTTTCTTTAATTCTATTTTTATGATTCCAGTATTTTTTTCTTTTAACTCAGTTTGTGTACATTTATCCTTTTTAATATATATATATATATATAAAATACCAACAAATTTGTTATTAAGAAGAATTCATGTGTGGAAAAAACATGTTAATCTACTTTTGTTTATTTACTTCATTTTGTGATCTCAGTTTATTTGTTTACAGAATATGTATTTTATTTTGTGATTAAAGTTCTATTGTAAATATATGTTTAGGTCAAACCCCTTGCTACAAATTGTATTTATAAGCAAGTAATAAATAAATAAATAAATAATGAACCGTCTCTGACTACGTGGCAAATGTTTTAAATTAATATATTCAACACACCAAGAAATAAAGTAGAAAGAGGGTTAAGAATTCTATTTAATTTTTTTTTTGTCTGTCCTGTGCTATAAACACACATAATTTTATTATATAGAAATATAATAATCTACGTATTATTTGAATAAGAACTAAATATTCAAACTCATAATTTCTATATAATTATCCCCTAGCGTTCAGTAATGAGAATTTTAAATAATCAGAATGACCCCACAGTCACAAATATTAACTAGCTGCAATTATCGAGGTCCTACTGTTCCCATTAAGTAATGTATTCATTTAAACATGCATTGCATTTATGTCTTGCACGTAAATGTTACAAGTGTATTAAAAGTGCATGAAAAAAATATTTTTATTACACGATATATGACAGTAGCTTTCTATCAAAATTTAATATATATATTCATGAGAGATACCTTTATTGAAGCTAATATGTTTTCTCTTCTTAAAAAATTTTATCCCACTCAGAGGACCACAAAAAAATTAAATAAAAACTCAATTTTTATAATTTCACCATGTCACATTGTTTTCTCTAACTAGTGCAAGAAGAAGTTATAAGCATTAATCTGCAAGAATAAGTATCAAATTATAATATAATGGCCAAAGTTACTGTAACAATAGTTCAAAAATGTTTCTGCCATCACGATATTCTTACCTGATCAAGGGAATTTCATAATCCACTCAACCCTGCGCCTGACAGTTTTCATATTATCTTCTTTTACATCAAAAGTATGATATTTTTCAGCGTGTTCAGTACATTTTGATAGAAGTGTCATTTTTTGTTGGTCCAATTTGTAGAAAAACCAGCCTTTTGTCCTTTGTAGCAGATCGTATAAGTTCTTCACCATCTCTGCTTTCAATCGTAATTTTGTCTGAGACATTTTCAGTCTCTAAGAAGAAAAAAAGAAAGAAGAAAATGACAAAAATTTATTAAGAATAAGTTCATTTATGAGATCCTAAAAATTATATTATATATAAAACAAACCGCAAGTTTTTTTACCAAGATTTAACAGACATAAAACTGTTTATAATTTTAAAAAAATAAAACACATTCAACTGAGAAATGGGGAACCAAAAAGTCAGATCTAGAATCTAGCGTTCAGGACTAAGTCCTATTGAGACCTAAGACTATTCAGCGCTACAGCCAATCAACCAAGTTTAGTAACATTTTACTCAAAATGTAACAAGAGTTGGGCTTATTTCCCTTTTAATTTCAGTTTTCTGCTTGAAACTACCTAAATCTGTGCATTCACAATATCACTGTGCTGCATATTGAAATTGGAAAGATTTTGCGTTACTATTTTAAAGAATACCGTAACACTTCATCTTCCGGAATGAATGAATTTGAGGTGAAAACCCTAATTTCTCTAAGAATTTTTCATATCTAAATAAAAATAATAATAAATAACAATTTAACTTAGAGAGGATTCTACGAACTTAGGAAGTAAGCTTCTTCAGGCAACTTCATTCCTTATCTCATTTATTAAGAGCATTAAAAAATACCCGGAAGTTTTCACAATTCATTATCGGTTCTTTTGTTTCAGTTAGCAGATGGTTAAGTGTAGTGTAAGAAGGTTGCAGATAGAGAAAAATCTAAGAGAAGTAGCTGGACACTGGAACTGTGATCTCCGCGTGGGAATCCAATTTATATTATATGTTTGCAATTTTTAGTTGAAACAAAGCAGAAAATTTTATTTTAAAGGAGTTCTGTGGGACAGTTCCTTCATGAATATTGTAGAAAATTCACGAGTTTGAAGCTATTCACTGAACTAGAAAGATGCAACTCTTGAACTAGTGCTTTTATTAGTCACGCACAGTCAACTCGGGTAAAAATTCCATCTGCTTTTTCTTTTCTTTTTTTTTTGACGAAAATTTATATCCACTAAGCTCCTGACGGTTCTTTAAAAAATGCAGTTTTGAACTAAGAAACAAATTTGCGAACACACTAAAGACTCATAGTTAAAAAACAAAAATACATTAGAATATTGAGAATTGAAGTGGGAGTGTTTCACATCGGCTGATAAAATTTTTTTTATTTGGAAAACATCGCTAACTTCGTAATTGATAACTAATTGTTTTCATATCATCGCTGGTGTAAATCTTGGTGCCTAAGATTTCATAAATGATTCAACATAGAATTGTCGTAAATTTTCTTTCTCATTTTTTAATAGTTTAAAGCTAAGAATGTTAACGGAGTCGCTCTGGAATCAGAGAATGTTATCGGCACACATTTTTTTTTTTTTTTAGACGAGTAAACTCAACTTCATTTTCGTAAAACACCTGTAGCGTTTTCTTTGCAGCAAAGCATAGTAATGTTCCTTCCAAAAAATTAATTAAAAAAAATCTGTGCACAGTTCAGTTATTAATTTCAAGTAAGATTGATTTTTCTGAAGCTTTTTAAATTGATCATTTCACTTACCGTAATGTGCAACATTAATCATTGCCTTAATCCTTGTAAAGTCTGGTTAAGGGTTCCATGGTTTCTTTATATAGCAAACATTTCACGTACACAAGGAATCGGTCAGTCGAACCTAGGAGCTGCAGCTAGAAAGGCCGAACACATCCTCTCCAGATAAGGGACGGTAGCCTGCGTTGCATTCGGTGTACAGTAATCTGCCTTAGAGTTTGTGTGGTGGGGGTTATACCTCAATCGCTGTGTGCGGGTAGGTATGCTGTGAAAGTACCCTTTTAGTCGCTTCATATGACAAGCAGAGTATACTATGGAAGTATTCTGTTCCCCATCCACAGGGAGGCCAAGATTAATATATCTTACTAAATTCGTTAAGCATTCAGATACTGAATTAAAAACTCTCTTCTTACAAAAAGCGGTTTTTTCACAGAATGTGATTGAGTAATCGGTTTTGTGTATACATTAAAATATTGTTCAAGTAGTACTTTTTAAGATGAAGGACCATACTTAAACTGAACTACGAAACTGAAGTTATTATTACGCTTATAATAACGAGAGGGTTGTTTGCTCTTGGATGTAACGAGAAGTCATTATAGTGACAACTGGAAGTGGCATTATCCTTAGCTCTATTAAAATTAAACATATTTTATAGACGTGCTTCCTGTACTGTACCACTCTTGTGAATGTACTAACAACTTCTCTTCTCCATAAGTAGCTTCATTTACTACGTCACTCACTTAATGCAATCGTCTATGAAAACTTTAAATTAATTTCTTGGTACCTCTTAATAATTTACCATTCGTCTTTTCCCTTATCGAAATTATTATTATTATTAATTTATTTTTTGTTTACAAGATGTTTACTTGGATAAAACCATACACCACTCTTTAAGTTTTTCTTAACAAAATTTGTTTGCTCCTAAAATAACACATTATGATTGCCCCTTATACCAAATTAAAGTTATTTCAATTTACCAAAACCAACTCAGAACATATTTCTCAATACAAACATCTAAAAAATAACAAGAAAAACAATATAAAACTTAATAAAACAATATAAGTTTCTATAATATATTATTAAATTAATAATATTTATATAAAAATATTTCCAATATTTATAATAATATCTGTTATCTGTCAAAGAAGTGCTAAATTTTCTAAAAACTTAAAAAAAATGCCTTTTTTCTATAACAGCACTCAATTACAATTGGAATTTCCAATTAACTTTTATTCAGCATTTGAGTTCTTTATAAATAAAGAAGAGATCAAGGAATGTAGAATATTAATATAATCAATTTTTTTATTAAAAGTCAACTTTCAAAGAAAGCCAAAGTGAGCGATCTATTCGCTAATATTTTGTTTGAAATATCTATTTTTCGTCTCATCATAATTTCTAAATTTGCTAATACCGCAAACTATTGCTCAAAATATCAAACTTGAACTCCTGTAA
Organism: Rhodnius prolixus; assembly: GCF_049639745.1. Classification (NCBI taxonomy): domain Eukaryota; kingdom Metazoa; phylum Arthropoda; class Insecta; order Hemiptera; family Reduviidae; genus Rhodnius; species Rhodnius prolixus. The sequence continues at coordinate 6,656,792 of NW_027411583.1, read as the reverse complement.
TCTTTCGTTTTTCGATTACGGTCGGCAAATAAACATAAGAAAAACGATGTAGCATTCAGGAGACCTCAACTGATATATCTGGAGATTATCTTAAACGCCGCATTATAAAAAACAAGTTATCGAAATCTTTCGGTAATAGCACTCATTGTTGATTTTTGCAAGAAATTGAAATTTTTACAATTCTTCTAGAATACCAAGAATGTGCAAATAAACTGTTTCTGAATTTTCGTATTCTTATACGTGAGATCAGTTTTAAAAAATATTGAAATTATTAACAATTTTACGTCAATATTGAAAAAATTGTACACTATTGTAAGCAAAAAAAGCATTAAATAAACATTAATGACCTCAGCAGTAGTAATTAGTTACCTAATCATCCATGAAATTGAAAAATAAACTTTAAAATGTTAAAACTTTGGAAATATAATGTCAGTATTAGCTAAATTCTTCTTAAACCATTTCTCAGCTCTTAATTTAATTTCAGCATCATCAAATTCCTGATTTCCCCCTATTTTTCCTGTATAATTAAAGTAAATTTCATTAAGATCAAATTTGTTTTATAAAAATTCTTACAAGAAAAAACTTAATTAATTAACCTCTACGAATGAATCCTGGCGCTTGTGGATTAATCATTCCTTTAATTTGTAAGTCATTTTCCAACATAAATGTTTTACGAAAATTATCTATGTGTAAGTGATCAGCTAATCTTTGAATTTCATCGTCCAACATTTGTTTATTTAAAAATTGACCAATTTTTCTTATATTACCAGTGAAATCCTTTTTAAAAAACAAATATAAATTAAATTACAGAAAATAATTTAAATTAAAACTGTCCAGTAGGGCAATTGAGTAAGGGTTGACCGTCGAAAACTGCACAAAAAAGCAAAATGTTGAAAAATGGACAACTTTAACAATATTTTCCTCTTTCCCTAAAAATGATTAAATTCTCAAATTTTCTCTAAAATAAAGAATATATATCGAAAGAAGGATAGGGCAAACTAGCGCGTTAGACTCGTAAGTTGAAGTCTCAGTAACACGCTGCATTGCTGCAACACCCATCCCTATATTGACGATCAACTCTTATACAACTGTCCTACCAGACAGTTTTAATTTAGGACATGTTGGTGTTACTAATGCATTTTACTTACCCATAGGATTTGCTATTTACGAAAATATTTACGATTTCCAATGATCAAGAGAAGCAAAATGTTTTACAGGCTTTCAAAAATTACTTACTCGAAGTATATCCTCATAAAAAAGAAACAAGACATTTGGATGATTCCTTTTTTCCCATCCTTCTTTAATATGTTCCCAGTATGGACTGTACAAGACTGAAAGAACAATTTACGTTTTATTTCCTCAATTATTTTACACATTATTAAGAAAGAAAAGACGAAAAATTTTCCATTTTGGTACGTACTTAGATCTTTTTCAAATAGCTCCCAATATTTGCGAAAGTCACCTTGGAATCCGTGTGCTTTAATTAATCTATTGTGGTGATAAAATGAGACGGCAACGTCAAGAGGATTTCTGGCCACATAAACCATCTTGCAGGTATCAACTAAATTTGGTGGCAACAAACTGGGCGGTAGATGTGTTTTAAAGTATCTTGGTGATGTCATAGACTGTGCAATTATGTAGCCTGGCAGAAAAATGTTTAAAAAGATCTATATTATAAGCAAAAAAACTGATAAAGGAGATAAATCTGAGGATTAAAAAAAAAAGAAGAAGAAAATTATCTAAACTTATCAGGAAAGACGTGATAAGTGTAGAAAAAAAACTAACCTGGTGTATCCCAGTCCTTAATTTCCTTTACTATTTCTGGAGCGTTGTCATTTAATTCTGCAATCTCTTTTAAGTACGCATCACTCATTACGCAGTTAAATCTAAAATAGAAAATCGGCGCTATAAAAATACACATTTTTTAAGAATAAGAACAATGAAAAATCTAAAAGTTTGAAGTATACAAAAATATTAATTGATTTATTAAATCAACAAAAGTTTGTGTTAATAATTTTATTTTTACTTTTGTGGAGGGTCTAAAACAAGTAAAACTTAAAAGACATCTAAACGTGCCAAACTTCTCTACGTACTTGTTGGACGATAATCTAAACTGCTCTTAGAACACAAACGGTTGATCTGAAGCGATACATTAATGTCTTCAAACCTTTTTGGCCACCACTACAAACACATGAATCCCATATACCTTCCATTCAAAACTACTTAGGTTCCTAAAAACTTTAGTCTTCACAATGACCTTACCATACCATACGTACAACAACTCGCCTAGACAAAATATCACCAACTCCATAACGCCTTTTCCACTTGTTCTTATCCTTTCGTACGATCCATCTTCTCTACTGACATTCCTAACAATCCACTACGCGTACTGAATCGACAGAGACTGAACCATCACTATATTTCTTATTCTACATTTGAATATATATTATAAATTACATAATAGACATAAGAACAAAAGCTGCGAACGTGAGCGGAAATTCAATTATACAAACTAATAAAAGTAATTTTTTTTCTCCACAAAATGTTTGGGTTTGCCAAGCCTTGGAGTCTAAAAAAAAGGTACTCGTCTGGTTTCTCTAATATCTAATTCTCCTGATGCAAAAGAAATCTGCCTTGTGCAAGATTTCTTCACAAAAAGAACATGTACAAAGAGTTAAGGCGGCCTATAGTCGTCCAAACAATATAATATAAAATTTTACTATCCAAATTAATAAAGACATTTCATTTTTATTCACAATTAATCTAGGCACACTTTTTAAATAAATTAAAAATAACATACTCAAAAAATGGAACCCTTTCATTTAAAGAAATATTGAACGAAGTCTCATAATCTAATTTATTGCCTACTAGCCATACTAATTCTTGCATCAATGTAGTGCCTGTTTAAAAACCAAATATACATTTATAAAAAAAAAAAAAATGCATGAAATCATCCAACTAATTAGGCGTGAATTAATAGAAACCTCACCTGATCTAGGGAATGTTACAATCCATAAATCATCTTCTTTTACTTCAAAAGAATAAATATTTTCAGCATGTACAGCATACTTTGTTGGAAGAGTCCATTTTTTTGGACCAACTTGTACAAAACCGGCTTTTTCTCCTGTGAACAGTTCTAAAAGCTCTTCACCTTCTTTGCCTTCAATTTTGGTGATTTCATATGGAAACATTTTCAGTTGCTGTGAAAAGACTGTATTTTATTACATTTTTAAGGCATAGAAATCATCGCACACTGAATTTATATTCTATGAAGAACAAACTTTACTCTTTTTAAAAAAAAATGATTAAGAAAAACTTAATCTTATTTAAGAAATAGAATGTCTAAAACCTTGTTCAAACTATTTCCGGCAGACGGATTTATCTATGACGTCTAATACTTATTTATGTATTTCTTTTTTATTTATCTTGAAAATAAAGTATTATTATTATTATTAAACCTTGTTCACACCCCAGAACACTCAACATAACTTAACATTAATAAAAAATTACAATCTCTTGTTTTAATTTTCTTACTCGGAAGAAATCTCGATAAATTTACCCAATCATATTAAGTTTGAGCAAGCTGAATTTGAAGTAAGGTTTTAAAAGTAATATGAGAAACAATCCTTTTTAGCGAATGGTCTATCGTTGTGTATTTATCCAACAATTTGTACAAAAGATTTTGCAAAACATTTATTAATTTCTCATACTTATAGTAAGAAAATATAAGTATTGCAAACGTGTTATACCCCCTAAAATATCCCTGTTTTCAGAAAATGAGGTCCTCTGAATGAGAAATTATTTTTGTACATGTGGCTGTTCGTATTGAGCCCAATCGTGGCCTAGATGACTTCTTTCTCGGTTTATCCTAAATCTACAGTTGCGAATGTCGTCCCGATTTGTCACTATTGACCTATTGCCACTAACTGAATGAATGAATTGTCACTAGTAAAACTGTGAAAGCTTTCACACTTTTCCTAAAATAAAAATATTTCAACCACTTAGAAGATAACATGTTAAAAATTCATGAAAAAAAAATCGTTGTAGGTCTATCACTTTCACTAAAATTTAGGCCCAGAAAAATTGACTGCTGGGGAGAAGTCAGGAAAAAACGATAAGTATTACTTCCCAGATTCAAGAGGTTAAAACATAAACTAATCAATCTCACGGCTATACAGAGTTAAAAAGCAAACTACTTAAGTAAGTACTAAGTATAAAATGAAGAACTAACACAGAAAGAAACACCAGAAAAAGAAAGTTTTGAAATATATAAGATCATTGCAGACTGATACTTATCACTTATGTATACGACGATGAATATCGTCGGTAATTACAGACACGGAGGATCATCCGGTGAATAAGGCCCAATGCCCACAAACCCTTAGGGTTTCAAGGAATTATTACTTCCATAAATATAAGCCATAAACTTCAAACAATTTATCCCTGTACTCTTATCTACACTTTCGCTTTTAGAAAGCTGATCTACTTCCATACTTGCCTAAAACCAACTCTCATTACTTAATTAATCTAGAGACTGGATTTTTTTCTACGAATTATACTTTCTTATCTTGTTATCGCAGGCAAACTTGTTACTTTTAGAATTGTCATAAGAGTCACACACCACATTCTGCCAAGCACGGCGAGACCACTACTCGAACTTCAATTTACAGTGTTATCTCACTTTTCAATGGTCTTTGTACTCAGACGCCATTAGCAATCAATCTTTCTTCCTCACCATCGAATGCCCTCCGGGAGAGAGAGTATCAGAAACTTGCTTTAAATAAATGATGTAGTGGAGCCACGTACAGAGATCACAAGACACCAAAGTATCTTCAGTATGTTCCCTACTTTTGAGAATTGTCGTCGGATCTTTTTCGGAGTCGAGTGTACGGATTGGCGAAAGCTGAAAAGATGTACTGTTTGATATTCAGTTTTTGATACTGCTTTAAAGTACTGGGCGATAGATTTTATTCATATTACTATTGAATTTATTAAAAATATCGTCAATGTTCATCAGTTCTGATATTGGATAATCTCATTTTCATTTAAGCTTTTCTGACGAGAGACATACAAAAAATTGTGAATCTTTAATTTTGAAAAGTGCATTTTTTTCAAAAACGGCATAATTTCTGCACAACATTTATAATTTAAAATATAAAAATAATCAGCCGTTAATTTGTAAATCGTTGTGTTTCCAGTTTATTAACAATAATAAGAATATTAAAAGTTTATTATCGAACTAGTATCTATATGTAGGCAATAGGATTAGATTGCCACACGTTCACATTAATTGGAAGTTTCATTCCTTACCCGTGATAAGGCTTAACCAAAACGTTAAATGACTCAAAGTTAAAGAAAATAATGAAACTTCTTATAAATTTGGAAACTACAATTTCTCGACAGAACAAGGTGGAAAACCTACTAGGTAAGTTCTAAATTGTAAACACACGAGTGTTCAAAAAGTTCAATTGCAAGAGCAAAACACATCCTAGCTCCTCAATTTTTGTTTATACCTACCACGAGCTTGAAAATCATTCGTCCTTTGATTTAAATGAAAAATTATAAACTAAAAAATTGTGCAAATTCCTGTATAATTTTATTATTTGGCTTTAGTTATTATATTTATGCACAGTTATAACTAAAGAATTAAATTACCGACAGTAAACTCTGGTCAGAGGCGCATCCAGCAATTTTTAAATGAAACACTTTAGATGGTTTCCCGTAGTTATTTTTTATTAATGGTATGTTATTCCGGCCCCACTAGAACACGGTTCCAACTCAGAATTAATATTAATACTTACATTTTGCAACCATTTAGCACACAAACTAGGGAAATTTTGTTTTGATAACGTACATCGAGAGAATACTTTTTTTAAACTCTTTTTTTAAGTTCTGGTCCACAGAATGTTACAGTTGTAACTAAAGATCGTTTTCTGTTCCAAGAAAACTGATTTTTTATGGAGTTTAGAAAATCTAAGCTGTAGAGAAAAGTAAACTTATAACAGAAATCCGTAAGTAGATAAAAAATTTACAGGTTAAAACCTGAAAACACAGTAAAAAAAAAAGTCGAATGTTTGTTCGCCCTACATATTTTGCTTTCTTTGTTTCGAAATGTTTTAAAAACTACTATTGTAATAAAAAATTATACCTCGGGATGGTTACTGAAGTATTTCAAGGAATGTACTGGTCATAGCAATAACTAACCTACCACACTTAATGCTTAGGTTATCATCTTCTTGACGGGAAGATAAAAAAAAAAAATTGCACTAGTGATAAGATAAAAAATTGACTTTAAACTGGAAATTTTTAATTTGTTTAATTTAAAACTTATGGCATTTATTTCTGAATAAAATTGTATTCGTCAAAATAAAATATAAGGTTCTCCTTTATAATTCAGCTCCTTTTTATGGAATTAAATCCATCACGTGCAGCGACATAAAACTCTACAAATGACGTCACTTCTGAACCAAACTGTAATTAAAATTTGAAACATCAGAATGCAAGAAATGAAGTCTGCTGGAGGGAGAGAGTCATTTATTAACTAAATTTCTATTCAATAACAGGTGATCTTAAGAAAACTGTTTTTCAACTGAATTTAGTAACGAATAATTTTCAAAAAATGCAGATCATTTGATAAATCTAACTATCAATCTAGAGAGCGGGCATTGCTGAGATAGAATGCCCAAAAAGTCTGTCCTTTTGCCGACGGCTGTTTCGGGGTTGTTCCATTTGAAGCTTATACAGCTTTAACCGCAGAGAAACTCTCTTTATATAGAGGCTCAAGCAAAGTACTCGTTCATTCCACCTCTGCCTTTGCTAGTCAAGGTGACTGGCTCACATCATCGAGTACACCGACAAAAGCATTAGGTTTCGTTCTGAAAATACGTGACACAATATTGCATAAGAGGAGTTAATTTGAATAAAAGAGGCAGCATATTTGTTCTTAATTCGCATTCTTCTGGTATGTGTGCATATAAAAAGAACATTCAGTAAAAGCTATAAAAGTTGCAGATCCGAAGAACTTCGTAAGTTGTTTATAAAAACATTTATTATAGAGGCATTAAAGAAATACTAAAACTTTGGAAATACAATATCAGTCTTAGCTAAATTTTCCTCAAACCATTTCTGAGCTCTTAATTTAATTTCATCATTATCAAATTCTTCATTGCCGCCTATTTTTCCTGCAAAACAAAACAAAAATCTTATTAAAATGCAAGTAATTTCTTTAGGAATAATAAAATGTATAAAAAATAACCTCTACGAATAAATCCTTGCGCTTCTGGATTGAACATGCCTTTAATTCCAGTATTCCTCATAAATGTAACATTTTTACGAAAATTATCTATATGTAAGTGAGCGGCTAGTCTCTTAATTTCATAATCCGTCATTGTTTTATCTAAAAATTTACTAATTTTTGTTATATTACTTGGTAAATCCTAAAAATAAAAATAAATATTGAATTAAAATCAAAATTGTAGAAATAGCTTAAGAAGAAAAGTTTAATTTTTTTATTGTAAGGCACGCCAACATCTGAGGATATTTCAGTGCTTTTTTCAGTACACTGCCGGCCTCCGGACAGTGTTCTTCGGTTACAGACAACACTGACAATCGCCGTATAGTGAGCTGTAAGAAGCTCCTAGGAAGAGAAAATCTAAGTGTCAACAACTGGATTCGAACCCGGGACCTACGCGTGGGAATCCAACACGATAACCGCATAGCTAATCCCCTCACTAACTCTCAAATATTGTATTCTTATCAAGAATAAAAACAGAAATGTGAAGGATAAACAAATAACAAATAAAAAAACTAATCCTCTATCCATCAACGCCCATTGCTTATTTTTATGGAGCATTTACAAAAATTTTTATAATTTTGTGGTTTGTTTGTACTTAAAGAAGATTGTTCCGATTAAAGGTGTGCGTCCCACTTATGACTGTCGCCCCACAGTTTGAAAGCCACTAACTTAGGGCATTCGTCCGTCCGTTTAGTCTACTGTGGAATAATGAGCCGCCACGATAGCCGAGCGGTTAAGTGGCGAGACTTGCAAAGCTAATATGCATTGAGGTACTGGGTTCGATTCCCGGTCTAAGCCTTGGAAACCTTATTTAAAGGTTAATAAAAGAAATTGACAGTAAAGTATGTTTGCTAGTCGCCTCCGTTCACGATACCTAATTGGTAATTGGACGTAAAGCCCGCCTGAAAAAATAGGCAATTACTTTACTTTTTACTGTAGAATAATGATATATAAAAGTATATCATCCACACCATCTCCAAATTGACAGTACTTTAACAGATGTCCAAAGCTGTACGAACAAACACTGACTCCATAAAGTGCCACATGAACATTTCAAGAGTTTGAGATCAGCTGGAGTTTTGGGCACTAATGATAACGGCTAACATCTATGTTTTAAATCTGATAGACATAAGGCACTTACACGTAGTAAATCCTCATAAAATAAGAATAAAAAATTGGGATGATTCCTTAGCTCCCATCCTTCTTTAATATGTTCCCAGTATGGACTGTACAAGACTAAAAGAATAGTATTACTTAAATTAAATGAATATAATAAGAATTTCTTAAAATAATTATTATTATTATTACAGAGTAGATTATTAAAAACCAAAGATGACATAAAAAATAAACTTTTGGGCCATACTTACTTAGATCTTTTTCAAAAAGTTCCCAATACTTCTTAAAGTCACCTTGGTATCCGTGTGCTCTGAATAATTTATTATGATGATAAAACGAGGCGGCAACATCAAAAGGATTTCTGGCCACATAAACCACCTTGCAGGTATCAACTAAATTTGGTGGCAACAAACTGGGCGGTAGATGTGTTTTAAAATGTCTCGGCGAATTCATGGTCTTTGCAGTTACATAGCCTGGTAAATAATTTTAAAATATTATCGTTAGAGGGATTTATTACCTGTCTAGGAGCACAAAATGAAAGGAGGTTCAGGAAGACTTTTTTAATTAAAAAATGCAGTAATTTCTCTAAGTGCTCCATTTTTAGTTTTATGCATTTTATACTGCCAAGATCTATCACAATTTTTTCGATAACAAGACTGCTGCCATTGAAATGGATGAAATATCGTGATATTAGAATTAAGATGATTGTATCAGAATTATTGTCAATGATAATATGTTTATCAGGAACAGTTTTTCCAATTACTATCAGGTTAAAGAAAAAAGACAAGGAAAACAACCTGGCGTATCTCTTCTCTTAAGTTCTTTCATTACTTCCGGATTATAGTCATTTAATTGTGCTATCTCTTCTAAGTATTTATCACTGAATATCATGTTGAACCTAAAATTGATTTTCAATGCATTAATTATGAATAAATTGTAGTTAAAAATATTTCTCGTTTAATTTACCTAATAAAAACTAATCATTAAATAAATATTTATACAAAAAGAAAAAAAAATTGTCAAAGTTGGGTGTTTTACAACGTTACGCTTTTTCGTGCAGTTTTTGACGATCAACCCTTATACTACTGTCCTACCGGACAGTTTTAATATAATTTTACTCATTTTAGTCTACTTAAATGCATTGTTCAAGGATTTGAGTTATTAATAGAAAAAAGATATATGATTTTTAAAAAGCCTGAAATTCTATAGGTAAACCTACAAGTAAATGTTAATGTCCTTAGGCCTTTATCACAAATAAATAAAACAAAATAATAATAATCATCATCATCTAGATTTGTTAACTAGACAGCTACATCTTCTAGCACTATAAGGCGGTGCAACTTTTTTTATATAAGTTTAGAACCTTTCATATTACAAATCAACGCAATAAAAGCCTGGAATTTGCTCAGAAAGAGATACCATTAGTGTCCGGATGCTACTCTACCAAAAGAAGTAATTCAATTCGTGTAGATGTGTTCCAAGCATAAATATGTGAATTAGTTAGGACTCAAGCTTTAAATAACAGTATTGCTCAAGTAAACTCAAAATAATGCTTTGATAAAACTGAGCTAAATAACTTACTCAATAAATGGAAATCGTTCAATTAAAGGTGTTTTAGCCGAAATATTCTCAAAATCTGTTTTGGTATTTACAAGCCACAATAATTCTTGCATCCAAGTGGTGCCTAATACAAAAATAAAATAAACAATTCTAAAAGAATCATTTTTTTTAGATAGAAATTCAATTAAATTTTTTGTAACTATGAAAAGGCTGACCTGATCTTGGAAAAGTTATAATCCATAAATCATCTTCTTTCAGATCAAAGGAATAATATTTTTCAGCGTGTTCAGCATATTTCGCTGGAAGTGTCCATTTTTTTGGTCCGACTTGTACACAACCAGCTTTTTCTCCTGTGAACAGTTCTAAAAGCTCTTTACCAATTTGGCCTTCGATATTTGTGATCTTAAATGGAAACATTTTCAACTTCTGTAACAAAAAAGATTAAGTAAACTGGAGACTTATACTCCTTCCACTAACAATCTTCCTCCTTACATAAATTAACACATGTATTAGTAATTAGTTTTCATATAATGTGTCCTTTTTCAATACTTGGAGAAAGAGGGATATTGTCCTGATACGTTGAAAGTACAGAATTATAACAAACTACAAATTTTACATTGGAGACCATTAGGATTTATTTTAATGGTTTATTAAATTAAAATTGTGCCAATTTAGCAACAATTCTGCAAAACGTTTCTAGTAAGCTTCCAATGGTGTTCTTGACACTGTCAAACTTGCGCACTATTTGAAAGCATTTGAAGGCTTAAAGCTTGTAACTCAGCTCTACACGCCGGAAAATATCTATAGAGTAATTAAAATCAAGATTCTTATAGCAGCCTTGAAGGAAGCTCTTACAATTGAAATTAATGATAATTATCAATACCTCTTCCGAGGTAATGAATTTCTTAAGTTTATACCTGCTTCACAACTAAAAATGATCATTCGTCAGTCGCAATGGAGGTAGAAAAAGTTAAAATTAATTAAAACATTTGATAGCTTCAAGAATGCGTCATTTAATTCTGATAATGATTAGTACTTACAGAGTTCTTGTAGGCTGGCCTTCTTAAATTCAACTGAAGCAAAGAAGGCAGAAAATTTGGCTTGAAATACCATGACGTTGAAATAAGTGCCTCATGAAAGTTAACCAGGGACTTGATTGGCCGTACGGGGAACGGGATTTTATATGTTTCAAATTAATTAAAAGCCAAAAACTTCTATCCCCCATTCAATTGGGCCGTGTTAAGACTAAAGTCACTTTTTCTAATATCGTCCGAATAGAATAATTATTTGTTATAAATTGTTTTCAAAGATCAGATAAGAATTAATAAAATCAAATTAAGTTTCTTCCGGCATTCCGAAAAATTTATTGCCACTTACAGAAGGAGTCAAAGTTAAAAAAGAATAAATTAAGAAATAAATAAAAAACAGACAGGCCTTAAAGAAACCAGTTCCATCCAAACACACCCTATCCCCTCTACACTTTGGTAATTTACAAAGCCAAGAATTAGGACGCTATTAAATAGATTTACGAACGTTGATTAAAATTTGTAAACTTTTTTTAATTACCTATATTTCATTAAAGTATGTTAATTTTTTTATATCATTCTTTTATGTTTATTGTTTAAAATATTTTACAGCGTTCTTCAGAAAAATCCTAATGAAATTCAGTGGAAATTTCAAAGTTATACGTTTGTCTTAAACAGTGAAAGGTATGGAATTCAGTGGATTACCACAACTAATTGAACGTAGTTTTTCTATTTTTTTTTTGTTCCGTAATGGGCCTCAGAATTGCACATTTCTGAAATATGTACAGTAATTAACGAGAAGTGGCGTAAAATATTTTCAGTGCAAAAATTTCTGAATTAACGCAAATACAGTTTATTTTTTTATTTACTGATCGAATATCTATCTATTTATTACTTACATCGATTCCGCACTATGTCCAAAAGAATTGCACAACATTAAAGTTTAAGTTTACTTAAAGAAAAATTAAAAACAATAGATTAAAATATCAAAGAGATAAGACAACTTACGCTGTAAGTTCAAAAAACTACTGAACCAAAAAAACGAGCTACTGGTATAAATATTACGTAAGTGCGATTTAAGAGAGGTGGCTATCAGCCGGAGCATTACTTCTCTCTCAGGTGCGGGAATTTTGCAACCACTTAGTAGGTAGCACTATACTACAAATACTCTTAATAGGATAGATTCTAACTATTGGTTAAACATAAAATTTATATTCTTAACTATCAATATATATTTTATTGCTATCGTGTCTTATGTCTGAAAAATAGAAATATTTAATGCAGAAGGAAAGAACACTGACAACAGATAAGTTCTGATAAAAAGAAAACTCAAGTTCAAAAAATTAGCACAATCGAAATACCTTCCTTACCTCCTTAGTATGAGAGAATGAAAAGTTAATGGAGTTACTTTGTTTGTTTAAAAATTAGCAACTTACTAATTAATTGATCCCCATGTGCTTAAAAATAAAATGAAACGATAGAATTTTGCCTTCATAATTTCCAAATTGTTTTCATCTTTTTCCCGAAATTATTTTTTATAACAGCATTAAATGTCTTCTGTGATTTACAGAGTTCAGTAAATGAAGATCTTAATATTTAGTTTTCATAAACAGTCTCATCTTGGCAGTATTAGCCCGCCTTATACCCTTCATCTGTTATTGAAAAGGAACATAAGAAAAAATAGATATTAAAAAAAATAAAAAGCTATCAAAGTTCTTTATTTATAACAAAATATATTTCTAAATTTATCACAGTAATTCATATAGCTATAATTAATTAAAGAATTAAAACAAGGTTTTCCTAAAAAATTGTGAAAACCGTCAACAATAATTTAATTATTTTTCAATAAGCAAAATACTTTATTTATATATATTTTTTTAAATTTGCTTAACGTATTTTTTTTTAATTACCTTTTTTGAATAAATCATTTTTTTTTATGTATATATTTTATTTTAGCAGTGTTCATACTTTTTAAACGTTTCAATTGCATGCTGTATTTATTTCCTTTTATTAAAAATTACCCAAAAAACTTCCACTTAATGCGTGCAACATAGACTTTCAAGTTTGCAAACTAAATGAGATCTACATTTTCTTAATTAGAACGAAATGGAACTGTCCAATCTGATATGAATTTCGCTAATTCGTCAATCATCGCACCAGAATAGTTACTGTCTGTAATTACAAATATATTAGTAATAATGTGTTAGTAACAGCGATGATACGCTATAATCGATCTTTCATGAATATAACTTCTTTATTATTATCATTTTGAAAGGAATTCCACTCAAAAACTAATGATTTTGATAATCACAGTAAGAACCGTATTTCCATGCAAATCGGAGAAATAGGTGTTTAGCTAGACGTAATAGGTCAAAAGTCACTAACAATATTGAGATGGAAAAAGTGATATTCCATGTATTAAATAATAAAAAAGTTATTGATTCAACAATCATTAAATGTAAATACTGAGTACAATTTAAATTGTTATTACCTTTCATAAATTACTGTTAACACAAATAACATTACAAATAGTTTACTTATATTTTGTATACAGCGTCAGACACTAATATTATTTAGTGATTTTAATAAGTATAATTTATACGCTTTATTTGAAAAACTATACTTTTTCTGAAATTCCTATTGCGCTTTAAGCACGCAATACTTTTCCTAAATTTTGACTCCTATTTATTTTTGAACAAAGGATTTAAACGGCAATGCTGAAAAATATTTTTATGATATTATTCGTCATATTTACTGACGGATTTGACTTTCATTAGGTTAATGTAGACTTCTATACATGTTTTTGGATAACTAAATCTCACAATTTATTCCAATGTGAATTAATTATTTTTTGAAAAAATAAATAATTATTTATATATGTAAAACTATATGATGGATTTATACATTTCTAAAATATAATAATAATAAAGAACATTGTAAACGGTCACTAAAATATTTCTCAATAGAAATCTTGTTCAAAATTATTCTTGTCCTACTTACACCAATTTTTAAGGAATGTTCTGATTAATTCTATTTGGAATGTAAGCATAAAATTTAAAGTTTTGAAAAATAATATAATAAAAATTTTATAATAAAATTTAACAAACAATAGTGTACAATTTTAAACCTTAAAAAGAGAGCAATATACCTGTCATTTCCTTTTTAAGAATGTGTAAATTTATTGTTCGTTTTTAATATTGATTTATGCATTTGGTATTGAGATAATGAGAAATTCTTCATATAATCAGGCGCTAATTACAAGTTAAAGATAATATTGTAAATAAATAAGTGTTCATGTTTTGTGGAAAAAAGGGGAAATTATTATTTAAGACTTGAAATAACTATCTCGTTTTTTTGGCCCTATCAATTCAAGTTGAGAAATTTCTAAACTTAAATAATAACTCGCAATTTCAAAAAATAGAAATTTCTCTTGAAAGTAAGTAATTAATTCTATTGTATCAAAGTGAGGCACAAATACTTTATGACTAGCTTGTTAACTTAAATAAAATTAAGTTCATTAATATAAAATATAAATTAATCAAAATATGTAAAAGGAAGTAAAATTTAAAATACGAATGAATACGACAATAATGAATATGAGAAAAAGAACTATATTGAAAAAGATGAAAGAAAATAGAACCAGGAGCACATAAGGCGACCAACTCAAGCGTTTTTGAAGCAAGAAACTAATTTGATATTTATATAAATAATGAATTAGATATTTATTTATTCATTAATTTGATTTAAATATCAAATCATATTTGCTGAATTTTAATCTCTAAGATCCTAAATTAAATATTTTTAAAAAAATGTAGCGAGAGAAACAAAAAATAAAAAATCAGACTTAAGTAGTAGCACTAGTCCTTGTCCACTGTTAAAAAAGAAATAAATAAAAAAACTGTTTTTGGGATATAAAGCCAAAAACTTAAGCTGTTAAGGTGATCTATTTTTTTGCTTTCCACATCTTTGTCCTTTTAGACTATTTTCAAATACCATTCTTAAGTATTTTTCTAACCCACAAAAATCGAAACTCTCTTAACAGAGTCCAAACATTGATTGAGACTTGCTAACAGTGGCTAAGAAAAAATAGATAATCTAATTAAGAAAATCCTTAAAACATTATGTAAATTGGTTTTGATGCAGGCTTTGTTATTATAAGTGCCTCGATTTATGCACAGTTTAATTAATGTAATGGCATTTCATATATATTAACATTTTCAGTCCTGTGAGTGGTCATGTGATTTTTCAAATCATTAACATCATTAGTTTTAAGATTGCACAACGTACAAGTTAATTTATGCGTTGATTTATGCATTTTAAGATCATTTGCTTGATCAGTTTTATAATTGCATAAGGTACACCCAAATGGTTTATCGGATGTATGCGTTAACATATGAAATTTTAAATTACTCGCTCTCATTGATTTATAATTACAAATGTTACATGAGAATGATTTTTTACCAGTATGCGTTAACATATGTTTTTTTAAATAATCTAAAGTTGTAGCTTTATAATTGCACATGGTGCAAGTGTAAGGTTTCTCACCGGTATGCGTTAACCTATGTCTTTTTAAATCACTAGCTCTAATAGTTTTATAATTACATAAATTACAAACAAATGGTTCTTGACCCATATGTGTAAGCATATGAGGTTTCAATGAGCGCAATCTAGCTGTTTTATAATTGCACAGAGTACATGCAAAAGGTTTTTCACCGGTATGCGTTAACATATGTTCCTTTAAATTACCTGCAGAATCAGTTTTATAACTACACAAAGTACATGTGAATGGTTTTTCACCTCTATGTGATGTTCCACCACTTTTACTTGATTTTCTTGAACGTAAAGGACATTGCAATATTTGGTCAGATGTCTGCGTTAACACATTTACTAAGTCAGTCCGATTGGTACTGTTTTCACAATAATTATTCACTTTTATGTAGTGTTCATTTCTTTCACATTCACCCATAGTAGTTCCTCTGGAACAAGATGCATCTGCTTCTAGAAATAATAAAAAGAAAGAAATTATATTGCCTAATAAGTTAATTGTTAAATTTTATTTTAACATTTTATAATTGTGAAACAACCAATTAAATCGACTTACCTACTGTACTGCCATCAGTTTTGTCCATGATGGGATATCCCCAATAGCGTTCTTCTTTCAATTCAGTAGCCATATCAGTTACTGGTCTAACACCTAAAATTATCATCAAACATGGACTGAAAGTAATAATGTCTATCAATATAAGATAATCAATTTTAACACTTACTTCTTTCCAGTTTTACCATATCCACCATTACGTCGGACAAATCTAGTTTTACAAAATTATTCATGTTTGATATTTAAATATTGATATTTGAAACTGCATTTCTTGTCAAAGAGATGTAAAATCTATTAAAAAAAAAAAACCGTTAGGTATGAGTAAAATTTATATGAAGCACCTCCTGTAAATGATAATTACGTTTTTATTTTAGATTATGGTTGCTTTATTATTTAAAGCTGAACCCTACTGCCAAAAATTCAAAGAATTTTTAAACATTAATGAATAATTGATACACATTAATTCAAACAAAACATTTTTAGGAGCCACATACTAGCATGAAAACTGTTTGATTTGGAAAATATTTACTTACTGTTTATGAATTTTTTCTTTTAAATATTTCAAGCCAACAATTGAAATATGCAATAAAAAACATGATCTAGAAAAACCGATTCAGGTACGAACGTTATAGGTGAAATTACTGCTTTGTTAACAAAGTAAATGCATACATTGAAAAAGTGAATTGAAAATTTGGAGTAAGATAATAAAATGGACTTCGATAATAAATGAAAACAGTTCCGTTTTTCAAATTAGAAATTCAAATTATAAATATTATTATAAATAAATAATTTACTGATAATTATCAGAAGTGGTTCCTGGAAGGGCTCACTGATTTTACAAATCTGGTGTATATTTAGTGCAAATACGGATAACTAATAATTGAAACATTAGAGAAATATATTATTTTAAAGTTTAACTGGACTTGATAGAGATAAACAAGGCTAAAACATTGGCTCCAAAATTGAATTCTATCGATGTAGAGTTAATTTTTTTAAACAAATCTGAAAGATTTTGTACCTGCTAATTACCTTCTTGCTGTAGCCAATGATTCCGAATGCTCAACTGGAAAGTATTCAGCTATATTAAGTGTTAATATAACCATCTCTCTGTAAGAGGGACTGCCTTGAGTATATTTTACTACAGAAATATGAAAAAAAAAAATATCTCAGCACTACACTTCTCATAAACATCACCAACCACTTCTCAAATTGACCGTTCAGCAGCCATATTTATATTTGCATGAATGAATACACCAGTTAAATTTCTGGTTAACCGTTAACTAGACCAACTATTTATCAATTTGAACATTGCAATTCTGTTGAAAGCAAGCAAATAATTTGTTTAACTTTGTTATGATTTTACGTTTTTTTTCAGCATTGAAACAAAATGGTACTTAAAAAACGTTTATAACCGAAATCTGTAAAAGATAGAATTTCTCGAACTTAAGTTAGGTAAACACAAAGTTTAAGTATCGAACAGATCTACATTTTTTACCGCTGGAAAAGGTTTAAATATGTTAATATAAAAGAAGGCACTAAAATGGTTTATAATTAAGAAATTATGAAAGATCTTGCTTTTTTTAGTGCCCAACAAAAATAGAAGTCAAAAAATCAAGAGCAATGCTTATAACATTCTAAACATAACTTTTTTTAATGGAAGTACCAAGAGGCATTTGTCTTGCAAAATAAATAAATAAAAACATTCTTGTGGCTAACAAACAAATTAACAGTGATAAATTCCTATAAAGAGCGTAAATGCAAAAAACTAATTAAATATTTTCTAAAAACGAAACTTTATTAGTTAAACTTTTGGAAGTTAAAATTCAAGAATTGAATTATTTTTATCTTCAAAAAGGAAGGTTACAATTGCTGTTTTTGTTTGGGGAGATGTTTACATTCGCACTAGTTTTTTCTGACTGTGGTGAAATAATTTGTTATAGTAATTGCACATTCAACCTTACGAATCAGTAAAAATGCAAGGTCATTTAGCTCATGATTTAGAAGAAAAGTCAAGAACCGAAGATGTTCTAGTTGTACAAGATGTTGTTTTTCAATCTATGCTTTTACCGGATTTTATTTTAAGAGGTTTAGAAAAAGCTGGATTTAAAAAACCTTCACCCGTTCAACTTTCTGCAATTCCATTAGCTCGATGTGGCCTAGGTGGGTTAATAATCATTAATTGCAATTATCTTAGGGAAAATTTTTACAATAATGCCTTAAGCCATCTATCCTAACAGTGCACAACTATTTAGGTCTCGTTACAAAACGTTAAAGTGGAGTCACATTTGTTTTCTATGCCATTCATTTTCTTTTAGCCCAATAATTCTTATTTCACGGCTTTATGGCATTTCTATGATATACCAAACGTACATAAAAGAAAGGCTCTTGTCATTTCCTCAGCCGTCACAAAATCTACAAATGCGCCGATTCTGTTTAGGTGCTTGGCTATATATCATGCCCTTTGCATTCTGAAACAGGCTTGATTGAATAATTGTGAATATGAGTGACCTAATATTTTGGAAGACTAAAAGTAGATTTTTTATTTTTTCGTTTTTGTTTTCACAGATTTAATAGTCCAAGCAAAGTCTGGCACTGGAAAGACTCTTGTATTCACTGTTACTGCTTTAGAATCTGTTCAAGTAAAGTTAAAGAGATTACAAGTTATTATACTTGCTCCTACTAGGGAAATTGCGTTGCAAATAGCCGATGTAATTAAAACTGTTGGTTGTTATTTGAAAGGTATACCAAAATTATTTGCATCTAAAATTGAAAAAATAATTCGTGTTATTTACTGATTATATTTACGTACATCGTTAGGTCTCAAAGTTGGAACATTTATTGGAGGAATGCCGTTGGAAATTGATAAAATCACACTATCGGGATGTCATGTTGCTGTGGGTGCCCCGGGCCGTGTGAGACATCTTATTGAACAAGGAGTTATGGACAGTTCTGCTGTGAGATTACTAGTTCTCGATGAAGCCGACAAATTAATGGAGCAAGTTTTTCTTAATGATATCAAGTAAGCTTCATCACCTGTAATGTTATGATTCCATTACTTGTTGCTCTGACAAATTCCTAACCAGTACTCTATTATATTTATAATAAATGATTCATTTACAGTAAAAATTATATTATCTACTCAATAAAAATTTTAGATTTTGATTTGCATTAATTAAAACAAATTTCAATTAAGATTACTTTGTTTACAGTATTTCGCTAAAAAAAGTATGTATTATTCATTATATTTTTATCATTCTTTTAATAGTTTATTCTGGGCATTAGTTACATATTTCACAAGTGCTGTCCAAGCAAACAAATGATGTCCTGTTCTGCAACATACACGCAAGCGCTTTTGGAATTTGTGAACCAATACATGAGATCTGGGCGTCACGTGGTTCCTGAAGGAAATGCAGTCCCAGTTTTGTTGGGTTTGAGACAGTTCGTCTACATAACCCAGGATCATGCTAACAATTATGCTAGATTGAAATTGAAGCAAGAGGCATTATTTCATTTGTTATCCGTTGTTCGATTTGATCAAGCACTTATCTTCACTAACTATATTACAAGGCAATTTATTTATTTTATTAATTTTTGTTGTAACAAGTTTAAAATCATTTTTGTTTGATGTACAAAATTTGTTTAGAGCTGAAAGTCTTTGTTCACTGTTGACCAACCAAGGATGGGGAGCAGCATGTTTGACTGGTAAACAAAGCCAACCAGTTAGAAGTGAAACTGTTGAACGTTTAAAAGAGCACAGAGCAAGAATTGTAGTAGCGACGGATTTAGCTTCCAGAGGATTAGATGCGTCAGCAATAAATCTTGTTATCAATTTAGATGTACCATTTTCTGGTGCAACTTACCTACATAGAATGGGACGTGCTGGCAGATTCGGATCTCAAGGTGTTGCCTAAAACCTATCTTAAAATAATGCTTTATTTTTTTTAGTGCAAAAGTATTGTATTTAAGCCAGATTTTATAATTTGAGTTTTCGCTGCTATAAACTAAAACGTGATAAATCTTGTAAAAGATTAACCAATAATTGATCAATAGTACGCAAGTCTTCTACCAATTAGAAGACAAAATACGTGAAATTAGTCCTGAATTGCCCAATGTAAAATTATTTTTCATCAAAAACTTGCACCTGCCCACAAAAGAAAAAACTTATTTGAACTTCTCCCTCATTCACCAGTATATCTCCCTATCACTTCCGCCAACTAAAACATACAGTAAAGAAATTTGTGGATGGAAATAGTGTTGAGCCAAACGTAATATGTATATTGCACTTCTTCCATTAAATATGAAGGACGTTATCTATTCATTAGAAAAAACAAAGTCTGACAAAGGAATTTTATTAAAAAGGGACTTCGTCTAGAAATAAATGTAGGCCGAAAGCTTTTAGTCTTTAAGTTAATCAAATACAAAAGTAAAATGTGGAAATTGTAAAGAGAAATTGCAAAAAAACAGCAAAATAGTTGCTTATAATGGGGAAAGTACTTGCAATTAATATATATTTTGATATTGATGTCGCTGGGTACCTAGAAGAAAATCTCTGATACTTCTTTATTGAAGTCAAAAAAAAGGAGTGACAAATTTCTAATATTTTTCAAAACATGTAAAAAACTTATTAAAGTAATAAAACTCACACAAAAATCTGACAATTTTAATACTTATGAAACCAACGACTAACTCACTTTCTCTTTAAGGAATCTGTATTTCCATCGTTGCGGAAGGACAAGATTGTAAAAAATTCTGCAATATTTTGGGAGAGATTGGTGGTACTTCAATGAATGTGAACGTTGTGCCAAAAAAGATGACAACAGATCTATGGACGGTGAATACTGATGATATACAAAAACTTTATGGTACAATACCCCTTGTTGAAGAAGAAAATGCATCTACAGACCCCAAACAAGACGCTGTAGTCACTGGTTAGTAATATTTTTTCCCCTAATTTTTACCAATCATGTGTTTACTTAGAAATATTAATTGAAAATTTTTCAGAATCTAACTCTTCTGCCGATCTATCGGAAACCGAGTCATTGAATGCTAGTAGTGAAGCTGATACAAGTGGACTAATATTTACAAAGCAGTCTTCTTTTAGAAAATCAATTAAAATTGGCCCTAGAAATAGGAAATTCAGTAACTCATTAAGAGAACAAATTGAAGGCCCTGATTCAAGTGATTGTGATGATAAACAGTGTAAACTGGAACCAATAGAATCGAAACAAAATTTAGTATATTCTTGCGAAGAGAGCAGTTCACTAAATTCTTATAAAAGTTCTAGAAACGATGAAGAAGAAGAAGAAGATGAAGAAATCTCACTTAGCAGTGAAACACTTTCAGATGATCTAAAGGAAGATATGAAAAATCTTTCATTATTCGATAATTTTCCAAATTCTCATGAAAACATTGAAAATTGTCCAACAACTAGCCAAACTTTTACGTTCCCACACTTTGACCAAACGTCTACATCTTTACAAAACTATCGTCCCAATTATAGTTACTACACAAATAAAGAAGATGACTGGTTTGTTCGGATACAAATGCAAATACAAAATTTTGTTCAATACACTCACAATTTTCAGTCTTACAGTAATTATTTTCAGTAAATGAATTCCTGAAGCATTTGATTTTGGAGGCATTTTTTTTGTCTCCCTCTCTAACTTCTTTAATCTTTGAATTAATTTAAAGTAAATGTTTATAAAATTTTATCGTGTCACAATTTTTAGATATGTTTTGTATTTCAATATCTTTTTTCTTATTCTTTAAGTGTTCAATCATGAAATGCAATAAAGTATAATATAATCTGATATGTAAGAGCATTAATTTATTTACTCATAATTCTTCATTGATCTCAGTTTTATATTCGCTAAATTTTTCATGATATTCTCCACTTTCTAATATTTCTATATCTTCTTTTGTCAATTGCTGTTTGAGAAATCACATGTTCATCATTAGTATTTTTTTTTAAAGAGGCTTTTGGGCCATAATTATAAATAGTTTTTTTTATATAAATTAGAAAGGAAGGAAAGTAAGTTCTAAGCACAATATTAATGACGAGAAAGAAAATGAGATTATGTACTAATAATTCATTTAGATAATACACTTAAAACAAAATGATCGTTGTAAAGATAGAACTAGAATACGTCTAAGACCAAGAAATATCCTTAGTTTGTTTCAGTCACAGCCTACTTTTTATTAAAATTTGAACAGTCAGTGCACCAAACTTTTTATGATAGATTGCTTCTAGTTTTTCATTGCTTAGTGCAAATTGAGGAAAGGTAAGTAGGCTAAAAACCTGTAGACAGAAATTCTGACCTAAAGTGTTCATGAGAAACATCCGCGTCAAATTCTAATTGTAAAAAGTTATGAGTTCACAGCACTCAGAATAAAAAGCAACTTTTAATTGCTTATAAAACTCAAGAATTCTCTTGTATAAAAGAACGTAAAGGGATAATACCAAATACATTCTCGTTAACTACAGTGCTTGTTGCCAAAGAAAATGATCAATCATTTCTAACACTTGAATAACTCATCGAAATACTCAAAAGATTGCATCTGGAATAAACGGAGTCAAGAGGGATACAATTTTTGTACCTTCGTAATAGTATTTTTAAAATATCCAATCAGAGTATCATCTGCAGCTTTTTTATTTTTCTAAGTTAAAACTTGTACAAATAGGTAATTATATTTAAATCTAGATAAGGTACTTGAATAAATTCTTTGAGAATGCTGTGTACGACTTACTCTTAGTATTGACAGCGCTTTTAACATTCTGTTCCTTAGGATAATTTTCCTTCCTGCGTCTATAAACTTTGTCATAATTACGTATCGTACAAACCAAAGACTTGGAATGCGATTAGTAAATTGAGGCTGTTCTCTCTGCAACAATTGATTTTATGAAATTCAGCATACCTTTAGATGCAACAATAAGGTAGTTCCCTACAATACTATATTGAAATTAAGAAGGTTCAACAATTGAGATGTTTAAAGCATTAGATACTTTTTTACTTATTTAACATAAAAATTAACTATATTAAAAAACCTTGTAATAACTGAAGGCGCTAATAAAAAAAATAATAACAGTGTAAGAGGCAAATATCCTCGTAGATGTAGTAGCAATATAAATAATAGTAACAGAATAAAAGCAATATTTCAAAACTTTATATAATTATTTAAAAATTAATTATAAAATTATGTGAAATGTAAAATTCTAACAAATCAAGTTTAAGAATTACTAATCAGGTCCATTTATGTACTTTTATCAAAAGCACCAATCGATGTCTCCCAAAATAGAGCATTTCGACATTTACTTATAACTACTCCTTCCTTTCTTCTTTAAGGGTTCTGCCCCTCTTCAAACTTCTTATTTCTCTAATAAGCGAACACTAAATCACACTTATTTAACCGTTATCACACAATTGGCATAATTTTGATCCTGACTCAGACAAATAAATATGTGTATGCAAGAAACACATCTAAAAATCCACTTGGGTGAACTATTACTAACTACATTATTGTAACAAGAATTTATTTTTACTCGATATAAGTTATTTCCTAAATTATAAATAAAGCTTTTAGGTTTCTTTATAGTAGAATCAATCCACAAAATTGAATTAAGCCTGTTTATGATGACTAATTCTTCTATCTATTTTTGTTTCTATTTTCTTTGATCAGAAGTTCAAACAATGTGATAGATCTTAACCCTGATACGTATTTATAGAGGCCGCACGTATATGATACCAGGGAGAGCAAAAGTACATCCATCTGTAGGACACGTGCACGTTTAATTATAATCTGAGACCCAATTTCTGCATTTTAGTTCAATTCAATTTAGTTCAACCATCAGCTAGAAATAGGTGGTGGAAAAATGTAACTTTCTTAGTTTTGAAGACCTAAATTCAGGAAATTTTTAAATACTTGCATTGTTGACAGAGCCAGTTTGATTTACAGAATTCTTAAAGATTGCATCGGAGTTTTATCATTTTTCCCATAAGTTTTAGGCTTCAAAAAGGTTACAAATGTTTTAATACTCCTCGGATAAACAGGAGAAATATCCTTCGCCATTTGGCGAATATTTATCTAATATTTATTTTTATAAATGTTAGAAGAATGTGATCATAAAAATATTTACCGCACTATAGTAATTAACCGTTCTCTGTCTGATAAATTCCGGTCCAGTTATAGTTTTCCAATTTATTGGCGGCTTCAATAAATTCTGAAAATTTAGGAAAATATGTGAATGAAATATAATTCTAAGGGCTTAATTATTAGGGGAAGGATAATATTAAGGGCCAGAAAAAGTTTTTGTTCACCAATTTCATTAAATCTTCACATTTCGTCTAGTATTGATAATCTTCCTTCATCACCAGCTTCTTGGGATTTGCCAAAACGTAGAAACCGAAAAGAGTCACTCCTCTCGAAACAATTAACTTTTTTTCTTAATTTAATGATCAATTTTTTTTTGCAGTAACGTAAATCCGGTTGACACATTTCAGTTGAAACCTTAGCATCGGCGACGACTCTAGTATCAAAACGTAGTAGGGTTGGAACTTATTTTTAGAAATATTCTTTTCAAACAAACACTAAAACTTGTACTTCTGGTAAAAACTAGTTCTTATTGAGCAAAAGGAAGTAAAAGAAAGTCATATAAATTTTATAGGTTTTTCCCAGCAATAAATGGATTAGCACTGCTTTCTTACAGATCTTGACCCAATTTTAACCTGGGCTAGCAACATTAACCTAACTTGCACCCCAGCGGAACTCCAACAGAAAGATCCTGCCGAGGTTAAAGGGGCCGGGATTAAAGTGATAACAAGTATTTTGTGCTAGCGTATCCTCACGAGGAGACTTCTAGTCATTCTTTGTTCAGTCCGAATACTTAGATTTTCTGGATAATGAAAAATTTATAATACATATTATATTATATTTCATATTAAATTTACATATATTATAGTTACTATAATTATATCTAGACTCGTATATACAATTATATTAATACATGTTCATTATAATTATAGAAACAAATTATATACAATATAAATAAAAGAAATTTAAAAAAAATACCTTATAAGTATCCCATTCCATCATTCTCTCAAGATCTTTGTTAAATTCTTCGGATGAACTCAGTTTCGTATTGTTATGTGTTGCATTATTTTCGTTTCTTGTTTTTATAATGTACTCATTAAATTCAATTTCCTTTGAACGTTTAATCTCCGCTTCAGTATCGAGATATCTACCGAGAGGACCTTAATTTATTGAATAAACGAAATAAAATGATAATTGCAAATAGGCAATCATTTTTGTGAGATAATCAAAACTTATTGTAAATTTTTTTAGGCTCACCTATTAGTTCATACTTTAACTTTTCATTAGGATCTGGCTTTTCGAAAAACAATTGTTTAGTTCTATACAAATTAAGTTTTAACTCATCATCTTTAACTATAAATTCTTTGCTAAGAACTGTTTTCAGAGATATTGGTCGATAAATTTTTTGGCAAGTCTCAAGTTCATCATGTTTTGCAGCTGCTTCAAGAATTTTGTCTCTAAGTTGGAAAATTAGAAGAAATTTCAATAACGTATTCTCTGTAATAAATTAGGTTTTAGGAATTTCAGTATTGGTTACTATTTCTGTTTTACAGTAGTTTATATTATACCTTTCATATCCAGGTTTAGTGTGAGCAGAAACATAGAAACAGAGCGGTGTACTCATTAATAATGGGAAGTATACTTGCACTGCAGTTCTAAACGTTATATACGCAGTTGGCTTGTAAAAGAGTTCAATTTCCATCGGTTTGTCTGAGATTATACCTGAAAATATACGCTTCTTTTATTTTGCTACTTTGCAAAATGTATTCAATGTCAATTTTGGTCCCCTTAAAGAAAGAGAAAAAATCTGGAGCAAAAACAATATATAGTTTTTTGTGCATCAAGTGCTGCGCTTTTAACACTCTTAGAACTTTAATGTAATATATAAAGGGTAAATAAAAATAACCTTCTAAAAATAAGTTCTGTATATCTATTACTAATAAATCATCAGAAAATTACCTCTTGTAGGATTAATTGTAAAATCTGGATTACACGAGATTACAAGGAACAAAAACCCAATTTTTTTCTCGTTCGGAGAAAATTTTATTACTTTTCTAGCGCTGAAAAAACCCACAATTCACTATGATGTTTTCAATTCCAATATTTTATAGGAATAATATAAAATTAATATATACGTACGCATAAATATAACATACTTTATACATATATACATAATATATGTAGCATATATACATATGCATATATATGAATATAAATTTTTGATATAACAAAATATAATTTTTTAATGGATTGCCTTCTTTTTTTGATTTACTTTTTTAATGAAAACTATGTTTTATTCAATTTAACTTAACTGTTTTTAAAAAGTTTACATTGTCGCAATAGCTTACTTTACAGCGCTTTGTCAATAACTTAAGAATTTGAACTATTTAGCTTTTCAAGTTCTTATCTGGACATTTTCCCTTCGCCCAAGAACCTCAACATTGTCGAAGTTAAAATCTAGAACTAGTAAAAAGTGTCATGACACTTGTACTCGCTCAAGAAGGTCAGTACAGTAGTGCTTCAGGTCTACATCAACAAGAAATAGATATTTTGGTGCAACAAGCTCTAAATAATGAAAAGTAAAAATAGGTGATATGAAATGGAGTTGCTTCAACTTCTTATTCGTGCAGGACAGAAGCAGAAAGAGCGCTCAACCGCCAAGAGCACCAAATACAAGAATATTACGAGGGAAGAGATTAGCTAAGAAAGGTTAGCGACTAGATTCCCACGTACGAAGCCGGCTTTGAATCCAGTTGCTGACACTTAAATTTTTCTTTCCTAGAAGCTTCTTACAGTCCCTAGACCGATGATGGACATGTCCGGAGGCCCGCAATGCACTGAAAAAAAAATTCTGGAGACTGAAGACATGAGATATTGAAGCGCCTTAAATTAAAAAAAAAAAAAAAAAAACGGTTTCCGAGAGAATACTTTGTCTAGTACATAGCATTACAAAGGTAATGATTAAAAGCGAAATACTCTGCAACTTACACGGTGTTCTATAGTTCCCTGAAGTGACAGTGTTTGTGAATTAAATGAGGGCTCTGTAATATGTACGAGTACCATGTGTATACATGGTATGGTTTGCTTGTAAGTTCACTAAATCCAAAAAGAATTATAAATGTGAGTGTTGTTTTAAAGTCAAATCCACTTCGATCTAAAAGTTTTATCAAGGCGTACAAAAAGTGTACTGCGTAAATATGTATAAGTGATGACGAGGTAGAAGGGCGATAGAGCCTAATAGTTACACACATCTACTATCTCTGCCTGGGTTCTGTGAGGGTTGGAATACCAGCTATTTGTTGTAGGTTATGGCTAGGGACTTAGGTCCCTGAAGAAGTGGTTAGATCACTTATCTCTTAGAAGTAAATGAAGTTTGTTTTAGATTTCTAAACGAACAAGAAATACAGGAGAAACAACTATTTAATTTATAATTATCCTTAAAAAACTGACAATAAGTCTACCTACATATATCCAAGAGGTACATGTCCAAAATCAAGAGCTTTTGGTATTTCATCTAGAATTTTATGGTGTGGCTCCGCTTCGAGCTGTATCTCATGATGACAGTTATTCTTACATATAACAGTGAATGAATCGTAATGTATTCTTTGTTCTGTTAATTTTGCTAAGTACACTGTTAATTCTAACTTGCCTCCAGGATTTACTAAAACCTTAAAAGTAAAAATCATTATTAGATGATCCTAATTGTTTTATAACTTATTTTAAATAAATAAATTATAAGCTCACCTTTTTTGGTAATGCTTCTAAATAGAAATACTTTGTCATAGGCAACTGAACTTTAATAATTTCTGTATTTTTAGTTTTATTTATTACAGTAACTGTATCAATAATTCTACTATATTTATCGATATTAAAATGCATTAAAACTTGACGAGGCTTAACCAGAATTAAAGAACATGATGAATTAGAACAAGACATTTTTTTCAAAGATATTAATACTGCTATCAGATTATCTTTAATAAATGTTGAGAGCAGTGTTATTTTCTATTAATAGTTTAAGTTTAGTACGATAAAAAACATGTGATTTACAGAATTTATTTTTATCAACATTACCATTCTTAGTTAATGTAATACAGGCATATATGTAGAGTTTTAACAATTAATAGAGCTAAACTTTAAGCAAATATTAAAAACTTTACTACATACTTAAAAACTAAAAACACTCTCCTAGAAGGAAGTATTGTAACCTTGGTAAAAATTATCGAAATTATGTTTTCGTCATAAATATACAAATTTACCTTGAAGATTTCTTTTTTGTAACAGTTCATATTTTGTGTTCCTTTCTTCTTAGTTTTTGAATTTTTCAAATGCCATTTCAACGAATATTTTTATGTTTGTAGATTGTTTTTATTTTTCCTAACACGGTACAATGCACTGCGATCTAACAGGGTATTATGCACTGCGATCTTCAAGATCTATTGAGACAGATTTTTCTTCCTGAATACTTATTCCTGTAATAGTCAATAATTTAATATTTAATGATCAATTATCGTTTAACTACCATCTCGTTTTTAGTAATATTTTTCTGACAATCGCTTCATTATGGCCCACAATCAGACTACGTACCTTTTATTATCGATTTCATTGCTTTCAAGCAATTGATTTTCTTTTGGCTTCTCTTGTGCTACAGGCATGTCGAAACCACTTCAATTGCCGATTTTTACAAGTTACGAAGAATTTAATTTCAAAACTACCACTTCTTATCTTAAAAGTACGGATGGTTTTCTCTTCGATGCAATACAATGACAGCCGTAAAAAGGTTCACCCATTAATAGATTTATCCTAAAGGAAAAAACTTTCAACAGAGAGAATGAAATTGGGTGATTATTGCAACATTATACACGCAGACCAATTTATAAAAATAAATTTTTCGTAATCAGAAGACCTTTAAATAAATGTGTATTTCCAGAGGAATCTAAAATAAAAAATGTGCACGAGCGAAATGTTCCCTCTTACGATTTATGAGATAAGTAAGAATGATTGGATTTCTCTGTTTTTAATGACCCCCAAATAGAATAAAATTTGTCTTGATGAACTTAATCTTCTTTATAATGATACAGTACATTTATCGTTATTTTCGTTCCATTAAAAAAATATCTAACAGTAAATTTGGCATTATAAATAAAACCTTGAAATTCCTAGAAGGTTATATTGTACTTTATGGTGACTTTAATTGTAGAGTTGGGAATTTAAATACTTTAGAGGATGATGTTTTCGAAAATACCAGCTTGTACGGCCTTAGAACGGTTATGGATTCATATATTAACAGACGAGGGAAGTTACTTGTTGATCTTATGGAGTCATTGGGGTTCTTCTTATGTAATGGGAGGTCGATTACTGATAGGCCAGCAAATTTCACTTATGTTTCTAAAATTGGCAAAAGCACTATTGATCTAGTCTGGATTAATGAACCTCTATTTACTACTTTTTATGATATGTCTGTAACGACACTCTCTCCTGTTTTTGACCATTTACTTTGTACTGTTACTTTTATGTTTAGTGAGCCCGCTCTTTCAAAAGTTAAAAATAAAAAGGAAAACACTTGTAACCTCGTTAGACATATTAAGTGGGACAGTAGTAGAGTTCCTAGTTTTCAGTTTTTCTTAACGAGGTCAGATAGAATTTACTTCAATAGCAAAGATAATACTAGTCTTTATAATAACTTTGTTGAATGCATGCACGAATCTCTTACCAATTCAGGATTACTATTTTACAGAAATCAATTTAAGGAGCCAAAAAAAACAAACCAAAAATGGTTTGATAAAGAATGTGAATTTCAGAAATCACTTGTTTGTAGGAAATATAGGGCACTCCAAAAAAATGCTTCTTCCAATAAACTATTGCAGGACGATGTTGACACAAGGAATTTGTATAGAAGCTTAATTAAAAAGAAGAAGAATTTATTTTGGGAGAATATTAAACAGAATATGCGCAATGTAAAAAACAACAGTCAGTGTTGGAAAACCATTAGATCCATCAAAGGTTTTAATGCGAACATTAATGAAATAGGGATCACTGAATGGGTTGATTACTACAAAAATTTGTTCGGTATAAAAATTATAAACGAGAAACAATTTTTTTCTGTAACTCATCCTTTCTTAGATACGCCTTTCTCTTTAGTAGAGTTACAAACCTGTATTCAAGCTAGTAACAACAATAAGGCACCAGGGTTCGATGGCATTATATACGAGGTCTTCAAGAACTTAACACCGGAATGGGAACATTATCTTCTCCACTTATTCAATAGTATCTTGGATAATGAATGCCCCCCAAAATCGTGGTCTAACGCCAAACTTTAATCTATAAAAGAGGGAATAAAAAAGATCCGGACAATTATCGTGGAATTTCGCTCATTAATTGTATCGCTAAACTCTTTACTGGTATCTTGGCGAAAAGGATTCTAGCTTGGGCTGATAATGAGAATATAATCCCGGAAGAACAATCTGGCTTTCGGAGTGGGAGAAGCTGTGTAGACCATATATTTACGCTTACATCTTTGATACATATTAACTTAAGAGAAAAAGGAAGTTATGTATTTGCCGCCTTCGTGGACTTTAATAAGGCCTTCGATTCCATAAATCATAACTTATTATGGGAAAAATTGTTCCTTCTTGGCCTTAGTGGAAAACTCGTGAGGATATTGAAAGGTTTTACGAGATGGCAAACATACAGATAAAACTGGGAGATTGCTTTTCTGAAGAAATAGGTGTGACCTCTGGACTACTTCAGGGTGAATCTCATAGCCCAGCTCTATTTATCCTTTTTATTTCAGATATTGTAAATTACTTTAGAAGTAACGGAGCTTCAGGATTACGGGTCAATAGTTCAACGGAAGCTATAATGCTTTTATTTGCAGATGACCTGGTATTGTTGAGCCGCTCCTGGTCTTCAGCTCAGAAGAATTTGAAAATTCTGAATGAATATTGTCATAATAATTATTTAAAACTAAATTCGGAGAAATCAAAGGTTGTGCCTTTTCACAAATCAGGGAGAATTAAAAACCTAAAGCCTTTATTCTGGGGAAATTTGAAATTAGATTATGCAATTATCTAATGTTTACCTAGGTGTGCCATTTGCGGCATCTGGGAAATTTAAACGGGCTTCGGAACACTTCATACGGCGTCCAGTGATCGCAAGTGCTAAGGTAAGGGAAATTCTTAGTAGAGGGAAAAGTGATTCTTGGGATTCGAGAATGACCTTGTTCGACTCCATGGTTGTTTCTACACTTCTTTACGGTTCTGAAGTCTGGAGTTTGAGGTACTTTGAATCCTTGGAAGTGGTCCAGACGAAATTTTTAAAAAATTTATTCTTATGGCCAAAATTTACCCCTAATTATATAGTACGACTAGAGTCCGGTAGAAAACCTTTGTCAGTCCTAGTTTTCGGTAGGGTAATAAATTTTTGGATTAAATTGCTCCAACTCCCACTTGAGAGTCTCCCAAGACAATGCTTTGTACGATTGTGCCAACTGGATCAATGCCCCAGCAATAATATTGATTATAATTGGGTATCACAAGTCAGGAATATAGCCATTCAACTAGGGGATCCCTTGGTGATGAATTCAGAGAATGCTAATATGGTTATTGAGAATAAGAGTGGACTGTTACAGAAGATGAAAAATAATCTCCTGAGTCTAGATATTGATAGAGCCCTGAATTCTGGTTATTCCTCAATTTATAGAAGTATTTGTGACTTTGCTGACTTGGAACCTCAATACTACTTCACGTTAACTGTTAATATTAATAAATTAAGGGTTATTAGCCAATTAAGGTAGTTAGGCTATTGTTAAATGGTGAAGTGTATTACTTTTATAAGGGAAGAGGTTTGCAAATTATGCAAGCATTTAATATTGAATTCTGTTGAACACCTCTTATTGGAATGCCCTATTTATTCCAGCATTCGATCTAAGTTCCTGAAACAGTATATTGTATCTCATGAGAGCACATCAAATCTGGTTAATATCTTAACTTTCGATACTGTTGAAAAAATAAATAGTCTATTTTTACATATTAGAGATCTGCGGATTGTCAGCAGAATTAAAATAAAAACCAACAGCATTTTCAATATTAATAATTATTGTTTTGTAAAGTTGAGGAACTCTGTTTCCAATAATTAGGAGCTTTGTTTTGTTTACTTTCCTTTTTTATGCAAAATGCGATATTTTGAGAGCTAAATTTTAATTAATTTTTCTATCCCGTACCTTATTATTTTGTAAGTATATTGTTAAATTATTTTTATTTTGCAAAAGTTATTTTAATTGTAATAGAGAATGTCAACTCCATGCTAACAGGTGTATGTTCCTTTATAGCAATAAAACTACATTCATTCATTCAATAAAACCTTGATATGAATATTTAAACAAAGAGAACCTAAGAAAACGTAAAAAATGAAGCAAGATCTTCCTTTACATTCCAAAAAGAAGAGGGTAACCCACCTGACTCCCACTACTATCGGTTCATTGAATGACGACAGAATGAGAGTAGTAGAGTAGAGAAGTCCTAGTTCTCTGCTCATTCGAGTTTCTCCCACCTGTTGATTGCCCCTGTTGTCGATTTGGTTCTGGTCACATTTGATAGGATTCCGTAAGCAAAATGTAAACGTGTAGAGATGATTGTTTACGTTAAAACTGTGGAAAGTGTTCAGTAATTTATTTACAAAATGGATAGATTTCTTTAGAATATTTAAGGGGCTACAGTTTAATGTAGTTTTAAATTCAAACCATCAAAATGCGTACAATTGAAGGAAAAGTGGTTGTATTAGGAGCTCAAGGTGAGTAGAAAATTGTTTTTTGCCTAATGTGATTTTGGCAGGAAGAATATGTTAAATAAAGCTTGGATATTTAGATTAAGTTGTAGAGAATTTAGTTTTATTTTTTCTGTTACACATTTTAAGATGGACGTTATTATGTAATCTCAAGGCGTCTCACGTTGTTCACGATATTAATGTTTTCTTTATTAAAATTATTCTTGTTTTCATGTCCAAGGAGAAAACAAAAAACTCCTATTGCTTACTTTTTCTTTTATTGTTGATATTTATGAAGGTACTACAATTGAATTTTGTTTTATAGGCGTTGGTAAAACAAGTATGGTTGTAAGATATATTGGAAAAATGTTCAGCCACCATATAAGCCCAACAATTGGAGCTTCTTTTTTTACATGTAATATCAACATAGGTGAAACAAAAGTAAAATTGCAGGTAAAGCAGTCTTTCTTTGAATACTTTAGAATTGGTATTTGTTGTAGATAAGAGTTTGTAATAAAAGTTGATCGGCCAATTAATGGGTGTCAAGTTATTGATTTTAAAATGAATTAGAAAGCTTTTATTTGTATCTTCATGTTTGAAAAGCCGAATAAACGTAGTGACATTGAATATAAGTAATCCTATAGTGCTTTTGATCACCAATTGCTCCTTGCATTTGTTCTGCTTGAACTATCAGAAGTGTTAAATGCAAAGGCCCTCCAATTTTTGACTTGAAATAATCATTAATTGAATGGCAACATTGCTTCAATCTAACTCCATACGTGGGGAAAATAATAGTTTTATAAATTTAAATCACCTTGTATCTGATATCATTAGCGCCCAAAGCCTCAGTGAATTGTTGATTTCTGGACCGTATTTTCCGTGCCAATTTTGTACCAACATACACCAAACACTGTCCAACTCCCATAAGTGACCGTAGTCACTGCAAGGAAGAGAAATCTGAGAAAGAGGCCTGGATTTAATCCGGGATCTCCGGCATCAAATTCCGGGATCAATTTCCCACTGATCTAATAACATCTCCGCAACTTAATTCTTTAACAAAATAAGTTACTCGTTAGAACGTGCTAGAATATTTTACACGTAAGTTGATGAAAAGTAAGGGACCAATTATCCTCTGAACTTACAAAGACCCAGTTGATTCAAAGGACAATAGTACAGTCAGAAATGAAGTTTAAATGTTTATTTTAATCTTTCAGAAGGACTGAGCTAATCAATAGGAGTTGTTTTTTCTAAACAAATATCTTTTCAGGAAAGAAAGCTAAAATTTTTAAATTAGTCTAAAAATTATGAAGCAATTCATTGAATTAGTTTCAAAATGTTGTTTTTAGAATAAGATTATTGATTACATTAATAGGAATAATTGTATTTATTTATTAGGATAAAATTGAGGGTTTTAAGTCCTAATACGTATCAGGACGTTTGAAATGACCTGGTACATGAACTAAACAGAGGTTTGTTGTAAATACTTGAACCATAAAACGATTTTTCCTATAACTTATCTTAATAATCCTCTCTGGTAGCTAATTGGCTTTGCTTGTATGTATGCTAAGGTGTGGGATACCGCAGGGCAAGAGAGATTTCGTTCAATGGCACCAATGTATTATCGAAATGCTAATGCAGCTCTTCTAGTATTTGACATCACCCAACCAGCCACCTTCAATTCAATTAAATCTTGGGTCAAAGGTATGTATAACATTTGGATTTACTGTTTATTGGATAAAGATTGTTAATTACTTGGATTTTAACTAATACCATACTTTTTAATTCTTGAATATATATTTTTTTTAGAATTACAGAGAAATGTTGAAGAACCGCTTGTACTCTGTGTAGTTGGTAATAAGACTGATTTACAATCGCAAAGAAAAGTCGCTAGAGAAGAAGCTCAACTGTATGCAACATCTATAGCAGCTTCATATTTTGAATCTTCAGCTTTAAATGATTCTGGTACTAACATTAATTTTAAACTATTTTATTTCTGTGTATTTATTTGTGGCATTCTGTTGTGCAGTGTGTGTGTACATATAATGTACGAGTCTGAGAAATTAGAATGGATCGTCATAGTGAGTTTGAGGGTGAGACAGAGCTTACCTGTGGCAATGCTAAACGTAAATAATAACCCACATTTACTGTCTCAACATCTGTGTGTTTAGTGAAGATGTTTGTATTACCAGTGCGATTGTTGAAAGGCTAGGATACCTGCAGGTACGCCAAGATCCCTGAATAAGTGCCTAGCCTACTTCGCCTAACGGGAATATGCTGAATCTAAGTAACTACCTCTCCATTTTAAGCCCGCTTAGCGGTAGGCCGCTATGAGCTAGCTAATGCGGTCTAATACATGTGCTCGTCTAGAGTTGGATACTCACTTCATCGGCTGGGCATCTTAGTCTAAAAACTCGTCTTTAAAAATATTCCGTGCTACCTATTCATTACACCACCACAATTAGGAAAATGTTATCACGGAGATATCTAGTTTTAATCGAATTCAGTACTTGACCAACATCGAATTCAGTCGAATGTATTAATAAAAAAAACGATCGGAATATGTCAACTAACAAATAACTATTTGGAAACCATGAGTTACGAGTTACGTAAACTCGAAGGAATGCCAAGGTCGCTGAGTAGAAGTTGCTTGTCCACTTCCCCCAAAAGGATGTCTAATTTTCAAACATGGTTGACGTTTTGCATTATCTTCTTTTCTTCTCTTAATTGCGTTTATTTATTTTGATTCTTGGCTAATGGATTAAATTTCTTTCCAGGTATTGAAGATATATTCTTATGTTGTGCTGCTGGCATGATTACACTTAGCCAAGACAAGTTAGTGAAGACGCTTAGAGTATCTACCCCAACAAATACGGATAATACCAACTCAAGAATACTTAGTTTACCGACAGCTAGTAACGACAAACCTCCTCTTTGTTGTTAATACAGGAAATATTTTTTTCCCACAATTATATTATCCAGATTATTCGTATGATAACTGGAACTAAAGGATTAGATTGTGTTTAACTGCATTTTATATGGGTAGTCCTGTTTGTTACTTTTTTTTTTTTAATGTTCGACTCCAGGCTAGGTTAAATTAACTTGAGCAGAAATAGCGTATAATTATAGATACTAGACAGTGGAGGTAGGCTGTGCACTGAGAAGGCTCCAGTGACCTTAACTTGTACCCCTCCCCCAAAGAAAAAAGTTAACCAGAATTTTATTCTAAGGGATTGTAGTTTTTGACATAACTAACAGGAGCAATCTCAGTGAGGCGTTAAAGGGATTAGTTAGAAAATTAAAAATGTATTTTAAAAGTTTTAAATACTTTTAAAGATTAATGAAAGAAATCAAAGGTTGTTTTGGCTTTCTAAATTGAAAGATGTTTTTGACTGATTAATTTATATAATATTTCTATTCTAGCACGGGTCTACTTAATGGAGGGTAGACTGCACTAGTAGCGTAATCGGTTCTTTTTTCAGAATAGTCTGTAGCCATGGAGACTATAATTGTTTGCAACGAGACATCCCCTTACATAAATGTGTGTAACGGCACGTAAACGTAACATTTTTCAAGTTTTCCATTTCATTGATAATTTTTTTGGGAAATGACCCGTAAACTTTCTTTTTTCTCTCCCTCTTAACACTTCAGTTTCATTTCTTTCTTTCAATCATTAGTACCTAAGGATAAAGAATTATTTATTAATAGATTTCCTTTAATGTAGAATTTATAAGAAATCCCGTCCCATTTAAATTAAAATGAATGTAGTTTAGAACATTTCAAATAATGCTCTGATTGATTTTAAAAAGTAACTATTTAAAATAATAATTAATTTGTTTAAGAACAAACATTAATTCTAATAAAAGGACTAGCGTGCCTGAGCGTTTCGGCTCTCCGAAGTAGAAAAACTAATGCGTTTAATGTTTACCCTATAGCTGCTCTTCAGATATCGCTTCAAATTGGCTGTACTTAAGGGGTTATCTAAACTGAGAACCCTTCGGTCGGGTAGCTAATTGGTCAACCCTTACTGAATCTTCTCTAAACATAAAAAGTACTTGGATCATAATTATCATAAACCAACTTTTACATTTTGACCTCGTCAGTAATTTTCATTGTGAAGATGTAGAGTTATCTATCTCTTAAGATACAGCCAATCAATTTTAAGGAGTAATCTTTTATATATATATATATATATATATATAATATGAATATTAC
Organism: Rhodnius prolixus; assembly: GCF_049639745.1. Classification (NCBI taxonomy): domain Eukaryota; kingdom Metazoa; phylum Arthropoda; class Insecta; order Hemiptera; family Reduviidae; genus Rhodnius; species Rhodnius prolixus. Next base: position 6,619,639 of record NW_027411583.1, on the reverse strand, counting down.
GATGTTTAAGCACTAAAAAATTATATTAATAGATTTCCTTTAATATGGAATTTATAAAAAAATCCCGTCCCATTTAAATTAAAATGAATTTAGTTTAGAACATTTCAAATAATGCTCTGATTGATTTTAAAAAGTAACTGTTTAAAATAATAATTTATATTAATGAAAATAAATCGACTTTGATTGTTTAGAAGTTTTGCAATTTTCGTTTATAGTATATTTAGTTATTCGATGAGTTTTGTCATGACTTTTTCTTATTAAAAGAAATCTTAAACGATTTCTTATGAAATTTGACTTTGATCAAAGTTTATCAGTAAACATTTTACAATAATAAACTAGTTTAATTTTCCATCTGTAAATATAATTTTTTTCAAAAAAAGCTCTATATTTTTAATAGTCTCTAGCAGGAGTACCCTTATCATATTTAGACACAATGGGAAAACATATTTTTTATGATTGAAAAACAATTTAATAAAGAAGTATTGATTCCAAAAAAATTGGATTTGTTTTCTAATACAAAATTTATTGTTAATTTCAGTATCATGAAAAACTAAATCTCATTTTTTCTCCTGTTAGCAAAAGATGGCAATAGTTCATAGAATTTGGGGTAATATATTGTTAAAATTTATCCGTCCATAGACAAACTTAGATAAGCTTAGTAGTTCTGTCGCATTTTTGATATGAGACCAATTTTATATCAATTTGATTTTCAGTACATGACAGATTTTGACTTTCTAGTCTTTATGTATATATTTGTAATTTTACAGTTGTTACCAAATTCTGTAAGTAATTCTTTACATTGAAATAGTAATTCTATAAACTTGATCTATGATAGTAATAATAGTTTGGGGTAGTAATACTTCAGCAAGGGAAAACACATTTGTTTATAGGTCTTATAAGAATTCAAGATGCCTATATTGGCATTTTCTACTGTCTCTACCTTCGATGAATATGTATGACCTTTAAAATACTTTGTCTTTCGTTTGTAAATGAAAATGAGATGAAAAAAATTAATGTTACGAGTGTTATTTTGGTAAAAAAATAATTGAAAAATATTTATATTTACATTATTTAGATTTATAGTATACGAAATTGGAATGGCTACAGAAAATAAGGTATTCTACATTCTATTTGTGATAAAAAAAAAAAGTTCATTATAAACCTTGGTCAGATTCACAAATGTTTTCGGGAAAAGATTTCTTCCCACATAAATGGCCTAGACTCTTGAAGATTAGAGTTACCGCAAATTTGATTACACTAAACAGAACAATAAATGTTCCAAAAAAATTATTTTATTTTGTCTATTATTATCAGTGTGTCATTTAAGGTCTTAAATTCAAACGAATAAGAACTTAAGTGGTTAAAAAAAAAGAAATTGTAAATTTATTTATTGAAACCTTTATTATTGTAGTTTCACCTAATTTTTAGATATCAAAATGTACTTGGTATGGTCATAAATGTACATGTATTTCTGCAGCACTTATTGAAGAATTTTTATGTAAAGATTTGACAACATATTGCTTACAAATATTTGAAAATATTTCTTTTAATAAGCTTTCAATTGATACTCTCGTAAAATATATAAAACATCTTCTGGAAAATTTAATGTTCTATCGATTAGAGTAATAAAATATATAGTAGAGCATCTTCATCTTTTAAGAGTTAAGGCAATGTTTATGGGGAAAAAAGTCATGCTTTCACGAAAGCGTTGAATGTCGGCCCATAATTGCTACGAACCTCTATGTAAGCTTATGGGATGTAAAAAATAACAACCTCCCCTAAGACCATTTTATGTGGGACACGATCTATTTATTTAGTTATATATTTTAAGAATAAGTTTTTTTATTCTGATATAAGGTGCTATATGATCATCAGTGCCGGAGTTAGCGCCATTTACCTAAAAATATTGGTTCCAAAACTCGATTTTTCTTTGATTAATAATAAAAAGAACGTTGCGGACTAAAGAAATTACAAGATGATCGGGTATCTTTTAATAGTTTTAAAAAAAATGTTAATTTATCCATCAAAGCATGCGTTCCTTCCTTAATATTGGTAACGGATTTTTCCCTTCATCGTTTACAGTCGATGATAAAAAAAAAACCTATCACATCCGGAAATTAAGCTATGTTGGATCAAATAGCATACCGGGAGGCAATCCTTAGAGAACCAATTTTTATGATTAAAAAAAAAAAAAAATCCACGACCAAGCAATCTTACACGAGTATTTGTTTACCCATTGTTGTTAAGTGCTAGGTGAATGTTTAATTTTAACCAGAGCACATATCGTCGCCTAAGAAGTGATACCTCGTAACTAGAAAATATCAACTTTACAGGAGAAGGAAAAAACAGGATATAAAATTCATTTTAAGGGCATACAGTAATTCTTCTTTCAATATTAACTATTAGTGTGACTGTCGTCTTGAAAGTGTAATTTATAAAAAATAAATTTTATATATATATTCATTTTTTATATATAAAAATGTAATTTTCGTTGAAATTGTAGTTACGAGGTATCACTTCTTAGGCGACGATATGTTTTTAATGTATAATTTATTTTTGCATATCCATTATTGTTTAGCGCTAGGTGTATATTTAATTTTAACGTAAGTACATATGTTTTTTATGTATAATTTATTTTTAATAGAGGATTTACTACTGTAGTTTGGATTTAAAAGGTATGACAGTCTACCTATATTGTTTATATTAATAAAATTCACTTGATAACAAAATTATAATTATTATTACTTTAACTACCAATTAATTTTTTTCCCGTCAGTTTAGATATTTATTTAAATTTTAATGGGAATGGCTCCACGTTTTGCCCAAAAAGAAAGTATCGTTTTGTTAATAATAAAAGACAAATGTAAAGGTAGTACTTTAATTCTATATCAGAATATGATTGTAAGCCAGTAAATGCCTTGATATTGCATCTACTTTCTATTATATTTGAATATTGCTGGCTAGGTATGTTTAAGCTTAGAATAATTTGAATTTATAAACACTCACGAAAAGTTCTTCCTTTTTTTTTAGTTTAAATGATTGAAGCATTGTATCCACCATCCGGTGTTCGTTTGAGTGCTAAATTATCCCATCTCCAGGTGTACAACAAATCATTTTTTCTAACAATAGAAAACTTTTTACCCTGAAAGTGGGAAAATTAAATGAAACCGTCTGCGCGAATCAACGACTTTTGTGGGGACTCCTTATTCACACTCAATTCACATACCTCTGTGATCTGAAGAATATACTGTGATTGGAACGATATTATTGCGAGTGATGTTGATTTTTACATAACTTATTACATTTAGAATAAAATATTTTTACTAACCTTTATATTTTAGATAACTATACTAGTAGTAGCTGAAGTAAAAGAAATTAAGTAAGTTAATCTAGTATGCAATACACTTCCAACGACGATTTTGTGCTTAATCTCATAGAAGTAGGAACATCATAAGGAGTTGATAACTATGAAGTAACAAATGATAATTTATGTGTTTGGATTACACACTCATTTTTAGTGTCAAAAAAAGATTAAACCAATATTTTACCTACCACTAAAGCACCATTGGAAACTTGTTTCTGAAGAATTCTTTCGCTAAAAATATGCTCTTTTTTTTAGTGCAAAGTGAAGGCGATCTATCTATGCGTTTTTTTTTCTTCACGAGATTCATTCTTAAAAAAATTATCAGAAATCCTACAAAATTCAATCAAATTACCATTTCTTTAAAGTATAATTAGAAAAATACATATCACTTACGAATGATTCAAAAATTATTATTGCAAAATTAAATCCTTCGATGCCATTAAAAATTTCCGATTCACTTAGTGAGGGTGATTATGGCAACTTCTCTTGAAGATTTATCGAGTCCAAAATGCCACAGCTGACCAAATTTGATGCTTAACATTATTTCATAAATCCAGAATCAACATACAAATAACAAGAGTTTTTATCCTTTAATTTTTCCACTTTTATTTTATGTGTAACAAATATATTTATTTTTAAAATAATTATAATTTATTTACATATTATTGTTACTAATTTTATTAGTTTTCTCTGAATACTTCAGCCATTATCTTCAGGCATAAAGTTCCTGTTTTCTTATACTTTTTTCTTTTGATATGGAACCTTTTTTGATGACATGGTTATTCTTGAATATAATTTTAATAATTTTTAAAATACTTTTATCAAAGTATACATATGCTTACTATAATTTTTATATAAGTACTGACTTCTTTTTCGACACCAAAAAGGAAAGTTCGTTTTTAATTTTGTATGCTTATTTACTTATTTTACACATAAAGCATCGTTCGGAATTTTCAATAGTTTTTATTTATTACTTTCTCATATTTTGTATTAATATTATTTTAAAAAAAGGAACGTGTAATTCAGTTCGTGCATCTATTCTTTAATTTGAGAAAATCAGTCAAAGCCCTTTGTTTTTCGTAAAAAGACAATTTTCGTACATTCGTAAAAGTCTTGTTCAAATAAATTATAGAAATAAGAAACAATAAATGTCATTACCATGCTAACTAAAATCAATATATACAAACATTTCTAGTAATTTTTTTTTTCAAATTTACAACCTCTTTTTATGATAATGGTTGAAAAGTGAATTTAAAAATTCATCTTTAATGTAATCTACTATTATGTAACTTTTTTTGAGACCAGCATTATTTCACCCCTTAGGTTTTCTCTGATCAATTTTTATCCACCATTAATAAACAAATCCCGCATTTAAATATAAAGCTATTTACCATTTTGGTGGTTTCTACTATGAATTAGAATTAAATATTCATTCAGTGAACTAAGGCGAAACTATATTAACATCATGAGAAGCCTTTAAACGAATTTCGATGATAGACAAACATTGTAATTTATGCTGTGTTCCAACGAATCGAAAAAATTACTTACGACAAAGATTTATGACGCCTCAAAATTGTGCGGATCAAACTATAAATAAAAGAAAATGAAGAATCCTTACAGTTATCTCTGAAGCTTGTTGCTTAGGAAACTGTGGAAGGAGAATTGCATTTTACAAATGGCTTACAATCTCCCATAATAAATTGTACTTCAGAAAAGAAAAGAAGACATTACATGATAGACTCCATCAAATAAACAACAAAGTACCTAATAAATAAAATGAAACTTCACTTTAAAAAAGCTAAAATAAAAACGAATCAACTCTTGAATTTCTAATACAGACTAAAAAATTACACTTTGAGAGGACTTATATTCATTCCTTAAACTTTTTACTTATCTATGATTGGTATCCAATGCTATTTTATGTAGCCCTTAGTTCCAGTTTGTTTACAACATAAAATGCCAGAAACTTAGAAATCATTGCAAACATCAGTGAAGTAACTAAACGTAGTTTTCAGATTACTGAAGACTTCCCCAACCACTCCTTCCACTGCTTAGTTTCGGGATTTTTCTTACATCTGATGCTGAAAGTAGTAATGTGCTTATTTAAGACACTTGCACTCCTAAAAAACTAAAAAATTATCTGTTTGACTAATATACAGATGGAGAAAATGGCCCAAGGTAGATACGGACATTGCCTTTTTATAATTAAAAAAAAAATTACATCGATACTAAAGTCCGTGGAACGTCTAGAAGCAGAACTAAACAGGAACTCTTTGAAAAGAACTATTGAACGAGTAGTAGGATAGAGATTGAATTGATTCGAGAAATGATGGACGGGTCAAATTTTTATAAGCAGTTCCTACAAGATCCAAGAGAAAGCGGAGGATATCAAAAATGTAAAAGAGCGGAGACAGCGTAGCACTAAATCTTACAGCTCCTTATCACTGTACGGTGGTTGCACCTAACAGAGAAGACATATCCAGGAAACCGAGTACCTTCTAGTAGAATCTCCTGGAAAGTGATTTACTGTAAGATCCTCTACTGAGAACTTTTCAATAGTTTTTTTCTGTAATTCCTTCATTGTAAACTGTAACCTACACTTTGTACAGGTTTCTGATAGTTTTTAAACATGATTATTCATTTAATAAAATAATTTTAAATAAACGTTTATTGAAAATTATCCCCCTAAAAAAAATTCATTATTTTATTTTCAAGGCAGAATCATTTGTAAGAATACATTAAAAATTATATGGAAAATAAATAAGTAGTGAACAAATAAAATTTACTCAACGAAGTACACTTTTCAACCATAATTAAAAAAAAACCGTTATATTCAAAATATCAAATAATAATTACAAAAATGAGTCGTGAGTTTTAAAAATAATGTGAATAAAAAAAAATCAATCAATAAATCAATTAAATAAATTAATTTAAAGAACTTTACTGTTCGTTTTGAGAAGTCTGCTTGCTGGATTACAAAAAAAATAATGATTTTATTAAAATTTTATTGATTGGCGATTTTTAAACGCAGCTGTTTTTGGGGGGAGGCACAGAATGAAGAATGTAACTTAAATATTGGATTACTTTCCTTCGGCCATTGTCTAGTCTTTTAGTACGTGGTGTTGTTAGGATTTTTAAAAAATTCAAAAGAAAGCTTATTTAAAATAAGATGGTAACGTAACTTTCATGTCCTTCGACATGCATCCATAATTCCATTGGTCTACGAGCAGATGACGCAAGATTTGAAGTAAATTGCATATGCATCAAATGGACACTTATCAGTAAAAAAATCATAATGGCCTAAATCAAAAAGGTCATTCTTAGACCCTTGATCATCTTTTGACTGAGAAAGAAAAAACTTTAACCCGGCTCTAATACAAATGACACGAATGGAAGAAACGCTTTTGAACATCTTAGGAGGACCAAAATAAAGCTGGGATAGAAAACTTGTGATAGTTGGAGCGATTGTAGACGTATGAAGAGATCTAAATGCACCGTTAGACATATTTTTATTCAGTAAAAGGAGATGTAGATTATTGACGCATAAACTTATCTAAAAAACCCATAATGGAGAATGTATACTTGCAAACTGCTCTTAAAAAATACAACTGACGTTTATAGAAATGATAAATGAAAAAACGGCATTTCTAGTGTAAGAAGGCTATTTACCTTTTGTACAATACCTCCAGTGAAATAAATAAATACATAAATTAAAAAAAACAAACAAAGAACTTGATGGCACTGATTTTTGTTCTCGTTTTTTACCCACGTTGTGATCCTGACCTAACTTCATTCGGTACCACCTATTTTTACCCAAAGTACGTGTCCATTGCAAAAGAGGACTTCCATTGAAGCTTCTAAAACTAAAATGCTGGGATTTTACGGCTGATCCAAGAGCTGGCAGAGATATGATTTACAATTGTCAATTACAATGAATTATATACTTTGAGACATTCATAAATTATTCCATTAAGAGTACAAAAAAGATGGCACAACATTAAGTAAAAAATGTGTTTAGCTACTTTGCAGAGATCCATTGCGTTTCTGTGAGAATAATACCAGCACAAGGACGTTAACTAACACCATCCAACATTAACAGAGAGGGCAGTTTTAGGCAGATTTATCAATCTCTAGTTCAACATTACGACATGACCTATACCACCATAGGCTTAAGATACTCTAAGAACACGTTGGATTAGTATTTGAACTGGGATATACCTCACATGGGATAAAACAAAATCAAACTACTGGTAGTGAATACGTCGTACATCTTCATAAGACATAGTAATCCTCACAATATGAATCTTTGCACAAACAACGTTCCAGCAAGCAAGAAAAGTAACCCTCAAGTAATGAGAGCAAAAAAAACCCTGAATAAAGAATTTAGAATAAATAAAGTAACTTCTATTAAAAGCGTTAACTTATTTTTTAATGTTTTGAATTTTTTGGAGGGCATTTAAAATTTTCAGTTTCATTCACTTATATCTACTATAATTATTTCTTTTTTTATACAAAATTTATTTTCTCCATCGAAAAAAAAAAATTTCAAGCGTTGTAAATTAATTATATTTTTATTTTTGCTGTTATATAATTTTTATTCTAATTAGTTACAGCATATAAAGGTGATTTCGCTGGTTAGTTCATATTTTATTAAAACAGTTCCTTAATTTTTCGGAGTCATGTTTTTATTTTAGTAAAAAATAAATATACAAAACAACTACGTGTCAACAAAACTGATCACTCAGAAGTATCAAAGTTTTAGGCTTGAAACTTTTAGTTTACATTAACCTAATTAGCAGATTTCGATTAGGAGCAATAAAGCGAAGTTTATGGTAAGTCATACTGGCAAAAAAATTAGGTTTTTTGTGAACGTTCTATTCGATAAAATAATCAATAGTAATAATCAGTCTTGTATAGTTCTTTATAAGGACGTACGAGACTAGAACTTCCACTATGCTAAGAATTGCGAGAAGAAGTGATATGCTCAGCTAACCGTCTTGGAAGGAAGCGGAAATGTTGGTATACATGAAACAGATTCCTCTTAACAACAGAACGCATTCTGTGCTTATTAGTATTGAAGAAGTCTTAATCTAAGCATTCAAACACACAGTTCTAGTAGTAATCTACGCGAAGATTGTGGCCTCGGACAATTGAATCCAAACAGTGGTTATCCCTTTGGCTGCAATTGGGGTGCATTTGATAAACAACTCAAACAGTGATCGCGGGAAAGATTTACCGTCGTACAGCGGTGTCGTTTGGCTCTGACTCCTATCGGCCAAGCTCCAGTTATACCAAGAAATACATACTTCAGTAAGTCAACCAAAGAGGACCCAATGATCCATTGATGAGTTCTGTTTTTTGTTTTTAATGACAAAACAATGAATTCCATGATTCCATCATAAAACAATTTTGAGTAAGCTGCTCGAGGCTACAGCGGCATTTCACTAGGTTTAGTTCATTTATAAGGCCCAGTTTCGGAACTCTTTACTACCACGCTGCCACCTTACAGCTAATTTAAGAATTAGTCTCTTCTTATTATAACAAGTACATGTAGAATTCATTACAAGCCCCATATTTTCAATCTAACAGAAAATTGATTGAAGTATTGAGATGTTAACCTCAACTGGCAAACAAATTACACGTGGCTGTTTCATCGCCTAGGATAATAACTCATCGCATCCAAAAGAGTCCATCGATTACCTAATTCCAAGTATTGTACCAGAACGACCTGTCAACCCTAGAAACTGCACGCTTTATTATAGTTTTTCTTAAATCGTACTCGTTACCCTCATCTGTTTAAAAAAAAAACAACAAAAAAACCATCAACTACTTTGGTTGAAATAAATAAACTTTGGAAGTTTCAAGCCTGTAACTTTACTGCTTCAGGGAGGTGCAGTTTTAGGCTCGTAGCTGAAAATTAAAAAAATATTAATCAAAATTAAATTTTATTTTTTTTTTATATATATTAAACAGCCAAAGGCGATATAATAGTTTCTGATTTTTTCCATTTTTTTTTTTTTATGAAGCCAAGAAAATCAATATATTTTTTTGTAAGTATATAAGCAAATTTTGTAAAAATATACTATCATTACTAAAAAAAAAAATATATTTTTATTAAAGTGGTACATAATTTTAAATTATTAATTCTTTTTTTGGGGGGGGTATTTATTTTGCATGTGTTATTTTTTTTTTAATTTAAGATAAATTAATTTTTTGTTCTTAAAAAGTTCAACACGATATATATGTATAATATATCGAAATACCTATACATCATCGATTACATGTAACGGTTCGAGGAAAGAAAAAAGTGCTGTTTGTTTTTCCTCTCATAAAATAAATAAATTAAAAAAAGAAGAAAGAAAAACGTACATGCGAAATGTAAAATTTATAAAAACAAAAACACTACATCAGTTGTTATATCTGTACCTCGGAGGGAAAAGGCACCATGTCACAAAAAGTAAATTTTACAGGGGAGCCAAATGAAGACATTTTTCCAAATTCATTTTTTGTTCCACTTTTCCGGTTATACTCTTTCCTGTACTTCTCACCGTAATTATTACAGTTGGTACGGCCACTTTAACTCCCATATTTTAAAATATTTTACTTTCATCTCCATTGTGAAAAAATTTATGCCCATGTAGTGCCTTTTACCCTTGAGTAATGAAGTATCATAGCGCTTTTTAAAAATACATAAATCGCTTAATAGTAAACATAGGTCATAGTGCTTTACACCTGTAGAAAGAGCAACAAAAAATTTGTAAAATGATGCCAAAATCTGAAAATCGAAAAAATGGACATGGTGCCTTTTCCCTCCGAGGTACAGATATATATATAAATATATGTAACAATATGTTTATTTTTACAAAAAAAAAAAGAAAAAAAAAGAAAAATTATATTTAAATATCTTCCTATCGAAACAAACAGTGAATGAAAAAAATAATTATTAATTATTTAAAGAAAAGTCTTTTTTTTAAAAAGAAAATATAAGCGTGGTAATTTTTTCGTAGTGTGTTTTGCTGAAAAACTAAAAAAAAACGTACAGTACATCTCCTCCCTGACTGATTCACCGAAAAAGAAACAATAGTAGGTCCAAATAATCTCTACTGTTTTCTTACTGTGTTTTTCAAACATATCTCCACATTCGTACATATTACACACTACTACATTCACACTCCCAACAAAATTTACTTATTGGATATATTTCCTTTTCTTATTTCTCTTTTTCATTTGTTTTCTTTTTTCTTTTCTTTCTTTTTTTTAAAAAAATAAAGGCGTTCGGTTTATTATTATTATTATTATTACTTTTTTAATTATTATTATTTTTTTTCGGGTGCCGTTGTTATTTTTGAAAATAGCGCAGCTATTAAAAATTAAATGCAGCTCTGCCCCTCCAAAAACAAAAACAAAAAACAAAAAAAACATGATAAATCATGCTAAATAGCTGTAAGTATCTTTTTGACCTTCAGTCCTTTCTAAATATTCCTTTTCAATTAGTATGTCGATACATTTCTGTAACAAAAAGAAATACAATAGATAAATTTGTTAAATTACACTTACATATACTTCAAAAAATAAAAAATTCTTAAACATTTTTCGAATACTGATGTGTTGGTAATTTGAACATTTCCATATAGAGTACCATTCGGAGCTAAGCTTCAATTAATCCCTAAGTTATGTGAAAAAGTAAATGCAAGAGAAAGAATAAAAATCTATAAGAGTCACATTTAGAAGAAAAATTAACATCAATTTTAAAAAATCAATAAAATAAAATAATTAAAAGGTACCTAAATTTATAAAAAGTTATCTTATAGATATAGCCTAGATAATTGCAATTTTAGTTGAAATAGTTCCGAGTTCTCACACACAATTTTTAGAATAGTTTACAAAAAAATGTGACGTCCAACGTCTTAAACCAATTGTTTTGATATTTCCAGAACAATGAGATAGTTGATTAGGGATCAATTAAAAACCAAATCTGTTAATAACACACACCATTTTCTATCGCAATAATTCTCAAGATTACAAGTTGTGGGAACATAATTAATTCTTACGAACAGTTAACAGTTGATAAACCTGAATTTTACGCTGAAATGATAATTTAAAGAGAAACCTTAACCCATTTCTCCTCTAAAACTACCCTTCTACTTCAAGAGTAGATCTCCTACAATAAGTAAATGATTTAGATGAAGTAACTTGTGAGAAGTCCACCCAATTATGACTAGTGAGGAGTCTTTAAATTATTACGCTAAACCAATTTTCTATAATAATGTTTAAAATACAAATTGTGAATCTACGTGAATGTAAAGTAGTATTCACGAAGTGTAGAGGTAATCTACCTTTTTTGGAGAAAAAAGAAAAGAATAAAAATTAAAGAATTTTACTAACATTATTTAACCCTTCCAAATTGTATTTAAGTGGAATGGCTACGCAAGTCACATAAGAAACAAACCTACTCCAGAAGATATCAAAATCTCCAAGTAGTGAAAACAAAAATTCTGCGAAATATTACTATCGGTCAAGGGATTATGATAGTTAAATATCCGACATACTCCCTAGAAGTACCTAAACTTAATATTAAGTTTGAACTACTAGCAATTTTTCGCAATTGGGATAGGGTGTTCATACATGCACATGCATTTTCTAAAAAAAACACACATTTGAACTTCTGTTTTCGAAACCAGGGGACTTAAAACATTTATATCCGGAGAACACTTGATAACGTTGTCACCATCACAATTTTGTATCGGCCAGTTGCAAGCGAAAGTGAAATATCTATTATCTAAAATGTTACCATCCATTCAATGATTGAATCTTAAACTTGTACTCGGCTTAAACAAAACAAAACACAAAAAATCACGAACCGCCTAATAATTATGATTTTTAAGAAACTGGGAGCCCCAAAGGTTTAAATTCCCAGTGACTTTTTTCCCAGAAAAGCACCCAGAAGTTTTGGTAAGAACTTGAGAAGTAAATGCATTACATCTTTTAAATTTAAAAACTATTTAGTTCATTTAGGATATGATTCCCTTCCTTCGGGTGTGCAAAAGCATTACATTTTTAAAGTTGAATGAAAAGCGTGTGCTTAAATAAATAGTCTTCGGTAAACCTATATCAGACAAGAATAATAAACTAACCCTATATTGGGTGCCAAGGGTTTGCCGGGAAGGAAGATAAAAAGAGATCGCCTAACTCTCTAGTCAGTAACCCTTTCACGTACAAGTGAAAAGTCACTTAGAGAAAAGAAAAGTAAAGTAAGAAAATATTGCTTTGTAATGCACTGCTGAAACAGGCTATGATTTTTAAGGGCAGTTAGCTTCGAAAAGGTCTGAATTATATCAGACAGAAGAAACAGCCACCTGTTAACATCATATTGAACACTTCACTCAAAAGAGAAGGTCTTTGAAGTGCAATAATACGCTTTACAGTCATTACATTTTGATAAAAGGCGAACAGAACTTTTTTAAGCTAGCAACAATTCAAGTATTTTGTAATTTTGATTTATAATCCTTATTATATCAAATATAATATTATATATTTGATATATAATAAGTTATATAATAGATATATAACATAAAAAGTGCACACTGCTCATAGTTGCTCACTTATATTTATTATTTCATTAGAAAAGTAACAATTTGCTTGGAAATATAAATAAATTTTACTAACTTTTATAATGTGCACCCTTGGTTTAAACCTTGATGATAATTGATTAAGCACTTCGGCAACCAACTGTTGATGTTTCAACATCTTTCTCATCTTCATGATGCGTACAATGGCTGCTTGTATCAATAACTTCCTATCCTCTTCAATATGTTTGTGAGTTGTCTCTTGTTCTAATTTTAATTCAGCTTTCATTGGCATATTTATGTTAACACGCAATTTTTTGCTAAAAAAATAATAATAATAATAAATAAATAAAAAATACATATATTAAAAGGAGAACTGCAAAGGAGATCAACGTACATTCCACTGAAATGTACAAATATATCAAATATAATTCATCTACAATAAAAAAGAAATATATCAATGAGTAAAAGCAGTTCGGGTCCAGACCGGACGGTCCACTACCCCAGATTACTAGAATTGTAGATGACGTGACTGAAGGTTTTTGATAGAGCTGGAATTGGTGGATGTTCGGAAGGCTTTCGACATCTTTAGCATGCATGCCCGCTTACTTATTTAGACCGAATACAACTTTCTTCCATATATCATTGAAATGTTCTACTTACATCTCCTCCCATAACAGACAATTCCAGTTTCACTAGACCACTGCACCCTCCTCAAAAAATCGCTGAAGGGAGTTCTTACAGAGTTTTTTTAATAGATCTGGAGTTGTTTCTTTTTAAATTCAACCTTTTACCTTGTCTTAAGAATTTTTGGTAAATGCTAAAGATGTGGGCATGTAAACCACTTTATGTGGACATAATTGCCAATAATCTTTCTACGGTGGAGAAAAGATGGAAACATTCGACAGCTCTTGAAAAATTAGACAATTTTTTTTTTACCTGTAAAGACAGCTTCTGTTCTAGGGACAAACAGAGTCATGGTTTAGACCAGTGTGTTATCTAGGGATGATCTCATCCGCCAGCCATCTTCACATGGTCACTTTTTTTTGTTTACACGGAAAACCAAGTAATCCAAAAAGAGTTTCTCCGGATAGACCAGAATACCCGGACATCCGTTTTACGTGAGATATGTAACTTAGACATGATGGAGAAACGTATTTTACCCCCCTGTCGATGCAAGTGTTCATATTTACTGCCTAAATAACTCCTCTGCAAAAAGATTGCGACGATAATGATGAAATTTTATACAGAAACGGAAGGGAGAAAAGCGCTCCTTATTGAACTTACACAGTTTAAGATTTTATAGTTTAATTCAAAATTGTTAAGGCAACAGAACAAAATTTACAAAAAAAAACGATGCTAGAGATTTCAATGAATAAACTGAAATTAATAAATGAAATTAAATGTAAATTAGTAAATGTAGGTAAATAAAACGCTTACTTTTTATAGCCAGTATATAAAGCCAACGTTGAGTGCGGCTGAAGATCTGCTTCATCGTCCTCGTCTGTATGTAATAATTTAGCTTTGAGCAGAATCTGTAAAACTTGGTGTAGAAAATCTAATTTAATCTGCGTGCTCTCAGCTAATTGTGCTACAGTCCAAGATTCTGAACTGTTATATTGTAATAACACAGCCATCTGAAGCGTGGAAGCTTGAAGTGTGTATCTATAATGGTAGAAACAAAATGGTTGTAGTTTTCACACTTAATTTTTGTATCAAAAATCTAACATAAAAGTGCAACTGTATTAAATAAGAAATTAAGGATCTGACTGGAAAGATAGGATTTAATTTTTAGTCAACGTTAAATCTCCTTTGCAGATTTGAGAATTAGGCGAGGAGAAAGATCCGATAAATTTCTTATTCATTCTAGATCTACCAAAATTCACCCCCACCCCTGTCGATGCAATTGTTCATATTTACTGTCTAAAAAACTCGACTGCAAAATGATTGCGACTATAATGATGAAATTTTATACAGAAACGGAAGGGAGAAAAGCGCCCCTTATTGAACTCCTGCTACACAAGGTTAAGTAGAGACTGGGTTAAATTTTCAAGAAGGTTCCAAAATTTATATCGACAACTTCAAAATTTGTAGTAGCTCAAGAAAAATTTTCAATTTTGGAAATCTGTGGCATATTTCGCCACAGCAATTAAGACTTTCAAGAAATATTCAAGATTCAGGAGCTTTTGGAAGAGAGCGCACATCTAAAGTGGGTTCATTAGAGCATATGCGGTCTAATTTCAACAGCAAAAATCCGAGTTAGGACTTAATTGTATTTAATAAAGTAGTTTGAGATTTTTAAAGTTAATTAAATAAATAAAAAAAAATTACCTATTTTTAAAGCAATTTGTAATTAGTTCACCTTTGGACATATTATACAACCAATTTAATTTTCTGCCAGAATGTTGACTGCTGTAAAAAGTTGTAAAACGATGAACACTCCTTTCCAACTAAAAATAATCAAAACAAATTAATGCACAAACATTCTCTTTCTGGAATTGAAAAAAACACTAATTTATTATACTCCAATAATACCTACTTCTGTTGGAAGTGAAAAATTGTGGCTTAGCTGAAATGGCCAAGAGCCAGAAGAAAGTACCTGTATACTAAAATCTATATCGAGAGGTTCATTAGAATTAATTAAATGTGTTCTGAATTGTTCATTTAGATCTTTTGAAACACCAATATCCTGGAAAAATAAGTATAAAATATATGTATTTATATCAATCGAATTTTCTTTTTTTTTGTTAAATAAAAATTATTTTTGTAGAGGGGAAGCAAAAATACTTATGATGGTAAATTTACCTGGAACATTCTCTGTAGTTTACTAGTATATTCAAAACCACATGCCTGTTTTAGTTTACTTATCATACTTGCTTCAGCATCGTCACTTGCCGACATATGCTGTACTAATCTCTTTGCAAGCATCTTTGAATAAAACTTTTGAAATACATCCTTATCCTCTATATATTTGAACACTACCATCTAGAAATAATTAAGAAAAATTAATAATAATAATAATAATAATATTTATTGCTTTTTAAGTTTACACTTTACAAGCAAGGAGTTGTATGTATTTGTGATTACAATAATGCTGAACTCAAAGTATTGAAAATAGATAATGGAATGCAAACAGCGCATGTACAATATAATAATAAAACATACAAAATTAAAGTAACTGCTTAAAAAATACAGAAAATACAACAAAAGTAGGACACTTGATATCTAATAAAATCGAAATTAAGTAGATTTGATTAATTTGGAAATAAACAAACTAACAAAATAATAATAATAAAAAAAAAAAAATTGCACAAAAATTAAAACATAATAATATTCATGAACTTAGAAAATAGATATGAAACGGAGAGGAAAAGATGAAAAATCAAAGCCACAAAAAAAATACATAAACCGCCTAAAAAAGGAAAAAGTAAATTTATGCATATACACAAGTATATGTTAAATGACATTATATACAGGCACAAAAAACATATTAACACTTAAGTTTGAGACCATTCACTGTAAACAAGAAGAGGTTATTCATTTTACTTAAGGCCAAAGTGTTCAATAAATTTTCAATTTTTTCAGTTGCAGTCATAGAATCATTTATGAAACAGGAAATGTATTTAGTTCTAAGGTGATTAAGTTCTGAGCAATCTAAAAAGAAATGAGACTATGTATCGAAATGTTGTGAATCACAAAGCAGACAGTAACTCTCTGGAGTAAATTTGTAGCGCATATCACCACATGATACCTTAGAGCACTTTTTACAAGCCAGTCTTATCTGAGCCATCAACCTTAATTTGTTGATATGGCACTTCAAATTGAGATAACTTTCTCCAGATCCAAAGGAGCTAATATTTCTATAATATAAATTATACCGACTATTTAAAACAAGGTCAACATCAATTGAAGATAAGTGGTTTTTCAGCTTGGCAAGTACATCACATCTGCTTTTTCGCAGAAAAGAAACATCTTGCTTAAGCCACACATCCTCAGCTTCAATGAGATAAAAAAACGATTTAAATTCAGATACCCAATTGAAAGGTATTGAAGAGAAATTAGCTAGTTGATGCAATCTCAGATAGCAAATTCTAGGAATGCAGCTTCCGGCATGAGTAGCAATTTTTCCCACCATTTCAACATTCTCTTGAAAACATTGTATTTTACATGCACCCTTCCTGTTTCAAGTCTTATGTACGAGTTTGGAGTACTGGGGGAAAGCTGTAGAAGGGATTTAAAGAACAAGATTTGGCTCCTTTCGAGGATATCCAAACACTGAGAGCCCCAAATTTCGGCACTATATAGCAAAACACTCTCAGAGAGAGATTTATACAGATAGCATTTGGTGCTCCAAACATCTGATTTACTGGTACTTAATAATCTGTAGACCACAGAGTTGGCTGCAATACTTTTCTGTAAAAACCACTTACCAGCCTGAGAGAATTTGCCAGAAGCATAGAGTTAAGAAAAATTGAAATTCTGGTTGGTGAAGTCAGAGCACAAATCTTGAAAACAAAGAGATATATGGGTAAAAAATTATCTTTAAAAATAACGATTACAAACACCTACTCCATTTCGCCATAAAGTTCGATAGAAACGGGACATCTCCGAATAGGCGTATGACTTTCATTTTTGAATTCATTTCATTTCATTTTTTGAGGAGGAATAAACCCAAGCTAAGAGGATCATAAAATGCCATAAAAAGTAGTCAATTACAAGACCAAAAATTAATTAAAGGCAAATACATTAACTAAAGAGTCTCTATGATCCTCAGAGATGTTTATAATCCTTTATCCTAGATGCTCATGGACCACTGGAAACCATGGCAAAAGATGTTGAACAAATACATTTTAAGAAATCTTAAAAAAATAATGACAGGTTCGACTTCGTGACTGACGTATTTTTGAAAGGTTTCAGTTTCCACAACTTGCAATTCTCTAAAGATATTTATTGATCCTTATTGATCAGCTGAAAAACGTTAAAAGTTCTCTTCTGGAAATAAAAAGGGCTATCCGTACTTTCATGGCTAAAATATAGCCCACTTAAATTTAAAACACTTCAAAATTTAAACTTAAAATTGAAAAATATTCCATCAGTCCACATAAAAGGTTAAAAATAGAATTATATATTTATGTATCTTTAGTAAAAAAGAGAATTTTTTTTAAAACAAATAATGTGATTGCGAACGTCTGAAAGGGAAATGCAGCAACCAATCAAACAGGAATAGTTCAAAATGTGGTGCCTCAATATGCTAGAAATATTGATAGTCCAGATTTAGGTTACTGAATCAAGAAGCTTTGAAAGTGCCACAACAAAGAAATGCCTTTGCGACAAATGGAGAATAAAAATAAGAAAGAATCCGAGTAGGTCTCAACACAACAACAAATGCAAAACTGCCGAAAGTGAGGAAGCAAATGTGATAAGAGTGATAAGATCCCGAAAGAAATGCAAAGGCACCAGATAAGCTGAACAAAAAGTATTTGAAATAGGAAGTTAAAGGGAAAAATGAAAGCAATAGACTGCCTCAGATAAAGATAGACTACAGAAAAGATATGACTACAATAAAACCGAAAGATTCTAGGTATTAAATTGATTCTTTGTGTTCTAACTGTTATTTAGGCAGAAGTAGTGATCGTTTAGCTTCTCTAAGATCTTAATCAAGGAGACGTGATTCAGGGGAGTTAACAGTTCGCTTGGGAACATTTAAAACGAAAATGAGTGCCTAAGGCCTGTCTATGAATCCCGCGATGTCAATTTGCGACGTTTTGGACTAATGCAGGACTACTTTGTCAAACATCAACACTGTATAGGTGTTGTGCTTAGATGCATATTATGGAATCCATTTTATATGGGACAACTGAGTGAGTATGGCAAAAGAGACCGACAACACCCAAGCTTTAGAGAAAAAAGATAGGGCGCATCAATGATGCTGCGCCGCAAAAATATGAAAAAACCTCTAGTTTTCCTTAAACATATAAACAATCTCGATTTTGAGCGTCGTCTGTTTTTTTTTAAAAGAGATTGATCTATTTCTTTAACTATTACTTTCTGATGATGGAACTCAAAATAATTATTTTCCGCGAAAATCCCATTTAATAAACTACAATTACTGCTTGAAGTACAAAAGATCGTTAGAATCTTGGCAGTTAGTTCCATGTTGTAGAAATCTGTGTTAGTGATTACGCTTTGGGCGTTCTCCCTTTTACTGTATATCTTGATTATTAATGGAAGTAACCTTCAGGGTCAATGGATTACTCAGACTAACTGAATAGCTTTTGTACTAATTGACCCTTTTGTTAAACACTGTTATCATGTGTCTGTCAAGATCTATTGAGCAATAGCAATACCCCAAAACCGTTATTATGACCTTCAAATGAAGCAGCCTACCTCGAAATAAAAAACTGATCTAAATCTGACGCCAAAAAACAAAGCGAACCATCACGAAAAGTTTTGATGTTAAGAGTATTTGTAAATAGAGTCAGAACTTACAACTTGATTGAGCGTATCCTCTAATTCAGCTTCTTCTGGATTTTTTGATGATTTTTTTAACAGGACATCACAGAATTTGGCTAAAAGCTCAGGACTTTTTGAACTAGAGCCGGCTATCCTAGTTACAGCATTGTTATTTATAAATCTGCCGCAAGCTTTATCAAGTGCTGCCACGAATCCTGTGTCATTGTTAAATGCTGTAATAACGAGAGCATTATACTTCTTGTGCACTCCCAAAATTGTTGAAACATAGATTTTTGGATCCTGGAATCAAAATTTAATATATTCTCCTTTTTATGCTCTTATTCTTAGTAGAAAATGTTTCGATAAAAAAACAAATCACATTACGATTTATAATTATAGAACAACAAAAGTATACTTACATTGGAAGCTGTGTCTAATGATTTCTCTATTGCATCAAGACCCTGATTGGCAATGTGTGCCTCCAAAAGGCCTCTTAATTCAACAAGAGCATCAGGAATTCTAGCAACCAATTGATACATGCGCCCTAGATCATCATTTTTATCTGAATCCAATAAATTTTGAAATTCTGCATGTAGAACTTCCATTTGTTTTTCAATTATTACCCGTTCACAGGTTTTAGCTAGACGATCAGAAGTTGTCTCGTGAAGGTAGACTTGAACTCTTTTTAGCTCTTCAGCTAATCTTTGTTCAGCCTAAAATTAAAAAACAAAAAATACTAAAGAAGTAATCATTTAATTACTTGAAAAGATGGAAGATATAAATAATACTAAACCTTCTTCATATATTCAGTAACTGGGTTTTGTCGAAGGAACTCCGTGCTCTCTTTTGTGTAAAATCTTTCTGTACCTTCAAGGAACACATTTTCAAACGAATCTTTATATACACTGAGATTTGGTCCTTTTGCTGAAGGATCTTCTTCGTTCAAACCTTTTTTGTAAAAAAAAAAAAAGAAAAAGTATATTAGAGCTTAAAAATATGAAATTCAGAATATACGGACTTACACGTCTTCCAGCAAACTAAGTTAACAACATTCCTTCAGAACCTAAAATGGTAAAACACATGCATCGCATGGGCCTGGCAGAGGACAGCCTTTGTAGGTTCTGCCAGGAAGAAGAGGAAACTGCACTGCACGTGTTGTGTCAGTGTCAGGGGCTTGTATAGCTAAGGATGTTACTTCTCGGGGAGGAAAAACCAAGGCCTGAGAGCTTTACAGAAGGCTAACTCTCCAGAATTAAGAGTCTGATTAAACGGACGGGTCTGGAGGGCGAGCTCTAAAGTCGGGGAGCCACAATAGATCCAAAGGGGTCGCAGTGGCGTAGGCCTTGAGGCCGCCCTAATTTAATCTAATCTAATCTAACCTAAAATGGTTTGAGTCACGTGAAACAAAAGTTCCGCATGTTGAGTCTGATTTCTTTGGTATAAATTATTGGCAGTAACCTACGAATACTTGAGCTAATGTTTTGTCTTTTAGACCATTCAAACCATTCTTAATGATTTAGGTACTGTGCCTACTCGAATATTCATGGTTTTTAGTAAAGAATCCTTATATCTTTCAGGTATCTTTTTCTTTTATTTATTTATTTATTAAGTTTCTCGACTTAAGAACACTTCTATTTATGAATTTAGTAATGTTCAACTTTTTTATTATTATATTGTATTATATACGACCAAGTACCGACTAATTACGATATTCTGACTTTATTATTTTTTACTAAGTAAAAAAAAGAACCTTATGTTTCCAGTTTTAAAAAAATAAATCAAAATACTAATCTCATAAAAAAAACCCTTCACTTTCAGAACTTCTTTGTTTACAGCCCTTAAAAAGAAGTCCAAGCTATTACAAAATATTCCTCCGAGAATACTAACCTAGTTCCACGTAGCAGTTTATAACGCCACTGACAAGTCTTGTATTAATTGTTTCTCCATTTCTTTCTCTTTCTATAAGTTTTAACACTGCATTTGTCACCTTAAATATTAAATGTTAACACAATTAACATTCGCTTCTTATATTCTTTTTCTTCTTTGTCTTTATTACTCCAAAAAATGCATTAAAAAATAATAATAATAAATAATAAAAGTTATACTTGTCTATTTAGTTGTTTAAATAAATTATCCCTCCAAGTAACTAGTGCGAGTTGATATATTTCATAAATACCTTTTCTTCCTTCTTCGCATTCTCGTCTAACCCAATGCCTGAAAAATAAAAATAAAAAAACATTCAGAGTAGAAAATATAATACCGCCTTTATTACCCTTCAAAACATTTATGTAAGGAGAGTAAGTATGAAGTTTGACTGAAAATCAAATGAAGGGTGTTGAGATTTTGTACCGTGTTGGTCAAGTTCAGTTTGGATACAAATTTAGCAGGAGTTTCGAGGGTTTTTCTGTAAATAACGAGGGACAAGTGTGAGTTGGATATTGAAACTCTCTCTATTTTGTAGTAATTCCCATTACTGCTATAGAGATAAAGCTTGTCCAGTTGTCGATAACCTTAATTCGTCCTTCTGAACGAAAGATATGTTGCGAACTGTGCAGTCAGAAATCAGTAGACACACTGCTGTTGGAGGTTTGTTTAGTTTAAGTATGAGACGGTTTGCTTTGAGAACTCTTAACCCGTTGCCGCAAATGACGGCTATAGCCGTCCGATCTTTGTTGATATGTAGGCAAACGACGTCTATAGCCGTCGTGCACATTTTAATTAATAAAAAAAAGTACAGCGTTAGTACGAAGTGTACTAACGCATACACGTTAATTATTGAATTAGTAAAGCAAATGCTGTATAGTCGTCACGACGGTCATAGCCGTCATTTGCTCTGGAAAGAGAAAAAATGACATGATGAGCAAATGACGGTTATAGCCGTCGAGAGTTTTTTTGGAAAAACCGTGGCCAAATGTGATAATTTTTACTTCCAAACATACAACTTACACTTGATTCCATCTGGCAGTCATAAACAATTGAGAAAAAAAGTGTGTTTCTGAGCACGATCATCAAAATAAAAGTGTGCGGCAACGGGTTAAAGATGGAAGTAACTTTAAACTATATGAACACAGAAATTTTATACTATTGACCGTCATTTGACCAAGAATTTGTGTCTAGTAGAAATATGTGTTTACAGATTATTATTATACATACATATTCACTTGTAAAGCTTAAAATTTTAGAATTCTCACTGACCTATTTAAATATGAACACACTCCATTTAAAACTTTCGAACTAAATTGGTATTCTTCCCACTGCCTGGTATAAAACTGCAATACAGCTTCATCCATTAAATCTAAACCATCCTAGTATTGAAAAATGGGATTAAAATTTAATATAGTAAGAACATCTTATTATAAAAATAATAATAATGAGAGAATTCATTAAAAAACTTTCTAACCAAAGTGAGTTCATATGGGATCGAACATTGGGCAGAAAAACTACCTCACCTAATCATCACTTTTAGTGAACCTATTGCCGTGGAAATGGGCGCCACACTCGTCAGTTTCAATTGCAATTTTGTACCCAACGTGTTAAAGCTGAGAATTTGAACTCATACTCAGTTTTGTAAAGCGTCGTAAAAACCAATTCAGATTTGAATTCATTAAAAAAAAAATTCTGTAAAATTTCATCTTCCAAGAATAATTCCCAATTGTTAGCTCCGATTGCGCTCCGCCCCTACATGAGTCCATACACCCGAAAGTAAAACCCCGCTGGTTGAATAAGTAAGCCGTGGGAAATTTAGGTTTTCGCCAAAATCACGACCCCGTATGAACCCATCTTAAAAATTAAACAAAGAAAATAATCGTAATATAACTTATTAAGATAATTTGTATTTACTACACAATTGGAAATATTCATGCAGTATAGATAGATGTCTTCAAAACAAATTTTGCTCGAAATTTTTAATCTCACAAAAAGATATGACTTTTAGCAATCAATTTTAGCACACAAAAGTCTAATAGAGGAAGAAAAAATCTAGATCTGAACGGAATCTTATTTTAAAACTTGAATGTTTTTTTAAAAAAAAATCATGCCTTATTTAACTATCTAACTGACATATTTGTTTAAAGAATACACTCTTTTTAAGAAGAATTATTTAACCAGAAATTGTATGGAATTTTTCTTAATAAAGTGAGATAAGAGACAATGATGATTGAATGATGAAAACAGAGAGGTATTTCAAGTTCTGTCTTTCTGTATCAATAACATTTTTCATAATATTCGTTTTTGAATATTGCAATTTGTAGGTCCCGCAAGTTCGAATACAATTTCAGCAAGAGAACTCATATTATTCGTCTATCACCTTTCTTCACTCATTTAAATTGTGACGCTTAAATTCAAAAGATCTTTTAAGGAAATTTACTCCGTCATTTCTAAAATCAGTCCTAATTTATTTTTGCAGAGATTTCTCTAATTAATGTATGTAATGTCAATTAGAACTTTTACTGATCAATTATTCGAATGGCATTACAGCTAACCAGATAATTTGTGGTTATATTTTACTTGTGAAACATAATAAAAAAATGATTATTACAATTAATAAATGAAAATCCTTGTATCAATTAATCATGAGAAAAGTTGATTACTGAAGATTGTATTCAAATAAATGCCAGCCTGCTCAAGAAAGGTGTGATTTTTTATTACAGCGTGTTTTTAAAATAATTTAAAAACTTACAAAAAATTATTCCCATTATTTTATTTGTTTAAAACAATAAGCTATTGCGGAAAATAATTTTATATATATATATATATAAATAAAAGCAATAATGTAATTAAGATAAGAACTGGCAGAAAGGTTATTTTTCACGATAGAGATATTTCATGGCTCTTTGTTTTTAACGAAAGTAAAATAATGTTTAAACGATTTAAATGATGAATTCTTTTCCGCCCACATGCATACATATGTATGTGCACATCTTAATCTAAACATTACTGAACTGGATTCTTAATAAAATCATGATTTAATGAATACCAAAATAAGATGCCATTAAGACTTTTAAAATTTCAAAATGAGCATAAAAATTATTTAACAATCATTAGATTTAAAAAGCATTACAGTAAGAAGAATCAGAAAGTTTAATATAATTATTAGAAAAATGTAAAACCAATACTATATAGATATTCTAATAATAAAACTTATAACATTATATAACTATGCTAAAAAATTGAAAATAATATGCCATTTTAATGTTACCTTTACCTTCAACAAGGTCAATAGATAATCTCTCAGAAAATCACGAAGACACTTGTATAATTCCAGCCCAACAAGTTGAGCTCCGCCGGTTACCTATTTAATATTTAAGAAAAGCATATAATAAAATAAAACAAAAGGAATTCGAATTTAATGAACATGTGAGGCCCCCTCTGAAAATATTAAAAATATTAAATACATTATTATTATGTAAATCTTAGCCAGATTCTAATGTATTTACGCAGGATAAAGGGCTTTCCTTCTAAAGTTCAAATCGCAGTACTTTTTAATCCTAAAAAAGAAGATGTATTGCGTCAAATTATTTACATATTACATAAACTACTTAGCGACTAAACGCTTTTTATTAGATGTGCTATGAAGGGTTAGGGTTCTCATGAGGGGTAATACCTAAAGGAAAGGAGTTTTAGTCTTCTCTAACAGTGAGGTGTAAGGCTCTGCCTCAAATAATTACTAATAATTGACAACTCTGCAAACCTTGGACCAATTCTGATTAAATTTGTTAACAAAATGAGATTAGAGTTTCTCTAATCAATTAAGTAGGGCTTGTTAGGAAATTTCATTTTTAAGACTTCCTGGTGAAAGAAAGGCTGAACTAGAAGGGGTAAAAAAAAAAGGAGTAGATTAAACTAAGAGTAAGGTACTTTTTAAAGGTCCTTTCAAATTTATGTAGAGTCAAATTTAAATTTTTTAAGTACAGCGCACATATATTTCCACTTTAAAATTTTACCCAAGCTATCTAATGCTAAAAGAAAGTTTAGAAATTGCCCCCCTCCGAAACAAAACAAAATTTAATTACTAAGTTTTTTATCAATTTCGTAATGTACTGCAATAAGCGACTTAAAATTCTATTTTCGATCAAATTTTATTAAAATGATTAAATTTCCATTTTATAACAACTTCGGATTATCCTGGTGATTATCAGAACCTAAATGGTATCCCCACTAAAAAAATTAAATAACAAAGTTTTATTTTTCACCGTGTTATCCATAACAATAAGAAATTCAGTGAAAAAATTAATAATAAGGGAGCAGAAAAGGGTATTCACCCTTAAATAAAATAAATGGAGGGCAATATCCTCTATAATAATAAAAGAATACGTATTAAAAAACTGCTATTCATTTATTGATAGATTGAACTAGAGAGGTCACCAATATTTTAAATAACATTCCATCTAAAATTATCTAGCTTCACTACGAAGAAACGCTTTAAAATTTCTAGAATTTCCATTTATATTTCATCTTTTTTTATAAAAGAATTATGTATAAAAGATTATTTATAACTAATAATATAATAAAATTGCCATTACTTTATTCACCTGTCCTTTCTTCCCCTTTGCGGTCGAAGAACGGCTAACTTGCTGATGAACACTGGTACAATAATTGTAAACATGTCTATTTGTAATGATGGTTAAGGAATATATTAAATTTAAGAATTATTTAATTTGCATAAAACTCACAATATTTCATTAAAAGGACAATAACTATTTAAATAAAAACCTATATAAATACCTAAGATCAATAAAATAACTAGTATATAAACAAAAGGAACGTTTATGAGTGAGCAAAAGTACACCCAACTGATAAATCATCTTCTAATGATGGAAGAAAATCCGAAAATGGAACAGGAAAAACATGCATGCTTTCGCAGATAAAATAAACGATACTGATCAGTAGTACAGAGGACCCTATCACATTTTCGAAAGATTCCTT
Organism: Rhodnius prolixus; assembly: GCF_049639745.1. NCBI lineage: Eukaryota > Metazoa > Arthropoda > Insecta > Hemiptera > Reduviidae > Rhodnius > Rhodnius prolixus. Next base: position 6,593,332 of record NW_027411583.1, on the reverse strand, counting down.
CAAAATATCAATATTTTTTAGAATAGGCCTGAGATAAATCTTTTATAGTGAAATTATTTGAAATATTGTTAAAATATTTAGATGAATTGAAATTTCTTAAAAAACAGACTGGTTAGTCAAGAGAGCCAGGTAGGGGCAGCTGCCCTCTCTCTATAGCTCTAAACTAAATCACAGAAAGAAAACTGAAAAACTTATTCCGAAGGAAATAATGAAGAAAAGTCATGTTTAGTTTTTCTGAACTTTCGTCGTGAGTAGAGATCCAAAGCCTCGTTATACTTATCATCAAAGTAATCTTTCCATTATAAACAATCTTTGGCACGCAAAGCGAATTAAGTGAAGAATTAATAAAATGGATAGTCAAATTATCATTATTATAATAGCAGTAAATGCGGCAGAAATATTTTCACCTACTTTGGTATTTTATCGTCCAATTCTCTTTATGAGAATTAAATAGAGAATATTCAAATATTTCCTCCCTTAGTAGGCTTCAATTTTTCGATTCTTTGCATTAAAATTATTACCTCAGATTATAGTAAAATAGTATGTCCGAAATCATGTTCAACTACTTTCTAACACACTATTATGTGTCCTAATAAACAGATAGAGAATTAAGGTCAGGACGCCAATAATTATAGACAAATAAGTAAAGATTCATTATTAAAACGTACAGTCACAATCCAGTACTCTTCACAACATATATAGTCACATAGACTAAATTAAAGCAGTAATTCCTCCATTGCTCTGCCTTTGGAAAAATAATTTTGCTATGGAAAACGACGACCAGGAGAAAAAATTAAGAAAGAAAATGTAAGAGTATCACCAAATTGCCATTGTTGTAGCAAACTGCAGCCGTATTCAATATCAAGACTAAATAAAGATTTTAAATCATTCAAGTAGTATTCAGTTTCTAGCCCAGTAATTGAAAGTATTATTTAAGAGTGTTTCATGCCTCAGAAAGTTTTTTAAATTGCGTCAAAATGTCTATCTGTACTCTTCACACAAGACTCTAACTTTGGCTATACCAGTGTTGCAGGTACTGTGTAACCGCCGCCCTCCAAGTACTTTGCCTGAAAGCGTCACATTTATCATCTGACAAAGTGGATTACCCAGATCATTCTCACAATTATTATTTTACTTTCTATCCGCCAAACTAAACGGAAAAACTATAGGGAAACATGTCGATTTGAGTAAGCTTTCAGTTTTTTTATCTTTCTTTTAAAAAGAGCAAATTTTAATTCAAAATTCATGCATAATCGAATGATTTGTGTTTAATGACAAACTAATTCACTTTTGAATAACTAATATAAAGCAAATTTCGTTAAACATAAATTAGAACCCAAACAGTGAAGTTCTCAATTGAAAACTACTAATTCATGTATTGAGATAAATAATTTTTAAAAACTATGATAAGATTTAAAGGATACGTATATAATTCCATATATCTAGTTTTAGACATATATTGTCTATTATAAACCTGTTCAATTCCTTGGCGTAGATCATCCCAAATCTGATCCAACTCAGTTTGTTTTACCCCTGTTGACTGACTCCGATTCGCAGACATTTTTATAGGCATTTCTAAAAAATAAAATACACAAACAGAATGTAATACACAGGCACACAAATGATTAAGATGAAAGGAACGCAGTAAGGTAGCAGGAACAGTGTTAATCATAACCTGCTTATAAACTTTAATTTTGTATAAGTTGTTACCTCCAGGTGCGCGCAAATGTAAGTCATGGTGTAAGAACGAAAAGCAATAGTTGATAAAAATTAAAGATAATTGCTTTTACCTTCTTTTTTTTTTATATAAGGTAAGAAGCGTTAACTATTTATTCATTATGCGACCTGATGTAGGTAAATATAATACAATACAATAATCATAATTTTATCAGAGAACACAGCTCATATCGGACTAGCTTTTAACTAAAAACCAAATTAGGGGATTCCGCTAAAATTAGTAGACTTAGGAAAGTAAACTGTTAGAATGTAAACCTTGCTCTTGTGCTGGGTACTCGGTACCGTTGTTTCATCAAAAGGTACTGCTTTAAAACGGCCATAATAATTTGATCGAAACAGTTAGGTAAAATATATAAATTTTATACACAAATTAGGATAACTCTTTCCAAAACATACACAATTGAAAACTTCACAACATATGCGGCTTTTGATGATTGTTTCAACATAAGCACAAAAATCTTCTCTTTTTCATTTAACAAAATTTTAAATTTATTTTCATATACAATATTGGATGAAAATTACAAGAAATATCGTTACATTTTAATGGGCTATTGATATGGTAATATGTATGGCTTTATCACAAAGTATTGAAAGTCATATGATAAAATAATTTATCTGAAATACTTTTGGGGCTCATCAAAGAAAATCCAAAATTAAAGTAAGAAAGGCGTTAGTGAGAATTACACTAACTTTCCAGAAACTTTTTTTTTTTTTTTTTTTTTTTAAAACTATAATATTAAAGGCAGAATATATGTACTTAAAATAGTATTTTCAGTTTAGTATTTGCCTTACAGAATACTTACATAATATTTCCATAAGAGCTACAACAAATATTTAATCCTAAGAATGAACTCTAAGGATAACTGGGACATTGGCCAAAACAATAAGGTGTGAATGATCTTCATTTTAAACTTTTCCACGCATTATTAACTTTTGTAAACAATCATAAAGCGAACTAGGGGCAAAATTAAATATAATAAAGACTCTAGGAACGATAAATAATGCATATTGGATAATTGTTAATAGACTGCATGAGGTTAATGGATGGTATTAAAAAACTATTAATGATCTAATGATAATTACACGGAATCTATATTCTTACAAAAAGGACTATCAAATTTATTTTCTTCGTTCCCTTTTTTATTAAGCATTGAAATCACAGACCACGATAATATCTAAATAAAGCTTGAACACTTAACACCGTTATTCGGCTCATGGCGGAATCAGAATTAACACATTTTTCTAAGAGATCGTTTCGCACTTAAGTAGTTCAATTTATCGTAGAAAAATTTATTAAAAAAAAAAAAAGAATTTACTAAAGACTAATTAACACCGAATATGAGGAAGATTGCACTTTTCTAGTTGTCCTTTGCATAAGGACTGCACAGTGTTGCCAACTGAGTATCCAATATTCCCACAAAATAATGTTGCAACATGGACACCAACGGACTGAATCATGCCAACAGTGTTAATGTCATTTTACAAATATACATTAACCCTGAATTAATAAATTATTTCCATATACGGTAAGACGAATGGTCTAAGTAATTCTTTTATCAAGTCTTTTTAAGGTTCTTTTACATTTTATAGTTTATAATGTTTATGAAGTTGAGATTTATTTTTAAAAAAAATCTAAAAGAATGAAATAAATAATTGTTAAAACTCTGTACATTTTTCTTGAAAAAATAATTATTTTGAGTGTGTAATTTAAGACAAATAAAGTAATTAAAAGTCTTTTACTAACTTTAATATGTGGTAGATTATAAATGTTTTATTAAAAATTGGTGGGGGGTTCTAATGATTCTTCCGAATGACAAATCAACTTTTCTTAGTGTAATCCGAGCAGCCACATTTTGGTATCTGGTTATTAAAGTGAATTAATCTCTACATTTGAGAGTTTTGTTTTTTGTTTTGTTTCTAACGAAAACTTGTTAATGATTTTTAAGATTTAGGAGGGCATAGAAAGGATTTCATTTCATAAAATAGTTTAAAAAATCTAGTTATGTCAACAATTGAATAAAAAACTTTTTATCAGAACAGCAACAAAATGAAAAATAAACACGCACATTGTACACCTTAAACTTAGTTGAATAAAATAGCTTAATTACTTCACTAAACTCAAAAATAATTTTTGTTCTTTAAACACGATAGGTCTGGTAATTCTTCGAGGACTGGCATTTTTGATACTACTAGCTCCAGATACGGGTGCCAACTTTTTGTTGCAATGGAAATATCAGAAGTATTGCCTAGCTTTGAGGAAGGAAATTGTGCATCTAAGTTCTCACTTTTTACTTCCACTTTCTGTTTTTAATTTAATGAAAATGGGACTAATCCTAAGACTGGTACTGTCTGATTAATTTTTCGTAGCTTCAAATTTTCTCCATGCACACTTTTTTCTGGATGAAATCGCCTGCCATATACTTTTTGTTTGTTAAACCTGTTTTTCAATTTAAAATCTCTAATTACCCTCAATGGTTTTTAATTTGTCCATTTTTTTACGCCTTATCTGAGGCCTCAGGAGATTTAGACAACTTCTTAATTGTGTTCCCAGCCAAGCTTTAGTTTAGCAGCAGAGATTTCCAGTTGCTATATGTTGCATTGCTACAGTAAAGGAAAAGCAGAGTTTCAAATTTTAGGCATCTCCTAACTCGCCCAAAATAGTCATTAACGATCGCTTAATAGTCTTTTTGACCGAATTTTTGTTGCATCGTACGGGTTTAAAGGAAGCTCCCAACCAGCGAATTGGGTTTAGCCACTCACTACTGAAACTCTCCATACTACTTGTACAGACCGAATCGAGTGTCAGGTTAAGAACTATGGCAGTTTTTTCGGAATCGGAACAAAGAAAACAGTTTAACTGCATAAATACTATGATAGTTACAAAACTGCAATAATGGAAAGAATTAATGAGCTAGCTGAAAGTAAAACCAACCAAACCAAATAGTGTTTCATGTGAAAGAACCTAAATTAATCAATTTATTTACTGCAAACATAAGTCATGTTGATAAAAGCAAAGGCTGAAAATATAAATCCGCCTGGTCTCAAAATAAGTGTAATCGAATTGAAAAGAATAAAATGAAGAATTGAAAAAGTTTATAGGAAGGGCAACTCAATTTTAGCTGTCAAACTCAACACAGGTGCGCTAAAGGACAACTTAAAATTTAATGAGTGTAAGATGAAACAGTGGTATTGTGGATGTACGGTGGGATAATCTAGTATTAGAATAATTGGTCGCTTACGTGGGATTTACAGAGCTTCTCTTTTTCGAATAGACCTAGAAGATTTGCTGTCTGTGAAGCTAAAGACACTGTCAGAATTGTCCCAAATATGAAACATCTAGGAAAAACTCGTTCTTTAACAAAAATATTGTATTGTATTTCATTATCACAAGCTAATGACTACATCAGTACAAATAAAGTTTTATCTGTAATTCAGATTGTAACTATAAACGTGATAAATTTCGAGATTTAAGAATGTAAGGAAATGAAAGCAAAAATAATTACTTTCAAGTGTTACTGTAAAGATATTGAATAACATCTTTAAAAAAAATAAAAAAATAGCTTAAAACCAACTAAATTTGTGGACATAATCTTAGAATTGGGACAATTCCACTTTGAAATGTTTCTCATTTCAACTTAAAATAATATATAAAGTCTTTCTTATTACACTCCGTAGGCGTAAAACATTAAAAAATGAATATTTATAATTATCACTTGTAAGTATTAACAGATCTGTATAAACTGTCGAAAATACCAGCCTCTGCTATCTAACGGATTTTATAGTAACTACTTCAAGTCCGACTGCTGCTGCTACTGGACTCAGCGGCATTCTTAGAAACTACAATTTTATATTTTTCTTGTAAAATAATACAAATTATTGAATTATTTTAAACGTAAAAGAGTTTTATGAATTTTATTCGATTTTTTTTTTTTAGTTTTATTCATTTTTAATTCAATAGAAAAACTTCAAAAGAATAATAATGCTTTTAAAAAATTAAATTATCTCTCTCTGGAATCTTTTATTTCTAATATATGTGTCCTTATATAAAATAAATCTGTCCTTGCTCACCTTCACGAACGAGATGATTTTTCTCACAAATGTGAATCCAAAGATTGAAAAAAATAGAACCATGCAAAGGTACCAAAACGATCATAGGAATTTTAACGAAAGAACTGCTTATTATTTATTGATCGAGTGCAACTGAATTGGAACAGCTATCTCTATGAAAATTGGTTTTCAAGGAGAATTATAGTGGCTATAATTTTTGGAATGAAAATTTAGCTGTATCAAAACCTAATAGGTGCCATAAAAGCAGTTATAAGATGGTCTGTACCCAAAAACTGGCACTTCTTAATATCCAAACGATTAGATAGATGAATAAATGTAAGAAAATAAGTAGGAGAACTAGTAAAGTGAAGTACATAGATGCAGTAGATTGTAGTTTGATTACGGATAGACTCAATAATGTCTAATCCATTGCGATCTAAAAGATGTATTATGGCTAAGTTGTAGAGTGTGTAATGTGTAAATACGATTGAATGAATATGATGTTAAACTAGAGTTTGCCAGAGGGTTAGCTAAACCCAAATTATGTACACATCAACTAACTCTCCAGGCCCTACGTACGTATATTGACGTGACCGAAGGCAACTACGAACGCCTCTTGCACCGTCGAAAGAAGAAACTGTATTTATTTTTATTTTTGTAATTTTACTTTACTTCTTTATCAAATACACTTTGATAAAGTGTATTTGATATATTTTATTTTTATTTATTATTTACTAATGAGATTTGATGTATTGATTTTGTTTACGCTAATACTGTAAATTCCACTTAAGAATCCTAACTTTGCTTCTTTTTATAGCACGTATATAGCTGTCACTAGTATTCTTTCTTTTTAATGTTATTTCTATCCACCAGAGTTATTATTTTTTTTATTACTATAATTTCTGTTTTTCAATTCTTATATGCACTCTTTATTGCTCCTTAAGACAATGAGGTCCCTTCATATAGCAATATTTAATGTAAATAATTGGTTGAGGCTGTTAAATTTGATAAAATGTTTAGTGTTAAACTTGTAATATAGGTGGCATACAAATGATTTACATCATAAAATAAATTTTTTCCAAGGTTACGCGTCATCAAGATCATTGAGTTCCCAAAATTCTTAGTTAAAAAAAGAAATCAAAATGAGGGAAATTGTGGTCATCCAAATTGGTCAATGTGGAAATCAGATGGCCACCAAGGTAGACTGTCAAATATTTTTGTTTTAGAAATTTTTCCTTTATTTTGTTAAGGATAATATTGATTTAACTTGTTTCAAGACCTAAAAAAAAAAAGTCAATGATGAGAGAAAACTGTCCGGAGTGGTCGATAATGCAATGAAAAAAGCTCTGGGCGCCGATGGCCTCAGATGTTGCACCAGAAAATCAAAACAAATAATAATAATTTAATAACATAGAGTAGTTTGATCCTTTTTTATTCCAGATTTCTTTTTTTTTTTATTGCTAATTTACAGTTTTGGGAATTAATCTCTGATGAACATGGAGTTTCTCCTGCAGCTAGGTACACAGGCAATTCTGATTTACAATTGCAGAGAATCAATGTATATTTCAATGAAGGCAGAGGTACGCACATTCATGCAAGTATTTTTAATTTTTACATTTTGAGAATGCTTCATTGTATGCACCAATAGGTGAATAATCCCCATTTGTCAACTGCAAGAATTAGTAAAATACTAGAATTCAAAATAGGGTTCTGTTGCTGTTTGGAATTCAATTATTCATTTGCAATGCAATACGGCAAAATAATGTACAAAATCAGATAACAGTTTAGGCAAGAAATCTTATATAGAAATGAACTAACTTCAAGCTATTAAATAACATTAGTAAAAAAGATATATAAATAAAAAAAAAATTATTTTAAATATTTATTCATTATGTTTGTTCTTTGTCATTGTTATGTGGCCCTAGCAATTTTTTCTACGAGCCAGTACTCGACAAAAAAAATTAATTTTAATGATTTTTTAGATAAAAATGACTGGCATCAGTCATTAAACGATATAATTAAGTAACACAAACCTACATTCTATTGCCTTTAGAATCCTAATAAACTAGTGCAGCTTAGAAAATTTAAAAAAAACAAAACTTTTTTATTATCTAATTTCAAGCTCAAACGGATAAATGATAATGTATTGAATTATCAAATTCAATTTTATTTAAGGAAATAGATATGTTCCTCGAAACGTTTCGATCGATTTGGATCCAGCTATTGCAGATACAATAGTTGGAAGTCCTTATGGTAGACTGTATAATCCGGAACAATTTGTTATGGGCTCTGGGGGTGCTGCAAATAATTGGGGAAAAGGACGTTATTCAGAAGGCGCTGATCTGGCTCAAGAAGCTCTCAATGTGGTTAGAAAAGCTAGTGAAAGCTGCGATTGTTTGCAAGTAAGTTAAATAAGGTATTTTATTTCTGATTTAGAATATCTAACAATATTTATATCGAAATACATTTAAAGCTTCTACCATCCGCTCGGCTTTGTTAAAAAAAAATGTTGCAGTAGGTTTAGACGAATAGTTAGTACCTGTCTCTGGTCTGCGGTTTAAGCACTCAAGTCCTTCAACTTATTGAGCACCAATTCTTTGATCGCCAAACTAACGAATTATTTTGCAACGCCACAAAAGGGTTGGGAATCCCTTCCCGGCTAACATTCAGGCGCCTCATTGCCCACAATAAGCCGAATGTCTACCATCCGAACGAAAATCTATTATTTTAGCTTCCAATTCCCTACAAAGGGTATCTCCACTGGCCTTGAGCAAACTTCATGGTAAAGACCGCCTGACGCCTTCTTTGGATGAAAATATACGGACACTGAAATCAATTATTCTTATTGAAATTTAATTATATTGTAGCCAACTAACATCTCTGTACAAGTTGCAAGAAAATTGAATAGCGTAAATTGCAGTTAGTCATGTCAGACCACTTTTTTCCCGAACTTATCGGCTGGCAAATCTATTATTTCGTACAAGTAAATGTATCATCTTTGTGACTCTGTCGCTGCTGCGGCAGATCGCCTTTGTTAGTTGGGGAAAATGTAATCTTTAATTATTGGCTCCTGCTCTTATGTCAGGCACAGCTGATCGCTGCTACAAATCGCGTTCGGTGTGATAGGCCTTTTCCTTTAAGAATTTAATACGAAAATGGAAACTCGATGTGACTGAGATAGAGCTATCAAGCTAATTATAGCACCTAACATCATCGAAATTTATGGATGGATATTATAATGTATCAACGAATCTATCTTTTCTAATATCATTGCTTATATTTGCTTAGGGATTTCAAGTAACTCAAAGTGTTGGCGGAGGTACTGGCTCTGGATTGGGTAGTATAATTTTGGAGAAAATTAAAGAAGAATATCCGGACAGAATACTGAGCACAGCTACTGTCCTACCCTCACCAAAGGTAAATAAAAAAATCAATAAACAAAACACACCCACTCATTCTCTTAGCTAGAAAAAGATAAAAACCTCTGAACAATAATTTCAAGAATTTGTTCTTTCTAAAATTACTAACCCTACCTTAATTTACTTTGCAACTACATGAGTCAGAAACTTCCCTTGATGAAGCGCGTTCATCCTAATCAAACTTTTATCATGTAAATTTTGCTTAATGAACTACAGTATCTTTTATCAAAGACTTCAAATTGGAGAAGAATTTTTCTTAAGAATACACAATCCATGGGCCGTCTGTACCAACAATTTTGATTTCCTTTAATGTATAATAAAATATTGATTATGCAATAAATCGTTTGATCGTGGATTATCTCAGAATTTTCAATTTAACTAAATGAAAGGGTCACGTACTAGCTTTTGTTAACAGAATATTCTCTACACGCGCGTAGATTTTGTAAAATTTTTGTTTTTAACCTTTTTTTAATGAAAAAGTGTTTTAAAGAATTCCGATATAAGACTATAGAAGAATAAAGAAATTACTTCTTGGCAAAGCTTTGATAAATATTGCTTTGCCATAAAAATAATTTCAGCAAGGCACATTAGGGTCTTTGTTAAGGGCAGGTCTATAATTGAATGAATTTATTTTTGTATATTTCATGTTATAATCTTGTTACAAAAAATGAAATAAAAACGTGCTCATTTTTTTTTGCTTTTTAACTTTAATTTGTTAAATTAAATTAACTTTTTCCTTATTATTATGCAAATTACATTTTGCAACTATCACAAAAGTAAAAAAGAAAACTATATAAAAGACAATTTTTTGAAAAAAAAACCTAATGCCACAATTTAAACAAATAACATGTTGCGTTAATTTAAATAGATTCCCCGACTAATGCCATACATGCCGGCTAAACTTCACTCTATGTGCAGCTTTTTGTGCTAGGGAAGTGACTGCACAATATAATTTCAGTCGCATGGCACCGTCACTATCTTGAAAACCATATTGATAAAACTGTCGGAAAAGATGGGCGGCTGTGATTTTTGAGGAAATGGTGTAGCAGTGTCTCTGCACATTATTGTCGTGGCCTTCTCCGTGAGCTGATTTATTTATTTCCTGTTTAGTTATGTATATAATTTCTTCATTGATTGTAATATACATATATCACTGCATCTCGGCTTAAAAGGAACTCTGAGTCTTGACCAGCGAAGATTATTTACATTTGTAATTGGGATATGAAAGTGTAACAAATGGGATTTACGAAATATCCTAAGAACTTGGGAGAGAATGATGGTTGGGTGTTCTTCGGCCCTATGTATAAATTACGGTGAATGAACTTCTGAAAGTAGAATGATATTGAAAATATCATTTGAAATAATTTATAGTAATTTTAGAAATTACCAATTTTGGAACTTATAAATGTGACAGTTGACTTTTTTGTTCTGATCCTTAATATTTTATAGAATTTTTTAGCAATAGTAATTAAAACGAAGGTTTCAGATGCAGTAGTTGAATCGTATAACAGTATTCTAGGATTTAATTACTTAATAGAATATGCAGATCAAACATATTGTTTGGACAATGAAGCCTTGTATGGTATCTGCCAAAAAATATTAAAATTAAGCTATCCTACTTTTGGAGACTTGAATCATTTGGTTTCAGCGACGCTTGCTGGAGTCACTACTTGTTTTAGGTAAGTCTGTATTTTCTTTCTTTTTCCGTGCATTAAGCTGACCCTTTCCTTAATTCTGTTCTTTATTATTATTACTAATATTAAGGCGTATGAACATCTCAGATCGTTGAGCCTCGCGGGACTGTATCTGAAGTTGCAGACAGTATCCTGTATTTTCTCGTATGAGGTGAAAATAGGTGCAGAATTCGAAAACGGGAGCCAATTATATTCCACTGCGACATGGAAATCCGTTTGTTTTTATTCTTCCTTCTCTAACTTTTTTTAGACAACTATGATACGCAGGAATATTTTAAACAATAACAGTAACATCTACAAAGAGTACACAGTATAAATATGTGTTGTGCATGTGTTTTGATGGTGAGCAAGATTTTTTTGGTGAGTTCAGCTAAAGCCAAATACATCACCTAACTCTGCAGGCCTCTTAAGAAGCTCTCGGAAGTGTCAGGGCATGCGGTTGGGCACCATTATCTTTGAAGAAGTGGCTGGTTCACTTCCCACAACGATATAAGTGATTTTTGGCTTAACCCAGGGAGTTTAACTATAGTAATTAAAATTTTGGGTAAAAAAAAAAGCTGCTTTAATTTTTTTTTCTAAACAGATTTCCCGGACAATTAAATTCAGATCTAAGAAAATTACAAGTGAACATGGTGCCATTTCCGAGAATGCACTTTTTTGTTCCTGGATTTGTTCCGTTGACCTCTAGAGGATCTTCCACATACAGAGCGGTTACCGTACCTGAACTGGTTGCCCAAATGTTCGATCCTAATATATTTATGTGCGACTGTGATCCGAAAAAAGGAAAATTTTTAACTGCTTCTGCTATCTTCAGGTGAGTGATTAAAATTGCGTTTATAGTACATTTTATTAGCTAACTTTTCAGCTTGGGGTAATAGATTTCGATCTTGAATTTCCATGCTAACCCTACTCCGTTCAGCCTAGCAGGTCGGAGGTTTTTTTTTTTTTTTTTTAAATCTATTTAGTTTGTCAAAAGTACAAAGAGCTATATCAGGCTCTCTACTACAGCGCTTTCTGTTGCAAACATTGCAAAGTTTTGTTGCTAGCAAAACTTGTAGTTCAATTACGCCATTCTTATTGATTTAATTACTAGATGATAAACTCATCACTTCTATAACCTTTTTATGTTGAGTTCTTGAATTGGGATATACTAAGCCTCAATTATTTTATCTTTTCTCACCCGCGTAAGGAGTTTGTACGGTGTACGCGTTCGAGCAACCGTAGTTTAAATTTCAATTGAAATTAAAATTTATTTCAATTTATTGAAACTCTCAATGATTAGCTTGTTATTTACTCTTACAGTTTTCTTAATCGGGCTCTTTTTTCCTCTGCATTCCTTCTGTCATTACAGAAATTTCTTTATCCAGAACTGCCTTAGCGTCATTTTCTAAACCTGAACATTCTTGCACACAAATTATGGCAAACCATAATTTATTATGAGTATTATTAAGCTTAATTCAGGATCTAATAAATTATACTGTTATAGTTTTAACAGAAAATTACTGACTTCGCATTTTATCTGTTCCAATAGAAAGTTAGAGGTCATTTAATTTCAGGGATACATTTTCTCTCGTGCTGTTAAACTTTTGGTGCTATTGAATATGTTCACAGTTTATTCATATATATTCAGTTCAGATTATTTTATAATCGGGTTTTACAGCTCTTAAGGTTAATCTAAACTGCCTTACTATAAGTCGGCTTCAGTTAGTGGAGGCACATTAAGTCGTATGGAATATTTTCTAAATAATTGTGCCTTTACATGTATCAAAAGGTAAGAGTTACATGTATTTTATTCAAGTGCTGCTGATTCAAAATGTTTACTCTATACAAATCTTTCTAACCAACATTGATGACGGTGGCAAATGGGTAATGCTAATTTCGAATATATAAATTACACCCTAATATTTGTTTTCATCTTTTTTGCAGAGGTCGTTTATCAACACGTTTGGTGGATGAACAACTGTCTAATGTTCAGGATAAAAATTCATCATATTTTATTGAATGGATACCAAATAATATAAAATCAGCCGTTTGCGATATACCACCACGTGGTATGAAAATCTGTGCCACTTTTCTTGGAAATACTACATCACTTAAAGAAGTATTAACCAGATTATGTAAATCATTTGCTGCAATGTACTCTAGAAAAGCGTATCTACATTGGTACACAGGTGAGGGTGTTGAAGAGAAAGATTTTGTGGAAGCTGAATCAAATGTACGTGAACTAATCAAAGAGTTTCTGTCGCATGAAAAGGCGCCGGTATCTAGCAATTCAGGTAATGGAGATGCATCAGACGAAGATATGGATGACGATTAGCCACAAAATATATCCCTCATTTTAATATTATTGTGTTTTGTTAATTAATCCGTTTGATTTATTAAGTATGTATGCTCACGCTATTTTCTCTTACCTTTCACCTAAAGCTCATGCTACCAGCTTATACAGTTGCTCCTAACTCGCGATTTTTAAAACATAACTCTTGCCAAAATTGTATAGAATTTAAAGCCTTCACGTAAAAATGTATGTTAATACTGTAACGCCACTTTAGGGAAAGCCTACTCCCATCCTTCCTCTCCCCCGATCTGCTCTCAAACGAACTTTTCTAAAGAATTGTTCTAGCAAATTATAGACTAAGTAATGTTAATTCAAGTTTAGAGAATGTCGTAGAAGCCTTTTTCGGGAAAATCTCAAGAAAAAGAAATGCATACAATAAAGTGGTACTTTCAGTTCGGGAATTTTCTCCAAGCTTGGAGCATTTGTTACAAATTTAACAATATTAGAAAGTAACACGTAGGAGGTTATACCGTAAATGATACTGAAAAGTAATAGTAGTGCCTCTTTTACAGAATTGGTTCCGTAGCATTTTCCTGAACTAAATTTTCAAACAAAAGTTGTATACCAACATGTGTACACAGAGATTAAAGAAAATCGTTGGTTGAATCGGTCGTAGAAATAGGAAATCTAAAAAAAAAAGTTACAACAAAGTAACTACTTCGCAGTTGAAGGATTTTGTTCGCCAAGTTATAAGAGGCCCATGAAGAGAAGTCCAAGTATAAAATGGCTTTGTCACTATTATTAGCTGGGTACCAAGTTATAATCTCCTCGTTGGTGTTGAACTTAGAAAGTTTGGGTTAAAAAGAAACCCTTCAAAGCGTTTTTTTTTTTGCAAGAAATTATAAATTATCCAATAGAATGTGAAAATTCCTAGTTTGCAAAAACCTTGAGAATAGTAGAGAAGTTTTATCAGTGTTCACTTCAGATCTTTTAAGTCTCCATTGCAACATGATACGCAGTTATTAGATAACACGGACGCCAAAACTTGACCACTCACGAGTTTAAGGTTGCCTTAATTTTTTATGAATTTATAATATTCTTAAATTATTTTATTAAGGTATTTTTGAGGCCAAAAATACTACAATATAATACAGGCAGTTTTCATTAGTAGCAATGTTAAATTAATATGGCTGACATTGATATACACATCTCTCTTTACAATTATCTAACATAAGTTTCTATGAGTTTACACTAACTATTTGACCCCAGGGTATTAGTGTTTCGATGTTAGGTCGGTGCACATACTGGTTCTGCGGTGTAGTCGGTATGTAAGGATATTGCGAAGAAAAGCCAGGTAGTTCAATTTCTTCTTTAGGTTCTACAGATCTCAATGATGCTAGTACAGCTAATCTGTGTGGAATACCAGGCGCACCGAGTCCTTCATGAATATCTTTATACAAATCGGTTACTTGGAAACGTTCTGAAACTGTTCTACCAGAAGCAATACACTCTGAATTTGAACGTTTTCTATGTTCTTCAGGTTGTTCGATTTGTTTAAATTTAGTCGGTAAAGATCTATAAATTCTTTTTGTGGAATTTTCTAAATTGGTAAACATCTTTTTGGCCGTTTGAAACCTTTGAATACGTTCTGGATCTTCTTCTGATATAACTAGGATATTTTCTAGAGTTATCTCAGCTTCATTGTTCACTTCTTGGATTTTAGCCGGTAGTGCCCTTAGGGATTGCCCTATTTGTGACATATTTTCAAATAAATATTTACCTTTGGCTACGATTCCATCTAATTCTAATGAACAATTTTTGCTATCTAAATTATATACATTTTTTTCATACTGCAAACCGTCCCAATACTTTTTCCACTTTTTTACGGACTTATTTGATTTAATTATTTCTGTACTATCTCTAGCATATTCACCAATTCTTATTAAAATTTTCTTTCTATTTTTAAGATAATTAATAGCCGATGTTACGGATTTACTACTAAATTTGCTGATAGCCGACTGAGTTCTTCTCAGATTGTATTTCTCTTTTATTTGATTATGTCCTGGTTCTAAAACAGACATAACACTAGAACTTCTTCTCTTGGTTTTTGAGTTTCTTTTAATTTTATTATTCTCTGTTTCCTTCCTTCTACTTTGGTTTTCTACTGACAAACATTTTATTCTAGTACTATCAGAATTTTCAGTTGATTTTGATTCTTCTTGAGTAATAGATTCCTCAACATCATTGTTTTCAGATTTCCGCCTCTGAGAAGCTTTAGGTACAAAAACAGTATACTCGTATTCTGCTTTAAGTGCCAGTTCTATAACTCTTTCTTTTGGGGACGATCTATAAGTCTCGTCACTGCTTGAACTCTCCAATTTATCACTTCCTTCAGTTTTTTCCGAAAGTGATGAAGAATTTAATGTTGATTGGTTGTTTTTCAATGAAACTGCATTAGATTCATGTGGAATGCAATCATTGCTGTAATTAATAGTTGAGGAATTGGGTTCAATAGAATTCATACTGTTAAAAGAATTGTCTTTAAAGTTGAAACTATCATTAGGCGATTGAAAATCAATATCCTTATTTATTAAAGATTTATCTAATAAGGAATTATTTTCAAATGTAGTTTTGAAAGAGTTTTTGAAAGAAGAAGAAGTCTCATTTTGATTAAATGAAATTGGGAAAGCTGCTCCATCAGGCGAGATATATGTAGCAACGGTGGTAGTGGAAGTCGTTGCGGTGGTGTTGGTAGTATGAGGCGTGGTGATAAGGTTATTAGTGGAGATTGAGTTGGCAGCCGGATTAGATTTGTACGGGGGTCCAAAGGCCGTCATGGAGGACCACACGTTGAAACTCCCAGCAGCTGGCGGTGGAACAGATTGACGCCGCAGTTGATGGAGTTCATGCGCTTTTTTATCCACTTGGCCGACTGCTATCCAATTGGGACAACTTTGCAATTTCTCGCTTGACATGGTTAATATGAGTTTCTGGTCATGATGTAATGGCGATAGTGAACTGTCGATTTCATTACTTGTAAAATTGGACATTTCATTGGGTAAAGCGTTTATATTATCAAAATAATGGAAATTTTCTAGATTTATCTCAAATGGTGTTTTAAGTTTTGTTGTAAATTTTCTTGCTAAAATTAAACTACTGGCAACATTTGATAATTTCGCTGCTTGATTCTCATCAGTTAATTTATTTAGCTTTTTCTCTAAACTTGGCGAAGAAGGCGGCGATAACAATGGCAAAGCTTTTCTTTCTGGACTGTCACTTTGAAGCACCATTGACTCTTTAGAACTTAAGCGCTTGATTTGTTCAAAATTAGTACTAAACCTAGGTCTCTCAAGATTAATTTGGAACATTTTCGACACTTTAGGATACAGTTTTTCAGCAGGCTCATACCATTCTGCTGCTCCAAATTTCCCATTATAACCAACAGGAGCGTCTTCAATGTGCACCTCAAACGGTGATCCTGGAACGTGGAAACCATTCTGTGAAATCTTCAACTGATACTGTCCAACTTCTGCAACAATATAACTGATCAAAACTTTGCCCCTTTTCTGTTTGTATTCTAGTCTTATTTTACCGTCGAAATGTTCACCACCGATTATAAGTACGGCCGCTTCTCCAAGACCTTTCATTTCCACAATTACACCCTCTAAGCTGTTATCAATCATGGAATAGATACTGAATGTGCCTCTACGGCCGACATAGGCTGCATACAAACCTACTCCTCTGGCGACTATATCCTCACTGATTCTATAACCAGAACTTCCTACACTTTGGAGAAGATCTAGAGCTTGTTTTATATTTTTCAGAAATTTTCTAAATTTCTTTTCCAGAGCGTTATTTAATTTGGGCTCTAATACTTCTTTTTTGTTGAATACCTGTAATAAAAACAAAATAATTTTAAGTACTTTAAAATTAAGCTGGAAAGTTAATAATGACTTTAAATTTCGTAACTATCAACTAAATTATCTAAGGAGTTGTACTCTTTATCGTTATCATTATTACTAATTACTTATTAATTCCTTTATCTAGGAGAAAACACCTAGAGTTTCATTTCTCTTATTTTTTTTTCTAGTGGAAGGACTTCTGACAAAACTCTACTAATTTCTTTCTAATTAGTAAGGAAAAGAAATACCATGAACTTGAAAAACGTCTAAATATTCGGTTCAACTGACAACGTAACACTTAAAATACGACTATGTTCTAAGGAAATGGGACAGGGCTTGCTACAAGGCGAGAAGCCGCTTCTTCTCTGGCCTCGAACTTATGGAATTTGTGGTTCATCACAAATAAATCTACTTTGGATACAAGCTTTAATGTCAGCATCAGGGGAAAGAGCTTAAGGCATAAGGTTTCCTAGTGCTCAGATGCTATTGAAATCGTCTTTAGTGTAAATAAAATGGTCATAATAGACGTATTTTATGAATTGTAATGCTCTGTGTGTATTAAATTAAATCTATACATTATTTTTTATGGAAATGATTTAATGTACCATAACGCCAAAGAGGGTTTCGTTACTTATTTTTGTGAATCAATACTTTTTAAGTTATTCTGTAATATATGGATTTAACTTGGAAAAAAAATTTGCACATACTCACTCTTGGTGTCCCTAACTGAGTTATGGCTAGGTAATGCGCTGAATACATTGACTTGGTGATTTTATTAACAGTGATTGAATTAGTTCGTTCTTGTATTAAAAAACATAGCGCTTTTCCACCTCGTTTCCATACTTCATCCAAACTGTGGAACTTTATTCCTGTTACAACTTCTAACCATTCAAGCAGTTCTATTTGTTCAGCCACTCTCCAATTCCATTCTGTAAAAAAATAAAAAAATACTGTAACCACTGTTCCAATAAATATTTCAAAAATCAATTTTGCATTTTCTTTATCAACTTTATCCCTTTACGTTGGGAAAGATAAGATTAGGTTAAATCGTACCTTTTTAACTAACATATTGCATTCAATTATTTATTCAGCATTGGACAAGAATTAATTTGTGTGGTTAAAGTGAAGACTTAACGGTTTGGAAAATCTAGATTTCCTTCCTTGAAAAATGAAATGCTTAAAAAAAAGAAGAAAAAACTAGATTTGTTAATAAACTACAAACCGTTTAGTTAATGAAGAGTTTTGTTCAGTTATTAGACTACTGTGGTGTGGTGGAGGATTGAAGCAAGAGGGGGAACATTGTCTACACTCGTAAGAGCGAAGAGAACCGAATCCATAGCGCACTTCCCTGGGTAATGCTCTCACTTTGCACAATGCAGGCTGAGGATCTTTAGGAAGGAATGTCATTCAGAGGGATTAGTTTGTTAACTTGTGCTTGACGTATTTGAAAAGATGATTTATTGAAACTGACTGGTAGCTTTAAAGGTAACCATTGTGAAGATCGAGAATGAAGGAGTTCGTCATGGTTTTCGATTGGTTTAGATAGGGACCATCTGTTGCTTAGGGCCCCTTTTTATAATAATAAAATAGGGAGAGAATTATCGTATTGGATTATCACACGGATATCCTTTAGAACTTCTCTTCGGAGCTTCATACGCTCATGTTGAGCGTCGTTTGTCACGAGAAAACACTGCCCGAAGGCCGGCTTGCTCTGAAAAAAGCTCCAGACGCCTGTGACCTAGATGTTGGTGGGCCTTAAATTAAATAATAATAAAACCCTATAGATATTTAATTAAAAATTTTCTTAATATGTTCATTTATTACTAAATTTTATATAAAACTGAAATTGTTTTCAAGAATGTATCTTTAAAAATTAGCCTTTTAGTAAATAAATCTAATAAATATTCAAATGAATCACAGCCTCATTCTCTTTGTTTGTTTCTAGAGTTTGGACAGCAAACCGGAAGGAGAAAGTTAGTTTAAATAAAGTAATGTTTGTGACATGACCAATCTTTTAACTTGGATAAAGAAGCAGTAATGGTTGGTAGAATTCTGGAACGCTTTTCCGCAGCACTGTTGGTGGTATACAGTTGGAGCCGCTTCAAGCGCTAGTAAGTCGTACGTCTGTCAAGCCATTGTTTACGCTCTGACATTTGTCAAAAAAAAAAAATCTCTTTTTCCATACAACCAAATGAAATATCAATTTTCTCCACATTTCGCTGTGTAATAATAACTGCGCTGCCATTTTTATGGAGAAGGCATATTTCATTTTTCTATTTTTTTTTTGTTTCATATTTAAGAGGTTGATACTTGTTAAATAAAATTATATAAGTGCATTTTTCAGGCTGGCTTCAAGTCCGAACGATTGGAAGGCTTTAATGGATGCGGACATGTAACTTGATTCACTGTTTCTTTCTTTGATAATATGCTAAATCAAATCTAGGTAAAGCCCGGGAGTGATCTCAGTGCTACAACTAACCACTACAAGTTAATTTTTTCCCATTATCTAACACATTGATATAACAAAAATAATAACAAGTTTCTAGAATATAGTGAGGAATATTCTCTACTGAATATTTTAAATTTTACTAACAATTTAATTTGTGGGAGCGATCTTCACACCTTGGGAAGGTAATAGAGAGAACGGTAAGTATCTCTAACTGCCGTCTCCCGTCGCTCTTCCCAGAACTTCCTAAGAGAACCTAGGTGAGGTTTCTCATCTCCTGGAGGTTTGAATGGCTGTCACCTGGTAAGGTGGCAAGGCGTAATGGACGTGTTTGGTCGCAGTGCAAAATACTAATGCTTTGTAAAAAGGCGGGCTTTACATCCAATTACCAAATTAGGTGTCACGGACGGAGGCGACTAGCAAACATATTTCACTGATACATTTCTCGTACAAAACCATTAAATGAAATCCAAAACCGGGAATTGAACCACATTTCTCGTACAAAACCATTAAATGAAATCCAAAACAGGGAATTGAACCACATTTCTCGTACAAAACCATTAAATGAAATCCAAAACCGGGAATTGAACCCAATTTGTGGACCTCGCCTCTTATCGTTTGCCTACCGTGCCGCCTTACTTCCACAGTATCTTTGCTGCATTCAGTGGTCAATTACAATTATGTAAATATGTAAATTTTTGATTACATATGTACATAAAGCATCATCAGACAATCGAAGGAAACGGCTTGGGTTTGAGTCCAGCTGGTTGCTTTTAGATCTCTCTTCCTTAATTGATTGTGTTTTGTACGCATTGGAGTAAAATATGTAGAGTTTTGTCGCTAAAAATTTAATTGAGGCACAATCCCTTCTCCACCAATTTAATGGAATCACATTCTGTTGCGTTACCAGAGTAATAGGGCCACGAGGCTTTCGTTACCAGTCCTAATGGGACTACAAACCCTTCGCTACCATGTGATGGAACCACATGCTTTTCGCTACCAGTTTAATAAGGCCACAATCCCTTCCAAAGCGAAATAAAAGCCGCCGTAATTGACTACATGTTTACAGATAAAATAAATATGAACTTAGGGCATATCTTCTACATATTGTGATTAATTTTTTGTACAAAATTTCACATTATAAACGCGGTTTAAAAGTTAAATTACTCAATAAATTATATAAAGGGAATTTTTCGCATCCATTTTGTAAGAAAAAAGAATCAAGAACAAGTAAATAATTAGTTTCTACTTACTTTGCAAGAAGAAGTTATAAATATCATAAAAGATTTGTGAAATAGTAGTGTAGACGAACTGGATAATCCAAGTGTAGGGAGCAATGGCTGATGGATCTGTGTCCATTATTCTTCTCCATTCCCAACGTTTGCACACCTTGCAATTGCAAAAAATATTGGTATTATTAATAAAGTAATTAATATAATTTTCATTTGAGTTACAAATATTTTATCTAGGACTTGTTTAACAATATTTAGCATTTTAGAATTACGATTTCCCAAGAAGTGAGGAAAAATGATTTTGATTTTGTTATCAAGCAAAAACCACTAAAGGATTCCAGTTAGAACAGTAAAAGTTGGTAGTTGTGACAAGCAGTTTTTTTTTTTAAACTATATTAGCATCTGCAATAGGCAAATCTGTTGGTTGTGCAGAAGTACTTGAAAAGTAAATGAGGAAGAAAAAGAAAAGAATAAAAATACTTGAATGAAGGTCACCCTAAGATCGGAATAATAAGTTGGATAACTCTTAAGTACTGAGTGAATTCAATTCGAATTTCAAATCAAATTCAGAAAGTTTTGGAATCATTTACGCGTAGATGTCAAATTAAAATGTCATTGGACGCCTAATTAGTTCTAGCTAATTTCATTAGCCAATTTAGCCGGGTATTGTACTATGTTTGCTCTTGCCCATGAATATGTGAAAAGCTAATGTATCCCAGGAAGGTTTATGTTTTGTTAAAACCAATCATCGCCTCTGATGGACGTAATAATAAAATCAAGGTATGAAAAGAAAATGGTTATGCCGCTGATTGTCCTAAAACATTTAATTAGTAGCTCCTTCTCTTTTCTGCCAGAGTGTTTTTGCGCTTGAAGTGGGTTTACCGTAGTTCTCTGTGATAAGTATTCGATAATCGTTACTACCTGAAGAAATGGCTAACCGAATTTCTTTTTTCTGATGTAATAAATGATTAAAACGGATTTGTTGTCTATACGGGTTGTAGTGGAGGTAAAATCCATCTACATGTAATGCACAGACTTAATGTACATTAAGTTTGGGGTTGAAACAAGCTTGAAACTTGAAACTTCAGGCAAGCAAGGAAACAGTTTAAACAATTTTTTTTTTAAAATTGTTTCAGGGGATTGTTTAGCTGAAGCTGAAAGTTCACTGAATACTTCAGCCATTAAAGGTGCTCATAAAAAAAAGGAAGCTACAACTTTGGTATATTCCAGGTTAGTGTTTTGGTTAATACTCTGATTTGTATACAAATTTGCATTATTAAATTTGATTTCTTCCAATGATTTCCTACTTTTAGTACAATTAAATTAGGATTCAGCCAGGGTCCCCTACCGAACTCCTCCAAATATCGGACTTATCTGTTTTATATAACAAAATAAGATCATATGTTCAAAAATTCAAAAAGATCAAAAGATCATGTTGGAAGATACTTCACAGCAAAGTAACTCTCTGTAAAGTTTAATATAGATGACAACTCTAAATAACATTTTTCAATTACCTGACAAAAATGCATGCAAAATAGTTTTTTGGAAATGCGTTTGTGAATTTTGCAATCAAGTTTTCTAAAAGACAGAAATTATGAATAGATCTTTTAGTTTTAATTTGTTTAAAGTGAGTGAAGAAATTATAAAATTCGATACATTTTAATGTCTTACTTTAAATTTTTGATGTCAAAATCCATAATATTAAACCTAATACACTATTAGAACAATAATTTAGAAAGAACTCCTGACTGTAAATCGAATTTGAATCTCATAATTGAAAAAAATGTACTCGTAGCAAGAAAAACAAAATGCAGCTAGAAAATGCGATAACAATAGCATTGACCTATGCATTTTTTTTCCTGGTAAGATAACTAACGTAATTTAATTTATCACTACAAAATGACACTTATGAACTTTATTTGCGTCTCGTCCTCCGGTGAAAACTAGCAGCCCTCGGTATCATTCTTGAACATTTTCAGCGTATAATTCAAAATGAATCATTTCTTTTGTATGACGAAATTAGTTAAGAAGTAAAAGTAAGAAATCTATGAACATTTAAGTAAACAGATACTTCCAGGTTGAGGGAATTTTCGTCCTAAGTTTCTGGACAGGTCTTATTGGGTTTCGTAAATGAAAAATTTAAAGTTTTCCTGAGGTTTTTCAGACTCTTACAAGCATACACACACTGGCCATTAAAAAAAAAAAAAAAATCCCCCAGAAAAAGTCGTTTTCTTACTTAGGAGATCTTTAAAACGTGAATTACTGATATTTAAAAAATGGGAATGTATGAATTACAAATAAAAAGGGGAATTTATAGCTATACTATCACATTCGCGTGGTAATAAATAGTAATATACATCCCTTAATTAAAAGATTAATGTTTTATGGATCCAAAGATTCGAAGAGCGGAACAAGATGTTACTTCGAAACCAGAGCAGGAGTCCCAATGCATACTTGCCTAATTTTAACCAAAGTCTTTTTATTCAGATTAAATTCAGAATTAAATAACAAAATTTGTATATGTCCTTGATTTACAAGTTGTTTTCTTTAGTTCCCTTTAAAAAAATCTTCACTTAATTAAAAACTAATCTCCAATTAAAATATTTACTAACACACACAGAAAGAGGGTAGACGGTCTTATATCTAAAAATCACTTTTTCGAAAGTAGAAAACCCCAATTTTCATTGAAAATGCAAAAAGAACAAAAATTTATAAACAAAATAAATTTACTCTAAAATTAAAAAAAAAATTCATGACATAGAATACGTCATAACTAAAATTTTGCTATTGTATACCCATAAAGGTATACAATTATTTTTGTTCTAGAACAGAAAATACCTTTTTAGGGTGTGATTGTTGGTGAACTGCCGCAGAACGATGTCCTCCTACAACGCACAATCGACCTGCGAACCTAGCCATAATGTGGCTTCAACAACTGGCGCACTGCCACTCACATTAGTGATCACGTGCTTAGTTTAGTGTACTTGTAGTGCTTTTCGGTCACGTTTTTCTTTAACTATTTAACTTTATATCCAGTTTTTGCAATTTATTTATTTAATTATTTTTTATTGATTACCGAAGCCGAAAAGAATGCTGACTTTTTTTTTTTCTATTTTAATCTAATTAAGGATCAATGACTACCCAGTTTTATTCATAAAAGTTTGTAGTTTTTTTTTTTTATTTTTAAATAAAATATCCAACTTTTTTAAGAGATCTAAAGTAGTTCAATCAAATGATTGCATCCAACAACTAACGCTGTTTGTTCTAGGTGTTTAGTATATGAATACCCGCTGATATCGCAGGAGTTTACCGTGTAAAACTCAAAAATCTACCCTACATTTGCTGGTGGAGAGCAAGTAATATAATGTTTCTAAAAAATTATTGCTGTCAACTGATGTCATTCAAGTATCTCAAAAACACAATCAGGTTTCATAACTCTTCTAAAGAAAAAGATTACAAATAAAGACATTGAGTATATTATCAACCTACTTTAATAAACGATAAAACATTTTATTCTATCTCACTCACCTTCCCGGTAAAGAACATGTTCTCAGCGATGTCTTAAGAAATAGCTGTTTGCTAACAATTATCATCGAAAACTATAAGATAGTTAGTTAATAAACAGATCACTTTCAACATTTACTACACACTGTGCTTATGTCCACTGTTTGAACAATAAGAAAATTATTACGTACCAATACTACTAAAAATGCCTAGATAATTATTGTTTTCAGAACTAAATTTACGTAGGTAAATAATATTCAATTTACTAATTGAGAAAAAAAAAAAAGTTAACATTCGATATCAAAATGTCATTTTAACCAGAACATAAAATACTGTTTAAACGTTTCCATTAATTTAAAACTTATCTCTTTTCAGTCTATTTTTGCCCCCAAAAAGTAAATAACTTCTAAATTTCCCATTATTTACGAATTTAATATTTTTCCTGGTGTTCATGGAAAAAGTAGTCGTCATTTACGCAGCGTTTCCCAAATGTTTTTTTTGAGTTATAATTTTCAGTTTTTTGTTTTTTTTTTTTGCTTTCTCTACCTAGTTAGATAAAAGAAGTATTGCAATCGTGCTGAAATGTTCAATTTTGAGTATTTGAGCGGTAAGTCACATTTAAGGTCCTTTGAACGTAAAGAAAAGTGTTAGAATTGGACTGTATAATGTGCGCGTTCGTCTGTCTATGGTCTGTCACCATAAAACTCAAAATTAGAAAATCACAGTAAGATTAAGTTTGATATTTCCTTTAAGTGCTAACAGGGAACTGTTGGTTAGACTCGTATCACTCCGGGTGCGTTCCACTAAGCGACCACAACGACCACGCTCACGACCGCGATTTGGTACAATTATAGGTGCATTCCAAAAAAAAGAAACGCTGTAATAACAACTTTAAGTAGAACAATTCTGTCGTAAAGCCAAAGTTTTGATTTCGGATTTCATTATTTTCTCAACTGTGTTGTAGTTACGATAAATTTCAATTTTTTTTCCTCACACTTACTTCTTTTGGAAGCCAAATTTTGATTTTATTAATGTTTTTTTTTTAAAAAAAATTAAACTTGAATACTAATTAAAATAAAATAATTTAAAGCTGAAACAATGAACCTTTGTAAATTTGGTAGTGAGCTATGGAAAATTACTGTAGTGCCTCTTCACTTGCCAAAGCACGCGCTCCAGATTAACCCACCCACTTGTCACGTTTTTAAAGAACATCAAAGACATTAAAAGCCTTAATGGATTTCCAAGTTTTGAGCAGAATTGGTTAACCGAAATTAAAAGAGTATTGATTTCTAAGAATTATTATTATTTTTTTAATTGGCTGAACCAATTTGTCTTTAAATTGTGAAAGATAATAATCCATTCTTAATATTGATTACAGTTAGAAATCTCAGGAGGGTATTATATTAATTTGTTTGTTTGTTAGGAAATGACGCCTAGAATATGACTCATGGCCGATTTTATAAAAGAAAACTGTAAATAACAGATTTTTTTTTTTAACCATCCAATTGAACAATCAGTTACAATTTATGATTAGGGTGTATAAATAGACCAACGTGGGCATTATTTTTGCAGTATTTAGCTTTCACTGATCATATACGGACATGATTGCAAATCTAGTTTTAACACTATTGCTGCTGTTTACTGTCAGTTCAGCCAAAGTGTTCACCGATTGTGAACTGGCAAATGTATTGGAAAATGCTGGATTCCCAAAAGATCAACTAAAAGACTGTAAGTGTGGTTATTAGGTTTTTAAATTTTATTTTAACTACATATTTTCTTCTCTCTTTTTTTTTTTTAAATGCTGAACATAGTATGATTAATTTCAGGGATTTGTCTAGCTAAAGCAGAAAGCTCACTGAACACCACGGCCGTCGGAGGACCAAATAAAAATGGAAGCTATGATTATGGTTTATTTCAGGTTGGTTGTTTTTTGGTTTTAAACTTTGTATGTTCACAGCTAATTTGATTGATCAAATTTAGCAGTAAAGTTGTTAACGCATTATTTCGGGAGACTCGTTAACCTTGAAGTTTTTTGTAACATGAAAATGAGAATAACTTACAGCTGGCTTTTTCCTCATCTACATTTTCACGAAAATAGTTTGTTCCTGCTACTCAAAAAATTTGGTAAAATATAGCTTATTTGCGTATAAAGTATTATCAAATGAGATTTTTCTTTTGTATTTCTGAGAAAGGAGAGAAAAGACCGCGATCGATTTTAGGTCCCCTTTTTTTTAATCAGCCATTTACATTCTTCTTTCGAAGGTTCTTTAGTATATTGAATATTTACAGTGTTATCTTGTTGTTTGTAATGAACTTAAAGAGCTCAGTGTAAATGCTGCCATCATCAGCTGCCAGAATAGTATTTAAATTGGCAGGTAACGGACATCCAGTCGCTATTACTGCCCTCCACAAACGTTCTCTTCCTTTAGTATTATTAGCACATTCCAGGATTTAGATGGTTGGCGTCTGCTATTACTCCAGAAGTACAGGAACACTGGTGAGATGTTTCCACCCCAACCCTGGCTAGATGGTGCGGCGAATAATTGTGGTTAAACCTCATTCTAATGACTGTGCTAACAAACTTCGTATTGTTGTTTTTACGTATATCTGGAAAACCATGGTCTTTTCGGGACACTAGATTGTATGGCTGTGTAAAATTGACCACCATTGAACAGAATTGTAATGTGTCATCCAGATCCCTCATCCTAAAGTCTGAACTTGCAGATTGCATTTTTAACTTTTATATATTTTTTATATCCATAAATGGCTTTTAAGATTATATTTAAACTTCGTTCACATCCTTTTTGATTAAAAACATTTTTTTCCGGAACAGCACGGGCAAAGAAGAGTTGGTAAAGTTGCTCTCTAAAGATATCGTTTTAGTCTATGTGTGCTTGATAGCTTGTTTGTTGCGGGAGTAGAGTTTCCCAGTTATTCGCTGAAACCTAGCGCAACGCTTCCATTTGCAACAGTAATAACAAGGGAACGGATTCGTATGTATTTACATATTTTTTTCTAGGCAATTTACAGACGTTTTTCAACTAGAAGTATTCATACTGACACTTTTTAAGCCGTTTGAGTCTACTTTTATTTCACATATTTCCACATATTTGGATGTTATCGCATATTTATACATATTTGATTAAAATAAATAAATATTTCTACATATTTAATCAAAATATGTACATATTTCTTCATATTTTTCATTTTGGGCATATTTTCATAATTGGGAGGTGGTTGACAGGAACTGTGAACCACAGACTGTAGGGCCGTGAATCACAGTGGGTACAATGGTTACTGTAATTTACACAGAATGCTGCTAAACAGTGACGGGCACTTGTTAGTTCTTTGAAGTTGTCTGACGTTGTCTGTTCTTTCAGCTCGTTCGTTGAAGTGTCCAATTCATTTCGTTCGGTCACTTAGTGTATTTTTTTTGGGTGAAATGCCACGAACATCGGCCTCAAACAAACAACTGGTTGCTAAATATCTTCGCGAGTTTCCAGCAGAACTTTTTCGAAGTGATGGAGACATTTTGTACTGCACAGCATGTGACAAGCGCGTTTCTTGCTCTCAACGTTCCCAAGTCACCCAACATATTGCCACCGGATCGCACATAGAGAATAAAAACAGAAAGAAAGAGAGGACGTCCTATCAAGCCTTCCTTACATCTCCATCATCAAGTAAGTCTACTCTGAGTACAGATCTGTTTCGGGCTTTGGTTAGAGCAGATATCCCTTTCCACAAACTTAAAAATCCTCATTTCAAAGGATTCTTAGAGACCTATATTGGGGAAAAAATGTGTGAAGAGAGCACTCTGCGGAAAAACTACCTGGAAGATATCTATAAGATACACTAACCAAAATTCGAGAACATATCAAAGATGGACCGATTTGGGTGTCAATTGATGAAACCACTGACGTTGAGGGCAGGTATATTGCCAATGCAGTTATTGGAAAACTTGACAGTGATGCTGATGTAGATTCAAAGCCATTCCTTTTGAACTGTGAGGTTCTCGAAAAATGCAATCATTCCACCATTTCACGATTCTTCGATGCCTCAATGCATATCCTATGGCCCAGTGGAGTTTTGAACGAAAAAGTTCTTTTGTTTCTCTCTGATGCTGCCCCCAACATGGTCAAGGCTGGGCAATCTATTCAGGTATTTTATCCTAAGGTAATTCATGTGACGTGTATTGCTCATGCCTTGCATCGAGTAGCAGAAACTGTCCGATCTTTGTTCAGTGACGTAGATTCCTTAATCTCCTCGGTTAAAAAAGTGTTCTTAAAAGCACCAAGTCGCATTAAAATGCTAAAAGATCTCTATCCAGACTTGTGCCTTCCACCAGAACCAATATTGACAAGATGGGGTACTTGGCTGGAAGCAGCTCAGTATTACTATGAAAACTACAATAAAATCAAGAATGTCCTTTCACATCTCGAAGACGAAGCGGTAGCGATAAATACAGCCAAGTCTTTATTCGAGAAACCTAATTTAAGGAACGACCTTGCATTCATTTCTGTCAATTGCGTATTTCTTGCACAAGCCATTACCCAACTTGAGTCCCAAAATGCTCGACTGACAGAAAACGTGTCCAACGTTAAAAAAGTCATCGAAAAGGTGGAAGGAATACCTGGGAGTAAGGGAGATCTGATCAGATCAAAACTGGTAGAAGTACTGAGGAAGAACAAAGGGTGGGAGACCATCTGCCAGATTTCTGATATTATCAGTGGAACAGAAGTCACCTCAGAACATCGTGTACCCTTTACAACCAACGAGATAACTTCTTTCAGCAAGGCACCTATAACATCTGTAGATGTTGAACGTTCTTTTAGTCGTTACAAGTCCATCTTACGCCCAGATCGTCGTCACTTTACGTTCCAACATTTGATATTTCATGTGGTTGCAAACAATTTCGAAGAGTGAAGTTTTCAAAATTGAAAATTTAACACATCTTTTTATAAATAGTAAAAATGTTCTTTGTAGTATAAATCATTATAACTTGTAAAAACAAATTATTTTGTACCTAATAAATTATTATAAATTGTAAAAATGTTCTTTTCTTGTATAAATAATTATAACTTGCCCCCCCCAAATTCCATTTTCATAAAAAAAAAGGTCCATTTTACTTAAATATTCCAGAAAATATTTTAAGAAAATCACATATTTTCCACATAATTGACGAAAATAAATGCATATTTTAATTAAATATTTGGCATTTTTAAATACATAAAAATCCGTTCCTTAGCCTAATAACAGTTTTTAACGAAGTGATATCAGTATTTTTATGATTCAATGATTGCATTTTCTACTTATTTATTATTTGCTAACTTTTTTATCATTTTTTTTTTAAGATAAACGATCATATATGGTGTGATCCAGAAAAAAGAGGAGGTGATTGTAATGTGAAATGTTCAGGTAGTAATCCAGATTTACGTCTTAATGTTTTATTAAATTCTAGGGAAATCAATTTTTTTTTAATCTTTTCTATTAATTTATTTTCGTGTACAGATCTTGTTCTTGAAGATGACATTGGACCCAGTATGAATTGTGCAAAAATAGTTTATAAAGTTCAAGGATTCAAGGCATGGAATGGTTGGATCAAGAAAT
The DNA here is from genome assembly GCF_049639745.1 of Rhodnius prolixus. Taxonomy (NCBI): domain Eukaryota; kingdom Metazoa; phylum Arthropoda; class Insecta; order Hemiptera; family Reduviidae; genus Rhodnius; species Rhodnius prolixus. The sequence goes on along the minus strand of NW_027411583.1, from coordinate 6,563,469 downwards.
GTAAGGGCAAAAAGTTGCCTCCATTGGTTTGTTAAAAAGAAGAAGAATAAGAAGAAGGAAAGCTAGTTCCTAAAATCATTGTTTATAAATGGTCAAATTGTAAAATGAATTTGTTATTTGCAATAATTTTGGAATAAATAAACTGAATTTATTAATTATCTATTGTACATTCTTTACAAACTTTGGATGCTGATAGCCTTAGAGCAGATTATCTGACATTTAAATAACTTTGATGTAAACAAACAAATATCACAGAGTTTAATTACCTTCACAAACATGAAAAAAGTCACGAGAAGTTGAAGCAGAGGAGTTCAGAAAGCATCGAATTCGGTAATTCGAAGAGATGAATAAGAAGTTGTTATGCAATATTTTAGTGAATGTATTGGAGACGACTCCAAAGTGAATTCATTAGGACTTCGTTAAAATTCATCAGAGAAAGGTGAAAAAAACTGGAAAAAACTTATTTAGGGAAACGAATTTACGTAAAATGAATAATTTTTATCATCATTATTTAATTTATTTCCTCATAAGATAACTTATGTAGTTTCTTAGCTGAAGATTGGGCTCTTTATCCAAAGAAAAACATTTTACGAACTTAGACCCAACTCTACAGCATTTAACTAACTAGCATCATTAATCCACTACTGTAATTAACTTTGATCTTCCATTTCGTAGGTATATATTCTTTCAAACAATGTAATATAGTTTACATTATTTCAAAAACATCTTTTTAATTAGTAAACTTTTTTCTAATGAAGGGTTTCTTAATTTTCATGTCTCCAGTATTCAATAAGTAATTATTTACATTATTTTAAGATTGTAAGAGACCATTCCTAAAATTATTTATTAGAAGGTTTGAGAAAGAATGGCTGTGAAGGTGTTTTTGGACGGAAGATCGAGCGACAGCAAGAGAGGAGAGCAAAAGAGAAGAGAAGAAATTTTGAGAATTGGCTCTTGGTTTTGTTATTCTTTAGAAATTAATGATAAGATACAAATTTTGTATTTGTGGAGGTTTGGATAAAACGGGTAGGTAATTGATAAAATAATTGTTTGATTCAATTAAAATTGTCAAAAATTAATTAAAATCAGTTAAAAGATTACGGATAAAACTTTAAACTAAAAACCACTTTTGGTTTTCAGTGCCAAGGATTCCCCAAGCTTCTTTTTTTTTTTCTTTTTTTTTTTTTTGAAGTGCCTCGCTGGAATTACAATTTTCAAGAAATACGGATAACTAGAATTAAAACAGAATTCAATTATTAATTCACAGAATTAAATTTTCCCCAAAAGGGCCAACTAAAGTTCTTTGAAATTGATAATGGCGATTTGTAGAAAATTTTTCCTGGTTAAAGTGTACACAACAACTATTCGCAACTACTCAAGGATGTTGACAAAAAGAATTTGTTTTGTTTATCAGAAAAGGATGCCTGGAACGTGATTCATGGTTGATATCAGAAAACTGTTATTGATACTTATTTAACTTAAAGGAACGATGAATAAGTAAAGACCGTCACTGCCAGGGATATTTAAAGAACCCCATAAGGGAATGGGCTTTTAGTGAATTTCTTAGACTATTCTAGTCAAGACATAGAAATGATAGCATATCTGATAGTATCACTATTAGTAACACTTTTGCACCTTCACAGAACCGTAATCAGCTGAAGTACAAACCGAATGTGAACTAGCAAATGCGTTGGAAAAAGCAAGGGTTTCCAATAGAACAACTATAATAGTAGTTTTTTTTAAAAGTAAATTGTTTCAAACTATTTTTCTTTTAGCTCGTTTGAAATGCCGATAGCTTTCTTTAAACGATTAATCTATTTCAGGGGGTTTGTCTCACTAACACCATAGAACACGAGCACCACGGTCATCGGAGGATGGCCAAATAATGATGAAACCTATGATTACAGAATATTCCATGTTGGTTTTCGGTTTAAACTTTCTATTTGTAGGTATAACGTTATAAGGTTGCTACAGTTATTGTAATTCCATTGCAGTAGTATTACAATTTTTAGCAAACTGGTATTTTTTATATTCAACGTTTGCTCTTTGTCACTTAATTCTGTTTAATTAAATATATTTCATCATTTTTAGACAAACAATCATGTTTGTTTGCTGTCCTGAAAAAAGAGGAGCTGATGGCAATCTGAAATATTCAGATTGTTTTTAGATTAAGATGCTATGCTATTTCATTTAAATTCCAGAGAATTTGTTTGCTTTTTCAGGTTTATTAATTTTTATTACATTTTATGTTTTCAGATCTTGTCCCTGAAATTTGCATTGGACCCAGTAAAGTTTGCACAAGTTCTTATAGTACAAGGATTCCAAAGTATACCATGATTGGTCAAAGAATTGTGAAGGAAAAGTTTTACCTCCGTTGGTTTGTTGAAATAAGAAGAAAAGTATTGAGTATAATTAAAGTTTTGTATTTAGTGATAAGTTTATTTATATCAAATATAAATAAACAAACGAGTGTTTTTTTTAAGTGTTTTCTTGTTTTTTTGCTCCAAGTTGCTGCGATAAGAGGCCATTGTCACACTGGCGATACTGCTCGAAGGTCACCACTACTTTTAGATCAAACGACTTACGTAATTTCCTTAAAAATGTCTTCACGTTGGGAAATTTAAAGGAAATTTTTTGGGTCTTAATTTAGTATTTACGATGTTATAAAGCAATTAAATTGAATATGGCTAAGTATCTACGGTGTGCGAAAAATAGGTACAATTAACATTTAAAGAAATAGATATCGAGAGAGTGTTTACACTTTCGAATATATTTTTTTCTTCAACCATTAAAAAAAAAGAAAATAATATTTTTTTATTTAAACCGGATGCAATTTTCGCGACGAAGATCATGTTTGATCATTTAAAAAGGTCTCGAAGTTTAGCGGTCCACTCAACTTGATGGAATTGTTGTATGTTAAAAGCAAGATTGGATGGTAACTGATGAGCGAAGTCTTAAGCTTGTGTTAGAATTCATTTTATGTATCCTACTTATGAGTAGTGGAAATTCGAGGCAACTCTCACTGAATTTAGGAAGAGGACTAAAAAGGTTGAAGTCGATTCAGGAACTACTACTCTGTTAATGAGCCACATTTAGAATGCCAAGGAAAAAACGGTAACAGCGATGATAGTCATAGAACGATTATTCCTGACGGATGCCCTCTCTAGAACGAACCCTCGCATTGAGGTCAAGAAATACAAATTGACTAAAAATCTTTCTGCAATGCTCAACACCATCAAAGCGTGACAAAAGAAAAGGTTGATTTAGGAATAACACTGTACTAATGATAATCTACTATACAATGAATTCACTTCATTGTGTTGTGTGGACATGGGACGGTTTGGCAGATGGATGAAGGTAGTAGCATGTTACGCTCTAGCACCGTGCCATTCAAACCAAGCAAAAAATTTTGGCCACGCACAGTAGCCGTAAATATAATCTCCATTGGAAGTACCGGCATAAAAAGAGACTGAAAACTTATAGGAACGCGCTGGCAAAATCAGTGCATTTTTACCACGATTCCAAATTTTTTTTTTTTAAATGATGTACGTGTATTGAGGAGAGCAAAATGTTGGAGGCCTAACAGTCCAAAGACTGCACGCTACAAGTAATCATTAAGATGTTCCTTCATCATCATATCCTCTTCACTTTACCAAATCTAATCGAACTTTTTCATTTAGCTCAAAAAAAACCAATTGATTTCAATAAAAATTGTACTGAGAAAAAAGAAAAGGTTAAATTAAGGTCAATTTAAATAAAAATTATAATTTGCATTTATTGAATTTTTTTGCCTTATTAAAGATTTATCAAAATTATCAAAAGTTTATCGACATACTTAAAACAACAATGGACAAAAATGGTATATAAGTTACAACATGTTTCAGATCAATCAGATCAAACAAACTTCATTCGCAAAATGTAAGTAAAATTAGGAAATACTTGAATTATACTTATATTTCTATTGATTTGTATTTTTAACTTGTTTTTATTTAGGAAAGCTGTTTTCTTACTGGCTATTTTCGCCCTACTTGGCGCCACACAAGCTAGGGTGTTCACTAGATGCGGTCTAGCGCGGGAATTGGCTAGGCAAGGACTTCCACGCCACGATTTGGCTAATTGTAAGTAAATAGTGAAATATGTCGTTTTGAAAAAGAATTTGGAAAAGTATCATTATCTACATACTCACGTACATGGGGGGATATGTGTTTTAAATTTATACATATTTATTTTTCTACTTAATTAAAGAGACACCTTTCAGATATGAATGATGGTGTATTTTAAGCAGATCTGAGAATATATTTTTTGTAGCCCACGTATTTTAATTGGCAGAAAGGGTTAAATTGTTAGACTCATATAAAAACTTAGTATAATTGGCAGACGAATGAGTAAAATACGCCTGACCACTCAGGATGCTATGAACAAATATCCTAGCATTTTCTTTCAGGCGAAAATTCACATATAATCTCCACAGTAAGTTTTGGCGTGAATTCCATAAACTTATCCATTACCTTGGACACTGAATCCATAAACTTATCAGCTCCAAAATGGCCCAGGCGAAAAATTAATGCCACAATCCGTGATCAAAACTAAATTGAAATTAAAAATTCTATAATTGTTCCAAGACATAAGAAAATACGTTCTAGACACGTAAAAGTGTAAGTCGCATCGGCTAATATGCAAAATAATATGCAATGGTTTGCAAGTTTCTACTTAGATACATTAGATTCTTAGAAAGAATCTACCAAGATTCTTTTTGTTTTTATGTTGCATAAAATTATTACACTTTATGGAAGTGCTATACATAAATTTAGTAATAAATTATCAGCCTGTTTTCAATGAAATGAAACATAGAGGACATCTCCTTAGAGGTAACGTTTTCTCCCTGTCATATTTTAACCAGGAAATATTCCAAACAGTCTGGGAGGAAGTAGCTCTTATTTCCTGAAATAATAAACCTATTTATCCCGTCCTTACTAAATCTAGCCCGGATGTCTTCTGACACAGGATCTGACTAGCAGTTTCTCATTTACAATGCATGGAATTCATCCCGTTAGTAACAAGCAGTTCCCCTCTTATCCCGAATATATTCTGTAGGGTCGTCCTGTTTTAGTACAGCTTCTGTTGCCTACTGTTCGCCCATTCTGTTTGAAATAAACTTTTGCCTAGTTGAAAATGATAATGTATAATTAAGTGCGTATAGCCTAATTATACCATATAACTTCTAACTATAAAATTATTTTAGTCACTAAACCTAATCATGCGTTATTTGGAATAGAATTTTACTGATTTTAATCATTAATATGAAGACCTTATACACTTCTAGCTACTGATTAATTTTATTCATTAACGAGTATCGAGTTAACAGGAAATATACGATTTGAATTCCTTTGTATATGGAAGTAATATGATGACTAAGTAGATCTAGGAGTTTTGTTTTTTGTACATTAAGTTTCAAAAAATAGAAAGCCAGACAATTGGCAGAAAGTAAATATCCATAGTCATAAAAAATTTTTTGGAAAGATTTGCTCGCTAATTTAAAACAAACAAAAAAAACCCTATGGAATTAGATTATTCGAAAAAGTGAGTGCTCGCGAGCCTATGAAGTAAATGCTTCATACTAGAGGTTTTCAACTTCGAAGCACCCTGTGTGGATCCTAGTGTTAGTTTTAGCAGCGTCAATGTTTGTTTTTCTTGTTTGTTTGGAGTACACGCAGTGAAATCGAAAATTGCTCCAGAAGTGGTGGTGGGGCAGAAATGCTCTCTAAAGGCGTCTCTCTGTGTGTGTGTGTTTTCTTTTCACTAGATTATTATTTTATTTATTTTTATGTATAATTTTTTACAAACAAAATATTTTTGTATGCAATTATGTAAAAGATTTGTTTTTATTTTGAAAAAGGGGTATGCCTGATTGAAGCAGAAAGTGGCAGAAATACCAGAGCCAGAGGTGGCCCCAACTACGACGGAAGCTATGATAATGGACTATTCCAGGTATGGCGATTGATATAAATAATAATATGACATAAAATATTCATCTATAAATGTTATCTATTTTTCACTTTTATAAAAAAAAAAAATTCGTTTTAGCGGAGGTAATTCAGAGGCTTCAATTTTTCAGAAAAATTATGTAGAACTTTCAAAAAGACTTAAACTCCTCTTTGGTACTAGAATCTTCTTTTTTTTAAAAACTATGTATCGAAGGATAGATTGTAGATTGTAAATAATCAAATCTACTGCGACTACAGAGGATCCCTTAGGTGTCAGGGAATTACACTGCGTCCGTTCGTAGGACAATTAATTGATGATGATGTCTGTGTCACTAAACTCAAGATAGTTTCCCAGATCAAAAATCAAAATGTGTTTTGGGAGTAAGTTTTGAGCGGCCATAAAAGTAGGCATAAATTTCAATTTAAATATCAATAAACACTTAAATAATTTCAATAAATAACTATATTTATTAATAAGGCCAGAAAAATAGAAGCCGACAGTTTATTAATATTACTAAAATTTATCTTCTTTTACACTTTTATTGAACCAACAACAGTAGCGGCAAAAAATTATTTAAATTATATGGAATTGAAATATCTTTTTTTTTCTTTTTTTAATTGTAAACAGATCAATGATAGAATTTGGTGTATGAACGGTAGACCTGGACATGCTTGCCACGTCAGATGTGAAGGTACATATTTTTTTTTTTTACTTTAAGATACATGTAAAACTGATTTATGTAATTGAGCAAACGGAGGAACACTAAAAAAAGAAAATAACTTTACGAACATATAAAAAGTACTCTTGACAGGATGTCCCTTATAATCCTTGTTCCAATATGTAGCTACTAAAATTGCAAATTAACATTTTCATTGTATTGAGAAGTATGCGACAGATAATATTGAGTTCTAGCGTCTAGAGGTCAACTAGTTTTCATACACTTGTTGTAATTTACAGTTGAACTTAATTAATAATGTAACGTTTGAGTTACAATCTTTTTTCTCATACTAGGGAAAAGATAAACAAAAGTTCAAATGGTGAAAAATTAAATTGCAAAATTTGGATGTTTTCTATTTTGAGAAACACATATTATAGTGTATCTATTATAAGTTGTTATGTAATGTGTTCAGTAATTTGCACGACAATAGTTCGTATCGTATGTCAAGTTTTAATCAGTAATGAAGTTACTTTATGTAGACAGCAGCCCAGCAGTGCTATCCAATAATTACTTCTACCGGATACCTCTGAATAGTGAATTTTACATTTTAGGTATAATTAATAATTAATTGTAATATAGTACAACCATCGCAGAATTATGGCTCTAATTGCAAAGTGGTACCTCTTCCGTGCAACCTCTTTTTTATACCCTCTGAGCAAGGATGCTCATTTTAGCATGCTCCAAAAATCTTGTAGAATACGTTACTTGTTTCTAATTTAACAACCGAATGCTTATCCGTTTATTTAAAACATAGTTTTATCAAAATAACAAGTATATCTTCCTAGACGTATCTTTAAAAATATTCTAATTTCCACAGATTTAAGAACAGACGACATCAGAGCCAGTGTGAGGTGTGCTGTCCAAATCAAACAGCAACAGGGCTGGTCAGCTTGGTACGGTTGGCAGTACCATTGCAGAGGTCGTCCCCTACCAGATATCAACGTTTGCTTTTAAAGCAATCTAATTATTTTAAACTATTAACAAATTTTGTTAATTGTTTATTAGTATGCTTTGATTGTAATTGAGACTATTTGTAAACATTACCCATCAATAAAATATTATTGAATTTCAATTTCTGTAAATTATTGCTCAAGTAAAATAATATCCTTAAAGAAAACACAATTCCAAAATTTAACAAGAGGAATTCACTGGGCGTGTAATGACACGAGCGATAGTTACTTTAGGCCGAATCATTGCAACCTTTTAAATCAAAAGGTTTCTCCCCCTTCCGTTTATTTACTTACAACTGTCATTCTCGGCCTCTCCCTTATCCTGATCAACGTCTATCCATCTTCTTGGGCACTATCTCTTCCCTGTATTCTTTGCAATATGCTCCAAACGGAGCTTGCCTTCACCATTTATCATAACAGCTCACAATATAAGCACTTCAGTTCTGCCTTTGTTTCACCAGAAGTCTCCACTCTTCATAGGTCCACATTTTTTTCTCATCTCATTCCTTTACGAGTTGTTCAACCTCTTCTCTTGCGGTTTTATCGGTATCCAAGCATTTGCCGCTTATACTCTACTATATAAACCTCTTTTGTTCTTAAATTAGTGTTTAAAACAGCAAAGTACACCGCAGTTATTGTAGCAGTAATTTTTTTTTGGAATACAACATTCGTGGCTTTAATAACAACTACGGCAACTGGCGCTTAGTAATAAAAGCACATTTTCTCTAATGAGGGCGCTTCTACTTGATACGTCTTACTCCATCTTGTGTTTGCCAGTTAGGCAGTTAACCAGGTTAACTTGTCTTCTGCCTAAGGTATGATTAGGACCATTCTGCTTTAAGTAGGTCCTGTGTTGGAGACCTTTCTTACCGAAAGCTGTATTAAGTAATAAAGTTGATAAAGAGTCACCTTGCCTTTATTATACTCTCAAATTGGTATTGAATGTAAAAGTTAAGGGGAACGTAAAACAAGAAAGTCAAGGCCTTCTTGATATTCAATTTAGGAGTACGTAAATTAAGTCTCAGGTAGGGAAAGTGGCTAGAAACGCGGACGAGAGAGAGAGAAATGGGGGGAGAGAAGTGCGCGTTACGCCCCTGACTGAGTGCGCAAGTTTTGCCCAGCTAACGAACTCCACTAAATCGTATGAATTATGCACTTAGTTTTCCCCGTTTGCAGAGTTTCCTCGACGGCTGTGTTATTCTTTAAAAAACGCCACCCAAAAAAGGAGGCATCAGCTGACCAACCTTATCCTTATGTATACATTCCCTCTCCTTTTTCTATCACCTCATCTTTCCAAAACATATCGTATTAATTTTTTGCTTTTATTGATATCAACTGCAAGAATTTTTAACATCCTCATTCGTACCGCCGATTTACAGACTGGTACAGATTAACCTCAAAACAATTCACTTTAAATGCTCTCCCAAATTACATTTTTCACCAAATAATCTTTAAGATAGAAAATTAAAAGGATAACTACTGAAAACAATAATATGATCTGAAGATGGCCATTAGACCTAGACTTAAGTCGTTGTAAGAAGTAAAAGAAGAAAATAGAAGATAAAAGAGTAAAACTGGTTAATAATATCCGTGAAAAGAAATCCATCCGTGAATACATTTCTCAAACAAGAAATTTAAATACTCCTACGCCATCTGGGGGGACAAATGAGGCTACCTTGGACTGTACCTGGAGTCTCCATTATAGACGGAAAATACAAGAAACTAACCAACACTAATAACGTCTTGCAAGACTGCACGACGGATGCTCAAACCTCAATTTGAAGAAAAAAAAAGAAGACTTCTATGCCTCTACTTATACTAAGACCAATTTGGTCATACTGCATTGAGATACGGAGGATTGAATAATCCTTGCAGTAAAAAATGCTGGAGGAAAAATTTGGCAAACAGTTCTTCTGCTTAAACATACCTTATAGTTGAATATTAAGTGAAGTTTTCTGACTAAATTGTTCTGTAAAATTTGCCGCCAAACTTCTTCATATATGCTTTATATTATATCATAATTACTTTTATCTTGAACATCCAGTAACTGCATTTTTGGAGCTTGAAACAAATATAAAAATAAATGAATAATAGTACGATATATTTAATTACAACCAAAAATACTTTTCAAAGTAATATTCCAAAAACAAAGGTAAAATTAGAAACAAATTAAAATTATATTCAAACAAATCTCACAAAAATAAAACAAACTTCCAGCTAGAAGTGAAGATGGTAAAGTAAACCATATTATCTGGGCCAGAGAGTGGCCAATGACAGCTCAGAAGCATGTCTCCCGGTTTTCTAATTTTAACCCAAACCTGGGTCACATTTATTTGGCAGTATTGTTTCCGATCACCTGGTTATTGGTGACTTTAATTTGCTGTATGTATCTTGTAAATTATTTCAGCAAGACTTTGTTGATGCCTATGTGAAAGTGGAAGGATCATGAGTTGCATACATCACGAATTCTGAGCAGTTAAGTTAATAAAAGGGTTAATGGACTTTTTTTTAAGGCAATAATGCTCCTAACAAAAGGCATTCAATTGCATTTGCATGAATATTATTTCCATTTCTGTGCGTTTTAATTGGATGTTTAATAATTTTAAACAAAACGTAGCAAATACATTTTAATTGAAAAAAAGAAAGAAGCAATTTATTTAAAACAGTTATCAACCGACGGTAAACGCTTATCTTTACAATTTCTTCTCCAACCGTACCATGCTTCAAAACCATGTCTCTTTTTGATTTTCTGCGCACATTTTACGTCATCTGTAATGTCGTCTGTTCGGAGATCTGAAAAAGAGAGAAAATGAAACATTATTAGAATATAATAGGAAAGAAGTAAATTAGTTGGTAAGAGCACTATATTTCCATGCGGAGATTCTACGTTCGAATCCTGCTGCCTGCCCTTAGATTTGTTTTCTTTTTAGAAGCCGCTTTTATTCAACGTTATTTGTCTCAGTATTGTAGAGAGATGTTCCCATTCTAAAACGATAAAACTGGAATAGACGTATGACATCTCAACTTAAAATAATTCTCTTTGATTAAAGTTTTTTAAATAAAAATGATAGACCTAAATGTTTACTTGTGTACTTGAACTTTAAAGAGTGTCGTTTGCAGCAGTTAAGAGCGAAAAGTGCCTGAAATGAGAATTTGTTCAGGAATTCCAGTTACTTGCAATAATAAATTTTGGTTACAATTTCATTATACTATCGGCTACTAGAATTGATTTAGACTTATCTACTTGAACTGTGGAGTTCACTTCAAGCAATGCAATATGTTCCAACCTCAAGCTAGAAATTTCACCCTCGCCTTTCCGCACATCATCCCAATCATTTCTCTTTGATCGGCTTTTTTTAGTATCTTTGACCCTTTCAGACAACCCTTGAGACGGAGCTTTTTGATTAACTTAGCGTTGAAGTTCCTCTATAAATTGACTTTTTGAAGAGCCGTCAACGAGTAGTCACATGTTTTTTTTATTGCATCAGTTACTCGATTCACTTAGTTGCAGGGAATCTGCAGTTGCAGTTTTAAATTTCAATAAAGGTATTTAAAAAAAAAAAAAAAAAAAAAACCAAATAAATAAAAAAAGAAAAAGAAAATAATTTCATTACTAAACTCTAGATAAACCGTCCATATGAAACAATTTATTGAAATTGGATCCTATCGGCCACTTTCCACTAGATCTCTTGTATTGATTTTACCCGCAAAACTTTTGCAATTAAAAGTGTAAAAAAAAAAAAAAATGCCAATAAAAGCAGTTTTCAAATAGAGATTTAAGCTTAAAATCCCTCTAGTAAAATCCCTAAATCTGTGCGAGCATTACATGGCTAAATTCAACCAAACGTTCTATAAAAATTTATAAATTTGCTGAAAATGTTTATATTTTATTTTAAAAAAAGGGAGATGTTTCAAGCCAAATATATATATGTATTGTATATATCATATATAAGCATAAAAATAAATCCCTGTTGAGACTAAACTATAAAAACTGCAAAAATAAAATTTATATTGCAATTACCTTCACATTTTACGTTACAATCGCCACCTTGTCTGCCACTTTTACACCAATAGCGGTCGTTTATCTGCAAAAATAAAATAAAATTATCTTTCACGCGTTTTAATATCTTTTTTTCATGGCCATTTATTTATTATTTCCTCCCAGAAAACATTGAATATTGAATACATTGATTATTGATATATTGTACTCTGTGAACACCAGAGTAGTTATGGCCACAGAGACTTTAGCCAAGTACTTAGAAAAAAATAAAGAATGTGCTTTAATAAAGTTCTTGGTTTTTAGTTTGCATCTTTATTTACGACACGGATGAATTGTTTAACCAACAAGTACATGGAAAAAGGAAAAGAGTCAAGATAGAAGAATATAAAAGAAACCAAGGAAACTGTTGTACTATTTCTGGGGATTTGGAAATCCTTAAATACACCTTCAAAGATAGCAATCCATCTGTACACCAATCCGGTATTCGTTTAGAGTCTCCAGAATTCAGAAAAACAATAAACTAATTGCATAGCATGATTGTAACCAATTTTTGTTGAAGTAAGAATCACTAAAAATGCGGAAAATCTTTCACAAATAATTAATTTTAACAAGATTACCTGAAACAGTCCGTGATCAAAACTTTTATTTTTGTTCGGACCACCTTTAACTGAAGTGTTTCTACTACTTTCTGCTTCAACTAGACAAACCCCTGGAACATGATTTAAAAAAAAGAAAATATTTTTTGAAATCAATTTAGAGGTTAAAATAAATCAGCTGATGTCAACACACAATGTTATGCTACTTATTCTCAAACAGTCATAGGTAATTCCTTAACACTTAAGAAGAAATCAATCGATTCTCTCGAAATGTGCTTAATCGAATTCCCGAGGAAAATGTTTCCAGTGAAAAATTGTGGATTCATTTGTTCTAAATCATTATACAAAGTTTAAATAGAACCTTAGAAGCTGTTTGCGAGAAATTCTCAACATACGGAAAATTATATTCGGTAAAAAGGCATTGTCGATCAGTCGATTTTCATCAAATTTGAAAATCGGTACTTCTAGTGGTTATTTTCACCAATACCTTATTGTGGCAACCTCAATTGGCATCTGAATTAAATTTCTAATTTGAACTTTCTGGGTTTTGTATTTGAGTAAGTGGTGGTTCCATCACCTATAGTTACCAATTTTTAAAAACCTCTTTTTCGGACCCTGAGAATCGAAACTCCACACGAATACAGTATAATTCTTTTACTTATCATTAAGAAAAAAAATGAGAATAGAAGATTACTTCCAATGATGTAAGATATTTTCAGTGTTGCCAAATCAGAGTATTAGCACGTGTTTGTCAGTACTGGGATCGTGCATTCTATTTCAGATACGAGGTCAACAACTGAGACCATTGGTGCCCGAGACCTTCTCAGACCTCCTCAGATGGTATTTTCATTTTAGGCAATTAATTCCACCACCGTAAAGTCAACTGCAAGAGCCTCCTAAGTAGAGAAAATGAAATGGCAGCCAGTAGGACTAGCAGAACTCGGATGAGCCCAGTGCACTAACCAACTTAACTCTTCCTTATACTTAGCTAATTCAAATAAATAAAAGAAAATTTTTTTAAGCTTAAGACTATTTTTTTACTGTTAATATTATCTATTTATTATGAAAATTACTTTAAATTCGTACGTCTTACTTACAATGTTCCAAATTGGCATGTGGGATTCCTTTTCGAACTAACTCCTTCGCTAAATCACATCTTGTAAAGATCTTGGCTTGTGATAGACCAACCAGCAAGGAAAATATTAAGGCAATTTTCCTGAAACATTAAAATTTATAAATTATTATAATTTTTTATTTTATTTTCCATGTTGTTAAATGTTTTGAGGAAAGTTTTATAAATCAGTTGTATTTCAGGCCAAAATTTAGAAATTATCATTATTATAAGTTTGGAGTACACTGAGATTGAAAAAGTGGTTTTTAGAGATTCTGAAACTAAATATGGAAGTAAAAAATTATAAATTTAAAGAAATTTGTGGCTATTGTAATATGTCCTTTGACCTGAGATAAGAGACGATGAGAATTAACGTAAGAGAGATATACGTGAGAGCTTACAAGAGACATTTCTCTTACTGCACACAGTAATTACGTGACAAATTAAGTTACACACTTGTTTTTTTTTGCTCATTCCCTGCACATACATGCCTAACATTACTGATTAAGTACTAATAAGACAAAAGAAGTTACCTACATGTTAACAGATGACGGAGACAGGTACTATTCTATTACAGGAAGTTATCCCACTAGATATAATGTATGTGCGCACGATATTTACATTTCCACTAAATGAAAGAATTGTACGTAAAAACATTTAATGTCTGTGAAACCCTATAATCTTAGATTTATGACGACTAATCCTCCAATGAACAACAGAAACGTCACCAGCTCTAGGAGATAACAGTTCTTGTTCCGTGAATTCTATTAATTTCGGGGGGTCACAGCAGTTGTGGCAACAATGCTATTCTGTGATTAACATCTTTTATCTGTTTTTATGTGTTTGTTATTATGATATAATGTATACTTTTTTGTTTTATTTTTAAATCTTATAGAAAAACAGTGGTAAAAATGCATTTAGTTCGTTCGATTTCAGTCAATATGATGGTCTAAGTGTCCCTGCGGTTTTCTCCTGCTGGAAGAGAAGCACATTAGATCGTCAATCCTTAGGGAAGGGATTAGCTCAAGGGTTAGCGTGTACTGGGATTCTAACGCAGAGAACTCGGTGGGTTTCCGAATCCAGTTGCTGGCCCTCAGATTTTCTCTGCCTAGAAGCTACTTACAGCTCATTGTCGATTGATGAATAGTTTTGTCTGTATTTTTGTCGAGAAAATACTGTACAACGAGCGCTGAAAACAGCTCCGGGCGTAATGAACTCAGATTGACGCGTCTTTCAAAAAATACAAAATAATAATAATAATAAACCGTTGCTGGATACAATTCCAAAGCCAAAGAATCCCGTGACAACTGCAATACTATTTAAAAATACATCCATTTTTTTTTTAAACCGTTTTTACTAAAACGGAAAACATAGCGATACGCCAGACGGAAATAAATGTAGAATTTTGTGTGCCGCTGATGGAAAAACATTGCGGAATACTGATTGTATTTCCCCCCCCCCCTTTGGATAGAATAACAAACAAATTTTGTAATAATCATACTTTTATAAATTTTGAAATTTATCTAATCTAAATACATTGAGATAAATAGTGTCCTTGACCTTACGCGGAGAGTGTTTTTTTTTTTTTAATCCAGGTCTAACGATGTAATTTAATTTTCTAATAATAAAAACTCCGTTAAACTCGCTGATATTCGGCTTGTACAGTCTCTTCGAGTAAAGCAAAAAAAAACCTTAGCAGAATTGTAAATGCACCTTACTAGGTCACAAATCGAAACCTCTATCATGACCTTGCAGTTCCCTCTCCCCTCTTTGTCAATGAAGTATTGCATCCCATCTGAATCTAGCAGATCAATTGAACCTTATTGTCCCATCTTTAGCCACAAAAAAAATAATTATTCTGTTCCAGATAATCCTACGAACTGCTCGCTTCTCAACCACTTCGTTCTGAGCTAGAGAGTGCCTCAGCGCTGGCTATCTTTCTCTCATCACGTCCTCCCTGTTGTGCTAACTAAGCTAGCTCGGTGACTCATTCTGTATAATACCCATACTAATGAACGTAGTGAAAAGTTGCTAAAAGAGAAAACCTGTCGAAGGTAATCATAGAGCAGAAGCACGAGTACAACACGTTATAGATGCCGCTTACGACAGTGTAAATAGGTGCGAGCTGTATAAGGCTATGAGTGAAATGAATATACCAATTAAGTTGGTACGCCTTGTTACGATTAGTATGTCGAATGTTCACTGCGTTGTGCGGATACAGTCGAACATCTCCTCTCAATTCCAATCGAGAAACGGATTAAGGCAAGGTGATTCATTAGCCTGCTTGCTTTTTAACCTGGCTCTAGAAAGGGTGATCAGATAGTCGGAAATCCAAACCTCGGGAACCATTTTCCATAAATCTGTGCAGCTCTTAGCCTATGCAGATAACATAGACTGTTGTGGGTGGAACAGTCGATGCTGTAAAGAATGCTTTCCTGAAAATTGAAGCCAACGGCAGGAGTTTGGGTTTGGAGGTTAATGAGGAAAAACAAAATTCCTCTCCACCAACCCAACACAAAAAGACCCACTCCGCATACGGGACTACACATTTGAAAATGTAGCTGAGTTTCTCTTCCTGGGATCTCTTGTGACAGCCGATAATGACGTCTCCCAAGAAATAGGAAGGAGGTTGTTGTCGGCTAACAGGTGCTATTATGGCCTAAATAAGCACCTTAAAAGTAAATTGCTGACAAGAGGCACCAAACTTAGGCTGTACAAGACCCTCATCCGGCCTGTCTTGGCATACGCCTCAGAAATCTGGACCATTTCCAAAGACAGACGAACACCGTTTGCAGGTGTTCGAGAGAAAACAACTGCGCAAAATGTACGGCCCAGTACGTGAAGGCACGACCTGGGCGACGTAGGAAGAATAGAGAGTTATATGATCTAATGAAGGAACACCCAGTAGCCTGGATTAAATTAAACCGGCTGAGAGGGGCAGGCCATGTGACGAGGCTGAGTGCCGATGAGATTCCCTCCAAACTGCTGCGTGGGACCCCGGATAGGGGACGGAGGGTAGGGAGATCTAGACTGCGTTGGAATGATGGAGTTGCCCAGGACGCGAGGAATATCCTCGGACTGTGTAACTGGATGGCGGCCGCTAGAGATAGAGACGACTGGTGGAAGCATATTAAGGAGGCCAAGACCCACATCACTGGGTTGTAGAGCCAGGAAAGAAGAAGAAGAAGAATGTACACAGTGAAAAGGTGCTAAAAGAGAAAACCTGTCGAAGGTAATCATAGAGCAGAAGCACGAGTACAACACGTCATAGAAGCAGCCCAAGACAACGAAAAATGATTGCTCAATAAAAATATGTCTACATCGCTAGATTTAAACAAAAAAAAAAAGAAATGCAATCTGCAATCAACTGAAAACGTTGAAGTGACCCGAAAGGAATAGAATATAGATGCAGCGGATAGAGGCGCTTTACGAAGTAAACCTACCAAAACCTGCTTTTCCGTTTAAGGATTTTGACCACCAAATTACAGTCGAGTTTCCCGGAAGGAATCAAATTAAAATAATATAAAGTTTTGTGACGCATACACTTAGACCATTATCTAAAAACTACTTCCTTTTTTTTTTGTACAACTCTAGGAACTTTAAAATAGACATTTCTTAAGAAAAACTTTATTCTGAAAACTTTGGTATGAGCACCATACTTTCTTTAGTAAAAACTACTAAAAGGAAATAAAAAAGATTGCCGTCAATTACTGGAGATCAATAACTAAAAACTAAAACTTCTCTCTAGTTTTGCTATAAACAATTGAGTCACTTTATTTTGTCAATTTATAGATAAAAAAAGCAATATACCACTAGGAAATAAAGTATCTCTGCCATCCTGGCCAGTCGCATAATCTTTCTATTAAGTAAAAGATTTCTTGTTATATTTTGACGAATCATCAAATCATTAGAAGTTTCTGGAAGGTTGCGCTTTCTACAGGTATTTTTAGTAACTACTTACTTAGAAGAAACGTGTTCATTGTCTCCAAACAAACCAAAGAACGATTAAATTCCTTAAATTGTTCTAATAATTTGCCAATAAATGACTCAGGTAATTAAAAATAACCTGTTATTTAATAAAACATTGTGAAATGAATAATTTTATATATATAAACATGTACATATATACGCTTCACTGACTAATAACAATAACAACTGTGCTTATAATATAACTTCAATTGTCATCCATTGTTATAGAAAATTACGTTTTTTATGTGGTGATTAATTCAATTTTTCTGATCGCCTTTTATTAATTTGAACTATTAAAAACAAATTGGAATAGTTTAGATTTTGTTTCCTTTATTGCGACATTTTTTAAAAAATAGAAAACAATGTTACGACATAAAACCATTATTGTTATTATTAATATTATTGTTTTTAATGCATGATTTTTACTAAATTTATTATTATTTTTGTTATTTTATATTATACAGAGTGTTCATTTTAAGACGGCTCAAATGCATTTCATGCTTAAACGGTTGATCTGAGCAAAAAATGGTAGAGGAAAAATTTGTTGCCCGTCACCTCTAGTTTCAGAATATGTGACTTGATTTTAGATTCCTGCCCGCATACGCGGCTGACGCCCGACCAAAAGTAAGGGCTTGCAGTTGTTCCCTATTGACATATACACAGTTTTAAAGAGTATACAAAGTTATGAAAGAAACTGGAAACCGCAATTCGATATTTTTAAAATTAAAGGTGCTAGGCCATTTCAAAATCTGGTATTTATTAATCATATTTCAATTTTTTTAACTTGTTATCAAAGAGAAAGAAGAGCACGCGATAGGTCATTTTTATGTATTTTTTCATCCCCTTTTTACTAAAAATATTGCCAAGGTAGTAAAGCTAGTATTTTTCTTAATATCGGGAAATAAGTTGTTTTCCGAGTGATTTTTCTAAGAAAAATCAAATGTTAAGAGCTTTAGATGTTCTCAAGCATACACAAAATGGCTAAAAATTAATTTTACATCTGTTACAAACAAGAAGATTTAATAATTATTTGGTAATTTTTGGGAGAGTTGCGTTTAATTACCGAAAAAAATTGGAAACCTCCTGCCACATATTTAAGTGATCAATATCTTTCATGTAAAGGATCAAACTTATTTCTTAATTTATCAAATAATGCACTTTACTCATCTTGTGCAGCATGTACTGTGCCTTCAAAGGTGCCTCCTCAGATACAACAGAGCAAGTTGATAACCTCCTGGCTAACCTGGCATTGCGAGCCAGAGGAGGCTCTTTAAAACTGTGTACCTATAGTATGAAAATGGGGGGTCAACTGCGAATCCTCACTTTTGGTCGCGCGTCAGCCGCGTATGCGGGCAGAAATCTAAAATCAAGTCACACATTCTGAAACTAGAGGTGACGGGCAACAAATGTTTTCCTCTACCATTTTTTGCTAAGATTAACCGTTTAAGCATGAAATGCATTTGAACCGTCTTAAAATGAACACCCTGTATACACAGGAGAAAAAAATTAAAAAATTGCAGTCATGTTCCGTAACGTTTTACCATCCGCGGCACCCAAAATTCTACATTTATTTCCGTCTGGTATATCGCAATGTTTTCCGGTTTATTAAAGACGATGTTAAAAAAAAAAAAAAAAAAATGGATGTATTTTTACGTAGTAATGATATTATTTTTGCAGTTGTCACGGGATTTCTATGGCTTTGAAAATCCAGCCAGCATTTTTGGCTTTAATTTAAGGTGTAGCCAATATCTGAAGGTCATTGGCACCTGGAGCTTTTTATCAGTGCACTGCCAGGCTCCGGGCGGTGTTCTCTTGTTATAGACAACACTGTCCATCACTGGATAGTGAGAGCTGCTAAGAAGTTCCTAGGTAGAGAAAAATCTAACGGCTAGGAATCGGATGTGCCACTTTACCTAATGGAATTTTTTGTTTTTCTCGCAAACGGCCTCTTGCGATACTATTTAAACCTTTTGTCTAGTGATTACAAACATTTCAATCTACAATTTTTACTAGAAAACATTTTCCCTCCTAAAATTCGATGAGAATTGGTTTGTCTGGTTTTTCTCTGTAAACTGCCATTTCTGTACGTTTCACAGTAGCTGTTATGTTTGTAAAAGTTTTACAAGTTTTCAGTAATTTTTAATAAAACATCTAATGCATTATTTGAACTTGAACATAACTAAAGCCGAAGACGTTATACAGATTTTAAACATTTTCCAGAAGAACATGAATTTTAATGGAGTTCTGAAGAAACTCTGACTACAACATACGAGTATGTACAATACTGAAGCCAAGCATATTTTTTCTTTTAGCATTACGGATTCCGGAAGAGAAAGTTTTAAAGAAAATTAAAATACATTTCTTGTTGACCAGTATTTTCTCCATAACGATGGAGAAGTGGAAAAAGGAATTGACAGTGAGAACAGAGTACTGACAAACAGATGTTTATCAAAATGTGAGAGTGCCAGGTGGGGGAAACAATACGCTGTATATACAGGTAGTCTCTGGCCGGTTCACCTTGGCAGCGTCAACAAAAAAATAATAATTATTAAAAAAAAAAAAGAACTATAAGTAATCAACCGGAATTAAGTATAGTTTGTTTACGTCAGTAGATTCAGTTTTCCAGTCGTCATGACAACATTAGCACGTCCAGCGATTGGATTTGGCTTGATTGTGTTCATCGTTTCTGGTTCGTACAAATTTTTTTTTATTTCTTTATTTCTTAAGTGATTTTTACAACGGAAATGATTCCACCGTGAAGTCCCTGAACGCGAACAAATTGTTTCTTAAAGTGATTATTAATATACTGTAGTATATACAGGGTGTTCATTTTAAGACGGCTCAAATGCATTTCATACTTAAACGGTAAATCTGAGCCAAAAATGGTAGAGGAAAAATTTGTTGCCTACTCAGATACAGAGAGCAGTTGAGAACCACTTGGCTAACCTGGCTTGCGGAGCCAGAGGAGGCACCTTTGAAGGCACAGTGTACATGCTTCACAAGTTGAGTAAAGTGCATTATTTGATAAATTAAGGAATAAGTTTGATCCTTTACATGAAAGATATTGATCACTTAAATATGTGGCAGGAGGTTTCCAATTTTTTTTTGGTAATTAAACGCAACTCTCCCAAAATTACCAAATTAAACCTTCTTGTTTGTAACAGATGTAAAATTAATTTTTAGCCATTTTCTGTATGCTTGAGAACATCTAAAGCTCTTAACATTTGATTTTTCTTAGAAAAACTTATTTCCCGATATTAAGAAAAATACTAGCTTTACTGCCTTGGCAATATTTTTAGTAGAAAGGGGATGAAAAAATACATAAAAATGACCTATCGCGTGCTCTTCTTTCTCTTTGATAACAGGTTAAAAAATTGAAATATGATTAATAAATACCAGATTTTGAAATGGCCTCTAGCACCTTTACTTTTGAAGATATCGAATTGCGGTTTCCGGTTTTTTTCATACCTTTGTATACTCAAAACTGTGTACATGAAAATGGGGGGTCAACTGCGAACCCTCACTTTTGGTCACGCGTCAGCCGCGTATGCGGGCAAGAATCTAAAATCAAGTCACATATTCTAAAACTAGAGGTGACGTGCTACAAATTTTTCCTCTGCCATTTTTTTTGCTCAGATCAACTGTTTAAGCATGAAATGCATTTGAGCCGTCTTAAAATGAACACCCTGTATAGACTCGTCTGATTGGTCACAACAGATTCTTATTGGTATAAAAATAAATATTAGAAGCATAAATTAGTTAAAATTGTAACGTTTATGTCAGATATGTACATATTTTTGCTTATTGGTGTTCCATCAAATCGTTTTCTTAAACCAAATACTTGGTTAAACTATAATAATAATTGGGTAATATAGTCACAGAGAACAACTCTAAAGATTTACAAAGCGATAAAAATGTGTCATTAATGATATCTAATTTTATTTGTCGTAAAAATAGCTTTTATATTATTTCAATAATAGTTCCTTAATAGTTTATTTATTTAATAAAATGTTGGGAAAAACCAAAAGTCATATTATTGGGAATTGTAGCTCTGGTTTTTTTTGGGAAGGAGGAGAAGTATATTGCTCAAGAGACGCCTCTGTGAGCCTTAAAACATAGAAAAATTCAGAAAAAAGAAAATTCAGAACAGTACCCCTTCCGGTGGATTGATGAAAATTATTGAAAATTGAGGAGCCTAAGACACTTCCTGTCGTGACAGGAAGAAAAAAAAGAAGTTACTATTGATTGGATGACTTCTGTTGAAAAGGTTAATGATCGATCCACACCACCAATCGATCCACCACTTTTACTCTACTCTGAACATCTCAAAATGGATGTCTCCAGTAAAAATTCAAAATCTAAAATTTATTAAATTTAACTTATCTTTTTAAATCTTATACTCTCAAAACTTTAGCGAACATAAATAAAATATGTTTTTTAAAAAACAGGAATTTCTGATTTATTTATTAATTATTTTCAACCCTATGCCCTATTCTCGCCCTACACTGCCTATCATTTTTTTTTAGGGAGAGATCCCTTTCATCTGATTTCTTCCTCAGTCTACTGAACGGTCCAGATTAGTCTCTACTTATATCAGATACGAGGTTACTGCTTCGGACTATAAACATGAATTCCATTATCGCTGTAATCTCCAATATATTTTTAATTATACATTTTATTTTTTTAACCTTAAGACATATTTAATTCAATCCTAACCGGAAAACGGTTTTCGTTGCCGTATTAACTTTACTTCCTTATCTTTTATTATACAAAAAAATGTATTTCTTAAGTATTCTTTTTCTTTTTAATAAAATTTATCTTATGATTGCATATATTTTTGTCCCCTTTCAGAAATGTGGGAAACAGAGCAATTAGGAAACGCTAATTTTACTTAAAATTATAAAATAAAAGGCTTCTCGTTATCCGAGCGGCTAGAAGCGGAAACCGCTAATTGTGGATACTGGATTCGGATTCAATTCCCGTTTATTTATTTTTTTTTTTTTGCCCATGGATTTAATTAAATGAGAATATAAAAAGAGACAAAGTATATAGCTATCCGTCTCGTTTCATGAAATCAGTAGTTGAACGTAAAAACCCGCCGGAAGCTGTATGAGTAATATTACTTTTTCCAATTTTTGTGTTTTATACTTTAAAAATGAAGAAAACTCTACCTGAACCACAGTATTTCATTACATTTTCAACCCTTGTGAAAATAAAAAGAAAAACCTGTTAAAATACCATTGAATAAAATTAAGGCAGGAAAACATTTTAATATTATTTTTACTTTAATTAATCAATACGCAACTGCGTAATACACTGACGCAAAAAGAAATATGATGAACGTATGAGTACAGTATATTTATGAAATATAAATAATAATAATAATAATAATAATAATATAAATAGTAAATAAATAAGTAAATGAAATAAAATCACTGGAAGGGAAGGTCATCCAACGATGACCATCATAAGTCGGTTATTACAAAATGCGGAATGGATTGAATACGAAGGATGTCTTGATTATCTCACGACCAGGTGATAGCGAGGGCCATCGGCGCCTCAGTCTGCGAGGGGGATTTGACAGGAAGGTGCAGGACAAGTTGCTGATTAAGGGATTAAAATGTAGGTAAAGTTTGGAGTGGAATTTGGTGTAGCGGGACTGGGCAAGATCAGAAACAGAACGATAGGTGCAGCGCCAGGAGCTCGGCTTTTTCTTCATCTGACTTCGACCATGAGCCGTCAGTTCTCCTGAGTGGGTGTGAAGTGTGTTGGTATTTTAGAATACTTTTCGTGGCTGTCCACTTTGAGTTGTCATTAGTTGAAAGCGATTCAGTGAAGGTTAGGTCTCTTGGTTAAACAGTCGTTTGTGAGATGGTTAACTTGTGTGTTGCCATAAGGCTCTGGCACGCCTTTTCTTTGTAATCAGTTGTCTTATCTAGAGAGGTAAGTTGAAGTGTGAAGCCGAAGTTCTGCAACTGGTAGCAGTTGTAGCATGCCAGATGCTCTCCTAAATGCTAGTAGTTAGGTGATGAACATTGCCATCAAGATGTTCTACAGTTTTGAGTGATACTTTTTAAGTCTAGTCTTTGTTCAAGTTGTTCTCTGGAAAGGTCCTAGTCAATTGGGTCCAGTAATCCCAGTTTAGATTTAGGAGGAACAAAATTAAAATCATCCACAACAACAGCGTGTCTAACATCGCAGTGCTCCACTACTTTCCGAACCTTGTCTACGCTATTTTTCGGATTATTTTCGAGGTAAACATTTTCCGGAACCAACATCTACACACTATTGGCGTCACAAACATCATTCATTTCGCTTTCAGGAAAGCTTGAATTGTTCTTAGGCGTTGAAAGAGAGAAATACATCCCCTGCCCTACCTATAACCTCCTTGGGAAGAGCTTGCTTCGGGATATTTAGTTACCCCTATTGCCATCTCCCACTTTCCCATCACGAAACTTTCCTAAAGTATCAGGATGAGTTAGTTCAGCATTAGAGACTACTGCAGCGTTCATCTTGCACCAATTGGAAGAACATTAGATTTCATTAATAAGCCCATAAACCGGAATACCCCCTCCACAAAAAAAGAAAAGACTGTCAATAAAAATTCTGCGTATATTTTTGGTCATACGTTTATTTTATGTCCCACAGCGTAGGAAACATAAAAAAATACTTAAAAAAATAACGGCAGTGTTATCTCATTTATTGAAATGAAATAAACAATATTTTATTTTACAGATGGCAGCATCCGTTTTAGCCCACTGCCCTTGATATCAATAATTTTTATTTATTACCTAAATTTTATTACAAAATTAATGTATTTTTGATTCATTTATTTTTTATTACATTGGCAATTATTTTTCACTGGGTACTGGTTTTGTTAAAAGGAATGATGTGAATATTTTATATTTTATTGTAATTTATATTTATTTTGTTTTTTTATATATTTATTATTTATACATATTTATTTTTTATAAAAAAAAGTAAATAATACAAAAATAGTGAAGTATAAAAATTGGGTAGGAAAATTTAAAACAAAAACCCATTGTTAAAATTAAATATTCACGCATATTTATATTAATTCTATTACGATAATTAATTCTATGTAGAGAAATGAATTTATGTTGAAAAATTTCTGCGTAAAAAGTGCCAAAAAGCCCACAAATTTAGTAAATAGACTAGCACTATCGTACAATACAGTCAAATGGCACCTTAGAGCAATAACAAACATTTATTGGGAATAATATAACAAATAAAAGTGTGTGTAATGAGAATAAGGAGTTGGAAGGAAATTGTTGAACTATTTTTTGGGGGGAAATCCCCCCCCTGCCAAAATGAGAAATCGATTCAGTAAAATCATTTCTTTGTTCGGTTACTGATTTTATCGAAAATATCTTATTTATTTACCAGTGCCACCAATTCGTAAAAAAAAAAAAACAAATTTGGACTTCCTGCGATTTCACGTTTTTAGAATTGAAGAAAACGTGACGACATAGCCACCCCAGAAATCCATTGTTAATCTTATCAAATTGGATTTAAATGTTGCAGGTAATCGATTGCAGTGTGATTCATTTTCTTCAAAAGATTCAATTTAATGTGTCAAATGTCCTTTTTTATTTTTTTCTGTTTTCAGTGGTGTAAAAAATAAATTGAAGGTTAAATTATGGTAACAGGAACAGGAAGTGACAGTTGGTAGTTGACGTGTCAATTTCGTTTTGATATAAAAAAGAAATTGCCCATCGGCTACATAGAGTGAAACGTGAAAATCATTTATACTGACACACAGCTGCAAATGAAATGAGCGAAACCCAAATAAATGCCCATATCTTTTATTAATTGCCATTTAATTAATTTGAAATGTTTCTCCAATGAACAAAATAAATATTGTATATACGGGGTGTTCATTTTAAGAAGGCTCAAATGCATTTTATGCTTAAACGGTTAATCTGAGTAAAAAATCTCAAATGTGCCTCCTCAGATACAGAGAGCAGTTGATAACCACCTGGCTAACCTGGCTTGCGGAGCCAGAAAAGGCACCTTTGAAGGCACAGTGTACATGCTTCACAAGTTGAGTAAAGTGCCTTAATTGATAAATTAAGGAATAAGTTTGATCCTTTACATGAAGGATATTGATCACTTAAATATGTGGCAGGAGGTTTCCAATTTTTTTTGGTAATTAAACGCAACTCTCCCAAAAATTACCAAATAATTATTAAACCTTCTTGTTTGTAACAGATGTAAAATTAATTTTTAGCCATTTTGTGTATGCTTGAGAACATCTAAAGCTCTTAACATTTGATTTTTCTTAGAAAAATCACTCGGGAAAACGACTTATTTCACGATATTAAGAAAAATACTAGCTTTACTGCCTTGGCAATATTTTTAATAGAAAGGGGATGAAAAAATACATAGAAATGACCTATCGCGTGCTCTTCTTTCTCTTTGATAACAAGTTAAAAAATTGAAATATGATTAATAAATACCAGCTTTTGAAATGGCCTAGCACCTTTAATTTTGAAGATATCGAATTACGGTTTCCGGTTTCTTTCATAACTTTTTATACTCTTTAAACCTGTGTATATGAAAATGGGGTCAACTGCAAACCCTTACTTTTGGTCGCGCGGCAGCCGCGTATGCGAGCAGAAATCTAAAATCAAGTCACATATTCTGACACTAGAGGTGACGGACAACAAATTTTCTCTACCATTTTTAGCTCAGATTAACCATTTAAGCATGAAATGCTTTTGAGCAACTTCGGCGATTTTGAGATACAAAAAATTTATTATTTTTATTTTTACCCACTCTCATTAGTGATGTAAATCGGATACGCCGGAAATATCCGTAATTTAGAAGTGCCCTAAGTGCTAAATAATGTTTTTTTTCCCAAATCGGTCAGTTTGTCTGTTATTCTGAGAATCGACTGTAAAAGAAAAAAAAAGTAAAAATTTAAAATTGTAATTCCAAGAATAATTAATAATTTCAGGTGGCTTTACGTCCAACTCCCGATCAGATATCTTGGACGGAAGTGAACTTCTGCTTCACTAGAAATTTCTTTTGCTACTATTACAAAAAAAAAAAAATATTCAAGGCCAAAACCGGAAATCAAACCTGGAATGACGGGACAAATTTTCTTATTTATTTTTCTTTAGGAATTATCTCAAAAACTCTATTTCCTTTCAATCCTAGTAAAAGATAGATAAATTTAAGTATATTATTTTATTGGAAGTGCCATTTTACATCGTCGTTTTATGCGATTATTTTTTAGCGAGTGTTCGCATCAGGTTTTCATTAATTTATATTTATTTTTCCAGATTTTTCATTAGTGTCCGCTGGTTTTGGTCGATTATCACCAAGTTCATCAACTAAATTTTATCTACTTTCCAAGTTAGTTCATTATCTTTCATAATATTTTTGTTTAAATTTAATTCTTTGTAATTACAATTTTAAAAAAACGATAAATGCGTCTTCAGCATCCCAAAATTGATTACAATTCCAGAGGAGAACCTTTAACGTTCACTAAATTGCCGCAGAATGTGACCCTAAACCCAGATTGGTTATCACCAACAACAGACACCACTGCTGGATCGCTGGAAGAATCCATACCGCTTGGATTAATTTTGCACGGTTGGCGAGGACAGAGTAATTCTTCTTTGAGTCAAGAACTTGGAAAAGGTATCTCTTTATCAAGATATTTCTTTGATGAAATTTGGTACGTTTTCTTTTCTTGTATAGAGAATGGGTCAGCATAACCCAAAATGGTAATAAATTCAAATTAGATATCCGGTTTAGGTGCCACCATCGAACCGGAAAAGAAGCTTTGAATACATATTCATTGTAATATAATTATTGTTAACATACTGTAAATATGTTCCACGGCCCTGAAGATGAGCTAGTCCCTAGGTCAAAAGTTCGGCATTATAAAACAATACAAATTATAAAACTGGCAATTATTTTTTCATCCAATTGAAACTATGAATCAGTCACCAAAAATAATGAACAGTAATTTAATTACCTTTTTAGTTTTCAGTCTTTTCAGAGTAATATTTGGTCTTATCACTCTTTAAATTTTAACAACGTTTCAAATATGAATCTAAAATTTCAAATTTGGGGGGAAAATTATTGACAAGAAGTGTAATTTTTATGAATAGATTGTTGGGGTGATTTTTTTGGGGGGAAATAGTAACTGAAACATTTATTATATTGAAGTCAACTGCTTTTCGTGCGAAATCATTTAATTATATGAACTGCGCTGAGAGGATTTACTAATATTCGTAAATATATGGAATATTTTTTAATTTCAGCATTATTAGACAGCTACAAATCATGGAACCTAGTGTCGGCTGATTATTCCTTAGCAGTGAACAGAGATTATTTGAACGCAGTAAACGAAGTGATGCCGGTCGCTAAGAAAGTGGCCAAATGGTTGACAGAATTGATAAATGATGGCCATGCCAGTCCGGAGAAGATAACATTAATTGGATTTAGTCTGGGTGCCCAAGTGGCCGGCATTGCAGCCCAAGCTTTGAGATCTCTTAATTTTACTGTTGGCAAAATTGTTGGTAAGTTTGAGATTTATTCTTTTATACCTCGAGATCCTAACATTAATGACTAACGTAAATTGTTGAAAGAAATTAATTAAAAACAATTGTTTTTACGAATTGGCCGATGTGGGCAACACCGTACGATATATTCCAATTAAGTTTGACGGTAAATATAATAAAATAACTTTTATTAACTTAACACTAAATTGCAATTAATAACAATGAAATCGTCTAACACAGAACTTCAAGTTATAGATAATGGTTATTCCATTGATATGTTGATCATCCCTAAGGCATCATGAAAGACATTGACCTCCTTCAACAACAGCCAGGTGTAACTATCTCCAGCTTTTCTTCACCACTCATGTACGGCACCCCATCTCCACGAAGTCATCCTCGTGGTCTTCTACCAAACTGGATGCTCTTCGTATGCGTTTCGTGACCATTCTATAAAGATGGCCAAGCCAGCGTAGCTTCCCTATCTTCATAACTTCACTCTTTATACAGGTCTTACAGTTTAAAGTTCTTCCAAATCCTGTACCAACCATTTTCCACTTCTGGTCCGAAAATTCAACGTACTGCAAAAGGTTTCATTCTCTGGAAGTTCTACCTCATTTCCACTGCCTTCCTCATTCTATTTTGGTGAGTCAAGCGCAGAACTAATTAATTTCTATATCCAGCGGCGGTTCTGCTATCTATGTCAAATTCTAGTTCATTTCAGTGAATGTAGATCGTAGATACTTGAACTAGCTCTGAATTGGTGTTCCCCAACTTGTAAAATCCTGAATCTTTTCAGTTCTTCTCAACATATATTTCGTCTTATCCTGATTTACTGGTGGTTCTAAATCTGCTGTCTATTCTTCTAATCCTAAATAGACTGCATTTCTTGCTTATTAGTGCTACATCGTCTGCGTCAGATAAAATATTGATAAAAGCGGCTATAAATGTTATCTCCCGGATGTACCATTGTCACGGTCATCTCGAGTACCAAATTATGTTGTAGCGGCGATAATGGGACTGCTCTTCTCATCAACCAAGTGCCATTCTGGAAATTCCTACGATAAAACCATTCTGCCGCTGTGTCAGTCAGTGTGATTCGCACTAGTCTGACGAATCGATATATTTATATTACTTATTATATTAAAAAAGTGCTTTCATTTACCAAATAAAGGCATACATCAGAGCCGAATCGTATGGTAAATAAGGTTCCAACAGTTATCAAAGACAAACAAAGATAAAACCAAAATGAAAGTTGACACGTAAGCGAAATACGTACACACGTATTGTTTAATATTAATGTTTTTGAAAATGTAAAGTTGGATGCTAAATAAAATATTTAAATAATTTCAAACACTCTAAATAAGAAAACTCTCCCTCCTCTCTCCTTCTACAATACTTCTGTACCAATCACTAACCAAGTACGATATCTCGGACTACATCTTGACAAACGACTAACTTGGGACCCCCTAACACGAGACTCAAAGAAATTGACCTCAGTCTTAGGTACAAAATGTTGAAAAGACTACTCGACAGACGTTCAAAACTGACCCTGACGAACAAACGAACACTATATACCGCTCTACTTGCCCCAATATGAACGTACGGAATACAACTCCACGGAAGTGCCAAAAAATCGAACATCAACCGACTTCAAACCTTACAGTCTAAAATTCTAAGAACCGCTCCCTTCTACGACTCCAATCATACTACGAGTATACACTCTGATCTAAATATTCCTCTCGTTTCTGAAATATCCCCAATCTCGTTACACAAAACTCCACTCAAATCTATAGACAGTCACTACAACCCTCTGATCTACAACACATGTCTGCTACAACACTTCCTTCGAATCCACAGCGCAGACTAAAGCGGCGGTGGCCACGCGATTATCTCAACACATAACGCGCCGATCTCCTAGTATGGTTGCTGTGTAAGCTTGCCAATCTGGCGAACTAACGGCTTCCATCACTGGATGGTCGTCGTTCACTCCAATCATGCCCTTGGCGCACATGCATGTGCGCGTCTATGTATGTTACACACATATATACGTGCATATGTATTTGCACTATTCTTATCTCTCATCTCTTTTGCTTGTTGTACTGCATACAGTTGCAAAATAAATAAACAAATACAACAAATATATATATATATACAATTTCAAATTGGTTAGTTTTGCATTTCCCATCGGTGAAAATGAATTTCAAAATGGACAAATATATGCTAAACGTTAAAACATGTAGAAACAGTGTGACAAACATTCCTCTTATTGTAAATTGTTTCAAATTAAATAAATACCAATGGGAAACAAGATCAGTTTGTCACCATTCTAATTGCCTTTTAAAATTTAATGGAACTAGAGTGGAAATTCCATGTTTAGATCTAGCTAGTCAATTTAAATTGAACAACCATTTTGAGATCATATTTCCGTTCTGTGCGATTTGAGGACAATTGAAATTGTTCTCAACTTTAACCCTACCAAAACATGAGGAAGTCAAATGATGTCTTGTTTTATCCAACAGAATAGTAATCACACCTTGATAGAACCAGAATCATGTGCCTAGGTAGCCCTCAATTTCGAAGAAATAGTTTTTGCTTTACTATTTATTCTGGTTTTAGTTTACAGTTTAGTTAGTTCAAGTAGTTTTTATTTGATCGTACGAAAAAAGTACTATCGTCAAACCGATGTTTAACGATTTATTTCATTTATGTGGTAATCATCATTTATCAGTGAATCTTAGCAGTAAAAATAGGCTAATGTTAAATAAAATAATGATAAAAAAAGAACCAATGAGGCACCAGAAATAACGTTAATTGGGTAAACGTAAATTCCAAAACACAAAAAGGCGATTATTAATGAATATTTCATAATTTTGGTGTGGCAAGAATAAGTTCCATTTGTAGAATTCTGGATTTAATTGCTTCGCGTCCATAGATGGTGCAGGAGCATTGTGGATATATCCTTGCAATTCTTCTTCAATGTCCAAGGAGTTGGATAGAGATAATCATGGTTCTTAATCTTGTGCTGTAGAAACTTCCGTTTTCTAGTTTTCGTGGTTGTTGATGAACCTAGGTTTTTTCTTTTTCCCTTCTAACTTCCTACATTTTTGAATCAGAAGTACAAAAAGTTGCATTTTGGGGCTAGTTCAGGGTTTAGTTATTGGCTATGGAGTCTCTGTCATCTCATTACCGGCCACAGACCTCTCTCTCACTCCCTCACTCTTTGTATTCTTTAAACCCGAGAAGGAATCCGATTAGAGGACTTAGTTTTTTTTTTTTTTTTTTTTTTTTTTTTTAGTAGTTCAATAGTAAATGTGGAGGCGCTTTCAGGATATCTATAGATTACACTTTTTCGTTCCTCTGATAATTAGTTGTGGAACAGCAGATCCTGTTTCGAAAAGAGTTATTTGAGTATTATAAAGTTAATATATAATTTCATATTTGATCAAATGATGGCGAAATTTATGGCATGAGTTAAAGAAGTATCTGAGAAAACATATTGTATTTTTATACGAACAATATCATAAAAATAAATCCTAAAATAGTAAAGGTTATACTTTATCTATTTATTTTTTAATATTTCAGCATTGGATCCAGCTTTACCATCATTTGATGCAGTCATGGACGAAGCACGTCTCTCACCAGACGACGCAGACCATGTAATCGTAGTGCACACAACTGGTGGAATTTTAGGAGTTGCCGATCCAGTTGGACATATTGATTTCTATCCAAATGGTGGCATCGATCCTCAACCAATGTGCACAGCATCAAGTTATCAATCAAGTTAGTGGTAATTAATTGTTATAATAAATAAAATAATAATCATTTTCTATGATGTAATTTTTGTCCATTCAAGATATTGTAATGGGGGTAAATGAAGATAACCCATCTTTGAGGAAGGAGACCCCACCGAAAAAAATACACAGTCCTCTAGATTTGG
The DNA here is from genome assembly GCF_049639745.1 of Rhodnius prolixus. NCBI lineage: Eukaryota > Metazoa > Arthropoda > Insecta > Hemiptera > Reduviidae > Rhodnius > Rhodnius prolixus. The sequence continues at coordinate 6,531,665 of NW_027411583.1, read as the reverse complement.
GGTGGTTGTACGTTGGGTAATCCTCTCCAAACATGGGGGGGGGAATCTTCGGTGAAAATTTGATATCGAAAATTTTTCAAGATCGTAAAAATTGTTCATGCTCAACATAAAGAAGATAAAATGAATAACAAAACATTTAACGAATAACGTGTTGACAATATTCTTTTGAACGTATAAAATCCATTCTTTCAGACAAACAATTGTGATGCCAGGATAAGTAAATTGTCGTCAGACTGATGAATGATAATTACAAGTTTATTGGCCTGAGTGATTGCCATGACGACAGAAACTGAATGAATGGAAGTCATTACAAGTCTCTGACGTCCTCGTTCAGCTGCTTTAGAATAATCATTTTCATTAAATAGTTACAACTTATCACTGACACAGGTAAAAAATTTTGTGTAAAACTAAAAATATGGGAGGTACTTCCGTTTTAAATAATATAATGGAAACAATGGATGCGAAATCTTGTAATCAACGCTGATAATTATAGTCTTGAGTAAACTACGATTTCCTTTCAATGACGATAATCATTCTGACCAAATAATTCTAACTTGGAATTTTTAATGACAGGCCAAGCGTTATTAAAAAAAAAAAAAAAATGTAAATGAGAAGCAGTCGTGAGAAAGATCTTTCAATTTATTCTCTTTACTGAGACAATGCCTTGAACATTAATGTGCACAATAATATTCCTCAACAATGGCACTCCATGAATCAATGGCATCGTGCGCCCATTTAGTTGGACTTTATTGTGCCAGCCTTGTCAATAAAATCTACCTTGAATGGCTAAAAAGTATTTTGATGTTAAATAGATAATTGATTTGCTTTCAATCCACAATCTACTCCACAATCAACTCCCATTTTCGACTAGGTCTTCAGAGCAATGGCTTCAATGATTTTCTTTGATTTTGGTATATTTGTAGGCAATCAATCATCTTATAAGATTTGCTTTGTTTCATTGTATGTGCAGTGAAATGCAGTCATTCAGCTTCGTATAAATATCTGGCTGATGCTATACTGAATGGCGGATTGGAAGCTACAAAATGTGAAGACTGGTTGCAATATGAAGAAGGAAAATGCATTGGAAATCCAACAACATTTTTAGGCATCAATGTGGACAGAAGGTATATCCATTTTTTGTTTTTTGTTTAAAGAGAATTGCAAAACGAAATACATAATAATTTTGTTTTGAAAGGGAGCGCCAGAGCTAGTATTTGTGGACTGAGTGTTCGGAATTGTTGATTAGGATTGCTAAAATCGGATGGAAGTTCTTGATAAATGAATGCCCAAGCAATGCCTTCATGCTAGGTAGCCCTTCTAACAAGCCAATCTCCAAAGATCTAATTGGGTATACACTCTGCCATTATCATCTCAGCTTCATTTTCTTAATAAACTTCAATAAATCCAGAGTAATAAAGCCCCCGCAGGGCATGCAATGGAGAGAGTGCTCAGAAAGTTGGGCGTCAAGGCAACTATTAAATTAGGGCAGGTAATCTGGTGGAGTGGTTCCCTTAAGTGAAACCCTAAATAGCCTCCGGCTTTTAGAAAGACGGAATTAACTGCGCCTCTGAGGCTCTTATTAAAACCAAGTGATGGATTCTTCTCCAACTTTGGTACAAACCTAGCAACAGTCTGTCGGTTAGATCCACAATTAGATGAATAGATTTATTTATTTATTTTTACAAATTAAATATGGTCCAGCTCAATAAAAGATCTTATTACATAATGAATAAAAAACCAAGGACGTTTATTTCTTCAAAGATCTTATAATTGGGTCACTTTCAGAAGGAGTAAGCTCACATATTTTGGTAGTCCTGATGCTTTCGAAGCTAAGAAGAAGCTGCAAGAAGATGCATATCGAGTTCGCTTTGATTTATTGCTGTTCCTGATAGTGAAGAGGCATTTAATGCAATTTGGAAGTTCATTGAAAAATTATAATCTTTTATCTTTAATGTGCAATAGCTAGCTGAATAGGTAAAAAAAAAAGTAAAGTAATGCCTATTTTTTCAGTTTGGCTTTACGTCCAACTACCAATTTTAGGTGTCGTGGATGGAGGCGACTAGCAAACTTTACTGTAAATTTCTTTTATTAAACATTAAATATTAAATAAAATCCAAGGCCTAAGACTGTACTCTCGCGAACCATCGCGTCTAACCGCTCGGCTACCGTGGCGCCTTAGATCCACAAATACATGTACGATCTATAACCTATTCATTGAAAAAATTATAATCTTTTATCTTTAACGTGCAATAGCTACCTGAACAGGTGAATGATCAGAAGAATTCTGAAGGATGCTTTGATAGGTTTGGAGTCGTGCTGTTAGGTTAGACCAACATCTGGAGGGGGTTTGAGGAAGTGCCGTAGGAATTCATTCGCCTGGCATCAGCCAATAGAGTTCTTCTATAATAAAATTAGTGTTTTTATTTTCTATTTTTATGAAACTGCAGTAAAAATTACTCTAATCAACATTAACCAGCAACTGTCTTTCAACACGCAACGTACATAACATCAGGGTTCAAGAGCTAGAGTGTCAGTTGAGTCACACACGACATATGGGTCTCAGTATGCGCCTGGTTGTATAGGCTAAGCCTGCACAGCTAAAGTGTATTGCGGTGCTAGTTTCCCTACCTCCTGCTAGATCTTAGATTTTATTTATTATGTTAATATGAGATATTTACATGAAAGATGTTACTCGCTTCCATTCATCAAAAAATACTGACTTCCTCTTTACCTAGTGACGAAATAGAAGAAGAAAAGGGAGGGGGAAATAAAGCCAGGCCACTAGAGGGAGCCATATATCACATCCGAGCGGCACCTTTCAACGCCAGTGCCACCTAATACTTGGCTATTATTTGAAAAGTTGCGTCAGTAATGATTCCTTTTACTCCATTCTGTTTTAATTTTCTCTGTTTTCACTTTCTACAGCAATCTTTCAAAAATTTCGATTTTCCTATTTCCGGCAAAAAAAAGTAGTTTTCACAAATTAGTGAAAATTAAAAAAGATAAAAATTGCAAAAAGTTTAAATTTCATATTTTTCGTTAAGGTGCTATTTCTCCTGAGGTGACCATTACTATATCCGTTTTCTCTTTATTATTGCATCATTTCCTACTTCTATTCCTTCTCTAATAATAATCCTATTTCTTTTTTACGCATGTCCTCTTTGAAAGAGACCAAGTCTGATCCCATATGTACGAATTCCTTCTATTATTTGGGGGAGATTCGCTTAGATTAGATTAGATTCAACTAGGGCGGCCTCAAGGCCTACGCCACTGCGACCCCTTTGCGATCTATTATGGCTCCCCTTACTTTAATAAAGCTCACCCTCCAGACCCGTCCTTTTGATCAGACTCTTAATTCTGGAGAACGACACTTCGGTAAAGTTCACAGGGCCTTGGTTTTCACCTCCCCGAGAAGTAACATCCTTAGCCCAGACATGCCCCTCACACTGACACAAACACGTGCAGTGCCTGTTTCCTCTTCTTCCTGACAGAACCTACAGAGGCTATCATCTGCCAGGCCCATGCGATGTATGTGTTTTCTGCTGTGGCCTGGTTGGCCTACAATTATCTTTATACTCGATTATTGAAATTGCTGTGTGACAAGGAGCATTATCGTGATGCAACACCCACTTGTTCTTGATGAATTTCAATAAACGAGTTTTTGACATTCCTGTGGCTTCTCAGCCTCCTTATTCGCCTGACATGAGTCCTTGTGACTTTTTTTTTCTTTCCGAAGTTGAAAAATCACCTCAAGGGAATTTATTTTGGGACAGTCGAAAACATTCAAATGGTTGTAACCGACCAGCTGAAGGCTATTCCAGTATCGGAGTTCGAGCTCTGCTATGTGGAGTGGAAGAAACGTCTCCAGCGCTGTGTGGCTTCAGAAGGAAGTTATTTTGAAGGTGACAATATAGAATTGTAATTCTTTTTGAATGAAAAAATTTAAAAAACTCGTATTTACAGACCTCGTATAACCCTACGGCCTTGACGGATGAGATTCACTTGCTATCGTATATTCGAGTATACATACCAGATTACCGTTTGAAGAGTTCTAACTGCCTTTCGGGCGTAACTTCCCTATTCGCTTGCTCCGTACTCCAAAAATATTCCCAAAATCCTTAGTTCCTTAGCATTTATCTCTCTCTACATCATCATCAGTTTTAGATCTGGACCAGTTTCTATTTTAGATCAGTTCATTTTGGGCTAAAATCACCTCCTAGTCGTCCGTCGAGAATAAAGTTCAAAGTTGCTCAACTTCAATTTGCAAAACCATATTTTATGACTCACCAAATAATCGATCATCAGAATCGAATAGAATAGTTTGGTATTTATTGAAAACTAATTATTTCATGCTCCGTTTTTCTTCGCAGTGCCGTAGGAAAATATTACTTAAAAACCAGAAGAGAGCCACCATATGGTGAAAAAGGGATCACCACAACACCAGAAGGGAATCTGGACAAACCGACTGTGATAGTACAATTGAATGAATCAACAGGAGATAGTGCTCAACTAACTTGTAATTTTAGTTACTTCAATTTTCTTTTAATTATATTATGTTTTATAATGCGATAATTATCTGTAAATATAGACACATTTTTTTATTATAACTGAAATATGAGTTATTTTTATAATTCCTAGAGTAAGTAGGAGTGCCTTTTAAGTAAGGTAAAAGCACTTTAGGGTTCTGTAAAGGGGTCGACCCTTTATACTCTGTGGAGTAACTTATACGATATCTTATGCTAGAATGGGGTTTAATAAGACCCTGGTCAACCTTGGGATGAAATCCGAATATTCTATTGCTCGTAATTGGCCTGCAGTAATTTTAAGTATCTATCCACTGTTTGTTCAATTAACAGAAGTCGAGTCTAAAAGATTCTTTCGACCAAGTATCGTGGACATTTCAAATTTCAATTTGAAAATCAGTGGTGAACGTTCACACGCCCTTACTCTTCTAAATTAATTTCAATTAATTGAAAAATTGTACTGATACTTCTTAATTGTTTACTGAACATTTAATTAATATCAAAAGCCTAGCTTTATGGGCCTAGACTCTAATAGCATTGTAATCGTGGCGTCTTCTTTTGTAGATGATTGTGCCTCTTAGATCTTGATAAAGTATTAAACTGAGTTACTACTACATTCAATGAACGATTTCTGAGGCGTCCATGAAAGGTACTTAAGTTTTAAAAAGGGTACGGACCAAAATATTGGGTCCTAACGTAACCAGAAGAATTAGTGAGCGGATCACAGCGGAAAGTAAATAACAGCCTACTGTCCCCCCTCCCAAAAATCCGGAAACTTGTAAGATGGACAAATGATAGTGATTTCAAGAATTTGCCGCGACCCATTAACAACTTGTGGTTGTGAAACCCAGGTCACAGGCTGGGAAGAAAGAATCTTGAGAAATAAATACATATTTTGTATGTAGCAGATTAGTAATTGTATTCCAGGCGGCGTTATTTGGAATAAGACAATACTGCGAGGCGTTGGAGAGAGGATTCAGAACAGTATTTCAGAGCTCTTCAAGCTCGTTGACTGTAAGAGAACATCTTCTTATCTACAGAATGTTCTCTTATAGTCATGAAGCTTGAAAAAAAAAAAGACTTGGCTAAACTCCGGACTTGAATTCTAAGCTAGCAAGAAAATGCAGAAAAAGTTCTATAGTACAAGGAAAGGTTGGATAAGCTTTTCTAATCCCTAGACATTCTGGAGAGGGGTTCATGACAATAAAATACCATTTCACCAGCCGAGAAAGGACTAGCACATCATTTGGTGGATTCAAACCTTGCCTTGGCCATCTTAAAGCAAGATCTAGAAGTAGAGGCTGAGGAAATGGAGAGTGGCTCGTTGAGATGTACCCACAGAAACTCCAGGAATCCTGAATAAGAAGTGGCTAGTCCACTTCCCCCGAGTGGTTGAGTGTTTAGGTTATTAAATAGCCAGGAAAAAGTTGAATAAAAAATTTATTAATTTGTTTTATCGCTTGAAAACTATCGATTATACGGTAGTATATCTAAATAAATAAAAAAAAAAATCGACAAATAAATGCTTAATTCAGGAAAATTTTATTTAATTCTTTATTACTGTCACTTTATGGGTGATATTGATGATTAAATGTAGACATTTCAATCAAATATTACGTCGCTTATATCATACGAATTCATTTTAGGTCGTTTTCTTTTAATTTTTATCTTCTGACGAGCTAAATAATCGCGCAAAATTATACGTTCTTCTTCTTCCGTCAGTTTTATCGGCGTTTCTCTTAATTCTTTCTTTGATTCTACTTCCGCCCCCCCCCAAAAAAGAAGATGATTATTGTCTCGATAATTATTATTCTGTGATTTGTTTTAAGAATTATTTTTCACTCACCGATTGGCAGTTCAATTCTTTTACCGATTTCCGGCACAGTCACTGTTAAATTGAGTTTAAAAATTAGGCGCTTTATTCCATTCAATATTTTAATTTAATAGAATTATTATATTTAATTAATTCGGTTATAAAAATGGTACTACCAGGTAAAAATGCTTCTCCGTATGTTGTCCTGAATCCTTTCAAATAATCCTCATCCTCTTCAACTTCCTGAAGAGGGAACAAAAATAGTATAAGGAAACTTAATTTGAATACAATTTGTATCTAGTCCGCAAATTTATTCTTAGAGTTGTTTTTTTTTTAAAATATTTTACTTTCTTCCGGTATTTTGCGATTACGTACTTTTCAAAAATTCCCAGCTGTTTAAAAAAAAAAGAAAAAGTGATGTTGTTTTCCCTTATACAGGGTGACCATGGTTACAGGCTCCACCCACTTATCATCTACTTGGATTAACACTTCCTTATTTTCTTCTTTTGTTCTGCTTTACTTAGCGGAAATACAATTATAGAACATGAGAGGGAGAGAGAAATAGGAGGTTTGAGAGGGGCTAAGGCTTCTAGAGGTTCTTACATTGTTAATGTGATCGAAGAAGTAAGGTTATTCCCAATGTGATTTCACTAACCCTGAGGAACTCTGTTAATTCAGTCATAATAACCAACTTCTGTAAGAAAAAGAACAATCCAATGTTTTGTTTTTATTTCTTACAAGAAAGAAACTAATTAGAATTTTTCACAAAATTAAATCTATTGGATAATTTTACTAACTGTGATTACCTTTTATTAATATTTTTCTTTAATTTTTCTCGATTTTCTAACATTACGAGGGTCGTTTGAAAAGTCCGTGCAAAGTCATAGAGATAGCACTACTGGTGCGTATCGAGGTTATGTTTAGTTAGTAGCATCTCTTGGAAGAACACACACCAAGTTTCAGCCAGATCGGTATATTTCTTTGTGTTTGGCATTCGTTTGAATCGAGGAAGTCGAGTGATTTTCAAAAAATGGACGAAAAAGAATTTCGTGTGTTGATTAAACACTACTTTATGAAAGGCAAAACGCCTCAGGAGACTAAAGAGAAGCTTGATAAACATTATGGTGACTCTGCACCTTCGATTAGAACAGTTTATAAGTGGTTTCAAAATTTTCGGTGTGGCCATATGGACACAAGTGACGCTGAACGTTCTGGACGCCCTGTTGAGGTTACTACTCCAGAAATCATTGATAAAATCCATGATATGGTGATGGATGACAGAAGAGTGGAAGGTGCGTGAGATTGCTAGTGCTGTGGGCATCTCGAATGAACGGGTACATAATATTTTGCATCAACATTTGGACATGACAAAGCTATCCGCAAGATGGGCGCCGCGATTGCTCACGCTTGACCAAAAACGAAATCGTGTGAAGTGTTGCAAGGACGGTTTGCAGCTGTTCCAGAAGAATCCGCAGGACTTTAAGCGTCGTTTCGTCACTGTGGATGAAACATGGATACATCACTACACTCCTGAGACCAAAGAACAATCTAAACAATGGGTTACCAAGGGGGAATCTGCGCTAAAAAAGGCGAAGACCGTTCCTTCGGCCGGAAAGATTATGGCGACTGTCTTTTGGGATTCGCAAGGAATAATCCTCATCGACTATCTGGAACGGTGCATATTATTCATCGTTATTGGACCGTTTGAAAACCGAGCTGCAAGAAAAACGCCCACGATTGTCCCACAAAAAAGTCCTTTTCCTTCACGACAACGCACCAGCTCACACCTCAGCAGTTGTGGTCGCAAAATTAATGGAAATAGGGTTCCAACTCGTTTCACATCCCCCCTATTCTCCAGACTTGGCTCCCTCGGACTACTATTTGTTCCCCAATATGAAGAAATGGCTGGCGGGAAAAAGATTTTATTCAAACGAGGAGGTGATTGCAGAAACGAATGGCTATTTTTCAGACTTGGACAAATCCTATTATTCGGAAGGGATCAACAAACTAGAGCAGAGTTGGACGAAGTGTATAAGCTTAAAAGGAGACTATGTTGAAAAAAATAAAAAAGGTTTACCCCAAAAAATTAAGTAGTTTTTATTTTTGCACGGACTTTTCAAACGACCCTCGTATATTACTCCTTCTATGTATTTATTAGCTTGCATATATATTATTACTATGAATGCACTTACAGTTAATTAAGTGTACATCTCGAAGGTTAGATGATTAATGTAAATTTATGCAGATAATTTAGCTAGAATATAAATTATGTTCTCTATTTAGGGTTTCATTTTCAGATCGTCATTTTCTACAACTTTAGCCATATGTGAGCCTTAAATTCGAAGTCCTCTTGATGCAGGAACCGAGAGTAAGCACAAAACTGTAAGTGCCCTTTTTCGCTGCCTCCTTATTCTTTTATTCTTTGTAAGCACGTTTAGAAGTGGGTCATGAAATACTATAAATGGTAATGAAGCCTGACAGTTCTGGGCTGTCAGTTGGACGTTGGAGAAGCTTTAAAGCTCCAAATCTGTGGTCGTGACGTGCGATACGTCGTGTCCTTGCTTCCCAGTGAACTCCTTTTTTTTGATAACCAACAATTTTTTCTCGCTCTAAGCGTCGTGTACTATTATTGCAATGCTATCATTAGTAAGTTTGCGTTTTGCTAGGGGCGTACGTTTGATATGAAATACTTTGGACTAACCTGGGAATATAATGTCTTCTCGCAAGTCTTTTAAAATTTTTTAAAAAATGATTAAATCAATTATTTCTATAAATAGTGGAATAGACTAACCTCAATTTTGGGCACTTTTCTACGACAGTCGCACAAATGAGTTGGTTTTGGTTTTTCCAAAAGTGGAGGCGTTTTCTTCTGCAACTGTGTAGGCTGCGCCCTGAATAGATTACACATATTATTCAATTGTTTGCAAATTAATCCAAGAAAAACTAATTATGTATCAAAAAAGCATTGAATATTTTCCTACAGACCGTAAAATTTGACTGTTTAACGATTTCTGACTTTTTGGTTTGTCTTAGTCGAAAACGGCACCGTTTTCTAACTATAGACAGATAGTTTGCCACTAATATTTACGGTATGGCTGGCTCAAACCACCTACAAATCGCGTTCAAGTATTAGTAGAACAACTTTGCCAATTAGAACTGCATTAATTGCAGTAAACGTAAGCTATACTTTAGCTACTTTAAATAAGCTTTAAGTTAGTAAGCCACTTTAGATTTTGTGCTTTCCCTTAACACACATGCATAAGCGGAAGTTCTACAAACTTACTGGTTTACAAGATCTTGAGGTGTTTTCTTTTACCGGAAATAAACACCTTCAAATGGTTTTTGAAAATTAGTCAGTGTGTCTGTGTGGTCAATATAACTCAAAGTTAAAATTTTATATAGTTCCGGTGATATGGCTTTGAATACCATTAAAATCTTTATAGCGGGTAAAGTCGATCTAAGTATCGATTTTCGATTTCTTTTTGTTTTGTTAAAAGTATTATTCGATGAGAATAGATTAGCGATATCATCCGCAAAGATAATTATCCTATATCAGGATGGGTATATGAGGTTCATCACACGTCAGATCATGTAGAGTTCAGAACGAAATACTAAATTTTTTTTGTTCGGTTGAAGACTATGCAAAACTGCATTTCTCTAATTATTGATTTAGTTTAAATCATTTGAACTGTACGGAGATCAGGAAATACCACATTGAAAGAAGCGTATAAAAAGACAAAAATAGGCTAAACTTAATGCACATCAATAAGGCCTTCCTATATTTTTCAACTCCTTAAGTTTAAATCCTCCATCCATTCCCGTAACACTAGATCTCGCTCATCTGATCTCTATATTCCCTCTCACCGTACCTCATCCTTTGACAAGTCCTTCCTAATACGTGCTACCTCTCTCTGGAACTCCTTGCCTTCATCTGTCCGCCATGCTCCTACCCTATCCATCTTTAAATCCCGTCTATTCAGTTATCTACTTTCTATTCAGCTTCCTCCGAAATTCTAATTGTTTTAATTTATTTCCTTAATTTCTGCTGTTTTATTATTTTATTTTTCCTTTCATTTTCACTTATTATATTTTCACTTTTGTAAATTTATTTATTTAATTTCTGTATAATCACAGGCCAAACTGTTAAGGCCTCTATTTGTTCCTGTATTTATTCTTAGGGGACAATTGTCCCAGAATAATATATTTCTTTTCTATTTCTATTTCTATTTCTATCTATATGTGCATACCCCTATGGGTTATATGAAGTTCCATTAATAAGTCAGCATCACACAGTTGGCTAGACAAATGATACTTAAGTCAAACCATCAGCCATACGAGTAAAACTATGTATCAGACAAACAGATCGCTTTGAAAGCCATACATTTGCATATATTTAAAATGTATTTTTACCCCTCCCTCTGTAGCCACTTATAGTGCTCTCGATAGGTAGTGACGTAACCAGCGTAAATCCATTCATCGAAATCGATTTCGTCCAATATATTGGTTTTTTCCATTGAATCAAAATACTTGATTTTGAAATCTCATTCGAAATTAATATTATTTTTAATTAATTCATATGATGATTTAGTTAAATTATGTTCTATATTTATTTTTTTTTACATGTGAAATAAAACGAAAAATATATTATGTATATTTTAGATGAGTATAAATTTAAGAAGGAAGTCAGCTTTAGTGGCAAGGATATCGAACGCTAAAAAAAAGGAAAAATAATTTTTGGCAAATTTTACAGGCTACATATCCTTCCGTTTTTAACTATTTGAAATGCAATTAAGACCCGTGCATAAAATATGGCAGCTTCAATTTCAGTATTTTCGCCAATAGGATGAAAAATTCATGACTGTTTCAGTCATTATAAACTTTATTCTGCCTAGCTTTTGACCTAGGGACTAGGGTCATCTTCAGGGCTAATTTACAATACGATATACTGTTTTTACATCATTAGAGAGTTGGTGTGTCTTCTGTCTTGTCTGTTCATCGACTGAATGTGATCAATATTTATTTTTCATCCTATTGAAGCTATGATTCAGTCACCAAAAAATAATGAACAGTATTTTCGTCAAGTTTATCTAAATGTTCGGCTAGTTTTAAATATTATGCTGATAAATATTAAGCTAAGTATTGTACATATCCGGAAATGACGCTTTAGAGGAAATTCCTAACACATCCCCTTCTCCTCAGACTGTCCTAGAACGAATTTTCCCTAGGTAAATTATTTAAAGAAAAGTTATTGATCAAAGTGTAATACAGTCAACCGGTTTTGGGCCAGAAATAGAATACAATAAAAATAAATAAGGAAAAAGAAAATATATATTTTACAGAAAAAGAAGATTGCCCTTCACCCTTTCACAGACAAAAAAAAGGTAAGCCAGTCTCTTTGTACTAGCTGAAGATTAGCTGCGCTAAAACAGCCCTTTCTGTTCAGGGCATAAATTCTTCGGTACTGTGGATAGGGTAGGACATCCCCTTATAAATAATTCTTCTTTATCTAGGCCCTTCTGCTAAGCCCAACCGACTGGCTTACTCCCTTTCTTTTTAAACATTTAAAAACGGGAAAGACTAAGGGAGGAGATGATAAAATCGAGGAAGGTTTTTTTTTTTTTTTTTTTTTTTTTTTTGAAATCTGCTCTACAGGAGTTGGCAAAAGCGCTGGAGAATTTCCAGCGAAGGTGGGGCTGATGTCTCTAGCCTGATGATGTCTTCTTCGTTCTGCAGAGCAAAGTAATAGCGAATTCTGCTACATGTGGGCCTTCTGCACTCTCTAGATCGTAATCTAATAGATGGAACTGTACAATTTATTCGTACGCGTTCCATTTTTGTTCATTTTACGGCAACTTAATGTTTTGTTTCACTTTATTTGTATATTTACAACTGCAACAAATGTTGCACCAAGTAAATAAGATCTTACTGGTTCAGTTCACTTGTAATGTCATGGTTAAAGCAATCACCCACTGGTGAAACTCTTTCACAGTGATTTAATCACAACAGATCTCTAGGCCACTTCCGCTTCAAACGACGAGGAGGATTGTCGGGAAGGTGAGGAGTGGAGAGTTGTTGGACAAGAGGATTAGGATGGAGAGCTAGGAGGCTGTGAAAGTTGCGGTAGCGAGACTTTATTAGATCGGTCACAAAAGGGATGTGAAGGTCCAGTGTGTATTGTAAAGTTAGAAATGTAGTAAGGAGCATCCAGGATTTTCCGTAGGATTTTAGACTGTAGTGTCTGCAGGCGTTTGGAGTTAGAGGGTTTGGTGGAGCCCCCACTTCTGCTCCGTATGTCCCATATGGGTCTTAACAGTGTCTTGTAAATAGTCAGTTTGTGATTCAAGTCGAGTTTGGATCTACGGTCAAGTAGTCTAGTAAGTAGCTTGTAGCGTCTGTTCACGTCTTATCGTTTCAGTCGAGTATGTGGGTTCCAATTTAATGTTAAAATTACTTTTTTTATTACTTGTAATCGTGCAGAATTATAGATTTTAGTTTTCACCGGCAATTCCTGTTTTTTTTTATGATCGCTTAATACGATATGTCTGTCTGTCGAACGTATGGTGAGAGCATGCAAAAACATGTTCAAACTTGATCAAATTTCGTTTAGGTACGTTTATGGAACACAATTAACTCACGAGAAAAATGCTTTCTACGATTACCTTTAAAATTAGTTTGATAATTTATAATGCTATATAGATAGATAACAGCCGGAGTAGAGGAGCGAAAAGCTGGAACCTGAGTGAGATGGTGGCTTAGTTCCCAGAATGACCACCAGGTTATAGTACTTCCTACAGCAGGGTAAACGTTAATCTGCGAACACTTTAAGACTCAGCCCACTAGCAAGTCTAGATAAATATTTGCTCTAAGTGAGAGAAACCAAAAATGTAAAAGATTTATCTATTCAGTTTTGGTTTCTAGTCAAAAAAGAACAATCTTAGATCTGATATCTAAACTGATCTTACTTCTCTCGATACGAGGAAAAATATAATTTGAATGAGACAGTACGTAAAGACGAACAAAACGACGGTTGTTGTATAAGTAGAAACACCTCCAACCTCTTATAATCGAGCAGCTTTCTAATTTTGAATTTCCGCCGGAAATACAAGCTTTAATGTCCCCACCCCCATATACGTACATTAAAAAAGTGGTTTGCGCAAACTGATGGTGGGTGCGTGATAGGCTTTTAGGCAAAATCAGCCTGCCGGATGTTACTTTACTGAATACTTTTTAGGCAATATTCTTTAAATATATTTTCTTTCTTTTTCTTAACCTTGGTTATCAACCAAAAATGAAGAAAAGATGCTGAAAAAAAAAGAGTTTTTCGATGGATGAAGAGCCAACTAAGAGAAGACAACGACTTAGAGGAAGCGGGGAAAAAATTGGGAATTATTGCATTTATTCCAAGTGGCAGACATCGTTGATTTAATCAAGCCTTAGACATTACTGGATGGGCCATTTGTATAGAATATCAAGTGATGGAAGTAAGAAAGACATGAGAAGAAAATGGAAGAAGATGGAGATTGGAATGAGTGAGGATGCAGTGCAAAGCTGGCAGGCTGCCCGCTTTAAATAGAGAGAAAGACCGGAAGCGGATCTTGGTGTGGACAAGGCTCCATTAATGGATTGTAGCACCGCTTACGCAGAAGAAGAAGAAGAACTTAATGTGTGTAACAGGTAAATATGTTTAGAAATTAGAATCTGATTATTTAGAAGCTCGATTTTTGGGAATTATAAATGCAGAAAATTGGGCGTTCACACCAAAATTTTGGAACAACATTATGATGATAATGTTCTAAATGTTGCTGGAGTACAGTAATGAATGAAGCTCGCTCTGGGTATAACTCTCAATGACCATTTTCAGTCGGGCATTATTTTCAGTGGTTGAAGAAATGGCAATGGTATAACCTTGCCTCTAGCTAGCTAGTAAAAACCAACCCAGAGAGTATTATTTCGCCCAAAAACCAGAGAGGATAGGGTAACCCCGAATGTTCACACCACTTGTTCCACTCGAGTTAGCACTAATGGACTCCACAGCAGCCCGACTCCAGTAGCACTCCAGTAGAGTCTCTGGAACGCGGAGAAGGAGCGCCTCCACACAGTAATTACCCAATGGACTGGGAGTCCCTTATATATGTACACCATATTACGTAACGGTACCATATCATCGGGGAATGGAAGCCGAGTGGAACCATTATCTCACTTCTTTCTCATCCTAACACAAACACACACACATTCACTCCAGACTCCAGAAATATGATACCGACGCACAGACATACATAAACAGACTCCTTACTCTTTCCTCCCCACGCCAGACAGGTTCATACATGTAACCCATTATCCACATACAACACGGTCGTCTCCTCCTTCCCCTTTTACACAAGAAACATTGTTATTAATGAAAACAATTTATTATTCTGTATAATTTCTACTATTGCAAACGGCAGGGAAAAATTAGATTCACATGCAACACTGCTTCTGTGTTAAAAGAATCGATTAAGTAACCGAAAAAAATAGAATTAAATACCCTACTCCTTCCATTGAGTAGATTACATACGACAATTTATTAGCTTCGGGTAACATCCCTTTATTCCCTCTCTAAACACTGCCCTAAACAAGAGTAATTTATTACTCTAAAGATCTTTTCTGTTTTGTTTGGAAGGGTCAACCCAAATATTTTTAATTGAACTTTCCAAGTTCAACCCGTACAATTTTTAAAATCATTTTTTCTTTTTGTTAAATGAAGCTGATTTTCAATAAGGATTTTAAAAACTTGAATAATAAAATTCGGACCTTACCTCGCCATTAGAATGAATGCAAGGAGTGTAAGTTTGTGATTGTGTGTATGTATTTATTGGCGTGAGTGTGATGTCATTAGGTTGGATGTATTTATTATGTTGAATGAAGCAATTGGATGCGAGTTGTCTTTGTTTTTTAGGTTTTTAGCTTTAGGTTTTTAGTCATTTAGGTTTTTTATCTGGGGGCGAATAGTGAATTAGATTAGATTAGGTGGATGGCTTAATTATTTATCTTGAGCGACTAGCCCTTCATTATGTGGTCCACCCAGAACATACAAGAAAGGAGAGGATGGTACCAACATATCAGCAACTCTCTCCTCTCCGTCGATGGTCAAATGGTTGGAGAGGGAAGATATGCTCCAGTGTCCCTCGGCTCCCATACTGCTTCCCGATGGAAGCTGTAAAGGATGTAACGAGGGAGGAGAAGGTACCATCCGAGCAAGAGGGGCTTTGAAGTGACGAGACGGCGCTAATGACCAAGCTGTCGATGCGCCGGAAAAAAAAAGAAAAAGGAAAAAATAAAACTCGGATTGGAACTCGTATTTCCGCTCCATAGACGTAATGGACGCCTTTGTACGTTTCACATACGTCTAGAAATCCTCCCAGAAGAATTCTGAATGGGAAATACTTTGTTTTTAATGGGGAAATTTATCAGCAGGCGGTGTGATTCTTCCGGTTTTTTTTTTTTGCGGTCATCTTTCCCACTTCCTGTAACCATTTAAATGGTGATTAGAATCTGGCCACAATTTTCTTGTGGGACCTTCCTAGAAGCAAGGCCGACATTATGAGAACTTGTCCAATGAGGTAATCCTCAATGTTATGCGACTTGATAGGTGGACACAGGGAATCGTCGTCCCCAGAATAACCGAAGAGGATCATGTTTGATGTAATGGAAATGTGAGGGGGATAGGAAAGTATGCTTCCAGCGCTAAGAAGCAGGATATCTCAGACTGCTGCTCCCCACTGAAGCCCAATCCATGGCGTCATGCAACCTATGCAGAAGCATGGATGCCATGTCGGGAGTTGAAGAAGTGGGTATATCAATGTTTATAGATCAACATTTAAGCAATCAAGGAAACCACGGTTAAAGGAAACCGTACAAGCAGTTTTTCCTACAAAAAAAAACCCCAGGAAATAGGAAAGCCTAAAGTTTTTGTTTAACATGCTGCGATTTACCGTTTTTATGATGATTACCTATACCCAATAACTTGAAATACATCTTTGAAACAGAAATATATAAATGTATCAGAAGAGCTGGTAAAACTTTAACAAATACATTTCAGTTATATTTGCAATCCACCTTTTTTTTTACCTTGATGGCGAAGAATGATATAAATTCTAAGTTGCAATCCCTTCGGCCCTTTGCTAGATAACATAAATTTCTTTGCCGCAACTTTCCCCTAAGCTTTAAACTCAATATAAAGTTTAAGCCCCAAGCTTCTTCTTCTTCTTCTTTGGCTTTTTTATTATTATTATTTTCAACAAGTTTTTTTTCCTATCTTTTATTCCACGACAAGTTTATTTTGAACTTTTGTTTTCAGTTCAGAACTACGAACTAGGCGGGTTATTTGATATATGTATTTAATTCTTAAAAATGAATCATTAAAAATTTTCCAAGTTTTTTGCGAACTTCCTTGAATTCAGTAATGAGATCGATATATTAGTTATAAAGAAAGAGTGATAACTGTGCTCGAAGACCACAACAAGAAAAGTTGAGTGTGTTGATGGGAAGCCCGAGCATTTAAAGTGCAGAATTGTTCATCGGCAACAAAGAACTTAGAAGAACCAGCAATCAACTAGGGCTTAATTCTGACTTTGATACTTTCCCAGGAGGTGTTCATCATTATTTATCTCAATTATACCAATTCCCACGGCTAATGGAAGAGGCATGGCAATGCTAATTGTATCTGCAGATGTAATGGAAGAGGCATGGCAATGCTAATTGCATCTGCAGATGTAATGGAAGAGGCATGGCAATGCTAATTGTATCTGCAGATGTAATGTAAGAGGCATGGCAATGCTAATTGCATCTGCAGATGTAATGTAAGAGGCATGGCAATGCTAATTGTATCTGCAGATGTAATGTAAGAGGCATGGCAATGCTAATTGCATCTGCAGATGTAATGTAAGAGGCATGGCAATGCTAATTGTATCTGCAGATATATTACAAGTAAACTAAGTTCTAATGACAAATGCAAAATAAAGGAAATCATTGAAAATGTAGTTAAGTCCAGAATGCTGAATAATATCGCTGATTTTACTAGCATCCTTGGCGGGTTTAGGGTTTTCTATCCATCATCAGAGGAATTTTAGTGTAGGAGATCAGAAGTGTAGAGCAAGACGGAAACATAAGTGCAGGTCCAAATCTCTACACCAAACTGAATAAACTACCTCTGTTGATGGCTGAAATTCCGATAACTGACAAGGATACAATAAATATGCATGCTATGACGGATAGAATCAGTGACGAAATCAATTTTGTACATCATTCCCAACAGTTTCTCATAAAAACTGTTATCCAAGTACATCTGGATAGATTAAAGTTATTCGGTAAACTAAGAAGACAATGCTTTCTAGATCAAATACTAAACAGTATTTGATATCTTACTCTCTCTAGATCAAAGGCAAAAATAAACCTTCCAGCCGTTATTGACCCTGGCCGTTAGAGTGTTTTAGTAAAGAATGCCTTAGGGCGCGTACACAAGTTCCAATACAATGTTATTAAAGTTGCAGTAGTATTTTTCTTCTTGTTGTAAATTCCTCAGAGTGGAAAACCCGAGAATATTAATTTCCTTCCGATAAACTGGAAAAGAAGGAAAGAAAGGGAACAGAATAAATATTATCTTGAGAAAAATCTTGATTGGAAATCTGCAAGACTTGAAAACCAAATTTGGTTAAGCTATAAAAACTTCAAAAGGTAGAAAACAGAACAGAAAAGAATTATTATGAAAAATAACAAGAACAAAGTTCTTATTGCAGTTCGTAATTTCTCTGACTCCTCTTAACCAGTTAAGCGTGTTCGACGTATGTACACGTCAAACCAAATCTCTGTTACGGTGCGTTCGACGTGTATACTCATTGTGAAAAATATAAAGTTGCCATTAACTATAAAAACTCGAGATTTTAATAAAATACAATAAGAATATTATTTGGCGGGATGTTTCCCTTTATCTTACCAATAGAACTGCCAAGTATTTTATACGGAGAGGAGTGGAGGGAGCTAGCCAAATGATAAGTGGTTGGTACATGTTTGGTCTCCGCATTAGAGATTGGGGAAATTATGCAGCTCTCAACCCTTGTGCAATGATGCTGTTTTTACCTTTCAGACCTCAGTACGAGCATGATTTGATTTTGCACAGAATTCAATGCTCTTTTCTATTCCTTGTAAAAAAGCTCATGCGGCTCTAGTTAACTGGAGCAATGCATACGTGAAGCGGTGCAAGATTTTTGAATAAGCACAGAATGCTCTGGTAATCTCAAGCCCCCAGAGAGATTGCAGAAAAAGTCGCTTGCAGCGACTATTACGACGTTGTTCAACTTTTGGTTGAATTGCCCCCTGCGTTCGACGTGAATACGCGTCATTGTCGTGATTTTAATTCCGCACACTGTGAGTGTTTTTTTTTTTTAAAACTAAATTCCACTCTTAACTGGTTAAGAGTGAGCTTTATGATCTTGTCAGATTTTAGAAGATGAGTTATACACCGGGAATGCCTGTACTGATATCCTCTGAATTCGTGCGAAGAAAAAATAAAAGAAAGATTTTTAGCGCAAGATCTGAAAGTTAACAAAATGTTTTAAGGATTGATTAACAACATTTCGAATAACCTACCATGCAACCTCCTTCATCGAGTCAACAAGTGTAATTACGTAAGTTCTAAGAGGTTAATCTACCTCCGAAGATGGAAGCAAGTCCGAAATTGGTCAGGGATGCGACGAATAAAATCAACGATATTACCAAACGCTGCGATCTTGGACCACATTTTCAAAAGAACTTCTAATTTAATACTTTTCATTTATTGATGTAAAAATAAACAAACGGCGTCGATTGATGAAATGACAGGCTTTAATATGGTTTATTTGCTTTTTGATGGACAATAAAAAAAAAAAAATTGTTTGTATTTATACTATTTACAAAAAAAAAATATATATTAACTTCCAAATCCAGGCGGTATGCCGTAATGGGTTTACTAATTTGTTTCCAGAATGCTGTAGCAATGATGGTCGAGCAAAAGTGATAGAACGATAAAGTGTAGGGAGCGGGGGGGGAAACAGGATCGGTGGAAGGGTGTAAGGAGGGTTGATTTTCAAGGGATGAGGCAGCAGGGTTAAGCCGGGAAGAAGAACTATAGAGAGAGAGAGAAGGCCAGTTGTATAGAGAGTTACGAATTGAGCATGCGCCATTTCAGGGCTGGCCAGAAAGAGCCAGCCGGAGTCTGCATGGGGCGGAAAATTTTCAACTCAGTATTCCGTGGTATTTCTAGTAAACAACATCCCGCAAACTGCCCAAATTTCGAAAAGTCCACCCTCCTCCAAATAAAATAAAAAAAAGAGTCTGCTACAGGTTTTCTCTGTCTCTTTCTCTTTCTTTAGAGACTGCTCTACATGAAGGTCTGTACGAACTATCATAAAGCGAAAGAAATTTGAAATAATAAAATATAGTTATGCTCTATTTAGTTCTTCTTTATTTTTGTGTCAGAGTGATTATTGTTTAAATACTTTATTACTGTGAATGTTTAAAGTTTAATAGAGCTCTTATTGTTGCACTTTATTCAAAATGAGCTCTATTAAAAATTAAAGTTTTTATTTCGTATTTTTATCCAGTAATTTCTTTTCTTTTCATTAAATTTTCCTTTTTTACTTATTAGAATCTTTATTAAATTTAGAATCATTGCAAAATTTTATCAATTTTAATTGTCTATTTCGATTAAAGGATGTATGAAAATCTAATTACATTTTCGAAACTGCCATCCTAATCTAGCAACTATTTTTTTGTAGCTCCTATAGATCGTACTTTTTTAAAGGTTTGGTTTCAAAATTTGTTCACATAAATTTATTTATTTATTTTTTTTTTAAATTTCTTGTAGTAAAATCAAGTCTTACAATTTGTCTCAAATTTGTCTAAAGTTGATTTAAGTACCGCCCCCCCCCCAAAAAAAAATTGTATGTTTACTATTAAAACCTGTGAATACGGGGGGAGGGGAAAGCGTATTATGGGGGCCACTATTTTTTTAGACTAAAATCTGCAAGCGGAAGTGTAGAACTTTATAAAGAGATAATTGTTTTTTATATTGGTAAAATTGGTTTAAATTATTTATTTAATAATTTTGTTCGTACTTGAGTAAGTACTTTTAAAAAGGCTATTATTTTTTATTTTTAACTTTTTTATTTTTTTCTTGGTATCTAAGCATTATTTATTTAACATAATAGGATGATACATTTATTCTGCCGAGCTTACGACCTCGGGACTAGTGTCATCTTCAGGGCTAATTTACAAAGTAATATTTTTACATTACAGGGTTGGTGTGTCTTCTGTCTTGTCTGTTCATAGACTGAATGTGATCGGTCTGTTTGTGATTTTTTTCATCCTACTGAAACTATGAATCAGTCACCAAAAAGAATAAACAAAAATTATTTATTTATTTAATTTTTTATTTTTAAAGAGAGTGGATACACAGTCAATTGAGTTGTTAAATATTTTTAAAGTACCTATTGAGTACAATTTAACAGCGCCATCTGTATAATAAGTAAAATTCAAAATCTTATCAGGATTAAAAAATAATAGAAGGTTTTTTGTTTTTAAATTCTAGAAAAACGAATGCAATGTTATTCTCGAAAAATTTTGAAACACTACTTTCTCAAAAATTCCTTCTATTATTTGAACTGATTTTGGGGGGGGGGATTTTGAGTGTTTAGTTTGTTTGGTAATTTAAGTTCAAAGAGAAGAACAAAACAATAAAAATACACAGGCCCTTTTTTGGTCCAAATACTCGTATATCTCATAAATCCAGTGCAGTGATTTGTAGCTATTTACAAGACTTAATATTTTACTTTTTTTTTTGTATTATTTTGTAAATTTTTGAATTGCAGAAAGAGGAAGTTGTGTGAACAGTTCATCCTCGGATTTTTAATATTTCCTAACTGTATTCAGAGCGTGAAGGATGATTAAATCATCCTCTTTAATCCTATATTTATTTTATCCCCATTTTTTTTTTTACATTTTAACATCATATTTTTCCCAAATTAATAAAGATAAAAATATCTCACAAAGTTTTTTTGCTTCACGAAAGAAAGAAAAAGATGATTTAAAAATAAAGTATTCAAAATATATTTCTTAGAATGGGAGTAGTAATCTTTTCCCCAGAAAATCATTTCAAATTATTCTACATTTCCACCATCTAAATTTAACATAAATTTTAAATAGCCACAGCCTTCTTGAAAACTGCAGGTTTATATTTTAACTATTTTCCAAGAAAATTTGAGCACAAAAAGTTGGTATCACTAAGTATAGCGTTGTTAATAATTAATATAATTAAGGCGCCAGGGTAGCCAAGCGGTTAGAGGCGAGACCTGCAAAGCTAGTATGCATTGTGGTACTGGGTTCGATTCCCGGTCTAGAGGCCTTGGATTTTATTTAATGGTTAAATGAGAAATAGTAAAAGTACGTTTGCTAGTCGCCTCCGTCCACGACACCTAGTAAGTGGTAGTTGGATGTTAAGCCCCGCCTGAAAAAAGTAGGCGATTACTTTACTTTTAATATAATTAGACTTGTAACTTGGTGGAATCTTTGACAATTGATTTACCACCAAAGTGACGTTTTCAGAGTAATATGTGCTTCTTTGAAGTTAAAAGTATTGCTAAATTACTATTGTATATATTAAAGGAAATTGGTTATCTGGAAAGGAGAATTTCCAGGATAGGTCCTCGTTTTTTCCCTATTATCTTACATGCATTTTCTTAAAGAGATGTTATATATGAGGATTTACCCTAAATTTTCTAAGGAAATCCTTGGCCTGTCAAAAACGGCTATAGTTGGTTTTAGCAGGTCCCGGATCCGCCATTTGGTTCAGGTGGTTAAGTGGACATGCGAATTTTGCGTACCATCTTTTCAAATGCGGCCTTACCCAGTCTCGCCAATTTGCGCCGGATGTGGTGAGTCCAATGATACTGTGCGGGTCTTTGTAGAGGTGTTTCCCGTTTATTCCAAAACTAGATTTCTCGACTTCGGGGAGGTCAAATGTCTCCCTACCCGGAGATTGTAGCATCTGGTAATCTTTACCAGAACTATCTAGGTTTATTCAGTGCACTGGACGATTGAGTCGCCATGCTCCCTAGAGTCCTGTTACTACTTCATTAGTTTATTATATTAGCAAGTGGCAACCTTTAGCCGGATCTGTTGTTCTAAAACCCCGGTATCTCTCATGAGATGAGGTGGTGGGCGGGGGCATTAGGATTGCCTGCGTTCCTTCCTCTTTCTGGTGGAACCGCTAGTCTAAAGCAATCTTAATCTTAATCTTACCATATATTTTAAAGAAAATTTGGGAATTTTATCTTTTATAGGAAAAAAAGAAAAAATTGCCAAAGTTGGGTGTTTCTACAGCGTTACGCTTTTTCGTGCAGTTTTTGACGGATCAATCCTTATATTTTCTTAAAGAGATTCGGTAGATCATGTTTTCTATCCATTCACGGTCTTCCACTTCTTCTCCTAACTATGGGTTTGCCATAGTGTCAAACCATTTCAATCAACTCCTCTGCAGAGGACTAACTAAGTCAGGATGGCCGAAAGAACCTCTCTCTGTCCTTATACCGATTTTCTTAAGCTCTTAACCGCCTTGTCCTATGTGCCGCCCGCCCTCTAAAGAAAGTCCTCCTTGGTCTTTCCCTCCTCCTCAAAGAAAAAATATCACTTTTTCAGAACCAAAGTATTTTAAAACGTCCATTTCTGATGCAAACTGAAATATCGAAATGACTACCAGCAGCTAGAGAAAAATACAAACTGAGTATTTTTCTATTTCAGAGAAATATGACCGACTTTTTAGAAGAAGGAAATCTTAATAATGCGTAAATAAGGCTGTAGAAGAATTTATGAGCTTTGGTTTGTGCGTTCGTTTGTTTTATTAAAGTAGTTGTAGAAACGTTAAGTATTGTAGAGGACCAACAGCAACAGCAGCTTAGTAGTTGTACGTAGTTAAAATGCCCAGGCGAGCAGTCTGCGTGTTGTTACCAACTGGGTGCTGTTGGACATGTAAATCCAAAAGGAAGTCGTTGCTCATGTTTTATTACTCTACCAGCAGGCCGGCCCTTACATACCCACACTCACAGCAACACAAAGCAGCCTCCCTTGTTGTAAATCTCTCATTCCCTATCCTATTTCCTTTGGCGAAAATTTGTTACCATAAACTCTCAGGCAAAAAGCCTTACAACGCTGCTAAGGGAAATACGCCCTATTGAAGTTCAACTTAAAAGTGGAAAAGGGTTTAGTTTTTGTTAATATAATTTTATCAATAAAAAACCCAGAATTTAACAAAAATCTCCAAAATTTATGTAAAAACATGTGGCGTGTCAAAACGACTCCCAAAACGACTATCACATCAATTCCTCTCTTGTTGTGAATAATGGATTTTTTTTGACGTGAATACGTCTTTAAATTTACTATCATCTGGAGGCAATCCAAAAAACCTAATGATAACAAAATCGGGGGATACAGTTTGGCATTATAGTTTCGAATCTATCGGCTACATCCAAAATTAAATTAGACCACTGGATAGCTAAAGGATCAAAGAATTCATTATGATAAGCGAGGACTGTGACGCATCGCGCGCGGTGGAGGAGGAAGCGCCACCATTTTGAGATCATTTTGCTGCTTATCGAAATTTGCAATTAGTATAACTATTGTCATGGAGAAGCTACGATGTTCGTTCAAGTTTTAATCGTCAGCTGTCGTCACATTCTATGGATTGTATATAAAATATTAGTGTAAAATAGTGACAGTGAATATAATAAGGTGTTAGAATAAAAAAATATTATCAAAAATATATAATGTCGGCCTATAAGCGTCGAAAAGCCAAAACCAATACAGAGATCGTATACGGCTGGAAAGGGTTTCTCAAGAACAATCGAATGGTAATAATAAAATACCATATGACCGAGTCAAGCTGTTGCCGGGAACGTAAAAGAATGAATGCGGCCGAGCGGATCAACGACGTTGTCAGTACATCTGCAAGTGGATGATGGAAATCGCTTCTACATCGACAACGGACTGTATAGGCATAGATTGTGTTCGATAGTCGATTTGTTTCCTTGATTTCATCCTAAATACATAAATAAAAATATTTTAGGATAAAAAATATAACTCGTTACGTAAACGTATTCATGTACAACACACGGCCGTGTCCATGACACAGCTACAGTTTTTTTGGGGGGGCTTAAAAACTCGCAAGTTCCAGCGGTGTGCTTTAATTACCATTAACTTGTAAATAGGTCAGCGGTTTCCAAAACTTTCTGTTCTATCCGTTTCCCTTTTTGTTCGTCATAAATTTTTATTTAAACAATACTACTTTGTTCTTCTACTAGTACAGGTAAAAGACTTTAAAGTCAACTTGATATATCAATAACGATAATTCACTGAATATAACTCGATATACATTGCATCGATTATTTACATGTTTCATACCTGCTCTTTGATGCCAGCTGTCAATTTATGGAAAAACTTTCAAGTTTATTATTTGATCCTTTGTCCATTTTCAGTTTAAGGTTTTGCGACTTTTCCTCCATCAAAAATATTGAGACTAATTTTTCCATTACTTTTAAAAAAAAAAAACCCTCTGTTTTAAAAGTGTTTTTCCAGCTTGAAAATATTTAGTCTACGGTCATATTTCTGTAATTAAAAAAAAATATCATTATAAAAAGCATTTTAATTGCCTCATTTTTTAAAATTACAGATCAATTAAATTATCATTTAATATTCATATAATACACGTATTACGGTGGTAGAATATGTAGAATATTTTTAAAAAAGAAGTAGTCACAAATCACCGACTGAATATTAATTATGTCATTTATTTTTCATGTATTTCCACAATCCCTAGATTTAGTAAAAAAATAAATTTTAAACAAAAATATTAAACAGAAGTCTGACAGAGTTTTTGTGAACTTAATGTACACAAATGTAACTGGATATTTAATATACTTTATGTAACTGGATGACTCATTTTTTTTAAAAAAAGGTCATTTTAAAGCAAGAAAACTCTACTGAAGTTGATTTTAAGTGACTAAGGGATTTTGAGATACTAAGAACTTAAGATATGAATCAATTCATGAACATTAGAAGAACATTATTAAAAGAAAATAAGATAAGGATTTTTTTTTTTTGGAACAGTAATTTGTTTTATTTGTCGCAATTATCGATTGAGGTCGTGATAGTATTTAATAATCGACATACTAATCAAAACTAGAAAGGAATCGTATAAGAAATTGGTTCGTAAAATCGTAGTTAATATTTCATTGTATGTATTATGTCTATGCGATAGGCTTTTGACAGTCAGGGTTCGGCTCTTCGGGGAAGAGAATTCCAATTCTTTGCTCGGAGAGCCACTGACCAGACCTAAGTCCTGGACTGGAAGGGATGCTCTAAATTATGGGAGCCACAATAGATCTTCCCGGAGACTTAGTCTTTCCGGCAAAACCTCGTAGAATCTAATCTACTATTGGATTCCAAAAAAATTAAATACTTAAGAAAAAGTAGTAAAAGTAAAGTAATCGCCTATTTTTTCAGGTGGGGCTTAACGTCCAACTACCAAATTAGGTGTCATGGACGGAGGCGACTAGCAAACATACTTTACTATTTCTCATTTAACCATTAAATAAAATCCAAGGCCAAGACCGGGAATCGAACCCAGTACCACAATGCATATTAGCTTTGCAGGTCTCGCCTCTTAACCCGCTCGGCTACCGTGGCGCCTAAGAAAAAGTAATTTTCTATTTTATTAGCGGAAACAGTTTGTTATTCAATTTTTCTTTTTTCTTTTTTTCGTTAGTATTACCACTTCCAAAACTGGATATAAAGCCACAGATAAAAAGCAAAAACACAAAAAGCATTTATAAAATGACGTTGAAGGTTGAAGGTCATAAAACAATAGGAGTGGAATAATAGAAACAAAGGGACGCAAGAACCCTGACACACAATGTAGAAACAAGAAAATGGAAAGCAGGAAAAAAAAGAAGAACAAGAATAGAACTTGACTGGGAAACGGAAATTAAGAGACAAACTGACGGAAGAACGATTTATATTTGCTGGAAAAACAAATAGATAAAGGGAAGAGTTTTCATTTAACCAAATAAAATAAAGAAACAATGGAAATGATGGAAATTACTGGAAAGAAAAAAAAAGAAAATTTGGACAGTTAAGGACCATTTCTTTAATTTTCTTTTTAATATAAGTTGATAACTACTGTTTTTACTAGAATATAATTTCCTCAAGTTTTGTAGTTTTGGCTACCGGTCTTTGTATGAGCCAGTAACAAAGAAGAAGTGAAAGGAAGCAATAACTGCCGTAAAACATTGTTGCTAGGATTACAAGTCTGAGTTTTTGGGCTGAACAGGCAGAATGGAATTAGTACCTACATTCCATTGGATCTCGTTAGTTAAAAGGAAACGGAAATTAAGAGACAAACTGACGGAAGAACGATTTATATTTGCTGGAAAAACAAATAGATAAAGGGAAGAGTTTTCATTTAACCAAATAAAATAAGGAAACAATGGAAATGATGGAAATTACTGGCAAGAAGAAAAAAGAAAATTTGGACAGTTAAGGACCATTTCTTTAATTTTCTTTTTAATATAAGTTGATAACTACTGTTTTTACTAGAATATAATTTCCTCAAGTTTTGTAGTTTTGGCTACCGGTCTTTGTATGAGCCAGTAACAAAGAAGAAGTGAAAGGAAGCAATAACTGCCGTAAAACATTGTTGCTAGGATTACCTAGGAAGTCTGAGTTTTGGGGCTGAACAGGCAGAATGGAATTAGTACCTACATTCCATTGGATCTCTGTGCAGGCAAAGGGGGTTTGTTTGAGGATAAAATAAAGATTAGATGACAACATAACAGGAACAACCTGTGTGATGTTGATTGAGCCAGGTGAACCTTTAGAGAGGGAAAAGACAGAATTCCGTTCTAGTTAGAACGTTCAGTGATTTTCCACATCGTTAGGCCGAGCGATGCAGGCGCGATTGATACTTTAGAGCGATTATCATGTTGTTCATAAAGGAGATGATGTAGCTATTTAGTTGATTAGCCCGCTGTGTTGGATGATTTTATCCGGGTGGAAGTCATGTGTGTTGTATCCCTGACCACCTTCTTAAGCATCAGAGGTAGATTCATCTGGTGGTCCACAACTATGTGACCCACTGTGTTTTTGATGACACAATCTACTAAGCCTTTTTTCTACTTCGAAAAGGGAAATTACCCCAGGAAAGCTTGAAATAGAAAATGTTACACGATAGCAGTAACTTTTCTAGCCATTAATCAAATCAATTAAATTAAATCAATCAATCAATTAAATTAAATTAAATTAAATTAATTAAACTTTAATTTATTTAAAACAATACATTGCTACGATAGATTATTGGTTGAATTTCTAATTGTTTATTTGCGAAATATTCACAAAATTTCTGTGGTGTACAAAATTTTTAATGGACATATTAATTTAAATGGATGTGATACTAATTTCCCTGGTGTATCCGTTTTACTGTTTGGTGCAAATGTGGATAGAATTAGCGACATACATACAAACACATTAATTTATACACTACATATATATGTATATAATATTTAATTCAACAAATTAATTGAAAAAATTTAAATTAATCTAATTATTTCCATCCGCAGTTCTTTCGGATCGGATATATCCGATATATTAAGGTAAGCTCAGTGTTATAGGGCCAAACCGGAAGCTAAATAAGACTCTGATGAATTCTATATTAAATTCTCAGAAATTCTCTGCAATTGTTGATTTAACTCAAGGATTTTAGGTGCGCGCATGATGAACAAAAAATAATCAGTTTTGTTTAGTTAAAATGATCTAGATATACCCAATGAGCGCCCTGGTATTTTTGACGTGAATACATCTTTAAATTTGCTATCATATGGAGGCAATGCAAAAAACCTAATGATAACAAAATCGGGGGATACAGTTTGGCATTACAGTTTCGAATCTATCGTCTAGCATCCAAAATTAAATTAGACCACTGGATAGCTAAAGGATCAAAGAATTCATTACGATAAGCGAGGACTGTGACGCATCGCGCGCGGTCGAGGGGGAAGCGCCGCCATTTTGAGATCATTTTGGTGCTTATCGAGATTTGCAATTAGTATAACTTTTGACTCGGAGAAGCTACGATGTGCGTTCAAGTTTTAATCGTCAGCTGTCGTCACAATCTATCGATAGTATATAAAACATTGGTGTAAAATAGTGACAGTGAATATAATAATGCGACAAAAAGCCGAAACCAAATACAGAGATCATACACGGTTGGAAAGGACTTATCAAGAACAATCGAATGGTAATAATAAAACACCATATGACCGAGTCAAGCTGTTGCCGGGAACGTAAAATAATGAATCCGCGGCCGAGCGGATCAACCGAGCGGTGTCAGTACATCTGCAGCTGGGGCGGTTGAAATTATGCAAGTGGATGATGGAAATCGCTTCTACATCGACAACGAACTGTATACGCATAGATTGTGTTTGATCGTCGATTATGAAGACACATTGTTTCATCCTAAATACATAAATAAAAATATAACCCGTTACATAAACGCATTCACGTACAACACACGGCCGTGTCCATGACACAGCCTCAGTTTAGTTTTTTTTTTTTTTTTGAAATCCTAAGATGAAACACTGTATAGGTGCGGAAGTGCAAATTTCCTTTGATCGTACATGGTGACGTTTGGGCTTGTTATATTTTCCACAAAGTGTAACGGAAAATCAGGTATTTTCTCAAATGAAAACAAGTTATTTAAAAAAAACTAATAAAAGCATTGTTTTACTTCTTTTTTTCTAATGAACTAGAAGCAGAAGATTTCGACGTCGCTAAAAAGAACATTATATCGAGAAATAACGATCGCAATGCTGTTAGTGCCCATTTATCTATTTTTATTTTTTTAAATAAGGTTTTATTTAGCATAATGCTCGTCGCCACGTTACTTCGATCAGGTAATTAATAGCACGCCCTCTGATCTGAACGCGCATCACCAGGTTTGATGGTCCATTTTTTTTTACTTCCTGCCCATCCTACAAATAATGTAGTGAGCGATTCGAAACTACCAATAGTTTACTGCAGACATCGCGACTGATTGGTTCTTAAATTCTGTAAAAGCTTTCTAGAAGGGAGATTGGACAAATAGTGCTCTCGAACCGCAACATAGAACATAGAACCTTCTATGTTTACAATTTTATCAGCGAGACTTTTTACTCTTTTAGAAAGTCCACAGAGTTGGCAGACTTCTATTGCTATTCTACCGTTTGCTATACAGCAAGCAAACCTATAGCAGTTTGTTGTAGATTGCATAGGTGGTGGGCGAGATATACGGGGGGGTTGGACTGGTAATAAAGTTGAATGGAATCAATAGGTACAGAGATGTTTTTTGACCTGGAAAAAGACGAAATACACACTCACACTCAAATAAAACTAAGGTCAATATTCACCTAAATATAAACTTTCTACGGCTAAACTATTTTTTCTATTTATTATTATCATTATTTAATAAAAGATCTGAGAACATACGCTCATTTACTTATTATTATTAGTGTTTTATTTAAGGGGCGCCAATATTTGAGGTCATTAGCGCCCGAAGATTTTTTTTTTAGCGCACTTCCGGCCTCCGGACAGTATTCTCCCATTGTAGACAGCACTATCCAGTAGCTTCCAGCAGCTGGATTAGAACTCGGGATCTCCGCGTTGGAAAACTCCTAATTAGCTAGCCATTGAGATAATCCCTACCATTTCTCTTACTTCTTCTTCTTCTTCTTCTTAGTCAATCCTCGTTTACCTTTCAGTGTCGAGGTGCCTTCACTAAAACCTTCCAGCTATCCCTATCCTCAGTCAAATTTCTCCTTCTTCTCCAATCCAAGTTTTCTCCTTTCGAAGTCCTCCCTCACTATACCTTCCCATGCTGTGCGCGGTCTGCCCCTGCACCTCTTTGACCCTGGCATCTTAGCCTCATAACAAAGTCTTGCTCATACATCTTCATCATGTGTCCAAACCATCTTAGCCTGTGCTCTCTCAGCAGCTCTTCCACCGGCCTGACGTCGAGATTAGACCTTATAGTAGAATTTCGTATTCTATCTCTTATTTCTCTTACTATTATTCTTAAAGAATTTTTATATAAATACTTAGGCGCCATGGTAGCCAAGCGGTTAGAGGCGAGACCTGCAAAGCTAATATGCATTGTGGTACTGGGTTCGATTCCTGGTCTTAGGCCTTGGATCTTATTTAATGGTTAATAAAAGAAATTTACAGTAAAGTATGTTTGCTTGCTAGTCGCCTTTGTCCACGACACCTAATTGGTAGTTGGACGTAAAGCCCGCCTGAATATAAATACTTAAGTAAATTAGTAAATGAGTAAGGATAAATTATTTGTCAAAAATTAGGCTTTATACTCGTAAATGGTATAAATTAAAAGAAAAAGAAGAAAACCTCTCTTTTGACTAAACCTCAATTTTTTTCTTTTTAAGGCAAATCAAATTTGGAAAATTTAGCTAAAATTAAAATCTCTGCTTCATAAAATGAAGAAGAAAAATTTGTAATTTAATTAAGTTGTGGCCAATAAGATGATACAAAGTGATGGTGGAGAAAAATAATTATAATTTTTATTTGATCACCTATAAAAGTCCAAATAACAGCTGTTTAAAACGTGTGGTCTAAAGAGAAAATGATTAGGCACAAAAGAGAAAGTGAGATAGTGAGATAAAAATAGGAAGTTAAGTTGAACTTTATAAGGTTCTATAACAGGAAACTTTATTACAGAGGAAGTAAGACATTATGTTATTATTAAGAAGGCAGTGTGATAAAAGATGTAAGATAGACAAGAAGTGTTGGAACATTTTCGGTGGCCAAAAGCGACTGGGTTTGTGGTGGGGTGAACTAACTAAAAATGGAACCTAAACCAAACATTTGCTTATAAAACTTGACAATATCTTCATGAACATGAGTTAGGTTGGTTCTACTGTTTCCTGGTGTGGGATATATATTTTGTTTTTTTCCCTCCTCAAGTCGACTGCAACACTGTCATCCATTTTGTTGCGTACAAATTTATAACTTAATGTCGCCCTTTACTGTTTATGGCAGAAAAACCAGTAGCCTGTTTGCTTTAAGTTTAGACCCAGTAACAGCGTAAGCACCGTAAATGGAACAGCAGGAGGGTTGTTATGCAGTGTACAACTAATTAATGCATTCCATCTAATAGAGCTACTCGTGTACCCCTTATTTTTCAATTTACTATGTAGTAAACTCGTTTAAGAATGTTACTCACGTACAGTTATGTACCATTATCTTCCATTAGTGGTGATTACTGTTTACTACATAATCTTTAATGTTTTAATAGAACATCGTAAACAAAAAAGAGGATGTGCGAGGTATTGTAATTTAGTTACAGGCGCCACGGTAGCAGTGAAGTTATAGGCAAGACCAGCAAAGCTAAGATGTATTGTTGGTTAGTGGTTTCGATTCTCCGGTCTAGGTCTTGGATTTTATTCAATGATTAATATGAGGGCGCCACGATAGCCGAGCGGTTATAGGCTAGACCCGCAAAGCTAAGATGTATTACGGTACTAGTATAGCCCTTGGATTTTATTGAATGGTTAATATGAGAAATTTATAGTAAAGTATGTTTGCTAATCGCCTCTGTCTGCGATACTTATTTTGATGGTAGGACCATTACTTTTCTTTTCTAGTAATTTAGTTACCAGCGCCTTCTGAATTTATTAATAACGACCTGCTGTAACTATTATTCGATTAGTCCTCTACGAAGGACCAATGTGATTATTCAAAAATGGCATAGATTTCAAAGTTTAACTTAGGCAAGTTGAAGTTATCGCCTAGAATATCGAGTTCAGGGTAATATTGTTCGTAATTTTGTACAAAGGTCTTTTTATATAAAAAGAATAATTTTTGCCATCCTATGCAGTTAGTCCATAAGGGCAAAGGTGAGCGCAAAAAAAAAAAAAAATGAGTAAGCAGAACCCAAACCGTTGCCCCTCTGGGGTAACCTCTAGGTTACCCACAGAAACTCCAAAATTCCTAGAAAAATGGCTATAGCTCCCAAATCCAACTTTGCCTGTTATTACTATTTATATTCAATTTAAGTGCAACACACTCAGGTATGGTTGGTTAGTATAACCCGTGATATTTGTTTCTAAAATGTTAAAATTATTACATTATGTCTCAAAGTGAAATTATTATTATTTTTTTAATAAAGCATTAAGTTATCTACAATCTTTATGTACATATATACACAATAAGTAAATCAGGATGTATAAGATTAATTAATTGGTACGTGAAGAGCAGGAGGAGAGAAACTACCCAGTGGTAGCACTCTCTACGAGATATTAATGATGTTTAGGTCTTCAGATCTCAAGGAAGTCGCGGGGCCACTGACGATTCAGTCTGCGTGGAGGATTGTCAGAGGAGGCGAGAGACAGTACAAGAGGATTGGAGCAAGTGGAGAGAGCTGTATGGAATTTTTGATATTTGATCTTGGCAAGTTGGTCTATGAAGGGAATGTTGCTAGGTTAGTCACCGAAGAAAGGAGCGCCAGCTATCTGTCGGCAGTAGTTTTGATTGAAATGTCTTGAACCCTACAGATCTAGTCCTGTACGTCCACATAGGTTTGAGAATAGTACTGTAAATTAAGCGTTTGAGTTCAATGGGTAATTTGGAGCGTTATCCAAGAAGTCTGTAAAGTAGTTCCGCACGTTTCGTTATTGCTTGTCTTTTAAGTCCTAGTATGTGGTGGGTTCCACGTGAGTAGTTTGCCTATGTAGAGCCCAAGGCTAGAGCACCAGATCTGTGTACAAGAAAGAGGATTGCTGTTGAAGAGGACAGGTGGACAGGAGCTCCGCTGTCTCGTAAAGTAAAATTATTTTTTTGTTAATTTGTTCGGTGAGTTATTTCAATCCCTAAAGATGGAAAAAATTAATAACTAGTTTAGAAAAATATGGCAATTCTAAATTAGGGTAGTTAACTAGTTACTTTAATTTCTTTTATGATATATACCTTTTTTAATTGGCATACTTTGAACACCCAATCAAAATTTAGTAATCCAATTTGTACGTGAGGTTCAATTAATGTCCTTTAAAGTTGAATTAAAAAAAAAATCATGGAATAATATGTATATATATATAATTGTTCACCCCCCAAAAAAGTAAAGAAAATCATAAATTACGGGAAAAAGCAATTTCCAATATCCCATTTTAGTAAAACCCTTTGCGTTATTAGTGTGCTGCTGGGTCGGGAAAACGTTTTTTATTTTTGCTTTATGGAGTAAAAAAAAAGTGGGAGAAAGTGTGTGAGAGAATGGATGTTATAGTGTAAGAGAAAATAGGAGAGAAAATTAATCCCTAACAGCATTTTTTTTTCATCCCAGTTGGGCTTTGTCGGGCGAGCTGTTATGTTCATTTCTCCCTTACTCATATATATATATTTTCCTTGTTTTCTACTTCTCTGCCCCCTTACTCTCTCCGCCCCCTCACCCCTTAAGGTTCCCCAGTCTTTCCTGATGTTTTCTCTCATTTTGCGTGTCACTCTCTAGCTTGTAGCTTGGCTCTGTCCGTATTACTGCTGCATATCGAAGTGGAATGGGATATCTTTTTTCTTTTTTTTTTGTTTTTCACAGAGAACAGTTGGTAAGCTTGTTTTTTTGTGTGCGTATTGGTACAGGTCGTTACCTAGAAACAAGTCCCTTTATTGCAATGTCACAATTTACCAAGGGAGTACTTTTGGTGTTCCGGTGTTTGTACAAACATATCCTCTTCCTCCAACCCCCCACCATTCTGCTATTAGATGGGCGCGCAACACAGGCTACTCTGTCCTATCTATTAATATTCCTGTGCATCAAAAGGGATGAAAAAAAACAGCTCTGGCTGAAAAGGAGGCACCCACTTTCTCCTTTATTAACTATGTTACAATATTGTATAATATTACTATACAACGTTACCTATTTTCATTTTATTTTGACATTTCTGTGAAAATGTTTTTCCAACTTTCCTGTTGCTCTCAAGCAAGCATGGAACTGCTTGATTAGCTTGGCGCTTTTCTTTTATACCAACAATACCAGCTACTCCTAGGGCAACTCTTTTCTTTACTTTCCCTTTTCATTCGATAAACCTGCAATCAAGAAAGAACGCCTTAGATTGTATTAGTAAAGGGAATGCTGTAAAGTAAAATCCATTATGATCTAAAAGAAATATTGTGTCTCGAAGATAAGCTACAGTTTGGTCTCCTGTGGGTTCGCTAAATCCAAATGGTTGCTCACATTAACCAGTATCAATCGTAAAGCTGGCCTCAATGGTTAATTATACCACAAAGATCTAATATGATTTCTGTAAGATAGTCCGCAGAATGTTCGCGTCTGTAAAGGTGGTCAGAAAGTTAGCCTGTGGTTACATCGAGTGTTGTAGGCTAATATTTGTAATTGTTTCAAAATTTAAGACGCGTATACTACATCTGAGATCATGGGCGCTCGGTTGCAGTGTCGGGGGCCCTCCGGGGACAGTGATCTCGAAAGTTTTAGATAACACTGTTCTCTTTGGACATTTACCAAGGGGCCTGCACCTTGATTTGCGCTTGAGATCTCCTTGTACGCTGGATCCAGCAAACTTTGCTAAGCTCTTCCTTGTTATATTCGTGTTTTCTAGCCATATCCATGAATTAGTAGTCCCTCTCCCCACAAAAAAAAAAAAAAAAAAAAAAAATCCTGAAACTTTTAGTGATTATTTTAGAAATTATTTCAACGATTTCTCATCATTTCCCATTTTCCAGCTGTGCTGTCCAGGAAAGTGTGCGTGTGGTAGAAAGGAATTGTCAGGAATATGATCACATTAAGTTGGATAGAAATCTTTAGGCTCAGAAATTTACATTTTCTACATCCAAATACTTTTTTTTTATTTATTTTTATATCTTTTTACGAAACTTGAAATTAATTAATTCTGTTTTTGAAGGGACCTGACCGCATACAATAGAACCATTAAATGTTTGTTAATTTTTAATTAACTCTAAGCTGGATCGATCCAAGAATATCGACCCCAGAGGGGTTAATATCGATTACTATGACGACCCATTATTTACAAGGAGTTGGAGAATGAAACTTACATATCAGTACCCCGGAGGTACACCAACACTAAGTTCATTTTTTCAAAATTTATTTTTTTAATGTTTCTAATACAAAATTATTGTTTTTATTACTAACCATCACCATTATGGTGCATCGATTACTTATTATCGACTAAAGATTTAAGCAAAATAACTCCCATTGGCTTATAAGTAAGAAAATACCGCGAAAAAACTCTTTAATTTGCTCTCCTGTAAAAAATTAAAAATGTGAATAGTGTTGTGTACCTGCGTGGTACTGATATATTAATTGCAATTATGCACCTATTGCTGCAATAGCCAGTGATTTTTGATGGAAAAATATTGAATTTAATACAATTAAAGAGAGGGATGGAGGGGGGAAAGCAAGGTGTTACTAAAAACTATTTTTCGGGCGACAAAAACTGTGAAATCTGAATTTAGCGAATTTACTCGTTTGCAACACTTAAGGGAAAAATATAAAATTTTATATGTAGGATTGCAATCACTGCAACTATGACGTTAGGAAAAATGCAGTTCATTTAATTGCATAACTATTTAAAATAATTAAAGATTTACTGCTACAAATCATATGTATAGTAATTTAGATTTTAGAATGCTCTAAACTCGGTGTAACAGGGGAAGATAAAAAAAAAAGTACATAATATTAATAATTCTATCCTCTTTGTATAGGTGGGTGTACAGTATAAGCAAGCCGGGATGAGAAGGAATGAGACAGCCAAAACCAGAGATTGTTGTGCCAATTAATACATTTCAACGCTACCACCAAACCAGTGAACATAGTTAGAGGATAAGCATAGTTAGGGGATAAGCTAATTGGAGCTCTCATCCTGAGAGAGGGTACTGAATACCTCCAAAGAGGCTTCATCCGACAGGCTGGCCAACCACTTTTGTTCATACAAATGAACATACGTACACCTGCTGGCCGTGGGTTAATCCCTGAGTTTATGTTACTCGTAACAAGGGTCACTGGGATATTCAGTTATTTTTCCCCCCGAGCACACTCAATGGGAGGATCCAAATTTTACGTTTTGGTTCTTTTTATTGTTTTTTTAACATTTACTCTCTTAAATTGCAGGAGGAAATTTCTAAAGGTGGATCATAGGGAGGTCACTTTACCATCAATTTTGGCTGTTTGCGCATCAGGGTCCTAAACAGCAGGATCAGCCAGTCTTTTCACAAATTAGACGACTGTTTGGGGGTAAAAGTAGCTGTACATTGTAAAAAAAATTGAAGATTAGTACCACTACAAGCTTGTAAAGCCGCCTGGCTAACCGGGATGATGAGCATCCTTCATCTAGCTTCGCCTGACAGACTGTAGCTGGACTATCTAGGCCAGTGATGGGCCAACTTCGGCCCTGTGGTAGGCTCAATCCGACCCGTCGCATATTTTATAATAATAATTACAAAATAACAATTATACTTTCAATATAAAAAATTGAAAAAATTGAATACGAGCTGAAAAATTGGGGTAATATTGGGAATATTGAGAATAGCTACGTCCCCAATTTGGACCAAATTATGATGGAACTATTATCAAAAATACTCGCAGCTTCATACATCGCGTTAGTTTAATTTTAATATTATAAAAATGTCTTATTTATTGTCTTTTGTTTAAATAAAAGAATTGTTAGGGCCGGTCAAAATTGTTTCCTTTTAGCCGGCCAATGTAGGCTCAGGAAGCCTACATGCATCGCATGGGCCTGGCAGATGATAGCCTTTTGTAGGTTCTGTCAGGAGGAGCAGGAAACGGCACTGCACGTGCTGTGTCAGTGTGAGGGGGCTTGTCTGGGCTAAGGATGTTACTTCTCGTACTGAGAGCTTTACCCAAGAGTCGCTCTCCAGAATTAGGAGTCTGATTAAACGGACGGGTCGGAAGAAAGCCACAATAGATCCAAAGGGGCCGCAGTGGCTTAGGCCTTAAGGGACGCCCTATTACAATCTTATCTTATCTAATCAGTAGACACAGAGGGAGAGGGAAGTAAGAAGCTCCCAGGAACTGGAAAATCTAAGGGCCAGCGGTACTGTCAGGAGCAGGAGGAGGAGGAAACGGGCACTACACGTGTTGTAATCAGTGTGAGGAGCTTGTCTGGGCTAAGGATGTTACTACTTGGGGAGGTGAAAACCAAGGGCTAAGAGCTATACACCAGTAGTCACTCTCCAGAATTAAGAGTCTGATTAAACGGACGGGTCTGGAAGGCGAGCTCTAGAGTAGTGGGAGGAGCCACAATAGATCCAAAGGGGTCGCAGTGGCGTAGGCCTTAAAAGGCCGCCCTATTAGAATCTTATCTAGTTTTTGGCCCACACCTAAAAAAACGTTTGCCTATCACTGGCCTAGGCTATCTAATTACAATCTTGTCTTTAGGCTTTCCTCATAAAAATGGCAATCGTATTTTATTTTTGAAAATTTAAAAATAGGGCAGAATTTAAAGCTAAACTTTAAGCTTTAAGCTTCGGTTTCCACGATATATGTATCTTACAAAACTGGGATTTTACAGATTCTGTACACAACCTCTCTAATGAGCTTATTGAAATTGTTTTAGCAATAATAGTTTGAGAAATATAGACAACTTTTTGCTAAAAAGTAGTAGTACCTTGAAAAAACATAAAATTAAAAATATCTATAAAACGGAGCAGAATCTAGCCATAGTTTATATGGAATTTTTTGTTGCAAATGATGCCCAGAATCGCCTCCCGAAGTAACGGTAATGCTGAACACCCTGTATATTCCCGGGCCCCAAAATACCGTTCATATATATCAAATACCATACCGATAAGTAGTTCCAGATTTGTATTGAATTTAACATTAACTGTTCTATCAAATATTAAATCCAATCTTAGTTTGATAAATTAAGTTGAGAAAAATACATGTATTTTTTAGTACAGTTTAACTGGTTAATTTACTCTTGTTTATAAGGAAATGTGCATCCAAAGAACAGTCCATGTTTAAGGATTTGTTTATCAACGTACGTATAAGTGTACTTGAGAAAAACAAGTGAATGCTTCAACCTAGATGTATCTAGTTTAAGTAGCAGTTTATGTAATAAAAGATTATGGAGGGGAGGGTGTGGAAATTGATTTTCATTTCCATCGTAGCACGATAAGTACCCTTATGGTACTTGTTATGGTGTCAATGGGTTTAGAAAAATATAAGTGGTACTTAAAAGAATTCTGATGAGAAATTCACTTACGTAAATTGATGTTAGAGAAAGACAGGTGGGTATTTAATATCAGATGTTTTGAAATCGAAACGTTGACGTCATAGATAAAAGACCATAAAAATGGGGCAAAAAAAAGAGAGGCTCCTAAAGCGACTAAAATGGCCGAGTTTCGCACCAGACTGTGTGTGTAGATAGTATGTGGTCAGAGGCTTCACAAATTCAGGTCAACCCATCACCACAAGAGTTCCAGGGGGTCCGTCCGGATGCAAAGAGGAACTGTTAGAGGAGATGGCAGAAGAAAGCTGTCATATGGAGTCCACTCCCCTGTTGGCCTTTTTTTTTGTCCCGGATACAAAGCTCTGGATACCATAACGCACTCTGCTAGTTACCTTGCGGCCAGTTATCCTCTCTACTCCTCGCACTCTCTACCTTCACCGCCATCCAATGGGGTCCAGCCATCTCCAGCCAATGGGGGGGTTGTAGATTTTCCTTTCTATGTAAAAACACCATGTCATTTACATAAAGTAAACAAAATGTGTGTGTTGTGACTATATAGAGGTACTGGCCCAGGTAACTCACAAAGTCACATAATGTGTGACTTTGTGGCTATGCACACTCTATCGCTTGTTTAAATTAACCTTCTTCTGGTTTTTGCATTTTTACTTTTTTATTTATTAGTTCTCGTTTTTTACTCCATTTTTTTTTTTTTAAAAAACCTACATCAACACTTTAAAAAAAAAGGTTGGTGATATTTTAATGTTCCCAACATGTTTAAAAGAAAACATCTATGGTGAATATTGTGCGAACTAAATCATGTGTAGATGGTTTATACAAACAACATCTTCCTGTACAGGCAAACATCCAGGTGGAATGAATTTGAAGCCAAACAATACCAGTAAATAAGTTTCTTTAGCAGTTTCGAGCTAAGACTCTAAACTTCTACTTGACATTCAAGATTTTCTTGAAGCCCTGATGAAGGAGGAAGCCACGAGCTAGTGAATCTGTCCAAAAAAGTTTAAGCTTATTCTCGGCTCAAGAGCTTCATGGCTCTTGATGGCTTGACTTCAAAACTTTATAGAGTACACCACTGTATTTTCTTCTACTTCTGTAGGACAATAACTCTTTGCAGATCAATTTGCCCTATATAGCAGCCGTTTTTTCTTATAAACGATTTCTCTTCTAATGTCTTTAGCCGCCTCTGTTTCTTCGCTTTATGGCTGAACCCAACTCCACCAATATTTGCGTCACTTCATCGGGCTAATTTTTCAGAACCGCCTTCGAAGAAACTGTACTCTTTATTACTAACATTAGATATTCTAACTCCCTCATCTCTTTTAGCCTATCCAATCTTAAGATCCTAACCCATACTGGATGATCCTGTCTAAGAGGATGGAGCTCTACAAATCTTAGAAGCACCTTCCCAGTTCTAGCTTTCTTTGCCTTTCCAGTTTTTTCAGCGAAATGTATCCGGTATTATATCATCTTTTCACTTATCTCAGCCCAATGGGATCTTAATAATTCATTTGAAAATTGTCAAAAATATTAATTTTAATTATTTAATTAATAAACAAATCCAAGGTTACAGCCAAACTATGTTAAAGTATTCTAGTCAACTCTACGAGACTTTACATAAAAAAAGTAAAGCTCCTTTATGTAAAGACAACAAAAATATATTTAAAATTTATAAAATTATTATTTAATTCAAGAGGTTCCCAAGATAGCCCATTAGTTGCACTCACTTAGAATTTTGGTTCCCCCCCAACGGAAAGTATAAGCTTACCACTTTATAATGGCGGTAGTTATAATAATTTTGGAAGGTAAAAGTACAGGAGAAACTGGCGGGAAGGGATGCTTGTTGGCGCGTTCTATTACAACGACATACAAGATAAGGAGGTTTCATGTTTTTATTGTTATCGTTATGATGAAGTCAACACTGGCAGAATTTTAATAAGACTTTTATTAAGTTCATTTACCTTACTTCCGCTACTCTTCTAAGTATGCAATTCTACCAATTCCCCTGTAGCCCAACCCCAAACACACACACAAAAAAAAAAGGTCCATGATGAGTAAATGAAGATTAATTGATCTTCATTTTGGTTTCTCGACAAAAAAAATCTTCAATTTAAAAATCAAAAGAAAATGTAAAATTTTTCCTTAAATTTAGCATTAAGTAAAAAGCTCCACATGCTTTATCACAAGTAGCTATTTTAATATTTGTAATAACTGGAAACCCTAAGGGTAAGTTTCCGATTGGAAGAGAAAGCCTTGCTTTAAGTTCAACGCAATTTGTCGAACATTTTTCAATATTGAATAGATTCCAGCCGACAATGACATCGATTCAATGATCTACGCTCACAATGTAGTGCGCCGGTGAACAATACACAAGAGCGACTCCAGCTGGCGGTCGCATAATCGTGGCCTGGAAAGAATGACCATCAATACTTCCAAGGGTAAGATTATTTCCAATGCAAACTACCCATTAAGCTCTCAAAATATTTTTCAAAAAAAATAAATTAAAAAGTTGCTTTTATAATATCTTTAATAACAGCCTATACTTATTAGAATCACGCGCTCTACGAATAAACGAAGTTTGAACGTTCAAGAATTAGAAGACTATAGGCTGGCCTTAATACAAAAAAAAAAAAAAAAAATACAAAATTTATTAATTTCAAAATGATATTGAAATTATTTACACTAAAGCCGTCCTATTATACAGGGTGTTCATTTTAAGACGGCTCAAATGCATTTCATGATTAAACGGTTAATCTGAGCAAAAAATGGTAGAGGAAAAATTTGTTGCCCGTCACCTCTAGTTTCAGAATATGTGACCTGATTTTAGATTCCAGCCCACATTCGCGGCTGACGCGCGACCAAAAGTAGAGGTTCGCAGTTGACTCCCATTTTCATGTACACAGTTTTAAAGAGTATAAAAAGTTATGAAAGAAACCGGAAACCGCAATTTGATATCCTCAAAATTAAAGATGCTAGGCCATTTTAAAATCTGGTATTTATTAATCATATTTCAATTTTTAAACTTGTTATCAAAGAGAAAGAAGAGCACGCGATAGGTCATTTCTATGTATTTTTTCATCCCCTTTCTACTGAAAATATTGCCAATGCAGTAAAGCTAGTATTTTTCTTAATATTGGGGAAATAAGTCGCTTTCCGAGTGATTTTTTTTAAGAAAAATCAAATCTTAAGAGCTTCAGATGTTCTCAAGCATACACAAAATGGCTAAAAATTAATTTTACATCTGTTACAAACAAGAAGGTTTAATAATTATTTGGTAATTTTGGGAGAGTTGCGTTTAATTACCAAAAAAAATTGGAAACCTCCTGCCACATATTTAAGTGATCAATATCTTTCATTTTCCTTAATTTATCAAATAATGCACATTACTCAAGTTGTGCAGCATGTACTGCGCCTTCAAAGGTGCCTCCTCAGATTCAGAGAGCAGTTGATAACCTCCTGGCTAACCTCCTTTTTTCCTCTACCATTTTTTTGCTCAGATTAACCGTTTACCTGAGCATGAAATGCATTTGAGCCGTCTTAAAATGAATACCCTGTACATTAAATCTAAAGAGTGCTAAGTGCCAAACAAGTTTTTGGGCTTTTGATTTTTCAAAACAAGAACTTTGCCTCGAAAATTTGAATAATTAAAAAACTAAAATTAACAATAATTTAAATTAATCAATATCAGCAAGCGCATTTTAATTTTTAGTTTATTGTTTATATAGGATATTTAAAACCGTAATAAACTTTATGGGAACTAAGAGAGTATTGAGCTCATTGGGACCGGATGTAACTCTGGTCACGCACCGTTTAGTACCCAATGTTGTCTTAAAGTGCAAGTTCTTACTTTGGTTCAGCTCGATCCTTTCCCTTTTGCCCTTCCTGCGCCCTAATTCTCTTCTTCCATTAAGCACTAAAGCTTACTCCTTACTTCTTTTAAATCATTTAAAGTTTAAACGCCAAAAAAGAAAATAGTCAAAACTTTTTTACCAATTTCCCTTTGCATCATCCATTACTGTTGGAAAAGCTTTACGGATAGGGCTGGTTTCTTGGTAAAGAGGAAAAAGGGAAAGGGCAAGCTAGAAATTACATTCTTTCCCTTGGTACTTTAACGGAAATAAGAATTAGTACCACCGCTTTGGAAGCCCTATAAATTAACAAATGTTTTTCACGTAAGGGTGTTACGATTTGTTACCGATTTTGTATTTAGAAGGAGCAAGTAACGTCTTAGAGGGAAAGAAGTAACAAAACCAAGGTGAGCAAAAGATAAGAAGTATACTTTAGAAAGAGCCTGTGGGGAACGGAGACCAAGGTTAAGTAAGCAGTGTTGGGGGGGAGGGATACGCCTCTAGTGTTTCAATACGTCTGGCAAAAGACTTATGGAAAGACTTCAGCCACTATTTAGGGGCTCCTCCCCTCTTCTAAAACTTAAATGGCACTTTGTTGACTATATACTAGGTTTGTTTTATAGAATAAGGGAGTCGCTAACCGGAAATAAGGAAAGAAATGGAAAAGTACGAAGAAATAGCAGAACAGGGGAGATAGTCTGGATCTATCGTCTTATTTTCCCTCTTTCTCCAAGCAAGATTTCCTGGGGAGAAAATCCAACTCTGGCCGACCTAAGGATAGTAATGTCGGACAATAATTACCTTTTAGCCTTAGGGAAGAATTGCTCTGGGGAAAGCTTTGC
Organism: Rhodnius prolixus; assembly: GCF_049639745.1. NCBI lineage: Eukaryota > Metazoa > Arthropoda > Insecta > Hemiptera > Reduviidae > Rhodnius > Rhodnius prolixus. The sequence goes on along the minus strand of NW_027411583.1, from coordinate 6,488,309 downwards.
CAGAAAAGGAATGAAACGAGAAAAGAAAGCTCCTGCGTAATGGTAGAAAAAAAAATAAGATAAAATTGTAATGGCTAGGGAAATTGCGTTTCTTTTTTTATTTCGTTGAAATAGTAATAGGTATTTCCATGCGATGGAAAGCGCCTAAAGCGTTAAGAAAATTTATAACCTAAAGAAAATTTAATTAGACAAATTTGGAATTATTTTTCTGTGAGGAAGAATTCAATCAACTAAACTTATAAATTGGTTTATTGAATAGATTTTTGGTCATAACTGCAGTTTCAACAGCAAATAGTGTATGAATGGACATTGTAAAATGAAAGGAACTACCATCTATCGGTGGCTCTCCAATGAGTTTGAATCGGAACTCCTAGTAAATCGTCAGCGCCGTTACGATCGACTTAGAATTTGCAGGAAGAGTAAGCTGGCCAATGAGAGGGTTGGGATGTGCGGGAAACGTCCCAGACTAAAAACTTCTTTTGTCCGGCCGCTGATTAGGTACTTGAATAAAATGGTACTTTTTAGTGCAGAACGAATGGTTCTTTCAGGGGATATTGGTTGTCGTAGAGAATGTGATAAAAGTGTTGATAAGGTTGATGATTATAGCGTGTGATAAGTCTGCAGATCATAAATCACGCCAGAGTTTTGTTTTCGAGGTATCCAATTTGTAAATCGCTATTCTACACTTTAAGCAAACTTATTGCCTGAATCTGGAACTGGGGCTGAACATAATCAAATAACAGACACGCTAAATAAGGAAACTAAGATTTCCTCCAAACATGTGGAAGACAATTAATCGGGAAATTCCACACATATTTTCCGGGATGTTCATGTTCCCCGCTTCCAATTCTCTAACAAAACGAACACCCAGGGTTTTCTCCACATTCCATCCGTAAACCACTAGATATTGGCTACCATCCAATGTAGCTAGGGTCTTACCAAAAGTAAATACACAGACATGTTCTAACACGCCCAACAACAAACAAACAATCACATTATGCGTGAGCACAAACGTACAAACATCCTTCTCACCTATCTTTAGAATCTCCATATTTATCATCCATATTGTTAAAAAAAAATTATTTGAAAACAAAGAAGTAACAGTACCATAACTACGTAGTTTGATATTCGACCCCAAATAAAAGTCGTTTCCAAAGTCGAAAATAATTTCCCAACATTTTAAATTTGTAAAAAAAAAGACTTCAAAAATTATATAAGTTCAATTATAATAAAGGATACTTAACTTAGCAGATTCGCTCGAAACCCCTTTAAAAGTCAATGTTCCCAGTACAATAAGTTCAAATCCGTAACCGAAAAATGGGCGATAGATGGCAGGAGCTGCCGCATTATTACAAAATTTGGAGTGACCGTTGGACCGCCAGAGTGACGTACTTTTTACCGCTAAAAACAGATTCATTCTGTCTCGTACGCTCGGCCCTGGCCAGTGCCTTGAATATCGATATCGCCACTTGTAAGATTAAGATTCTAATAGGGAGGCCCTTAAGGCCTACGCCACTGCGATCCCTTTGGATCTATTGTGGCTCCCCCCTTAACTTTAGAGCTCGCCCTCCAGACCCGTCCGTTTAATCAGACTCTTAATTCTGGAGAGCGGCTCCTGGATAAAGCTCTCAGGCCTTGGTTTTTTGCCTCCCCGAGAAGTAACATCCTTAGCCAGACAAGTCCCTCATCACCACTTGTAAGTCAATACCTCGTATTATTTAGTATATGAGTTTTCTGTTATTTTATTGTATTTCTTTAGTTTAGATTCTACAATTTGTCGGTTATGTTGAGTTTGTGTTCGTTTCTTTAAATACTGTTATTTTTATGATCAATTACAGAACACGAGAGTATTTTATTCAGTTCCCTGTCGCCCTGAGTGATTGGCTACCGGACCTACCTTCCCCTTAGGCTGGAAACATAGTGGAAAGGCGAGCAAAGCGGCGATGATAGCGAAGAGCAAAGCGGCGAAAACAAACACAAGTTTAACATATGGGACCGCGCATTGTGGGTAGCAAAGCGAAGATAGAGCAACGCTATCTATAGAGAGTGTTTGTTTTCGCCTCTTTGCTCTTCGCTATCATCACCGCTTTGCTCGCCGCTCCACTATGTTTCCAGCCCTAGGCTTGAGCTATCCCGCTCAGAGGCGCCCTTAAGGGTATTTATATTTTAGGACTTGGTAGGAGTATCGTCTCGGATAGCTCCGGCTATTTGGCGCCCGTAAAAGATACCGTCCCTGAGAGAGAGAGGAACTGAAAGGGATCTCTCCCTCTCCCCTAGCCGGTCACAAACCAAAATCCTAATTTACGTGATGTTCAAGTTCAAAACAAAAAAATAAAACCTCAGGGCAGTCTATATAATTATAAGAAAATACAAAAAAACTGTTCCTTATTATCGCATTTCCCGTCTATATTGTATATTGTTCCAATTTGGAATTTTGTTCAGACATTTCGTGCTCATTGAGAGGCGAATAAGAGAAGTTATTTTGTTCATTATGTTTTACATAAAACAAACAAAGAATAAAAAATAGTTAGCTAAATTTATTGTGTGCCGGCACAACTTGGCACATAAATGCATATGCAAATAAAACAATAACTACAATAAGTGCACAGAGAACAATAGTTCTGCACAAAGTTTTAATTACACTAAAAGTATTAGTTTTAATAGCAAAACTTTTCTAGTAAATAATTTGCTTTATTAAGTTTCATTGTGTTTTGTCTTTCAACCATGCTTTCACTTCAATTTCTATTTTATTAAACATTATTTTCGTTTCGTGGCTTTTTTATAATTCATATTCTTTCAAGTTTTTCATTTTGAAACGGGAATTCATTATTTTCTGTTACTTTAAGAATGGTGATACTATTTTGATGTAAATGCCTAATTAATCAGGCATCGTCCAACTACCGAATGAGGTGTCGTGTACAGAGGCGACTAGCAAACATACTTTACTATAAATTTCTCACATTAACCATTAAATACAATCCAAGGGCTAGACTAGTACCGCAATACATATTAGCTTTGCGGGTCTAGCCTATAACCGCCTAACATACTTTACTATAAATTTCTCATATTAATCATTAAATAAAATCCAGGGGCTAGACTAGTACCGCAATACATCTTAGCTTTGCGGGTCTAGCCTATAACCGCCTAACATACTTTACTATATATTTCTCACATTAACCATTAAATAAAATCCAAGGCCTAGACCCCGGGAATCGAACCCACTAAACCAACAATACATCTTAGCTGTGCGGGTCATGCCTATAACCTCTCGGCTACCATGGCGTGCGTCGCCTTGATCCTGTTTTATTTCCTGATTAAAAAAAATAAATAAATCCTCGATTGTCAGCAATTGTAGCGGAAACGGAAACATAAGTGAAGACGAAATCTCTGTGCCAAACTAGTCTACCTCTGAAGAAGGAAGAAAGTACTAAACCAGACAGGTGTACCAAAAAAATAAAATAAAATAACAAATGCGTGCTACTACGAATCAAAAAAATTAAATAAATGACTGATATTGGGTCTAATCTTTCTTCTCCATAAATTGTAAGTTTCCTTCCTGTTAGTTACGTTCTAACTTCTTGTCAGTTACCTGTTCTAACTTCCTGTCAGCTTACCTATAAGTACCTTCCTTCTCTAAATGGTAATTTGATAATATTTGTTGCTGGAAACTTCAACATATTTTGGTGAATGCGATTTTTGGACAAGTAGCAATGCCAGTTCGCAAATATTACAATCAATGTACTAGTTTGTTTGAAAGTATGTGACCTACTTTATAATTCTTAGTGTTCGTACGTACATAGCACATACTAACAAGGGCAACAGTCTTAGTATATTAAAGTTGAAGTAACAGAAGCACATAGAGTTAAGTGTATAGATGATATAAAAGCCCTGACTGCAAGCAAAGTGGCTCGGGTTGTTCCTGACATAAATAGAGATGTATTCCATTCAAGAGTTAGGATTATCGAACAATAAGATCTCTCTCTTCCTGGTTTAACGGCGGCGAGTTAGCCTCTCTTAAGAGAGCTCCAGTCAGGCTTTGGGCATTGAAGAGAGTGAGTCAGGCAGGACGGCTCTCTCTCTAACCAACACTTGCAACTTGAAGAACGGACCCTTCACTCAGACTTCACCGACCTCATCTTACCGTTCTAACTGCTAAAACCATCTACCCAACTACAGTAGAACATCCACACTCAGTGTGTTTGTGCGCACCAACCTCCTCCGCCTAAAAACACTGACAACTTTCTGCTGTCTACCTTGAGGAACACAGTTTGGGGAGGATAGGTAGTAGAAGCTGTGTGCCCTTCATCATTCAAACCTTATCTTTTCACTATATATTTATATTCTCCACCCACAGTCAGCAAACTTTCACCAGTGAATGGCTGTAGATGAAGGAGAATCTCCTAGATTTTCTTTTATATTTTCATTTTCTCTCTTGTTTTCCCATGTTCGTCTTCTACTCATTTTCTTCAAAACTTAATTTCAAGTGTTCCAAACTGTAATGATTTACATTTTAATAAAAAAAAAAGAAAAAAGAAGAATACCCACGGCTCTTCGCTTTTCCAGAAAATGGAGGAAAAACATTTGCAGAAAGTTGATAAATACTTCTTTTCAAGTCAACTTGCTCTTTCAACTTTTCATTTATTTTAGCTCCTTTTTTTTTAGGATTTTCCTCTCGACTTGTTTTCCCTTTTTTGGAGGGGAAAAATTTTCTTTCATCAAATTCAATATTAATTTTTTTTAAAAAGAAAATACCTTGTTATGATTGAAGATATCATGTTTTTTGGCCAACTAACTCAAAATGCGTTTCGCTTTGCCAGGATTCCAACAAAATGCAATTAGAAGTGCCTTTCCGCTCATTCCGACCCTATCATTGGCCAGCTTTCATCATGAACCCTCATCCTGACATTCCCAAGCCGTCCATTGAGTGAGCACTGGCCCCCACGATTAACTTGACGTTGCATTTCAATAATTGACTCAAGAGCCACCCATTGATTGGTTTGGTAACTAACTCCTCACATGTCACAAAGTGCTTGGCCTTTTGTGATAATGGTGTGGGTACTATAATGTGTAACAAGGGTGACTAAAAAGAGTTTGCAAAAAATCATCTAGAGAAATTTTTTTTGTTGAAAATTATAAGAATTGTAGGGAAAGAGATTTGTGCGGAAATAAAATAATACATTTCCGGGGAATATTTTAAGGAACTAATGGTGGCGTTCATTAGCAGAAGCTAAGAACTTGGCGATTAGCGAGCGAACTTATTCTCCTCCTTCTGTTTCTTTTTTTAGCCAGTGTTTCTTCTGTTATTTATTTATACTTTAAAATGAAAATTAATCCCTCCAGTTCGGGATGGTGCTGTTGGGGATGTACTTGTAGACAGTCCTGCTGGGATGAGAGATGGGGAGGAACTGGGTCGCCAGACTGGGCTATTAATCTCAACTAGAGAGTCTACTCGGTGGATTTTTTAAAAAAAGAGTTCTACTTCCCGCCGCTAGCGCTATTTACCCTTCACTTCTTCTCCCCATAGGAGGATCTCTTCGTTTTCGTCCGGCCAGTGAAAGGAGTGAGTAGCGCAGAAAAAGGATGGGGGTATAAAGCCTGCATAATTTAAACGAGGAGATGAGTTTTCTTGTTAGATAGATTCAGTGCTATATAGATAAGATAAGAGCAAAAACAGAGATGTTCAGGTAGAGAATCTGTTACACTCATGAAAGTAAATAAACAGGTTGTCAAGGGATACTGTAAAAAAGAAAAAAGATCAAATTTACTGGATCACCAAAAAGAAAAATCATGAAATACACAATTTTAGGGATGCAAAATTTTGATATTCTCGAAAACACGAAACCGAGGGAAAAAAAACTTAGCTGTTATAAAAAGGCGAAAGGTTATGATGTTACTCAAGGATGAAGTCGAACAAAAATGTAATTTTCTGAGCATATTATAAATAAATAAATAAAGCCCAGCAGAACAGAAGAAGGATGACGTTGCATGCGGATATGATGATGTCCTCCTCTTTTTTGTGATGAATGAAGTTAGAGAGGAAATGCATGTGAATGGATACTGATGGTCTTCAGAACGGAAGGGTTCTGAAATCGGATATGAGATCAAGAATGAAGGCTTCAGCCAAATGTTCAATTTAGTCATCAAATGAAGTGAAAATTCCGATCGTGCCCAGTTTCCTAGATATTCAAAATTGATATTCTATTTGCAGTCCAATGAAAGTGAAAAAGAGATTTCACGATTTAATAGTCGTTTAATGAATAATCAATATTAGATATATTTTCACAAAGCAGATATTATGCAGATCGATAAAGTGTATTAGCGATTTTATACGAGGAAAATTGATTTTAGTGCAGCGCTAGGTTGCTATTCTTTTAAAGGGCAATTTTGTGTAAAATTTAGGCCCTATCAATTGAATAAAATTAATTAAATGAGCTGCTGAAATTCCTAATTGAAAGAGAAGTAAAAAGCGTGGCCAGAAATGTAAATTTCCTAATGATTTTCTACAGCTTTCCATGAAATTTTCTCATCAAACCATCTGTTTCAGTGTTCACATTAGAATCTTATTTTGCAATTTATCACTTGAAAGTAAAAGAATTCTGCAAATGGTGACGAATTTTCGTATTGTACACATTTCAATCGATTGGTCTTTGTGGTGATTGTTGTGTAAAATCGATTGAGGAAAGAAACTTAGTTCCTGTTCCGTTTGTGAAACAATCAATTTCCTTCCATTAAACTTCAAACCCATGGACCAAGATCCACGGAGGAGCTCACTATACCAAAATCAGGAACAAGGCTTTTTTTTTTTGTTTTTTGGTAGAACAACTGTTGTGTTTTTTGTTTTCAAAGTGAAATGTTCATTTTATAAGAGAATGGCTATTTAAAGCATTAACCTGGTTTTGTGCGTAAGTTTGTTTTTTGTGACGAAGTTTCTTAGTTCATCCCCCCTCCCCACTCACCCTAAGAAAATAGTTTGTACGTTGATGGAGCCTAGTTTTTAGTAGGAGATGGAATCATAATTCAGCAGAGATATCTCTTAGTTGAAATACTGGTTCCTAGAAAGTTGAAAGCGTGCAGCAAGCAAACCCCCATATGGGCCCGCTATAGTACCCGTTGCCGTTGATGAAGCGCTACTTCAGCCAGGAAGGGAAACGACAAAGGGAGACTGCAGAACCCTAAACTAAGCCCAAGCGGGCCCCGTCTCTGTACAGCCTCGCTTCCTGTTCACTGCTGGCCGCCTCTCCAACAAGGATGCTGAACCTACCGCCGGCGGTGGTTTATCACGTTTAAAAAGTTTGGGTGTAAAGTATATATATCGCTCTCCCTCACTCACTCCATCGAGCCTCCGGACGACCCTCTGGGAGCTTACGGGTTGGAAGGGAACTTGACTAGAAATGATGATGAAAGTTCAACTTGAAAAAGATAAGCCCTTGTGAAGGTTGCACTTCTGCGTTCATTAAGGACGGCGCTCTACAGCCTCCCCGGTAAAATACTTTTCAAACTTATCTAGAAAATAATATTTTGAATTTGGGAGGAGGGAACAGGGACTTTTCTTTACTTTAACATAATTTTTGTAACAGGAAGTGGTATCGCAGACGTACAGATTTTCCATTTGGTGTTTTCCTTAGAAATAACTATTGGGATTGTGGTATAAAAGAAAATGAAATTTGAAATGAAAACTTGCAAAGGAAGCCACCAATAGTGGGGGAAATGGCTAATTATAAATTACCACACACCAATATCAAGTGTATAATTGTAAGCAGCACTACAAAAATGGCAGACAGATTACAGTAATGGTAATAAAGGTAGATTCTATAAAACTATGGCAGATCAGTTACCTAGACAACCATGGTTTATAAGGGAACTGTCACTATAAATGGGTTGTTACGACAATAAGCAGGCTGAGAGCGAACCAAGCGGTGTGCGGATCGTATCTTCACAGGATCAACAAAAGGTTCTCCTCTCCTCTTTGCGTAGATTGCAATGATATAAACATATAATAATGATATGTCCACGTTATGTGGTAGAAAGGAAACGAATGTTTGATGACATTTACGATGCACCATTCTCCAACAACATATATGTGCTTAAGTCTATAGCAGAGCTAGCCATGAAATATGAATATATTTAAAAGTTACAGCCGATTAGAATGAATGGAAGAAAATGATTAGAGAAGGATTACGTGATTTTAATTTCGGTTAAGCTATAAGGATGGCAGGAATATAGAGTACTGATCCGTCCATTAGTTGTAAGTTTGTATGTAAATAGTTGTATATAGTAGAGGGATGAATGTGTGAAGGGAATGTATTTATAAGTAAGAATGGAGAGTGAGTGATATTCTAGTGATAAGCACCTAGACGATGCTGGCTGTATGGCGGAAGCCAATGCCTAAAAAAAGGCAAAAAATAAAAAAAAACTGTTGACTGTAGAACTATTACCGCCACGGTAGCCGAGCGGTTAGAGGCGAGACCTGCGAAGCTGATTGTGGTACTCGGTTCGATTACCAGCCTTAGGCCTTGGATTTTATTTAATGGTTAATATGAGAAATTTACAGTACGGTATGTTTGCTAGTCGCCTCCGTCCACGACACCTAATTTGGTAGTTGGACGTTAAGCCCCGCCTGAAAAAATAGGCGATTACTTTACTTTATTTTTTTTTACTATTACAAATATTTGAAACGATCACAATACAACCTGTTACCAGAAAAAAAGGAATTCATGCTATCACAATGTTTTCTCTTACAGTTGTAAGAGAAAGTAATATCTTTTAAAAATAATCAAGAATTGGGAAAAAAGTGCGGCCATAAAAACAAAGAAAATAAGGTAATACGAGACCCCCCAGTAATAAAGTAAAGTTTATAATCCATACGGAATACATCTACTGTTGCATATAACATTCTTTTTAAGACCTTTTTCCCCCCTCTAGGAGAAAAAAAAAGTGGGTGGAAGAGGACGAAAAACTATTTGGCTGAGTGTAAGATACTCTGACAAACATGAGCAACAGCCGCGGTTTGGAAGTATTTTTGGTAGAAGTTGTGGGGGATACTAACCTTCCCCGTTGCCCAGTGTCAGGAGGAGAGAGAAAGAATAAGAGATGTACATATATAAGAGAAGAAGGTGGGCAGTTTTTAGAGGGATGATCCCTCTAGGGATTAGGGTAATAATACTAGCTGTGTGTGTAAAAACTGACGGCTTCTTCTGACTTTAGTATCCTGGGGGAGACTTGTACGGTGTAAAATTTTAGTAAGGCAAAGCTGTCTAGTAAGAGATGCCCTTTGGCTTCTTCAGGTAGGATAGCGATCCTCGTAGGCGGTGAGTAATAAGTTGGACTGTATCCTGGGGCTCGCAAGATGCTGGACCAATCCTATAACCCTTTGACATGCCTGCATCCTTGTACTATACGCTGTTACATTATTTATTGTAGCTTCTTTAAAAGCCGAGCTCATCTTTTATCTCTGCTCTCCTCTTGTACCCTTTATCCTTATTCCTTTATTTCTCCAACCTTACTTTACTTTATCAAGAAAATAATACGAATTAATAATAAGAATTCTAGCAATGCTTTTAATATTATTTGATATTGTGTGTGGACGCTGCAACTGATACTTATCCCAAAGTGGCATTTGAGTGGGGTGCTTTAAAAATTTGTGGTTCTCCTTAATTCCCTCAACCATGAAACTCAAGTGAATTGATTTTGGCTTCGACACATTTTATTTTCATTTCATTGTAATGTTCATTTAGTAAGCATTAAAAATGTTTTTAAAGTCAGAGTATTTTTATTTTATTTTTAAGTGTATAAGTTCCTCGAAGCTTTGAACTTCTTTCAGGTCTCGAAGATTGTATAATAAGAATAAACTGTGTTAACTATAGGATTGACAAGATCTACAGTCACAAAAGAGTAATTGTCAAGTTGGTGCCAACGTCCTGACAATCTAATTTCAAAAACAATCAATGATGCCACCGTTCTGACAAGAGTCTGAACGTCACTACAGCTAGAACAAAACTTCCCAAAATTTATGAGGCCAAATACAGTCCAGAGTTATACCGCAAGTATTGCCTCAGATGAACATACGCTGCCACCGTAATAACTAATAGCGAGACAACACCTGTCTATAGACGATCCTATGTAAACAGACATTTACCATTCATGAATATTAATCGGTTACATTTGCACTATCATGTCCGACAGTCTTCTAATAACATACGAACTCGACAGGGTCATGAAGTTCACATGAAAATCACAGCAATAGATACAAAATTTAATTTCCTCTTTCTATTACTATAACTTGGTGAGGAAAATATTAGGATTGTGACCAGTTTTAGAATATGAGTTACCATTATTTGTAAATTTTAGAAATTCAAGTAGCCTAACTTTTAGATTGGGTTGAAGTTTTTAAAGTAAGAATTATTAAGACTCACGATCTATTATTTATGGAAACGATTTCAACATGGAAGATTTATTACTATCGTAAGAAGATTCTCTAGAAAAGAAACAATAATCCTGAACAGAATTGCAATAGAGCTAACCAGGATAACTAACTAATATATATTACAGAAACAGAAAACGGTTTTATCCTCATTGCAAATTATCTATTACAGTCCGGCATTTCCTAGGAAAATGTAATGGGCTAATAGGAATGAGGAAAAGCGAGGAGGACCTATAAGTTGTGAGTTATCAACATGGTTAAATGTGAGAGTATGGTGACCTATATAAGTCTTGTCAGTTACTAACATGGTTAATTGTGAGTGTAAGGTTGTCCTAAATAACTCTTGTGAGTTACCAACATGGTTAAATGTGAGTGTATGGTGATCTATATAAGTCTTGTGAGTTAACATCGTGGTTAAATGTAAATGTAAGGTGGTCCTATCTAAGTCTAGTGAGTCGCCAACTATGTTAAATGTGAGTGTAAGGTGGTCCTATCTAAGTCTAGTGAGTCGCCAACTATGTTAAATGTGAGTGTATGGTGACCTATATAAGTCTTGTCAGTTACTAACATGGTTAATGTGAGTGTAAGGTTGTCCTAAATAACTCTTGTGAGTTACCAACCTGGTTAATTGTGTTTGTAAGGTTGACCTGTATAAGTCTAGAGAGTCGACATGTTTTAATGTGAGTGTAAGGTTGCCCTATATAAGTCTTGTGATTTGCCAACATGGTTAAATGTGATTGTAAGGTTGACCTATATAAGTATTGTGAGTTACCAACATGGTTAAATGTGATTGTAAGGTTGACCTATATAAGTATTGTGAGTTACCAACATGATTAGTGAGTTTAAGGTTGATCTATATAAGTCTTGTGAGTTACCAACATGGTTAAGAAACTATTTCATGAACTGAAAAAGAAAAAAAAGAACCTTCCGAGCAAATTCAATTTATAAACCTAAAAAATACTGAGTAGAAAATCAAGAAATAGCCAAGCTGTAGTAACTGCATTTATGTTTACTGAAATCGCCACTAGAGTTCTCCACCGACTGGACTGTAAAGTAAGCTTACCGCCTACTTAATGGCGGCTTACACGTCTATAATATGCCCATTTATCTTTTATCTATTTCGCGACTAAAAAATAAAAATTCTTAACTTTTTTGTTTCTGTTAACGATAATTAGGTAAAAGATGAAGTATTACTCCAAAAGAAATATTATTTATCGTGTTTTAAAGAAATTTTTTTTTTTCTTGCTTAAATCGATAGTTTATCAAATACCTATGGGAGAAATGTAGGAAAAATAATTTTAAATTAATTATTTCATTGATTTTAAAGCAGTAGCCAATCACAGCGCAGTAAGGTAGCAAGCGGTGGGCGGGTCACTCCTACCTCTAGTTTAGTCACGCCCCTTCCAATGAAAACCAGTTATGGGCTGGGCCAAAGCATATTAACAATGGTTCTTCAATACCTTTCATTTATTTTACTATATCTTTTATTATTTTCTCATATTTTATTAACTTTTCTTTGCTATTTTAGAAAGAATATTAATCTTAAGTAGATATTGAGACAAAATGCTAACAAATTATTTTTTAAAAAAATATTCTCAATTTACAAGAAATTTAGTATTAAGTTAAGATCGTTTTCGAATAGTTTTCGCCAATATTCGACAGTTTCACTTCATTTTCTCATGAAAAGAATCTCGTATGAACACTCACATGACTTTTTCTTACCATAATTTACAAATATAATTGAATTGTTTCGTAACTTAGTATTGCATAATAAAAAGATCAATTTAATAATAATGTCGATAGAATGCGACACCTTCCCACTGAACCAAACTATTAATTAAGAAAAAATTACAAGCCAAACTGACATTTAAGCTTAAGTACGCCATTAGATCAGCTTCAAATGAATCCGTTTGGCAAATTCTTAGTAAATAACAGGAAAAGCTTTTCTTTAAAACTGCACTTAAGATGTATTGATTTTCTTTCTTCTTGGATGTTTGGTTAGAAATTTAATAATCAAATACTTAGAGGTAGTGACACCTCAAAATATCTAAAATGTAAGTTTAGAAAACCCCTCGTAAAATGAGAGAATGAGATGGTCCTATAAGATGGTCAAGTGAGTCATCAACATGATTAGATGTGAATCAAATGTTTGCGAAGTCCCGAGAATGAAAAAAAAGTAATGGACAAGTTTTTGTTGGAGATAGAAATAGAAATAGAAATAGAAAAGAAATTTATTATTCTGGGACAATTGTCCCCTAAGAATAAATACAGGAACAAATAGAGGCCTTAATAGTTTGGCCAGTGATTATAGAGAAATTAAATAAATAAATAAATATTTACAAAAGTGAAAATATAATAAGTGAAAATGAAAGTAAAAATAAAATAATAAAACAGCAGAAATTAAGGAAATAAATTAAAACAATTAGAATTTCGGAGGAAGCTGAATAGAAAGGAGATAACTGAATAGACGGGATTTAAAGATGGATAGGGTAGGAGCATGGCGGACAGATGAAGGCAAGGAGTTCCATAGAGAGGTAGCACGTATGAGGAAGGACTTGTCAAAGGATGAGGTACGGTGAGAGGGAATATAAAGATCAGATGAGCGAGATCTAGTGTTACGGGAATGGATGGAGGATTTAAACTTAAGGAGTTGAAAAATATAGGAAGGCCTTTGAGACTGGATGACTTGAAAAAGGAAAGAAGCCAAAAAATATTGGCGGCGATAGACAGGAAAAAGCCACTTCAACTCATCGTAGCAGTGCGAAATGCGAGAGTCTCTGGAAATGCTGAAAATAAATCTTATGAAGCAGTTCATGAGGCGCTTAAGCTTAGCTTCAATATCACCAGATAGACCGCCATACACTAAACAACCATAGTCGAAATGGGGGAATATAAGAGAGGAAACTAGGAGTTGCCGGGTCTTAATTGGAAAAAGGTGACGGGAACTATTAAACTGCTTAAGGATATGGATGGAATGACGAGAGATTTGGGAAACATGGTTTTTCCAGGATAGGTTTTGATCGAAAGTGATACCAAGGTTTTTCACAGAGGAACAATATTTTATTGGGGTATTGTAAAGGAAAAGATTAGGAAGAGGAGCCAATGATTTAAGGAGTGGGTTGGAGCCAATAACTATAGCTTTGGTCTTTTCTACATTCAGGGTAAGCTTATTGTTCGTGGCCCAAGCTGAGATGTTATTGAGGTCTTCTTGAAGTTTAAATACAGCTTCAAACAAATCCGACGGGGAAAAGGATATGTAAATCTGAAAATCATCAGCATAGAGGTGATACTGGGAATGAGAGATGGAAAGAGGAAGGTCATTGATGTAAATTGAGAAGAGGGTGGGAGATAGGGAAGAACCTTGAGGTACACCGCGTGACAAAGGAAGAAGTGAAGAAGGATTACTATCGGGAGTGACAACGAATTGGGAACGATTAGACAGGAAGGATTGGAACCAACGGAGGGTGCTATTGGAAAAAGAGAGGGATTGTAGTTTAGATAGCAGGATATGATGGTCAACGGTATCAAAGGCTTTGGAGAAGTCTAGGAGTATAAGGATGGTAAGTTTTTGGTCGTCAATAGCCGTCTGCAAGTCATGGGTAATTTTCAAGAGTGCAGAATGAGTGGAATAAGAAGGACGAAAGCCAGATTGGAGTGGATTAAGGAGATTGTTTTGTTCGAGGTAATTAGAAAGCTGGGATTGCACTAAACGTTCAAAGGGTTTGGAGAAATTTGATAAAATAGAGATGGGACGAAAATCAATAGGAGAGGTGGGATTTGAGATTTTATTTAGAGGACGGACTAGGGCTGTTTTCCAGCAGGATGGGAAAATAGAATTCTGAAGGGAGAAATTATAAATATGGTAAAGGACTGGCAATATCGCTGGGAGATACTGAGAAAAGTGAGCTCGCCAAAACGTGGTCTGAACCATTAGTTGAAAAGTCTTATAGTAAATGATTGAATCAATTTGATTAACGATTTTTTATATTTATTTATTTATTTATTTTTAATTTATTTGTAAAATTACACCAGCGGAATTTCCAGGTCTGTGTGGATAGTTAGATTTGAAACGTAAAATGGAGCGGAGAATTTTAGACTGAAGAGATTGAATCCACTGAAGATTGGAGCGTTTCGTTATACCTACAGTTCGTCCAGGTGGGTTTTTGTATAGAAGTGTATATCAATCGTTTGTTATTAAGTGAAAGTTTTGAACGTTGGTCTAGTAGTCTTTTAAGTAGTCGATAACGTCTGTTAACTTCAGTTCGTTTAAATCGTGTGTGTGGGTTCAAAGTCAGTCTTTTATCTAAATAAAGCCCAAGATAACGGACACAACATTGGCAGGAGGAATTGGAATTGAGTCATAGAAGATCGGAGGAAGAGTGATCCAGCGGAGAGTAAAAGTAATATTTTGAGATTTTGTTTCATTTAACTTGATTTCCCATTTTTAAAACCATTCCTCAAGAGAAAAGAGATGAGTTTGAAGGTTTCTGTGTGAAGTTACGAGGGTCGCTTGAAAAGTCCGTGCAAAAATAAAAACTACTTAATTCTTTGGGGAAAACCTTTTTTATTTTTCAACATAGTCTCCTTTTAGGCTTATACACTTCGTCCAACGCTGCTCTAGTTTGTTGATCCCTTCCGAATAATAGGATTTGTCGAAGTCTGAAAAATAGCCATTCGTTTCTGCAATCACCTCCTCGTTTGAATAAAATCTTTTTCCCGCCAGCCATTTCTTCATATTGGGGAACAAATAGTAGTTCGAGGGAGCCAAGTCTGGAGAATAGGGGGGATGTGAAACGAGTTGGAACCCTATTTCCATTAATTTTGCGACCAAAACTGCTGAGGTGTGAGCTGGTGCGTTGTCGTGATGGAAAAGGACTTTTTTGTGGGCCAATCGTGGGCGTTTTTCTTGCAGCTCGGTTTTCAAACGGTCCAATAACGATGAATAATATGCACCTGTAATAGTTTTACCCTTTTCCAGATAGTCGATGAGGATTATTCCTTGCGAATCCCAAAAGACAGTCGTGATAATCTTTCCGGCCGAAGGAACGGTCTTCGCCTTTTTTGGCGCAGATTCCCCCTTGGACCCATTGTTTAGATTGTTCTTTGGTCTCAGGAGTGTAGTGTTGTATCCATGTTTCATCCAAAGTGACGAAACGACGCTTAAATTCCTGCGGATTCTTCTGGAACAGCTGCAAACCGTCCTTGCAACACTTCACACGATTTCGTTTTTGGTCAAGCGTGAGCAATCGCGGCACCCATCTTGCGGATAGCTTTGTCATGTCCAAATGTTGATGCAGAATATTATGTACCCGTTCATTCGAGATGCCCACAGCACTAGCAATCTCACGCACCTTCACTCTTCAGTCATCCATCACCATATCATGGATTTTATCAATGATTTCTGGAGTAGTAACCTCAACAGGGCGTCCAGAACGTTCAGCGTCACTTGTGCCCATATGGCCACTCCGAAAATTTTGAAACCACTTATAAACTGTTCTAATCGAAGGTGCAGAGTCACCATAATGTTTATCAAGCTTCTCTTTAGTCTGCTGAGGCGATTTGCTTTTCATAAAGTAGTGTTTAATCAACACACGAAATTCTTTTTCGTCCATTTTTTGAAAATCACTCGACTTCCTCGATTCAAACGAATGCCAAACACAAAGAAATAGACCGATCTGGCTGAAACTTAGTGTGTGTTCTTCCAAGAGATGCTACTAACTAAACATAACCTCGATACGCGCCAGGTTCGTTTATCTCTCTGACTTTGCACGGACTTTTCAAACGACCCTCGTAGGATAGGTCCTAAGATACTTCCTTGAGGGACACCCGCTTCAATACGATGTTTAGCTGAATACGATGTGCCGATTTGAATTTGAAGATAACGATTACACAAATAGGACTTAAAGATGAGGAAGTGAGTGAACGGAAGTATGCCCTTGAGTTTCCAGAGCAAGTCCGGGTGCCAAACCCGATCGAAGGCTTGCTTCACATCGAGAAAGACACCCGAGTAACACTCTTTCTTTTCAAGGGTGTATGAAATCGTGTCTACCACTCGATGGCACTGTTGTACAGTAGAGTGTTGTCGCCTAAATCCAAACTGATGGTCTGGAATAATATTAGAGGATTCGAGTATGGGAAGAATTTGTTTTAAAAGAATGATTAACGATTAACTTTAAAATTTAGTTCATTAATTAGTTGTCATATGATTAAAAGTACGACAAATTCCGCCGATTAAAATGCAAAAAAAAATTAAATTGTATTTTTAATCAGGGCCTATCTCCTAGAACAATGGTACATAAAACATAATTGTTATAAAACATTTTAAACGCTTGTGAAAGAACAATATTTTATTTCCAGGGGGTTGGTTGATAATAGAAGAAAGACAATCCTAATACAATCAAGTTGTGGTGGGGTGTGGGGAAATGAGCGTGAACACGACAATTCCATGTCCAGCAGTAGTCTGCCGTTTATCAGCTGTTCTGTGGAGCTGAAATGGAATCGTCCGGCCATGAATGATATAGAGATGTAATGGTTTTCAACTGTAGTTAAAAAGTTATGGGCCCTTTCCCGGTGGTGGGGGGTTCCCCTATCTGTAGGGGAGGGTTTTTGTTTTAGCGAGAATACAGTTGTTACCAGATGAAACTTGCATGCGTGCGCACAATATTAACAGAGAAAAACAATCATACACGTCACCACATGGTTATTGTTTTATAAAATACAAATTTGGAAAACTGAAGTCTGAACAATCATACAACTCCTACTAAGTAGTATGCTACTTATTAATAAAAGATAAGTTTCAGTAGCGGTTTTACCAAGTTTTGATGTGAAATTTCACGACAATTCGTTGCTCTGCTACATGTGTAGTATCATGTTTTCGGCAAAACGAAACTAAACACCTCTTACACAAACGACGGTTCCGGTCAGACAGATTTCTCTACAAATACGAGTACGTGAGACGCTGCAATCGAAAGAGAAGGCCTCCACGCTGCACAGCTGTCGGTCGTTAGGATTTGGCTCATGCATAGTTCTAAAATGAACTTATAAGAACTATTTTTTAATAATCTGTATTTTATTTTCGATTATACGTTTAATAGACTATAGTATCTGGTGTGTATGAATAAATGAACGTTAATGTAATAAAATATTTTCTGATACAGGAAAAGAGACGAACAGAACTACTCCGTATGGAGAGTGTATACTCTAAGGAAATCTTTTAAGCTAAAACTGATTAGGCTTAACACAGATTTTGGCCACGTTCAGATGGATACCTTGGTAACTGCCAAGAAAATTACAGAAAACGCGAAAAATAGAAGTTGTACTTCCGATGTTCTCATATAGAGTATAGAGTATCTAAAATGATCCGTCAAGGCCACTGGGGCTATTAACCAGGCCACAGCAGGCTCAGAAAACACATGCACCGCATGGGCCAGGCAGATGGATAGCCCCTGTAGGTTCTGCCAGGAGGAGGAGGAGGAAACGGGCATTGCACATGTTTTGTCAGTGTGAGGGTTCTTGTCTGGCTAAGGATGTTACTTCTCGGGAACTTGAAAGGATAAGAGAGCGGAAGAGTTGAGAGAAAGAGATAAAAGCGAGCCGACAGTCATTGTGTACGATCTAACAAGTATGTTAGCTAAGTTCTCCTTGGTACTATTGAAAGTAAGGGCTGTTCTTCAAATTACCTGTCTTGGTTTGGACTTAATTAAAACTGTCCGGTAGGACAGTTGTGTAAGGGTTGATCGTCAAAAACTGCATAAAAAAGGGTAAAGTTGAAAAAATATTAGATTATTTAGGTTTGCCTATTTAAAAACTGATTGTAATTAATTATGAATAGGACTAATTTTTGTTATAAATCCAATTGAAAAAGTGATTTGGGTGATTTAAGTGATTTATTTAGATTTAAAAGTGATTTTGAATGCATACCTTATGTCGTTTCATGAATATATTTGTATGTCAATTACTGGTCCCACCCCATGTCAAACACTGGTTCCACCAAAAATTCGGTATGTCAATTACTGGGTCATTGACATACTTCCAAAAAAAATCATTTTTGGTTGACATAAAGATCGAATTTACTGCTTTTAAAATATTAATAAAATAAAATACACCCTCCTACAATTTTATAACCTACACCTGGAGCCAAAATAACGGAAGTTATTCTATCTTAAACTCGAATTTTTTCTTAAGCAGTCAATTACTAGTCCCTTCACCCTAAATGATTCCTGGTTTCCTTAGAGGCCTCACACTCGCCTCTAGTTGAAGGGAGTTTTGGAGCAAAGGCTAGGGCTAAAGGACTGTGAATGAGAGATTATTGTGATATCTAATCAGGGAAGTGACTAAAAGAATATTAAGATCTGTGTTTTGGGGGATGGTCAGATACTCAAAGCGGGGGTAGTTAAATGTAGCAAAGGATATTGGAATCCGATTTAAATTAGAACATTACTAGTTCTGATCTGTTCCATAGGGGACTCAGTAAAGAGATTTAAATCTACAAAAGAGAAGACTGAAACGAGAATTGACCTCAGCCAGTTTGAGTCGAAAAGGTGAGTCTCAAATAAGTCACAGGTTCTAGGGATTGCCCAAATTACGCATAAGATCAGTAGAGGGGTATGGGCATCCCATTGAGGTAAATAGTAAGAAGCGTTTTGCAATTTAAATTTACCTTCACAGAGTTTCCACTTATAAATCTACAAAACTAGAATTTTACCACCAAAAAAAAAGAAGAAAATTCTTCCCAGCAAAATGGAAAATCATGGCGGAAGTGAAAAAGAAAAAAAGAAAACTCTCAAAGCCAAGAAGACATTAGATCTGATCTGTCAATTTCACACTTGAAAATCACTTTTATAAAATCATGTAGGCGACATGCGTTAGGTTTTCCTAAATCAAATATTTGATCATGATGGCAGTGGATGAAAGGACAACCAATACACACGCACAAAAAAAATCTATCCCTCTCTCTCTCTTCCCGCTACCATTTTCCTTAATGTCCTGCTATATCAACGCCATTGGTTCCAATGTATACAGCTTGATTTATGGACAGTCTGGAAATGAACCTGTCATACATACATTTCCCGTTTCATAATTTTCATATTTTTCAACTGTAACTCTATTGGAATGTATATCAAAAGAAATGAAAAAAGAAAATATTTTTACCATGGCGAGAAAAATTGTGTTAAAAATGGAGAAAATGAATTCAGAAATCAACTTACAAAACATCTCAATGGCCATCAACACCTGAGCATTTTTCTTGCCCAATTGGTTGAAGCTCGAATTATTTTTCTTCAACTCCGTTTTAACTGCAACAAAAGTATTTTATGTATTAGTATATTTGCTCCCTGGGGAAATTATTTATTAAAACAGGAATTATAATTCCTAGGAGATAATTAGAGTCACATCAATATTAAGTAAACCTCAACTAAATCACTAAGAAAAATCATTCGAAATAAAAAAATGGTACATCTTCGAAGATTAGTTCGTACATTAAACAAACCCGGTAGCGTCTCACCCTCAGTGGTTAACTCTCATCAAGGGTACTATTAGGAAAATTTGAGAAGAAGAAGATTGCCGGAGATATGTTATAACCCTTCCCTAAATGTTGTAGAGAAAGCAACTCCAAGAGGATACTGGGTAAGATATTGTACCTACGAAACCTCTAAAACTACCTAGGCTATCCAGGAAGCAGTGGTGGTCACATCCTCGATGCTATCCAAATAGCTCTAAATCCAAGAGACCTTCAAATTTGGAAAAACCACTCCCTGGGCGCCAGACCAACATTTGCCAACGGTTGACATAACCTATTCCAACAACTAGAACTGTTACTCAAGATGGAAGCGAATTAGGAAGATGGTAATAATCACTCCCTACCATATATCCTCCTTCATCACACAATTACAGAAGCTCTTTCTGGGGAGATCAAAATGGCTTTAAAGGGTTACTGTCACCTCAGGGTAAATATTAAGTACATAAATGATAAATAAAATTTGAATTTCTGCGATACAGCTGGCACAGAAACCCATAGAGCGAGGGAGCTATCGGTCTATCCCTTAACCAGCTGATTCTAAGTACTAATTTCAAAAAACTACATTATCTTACTTTATTTTCTCATTAAATAGTTTTTCAATTGATCATGAAAAAGAGAATCCGCCAATATTTCTTTCTTTGGATAGACTTTAAATTTTGAAATTTCAATTCTTTCAGTCCCCCCCCCCCCCACCACCCAGTATTCTTTATTTCAACTGTAATAATTCCGCATCAGCTGCCTGGCAATATTTCTGTAGAAACATATTAGACATCAGCTAGGGCCGGTGACCTAGAAGGGAGAAAATCAAAGGCGAGTAATTAATATTTCAAAGGAATTTGATTCCGTCTGAATGGTCAATATTAATTGAGTACTGTCTGCGGATTTGTAGCCTATCACATTGCGGAACTAGGTTGCTTATCTTCTGCCACCTAGATAGACTGATAGCTCTGAATGCAATATTGATGTACAGTCTTCCCATTAGTGGAAAACAACATTTGCATATAATTGGTCTTTATATCCCCCCCACAGATAATTGTTGTTAAACTAAGTGCCATTTTACTAGTTTAAAAGATATGCAAAGAAAATGATAATTTTCACTTACAACTTTTAATTGAAATAGAAGAAATTATAGGTGGGAATATCGGGAGATATTTCGTATTAAATTGAGCATCACCGGAAGTATATTATATTTTACCAAGAAATAATTCGACTATATTTCGACACATTCAAATTTGTCTTTTTCTTTTGGAAAAGTGTATCAAAATTCCCCATTTCGATTACGGTTGCTTAGTCTTTCTGGTGAAGCTAAGCTCAAGCGCCTCTCATGAACTGCTTCATAAGATTTATTTTCAGCATTTCCAGAGACACTTAAATTTCGCCACTGCTACGATGAGTTGAAGTGGCTTTTCCCCTGTCTATCGCCGCCAGTATTTTTTGGGCTTCAATCCTTTTCCAAGTTATCCTCAATCTTAAAGACCATTCTTATATTTTCCAACTCTTCAAGTTCAAATCCTCGATCCATTCTCGTTAATACTAGATCTCGTTCCTCTGATCTCTATATTCCCCTCATACCGTACTTCATTCTTTCACAAATCCTTTCTAATACGCGCTACCTCTTTCTAGAACTCCTTACCATCATCTGTCCGCCATGCTCCTACCCCTTTCCATCTTTAAATCCCTTCTATTCAGTTATCTCCTTTCTATTCAGCTTCCTCCGAAATTCTAATTGTTTTAATTTATTTCCTTAATTTTAATTCTTATTTTTGTAAATATTTGCCTATTTTTTTTGTGTATAAATATCTGAAATATAGCAGGCCAAACCAATAGGGCTTCCAAACTGTACAAGTATTTATTCTTAGGCTGGAAACATAGTGAAGCGGCGAGCAAAGCGGCGATTGATAGCGAAGAGCAAAGCGGCGAAATCAAACACAAGTTAACATAGTATGGGACCGCGCATAGTGGAGAGGAAAGCGAAGTTAGAGCAACGCTATCTATAGAGAGTGTTAGTTTTCGCCGCTTTGCTCGCCGCTCCACTATGTCTCCAGCCTAAGGGGACAATAGTCCCAATAGTTTATTTTCTTTCTTCCTTTAAAATAAAATTGGTACGTTTATATGTTTGTTATAAAATTGCCGGTAGACATTTTTTGCGAAAATTAGGAAGACAGTACAATTAACAGTAATGAAACTTTAGAGATATGCCTGACCCTCCGGGAATAACTCAAAATAGTGGAAAATCAGCAAGAAAACAATACATTTTCTTACTTAGTATAGTAAAGGAGGGGAAAAAGAATGTAATCAATAAAATAAATTTTTCACAATACATTCTTAGGGATTTTATTTATTTTTATTTTGGCCAACAATAGCAGAATGTATTCGCGCTGGCAGTAAACTGAAAATTTATTCAACACTTAGCTAAGCTGGAACCGAAGTTACAAATAAGGAATACTAAAGCAGTATCAGCAAGAAAAAAAAGGGAGTCTGGTGGAAATATCACCCTACTAAACTTAGCGGGAATAGAGACTGGAGAGAATAACCCTTCCCGGCCAATAGAAATAGGATCTTGGCGAATAGTTAACCATGATTCACCATTTGAATTGTATGTTTAAGTATGCACAGGGACAACAGACCTTTTTACCCACCACGTCACGAACTGCTGGGGGTTGTAGTGTATGTACATTTATTCAGACAGACTTCCTCTCTCATACTGCCGACGGAAGAGAGGGAGGAGTTCTACTTCTTCCCAGTCAGTTGGGTTCTGCAGGAGGACGTTCCCTGCGTTATTTCTCCTTCTTATTCGTTTTCACACATCCTCAACCCTCCCCAAAATAACCCACACAAAGCAATAAGTACATTTCCACAGTAATTGGCGCCTAGGACAGGACTCAGATGTTGTCCACCGCCTCTAACTCTGGAAGAACTGGGAAGCTAAAAAAAAAAAAGAAAAAGAAAAAAAGAAAATCTAGTGATGCAGCCAGAGGATTGGGAGGCGGCGAATTCAGCTGACTTGCACACATTAGGTCACGTGTTCGAGGGGGGGCAGGCAGCAATAAGACCTTCCACTACTACACACAACTACTTCAACATCATCCTAAGAGCGTTTCCCTTCTTGGATACTGATTGAGGTATAGTTGCTGCAACAGCAGCAGCACCAATAGACAGCACGCTGTTACTTTTCTACCTACTCTGTCCAGACTTAGCTGGAGGCGGCAGGGTTTGCTACACCAGTTTGACATTCTACATAATTGGCTTCTTCTTCACAGTTTGACAATCAGTATCAATCGTTTGGTTTGTCGGTAGCCTTTTGCGCTCTTCCCGTTTCCAATCTACGTTTGTCTGTCCGTGCTTTCTACATCTCTCAAATCCCTTTTTCCGCCAACTTATTTTCCTTTATTTCATTCTTACTATACATCTTTATTGTTTTATTTTTACTGTTTATTTATATTCTATTCATTTTATTTATTAATTATTCACTTACCCTTCATGAGAGTAAGTACTGAACTAGGTGAAATATCCGGTTTTGAAGTTTCCAGAGCATGAATAAGTGATTTTTAGAAAACTGGTCCGTAATTATGGAATCAGCATTTCAAGATTAAAGAATCGTTGGTGATTTTTGCGGCAAAAAATAAAAAAAAATAAATGGAAAAATCCATTCTAAAAATTAGTATAACTGGTGAACTATTTCATTGGCTGGAAAACCTTATTTTCGCGATCCCGTTGGCTTTGTACGATTTGTGGCGAACGTTCTGCAATTTTTCGTTCGTAGTTGTGTGTGTTACGTAAATGCGGAGAGAGAGAGAGAAAGAGAGAGTCAATTTATTAAAAACCACCTTTCAATTGATTTCCATCAATCAGAGGTATCGATCTCAAAACATATACTACCGGATGGAAACGCTGACGACCGCAATACTTCCTCTAACGAGAGGTAATAGAAAATCATAAAAAGAAACCGGAAACCTGTATGTTTCTACCCTTCCAAAGAATTACGCTATTGGGACGAAGAAGTAGAAGAAGAAGAAGATGCGAACAAAACGGAAGTAAAGAATGTATACTGTATTTAATATTATTAAACAGCATCTCTTACGTCAGCCGTATATTTATAACAGAAATTCTTTAGCCTTAAGTTAGGCTGCCACAGCCTCCTATTCCAGTTGGTGGAATTAAGTTAACATTCTTGTGGAAAAACATGAGTATTTTCTTTGCCTTTAAGGCATCGCCCGTTTATTCCATGTGAAAAAAGGAAGGAAGTAAGTAACTATTAGTAGTTTTTTTGGGGGTAATTTTAATTATTTACTATAAAAACGACTAACTTCAATATTACATTACAGGATGCGTGTCTTGGTAGCTTTCTAAAACGGGAAAATTCACATTATCTACAATTTTCCACTTTTGTGCTTTTACTGAAAACACAATAAAACAAAACTCCGCATCCATAATGTTCTCATATCTACCATTGTTAAGATCACAAAATTTCAGAGATCTCAATTTCAAAATTTGTTCCATAAAGTTTGCTACAATTTGAGTAATTTTTTGATAGAGAGGTACAGAGAAAAACAAATACGAAAAAATGGGATGAAAAATACACGTTCGCATCAAAGCAGATTTTTTAAATTTAGCTTATTTTCGAATACTTATATTCTCTATATACCTAATTGTTTTTTCAATTATATTTTCAATAAATAAATGAGAATTCATTTCAATTCAGTTTATTCAACTGGAGAAAAAAAAAGTTCAACTCTGGAATTAAACTGTTGTTCAAATATAATGGAATCACGTTTTTCACAATCATGTTGCTGTTATGGAAAAACTGTCAGATTTGATATGCCTGAAGTTGTCATTTTAGACAGACTTACAAACTGCCAAACAAAATAACCAAAACTCTCTGTGCCTAAATTTTTTTTTTAATTAAAATTATTTTCATAATTACATTTCCACATATATTTTCCCCTTGTGAGGGAAATTATTAACTAATATAGAAGTTGAAAACAGTAAACTAATAACTTTCGTTAGTCGATGCGAACGGAGGAAACCAAAAATTCTGATCGTTTATTTCTATTAAAAATGTGTGGATATCCGGGAAATTGCGTGAGTTATTTGGAGGAAATGAACTCAGGTGCAATACATTTTTCTCCACACCCAGTGAATGCTGAAGATTTCTGCGGCAGATGATTGGTTCAGGAAAACTTATGAGCTGCCCAGTAATGGTTCAAGAATGGTTTGACGCTAGAAAAGATACCAACAGAGTAATCTGAAAGATGGTGGTGATACCTTTCTACAGAGTTTAGCATTGGAGTAAGTTTTTGAGACCATTAAGGTCGTCTGTTCGAAGGGTAAGTGGCTCTAAGTTGAAGAAAATAATTACTCAAACGAGGAGATTGAAAACGTAAAGCAAGCTGCAGAAAAACTGCATTTTAGTTAAGCTGCAATATTAGCCCTAATTAATGCAAAAAAAAAAGACTCCTAATTTGAAATGAATTAAAGCCTTTCATAGACCAAGTCCTCAGCCATGTTCATGCATTTCTAGGTATACCCAGCCCTTCATTGTTCTGGAAAAACAAAAAACATTCCCAGTGATCCCTTGAAGCCCTAAATTTAACTGATGAAAATGTATCATGCAGCCCGAAAATAAAATTCTCAATTTTATAAAAGATTGCTGTAAATAAACTACAAGAAATAAGAAAATGGTTTTAATAAATAATCTTAGAACAGTGGTTCAAGAGATGGGCTATTAAACTCAATGAAACTAAGTCGCAAAATATCACCTTCACTCTTTGACGCATTACTCTTCCTCCAGTCTTCTCTAACCTAACACCTCTACCACTAGTGAACGTTGCCTGCTACCTTGGGCTTTTCTTAGACCGAAGGCTTGCTTGGAACCTCCACACTGAACAGAACTGCTATCGACTCTTAGACGGCAGATCAAAACTTTCTCTGAACAACAAAAGACTGATTTATACTTCTATTTTGAAACCAATCTGGGCGTATGGAATAGAGCTGTGGGGTTCAACCAAACGCTCCAATCTCCAAAGGATTCAATCGCTTCAATCTAAAATACTTCGAACTATTGTAAACGCTCCATTTTAAGGTCTCCAACCTGACCTTAACATTCCTTTTATCACCAAAGTGGCTAAAACACGATACAGAAATCTCTACTTCAACCTGCAATCTCATATAAATCCTCTAGCTCAAAATCTTTCTTCTAGAACTCTTCCTGACAACCCGAAAGACGCCTTAAGAGATTAGATTAGATTAGATAGTAGATGGGACGGGACCTATGCCCCAAGGCACCGCAGCCACAGAAGACTTAATGTGCCAGTCCCTTCTTAGTTCTAGTAGGCGAACCCTCCCCTCCTAAAGAGGTCAAGGACTTTCCCTACTAGTTCTTTTTGCGCTACTATCTCCTTCGGCCTCAACGTTCCAAAGGTTTCATAGCGCAAACGTTCGATTGCAACGCAATCGAACAACAGGTGAGAGGCCGTTTCCTCCTCTTCCTGACATAATCTGCACAACGGCTCCGAGCTGATAAGCCCCACCTTGCGCAGATGCTTCTTGAACCTACCGTGCCCCGTGAATAGGCCTGTAATCAGAGTAATCTGATTTCTGCCCAAACACAGGGTCTCGCCTTAAGAGATAGTGGCCTCGTGATCTCCTCTCAAGTGAAGAGAGTGACTAACCATATAATGTTTTGGAGTGTTACCACTGGGGGTAACTTCTCCACTCGTTATCTTATCATTTATTACCCTATTGTATCATTGTTACTTATAGCGCTAACGCGCTGATTGTAGCACAATAAACGCCAAAAAATAAAAGTAAATAAATAAATAATCAAATTTTAATTATATACTAATTCTAGAAAGTGAATCTTTTGCGTTATCCAGAACCATGGAATGGAAATGTGATAATTACACATAGAAAATGGAAACTGCAGGTAACCCAGCATAGAAACTAATAACGAGTAATAAAATGTAAAACCGCAGCGAGTACCGCACTAATGAAAGTGTACCATGACTAACAGGAGCTCGAGCCAGCTGTCTAATGAATTTTTGATTAATTTACCAACTGAGCTCTTATTAACATTCTTATTCGATGCAATTTCAGATCTGGTTAACAAACAAAATTCAAGTACAAAGATTCAAATGATTTTCTTTTTAATGCAATTCATGTGGTTAAATTTTCTTTAAAGAATTTGAAGCGGGCGAAGGGGAAGGTAATTTCAATGTTATGTTACAGTGATGGAACGATACTGTTTAAGTTCAGCTTGATATCAGAACTTTCCCCAAAGCTCTACTAAAATCAAAGCTCCCTTAGAAAAATTTGCAAATAAAAATCAAGGAAAAGCCTCAATTATGCCGAAGTTTAAAGAAAACATTTTGGAAAATGAAGTGGTAATAATAAATATATTACAATGGATATGTATAATTTAATGAAGTTTACAAAATTATTTACCTACAACATTTATAATACCAATGTAATATTTTTACATTACATTAGAGGGTTGGTGTGTCTTCTGTCTTGTCTGTTCATGGGTCTGAGTGTGATCGGTCTGTGTTTGTGATATGTGTTTGGTTTTGAGGGGAAGTCAGTGTTGCCAATTGTCAAGTATTTTTGTAGTAAGTTGGCCGTATATGTTGTTTAAATTGTTCGTGTCTGTTTTGAAATTTAAACTGTTTTCTGTCTTAGATATGTATATATCATTTATGTTGTTATTAATTTTTGTTGTACCACACTGTAAATATGTACCACACCCCTAAAGATGGACCTAGACCCTTAGGCGAAAGCTCCGGCATAATAAAAATATATCATGACTGAAACTGGCAGTTATTTTTTTCATCCTATTAAAACTCTGAATCAGTCACACAAAAATAATGAACAGTAATTCATTTAATTTACTTTTACTGAAAAATCAATTCGTTGAAACAGCATTTCAGGTTGGATGATTTAGTAAAAATGATCCATTATTGGCGGGTAACTAAACCAATACCGACTTTAGCCTAACCATGGTTTTCCATTTTGAATTATGCTAACAAAGACAAGTCGTAGAAATCACCTTCTTTTTGGCGGGGTTTTGCCTTTTGGGATTCTCGAAAAGTAAGACGAAACGTTCCTGATTTCTTTTTGGATTAAGAATATTCTTCAAAAATAGTTTTTAATTATTGTGCTTCATTATACATATATAATATAAAAAGTAGAAGTTGAAGTTTCATCTAACATCAATAAAAATAAAATGGACAGACAAACAAAAATGCGAAATAAATATGATCGGAAAAGCCGGATAGATATTTGCACTTACACAGATATTTCCTTTTAACAAGAGTGAGTTCTCCTTTCCCTCCTAATTTTCCTTGCTAGCTAAGGCTAAAGCTTGTAGCTTTCTATCTAATACAGAAAGCAGCACACAATCAACACAGAACGACTTCAAGTCTTTTTCCACAAAACGTAACGCTTTTCACTTAAAATGCTATTCACAACCCAAGTACTGCGCTTAAAGCTGGAAGTCTAATTAAACCTCTTTCTTCTACACATTTTCCCACCATTCCAAGTTCAAGCTAGAATGAAGGGAAGTTAATTCATTTTCCAGTGGGTTTAAGCCGTTTAAGAAAATGGTTATCAAAACATTTTCAAGAAAATAATAAGAACGCGGGATTTTCTAGCGAAAGCACTTTGTTCAGCTCGCTCAATTGGATAGAACCACTTACTTGTATAATTAAGGGATATTTGTATGTTCCTAATTCCACATTTATTATAGGGACTAATTACTCCAATACGTGTAACAAATGTAAGATTTACTAAAATAAACCGGGGATATCTTTTGAATTAATTGCTTGGCACAAACAGCACTAATTAAAGTAGGACTTTCCTAGAGCAACTACGGGTTGCAAAAGCTATATTGGGAATCTTATAAATTACAAAGATAAATAAGTAATTTTCTCCAGATGTGCAGAATACGGAGGTTATTTAGTCGCAGATCAATTAATTTCAGGAATATGTCAGGCTTTAAATCACGGAAGGTTCTATTTGGTAGGGTAATATTCAGAAAAAAAAATCTTTTAAAATTATCTTAATTGTTGGTGTTGTTGGATAGGTCCTAGATCTGTAACCTGGATAAACTCTGGTAAAAAAAAGGTAAAGTAATGCCTATTTTTTTTTGGCAGGCTTTACGTCCAACTACCAAATTAGGTGTCGTGGATGGAGGCGACTAGCAAACATACTTTACTGTAAATTTCTCATATTAACCATTAAATAAAATCCAAGGGGTTAGACTAGTACCGCAATACAAATTAGCTTTGCGGGTCTTGCCTAAAACAGTGCAAAGACTCGCCTCAAAGCTGGAGTCACGCAAAAAAATGCAATCAGCGAGGAAGTTACAAGAAGTAAAGTATGAACAGTGTCCCAAAGAAGTGCCACAGTCCTGCTGCAGGTGGACGCAGAGCCTTGTGCAGACTGTCAGGAGAAGCATCAACTCTAGAACCTTGTTAGGTTACATCCTAATCTCTAGTTTACGATATGATATGCCTCTGACACTTGGAAACCAGAGAAGAAAATACCCAAAAGCGACTATAAGGAAACCCTGGACCCTATAAAAAGGGAAAGTTTTCTCTATTACAGCTACAATTGGCAGTCATAGGGTTTTTATGGGCAAGAGTTGATTAACCTCTGTATAGAATATACGATATAAGGAAAAGGAGAAGATTGTTGAGATCAGATACTCTGTAAGAGATACCTAGTACTGTCATTTCCCCTAAGAACTTGATTGCACGAAAGAACAAACTTCCTTTAAAAAGCGGATATACGTTAACAAAAACACGATAATCACCTACATAGTTTTCTTAGCTTTACCTTAAAATTGAGTCTTATGGTTCTATTGTTTAAAGATAATTGGGCCATTTCTTAGCGTACTAGTTAGACATTGCAATCTGATGGAAGAAATCAGTGCACTGATAGCGTTACACTGAGCGAATGAAGAAGGAAACTGTGGAAAGAATGACTGCGAAAAATGGTTGAAAAGAAAGAATCATCTTGGGATGCTAGCAGAAGAAAGGCCTGAGAATAGAGACGAACCGGTGTACCTTCTACAAGAATATATTTGATTCAAACAGGTAAAGTTTGTTTGTTGTCATTGGATGGGCACATAGACAAAAAAGAGACTAGCAGATTGGTAATGAAAACAAATTCTTTGTTCAGACTTAGAAAGGGTTACCAAAGCCCCTGAAGGGCGCAAAAATGTTAAACTTGGCTCAAGGGAAAACTTTCAAAATCTCTTTAATGAATCAGTTTTCCCCGATTGGGTCGATATATAGGGACGAAGAGCGGGCAGTTGGCGATAGATCGTTAAAAAACGTCCATAGCTGCTTACTGTAGCAAAAACTGTAGCAAAAACTCAACGAATGGGGAAGGGGGCCTTAAAAAAGAAAATTGAGGTGGGAGAGACGGTTAGCCCGGAAAACTCTCTGTTAGTGCATTTTTATTATGCTTTTTTTTCCTCCTTCAATTTAATTCAACAGAGAATGTAATTCTGTTTTTCCTTAAACAAAGAACAAACAATTTTTTCTTACCCAAAAAGTTAACAAACAAAATTTAAAACAAATTGAAATTTCTGAATCAACAAATCATACTAATCAATTAGGTTTCACTTTAAAAATAAATTACTATTTTAAAACGTGCAATGAATTTTGAATGCACTTTTCTTTGCCCAGGATTCTATTACATAAAGTAGAATCCTGGGCAAAGAAATGGCGGATTAAAGAAATGTCCAGCATGCAACGTTTACTCTCCGGCGGTGCTCCTGTCCACCTGTCCTCTTCAACAGCAATCCTCTTCCTTGTACAGATCTGGGTGCTCTAGCCTTGGGCTCTACATAGACAAACGACTCACGTGGAACCCACACACTAGACTTAAAAGACAAGCAATGACAAAACGTGCGAAACTACTTTACAGACTTCTTGGACGACGCTCCAAATTACCCATTGAACTCAAACGATTAATATACAGTACTATTCTCAAACCTATGTGTGAACTTACAGGACTAGAGCTGTGGGGTTCAGCCAAACCTACAAACGTACGGACAGTGTAGGAAATTTCAATCAAAACTCCTTCGACAGATAGCTGACGCACCTTTCTACGGTGACTAACCTCACTCTTCACCACTGACCTCAACATTCCCTTTTTTAGAACAACACGCCAAGACTAAATACCAAAAATTCCATACTGCTCTCTCTACTTGCTCAAATCCTCTTGTACAGTCTCTCGCCTCCTCTGACATCCCTAACAATCCTACTCGCCGACTGAACCGCCAGTGGCCCCGCGACTTCCTTACAGTCTGAAAAACTAAATCTCTCCTCTCTCCCACTCATATTCTCCTCTTCACATTCCCCTCTCTCCTATAGAGAGTGCTACCGCTGGGTAGCTTCTCTCCTCCTGCTTTTCCCGCACCAGTTCATCTCATTCTCCTCCTATTTAATAATAAAAAAATTTTAAAAAAAGAATGCACTTTTCTTAAACAAATTAAAATCTTAGAGTGTGGAAGCATTAACAACGAATTGCTTACTTAAAGAACAAATACTGAATGGTCATTTCTTTCAATAAAGACATAATAATTAGTCAATTTATCTGAAAACTTTATGATTTCTGTTTTATATCTTTGAATCTCTTATAAACGACATCATTTCAAATGAAAATGCAATTGGGACTGAAAGGGAGATCGTGTAGAGGAGAATAGTTAGTAAATTAATTGACTTTTTTTTGTTGATACAAGAGTGCCAGAGCCATCCCAAGAGAGATGAGTTATTGGTATAAAAGAATCATAGTATATATAGCGAAGGCAAGCGAGAGAACATTAAATGACTAAGGCCCTTTTAATTGCCTGTTATAGACGATCAGAGCAATACGGCAATTTAGATTGGTTTTAGTGTGCAGGAGTGATTGGGGAGGTGGGGAAGAGATTTCGCTGAAGGATACAAAGGGCAGAAGGTAGGGGTTTGAGTGGTAACAGGCGCCCTACAAGATTGAAGCAAGGAAATAGACTGGGAGAGCATGTAAGGAGCTCTAAGGGAACTGGGTCCAGGCCGCCCTTTAATGAGGATCCTCCTCATCTTAGTGGAAGTATCCTATCCTTCTATCTCTCTGTTCAGCGTCTCCCTTGACTCTTTACTGGTAAAAACTTCTCCCTATCTCCAGCCCTGACTGGATAGTCACTCAAGTTCTCTTTTCTTGTGAATAAACCAGAAGATAAACAAACCAAGAGGATAATCTTGGTGGACCAAAATATTTTTTTTCTACTTATTTCTCTGATCCACAGAACCGCTCATTATTTGCCAATTTTTATATGCTCATTGTTTGCCGAACTTGAAGCTTAATTTCGCTTTACATTGCCGGTTGTTTCAGTTGTATATTGTAATGGGAATACCTCTCCATTTTTTTTTGCAGATTATTGAAAAGCAATCAGAAATTATCGAAATAACATTAATTGATTATATTTTAAACGCTACAGTTACACATTTCAATGAATGTTTGTATACTAATTATAATACTCCTTTTATCGGCCCGGAGCCTGTCCTGGGGATCAGCAAGAGCTCAGTTCGTGTGGCTCTCAGAGATTGGATCTGGAGAGAACATTAAAAGAACTAGATGATGTGTCCTGGGGGTTAAATACGGTTAGAGTATGATGTCTTGGCTGTGTAAATAGAGGACCTGTGCTTGGGTAGAAATCAGATATTACTCTGATCACAGGCCTATTCGCAGGGCATTGGTAGGTTTTCAGGAAACATCTTCAAGCTTATTAGCTCGAAACCGTTGTGCAGATTGTGTCAGGAAGAGGAGTCAACGGCCTCTCACTTGATGTTCGATTGTGTTGCAATCGAGCGGTTGCGCTATAAAATCTAGAGACGAAAGGAGATAGTAGCGCAAAAAGAACTAGTAGAGAAAGTCTTCAACCTCTTTAGTAGGGGAGGTTTCGTCTACCAGATCCTAAAAAGGGGAAGGCACAATAAGCCTCTTGTGGCTGCGATGCCGTGGGTCGTAGGTCCCGTCCAGTTTCTAGTTCTAATTATAAGAAAGCAATACACATTGCGGATTGACTCTTCTAATAAATCCTTAAAAGTATTTAACAAGACGTATCTTAAGGTATATCTTTTACTTTGCATGAAAAGAACAGTAATTTCGAACTTTACAGACGATACTGCTATCTTCTTTTCCCACCCGAAACCCATCTCGGTTTCTAGACAACTTCAGAAACAACTGGAAGATGAGGGTGGATAAAAAAAATAAATTAATTCAAGCCACTTCTCCTGGTGTTAGATTCAAAGCTTCCCATATCTGATCTAGTGCGCTACTTAGGGTTACTCACGTTTAAACGATGAACTTAGCATCCTCAAACCTTAGAATGGTAACTAACAAACGATTTCGCATCCTATCAAACAATCTAAACTTACTCATAGACCTATGAATTGGAGGAGTGGAGTTCTGATAAGCGTGCAAATCTTTACCGAGTCCAAACTCCTTAGAAAAATCACCAATGCTTCTTACTATGTCTCCTTAAAAAAAACAAAAACTGTCAACATAATGGTCAATCCATTTCCTTCCTATCCAATCTGATCGAATTCCGGTATCAAAGATTCCACAACTTCTTATCCCATCATTACAACATATCCTCTTGTACAAACAGCTTAACTTTACTAGAAGACTGAAGCGCCAGTTGCCTCGTGATTATCTTTACTAATTCCAACGCCTTGAAGTGATAACCACTGAGTATCTTCTTCAAAGATAATTCCTGCCATATTATTCTAGTAACAAATTAGTTTGTCGTAAATTTTATAGTTGCAAATAATAAAATTACTCCCTAATGTAGTTTAAAATGCAAAGTGCATTTTCATTAATAAATTTCCGCTACAGGGAACGGCGAGACCTTTTGTTTGTTAAAATAATGTTGCTGTTTCATTAGGGAGACACTTATCGCCAGCTGGCCGCCTAACGCTTCCCACATCCGGTGGGGAAGGGGGGACTCAATTTTAAACAGATCAAATAATCAGCCGTGTTCAGCTGTTTTAATTATAGTTAAACAACAGGACAATGTATTGGCAGCATTGTTTTGGCAGCATTGAATTTTTGGGGTTGGTTATGTTATTGTCAGAATCACATCGATTATTATTCGATTATGGTTACTGGTTTTCTGGAGTGTTTTTTTTTTTTAATTTAAAAATTATAAAAATAGAAATTCTACTAAGCCTAAAATCCACTAAGACCTAAAAGAGTCAAATGTATGTGCAAATTGTGCAGCCGGATGTAAAAGATAAGCTAGATTTTGCCTATGCTTACGTTAAACCCAACATGACGATCCAGTTAACAATCCAATTAAAAATAAATACTGGATAAACTTTGGAATTCCAGAAAGACATGCTGGGCCCCCATAATTTTGTAAACTAATCGTTGTAATCCGGTGCCCTTTATAGGGTGCACAAATTTAAAAGTGACAATTTTCACAAAAAAACTATCGATGGCACTAACCATAAGTTCACCTTTTTCCAATTAAGACCCGGCAACTCCTAGTTTCCTCTCTTATATTCCCCCATTTCGACTATGGTTGTTTAGTGTATGGCAGTCTTTCTGGTGATATTGAAGCTAAGCTCAAGCGCCTCCATGAACTGCTTCATAAGATTTATTTTCAGCATTTCCAGAGACTCTCGCATTTCGCACTGCTACGATGAGTTGAGAAGTGGCTTTTTCCTGTCTATCGCCGCCAATATTTTTTGGCTTCTTTCCTTTTTCAAGTCATCCAGTCTCAAAGGCCTTCCTATATTTTTCAACTCCTTAAGTTTAAATCCTCCATCCATTCCCGTAACACTAGATCTCGCTCATCTGATCTCTATATTCCCTCTCACCGTACCTCATCCTTTGACAAGTCCTTCCTAATACGTGCTACCTCTCTCTGGAACTCCTTGCCTTCATCTGTCCGCCATGCTCCTACCCTATCCATCTTTAAATCCCGTCTATTCAGTTATCTACTTTCTATTCAGCTTCCTCCGAAATTCTAATTGTTTTAATTTATTTACTTAATTTCTGCTGTTTTATTATTTTATTTTTACTTTCATTTTCACTTATTATATTTTCACTTTTTGTAAATACTTATTTATTTATTTAATTTCTGTTTAATCACAGGCCAAACTGTTAAGGCCTCTATTTGTTCCTGTATTTATTCTTAGGGGACAATTGTCCCAGAATAATAAATTTCTTTTCTATTCTATTCTATTCTAAGTAGGAGCTTAGCACTTCCCTAAAAGTACTCGTTCGTTACTTATTCCCTTTCATGTGAAATCATGTTTCCCTTTAAGAAAAAAACGGAAGCCCTTCTTCTTAAAAAAAAAAACGCTTTACACTTAGAAATTGATACTACCCGGAAGTATAATGAAGAATAGAAGAGGTTTCAATTAAGATGGCTGTTTCAATAATTACAGGAAATATCGGACAAATGAAAAAGTAATAAAATAATAATTGGTTTTTCCACCATTTTCCAGTATGATATTTATTTTCTTTCGTGTAACTCTTCGCCAATTAGAATTGCTATTATGATTCTTTCTCAATGTGTCAACATTATATCAGACTAGAGTTGTCTAACAAATTTTTTTGGTTTGTAGAATTCTGCATCATCGTTTCCAGTGGCTGATTCGTTGATCCAAATGGAACAAAGATTATTGCCAATTTCAGTCATGATTTTTGCTTATTTTTTTTGTCAAGCTTTCGTCCTTGGTACTAAGGTCCGTCTTCAGGGTTAAATCACTTAGTAATCATGATAATAAGTTTTTACATAGTTAACGTCAAAGGTTGATTGTGTGCCTTCTATGCTGACTGTTTAGGTACTGAGTGCGTTCGGTTTTTAAAATGTTCTAGTCATAAATCAATGGTAAAATGTATAATCTGTTACTGTAAAATATGTACCCTAGTCCCTAGGTCGACAAATCAATGGTACAATATATATAATCTGTTACTGTAAAATATGTTCCCCTAGTCCCTAGGTCGACAAATCAATGGTACAATATATATAATCTGTTACTGTAAAATATGTTCCCCTAGTCCCTAGGTCGAAAGTTTGCTTAAAAATAAAAAATAAAATATGATTGTAATGTTGCAATAATCTCTCTTCCTTAAAGTTAATTTAGTTTAATCAAGTTCATAATTAAGATTCATTTTTTTTGTAACAGACGT
This sequence comes from Rhodnius prolixus, assembly GCF_049639745.1. NCBI lineage: Eukaryota > Metazoa > Arthropoda > Insecta > Hemiptera > Reduviidae > Rhodnius > Rhodnius prolixus. The sequence goes on along the minus strand of NW_027411583.1, from coordinate 6,452,181 downwards.
CAGGTAATTAACTAATCATTAAATATCATCAATCATATTAATCAGAGGTCATCAATCAATAAATGAGAAGATATCCGGTGTGAAACCCCCCACGACTTTCTATCCCCACAATTTATGATCATAAATTTGAGCCAAAATTTCGGGTATTGCTTTAAGAATTAAAAGATTTAAAGTATTGGCGTAATGGGCGCTTTGATCTGAATAGAAGTAAAACGTTTAGTAATTTCAATGATTATTTTTTGGCGTTTATTTGTGCTACAATCAGCGCGTTAGCTGCTCTTCTACTCTGCAGTCAAATTATTAAAAAAATTAAAAAAACTGTGGCTATGTCACGGACACGGCCGTGTGTTGTACGTGAATACGTTTACGTAACGGGTTATATTTTTTATAATATAATAATATATTATTTAGCAGCGGCAAGTGTTTTTCTTTTGTTAGCTTCAATGAGCGCAGAAACCATAGACGATCACACACATCACACTTATGTCCTAATGGATTGTTGACCAAACGTCGTAGTGAAACGTGCACTAGTTGCTGCCCAATGTGTCTTCATTAATCGACGATCGAACACAATCTATGCCTATGAAGTCCGTTGTCGATGTAGAAGCGATTTCCATCATCCACTTGCATAATTTCAACCGCCCCAGCTGCAGATGTACTGACGCCGTCGTCGTTGATCCGCTCGGCCGCATTCATTCTTTTACGTTCCCGGCAACAGCTTGACTCGATCAACTTGGTGTTTTATTATTACCATTCGATTGTTCTTGATAAGCCCTTTCCAACCGTATACGATCTCTGTATTTGGTTTTGACTTTTCGACGCTTATAGGCCGACATTATATACATTTTTGATAATATTTTTTTATTCTAACACCTTATTATATTCACTGTCACTATTTTACACTAATGTTTTATATACAATCGAAAGATTGTGGCGACAGCTGACGATTAAAACTTAAACGAACATCGTAGCTTCTCCGTGTCGATTCGCAGCAAAATGATCTCGAAATGGCGGCGCTTCCCCCTCCGCCGCGCGCGATGCGTCACAGTGCTCGCTTATCGTAATGAATTCGTTGATCCTTTAGCTATCCAGTGGTCTAATTTAATTTTGGATGTAGACGATAGATTCGAAACTAAAATGCCAAACTTTATCCCCCGATTTTGTTATCATGAGTTTTTTTTTGCATTGCCTCCATATGATAGCAAATTTAAAGACGTATTCACGTCACAAAAAATCATTGAATTATTTGTTTTAAACTCCCAAAACAGGAAATTTGTAAAATGAAAATGAACATTTTCTTTCATACAGAAAGGAAAGCTTATTGTAGCCAACACCATTCACTGTATTCTAACTCTCGAATGTTTTGTACATCATCATTACCACAGCATCACAATCATCTATTAGACCACCAACATAGAATCCCACTGTTTATGTTATATGGTCTGGAAATCCCATTTCCATCTGTGAGTACAACAAAAAAACCCAACTCCTCTAACAGTTTAAATACAAAATGGTTTTTTAGAGGAATATGGTTGAGATATTTCAAATGGTATATGGCTGGTTTTTTGTTATGTTTGGTCAACTGATATTTATTTACACACACACACACACTCTCAAACAGACGGACATATACGTATATAAATTCACAGAAACCCACAATATTCACACAAAAACACAATATACAATTGGTATATTGTATATTGTGTGTTTATTTCCTGTACACACTGACGAACTGGAATTGAAACCTACTGTTCTTTCACAATTCACTCACTCACATTCTTTCTTCCTGTTTTGTAGCTTCCACACTGTGTCTCAGCGTCACACATTGTGTTCCTAACGTTTTCAGGATTCAGGATATTTGTAATGTGTTTTTTTCTAAAATTGAATACATTTTAATTACAGAGCAGGAAATTCTATTAAAATAGTCCAGAATACGCTTTACATCCTCAGGATGTAGCGAAAAGATAGCATTCCTTAACTCTCTCTGCCTCTCTCTAATTCCCTCACCCACGATTTCTAATTTTTCAATATTGTCTCCCCTCCATTTTTCCTAACAAAAAGAAAATATTCTTCAAGCAATTTTTCTATCTTTTACTGTAAAACTTCTGCGTATTATCACTTCTTGTCGCGTAACCTTTGCCCACCTTAGTTGCGTCATACAAGACCATACACACAAGACAAATCCACTGAATTATTAATATATACTGTATTATAATATTTAATATTTGGCGTTGGTCTAGTGGTCAAGAGCGTGACTTTGCAAGTGGGAGATCCCCAGTTCGAATCCCGTGTATGCAGTCATTCGTAATACTTAATACATCATAATACTTTTTTAAATAAAATCTAGTCTTACGCGTGATTGGAACTGAACTTAAAATCACGAGTACGAATCGTACTGTCAGAACTTAGATTTTTCTTTTCTTACAGTTACAGTACACTATCTGATGATATCTATAATGAGGGAACCCCGACCTGAGGCCATCAAAAATACACCAAAATACAAATGATGTCAGATATTGCCGCATCTTAAATCACATTTAGGAATAGTAATAAAAATAAAAATAATAATAAGAAAAACGTTTTCTCAAACATTAATTTTCTTAGGGAAGGGATTAGCTATGAGGTTAGCATACTGGACTCCCACGCGGAGGTCCCGGGTTCGAATCCAGCAGCTGACCCTTAGATTTTCTCTTCCTAGGAGCTTCTTACAGCTCACTGTCCGGTGATGGACAGTGTTGTCTGTAACGAGAGAACACTGTCCGGAGGCCGGCAGTGCACTGGAAAAAGCTCCGGGCGCTAATGACCTTAGCTGTTGATGCGCCAAAAAAAAAAAAAAAAAAATTAATTTTCTTTGAAAACATGAAATTTGGAAATGAAAATGATTGCAAGAAGTAAGGAAGAAAGAGAAAAACATTTTTAACAAAAAAGAAAAACAAAAAGAAAATAAATAAGGCAGAGGGATAAAACTGACCGAAAAATTTCCCCGGGCAATAATAATGAGAAAGAACATTATGAAATTCAAAGTGAACATTGTAATTAATTAAAGTAGGAACTTTGCTCATTAGTTAATGAAACAAGTTAGTTAATTGGGGGTGGAGGCGGTAGGGGATGGATTGGAGGCGGCAGGGAGCGGCTGGAATATCAAGAGTCAAGTTTCTCTTAACTTATACACCCAATAGTTTTATCAATGAACATAAAATTACAATAGAAGTAAGTAAATAACTTAGTAGGAGGTATTTTGCTTAATAAAATCAGGGGGACTTAGTTCTGCTTTAGTAATTAAAAGTTACTTAGTTTTTTTTTAAAATTTCTAATTATCACTTTAAATGTTAATTATTTTTTTTCAACTTTTCTTTGCTCCTAGCAACAGGAATTCTCGTAAATAAAGTGTATATCGGAAGTAAATGTTTTGAGACTTGTTGAGTATAATAAAAATTGGGCGGAAACTCTCTCAAGATTTTGGCGTAACAATGCCTAAGGCTGGAAACATAGTGGAGCGGCGATGATAGCGAAGAGCAAAGCGGCGAAAACAAACACAAGTTAACCGTATGGGACCGCGCATAGTGGGGTAGCAAAGCGAAGATAGAGCAACGCTACCAAGAGAGAGTGTAGAGCAAAGCGACATGTTTGATTTCTTCGCCCTCATCGCGCTCAATTTTCAAGGTTAAGATGGATATTGCTGCATTTATTGGTGTAGTTTTTTGTAAAGAAACCTCTTGAGAGACCTAAAGGATCTTCTACATCACAACCGATTTGTGTTGGATAAGGAATGGAACTGGATTAATGGGGTTAACATTGAAATTCGTCCTTTTTCTTGATTAACATGCCTTCAACACTGGTTAGTATGTAATCAAATGTTGAAATAGACATTCAAAAATAGGAACGATACTAGCCAGGATGCTCCCGAAGTTGTTTGGTACAAAGTGATGGAATTCACCAAGTTCATGTCTAGTCCTGTTTATATCAAGGAACACTGCAGCTCCTGCTACTATGCTGCTGTAAATACCAAATTTTTAAGGAAGAATTTTCATATATAAATAATTCCTCCATCATGTCTCGTCGAAAGGAGAACGTATCCCACACATGATCATGTACGTATTGTTAGAGATAAAATCTCATCCTGAATGGGAAGAATTTAAGATGGTTTTTAAAAAAAGTATTCACTGTAATGAGAATAAAAATAATGTTTAACACCCAGAGTAAACTAATTTTAAGCTTTGTTGTTGGAAGGCAAAATTGAAGAAATCCCTGGGTCCAGAGAGCTCATCAATGGCCGAAACAATGTGAGAACGAGAAAGAAATGAGACAAAGCACTCTTCAACTCTTCTTCCATTGTGATCGGAGTAATTGTAAACAAACCCATTTCGGCTAAAATGCAAATAGTATTCACGCCTCCGCAAACACATCACGAGCTTCTCCTAACCGTAACCTTCCATATCTAACTGTACCGTGTCCACTCATGGTTTTGGCACTCCAGTGTTTGCTGGAGAGGTTAGACTGTTATTCTCTTAGCCTCCCACAAGACTAAACCCCAGTAAACCACCTCTGCTATATGAAAGCCACTCTGATGTTATAGCTAAAGTGGTTTACATTTTCGAATTAATCATAAATCGTTAGCACGTTACAATAGTATCCAATACTATGCGATAACTCCATTTTCTAGATTAATCCTTTTAATGCCCTGCACTCCCTTTAATATGGAATTAGATCTCTACAAATTAAATACATAATACATAATATATTTACTTTCTCTTTCTACTTATTGGTAAAAGGATGTATTGCAATTTTGTTACATTTTCTACATTAAGTATTATACGTGAAGTACATTTATAGAAGCCTTTTAAATATAGAAAAGTAGTTTTTTTCCAAATTTCCTGTCTGCACGGAAGTTAGTATGTACCAAAAATTAGAATCACAGAACAGTTTGAACGTCCTGTTACACCTAGGTACCCGAACTTATTAGTCAAAATCTCTATAACTTTTCAATAATGTTTCCTAGATTTTCAGAATAGTAATAAATGAGAATAGTATTTAATTTTCTTTTCACTGTTGTCATGGTAGTTCGAAAATTTCATTTTCCTTTTTGGCATAAACATATTTTCCTGCCCCCAAAAAAGGGCCAGCTTAGATCGCAAAAACAAGAATGAGAAATTATGATACGCAAACTTATTTAATAATATACTTGGAAAGCAATTTCATTTGAAAGAAGATTATATTCCATAATATTTGTGAAAGATATTTTATGTAGGATGGCAGAGCTTTAACAAAAAAGCTGTACACCAACACGAATGAATGCTGAATTCAAGTAGAACATACTTATATGTGAGTATAATTTCATTTCTAACGATCTGAGACTTCCGGTAATGTTATTGTACTATACAACATGTTAAGTTGTTTTCAGATAACGTAATACAATCTTTTAACTTAATTTATGTTGTGAATAATATTTTCAACTTTTATTATTAAAATTTAACCAAACATTATATATTTTGCTTTTAATTTTGTTAACATTTCTTCAAACAATATTATAAGGCCTTATAAGGGAGTCCTACTAGAATAATTCGACCAATATCTACTAGAAAAGCGACCAATATCTACCAAGGATAATTTAAAGCAATAGGTGTTTTGCAGAAAAAGCAAATATAAACACCTGTCTAGGTCGAAAAAGGACTGACGTCTGACTTTAGTCTTGTGTAAGGGTGCAGTCTAGGAATTTAGAATCCTCTTTGTAGAGCTTTCTTCAGTAGGGATGCAGTAAGTTGGCTCCAGGAATTAGCTACTCCTGCTGCCGACTTTCACTGATTCTTTTAAGGGCTTCCTTAACAGTACCTGGGTAGCATCAAGTAAATTTGATCATACTAGTTCAGTTCACTTGTACTCGTAATGTCATGGTTAGAGCAAACACCCACTCGTGAAACTATTCCACAATGATTTAATCACAATAGATCTCTAGTCCACTTCCGCTTCAGTCGACGAGGAGGATTGTCTGGAAGGTGAAGAGAGGAGAGGAGAGTCCTTGTACAAGAGGATTAGGATGGAGAGATCTAGAAGGCTGTGAAAGTTGCGGTAGCGAGACTTTATTAGATCTGTGACAAAAGGGATGTGAAAATCCAGTATGAATGGTAAGGTTAGAAATGTGGTATGGAGCATCCAGAATTTTCCGTAAATTTTACACTGTGTAGTGTCTGCAGGCGTTTGGAATTAGAGGGTTTGGTGGAGCCCCCACTTCTGCTCCGTATGTCCATATGGGTTTTAACAGTGTCTTGTAAATTGTTAGCTTGTGATTCAAGTCAAGTTTGGATCTGCGGTCAATTAGTCTAGTAAGTAGCTTGAAGCGCCTGTTCACGTCTTGTCGTTTCAGTCGAGTATGTGGGTTCCTGGTGAGTCTCTTGTCAAAGTTCAGTTCTGAGTATCGTACTACGCCAGCTGGAGGAATCGTTGTAGTTAGAAGGTTTGGTTGAGCCCTACACTTCTGCTCCGTATGTTCATATGGGTCTTAACAGTGTCTTGTAAATTGTCAGTGATTCAAGTCAAGTTTAGATCTGCGGTCAACTAGTCTAGTAAGTAGCTTATAGTGTGTCTGTTCACCTCTTGTCGTTTCAGTCGAGTATGAGGGTTCCAGGTGAGTCTCCAGTCAATGTACACTCATAAGTATCGTACTACGTCAGCTTGAGGAATCGTTACACCGTTCAGTTGAACTGGTAGACTCGCAGATTTTCGTAAAGCAAACGTAATGTGTACTGATTTTTTTGCTCATTAATTTTTATTTTCCATTTTACCGGAACCAGGTTTCGAGAAAAGATTTGAATGTTCTGATTGGCTCGGAATAAAAAATAAGGTAACGTCCGCTACTAACTTTCCGTTACTTGATTTTGATCTAGATTTGTGCGAAGTAAGAATGTCTCATTTTTGCATGTAGTAGATACCAATAGATACAACTTTATTGTAAAGGAACCCCCTCAAACACCAATGGCGATCCAACATTCCAAATAATCTGGACACGAATTGCAAGAGAAATATAAGAGAAGAGAAATACAAGCACAAAATAATAAATAAACAGGTAGATATATGCTGTAACAGGTGAATTGCTTTAAGAGTGGAATGCATTGCGAACAAACACATGATTATGATTGTCTGCCGTTTCCATGGTGAAGTGGCCACTTGTATGTTTTTGAAGATCACTGAGCGTATGGAAAGTGGATGTTGATCGTCATCAACAACAACAACAACAACAACAACAACATCAACATGAACTTCAACAACAATCCATTGTTATGTGTGTACTCTACTATTGGAGGATACTTGTTTTTATAATTGTTCAACAAGAAAACAGTAAAATGCATTGTTTCCTATTTGATAAGTACTCACCGGGGATTTAGCCTCATTGATAAAACTTCTATCTCAATATTTCATCGTTGATTGCTCCCTATTATTTTACCCAATAAGCATTGCTTGCGAACCCATTTTATACTACATATTAAAACGTTTATTGACGTGCTTTTAAGAAGTAATATCTGAAATTAATTGGAAGTAATTTTTATAGTGATCATTGTAATAATAAAATTGTTAAAGGAAAGTGACGTCACAGCTCTTCCTGGACATCTTTATACTCTCGGAGATACAATTTTTTAAACCAATAAGATTGATATAACTCATATTTTAATCCATTCAAATGAATCCCTTTTAAAACTGTATAGAAATTGTATTTAAAATCACACCTCGTCACACTTCCCCGTACCTTTTAAGTGTTAGAAACCGTACAGTATCTGGCATTTTAAGCCTTAAACTTAACCGCTCCCTAAGGAACCGGACATAGATAAAGCAGACAGGGAAAAGTGTCAAATAAAAGTAACATGACGCAATCATTAAAAACCTTTTTTCCTTAAAATCGCTACCAAAAATTGTAACTTATTCAACAAAGCAGGGACTTCCGGAAGACTTTTTTTTTTAAATTTGAGTTACACTTAAATAAAGAATTCTTATTAATATTTTATAAGTGGTAAGATCGTCTGTTGCACTAGAATAGCTCATTAGAGGAAAGCCTTCTTCCATCTCTCACCAAAATGGGCCCCCATATGCATTTTCCAAAGAAATTTTTTCAATAAATGTTATAATATCTCTATATTTAGCAATATTTAAAAATCTTAGGAGCCATTTTCTAGAGATATCCCTCCTCCCTAGAAAACCGGAAAAGTCGATTCAATAAAGTGATTCTTTTGATTGGCTGATTTTTCCCCTCCTAAAACCTTATTGAACCAATTAGATTGATATTAGATTAATATCAATCCTGATATTATCCTGCCTGATTGTGGAACGGAAACAAAATATAAAATTTTATAGTATTTCTGCAATGCTCTGTTTTTTTTTAAATTATTTTTTTAGATAAGTTTATTAAAGACTGACACTCACATAATGTGCACCACTTTCAAAATTTCACTACAGACTAACCACACACTCATATAATGTGCACCACTTTCAAAATTTCACTACAGACTGACCACACACTCATATAATGTGCACCACTTTCAAAATTTCACTACAGACTGACCACACACTCATATAATGTGCACCACTTTCAAAATTTCACTACAGACTGACCACACACTCATATAATGTGCACCACTTTCAAAATTTCACTACAGACTGACCACACACTCACATAATGTGCACCACTTTCAAAACTTCACTACAGACTGACCACACACTCATATAATGTGCACCACTTTCAAAATTTCACTACAGACTGACCACACACTCACATAATGTGCACCACTTTCAAAATTTCACTACAGACTGACCACACACTCATATAATGTGCACCACTTTCAAAATTTCACTACAGACTGACCACACACTCACATAATGTGCACCACTTTCAAAATTTCACTACAGACTGACCACACACTCATATAATGTGCACCACTTTCAAAATTTCACTACAGACTGACCACACACTCACATAATGTGCACCACTTTCAAAATTTCACTACAGACTGACCACACACTCATATAATGTGCACCACTTTCAAAATTTCACTACAGACTGACCACACACTCATATAATGTGCACCACTTTCAAAATTTCACTACAGACTGACCACACACTCACATAATGTGCACCACTTTCAAAACTTCACTACAGACTGACCACACTCATATAATGTGCACCACTTTCAAAATTTCACTACAGACTGACCACACACTCACATAATGTGCACCACTTTCAAAATTTCACTACAGACTGACCACACACTCATATAATGTGCACCACTTTCAAAATTTCACTACAGACTGACCACACACTCATATAATGTGCACCACTTTCAAAATTTCACTACAGACTGACCACACACTCATATAATGTGCACCACTTTCAAAATTTCACTACAGACTGACCACACACTCACATAATGTGCACCACTTTCAAAATTTCACTACAGACTGACCACACTCATATAATGTGCACCACTTTCAAAATTTCACTACAGACTGACCACACACTCACATAATGTGCACCACTTTCAAAATTTCACTACAGACTGACCACACACTCATATAATGTGCACCACTTTCAAAATTTCACTACAGACTGACCACACACTCACATAATGTGCACCACTTTCAAAATTTCACTACAGACTGACCACACACTCATATAATGTGCACCACTTTCAAAATTTCACTACAGACTGACCACACACTCACATAATGTGCACCACTTTCAAAATTTCACTACAGACTGACCACACACTCACTATGTGCACCACACACTCACAATGTGCACCAATTTCAAAATTTCACTCGAATATCTCGCTTACATCCCTTACAACCCTTTTCGTACACCCTCTCGGTAGATGACTTAATCTTGGGCCTCCTTGTCAGAAATCCTGAATTTATGTTGTAAAAGAAAACTGGGCATTTTTTAAGGGAACTGTGATTAAATTTTGGCCTCCTTTATCATTGCCAATTTTTTTGTGAAAAATTAAATAAGATTAATTTAACATCCTATTTTATGGAATTTATATGAAATATAATAATTTATTACATTTAGTATGGCATATTACATTATGTTATTGGATAATACATTCTGAACTTTACTGCCCTAATTACATGTTATGTATGCAATTTATGTTTACTCAGAACTCTGTGTACACACATATAATAATTATCAGTAACATACTGTACGAAACTGGATGTAATATTTGTACATAATATGACAGAAATGTTATATTTAAAGTTCGATATATCAAATTTTTATAAATAAATGATATTCAAATTTTTCGCCCTGTTTTCCTACCGATTTAATTAAAATGCATTTAATATTAAATTTTATTAAAATTCAAAGAATGTTTAATAATTACAAGTTCACAATAAAGTTATGCGGATTCATCCGGCAATCGTTTCAATGCGCTTCAGTTGATTAAAATGTTCAATTAATTTAAATATTAGAATTGAATAATTAAAAATGGTTTAGTATAAGTGGGGCCTAATATTTTTTTTTTTTTTAAGTAAAGCATCCAGAGTTTTTTTTTTTAACTAATATGTGTACCACCATATTGTAAAGAAATATTAATATCCGAAAGGAAAAACGTAATAATATATATATTTTTTAAGCTCAGTTATTAAAAAAATAGCAGAACATAGGTGGGTATTCAGAATGCAGCGTGTTTAACGTATTTCCGGAACTGAGAGGAATGTGATTTCTTACTCTTGTGCAACAGCTCCTCACATTTGATTGGTTATAACCATGAATTACCCGAAAAATGAACAAATTTGAAAGATCTAAAGAAAAATAGTTGATCGTTTTCTATTAAATACGAATTCTGGCGCCATTTTCAATAAAAAAAAATTTCCTGTAACCATGTAGGTTATGGAAAGAGATACCTTACATCTCGCTGGTAGTAACTCACTACAGATCATGAAATCACCATGGAGAAACTATGGAATTTAAATCAATCCTTATTAATTTGAACGAATACTTTTGTCTTATATAGCTTTCTTACTTACGCTAAGTAATTCTTGCCGATTGATTCAAAAAAAGGGATCGTTCTTAAGTTATGCAGTTTGCAAGTTATGCGCCTACCGAATGAGAAATGTACAGAATCAATGGTACTGCACTTCCCCATTTTTTTCCTCCTAATATCTACTTTTGTCTTAATTCCAGCGATTTTTTCAGGATTTGTAAGCTATAATTAATCTTGATATGTGTACATACACAAATACAAACGTACATATGCATACGATTTGCTCTAAATGCAATTGTTACGACTCTAATCGAATTATAAATTTTTTACTAATTATGCCTTGAAAATGTGGTTAGGTTGGCAGTACTGAAGAATATCTTTGATTTTATCTGTCGTAGCACACATGTTTATTGTATTCCACGTCCGGTTTCGAACTTTCATCTTTAATCACTCGAAATCTTTACACCAAACTGATTAATTTGCCTCTGCTGGTGGATGAAGGCTTGAAACCGGTCAGGATTACAATAAATATGCGTGCTACGCTGGACAAAATTAAAGGTACAACCACCCTCCCATCATAATAGGAAACTAATAGACTCGTATATCATACTGAAATAGTATTTTATAGAGAAAACTGTCCACATTCTCTCAGATTTTCTTTAATAGAATTTTCCAGAAGAAAAAATGTGAAATAGAACTTACAGAACCATCATAAGTACAAATGTGTGAACCCAGTTGAAAATGAAATCTTTGGAGCCGTTTTTTTTAAAGGAAAAGCTCAAAAAGAAAATAACGTGTGGCTGGGTCATGGACACGGCCGTGTGTTGTACGTGAATTTGTTTACGTAACGGGTTATATTTTTTATATAAAATATTTTTTATTTATGTATTTAGGATGAAACAATGTGCCTTCATAATCGACGATCGAACACAATCTATGCCTATACAGTTCGTTGTCGATGTAGAAGCGATTTCCATCATCCACTTGCATAATTTCAACCTGCCCCAGCTGCAGATGTACTGACACCGCTCGGTTGATCCGCTCGGCCGTGTTCATTCTTTTACGTTCCCGGTAACAGCTTGACTCAGTCATATGGTGTTTTATTATTACCATTCGATTGTTCTTGAGAAACCCTTTCCAACCATATACGATCTCTGTATAGGCCAACATTATATATTTTTGATGATATATTTTTATTCTAACACCTTATTAAATTCACTGTCACTATTTTACACTAATGTTTTATATACAATCGAAAAATTGTGACGACAGCTGACGATTAAAACTTAAACGCACATCGTAGCTTCTCCGAGTCAAAAGTTATACTAATTGCAAATCTCGATACGCAGCAAAATGATCTCAAAATGGCGGCGCTTCCCCCTCCTCGCTTATCGTAATGAATTTTTTTATCCTTTAGCTATCCAGTGGTCTAATTTAATTTTGGATGTAGACGATAGATTCGAAACTATAATGCCAAACTGTATCCCCCGATTTTGTTATCATTAGGTTTTTTGGATTGCCTCCATATGATAGCAAATTTAAAGACGTATTCACGTCAAAAGAAAAATCTATTAATTTAAGGGAGTTTTTGGTTTTTGATGGCCAGGTTGCAGCCCAGGTCCCCTGAACCAAATTAGAAAAGCTGAAAATTTACTTTCGAAGGCTTCATAACGTTTTTAGATTAATACATTAAATGTAAACAGTTTGTTAATTGTTTGATTAAAATTGTTCAGAACGCTTTCTGGAGTTCCAGCCCAGAAAGTTTTAATTAACTTTTAAAATTCCTCTTTTAGAAAATTCTCTGGACATTTCATTATTCATTTCTTTTCTTAATTATAAAAGGGGGTTATTACTTTTATCAAGGGAGTTTTTTAAACTTATTTAGTGTGTAGGGAAGGGGGAATTTTTACGTAAATTTCTTAACTGAGAAGGCCTAATAATTGGAAAATCTGCGACTGGAGGTTTATTAGATTGAACCTCCATCGATCTAGAATGGTTACATTCTTGTGGGATATTCCCTCTTCCCTTTGTTAGCAATCTTTCCAAAAAGGATGCCAGGATGGATACCACACATCTACACCCTTCACTGACCGTATTAATCTTCCATTTGAGAAAGAAAACTATGGAATATAGGAGTTAAGTTGTATCCAGCCCTTTGGGGGTCCAAACTGATTGGCCGCGAACTATTTCACTTCACTTTTATCTATCTGAACTTGAGATACTAACAGCATCAACACTCAGATGATGGACATTTCTAGCTAATCAGCCAACCCAACAGCCGAACTCAAGCTTTACATTTCCGGTTTTCTCATTCACGCTTAGAAAATATATAGACTATCCACAATAAACCCATTTCACCAACAAATCCCTGAAAGCTATGAGAGCTCATTGAAGCTTTAAAGAGCTTACAACTTTATCCTCCCGCATACAGATTAAATAATTAAATATATTCCTGAATTTCATACAGTAAAAACGATGTCAGAACTTGCATATTGGACCAAAAATCCTCTTTTAAATATTTTGGATCAAAAATACGTCAATCAGGAAGTGCAATCTACTATCTGAGGCTATTTTTAAGTTTTTTACTATTGGATCAAAATTAGCTCAACTAATTTTTATTTGTACTTTACATTTATCCGGTGGTTAACCGGAAAGGATTAATACGTTTAATATTTATAAAATAAATAAATAAATAAATCTGGATATTTGCTTATTCTAAAGAAAATCCAATTTAACTAACACTCTAAATTGGTTTGACGGTATTGTGCAGTGATTATGAGCGTAGTTATTGCGGAAAATTAAGGTTACCAAGTAAAATGTGTGACAAAAACATTGTAAATGGAAAAACAAATTTAAAGAATACCTTTAATGATCCCAAAATCCCAAAATCGGAAAGGAAACCCGAAAAAAAAGAACATTTTATGACGGATTTAATCAAGAATACTTAATTTGGTAATTGGACGTTAAGCCCCGCCCTAAAAAATACAAATAAAAAAATTGCCTATTACGTATATTGAAATGGGATTTGAAGGCTACCCAAATACAGTCTCAGAATGCACTAAATAGTATTTTTCTATTCAAGTTATAGAAGGCACCACACAATAGCTTTACTTTTACTTTTTATGAGTTATACGAGGTGCGGCTATAAAATAACGAGACTGATGCTGCTACAGAAGAACTATGCATGCGCCAAATCTTAACGACCAACAGCTGTGCAGCGTAAAGCCTTCTCTTTCGATTGCAGCGTCTCACGTGTTTGTAGAGAAATCTGCCTGACCGGAACCGTCGTTTGTGTAAGAGGTGTTAGTTTCGTTTTGCCGAAAACATGATACTGCGCATGTAGTAGAGCAACGAATTGTCGTGAAATTTTACATGAAACTGTGTAAAACCGCTACTGAAACTTTTATCTTTCATTAAAAGAAATTTATGGCGATGAATGTTTATCACGTGCGCAAGTTTTTTGAGTGGTTCAAGCGTTTCCAAGATGGCCGAGAAGACTCTGGAGATGATGACCGCCCCAGGTCGCCCTTCCACGTCCAAAACGGATGAAAATATCGATTATAATTAATCAACATTACTACCGGTGAGGTGCTTGCTCAACTCTGGTGAAACAGTAAGGAAAAAACGACCCGATTTGTGGAAGAACAAGTCATGGGTTCTCCATCTTTGACAACGCGCCGGCTCCACACTGCATTGTCAAGACGTTTCTAGCCAAGTACAACATCCCAGTTTTAGGCCATCCGCCTTGTTCGCCTGACCTGGCCCCATGTGAGTTTTATCTGTTCCCCAAAGTCAAATCTGCATTAAAAGAAACACGATTTCAGTCCGTTGAAGCTGTGAAAGAAAAAACGGCACGCGTCATGTAGGAGCTCACCAGAAAAAGACTTACAGCACCGTTTCTAACAATGGTAAATTCTCATGGAGCGTTGTAGGGATAGAGGAGGGGTTTATATTGAAGGTGATAATAACTAAATATGTATAAATTTAAAATAAAATGTTTTACAGCATCAGTCTCGTTATTTAATAGCCACACCTCGTAGATCTAGTTTTAACTGATGACGTCCAGAGAATAATTTTTTGAAAATAGTTTTTGATAAATTTTCCAGAACAGTGGGAAACCCTTCTTTATAATATATAAGACTCAGAACTCGGAGTCTTATTTTGGACTCAGAAATTTTACTGCCTATCCCCACAATCCTACCCAGAAATGCCCTTAGCATAAATTTTCTATAAAAAATTTAAATAAAAACGGTAGACCCTAAAATGAATAAATAATTTTATTGCGAATTTTGGTCTTTTATATTTTTTGGGGGGGATAATTGACAATGATGAATTATTAATATTTTCAAAATGATATTTTAAATTTTCTCTTATTTTAAATTTTATACTCCAAGATATTACATTAATGCACCATTCAATGTTACATAAGCATAAATATGCATGTATGCGTGTATAAATGTAATATTCAACAATAATTCATGCGGTTAACATAAAATACACAATGTTGGCCCGTAAGAGTGCGGGATGTAGCTGACGAGAAACAGCTGTGCAAGCAATAAGCGTAACTAAAACAAAACCTTTTCTTATTTCATAAACAATCAAAATAACCTAAATTTGTACATTTTGTATGAATGTATTTAGTGGAATTCTATTTAAGTGAGTGTTTTGTATTTTTATTCAAAAATAAGTAGTATAAATTTTTTTGGAATGTTCTTAGATTTTAATTTCTCTTATCCCTAGGGATATTTTTAAGTTTTAACGGGGGGAAAAACACGTTTTGAGATTTTCTAATTGAGAAAACTAATTAATTCATTCAGATTCTGGGACTAATTCACCAGAAAGTTACTAGATTTCGTTCAGAGAATCGCTGAGCGAGGATTGACACCGGTGTTAGTTAGACCTCTGTCTCTACCCACATTCTTCAGAAGACTGAAACATCTAGCAAGGACTGACGAAGTGTACTAGATAGACGTTTCACTACCAATCAAACGCTGTAAGGCTTTTGGAAACTTCCTGGAAGGCCAGGAAGTCTCAGCAAAGTAACTCTATTTGCCTAGTTCGGGCAACTCTTTTCTTAAAACACATATATATTGCAAGATCTATGGAATTTGGCATAGAAGAGATCCATAATCAACGCTCCCTTGGCTTGTCGAAGGCTTGAAGAACCTAATTTTTATTGCGGACTATTCGATAATTTAGAAATATTAAAAATTAATTCGTGTATTTTTTCGGACTGCGCAATTTGCCTAGTTTATATTGCTAACTTTTTAATGGTTCACTTGCTCATTTTTGCTTTTCTTCTCTTTTTGTGTTTCATTTGCTAGTGTAGTGTCTCAGAATTAGGAAATTCTGGAAATTAGAACAGGGTTAAAGCCTAGGTAGGACTCAGAACAGTAGATGCTGCCCCAGCTTCAGGATGCCAGACCACCGCTCGGGACACTCAATCGCATCCAGGCATTGCATTCACTCCCTGAGGATTCATTCTTACACTCTCTTCACGACCTTACTCTACTCGTCATTTAGTTCAGCCAATTCTTTTAGAAATAGTTTGTATGTATTAACGTTCGTTCCTAAGTTATAGTTAATGCTAGCCATTCTACTCTTAGCCAGTAATATTATCTTTTATTCTATTCAGCCCTTCAGCCTTCCAAATCAAATCTAATATTCCTCTCTTGTCTATAAATTATTAGCTAAATCTCCTTTTCATGGCCTGTACTCATCAACATCAACCTCATCTACAGCTAACAACACAGTAAAAATCTGACAAAACTATAAATAACTCAGTAAAAAACATTAGGCAAAGTTATGTTGACATTTAAGTGAAATATTTCAGCCAACTGTCATCCCCATATAACTTTTAGTTTATCCCAGATTATGATAGTATTCAATTTAGTACAATGCATGTGACCGCTGTGGTTATTTTACCCACCAGATCCTGGCTTGACAGCTGAATTGATCCTAAATTCCAAAATAAACAACCGGATGTTTTGAAACAGTTGAAATGCCAGGCAAAACTTCATTCATTTAGTAAAGGATTTATGAATGCAGTATGTGTAAATAACGTTTTAAATAGTTGAGAATTTTGGGATACTGAGCAGAACGCTCGTATGGTACGGTGAAATTCAGATCAATCTTCAGGAGAAAAGAACATTTTTCGTATTCAGGGATTTCAAATCTCGTTTTTCTGGGATAAACTCAAAATATTTTATCTGCACGGCCACGTTATTTCGTCAAATTGGGAAAAGAAAAATATAAGCGTTGATGATAGAGCTAGAGTTAAATTTATAGATCGTACTATAAAAGAAAATTCTTTAGGGCTTTTCCTTTGAACAAATTTCCCTCAAACATATGTATCGGTTTGTATCTATCTGCTAGATTTGGGTTCCTCATTCTTCTATTACTTCCTCTCTTTCATTTTTATTCTTCGTCTTTACTTTGTCCACTGTATTGCTTATAATCTTGATATGAAGCGTACAATTTGTGAACATGCCTTAGAGCGCTTTGGAATTCAGCGGTCCAATCAGGGTCAAATGAGCCGTGTTATTACACCAGTGAAGATAGAAGATACTAGGGGAAAAAGGGAGGGAGAGAAACGGAAATCGTCAGCGTTAGATTTGGTGGTATGAAAGCTGGAGTTTAGGGGTGTAATATAGTATTGGGGAGCTCGTGGGGCTGTTATATAGGCTACTGTGCGAGGGATGCTGGCTACAAGAGCGGAAGAGAGAGAGACGCTAAAGGGATAGGGCCGGTAAAGTAAAGAAAAGGGACGGTGTGGAACAGTAAATAGGGCGGCCCGCCGGTTGTGGGCGACGACAGAATAGTACGACTGGTGCGCGTCGAACGTCAGGAATCACTCGTAGTCCCTCTCTATCTCCCTCTGCTGGAACATAGAAATTCCAGCCACAACAACCAAGTTATCGGCGCGATTCCTATTATTCCACGCAAACCTCTCCTGGCCCGAGGAAGGGCGGTTCCTTTACATTCTTCTATTTCAACACTATAGTATGGTTAATCTACTGGCTTGCAGCAATGGAGGCCTTTCTGGAATTTTGTTTTCTTATTGCTGGAAATTACAGCATTCCTCATCTAACCTCAGACTCTACAATTATTTTTACTGCTTCTTTACTTCTTACTAAATCACCGTTATACTAAAACCCTTATATTGTTTAAACAAAAGTTTTAAACTAAAATTAGGGCAAAGTGAAAGTTCTCGGTTCGGCGAATGAAGCTCCGCCCTTTTTTATTAGTTCAAAAATTTGTTTTCCTTCGTGACTACCTCAGGAATTGTTATTTGTATAATTCTTCGTAAATAATTATTATCAGTGAATAGCTGAACTTAATTTTAAAGTCCATAATAAACTTTGTAAAGTATTTTTTAGAATGCTTACTCGATTAAAAACCACTCTTTTAGAATGTTTTTCGAAAATAAGGATCATTCCTGGCTTCAGAATCCATTTTCCTTGACGGCTTAGCCAATAGGTAAAAAACGAGATAAAAAAGTGTTATTTATTATTTTTTTTATTTCATTTTTTTAATTTAAAGCGCGTCAACATCTAAGGTTATTGGCGCCCGGGGGCTTTTTTTCAGTGCACTGGCGGCCTCCGGAAAGTGTTCTCTCGTTACAGGCAACACTATCCATCACCGAACAGTGAGCTGTAAGAAGCTCCTAGGAAGAGAAAATCTAAGGGTCAGCAGCTGGATTCGAACACGGGACCTTCGCGTAGGAGAAAAAAGTGTTATTGAATCCAAAATAAACTGGATAGACTCCAGTTTAGCTTTTTATTGCATCCCTACCATTCACTTCGTGAAGGCAAAGAGTTTCACCGTTATCCTTCAACGGAAGTCCAGGTACAGGTACAGGCTAGACACTACACCTGACATAAGATTTAAACTGGATTGAAAAAAAAAGATTTGCAATACTAGTTCTCAGTGACTCATGGAAATAATTAAGAAATTAATTCTATTTTGCGCCATTATATTTTTAATAATTTTTACCATAAAATAAATAAATTTAGTAGATTTTAAAATTCAGTGAGAATGATGTCTGTGGAAATTTCAGGATTTACGAAAGAAATTTGGGAAATTATGAGAACGATCCAATTTTTTGCCTAGTGCTGCACGAGAAACGAGACCGAGACGAGACTTGAGCAACCGAGACAGAGACCGAGATCGAGACATCATATATATCTCGTCGAATAATTTTCTGATGAAACCTCAGGTGCCCGTATCCAGTAAGTCTGAAGTGTTTAATTCAGTGATGAGGTCAATTGTTTGTTATGGTGCGCAGTCATGGGGTTTCGAAAATTATGAAGAAGTCGAAAAATTAAATTTATTTTTCATTAAAAAGTTATTTTCCCTACCTAGGAATGCTCCAAATTATATTGTCTATTTGGAGTCCAGAATTTTCCCGTTATTTCATTATTACCTGTTCCTTCATCTAAATTACATCAGAAAAGTTCTGAGTTTACCATGTGGCCGCCTTCCGAAAGTTTTCGCAGAGGAAGTAATAAAAAAGAAATTTTACTGGCATAAAGTAAACATGGAATTATTTTTAAAAGTTGGTTTATTATCTTATGAGCAAGCTGCGAATAATAAAGAAAAAATCTTAGAGGATCTAGAATTTAATTTTTTAGAAATGGTAAAGGGCAGGGGGCCCAAAATTCTTATTTCCACTCTTTGTACAAAGATTTGAATTGGAATTTGGGCTCGAATCATTACATGACGGATGAAAACAACTTAAATTTTATGAGGTCTATATTTATGCTTCGAGGCCAATTAGTGAATTTAAACTTTAATGTTTCCCGAACTGAGGACAGGAGACTTTGCTCATTATGCAATTGGGGGAAAAAAGAGGACTTAATTCATTATATAGGGGAGTGCCCCATTCTGCGGGAATTCCGGGTTCGATGGTTTGGCAAGCATGTGTTAAAAAAAGAGGAGGTAATCGAAATTTTAAATGGTAAAAATTGGAAGAAGTTGCACTATTATCACTTAGAGGCTAGAAAGTATCGGCAGATTTTGGTCGATGAATTTAATTTTTAATTTAAAGAAAGGATTATTTTTTTTTTTGATCAAAATGGAGTGTAATTTAAATTAATTTACGTTTTTATTTATGTATCCTTAAGATTGTGCGTGGTGTATGGTATTTGTATGGTGTTTTATTTGTATTTGAGTGAGATTGTGTGATTGTAAATATTTATTTCAGAAGTTGTTTTGTTTAATTTATAAAAGTAGAATTTTTTTTTTTTTTTTCCATTATTTTAATTTTTTCTGTTCGCCAGACTGGTTTTATGTATTCTTTAATTTTTGGATTCTTGTTTTATTTTTATCACTTTTTATGATTTTTAATTAATGTTCAACACTTCTCCAGCAGATGGACTGAGTCCATGCTCAAGTGTTTGGGAGGTTAATAAAATTTTCTATATTTTGTAAAATAAGTATTTAAATAAACGCATTATTATTATTATTATTATTATTATATCTCGTCGAGAAATCTCGGTCTCGTCTCGGTTTTTCAAATATTAATTTTTAGCTACAAAATCATAAAATTGTGTTCTTTATTAATAAATAATCATTACGGGTATTGAATTAATTATTAAAAGATACGATTTTATTATATATGTTCAATATTACTACATCTATTTGACTTCGAATTACATAAGTAAAGTAAGCAAAGTAAAGTAATCGCCTATTTTTTCAGGCGGGGTTTTACGTCCAACTACCAATTAGGTGTCGCGGACGGAGGCGACTAGCAAACATACTTTACTGTAAATTTCTCATATTAACCATTAAGTAAAATCTAAGGCCTAAGACCGGGAATCGAACCCAGTACCACAATACACATTATCTTCGCAGGTCTCGCACCGCTCGGTTACCGTGGCGGCCCCCTTCGAATTACCTAATTTTTACATAAATTCACTAAATTTCACTATTCATATCATTCATTCATTCAATTTCATAAATTTCACTATTAATAATCTAATACTTTGAACTTAGATATTATTTGAATTATATTTTAGAATTTTAGAATTAATGAATTTGAAAAAAAAGACTATGCATCTAAAAAATATTGCCACAAATTTTCGTTTTTAAGATACACTTTGCCCAAGCATTGATACATAAAAGAGCTTTTACTGAGTCAGAAGTTAGAGAAGATCTTCTATTGGTCATTATCATCGCAGCTTGCGAAAATAATCTTTCCGATGGCACTGAAGTTGCACAGATACTAAAAATATCTTTTGCCATTCTAGACAAATTTTTGAAGGAATTCTCAAGTGTTTTCGACCATTCTAAAATGTCAACGTCTACTGGTGCTTGGTCTAATTTGGTGTAATTAATTATTTCTGTCTTCCATGCTTCTGTGATATTTGCTGATTTTTGAGCAAATGGTGCAAAAATATTGATGCAGTCGTCGTCGTCGTCGTCAAAAGGTGAATCATCAGATTCTTTATCTTCACCAACAGCCATAACTAATGGAGCGGGAAGTTTGTTGGGAGGTGTATTTTTTATTTCACGAATCGACTTGTTATAGGAGGCAGATATGTTATTCGGGTCTTTCATTTGGCGCGTTTTTAACATCTTTTTGAAATTATATAAAGATATATAACAGTAATAGTAATATATGATGCATTGAAGTGTAATTAGTTGTCTTCTTTTACACACATTTTCATTACCAATATATAAATTAAAATAATTATTAGAAAATAATAACATTTTTTGAAAAGTTATTAATAGCAAACCGCTTTTAATACTTAAACAAAAATTCAAAAAACCGAGACCGAGACCGAGATATCTCGACGAGACCGAGACCGAGACCGAGACTTGAGCGACCGGGACCGAGACCGAAATCGAGACTGCATAAAGTCTCGCCTCGTCTCGGTCTCGTGCAGCACTATTTTTGCCGCATACATCAATTATCTCTGTATGATTTTAGTTTCCGGCGGAAGTGGTTAAAACCCATTTCCACTTTTGAAATATTGAAAATAATTTTTAGAAATATTTTAGCATAAAGATAGCCGAAACAGATCTAATTTTAAGATATAGCAAGGAATCCATATAAATGAATGATACGAACTTTGCCTAAAGTTCTGCTGGATAATCGTATTATTTCATTGTAACCTTCATTTTCTGAAATTACATTTGGCTGGTTCGTTAAATTACAGAATTTAATTATCTTTTATTAAAGTATAAAAAATTTACAGTTCTTTTTTTTCGCTTGAATAATTAATTTTTAAAAAAAATTTAAAAATAATAAATTTTTTAATTTTATATTTTACAATTTCCATATTTATATTATTTAAATCTTCTTATTTAATTTAATTCAAGTGCGAGGCAAAAATAAATTCTCTTGTGCCATAGATTTATATTTAATTAATTCGAAAGTATTCAACCATATTTAAATTGAGTTTATTTTCACTCGCCCGCTTTTAACGTTCTAGAATTTTCACCGTATTTTCTTGGATTTAACAAGTTTATTTTATTTTTGAAAAATATTGTTGGACGATATGTCTTTTCATTCAAATTGTAAAGTTCAAAGGAATTAAAATAATTTCCTTTCATAAGGAGATAAGTATGAGATCTCACCAGAGTAAAGATTGAAAAAAGAAGGAGGGAAACAGATGAGGAGCCTTTCACTGGAGAGAGTTGAGTTTTCTCAGTCTGTGAAAACAGGGTAAAGTTTCGGCTTGAACTGTTTGATTGGGGAAAAATGGGTTGCGACATGTTTTCTGTGGGAAATTGGGGTTGTAGGAATCGCCTGTCCTGCTGCAGTGAATCGCTCAAAAAGATTTAGAAGGCTGTAATCCTAGATACTAGCATTTCTTATATAGGCACACTTAGTAGGAGTAAAGAACTGGTTGTGTGTGAAGAGAGAACAATATCCGAAGGCTAATTGGTGCTTTGAGAGGGCTCCAGAACGCAATCATGATGCACTGCGCCCTTTAAGATCCATTGTGCCTTCCTTAACATGCTGGTGGAGGCCCTAATTATAATCTCACTGGCTCAAGATGTCCAAGAAATCTATGATTTATTCTGTTTTCATTAGGTGCCACGATAGGCTAGACCCACAAAGCAAAGATGTATTGCGGTACTAGTCTAGGCCTTGGATTCTATTTTAACCATTAAATCCAGTACATGGGAATCCAGTACACTAACCAATGAGCTCCTTTCGTTTCAAGTTCAAGCTCCTACAACTTATAATTATTTATTTTATAATTTTTCTAGAAATGCTTATTTAAATGGGATTCTTAAGGAACAATCAAGTTCAGCTCACTTCCTGGGTGCTGTTTTGGGAATGTTATAATACGTGTGAATAGCCAAAATTACTAGGAGGTGGGTAAACATCAGTCCACAGAAAGGGTGACTATTCAGAAAACCTCTTTTTCATTTCATTATTTTGGAATTCGAACAGAAAATCTCCTATTTTCAGAGCCGGATTTGTTACTCAATTATTCTTACTAAATAGGCTAGACCCGCAAAGCTAAGATGTATTGCGGTACTAGTCTAGCCCTTGGATTTTATTTAATGGTTAATATGAGAAATTTATAGTAAAGTATGTTAGGCGGTTATAGACTAGACCCGCAAAGCTAAGATGTATTGCGGTACTAGTCTAGCCCTTGGATTTTATTTAATGGTTAATATGAGAAATTTATAGCAAAGTATGTTAGGCGGTTATAGACTAGACCCGCAAAGCTATGATGTATTGCGGTACTAGTCTAGGCCTTGGATTTCATTTAATGGTTAATATGAGAAATTTATAGTAAAGCATGTTTGCTAGTCGCCTCCGTCTGAGATACCTAATTTGGTAGTTGGATGTAAAGTTCGCCTAAAAAAATTGGCTATTACTGTACTTTTACTTTATGCACCTCTCATTCACTTCCAGCACATGGCATTTTGATTCTTCCTGGGATAAAAGCATTGCAGCCACTTTGGAGATATACTGAAGTCTTCTCCATATTTCCAAAAAAAAATCTGTTAGTCTATCGCGTTCCACAACTAGCTTTTTGCCCTCTTTAGTTGACAATAATCCGTGGTACGCGAAATAAACAAAGTTTGAGAATAGCTGATCCTAAATGTAATATTGAATAATATTATAAATCTTAAATATTTATTAATCATAATGTAATGCAAAGACTGACTGCAGCACTGTTTA
Source organism: Rhodnius prolixus (assembly GCF_049639745.1). Classification (NCBI taxonomy): domain Eukaryota; kingdom Metazoa; phylum Arthropoda; class Insecta; order Hemiptera; family Reduviidae; genus Rhodnius; species Rhodnius prolixus. Next base: position 6,428,067 of record NW_027411583.1, on the reverse strand, counting down.
CTAATCGGTAAAAGATAGGTTCATCAGCCTTTAGATCAATCTAACTCATCTAGAGATAAAACCGATTTTTCTCTGAAGACTTAAAAGAGGAGATATTAGAGATTTTTGTCTGTGTGTGTGTGTGTGTAGGACAATAAATCATAGAACTAATGTCTAGCCATCAGGGCCGGCGGGCAAAGTTAATGATGTGATTTACACTGTAGTGAACAGAACTGTGGCGCAGATAAGGGATATAGCGTAAGGGCTGAATGGAGGTAATAGCCAACCAGGGCAAAGGGAATGGTTTTCTTTCATACGTACGAACCACCTAGCCCTGCTGTTCAGCACAGTATCGCACAGAACTTACAAATGTTTGCTCCTATATATACAAAAGGATGACAAAGAGCCTTAAACTTGTACTGTACCGATTGCTTTGAAGGTATGTACCATTTAGCCGTAACCTAACTAGAATAAAATATGGTAAAGAAAATGTGCAAGGCCACGTCATGAAATGGAAAAATACAAAATGGAACTCAAGATTTTCATGTTCTGATGGCGGCCACCAACATGTATTTCCGGTTTTGAAAACTGAACACGATCTCAATGTAACCGTTGAGATCTCAATATCGTTTTCAATGGAACACCAAGATTCGATAATTGAATTAAACACTAGAAGAGTTTTTAGGACAAACTTTAGAACATTTAAAGAACAACATCAGACTTCAGCCAATTAGAATTGTTGCACGATTATCTTCAGAAAAGTTTTTAAATTTTAGTGCATCTGATTAAGATCAAATATTGTAGTGAAAATATGTGCTTATTTCTCACCTCATTCTGCGTATCCTAAATCTGCAATCAGCAGCAATGATCACCTGAAAATGATGAAAAAAAAAAACAGTTATTGATTTGCTTTTGAATTCAATGAAAAAATTTTGAATAATAATAATTCCACAAAAAATCGCAACAAGCTATAAAAATCTTCTTTTTTTAAATTTATTTAGTAATTTACAATCTGTATACAGTATACAATAAGTAAATATGGAGAGAATGATGAACTGGTGCTGGAGGAGAGCAGGAGGAGAGAAGCTACCCAGCGGTAGCACTCTCTATACGAGGGTCGTTTGAAAAGTCCGTGCAAAAATAAAAACTACTTAATTTTTTGGGGTAAACCTTTTTTATTTTTCAACATAGTCTCCTTTTAGGCTTATACACTTCGTCCAACGCTGCTCTAGTTTGTTGATCCCTTCCGAATAATAGGATTTGTCCAAGTCTGAAAAATAGCCATTCGTTTCTGCAATTACCTCCTCGTTTGAATAAAATCTTATTCCCGCCAGCCATTTCTTCATATTGGGTAACAAATAGTAGTCCGAGGGAGCCAAGTCTGGAGAATAGGGGGGGATGTGAAACGAGTTGGAACCCTATTTCCATTAATTTTGCGACCACAACTGCTGAGGTGTGAGCTGGTGCGTTGTCGTGATGGAAAAGGACTTTTTTGTGCCAATCGTGGGCGTTTTTCTGGCAGCTCGGTTTTCAAACGGTCCAATAACGATGAATAATATGCACCTGTAATAGTTTTACCATTTTCCAGATAGTCGATGAGGATTATTCCTTGCGAATCCCAAAAGACAGTCGCCATAATCTTTCCGGCCGAAGGAACGGTCTTCGCCTTTTTTGGCGCAGATTCCCCCTTGGTAACCGATTGTTTAGATTGTTCTTTGGTCTCAGGAGTGTAGTGATGTATCCATGTTTCATCCACAGTGACGAAACGACGCTTAAAGCCCTGCGGATTCTTCTGGAACAGCTGCAAACCGTCCTCGTTTTTGGTCAAGCGTGAGCAATCGCGGCACCCATCTTGCGGATAGCTTTGTCATGTCCAAATGTTGATGCAAAATATTATGTACCCGTTCATTCGAGATGCCCACAGCACTAGCAATCTCACGCACCTTCACTCTTCAGTCATCCATCACCATATCATGGAATTTATTAATGATTTCTGGAGTAGTAACCTCAACAGGGCGTCCAGAACGTTCAGCGTCACTTGTGCCCAGATGGCCACTCCAAAAATTTTGAAACCACTTATAAACTGTTCTAATCGAAGGTGCAGAGTCACCATAGTGTTTATCAAGCTTCTCTTTAGTCTCCTGAGGCGTTTTGCCTTCCATAAAGTAGTGTTTAATCAACACACGAAATTCTTTTTCGTCCATTTTTTGAAAATCACTCGACTTCCTCGATTCAAACGAATGCCAAACACAAAGAAATAGACCGATCTGGCTGAAACTTGGTGTGTGTTCTTCCAAGAGATGCTACTAACTAAACATAACCTCGATACGCGCCAGTGGTGCTATCTCTCTTACTTTGCACGGACTTTTCAAACGACCCTCTTAGGAGAGAGGAGCATGTTAGGAGGAGAATTGGAGAAGGAGTTACGAGGAGGAGAGAGGAGAGTAATAATTTAGGTCTTCAGCCTACTAGGAAGTCGCGGGCTCACTGGCGATTCAGTCGGCGTGGAGTATTAGGGATGTCAGAGGAATAGAGAGACAGTACAAGAGGATTAGAGCTAGTCGAGAGAGAGCAGTATGGAATTTGCGATATTTTTTCCACACTACTCTCTTGACTAGCTCTATCAAATTTATCAAATATGAAAAATCAAATTTATATTAGAGAAACATTAAAAGAAAACAAAATTTTTCTTTTTCAATTTTTGAAATGTGGTCGACATGGAGGAAATTAACTTTAGTAGTCTTGTTTTTTTAATAAAACGTTATTTCCACGACCGATGCTGGTATCTAAGCGAATTAACAATTCTGGTAAAACTTTAAAATCTGAAACATATGGCCGGAAAACAGGCGCTTCTTAAGAAAAATAAAACAAATACTGAAAGAGTAAGAAGAAAGAGCTAAAGGAATAAGAGTGAATTTAATTTATTTCTTTAGATTTCTATTGTTTACGTATCGTAAATAAATATTGAATAAATAGAAATGATAGGAAATCAGAATCAGCTGACTCCAGAGGGAATCACGTTTCAGAAAGAGATCCTGGGACAGGCTGGTTGGTTAGTCAATCTGCAGAATGGCCTTCTTTTGCTTTTGGTAAACATTAAGGCATAGTTCTCTTAGTAATATATATATATATATATATATATATATAATTTTTTGCCTTCTGTATATCTAATAGCAAGTTTCCGTATCTTATGTATATATACATTGCTACTGTGCTTTTATACGTACATGGTTTTCGATCTAGACTGAAGGAATACTTTCTCCTGTTATTATTATTATTACTCGTTTTGTTTTCAAATTCACATGCCCAACTACTATCCAGCCATCTTTAGAGGTATCCCTAGGGATACTTTTATGTGTTTTATTATACTATACTATAACGAGACGAGTACAGTAAGGAAGAAGTTGAAGTTAGACATACATACTAACTTCGCAATGATGATCCTACAAAAAGAAAAAAGGTTCTGTAGTTAATATTATATTTATTGTTTTTTAGGTAACCTTTTTTATTTTCTATGTACCCTTTGCTTTTTAGGGTATTCCCTTTCTATTGTCTCTTCCAAGACTTCTTTTATTATGGTTACAATTTTCTTTTGCAAAAAATACAATGGTGCATAAACTAAGGATTCATTTTTATTTTACAGTAACTTCAAGCAAGGGGTTTTATTGCAATCGTGTGGATATTCGTTTTGAGATCGCCGGAGTTCTTAAAAAAGTGTTTTGTTCAAATTAAGGGGGGGTCAGGCTTTTCTTAACAGATAGATGCCATTGGTAACAAACTTTTGAAAAAAATTCAGTGAACCGGAAATGCTAAACTTAACTAAATTGATTTTTCAGTTATTTTTGCGGGTTTTTAGAAGATTTACTTTTAAATATTTGTAAGCTCAATGCACTGAATTAGATCTCGTAAAAAAAATAAATAATTACAAAAATCTGGAAATATTAATACAGTAAATTGCAACTACCGGTTGATCCATTTTAATTAAAAAATCTAAATGTCAGCTTCCTTCCTGAATGTCTAAATGAAATACGAAAATTGATCTATCGGTGATTTTTCATTTACGCTAACTGAACATGACAAACATACTCGTATCTACTGACCAATTTAGGAAGTAAAATTTACAATAATAAATAGATTGTTGAAGAAAATACAATATTTATTTAGAATTTATTTTAAAATAAAGTTAGAGTCTAAAAGAGTCCAGTGTATTAGGGTAATGTTGCTGGTGAATTCTATAGTCTGGAGTTGATTGGTGTACTGATTGCATATCCGTTCAATAAGTCTAATCGATTAGTATATTGGAGAAATTCAATTAGTTGGGCACAGCTAAGTAAGAGCCACAATATATTGGCTAGATATTGTCAACGCTAGTTCTGTACTAATTCAAACTTATTGTGAATTTATTGTTAACACTATCACTCAAACCTATGTGGACTTACGGACTAGAGCTGTGTAACTAGAGCTGTGGGGTTCAGCCAAACCTACAAAACATACAGACTGTACAAATATTTCAGTCAAAACTACTCCGACAGATCATAGACCAACACGCCAAGACTAAATATCAAAAATTCCATACTGCTCTCTCGACTATCTCTAATTATCTAGTACTGTCTCTCGCCTCCTCTGACATCTCTAACAATTCTCCTCGCCGACTGAATCGCCAGAACTATACCTACTACTCTCTCGACTAGCTCTAATTATCTAGTACTGTCTCTCGCCTCCTCTGACATCCCTAACAACACTACTCGCGGACTAAATCGCCAGTACTATACTACTCTCTCGACTAGCTCTAATTATCTAGTACTGTCTCTCGCCTCCTCTGACATCTCTAACAATTCTCCTTGCCGACTGAAACGCCAGAACTATACCTACTGCTCTCTCGACTAGCCCTAATTATCTAGTACTGTCTCTCGCCTCCTCTGACATCTCTAACAATTTTCCTTGCCGACTGAATTGCCAGAACTATACTGCTCTCTCGACTAGCTCTAATTATCTAGTACTGTCTCTCGCCTCCTCTGACATCTCTAACAATTCTCCTCGCCGACTGAATCGCCAGAACTATACTGCTCTCTCGACTAGCTCTAATTATCTAGTACTGTCTCTCGCCTCCTCTGACATCCCTAACAATACTGGCCGACTGAATCGTCAGTGGCCCCGCGAATTCCTTGCAGTTTGAAGACCTAAAGATAATCATATCCTGTAGAGAGTGCTACCACTGGGTAGTTTCTCTTCTCCTGCCTTTCACGCATCCATTAATCTTTTATTCTTCCCATTTACTTATTGTATTTATGTATATACAGATTGTAAATAACGAAATAAATTTAAGAAATAAAAAAAATGGTAAATAAGAATTTTCTTTTTTAGAAAAAATTAATATATTGTTATTAAAAATTTAAATTATATTTTATTATTATTATTATTGTTCTTCATCACCTTATCACGCAAAATTTAAAATACTGGTGTAGGCCAGCTGTTAATTCTCATGTACAAGTGTTAATATTTAGGATTGAAATAGGCAAGGATTCGGACAAAACAACTCCCTCTTTTCGCCAACATTTCGACAAATTTAAAAGTCTTCTTCCAGGGACAGGATATTACAAATAAAAACAAGACAAGTAAACCCATTGAAATACAGAAATTAAAATATAACGTCTTATTAAAATGTCTTATAAGAAATGATATCAATTACAATGATTCAATTCTAACGAACTTTGACACTTCTATGAGGAATGTGGTGGAAGTGAATTTCCGGTTTGAAGTGCAAGAGCTAGTTACATAGTTGAAGTATCATTTTTTGGGCAAGGATACACCCAATCGGGATCTCTGCCAGTGACTGGTTTAACCTGGGAATAAACCACAAACCACAATTTTCTCCGCAGATTTCTTTAAGACCAAAGCAGGCTACTGACTGTTGCAGCCGAAAATAATGTACTTTAATCGCAGACTTAGAGGCATGTAATTTATCAAAAATTTTCCTTTTTCCTTAAATAAAAGAAGCCATTGCAGAGTGAAATAAAAAAAAAATAAAAAAGAATCTGCCTTAAACTAATCATAGTAAGTGGTGATAAGAGAGAAAATGGAAGAAGCGATAAATATTTCACAACAGTCATGACATAACCATGATAAACTATGCCGTCCTTGTGCATAGTTAATGGTGGAGTTATAAAAGCTAAAACAAAACCAAAAAAAAATATTAATCTCTATTTCATATTGTTTTTCCCCAGTCTTCTAACAACATTCATAATGTCCATAATAAAACTTGGGTAAAAAGAATTGAAAAGTACCACCTTATATAAAGGAAAAACATACCCCCCTCCGCCACACTTTGTTTGTTACCGGAAAACTGGTCTTTACTTTGTAAACATGGCCATAATTTTCCATTCTCTGATGACAAGAATTATCTCAAGATTATTTCTAGTGGTTTCCTTTTATCTATCTCTTTTGCACATTCTATTTCTCTAATGCTCTCTCTTCAAAATTTGGCCCATTATATTTTAATTTTTTTTTTTAAACTTATCTTAAACTTAAATATATCGACGCTGGAGTTCCACAGGGCAGCATTCTGGGTCCTATTCTCTATTCCATTTACACTTCTTCAGACATACCAACAGATCCTAACACCACACTTCTCACATACGCAGACGACACCGCCTTACTGTCTACTGATCATGATCCTGTACTTGCTCACAGAAATCTGCAGTCACATCTCTCCTCCTTAGAGCAATGGTTCCAGAAATGGGCTATTAAGCTTAATGAAATCAAGTCGCAAAACATCACCTTCACTCTTCGTCGCATTACTCTTCCTCCAGTCTTCTATAACCTAACACCTCTACCAGTAGTGAACGTTGCCTGGCTACCTTGGGCTTTACTTAGACCCGAAGACTTTCATGGGCACGTGGCAAGGATGGGGGGGGGATGAAGAAGTACCCAAAAAAAATTATGGATGGTAGCGAACAAAATCCCAGGAGGGTAGGCAGACCAAGAACGCGATGTCAGGGTTGTGTGGCAAGAGATGCTTTGGCAATGCTTGGATTCCGTAACTGGAGGGCGGCTGCGCAGGAAAGAGAAGCCTGGCGGGCACGTCTTGAGAAGGCCAAGACTCTACATGAGTTGTTGCGCCATTTAAGAAGAAGAAGAATTCGAAGGATGCAGTTTTTTCGACGGTTCATTCTTCGAGGAGGCTTCGCAGATTATCTATGAGCAATTTTTAAGCGTTTTGGGGAATGTTTGGGAATAAAATTGGATGTAATTGGAATTTGACTTGTTCCAAGAACAAAGCGAATACATCCTGGGATAAACAAGTATCTGTAATAACTGAAAATTGAAAAAGTGAAAAATAATGGCGAACTAGTTCTCTAGTGGGCCGTGGGACAGGAAAGTTCTTGCTTTAAATAAACGTTTGGCATTAACAGTTTTGGCATACACTTTGCCACGTCACACAGGAAGTTAGTTTACTTTGCCCACCAGCGTGCCAAGTGCCAGAGAAGTGAAACATTCATTTGATAACCGTAAAACTTTTAATTGGAATGCCGTGCTCACCTACAGCTAACAAGTTCAAAAATCTCTCTTTTCGCTAGCAAACAATGGATTTCAATTAGAATATTAACAATTATTTATTGTTTTTTTCTCTCTTTCTCTTCTTTTGTTAAAAATTCAACGTGGTAAATCATTATTTTAGGCAAAAATATGATGAGAAACCTCAATCGATTTCCTTTTATTACGATTCGATGTTTCTAGAAAATTCGTTGATTATGCAGCCTTGCTGTATGCCCTTTTTTTTTTACTACCTTCCTTAACTACTGATATATTCTAATTGATACATCGAATCGATACATACTATCGATGCATCGAACTGCATGTTTTATTTTAATATTTTCTATACTTCAGCTACGATTTTTTGGCAATTATTAATAAGACATTTAAAAAAGACTTTTAATGAATGGCTAACTCCATTTCTTTCTTTTTTTATGCTGGCTAAATTCTATTAAAGTTTATTCATTAGTAATTTTTTGCTAATTAATTTATGTGAATATTAAAAATACACATTTACTCGTATTGTCTAAAATCTTTATTTAAGAAACTTCATTTTAGTGCGATACTTAAACTCGCGTTCACCTGACTGAAAACAGTGGAGTCTAATAGACGAATTCGTATTCTATCAAGACTACTCGACAAACGATCTAAAAAAAGGAACTTACTTTGTGGCAAAACTTTAAATGAGACCTAGATGGATTTAAAAGCATTCCAATCTTTACCGAATCCAATCCTTACAATCAAAAATCCTTTAAAAACAAAAAAAAATAATAATAATCACACGAATTCATCTCCAATAAAAAACCCTACAAAATCTAACCATTTCCTTTTGTGCCCGAACTGATAAAATTCCTCGATCAATGTTTCCACAAACTCCTTATCCTATTATCAAAATCCTCTTTTCAAGCTTCTTATCAACAGCTTTTTAAGCCTAACCTTGTCAAATACAACTGCTTTTATAGACGAATGAAGCGCCAGTGGCTTGTTGATAATTAATAAATATCAACGTCATGATGTGATAACCACTGGGTATCATCGTCAAATGGAAGAAAATTGGACCAAGCCCCCTCCCACTATTATAAATCCCTCAGGATATTTGAACGGTTTATCCCAGATTTCGAATTTTTAATATTAATAATAATAAAATAGTTTGCTAAAAATAAGTTGCTTTTTTTTTTAAATCGTCCATTTGTTAAACCCCACACACTAGACTTAAAAGACAAAGCAATGACGAAACGTGCGAAACTGCTTTACAGACTACTTGAACGACGCTCTAAATTGCCCATAGAACTCAAACGTTTAATATACAACACTATCCTCAAACCTATGGTGGACTTACGGACTAGAGTTGTGGGGTTCAGCCAAACCTACAAAACATACGGGCTGTACAGGACATTTCAGTCAAAACTACTCCCGACAGATAGCTGACGCTCCTTTCTACGGTGACTAATCTCACTCTTCACAACATTCCCTCAACATTCCCTTCATAGACGACCAACTCGTCAAGACTAAATACCAAAATTTCCATACTGCTCTCTCTCTCGACTAGCTCTAATCCTCTTGTACTGTCTCTCGCCTCCTCTGACATCCCTAATACTCCTCGCCGACTGAATCGCCAGTGGCCCCGCGACTTCCTTACAGCCTGAAGAACTAAATCTCTCCTCTCTCCTCCTCACATTCCCCTCTCTCCTATAGAGAGTGCTACCACTGGGTAGCTTCTCTCCTCCTGCTCTCCTCCCGCACCAGTTCATCTCATTCAAAAAAAATTAAAAAAAAAAAAATTGTTTAACATTATTTAAGTGCCAAGGCTACAAAAATTTATCTTTTTTTAGGCATGTACACAGCAGAAAACGGTTCCTGAAGCACTTCTTCTTTTAAACGGGTATTGATGTACAATGTAATAAACGACAAACATTGTCTGGCTTCAAAATGAAATCTTTTCCCCCCTATTGTAATCGTTCCTATTCTTAAAGAAACTTCATCATATTTATGAGAAATGCCTTATTTATAAAGGATACTTCCATTATACTTCCAACTAAAAAAAGGCACTCGATACATAATATCGATCATCGAAATATTATATCATAATATAAACTGATCGCCTACCCGTTACAGGAATTTCTTTGAATATAATTCTAACAATTGTAAATGATGAAAATGAAAGTTGACATTACTTTTTTTTCCATTATTATTATATTGATCGCCAAATTACGTTTACAGGAATAATCACCGTGTTGGAAGCCGCTTTTCAGGAAATCCACTAAGAGTAGAGGGGCATTTCCGGTCGGCTGATTTTTTTTTCCAAATTTTGTTTTTCACTCTCATAGTGGCAACTACATCAAATATTGATTGGTATATTATTAATCAAATATATGGATTTTGAAGTTCCAACTATTTCCGTTCCGTTAATATGACCACTTAAACACCCAGATAAAAAATATAATAAACACACGGCCCTTTTTAGAAAACTTGTTTACCTATTCCGGAAGATCTGCAGACTTTTGTATTTCCGGTAAAAATTCAAAATTTACACGATTGCAATACTTCCGGTATCAAAAAAATTTGTAAAGAAAGTGTAAATCAATATTTACAAGCTATTATTTACTCGTTTAAAGTCTAAATGAGTGGATCTCTGAATGAAGTACAACAGTACTAAATTACAGGAAATTAAAAAGATAAAAAGGAACAAACTCTTGTTTTGTAAATGAATGTGGAAAAACGATCCTTTTAAATGGACCAGATTTTCTCTCTCTCTCTCTCTCTCTCTCTCACTCTCTCTCTTACATTTTCCCCCTCTCACCAGTCCGACGAGGAAAGTTTATACGTATCCCGGGAAATTATTGTATGTTTATTAAATGAGCCCCCAATTGCGTATTCATAGCCACAGCCTGCGTGATTTTTTGCCCCCACCTGTTTTTTTTACCTTCTAAATAATTTTTTAAAGTAAAAAGTTTTAACTTTGTTTTGTTACTTGAAAAAAAATTAAAATAAAACGTTTATTTTCTCTTATTGCCATAATTTTATTTGTAAATATATTTTTAAAAGTTTTACAGGAAATACGTACATGTTTTGTACGTCAGTTTAATTTTAATTTATCAAAATTCTTCTACTTTCCTCCATTTTTTTTTACGTATAAACTACGTAATACGCAATACGTTTGTATTCAAATAAATAAATAAAATTAAAGATACACGACACTGAAGATCTTGATCACGTTTGAACCCCAGTATTTAAGTAATATTCATTTTATTTTTCAACATTGCCCCTGACTGAGTGTAGCAAGAGATATAGATAAACCTGCATTACATCCAAGTATTGCAACACATAACATAGTATAATCTTATAAAGACGATCCTCACATTGTTGAACATGTGATGCTATATCATTTGATTTTTTTTGTACGACGCAACAAACATGTTCATTGAATCCCAGACTGGATTTCGGATTTTAATCCATCATCAGAGGTGGATTAATGAGTTTGGTGAAGAGATTTTGACTCCTGTATAGTGTTTTCAGCTAAAATTCGCGACCCCGAATAAAATGCAATTTCAACTTTACAATTCTAAAACTACGTAATATAAAACTAATAATTAAATATGTAAAGGAAACTTACAAAAATTTGAAGAAAATGGAATTTAAAATTTTTAAATTGCGGAAACAGAAAGTCTCGAGAGTTTTTCCATACCGGAAATCTAATTTTTTTAAATTATTATTTGCATATAAAGAAAGAAAAATATTTTTAATACATTTTTTTTAAATTAGACAAAAATCAGAATTCTATAAGTTATATGCTTCTTGTTATTTTGGATTAAATCCATTTTGAATAGGTAATTTTCAATGACAAAGATAGTCAGCTAATTGGATAAAAATTACGTCATAAATACCCAATTTCAACAAATAATTTTCGTACGATTGGCAGACTTTTAAGTAGGATTTAATTCCCTTTAATACCTTTCAGATTTTATAGCGGATATAAATAGAAGCTGATTATAAAACGGAATTTATCCACCTAATTTCATTCTAGTTCAAATATTGGGTTTTCAGTGAAGAAGAGGCTTAATTGGCTGAAATCCCTTTCTAATTAGTAATCATTAAATAGAAAGGGGAAATTTTATTTCAAGGGCAAATAAGATATTTTATTACTTTTTTACAGATAGATAACAGAAAATAGAGCGCAAATTGTGTCTATTTCAAGCTTCCTTAAAGCTGTTGTAAATAGGCGGATCAAATCTATTGCGTTAAATCATCGATGAAAATTAAAATAAAGTAAAGTAATTGCCTATTATTTCAGGTGGGCATTTCATCCAACTACGTACCAAATTAGGTGTCGTGGACGGAGCAGACTAGCAAACATAGTTTACTGAAAATTTCTCATATTAAGCATTAAATAAAATCCAAGGGCTAGACTAGTACCGCAATACATCTAAGCTTTGCGGGTCTAGCCTATAACCGCCTAACATACTTTACTATAAATTTCTCATATTAACCATTAAATAAAATACAAGGGGCTAGACTAGTACCGCAATACATCTTAGCTTTGCGGGTCTTGCCTATAACCGCCTAACATACTTTACTGTAAATTTCTCATATTAACCATTAAATAAAATACAAGGGGCTAGACTAGTACCGCAATACATCTAAGCTTTGCGGGTCTAGCCTATAACCGCCTAACATACTTTACTATAAATTTCTCATATTAACCATTAAATAAAATCCAAGGGCTAGACTAGTACCGCAATACATCTAAGCTTTGCGGGTCTAGCCTATAACCGCCTAACATACTTTACTATAAATTTCTCATATTAAGCATTAAATAAAATCCAAGGGCTAGACTAGTACCGCAATACATCTAAGCTTTGCGGGTCTAGCCTATAACCGCCTAACATACTTTACTATAAATTTCTCATATTAACCATTAAATAAAATACAAGGGGCTAGACTAGTACCGCAATACATCTTAGCTTTGCGGGTCTTGCCTATAACCGCCTAACATACTTTACTGTAAATTTCTCATATTAACCATTAAATAAAATCCAAGGGCTAGACTAGTACCGCAATACATCTAAGCTTTGCGGGTCTAGCCTATAACCGCCTAACATACTTTACTATAAATTTCTCATATTAACCATTAAATAAAATACAAGGGGCTAGACTAGTACCGCAATACATCTAAGCTTTGCGGGTCTAGCCTATAACCGCCTAACATACTTTACTATAAATTTCTCATATTAACCATTAAATAAAATACAAGGGGCTAGACTAGTACCGCAATACATCTTAGCTTTGCGGGTCTTGCCTATAACCGCCTAACATACTTTACTGTAAATTTCTCATATTAACCATTAAATAAAATCCAAGGGGCTAGACTAGTACCGCAATACATCTAAGCTTTGCGGGTCTAGCCTATAACCGCCTAACATACTTTACTATAAATTTCTCATATTAAGCATTAAATAAAATCCAAGGGCTAGACTAGTACCGCAATACATCTAAGCTTTGCGGGTCTAGCCTATAACCGCCTAACATACTTTACTATAAATTTCTCATATTAACCATTAAATAAAATACAAGGGGCTAGACTAGTACCGCAATACATCTTAGCTTTGCGGGTCTTGCCTATAACCGCCTAACATACTTTACTGTAAATTTCTCATATTAACCATTAAATAAAATCCAAGGGCTAGACTTGTACCGCAATACATCTAAGCTTTGCGGGTCTAGCCTATAACCGCCTAACATACTTTACTATAAATTTCTCATATTAACCATTAAATAAAATACAAGGGGCTAGACTAGTACCGCAATACATCTAAGCTTTGCGGGTCTAGCCTATAACCGCCTAACATACTTTACTATAAATTTCTCATATTAAGCATTAAATAAAATCCAAGGGCTAGACTAGTACCGCAATACATCTAAGCTTTGCGGGTCTAGCCTATAACCGCCTAACATACTGTACTGTAAATTTCTCATATTAACCATTAAATAAAATACAAGGGGCTAGACTAGTACCGCAATACATCTTAGCTTTGCGGGTCTAGCCTATAACCGCCTAACATACTTTACTATAAATTTCTCATATTAACACATTAAACAAAATCCAAGGGCTTGACTAGTACAGCAATACATCTTAGCTTTGCGGGTCTAGCCTATAACCGCCTAACATACTTTACTATAAATTTCTCATATTAACACATTTAACAAAATCCAAGGGCTAGACTAGTACCGCAATACATCTTAGCTTTGCGGGTCTAGTCTATAACCGCCTAACATACTTTACTATAAATTTCTCATATTAACACATTAAACAAAATCCAAGGGCTTGACTAGTACCACAATACAAATTAGCGTTGCGGGTCTAGCCTCTAACCGCTCGGCTACCTTGGGGCGCCTTCATCATCAATGATTACCAGGAAATAATGCTTTGTCCCGCAAAATAGGATATAAAGGAAGGAAACGATCGAGGTCGGGCCGCGTAATTATTCGTGTACAGATGACCTCGAAACTGGTATTTGGTGAGAATACAAAAAATAGAAAATCTGCTTGATTGCAATACTTCTTCTTCCAATAGATAAGAGAAGTATCAAGCTAATTATAATATTTATTTTTACTATAAATTTCCCAATGATTTACCAAACTCCCAGTTTGCATTGTTTTTGAAACCTAAATATCTCTACAGAGGCGCCACGATAGCCGAACGATTATATACTAGACCCGCAAAGCTAAGATGCATTGTTGGTTTAGTGTGTTCCCTTCTCCTAGACCAGGCGTTGGATTTTATTTAATGGTTAATATGAGAAATTTATAGTAAAGTATGTTTATTAGTCGCCTCCGTGCACGTCACCTAATTTGGTAGTTAGACGTAAAGCCGGCCTGAATAATACCTCTACAGATCTGGAGCAAGTAGATGTCTGTAAAAGAAGAAATGTATTTACCGGAAGCAAAAAAAAAAATAGGTAAGAAATATTGCAGAATATTGGCAATGATATTACAGCTGATCTCACACATATAACTCGTCCCAATGTTGCCATAATGTGGCACTTTGTCTGTTTGATAGTGCGGCGTAACATATGCGCTTAATGGCGTTTTCTTGACTTTATTTAGTGTGTGTGTGTGTGTGTGTGTGTGTGAGTTAGTACGTCACAAGCACTTCCGTTAACCATCCATCCGGTCCCCATTACGCTCACAATGTCTTCACACATGCCACACATCACAATGCCATGTTTTCCTGGTGGCACCCAGCGCGCATCCAACATATGCCGCCCTAGAGCTCTGTAGTCTTTTACATATAGATGCTCCTTTAACATATCCTCCCTTAACACTACAGTCCTTTTTTTTTTGCGCTTCACTCTGTCTCCTGTTATTTTATTTTATTTTTGTCTACTTTCCCTTTTTTTTTTTTTTTTAGCTCTTTCCTTTAATGGATCGACCACATTTCATGTTTGAACATGAAAAACCAAAAAAAATTGTATATTCCATTCTTCTGCTCTACCAGTGCAGTGGTTTCCACGGTGATGAGGTCTTCTCTTTTCAGTTTAGTTCGTATGCTATGACCAAAATCTTTACTCTTCAAATCTACGTATCTTACATAGCCACCGAAGGCCCAAAGTATGAAATCATAAACTTGTCTATACTGTTGATAATGAAGTTTTAATTCTTCTAAGTTTTTTATTTTTTTTAATTATACTTTAAAAAAATACCAAAAACTTCTCAGTTTACAGGAAATTCAAAAGATCTTACTGTTTTTATCTTGAGAGCAGTTATATGTAGCCCTATTAGAAACATTTGTCACGGATCAAGTCTAGTATAGTATATCGTGGCACTAAGGCTTATTAGCTTTGAATTCTTATATAGATAGATAGATAGATAGATAGAAAAATACTGTATTTAGTTTTTTTATACAAAAACATTACAGGGGTTCTGTAATAACAGAAATAAAAGAACAGAACATATTTATACACAACAAAAACAAAAAATAGATACTGCTATGAAACAAAACTAAAATGAACTTTTAAAAATGAAAATGGAGAAAATTATACTTAATATGCCAATATAATAATATCCGTATAATATGTATATATAATGATTATCTTAAATTTATTTTTATTATATAATATTTAATGTTATACTAGGCATCTACAACTACCCATCAAACCCATCATGTTTCACTCATTTATCACAAATGCTCTAAGTTTTAGAGCGCCAGTAACGTAGTAGTAGAGATGATCCAACTGTTTCTCAGAGGCAACGGTCAACAAGCTAACCAATCCTTGGCCATCATTTACACTACCCGTTACATATCGTTCTAGGTAGTGATTTCTAATAGGAGAGTAAAGAGGGCAATGGATTAAGAAGTGTTCCAGCGTTTCATTGGCATTTAAATTACACAATGTACATAATGCTAGAGCATCAATAGCATGGTATCCACCATTGCTGTACCATATTCTAATAGATTTGTCACTTGCTAATCTCAACTGACTCACTACTCGAAGTTTGTCAATCGCAGTTCTAAATCCCAAATATTTTTCAATAAATCACAAGCTACTGATATTTCTATAGATAGTGTTATATCCAGAGTGAAGCACTCTTTCAATATCCACTGAAACGGCATGATTGTTCCATTTTGTAATTAAATTGGGAATTTTAGCATCTAAGTGATTAATGTTTTCGGAAAACGCAATTTCAGGTTCTCCTAACATACTCAGCCAATTCTGTAGCTGTGAAAACCAATTCCACTCCGCCTTAAAACCATCCAGATTATGTAGATCTTTTAAAACATAGTTTAGGAAGTCGATCATCACTCATTTTTTTTTTTTTTTTTTTTTTTTAATTTTTATTTGCCATTTACTATCTACAAAACAAACAATGCAATCAGCAAATCCGATGAATGATGCTATGGACGTGATTGGCTGGAGGAGAGAAGCTGCCCACTGGCAACACTCCCGCTTGAGTTGGTTATCAATCCATGAGATGGTCGCGGGGCCAGCAACGCCTCAGCCGCCGTGGGGGGTTGTCCGGAATAGCTATGGAGGCGAGATTTTGGATTAGAGGATTAGAGCATAGAGAAAGAGAGTTATGGAATTTTCGGTATTTAGTTTTAGCTGTTTCAGTCACGTAGGGTATGTTGAGATCTTTATGAAGAGAAGAGTTTGAAACGTAGAATGGAGCATCTGTAATTTGACGGAGAATTTTTGATTGAAAGGCCTGGATTTTTTGTGAGTTTGAGCGTTTGGTTGAACCCCACAGTTCGAGTCCATAAGTCCACATTGGTTTAAGTATGGTGTTGTATAATAGTCGTTTATGTTCTATTGGAAGTTTCGACCGTCTGCCAATTAGTCTTAGTAACAGTTTATTCCGTTTGTTGAGTTCCAGTCTTTTTAGTTTAGTATGTGGGTTCCATGTTAGTCGTTTGTCGATATACATCCCAAGGTAGCGAACTAGATTTGCAGGAGAAAGAGGTACAGAGTTAAAGCTGACTGGTGGAGAAGTACGGCGTCGCAGAGTAAAAGTGATGTGTTGACACTTCTGAGAGTTAAATTTTAATCGCCATTTTTTTGGCCCAAGGTTCAAGTATGTCTAAGTGTGTCTGTAAGTGAGTGGAAGCTGTTACAGGGTCGGAACTGGAAGCAAGAATGGCGGTGTCATCAGCGTAAGTGCATAGTATTGTGTTAGTGTGAGTCGGTATGTCTGCTGTATATACAGTATAGAGAAGAGGACCAAGTATACTACCTTGAGGGACGCCGGCTAGAGCAGGAGAGTAATCAGAAGTGGCAGAGCCACAACTAACCTGAAAGAAACGGTCTGTAAGATAAGATTTCATAATTAAGTAGTAAGTAGAAGGAAGATTTCTCTTTAACTTCCACAACAGCCCCGGATGCCATACCCGATCAAAGGCTTGAGCCACATCAAGGAAGGCCCCGGAGCAATATTGTTTCCGTTCGAGAGAAGAAGAAATGGCGTCCACTACTCTATGGCATTGGTGTATGGGACTGTGTTGTTGACGAAATCCAAACTGATGAGAGGGGATGACATTTGCAGTTTCAAGAATAGGACAGATGCGTTTTAGCAATAATTTTTCCAACAGTTTCCCCATGGTCGGTAACAGACTGATGGGCCGGTATGAGGATGGAAGATGAGAAGGTTTGTTCGGTTTGGGAATCATTTTTATGACTGAAAATTTCCATAATGCCGGAAAGTATGTAGTTCTTAGTACTGAGTTAAAGATGTAGGTGAGATATACTATTGCCTTTTGTGGTAGATGACGAAGAATTTCTGAAGTTATTAAGTCAAAGCCCGGAGATTTTTTCTTTGGTAAGGATTTTATTAAATATTTTACGTCAGAAGGAGTGAACGCTTTTGGAGGGAGACAGAGAGGCAAGGCGGTATCTAAGTCGGTTAGTATTTCAGCAGAGTGTATGTCGTCACTAATGTCTGGATGAGGTGTGAATATGTTGCTCAGGTGGTCTTTGAATTCTATGGCTTTCTCTAAGTCTGATTTCGTCCATGTTCCATCATTACGTCTTAAAGGAGAAGGAACAAGTTTGTAAGAGAGTAGTCGTTTGGTAGCGGTCCAGAGTGATTTGCGGTCAGATGCCAGGGAGGTAACATATTCTTCGTATTTCAGGGATCTGAAGTTTTGAAGTTCACGTTTTAACCGTCTAGTCAGTCTGTTGTAATTCAGTCTGTCACTCGGGTAGTGAGTACGTTGCCATACTGCTCGAGCTCGTCGTTTTTCTCTTATTAGCATTCTGATTAGAACAGGAAGGTTACGTGTTCGGGATTCGGTCTTGTAGAAAGGTTGTTTGGTAGAGTCCCAAATGGAAGTTTGTATTGAAGTAGTTAGAAAGTTTACTGCGTGATCTATTTCATCTGGCGTTTTTAGAGAGATTAGCAGATTCAGTTTGCTGTCAAGGGTATTTTCGAAAAGTGTCCAGTCAATAGGTCCAGTAATCAAGGCAGAACGTGGTAAAACAGGTTTTGGAATCGTGCTGAGGGTAAGAAGAACAGGGCTGTGGTCAGAGGAGAGGTCAGTGAGTGTGTAGGTGTCGAGATATTGAGATGAGATTTTGGAAGAGATAAAAATGTCGAGTATGTCTGGTAATTTGGATGGTGATGTCGGCCAGTATGTAGGTTGGTCTGGAGAAAAGACGGTATAATGAGAATGAGTGAGTGTGTGTAGAAGAGTTCGCCCGCGAGGATTAGAAGTTCGGCAGCCCCATTGAGGGTGTTTAGCATTATAGTCCCCACCAGCTAGAAATTTGGGTCCAAGAGTAAGGAAGAATGTCTCGAAATCCACAGAAGAAATAGATTTATTTGGAGGGCAGTAAACTGCTGCCAGAGTAAAGTTAAAAGGTTGGCAGTCTAAATTAATTGCTGCAGATTGAATGAGTTCATTTTGATAAGCAGGTAATCGGTGGTGAACCAAAGTATTTTTTATTAATATTGCAGCTCCTCCATGGGATGTATCGTCTGGGTGATCGGTCCTGTGAGTTGTGTAGCCGGGTATGTAAAAGTTAGATCGTCCTGTAAAGTGAGTTTCTGTGATAAGTGCTACGTCTATTCGTTTGTCATGTAGGAAAATGTCTAATTCGTCTCTGTGAGAGTTCAACCCATTGGAATTCCATAAGAGAATAGTGAGCGAATGCTGAGAATTGATCATCGAGACAATTTAGGAATGAGCTCAGTAACGAGAGACGTGAGAAGAGTGATGAGAGGTGTGATGAGAGATTTGAATTCAGAGATGAATGTAGTGAGAAGAGAGGTAAGGTCGTTAGAGATAGGAGAGGGAGGTACCAGTATAGGCTGAGCCGCTGACGGCCCCACGACCCTCGCGTATGATGGACTGTGACTATTAAATGGCCTGGAGGTTCCTTGGTGCCTTGGTTCTTCAGGTGCTAGCTGCGGAAATTCGTTGGCTGCGGGTGCTGGCATAGCTGAATGGGAGACTGCGCCAAGATGAGGCCGATTTCCACTTCTGTCAAGGCTGGTTCTTCTCCTGAGGCGTTGTAATTCTTTATGGGTTACACAACCTCTATAGTTTGCTGGGTGATTCCCTAAGCAAAGGGCACAAGTTGGAGGTTGCTCCCGAGGTTTTGTACAGTCTGATGATGGATGGGGGCCTGCACATTTTACGCACCTCGGATTATGGTTGCAATATGACCTTGTGTGACCATATTGTTGGCATCTTTTACATTGTAATATTTCTGTAGTTTTATGTGGCTCTTCTATTTTTACAATTGTATATACAAGGGTTCTCAAGTTAAATATTTCTTTGTTGTTTTCTTGTGGGTCCAGATCTACAAAGAATAATGGAAGTGGTGATTTTGTGGTGGGGTGTTTAACATTTGTGATGTTCCTAACTTTGAAATTGTGGCGTTCTAAATCTTCTTTTATTATTGTTGTTGGTGTGGAGTGGT
The DNA here is from genome assembly GCF_049639745.1 of Rhodnius prolixus. Classification (NCBI taxonomy): domain Eukaryota; kingdom Metazoa; phylum Arthropoda; class Insecta; order Hemiptera; family Reduviidae; genus Rhodnius; species Rhodnius prolixus. The sequence continues at coordinate 6,408,139 of NW_027411583.1, read as the reverse complement.
GTAGGTGTCGTATTACTACTCGGAAGGCTTTTTCACTTTTAATTTGGTATGTGTGAAATTCAGCTTTTGTCCCTTGTAAGTAGTGTATGGCCGCTCTGTATCCATCAACTGTTTTTGTAGATAGCATAACACTATCTACACGAGACTTACAGTCAAAAGAATCTGGCCCTAATAGCTGGCTCAAAGTCTTGCAAAACTCTACGTAATTTGAAACATTATTTATGAAAATTGGTGGAGGTTTTGCATTTTTTACTGGCTGAATTTCTTCCTGTGGCTTCCTATCATCCACTCTGAGGGGTGCAAAGGGATTTGGAGTGCAAAATATGGAATCTGTTAGACTAACTTCTTTCAGAGTACGGTTTATTTGATTTTCTGTTTGCATGTTACTTTGTGAAATTGATTCCATAGAATTATTGATATTACACAGTTTTTGTTCATTATCATTGGTGTCTACGGTAGAAATAGGCTTGACTTTATTTTTTTTAATTTTTTGTGGAATATTTGAATTTAAAAATGATCTTTTTGAGCTTTTGTTTAGTCTGACACTTCTAGTGATCGTGCCATCTGGTTCACAGCTGACATTTTCATCATTAGTCTCCATGTGGGAGAATTAATAATTAAAATTGTCTAAAAAAAAAGAAAAGTACTAAAATGTCCATGTACTCACCTAACCTATAATTCACTGTTTACTTATAAGTTCAAAACAAAAAATAGCATCAGATTTAACAATGTAAATCAAAATGCTTTCAAGTAGAGAGCTTCAAATGTCTTAAGAATAGCTCCGCGCACTCATATACCCACTTTTACCTACTTAAATCACTTTGATTTTAAGAGCAATATCAAGCTGTACACTCAGTAGCACTAGCGCCCAGCTGACTCTCCACTCATTTTTAAAATTCTTTTCCAATAATTAAGAATTTTTTTTAATATCTTTGAACTTAATGGAAAGCGTCCTGATTCTAACCTAACCATATAGACAGGAGTGTTTCTGGGCCAACACATTATTTGTTTAAAAAATTTTACCTGAGCTCTCTCCACTACGTTCAAATATCTACTGCTCCAAATTTCCGAACCATATAACAAAGTTGCAGAAACTATAGCGTCAAATAGTTTAGTTTTAGGCTCCCAAGATCGGCTTTTACTCTTTGATAAAATATTAATTACCTTGGCTATTTGAGGGGTGGTTTTACTTAAAAAATATTGAGCAGCATAACTAAATTTGGTATTTGCACAGAATGGAACTCCCAAGTAAATATACTTAGTTTCAAATGTCAAGGGCTTATCCTTCCAATACAGACTTTTAAAATTTCTTGGCCTATTAGATCGACCAAACGGGATAATTTTCGTTTTTTCAGGATTTAAAGTAATGGAATTTTCGCAACAATACTTCTCTAACACTTTTAACTTTTCCACGCTATCTCTCCATGAATGTCCGAATATGAGAATGTCATCCGCAAAGAGCAACATTAATAGTTCTTTTCTTGAATTTACACTAAGACCTGTGAGATTATTTTTTTCAAAAAACTGTATTATATCGCATATGTATAGCACAAATAAAATGGGGCTTAAACATTCACCCTGAAGAACTCCCTGGGTAATATTTATCTCTTGGCTATATCTGTTATTTATTTTTAAACATAATGTGGCGCCATCATACATATTTTTTATTATCCTTATCAATTTTCCGCTTAGTCCTAGATTATACAATTTAAACCATAATTTTTCTCGATTCACCGTGTCAAACGCTTTTTGAAAGTCAACAAATATTCCTAAGAAATAACTCTTTTTTAGTCTGGTATGTATGTTAAGCATGGCATTCAATGTAAACAAATGGTCCAGACACCCTCTTCCTTTTCTAAATCCGGCTTGTTCTTCCGGAAAAATATTGTGCAATTCAGCCCATTCATAGATTCTTTTGCTTAAAATGCTAGTAAACAACTTACTAATTTAATTCTTCTAAGTTTTTTATTTTTTTTAATTATACTTTATGAATTATCAATACAGATGATAAAGCACCAACCGCGCTATGCTAATTCACGTAACTTTACGCGCTAAGTTAAAAAAAAAAAAAAAAAAAACTTTAAAAAGATACCAAAAACTTCTCAGTTTACAGGAAATTCAAAAGATCTTACTGTTTTTATCTTGAGAGCAGTTATACGAGGTGTGTTCAAAAAGTAACGGGAATTTTTAAATTTCGTGGGTTTGGAGAGTCTGATAGTAAAATTTTTTTTTTTATTATGTTGGTACACATGCCCCTGATGTGCGATAAAATTTTCAGTAATATTCATTGTTTACTTCTTAAGTGGCAGCCGTTAAGGTTAGACGTGTTTTTCGAGCTTGGCGATTTTTGTTTGTTAAAAAAAATGGATCAAAGAATTTGTATTAAATTTTGCGTAAAAAATGAAATAAAGTGTGTGAAATGTTAATAAAGGCATATGGTGAGTCTGCTACGAGTAAAACAAGGATTTACGAGTGGTATAAGCGTTTCCAAGATGGCCGCGAAAACGTTGAAGATGACGAACGACCTGGACGTCCAAGCACATCAACAACCGATGAAAACGTGAAAAAAGTGAAAGAAATGGTTATGAACGATCGCCGAATCACAATCAGAGAAGTCGCTGATGATGTTGCCATATCAATTGGCTCATGCCATGAAATTTTTTCTGATGTTTTGGGTATGAAACGTGTGGCAGCAAAATTTGTTCCAAAATTGTTGAATTTCGAACAAAAACAGCGGAGAATGGAAGTTGCTCAAGAGTCACTCAATGAAGTCGACAACGATGCGGATCTACTGAAACGTGTTATAACAGGTGACGAAACATGGGTTTACGGATATGATGTCGAAACTAAGGCTCAATCGTCCCAGTGGAGGCATTCTGGATCGCCAAGACCGAAAAAGGCTCGACAAGTGCGGTCGAATGTGAAGGTTATGCTCACTGTGTTCTTCGATTTTAATGGCATAGTGCATCATGAATTCTTGCCACAAGGTCAAACAATCAATAAGGAGTACTACCTACAAGTTCAACGCCGTTTGCGTGAAGCAATCCGAAAAAAACGCCCGGATTTGTGGCAAAACAATTCATGGATTTTGCACCACGATAATGCACCTGCTCACACTTCATTGCTTGTTCGTGAATTTTTGGCCAAAAACAAAACTTTAACGATGCCCCAGCCTCCATATTCGCCAGACATGGCTCCATGTGACTTTTTTCTATTTCCAAACATAAAGAGAACATTAAAAGGCCGTCGTTTTACAAGCATAGATGACATTAAAAGCGAATCGCTGAAAGAGCTGAAAGCTATCACAAAGATCGAGTTTCAGAAGTGTTTCGAGGATTGGAAAAAGCGCTGGCACAAGTGTATTGTATGCGAAGGGGACTACTTTGAAGGCGACAATATTAATGTAGATGAATAAATAAATATTTTTTTCAAAAAACGAAAATTCCCGTTACTTTTTGAACACACCTCGTATGTAGCCCTATTAGAAACATTTGTCACGGATCAGGTCTAGTAAAGTATATCGTGGCACTAAGGCTTATTAGCTTTGAATTCTTATATAAAGTAATCATTATTCTAAAGCAAAAGATCTCGCCAAAGTTTCGAACTTTGAAAATGATTTGTTACTTCCAAAAAAAAACAAAAATCACAAATAAACAATTGAAGCCATAAAAGAGGGAACTGAAAGTGGTTGCCTACCACTGCTTCAAGCAATGGAAATATCGACGCGACTGATTCTTTGCAGGGGTTATAGTCCAGTGCTTGGAACTAGAACTGTAAGACGAGCAGGTAAAATCGGGAAGGGTTCACAATGGGTTAGCTTATTTAGAATCCCGGGTTCGAATTCAGCCAGCTGGCCGATTAGATTCTCTCTCTATCTGTGGGAGCTTCTTACAGCTCACTCACCCGGTGATTGTTAAGTGTTGTCTAAAACAAGAGGACACTGTACGGAGGCCGGCAGTGCACTGAAAAGACTTCCGGGCGCCAGTGACCTCGGACGTTGACCCGTCTTATATCAAAAATACAAAAAAAAGAACGGAAAAATTTATTTATAACCTTTAAAATTTTATCAAGTCACTTTAACCGTCAGATAATTTTATAACCACTCATGGATTTTAAATTCAACAAAAATACAAAATTCAACTGTCATGGTTAAAAACACAATTACAGAGATTTGTATAACAAAAATTACTTATTAATGTGAACAAACCTTGCATTGTTGTAAATTTAAGCTCCTGTTAAACATCCTGCTTGCTAGCGTTTCAGAATTCGTGGTCACATAACTAATTCACTAAATTTTCTTAATGGAACATTTTGTTAACTCGAAATATTTGTTTCCTTCCGCACAATTTATACAAATTTTTTAAACAAAGAATGATATTCCCGCAAAAATAACAATTTAATAAATCTCCCGAAATTTGAACATTACCTGAAAAAAAAGAACATAATTATACAAAAAAATACTTAAATAATACTTTTTTTAACAAAATTTATTCGTTAAGACGTTATTTACCTTATCAAGTAATGGAAAGCAAATTTCATTGGTGGAAAGAAATAGAAAGAAAACCGCTGTGCTTCATTTAAATAGATGCTAAACGAAGTTAAAAAAAATAATGAAACAGGAAATTAAAGACAATAAAAATAAAACATAGATTGACTAACCGTCTCTGGTCTACTTGGACTGGAAGTTCCGAAGAAGGATACTCTGGCGTCCATATAAATGTTAGGAAATAATCATAATTCCATTTATTATAATTAAATAAATTATGCATGCATAATAACGTGGAATTATAATTATCGTAGGAAAATATTAGAAGAGAAGTCCGACGATGAAAGTGAGGATTGTAGTGCGAAGAACGAAGCAAAGAACAAAGCGAAGAACAAAGCGAAGAACGAAACAAAGAACAACGCGAAGAACAAAGCGAATACAAAGCAAAGAACGAAACGAAGAACAAATCGAAGAACAATGCGAAGAACGGAACGAAGTACAAAGCAAAGAACGAAAGGAAGTACGAAGCAAAGAACGAAGTGAAGAAGTCATAAATATGGACAGCCAAAGTTCCCCAATCCTACCTGATTGAGCTGTAGGTTGGGATTACGTAATCATCTCTTGCATTACGTATCCATCGATGAGCAGCACTGCCGGCGACATCCGCTGCACTTGACACTTGGACACAGTTTAAAAATTTGAAAAAAAAAACGTGTGCAAATAATACTACGGCTTTGTTTTTTTTGATTACAGGAAAATTTGGAAAACCCGAAATACTTTTCATACGCACTAGTTTAAAAAAATTCACATTTTATTTGTTAATAAAATAAAACACTACCGGTCACAAAGCACTCCCGGAAGTTGAACACTCCCGCACAATCTGGAAAATATAAAATTAAAATTTAGTAAAATTATTTTAAAAAAAAAACACCAAACATTTGTGTTTTAAAACAAAAACAAATAAGACTATACTGTTCTTAAAAACTGAAAAACTGAACTGGGAAATTCTATTACAAGAGGATTGGTAGGTTTCCCCCTAAAGTACTATTTCAATAGAATGTACGGTCCTAACGATAGTGATTGCAGAGAAAAAACCTCCCCAATGACTGCTTCCATCAGATGGAAATATCGAGGCTGATATCTTCTTTGGACTGGAGATTCTTTGATTGGGATAAAGTCTAGCTGCTTGAAAGTAATGTATTCTTTTATTTTATTTTTTAAAATAATCTTCGCAAAATTTTAGAACGGACTTTTTACGAAAAATAGACGAAAAATGAGGCGGTTTCTTGTAAGATTTAATAAACTACCTCATACTTTTATATTAATTATTTAGCGTTAAATAAATAAAATACAATAAACCATATTTTAGTTTTATTATTAAAGCAAAATTTATGTATTTCTATGTAAATATACATGCCAATTATTTTGATACATGGTAAAAGAGTGCATGAATTAAAACTTGAAAATATTTGCATAACCTAATTAGCAAGGAAATAGTGCCAATCTGTGCAGGTATGTGCAAGTTTTATTATTCAGTGATGCAAATTTAAATTTAAAATTTCCCACTACTTTTTTCTCCAAACCCAGGAAAAGCAAAAACTTTTCATGCGAAATATTTAAATTTACAACGCCTTTTTGTCTTTTAGATTTTTTTTATTTATTTATTTATTTAAAGGAAAATGCTATTCTTTCTAGATTAATTAACAAAGTTAAATTAGAACAGTAAGACGGGATATCCGTTTTTAAGGAAAACTGACAATAGAGTATTTCGTAAGTCCAGTCAATAGACGGCTACCTTAAAGTTCGGTGCTTAATCCAAGCAATTGTAAGAAAGATCTTTAGCCTTCAAACATCAACTATATACAGGTTTTAAGTGTGATGAGCATAGAGTAGAGTATAGTGTGATTGGAGACGTAGAAGGGAGCGTTAACTATTGTTCTTAGAATTTTTGATTGTAAGGTCTGAAGTCGGTTGATGTTCGATTTTTTGGCACTTCCGTAGAGTTGTATTCCGTACGTCCATTATGGGGCAAGTAGGGCGGTATATAGTTTTCTTTTGTTTGTCAGGGTCAGTTTTGATCGTCTGTCGAATAGCCTTTTCAACATTTTATACCTCAGATTGAGGTCAATTCGTTTGAGTCTCGTGTTAGGGGGTTCCAAGTTAGTCGTTTGTCAAGATGTAGTCCGAGATATCGTACTTGGTTAGTAATTGGTATAGAAGTATTGTGGAAGGAGAGAGGAGGGAGAGTCGAATAGCCTTTTCAACATTTTATACCTCAGATTGAGGTCAATTCGTTTGAGTCTTGTGTTAGGGGGTTCCAAGTTAGTCGTTTGTCAAGATGTAGTCCGAGATATCGTACTTGGTTAGTAATTGGTATAGAAGTATTGTGGAAGGAGAGAGGAGGGAGAGTCGAATAGCCTTTTCAACATTTTATACCTCAGATTGAGGTCAATTCGTTTGAGTCTTGTGTTAGGGGGTTCCAAGTTAGTCGTTTGTCAAGATGTAGTCCGAGATATTGTACTTGAGTATGTATTGCATAAATATAAGATTTTATAGAATCTATTTCAATAATGTTTTTAGGAAAAAAACATTTTAGATCATTCTGAGGAGAGAAGAATTGATCATGTTCAAAAATTGGGGTTTAAAAAAAATTAAAAACTCAGAAACTCGAAAATCATATTAAGAGAAATAAAATTAATTCATGTGACATTTTATAGCATGCAATAACTTGTCTGTGGACCTACAGACAAATCTGTAAAGATCACTTTTCTCGTGACAGAGGCAGTTCAAAAGATCGATACCGGAATTTTACGGTATTCTTCTCGATTCTTCTTTTTCCTAAATTAGTTACATAATTATTAATACCACCTCATTTAATGAGCATTTTCACTGTAAAATTGTGACTTTTATAAGGCACAATATGTATCACGAAAAACACATGAATAATTTAGGTTTAAATATTAGTACGGTGGGTTTTAAATAAAATTAATCAATTGATCTGGGATGTTGCAAAAAAAAATTACAGTTATAAAGAAGGATTTGCTCTATATTATAAAGAAAATTTGAGAATTTTATCTTTTTTAGAAAAAAAGGCAAAAAATTGCCAAAGTTGGGTGTTTTTCAACGTTACAACTTTTTCGTGCACTTTTTGACGATAAACCCTTATACAACTATCCTACCGGACAGTGTTAATAACACTTCAAAAATGTTAGCCTATTAAATTTTCCATCATTAATAATTATTGTTAAGGATTTTTTGTAAAATATTATTCAAAGATTATTTTTCTTTAATTCGTAATTACAAACTAAGTAGAACATAGACGCCACGATAGCCGAACGGTTATAGACTAGACCCGCAAAGCTAAGATGTATTGCGGTACTAGTCTAGGCCTTTGGATTTTATTTAATGGTTAATATGAGAAATTTATAGTAAAGTATGTTGGGTGGTTATAGACTAGACCCGCAAATCTAAGATGTATTGCGGTACTAGTCTAGGCCTTTGGATTTTATTTAATGGTTAATATGAGAAATTTATAGAAAAGTATGCTAGCTAGTCGCCTCTGTCCACGAAACCTAATTTGGTAGTTGGACGTAATGCCGGCCTGAAAAAAGTAGGCATTACTTTACTTACTAAGAAGAAAAACTCGGTGATTATCCCAATCTTTACAGTTGAGCATGGCCGTGGCCAAAAGATGCATAAATAATAATTTGTAGGTTTAATTTTGCAAATGGAATCGATTGGATAATACCATTTATTACCAAGTTAGTGTAAATAAATTTTCAATTATGACAATACATTTCAAATAAATTCAACCCGAATAAATATCAAAAGTAAAGAAAGAAAGATAGACGGAGAAAATAAAATTACGACGTAGTATAAACCAGCCACCATTTATTGAACAATAACTCAGCATGACCAGGGGTGTAAGAACAGCGCCTCCAGGTAACGGAGGCTGTAGCCCCGATCTCCCTTTCACCTCTAACAAGAGCTAAACAGTCACTCACATAAGGAACACATAATATAATAGGGCTGCAAGTTTTTCCCCATAAAATTTTTCTTGACATTTTCCAGACTTTCCTTCCAGGCAGTCCAGCCATCTGGAAGTTATTTGTTGTAAGCGTTTTTCATAACTTTTCTCCTTACTTTTTTTTTTTGCTTTTCCTAGCCATTTCTCTCGGTTACTTCGTTCTTTATCTTGTATAATGTAAAACTCACAAGGTGGTTCGCTATTATAGGTAAATTTTGTCATTGTTGCTTTCTTAGACTTGTCTTTTTGTTTTAACGTAAGTCCAAATTAAGTCTAAGTTTCATAGCTCATTTTCAAATGAAACTGTTCAATCCAGGAAACATTTTCTGAGCCGGCTAAGATCTCCTTCACCATGAAATTTTCAATCCAGCACACATTTTTGGAGCCTGAATGATCGAAATTTACTTATGGCTTCGAAACTTCTCAGTGTACCCTTTGCGTAAGCATTATGATTTAAATCTTTGGAAAAATTATCACGTTTGGAGTTTTGTTAATTGCAATTGCCCAACAAGAACGTATCATTTTTTGGTATCGAATTTTGTGAAAAAAAATAGATTCGTTTATGACATTAGAAAAAGTTCTGGGAGTTAATTGGACAAGGCTGAACGGCCCCAAACACTTTGCAAAGAAGAAAACTATATAACAGTAGCAAAGGTTACGCTACGGGTCAGTGTGGGGTAACAGAAGAGGCCCTGAGGCCCTCTATTGCATTAGAATGCTCATACGTTTCACAATTCACCGTCCGAAAACTGAATGACCTTAACCTAAGACCTTAAACTACCCTACCGAGGAGAAGAAAAAGCCCTTCCTCCTAGCAAGTCTTTTTCCTTTTAAGTACCCTCTGTGGAAATTTACTTCCTGCCAGCAATGGTTTTTGTGTTTTCCTTAGGGAGCTCTTAAAATTGCGTTTAGATAATTAGATGAACACGCCAGATGGGAGGAAATGTTTCAAATAATAGTTTTCCCCTCTATTAATCCCTAGGGATTCGCTGCTCTATGCACCAAACTCATTCAAACAAAACTTACAAACTCACTTAACGATAACACAGCGAACTCACTAAAACGTTCCACTCACTAAAAACTCATTAATTATTCCTGTTCAGATTTAATGCTCCAGAAATATATATTGGTGGAAGTGATTGGTGTTTTGTGCCAGGGATAAGCGGATGACCAATAATTCTTCCACCCTTCTCTTCACCATAAATGTAGTAGAAGCAGTAAATCTGTTGTTTTTACCGTTTCAATCCATTCAAAAAGAAAAAGCAAACAGTAATTTTTTATGGCCTGTTTTATGTCGGTAAGCTCAAAATCAATACTTATTAGTACAGTTTAAAGGAAAATAACATATTTCTGGATTAATACAAATCCATGGGCATTTCCTGTTTTGGACAAAATCCATGGTAATTCCCCTGTCATCACAATACACTTTGTCATTGTTCCCTCATTAACGTGGATTACTGATATTGTTCTTGTTTACTCCCACGTGTTATTATTGTTTGTAACCGAAAAATGGGCGATAGTTGGAGGGAGCTGCGCATTATTAGAAATTTGGAGTGACCGTTGGAGTCAATTGGACTGCGCCATTGTGACGTACTGTTTACCGCTGAAAACATTTTTTTTTAAACAGATTCATTCCTTTTCGTACGCTGGCCCTGGCCATTGCCTCGAATATCGATATCGCCACTTGTAAGACACCACCTTGTAATTTCTTAGTATTATTTTGTATTTTAGTTTTCACGTTATTCGTTTAAAGTTGTACTTAATTTAAAATTATTTCATGCATAGATATTATATTTCTAAAAATATTTTGTAGTAATTGAGTAATAAAGTTGTTCTTATGATCAATTATAGCACACGAGAGAATTTTATTTGGCTCCCTGTCGCTTCGTGTGATTGGCTACCGGACCTTCACTCCTCTTAAGCTTGAGCTATCCTGCCAGAGGCGCCCTTAAGGGTATTTATGTTTTTTGGGGCTGGGTAGGGGTATCGTCTCGGATAGCCCCGGCTAACTGGCGCCCCTAAAAAATACCGTCCCTAAGAGAGAGAGAAACAGAAAGGGATCTCTCCCTCTCCCCTAGCCGGTCACATATTATACTCCCAGACCCAATAGGAAATTCTCAGATAACTTTCAGGATGTTCAACTTTAACGTTAAAATAAGCGATTTAAGAACAAAAATTTGATTTATGAATAGATGTGCGTGAATATGTGTAAAAGTGTGTCCAGTGTAACTCGAAAAATCAAAGTACGCAAAAGTTCATATTTGATATTTGACTTTGGTCACTTCCAGGAGAAGCGATAATTTTGGATAGCGGGCTTTGTGAATGCGTAAGTTGAATTCGCGGTTTTATAGGTGAGATTTTTCTTTTTTGAGGCAACAACTATTTGACGTAGTACATGTGTCGTAATATCTTGAACTGGAATGCCTTTATTAATTGTTTTAGTTCATCATTCGTCTCCATGATTATTTGATACAGTGTTCTTTGCAAAATGTGGGAAGCTGAAAGGATTGGCACTGGTAAATGTCCCAAGTCTTCTTTACACGTGGGAATTTAATTTTTCAACACCAAGACGTTATGTTTCCACAATACAGGGTGCGGCACCAAAATCCGGACAAAATACAAATTGAGATTCCCGCCTTTCTGTACCACTGGTGTAGGACATTTCCTTCGGGTACCCGAGATCGACTGTGTATGATGTCTTCGCGAAGTATAATGAGTCGGAGAAGTCCAACGAAAGTTTTGCTACACCGGCAAGAAAAACACACTCGAAGGAGCGCGTTGTCAGGACGCCCGACATCATTCAACGGGTTCAGGAGCTGATTTTTGAGAAGATCCAGGGCAGTTGATCCGAGAAATGTCATCGGTTGTTAATGTGAATGAAAAAACTATGCGTCGAATCGTCGAGAAGGACCTCCGCTATAAGTCTTACACAATTAAAGTGAAACAGATGCTTTCCGAAGCCGCCAGGACCAAGCGAGTTGAACGCTGCAATCTGCTTTTGTGTTCCTTAAGAAACAATGCTGCCGGACGACTCAGGTTTTATTCTGACGAGAAAGTGTTAACTGTGGATGAGAAAATCAATCGAAGGAATGACCGACCGATGGCTCGCCCACGAACTCGGAGATGTTCTCATTGTTGCAAGAACGAAATTTCTTGCGAATGTTCACATGTTAGGAGTTGTGTCCAGTGAGGGTCATGTTATGCAACCGCATTTCTTTAACAACGGGGGAAAATGTCACAAAAGAAGTTTATCTGCTTTATGTAGTGAAGCCGTGGATGGTGTCTGTGTCTTCTGGAAAGCCGTTCGACGCCCACACAAGTCATTTGGTCCAAAATTGGTTGTCGGACAACGTCGACATGTTTTGGCCGAAAGCATATTGGCCTCCCAACAGCCCAGATTTGAATCCTATGGACTACTACGCATGGAGCGTAGTTGAAAGGGTCACTAACAAGTCCAGACATCCAAACGTCTCATCAATGAGAGCCGCTGTGAAGCGGCAATCGCCGATAAGGACCGTGACACATATGCTTCAGACCGAGAATGGAGGGGGTTATACAAGGTGGCGGGGGATCTATTCAGTAAATGTGTTCTTTATGACCTTACAAACAATGTGGAAAAAATTTTTTTTGTAAACCTTTTCGTTTTTGCAATCAAAAATATGTTTGGAAAAAATGTATATTTTGTCCGGATTTTGGCGCCGCACCCTGTATAACAGTTATCCACAAATCTATGCTAAAGAACTATTTACCCTGGAGGATGCTATCTCGCTAAGTAACTATTTTTTTACGACATAGATATAAGAGCCGTCCTTTGCACAAATCGATTGTCTCCACTTTTTGAAATATCTTAACTTAAATTTAAGTGACAAAGCACTTAGTTTAGTCAAAGCTTTTTATATTTAGTAATAAATTTCCCCAAATATTAAAATTGTTCACCATTAAACGACAAAATGTATTTTTGGCCACTGAATAATAAATAATTTATTTCAGAAGCCATTTTTATTAACTCCGTGCTTTAATGTAAATCTTTTCAAATAATTCAACTCAAATTTAGTATGATAACTAAATGATAAATTTATATTTTAAACGGAATTTTAAAAAAGATGTACATTATTTAATCGCATTTCTCCACTTTTTTGTTTTAAGAGTGAACGGCCAAAAGTATACCAAATTTTGATTAAAAAATAGTTTAAGTAATTGGTCCAAATTAATGTGAACTTGGAAAAACGAGACTCCATTGAATTAATTAGTTACGAATCAAAATTTTCTTGTTGCGAGACCAGTAAAGCTAATATGTTTTGTGGTACTGGGTTCGATTCCCAGTCTTAGGCCTTGGATTTTATTTAATGGTTAATAAAAGAAATTTATAGTAAAGTATGTTTGCTAGTCGCCTCCGTCCACAGACACCTAATTTGGTAGTTGGACGTTAAGCCCGGCCTGAAAAAAATAGGCATTTTACTTTACTTTAATTAGTTACGAATCAAAATTCCACAGGACTTATATTTAAAAACAACCAGATGGTAATAACGGAAGTTTATCAAGATTTCTGAAAGATTTTTTTCATTTCAATTCGTATATTTATAATCTCAAGAATACGTAAATGTAAAAATGAAAATTTTTGAAGTAAAATTACCAACTTAAGAACATAAGGTTATGTATATTTAATGACCTACTTACAAAGAAGATTACACGAGTTACCAGCAGGGTTACATTACACGCGAGTGTAATGTAAGAAGCTGTAGAAGAGAAATCTAGCTGGAAAATTGTACTGAAACCTTTCCGTTATATCCGTGTACATTTAATACTGCCTGCTAAAGCCTCCTCCTCTCCAACTCACTTAAACCCTTAAGTAACCTACTCCAGCTCCTACATAGGAGCTTTACTCAATCTCTGCTCACGCCGCACACATCCCCACACAGAGCAGCTCTCTTTCTCTCTCTCTCTCTTATACATTTCTCTTTCATAACCTCGACCGTTAATCTAGAACCACTATTCTTATTGGCCGCTTCTGCAAACCTACTATAATAGATTAGCCTCCATATATTTGTACATACAAACGTTTGTCTGTCAGTGTCTTAAATGTAACCCACTTTATTGCAATAAATTTGGGAATCAGCTAGCTATTTCCGGTCACTTTCTTGGAAAACATATCCTATCAAACCGCAATTGCGGAGGGAGGGTGAGAGGGAGCTTATTTTAGGCAATATATTTACTTTAGGAGGATATAATATGTTTTGCATAGAACAATTACGGTTCATTGCAAGTAACGGTTGTTGCAAATTAAACTGTACCGAGGGTAATTTAGTTTAAATATATCGCGAACCAATTTACCGATATATCACTGATCTCTTTTTTCTCTCTTTTAGCCGTAGCACGTTTCTTTTATTTCATTTGATTTTCATCCATCATCAGAGGTAGATTAATCAGTTTGTTGTTGAGAATCCTTGTTTCCGCCACACTTGCTGACGTAGCGGATGGATCTAACCACATTTTCAAAAATTTACGACGCTTTAACTTTTTTTGTAGTCGAAGTTGTGTTGTCACTTCCTCTTAGCCTTGTTAAGACAGGCAGTATTGCAGTCGACTATTTTCAATTTGTTTTTTTCCCATTCCATACCTTATTATTACAAAATTTTAAGCTCAGTAAAATTAAGATGCTTGGTAAAATTTGACAGCATCTCAATTATATGTACGTATACATGTAATTCACTTCCGGAAAGAGAAGTGAATTTCGACTAACTAGGTCATTAGTGCCGCTCTTAATAAACTTTCTTTCATTCACTTTTCAAAGCCTCTACTCAGGCTGGAATGGCACTTGTTGATCCTCATACAACGAAAGTCATATTGCAGTCTGTTTTTCTCAAATATTCTTTTCTTTTTTTTTAAAGTCCGCTAGTCTTTTTACAAGTTAAGAGGAAAGACTACAATAATGTCACATTATCAATATCAAGTTTTTTACCGGGAAGACTCTTTTTTTAAGGTCCCCTGAATCCGAAGTGTTGGTAAACATCCCAGATATAAAAAAAAAAAAACTGTGGCTGCGTCATGGACACGGCCGTGTGTTGTACGTGAATATGTTTACGTAACGGGTTATATTTTTTATATAGAATCTATTTTATTTACGTATTTAGGATGAAATCAAATTTGTCACTATTTATCGACGTTGATGAAATTAAACTCATTGAGCCGCGATTTAGAACCCAACAGTGGTGCAATACAGTCCGTGGTCGATGTAGAAGCGATTTCATCATCCACTTGCATAATTTCAGCTGCAGATGTACTGACACCGTCGTTGATCCGCTCGGCCGCATTCATTCTTTTATGTTACCGGTACAGCTTGACTCAGTCATATGGTGTTTTATTATTACCATTCGATTGTTCTTGAGAAGCCCTTTCCAACCGTATACGATCTCTGTATTTGGTTTTGGCTTTTCGGCGCGTATAGGCCGACATTATATATTTTTTTATTCTAACACATTATATTCACTGTCACTATTTTACACTAATGTTTTAAATACAATCGATAGATTGTGGCGACAGCTGACGATTAAAACTTAAACGTACATCGTAGTTTCTCCGAGTCAAAAGTTATACTAGTTGGAAATCTCGATACGCAGCAAAATGATCTCAAAATTACGGCGCTCCCCCCTCCACCGCGCGCGATGCGTCACAGTCCTCGCTTATCGTAATGAATTTTTTGATCCTTTAGCTATCCAGTGGTCTAATTTAATTTTGAATGTAGACGATAGACTCGAAACTATAATGCCAAACTGTATCCCCCTATTTTGTTATCATTAGGTTTTTTGGATTGCCTCCATATGATAGTAAATTTAAAGACGTATTCACGTCAAAAAAAAGAAAAAAAAGAAAAAGGAATTAGCAGGAACTACAAGCATTAATTTGGTTTTGGTATCGCGGCGGAACCCTGAGTAGTTCAGTACCAAATTACTGAATATTTTCGTTTTTTTTTGTCAGATTTTCTGGGATATAACTCCCACGATTTCCCTTAAACCTTTCCCACGCAATGCACTGGTTTTATTCAAAAATAATTTAATATTTGATCATATTTTTCTAAGAAAATTTAAATGCATTTAATTACCGTTAATATTATACGAATAGCGAGGCCGTATAGTACTTTAAAGAGACACTTAAATCCGACTTTTCCTCAGAACTGCCTTAAAATAGAATTTCCTTGGAAAATATTCCATGTAATTAGGGGCAAGTGTTGGATGTAGCGATTATGAAGCGTATAGTTGTTATGTTGGAGATCCCCGGTTCGAATCTCGCAGCGTTCTGGCTACTTTTTATTTGTCAGAAAAAAAATGTTAAATCAGTAAAGTACGGTCCTTTTGCTCTTGTAATTTAGTAGTTTGGGCGTTAAGCCCCGCCCCACACAAAAATAATCTCCAAAAACTTGAAAAAAATGCTCAAAATAAAAAGCCTGCCCATTATCAAGGCTTAGATAAGTAAAAAATGGTGTCCTATTTTATTAAATTCAAAATAATTTATTGCATGAGTCAATCATTAAAAGCATATATACACAATGCTATGACAGAATATACAATGGCTAAAAATACACATGAAATAGAGAATAAAATAGGAGGAATAACTGGGGAACAGGAAGAAGGTTAAAGAATGAATGGTGTTTATAGCAAAGATATACATTATAATCGATATAAAGCTTCCTGTGCACGCATTCAATGGCACACATACGGATAACCAATCCCTTGCACGAACAATCTAAGGATTCCTACACTAGGTAGACCCACAGACAAATGGGTTTGGGACTAGTAAAGTGAGAGAGAGAAAAGAAATAATGTGTGTGTTTTCCGCGTAGGAAATTCTTTTACAATCGATATTTGAATTGATTTATGTTTCGATATAATATCCTGCTTCTTAAACTCCAGGTCGGGGTCTTCCTAAACAATGGGCGGATTATGTGGCGGCCGATAAGAGAAAAGGAAGCCAGCTGGGGGAGGTGGTTATGACTTTGACGGCACATTATAGAGCTGAATGGAGGCGGCGGCTTATTGAGAAGACACGAGCACCCAATTGGTCCTCCAGTGGAGGTGGTAACACCAATTAGATATACCATTTCTTTCATAAAATTATTGGATATATCTGAATATAAGCCAATCGTCATATGGCTTAGCTAATCTGCCAGCAACTTTTGGATTAAAATCAATTTAATATCTTTATTAGGCTGCTATCTCAGAGCCGATTCTCTCATTACACACAAAAAGTCCAAAAATTGTGAGCATTGGTCAAAGAATAAATTCACTGCATCCATTTCAATGATGGATTCTTTGATATTTAAACGTCCAAACATGGAGAAATGATAACAATGAAAATGGAGAAAAGCTCGTTGAAATGAAAATTTTCAATTGGACAAAAGCCCAAGTGATGAATAGCGGACACAGAGAGCGCTCTCTACATTCTGCAAAATTGTCATTCCGTATAAATTCTCGAAAAGTTTATTCATTTTCATTTTGCCCGTTATTGTGCAGTGAAAGGTTTCACAGATGTAACCATTTTCAGTTGATTTTTCCCGGCTTTTATTTTACTATCTCAGTTAAAATGGAAATAATTAAAAATTGGCCAGAAAAACATGCAAAACCATTTAGATTAATTACTAAAAATAAAAAAAGTAAAATAATGCCTACTTTTTCAGGCAGGCTTAACGTCCAACTACCAAATTATGTGTCGTGGACGGAGGCGACCAGCAAACATACTTTACTGTAAATTTCTAATATTAACCATTAAATAAAATCCAAGGGCTAGACTAGTACCGCAATACATCTTAGCTTTGTGGGTCTAGTCTATAACCGTTCGGTAATCGTAGCGCCCTTATATTAAGCATTGAATAAAATCTAAGGTCTAGACCGGGAATCGAAACACACTAACCAACAATACACCTTAGCTTTGCGGGTCTAGCCTATTCAGTAAGAATAAATGAGTAACAAATCCGGCTATGAAAATAGGAGATTTTCTGTTCGAATTTCAAAATAATGAAATGAAAATGAGGTTTTTCCATTTCCCAGAAATTTTGGCTATTCATAAATTTTATAACATTCCCAAAACAGCACCCAGGAAGTGAGCTGAACTTCATTGTTCCTTAAGAATCCCATTTAAATAAGCATTCCTAGAAAAATTATAAGATAAATAATTATAAGTTGTAAGAACATGAACTTGAACCAAAAGGAAAAGCTCATTGGTTAGCGTACTGTATTCCCTTGCGGAGTTCCCGACTTCAAATCCAGCTGCTATCCCTTAGATTTTGATTTTCTACTCTTAATATTGGAACAAACCCTCAAAATATTGCGTAAACAATAAACATTGAGCATTAAACTTTCTGCGGTTTTTGTTTTTAAGAGTCAAGCTGAATTCGCTGACCATAGACAGACAGACATACACGTGTATATACCAATTTTTGTACCTCACAAGATAACTTCCGGTAAAACTCAAAATCTGATAATCTGTACGAATATAATACTTTTCTCGAAGTGGAGTAAAAGAAAGTAATTATATAATATTATATATTATATATATAGCAGAGGTGTAGTTATATAATATTTATATAACACATAAATCTATATATTACACAATAAATAATTAATCGTGTGGAATCAATGAAGGGAAAAACTTATTTTCTAAAGTTTTCCATCAGTAAGAGCACGCTCAAACACCCAACCCTACACGAATATAATGATGTATTAAGTGACGTACACTCAGTGAAATCAGGTCACCGTTTCATATAACTTAACTTATGCGCAATCTGTCTAGCTTGGGGTAACTTTGTTAATCAAACTTGAAACTATAAGTTTTGGTTATAACTTAGTAACCAACAACTATAAACCATTCTGTTTTTGTGGTCTTACGTACGATTAAATAGGGCTGCTATATTATATATTAACCAATAAAGATTTTAATTTTCATTGTATATTTTAAGGCTGTAAATGGGACATAAAAAGCTCTTTGTATGTCTAAACCTGGTGTTTGGTCCAGGAAAATTGGATTAAACACCACATCCTTTTTGAGGAATTGTGAAGATTTGGTCTCCCTCATAAGTGCCCCTTATTTGGGTCATATTTGGAAATATCACTAATAGATTAATTAAAAGGATTAAATGAGTTGCTGAAATTAGAAATTTGAAGAGATTAGCGTTAACTTTAAGCCCGAAATAGCTGAAAGGTTTCCCAGTTTCCGCGATCTTTTCGGAGGGGGAGGGGAGAAATAGTCGAGCTGAAATTATTCTCCGAATACTTTAAATTTATTTAGTCTCTAACAATTTTTTTTTTTGAAAACTTAAAAAGTTTAGTTTTTGGGAGAGCTTTGGGGTCTAGACTTCCTTTGGGAGAGCTTTGGGGTCTAGGCTTTTTTTGGGAGAGCTTTAGGGTCTAGACTTCCTTTGGGAGAGCTTTGGGTATTTAATTGTAAAGGGGGTATTTCTTTTTTTATCTAAGGCCCGCCAATGTCTGAGGTAATTGGCACTGTAGGCTTCTGGACAATGTCCTCTCGTTACAGACAACACTGTCCACCACTGGGCAGTGTAGCTGTAAGAAGATTCTAGAAAGTGAAAAATTTAAAGGGGCCAGCGGCTGGATTTGAACCCGGGATCTTTGTGAGCGAATCCAATACGCTATCATTTGTCCAACTTTAAAGTGGGAATTACCGCGTGAAATTTCGTCTTTTTGTTTGGTATCAGATTTTTCTTCTTTTTTTTTTAATGAAGTACCCCGATCATAATTAACAAAAAATTTTAATGACTCTTTAAAGAATGTCTTTTTTATCATCTGCAATTTCATTCTAATATCCTAGTATGAATTCTTAGCTTAATCTACTCATTCAAATTCTTAGAGAGAGATGTTTAAAGAAGGAGATAGTTAAATTTGCATCTCACTCGGGCAAAGAAAAAGTTGCATACATAATGAACTAAGTAGTGCTTATCAAATTCACTGCACTGTTAATTGCAATGACTGCAGTGAATGCGAATAGTTAAGGGGACTGATCTAGGGACTGGTGGAGAGATCTGGTGCTAGAGAGGAGCATTAATAGTAATTTGCTGTGCTGTAACCAATTTGTTCTGTTTAAACTAAATTTCTACGTTCAGTTTTACCATTTACATTCTTAATTACCATATTAAATAATGTAATTTTATATTAAAATTTGTACTGCTTTGTTTATTGATTAGTTGCCACTAATTTTTGTTGTGTACATTGTCGCTTGTTTAGTCAGTAAATTAACTAATAACAGATTCAAACTTATAAACAAGAGTTTGTAAGCATTTCTAGCTTTTAGTAGAGGGGTATTATTATTAGAGTGCAATAACTCAGCGGGTCCTTGCTTAGTAAGAAACTGTGATCAATAACAATGCATACCGTACTTTGCCAAAATAACAAACTTTAGAATACCTGGGCGAGAACTTCAGAATCCCAGGCACGAAACCCTAGTAAAAGTATCGAATTCATGCAAGATTCCGAATTTGTGTTGGTTCATTGAATCGGAATTTTTTTTTTTTTTTTCTCCCTAGAAATTGATCCCCCATGTGTTCATGGATCGACACAGCTAGAGGTTCAAAGCCCACCAAAATCGCTGAAAATATATTATGTATGGAACAAAAATTAAAAATTTTCAGGCATTTTTCAGGCAAAGAAAAGAAAAATATATTTGAAATGTAGTCTATGTATAACTGTTTATGAAATTTCAGCTGTAACAAGATTAAATGGCTTAACATCGTCCTACATCAGCACAGAATCATCAAAGCATCCGTTCTCTGCTTTGTGCTTTTGTCCTGAACACAGATAATATGTATCAGTGAGCTTATCTGTAGGTCCATTAGCGCTACAGCCTCACACTGCTTTGGATTAACTTCAAAGGATTTGTTAAGCCAGATGGCTTATGATTCTGGAGCCGGATTTTTTTTTTGGCGTAACAATCATTAAAAGCAGCTACTCCATAGTTTTTATGGCGGAAATATTTGTTGCTATATGTAGCGCTTGGAGAAAGTATATTGTTTGGTAAATGTTATTTTTAACAATCTCAACCACCAACCTGTAGCCTAGCTTTGTATTCTGTTTTAATAATTAAAATCAATGTTATAAATTCGCCCTAATGTGGCGACGCATTTTATCTCCATTAATTCTGGGTTTTGGAAGATTTTAAGATAGCTGTGTTAATAAAAAAAAAGAAAAAAGTAAAGTAATGCCTATTTGTACAGGCAGGCTTTGCGTCCAACTACCAAATTAGGTATCGTGGACGGAGGCGACTAGCAAACAAACTTTACTATAAATTTCTCATATTAACCATTAAATAAAATCCAAGAGCTAGACACTGGGAATCGAACCCACTAAACCAGCAATACATCTTAACTTTGCGGGTTTGGCCTATCACTGCCTAACATAATTTACTATAAATTTCTCACATTAACTATTAAATAAAATCCAAGACCTAGACTAGTACCGCAATACATCTTAGCTTTGCGGGTCTAGCCTATAACCGCCTAACATACTTTACTATAAACTCATATTAACCATTAAATAAAATCCAAGACCTAGACTACTACCGCAATACATCTTAGCTTTGCGGGTCTAGCCTATAACCGCCTAGCATTCTTTACTATAAATTTCTCATATTAACCATTAAATAAAATCCAAGAGCTAGACTACTACCGCAATACATCTTAGCTTTGCGGGTCTAGCCTATAACCGCCTAACATACTTTACTATAAATTTCTCATATTAACCATTAAATAAAATCCAAGAGCTAGACACTGGGAATCGAACCTACTAACCAGCAATACATCTTAACTTTGCGGGTCTAGCCTATCACTGCCTAACATACTTTACTGTAAATTTCTCATATTAACCATTAAATAAAATCCAAGACCTAGACTAATACCGCAATACATCTTAGCTTTGGGGGTCTAGCCTATAACCGCTCGGCTATCTTGGCGCCTAACTGTGCTAATATTTTTAGCATGACATGGAATAAACCGCATAACAGTCCAATTAATCCCGGAAAATGCTTTTTGTTTAAGCAAGGAGGGGTTTGGTTGTTACTTTTTTGGGGGTGGGGATTTACAGAGGGGACCGTTTTGTTTGGATTGTGTACAGAATTGGCTAATTGGTAATTTCAACAGAAGCGCTGAGAGTGATTGCTTAGGGTGTTAGTGAAGGGCCAAATGTAGCCCTAAGTAGGAAAGCGCCTCCCCTCGTGTTTGACTTTTTTTTTAATGAATTATATTTGATAACGAATGGCTGAAGAAAGAAATCTTTAAAGAAAATTGGCAGGACGAGGAACTAGTGTGAATTCATTCAAGCTGCGCTCCCTAATTGCAAATCTTACGCTTCTAATTCAAATATTTTTCTTTTCTTAACTCAGAGGAGCATACAAGAATCACTGTAAGGTTCAAGGAAATAGAACTGAACGCTCGATATTGTTTTGGATATGTTAATCCAATATTCAGTCGCAATTTGCAGCCAACCAGAATCGGAAACGCGGCTTACAAGAACCATTTTTTTTTTTGCGTTTATTTGTGCTACAATCAGCGCGTTGGCGCTATAAGTAACAGTAAAAACCGAATAACAAACGGAGCAAACGGGTGGAGAAGTTACCCAGTGGTAACACTCCAAAACATTTGGCTGTTAGTCACTCTCTTCACTAGAGAGGAGATCACGAGGCCACTGTCTCTTAAAGCATCTTGTCCGAGTTATCAGAAAGAGTTCTTGAAGAAAGATTTTGAGCTAGAGGATTGATATGAGATAGCAGGCTGAAGTAGAGATTTCTGTATCGTGTTTTAGCAACTTTGGTGATAAAAGGAATGTTAAGGTCAGTGTGTATGCGAGTATACGAGTATCATATTAGAGCATGGAAACACAGAAGTTTCCTCATACAGGAATATAATACTTAGTATATATTAGAATGTAATTGAAATTATGCGATAAGTTCTGGCTGCTATTTTATATTGTAAATTTTTTAATAGAATTTGATCAAGCAGATGGACTGCTGTCCATGCTTTGTGTAAATATGTTTTGCTGTTTATAAGATTATGTACATATTAATTCAAAATAAAACACTTAATTATTATTAATTATTATTATTAGTCACTCTCTTCACTATAGAGAAGATCACGAGGCCACTGTCTCTTAAAGCATCTTGTCCGAGTTATCAGAAAGAGTTCTTGAAGAAAGAATTTGAGCTAGAGGAATTATTTGAGATTGCAGGATGAAGTGGAGTTTTCTGTACCTACCGTGTTTTCTGTATCGGTACGATAAAAGGAATGTTAAGGTCAGTGTGTATAGTCCAGGTTGGGAGATATAAAATAGAGCGTGTACAATAGTTCGAAGTATTTTAGATGAAGGGACTGAATCCTTTGGAGATTGGAGCGTTTGGTTGAGCCCCACAGCTCTATTCCATAAGTCCTTAGGTTTTAAAATAGAAGTATAAATCCAGTCTTTTGTGGTCCAGAGAGAGTTTTGATCTATCGTCTAAGAGTCGATAGCGTCTAGGTAGTTCTATTCTTTTATAAGTCTAGTGTGGGGGTTCCAAGAAAGTCTTCAGGTCTAAGTAAAGCCCAAGGTAGCGGGCAACGTTCACTACTGGTAGAGGTGTAAGGTTATAGAATACTGGAGGAAGAGTGAAGGTGATGTTTTGAGACTTGGTTTCATTAAGCTTTATAGCCCATCTCTAGAACCATTGCTCTAATGAGGAGAGATGTGCTTGCAGATTACAGGATCATGATTAGTAGACTAGTAAGGCGGTGTCATCTGCGCATGTGAGAAGTGTGGTGTTAGGATCAGTTGTTATGTCTGTAGAAGTGTAAATGGAATAAAGAATAGGACCCAGAATTTTGTTCTTTTTTTTGGTACATCTCAAAACTTAAGCTCAAATTTACTTTCTCTTGAGCAAGGACTTAAGAATAATTGAGTATTATTAACTCAGGTCGAACAATAAAAACAAAAAGCAAAAAAAAAAAGATGCAAACCTATTGCCTCATTGTAAAATCAATGTTAAAGTTCGTTCTGTGATTACAATACCTCCATGGCCCCATACCCCCAAAACAACACAGAGAAACCTCCCATTAAGGGGCAACCAACGCTATTAACCAAAAGGCCGCATCTAACTTTGTTAATTTGTAACCAGTTTATGTTGCTCATTGTTGGATATATCCAGTAAATTATAAGTTAACAAGAAGCCACTAGCAGCACCAATAGCAGAATGAGGAGAATGGAGCCCACTGTGGGGGAGAGTGAGAGAGAGAGCGATATAACATTGTTTATGAGGCTACAAATTACAATCATTTGGCCAAGATGAATAGCATCCATAATTCAATATCATATTTCAAACACTAGCGAGATGAATAACAAACGCCATTTTAGGAAAATAGAGACGACTGAAATGAATTTCTCTATTCCCCTATTTTTTTCTTTTTTTGTATTTTTACTTTTTCTTACGCAGAAAGTATTGCAATGTACAGATTTCCGGTTTTCTCTGTTTTTACCGGAAATATAAAAAATGGCTGAAGTGAAAGATAAGAAAAAGTAGTTTTTATAAATCCCAGGCTATGTGTCGTGACATATTTCCTATATACGAGTATACCGCTAGCTGTAGTAGTGCTTAAGTCAACATCAGTCCACCGGAAGGAAGTAAATGGATATATTATTTTTTTCGTTTGTTAATTTAGTCAAAATATTTTACCTAATATTGTCTCACTAATTTCCAACATCTTGGAATAAAAATTTTAATAATTTCTAAAAAAAAAACATTTCCCCAAATTATTTGTGCAACATTTTGTGGGAAAACTTTTCTGTAATAAGTTAATCAAAAGTACAATCAAAAAATCAAAAAAGTTAATCAAAAATTAAATGTAAAGTACGAGCCTAAATAATATTTAAGAAACTCCAGAATTTATTCCTGAAATTCTGTGTTTCATGCACGTGACCTACGAGGATCGTTTGAAAAGTCCGTGCAAAAATAAAAACTACTTAATTTTTTTGGGTAAAACTTTTTTATTTTTCAACATAGTCTCCTTTTAGGCTTATACACTGCGTCCAACGCTGCTCTAGTTTGTTGATCCCTTCCGAATAATTGGATTTGTCCAAGTCTGAAAAATAGCCATTCGTTTCTGCAATCACCACCTCGTTTTAATAAAATCATTTTCTCGCCAGCCATTTCTTCATATTGGGGAACAAATAGTAGTCCGAGGGAGCCAAGTCTGGAGAATAGGGGGGGATGTGAAACGAGTTGGAACCCTATTTCCATTAATTTTGCGACCACAACTGCTGAGGTGTGAGCTGGTGCGTTGTCGTGATGGAAAAGGACTTTTTTGTGGGCCAATCGTGGGCTTTTTTCTTGCAGCTCGGTTTTCAAACGGTCCAATAACTATGAATAATATGCACCTGTAATAGTTTTACCCTTTTCTAGATAGTCGATGAGGATTATTCCTTGCGAATCCCAAAAGACAGTCGCCATAATCTTTCCGGCCGAAGGAACGGTCTTCGCCTTTTTTTGGCGCAGATTCCCCCTTGGTAACCCATTGTTTAGATTGTTCTTTGGTCTCAGTAGTGTAGTGATGTATCCATGTTTCATCCACAGTGACGAAACGACGCTTAAAGTCCTGCGGATTCTTCTGGAACAGCTGCAAACCGTCCTTGCAACACTTCACACGATTTCGTTTTTGGTCAAGCGTGAGCAATCGCGGCACCCATCTTGCGGATAGCTTTGTCATGTCCAAATGTTGATGCAAAATATTATGTACCCGTTCATTCGAGATGCCCACAGCACTAGCAATCTCACGCACCTTCACTCTTCTGTCATCCATCACCATATCATGGAATTTATTAATGATTTCTGGAGTAGTAACCTCAACAGGGCGTCTAGAACGTTCAGCGTCACTTGTGCCCATACGGCCACTCCGAAAATTTTGAAACCACTTATAAACTGTTCTAATCGAAGGTGCAGAGTCACCATAATGTTTATCAAGCTTCTCTTTAGTCTCCTGAGGCGTTTTGCCTTTCATAAAGTAGTGTTTAATCAACACACGAAATTCTTTTTCGTCCATTTTTTGAAAATCACTCGACTTCTTCGATTCAAACGAATGCCAAACACAAAGAAATAGACCGATCTGGCTGAAACTTGGTGTGTGTTCTACCAAGAGATGCTACTAACTAAACATAACCTCGATACGCGCTAGTTGTGCTATCTCTCTGACTTTGCACGGACTTTTCAAACGACCACGTAATTTCAAAACTTCTAAATAATTTAAAGGATATATTTCGTTTAATGTCACCACTAGTTGCGACACTAAAGATTTAGTCAAAATCGATTTATCGGAACTATGACTTCACTATCGATTAATTAATTTATTTAGATTTTCTAAAAAATTATTTCTACGATTTATTTTTATTTTTTTAAATTTCTACACTAAACAGATCGCCAATTTTTCCAGGCATCCAACTACCAATTAGGTGTGGTAAACAGTGGCGGAAGTTCATACATTACTATAAATATTTTTTTTTCTAACAAATAAAAAGTAGTCATACTTTTTCGGGATTCGAACCGGGGATCTCCCAACTTTCTACACTAATTACGCATGTATAGATAAACCAAAAATTTTATTTGATAGCCATTTTCCGGTAAAATGTACGATCCTTAATCTGCTAAAAATTAATGTGAATGTAAAGTAGGAATAAAATTTCCAATTTGAGGAAAATCCTGTAACCGCAAGAGTTTTTCAGTTTCCCGAATTTGCTCTGTAATCTAACTTAATCCAATACAATAAAATATTTTTAGGTTATATAAAAAAAAAATAAAGCAATTGTCCAACTACCAATTAGGTGTCGTGGACGAAAGCGACTAGCAAACATACCTTACTGTAAATCTCTTTTATTAACCATTAAATAAAATCCAAGACCTAAGACCGGGAATCCAATCCAGTACCACAATACACGTTAGATTTACAGGTCTTGCCTCTAACCGCTCGGCATGTTCATTAAACGTAAATTCAAAATTCAGCCATTAGTCAATAAGTTTCGCTTTAAACATTTCTCTTAACGGAGATTTCTTTTTTAATCTTCTAGTTCATTTTCCTTTTGTTTTAAACTAATTATTTTTAATTATCATGACAATTAGTAAAACCTTATATTTTGAGTCCAAATTACCCTTAATTATACTGTTTACTTCTTATTTCACTATTCCATTATATGAAAACGTTTCGGCATGTTTTTGAGTACACCTTCTTCAGCCAAAATAAATACTATTTATTCTGCAAACAGATTTATTTCAATTTTATTTTGGTTTTTATTAAATATTTTAACTGCCCAATAGAATAGTTGTATAAGAGTTGATCGTCAAATAGTGCACGAGAATTGAAATTGAAGAACACCCAACTTTAACTATTTTTTTCTCTGTTTCTATAAAAGATAAAATTCTCAAATTTTCTTCATAATATAGGGCAGATCCTCCTTTATAACCGTAATTTTTTTTTTTTTCAACAACCCAGATCTAATAGATTTTCAGAAAGAAGTTTCCGAAAATGAGAAAAAACAGCATTTTCATATTGATACGATTATTATTTGTTTATATTTTATAATATTCACGTCTAATATATATTTATGGGGAGTGTACGGGGTGAAGCCGAAATTTAGGTTTTCGGTTAGCCTAGGTTAGCCTAGCTACGGTTTTTCAGGCTGAGCTAGTTGCAATAAGGTTCTGTGCTGCCGAGATTGTTGGTCGTGATTTTCACGGACAGTCAGGCTGCTCTACGAGCTATTAGTTCCTACCAGGTCAATTCAAGGCTGGTTTGGGACTGTCTGGGTGCCCTGAAGAAAATCAGTGACCACAATAAAGTCTTTCTTGTTTGGGTATCTGGTCATTCAGGACATAAAGGAAACGAAGTGGTAGATTTATTGGCCCGGGAAGGCTTTGCGGGACACTTCGTTGGCCCGGAGCCCTATTTTGGGGTCTCCAAGTGTCTCCAAGACTGCGGCCATTAAACTATGGGAGCAGACTAGGTCTCAGAAGTGGTGGCTTACCGAGACAGGCGAAGGTGTTCATTAAGGGCTATTCGCCAAAGCTGACCGCAGATTTAATCCCTCAAGGCCCGCGTGGGGCTATAAGGATAATTGTAGGCCTATTAACCGGCCACTGCATCGCATGGGCGTGGCAGATGATAGCCTTTGTAGGTTCTGCCAGGAAGAGAAGGAAATGGCACTGCACACGTGTTGTGTCAGTGTGAGGGGCTCGTCTGGGCTAAGGATGTTACTTCTCGGGGAGGAAAAACCAAGGCCTGTGAGCTTTACCCGGGAGTCGCTCTCCAGCATTAAGAGTCTGATTAAAAGGATAGGTCTGGAGGTTGAGCTCTAGAGTGAGGGGAGCCACAATAGATCCAAAGGGGTCGCAGTGGCGTAGCCCTTAAAGGCCGCCCTATTAGAATCTTATCTTATCTTATATATTTACGAGACTATTAATCTATTTAAGCACGCGTTATAGAGAAAAATAAATAAATAACAGATAATCCAGCATCTATATTGAATTCTTTCCCTTGTATCCCTTGATATTGCCGATTCGAAATAACAGAAGATTTTTCCGTTTTTTTTTCTCCGTTATGCTACTCACACTTAAACCAATTTGGGGGACAAAAAATTAGTAATTTCCGGCTGAAAGATCCTATAAACGGACATTTCAAATGAAATTCTAAAATTGAAAATCAGAACGCATCACTATCTCTGACAAATAGAATATTGGAATTAGATAATACTTTTTTAAACATAAAACCATAAACTACCAATTATTTCTTAGCAACTGTTGTCACAAACTAAAACTTTAAACTCAAGTTTTAATAAAAAGAGGTACTAGAGTAATAAAAGTTTGTTTTATTACTATTTGAAGGGATAATCGTTAGCAACAGGGATAAATTTCATTGTGAAAGGGGAGATAATTTGTTAATTTTGAGTTTCATAATAACATGAGTTTTATGAGTAATAATAACGGAAGGAAACCCCCAATATAAACGTTATGATAACTTTAGTTACCACACACAGCCATAAAACACAAACGAACATACAGACACACACTCACAAAATTAAGATCTGGGAGATAGTAAACCAGGGAGTAAGAAGTACTGGCTGCTGGTTACGGTGGCCAAGAGAACTTTGCGACACTTGTTAGATTCGTATCTGAAATTGTTCTTGTGTTAGTGTTCTTAGTGCTCAGACTGTTGTTTGTTGTTCGAGATTGTTTTTGTTGTTCTTATTTGTTAGTGCTGTTGTTTCATGACACAGTAAAAACTTGTTTGCATGCTTTTATTATTTGTCACAAAGTTTGTTTTTTTTTATGCTTTTTTTTTTCGCTTTTTAAGTTTGAAAACATCAAAAATTTTGCTTCACAATTTCATGCACTTACAAACAATAAAATTGAAAAATAAATTTTTTTCCTTAATATAGAAGAAAAGTATTGCGTCAATTTTTTTGATTTCGTCAGTATCTTCACCGGAAGGATTCACTTACGTTTCCAACGGAGACGATTTTGTGTGTATATGAACACACACACTAGCTAATAAAAACAAAATATTAGGGTTAGCGATCAATATCCGGTAACTCGAAACTTTTTTCTTTCTTGCAGTTTTTCACGAAAATGATTCCATTGATTCCTTTTTTCAATATTTTAATACACGAATCGCGCCCATATGCATCTATAGCTTTTAATTAAATTAATTTTCCAATATATTTCGATTGAAGACTCTTCGGAGGAGAAAGGTTTAGTTCAACTTCCCTCCAAAGTGCCACTTTAGTTTAATGCACAGTCTTACCCACTATTCTACAGGGTGTTCAGCATAAGACTACCGTTACTTGGGGAGGTGATTTTGGGCATGATTTGCAACAAAAAATTCCATATAAACTATAGCTCGATTCGGCTCCGTTACATAATATTTTTAATTTTGTTTTTTTTCAAGGTATTACTACTTTTTAGCAAACTTTTGTCTATATTTCTCAAACTATCATAGCTGCAGCAATTTCAATTAGCTCATTAGAAAGAAGGTTAAATTTCCTTTTAAATAAGCTAATTTATATTTCAAAATAATAATATTAAATATTTCAAATTGTGGCCCAAACATAAGGAATAGCAAATTTCTACTTTTTTCCCAAAAACTTTTACTTCATTTTTCTCAAAAATATTATATAAGTTCAAAACGTGCACTACTCATGAAAAACAACTACATACAATCACCTTTCGAAAGGTATATCATGAGTAGTGGTTATTTTAAAAATTGATGTAGATATCTGTGATTAATTGCAAAATGATGGGGGTCAAAACAGCGTCGGCATTATGAAAAGAATTCACCTACCATAAGAATATAATTGATCAAATCCAGTACCACTTTTTGCAAACGTGTAATTTTAATCATTAATTCATTTAAGAACTATATTCAAAAATACGAAAATTCACATTATAAATAATAAAATAAAATAAAAAGAAGAAATGATGTTAAATGAAGACACAAAGTGAAATACTTAATATCATTATTTTGAAACATAAATTAGCTTATTTAAAAGGAAATTTAACCTTCTTTCTAATGAGCTTATTGAAAATGCTGCAGCTATAATAGTTTGAGAAATATAGGCAACTGTTTACTAAAAAGTAGTAATACCTTGAAAAAAACATAAAATTAAAAATATCTATAAAACGGAGCCAAATAGAGCTACAGTTTATATGGATTTTTTTGTTGCAAATGATGCCCAGAATCGCCTCTTGAAGTAACGGTAGTCTTATGCTGTACATCCTGTATAACTAAGAAGGGTTTATGTTTGTTGTTAAACTTCCGCCCATAATTACAATTAATTGCGAGATATCTATTTTCAGGTACTAAGCAAGACCCACTATTAACCTGTCAAAGAGAATTCTGGCCACAAAACAATAACAAAAAACAAAAAAAAAGTCAACAAATTAGTGATACTGACAAATGAAGTTATCAAAAACTAACTATCTCCCAAACTGTATATTCAATAATACCAAAATTTCGTAAAAGTTTGTAAATAGATTTAGGTACAACTGTTTTTAAATTTGAAGTCCATATAGTAATTTCCAAAAACGTAGTTTTATTTCCGTTTCTCCACCACCCCTCAGACAAATAACAGACATATCGTACTATAGCGACATAAAAATGTTTTCACTAGTAACACGGTATCACTAATTGACTATCATATATAGCCAAAGCCATGGATTTCAATTATTTTTTTGTAGGTGTATGTGTGTGTATTTTTCATTCTGGATGAATCGAAAAATTGGTAGTGTGTGGCCAAACCCAAGCGGATGTAGTTTTAATCCGCCCTAAAGTCCTGCGGGATTTTATGTTCATTCTAACAAGTTTTTTTTTTGTATTACTCTGTTTTGTTATATTACCTACAAGAATTTTATTTCTTACCAAAATCTTATTGATTTATCTAATTAATGTCCAAGAATAGTTTGAATTTTTTTGAAAAAATAATAAATTAGAAAATTTCACAAGTCTAACACATTCAATTTAACCTAAAAACAATTTGGTTCTAATGTTTGATCAGTTAGTTGGTAATGTCGGGTGAGAAGGCCAATCGTCCGACGGCGCTGCGTGACCTTTCAAGTGATGAACATTCATGTCTCATACAGTGATTATTATTTTGGTCTGCGTCAAAGCGTTATTAATTAACTCAGAGAACAAAAACATTATCGCCTCAACAAAAATTTTTATGAAAGTTACATACTGCGTGCTGCAGCGAATGTAAGTGTCGAAATTTTACGAGGGTCGTTTGAAAAGTCCGTGCAAAAATAAAAACTACTTAATTTTTTGGGGTAAACCTTTTTTATTTTTCAACATAGTCTCCTTTTAGGCTTATACACTTCGTCCAACGCTGCTCTAGTTTGTTGATCCCTTCCGAATAATAGGATTTGTCCAAGTCTTAAAAATAGCCATTCGTTTCTGCAATCACCTCCTCGTTTGAATAAAATCTTTTTCCCGCCAGCCATTTCTTCATATTGGGGAACAAATAGTAGTCCGAGGGAGCCAAGTCTGGAGAATAGGGAGGATGTGAAACGAGTTGGAACCCTATTTCCATTAATTTTGCGACCACAACTGCTGAGGTGTGAGCTGGTGCGTTGTCGTGATGGAAAAGGACTTTTTTGTGGGCCAATCGTGGGCGTTTTTCTTGCAGCTCGGTTTTCAAACGGTCCAATAACGATGAATAATATGCACCTGTAATAGTGTTTTACCCTTTTCCAGATAGTCGATGAGGATTATTCCTTGCGAATCCCAAAAGACAGTCGCCATAATCTTTCCGGCCGAAGGAACGGTCTTCGCCTTTTTTGGCGCAGATTCCCCCTTGGTAACCCATTGTTTAGATTGTTCTTTGGTCTCAGGAGTGTAGTGATTTATCCATGTTTCATCCACAGTGACGAAACGATGCTTAAAGTCCTGCGGATTCTTCTGGAACAGCTGCAAACCGTCCTTGCAACAATTCACACGATTTCGTTTTTGGTCAAGCGTGAGCAATCGCGGCACCCATCTTGCGGATAGCTTTGTCATGTCCAAATGTTGATGCAAAATATTATGTACCCGTTCATTCGAGATGCCCACAGCACTAGCAATCTCACGCACCTTCACTCTTCTGTCATCCATCACCATATTATGGATTTTATCAATGATTTCTGGAGTAGTAACCTCAACAGGGCGTCCAGAACGTTCAGCGTCACTTGTGCCCTATATGGCCACTCCGAAAATTTTGAAACCACTTATAAACTGTACTAATCGAAGGTGCAGAGTCACCATAATGTTTATCAAGCTTCTCTTTAGTCTCCTGAGGCGTTTTGCCTTTCATAAAGTAGTGTTTAATCAACACACGAAATTCTTTTTCGTCCATGTTTTGAAAATCACTCGACTTCCTCGATTCAAACGAATGCCAAACACAAAGAAATAGACCGATCTGGCTGAAACTTGGTGTGTGTTCTTCCAAGAGATGCTACTAACTAAACATACCTCGATACGCGCCAGTGGTGCTATCTCTCTGACTTTGCACGGACTTTTCAAACGACCCTCGTAGTGTTGTTTTCTACATAATAGGAAAGTACAGTATACATTAATGAATCCTAACTTCTAAAACTGTCAAAAATCATTAAGTATATCATGATGGACATCTCTCTCTAGCATTCGGGACAGATGGCCATACCAACAGTAGGGATAGATGTCCAATTATTTTTACTTTTTAATTTTTTTGTATATATTGGTTTTGTGACCGTAGATTACTAAATTAAGGATTTAGAATTGGCGTGGAATCGGCCCAAATAAAAACAAGAACTCGTCTTTTTTGCCAACGTTTCGACAAATATATTGCCTTCTACAGGCAATTTCATTTACAATATGTGGCCATCTCTCCCAAGTTACACTGGCCAACTCACCCAACCCAGTGGGGATAGATGGCCAATTGCTATTTTTTTTGTTGTAAGAATAAAAAAATGTTTCCCTTAGCATTTTTTCTGAAATTTTTTCCTTATCTTATGTTTGTGAGCGTATGAGGTTTCCCGACTAACACCCGACTTTACCCTAATTGAAAATTGTTGATTAAATTAGTTTTGAAAATACTCTTTTCTAAAACACGCTTTTTCTTACTGCATAACCCGAGAAAACTAAACGTGGAAAAATCTACAAGAAAAGAATATTTCTTATAAGAAAATAAAACGATACTGTAAAGAATTTTCATTCAAGAAAAAATAATTAACAATTTGAATTTTCCGCCATTCGTTCTCCAACGTTTATCACACTTGAGGCAAAAAAAAAAAATCATTTGATTCACAAAGTTTAATGTGAAGTTCAATCAATCAAACCGGATGTGAGAGTTTTCATTTAAGTTAAAGATTGATCACAACGGAAGCTTAATTTGAAGGAAAAAGTTTTTCATTGTATTTTTTTGTTTTCTTCTTTGATTTCCCCTTAGTTCTTTTTTTACTTTCACTTAACAAACTTTTGTTTAAAATTTATATATTTTAAATAAATTATTTATTTAAGGGGGTGGGGAAGCCGTTAATAAAGGAAATAAGAGAACTTTTCGTAAATGCATAAGTGATTTGTTAAATCATTTCATCCGGTTTATGTTCCATTATTTGTGCAAGTACAAAATTAATTTCCGGAACTGGATAAGTGGGGAAAAAAAACCTTTGAACAGCAATAATAGTAGGATTCTAGAGGAGCAGTGACGTCGCGCTTCCTTCAAAAAAATACATTTATTAATAAAACTTCCGTTGAATTTAATTTTCTTCTTTGTAGAAATTATTAGACATATCCGGCTTTAATTCAAAAAATTCTTTTAATGAAAACGTTGATTGCAAAGTAAGAAAACTGGGAAGAGTATAATGCGCCACAAATATGGTGGCACTGAAACCAAGTATAATATTAAGTGAAAACTCCCAGTTTAAGCTAAAAAAATTAGAGAAAAGTGAGAAAATCATGTCACTAGATTAATTTTTTCTGGATAGTCGGTAGAGTTTTTTACGCGTTAAGATCGTTTCCACAAGGAAAATGTAACTAGGGACAAGATAATGGATTTATGAGGGGAGAAAATCATTTCTCATCCACCAGATTTGCTTGAGCTATCTGTAACGGATTATCAACCAATTGTTTTTCTTTAAAAAAAGAAAATGCAAGGTAAAAACTTTGGTGATAGAACACTGGTTAAATAAAGAAAACGTTTCTAGGTTATCTTTTTAAAACCAAGACTCAAATTGGAAAAGAATCCAAAAGTTATTAAAAGCAAATATATCAGAAGTTTAATTAGAATAATCTGAATATTCTCAATGATTTAACAATGGATCATCCATCTGTTTTATTTTAAAAAACCCTGCCCAATTTTGTGTTATCGTAGAGGCTTCAAACTAAGCTGAAAAGTACATAAATGACCGACCTTATGGTGAAGATATGTCATAAAAAAAAAAAGAGTCTACAAAATGAACAATGGAAGACATAAAAGAAAATTTGAATGTAAGAGGGGATATTAACCAGTTAAGTGTGGAATTTAGTTTTAAGAAACCCCCCACAGTGTGCGGAATTAAAATCAGACAATGACGTGTATACAAGTCTCGAACGCAGGGCAAAACAACCAAAAGTTTACAACGTCATAATAGTCACTGCAAGCGACTTTTTCCGCTATTTCTGGGGATTGAGATTATAGAGCATTCTGTGCTCATTCAACATCTTACACCGCTTCACGTATGCATTGCTCCTACTTAACTAGGGACGCAAGAGCTTTTACTAGGAAGAAAAGAGTTTTTGAATTCTGTGCAAAATGAAATCATGCTCGTATTGAGGTCTGAACCTCTATCTAAGGTAAAAAACAGCATTGCCCAAGGGTTGAGAGCTGCGTAATTCCCAATCTCTAATGCGGAGACCAAACATGTACCAACCTCTTATCATTTGGCTGGCTCCCACCACCTCCCTCCGTATAAAATACTTGGCAGTTCTATTGGTAAGATAAAGGAAACATCCCACCAAATAATATTCTTATTGTATTTTATTAAAATTTCGAGTTTTTATAGTTAATAGAAACTTTATATTTTTCACAACGAGTATACACATCGAACGCACCGTAATAGAGATTTGGTTTGACGTACTGGTTAAAGGCAAAATAGTTGAAAGAAAACTGTGCTGAGAAAGCCACGTATTTTGCCCTGGACTTGAGGATCATCAAAGAGTTGAACCTGATTCCCAGAGGATCCCAGGAGGAATGTTGGCACAGACAGGAATTGACAGCCTGGTACTGACTTTGGAAGGCAAATTTACAAACTAGCGAGAAGCTGTATAATATCTAAAATAAATTATATTTATTTGTTGCAAATTTCCCATTTTTTTGGGGTATTAATTTAAGCAAAGAGAATATTTTAATTGTTTTCCCTCCTTAAAATGTCATTGAACTGTTTATGTGGAACAACCAGAACATAATTAAGCAGCTTTCTTTGGACCACAATCTTATTGGTTTCAATTGTGTTCTCCCAATTAATGTAAATTAAGAAAATCAAACCATTATTAACAATAGATACAAATTTATTTCAACTTACGTATTCTCCGCACTCACGAGCCTCCTTGAAGAGATCTCTGCAGCATCCACTTGACACTTGACACAATTTAAAAATTATTCACATTAGTTAGATATTTGAACGAAATTTCGAATACTCATTACACTTTTGTAGCACTTTGTTTATAGTGTAAAAGAGCACAACCGTTAAAACACTACCGTAAGAGCTAACACTTCCGCAACTTCCTGAAAATAAAAAATAACCACAAACTTTAATTAAAAGAAAAGTATTTTAAATGACTTTTCCATAAAAACTACCAAGAAAATTCAAAATGTTTTTCAGTTTTTAGTTACCCTTTTGTTGTTACTATTTTTAGAAAAGCTTAAAGTTTAAAAAGTTTTCAAAAGTTTTGAATTTTAAGTCTAAATTTTTCTCCAGAAGTTGTGTGGACATGAATTTTCGGAAGAGTTAGGGGGTAACTTAAATTTTTTTTTTTTTGGCGATTATTTTTGTCAGGAAGAGTTCTAGAAGGATGATTTTTAGCTAGAGGGTTTATATGAGATTGTAGGCTGAAGTGGAGTGAAGTAAACTTATAATTTAAAAAAAAAAATTAAAACTAAAATTTGACTTTTTCTGGGTATTATTGGATTCAGGGGATCGAACCCTAACCTATTCAAGCAGCCATTAAATTGTATTATTATCCTCAGATGACTCTACATCCAGGGCATAGAAAATAATGTTTTGTTGGATGCAATTTGTTGAAGGTAATGAGGTGACCGACACTTAAGACTTTATCCCTTCTTAGAGTGCTTGTACACTTTTGGGGGATGGGAAGGTGACAGATCTCTTGAGGAAGAGCTCAGAAAGGAGGAAGAAAGTCCCTTAAAGCTTGCAAGCTCCCTTAAGAATTTGGCTAATTCAGTGGGCATTGGTAAAAGACACCAAATGTTTTTCCTACCAGAATGCGGTTTTCATCAACTGAGGAAGCCTTGTACAGTTAATAGGAGTTTCGGAGGAGGGTGTAACATTAGATGGGAGCGAATAACGAACCCAACATCCACAACACTTAGCTTTGTGGTCCTCGACTCTAACTGCTTCTGTATTGAGCGAATTCATTTTTTCCTAGATTGACAAATCCCAAATGTATGGATTGAGAATTAATTTACTTTGAATATCAGAACACCTGAATTGCGGAGTACCCCAGAACTCCCCCATTCCTTTCAAAAAAAGAAAATCTGGGGCTCCAGTAATCTAGTTAAATTCAGGATTGAATTTAATGAACAAAAGCAAGTTTAATTGAAAAATTCGAAAGGAAATTTTGCTGTTGAAAAATGAAGACGTTGTACTTTTATTATTTTTTTATGTCGAACAAGAAACTCCATTATTTTCCTCTTTTTCTTCCCCCTCTCGCCCCCCACTCGCTCTCTCTCTCTTTTTTTAGCAGACATTTCATAATGGCATTGTCCATCAATGTCACCCAGTTTAGGGCGTGGCCACAAAGCACCATTCCCTCACGTCACAAATGGTATTTCCACATAACCAACCGCCAGGCTAGTATAGAGCCAGTCCGTCTCACGAGTATGGAATTGTCATTACTGGATACGATCCTATCCTACACCAGTCATCATCAGTTCACACCGGTTACCATAGTTACAGTTTACATTTCATCATTCTAATTGCATCATCATATTGTTATTTATGTCCGCTAGACAAGTTTAGACAAGTCTGCCGATCGTGCAATTCAATCTATTCAATGAAATTACATTCTACACTAATGATGGATGAGCAATCTACAATCTAAACTAAGAAGGATCTAAATATAGTTCAAATCTTTAGCGTAAATATTTAATTTTTTATTTATAACTGACCAAAACTTAAGAATATAAAGATTCCTCAAAGATAACATCAAGATCTGGTCAAGAACTGCTAATATCTTAAAAAAGTATTTTACCTTTAAGGGGGGGTACCCTTGATTCATAATAATTGAAATAAAAATAATAATAAGGCAAAGAATGGGAATCGAACTCAGCACTATAATACATCTTAGCTTTGAGGTATTTATTCGCCTCTAACAGCTCAGTTACCTTACATAGTGGTTATTATTTATTATTACGAGTGTTATTAGCTGTAGTTGAGGTTGGTGTCGGTGAGAACAGCCATGAAAAGGAGATTTAATTAGCAATTAGTTTATAGGCACAAGCGGAATATTCGGATTTGATTAGGGAGGCTGAAGGGCTGAATAGAATAGAAGATTGTTGAGTGACGAATAAAGTAAGGTCGTGAAGAGAGTGTAAGAATGAATCCTCAGGGAGTGAATGCAATGTCAGGATGCGATTGAGTGTCCCGAGCGGTGGTCTGGTGTCCTTATATACTCTAAATATAAACTATTTCTAAAAGAATTGGCTAAACTGAATGACGAGTAGAGTAAGGTCGTGAAGAGAGTGTAAGAATGAATCCTCAGGGAGTGAATGCAATGCCTGGATGCGATTGAGTGTCCCGAGCGGTGGTCTGGTGTCCTTATATACTCTAAATATAAACTATTTCTAAAAGAACTGGCTAAACTGAATGACGAGTAGAGTAAGGTCGTGAAGAGAGTGTAAGAATGAATCCTCAGGGAGTGAATGCAATGCATGGATGCGATTGAGTGTCCCGAGCGGTGGTCTGGTGTCCTTATATACTCTAAATATAAACTATTTCTAAAAGAATTGGCTAAACTGAATGACGAGTAGAGTAAGGTCGTGAAGAGAGTGTAAGAATGAATCCTCAGGGAGTGAATGCAATGTCAGGATGCGATTGAGTGTCCCGAGCGGTGGTCTGGTGTCCTTATATACTCTAAATATAAACTATTTCTAAAAGAATTGGCTAAACTGAATGACGAGTAGAGTAAGGTCGTGAAGAGAGTGTAAGAATGAATCCTCAGGGAGTGAATGCAATGTCAGGATGCGATTGAGTGTCCCGTGCGGTGGTCTGGTGTCCTTATATACTCTAGATATAAACTATTTCTAAAAGAATTGGCTAGACTGAATGACGAGTAGAGTAAGGTCGTGAAGAGAGTGTAAGAATGAATCCTCAGGGAGTGAATGGAATGCCTGGATGCGATTGAGTGTCCCGAGCAGTGGTATCCTTATATACTCCAGGCAGAATCTATTGTTCTAAGCCCTACCTGAAGCTTTAACCCTTTAAACCTTTCGCTGCCACTTTTTTCCTACTTTGGGATTTCCTATTATCTGGCGAAACCATATAAGACATACCAAAATTGCATTTAAAACACCAATTTGACCTAAATTGATCTGGTTTCTATATATTTTTTAGTATTTAACCATTAATTTCTTGACATGAATTCATTCGCTGTTACGATAAATTGCCCAAATTCCAAGTTAAGAATAATCTCTTTATAAACCGATTAGCCTGATTCTGGTGATGATTGCGGTAAACATTTCCAATTAAAAATAAAAAAACCAATTACTCCTTTGGGATGGAATATGGACATTAATTAAATAATTAAAGTTATGAACGATCATATCTAAATAATTTTATGCAATTCTGAAACATTAGAATAAATTCTTTTCTGTTGCCATGGGGGTAATTTTAGCTCATATTTGAGTGAGACTTATGAGCAATGGCTGTTCTAAAATAAAATTTAACTCTTCAAAGAAATATTCCTCCCTCTCAGATCGAGCTATAGGTATATAAGATTAAGTAAGATCGAGCTATAAATAATTTATAGCAAGGAGTGAGAACTTGTTTCTATAGAAACCAATTTGACAAGATTTGTACTTATAGCTTTATAAAGTTTAAGTTTTGGTTAAGCGAGAAGGATGGCAGGAGCACAGAGTGCTGCTCCATCCATTAGCAGTAGTTTATGTAAATAGCGGTATATAGTAGAATGATGAATGTGTGAAGCGAATGTATTTGTAGGTAAGAACGGAGAGTAAGTGATATTCTAGTGATAAGCACCTAGACGATGCTGGCTGTATGGCGGAAGCCAATGCCAAAAAAAGAAAAAAAAAAAAAAAAAAAAGTTTAAGTTGTTTTGAAGGATATTGGATGA
The DNA here is from genome assembly GCF_049639745.1 of Rhodnius prolixus. Taxonomy (NCBI): domain Eukaryota; kingdom Metazoa; phylum Arthropoda; class Insecta; order Hemiptera; family Reduviidae; genus Rhodnius; species Rhodnius prolixus. The sequence goes on along the minus strand of NW_027411583.1, from coordinate 6,368,545 downwards.
GTTTAAAACAAAATTAACTTGTTGAGGTTTAAATAGGTATTCATAAAAATATTTCAGATTTTTCGCGAAATAATCATTCTTTCTAAAACCAAAGAAAAACTCGAAAATATGAAGGAGAATCGAAATTGATTGCTACCCTACAGACATGTCTGCCAACAACTGACAATAAAACATATTTAGACAATATCAAGCATAATATAGCTCACACTCCGCAAAATATAGCAGGGGTCCTATTGCAGGTAAGGTGAAACAAAAGATCACTTGCTTGGAAGGGAATCACTCCAGAACTTGATCTGGGTTCCTAAGCAGGGGAATAAATAATGTAGTCAGCACACGGTACCACTATAGTAAAACCACAGTACCACACTGGTAGCATTAAGGAACAAATCCCTACCGAAGAATAACGTTGCTAATTTGTGAAGAGTACGAGGGTCGTTAGAAAAGTCCGTACAAAGTCAGAGAGATAGCACTACTGGCGCGTATCGAGGTTATGTTTAGTTAGTAGCATCTCTTGGAAGAACACACACTAAGTTTCAGCCAGATCGGTCTATTTCTTTGTGTTTGGCATTCGTTTGAATCGAGGAAGTCGAGTGATTTTCAAAAAATGGACGAAAAAGAATTTCGTGTGCTGATTAAACACTACTTTATGAAAGGCAAAACGCCTCAGGAGACTAAAGAGAAGCTTGATAAACATTATGGTGACTCTGCACCTTCGATTAGAACAGTTTATAAGTGGTTTCCAAATTTTCGGAGTGGCCACATGGGCGCAAGTGACGCTGAACGTTCTGGACGCCCTGTTGAGGTTACTACTCCAGAAATCATTGATAAAATCCATGATATGGTGATGGATGACAGAAGAGTGAAGGTGCGTGAGATTGCAAGGACGGTTTGCAGCTGTTCCAGAAGAATCCGCAGGACTTTAAGCGTCGTTTCGTCACTGTGGATGAAACTTGGATACATCACTACACTCCTGAGACCAAAGAACAATCTAAACAATGGGTTACCAAGGGGGAATCTGCGCCAAAAAAGGCGAAGACCGTTCCTTCGGCCGGAAAGATTATGGCGACTGTCTTTTGGGATTCGCAAGGAATAATCCTCATCGACTATCTGGAAAAGGGTAAAACTATTACAGGTGCATATTATTCATAGTTATTGGACCGTTTGAAAACCGAGCTGCAAGAAAAAAGCCCACGATTGGCCCACAAAAAAGTCCAAAAGTCCTTTTCCATCACGACAACGCACCAGCTCACACCTCAGCAGTTGTGGTCGCAAAATTAATGGAAATAGGGTTCCAACTCGTTTCACATCCCCCCTATTCTCCAGACTTGGCTCCCTCGAACTACTATTTGTTCCCCAATATGAAGAAATGGCTAGCGGGAAAAAGATTTTATTAAAACGAGGAGGTGATTGCAGAAACGAATGGCTATTTTTCAGACTTGGACAAATCCTATTATTCGGAAGGGATCAACAAACTAGAGCAGCGTTGGACGAAGTGTATAAGCCTAAAAGGAGACTATGTTGAAAAATAAAAAAGGTTTACCCCCAAAAATTAAGTAGTTTTTATTTTTGCACGGACTTTTCAAACGACCCTCGTTCTTTACTTAGTGGGAGACCAAGATTAAACTGTCTCCGATAGGGACTTTCCATTACTCTCAGTGTAAAGACCAGCCTAGATACATTAAGTGCTCTGGTTGTAGGTAGAATTTCAACCCTCTGACGGGTCTATTTGACCCCGCTATTTGATGTCAAGAACGACCTCAAGGCGAATTAAACAAAATATCAAATTGCTAACTTCTTACGAAATTCTCAATTTTATATTTATGTAGACAACTACACGAGAAGAAACATGTATCAATATATTAATGTTAAGAATTGTCGTTCATTTAGTGTGACCCCACAAGAAATGAAAAGCGATAAGTTACAACTATAAAGATTACTTAGAAGAACAAATAATTACAAAACGAGAATTACAGAATCCTCAAGAAGGTACCTTTGTGTTGTTTTCTTTTTTTTAATTATATTTTGTTTTACTGTAACAACCTCAACAACAACAATGAAGCTGCAGACTCCATTTAACTGGAATACCTTCGTTAGAAGAGGTCGCCGCTACCTCTGGCCGGTGTTTGCCACCGGTTAGATTAATAGTAATAAATTCTAAACACATTCTCTCTTTTTTCCCTCCTTTCCCTGGGTTATTCCCCTTACTTGGCCGCTGTCTAGAGTGCAGGATATCCTGATTAAACTTTACCTGAAACACTAGTTCTTGTCACAATAGTGGGTCCCCCTTAGTTTGCAAACTAAAATTATAATCACAAAGTGTTGATTACTAAAATTCTGTTTCCGCAGTAAATGGGCGGAAGTAATAATAAATTTCCCAGAATAATAAATTTCTTTTCTATTCTATTCTATTCTATTCTAATAGACTGGGACAAGTTTTAAATGAACAATCGTAAACATGAATTTTTTGCTGGGGCGTAGATCCCTCCTGAGGGATTAGAAGGATAAATTTTATTATCTAATCTTGCCAAAAAAAAATAACTAAAACAATCAATATTAGTTCCAAAGTTAAGAAATATAACCAGTTAAGCGTGGAATTCAATTTTTGAAAGAAACCCTACAGTGTGCGGAATTAAAATCACGACAATGACGTGTATATACGTCGAACTCAGGGGGCAAAACAACCAAAAGTTTACAACGTCATAATAGTCACTACAAAAATTTTTCTACAATATCTAGGGGCTTGAGATTACCAGAGCATTCTGTGCTCATTCAAAATTCTTGCACCGCTTCACGTATGCATTGCTCTAGTTAACTAGAGACGCAAGAGCTTTTACTAGGAAGAAAAGAGCTTTGAATTCTGTGCAAAATGAAATCATGCTCGTACTGAGGTCCTGAATTTCTGTCTAAGGTAAAATCGGGCATTGCACAAGGGTTGAGAGCTTCTATTTGTGTGCGTAATTCCCCAATCTCTAATGAGGAGACCAAACATGAACCAACCACTTATCATTTGGCTGGCTCCCACCACCTCCCTCCGTATAAAATACTTGGCAGTTCTATTGGTAAGATAAAGGGAAACATCCCACCAAATAATATTCTTATTGTATTTTATTAAAATCTCGAGTTTTTGTAGTTAATGGCAATTTTATATTTTCCACAACGAGTATACACGTCGAACGCACCGTAATAGAGATTTGGTTTGTCCGTGTATACTCACGTCAAACACGCTTAACTGGTTAAAATGTATTTATTACAGTTACGAAGATATGAAGAGTGAATTTGAAATTTGGATTACAGATATCTGTAAAAAGGGACCGGTCTATTACCCAAATTTTTTGGTAGCTGATAATGATGGTACTTCAAATACAGGAACAAAACTGCGAAACAGATAAAAATAAATAAATAACAAAAAAGGGCTTAAACGTAGTAAATTGTTTTGGGCTTGAAATATTTGGATGCTGCTTGGGAGTGCCAAAGTGAAATGCCATCTATTGGGGAAAAATGTTGTTTTTCTGAAGAAAGGAATACAAAGTATGTGTGCTTTGTAAGCTACGCTCCCTAACCATTTTTTGTTTTTTTAAATTGGTTAAGTCCAAAAGAAGAGAACATCTCTGAAATCCTGAAACTTCCTACCTGTGTCATACATGCAAAGACCAACTGGAGAGAATAGAACAGGATAGGATACCAAAGTGATGTTCACTAGCCATCCTGTAGGAAGAAGGAGTAGAGGAAACCAACGACGGACACGATGGCCAGTTGACGATAAGGGTATTGGGGGAATGGGTCTGTGAAGGATAGGGGTGGCTTAGCTAGAGCTGGGTTGGAGGGACAGTGGTGGAGGAGGCAAAGGAATGCTTGATTGTCCTCCCGGCAAAAAAGGAGGAAAACCTATATTGCAAAATTAAATTAAAATAATTTTTTTTTATAAAAAAAAAAAACCTCTGACGTCACATTCTTTTTAATTCATGGACTAATACACATTTTTTAAATTTTTTATTTTCCTATCTGGAAAACGTCCCATCAACCCGAAATTTAAATCTCTGCCCTTGTTTTTAATAAAATAAATAAATCTACCTGTAATTTAATATGCATTCAATGTTCATGCTAACACAATCGTAGCATGCTTTTACATTTATAGATCAAACTGTAAAAGGGTTACATAAAAAAAAAATGCAGCCAGCTCCGAATGCATAAAAAAAGATCATGTACCAACAGATTTTTCCTTTTAATTGGACCCTCCATTAAATTGTTTTTCTCCCCCCTCTGAGGACAATTAAATTGAATATTTTTGATTGTAGGGAATAAATTTCAAGTACAATTTCAATAATGAATGCCTAAAAGAAAAAGAGACATGTTATGGGCTAAAATTCTGCTATTATTATTGGTTTAGATTTTGAAAAAGTGCCCAATCCCTTTTAAGGGTCTACTAAGCTCACACCAGTTATATGTATGAAAGTGTGAGCTGAGTTGAGCTTTGAGATATTTCCAACTCCAAAGCCAGTAAATAAATAAAATAAGCTAATTCCAAGTTCAGCTTTAACAAGAAGCTGAATGGGAAAATGCTGATTGGGCCGTTATACTAAATTGGCACGGTCAAACCTCTGGGAAAAGAAAGGAACACCTGCCAACCTGTAAAGCAAGTTATTCAAGAATTGGGATTTGGACATTCCGATCGTTGGAACCCATTATAGAATCCAGAATTGAAGTATACTGTTTATAAAATGGGCTTGTCCCACTCACTACTAGAATCGCTGCAAAATGGAACGTACTAATAGTTACCATATTAAAAGAGAAAATAACTTGTATTTTTTATAAAGTACGAAAGAAAATCCTTTATCATTCAGCTAAAAAAAACATGTGCAGAGAAAATCAAAAGGAAAATAAAGAAAGAAGATACCAAGATAGCGTAACGATAAAAGAAAATGTACTCTCCAACAATACCTCAAAGAAAACTTGAAATTATCAAAGCCCGAATGTATTGCAGTATTGAAAGAAATCTTTATTTATTTACTTATTCTTGTTATTTTGACTGGAAGGATCAGTTTCAGATTTTGTGGGATTTTCTTTTGTCATGCGACCAGTTGGAACTGGTCTGTTTTACAAAGAACCCGAGAAAACAACTCGAACTTTAAGGAAATAGCGTTACAAATAGATAAAGCTCATCTAAAAACAGAAATTTAGGTATAAAATCTGAGTATACCTTAAGGTGACTAATTTGAATATATGTTTTAAAAACCTATAATTAAATTCTCCTAAATTTCTAAGAAATGTCGACAAAACTTCAAATTCCTCTTGAAATACTTCAAGAAACCAACAGAGATTCAGTAAGGTGGTTCTACAACTAAGTTTTCTTCAAAAACCAATTAAGTGAAACTGAATCTTTAAGCAAGCATTTCATTTAATTCTCCTTTATACAAGTTTCAAGTCTTTTCTGATGTCTTGACTGAAAAAAACGTGTAGTTGTCCCTAATTCAGCACATTTTCAGTTTTTTTCTATTCACATTAAGAGACTACAAAAATGTCTACACAGACGGTTCAGCCCTAGAAGCAAGAAATAATGCAGAAGCCGGTGTGTATTCTGAAGCCTTTCAACTATCAGCACCTGTGGGGAAAATATCCACTAATTATGATGGCGAGCTTGCCGGAATATTTTTAGCTCTTGATAAAGTGAAGCGGGGTCCTTGGAACCGTATTGTGGTCTTTGTTGAATCGCGTGCGGCGATTCTAGCTATAGTTGGAGCGAGCTATGCAGAGTCGGCAGTCACAGCGAAATGCAGAGCAGCGATTGAGGCTGCCAAAGAAAGCAATTAAACCATAGCGCTCCAATGGATTCCAGGTCACTGGGGGCTGCTTGGAAACGAGAGGGCCGATGAATTGGCAAAAAGAGGTGCGCAAATGGATCAACCTGAACAACCAATCTCTATGCACGCTTTTAAAAGGATAACTGCTGCCTGTCTTCGATCAGAAGTGAAGTGCAGACAAAAAGCAAAAGCGGATGGAAAACGGTGGCAAGTATAAACTTCAAGGAGATTCAGTATCTTGGTACCTTAACTTGGATTGCAAGAACCGTGAAGAGATAGTTTAAGTCCATTTTCTTCACTAGAGAAAAACACATCCAAACTTGTAAAACTTTTTTTTTTTTTATTTTATTTTTTTTTATTTTTAGGGGCGGTCCCCGAGCGCTAGCTCATACCCGCCCCACGTATACACTCCTCCGTTCAACCAAACGACCACAAAATGAGCTCTCAACACTCACAAGTCCCGGCCAACAAAGCAACAAAGCCAACAGGCACAGAGAATCTCAACAACAACAACAACAACACAACACAACACAACAACAACAACAACAACAACAACAACAAATCATCAACAACAACAAATCATCAACAACAATCACACAATTACAAATAAATAAATCAAATAAAATCACACACACACTCGCACACACCCAACACAAACTCGAAAAATACGCACCAAATCAAACTCCCAACAACACCCTTCAACCAACCAACCAGATCTACTTCATCTACCAACCACCGAGGTCATCCGCCTCTCAAAGGCCGCCTGCGCGAATTCGCGGAAAGCCACATACGCAGACGCGTTCTCCAGTAACAAGGGGAAAACGTCTCCAGCCAAGCAGAACGGAAATCCCACTCTCCGCCATATAATACAGCGCAAATCATTATAAAGATCACATTCCATAATAATGTGCTCCGCTGTCTCTGGATCTCCACAAGCGCAATATGGGTCCGTTGCTAAGCCCATTTCGAACATTTTGGCGCGCAACATACCGTGTCCCGTGACCAATCGTGCAACTGCATATGGAATCTCAGTGGAAACCAGCTGCCTACCTCCGGCAGCGTCGGGGACGAAACTAAAGGTTGTTCTTCCCTTAGTTGACGCTCGCCACCTATTCCTCCATTCCCGATTCAATTCCTCTTCCACTTCGCCATACATTCTTTCCCTAAACCATAACCGGTAATCTTCGGTTATATCAGCCACCGACAATCGTAAGGCTCTTAACATGGGGACACGCACCTCTATGCCCCTTCGCAAACCATATCTCACCGCGGCCCTAACCACCTCCATGTCCAATGGCAAGCATCCCGTGAGCACCTGCAAAGCCTCCGTGGATGTGGTCCGGCTATAACGCCCCATGAGCAACAGAATAGAACGTTGCACGGCCATAAGATGCATCCTCACAATCGCGGTCCCCACCCGATGGGCCCAAACCGACGCACAGTAGGTCACCTGAGCGACCAGAACCCCACGGTATAAGGTACTCACTACCTTCCTTTTCAATCCCCATTCTTTCCTCGTTACCGATCTCAATTGTCCGACAAAAGAACTAGCCTTCCTTCTTAAATCCCTTACATGTGGCACAAAGCTTAATTTCGCATCCAGGATCATCCCCAAGTATCTGACCTGGTACTTGTAAAACTAGTCATTCAACATTTAGAATATGGAAACAAAATTCTGGACATTTATGGAGTTTTCGCCTCGTTTTGTAAATGGAATGGAAGTTAAGCCAAATCCACAGCAAGTTAAAAGATTTTTTTGTAGGGGCTTTCAGCCCCAGTTTAGGGTATCTGCAATCTGTGCCGAAGTACGAGGCGTTACCTTACCCAATCAGTGTCATAAACTACCTTTACTAAACCTATAAGCTGTGCAAGATTCAGACAAATCACTCGTAAAGTATTCTTGCTAATGTTAAGCGCCCAATATCCCCACAAGAATACCTAGGAAATGGTAAGTTCACTATCGCTAATGAAACCCTTTTTAATTCTGAACCTGTCATTAATGATTCTGCCTGAAATTTCCTCAGTAGAGAACATTTTCATGGGCTAATAAAGTTTTAGCAAACGATGAAAATCAATCGAACGATCAAAATCTTTTTTTTTCCCTCATCAATTAATTGATGAGGAAATGCAATGAACTCTATAAATAAGGACAATCTTATTGATTATTCTTCCCTAAGGTGTTATAGAGAAATATTTCTCTTTTTTTTTAAAAAAAATTAATAATCAAATAAGTCTCAAAGATTTGCCTATTTTTAAAAGCATTGTATCAGGGACCACAAAATTGAGCACCAAAAGATGGTGATTCCATTTTTAATGGAAGAAAGACTTTACTACAAATTCCTATAGAGGGCTCAAGACTAGCAAATATTAACCTTTTTCTAATTCCCAATTCTGTGAACTGAAAAAGTGGGAGTAGAATTCCTACCAGTTCCATTTCATAGGGCCCATTAGTTGAGGTTACAAGAATACGAAATAGTTTTTAAATTGTTCACATCACGCAATTGGTATTAAAAATTGTGATTATATAGTGCATCAAATATGTGAAAAGAAGTTATGTACAATATTTGAGTCTAAGTTAACTGAATAATTTCAAAAACCTTTGATTAAAAATGTAGATGAAGTTACAAGAACCATGGGTAAGTAGGTTATGTCAAGAGTTTGGTTTAGAAGTGAAGTTTATGAGCAAACATTTTGGGTACTTTTAACTTAACTTGTTGAATATTTTAATACTTTTATATTGCTAAAATGTTATATTATAGTTAACTATCAGCTGTAAGAATTAATTTTGTTTAATTGCTACAGGACCAAGAGTAGTTGCTGCTCCACTAATTTAGATTGTTACATTAGTTTGTAGAAAATGTGAAGAAATAGTGTTAGATACCCAACAAAAGTGAAAGAATAGTGCATCTAAATCTTAAAATCTAATATGAAATGGATTATCAACAATATGATACAGTAGGTAGCTGCAATTGTTACTAAATTAATATTATACAGATCTATGCATGCTAGTTTGGAAGGTAATTTGTTAGCATTAAGGGCTTAGTTGCTTTTTGTTGCATGAATTTCCTAAATGCCTGACAATGAATAAAAAAAAAAGAAGATACTAAATATCTGAGTGTGTATTCAATATCATCTTAATCTGTATTAAAATTGACTTCAGTCAAATTAATTTTAATATAGATAGGAATCAATTAAAATTCCATCTGAAACAATAATCTCTCTTAATAAATGAAATAGATTTGAACTTTTTGTTTTTTACCTCAAAGATGATTTTCATTTCATCTTGTTTGGAATTAAGATTGTGATCTCAAAGTAAAGTAGAGGTATCTCTCGTTTTTTTGGTTCTCCATAAACTATAGAACGTTCTCATTAACAAGTGTCCGCATTTTCTGTAATTAAAAAGACATACATCTTAACAATTGGCACACTAATTTGTCATTTATGAAAATTAGAAGATCTTCTTAGAAAATTTAAGCTTTATAAAGATTAAGTAACTTTAAAAGATGCTTAATGCAATCTAATAAAATTATTTAATTTAATTAGAATACAAAATTTTTTTTTTAAAGTTCTTGAAAACTATTTTTTAATATCAAATAAAAGGTCAATTTTAATTAAAAAGGAAAGATAATTGCTTTTAAAATAGATTAAACTCATTCAATTTTTAAATAAATAATAAATTTTATTCCAAAAGTAGCTGCACCATGTACCATTTGGGAACGTTGAACATTCCACCATTTGACCCAATTATCTTATTAATTGCCAAATCATTTAATTAAAATAAAGAAGATTCAATTTATACAAATGAATGAAATAATATCACTTTTTAAGATAAATTAAATGTTTTATAAGTTGAGATTTATTAAATATCTGTTTTAAAAGCACTATAATTTAACTAATTAGCCATATTGGATTTTCAAACTCAATTAGGTATCCAAATTTTCAATTACCTTTAAAAAAATCAATAGAAAAGTAGATAAATTTGTTATAATTTTGTTGCTTGTTAACTATTAAATAAATTTTATAATAACTTACTATAGTTTTAATACATTTCCATTATTTAATTTTACTTACATTAACTGAGATGAACTTCACTTTCAGGACATCTTGGGAGGAAGAGAAGCTGTGGAGTGGGCGGTAGGGGGGTAAAAAAAAGAAATAATTTTGGGGCTTTTTATAGTTTCTATTTATGATTTCTTTAATTTTATTAATTAATTTATTAATTTCTCTTTTCATTATAATTTTGTTTTGTTAATAAATTCATTATAGATATTCCTACGTGAACTTTGACAAATAGTAAATCATTCTAAAAAGTTTTCAGATTTAAATTTAACAATTACTTTTAATGATTTAAATTTTTAGAATTTTTGTAAAAGTATTATTTTGATTTTTAAAAATAAAAAAATTATTTCTGTTCGATTGTATTAATTGTATTATGTCACTGCTAATCCTAATCGCCTTATATGACGTCACTTCTTTTCCAGAATAGAGTAAAAGTACCGTTGTCCGCCATTATATCGTAAGTTTCTAATTTTGAGTGCGTTTAAATTGGACAATTTTACTGATTTTTGTATGAAAATTATTGGTAAATAGAAGTTTTTTGATTGTTTAATTAGTAAGTAGTAATTTAAAGAGTGTGTGCGCGTGAATTGAAGATACATTTGGAAAATAAGATGCTGGAAAGCTGGGGGGTTCCCTCAGGTATGAATTAAATATTTCAGTCTTTAATTTTCCTTCATCCAGTGAAAATAGGTTGCCTTTTTCAAAAGTTATAAATTATTTTCAAATTTACAATAATTTTGCGTAACTTAAAATTCCTCCTAGATACAATATCCACAGAAAATTATAAATTTTCACTTTTTTTTGCCCCCCACCCACTTAAGGAGGATATTGGAGAATATTTTTTCTGAAGTTTAAAGCTAAGTATTTCCAGAAGTTCGATGGGAATCAACTTCAATGTCCTTGGTTCCCTAAAAATTATTTGGAATATATTTCAGCCATTATTTTCTTATTTTTGAAATTTAAGCTTTTCCCCCCTTAAGTAGAAGTGAGAACTTGATTTAAACACAAAACAGAACTTCGTTATAATATTAAATAATCTACAATTTATAGTTCTAACCTTTTTTTCGATAGTATATTGCATTCAGAAGCAACTAAATTGGATATTAATTCAAAGGATTGAAATGGATCTAAAGTATTAGCTGCAATTTAAATTTTTTTAAGAAATTCTATAAGTAAGTATATTTAAATTTTGCCAGCAGTAACATTCAACACTTACTGACTTCCAAGATTTCAAGATGATCTGCTGTTAATATTGCATTTTGCAAAAAATATTCTGCCAAAATAGATTAATGCATTATTTAATGGAAAATTCAACTTTTATTATAAAGATGGATTCAATCATTTTAGAGTATTTGACTTTTCAGTTACCTTTTTTTTAGCTGCAGTTTTCATCCTATTAACTGTTTTATTCTAGAGAAAGGCAACACGATCTTGTTGAAGAATAACGATGATTTAGTTCGAATAATTGAAGAGATTTTTTCAAATCAGTGTCTAATGCCAACTAAAACTGTGTAAATTCTTGTTGAAGTGTAAATATAAGTTATAGCAAAATTACTAAGTTATTTTAGCACAAATCCACTTCTCATAAATGAATTAAATACATTTTTAGAAGTAGGAACATTCGCCATCATAAAATTTTTCATGTTTTCATAAAATAGAAAGCCACTTACCTTTATTTTAATAAATTTTACCGCATTTTTTATCCAATTTCTTGTTAGTTTGAAGTTTTACTAAAGGTCAAAGTAACTTTTTGTTACAAATTCATGATTTCATGAGTATTAATGGTGATTTCAAAACCCTCTTTCACCAAGAATCGATGATTTGTTATCTACTCAAGTTTATGTATTCATTAAGTTTAATTTTCAATGATTGCTAGTCAAAATTTAAGATGTTTGTATTCATCAATGGAATTGAAGAGGATTTGGCGAGATGCTGTGGTTGCCAACTAATTCTTTTACAGCTTTCAGTCTTTTGTTCTTGTTAATTCTAGGATTTCTTTCTTTCTAATAATATGAAAGTACCTTTCAAGAAGTATAGTTGCATTTAAAGATGCACTATGCATCTAGTTCACGGTAGTAACAATTTTGTTAAGATCATGTTTTTTAAGTTCGTAATTTTTAATTGAAAGCTGTATAAACTCGAATACTGTACTTAGATAAAATTTATATACATTTTCAAGCCCTAAATCCACTACAAGTAAAGTTGAAAAGTGTAAATCTTGCTGAGTTCATTCAAGTTGTTTAAAATGAACTTAAGCACAACTTAACACTCTATTTTGTTTGCTTAAAGTACATTTAAATCGGACTAATACCATTTTTATTGAAATTTTAAAAAAGGAGAAGATAAAATTAGCTACATTTTAGATTGTATTCCTATATTTCCAAATTGTATCTCTCATGGCAGTAAATTTAGGAATTGTACAAAGCGTTTTTCCAAGTTTTATAACGCCATAAAGTATTTAGGACTTTGAACACCAGTCTTACAAGTAAGACTTCTGATTACCAGTTTAAACAAAGCTCTTATTTTGTGCTTAGGGGTTACTTTTTTGCGTTAACAATAGTAGATAAAAAAAAAAACATGTCATGCATTTAAGCAGAACAGAACATGGTTATGCTTCATGAAATAAGATGAAAACTGGTTTTGTTAGTTTTAATAAAAAGAATTCAGAATTAAATTTTTGGTTGTTAGAAAATTAGTTGCAGCTAATTTGAAGCGGATTGTATAAACCATTTGTAGTTAATGTTCTTAAAGAAGGTTATATTTGAGTGGTTGAGTCTGTTATGTAATTTTGGATGAATTTGTGTTTGCATTCAAATTTCATTATTTCTCTTGAGTCTTTTATTGTTTTCAGTTAATTTTAAGTGTAATTCTTTTTACTACTGGGCCATGATAAAACTAAAAATGCAGGTATATCTTCATTGTAATTCATATTATGCATGAATTGGTGTCTCACTACAGAGTTTTGTATCCTTAATATAGTTCTAAAATCATTGAAAAGTTCGCATTTAATGGTAAGATCTGATTTGTTCCCTCAATTTATGTTTACATTGAAGATGTTCCTATTATCAGATTCTTTGATTAGAAAAAAAAAGCTTAGCTTCAATAAACAGTTACTGAAAAGCTTCCAGATGTTAACATTGAGTTATTGCATCAATTATATCAATGTATTCATTACCGAAGAGAAAATCAGCACTTTTATGAATTGTATATTCTTCAGTTATTCAAATTGTATATATTTTTTTTAAATTTATCACCCTGTTGTTCGTGGGGGATTCGAGGAGCCGGCCGTTAGGGTTAACTATTCCATGGAACCAACCCATCCTACTCCCCGCATTGCCCATTCTAGATATTATGAAGAATGCTGGAGGTTCCCAACTAGGTGTTAATACCTGTTAACTAAACAGGATGCTTCTAGAAGCTTGGGACCCTCTACCCATGCCATACCATGCCACCAACGTTTCCCCAGATGTGCTTCCTCACTTTAAAAAGAGAACGAACCTCTCCGAGGAAGTTCTCACTCTCCCCACTAGGAAAGGGGTAAGCATTTAAAGTGAGGTATAATCTCCCTTGTGTTCCGTACAAGGAACATCTCCGCAAAGCCCTTCTCAGTTATTTCAAAATAGTGCCCAAACTAAAAGACTAGGACTGTTAGCATCATCTCCCTTGTGTTCCATACAAGGAACACCTCCGCATAGCCCTTCTCGGTTATTTCAAAATAGTGCCCAAACTAAAAGACTAGGACTGTTAGCATCATCTCCCTTGAGTTCCATACAAGGAACACCTCCGCAAAGCCCCTCTCAGTTATTTCAAAATAGTGCCCAAACTAAAAGACTAGGACTGTTATCATCATATCCCTTGTGTTCCGTACAAGGAACACCTCCGCAAAGCCCTTCTCAGTTATTTCAAAATAGTGCCCAAACTAGAAGACTAGGTCTGTTGTAAGGAAGTGATATCCTTTCCAACCTACCAAGCTGCTTTATCTAGAGGGGAAAGAAAGACTATTTTGGTCTAATTACCTCATCACTTCTTTGTACAGAACTTGCTCTCTGACAGACTATTCCTTACAAACTACTGCCAAGTTTTTCATTCAAACTTAACTAAACAATTCTAGCAAATACAGATTCCCATTAACTTATAGTCTTATCTGACATGAACGATTAAATTTAGTACATAGTTTTGGCCAAATCTAACTTAGCAGCAAACGTAGGTCTATTCTTGTTTTTCTAACTTTGTAGAACTCATTTTTTTTTACTCATTCTTTTGCTCCTCTAATTTAAGGAAATTGGAATTAAAACTTGAAGAAAGATCAAACAAAGAATTGTCAAAATATTTTTTTAAAAACAAGTTCTCGCCCTGCCGATGAAATCTTTCGTCAAAAGACCATTTTCTCTCTACTTAACACCGAATGATCTTTGAACACTGATGTTCATGACATGAAGTGAACTCTTATTTAGGGAGTTCTGCAGTAATCCCAGCCTAAAATAACAGAACAACTGTTCAATCTGAATACTCACTAGACACACATTGAGAGACTATAGAGATGTATGCAACTATTTCTTGTTCGCAAACTCTTAAACTTGTCTTCCCAAATACATTTACTCATAGTAGATCTTTTAGATCACAATGCATTTAGTATCTTTGAAGTGTTCACTTTTTAATCTACAACCATTATGTTAATTCTAAAATTCCATTTAAGGTAATAATCTCTGGTAGAATTCTATAGCGATTTTGGCAGAACTGTTCACATTAGGACTGACTACCCTTGGTTACTATTTTGGTGCTTCATAATGGAAAAATTAGTACCTTCATGACGAAGAACTTAATTCTGAGAATGCCCAATCATGCACAAGTGTACTTAAGGGAAAAATAAGATGAACTCAGTTAGTGAATTGTTTGAATATTTAGAGAAGCAAAATGAGTTGCCTTTAAGACTGAATTTCGTGCAGATTCTATTTGGGGGGGTTGGAGTTATTTTGGATATTTAGTGAGACCTAAGAACTAGGTCATCTTCAGGGCTTACACTTATGAACACTGAAGGTTTTACATTATGGGCGTTTGCCTTAAAGGTTGGGGAGGTCTTTGGTCCTGACTGTTGTAAGGTACTATGCCTGAAATTCGCAATAATCTTTATTCCCCTTATTAAAACAAACTTCCAATCAGATTTAAGATTATATTTATTTATTTTGCCCACAGCCAATTATTGTTCTTGATGTTTTTTTTTTTTAATGGCGGTTCTTCTTTTTAGTTTAAGATATTTATTTCCTGTTTTTACTTTTCTGTTACAGAACCATGAAATTGGAAATTTAGCGGAAATGATTCTAAAAGTGTTGTACATCGTTTCCCTGCTGCCCTTCCTCACCCTGTCCGCCGAACAGTGTTCAAGGTAAGTTATTTTCAAAATCTTTTCAAAATTCTTTGTGTTTATGAATTTTATTTTTCTTTTTTAAATTGTTTTATGTTCTGTTTTATTTATTTTATTTATCCTTTTAATGTAATTTACACCTGTAGCTACAGGGTACAATAGGTAAATGCGATAAGTGTATGTGAATAGCGTGGCAGACGTGAATGACGGTCATCCAGTGATGGCCACCATTAGTCACCCAGTTGGTCACGGGGCCAACGGCGCCTCAGCCGTCTTCGAGGTTTGGAGGGTAGCGTAGTTGAAGACAAGTTTGCAGCTAGAGGGTTGGGATGAAGTGAGAGTTTTTGGTGAAAATTTTTGTATCGAATTTTGGCAAGTTCGGAGATAAGTGGAATTTGGAGATCTGTATGGATTGTGTGGTTGCTAACATAGAATGGGAGCGTCTATTATGCGGCGGAGTATTTTGGATTGGAGTGTTTGCACAGTCTATTGATGTTGCGATTTTTTAGCTGTTCCGTAAAGTTCGAGTCCGTAAGTCCCATATTGGTGGTGAGAAGAGCTGTATAGAGTCGTCGTTTGTTCTGTAGTGAGAGTTTTGAGCTTTTGTCGAGTAGTCTGGCTAGAAGTTTGTATCGTTTGTTTAGTTCGGTACGTTTAAGTCTCGTATGGGGGTTACAGGTAAGTCTCTTGTCTAGGTACATTCTAAGGTACCGCACATGGTCTCGTATGGTGGGATAGGTGTATGATGTAAGAAGACAGGTGGTGGAGTTTGACGTTTGAGTGTGAAGACTATGTATTTAGGCTTAGTTGGGTTAATTTTTATACGCCAGTTTTCTAACCAAGGTTCTACTTTTGCAAAGCTAATAATGAAATACAATCTTATATTTAATTTTTAACAATATGACCTTTATTAGGTCAATACAGTCCCTCATTAGTGCCAGGTCAGATGGACAAATACTCCCTAAAGTGTTATCACCGTTCCCCAAAAGTAGGGTTATATAATTAAGGGGTTTTTTCCCCCCCATTGGCCACTAATCTTCTTGGATAAGGCTTGACTTCTTCAGCTGAAATCGGACCTTGCTTCAGCTGAATAGAATGCTATCCCAAGTCTGAGGTGTCTGTCCATAACTTGGCCAAGCTGGATCTTCCAATCGGAGAATCTAGGCTTTATAGTGACCAGTTATGATCTGAGTTCCTGGAAATTAATGTACTATTGATTCAGTCTCCAGTGTAGTCTCTGTTTGTGTAGAGTACAGTTGCTCGTTTGAATTCTTGGAGTTTAAAGAAAATGTAATATTAATTACCTTAAAATTGTAGAAACATAACTTTTGTAAGTGCGTTTTACACCATTTTTTTGTTTCTTTCTTTTGGTCTTTTGTAATCCAAGGTTTCAAAACCTTTCTCCCAAAACAAGTCCAGATAATATTTCTAGACTCTAAAAGATGAGTGTCCAAGCGAACTCCTCTCTGATGACCAAGCCAAGTATCGTTGGAGTTTTACCATTGGATAGCTTCATTCTGCAAGTGTTATGGACATTTTATTTTATCCCGTTGCTCACAGCGCTATTACAGCTGAATTAAGGTTTTTTTTTCTATTTTCTATTCATCATCAGAGGATTCAATAGTCAAGCAGCACTCTAACGTGCCCAACATTCAGTAATATACGCTTTCATAGTACAAGGGTAGTAATGTAGATTTGAATGTGCAGTTTATCTGGGCTATTTATTCCTCTAACTTTAGATCATTAACTTCGAAAAGTCTGAAGTTTTAAAGTATAAAAGTTTTTGAACGTGTTTTGGTGTTGATGAGGCGTTAAGGGAAATGGTATGGCTGAAGGTTGCAGGCTTCCCTAAGGTGCTAGGCTCCTCTATATCTACATCTATACGAATATGTATATACAAGGCTAAGGCTTCTTCTTACTTAATGTACGAATATAGGTACGTTCTTGTGTGAGTTAGAGTGGTTGTTTAACGATGAAGTATGCCGAGTGCGGCCCCGCTTCTTCCGGCTACTTTACCGTCCTCTCTCTCTCACAATGACGTGCAGCGAGAGAGCATATCCACGCAAGCGCACACAGCGTAAAGTGTGGGCGAGGTGAGGGCAGAATAGAGTTCCCATGGAATGGGCTCCATAGTTGGAACTGTTTTTGGGGGTCTCGCACATTACACGGATTAATGATAATTTTATTCATAACGAGTAACGCCGTTATCCTGTGGAAGCTTGTTAGCACCACCGGGTGCATGGCAGGGCCGGAAGTAGAAGTCACCGGGACAACGACTTAGCGGAAGAAGCACCCTTTCACTTGCTTATTCCCCGTCAAACACTTTGCCCCCTACTCTGTTCGCGTCGTTGCTACATCCCCCTAGGGCATCTTTCTTCAACCTCCTTCACTAAACACACTAGGGAAGTTAGCTGGTTGTGCAAGGGGAAACCTGGAGTGAGCTAGTAAGACGTTAATTGGCGTACTCCTAGAGTTGGTGACGTAACAATGACGCTCATTAACGCTGCTAGCCCTTCTCTTTCCTTAACACCACCGACATCACATACACAGCCGCAGATATTCGTCATAATATCCAAAAGTTCTGATAGTGAAACTTCCCCAAACTTGTGACAATTGATAAATTTTACTTCATTCCTTCTAAAAGAAAGAAGTAATGGAATGAAGTTTGTAAAAAGAGACTTCCATAGCACTAGTTTCGTCCCGTTTTACCCGTTAAGCCAACTGAATTTTAAAGATGTTTAGTTTTGAAAATATTCAGTTTAAAATTTTTAAACTTAACTCTTGTGCAAATGGGCATTAGTGACCCAAGAGCTAGTACTAAAAAAAAAAAAAAATGAACAAAATTTGACCCACGTCTCAAAAAGGTTCGCCATCCCTGTCATAGACTGTTTGTGTCCAAAATCTCCTAAGCGGAAGTGGCATTTTATCAAAAAGAATCATCATACAGTACTCATTGACCTCTTTTTCTTTGTGGAAAGTCACAATAAGGGCACTTTTAGAAGAGTTGGATTGGTTACGTTTCCTCTCTCTGTAACAGCGCCATTTCCACCTTATGTACGAACGGTTCTGCCATGTTTAAAACATCAGGAAGAATTAAATGGATTGCCAAAATTCCCAGTTTTAAGATAATTTTTCCAGGCGGAAGTAGCTCGTTTCTAAATGGATTTTCCTCTTTGATTTACCCCTCCCCCCCAAAAAAAAGGCTCCTAAGATTTTTCTCTTAAGCTTGGTTAACTCTTAGCCATTCATTGAGATCTGCAGCTTCTATTTGTATTGTTATTGGTCAATGGGCGGGCGGATCCTGTTCTTCACGGCACTGCAGGCTTTTGTTGGGCACATTTTCTTCTTTTTTTTCCAGAAGAATTGGATTAAGAGGACATTTGGGAGAGGAGGGAGGTTACGTTCGCTTCTTAAGTGCTATTTACGGTTTGTAGCTCAGTTGAATGTACAGTCCCTAACTTCCTGTAGATTATCAAGGAAAATTAAATAAGTAGCTTTCGAAGAAAATCCATTAACCACTTTGAAAAGTCCAACTTTACTGACCGTATTTTTCAATCTTTTTTTTTTCCTTCAATTTGGCTTCAACGATTTTATTTATATTTCCGGCACGTAGATTATTTAATTTTTCTAGAATTCTCCTTTCCTATTACGTCACTTCATTGTAATGCACTGTTCTACAAACCGTGTATTGCCAGGAAGTGAAATGAAGATTTTTTCCAAATTATGAGTTTGAATCACATTTATAGATTTAGAATTTTGGGATTTACAGTCTTGCAATTATATTACATTATATTTGAAATCTTGCAGATTTTAGTTTTGAGGCTCTCAGAGTTTAATTTTTGGTTAAACTTGATGTACTAGTTTTTTATACTATCCATATTAGTATATAAATATTTTAAGACGGGTTTTTTAGATCCGTATTTTTTATTTGAAACAATTTTTCAGGGGCATTAAATTAAGGGCATTTCCGGAAAATGGGGATTGCCTCTAAGGGCTATTTTTCAGTAATGAACGGGCCAATCTCTTGTGCGCTGGTAAATGGGGTTACCATGTGCTGCATTTCAGGGTAACAAGCTGTATAATGTTAATAAGAATTAAATATGACTCAAATGTTCTGAATTCAAAGAATGTTTATGCGATAGAACCTTGAGTATAAGTAAGAGGAAGTAAGAGGAGCAATGAGCGGAAGTAAAAGGAGCAATGAGAGGAAGTAGGAGGAACAGTGAGCGGAAGTAAGAGGAGCAATGAGAGGAAGTCGTGTGAACATTTTCACCAGATTTTCGAAACTTTATTGTTTTATCGTATAAATATTAATGTTAAATACAATGCACATCATGTTCTGTTATAATTAATAATCTTTCGACTTGCTAATGGGTTCTGTACGTTACAATTCACTAGATCTTGAGGTAAAGAATTCTATTTTGAAGGCTCTACAAAGATAACGGCTTAGTTTTTTTTTCTAATTTGCTGCAGCCTGTATCTTGGAATAGAATCGCGTGCCCTATGATGATGGAAGAATATTCGATTTTGGTCCAATCAACGTTCAACGATCAGCAAAAAATTTAATTGAGTGACAAAATTTGATAATGAGCATAGAAATTATTGTAATAAGAGCTTTTGTCGTTTAAGGAGAATTCCAGGTATATTATTCAGGTGTGCAGGTGTGTTTGTACACGGACAGAAAGGGCCAGGACCCTGTTAGTGTCACTGCGGTATTCCATGCGTCCTGTCAGCCGGAGATAAATGCCAAGCAGTCGACCTCTACGCCCGTGCCCCAAACATTCTGGGAGATAGAGATAGAACAGGGTGTCACATACTCAAACTATCTACCATTGCAGTTCACTCTCACTCGCATATTAGGATCCACCGGCAAGTGAAACCCAAAAGGGAGGCCGCTGTTCCCTATGTTCGTCTCACCCTCTCTCTCTCTTCCCAGTACCTATCCCTTAATGGCTTTCCCTTGTCACATGGATGACTCAGAGTACTCCTGCCAGAAACAGTCCTGTTAGTTTGCGTTCGCACGTTTCTTAACAAAAAATAGATAAATACTTCTTCATTCTGTATCATTCAGACTCCACTTTACTCCCTCCCAAAGAAAGGCAGAGAAGTGCACTTTAAGTTAATTTCAATTTGAAAATCTCGGTTTCTGTTTGAATTGGAATTTTCGCTAGTAATGTAGTAACGCTAGTTTAATGTATTTCAGATCAGGTTAGTGATTTAAAGGCTTGGACACACAGAAAGCGGTCTGTCGCGGCGGGCTATGATCTCCGACCAAGGCGGTCAGGCGGTCTTGTTGTTTGACACAATGTTGCATCATCTCTGACAAACAGAACGCGGTCTACCGCCCGCGGGCTAGTCTTTGTCGCGACGAAAAGCGATCTGGTAGTACAAAATTACAGATTTCAACGTGACCACCCTGCCACCTTTGATCGAAAATGATTGAAGAAATTGAAATTTTTGCAGGTAAATGTGCGCAAATACAGATTTTTGTTTGATGATTCACACGGTCATTATAAAAATATTTTTTTAAAAAACCCTATCTTCATGTGACTCCAGTTCGATACTTAAGGCGGTGGTATTCCCCTAATTGTTCTCTCTTCTTATTGATCTCATGCACCTTAACTTCGTCTTTTCTTCTTTTTGGCTTTGCAAAGCTATTAGCAGAAGGAGTTGTTCTTCGTCCGAGCTCATACTCAACATATAAAAATTAAAACAAAGAACAAGAAAACGCACTACTACTTCTCAAGAAGAAAGCTACCAAACTGTTCTGGTTTTTATCGTAGTAAATAAATTTAGCACGTCACATTTCGCAGTTGTCATGTGGGACACAAATTATTCTTTATAAAACTACAATATCATCTACTACCATCTGATTTTAATGTGTCCAAATTAAAGACAACGCTGTTATTATATTCTTTTACTAATTTAAACCTTTGAGAATAAATTTATCTTGAGATGGTAGTAAGGTTGAAGATTGAGAAGGCCTACGTGAAATTGCTACATCTGTATAAGATGAATGTAATTAGTGTAAGCGACAGCTAAAACTCGGCTGCCAAAACCAGTTGGGTTTCAGTTCAGCTGTTTAGTCAAGACAGCTTTGCTGACTTGACAACCAAGCTTCTGTTAAAATCTGGTCATATGCCCGACAGTCATGCTCTCCAAACTGACTTACCTGTCATCACCAATCTAATTAGTGTTCTCCATCTCTTTAGAATATTACCTGCAAGCTTAATGGCATGACAATTGTGATGTTCGCCTTATTGCCTTAAACTGTAGCTATAAGTCTGTCTGTTCAAGCATTTTTGGTGATCTTTATAGGCGGGAATATTTTTTGGCTATTAGGATAATAACACATTACTTTGAAATTTAAAAAATTATTATTTCATCACACAAAAATCTAATGTAAACACATGTCACAAGATTTCTCGAACATAGAATTTTTCTCTCAATGTTTTTTTCGACTTCACAATCGATCACCATTTTCTCGATCTTTTCATTCATTGGTCCAGCCAGTTATCGTTGTTGCAGCTATAGAACGTCGTCGTTTTTAGCAACTGTCCAGTGCAATGATCTTTACCTGGAAAATGGACTTTTAAATCTAATCTCTTTCGAAATTTATAAAATGGTTTAAAGGTTCAAAGGACTGAAAAGTCAGACCATTTCCTTACATTCCTTTTTGCTCTTCACCATCCCTAAACCAAATCCCCTTTTTTCCCCTAACCAGTTAACATCCTCAAAACAATCTACAATGATTCTCCCACCTCCTTGACCACCCCTCGTTTGCTCGCAGAATACAAGATATAGAAAAGGTATTTACGAGGGTCGTTTGAAAAGTCCGTGCAAAGTCTGAGAGATAGCACCACTGGCGCGTATCGAGGTTATGTTTAGTTAGTAGCATCTCTTGGAAGAACACACACCAAGTTTCAGCCAGATCGGTCTATTTCTTTGTATTTGGCATTCGTTTGAATCGAGGAAGTCAAGTGATTTTCAAAAAAAATGGACGAAAAGGAATTTCGTGTGTTGATTAAACACTACTTTATGAAAGGCAAAACGCCTAAGGAGACTAAAGAGAAGCTTGATAAACATTATGGTGACTCTGCAACTTCGATTAGAACAGTTTATAAGTGGTTTCAAAATTTTCGGAGTGGCCATATGGGGCACAAGTGACGCTGAACGTTCTGGACGCCCTGTTGAGGTTACTACTCCAGAAATCATTGATAAAATCCATGATATGGTGATGGATGACAGAAGAGTGAAGGTGCGTGAGATTGCAAGGACGGTTTGCAGCTGTTCCAGAAGAATCCGCAGGACTTTAAGCGTCGTTTCGTCACTGTGGATGAAACATGGATACATCACTACACTCCTGAGACCAAAGAACAATCTAAACAATGGGTTACCAAGGAGGAATCTGCACCAAAAAAGGCGAAGACCGTTCCTTCGGCCGGAAAGATTATGGCGACTGTCTTTTGGGATTCGCAAGGAATAATCCTCATCGACTATCTGGAAAAGGGTAAAACTATTACAGGTGCATATTATTCATCGTTATTGGACCGTTTGAAAACCGAGCTGCAAGAAAAACGCCCTCGATTGGCCCACAAAAAAGTCCTTTTCCATCACGACAACGCACCAGCTCACACCTCAGCAGTTGTGGTCGCAAAATTAATGGAAATAGGGTTCCAACTCGTTTCACATCCCCCCCCCTATTCTCCAGACTTGGCGCCTTCGGACTACTATTTGTTCCCCAATATGAAGAAATGGCTGGCGGGAAAAAGATTTCATTCAAACGAGGAGGTGATTGCAGAAACGAATGGCTATTTTTCAGACTTGGACAAATCCAATTATTCGGAAGGGATCAACAAACTAGAGCAGCGTTGGACGAAGTGTATAAGCCTAAAAGGAGACTATGTTGAAAAATAAAAAAGGTTTACCCCAAAAAATTAAGTAGTTTTTATTTTTGCACGGACTTTTCAAACGACCCTCGTAAGAGCCCATTTATCAATCTTTAATTTCCATACAATCTTTACATATAAATTAGTTTTTGCCAACAATATTTGCATTTTAATAGATAATGCAAACATATAATAAATTCTTCTCTACAATGCAAGGCATTACCATTCGAATATGCACAAGGATGTTAAAATCCCATATATTCCAGTGGTACGGAATAGTGAGTTTGGTCCGTCTGTCTGTCCATCCAAGTTCGTTTCCTCATTTACCCTGGGATCGTTTTAATGGATGACTGATTTTTAAACATTTTTCTATATAAAAATAAAATATACGTAGATGCATTGAATGATAAAAAAAGGGGAATTTCAAATCTACGGTCCGAGAGTGTAAAATTTATTTTGCTATAAAATTGCTTGAATACATTTTATTGTTTTATTAATATTTAAAAACGAAAAAAAATTTTGTTGAAAGTGGAAATACTGCGATTGAGCATTTTTTCAAAACTTGCATGTTAAGTGCAATTAATATACATGAAAAACTAGAATTTTTTAGACTTAATTTTCGATACCTTTGTTTGTAATTACTTCAAAAATCTGTCCTGTAAAAGTAATGCCTATTTTTTAAGGCAGGCTTTTTTATGTTCAACTACCAAATTAGGTAGGTCGCGAACATAGGCGATTAGCAAACGTTCTTTACAATGAATTCTTTTGTTAAGCATAAAAACTAAAAGGTCTAGATCGGAGGGGATCGAACCCAGTCAAAAACGATCTTGAGCGTTGCCTCTGACCGCTCGGCTAGTGCGGCCCTAATATTACAGTATTATCTTAACTAATTACTGAGCTAACTTATAATTATCTATTTTACTTTTTCTGATTGCTCTTAAGAAAGTATTTTTCTGAATTAAATTTTCTTCGGAAATATCAGAACTGAATAAATGATTGGGCTAGAATTCCGGAAACGATTTTTAAGTCAGATGGAACCGGAAATTTCAGAATCAATCGTGATTCCTTTTCGACCTGGGTTTGAGGAAGGTAAAGTCATTTCAGTACTTGATTTATTCAATGTAATGTATAAATTATCATTATCCACAAACGGAACTAACCTGTGATGGCGACAAAATTCTACCGCTTATTTAACAACTACCATAAACTTTCACCTACAACTAATAATCAAAAAGGTTACTTAAGGGTGAGACAAAGAGTAACAAAAAAAAAAAAAAGTTGTTAGGGTCAAGAGTAGTTTCAGATATGTGAGGGAGTGTACAAAACATTGTATACAGTACCAAGCCCTTAGGGAGGATATTGTCGAAATGTTGTTTGGGATGGGATTACACGAGGGAAAAGCCCGGAGGTCAGTTTGTGTGATGTATGTGCGGCCCAATTAGGGGAAAGGTTTACAATATAGACCCTAAAACTAACATTCACCCTATACTCTTCAACACAAACATTGTTAATATCCCTTCACACCCCGGGTATACTAAATACCATCCCTAGCTGTTAAAGGGCGTTGAAGGTAATATTGTAAACGTGGAATATCTATTTAGCATTTAATGTCTATATTCTGTTCGAATATAATTGAGCTTCTTAACAAACAGAAAGTTATTTAGATATCTGATCAATGAAATATGTTTATGTATAATGAATGAATATATCATGTTCCGCGTACCTCTTTTACGCCCTAGAATTTTATTTATTTATTTTTTGTTTTAAATACGCGTCAACATCTTAAGGTGATTGGCGCCTGGAGGTTATTTCGATGCACTACCTGTTTCCGGACACTGTTCTCTAGTTTTAAAGTAACATGAGAAGTTAGGATGTGAGTAAATCTCACGGGCCAACATCTGGATTCAAAATCGGGATCTCCTTGTTTGGAATCCAGTCTGGAAGCGTAGACAGTTGGAACGTTGAGTCAATTCCCATACTTCGATGACGTATGACCAAAATAGGTTGCATTAACAGAAGAGATATATAAGAGTCTTTTGTTAGTTAGTTTAAGTTTCGATCGTTTGTCAAGTAGTAACTCAAGTAGAAGTTTGTAGCGTTGGTTAGTTTCTTGTCTTTTCAGTCTAGTATGGGGATTCCATGTCAACCATTTTTTTAGGTACAGTCCAAAGTAGCGTACTTTGTCCACAGTTGGTGTAGGAGTTTCATGAAAACGGGAGGTAGAATTTTTCGTCTTAGAGTAAATACTACGTATATATTTTGATTTTGTAACGTTAGTTTTAAATCGCCATTTGTTAAGCCAGTCCTGTAAGTGGTTGATGTGCGTTTGAAGAGATAAGATTGCAGTATTGTCTGCAAAGGTGGAAAGGATGGTATTTGGATGTTGAGGTATGTGTGCTGTATATAAGGAGTAAAGAAGAGGACCTAGGATGTTGCCCTAGGGAACACCAGCTCGCGCTAGATGGGTGGATTATTCTTAAATTTTTTTTTTTTTAATCATTTATTTAGTTACAATCAACGCATTTTGCGTTATAAACAACAATGATAACAATAAATAACATATCACACACATAACAGAGTGCAGAAGTTACCCAACGGTAACACTCCAAAAAACATTCTAAATTCTACTGACTCTCTTCATCAGAGAGGAGATCGCGAGGCCACTGCTTTTTAAGACGTCTAAGAAGTGTTGTCTGGAAATGTTCTTGAAGATAGATGTTGTATAAGTGGATTGCGATGTGTTTGAATGTTAAGATGGAATTTTCTGAATCGTGTTTTCAGCAACTTGTGTGTTGCACGAAAGTAATGTTCAAGTCTGTGTGCCATGGTTTGATTGGTGACGTAGAAAGTGAGCGTTTACTATAGAGCGAGGAATTTTAGATTGCCAAGGACCTAGATCCTTTGCAGATTTGAGCGTTTGGTTGAACCCCTCACAGTTCGATGCCATAAGCCCAGACTGGCTTTAGTATAATTACATGGTATAAGTCTTTTGTGGTCCAGAGTGAGTTTTGATCTGTTGTCGAGTAGTCTTTTCAATTGTCGGAAGCGTCTATTGAGTTCTGTTCTTCTTAAGTCTGAGTATAAGGGTTCCATGTAAGTCTTCTGTCTTAAGGTAAGGCCCAAGGTAGCGGACTACGTTGACTACTGGTAAAGGAATTAGATTGTGAAAGATAGTAGGAAGAATGATTCGTCGAAGTGTGAAAGTAATGTTTGGAGATTTTGTTTCGTTCAGTTTGATAGCCCCATTTTTTGAACCATTTTTCTAAGGAGGTGAGGTGAGACTGAAGGTTTCTATGAGCTATTAATGCATCTCTTAAAATTTAATTTTCAAAAAGTACAGCAGTCGGTACTGTGCACTATATGATGAACAAGTAGGAGAGGGGAATGTTTGAAATATCTTAGATTCAAATCATTTATCTGGGATCAGTTACAATTCACAGCGGAGTAACCGGAACTTACATCCAGTTTTCATAGTAAAACTTGACTTCCTCTCCAGCTGCCCATTCATCTACCCACACATAATCAAGAAATAACTACAACATCCGCCATGTTCTCTCATATCCATTAAAATTAATTTAGGTACAGGACTTCCCTATTTGGTCCATCCTTTGAAAAAGAGCATAATGTTGCTAATTCTTTAGCATGGTACCAATATTGATTACCTTGTTCACATAGCGAAGCTCCACTTCTCCAATCAATCCATTGTTACCAGCTGTTTCGATAAACGAAGCAATCAGTTGGTAATTAAGTCACAAGTGAAATTTAAATTCTGATTTGAACCTCTAAAAGTGGGTTCTTTTTGAATAAAGTGTTGATTTACATGAATATACATCAAAACGGGTAGAAATTTTATTACGTACTTGATCAGCATTATTATTTAGTGATTTCTTTATCATTTCCCCCTCCAAAATTATTTGAATTGTTTTCAAAAGTTATTACATTTTATTAATTCTCGAAAAAAATTAATAATTACTATCGATTTATATTTTCCAAATTTGAGATCTTCCCAAAAAATATTTTCTGGCGAATACTCGGCATTGTGGAAAATTCTTGGATAAATAATGGAGCCTGTTTTCTCATATTTCAAGTACCATAAATTATAGGAGTTCTTGTGAATTTGGTCTCATGTTCCCCTTAGGAAATCAAAAAATACGATAAAGTATTTTTACATCTTCAGCGGCTAAAGGAAAAGATCTGAAGTTTAGTGATTGTTTTCTGCATGTTTAGTGTACGAGGTGTGTTCAAAAAGTAACGGGAATGTTTAAATTTCGCGGGTTTGGAGAGTCTGATTGTAAAATTTTTTTTTTTATTATGTTGGTACACATGCCCCTGAAGTACGATAAAATTTTCAGTAATATTCATTGTTTACTTCTTAAGTGGCAGCCGTTAAGGTTAGACGTGTTTTTCGAGCTTGGCGATTTTTGTTTGTTAAAAAAAATGGATCAAAGAATTTGTATTAAATTTTGCGTAAAAAATGAAATAAAGTGTGTGAAATGTTAATAAAGGCATATGGTGAGTCTGCTATGAGTAAAACAAGGATTTACGAGTGGTATAAGCGTTTCCAAGATGGCCGCGAAAACGTTGAAGATGACGAACGACCTGGACGTCCAAGCACATCAACAACCGATGAAAACGTGAAAAAAGTGAAAGAAATGGTTATGAACGATCGCCGAATCACAATCAGAGAAGTCGCTGATGATGTTGCCATATCAATTGGCTCATGCCATGAAATTTTTTCGGATGTTTTGGGTATGAAACGTGTGGCAGCAAAATTTGTTCCAAAATTGTTGAATTTCGAACAAAAACAGCGGAGAATGGAAGTTGCTCAAGAGTCACTCAATGAAGTCGACAACGATGCGGATCTACTGAAACGTGTTATAACAGGTGACGAAACATGGGTTTACGGATATGATGTCGAAACTAAGGCTCAATCGTCCCAGTGGAGGCATTCTGGATCGCCAAGACCGAAAAAGGCTCGACAAGTGCGGTCGAATGTGAAGGTTATGCTCACTGTGTTCTTCGATTTTAATGGCATAGTGCATCATGAATTCTTGCCACAAGGTCAAACAATCAATAAGGAGTACTACCTACAAGTTCAACGCCGTTTGCGTGAAGCAATCCGAAAAAAACGCCCGGATTTGTGGCAAAACAATTCATGGATTTTGCACCACGATAATGCACCTGCTCACACTTCATTGCTTGTTCGTGAATTTTTGGCCAAAAACAAAACTTTAACGATGCCCCAGCCTCCATATTCGCCAGACATGGCTCCATGTGACTTTTTTCTATTTCCAAACATAAAGAGAACATTAAAAGGCCGTCGTTTTACAAGCATAGATGACATTAAAAGCGAATCGCTGAAAGAGCTGAAAGCTATCACAAAGATCGAGTTTCAGAAGTGTTTCGAGGATTGGAAAAAGCGCTGGCACAAGTGTATTGTATGCGAAGGGGACTACTTTGAAGGCGACAATATTAATGTAGATGAATAAATAAATATTTTTTCAAAAAAACGAAAATTCCCGTTACTTTTTGAACACACCTCGTATGTGTAAGTTTGATTGAAGTCGAATTCCTTAACACCAAACGCATGCAATAATCTCTGGTGATGGATGAAATTCTGAAATCGATCAAGGCGTTCTACGACCGGAAAAAATCACAGATATTTATCAGCACCGGAAATCTAACCACATTTACATTAATTGAGCACATATATTGTAAAATTCGAATACGGTTAAAAAGTGTATAAGTTAGATGTTAAACTCTCGAGAATTGAAGTAAAAAAAAAATTGTTCACAGAAATTTTCTTCTTTCTTTTGAGTTTAAAAAAAAGAAAACTTTTCCGGCCTTTTTAGATGTTCCTGTTTCAACATGATCAAACACAAAACATAGTCCTCCAGTAGATAATTAATTTTACCATTTAAGCTGCGCCGTGTGTCGTCATACATACAAATTTTAACTATTATTGCGCATATTCCTCCCACAAATAATAATTGAAGTAATCATTTTTGATTTTAGCTCAAGTATTACTTGTGCATCAGCACAATGCAGCCCATTATTTTTTTGGTGCAAATTGTTTGATAATGTACAACGTGGTCCACTAAGAGCGATTAGGGCTAGGCTTTGCGAGAATAAAATGGGGATAACTTCACAGCCTCTTTTGGCTGTTAGGTGGTTAGATTCATCGCCTCATTTCCATAATATCCTCTATATCTCTCTCTTACCTTAAGGCAATTCTATTTGAATTAAGAGCATTATGTGGATTTAGCTTTTAATCCTTTAATATGTTTATTTAAAAGCAGATTATATCTAGTTTAGATTTAGTGAATTCAAAGTTTAACATAGCGTTAAATGCGGGTGTTGTTCTAGGCGGGAATGGTTTTTTTGTTCTTTCTCCATAGTTCAGTAATTACTTTATCGTATAGTTGGATAAGAGGCCCTTCTGTGGCCTTCAACATCTGGTTGCTGCTCAGGCTTCCTAAGAAGTTCTGTGGAAGTCCAAAAAGTAACCACTTCACGGTGCCAACATTGCGCTCTTTTCATGGTACCCCCTCCCAAAGTTATTTGTAGGATTGTTCCCCCCCATCGAGCGAGAACAGATAATCCCAAATCTAGAAGTCTTCGTGCTGCCTTTGACCGTCAGTTCCTATGTACCTAAGTAGAATGGAATAGAATAAATATTTATTTTAATAAATATATACATAAAATAAATATAGAAGTGTAAATGTATTATACATTTCAACCTTCTAATCTACTGAAGAAAGAGAAAAGTTAGGTGAGGAGGATTAGAATACAGGGAAAAAAGGAGAGGAAAAACCTGCAGCTAGTGAAGAGAGTTAGATTAGGATATGTTTTATTCTTCTGTGTCTGTATTTTGTAGAAGGATCTGTAGGAGGCTATGTCGCGGCAGAGTGGATTGGGATGGCAGTCTAGGATGGAAAGGAGTTTGAGTAGACCGGGGGATAATGGACGCAGTCTCCGTGGAGTGAGTCAATTCTAGTGCGTCGTGGAGAGTCTGTTGCAAGTCTGAGAAATTTGTTTTGCGTTATCCGAACTTTCTTGATGTTGCTACTACAAGTCAGGCTCCAGGCGGAGCAGGCAACATCGGCCTAATGACTACTTTGTAAAGGAGGAGTTTGTTAGTCACAGTCATTTTGGAGTCACGTGAGAGTAGAGGAAATAATAGTCATGTTGTCCAGTTTGCCTGCGTTTACTTTGTCCTGTACGTGCGTAGTGAAAATCAGTTTGTTGTCTAAAGTTATCCCTAAGTACTTAACATGGGTAGACCACGGAATGAGAGAGTTATTATATCTGATTTATCGGTTAAAAGTGGGTCTGCGTTTGGTGAAGAGTATAGCGTTAGCCTTGTGATTAATTTTAATTTTCCATTTGCTGCAGAATTTTGTAAGTCTGTCTATTGCAAGAGTAAGTCTGCTGGTGATGGTGTCCATTCTTCAAGATGACGTGTAAAAGGCCACGTCATCAGCGTACAAGGCAAGGATGACATGAGGAGGTTTGGGTAGAGGATTTAATGTACCTAAGTATCTCGTGGAAGGAATCACCACTAATCAGAGATCAGCTTTTGTCCGCCTTACATTGTTTCAATCTCAGTGAAACTCAAAGCAAACTATTCCTTGAGAAAATTCGATGATTTTTCCCTCCACTTTCATGGGTAATTTTCTTTAATTCTTCTCGGGTTTCAGACGTTCACTCTTCAAGTAATTAAATTCATTAAATTGAATGAAATAGTTTTCAATTATTCGAATGTTTATCATATAGCTTTGAATACTTTTTATTTTAATACTTAGTAAGCGGAAGTATTGTGATCTTATATCAGTCTATACGCGTCGAAAAGCTAAAACCAAATACAGAGATCGTATACGGTTGGAAAGGGTTTCTCAAGAACAATCGAATGGTAATATTAAAACACCATATGACAGAGTCAAGCTGTGCCGGGAACGTAAAAGAATGAATGCGGCCGAGCGGATCAACGACGGTGTCAGTACATTTGCAGATGGGGCGGTTGAAATTGAAATCGCTTCTACATCGACAACGGACTGTATAGGTATAGATTGTGTTCGATCGTCGATTATGAAGACACATTGGGCAGCAGCTATTCGTTTCCTTGATTTCATCCTAAATACATAAATAAAAATATTATATTATAAAAAATATAACCCGTTACGTAAACGTATTCACGTACAACACACGGCCATGTCCATGACACAGCCTCAGTTTTTTTTTTTGTGTGTTCAAGCTGTCAAAATCTATTAACACATGATTTCGCATGATATAGAGCTGATTATCTCGTACTTTGTTAGTCTGCTGAAGAATTCAATTTACTGATGTTAGTATGAGCTGAAAATTGATTGAGCTGGTTATTTGCGTTCGTGTACCGCTGTCATGTGTGGGTGTGTTTTTTTTTTGTAGGAAATGACAATGTGAACGGAAGTGTGTGTGTGTGAAGGAGATGGAGGCGTTTGGAGAAGGAGAGGATGCGATTTAGTGGAAGTGAATGTAACCCGGTATTAGGGAAGAATTCGTTGTTACGGAGGTGTCGAGGTGGTGGTAGCACTGTTGAGGATCTCCGTAGTCGAATACATGTAATATTCATGACCCGGACTGGGCCGGCAATTTCGCATCATTTGTACCAGCCGTTTGTAGCCGGGCCACATTCCCTCTTCGTCTTCTTTGTTATTCCTCTCTCTCTCTCTCGCTCGCTCTCACTCACACACCTTACTCTCTATACAAAGGATGGTGACTGAAGACCCTTCGAAAAGAAGCGACACCAGCAAAGAAATACACGACTTTGTATAACGGCAACACCAGCGGCTATACAAAAGGAAAAGCTAGTGATCTTTGGTGAAGAATGGTTGCCCCAGATCAACCGGAAATAGATGAAAAGTCTTTATGCCTGGGTTATTGGCGGTGGTGTGGCTTTGAATCGGTTTGGGTTAGTCAAGTAAACTCACCTCCCTGCCACCCCCAAATAGTATCGAAAAGTTGCTGCACACACACAAGATTGTCTACACTTCGACCCAATCAACACTTTTCCCTTCATTTGATTTAAGGGAAAGATTTGTTTTTTATTTGAGGGTACTGTGGGCAAAGAAAGGGTTACACCTATTCTACTGCTCTACCAGAGAGAAGGTGACTTCGGTTAAGGGTCTGGCCTTCGGTTAAGGGTCTGCTGCGACAAAAACTAACCTTTACTATCCCACAAAACCGTCCCAATATTGACCCAATATACCCATATTTCATTTTGCTTTTCCAGCTTTTCATTTCTGGAACCTTACAAACTGTTATTACAAGGAGGAATTTTCTTTATTAGGAAAATGCAACTATTTGAACAATTGCAAAACCTGGTTTGAACTCGAACATGATTTTTTTTCCTAATTATACTGAACTTTTGTACGAGTATATGTTTTCTGTGGCAGCGTTTGATATACAGTGGTCAAAAAAGTATTCATTCACTAAGTTTTTTTACTTTATCTACTGAACCCTTGTTTCTAGGATGACTATTTCTTCAGCACTGAAATCGAAGATAGTAACAATGAATTTAATGCTCTCATTTTCTTTTATAAACATAAAGAATTTGGGAAGAATTAAAAAGCTGCTTATTGGCAAACTTTCGAGTGAAATCCAGTCTCTTCATCTTATTGATTTCACTAATGAATGGTTTCTTTCACGCTGCAAATAGGCGATTTCGGATGGTCTGTGGCGTAACAAGGGTCCCTGAAGTTGACGCGAGGCTTTCTGAGAGTTGGCGTGCTCATCGGAAGCGCATACTTCTTTCAACAGGATAACGATCCCAAACAAACGTACAGCCCCAAAAATGCTAAGAAATGGCTGCTTTATAATGCAGCCATTATAAAGTGAGAAATAACTTCTCACCACTCCACAGTCTCCGTATATAAACCCTATTGAAAATTTATGGTCTTATTTGGAGCGTAAAATTCGAAAATTGAAATGTTCTTCCAGAAAAGAGCTCATAACCAATTTAAAGAAATCACGGGCAGAAATCACATCTCAAGAGACACTAAACCTGGTGGAATCTATGCCAAGGAGGCTTCAGGCAATAATAAATGCAAAGGGATTGCTTACAAAATATTAGGTCTTTAGTTTTGCGTTAATTATAACATTCAGACTGAGTGTATGAATACTTATTTTGCATACAATAAATTATTTTTCTGCTTTTTAATCAATTCTTTATGTTTATAAAAGAAAATGAGAGCATTAAATTCATTGTTACTATCTTCGATTTCAGTGCTGAAGAAATAGTCATCCTGGAAACAAAAGTTCAGTAGATAAAGTCAAAAAAACTTAGGGTATGAATACTTTTTTTTACCACTGTAAGCTCCCTCTATTGTGCTATTTCAGGGAAAGGTACTTACGAGTATATCTACCATTCAGTACATTGTTAGTAATAATTAAATGTGATTACGTATCGCTTTGTTCGCATCATTCTTGATGAAAAATGCAGGAATCCATATAGCGTTTGACTCATATAGACTCATAATTATAGTCTAATAATACATAATGCAAGACTGCATAGACAGGCGCTCATCATAGACATTCCTAGACAACTGTAAACTGAACATCATACCGGAAACTACAGACAGAAACCAAAACATCTAATTTTGATAACTTTTCCTTTTAACAAAAAGGAAGAGAAATGGATAAGATGAACGAGAGGTACTATAATTAGCTTTTCTCTATGTCCACTTGTCATTCTTGTTATTTTATGTAAGGCTGGAAGTAGCTAGCGGCCAAACAAATTTCACTTATAGTACCTTGGGAAAAGGTTTAGTAACAGAAAAGTCGTGTGAGTTTAAAAATAAGCAAACTTCCGGTAAACATTTGGTTTCAACAGACTGACATGATCACAATTCTTGCTTGGAAGCAAAGTAAAGAGAATTTAATAAAAAAAAATCTGCATGGTATTAAAACGTTTTTTCCGGTTTCCAGTGAAAAATCATTTCTATTACTTGTGGGGGGGGGCGCGACTGGCGGAAGCGGGTTAGGTGAGCTAGTGAGAATGCAAGAGAGAGGAAGAAATAAGTAGGAATATTGTGCTAGAGAGAGGAGCTAATACTTTGTGTTTGTGAATCTGTGTGTAGATATGCGAATGTAACTTCCGCTGTCTGATGTGCGCGAGTGTAAATATAACTTCCTCTCTCTCTCTCTCTCACCCTCCCTCCCTCCGCAACACCCTCCTTCACCCTAAAGTCTGTGTAGAATTGAAAGTAGTCGGGCAAGCCTAGAGTGTCAGCCGTCTTGTGTGGGTTATAACAGGACTTTTTCCTTAACAGCTTTTCAACTCTTCGGAAAATAAAAAGTGAAAAAGGAGGAAAAGCAAAAAAAAGAAAAAGGTATTGGGAAATTTGTTGGGTACAAAGAAATAATATAAAAAAAAAAAGTTACTTTTCTTTGTTAAGTAGTGGGGGCAAAGAAGAACATGGTTTCCTCTTTTTTTTTCTTGAAGGACAGTTTCCGGTTGGCCGCAAAAGGCCAAAGAAAAATCGAAAGAATTATTGCCTTTTTTCCTTCTTCTTCTTCTTCTTCTTTATCATCCTCTTTTTATACCCATATTTTGAGATATATCCTTTTATTTTGGATTTTTAGATTTCCAAAGAAATCGATATCTTCTTAACTTATTTAGAAGGCGGATGAACAAAAGTTTTCTTCTTCCTTTTCATTTAATGTCCAAGAGTATTTCTTCGTAGTTGTCAAAATTGAGATTAGCTTCAGTAATACTGCGGAGATTTTTTATTTATTTTGAAATGCTGCGTGTTATTGGTCCAGTATAGGATGAGATGATAGTTTAAATAATTTTCCTAGCTAACGTAGTAGTAGTTTTTTTTGGAGCGACTTTGTCTTTTGAGTCTAAGTGTTAGGATTCCACGTGAATCTACAGTTTAAATACAATAATACCATAGACTTTAATTAGGATCAAAACGCCAGGACACAAAAGCACATATCTCGTGCATAGTGCTGCACGAGACCGAGACGAGGCGAGACTTTATGCAGTCTCGATCTCGGTCTCGGTCTCGGTCGCTCAAGTCTCGGTCTCGGTCTCGTCGAGATATCTCGGTCTCGGTCTCGGTTTTTTTGAATTTTTGTTTAAGTATTAAAAGTGGTTTGCTATTAATAATCTTTTCAAAAAATGTTATTATTTTCTAATAATTATTTTAATTTATATATTGGTAATGAAAATGTGTGTAAAAGAAGACAACTACTTACACTTCAATGCATCATATATAACTATTACTGTTATATATCTTTATATAATTTCAAAAAGATGTTAAAAACGCACCAAATGAAAGACCCAAATAACATATCTGCCTACTATAACAAGTCGATTCGTGAAATAAAAAATACACCTCCCAACAAACTTCCCGCTCCATTAGTTATGGCTGTTGGTGAAGATAAAGAATCTGATGATTCACCTTTTGACGACGACGACGACTGCATCAATATTTTTGCACCATTTGCTCAAAAATCAGCAAATATCACCGAAGCATGGAAGACAGAAATAATTAATTACACCAAATTAGACCAAGCACCAGTAGACGTTGACATTTTAGAATGGTGGAAAACACTTGAGAATTCCTTCAAAAATTTGTCTAGAATGGCGAAAGATATTTTTAGTATCTGTGCAAGTTCAGTGCCATCGGAAAGATTATTTCCGCAAGCTGCGATGATAATGACCAATAGAAGATCTTCTCTAACTTCTGACTCAGTAAAATCTCTTTTATGTATCTCTTTTATGTATTAGATTATTAATAGTGAAATTTATGAAATTGAATGAATGAATGATATGAATAGTGAAAGTTAGTGAATTTATATAAAAATTAGGTAATTCGAAGGGGGCCGCCACGGTAGCCGAGCGGTGCGAGACCTGCGAAGATAATGTGTATTGTGGTACTGGGTTCGATTCCCGGTCTTAGGCCTTAGATTTTATTTCATGGTTAATATGAGAAATTTACAGTAAAGTATGTTTGCTAGTCGCCTCCGTCCGCGACACCTAATTGGTAGTTGGACGTAAAACCCCGCCTGAAAAAATAGTCGATTACTTTACTTTGCTTACTTTACTTATGTAATTCGAAGTCAAATAGATGTAGTAATATTGGACATATAGAATAAAATCGTATCTTTTAATAATTAATTCAATACCCGTAAGGATTATTTATTAATAAAGAACACTATTTTATAATTTTGTAGCTAAAAATTAATATTTGAAAAACCGAGACGAGACCGAGATTTCTCGACGAGATATATATCATGTCTCGATCTCGGTCTCGGTCTCGGTTGCTCAAGTCTCGTCTCGGTCTCGGTACCGAGACCGAGACCGAGATTTGTCTCGTTTCTCGTGCAGCACTACTCGTGCACTACTAATACTATTTGAGAAAGCCTAAAAGAGAAAAATTTGATAGATAAATTCTCGGAGAGAAATAGAGGTAGTGAGAGCGAAAAAAAAAACTGTATTATTACATTTTTTAATACATTGAGCAACACATCACTGTCAGCATCCGAGCGCCGTTAATATATAAATTATTGTTTGCTGTATCGAGATGACAAATCGATGCTTTCTATCAGCTATTTCCTCTCCTCACTTCATTGTACGTATTAACTTCCGTTTTTTTGGAATGAAACTATCGCTAGCAGTTTTCAAGGTTTTGAACCTTTAAAAACTTTTCCTTGAAATATTTTAAATTTTTAATTTTGGTTTTGAATTGGCTAAATCTTAAATTCTTACGAGAAAATCGTAGAACCAGTTAAGAAAAATTGTTAACAAACTTGTGAATTTAAGCAAAACCTTTACCATTATCAATTGTAAAATGAGTGGTAGGGCTGTACTTAATGCTGAATTAACACTTTAGAGCAGGGGTCCCCAATTTTTTTTACACAGGGAGCCAGTTCACTGTCCCGTTGGAGGGCCGGACTATAAAAAAAAACTATTTTAAAGTAAAAAAAAAACAAAACGGGAACAAATAGAATATTTCAAATAAAGAACAAGTAAATTTAAATCACCAAACTGCCCAGTATTTCTGGGCTTTTGGGCTAATGAGATGGTCCAATGTACTGTTTAGTTATAGTGCTTTGTCTTTCTTCCTACTTCTAGCTGTTATTTTACACTGTTTTCGGAGCCTTGACGCGTGCATCCCACGCGTCATCGGAAGTAGTACTGTACATGAGCGACACAGCGCTTTGCAGCACCGCCACATATAGTGCTCCACTAACTGACCACCAATGAAAGAGATGCCCCTTCCGGAAGTGCGGCGGGGGCAGGATAAATGTCCTCAGGGAGCCGCATGTGGCCGGCGGGCCGTAGTTTGGGGACCCCTGCTTTAGAGGATAGTTCTTATTTATTGGTAAAGAGTATGGTATTGCTATCGTATCCAAATTTCAGGCTTCCTTACAATGACATACCTAAGGTCCTTTCTGTTTTGTTTACAAATCGGTGAAATGTTAGTAAGAATGATATTTTGCATCAAATAGTTTCGATACTTCTAGTTTTTGAGAAAAGAGTTTCGAGTACTAAAGAATCCGTGCGATTGTTCACAGTAGACTATTTTTCGACATTTAAGGGCCTGGCCTTATTGGGCCATAATATCAACTTTTCATAACACATTTGTGGGGTTGAGCGAGGTTTTTACCATAACTAGAAACTCTCTAGAATTATGAATTGTTTGAATCTTTAAAAGAAGATACAGTTGCGTTGATTTCTAGCTACGCATGTTTTTAAATTTTTTTGGTTACTGATCGGCTTTTAATTTACATCCGTTATCATCAGTTTTGGATTAAATTTTTAACTAGGATTGTAGACGAACAGATTTTGCTTCCAGTGAGAAGTGAATATTGAAAATTTTGGGTCTTGTTATCAAATATCTTTTCTGGGAGAAGTTGAAAGTAATATGGAACATTTTTCTACTTTTTATGGACAACGTATTTATTTTTAGTGTATGGATATGGTTTTATTTATTTAGGGCACAATTTGCCCTTTGGACAAATAACTGAAGAGTTAAGAGATACTGTGGGTCCAACTATAGCTGGCTGGGAGATAGAGGCTGAGCGTGTACCCACACTACGGTGGGACCGTGTGTTAGGGAGAGCGGTATAGTACGCTCTCTCTGAATTGATCTTGAACCCATCTCGAGCGAGCAGCATATCTACATCACACTCCTTCGTATGTGCACACATCTTAAAACCAACAGCATCCAACATCTCTTCTCTTCTCTTCTCTTCCAACTCTTCCAGCCCAGTAACTGAGTGCAGAGATTCCCCCACACTCTCTCATCTGCCCGTGTCTTGGCTTTCTCCGTATGTTCGTGCCCACCACCTTGTGCTGCTACATTGTTTCTCAGTTCTATTTTGTTCACTGGAGTGCTTCTTTAATGAAAAACGCCTGCTTCTTTTGTTTTCTATCTTATTCTTTTGCTGCGCCAAGTTTTTATACTTTTAACTGTCTGTGAAACTTTTATCTCTATTTATCGTTAGTCACTGAAAAGGAAGCTTTGTTCTTGGAGCTCTCTCCCACCCTCCCTCTCCCTAATTCTGGTTCGAAATATTGTGATCTGGCAAATTCTCCATTTTGTCTTTTCACCGGAAACGGATATACATGATTTAAATGCGATGCTTGTGTTTTCTCAGTCTGCACTGATCCTTGAATGCTCCCTGGTCCAGTAATGAACTTGTTGGCCTGCTTTTAACTTGGGATTTCCACCCAACATTCCTATGACTTATATATTAAAATTGTCCGGTAGGACAGTTGTATAAGGGTTGATCGTCAAAAAGTGAACAAAAAAGCGTTTAAAAACATCCAACTTTGACAATTTTTTTTCTCTTTTTCTACAAAAGATAAAATTCTCAAATTTTCTTCAAAATATAGGGAAAATCCTCCTTCATAACTGTAATCTTTTTGCAACAACCCAGATCTTATAGATCTTTATAACCGTTAATGGGAAAAGAGAACGTTTGTATTACACGAATTGTGGGTTTATCAGGATAAAATTACTCTTTAAGTGCATTGCTTGCAGGAATAATAAGGATTCTTGAATAAGTGTCCAGTCAAATTATCGTAAGAAGTGGTACGTCCTATTAAATTTCAAATTCAAATTTTAGAAAACATTATATTCAGCCACAGAGAAAGGGAATCAAAATCTAAATTTTCTGAGATCAACAAAACTTGAAATGATCGCGAATTCACTCTTTGTTCGCCGCAGAAGGAAGTGGAAAGTGTTAAAAAACGAACCATTACCATAAGTCCTCGGCCATCCAATAAGTATATAGTCACTTGGAACGTTTTTCACGGACAATTGACTACAAATTGATATGGCAACGGATTTATAAAGTGCCCACTTTGGTGTCAAGTATACACTTGACACTTTAAATAGGGAAAAAATTTATTGTTAAAATTTGCCTCTTTATTTGGTGAAGAGTGTCAATTGAAAAGTGTGAAGAGTGTAAAGAGGCTGGCCTTTTTGTCCCCCCCCCCCATCTTTAATTTTTACAAAATCGAACAGGAAGAATTTCAAACTGCCTTTTTATGGTTCAGGCGTGCTTTATGCCCACCAATAACCAAATTAGGTGTCGTGGACAGAGGCCTTTATCAAACGAACTTTACGATGAATTGTTTTTATTAACCATTAAATAAAAATCTAAGGCATACGAGTAGACCGGAGAATCGAACCCACTATGCCAGAGGTTCTCAAACTTATTTTCTCTACTGCCCCCACTTTGAGAATGAATTATTTTTTGGCGCACCCTAAAATTTTTTACTTTACCACATCTTAAAAATCATTACATTAATTTAATTTAGCGTGCCATACCATCTTATCCTGTTTCTGAGTTCGAACTTACATTTTAAATGAGACTGTTCTAATGAGAGCAATAAAACGCAGCTTTATAAGTAATATTTAGAAAAACTTGTATTCAAATTAAAACAAAACATTTTAATTTAAATTTTAAAACTAATCTAATGTGATGGATGAATCTGATGATATTAAACAAGTTTTGTTAATATCAGGCTCGAATTTACTCAAAAAACAGCTGTAAGTCGCCGCGTTCGGTAACTTGTAAACGATTTCTTTTTAGTTAGAAGCGTTGCCACATGACTAAATCCACGTTCACACAAATACGACGATGGGAATGCTATCAAAAATTCGTTGAAAAAATCGACCACAATCCAGGGTACAGGTGCGCGATTTACCAAAATTTACGATAAAGCAAAAAAAACACGAAATAATCGATGTAGTATAGAGTAGAATTTTAATTTGAAATATTAGAAAAACACAAATAAGTCATCGCCCCCTTCAACACCTCCTCCAGATTTTCTGTGGGCCCTTTACCGCCTCTCTGTAGTCCTCCAGCGCCTACAAGGGCGCTTTATCGCCCACTTTGAGAAAGACTGCTCTATACCATTAGTTTACATTAAATTAGGGCGGCCTCAAGGCCAACGCCTCCGCGACCCCTATGGATCTATTGTGGCTTCCCGACTTTAGAGCTCACCCTCCAGACCCGTCCGCTTAATCAGACTCTTAATTCTGGAGAACGATTCTTGGGTAAAGCTGTCAGGCCTTCCTCCCCGAGAAGTAAACATCCTTAGCCATACAAGCCCCTCACACTGACACAACACTTGCAGTGCCGTCTCCTCTTCTTCCTGACAGAACCTACAAAGACTATTATCTGCCTGGCCCATGCGATGCATGTGTTTTCTGAGCCTGCAATGGCCCAGTTAATAGGCCTAAAATTATTCTTATAGCCCCAAAAGGTCTTGACGGATTAATTCTGCGGTCAGCCTCGGCGAATAGCCTCTGATGAACTCCTTCGCCTGTCTCAGTCCAGTGGTGGCAAGCCACCACTCCTGAGCACCTTGCTTTATATCATAAATACAACTTAGATTTGCGGGTCTGGTCTCTAGCTTCTCTTTGGCTACCATGGCGATTTCAAACTGTAATTTCTTTAATTTTCTTTGTGAATAATAACTTAAGCTTAAACAGAAATTGCGCACGCTTGTACTATTTCTCGTTTCGATGTTATTTCAATTACAATTGTAAAATTTGTATAAAGGTTCTTTGATGAACTTAGCAGTATTTTTTGCTATCTCTTACATTAATCGATTGCTCTCTAATCGTACTGGTTTTAGATTTTTTAGTTTTCACCGGTTTTTCAGATTCCCTTAGTCTGAATAAGTGGTTTTCACGAATTGGTCTGTGAGTTTCTTTGATTAGCACGAGACGGATAAAATTAAAAAATTGTTTTCTGTCAAAATAATAAACTATTTCACTGTTTCAAAATTGTTTTACATTGAACTCCATGTTCTATAGAGTCTCTGAGATTGAATGTTAGAGCGGTTTTTATCAAATTCTCTTCTCCTATGTGTAGGTGGGGTAGAGTATGTACGAGCGATGCATTAAACTCCAGCAGCGGCCCTATTCTAGCTAGGCTCACCCAGAGTGGAGAGCACTTAGCCCACAAATGGGTCCATTGCAGCCTCCATACGCTGTTACTGTCACAAAGAGATACCCAGATCCATTAATATATGTCTAGATGTTATTTCAAAATTGGCCAGAGGTGAGCTAATTGGCAAGTTTAAATCTATGCCTCGTTACGTGTTACTGTTCAGTGGTTAGCGTATACTGGATTCACAGGCGGAGATCCCGGATTGGTGGCTCTTAGATCTTTTTTCCTCTCCCTAGGTAGCTTCTTATACAGTTCACTGTCCCGGTAATGAGAGAATACTGTCTGGCTGTGCACTGGAACACAAAAAAAGCTCCAGGCGCGAATGATTTCAAATGTTGATGCGCCTTAATACGAGTAAATGAAAGTAAAATGTGAAGGCCTTAATTCTGAACTGGAGCGGTTATTTTAAATCTATTTCTACCAACTTCTACTCCATAACCTACTCGCAACAGTCTCTCCACGACGTACTAGAATTGACTCACTCCACGGAGACTGCGTCCATTATCCCTCGGTACACTCCTTTATCCAAAATCGTCTGCTCAAACTCCTTTCCATCCTAGACTGCCATCCCAATCCACTCTGACGCCGCGATATAGCCTCCTACAGATCCTTCTACAACATTCAGACACAGGAGACTAAAACATAACATATCCTACTCTAACTTTCTACAACTAGCAGCAGGTTTTTCCTCTCCTTTTTTCCCAGCATTCCTATCCTGCTTACTTAATCTTTCTCGTTCCTCACTTGTTAAGAAGATTAAAATATATTGAACATTATACTTCATTATTTATTTTATGTATAAATTTATTTTAATAAATATTTATACAGTTATTCAGGACATAACCAATGTTGGGCCTAAGAAACTGTATTAACTGATTACTGATTGGTTGATAACCCATGTAAACTGTGATTAGTGTATGTAAGAAGTCTTGTGGTGTTAATTCCTGAATTTTTGAAAATGATAACCAATCTCTTTTATCCAATTTAGGGCAATTCGAAAAATTTCTTATTTGTTTTTTCTACAGTTTTATTACAAGTACCTTTCCGTTGATAGTTTTTCTCATATCATTAAAGACCTAACAAACATCAGCAATCATTGCTTTTTCATTTTAAACAAAATGAGATAGATGTTGTGAGAAAGTTAATAAGACTGTAACAGCATGTACATTGAATACTGATGCTCGAAGTAGTTTGGCTTAATGGTAAACTCCACGTGTCACTAATACTAAGAACGCAAGACATGTGCTTAACACACCCACACAGACAGAGGTAAACCTTTATTAAGCTCTGGGACAATATCCCGTAAGGACAGCGAAAAAACCTACCCTTTAAATGAAAAGATATTAAACATGATTAGCTGCCTGTGTTGAACTTATAAAACTTTACAAATATTATCTTCTTTTTTTTGCGTTTATTTGTGCTACAATCAGCGCGTTAGTAACAGTGATAACCGAGTAACAAATGATAAGGTAACGTGTGGAGAAGTTACCCCCAGTGATAACACTCCAAAACATTAGTCAGTTAGTCACTCTCTTCACTGAGAGGAGATCACGAGACCACACTGTCTTTTAAGACGTCTTATCCAGGTTATCGGGAAGAGTTCTTGAAGAAAGATTTTCAGCGATTTGTGTGACAAAAGTGAATGTTAAGATCAGATTAGAGACGTAAAATGGAGCGTTTAAAATAGTTCGAAGTAGTTTAGATTGAAGAGATTAAATCCTTTGGAGATTGGAGCGTTTGGTTGAACCCCACTCTATTCCATACGCCCAGATGGGTTTCAAAATAGAAGTGTAAATTAAGTCTTTTGTTGTCTAGGGAGAGTTTAGATATATCGTCTACGAGTGTTTTAAATAGTCGGTAGCGTCTGTTTAGTTCTGACGAATATTATAATCTTAAAAATACAAATTATTACTTGATAATTCGTTAAATTTAAATAAAAAATAAACTTAAATATCACGCGGTGATCCTAGGTTCGAAACCAGCTGCTTATCAGCTCTTAGATTCCCTAGGAACTTCGTTCACCTCACTGCCTGGTGAACCCCCACACTAGACCTAAAAGAACAGAACTGAACAGACGCTATCGACTACTTAAAAAGACTTAGACGACAGATCAAAACTCTCTCTGGACAACAAAAGACTGATTTATACTTCTATTTTTAAACCCATCTGGCCGTATGGAATAGAGCTGTGGGGTTCAACCAAACGCTCCAATCTCCAAAGGATTCAATCTCTACAATCTAAAATTCTTCGAACTATTGTAAACGCTCCATTTTACGTCTTCAACCTGACTGTATACACTGACCTTAACATTCCTTTTGTCACACAAGTTGCTAAAACAAGATACAGAAAACTCCACTTCAACCTGCAATCTCATATAAATCCTCTAGCTAAAAATCTAGAACTCTTCCTGACAACCCGGACAAGACGCCTTAAGAGACAGTGGTCTCGTGATCTCCTCCCAAGTGAAGAGAGCGACTAATAACCTAATATTTTGGAGTGTTACCACTG
This sequence comes from Rhodnius prolixus, assembly GCF_049639745.1. Taxonomy (NCBI): domain Eukaryota; kingdom Metazoa; phylum Arthropoda; class Insecta; order Hemiptera; family Reduviidae; genus Rhodnius; species Rhodnius prolixus. Next base: position 6,324,467 of record NW_027411583.1, on the reverse strand, counting down.
TAGTAACGTCTCCACTCGCATACCTCTGTAATTCATAGTTCTGTTATCACTGTTACTTATAGCGCAACGCACTGATTGTAGCAAAAATAAACGCCAAAAAAAACTGCCTGGTGGGATGCCAATGACCTATAATTTTAATGTGACTTAAAAATTAAAATCATGGATATTCTCGTTCAATTGACAATACACACTTTGCAATCTAACTCATTGGCTATTTTAAGCTTTATTCAAATAAATATCTATTATCCTTAAAGAGAACTTTTATCTCACTTCCTGTGTGCTCTCTCTCAGACACGTCCCCACAAATGGCTGTGTGAACCCTTTTCAAACTTTTGATTTGAATAGTTGGAGAAACATTTTGTTACCATTTACTGTTAGCAACAAAAGTTTATATTATTACTGATATTTGTAAAGCGCCAACATTATATATTAACTGAATGGTAAGTAGTTACATCCTGTCGTCCTTGCTCTCAGGAGTAAATACTCGAGTGTTGGGGTTTTGGTTTCGAAACTTTTCTAAAACCACATAATTGCTTGCTGCAACTACGAGTAGTTACTGGGAATGGACAACTGCACTTGTGATATTCACTGTGGTTGTCTAGCCAGTGTCTGATATTTTATATCAGTATGTCTCTCTCTATAAGTGAATTCTATGGGTTTGAATCTTAAAAATGAGATCAATGAACCGTACTCTATTAAATACTGTTTGAATATCTTTTTCAATGATTATATCGATTCAATGATTATTGCGTTTTGAAATTGATTAATTTTTGGAAGAATTTTGTGTTTTCCTGTGTCACGTGACCAATTTCCTCTTCTTTCCAGAGTATAGAACCGCAAAGCTAGCCACTGCAACCTCTTTTTTTTTATAGCCAAATTACTTGTTACAATTTGTTGTTTAAATATTGGTGAGCCACTAAGATGGTGGTAAATTTAAAAAATTTAAATTTAAACAACTTTGCAAGAAAAAGATATAATTTTTTAGCGTCTTTGAATTTTTTTTTTTTAAATTTATTTTGTAATTTACAATCTATACTCGTATAAATATATACAATAAGTAAATAGGGGGGAGGTGAATGAGATGAACTGGAGCGGGAAGAGTAGGAGGAGAGAAGCTACCCAGTTGTAGCACTCTCTGTAGGAGATAAGGGAATGTGAGGAGGAGAATATGAGTAGGAGAGAGGAGAGATTTAGTTCTTCAGACTGTAAGGAAGTCGCGGGGCCACTGGCGATTCAGTCGGCGAGGAGTATTAGGGATGTCAGAGGAAGCGAGAGACCAGTACAAGAAGATTAGAGCTAGTCGAGAGAGCAGTATGGAATTTTTGGTATTTAGTCTTGGCGAGTTGTAGAACGAAGGGGATGTTGAGGTCGTTGCGAAGAGTGAGGTTAGTCACCGTAGAAAGGAGCGTCAACTATCTGTCGGAAGAGTTTTGATTGAAATGTACAGTCCGTATGTTCTGTAGGTTTTGCTGAACCCTATAGCTTAGTCCTGTAAGTCCACATTGGTTTGAGGATAGTACTGTATATTAATCGTTTGAGTTCAATGGATAATTTGGAGCGTAGTCCAAGAAGTCTGTAAAGTAGTTTCGCACTTTTTGTCATTGCTTGTCTTTTAAGTCTAGTGTGTGGGTTCCACGTGAGTCGTTTGTCTATTGTAGAGCCCAAGATAGCGCACCCAGATCTGTTCAAGGGAGAGGATTAATGTGAAAATAATTTTCTTCTCTTCTATCAATAAAATTTGCCTTCAGATAGTAGATGCTTTTAATTACGTATCCATCTGTATTCTCAACTAAGATCTTAACATTTCCTGCGTTACAGTACAGAAACGTCAAACATACAGATATCTTTCTGCTCTATCCTCACCTTTCAAAATCTTGCCTCCACTTAAAAAATTCCAGACAATCCTCCAGTCCGGCAGAGCCGATCTTCTCCTAGACGATTCATAGTCTGAACGAGAGTATTAACGCTCAAAAAATCGCTCTAATAACATCCTATTATCCTGCTTAGAATCTGACTTATCTCTTTTTACAGAAGATCTTGGTACTCTTAGAATCAATCTTCTTTCACTTCTTTAAACTTTAATTTAGTTTTTTTTTCCTCATTAATTTTGTAAAACTTAATCTTATTAGACAAAAACAATAATTAAAACTAATTAATTTTTATGAAGGTGGAAAAAGTTATTTCAAATGAATTTTCTCCACCAATTTCTTGCTTTTATAAACTACCGCAGCGCTTAGTTAGCTACTGGCAGTAGTAAATATAGATAAAGTTAGTGTTTAAAGTTAGAGCCGAGCTCAAGGCGGTTTATTGATGTGTTAACTTCCGGTTAGGAAAAATTATGGGCGCCATTAAATTAACCATAAAAGTAGCAGAATTAATAAATTTTAACAATTTTCGCTTTAAAATATTATAATTTTTAATTATTGCTTTTATGATTATTTAAAAGAATTATGAATTCTTGTAAAAATTTTATTATTTCTAGATTTATTTTCTATTTTCCTAAAGTGGTGGCCAATTGAATTCAAATTTCTATGTTAATTGTATACGTACAATTCATTTATTTGATATACATAATATATTAAATGTATAACAATACATGAGTAATATATCTTTGGAACAAAAGAATAGTGCCAATTTCAGTCATGATTTTTTTTAAAACAGATCACACTTCGTTCATGAGCAGTCAGGACAGACGATACTCCAACTTTATAATAATGTAAAAATATTATATTGCCAATAAACTCTGAAGATGACCTAGTCCTGAGGTCTTGAAAAAAATCATGACTAAAATTGGTGTAATTCTTTTCATCTTATTGGGCTAATGAATCAGCCACCAAATAACGATGAACTATAATTACATATCTTTGATTTTATCCATCACAGCATCCATGTTCATTGTATCCTGGACCGATTTCGGACTTCATCCTTCGGCAGTTTTGATGAAAACAGTTGCCACGTATTTCTTGATAATTTTATATACTAATGTAAATCTACAACTTTTATTATTGAAACAGTTGCATCACAGAAAATGCATTTTATTGCAGTTCTAAGGGAACTGTGTTAAAATATCCTTAATAATAATAGTAATAAACGTGAGTAATTGCCTATTTTTTGAGGCAGGCTTTACGTCAAAGAACCAATTAGGTGTCGTGAACGGAGGCGACTAGCAAACATACTTTACTATAAATTTTTCATATTAACCAAATAATAAAATCCAAGAGCTAGACTAGTACCGCAATACGTCTTAGCTTTGCGGGTCTAGCCTATAACCGCCTAACATACTTTACTATAAATTTCTCATATTAACCATTAAATAAAATCCAAGACCTAGACTAGTACCACAATACATCTTAGCTTTGCGGGTCTTGCCTATCACCGCCTAACATATTTTACTGTAAATTTCTCATATTAACCATTAAATAAAATCCAAGGCCTAGACACCGGGAATCGAACCTACTAAACCAACAATACATCTTAGCTTTGCGGGTCTTGCCTATCACCGCCTAACATATTTTACTGTAAATTTCTCATATTAACCATTAAATAAAATCCAAGACCTAGACTAGTACCGCAATACATCTTAGCTTTGCGGGTCTTGCCTATCACCGCCTAACATATTTTACTGTAAATTTCTCATATTAACCATTAAATAAAATCCAAGGCCTAGACACCGAGAATCGAACCTACTAAACCAACAATACATCTTAGCTTTGCGGGTCTTGCCTATCACCGCCTAACATATTTTACTGTAAATTTCTCATATTAACCATTAAATAAAATCCAAGGCCTAGACACCGGGAATCGAACCCAGTACCGTAATACATATTAGCTTTACAGGTTAATAGTAATAAAATTTTTCCCGTGTATATTAAATATATATTTTTTTTTTTTATTCTTCAGAAATAGGGAACATTGCTTTTACGGTCTACATGATGTGTAAAGAGTGAAAGGGGCCCGTTAATGAGTTAATTACAGGAAATGAGAATATGCTTCGTAATGAACTGTAATTTTGCTCTTGTTTCTATACTTGAAATTATAAATTATTTTTTGCCCTGGTAATTCTTTGGATAACTTCATCCCTTCAAATGAAGCAGCTCTATTGTTTTCATTTCCATGAAAATTCATCATTTTCATAAGATAGAATTCACTTCTTTTTTTCTTTTTTTAAAAAGAAAGAAAAAAAGGAACTAATTAAATTCCAACTTGGAAATTTCCTTTATTCGTTGAAATTTAATAAAGCGAAAATAAAAAATAATTAATGCATTTTCCTGCTATCCTGCGTAGGGAATTTTGTTTATGTTCCAATGATTTCCGTTTTTTTCATTTCTGAGGAAAACACCGGCAAGCAATGTATATGAAGTTAATTTTTAAAGAGTTACCGGAAGTGATGTAAATGATTTCATTTTTTTCGACTGGACTCGGTGTTCAGGTTATGAAGAGTGTATTTGTACATGGGAAATACTCAATTCGAATCCCATGTGTTACTGTTCATTGATTGCAAAAATAAGTACGCATTTCCGGCCCCAAGTAGAGGACATCTAATTGGTATTATAATTCTGTTGAAACCTAAGATTTGAACTCATAAATACGTAGGGTGGAATAGTTATCTATCCTTGGCTCCCCCTGTTCCTAATCTTCTCAGTATTCCTTAAAGAGAACAGGTTGAGTAGCCTCTCCTGGCACCCTTAGGGTTCATAGATTTATTTCACTGCAGGGTTTCCTGTTAAAAAAAAAAAAAATGCCCGACATAGAGATCTGACGTTTGGGATGAGTATGAAATTTTGTGACGAGAGAACCGTTACTTGTTGATACAACGTCATTTCAAGGAGTCTTAGAAGCATGAACTTCTAATGAATTTCGTTCTTCAATGAAGTCATCCTGATTTCAGGGGGTTGTCATCGATAAACTACTGATTCTTGTTGTCCTCTCAGATGTGACCTCAAGAATAATAAAGATGTTGCTATTTACCCCTTAACTTTAAGATAGTTCTGTTGAAGATACTTCTCTGATACTACATATTAGTACACTTATCTAGTGTAACCTGTATTATACAGGGGAAGGTACTCGAGAATTTCGTGAAAGACATAGAAGGGCATTTCCTAGCCCCCACAAGGAAATTCAATATATTCAATTCTTCCATCTTTTAAAGTAGTATCCTACTCCAAGATCTCGTAGGTCCATTGTCTCTACGTATTCTTTAGATTATCTATCTTAGCCTTGATCACGAAGCTTTCAGCTATGTTGTACGTGATGCAATCATCGTAGACTTCTTAGCGTACATGAAAACATCAAAAGCTACAGGCGAAAACTGATCTCTTAGACAGCACTATATTTCCTTATGTAAATCCTTATGTATATTCTTAAAAAATATATTTTTTTTTTTATAGAACTATTAAAAAGCTAAACTATAAAATAGTAATTTAAGATGGTATTTACTATCAAAAGAAATAAAAGAGACTGCGTGAGAAACAGGGGACTAAAGGGTTTTTATGGTAATCCATGAGCAGAGAGGGGTGTGTGCAGAATAGGGAACGTGAATGTGGTTTAGCGAGAGAAATATATATAATATAGAAACGCTATTTCGTTATGTTATCCGTGGAACTTATTATTGGTGGGAACTTCTAGAATATTGCCACTGGGTGGGTTACTGGTTGTTTTGGTGATGGGGGGGGGTGGGGTTGGGGGTGTATTTCAAGTATCTTCTTTGGAGAGGAGTTGTGCCGTTTTAGCGAGGAGTTTGTGTAAATGGTTATGTACTTTATTGTAACATTTAAAGACACTAACAGCGGCCGTCTTTAGAAGGCACTTTTACCGCAGGCCACAAGTGCCTTTTCTACAGTCTACAGCTTTTCTTTATGACAATAATATAGACTTTTAACATCCACAGTGTGTGTATATACTTATATACATGGTTTTATGTGTAACTATATGCTCACATAAAAGCAGTCTTCTACCATTGCTTTTTATGTAATAACAGACGATAATAATATTTATTTATTTGAAAATTAATAAGTATATTTGTTATTTAAACAGTTTTTATTCAATTTTTATTTAAGCTTAAAGCTCTCATAATAAAAAAAATTCATTGTTAAAGCTTACTTTAAAATTTACCTAAAGAATTTGGAGAGAAGTTGAACTCAGAAAACGAAAAAATATAAATAAACAATTTAACTAAGAAGTGACGTAGAAATTAAGAAAGGGCATAATTAATTACAGGTGCTGCAAAGTTGAAGTCTTGATGGTGACAGCTCAGTATTTACTAAAGTCAGACTTCTATTTCTCTCTCTTATTTTTTATTTTTTTTTTTTAACATTTCTTTATATCTTGAATTTTTATTTAATTTTACATCACTTTTCAGCCATAAATTTTTAATATAAAATCTTAATATTAAGATAAGATATTATTTTAAGGTTAAATAAAGTACTTTAGGGGTTTTTTCTTTTCAGTTCTACACAAGGTTCTCCTTTCATTTTTTAAGCACAAATGGTTTTAAGAATCATTATTAAACATGTCACAACACGAATAAAATGGTTTAACCCAGTGATTCCCAAAGTGGAGCGCCGCGGTACCGTCATAAGGGCGCCGCGAAATATTCAGTTAAACGATTCGGCAATTTGGTAACATGGAACTTTCTGATTTTTGGATATCAGTAAGAAAGGAATATCCACTGCTCTACGAATATTAATTCCATTTGCAACATCCTATTGGTGCAAAGCTGGGTTTTCGGCGGTCGCGGTAATAAAAAGTAAATATCGCTCGAAAATTAACGGCTAACAAGAAGTGAGGGTAGCCATATCCAATTTTATTCCGAGATTTGAGAAGTTGTGTAGTGAACATCAAGCCCGTCTATCCCATTAATAATTTTAATAATGTTAATCATCAATGGACGTTCAATAAATTGTTTCTGAATTTAAAATTCGTGTTTAATTTATTTTCCAACTAACCTAACCAAATGGTGGTTGTGGATATACTCGATATGGATATTACCGAAACAGTTGAAATTAGATAATTTTATATTATCCCAACGAAAATAGTTAGTATATGTTTTTAATATTTCGCTGTTAAATGGGTAATCGCTTGTGAAAAGGCAATTTTTCAAGAAAGTCAAAAATTTAGAAAAAAATCTTATGTATTAAGGGCGCCGCGGAAAAAATCCGGATTATTTAGGGAACCGCAATCCGAAAAAGATTGGGAACTTCTGGCTTAACCCATTTTGGCCAGTTTTTCAAGATCTTAAAAACAGGGTTTTGCTCAGCTCTAGTTCAGTGAACTGTCGACCTTTCGGCCAGTGTTCTCCAATTTACACAGTCCATCACCAGATAGCTGAAGTGAAAAATCTAAGCATCTGGATTCCCCGCGTTGGAATCCCGTATATTTTAACCATCTTGCTAATCCCTTCCCTGTTTTATATTATTATTATTTTTTTATTTTTTTTATTTATTTGCTATTCACAATCTACAAAGAATAAAATGTAATAAGTGAATACGATAAAAGAACACTTCATGACAGGATCACCTTGAGGAGAGAAGCTGCCCACCGGCAACACTCTCGCTGGAGTTTCTTGTACTACTGGAGCTGGTCACGAAGCCAACAGCGTTTCAATCGTCGTGAAGGACGATCAGGAATCGTTTTGGAGACGAGATTTTGAACAAGAGGATTTGTACAGAATGGAAGAGAGTCAAAGAATTTTCTTTTATTTAGATTTAGATTCGTCAGTTACGTATGAGATTTTGAGATCATTATAGAGGGTGGAGTTAGAGACATAAAATGGAGAATTCTTAATCTGTCGGAGAATTTTTGATTGGAAGGACTGTATTCTTTGTGAATTGGAATGTTTGGTTGAACCCCACAGTTCGAGTCCGTTAAGTCCAGATCGGTTTAAGTACGCTGTTGTATATTAGTCGTTTATGTTCCAGTGGTAGTTTGGATTGCCTGCCAATTAGTCGCAGTAGTAATTTGTTTCGTCGGTTGAGTTCAAGTCTTTTCAGTTTAGTGTGCGGATTCCACGTTAGTTTTTTGTCGATGTACATCCCAAGGTAGCGAACTAAATTAGCAGAAGGAAGAGGAATTGAGTTAAACCTTATAGAGGGACAAGAATTACGACGCAGAGTAAAAGTGGTCTGTTCGCCCTTTTGAGGATTGAATTTGACTCTCCACTTTTTGGCCCAGATATATTATTTAAATTTTTTATTTATTTATTTATTTTTTCTGTTACAGGTAAGAGGTCATACTTTTCATATCGAACAAAATTTTCAGGTATTTTTAGTTCATATTAATAATTAATTATGTTTGAACTAAGATTATTTGTTTGCATTTTTCTTTTCATTTAAATATCTAATCAATCATCCAAAAGATTTATAGATTAGCAACATTTAAATATATTTTAAATGGCGTATTGTTTTATGCCTGTCTTTTATTTATTTTTTTTTTTTTTATTAAAAAAGATTTTTGAAAAACTGGTAACCACAAAAAATTTGGACATTAAGGAAGCGAGATGTCACCATCAAACTTTATTAAAGGTTACCATAAATATAGCCAGTTATCAATGAAAAAAAATCAATTTATTTTTGCTAGGCTGTCACAGTAATTCTTTAATTATAATTTTAATTTTTTTGATTGAGCGTTCTGTTTAATTAAACGGAATTAATTATAAATTAAACAGAGCCATTTTGAAAATCATAAAGATCTTGTGACCGAATCTTGTGTAGAGGAGAAGGAGAGATCCCTTTCGGTCTCTCTCTCAGGGATGGTATCTTTTACGGACGCCAGATAGCCAGGGCTAGCAGAGACGATACCCCTAACCAGCCCTAAAACATAAATACCCTTAAGGGCGCCTATGGCAGGATAGCTCAAGCTTAAGAGGAAGGAAGATCCGGTAGCCAATCACACTGGGCGAATGAGCCAAATAAAATCCTCTCGTGTGCCATAATTGAACATAAATACCGTTAAGGGCGCCTCTGGCAGGATAGCTCAAGCTTAAGAGGAAGGAAGGTCCGGTAGCCAATCACACAGGGCGACAGGGAGCCAAATAAAATTCTCTCGTGTTCTATAATTGAACATAAATACCCTTAAAGGCGCCTCTGAGCGGATAGCTCAAGCCTAAGATGAAGGAAGGTCCGGTAGCCAATCACACAGGGCCACAGAGAGCCAAATAAAATTTTCTCATGTGCTATAATTGAACATAAATACCCTTAAGGGCGCCTCTGGCAGGATAGCTCAAGCCTAATAGGAAGGAAGCCAAATAAAATTCTCTCGTTTGCTATAATTGATCATAAAAATAATTGTATTTAAAGAAACGAACATTAACTCAACATATCCGACAAATTGTATTATCTGATCTAGAGAAATAAAGGATGAAAAGTATTCAAAAAAATACTAAGAAAATACGAGGTAGTGACTTACAAGTGGCGATATCGTTATTCGAGGCACTATCCAGGGCCGAGCGTACGAAAAGAAATGATTATGTTTTCCTAGAAAATGTTTTCAGCGGTAAACAGTACCTCTTTCTGGCGGCAGTCCAACGGTCGCTCCAAATTTGTAATAATGCTGCAGCTCCTGCCATCTATCTATCACCTTTTTCTCGGTTACAATCTTATCTTAAGCTGATTCAAGCGTAGATTTTAAGTGTCATTATTAAGTATGTTGGATCTTTTAACTGTAAGTACGCCTTGGACTTACTTTGAAGTAGTAGACACAATCTGCAAAACCTGGACTGGCGTAATCGTATAAGCAAATTTATCGATTTTTCATTTTGTATTCAGATATGAAAACCCAATAGAATAGAATATTAAAATTCTAGTCAAAGATTTCCAATGAAAATAGTGAAAATCATTAAGAGTATCTTCAGCCCACTAAGAAGACCACAGATCACTTTACGGTTAATGTTAACAGTTTTGGGTGAAGGAAAACGCTTAGCTTGGATCTCTGCTGTTGTGAACACATTGAACCCATAGACACACATACCAAACTTTATAAAACTCTTCTAATATTGTTTTTACTACTACCTTTACAGCTTTTCCTCGGCCCGCCCCCTAAACCTTCACAGTTGGTAAGAGTGGGGAACCGTTTTAAAGGAGTGGCTGTATACTCTCTGCTATATATATATATATATATACACCACATCCTCCAACACCAAACAGCGGCCAGGGTATTAAAGCGTTTCTTGCCATTTCACCTACTGCACCCTTGACTTCCTAGTTTTTGTGTAAATGGCAGCCTCCACCCCGGTTCTTGTGACTTGGAGGAACTTCTCTTCTCCTTCTTATACTCATTGCCATCATCTCTAAGTGAGAGTGAGAAGTCTAACTCTGCAACTTCCTTTGAACCATCCGGGACGTATCTTCTCTTAACCTCTCTTTCTCTTTCCGTAACACGGGCTATATATATAGATCAAGGAATAAAGTTTCCTTCTGTCCTGCCCCATCATCTTCGCCACATACTACCAACTTCACCTTTGGCATGAAGAAGCATACGTGCTTGCTTTTACAAGCTTCACCATTTAATCAATTTTCCAGGATATTTATATCGTAACATTATCCCTCCTTAGATTCAAACCTTTACTACGAATTCTTTTTTTAAACAAAGTGACTGTAAATTTATAAAGAAAAAGATTTTCCGTGATTTGCATCAATCATTTTGGAATTTTTTAAAAATTTATTTATCCAATTTCCTCTTTGGGTATAAGGGACTCCAACGTACAGTCTATCCTCCATTATCAAGAAACATTGCCCACAGAGGCGCCTCTGTCGATTTACCAATCTTCTCATTGCATCTAACAGGAGTATCCTCAATTCTAGGAGCAATTGTATCTCAACAATTATCGATATACGACCAGCAGGCATAACTCCTGAACGGGTTCCACTATTCGTCTGATCAGTAGACATTGCAGCCCATCATCTGATTATTAAGACTCCCCCGTTCTAGCAGGAACAAAATTACACTATTCTTAACCGATCCACACTTCCTTCTTTGATCCAGTTGAAGGAGGAGATCCTATTCTTTATCAACATTTATTTGGATTCTTTGGACATTCTGATGTTTACATTTTAATTCTTCTAGGACTTGCTATAGAAACAGGCTACAGCGTTCTTTTGGGTTATTCTTTTAATAACTACACGTAATCTTTAACGGAGATTTGATAAACGCACTTTTACTTCGTGAGTTTGGCGAAGTTTTCGAGATTTCTTTCTTTCTTTCTTTCATAGAGAATCATCTTGTGTTGGAACCCAAAACCCTGGCTTTGATCTAAATTTTCAAAGTATGATGGCGCAGCATCTGTTATGCGAAGTAACTATAATGCCTTAAAATCCAAAAATAGGTTATCAAGTAATTTCCGAACAGAACAGGAAACTAGCCCAGGTTTCAGTGATGAAATGGTGCCTAAAAGTAGCCAAGGAAGTTCTTATTTCGCGTTCATCCCCACTTTTTTATGTTATTCTTGTTCTAGTTAATATTGCGGTTTGTGAAAATAGGAAAATGGGAAATAGAACATAGTACGGAAACTTGGAAAAACCTCTTCTCATTTATTGTTTTATTTAATTAATTTAGACTTTTTTTTTTCTTTGTACTTATTTCAAATGAAAAAGAAGAAAACTCTTCCGTTCCCATTTCAACCATATCATTTTCACATTTTCACTCACTTGCTTTTCTTGTTTTTCATTTCTTTTTCCTTTCTTACCCGTACTCTAAGTTGGAAGGCTTTTCTTTGTACGTAATTTGTTTTTCTCTACTGGAGTCACCATTATTTCATATGGATGTCCTAAATATTACGTTGCTTGTGATGCTGGCTGTGCGTATGATTTTTGTTTCCTTTCTCTTTCCTATTTATGTGACACATACATGTCAGGTCGGCTGTGTAACAAAGAAAATACATTTTGTCAGGAATGGAAATAGGGTAGGGAGAAAGAAGTTGAAGGAAGGAAAAAAAGTAATTTTCAGTAAATGTATGTAAGGTAGGACAGACAGATGGACAGATCTTGTATGTTATAACGATATGCACGCATCTCGTATCATGTAACAAGTGGGTGATATGTTTTAAGTGAACAGGAAGTAATTTTTATTACGAAATTGTTTTGTTGCTTTCTGTTTTTTGATTATATTTAAATATTTTTTCCATTTTTAGAAGTAGAAAAATGTTTCGTTTTCTTGAATTGTCAGTTAAGAGGATGGAGGTAACTAGCTGCGCGCAATTATCACGATCCAAAATTTTAAATTTAAATATAATAATACTCGTATAATATACAGGGTGTTCATTTTAAGACGGCTCAAATGCATTTCATGCTTAAACAGTTGATCTGAGCGAAAAATGGTAGAGGAAAAATTCGTTGTCAGTCACCTCTAGTTTCAGTATACGTGACTTGATTTTAGATCCCTGCCCGCATTCGCGGCTGACGCGCAACCAAAAGTGAGAGTTTGCAGTTGACCCCCATTTTCATATACACAGTTTTAAAGAGTATAAAATGTTACAAAAGAAACCGGAAACCGCAATCTGATATCATCAAAATTAAAGGTGCTAGGCTATTTCAAAATCTGGTATTTATTAATCATATTTCAATTTTTTAACTTGTTATCAAAGAGAAAGAAGAGCACGCGATAGGTTATTTTTATGTATTTTTTCATCCCCTTTCTACTAAAAATATTGCCAAGGCAGTAAGGCTAGTATTTTTCTTAAAATCGGGAAATAAGTAGTTTTCCGGGTGATTTTTCTAAGAAAAATCAAATGTTAAGAGCTTTAGATGTTTTCAAGCATACACAAAATGGCTCAAATTTAATTTTACATCTGTTACAAACAAGGAGGTTTAATAATTATTTGGTAATTTTGGGAGAGTTGCGTTTAATTACCAAAAAAATTGGAAACCTCCTGCCACATATTTAAGTGATCAATATCTTTCATGTAAAGGATCAAACTTATTGCTTAATTTGTCAAATAATGCACTTTACAACAACTTGTGAAGCATGTACTGTGCCTTCAAAGGTGCCTCCGCTGGTTCGCAAGCCACCAGGTTAGCCAGGTGGTTGTCAACTGCTCTCTGAGTCTGATATTTGATCGGAGAAGACAGGAAACAGTGGGCAATATTTTGCCTTTGCTCATGCCCTAATGTTAGCCGTCCATTTTTTTGATGGGGGCGGGGCGGGTAATCAATCAATACCACATTTCTAAGCCTCTCTGCTTAAGATTGAGCAATTCAATCAAGCAATAGCGTCAAAGTTGCTAAGCATTTTATTGATGAGTAAGCAATTGCATTAGAATGAAAATCAAATTGCATTTCCCCTTCTGCCTTTTCTCTTTTCTAAACCCTCTCTCTCCCTCTCAATTTGGTCCATCCTCGTCTTCATTTGAAAATAACTCACAAAACGAAATGTTTAGAGTTAGTGCGTAGTTTTACACTTGGTTGCATTTTCCTGTGTGAAAAAAACTATTTTAAAATAAATTAGGAATTTTTCACAACTTTAAGATTGCATAAAACTGAGATTTTAATTCCATCACCAGCGGAATACCCTCCGAGCTTTTCTTCTCGTTGATTAAGTGTGAGGAGTTGAAAAAAAAGGATATGATCATGTCCGTAGGGATGCTGAAAAGAGCTGAATGGTCAGTAAAATATTTTCTAGGATTTTTTTGGGCAAACGTAGCCATGGGGGGAGTCCTGAAACATGAATGGGGGACTTTGTGAGGTCGGATATAGGGTTACAGGGATGTACGTCCGATTAAACTGATCAGTTGGAGTACGCTGGTGTACAATTACGGGGCTTTGGTCTGTAGGAGGAGATATTAGGGTAGAATGTTTGGCACATTTAGGGTACGTTCACAACGGAACTGTGAGTATAGACGATAGCCGAGATGATAACTGATAGAGTGAAATATAATCGCTGATTAGTGTGCACAACGGAGCTGTGATACATACAACATGTCCGAGTAGTGAAGAAGAGTTTTTATGTTCAGCAGCCACGAAATGGTAAATTTTAAAGAAAAAACGCTTTAGAAAATATCATGTACATCCCATAAATAAAAACGAAGTACTTTGGGTGAATTTCACCACTTATATAAGGAACTCCGGATGGGTCCACCCACATTCGACTATATTTTAGAAAAAATAAGGTCAAAATTAAGAAAACGGAAAAATTGTCATGGAAATCCTATAACCATAGAAGAAAAACTAGTGATTACTCTTAGGTAAGTAATGGTTTTATTGAAAAAAAAACAAATAAATACACATAAAAATAAATGTAAGCACGATTTAAAAAACAAAATATTGTTTAAAAGTAAATAATAAAATAATAACAACAAATAATGAGTAAAGACAGCCCTAATTAATTTTTCTACGTCCATTTTGAAGCTCCGATACTGGAGTTCAGCTAGCAGAAAAATGAAAAATTCAATTCTATCATCTATGCTCGTTTATATCAGCGCGTATGAGACACTAGTCGCAGCTTCGTTGTGCACGCTTACATTCGAATGTATTATGTTTTTCTTTAAGCGCTGATGCATCATCACTCCTATCATCTCTGCTATCATCTATCCTCACAGCTCCGTTGTGAACGTACCCTTACACATACACGCCTTAGCATAAAAAAGATATGCGACTCTAAAAATCTGTAAATAAGTTGAAGTAGATAATAAATATATGTACAGAATTTATTCTCATCTGCAGCAAACTAGATGTAATCTACTTTTAGATTTATATCGCGCCAAAAAAATAAAGTTATAATAATTTATTTTAAAGGAAAATTGGTAGTAACATTATTATCCTGCAGAGGACTAAACGATTGTGGTCGTTTGATTTGTTGAAGTGGCCGTCGGGAAATTACCCGATCCCTAACACCCGTTTGGCTGGCGGGTTTCAGTCGGATTAAAGTGGTAGGAGGTGGAGGGGGAAACTACTCTATCCAAATGATCGCTTTCATAAATTTCGCTCCTAACTTCCGCTAATAGAGCCAATTTTTATTTCCTTCTATTTTTTATCTCTCTTCTTCCCTTAACCCAGCCCTTTTATCACTTTATTGCAACTTCCTTGCCCGCAATCGAATCGCGAAAAAAAGAAAGAACTGTTGTGATCGCAAATAATTTATCTTGGATAAGCTTACACTTAACTTTTTAGAAAAAGGAGAGAAGATAAACTACTGTAGTCAAAATAAGGTTTATTTAGGAAAAAAATTGGGTTACTTTTGCTCTCAGAGAATGTCCACGAATTATCTAAATTATTCCGAGGGAAAGTTTACCTTCTTTTTGGGGGGGATGGGGTTAATAATATCTGGAAAACATAAATTTTCCTTTAATTGTACCCGTCCATGGGTCACTTTTATCCTTTTTCTTCTTAATTTGGTTCAATTTTCCTTCAGGGCTGGACTGTAAAACCAAAAAAATCTTCCTTTACTTCCATTTTCTTTCTACTCGATATTTTAGCAAGTCATTTAGCCTCAAATTAATTTCATACTACAAAATTTTCTCAAATAGGAATTTAGTAGAAAACCTAACCAAATAACTTTGCCCAAGAATTGCCCTAAATTCAATCTTCCTCCTCGTCCAAATGAAAAATTATTAATCTTCATGAATGCATGTAATTCCTAAATTTAATGTTTTAATTTTATTTTAAAGGCGTTAATCACCAGGATCATGTCGCTTTAAATCGGTGTACTCTGTACTATGTAAAGTTTCTCTGTTGAATCATGTTAGGAAATCAATTGTTTTTTCTAAGTGGCTGAAGCAAGTTCGATCATATTCTAGGGAATCTGTATTAACCAGTTAAACGGTGGAATTTAGATTTAAAAAAAACCTCACAGTGTGCGGAATTAAAATCACGACAATGACGTGTATACAGGTCGAATGCAGGGTAAAAACAACCAAAAGTTTACGATAGTCGTAATAGTCACTGCAAGCGACTTTTTCTGCAATCTCTCTCTCGGGGCTTAAGATTACCAGAGCATTTTGTGCTCATTCAAAAATCTTGTACCGCTTCACGTATGCATTGCTCGTAGTTAACTAGGGGCGCAAGAGCTTTGAATTCTGTTCAAAATGAAATCATGCTCTTACTGGAGGTCTGAACCTCTATCTAAGAGGTAAAAACGGCCATTGCACAAGTTTTGAGAGCTTCTATTTGTGTGCGTAATTCCCCAATCTCTAATGCGGAGACCAAACATGTACCAACCACTTATCATTTGGCTGGCTCCCTCCACCTCCCTCCGTATAAAATACTCAGCAGTTCTGTTGGTAAGATAAAGGAAACATCCCACCAAATAATATTGCTTATTGTATTTTATTAAAATCACGAGTTTTTATAGTTAATGATAATTTTATATTTTTCACAACGAGTATACACGTTGAACGCACCGTAACAGAGATTTGGTTTGACCGTGTATACTCGTCGAACACACTTGACTGGTTAACCAAGTTAACTAAGTGATCGTAAGTCAGAGAGCCAGTAAAAATACGTTTGATGGTAAGGGCAAGTTGTTGGAGGCTTACAAGTTATCAAATATCCGAGTGTCAGTCTTAGATCTGCTAATCGGAGGCGGAACTTCTTATCGATGTTTAGGTCGGACATATGTTGTTTAAACCATTGTAGGTGATATTTTTTCAATCAAAAAACACTCTTCCTGTAGTCCAGTCACTATTTCAGATAAGCGTTAAGTCCATCCCACTAATTTCGTTCAAAATTTTAAAACGGAAATAAGTCGATATGCATTCGGCGGTTCGTCCCCATTAAAAAATAGTCAGTTATAGTACTACTGCGAGGCATCACCATCCTTGAAACCTAAAATTAGAATTTATACAGACAACTTTTAAAAAAAAAAAAAATGACTCTGCCCCCCTAAGGGAGTCCAAAAATCGAATCGATAAGAGCTAGATATTGGAGAAGTATGAGTGACTGAATGGAGAGGGAAAATCTCTTTTCCCAATATTTCCTCCTCAGGGATTTATCACCATTTTCCTTCCTGTCGGATATTTCCATAAAGCATAAATTAATGTAAATTTTTTTTTTCATTTTCCTTTATTCATGTGATTTTTTTTTTGTGGGAACCATTTTTATCCCACATTAATAAATATGGGAACGGCAAGCCATTCCCATACATGATAAAGGGAATTGATTGAAACCTGGTCTGCTTTCGATAACATATTTATTGGAAAATAAATGAATATGGCTACAAAACCATTGTGTCCTACCCTTAAGCTAGTAGTAGGTTAGACCCTGGAGCATCCTCTCCAAGATAGGATATCTAAAAATCTTAGATTCTGTGTTGGAGTTCTTTGGAAAGTATATATGTAAATCCTTCTCCAATAACTACTCAGGCACTCAGTAAATCTTCCTTGAATTCCTTTATCATACTCAGAAAGTATATTTCAAGATATTCATCCATCTTTCAACAGAACCTGAAGGGTACAATCATGTTCGAGAAGCTGTGAAGCTTCAGAAGAGAACTTGTCAGCATCCAAAGGATCTTTAAGACTACTGTTGCTTTTCTAGAGGGTTAATCCAAAGTTTAGCCAAGCGGACCGCTTATTCCTTTCTAATGTAAGAGGGAGACGGAATAAGTAGAGAAATGATTTGAGTAAATAGGAGAAAACTACTCTACGAAAGGAAAAGTGAAGAAAATTCTAAACTATAATTGTCTTAACAATAAATTTCAGTTAAGTGAATGATGTTAGTGTAGTTGAATAGTTCGAAGGGGGCAAAGGTTCTAGATGTGTATCTTCAAGCTGCTGTAAAGTTTTCTTCTTCTAAAATTCTCCAATTTTCAGCCATCTTCCTCCTGGGTGATCATCTTCTTGCTTGGATTAGTGGCGTAATCTAGATTCTTGTAAGGATACATGAACTTTTCTGTCTCTAGTAAGTTTTGTGTTAGTTCTGCCGTTAACCACTAGGCTCTATTCCTTCGGTCGTTTGAACAATATTGAGGCCTCACATTAGGGATGAGGATTTGGCCCCCCTATATTCCCACAACGAAGTGTAGGATGGTTGTATTTTACTTGCTTACGTCATTAAATTTGCCTAGGCAATCCCGAGTTGATGATTTAAGAGCTCAGCGCTTTAATCGCAGCCTATGACGACATAAGGATAACATAGTATTTTTATTACTTTCCCACACTTAGGAAAACAGAGTAAGATTTATTCTAAACGACTTTGATACACCCACCATTGTCCCACCATCCTGGCAATTCTTTAAGAATTCTTTGGCAAGTAAGCCAAGAGAATTTCTTAAATTACTTTTTTTTTTAATAGTTTTCAAAGTTTTGTGTTTAACAATGGAAATATTATACTAGAAATTCGGGTGAAATCCAATCAGATAATGTTCTTCTCCATCACATCGTTTCCATCCTCTAACAGCACAGTAATGCAATTCGATATCGATTCGAATTTTATTAAAATAAATAGATGTATATTAAAAACCCAAGAAAAGTTGGAACGATTTACGATCATCGATTCCTTTAAAATAAATAAATAATCCAAATAGATATTCTTTGAAAGGCAATTTTCTATTCGATATTGAATTGGACTTAAGCCAACCCTAAGGATGAAGGGAACCACTGAAAGAATAGGACAGATTTAAACAGCATGAAGCTTAGCGGGAAGTATAAGTTAAAGATGATCAAATAAGTGGGCGTATCCTGGAAGGTTTACCTCGGTAGTAATTTTTCCAGGACGTCCAATACGATGAAACCTTGGTATACCTTAAATTGTTATATCCAGAATATATTCAGACCCAATAATTCATCGAGTGAAGGCAAAAATTGAGCTATTATTTCCTTCGTCTGCGATTTATGGGTGTAATTGATCAGAAATAGACGCCATAATGTGAGCAGAATCAATGTGGAAAGGGAGGTTATGAACGATTTATAAAAAAAACTGCAGGGTATGGATAAAATATTTAAAGATAAATGCTATTTGATAGAACAGGAAATCGCATTCAAGATAGAATTTCCTAATCAAATCTTTGCTAAATAAGGGAGAAAAACAAATTAATTAATTTTTCAAAATTAACAATTAAAAAAAAAAGAAGCCTTCTTTGGTAAGTGCCCTTAAAGAAAGGGTCCTCCTTAAGGTTAAATAATTGTAATTTTAACTTTGAACCAGTTAATAGTTTGGAAAACTCAGTCGCACGGGAAATCTTAGTTGATTGAATAAGACGGAAGTATTAGCCGGGCGGGGGATTCTAAGGTGGCATATTGTGGTCGGCGGGAGGTTTGGGAAGGTTGTTGCCGGTCGGTGTGCAGATGAGGAGATAGAAGGGAGGTGACTGTCAGGGCGGTGAAGGGAATACAATTGGCAGCAGAAGGTACTAAATTATAATGGAAACCAGAACTTATTCTGTTTCACTTACAATCATCCTGGTCCTTTCAAAATATTGTTACAAAGATTTAAAAGGAAAATAGAAACTGATTTTTCTTAAATAAATATTGTAAAAACAGTTTAATTCATTTTCAAAGAAAAAAAACAATAATAAGAATAATATTATTATTTGTAAATATTTAATTGGAATTCACAACTGCAACGGTTGTTTGCAACAAGCAAATGTGATTATAATATAACCATATCATGAATGTGGATCGGATAAGACAGTCAGTAGTGTCACTCCATTATCGTGAACATACAGGGTGTCCCAAGCTATATGGATAACGACTTTTTCTTGGAAACTAAGATAGCTAGAAACAAAAACTAAAAAATACGTGTTCCCTTAGTTTTTAGTGAAGTTAAAATCACTACAACAAACTGAATCATCTACCTCTGATGGTGGTGACTTCAATCAAACGTCACCGAATTTAAACAAAAATTTGCTACTCTATTGTTTTTTTCTTTCTCAAACTAAGGGAAATGACGTCATCAATCTTTAGGTAAAGAGAAAGAGAATGATAGAAAAAAAAAAACAGCTTAATGTTTAAGAATAAAATATAATAAAAAACAAAAATTAAAAGGTAAGGTGTTGACAAAACGGGAACCCTTTAAAATAATAGATTATATTCTCAAAACTAAAAAGACGCCAGAAAGGGTCGGTTTCTCTAGCTTCTCCTGAGATCAGGTGGACGTGCCCAGCTTACATGAGCCATAATCATGTCAGCTTTATTTACTTCCAAGACGGCCCCACTTCCAACTCACAATGCACCTTTATGTATATATATATTAACAAAATAGCTTACAGCTCATAAATAAAGATTATATTTAAAATTTCCCTCTCATTTTATTCTACAGTCAGCACTTCTACACGTCCGTTTACAGGTCTATTTTGAAGTATATAGGATTATTAGGGTTCTTAAAACTTGGGATGTTTACTAAACATTAGTTGGTTTTATTAAAAGAGCTTTTATGAATAGGGAAGATATCCCTAGGAATCTCTTCCTAAAATTTAAATTCTATTAAAAGAATTTCAAACTAACAGCTTATCAGAGTAGATAGGCTTTACTTTAGACTTTACTTTCTTTGTGTTAAGCAAGTCCCTCTCTACAATTGCACAGAATTGGGAAATCCAAAAGTTGGGGAGGAAAAATTGGCTTTGAAAGGTTTAAAGTGTTTAAGTTAGGTACGGCTCAGAAGAGTAGAAGCTGCCCAAGCATCAGGGTATATAAGGACACCTAGACCACCGCTCAGGGTACTCAATCGCATCCAGGGATGCATTCACTCCCTGAGGATTCAGTCTTAATCTCTCTTCACGACCTTACTCTACTCGTCATTCAGTTTAGCTAATTCTTTTAGAAATAGTTTATATTTAGAGAATTAAGGTCACTAGACCATCGCTCGGGACACTCAATCGCATCCAGGCATTGCACTCACTCCCTGAGGATTCATTCTTACACTCTCTTCACGACCTTACTCTACTCGTCATTTAGTTCAGCCAATTCTTTTAGAAATAGTTTATATTTAGTGTGTAAAGACACTAGACCATCGTTCGGGACACTCAATCACATCCAGGCACTGCATTCACTCCCTGAGGATTCATTCTTACACTCTCTTCACGACCTTACTCTACTCGTCATTCAGTTAAGCCAATTCTTTTAGAAATAGTTTATATTTAGAGTATGTAAGGACACCAGACCACCGCTCGGAACACTCAGTCACATCCAGGCATTGCATTCATTCCCTGAGGATTCATTCTTACACTCTCTTCACGACCTTACTCTACTCGTCATTCAGTTTAGCCAATTCTTTTAGAAATAGTTTATATTCTGAGTAAATAAGGACGCCAGACCACCGATCGGGACACCCAATCGCATCCAGACATTGCATTCACTCCCTGAGGATTCATTCTTACACTCTCTTCACGACCTTACTCTACTCGTCATTCAGTTCAGCCAATTCTTGTAGAAATAGTTTATATTTAGAGTATGTAAGGACACCAGACCACCGCTCGGGACACTCAGTCACATCCAGGCATTGCACTCACTCCCTGAGGATTCATTCTTGCACTCTCTTCGCGACCTTACTCTACTCGTCATTCAGTTTAGCCAATTCTTTTAGAAATAGTTTATATTCAGAGTAAATAAGGACGCCAGACCACCGATCGGGACACCCAATCGCATCCAGACATTGCATTCACTCCCTGAGGATTCATTCTTACACTCTCTTCACGACCTTACTCTACTCGTCATTCAGTTTAGCCAATTCTTTTAGAAATAGTTTATATTCAGAGTAAATAAGGACACCAGACCACCGATCGGGACACCCAATCGCATCCAGGCATTGCACTCACTCCCTGAGGATTCATTCTTGCACTCTCTTCACGACCTTACTCTACTCGTCATTCAGTTTAGCCAATTCTTTTAGAAATAGTTTATATTCAGAGTAAATAAGGACGCCAGACCACCGATCGGGACACCCAATCGCATCCAGACATTGCATTCACTCCCTGAGGATTCATTCTTACACTCTCTTCACGACCTTACTCTACTCGTCATTCAGTTCAGCCAATTCTTTTAGAAATAGTTTATATTCAGAGTAAATAAGGACGCCAGACCACCGATCGGGACACCCAATCGCATCCAGGCATTGCATTCACTCCCTGAGGATTCATTCTTACACTCTCTTCACGACCTTACTCTACTCGTCATTCAGTTTAGCCAATTCTTTTAGAAATAGTTTATATTCAGAGTAAATAAGGACGCCAGACCACCGATCGGGACACCCAATCGCATCCAGGCATTGCATTCACTCCCTGAGGATTCATTCTTACACTCTCTTCACGACCTTACTCTACTCGTCATTCAGTTCAGCTAATTCTTGTAGAAATAGTTTATATTTCGTTCACCCCAGTTAGTTATCGTAATCTACGCTCGTTCCTAAGTTAGAGTTAATGCTAGCCATTCTACGTACTCTTAGCCAGTAATCCTATCTTTTATTCACTTTAGCCCTTGAGCCTCTCTAATCAAATCACTAATATTCCGCTCATGCCTATAAATTAATATCCCCTTAAATCTCCTTTTCATTGGACCTCATCTACAGCTAACAACACAAAGCCACCAGCTTTAAATTTAATAAAATAAATATTACTTTTATTACAAACATTTTTCAATGAAACTCTTATTAAGTGAGGGCGTGGTTTAGGCATGGGTAAAGTTGAGCTTTTTAGAGTTTTATTGCCTAATTGAAATTAAATTAAAATTCCAAATTATATAAAATCGCTTTTCCGTTTACTGTTTTTCGCCAAATGGTTTCATTAGTACTTGAAATTTACTTTTGTTAGGCTTATCATTTTTTTAAAACTTTTCACATTTATCAGTACCGTCTTATTATGAAGAAGTTTAATTAGAGTTGACTATCTTTTTTTGGTAAATTTAAAGTACAAGAATTTTTAATTATGGAAATTACAGAATAAGAAAGTCCCTGGTAGGATTCACACTGGTTATTATTTATTTTTTTTGAAGTTTTCCCTGAATTGAACAATACATCATCCAAAAAACAATTTCCCCCAGCATCACTCACACATAGTACTCAGTGGAAACGCTCTGTGGTTACTATTTTCCCTTCTTTCTTTTCTTTTTTCTTTTTCCGCTCAGCTGCCACATCTTCTACTTCATCTTGCACGTTTTTTTTTTTCTTTTACGCAGATGCGAAATGCATTATTCATGCGACGCAGCGATGCCTTACTAGACAAGTTTGAGCCATACTATATGCCCGAGGGAACAATATGAATTACAAACTTGGGGAAAACATGTTCCATTTTAATCCAGCCTATATTTATAACTTTCCACTTGTATTTCCCTATAATAAATCCATAAAATGTAATAAATATTCCCTTTAATAAATCCTTAACAATAAAAATATATAATGATCGAAACAAAAAGTCGAAAATAAAGTATTATTTTTCTTACTAATGGAATCTCATAGATGGAGTTTTGAGTTTTCTCAAGCATTAACCGTTTTTTTTTGTCCACTGAGACCCAAAAATTGGTCCTTCAAATTGCCCTGTTTGAGTATCATACCTTTAAAAAAACAGAAAATGGCTGGAATACCTGAAATCGATGCCATCTGGCGTCCCGGTAATAAACTTTTAATCACAATCAGGGAACTGAAAGTACATATACAAAAAAAAAAAAATAAATAAAGTAATGTAATGCCTATTTTTTAAGGCAGGCTTTACATCCAACTACCAAATTAGTTGTCGTGGACGAAGGCGACTAGCAAACATACTTTACTATAGTTAAATTTCTCATATTAACCATTAAATAAAATCTAAAGGCTAGAACGGGAATCGAATCTACTAACCAGCAATACAGCTTAGCTTTGCGGGTCTAGCCTATAACCGCCTAACATACTTTATTATAAATTTCTCATATTAACCATTAAATAAAATCCAAAGGCCCTAGACTAGTACCGCAATATATCTTAGCTTTGCGGGTCTAGCCTATAACCGCCTAACATACTTTACTATAAATTTCTCATATTAACCATTAAATAAAATTCAAAGGCCTAAACTAGTAACGCAATATATCTTAGCATTGCAGGTCTAGCCTATAACCGCCTAACATACTTTACTATAAATTTCTTATATTAACCATTAAATAAAATCCAAAGGCCCTAGACTAGTACCGCAATATATCTTAGCATTGCAGGTCTAGCCTATAACCGCCTAACATACTTTACTATAAATTTCTCATATTAACCATTAAATAAAATTCAAAGGCCTAGACTAGTACCGCAATATATCTTAGCTTTGCGGGTCTAGCCTATAACCGCCTATTTTTTTTTTTTTTTTTGGCATTGGCTTTCGCCATACAGCCAGCATCGTCTAGGTGCTTATCACTAGAATATCACTCACTCTCCATTCTTACTTATAAATACCTTCGCTTCACACATTCATCCCTCTACTATATACAACTATTTACATACAAACTTACAACTAATGGATGGATCAGTACTCTATATTCCTGCCATCCTTATAGCTTAACTGAAATTAAAATCACGTAATCCTTCTCTAATTATTTTCTTGCATTTATTCTATAACTTTTAAATACATTCATATTTCATTGCTAGCACTGCTATAGATTTAAGCACATAGATGTTGGTGGAGAATATTATGTCTTCGTAGCGAAATGGTGCATCTAAATACCTTGTATATGTCGTCAAACATTCGTTTCCTTTCTACTACATAACGTGGACATATCATTATTATATGTTTGAAATCTTCCTCCTCATTGCAATCTACGCAAAGAGGAGAGGACCTTTTGTTGATCCTGTGAAGATACGATCCACACACCGCAAAGATTCGCTCTCAGCCTGCTTATTGTCGTAACAACCCATTTATTAGTGACAGTTCCCTCAAACCATGGTTGTCTAGGTAACTGATCTGCCATAGTTTTATAGAATCTTCCTTTATTACCATTACTGCCTAAATACTTTACTATAAATTCCTTTTATTAACCATTAAATAAAATCCAAGGGCTAGACTAGTACCGCAATATATCTTAGCTTTGCGGGTCTAGCCTATCACCGCCTAACATACTTTACTGTAAATTTCTCATATTAGCTATTAAATAAAAATCTAAGAGCTATACTAGTACCGCAATACATCTTAGCTTGGCGGGTCTATCCTATCACCGCCTAACATACTTTACTATAAATTTCTCATATTAACCATTAAATAAAATCCAAGGGCTAGACTAGTACCGCAATACATCTTAGCTTGGCGGTCTAGCCTATCACCGCCTAACATACTTTACTGTAAATTTCTCATATTAGCTATTAAATAAAATCCAAGGGCTAGACTAGTACCGCAATACATCTTAGCTTGGCGGGTCTAGCCTATAGTCTCTCTGCTCAAATATTTCGAAAGTGCATTTTGCAGGATGAGATTTTTCCATTTTTTAAAAATTTTCTTCTCCCCCTAAGATAAAAAAAATTTGTGAGTTACAAAAAATTAAACCTGACATACGCATCATCATAACTTGGTTTATTTATGAAATAAGGTTGAAGAGCGAACCTAAAAAAACACATTGTGCATATTCAGCGAGCGCACTCTAATGTTATTTTATTAAAATGCAATGTTACATTAACTTTGGCCACCATAACGCTATGCTTTTATCTACCCCTCAACCCCCTCCACAGGTTCTGTTCACATCCCCCATATTCTCCTGTATTTTAACCATGAATAATATTAAAGTCCAGAAATTTCGTTATATTAATGCTTTTTATTTTCAACTTTTTAGGACTTTCACATTCAATTGAAAGTACATTGATCTTTAATTTAATTTTTTTGTTTGGTCACCTGTTTCATAGCCTTCATGCTTCATTAATTGTTCGAATTGATGTTGGGGATGCCGGTGCCTTTTTATTTTATTTTAATTTTGACAAAATGTCAGGATAAATTCATTACTTTGTGTGGGCGAGAATTGTTTTTAATTAACAATAAAATTTAGCTCTGAATATTACTTAAATGGTTTTTTTGGGGGAGGCGAAGTTATGTGCCGAAAAAGGGGGTAGATAAAAGGAGGATAGCCCTGAGAGAGAGCTATACAGCATTCACGATATTTAGGCGCCACGGTAGCCGAGCGGTTAGAGGCGAGACCTGCGAAGCTATGTATTGTGGTACTGGGTTCGATTCCCGGTCTTAGGCCTTGGATTTTATTTAATGGTTAATATAAGAAATTTATAGTAAAGTATGTTTACTAGTCGCCTCCGTCCAGGAAACCTAATTTGGTAGTTGGACGTTAAGCCCTGCCTGAAAAAATACGCAATTACTTTACTTTTACTTACTTTTACATTCACGATATTCTTTTTTGGTAAGAGATGTTGAGCTCTTTCTGAAGAATTATGACGTAACTTAGTTTTGAAGGTCTGAATGATTGAATGTGTTCATAGATTAGCCAGTTAGTTACCATAGCTCTAATTCCTATGGACTGTATAAGTTTGATTATTGAGTTACGAGTAAGTCTTTTCTAGTTCTGTTAGTAATTGTCTTCCGCAGAATCGGTAAAGAAGTTTAACGTGTATATCCATCGCCTGTCACTGCTTGAGTCGTTTGTCTTTGATGAAGCTGTAGGTAGCACAGTAGGTCTGCACAAAGAAGAAAATTGTCTTTAAAGAAGACTGGGAAGCGGCATGTTAGCTTTTCTGTACGATCATTTTGATTCGCTACTATTTCGAACAAGGCTCTACGAGGTGTGTTCAAAAAATAAGGTGAATTTTCATTTTTCTTAAAAAATATTTATTTATTCATCGATTTTTATTTTGTCTCCTTCAAAGTAGTCCCCCTCAGATATAATACATATGTGCCAGCGTTTTTTCCAATCCTCGGAACAGTTCTGATATGCACTTTTTGGTATGTCCTTGAGCTCTCTCAGCGATTCGGTTTTTATCTCCTCAATCGTCGCAAAACGCTGTCCTTTCATGGGTCTCTTCAATCATGGGAACAGGAAAAAGTCGCAGGGCGCCAAATCTGGTGAATACGGTGACTGAGACATGATAATGTCATTCAACAATTCCTGAGCGATGCTCATGCGACGGTTTTTTTGATCAAAATTCAGCAATTTTGGAACGAACTTCGCTACTACACGCTTCATGCCCAAAATTTCCGAAAAAAATTGCAGGACATGTGCCAACCGATATGCCGACAACCTCAGCAACTTCTCTAATTGTGATTCGACGATTCTTCTCAACATTTTCATCGGTTGTTGATGTGCTGGGGCGTCCAGGGCGAGCGTCGTCATTCACATCTTCTCGACCTTCTGTGAAAAGCTTGTACCACTTGTAAACATTTTTTTGACACAGAGTACTCTCACCGTACGCCACTCTCAACATTTCAAGTGTTTTTGAGCACTTAATTCCATTTTTTACACAAAATTTGATGCAAATTCGTTGATCCATTTTTTTCGACAGAAGAAAATCGCCGAACTCGCAAAACACTTGTCTTATTTATGCCTCTAACATACAAACTAAACATGCTATATAGCTACAACTTTGAAAATATGTTCGAGACAAGTGTACCAACATAAAAAAAAAAAAAAATCGAAATTCGAATGTACGTAGCCCGCGAAATTTGAAAATTCACCTTATTTTTTGAACATACCTCGTATTTGATACGCATGTGTGGATGTAATTTGTGTGAAGCTTTGATGATGGTCTGATCTTAATGCTAGTATGGCGGCCTTTTTTGGGGCTTAATTTCCAAAAATTCATAAATTTGTATTTTCATGTTTCAACAACAAGAGTTGTCTTATTCACATCTTTGAAAGTGAGCACCATTGTAAAACACTTTCCCCCTTGCGTGGTGGAATCAGAAAAAAGATGAAGAAGAAAAACGAAGAATTGGTCAAGAGATAATTGAAAAGTTTAGGGAAAGAGAGATTATGTTGGAAAAATAAAAGAAAACTATTAACTACTATGAGAAGGAAAAGTGTCCATATATGGGGGCGTGTTTGGTCCAGATGAAAGGAAAACTAAAAGTTAATTAAGATAAAATTTTATCATTAAAGTACGTGTTAAATAGAAGTAAAAAAAAAAAGTGTTAATTTAATTAAAAAAAAGAATTCTATAAACGGAAAAACTGTTGTTAGGAAAAGAGAAACTTTAAAATGAGATAACGAAAAGGCTGACACCAGGAATCAACTGAGAGAAAAGAGAAGATAAAAGAGGACAGGAGACAGATAGGAAAAAGGAGACGAGAAAATAGAGTAAA
The DNA here is from genome assembly GCF_049639745.1 of Rhodnius prolixus. Taxonomy (NCBI): domain Eukaryota; kingdom Metazoa; phylum Arthropoda; class Insecta; order Hemiptera; family Reduviidae; genus Rhodnius; species Rhodnius prolixus. The sequence goes on along the minus strand of NW_027411583.1, from coordinate 6,296,372 downwards.
AAAATTAAGAAGATGAAGACCGGAAATTCAACAAATTTATTAACCTCATTCCTGGTGGATGTAATCTTTAGAGTGAAGGATGTGATTACTTCCGTTTTATACAAAGTTCTGTCTGGCAGGTGTAGCTAGACTCTCCCCGTGGGGGTTGGGATTTTCTAGAGGACCGGAAAAAGGGTGGAAATGATTTAAATCCGGTTCTGTTAAAGTCAAATTAGATGAGCTATTCTACCTGCAGTGCCGGCTATAACAACTTTTAAGACGTCAAAAAAAAAGAAAAAAAAAAATCTTTTATTTTCTGATGAGTTTAACCCGTTATCATTGCTTCTTTTTATTTTTTTTTTTTCCAAGATTCTATTTTTGGATATCTGGTGTTGTTCCCGACATCTTTTCCTTGTTTATCACCTGGAGGAGGAGCATGAGGAATCTCCTTGTCTTATTGTCTGTCCTGCTCCTTTCTGGATGCTCTAGTGACATCTTGTTAAGGTCACCTTAGGTCGGGCCATTTGAACTTTTCACTTCTTCCACACAGTTCCTTTACCTTCACAGCTCAATCATCTTAACAGATGCTTCCCATATCTTCAGCAGCAGATCTCTCATTCTGCGCTTCCTGGATTATTCATATTCTTCTTAAGATATCCTATTTTCACAGTTGAGATTTAAGGAGAATGTTTTTTTTTTTAGCTTTTTGTTTAAGACCACGTTACATTATTCAGGTGGCCGTTTTTTGTATTTCTTTTCTAGTAATTTTCTGATTTATTTATTTTTTATACACCAGCTGGATATAAAATAACTTCCAGAAGTAAGGAACGTAAAATATAAATACAAAAAGAAAGTAGACTACAATTTTTGTTACCGGCTAACTAACCTCTTTTATTGGTCGAGGAGTGGGTTTTATGATTAAACACAAGCCATACACAATACAGAATTATGCAGGAAATATTGCTAAATTGAGTTTCCGTCTATTATTACAGTATAAATGGTTTGTAAAGAAAGTTTTAAAGATATGATATCTTTGCCAAATATTAATATAATTAACCTGGGAACTTTGATAAAGATTTACCTGCTTAACTTCATCTTCTAGTTTAATAATTGATAATTTAATCTTTTATCTTTTTCTACTTATTTTAAGGAACTAAAATTATTAGAGCATTTTATTTAGTAATTTTCTCTAACTTTCTCCTCTAACTTTCTCCTCTAACTTTCTCCTCTAACTTTCTCCTCTAACTTTCTCCTCTAACTTTCTCCTCTAACTTTCTCCTCTAACTTTCTCGTGTTTCTCTTAAGAAACTTTTTTTTTAATCAAGAAGATTTTCAATTTTTTTGTTTTTTAGTATTCTACAGAGATATCCGATTTGAGATACTTCGAGTTTGAAGTGTTTTATAGTGGTATGTATGTCCAGGGTAACAGGGACATTGACGCTCATTCGGCCTGTTCTCACAACATACAGATCAGAAGCCCGGGTAATAACAAACGCAGATGAAAATCTGTTATTAAGCTTTGAAAGAAAGATTCTTCGGCGAATATATTGGACCTATTAGAGAGGAAGAAACCTGAAGAAGGCGTTGTAACGCGGAGCTTATACACCTATTCCAAGCCCCGGACATCGTTAAGGTGGTAAAAGTAAGTAGGTTGCGATGGGCAGGCCATATAATTAAGAAAAGAAATGCCCAGAAAAAATAATGGAAGAAAATGTGCAGCGCACAAGAAGAGTTGGACACCCTAGGTTATAACGATGGGTTGGTGGTGTCAGCGAGGACGCCAAGAACATGCTGAACATTCGCAATTGGAAGGCTGCTGTTATTAAGCTTTGAAAGATATATTCTTCGGCGAATATGTAGGACCTATTAAAGAGGAAGAAACCTGAAGAAGGCGTTCTAACGCGGAGCTTATACACCTATTCCAGGTCCTCCCCGACATCATCGTTCAAGTGGTAAAATTAAGCAGGTTTCGTTGGGGCAGTCTATGCAATTAGAATGGCGGTTAATGAGGTGCTCAGAAAGGAAATGGAGGAAAATTTGCAGCGCACAAGAAGAGTTGGACGCCCTAGACAACCTGATGGTGTTAGCGAGGACTCGAAGAACATGGAGAACAATTGGAAAGCTGCCTCATTGAATAAAGAGGACTGGCGGAAGCGGATCGAGGAGCCCATTGATGGGGCTGTAGAGCCGGGTAAGAAGAAGAAGATGTCCAGGGTTACTGGAAAAGAAGAATCGAGAGTCATTTCGAAATTTGATTTTCACTAATAACTCATAATTCATAAATTTCAATTAATTTAATAGCAAATTAAGTTGGATTTATTAATAAATGTGTCATATTGAAGTTCACGATGAAAAAGCGAAATAATAAATTAAAAATGACGTGATTTGAAAATGTCTTTTCGCCAAAAGGAAGGAAGTTATAATTTAAATTTATAAAAGTTTTTTAAATTTTTTGTTTTATTTACTTTTGTTTATATTTCTCCAATTGCATCTCTCTTCTTTTTTGTTTAAATTAATTTTATTCCAAAGCGAATTATAAAGTTCGTTTCTAAGATTAATAGTTAGTGTTGAAATTAAATCAGAGGCCATTTGTAATGCAAATAAAACTAGAGTAGTAAGTAGAGCGACGGCAGTGGCAGTAGAAAGAGTTTGCGTGGGTGAGATAGAGACAGAGAGGGGAGCTTTGTATTATACTTTGTTCTCGAGGTGCTGCTTAGGACGGGACTTCACCACCACTTCCGCGCTTCCCAAAGTTCTACACACCCAAAGAAGAAGTCCCTTTTTTTTTCATTTTTCTTTTCTCCTGTCTGGCTCGTTCCTTTCTTTCCCAGCTACTCCTTCTCTTCCTCCAGTAGGCCGACGATCCTTCTTTTTTTGAGAAACCTCCTCTTAGTTTCCACACTCGCCTCTGTTCCATCCCTCCTATCCAGTATCAAACGAGACTGTCGCTGATAGGTCGTCACTTGGGAAATAGGCAATTTCCTCAAGAGACCATCCACCCTATCTTAAACCCCTTTCCTTGTGTGTGTTTGTACGTACGTGCGTGCATGTGTGGACTATGTCCCTAATAGTGGGTGGAAGGGGAGAGGATCTTTTCATTGTACAAATACTGTCTGTCGTTTTACTCGGGTAACAGTTTACTCGGGTAACAGTGAAAGTGAATCGCATTTTCTTCTTTTAAATTATCATACCTTACAGTTTTACTCAACCCCTTTTCTCTATTTACTTATTAACTTGAGCCTCAGCTTGTTTTTTTGTCGTTTTTATCGAGCATTTCTTTCTCGAATGAAATCCTTTTTTCTTTCATATTAAAACTGTCCAGTAGGACAGTTGTAGAAAGGTTGATCGTCAAAAAGTGCACGAAAAATCATTGAAAAACACCCAACTTTGACGATTTTTTTCTCTTTTTTTCTATAAAAGAGAAAATACTTAAATTTTCTTTATAATGTAGGGAAATCCTTCTTTATGTGTGATTTTTTTTTGCAAAAATCCAGATGTAATAGATTTCCAGAAAAAAAGTTGCCGAAAATGAGCTTTTTCAAAAATTTGTCTTCTTTTTCTTACCTTTTTTTGTAAACAACGTAGCGCCTAAACGCGCGAACCGATTTTTACGAATGAGATGTCATTCGAATTGGAATTTTATGTAGATGAGCCTTTTTTAAGGGTCTTGACGCTGTACATCGAATGGGAGAGGAGTTAGCCTCATGTATGTAAGGCCCTCTTCAAAATTATTATTACTAATAACTCTGTAAATCTTAGCCCGATAATGATAAAATTTGGCAGGATGAAAGGGATAGGGCTTCCCTAAATAATGTTAAAGCGACGTTCCGCTGTTTCACTTAGTAACGGGAAATATTGCAATAGTTTCAAATTATCAATTTTCATGAATGAAGTGTCATTTGAATCGAAATTTTGTACCGGTTTGCATTTTAGAAGTCTCGACGCTGTGCCTCTTTAGGAGGAGAGTTTGCCCCACGCTAGTAAGGCCCACACTAAAACTATTATTACTTTATAGAGTATTATAGGAATTTTAATTATTTGAATATTTTATAACTACATACCCTGTTTGAATACACTCTTGCATAACCCTTGCCACCTTTAGCATTAGTTGAATCTTGCGTATCCTTCCATAAAGTACCAGTAATTTATATTACAATGCCATTTTTCTCGCTCGTTTCAACCAATAACTCAACAACCACACCTTCAAAATTATCGATAGATTTTAATTACAATTCTTAAATTAATAGTCTTGCATAGGGAAGGGATTAGCTGAGAGGTTAGCATACTGGACTCCCACGCGGAGGTCCCGGGTTCGAATCCAGCAGCTGACCCTTAGATTTTCTCTTCCTAGGAGCTTCTTACAGCTCACTGTCCGGTGATGGACAGTGTTGTCTGTAACGAGAGAACACTGTCCGGAGGCCGGCAGTGCACTGAAAAAAGCTCCGGGCGCCAATAACCTCAGATGTTGACGCGCCTTAAATCATAAAAAAAAAAAAACTAACATTTCTATAACGCTTAAGTCGATTTTGATAAAATTTAAAACTAAGAAGAGGTTAAAGCTTCCCTAGGTGACTCTAAAGTGCCAACATGCTCTTACACCTACTAAGAAGTTTAATTTCTCTTTGCCTTTTTGGGAGAAATACTGTAACCGCAGTTTAATTTTGCTATTTCCGTACAAATACCTTCCTATTTGATTCAAAACGTTTTCTCAAGAAAATTGTTTTTGAGGACTCTTTGGAGACCGCAAATATAAGCATTCTTTAGGAAGATATCTCCAGTTAAGGGTATTAGAGTTAATCAACCATTATTCTTAACTTTTAAGATAGTTAATCTCTTTTATGATAAATGAATCATAATTCTAAAAGATCGCTGTTCTTACGTCATCAATACTAAGCGGAAGTAAGAAAGTTTGTTAAACAAAACAAGTTTGTATAGTCATAAGAAATATTTTTGTTTCTATATTTTTAAATTATGGCAAATTATGTCGTGAAAATATATTGTCTAAGAAGTAGACTCAGAGAATATAGATATATTCTGAGGGTGAAAGTAAATGCGAAGAAGTGGCGGGGGAGTGGGGCGGAAGTAGGAGCTTGGGTAAACATAGAAGTGGTAGTTTATTCCAGTCATAGCGACCTAGCATAAGACCTCATACCATTAAATGACATCAATTCTCCTCCACTTCCGTCTAGTCGTCTATCCCGTCATAGCCTGCCGAGCTATGACGTTCTTCCAGCAATACTCTCTCTCTTTCAGTCTTTTCCGCTTCATCGTAGTCTTTCTACATAGCCCATAGTAAGAGTCGCATATTTTTCCCATCTTTCAGAGGAGGAGAATTCGGTGTGTTCCAGTCTTCCTTTTTCTTTGTTCAGTCTGTCTCGGTTCTTCCATTGCTATTTACCATCAGCTTCTCTTTCAAGAGCTTATACTCCCTTCTTCCTTCCAGCTACCAGCAAATGGAATCCCTAATGCGCTCTCTTATATAAATATATATGTATATATAATAATAAAAATACACTTCTCACCTTACAGGAAGCCATACGCTGCAGACTTACTGGCACTTCCTGGCATATTCTTTAATCCCAACTACTATTTCTCTGTCTTCTGCAATCCTATACTTATCCTTTTGTTTATCTTTCTTTTAGGCCTTCAACCATGCTTCTGACTGAATATAATCGTTTATATTTTTAGTTTTTACTATTGTTGCCATCATCTTTGTTTCCACGTTTTTCTACGGTTGCTTTGCTTTTGACTGATGGTCTTTAATAGCGGTCCTTACGATGTTGTTTTTGGATTCAGGCCTTCTAGAACTTAAAATGTTTATGACCTGGTCGTATAATCTAGAAGTTGTTTACTTTCTAACAATTTCTCCTCCCCCCCCTTCTTCCATCTTTTAAGAGGATTCTTTAATGAGAATAGACATCAGAGAAATCATAAAGGATATAGAAAGGTTTTTGGGGGATTTAATGGTGTGGAATAGGAAGGCTCCAAAGAAGTATTGGCGGACTAATTCTGAGGCTCCCGAAGATGAAACGTAGAAAACAATTCATTCATAAAACGTTTTAATTGGGATATGAGAGCCCCCCCAAGAGGCTACCATAAGCCAGACAACCATTATCCAAATTTGGGGAAAATTGGGAGACGTTTGAGGTTTCTAAACAAGTCATGAAATAACCTTATGCGCATTAAACGGAAGCGAGTTGAAACTGATGCCATTTACAAAAAAAAAAAATGGCGGTCAGCATAAAAAAGAAGAAGTTTTAAGTGCCCACTTTATATTCCGCTTCACAATTTTAAAAATCCATTAAATTTAATTAAATCTAATTCAGTACTTTTTTTAAAAAAAGTTATACCTCACTTAATTATTTAGTACTAATGTCACCCTTTTTTTTTGCAGGTAGGTGAAAAAAATGTCCTTCATTATCACAGTACAAGTACTTCATTAAGTACGCAGAAAGTAAGTTCAAAAATTCCCCCCAAAAATTGGGACTTTATTATTACCTTGTTAAGGAAATTAAATGACTCATTAAAAAACAATGTTTTATGTGTGCGGTTAGAAATTTAAAAAATAATAAAAATACATCAAAATTACCCTGAGGCTAAAAGTAATTTTGTGAAAATTAACAAACAGGCGGCAAGTTTTTCATGAAAATGTTGGGGAAATGGAAAAATTAGCATAAATCCTTCCCTCAAATAACTGGCTTTCAGTGTTTTTATGTGAAAATTGTTTACAAAAGTTAGAATTGACTCCTTCTTTTTTCCCCACACTTCGAAAATATTTGTAACCTCAGTTTGGTGCTGGTTTCTACTTTTGGGGGGAGATCTAGTGTATTTTCTTGGGGCATCTTCGGACATAAGTTTTCTCACATTAGAAGATGCCACAGTTTGTTTCTAGCTAGTTGTAAAAAGAAAATTAGGACAGGCTAGAATTTTTGGAGTCCAGGGAATAAACCAAAATCTCTTACTAATCCATTTCCCTTATTATTAACAGAAACCTCCAGCAATACAAGTTTAGTGTATGGCGGTCTTTCTGGTGATATTGAAGCTAAGCTCAAGCGCCTTTCATGAACTGCTTCATAAGATTTATTTTCAGCATTTCCAGAGACTCTCGCATTTCGCCACTGCTACGACGAGTTGTGAAGTGGCTTTTTCCTTTTTGAAGCTAAGCTCAAGCGCCTTTCATGAACTGCTTCATAAGATTTATTTTCAGCATTTCCAGAGACTCTCGCATTTCGCCACTGCTACGACGAGTTGTGAAGTGGCTTTTTCCTGTCTATCGCCGCCAGTATTTTTTGGGCTTCTTTCCTTTTTCAAGTCATCCAGTCTCAAAGGCCTTCCTATATTTTTCAACTCCTTAAGTTTAAATCCTCGATACATTCCCGTAATACTAGATCTCGCTCATCTGATCTGTATATTCCCTCTCACCGTACCTCATCCTTTGACAAATCCTTCCTAATACCTGCTACCTCTCTCTGGAACTCCTTGCCATCATCTGTCCGCCATGCTCCTACCCTATCTATCTTTAAATCCCTTCTATTCAGTTATCTCCTTTCTATTCAGCTTCCTCCGAAATTCTAATTGTTTTAATTTATTTCCTTAATTTCTGCTGTTATTTTTATTTTCACTTTTTGTAAATACTTACGTAACTATATTTTCTTTTTAATCACAGGCCAAACTATTAAGGCCTCTAATTGTACATGATTTAATCTTAGGAGACAATTGTCCCAAAATAATAAATTTATTTTCTATTTATATTTCTATTCACTAGCTTTCTGGGGCATCCCCAATTCTTGGAGAGTTAGTCCAATCTCTTTTATCGCCTCCACCGTAGTTTTGGAAACCGGTACGTTCGTGAAGATAGTAATCGGTTTCGGTTTTCATGGCTGTTCAGCTTATCCGTCAGTTTTAGGATTTCCTAATTTTTTTTTTAGCTCTTAAGCAGCCGGTGCATCCCAGGATCACCGGGCATCACAGTATTCGCTTCCTGCGTTTCTTTGTTTCAGTGTTCGACATTTATCTGGCCCGAATCCCGTTTATAATATGTCTTTACACTACATTATTTCACTTAGTTTCATTTTTCATAGGGTGATGCGTACTTTTCCAGACCATTTATGTGAAATAGACAGGATCTAGCCCTTAAACATCGACGATCATTATTAGGATATACGGCGTAGGATTCAAATTATTGTTTTTTAATTTTTTTGTATCATTTTTGTTTTTTAATTGTAAGCTTATGAACTGTTATTCTTATGTAGAGTAACTTCCTTACAATCCTTGCTGAGTCCAAGACTGCAGGACTTCTAGAGTTTCTCCAACACCCCTTGCATCCAGATCCAACCATTCTTAATGGTTTTCACATGAACCAGTGTCCATTTGCCAATATGGCAGTCCGGGGATATCCTTACTAGATCTAGCAGATCAGTTCTCCCCGCTAGATCTTGATATTTCCATATCTTATTGGCCCTTTTGCCATCTAAGCCAGCGGTTCCCAATCTTTTTTCATTAGTGTACCCCTTTACCTGATTGTTTCCTTAGTGTGTACCCCTAACATATATATATAATAAATAATCGTATTCATGATTTTACGTACTGTAACTTTAAATTAACTGCAAAACAATCTGAATATACTCGTAATGTGCCTTGCAAAGAACATATACATATGATATGTTCCTTTAAAAAAATCATCTATGAATAGGTTAACATTTCAAACCAATAACTATTGCCGGGGCCGTAAATTGAAACAGCAAAGCGTTAATAAAGGAGAAGTAAATTATATGCGGGCCATGTGTAATATTAGTCTAAACTAAAGCAACATGTTTTCGCAATTTTTACATTTTCAAGAAATCATTTAATAATTTTTGATATACAAATATATTTACTTTTAAAAAAAATACTGCAGTATCGAATGAGTACTTAATTCTTGTCAATTTATATATGTTATTCAGTTTTATTATAATAATTTTGTAATTAAGCTGTAGGAATCATTTATTATATAATTTTTCTCTCATTAATAATATATCTGTATACTTTGTATATCTTCCGCCATAATAACTTTTTTTTTGCGTACCCCAGGTTGGGAACCGCTGATCTAAGGGAATCCCGACGTCAATTACTCCCCCTATTCTCTTGGAATAGGAATGTTTGGCTTGTTGTTTTTACTACAGCTCTGTGTCGGAACACATGGCTGGTCCTTATACGTACGTGTCCTAATCCCGTTCTTTTCAAGTACGGCATTCAGGAAAGGAGGGTTCTTCACCTTCAGCTACAGTAGAGTAATATATGTAGCTACGGGGGTATAATGGAGAATTGGTGCTAAATTATTTCATCTAAGTACCAGCCAGGGTACCGGTACCATCCTCTTGATTAGTTGTTTAGATTCAGCTGATAATGCTGCGCAACTGTCTTGATTATTCTTATAGTTTATGGGCTTAATTTAGTAATCTCGGTATTTCAGCATGAATCTATACACCTATAATAAAAATTTGCATTAAGTTTATTTACTCCCTATATCTCAAAGTCCAATAACTTGGAATAAAGTGGTCCAGACGTTCTACTCAGTCGCCTACTTGATGGGCGGACTTTGAGTGTCAATTACTCTGTGTGTTTGTGAACCGGGGGCCCAGCCCATCTTCTCCTTTGACCATCTTCCATTATACTGGCCATTTTCCTTTAGACATTAGGATGTTGTCGTCCACCATTATTATTATTCACTAAGGCTTTGAAATTACTTCCACAGAAACTGTTACATATTAATTAGAAACAGGACTGCCCCAGGCTTTTGCACCTACCCCCTCTCTCTATAGTGCCGCCTCCGAAACTGAAGCAGCCTCAGTTCCCCCCCTCTCCCTCCTTACCCTCGGAGTTTCCTCTGTACACACTATTCAGCGGCAGCAGCAGAAAGCATGCTAGTAAACTTTGAAACCACTCTATTACGTAGGAAGCCAAACTCTGAGCATATACTGTACGTGTTTGCAAACACATATACGGGCGGTACGCTTCCATAAATATAGCACTTACCCAATGGAAGGCTTGGGTTGTTCTTACACAATCTACATATGGGATATTGAATAATGGTTAAAATTAATGTTCTAACTAACAGCGCTTTCTGTGCTTGTTTAATGCATTACAAACTTAACATTTTCGTCAATCAATATTCCTGTTGCAATTTCTAGTTAATTGCAATTCTCTCTCTCTCTCTCTCTCTCTCTTTCTGGTACGGTCAACTTAAATTGTTGCAGATGCTTTATTAGTTTAAACTAGTAGTATGGGGGTATTTCAAACATTTTACTGCACAAAGTCATTTATGTTTCACTCTAATTTTTTTTTAAATTCATCTTTACGTTTACAAAAGCGGTTGCAGCCACCCTGACGCTTTTGGTTCTATTATATAATCCTCGTTTAATGACCAACGTTAACCATTTTGCTTACTCTAATCACGAACCCACCTGAGGGCGACAGCCCGACGATGGGCTATTCAGCGAGACGGTTGCATTTTCTAACGCCTGCATGATCACTGTTCAGAAATCAAGCCAGTTTTTACGCAATGGCGTTTAAGCCAATACAAACACATTATGTGGATTACATCTTTTTTTAAAAAAGTAAACTAAAGTAATTGCCTATTTTTTCAGGCGGGGCTGAACGTCCAACTACCAATTAGGTGTCTCCTGGACGGAGGCGACTAACAAACATACTTTACTGTAAATATCTTTTATTTATAATAAAATCCAAGGCCTAGACCGGGAATCGAACTCTGTACCACAATACATATTAGCTTTACAGGTCTCGCCCCTAAACGCTCGGCTACCGTGTGGAGCCTACATCTTTCTTATTTATGGTACTAAAGCGGTACTCTTGTAAAATTCTTAAATTCAAAAAAAAGATAAGAAAATAAAACCCATGGGCTTACACTGTATAATACTAGCCCATAAGTAAGCTTTAAAGCTACCTAACGCGCATCGCCGGGCGTTTCTGTCCAGTTTGAGAAACCTCTAGACTTCCCACGCCACCACAATAGTAGAGGACGTGGAGTACCAAAGATAATACCCTACTTTACACTGACGTCATCACCATAGTATGGTGCATAATATAATTCCTATTTACAGAAATGTCCACCGGGAAGATATTAGGAGATTTCACCCATGGTTTTACGAGTCTAGCATCTGGTTTTTTGTGGACCAAACTTTTTCGTCCCAGTAACCTCAGGGTGTTCTCAGCTCGTCCCTGTTCCAAACGATCGCACGTTTCTTTACGCCAGATAGGGCGGATTCGCTGCTTTATTCCTCTTCTTGGTCAGCTGTGTGCAACCAATGATTGAAATGGATGAATATGAAAGCTAATGACGGTTATTATTTTGTTTTGTGTACCTTTGTCTTTTGAGAGAGATAGTGACAGAGAAAGAGATAGAGTGAGAGGGAACTTGGAGTTCTGTATTGGTTTAAGCTGCTTTGATAAAGAATTAAAATTCAAATGATAATGGAAAGATGTATTTTTTTGCAGCGTGGGTTTTTAAAGAAGAATTTCTTTCATTCACAAAACTAGCTTATTTTCGGATAATTGTGTGAAAACTTAATAAACATTGAAATTGAATGAATCGAATGGACTAGACCTGCAATCCTTCCCACTGCTATTTGTGTGGGGGTGGAAAGATTTTTGGAACGGATGCTGGAGAAAGCGGAGTAAATCAAGGCTAAATCTCCTACTGCAATACTAGCGCATGCGTACTGCTGCCTTACCTGATTGACACTGGAGTGTGCACTCCACTTACCCCTTTCTTTTTTTGGATATGGGGGGGGAGAGGTATGGGAGAAAAATCTCATCTCCACTCTCCTCTGGGCTCTTTTCACATGTACATAGAAGCACATTGACACACACACACAGAGACACACAACCTTCCCCCTATCTCTCCACACGTCCCTTGTTCTCTTGGCTAAATCCTCTCAACTCTACAGGACTAAATGAGACAACCGTTTGAAGACTAGGAAGGAGGGTCTTTTCCCTGAAAGTAGAACGGAAGTGGTTGGTTCCAGTAAACACTGCCCCCCGCATGACCTCCGCGTCTCCAGGTTCCCCAGGAGTTGGCCTTCATAATCCTTCCTCTAGCACTTCCATGTACGAGCTAGTCCGGGTAGGTGTAAAGGGTGAAGCTAATACCACTCCAAGGAGAGTGTGAGGCTGAAAAAGAGTTTTCTTCCTATTACCCAGGTTTCCAGTTTACGCATCGCTGGACACCAATCGCTACACTCTCTCCTGTATTCATTCAATACACACAGACGTACACGCACAGACGAATCGCTTCATCCTGTTTTGTATCGTCCTCTATTCGGTAAAAAGACGGATTGCTGTTCTAAACTCCTTCCAAACCATTCACAGCTACTTCCATCTCTGTTACTTCGAAATTCCCAGTTACTACTGTATTGCCTCCAGCTCCATCACAGTCCAAAGGCGATTTTAGTCTGAGTTGCTTCTCACTCGTTCACTCTTTCTTTCTCTGATCTTACTTCAAAGCACTTTTATTATCATTTTCTTTTACACTTAGATAAATGGCTCTGCTAACAAGTATTAGAAAAAATTATTAATGAAAAGGATCAATTTGGAAAATTATTTTTCAATTAATTTTTTAACCATTTTCATTTAAAAAACAAAAATTTGTGGTGTATCCAAACTTGAATTTGCAAATCAATTGATCAGACTCAGAGAACCCTTAGAACTGAAAACTTCCAATGAAAAATCAAAATTGAGAATCTGCATGATTGCAAATTCTTTTACGAGCGATCAGGACACGAAAAAAACGACAAATGTTGCGCTTCATAACAACAGCATAATTCCTCTCTACAATGCTGAACTACACTGATTTTTTTAAATTTTTTTATTCAAAAAGAATTACAATTCTATATTGTCACCTTTAAAACAACTTCCTTCTGAAGCCACACAGCGCTGGAGACGTTTCTTCCACTCCTCATAGCAGTGCTCGAACTCCGATACTGGAATAGCCTTCAGCTAGTCGGTTACAGCCGTTTGAATGTTTTCCGATTGTCCCAAAATGAGTTCCCTTGAGGTGATATCTGGAACGTGTCATTACTGGTGACGAGTCTTGGGTGTTTGAGTACGACCCAGCTGAAGGCTATTCCAGTATCGGAGTTCGAGCACTGCTATGAGGAGTGGAAGAAACGTCTCCAGCGCTGTGTGGTTTCAGAAGGAAGTTGTTTTAAAGGTGACAATATAGAATTGTAGTTCTTTTTGAATAAAAAAAATCAGCCTCATTACTTAATTTACAGACCTCGTATGATCTCATTTCAAGCAGCAATTCTTTCTGGAAACTAACTTTGTCTGCCTCGGGGCAGCATAGCTCCTCTACAATTTCTTGGAAATTTTATATCTGCCTCTCCTTTATGTATCCTCTGAAATTCAGAAATATATGGAACGGGAGGCCAGATAAATTTACCTTCACCTAACGATTCCATTTTCCAGAACTAACTTCGGAAATTTCAATCTTTTTCCAACCATAACTTTAAAAGAAATTATCTAAAATATTTTCTTATAACATAATTTTTAAAATAAGTTGAAATAATAACTTTAAATAAAGAATTTAAGTCCAACAATTTGCATTTATATAAATCTTGGAATGGAGTCACACTTTATTCTTTAATTCTATTCTCAAGATCTAAATTATTCATTAACTTCAGACTCCAAGTTGTAATATAAAGTTACAATCAATAAATTTTAGCTCTCCAAAACACGACATGTTTAACGCTAAACTTTGTTAATGAATTTATGTTAAAATTGGGCTAATTAAGTTAATCAAAACTGGTACTTTTATGTTTGCTTAACTATTACGTCCCCTTTATCGTACGATGTCAACTTTCAAAATTACGTCTAAAACTGAAACTCAGATTGATAATTATATAATTAAGTTGTAAACTATTTCACAAATTTTAAATTTATTTTTAAATATTAAAATTTGGGGGGGGAGTGTTGGTCTAATAGTGAAAGAGTGTGACTTTGTAATTGGGAGATCCGCAGTTCGAATCCCGCGTGTAACTACTATTTTTGCAATAGTTTGCGTGGCTTCCATCTCTTGCATGCCACTCACGTCTCTGGGTGCACATGCATGTGCTCGTGTATGTACGTGCATATATCGTAAATTCATGTATATACGAGTATATATTTATAGGCGCTGTACTTATATTCCATCTCTTTTGCTTATTAGAATTGACTGCAGTTGCAAAATAAATAAATTAATTAAAAATTTAAAATATTTGTATATTTTTATGCATTTATTTTTTCGTACGCTTGCCGGAAGCAGTTCCGTACATAGACCGATCCATCAAATATGGCGTAGAGTAAATTTATTAAATATATTATTCAAATTCTTAATTGGAATTTCAAGGGGTGCTGTGGGGTAACTGTGGCTTCAGGACATCCTGTTGGTACAAATTTGGAGTTTTCATCCTAGTTGGAGTTGGATAGTGGGATCTCTTACTGCCAATCAGTGTCGTTTTCATTCTTATCAAGTCATCTCACAAAACTATGGTTTCCTTGAAAATCAACTAAAGTGTTTAATGAATCAATTTTATCACCTATCCCCAGAGATGCTCGCATCAGCCAATCGTACTTGGTATTTCCGTTGGTATCTCGTTGCCTAATATTTCCGGGATAGTCTTCCTAATCCTTACTTTTAAATTCTATAGAGATCTTTGTACATCCTTTAACTTGATTTTGACAAGCTACATAGCCAATTCAGGCTCAATTTTTAATTCAGTCATCTATTAGGTGGTAGAGACTTGGTGGGCACGAAAGTCATTTTGATATTAGAGCCTCAACTTTGAGCATTTAATGCGCAGATGGCTCGCTAAATGTGCAACAGAAGTAACAGCATTACCAGTTAGAAAAGATTTGAGATAAGTAGCAGGGATTTAACAGCCATTTTATTCATTTTCCAACATAATCATCAATACAGGTTACCGGAAGGAGGCGAGGCAATGTTTTTAAAAACACTTTCATAAAAATCTTCCACTTCCTCCACCCTTACATTTCTAGCCTCAACTGGTTTTTTGTCTCTCGCTATTTAAAATTGTCATTTTAAAAGATGAAAGCAGAGAAAAGGGTTACTTGTCCGTACATCCGTCCGTCCATCTGTCTATCTTATAGCTTTCGTTCTTTAAAACTTCCTTCGACATTGCTATAAACTTTAATTACATCTGTTAGGGATTCTGTGTGCCCACTTTAAGAAGCGAGGTAATGCTTTCACTCTCCATCCTCATCATCATCATCATCTTATCTTATTTAACTACACAAAACTCCCCTCCACTTTTTCTTTTTACGTCATACTTCAGCACTCCAATTTTTCCTCTTTGTGTCAAAGAAAGGAAAAGCTATTAAGAAAGGCAGAATAACTGTTCTAAAAATATTTGCAATTTCTTATCGCTTGTCCCCCCGTGTTATACCAGTTTCTTCAGCCATTTTGTAATTTGTGTATGTTTATTTGTATAGATTTTATTTCCATTATAAAAGCTTCTTGACAGCCATTTTTGAAATGGTTTTATTAAGTTTGTATTTTAAACTTAACAGCTGATTGAACGCTATATTTAAATTATTTTTCCTTTTGCCTCCTGCAGATTATTATTATTATTTAGTTAGTTTAAGGCACGTCAATCATCTGAGGTTAATAATAATAATGTTTTTATTAAAATAAGTATTTCAATGTTTGAACAAAATGCACATTTTCTAGCAACAGACTTATTCATGGTCATGACGACCATCTGAGAGTTGTCTTGCAATTAAACTTCTTTAATATGTATTATAGGATTGAAAAAACAGACAAAAGAAAAAATAAAATTGGATAGAATACTTAGTAAACACTAATGAAATGTTAGTTTTAAGATCAATTTTATCAGAATCCCCAGCGATGCTCGCATCATCATCTTGGTGTTTCCGTTGGTATCTTGTTGCCTAATATTTCCGAGGTAGTACTTCTAATCTGTACTTTTAAATTCTATAGATCTTTGTACTTCCTTTTACTTGATTTTGATTGGGTATATGTATAAATAGCCAATTCAGGGCTCAAAAAATTAATTATTCGTGTTACTGAATACTTCTCCTAGAGGGGTCTCGTGAAATCTGGGTTACATTTCATCTGAAAGTCGTGAAATAATGAAAAATAAGAATTTTTGCCAATAAAATTTTTTTTAATATTGTAGCAAGGATTTGTTTCATATAAAATTCTTAGTCTGTCCGAGGAGTTTCAGTATCTAACTCACTTAGTAAACATTACTGTACCTACATCTCAGTGCTTAAATTTCACAAAACTTCTTTTTTTTACAGTAACTCACTTTGACTCAATTCGAGTAACATAGCTTACTTTATAGTTTTTAAACTTTTACTCAATTTGGGCAGCATTACTCCCTTTACCGTAACTAACTTTGACTATCATTGGATAGCATAACAACTCCAAAATAATGTAAACTTTTGACTGTCCATCTTTGGTTTATTTAATGAAATGTTATTTCCATTAGATATGCAGCGTAACCAAAACACATGTCAGCAAAAGTTGACTTATAATAGAAATTATATTTTTCCTTAAAAAAATATAATAGCAACCATTTTACTTCATAAATACGGTATAACGGCAAGTACCATAATAGAAATAGAAAATAAATTTATTATCCTGGGACTATTGTTTCCTAAGAATAAATACAGGTACACTTAGAGGCCCTATTAGTTTGGCCTAACTTTTAAATATTTATAAATAAAAATAAGTATTAACAAAAATAAAAATAAATGAAATAAAAGAATACCATTACAATTTCGGAGAAAGCCGGTTAGAAAGGAGATAATTGAACAGAAGGGATTTAAAGATGGAAAAGGGTAGGAGTATGGCGGACAGATGATGGTAAGGAGTTCCAGAGAGAGGTAGCGCTTATTAGGAAGGATTTGTCAAAGGATGAGGGGAATATAGAGATCAGAGAAACGAGGATTTGAACTTGAAGAATTGGAAAATATAAGGTGAGCTTCGAGATTGGATAACTTGGAAAAGGAATGAAGCCCAAAAAAGTACTGTCGGCGGTAGACAGGAGAAAAGCCACTTCAACTCATCGTAGTAGTGCGAAAAACCGAGAGTCTCTGGGGATGCTGAAAATAAATCTTAATCATAAATCATAATGTGATGTACCATAATGTAATATACGAAGACAACAGGACGAAGGACCATTCAGTCCTTCTTTGGATCTGTGAAGCCCTTCGCGCAACTCACAATAACGAAATTGTCGCTTCTAAATTACTTCCATTGATTGCAAGAAAAAAAAAGTCCTTCAAGTTCGGGAAAGATGAAATAAAAAAATGATTCTGTAAAAAAGTCAGATCTCTTGTGATCCAGGCAATTATAGAGGTTAATAATGTAGTTAAAATATTTACAAGAATATTATCTCGACGGCTAACCGACTGGCTTGAAAGCAGAAATATCTTTCCTCAAGACTAATTGGGGTTTCGGCTAGAAAGGGGTTGTAGAAAAGGAATTTTCTCTGTATCAACTCTCAACTTAAACTCGCGGGAAAAAGAGAAAACAAGTATATGAAGTCTTTGTAAAGTAAGTAAAGTAATGCCATTTTTCAGGTGGGCTTTATAACTGCCAAATTAAGTGCCGTGGACGGAGGCGGCTAGCAAACATACTTTACTGTAAATTTCTCATATTAACCATTAAATAAAATCCAAGGGCTAGACTATTACCGCAATACATCTTAGCTTTGCGGGTCTAGCCTATAACCGCCTAACATACTTTACTATAAATTTCTCATATTAACCATTAAATAAAATCCAAAGGCTAGACTAGTACCGCTATAAATCTTAGCTTTGCGGGTCTAGCCAATAACCGCCTAACATAGTTTACTATAAATTTCTCATATTAACCATTAAATACAATACAAGGGCTAGACTAGTACCGCAATACATCTTAGCTTTGCGGGTCTAGCCTATAACCCTCTAACATACTTTACTATAAATTTCTCATATTAACCATTAAATAAAATCCAAGGGCTAGACTAGTACCGCAATACAACTTAGCTTTGCGGGTCTAGCCTATCACCGCCTAACATACTTTACTATAAATTTCTCATATTAACCATTAAATAAAATCCAAGGGCTAGACTAGTACCGCTATAAATCTTAGCTTTGCGGGTCTAGCCTATAACCGCTCGGCTACCGTGGCGCCTATGAAATCTTTGTAGATCTGCAATCATTTACAATCAATACTCTTTTTTTTTTGGTAATTTAAGACATGTTTTAGGCCAAACTTTGTTAATAAATTTATGATAAAATTGGGCTGATTAAGTTAACCAGAACTGTATGCACTTTTATGTTTGCTTAAAAACGTCACATTGATAATTACGTCTAAATCTGCAGCATAATTTTAAATATTTTACTAAATTATTATTTTAAAAAAAATGAAATAATTTAGAACCTTTAATGGATTATTAAGCCTGACGATTACTTTTTACGCAAAACAATGCTTAAAACTTTTAAAAGCCTCAATTTCCGCAATTTAATGCATGGATTTTGAAGACGCTAAATCTACAATTTGTTGTTAGGATTAACAATTTTGCTTACAATCAACTGAATGACAGGTGACTGAATAGTATCAGGAGAATTTGTCCGCACGTATGTACGTATGTAGACGTGTTAATATTTACTGGCAGATTGTTAATTGTTGTCTACTAACACGATTAATCACTAAGACTAGACTTGTATATGCTTAATGTTGGTCGTCTGTGTTTAGGACGGTCTGTTTGGAAACAATTGGAGGATAATCTGGTATATTCTGGATTAATCTGGGAGTGGGATGAGATTATTTGTGATCCCATATTCCTGACTGAAGGATGTACTGCGTGTCCATCTGTTTAGTGTGTATGTTTTCATCCCTGACCAGGCCCGATTTAGATGATCTATCCGCCGGATGACAGATTCTAATTCAAGGTTAATTACTGTTAGTGTCCAGCATCTGTGCGTGTTGTCTCTCAGTCTCTTGGCCATCTTAAGCGCAGTTATATATGAACATTAATATAGCGTCGACCATATTGTCACTATAGTATTAACAGTTATGTAATACCTGAGCTCTTACTGAAAATTCCTGAATGTGCCTTTATCATAATCATTTATCTCGTATTTGATTTGAATTATGAATGAAGTCTAGTTGGTCTCAGTTTTGAACTTCATTCAATTTCTTTGCTATGGGAAATGGTGGGGGGTCAGCTTGAATTAGTTTCAGAAATCAGATCAGGATTAAAATATCTACTCAGAAATAAATGAACAATTTATATGGCTTAGGAGCCTGTGTGTTAAAGTAAATATAATGAAATCGGAACCCCCTGCTGAGTAACTGGAGGGGGTAGCAAAGAGGGGGGCCCACAATTATTCTCTAATTTCACTTTTATTTAAACATATTTAATATTTAACGCACGACTTTTTACTGTGCCGAGGGGGGCTTTTTGTAATTACAGTTTCATTTTCTGTAACCCTCCGTATTATGGGGGGGGGCGAGTTGAGAAGGAGCCTTACTGGAGGTCGCTCTATCCCTCCCTCCACTTTATTCACGCTGAGATCTCCCAGCCTATGGTAAATACCACATTTGTTATGTTTTCTGCTCATGCAGTGCTACCCCAGAGTACGTGAACTGAAAACAAAATGTTGTGGACCAAAACTCTTATAAAAATCTTTTGCCAAGCGGAAATATTTTTGTCTGTTTGTGCGTTTTTTTCTTTTTTTTTCTTTAAGTTCGTAAGCAATTACAGGGTTTATTTGTATTCCATGTTTTACATTCCATTTATCAATATTTCATAAAATTAAATTAAACGGAGCATGGTAGGTGTAACACTAATAACTTTTATCCACACTTACACCAATTATTAGCCTTTGTAGGTTCTGTCAGGAAGAAGAGGAAACGGCACTGCACGTGTTGTGTCAGTGTGAGGGGCTTGTCTGGCTAAGGATGTTACTTCTAGGGGGAGGAAAAATTAAGGCCTGTGAGCTTTACCCAGGAGCCACTCTCCAGCATTAAGAGTCTGATTAAGCGGACGGTCTGGAGAGCGAGCTCTAAAGTCGGGGAGCCACAATAGATCCATGGGAGTCACGGTGGCGTAGGCCTTGAGGTCGCCCTAATTTAATCTAATCTAATCTACACCAATTATATTCATTCATTTATTCATTTTAAGAGGGTGGCTCAAATGCATTTCATGCTTAAACGGTTAATCTGAGCAAAAAATGGTAGAGGAAAAATTTGTTGTCCGTCACCTCTAGTGTCAGAATATGTGACTTGATTTTAGATTCCTGCTCGCATACGCGGCTGACGCGCGACCAAAAGTGAGGGTTTGCAGTTGACCCCAATTTTCATATACACACTTGTATAAAGAAAGAAACCGGAAATCGCAATTCGATATCTTCAAAATTAAAGGTGCTAGGCCATTTCAAAATCTGTTATTTATTAATCATATTTCAATTTTTTTAACTTGTTATCAAAGAGAAAGAAGAGCACGCGTCATTTTTATGTATTTTTTTATCCCCTTTCTACTGAAAATATTGCCAAGACTTTAAAGCTAGTATTTTTCTTAATATCGGGAAATAAGTAGTTTTCCGAGTGATTTTTCTAAGAAAAATAAAATGTTAAGAGCTTTAGATGTTCTCAAGCATACACAAAATGGCTAAAAATTAATTTTACATCTGTTACAAACAAGAAGGTTTAATAATTATTTGGTAATTTTTGGGAGAGTTGCGTTTAATTACCAAAAAAAATTTGAAACCTCCTGCCTCATATTTAAGGGATCAATATCTTTCATGTAAAGGATGAAACTTATTCCTTAATTTATCAAATAATGCACTTTACTCAACTTGAGAAGCGGGTGCTGTGCCTTCAAAGATGTCTCCTTAGATACAGAGAGCAGTTGATAACCCCCTGGCTAACCTGGCTTGCGAAACAGAGGGGGCACCTTTGAAGGCACAGCCTCCGTCCATGACACCTAATTCATGGACGTTAAGCCCCGCCTGAAAAAATAGGCGATTACTTTATACTTAAACTAGTAAATCATCTGGCAACTACACTCTACACCTGAACAGTTCAGCAACAACTAAAGGCGACGGTACAAACTTCTTTCTTTGTCCGCTTGGCTGATATCAATAGAAATCTAAAGACTGCATTTTGGGAAGCTGGGATTCAACCAATGATTCCAGTCGAAAGTCCTTTATTAAAAATAGCCAATGCTCCCTACTACATTTTAGTTCTAATCCCAGAAATAATTCCCTTTGTACTTTTGTTAGTAACATCACTCTATTTAAATCCACCCATTTAGCCCATCTAAAACCAACTTTTACAAAAGACTGTCCTCTGTTCTAAGATGTAATATTATCCGGGAGGGTTGTACTGGTCCGGAACCAGTTGTGGTTCTACCAACAAAACCCATTTCCTCCAATATAAACATATAATCTACCAATTAAAATTAATTGAAAATTAAATATTAATAATTATATTTGTGTAACAATAGGCATTATTGACGAGAGATGTTAATTTAGTGTTAATAATAAATGATAGTAATTAGGTGGCCATAGTAAGGGATGGTGAGGAAGGGAGGTAGCTATCTGGGGCGGGGGAGAGTTTCTATGAGAGAGAGAGAGAGAGAGACCTGTTCAAGGGGGGAAATTGTGAAGGAATGTTATTGTTTTTGGTTACAATGCGGTGTTTTGGAGGCGGAGGTTCACCTGCGGAATTTCACCCTCAGGACTTGCTGCCAGTCTGTGCCACAAACCGCAGAACTAGTCCGCACATTTAGTCAGCTCAGTCAGTCACTCAGTCAGTCAGTCAAATAGGCTTTAATATTAAATGTCATGACAAACATTGGTGTGCCGAGGAGGGGGAGCTACACATGAATTTGAATAGAATTAATTGACATCCTCCTCATACAGACTGTGACGTTACAGCATACAAGTCCTGTTTGCTTTGAATTGGTAAAATCACTTGGCAAAGCATTCACAAAGTTTATGTACGTATTTACATTTCTTTGGGGTTTCCTCTGTAAAATTTCAGTTTTGTTGATTTGATATTTTGGTTGAAAATGTTCGTAAAGTATAATTTAAAAAAGTTTTATTTTAGAATAAGTGACTGACCACCATAATTAAGTACCATTTATTAATGTAACATAGAATAGAATAGAAAAGAAATTTATTATTCTGGGACATTGTGCCCTAAGAATAAACACAGGTACAAATAGAGGCCTTAACAGTTTGGCCTGTGATTAAACAGAAAATAAATAAATAAATAAATAAGTATTTACAAAAAAGTGAAAATAAAAATAACAGCAGAAATTAAGGAAATAAATTAAAACAATTAGAATTTCGGAGGAAGCTGAATAGAAAGGAGATAACTGAATAGACGGGATTTAAAGATAGATAGGGTAGGAGCATGGCGGACAGATGATGGTAAGGAGTTCCTGAGAGAGGTAGCGCGTATTAGGAAGGACTAGTCAAAGGATGAGGTGCGGTGAGAGGGAATATAGAGATCAGATGAGCGAGATCTAGTGTTACGGGAATGAATGGAGGATTTAAGGAGTTTAAAAATATAGGAAGGCCTTTGAGACTGGGTAACTTGAAAAAGGAAAGAAGCTCAAAAAATACTTGCGGCGATAGACAGGAAAAAGCCACTTCTCAACTCATCGTAGCAGTGCGAAAAACCGAGAGTCTCTGGGCAATGCTGAAAATAAATCTTATAAAGCTTATGTAAATCTTATGTACATCCAATATCCATTGGTATCTGGATAATGTTCCCTTGTTATAGTTAAGAACGCGTCCATCACCTGGGCAGTTATCTGTAAGAAGCTCATATCGTAGAAAGAGAAAAATCTTAGGGTCATTAAATTCTTTAAAAAAAAAAAAAGAAAGTACATTGCGTTTCATGACTTCCTGTTTCTTTAATTTAGACTGGATCAGGGAGGTTTAATAGTTTTAAGTGCGTAATTTAGGGGAAGCGGAAGTGTGGTGCAAAAAAAAAAAAGATTTCAACGAAAATATTCATTCGGGTTTTTTCAGAGTTTTCTCAAATTCAAAAATTTAACAAAATTTGGGGCGGATATCCGGTGTAGTGGATAAGTAGAATGGATATATATATATAAGTGGGATATCCCTGGTTCGAATCCCGCGTGTTGCTACTTTTTTATTTATTAGTTTATTATTATAAGGAAAGTTTTGGCTTCTGCCCCTGTAGAAGACATCTAATTGGGTAAGTTGGACGTTAAGCCATGCCTGAATAAAATAGCAATTACTTTACTTTTTACAGTTAGCCTGTTAAACATTTAGCTTTACTAAGAGAATTTCCTAAATTAGCTTTTTTTTTAAAAAAAAAAATCGTTTCCGTAATTCAGTCTGCCACTTGAGGATTTAGTCCAGGTTATTTAAAAAAAAAAGTAAAGTTAACAATTCCTTCTCCGGCCTTGGATTTAGCCTGAGTAGATAAGCACAATGAGTTGAGATGGGAAGGGAATCGAACTTCACCTTAGGTAATTAACTTTGAAACTAATCAAACGATATTGTTATCGGGCAGACTTCCAGATTTTTATATATATATATATACACCAACGAGTAAGACGGTCCATTGCTACTTAAACCTTCCACTTTGGGATTTTCCCTACTCACCTAAGATAAATAACCTTTTTTTTTTTTTACTTTTTAGAGTTTGTTTTCCTTTCTTTATCTCCAGAGAAGAAAATTTTCCTTCTCCTTACATACACACAAACAGAGAAAAAGATTAGGAAAAAAGAAAACTCGTAGTAACAACTTGTTTGTAGACCTTAACTATGTTGTAAAGAAGACTAATTTTTTTTTTTTTAGGTTTCTTTTATTCGATTGAAATTGTTTCCGGTTTCGAAGGTTTTCTGAACTTAATAGCTTTTGCTTTATTTTATGGTTACTCATTGTTTTTGAAAGTTCTCCCTCATTTGGATATCTCCAAATTGGCTTAAAAGAAGATTCGAACATATGATTCCCTTAATAATAATGTTTTTCGGATTTTACGCCATCCTATTTTGTGAGGTAACCCTTTTCCTCATCAAGAAACTTGAACGCTTGAAAAGACTTAGGCAATATATGTGAAGCCTAAATGACTCGCTTTATGTTTAATTTTAAACGAATAATTAGACAATTTCTTGAATTTTCTAAACTACGCAAAATTGGGCCGGATAGCAGGAAATATCCGATACATAGTCTTGTATTTAGAGAGAATAATTACTTCCAATTACTGTTATATTTTTATACATTTTTTTTTTTTACTAAGCTTTTTGACTTTAAGTCTAGATCATCTTCAGGGCTTATACTTATCAACAATTATAATTTGTTTTGTCTTCTGTCCTGCCTATTAAGATATGAAGACTATACGGGAAAATGAAAAAATAATTGCATTTCAGTCGTGATACATTTGAAATGATATACATACCTAAGACAAAAAACAGTCTAAATTTCAAAACAGACACGAACAATTTAAACAACATATACGCAAACTTACTACAAAATATTGACAATTGGCAACACTGACTTCCACTCAACCTAGCACATATCACACACAGACCGATCACACGCAGTCCATGAACAGACAAGACAGAAGACACACCAACCCTCTAATAATGTAAAATATTACTTTCTAAACTAGGTAAATAATTTTTGTAAATTTCGTTATATTATACATATTCATTTCAATAGAATCATTGTCAACAAACTGTAAATCTGTTCCACAGCCCTGAAGATGACCTAGTCCCTAGGTCGAAAGCTCATCAGGATAAATGTATCTCGACTGAAATGGCAATTATTTTTTCATCCTATTGAAACTATAAACCAGTCACCAAAAATAATGAACAACTACACGGGAAGATAGGTTTAAGTCCATTTTATAGATTTTTTTCAGGAGAGCAACTTTAAAGTTTAAAAACGTTACAGTTTCAGTGTTTATTGAAATATGCTTTTGAAAATTATACAGTGCATTGAATGGACCATTCTTTTAGTATTCCTTAAACGTATCAAACAAATTGGGGATCTCTGTGTCTATTTGTCTGTATGTCTCTTTTTCAGTTTCTTAGTATAACCCTCGAATCAGATTGTGGAAGTAAGTATATAATGTAATATAGAGATCATATTTCACTAAATAAACTCCTTGCAACTCCCACGACAAAATTCTATTCATCTGTGAGTCTAGTCATCATCTATTATCATACAGGGTGTTCATGACTAATTGAGTTTCAGAAAATAATAATATTGTTTCCAAAATTTTCTGCTTTTATTTTGAATGAACTTATGTAAATTATAAATACCTTTCATAAATAATTTTCATAAAACCAGAGAAAAAAAATTAATACAGCTTAGAAATGCACACCTGCAGGACTTCACTCTTTCTGTTCGTGTTTTGGAAGGGACTTCACCCGTTTTCTCAGAGTATACCATATATTCATCTGGTTATAACTCTGAGACTAAAACCATTACATTCAACTAAGTTGACCCGCTCTGAAAGTTTGTGTGATGAACTCTACATAATGATACTGGTAATATATTAGAGTACTGTTAATATTCGTACTAGAATTGATCCACTCCACGAGACTGCGTCCATTACTCCCGTACTGCACACTCCTATATCCAAAATCGTCTGCTCAAACTCCTTTCCATCCTAGACTGCCATCCCAATTCACTATGCCACGACATAGCCTCCTACAGATCCTGCTATCCTCCTACAGACATAGAAGACTAAAACATATCCTACTCTAACTTTCTACACTAGCTGCAGGTTTTTCTTCTCCTTTTTTCCCTGCATTCCAATCCTCCTCACCTAACTTTACTCTTACTTCACTTAGTTAAGAAGGTTGAAATGTATTATACATTTAAATTTCTATATTTATTTTATGTATTGTATATATTTATTATAAAAAATATTTATTCTATTCTACTGTTAATATATTTGAGTACTGTTAAGATTGTAGCCAAGTTTTAAAAGAATTCATTTCCGATGATTATTTAAAATGTTAAAGAAATAACGAATAATGCCAACATACGATATCTAACTGTAGGTCGAACCTGATTAGTCCGTAACGTCCAATTAAATATAATAAAAAAGGATTTGAGGCTAAAATATAGCCATATTTATAGATCTATTAATACATTGTAGATTAGTCTTTATAATCGCTTTAAGAAGTGTAGTAAAACGCTACTTTTTGAAGGTGAAACTGGTCCAAAAGTCATTACGTTCAGCTTATTGTATAAATATCCAGGTCACGTGTTTAAGGTATATTAATGTAATTAAATTATTAATATTTTAATACATCTACCCATTCGTGACCATCATAATTAACTTTTGGTGTTACGAAACGCGCACCTGCGAGATTTGGATGAGGCAACAGTTTCTTTACATATAATCTTCTCCATGTGGTGCGTTGTCACACAATATTTAGTTTATAAAATAGTAAAACTGGTGTTATCATTATCAACATGGTGCCGCCTAATGGAATCGTAACAGTTGATATTCCTTCTCTCTCTCTCTCATTCCCTTAATGATGTCGAATTTGCATGTTGTTCATCTACATGGTGGTGGAAGAAAGGGGCTGCTGCTATCTACCGCCTCTACGCTAGCTCTCCCAGTTGGGTTTGCCGACTCTGTATCTGAGTCACAATGAGTCACGGACCAACTACGCAACAATTCAATTAACTTTATTTAATTAAAACAGATGTTCTGTACACAGTGCTATTTCGTAATGTCTCTCGAGTTTGCCAATAAGTCTGAAGTCTTCAAGATTCTTACGTCCTTACTTTTGAATCTTAATTCACACCATTTCCTGAGCATTTCTTTCCTTCTAGTATAGTAGAACTTATATTTGTCTCCTTTTTCTGTTTAATCTAAACTCTTTGTAAGTAGAAGTAAGTTTTGTCATCGTTCAGACTTTGGATTATGTTTTTTTTTTACCAGAATTATAAGTTTTAAAGTCCCTAGAGATAAAAAAAAAAAATGTGGCTGTGTCATGGACACGGCCGTGAATACGTTTACGTAACGGGTTATATCTTTTACATAAAATATTTTTATTTATATATTTAGGATGAAACAATGTGTCTTCATAATCGACGATCGAACACAATCTATGCCTATACAGTCTGTTGTCGATCTAGAAGCGATTTCATCATCCACTTGCATAATACCGCCCCAGCTGCAGATGTACTGACACCGTCGTTGATCCGCCTCGGCCGCAGTCATTCTTTTACGTTCCCGGCACAGCTTGACTCGGTCATATGGTGTTTTATTATTACCATTCGATTGTTCTTGAGAAGCCCTTTCCAACCGTATACGATCACTGTATTTGGTTTTGGCTTTTCGATGCGTACAGGCCGACATTATATATTTTCGATAATATTCTTTTATTCTAACACCTTATTATATTCACTGTCACTATTTTACTAATGTTTTATATACAATCCATAGATTGTGACGACCGACAGCTGACGATTAAAACTTAAACGAACATCGTAGCTTCTCCGAGTCAAAAGTTATACTAATTGCAAATCTTGATACGCGGCGCTTCCCCCTCCGCCGCGCGCGATTCGTCACAGTCTTCGCAATGAATTCTTTGATTCTTTAGCTATCCAGTGGTCTAATTTAATTTTGGATGTAGACGATAGATTCGAAACTATAATGCCAAACTGTAACCCCCGATTTTGTTATCATTTGGTTTTTTGGATTGCCTCCATATGATAGCAAATGTAAAGACGAATTCACGTCAAAAAGGGGTTTTACGTTAGACTTGGAAGTGTTATCCTCTTCCAAAATAATTAAATAGAGTAGGTATACCGCGCTTATTTTACAAACTTTGCTAATTAAATTTTTCTTAAAGAACTAGTAGATACTGAAAGAGAACTTAGAAATTGGTAGAGATACAGTAATAGAAGTTAAAAAAAACAAGGTATCAGTGTGTTTGGGGATGGAGTAGAAGAGGGATGCCTTTCTCCCGGTTTAGTGTTGGAACAGAGAGATATTTGTTTCTTTCTGTTCAGCTACTTAAGGATGCAGGCCACATAAGAGCCGACAGAACTCAAACCCATAATCCCTTCAGGCCAGCTAGCAAAAATCCTTCCCGTTGATATCTTACATAGATGCACAGAGCTCGCAGGGCAAAAAATATAACGAAGAGAGCGCAATAAATAGAAAGACAAGTGGTAATAAACAATTACCCTGTGAATTAAACAAATCGTAACAAAGGTTAACTCAAGATATTTGTACTCGTATATGGGGAGCGGCGTGAAAATTAAATCGCAATACTACTTTTTATTAACAGTAAGCCCGGATACGTTTTGATTTGATCAGAGTCGATTTACTTATTTCCTGTTTACTGTCAAGTCGCTGAATTTTTCTTCCCCATTTCCACTGATTTTCACACCAAAAAGAAGAGGTTACAAAAGAATGTCTTTACTAGAATCATAGACTACGTTTGATCAGAGCATGAACAAAAGACTATTAGACAACAGATGAAGCTTTTCCCTAGAGAACAACCGTCTCTTTTTGTCACTTAATTTAAAAAAATTAATTCTGGTTAATATTGTACCAATGATGATGGTACCTTTGGGAATTCTAAAATGAAATTGAACGAGAACTTAAACTTCAGGTCTCCTTAGCAGATTGGTAGGAAGGAAATCAACTGCGACCGAAGAGAGATGTTGTGTTTCTTATGGTCATAGTTAGTTGGGGTGTATAAATTGCCCGGTTTGTAGATTTAAGAATGGGATATGTATGCCAGGGAGAGAGAGAAAGAGAGATATGATGATGGTGATGATGCTGATGCTGATGATGAGAGCTAGAGTTCACCTTTGGGATAAGTTAAGCAACTTAAATCAAAGTATTTGGATACATCAGCAATCTCTTCGGGCCTTATCTGTATAGAGTGGTAGTTGAAGGTATTTGTGTGTGTGCGCGCTAGTTGATTGTGTTCGTTAGGCTGGGATAGCCGGAGCGATGCAAAAAGCAGCACCAAGGGCACAGGCTGCGGGTGGTTCCTGTAATAGCTGTAAGATCTTCGTACTTCGGGTCCAACTGAACCTGATCTACCTCCCAGGTAGGCTTGGTTAACAGAAGAACGTTCACATTCCTCTAGAAGAGGCTAGTTCACTTAAGACCAAGAGTTTCAGTTTCCGTCCATTAGGACATTTATATAAAGGTGTACGTGAATATATCGGACCCTCTTTAGTTCACTTAAGTATTTTTAAAGTAATAAATTAACTCCAAATTAAATGAAACCAAATTACAAATTGAGCTAAATGGTTGTCACCTGAAGAAATCATTTTAAAACCTGTTTCAACTCTGATCTATTCTTCTTTAATTAACGGTAAAGTTTAAATCATTTTTTTTATCAACGGACTTGTAGTAAAGTTTATAAGCGCGCGTGTATATATGTAGTAGGCGGCTGTAGTACAATTGTTTTTGGTAATATTCTAGATGGAAGTCATTGCCTATAACACAGCCTCCTATATCTGTATTCAGGGCCCACAATACAGGTATGATATACTGGCTGCCTATATTAGTTAGGCCTGTAACCCTTTCGCAAAACCAGGTTCACAACCCTATAATCCAATTAACAACTACATCGCTCTAGAGCCTCCTACTGTGTAGACTAATACTGGGTCCAGGAGAGCGCCTACCTCCTCCATCCCTGTAATTCCTTCAACATATTGCCTCCCAATACTGTACAGACAGTTCAATCGTTCACCATTCCTCCACGCCTTCTTCACCTCCTATTCCTCTTAATAAAATTCCCTAACTCTTAATTCCTTGTATTACGTTGATTTAGTACTACTAACAAACAAAATATTCTGCATCTAAAACATTTTTGGGCTTGACAATTCAAATTTCTTTTTTTTTTTTTTTTTTTAATTTATGACTTTGATATTAGTTTCTGGGATTACCTTAACTTGTAGCTTACCTACTAAAATTATACTAAGCAAGTTTAGTGATAGGCGAAAACTCTGATGGTGAATGAAAATCCGAAACTGGTGAGGGTTACAATAAGCTTCGATGGATAAAATCAAAGACATTATCCACAGCACGTGATGACCTAACATTTTCAAAAATATGGTACTTCTTTTAGCTGTGGTATTATTTCATTTTGTTGTACAGTTAAATTATTTCCGCATAAATGTACACTTACAATATTTGTAATTATAAATTTTAAACCTTGGGCTTTATAAACGTTACCTTGGGCTCTACATAGACAAGCGACTCACTAGACTTAAAAGACAAAGCAATGACAAAACGTGCGAAACTACTTTACAGACTACTTGGACCATGCTCTAAATTGCCCATTGAACTTAAACGCCTAATATACAACACTATTCTCAAATCAATGTGGACTTACGGACTAGAGCTGTGGGATTCAGCCAAACCTACAAACATACGGACTGTACAGATATTTCAATCAAAACTCCTCCGATAGATAGCTGACGCTCCTTTCTACGGTGACTAACCTCACCCTTCACACCGATCTCAACATCCAACTCGTACACCAACTCGCCAAGGCTAAATATCAAAAATTCCATACTACTCTCTCTACTTGCTCAAATCCTCTAGTACAGTCTCTCGCCTCCTCTGACATCCCTAACAATCCTCCTCGCCGACTGAATCGCCAGTGGCTCCGCGACTTCCTTACTGTCTGAAGAACTAAATCTCTCCTCTATCCTACTCGTATTCTCCTCCACACATTCCCCTATCTCCTATAGAGAGTGCTACCGCTGGGTAGCTTCTCTCCTGCTCTTCCCGCACCAGTTCATCTTATTCACCTCCTATTTACTTATTGTATATATTATACAGATTGTAAATTACAAAATAAATAAATTTTAAATTTTTTATGAATTAAAAAGGAGGGAAGTCGTATTTTTGTCGACGTATGAGTTATTTTCTTGCAGAGATGCGCAACACCAAGTGAAGTAGACCTAAGTTAGTAATTCGCCTTGCTATACCTTAATATTGAATTGTTCAGGTGATGAAGGAAGGATAATAATAAGTAAAGTTACATGTTAAAGCTCTTGTAAGAGAGGACGAATGCATGGAAGTCCTGTTCTCTTCGTAAGTACGTGATAAAGTTTAATATCGCTTTTCAGAGTTTGAAACGAAGTTAGGAACACTGCAGTAGTGAGTGGGCTTTAACAGATGTGGGCTAGGTTTGGACTGAATTCAGAACCGAATACCGGGTGAAGGGGACCTGGAAGGACTCGGGGAGATGGTAGGGGAATGGAGGTTATTACATAGGTGAGACTATAGTGGCGCCCAGAGTAGTAGAGAGGGTATTCAACCTTGGGTTTGGGTCTCTATATATTGTATGTGTCTAGTTAGCTTAAGAATTCAGGAAGCAGAACCAAAAGTGTATTGTATAGGTTCTCCTCTGTTCGTGAAGGGTTTTTGTGTCTATATGTGTTGAAGGTGGCAACTGTATTATGTAGAAGTTGGATATGGGGAGCGGTTTCTGCGTAGACTGTTTGCAATAATATGTCGAATGTGTATTCTACCCACAACACTAATACTGGTTGGGGATAGCAATGATACAAGAGTGGAATATAGCCCATGGGTTTTCTCTCTCCCTTTGTTGTTGATTGCTGAACGAAGGATGAAGAGTGTGGAGGTTACAAGGGTGTATTATTATGTAGTAGTATTGGGTTTCCATGACCCATCAGTTCATTCTAGATGTATCTACAAACCCAGTCTACGGTTTTACCCCTCCTCGCTTCTTCTTTCCCTATATCTCCCATTCTGGGAACATTGTCCCTCATTATTGTTTGCTGTTGGATTAGATTGTAGCTGGATGTACCACTCTATGGAGGGATAGTTATCCCCTTAGTAGTGGTGCTGCTATACACTAATACTAGCCAAGCTAGCAAATAGAGGGAAGAGTTAACCTCTCAAATATCCCCACTACGTTACCCCGAGCCATCCCATATCCCCATGACATGGATGAGAATAGTTAAAACTGGACACACTGGGATTATATTATGTACAGGTTTCTAATTGGCACGGATCTGGTCAATCCGGCGGCCCAGTGGACCTAACTATCATGTTCCTCTCTCTCTCACATCCGGTCCAAAAAAAACTTCTCGGGTATTCCAAACAAATTCCCGTTTCGCTCGTTGGCAAATGATTCCAGCTGTATGCAGGAAATAATGCACATGGTTACAGTTTGGTGGTACACAACCATTATTGCACACTCTTCTGTGGCCACCCTCCGGGGAAACCTTACTATTTTGGAGCACAGGCTTTAATGCATGTATAGCATGCATTTGTGCATTATGTAGTTTTCAATTTATTGAATCAAAATCCCAAATTACATATTACATTCAACTACAATTAGATACGAGTTTTGTAACAATAGATTACTGTAATTTTATACCAATTAATTATCCTTTATTAAGGCAACTTAATGGGTGGAGACTTGGACGATGCCGTTTAATTTTATTTCCTTTAAACAAAACATTTTAGGCTTTCAAAAAAAAAAAAAATAGAAAATTGGAAAATAACGGTGAAAATTAGGGATAAAAAAATCTTTATAGGAAAAGAAAATTGGCTAAACTTAAATTTTTTTTTTTGTGTACGAATTTTTTATTCAACGTTATATTTTTTATACCAACGTTAGCAACACTGTTAGACAGAATGGCTACTTCCTTTTTAGAATAGAAAAGCAAAAAAACACACACACACCTATTCCTATTCAATTGATAACAAGAAATCTAAGTCTGTGTGTAGGAGCAAATAGGGTACAAAGTTGTGGTTGTTGGTGGTGGGGGGTAAGTTACGCTACGAGATTAGCAAAGTTCACACCTTCAGTACTTATACACGTAAGATCACTTTAGGGAAAGTCGTTCAGATATTTTTTTTTTTTGTTAACACTAAGTTTTCTCGTAACCTTTTCTTTTAACTTATTCTTTAAGTACATACTTTAAAACATAAGAGAATTTTCCAAGTTTTTCCTTAAACAAAAAAAAAATCTTCTACTTGAAACTTGAGAACAACAGATAAAGAACTAGGCGAGGAAAAGTGTAAAGAAAATCGTTTAAAAATTTAAATATTGTTTTGTTTAAGTTACGTCATAAAAGAAGTTGAGAATAATGTTCAATGTTGAATGTTCAAAGTTCTCTTTTTTTTAATGTCTGATAAACTCAGATAATATAAATAAAAATACGATTGTGGACAGGAATAAAGTGAAATACTCAAATAAATCATTTCATTTTTAACAATTAAGGTTGGCCAAACTTGGACTTCCTACAGCTCTTGAGCGGAAACTTAAAGAAAAGTAAAGAATTTTCCCCATAGCATCCGCAGTGTAGACGATATTTGGGAATTCCTGTAGTCGTCTATGGTTAACGTGGTTCTCTTGGCGACTGGCTTGAGGTCTAAGATCATAGTTTTGGAACTATAGATTGCTCGGAGGCGCCACGATAGCCGAGCGGTTACAGGCTAGACCCGCGAAGCTAAGATGTATTGCGGTACTAGTCTAGCCCTTGGATTTTATTTAATGGTTAATATGAGAAATTTATAGTAAAGTATGTTAGGCGGTTATAGGCTAGACCCGCAAAGCTAAGATGTATTGCGGTACAAGTCTAGCCCTTGGATTTTATTTAATGGTTAATATGAGAAATTTATAGTAAAGTATGTTAGGCGATGATAGACTAGACCCGCAAAGCTAAGATGTATTGCGGTACTAGTCTAGGGCCTTTGAATTTTATTTAATGGTTAATATTAGAAATTTATAGTAAAGTATGTTAGGCGGTGATAGACTAGACCCGCAAAGCTAAGATGTATTGCGGTACTAGTCTAGCTCTTGGATTTTATTTAATGGTTAATATGAGAAATTTATAGTAAAGTATGTTAGGCGGTTATAGGCTAGACCCGCAAAGCTAAGCTGTATTGCGGTACTAGTCTAGCTCTTGGATTTTATTTAATGGTTAATATGAGAAATTTATAGTAAAATATGTTTGCTAGTCGCCTCCGTTCGCGACACCTAATTCATAACTGGATGTAAAGCCTGCCTAAAAAAGTAGGCAGTTAAGAGTACTTTACTTTACTTTACTTACTCTAGATTGTTCGGTAGGTCTGGTAACGGAGTACACAGGAGAATGTAATAATGAGTGCATAATGCAATGAGTACAAATGTACAAAATGAGTACTTTAGCACAAACTATAATTGTATAATGAGTGTATAATGTATAATTGTATAATTGTAATTGTATAATGAGTATAATTGATTAAATTTTGTGTTAGGTCTAAAAACTATCAAGTTTGTATAAGCAGCAGCGACTTTAATAACTGCAATGAAATTGTTAGCTAGTGTATCAGGAGAATCGAATTCATTCTTTTACGTTCGCGACACAGCTTGACTTGGTCATATGTTGTTTCATTATTACCATTCGATTGTTCTTGATAAGCCCTTTCCAACCGTATACGATCTCTGTAACGGCAGCTGGCGATTAAAACTTAATCGAACATCGTAGCTTCTCCGAGTCAAAAGTTATACTAATTGCAAATCTCGATACGCGGCGCTTCCCCCTCCACCGCGCGCGATTCGTCCCAGTCTTCGCAATGAATTCTTTGATCCTTTAGCTATCCAGTGGTCTAATTTAATTTTGGATGTAGACGATAGATTCGAAACTATAATGCCAAACTGTAACCCCCGATTTTGTCGTCATTAGGTTTTTTGGATTGCCTCCATATGATAGCAAATTTAAAGATGTATTCACGTCAAAATGAATAAATAATAATAATTTCACTAATAATTCTTAATAATAAATTATTATTATTATTTATAACAAAATAATGCTGAAACTAGAAACAAATTTAATGGTAAAATGTCAATTTATGGTAAGCATTTTCTCCTACTTGAGATATTATATTCTGGTTGCCACATGTGATAGATTGAATACAAAATGTGACAGACACGGTATTATTATTTCCGTGAGAAAACTACGAACAGACAGACAGACTTACAAACGTTATTACAGAAACTTTCAATGACAAGTTTAGTTAAGAAAACAATTTCTTGTTAACCTTTTCTTATCTACTTTCAAACATGGTTTTCTTGAGAAAGTGCAATAGTAACAAACTATGTTAACCAAACTAAAACAATTATGATCAAAATCTGAAACTTTAATTGAACTTCAATCGTTAATCAAATTGATTTACTCATTCACTAAATGATTTTCTCAACAAATGGTTCGGACCACGTTTTGGTGAGACTACCTTCTTAAATATTAAATTTCTAACCAAACTTCCAAGAAGAAAGAAAATCAATGCAGCGGAAGTGCAATTTCAAAGAAAGGCTTTTCTTGTAATTTACTATGAATTTGCCAAACGGATTCATTTGAAGCTGATCTAATGGCGTACTTAAGCTTAAATGTCAGTTTGGCTTGTAATTATCTCTCAATTAATAGTTTGGTTCGGGGGGAATGTGTCACATTCTATCACTATTATTATTAAATTGATCTTTTTTTTATGCAATTCTAAGTTACAAGAGAATTCCATTATATTCTTAAATTATGGTAAGAAAAAGTCATGTGAGTGTTCATACGAGATTCTTTTCATGAGAAAGTAAAGAGAAACTGTCGAATATTGGCGAAAACTATTCGAAAACGATCTTAACTTAATAACCAATTTCTTGAAAATAATTTGTTAACATTTTTTCTCAATACCTACTTAACATTAATATTCTTACTAAAATAACAAAGAAAAGTTAATAAAATATGAGAAAATAATGAAAGATATAGAAAAATAAGTGGTAGGTAATGTGGCACCATTGTTAATACGCTTTGGCCCAGCCCATACTGGTTTTCATTGGAAGGGGCGTGACTAAACTAGAGGTGGGCATGACCCGCCCACCGCTTGCTACCTTACTGCGCTGTGATTGGCTACTGCTTTAAAATCAATGAAATAATTAATTTAAAAAAAAATTTCCAACATTTCTCCCATAGGTATTTGATAAACTATCGATTTAAGCAAGAAAAAGAAATCTCCTTTAAAATTCGATAAATAATATTTCTTTTGGAATAATACTTCATGTTTTACCTAATTATCGTTAACAGAAACAAAAAAGTTCAGAATTTGTGTTGTTTAATCGTGAAATTGATAAATAAGAAATAGGCATATTGTAGAGTTTAAGCCGCCATTAAGTAGGCGTTAAGCTTACTTTACAGTCCAGACGGTGGAGAACTCTAGTGGCGATTTCTGTAAACAGAAATGCAGTTACTACAGCTGGGCTATTTCTTGATTTTCTTCTCAGTATTTTTTAGGTTTATAAATTGAATTTGCTCGGAAGGTTCTTTTTTTCTTTTTCAGTTCATGAAATAGTTTCTTAATCATCTTGGTAACTCACAGGACTTTTATAGGTCAACCTTTCACTCACTAACCATGTTGGTAACTCACAATACTCATATAACTCAACCTAACATTCACATTTAACCATGTTGGTGACTCATAAGAGTTATATAGGTCAACCTTACACTCACAATTAACTATGTTGGTAACTGACAAGACTTATATACGTCAAACTTACACTCTCATTTAACCATGTCGGTATCTCACTAGACTTGTATTTGTCCATCTACCTTGGCTATACATTTTGATAATAATTCGTCAATGTAAATAAATAAGTAAATAAAAATGAACTTATAGAGGTCCATCTTACACTCATATTTAACTTACTTTTTGCTGCATTACATGAACTCTATTAATGTATTAGTCTATTATTTTTGTCAATCTATCTATACACATTTCCATTTTGGGTGAAGTAAGTAATTAAATTGGCACATGCGTTTGCAGAAACTTGAAAGTCGCCACCCTATTTTCTATCGGAATGTAGATGTGAAGTGGCAGCGTATCCACAGGTGTTGCAGGTATTTGAGCTGGATACCCTCATGGGCTAAGTCTGGCAAGTCTCTACTCAAAACTGCGAGCTCCTTTGGCCCCCCCCCGTCTAAGCAAGAGACTGACTTAGGCTCTGCATCTCCGGTTCAAGCTGATTAACTATCGAGTCTGAAAGTGAAATTATCCATGTAGTAAGAAAATGCAGTGCTCTCTTAAAACAATTTATAACAAGTTAGATTAACTCCAGTCGGTAATCAATTAGCTGAAACTAGATTGGGAGTATAATTGAATTAATAGATTTTGCCAATGACGTCACTACAGGGTGACTTGGTGAAGTGAAGGCGGGAGGATTAGAGGGCGGACAAGAATCACGTCATATATTATTGACACTACCATCCTATATCTAATAGTGTTGTTAGTGTACTTAGGGCTACAGACAGACTACCGCCAGGGTGGTGGTTTCCCTTCAGTGAGTAGTTTGTTATCGATCTGTTATTGAAGGGAAAACAAGGAGAAAGGCTAACTTAGTGCTTACAAGGGCAGCATTATGTGTTTGTAAAGGGTAGTAGGAGTAATAAGGGAGAGCTTGGGTAGTTTTTGGAAAGGGATAACGCCCTATCCTTCCCCTTAATGGAGGAACATTTAGTACAATATGTTTGTCTGTCTGTATGGTGGCGGGGGGTGTGTGGTAAGATGCGGGGTTTGGTATTTATCTTTTAAAGACTTAGTTTTTATTGCTGTAACGGTTTTGGTCATCTTTCCGCCATTAAACTTGGTGTGCAAACAACGCACACTCCAGTAGAGTGCGCTGGAGGATATTAGGAGATACTGTGTGTAGTAGTGTGAGTAATATCTCTTGTGTTAACAACCGGGTACACTAGATGCCAGCACCAATATCATCGAACCATTTGCCACTCTCACTGTCCAACGAGGATAGAATTCCTAAGGGGTTTAGGATATATGTATACGTTGAGAAGTACTATACATCGTTTCAAAAAAAAAAAAAAAAACTCCTTGGACAAATAACCCTCTATAACCTTCTTTTCAGTAGAGTTGTGCGCGTTAGCTTACCTCCATATCTTTGGCATCCTTCTCATTCCCATCCTTTCCTCTGGGGTTACCCAAGGCTAGCAAGCCACGCCTCTTTCCTCTTACAATAAAAAAAAAAAGAGATACTCCAGGGAATCAGATCAGATAGGGTAAATGATTTGTGTGCAGTACGTCTTACAACCAATCGCGCGCGCTCAACTCGCAAGTACCTGCTTGACCCCCACCACTGTTCATAGTAAGATCAGCCAAGATGATCCCTGGAGACCTTACTGAGTGAATCATGATGTGTTTGTTAGTTATAAAAATTGTTTAATAAATGGTATAACTTATAAAAAATAATGAAACCTAGTCAATGTTTAAGGATTTTGTATGTTTTTGCGCTTAGTTAATGATTTGTAATTGTACTATATAAGAGGGGGCGCACGAATTTAAGCAGAAAACTCTGAATTATTCTTAGTCCATCTCTATTTGGAAATAATTATTGTTAAATAAAATAGTAATATATTAAAATAATATTACGTAAATGATGACCGTTTAAATCTGTGCGCCTCCCCCGCCAAAAATAAAACTACAAATTTATAATTCTAAAATTTTACACATGCATAATGTGTACCCCCAAACAAGTACTAGATTGCATTAATTTTTATAAAAATTTTTTACTATTCACTGACATTTGAGGTAACAGTGATACGAGGTGTGTCTATTAAACAACGAGACTATTGCTATAAAACATTTTATTTTAAATTTAATCATATTTAGTTATTATCACCTTCAATATACACCTACAACGCTCCATGCGAATTTACCATTGTTCGAAACAGTGCTGGAAGTCTTTTTCTGTGAGCTCCTGCATGACGCGTGCCGCTTTTTCTTTCACAGCTTCAGACTGAAATCGTGTTCCTTTTAATGCAGATTTGACTTTGGGAGACAGATAAAAGTCACATGGGGCGGCCAGGTCAGGCGAATAAGGCGGATGGCCTAAAAAAACTGGGATGTTGTACTTGGCTAGAAACGTCTTGCGACAGACAATGCAGTGTGAGCTGGCGCGTTGTCTTGATGGAGAACCCCGTGACTTGTTCTTCCACAAATTGGGTCATTTTTTCCTTACTCTTTCACAGAGTTGAGCAAGCACCTCACCGGTAGTAATGTTGATTAATAATAATCGATATTTTCAAACGTTTTGGACGTGGAAGGGCAACCCGAGCGGGTTATCATCTCCGTCGTCTTCTCGGCCATCTTGGAAAAACGCTGGAACCACTCAAAAACTTGCGCACGTGATAAACATTCATCGCCATAAACTTCTTTTAATAAAAAATAAGTTTCAGTAGCGGTTTTACCCAGTTTCAAGTGAAATTTCACGACAATTCATTGCTCTACTACATGTGTAGTATCATGTTTTCAGGCGCCACGGTAGCCGAGGGGTTAAGAGGCGAGACCTGCAAAGCTAATACGTATTGTGGTACTGGGTTCGATTCCCGGTCTTTAGGCCTTGGATTTTATTTAATGGTTAATGAAAGAAATTTACATTAAAGTATGTTAAGCCCCGCCTGAAAAAATAGGCGATTACTTTACTTTACTTTTTTTTTATCATATTTTCAGCAAAACTAAACTAACACCTCTTACACAAACGACGGTTACGGTCAGACAGATTTCTCTACAAACACGTGAGACGCTGCAATCGAAAGAGAAGGCTTTACGCTGCTGCACAGCTGTCGGTCGTTAGGATTTGGCGCATGCATAGTTCTTCTGTAGCAGCATGAGTCTCGTTATTTAATAACCACACCTCGTAAAAACCATATAACCTCCCTCCGTCGGGCAGCAAGTTTAACCGCAGTGTAACCTATCTCACTCAGTCGGCAAGTATAGTGCAAGATGTAAACATTAGTGAAGTCCGATATCTTTATAACCAAAACTGATTAATCTACTTCTGATAATCGATAAAAGACGGAAATCGATCAGGGATACAAAATCTGAGATAAAAGGTAAGATAAACAATCAATTAATGGCTGTTAAATGAATATTTCAACTTTTTTGTTTTACTAAACGCTCATCGTAATTTATTTTATTTGAAAGTAGAAAAACAAAAGAAAAAAAGGATAATTGAGAATACAAAACGGAAGCTGATAAATATTAATAAGTTAGAAATATATATAATACCTTTTTTTTTGCTATAGAGAAGCCCACTTGTAACCTTTTCCTTTGGCCCTAAACCAGTAAGTGAACTAAGGCCTGGCGCCAACAGAGATCCCCCAGGAATAATAAATGAACATTTCAGCGTACCTTTTTTGCGAATTGTAAAATACGTCCTAGTTGGCGCTGGCTAGTGGTGAAGAGCTTGAAGGGCTATCAGAGGCTGGGGCTTTAGCGTAATCAAGTTTTACAAACAAAACTGTTAAATATTTACATTGCAAAAGTTAATTTAGTCCCTTTTCTGCTGCATCAAGATATTTTCTTTGCAAAAAGTTGAATTAAATTTTCTCCATCATTAACTGTTTCTTTTTATTCGTAACTTCCGTCAGTTTGTCAGCATCTCTTGTTGGGGCGTTTATTTTTATCTTAAACGAGGAACTAGAGCGAGGAAAACCTCTCAGTCGGTTGGCGAGAACCTAGGGATTGTTTCAAGGGGCGGATCCTCTTCCTCCAGTGTTCCTTGGTGCTTTAAAGCTGCGGGTGGGGTTATTACTGAGGGCAACATCCTGTTAGCCTCTCCCGGTCAACGCAAAGGTCACACTCCTAGAGTTAGTAACTGGTCGCGGATCTCATTCATACTTTATCTGACTCTATGCCAGTTGGTGGATCATCTCTAAAACCCTGTAAGATTGCAGTATGAGGCCTCTGGCGATTGAAGAACGCGGCGGAGATTGTTCGCAAAAAACGAGCTTGGACCTTGTAAAAAGGGCTACGTTTTTCTCGCTAGAACTATAAGGGGTCAATACAACAAGCCTCTTTTCTTCACAGGGCACAATGTAGAGCAGCACCTGGGCAGACTGGGATAGGAAGTGGGGGATATTGTCTCTCGGTTAGCCGGCGATCTGATCCGATCTCTGGAACGTTGAGACAAGAGGAGATAATGTCGCAAAAACAACTAGCAGATATAATTGTGGACCTCGTAAAGTGGTTAGCCTCTCTGGCTGTAGTATCTTTGCGTATGGGACACGGCATTGGGGTTCCTTTAACATAATAAGTGTTCTAACAGTGATTGGAAACAGTTGTAACGATGTTACATGTAATACAAACCTTTGTAATTTCAAAAAAAGTAGTTGTGTGCCTCAGAAGCTGGGAATCTGCATCACAACAATACTACACCACCAACAATAGTTCTGTTATTATCTAAATCGTAAAATTTATTTTGATAAAACTGTTATGATCTGTTGCAATTTCTAAATGCATTAGCTTTAATGCATTAAGTGCTTACTTATTGTGAGCAACCAAAATAGCCTCAGCTTACATTTATTCAGAACATTGTGAGCCCAAAACGCTCTAGTTATCGATGGGCCCATTTTTCGAAGATTAATTTCTGTTCAATCCAAATTTGTATTCAATTTTTAGCTAATTTTTTTTTTTTTTTTTACCTTTTTCACAGATTATCAATCGTGAGCCCGGAAGTGGCAGTACCTGGACAGCAGACAGTAGCATTAGTATCTTTAAACCAACAAGATTCTGATGCTGTAAATCCGGTGAACATCACCTTAAGATTAATCTCTGCACAAACGAGAGAATTGTTAGCGCAGAATACTTCTTTAATTGAAGGTAAG
Source organism: Rhodnius prolixus (assembly GCF_049639745.1). Lineage (NCBI taxonomy): Eukaryota > Metazoa > Arthropoda > Insecta > Hemiptera > Reduviidae > Rhodnius > Rhodnius prolixus. Next base: position 6,254,714 of record NW_027411583.1, on the reverse strand, counting down.
TGAATTTTTTTGTTTCTTATACTATTTTTATACAAACACAATTTTTTAATGATATGCATTGCATATTTATTCAGTGAACAACCAAAAAATTGCAAAAAAATGTTACTGCGTTCAGTAACAGCGTTATACCATTTCTGTAAAACTGAAAACTTATCAGTCCAAACTTATGGATAGATTCAGTGCACTTCCAGATTCAGTGAGGTGTAAGAAGCTCCTAGGAAGAGAAAAACTAAGAAGCCACGATCTGGATCCGAAACCGGGATCATTATTTTATATTCTAAATAATCATATGTCATACTTATCACAGGGTGATCCATTTAAAACGCACCAATCGCTAATAACTTTTTAGGAAAGCGGAAATTCGGAAAACCCCATTAAATAAACTAAATGTTTTTTTGGTCTAGTTTTCAAATTTTCCACCCCCGATGCTGTATCTTCATTTTTGGCGGAGTTACGGCCAAAAAAACTGATCGGGGTGTCATAAGGACCACTGGTTTTCACAATAATTGTGAAAACTACATAAAAAATTGTGGAAAATGACGTAGTCCCCGTTTCCATATACCTAAATATTTGTCGAGAGATTTTAGATCAAAGTTACAATTTTATCTATTTGTGATCGTAATCATAGGTCAAGAAATCCTGCATACGTGGTACATTAAAATGATTTGCTTTTATTTGATGATAAAACAAATTCATCCTGATTCACCCACAACCATTACATTACACTACATTTTTTTAAATCTTTAATTATTATTATTTTTTTACTTTGCCTCACCAATAACATTTTTGCAGTCAGAGGACCTCCCAAAACGTGTATTTCTGGTGGAAAATTAATACCGAAAACCGATCGCGAATAGATAAAATTGTAACTTTGATCTTAAATATCTCGACAAATATTAGGGATATCGAAACGGGGTCAATTTCATTTATCACGTAGTTTTCATAATCATTGTCAAAACCAGCGGTCCTTATAAAAACTCCAATCAGGTTTTTAGCTGTAACTCTACCAAAAATGAAGATACAGCGTCAGGGGTGGAAAATTTGAAAACCAGGCCAAAAAAAACATACTTAATTTAATGGGTTTCTCTAGATTTCCGCTTTTCCTAAAAAGTTATTAGCGTTTGGTGCGTTTTAAATGGAACACCTTGTATAAGTACTAAATATACATTTACTTATTGTCGCAGTAAGTGATTTATTCCAATTCAACGCGAACGAATTTTAATTGAATTATTGCTCTATTGGTGTTCGTCAGATATTAGGGCGTTTAATTGAAAACGAAAATTTAATAGGAATCTACAAGTTCTTTATCCCCTTTTAAGTGAGGAAGAATAATGGAAAACCAGAAAATTTAAAAACAGATTAATTATTTTAGTCAGATTTATAGGAATTTTCCTCCGCAATATAAGACATTTCCAAAACATGTTCCAAAGGATCTGCATTTCATGAACATTATGCAGATAAGATCAGAAACAAAATATCAGATACTGTGACTATTATGTGTAAAAACGAACTTTTTTCATTATTTAGCAAAACTTTTTAATTTCTGTGAAAACACGGAAGTCGAATATCTTCACGATCGTATTACTTTCTGTAAGAGAAACTAAGCAGACCACTTTCAAATATTAATCTTCAATTTTAGGTTATGTTTAAAGGGGTTATATTAAACATTTAGAATATAACTGTCTTCTTTTATAGCATAAATGAAAAAAATGCACTTTTAATAAAGACTCCGCCAGTATAAGTGCAGTTTTTATGAATTGAAATGCTTTTCTATTGGCACAGCATAATACCAGTTTATATTCCGGTCGTTAAGTTGACAAATAGACCCCTCCCCCCCCCCACCAGTTAATATGGCGCTCTATGTAAATTTAGATAAAAATAAAAGTTTATGTTCAGAAAAATGCGGGGAAAAACTACAAGAGATTAAAATATGTGTTGGTGTAGGTAAATACTTGGCTAGAGGTGGGTGGATATTAGTACAATATGATTCCCAGTCATTTCCTCGTACTATCGATCGTAAAGTTCCATACCTATGACGTTTTATTTATTTATTTAAAGATATGGTATAGCTATTCACATTTTTACTATGGCTTTCCCTTTAAATATTTATATATCTAATACCTTGGTTGATAATTGACCTGGAATTTACGAGCTTTGCTGGGATTATATTTGCATCTGTAGCTTTATAATTCACTTCCGTCTCTCTAACATCCAGGATTTCTTGATAGACTGAAGCTCTCCCTCACTTGTAGATCTGCTTATGTGCGAGATTAACCTTCAGAGAATGAGAGAGGAAATGGTATATTCGGCTTAGTGAGCTCTGAAATAGCCGGAAGTTAAAAGAGTCTCGGGTGATCATTCTCATGATTTAGAAACTTGGATTAGAAAGTTGTATCTTTTAAAACTACACGTCTTTTATTAGTGGCTTTCGAGATTATCTTAGTAAAGATGTAGTAGCATCTTTTTACTCGTATTTCGAAGTTGGCAAATAAGACTTCCTTAGGCAAAAACCTTCTTAGCTTAAATTTCGCACTGCCAGGGAGGTTAGGTGTTCAGTCTTTTCGTGGCCCTCAAGAAAGATGATAGTTTCTTTACTTGCCCTAATCCTCCAGTTGAGAATTGTGGGTTATCACTCAAAGCCATTTTCGAAGAGTCTCACAGCCAGTTTTATGCGAGATTCCAGGCTAGATGGTAATTACATAAAATCCTCAACTTTCAACCTTTCGGGCTCTAAAAAAAGTTATCTTTGGTGAGTTTATAAGCTCCCAGTATCAAGCTTAGTTCTATGTATGGTTCTAGATTCTAGGTTATTTGCGAGAAAGTAGAGACTTAGTGAATCCAGCTCCAAACGGAGGCTTTTCTCCAAAATGAGAAAGAAGAGAACAATAATCCCCCTCCGCAGCCTTGATCTCCAAAATATATTTAACTAATTTATTCTAATTAACAACTAATATTTATGACAATTAAGAAAATACAACCGGGCTCAGCGTAACTCATGAATTGTTAGTCCTGCGGGAGCTCTAGATTTTGGAGAAAGCGATAATGAGTTTTCAAGTTTCACGCGCTCTGGTTTCTAATGACAATTTATTGGCCTTACTTTATTAAGGTATGTAACTTAATTAGGGCCTAATTAATATTAATGACATGCGTTTCATTAATTTAGGGATTTTTTTTTTAAGGGATAAAAGAAAACAAAAAAAAAAGATGTAATATATGTACTGTGGGAATTATGTGCGAGTAAGTGGGAAATACGAGGGGATAGATGAAAATTCCATTAGGGCGTGCTGTAAGCAAGGAAACAGCAGGAAAACATTTCTCCATTCACAAACACGTAGCCTTCCATTTGTTACTTCCGGAAAAATAATTCACCAAAATTCATCTTAGCATAAATAAAATATGTATTTTCATAATCTTATATTGGCTGAGATATTGGAAAATCTTACTGTCCTTACGTTAAAGGTTTTTGAAAAGTTTATTTAAAATACAAATACAAAAATAGTGTACCACCGATTTTTCCTTCGTGCAGATCGCAATCGCATCCAGGCATCGCATTCATTCCCTGAGGATTCATTCTTACACTCTCTTCACGACCTTACTCTACTCGTCATTCAGTTCAGCCAATTCTTTTAGAAATAGTTTGTATTTAGAGTATGTAAGGACACCAGACCACCGCTCGGGGCACTCAGTCACATCCAGACATTCCATTCACTCCCTGAGGATTCATTCTTACACTCTCTTCACGACCTTACTCCACTCGTCATTCAGTTTAGCCAATTCTTTTAGAAATAGTTTGTATTTAGAGTATGTAAGGACACCAGACCACCGCTCGGGGCACTCAGTCACATCCAGACATTGCATTCACTCCCTGAGGATTCATTCTTACACTCTCTTCACGACCTTACTCCACTCGTCATTCAGTTCAGCCAATTCATTTAGAAATAGTTTGTATTTAGAGTATGTAAGGACACCAGACCACCGCTCGGGGCACTCAGTCACATCCAGACATTCCATTCACTCCCTGAGGATTCATTCTTACACTCTCTTCACGACCTTACTCCACTCGTCATTCAGTTCAGCCAATTCATTTAGAAATAGTTTGTATTTAGAGTATGTAAGGACACCAGACCACCGCTCGGGGCACTCAGTCACATCCAGACATTCCATTCACTCCCTGAGGATTCATTCTTACACTCTCTTCACGACCTTACTCCACTCGTCATTCAGTTTAGCCAATTCATTTAGAAATAGTTTGTATTTAGAGTATGTAAGGACACCAGACCACCGCTCGGGGCACTCAGTCACATCCAGACATTGAATTCACTCCCTGAGGATTCATTCTTACACTCTCTTCACGACCTTACTCCACTCGTCATTCAGTTCAGCCAATTCATTTAGAAATAGTTTGTATTTAGAGTATGTAAGGACACCAGACCACCGCTCGGGGCACTCAGTCACATCCAGACATTGCATTCACTCCCTGAGGATTCATTCTTACACTCTCTTCACGACCTTACTCCACTCGTCATTCGGTTCAGCCAATTCATTTAGAAATAGTTTGTATTTAGAGTATGTAAGGACACCAGACCACCGCTCGGGGCACTCAGTCACATCCAGACATTCCATTCACTCCCTGAGGATTCATTCTTACACTCTCTTCACGACCTTACTCCACTCGTCATTCAGTTTAGCCAATTCTTTTAGAAATAGTTTGTATTTAGAGTATGTAAGGACACCAGACCACCGCTCGGGGCACTCAGTCACATCCAGACATTCCATTCACTCCCTGAGGATTCATTCTTACACTCTCTTCACGACCTTACTCCACTCGTCATTCAGTTTAGCCAATTCTTTTAGAAATAGTTTGTATTTAGAATATGTAAGGACACCAGACCACCGCTCGGGGCACTCAGTCACATCCAGACATTCCATTCACTCCCTGAGGATTCATTCTTACACTCTCTTCACGACCTTACTCCACTCGTCATTCAGTTTAGCCAATTCTTTTAGAAATAGTTTGTATTTAGAGTATGTAAGGACACCAGACCACCGCTCGGGGCACTCAGTCACATCCAGACATTCCATTCACTCCCTGAGGATTCATTCTTACACTCTCTTCACGACCTTACTCCACTCGTCATTCAGTTTAGCCAATTCTTTTAGAAATAGTTTGTATTTAGAGTATGTAAGGACACCAGACCACCGCTCAGGGCACTCAGTCACATCCAGACATTCCATTCACTCCCTGAGGATTCATTCTTACACTCTCTTCACGACCTTACTCCACTCGTCATTCAGTTCAGCCAATTCTTTTAGAAATAGTTGGTATTTAGAGTATGTAAGGACACCAGACCATCGCTCGGGACACTCAGTCACATCCAGACATTGCAATCACTCCCTGAGGATTCATTCTTACACTCTCTTCACGACCTTACTCTACTCTGTCATTCAGTCTAGCCAATTCTTTTAGAAATGGTTTGTATTTAGAGTATGTAAGGACACCAGACCACCGCTCGGGACACTCAGTCACATCCAGACATTGCATTCACTCCCTGAGGATTCATTCTTACACTCTCTTCACGACATTACTCTACTCTGTCATTCAGTCTAGCCAATTCTTTTAGAAATAGTTTGTATTTAGAGAATATAAGGACGCCAGACCACCGCTCGGGACTCTCAGTCACATCCAGGCATTGCATTCACTCCCTGAGGATTCATTCTTACACTCTCTTCACGACCGTACTCTACTCCACATTCAGTTCAGTCAATTCTTTTAGAAATAGTTGGTATTTAGAGTATGTAAGGACACCAGACCATCGCTCGGGACACTCAGTCACATCCAGACATTGCAATCACTCCCTGAGGATTCATTCTTACACTCTCTTCACGACCTTACTCTACTCTGTCATTCAGTCTAGCCAATTCTTTTAGAAATGGTTTGTATTTAGAGTATGTAAGGACACCAGACCACCGCTCGGGACACTCAGTCACATCCAGACATTGCAATCACTCCCTGAGGATTCATTCTTACACTCTCTTCACGACCTTACTCTACTCTGTCATTCAGTCTAGCCAATTCTTTTAGAAATAGTTGGTATTTAGAGTATGTAAGGACACCAGACCATCGCTCGGGACACTCAGTCACATCCAGACGTTGCAATCACTCCCTGAGGATTCATTCTTACACTCTCTCCACGACCTTACTCTACTCTGTCATTCAGTTCAGCCAATTCTTTTAGAAATAGTTTGTATTTAGAGTATGTAAGGACACCAGACCACCGCTCGGGACACTCATTCACATCCAGACATTGCATTCACTCCCTGAGGATTCATTCTTACACTCTCTTCACGACATTACTCTACTCTGTCATTCAGTCTAGCCAAGTCTTTTAGAAATAGTTTGTATTTAGAGAATATAAGGACGCCAGACCACCGCTCGGGACTCTTAGTCACATCCAGGCATTGCATTTACTCCCTGAGGATTCATTCTTACACTCTCTTCACGACCTTACTCTACTCGACATTCAGTTCAGCCAATTCTTTTAGAAATAGTTTGTACTTAGTTTAGCGAGTTAGTTATCGTAATCTACGCTGGTTCCTGAGTTAGAGTTAATGCTAGCCATTCTATTCTTAGCCAGTAATTCTATCTTTTATTCTATTCAGCCATTCAGCCTCCCTAATCAAATCACAATAATCCGCTTAATCCTAACGATTATTAGCTTCTTAAATCTGCTTTTCATGGCCTTTACTCAACGACATCAACCTCATCTTACAGCTAAACAACACCCAGTACTTCTAATTGTGCCACTGCTCCATCCTTACGAGTATGTTCGCTGATCTTGAAATTCTTTAGATATTCCTGGGCTATTTCTTAGACTGAGGTTCTCAAGGTTACTCATAATGATTCTATTTTAAAAACCGGCTGCGGAGATGGAAATGGATTAATGGATGGATTAATTTATTAACAATTAAATTCTCTGCAAAATCTGAAAGTAGATAATTATCAAAAAGATAAGGAAATCGTCCTGTGCTAATCGATCTAATGGGAGGTTGATTTTATGAATTATGTTGGCGAATAAATCGAATGATGCGAGAGTCTAAGTGCAATAAGGTTTCATTTATGAGTGCTACGATTAAAAAGTTAAGTAATGTTAACTTAATATCCTCACAAAGTCTGATGAAAATGAATGAAAATGTTTTCTTAATAATAATAATAATAATAAAGTGAAGGAAGTGTAATGCTGAAGAACTTGAAGAAGGGGAATATAGAAGGAACCAATGGAGATCCCTGTTGAATTGGTAATGCGGGCTAACAGAGCACTATAATGTAAAAGGCACAATAAGGGCTTTTTTGTCTCTCTATCTCTCTCTCCCCTTGAAAAATTTGTTCGTTCTTTATTTTGTTCCTTTGTTCTTCTTTTATTTAAGATAATTAGTACCACTTTGTGTACTTAATTTGTCCCTTCCTACTGTTTGTCTTCATGCCCTCCTCCATAGCATTCTTTTAGCGCTTTACCGCCTTGTAGGACAAATTTTACGGGCAGATAAAAATTATACTCAATAACAATCCCTTGTAATGCTACAAAAAAAGTCTTATCTCTTTTTAGTCCTATTTCAGGTTATTAATTTTTCTTAAAAATTGTGAATTTGAACTAAAAATAATAGTTAATTCGTATTAAAGAAAATGAAGCTGTAAAAAAGAGCGTTTAGGGTCCTAGCTTCCCAATTACCCCAATAAAATCAGTATACTCTGATTAGCAGTTTCAAAACTAAGTACAAGGTATGCCCAACATAACTATTGTCCAAATTTAAATGAAACCCTGTCCTTTTTTAAGCAATAATTACAATAGAATGTGTTATAATTACAGAAAATGTTTGTGAATAATTCACCCATTAGTGAAATGTCCATGGCTAGAATTTCACAGATTCAAACCCATCAACTTCTAATCAGCGCCTAGCCAGAGATTAATCAAAACTTGTGTATAGTGTGTAATTGTAAAGCCAGCTTGAACAGACTAGCCAATCATGGGCGCCAAAAGTTAATTAGTTTGCTCTCCCATATAATGTTTGTACGGAGAATATGAAATCCATACATACTACATAACTATGGTTAGCAAATCAACCAACCAAAACGACAAATCTGTACATGTTGTACATACAGTGGTCAAAAAAAGTTTTCATACACTAAGTATTCTTACTTTATCTACTGAACTTTTGTTTCTAGGGTGACTATTTCTTCAGCACTGAAATCGAAGATAGTAACAATGAATTTAAAGCTCTCATTTTCTTTTATAAACATAAAGAATTGGTTAAAAAGTAGAAAAATAATTTATTTTTGGAGCGGAAAATTCGAAAATTTAAATGTTCTTCCAGAAAAGAGCTCATAACCAATTTAAAGAAATCATGGACAGAAATCATATCTCAAGAGACACTAAACCTGGTGGAATCTAAGCCAAGGAGGCTTCAAGCAATAACAAATGCAAAGGGATTGCTTACAAAATATTAGGTCTTTAGTTTTGCGTTAATTATAACATTCAGACTGAGTGTATGAATACTTATTTTGCATACAATAAATTATTTTTCTGCTTTTTAATCAATTCTTTATGTTTATAAAAGAAAATGAGAGCATTAAATTCATTGTTACTATCTTCGATTTCAGTGCTGAAGAAATAGTCATCCTGGAAACAAAAGTTCAGTAGATAAAGTAAAAAAACTTAGTGTATGAATACTTTTTTTGACCACTGTACATCGCTGATTTGTATGTAATTGTATTTTTTAAATACTATTGCGGTAAATGATCTCTTAGAATCACTTCTTTGGTTGGGAATGCAGTGATTGTCTTTGCGTCGTAGGTTTTTCCCCTTTGGGCGTGGCAAAGCTGAGCCTACCCCAAAATAATAGCCAGAATCAATTATTGCTTTTATCCAGTCTTTTCTAATTGACAACGTTTCAGAATACAAATTCAGTTTTGTTAAACAATTAATTTTTCAACCAAATTACGAAACTTGAAAGTTCAATAAATTATGCTGTCACTTTGAACTGTAAAACTTTTCTAAAATGCCCCTTTGTTATCTTTCCCAATCATCAAATAAAGTTCGTCCTTCAATTCCTGGACAAGTTGCTGTAACATTGTTCAAAAAAATCCATCCACCGCCTCCATCCACGACACCTAATTTGGTAGTTGGACGTAAAGCCCGCCTGAAAAAATAGGCAATTACTTTACTTTAAATTTACTTTAGATCAATCTGTTCGGTCTAGAGAATTCGACTTCAACTGTTTCTTTCATAATTTCGGTGCCAAATGCTCTACTCCGAAGTGCTGAACGAAATCCAAAAATGGTCGGAGATTTAGGAAAGAAATTAGCTCAGAGGTTTTTTGCTTATATTGTGTGATCTACAGATTACTAAGAGTTCTAATTTTTGTCAGCATTTATTGATGATCATGTTGTAATAGCCATATAAAGTAGAATTTGTTCCTTCCCATTTACATCATCCATTATACATCTATGCTACCTCCATTCATGTTATGTAGTCGGATTATATTCCCTAGACGCTATGAACATCCCATTCTCCAGCTAGGGTGGTTAGTGACCTTGAACAGGCCAAACAAATTCTAGGTTAGGGCATAAACACATCTCCTAACTTGGCATTCTGATATTCCCACTGGGGATTATTCCCAGCTGGTCCACCATTCATCCCTTTGCATTATGCATTATATCCTGTTTGTTTATTCTTTACCATTAGTATGTCCATAACCTTAATGCGATTATTATACTCTTTTTGTCCATTATACATTATATTCTTGAGGTTCTGTGTTTACCTTCAACGTGTTCACATCGCTCTTTATTCAACTTGTTTTTTTTTATAAGTTTAAGTTAATGTAGAGGCTTAAAAATTTACTAATTTGTTTCATTTACCATTAGGACTAATAGTGCGAAATTTTATTTCGGTAGCACTAGTATTTGAAGAGTTATTGGTAATTAACTTTAAAGTTAATAGTAATAAACTATTTATCAGTGGACAAGAGGTGATGTGTGCAGTTGGTGTGGTGGGAGAAGTTATCATTACATTCATACTGAGATCTCCGAGCTGGCTGGTAAATACTGTTTAAATTATAGAAGTTATTTTTTATTAAAAAAAAAAAAAAAAAAAAAAAAAAAAAAACGTATTTATCATAAAGAATACAATTATCCATTTTTTTTCTGTAAATTCATCATGTCTTCTGAAGTAACAAATGAGCATCTTGCAGCATTAATTGAGAAAATGAACTTAAATCTCCAAGGTGAAATTCGCAAAAACTCTGTAGAAATAAAACTCTTTAGAGAACAATTAGAATTGACCAATAAACATATTATTGAGGTTGAACATGCTCAATTAGATATTGTTAAACAATTAAGTGAACAAGAGAGTCAAATTAAAAAGTTAAATAATCTCTACAGAAGAAATAATATAATTGTATTCAATTTGGAAGAAGTACTGGAAGAGAATAAGCTTAATCTAATGCAAACTATTATAGAACTATTCTCTACTAGAATGGAAGTCACTCTGACCCCACAAGATATTGATGATGTTTTTCGTTTGGGAAAAAGTAGAGGTAATAGTAGACCAGTACTTCTCAAATTGCATTCTTTTTGGCGAAAGACGGTGATACTTAAAATGGCCAAAAAACTTAAAGGCACAAAAATTGTTGTTTCAAATGACTATCCAGAAGAAGTAAGAGCTGTAAGAAGAAAATTAATACCATATTTGAAAGAGGCTCGCGAAAATAACAGCAAAGCATTTTTAAGACATGACAGACTAATTATTGATAATAAGGAATACAGGTTAGAAAACTGCGAGAGAGGCCTACATAGAAATACGGAAAATCAGACACCAGGTGTATCCGCAAATATCAGTACCAAAGAAATTACAACATATACCAGTGGAGGTGAAGAAAATCTTAAGAATAAGGTCAACCATCCTAAAGTTAAGAGGAATCAGTCAATGAAGAGGAAAACTGTACCTAATGGCTCATCGTCTGGGCAGCTCAGAAAATTTGGATCGCTTGAGTCATTCATCAGAAGATTCGAATTTGATCCTGAAGAGAGATCTTTGGCTAGTCAACCAGGTAAAGATACGGTATAGCAGAGGCCTCATATCGACAGGAACACCCAGGTATCAGGTAATCGGAATTATAAATTAGGCTTATGTAAATTTGATCTTTTAAAGATTTGTTTTTGGAATATTGACGGATTTCAAACGCTATTTAATTTAGATAATAAAGAAATAGAATTGTTATGTAATTATAATATTATTTGTTTTGTTGAAACGTGGCTTACAACATCTGACGTAACTCTGCCCTCTTATCTAAAACACTATACTTTGTTTACCTCAAAAGCTATTAGAGAAAAATCGAGAGGCCGAGCCAGTGGTGGCCTAATTATTTTAGTTCAAAATTCTATAAATAATGTAAGAGTCATTGAATTTAACGAACTATTTATAGTACTTGAATTTTCTCTAAAATATGAAACTTTCATTCTATGTAACGTCTACTGGCCTCCTCATACTGATGTTGAACTCTGTACTGAAAAGCTTGATCTTCTTCTGCTCAATTTAGAGGCTAATTTCCCTAATAGTGTTCACAAAATTTTCTGTGGGGATTTTAACTGCAGAATAGGTAATCTGAATGATTTCGAAAACGATTTCTTTGAGGGTCTCAATATGAATGGAAAAAGAATCGTTTTAGATGGAAAAATAAATTACAGAGGGAGAAAATTAGTGGATACTATGGAGGCGCGCGGTATGTTCGTCTGTAACGGTAGGAGTAATTCTGATAGTCCGGCGAATTTTACCTATATTTCCGGTAATGGTAGTAGTACAATTGATTTGATATGGGTGGATTTACTAACTTTAAATATTGTTAATGATTTTGAAATAATTTATTTTGGTGAACAATCAAAACATCTATTGTGTGCCCTAACATTAAATATAAATAATTACAATAATAAAAGCATTAATGATAAATTATACACAAGAAAAGAGCGTATCAGATGGGATAATAATAAATTAAATTTGTTTCATAAAAACTTATTGTGTAATAATATATATTTTAACAGTAAAAATGTTGACGAATTAAATAATAATATGTTAGTAGCCGTATATAAATCAGTAATAAAGAGTGACATGTTAGTAAAAAGCCGAACATTCAAAAATATCTTTAATTACAACAATAAACCTTGGTTTAACTCAGAGCTTAGAGACATGAAAAGGCAGGTAACATGTTTGTATAAGAATTATAGAAAAGATATAAATAATTCTGATCTGCTCTTTGACTTTCTATTGTTTAAAAAGAACTACAAACAAACATTAAAAAGAGAGAAAAATAAGTATACACTAGAAATGATGTCTAAACTTGGTAATATTAGAAATAGTAAAGATTTCTGGACTACAATTAAACTTTACAATATGAAATCTGTGCAATACGATAACATTGACGTAAATACTTGGCTAGATTATTTTAAAACTGTTTATCCGCCGAGAAATAATGTAATTTATTCATTTTACTCTGTAAGCCATCCGTTTCTTGACCGAAGTTTTGAGTTAAGTGAAATGCAAACAGTAATAAAATATTCAAAAAACAACAAATCTCCCGGTTTAGACAAAGTACCCAATGAAGTATTTAAAAATCTGACACCAGAATGGCAACATTACCTTCTTAATATGTTTAATGTTATTTTAGAAAATGAACAAGTTCCCAAATTATGGAGTAAAATCCAATTAAGTCTTCTGTATAAAAAAGGCGATAATTCCAATCCTGAAAATTACCGGGGAATTGCTTTAATCAATTGTATATGTAAACTTTTTACAGGAATGTTATCAAAGAGAATAATGCAGTGGGCAGAAGAGAACAACAAACTCCCTGAGGAACAAGCCGGCTTTAGAAGTAGCCGGGGTTGCCTCGATCATATTTTTACGCTCCACGCAATGTTGGGAATCAATACGCGTCTTAGAAAAAGTTATTTCATCGGCATATTTGTCGATTTTAAGAGAGCGTTTGATTCCATAGACCAGGAGAAGCTATGGAAGAAGTTGTATTGCCTGGGGTTGAGCGGAAAAATAATCAGAATTTTGAAAACAATGTATGACAACGTAGGGATGTTTTTAAAAAATAAATCACATAAAGAAGAGATAGAAATCACGCAGGGGGTTCTACAGGGAGATTGTCTGAGCCCATTACTGTTCATCTTGTTCATTAGTGATATTATTGAATTTTATGAAGAGCGTAATTCCAAAGGTATAAATATAAATAACAAAAAAGAGTTAATTATGTTGTTGTTTGCCGACGATCTGGTGTTATTTAGTCAGTCCTGGTCTGATAGTGTCGCAAAATTAAAATTATTAGAAGATTATTGTAGAAATAATTCGATAACATTAAACCCTTTAAAAACTAAGATATTGCCGTTCAGTGCAGGTAACCGTACAAAAAACATTAAAAATGTCTATTGGCAAGGCGAACCTCTGAAAATTGACAAGCAGTACATTTATTTAGGTGTCCCTTTCACTACTAATTCTAAATTTAAATATGCAGCGCAGTATTTCTTAGAAAAGGCTACCCCTCAGATTGGGAAAATTATAAATATATTATGTAAAAGTAAATGCAGAAGTTGGGAAGCCAGACTAAAACTATTTGATGCTATAGTCTCCTCTACACTGCTGTATGGCGCGGAATTTTGGGCATCACAATATTTACATACTGTAGAAAGAGGGCAGGTAAGGTTCTTTAAACAGCTCCTCTGTTGGCCTAAATGTACTCCCGACTACATAGTCAGACTAGAAACTGGTAGGGTGCGCTTAAGCGTAACTATCTTTAGGAAAATGTTGTCTTTTTGGATTAGAGTTCTGGCAATGGAGGGAAACAGATTACCAAAACTATGTTTTGAAAGACTAAAAGAATTAGATAGAATAAGTGATAAAGGAGCACAGAGGAATTGGTTTGGTCAGTTGCGGAAGTGGCTAACAATTATTGGGGAACAAGATGTTATTTATAAAACGGAAGTAGATTCAGTTAAAGAAATGCTACCTGATCTTATAGAGAAGTGGAAAAACCACGAAATTTCAGTTGATGTTCAGAGGGCTATTAATTCAAGTTACAGCACTCTTTATAGACATATAAGTGGGTTAGGTGCACCTGAACAATATGTAACTTACAATAGTGCGATAGATAAAATTAGAGTGGTGAGCCAGCTAAGAGTGTCTAGTGACAAAATAATAAGAATATGGTATAGAGCTGGGGGCTACCACTCTATTGACACTCAATCTGTTTGCAATGTCTGCAATTTAAATAAGTGTGAAACTCTGGAACACTTTTTACTAGAATGCCCTAATTATAGTCCATTCAGGAAGCGTTATTTTTCTGAATTTATTGCCGATAAAGACGATATTCATTGGCTCTTAAACATTCAAAATAGTAACCATTTAGACAAAATGTACTTTTTCATTATAGCAGCTCTAAAATTAAGGTCATTCTGTCTAAATGAATGAAGATAAAACATAAATAATAGCAATAAATTTTATTAAATATGTAAAGAATTTTTAAGTTCATTGAAAAATTGTGGTCGCTTATTTTTGTTTTCATTTTTATTTTCAAGTTTAATTATTGAATAAAGTTTAAGTAAATTAATGTACTGAGAGTATTTTTATTTGCAATGTTTGTTTTCAATTAGTTTAATTTTATTTTCTATCTGTTCTTGTGGAAAGTATTATTTTTCTTTTATTGTTAATATTATTAATATTCATTTTTATTTTTAAGTTGCCACCACAGCTATTATTATGTTTATTATTTCAATTTATATTATGATTATGATTTTATCAGTTGAACTTTTGTAAAATATGTAACACAGAACCCCTGTAATGTGTATAAATACACTAAATACAGAATATTATCTATCTATCTATCTATCTATCTACATTATATTCTTCCTATTTTGTATCTTGTCTTAAAACTAGCCCATTTTTTGGGACCTAAAACCAACTTTAATCATTATTAATTAGGACTTATTTAATTTAAAAGTTTTAATAATTTTAATCGCTAAATCTACAAACGTACGGACTGTACAGACATTCAAATCAAAACTACTGCCGACAGATAGCTGATGCTCCTTTCTACGGTGACTAACCTTACTCTTCACCAAGACCTCAACATCCCATTCGTACAACAGTTCGCCAAGACGAAATATCAAAAGTTCCATACTGCTCTCTCTACTTGCTCTAATCCTCTGGTACAGTGTCTCGCCTCCTCTTACATTCCTAACAGTACTCCTCGCCGACTGAATCGCCAATGGTCCCACGACTTCCTCACAGTCTGAACGCCTAAACATCATTCTTCTCCTACAGAGAGTGCTACCGCTGAGTAGTTTCTCTCCTCTACTGCTCTTCCCGCACCAGTTCATCTCATTCACCTCCTATTTACTTATTGTATATATTTATATAGATTGTAAATTACAAAATAAATAAATAATTTTTATCAATAAATATGTACTACTACTATTGGCGCTACAGCCCATTACTGAGCCTTGGCCTCCTCAATCCGCTTCCGCCAGTCCTCCCTATCCATTGCAGCATCCTTCCAATTCCTCACTCCTAGCAGGTCTCTGGCATTCACGCCTACCCCATCATTCCATCTCAATTTAGGCCTGCCCACTTTCCTGATCCTATGTACATCTTCTTGCAGAAGCCGTTTGGGTGTTTCCAAATCAGACATCCTTGCCACATGGCCTGCCCATCTGAGCCTGCCAAGGCTAATTACCTTTACGATGTCTGCTTCCTGGAATAGATGCTGTAGTTCCTGATTCTTTCTTCTTCTCCAAATCGCACCATCTTTAATAGGGCCAAAGATTCGTCGAAGAACTTTTCTCTCGAAAATTTGCAGCATCCCTTCATCTTTTTTTGAAATTACCCAAGCTTCGGAGCCATATGTTAGTACAGGATGGATCAGGGTCTTATAGAGAAGCACTTTTGTATTTTTTGATATTAGATTGCTTTTCATATGCTTATTCAAGCCATAATAGCACCTATTGGCCAACATACTCCTTCTTTTTATTTCAAGGAATACATCCAATAAATATGTACGTATTCGAAAATGTATCTTAGTTTTCAAGTAAACTAAAAATGTTTAGTTAAAAAAAAAAATTCTAAAAAATTCTGGAGGCTCCAGAAAATTTTATTTACTTATTAAATCTACTTGTGTCAAGAGAAGTGCTGTACTGGGTTGTTAAATGGTATTAAGGCACTGGAGAGCCATTCTCGACAAGCTTAGAATCTCTGTGCAAATACGACATCTCTCTCTCACTCTCTCTCTCTCTCTTCAGTATAATTGGCTGTCCCAGTTCGCCTTTCAGTTAGAAAATATAGACAGACATTAATGGTTTACTAAATGACAATTCTGTACTCTTGAAATTTTTATAATACCAATAATTTGGTACTACTCAAATTTATGGAATATCGTGGCACTTCTTAATGATTCTAAATTCAGTTCCTTCTACTACTTTATGTTGTGATTAATCCTCACATCTCCAACAATACCCATTTATAATAACGCTCGTCGAACTATATAACTTGGACTTTTGCGCAATTAAGAGTTAGGAACTTGTGGACACCATTATCTGTTACTTTGTGTAAATGGTACTCGGTATCATTATCGCTCTCCCTGATCAGTGGGAGATAACCTCTCACGCAATGGCAATATCGTAACCAAGTAAGGGTCCCCCCCCCCGCTGAGGTGAAATTATTTAAGGCTATTGACTCATCCAAATTCCATCACCCGTTGTTTGTAAATCAAGCTGGCCATGCGTTACTCTTAATAGTACCAATCACTTAAAGCTGATGACCATATTTCTCCATTGAATATCCTTAGATCAATCAGTGGTTCTTGAAGCTTCTCCTTTGCCATTCGCTACCATCATCACTAAGACAAAGCTGTGAAAAATATAAGGCCTGCAGCTTCTAGTACCAACAAGTTTATTCCCGTTATTTTCTTTTTTTATTTAGATGCTTTTTGCTGTGGGGTTCAGCCAAACCTACGAACATACGGACTGTACAGGACATTTCAATCAAAACTCCTCCGACAGATAGCTGACGCTCCTTTCTATGGTGATTAACCTCACTCTTCACAACGACTATTCAACATTCCCTTCATAGACCAACTCGCCAAGACTAAATACCAAATATTCCACACTACTCTCTCGACTAGCTCTAATCCTATTGTACTGTCTCTCACTTCTTCTGACATCCCTAATACTCTTCGACGACTGAATCGCCAGTGGCCCCGCGACTTCCTTGTAGGATGAAGACCTAAATTATTACTCTCCTCTCTCCTCCTCGTAACTCCTTCTCCACATTCTCCTCTCTCCTATAGAGAGTACTACCGCTGGGTAGCTTCTCTCCTCCTGCTCTCCTCCCGCACCAGTTCATCATAATCTTCTCATTTACTTATTGTATACTGTATACAGACTGTAAATAACAAAATAATTTAAAAAAAAAAAAGAAAAAAAAGGTTTTTATGACGTTCAAGAAAATTTCATCAAGTCAATTAGTGTGTGAGAAAAACAGTGTTGACAACGGAAGTTTTATTTCGTAACGACGTCACAATTTTAAAAAGAAGTTGCAGAAAAATTGAAATTTATTAGTTTAAAAAAAAATTATTAAATAAATAAAAATGGAACTTCTAAAAAGGAGAAGAAGAAGAAAGAAATAGTAATCTCCCCGGAGAGTAGAACGTCGAGAGGAGTTCTTGGTTTTCCAGTAGGAAGCAGCCACGGGGATGCTGCAATATGTAGGTCAGTTTAGAGGAGCGAGTGCTGCATTGACGTGAAATGGTCTTGGCATATTGCCAGTTTGGCTTTACTCAAACTTCCGGTCTCTGTACTCTACTTAACTGTATGTATATATATATAGCCTTAGCTGTTTTCTTTCTTTTTGCAATTTTTTAAAGAAAATATATTTTTCGTAAGTGGGGTTGACTTTTTTTCACTTTTAATAAAAATTAAATGGGAAAAACTAAAAAAAAAAAATACGTTTCTTCTGGATAGCCAGATAATTAAGGGCACTTCATGATGGTCTCTCTCTTTCTGCCTCCCTTGACATTGTGGCAATAATTAATTTTAATATATTATCTTCGATTTTACGTTATAAAATGTATTTGTTTAAATGTCAAGTATGAAATTGAGCAAAAAATGCTCATAATTGAATTCGATTTTTTAAGTATGCCTCCACATATTATCGATACACTTTTGCCATTTTAGAGGTTGTCGTGCAGGAGAATTGGAGTCATCCGATTAACCAATTTTTGGCCGTTTAATCGCAAGATTTCTCATCTAGTTGATAACAGTAGACATCGGCCGTGATCGATCGGCCAATGTTTCATAAAACTGTGGTGGATGACACCTGAGCCAGACCATCAAACAGTGAACTATCATCTTCTTCTGGTGGATGTCTCGTTTCGGACAGTGTTTTGGTGGTCCAACCATTGCGATGAACGCTTACGATTATCGTACATGATCCATTTTTCATCGCACATAACTACATATTTGATTGAGAAATGGTTCGGCTTTGTTGCGAGAAAGAAGAGAAAGATATGCGTCGAGTCTCACACACGAATTTCGCTGATTTTCATTGTCTCACTTAATCATAATTGCAAATTTTTTCAAACTGAAATATGCATTAGAAAGAGGGAAATATATACCTTTCACATGAAAAAACAAATTATGCCAAAATACGGCGTCTAAATGAGATTATGTGCAATTGAAATAAATAACATGAACTGAGTGCTCCATTTCATACTTGACAACCCAATACATTGTCCAGTTAATCCCATTCGAATGATTACAGTAATTTATAACAACAGCAAATTCAAGTTAAGAACAATTTTCTTAGTAGATCTTTTGTTAGTAAGTAACAATGAAAGCTGCAGCAGCTTAATTACTCGACTCCTTCCCCCCCACAAAACATGCAGATCGATAAAGATCGATAAGATCAAGCTGCAAATATCGATTTTTTATCACCGATTGTACTTATTAATTTAAAATCTGATTATAATCAAAAAGTTTTGATATCTAGAGGCCATGTGTATGGTTTTAAAATTTTGGTGGTAAAAGGGTCTTCGCACTCCTGCGCCCCCGCCCCGAATTTGAGAACTCTTGTTTTAGAAAGAGATAACAAAAAAGATGCACTAAAAACTTTGTTTTTGTTTTTCAAATCTCTTTATTTAATTTACAACTGCCTATTGGCGAGAAGTAAATCAGATTGTTTACAATACATCAATGAATATGGCCGGAAAGATTTGAATGAGGGCCATCCAAAGATAACCATCTTGAGTCCAACTATCACGGGATGACGTTGAAGTGAATTTGAAGGATATTCCTTTCCTATCTTGCGATCGCAGGAGGCCATCAACGCTTTAGTTTTTAGGGAAGGATTCGACAGAAGATTAGACTATGACAGGGTTGTGGTATGAGCGGATTTGAAGTGTTGGGAAAGTTTCGAATTGAGGGTGTAACGGGGGATTTGGCTAGATCAAGGACAAAAGATATTTTTAGCTCCGTGTGGATAGGGTTATTGCTACGTAGAAAGGATCGTTAACGGTGGTGCGTAGGGTTTTCGATTGAAGGGATTGAAGCGCTTAGCTGTACGATACAATTAAGTCCGTATGTCCAGATTGGGGCTAGCAGAGCTGTGTAGTTTCTTTTTGTGCGTAAGAGACAATTTGGAGCGTTTTTCGAGAAGTATTTTGGTCATTCGTTAACGTAAGTAACAACTTAAATTAACTTTTGCCATTTTCAAATTATATACGATACTTGCAATAAACGGATTGTCAGAATTATTACTAAACCACGGATATATTCGAGAGGATTATTAAAGGAAGTAGTAAGGAAGGATTAGTATATTTATCCCCAATAGGGATAAATGCAAATTTTGATCTATCGAATAGGAAAGTGTATTTGCTGCTGGGCGGTAGGTAGGGTTGTGAGTTGTAGATAAGCCAGTGGAAGTAATACTTGGGAGCGAGTCTTCTCCGTACAGAAGGGTTATTGGAGTTCCAAAGTAGATAGACTACCAATAAGATTAGAGATATAGGTGTCGCCCGAGTATTATCCAATAGTTATCCATTTTAGGCCTCGTTAACAATATTCCCAACCTGTCTTTATTAATACTATATAAAGTTTTAAGTTAATTCTCTGATCACTGATCTAATTTACACCACATCTGCGCAGGTCTGTGAACAGTTATAACTCACTTTTACTGTAATTTGCTATATTTGTAACCAGTTATTTGTACTTTATTCAGAAACACCCTTTAAATTT
This sequence comes from Rhodnius prolixus, assembly GCF_049639745.1. NCBI lineage: Eukaryota > Metazoa > Arthropoda > Insecta > Hemiptera > Reduviidae > Rhodnius > Rhodnius prolixus. Next base: position 6,234,382 of record NW_027411583.1, on the reverse strand, counting down.
TGATTATCGCATAATCGAATTGAACGATAAAGGTGTAAGTTGATGTGCCCCTACTTGAAGTGATGGCTCTTCACTCATAAATAAACAAAATAAAACTGGTAGAGTCGTACATTACACTGGAATAGTGCTTTAGAAGAGAACACTACCCATCCTGTTTCCTAGAAATGTTTTTAATCGAAGTTTCTGAGACAAAATGTTTCAAAGAAAAACCTGTTGACCATCATGAGCACAATGTTTTCTCATAGTTTATAGAAAATCGTAGGAAACATTTTCAAGTGTATTTCCGGTACTTCCGTTTCGAAGAATCTTGGTCGCTACGATGAAGTTAAGGGTCACCTGATAGGATCCAATCTAAATATAGAATTAAAGCTTCCTGTGATGAATACTTTTTTTGAGATATTTTGATAACACTCAGACCATTTTCATAAAGATAGGCTTTTTTTCGAACTCAGGGCACCTCAAAATACTCAATACTTCTCTTATCTAGAGAGAGAGACAGCAAAAAAGAAAGAAAAAACTAGATTTGATGATTGGTAACACTGCAGGAACAGGCGCCACCCCCACCCCACTACTCAGGCTGTGGAAGTAAAAAAAAAAAAAGATCCTCTGGAGTGTTTGAGGAGCAGTAAAGTGGTGACGACATTCTAAGTGCTTTCCTTTTTCCATTTCCACGTACTTCCGGGTATCGTATTTCTTTATCTTCTTTTTCTTAAAAGAATTTCTTGTTACATTTCGCAGAGTCTAGAGATGTATGTATGTCTTGTTAGTTTAAGCTTTTATGAGCTTACTTTGATAAAATATATATTTAGTAAAAAAAAATTAGTTATTATTATCATCATTTTTTAATATTCCTTTAAATTTATCTAATTTAGATAAGCTTTAATGAAATTATGCATAAAACAAGCTCAGAGCTTTGCTTCAAGACGTATAACTTCAAAAGAAACGCTTACACACAAAGATATTGTCACACCTTCCACATCAAAAAGTGCTTACTAAGTAAAGAGAAGTTGGGCTCCTTTTGTTCTGTGTCAAAGAAAGCTCTCTTAGGCCCTAAGGGTTTGGCCAAAGGGCACCCGCAAAGAACTTTATAATAGTCGTACTGACAATTAGACAGTATATAATATAGCCCTAGACGTATATATACGTAAATACATACTACTTCTGGTCTCTTTCATTTATTCTAAAGACTTTTCAGAAGTGTGGCCCTTTAAGAAGTGGGATGTCTTATTTTAATTGGTCCCCCCCCCCATCTGTGTGCGAGTAATCCATGGACATGGTTAAGAAGCTGCTCTCCACTACTTGGTATTGATGAAGGAAACAGTAAAAATTTGTTGGGAAATATTATTTTAACTTTGCCTCCCACTACTTACAGGTCTGGCTTATCAAATGGCGAATCAAAACTAACGTTACGAAATCAAAATATATAGTATTTACTCCAACCAAAATCCAACCTCCCATCATCATGAACCAAACTCCTATACCAACTGTGGACAAAGTACGCTACTTTGTACTGTACCTAGACAAACGGTAGACCTGGAATCCCCCATAGTAGACTGAAAAGACAAGAAACTAACCAACGCTACAAAACTTCTCGCCAGACTACTTGACAAACGATCTAAACTCAACCTACAAAACTAAAGACTCTTATACCTGCTGTTACTGCGACCCATTTGGTAATACGGCATCGAAGTATGGGGATCTACTAAACGTTCCAATTCTCTGCGCATCCCAGACTTTACAATCAAAAATACTACAAAAACTACTTAACGCTCCATTCTATATTTTGTAACCTCACCATTCATAATGATCTCAAAATCCCATTCATCAACGACCTTACTAAAAACTCGTTTCTTAAAATTTCCATTCATCTATAGCAGCTCATCCTAATTCTTTATTTAACACCTATCTTCTTCCACATTACCAGGTAATCCTCCAAGGAGATTGAAGAGAAGATGGCCCCGCTTTTCTACTCTCCTCATAAGAGCAGTATAGTGCATCTGTTCTGGATAATGGTGTGACACTACTGGGTGCCTTCTCCTATCTTCATTCACGACATTATATTATATCACATTTGCTTGTTGCAACAACCGTTGCAGTTGCATATTTCAATAAAAGATTTTAAAAAAGCTTTGCCTCAAATTTTGAACAATAATTCTAGCAAAGATTCTACGTGAGGTGCGCCAGTACCGTTCATTATTTTAAGAAACTTCTTGACACAAGAAAACCTCCACCCAATCCCAAGTTTGTGAGTTCATCTTGCCCCAAGTGCACTAAAGGATTGGCTTATTATATGTGAAATCTACCTGTGTCAGTCTATATTCTATAGTTCGCTGCAAGTATAGTAGTTTCCGGTAATGTACAGAATTAATGTGTAAGTAATATTAACTTTTAATTCAAAAATGAATGATTGTGAAAAATTTAAATATGACATTTCGGTTAGATGCTAACAGAGTTCGACACTATAAGGTTTCCGTCAAATTCAGTAAACCGGAAATACCATTTCGCTGAATCAATTTTTTGAAGCTTCCGCCCGCCCCCAAAAAACTACGATTTCCTATAAAATTGTTGCTCTAGTTGCAAATCTATTAAAGGTTTGGGGGAAGAGGGTACATTTTTGGGGGGGCACGATAAGTTCGTATCGGAAACTGAGTACTAATTATATTTAACTTATCAATTAGCTTAATTTCCTTGAACGTGCACGTGGATATTTGAATTTAACAAATTGAGATAGCCTAACATTATTGCTGTTTATGGAATTAATAGCCACCGCTCCACTCACTGGCGGAGAAGGGAGTAGTTACTCATTTCATAGGTGAGAGGGTAGTTAGTAAGGGCTCTCTGTAACTACCTGGTTACTCTGGTCTAGAGATGGGCTGTCCCTTTAGCAAACATACACAGAGCCGTTCCCTTTGATATAGAACAATCTCCTGTCAGTTTTAGCTACTAAGGGCTTAAACCTTATAAAGTACTACCACTGTTCATGTGTACGTACAAAATAGAAAACGACTGAAACCTACAGAGACAGAGAGAGAGAGAAACGGACCAGAAAGCTTTAGGGCAAATTGGTTACCATATGACCAACTGTTTTTACACTTAGTTAAAATGGAGGGGGGGGACACACAAAGTCTCTAAGGGCTGTCATGGCCCTTGTAAACATAAACATACACATTCACTTATTTGGTGCTTTCCACAGAACACAAACTACTGCTGGGAAAACCTTTCACTCTGTGTAAATTTACATTTTAGACGTTTACGTTCACAATTTGAACTATTTCAAACGGCTAAAATGGTTCCCATATAAGAGAATCCTTAGCCTTGTTTACGGCCACCATTTATGGAGATACTTATTTTAAGTTTTGTTATTTACTTTATATAAACAATTCGTTCGTTTGGGTTAACATTTTTATGGCCAGTGAGCTGTTAAATCTTTTATACACTTTTTAAACCTCTGATCTTAAAAAATAAAAATTTTATTATATAAAACTAACCTTACAGGAATTATAGCCAGACAATTCTTTGTTTTATTCGAATCGAATGACATTCTTTCATGAAAATCAGTTCACACATCGATAATTTGAAACCTGAATAGGTGTAAGAGCCGAACGTCGCTTTAATGTTACGTAGAAAAGCCTTCATCGCTTCCATTCTGCCAAATTTTATCAACATCGGATTAACAGTTTATTAATAATAATAACAGTGTATGAGAGCGCCTGACATATATGGGGCTAACTCCTCTCTCATTCGATGTACAGCGTCGAGACCCCCCAATAGACCCATCTACGTAAAGTTCCGAATCGAATAACACCTCACTCATGAAAATCGGTTCACGCATCGGTAATTTGAAACCTGAATAGGTGTAAGAGCCGAACGTCGCTTTAATGTTACGTAGAAAAGCCTTCATCGCTTCCATTCTGCCAAATTTTATCAACATCGGGTTAACAGTTTATTAATAATAATAACAGTGTATGAGAGCGCCTGACATACTCGTATATGGGGCTAACTCCTCTCTCATTCGATGTACAGCGTCGAGACCCCCCCCCAAATAGACCCATCTACGTAAAGTTCCGAATCGAATGACACCTCATTCATGAAAATCGGTTCACGCGTTTAGGCGCTACGTTGTTTACAAAGAAAGGTAACAAGGAGAACAATTTTTGAAATTGCCATTTTTGCTCATTTTTAGCAATTTTTTTCTCAGTATCTCTTACATCTTGGTTGTTGCCAATACAGTCATAAAGGAGGATTTGCCCTATATTATAAAGAAAATTTGGGAATTTTATCTTATATAGTAAAAGAGAAAAAAAAATTGTCAAAGTTGGGTGTTTTTTAACGTTACGCTTTTTCGTGCAGTTTTTGACGATCAACCCCTTATACAATTGTCCTACCGGAAACAGTTTTAATAAAAGACACGTACATTATTTTGCAAAAGCCATTTTGGTAAAAAAAAAAAAAGCGATACATAATTTTCGATTGAGAAATTTTAATCGATAATTTTACAGTTTGGCCTCCGTACCCCAGTCGAAATTTAAAGTTTTTTAAGATATTTTTCGTTTTTGAGATATTTTATAACACACACAAGATTATTTTACGGAAAAAAATACTTTTTTGAGGGAGACTAACTATGCTACGAAATTGTAGAAATATCTGATCATTACTTATCACTATCGCGCACTATTAATCTCACTATTAGCTTGATCTTCTCACTGTTGAAGTCATTTAGTACGGGATATTCAGGTAGAGGTTTCTGTGATTCTCTCTTTTATATTTGTGTTATCAAAAATATCTTTGTTCGCACGAACAGGAAGGGAATATTAAACTGGGCTAAAGGGATTCTAGGGATTTCATATTCTATTGTCATATCATATTGTTTGAAGATTTTTGAAGACTAAAATTAATAATCATGGAGGTTGAAAGAGGACCGTACACGTGGCTACTCATAGAGAAGTGAAAGAAAGACACAAAGTGTTGACTATTAGCAGAGGAGGCAGGGAAGACGGCTAAATTAGGTAGGATCTCATTATCTCCTGGTGTTGGATGTGTCAAGGGTAGCATACAGCATCCGGCAACTGTATGAAGCTGAGCGCAGTTTAATGGAAACTACAATCATCTTTTCATCTTCCACCCCCGCCCACGCAGCATCCAACTGGTTTTAGTGCTTGAGTCTGTTGGCCCCTGTCTTTTAGAAGCTCTTTTGTATGTTTTACAGTGTGTGTGTGTATGTGCTCCCAGACTCTGCAGCATCAGCTTGGCTATTTCAAAACAGTCCTCCACTTTACCTACCACCTCTTCGTGTTCCTCTTTATTATCTTACCTTTTACCATTGGCCACAGTCGTAAATTTTGCCACTAAAAACTTGCTTTCATCGTGTGTGACGCAACTCTTACTCTCATCTATCTCCATCTTTGTGGAAATGATAAGGGACTTGCTTTTTTTCATCTATTTAATTTTTACCACATACTTTGTTTAATTACTTTATCCATACTTATCATTTAAAAGTGCTAATTTTATGAATTTTCCAAAGTATTTAGCTTTTTTTATTATAATTATTTTATTTTAAACGAAACGTATTCTCGTTTTCTTATAACTGCATTTTTTTTTTTTTTTTTTATATATATACAGCCACCTAGATTAATTAGTTTTCGAGAAAAACGATGCCAAAAATGGGCTAAAATGGCATTTTCCAAAATTTTTCTTGTTACCATTTTTTTGTAAACAACGTAGCGCCAAAACGCGTCCACCTATTTTCATGAATAAGATATCATTCGATTCAGAATTTTCTTGAACATGTGCCTCTTTTTGGGGCTCTCTACTTTGTGCATCTTAATGGATTGTCCAGGCTCATAGTTTTACTCTACCCGCATTAACTGGGAACCTAGAAAAGTTAACTATTTTCTAAAACGGGAAATGCAACTTAAGAGCTGAACATCTCCATCTTAGGTAGGAGGACTTGAAGTAATTATTTTGTAAGTTCAAAACTTGAAACTAATTCAGTCCCAATCCATTAATTGTATTTCCTTTACGGCTTCCTGTTCTTGCGAGATAAGACTTTAGGGGATGCTCAATGGTTGGATCTTCCACGTGTATTAAATTCCATGATAAATAAAGAGGCTCTCTAGCACGAATGTAGCACCGTACAGACGACTAGGCAATAAATTACGTCTAACCCTCGTACACATTTTAAGTTTTTTAAGTCGGCCATCAAAAGTTGGTGTTCTTTAGCGCATGATATGACTTATATCTAAATAATTTTTTGTTAATGTTCCGACAGTTTTATATAAAAAAATATATATATATATTTATAAAACTATGACTTTCCCAGCAGATAATATCGACCGCTGCTGAAATATGACACCCAACTTGGAATATAAATGAGAATAACTTAGAAAAGGGTGATGTAAAGTGCTTACTAATATTGAATATAACGTAACAACTTAGAAGTTTAATTTATCGCTCCAAGGCGCGCTAGTGTTGTGAATAATATTCTACCAACAAATGGCCATTCGCGCTGCCACTGCATGCCTTTCACATTCTAACATATATGGCCGCCATTTTGGAGACCATGTTGTTAAATTTTTTTTATTTTTACTTTTTCTCAGTGTGGTAAATTTTACGATGAATTTGCCGTCCCATTTTGGAAATTGAGATACTAGACGCTTCTATTTAGCAATGACCGATGGAGTGAAGTCGCTATAGAGTCTTCGTCTTAAGCATACAATCAGGGATAGTATTTCCATTTCTTCTAGCCAACTAGACAGACTTGGAACTAGTAGTTTGATTAGGTTGAACAAGTTGATGTATCTCCTCGAGTTACCTTGAATTTTTTAAAGAAGCGTTGATTTGATTAAATTCCTCAAATTTATCTCTTAATAAAAAATGCCGGAAATGGAATGTGCGCCGAAAATACATGATTTGAAGACGTTAAAATCACGAAAATGTGATTTTAGATATTGTTTTTTAATTATTTTTTTTATGTCAAGCCAATGGTCCTTATTATGTGTATCTACCCACAATAATGATCGATCCATTTCCTTCCAATCCAAACTGATCGAATTCCGGTATCAAAGATTCCCGCAACTTCTTAGCCTATCATCACAATCCTCTTGTACAAACAGTTTAACTTCACCCGATACTCCCGCTAGAAGACTGAAGCGCCAGTTGCCTCGTGATCATCTCTACTAATTCCAACGCCATGAAGTGATACCACTCAGTATCTTCTTCATGTTAATATACATATCTTCTTGTCTCGATTCATTAGATTTCTGTCTGATCTAAAAATCTAAGAGCTTTAGACAATATTTATTTATTTGCATATGATTAAAATCAATATTTTTTAGACGATGCTGGCTGTATGGCGGAAGCCAATGCCAAAAAAGAAAACAAAAAAAAAAAAATATTTTTTAAAAATCAAGAAGATTTATAACAAATTTGCCAAAATTAAAATCTCAGAATTGGAATTTGGCTCTTTATCTTTGATTTTTTTTAAGAGATTATTTGGATAAAGAAAAGCAGAAAGTGGATTAGCTAGACAATTAGCTATTCATGGATATTTGCGTGTAAAACAGAATAAAATATATTTATTCGTTGTCGGAGAAAAAATATACCATTATTAGTGACAGCCAGAGTGCGTTGTGTAAATTATCACATATACACAACCAGTCTACAGGAATGAATCACATTATCGCAGAGATTGTAGAAACTATTGCCATTTTTAAAGAGAAGGGAGTCTGCATTAATTTTTTGTGGGTAAGAGGTCATTGTGGTATAAAAGAGAATGAAATTGTTGATACACTTGCAAAGGAAGCCACTAATAGTGGGGAAATGGCTAATTATAAATTACCACACACCGATATCAAGGGTATAATTGCAAAAGCAGCACTACAAAAATGGCAGACAGATTACAATAATGGTGATAAAGGTAGATTCTATAAAACTATGGCAGATCAGTTACCTAGACAACCATGGTTTAAGGGAACTGGCACTAATAAATGGGTTGTTACGACAATAAGCAGGCTGAGAGCGAACCACGCGGTGTGCGGATCGTATCTACACAGGATCAACAAAAGGTCCTCTCCTCTTTGCGTAGATTGCAATGAGGAGGAAGATTTCAAACATGTAATAATGATATGTCCACGTTATATGGTAGAAAGGAAACGAATGTTTGACGATATATACAGGTATTTAGATGCACCATTTCGCTACGAAGACATTATATTCTCCACCAACATTTATGTGCTTAAGTCGATAGCAGAGCTAGCAATGAAATATGAATGTATTTAGAAGCTATAGCCGAATTAGAATGAATGGAACAAAATGCTTAGAGAAGGATTACGTGATTTTAATTTTGGTTAAGCGAGAAGGATGGCAGGAGCACAGAGTGCTGCTCCATCCATTAGCAGTAGTTTATGTAAATAGCGGTATATAGTAGAATGATGAATGTGTGAAGCGAATGTATTTGTAGGTAAGAACGGAGAGTAAGTGATATTCTAGTGATAAGCACCTAGACGATGCTGGCTGTATGGCGGAAGCCAATGCCAAAAAAGAAAACAAACAAAAAAAAAAAAAATATTTTTTAAAAATCAAGAAGATTTATAACAAATTTGCCAAAATTAAAATCTCAGAATTGGAATTTGGCTCTTTATCTTTGATTTTTTTTAAGAGATTATTTGGATAAAGAAAAGCAGAAAGTGGATTAGCTAGACAATTAGCTATTCATGGATATTTACGTGTAAAACAGAATAAAAACCAGGAAGATTTTGGGGTTGGTGGGGAGAGCAAGTTTTGTTGTTTTGTAAGAGCGGAAGCTGGATGAGTGGTAATGGCTAAATGGGGGGGGAAAGCCCCATGGCTCCTAGATATGTGTCGCATACATTTATCAGTGTCACCTGTTTAACTGGACCATTCATTAAGTCACATGTCTGATACACCCTCGCCGCGCTAAGGCACCCCTCCTCATGTCACTGATACACAGTACTGCCACACGTACAAAGCTGGGATTAGATAGCTAGTTGTCCTGCTTATCCACCATCTACATCAGGTTGGCTCTGATAATTTACTGTTCCCATCAATGATTACTTACTTGATTTAAAGTAAATAATTACAGTACTTTCTACTCTCTATAAACTTACAACTTTTTTTATAAAATTTAAATGCATTATAGAGATTTATTTCAATTAGGCCAGTAAAAATTAATATTTGCTGTTTATGATCTGTATTAACCTCTAGTGTACCTTGATGAAGGATATTTGTCTATTCAAATGTTTGGTGTATCTAAATCAAGCTGATGTGTTCCATAAAAAAGGCCAATGCGACCATGATATCAGCCTTTTTCGGGCAAAGAACGGGCTAAGAGACATTTTAAAGTTAAATCCAGTGCTGTGGATTTCCTAAGCCCTCAATTATTCAAATTAATTATTGATCCCATTGATCAAAATCAAAACAATAGAAAATTGTAACGGGATTGAGCTGTTACTTTACCTCGATCTGGAATCATCATATCATTTGTTGCGATCAATTGTGACTCCAGGGATTCTAGAGTTTAGAGCAGCGTTTCCCAACCTGAGGTACGAGAATTGCTTAGTGCTGCACGAGAAACGAGACTTCAGCAACCGAGACCGAGATCGAGACATGATATATATCTCGTCGAGAAATCTCGGTCTCGTCTCGGTTTTTCAAATATTAATTTTTAGCTACAAAATTATAAAATTGTGTTCTTTATTAATAAATAATTATTACGGGTATTGAATTAATTATTAAAAGATACGATTTTATTATATATGTTCAATATTACTACATCTATTTGACTTCGAATTACATAAGTAAAGTAAGCAAAGTAAAGTAATCGACTATTTTTTCAGGCGGGGCTTTACATCCAACTACCAATTAGGTGTCGCGGACGGAGGCGACTAGCAAACATATTTTACTATAAATTTCTCGTATTAAACATTAAATAAAATCCAAGGCCTAAGACCTGGAATCGAACCCAGTACCATAATACACATTAGCTTCGCAAGTCTCGCACCGCTCGGCTACCACGGCCCCCTTCGAATTACATAATTTATACATAAATTCACTAAATTTCACTATTCATACATTCATTCATTCAATTTCATAAATTTCACTATTAATAATCTAATACTTTGAACTTTGATATTGTTTGAATTATATTTTAGAATTTTGGAATTAGTGAATTTGAAAAAAAAGACTATCTATGCACCTAAAAAATATTGCCACAAATTTTCGTTTTTAAGATACACTTTGCCCAAGCATTGATACATAAAAGAGCTTTTACTGAGTCAGAAGTTAGAGAAGATTTTCTATTGGTCATTATCATCGCAGCTTGCGAAAATAATCTTTCCGATGGCACTGAAGTTGCCCAGATACTAAAAATATCTTTCGCCATTCTAGACAAATTTTTGAAGGAATTCTCAAGTATTTTCCACCATTCTAAAATGTCAACGTCTACTGGTGCTTGGTCTAATTTGGTGTAATTAATTATTTCTGTCTTCCATGCTTCGGTGATATTTGCTGATTTTTGAGCAAATGGTGCAAAAATATTGATGCAGTCGTCGTCGTCGTCAAAAGGTGAATCATCAGATTCTTTATCTTCACCAACAGCCATAACTAATGGAATGGAGCGGGAAGTTTGTTGGGAGGTGTATTTTTTATTTCACGAATCGACTTGTTATAGCAGACAGATATGTTATTTGGGTCTTTCATTTGGCGCGTTTTTAACATTTTTTTGAAATTATATAAAGATATATAACAGTAATAGTAATATATGATGCATTGAAGTGTAAGTAGTTGTCTTCTTTTACACACATTTTCATTACCAATATATAAATTAAAATAATTATTAGAAAATAATAACATTTTTTGAAAAGATTATTAATAGCAAACCGCTTTTAATACTTAAACAAAACCGAGACCGAGACTTGAGCGACCGAGACCGAGACCGAGATCGAGATTGCATAAAGTCTCGCCTCGTCTCGGTCTCGTGCAGCACTAGAATTGCTGGTTGGTGGTATGCGAAAAATGATCAATAATGGCGGACATAAAAAATTACAGCATAAAAATATCATAAAAACGTTTTTCCTATAATTCATAAAAATTATTTTAATTAATAATATTATACAGTAAAGTTGTTAATATGTACAGTAATAAGGTTAGTATGTCTTAAGATATACGAGAAAATATAATAGCACATTTAACAGGATTAAAATTGTCTTTCATGGAGTATTTCCCAAAACCCGAAAACACAAATGATAATTGGATTTCAAATCCCTTCTATAAAGAAAATTTAGGAAAAGCTACATCATTATCAACAAAAGATTAAGAAAATTTAATAGAATTATCATGTGACAGAACGTAAGTGATAACTAAATTAAATATCTGCTTAAAGAGACTGGATTGTAATGGAGTAAGCTCTATCCAAGCAACATTAAATTTAGTTGGTACTTACAGGTAGTTGAATGCTTAAAAGAAAATAATTTAGAAGATTTGGGCACAAATAAAATAATCCTAAAGAAGAACTTTGTAAATTAATTAATAATTATGAAGAGAAAAATATGTGCGCAATTTTTAATCATTTAAAAAAAGTTTTAAAGAGATCTTACACTTTACAAAGTTTATAAAGTGAACTTCTTTGTAGCAGATACATTGTATCTCTATACAAATAAAGATAATAATAAATAAAATAACACATTCGGAATAACAAATTTCACGAAATACAATCATTTTTACGATGTGGTACACTTTAGCATGATGTACTACCAAGTGGTACGCGAGCCAAAAAAGGTTGGGAAACGGTTGGTTTAGAGGAAGAAGTCGTAACTGGTTGTTCAAATGATGCTTAGCTATTAAACTTTCATTTGATTCGGAAGTTACGTCATGGAGAAAATGAAAATAAAAATATATTATTCTCAACTAATCTTTCTTCAAACATTTCTTACTTGAAAACTTCTTTAAAAAGAAAAGAAAACCTTTTTGCTTCTAAATTCTGAAGAAACTTTAAAGAAAGATAAGCATTGTAGCAGAAAGCAAAGGGTGTGAAGTAGATCGGTGATTTTGAAAGCCCGCATTTCTCATTGGAACACTTTGGGCGGGCCCCCTGTAAATGTAAATAATAGTGTGACTATAGTTTGGCTGTACTAGTTATGGAAGCGGCGAAGAACTTTGGCAGTCAGCATCTAAAGAGTTGGAAGATCAAGTTCTGGCACACCCTTCACGCGATCATCAACCTCTTTAAAGACGAGCAGGATACCCGCATTTCCAGTTAGCTGAACTGTCTGTCTGTCTGTCAGTCAGTCGGTCAGTCGTAGTGTAATCGCTTTCCACCCAACTGTTCCCTCTGTGGATGTTACATTATTATCGACAAAGTTTGCTGGTATATATAGTGAGTCTGTGTGTTAAAGGGAACTGGTCTTTTACAACTTCCTCAGGGCCCTGTGAGTTCTAAACCCTGTTGAAGACAAACTACCTCATAATCAGTCACTCCTTCATACTTCCTTACTTGCCACCATTGCGTAGTATTTCCGTCTGGGAGAGCAGAAGTAGCTACTATTTCTTCGGTTTCCCTTTTTATTGTTTGTATGTGTCACCCACCAAACATGAGGGTAATCTATTGTCGCCTCTTTACTCCTGTTTTGGTTCTTCTTTTTCTTCTTGTCCCCGAAGAATTCGACATCGTTTTCATTACCTCACATGCGATGTAATCAAATCCTTTCTGTTTGTTTACTCGCTTTCCCATTGGAGTTTAGGCTATTTTTATTCTGTTATCTAATCGCATTGGTTTGTCAATAACCCTGCAATCGGCGCGGAGGTTCTGACAGATACCGTGACATTACTTTTATTTCGATTGAGAAGGCCGGTCGTCTTTTAATGAAGTTTTCCGTCCTTCTATCTTTCTGACCTAAAATATCCTTCATTTTAAATCAAGAATTGCCCGCGTTAAGTGTGCCTCAGTAAACAAATTGTAAATAAATTATCTTACAGATAACCGAGCCTATTCTCTTAAGTAATGTTATTTTATTATTTTTTTAGAATTCATAGAAAAACACATTTTACAACCTATTAAATTATCCATTTCAGTATCTCGTTTTATTTATCAAAGTTACATAAGCCATTATCTGGTAGATACTCGCGCCTATTGATTGAACTAAAATCATCGCGCCTACTAAGAGGATAATTCTCTTCAGATCCAAATACTTTGAATCTACATTTAATGGCAAAACCACCAAAAATTCCAGTTTTTCAATTTGGTAATGAAGAGGTGAAAATCTTTTTCCCTAAAGAAAATTCCCTATCAGTAATGTTTTTCATATAGTACAACATATCTTTTTTGGAAGCAGTGCAGAAAACCTCTTTAAATAAAAAGAAAAAGTAAAATAATTGCTAAACTTCAGACTGAAATTTCGAATTTCCGGAAAAATATTTAATTTTTACATAAATTTCCCGATACTTACAACAATATATTTTGTTATACTACTCAATTTTTAGTAATTTCCTATGGTGTAATATAAGTTTTGTATTAAAAATATTTAGGATATTTCTGAGGGAAGTAGGCTTCTCTCTAATGTGCTAATTCATTGAATTGTTTAAAATAACCACATTGTAACAATAGTGGGAAATTAATATTTGGCAAACCCTAGCAATTCAAGAAAAATCACTTGACCAGAAAATAAGGATCACCGAAATAGTAGAAGGATAAAGTCAAGTGAATTTTCAATCCTTTGTGTGTGCGCGTCTAATTTTCATTCTGGATGAGATTGGGAGTTTTCTTTGCACAAATTTCCCCAGAGATATTAGTGAAAGGAACATTTTCCAAAGTAAGAACAAGTTTTCTTTGAATATATATATAAAAAAAAAAAAGAAAAACGAAGTTTTATGTTTTTTGGTACAGTACATAATCCTTTTAACATTATTTGTCTTAAAGTTCCAGGAAGGGAAAAGAAAATTAAGAATTGGATTAAAGGGAAAGAAAAACAAATAAACCGAAATTTCCTTCTTGATTTCAAGAAGAAATAATGCAGCCTCCAAAGCGTGTACGAGCTTCAGTAGCCCCCCCCCCTCCATTTACCTCTTGTACTTTGTAATGGGAACCTTTTTTTATTTTTTACGAATTCCATGGGAAGCAAAAAACCGGATGTCACGCTGTAAATAAGCAGCCGTATGTATCCTGTAGTATGCTTACTTGATTTGAGGATGGTCGGGAATATCGTTTACTCCTAGTGTCTAGGAGCCTCTCCGTCTCCCTCTTTCCAAGATTTCCAATTAAAATGCAAATAGCCAAAGCAAGCCCAAAAGCTTCTCTTACCCCCACTTCCGGTATTTTGCCTACAGCTTTTCACTCCCCCCCCCCATGGATCCCCCTCTTCTACCAAACCACTGTATAAGAGGAGCCCCAGCACTTCAAACCCCTTTTTCATTCCCATACTGTCCCGTTTTGAGTGTGTTAGTAGGCGTCTATATATAGTAGTAACGGAACGTATTTCAACAGTAATTGTCAATTTGCATACGAAAGCTTATTCCAAAACTTGGCCACCACACTAAGGGAGTAATTCAGCCGAGCTTTTCCCTGTAACGTCTGCACCAGTGATAAAACAAAACTAGGACGTCCATTCTTCCACTCTGGCCTTCCCCGTTCTCACTGAACCAACCCTTAAACACAGGAAGTCTCCTGTATATACTCCAGCAAAAGTTTTGGTTAATTAATTTCAATGAAATATTGTTTCATTTCCCGTTTGATGATGATTAACTTTAAATTATTATTCAATCAAATATTAAAACATTGTTTAATTAATTATTGTTCCCTTTGGAAGTTCCCATCGTACCTTCTGTTTCCTTTATTTGTAATTCAACTCAGCATTGTTTTTCATTGTAAGCAATAATGATTAGCTGAAATATAATCAAAAGGGACACAGTAACTTTCACTGATTCTCGGAAGGAAGCTGTGTTGCGCTTATTTAGAGGAAAGATAAGGCGGGAATCAGGGCCGAAGCCGACCAGCAGCAATGTTAATATAAAATATTTATTGATAAAAAAAAAAATACGCGTGAAAATAGATTTTCAAATCTATTTAATAGTGTGATAGTTTAGGAGCTAGTGGATTTTTGAAGGAACATCGGAAACGGTGGAGATCCCGAGCTGACTGCCGTCAGGCTAACGAAATTCTTGGCCCGTCAAAAAAACGGCTATAGTTGCTTTTAGCAGGTCCCGGATTCGCCAGCTAGGTTCAGGTGGTTGAATAGACATGTGAATTTAGCATACCATCTTTTCAAATGCGGTCTTACCCAGTCGCCAATCCGCGCTGGCTGTGGTGAGTCCCCAATGAGACTGTGCGGCACTTTTTAGAGGTGTGTCCCTGTTTATTCTGAAAACTAGATTCCTGGTTCTTCGGGAGGTTAAATGTTTCCCTGTCGGAGATTTGTGGCATCTGGTAATCTTTACCAGAACTTTCTTGGTTTATACAGTGCTCTGTAGCGATTGAGTCGCCAAGCTCCCTAGTGTCCTGTTACTACTTTATTAGTTTATTGTAACTGGCATCCGGCAAACTTTAGCCGGATTTGTGGTTTTAAAACCCCGGTATCTCTGATGAGATGAGAGGTGGACGGGGAACAATGGGAACCATTTTGGATTGCCTGCGTTCCTTCCCCCTTTTGGGTGGTACCGCCCTTTCAATACAATCTATAATCTAATAGTTTTTAAGCAAAATGATTCACTTAACCAGAAAAGTGACTGATTAGATAGATCTCCGTTTTGTTTTTTGTCTGATCAATGCAAATGAAGTTTGAAACGGAATAATTATAATGAGCTTCAAAATGATTTGAGGCAGAGAAAATGAAATAGAGGCATCATTGTGCGCATGAAAAGATTTGTTTTAACAAAAGAAAAAGAAATAAAGTGAGAATGAATTGTAAGGAAAAGGAGACCGGATGCTGTGGACAGTGCTAAGAAATGATATGGTGTGAGGACATAACAGTATTTGGCGGGAGGAAGTGCCTTCCTTTTCAGCGCCTCCTATTTAGTAAGACTTGACGAGATAAAACCCACAACTGGAACCTACCGTACGTACGCGCATTCAAAGTAAGCACGATGGGCAGTAGTGGTGGTGAATTGAAAAAGCCAGGTGTTGCTATGAAAGTGTATGTATGTTTGTGACTTGTGTCTGAATTGATATAGAGCATAGATGTCTAAGTGGGTAGTATATAGGCCACAATTCTTTTGCTCCCCCACAGACCCACGATAAGAACACACCTGCATACTCGTACGCGCACAGAGCTGGTGAGGAGAGAGGGGGAAGGAAATAAATGAAGGTAGGGGGGAGTGGAAAGCAAGGACAATATCCTGGGGGGTATTTCCCTCGCTGGGTGTTTCTGTACCTTTATATGTGTGTGCCCACTAGTACGATATCTGTGTGAGTTATGCACGATACAAACACAACAAAAAAGCCTTCCCCCCCAGCCCTAACAAGTTTGGGTATTTCTTGTCGTGGTGGCTCTCGAAAAACCTCTTAACCGTTCTCGGTCGGGCTCAAAAAACCTGCCCAAACCTTTCTTTCTTTGAGGCCGTCGAATTTGCCTACTGGTTTTTCTTTTTTCTCGCTCTTGGATAGCCTTGATCCACGAGTGGTGCCTTTTTTTGTGTGCATTACGTCCTTCGTAAACAAAGGAGACACCATTTATTTGTACGCAAAACCTCTTCATTTCTTCTGGCTCCTCTATTCATTTAATTCTTCTTGGTGGTCTCAATGCTGTCTCAGTTCTCCAGCTTGGACTAACAGACATTATCTCTCCCTCTCTCTAACCCAAATAATTAAAATATTTTCCAAAAAAACCATTGGTGAATAGGATACTAACACCCACAAAAAAAAAACATCCTTACAATTCTCCGAAAAATAACACCATCTCCAAAAAGAAAGAACAAATTCCATGACCCTCCTCCTTCGACTTTATATTCTTCATTCAGTCTCTGTGCCTGTCCTTCAGTAGTTTGGGAGTTCCTAACACTCCTTGTCAACGCTTTAATTTACTGAATTGTGGTTTAAAACTCAAAATTAGCAGCAGTAGTGGTTCTGTTCTCCATCTCTTTCACTTTAACCTCCTTTTATCTTCTAATACAGCTGCACCAACAGATCCTGGACCCTAAATTCCTCTCATCTCGTACAGGTTTTATCAACCATAACTTGTAACATATTCATTCAACAACAACAACAAAGAACAAGACCAATTTTTTAAAAAGCCGTTTTTGCTCATTATCAGCAACTTTTTTCTCAAAATCTATTAGATCTGGGTTGTTGCAAAAAAAATTACAGTTATAAAGGAGGATTTGCCCTATATTATAAAGAAAATTTGGGAATTTTATCTTTTATAGAAAATGAGAAAAAAATTGTCAAAGTTGAGTGTTTTTCACGCTTTTTCGTGCAGTTTTTGACGACCGGACAGTTTTAATCTAAAAGATCCTGACAGACATCTAAGCTGCAACAATTCTTCCCAGATATTCGATCATTTTTATTGAGAATTAGTCTCACCATTCCACTCCCACGCAATGAAATCTGTTTAATTAAATTAATTAAAGGGAATTCTGGCACGTCTTTAACTAAAACTAAAATAAGACTCGACTATTGTTTCCTATTGGACCGATTTCCCAGCTGAAAGATATTCTCCATTATTTCCCATCAATTTTGATGTGAATTATCTACTACTGCCTACTGCTTCTTCAGGACGAGTGAAGTTATTGACTTTGAGAGTAATAAATAGAATTATGAACTTGGAAAAACTATTATTTTAAGTTGGTGAAAGAGAGGCTTTCCATTTCTAATGATGCACTTAAAAATGGCTTAATAAAAATTGATTAAATGAGCTTTAGAATTAGTTTTTCTTTTTAAATAACTCCTAATTAGCAACTCCTTATTGCGCACGATGAGGAATTCTGCTGTTGAAGTCCTCTCCAAGAGAAACTGCTTTTTCTCATCTTATTTTCAGAATGTTTTTATTATTTGAATAGTGTTTTCCATTTTCCGAAGTCGTTAAATAAAAATTTTCCCGTTCTTATACTAAATTCTTAATTATATTTTATGGGTATTAACGCCATAAGTTATTTTGAAAATGGTATTTTTTTTGAGATAAGCATCTCATTCCCCAGAACTGCCTTGAGAAGCATTTTCCAGGGAAATTCCCCCCCTCCAAATTATGGAAAAATCGACACAATCAAGTGGAACTTCTGCTTTTCCGATTATGTCCCTTGGTGGCACCAATTTCGGAACTTTCCAATCTGAACTTTCGGCGATTTTTCCAGTTATGCTGAACATACCCACAGACGAGAGGATGAGCACGTTAAAAGGAGAGGTTTTAGTTTTTCCCTTTCCCTCTCTATCTCTCGGTCTCTCTCTAAGATGACCTTAGCAATGTTTTCTATATCGATAGCTATATCGATAGCTTGCAAATGAATTATAAATTGTGTGTGATTTACATTTATTTTATAATAATTTTAGATAGAAATTTCTGAGTTGTAATAGAATATTGTTGAACTACATTTGATGACAGTTGTTGACATTATAGCTTTTCCCTCAAAATATAAAGTACAACATTTTGATGAAGTTCTCCTAAACTTGGTGACAAGTTTAAAATACATTAGTATACTTTATAAATACCCTTTATTTGCCACTTTTCGCCTTGACAAGTGAGACTGTGTCAATGTCAAATCGAACAGAGATATCGAGCTATTCAGATAGAGTGGGTTCTCGATACCACTAGTGGGTATTGTTTCCACTTTTCATGCTAAATCACGTAATAATATTTCATCATAACTCTCACTAACCTATCAAAGTATGTAGTGCATAAAGCGTTGATGTGATGCAATGGCTGAAGTATGTTTCGCTGGTCGATAATGTTGAGGAAATTATCGATAAAATTTACATAATTTTTATATATTTCTTTAGTTTCTCATACTCCTTATAAAATAATAAACAGTTTTTCGGCCATCCGAAAAACAAAATTTCTCATAAATCTACTTTTGTTAGGAATTTTGGGAAGGAAGTGGAGAAACATTAAAAGAAGCTCAAATTCCATGGATAGTTTTCTCGCAGAGAACTCAAAATAGCTCCAAGAAATTTCTTTCAAATTTTGTACCTGATGAGCTCAATAATTTTGTACAAAACGGAACAATCAATCCTTCTTAAGACAATTCTAGGAGAGAGAGTTATGCTCATCTTCCCTTGCATGAGCCATTTAAGGTAGTTTTCTGGCTCAAAACCAATTTTAGAATGAATAGGAATTCAATACTTAGCTACAAGGGTCAGTTGGCCAGGAATGGAGCTAGAACTCCTTTCACTGGCCCGGAACCAGTCCTGGGGATCACTAGGGGGTGCAGTTCGTGAGGCTCTCAGAGATTGGATTTGGAGAGAACATGAAAGGTACTACTGAGTGATGCTTCCTGGGGTCAAACACAGCAAGAAGGTTATGCCCTTGTTGTGCAAACAAAGTACCAAAGTTACTCTAGGTTTGGGCAGGAATCAGATCACTCTGATTACAGGCCTATTCACAGGGCACGGAAGGTTCAGAAAGCACCTGCACAAGATAGGGCTTATTAGCTCGGAACCGATGTGCAGATTGTGCCAGGAAGAGGAGGAAACGGCCTATCACCTGTTGTTCGATTGAGAGACTGCTGCGCTACGACATCTTTGGAACTTTGAGGCCAAAGGAGATAATAGCGCAGAAGGAACTAGTAGGGAAAGACCTCGACCTCTTTAGAAGGGGAGGTTTCACCAATTAGAGATAAGGGGAAGGCACAATAAGCCTCTTGTGGCTGCGGTGCCTTGGGGATAGGGTCCCGCCCAATGTTTTTAAATCTAAAAAATATAGCTACAAGGGTAGGGATTATATCAATGATAAGGGTTTACTGGATTCCAGGTTCGAATCCAATTGCCGGCCCTTAGGATTGCTCTTTCTTGTAGTTTTTCTCACAGCTCACTGTCTGTACTGAGAGAGAACACGGTCAGTAGACTGGCAGTACACTGGAAAAAAGCTCCGGGATTAATAATCTCAGTTGTTAACGATTTAAATTAATAAAATAATAATACTAAATAAAATTTTTAATCTTTATTACCATTATAAAGTATGACGTAGACAAAGTGCTAAGATTTTCCTGTTCTTTCATTCTGTGACCTTTTTTTTAACTATGACTTTTTACTGTAGCTTTTCCCCATTTCTTTAAGCTTTTCTTTGTTTTTCCCCCTTTCATAGGCTGGTAGTTGGGAGAGAACTTTTCTGCAAATGGTTCTTGGATTTGCTCTCCTATCTTGAAGCTTATCACAGAAAAGCGAACCATCTAACCATGCCACACCAACTTGCCACAAGATAAGTAGCGTTCGCCTCTTTTTGGCGGTGGATATCTTTCTATTTAACTTCTCTAAGCCAAATATGTTCTTAGGTTCATTCGCTGAAACGCAAAAAAAATAACCTTTAAATAAAAAGCTTTGCCCGACTCTTATTAGCTTAAAAATCCTTTTCTGTGATTGGTAATAAATACTTAAATTCCTCATAGTATATACTTAAATTCCTCTTTGTAAATTATTCACCTATAACAGGAGGAAACCTTTTTTGTAGCTTAACAAATCGCCTTTTATGTTCAATTTCAAAGGAAAAAATATACAGTGTTACCAACAAAATTAGACCAACTTTCGAGTTTTAAGCCGATTTACTCCCACCCACCCCTCCAGGACTTAACTTCCTGTCAGTTCCATTGGGTCATGTTTATAAATTGTTATAAACTTTTTAACAGGAAATTAGTACTGACACAGCTTATACACTTCCTTCCTTTTTCTTTCTACAATAATGCTTCAACGTTCCAAAAATTTTGGAGTGAACACTCGTTCTACTTTCTCTTTTCGCGATTTACGTACGTAAGAGGAAGTAATAAACAAAGTGGAATAATTCAACTTTTATTAACAAATTTATTTCAAGAACAAATAGTGATTTCAGATGTATAGAATGCTATCATCACTCATGACATAATTAATAATTATTAGTTATTATTAATAATAATACATTAAAGCATTTATTTAAATATTTAAAGTAAGATATACAAATAGATTTCCCGTAATATTATACTTCGTTAATTAGCTGAAATTCATAATGAATACAAATAATTAGTGAGAGATATTAAATTTAAATATCATTTATTGTATTCATCAGTTTCCTCTGTTAGTAATTAATTGTCCTCAAATAATTTGTACTTCTTGCTCTTGATGATCAACTTCCGTTAATGCATTTTCGTAATGTTGTTTTATTGTTCTGTTGAATGTTGTGTTAGTACTCAGTTGTCAATATTTTTGAGATCAAAGACGAGAAAAAAGGTTTATAGTGTACGGTAGTGAGATTCGTAACTAAATATCAAATATAAACTGCGATTTTTTTAACTTTTTAGTTTGTTAATCAACCACACATTTAACACAAGACAAGAAACATTTTCATGTTTCTTATCATCATCGTCAAAACATCTTATTTTACATTTTCTTCCCAAAATTCTGTATAATTTCAGCAATATAACTCCCGTAATTTTAAGTTTCAAACAGGGATGAACTATCAAAACCTCTCCCAGAGTAACCGCCAGAGTAGATTGTTTTCTCTAATCCCCTTTCATGCAAGCCTTTGAACTTGCTAATCCCCATTCAAAGAGAGGCTACACTGGGATTCTTGATAATCTGCTCAGATCAATAGAACGCTTTCTCCTAACTTGGTCTTCTCCTTCGCCATTTTGGTTTTCTTTCTTTTTCTCCATCATCTTATGCTTTTTCTTCTTGAACAAACAAAAGAAGAAAAAGCATAATCTTAATGGGAAAACATCTACTGTGGAACATCCGCTCGATTTTCTCATACTGAAATTCGATAACACATGGTTTTTAGTAGCTGAAATTTTGGACTCTTAAGTCATTCCTAGAAATAACATTTCGCGTAGTCGCAAGAATAACTCCTCTACAGTATTTCCTCGGGCAGCTTTTACAATACCCATACTTTTTATCTTCCCTTTTTTTAGAAAACCTGGCCCACCATAAATTCCTTCAAAATTCAAAACTCTAACTGACGGAAGCCAAAGATTTTTACTAACATTACCAGTATGTTATCCAAACTTCATGAATTCTAATCCCTTCAACTGACATAAATTTAAAAATAATAACCTAAAATGTTTTTTTTTCTATTCTAATTTAATAAAATAATTATTTAATATTAATTTTTAACTCGAATTAAGTCCAAATGTCCACATTACAGAAGGTTATCTATCAGATACCTTGAGATCAACCAACTTAGGAACTTCCAGATCATCGGAGGATCAAAGAAAGGCGCAGAAAATGTGCTATTGCCCAGTTCCGTTTCCTGTCTTCAATCTTACTTAAATTCAAAAACAGTTTCTACGTATCGTTAAAGATTCAGGGACAACTTTAAGCTGTTGCGTAGTAAATATCGCATGTACTTAACTAAGTTTAAAATACTTGCTTATGTAAAGCACATTAGAAAATTAGTAACATAAACAAGAATATATATTGATATATAGTGATTCTTTTATTGGAAGAGAAGATTTTAATAAATTTATGATGAATAGGATGCTGGGATAAGAAACAATATGAAGAAGGAAGAAGCAAGTGGACCACAAAGCACAGAAGGGATCCCTAGCATTGTGGAAAGCACTGCTTTCTTCTTACATTGTACAAGAAGAGAGGAGATAATTGGATGGATAAATACCTTGTTAAGGATGGAGGCTGTAGGCAAGTAGGAACAGAAGGATTTGAAGAAGAACAACAAAATGAGAGAGTGGAAAAAGACGGAACTCCCATTATTTACACAAATATAAGCTCGAAACCTACTCCGTAAAACCCTCAGACCGCTGTACTCTCACTTAACGGGCAACATTATCAACATCAACAACAAGAACTGCCTCTCTACTGGCTATGCTCCTGAGTTGGGTATTTACCTTCCTTTTATATCAGATTTACTTTTCAAACAATTCTCTTTATTCAAGTTAGATTATTCCTTTATCGTTATAATTTCTAACTGTTTGCTTCGTCTCAATTTACTGCCTGTATAATCACAATATTGGACTTACAGGGTTTATATTCAGACCTTCTCTGAGGTAGGCCCTTGTCCGAGTGCCTAGGTACAGAGGTTGAATAAAAAAAGACAAACGAACTAACCCACCACTGAAATCGCACTGAAATAAACATGTGATGTGTTCCGCAAGTTTTCAGTGTTCTGCAAGAGTATTAGAATTTTATTTTATATCTTTTTTTGAGATTCACAACTGTTGCAACAAGTAAATGCGATATAAGATAACAATATCGTGAATATGGATCGGAATAAGCACCCAATGGCGACACTCCATCAACGTGCTCTTGCTATTCTGCTATTATGATGAGAGTACATCGCGGGGCCATCTTCTCTTCAGTCTCCTTGGAGGATTATCTGGTATTGAGGAAGAAGATAGGTGTTCAGTTTAAAGGATTAGGATGAGCTGCTGTAGATGAATGAAATTTTGAGAAAACGAGTTTATGCAACTTCTTTGAGTGAAAGGGATTTTGAGATCGTTATGGATAGTGAGGTTAGATACATAGAACGGAGCGTTAAGAAGTTTTCGAAGTATTTCGAACTCCTTACCATCATCTGTCCGCCATGCTCCTACCCTATCTATCTTTAAATCCCGTCTATTCAGTTATCTCCTTTCTATTCAGCTTCCTCCGAAATTCTAATTGTTTTAATTTATTTCCTTAATTTCTGCTGTTATTTTTATTTTCACTTTTTGTAAATATTTATTTATTTATTTATTTTCTGTTTAATCACAGGCCAAACTGTTAAGGCCTCTATTAGTACATGTGTTTATTCTTAGGGCACAATGTCCCAGAATAATAAATTTATTTTCTATTCTATTTTTGACTGTAAAGTCTGGAAGGCTTAGTGAGTTGGAACGTTTCGATCCCCCTACTTCGATGGCGTATGGCCAGAAGGTAAAAGAGTCTTTTGCTATGTAGGTTAAGTTTCGAGCGTTTGTCAAGTAGTCTGGCGAGAAGTTTGTAGCTTTGGTTAGTTTCTTTAATTTTTTTAATTAGAAACTTTAAAAAAATAATAATAATTCAAGACGCCTGTGACTTTTTCATATCTGGTTTCTGGATGTTCTTTCCCCACTAATAATTTATTCTTTCCCACTTTTCGTTCACTGTTTACACAGTTCGTTCTTCCAAAAGAAAATGTTCCCAGGAGAGGGGGGGAAGTTAATCAGGTCAGAAAAGATGCTGTCAGGTGAATGCTGTAACGCAAAAGGTTGAGAAAGTTTGTACGTCTTCAGAAGTAGAGGAAATTGAGGATGTTTGGCGGGAGAAAGAAGTAACCATACATTTTTGGGTGAATAAATGTGAATGTATTTGGTAAAGGGAATCGACAGCACTTCTCTGGGTTCAACAGAAAGGAGTGAAAGGTTTAGATATTTTGGAGGTGTATCTCCCTTAAAAAAAAAGGTTGCGAGAGAAATTCACCCAAACAAAGCCTCTTCTGCCTCTCCCAAACAATGCTCGCCTTTCTCCTGTCTCTTCCAAGAGCATTCGCTGAAGTGAACTCCAGTTTTTTTCAACTGGAATCATTTACAGTTACAGTTTCAATTACAAGCCAAACTCTACGCTTAGTTGTGTGTGTATATTTTGTCTGATGAAAAGAAAATGGACGAACAATTTCTGTACCATTTCTGTTTTAGTTTAATTTTCATTTTATTTTGTTTGTAACCAAAATATTTGATAACAATATTTTCCAATTTAAATTAATAAAAATATTATTGTTTTCCCAAGTTTCCATAAAAGGAAATTCATTTTCGCACCCCATTTTCTCTTAACTGCAATCATGGAAATCGTGTGATCAATTTTCTTTCAATATAAGATAAGATAAGATAAGATAGTAGATGGGACGGGACCTATGCCCCAAGGCACCGCAGCCACAGAAGACTTATTGTGCCAGTCCCTTCTTAGTTCTAGTAGGCGAACCCTCCCCTCCTGAAGAGGTCGAGGACTTTCCCTACTAGTTCTTTTTGCGCTACTATCTCCTTCGGCCTCAACGTTCCAAAGGTTTCATAGCGCAAACGTTCGATTGCAACGCAATCGAACAACAGGTGAGAGGCCGTTTCCTCCTCTTCCTGGCATAATCTGCACAACGGCTCCGAGCTGATAAGCCCCACCTTGCGCAGATGCTTCTTGAACCTACCGTGCCCCGTGAATAGGCCTGTAATCAGAATAATCTGATTTCTGCCCAAACACAGGGTCTCTTTGGATCTTTGCTTACACAGCCAAGGCATCAAGGTCTTGCTGTGTTTAATCCCAGGACACGTCACCCAGTACTTTTCGTGCTCCCTCCAGATCCAATCTCTGAGAGCCGCACGAACCGAACCCCTGGTGACCCCTAGTACAGGCTCTGGACCAAGGAAAGCAGTAGGGGTACAAGAAAGGATTAAAGGATGGGGAGATAGGAGGAGGGAAGCCGATGGGGGAGACACACCGACCCGTCAGAGCCCCGTTAGCCGCAACAAATGCCGCGTTACCAGTCCACACTACGAGGAAGAGGGGTTGACTTGCCGCCTGACCTCCGGAATCGCATAAAGCTTTCAACCGGAGTCACAACGATTCTTTAAATATAATTCACGCTTAAATATAAATGCCAAAAATGTGAAGCTTTAAAATAACTTCTGCAAGTACTGATCCCCTTTTGATGCAGACCTCAAAAAAATCAGATACTCAAATTTTAGATTCCTTAGTCTGACTTCCTTCTTTTACAAAAATTTTCAAATAAAATTAATAAGTATTTCATTTAATTAATAGAGTACCAAGTTTTTTATTCATCAAAGAAAATAATGTAGCTTATTTTTTTGGCAAAAAATTTTCAAATAACCAGATTCCAAATCAGAAACGGAACCGGATCTTCCTTAAACTTCCTCTTAGATTTCTTTCCAGCTGGAAGATAGATAAATTAGATAGATTAGACTAGGGTGGACTCAAGGCCTACGCCACTGTGACCCCTTTGGGCACATTGTGGCTCCCCTAACTTTAAAGCTCGCCCTCCAGACCCGTCCTTTTGATCAGACTCTCAATTCCTGGAGAGCGACTCCCTGGGTAAAGCTCACAGGCCTTGGTTTTCACCTCCCCGAGAAGTACGCAATCCTTAGCAATACGAGCCCCTCACACTGACCACAACACGTGCAGTGCCGTATCCTCCTCCTCTTCCTGACAGAACCTACAAAGGCTTTCCTGCAGGAAGCGAGAACAGTAATTAAAATATCTATTCCAAACAAAAAAAAAAATTGTCTATTTTTGGAAATTAGCCGAGCCAATTTGGTGTGGAGAAGGAAACGCCCTTGTTTAAATATTTAACTTGAGCATATTTTGGAGGGGGGGACCCTATTTAATCAGAAGTGGAAACCCATTTAAGAGGGATTGACCAAGATAATCAGCTTAATACTACGCATGTGCGTAACTGTAGGGTGAGAGAGGAGGAGTCAGCACACATTTACTAATCATATTGCTACATAAATTGTAGCCATTTGCTAATCCTATCGCAGGGCCTGAACGGCGGATTATTTGCAATTAATACTTTTAATAACTCTTTACGTAATTAAGCAGTTGGTTTTCAGTAATTTAGATTTTTATAATTTTCTCAGTTGTCGTTGGATTATATAGCATTAAAAAAAAAGTACAATAAAATTTTGGTAACCGATTAGCGTTGATGCAAATTAAGTCTAGGATGTTAACACCAAGTTCTCCCTAGCTCTGAGTTCCTGTAGGCTAGCACTGGTAAATCACCAACACCTACCTCCTCCGGCTTGATTCGTAAATACCTTCTTGCTCCGACAGGATTTGAGGAACATATTTCATTCTTAGTAACACTTTACTTGTAATAAAAACCTTACATTCATACTTAAGGGAAGACTACGACCTCTTATACCTTGCGTATACTTCTCATACTTGAATTCTCCTAGAAAAGTTTTTCAAATGAAATTTATAAACCTTGCGCAAATTTGATGTCAATACAAAATTTTAGAAACGATTCTCAAGATACTCTCGGAATAGTAAAAAATGTATTTAGAAACAGAAAAGAAATTTATTATTCTAGGACAATTGTCCCCTAAGGATAAATACAGTCACAAATAGAGGCCTTAACAGTTTGGCCTGTGATTAAACAGAAAATAAATAAATAAATAAGTACTTACAAAAAGTGAAAATAATAAAACAGCAGAAATTAAGTAAATAAATTAAAACAATTAGAATTTCGGAGGAAGCTGAATAGAAAGTAGATAACTGAATAGACGGGATTTAAAGATGGATAGGGTAGGAGCATGGCGGACAGATGAAGGCAAGGAGTTCCAGAGAGAGGTAGCACGTATCAGGAAGGAATTGTCAAAGGATGAGGTACGGTGAGAGGGGATATAGAGATCGGATGAGCGAGATCTGGTATTATGGGAATGTATCGAGGATTTAAACTTAAGGAGTTGAAAAATATAGGAAGGCCTTTGAGACTGGATGACTTGAAAAAGGAAAGAAGCCCAAAAAATACTGGCGGTGATAGACAGGAAAAAGCCACTTCAACTCATCGTAGCAGTGGCGAAATGTGAGAGTCTCTGGAAATGCTGAAAATAAATCTTATGAAGCAGTTCATGGAGGCGCTTGAGCTTAGCTTCAATATCACCAGAAAGACCGCCATACACTAAACAACCATAGTCGAAATGGGGGAATATAAGAGAGAAAAATAGGAGTTGCCGGGTCTTAATTGGGAAAAAGGTGTCAGGGAACTATTAAACTGCTTAAGGATATGGATGGAACGACGAGAGATTTGGGAAACATGGTATTTAGTATAATTGAGATTGAGGAGAATAAGTAGAAATACAATTTTAATAATGCTCCTGGAGAATTTATTTAAGTTAGCTCGAAGTTTAAATCTAAGCCAGAAAGAGAAAACTTGGAAAATATTGTTTGCTTTATTTAAAAAATAAGGAAATAAAAAATTACGTTTCTTGTTGATAAAAAAAAAAAATCGCCATTTTGTAACCATTAATGGCTAGCCAATTTGAGATTCTCATGTAAATCTAAGCAGTCCTTTACTTAGTTGTGATAAAACTATGTACTTTTGGGTGAACCGAGTTCATTCAAAATTCTAGATAGTTTAAAAGCACCTTATCTTGGTTGGCTTACATGTAGCTTATTCTCTTCTCGATGCCAGGTAAAGGTGGCTCATATATGAGAGTCCTATGCGAATTTTATCAGGTAAAAATCTCTAAATGAAATTTGTATATTTGTTCAATGGACCTTCCTTTCATTTCATTAAATTTTACCGTTTTGAAAGCTTAATTTTTAAACCGAACTCAAGGTTTGACACAAAGCCCCGCTAGTCTGCGCCACTGTACACTTAACGAGTAGTGGTGACATCGAGTAGTCTGGGTTCTATCTTTTAAGAGAAATCGTTTGACATGGACAAATAAATACAAAGTATTTGCTTTGGAATTTTAAAACTTCATTGTGGGCAATAATATTACAAAATAATGGTAATACTTGTGCTATAAATGAGCATATTAATGCTACTGACTACTTACACAAAGTTGATATTGATATATCGAGATATGATCGTTATTTCCTTTAACATAGTATTTCACTGTTCGACCCTAAGAGTTCCGTTACTGTGAATTCGTTTTCTTCTTTCTAGCGATTAACAAGTATCAAAACTTGTTCGAGGGTCGTTTGAAAAGTCCGTGCAAAAATAAAAACTACTTAATTTTTGGGGGTAAACCTTTTTTATTTTTCAACATAGTCTCTTTTTAGGCTTATACACTTCGTCCAACGCTGCTCTAGTTTGTTGATCCCTTCCGAATAATAGGATTTGTCCAAGTCTGAAAAATAGCCATTCGTTTCTGCAATCACTTCCTCGTTGGAATAAAATCTTTTTCCCGCCAGCCATTTCTTCCTATTGGGGAACAAATAGCAGTCCGAGGGAGCCAAGTCTGGTGAATAGAGGGGATGTGAAACGAGTTGGAACCCTATTTCCATTAATTTTGCGACCACAACTGCTGAGGTGTGAGCTGGTGCGTTGTCGTGATGGAAAAGGACTTTTTTGTGGGCCAATCGTGGGCGTTTTTCTTGCAGCTCGGTTTTCAAACGGTCCAATAACGATGAATAATATGCACCTGTAATAGTTTTACCCTTTTCCAGATAGTCGATGAGGATTATTCCTTGCGAATCCCAAAAGACAGTCGCCATAATCTTTCCGGCCGAAGGAACGGTCTTCGCCTTTTTTGGCGCTGATTCCCCCTTGGTAACCCATTGTTTAGATTGTTCTTTGGTCTCAGGAGTGTAGTGATGTATCCATGTTTCATCCACAGTGACGAAACGACGCTTAAAGTCCTGCGGATTCTTCTGGAACAGCTGCAAACCGTCCTTGCAACACTTCACACGATTTCGTTTTTGGTCAAGCGTGAGCAATCGCGGCACCCATCTTGCGGATAGCTTTGTCATGTCCAAATGTTGATGCAAAATATTATGTACCCGTTCATTCGAGATGCCCACAGCACTAGCAATCTCACGCACCTTCACTCTTCTGTCATCCATCACCATATCATGGATTTTATCAATGATTTCTGGAGTAGTAACCTCAACAGAGCGTCCAGAACGTTCAGCGTCACTTGTGCCCATATGGCCACTCCGAAAATTTTGAAACCACTTATAAACTGTTCTAATCGAAGGTGCAGAGTCACCATAATGTTTATCAAGCTTCTCTTTAGTCTCCTGAGGCGTTTTGCCTTTCATAAAGTAGTGTTTAATCAACACACGAAATTCTTTTTCGTCCATTTTTTGAAAATCACTCGACTTCCTCGATTCAAACGAATGCCAAACACAAAGAAATAGACCGATCTGGCTGAAACTTGGTGTGTGTTCTTCCAAGAGATGCTACTAACTAAACATAACCTCGATACGCGCCAGTAGTGCTATCTCTCTGACTTTGCACGGACTTTTCAAACGACCCTCGTAGTTTAAATGTAGTTTTTCTCAAGTACATTGCAGTTATTTATTTGGAAAAACAGTAAATTTTAATTTTCATCAATTTTTCCTAAACATTTGTCCCTCGGCTATATAGTTTTAACTACACCCTACTATTTCATTCTCAAAGAGTTCCTTTAGGTTGCGGAATGTCAAATGAAGGCGGATATAACGGTCACTTGGTACAGGAAATTTAAATGGATAGCTTTGCAACTGATTGTCTAAGATGTTGAATGAACATTGTTCAGATATTTTGTTCTCAAGTTCCAAGACACATCAAATTTCACAACCAGTTTGCTACAAACTCTACAGCTGAAGAACTTTGTTTCAAATAGTTCTCATTCAGTTTATAAAACGTTCAGTATTGTTAAACATGCCAAAATGTTCGTTGAATTTTAATGTTCAAAGTTGTTTTCTTTCCTTGTGAAAACTACATTTTTCTTTATTTCACGTATTTAAAAACAAAATAATAAATAAAAAAACCTCATTTGTTGCGATATTTATAACAAATTTAAGCACTTTTATTAATAGACTTATAAAATAGCAGCATTTAAGTGACCTGGTGATGAGGATGGATCTTCATTTTTGTCTTTAAAGAAGCCCAGGTCAGGAAGAGAAGAAATTTATATCGTCTCTGATTTCGGTGGTCGTTGGAGATCAGTGAAGATAGCCCGCAAAGACGATCTGTTTGAAAACAGGTGGGACCTTTTAATAAAAAAAGGGAGATTGCTCCAACCAATTCTTGAAAGTGGATGGCACATTTGTGGCTGCCCTGACTGCAGGAAGGGATCTATCTTAACCTTATACTGATGGAAATAGTGATAAATAAGAAACAAACAGTCAAAAGTTAATAGAAGAGATAAGCCGTTTTAAGGAGGAAATTATACGTGGACTGCCTCAAGATGGAGATCTCTTTGGTGGCCACGATCAGAAAAAGATCCTGTGGCTTTTTATAATGGTAGAAGTTGTTTGATGGTGTACAACTGAAAAAAAAAAATGCTGTTAACATGGATGTAAGGAACGATCTGTTGCTGTTGTCTATCCTGGAGCTGCAGCTCTTGTTGCTCGTGTAGTAGAAGAGATAACAGTCACGCGAAACATGTCTTAACATGAAGATCTACAGCCGGAAATAATACATAGCAGAGAATCGAGAGAGCCGACAAACACATATGCACACATAAAGCTACAGCCAGTAGCGACGTCACTACACTACAAGAACCAACTGGGTCCGCACAATTTTGTTTCCTGTTCTCTTTGTTTGCATGTGGGTTTCCCTGTTTAAAAAACACATAACATGATGACGTACATTACAATAACATATAACATTACCTCCAATTTAACTTCCTTTATATGTAATATATACTCAAGTACACATGTACACCTAACTTCTCTAATATCACCACTTTTGGCGCATATTTTATCTTGCTTTTTAGAAAACGAATTTCTAGCCCGTTAATATTCTTGAATTGTACTCTTGTTATTGCCCTGCTTTTTATTGCATATCCATTTGAGAAATATTACTTCTTATCAAAGGACATTCTACTATTGGGGTCTGCACTTTGAATAACAGTTCCCTTTAATGTCTTTACTTAAAGACTACATCCTGTAAAGAGCAGTACTCCTTACCCTACTTCTAAGTCTTTTAAAAAAAGTAAAGTAATGCCTATTTTTTTCAGGCAGGCTTTACATCCAACTACCAAATTAGGTATCGTAGACGGAGGTGACTAGCAAACATACTTTACTATAAATTTCTCATATTAACCATTAAATAAAATCAAGGGGCTAGACTAGTACCGCAATACATCTTAGCTTTGCGGGTCTTGCCTATCACTTCTCAGCTATCTTTTTTTATTTTTTTAACTCTAATTTACAACTGCCTATTGACTACAAGTAAATCGGATTGTTTACAATACATAAATAATAATGGCTGGAAAGATATGAATGAGGGCCATCCAAAGATAACCATCTTGAGTCCGACTAACACAGCATGCCGTTGGAGAGAATTCGAAGGATGTCCCTTTTCTATCATGCGATCAGGTAATCGCTACGCTTCAGTCTTCGGCGAGGATTCGAGGGAAGAGTAGTTTGGGACAGATTGTTTATGAGCGGGTTGAAGGGAAAGTTTGGAATGAAATTTGGTGTAACGGGGATTTGGCTAGGTCAAGAACAAAAGGAATTTTTAGGTCAGTGTGGATGGTGGTGGATTGCTTACGTAGAAAGGAGCGTTAAGGATTGTGCGTAGGATTTTCGATTGAAGGGATTGGATGCGGTTGACATTTGTGGCGCTTTCTAGAGTAAAAAATTTGAATCTATGTTAAGATTATGTCTCCTCTTCAGTCCTGTAGAATCTATTTTATGTAGTTAGAGTCAACGATATCGAAATCTATCAACAGTGGAGATGAGCCCAAGAACGAAAATGGTAGGATTGAACGTCCGAGGGTGAAGATTATGCATTTCTATCCTTCATTTTCAATTCTAAGTCTAATAAAATGATTAGGACTCGATAGAATTGCTCTAGGTAGTGTTTACCACCACATACTCTCTTGTTTTGACGCCTTTCTGGCCAACATTCTCCATGATAACCACAATCAAATCATAACATGTCAAAAAATCTTTTTTACAAATTCCTGGATGAGAAGCCAGTTCCTCGGAAAACTAAATCTTATTCAACATCATCTTCAAGTTCGGATATCCTTCTTTAAAGATTCTCTGTAACTGCCCAGGCTTTAGAATCTACCTTGAATGATGTCATCTCAGACCATTAGGACGCTCATTGGAGTCTTTCTACTACCAGAAAGTATTTTTACGTGCCATTATTTCATTTTTATTTATTTAATTTATTTATAAATAAAGACTCAAGCCTAACAACATACGAATCAATTACTTTTATTACAATAGAGTATAATTACATAGAAAAGCATTACAGTAATTAATGAAAATAATAGAAGAATATTATACACAAGGTTCAAAACTCTTTTATCAATCCCATTAATGTAATAAAAAAATACTTAA
Organism: Rhodnius prolixus; assembly: GCF_049639745.1. NCBI lineage: Eukaryota > Metazoa > Arthropoda > Insecta > Hemiptera > Reduviidae > Rhodnius > Rhodnius prolixus. The sequence goes on along the minus strand of NW_027411583.1, from coordinate 6,201,330 downwards.
TTAATGTAATACAAAGTAGAGACAAAATTGAGTATAACCACGAAATAAAATTCTGACAAACCTAATATATTTAATTATCTTGAGTGCGTGATTATTTTGGAGAGTTGTTGATTAGTATTTGTCTGACAGAGATTCATGGAGAGGATATCCAATGATGTTGCTCTATGGGTGGCCATTGCTCGAAACGCTACATATCTCTGGGATATGTTGTGTTGGTAATTATATCTGTGATGATCAGTTCCAAAAGGAAAAATAACGAGGATGGCGCTTGGGTGTTTAATTAAGGATATGATTTCGCTACCATCTATTCCATTGGTTTATGATCTTTGTATTGGGAATTGGATATCAAAGTGTGGTGCCTGTTGGAAGGAATGTCTAGTTCGAGAAGTGTACGAGGTGTGGCTATTAAATAACGAGACTATTGCTATAAAACATTTTACATTTTTAGGTATTATCACCTCCAATATACACCACTCCCCTATTCCTACATCGTGGAAGGGCGACCTAGGCGGTCATCATCTCCGAAGTCTTCTCGGCCATCTTGGAAACCACTTGAACCACTCAAAAAACTCGCGCACGTGATACAACATTCATCGCCATAAACTTCTTTTAATAAAAGATAAAAGTTTCAGTAGCGGTTTTTACCAAGTTTTGATGTGAAATTTCACGACAATTCGTTGCTCTACTACATTGTGTAGTATCAAATGTTTTCGACAAAACGAAACTAACACCTCTTACACAAACGACGGTTCCGGTTTGGACAGATTTCTCTACAAACACTTGAGAGACGCTGCAATCGAAAGAGAAGGCTTTACGCTGCTGCACAGCTGTTAGGTCGTTAGGATTTGGCGCATGTTTTTCTGTAGCAGCATCAGTCTCCTTATTTAATAGCCACACCTCGTAAGCATCTATCTATCTCTGCTAGCCCCCCAAAGATGAGATTTTCCTTCACCAGGTTATTTCCAAACAGTGCTGTCCACAAAGCACTACATTCGTTTTTTCTAATTCCCAGCATGTCATCTTAGACCTGATTACATGTGATAAGTCAGGAGTTAGAAGGACTCTAAACCAGTTATTTTCATTCTATAACCTTAAAATAAATAATGTGAAGTAACTTTGCAATTAACGGTTATATAACTTTTTGTTGAGAACAAAAATTCTGTTATTTATAGAACTTAAGGTTGAAAACAAAAATGCACAATAAAAAACAAAATATATATATATAATAATAATTAATAGATGCAGAACAAATAATAGGCCGGGGAAGTGGTGACTGTGAACGACAAGAATGGGAGGGCGCCCCCCTTTTATCACAAACTTTGTGGTGTTTTTTTTGGGGGGTGTTTTTGTGTGCGCCAGTTTATTGTATTTTATTTTTACGGGAATTTCAACTTTCCCCCCCACAATAGCTTTTGTGAAAACTATACATCCCTGGGGAACCCTCTGATGATGCCCTAACCCGCCCCCCCCATGGCTGATGTAACTCTTAAGCTTTTGTTATGTTTTTTTAAGGGGGGAGCAGGATAAAACTGTTATGGGGGGTTTCCTTTTGTTTTCACTTAGGGTCCTTTCTTCTCCTCGCGCTTATTGTTTTGTTACTATTTTGTTTAAAGTAAATACTATTGTTGATAAGAATGTGTTATCAAAACACTAATTAGTTAAGCTACAAATAATGTATATTTACATTTATCTGTGACATAAAAAGAAATATAGATTTTTTTTTTTTTAATTTATCCTTTTAATGTAATTTCCACCTGTACCTGCAGGGTACAATAGGTAAATGGGATAAGTGTATATGAATAGCGTGGCCGACGTGAATGACGGTCATCCAGTGATGGCCGCCATTAGTCACCCAGTTGGTCACGGGGCCAACGGCGTCTCAGCCGTCTTCAAGGATTGGAGGGTAGCGTAATTGAAGATAAATTTGCAGCTAAAGGGTTGTGATGAAGTGAGAGTTTTAGATGAAAATTTTTATATCGAATTTCGGCAAGTTCGGAGATGAGTGGAATTTGGGGAGATCTGTATGGATTGTTATGGGTTGCTAACATAGAATGGAGCGTCTACTCTATCCGGCAGAGTATTTTGGATTGGAGTGTTTGCACAGTCTATTGATGTTGTGATTTTTTAGCTGTTCCGTAAAGTTCCGAGTCCGTAAGTCCCGTATTGGTGTGAGAAGAGCTGTATAGAGTCGTCGTTTGTTCTGTAGTAACAATCTTTTTTGAACACACTCGCACGACTTCTTTCTAACCACAGTTTACGTTTCCCCCCCCTAATTTAAGGCGCGTCAACATCCTGAGGTTATTGGCGCCCAAATCATTTTGAGGTTCCCCCCCCCTGAAAGTCAAATAATGGATTTTTATTAAATATTTCTCTCTTTATCTGGATAACGTATCCCAAGATAATTTACGTACTCACAGAGTATCCATGTAATAAGGATTTACCAAAATTTGTTCAACTAGAAGGGTACAATTTCAAAGTTTTGTTATTTGGTTTTAACCAGTTAAGCGCGTTTGACATGTACACACGGTCAAACCAAATCTCTGCTACGGTGCGTTCGACGTGTGTACTCGTACTCGTGAAAAATATAAAATTGCCATTAACTATAAAAAAAACTCAAATAAAATACAATAAGAATATTATTTGGTGGGATGTTTCCTTTATCTTACTAATAGAACTGCCAAATATTTTATACGGAGGGGATTGGTGGGTGTCAGCGAGATGATAAGTGGTTGGTACATGTTTGGTCTCCGCATTAGAGATTGGGGAATTACGCACACAAATAGAAGCTCTCAACCCTTGTGCAATGTCGTTTTTATCTTTTAGATAGAGATTCAGAGCTCAGTACGAGCATGATTTCATTTTGCACAGAATTCAAAGCTCTTTTCTTCCTTGTAAAAAAGCTCTTGCGTCTCTAGTTAACTGGAGCAATGCATACGTGAAGCGGTGCAAGATTTTTTGAATGAGCACAAAATGCTCTGGTAATCTCAAGCCCCCCCAGAGAGATTGCAGAAAAAGTCGCTTGCAGTGACTATTTCGACGTTGTCAGCTTTTGGTTTTAAAGAGAACACGGTGTCGCGTGCTAGAAATGGGACAATTTCATAAACTGTATCCCAGACGGCTGTACGAGGTAGATTATGTCCGTAACAGGACATTTCCTGAGGCACAACTTATCATGCAGGCCATATCTGAATCGTTGTAGCTTAACTACAGGCTTTTTAGTACAGAGTCTGGGCAAGAGTGTACACTGTGCAATTTGTCTAAGATTGAAGACATTTTCCACTTTGTTGGGGATATGCCCCATCCTGGCTCCATATAGATTACAATATCTGGGAGGGAAAAAGTTAGCACTGGAGGATGTCGTTCTTTTTCTTAATGGGAAAACTTGGGACCACTTACCTAAATATTTAAAGGCAGCTTTACTATATAGAAGACCGATTATGGAGGAATCTTAGTGAATTGTTAATTTATATTTTGGTTAATTTTGTAAACTACTTTGCTGTAACATACTACCGATGATGTATTATTTTGTTGTACGAGTATTTCGATGTAGCAACTCGGTAGATGGATTTTTATCCATGCTGAAAAGTGTTATTTCTTTTTATTTTTTCACTTTTATTTTATCTTTGTATCATTTGAAGTAAATAAAACACTATTTATTATTATTATTATTAACTTTTGGTTGTTTTGCCCTGCGTTCGACGTGTATACACGTCATTGTCTGATTTTAATTCCACACACTGTGGGGCGTTTTTCAAATTAAATTCCGCGCTTAACTGGCTAAAAGAGAAAATGGACCAATTAACATTTAATAAATATTCTAATTAGAAAGAAAAGTTCCGGAAAAAAAGGGAAACATCGAGTTTAGCCCGACTTTTCAAACTAAGTATTTTTATTGTAATTATTTTTTAAGTAAAGCAAATAAATTCTCCATTACTAACTGGTTGATCAAAATGCTAGAAGACCTATCATAAAGATTTTATAAATGGATATCCAGAGTGCCTCATTGAACCCATCGCGGACAGATATTTTGCCCAGGACTTCATCTTTCTCTCTTTCTCTCACTCCCCACACCAACTTATAATGCAGATTTTCCTCTTTTTAATTCCCTCGGGAAATTTAGAACCCTAGATAGGGTTACTATTAAAAATAGGGATGTTCTCCCCTCCATTCTATCAAGAACGCTCTTTTAATTGAATGAAGGATAACATTGAATAATCTCTCGCTCTCCCTTCTCGCCCGTCTACAATCTTTTTTTTTTTAAGGAAAAAGGAATAAAGTGTCTTCTCCTCCTGTTTCCTGTAAAGAGCGGAAATAAAAAGTAATTATTAAAATTGAAAAATAAAAATTCAATTAAAAAAATTAATTACACTTTAAAATATCGATGTTTTATTTTCTTTTTTATTCAGAGTACATCGCATTTATTAATTTAGATTCTCTGATTGAGAATATTTTCATGATATTAACGAAGAAGATTTTTAATGAACCAAAAAGCCCCCCCCCCAAAAAAAAATAAAGAGAAATTTTTCTATGTACAATTTCCGTTCAAATTATTTTGGACTTTTTTTTTTTTTTTTTGCTCTTCTATTTACGTACTGCATAGTCCGCCATAGTGGACGATATCGATATCTTCAAGGGTCGATATAACATTCTTAGGGTTCTGCCGGCATTCGTGGTTGATTTTGAAGTGTCGATGGTGGAAACTTTAATTAAATTTAACGGGTAGAGTAACAATTATCTGTAATTAAATGTATTTGTTGCAGCCAAATTATAGTTTAAACTTGCCTGATAACTTTTAAAGTATTAGTTTTATTACAGTTTATAAATGTTAACCATTGAGTGAAAGTAAATTTCATAAAAACGCATATTGATGATCATGTGGTTGAAGTTGTAACTGTAATTGTAATTTTCAAAGCTCGAAAATTAACAGTTTTAAAACAATTTGTTAAGTCTACTTTTAGTATTTCTTATCATCTTCTTTGGACTTACTCCTACTTATGTCAGATATTTTAATAAAAATTAAATGTCAAATTATTGACGAATTTTTGTTTGATTAATCTCTTGAAAGGAAAAATAATAATAAAAAATGCTTTAATATTGAAGAACATTTAAATAATCGCAATTGATTTTAAGAGAAGATCCGATGGAATATACACTGTTTATTGCGGTATCCGAGCGGTTAGAAGAAGAAGTAAGAAAAATTTTATTTAATAGCTGAAAGTATATACATACTTATGTACATCGGAGTTCCAGCATAAATACTATAACCTCCAGCTAATTACATAAATTGTTACAAAATATAAAGTAAGTAATGAGGGGAAAAAGACAATGAAAAACCCTCAGCCTCTAGTGCTGCACGAGACCGAGACGAGGCGAGACTTTATGCAGTATATATTTTTGCACCATTTGCTCAAAAATCAGCAAATATCACCGAAGCATGGAAGACAGAAATAATTAATTATACCAAATTAGACCAAGCACCAGTAGACGTTGACATTTTAGAATGGTGGAAAACACTTGAGAATTCCTTCAAAAATTTGTCTAGAATGGCGAAAGATATTTTTAGTATCTGTGCAACTTCAGTGCCATCGGAAAGATTATTTTCGCAAGCTGCGATGATAATGACCAATAGAAGATCTTCTTTACTCAGTAAAAGCTCTTTTATGTATCAATGCTTGGGCAAAGAGTACTCGTATCTTAAAAACGAAAATAGTGCGAGACCTGCGAAGCTAATGAGTATTGTGGTACTGGGTTCGATTCCCGATCTTAGGCCTTGGATTTTATTTAATGGTTAGTAGAAGAAATTTACAGTAAAGTATGTTTGCTAGTCGCCTCCTCCGCGACACCTAATTGGTAGTTGGACGTAAAACCCCGCCTGAAAAAATAGGCGATTACTTTACTTTGCTTACTTTACTTATGTAATAAAGAACACAATTTTATAATTTTGTAGCTAAAAATTAATATTTGAAAAACCGAGACGAGACCGAGATTTCTCGACGAGATATATATGATGTCTCGGTCTCGGTCTCGGTTGCTCAAGTCTCGTCTCGGTCTCGGTACCGAGATTTGTCACGTTTCTCGTGCAGCACTATCAGCCTCTAAAGAAAGTTCTACTTCAGGGAGTCCTTAACTCTCCTGTGTGCCTGTGCACCGTGCCCAAACTATTGTCCGCTATTTGGCTGCTTACGGTGGTTGTGACTTGATTCACACTTACTGGAGAAACCAGTAGCGAGGTACTTGATGTAGTGTTCTAGTACATAGTCCATGTTGGTGTTACCGAGTGTAAGTCTAATAATACGGGTGTATCGAGGTTGTAAGTTGTGACCAGTCTGAGGAATTTATTTTGTATGATCTGCAGTGAGGCGATATTGGATCGACATGTTCAAACTCCAGGAGGGACAAGCATAAAGTAACGTGGGCCTAACCACTATCTTGTACAGGAGGAGTTTATTCTCTTAGTGACAGTTTAGAGCCCTTGCAGAAGAGCGGGAATAGTACTCGAATGACTGCCTTGCCTTTGTTGACTCCATCCTTTATGTGGGGGGAGGTCAGCCCATGATCCAGTAATACTCCAAGATACTTGATAGTGGCAGCCCATCGCACATTCCGTCCCCAGCCGAGCTGTTGTAGGCTAGACCCGCAAAGCTAAGATGTATTGTTGGTTAGTAGGTTCGATCCCAGGTTTGGGTCTTGGATTTTATTTAATGGTTAATATGAGGGCGCCATGGTAGCCGAGCTGTTATAGGCTAGACCAGACCCGCAAAGCTAAGATGTATTGCGGTACTAGTCTAACCCCTTGGATTTTATTTAATGGTAAATATGAGAAATTTATAGTAAAGTATGTTAGGCGGTTCTAGGCTAGACCCGCAAAGCTAAGATGTATTGCGGTACTAGTCTAACCCCTTGGATTTTATTTAATGGTAAATATGAGAAATTTATAGTAAAGTATGTTTTAGTCGCCTTCGTCCACTACACCTAAAATTTGGTAGTTGGAGGTAAAGCCTGCCTGAAAAAATAGGCATTACTTTACTTTTTATTTTATTTTTTTTATTCTTATTTAAACCAAAATAAGTTGGTTGACTACATGAGAGAACATGTTTAGTAATTTACGTAAATTGCAGTAACGGAAGTCGCTCATACTACAATTTGCTGCTACTATTTACGCCACTAAGAATGCCGCTGAAAATGAATCCTAAGAATTTAGAGGAATAAAGAAATAAAATTTTGGCCATCTCTGATTTACAGCATATAACTGGGCTATTGAAACCCAATATTGTTAAAGACCACCCTACTTGACTTGACCTAAAATTAATCTATTAGTGGAAAGCTTATTGAGAAACAATAACCTATCGGGTAACTTGGACTGGGTAGCTTAATTGGATAGAGGACAATTTTGGTTAATTTTCAAACTGTGTTTGGAAGTCCAATTAATCACGTACAATATTTCCTCGTTACAAAATGCAAAGTTTATTGAACTGTATGCTGGTAATTAATCTTGGGTCATAAATGTAATTATTACACCTCTTCTTTCTATTAGCTATGGACCTCGAAGATTCTTTGCTACCATCGAAACACGTCTTGCTTCTCCAACTTCTAACACCCAGATGGTTCATCCACAATGTCTTCCATATGTACAATAGTACTACAGTGGTTCATCTGCAACGCCAATCTGCACTGAAAAGAAATACTGAAATGAGCGGCAGGAAATCATTACAGAGCAACACAGAACATTTTGCTGTTGCGAGTTTAGGACGTCATGAGAAAGGATCTTGGCTATGTGGTTCCACTAATTAAACTGGGGCATTTCTAAGTGGGCGAGTGTTATTTCTTATCTAGATTGAGAGAGTTGACAATGTTAGGATTATTCTGTTGGTTAAGAAGTGGTTTGTCCTCTCTCTAGTGCAATGGATATGGGCATCCTTGGATGCTCAAGTGAATCCTTCACTTTACTTATTATTGGATCCACAAATCCTTTCTGAACAATCTCTTCTTCTGGATCAACTCAGGTTCTTTGTACTCCACTGTATTCCAAATCCACTCTGGCGTTCATCCAGTAAATTGTCTGCTGGAGTCTCTCCTATCCATATCTCCATCTGTATCTTCTCCAAAATGGGCCATCCAACTCAGAAACAATCCACCATCACACCTAAGCAGACGATACCAGTGTCCTTGCACCTAATCCAGAACCTTTCCTGGCATCACAAGCTATACAAATCGACGTAAATACGTTACAACTTCGATTCACAAGATCGAAAATCTAAATCAACTCCTCCAGAAATGGAATTGTATAAAGTTCATTCTCAGACGTGCAGACCTTTCGCCATTCCTCCACCATAGGACGATTATCTTCACTGATAATTAGGATAAAGTGTCTTTGAATTATTTAAAATAATAATAATTAATTTTTATTATAACAGATAACACTATTATCATAAAAATAACAACACTTTTACGTTATGTTGCAGGCGAAGGTGCAGTGAGTGTAACAGTGCCAAAACGTGCCAGCGGACCGGCGTATCTGGAGTGTCTGTCGGGATGTGACCAGTCCGGATCTAGTTGTGTTCTGCAGACTAGCAGTCCACTGAGTTTGGTCGGACCAGTTCGAGATGTTATCATCCGCCCAAGGAGTAAATACTACAAACCTGGAGAAAACAGTTAGTTAAAATGATCTTATGTTTTGATGCAAAAAGAAATTTATATTGGATTTTTACTGATTATTCTGTCCATGCTCCAAATCGAACTTATTGTATGCGCGATTTTAAGGACCTGAAGTAATGGGACAGACCTCGATGAAGTCTTTTTTTTTCTAAACGCTGCCTCATTTTATTTAAATACTCCGTACGGAGCACACTGAAACAAAGAATTATTGATGTTCTGAAACATTACACCAGTCTTACATTGATTAAAATTTGGTTACTTCCTTCTTACATTATTTAGAGACGTTTAGTGTGCAACAAGGAGTATTATATGCATAGAAAAATAGATAAAAACCTGTAAATGGAGAAGAATTTAAGAATGATATATTTCAAAACGTTCGAAACTGCTTCACAGACTTCTTGGACGACGCTCCTAATTGCCCAATAGAACTTAAAAGATGGATATACAGTACTAAACTCAAACCCGTATGGGCTTAAGGACTAGAACTTTGGGGTTCAACCAAACCTACAAACATACGGACTGTAAGGACATTTCAGTCAAAACTACTTCGACAGATAGCTGACGCTCCTTTCTACGTAAACAAACTTCACTCTTCGCAACGATCTCAACATCCCATTCGTAACGTACACCAACTCGCCAAGATTGAATATCAAAAGTTCCATACTGCTCTCTCTACTTACTCTAATCCTCTCGTACTGTCTCTCGCTTCCTCTGACATTCCTGACAATCCTCCCAGCCGATTGAACCGCCAGAACTATACTGCTCTCTCTACTTGCTCTAATCCTCTCGTACTGTCTCTCGCCTCCTCTGACATTCCTGACAATCCTCCTCGCCGACTGAATCGCCAGAACTATATTGCTCTCTCCACTTGCTCCAATCCTCTAGTACAGTCTCTCGCCTCCTCTGACATCCCTAACAATACTCCTCGCCGACTGAATCGCCAGTGGCCCCGCGACTTCCTTGCAATTTGAAGACCATAAACATCATTCATATCCTGTAGAGAGTGCTACCGCTAGGTAGTTTCTCTTCCTGCACCAGTTCGTCATAACATATTTATCTCCTATTTACTCATTGTATATATTTATACAGATTGTAAATAACTAAATAAATAAATATAAAAGGTTATATTTAAATCTATTATACGTCCTTAAATAATTAAAAGATCATAGCCGGCTATATCGCGGTAGAGTGAAATGGGGCTGACTATCTGGTGCTTTAAAGTTGACAGAACTGCAATCTGTTCCGGCAGGGTGAAAAAGCTGCGAGATCTAGCAGTAATTATTCCTTCCAAAGTGTGAGATAGAACGGAATAGGAAGGGAAAAACCAAGTGTACCGACTCCATTAGCTTTCACAATTTGCACACAAAATAACCGGAACAAGGGGTACAGGGACAAAAAAAAAAAAAAATTAAAAATGTCCCTGTGTTAACCAAGGAAGAAGATTATATAACTACCAACGCTGTTACTACAGAGCTAGTGCTTCTCAGTTAATTTCCAACATCCGGCCAGAAATCATCAAAGTTTGATTAATACTTGCCCGGGTAATTAGTTTTCTCAGCCGGAGCCCGCTCTCTGTCCAGCCTCAGTAAATAGCAGTTAATTTGCATTTGACACTTCATTTTTTATCTTTCTTTTTCGCTCTCAGTCAGAGGAAATGAGGCGCAAAAAAAGAAAGCCCAAGTTAGTAATGAAAATTCTTTCTTCATCCAAGAGGGGAACGGATCTTATTTCTCTGTTTTAGACTCGAGTTCTTAAAAAAAAAATGGGGACATTTTGATTATTATAAACATCAATTTAATAGTTTTATAAAAAATTGTTTGTATACCCTGTGTCATGAGTTTCCCGAAGATAAGAATCTATCAGACGATCTTTTATTAAATATTGTCTATAAAAAATAAAAACAAAAACACGCCGGAAAAGCTGATAATTTTTTTAACATTCGTATTCTAGTATTGAAACCGACAAAGAAGCTCCTCCTGAATACGGAAATAGTAACCCAGTTTATGGAGTTTCCACTACTTCTGTACGGGAAGCACAACTATTGTGCTTGGAAAGCAATTGTTTTTAGTCAGGTACCGGACAGGAAATGGTTATTGGTTTTTATGTTTGTTTGTAGCTCGAGTGTGTTTTGGAGCTCGCTGTAAGGTGCTCGCTGTGAGATATAGAGCCTATCTATGTTTGTTTTTTTAGCCTCCTACATACCTTCATTTTACGTTCCCTGCTTTGGTTATTTTTTTCTTCTACTTTTCTCTGTTTTTCCTTAAAAGGTCCTTATTGATTTTTGTTTCCTTAAATTTCCATATGCTATCAGATTGTGTGCATTATTAGGCAATTACAAATATTGGTTTCGAATATTTCATTATTTAAACTTAGCAAGGTTATTTGAAATTGGTAAATTATTTGTAAATTTGATCTAACTCGATCTAACAATAGCTAACTCCTTTGATGAGTGAATTCAAGATTCTGTTCCCAAGAGTCATTCATTATTCGCCCTAGATTTGGGAGCAAAAATGGAGATCTGATTGATTAATTTCGCTAATTTTTGCAACAATCAAAGATGAATCGAATCTTCACTCTACAGATATTTTGTTCTCACTCACACAAAGATACAGGATAAAGTAAAAATACAGCAATTGGAGACAAAAATTGAAGCAAAAAAAAAAAACCAGCCAACCTGAACAGAATTGTAATTTTATTGATCTATAACAATTAATTCGCAGCACCGCTGTGGGTTCGATGGAAAAAAGGGTCAACTTGGGTTGATATTATCTCCTATATATAGTTGGATGGGTTCATTCTGCACCATTAGGTAGCTGGCCACTTGCGAAATTAAATAATCTACCCATGGGTTCTTGTCGGCTCACACCTCTGTTTCTCGTTCTATTCTCTCATTTTGTTGAAGTAGACGACCTTCGGGTAGACTGTGCCAATGGGTTCGTTCCAAGGTAAAGAGAGAGCGGAAAGACTAGAAGCTATTGAATTAATTTAATATGATTCTGCACGAAAAGACAAGTCTGACAGTAATTCTATTAGAAACGTATTCTCAATTATTAAGATGATTCAGCGTACATTTTTTTTTTGTAAAATTTATTAATTTTGGATGAAATTAGTCTTAATTACAGCCATGGATGAAAAGGCAGTAGACAGGGAGATCCGCTAAGTAGTAAAAGCAATAGACAGAGGATGTTTAGCTTATCAGTCAAAAAGCAGTAGACAGAGGCTTAGTTTAGCAGTCAAAAGGCTGTAGGCAGAGGATCATCTTAACAGTCAAGAGGCAGCAGACAAAGGTTTAGCTTAGCAGTCAAAACGCAGTAGTCAGAGGCTTAGCTTAGCAGTCAAAAGACTGTAGGCAGGGGATCATCTTAGCAGTCGAGAGGCAGCAGACAAAGGTTTAGCTTAGCAGTCAAAAAGCAGTATTCTGGGATTTAATTTATTTATTTGTTTAGTCTACTTAGCAGTCAAAAGGCAGTAGACAGCGGATCGATCAGCTTAGCAGTCATAAAGCAGTGGTCAGGGCATCTGCTTAGCAGTCTGATATCTGAACGCGAACATTCAGATTGTGATAAGAACCGCTGGTTCTACTACCTAGTAATCTGCATACTCTAGGGGCCTCATTCAGGGCTGTAGATTTGCCTAAAACACAAACCAAGGTGAAGCTTTTTTATATCATTGGAACTTGTCCATCTTTCTTTGTACTTCTTTCATGTCCATTGTTCACAGTCGCCGACGATTTGGCTTTCCTGGCCCAAAGAAAGGAACTCACAGAATTTCCAGTCTTCTTTCATTGTAATCCTACTTCCCTGAAACATGATTCCCTCAAGCTCAATTACATGAGGAAGTTAATTGATGTAAGCCGTTAATTTTCTTAATAAAACTAACACCATACGAAGAGTTATTAGACTCAAATTACCAGCCACAAGTTTAAGCTAGTTTAAGAAGCCACCTAGCAGAAACTTTCACTTTAAGTAAAACAATTATGTACTCACAATGCGTTTAGAAACTTCGGGTTATAAAGTTGCGTCCACCAACCAGGGTAATCGCCGGGATAACTCTGTTTCTTCGTTCGCTTAAATTATGTTATTTAACATCATGTTTAGTAAATTAACCATTTCTTAACCAATTAGAATTTTGATTGACATTTTGCTTGAATTTTTTTTTATTTCTTTCCTAAAATTTTAGTTGGCCTTAGCAATATTTAATTTAAATATAATATAACGGTAAAAGAACCGTGTTTATTGCTTTTTGTAGATATAAGACACCGGATGGATTCTAAATTCTCAGAATGAAAGAACAGGACAGTATTAGCACTATTTCTGCATCTTTCTTTAAAATTAACATAACTATTAAATATTTAAGTACAATTCCAAAATACTTATCGGAAGTGCTAATCTATTCTATTGATGTTGTGATTTCCGGCAGTTTGTCCGAGCGAATTCTAAGATTCAATAATTTTTCATTATGTAAATTGTTGTAAGAAAAAATCGTGTGAGGTACGAGGTGTGGCTATTAAATAACGAGTCTATTGCTGTAAAACATTTTATTTTAAAATCATATTTAGTTATTATCACCTTCAATATACACCTACAACGCTACATGTGAATTTACCATTGTTCGAAACCGTGCTGGAAGTCTTTTTCTGTCAGCTCCTGCATGACGCGTGCCGCTTTTTCTTTCACAGCTTCACAACGGACCGAAATCGTGTTCCTTTTAATGCAGATTTGACTTTGGGGAACAGATCTAAAGTCACATGGGGCGGCCAGGACAGGCGAATAAGGCGTATGGCCTAAAACTGGGATGTTGTACTTGGCTAGAAATGCAGTGTGAGCCGCGCGCGTTGTCTTGATGGAGAACCCCGGGACTTGTTCTTCCACAAAAATCAGGTCGTTTTTTTCCTTACTCTTTCACGGAGTTGAGCAAGCACCTTGCGGTAGTAATGTTGATTAATTATAATCGATATTTCCATCCGTTTTGGACGCAGAAGGGGGCGAACCGGGCGGTCATCATCTCCAACGTCTTCTTGTCCATCTTGGAAACGCTTGAACCACTCAAAAACTCGCGCACGTGATTAACATTCATCACCATAAACTTCTTTTAATGAAAGATAAGTTTCAGTAGCGGTTTTATCAAGTTTTGATGTGAAATTTCACGACAATTCGTTGCTTTACTACGTGTGTAGTATCATGTTTTCGGTAAAACGTAAACTAACACCTCTTACACAAATGACGGTTCTGATCAGACAGATTTCTCTACAAATACGTGAGACGCTGCAATCGAAAGAAAGGGCTGTACGCTGCACAGCTGTCGCGGTCGTTAGGATTTGGCGCATGCATAGTTCTTCTGTAGCAGTATCAGTCTCGTTATTCGAGAGACACCTCGCATTCGAATTTTTCATTAATTTCCGTTTGTTTTCCGTGTCTTTGATTTTTTTTTCCTGTGACTTGCTACACCGATCACCCGACTGATTGGGTGAAGTAAAGTAATTGTCCATTTTTTCAGACGGACTTTACGTCCAACTGTCGTGGACGGAGGCGGCTAGCAAACATACTTTAATGTAAATTTCTTTTATTAACCATTAAATAAAATACAAGGCCTCTAGACCAGGAATCGAACCCAGTACCACAATAAATTAACAGTATATCGCCTTCCATAAAGTCGTTCCAGCATTTGAACTGATTTTAAACTCTATAGTTCTTAGAATATCTGCTTTCTTGTAGATAACAACCTTCAGTTAAAAATTTTGTCAACCGTTTATGGTTAACAATAAATTTGGGAAGTTTATTTTATGTCAAGATGATTGATTCTTAAAACGTTTTCTCGCCCACGAAATACGATTTTTTTAAATAAAATTGTTTAATCTATCTGAATTCAGAAATTAGGTAAATGCATTTAAGGCATTAAGGCATTTAATTCAGCAACTCTATGTGCTGATAAAGATTAGTAAATGTTCAACATTCCTTCTACTAGATGCGATCTGTTAAAGTCTACAAATTAAAATGTATCAGCTGTGATTTTACTATTTTGATGAAGTTGTAAAAGAGGTAAAATTAGAAAAAGAGTAGCCTTACCGGAAGATACCAATCTGAAATACAAATCTATTCAATTACAGCTACAAACTATTAGCACTTACTTTATTTTACTATAACATAAAAAACTACAAAAAACAAAAATCAGTAGCAAGTGATTTTATTTTTCTATTTGTTTATAGAGAGAATTTAAGGAATAGAAAAAGGTGGACCCATTTTAAGTAGATGGCTCTGGTGGATTTCAAGACATTGATAGCGGACCCCTACGACCAAATTGAATTTTCGTTTGTATTGGCCATGCAGATTCCACTGTTAGACCCTTGCTTCGTTTCCCTTTTTTTCTTTTGCTTGGATATCACTTCCTTTCTGACCCAAATGTTTGCCCTGGGAAACATAATCTTATGCTTTGGTTTAGAATCTGGTATTTTTATTCGAGTTTCTCCTTTTTTTATTCGCCTACTTGGTTTTCCCCCCTATTTTCTCATAGAAAATATACACATATGTATGTATAATTTAAAAAATCTTCTAAGAATATTATAAATAGAATTACAATTTAGGATATGAGGTAATTGATTATTTTTGGCCCAAACATTTTGTTTTGTTTACAGCGGGTGTTCAAAGATAACAAGACTTATACAGAATTCAAACCATTTTCTGTTTCCTTGAACTATGTCTTTCTTATGAAAATTCAATTTACGCATCAGTATTTCCTTTATAACTAAACAAATGGCCGGAATTAACAGTAAAACAATCTTAATATAATTTTCTAACATAATTTCCTGCTACTGTTTTTTACCTTTCACAAACCTCCAGCTAAATATGATTTTTTTATATTTATTACAGTTGAATTCTGGCTGCTGGCATTGGATCATGATCTACACGTGTCAACAGATTTGACCGGATGTGTATACGTCAAAGATCCCACAGGAACTAAAGTGGCTATTTGGCAAGATCTTCCTTTAGATTATGGTAGGTTTACAACATATTTGTTGGTGTTTTGTCAGGAAATATTTTGCAACTATTTCATTTTTATGCAGGGTAAATAATAATCCATTATTTTTAAATATTTTTTTATTTATTTATTTTGTTTTTAATAGATAAAATGTATAGATACATTCGTCAAACGTTTCCAGAACATGTGCTTTTCTGTAAATTACAGAACAGGCAACTCAATTATTAATATTAAAACAAAAAACAAAAATTAAATATATTTTTCTCTTCCATCATTATAGTAGCCACCAAATTTGCGTTCTTTATGGAATGTTAACCTGAACTCAAATATACACCAACTTAATCAAAAATATATTTTTAAAATTACCGCCATAAAACTGTTAAATATGATAGGCAGCTTGTATAACCTGCAAAAGGTATAACCACATAGTGCACTTCACGTTACCACAAGACAGAGGTGCTGACAGTGGCTTAGCCGGGTATACTTATAATTAGTGCTTTATATAATAATGTAATAAGTCTTGATTACGATTTTAATAAGTTATAGGACATTATAATAGTAATAACGTGGATTTTACAGTTCGTTTGCTGAAAACAAAATCGAAACCTATTCAAAAAGTTAGTCATTAAATTTTTCATTAAAATAATCTTTAAAAATAATTTAATTAAAATAATATATAATAAGTCAAGGATTAACTGGAAACACCTGGATAGCCATCAAGAATTACCAACATAAATCGAAGCAATTCCTTAATTTCATCAGATGCAATTGATTTCGTGAACTGAAAAATCAAAAAGCAGGTACTCTTTTGATATTGTTAGTAGTGTTAAAAATACTCTATTATGATTTAAAAATAGCTTTAATTATTGAATTTTATGGGGGAAAAAAACGTTGAATTTATGAGATAAGCTAAATTTTGAGACAATTGAAAAATCATATTTGCAAATAAAAATAACTATTACTTAATTGATCTTTCACTTTTAAAGAAATTAATAGTAATACTGTAGTCTGTGAACTTCATGAACAATTACTTGGCTCGAAACAGATCTATGTGTCACGTCTACTGCAATGAAGTCTACGTTTAATTTAAATTTAGTAAGCTCTAAACATTGATTGTTGGTAGAGAAACAACTAATTTAATTAGACTTATCAGATCTCTTGTAAAATTATAAACCATTAGGCTAATTTCTTTTTAATAAATAATTGAATTAAAGCTATATTTAATAAAATGAATGAGTAAGAATACATTACATTTTTGTGACTGTAATTAATACAAAAAGCATTGTAGCTTTTAAACAATAGCTTTTACAACCGCCTGTCAGATCTAATTTCACTTAATAACTTTTAAATTAAACAGAACATAGATTAGATAATAAGAATATTAGACATCATAAAAGTATTGAAAAGGAATATTCTTTGATGTTTAGTTAGTTAAAAATTAATTCATGCTAATTATTAGATATTTTTTTGTAAAAATCATTTTTGTACAATTACTCAACCTCATTTATACAAACATTAAATCATATTTATGATTGTTTTAAAAGATGTACAATTTTTAACTTACCTAAATCAGTGATAAGAAGCATTAACAATCTTTTTTTAAACTGTAATTAACAAAACTTCTGTATACTTTTTTTTATTTGATATAGTAAATATTTTAAAGAGCAAAACAAAAGCGTTTTGTTTAAATCAGTACCCTTTATTTTCATTTAAATCATAAATATGTTTGTAGGTTGCTGGCTAAATGCAAAAAATTGACTAAAGTGATAGATTTTTTTTATTTAGATATAAATGAAATATTGCATATTGACATAAAATTAAAAGTGCTAGTTATTGGAAAATTATAAAAGCTGCTTTTCTATATAAATCCTTAGATTACACTCAATATTATTAAAAAAAAAGTAAAGTAAAATTTCATTAACATCCAAAGCATTATAACCTCAACAAATGGTTTTACTTTCAATATATTTTAATGTTTATAAAATACGGCTCTAGAGTGCTCCACCTACTGGGAAATAACAATAACCTCCAGATCATTTTAATGTATAACCTACATTGTTTATCTTTGAGTTTGCACTAAAGGCCGCTTGAGTGCTCTCATAATTGGAAAATTACATTTTTCATCAAAATAGCTTCAAAAAAGCTGGATTCGTATCAGGAAATAGTTCGTGAAAGGAGCTAACTTGGTCTCTATTTGTGTTTATTAAAAGCGCCAGCAGAGCGCTCTCATAATTGGTAAATTTCATTTTTATTTAATAATTATTATAAAAATGCTGGATTTGTAACAGGAGATAGTTCGTCAAAGGAGTTAAATTTGTTTATATATTAATTTACAAAAAGTTTATCTAAGGTTATCCATATAAAGTCAATTTAAATATTACTATTGTTTGGAAATGATTGAAATAAACAACATGCAGTGGGTATTTTATTTTGAATTGTAATGAGAATAATTTTGGATCTATTAATATATTAAGTACTAATTTAAATACTTAAAACAAGTAGAGTTGTTGAATCTCTCACTGTGGAAGGCATTTATTGAGCAACAATGAAAAAAGGTACTTCGTAAAGATATATTCATTAAGCATTTACCTTTTTTTGTCTTGTTTTGTGTGTAATTTGTTTAAACATTTTGTTTAAAAGGTTTTACTCGTATTTAAGAAGATGTAAAGTCAAACATGAATATGTAAATATAAGACAATCATGGAAAGAAAAACTAATATGTGATTGTTAGTTTTGGAATTTTCCTCTTTTTAAAGTACATCAGGTACAGTTAGAAATTACTATAATTAGGTTGAGATCTATTAGAATCATCGTTACTGCGTTATAAATGGTGTTTTCATTAATTTTATACAATAGATTTCACTTAATTCATACGTTTCATATACATACATGTAATTGAATAACTATAGAGTACATCTTCTTTTAGATTTTGTTTGTAATGAAGGCTTTTCTTGTTACTAATTGCATTTTGTAATAGTAAGTGTTTTGATCAGGTCTTGTTATCCAAACAGTTTTCTATTATAGAAATATAAATTAGAGTTCAAAATTTTATATATCTTTCTACTTTTATTTGAGATACACTTTCCTCAAAAAAAAAAAATATCTGTATTTGTATTGTAGCAATACTGAAATGTTTTCAAACATAGCTTCGTCAGCACTATTTTACAGTTCAGCCTTATAAAGCAAAACTGTGAAGCTTCAATGAGAGTTGTTAGAATTCTTACTTTGAAAACTTAAAGTAGGTATTTGAGTTTGCAATTTTCCAGTTTTAACTTCTTGAAACTTGGTATATTATTCGTTTTGAGTGTATATTTGAAATCTAAATCTTTTATTAAAAATATTTTGGTGAAGCTAAAGTATAACACAGTTGTATCCACTTTATTATTGTCGGGACGATTTATTCAAACTTAATGCTATTTGTGGCTTAATATTATTTAATGTGTCATAACATACACTACATTTACTTCATATATTTTACATAATCTTGTAATTTTTACTTAAAAATGCATCCAAATTGACACTCATATTTCACTGAATGTTCTATTTCTACAAACTTGCACAAAATCCCCCTCCAAGAATTGATAATCAAATCTATAAAAATATTAT
The DNA here is from genome assembly GCF_049639745.1 of Rhodnius prolixus. NCBI lineage: Eukaryota > Metazoa > Arthropoda > Insecta > Hemiptera > Reduviidae > Rhodnius > Rhodnius prolixus. The sequence continues at coordinate 6,182,094 of NW_027411583.1, read as the reverse complement.
TTTATTTTAATGTCTTTTTATTTTTTTTACAGGGGTGAAAGGGCTAGAATTAAATCTTTCCCCGGAGGCTCCACTTGGTCTATGGCACATTGAAGTGGATGTTGATGGTTCCACTTTTATGACCGTACTGAATGTCTCGTTAAGCCGTGGTTCTACAGATCCAGTTATTCCTGAATTGCCCATTGCTGAGGAACATTACGTTGAACTGAGTTTCTCTCATGAAATGAGACGAAGGTACAAGCCTGGCTTGCCATTCGTTGGGAAAGTAAGTGCAAGAATTTTTATTATCTTACTTATTAATTTTTAAGTTATATCTAATAACTTTATGGTAGATTTACAAAACTGTTATGTAAAATAAGCACCTGCCGTTTGTGTATAATTCGGTTAAAGAGATGCGTTCTAATGAGGAATGAATATTACATATTTTAAAGATTGAACCTTATAGCTCAATTCCATGTGCCCAGTTTTGGTTTTCGAATTATATGTAATAAGTATATAAACTTTACATAAATATTATTATTTATTTTATTACTTTTTAGAGTAAATCTCTCTTAGCAAGGAATTGACATATTACTATAAATGTTTTTACAAATATTGTGCTAACTTTACATAAATATAATATATTTACTCGTATAACGTATACAAATATTTATTTTACTTAAAATATGATTATATAAATATTATAATCTTTTCTCTAGGAGTCTTTAAGTGCTTGATAAGCCTGTTATTTTTGTTTTTTAAATCATGTATGATTTAGAGAAAATTTTGGGTCTATGTGAAGACCATGGTTGGGGAAGTAGACATATTAGATTATAGAAGAAGAAGAAGAAGAAGACTTATTCCGAAAGAGTTGTGGTGATGTTTTGAGACTTACTTTATGCATTAAGCTCAATAGCCAATTTCGAACCACTATAATGTGTTTGAAAATTTCTGTGTATTATTACAGAATCATGATTGGGAGTATATGAAAAAAGCAATTTCAGGATGGTGAGCTGTAAAACAGAGTGAACTGTAGTTCCCAGAATGTTGTTCTGAGGTATACCATCTTTGGTTGAGGAAACAATGATCTTTTATAAACTCAGAAGAACCTAACTGACAAGTAAGAATTTAAAATAGATTAATTGGGTTACTGGTAAAATGCCAAAATTGAGGGCATGCATGCTGTATACATCATGGAAAGCTCCCGAGAAACACTCTGTTTCTCATGAGTGGATGTAGTTGGCCATACAAAGCGATGATCTTGCTGAATAGTAGTGGTTTTCTTGTTGCCTAAATCTGGAATAAATTTAGAATCTTCGAGAATGTTTAAACAGAATTTTGGCGAGAATTTCACCAAGTAGTTAATTATAAACTAATGATGCAGTAAGAAAACAAAAGTTGATGGATAATTATGGAAGGTTATAGAATTGACTGAACATGAATATTTACTCGTAATATTTGAAAGTTGGAGTCCTGGAGAATGCCTTGCATACGGAAGTAAGAAAAACTGCAAATTTTGAAGTATTAAGATGGAGAGATTATTTTTTGGAAAGTTTTAAAGAAACTAATTGTGATTTAATTTACTAGGTGAGAACAGAAGATAGAGGAGCACCTAATATGGCCCAGTTATAAATCCCGGCTAGAAAAGTAATTATAAAATTACAATTATACATTATTTATCGTCGATTTACATATATACCTATGTATTGCTTTTAATAACACCAGATTATTTTATGTATTCCTCTTTAATTTGCTGTTAATTACATTTTCCTTGAGGTTCTAGTTATGTTGCTAAAAAAAAATTGAAAAAATTACCTCTTATTGTACCACATTATATTGATGAACAAATTAAATGTTCCTTCATGTTTTTTAGGGCTCATTTACGTCATATTGGCGGATTTTATGCTAAGTGTGACATTTTGAAAGTAATTAAGACAAATTTCCTTCAATAAATCTTACACATACTACACGCCTGTAATTTTAAGCAAGTTAGCAATAGGTTTACATCTTGTTTGCATCAATGGCAAACCTTAATAACTTGTTTTGCACCCTTTTGCAATTTCTTGAAGTTAGTCTCGCATGTTATAACTCCAACTTGGAAGTGTATAATTCAATTCAGATCTAACCAGGTTCTTATATATTGGCAATACTCAGTGAGAAGTTCCTATTTAAGAGTGGAGATAGTTGAACTATTTCCTTTAATAGTTCTCTTGTTTAAGTTTAGTTTCAAGAAAATTTGTAAATTAGATTTGTAATAAAAGAAAGTCTGCACGTTTTCCGAGATATTTTTCTTGATTCAAATTCGAAACACGACTTCATCCGATAAATATTTAGAGCATATCCCCTTTTTTTTCTAAATTTATTTTAGGATTAATTTTTTTTTTTTCTTTCTACTATCTGGAATTAAAGTTCTAGATAAAATAAATTATACCTGGCTTAAGTAAATCTTAGTGATGTTGAGACAGCAGAAAGGCAGAAGTTCATCCTCTGAGGATTACCGAGGACAGACTTTTAATCCTATAGACGAGTGTTATAAGTTTGGTAGATAAAATGTTGTAGAATAATGTTATTTTTACTGTTACTATGTGATCCCTTTATAATGTGTATATGTAATGTGAGGGCAAAACGTGTTGGGTGTGTCCTTTATATGTTACATTAACTTTTAGTTACTTCAAATATCTCCAGAATTCATTGCTATCGTAGTTCTTGTCTTAAGAGTTGTCTTAACATTTCTTTTAAGAACTTTGTTTTCACTTAGTTTTATATTCTTTGTACGATTTTATTTTGTAATTTGTTTTACTCTGTTCTGTTTTATAATTTCGCTTTATTAATTTTTGGTTTTTGTCTTCTGTTGCCAGATAAAAAGTTTTTAAATTATGTCCAATTTCATCAGCAACACACATTATGTGATTGTTCTGAACATTCTGAACAGAGAATTTGTTTTAGCGAATTATCTGCATATATTCATGAATAGAGAAATGAACAAGTGCTTTAGAATGAATCAGTTTTGGATTCTGAATCTAAAATTCCTGAAACACAGAAATGTATGAATAAAAATTAGGCGATAAATCTCTTTTTCACTTCGATAATCGCTGATAGATTTGACATTTAGGTCAGTCAACAGCTGGGGCCAAGAATAAAATGAAATAATAATGAAAATGTTTGGTGAAAAATTGATCCAACAGAAATGCTATTTACTAAATTCATTATTTAAAATAAATTTAATTCAATTAAATGTTAATAATTTTGGAGAACTCTCTAAATTTCCCAGGAAAAACAAATAAAAGAGGTAATACAAAATTAATTAGTTGTACTTTTACCATTATAATAATTGTGAATTTAGTTTTTAAACAATTATTCATGCCGTAAGTCATGCATTAATAAATATTTCTAACAGTAGGCGCATTTATTTGAGGTTTTAGTTGTAGAATTTTTTAATTCTCTAATCTAAGAATTGGACTTAAGGTTAGTTTAGATCAGATTCCATTAGGGTTGGCTACTCTTGCTATGTTACAAGGGACAATAGGTGATCTGTTGAGACGATCTCTAGTTAATTGAAGCACCTCTCTAGTTTTTATTGTTTTGTTAGTGTTTATGGGAGGAGTTTGGTTTAAAGCTTGAAGAATTGAAGATGACGATGGTTTATTTTGAATTCAATCAATCCCCCTGAACCGTACTTCAATTGAAGGATTCCAATTGATTTCCCACAAGTATATAGTGTAAAATTAAACAACTTATTGCTATAGTAATCAATTTGTTCTTCGAAAGTGAACCCCGAAACATGACACCCAAATCTTGGCCGAAGTCAACAGTAAGTAAATTTTGAATTACCTTTTTTTTGGGGGGGGGGGGTTAGGATTTGAAGAATTTACAGAATGTAGAAATGGTAGTTATAACTGAAATTGATGAGTTTCTATTTAGAATGACGTATGTGCAGCGAATAAATTACCACACCCCGATATATAAGCATTATCTTGTCTTGAAGATTCTACTTATTTTGCAGGAGAAATGGCAGAATGAAATGGTAGGACTGATTTCAAGATCTCTCATCTACTCTTTCTCTCTCTCTCTCTCGTTGAAGATAGATATCTGTACGTGTACGAGGAAGCGAGAGAGAAAAAGTAGGGATAAATCCCTTTATAGGAGAAAGCGAGATAAGATATAGGGCCTGGACTGTACTAAATCACGTGAGGATATCCTTCTTTTTTGAAATGCTTACAAATGGGCTTCAGTGCTGCATGTGAAAGGCCGTTAGTTCCTGGCACGGGATTCTTACTCGTCGTTTCTTCCACACTTCCGGAGTAGTATCCTACGTACCACTCATCTTCCACAGACATTTTCCCCCACCCATCTAAAAACAGTCATTCTTCAAATACCTTGCATTTTTCTCCCAAGTTCGTGGGGCTTATTGAAAAAAAAAATTCATATTTGAAAACACTTCGACTTTCTCATTCGAGTTTTCTACTCACTTGAAAATTCCATTTCATTTATTTTTTTGCATTTAAATGAAAATTATAGTTTTTATGGGAGCACGACCTACCAACTTTTACGGAGTAATCTTCACACTAGTTACTTATCTATCTTTTCTCGTTGCTGTGCTTTTTCATATCAAGTAATAAGAAGTATATAATGTCGACCCCTTGAATCACATCCACTTCAAAGATGCCTGGACTGCAGTGCACAAAGGTGCCCTAATATAATGTGCCACAGACTTCTATGGACTCCTCGATTCCTACACTGTAGAATTAACTTCTTGTTATATGGAGTAACTTTTTGTATTAAAACTCGCCGACTGGCGCAAGAGTTAAAGTTACCAGATAGATAGATAGATAATGCCTTTATTTTACAAAAAAAGTATTCTATACATGTATATAAACAAAAATTAACAAAGACTACGCTTGGTCACTGACCATCAGCGGAGTTTGTGCTACATAACTTAAGTAATGTCTTCCCCTAAATATAGTATAATAATGAAAGAGAAAAATAAGTAAATAAACTGAAGCTTCATTATGTAAAAAATAGTAATAATAATAATAATATTAATAATAAAAAAAAAATAAAATAAAATAAAAAATAAATAAATAGACATAAAAAATAAACTACCAGCAGTAAATAAAACCCTGAGTAACTTTGGAAACATATAAAATTAAAAGTGCAATCAGTAATTAAATTCTAATATTAAACTGAATCTATATTTCCAGGCTTCGCTGCAATATCTGATTAGCGGTAACCACCCTCCTAATCCATTTAAATATGAGATCAACTCTTCTTTTGATAGAGTATTCTTATTAAAATACTTTAGTCTGAATTCTATGAGACAGGGACATACCGCAATAAAATGGTGCAAATTTTCAATCACTGACATACTGCACAACGAACACTGATGCCTGGATGGCTCCCTAAGTAAGCTATAATTTAGGTATATCAACTCCCCCCTGGCCCTAATTACCCAACTGATATAATGTATTGGCAATTCATCGTTCATGTAATTAATTTCAAAATTTAATTCTTTATAAATTCTCCCTGATTCTCTCAGTTTAACTTCTTATTTCTCCTGTTTAATTCTGGGTTTATATAATATATATATAGAATCTGTGATGGGCAAAAGAGACTCTAGGCAAACGAAACAATGAAACGAGTCCACCTTCCTCAACTCATTAGCTTTTTCCCATTACCTAGGATACCAAAAAAATGCTCACTACTTTCTTCTGTCATTGTTCATTAAGTCTTTCTATATTCCTTTTATTTAGGCGCCACGATAGCCGAGCGGTTAGAGGCGAGACGTGCAAAGCTAATACGTATGTATTGTGGTACTAGGTTCGATTCCCGGTCTAGGCCTTGGATTTTATTTAATGTTTAATATGAGAAATTAACAGAAAAGTATGTTTTGCTAGTCGCCAAGGTCCACGACAAGTAATTGGTAGTTGGACATAAAGCCTGCCTGAAAAATTAGACCATTACTTTACATTCCTTTGATTTCTACTATCTTTGATGAGTAATTTGACTTCTCCAGGGCTTTTTATCCGAGAAAATTGTTTTTGCGCTAAATTTCTGTTTTCTAGTTATTTCCAGCAAACTGAACACTAGCATCGCCATGACCTCTGCTTGGAAAACAGAGATCCGGCGCTCCAGCTGTAGGCTGGCCACAATATCCTCACTTTTTATCCAAATTTGACCCGCACTATCCTGCCTTGATTCGTCAGTAAAGTAGATTATAAGTTCTCAGAAACTTCAAAAAGTCATTGAAATGAATAATAAATTTTAATTATACGTACACATAAAATTTATTATTTCAAACAACGCTTTAGCAAGAATAAAAACTGAATATTATTCCATGCTAATTATTAGGGGTAATTCGTTTAAAATAATTACCATTCATTACTTAATTATAAGAGACGATAAAATTAGCAAATAATGAACTTCTCTCCAGTTGGAAATAGTGAATCATAAATGACTATGTTAATAATTTTTCACAATTATCAGAGTTAATTTAATGATTTGCAAATTATTTAGATCAGCTAATTAAATTGCAACCACCAACTACAATGCGTGTGTATGTGTTGTACGTTTATCTATGTATAAGTAAGAATTTATTAGGGATGTAAAGTTAATTTTGACGTCACCTTTTGATTTAGTACACCCTTTATCAAATTCTGGATTGCTACTGTTTTAAAATTATGATTGATGATTGACTTTTTGCAAAGCCCTTTTGCAATTTCCTCCACCCCCGCCCATAGGTGGACGAAAAATGTGTAACTGTTGACGAACTATGTTAAAACAATTTAGTGAAGGATACAGCACAGAGTAAATGCCAAATTGGAAGTTAAAGGGCTTTTGTAACCATAGAGATATTGGATCTATACCGGATTGGAGTAAGAATTAATGGCTAAGAAATTCAATTTTCATTTCACCTCGTTACTTTCATGAATCAGTTGAAAAATCTTCTTTTTTTTTGTTTTGCATTGTACCCAAATTTTGAGATCGAGTGATACAATTTCACGTTTCCGCCTTGTTAAAATTTGAAATGGTATTGTCATCCAACTGGTAGAAAGAAAAGCGCTAACATTTATGATTTTTAGAACGGGTAGATTTTACTGAGAGACTGAGAAGGATATTTCCTGAAAATGGAGAAGATAAAGTGGAATATCCAAAGCTGAATCTTTTAAGTAATCTCTTGAACGAGAAGGAAGGTTTTGTCTTCTTGCAGGGCAAAACAGAGGAGAAAAGAAGGATTGTTAAAATGACCTTTCTAAAATAAAGGAAAATTTTATACACCCAATTTTTGTGTTTGTGTGTGTGTGTGTGTGTGTGTTTAATATTGGGGAAAAACTTAGTCTAAAAACTGAGGATATCACAAGAGGCGATGTTGATTTGACTAAACTCCGCTAGAGAGAGTATATGAAGGGGTATTCTCGTCGAAATTAACATCTCCATCCCAATGTAAACCACTTTCTCTTCCAGAACTTATAGGTAAACTTTTTTACCCTCTTTTTTTAGTTTTCTGCTTTCATTTTCCTTTTTCTTTTACATAAACTGGGAAAATCTCCTCTGGAAAAAACAGAGGGAAGACAAAAAAAAGACTCTACGTCAATTTTTCAGGCCTCAATCTTTCAAACGTTGTTCAGTTTTTTTTTGTTTTTTTTTTTAAGTGAAGATTTTACTTCTATTCTTACATCTTCAAAGAGCTTGTCGATGCATGTGATTATCTTAAACTAATCTAAAATCTTCTTTCTTTTTTGCATTCTCTTAAAAGAGTTGATGAACATTTTGAGACCAGCAAGCATCAATGCTGTCGGCTCTTTTATCTTTCTTAATCCTTATAAAGCTATTTTCAAAAAAAACAAAAAAAAATCCCCAAAACTGCCTCAATCAATCAATATACTCACGTCATATCCAAACACCAGCTACTACAATGCTCTCCCTGGATCCGTCCATGCAACAAACCGTTGACCCTGAACCTCCAGTCCTATTTCAGCTCCTTACCGCTTAAACTATCCATACCTGATAATTTCTTGCAAAGTTTTTCCTTTTGTTCTTACCTTATCCTTATCCTTAAGAGGATTGGTACGATTCAGCTTGTCAGTATCTAGATCTCTTGTGTTTGCAATTGGAAGCTCTCATTAATCAGTGGATTTTTTCACTTTTTTTCTTTTTAAATACTGCCTTTAGAAGATTCTATAAACTTTATATTTAATTTCAATCAATCTATAATTCTTAATTTTATCTCTATTTTATTTTTTATTTTTTTATGTTTTAGGACAGAAGATAGGTTTGGGATTAGGGCTACATGTACGGTGTCATTCAACGTAAAATACAGTTTAAAAAAATTGTGTAATGTTAGTAAAACTTAAATATTATGCATATATTGAAAGTTTGAAGAAAATTACTAAGTATTGGAACTTTGAAAATAGTAGTAAGAGAGAATGATAGTAGTGTTTCAAATACCAGATGTTTCAGTATTGGATCTAGTGAGACGCCTTATACTCTCAAAACATACAAATATATACTTGCATTTGGATACCTATATACACAATATGTGTATACTAAACACAGTTATGATTTTGTAAGAGAAATTTTCGTTTAGTCTCCTGTTACGTTCACCAAAAAGTATGCTTCTTGCTAAGTAAATACAAGATTCCATTTCTTATGTAAATAAACTTTAACTAAACATATACTTACATAATATTTTCTTCACCTAGAAATAGCATAGTTATTTGTCTACTAACATTATCTTACCCTTTCAGTTTTCAAATATTTGTTGAACAAAACATTTCTGTATAAAACTTGCAAAAAAACAACAACAAACAATAGTGGAAACACACATTTCAACAATTAATCACGGTAATAGTAATAATAATATTTATCAGGGAAGGGATTAGCTATGAGGTTAGCATACTGGACTCCCACGCGGAGGTCCCGGGTTCGAATCCAGCAGCTGACCCTTAGATTTTCTCTTCCTAGGAGCTTCTTACAGCTCACTGTCCGGTGATGGACAGTGTTGTCTGTAACGAGAGAACACTGTCCGGAGGCCGGCAGTGCACTGGAAAAAGCTCCGGGCGCCAATAACCTCAGCTGTTGATGCGCAAAAAAAAAAAAAATAATAATAATATCTAGTTATGCTGCTGGGAAAAAATACAAAAAACCCAGCTTTAATTGTACCAAATTATGTTGATGAACAGAAAAATGTTTGATGCGTTTACGTTTTTGCTGCTCGTTTATGCCATAATTAGTTATATTACTTATTAGTTATAAATTGCCCTAATTTCGGTAGGCTAATAGCAGACGTTTAGGTAAACAGACCTTTATCTGAAATTGATAACTTCTTTGCTACATTTTTTTTTAATTTTGGATAATCTATTCTAATGTGATAACAAGACTCATTCAAAAACAGGAATGACACTCTGTTATTTCTTACAGTTTTTATTTGGTCTCAGATAAACTTTTCCACTTTTCGCAGACAACTAAGCTTACCATTAATTTAAAAAAAAAAGAAAAAAAAAAGTTGATTTGAAATATTCTCATGAACCCCCTTCTCTTGCGAAAAATCTAATTAGGATGGAATCATACTTTAACCAGTTAAGGCGTGGAATTTAGTTTTAACCCCCACCCCACCCCACCCCACCACCACTGTGTGCGGTATACACGTCGAACGTAGGGCAAAACAACCAAAAGTTTACAACGTCGTAATAGTCACTTCAAGCACTTTTTCAGCAATTTCTGGGGCTTGAGATTACAGAGCATTCATGTGCTCTTTGAACATCTTGCACCGCTACACGTTATGCATTGCTCCTAGCTAACTAGAGACGCAAGAGCTTTTACATGGAAGAAAAGAGCTTTGAATTCTCTGTGCAAAATGAAATCGTGCTCGTACTGAGGTCTCTGAATCTCTAATTAAGATAAAAACGGCATTGCACATGGGTTGAGAGCTATTTGTGTGCGTAATTCCCCAATCTCTAATGCGGAGAGCAAACATGTACCAACCACTTATCATTTGGCTGACTCCCTCCGTTTAAAATACTTGACAGTTCTATTGGTAAGATAAAGGAAACATCCCACCAAGTAATATTCTTATTGCATTTTATTATAATTTCGAGTTTTTATAGTTAATGGCAATTTTATATTTTTCATAACGAGTATACACGTCGAATGCACCGTATCAGAGATTTGTTTTGACGTGTATACACGTCAAACACGCTTAACTGGTTAATTAGGATGAGATTATTATCAAGAAGAAAGCGAAACTTCCACCCATCAACCTTATTTATCACCTAAAATCACTTTTTGTATAAAAACTTGCAAACGACATTGAAACAAAACCAACGCAAGTTTAAAGAAGCCTTTCAAGATTATCGCAAGAACAATAAATACTTCCGGAGTTTTTACCAAAAACTTGAGGCAACTACATCCGTTAGAATTACCTAGTTTGAGCTAACAGATATATTTTTTTTTCCTCTGATTCACAGAACCTGAGAACAATCATTTCCAGTTGCTAGTCAAATGTTGCAATACCTAGATCGCAGTACATCCTCTTTACTGCAAATGGAGACAGTAACAACATCTATGGACAACTATGGACAATCAATATAATTTTAGGAACTAGACTCACCAAGGATTCTAATGGATAAAAACGCGTGTAAATGTTATTTTCATTTCATATCTTTAAACAAACTCCTTTGCTTTAATAATAAATTTAAATAGTTTTCTTTGTGAAAAGAATGTACGCATTACATAAATAATTTTTTTTTTTCAATTTACATTCCATTAGCGAGCTTATTTTCAATGGAACAAAGTTGAACTTAATATCAGTTCTGTGAAAACTTATCCCTTTGAAGACAATAAGATAAAGTTTGGAAATTAAGTTACTTAGATGGAATCCAGCAATTTGCCGCCTTCAGAAATAAATTATTATCAAGAAGGAAGCGAAACTTCCACCCATCAACCTTATTTATCACCTAAAATCACTTTTTGTATAAAAACTTGCAAACGACATTGAAACAAAACCAACGCAAGTTTAAAGAAACCTTTATTCAGAAATAAATTATATTTATCATACAGGGTAAGGTATGAATGCAATTTTAATGAGAACATTATCATTTTACGAGGCTTTGACGTCTATTCTCTACTATTTTCCATCGTGAAGACATTAAATTCTTGTTCAGTGGCTAGTGTTCGAAAAAGTGTAGGCTTTTTCTTTTATAATAATGGAAAAAACAGATTAATCTTTTACTTTTCTTATCATCAATATTTTTTTTGAAAGGATAAGGAAAATTAAGTATATCTATTCATGATTCCAACGGGGTTATTCTGCTTTTTATCGCTACTTCACATTTATAATAAAATGTATTCCCATCTACAGTACTCGTTGTAAAAGAGCACTTCGAAAATTTCTATTTATTTATATTTTGCATTTATTTATCTTTTTACAAGATTCTATGCTATAGCCTATAAATTATTATGGTTATATGTGTCCATTCCTATCTTTACTTTCTATTGTACCATTAAGTCTCCTTTTAGAATCGAGATAAATGATTCAATGACATTAACGTCATTAAAATGAATTCATAAATCCGTAAATATTATCTATTTTATTGTGATATTAAATACAGTCCAGTTTCTCTAAATTTCTCTTCCATTTTCTCTGATTTTATTAGGTCTATTTAATTATTGTAGCGTATTTAAAAATTAATTTGTTGCTGGTGTTTTTTTGAAAGCTTTAATCTTTCAGCAAATTTAGCACTAATAGAAATTGCCAGTTTACAGTATAGCTTATTGTGCTCCACGAATCTAAGAGAATCTTTGGCAGGATAGCAGCACATAGAACCAACGTTTTTATGTTAACATTTGGAAAAAGAAATAAAACAATAAGACTAGCATGAAAATAATATAAAACAAAATAGAGTCTTTAGATTGCCACAACACTCAAACAATAAGTAAGTTCAACCAACACCAATAACTCCAGAAATATGGTCAAAGAAAATAACAATATTATGTTGGAGATACAGATTGTCAAAGGTTTTACCAACGCAAATAAACTTTTATTTGCAAATGTATATAATATTCATATTCATGGAGCCTACTTTCCTTTGTTTCTTTCTTTCTGTAAACACTTTTATAATTTAAATTAGAGGTATTGTTTCTTGTTTTAACCTGCGACAACAAAAAGTAAACAATAAAGAAGTAAACTTTATAAATTCTTTTGTGTTTAAAAGTCTGTAATGTTCATGCAATAATCCTTGCTTAAAAAAAATTGTAATTATGGTACACAATTTGGGAAGAAGGAGATTGAAATTCTTATTGTGAGTTCTTTATTAATTCTGTATCTGTAAAAAGTGTAGTTGGAGTTATTATTTTCATTTATTGTGGAGGATCTGATATAATTCATCAAAATTTATTTGGAATTAATTGAAAATTAGACTTGAATTTGGTGTAGTAGCCGTTCGAGTTCTAGTCTTGGCAAGCACAACGAGTCTGTCTGTCATCTTTTGTAGAGCAACAGCTTTGCCGACAGTTTTGTAATCTTCTCCGCTCAGTAGAGGTTTAAGCTTTACTTAAATTCATCTTGCTTGTATATACCCTGTCTTTCATCGAAGGGCGCCGCCTGCTCCTTATCTTTTAGAACTCCTAGCTAGCTTACGTATTTTCCCAGGGTATTCCAGGTCAACCTGTTCTCCAATTTATTATTTTATTTCTAAAACTTTTACTAATAACTATTTTTGCTAAAATAACTTTTCCCTAGTACTGCTTTATTCTTAGTATTTTCGTCCTCGATTCATGGGAAAATCCGCTTTACCTAGTTTCTACCAACAATGCAGACATGTGGAATAAAACGATTTATGAGTTTGCAAAGTATCTGAAGTTCTAGCGAGGGGGGACATAAGAGGCTAGAAAACTCGCAGCTATATTCACATTTATTTCCTCCTACTTTATTTTATTTTTTTGGTGTTGTGCTGCCACAATTTTTAGAAACAGAATAAGGTAAATGGATCTACCTTTAAAGAATGGCGTTAGCAGTGGCTGTAACAATTTGCACCTGAGTCTTTCCTCACCTTGATTCATAGGATCTCGTCCATTGTACTGAAGTGAAATACTAAACCCACACCTGCTTCTAACTTTATTGCCTTTTCCAGGCAAATTTGTTTTCTATAATTCAATCTCAAACAATAAACATTGTTTTATTGATAATTATTTAAATTAGGCTAAGAGAACAACTATGCAGATCAGCATTAGATGTTAAATTAAGAAAGAACTCTTGCTTTTAATTCATACCCTAAATGGAAGAAAAAATAACGAAATTTGTGCTTGGCAGGACAGTTACGGTAAGCAGAACATCCCTAGAAGTCAGCACACGGTGATATAACTAAGGTAGATCTGTTCCTTCTCATTAATTGCCAAAATAGAAGGAAGTGTAAGTTAGTTAAGCCAGTTACTTGGGTGTTTTACATTAAGCTGAACCACTATACAAGTAAGCACTCGAAGTTACAACTATGGTGTGTTTGATTCTCTTCATTCATTGCCAAAATGGTAAGAAATTTAAGGAAGTGGGAGCTAGTTTAGTGTGATTTGTGTTAGTAATTTTTGTGTCGATTTTGTACTGGATAATATTATTTGGAGGGCACACTTACTCGACATTCTTCAACAGTAAATATTTCTATTTTATTCGCTACATTTCAATCAGTCTCCGAAACACGTTTTCTACGTGAGGCTGATTAATGTGAAAACAATATTGACTAATTTTAGTCATCAATTTAAAAATTTTGTCTAAAAAATAAAACTAAATACAAATCTAATAAGACCGAAGATAGTTTAATAAATATTTACAATTAATTTAGGATGAGATATACTAGACTGCACGAACGATTGGAACTCACACTAAGGAGCTTATTGATCTTGTTTGGAGGATCATCAAGATGTATCAAAGTAATGGAGAAGACAGTACGGTCCTGTTTCTTAGAGGGGCGTCCCTGACATGCTGACAAGTTACAGCTTGCTTCCCCCTCGTCAGTGGAGGGATGATCAGTTTCTTCCTTCTTTTTTTTTTACGCTACCTCCCAGGGGGATAAAACTTTTTATGTGGGACACACGTCATTCCCATGCTTCATTCCTTAACTTCCAAGCCAAAAATTTTCTTTACACTTGGTATTATTTTGGACCACATTTATTAGTTTTTAAATTATAACTAAAAAAAAAAAATATTATATAAGTTCCATGAAATTTCGTCCAGCATCTCTTTGCATGTTTTCAAAGAACAGAGCTGTGAATGTAAGTAAATTTCCAGAGTACTGTACATGTCGAGCTAGATAAAGGTTTGTTGGTTCCAGGGATGTTGATGGACGCTCACCTGAAAACTGTTGGTAGCAAACAGAGATTGACATTTCTTTGCTCAAATTGCAGGATGCTCTTTGTGGATTAAAAGTTAAGAATAATATGCCCTCGTGCAGGCTACAAAATTCTGGCTTAATACTTTGCTAGGAATGCAAAGCTCGGTTAATTTGATGCTGCAGGTCACTAAGTGTTATTAATGAATAAATAACTTCACTACTGGGCAAAACTTCTTTTTCATTTCTTCTTGGGAGAAATTGAAGGAAATAAATGAATGTTGATATGTGGCGTGAGTACGTATGCCATGGAAGTGCCATGTGTATATAAGCTCATGAGATTGGAAGAAATGGTTGGGGAATGAAAAAAAAAATCTCAGGATAAAGCAGGTTTCCATTGGAGGAATGCTTCAGAAAGAAACGTAATCAGGTGGAAGTGGGCGCTTTACTTTGTAAGCAGAGCAGTCCTGGAGAGTGATGTGACATCACTAGATAGAGGGTTTAGTAGTGACGTGCGATGATGGGGCTGTGAAAGAGAGAGAGAGTCTGAGAGCAACTAGAGTTGGTCCATGTCTTGTTTTTCTTATCTCTGTCATCCATCACCGGCTATTACCTCTAATGTACCACATACACTAATACATTTTTCACAAAATAAGTGTATACATCACGTACACAATGTGTACACATTAAATATTATGTTCCTTCAATATATCTGAAACTACAGTTTATCTATGGCAGATCGCTTTTATTGATTGATTAGATCATTTTTTATTGTCCCAATTCAAACCCCAAACAATTTCCGCTTGAGAATGGCTCAAAAACTAAGTGCTGATTTTGACGCTTTTAAAGCTTAAAGCGTTCATTTCCATCAACTTATGGTTCTTCCTACACTATTCCTCTCTTCATCCCTGCTACTGAGATTACCGCCATTTCTCTTGTCAACCATTATCTCCTATCTTTCCAGCTTTCATCAGCTTTATAGGCAAATAGAGAAAAACTCTACTTTTACATGCTTCTTTAAGCCTTTAACACTCAAATTTAGAGACGGAAATATGAAGCTGGTCTTACTTTTGTTAGCAACTTTTAAAGTTTATAATTTTTAATCATAACGAAAAAACTATCAGCTTTCGCTGAAGCTGCCAAAGCTTCATAATAAGCATGTAGAGAAGTTTGTAAAAAATCCCCTTCGCCAAAATCTCAATAATTTTAGTTTCATCATATCTAACTAATTCTTGTAATGGAATCTGGATTTACTAGTTCGATCTATGCTTGGAAGAAGCTCTTTGGAAGAGAAATAATAGTTGAGAAGAATGTGGTGCTATGTGCTTACAGTGGAATTGCGGTCTGGTTCCTGACAGACTCTCGTTCCAACTATTCAACGTGTACTCTCAGTTTAACAAGAAAATATTCCTTTCAGCTCCTGTTAGACGTTCACCTTCTTCAAGAAGACAATGCAAGGTGGCTAACGCCATTGAACCATTATCGGTAATCAATTAGAGATTAAATTTGGTCACCCAACTTACTGTCCAGATCTGGTGCCTTTCTTGTTCGCTACAAGAATAGGCGAGCAAACTTCACCTATATTTCCTCCTACGGAAAATTCATCATATTATTCAAACTTAAAAAATTAACCAACATTAAGTCATTTCAGAGAAAAAGCAATAATTTATTTTATTCGCCCAATATTCTTTTTTGCAAATTAAAAACTGAATACTTTCATTCTATATTCCATCTTTTAAATTCACATTCACTATAACTTGTGTCTTTTATATTTTGGTAAGTCTTCCTGTCGAATTTTTTTTCTCTGTTTATTTATTTTCTTTTTTCAAGATTGTATTCCACATTTTCTTTTATGAAAAAGGAAAAATAACGTTATAGAAAAGTGTGAAATTAATTTATTTTTCTTTCCTTTGTATATACATATTTTTTTAATTTTCTTTTGACTTCTTTTCCATTTACAAGATTATTTATTCAATTGAAAGAACGTCGTGAAAGAAATGTTTTTTGTTAACAATTTTAATTATCTTTTCTACAAATAAAATCTTTAAAATAAGAAAAAGGGGAATCAAATAAGGACTTATGATAGGTTTAATATTTTATGAAGAGATGTTAAAGAGTTTTTTATCTTCTTTTTATTCAATCTATATAGATTGTAGCTAGGTGAAAATCAGCCAGCGATGGCGCTCCTTAATGGAAAAATGAAGCTTGAGTAGAAAGAAGTTTCTCGTGACCAGTTAAGTTTTGGTAGTGTGGGTCTGCTTGTGGATGATCGTCTTTTGCTGGTTTTTATCTAAATTTTAGAATTTGGTTTAGTTATAGCTTTTTGAAAAGGATGCGTTTGATGAATTTGTATTTTATTGTCAGTTGGACTACCTTGCGAAAGATTTGGAAGTAGTCTGTACCGTTCAAAAGTAATATTTTGTATGAGGGAAAAATATTGAGGTGGAGTTTTCTCGCCTGGGGTGTGTATTCTTCAAGATTGCATGGTATCGAGCAAGCCTTGAATTTGGCATGCTTTTGATTTTTATCAATAACTACCTAGTTAAGAGAAACAAACTATGAAAGTTTCAAGCCTGTAACTTTTCACCTTCTGAGTGGTTAATTTTTTAAATTTTATTTTATTCTAATGGAAATCAATAAATTCAATGAAAAGAAAGAATTATTTCTAAGGTCTTACGATGTGGAAGGCTAAGGTTCAGTGAAACACACTTATTTTACAGGCTATTTAGTTCTAAATCATGTTTAGAGCACGTTGGTTTCAACCTTAACAGTGGACGCTGGGTGGCTAAAGAACCTGGTACAATGTAATTAGGACATTTACACTGTACCACTGTAAGCAGAATACCAAGCAGAACATTTGCAAACAAGGATCACGGGAAAATGGCCAAGTAGAAAAAAGAAAAAGTATCACTTAAGGAAGAAAATTTAAAGGAACTATAAAGAGGTACTGGGAAGTTGGGACAGGTGCCAGGAGTTTGCCAAATAATGGTGAGAAATAACAGCTAATTTGTGAATCTACGGTTAAAAGAGTTCATGAAACTAAATTTATAGAACTTATAAAAATTAATAGAAGTGTAGTGAGCTAAAAGTTGCTTTTGAATCTTTAGATGACGGTACAGGAGTGTTGCCAGCTTCCAAGTTGAAAGAGTCAGCTTAAAAATCTTACAACGCTCACAGAGAAGAATGCAAACGGAATTAGATGCTTAGCTGGCCAAGCAAATCTGCAGAAATAAAGGTTTTGCCTCATTTAATAATTATGAGACAACAATTTCTCTTGGTTCTTCACTAACAATTTTTTTTTCTCCTTCTATACTTTTTACCAAAGGTCTATTGAATAATGATTAAGAACTAAATCCTGAAAAATATATGAACTTTTCGCTGATGAATTTTAATAAAAAGGCAAAAGAAAAGTCATCTAAAAACAAGTCAATAAATCCAGATTGGCCGAAGTCGCACTCATGATTACTCATTAAAAAACAATCATTTATTGTTAAGTACAATTTTAAATTTAAAATTGTAGGTTAATATTTAAGATAATTATGAAATTTTAGGACACTGTTTTGTAACCTTAAGAAACCTTCTTCTTACATGTTAGTCTAACATCCATCAAGGCACAGTGATAGCAGAGATAGTAATGAATGTATTCTGAAGTAAATCAATTATTAAAAAGTAACAGATAATTTACTTAAAATTTACGAATTTAATAGTGGCAACTAATTGACTGCAATATTACGTTCCACAGCTTATTAAAAAACACAATTGTGAGTACAAATAAAAAAATTGTTGGTAATTAAAAGTATTTTTCAACTATTTTAACTCGTTTCTTAATTAATTTGTTTTTCTCAAGTTAATTCAACGTTCTAAAATAATTTACCAAACTTTCAACTGGTGGTATTTTCGTCAAAGTTTCGAGTTTATCTTTTAAATTAAACAATTGCAAAAAATATTTTAATAGAACTCGGTGAGTAAAAACTTTCTTATTGAACCACCTGGATCATTTCAAGATTGACTTTTACTTTTAAATCTAATTTCTACTGTTTTAACTAATCTAGACTATATTTTCTTTCAGAACAATCTAAAAACTCATTAGTAATGTCTTAGGAAGGCTTCAAATTTATTTGACTATCGTCTGTGGAACATTTATTTAATTGCTTCATTAGTAATTACCTGACCTGAGGGCAAATAACTTACTCGAAGAGCAATATAAAGGTTTTTTTTTTGGGAAAAGCTTATTAATAATTCATTCATTACTTATAACAGTGTTATGTATTTTTCTTCTCTTTCTCTTTTTTATTCCAAAAATGGTTACTAATTTATGGTAAGTTTTTACAATATTTTCGTTTATTTTTTTATACTATTTTAAAGAACATTTTGTTTGACAGTTAACTAAAAAATTTAGCCCGTATTTAGCAAAGATAACGCTTAGTCTTGCGCGATTGATTCGGTATTCGACCAGCAAATTCTAATTGCTTAATTTGATGTAAAACTATGTGATGTGAGTTTTCAATTTAAAAGATAAGGCATTGTTATGATGGAGTTGTTTTATTTAGATATTTCTTTGGCAATATCTAGGTCAACCAAAATTACCACTTCACTGAATCTTCATTTTCCGTGTTTTAAACTATTTTCGTGAAAATAGCTCTTAAGTTTCGTTTTTTTTATTAAACTTGGTGTACCAATTGTTTGTTTGGAAGTGTGTATCTTTTATTTTTCCATAAAATTCGATTAATTATTCTTGGAGAGAGGGTTGTTAGGCTCCCCTATAAACTTGCCATTTTTGTTTTGTTTTTAATTGTTGGGCTCTTTCTTTTGTGTGGTGGGGTTTACAATATAAGTTTCGTAGAAAATTGTTCCACCGGAAGTAGTTATTTACTCAATGGATAGATTACTTACTCAAAAAAGGCTTTTGCTTTCCTTTTAAGGTTACATTTCCATGTGAAATATTGTTAAAAACTGTGTAATCTTGTGTTAGATTAAATATGGGTCTAACGATTGGTAATAGTAGAAAAATTTTGAGAATGGTAGTAATGGTAGAGAGTCGTGTTTGTTGTCCACAGCAGATTTTTCCTTTCTGCTTGCATCGTAGTAGGAAGTTAAACCGTAAATTTATTTAATTCCGAATCAAACTTGAAAACTGATAGTTTAACAGAAGTTAATATTTATTAATTTTGTAACTCAAGTTTAGTTTATTAATCGGGAGTTGTAGATGTTTATATATTTGTATGTAAATATATATTTCGTGTAAGTAAAGTAACAAATTTCCATAGCGAAACTAGCAGCGCTGTTATTACAACATTGCATCTCTCTCTGGGATTAACATTTCCTAGAGCTGGTTGAAGTTTCTAGGTACTGAACACTTCTTACGTTATTCAATTACTTACTCTGTCTGTGTGAAAGAGTAAGAGTAATTCTCAGAGCTAAGGGTAACCCACAAACCCAAAGCTTATATTACTAACCTGGCTCAAAGTAGCAGAGAGAACTATGAATGAGAAAGAGAACTAAATATGGTTCGTTTGAGTTAGAAGAGCGAGCGGTAGGAGAACATTCTCTTCGAGTGCTGATTGTTTCATATTCATTGGTAATAATAAACAGCGCACAAGTCTGGTTGGCTGAACTGGTAAACATTAATTAGTGAGCTAAAGACTTTAATTTATACAAGGATAGTGTGGTCGCTTCGTTTCTAAAACTATTCCTTTATTTCACCTATTAATAATATCTATTTGTCTTAGTGTATGGAAATGTATTTAATGTGGTATTGTGTGTATGGATATTTAAAGAATGTTTGTTGTACATGTATCTGTAGGTTTAAATTCCTGATATTCCCGGTTGACTTGTTCGATAATAGACGTTTATTATTCATTAGGAATACGGAACATAATTCTTTGTTAAACAACAATATGATGTATTTACCCTTATTTTAATATTTCCACATTAAAAGGCACAGCTTTTATTAGATTTATAAACATTTCCCAGCGCCTCTGGCGCTTAATTTGAGAAAATACCTTCTATCTTTGCGGTTATAGTTGGTGTTCCGTAGTCCAATTATATGCCTGTCCTGTTCACGCCAAGTATGTTCAATTACACAAATCGTGATCAGTTGCCAATTGGATCGTGATTATTTAAAAGCATGTACTGGTTCGGAATTTTTGTTTGGAACCTTCCTACAGCAGGCAAATGTAGCGGCCTATTGTACAAGTCTTTAGGTTTAGTACGTGGTTTGTTTTCTAACTTTGTAAATCACATGGTTTGTTGGTTTTTTTTTCTCCGACTGCTCTAATCGATCACCAATAAGTTACAAGTTGGTTTAATTTCTGATGGTAAAGCTGACGAAAAAATTGGAAATAGGTTTGAACTTTGATTGGTGCACCGAAAACTCTCTGCAAATGCTTTGTAAATTCAAAAAACCGTTCATAGGTTATGATGAAACAGACCGATATACACAAAAAAAATAAAGCCTGCACATAATTTTTCAAGACAAATTGAAAAGATTGGTTGCAGCTAGAATGATTCTGGAATATTCATGATGTTTTGCAATAAAAGAGAGTAGTAAAGGAGAAGTAGAAAATCAATTTCGATGAAGGAAGGATGAAGATAGTATAGAGGTGATCTAGGATATGTTATAGACGCACAAACACAAGAGGAATGGAAGCGGATGATCGAACATAGGAACGTTAGATCAAAGGAACTGCTGAGATGAAGGAAGCCGATCAATTATGTAGAAGAGGACGTGCCCTAGGTTGGGCGCCAAGCAAAGTAGATCATAAAGGCCTTGGCTAGGGTGTGGCGCAGGGAAAATATCGTTGCAAAACACATACACGCGCGCACGTGAACAGAAAGTACTAAAGATATTTGCGTGCTAAAAGCAAACAGGATGCTTTGGTATTGGGTACTGTGCTTGATGCTTACGTATCCTAGTAGAGCATCATTACTTTACCTAAGCTTTGCGTATGTGTAGTAAGTTTGTGAGTGTATTGGTTATGGGTTTACTTCTTCTGCAATACCTCCACTCCACCGCTACTGCTATAGTCATCTCCTTTCCTCTACAACTACTACTTCCAACGCCCAACGAACAGAAGAAGACTTGTTACAAATAGAGTTTACACTTCACAACTTCTTCAACTTAATTTAATTCTCTTTCCTTAAACAGTTGTAACTTGCACCAATACCTTCTTCATGCGCCTCTAAGTTTATAGTAAACCCTTCGCCTCCATACTACTTTAATCCAGTTTTATAACAAAATACTTAAGTCCCCAAAACTTGCAATTTATTTATACCTAAACTACTAAATCTAATTCCTTTACTCATTTATTTTACATTTAAGTAAGTTTTAAGCCTTTTTTTTCGTTATCTTTCTTTTTCTTGGGTTCCTTTCTTGGTTTGGTCGTGCTCAAGTTTTCTAATTCTGTTACGCAACGTGTAAATTCTATTTATTTCTTGTCTAGGCTCTGAATTTAATTGAAGAGTTGAATGATAAAATTATCGCCTCGAGAATGTCCGCCAGAAATAATAGCAAATTTATTTTACTTATAAATTTTACTCTCTTTTTGAGACAATGTATTTTTTATAAACACTTGTTTAGTAATTTAAATGATTTTTTTTCTTTTTCTTACTCGCTCTTATGAGTAAGTAGTGCAATCGTACTGGTTTTTAATTTTGAGTTATCATTTAAAATACACTTATTGAAGTCAATATATGATGAAAAAGTAGACGCCTTGAACAAATCTTATGAGTTTCAAAATAGTTTTTTTTACTACAATTTATTCAAATATCGGCGTAAATAACAGTGGTTCACAGTACGTAAAATTATTTTTATATTTAAACGAGTTTCTTTTTCATTTAGCAATAATGAAAAGAGCTGACAAAACGCTGTGGAAAATTCCTCATTAAACCACAATTGAGTATAACACTACTTTCAGTAGGAAGGCACTCGTTACAAATATAGAATGTTAATTAAAATTTACAAAAACTTTTATAAAATGTAAATTAGGTAGTTGTTTTTATTCGAAATTTTTCATTAAACTTTAGTTAATTAAAAGCAGCTGTTTTGAAAGTACTTAATTATTTATATATCCAGTTTAAGAATTTCAACTGTGGTCAAATTGATTTCCACGAGTTTCATTGGTGTATTATTTATTTTTATTTAACCACAAATTAGCATTCATGGTTGTTGCTAAATATCAAAAACCTAGTAATTAAATGAGGTTAATATTTGAAATAGTGTTGTTTTTATGTCATGGAAAATGTGTTCAATATAATAAGAATCCATCATGATCTTGATGTATTTCTAGGAACAGCTAGAAATATGTTAAAAGACGGATAGACTGCATCAAGGATAGATGCAGTGGTTGAAGTATCATGTTTACAAAAATCCGTATCTAGAACCTGGTTACCAACAAATCCAGTCACTTGATAAAACGAGGTTCAAAATTTTGGAACTTATCCACCTTGTTCTGTTTTCTGGCATTATTAGTGTAAATTTTGAAGATGCTACTTTACTTAATTTCTTCCCGTTTCTGTTGAGGAAAATGGATTAGCCGTGTCTTGAAGAATCTTGGTGCTATTGATGTTTTCCTCTCGTAACAGCACATACAATTCTTTTACACTATGCTCAAGCAAACTCTGATCACTTACACATTACACACTTTTTACACTTTACAGGCGCCTACAATGTACGTATGTACAAAAAACATTCATCTAAGGAAAACCAGATCGATGATTTCACCAAATTAAGGGAATCAGATTTCTAGGAATGTTCTAGCGAGAGGGGGGAAGCCAGTAAACAGGGATAATCTCTCCGGCGCTCGGTGCCTCGGAGTTTCCTCCCGATCTATCCTTCGGCAAATGACACTTTGAATTCATTTACCTCCAAATACGAGTTGCATGTATAAACCCATTTCTATAAGTCCTTTGAATATTCAGGATTGTAAGTGTTTGTGATATTGGACTGGGATGACCTGCGGAACGACATATATCCAAATTAGCCTATACTCTTTTCTCTACTGGTTTTAAAAAGCACTTGGGCTTTGATATTTGCCTAAGTAAGTAATATCTACCTAAACATTTAAAAATTTTATTCACCAAAGTATATTCCGTTTTTTGGCCAGGCTGAAACAAAGTGATTAATTTTATCTAATCACATAATTTTGTCGCATCACTATGAACAATTTAAACAATATTCTCTTATAATGCTCATCTGTGCTTACTTTATGCTGTCCAGGTAGAAGCAGTAAGCTCAGAGAAAGCTGTACGAGTTCGTGTAAAAGTATTGGACAATACTACATCGATTTATAGCCAGGATATTGAGATGTCCGGTGGACAGGGTAGTTTCCTGGTTCCGGCCATACTGTCCGACAGCGACCTGATTACCTTGCAGGTGAGTAACTTCTCTTTTAGTATTATTACCAACTTTTATGTGAAGGTCATAACCGTAAATTTCTTCCTCTTTTTTTTTATCTTTTTAACTTCTGTGTACGTTTTTATTTTTTTACTGAATACTAGGTAGTTTTTACTGGTTGTAAAAGGAAGTATTGCAATCTTGGTCAGATTTTCACCTAATTGGTTTTTCAAAGAAATTTTCACGAAAACTTCTAGATTTTTCTTTTTAAACCTTTCATAAATAGAACCTCTCAATCTCATTTAAAAAAAAAAAACTTTAAGCAAACTGATAGTAATCGTGTAGATTTCTGTTTTTGAGGTTTTTCCAGAAATATGTCCACGTTTTGAAGTCCTTTAGGCTTCCGTAAGTCCCATGACCTCTAAACTTGTGGGGTTTCTACTTCCGCATAACCTCTTTATTTTGAATCCTAGTTCTACATTCTTTTATTTTTTCTCTCCTAAATGTGGAAGGCGATCTTCACAGCACTTCCCAGGATTACTCTGCTGTAGAAGAAGCTCGATTGTGTTAGATCAGGGGTCCCCAAACTACGGCCCCTCGCCGCCCTTCCAGAAGGGGCATCTCTTTCATTGGTAGTCAGTGAGAGGAGCACTATATGTGGCGGTGCAGTACTACTTCCGATGACGCGGGACAGACGCGTCACGGCTCCGATAGCAGTTTAAAATAACAGCAGAAGTAGGAAGAAAGGCAAAGCACTATAACTAAACCGGACATTGACCATCTCATTAGCCAAAAACAGGCCCATAGTTCCCACAGAAATACTGGGCAGTTTGATGATTTAAATTTACTTGTTCTTTATTTTAAATATTCTATTTTTTCCCGTTTTGTTTTGTTTTTTTTCTTTAAAATAGTTTTTTTTTAAAGTCTGGTCCTCCAACGGTCTGAGGGACAGTGAACTGGCGCCCTGGGTAGAAAGTTTGGGAACCCCCGTGTTAGACTGTTCTGTCAATGCGCATAGTCCAGTCGAAGGAAAGCTATACTTATCGCAATCTAAATTGAGGTTCATATTGGTTATAAGGCACCCTAACGGGTAAATTAAATTATTATATCACGCCCTTGTGGATACGCAAAGAGCAAAGGGTTGGCTACAAGCAATAAATACCCTTCCTTGTAAAGTACAAATCTACATTTCCTCACAGCGTAACCATTCTTAAGGTCGCCATCAAACAATTACACTTCAAAAAATTGCGCATTATCCTTGACTGTATCCAGAAGAACTTTTTGGTGGACCTTACTGTCAAGCGACACCGGCTGACGTTCAGTGACCTTATTCACACCTCCTCCAATCTATAAAAAGTCTTTTAGCTTGGTCATAAGTTCCTAAGGTTTTTAATTTTGTAGTCATTAGTAGAGTTTTAATTCAGTTGGTCAGTCATAAATAAATCAGGCATGTTGTTGCATGATAGCAGGATCTGTGGTGACTTTTCTTTGTACCAATATATCTTGACTGGCCCAATCTGCAACAGTCACTACGCTTTAAAGGACTCTGTATCCTTTAAGGCATCCTTCTTGGACCTCCAAGATCTGTTGGTATAGCTTGGCCAAAAGTGATGTGTCTCATGAAATGCACTAGCACCACATCCACCCACGTAATTTGCAGAATGAGACAAAGTCTCGAAAATACAACCGACCTAGCTGTATGCACTTTCTTCTTCAGCACGTGCCGATGATAAGCTCTCGTCCGAATCACCTGTACCTGAATGTGAAACAGGAAGTCTACAGTTCGTCCAAAAAGACAAGGTGACCTTGGGCACTCAGTTGATAGTTCCTTGTCTACGTATAAGTAGTTCTTTTGTTTGTCTCTAAAATCTGCCGAACACTCCCTGGAGCTTCCACTCCTTTGTGCGCTCTTGACACCCCAGTAGTACTGGGCCAGTACCCTTGGCTTCTCGAGATTTGCCGTTGGGAGCCTTGTGTTCATCTCTTCCACGGCGCTGTTTACCGTTTTCTATTTGTCTGAAAATAGCTCCACATGTTAACTTCATGTCAGTATTATCTTAATTATTATGTGAAACAACAAATTTTATTTTAAAGTCTAAAAAATATAGAATATGTATATACCTATCTACATTTGGAGGGGGACAGCGATTGAAGTGTTTTAGGATTTGGCGAGAAGTTTTGGAAACTAGTCGACACAGTTTACTTCAAAAACAAAGTTTCCGTGTGAGTAGGTAGATTGTGAGGGGAGTAATGGAACACTAATAGAAGGCCAAGAGAGGGTGGAAAATTCTTGGCTGTTGACGCTGCGACCCCTATTTGTCAGATCCCTTCTGTTGCATACCCTCTCACAGTAGGCTTCCCTATATCCCAATCCTTTCTTCGTCAAAACTCTCTTCTATCATCTCACGAGACCACCCTCCTCTGCACAGAGTTAGTTCTACAACTCCTGCTGACTTACTTGTTCGCTGTTGCTGCCTTACTTCCCAAAACCAACTTTAGTTTGATAACTTCCAGCTGGCAAGAAAGATGTCTAGTTTGAGTTGGGAGTAAGACAGATACTTTCTCGCTGTTTCTCTCCTCCTCTCTTTCAGTTTTCTCTTTGATCTTAACTAGGTACAATATTCATTCCCTATCTTACAGCCAGTACACAACATCCCTCCTCGTTTATCCAAATCCACCTTAAGTTTAACGATTGCCAACAAATTTAATATGCAAATGTAGAAGTGTTGCCATATCTATCGCCTCTCCCTCTCACCCTTCCTCCTGTTTCTTAAAACGCTCTTTTACTTTTGAGATCTCATCGGATCTACTCGTGTTATGTCTCCTGAGCTTTTTTAAAAAAAATAGCTAGTTCAAATTTGATATTTCGTTTAGACTTGGACGGCTTCAATTAATAAGATTGTTGCCAAAATTCGATCAACTTTTTTTTAAAAAATTTTAAACTGTAATATTTCTTGAAAGCGACTTGAAGCGAAAGTTAAATATATACTTTTTGTTGGTTATTGGTCACATTGAACACAGATGTTACATGCCAGTCAGCTGTCCAGCCCAATTTAGGATGTGTGTTTTGGGCAAGTGTTAGGGGTTTTTAGCGAAAAGTCTAGCTTACCCATCATAGAAACTGACTCACACGTATCCCTTAGTGTTCTTACGGCCGCTTTTGACCAATAATCACTGATATTTAAGAAATTCCCCAGAAGATCTTTAGGGTAACGTTGGATTTGGTTTTGTAGTCACTCCCATTACAAAGTAACTTAACAAAGGCAAGTACGCTGTCGTGAGTTTGGTACTCACATCATTCCAAAAGAAACCTAGTCGAGACAAGTTGAGCTAACAACGATTTCTGATCTTCAAGAATTAAAGCAACGTATCTGTGGTGATATAATGTTTTATCTGGAAGATGGCAAATTAGGAAATCTGAGTGAATGATTGTTATGGCATTCATAAATAAACGTGATAATCATGATATATATTATGAACATGACAATACATATTATTCTTATATTAATAGAAGAATTAGGTTAATCAGTAGAATCAATTTTGAAAATATTACAATAATAAATATAATTTAAATCTACGAGTATCTTAAGAAAATTTAAAAAAAAAGAACTATGATAATTATTCGGTAAGCTCTTACTTCCGGTATAGTAGATATTCTTTCATTTTTTTTAATTTTAGGACTAGTTTTATGTTTCTCATTACAGAGATGTTAGTTCTACGCATTCTCAGAGGATCTAAAGAAACCATACTATATCCTTCCAAAAATCAATTTCCTTAGAATCTGTTCAGAAATATTGATTGGCACTTGCTCATTGTTGCTTTATTTCTCATTGACCTGGTAAATAAAAAAAACTGATTTAGTTCTTTAGATTAATCTGTAATTTACTCTTGTCACCTAGGCTGAACTGGTGTCTGTTGGGGGGAAAGAGATTGACAGTCACTACGTCCTGGCCAGAGAACCTGTCTACAAGTGGAATTCAACATCAGCTTGCTATCTGCTTGTTGAAGGCCTTCAGGCACCATTAAAGGTAAATCTTGAAACAAAGACAAAGCACTGGAATAAAGCAGTAGTTTAAAGTCAAAAACATGGTTACTTATTTAAACTATTTTACATTAGTGATTATTGCTTTCCTCTTCAGTTTTAAGCGTAGTTTGATCTGAAAATTTTATCTGTTATCTATAAACAATAAATCTGTAATCAATTGATGATGCATGATGGGAAATTTAGAAGAATGGTTTATTTTCAAAGTTCAAAGTTTTCTAAACTAGTGATAAAATTTTGAGAGGAGATGGTGTTTAATGTTGTAATAATGAACAATATTTCCATGCTTTAATTATGTAATTATTCCAAGGATCTATGTACAAACATGGGACGGTGATGGGGTAACGTCGTAGCTTAATGATATATTCCCTGACCAAACCGCAAAAATAAATTATTCAAAGAGTTCCATTCGCTATCTAAAGCCCCCTCCAGATAGGGTCTCAGTTCAAAGCTAATCCTGAGCCAGCTTAAGAGTTGTATGCTACCACCCTAGAAACCTTAATCTACAATTAGTTCCTGCTATATCTCTTCGAGACATTATCACACAGACACTTAAGGAGCTGTTAGTGTGAGGGTTATTTGTTAGGGATTCTCATAACATCAGATAATCCCCGTTGAAGCGGCAAATTCACTTCTCCATTAAAGAATTTCAGCTGCTAACTAATCCACAGCTGGTTAAATTGAATTACGAAAATAATAACCAAATAACCGTGGATATATCAACATTTAACCACCATATAATTTCAATGTTACCAATTTTCAGTATTAGTGTAGATAATTATCAATTATTAGAACCACTAAATTACAGGATTATCGCATTAAGCAGAGATTAATCACGTGATTTACATCATCAGATTGGAATATGTTTACTCGTTACTCAGACTGAGTAGATGGTGACCTGGAGTAAGTAATAAGGATCTCGTTGGGTTGAATCAATTAGCCGATAATCCTATCACGAAGCTTGGATAATTTGTAACCAATGACCCTAATCAGTTTTATTGATTAAAGTTGGCTGTTAAACTTTTCAAATAAATTTTTCAAAAAAATATTTTCTTTATACTAAAACTGTTGAGAGGATAACTCGATGAACAGATTTCATTGGCTCTCTGAACATTCTGTGGGAGTCTTTAAAATTATTACTATTATTATTATTACTTGGGAAATTGCTGTGGTCTCTGGTGTTGGACAACACTGTCCATCACCGGATTGTGAGCTATAAGAAGCTCCCCTAGGAAGGGAAAATCTAAGAGCCAGTAGTTGGAATCAAACCTGGGGATTTCCGCATTGGAATCTAAATATTACTTTTATTATTTTTTTTCATTTTAAATTCTAGACATCCTAGATGTAATAACAATGAATGGATTACCTACCAGCCAAGAAAATTATTATTGTTTTCCGGGAATTCGAGGATAATACAATAAGTGTTTAAGATCATCTTTTTTTCCCCCTCCCGTTTAGACGGATGTAAATATTTCGGTCCAATCCTAGGGTTGTTATTCTGATGTGGAAGTTTTCTAATTGGAACTATGCCAATTGCCTAAAGTACAAATTGGCACTATCCGAGTAGTCCCACTTCTTGTAGTCTCTTTATTTGTATTCCAGTTCTGCATACATTTGTATTTTCTCTCCGGAAACTTGAAAGAGAGTTAGAGTTCAGGACAGCTATTTTCGCCCACCATTACTGTCCGCCGGATTTTCTTCTCTTAAATTTCGTAAGAAGCATTATTGTAATCATGTAGTAGCTTTTCAATTCTAGGTTTTAAAAGTAAATACAAGTTTTTCTGTGTCCTCTGAGTTGTAGAAAGTGGAATAAGTTACGAGTCCGCCTGAGTTGTGAGTCAGTCACTATACGTATATTGTGGTACAGAGCAACTCAAAAAAGAAAAAGAATTATAAAGTGATCAAATTTGACGGCTTCTTTTTCTACAATAACTTTTTTTTTATTATCTCGAGTCGACACTAACAAATTTAATGTTTCAATAAAATTTAATTACGCTGAATAGTGATAAGAGAATTGGTTATTTTTACGATAAAAAAATACTTATTTTATTTTAAAGCTAGCAGAGGCAAAACTGGCACACACAGGCGAGTGTAGTTTACATGGGTGGATCTAATTCGAATCACTGGTCTGTCACTTGAATTATTTAAGGTGTCTTGAGCAGACACAGGGCATGTGACGTCATCAACGACTAAGCAGACCGTTAATTTTGTTAAAGCATGCAAATTTCTTCATACTTCTTTTTTTTGCTTGTAAATTTTAGTTTTATTTTTAAATTTTATTTAATATTATAATATTTATTTACTTTTATTATTAACAATTTAAATTTATTGACAAGAAAATTTGTGTAAGGAGAAATTAGTTCATGGTTTTATAGGTATTTTTAAAACTTACCTAGGTACCTTATGTTACTTTCTCGGGGAGGAAAAACCAAGGCCTCTGAGCTTACCCAAGAGTCGCTCTCCAGCATTAAGAGTCTGATTAAAAGGACAGGTCTGGAGGGTGAGCTTTAAAGTGAGGGGAGCCACAATAGATCCAAAGGGGTCGCAGTGGCCTTGAGGCCGCCCTAATTTAATCTAATCTAATCTAGGTACCTTAAGGATTGGAATATAATCTATTGTACTGATCGGCAGGAGTGCCTTTAGCCTAGGCCATTCCAAGCAGGAATTCATTGCTTTTCTCCCCTCTTTCTCTCTTTGTGTGTGTGTGTGTGAAGTTTCTCCCTTTGTCTTCGTACAATGTGTAATGGTTAGAAAAAGAAGTAAACATTTTACAGTCATATATGATGCTTGTTATCTCCTAACCTGAATACGAATTTCAAAAGCCGGTAAAAGAAAGCCTCTAAACGCTGCCGAAAGAAAGGTCCTCCTTGCAAATTTCTGGTGCAGTACTTGGTGGAGAGGATTGAAGACGCCAGATCAATCAAAAGCTATATGAGCTTTTATTTAGTTTAGTAGACGTAATCAAATTTGTTAAATTGAAATAACTTATTAAGAATTCACATTTATGAGTTTTTCACAGTTTATATCCTTAGTTACATAAAAGTTTCGAGTTTATGGCTGAAAAACCAAAAAAAAAAACAGCTCTAGTGGATTAAATTTCTTTATTTATACGGTGAAAACACTTTGAAGTTTTAATACGTGCAGTAAATCCGCTTTTCTCACTCTTTTCGCTTGTTTTAAACTTTCATGCAGTCCCACTTAGACTGTTTGGTCAAAGAGAATGAAATGTTAAATGATTTCATAATGAGCCGCAAAAGCATTGCCCGGAAAATGGTGCGCTACTCTTGAGCTTTGTATATTGTGAACGTATGGGGGGGGGGCTGTGCATTACCCGTTGTAAATTATTAGTCAAAGTAAGTACATATCACAGGATGTCTAAAAGAGACTTTGTCAATAGGGAAAATTTAGGAGTAGAAATGTTGTGTGTTTTAAGTTTAAATTGAGTTCCATCTTTGCCAAGGCTTCTGGTGTTCAATCTTTGACACGAGGTTCGTTTTTCTTTCTTTTCTTTAACAAGGTAGTTTAGCTCTGTGATCAAATTGATCACTTTTGCTCCCACGAGATGAAACTCCTCATTTCATATACCCCGAAAGATGATAAGACATCCAGGATTTTGTTGGTAACTTCTTGCAAAAGGTGCCAGAAATTAGGAATAACAGTTCAGCGCCCCCATCTCAAACTCTAGCTTAGTTTATCTTCGGGTTGCTTAACCCAAATAGTTGCAAAGATAATTCCTTCTCTACAAGTTAAACATTTTATTGATAAGTTGTCGCTTAACTGAACATATTTTTATGTACATAGATATGCTAGTACATATTTTTTTAAATTTTCCTTTAAATGTTTTATTCTTGTATTTAAAAACAGTGCTAATTTAAAGTACTCATTTTAAAGATATAAAATTTTAATTTCTCTTTTTCTGTTATGATATTTTATAAAGTTTACATATAATAATGTAAACCTTCATTAAAATTACTACACTCTACGAACCATGATATTATAATTTAAATTTGAAATTCTCTGCATAAATACTGAAGGTTTATACTAAATATAAACATCACACAAGACTCCGGGAGAGGGACTTAAATTTAATCAATAACAACAACTAAGATTCCCAGGATTCTAGATGAGAAAATATTTATAGTCCAGGATTCAACATGTTAATGAACAGAGTTTCAACTTGGATAATTAATTTTATAGCAGCGTTAAAAGCCAGGCAGGCACTGAGAGTGAGCAGATCCCTAGGGGTTTCATTAAATTGGGATATTGTTTTTTTACTTATATTGAGAACAAAGTTAATTACATCCAATTATTATTTGTTGAGATGAAATCTAATTTCTCTGATCAATAGAGAAATATTGCGATTGGATCCCAATTTTCCTTATTATTTACCTCTAAATAATGAACAATTAACTTACACTTTCAATTCCGTTATTGAGGAAATGTGAATTAAAATTGTAGGGCTTCTCTGGACCCTCCGCAATTAGCTACTTGGAATTGTTTATTGTAGAAAATAACATTTAGTTCTAGTTAGCGTTTTCTTTCTGGAAGAAGTACTTTGTTCCTTTGAATCAAGGGAAAACGTCAAAGCACTATGTTGGTGTCTTTCGGTAAAATATTATCAGGAAATAGGTAAATTAAGAGAAAATCGGTATGAAGTAATATAAATATAAATATTTATTGTTTAAATTTTTATCTGTGCACATTCTAAGTTACAAGAATCTTTCATTATGTAATAAATTTAATTTGAAATCGATGTGAGTGTTCGAATTTTTTACATATGTCATCATCACTCCTTACATAGCCAAAATTGTGACTTTTTTTTCCTCCCCTGAGACTTTCACCGTTTAGAAGTGGACTAGCCACTTCTTCAGTGATCTTGGCGTCCCTGCGTCTACCCCAGTCAAACAGCACATTGATCCACCTCACTCAATACACCTGCAGTAATTTATATGTGCAACCATGTGGTATTTTTTTTTTTTTTTGTTGCGTTTGTGGCCAAAAGGCTAGAGCTTAAAGCACACAGATATAAGAGCCGCCTGCATTCTATGCACAAACATTAGGGTGCCAGTATAGATAATTTAGGAAGCAATATAGATTTAGCTTATAAGGTATTTATTTTTACAATCTACTTGTTTTTTTGATGGAAACAAAATAATGAGCAACTTAAAAGACTTGTCTTTAATCAACGACATTGTCCAGCACACTATATGGGCCCTGTTCTCACTATGCAGAGATCGCCAATGAGATTAGCCTCTACGGCATTAGCCTAATAATGGATTCTCTAGAATGATTTAATGTCCATTTTAACCCAAAAATTTGCATTTAATGTAATCATGAGTGATGAAGAGTTAGTGGTATAAGCTCTCTTCTAAGTGTCACTTAAGTGATGTAATATGGTGCCACAAACGCCTGCATAACATTAATACGGAAATATGGAAGTAAATTTCTAAATTTAAAGAATATTCAGATGAGCGGAAGTGCTATTTGACTGAATAAATTTTGGTAAATTTCATAATTAGCAGGAAGAGAAAAATAATTCTAGTGTTCCCACCAGATAGCTCTGTTAAGAAGTTATAATAAATATTATTCCCTCAGGAAATGGTTAGTTCTATTGGAGTTTATAATTAATTAAATGGAAAAAAACTTTTTCTTATCTTCAGGTGGTATTTAAGAGACTTGATTCCAAACAAACTGAGTAAATTAATTCAACTGACAACATTCCAAGTATTTATATTTTTCTTAAAACTTAGTACCAGCATGGTACATTATAATTAAATAATGTTATAATGTCCTTTATTATATTTCTCGTTCTATTATGTAGTTTAGCTTGAACTAAAACTTTTAGAAAAATATATTGCTATCTAATAATTGAATTATCTTTTCAGTGAATTCTAGACTTTCTTAATTCTGAAAATCTTTTCTTTTACTCGTAATAACATCATAAATAAATTGTCAAAGGTAAAAAACAATTATTTGATGATAAAACATATTGATTTATTTGTATGTGAGGGATCTGTATGTTAACGATGTATTTAAGATTTTGAATTGTACATTTTTATTTTCCATTTTCTGTACCGTCTAGATTTGGGCATCTTATGTGTTGATAAGTTGGATGAAGCGTTTGCGAGACGCTTTTTTGTTCCAAAATTGCTTATCACAGGCCCTTGTACTTACTTATAAAAGTAAACTTAACTAAAAACAAGTTACTTTGTAGACAAAAATCTTTGAAAGGGTTCTGTCTCTCAGGTATCTCGTAAGTTCCTGACTTTTCAGGAATCCCAAAGAGTCCGTGAGTGCTCTCATAAAATTACTTTTACAGCTAAACAAGTTTCTTGCATTTACGATCCCATTGCCTGTCTATTTATTTTTACAACAATGCTGTTTTTCTTTAGCATTTATAGTATAATGATCTTTTCATCTTGTTACAGCCAGGCGATGAAGCTCATGCAGTAATCCTATCTTCTTGTCCTTGCGATCGAGATCTTCACTACTTGGTCACCACACAAGGTCATGTCACCTTCTGGAATGAAAAGAAAATCTCAGCAGTTGATCTACCGCCGGAAGTCAACATCAATGGTGCTTCCGTTTGCAGATTTAATTTTACGTAAGTTCAAAGATTTTGTCCACCTTTTTAACCAAACAGTTTGTTTTTTCATATGACAAAGTTTTTTTCTTAATTTGATTTACCAACTAAAATTAATTTGCCGTCTTGAGGCTCGTAAAGCTAAGGTGTATTGTGGTACTGGGTTCGATTCTCGGTCCCAGGCCTTGGATTTTATTTAATGGTTAATGAAAGAATTCATTGTAAAGTATGTTTGCTAGTTACTTCCATCCACGACACCAAATTTGGTAGTTGGACGTAAAGCCCAATACTCGTATATATATATATATATAGGGAACCCTCAAATAATTTCTAATGAAAACTCTGAATTACATTTTCTTATTTGGCGAATGCAAAGAAGTAAAAAACATGGAAGAATAATTTATTGGGCATATCAAAGTTGGACAATCTCATAAAAGAGTTTTCCGTCACAGTTCACACAGTATGAGATTTGCAGGGAAAAAAAAGAAAAAAAAAATGAAAGTGAAACAAACACATAAAGCTTTGTAAAGCGTTCTCGTAAAATACTTAATTACCGGTTTTAATAAACATGAAGGTTATATAAAGCTTTGCACACTTTGCCCTCCTTCCTTCAACTCGTGAATAAAGGCATACATACGTACAGCATACCTAATGTGTATATGCTCGAATGAAACCACATTAATAATAAACCTTTAAAAAGTTGGACCTTCTCTTTTATTTCTCTCTTAAGCTTGATGAATACTTTACACAACTACCTACATCAAGTTAGCTGAAGAATGTTTTTTTATTTTTTTGGTAGTGAAGAGTTGGATTGTCGGGAAAGAATAGTAAGCATTCTTTTTTACTTTGCCGAGGTTCGATTCGTTTATTCAATCATTTTCAGGGCTACAAACATGAATGATATTCAAATAATTAAAAGTAATTTTTATACACTCCTGTGAAAAAGTATAAACTCAAGATGAAAAAATCTTTACTTACCGTTTTAAAGCTTCTATTCTGAATTTATTTAACTTAATATAATACCTTGAAAAGTTTGCATGATTTGTGACAATTTTATTGTTAGTCAGATTACATTGCCTGGATTAGCTAGAAAATGTAACAAAATAGTAAAAACAGATGTGAAAAATTATAAACTCAAAATGTTTTAAGTGAGAATACCTTTTAATAATTAGATCTTCCCCTACGTTTTTTAATTACCTCCAACAGCCTTCTGGGAACACTTTTTACCAAGTTTATCAAAATGTCCTCTGGGATGTTTTCCCAAGCTTGGGTGATCCTTTCTTTGAGTTCTTTGACATATTGAATCTCTGGCTTCTGAATGTCCCTTGCCATGAGCCCCCAAAAATTTCCAATAGGGTTAAAATCTGGACTAACAGCCGACCAATTCAAAATATTGGGCCCGAAATCCTCAAACCACTGTTTTGTGGACCTTGCTTTGTGTATCGGTGCATTATCTTGTTGGAAAATTATCTCTTCTTCTTCTAGTAATGTAATAGAAGGCAAAAGAAACTCTTCCAACACTTTTTGATAACTAGTTGCATTCATTTTGCCAGTGATGAATGCAATTTGAGACTTGCCCTTTTCATTGAAAGCAGCCCAAACCATCACTCCACCAACCCAATGTGACCTTCGAGAGAATTTTTTTTTTCCTTTCTTATGTCGTGCCAGTAATAGTTGAAATCGTCTCGGGGCCATCAAGATTAAACATTTTTTCGTCACTGAAAATCACCCTGGACCAAATTTCGCTTTTTTGGATGTGTTTTTCAGCAAACTGCAAGCGCCGTTGTAAATGGTGTTTTTTAAGCTGCAGTTTTCTTTTAATTTTACGATATTTTAAATACCTGGTTTCAGCTATCCACTTCCGTATTAAGCTTGGCATCACACTCTAGGTTGAATCGCTTCACAATCTGAGCAGAAGAAGCACCAGTTTTTTGAAATTTCTCTAAAAACGGCGCGTTTCACATAACTGGAAAATCTTGGAGGCCTTCCAGCTCTTTTATTTTTTGCATAATTTTCTTGGCCTAACTTTAAAAAGTTTTTAATCACACCTTGGGAGCGGTTTAAATTACTAGCGATTTGCCTTTGTGTCATGCCGACTCTTTTTAAGTCGATTATTCTTTGTTGTTCAGTTTCACTTAATTTTATCTAGTGAGTTTATACTTTTTCACAGGACTGTATATACATTTTGGTAAGGAATTTAACCAATTATTTTTTGACCAACTCCCAATCTGTTAATTTCGAAGGGGTCGAGGACAAAAAAACATTTTTTTTTTGTATAAAGTTGGGTATTTCCTATTTTTTTATGGAATATAAGTTCTTGGTGCTGTTTTCCGCTTTTCATTTTTATTAGAATTCCTCTACAACTACCTTTTCTCTCGTCATAATTATGTCAGTGCAATCTGTACTGTGGAAATAATGAGGTTTAAAGCAAAGAATTCCATTTAGCTACATGGAAAAAGAAATTACTAATCGAGAAAATATTGAAAGTTCGTTAAGAGAGTGTAGGTTGTGTAAATCTTATAAGAGTACGTCGCAGAAGTGTGCGAAGAAAGTGGAAAAAGAAGAGAGAAAAATTAAGGAAAATATATTGCGCACAGTAGAGTGGTAACGTTCTGGGTTGTTTTCTGTCCCATGGGTACAGTGTGACGTAGTTTAATTAGGCAGCTTTCCAGTGAGGAACTTTTTGGCTGAGAGTGTCCGTCCCATTCGACGCTGGTTTTCACTTCCATTTCTAATTACTGGCCGACACACACATACTCACACTCAAACACTCCCCAAAACCAACACAAACATCAACTTTCCCAAGCTGATTCTGGGAGTGGAGGATACGACTGTAGACCCTAGTTATGGTATACCATAACCACATGGGAGTTCTCCCATACAGTCTAACCAACCAGTCGTTCTCTTTCTTCTTCCTTCATAGGAAAGGAGGGTATCTCAGCCGCCTCCTCCTCCTCCACACACCCCCAAACTACCACCTCACTTTTAGATCATCACTCGCAATTTCCCTGTAAGAGTTTTCTAGGCCGTATCTATAAATCGCTTTCATACTGTGTGTCCAATTTTTGGCGACCCGCCCTTGGCTGGCTGACTTTCCAAATCCGTTGTGTCCGATGTGATACTCCTTTCTGGGCTGTTATTGTCCCCAGTGTTTATACTGACCCGCCTGCCGCCGCACAGCTTGTTTAGGAAGGATCCTTTTTGTCCTCCCATCGCTTAGGGCCATTTGTTAGTGAGTTAACAGTTTGTCTCCCATTGGGCTATAAATTTGTTACCGGCTAAACGTCTAACCAGTTATCATACTATCTACAGGAAGTTTCTATTCCCTAATGCCATCTGCATTGTAACCAACATATGTATTTGAATTATTTTACGCTGATTGTAATATTCCACCTGTAAGACTTATTATCCTCACGTTTATTAACAATGTGTAATATCCTATCATTAAAATTTGCGACATATGTATATCTCCGAAGTACATGTTATTTTCATTTATTGTCGTGTGAAAAACCACACAAACTACAGAATTCACCGCACATTGCAATAGTTGATCCAATTTTCTTTAAGCATGTTGGACGTTTCAGACACCACTGATTTCGTCCTACACCACTTGTAAGTCTCTGAAGTAAATTTGTGCTTCTTGGGCCCAGCAAACCTTACAAGTTGCAACGGCCGAACATACAACTTATTTATTATCGTGAGCATTCCATGAAGTGGTTTTCATTCATTTGTTTTAGTCTGGTTTTCTTAGGTTTTAATGTTACTCCTAGATGAATATATAGGTTTCGTGACCGTAAATTGTTAAACTTAGGATTCAAGATTGGCCAGGAATCGGTCAAATAAAAAACAAACTCGTCTTCTTGCCAACGTTTCGACAAATATATTGTCCTCTTCAGGGCGTGGCTATGCGGGTTGGTTGAGTTACAGAAACTGTAGCCACGCCCTCAAGAGGCTAATATATTTGTCGAAACGTTGGCAAGAAGACGAGTTTGTTTTTTATTTGACCGTTTCCTCGCCAATCTTGAATCCTAAGTTACTCCTAGAAATATTGAGTACTGGTTGGAGGTACTAGCTAGACGGATTGGATTACTAAGGTGAGATGTTCCGTGGTTCTCCCCAGATTTTAGAAAGAGCAAAAATGTAAGTGCATTCCCCTTAAAGGTAGTTAATGCAGATGTATATGTATGTATATGTCAAGAGTTAGAAGACTACTATTTAAGCTTAAAAAAAAAAAAATGGCAGACCAGTTAATTGACTTTAACCTAACAATAACTTAAATCAAATTAATAACCACTTTTCCAAAACTAAATCAAAAAGGCAGCTGCAACAAAATGTCTGATTGTAACCAATGAAGAGCATAACCTTCACAGTAGATTCATAACCTTCGTATCAGATAAAAGCCCTACGTGTATGTAGATCTCGGCAATTAGATAAAAAAAAAGGAAGTTTATTTCAAGTCCCACATTCCATTCTATGTACTTCAAAATCCAATTACGAAGAAAAAGAAAAAATAGCAAGTAAGTAAATTTAACTTTCCGATTTTTGAGTTGATCATATTCGTTTCTCTAGCAAACATATATGCATGTACACACCCACACGAAAATATATTAAAAAACAGTTCCTTAATTCTCACGCTAACTCAAAAATAAAGTATTTTTGCTATCTACTCAAAACTAAAATCAGTATGATTGCAGTTCTTCCTTCTTTTTTTCATGAGGGGTAAAAAAAAAGGGAAAAGCAGAATAACTGTTATTTCTACTTGAATTCATTTGTTCTTTCAATAACCAAAATAAACTTTTACTTAACAGTTCATACTATTGTGAAGACTAACGCCAACATGTGTTCAAGAGTTAAACAGAGTGACTTTGTTATTACAGTAGCTAGTATAGTTCATGCTATACATAACAGGTTGTGTATAATGTTTAGAGAACAGTGTATACACGCCATCCATAACAAGAACATATGGGACTTTACTGTTAGGGCAGCCCACATGATTTGTCCTTTGTGACCATCTGTAATCAACATGTCTCCATCATTCTAACATACAGACATATACTATTTCATACACTGACCGCTGCATACATGCACGCTATCGCACACACATTCAACTCTAAAATAAATTTTCTACCCTGTTTATATATTGTGAAAATCTTACAATTGTTTCCGTCATGTTTGTATAAAACAATAAGCACTATTGTTTATAACAATATTGCTTATTGTTTTATTTTGCTACTACCACCAAGATCTGCACCAGCGACGGCTCCAGGCGGGCTATCGCCCAGACCCTTCTGCGCTCATCGCCGCGGCCCTCTTACTCATCAAGACATAATGATGATATAGTAATAAACTTTGTAATCAACAATACTGCAGTCAAGACTACAATAGTGCTTTGTACAATACAAATATTTCTATTAAACTAATGAAATAATTTATTTGATACAGTAATTTATTAAACATAACATCTGAGTTTATTGTAAATAGTAACTTGAATAAATATGTAGAAAATGATTAATGGCAGAGTAAATAAATTCGAATAGTTTATTAATAAATAAATTTAAGAAAAACGTAACCAGTACATATCGGACTCGATACATAACCTCCCTGAATCCTTCCCGTATTCTTAATTTGGGGGTTAAAATATCTTGGGAGGATGTTGCAGGAGGTAAATATTTAGACCAGAGAGTGGTTATGCAGATACTGTCAGCATCTTGCTCTTCTTGCTAGAACAGTGCTAGAGAGCGTTAATTTGGAGAAACCGTCCTCAGAACATTAGGGTGCTGCTGGGCTATACCAATGAGTAGTTAACTCTTTTATCTTTCCAGGCCCCTGGAGAGCCTAGATAGTTATTTGCTCTACCTGGAACTTCCCTAGAAGAGACTGGGTTTCGTCACCTGCTACGTGGTGATTATTATTTAAAATAGCCTGAATGGTAAGTGCCACGATAGCCGAGTGGTTATAGACCCGCAAAGCTAAGATGTATTATTGGTATAGTTATAGTAGGTTCGATTCCCTATCTAGACCTAGGATTTTATTTAATGTTTAATATGAGAAATTTATAGTAAAGTATGTTTTTTAGTCGTCTCCGGCTAATGTGGTAGTTGGACGTAAAGCCCGCCTGAAAAAATTGGCATTACTGTAAGCTGAATGAACAGCATATCTGCCACAAGGAGGTTCACAGTTGACCTACTTTGATCGAAGTGCAGTGAGTCTGGGCTTCCTATGTTTAGTGTTCTCTCGTTACAGATACCACTATTTTCCGGTAGTGAGACTCATAGAAAGAAAAATAGGATCTCATTGATTGACGTAATAATGAATTTCCTTTTTTTTTCTTTTCTATCAAAATCCTTTCATTCTATTGCAATTTCCTGTCTGAATACTAGATATACATTGTTTGAAATTCCAAAAAAGGGAAAGAAATTATAGTTACATATATGCCCGAGGATATGTTCTTAGAAAATTCACTCTGGAAAAGCTTTTTTCTCAACTTCAAAGGATGTCTTGTGTATATAAGATACTCACTCATCTTGAGCGCTGTAGAAGACAGTACTTATAGTAGCGTAACTGTATAAAACTGGCAATTCTTGGAGGCTTTCCTTTCTACATTTCAGTTTTTATGATTTCTTTCATGGTTATTGGATACGTCACATTTATGGAATAAGGAAAATCCTTTTCTTCCTCCATTTTTTTATTCTCAAGAAATATTCATTTGGATTTTTTTGTTTTTTTTTTTTTTGCTTAATGCCTCGTCGTGGTTGGGAGAAGTGGATTAGTCATTTCTGCAGGGATTTTGACGGATATTCCAGCCTAACAACAAAAATAACATCTAACATTCATGCAATATACACAAGGCCTATAAACAGCCGTTGATAATTACTCATCATGAAAACTGTAGCTCACCATCACATTACATACAATGTACACTTTTAAAACGGGCCTAAAAATCAATGAACGAACATAATCACTTAAGGGAGACACTATTTATATTTTTTATTACTTCCTCTTCTAAACAAATCTAATCTAATGATAATTTTGTTCAAATTCAGCTCGTTAGGTGGTGAAATCAGAATTACTAACAACCATTGAAATATTTCAATTTACAAATTATTTCCTAAATAAATAAATAAATAATAAAGTGAAAGTTCTATGGTTGAAGAATTTAGATTATTTAAATTCATTTAGGCAGATAGTTAGACCCGCTTGAAATATAAAGTTTATACAGGGTGACCAGAGTTATATGCTCCACCCACTTTTTTTTTAACGGCGGGAAATTTCGAAAAAATAAAAAACACGTATTTAATCATTTCTAGTCTAGTTTATTTTCAGTGATTGACCCATTTTTTTAAACACCTGTATCTCGAGACACAGCATCTAACTTTTGTTTTTCAAATGGAACGTTATATTTTTTTTACATATTTTTATAGTATTTGAGCTCCTAAAAACAACAAAAAATTTTTTGAAATCGGTTAGATTTTTCAAAAGTTATGGTAATTTAAAATATGAAAAATAAATTTCAGTTTATTGTCAAAATTACGTTATTTTTTTTAAAGAATCTGTTCAAACTGGACACAATCAACGGATAGGCAAGCCAAAGCTATGGACTCCCACGCTCTGCTTGTAGCAGCACTAATGGTGGCAAAGACAAGATCTAGGCAGGCTAGAGTTATTCGACGTTCAGGTTGTATTTTCTACAAACGTTTGGTGTGGAGTTTTAGGAAATCAACTAATCGGCCCATACTTCTACAGAAAGAACTTAACTGGTACAAGGTATCTAACTTTTTTTAACAGACATTTTGCCAGTTCTGCTTGAAGATGTTCCTCTACAACGTCGGCTAGATATGTATTTTCAACAAGATGGTTGCCCGGCACATAATGCGAGAGTTGTTGGAGGTTACCTGAACAGAAATTTCCATGAAAAGTGCTTAGGGTCTCATTGTTCCATCCAATGGCCACCTCGATCTTTGGATTTAACCCCAATGGACTATTTTTTGTGGGATATCTAAAAAGTTACCTTAACCCCGTGGCTTCAGTCCTTGATCTGAAACGTCGAATAACTCTAGCCTGCCTAGATCTTGACTTCACCACTACTTGTAGTGCTGCTACAAGCAGAGCGTGGGAGTCCATAGCTTTGGCTTGCCTATCCGTTGATTGTGTCCAGTTTGAACAGATTCTTTAAAAAAAAATAACGTAATTTTGACAATAAACTGAAATTTATTTTTCATATTTTAAATTACCATAACTTTTGAAAAACCTAACCGATTTCAAAAAATTTTTTTTTGTTGTTTTTAGGAGCTCAAATACTATAAAAATACGCAACAAAAAAAATATAACGTTCCATTTGAAAAACAAAAGTTAGATGCTGTATCTCGAGATACAGCGGTTTAAAAAATGGGTCAATCACTGAAAATAAACTAGACTAAAAATGATTAAATACGTGTTTTTTATTTTTTCGAAATTTCCTGCCGTTAAAAAAAAAGTGGGTGGAGCATATAACTCTGGTCACCCTGTATATGGAAATATACAGCTGTCTGAATTTTTTTAGTTTAGAGACAATATTGTAAAAAAACACTTTATTGGATTCATGGGACATAAATTTCTCGTGGAAATAAGGAGTCTAAAACTTTTAAATAGTTGTAAAAAAAACAAGTTCCTTAGTTGTAAGAAAAAACACAGATAAAACTATACATAAAATTAATATTAGTCTAGAATTTGGACAGTTTGCTAATCATTCTCGAACCTCTGCCTCTGACACATTCCAAACATTAATTTTCTAAAATAATATTAACTGAAATCTCGATTCTGAAACTATCAGATATCAATCACTTAACCATTGATTGTTGTTAAATTTATTAGTACAAAATTAACTAGAGACAGGCTGACAGACTAAGAGAGATGTACTGTGAGTTGTATTATGTAGCTATATATGTGTGTACGAGGGTCGTTTGAAAAGTCTGTGCAAAAATAAAAACTACTTAATTTTTTGGGGTAAACCTTTTTTATTTTTCAACATAGTCTCCTTTTAGGCTTATACACTTCGTCCAACGCTGCTCTAGTTTGTTGATCCCTTCCGAATAATAGGATTTGTCCAAGTCTGAAAAATAGCCATTCGTTTCTGCAATCACCTCCTCGTTTGAATAAAATCTTTTTCCCGCCAGCCATTTCTTCATATTTGGGAACAAATAGTAGTCCGAGGGAGCCAAGTCTGGAGAATAGGGGGGATGTGAAACGAGTTGGAACCCTATTACCATTAATTTTGCGACCACAACTGCTGAGGTGTGAGCTGGTGCGTTGTCGTGATGGAAAAGGACTGTTTTGTGGGCCAATCGTGGGCGTTTTTCTTGCAGCTCGGTTTTCAAACGGTCCAATAACGATGAATAATATGCACCTGTAATAGTTTTACCCTTTTCCAGATAGTCGATGAGGATTATTCCTTGCGAATCCCAAAAGACAGTCGCCATAATCTTTCCGGCCGAAGGAACGGTCTTCGCCTTTTTTGGCGCAGATTCCCCCTTGGTAACACATTGTTTAGATTGTTCTTTGGTCTCAGGAGTGTAGTGATGTATCCATGTTTCATCCACAGTGACGAAACGACGCTTAAAGTCCTGCGGATTCTTCTGGAACAGCTGCAAACCGTCCTTGCAACACTTCACACGATTTCGTTTTTGGTCAAGCGTGAGCAATCGCGGCACCCATCTTGCGGATAGCTTTGTCATGTCCAAATGTTGATGCAAAATATTATGTACCCGTTCATTCGAGATGCCCACAGCACTAGCAATCTCACGCACCTTCACTCTTCTGTCATCCATCACCATATCATGGATTTTATCAATGATTTCTGGAGTAGTAACCTCAACAGGGCGTCCAGAACGTTCAGCGTCACTTGTGCCCATATGGCCACTCCGAAAATTTTGAAACCACTTAAAACTGTTCTAATCGAAGGTGCAGTGTCACCATAATGTTTATCAAGCTTCTCTTTAGTCTCCTGAGGCGTTTTGCCTTTCATAAAGTAGTGTTTAATCAACACACGAAATTCTTTTTCGTCCATT
Source organism: Rhodnius prolixus (assembly GCF_049639745.1). Lineage (NCBI taxonomy): Eukaryota > Metazoa > Arthropoda > Insecta > Hemiptera > Reduviidae > Rhodnius > Rhodnius prolixus. The sequence goes on along the minus strand of NW_027411583.1, from coordinate 6,137,798 downwards.
TTTTGAAAATCACTCGCCTTCCTCGATTCAAACGAATGCCAAACACAAAGAAATAGACCGATCTGGCTGAAACTTGGTGTGTGTTCTTCCAAGAGATGCTACTAACTAAACATAACCTCGATACGCGCCAGTAGTGCTATCTCTCTGACTTTGCACGGACTTTTCAAACGACCCTCGTACATATAAATAGATCTGCTCCGAAATTGTAAGGAAAATGTTGCTAATATTTAGAAAGCAGTTACTCCTTAGAAAATTAGATTAAATCCATTACCATAGAAAGTAAATTGGAATATCTATCTTTAAGGAGAATGTAAAACTATTCTAGATTACATTTAAATATTTCAAGTGTAGATAGTTCAAAGGGATAGATAGATGTACATCCTACATAATGTACAGCAATATAGGGGGCTACCTTTCTGATTATACCAGGAAATGAGAGGACGGAAGTGGGAGAATTTTTTATGCTTCTTGTGAAGTTAACTAAGTGTAAACATTTTTAGTATTTCTCTCTCTCTCTCTCTCTGTTTTTTTTCACTTTTCCTCTTTCTTTGTATTAAGCTAAATTATAATGGGGGCCGGAAGTATTAGGGTTTTCTCTCTCCTTAAAGAGAAGCCTTAAAAGCTATTTTATATTATTAAAACATTTGTTTTAAATTATATTAAGAGATGAGCGCCCAAAAATAAATACTGTAAAATACACAGCTGATTTTATTTCCTTAGATATTCTCGTAATTTTTTTTTAAGTTTTCTTTAAACGTATTGAAACCCTCGGTAAGGAGAAGTGGCTTACTATTTCTTTGAAACTGTTTAGCCTCCCAGAAGGTATCCCAGCCTGATATAAAAAACAAAGTGAACTTTTAAAAGCAATTAAAGAATGTTTAGCTAATATCTTCGTTACTTGTAAGTTGTACTCTGTACAAATTTGTGATTAATAAGATTATATTTTGGGGGGGGATTACCCCCAAACAGGAATTATCAATTTATCGATTGGATTTCCCCCTTCTTTTTTTGACATTATCTCAAAAATATCCCCCATGATTTTTCTCTCAACTTTGTCTTACCTTCATTACAATCTCAACTTCCATTTTTTTAAATTTAAATTATTTGATTTATTTTGAATTTGCTGCTAGCTCTTTTACTAAAAAAAAAAAGTCCCACAGACCTGCTTCAGAGGGACAAGCTTAACCTATGTACCTCTCCCCGCTCCCAAACTGTCTTAAGAAAGGTTAAGGATTTTTCTAAGAAAAGTTTTTAAAAATGAAAGTTATAAGTTCTACATGTGTGTAATGAGCTTTAGAAGTTTGTAGAAAATGGCAAAAAACTAAAAAAATGGGTTCAGTAAATTGCATTTCTGGTTGGTTCTGTCTGTAGCGCATAATACTGGGGTCATTAAAAAAAATGCCATGATACGAGGGTGGTTTGAAAAGTTCTCAGAATGTACTAGAAAGAAGTGTCTTACCTCGGTGGAACTGCTTTTATTTTTCAACATAGTCTCTCTGTAGACTAATGCATTTGGTCCAGCGATGTTCCAATGCCTTGATCCCATCTCTAAAATGAGATTCATCCAGGCCTGCAAAATACGTACCTCTCCAATTCGGCTGTCAGTTCTTCCGTTGTAGGAAATCTCCGTCCACCGAGGAAAATTTTCAGCTTGGGGAAGAGATGAAAGTCTGATGGTGCCAAATCAGGGTGAATAAGGTGGATGTGGCAACAATTCGTACCTCAGTTCATGAAGTTTTGCCATGGCAATAACACTTGTGTGCGGGCGGGCGTTTGTCCTGATGGAAGATGACTTTTTTCCTTGCCAAACCAAGCCTTTTTTTTCGCGTATCTTTTCCTGTAGTCGGTCTAGGAGGTTTGCATAGTATTGGCCCGTAATTGTTTGGCCAGTAGGAAGATAATCTATCAGCAGAATGCCTTTTGCATCCCAGAAAACTGAGGCCATGACCTTTCCGGCCGAACGTACTGCCTTTGCTTACTTTGGTGGTGGTGACTCAGCATGTTTCCCACTGCTTTGACTGCTTTTTTGTCTCTGGGGTATAGTAGTGGACCCAAGTTTCATCTGTAGTCACAAACTGGCGCAAAAAATCTTGTTGGTTGCGCTGAAAACGGGCCAGACTTTGTTCGGACATTTCCAATCTGGTACGTTTATGGTCCAATGTCAAGAGTCTAATACTAACTTTGAACTTTATGCGTTTTTCTGTTTTTGGTTTATGTTACTCCATAACACAGGGTCAGTTTGTTAAAAAAAAAAAAACACACACACTTTTTCGCATTTAACGAGATTTCAAGGCGGATTTTTGTATTGAAAGCTTTAAAAATCGATATGCGCGTAATCGCATAATCCTTGTTGTTCAAATAGAGTGGGGGGAAAGTTTAAAAAAACAAAAAACTATAAAAATTTAAGTTTAATCCAGATGCATGTCCTCCACACTCTTCAGATACAATATTTTTTTTACAACACTTTCAGCTTTATCATCGCTGTAACTTCACTTTATATGGGCAGTAAATGTAATGAAAAAAAAACAAAAAATATTACAAAATAGCAGACAATCCTAGCCAAACTTTATCGCACAGTTTTTAATTTTTACGATCTCGTACATGCGAAGAGAATTTATTTTATGTATTACAAAATGTTGTTACAGAAGTAGAAAAAAATTTAATAAAATAAACAACTCAAAACTAAATATATAATAATAAAATATTTAAAGAAAATAAAATAAATTTATATGTAATAAAAAAAACTTGTGCCGTGAGATTTTTTTTTATTGGTTATTACTATTGCATCGACAGGGGGAAGGAAGAGCCGTGATAACTGTAACTCTGCACTAGAGGTATCGGATTTTTCTTTATTGCAGTTTACATATATATATGAGAGAGAGATGCCTTCCCAATCGCTTTAAATATTATTGGAAAACCATAAATACGCTTTTCCGATTTTATCTTAAATTTTTTCCTTTTTTTTTTTGTTTTCTGTAGTATTTGCTCTTTCTAAACTATTCTTTAATGTCTCTATTCATTTTACACTTTCTCTTACAATTGTAAATCGATGTAAGTACATTCTACCTCAAAAAGGAAAAGAAAAAAATACAGGAAGTTGAAATATTACATTTTTCTTTATGTAAGACTCTTTTTAAGATATGAGGTCATTAGTAGAGATACCTAAAAGTTAATCTTCACAGTTTCCTGTTCTTATTGTTTTATTATTTATTTAGTTTTTCTTTTTATTTATTTATTTATTTTATTTTTTCAGTTCAAGATGCGTCAACATTTGCTGAGGTTAATAGGCGCCCGCAGGCTTTTTTTTTAAGTGCCCTACCAGTTTCCGGGCATTGTAAACGTGTTTCATGCTACACTATCACCACCGGACTGTGAGCTGTAATAATTTAGGGTCTTAGGAAGTGAAATGCTAAAGGCAGGCAGCTGGATTCAGAAATCCATATGGTTTTAATTTTCATTTTTGTAATTTAAGACGAGTCATTGTCGCTCGGTGCTTTTTACAGACAGTGTTCTCTCGTTAGATGCTACTTTGTACATCAACGGGCCGCGTGAGCTGTAAGGAGCACCTAGGAAGAGAGAATCTTAAGTGCCAAAAACTGGATTCGTACCCGGGATTTTCGGGTCTTACTCCAGCATAAGCTAATCCCTTCCCTGATTGTTACTGCTTTTCTCGGCGCATCGGCAGCTTGTTTTTTTTTTTTTTTTTTTTTTTGGCATTGGCTTTCGCCCCACAGCCAGCATCGTCTAGGTGCTTATCACTAGAATATCACTCACTCTCCATTCTTACCTACAAATACATTCCCTTCACACATTCATCCCTCTACTATATACAACTATTTACATACAAACTTACAACTAATGGATGGATCAGTACTCTATACTCCTGCCATCCTTATAGCTTAACCAAAATTAAAATCACTGTAATCCTTCTCTAATCATTTTCTTCCATTCATTCTAATCGGCTATAACTTTTAAATACATTCATATTTCATTGCTAGCTCTGCTATAGATTTAAGCACATAAATGTTGGTGGAGAATATTATGTCTTCGTAGCCGAAATGGTGCGTCTAAATACCTGTATATGTCGTCAAACATTCGTTTCCTTTCTACCACATAACGTGGACATATCATTATTACATGTTTGAAATCCTCCTCCTCATTGCAATCTACCAGCTTGGTTCATTAGCGCCGTCTCGTCACATAAAAATCTCTCGTGCTCGGATGGTACCTCCTCCTCCTCCTCTCTCGCTACATCCTTTATAGCTTCCATCGGGAAGAAGTAAGGAGCCGAGGGACCACTGTAGCATATCTTCCCTTCTCAACCCTTTGACCATTGACTCCAGTCGACGGTTGGAAGAGGCCCTTGAAGGTTACTATTCATTTATTCAACTCTTTTGAGGTAAATTTCTGATGCGGGCAATTCAAACCGTGCTTTTATGGGATTTTTACCAATTTTCCCATTATTCTAGCTGTATCTAAAATCTCTTGAGTGTTAGAGGCTTTTTAGTGATCTTTTTTTTTTGATAGGACCAGGTAATCTGTACCTGTAACGATTGTTTATGTATCACACTGTTGAAAGGAAGTAGGTTAAATTTTGATTCCCTTCAGATTTTCTTTCAAAATGATTCAAAATCTAAGGTTCGTGAAGCATATTATTTTAATTAAAGTGTCCAATCACTAGACTTAATGGTGTGCCAATTTGTACCTTTTTGTTTGCATACATATATAATACTCTGTATTCTACATTAGTTGGTTTTACCAGGGGCTGCCAAAAGGCTTGTGTTTACTTAATCTTACTCCCCCTTGTCCTTATAGTTAACCCTGTTTATTCTAGATATTGTGTGCATAACAACCATAAAACCTTCTTGCAAAACCTTATTTACTTGCGCCTCTCCTATTTTTTCTCTCTTAGTCTTGCAATTAGATAGATTTTCGATGTTGAGGTTTTCGCTTAAAAATATTTGTTCTGAGGTCAGCATGGAATACAAAGAAGTTGTTTTTTTTTTTGTTTGTGTGATCTGGAAAGGCATGTCAACGAAGAAAACCTTAAATTTAATTGAACCTTCCCATACCGACGGTTGTGTCCATCGGACGTGACTTGACATACAAACTTCTGGAACAGATTTTCTGATTATCCTGCTTGTTTAGATATCCTGAAGAGGGAGGTACCCTAGTCAGGTGAATGAGTGAGTCAATTTGAGAGATTGGAATGGTTTCTCCAAAAATCTATTGTACTGCTTAGTGGGTTCCCTTCCCTCGAAATGCTGTCTAAATGTCCATGGCATCTTTCATTCTCAATCTATTCATCAAACTGTTTCTGATTACACATCCTTATGTTTTGGAACTTATGTGGCGGTCAATGTTTTCCATTTATTTTCAAAAAATTAATATATCTGGAGCGGTTATCAAGCCGTAGATGGCCATGACGGAAGTAAGTATGTTCCGTTACTGACTCTTCGACATTTGACTGACTTGTTGCCAACTGTATATGGACATTTCCTATTGTATTTGTCTTAAATTTGACACAATGATTAAACCTCAAAGAAAATAAAAATTATGTTTAAAAAAGATACAAATTAGAGCAGAATTCATTATTATGTGTATTTTAATTTTTCAATTAAAACTGACATAATTATATTTACCAATAAAACCGAGAGGAATTACGTTTTTTTACATTTTGTTTTATTTTTGCATTCTCGTTCCACCAGCTTTCTCGGCTTCCTTATCACTTTATTTTAATTTTTTCTTCTTTCTCTTTAGAAAACTTTTTTTTTACAACTTCACACTTTTTTTTCTCTTTCTCCTCTCTCAGTGGCGCTTTAAGCTGGCTAACTTGTTCACGAAACTCTTGTATTGTTCTGGGATGGGTCTCCTAGCTCTGTTGGCCGTCCGTTACTCATTATAAACTACATCCGCCTCTACTTCATCCTCTGCTTCCATAATTTCAATGGGCTGTTTTTTAATTTAGCTCACGGCGAAGAGTTTTTCTTTTCTATCTTCCTCCCTTAAACTTCCGCTCTCGATTCTTATAGCTTAACATTTTTTTATTTAAATTAATAAAGTTTTTATTACTTATATAGAGGATAATTAATTTTTTTTTATGCTTTAATTATTGTAGGAAAATTAATTTACTATTTTGATAAAATTGAAAAACGGTTGTTTCCTTACCTAAACTTAGTTGCAGTAGATTATTTTTTTAATCTTTTAAAATCAGCGCAGCGCTGAAAAGTGCCTTGAACATAAGGAGATTCTCATTGTCTCGGACCGGCAGGTTGCACTGAATGCGCGCTAGTAGTTTGTAAAATAGCCTCATCCCTTGTTTTTTTTTTTAGAAATGCGGGGTGTCCCTAAAGCCGGCACAAGAAGATAGTCTTTGAGATGGTGCCAGGTCATACTGGAATCAGAAATAATGAAGTGGCCGATGAGCTGACCAGAAATACGAGCTCTCTACTCCGTTTATTGGTGCATAAGCTCTTCCCTTGGAATCACCAAGTGCACTCTGTGCGATCTGCACTTAAGCAATAGTTTAGTAAAAGGTTTTCTTTGAACTTTGGCTTTCAATTTTTGTTTTCGTTTGGATCGTTTTTGAGCTTTCTGAGAGGAACTGTCATCACGTTTTCTGTAATTACTCGTATATCAAGTTGTGGTGTGGGGGATCATTGTATAAATATTGAAACCATCTTTTTTTTTTTGAGTATAAATTCCAATTTAAAATAAACAGATTACAGTAATGGTAATAAAGGAAGATTCTATAAAACTATGGGAAATCAGTTATCCAGAAAACCACGGTTTAAGGGAACTGTCACTAATAAATGGGTTGTTACGACAATAAGCAGGCTGAGAGCGAACCACGCGGTGTGCGGATCGTATCTACACAAGATCAACAAAAGGTCCTCTCCTCTTTGCGTAGATTGCAATGAGGAGGAGGATTTCAAACATGTAATAATGATATGTCCACGTTATGTGGTAGAAAGGAAACGAATGTTTGACGACATATACAGGTATTTAGATGCACCATTTCGCTCCGAGAACATAATATTCTCCACCAACATATATGTGCTTAAGTCTATAGCAGAGTTAGCAAAGAAATATGAATGTATTTAAAAGTTGTAGAATGAATGCAAGAAAATGATTAGAGAAGGATTACGTGATTTTAATTTCGGTTAAGCTATAAGGATGGCAGGAATATAGAGTACTGATCCATCCATTAGTTGTAGTACTTTTTCCAATTAAGACCCGGCAACTCCTAGTTTCCTCTCTTATATTCCCCCATTTCGACTATGGTTGTTTAGTGTATGGCGGTCTATCTGGTGATATTGAAGCTAAGCTTAAGCGCCTCATGAACTGCTTCATAAGATTTATTTTCAGCATTTCCAGAGACTCTCGCATTTCGCACTGCTACGATGAGTTGAAGTGGCTTTTTCCTGTCTATCGCCGCCAATATTTTTTGGCTTCTTTCCTTTTTCAAGTCATCCAGTCTCAAAGGCCTTCCTATATTTTTCAACTCCTTAAGTTTAAATCCTCCATCCATTCCCGTAACACTAGATCTCGCTCATCTGATCTTTATATTCCCTCTCACCGTACCTCATCCTTTGACAAGTCCTTCCTCATACGTGCTACCTCTCTATGGAACTCCTTGCCTTCATCTGTCCGCCATGCTCCTACCCTATCCATCTTTAAATTCCGTCTATTCAGTTATCTCCTTTCTATTCAGCTTCCTCCGAAATTCTAATTGTTTTAATTCATTTCCTTAATTTCTGCTGTTTTATTATTTTATTTTTACTTTCATTTTCACTTTTGTAAATGCCAAAAAAAGAAAACAAATAAAAAAAAAAATTGAATTATGTGATGGGAAGGAAATTGATTGGTTGGTGCCGATTTTTTTTTTCATTGTATCCATATTCCAACTGTACTGTTAGAAAATTAGACTAAATTCAACTTTCATTTTATAACTTGAAGTTGGGTTAATTTAAAATTGATTACATGGCTAATGATTGCTTGATAAGGTTAAAAAAAACTATCATAATTACGTTAAGAGATTAGTAGAAGAAATGCTTCTTTAAAGTAAATAAATCTCAAGTAATAAGGGATTTAAAAGAAGAAGTAGAAATTATCTTGAGTTGGATGTATGGGTACTGTGTGAGTTAAAGCTGTAAGCGGATCTGGTGGACAGGTAAGAGAGATCTTGTCTAGGGTGACTATTTTGGTTGACGAGGATGTTTGGCGAAGAGACAGGAGAGGAGGCTTGCTTCCAGCATCCCGGGCTGATCACTACCGCAAACAGTCTATGCAAATATCTAACGTCATGTAACGGCTGCTCGGCAGGGTAACACCAGTATAACCATGGACTTCCTCTCGCTTACTCCATTCTTTCTTGTTTGCTCTCCTCTCCTGTCTCTTTATTGTAGTAGTAGTAGTAGTTGTCGGCCCTCCGCATACGGTGTCTTTACCGCCTTCTCCCATTTTCTCTACGCTGTATCCTCCCTCACACCTTCTCCGTTTGTCTTTGGAAAAAAGTTAGGCCTCCCCCGAGCTTAGTCTTTTTTCCTCCAGCCGCCTTGCAAAACTCCGATGTTGCCTCCTATGTCTAGAATACAAATGTAGGTCATGCTCGTGCTCTGACTTTCACAAACGGAAATTCAATACTTTATCCCATCCACAAAGCTAACTTTTTTCTTTTTTTTTGTGTGGAATTCTTACTTGAACTTGTCATACCCAAGGATATCATTGATTATCCAATTTTATAATTTGCATTACATTTGTGGGGATAGAGTTTTCGTTTTTCCCTATAATAATAGAAAATTAAGGGTTATTCTTTAAAGCCACAATTCTATTCAAATGAAAATTGTTCGCAAAAAAGTTGAAAGATGCATAAAATATTTTTTTAATTTCTCTTACTACTATTAAAAATGGAGTATTGAAATTGTGCATATTTAAAACTGTATTATTTTCTAAATTGATGGCATACCCACTTAAAACAAAAAGAAAATAGAAGCCATTGAGAAATTTCCCAAAAATCTGTAAAATAGGAAACTAATTGGTGTGGCCATAGTTACGACTAATTACTCCTTAACAAAAACTTACAGTTTAAAATGTTAAGTATAAGGGTTGATTAAACGCCAAAAGGTACACAAATCAGCGAGTACCCAACATTTCATTAATACCTCATTAATATTTAAGTAATTCTACTGCATTAATTTTCATTAATAAGTTATTTTTTAGATTTTATTAGATATCACAGACCCTTATGCTGGCCATTTTCGTCTACAAAATATATGTTCAAGTAGCACTGTAGATTGACTGTAATATCTAGTTATTTATAATAATCAAACTATTAATTACAGGTTAAAAAGAAAAACGTTATAAAAAATAAAATAAAAATATGAGGCTAAAAAATTCAAAACCTTGTTTAAAAAAATGCTTACACCAACAAACATCAATGATTTTGTTTATTTTATTTATTTATTTTTATTTCTTAAATAAAAATCGTCGGTTTAAGTTCATTCTTCGATTAAAGTAATTGTTATTTTATGAAGTAGTCAAACGTTTATAATAATAGGTAATAATTATTTGGCTTTATCGCAAATAATATAGTTTTCTTCAATTACATTCTCCATCTAGGTGTTCTTCCCACAATGTTGTATATATGTAATATAAAGTAAATAAGATATGCATATATTTAGGACAGCTAATTATTCCAGTATTTTACTATAAGTAAAATTAGGGGGACTAAATTAAATTACAATAGAGAAATGAATAATTATTGTTTAATAATCTACTTGTTATTAACTGTGTGTTAATTGTGCTCACGAATATTTCGGTAAGACGAATTCAAGACAGTAGCCTACTCTAACTTTGTCTTTTTCTACTTTAACATGCATGTACGTATATGTGATTTATCATAATTATAACAAAAAAATAATATAAATGAAGTGGCCAGCATAAGGGTCTGTGATATCTAATAAAATCTAAAAAATAACTTATTAATGAAAATTAATGCAGTAGAATTACTTAAATATTAATGAGGTATTAATGAAATGTTGGGTACTCGCTGATTTGTGTACCTTTTGGCGTTTAATCAACCCTTATACTTAACATTTTAAACTTAAGTTTTTGTTAAGGAGATTTTTGTACCTTTTGGATAGATTTTCCTTTTTGTCTATTTTACAAAGTTACATATCTGCTTTACAGATTTTTTTAAAATTTGGAATAAGCAATTCTATCATTATAACCTGATAAGGTGTTAACTACCACTGGAGAGATCTTTTTAAAAAATGATTGTAGTTGCGGCTCCCAAACCATCCTCAATAACAATTTTTTTTAGAAAGCGTTTTGAATAACATAGGAAGGTATTTGTACGTAAATAGCAAAATTAAACTGCGATTTCAGTACTTCCTTTTAAGAGGAGTAAGAAAAATAAACTAGGATTGCAGTACTTCTCCCTAAAAGGCAAAGAGGCAAAGATTTTTTAATCGAACAATTCATTGATTTAAATCGGTTCACTCATTGATAATTTAAACGATTGCAGTACTTCCTCTTAGTAGGAGCAAGAGAATCAGCAACGTAGAGGAGCTTTAACCACTTATTCGAGCTGAATTTTATCAAAATCGGACTAAGCGTTATAGAAATATTGGTAATAATAGTTTTAGAAAGGGCCTTATTTGGGTGGGGCAAACTCCCCTCCTTATGAGGCACGGTGCCGAGACTTTTAAAGTGCAAATCTGTAAAAAATTTCGATTCGAATGACACTTCATTCATAAAAATCGGTTCACGTGTCGATAATTTGAAACGATTGCTATACTTCCCCTTAACAAGTGTAAGAGCTGATCGCCGCTTTAATGTTACGTAGGGGAGCCCTAACCCTATCATCCTAACAAATTTTATCAAAATCGGGCCAAGATTTACAGAGTAATTAGTAATAATAATTTTGGAGGGGGCCTTACATAAAGGGGGCTAACTCCTCTCCCATTCGATGTACAGCGTCGGGACCCCCAAAAGGCACATCTACATAAAATATTGAATCGAATGACACCTCATTCATGAAAATCGGTTCACGCGTTTTGGCGCTACGTTGTTTACAAAAAAGGTAACAACAAGAACAACAACAACAAGAAGAACAAGAACATTTTTTGAAAAAGCCGTTTTTGCTCATTTTCGGCAACTTTTTTCTCGAAACCTATTAGATCTGGGTGGTTGCAAAAAAATTACAGTTATAAAGGAGGGTTTGGAGTAAGATTTAAAGAAAATTTGGGAATTTTATCTTTTATAGAAAAAGAGAAAAAAAATTGTCAAAGTTGGGTGTTTTTCAACGTTACGCTTTTTCGTGCAGTTTTTGATGGTCAACCCTTATACAACTGTCCTACCGGACAGTTTTAATAAAATTTACACTATCCATTTGGTTCTCTCATATACATCAATTTCTATAGTGCACAGCTGGAGTACTGAAATGGAATGTACATATTGATCCAGATAATATCCAGCGTAACTGTTACTATTGAACTGAAGGTTCCATTTACCCGCGGCAAACTGTTCAAATAAATTCAATTTATTAGTTAAGATCCTTAGGAAAGTTATATTACAAATAACTAAGTAGAGCTTACATTTAGTTCCTCGGTAGTTGTTACTCGGCTAATACTATTATTTACTTTTTACACTCAAAAGAGTTCTGGGTCGGAACCACCATTACCTTTTATTTCCTGACGACAGCAGTACCTAGTTTTCTAGTGTAGAGGTAAATAGAAGGTAAAACAAACTTAGGTAATGGGTAAGTGACTTTAGTTAATTCTAGTTCTAATTAGTTTGGTACCCTGTCCTGACCTTTTCTAAAACCTTGGTTGCACCCTTTTAGAGTAGAGACCTCATTAAGGTAATATTCTACTTATTCAACAGAGATTCCCAAATATAAAGCAGATCAAAACTCTTCTCCTTTCAGGAAGCCAAGGCCAGAGTACTTCACAAAGCAGCATTCCTGCGGCTCAATTTTTTTGGGTGATAAAAGTAAGTCACCTAGGTTAGAGATCCCTATAGAAGTTCGAGAAGAAGTGGGAGAAGTCAACTACTCCCAGGAGTCAACTCATTTCTCTTTCAAGAAAAACTTCTCCAAGAGGATGCATGATCTGTAATATTTCCTTCTAACACCAATTTTAATTACCATGCCCTTTCAGGAGACTTTCAACGCCATCCAGACGTTGTAAGGATCCTCAAAAAAAAGTGGGTTCAAGAGGGAACCTACTCGCTAATATATTGTCCAGGTTGACTGAGGTTGACTCCCTTGGCCAATCTCTCAACAATAGTGTTAGCTTGAAGATAACTTCACTTCCGTCCATGGGGGATATATAAGAACACATCCTCAACGGGTACCATCTAGAGGTTAAGATCGGATTTATTCCCATCTCTTTTAAATCCTCCACTCTTCTTTTTAGACATCTCTATGCATTCTGAAAGAGTATCTAACAGATACAGAGTAATAAGATCACAAATAATGATTCTGTATTACTTCAATAAAACGTAACCCCTTCATTCGTACTTAGAAGAATGGTCCATGAAAGAGGACCATTGAGCTTAAAGAGAGCAAGACATTTCTCATATTCTAGTTTATTTAGAAAAGTGTTAGGTCGTCCGCTGTTATGACTTACATGGAAACCATCGTTCTTTAGCGTGGATTTTGGGTCGATTTCAAGTAAGTTACGATACGTTGACGTTCGAGAAAGTTTGGTTTTATCTGTTAATTCAATCCCGAATAACGTTAGTGCAAAGAACGTTGCTCCGACATTTCAAGGATCTAGTCGGAAGTAGAAAACAAAAACTAAAATTCCTTCTTTTTTTGTAATCCATTTGGTTATCAGAAGTGTAATGATGCTGTAAGGGAGAGTCGAGTGAGTGCAGGTCCAAATATATTTTGAAAAATAAAAAATAAGAGATTGAAAGAAAAAAACAAGTTATGAAAGAATGTTATTTAGAAAAGAGAGTACTTATTTCTTGTCAAGCGTTTTCTTATAACAGAAGTGTCATTCAATTTTCTGTCTTTACTGTTAGTACATTGTTATCTTTAAAAACGTTGTTAAGAAAGAACGTGTCTAGTTTTTCGATAGTTGTCCATTAAGTCAATGTTATTTTCTGTATTTTAGAAATTAATCGGCAAGTTAAGAATGCTAATTGTTTAATTCCTTAAAATATCCACAATTTAAGAAATGAACTTTGTTTTCTCTCTCTCACCTCCTAATAAGAGAAATTACGCTAATCTTATCAAATTTTCTAATTTGAGTTTCCAGCCATACATGAATGTTTTGTGCGCCCCGTTCACTCAAAAAAATATTTGTGTTAGTACGTGTAAATTTTGTGATAGGATCAGTGTTTTATTTTGCAGTGACCTTTTTTTTTCTACAGAGTTCTATGAATTACGAAGCAATTGTATGTAGTTTTAAAAGTCGTCACTTGACTTTTTAAAGTGACGTGGTGAATGAGGCATTAAAGTTTACAACAACCTAAGTAAGATATTTAGATGAATTCAGAATCTGAAATTTGGAAGTAAAAGTGAAAGAGTTCACATGGAATTCGATTACATTCCTCGGGTCAATGCAACTCTGTTCCCGGTTAATTTAAAAAAAAAAAATGTATCGAAATATCCAGAAACTTTTATTTTATTCTATTTTGATTGTTTAAATTATTTTTTTGATTGTCTTGTGCAATTTATAATCAATATGATTGCATCGGTCAGTCATTCCAATCAGCTGATAAAAAACTACAGAGTGTAACCTTCCCATCATCTTAGGTACACAGTGATATTTCGTACCAGCCATTAACGGTCTTAATATTCATTAAAACTTGTTATTGAACTGACAATAATTATATTATCTGATTGAAGGGAAAACACAATTAGCATGGATTCATCCGTAATATGTACATGCTGGTATTCTTTGAGTAGTGAATCATTTTGAACTCTTTTACTTTGTGACTTCATATTAGCAAACTCAAGTGTCATCTCCTGTCTTACTTAGCAATGAAAAGTGGGATTTGGCGAATAAGGAACGTAGCGTCTTGTAAGCACTTGATTTATTTATTGTTTAACAAAAAATGGGCTATTCGAGTTTGTAAAACAAGGAATGTGTTTTGTTTCCAACAGATCATGTAATGGTAGCAGGTAGAAAAGCAATTCAAAGCAAGTTTAACAAGTTATTAGTAACCATAGGGAACATATTTTCTGGGTGTTTAGTGCATTTGCCTCCCACACAAAGTTGCTCTGGGGCCTTATCCAGGCCTACCCTTAGATTTTCTCTTATAGCTCACAGTCCGGCGATTAGACTTGGTGTTGTCTGTTAGTAGTGCAGTCATAAAGGATAACAATAACTGAAAAAGGATCCGACTGCTAATTGCCTCAGATGTTGACGCGTCTTAAATTAAAAAAAAAATTGTGTTAACTAAGTTCAGGAAATACCTAGGCTGTTTACATAAACTGAATATCTGATTATAACGGATTGTCCGGGTTAAGAATATACATCGTACTAATCATTTGTTTGATGAAACGAAATTCATGAAGTTTTTGAAGAAGACTAATCTAAATACAGTATTGCAGAAAAAGTTCTGGGGTCATTCGAAAACCTTACAGAGACATGAGTAATTAGTTTTGACCGTCAAATTATTAATGTTTATTTTTATAGTTTTAATAATACGTGTTGCTTAAATCATTGTTTTTAAACATTTTCCCTGTTACAATTTGAATAGGAAAGTGATTGTGTTGTTTTCTAAATGAAAGAATAGTTTTTAAAATATAAAAAGTTTTATATGCTTCTCAAATCAGATACCCCCTGAAAAATTCTGGGCGTGCTCCTGATCAAAACTATAAATGTTTCAATCGTGAATGATAGGATTTCTTGTTTGTAGCTGGGGAAATAAAGTAAACACACTTCAGTTCTAAACGATCACAAAAAAAAGAAAAGAAAGAAAGTTGTGAAAAAGAAATGAAAAAGTCATCCATAAATTACAAACTTATCTGGAAATAAATTTTCTATTTCCCAATTTCAGTGGCAGGTAGGAGAAATAACAGAAGTCCAAGGGCTTCTTCACAAACTTACTTATTCATTTATGGTGTTTCTCTACTTCAAACATTCTGGAAAGTCTTCTGACCTGACAATAATTGATGAAGTCACCCTTGAATGGCACATGCCTTTTTTTTCATCTTGGATAGATATTTTCTCTTACCAGGGTGACGTAATTTTCTAGCAATTTTTATTCAATTTTTGCGGTTGAAAAATTTATGGAGTGAAACATTTCCTTTATTTTCAACATTGGCATACATTTATTGTAACTATTGACTTACATTCCACCAGTTCAGAACCAGAGAGACATCTCTAGAGGCGCGATCTCTACACATCTTAGAATTATTTTCTTTTTTAGTTTGATAAGTTAATACATTACTTTGTAAAGTATTTGTTTTCATTTAATATAGACATAATCACTTTTATAATGATGATGTTTCCGAGAATATTTATCAAAATAATAAGCAACATGATCTCTTTAAGCTATAAAATAAACATTAACAATTGGCAGTCATAAATAATAAAGAAATGAATTTAAACCGATGCCTTTGTGAAACGTGCTGTTAAGTTCCAGGGCCAGAAGTTAGGAGAGCCTTCGATGTTTTTATAAAAATGTAGGGAGCGCTAAATGTTCATTGTTGAGAACTGGAATTTCATAAGCTATTGTCTTGCTACATTACAGTTTTTGTGTTGTGCATGATTGGGAAACTTTGTATTCTTTCATAAATTTTCATCTATGCAATCTTCAATTTTTTTCAAGACGGCCAAAAGAGTCAAATTAAAAATACTCAGCAAAATTTAATGAGAAGGTTATATCATTACAAACAAATAGTAAATATATATAACGTTTGGTCTCTTACCTACGTCAAATAAGTCAAAAATGGAAAATTTAGAATCACTGGTCCCAGCATTGCGATTTATTAATATCAGCTTTTATATTTATTAATCATTAAATTACTTTTCAAATCTTAAAAGTTATATATTTTACAAAAGAACAAAGCGGTTTGTTTAATCACCTACAACTCTTTTAAAGGTGATCCTCTTAAAAACCAAGAACGTGGGTAAGATACGCAATGTGTGAGAGCGAATGAATTCTTCTGACTGTACATAAAAATTATTCTAGATTTTGTACGCTATTAAGTTTTCACTTATTTATTTTAATTTTCCTCCAGCAGCCTCTTTATTTTCGCAACAACATCTTTATTGTAAGAAGCAAAGTTTAGGAGAGTTCAATATCCAAAAAACAAAATTAAAGAAATTTGAATTGAGGAACAGTGGTGGTACTTCTCTACCTGACTATCAAGAAATGGCAAGGTCACATTCTTCGAAGACGTCTTGATTGATTATGTTAAAGTCAGTGGTACTAGAGGTGACGAACGAGAGAAAAATGTGCTAAGAAGTTCATGAAATTTGTTTAGCATTAGTTGATTTACTTTCAAGAAAAAGATGATGAGTTTCCGTTTATTTGGTTTGATTCTAAGGATTTTTGTTTAGATTTATTATGTAGTTGATTAGACCGTTTGATTGAACACCAAAATTCAAGTCCGTAAGTCTATTTGGGTGTAAGAATGATGTGTACGTCTGTCGTTTGTTTTCTTAGTGAAAATCGTGATCAGTTGTCTACGTCTTTTTAAAAAGTCGGTATTGTTTGTTTAACTTTGGTCTTTTGTCGAGAATCAGTGTTTCACGTCACTAAAGTAATAGAGTTGTGAAATATTTCTTTCAGGACTTATTTTTGAGACGTATTTTAACTGGAATTACATCGTTCCATTGAGTCCCAAAACTCTGTTTTCTTCGTTAAGTTTTAAGTGAACTATAGAACATTTACAGTTATAGCAATATTTCTAATGGCAGAAGAAAGGCATAAACGTCATGAGAGAAAGACATAGCATTAGAGGAAATTTTCTGAATTCTTCTCCTAGAATATGGTAACTGTCTTCAGCCACCCTTTGGTCTACTTAAAAGAAGAGCTAAGTTTCATATTTAGGTAGAAATAAATATGATCATGGACAGACGAAACATCATTACATTTCGTACACGATGAGAAACGACTCCTTTATGGGAATATCTAGGGAAGTGGTTGTTTTGGAATTTAACCGGGTTGACCATCTAGAAAAACGCGTTATTAATACAACCAATTTTAAGTTAATTGTAGACATTATTAGTCATAAGATCATTTTACTGTTTTATTATTAACAAAAAAATATCTTTTCTGTTAACAGGTTTAAAGTGAGCGCTGCTATGGCCCCAGTAAGTCATCTATTGGTCTATTACGTCACAGACGGAGGAGAACCCATTTCAGATGTTATCTCTTTCGATGTAAAACTCCTACAGAAAGAGGTTAATACTGTATAATTGTTGATAAGTACTTTAAAATTGATAAAAGTGAAGAGAATATAAACTATTAAAGAGGGGTACCTTTTGAATATTTCAATTAATTCTCCCTTCTAATTGCTTTCATAATTTTTCCATTTTTGAAAATTCATTTTGCAAAAGAAGTTTAGAATAATTATTTTAGTGTAATTTTGTAGAGATACAGTACTAGAAAAAGTCTTAATTGAGCCTAACGAAGAAATAACAATCATTTTTTGTTTATTGAGTTTTTTGTAGAAAAAAAAAATCTTGCTTTGAATTGCTTATTGCTTGCTTCATTTGAGATAGAATTTGATAACTTAATTGATAACAACTCAATTTTCTTGGCCTGAACTTGAAGAATGAAGAGTATTCTAATTGATAAAAGTTCAATATAAGCCTTCAATAAAAAACGAGCAAAACTTTACGTAGCTTAATAATGTTTAAATAAATACGTCAATTTAGTGACAATATTAAGTAACCCAGTGAAAAATCTAAATTTTTGAAAACAAAATGTTCATTTAGATACAAATTCTTGAGATATTCTAGCACTGATTTTTTTTAACAGAAAGATGCTAATGATCTCCATTTTCAATAATACCATAGCTCCTGACCGTCAACCGGTCTAAACTCATACGTTCAACTTGTAAGATTAATTATGTGATTGTAAGCAAAAGATACTTGAAGGTGGCATCGCTTGTATGTAAAGAATAAAATATACCCATGAAGAGATCAGACAAAATAGTACAATGATTGGCCATAAAGAAAATTGTTTTCTAGTTAAAAGATGTAGGAGGTCAGGACAGACTCCAGTAGTAGTTTCTGCCATATTGTTATTACAGGAAACCTTCCAGTAAGAAGCCTCTCCATTTCTTGTACCCTCTTTTCTATCCCCCTTGTATAGTCCATTTAACCAGGATACCATTGCTTTCAAAGAAAATAAAAAAAAGGAAAAGAATACCTTAACATCATCCACCCTATGGAAACACAATACATTTCCACAAGATAGAGAGGAAACCGATGGAAAATAAAGAGGTTAAGTAGAGGTCTTGGCAGAAAAAATAAGAAAAAAAAAGATACACAACAAACTATTGACCCATATTTCTTGGTATAATCATTTTTAAGAGGAAAATGTATGATAGGTTTTCCTTTATTACATTTTTTATTTTTAGCACACTTCATTGCTTACAGGAACAAGATATGGTATATGTAAAATATATATAGTATATGTAATGAAAGATTCATACAAAACGTTCAAGTCAATATTTCTATTTATCAAACTGTTTTTTTAAAGTTTTTCATTTTCATACTAAAAACATTTCGAAATTGAGTTTTCTCTGGGAAGATTTTCTCTTATAATACTGTAATGAAAATTTTGTACAGGCCTTTCTAAAAATTATTATAAATAATTTAGCGATTTCTTGGAGCCATTGCTACAGGTTTTTTTCCAATCACGAAGTTGTACCTTTCTCTATCTTCTATTGTTTTATCTTGCCGGCCTATTCTGTTTCAAGAAAAGTCACAATTTTTCTCAGGAATTCTTAAAAGTGTTACAGTTTTCTTCTTCTTGACCTTAAACATCTCGCATTCTTTTTTTATACTTCAGTAACCCCTGTAACAAGTCAATGCCACGGATTTCATGCGACCTCCAGTTCTCATCCATTAAACTATCCAGTAGCTTTTTCGATTTTCTCCTTTTCTTACTTGTATGAATAGTACTAGCTTAAAATCTTACTTCGCATATTTTGTGGATCCATTCTAGTCATATATCCTCTATATTTAAGCTCCGCAGTAATGTGAGCAACAAAGCGTTTTCTTGGTACTTTAAACAGCCTTCTTATTCTTTTGAACTGTAATCATTCCTGCCTTAAAAGAAAAAAAAAAACAATGCGATGACAAAATAGTTCAAGGGTATCTAAGATAATACCACCGATACTAAGAGAGAAGATACTATCGAAATATTTAGATCCTTACCGTCAGTGTAACATATACTATTCATTCCTCTAAATGAAATTCGAAGTTAATGCATTCAAAAGCTTACTTCCATTCCATTAATATTGCCTTCATCATTTGACAATGCAACAATCAGTCTAAAGCTCTGGACAATAAGGCCAATGCAGTTGTACATCCTTTTCTTTGTTCAGGAGTACTTGCAATCGAGTAAGTAGACTGGTGGCTGTATGCCTAAATTTAACTGGGCACCATAACCTTCAGCGGAACAAATTTAGAATTTGGGTTTAATAGCCCCACTTGTTATCTTTGAGACGCCACGGTAGCCGAGCGGTTAGTGGCGAGACCTGCGAAGCTAATATGTATTGTGGTACTGGGTTCGATTCCCGGTCTTAGGCCTGGGATTTTTTTAATGGTTAATAAAAGAAATTTACAGTAAAGTGTGTTTGCTAGTCGCCTCCGTCCACGACACCTAATTTGGTAGTTGGACGTTAAGCCCCGCCTGAAAAAATAGGCGATTACTTTACTTTTACTTTGTTATCTTTATCTGCAGGAATGAAATTGAACCCAGAACGTATAATTCTTCAGAGGGTTTACCAGAATGCTTCTCCATTATTGGGACAGCCAAATCCTATTCATTATATTATTTTTGACTCTTTCTTACTTTTTTCACTCTGAAGAAGGTGAAAAAAGTCCAAATTCAAAGTTAGAATTAGTATGCAAATTTGAAAACCATTTTTACTAGCTTAAGAATTCTTTTACTTTGTATCCAAACTTACAGAATTATTTTTCTTATTCGGTGCCTCTTCGGGACTGGCAGATCTACATTAATGCCACACATTTTGAGATCAGTTTTTTTTTTTTTATGGATCCTAATTCTTTTACTTAATAATTGACACAACATTTATTAAACTATAATTTATAATTTTAAAGTTACGTAAATAACATTAGAATAATAAATTTTGAAACCAATTTTTAGATCTTCTACGCAATAGCTTTTTTATCTTCTATTCTCTGTAGAATGCACATGTCTTTTCGTTAGTGCCTCTGGTAAAAACTTCATGACACCCTGGAGAGCAATAGATACAAGTTAGACAACCACAAGAAAACTTTTTTACTGGTAATAAAGAATCCAACTTTCCACAGACCAAACTAAGCTTAGGTGGATAACAATCCAACTAAACTGTATCTGATGAAAAACTAAAATGTTTGTGAGTTAATAATTTTATGTATTTATTTTTTCTACTTGCTCAAATATTTTTCAAAATCAAAATAATTTTAAGTTAGAAAAGGTTATTAAAATGATTTTTGGCATTGTTGATGATTGTGATTATTCTTCATTAAAAAAGTCACATTTTTCTCTGAAAAAAAATAACCTCTAAATGAGAATTCATTTGGAAATGCCATAATTTTTCAGGTAACGGTGAATTTAGAACAGAAAAAATTTTGGTATCCTGATGAAATGATGGATGTGGAAATACTGTCAGATTTAGATTCACTGGTATGTCTTGTTGGTGGAAGAGGAGCTGAACAAAGATTTACTAAAATGTAAGTTATTTTAAATAATCATTAACAAATTCAGAGGTTATATATTTTGAAGTTCCGAGTAGTTTTCATTATTTAACAGTCAGTGGTGTTGAAAATACTGTTAGATCTGCAGTGCTGGACAGTAACGCGGATTTTATCCGTCTATAACGCTTGCGTAATCCTGAAAGTTTCGGACTTTGTTTCTAATGTTTCCGTCTCACAACTTAAAGTTGCTGACGAGTCGAAGTTAAATTATCTACTCAGTACTGATTAACCTCTGATAATATTAACCTCCGAAACCGGTTAGAGATACAAAAAAAAAATGCGTGCTAAGATGCGAAATCAGCGAAAACTCTGGTGTTTGGATCCATATTTGCAAGTTAATATTTGGCCACATCAGCAACTTTGTCTGCTTGCAGCATTTATCGGGCAATTCAGTATGTTCACTTGTGATCAGTTAATGTCCAACTATCTGACACCACAAAAAAACTTTTTGAAAAAGTCTAAATTGGAATAAAAATTATACGTAGAAAAGGAATTTTGAAGTATCTTACTTTGAGATTTAACTATTTGCATTTATAATTTAGGTCGGGTGGTGTTGAATTGGATTTTACTGAAGCTGGTGTAGGTTTCTACCAAAAAGATTGCACTCAAGACAATATTTGGCAAGAAATTAGAGGACATAGACCCCCGACAAAACACAGTGTTATGTCTGATCAAGGTCTAGATCAACTTTGGTTATGGTCATGTTTTAATTATACGTGAGTTTTAATATTATTAATTTAGTAACTGCCATTTTAAACTAAGCATACAACTTTTTATACTCAAGAGTACGAATATTTTATTAGGGTGGACATTGAAGCAAGAGGAGTTCAAATTGGTTCCCCACCAGAACCTGGAAAATGGTCTTTATGGGCCCTGTCAGTGTCGCCATCGCTTGGATTGCGTTTCTCTTCACCTATAAGCATCACCGTATTCCAACCACTTGAAGTTGACTTCCGTCTCCCGGCTGCTTTTCGAGTGGGTGAAAGTCTTGAAGTGGACATAAAGATTGGCAATAATCTCAATTCTTGCATTGATGTAAGTAAATTTAAATTGCTGAATCAATACGTAGGATTTACACAACTTCCATTGACAATTTTTTAGATTAGTTTCGAGGAAGTTGACATTATTGTCATCCTTCGCCACCGCGACTTCCTTGCGTCGATTATGGCACCCTTCCAAGGTAAAGATCCCAGTTCCAGGTCTTCTGTTCAGTTGTACATAGTAATCCTGAAATAGCTTATAAGAAATTAGATGTGTAATTCAAAGAGACAAACTCTCTGCCACAAAAGCTTGTCTCAATAAATAATACGTAATATGATGTACTTTTACTCTTCTTTCTGGAAAAGCCTGTTCAGGTCAGCTGTTTTCAGCCAGCTCATAATAGCCACTAGGTCATTTTGGAGTAATTCTGTAGAAAACCTAAGCGATTTGCAATTAATAAACTTTTCCCCTGCCTGGTTTTCACTACTTTTGCGGCGGCTACTGGAGTGTATGTACAACCTCCCTGCATTTTACTAGTTCCCACCTTTTTCTTTTCGACTTTTATGAAAAATTCTAAAAAGACTCAGAAGGAACTAACATCTCTTTATATGTCGAAGAGGTATTAGTTTTGGGCTGCCCGAGAAAATGTTTCTAGGGTTATAAGTAATCTTCTCAGCAGCACATTTTTATTAAAATTAGTTCTATCTGAAAGAAGATGGGTGTAATTTACTTATATATCAAATCTGATTTATCAGGGAACGGAATAGCTATGAGGTTAGCATACTGGACTCCCACGCGGAGGTCCCGGGTTCGAATCCAGCTGCTGACCCTTAGATTTTCTCTTCCTAGGAGCTTCTTACAGCTCACTGCCCGGTGATGGACGGTGTTGTCTGTAACGAGGGAACACTGTCCGGAGGCCGGCTGTGCACTGAAAAAAGCTCCGGGCGCCAATAACCTTAGATGTTGACGCGCCTTAAAACATTAAAAAAATAAAATAAAAAAATTTTGGTATATTAGTAACCCCTTATTATGTTGTCATTATTGAGACCATTGGCAGATCCCGTTCCTCAGCTGCGTAACCAGTGAGGCTTCCTTGTAAAAAAGAAATACTAAAGCTTCCAGTATGAGTCCCTTTCTTGCCTAAAGGAAATAAGGAGCTTGTCTTTCGACAATCTGTATAGAAAAATCTTGCTTCATCTTACAGACCTTTGGTTAATATTGAATGTAAGATACAACTTATGAAGCGTAGTAACGTCATTACCAAATTCGAGATACTCTTTGAGTATCGACCTAAGTTTGAACAAGTCTTTGTTGACTTGTACGCAAATATCTAAAGTATTCAACTTTTAATATTTATGTTTTGTTTTTTTTCAGGTAAATGCACTGCTAACTTTAAGCAGTGGAGCACATTTTTTAGGTAGTAGTCAGCCGTTTGTTGCTGAAAAACTAAGATTGGGTCCGCATGGGGCTACTTCTCTGGTTGTACGAGTTGTTGCTACTACACCAAAAATTAAAAATATGACAGGTTAAATTACTTCTAAAAACTTTTTTTTTAAATAAATAGAGAGAGATATTTTTGGTTAATATTTCCAAATATAATTTCCTAATATTTTTGTTTTCTAATTCATTTCAGTGGAAGTATCCGCTTATCACAGCGATACTTGTCAGTCTGTAGTTTCTGAAGTTTCATCGAATCATTCACTTGTCGGGACATTGGTAAAACAACGATCAATTATCGTACATCCAGAAGGATTGATTAAAACCCACATGGAGAGTGCATATTTCTGTGCTAATGGTATATAATATTTTTGTATTTTCTCGTACTAGTTAAGCAAAGTATTGTGGAACATTCCAAATTTACGAAATCAAGTCGTTCACTTTCTCCATTCTCGAGTTGATGTTTTTTTTCGTTAACTTAATATAGGCTCGTGGAATCTTTTTGTATGCTGTCTGGGTTTTCTATCTATTTGCAACTTCGTTCTTCACCTTAATAGAAGTTCGGTCGGACTATACCGCTGACTAGCTTAATAGATCACAGTTCAATAGATACATATCTGTATCATTTCTAGTTGCCTCAAATTTCCATAGCATAGATTTAGCTATCCTAACTCCTTTCTCCGTGTGAAGACTTCCATCATTACTGCTCCCTAAATTATACATTCGTACATATATGTTCTTCATGCATTTAGATCTATAACATTGATCTGTATAATTTGTCTAGAAGAATTCGTTTTGTGGCAGTTCTGGGGAGGCATGGAGTAGACTTCCCTCACTTTATTTGTCATTTCATCGTAATATTCAATTTACAGAAATGTGTTGGTGAAATTCCGATTTCGTATAAAATCCTATTACTCATTATCGTATGAATTTTTCTCTTTTCTGTGATTTATCTACTTATTATTGTTTATTTTATTTTTTTAAAGTCTCACACGATTGTTTTTAGTTTGGAATATACATTATGAATACGAAAAATATATAACTTATTTTATTAATTTTGTTTTTTTGTTAAATTCTTCATTCTTAAGTATAATTTCGTTGTAATGTGCAGTTTTATTGTGAAGATGGTTTTCTTTTAGTCACTAAAAGAATGATTCATAAAAGAGAAAAGAGATCATACTGAACTTTAAATTTTTCTTACACATTTCTTCTGGCCTATAGACAATCTGTAAATAATTGTTTACCCAGGTACAATTTAAATAAATGGGAAGTATAGTTTAAATTAAATAATCAAAACAAGTGAGCAATGATAATAAATATAAACCCTGAAGATGACCTAGTTCTTAGATCAAAAACTTGGCAAAAACAAATAAAAAATAAGACTGAAATAGGCCATAATTTCACTTTTTGTACTTAGGCAATAGTTAATGTAGTTTTATATTGTGCACTGTCTGCAACCTACATGAGCTGGAGACGTTAGAACACATCCTCTTGAAATGCCCTATTTATGCACCTGTCAGGAGCCATTACCTATCCAAATACATCCAAGGCGAAGTTGATTGTAATACACTAATTGATGTTTTGCAGGTGGACAGTCTTCGGAAGTTGAATGACATCTTCTGTTACATTGCGAGCGTCATGGGGCTGAGGTCCTTCGCGCTCGACGAATGAAGTTATTTTTATGTTCCATATTTTTTATTTCTTTAATTTTTGGTTATTCGTTGGGTGCGAACGATCTTGCTTTCTTGGCGCCGCTGTTGTGGAGTGTCTTTTGACTTTGGGAGCTGCCCTCTGGCTAGATTTTCCGTTTGGGGGTTGACTGAGGCAGACTATTTTTCACTGTACCTCTTAATTGACTACAGGTTATGTTGGGTTTATTGAATTGCTACTAAATTTAAAACATTGAAATATTTGATTTAAATATTATTTAATTAAAGTATTTGTATTGTTATTTAAAATATTAAAATTATGTTCAATCTAGTTTCGTCTGGTGATATTTAATTGGCTTTGTATAACTAATTTTGAGTTCAATTAATTTTGTATTTTGTTTTAAACAAATTATGTTATATGTTATTTGAAATTGTACCCTACTCCTTGCTACAAGGAATTCCCTTATAAGCAATAAAGTTTATTATTATTATTAATGTAGTTTTAAGATTCGGAGTTTAAAAAAATGTACTGTACTTCAAGGACTTAGTAAGTTTTTTTAAATTATAATCTAACAAACTTGTATTAAAAAAATGACATAAGGTTAAGGTAGTTTTTGTTCCAGAACAAATGGTGATATCAACTGCTAGTGATTTTACATATGAATTCATTCCTGCCCCACGAAATAGAGAAGGAATAGTTTTAGAAGTTCGATCTGGAAAAGCTGTACATTTTGCTCTTTCCGAAGATCAAGAGGTTACGAATAAAATGTATCAAGTGATAATTGGTGACCAGGATAACAGCATATCTTGGATTGGCCGAGGGAAACATGGTAAAATAAATTTCGATTTATTTTTTAGAGGAATCACTTGGAATTTAGGCGATTTAATTCTAATCTATATAATTCTATGTCTATAATTAATCAAAAGGGATTTCATTGAATGTTCGTTAGGTTATACCGTTCATCTATATACCACTTCGACACCTCACATATTGTCCAGTGATGAGTCACGTACATTCTGGCTTAGTTGGGATAGAAGTGTAATTTCATTTGGACGAGGTCCAGTAATACATGAGCAAGTGGTGTTGAAATGGAAAATTGACAAGAAGATGAAAGTCAATTTCATTGGCTTAGCTACAGCCTGGGGACAATCGGCCGAGTTCAGGTATTTATTATATCTTCTGGTTAAGAAAGTATTATATCTCCTGTAATCGTATTTATTAAATGTTTTCTAATTTTAAAATAGGATTTGGAATTACAACGATGAAGCTGGCTTTTCCCAAGTGATTCATCTTGACATTCCTAGATCTGTGTTGCCTGGATCAGAAACAGGGACTCTGCTAGTTGCTGGAGGACTATATCTCCCTTATTTATCTATAGTGCCTCGCCCCACGTTAGACGAATATAGCAGGTATGGATTTACAGAATATCTTCTTTGACATCTTTTCCCATCTTCGACTGACTGATTTTTGAAAGTTAATTTTGGATTTTCTGGTTTCACTGTGGTCATAACTAAATTATTTTAGATGTGATGGGTAGTCGATTCAATTTGTTCATAAATTTTCGGCATCAATAATGTTCTTCATGGAAATTTATTTAAGTTTTATTTTCATTAGATAATTTAAGATTGTTTTTATATTAAAGGATATCTGTCTATAGAGATATTCTGAAGCATAGTGCATTTATTTTACCTGTTTAGGCTGGCTGTAGAATGCGTGAATCTCCAATTGTTATTTAGCTTAATCTCTCGCAACTTTCATTGGCTCATCACTTATACGTCAAAGAAACATTTTTCAGTTTCCTGACAGAACTATTGATACTGTTTTTTACGATACTGAAATCAACGATCGAACTTTTCTATCGTGACTGATTTAACAAAGAATTCAGCTTTTCTTTCAATTCGTAATAGCCACTTGATATATTTAATGTAATCTGACTTATAAAGGCGCAGAAAGCAGTCCTTTTGGCAAAGACTCTTCAGGAAGCTCATTTTACCCGAGACGAGAATTGCAAGTGATGGAGACATTCCACAAAATCATGAACGTTCGATCTTCATTTACTCTTTGTTGGTAATGTTAAAAGAAATAGCGAACAAAAACTATATTTGTGCGCTAAAAAATAGTTACAAGTAATACTTTGGATAAGTATTTTGAGGATAGGGAAACCCAACAGAAATCTACCCATCAAAATTGATTTTGTTCTTTCCAGAATTCTTTAGAATCGTTATAGGACTTAGAATAGGAAAGAACCTGTTGTCTGTCATTGTCTTGAACAACGAGTTCAATATTGTGGAGATCTTTGGCGGACAACTCCATCAGATGCTTCTTATGTACTTCTTATTTTAGAATTTCCTCCGTAATAATTTAGTAAAATCATTTCGAAATTTGTTTAAATTTTGATAAACTTCACTAATAAAATTAAATGTTTTTTATATTTCAGTTTAGCAACTATAATATCGAAAATAGCTCCATTATTAATGGGTGAAAAATTGAAATCACTTAAAAATCATACTTTTCTGCCAATAAGGAAAGATTTACTGAAAGAATTAGGTTCAAGTATTCAAAACCTTTTATTATTTAAAAAAAGTGATTCGTCGTTCAGCGACCATCATTATATGACTAGCCACTGGTAAAGTTCATAAACTAAAAACTTTATAATAAAAATATATTACCGTTTTAAATGAGCAAATTTAATTATTCGCGTAAAAAAAATTTTCAGGAATACTGTTGAAGTTCTGGACTTACTAGCTAATGCTCAAAATGTTATTGGAGTTGATCCAGAATTAGTTAACAACATAAAGCAATGGGTACACAATCATCAAGAAGGAGACGGCAGTTTTAGGGCACAGTTTATTGATCTAGTTCCAGATAATATTACTGGAATGCCAGAACTTACAAAGACCATAGCAACTACTGCTGACACTTTGGCAACGCTCATCAATGTTGGCGTGGAAACTGAGGTAATTTGTGGTACACTTAAAAAAAATAAGAAAGATAAAGGAAAATTAGGTAGGCTTATAAAATTTCCGCATGTTAATTGCACGTGCAGCATTCATTCTATTCTTCGATTGACTCCCTAATTTCATTAGATTACTACGGATTTTAATTCCGTTCACAGACGCAAGTTTTAGACACTATAAGATTAAAACTTTCTCAGCGAGGAAGGAAATTTCTCAGTTCATGCAAAATGACGAAAAGGAATGTGCGGAATTCACTGCAGAATTATGTCATGTTGACTTAAGTCCTAATGGCAATTTACATCAATTTATTGTCCTTTAAGGATTAGTGGGGCGGAAAAAAAAGGCATTGCAACCGCTGTCTCCAAAAATAGCATTGATTCGCTGATGATTTGGCCTATCAGAAAAGAAAACTAGTGACCTTCCAAATTACCATTTCTAGGTAGTCCGCTTATAAGACGTACTAGTAAGGAGTTAAGATTACTGAAAAGTTCCTCATGAGTATTAAATTGAAAGATAATTCCTTATATCTCAAAATTGGCTTTATAAATTCTAAAGTTTTCCTGAAAGACACATTTTCATTTTGTTGGTCGTAACCAGCTGAATGGTGATCAGTATGACATTTCTGAAATGATTGGTATTCAGATGATTTTTTTTTCTTTCCAACAGAACGACTCCGCAGTGCTAGCTAAAGCGAAGAAGTATCTGGAAACCCATGTTGAATCCAGGAATGTAATGGATGGTTGTACACTGGCTGTACTTTCATACGCTTTGGTATTGTCAAAAAGTGATCTTGCTCCAATCGTATTGGAAAGGTTAAAAAATGCATCCACCAATGAAGAAGGAGAATTTGGTTGGCCAAGACCGAAGGATAACTCTGATTGGTTGTACGAAGAAGGTGCTGAACAGAAGAAGCAACCAGTTTACAGTACGCTTTGTTAGTGATAATTTTTTTTGTTTTTGTTTTTTTAATTTTGCTCTGTTTAAGAAAGAGTTACTAGATTTGCGAATATGTATATGAAATGTATCCAGGTGCCAATGACGATTTGACCTGTTTGCGTTAAAAGAAAACAAAAATTAATAAATATTTATTACTTGTTACAACTAGCAGTTTTACAAGAGAGTTGGGACTTCACAAAATATAGTAAAAATATAATATACATTATGAAAAAATAAAAAATTACACCTATAAAAAACAACCTATAGTGCAGCACAATGTATAAGAAAGATATCCTCTGGACACATCATTTGAAAAATTTAACCAACACAAATTTTTATATTGACTAATTAGACAATTAGAATAATTATTCATTCATAATAAAAGATCTCAACTTCAATGAACCCAACACACAATACACAGTCATTGATCTTGTCTGTACTGTCAAATACAAACAAACTTCCAATATCAAGGTTCATTGAAGGGAAATATTTTAGTATATACTGATCGCGTAGAAGTCCGTATATAGGGCAGTAGAAGAAGAAATGTTCCATATTTTCCATTTCATTTCTATTGCACAAACTGCACAACACGCCGCCATCCAAACAATACTTATTACCTTTATAGAGTATCCTTACTACATTTTTATGAGAGTGACGAAGTTGAGCTATGATTCTAATTTTTGTAATTGATAAATTTTCTTTTAAATAAGTCTCACCATCGCCCCAACAGGCTATACTTCTATAAATGTTATTGTAACGGGAATTCAATACACTTTCAACCGCTAGACTGTACCAGTGGTTCGACCATTTCTCAGTTAAATCTTTATTAACATTTTGCACCAACTGAAAGTTAGTGGCATTCCACAACTCTTCAGAACCAATAGGGCACAGCAGGTTAATAAAAATTAAATTCATCTAAGGACAAATAATTAAGTTTATAAATTTGAATTAAATTTTTAATATCTTTTGTTAAAATATTTTTAGCTCATCTGGAGGAATTCAAAGCATCATTGTACACCCTAATGACATATACACTTCTTGCTGATTTAAAAGCTGCAGAACCTGTCGCTAGATACCTGTTCTATAGATCGAACATTTTGGATACCCACAGTGAAGTGAGTAGCTTTCTAACTGTATATTTCACAACTATGAAAATTAGATGCTGTATTTATTTATTTTGATTTTTTCGTTTTCAGTTAATCTATACAGCTGTCAAAGCATTCTCTCAATTTAGTGTTCTTGCACTGGATCAAAATCGTTGGCTGACGATTTCATTGGCCACTTCTGGTATGGAACTTACAGATACTTTAGAACTTCGTGGAAATACACCACCACAGCTACTCTCATTGCCATCGTTGCCAACTAAAGTGTTTGTGTACGCTACTGGTGGTGGTTGTGCGACTGTGCAAGTAAGTTATAAATATTGTGTTATTCTTTTGTTTCTAACCAAAAAAAATACGTTGAGCCTACGACCTAAACTTGTGACGGTGAAATTGTGCCTATGAGATATTAATTAAATTCTTGTTACAGTATTATTAGATTTAGATTTTACATTTATTTATAAATCCTAGTGATCATGAGTAATAAATATTAAGCACAAGTAACTGAGATACTTAGAATGTTAGGCGCCACGGTAGCCGAGCGGATTAAGAGGCGAGACCTGCAAAGCTAATATGCATTGTGGTACTGGGTTCGATTCCCGGTCTTGGCCTTGCATTTTATTTAATGGTTAAATGAGAAATAGTAAAGTACGTTTGCTAGTCGCCTCTGAACACGACACCTAGTAAATGGTATTTGGACGTTAAGCCCCGCCTGAAAAAATAGGCGATTACTTTACTTTACTTTTTTTTACTTAGAATGTTGGGTTCCAATTAATAAAGAGTGTAAAAACTTGGGAAACTTACTGGGGAAGTCATATTACATAAAGTGTTTTTGAATATAGGTCCTATTTTGATCAATTATGTTTTAATAATGATTGGCGCACTTCCGTCTTTGATACCATTTCAGCATTATGTACGGTCCTCAACTTACTATGCGTACTAAATGTGTTTGTGCTTTTGATTAAAGTTTGTTTTCATAAAATTATTTTTATTGTTTCTCTTGAAAATGACTACATATTAGAATTATATTCAGAGAAAGTTGGAAGAGCTTCGAATTTTTTTGAACTACAAATTTTTAAAATTTTTCGGAGACAAAAAAAACTTAAATTTAATTGACAGCTATTCTTATTTTCAATAGGGTAGAATCAGTTATGCTACATATTCTCCAAGCAGAAGTAATGCTCTCCTAGACTTGTGGGCCGGAGTTACAAACGAGATAATGCCAAGAAGAAATTCCATACAAGAACTAGAAGGGAAATTGCCAGTAATAAATTTAAAAGTTTGTTTCAAGTAAGTCTTAATTTTTCTTTTTAATTTATTAAAAATTTTTGGATTTAATAATTTTTTTTAGGATTATTAATTTATTTTTTTATCATTTCAGATGGAAGAGCCATGAAGTATCAGGTGTTATTAGAATTGAAGTTCATTTATTCTCTGGATTCGAAGTTATGTCTGTAAATCCTAATGAATTTGAAGTGAACTATGGCTCTAGAGGGGACAGAGTTTGGTTCGTGGTTTCGAATGTAAGTTTAATTATTAACGGTACAGAATGTTTTTTTATTAAATAGAATAAATTTATTTTCAACTGCTAAGGAAGCTCATCATCATCATTTCATAATATAGGGCTACATTTTAGACCGTTCTTATCGCTTTTCGTTTTTTCTTATTATTTTGTTTTTTTTTATATTTTTTTAAATTCTCTCTGAATATTTCTATACTCTGGCATTGTCGTCGAAGTATCACCGTAGAGATTCTAACATACTACCTTCATGCCTCGCATTTAACTTCGTGGCGATATTAAACAATCACTTCCGACTGACAGACAACTTCTCCTTCCCTTCACCTCGTAATTCAAAATAAATCTTTGAGCATCATTTAACATCTTCAATGTTGAAGTATACGAAGTCAATTGGACTGACGACATTCCTTGGTGTGACTTGTCATTCAAAAGTGACCAATAAATGTGTCCTTTCTTGAGAATATCATATTCACCTTAAGCTAACAGCAAAGCTCTTTCCTTTATTTGTATTTCTTAACAACTTCTATTTAATCTATTAGAAATACCTATCTGTAGAAAAGGTTTTTACTCTATGCTTTACACATTACACTATAGTCATTTGAATCTTAATTTTAGGCACTTTATTAAAGTAATTTATACAAAGTCATAAACAGTATTTATTTTTCCCAAAATATAGGTTACATCTTCATGCGCCGTATGTATAGAATTTTCAGCACGTAGTGAATACATAATTGGAAGACTGAGGCCAGCATTTGCTCGTGTGTATCCAGCAGGTAGAGCAGATCTTGCTGCCGAACTGTTCTTTCATACTCACAAAGGATCACCATTATTGGCTGAAACCTCAGACGATGATCTGATCACTTGGTTTGGGACGAATCGTGCAGGTATTATTATTATTTTTTATTACTTATTTTCAATTTTATTTGCTTAATCACTTTAAATTTACTGAATTGGTAGAATCACTGATATGAATTGTTTATATTTTTTTTTAAAGGAGAATCGGATGGGCTGAGCTCCGATTTCTCGGATATTTGCGCCTGCGGTGAATATTGTCCAGACGCTTTTACCACTCGAACTTCACCAACAACAGCACCACAGCTATTTGATAATGAGGATTTACGTCCGGATGATGCAAACGATTTCACAGATATAATTGTCTTCAGCGACTTACATGAAAATCTGTCTACAACAGAAGGCGAACTAAGAATTATTGAAGATATAACCAAAGAACTTGGATTTAATAGTACAACTGGTGGATTTACAGTGGAAGACAACAATTTAGATAATTTCAGCATATTGTCAACGACCTCGGTAAGATTGCATAGCCCGACAACGGATCACACAATCAGTACACCTGCGTTGACCACGCCGAGATCTCCACAAACAGTGGCTAACAGTGAGCCAAAGGTAAACAAGAAAAAAGCTTTAACTTTCAGTCGTAAGCGATTGACAAACAAACAGGGTACAACAAAAGCCCACCATTACCCATCTTCAGATCTGATTGTGGTCACAGATCCTGCACAATATACAAGAATGAAACATATTGATTTAACGCCAAAACCAATATTTAATATGGGTTTTAAGAATAAGTCATTAGCACCAACAATAAAACCAAAAAAAGAAACTATCGATGGTAGAAAATCAACTACTAAAACCACAAATCTAGCAACAGCATCTACATCATCACTTACGACGTCTACCACAAATAAACATGCATCAGTATTGAATGGTATAACCTTAAACAAAGAGTTACAGCATGTGATTAAAGAAATCTCTAGGAAGCCAATAATCAATTTTAAGGTAAATTTAAAAAATACAGCCGAAATCGCTAAAGAAGAGAAAAGTGAACAATTTTTAGAACACGATCAGGAAACGGTGTTGGACATTCTTAGAGAGGAACAGACTGAAGGTTATGCGCACAGAATTGGTGGAGGTTGAGGTGATGTATTTGTTGTTTTTATTATTTATTTCACGTATCATTTAACCGAAAACAAGCAAAATCCAAAAAAAAATCTTTAAATATCTCTCATTCCGTTATTTTTTAAAAAAAATAAGAAGCGAGTATAAATAAAACAGTCCAAAACAAAAATTATAATGAACTGTGTAAACAAAATTGTGAAGTGTAATTTAAAATGAGCCAAAAGAATAAACGAAAAACAATTCACTTTCATAGTATTATAACCATTTTTATGATGCATAAATTCATATTTTTACAATATACTATATTTATTTAATTATTCTTAAAATATGAGGTCACTCAGAAAGTTTTTCGGAGTTAGAAAACTATTACTACTGTTTTCCGGTTTTCAATTCCCTTCATTCCTCTCTTTCACTTCTTTACCTTCTTTTTTGGAACTGAGGTTGTGATGTGACGCGAAGAGATTAGTTATCAGAGTTTGGAATCTATTCAACTTGCGATGCAGAGTCATCTTAAGGGAATGACTCTGCTTCGTCAAGGGAATGACACTACTTCTCACGGTCCACCACTAATGTTGGACTTGGATGTTGGTCTTGGTTCATAGTAGTCAGAGTACTCCTAACCCTTGCCTGCTAAGGCCTTTTTATGACGGACTCATGAGATAAAAGCACAATTTGGGATTATCTATTTTTACTTTCAGTTACTATATAGAGCCTGACAAGGGGAGAAACGCCTTTCTGAGAGTAATGCAACAGTTAGCTTGCGATATTAAACCTTTTCACTGCCGCCTGGGTTAATCTGGTGAGAAAATCGTGGTTCTTGCAAAAAGGAGCGGTTTCTTGCCTAGACCTTCAAGAAGTTAGCGTAATAAGCACGCTCTTTTGTGACTGTAGTACAGGATCCACCCTAAGTCTAATTCCATCTGCGCTCTACTATCAGTAAACAAACTTTTACGCAATTAATGTGGTATTTATAAACTATATTTTCCCTTGGTTAAAATTGTAGCATTGAAAACGTGATTAAGCTAGCATTGGTGGTTAATCGCAAATTTTTTACCATCAAACCAGCTGCTAACTGCACTAAGTCAGCTGTGAGCAGTCAGCTGTTGTGTTAGTCACACGAAACTTTTCAAGTTGAGTTTAAACTCTCCTCACCAAACTACTTGAGTCAACCCGCTGATGATAGATAGTGTCTAAAGCCGGTGAGAAATCAAGAAAAACCAACTAGTTTTGCAATGACGGATGAAATCAACGAAATCTTAACATTTCATTGCAGAAGTTCTTATTCAAAAAAACTTGGTAAACAGTTATTCCTCAAATATCTTTGAAAAAGTTTCTTAGTTATTGTGTGCTCTAATTTTACTTTTATTAAATATGTGAGCGAATTTTCTCAAATCAAGCAGTTCTTTTGATTGTTTGCTCCGATATTTATTTTATTTGTTTCATTCCAGGACTGTGTCTTTTTTTTTTATATTATAAAAAGTAATCGTGAGCATAAGCTTCCGTTGTTTCTGTGCTTTTAATAAGAATAGTTTCCCAGCTAAACGAGTGACCTACCTGCTCATTTTTAAAGTTTTTTTTTTCAGACTTTAAAGTTTTCTCAGTGTTCCTTACGTAGATAAGACAAACGCTTAAAATCTCGGCAAAAAATATCATTTTGTAATAGTTTTCTCTTATCACTTCGCTGTATACAAAGAAGTAAAGAAGTGCTTGAACATAATTTTTTGAAAAAAAATAATAATTCTGTTTAAATATTTTTGCAGATATGTTTTGTTTGGTTATCGTCAATTTTAAAAGCAATATTGTAATAATATATTTAAAAAGTATATATAGATTTTAAGATATTTTGATATACCAAACAGACAAAAAAGAAAATAAGATAAAAAATAAGTATTCATAAGATTTTACTGTAATGTAATGTAAAAACTAAATGAAAATTTATGCAAAAGGGTTTAATGAGATTTTTTTGAAAAAAAATTAATAATATACTGTATTTTTCTGTACGAATTTTGAAAAATTCAACTCATAAATGCATTTTTACGTTTAACGATGTTCTTATATTTCGTGCAAGTAGACGTGATCAGATCTGTTGGAGCACAAATGGATTGGATAGTTTTTTTTTTAAAAGTAAGATTGGAAAATTTATGGTTCTGGTAATAATATCAGCGTTTGTACTCCTTGGGCATTCAGTCTTCGACAATCGGAAGTTCGATGCTTAGTTTTCACTGGTACAGGTGATCAGTTTCATTGTACAGTATCAAAGGTATGGAATCTCGTAGGCGAATTGTGTTTATTTCTTTCATTATTTTTGTTTTATTTATTTTTGTTACTTTTATTTTTGAATTCATTCGTAAAGGAAGGCATGAATATAAAGTTACGAACGAATAATCTATCAATCTAAACTGTCTCCAAACTAAAAGGCGGAAATTATTTGTTGGTCAGTGTTAACTTCTCGGTCAGATCAGAAATGCTAAGGACTGGTTTTTTTTGAGGAGTGAGCGGAAAATCAAAGCTTCGTATCTTCTTCTCTACTATTTCCAGGACATGGTAAATGGGCGAGATTTCATTGTGGATTCAACGCACGTCATACCTCAGGTAACTTGGGCAAGTACGATTATGTTCCTCTGATCTGATACTATTCTATTGTTTCAATTTTTATTTTACGTGCTTCTTTCATGTCGTTTATCTTCTTCTTTTTTGTGATCGTTTATTCTAATCTTTTTTTTGTTTATTTAATTGTTTTTAGTCAATATTTCTATTGTTACACAAATAACTTGCCACTCTTTCTATTGCTCCTAAACTAAATTAAATTATTAACTGAATGTACAACACCTCTGATCGCAAAAATACAATTTTTCTAATTTCTCCAGCCACCAGACTTTTATAGTTCACGTCTGTTTGCACGCACAAACTGTTCTTAACTATTTGAGGAATTTATGGAATTACGTAATTTATATTTGATTAAAAATTCTGATAATTTTTTTTTTTTATAAACAAAAGGAGAGATTAATATTTTAGTAATAAAAGATGAAGAGATTAAAAATTGAGGGGAAAAAATCACAATCAAATAAAACATTATATTAAAAAATTTAATGATGCCAAAAAATGTTTTTGAAAAAATTTGTGTCAAAAAGAAGTTTATTTATTTATTTTTTAAGGCATACTTGTTAATATGTAAATAAAGTTAAAAGTAATATTTAAAAAATTAACCATTTTTAGAGTTAATTTACATGTTGACTTTGTAGTAGTGTATTTGAACAGAGAAAAATAAATAAATAAAATGAAAATTGTTGAAAATTAATTTAATAAAAGAAAAGAAGATAATTATATTCATAGTAAAGTAAATATTAACAAACAAAAAACTATTGATTATAGTTTTAGGAAAGAAACTTCAGATAAAACGAAAAACTAACAAAAAAAAAATCACCTATGGTCCCTTATTTACGCCCCTCCATTAATGTAGGCAAATATTTCAAATTTTTAATAATGTGGAAAAACATTTTTCTAATCTAGGCTTGGCGAGTTTATTTTGGTATAAAAAAAAGAAAAAAGACAAAAGGATTTGAATACTTGTGAAAGAAGTTTATTAAAGCAAAGACATATTTTTAATATTTATTGATTTATTTATAGAATTTGTTACAAACTTTTTAGTTATAGTTTGGGCATATAAATTTGGAGCATTTAGAAATATGTTCGTCTTAGCCAATGTATAGTTCTAATTTTCATCCTTTCGATTTAAGAAATTTCAGAAAGATTTATTGTCCAAGATTAAATCCCTTTGAAGAGAGATTCTATCGGTTTTTGGTCATAAGCTTTTGCTCTTGAATTTAAATTCAATGGTGCGATTTTCCAAACTAGGATCCTTATTGTCACTGTTGACTGACTTAGTAAGCCTCACTCAGAGGTTCTTCTGTGTACCCAGGCATGACGGTAAAAGGCAATTTAGACGAATGAATTGGTAATCTATATTTGATTAAAATGATGGGTGGTATGCCTAAAGATTCTCCCTTGGATCCATTGATCTATTTATTCTAGAACTTGAGTTTGAAGAAGAAATATTATGCAACAGTTTTGAAGCCTGACTTCCAGCTGTGCCAAAGAAAATAGGTCTTACACCCAAGTCTAAAAACTAATGCAGTCATTCTGCATTAACACTAAAGCTTTTTACTATTAGGAAACTGTTTACATCGTCTTTGACGACACCAGTGCTTATACTATTTCAACGAACCTAATTGTTTTAGCTAGTTTTGTATTTGTTTGTTAATAATTGTGTTATTATTGTAAACTTAATAATAATTGTTGTTCATTCTTTTTGGTGACTGATTTATAGTTCCAATAGGATGAAAAAATAAATGCCATTTCAGTCGAGTAAAATTTATTTTGCCGAGCTTTCGTCCTAGGGACTAGGTCATCTTTCAGGGCTAGTTTAGAAAGTAATACTTTTTTACATTTCAGGGTTGGTGTGTCTTCTGTCTTGTCTGTTCATGGACTGATAATAATGCTGTTATAGTTTTTCAAACAAATAGTAAAACTTAGGCAATTGGTCCATTAATTACACTTAGTTTCAATCTCCGATCCATTTATTAGTAATAAACATCCAGATTGCTGAGAGCCACTGCCAGTTTTCAGGGACCATCTCATTTCGAAATTAAAGTGAAGGTAACATTCATGCCAGAGACCCTAGCAGACCAATAATCTGAGAGGTTCTTTTACTCCTTAGTTTCCGTATCACCAAATGTAAAAAATTATTAAGATAATATTAATGATTTAAGGTTTATTTAATAAGATTATTTAAATCTAAATAAATATTTTATTTTTCAATAAGCTTTCTTCTCCACAGCGATGTGACAACATTTTCAATATTTGTCTTAGTAACTTTCTTTGAAAACAAACGTTCTTTTCACTTTAATCTTAGTCTCACGCACTCTAGTTCCTAATAAAAATCCTTTAAGTTAGAAAAATAAGACAGAAATATTTTGGTTTGTCCATAGTTTAGTGATGGAGAAGAAATCACATAACTTAATCATAATCACAGTTTCTGAAAAAAAAAAAACATGCTTCCATATTTATATGCCTAAATCTATATTGCTTTCAACTTTTATGATCATTCCGAGTATAAAAATACAGTTAGGGACTGTGAAGTGCCCTTCTAATTAAAAAAAAAAAAAACTAAGTTTTAAATGTTATAGTTGCTTAGTTATTTTTGTTTTTAATAATTAGTTCAAATACGTTAAAGATAACTATGATTGGAAAATGATAGTCTTACAATACATGCTTAATAACTTAGATGAAACTTGCATAGCGTCCGGAGCTTTCTCCAGTGCACTGCCGGCCTTCTAAAGCACATTATTCTTTGCATTTAAGAAATAGCAATAGGAAAAATTTGAGAAATTATGTTTTTACTGCTTAGCGATAAAATTAACAGAAGATAGAAGACGAATTTTCTCCATATCTATTTTATTTCCATGTTCTTTAGTGCAGCTAAAAGTGAAAGCGATAGAAAATTTCGTCCAAAACAAATTTCATCATACCATGTTCTTAATAGCTTACCTTCATACTTTGTTTTGAAATATTTAAAAAAAAATTTAAATAATTTTATTATATATCAATAATAATAACATATTAAGCTTAGTTTTTTATATTAGATTGGTTCTGCAGACCAACTGTATAAGAAAGAAATAGATGGTTTTAATTTTAGCTTATTTTAATTAAGGACAAGTATAAATTCAAGAAACCAAAGAAAACAATTTAAAAAATAAGCTAAAATGAAATAGTTCTTTAAAAAAGATGTCATAGTAGGAACAAAAAATCAAGAGATAAACGCATAAATATATATATATTTCTTCTTAATTACCAAGCTTTTTAGTAAGCTCATTAAGACATATTTATGTAAATAGTTTTTACAAATTAAATTATAAAGAAGATAATTTTAAAAACAAAAAATTTAAAAAACTAAGTTCTGATCCTGAAAATGCTCAAATTGCTTTTTTGCTAATTAAATATTTAAAAGAAAAATAAGAAAATATTAAATTTTTACTAAGAGAGTGGACTGTGCATTTATAATTAAGTGTTTCCAACACTCTAAAAGTTGAAAATATAAAAATAATGTAAAAATAAAAGTGTGCTAAGTCATGAAAAAATAAAAATAAAATATTTTGTAAAAAAAAAAAGTAAAAAAAAAAAAAGAAAACCACTAACACTGTATCATTTTATAGTACAAAATAACTCATTTTATTAGCACATACGCATTAAGTTCTTTAATTTAATTAAAAAATAATAATTGAAACGAAAAAGCATTATCATTTATGCATGTAATGAATTTCGTTGAATGCAAAATTATTCTTAGGAGCTTTAATGAAAATATAATTTTTATTATATAAATAATCATTCGACATACAATCAATATCGATCAATAAAGATGACATTTAAAATTGATTTCGAAGTAATAAATCCAAAAAAAATGCTTTAAAATCATTCCAATTTACATTGTAATACGTGTATAACGAATTATTGAAGATTGTCTTGCCCATCCTTCATTATTATGATTATTTATGTAGCAGTTACTATTTTATAACAATCATATTAAGTGAAATAAATATGAATAGAGTTTCCCGAGAAAAAGTATCGTTTTAATCATTTTAATAAAAAAAAGCAATTTATAAAACTTTTGCATACTTTAACGTTCTGTTTTTTGTTTTTTTTTTTTTAAAGCAATCAAAAAAAAAAGTTTAATTTGAGTACATTGTGATGAAAAAAAAAAAATGTGAAATATCAATGTTAATAATAAAAATACTACTAAATAACTACAATTTTCTTGTGTTATAGTCATCATCCTTCACATAATATACCTCAGTTTGGTTGGCGATGTCCGTACACCTTATAAGACACTTTCAAATATCTTTCGTCTTAAAAGATGATTGCTTTAGATCTTCCTTCATTTTGGAAACCATTGTCAACTGGCCTTCTCTAGAAGGGAAGAATGGTGAATAAATGTTTGTACCCTCTATTTCATTTTTTCTGTCTTACTCTTTTTTCAAAAAGAATTTGATCACTTTTTAAAGATATCTCCATTTTGGACAAATGAAATTGACATAAATGAAAAATTAGACAAGACAAAAAACCTTTGACGATTTTTTTAAAGAAGTTTTGCCAATCTGTATGAATTGAACGTTTACGCAAGTTTAATTCTATTATAAAAGTTATGTTGGCTACAGTCCCACAATTGGTGTGACCTAAATTGGGATTATTAATTGTTCTTGTTTTCCATTATCTAGCGCTTTCATCCTTGGCATTTCCAACCCTTTGCCAACTTTAGCCAAGTAATGCTCAGCTTTCTGAAATGATTACCTCCATTTCCTTTACAACATGCAACAGCAAGCTGGTAAATATTAGATGATTCTCATCTATTCTATTCCGAAGAATGTAGAAGTCAAGGAAATCTACTCATCGGAGTGCCTTTGCGTGAGGAACGGCTGCTTCAGGTGGTCTTATTATTACGTATGTTAAATCGTTAACATTATCTAAAATATTTTTAATGACTAAAATTGACTATAACTCGAACAATTTAAATTCATTCCGCACTACATACTCGTACTCAGACAGCTGTGCGGCAAAAATCGCCGATACCAATATAGGGGAAAAAAATAAGTGAGGATAGGACGTGTTGCTTATTCTTTATCGTTAAAAGTTTTCTGTTTAAGATTTTACTAGATTTATTTATTTATTGTTATTATGGTCTTGTTTGCACATTAACCATTACTTTATATGAGGGCTGGAGAAAACCAATATATTGGTATGCACAGTTACTGTTGGCTCCTATTGCCATTTTACTAAATACGCATTATTTATTTAGTATTAGAAACACATGTTTATCAAAATGTACGTTTAGTTTTATAATGATAATAATATTTATTAACAAAACCTTTACATATATTCACGAAAATAAAAGAATACAGAAATTGAGGTGGTTTTAAGCTTGGCGACTATAAACTCTCATCAGATAATATTAGTACAGATTAAAAGGGAACATAATTACATATTAAGGGAAAAAAATCACAAAAAAACTTAGCTTGGTTGTCATGTTTTGCAATGAGTCTTACTGAACTGAGCCTCGATTTTATCATATTGTGTAGGTAATTCTCTAAACTTCACCTTTTTAACTTTTTGAGACAAAAAATAAAATAAATTGGTGTGGCGTCATTTGTCGTCTAGAAAAAAGCTTGCTATAAATGGATGAAAACATAAAATCGGTCTCGATTAGGTAAGCGTATTGGATCGAAAGAAATTAGGAAGAAGACTGTGTTACTTAAGCATGACATATTTGAACGAATTATGGTAGATATTTAATTTAAAATGTATCGTAATCCTCCTTCCTAAATCTTTACGTTCAACACACTTATATTTCTTAGTGACATCAGGGTAATAAAACAACTGTGTTTTTAATACTATTTATTAATTGAAAATAAGCAAATACATTTATTTATCAAATAATGCATTTCATATATTATCATATATTTTTGAGAATTCCAGGGCTTCTGTTAGCTTTTTTTAGACCTTAAGGCAGCTAGTAGGGTAAAGTAAGATCATCAAGTAATAACAAGTCCGAAGACTCGATTGAAGCGTTCCTCATTTGGTTGTAATCAGATCAAGGTAGTTGATTATGAATCTTCAGGATACAGAGAAAATGATGATTATTTTCACGAATTTTAATTATGAACTCGTTAATAAAGTATGTAAACCAATTTGGTGATCATGTACATCCTTGCCTGAGACCTACTTTAGATACAAACATGTTTGTTAGCCAATCTCTGGTCCAAACTTCAGATGACGTATCTTTATATAAACTCCGAGATTTGTATGAATTTAGATGATATTGCCCACGGAATAGAGCTTATAAAAAAGTGCACTACGGTCAGGGGAATCAACTGCTTAAAAAACGATAAACAAACCTTATTTAAAAAAAATTGATAGGTACTTAAAAGTTGTGCAAAAGTGAATGCCTGTGCTATCTAGCGACGATTGTTTAAACTAGTTTGAATTACTAAGTGGCAGTTAGTTTACTTAGCCGTCGCTAGATAGCACAGGCAGCACTTCTAGCCCTTATTCGTTAATTAGAAATAATACATTTACTTTTTATTATCTAAACAGGTAATTTGAGGGTTATAATCTCACTTTACGTGTAAACAGGTTACCAAGGGTTCTAGTAATGTATTAAATGGTTAAGGGGATTTTCAGCAATATCTCAAGAAGTGACTGGATTTTGGATGATCGTTCTGTACGGGCAAGATGTAATTGCATCTCTGTTCATTTATCTGGATAACTTTTTTACTATGTAAGTATCTTTTCACTATACAAATATGTGAATCAATAAAGGTTACTTCATTAATGATATATTTAGCTTAAGAAATTCTCTTAGTTAACCCAGACTATATATTAACAATTAACTAATTTAAAAGAATAAGTTCAGCGATTGTGTGTACTTTCAGGAATTTGGTACGAATGTATATTTAGTGCAGTTTGGAAATTTGTTATTCCGAGTGTGTTATTTTATTATTATTATTATATTTATTTGTATACAGATACAATGTATCTGTTACAAAGGAGTTCGAGTTCATGTTCACATTATAAACTTTGTAAAGTGTAATATCTTAGTTTTAAATAATTAAAAATTGTGTTCATATTTTTCTCTTCAAGATTATTAATTAATTTACAAAGTTCTCCTTTAGGATTATTATTTTTGTGCCCAAATCTTCTAAATTAATTTCTTTTAAGCATTCAATTATCTGTAAGTACCAATTAAATTTAATGTTGCTTGGATAGAGCTTACTCATTACAGTCTCTTTAAGAAGATTTTTACATAGTTATCATTTAAGTTCTGTCACTTGATAATTCTATTAAATTTTCTTTATCTTTTATTGATAATGTTGTAGCTTTTCCTAAATTATCTTTATAGAAGGGGTTTCAAAACCAATTATCATTTGTGTTTTCGGGTTTTTGAAAATACTCCAAGAATGACAGTTTTAATAATAAGTGTGTAACCTCCGTCACTTGCTAGCTAGTTATTTATTTTTCGATAATAGGTAAATTTTTTGAATCAAATTATTATTATTTTTTCTTTTACAAGACAACTGAAATCAGTTTGTTTTAATTTACATAAAAAAAGGTGTAGTTTAACAGAAAAATCGAACGTTAGCAATTGTGTTCAATAGTGTGAATAAATTCTAATTATCCACTGAGGTTTGAATGTAGTATTTCTTAAGCTCAGCTCTCACATGAAATGATTATTTCATTATTTCAGGGCTCCTCTGTACTTCCAACAGCACGACTGTAAATATAAGGTAATTCGCATCCATTCTGTTCCTGCTAACCAACTAAACGAGAGAATCTGCCTATTCTCATCCATTCCATTCGGAGAATAAAGAAGACAAGGATATCTACATACCTACCATTTGGCTTGTGAAAATTTGCTTCAGGTAATCATATCCATTGTTTTAAGTATTAGCTTTTAACTGATGAGA
Source organism: Rhodnius prolixus (assembly GCF_049639745.1). NCBI lineage: Eukaryota > Metazoa > Arthropoda > Insecta > Hemiptera > Reduviidae > Rhodnius > Rhodnius prolixus. The sequence goes on along the minus strand of NW_027411583.1, from coordinate 6,093,875 downwards.
ACTAAAAACCTTTTTTATGATGATTAATCTTTCCCTTTAAATCAGAATAATGTTTCCTTTCACTTTTGTAGAAGAAATGTAGAAGTTGAAAAGATCTTGTAATATTTGTAAATTTGAAAATTCCGTTTAATTATCTAGACAAATTGAGCTAGTTGACAATAAAAAAAAGTGTTTTTTTAGGTTTAATTCCATTTTATTGATAAAAAAAAGTTAGTTATTAAACATTTAGGTGTTAATACATGTCAGCTCGGTTGGTTTATTTCAACCATGTTCATTAAGTTTATTGCAGAATTACGTGTGATTATTTTTCATAAATTTATGGCAATAAGTGTAACTTAACTAGAACAAATTCAGTACAAAAGTAAAATTGCAACGTAGAATTAATTCAAGGTCAAATAATTTACTGTTTCGTATGTTTTACAATGCTACGAGTTCATTCTAAAAGACTAATATTCATAAAACATTCTGTTAAAAAGATTTTAACTTTAATTTTTATTTATTTCTTTAATTTCTGTAAATAAAAATAGTTCGAGTTTTAATTTGTAGCATCTTTGGATAGTACGTGTTTTAATTCAAGATTAACTACACTTTATTTCTTTGAATAATGATGCATTTCAGATTGAAACAGCCAATAACGGGAGTACTTCCTGCAAAACTATTCATCACATGAAGTTAAAATGAAAAAGACGTGGAGAACATCCATTCAATGAAAAAATACAAATAACTTTTGTTATGAATCAGCTATTATAAAATTTATTGTTTAGTTATATAGTAAGTAATATGCATGTATGTCACAATGTAATTAATTAAATGAAATTTTTACTTTTGTAAATATAATGTATAGCTTGGTTGAAGAATAAAGAAAAAACTTCAATTAAAAAAAAATCTATTTATTTCCACACCTATTTTTTTTACAAAGACTTAGTATTTATATTCTATTATTGTACAAATAAAACTATAGAAGTTACTTAAAAAACAAAAAGAAGTGCTTAAAAAACGTTAAAACTAACAAAAAAAAAATATTAGAACAAAAAAACATTAAAAAAAAAAGAATTAGTTCTAGAAAAATCCGGCAGAGAACGCCTAATATCAAAAAAGTTAAAAAATATAAAATTAGTTCTAAAAAAATGCGTAAGAGTACGTAATAAATCAATAAAATATAATAACAAAATTAGTTCTAAAAAAATCCGTCAGAGGGCGCCACAAAACAGGCAAGTTTCGCAGTTTGTTTACATATGTAAACAACTTTGACAGTTAGTAGTTCTAAAAATGACCACCAGATTGCACAGCTGTCACCTCTAGTATATTATATAGGTGAACATAAACAAATTTTCTTCAGTACGACTTGAGTGATGCAGGGGGGTATATCGCTCTCGCTCGTCACTCCAAAAACATCGATATCTTGTCATCACCTCTCTCACATAAGAATCATGATGGTAGTGTAATGGTTATGAAGATGTTGTCGCTTCGACGGTCGGAAAGCAACTATTCTCCCCACCCTACCCCACCCCCGCGACGAACTTTCTTATATACCCTCTGGAGACCATGTTACCATAACAACGCGTCCCATCACCGTGACAACCACCAAACATTCAACAAACTGCCGCTAGATCGCTCCCATGCCCTGTTTTACCATGCTTAAGACTCTCATGACTTCCAAACATTTAACCATGCTAACGCCTCTCATGACTTCCAAACTTTTAACCATGCTGACGACTCTCATGACATATATACGACCTCGCACTCATATCTAACCATGCTTAAGACTCTCATGACTTTCAAACATTTAACCTTGCTAACAACTCCCATGACTTCCAAACATTTAATCATGCTTACGACTCTCATGACATATATACGACCTTGCACTCATATCTAACCGTGCTAACGACTCACATGACTTTCTCATATTTAACCATGCTAACCACTCTCATGACTTTTTCATATTTAACCATCCTACAGACTCTCATGACATATATACGACCTTGCACTAACATCATGCTAACGACTCTCATGACTTCCACACATTTAACCATACTAACCACTCTCATGACTTTTTCACATTTAACCATGCTGACATATATACGACCTTGCACTAACATTTAACCATGCTAACGACTCTCATGAGGTCTTCACATTTAATTATGCTAGCGACACTCATGACTTATTTATTATTACCTTGCACTCACATTTAACCATTTGATGACTCTCTAGACCTATAAAGGTCTACCTTCCATTCCCATTTAACCATTCTGGCGATTCTCATGACTTATACAACGACCTTGCACTCATCTCTCTAACCATGCTAACTACTCACATGTCGTCTTCACATTTAACCATGCTAGCAACTCTCATGATTAATTTATTATTACCTTAAACTCACAGTTAAGCATGCTGGTGACTCTCTAGATCTATATAGGTCTATCTTGCTCTCACATTTAACTATGCTGGTGACTCTCCAGATATATACAAGAATACTAGAATTAAGCGTTGTCTGAGTTATATCTTAAATTAAGAAGCTATAACAAATGATAAAGAAGCTCCTAGAAAGAGAGAAGATTCTTATTACTCATAAGAATTTCATAAATGTGACAAACTAAAGCATTTGTGTGTTCAATTAAACCATTTTTTGTAGAACTTGAACCTTTACATTCATTGATGATAAAATAAATTTCTAAAAAATATATTTATTGTTTATATACAAGATCACGTTGATTGAACAATACAATGAAATAATTCTTATTAATCCTACCTTTGAATGCATTCGACATTAAGTATTTCCAAACTTTCAGTTACGCAGCAATACCGAAATGTTGAAAATTTTTCAGTTGGAAGTAAATAATTGCAATGAAAGCGATTTAGATTGACTGAGCTACGTTATTAAACTTTTAGTTTATTAAAAGTTACGTTTCATATAAAGTATACAGTTTACAGAAATGTGAAAAACGTAACAAAATAATTACTTCATTATTACAATTATTTTCACTCCATCTATTATAATTTAATACTAAATACTTCGCGAAGTATCAAAGTTACTTAAAACAAGCAACATAAAAATGGAAATAATGAAATTAAAAATATTAATTATACATACCACCTGAGAAGTGAGAACTAATGATTGTTGAAGGGATTAGCTACCTATAAAAAAAGAAAGAAAGGAACAAAAAGTAGAAAAAAAAGCTATAACCATGATACAGTACACAATTAACAACATTGTATAAATATAAAAAAAAAATGACATATCAATAATTAATGAATGAATAAGCGAGGTTGCAGCTATAAATTTTTTATAGGTATACAGAAATAAAAAAAATGGAGGATATTGACTTAAGAAACAATTATAGCTTAAAAAATTAAATAATCAAAGAAAGAATTTAAAAAACGACTAAAAAAATGAATTTTTTTTACTTAATAATTTTGATTGCAAAATACAACACACCTAATCTACAAATACTCTCATTCGTTAATAACTTTTATAAAAATCAATTTAAATCAATCTATGTTTTGGAAAATGATAAAGAATCTAAATGCACGTTTGATGTTGAACTTTTTAATTTTAAACCTTTTAACTAAAATTGAAAGTTTTTTCAAATACAAACGAACAAATTTAAATTTATGAAACAAAAATTTTAGTATAAGTTGCATTAGAATGCACGTTTTAAATAATATATAACGAGTTTAGGACTGTGTGCTATTCTTTAGTTAATTCACAAATATGCTACATAATTTGAATAAAACACAGATTTTTTTGAACTACTCAACAAAACTTTTGGAACTAGGCGGTTGTGAAGAGCTAATAAGTAATCGAAAACTTACTTATCGCTCTAATCCCCGAGTTAAAAACTGACGAGTTTTATCCTAATACGGCTAATAAAAATAAATAAATGCACCAAGAAGAAAAAATAGTTTCAAGTATACAGTTTCATTAAATATTTAGTTGTCGTTTTGCTATCATTAAGCCAAATTAAGGGAATATGGAGAAGCTAGACGGGAATATGCTAGATGTTTTCCTGATAGGTGTGTTCCGAACGCTATGACGATCGTGGAGGTGTACAGGAGGTGGATATTCTATCCACCGTTATTTAATTTGGAGATTAGAGCGAAATAAGTGTTTGGCTTATTCATTACCTCTTCACAACCTCCTGGTCTCGACTATTTATTAGCTCTCCTCAACCGCTTAGTTCTAAACGTTTGTTGAGATGTTCAAAAAAATCTGTGTTTTATTCAAATTATGTAGCATATTTGTGAATTAACTAAAGAATAGCACACAGTCCTAAACTCGTTAAACGAAAATCCTTTCTTTTGGAATTGGTACCTAACACTCATTTAACCTCATATACCATTTTCATTTTATTTTATTATTTATAATGTAAATTATATATTTTTGAATAAAGTTCTTAAATAAATTAATTATTAAATTACACGTTTGCAAAAAATCGTACTGGATTTGATGATTCTGATCAATTATATTCTTATGATAGGTATATATACAGGTATATCATATAAAACCATCATATGATTACAGATAAACAAATAGGCTTTTACTTTAATATTGAAACCTTTTTAAATTCAATTTAGATAATAAAATAATACAGGTAAGACGCGCCCTCTATCAGCGCTGATATATTATAACAGTCTTATATAATGTATAGTACACAACTTTAGCCTTAAGCAAAATTATTAATTTTCATCTTCAGGGCATATTGTCTATATTATATTTTATAATGATGACCTAGTCCCTAGGTCGAAAGTTCGGCAAAATAAAAAAATCATGTCTGAAAGTGGCAATATTATTTTCATTCTATGGGATTAATAAATCATTCGCCAAAAACAACGAATAGTAATAAGTAATTACAACACAGAGCAGTTGTTTTCTGCAAGCTTTACTTATAAATGCATTATACAAACGCTAAGTTTTTATTCTACATAAAATTCTTATATTTGAACTGCCACAATTTACATTGGAGTTTATTACGAAAGATTAACATTAGAAATAGATTTATAATAATGTTGAAATAAAAGCCTATACGATCTATCGTATTCTATTTCTTTGTAGCATTACTTAGTTATAGCAAGTTATCCACGAAACTTAAAATACTAAAACATTTTGATTCCTAAAATTAATCAGTAGAAAACGGTAATAATAATTAATATAAAAGTAAAAAGGCTGAAGAACTTCGCTAAACTAACATGTTAATATTTGCTTTGTACTAACTATTGTTTCCAAAACTATTAGTAGTAGTCAATCTCATTTGTTTGTAAATTCGTTAAAATTATCAACTAGTTTTTTGCGATTTAAATAACAGAGAGTATTCTCCAAAAATTATACTGTCCTAGTTGCAGCATCGTGCTTGTTGTCTGTGTCTAGTAAGGTTACTCTTAGGTTACTCATCAGTGATGCCTAAATTTGACGAAATAATTAAAAGATATTGCTAACTTATAATTTTATTTGATAACACTTGATTTATATTGCATCATTTTCAATTTATTATTAATTAAAAATTAAAACTTACTAAATAGCGTAGTGACTGTGCACAAGTAGTTGAAAAAATTTGCTATTAATCGAAATTTCAATTTTTTGGGTAAATTTGAATTATAATTGGCCCATTATTAAGCGTGTAAAGAGAAAGAATTATAATACAATTGGAAAACAATATTTAGGGAATATTGATCTAATTTTGAGCAGATCGCTCTTAATAAAGTCATAAAAATAGCTAACTTCTTTACCTGGTCTTAAGTAATTGTGGCTAAATTACTTTCTAAACAATTTACCTTCAATTCCTCATTTTTCTTTAATTCCTTAAACTCTGAAATGTTTTAGATCTATTATTGGCAATCTCTTCTTTTATTTCGATTCGTACCTTTTTAAATATTCAATTGATTCCGTTCTAATTTTTAAAAATTTATACAATCGGAAGATAACAGTAAATTACTTAAAAACAAATTGAATAAAATGAATTCTCAGTCGAGGTAAAGTAACAAGAGTATTATTGACGTAGCTTCTATTTTTATAAACTACGACTTAAGCTTCTATTATTATAGTTTTATGTATTTTATTTGTAATTAAAAATGGTTACGAGATTTACTAATCAGTATACAATGAACATCCCAATAAAAAACTCTGAACAATTTTTACCATTGTAAACAACATGAAAACACAAGTCGCACTCCGGAAATGGATTATTTCAAAATTACTCTTCAATCTTGGCATTTTAATTACACACACACCTACCAAAATATCGATCACTATCACGATTTGAAGCAGTTACTTCTAAAGTTTGAAGGACTTACTACTTAATACTAAATATAAATTGAGAAGTCCGAGAATCCACCAGAATATTAATACGTTCCCCCACTTTCCTTATATTTATAATGATTGTTAACACCAAAAATTTTGGAGTATTCTAAAGCTTAAGATCAATTATAGGAAAAGTTAATCGGCTTACCGATGATACTACCCTCACAGCCACAGAAACGGGCGAAAAAATGTAATAATAAGAGCATTGGTTAATAAACAATATGAATGGATTTTAAACATAGAGAAGAATTTAATAATAATAAATCAAACCTCAGACTTTTTATTACTCACAGATTTTTTGGCCTATTGCTAGGTGAATGTTTAAGAATATTTCACTCTATGATGGCGTCTTGAAATCCAATTGTGGAGAGCATCCGGATGAGGCAAGCTGGGTTCTTCAAATCGCTTTTTCAGGAGAAAAAAATAAAATAAATAAAACCATCCGAATTATGTATGGTAAAGGAAATCGAGAAAGTCGTAAAACTATTGTTTCTTCTTAGAGGTTGATAACATTCACGCTTCTCTTTATATAGAGAAATGTAATGCATCTAAAGAATGATAAACAAATATCCGAAATTAGAGGCAAACAGGGTAACTGATAAATTGGGAAAAAGAAAATATTGATAAGTTATTAGAAAAGAGTAATTTTATTCCACATGTTGTGACTAGTAAAATATAAAGTAAAATTACGTCAGAAATCAGGAATATCAATAGTTATTATTTTTAATAGATAAATGCTTCAAATTGACTGAATTCTTTGATCACAATTTCAAAGAACACGACTTATAGCAAAACTGACTTTTTTTTATACAGTTGAATTTAGTAAGAATTTGTTTGCCTGAAGTTTACTATGTTGAGTCATAATTAGCGTGTCTTTAAATTTATGAACAATGTACAAAGACAAAATCGATAACATCTATCTGCAATACTAAATAAATGCCGTGTTGAGAGGTAATTCATTGTGTCGTAGAAGCATTATTTTGGACTAGAACTAAATGTCAGAAGCATAGCCAATCATATTTAACTAATTTTAACAATGATGGTGACGAGTTTTATGGTCTGTGAAAGTAAAACACTTCTCAAGTGTAGCCCGCTCAAATCACCTACACAAATATTTGTAACCGGCTTCTCACTGATTCACTTTCAGTATCCTGGTTATATGACCAACAGAACTAGTTTTCTTTCTGTTTTGTTTACATTTTTCTTTTCTCTGAATTCATTTGGAATGTCTCTGTTGATAATAGTCATTTTTCATATTAAATACCTACATATACCTACGCTGCATCCTAACAAATGTCTTGTCTCAGTAGCTTGTCTTTAATGTGTAACTTAATTTTGGAAAATGTTACAGAATTTGAAAGTGATCAGCACGTTCAAAATCTTAAAAATAAATAAATAAATAAAAATAGAAACATTAATTTTGAGACTATAAAAGGTTCATTTTTTATAATCCCAATCAAAAATCATACAATATGAATAATAAGATCCAAGTTCAGATGGGATGATGGCGTAAAAGACATCGACCGTACTCTTCTGAATGTACACAAGATCGTAGACAGATATAAGATCATCTGGCGATCTTAGTTGACTGAGAATTGCAAACCGCTACAGTAATCAAAATATCGGATATGTTTGGGGATACATCTTAAAATTACGGTGGAAAATTAATCATGTGTTTTATACACAACTTTTTAATCGACGCTGCTTTGTTGATAGTGTTTAGTTTAATTCAGTTGTCTTATGAAATATAATAAAATTGTGTTGAGTATTCTCTTCTGTATGAAATTATTTACAGACATTGTATTGCCTTAAACACCTTCCACCTTTCTTACTTACCCCAAAGATGAAACTGCAAAATATTAATTCTAGTAGTTTTAGTTAAGACTAACATTTTAGAGGTGAGGTCGATAATGATGTCAATCATTGACGCGTGAGGTCACTGCTTTGTAGTTCGGAAAGTTGAAGATATAATCAACAACGTAGTTGAGACTACATGGAGGTATTGGCTGCATTCCTCAGATGGAGAGGTCAAAGTTTGCTCAATTGTCAGAAAGTGGGGGGAGAAAAAAAGGTGGGTCTTTACAGAATGCAAGTTCGTGGAAGTTGAGAAGAAAGAAGTCCTGAAGTCTGAAGAAGTAGCAATCAGTTCTTGTAATTGATTAAGCAGCAGTAGGAAACTTAATGTTGAAAATGCCAGACCGAAATGGTGGTTCAGCAAATTAAGCCAAGCAAAACTTGTACCAAGTTCCCCAAAACAAATGTAGTTTATTAGTGATAGATTGTTCAAAAACCCTAATCCACGACTCTTACCTTCTACGATTTTAGAAGACCCAACTCAAGGGCATTAATAATTGCTATTACACTTGTTAATTTAGGCCGATAATTTTTATAAAAACCATTTTATCCCGGGAACACCGATTTAGTGAGGGTTCTTTAAAAGTGATACCTTTCAAAACCTACTATATATTCAAATAAATAAAAATACCAGCAGAAATACCAAGTTTAAATCAAACACGTCAATAGATCTAAGAATCACAATCGCAGGAGAAAGATAATTCTCAAAGGACACTTAATTTCTCTTATTACCTTTTTTAATTTTTCTACTTTAAACGCTAGTGACTTAAAATTTGAAATGGAGATCCATCCTACTCACCAACATAGTAACCTATATTTCTTGTATTTACTTTTTCTTTTATTGAAAAGTTTCTGTAGGTTGATCTGGAGGATGTAAGTTCACCATTTTTAGATCTCAATAATAAAATAGCTTTCACTGCCAAATAAAAATCTTAAGTATAACAATGATACATTAGGTAGGTCCCTTTTTATTAGAGTGACTCCAAAAAAAGTAGGCTTACATTAAAAGCAACATGTTAAATCTAATCTTATATTTTAATAATAATGACAAGCAGTTGTTTAAAAACAATGAAAAGCAATGTATGACTACTGTCACTAGTGAAATGTTTGTCTAGTGATGGTACTTGCCAACATTGTTCTAGCCTTAAACAAAGCACTTTTGTTCATCGCACTGTGAACTCTAAAATATCACTTTTGATCCTCTTTCTCTAAAAGATTATGCTACATAATATAACTATTTGTATAAAACAGATTAAGTATCTGGCCTGAATTTTTATAGAGTACGATAGACTTCGAATATATCTCCATACTTTTTCTCCTAATGACCTTAATCTTTTTTCAGTGAAAAATTGATTTTCAAGGGTGTTTGAAGGAGGGAAATTGGTTTTATGAAATAATTAAACAAATTTATCAGCTCACAATCATGAGAATTGCAGAAAAAGAAAGTAGTCAAGCCAGAATTTAATTAATTATTAATTTATTAATTAGGAATATTATTTTAAAAGTTGGAAGGATTAAATTTTCTTCTCTAACAAGAGTAAAACGGAAAATAAAAGAACAAAAAACCTGAATTTGGATAATACTTGAATTAAGGCTTGTTTAAATTCTTATAAAAAAAACAAAGAAGAAAGTTATGAATAAAACAATAACCTGTTTTCTAAACTGCAACATTGCAAAATCAAATTGGAATTAAGCAGTTTTAAATTTATTCCAACTTAAAATATTAAACACGTTTGTATGTTAAGGAAAGTATACTCAACTTTAAGTTATTTTTTTCCCCCCAAATGTGATAGGCGAGTTCAAATTTTACAACTGATGATTAACCTTAGAGCTGTTTACGTTCACGTCAAAATAATTTCTGCCAATCAAAATATAGTTCTGTTTCCCTGCAAAATCCGCCACCTTGAAATAAAAATCAGAGAGAGCTTAACAATTTTCTTTACGCTTATTTGGTCAAACAAATATCTAAAGAAAACTGTTAGAAAATTTCATTAAACAGAGTGTAAAAGACAGGAAGAAGTCTAAGATAAATAAAATTTGAATGAAAAAAATGTAATTTTAGCTAAATACGAGCTAAAACTGTGTCATTGTTTAAATTTACATTTAAGGATTGGAATAGGACAACTAGGGTCTATTGATAGTAAATAGTAATACCTAATTATTTATTGTTTGTTTACGATTTTCTGATAATTGCGGAAAACCACGACGATGCTGAATACTATCAAGCTACTAGAATAATATTCAAGGTGAAACTGCCTCGTTAATTTTCACTTGACCGGTGTATCGTATCTATCTGGAGCCTACTGTAGTGAGTTCGACCATATTCGGTAGGGAAGCGTAGAATCATCGAAGTGAATGATTCCAATGCTTTACTAATTCCTGTAGTAATATAACAAAAAGCATTTACCACACTGTTAGCAAATGAAAAAGAAGAATTAAAAAAAAAACATGAAGTCAGAGAACTAGTTCAAGTGAAGTTCTATGTTCTCCAAAATATTGGAAAGAAAACTTAAAAAAGTAACTTTTAGTTGAGCCAATCTTCATCAATAAGAAAAATCGAATATATTATAATAGAATCTTCCCCCTTGGAATAGAGCTACAGGACTAAAAAATCGAATGTCATTACACAGAGCAGCGCAGAGAAAAATATCTAAACATGCTAGAACAAAATAAGAGATGGCATAGTAAATTCTAGGTAATTATCCCTACAATCACAGTCAATTTATTTGAAAGGAAGTGAAGTACGTGCACAATCTTGGAAAGAGAGGTTAAATTACTAGAAAGCAAGATGATTTAGTCTTAGTCATTACTGGAAGTAACAACTGCTAGAAATTATTTACCAACTTTTAAATTCATAATTTTTGCACAAAATAAAATTAGCTTTTAGAATCTTACTCGGCAATCTCCTGAAACTGAAAAGAAAATCTGGAAGTAGATCTGACGCACTCTATAGTTTTTGTACCAGTTAAAGACAAAATTATTGAGTCTTAAATTGAACTTATTTTCAACCATTTGTTTCAAGTTTATTCAGTAATAGTAATACTAATAATAAATAATAAATTATGAAAGCGCCCTCACACACAAAATTGAGATGGAAAACTTAAGTTGAGTTTGTAGCGCAGGGTACTCAGTAGATGCCGGACTCAAATTCAACCGTGCTGCCCTCTAGAGTTTCTCTTCCCAGGAGCCTCTACATCTCACTCTGTAGCGTGAAAAAAACTCCTGGCAATACATTAGAAAAGTCTCTCAGCGCCTTATAGCAGTAAGGGAAGCTGCCTCCAAATAACAATAATGAAATTATTTTAAAAATGTAAGTAAATAACTGAGTCCAATTAGGTGTTACATATAATATCAATTTTAGGCCATTATTGAAATTAGCCTAACTAATTTCTCAAAGCTCTGAACAAAAGTAAGTTTTATTAGAAAATGACGTCAGCAACAAATGGCACTACGTATTACTTTATCAGGTTCAAGAATTATGTTTACATTACACAATAGGAAATGAGTATTGTTTTTAAGCTCGCATGATCATTGTAGTAATTAATTTCAAACACTTTACTTCAAAAAGCATATTTATAAGTTGAAGCATAAATTCAGCTCACTGGATTTCTGAATGTTTTTGCAACATAGTGTTACAATATTGTAACATTAGGTATTCGTTTGTATATTGTTTTATATATATAACAAAAAAAATCAAAAGTTTGTTTGTTTTCGGATCAGGTATGGAAGTCAAGTAGACCTAAAATCCTACTCCGTCATCATCTCAGTTGAATTAAGAAGGGATTCTCAGCAGTTATTTTTAATAAAATTAAAAGATTTATTTATTTTGTGTGCACCTTCATAAATAATTTTTTTTCTAAAAATGGAAGTGTTTATCTGTACCACTAGTACTATCCTAAAATCAACCTAATATTATGCTTATCGAGTAAATTACCCTGACTACAAATGGTTCTTTTAAAAAAAAATAGAAAAAATAAATTAATAGCCTTTTACTTCACAAAATATAACTACAATACGTATTCAGAATAAATATGTGGAGTCTAGTTAAAGAAGACAATTCTTCAGTGTTCGAAGATTAAGCAGCTGCTACAATTTAAAACTTTCTTCAGGCCTTGGGGTTTCTGCAGCTGAAATAAATTTGAACAGAAAATATTTTAAAAATTCTGTTTAAAGATATCAAGTTAATTAAAAGAAACCCCAGTCACAATCATGTAACAAAATGGGTAGATCTGGGGTCATGTATCAGTCATTTCAATTTTAATGAAACGCCTTCAGCAGATCTATCGTAATAAAAAAAGTCGCAAAGTTTAACGTTGTTTTTATCAGGATTTCGACAAAAATCTGAACACTTGGATCGTTGTACAAAGTAAAAGACAAAAAACAAAAAAAGAAGACATTGTCAGAGCCATAATTGATTTCACTACCTTAAGATGTACACAGGCGTGATAGACGCAGTTACATACTCTTCAAGGAAGGACACAGATAAATACTCCTTACCAGACTCCATTACAAGATTATAAGAACAAGATAGAGGACTATTTGTGCGGAATAAACAGCTCAAAAAAGAAATAAATCTTTCAGTTGTCATTGAATTTATTGAAACATCCAACAAAATTTATATGAAATCTCAAAAGTTTTAAATAATATACTTATCTCTTGTATTGGCTCCAGAAGACTAACGGTAGGACCGATCAAGTCCTGACTTGATCTAGAATGATCGCTTCAAGTGTTAATTTAGTTATTTAGAGTGCAGTTATTTTGTCGCATTTATATCCAACAGTGTAGAGCAACAACTTGGTCTGGTTGCACATATCTTTAACAAAATAAAATGATTTAAAAACAAAATTAATTAAAATGAAAAACGTATGTAAACGTAGAAGTTTACAATTATTCCCCCCTTAGAAGAAACGAAAGCCACCACCTCCACCTCAACACCTCTTAAGATAAAATGAATCTTATCAGCAAAAAACTAGAATTACAGGTTGCAATTGTCCAATAAACATCAGTGTAATGATACACAATACATTTTTGACTACAATTATCCACAGTTAGTGGTATGCATATAAACCGATAAATAATTTCTGATAACAACTTTATTAGATAAAATTAAACAATCAAAACTAATTATAATTAATAAGATTCGTCTCCACAGTGCTGCTGTTTAAATAAGTTGTTCATCCAATGTATAAAAATGTATCCGGTTCCCAAATTAGAAAGTAGGACTAACTTTCTCATTTACTTCAATTTTTTGAATTTAAAAGATAAAAGGTTTCTTTATTTTGTATTAAGTTAGTAAATAAAATAATTTTCTTTAAAATTGTTTCAATCGATATATTTTTAATAAAATTCTGACATAGTAATGCATTGTGAAAGCATGAAATTCGTGTGGATTCGAATTTTTTATTTTACTTTTTTTAAATAAAAGAAATACAAAATAGAATTAGTTATTAGTAAATAAATATTAAATATAAAAAGTAATATATAAAAGTGTAAAAATAAAACAACTAAGTAATAACAAAAGAACAATCCCGAATTCTAGATCAGAAGTTCATACCGGTTACTCCTGTTTTTGATTAATCAAGTCACGATTCTTCAAACAAAACAAAAAAAATTTCACCTATCTATATAACTATGTAGGCATTTTCGACTTAGAATATTTCTACACACGATCATGCATAACACCAAGGAGAGGGAACACTATTCTCTACGTGATGATTGAAGTTATAAAAAGATAAGCAAAGATATCATAAGTGGTCTTGGACCTATGAATCTTTATAGATTCATTTCCTTCGGCATTTTGCTAGAATTTGTATTAGGACCGGCTCAGAGGACCTGGAAACTCTTCAGAGAAATGAATCCTCAAGAAGCTTTTAAGGTGTAGTGGTTTAAAGTGTATATTAGTGTAAAAAGGACCAACAAGTTCATCCCACTAGTCTACGCTATGAAAGGCAAACGCGCATAATCTAGTGGCTTCGCTGGTAATTAGTCGAGAATCATGACCCGGACATAGACGATACGATGATATTCTTTCACCGGTTTAAGTGGATTCGGCTCCTACAAAAGTTTTTATAGTTGAAGAGGAATGGCTTTTAAACCAAGTTAGATCCCATCGCAATAGTTATTATAAAGCTTCAAGCACTTACGAGACTAGAGAAGACAATACGCAAAAAAGATTGGTGAGAAATCTGACCTGGAGGCGAGGTTTTTATTATTATTTATAGTATTAAGAGGGATCGTTAAAATAAGCCATTTTTCTTCTGAGGGTAGGGTTAATTATCTAAAACCTCAGTGCAGACTGTTTATTACTACTATCGTTATTATTTTTAATTTATTTCTAGAAGAAACGTAGTGTAGCATGCGAATTGCGAAAAATGGAACCCAAAGAGGCATAGTTTTGATTGATGTGTAATAAAAATAAGGTAGAAAGTTAAAAACAATCAAAAGGGTAATTTTCAATGTAAATTTATTGAATATTATATTTATTTAAGTTGACCTTTTGATCATCAACATCTTCTAAAGACGTTCCACATTTATTTATTTAAAGCATCCAACTCTTTAGTTAATTTAGAATGATTAATATTTGCATAACTAGTTAGTCAAAATGGTAAAAGAGGTCATCATTAAGAAAGAGACGGCAAAATTAAACCGCTTTTATTACACGACACGCTCAAAACAACAAACGATAGTGAATGAGTAAGCAACATAGCACTTTCAACAATTAATACTGTTAAATTTACAAAACTAGCTCTCTCAAATTACCTGAATTATTAGCAATGATTGCTGCGATGGAATTCGAAATTAATGTAATGTAGAGTACCACTATCATAAAAAAAATCTATATTTATAGAAAAAAAATGTCGTTTTTCAAATACTTACTTCTGACAATCACAGTCCTCCTTAAGAAGTCTTCTTCCACATGGATACCCACATAGGGTGTTCCTTTAGGCCCTTCATCTTCTCCATCCGGCATGTGTATGCGCCGACAAAAGCTGTTTGTTAGCCTTGTTCCAAGACAAACTATAAAAATCCCCAACTAGTCCTGCCACATCTTGATTTTTCTGATTATGAATCCTTTCTACGATGTCATCACAGTTGCAAACATTCTTCTCAGGATATTTCTTTCCAAGAAGCCATGCTTCCGAGCATTGGTGACATCTGGTCTCAGCACTTACTTTTCCGCCAGCTGTTAACGTATTTAAGTTTTTTTAAAATGAAATGTTTAAATAAAAGCATTTCTAAAAGAATACATATATCATACAAACAATTAATTTTATAATAAAATTATGTATATAATAAATACTTTTTTGGATTCAAGAAATTATATTTCAAGTGATTTCCAGTGAACACGGCATAAAATATTTGACAATTTCGCAATATTACCTTTTACAAAAATGGGCCTTTGTATGGGAAAACGCTATTCAAATAAAAATGATTTTTTGTTTAATTATTATTCAAATTTGTATGTAATCAATAAAACTCTGTATCTTAATGAATGAATGAATACTTCATGAATATGGTTAAGATACACTTTTAAGTATTTTTATTGTCAAAAATCGAACACTTACCGATAATGTCAATCTTTCTGATCCTGAAGAGGTAATGTATAATACAGAGCGTATAATGAATATACGAAGTTTACGTTTAAAGGGAATCATTGAAACTGTAACAAGAAAACTGAAAAAAGAACTAATTAATTCATAATGGTTGGATGTTCTTGACTTAAAGGTTAATGTCGAATCACCTGGCAATATCTAAAACAAATTTGAACTTCCTGTAATTTATTATTTTTGAATTATACTGACCACTTACAGACAGATAAGATAATGTTACTAGAAGTAAAAAGAAAGTTCACTGAATGCACTAACGTTAGAATACGGTTGCGATGGTTAGCGGGACAAAGCCTGAACAGCTGTGTAAGCAACAACCTATGACCTCACTAATACAAACAACATT
Organism: Rhodnius prolixus; assembly: GCF_049639745.1. Lineage (NCBI taxonomy): Eukaryota > Metazoa > Arthropoda > Insecta > Hemiptera > Reduviidae > Rhodnius > Rhodnius prolixus. The sequence continues at coordinate 6,077,773 of NW_027411583.1, read as the reverse complement.
AACTTGACTCAGGTCAGGGTTTTTTTTACTTCATTGATGAAACATGCAAAAAGGTGAAAAAAAATCAATGTCGTACAATATTGATTAGAAGGAAGTTATTAAATCTCTTCATTTTCATTAAACAGAAAGTTTTTAACCCGGAATAAGCATCTACAAAAAGGACAACTAAAAAAAAGGAGGTCGTAGTATTCATTCGTACCTAAATTTTTTTTTCTAAATTAGCTTTAAAAACATTTATTAATAATTTCAAAATAGGAACACTATTCTTACTAGGTATTAATTAATTTAATTTTAGTAATTAACCAAACTAATGCCGCATTAAGAAACAAATTAAATGGGTAAAAATGGACTATTAGCAAACAAACATTCAAATCTATCGAAAAGAATAACCCAAAATCGACGATACAAACTTCACTCGAAACTTTCCCTAAACAAAAGACAAATATACAACTCGTACTTTAAAATCCTTATGGAGATTAGGATGCGAGGTTTGGGTTCAATTTAAGCATTACCAATTCTTATAGCATCCTACTTTTCCAACCTTTGCAAAAATCACCAACGCTTCTTATTATACAGCGAATTCCATGAGTTTACCTTTACCCATTCCTATTGCCTTCCTCGTTCAATGATTTTCCATCTATTTGCACCATCCAAACCGAACCTCCAAAAAGATTGTAACACCGATGGCCTCGTGATTATCCTCTTAAGATGGAGCTTAATGTTCGGTGGAAGAACCTCACGAGTTGTTCTCAGAGAAGATTTTTTACATTCTTTAAGCCTTAAAAAGCTTTCATTAAACTTTCTTGAATACGATATAAATGAAAGCTAATAATTATTATTTAAATTACGGTATGGCTCTTCAAAAGTAAGAAACAAATAGTTAAATGGAAAAAAGATAGTTTGTACAATGAGTTTAGAATTGTTAGGATGTTTAATTCTACTAGTAAAGTTGTTTCGTTAAACATTATGAAGAAAATGAAGGATGATATTTGTTTCAAGAATTCATTAAGTTGTAAGTTGTAACATAAAGAAGTTCTGAAGTGGTTTATGTATGTATAAATAAAAGTTATTTGAGTCCAAATCTACATTGTATGTTTAATAAAATCCTAAATTACCTAAGAATCCTGCATTATTTCTTTCACCTACTTCTCATAAATAAGGCTATCGTTAAGATAATTTTATTTTGAGTTTTGACCGAAATACTTTCGTTTGAAGCTTCACAGAAATGTGACTTTTACAAATTGGCCTCCATGTGTGTCAGTCAGTTAATTAATGTGCGTAGCTAGCACAACTTAAACATGAAAAATTAATACTGATAATTGTTTTAAATGAGCTACGTACATTGATCTTATATAAATCGGATCAAGATAAAAAAAAGTACATAAAGCAATATTATAAAATTAATACGTGAAATAATTATTTGAATAAAAAAGCTTAAATGTAACAGAACAGAAGCGTATCTTAGTATGCGACAGTAACCTGGAAATGATCAAAATCTTGTGGAAAAATAATCATCTTGCCTTTTAAATACTTATATTTTTGGTAAGTTCATTTCTACTGAATGAGAAAACCTTATAATGACGTTTAAGTCTAAGAATTCAGGTTTTTAAAAGAAGTTACTTCTCAAAAGTTAACAATAAATGTCCTTGCAGTAACAAAATAAGTAACAATCTATAACAAGCTAACTGAGACGGTTTTATGTTGGTATTTGAAGTGCAGATTGTAGCTGCATAATATTCATAACCATTAAAAAATAAAATAGTAGTTTATGTTGTAACGCAAGATTGTAATGTAGATCAAACAGGTTGATGTAAAAAATATGCAACAGTAAAACTATTACTAGCAAAAGTGCTATTAATATTTCTTATTCTACTTCTTAAAGAGGAATTTAAATTAGAAAAATTACAGGAACATTTATATCCAATTTAAGTGAAAGTTGGCTAATAATTTCTGAAAATTATTATTAAAAAACGCTTTTTGCACCATAATTTAATTTATAAAAGTCGTAATGCGATCATTTTTGAATAGTTCCTGTAATAAAATATATTTTATTACAAAATAAAGATTAGAGTGATGAAACAGTCAAGTTTAAATCCACTTTACGAATGTTAAACAATGTGATATTAAACTGTAAGAATCGTGCGAAATTATTTTAAGTTGGTTAATAAAAATATAAGAGCAACAGAACAAGTATGATTTGTACGAGTAATTGGTCGGTGTGATATTCACCTGTTCTGTGAATTTTCCAAGTTTTCATTGGAAAGGCAGCTTATCACATCTGGGGGCTAATGGTACCCCAATAGTTTGTTCCTTGACTTATTTTGCAAACTTCGTTATTGCAACAAAATGCTTCATTGCTAATCGCAAGTACACCTAGCTCATTACCTAAGTATGAAAATAAATAATTTGTAATCGGAAATGATCCATTATAGATAAAACATTGAAGTTTGCATTGGTACTGAGGCCAAACATCCAAAATTATTCATCAGTTTATACGTATAACCTAATATTAGGCACTCAACTGGGCCTTTAAAAAAGGAAAGAGGACAAATCAAAAAGCAAGAACGAGAGTAATGTGGCCACCCGATCCTGTCTCGATATTAAATCGGTGAATACGAACTTTGAAAAAGTGGTATGGTCAGAAGAAACGCATAGGAGGAGTAGTGTATGCTGCTTTTCTAGTTAAAGGAATGGACCAGTAAAAGACAACTGAATAGAGTTCTGCAAGCTACATCTTCACACCACGAAAGTAAAATGCAGATTAAATAATTTATAAACAAATTACAATAAAATATATCAAATAAGTTAATTACAAAAAGGAGATGCTGTTTTACTCCCAAGACTTAGATATCTAGATCCAAACACTAATCCTCTAAATTTCTGTTCAAAATAAAAACGGTAATATTAAAAATATTTCTAGCTTCATGAATTTTTTAGAAACATAATAATTGATGCTATCATGCACAAAGAATTTATCTTGAGTGGCACACCGAGTTTTTATACATTCTTTTGAAATGTAGGCAACAAAATGCAGACTCTTTGAACAGCAGAAAACCGCCATCTACCACTAGAGGAAAGGTTCACTTCTTAAAGTATAAATCATTTCCGCATTAATTTAGTTAACTCTTTATGAACAAATTCCATTTTTTTTAACTGTAATATTATTCGGACAGAAGATAACGATAAATGTTAAGCAGTAAAAAGTTATGCATACAACTCTACAAATTTTCTTTAGGTTTTTTTTTAAAACTGATTACATAAAAATGGCACTCTCCTTTAATTTAAGAATGTTAAATGTGTGACCAATGGTGGTGACTTGAACTTTCTCAGTGCTCTACTGGAGCTATGAGATTCAGGCAAACTAGTTATCTTTTTCATCTCCCCAGAGAGTTCTGCTAAGGGTAGATCTGGCACCTGTGCAGACTGAGACCGAAGAAGAAGAAGGCTAAGTTGGTAACGCGGTCAACTGTCAAGCCGGAGGTCCTGGCATTAAGTTCAGGCCCGCTGCTCCAAGATATTCCCTTCCTGGAAGCCTCTACAGCTCAATGACAGATGATGTCTTTAGCGAAATATACCATCAGAAGCCCAACGTACTGAAAAGGCACCAGCGTAAAGAACTAGATGCAGATGTGTCTTAAATAAATAAACTTAACAACACCTCAATTACTAATGAATCACCGACATTTTACCAGAAACTACAACTGATAATTAAAACTTTTAAGAAAATAAATTATCTAAAGAAATCAACCAATTGTAAAATAACTCATTAAAACAAAAAATTATTTGAATTCGGAGAAACTATTATATGCTAACTAAAAAAACTTATTCAACCAAAAATAATAATTTAGGTGTTTATAACGATAGAAACCGGTCGTAGAACACTAATACTAAAGTTTAGGTCAGGAGGGCAAGGTCACTATGTAAATGAAATGGAAGAGAAGATCAATGACCCCTTCCAACAAGCCTCTTTTTTCAACTACTGTTATTTAACTCCCGATGACACATTACCGGTCTTTGATGGGCGTCATAATAACAAAAATCTACTACGAAATAAACTTTTTCTTTCAGCAATTATTTCACAAATTTTATTTTAACTTCGAATTGTTACTAAGTAGTATTAGTTACCTTTAACTAGATGATTGTTAGTAGTCTCATGCATTAATGAAACATTAAAGTATAATAAAAAATTATATGCTTGTTCGTTTTTACTCCAATATTCTGTCCTTATCCTGTTTATTAGTGCTGGAACAAAAACAAAGAAATGAAATATAAATTTGTTAAAGAAATTACACAACTTTATAGATAGTTACTGAATAAAAGTCTCCCAAAGCTATCACCAAAAAAGGCCTTTTATAAGGATGCGATGAAAGCAACCTTATCACTTTTAAAACGGTCAGAGGGCAGAAGAGCAATGCTACATAAAAAAAAACTCACTCTTAATGACCTGGGTAGACCTAGCACATGCCGACCACACGTTAGGAAATTGTTAAAAGGAATGTTTAAGAAGATGACTAAAAATAAATGATCAAAAATATAACGGCATATCAAGTTGGGCACCTGGTTATTGAAAGAAACCCCACAAAGAAGGTGAACCACTATCTGTGGTAAATGGTCGAAAAGGAAGGAAGCCCCGAAATGGATAATAATAAAATAGATATTACCAGAAAGATGAACGGATTTCACGAAGCCGAAATGTACTAGAATCTACAAAAGTGAATATATGAAAATAAAATTAATAAATTTTGCGTAAAGTTGCTTCAAAAGCGCCGAGATGTTAATCTATTCAACAAAAATTATTTAAATAATAATTGTAGTACTACTTGATTGTAGTGCCGACAAAACTTTGAGGAATATCTCAGTTCTTACCTAGAAGCAAACTCAGGTTACCTATAAGCAAACGAAATTAATAATTTATGTGTAAAATAAATTTAAGTCACTAAGTTCAACACAGCAATAGTTTAAGAAATGGTATATTTAAAAATAATAATTGGCAACATAGCTGAAAAGAAATAAATTACTGTTTTACTTTCTGACAGAGAATTACGTACTCTCATTCCTTTAAAAACAATCCTGATTAACAGCCACACCATAATGCCTTATTTCATTATTTATTTTAATATTTTAGAAAATTAAAATTATTTTTACGAATACGCGTCGTTTGAGGAACTTCTAGAAGAATATTCTACTGAATAAACCGGATTTTACTAGTCAGAATGGGTTGAGAAAGTTGTCCACATAAAATTATCTGAGCCTCCATCAAATTAATATCTTTAATTTTTGGTAGTATAGTATCTTCTTTGCAAGGAAAAAATATGAATTTTATTTTGATTATTTCTAATTCTTTTGCAGCGAATCCTCCAAATCGTTTTTCACAACCAAACGATAAAGCAGCAACACTTACATGGACATATAAAGAAATTTTCAATTACTTATTAGAATTGCTTGTTACAAATAAAGCTGACCTAAAGTGATTGTTCTAATAATAGTAAACAGTTATTTTTAGTCTTGTGTTTCGTAGGATTCATTGAAATATGGATTATTTGGTTTTGCACTAAGGGGACACATATCCTGCCTAAAAGTATTGAAACAGCTAGTTTACACCGGAATCAAATAATGAAACTAACACAATTATTTACACGTTAAAATACTTACTAAGTTACTCCATGTCAAATATGCAGAACCCTAACCAAAAGTTGTTAGTTTTGTCATTAACTCCAATGTTCCTTTTTCACTTGGTTAGTAAACGTTCTGTGCAAAAAAAAAAAAAAATAATCACATAAATTTTGATAATAAACAAAATTAAATACATCTATTCGTTAATGGCAAATAACATATATAAACTTATACAAGTTATTTAGTAATTAAAGTAATTTGGATCAACACATTTACAGCAAAAATTAACATTTAACCACACTTAACGTTACCATAAAATATTTACTAATAGGGATCTTTACAAAAACGGTATTTCGACGAACAATTAGCCACTACTATTTTTAGAGAGTAGCTGCAACTAGTAAAGAACAGAATTTTATTGATCTGATATTAATTAACATTTCGTAACATAAAATACTGAAATTATGTTTAAATTTTTATTTTAACGATGTTATAAATTTACTTTAAGAAAAGGGCCACATTCGCCCATAATCTCAACCCTTAATGGAAAAACTACAGGTTTAATTTAGATTTTGTTTCATTTTTAAGGTGTACGATTTCCTAAACTGGAATGAACTGTTTAATGAGGCAAAGACATTCGCAAGTAATGAATATTAGTTTCACTCTCAATATTTGACTAAAGCTTTCTTTCTAAATAAATTTCTTTTTTACGAACATGTCATTGATAACTGGTTATGACAGTCATAAATGGGGGAGATCAATGTCACTATTTATTAGTAGGTTATATTTTATGTCATTTTACAATAAAAACAAGAGGTTAAATGAGGTACGGAGAGGGCAAATTTCGCAGCCCCTAACCCAGATTAATAATAAATTTATTCATATTTAAAACTTCAAATTATTTTTAGTTGAGCCAATTCTTTAGAGGTCCTTTTCTTATAAACGAAAATCCTTCTGTTCTGAGTTCAATCACAAAATCACAATAGCATCCCCAACTGACGAACTCATTCTCTAAGAACCACATTTTCTTGGAAGCTCAAAGAAGGGGGTGGAGAGGGAGAGGGAGGGAGTAAAAAGGAGAGATAGGGACCAATATCTAAAAATCATTTCTAACATATTACTCAAAACAATTTATTTCTGTTGAATACTCCAATTACGAAAATTCAATTTGATTGCAATACATCCTTTTACTACTGGAACGAAAAAAGTAAAAGAGTGGAAAGAAGAGTTTTACAAACGTAAAGTAATGCAGGAAGAAAATTGTCAATTAAAATGTTTAAGTAGAGTTAAAATGGCTACGAGTTGTTACAACGGGTCAAAGCATTCTTTGCTTACAAATTAATTACTTCACCTTAAAAGTAAAACTACAGTGAGAAACAATAAAAATAAAGTTTTGGTTCTATTTTGTAAATAAACCACAGTTACAGGTGAATGACCAAACAGGTTCTCTTGCATTAAACAAAAAGAAAATAGTGGAAGAATCAAAAAGGTTTTGTGAATAAGATATGAAGAAAAATTTACTACCTGATAGATTTTATTTTGGAGAAATTCTTCAATAAAAATTGTTATAGTAGGTAATATTAAATGTATAAAAAAAGTTGCTCTAGAAACTAGTTAGCTGGTTTTTAGGTCACTCTTCCAAAATTTCAACTCAATGACGTGTGGGCATGTGTGAGTCTTTTAAACTTTGGTTCAAACATTATTATCACGGAAGATTTTGACCATTTTGAAATGAAATATATTAATAATTATGGTTGAAATACTATCAACTTGTTCTTTATTTTTTCTGCATCTTATACAAAAATTGTAACTGATCTTTGTAATATTTTTTAAGAGGATGGTGTGTTACTAAACTTTAAAGAAATTCTCTGGCCTGGAAAGGCGAACGAGTTGTTTGGTTCCAGATTTGAACAACCATTCATATAAACAAAAAACATTACTTTCGCATGCGCCTTATTTCGTTTATTTGTCTGAGATTACGGAGTAGTTGGGTTTCCTTTAACAGATTACTTTTAATTTTTACTATTTTTTTTTTTTTTTGCTAATATTTTACCTCTTTTGTAAGGTATTCCAAGTTATGTAAGTAGGAGTACGCACTCACAATCTCATTGCGTTTCGTAGAGGAGATGAAGAATCTATGATCAAAGTAGCCAACAATACTGTGCATCAAGAATTTGTGAGTTCCGCCAGCACTGGAACACTCTACAACATAGATTGATACAATTATCTGTAAAAATCGATGAAAAACAATATATTAGTACCATCATACTGCCTAAAAAAAAGTATGATGATCTGCATATAGAGTAATATTTGTCCTTATTTCTTTAACCTATATTATAAAATTTATTTGAGAAACCAACATGAAACAAACTTTTCTCTAAGTATCTGATTTGAATTCTATGCAAATGAAATGGAGTAAATGTCCACATGAAGGGTATAGAATAGAACTTGGTATTCGACACAGTGCTAGCTTTAAAAATATTGTCAACTGTTCTTATTCAAACAATGAGTTAAAAGAGATTTCGGGCAGGACAAATCATAACGAAACGGTCTTAAAATTTAAAATACCTCTTTTATAAAAATAATAATGTAGGAACAACTCAAAGGTTTGAAAAATAAAATGAATTTAAAAAAAGTCAGCGTTTTTCTTTCCTTTGATACAATGAACTGTTTATATAAGTATATGCCGTTAATATTGTACTTAGTCATCTGATACAAGTTCACTCCAAAAAATAAAACGTCCGGGCGATGTTTTTGATCCCATAATTATAGAAATTGTAAGTCATTTGATTAATGCAATGGGTAGTTTGCATCTGGTTTGGCTGAAAGGGCATGCTGGGATAGTTGATAACGAGAAAGTCGACGTGCTAGCAAAAAGAGCGATTTTGTTAGGGGAACATACTCCAGTGCTCAATTTAGTGGATTTCGAAGGTGCTTTAAGAAAGCGTTGTTATGACGCATGGCAAAAGCTCTACGATCTGGAAAAAGAAATTAAGGGTTAATATTACGCTGACTTACAGCCTAGGATCCCCAACAAGCCATGGTTTGTAGAAGTACTGGAGGGGGAAAGGCAATTTTATACAACAACAATGCGACTGAGGTTCAACCATAATCTCACAAATCCGCATCTGCATAAAATTAAGTTATTAGATAATCCCAAATGTGATTGCAATAGCGGGGAGGATGGGGACATCGATCACCTCCTCTTCACATGCAGCAGATATAATAGAAATAGAGACAAGTTCCTACAGGAATTGGCAACACATGTACGATTTCCCTGTAGCGCTAAAAGTATTTTAGCTATAATGAATCCTGATGCGCTACAAATTATTTACAAATTCATTAGAGAGAATAAAATAAAAATATAGGATGCAGCTAAACTCCATAGTTGCGATTTTAGTTCTTAATTACTCACACAAGTACTATCATAACTACACTACTAATTACACCACTCTAAGCTCACATCAAATAACGAAGTCACATTCAGAGACCATTGTGTTGTTCTAGGAAGGAATGTCAGTACGCAGCGCTCAAGATATCCTTATCTCATGGAAGCCACGAAGCAGAATGTAGTAGAAGAGTGGATGTTATGATGAAGAAAGAAGTGAAAGAGGCTGCGCTATTCCTCAAATTGTATATTGGGAAAATATAGGGCTGGTTTTTTTTCCACTAACATATTGGTAAATTGAGGCATTAGAAGCCAACTGTAACTGTGCATACCAATCTGTTGGTTTTTTCCAGCCCTCATATAAAGTAATTGGTTAATGTGCAAACAAGACCACTATAACAATAAATAAATATATCTGATACAAGTTACATTAACTTATAGTTTTTAGTATTTATCAGGATTTAATAGATTTTTAATTCTACGTGTTCATTAAAAATTACAAAAATATATAAATTTTGAAATTCGGGTGATATTAAAGCATTATTTTAAGAAAACTGCTTTACAGCAACACTTGCCGCTAAAGACAATGCGTAAAGCTAAATGAGTCAATGTTTTTTTCAATTCGTGCTGTAAAGCATATCAATGTGCAAATTCCAGTATTAGCAAGGTCAGTGCGTCCATAGTCGCTTCCTCCAATTATTTTAAAAGAAATTGTAGAAATCTTGAACAAGTACTAGAAAACTTGTAGATAAGTTAGACGTATCTCTCTTAACCTTAAAAAGTAACTTGCATGACACTGAATGGTGTCTAAAAGCTGCAGGATTATCTACCACGAAACGTCGCCTCAGCAAAAGGTATACATGGTTAAAGTGTGTCAAACTCTTCATAAAGATCAAACTGATTTTCGAAATACTAAGTGACAAACGAAGAAACGTGGGAATACGCTAAAAGCCCAAACACTTACAAATAGTGAGTTTTGCCAGGCCAATCTGCTCTTCCTGAAGAATTAGAACTTAGTTAAATTAAGATAAAGCAATCATCATGTAACATACATGATTTGATAATTTTGTCTGTATTAGCCCAATAAAAGTAATAATGTTCGTGAAGAAAATAAGATAAAAAAATAAATAAATGAAAATGTTTTGATTTAGTGGTGCATCTCCATGTGTAACTATTTTAAATCTTATCAGAAACCCATAGAAAACTTTTTTTGGAAATGACATGTAAATTTTCCAATATTATGAAAGGTTTCCTGTCGATTTTTTGTTGTTTTTTTTTTTTCATAAAACATTATTAATTTCATCTTCAGTTAGGAAGAAAGACGGAGATTCTCCTATAAGTATTACTTAAATTAACACTTTTAATTACAGCTATAATCTCAGTTAGAACTAGAACAACAATAGAGAACCTATGTACTACAAATGGCTGAACAACACACAACCGATTCGGAGAGAAAACAGAACGACTACAGCTGTTGTCTAAACTATCACAAGACGTACTTTCATTGACAGTTATAATTGTGAATTTACACAATGTTTTATTATTATTATTTTTTAGTTTGTGTTGTATTTTGAAAAGCAAAAATGAACTGCCTGGAAAAAGAAAGGTAAAGAAAAGTCTTGTATGCACATTCATGTGACTTCTACCACAGTTTTCAAATTTCTACCACCTTAATTTTTATCGAACTCCGAAAATCTAAATATTTCTTTTTTAAAAAAAGTATACAATTTAAATAAACATACGTTTCACGGACGCCTAAACCAATCTTTACCAAGATCAGCACCTAACAGTCTCCTAAAAAAATGATTTATGTAAAAGTTACTAGATTTATATGTTTCTATTGTGTATAGATGTTTAAAGAAACTTCAAAAAAGATATTTGAATATTTCAAAAATGTTCACAATCCTATGCGTAAAGAAATATTTCTAGTGAAGAAATTTTGTTTCAAGCACACAATTTTGGCAACCAATTTTACTCTCCTTAATGAAAGAACAGTACATTACACAAAATTGGCAATTTAGAGGGAATCTAATTCACCTCTTTTACCTGAAATATCCCTAATCGAAGTTTCTGGATAAAAATGTTTCAATTAAAAAAAAGTTGTAGTTTATTCATGTTAATAAAACGCTCAAAGCTGTTTTTGAGTAAATTCCCAAAAACTATGAAATCTACTTCGTAAAGTGCCCTAATCAGTTGACAAATTCTAATAAAAACCTCATTGTCACGTGCGCAATAGCTCCTAAATGAAATATCAAATTCGAACTGTAGGAGATTGCTCCATTTCAAAATGACCTCATCATTAACTCGTTACTAAATTAAGATGCAATCTTCAACGTCTTCGTATTATAGAAGAAAAAGTTTATTTGTATAAATTTAAAATTCACTGCAGCAGAAACAAAAGAAGAGACTGCAATATCTTCCTCCAAAACGGTTTGTATATATTCATCCTTGGACGAGTAGGTAAGGAGGTTTCAATTTTTTTACTCTTTTTTAATAATTAGTTTCTATTCTCTCTTAATTCATGCCCTTGTTCAAGATTACGTATTCAGAAAATAGCAGTTATCAGGCTATTTTATTATTATTATTCATAGTGCACCATTTTAATTAACTCGATTGCAAGAAAATGAACTATTAGAATTAGATATGTTAATACTTTAATACTTTTTTTTTTTAATATAGTATTAAATCATGATAAAATATATACAATAATGGAATATATTCATATGTAATTAATCTTGTAATTATAATTTTCTTATATATTATAATTTTCTCGGGAAATGACCTGAATAAGGAAAATATGCACAATTCAAATAAAATCGTTCGGAGTTGTTTTCCAATTAATCAAAGAACTTGGTAAAATAAACTAGAATGTTTCCTGGTATTTATAACTATCAATAAAAAAAGAAATATGACCTTGTTTTTCATGCTGGTTTCAGACTCTTTTTTTTGAAGTAATTTTGAGAAGAATTACCAAAAACCAAAATTCAGTTACGAAGTAATTCCGTTCCTGATAGTAAATGAAACTATAACGTGTGTTTTATGTGATTTCGAGGCAAAAAAAATCTGGTTAGAACACTTTCACACCATTTAACATATTTTTATGACTACTAAATTTAAACTAAAATATTTAGACTAAATTCTAACTCACCAATTTTCTTCATACTCCGAATAACCGTTTCGATATAAAAGTCACAGATCTAAATTTGAACGAATGTACAATTACACATTATGTTCCAAAAAAAATCTATTCGGTAAAGTGATAATCCCAGTAGACCGATTATGACCAAGCCTTATCGTGGCTTCCTCAGAATGCTCCTTAATTTTAATTTTCTGATTTTTTTTTTTCATTTTTTTGTTACAGTGGATACTTTACACACAAAGGGAGAAAGAGAAAGAAAATCACTAAATTGATAAACTACCTTTTCGAACTCAGGGACATCAAAACAGATGTTCGGGCGAAATCACAAAATTACAAATCTATACACTTTTTTAATTCTTTATGAATAAACAAAGGAAATGCAAAATATTCTGTATTTATACTCCGCGGTATTATTTCGAAAGTTACTAACCAACAGGTCAAAAGAAGCAATTGTTTCAAAGAGTCAGAAACTATTCACTCAATGAAAGATCAACCTTCTGCCTCCTCTTGTCCAGTTTGTTTTCTATGTCCAGGTACTGCTTACTTTCTTTTAACAGAAGATTCACTCCCAAGATTGGCTTTCTGAACGTAGCATGAGTTGTTGTTAGAACGTTGTCTTCATTGTTCGGATAATTCTTTTGGACACTGCCAGTTGCCTAGTAACTATCCCTCTGCTCACACAGCAAGGATAAAAAGCAGTAGAAGTAAGATGAGTAGCAAATATGTTGATGAAGTGACCCATATGATTCATTCGTTAACTGGAACAAAAATAAAAAGCTTAGAATATAGTTTCACAGTATTTTAATAAACATGAAGTCAAATTAGTTTCTATTTTCAGGCGAGAAATAACTGGCATATCGATATATACCTTTTTTGGGATATGGGATACACGTCAATGAAGCTATAGCAATTAACTCTATTGAAGAAACTTATATAGGGAGGAACACAATTATTTTAAAAATCACAACCTAAGAAGGAGCTGATATTAGTCTGAGGACTACGAAAGAAAGTATTCATATTTTTCTCAGGATTTTCTAATGGAGTCTTTTAAAAAAATAATTGCAGTACAATTAAGTGATATTAAGCTATAAAATTAATAGCGATCAGGTATTTTGTATCATCATTTCTTATTTTAAAGAAATTAATGACCTCTCTTAAGGTTATCTGCCACTTAATTACTTTTCGCTGACAGATGCAAATCGGTCTAGGATTTGTTGGAAATTCTTAATTACGTTCACTTATAGAATAGATGTCAATTTTATTCAAACTATTCGGCTTTCTCCTGTTTGCATAAAATTTTATTATCACATTCGGGATATACGAACAAATTAACCAATAAAGAAGTACAAATTATTCATGTGGTGGCACAAAATGTTTCCGTATTTAAAACAAACGATAAAAACTGAATTATTTATAATAAGTTTAATTTTTATGCTACAGCCCAGGACTGGCCTGGATAACGCTGATTGTAAAGATTTATCATTGAAAGGAAGATCTGCGCATAGTATTTATGAGAAGTGCATTGCAAGGCAGAGAAAAGAATGTAATATTTAGTTAATTACTAATGCTTTATTTAATTAAAGACAAGCAAATTTGGTACTGCCAAAATCCCGAAGTTGTTGCGAGAAATATGAATAGTCTAGTTGAAACTAAGAAAAACAACTGTAATGGTAAAGATTTTACAGGTATATTCTACCCTCTTGAAACATTAGAAATCTAAGGGAAGTTCACCTAAATGTAAAATCATTTTTTTAAAAGTAAAATTGATACCCTAGTTAAGGCTAGCTACTGATAGAAATTCCCTTTCTTTTCTTCAAAGAAAATAAAATACAATTTATCCAAGAAGTACCTTATACATTAATCATTATTAGATTAATTGTCTCCCTTTACTGTATTTCAGAAAGGTGTTACTAAATAGATACTCTAGAGAACTGAAAACAGTCTTCATAATTATGAAAGTTTCCTACCCAATTTGATATCAAGGTTAATTGTATATTTTGGCTTGTCTCAAAGCTATTCAAATCTGAGAGAGTTTTTGTTATAAAATGCGGTTCCCCTACCAAATTTTGAAATTTCACATCTGAATACGTTGATGTAATTTTGTTTTCTTCCTTTATTTTGTATTTTTTTTCTTTTCTTCTTAGCATAACGTAGATTTTTTGTAATATTTCAGGCAGTATTGGAATTTTTAGTTATTTTGTAGTAATTTGAACTATTATAATTTAACTTTACTTTAATAAATCTTAACCATTGCTTGTCTTAAACATGGATTGTATTCTAGAAGCAATTAATTAACAGTTAATTAATCACTCATGCAAGTGCTGCAGTGTGTTAGCGATAATGGGCCAACAACGAACCACATATGGCAAAACGGTAATCCTTGTTTGTTCTAGTTAAAGATGAGCGGCCAGATCTCATTTTTATTCTCATATTATATGTGTTATACACTGTTCTCTTGGCATTCTTCATCACGGTAGCCAATTAGCGAGTGGCTTGATTTGTCGAGGATTCATGTGGATCAAATTATTTAAAAAAAAAAATCTTCATCAAAGTGAAAATAAACGACCAAGTGAAAAACACGAAAGACTTTCGTGCAGTCCTAGGATTTATCCTATTTGTTTCATACAACCTACCTTCCTTTGTTTAAATCACACAAGATAAGAAGTCGCAGTGAAATTTCAAGTCTATCTTCGAACTCTGCAAACAGACAAACATTTCGACACAATCATAAACTTCAAGAAAACTAGATACACTTTTATTAACAAACAATAAAATGTAGCACTACTACAAAATTATTTTAACACTATTATACAACTACAATAATAATTGTAAAAGAAATATACAATTATATATATAATGAAATACAACAGCCCGAATTTCAATTTAATTTTTAAATTTCGAATTTAGTGAAAGTCGAAAGACGGAACGAGTATCTTTATTGAATAATTTTTTCAGCTCCTTTTAGAGTGCCACAATGAATAAAATCAAAGATATAAGAACCTAACCGCATTTTCAACAGATACTATGGTTTCTTTTGCTGAAAATTGACTCTTAAAGGAAAGTTCTATTAAGCTGGGATGGCATGCTTCCCTCCAGTACCGTTTTATCTCATAAGAGAATTACAATTAAATCAATTTACATGTGTTTAATATTCTATGTTTGGAGAAAATGATTAAAAAAATAAATAAATACATCAATTCCTATTTATTGAGGCGAGCTTTACAACCAACTACCAAATTAGATTTCGTGGACGGAGGCGTCTAGCAAACATACTTATACAAAATTTCTTATACAAACCATTAAATAAAATCCAAGATCTGGACCGGAAACCGAACTCACTAACCAACAATATATCTTAGTATGCGGGCCTTGCCTCTAACAGCTCAGCTACCGTGGCGCCTGAAAGAAAAAAGTGATAAATTAGAACAATGAGTAATGAATTAAGAGAGAGTCGTGAGAGTGTTGCATTACATCTTTAGTATTGTCGAAGTATACACCAACTGCACATGCCTCATTTAGGCTACATCATCTACTAATCGTTAATAGATATCAACTATATGGTTTTTATCAAAATTATCTAACGAAATACGTTAACTCCCCCACTTGATGGTGGTTTTTTTTAGAAGAGACCCAAAAAAAAGAGTTACAGGTGTCTTCCTATCTGTTACGTCAATGAGCGTAACTAGGATTTAGTAAACAGTCAAAGTTTAAAGGAAATGCGAGTGTTCACGCAAGAATTTTAGTGTAAATTTTAAAATTGTTTCCTTTTCTGTGGCCAACGCATGTTAGGTCCATTTCAACAGATTATAAGAAGAAAAAAGGTATATCTTTATTCAATGAAGAAAATAAAAATGTACGGAAATCGAAAGTAATTGTCCACCTGATTAGGGGATTTTGGATTTTAGAATACTCATCTTTAAATAAATAGTAGGTACCTAATTTACTGTGTCATAAAAAGTGAATATACCTTAGGTTTGATGGTGGGAGCTGAGATGTGCTACTTAAGCCGCGAGAAATCCTATATAAGAGGGCATCGAGTCTGGCGGCCGGTTCCATTGGGCAACTTTCATCTCCACCATGAGGCAACTAGTTTATTTCCTATTGACCTTCTCCACGTATATTGTCCTCATCAGCGGCCAAGGAATTTTACCAGCTGAATCTTCACTTTCCTTAGATCCGCTAGTCACATTAGTCGGCTGTTTGCGTGAAGAAAAACCAGGTTATTGTTTACAACGTAGAGCTTTACATTTTTTCGAATCATGGATAACCACACAAGGCGATGACGAAGGTGATGAATTGGGTCCAACGGATGATACGAGCGAACGTTTACCAGCCGGTCTGTCACCGTATTGGTCAAAATTTGTTGACTCGGTAGCTGATCGATTATCCAAAATGTACGGTGATGAGGAAGAAGAACCTGAAGAAGTGGAAGATGTATTTCTCAAGGACAACCACAAAGTCAATAAGGATACGAAGATCAAGTCTAGGCAGGGTGATTCGCAAATAGAAGGTATGTTTAATTTTTATTTATTTTAATCTTAATTCTTTAGCAAAATCTAGGTTCGACAATATCTCAGTTTTCGAAATAAAATTATAAATTCATGTTCTAATTTGAACTTACTGGTATAATTGGGGCATAAATATTTTAATGACTTCGAATAAATAAATTAGTCAACAGCGCGTAACCTTGACTTAGTTACTTCCTAAAGTAACATAACTCTTTAGGTTATTTACCTTTCCATTCAGTGCATATTTATCTGATGACTTGAAAGCCACATCAAAAACAAATTTTAATTAAAACTTGTTCGTACAAATAAATTATTTGCGCCCCCGCCACTTTTTCAATTTTAAATGAATATAACACACATGAATTTTTTAAAAAAAGCCTTACTTATTGTTATGTTTATGAACTATAATAAGACAGAGCTCATTAACAATTTTTAATATGACATTCCTTAAATGATTAAGGAAATATTTTTTCAGTTTCTTGGGTATTTCGTACTTTTAATGAGTTGTTCAGATAATATCGTAATAAATATTGTTACCCATATTGTTTTTTTTTTTTAAATAATCGTAAGTTCTCCCTTAATGTCATCAAGTTTGTCTCATTTTCTATGATCGCATAATAATGATACTCCCACACCAATGATGCGAAACCCTTTTAAATGTCAAACTGAAAACGAAAAATGGAATAATTTTTAAAAAACAAAACTATAAACCTTGCATTAGACGATGATACAATGTACATCAAAATCAAATTGGTAAGAAGCTTTAAAAAATGAATGGATTTTAAATTTTCGAAAATACATTTTTCAAGTGCACAAACGCACATTACTCATAGCTCTTTACTAACACTTGTGAAATCATAATGTCCTGAGGTTCCTTCGGTATGGAAAAGTGTTTTTCTGATTTCTCTTGCGTTCTTACCCACCTACTTCTTTCTTCACAAGCTCCATGAGAATCATTTGAGTGTATCCATCAAAAAAGCATTGGTTTAAGTATCTCAAATGCAAATTTACTTTAAGAAAATGTTACTTCTCGAGGAGGGATTCTGTCCACGGAAAGTAACTGTCCTCAAAATACGACCTAAATGACTTGCTATAAAATGGAGTTAAATCATCTGCAAGTTAGAGCACTCTCGAATTTTCACTTTAGCTTATACATCTGTAATTCACATTTTTAAATTGTCTTAATTAATTTAATCAAAATTCAATTTACCAAAAACTGAATTCATTAGAATGGAAATTATGACTCACTAGCTGAAACCTTGTGCTCACTTTTCCAAGGAAAAACGCCGGGTTCGACATGATTTTTTTTTCCATGAGTGATTGCCCTACTCTATCCCAAGATAATTCTTTGGCTCTAGGTTTGATCATTCTTCAGCTGCTTTACCTCCTGAAAGTTAGAACTTTGGCCATGTCAACTTAGAATTTTCCACTTAATTCATCCACTGGTACTAATCGAATTTTGTGCGAGAACCAACCTCCTTCAGCATAATACACTTGATTCCCTCTTTACTGCATGCATTCTCCTACAGCGGACTTCACTGTCTTGCTCGTCCATTATTGAAATAAGTCCTGCCCAGACTAATGAAGATGACGTTGACCTTCACAATATATACTGCCTTAAGTTAACTTTATTCATTTCCACGTGCCCGTAACCTTGGAGACGCCGTAGATTTCCAGAAAAATTTTCCTAAATAACATTTTAATAATTGTAAATAAAAAATATGTTTAAAACTTTTGGAATAAATTAATGCTTAGTACTTTAGCTAATAGTTAGTACAGTCTGAGTAAATTTTTCTATTCAGAATGAACATATTTTTTTTTTACTTTTTTTTATTAGTCAACTAAAGGCATTAAAAATTATTTTACAAGAAGATTCTTGTTGGATTTTTTTAAAAATAAATCACTTATCTACTCCTTACCGAGTGACATAGCAATATGTATGTACAAGAAGCTTTCAGTTTCATTCAACATCTACCGTGAATAATGCTGTTACGTTTTTGTTAAGGTAATCAACTTTGTCGAGCAAAAAATCTCTTTTGTTCTGTTCACTTCAATGGCACGCGTTCATATAAGAAGTCTTTTGTCAACTATTTAATCATTACGTTTACTTATAGAACGTTATTTATAGAACGTGAATTACGTACAAACTTAAAAGTGAATTATTTAATTTATACTTACACTTTTTTTCGGTATTACTCAATAATGATGCGAAAAAAAATTACTTAATAAAATTCTTGTTTTTCTGACGCCGATTCTTCAATATAAATCTACTGAATTCTGTAAATTTAATTGAAATAAATTAAATTGTCGATTATTAAAATTGAATAGATTAGATTTAAATAAGAACTGACTATGAAGCAAAATCTATTGGTATAAACGAGTGGCTCCTCCTTAAGTATCGATATAAGCAGCTGCGTGTACTGTTGCTAAACTCTAGAATTCAACTATCTCTGCAGGGCCCTGTGTAGATTCCATGTCCTACTCTATCCCAAGACAATTCTTAACAATTAGGAATATATTATTATGGAAAACGTCAATTGTAGTTCTCTGAGGGTTGGAAATAAATGATCCTAAAAAAATATTTGCCCTCTCACGAATATCAACGTTTTTTTTTATGAATAGACGACAAAAATGTGGTACGAAAGAAATTAGAATAGTTGCGCGATTGTTTTCCTGTGAGAACATTAAACCCGAAAAAATGACAATCGAATAAAATTAGGTTGAAGTAGCTTAAGTCAGGGTCCAACGAAATGTACTCATAAAGCAGGCTTGCCAAAGTTTTCCATTTAATGCCAAAACCCTCTGGCCCTTAAATATATTTTGTTTATTCCTCAAATCATTGCGCTTAAAGTGGCACTCTCAAAACATTTTTGAGCAGAGAAAATCAGTGCCTTACATAACCTTAGGTTACGACGTGCAACTATCAAATAGACTCAATCCCAGATTCCAGTAGACCTAAACGAGATTGCAATGGTTACATCTTTCCGTTGTCGAATTTTCCTCTAGAAGTTGCTGATAACGTGAAATAAAAAAAGTTCGAAGTCTAGCCTTTGCCTTAAATGATTCTTAGATCCATCCAGGATTTACAAAAGGTACTTGTTCTTAAACAAAAGAAGAAGTCAAAAATGTTATTAGTGAGAAATGGATGTGTTGAGACCACTTTTTCTGCTGTTTCATTCTACAGCCCTTGTAGGATCATGGCTTCTTTGGTCCACCAATCGTCTCTCTATTTCTGTCCAATCTTGTAACTCCACCTTGCTATAATATCCTGCTTCACTTCTTCAATCTTCTTTTTCTTCGTCTACCAGACCTTTAATGCCCTTGTCCAAGTAGCGTCTTTGAGATTACAGGCCTCTTTAATTTTTAGATTCTTCGACAATAAGAATTTTATTTGAGACAGAGATGTTATGCCTATGCTAAACCCTAACTACTCTGAAGTACCTAGGATTTGTAGTATTTCCTCCCCTAGCTCTGTTGAGCCAGTTTAAGAACGGCAATCCTACGGTGCCCCTAATATTTCGTCTATTTATTAGTTACACATAAAAATGTGCAATAGTTATTACAGAGATAATTTAGTACATTTTGAATGTGATACATTCCTCATTTATTTAAAATTTAATGTCATATTCAGTTAGAGATATGCTGGCTAGAAACAGATATTAAATTTAATCGAGTTAATTACTTCATATTAATTCTTACTTTCGACCAAGCAAAAGTTCCGAATACAAGATATGACCACTTTCATCATTAATTAGCATGATTACAGGACTAGCGAGATCAATTTTATCGGCGATGGACATGTTCAGCCCACAATCTCGTCTATCTTTCTAGACTGCTAATCACTGGTTACTGGACTGATGATTAATACTTATCAAGTTAGTAGAAAGCCTTTCATCTCTTTCTTGACCATGATTTAAGTTGGAAGGATCTCCCCCCCCCCCTCTCTTTTTGTAAATACGAGAGACGGAGTAGCAAGTGCGTTAGAAAGGAACTTGCACTTGTTACAGATAAGAAAGCAAATGATGTGCCCTACTTTGTAGATAGTACGTGACTTTCTGGATAAGGCGCTACTTTTTTCTTTTTTACGTTAAACGTATACGATTCTAGTGATTCGAAAAAAAAATATGATAGTTCAAAACTTACCTCTGATTAAATTAATATCAATATACCTAAAAAACACTTTAACGTATACATCTTTTTTTTATCTGTAGCTGATGATGTACTTACATTTTTGTTTATTTATTTATTTTTTAAGCTTCCATTTTTAAATCTTCTAGTTTGGTCATTTTATTGCTTTTCGCCATTAAGTTCATCGGCGCCCAGACTGCTGGCCTTTCGTCGATTTTCCCAATACTTCGCTTATCTCTAAGAACTGGGAGCTGTGGGCATAATTAGATGTTAACAGACATGTAGAAATCGACAACTCCTTCTTAGAGTGAGGCAGACACAAAATTAACTTTTTTATGATAAATTAACTTTTATAATTACAAACAAAAATGTTATACATATTAGTTATTATTGTTTCACCTCAATAAAAATTTAGTATAAAGTCGTTCTTTCAAGAAAACTTTGAGAATAGTAGAAAGAGAAATTAGAGTAGGTATTCATACCAGATTTTATATTTGCAATTATTGGCGATTTCCCTAAAAATATTTTCATTTAATTCCGTATATCTCTACTCACACTAGTTTGTAAAATGAACTTGATTTTCGGGGTATCTATCTATCTGCAGATGATGAGATAGCTGAGGCCAAAGTTAGGGATATATTAAACGTTGGTATATTTGACCTTGTAAAATTTGGAACCCGACTGAATCTGTACGATGGCCTCAGTGTGGAGAAACCACAAAATATGTTTTACGTACATAGTTTAGCATTGCAAATAAAAATATTATACATATTATTATTGTTTCATCTAAGATATATAATAATTTTATATGTTAATTTGTCTACCACTGTGGAACAGAAACATTTAAATTCTTAATGGGAAAGTGGAATATGTTTTGTTTACCGTTGGGATACTCAGTTTGGTACTACTTTTGATTCTAAGTAGGCCAGCTTCGTCTACCTCTACTACTACTCTACTGTATGCGTCAGAGGCGTTCAATTGTACAGATTTGATAGACAGAGCAATTCTATGGATCAATGCCTACTATATTAATAACACGCAACTACTCATTTTGTAAGCATTTCTCACTTCCTCTTTATCAACATTGACATAGAACGAAGAATTTTATTTTTATTTTTTATTGAACTACTTTATTTCATTTCCTATTTAAAACTAAAACTTATGTTAGAAAAAAGTTAAATGTAACTGTGAAATGAGTAAGTCTGTATGGTGATGAGGTCGAGTTTGCCAGTGGGTTCACTAAATCCAAATAATACTATCACTATCTCTGCAAGCTGTATGGATACTGTGTGAGAGTTTAGGGTACCACGTACCTTTGTGGTTGTTAGACTGGTATACCTACAAAGGCACAATGTTCCATAAACGTGTCTTGAAGGCTTCAATTTTTTTTTAAATTGTCAACTTTCCTAATGAAAACAAAGCATGTTGCAGTACTTTGTTGTATTTCGAATGAGTGGTAGATAACTTTCAACTTCTATGGTCAATATTGAAGGCCCAATTCTTGTGCCTTCGTCTTCAAATTGTTGGAATGTATTAGGAATCTGTACTAACAGACGCTGTTTTTCTACTAAAGAAAATTCTTTAAAATTGGGTACCAGAGTCTGCAAAGGAATGGATTACTCGAAACAAAGGCGTTTCAACCCGTCTTCATTTGTCCCAAAGCGTTGCGATATCGTTCGTCACATATAAATCGAACTTTCAAGCTTTGCAGTATTCATCCTTATAGGCAGTTTAAAATTATTTGTTTACTGTCGGCTCCCTCATGACTGATAGTTAAAAGTTGTTCACTCTTTCACGGAGAATGTGACAAGTGTATTAAAGCAGAGGAATTAACTCATCTACTACTGTACTTCAAGCTACAGTTGGGAATTTGAATTTGAAACTTTAATGTATTTTTATTTGAAATTAATGAAATTATCTTATTATGGAAGTTCTACCAAAATCATGACCTTAAGTGGTAATTGTAAACTATATTAAATCATTCATCTTTAGTCTATGTAGTTTAAAACACTGACCTTAATTCTTTTTGAAAAAAAAAGAAAACGAAAACAAAAAGGCATTAATGTAGGTGTTTATAAACTACGGATGATCCAAAATTTCGAGTCTTTTTATTTAAAAAACAAAAAAAGTCTTTTTTTGTAAATTGTTTGTTTTGGTTCAAAATTCAGATACAATACTTAGTGAGAATTGGCAATTTTAAACTAAGGAATAACAGAATAATCGAAATAGATAACGTGAGAAAATTGTAAGCGCGAAAAATACCTATGGCAAAGTTTTAATGTAATTAGATAAACCCACTTCAACTAGGAAATAAGACTTCAACCATTTAATTTAGCGGCCGGACTTAGTGAAATTTAACCTTCACGAAAAAATTCCCTAAAGAAGGTTAACTAAGTCTTGGGTTTGATTACAAGTTTGGTCGCCCAAAAAAAAAGAACTGTCCGGTTTTCAATACTGGGTCAAACTTTCATTATCCATCAGAACACGTGAAGACAAACTTTCTCAACTCCGTTGTGTGCAATAAACACACACACACACACACAGATCGCCAATAAGTGTAAAATGATTTTTGCCTAACTTAATTAAACACAAAACCTGTTCGCTAACAAAATAAATTAAAATTTTGTGGGTCCTCACTTTAAATGTACAATCTAGATCACTTACATACGATAAAGTTACCTTACCAACTGAACTTAGCCCAAATTACACCAAAAATAACAATCATTTGCTCGCAATATTAATTTCATTCTCTGAAACACAAGAAAAAGTTTTTTTTTTGTTTTTTTTGCGTTTATTTTTGCTACAATCAGCGCGTTAGCGCTATAAGTAACAGTGATAACAGGGTAACAACAAATAACAGAAGAATACGAGTGGAGAAGTTACCCAGTGGTAACACTCCAAAAAACAAGAAAAAGTAAAATTAAAACATGTGTAGAGTCTTGTTCATCTTTTTTTTTGGTGAATGACTGATTAATCTAAAGAGTTGAAAGATTATTGCCAATTTTAGACTTAGGGATTTATTGCTAAGATTTTAGTGTAGAATGACTAATATTTGCAAAAACCTTTCTTTCCTTAAAACAAGTGCCTAAACAAATATAAAATAAATGAATTTTTCACAATATCCCCCAGACTTTAGATTTTCAAGTCTGATTTTTATTATTTATTAAACCTAGCCTCTAAACAATCACATATTTACTGGTTAAGAGTTACTAGAGAACTGAGAATATAAATGAAGATGGAGTATACTACAAGTAGTTTAATAACATTGGCTTAAAAAATCAATACTGTTTTTGAAAAACCTTGGACTAATTATCACACTAAGTACTTGAAATCTCATTTAATGATTCTTTGAAATCTGTAAGCGGTAAACTAAAATCATCTATTCTCCCAATATGGTGGCCTCCTTGGCAAGCATGTCTACCCTTTCATTTGCTGTAACTTGTAATGTCGTACGCCTTACCCAGTTAAAGCGTATCGAGACCAATCTTTTTAAAGATTGCTGCTATTACTATAATTTCCGCCATAATATGATTGATTTATGTCAGCAAGATGTACGATTCAAAGTGGTTTTGATTTATGGAGTAAATCTGAAGAATTTATATTTAACGGGACAACTTTTACCACGAATATATGCTAATAAAGGTTTGAAACTATTTTGTTTTTGTTTAAGTATAATAGTAAGTAGGAAGTGGATTAAGCCACAAAAATATTGGCCTACAAAAAAAAATCTTATTTAAAACCACAACTGAATACAATTTAAACAAAACAACAACAAAGAGTCATGCCGTAATGCTACCATTTATTGCTTAATGTTTGTGCCACAAGAGATACGACTGTTTACAGCATTTTTTAACAACAAATGTTCACCCGGATAGATAATTATAAAATTTCTGATTAAATTAATTTCCAACTTAGAGTTCGACTTCTTTTTTTTTCAACACACCTTAAACGTTTTTTAGTAGAAGTCAAATTATCATCATTACAAACCCTGATGATCTAATCATTGAACAATCAGAGAATAATCAATCAAACTGTAAGAATGAAGCAAGCTTCTTTTTTGTGGCATTTAAAAATCACTGCTGATATCGATTCAATTCATATATACACTTCTAAAAATAAACTCAATTAATGAAATAATTTGTCTGATTAAAACAAGGAAGAAAAAAATAACAACTTAACCTCTCTAGAGTTGGACATTAATTAAAAATTAACAAACTTTTGTAAAAAATTACAATCAAGTCACACCTATAAATTTTTAATTAAAAATTTTATAGATTGCAAGAGAAAGGGATCAGATTTACGGATTAACCACAGGTTTATTTTACAGGAACCTACCCTGATCATTAATAAGTATCGCGAGTAATAGGCAAATAGAATATTATTGCAGAACTTATTTCAAGATGGCAATCTTGCTTCAGAACGAATCAGAGATGCTAATTCTTATAAAAAAAAACTTGTTCAATTCCGACCTACTAATCCTTAAGCTCCTTTTGAGAATGCAATATCCTTTTCGACTAAATTGTGGTTGAATTGCTGCAAAGGATATAAAATTATCCATTTCCAATTCATTTCGTGAGTAAACATTTTAAGTCACAAAAAGTTGTGATCTACATTATCGAAAACTTTCTTACAAGACAATTAAATTTAGTAATAGCCTACCTTTTATCTTTCATAATGTAAGCTAATAGTCGCGGCCATTCTTATATTATAATTTTTGTTTAATGTACACCATGCTCTCGTTCTAGGAAAGGAAGTTTCTCTTCCTCAAACAGCGGATATGTATATCATGAGTAAATAGTGTACATAGTTGTGTTTTCCCGGAAATATAAGTAATTATGGAGGTCACCTGGGTAAGAAAACAGGATATTAGAGAGTGTCTATGTACTCGTATCATTTGGACAACTGGGTCTTGTAAAGAATATTTATTATCTAAACTATAGTTCAAAGTGCACTTAAAACAATTTTTCAGTATAATTGAAAGTCAATACCATTACTAGATGAAGGAAACAGTATATAGAACTATTTTAAAAAAGGATAGTAAAAATAGAACCATTTATTTTGTACATTACACGTACATTTCATTTCCACAAGTTAATTTTCTTGAACGTTCAATATATTCAGGATGTTGGCGTTATCTATTTAGAATGAAATGAAAGGTCTTTTTACATAGTTCATTCACACAATCGCGAATACTATTTTCAACGGATTCTTTAAAAAATAGGGTCAAAACGCTTATAATAAACATCTAGAGAAAATGAATGAATATGAAGGTTGAGTTATTAAAAATTAATATTATTTAGTTAGAAATAAGCTGTAGAAATAGGGTGAAAATTGCTTTTGAACTTTCGTTCAGTAATTGAACAAATTTTGAGTGTCGAGAACTACATTCATTAGTTTTACTTTTTTGTTTAGTTCGAAGATGAACCTTTGTCTTTAATAATTATTTTCTTCTGCGTTCTTTTTATCAGTATAATAGATTTAATTAGATAAGAACTTACAGAAGAAGTATGTAAGCCCAAAGAGGTTTATTCTGCCAATACCCACTTTAGCGTCACGTTCGAAAAACCTTTGCTTCTGCAAGGTGTTTTTTTTTTTTTTTTTAACCAACTATTCTTGTGCATCATCATATCCTCCGGTCTCAAGGAGCCAAATGTCTCAAATCATAAGCTGAAACTAGACTGATCAAATGTTGAAAGAAATGACTTGATGGCTCTGAGTAATATTATTTTCTGCAAAAAGCTCCAAGCGCCGGGTTTTTGCACGAGAAAGCAAAGCTCCAACGAAAGTGGCACACGTCGTCTTGTACAGGTTAGCCCTTACTATCCTAGAGTTTAAAAAAATCCTACCATTATTGGCCCTAACTGATATTTTTAAAAAAAGGCATCTTAGACTAGAAATTTAACTCTAAAAACTGTCACCAACACATCCACGGAAATGGAGAGAGAAATTTGGCCTTGAAGAGAATAGCTTCTTCTCGCTAAAGCAAACAGAGAAACTAAAAATGTCAAAACTCCGTAAAGCTTAGCCTTTGCAGTAATAATACCAGATGAGATTCGAATCAAAATGATAAACAGAAATGCACTCTAACTGACATTGCATAAATACCAATTTCTAAAAACAACTTTTTTTGTACATATTGGTCTCAATAAAGAAATATTCCATTTTATAAAATTGGCCCAATTAAAGTACTTCTTTTACTTCTTACATAATTAAAAGCACACCTCAGGAATGATTGACAATAGAACAGAATATTATAGAATACTTCATTACATTAAAACAGAATCCTTTTACATGTTATTCAATACTAATGACTATATTATGTGAACCTATAACACAAAAGGAATTTTATGATCTAGGTAAACAGTTAATAATGTACAGTTACTCCTGTAAAGTACATCATTGATCTAGTTTTGAGAAAACTGTGAACTCGCGAAATGAATTAATGAGAAGTAAGAATAAAAAAAAAAACTTTTTAACTTACGTTTAACTTCCAACTAGTAAATTAGGATCGATTCTAATTTCTCGAAACGTTTACCATGATTGTCTTAATTTGTCCATAGTTGATCGCCTGTCGATAGATCTCCAGAAATCCTCAAGAATCACCGCTATCTCACGAGTCCCTGTTATTAATAGAAGCTGCTTGTATCATTCATTCTTATTCATTCAATTACTATCTGTAACACTAAGTACTCAAAGAAGCGCACCTTAAATCCTGTACCATACTAAGCAATGCACTATTTTATCAACTATATATTGAAGTAAATTTAAATTCCTAATAGAATAGAGATTTAGAGTAAAGCAATTAACCAGAAGGAGACTTTACACGATAAGTTTCTGAGACATTAACTTAAGTTTGAATATGGTTCCAATGATTTTAATTAAACACGGAATGCTATTTGTTAATTGACAATCACTTTTATTTAATTTCCAGCATAATTAATTATCTGAAGGCATTTCAAAGGGGTCATACGTAAATAATGTAAGATGAAAAACATTCTTCAGAATTTGAAAGTAAAGCTGAGGTATTATCAAGTTTACATTTAACATTAAGGTATTTTATAGCAAGCCACCCGACTATTTAGATAACTAAACACGTTCTGCAGAGAAAGTTTCGACTAGAATCATGAGAAACACGTATCTTAAAATGGTTTAAACTGTAATTGAGAAAGTCGATTTTTATAAATGGTATACTGTTAAATATGTTAAATAATTCCTTAACTAGAAGTAACTTTTTACGCAAGTATTGTTCAATTTCATGTAAATGGCTTCGAAACCTTTCTGTTACTCCGTATGTTAAGATTACAATAACACAAACATAGCTGCTTTTATCGTTTTGCATAAAAATTCGTTTTTGAGCAATTACCGAAAAGCGGTTGGGGTAGGATTCATACTGTTACAATTAAGTGTAATGTTTATTTAAAAACTGTGTAGCGTTCAGAAGAATTAGATTCAAATGCTAGGAGCTTAAAGAAAATTTTTGAATTTGGATCTTGAAAATAGTAATAAGAAAGTCTAGTTTTTTAAAGGGGAAATTCATTAATTGAAGGCTTATAAATTGGATAAGCTCAACTTTAGGCAGCTCATCTCTAAATTGAGACCATAGTCTAGTTTTTACTCTCTAGAACGTGGTAAAGATAATTAGTAAAATGACATCTCTGAGTGAGAGAAAGTGGTTCGATACTTTCACACCAGGAGTTCTGATATACTTATAATACAAAAAAATAAAATAATATAAAAAGAGTAACACCAAATTTTAAGTGATATTTTTTGCTTCAGCAACAGAATACGTCCTAAATTCCACAACTTTCAACAGATTAGGCAATTTATTAAAGTTGGGCGCAAAGTCGTGGTATTTTAAATTAAATATACACACCACGTGTTTATAATTTTTAATTCTACCAGTAATAAGAATTTGAACCAATAGATCAGAATTGAAAGCAGTAATAAATTCATCCAAAATGGATCTCTTACCTAAATGTTGTCTATCTAAAGTAGGTTAAGGTTGGAATAACGGTTTCCTTTTCCTAAGTAAACTCTTCTCTTGACTCGTATCTGAGGATTGGAGAAAGGCGGGCGTATACCTGATAAGTCTGCACATCTATTTAAATGTCAAAATTTTGATCTTCTCTCTCTTTTGTTTTTGTGAATTCATTTCAGTATTAAATTTTTCAAGTTGTAGTTCATTTTTATATTTGACCTGCCCCATTCTCGGGTTAAACTGTAAAATCTATGGGAAATAAACACTAATTACTTTTCTTTTTTACTTTAGTTCACAAACAAGATTATAATTAACCTTATAAAAAACCTAGCTCACGCGTCTCTCTTTCAATCTCTCTCTCACTCTCCCGTGCACCGATTATTAAAACTCTAGTTGAATAATAAACTTATTTTATTAAGACTTTTTTCCGGTCACCTGATTTTTTTTTCAAATATGAAATTCTAGCAGTTCTATCGTTTCTAACTATTAGATTCATGTTTAAAAAAAAAGTGCTTTGACCTAAAATGGAATTTAAGAGGTGCC
Organism: Rhodnius prolixus; assembly: GCF_049639745.1. Taxonomy (NCBI): domain Eukaryota; kingdom Metazoa; phylum Arthropoda; class Insecta; order Hemiptera; family Reduviidae; genus Rhodnius; species Rhodnius prolixus. The sequence goes on along the minus strand of NW_027411583.1, from coordinate 6,048,476 downwards.
TTTGGACAAACACACACACACACACACACAAATAATACTTTTGGAAAAGTAAAAAATAAATTAATTATGGGTCTGCAATACTCGAAGTTTAAACATTGGAGCCATTTTTCAAAACAAAATCGTGAAAAATTGAAAAATTGAATCAGTAAAGTTAAACCTTCCTTGTCGATAAATTTCGATCACAACAGAAGTGATCATAGAACCCAAACGGAATAGAAAGTTTGAGCTATCCGTAACCTTTCGTTCTTGAGATATTGGGTTCTTAATTACACACTCATACAGTGTAAGACATTTAAGACAGTTTTCTATTCTCATAGGGTATCCGGAAAGAGAAAGCTAAAAGGACGAAAAACCTGAAGAGAGTACTATTTAAGGATATTCTTAACTCTTAATCTTTGTAAGGATAGCAGTTTGAGAATGGTTAAGAGATTTTTAATTTGAGATGAATTTTATTAAATGATTTTTTGTAAAGGATTGAGGAAGATTTTTTTTTTAATGTAAGTGGGTCGATTTTAGTTTTAGTTGCGAAAAATTAAGTTACTGCAGAACCGGTGGGGCGGTAAGAAAATTTTGCTAGCAATAAAATTAAAAATGTGGGCGGTAGGTGTACGAAAAGTTACCTGATCGAAGCAAATGATCTTATGCTGGTCAGCATCAGTAGCTTTTATAAGTTTCTTCACGGTAAGTTTCATTCAAAGAGCCAACATTTTAATAACTCCGCCACGATGCACTAATACATTTTAAGGCAATTCATTTTGCAACACTTAAAGGTGTAGAGCTCTGAAGGATGTCTGGGTGAATTGAATTTTAATGTCTCTGTGATAGAAAAAAAAAAAGATTATGCCATTTTATTTCTCTTTCTTAGATTTCTCTTTAACGAGCACAATGAATGTTAATGACCAAGGGTTTCTTTTATTTGTAGTTTCATAGCTTTGAAAAAAATGTAACAAACATTGGGCACGATTTATAATGAACTGTTCCTTGCAACAAACACTACGCTACCAAAAACATTGTCCCTAAAGAGGGTAATGAAAAATAAATAAAGAACTAACTGTAATAACATTTACTAACTTTTTTGGCTGCAAAGGGCGTAAATTACGTTTTATCAAATATTACATATCAAGGTTTTAAACAGAAGCAATCAAAATTCTATATTATCACTTACTGAACTGAGTTTTCTCTATTTTTGAATATTCTCAAAAACGAAAACATGTACATAAATTACTAGCATATCAATAAAAAAGTTTAATTGAAAAACATTTCTTCAGGAAGTTCAATATAGAACAAAGAAATAATAAAGATTAAGCTTCCCCTTGAAGAGTTATTTTAGGATTTTGTACGTAAAATTTACCAGTTTACTGTTAATTAGGGCAAAATGTATTGTTAAAATTTCGTAAAGAAAAAGGACTAACTGGAAGTGAAAATTTATTAAATGAGCTTTTCAAGTTTTTAATTCTAAGAATTTTTTCAAAAATCACAACGGATTTCTTGAAACTTAATATCAGCTCATACAAAGATTTACTACTTTTGCTTGAATTTTGTTTTTAATTCGAACGATATACAAATGATGGAGATAAGAATGGAGGGATTAGTTTTTGTTTTTGTTGTATTGCGTTCATTATACAGATCGTATAACAACATGCTTCAAAAATTATCAGGGAACTTCAAATACATGTATTTACGTTTGTAACTTGATTTCAAAACGTTCGTTATCATCAAAATAATTTCTCTTACTAATAAGAAAAGAAAACTTGACTAATGAACTTTAAATTTAAGAACCAGACAATAGAAAATACTTATAAATCTACACATGAACAAATATACGCACTAGAAATGATTTCCTTGCTAAGTAGGTCATATTAAACGTGAGAGACCCCGACTCAGCGATTGATGTCTGTGGATGGCAACTTCCAACACTGTGTAAAGTTTGTCCAACACTTGAATAATCTTCCAGGTTTCTTGTTTAATTCACGCTTATGACTAAAATCTAAAAATATTGAGATTGGTTAATTTCTTTCATTAAACTGTTATAGATTTAATAATATACTAAAAATAAAAATTTTCCTATAAAGAGGTCGAGAGTTCAGTTACATATCTTCTTTGAAAGTTTTTAAGTGAACTTTTTACTGACGAACAAGTTCTTCCTTTTAAAAAGAGAATATTATCTCAGTACATAACTAGCTTTTATGATAGAGATACAGTATAACCAGAATTGTTGTAAAACGAGAAAGAAAAAATGGATATAAAAGCTGAAAAATAAGCGGATGATAATTTTATATTTCCTTTAAACAACCTACATTAATAACATCAAAATCTGTCGTAATGTCCTAAAATGAAATTTCAGCACCACCCTTTCTGTACCTACATCGTACTGCTGTTTGAAGAATTAAACTTTCGTCTTACTCGAAAATATTGAGTTGTCAATTAATATCAATTAATCACGCACTTTTCTAATAATAATTCTATGAAAGACAGCCCAGAAAATATCCAAACTTAGGTTTTAAATCTTACACTCTCACATTGGGTCATTATGAATTTAGGAAAATTATATTTTTCTAATTACTTATACTTAAAACTCTTTAACACTTTGCTAACAACTAAAAATCCTGATAGATATCTCATATCAGAATACTGCTCCCACGGTTAAGTTATGGTGCTAAGTGTTAAGCGCAGGTTGCAAAAGGGTTATCACAACCTATCACGTGATCTTATCATAACTTTGTGAACACTCACACGACTTTTGCTTAAAACTTGTATACTTAAATTTGCTTGAAATTAAGAATTTCTAGTAGGACAATTAGGTTCAATATTATACATGGTCACCACAATAAAACGGTAATGTTGAGGGAAAATGTCGTCACGTCTCTCCAAAATCCAACTAAAATTTATACTCCTTGAGTAAAAGTTAGAAGTGATACTAGGATATTCACTTGTAAATGCTGTAAAAGTATTAGAACCGCATAAAATCTTAAAAAGCACTTAAGAAATTCTTCCTTACTTAATAAAGTTTTTATAATTTTATTTTTTAGTGAGAAGGAAATTAAAAGACAACCGATTAAAACACCTCCTTGTTATCTAGACACTAGGCTAGTACTTTACTTTAGCCTTTATTTGCCCATAGAAAAATTTAATTTAGTAATGCACGCGATAACCCGACATATCCCGGTGAAAATCCATCTTCACATATTGTGAATTTGAATGTATCGCGAGAGATCGCATTCCAACAGCCCTCACTCAACTGCTTCATTAACCGTGTCTGCGTAGAACTTCCTAAAGCCCCTTGAGACACGGAGGCTTCACAAGCAATAGTGATGAATACTATTGTGGAGGTATAAATGCATCAGACTGTTCAATGGAATCATTTTCTCTAAAAAATTGCCAAAAAGCTAACAAATCTATTCAGTAAAGTAGAACTTTGGAGGGATATCTACACTCGCAAGAGAATCATTAAAGGAATTTTCTTAGGAACATGTTACGAAAACAATTTTTTTATGATTTACATATAAGCTGAAGCAGCTTTCGAAAAAAAAAAAACAGATTTAGTAAAGATACTCATCCGGCTGGCTATTATAGTCGAAAGCTAATTTTTAGCTCCTAAACTACATATCAAATTTAAACCATGCGTTTTTCCCAGTTTTTTCTGTAATAATATATACATATTTCCAGACTGTTACACAGACCAATTCTTAAATCCTTCAAACCATTTTTCCATATTTTCTGGATCTTAAAACGCGCGTATAATTCAAAATCACAAAAGATGATTGCAATCATCTCGTTCACAAGAGATAATAGAAAGTAACAATCTCTTTTTTTAACAAAATGATTCTGAATTCAGTTAAGAGGGAGTGGTGTGGTTAAACTTCTGTTTTAAGTTCATTCAAGAGTATTGTAAAGACTTATATTGTAAAGATTTGTAAAATAACGATAGGAATTCAGTAGGTTAGTTAAATTCTAAATTTGAAAAACAAGGGGAACAAAAGTTCCAATTTTCTGAAATTATGCCAAGTTTTGAGCTTTTTTTTTTCTTTTGTTCGAATTCCAAGTTTGAAATTTTATTTGATAAAGTTCGGTATGAAAAAGTCGTGTTAGGGATCACCAACTAAACTATAGTAAAAACTGTAAATTCCAAGTAAATACTATAACGTTAATTAAAGTAAGAGAAAGCAAGGTGCGTGTTTACACCAATTCTTTTTTTTATCATATAATTTCATTGTACAAGGGGTAAATTTTAAAATATTCCATTTTTATGATAATTAACAAACGGATGTTACGTGAAGGTTAGTGGGACTAGAAAGGTAAAGTACTCACGTCTGAATGAATACCTGTTAAACATTTATTTTTATTAATTTTTTTTTTTCTATGTGAATACTTTTGGATTTTTAAACTTATTGACGTAGAAGGTTACAATCACGTGAAACTTACTTTGTAACTTTCTCCTAACACAAAAATAACAGGATGACCATCAATTGGATTTTTTTTTTTTTTTTAGCAAGTCCTATGGTAGCCGAGTTAAAAGAGAAAGAAAGTAAAACCCCAACATCAAGATATTAGTTAGAAAAGATTGGAAAAACTCTTCGAAAAATTTGTTACGTGCAATGGAATAGAGAATATTCTTGAACTGTTCAGGAGAAACTTTGTATTTCCAACGGCACCATTACGTAAAGATTACAATGATGAAAGGCTTTTATTGTAGATTTAACCATAACTTTTTAGTTCAGACCATCACCCCAAATTCAGAATAAAGCTAGAACCAACATGCTCTAAGTTTTCAAATCTATGAATGAAGCTATATTACCTAAATACTTTAAAGGTAAGAGGTACACGGTTCACCAATGCAGATTTCTTTTCTCCATCCTCACTTCACAAATATCTGCAGAGGAATAATTAGCAATTAACAGATTTAAAAAATACCAGACATTGCAATTTACAGACTAAATCAGAGAGAATAACTGCTATGTGCGACAATTGTTAGGAGAAATATCAAGCTGACGAATAACTTCACGAATTCTAACCAAATTTTCAACCAATCTTAACAATTGACATTAAGGTAGCGCTGGATCAACAAGTAATTAGTGTTGAACAACACAAAATTTAAAATCTGAAGTCAAAGATTCTCCTAAAATAAATTTTCTCTCTTTTTCTCAATCTGTAACCTTATCTATCTTCTAGAGGATTATGAGGGTTCCTTCTTATACCTTACCAACTCTAGCTTCTATTCCAAATCGTTTCCCTTACCTTCAAAATATCATTGAACTGACTTGGTCATCTCTTTCTCTGTCTATCTCGCGTCCTTGTTTCCTCCATTCTCTGCACATGCTGTTCTTGCGACCTGACAAAGCCTTAACACCTGACTTAACACCTTCTCTTCCGTTTGTTGAAAATTTGCCAAATCGCAACTGTTCTCTGAAAGTAGGGAATTTTCAAGATTACTATTAATAAAATAAACAAAAACCTGTCAATAAAATTTACTGTTCCTAATGTTCAAATTAAGAAAGGAAATTTAAATATGAAAATATCTTTAATAACAGAATCTAATTATTTCTAGCAAATAGGTTATCTTGCGACATAGCACTAAAGCAGTAGTTTATCAGATGGTTGTCAGAAGGGAAAGCAAGAGAATTGTTTTAGCAGGTGCATGTGAGTGGCGAGAAGAGGTTCTATCAGATTCATTCATATTCCATCTTTGAATCAGGGTTAATAGGCGTCCTCCTTTGTAATAAAGTCACATCCTTTAAAATTACTTAAAATGTAATCCATCAATATTTAAGAAACTCTTTGACTATTTAAACTTTTATGAAAATTGCCAAAATAGTAATAATTTAAAATATTTCAGAATTAAAATATGAGTTTCTTGCATATAAAGACTAAACTTATGATCTAGTAGATCTCAGAATTTTCAGTAATTCCCATTTAATAGTTTGTGGACTAAATTGGTTACCGGAAGAGTGACTCTTATACGCTTTTCTCAGAAACAGCATTCTCCATGCTTTACTTCTTACCTAAGCATAGTATACAACAAGATCAACAAGACCGTGGTAGGGAGCTCCTTAACGATCAATTTATACTGAATACCAGGATGTGCACGATAAAAGAGTTATACGAAGACGAGTGATCATGCCTGGGAACACGCAAGCAAACCTTTTTGGACCCTGAAATTTTACTGCAAGTTTAAATTAGAGATGGTAGCGTAATTTCACTGGTCAAAAACAAGTAAAATACTTCTCTCGAACACCTTTGCAAAAGTTGAACGACAGACTAACCAAGATGAGAAGAATGATTCTAAGGGGCGAGTGAATTTGTCGAACAGGCTCTGCGCTTAGAAGACGTCTTGTCATCGCGATGGTTAGCTAAAGCGAGATTCCTTCTTCAACTTGAAGTATACGGCGGCGGTATATTTAGGAGTCTACTTTTGTAAATGTGGACTTGAATTTCAATAACCTTTTTAAACTAAATTATAATTATTCTAAATTTGTGGGAGCCACTAATAAATATCCACTTCTTTCTCAACACTTTCTAAGAGGAGGTTTCATTCTTGTTCCAACCAGAACATGTAATCTTTGTATACAAAACAAAAATAAAAAAAAAAATCTTATCTGATCACCCCTTCCAACTATCTGTTTCGGAAGAACAACAACTTCCAAAAAAACATATCCGCCACCTGACACCATTTCTTCCTAGCGTCGAATGAGGAAAATAGATGCCCGAATTCTAAAGCCGGCTTTGCTCAGTTGACCTTTTTATCAACTTCCTATTTAATGGAATAAATTATTATTTCAAATTATATATTCTTTCATACATGAAAGGAAAAAAATGCATTAAAGCGAAATCATTTCTGTCTAAGAACTTTGAATTTGCTACTTGGACTAAATGTTATTTTAATAGACGACATAAATTCAAAAAGTATTCTACTTTAAAACATAAAAAATTGTTTCATCACTTACATGCCTTTCCCTCAGTGCGTATTACAATTGTTCCAACTTCGTCTTTAAGTAAAATATATGTAATTACATTATATTGGGAATTACACATATTACTTGAGTTTTCTTAGGAGCTACCTGAAAATAATTACACAGAGATAATTATACACCGCTACTCAGAAACTGTAAAATTCTTCACATTTATAAAGGTACATTTAGCAGCTTACAAGTTAAATATCGTAACAGTTTTTGAGAATTCCGAAAGATGAAATCCAGAACTCGCGTGGACAGTGATGCCTAATCAGTATGGCAACTATGTCTATGATCTCCATTGATATTCTCTATACGCTAGACTGACAAGATGTTTTTTCACTAGTTTCTCCACACAGAATTACTATTCTGACGGTAGAAATATTACGAAACTGTGCGACTGTGCAGTGTCAACCGGCTGGATCCCTTTCACTCAACCAAAACGTCAAGATGGTTTCAAAACATTTTCCACTCAACTCATAAATTAATAAGACACTGTTAAGATAGATGTAACAATAAAATCTTACCACGTAACATTTTAAACTGTACAGTCCACATCCAAAAAGTCAATTATCTTATCAAGTCCGGTTAACGCATGTTAAACAGCCTTTTAGCTATCTCTCCAATACCTCTAATGAATAGCTCTAATCTTCTGATCTTCCAGACAGCCCTCTAGATCGCATTTGGCGGAAGACAAAACATCTACATAGAAAGCCAATAACGCAAAGTTCAATCTACTGCTCATATTTACTTGTTACAACTTTACTGATAAAGATGTAAACATGTTTAACTTAAAAATAAAACAGTATTATATTGTGTAAAGATTTCATTTCATTTCTTTCTTAACCCTTTACAACTGTCCTACCGGACATTTTTAATTAATTTTTGATGTGGCTTATTTCTTTCAATGAGAATAAAATTTTAAACAACTTTAAAATAGATGTTCACTAATTTAATAGGTTACACTTCTTTTTTTAATTTTATAAGCTGTTCATTAGAAAGAGACTATCTAATTTTAAAAATTGGATGTACACTTATCTCGTGATGGCTGATTACTAATTAATTGCACTGTTGGCGAAGTCTCAATATTATTGAGCACATAGAAAGTTATGTTTTGCAAATTTGTCGAACCTAGAAATAGATGTAATCTTTTTGTTAACTATTAAATTAATGATCTAATTAAAAAACTTGATCAATTTCACCAGCTCGTGACAAGAAATACAAGAAAGACAAGAAAGTGAAGGTTGCTATGACAGTCATACTACTCATTATCTATTTTATAAAGAGTACACTGTTCTACATGTTCGACAAAGTGGCCAGGACAGCCATTTTCGCCAAACTGGTTTTTGCCTTCAAAGTGTTTATAATCGTCAAACTGTTGGAATTGAAACGTTATCTGTGGTGGGTGAAAGAGGAGAAAAAGGAACAGTGGCATCATGGGGTATCATTGCATGATCATATCTACGAGGAAGAGCCGCCCGAACATCATTACGAAAGTCCACCATGGTCAGGAGGCGGCGGCGGCGGCGGTTGGCCGTGGTATAGATCTGATCATAATTCACATCAGTTGGCTTATTCAAAACAAAAGCCAATTCCCCCACCACCTTATTAATAACCTTCTCAAATGTTTTGGAGTCCACAATATGGATTTCTTGTAAATTTTTGGGCTTCTTTTGAGGGGAATTCCCTATAATTAATGGTCAATTTTAGAGCATATTTTTAGCTCTCTAAAAAATTAAACAAATAAAATAAAAATGTTTTACATAAGACGATCTGCTTAAAAAGTAAATCATACCTAAAGAAGCCATTTACAAAGTCCAATAATGTAATTATGGCACTCTGATGTCAAAAAACGCGAGGCCTAATAATTCATTCAATAAAAATGCTGGGCACCGAGAATTTATGCCAAGCACTAATATCTTAGCACTTCCACTAATTAAATCCAAAGCAGTCCTTAATTTTACATTAGCTTTAATGATTAATATTAAAAAAAAATCATAAAATGCTCAAATTATGATTTGCAATGTAATCCAATGATTTTTTGAAGCCACTCTTCCTACAATCTCTGTCTAATTAAAAATAAAAATAAGTAGTTTGGAGAACATTGTATGCATTAAAAAAAAAGAGAACAAAATGTCTATCCAGTGTTGTCATGGGCAAATTATGGTATAGGTACTATAGATTTTACTGCAACCAATTTTATTCAAAATAGAAAAGAAAAAGAAAATCCAAACCGTATTAAGTTAATTCTAAAAGTACTATTTCTTGCAAAAAATAAAAAATACAAAAACTACTGGCATGTCAGATTTTTTTTCTATTAGATATTAAGTGGTCTACAAAAAATTTTCATTTTCCGAGTACCTAATTAGGGCAAGGAAACTTTAAAGGTAGGTAATTTTATTTAAAATATAAATCAAGTTTCTATTGTAAATTATTAAGTGGAAAATCAAAATAACAAATATCATTAATTGCACAAATGAATAAACGAATTTAGTCTTATTCTAAGAGTGATACAATCAGAAGAATTCTGTTCTTTAAAAGGAAAATTAAAATGATGTAAGGAACTTCGTAAGATGCGAATACTAAGACTAAAAACAAGAAAACAAACACAGATAATTCAACACCTATACTATCTTAGGCTTGGTGGAAAATCATAGAGAGCAACCCTTGCGTTTCACGTAATTTACTGGTAAACTTTGCTACAGCAAATCTTATAGAAATTCATTCATTCACTTGATATAACAATCTTATGAATTTAGCGCTTTTATATTACTTTCCTTAAAATTTCTGCTAAGCCGAATAATATAGTATAATAGCTCTTAACTCTTAAATAGTATAATAGCTCTAATTAAATATAATTACGATCATATTTAAACTTATTTTTCACCATTTTAAGAATTACTCTCGACATTTTAAGGCCCAGTTTGCAAAAGTTATAGAATAATTTTCGTAAGAATATTTTCCATTCCCAAACTATTCGATTTTACTCATTTTAGTTCTATTAAAGACGATTTACCACTAGATAGTAAATGACCTAGACGTTAAATTCATTTTCCCCTTTTATAACCGTAAATGCCTGCATTTTTTGTTTTTGTTTTTGCTATTAACGTGATAACGTTTTACGATTAATACTGCAAGCAATTCGATTATATTCATCGTTTATTCTTTATTTAGTTGCCTTGTTTCGGCTCGTCAGTCATTAACAAATCAATAAACAATTCACAGATAACTTTGCTGATAATAAAAGAAAATACTTACCATCTTGCAGGAGCTGTAGGTTACGTTACTGCAAAATTATTGCCCGAAATATATTTTTGCTGGAAATGCTCCTGTTGTCGAAGCTAAGACACCCGGACAAGTTACATTTATCACATCCATCCTGTAGGGCAAAACATTAAATTAATCTTAACAAACATTAGCAGTTTTGAAGTATTAGAAGAAAGCAAAAACATCACATTCTTAAGAAACAAAATTATTTATTCCGGTCGGATAAAGTTCTAGTTAGATACTCTAATAAATACGGGGAATACTTTCTAAGTCACACCATCAAATGCACCTAGAAATGCATCTAACATGTATGAAGACTGCATGCAACAAAATACTCCAAGCATAGTATTAATAATAATTATTTTAGTTCATATAATGCCGTGGCATCACTTGGATGGATATTTTATTTTTTCTTTTAGTAGGAGACTTTTTTTTTTTATAGATATATTACGCATGTCTTACATGTAAAGTTGTTTCAATAGTTTTATTTGATTGCATGTAGTTCCTAGGACTTTCCAATTAAAAATAAATAAAAAAAAAACTGAACTTTTTGAAACGAAATCAAATTATAGTGAACATTGCTCAAAATACAATGTAATTTAGTATAAAGCATGAAAATACTCAGATGAATAGAACAGAAGAATTATTCTTCTGTTGTTTCTTTAGCGCATGCGTATTTTTTGTTTTCCATTTGTTTACTTGCCAGAAAGCTGTGAATTTTGTTGTAGACTAGCTATTTTATAAATTTTATTTTTCGTTTTTTCTAAAAAAAAATCAAAATAATGGACTGATAGATTACCTATTACAATTATTATTATTTTTTTTTTTAATTGTTGTCTAATTTTGATATTTGTACAGTAGTTTTTAGAAGAATTAATTTATTTAATTGGAAAATACAATGTAATTCCACGAATGTATTTTGATAAGCATGTTATTTATTTATTTATTTCAAGTTGTGTTTTAGGTTTTGTTTTAAATAAATTTCTTTTGTTTCTAGTTATAAAATTGTTGTGCATGATTGTTGTTTTTTTGTCTCCCAAGTAGAATTAACAATTATATTTGGTGTTGGTCCAAAATTTCGTGTTTAGTTAGCCTCTGACATGCCAGTCTTTTTTATACATATATATTTATATTTTTTTCTGTGTTTTTTTTTTAAATCTATTACAAAATCGATGTTTTTTTAATACATATTGTTTTTTACTACTTGTTTTGAACTCATCAATTTATGCATTATAGTTTTGTTAGTTGAAAAGAGACGTTGCAGGCTGCTTACGGAAATAGAATGATTATTTTTCTATCTTTTTCTTCTTTTTTTTCTGTACTTACTTTAGGCTTCACTTTAATTACGCGATTAAACCCACCAAAGTGGATGTGGCTATCCAAATTGTTCTGACGGGGACTGGCCTACCAGTGGCTAACCTGGCACACTTCTGTTGGACATATAGTACAGTTTCTATTTGAATAGATAATAATTTTTCATTAATTTTATCACTTATCTTTAGCTTCAATAATAATAATAATGAAAAAAGAACTTCTTTTAATACCTAAAGAACACATTTGAATTAATAAAGTTGTGAACATTTACAACTTGAAGAAAAATATTCAATCTTTATTACTTATGAGTTAAAACAGCTTAGAGATGCTAATTATATTTGTCTACAGCTTCAGGTGACACATGTTAAGCATACAGCCTGAAATTCATAAACAGCTTTCTCTTACTACCATTAATTCTCTGAAAAAGTTTCTTCAAATCGTATTTTATTCTTCTGTTGTGTGGTTGTTGGCATCAGAGTCTTGCCATACTTGAATACTTGAATCACTTTACAATCCCTTTAACCAATACTAATATAAATAGTCCTTTACAGTCCTTAAACAAATTCAAGTTTATTCGATTAATCAAGGGCCGAATAAGAATTCAATATCTAACAGATTCAATATATTTAAATTTTGTATAGAATTTGCTGTCCTTAAAGTCGGAAAGAAGTTGGCAAGCATTTGTAGAGGTTGTAAAATATTTTGCCCGTTACTGATGAGCATACCATAGCTATATTTTGAAATCTTAGCGTACTTGCCAGGTATAACGTAACGAGGATGTAAACATTTAATTAATTCATATTTAGTTGTTCATACACAAATGCAGTTAATTCGGAAATATTCATGATACCTTCAACTCATTAGTAATACGGCTATAAGGATAATTGTAGGCTTATTAACTGGCCACTGCAGGCTCAGAAAACACATGCATCGCATGGGCCTGGCAGATGACAGCCTTTGTAGGTTCCGCCAGGAAGAAGAGGAAACTGCACTGCACGTGTTGTGTCAGTGTGAGGGGCTTGTATGGCTAAGGATGTTACTTCTCGGGGAGGAAAAAAACCAAGGCCTGAGAGTTTTACCCAGGAGTCGCTCTCCAGGATTAAGACTCTGGTTAAACGGACGGGGTCTGGAGGGTGAGCTCTAAAGTCGGGGAGCCACAATAGATCCAAAGGGGTCGCAGTGGCGTAGGCCTTGAGGCCGCCCTAATTAAATCTATTCTATTCTATTCTATTCAATAGTAATACCCAAACAAATTAATAAAGTTAAGAGGTCTTAAAGGCCCCACAGATCTTTAAGAGATTTAAAAAAAGTAAATATGGCGATAGCTAGTGATCATGAAATCGGCGATATGGCGCGAATTCTAAAAGCGATAAAAAGACGTGCTACTTATCTGGCAGCTTTTATTTGTTTTATTTTATTCGGTACAGAATACTCTATAATATTGTGGAAAGAGATGTTACTGGGTGCAAGTCATCAACATGAAAAAAAGATTAGAGGTTGATTGATCATTAACAGAAAATCTCTAAGTCGCGTAATTTCTCTCGAAATTTAAGTTTTTCTTCTTATTTTTTAAGTAGTTGTCCCATTAAATTTAGTCGACTCTCTTTTTTATGTGGGCTATTTGAAATTAGTTCTTAAATGCTTTTTGAGTGAACATTGATTTAAAGGGCTATATATCAAGGCCCTATATATTTATAGCAACTTAAATTTTATTTTATACCTTTTATGAAAAAAAAAAAGCAAATTTAACTGATGTCTTTGTACGAGAATTGTAGTAAGAGAAAGAGTTTCAAGATAGTTTCTCTCTCTCTCTCTCTCTATTTTTCGGGTCACAATTATATGTTTCTCTCCGACCTTAGGAACTACTTAAGCACTTTTCTTTTAATCAGACTGTTTTTGCTTTTTTTGGTGATTAGTTTCAAAGTGTGCAGATTAATTGCACATATTGCTACGGGTAAAATTGGAAAGCTGACTATTCCAATTAGAAAGGAAGACAATTCTTACGCTAGAACCAAATTCAAATCTTCTTGTTTTACATACGAACCCAAGGACACGAGTGTTATGGATAAAAATGTTTATGATTAGAAAACGGCTAGCGAGTACAAATGAATTCCATCTGTTAATTTTAGAAATTCAAATTCACGTTGTTCTTAACCTAAATCAATTACATTAAATTAAATATTTTAGGTAATAATCTGCAGGATAACATTAAAAACTAAAACACGTACGAATTAATAAAAAATCCAGATTAAAGATTATGAAAACATCATTACTTTTATCATTAAAATAATAACTTAATTAATCTATTTTTCGCCTTGATACCTTTCTAAACAATTTGCCGTCCTAATTGGTAAGAATGCTGTCTTCTATTTCTTGCAAAGAAGATTCTTTACAGTTACATGAACATAATATTCTTTGCACATTGTTCCTTCCCAAATTCATAACAGTACCACTTTTATTTATCCATTTATCTATAAATGCACTGCCATCTCAATAGTTAATGATTTAAAAGTATTCTTGTAATACCTGTAAAATAAACAATATTTATTAAAAACAAAGATATTGAGGACTCTAGTCATACTTTTTCCCTATTTAATGCACGAGTTACTTCAAGTTTTTTCCATTTATTCTACTTACTTGAACATTCATTTAATTTAGCATAAATTAACTTTCTTTTAATATAGAATTAAATAATTTTCATGTTATAAAAAGTAATTTTTTACAATAAATTAACCATTTTACAAGGGAACTGCAATTTAAAAAGCTATTCGCTTATAAAATTTGTGCTCGAACATGTCTGTATATTAAATTAATCAGATTATTCATAGTTATTAATAGTTGATTCATCCATCACAGCACGGTTGTTTGCTTCATTCTCACCTGTTTCGGATTTAAACCACCAACCACCTCAGCCGGTTCTTCAATATAAAGAAATCTTCTTCCTGGTACAAACAAATCCCCAAATTAAATGGCTAGGTCGGACCAGGTAGTGGAGTGCCGTCATTAACCTGCGAAGAAAGTCTTCCAGCATTATCTTAAAGATATGGCCAGTCGCCTAAGATAATAGATCTAGGTACACTTTTGGTCGTCTCTTACGACAAACACAGAATAGTATGAATGAATTCAGAATCCTCATCCACCGGTAAAACCGTAAATAGTCATTGATTTAAATAAGGTTATGGAATAATGGCAACCTTACAAGCAGTAAGTATTTATCCAAAATTAGACAGAGACTTTTTCCACCAAGGACTACCTACATTCAACGGGTTTAAATTTCAATGACTTGTTTACTAGACTTTTTTTATGAACCTACAGACATTTTACCCTCTTTAAATCAATTAGGAAAATTAGGAATGTAAATATTTTTCGAGAAATAAGACATTCGAGAGAGAGAGAGAGAAAAATGACGTCTAGAATCTTAAATGTACAAGTAGTTTTCACTAATCAATCTCTTTGCTTAAAAGAAAATGTCGCACAAGTAGTTAGCAGTTTTAAAAATAGTTTTTACGAATTATTATTACAGTAAACAATGGTGTACTGTTTTGAACGTAAGTATGATTGTAATATAAACGAATTTAAACAAATGAATAGATTGAAAAATTGATTGCTTTAATTGATTGTAATATTAGACGGAAGGGGACACAAGAAGAAGAAGAAAAGAGCTATCAAAAAGGCCATCATCAAACTCGTCTTAATTGCATTGTTAATAAAGCACAAACTGAAGATGTTATTAACAGCTTTCCAAACATTCCTTCAATTCAAAGCAGTATTTCTCGCATCCGTTTATGTCATTATACATGCAATCAAATTATGGGCTGAAATTAAACATAAACATCATCCTCAAAAAGTAAGTAATTTTGTTTTATTTATTTTAATATAAATTTTATTTCTGTCTCACCTAGCGATATGACAATTAAGTGCTAAGATTATCGAAAAACTTGGCATTACAATACATAATGTTTGCGAATTTTCTCATGAAGTCTTGAGAAAATGAAGCCCTGCATGGGCGTAGAATAAACATGTGGTAATTAGAAACCCGCAAAGAAATACGTTACACAACTTAACTTGCACTATCTGCAATTTTAAAAATCATGATAAGGAAATTTTATGCAAAAGAATGTTTTCACCAAATGTTTCTCTAAATTTCTACGAGATATTAAATTTCACCAGTGGTCGGTCTAGAACATCCATTTGGGTTGGGGCGTATCCTAAGAGTGTGGGTATTCGAGAACACTTCATGGGTAATATTATTGCTATTGCCCTTAAATATTGCCAAAGTGAAGACTGAAGTAATAATGCATTTTAATCTGTCTGATTGGCACTATGAGGGTAAACAATTATTGTCAGTTGAATTATTAGATTAATAATATTGACAAATTTGTTATTAAGGGGATTCGAATTAGAATATAAAGGTAAACTCTGTTCATGCTATCAGTATAGCGAAATTAAGACTTTAATAATGTTTTATTATTATTATTAAAACAAATTCATAATTCTGTCCCTGCCTTCCTTTAGTCTACCCATAAAGTGACACGCGAATTCACATCCAAGGCACTAGTGGCACGAAAAAGAATTAGGTTCAAGAGTAGAATTTAGTGGTTTAAACTTCAAAGTAAGTGAAATTTGTTAGGGGTATTCAAAATCTCTGAAGTGGCTTGTTTAAACTTCACGGATATTTTTTCAACAACCTGGGAATATGTAACTGTGATATTTTTCTGTTTTATTGTTAAATTACACAAGTTATCAAATATGTTGCGACAAAAACTGCTGTAATGACAATTTAAAAAAAACAAAACAATAGTAATTCTGCTCTATAACGACTACAAATATATCCACGGTTTAGTTTCCAAAAAGTAGTGACAAAGAACCATATTTTTGTCAGTTTAAATTACGACAAAGGTTTTTTGTTTTCCAGGTGATCTATTATGAAAATGCACACCATCAGCATCATTATGACGACCATCACCACGATGACCACTACGACGATCATCATGGCTGGAGCTTATGGGGCCGTAGTGGTGTCGAACCACCCACCACCACTCCAATGAATTATTACAATGCTATTGCCAGTTACTTGAGTAAAAGATCTACAGAGTCAAATAATTTAGCATATTCAGCGCACATACCTTCCCAGCAACAAGTGAACACACCGTCGAACAAAAGTTCTTGAATCCACTCGAACATGTGACAAAAAATCAGAAATATTTATAAATCGGTAGGGATTTGTTAAAAGTTGCTAGAATAGATTAAATCATAAAAATTACAGACTGCTCAAATGAAATTATACTAATGCACATCGCATAACTTGTTTGAAGTTTAATGAGTGGCAATAAACAAGATCCCAGCATTAACATGGTAGCTCATAAAGATATTTATTTTTGTTATACTTTAATTTCTAGTTTTTTCCACTCTTTAAAAAATATTTGATCCTACTGATCGGCTTTCAAAAACCGATTTTCAATTTAAGGATAAAAAAAAAAGCAATGAAAAAAAGTCCTAAGCATTCCCCTATTTGTAAATAAACATTTAAGGTATAACTTGTCTTAAAATATCAAAATTTTCAATTTTTATAAACTAGTTAAAATTTTGAAAATGTTCTGGTTGTTATTTTGTTGATAACTAGTCGTTCTAAGAGTCAAAAAAATTTATGTGTTCCAGAAACAGTTACAAAATGATCTTGACTCAAACATTTCTTTAAAAAAAAAATGCAGATTTGGCAGAACTACATATGTATATGTGGAATGTAGAATAACTTTTTAATACTATTTTAAAATGGTTTAAAGGATGGCTCACTTATCTTTACAAAATAAATAAGATTGTACATATTTCTAGATTTTATTTTATGAAATTATTTTGTAAGTTCGTCCTTAAATGGTCACAGACTGAGACAAAATTTTATTTATCGTAATTAAGTTAAGTTGTGCCTCTTAGTAATGTATTTTTAATTTTAGTGACCGACAATAGTTTACTTTTCCATTCCAGCAGTTCCTTTTTTATACAGTGGACTCAAATAAATTTCTTTTTTTTTTAAATTTGTGTAACTAACTTGTTACCTCCAAATCATGTTTATAAAATCTCTTCTTCTTAGTTAACCTAGCAGTTAAATTATTATGTGTATTTGATAAAAAAAAATCTTATTAATAATAATCATACTTACAACTTGTTTTATTTGGCTAACCTAAATTAAGTCATTATCCTAATTGACATAAAACAGTAATCCATTGTTCTTTTTTATGTTTCCAGTATCATTTACTTAATAGATTTTTTATTACACCTATTTAAAATGTATTAGTCACAGTGTCCAAGGATTCAACTTAATCACTATTTCTAATTAATGACAAAAATGGTGACTAAGGATGATTTTTCCGATACGATACCAGATCGATATTATTTTCAATAACTGTTACAAATATTCGATTCTTTTTCCCTTCAAGATAGCGGGTAATAATACATTTTTACAGTTATTTTAGTCAATGTTTTACCTTTAGCTATTGATTTTCTAAAGAAGGATTATATCTGGAAAATCTGAAAGAACTGAAAGAACGTGTACAATGCTACGATAGATTTACGAAACTAGCTACGTCAGATAAAATCAAACATGTTGGTTACAAACATGAACACTTTTCAAACAGTCCATAGCAGATATACATAGATAGATAGATCATATGAAATTCATTTAAGGATCCGTTTATAATGTGCCTTCGTTAATTTGAGTAGTAAAATAGAATTAATTGCATGAATTAGGACCTCGAGGATTGTAGCAAGAGATAGTCGTATTAGAGCTCTCACCTATATTTTTGTTATTAATGTGTATAATATACGATTGGCTTAAAAATAAAATCTTAGAAACAAAAAACCAAGCAAATTCCAATAAAATTAAAGGAGATTTTGTATTTTTCCCTCTCATCCAAACCTCCACATCCATACCTAGCCGACCTAACGTCTAGAATATGCGCCAGGCATATAAATACAAAGATAGAAACAGAAAATAAGAAAATACCAGTAAAATTTGGAATGCTTTTGTAATTTTCCCTTTTTTCTGATCCTGTACATCCAAAACTAGCCGACCTACTGTCCATAATGCGCCCTTGGCTTATAAATACAAAGATAGCTATAGAAAATAAGAAAATTCCATTAAAACTAAGAATGATTATGTACTTTTTCCCTTTATTCTGATGCTCCACACCCAAAACTAGGCGACCAAATGTCCATAATATGCTCTTGGCATATAAATACAAAGATAGATATAGAATATAAGGAAATTCCAGTTAAACTAGGAAGGATTTTATATTTTTCCCTTTTTTCTAACTTCCATATCCAAAACTAGTAGACCTAAAGTCTATAATGTACGCTGGGCATATAAATATAAAGATAAAAACAGAAAATTCCAATGAAACTAAGAATGATTTTGTAATTTTGTCTACTTATTTTGATCCTCTACATCCCAAACTATGCGACCTAATATCTATAATATACTCTTGGCATTTCAATATAAATGTAGATATAAAAACAAAGAAATTCCACTTAAACTAAGAATGATTTTCTATTTTTTTTCCTTTTTTTCTAACACTCCCTATCTAAAACTAGCCGACCTAAAGTCTATAATATGCGCTTGGCATAGGTCGGCTAGTTTTGGATGTTGATGATCAGAATAAAGGGGAAAATACCTAATCATTCATAGTTTTACTTGAATTTCTTAATTTTCTGTATCTATCATTGCATTTATATGCCAGGTATGTATAATACACAATTGGTCAGCTAGTATTGCATGGGGTGTATGGGAAATGCTCATTTTTCACTTTCTAACGTTGTATTTCGTAGTCTTGTGACAATGTAAAAATTTAGTCCCCTAGTTTTGGATGTGGAGGTTCCGAAAAAAGGAAAAAATATTAAATCTTATGTAATTTTACTGGAATTTTCTTATTTTCTGTTCCTAACATTGTACTTTACGTCAAGCGCATATAATGCAGATTTGGTCGGTTATTTGTGGTTGCAGTGGATCAGGAAGAAAGGAAAAATAAAAATCTTTTGCAGTTTAACTGGAGTTTTCTTATTTCTGTTTCTATCATTGCATGAATCTTATATAAAGCACATTAAATCCGCTAATTTTGGATTTAGAGATTTTGAAATTAGAAAAATAGAAAATATAATGAGTTTTCTGGAAATCCATTATTTTCAGTTTCTTACATTGTATTCTAATGAGAGGCGTATATTTTACTTTTATTATGCTGGCTAGTTTTGGATGTACACGTTCAGAAAAATTGGAAAAGTAGGAAGTCTCGTATTATTTTTGCTGGTAGTTCCTTACTTTCTGTTTCTACCATGGTATTTTTATACATAGTTCAACTATGGTAGGCTAGTTTTGTATGTAGAGGATTCAGAAAAGAGGGAAAAATACAAACTGTTCTTTAATTTTACTGGAATTTCTTTGTTGATTCTAACATTGTATTTATAAGTGAAACGTAGAATCTAAACATAAGGTCGGCTAGTTTTGGATGAAGAGATTCTGAAAAATGGAAAAATAGGATATTTCGGTTAGTTTTACTGGAATTTCTTTACTTTTTGTTTCTAACATTGTATTAAATTTTATTTGTAATTTGACTACAAAAAATTATTAAATACAATCTGATTTATTTCTTATTCTCTGAAGTCAGTCTTTTTAAAGTGTAGTAATTAGTTATTCTTATATTTTTCGTTGCAACTCTCTTGATTACTTGAAAACTTACTTTTGCGAAGAAATACTATAAATTATAAAAACTTAGAAGGTAATAAATAGTTGCAGCTTAATCAGCAGTTTTTCTGTTAGCATAATAAGCGAAATGTTAAAAGCATTACCTGGGTTAGAATTGAATTATTTGTATTAAAATCACAGTTGATAAAGTAATTTGGATAATATTAATAAATTTTTAAGAGAGTTATGCTCTGTGTAATCTGTATACGAGTGCTAGTTGTTGTACTCTTTTTCACCAGTAAACTAAAGGAGATGGTCGAATTAAATAAAATCAACTTGACCGAAGATTATCGATAATAGCCGACTATATTCGTGCAGTTGTATGTGAAACAGATAGTGGAAGGTAACAGGCGGCTAAGGCAGCCGGGGTTCTGACCCACGTAAAATCTTAGTGTTAGTGAGGTAATTCCGAGAAAAGTAGTCACTAACACAAAGATATTACATGGGTCAGAACCCATGCTGCCTTAGCCGCCTGTTACCTTCCAGTATCTGTTTCACTTGTAACTACGTCTACACGAATGTAGTCGGATATTATCGGTATTCTTCGGCTAAGTTAATATTTAATCTTTTGGCTTAGTTTACTCAGTCATGGAGGAGTTTGTTCCTTGTTTACCTTAATAAAAGTGATTTCAATTAATAGCTCCATCTGAGATGTTTCTAAGTTGTTACAGTTGTTATACTGCGGATAGTAGTATTCTCATGATTCTTTCCTGCTGTTTTTACTGGCATAATTTGCTTAATGTAAAACTTTTTCTTGGTTGACAATTGATTTTCGTCAGCTTTCAGCTTTTGTAAGAGTTTCAACTAAATTCGCATTAGAGATTTCTAATGCAATGACAACACAAATTACCACTTAACGTAAATATTAATCATTCAAGTGTTGCGAGATTTTCAATGGTTTCTAAGCATATTTATTTTCTGCCATTCTGAGTTGTTTTAGATTTTCATCTAAATGGAAAGCAGACGGTATGATATTTTCCAGCATTTCTATTTCATCAAACGTACAGGTATTTTTCTAATTGTATTAAAAGATCATAATCTCTAAACCACAGTAACTCTTTACTGAATGAATTCTTTTTTGAAGATTTCCTTACAATTTAGTTAATTGGTGTTGTACAGTTTGTACAATATCTCGATTTTCCTGAACACATTTATCTGGAATATTGATTTTCAATTAGGAAATACAGGGAAGCCCTCGTTTTTAATTTTAAAAAAATACTAAAGGAATAGAATAGTCGAATATTATTCAAATTGCTTTTTTGAGAAACTCCTCCAAACACTAATGTCATTTATAGTTTTTAAATATATAAATTTATGTTCTGTTAATTTATTTTTAGATGAAATGAATTTAAACAAAAGTTTAGTTAAACGATTTATTTTATTTTTTTCTAATTTGGTGGTTTGTGCGGACAATTTTTCCAAATACCTTTGACATCTGCCTCAAGTCTGCACCTGCTTCAAATTTGAGCAAGGGTGATTTTTTAACCAGGCAATTTCTCCTATTTTTGGAAATTAAACCTACTTTCTTCCTAGATATTTTCGTCCAACGGTAGATGTAGAAGCGGCTCCTTGTCTTAGCATCATATTGTTCTGCTCAGGATGATATGAGTGAAGCAAGTAATCTTTCTTCAGCCTACTCATATCAGTTCTATTCTTAAATTCAACTCTTAAATTAACTGGAAAAAGCTGCTAAGACATTCCAAATCATCTTAGACTCAGCAAATAGTATGCCGTCTTTAAGTATGTAAAAAATAATTCAAAACACCTATAAAAAAAAAAGGTTACTTGCTATAAATAGCACATCTATTTGGAAACCCGATCAATCTGATTTGGTCAGATATTTACATAGTTTTCATATAGGTATTCTAAGAATAGTCGACTTTTTATTCATTTATTTTTTAAAATCCGTTCGAGCCGTTTCTATTTATGTATTATTTTAAGGTTTGAACTTTTAGGATAGCATTTACCATCTAGTAATTTATATAGCATATTCTTTGTTTTAAGGTTGCTGAGACGGAGGTAAGTCGTCATGTAGCCATCTCGTCTTGCAATTTTCGTTACGATTATTCTACATCTGTACACTGGTTGCTTGATTGTCTTATTTCTCTGTTAAAAAGTGACTATTTTTTACCAGGCCTGTGTTACCTGTCTGATGGAGGTATTGCGTCTAGTTTAAAGTGACACCAACAATTAAAATGTCCTTTATCTGTAACTATATGTTCGACGTTATGATAAAAAGTCTCAAGTATAATTGAATAATAATTTCAGTGGATAAAATACAAAAATAAAAGTTTTTAATAAATAAATATCTATTTGTAAACAAAATCACAGAATATTTAATTTCCTTATTAATATGTTTTCCTATCCCTAGGCCAAACCAATTGAGTAGTAGTTTTGGTTTCTCATTAAAATTATTAATCTTTACTGTAATTAAATTAAAGCATTGATGTGTAAATTGAAATAATTTTTAAAGAACCTTAACTTTTTTATTCAAAAAACTTTTTTATATCCAAAAAATACCCATATTAATTATCATTAAGAATTATTTGATTGAAACATACATCGTCACATTTAAAATCTTCTAATATAATTCTAATTTCTGATTCTTCTGATTTTTTCACTTTTTTTGAACAGTAATAAGTTGGACAAAAATCTAAAACGCATCGACATACACTTTGTAATTGAACTGTCTTCTAAGCAAACATGGAAAAAATTCTAAAGTAAATATCCAATCTTCTTTAGCCTAACAGCAACACCCTCTTACAATCCGAAGTTGTTAACAATGTAACACTACTGACTCAAAATCAATTGCGAAATTGAGAAAAAAATAGTTCTCTAGAAATCATGTCTACGAGTCTGTTGCTCTAGATTTTTACATATTAACTCTAGAACGTCAGGATGGTCATTGATTAAAAAAAATTCTTAAGTTCTAATTTTACCAATGAGAGACTGTTACTTTCCATGGCCTGGAGTATGCTTCCGTGCAATATTCTCATCTGTGCTCTTCAATATTCTAAGATCAAAGTAGGCAAAAAGTTGTGCCAACATTCTTCTTTTCCTGTTTCGAGATCTCAGTTCTATGGACGAAGTCTTCTAAACGGAACTGGTTCTTTGTAATTTCAAAAAGAGAGTTTGGATCTTTGAAAAGTTCAGCCGAACCCCATCGAATCATCTCCTAACTAGCAAGGGAAAAAATGTTAATGCGAAAGAAAGATTTTATCCCATATGGGTTTTATTATAATATACAATTAAGATATAATAAATCTACCATAAAATACCATCATAAAAAAGAAGTTTTTATAAAATTTTACATCTAAAATTATTACAAAAATAAGAATAAATAAATATAACAAGAGAAAATATTTACAACATTGGAAATATTAAAAAATCCCTTACTAAATATTCTTCTAGTACAGAGAATTTTCTGAAAGCAAATAGTTTTGAAATTGTTTAAGAACAGCACTATCCAAAGGTACAACAAGATGTTCATTGTCTTTTTTCCACTTCACCAACTGATGGTCAAAGAACTCAGTTAACTGAGTTCGTAGGGCTAAGTCAGAACTTACTAAAAATGAATTTCTGCATTCTCTATACAAATCTGAGAATAGCATCCCTAAAAATAGAAATAAAAACGTGTTTTTTTTTTTTTTTTGTTGAATACTGAATACTAAGTGATTAATTTGATTAAAATAAAAAAATTCAAACTATTTACCTTGAGATTTATTTGATTTATCTTCCAACTGATGTTCAAGCAATAACTTGAATATTTTTCGACTGTTGGTATTAAGAGATTTGAAAATATTTTTAAGTCCAGCTAAGGCGATTCCTCCAGATTGTTGAACCATAAGAGAACTTTCATAACTAGTTTCATCTGAATATGGCAAAAAAGATGTACCATCTTCCCAAGTAAAATTAAAAAGGCTTAACTTGTTTTGATCCCATACTGAAAAGTAATTTTTTTTTTTTTTGTTAGCTCAAATTGAGTTGCTAAAGTAAACCAGTCAGAAGCTCATGTAACTTCATTTTTTTTTTTGCATTAATTGAGCAACGTTCTTGAAAAATAATAATAAAGAAGGAAAATGGTAGGTCAAGAAAATTTGCCTAAGATGGAAATTTATACCGCCGGCAGATCTTATCCAGCTATAAGAGTAGTGCTCTTTGATAAGTAATCTAGTTTTCAGCGTTTAATTAGATTATTCATTTAAAATCTTCTAATATTATAAATCTATTTTTGATTCTATTATTTTCTGACTTTTCCAATTTTTTGAACAGTAATAAGTTTGACAAAAATTTAACAAGCACACCGGGTGGGTCTGTTATGATAATTTTTTAATGGACAATATAAATTGATGAAATCAAACTAAAGTTATCCTAACATTGTGAGGATCTGTATTAAATATTACTCTGGGCACTTATTACGTGGACGATTTGAAACGGTTTTTAACTTGCTCATTACTATTAACGCTGGATTGAATCACTTTTCAAGCAACATAACAAGGAGAACTACACAGCTACACTATACTAACAAATGAGTAATGTAATTTAAAAATAGATACCAATAGTTGCATGTTCTAAAGCAGATATCTACAATCTAAATTGATACAAAAAATAAGCCTATCATAGCCAGTCAAAATTAAACCCTGTGACGAATGTCAAAAAAGCTGTTCTGTACAGAGCAATATCAGTGAATTTGGTATACCAAAACAAATATAATATAAATTTGATATAACAAAAAGAATAAATAAGCCTATGGGAATTTACTTACAGATAAGACTATAGAATCTTTAAAGGGGCCTTTATTTCCCTTTCGCAAAATTGGTGCGACATTAGAAACTTCTATTATAACATTGGTCTCAGCTGAGAATGGCCTTTATTTATTAATACATTTTCGGAGTTTTATTAAACTTTATCAGATATAAGGAACCTTTTTGCTACTTCAGCAGTTTTTCCTATCTATTCTTATAAATAGCTATGGAAGGTCTTTGAGCAGTCACATGCAATCATTTTATACAGATTCTTATTACAATTTAATGAGTTAAATAAGTACTTACACAATGGACTATTAATATGATCTAATGTAGCTAATAAATGAATATTTGGATTAGATGCAAGATGCGCCAACACTGACTGTATTTTGTCACAACGCAACGCTGCACCATCAATGTTATGAACCAATAAAAACAGTCTATTATTTCTGTTTCGTAACTTGGTGCCAATTAATTCCACAATATCATGAGGCTGTGATGGAATAGAGCGTAATTTCAATACATCATTAGTTATACAGTCTAATATCTGTAAAAAAATTGTAGAGGAAAAAATTAATTAATAAATTAAGATGGTATTATGTGACATGGAGATATTTCTCTAGTCTTAATGATACTGCAATGAAAACTTTTAATTTATTTCTGGATTGTTTATAAAATTTTTGTTTAAATTTTTAATTATTATCTTTGTATTGATATTATTATCTTGTTATTGGAATTTGTATCCAATTCTTGTACACCTTGACAAATCGCGAAATAAATTTCTAGTAAAAGATAGATGCCTGCAGAATCGGCGTACTAAAAGAATAATGGCTACAAATAGTTTTAATGCACAACAATATTTAAGACGTCAAAAATAAACAACAATTACTCACGTCTTTCAAAACAAGACCTGGGAAGTAACCATTAATTACAGCAACGTAACATCTACTTAAAAACTGGCGATGAAAAACATTTAATAACTTTTTTTTAGATCCTACACCATATACTAAAATATTAAAACCTTCGCTGGAAAAAATAAAATAAATTAATAAATTAGAACTAATCAGGAAATCACAAATGTAAAAATAAAAATAATAATTTCACTAACTTCATAGAAAGAAGCCATCGAGAGAACATGGCTTCATTTTCTAGGTTTAGTTCGTTGATAGCTTTTTCATGTTTGCTACCAACTGATTTGAGGATTTCACACAGCTGACCCTGGTTAAAACGAGGTGTCTTCAGTTGACTTAAAGTATGATTTGACGTAAGTGATCGTAAATTTTTATTTTCAAAATAATCCTCCGACGTAAAAATCTGTAATAGAAAAAAGAAAAAAATCAATAAAATTAAAAGTAAAATCAAGGAAGCCTTTAACTTCTCCAATGTAAAAATAATACGTTCTACTTTCTAAGGTGTATAGGAGAAAGTCTAAGTCTGCATTCTAGTTTCTCAATTACACTCAAACTTTATTTCAGGCCTGTCCTAAATATAAGGTCACTTGCAATTCAAACCTAAATGATGTCTTGCTGGACACTTAGGTTGCTAATAAGAGAATGCGCAGAAGTCGATAAGGTGAGTCAACACGGAAGATTGAAATGAGTCTGGAATAAGAATTTACAAATATGGAATTTCAAAGAGTACCCCAACGTTGTGGATTCTGCAAAGGAACAGATCGCGAGTTGGGTGCAGAGAATGTTTTGAAGCCACAACAGCACCAGCAGTGCTCTATATTTCGTATTTTTACATCATAAAAATACTAATAGAATTACTTCATCCATTCTTGCGAAGCTGAACTTCAGATGAGACTGATAAAAAAAGAACAAAGTCAAAATATTGGGTTCAGCAGACGTAGTGGCTGAATTTAAAATTTCCAACGGAAAGCCCACTTCAAGAAGCAGTCATAGACTAATGGAAGAAATTAATCCTCAACACTTGGACTTGATACACACGCCATGTCGAGTATACTGGGTTGCAAGACGTTGAAGGAAATTTAAATGAACAGTTAGTCGTAAAATTAGTAAAACTCCGTTAGCTTTTTAAAGCAGAAAAGAATCCACCTTGAAATATCTAGGCCAATTCTTTCTGTACTTCCATTGCTAAATTCTTTTACACTAAGGATGACATCAAAGGTTGGGACTTCGTTATCTTCATTGATTCGTCCTTGCTTGTAAACTCGGTTATGTCCAGCTATCAAAAATTCTTTTGTCTCGAGAACCTAATTACTTATGCTTTCACGTAACCACATATTTTATAACTTTCTTTAATCAAGTTTGTCCACTTCTGTCTAACTTCTTAAATACACAATTCTAGAAAAAGCAATCGTATCATGTCTACGATTCAAAAATTAATTAAATCTATCTATTAAAACTAAGTCTTTATTACTTTTTTTTTTTTTTTTAAAATAAATTTCAATTAATATTTAACTACTCAACAAGAAATAAAATCATGTTAATATTTACAAAGTGATTAATGGCCGCACGTCTTTTCCTTTTGATCAATTGTTCAGGTTCAGTGGCTTTATCCAAAGGGATTACCCCACTAACTTCATATCCGTCGCTACTTTCCTCGGAATCCTTATCTTCTTCATCTTCACTTACGTCACTACTACTACTGCTTGAAGATGGTACATAGTCACTGCCACTATCTTCAAGTAAAGCGTCTACTGATTGTCGAGTTACTTCTTTTGCTATACCTGTAAAAAATTCATCACTTGTATTTATCATTCTTTTAACTTTGAAACTAGATCATAACAAAAAGATTGATTAGATCTTTGATTTAGTAATATTTTATTTCAATAACCTTTTTTTAATCTTTTTCTCATATTGTAAGGAGTCTTATGTTCATTTATTTTATCAGATTTGTTTGATTTCGGCGTTTTTTGTACATTGTTCAATTTGCTAGCAGACCTGCTCGCTTTATCCAACATAGCATTTCGACGTTTAGGCGTCTGGAATCCAAAAATCTGCATTTCAACTGCATTTTCATCATCATACAGAGCTAATAAAATAAAAAATATTAAAAATTAAAATAAATATGAATATATTTTGACTGACACAAATTAATTACGGATTCTGCATTTTCATTGGAGAAGCTCAAAATGTGACATGAAGGAACGTAAAGGAAACTGAACATTAAGAACGCACTCAGCCCAGAACAGTAAATGATTAGACAAGTTTCACAAAGCAGACGAAAATCTTGAATGTAAGAAGGGTGGTAGCGGCTGACCATAGAAAAGTTGATAAAAGCAATTATTGTAAGGGTCATCGCATCCCTTCGTTTTGTTACTATATCAGATGTTGCTCACGAACTTAACGCCAATAAATCTAAGCTGGATTTGAGGCAAATTAGAATATGTAAAAGTTCGCTAAATGATTATCAAATGAGTTGAATTAAAAAAAAAAAAAGTTAAAAATTATTATTGTACTGCCATATTCTGCTCTATAAAACTATTTTTCTCCATTGATTTGTAAGCTGTAAAAAATAAATACAACAATCGGCGACAGCTCAGTGTATGTAGGTCGTATGTTGTCACTACAAATTTCTGAAACCCGAGGAATTATATTACCGGTTTAAATAGAGGAATAAATAAATGTTTTGCTCAATATGGAGTAAATGCTTTTAACTGAATTAATTACGATGTGTTAATGCTAATAATTTAGAATTCGCGGCCAGAAACGACACAGTAATCAACGTGTATTTGATCAAATCAATTACTTGGTGGTTTTACAACGCCATCAGGAACTTCTTCATCACTAGATTCTGTTTCTTGATTAGAATCTTCCTGATAAGATTCTTCCAAGTATCGTTTCTTCTTAATTTTCCTCCCAGACTTTGTATATGTACAATCAGGAGATGCATTTTCTTTAGGTACTTCACTTAATTTAGATGATATTTTATTTTTAGCTAAAAGTAAAACAGTAATTATAATAAAAATGAAAATGCCCAACTTACTCTGAAACTAGTAAAGATAATAAACTTACATGGAGAATACGAAACACCTAATCTTCTGATTTCATCATTTCTTTCCAAAAGTGCAGATTTTTTTCTTAAAGGTGAATCTAAAAAAAATAACTTACTTTTAAAACTTTATAATAATTTTATTTATTGCTTTTTCATCAAAAATAAAAAATATCACAGCACTCTAGAAAATATGTCTAGGAATAAGATAAAGTAAAAAGTCGGTCAAACGATAAACAATTATAAGAAAGTTATGACTAGTAGCTATTTTTATTTGAAAAAAGCACAATTAAAGTAACAAAATGTACCTTGTGAACATACTTCCATATCTTCAAATTTGTTTTTCATTTCAATTTTATTTTTGTGATTTAAGTTTTCAAGATTACTTTGAGATTTTGTTTTCATTGGAAATGAAACGTTCTTCCACCTTGGTGCGCAACCTGATTCGTCATTATTCTGCTCGATTAGGTTTTTCTTAGCTAAGAAAGATATCATTTTTTTAATTTATTAAAATGTAGACCCAAAATTATTATATCTTTCTGTCAAAAAACCTCCATTCAGTCTCCAATCTCGCTTTTATTTTGTATACTCTTGATTCTATAATATGGGCTGAGATATTTCGAACAATCAAACGTTAATCCCCAAGCCTAAAACTTCTATAACATTTAAAGAATACATTATCAAAAGGAACATAAAAAAGCAAGTGTAGTGTCTGAATCGAGATTTTCTTTTCATACACAAAGATATAACTTTTTTAAAAACTAGAGTAAAATTACCGAAAGGTAACATACGAGTATGTATTAATTATATAATTCTAGAATATATACTGACATGGTGTTATAAATTCCGTTTTTGAGCCATTATCTTTCTTCAATGAATGTTGATGTCTCAGACTACTTTTTCTTAATTTAACTTTAGGACTGGCAGAATCAGGCACATTTTCTGAATATTGAATCTTTTTGATTTTCCTGCCAGATCTTGAATAAACGACGTCTGGAGAAATGAGGTTTCCTCTAGGTGAACCATTTCCCTTAACTGGCGTTTCCTTTACACGAGGAATTCTGCTTCTTGTAGCTATTAAATAAATAAATCAATAAGCAAAATTAAAAAAAACAAAACAAAACAAAAACATGAATGTTTACTGTAATACGTTTACTTACTTGGAGTTGAAATTGTTGAGGAAGATATCCGAAGATCGTTAAATTCCTCTTTTAAAGTATTTAACTCTTTAAGAGCACTGCTTTTCCCTGATATTTGATCTGAAAATATTCAATTAGTTTCAATGTTGGGTTTAGTCTTACTAGCTTATAACTTCACTATAAAAGTTATATATTTAAGCATGAAGAATTGTTAAACCTATGTAAGTAGATTCGGTCATGGGCGAGAGGGTGCTATTCTTCAAACACATCAACCACGAGGCTTATTTTGTCGTCCCCTGGTAAAACTAATAAGAAATGACTTTCTTTTTATCTTTTCTTTTTTCATGGCTTCCCCGTACCACCAGTGGATATAAGAGTACAGTTTCCTCTTTCTCCTAACTTCTCCAGACCAAATATTAGGAGACTAGGTCAGCCAAAATATTCTCAAATTTCGACTCGATAGAGTCCAGTTATTCACTTATTTATAATTTTTAATGTTTCCCAGATTTCTACATTCCATTTTACGAAACTGTAAAAATTAAATCTCTTTACTAGCAATATCTTATTCACGTTCCACTTCAGGCTCTACTTTTTTTATTCAGCAAACTAAAATTGATATAAGGTGAAAAATCAGAAATAAAAAATGGGAGGTGTCTAAATTTCAAAAAGAAGAGGAAGAAAGGATAAGACAGGCAAGTTGACAAAATTTCGGCAGTTGGAAGGCAATTGCAGTCAAACAATAGAGTTTGGTTTTTAACGATGTCCATGCTAAAACCTAAGTCTTGTGTCTGAACCATTACTAAATAGAAATAAGCCAATGTACAGTTTTGCCGTCGCTGCAAGCATTCCATCCTAACAACATGAACTTTTTTTTTTTGCCGGCGCATCGACGTCTATGGCCATTAGCGCCCATGAACAACTTTTAAAACTATAAATAATCACTAAACTGTTAGACTTAGCATCTCCTCCTGTTCATTATGACGGGAGCCAAGAAGGCATATTAGCAGTCAGATATTAGAATTTAGACTGGTAAATCAGATGCAGTGAGATCTTTCACCTTGTATAAAACTGCAATTAATAAAATGAAGTGACCACCAACCTTCGCTAGCGGAGTCAACAAGAAGAATCAACCTAAGAAAATAGGGTTTATTTAAATTTTTTGAAGACTTTGTAATCAAGTAGTATATGAGGAAGTGTACCTTTCGACTTGTTAGTTAAACTCTTCTGATTGTCTATATCGTTGAATTCAGATTCAAAATCCAAATACTGAATTCTCTTAATTTTCCTTCCTGATCGCGTATGCGTCGCTATAGGTGATATGGGGCTTCCACTTTTAAGGTATGATCTTGTTTTAACTAATTTTTAAGCCAACAAAAAAGAAAGCAGTTATTATTACAGTATTCAAGAGTAAGACATCAATACTGTTAAGCTTACTTGGGGTAAACAATTCATATGATGACTCCAAATCATTGTTTTCTTCATTTCCTTCACTCTCGTTTTCATCACTACTTGTTTGTTTATTTTTCTTAGTAGACGGCAACATGTTGATCTGAACACCTCAAAAACTTAAGAAACTGTGGAATATTTTTAGTTAACTAATACACTCAATCCTCGTTATTTCAACTCTTAGCACTTCAAAACAAGCGGCTTGGGCTCCAATCCAAGCGCTCTATCCACTAAATAACCTGCTCTAGTGTAAACTGCTGGCGGGCCTAGAAAATGTTCTTTTCTTGGTTGACTTCTGTTTATCATTATTATTATCTTCCAAACCAATCTACGTCTAAGTGTGTGCAGTAACTTGTAAATAAACAAATTGATAACTGTACTTCGACACTATTTGTAAGCATTAATACAAAGGTGAGCATCGGCATAAAATGTTTCGCAACATAATTTTATTTCAATATTAGGGTTTCTCTAGAATGTTTAAAATTTTTAAAGAAGGACTATTAATAAAGATTTCAAATAATACAAAAGATTTGACTTATGCCTCATAATACCTAAAAGTTTTTTTATTTAACTCATTCAGGGAAAACTGGTGCCGAAGAAATAATATCTCGATACAGTACTAGTATATAAGCTTAAGAATTATCAGAAATGGTGTTTCAAGATGGACTGAATATGAAATACTTAACCAAAAGAGGGTTAGTCTTAAGTTAATTCATGAATAAATCAGGACATTTCTCCTATTTTTATCTATGAGATTAAGATGTCAGTGAATCACTGGTACTAAGGTTTTGGCAATTGCTTATTTCTGTCAGAGTTTCGTTTGTTTAAACTATATTTGCCTTCTATTGTAAATCCAATCTAATCATTTCGCATTTAGTGTACATTTTTTACACTATAAAGTCCTATTGAATGTGTCGCTTGAAATTATCGATTAGAGCAGCAGATACTTTTCATCACGATTTACTGTTACAAGACTCTTTTGTATTTCACTTTCCAAATATGCCAAATTTTAAAAAGTATTTCCAGGATTCAAAGTAGGCTGTTCTCATGAATTTTGTTCAGTTATGATTTATTAAATTCTTGATTCAAAAATCCAATTCCCGAAAGTTAAAATTTTTAAATATGAGCAGACAAAATAAACCTAATTTTATAAGAAAGTCATGTGTTAACTCATCAGTTTTTTTGTTTTAAGTGTATTTTGTGAAATATTACTTTTGAAGGGATGCTCAACTCGCCTCCCACTTGTCTACCCTACTTTGACAGCAAGAACAACAAACAAACGGCCTGTGAAATTCAATTCCATAATAGCACAGAACAGCAAAAATGTTCAAACGTGAGTTTTTAAAAAATCTAAATTACCACTATATTAATATTTATTACAAAAAATAATCCTATCTGACCCTGCAAATCCTTTTTTTTCTAACAAAGCACCGTTGGCAGAATTATAAACTAAACTCTAAAGTTGTTAACTTCATTTCATAATTTCATTTTATCTCAATATGTTTTAAATATAGCCATGCTAAAAACTGATTCTATTCATTATAACTACTCACAAAACTCAAGACAGGGGGGACCAACATCTAAGAACCTTAGATCAGATTTTTTTAAAAGCAAAAAAACCACTCAGGTGAATCAAATTTTGCTCACATCTTTATCATTTACTCGAAAGTTCGTCTTCCAGTAACTCTTGGCAAAACAATGTTTTATAAGGTGAAAATTATAAATTTATAAACTAACTGTATACAATTGTGCGACCTACGAGTTCAGAAATTTCTTGTCGTTAGTTATCGTTTGATTCTCTCTGGAGTCTTCATTTTGCAATTTTTTTTCCTGCTATTTTTAAATGGCATCTAAATTGAATGTTCTTATTGTGACTTCAAAATGACTGCATATTTTTTCAAGATGGGTGCTGTAAGGCGTAGATTAAATGTTTTATATTGAAATAAATTCATAAATTTTTTTTTTCCTTTTTTTTAATTGTTGGGGCAATAAGTGAATGTTTATTAAAAAATCTGTTTTAATTTGCAGGTAACAACCTGTACCACTGGGAGCCAGGGTCAAAATATATTTGCACTTCAAGAATTAGTGAACTATTCAAGCGAAAACGTTTTGCAGACATCCTCACCGACAACTTCATTACATTCAGTGGCCATGTCTTATCAAGAGCAACGGCAGTTGCAGTCTTCAATGGCGGCCGTGTCTCTTGAACCATCAAAACAGCATTTAAGTGCCCCTATTCAGACAACTACTATACAAAAATCTATATCATTTCCACAGAGATCGCAGACTGGAACATTTTCATGGGAACATAGTACCCAAAATCAGATTGTACCAATGGGATCATCAGTTACAAAAGAATCTGTGCAATGTCAACAACAGTCTAAAACTGTAGAATCAAATATTCAAGAAACAATGCAATCGTCTTCACAGGCGGAGCAACAGCAAATAACCCAGTCTGAAGTACAAATGATTTCCACGAGTGATAATCTGAACAAAGGATGTCATAATGTAATGGAGGGAACAGTGAAGTTTCAAAATTTTCCAGTTCCAAAAAAAAGATTTAATAGGAGGCAAATGCTGCGTCGAAGAAGAGGTAGTGAAAGTGTATTCTGATATAAAATACAGTAGAATTTTTTTTGTTGTAAACGAAGAAGAGGGGAAACTACTTTTCTTTTGTTGTAAACAAAGCAGAGGGAAAACTACTAAATTTGACTTGCACCAAGAAATATTTTATCTAGATGAAAATATGTAGTAAACATTGAATGGATTCAATATGGAAGACACATACGTATAATGAAATTAACTATACTAACTTCTTGACTTTTTTTCCAGATCCGTTTAAAGCCAAGATTTTTAAAAGAACAGAGAAAAAAAGACGTAATGCATATCTGAAACAATTGCTGGCTCCAAAAAGTGCTTTAAGCATTTTACAAGAATTGTGTCCACAACTTAAAATATCTGTTTCTGAAGTGCAAAGTGGAAATCAGTCGCAGTACGCTACAAAAGTTGAGGTACCCAAATGGTTTCCACATTATGGACATTCTGATCAGCATAGTCAGGTCTTAAGGTTGCGCTTATTATTGTATTAAATGTAAAATCGTATAAATAAAATAAATAGATACAAGAAGCAGGTAGTTAACTTCGTTTTATTTAAATTACTTAAAAATTCATTTTTTATTGGTAAAATAACAAAAAGAATAAAAGTATACCAGAAAGGTTTTTTGAAACATTCTATGTATCCCTCGATGGGGGCAGTCAACTAGCAGAAAAAAGTTTGGCAAGCGAGAGTTTCATTGTGGCTCCTTAAGATAATTGTGTTTATTAATGCTATTTAATCTCCTATAAAATGATTGTAGGAATCATGTACCATATTATGTAATTATATAATGCAATTATATTTCAGTAGGGCTTAAGGTACGATGTAATTACAGTGAGTGTTGGTGAGCTAGTTTGCCTGGGGGGCGGTAAAATTATTTGATATATTTCCATTGCAGATTAATAATAAAATTTATAATGGAACCGGTAAGACAGAAGATTGTGCCAAAGAAATGGGCAGTGAAAATGCACTTAAAGCTATATTACTCGAAAAATTAGAACAGATGGATATGAATTTTGAAAGTGAGAGTTAATTTATTAAAAAAAATTACTTTGTCGCCAATAAAAGTAAAATCCAACTAACAGATCTATTTTATTGTAGCCGAGTACCTAAAATCTGGGATCGAATCTAATGTGGAAATGGTGTCAGTAAATAATGCTGAAGACACAATGGACACCGACGATAAAGACGAAGGTGAATGCATCATTGATACAACTAACCAAAAAGAGACTGAAAACAAGGAATTAGAAGAAGACAATGCAAATTGGAGTGCACTGACCAGATTTGCCATTTATAAATTATTTTCTGAATGGAAAGCACAAGGGTTAAATGAGCCAGCCACTTCAGATATGATAATAAGGACAAAGATGGTAAGCTGGAACTGAATATCTTTAACAATAATTTTTATCTTTTAAGAATAAAGGAAGAAAAAGACAATTGAAATTTTAGATTTTTTTTTCATCAATTATATACTGGTGAAAATTTGTTAGGGTAACTTAATGAAGAGTATTCCTGGTGCTATACCTAGGAAACATCCAGTCCAATTATTGCTTGAAATAAAGCCGAACTGTCAGTTCATTGAGAAAAGGGAAGGTTCACCGCCAAATATTATGTTTACATACTCTGTATCAGCTGATGGAAAGACCTTCACCGGATCAGGTTTTGGATATTAATTTTTTACTTTCTCTATATTTATAGAATTATTCATTTATATCCTTTTTAAATATTAACTAATTTCAACATATACAATTGGCTAAATATAATTTACTTGGTTAATGGTTATGAATGGAATTAAAGCGTTAATTAAATAAGAATTTTTAACTCAAAGAACTTACATCAGTATTTATCTGAGAGAGAAAGGTGTCAGACGTGGACAAGAGGAAAGGTGTTTTTGTAGGGTAAGTGGGCGCCACAAAAGACCCTCTGAGTGGCGATGACATTGGATATTGGATATGTTGCTAACCCTCCGTAAAATGTAAGCTAAGTAAGGAGGATTTTTGTTAATGTTTGTTTGTTGATAATGTTATTGTTGTTGGTAAGTATAGCCCCATTAGGAAGTGGTCTGATCACTTCTTACAAGCGGGTAGCCGACCAATTCTGATTCTCTTTTAACTCATCACTATGGTTTTATGAACTAGGTTTCATTTAACTATTCAAGAAAAGGGTTTTTCTTATGTTAAATACTGAATTTAATATTCATAAGTAATCGAAAAAAATTGACCACCTAGTAAACAATTTAAAACTAAAGTAGATTTACGAATTCGCCAATGGACATAACAAGCCTGTTATTTGCACTCGCCAACTATTCTAGACACTATACAAGGGTCGTTTGAAAAGTCCGTGCAAAGTCAGAGAGATAGCACCACTGGCGCGTATCGAGGTTATGTTTAGTTAGTAGCATCTCTTGGAAGAACACACACCAAGTTTCAGCCAGATCGGTCTATTTCTTTGTGTTTGGCATTCGTTTGAATCGAGGAAGTCGAGTGATTTTCAAAAAATGGACGAAAAAGAATTTCGTGTGTTGATTAAACACTACTTTATGAAAGGCAAAACGCCTCAGGAGACTAAAGAGAAGCTTGATAAACATTATGGTGACTCTGCACCTTCGATTAGAACAGTTTATAAGTGGTTTCAAAATTTTCGGAGTGGCCATATGGGGCACAAGTGACGCTGAACGTTCTGGACGCCCTGTTGAGGTTACTACTCCATAAATCATTGATAAAATCCATGATATGGTGATGGATGACAGAAGAGTGAAGGTGCGTGAGATTGCTAGTGCTGTGGGCATCTCGAATGAACGGGTACATAATATTTTGCATCAACATTTGGACATGACAAAGCTATCCGCAAGATTGGTGCCGCGATTGCTCACGCTTGGCCAAAAACGAAATCGTGTGAAGTGTTGCAAGGACGGTTTGCAGCTGTTCCAGAAGAATCCGCAGGACTTTAAGCGTCGTTTCGTCACTGTGGATGAAACATGGATACATCACTACACTCCTGAGACCAAAGAACAATCTAAACAATGGGTTACCAAGGGGGAATCTGCGCCAAAAAAGGCGAAGACCGTTCCTTCGGCCGGAAAGATTATGGCGACTGTCTTTTGGGATTCGCAAGGAATAATCCTCATCGACTATCTGGAAAAGGGTAAAACTATTACAGGTGCATATTATTCATCGTTATTGGACCGTTTGAAAACCGAGCTGCAAGAAAAACGCCCACGATTGGCCCACAAAAAAGTCCTTTTCCATCACGACAACGCACCAGCTCATACCTCAGCAGTTGTGGTCGCAAAATTAATGGAAATAGGGTTCCAACTCGTTTCACATCCCCCCTATTCTCCAGTCTTGGCTCCCTCGGACTACTATTTGTTCCCCAATATGAAGAAATGGCTGGCGGGAAAAAGATTTTCTTCAAACGAGGAGGTGATTGCAGAAACGAATGGCTATTTTTCAGACTTGGACAAATCCTATTATTCGGAAGGGATCAACAAACTAGAGCAGCGTTGGACGAAGTGTATAAGCCTAAAAGGAGACTATGTTGAAAAATAAAAAAGATTTACCCCAAAAAATTAAGTAGTTTTTATTTTTGCACGGACTTTTCAAACGACCCTCGTACTTTGTCTTTCTAGGATTCAAAAACCATTTTGATTTTAAAATAATGCGATAAAAGAGTATGGCAAAGAAGGACTTAGCCTTACATGTAGCACTTAGCAGACCTTCTTGCTATTTAAACAATCCTTTTTAACTAATTATATTTTTTGAAATTTTGCTTCCAGGACGCAACATAAAATTGGCGAAGAAAGAGTGCGCTAAAAATGCTTTAGCTGCTCTCGGAGTGAAATATGTTTGCCTATAAAAATGTTTATTAATTTATTAATTTAAATTATTTTACTTTACATGAAAAAAGGAAATATTACACAGTAGTGTCAATATTGTTGTAAAACATGAAAAAATAGAGCAAGAAGAAATGTAGTTTTAGTCATGTGCAATTGGAAAAATATATTTCTATGTTGTGATGAATATTTTTAAAAAGATAGAACATTATTATTACCATTAGCTTTTCTACTTTTATTTTTATTAATATCGTGATAAAATATTTTTGCATTTATTAATCAAATTAAACAAATTTTAGATCTGAAATAGTTTTGTGTATTTTTTTGTATTAATTGTATACTGGCGCACTGTACAGTACCGAAATATTGCTTTTTGAAAAGTCAGCAGACTTGTTTCTTTCCACTGCCATGTATTACGATGTAAGCACGGCTGCGATTTCTGACTTTGTAATGCATCCAGTAATGTCACACGAACTAACTCCGCAAAAGCTTGACTGTAGGTCGATTTTTTTTTTTTCCAATAATTTCTTTCATGTGTTGACAGTTCTGTATATAAACCATCTCATAATTTTTTTGATAGTAAAAGGAATGTTTATTTCCCTAATGATCTATTTAGCAACTACAGGTTTAACATATAGATTTATTAAAATTCCATATTTTGTAAAAGGATAGGGAGTGATTGATTGTAACTAAAAATACAAATTTAACTTTGTGATATACTTTCAAACGGCTCTAGTTTGCTTGCTTTTAAAAACATTAAAAGATTATATCGAATTTAAAATGATTTATAAAAATAAAACAAAAATAATGATCAGCTAATAAATATTTTTTATTTGCATCCATTTATCTTCTTTATTAAGAAGAGGCCTCAGTCCTACCGGTTGATTTGAGCTATTGATTTCATACTCATAGTTAATTTTTTTATTTTTTGTATAGCATTTATAAATGTCTTATTTATTAATTTAAAACTATTATTACAAATGAATACTTTTTTAATAAAGCTTAGGTGACTCTCAAAACTTATACGGCCCAGTTTTCGTTTATTTTATTTTTTTAAAAAGTGCGAAATATTTTAAAAAAAATTATTGAGCATAAATTGTTTTAAGGATCACTTGATAAGCGATTTTATCAGGAATTTCTCAATTTAAAGAAGGATTAATTTATAGATTTAAATTATTTATGTGATTTGTTTTCTGTTATTGTTAAATAAGTCATAGAGTATAATTTTTATAAAAATATATAATGTTTATTGAATATTTTGTTAGTAAATAATAGAAGAAGTCATTAGAAAAAAAAAATACATGATATTTATAGAAATAACGATGAACCAAATTATCTGTAAAACAATAATTGCTGAGAAGGTGCGAATATTGTTAAGCGTAATATTGACCAGTAGACAAATTTGAGAATAGATATAAAAGATGTTGTATTTTTATTTTAATAAATTTTATTTAAAATTTAAGGTTTTCTTAAATTAATTTTTTTTTGTTTATAAATTCTGAATTTACCCCAATACTTAAATTTTTGTTTTTCTGATCATCTTGTGCGCTCTATACACAATAAGGTTTTGGAGGATGTCAGAATGAACACCAGAAAAACGAGAAAAGCAACTCTAGGAATCAACATTTTTTCTTTTTTTTTCTAATTTTTCTTGAAATTGCCGAACAAATTTTCACCAGATTTTTATTATTAAATGTACAAAACAGAGCAGTTCTTAGAACGTATTTTATTCATAACAAAAGAAATAAATGGAAAGTGAATGATAGTGAAAGTGTTTTTTTTTAAATTCGTTCTACTACTTAAAAATGTTAGTTAAAGTTATCATTTACAAGCAGAACCTTTACTTTTAATTGAACTGAAAGTTAATGAGCACATTCATGCTCTGCAAGTATACATAATGTATACATCTAGTATTTAAACGTACATAAATTATGTAAGAGAACAGTATCCCTTCCTAAAACTGTTCATTGCAAGATAGACGTCACTTTCACT
Organism: Rhodnius prolixus; assembly: GCF_049639745.1. Taxonomy (NCBI): domain Eukaryota; kingdom Metazoa; phylum Arthropoda; class Insecta; order Hemiptera; family Reduviidae; genus Rhodnius; species Rhodnius prolixus. The sequence goes on along the minus strand of NW_027411583.1, from coordinate 6,008,510 downwards.
CGAAGAGTACCAGAACGTCAGTTCCAGTCAGTGACCGCCAATCTCGCTGCAAAAACAGATTGTTAAATGAACTTGTGTGTTTACTCAAGTTATCGTTAACTATCGAGCCGCATTGAGTTATAATTTTTAGCCCCATTAACTATCTAAACATGGATGGATTTGTTTCTTACGTTGTTTTGTACTCTATAACGATACTTTCGGTACTTGAAGTGCTTATCATGGCTTTTGCACCATTTTTATTTGACATTGATCGCTCGATCTATGGCGAACTGCTTGAAGTTTATATGCGTTCTTATTAGAAGTGATTTTTTTGTTTATATATCCTACCATGAAAACCTAGTCTTTAATTTTTAGTATTTAGAAAAGGAAGACAACTCTTAAGACTGATATATACGTGTCTATTGAAGAAGTGAGTGTTAAAAGTGTTAGTAGCTACTTTCAAAATTAACTAATTTGTATTTGTTATTGTTTAATTATAAACATATTTTAAGAAAGTACTCCCTCTATCAATAATTGTAAATTAAACGTTTTTTTATAAAATCAAAAAATAAATAATTAAATACAATATTTTTTGCGTCTCTTCAACGTTTTACACAACAGCAACTTGTCCGTCTGGAAGGATTTATAACATTTCCAAGATTGAATACAATTTTAATTTTAAACAGGTATAAAAGATAAAATTAAATTGTCATTTAAAGTGGAGATTTTGAAATGTTTTTAAAGGAACCAAATTTTCGAATAATTTCGAAAAGCTGCACGAAAGTATACAGAAATCAAATTTTATAATCTCACGTGTTATACGTATGTACCTATCTCTGAAAAATGTATAAATCCTGAAATCTTTATAATTAAAAAATAAAAATAAACACGCTGCGCCAGGTAATAAAAACGATATTCCTTACCCTGCAGTTGTCATGGTATTATCTAAGTAAAAAGAGGATCGATCTCTCCTTGCCAACCACATAATAAGTACCACAGGTGAAAACATGTCACACAGTGATAATACAGATGATACTTCAGCTTCCAGTGACTTATCTTCTAACGAGTTATTCTATAATCACTTGACGTTAGGATTATCCAAAACTCTAGGTTGTTATTTGATCTCTCTATTTTAGTAACATTTTTGTTTGTTTAATTATTGATACATTATACTGTAAACTAACAGCTATTTTTTATTTTCTTTAAATTTTTTATTCATTAGCAAAACAAAAAGGTGTTCATACTGTAAATTTACATAAAAGAGAACCAACTGAGAAATCAGTGATTGCTAACTGGGAGCAAAAACATTGCTGTAAACTTCCAAATGATTTAAAAAATTTCTATCTTTCAGTTGAAGGTTTCAAAATGGAATGGGAAGGAGAGTATGGAGGTAAGAAATTTCAAATAATTTTGCTTCATAAGAATAGGGGCGTTAAAAAAAAAAATTTGTAATACAAAATAAAATAAAGTGTGAAACATTTTAAACTCTTTCTCTTACAGTAATTATTTTCTTTAAACTAGAGCTAATGAGAATATACCACCTAAATATAGTGGCAGGGGCTAAGATCTATGAACGTTACGATGTAGAGGCCTTACTGGTTTCTTACCTGTCTTGAGCTTATACAACAACATTCCAAACCGAACGCAGCACTTATAATTCTCCAATAAAATATTTTAAACAAAAATCAAAGAACAACATCTGTATAATCTTTATACAACTTTCTGTTATCTTTATAAAATAAATATTTTATTTTGGTTTCGGTGTTCGATTTATTTAAAAGTGATAATGATTTAAGTTTGAAAGCTTTTGAATGTGGCTAAATTCTAAATACAGAAAGTTATTTAGATAAACTTTTAACAATTAGCACAGCACAAAACAAATTCATTTAAAGAGTAACCCATCCGTCAATAACTTTTTTGTTATATCAGTTTTATCTTTATATTTATCATGTTTTTGCTTTTATCTACAAAGTTTTATCATAAAATTGGATTTTAGTCGAAATACAAAATTAATTACAGCAAGCAATGCTCCTTTTTAACAACTTTTCTGAAAAATAAGTCATCTCTAAACCTTAGACTTTTTTTTTTAAAAAGACTAAATGAACTCCGTCATTTCGGTGTAATTACTAATGTTAGGAAAGAATTGAATATGTTTTGAAATTCCAGATTAAGTAAGCAAGAGTGAGAGTATTTTCACTTGGTTTACCTTTTTTTTTTTTTTAAACAAAATTTCAAATATATAACGCTATTTAACTTTTGTCGAATTTGCCGTGATATTTAGAAAATGGATTCGGCAATTTTCATTAATCTTGTAATGGCAATAATTGCTGAACATGTGAAACATCCAATTTTATGTGAAACGTTAGTTTTTTGTTTTTCTTTTTTTGTTAAAAAATTGTTTTAATGGGGTTTCTGAGGTATTAATGATTAAAGCAAACAGAGCGCTCTGCCTTTTTTTAGCCGCAGTGTTTACCATCCTCTCGTATTTATTGTTGCTTAGATAAGAACAATTCTGAGATAAACTTAATGTTGTAGTATCTACAAGATAATAAAAAACAAAAAACCATTCCCTATCAAAAGCAGCAACAGTGCCTTTACACAAATATGATAAATCTATGTATTCTTATAAAATTAATTGTTTAGGTGAGACTTTCCTTATTGGCGCCATGGAGATTAATCCCATAACAAAATTAAGAAGAATAGGTGGATTTGAAAGTTTAAGCGATGGTGAAATGTCTCCAAACTTGGATGATTTAGACAGACTTCTTGGTAAACGTGGTAAACCATTGTTCAAATCAACTTGTAAAATATTTGAGTTACAAGCGTGTCCAAATAATTCGATTGTAAGTACATATAAATGATTTATTTATAATTCAGGGGTCGGCAACCTTTTAGAATTTAATCTTCGTAATAAATCTGTTTCGCTCTTCTGATGATTTTTTTTTTTTCTTAATGATTTGAAGCCTAGTTTGAGTAACATAATATCCATTAACGTAAAGGCAAGAATAGTACCTTCATCAGAAACTGATTTGATGCTGAATTGTGTTAAGTGAGAAGTATATGATCCATGGGGTTGGTTATACCATTAGATTAGATTAGATTCTTGTAGGGCAGCCTTAAGGAATACGCCACCGCGACCCATATTGATCTTGTATATCCATTAACGTAAAGGCAAGAATAGTACCTTCATCAGAAACTGATTTGATGCTGAATTGTGTTAAGTGAGAAGTATATGATCCATGGGGTTGGTTATACCATTAGATTAGATTAGATTCTTGTAGGGCAGCCTTAAGGAATACGCCACCGCGACCCATATTGATCTTGTATATCATATTGTGGCTCCCACTACTCTAGAGCTCGCCCTCAAATCCGTCCATTCAATCAGACTCTTGGTTATACTATGTTGTGGCTACAACCAGATGATCATGATGGCGACTATTGCTATGATCTTCTCGATTCGAGTTTTGATCAAATTGTTATATAAATTTGGTTTTAAGTTTTTTGTATCTATTTTGTAATTTACGTATTTAGATAGAATGTTTGTCTTTGTGCATCATCCCCGTAGTGTATCACTTTTATTATTTTCTTTGTTCAAAATCTGAGAGGTTGTTAGTGATGAACGTAGGTTGTTGGTAAAATGGCTAAAGCTGTATTTTCCATTCTCTGTTATTCATTTTTCTCTCGTGTTGTTTTATTCTTTTCTTATATCATGTTTCTAATTAGGCTGACCTTTAAGAGTTACAAACCCTTTACCTGAAGATTGGAAATGGGTGACGCATAAAAAAAATCGTCTCCCATGCCTTAAGTTGCCAATCGCTGATCTAACATATGTATGTCTAATTTGTCTGACTCAAATTATTATGTAGGAAATATTTCATGGGACGATTATTTTTAGGTATGTCTTGTTTATTTAGAATACAAAGTGAGTCCGTCTATTTGGTTGTTGGATCGCAGTTTGGAATGGCATTTTATAGCCAAAAATTTTACACTTTACTTTCGTATGATGTTAGTTTACCATGGGTTTCCAGAATGGCAGTATGCTTTGACCCCTATTGGACTTTCACCCGCAGCTAAGGTGAGGGTCAAATACAAATTATACTATAACTACATAAAGTAACTTACCTAGTAATTCTTTCTAAGATTATAATTTATATTCTTGCAGCTTATAATATCAGGGATTGCTCCAGAACTATTATCTCCGCCATCATTCAAGAAAACCATTGCTGACACAAATTGTAGAATAGATCCGACTATATTTAAAGTACGTTCTAAGATGAAATCATCTGCCACGGATGAAAGAAATGCTTCAGGTCAACAGGAAAGAGGAGCTGAAGCAGAGCCCTCTGGTGATACACGAACACCGAATCACCAGAATTTTCATTAGATTTGTCTAGTATTTTCACTTTTATTACACTTCCATGATCTTTGTAATAATTCAGTTGCTTTATAAATTTAAAGAATAAATATTTTTAATTTTAAACTCTTGTACTAACAAAAAAAAAAGTCCGAATTTATCATTACTTTTGAACGCTAATAATTTTTTTTATTTAATTATTTATTTCTGTATTTATACAAAGTTGCATGCTTTAAATTAAAACTGGATAAATTTAACGGATTTCACCAAGAGTTTCTCACCATTAATAGACCATAAAAAAACGCAACGATCGATACCAAAAAAACAATAAAAATTTCACAAAAAACACATAAAAAACTGATTCAAAACACAAGAAAGACAGAGCGATGTTACTACTTATGAATGCTCAAGGCTAACTCTGAACGCTAATAATTCAATTAACAATGCGTACTTAAGTGGACAAAGGACTCAAAGAATGGTGTACACCATAGAGCTTTATGCTTGCTTAATGCGTCTAGAGGAAAGGAGCTACAAGCATCAGGAGCAGCGCTGTTAAATGCGTCAAAATAGATGCAATTAAGCTTCGTATGACATCTTCATGAGTTAGAGTATCAACGAATACTTCTTTTTCTTTTGTGATTTTTTTTTCTTCCCTTTTCTGAAATTGCTTATTATAATTATTTCTTCATCTATCTCAAAAGTAAGTTACCATTTATTATAAAAAGTATCTTAAAGTGTAGATTTTTTTTTTTTTTAACAAAAATTCTTGTAAATACTAACTTCTATTGGGCCTGGCAGATGATAGCCTTTGTAGGTTCTGTCAGGAAGAGGAGGAAACGGCACTGCACGTGTTGTGTCAGTGTGAGGGGCTCATGTGGCTAAGGATGTTACTTCTCGGGGAGGAAAAATCAAGGCCTGAGAGCTTTACCCGAGAGTCGCTCTCCAGCATTAAGAGTCTGATTAAAAGGACAGGTCTGGAGGGTGAGCTCTAAAGTGAGGGGAGCCACAATAGATCCAAAGGGGTCTCAGTGGCATAGGCCTTGAGGCCGCCCTAGTCTAATCTAATCTAATCTAAACTTCTATTGTCTGCTAATGGTAGACGTTTCGAATAAGAATATTTATTCTATTTGGCCTCAGTCAACCATGGTAACAATAGCCAATATCCAACTTTATTTATCAGACTCAAGAAAATAATATAAGAAGAGTATCGCTACAAGAAGAAATATTCTATCCGAATTATAAAACCAAAATTACGGTGACGAAATTTAATGATGAAACTAGGCAACAAATTTGAGATTCAAAATATATTCTTAAAAACTCTGCAATCTTCTGGTACAATAAATGATACCGATCAATCTTATATACATCAACGATAATTCCAATCACCATAGCAAGTGATTGTAATGTCACACCTGCATATTAACATCGTACTACAGGAATCCATTCTCTAATATTTGAATTCCTCTTTTTAATAATTTAGTTGTACACTCACCTAGAATGATGGTTAACGTCTAAATTTCTGATAATTAGTTTGACTCCAAAATAAATCACCATTTGCATAAAAAAAAAAAAAAAAATGGGAATTTTATTTTTCTTGTTTATTAAATCATTTCCATAAATCCTATAAAATTTAAAAACAAAAACTATTAGGAAATAATTAACATAAGAATTGCCAAACAAATCTTAATCACCAAGATAACATAATTTTCACAAGTTATTTAATTTTTGGTTATAATGTTCAGTTCAGAAAATAGAGAATCAATCCAAAAAGGTATATAAAATTTATAACTTCTCTAACATGTACTTATTATTTTAAATTTTATTAAAACGTTAATCAACCACTAAATTTAAAACAAATGTTTGCTTCTGAACCAAATTTATTTAAAAATCTTGAATAAAATAAAACAAAAAACGGTTGTGTTCACACTCTAATTTCACTTTTTCTCTCTTTCTCTCTACTAAAACAATTTTATAATCATTTAGAGCCTTTTTAAAGTTTTTGGTTTCCACATCGACTTTCCATTATTATTATTTTTTATTTTATTTTATTAGAAAGCTACACATTTTTATTTCTTATACATTCAGGCATATAATAGTAGTTTTGCTTCTTATTAAATAATTTTTTTATATAAAAAAACACATAAGCAAGCGAATAATAAAAATTATATTTATATATTATTAAAATAATCGCCTAAATTTTATTAATCATTAGCAACATCTTCAAAGTAGTACGCAAATGTCTAGTTTCTTATATTCTAAAATACTATTAAATAATTATTATTCTTTTTTTCTGTTTATAACCATATTTATATTTGTGTATTGACTTTCGGATAAAAATTATAAATCACAAGGCTCATACTCTTTCAAAAATGTTAAAGTTAACTTTAAAAGAAAATAAAATTAAAATTGCTTAGGTAACGAAGATACACAATGATCACTACAAATATTAAGCAGACACGGTTTAGTAGCCAGTTTGCTGCAAGCGAAAAAATGTTTGGGGTGAACGATCTACAGACCTTTTGTAACTACAATTCTCGAGTTGTTGCCTTTTTAGCAACATTTTAATACATTTTTAAATGCTCCAAAAGATTTTTACCACAGAAAAATTAAGGGACACTTTCGAAAAATCTCAAGAAAGTGAAATATCCACTAGAACCGTGGTACATACTTTTTTTCTGAAGTCGGAAGGAAATAGAATGCCTATCTCCTTCTCTCCTCCAAAAAAAAAATTCAAGGATCTTCCTAAAGAGAGATGAACGAATCACGAAGTTTCTTAGAAATAAGAATTCTGTAAAGTACTTACCAATCTATGATATTTTTCGAGATCCAGGCCCCTTTTGAGGTGCATAATAACATATTCTAATTGGAGCGTCATTTGTCCTAGTTTATCCAAATTGTACTTTTCAGAGGGATCCTTATAAACTCGGAAGTTTGAAAACTAAGAAAAACAAGAAGAAATACTATAAATAAACTTAACTTAAACTAATTTTTTTTTTGCTTGTAGCAAACTACAAAGTGGTACGTTATTTTTAAGTTGACAAATGACTTTTGTTTTTCCTTACTAAAAGATAAAAAAGTCCTTTTTCTTTCTAAAGGATCAGAACCAATGAATTTTATTGTAACTGAATCTAAAATTTTCAGTAAAACTCAACATTTTTTAATCAATGAAAAGATTGATTAATGATGTTAAATTATAAATTTTAAAGTAAGCCTTAAGCCTTGTTAAATAATGTAATGATGTTTATAATTTAAATATAACAAGTTGCTATTACCAACTTATAATCTATAATTGTTCCAAAAAATGATTAATATTTGTAATACATTTAAATAATTAAATAAATGTTTTACAAGAACTTTTGTTTTGGAATAACCTAGCCATGGTAATTTAAAATACATCTATTTTATGACGACTAAACAAGAACTATAAAAATTATATCCAAATAATTACAATTTCATTTTTTTTTCTTTTTTTAACAAAAGAAAATCAATTTAAAAGTAATTTAATGAAATATACCATTAAGATATGATGTCTCAAGGTAATTTTAGCGCTCATAATTATTCAGGTGAAAATGATCTATTAAATTACTGCATTTTTTTACTTTTTCTTAAGACATTAATATATTTTTCTGAGAGAAAACGCGGAATCATAAAGGAATTTGTAATTGTTGAAGAACTATAGTAAGTGATTTTTGACTGAATTCAAATTTACGATAAATTTTGGAAGGGCTAATATTTTATCAAAGGAAATTACACAAATTAAATCCAATTAAACTCAGAATCAAAGAACTTGCTAAGGGAAAGCATGGAATTCGAAACGAAAGAAGATTGCTGGCTGCCCACCTTAGCGGAATCTCACAATTGAGAATTTCTTAAAAGTAGTAAGATTTAAGGTTCTTAGTTGCAAGATTTAAAATAATCGTATTCAATTTCAAGTACAAAACACTGACAAGATTTAAAAGTTTACTTATTAACTGAAGTAAAGTGATGGCAAAAATCCACACTAAAGTTAATAATTCAATAATCACAATGAACGGGGTTATCTACTATAAAGGTATTGAATAAAATTCACGCTTTAAGATAACTGTATAAACTTCGAAAGAACTGAAGAAATCAGAAAATTCTCCAATTTAGATCACACAAAAAGTGAAAGTATGATTTCTTAAGCTCAAGTTTTAGAAGTGGTAAAATTAATTACGCAAAATGTTGATTACTTAATTTTTAATATACTTACAGTTAGATTTTGCAGAATGTTTTTGAATTCTAAGTAGTATAGTAGAGTTACACACATTTAACTGTCACCACTGCCTGCAGGTTGTTGGGAAGGTAGCGCGGAGTTTACACTTACTAATAACCACAAGGAAGGTTTTTATATATTTTTTTTTTTAATTTGGATAGGTGCCTGACCCCTTAAACAATTACTGCAGTTCTGCAGAGTGTGTTCTCTCGTTTCATACAAGACCGCCATAACTATTCGTATTTTATTACTCTTGTGGTTACAACACTTTCCATCAGGTCTTGTCTTAATGTTCCCTACTCGTATGAAACAAAAAAAAAAAAAAAAAACATTTTCTGCACTGGTCTCACAAAATAACCGTATTTTATGTGCATGAATGTTTTATAGAATATTCATAATTGATCTTTCCATAAAAAAAGCACAACAAGAAAGTTGTTACTTTCATGCAATTTTCTCGAATATAACTCCAACGATTTTCTTTAAATGTTGAATATGATGGGGATCTACGAGTTAGACTGTCATTAAAAATAATTTCCAGTAATATTGGTTTGGGAAGTATTCTGAACTAAATAGGTAAATAGTGGCAGCGGTGTATGTACATTCCAACAATGCTAGACATCTTCTACTTGGTGTAATTTATGACTGGTCAATAGAGTTTACGAAGGATCTAGTTCAAAAATTTAATAACTAAAGAAAGCTTGTAAATTAATTATTACAGTAAGGAAAACTTAGTTTACGTAAGATGTTTTTGATTGCTAAAGATCGGACAGCCATTAACAAACTAAAATAAAATAAATATGAATTACAGGAATTACTGAATTTGTTCATTGAAATGCCATTGAAATATCCAATCAACATACACAAAATGAACCCCAAAAAAAAAAAAATAATAAATTTATTTTTATCACATTGGCTGGGAATATTTTTTTTTAATAATATATAAAAATCTATATAAATATATTCATATAACATAAAAAAGCCAATAAACGTTTTCTTTAAATATTATGTAACAATAAATAAATAGACATAAAGCTTTTTTTCTACTTGATACCTTGTTTTTTTTATTGACACAACTAAAATTGTGTCTGAAAAAAAGGTCATTGTCCCGTGTAACCGAACATACTACTAACGCATTTTTTTTTTACTTTTGTAAAAATAAAAAAGAAAACAAGAAAATATTGCATAACTAATTTTAAGAAATAATTATTTATTTTAGTTTGTTTAATAAAGAGACAAATTTACTCACAAAATACTTTTTTAATTATAATTTTTTAGAGGAAATAAAAGATTGTAAAATCATTTTTATGATTTTTTTTAAAAAATACTTTCATGTTTGATTAGATCTATAATTTAAAGGAATGCTTCAATATTATAGATTTATTTTTTTTTGTTTGCTTTTTGTAAATCTTGAATCTCACTAATATCTTTCCTTTAGTTTTTAATTTATTATTGTTTTTTTTTTTGTATTTTATTTATCTGATAAAAATCTATATTAAAAACTTACACAACCTAGTCGTATGGGTATTGTCATATTTCAAGTACCTTAATTTTGCATAGCCGAGCTAAATTTATTAAAATACTTATTAGAAATTTTTAAAAGATTTTTTTTTAAATTAATCTTTAAATGTTTATACTTTTTCTGATCTAAGCTGCGCTTTCGCAAAAATAAAACAGATAATTATAAAATGAAAACTCAGTGAAATAAAATACCGTAGATTTTTCTTTAAATTAATTCTTTCTGCAACCGTTTAGATGAGAAAATGAATAAATCAAAACAAGTAATTTATATAATATTTTTACTGTGCGGGTAAATAAATCGCAGCTGATAATACTTTTTTTCCTTTCAAGTAACTTAAACTAATTATTATGAAACTAAAATTCGACAGAAAAGAGCATAGTTTCTTTTCTCGGGGTTCACAAAATTAGCAACAGTGGTGTTTTGATAGAAGTTTTTTTTTTTTTCACTAAAAATTATCCTGGCTTATTTTTTTGAACTTTTAACGAAAAAGTTGTAAAATATTCTATGTCCGTAGGCTGCGTTTCGTCTCAGCCTCCTTCTCATGCACAGATAACCATTTACACAAGACTCTTCTCTTAAGAAATTTTCGGTAGGTATTTCAAGTGATCATCTGAAGAAATTACTGAATGCCCTGTTGTTTCCACATTAATTAATTATTCTGATCAGATCTTCCTTTTCCTTCACTTGAGAGGAAAAAAATTAAAATCAAATGAACATCTCTTTATACTAAACTTGAAGAAATCTTGATGGAAAATGTGAACTATTTCTTTTTACAATATTTTTCTCTTAGAAGATAGAAAAATATTATTTAGAAGTAGCGTAAGTATACAAAGTAAAGAATACCCCGGCTACAGCCTATCCACAAAATATCTAAGCTAGGTACCAGTTTTAAAGAACACAAGGTCATTTAATATGTAATCCACCGTGTATTCAGTAGGTACAAGGCAAAAACAGTGCGCTCTGTAATTGTCCAACTTAAAACATTTTGTAAAAAAATTCATCTTTATACTTGTAAGAATCAAATTAAAACGGTTGCAGAAAAAAAAAACAAATATATAAATATAATGACGAGAGTGTAAAATATTTTTTTTGCACTCTCGCTTTGAGTGCCAAATGGCAGCCTGAACTCGAATGCAAAAAAAAAAAGCATTACATCATTAACTTACCAAATAAATAACTACATATTGAGTGAATTATGCAATTGCGTTATTCTAATGACGAAATCTATCACAAAAATGGTCGAGTTATGCAAATTAATTGTACAACGTATATACAATTTTTTTTTTCATAAAACATTAAATGGAAAAAATTAACATCTTTTAAATATTGCCTTTACAGATAATTTTGCTCATTTTTTATTTTATACATTTAACTATTTTCTATTCTATTATTATTATTCTTTTATTTTTGGTTTATTTATATTGACAAACAACTATTTTAGAATCACAAAATAAGATATAAAATGTTATATATTTTGTGATTCAATACTAATTTCAACGATAAAGCTACCAAAGCATCCGATTGGTACAAAGTATTTTGTTTTCAAAATTTATTTTAATAAAAATTTTACTTTTGTTTTTGAACTTGCTTTTTGCTTATAATTTGTTATCTCTTTTGTTTTTGTTTTTAAAGTGATTTAAATATATATTCAATAAATTACAAATAGAATATTATGTAATCCTAATTAATTGGTAGAAAAAATGTACAAGTAAGTAGTTTTTTTGAAATAAAAGCACTAACTACCCATCTAAGAAATTAAATTCTTAAAAGTATATTCACAGTTTTCTTTTCGTAAAAGAAAATTTTATATCTTAATAAAATAAATTTATTACGATATTTTCTCTCTCTCTCTTTTCATAAAAAGGAATAAATTCTTCAAATACACATATTTACAAAACAATAACTTGATTATATTTTAAGGTACGCTAATTTACAAAGATTATTTGTATAATCATGTACGACTAACAAGTATAACTTTTCATTTTAGTTAAAAATTATAATTAATTTTATTAGTATTATTTTACACAAAATTGGTGAAAAAATACACTTTTTTGGGGGGATTTAAAAAAGAAAAGAGACCATAGATGCACGGAGGTCATACCGATTAGGGCTCATGTAATCGATCGATCTGCGTACATCAATTATTATTTAGCACTTTACAAACACTTATTGTAATTGTACACTTTTTAAAGAATACTTTATTATTAATAAATATATACACTTAAAATTCAAATTTTATATGTATATTATATACTTATTAAATATTTAAAAATTTAAATACGACTTATAAAAAATGTATTGTCACAATTGTTTTTTATAATTTTCTTTTCTATACAGTCAAAAAAAAATAAAAAATAAATAAATAAAAGACAAATCTTTGTAAATTAATGGGACTTAATTCCCAATAAGCTGAAATTAAAATCTTAAACAAAAGTGGAAATGTACTTTACATTACCCTGTTTTTTAATTATATTATTATTTTTTTCATTCAGTAAGGCTGATTTATAATATTGATTCAATTGTTTAAAAAAAAAAGAAATGATTTTTTAATTTATTTAAGCCATTTATAAATAAATTTGTGCGAATATAACATCAATGGCAACTTTACGTTTTATCTTTTTGTTTCAAAATAAACTGAACTGTGCGCCGAATAGTTGCTTAATAAAAACTTAGGCGAGTCTATAATTCGTAAAACAGTACGGTAGGGATGCACCTGTACGAAGTTTACTTCAGGCTAAGAATGGACGGGCAGCTAGAATCTATTAATCAGTGAAAACTGAATATTAGAACTGTCATTACCAACTTTTGGCTGATTTATCATTAGGTAATCTCTCGAGCTGTATGTTGGCTAAGGAAATAGAGAAAAACATGGGCAGATAACCTGTTATCCGTGAAGAAACCCGCAAAGATGAAGAATTTCTAAATCTTCTTTATAATTAAACAGTATAATAAAAAACAAACATCAAAGTACCGATAAGAAAATACTCGGGATAAAAGGTGCGGGCAGAAATTGCTGATTTTACCTGAACAAATAACAACAACTCATGCAGTCCAGGGTGTATGTGCATGACCGTACGATGGAATTTCTCCATGCTGCTGAATGTAAATTACCAGCATCGTTAAGATCGCCCTCACTGTCCGTTCAAAGACATTGCTTTTGACGGCCAAACGTAATGTGATAGTCATTTGATGCTTGAAGTAGCTGCAGCCGTCCAATCTTGGTCTAAAGTAGAGCGACGGATCCACTTATTGCTAATGGGCGTATTTGCTATTTACACATTACTCCATTGATTAATCATTATAATTGATTATCATTATACGATATTTCATATTGAATTGACTCGTTCGTCAGTAGCGGGACATTGGGGTAAATGATTTAAGACTTACATGCTAAATATTTTAGAGAAAGAGAAATATGATAATTAGGATGATAGTAAGCTAGTTAAACGTTGTAAGTGAAGAATAATAAAGCGTTGCCTTTATCTTCACGTTAAGTGGAGTTCGTTACAACGCGTAATAAACCTTGAAGAATTAATTGACGAGAATTAATTAACTGCTTCACGTAGAAAATCATTCTGGGACTATTTTTACATACAGGGACTATTCTTTCAATTGGCTCTTTGGGAGTGTAGCCTATTCTTCCCCCATGAACTTGTCTGGAGCACAATAGTAAGCGATAATTAATTATCCCACGTCTTGCGCTGGTGAAGGCGAGCTCAATTTGATGCGCAAGATATGTTCTATGTGCACTATGATTATTATCGAACAGTCAAGAATCATATATATAAAAAAGAAAACGAGTAGTCAGTTCTCACTAAAACTGAGGTCGTAGAAAATTGACGCGACGCAGAAAGAAACAATGACAAAAGACCATCAGCTTGAGCTTCGTATATAATTTTGATAAGAAGCAAGCAATGTTTTGCTGCATACCTGATGATAGATTTATACGCCCTGTTACAATAAGTGGTTACATGGCTAAATATATTCAACTCTTATCTCACCCTTCTGTGCAGGTTCACTTCTATTTGATGTAACTATATTAAGGTTAAATATCTATAAGAAAAAACTTAGGAAGGGTTAATTAAAAAAGATACTTAGCAGCAGAGTAGGCCTGTAGAAACTCTTCTTCTTTTTTTAAGTCATGTGGAAATCTCCTTTCAACAACCTGGTGAATGTCTTCTTAAACTGATGATTAGCTAGGGCGTAGCAGAATGGGTTCATCGGACTATTAGCATAACAAAGAAAATAGGAGAACATGAACAAATGTTCATTTGTGCACGGCGGATTTGCACAAAAGCCTTCTACCAAAGCTAATATATGATATGGCGTCCAACAGGCGACAAAAGCTCCCAAAATAAACGATATAGTCCTGAAAGCTTTTCTCGCTCTGTTCTCTGATTTAGATTTCTGCCTACTTCCGCCGCTGCTTCTTCCTTTACCTTTCAAACGTTTACCAATAGTTTTGACAAAATCACGTCTCGAACTGTCCTTCCTATCAGAACTGCTTCTAGTTGTCCTAGTTGATTCTTTTCTAGGATCTGGAGTCGGTGGTGCGGTGATCACATTCTGCACGGTTGCTATTGAATTGGATGCAGTCGAATATAATGTAGCCGGTGTCCCGACTAGTTTATCCACCACTGTAGTCTCAGGATCTGGCGCAGTTTCAACAATACTAGTGATAGCTTTATCTTCACCGCTAAGGCTAACTTCAGTGTTCACTTTGGTGATGGGCGGTGTGGACACCTTGGGCGGTGTATTGTTGGCAACCTGTTGCGCTGCGGCACGTATCAACGCAGCCTGCAACAATGAGGTATTGCTAACTGTCATTGAATTGTGCACTGGAGAAGGTGGTGCAGTAGAAGAAGTGTTTGGGAAACTCATTGTAGACGGTGGACTTTCAAAGTTCGGCGTGGGCACTATCACTGAACTTTCGTCCATGTATCTTAAATCAGAATTATCCATACCAGTAAGTATATCGTAGGTGTTTTTAATCATAATAAGACTTCTAGGTCGTCCAACACTCAGGGGAGAACAACCAGATGCCGGCGTGCTACTTTGAAACATGCTTGGCGGAGGAATAATGCTTGGCGGTGATTGTATACTTATCGGCGGAGTAGACATCTCAGACAGAGACTTATCACTTGATTTATCACTTTTAGACAAATCTCTGTTGCCTAATATAGGCGTTAAGGTTTTCGTTGATTGTGCTCCAGGTGTGTCCGTGTCCAATAATGTAGCTTCTGGAATTTGTGGCAAGGGAGGCACATCAACCGGAGTGCCGGGCTTAACTTGTTCCGTTGTTTTAGGTATCACGCCGTTGACTTTAGACGGAGCGAACATGTTCAGCGCACCAGTCTGAGCAACCATACCAGCTAAAGAGGGTTTCTTTTTGCTGTAAGTTGTATTTTTCTCTGTTGTGCAAGTGGTACTATCTTCATCGGATTCAAATGCTGGACTGGATGACCTTTCTGATTTATCACCTTCGCCGGATTGATGCTTCTTCTTTTCCGTAGAACTTGTAATTTCTGTGTTAGATGTGCCAGTTTTTGAAGAGGTTTTTTGACTAGACGAGGAATCTCCGCCGCTGTGTGTAGAAGCGGCTACTGTGAGCGAAGTTGGTGCAGTTGTTGTAGAGGTGGTTGTTGAAGGAGCGGTCGTTGTTTTCGGCTTATCTTGGCTGAGCAAAGTGCTCTGCGTCTTTGACAGGCCAATACCGGCTGCCCTGCCTGCCATTCCAGACATTGCGCCAGCGCTTAACGCTACCATACTTTGCATTTTTCTCTGTTTAGCTTCGCTTTTTTTCTGCATATCATAGGCTACTTTATATATGCCTCCATATAGCACAAATAAGACCACTAAAGTTGTCCAGTAATATCCAATAATTAGGGCGGTATTGAACACTGGATCTTTTAAGAATTGTACCGCGCACTGTCCTGGCAATAAGTCTCTAAAACCGACAAAATGTTCCCATCCGAAAATGCTGATGAAAAATAGTAAAGCCGGTATGATCCATGTAATGGTCACCATCCATATAACACGATTTTTTGTACGCCATCCGCGATATTTAGTGGCGATTTTCACTGAACAAAATCTATCTATTGTAATTAACAGTACAGTATACTGGGATACTAAACAGACAGTGTAGTCAACGGATAGCCAGAGATCACATAAGATCGGGCCCAGATTCCAGTAGCCCATCAGTACGTAAACCGTGTAGAACGGCATGGAGACTGTACCTGTAACAGTATTAAAAAGAAATTCTCTTATTTCTCTGTTTTATGCAAAATAATATTATGGGAAGTAAAAAAAAAAAAAAAGTAGAATAATGAAGGAGCGAAATTACCCTTTGACACGTCAAGTTTTATGTACATTTTTATCTATTCTAATATTTCTTTCAGTCATGAAACAATGTCATTTTATGGAGGTCATTTCATGTTCAACTAATTCCTCAATAATTTTTTTTTTAAACTAACCAAAGAAGTTGTTTTTCAAAATAAGGAAGAATTTTGTGAAATATGCACATTTTATAGGAAGAATTTTACTACAGTAGATGGGTGTCCCTTAAGGATTACCAAACCCATTCTCCTCCTCTCATCGCCTTGAAAGTCCAGGACCTTCTAGTACCACTTTTCAATCAGACTTTTATTTATTCGAAAAATTTTGCTGTAGATTTTGAAAAAGTGCAACAGGTTTTGGAAATACTTCGAAAGAATTAAGTCCTTTTTCTTAATATAAATAAAAAAAAAACAGCAAACTTAAATTTTGCAACCATAAATGGTTGTAATGATCATTTACCAGGCCTCAAACTTTAATTTATAAATAATTATGTATGACCAAACATAACATAAATAATAAAAATAATAAGGACGATAAATGTTCAGGATGTCAGAATTATAGAAGGAGCAGCTGTAATCCCACTTAGTTGTGGATTACTTGGTCATCTGTAAAAGT
The DNA here is from genome assembly GCF_049639745.1 of Rhodnius prolixus. Lineage (NCBI taxonomy): Eukaryota > Metazoa > Arthropoda > Insecta > Hemiptera > Reduviidae > Rhodnius > Rhodnius prolixus. The sequence continues at coordinate 5,991,473 of NW_027411583.1, read as the reverse complement.
GAACAGTTTTGGTGGTCAAATTGAGCAAAGTGCTATGTTGAACAGAATTTTAACTTAGTTAGGTTGTACACGAGTACTGTCCGGATTATAGCCGGGGATATACTTTGTGGAGGCGAAGTTAAGCTCTCTGAAGAAGAGTCTAGGCCAACTCCCTTCTTAGAAAAATCTGTTCTTTCAAAATTAGAAAGAATACTGTACTATAGTGATTGCAGAAAAAGAAGAATTTAGATGGAGTTCCGAAGTATTTAACTTGGAAAATTTAGATTATAAATGGAATTTATGATTGCTTCAAGACAGAGCAGATCAAGTTCGAAGGATTTCAAGCTAATAGGGGTCATTGAGGAAGCTATAATGAAGAAATTTAGGTATAAGCTAATAGTGACTTGATGTAAGATATTGTTGGAGTAGGCCAAGATGTGCTTTGATGTTGATATTTCTTCAAGAAGAGTTATGTTACTATGGACTTTGAAGAAGCGATTAGCTTACTTTAAAAATATCAAATAATAATAATAAACAAAATTACCAATAAGCATATCTGTAGCAGCTAGCGAAGCAATAAAGTAATTGCTCGGCTGTCGTATTGTGCGATCGACAATGAAGGCCATTAGTACAAGTATGTTACCGCCAACGGTTAATATAATACACAATCCTAAACAGATAGCTATTAATACTGTTTGCCATAATTCGAATGGTGGTAGCACTGGTGTTAGGACGTCAGCAGTTGAGGTCGTCAGATTGTCGTATAGTTCGGACGTATTGGCCACTGTGTCTACCAGGGTGGAATTGGTTGGCGCTATCTCTCCATTTCCAAGAGGTTCGCCGTTCCAAGCACTGTACCTGCTAACAGAAGAAAAAATTAGAAAGGATTAGTTATTTTTAAAAAATCATCTGAATTTAATTATTCAGGGGGAATGAAATTAAGCTAAGGTATAGTGAAAAACTAAGCGCATCAATCACCAAAGAATTAACCAATAGCTCTGAGTTTGAGCAATAAAACTATAAGGAAAATTTGCTATCAAGAGCATCAGAAAAAATTAAAAATACAAAAAATATCTATTGAAAACTTTATAAGCTTCTCAGTCCAAAATAGGTGAACTTTCAAGAAACAGAAATTAAATAAATTAACCTAAAAGTTCCTGATCTCAGGAAGTAGGCATGTGCAAATCATTAATCTCTCAAGGGCTTCCTTTAATTTCTTTAAAGCTGCACTGCCTGAAATAATTTTTCACTCAGTTTTATGATATAAGCTTTCCCCTTGATCCCGTTCACTATCTACTAATAGCCTCAAAATGTTTTGGGGCTTATCTCAGGTTTTATTGTTTATAATTAATTCATTTTTTTTTTCGACTTTCCCTACATTTAATAACAGTTTCCTGATCATCAGTAATTCCTGTAACGAGACTCAAGCCTTACGCTCTTGCTATTGTATGACTGTCAGGTCTTAGCCTTATATTTTCATTACAGTTTATTCAATAAAGATGAAAAATAATTTAGTGCTGATTTCCAATAATAAAACGCTCTTTAATAACTTGATTATTGATTTTGTAAATTCGATGACATTATAATAATAATAAGATAATTTAAATTTTCTTGAATGACTAGAGTCATTGATAACATCCATACAAACACATTATACGATTGTTTTAAATGGTTGCATTTACTATGTAAATACTAAGAGAGTGTACATAAAAGCGATCCATCAAACATCGAGTTTAGCTTTACAAATTATTATAACTTGGAATATGAGTTCTGACTATCAGATTACAAAACTTGGATGAAATGGATGAAAGAGAACCAGGGAGAGCAGATGGCTGTGGGCGTACTGTACGAGCAGATAACTTGGTGAGGACATCCGATATCTTATCTGTAGTTAAAAGGTTGCCGACCCACCCACAACTAGAAATATTAATATTCAATTAATGCAATAAAAAAGAAATAAGTAATAAATGTATGATAAAAATAATTTAATTTATGGAGAAAAATTCGATTTAATTATTATATTTTAGATTTCGAATGATTACTTTCAGTTGTTGGCGTTAAATGTAACAAATTCTCAAAAAATTGAGCTTATTTAGCGAAACTACAAGTTTTCAGCAACAAGAAACTTCGTGTTAAACATGGTTACAGCGAATATTAAGAGTAAACAATGTGTAGAGTAGGTTAGATTTGTTTGGTAGTGAATGTTAAGCCAAAACACCACGAACTAATAGATCTAATGTGATTCTCTCAAGTGACAGTGTTTGTTGTACGGGTCAGTAAAGTGTTCAAAGAATAATGACAGTCAGGTATGTGTGAGGTGATCGAGTTTACGAGTTTGCTCTATGTTCGCTAAACTCAAATTAGTTGCACACAGCTGATCTGTGAATATTAAAACTGTAAGTGTAAATGTTGTTACATGTTTTAAGGCTGGAATAGTTCCGAAGGACGCTAAGATTCTGAAGAAGATGTACTTCTTGTTTTCTTTTAACACTTTAGAAAAGTTTTAAATAATTCTAAACTTTGAAAAATTTGTGAATAAATAATAAAAAGTTGAAACTATAAAATTAATTCTGGTCATAAATCCAACGTTTTTTCTGTGCGGTATCAGGAATGGCATTAACAACGGATATTAGGGAAGGAATTAGCTATGTGGTTAGCGTATTGGATTCCCATGCGGAGATCCCGGGTTCGAATCCAGCTGCTGACCCTTAGATTTTCTCTTCCTAGGAGCTTCTTACAGCTCACTGTTCGGTGATGGACAGTGTTATCTGTAACGAGAGAACACTGTCCGGAAGCCGGCAGTGCACTAAAAAAAGCTCCGGGCGCAAATAACCTTAGATGTTGATACGCCTTAAATCATTAAAAAAAAAAATACAACGGATATTTACTGATAACACAAAATAATAACAAAAATCTGTAGTATAACTTCTTTTCTTATCAGGAATATAATATTGATTTAAGAAATACACACAATTTTACTTTTAATCAAAAACCATATTATATTTAAGGTTAAAAAAATTCTTCAGTTTAGCAATTGCCCCAGGTCCTCCCAAACGTTAGACGAACGTTAACGCTATAGCTGTAAAGACTAGATAAAAATACCAAGTCTTAAACTAAACGTGTGTCAAAAATTTAAAGGAAAAATTCCAAGTTGAAGAAAATTATGCCCTTAGAAATGAAATAACTATTGAATCCTAAAAATATTTTTTTCAAATTACAGATTCTTGATGTTTTAAACAACATTAACTATAATTACAAAAGATTATTGTAAAAATAATAATTAAATAATTCTAAAATTAACTATTAAATTTCGGGACCACCTATAAGTTCCCGATGAAATGACCTTCATTATCTTGACCCATTCACATAAACAAGGCTCTTTTATAATGATGTAAAATGGGAAAGTAAAATTACTTAAGAAGATTACTTAATGTTTCAAGGATCGTTAAAGATAATGGGTCTGTAAAAGTTGTTTGCTTGATATTAGCGTTAAGATTACAATTAAATAAGTAATGAAAAATATTTTTTTTAAATTTTGTTTAACAATTTCAACGAATACTAGCGTTGGCAAATGAATTTTACAAATTCCTGCAAATTAATAATTAACAAAATGTGACAGTGGAGATTGGTTCCTTATATTTCCGCTAGATAGCATTCAAGTACACTTTTACAGAAATGTTAGCAAATAATTATCATTTTTTATTTATTAAATTAAAATATTAACTCCTATTTTCAATTGCATGATTATTTAGTTATTATTCTGTTTTCCCCATTATTTTGTTGAATTTATTCACGCAACTGTTTTGGAGTTTCCAAAATAAATAACATAAATAATACATTGTCTCTTCTCTCTAATTCAGTTTTAGCTGATCGATTCTCGGATAATTAGAATGCTAATAGTTTCTACGACGATTCCGAAAATATCGGTTTTTTTATTTCTCTCGTATCCGATTTTAAAATTTGTCACAAATACGACTATACAAAAATTTGCCTAAAATTTGAGCTTACAATTTCAGATTGCAGTGACCAGTGACTGGATCGAAATTTCCTCAATGTGTATTCCTTTAAATTTTCTTCGATTATAGACTTGCCGATCTTATCACCACCAAACCAAGAGGAAAAATACCAGAAATAACTTAAGAGGAGCACAGCCTATTTCACTGATAAAGTTTCACTGATTAAAACTGTCCGGTAGGGCGTGATCGTAATGGGGGTGATCGTAAAAAACTGCACGAAAAAGCAAAAAACACCCAACTTTGACAATTTTTTTTCTCTTTTTCTATAAAAGATAAAATTCACAAATTTTCTTTAAAATATAGGGCAAACCTATCTTTTTGCAACAACTATGAAAATGGCCAGCATAAAGGGTCTGTGACATCTATTAAATACTAAAAAATATTAATGAAAATTTAATGCAGTAAAATTACGTTAATGGTGCCAATGAAGTATTAATGAAACTTTAGGTACTTGCTGATTTGTGTACCTTTTGGCGTTTAATCAACCCTTATACTTAACTTTTTAAACTGTAAGTTTTTGATAAGGAGTAAGATACTGATCTGCCATTGTAAGTACACGATGGTAATTTGCATCCTTTGGATCAAACTTCTAAATACGAGACTTAAGGCAAACATTCAAGCCAAGAATGGAATCTATCATTTCCTGTTGAATTTAATTATTACCCATCTAACAAGTAATATAAGAAATTCCGTTTCCTGATTTTTTAGAAAGTGCAATATAGAAGTACATATAATGAGGGAGAAGGAAAACTTATAACAGCGATGACGCTTGAAGTTTGAGTATTGTATTAAACTCCTCGATGGGGAAATGGATGATCTTAGTGTGTGTGTGTGTGTGTGTGTGTGTGTCTATGAGCGAGTTTGTGTATGTGGGAAAGAGAATGAAAGTTTCCGTGCTAGGTAGGTAGCGTGACCATGTTGCTGGGAAATCGCCCAACCCAAACCAAGGTTTGCGACAGCTTCAAAGTTGCCTGTTAAGTCTTTCAAGTTTTGTTGTTTAGCCGACGTTTTTTTGGTTATTGTAGTTGTTTTCTTCTACAACTGAGCTGTTCTTAAGTAATGCTACTTTTTACCACTAGTAAATGAGAATACAATACTCTCTCGGCTAGTAAAACAACTTACAAACTAGTTTGCTCGTTCTAACTGCTTCTCTTAACAATAAATTCACCCTCTCTTTTGATGCTTCTTTGTTTAGAAGTTTAGTAAAAACTTTCATGTAGCGATATAGCGACGTGCCTCAACACTATGAACCTACTTTATCCTCTCGCTAGAACTATTTTCTTTGGAATTTTCTTCTTAGAAAAATATATATCTGATGTGAATACGTATAACTTTCTCTTTCAGCAATTTACGGAAATAAGTTTATCTAAAGCTTGGTACTTGTACTATAATGTTGTTTCAATTTTGTATTATACGACTTCATTAAAAAAAAATCAAATCAAAGCGATAATCTTCCCCTTTCTTGGTCATCGGCCCTTACCTACAGCTTGCAGAATATACATTTTACTTCTTATGCTAAATACTTTAACCAGCCAATGATTTATTACTGTTCCTTATAGCACTTATAACCACGTTCACATTCTCGTCACTACGGATCCAAAGAAATGTAAACTTGTCGCATATGGAAAATTTAAATTCTGATGTCTTTTGGTTCTTGGCGTCTAGAAGTGTTCATATAGTTTGTTTTTTTTCATATATTATACGAGGTCGTTTGAAAAGTCCGTGCAAAGTCAGAGAGATAGCACCACTGGCGCGTATCGAGGTTACGTATGTTTAGTTAGTAGCATCTCTTGGAAGTACACACCAAGTTTCAGCCAGATCGGTCTATTTCTTTGTGTTTGGCAATCGTTTGAATCGAGGAAGTCGAGTGATTTTCAAAAAATGGACGAAAAAGAATTTCGTGTGTTGATTAAACACTACTTTATGAAAGGCAAAACGCCTAAGGAGACTAAAGAGAAGCTTGATAAACATTATGGTGACTCTGCACCTTCGATTAGAACAGTTTATAAGTGGTTTCAAAATTTTCGGAGTGGCCATATGGGCACAAGTGACGCTGAACGTTCTGGACGCCCTGTTGAGGTTACTACTCCAGAAATCATTGATAAAATCCATGATATGGTGATGGATGACAGAAGAGTGAAGGTGCGTGAGATTGCTAGTGTTGTGGGCATCTCGAATGAACGGGTACATAATATTTTGCATCAACATTTGGACATGACAAAGCTATCCGCAAGATGGGTGCCGCGATTGCTCACGCTTGACCAAAAACGAAATCGTGTGAAGTGTTGCAAGGACGGTTTGCAGCTGTTCCAGAAGAATCCGCAGGACTTTAAGCGTCGTTTCGTCACTGTGGATGAAACATGGATACATCACTACACTCCTGAGACCAAAGAACAATCTAAACAATGGGTTACCAAGGAGGAATCTGCACCAAAAAAGGCGAAGACCGTTCCTTCGGCCGGAAAGATTATGGCGACTGTCTTTTGGGATTCGCAAGGAATAATCCTCATCGACTATCTGGAAAAGGGTAAAACTATTACAGGTGCATATTATTCATCGTTATTGGACCGTTTGAAAACCGAGCTGCAAGAAAAACGCCCTCGATTGGCCCACAAAAAAGTCCTTTTCCATCACGACAACGCACCAGCTCACACCTCAGCAGTTGTGGTCGTAAAATTAATGGTAATAGGGTTCCAACTCGTTTCACATCCCCCCTATTCTCCAGACTTGGCTCCCTCGGACTACTATTTGTTCCCCAATATGAAGAAATGGCTGGCGGGAAAAAGATTTTATTCAAACGAGGAGGTGATTGCAGAAACGAATGGCTATTTTTCAGACTTGGACAAATCCTATTATTCGGAAGGGATCAACAAACTAGAGCAGCGTTGGACGAAGTGTATAAGCCTAAAAGGAGACTATGTTGAAAAATAAAAAAGGTTTACCCCAAAAAATTAAGTAGTTTTTATTTTTGCACGGACTTTTCAAACGACCCTCGTATTTTTTGCTGCTAGTTTAGTTTAAATTCTTTGAAAGCTCCTTCCAATGCTACCTTCCTTCTCGCCATTAAGAGCATCGCTTATGCTAAGTGCTGCTTAAACCAGTAAACCTTTAAGAAAGAGAAAAAACGCTTGAGCAACGAATAATAATATAAAATAATATAATAATAATCGAATAATAATATAGACATAATTGGAAACTAGACATGAAAGACTCAAGACCCAAAGAAAGCTCAGTGGCGAGTAATCTAAGTCGAAAATAAAGATGCGATTAAGTCGAAATTCAAAGTTTGAAGGTAATTCCATCAAAAAAACTTCAAGAAGATTCCACTTTGTATTTTGCATAGATTTTTATTCTTGTTAAAATAACCTAACTTTTATTGATTTATTTAATTAATTATACACCGATCGATAGCTTGTTGAATAAAATTACAGATAAAAACTATTTAGAGATAATCTTGACCCAGATTACCCTGCCAACTGGGCAACTCCACCCCCCCTTCCTTTGCACATTTCTAGTTAATCTGATCAGTGAAACTGGACACAAAATCCTAGTTATTTGATATGTAAATAAGAAATTGATTTTACTTTCTCACGCCACAGGTATTCTTAAATCTTTAGCTGAATTTACTCACTTAAATTCTACACTTAATAAGAGGGATTTTATCCCGTGGTTGGAGTTTGAGGAGATAATTTATTGGATAATAAATTCCTTACAGTTGAACTTCTAAAAGTTAACCTATTAATACAGTAAATACAATTTATTATTGCAAACTTTTAAATATTGGAAATTGTATTTTAAAAAAGATTGGTATTGGTTGATTCTATGGCACCCGGCTTGTACCTGAAGGTGATTACCAACCAACGTAGTCGAGCTGTCAGCACCTCGATCAATACCCAACTCTAGAAATCTAACCTCATAGATTCTCTAGAACCACAGATATACTTTCTATTTTATTTTAGAAAAAAACAATTATTTCAAATGATAGAAATAACTTTTGTGAAAACGTTTGTGCAGTTGTTTCAAATTAAAGGAAGAAGAATAAATAATAATGGCTGAATTCTTTTCCAAAAAAAAAAGGCACCAAAGAAATGAAATATTAAAAGCACTTTTTTTGGAGTGATTATTGGTTCATCGTAGTTGTCCAATGGAAAATGTTCCAAATGAGACCAATGGAAAATAAAACATTCCTGATTCCCTAATTAAGTCCTCTTCCTTGAAGTTCTGTAACTGAATAAATTTCTCGAAGAATAGTAGAAGAAAATAGCTTGTAGCTTTAAGAATCTAACAACTAAGTTAGAGCCGATATAGCGGGATAAGTGTGTGTGAATATAACAATCTATTATGTTTATAATGATAATGTATTAGTAAGATTAATTTAATAATGAAAACTTACTAAAATTAAGCACATAAACAAATGGTGCACAATATTGTTAGAAATTTGAACTTCCTCAGTCAAATTTACTTCAACCATTACTTAACAAGAAAACAAAAATTTTTGTTCTCCGTTTTTTGTTAGTCCGAATTTATGTCTTTCTGCATGAGATCTACTGACTGGACTTCTCTATTTGGCTAAGTTCACTGATGAACTTCTCTATAATAATATTCGTAATAGAGTAAACTCTATCTCGACCTACAACTACATTTATTTAAAGCCAATAAAAACTTAAGAATTCATGAAAATCGATTCGCGCGTTTAGGCGCTACGTTGTTCACAAAAAAAAGTAAGAAGAAGAAGAAGAGCAGCAACAACAAGATCAAGAACAGTTTTTGAAAATGCCGTCTTTGCTCATTTTCAGCAACTTTTTCTCGAAATCTATCAGATCTAGGTTGTTGCAAAAAATTACAGTTATAAAGGAGGTTTTTTCCTATATTTTGAAGAAAATTTGGTAATTTTCTCTTTTACAGAAAAAGAGAAAAAAAATTGTCAAAGTTGAGTTTTGTTTTTGAACGTTACACTTTTAAAACTTCAGTTTAAAAACTTAAAATGACTATTTTTGTCCATTAGAACCATACAGATTTAATTTTCAGTAGTTTAATTTTAAAGGTTGAGAAGAAATGCCTAGTTGATAGAGATAGTTCTTTTAATAGGAAATCAACAACAACAAAAAACAAGAAAATCTACTATTTAATTAATGGAAACTGATTTGAAGGGGAGAAAAAACTAAGGATAGCTTTTGTTTCAAAATATGGAGAGAGAGGGAGAAGTTTGGCCAAGTTTTTGTGGACAGTCTTAATAAAGTTAGGGGCATCCCTCAGAAGAAAAAACTGTCCATTAATGTAGAGACCAGCTGAGACTTGGGAGAGGAGAATCTTTATCGATTGTAATGGTCAAGGGGGATTAAACTTAATTAAAACATCGATTTTTTTTATCTCATCCACTAAAGAACTTTCAAACTATCATTTCTTTTTTAAATTTCTCTTATTACTGGTTAGAGAAGGTACTATAAAGTTGAAATATACGAGGTGTGACTATTAAATAACGAGACTGATGCTGCTACAGAAGAACTATGCATGCGCCAAAATCCTAACGACCGACAGCTGTACAGAGTAAAGCCTTCTCTTTCGATTCTGTCTGACCAGAACCGTCATTTCTGAAAGAGGTGTTAGTTTCGTTTTACCGAAAACATGATACTACACATGTAGTAGAGAGAATCGAATTGTGAAATTTCACATCAAAACTTGATAAAACCGCTACTGAAACTTATCTTTTATTAAAAGAAGTTTATGGCGATGAATGTTAATCACGTGCGCAAGTTTTTTGAGTGGTTCAAGCGTTTTTCCAAGATGGCCGAGAAGACGTCGGAGATGATGACTGCCCAGGTCGCCCCCTTTCACGTCCAAAACGGATGAAAATATCGATTATAATTAATCAACATTACTACCGTGAGGTGCTTGCTCAACTCCGTGAAAGAGTAAGGAAAAAAACGACCCGATTTGTGGAAGAACAAGTCACGGGGTTCTCCATCAAGACAACGCGCCGGCTCACACTGCATTGTCTGGTCAAGACGTTTCTAGCCCTGTTGTAGGCCATCCGCCTTATTCGCCTGACCTGGCCCCATGTGACTTTTATCTGACCCCAAAAAGTCAAATCTGCATTAAAAGGAACACGATTTCAGTCCGTTGTGAAGCTGTGAAAGAAAAAGCGGCACGCGTCATACAGGAGCTCACAGAAAAAGACTTCCAGCACTGTTTCGAACAATGGTAAATTCGCATGGAGCGTTGTAGGGATAGGGGAGGGGTGTAATATTGAAGGTGATAATAACTAAATATGTATAAATTTAAAATAAAATGTTTTACAGCAATAGTCTCGTTATTTAATAGCCACACCTCGTATTTTTAATTTTAAATTATTACCGGAAACATCTCCTGAAAACAGGAAAGAGTTTTCATAAGGTGGATGTCTAAATGTGTGAATTTATCCACCATAATTCAAAATTTTGTTTAAAGTGGTTTTACATTCTTTTTAAAATAAATATCCTGGATTTTAACGATAAAAGTTCATAACTCTTTTGTTCGAATGGAGGTCATCAAATAGCAATACTTCCATTAATCTTAATCAAAACATCTCTGTCTTGAAGAAACAGAAAGTAAAAAGAAAAAGAAACCCTATTCCTAACTCTTCAATAATTATGAATCCTGTTAATGGAGAATGGCAGGAGAAAAAGGTTGTAGCTGAGGAAGTAATTTTCCTGCGGAAAACTTAAATAAGGAAAGATGAGATGATTAAACTTAGCGAGAGGCAAGTCAAAAAAAAAAAAAAAAAAAAAAAAAAAAAATAAAGAAAGCCTGAGAAGGGTGAACTAGATGCCGGGGGTGGAAGGGTTGGAGTAAAGGTGTAGAAAATGTCAGGTACCTCAGGATCAGCCGAGGAAATTGAGCTAGTAGCTGGGAAATTTTTTTTTTTTGACAGTGATAAGCTCATTTTATCGATGTCTTGTTAATATGTATTTATAAGGTGGGTGGTTCTGTGATTTCTTTTACACAGTTTTTTTGCATTTTCCTTTATGGGCGGCCGAGAATGGGGGAGGCTTTTCTATTTTATTCAAAGAATTGAATAAAAATTCAAAGAATTGTATTTAGGGGGAAAAGCCTAATATCATTACTACTGCCCCAAAATTAGAATAGAATAGAAAAGAAATTTATTATTCTGGGACAATTGTCCGCTGAGAATAAACACAGGTACAAATAGAGGCCTTACTAGTTTGGCCTGTGATTAAACAGAAAATAAATAAATAAGTATTTACAAAAAGTGAAAATCAAAATAACAATAAAAATTAAGGAAATAAGTTAAAACAATTTAAAATTTAAAGATAGATAGGGAAGGAGCATGGCGGACAGATGATGGCAAGGAGTTCCAGAGAGAGGTAGCACGTATTAGGAAGGATTTGTCAAAGGATGAGGTACGGTGAGAGGGAATATAGAGATCGGATGAGCGAGATCTGGTACTAAGGGAATGCATCGAGGATTTAAACTTAAGGAGTTGAAAAATATTGGAATTAGTGCGCTGAAAAGAGATTTTCTTTTAAAGTATTTACAAAAAAAATAAAAAAAGTTTCAGATTACACGAATGCAATAAGTATACTATGAAAGTCGTTAGGCCGAATTTCGAGCAAATCTCGAAGAAGTGAAAAATTCGTAAAGTAGGAAGAACAACCCAACTCTCGTAAAAGTCTAATCTCCTTTGCAGATTTATATCAGTTACAATGAAACTGTACTGCATTTATTTTGTCACGAGTGAAGAGAGCTGGTCTAGCCCAGTCTCACCAGTCTGAAATTAAAAAGAAGGACAGTAGGGGCAGCTCTAACTTGTGGGTACAATAGACTCTATGGATCGGGGCGGAGAGCCTAGACTTTCTGCGAACACTCTGAACTTATAAGGAACTTAATAATAATAAAATAGAATAAATTATAACTTTGCGATACGGAAACGGTGAATATTGGTCCTTTTTTAATTAAAGTCCAATACATCATTTGGGAAAACATCGACCATAGAATGAAAAAAAAAAAAATACATATATAAATAAATATAACACAAAATTACCTTCCAACCATCTAACAAGAAGAAATAGGATAAAAATTTAAAACCTGTACGAAGCAAATGTAACCTTATTGATTGCAACATTATAAAATTGCATCAGGTTAAAACCACATCATTATTTCATAACCATATCATTTATAGTTTACAGATATTATAGAAAAATAAATTTCAGCATGTTTCTACAAAAAAATAAATAAATAAATAGAACTACAAAGTCTTTAATTACTGAGTTTAACTCATTTATTAAAATTGCTGAAATTAGAAGAGAAAAGTTTACTCTGAACATTAAAAATAAAAATTAGAAATGCCAAAATACCTGTCGGCTGAATCCCATATTGAATTGTAAGCTGCAGGTGAAAGGTTGAACGTATAACGACATTGTTCTGTGAAAAGTCTTTGATAGACGTAACGGCACAATCTTTCCTTTTGTTTCACCAGCTTCCTGAAAATAAAATAAACAAATGAGCAATTAGTAGTGGAAAAAAATAAATAATAAAACTGGCTGAAAAGTAAGTAATGGCAAAGCGTAGCAATAAATTAAATCGGGAGCTACAGAAACTGATAAGATCATCTGAGAAGAAGGAATTAATATTAGTATATTTTGAGGCAAAACTATGATGAAAACTATAAACTGTAATCAAGATATCCTATCAGATCTTTTCAGGACCTCTTCCAAGCCTTTTTTTCTCTAAGATATCCATAATGATTCAACAGAGGATATTTCGATTTCCAATATTCGTCAGATGTTCAGGCTTCTAGAAATGGAGTCTTCTCCAACACCCGTTAAGAATCTGCAATAGCTTTCATGTTCTATAAAACCAAGAGGTGCTCAACTTTTACTATCTAATTTTTTTTTTGTATAATAAGTCTACACGTTTACTTAATTCAGTTCTCATGCTTTAAACTAAGATAATTAATTACTGTCAAGCGAGACCTCTTAGGTCCACTTTTCCACACTTTTTAAGTAACTTTGGCCATTATGAGAAAAAGCAAACAGATAATTTTTTGGGTTTAAAATTATTTTTTACCAACACTTATACTTCATTCATTAATTCACTTCCATTAAAAGTAAATGTGCTTCTCATGCTGGCCAATGAAGCCCTATTATACCGGTTACTTTAATAAAATGTCATCACAATTAAATTTATTCGTTATTTCATTTCGTTAATAATTAAATCAAAATGTACATTTAATAAATATTTCACTCCAAAACATTTGCTTTCTAAAAAAAAATCATGTTTAAACGGGCCTTAATTAGACTCTCATAATTGGACATCTCTTTTTTCCAGCAATTTGAGAGGATTTATTTTTCTCTTAATATCGATCCATCCATATTCTAATTGATCCTGCTGCTCATCTGGCCAACCTCTTTTTAGACTTGTCCATGCTGTACTCTGTTGCAACTTTGCACAATGATTATAAAATAGTCGTTACTACTACTGAAACAGAACTTAACAGGCTTACTAGTACAAAATTCCTCTGAATAGAGCACCCTACTATTATTTAACAGCAAAATTTTCCACTGATCTCATATTTTGGGATGCGTTATAACGCCAAATATATTTTTTTTCAGGCTTCGATCCTCAAGAGTAAAAGTAGCATCGACTCTTTAAATTTGCACTGATTAGCTGAATTCACTAAATCACTTCAAATAAACAATTTAGAACCATAAAAGTGGGATAGAAAGAAGCACTACCGGATGGCTGGGGGAATACTTTAAATCAAAAATTTACTTTAAATTTAAATTTGAACTTTCTGAAGTCTATGTAATTTAAGTTTAAAGATCGTGGGGAATTTTTTTGGTTCATCTTAAACAACTCTTGTGACAAGGCCAGGATTTGGAAGTTATGATTGTAGGTTATGTATAACTAAGAAGGGATATGTTGAGATTGTATGATGATTTTGTCGGCTAATGATAAGGTGTAGTTGAAGATAGAGAGGATGAGTTGTCAGTCACAAAGTTTGGGTAAAGTAAAGGAGTAAATATGCTCTCTTATAGAACTCGTAGCAATTCTATATTATCAAGTGGTAAAATATGCTACCCGATACTCCTTCAGGAGAAAAAGTTTCTGTAGTTCTTCCCGGAGTTTTTTCCTCAACTTTTCTCAGTTTTTTGTATGGAATAATAAGTTTTTATTTTATTTATTTTTTAAAAAAGAATGTTAGACCTTTTATTTCACTAATTGTAGTCAGAGAATGTCAATAATCTATTTAAATCTAGGATGGAGAAATGATAGACAAATAAAACTCTACTAGATAACATTTTGTTTAGTTTGTCCTACCTTACGACTCCATTTATCCAATCTGTCTCCCCTATCTCAGTAAGCGTGATGTAAACATTCTTCCATCTTGTCTCTTGCAGCCATTTGTCACTCTATTTGGCTGATGAAGATAAAATGTGCCAGTCAAAGGAGAAAAAAAAGAGAAGAAAAACAGAAGTAGTAACACTCAGAAGTCTTACTATTTGACTGTAAAGGTTACCCTTGAAGGTTATAACTATCCATCCAAACAGGTTATCAATCAGAGTAGGTTAGGGTTGTCGCTTTCAAGCTTTGTAGATGTAAAACTGCATCAAATTATTGTTTTATTTCTTGCATTTTTTTTTTTTTTAACGCGTTAGTTTAATAGATCAACAAATTAACACAAATAAGGTAAACATTGATGCTGTTACAGATTTTCTTGAATGCTACATGCACAACAGTGGGTAAGTTAATCGTCTTATATTCACTCTTTATACAATGTTCGCGAGTAGGTACCCGTGCTCTTGTTTGACAGTAAAAAATCAAATTGATGTAGAAAACAAACGTAAGAAGCACTCTGCTGTCTTAACTTCTGGCTGCAATAGAATTAAGAGAACTAAATGTGCTGCAGTGCAACCAATAATAATAAAATATTTGAGGACCTCTCAGACTTTCTATTACAAATAATTCTTCAAGGTTGTAACTTGTACGCTTTTACCTCTTTTTAGAAGCCTCTCTAAAGACATCATTGTTCTTAAGAAGTGACTAATCCAAAGTGGATGAACTTGCAATACCCCAACAACTTTCTTCTTTCTTCCTTTGGATATTTTTACTATTTTATTGTTCCGTAATTCTGCACTTCAGACTTAGATAAAGTAAAAAAAAAAAAGGAAAACATCAACCACAATTCCTTCGACTATATTCAAACAATCATCAATCATTTTGTTTAAAATAGGGTCGATAAAATATGGCCGCACTTTATCTATGAAATATTAGTTCAGTGGAGGCAAGAGCGATATTAAATTCTCATATATCTGCTTATAGAAAGCTTTGCTAACGAGTTATTTTACCAAAAACAAGATAAAATAACCTCTACAAAATCACGCCAGAAGCTTCTTTGTTGGTTACAGCTAAGGAAGAAATGAATTTCCTCATGAGTTATCCTTCGCTTTTATTATAAAATAGGTCGTAAACTAGTCACCTCTCAAAGTGTACCTATATACAATAGATTATTAATTCCGTTTCATTGAATTAAATTTTTAACTTTTTTCAATTTTAAACTTTTCTATAGTTCTACTAGCAGTGTATGTCTTAATTTTTGCTAGCTGCTTTACTCTAGCAAGTTAAAAAAACAAATATATCTTTAGAAATAAAACTGAAACATTTACATTAAATGTTTAAACTCTCGGACCACGTTTTAGCGAGCCCACCTTTCTGAGCAAATCAAAACAAAAAATTTTCGATTAATTTTTTCAGAATTGAACTTTACAAGCATTATGACTCACTAAACCAAGATAGAGGTCCACCCTTAACACTCACATTTAACCGTGTTGGTGACTCACTAGACCTACATAGACCATCTCTCATTTTATAAGTTTTTCTAAACTTGCTATTTAGATATTTTAAGGTTTTACCACCTCTTTAGTGGTTTGATTATTGAATTTCTAAACAAACTTCCAATAACAAAAGCAATCAATACACTGGAAGTGCAATTTTAAAGAAAGGCTTTTCCTGTAATTTACTATGAATTTGCCAAACGGACTCATTTGAAGCTGATCAATTGGATCATTTGGACTGATTTGAGTGACGTACTTAAGCTTAAATGTCAGTTATGCTGTAATTTTTTACTTAATTAATATTTTGGTTCATAGGGAATGTATTGCACTCTATCACCATTATTATTAAATTGATAGTTTCTTTATGCAATTCTAAGTCACAAGAAAATTCCATTATATTCGTAAATTATGGTAAGAAAAAGTCTTGTGAGTGTCCATACGAGATTCTTTTCATGAGAAAGTGAAGTGAAACTGTCGAATATTGGCGAAAACTATTCGAAAACGATCTTAACTTAATAATAAATTTCTTGTAAATTGAGAATATTTTTTTGAAAAAATAATTTGTTTGAATTTTTTCTTAATATCTACCTAAGATTAATATTCTTTCTAAAAAACAAAGAAAAGTTAATAAAATATGAGAAAATGAAAGATATAGCAAAATAAGAGATAGGTATTGTAGCACCATTGTTAATACGTTTTAGCCCAGCCCATAACTGGTTTTCATTGGAAGGGGCGTGACAACACTAGAGGTGGGAGTGACCCGCCCACCGACCGCAACCGTACTACGCTGTGATTGGCTAGTGCTTTAAAATCAATGAAATAATTAATTTAAAAAAAAATTTCCAACATTTCTCCCATAGGTATTTGATAAACATTTGATTTAAACAATAAAAAAAAATCTCCTTTAAAACACGATAAATAATATTTCTTTTGGAATAATACTTCATCTTTTACCTAATTATCGTTAACAGAAACAAAAAAGTTAAGAATTTTTAATTTTTAGTCGTAAAATGATAAAAGATAAATGGGCATATTACAGACTTGTAAGCCGCCATTAAATAGGCGTTAAGCTTACATTACAGTCCAGCCGGTGGAGAACTCTAGTGGCAATTTCAGTAAACATAAATGCAGCTACTACAGCTGGGCTATTTCTTGATTTTCTCCTCAGTATTTTTTAGGTTTATAAATTGAATTTGCTCGGAAGGTTTTTTTTTTCTTGTTCAGTTCATGAAATAGTTTCTTAATCATCTTAGTAACTCACAAGACTTATATAGGTCTACTTTACACTCACAATTAACAATGTTGGTGACTCTCTAAACTTATATAGGTCTACTTTACACTCACAATTAACAATGTTGGTGACTCTCTAAACTTATATAGGTCTACCATACACCCTCAATTAACCATGTTGGTAACTCACAAGACTTATATAGGTCTACTTTACACTCACAATTAACAATGTTGGTGACTCTCTAAACTTATATAGGTCTACTTTACACTCACAATTAACAATGTTGGTGACTCTCTAAACTTATATAGGTCTACTTTACACTCACAATTAACAATGTTGGTGACTCTCTAAACTTATATAGGTCTACTTTACACTCACAATTAACAATGTTGGTGACTCTCTAAACTTATATAGGTCTACTTTACACTCACAATTAACAATGTTGGTGACTCTCTAAACTTATATAGGTCTACTTTACACTCACAATTAACAATGTTGGTGACTCTCTAAACTTATATAGGTTAACCTTACACCCACAATTAACCAAGTTGGAAACTCACAAGACTTTTATAGGTCTACCTTACACTCACATTTAACCATGATGGTAACTCACAAGACTTATATAGGGCAACCTTACACTCACATTTAACCATGTTGGCGATTTACTAGACTTATAAAAAACTATCTTGGTTATTTAAAATTTTAATTCTTAATGTTGAATTTAACAGTATATTCAATTCACAACCTTACGTTATTTTGTTTGGTGTGATTAATGGAAAAAAAAGTGAGAGCTTACTATTTAAGGAGATATATCAATACTGTACTAAACAGTGATTGGAAATTTAGTACCTATAGTATTATTATAAGCCAATGTTTTTGCGATAGGCAGAAAAAAAAAAAGAATAATAGAATATTTAAACTTGAAATAATAGCCTAAAATATTATCGATAATATGGTTTTTGAAACTGTGTTCACACAAAAATCACCAACACTTTTGTAAAGTGGAGTGTTCACCATTTTGTATGGATATTTGGACGTACAAAAAGCACAGGTGCTGACAATGTACGGCTAGGAAAAATCTTGAGAAGCATTTTTGAACCAGATGATTGCTTCTATAGAAATAGAAGAAACGATGAGCTAAGAAAGCATTATAAAGAGTACGATTTGACCCAATTGAAAGCTGAGAAGGCTGCCTTCTTAGTAAAGGGAACATCACCATTAATGGGGTAAAAGGAGAATGCTAGTTGAGGCAGTTTTTCCATGGTATTGTTGGCGAGGATAAAAGGCACCTTTTTTGAGGTCTCCTTAGTTCGAAAACCAATTGTTTGTTGTGTAGGTGTTTTCAACGTAATCAAAAAAAAAAAGGAAGTCGCTTAAAGTTCAAATTTTCTACATTGGAAATCAGAAATCAGCTTTTGGACTAAATTAGTCTATCTGAAATGAAAATTTACTCAACAAAAATTTTTTTGGTTTTTAGCAAATTTTCTTAAATAAAATAATTTCAACAAAATTTTACTACGTAAATCATATGAGTGTTCCACACAGGAAATATAATTTTTTTTTTTTTTAATTTTCCGAGATCAATTACTTCTTTGACAGAAGTATAATACGTACAAGACAGACAATACTCTACTTCAATTTCCGGTCAGGCAAATAATGTTTCCGACCAAAGTTCAGTTACTTCGAAAAGGGCTTTTCCAAGTAAATAACCAATCCCTATTGGTTGGCTGTAGATAGTTCTTATGAAACTTTGCCAACAGCTCCTCCTTTTTTTCTCCTCTTCTTCCAGGAATATGTCAAACTAAAAAGTACTCCACTTGTCTAACCATCAAATGAATAATTTCTTTCTCTCCAACAATTTCCCAATATATATGGTGGAAAGTTATTTTCCAATAAAATGTTAGATACAAGTGTGCAATGGCGGATTGGGTAATAAATTTCTCTTTTTTTCTGTTTCTAACTTCTGTTATTTCTCTGTTAAATTCTTGTTATTTTTTATTATTTTTTTTAAATGCAATTATTCGATCAATCGAATTTGATATATCAATCGATTATGATGGTCTTTAACGTCTATGAGCATTGCCTAGCTGTGATTTTATATTAAAAAGGTTGCTAACAAAAAAATCAATGTTTTTATTCGAAAAGAAATTTAAAGGCAATTTATTTTTAGGTTAAAGATTATTTTAAAATTTAAATACAGGGTGGAGCAAAAGGTATGAACCGGTTTTAAAGGGTTGTAAAACAAAAACAATTCAACTTACAGAAATTACGAGGGTCGTTTGAAAAGTCCGTGCAAAAATAAAAACTACTTAATTTTTTGGGGTAAACCTTTTTTATTTTTCAACATAGTCTCCTTTTAGGCTTATACACTTCGTCCAACGCTGCTCTAGTTTGTTGATCCCTTCCGAATAATAGGATTTGTCCAAGTCTGAAAAATAGCCATTCGTTTCTGCAATCACCTCCTCGTTTGAATAAAATCTTTTTCCCGCCAGCCATTTCTTCATATTGGGGAACAAATAGTAGTCCGAGGGAGCCAAGTCTGGAGAATAGGGGGGATGTGAAACGAGTTGGAACCCTATTTCCATTAATTTTGCGACCACAACTGCTGAGGTGTGAGCTGGTGCGTTGTCGTGATGGAAAAGGACTTTTTTGTGGGCCAATCGTGGGCGTTTTTCTTGCAGCTCGGTTTTCAAACGGTCCAATAACGATGAATAATATGCACCTGTAATAGTTTTACCCTTTTCCAGATAGTCGATGAGGATTATTCCTTGCGAATCCCAAAAGACAGTCGCCATAATCTTTCCGGCCATAATCTTCGCCTTTTTTTGGCGCAGATTCCCCCTTGGTAACCCATTGTTTAGATTGTTCTTTGGTCTCAGGAGTGTAGTGATGTATCCATGTTTCATCCACAGAGACGAAACGACGCTTAAAGTCCTGCGGATTCTTCTAGAACAGCTGCAAACCATCCTTGCAATACTTCACACGATTTCGTTTTTGGTCAAGCGTGAGCAATCGCGGCACCCATCTTGCGGATAGCTTTGTCATGTCCAAATGTTGATGCAAAATATTATGTACCCGTTCATTCGAGATGCCCACAACACTAGCAATCTCACGCACCTTCACTCTTCTGTCATCCATCACCATATCATGGATTTTATCAATGATTTCT
Organism: Rhodnius prolixus; assembly: GCF_049639745.1. Classification (NCBI taxonomy): domain Eukaryota; kingdom Metazoa; phylum Arthropoda; class Insecta; order Hemiptera; family Reduviidae; genus Rhodnius; species Rhodnius prolixus. The sequence continues at coordinate 5,971,244 of NW_027411583.1, read as the reverse complement.
GGAGTAGTAACCTCAACAGGGCGTCCAGAACGTTCAGCGTCACTTGTGTCCATATGGCCACACCGAAAATTTTGAAACCACTTATAAACTGTTCTAATCGAAGGTGCAGAGTCACCATAATGTTTATCAAGCTTCTCTTTAGTCTCCTGAGGCGTTTTGCCTTTCATAAAGTAGTGTTTAATCAACACACGAAATTCTTTTTCGTCCATTTTTTGAAAATCACTCGACTTCCTCGATTCAAACGAATGCCAAACACAAAGAAATAGACCGATCTGGCTGAAACTTGGTGTGTGTTCTTCCAAGAGATGCTACTAACTAAACATAACCTCGATACGCGCCAGTGCTATCTCTCTGACTTTGCACGGACTTTTCAAACGACCCTCGTATGTTTATATTGTTTAATTCAGTACAGAATCTAGTTTTTTAGATTAAGTTTCGAAAGATGATATCACGTAGGTGGCGGCCGTCAGCCGCGATGCACTCTTGAAGGCGAATTCTGAAGTTTTCAACCGCTCTGCTGCACATTTGATGGGCTAATGAAAACCCAAGGGAAATTCACCAGAGGCCACTTCACTCCCCTAAAGTGACTGTATGGTGTGCAGTATCCCAATTTAAGATTATTGGTCCTTACTTTTTCGAGGATAATGGGCGAACTGTCACTGTCACCGCTGAGCGCTATGTGACAATATTGGAAGAGTTTTTTTGAACCTGAGCTGGAAGAATTGAGTGAAGCAACTAATCTGGGAGACATCTGGTTCCAACAGGACGGGGCTACATCCCACACTGCTAGGATTTCAATGGCGAGATTAAGGCAAGTGTTCCCCCAGCGCCTCGTCTCTTTAAGGGGTGACGTCGAGTGGCCTGCGCGCTCACCAGATTTGAGCATTTGTGATTTTTTTTCTTTGGGGGTACATAAAGGAAAAAGTTTTTAAACATCGTCCACATACCCAGGAAGAACTTAAGGACAGAATCAGAGAGGAAGTTACGGCAATACCCATCGAAATTGGGCAGAAGAGCGGTTGTAAACTTCAGAATTCGCCTTCAAAAGTGCATCGCGGCTGACGGCCTTTCATGACGGATGATCTTTCAAACTTAATGTAAAAAAACTAGATTCTGTACTGAATTAAACAATATAAACGTAATTTCAGTAAGTTGAATTGTTTTTGTTTTACATCCCTTTAAAACCGGTTCATACCTTTTGCCCCACCCTGTATGTTTGTACGTAATGTAATTTGGTCTTCACGTAACTGTAAATGTTATGTTTGTATTTTTAAATGAATAAATAATTAATAATTTTTAGAAATTAAGTGAAATGTGTCACTACCATTATGTCGGATACATCAACTTAGTTAAGAAACAGTAGGTTGTAGAAGCCATGGTAGCCGAGCGGTTATAGGCTAGACCCGCAAAGCTAAGATGTATTGCGGTACTAGTCTAGCCCTTGGATTTTATTTAATGGTTAATATGAGAAATTTATAGTAAAGTATGTTAGGCTGTTATAAGCTTGACCCGCAAAGCTAAGATGTATTGCGGTACTAGTCTAGCCCTTGGATTATATTTAATAGCTAATATGAGAAATTTACAGTAAAGTATGTTTGCTAGTTGCCTTCATACACGACACCTAATTTGGCAGTTGGATGTAAAGCCTGTCTGAAAAAAATAGGCATTACTTTACTTTACAGTATGTTGTGTCCAACAAGAATTCACAATTCAGTTTCTAACGATTTACGTTAAAATATTTTTGTTCAAAAATAACAGGAGTGAGGAAGTAATCAAAAATACTTTTTTTTTTTCTTCGAAATTGGAGAATCATAAAACAGATAATTTAGTGAAATAGCTAAAAACCATCATCATTTTAATGTCTATCGTAACAATGATGTTTAAAAAAAAAAAAAAAATATTTCATCAGGTAATATCGATCGGATCCCAGCGTGTGGATTGCCTTTCGATATCATCATAATAATAATGGGCTAATCTTCCTTATTCTTCTAATAGCTTTATAATGGATTCAACCACTCATGGATCGATAACTTTTTTTTATTTAGGTAATTTTAAAAAATCAATAAATTAACCAAATGGTATCAGTTTTGAAATGAAAGATCAACAATAAGTTACGAGACATTTGGCTGAAAAAAAAATACTATAATGTGAAATTACAGTTACCCTGAAATCAATGAATAATCGTAAGACTATTGGAGGATGGAAACTGAAAACCTGATAGATCTATCGATTTCAGTTGTAAAACTAATCGCAATCAAGCCCAACTTTCGCCAAGGATTCATTTGAAAATAAATTTTTAGTCCTTTACTAGTGCTAATTCGTACTCGCAGCACTGACTGTCAATTAAATTCAAAAACATGTTCTTGCACCCGTTTCTACAACCAAATCCTGATTTACTATACTCTTCTATGGTAAAGATATTTTTCTTTTAACAGTGACTAACCAAAAATGTATTATCTTATAATATACAAAAGACTATATTATATATTGTTGGTAAAAAGTAAAAGCGCAACCAATTTACACTCACTTGCTTTAGAAGTGAGTGTCAATGTCAGGAGAAAACGGAAGAAGAAAATGGAGGAAATCTTATACAATAGTTTTCACTTTACACCTTGTGTTAGTGCGCGTGTGTGCATGTAGAGAGAGACAGAGAGAGAGATGGTGAAGAGGGAGAGAGAAATCATATATTGTACCTGAAGTTATTGTAGTGGAATAAAGATACATTATATATTTTTCTCTTTCTTTTACTTTTCCTTACACACAACAAAGAAAAATATCGTGACAGTGCAGATTTTACTTTTTGTGTTTATCACCGGAAATATACACGTTTACAGGAAGCAATGCTAACTAGATATCGTTAAATTTGACCGTCTAAAGTAATGTTTAACGCATCTTTGATCGGTTTCAAACTTTAAAGACATCAACAAAGTTTGATTAATCAGTTTAGTGTAGATCAGCGTTTCCCAACGTGTGGTACGCGAGTTGCTGGTTGGTGGTACGCGAAAAATAATCAATAATGGCGGACATTAAAAATTAAATCATAAAAATATCATAGAAACGTTTTTTCCAAAATAATACATAAAAATTATTTTAACTAATAATATTATACTGTAAAGTTGTTAATATGTACAGTAATAAAGTAAGTCTGTCTCAAGATATACGAGAAAATATAATAGCACATTTAACTGGATTCAAATTGTCTTTCATGGAGTATTTTCCAAAACCCGAAAACACAAATGATAATTGGATTTCAAACCGCTTCTATAAAGAAAATTTAGGAAAAGCTACGTCATTACCATTAAAAGATAAAGAAAATTTAATAGAATTATCATGTGACAGAACTTAAATGATAACTATGTATGGATCTGCTTAAAGAGATAATGAGTAAGCTCTATCCAAGCAACATTAAATTTAATTTAAAAAAAGTTTTAAAACTAAGATCTTACAATTTACAGAGTTTATAAAGTGAACATGAACTTGGAACTCCTTTGTAACAGATACATTGTATCTCTATACAAATAAAGATAATAATAATAAAATAACACACTCGGAATAACAAATTTCACGAAATACAATCATTTTTACGAAGTAGTACAATTTAGCATGATGTATTACCAAGTGGTACGCGAGCCAAAAAAGTTTGGGAAACGCTGGTGTAGATAATCAGAGTTAATCAGCTTCCATGTTGGATGAATATCCAAAAACGGTCAAGGGATTCGAAATGATGGATAAAATCAGCGTAGTACCAATTCTATTCTGCAAAAAAAGTGGGCACAAAAGATTTGAACGCGTTAATTTTATCAATAAATTTAACCATTCTCAAATTGCCCATAAAAGATAATAATTTTTATCCCTTTTTGCGTAAGAAAGGATCTTAATTAAATAAACTCGTACAGGAGCGCCATTTGTGCAAAACAAAAATAAATTGTTGTTCATTATTTTTGATTTATAATTCCAATAGGATGAAAAAATAATTGCCATTTCAGTCGTGATACATTTATTATGCCGAGCTTTCGACCTAGGGACTAGGGTCATCTTCAGGGCTGTGGAACATGTTTACAGATTGTTAACAATGATTCTATTAAAATGAATATGTAGAATATAATGAAATTTACAAAAATTATTTACCTAGTTTAGAAAGTAATATTTTTACATCATTAGAGGGTTGGTGTGTCTTCTGTCTTGTCAGGACTGAGTGTGATCGGTCTGTGTGTGATATGTGCTAGGTTGTGTGGAAGTCAGTGTTGCCAATTGTCCAAGTATTTTGTAGTAAGTTTGCGTATATGTTGTTTAAATTGTTTGTGTCAGTTTTTAAATGTAAACTGTTTTCTGTCTTAGATTTGTATATCATTTTTAGCACTTACCCTTTTTTTGTGTGTTGGTTTCTGATTTAAGTATCTTTGTGTTTGGAAAATCGAAAGTGTGATGATTTTCTGTGTGCTGTGTAAGGAAAGTGCTGTGGTGTTCTTTTTTAGTTTTGTGACGTAAGACTGTCTTTTTTTTGTAAGTACTGTGATGTTTCGCCTATATATTCTTTGAGACAGTCTTTACATTCAATTTCGTATATAAGATTTGATTGTTTGTTCCATTTCAGTCTGGTCTTTTAGCTTCGAAAAAAATTGTCTTTTTGAGTTGTTGGTGTTTTTTGTAGTGATTATTGTGTTTGTAGTGTTCTATAGTAATGTTTTTAATTTGTTTGTGAGTGGTAGTGAGGCATATTTTTTGGGTACTATGGATAGGTTGGTGTCGTTGGGTGTTTGTAAGTTTGTTGTTGTTATAAAAAATAAAGATAAAAGAAAAGCCCAAAAAATGTGGAAACTCCCTTTAATAAAGAAGATTCTTATAATTTGATATGATCATAATTCTTTTGTTAACGGTAAAAAAAAATTCAATAAAATCTGTAAATAAATAAAGTGCAAATAAATAAATACATAACCGGTCATGTAATAAAATAAAGTTAATGGCATACAATAAATTTATTGATTCATAAAATTTCCACCATTTTCCACCGAACTCTCTACTTGGGGTAGTATTAATTAAAAATCCCCCCCTTCAACAAAAGAAAATAAATAACAAAAGGAGTTTTCACCATTACACTTTTTCCTGTAACCATCTCTTTCTAAGTATATAACTTGTTTTTCATATTAATTAATAACATCGTAATCATTTAACCCCCTCAAACCTATTTTATTACAATTAATAAATAACACTTTTTTGTTTCAATATAGGTTCGATTTTATGTTGGGTGCGCTATAAATGAGTAACCGTTATGAGGGTACATGCTGAAATTCAAAGCACTCTTAACTGGTTAAATACGGTACTTGTTATTTTAAGTCCTATACGCTACATTCAGCTGTGGGACTTAGTTTGAATATGCTCTTCATTATTCAAGGAAAATTTCTTAGTAGGTATTAGAAGTTGGATGCTAAGGATTAAAATTTAATCAGCTTCAGGGCTGTGAAAATTTTCTTGGACTGGAGGAGATGTTCGAATTTTTTTTTTTAACCTCAATTTTTAAGCCCACAAATTTTGGGCGTAATACGTCATTTTGGATTGTATTTATTAGGTCCGAATCTGTGGAACTCTCTTATCCGCCTCTACCAGACGCACAGTTCTTAAATATTTAAAACTGAAGTAGTTTTAAAAAAAAGCTAGGCCACCGGCTCTCTTTCGGAAATCTTCGAAAAGACGAGGCGTTCAAAAAAAGGAAAAATATTACCGAGTTCTCGTGTCATTTCGCCACTCAACTTCAGGCAACGATATCGTTGTATTCTTAAACAATTTATTGAATTTTCCTTTTCTATTTTTTCGAAACTTGCTTCTTGACATTCAAAACGTTCAAAAAAAATCTCGAAAGAAGGCAGGTGAAAAAATGTTACCTTTGGGAAACTGCAAAAGAGTCGGCACAATCACTTTTGGCTGTAATGCCTTTATTATAAGATTCGCTCCCATGCTGTGATCTAGTTTGAAAAGATTGTTCCTAACAAAATACTGTTTTTGGCATATTTTATTTAATTTTTTTTTCATCTACATCGCGGGAGTTCAAAAATAAGACTGTATCTGGCCGATCATGGATAGTAAAGTAAAGTAATCGCCTATTTTTTCAGGCGGGCTTTACGTCCAACTACCAAATTAGGTTCGTGGACGGAGGCGGCTAGCAAACATACTTTACTATAAATTTCTCATATTAACCATTAAATAAAATCTAAGGCCTAAGACCGGGAATCGAACCCAGTACCACAATATATATTAGCTTTACAGGTCTCGCCTCTAACCGCACCGTAGCGCCTACGATCATGGATAATGGAGCAGAGTATTCCAGACTTCCAGCTGAGAGTATTTTAAACTATTAAATAATTATATACAAGGTCTGTAAATGAAGTAATGAGACTGATTCTTTAAATTTTTTGTATTCAAAAAGAATTACAATTCTATATTGTCACCTTCAAAATAACTTCCTTCTGAAGCCACACAGCGCTGGAAACGTTTCTTCCACTCCTCATAGCAGTGCTCGAACTCCGATATTGGAATAGCCTTCAGCTGGTCGGTTACAGCCCAGGTTGAATGTTTTCGACTGTCCCCAAATGAGTTCCCTTCAGGTGATTTTTCAACTTCGGGAAGAGAAAAAAAGTCACAAGGACTCAAGTCAGGCGAATAAGGAGGCTGAGGAGCCGCAGGAATGTTTTTACTGGCCAAAAACTCGTTTATTAAAATTGCTGTGTGACAAGGAACATTATCGTGATGCAACACCCACTTGTTCTTGATGTTTGGTCTCACACGAATGGCCCTTTTTCGAAGTTTTTCAAGAACCTCTTGGTAAAAGTGTTGATTGACCGTTTGACCTTGAGGTAGAAACTCTTTGTGGACGAAACTTCGGAAACTTGTGGCTCTTCAGCCTTCTTATTCGCCTGACTTGAGTCCTTGTGACTTTTTTTCTCTTCCCGAAGTTGAAAAATCACCTCTAGGGAACTCATTTTGGGACAGTCGAAAACATTCAAACGGCTGTAACTGACCAGCTGAAGGCTATATTCAATATCGGAGTTCGAGCACTGCTATGAGGAGTGGAAGAAACGTCTCCAGCGCTGTGTGGCTTCAGAAGGAAGTTATTTTGAAGGTGACAATATAGAATTGTAATTCTTTTTGAATAAAAAAAATCAGTCTCATTACTTAATTTACAGACCTCGTATACAAAGAATAAAAAGGGAAATAATAATAATAATAATAAATTTTGTTTTATAACACTAAAATATAAGTTAAAAAAATACTAGAACCAAAATCAGATTAAATTTGAATATTTCATTTTAAATTATTTCTTTAAATTGCTAGATTAAAGGACTGACAATTATTTCTTTTAATGAAATGAATTCATAATTTCTTGGTAAATTGTATGATAGGGTGCTGGAATGAGGAAAGAGTTGCTCACTGCGAGTAGATCGCTGCGAGCAACTCGACACAGTATCCATTAACTTGGCGAACTATTTCTGCTGCATACTAATATGGCTGGATTGTAATAATTTTCAATTGTTGATTTGTTGCGCTGCTACAATATTACATAGTGAATTACAATCGAATTAAATATTCCATGAATTAGTTGGGAACGACAACATGGATACATTGTTATTGCACACTATATTCCCGTTGCTAAAGTAACTGGAATGTAATTTAAGCAATATATTGTTATCTACTCATTAAAATTCCCAAGGCCTTCTTGAAACTTAATGCTAGTTTCAATCATGTTCACGAAATAAGAGGACTATTTTTTTTTTTAAAAAAAAAAGTTTGTCGTCCTAGAACCATCCCCTTAAAAAAAAATTAAAATTAAATTTTTCATCGAAAGAATTTGAAACAAAAGCAATAAGTATCGATCGATTTTATATCGATTAAATTCAACTTAAGGGAAACAATTTATTTCTGGAATAAAACATGGATAAAAATAATGTTTACATTATTTATTTAAATATTTTCTTGGATAGTGTAAAAAAAAGAAGGTTTTCTCCAGCCAGGTTTGCGCAAACTACTGGATTAACTATGATGACGTTTTCATAGAGTGGTTTCCCATGGACGGAGAACGCTATACTAATTTGGTTGCAAAGATAGTCGTTGCACTGCACCACCGAGGATGTAGCCCAAATGAGGCTAGCATTGATTGTGGATAGTTGCTGCTATTACGTATGTATGTAATGATGACAAATAAGCGGAAGCCAAAATTCTACATAAGAATAATATGAACATCAAGGGAGTATCCGGAAATGAAATAAACTGCACGGGAAAGACCAGACTTTCCTGTGTTAAGATTAAAAAGAAGACCAATTACTGCCCAGCCAATTGGGAGCTCAATGAGATTAGATTATTTTAGATTTAAAATGACGGGGAGGGTCCCTATCCCTACGGCACCGCAGCCACAAGAGGCTTATTGTGCCTTCCCCTTAAGTCTAATAGGTGAAACCTCCCCTTCTAAGAAGGTCGAGAGCTTTCCCTACTAGTTCCTTCTGCGCTATTATCTCCTTTGGCCTCGAAAGTTCCAAAGATGTCGTAGCGCAGTCTCTCAATCGAACAACAGGTGAGAGGCCGTTTCCTCCTCCTCCTGGCACAATCTGCACAATGGTTCCAAGCTAATAAGCCCTATCTTGTGCAGGTGCTTTCTGAACCTTCCGAGCCCTGTGAATAGGCCTGTAATCAGAGTGATCTGATTCCTGCCCAAACCTAGAGTCACTTTAGTTCTTTGTTTGCACAACAAGGGCATGACCCTCTTGCTGTGTTTGACCCCAGGAAGCATCACCCAGTACCTTTCATGTTCTCTCCAGATCCAAATACTCTGAGAGCCTCACGAACTGCACCCCTAGTGATACCCAGGACTGGTTCCGGACCAGTGAAAGGAATACTAGGTCCATTCCTGGCCAACTGATCAGCTATTTCATTCCCATTGATCCCCACATGGCCCGGCACCCATTCCGGGGTGGGACTTTGTTGTGCCGAGCCAGTTGATCTAGGGCCTTTTTACATTCCCAGACCAGGGAAGAGGTAATTCTGAAGGAAGAGAGGGCCTTCAGTGCCGCTTGACTGTCCGAAAAAAAATGCAAATCTCCCTATAGCTCAATGTAATATCCGGAAATGAAATAAACTGTACGGGAAAGACCAGACTAAGATTAAAAAGAAGACCAGTTACTGCCCAGCCAACTGGGAGCTCAATGAGAAGTGGGAACCGTACAGTTCTATGATATACGAAAAAACCTCTTGCCATCTTTGTGTTTTTTTAGCCTAATTTTGGAACTATAAAAGGCAGGCCATGATTACCTACTTCCTGAACTATTTACTTAAGCATCGATTAATTAATCGAAAAAAAAAATCTCCGTAAAACAGGAAATCTTTGACGCCACCCACTTGAAGAATTTTTGGAAGTTAGCTCTTACACATACTTTGCCATTGTCAGATATTGGTCTGCAGATTGATTAATAATAGACATAGGAATTAATGGTTCATCAGGTGCGAGGGAGGGAAAAGTCTTAATGCTTTTTCCGTACAAATTAATTAATTTTAATTTAAAAGAAATAAAAAAACTTTTACTTAAAAACCAAAAAAAAAAAATAAGAATTTAAATTGAATAAAGGAGTAAAACAAATAGTAATTGAGATCTACGCATTTGTTTCATCATCATCATCATCACACGACATTAAATAAAAAAAAAGAAAAAAAAAATCACCATTTTCAACAAGTTGAAGAGAGATGTAGTGAGCAGTTCATTTACTTTCTAAAACGTTGTTATAATGCCATTGTGTTGGTTTATATTGTAAAGTTTGTTTGGCGGTTTGAAGTGATGACTTCACATTGTCTCTAATAACGTAAAACTTGCACACACTTGAACACAATATACACACACACAATTTTGTGTTGTAACTTTTCTTTTGTCTCATCACTGACAAAAAAAAGTTTATCGTAGAAGTTTTATTTGGGTTTTAATTTTTTTTATTTTTTTTGAAATCTTTTCGTTTTCTAAATAATATTTTACGAAGTACAGTTTTATTTTTCTAGTTAAAGTTGACACATCAATCAAATTAATGAGGATATAAAAAATATCTGGGTGTGGATAATGACTTTTTCGTAATTACTCAATTTTTATTGAAACTTAAAAATTGCTATAAAAACAATAAAATAAAAAATCAGATATAATGTACACTATTTCCATAGAAACTAGCTTCCCAAAACCGTATTAAATTAATTATTGGGTGAGAAGATTTTTTTTTTTTTTTTTTTTTTTTTTTTTTATCTTTTATTTGAAATTTACACCTGCACTCGTACAGTACAATAAGTAAATATGCTGTGCGTACAATAAAAATGGCGTGGCAATCATGAATGATGATCATCCAGTGATGACCATCATTAGTCTACCAGTTGATCACGGGGCCAACGGCGCCTCAGCCGTCTTTGGGGGTTGGAGGGAAGTGTGGTTGAGAATAGGCTTGCAGCTAAAGGATTAGGGTGAAATGATAGTTTTTGGTGGAATGTGTTGTAGCGGGTTTTGGCAAGTTCTGGTATAAATGGAATGTTGAGGTCTGTGTGTATGGAGTGGTTACTGACATAAAAGGGAGCGTTTACAATGCGGCGGAGTATTTTAGATTGGAGTGTTTGTAATCTGTTGATGTTAGATCGTTTAGCTGTCCCGTAAAGTTCAAGTCCGTAAGTCCATATTGGAGCAAGAAGGGAAGTGTACAGTCGACGCTTGTTCTGTAGTGTTAGTTTTGAGCGTTTGTCCAGTAGTCTAGCAAGGAGTTTGTATCGTTTGTGTAATTCAGCCCGTTTAAGTCTCGTATGAGGGTTCCAAGTTAGTCTTTTGTCTAGGTACAGTCCAAGGTACCGCACATGGTCGGCTGGTGGGATAGGAGTGTTATATAAGAAGACAGGTCCAAGAGTTGTTCGTTTGAGTGTGAAGACTATGTGTTTGGATTTGTTTGGGTTGATTTTTATTCGCCATTTTTGTAGCCAGGGTTCTAGTGAGTGAAGGTGAGATTGTAGAGAGCGGATAGCGAAGACAGGATCAGTATGTGTGGAGAGAATGGCAGTGTCGTCAGCGAAGGTGTATATGGAGGTGTTGGGATTTGAAGGTAAGTCGGCTGTAAAGACTGTGTAGAGAAGAGGAGCTAAGACGCTACCTTGTGGTACACCAGCAAGGACAGGAAAAATAGATGATCGAGAAGAGCCTTGAGTTACTAGGAAGAATCGGTCAGAGAGATAGGATTTGAGTATAAGATAGTATGTGCTTGGTAGAATACCCTTAAGCTTCCATAGCAAACCCTTGTGCCATACTCGGTCAAAGGCCTGTGAGACATCCAAGAATACTCCAGCGCAGAAATGTTTAAGCTCCAGTGATGTAGCGATGGTGTCCACAACGCGATGGGCCTGCTGGATTGTAGAGTGGCAACTGCGAAAACCAAATTGATGATTTGGTATAATTTCAAGAGAAGATATTTAAAATTCAATCCACAAAATAAACGGATTCCCTCAATAACAGAACCCTCCAACTATTAGCTTCAGAATCTAGTGAACAAACTTTTAAAACATTGTTTTGTACAGTCAATTTAAGATATTCTACTAACACGGAATTTAGCTTAGATTTTTTAATGATATTTTATTCGACGAAGTACAAATTCAACGTTGATGAAAGTCATTAATAATAATAATGTTTTATTTTTTTTTTTTTTACAAAAAAAGGGAAATACAATTTCATTCAAAATTAAAAAAAAAAGCATTCTTCGGTATGGAAATTCCGTCTGCCGGAGGATTAACACACAGGCACAAAAATTACAAAATTAGAAAGAAAAATTAACTACTGAACTCAATGAAAAAGAAATAGAAACATAATTATAGATACTTGCTAATCTAAAGAATATAAAAGAAAATTATTACATGCACTGAAAAAAGAAAAGAAAAATACGAGGGTCGTTTGAAAGTCCGTGCAAAAATAAAAACTACTTAATTTTTGGGGGTAAACCTTTCTTATTTTTCAACATAGTCTCCTTTTAGGCTTATACACTTCGTCCAACGCTGCTCTAGTTTGTTGATTCCTTCCGAATAATAGGATTTGTCCAAGTCTGAAAAATAGCCATTCGTTTCTGCAATCACCTCTTCGTTTGAATAAAATCTTTTTCCCGCCAGCCATTTCTTCATATTGGGGAACAAATAGTAGTCCGAGGGAGCCAAGTCTGGAGAATAGGGGGGATGTGAAACGAGTTGGAACCCTATTTCCATTAATTTTGCGACCACAACTGCTGAGGTGTGAGCTGGTGCGTTGTCGTGATGGAAAAGGACTTTTTTTGTGGGGCCAATCGTGGGCGTTTTTCTTGCAGCTCGGTTTTCAAACGGTCCAATAACGATGAATAATATGCACCTGTAATAGTTTTACCCTTTTCCAGATAGTCGATGAGGATTATTCCTTGCGAAAACCCAAAAGACAGTCGCCATAATCTTTCCGGCCGAAGGAACGGTCTTCGCCTTTTTTTGGCGCAGATTCCCCCTTGGTAACCCATTGTTTAGATTGTTCTTTGGTCTCAGGAGTGTAGTGATGTATCCATGTTTCATCCACAGTGACGAAACGACGCTTAAAGTCCTGCGGATTCTTCTGGAACAGCTGCAAACCGTCCTTGCAACACTTCACACGATTTCGTTTTTGGTCAAGCGTGAGCAATCGCGGCACCCATCTTGCGGATAGCTTTTTCATGTCCAAATGTTGATGCAAAATATTATGTACCCGTTCATTCGAGATGCCCACAGCACTAGCAATCTCACGCACCTTCACTCTTCTGTCATACATCATCATATCATGGATTTTATCAATGATTTCTGGAGTAGTAAACTCAACAGGGCGTCCAGAACATTCAGCGTCACTTGTGCCCATATGGCCACTCCGAAAATTTTGAAACCACTTATAAACTGTTCTAATCGAAGGTGCAGAGTCACCATAATGTTTATCAAGCTTCTCTTTAGTCTCCTGAGGCGTTTTGCCTTTCATAAAGTAGTGTTTAATCAACACACGAAATTCTTTTTCGTCCATTTTTTGAAAATCACTCGACTTCCTCGATTCAAACGAATGCCGAACACAAAGAAATAGACCGATCTGGCTGAAACTTGGTGTGTGTTCTTCCAAGAGATGCTACTAACTAAACATAACCTCGATACGCGCCAGTGGTGCTATCTCTCTGACTTTGCACGGACTTTTCAAACGACCCTCGTACTAACACGGAATTTAGCTTAGATTTTTTAGTGATCTTTTATTCGACGAAGTACAAATTCAACGTTGATGAAAGTCATTAATAATAATAATGTTTTATTTTTTTTGAAAAAAGGTAGGGAAATACATTTTCATTCAAAATTAAAAAAAAAAACATTCTTCGCCATGGAAATTCCGTCTGCCGGAGGATTAACACACAGGCACAAAAATTACAAAATTAGAAAGAAAAATTAACTACTGAACTCAATGAAAAAGAAATAGAAACATAATTATAGATGCTTGCTAATCTAAAGAATATCAAAGAAAATTATTACATGCACTGAAAAAAGAAAAGAAAAATACATAAATAAATACAATAGAAAATAAGAAAACTGAAAAGTACCTTATTAGACGCAAAAAAAATGAATATTCCTAATTAATATATTTAATAGAAATACCCCACAAGTCTTGAAAAATAATAAGTGTGTAATGGTCAAATCGTATGTGGGCGATAATGCCCAGCATGTCAGCGCAAAGTCCATTAACAGTTTACAATCTTTCTCTGGAGAAGCGTTAAGAAAGGGCTGATCAGTGCTGATGCAGGAATAGGACTAAAGCCAAGGTTACCGCTTCCGCAGTACACTCGCACAGAAAAATGATACAAATCCTCCTCCCTCACAAAGAGGGATCACAAAGAGGGCAGTTAGTATCAGGAAGGTCAAGCCATGGCATGAAATTTAAATGTAAGAGCTCCATGAAAGTCATAACATCATCGAGAAACTACTATTGTACTTTACTACAATTCAACAAGTTTGTGGCCACGATAGCCGAGCGGCTATATACTAGACCCCGCAAAGCTAAGATGTATTGCTGCTGCCAAGATTAACGAGCGAGGAATTATTAATTCTAAGGTCGTAATTTTCTCGGATAGTCAGCCTGTTCAACGAGCTATTAGTTCCTACCAGGTCAACTCAAAACTGGTTTGGGACTGTCTGGGTGCCCTGAAGGTAAATTAGTGACCAGAATAAAGGTCTTTCTAGTTTAGGTACCTGGTCATTCAGGACATAAGGAAAACGAAGCGGCAGATTTACTGGCCCGGAAAGGCTCTGCGGGACACTTCGTTGGCCCGGTGCCCTGTTTTGGGATTCCGAGGTGTGTGAAGACTGCGGCCATTAAACTAGGGGTGCAGAATAGGTCTCAAGAGTGGTGTCAAGGCGAAGGAGTTCATTAAAGGCTATTCGCCGAGGCTGACTGCAGAATTAATCCGTCAAGACCGTGTGGGGCTATAAGGATGATTGTAGGCCTATTAACTGGGCCACTGCAGGCTGAGAAAACACATGCAACGCACGGGTTTGGCAGATGATAGCCTCTGTAGGTTCTGGTAGGAAAAGGAGGAAACGGCAATGCACGTGTTGTGTCAGTGTGAGGGGCTCATGTGGCTAAGGATGTTACTTCTCGAGGAGGAAAAAAACCAAGGCCTGTGAGCTTTACACCAAGAGTCACTCTCCAGCATTAAGAGTGATTAAAAGGACAGGTCTGGAGGGTGAGCTTTAAAGTGAGGGGAGCCACAATTGATCCAAAGGGTGTCACAGTGGCGTAGGCCTTGAGGCCGCCCTAGTTTAATCTAATCTAATCTAAGATGTATTGCGGTACCAGTCTAGGTCTTGGATTTTATTTCATGGTTAATATGAGAAATTTATAGTAAAGTGTTTGGTGGTTATAGGCTAGACCCGCAAAGCTAAGATGTATTGCAGTACTAGTCTAGCCCTTGGATTTTATTTAATGGTTAATATGAGACATTTATAGTAAAGTATGTTAGGCGGTGATAGGCTAGACCCGCAAAGCTAAGATGTATTGCGGTACTAGTCTAGCCCTTGGATTTTATTTAATGGTTGATATGAGTTTACAGTAAAATATGTTAGGCGGTTATAGGCTAAACCTGCAAAGCTAAGATGTATTGCAGTACTAGTCTAGCCCTTGTATTTTATTTAATGGTAAAGTATGTTTGCTAGTCGCCTCTGTCCACGATACCTAATTTGGGGGTTGGATTGGTAAAGCCTGCCTGAAAAAATAGGCATTACTATACTTTTTTTTTTACTATACTTAATAACAATTGCAAAAATGTCTGTTGAAAATATCAACTCATGAAACAATACTAGATTTATCATTCATTCCAGATATATCTTGATAAGTTTTGTTTACTAAAGCCTCCAAATTGCTTTATCTGCTTAATAAATGTTTACAAAAAAAAAAAAAAAAAGATCCATACAAAATAAATAAAAACATTAGAGGAAACAAACATGTATCCAAGAGAATATTAAAAGAAGTTGGCGTTGGCGATTTCACTTACGTAGTGGGTACATCCTCCCTTACTAGTGACGGGAGTAGAAGGAGTACTATCCTGTCACACTAGACGGGGATGTCAGCAGGACTTGGTAGCATTGAGTTTTCTTTCTTCTCGCTAACAAGCCTTGCTCTCAATATTCGCCTTCGTTGGTATTTTTTCCTTAGCCTTAGAGGAATATGCCAGTTTTCTTCATATACAGTCTGAGCTTTAGCAGCTTCTTATAAGCATTGAGCTTTGGTTAAAGCTTTTGGGGATGTAATAAATAAATGTATAAGGGTTGTGGTGAATATTGGGAAGGTTTTGGTCAATCTTATGTATCCTATTTTATTTTAGCAGTCGCCGGAAATAAGATTTTAGACACAATCAACCAAGCAGAAGCGTCATTTCACTGAATGAATAGTTCAGTTCTTATTTATTTTTTTGGGTGCTGATTAAGTATAACAGTTTTCTAACTCCATGCATAACATTTATGAGAATTCCAACCTTTTAAATTCTTCATAATAAGATCTCTTGCTAAAGACTTTTGACGTGAATACGTCTTTAAATTTGCTATCATATGGAGGCAATCCAAAAAACCTAATGATAACAAAATCGGGGAATACAGTTTTTGGCATTATAGTTTCGAATCTATCCTCTACATCCAAAATTAAATTAGACCACTGGATAGCTAAAGGATCAAAGAATTCATTACGATAAGCGAGGACTGTGACGCATCGCGCGCGGTGGAGGGGGAAGCGCCGCTATTTTGAGATCATTTTGCTGCGTATCGAGATTTGCAATTAGTATAACTTTTGACTAGGAAAAGCTACGATGTTCGTTTAAGTTTTAATCGTCAGCTGTCGTCACAATCTATCGATTGTATATAAAACATTAGTGTAAAATAGTGACAGTGAATATAGTAAGGTGTTAGAATAAAAAAATATTATCAAAAATATATAATGTTGGCCTATACGCGTCGAGTACAGCGATCGTATACGGTTGGAAAGGGCTTCTCAAGAACAGTCAAATGATAATAATAAAACATCATATGACCGAGTCAAGCTGTTGCCGGGAACGTAAAAGAATGAATGCGGCCGAGCGGATCAACAACGGCGGTGTCAGTACATCTGCAGCTGGGGCGGTTGAAATTATGCAAGTGGATGATGGAAATCGCTTCTACATCAACAACGGACTGTATAGGCATAGACTGTGTTTGATCGTCGATTATGAAGATCCAAACAGCTAGTGCACGTTTCATTACGACGTTTGCAAACAATCCATTCGGACATAATTGTGATGTGTGTGATCGTCTATGGTTTCTGCGCTCATTGAAGCTATCAAAAGAAAAACACTTACCGCTGCTTAATAATATATTATTATTATATTATAAAAAATATAACCCGTTACGTAAACGTATTCACGTACAAAGCACGGCCGGGTCCATGACACAGCTACAGTTTTTTCTCGCTAAAAAATAAACCCTCTGTTTAATTATGAGTTGACTAAAAAGTGACAGAAAGTTGACGAATCTCAATAATTTTAAAAATAAAATAGGTTGCTGCTGAAAAGTAAAGGAACAAAATATGTGGAGGTGAGTGGACTAAGGAGTAGCCATAGGAAGAGGCGGCACTTAATGGAGGCGGTAGAGAGTTTGGTAGCGCGATGTCACCAGCAGAGAGTGTACGTACAACATTGCCCGGAGGTAATTCTCAATATTCCATGCGGTTTAAAGTGATTAAGTCCAGAGGAGCAGGGGGCTAAGCGGTTAATCCGGGCTTTGCTACAGGTAATCACAGTTCCGGGAGCCTAGGCCAGAGAGAGTGAGTAGATTTCTATTCTCCCAGTTCTCTCTACAATCATTACACTGTAAGCAAAATGTCTCCTGCTAAATACTTGTAATATTTTATACACTTTACGAACTAGATTAGATTAAGAAGATGGTGCACGGTATACTGCAGCTAATAGAGGCTGAATGTAATATTCCTGTAGAATTAATAGAAGAAAAGCATTAAACCAAAAAAAGGTCCATGGTTTATACCACCAGTCGTTTTTGCTTATCAATTCTTCTGGTCTCTACAAGAAGACTAAGGTCTAATATTGCATCGCTATTAAACCGGATGCAAGCGACCGTTTCTTCTTCTCCAGCACAGAGGCTAGACTCACTCACTGTGGGACATACTAAAGATATATTTCCTTGGGAACTCCGTACGATTTTACAAAATCTATTTTGTGAAATCCCATTTCCGGTAAAAGCAGGTTTTTTTGTTTTAACATGAAAATTTAAAAACTCAGTGGTGTTTGATCGCAAATTATTCCAGAATAGAGAATAATAATAAGAATAAAGCGACGCTGATGTAACTTTTAGAAATACTAAAATTACATCCATCAAGTAACTGTGTTGAACAAGAATTAATTTTACACCAATGGGACTTCGCAATTTTATCGTTTAAACTAATGCTGGCCATTAAACTAAATGACACTCTTAATTTAGTTCCTATTTAATTAATAGTGTTACATTCAATGTTATTGTCTCATTCGTTAAATGTTATTTATTTTTCTCTTCTCCATTAGTTAGTATTATTTATTTTGTATTTTCATTTTTTATAATAAATAAATAATTCCTTGTGCTTCTTTATTACTTCCTCTAATTCGAAACAGGTATTTCCGGCGTCAGCTCGAAACTCGAAATCCGTAAGAACGCAAATTATTGTAGTAAGAGAATAGGGTAAACAATAACCTTACTTTAAGTAACCTTACAAGTCTCAGAATCCCCTAAATGTGTGAGAGAGAAGAAAGACAAACTTCAAAAAGAAAAGAGCTTAATTTTGCTCAAATTAATTAATCCGCTGAAATCCACCCAACTAGCTGATCTAATTTTATTAAAGTGTTTTCTCCAGTTTTCTTTGAAACTTTTTTGAAAATAACTTCAAAGATTTAATTTAAATTTTGGATTACTAAAAAAAAGTAAAGTATCGTAATGCCTATTTTTTTCAGGCAGACTTTACATCCAACTACTAAATTAGGGGTCGTGGACGGTGGCGACTAGCAAACACTTTACTATTTTCTCATATTAACCATTAAATAAAATCCAAGGGCTAGACTAGTACCGCAATACATCTTAGCTTTGCGGGTCTAGCCTATAACCGCCTAACAAACTTTACTATAAACTCATATTAACCATTAAATAAAATCCAAGGGCTAGACTAGTACCGCAATACAACTTAGCTTTGCGGGTCTAGCCTATAACCGCCTAACAAACTTTACTATAAACTCATATTAACCATTAAATAAAATCTAAGGGCTAGACTAGTACCGCAATACATCTTAGCTTTGCGGGTCTAGTCTATAACCGCTCGGCTATCGTGGCAAATTTTTGGAATACTATTTACCCATCTTAAATCCTTAGGACTGTTATGTGAAATGTTTTCTGAAAAAATAAAAAGAGTTTTAAGGATTTTCTATCCTGTTTCTGAGTTTATTTTTTTTGAAAATGGCTCCGACAATTTTCATTCAATTTTGGAAAACTTGAAAAGTCTGGAAAAGTTTAATAAATCTATCCACAACTAAATTAAAATTTTAATTAAAATAAGTCCATTTACAGAGTAGTTATCGTAGAATTTAATCATTTGTAATTTACGTTAAGTTAGAAATAGATGAAGTTTTATTTAGCCAAGTTATGGTAGAGTTACATTTCACGACTTATCTTGAATACAATCTTAGTTTTGCAAAATAGATTGCATAATCTCAAGGTCGGAAATGTTACCCTCATTTTATAACCAGACTCCATTATCTTATCACTGATCTAATAAACTAACTGTTTAGAATCACAGTCTAATTAGAGAAAATGTATGCATAAAAATGAACTATATACTGTTAATTGATTTACATTGATAAAAATAAACTAGGAAATAATTTTAATTCTAAGTTTAGATCACTCCCCACTTAAACCTATCGACGCTGGAGTTCCACAGGGCAGCATTCTGGGTCCTATTCTCTACTCCATTTACACTTCAGACATACCAACAGATCCTAACACCATACTTCTCACATACGCAGATGACACCGCCTCTAATCATGATCCTGTAATAGCTCACAGAAATCTGCAGTCACATCTCTCCTCATTAAAACAATGGTTCAAGAAATGGGCTATATTAAGCTTAATGAAATCAAGTCGCAAAATAGCACCTTCACTCTTCGTCGCATTACTCTTCCTACAGTCTTCTATAACCTAACATCTCTACCAGTAGTGAACGTTGCTCGCTACCTTGGGCTTTACTTAGACCGAAGACTTTCTTGGAACTTCCACACTAGACTTGAAAGAACAGAACTGAACAGACGCTATCGACTACTTAAAAGACTCTTAGGCTGGAAACATAGTGGAGCGGCGATGATAGCGAAGAGCAAAGCGGCGAGAATAAACACAAGTTAACATATGGGACCGCGCATAGTGGAGAGCAAAGCGAAGATAGAGCAACGCTATCTATAGAGAGTGTTTGTTTTCGCCGCTTTGCTCTTCGCTATCAGCGCCGCTTTGCTCGCCACTCCACTATGTTTCCAGCCTTAGACGATAGATCAAAACTCTCTCTAGGCAACACAAGATTGATTTATACCTCTATTTTGAAACCCATATAGAGGCGTTTGGGCTAGAGCTGTGGGGTTCAACCAAACGTTCCAATCTCCAAAGAATTTAATCTCTTCAATCTAAAATACTACGAACTATTGTACACGCTCCATTTCTCCAACCTGGACTATACACACTGTCCTTAACATTGCTTTTATCACCGAAGTTGTTAAAACAACTTACAGAAAACTCCACTCCAGCCTGCAATCTCACATCAATCCTCTAGCTCAAAATCTTTCTTCAAGAACTCTTCTTGACAACCCGGACAAGACCGTCTTAAAAGAAGAGAGTGGACTAACAGTCTAATATTTTGGAGTGTTACCACTGGGTAACTTCTCCACTCGTTACCCTTATCATTTGTTACTCCATTGTTATCGCTAATGCGTTGATTGTAGCGCTAATAAACCCCCCCCCCCCCCAAAAAAAATTAGATCAAATAGAAAGGAACACATTAATAACATTTAAGCCCGTTCCAAAGTTCTTTCTTGCTTTCCCACTTCCCTTGAGAACAGGAAATACTGAAAATCTTGCGATATTGAGATTTCACTAGAAAAATACTGAATATGAAAGAATAGTTTTTGTTTTTGTTTTTTAAGTTCTCGCAATAAACAAAAGAAAAAAGAAAAACGCAAATATGATTGGCTCAAAGAAAAAGAAAACAAACTACATAATGGATAATAGAAGTTTCAAGTTCAAACTTCTTAAAATTGCCTTCCCATTGTTGTGACTTCATTGTTTTCAAAACAATAACAATAAAAAATTAAAAAAAAAACCAAAAGTTAAAAAAAGGTTGTTTTCATTAAATTTCTCCCTTTATTCTTTTACCTAGTTTATGATTAAACTAGGGGCATTTTCTCCATTGTTCTTGCTCTTTTACATCGCCTTCCTCACTTTCTATTTTCTCAACACTTCTTCCATTGTCAGTTGGCTTTTATTTCTCCACCGCACGCGGAGGAAACGTTTAATGAAAAGGTGTTCTTTCTTTTTTCTGTAGTGGAAGTAGACGTTCATCTTTAAACGAACTAAACACCAGCCACTAAAGTACTTGCTTTCTTTCCTCTCTGGTCTTTCTTCTACGCAGTCTTTCTTTTTTTAATCGGGCTTTCTTTTATGCCATTCCTCATTTTTTTCTTTTTTCTCTTTGTTTTAAGCAAATATTTTTTTTTGTTTTTTTAATTTTTTAAAGAGTTTTTACCAAATAAGGAAGGGAGATTGCTGCAATTTCCGGTTATCGTAACTTCTTACTTTTTTTTTTTTGTTTTTTGTCTGTTTTTAATGTTGGAAAAATGTTATTATTTTACAATCATGCTTTCAGGAAAAGGAAGAAAATAAAAAATCTTGAGGAAAACTCAAATTTTTTCTCTCTTTTTTAAAATTTATTTCGTAATTTACAATCTGTGTACATTGTATACAATAAGTAAATATGGAGAGAGTGATGAACTGGTGCGGGAGGAGAGCAGGAGGAGAGAAACTACCCAGCGGTAGCACTTTATATAGGAGAGAGGAGAATGTGAGGAGGAGAGAGGAGAGATAGGAGAATAATGGCGTTTAGGCCTTCAGCTCAGAAGGAAGTCGCGGGGCCACTGGCGAATCAGTCGGCGAGGAGTATTAGGGTTGTCAGAGGAAGCGAGAGACTGTACAAGAGGATTAGAGCTAGTCGAGAGAGAGCAGTATGGAAATTTTGGTATTTAGTCTTGACGAGTTGGTCTATGAAGGGAATGTTGAGGTCATACGAGGGTCGTTTGAAAAGTCCGTGCAAAGTCAGAGAGCTAGCACCACTGGCGCGTATCGAGTTTATGTTTAGTTAGTAGCATCTCTTGGAAGAACACACACCAAGTTTCAGCCAGATCGGTCTATTTCTTTGTGTTTGGCATTCGTTTGAATCGAGGAAGTCGAGTGATTTTCAAAAAATGGACGAAAAAGAATTTCGTGTGTTGATTAAACACTACTTTATGAAAGGCATAACGCCTCAGGAGACTAAAGAGAAGCTTGATAAACCTTATGGTGACTCTGCACCTTCGATTAGAACAGTTTATAAGTGGTTTCAAAATTTTCGGAGTGGCCATATGAGCACAAGTGACGCTGAACGTTCTGGACGGTTACTACTCCAGAAATCATTGATAAAATCCATGATAAGGTGATGGATGACAGAAGAGTGAAGGATTGCTAGTGCTGTGGGCATCTCGAATGAACGGGTACATAATATTTTGCATCAACATTTGGACATGACAAAGCTATCCGCAAGATGGGTGCCGCGATTGCTAACGCTTGACCAAAAACGAAATCGTGTGAAGTGTTGCAAGGACGGTTTGCAGCTGTTCCAGAAGAATCCGCAGGACTTTAAGCGTCGTTTCGTCACTGTGGATGAAACATGGATACATCACTACACTCCTGAGACCAAAGAACAATCTAAACAATGGGTTACCAAGGGGGAATCTGCGCCAAAAAAGGCGAAGACCGTTCCTTCGGCTGGAAAGATTATGGCGACTGTCTTTTGGGATTCGCAAGGAATAATCCTCATCGACTATCTGGAAAAGGGTAAAAGTATTACAGGTGCATATTATTCATCGTTATTGGACCGTTTGAAAACCGAGCTGCAAGAAAAACGCCCACGATTGGCCCACAAAAAAGTCCTTTTCCATCCCGACAACGCACCAGCTCACACCTCAGCAGTTGTGGTCGCAAAATTAATGGAAATAGGGTTCCAACTCGTTTCACATCCCCCCTATTCTCCAGACTTGGCTCCCTCGGACTACTATTTGTTCCCCAATATGAAGAAATGGCTGGCGGGAAAAAGATTTTATTCAAACGAGGAGGTGATTGCAGAAACGAATGGCTATTTTTCAGACTTGGACAAATCCTATTATTCGGAAGGGATCAACAAACTAGAGCAGCGTTGGACCAAGTGTATAAGCCTAAAAGGAGACTATGTTGAAAAATAAAAAAGGTTTACCCCAAAAAATTAAGTAGTTTTTATTTTTGCACGGACTTTTCAAACGACCCTCGTAGTGAAGAGTAAGGCAGCTATCTGTCGGCAGTAGGCCGTTAATGTAATTCAAGTATCTTTCAAGACAAGAAAAATCGATTTCAATCGATTATACAAAAACGATTCATATTGTATTGAACGAGCGTTTTGACCAGGAGTGTCTCCTCTTTTTGAAGGTACAGTTCCATCGAATCATTTTTTTTTTTCTTTTTGCACTGATTATTTGATACAATCGAAAAAGCACCAAATATTTATATAAGATTATTATCATTGATTTTTCTCTGTTAAAGCACCCTGATCGGTTTCGTACTTTCTTCCATCACCAGAGGCAGAAATTTTGATGGCACTCGCTGACTTTAAGAGGAGCTCCCTCAACATTATAAGTAGGTAATGCAGTGGCGTTTCTTCCTATTTTGAATAAACTCTCGAGGTTGCCCCATTTCGAGTTAAAAAACATACGCTAACTTTAAAGAAATTCATTAGTTACCATTTTCTTAAAAACAAAATGGATCTAAAAATGGCCCCGCGATTTCCTCACTTCCTAACCTCCTCCTTTAACCAAGAGGGTACCGGATGACTTCTCATCCTCTTGGCTGTGGCGCCAAACTAGTACGGAAACTTAGCCTTTATTATTTGTTTTGTATATACCCATTTACTCTAATGTATACCGGGTGAACCAGTAAGTATTGTCCATAGGCCTACTGGGTGTAGTACAGCTAAAGTGGAGTTCAATGACGTATTGACCAACTTCATATTTTCCACTGTTCTTGAGTGACGTCACTTTAAATGTTTTTTCCTAAAAATCATTACTTTTTTTGCAATAAAAATGTTATTACTCAGAAAGTTATAGTCCGAATTCGATTCTGGATGACACAGTTAGAAAGACACGATAGATTTTCTAAAAAATGATACCATTTCGAAGCATAAGTTATTCTCCAAACAGCCTCAATCTTCCTCCTGGATACTGGGAAAAATAAAAGTAATCGAAATTTTTAAGAAAACTCATTAGGTCCTTACGTGATCATTATCAGACCTAGGTGCTGGCCACTTTTTAGTAAAGTTTCCTTGTTTAATGGGCTTTCAAACGGTGTATCATTTTCCACGATTCCTTTTATCTTTGTATGAGAAATTACGTTTGTTTTACAAGAAAACTTGTTCACGAGCACTCAACGTGTAAGTTTACTCAAATTGTTTAATTCATTGAAAACTCTTTTAGATGGACCAATAGTCAATTTTTAAAGTAGATTGTCTTAAAATAAGGAAGACTGGTTCATCCTGTATAGTAGGATGTTGCAAAGCAAAGACACACACACACACACACACACACGCACACACAAAATACTAATAATAAATAATATGGTGTGTGTACAGATCAGTTCGTAAATACAGTTTTTTTCGTATTTAAAAGGCGGCAAAAAGTAAACTGCCAGCGGAAACTGGCAACAGAAGATCTGCATACAATAAGATGGCTGTGACTTCCTGTTAAATGAGATCAAGAGGAAGTAAAAAAAATATAATGAAACAATCTTGTAATAATTTTGAAAAAAAAAGCAGTTTAAAAAAATGGACTAATAACTCACGAGAGTTAGACAAGTGGAGAAAAAATTGTAACATTCGGTAGTATCGCAACAAAATGGTGGATGACTTTTTTTTTGTTGCTATAACAACGTGAAAATACCAGCTTTTTGGAAAATGTCTTATCAATGGACAAAGTTTCATCAGTGGACCAATGGAGGAATCAAAAAGCTTGATTGTCAGTTTAGAACTACGAGGGATGGTGAGTATGATGGACGAACTGAATGACAATGATAACTGCTGATATTCACCTGCTGCTGCTCCCTTAATGTAGCTCTGAGAGAAGAGAAATTGTAATTTTCTCTTTTGAATACAGTCCTCTCTGTCCACAAAACTGGAAGAGAATGAGAAATATTTGATGATCAACTGAGAAGAGAGAGAGAGAGAGAGAGATCTCTTGCTGACTCTAGCAAAGCCCTTCTCTCTGGTCCCATGGTCCCTCCCTCAACCGGAAGCACACGGCTCTCTTGATTCATTCACAAACACACAGAAACACCATCCACAACTTTCAGCAGCCATTCATATTGTTTGCCAGTAAATTGTTCTAATTGACCAGAATAGTGTTTCCACTGAAGATGGACAACAACGAGTTCGTTTCTCATCATCGCCCAGCCTCCGCACGGTAAAGCCTAGTGTTGCTGTTGTTGTTGCTGGAATGATATCACCTCTGGTAACATTTTCTTTGTTTTGCACTGGCTGTTCTAACCTCTATCGGAGAGCCACCGCTTAGTACTGGGTGATGATACACTTCAACCAGGATGCTGTGGCAAAGCCTAAAGCTTTTCATTGTCTAGTCATTCATCAATCACTCTTTATTTCACAATCAATTTGTATTCATTCAGTACAAATGATTCAAAACCTATTATTATTAAAATATTTCAATCAATATAATAGTAATTAAAAAAAAGGGGGGAAATGTACGGTTATATCCGCTGAACTGGATAATACTATATCTTTGATTTTAACCATAACATATTTAACGTAGTTTCGTCCTTCATCAGAGGTTTGATTGAAGCTGATGAGAATAATTCGCCTTTTCTTAAATTAAAGTTGTTTTTTTGGTTTCATTCACTTTAATTTTGTAAGCGATTATTTTAATCACTTTAAATCATATTAATTATTTAATAATTGTAATAATTAGGGTGTAAGATATAACAAAAGATATCTGATAGGGTAAAGTCGGGTGAGATGGCCAATCGGGAGAGATGGCCAAATTTAACCGAAATTTAACCGACGGCGCTGCGTGACCTCTCCAGTGATGAACCTTCATGCCTGACTACAGTGAGTACATTTTGGTCTGCGTCAAAGCGTTATTAATTAACTCAGAGAATAAAAACATTATCGCCTCAACAAAAAATTTTATGATAGTTGCATATTGCGTGCTGCCATTCATTTTTTCTAATATTTTTACGTTTTATTAGTGCAATTTCATTTACAATATGTGGCCATCTCTCCCAAGTTACAAGATAATCTGCACAGAGCTTCCTATTAAAGAAAAGTTAGAAAGAGAGAGAAAAAGAGAACGATAGAAAAACCTAACATCCGGTTGTAGAAAACGGAAGTTAAAGCGTTACAAACGCGCTCTAGTATCCGGCCACAATAAAACACATTGTTCCACTACCACCTCAATAATACATTGCGGTCTTCTTCTTGTAAGTTTAATGAGGATTGTTCCTCAATCTGCTAAGGGTGGAAGGATCCTATATATTAGTATCCCTTTGTTACTTCCATAGTTACTTGGAGTTTTGGTGATCAGTTAAGGGAAGTAGTTAGTGGGAACTCAGAGCAAGAGTGAGAGAGACAGATAGTCCTAGAGTTGTGAACTGAGAATTTAGGAGTGGCGGGGGAAGCTGCGATCGGAACAAGGACCAAACGTTATTAGCTCTGTTTGACAAACATCGCCTCAAGTTAATAGTAAAGTGATGGCGTAGGCAAATCGTGATAAAAGCGCCAATAACAGAGTCGGGCCGGATATTAACATTCAAGTCTAACTGTGGATTGGATAATTAAAGCTAGGTTTTGTTTCCTTGTACTTTAGTGACGTCATCATTTGAGGAAAAAAGAAAATTACAGCCTAAGAAATTCTTCTTTTTTTTTTTTTTTTCTTTAAAAGAAATATTTTCAAATAAGAAGACCAAAGATGACAAATTAAAGTAGATCGCAAAGAAAAAGGAAGTCAACGGAATTCAAAAAGAATATTTCCCGTGTTAACTAAAATCGAAAATGGAAAATAGATTATTTTTGGCTTCTTAGAAGATAAAACTTAAGATCGACCGAGAGTGGTTCAAAATTTATATTTATTTTTCTTTATTAATTATACAGGGTGTTTCAGGGTTAAGTGTCCTAACTGAAAAGATGAATTTAGGACCTCAAAACAAGAAAAAAATTGTCCTATGAAGGTATGCCCGTTAACGCTTTGTTTGTGAGATATTCACGTCTAAAGATTTAAGATACAAACTAGGCTTAATCCGGACACATTTCTGCAGTTTCGTAGTAATGATTATTACATTTTGATTGAAGTTGTTCCACCTCCACTCAGAAGGAACTCATGGTTTTAATTAGATGATTGTCCAGCACATTGTGGCAGAGGTCCACCACAGTGGCTAAATCAACATTATCCCAATCGATGGTTTGGCCGAGCAGGACCGGTGGCTTAGCCTGCTTGCTCTCCAGATCTGACACCAATGGATTGTTTTTGCTTGGGGTGCCATTAAAGGAAAAGTCTATGAAATGCCGGCCTATGATCTTCATTCTTTAAGAAGAAGAGTAATTGAATTAATAACAACAATCCAGTGCCGTTCGGCTATTGCTGCTGTGGAAGAAAGGTACCGATTCCTCATTTTCTTTATTATTTATTTATTTAATTGTCATTATTTTCTATTAATAAATTAATTGGAAGACACTATTAATTTTTTTTTATTATAACCTACCTAATAATAATTCATAAAATAGAAATCTTTAGAAGTGAATATCTCATAAACAAAGCGTTACTGGGCATACCTTCATAGAATTTTTTTTTTCCTGTTTTGAGGTCCTAAATTCATATTTTCGGATAGGACACTTAACCCTGAAACACCCTGTATAATTATAATCTATAAAATTAGAATTTATGTGTTTAAGCAGATGATGAGATGAGAGTTTAGCATCAGAATTTAATTTCTAAATGAAATACTGAGTAAACCAATAAGAAAGCATGTCTTTAGATTGGGTTTTAGAATCGACAAAACCAGCTAAGAATAGAAGTTGAAGTGAAAAAGCTGTCTATCTACAGAAAGGTTGTGTATGAAGGAATCGAAATAGAGTGTTAGGGAAGATTCGCACATCGCGAGAGGAGAGATGCTGTTAAGTGAATAAATTATTCTGACCGTGAGTGGAGTCTGCATGAGGTTTCCATACTCTCCCTAGAGAATAGACTTCAAGAGCACGTCTCTCTCCAACAAGCACAGCTACCCAAGTACAAGAGAACCTCTACCTTGCCATCAAGCTAAGAGTGGGAAAATACCACACTAAATCTGGGCACAAAAGTAAAGCCCTAAGTCAATATTTACTTTTCAATATTAATGCAACGCCCAAAGTAGATATAAAGTGTTGTTGATAAGACTTAATACTTGTCTGCACTTTTAATTGTTGCCCGGGCTTCTACTTTTAGAACTTTAATATTCTTTGCTAAGTAAATTCATTACATTAACCAAGGGATTTACTTAACCTAAATTTATTTTTAAGTGATTTTATATCCATCGTTAAAACAATATTATTCGCTTGAAGGGGAAATCTAAATCTGTACCCTCCAAAGCTTCTAGAGTACTTAGAATTAACTATAAAAATGACAGCTAGAGGCTGCCTAGTCTGATTAGACTTTCTAATCTGTCTAGGTAGTCTAATCTGTCTAGTCTACCTAGGCCAGTGGTTCTTAATCTCTTCAAAGACGCGGAACACAATTATGTATATATTTTTCTCGTGGAACACTAACATTAAAAAATTTGAAATTCGGTATTTAGCAAGTACTTGAAATTAATGAATAATAAAAAATCGAATATAAGTTTCAAAAAAGATATATGTATTAATTAAAATTAAAAAGGATAATTAATTATTACATAGTTTTAAAAAATAAATTCTGAAAATGAAATTAATCAAATAATGAACATAAAAGTACGTTGCTACAAATAACAAATGTTGTAAAAGACTATGACTCAAAAAGATAGGCCAGCTTTGGTAGTAGAAAATTGAAATTTAAAAAAAAGGAATGATTTTTTGTTTTCGAATCTTTCTTAAGTTACTATTTTTCAATACATTTAAAATTGAAATTTTGCGGAACACTTGGACCATATTTGCGGAACACCGGTTAAGAACCACTGTCCTAGGCTGTCTAATCTGTTTAGGCTGTCTAGACTATCTAGTCTGTCTAGGATGTCTAAGCTGTCTCATCCATCTAGTCTTATTAAGTCTCACTATTTTTCTTAATTTAGTGCTACAATGAAATCGATCTCGAACATTCTTTAAACCAAGAATGGTGTCTTCTGTGCTTCCACTAAGTCTTTCTTGTATTTTTACCATACATAATCAGTTGCAACACTTTGTACTGTCATCTCCACATGATGTTACTGCATAAGTGAGGCAAAACGTTAAGGATTCCATGAACAATCAGTGTAGAAACGTCATTTATCGCTTGTCATATTGTAATGCAATCGCCACTTTTGAAGCTTCTGGTGAAAAAGTCACCCCTTTGTTTGCTGGCATTCGTAATATCCATGTTTACGGCAAGTGATACTGCCGGCTGTTGATAGGAGAGAAGATCAAACGACTAGTGGGTAAAGATCCAGGTAGTTCATAAAAAGGGCAGGAGGCTTTGATCTACCTCTGAACTTACAACAAGATGCTGCACTGATTTAATGTTCAGGGCCCGTTCCTTCTCTTAATAATTAAAACAAAAAGCTTCAAATTAACTTAGATTAACGTTTTTTACTGTATTGGTAAAAAATATATTATTAAGTAAGCAAAGTATTCGATGAACACTTAATTGTAATTAGGTATCGCAGAAATTATTATCACAATTAGGGATGTTGGAGATCATAGTTACCTGTAAGTCACTCGCTAAGATTAATGAACAAGGTAGGCGACATGCCCTTTAACTTCTGTTCCTTTGAATGTTTGCTACAGCCCAAGCAGAACCCACCAATAAAAATTCTGTTTCTTGGAGTTTAGAGTTAGCATCAAAGTTTTGTGAAAGAGGTTTTAAGATAGACAAACACAAAGACAGACATTAAACGAACTTAAATACAACCATTTTAGTCCATTCAATCTTCCAATTTTGCCAGAACCAATGAAAGTGAATACAGACTGATCCATCAATGGTTTTAATCAAGTTTTGTACACAAGCACCAATAGAAAGGCAGAAAGACAAAAGCTCTCTATATTTGCACACTAGCAAAAAGATTAATGTCATTACAATGCCTGTTACATTAGCGTGGGCGAGATAAAGTTTAACAGAATGGGAATCTCAAATTCACTTAAATTCTTTATCAGTATATACAATAGTAAATGAATTTAAATTTAATTGATCTTTTTCCCCCATTTCTGAGGGTTCGTTAGATCACATCTCTGCAGGCCTTGAGTATAATTCTGTTAGTGGTGTCCATATTGTATGGTTAAGCTGGGATACCCTTAAGACCGCCAAGAGCCCTGAACAAAAGAAAACTCCACTTCTCCCCGCAGACAATCTAAAGAATAACAACATCCTGGGTGAATTACACGACTTCACTTGTATCTTCAAACCTTCCTAATAATAGTAGCAAATAGCAAGGGAAGGGATCCGATCTGTGAAAGGAAGTATACGAGGGTCGTTTGAAAAGTCCGTGCAAAAATAAAAACTACTTAATTTTTTGGGGTAAACCTTTTTTATTTTTCAACATAGTCTCCTTTTAGGCTTATATACTTCGTCCAACGCTGCTCTAGTTTGTTGATCCCTTCCGAATAATAGGATTTGTCCAAGTCTGAAAAATAGCCATTCGTTTCTGCAATCACCTCCTCGTTAGAATAAAATCTTTTTCCCGCCAGCCATTTCTTCATATTGGGGAACAAATAGTAGTCCGAGGGAGCCAAGTCTGGAGAATAGGGGGGATTTGAAACGAGTTGGAACCCTATTTCCATTAATTTTGCGACCACAACTGCTGAGGTGTGAGCTGGTGCGTTGTCGTGATGGAAAAGGACTTTTTTGTGGGCCAATCGTTGGCGTTTTTCTTGCAGCTCGGTTTTCAAACGGTCCAATAACGATGAATAATATGCACCTGTAATAGTTTTACCCTTTTCCAGATAGTCGATGAGGATTATTCCTTGCGAATCCCAAAAGACAGTCGCCATAATCTTTCCGGCCGAAGGAACGGTCTTCGCCTTTTTTGGCGCAGATTCCCCCTTGGTAACCCATTGTTTAGATTGTTCTTTGGTCTCAGGAGTTCAGTGATGTATCCATGTTTCATGCACAGTGACGAAACGACGCTTAAAGTCCTGCGGATTCTTCTGGAACAGCTGCAAACCGTCCTTGAAACATATCACACGATTTCGTTTTTGGTCAAGCGTGAGCAATCGCGGCACCCATCTTGCGGATAGCTTTGTCATGTCCAAATGTTGATGCAAAATATTATGTACCCGTTCATTCGAGATGCCCCCAGCACTAGCAATCTCACGCACCTTCACTCTTCTGTCATCCATCACCATATCATGGATTTTATCAATGATTTCTGGAGTAGTAACCTCAACAGGGCGTCCAGAACGTTCAGCGTCACTTGTGCCCATATGGCCACTCCGAAAATTTTGAAACCACTTATAAACTGTTCTAATCGAAGGTACAGAGTCACCATAATGTTTATCAAGCTTCTCTTTAGTCTGCTGAGGCGTTTTGCCTTTCATAAAGTAGTGTTTAATCAACACACGAAATTCTTTTTCGTCCATTTTTTGAAAATCACTCGACTTCCTCGATTCAAACGAATGCCAAACACAAAGAAATAGACCGATCTGGCTGAAACTTGGTGTGTGTTCTTCCAAGAGATGCTACTAACTAAACATAACCTCGATACGCGCCAGTGGTGCTATCTCTCTGACTTTGCACGAACTTTTCAAACGACCCTCGTATATTGGGTTGAAGACGCGGAAGTTACTGGGTTCGAGTTCTACTGGGTAAAACCATAGATTTTCTTTTCTTAGAAGCTACTTCTGGTCATCATATTCTGGGCATAGTCTTCTAAAACGAGAGACATACTACCCAGAGGTCAGCAGTGAACTGAGAAGGCTCCAGTATTGATGCAACTTGAATAATATTGGTAGAAATGATACAGAACAAAAAATAATTGCTATTTCAGTCGTGATACATTTATTCTGCCGAGCTTTCGACCTAGGGACTAGGGTCTTCTTCAGGGCTAGTTTACAAAGTAATATTTTTAAATTACAGGGTTGGTGTGTGTCTTCTGTTTTGTCTGTTCATGGACTGAGTGTGATCGGTCTGTGTGTGATGTGTGTTAACATCCTATTGAAACTATGAAACAGTCACCAAAAATAATGAACAACAACTAATTTTAACTTTGTTCCAATAATTTCCTTATAAAATTTGTTATGCAGGAAGAAGTAATATAAGATGATTGGTAAAGAGAAAATGTGTACGGAAAATTAAACACAATTTCCTCCTAAAAAAACTTTTTGATCAGCGATTTTCTTAAAGAAAATTCGTTCTAACTTCAAGGCCAATGATGTCGACTTCAATAAGATATCAATCTAAGCTACATTCTTTATTTTTTATTTCTTGTTTTTCTTGTATTGTTTGTTAATTCTATTTTCAAACAAATAACCATATTTTGTTCTTGAACATTTTCTTGGGTTTTCCCAAGAACTTGGTAGCAAAAAAAGAAATTTTTATTGGAAAAGTTTTCTGCAAAAAGGTGATTTTCTTTTCCAAATTTTACCACTTAGTTCTGAGCTTTTTTCCTTACTGTCAACTTGCTAAAGTTTCGACTTCTTCATTTTACTTTTAGATCGAAGGCTTGAAGGTGTGGTCCAAATATGATCGAATCTATTGATGTTGATAAGAAATACCATTTTCAATATACGCTCGTAATTATAATCGTGCAGAAACTATCCTTATCAGTGAACTATACTCGTACTTACGTATAAGAGAGAGGCGTGGGAAGCGTCTCCGTAATATTAACTGCTTATCCTGTGAAGAAAATAAATCGACACGTATTCGGCTGTTCATCTGATTGGTTGACTTAAACTGAACGTCAAAATTTGGCAACACCTAGCTACCAGCGATTTTTTTCCAAATTAATATATTTTAATCACAAAATATTTCTCAAAAACTCATAACTCACAGGGTCTCATTAGAATGTTATAATATAAATAATATAAACATGTAAAATGATCTCCAAAATAAAGATAAAAGAAATTGTAGCAATAAATGTCTGATAAAGATAAAAGGATCCTAAGAACAGAAATTTCCACCGTATTGGGTATTTTATACCATATCCCTTCATCTCCCTCTTACGGTCTTCGTCTAAGAGGATTTAAGTGGGTGCAAAGCTGGCTCGTGCTTGTGGATTGTTAGTATCTAACCCTAAGTTCAGGAATCCAGAACAGCAAATCACACACAGAGAGAGAATCTCCTGCTATAATCCGCCTTCTCACTGTACTCAATATCCCAAATACTAGAAAAGGGAGTATTCCCTTATAAAGGGATCTAAAAAGGATTTATCCTTCAGGACAAAATCAAAAAAAATATAATATTGCCTAATCCCCGGGGGAATTGCAACTTTGTCTTTATTTTTATTCGATCTTTTTTTCACAGCTCTTGTTTAAAGCATGTTTATAAATATTTAATATTTATGATAATTAATTTAAATTTCTGTTTATATTCTACTCTTTTCCGAGCGGAAATACATGTTTAGTGTTCCCTAAATTTTGAAGTAATTTCAACAATTGAAATTACAACTGCAAGTGTAATTGCTTCTGCAACAAGGCAATCAAGTTACTGATGCTATAACAGTAGTTACGTCTCACTTCAATGAATCCATTATTGACTTTTTTAACGCTGATTTAACAGCACAGTCTCAGTCTAAAATTGGGATTGGGCACGAAAAGACATACATAGATAAAGGCTGTTGAATGAGATGGAAGGAATGGCGATAGTGAAACGTCTGGTAACGGGAAGTCCCCAGGGCCAATGGCGGATTCAGGTGGATCATCAGGAATGACAGTAGGAGCGAGAGATTGTACGAAAAGATTAGAGCTAGCTGAGAGAGCAGTATGGTACTAGTGATATTTCATCTAGGCAAGTTCTTGTACGAATGGGATGTTAAAATCAGTGTGAAGAGGGAGGTTAGTCACCGTAGAAAGGAGAGTCAACTATCTGTCGGAGTAGTTTTGACAGAAATGTACGTACAGTCCGTATATTTGTAGGTTTGGCTGAACTCCACAGCTCTAGTCCGTAAGTCCACTTAGTTTCCAGAATTGTCTAATATATTATTTTTATAGAAATGAAACCCTGGAGCACTTTCTCTTTGTCTGTCCGCTGTACTCTCCACTGGGAAGACACTACTTGGGAGAGTTCCACCAAAAAGAGTCCCAATTAATAAATATTCTAATACAAGTAAACACATAAGATCTACCTAAATAAGATCTACCATTATGTTATAGAATCTTTAAAACTAAGATCATTTGTAAGAAACGAATAAAGAAATAGAATTTATTGTAGCTAAAATGTTTAATTTACATCAGTATGATTATTATTATCTTTTGGTTTACACAGAAATCTTTAATTTTCTTTAATTTATTTTATTACTTTGCAACAAGTGGTTATTTAAAATTATTGAGCACTTCGGAACCCCTGTAATATGTAAATTTACATAAAATACTGAAATTTATCTATCCATCTATCTTATATATCTTTTATTTCATCTGATCTATACAGAGTGTACGTTACAGTGGAGTTGGCACTAAATATGTTACGATACTCGTATTGTGTAGAATATCAGTTGTTTGAGTTCTACAGGCAATTTGAAGCGTCGTCCAAACAATCTTTTAATAGTGAAAAGCCTCCCAAGACAGCCGCATCAGGTCTGATCAAGAAAGAAGACTACTGTTGAAGAAGGCAGATGCCCCACCGGAAATAAACGTTGCAATGTCTGTAGATAGTGGGGCTTTACTGAGATGTTCTCTACTTCCTCTTAAATGAGTAAGAAAAAATACTGCGATCGTGCCCCAATTTCCAATATCGCGCGTTTTCACAGGACTTCTTGGAGAGAGGCTTGGGTAACCCTTTCTTCTACATTGCCGTTATGCATGGGCCTCCCTAATATATATTGCTGAAATCCTAATTTTGAAGAAAATGCCATTACCGGAAATACTACGTCATTGATTGGACTTTTTACTGGGGGAAAAAAATTCGCTCGAATACAATTTCCTTTAAAGAAAAGTGACGTCTAGAGAGAGAGAGAGAGAGAGATAAAAATATGAAAGTGTTGAAAATGAGATTTTTAAATTACAACACCTTGAGATGTTTCTGTATTTGAGTTAATTCAAGGTAGCAATAACTGGGCGCTATTGCTACACGAAGATAAATCTGCTATTTGGCATGGTGAACTAGTAATAGGTAAAGTAAGGGCATGGGGAAATGTGACCTAAGGGCAAGCAATCAAAGTACCATAAACCAATATTTAACCCCCTCCACGTAATATTGCCTTCATCGCAAATAAAAAGAAAAATTGCGACATATCCTATATATAAATAGAGTATATAAAGTAGAAAAGTTAATCTGAAATTGTTTCAAATATATCGATAAAAATTTAATGTAATCTAAGTTTCAGATAAATTTGATTTAATTTAAGTTCTTTATTATGCATCTGTTTTACAGGCGGAGTTGGCCGCCATTGAGATGGCAGCTACTTTACTCCGCTGGAAGGGATTTGCCGATACTGATATTACGGTTCTTCACGGATAGCCAGGCTGCAATTAAAGCTCTGGCCTCCCCTAGTAAGAACCTAATTTCGGTCAATTCTTGTCACGTTGCTCTCACTTTGTTAGGGAGCTTTGAATACTGTTTCGGTCGCTTGGTCCCCTCTGGTCACTCCGTGATTCCGGTTAACGAACTTGCTGATGAAACAGCAAAGGAAGGAGCTGCGATGATAACAGTGACTCCTCAGCCCATTATCCCTGTATGCTATCGACCTGTTGTAGAACAGAGGTGGAGCAGTGGATTTTTGAAGGAACATCGGAAACGGTGGAGGTCCTGGAGCTGACTGCCGTCAGGCTAAAAAGAAATTCTTGGCCAGTCAAAAAACGGCTATAGTTGGTTTTAGCAGGTCCCGGATCCGCCAGCTAAGTTCAGGTGTTGTGAGTGGACATGCGAATTTAGCGTATCATCTTTTCAAATGCGGCCTTACCCAGTCTCGCCAATCTGCGCTGGCTGTGGTGAGTCCGATGAGACTGTGCGACACTTTGTAAAGGTGTGCCCCGTTTATTCTGAAAACTAGATTTCAGGTTCTTCGGGAGGTTAAAGGTTTCCCTGCCTGAGATTGTAGCATCTAGTAATCTTTACCAGAACTTTCTAGGTTTATTCCAGTGCACTGTAGCGATTGAGTCGCCATGCTCCCTAGTGTCCTGTTACTACTTTATTAGTTTATTATATTAGCATCTGGCAACCTTTAGCCGGATTTGTTTTAAAGCCCCGGTATCTCTTATGAGATGAGGGGTGGACGGGGAACAATGGGCATTTTGGATTGCCTGCGTTCCTTCCCCTTTTTGGTGGAACCGCCCTTCTAATACAATCTAATCTAATCTAAGTTCTTTGTTGTACTATTTTGACCAACTTTGGTAAATGAGGTTTACGTCAAGAACATGCATAAATCCATTG
Organism: Rhodnius prolixus; assembly: GCF_049639745.1. NCBI lineage: Eukaryota > Metazoa > Arthropoda > Insecta > Hemiptera > Reduviidae > Rhodnius > Rhodnius prolixus. Next base: position 5,934,645 of record NW_027411583.1, on the reverse strand, counting down.
GTTAGGGTCCGTGAATTTGCACTTCCTTTGAGGTGCGAATTCGCAGGATTTTCCTGAATCAAGTTTTAAATAAAAGGTGTGCAATATACCCAGTTTTTCTTTGAGAAATTTCATTCTTGATCCTGTTTTTTTTTTTTTTTTTTTTTTTTTTTTTTTTTTTTTTTTTTTTTTTTTTTTTTTTTTTTTTAGCCTGTTATTTTCACCCTGATAGATTTTTACCCAGAACTTTATTATCTTGGTATCTCTGGTACCAAAATGAAATATCTATTTTCCCTACTTGATGCAAACTGGCTATAAAAACACGTAAATCACTTCAGCAAAAACCAGTTTTTTGGTCCTTTAAGGATGTCAAAAAGGTATACTTCCTGGCCACGATTGCAATACTTCCTCTTAAGAAAAAGAAAAAAACTTATTACAGTGTGAGTGTCCACTGAACATAGTTTTAAATTTTTTCTTAAAAAAGTTAATTTAATAGATTTACATGTCGTACTAAAAGAAATTTTACAAAGAAATTAAACTTTTGTTTTATTTAATTTCAAATTTTGTAAATGATATTTTAACCTTATTTATGGGTAGGTACTCTAGTTAAAGGGCGTAGGAATTACCCCCATTTACTTTGGGAATGGCAAGAGATAAGCGGGGTTAATATGTTACTGATGTTAGTGTAGTACGTATGAATCAATTACATCACACCTTCACCACAAACCCAAACCATTCACTTACTAATACGAACATGAGTGCGGTTAGTACGTCACTATCTTGTTGGCCTTTACTATGAAGGCTCGTACATATAGAGAAGGTGTGTGGGGGGGGGGCCGAGGGCTTGATGATTATGATGACTATGATGAGATGGGTAGTTTAATGATCTTATCATGATGAACACACTCATATTAGGTTCCATATTTACATATATATGTATATCTACTAAAATAGTATGAGATCGTATATGTATGTTAGTGCATCTATATTGTAGTTCTGGATTCACATCCACCCGGAACCCCACTACAAAACCGAACTCATAAATCATATACGTCACCCACTATAGTTTTAATAGTAAAAAAATTCAACTAAATATAAGAATTTCAACTGAGCAGATCTGCCGGATACAAATTAGACTAGCGATCTATGTTCAGTAGTAACTTCCGGCAGACGGTTCTACCAAGCCGTAAAATGTGTTGAATTTCTTTTTGTGTATATTATTTTATTAATAAAACATTATTATTTTATTTATTTATTTTTTTTTGTTTGGCGCATCAACAGCTGAGGTTATTAGCGCCCGGAGCTTTTTCCAGTGCACTGCCGGCCTCCGGACAGTGTTCTCTCGTTACAGACAACACTGTCCATCACCGGACAGTGAGCTGTAAGAAGCTCCTAGGAAGAGAAAATCTAAGAGGTCAGCAGCTATTATTATTATTATTATTATTATAATTATTATAAGAATTTCCACAAAGCACATACATTCGAAAAATACTTTAAATTCAAAAATTAGTTAAAAAAAAAAAAAAAAACTTAATGTTAGTCGAGAGTTAGTTCAAGCTAGGCAGCCATTGTTGTTCAATACAATCTTCCCCCACTTTGATGTGAATGTTAAGGGGGTTATTGGACAAGGAATACCACAAAACTTTTCAAGCTATTCACCCAAAAATAGGCTCTGCAAATAAAAGACACCTAGAGGTACTAATCTCTTACTTGCTGCCAAAAATAGATTGCTTTAATTGTTTTGATGCCAATTGATGGATTGATTATGTAAGGTAACACACTGTCTATTTAGTGATTTTGCATCAATATATCCTGATTTGTACCAAAACTTAGAGAGAAGTATGAGGGTAAAACAAAGTACCATCTACAAATCTGTACGATACCAACCCAATCACTTTTTTAATTTATTGGACATCCGCTTGAATAAAAAGTCCGATTTTTACCAATATTAATCCCATGTACCAAAATGTTATGAGGCTTAATAATATACAAGATTCTACTAATAACAACGCCATTTCTGAAAATGGTAACTATACGACAGTACTATTTCCTATTATTTCCAAATGAATTACCTAGTCATTTTGACCTAGTACTATCTCAACACCCTATTGTCAGTGTCTAGCCGAGTTTAACTTTATTATATATTATTATAGTTATCATTTTTTTTTTATTACCTAATAATAATCCTGACTAAATATCTACGAGGAAAAAATTAGTTTTTTTTATAATTTATTTTGTAATTTACAATCTGTATAATGAGTAAATAGGAGGTGAATGAGATGAACTGGTGCGGCAAGAGCAGGAGGAGAGAAGCTACCCAGCGGTAGCACTCTCTATAGGAGAATAATGATCTTTAGGTCTTCAGACTGTAAGGAAGTCGCGGGAGTCATTGGCAATTCAGTCGGCGAGTAGGATTGTTAGGGAAATTAGTTTGTTTCTTTTTGCGTTTATTCGTGCTACAATCAGTGCGTTAGCGCTATAAGTAACTATGATAACAGTGAACAGTAGAAGTAAATGAGTGGAGAATTTACCCAGTGGTAATATTCCAAAACATTAGATGGTTAGTCACTCTCTTCACTTGAGAGGAGATCACTGTCTTTTAAGACGTCTTGTCCGAGTTGTCAGGAAGAGTTCTAGAAAAAAGATTTTGAGCTAGACGATTTATATGAGATTGCAGGCTGAAGTGGAGTTTTCTGTATCGTGTTTTCAGCGACTTGTGTGACAAAAGGAATGTTAAGGTCACAGTGTGTATAGTCCAGGTTGGGAGACATAAAATGGAGCGTTTACTTATAGTTCGAAGTATTTTAGATTGTAGCGATTGAATCCTTTGGATTATTGGAGCGTTTGGTTGAACCCCCACAGCTCTATTCCATACGGCCCAGATGGGTTTCAAAATAGAAGTATAAATCAGTCTTTTGTTGTCTAGAGAGAGAGTTTTGATCTATCGTCTGCGAGTCGATAGCTTCTGTTTAGTTCTGTCCTTTTAAGTCTAGTGTGGGGGCAAGAACTAGAAAAATAGAATTTTATAAAAGTTTAAATCAGATTAAACGTTGAAAATTGATTATGAAGTTACCCCTTTTAATTTTAACAATTCATTCTTGAATTTCGCATTTAGTAAATTTGTTATTTAGTAGAATCAGAAATTAATTTAGAAATTTCTTTCTGTAACTTTTGTCAATAAAGAAAAAACTATAATAACGGTTTACGTAGTCGTTTAAAGTGTATGTCAATACCTTTTTTTACGGTACAGCAATTAATTCAGTTAATTTTAATAATAAAAATTTAATTGCAATTTCAAATTAATTGACACTTTGCTAAGCCAATCAAAAAACAAGTTTAGAATTAAATTAATTTTTTTTTCGTTTTGTTTGTTGCTGGAATGTTTCTAGGCTTTAGTTTTAATTAAAAGAGATTTCCCTAGATAGCCCTTCGTTTTAAAGTTACAATTCTGAGTAGCGATAATAAAATAAACTAATCGTAAAACCCTTTTGATTAATTAAGGCATAATAAAAAGAATTTAAATATACCCAAAGGTGTGTAATATATAATTTATAAAAGGTACAAGATATTTAAAACAAAGTAAAGCTTCATTCCCAAAGGAAAATATCCAAAATTAATTTACACAGGCAAAAGAGCTATTTATGGGAGATAAGGGGGAATTTTGTGCTAGAACTTTGCAGCTAAAACGAGGGTAGATATTTAATTCGTAAATATCATTTTGTTGCGATTCTTCTAGCAGCTTTGCTTTTTCTTATCGATATTTTTTTATACTCGTAAATTATAATTCCATTCGATAAAATAATTTTTGATTTTGCCTTAGTCTTCACTAAAGGGGGTATTGCAATCGCGCAGTTATTCTTTTTCCAAGTTCTAACAGGAAATAGATGAGAGTTCCGGATAGAGGAATACAAAAATGGCAGCGCTCCGCACATCTTCTGGAGTATACAAGTTCAAGCTCTGTTCCACGACAAAGCAGTTCCGCTTTACAACGGAACCATATTCGCAACTTCTTAGCCTAACGCCGTTTATAACTGTTATCTTATATCCAACGATCTCGTCTGAATTTCCTAGACTCAAAGAGGAGGGGCTCCAGAAGGACACACATGTTTTGGAGACATCACCCCCAAAGGGAGTTATGTTTGGCTTTGATCGATCTTCCAAAAAGAAGCCTTCACTTCGTCAAAAGTGTGTATTGTGGCCAACGGAAATTGATTTTGGTGGGCGAAATAAAGGTATTTTATTTCCATATTTTGTTTGCTTCACCAAATTTTTTTCAACGCACCCTGGGCATATTTTTTGTCTGTAAACATAATACTTTGAGAACGATTCGAAAAAGTAAGCTCAAGATAGGTTTTTCTTTTCTGTCCCTTTTAACATTAAGGATTTAGTCAAAATCCATCCAGAGAAAGTACAATTTATCTGAAACAATTTAAACTATTTCTTACTGGGGACAATGTAAGAGAAACTACCTGAATTTCGAAATGGAGTATTCAGATCTTAGGAAATAGTTTTGAGATACTCTGAAACCAAGCGGTTAGTAAACTAACTGTTCACTTATTCAAGATTTTCATGAAAAACGGCTTATATTTTCTTTAGACTTTTATTTCACTTATGCTAATATACAGGGTGAACCAGTAAGTAATGTCCAAAGGCCTACTGTGTGTAGTACCTACATCTAAAGTGGAGTTCAATGACGTATTGGCCAACTTCATATTTTCCACTGTTCTTGAGTGACGTCACTTTAATTTTTTTCTCTATAAACATTACTTTTTTGCAATAAAAATGTTATTACTCAGAAAGTTTTAGTCCGAATTCGATTCTGGATGACACGGTTAGAAAGACACGATAGATTTTCTAAAAATTGATACCATTTTGAAGCATAAGTTATTCTCCAAACAGCCTCAATCTTCCTCCTGGATACTGGGAAAAATAAAAGAAATCGAAATTTTTAAGAAAACTCATCAGGCTTTTATGTGACCATTATCAGACCTAGGTGCTGGCACTTATTAATATAAAAGTTTCCTTGTGGGCTAATGGGCTTTCAAACGGTATATCATTTTCCAGGATTCCATTTATCTTCGTATGAGAAATTACGTTTGTTTTGCAAGGAAACGTGTTCACGAGCACTCAACAATGTTTTTTTGCCTTTTTTTTTGGCATCGGCTTCCGCCATACAGCCATCATCGTCTAGGTGCTTATCACTAGAATATCACTCACTCTCCATTCTTACTTATAAATTCATTCGCTTCACACATTCATCCCTCCACTATATACAACTATTTACGCTACAGTTAATGGATGGATCAGTACTCTATATTCCTGCCATCCTTATAGCTTAACCTAAATTAAAATCACGTAATCCTTCTTTAATCATTTTCTTGCATTCATTCTAATCGGCTATAACTTTTAAATACCTTCATATTTCTTTGCTAGCTCTGCTATAGATTTAAGCACATAGATGACAAGTTGTTTAATTCATTAAAAACTCTTTTAGATGGGCCAGTAATCAATTTTTAAAGTAGATTGTCTTAAAATAAGGAAGTCAAAGTTTACAAATTGCACTTTAATCATTTACGTTTGCATTTTAAATATTTGAGAAAATGTTAGGAAATATTTTAAACAATTTTATTTATATTTTTTTGCAAAAAAGTAATGATTTTAGAAAAAAACAAATGTAAAGTGACGTCACTCAAGAACAGTGGAAAATATGAAGTTAGCCAATACGTCATTGAACTCCACTTTAGATGTAATATACACAGTAGGCCTATGGACAATACTTACTGGTTCACCCTGTATAGCTATTATTTTAAACAATTTCTTAAGGGTAACTACGGATGCTTTTTGGAGAGTGAATTCGGAGATAGAGGTTCCCCTAAATTATAATTTACGCTAAGTTGAAACTTTTCCTAAGAGAATTAGACCTTGGGAAGTTCTGAAAGATTTACTACTTAAACCTGAAATCATACTATGTTGATAGTGTCGCGGCAGGTGGCCACAATATAACAGCCTCCCACCACTTGATTTAAGTGATTTAATTACAATACTATTATATCACGTGTGAAGCACTTAATTTACGGTTTAAAGACCATGTTAACAGAAACTAAGGAAAATTTAATTGTAATTATTTGTAGTGAGGAAGTCTTGAGAGTGTTTGCTCCATAAATATATATTTTATAGCGCAGAAGGTGGCCCTCGTATTTGGCGGGTAAGCCAGAAAAAGGTAATCCCCCAGGATATGGAATTTCATATAAATATTTTATACAAGCCATAAATTTCCTTCTAAAGATATTTTAAGTAAAGATTGTTAGAACTCTGGTACAATAGAAGAGACTTGCATGAAGGAAACTGCAATAAATAAAAGGATCACGAGGGATGAGGCAGCCGTAGCGTACGGGAAATGTGCAGATAATTGTCCAAAGCGCCAGAATAGATATTGTTTTAAAAATGTTTTTCTTAAAAGTGTAACAACATTCACTTAATTTTTTCTCTTGAAATTGCAGGAACAGTGGGATATTAATATGATGCAGCGGAATGCCGCAGGCCCGGTAAAGTTTTGCCCTTAAAATTGGTGGAGGAGATTTCCTCTAAAATGATTCCTACGATTCTCTCTAAACACAATCTAATGATTCCGAATGGCACTGGAATACCATTTATATGGAACTTTTTCTTGGATGGCATCCATTTCAGGTAATTTGACTATCCAAGAAATTCCTTACAGAGCCTGGATCTCTTTATTTGGAAAAGCTATAGGTATACTTCAAGATATTTAAAAAATATGTAAGGCACTGGAAAGAAGTGGTGGAATTAATCAGGAGTATTTATTGTGCAACCAGTAAGTGGTTAACCCTAACTAGAGCATCCCTAGGGAGCGTAGTTGCTGTTGGAGGAGGATACTCCCCCATGAATTTGAACCTTTCTCAAGTAACTTAATTTAGATCGGGGATGCTGTAGTCTTTTAGATGGGGGCACAATGAAATGCAGTGCATTGAACAAAGTTTCTATGGGTTTTGAGGTACAGGATCCACTCCTTGTCTTTCTAGTGAGTAAGACGCTAGGTCTAGTAAGGTGAGGGAGGATTTACCAACTAAATTACCCAGGGGATGGTACAATAAGGCTTTTGGCTGCGATATCTTGAGGGACAGGATCCACTCTTTGTCTTTCTAATGAGTAAGACGCTAGGCCTAGTAAGGTGAGGGAGGATTTACCAACTAGATTACTCAGGGGATGGTACAATAAGGCTCTTGGCTGCGATATCTTGAGGTACAGGATCCACTCCTTGTCTTTCTAGTGAGTAAGATCCTGCACCTAGGAAAAAGAGGAGCATTTAGCTACGAGTAAGTTTATCTGGTACCTAGTACTGAGACACTGAAACAATGGCACGCATTCACAAAAAGTTTACTTTCGTTAGACTTCATATTTGTAAGACTCAGATTTTATTTTAAATTCAAGGAATCACTCCTCAAAAGATGCACTTCTTGTAGGATTCCATTTTAGGGATTGAAATTATAAATTAGTATTAAAAATAATTAATGTGATAAACTGAGAAAATGTTTAATTCTTTTCATTAAAAAAAAAATTAAAAATAAAGGCATTTTCATTGTTGAAGAAAAATAAAATTTTCTATTTCCTTTTTTTCCCTTATTTACCTAATTAATTATTTTTATTTTTACTGCGAAGGAAAAGTGTTACAACAAAGTTAATTAGTGTATTCCTTAAGGAATTTTTACTAGAAATTACAACCTGCACAAATATCCTTTTTTGTTAGACCAGAGCCAGGAGTTATTACTGGAGTTTTGCCATTATACGCTCGGGTTTTCCATGGCCATATTCCAACTTGGAAAAACGAAGTTGCTGAACAATAAAGTAAGGTGTAATTCTCCTGCTACCTGATGGTTAAAGATCGTTTAACAAAGTCGTTCAACGGATTCAAACTTATTACTTTTGCTCTAACTCAGAATATTTTAACGGCATATTGAATTTTGAAAAATATTTAAATGGTAAAACTGTACAAATTTACTGAAATGGCACTTTTCCTCCTCCAGGAACTGCTCTTATAATAAATTTTCCCGAAAATGTTTTCAAACAAAAGTTGATTAGCCCTTCTATTTACTTTTTTTGAAAATCGGGATGAACGTAAATTTCTACATTATTTTTCTCTCTCTCTTTAAAATCAAAAATTTTAGCAACAAATTTGATTCTCCTGGAAATCGTACAAGTGACAGGCTCACGTATTTCAGTTTTTAATGGAAAGCGTAACCAACCCCATTACTTCCAGAAAAGTCGGAAAATGAATTTCCCTGAGAAAATTTATTCATCCTTGTTCATATATCAAAGAAACTACAGTTTATTGTTCTTTTCTTCAGAAATTAGGACAACCTTTTTTGACCTTGACATTTCCCCTAATTGAGTGTCCGTCCGCTCATCTATAATCAGGGTGACCTTCTCACTTTGGACATTTAACAACAGGCTGTCTATCTCTGGCCAGCAATGTTAATGATTCTCATTTGCATCTGCTTTTAAATATCTAAGCTCTACTCAATTATTTACTTGTACTAAAAATAATCAATGAGTTATTTACTGGGAGAAAACGGAAAGGATCTTTTAAAAAGCAATTTAGACTTTAGTTACGCACAATGGTAACCATTTTTGGTTTATTAAAGTAGTAACCGCACAAAATCCATTCAGAATATTCACATTTATCAGAAAAAGGTCGAGTCAGATATCTGCAGGCAGTGAAACTGCATAATAATTGATGCACTCTAGTGTATAACATATACATAAATTACATTGAAGGTACTTTACATACTGATCAAGGTGTGTCCTAGATATTGATACCATGTCCTACAGCACTCAAACCAGCAATACTATGACGTTATTGGTTTATTGTGCAAATGAATTAATTGTTTAGTTTAATTAACTATTTTTTTACGGAAGTGATTTACGTGCTGCTTTTCACAATATGATCCCGGGTTTGATTTCCTCTACAGCTCACTTGGAACTTCAACTAGTACTTCCTGAGATGGTATGTTTTTCAATTATGCTAGCCATGAAGAGGATAGACGCACACTTCCGGTGAATAAATCAGTGACGTAATCGCTATTTCCCTCTTAGAACAGAAAAAAAAAAAATCAAACAGAACTGTAACATCGGGATTCTATTTTAAACAGCTGCGATTTTGTGGAAGTGATGCAATTAAAAAAAAAAATCGTGAAAATTCAAAGATATAAAAGAAAACTTGAATTTATACGGAAAAAGCTGCGTAAAGGGAAAGTCATTCAAGTTTTTCACATCCAGACTTTTCTTTCTCACTCTCTCTCTCACTCTTCTGCTTCTCTTTTTAAAAAAAGAATTTCCTTAACTTGAATTTACTGTCTTAACTTGAAAGAAATGTAAAAGATATCAAAAGGTGCAAAAGTAGAAAGAAGAAGGAAGAACTTGAAGACTGAGAAAGATTCAAAACTTGTGGAGGAAACAAATTTAAAAAGAAAGTTTGTCATCCTCCTGGTCCACAGTCTTCCGTATAAGATGGAAAAAAAAGAAAGAAAAAGTAAGGGAAAATGTAATAAAACATAATTTAAAAGAAATTCAAAAGATATGCTTCTATTTTTTAAGAACTTATAATAGAAACGCGGCTTTACAGTCAAACAAAAAACAAAGAGGTAACTTTTACCACTTACATTTTACAAGAACTGTACTCGAAACTTATCGTGTTCCGTGAATCAGTATTTCTTATTTTTTTTAATTTTTTTATTTGTCTCCAAGGGCCGGAAAAAATTTCTAAAAAATTTGTGACCATTCGTAAGTTGCCAGAATGGTAATTACGGAAGGTTTATGATATAGATAATAACAATAATGACATAACCGCAGAAATAAAGGCGAGAATAGCAGCAGGAAACAGATGACTGTTCGCTATTCAAAAGGTTTTGCGGTTTAAAGATTTGTCCCGCAAAGCTAAGATAATAGCCTATAAAACAATAATCAGACACATACACCAGCGAAACCTGGGTGCTCAGCAAAGAAAGTGAAAAGATACTCGGGGTTTTGGGAAAGAAAAATTTTAAGAAAGATATTTGGCCCGAAGTGCGAGAATGACGACTGGAAAATCAGAAAGAACCACCTTGAATTGATGGAATTGTATGGAGAACCAGACATAGTCGCCCAAATAAAGAAGGGGTGATTGAGATGGTTGGGAGAGGATGCCTGCGGGAAGGGTGCCCCGAAAACTGTTAAAAGAAAACCCAGGAGGGCGCCCTCGACTTAGATGGCTAGATGATGTGGAGGAAGACCTTCGTCGGGCTGGAGTAAGAAGATGACCGCCTTAAGGCCGCAGACCGGAGTGGATGGGGGCAGCTTGTTGAGGAGGTCCAGGTCCTACAGTCCTGTTGCACCAGATAGTAAATTATGATATAGATAGTAGAATTTGGGGTTAGCCGAGATAGAAGTGTAAAAATTAAGAAAATAAACTACGAATCACTATGTAAAGTGATCACCTACTTTTGTAAGGCAAGGCCTACAACTGCCAAATTAGGGTTAATGGAGGTAGGAGCGGAAGCACATACCATATTAACCATATTACCATATTAACATTTTTCTAACAAAAAATACAAAGTGGATAAATGTGGTTAGGCCCGCAATGATGGATAATATCTTTGACTTATATGGATCCCTAAACCGCTTCAAACTTCAATCAGAGGGTAGATTATTCAATTTGGTGTACAGATTTCGACTTCACCTATGTTTACATCTCGTACTGCACTTTACAGAATAAGTCAACGAGATAGAAGAATAAAAGAAGTCGAAATCCGTACACCAAACTGAATAATATAATAATAATGTACCTCTGATTATGGATGAAAGTCAGGGAAACAATAAACGACGGATAAAATCAAATAAATAAAAATTAGCTAAAGCGGGATTCGAACTAAGGATCTCCTACTTACTAATCCACGCTTCGAAACCACCTATATTAACCCCATTTATAAATTGCGTATATTTATCTCTTTCCGTTTGTGAGAGAATTTAAATGAGAGGATTTTTTTTTCCACTTCCGCAGAAGTACCTCTATCGTACGAAAATTTATTTTTCCCTAGTACCATAATAATATATTATGTTTGCTATTCCACTTATTTACATTGGCAATGTACATGCATAAATACATATTTATTACCACTATGCACACAGTAAAAATACATTATGGATAAAAAGTTTGTTTATTTTATATAAACAAATATTTAAAATTTGCAACTGACAAAATAATATAAACGAAGTTAAGTTAAAACAGCAAAGAAACTGTTTTTTAAAAAAACACGAATACAATTTTGTTCATAAATTATTCATTTTTAGAAAAGAAGATCAGCTGGCCGTGTGAGACTTTATAAGTTGCGATTTCTCTGGGTCCAGCCGAATGCAAGAGTATAGCTCAAAATGGCCCCCATAGAACAGCTCAATAAGATCTTGGTAAGGGTAGCTGTACACTCTGAAGTTTGTGAAAATAGGTAACAACAACAAGAACAAGAAGATTTTCTGAAAGTGCTGGTTTTTCCCCCCAATTTTTGGCAACCCTTTTTTTCCTCAAAATCTATTAGATTTGAATTGTTGCAAAAAATTACTGTTATAAAGGAGGATTTTCTCTGTATTATAAAGAAAATTTGGGAATTTTATCTTTTATAGAAAAAGAGAAAAAAAATTGTCAAAGTTGGGTGTTTTTTAACGTTACGCTTTTTCGTGCAGTTTTTGACGATCAACCCTTATACAACAGTCCTACCGGACAGTTTTAATAACAGAAAAACTCTTGACATACGGTCTAAGCCAAATCCTGATAGAATTTCAGTCTGTTTGATCTCAAATAGTAACTGCCAAACCCCGATTAACGCTAGGGTCAACAAGAAAACCCCCCAAAAAACTATAATAATAATCAAAAGCAAATGACTTTTAAACTTTTACAAAGTTCGCCACTTAATAAAGCATTAATTTATGGAGGAACTGAATGTGTTAGCTGCCTGAGGCTGTTATGAAATTATAATCTGCCAATTATGATACAGATTACAGAGAACGGGCCAGATGATTGGCTTGTTTTGCCAGCCAATAATATTGATGTTCTGTAATTACTTGTTTACATTATCATAAATGATTTGCCAATTAATTTTTGTGTTTAGATTAACTTTACAATAAAAAAAAAAAACATTAATTTTCATTGTATAAAATATTGTATGAGTTCAGTGTGTACAGCGCCAAAAACTGTAGAGAAATTTTCGATTTCCTAATATCATTAATGAATTTAAAATCGATTATTAATGTCGTACAGACTTGTATAGTTCAGACCAGTATCGAAGTAAGATACAGTAATCGAAACAATATAGTCATTTAATATTAACAAGTACAGTCAATACGAGTAGAATTTACAATTTGGCAAACACAGCTACACTCTCCAAATGCCTAAATTTCTCCCTTGCCATGACTTTGGTGGTGTCCAGGAATTGTTTTTTTTTTTTTTTTTTTAAGGATAGGCCTGTTACCTAAATCCGGCTAGGTGTTAGTGGACGTAGGGCATCCTGTGATGAAGATTCCCCCCCCCCATGCTTACGGACCCAGTGACCAAGTTCTCTGGTGCTGAGCGCAACGGACTTCCATACTCTACCGCTTTTTGGGAGTTCTTAGAATAGAAGAAGTAGTCGTATGTAAGGGGGAGGGGACAGCATGTGACTTATAAGCCTAGTCCAAGTAGCCTCTGGAAATCTATCTTCCAGAGCTATTACGCCATCACCATTTTATCATGGAGAATCATTTTATTTACAGAGAATTTATTTAATTTATATTTCAGGACTTATATATGTAAGTATATTAAAGCCAGTCTGGGCTTATGGCCAATCGAACTGTGGGGTTCAACCAAACGCTCAAATCTGCAAAGGATCCAGGTCTTTGCAGTCTCAAATTCTTCGCTCTATAGTAAACGCTCCTTTCTACGTCACCAATCAAACCATGGCACACAGACTTGAACATTACTTTCGTGCAACACAAGTTGCTGAAAACACGATACAGGAAATTCCATCTTAACATTCAAACACATCACAATCCACTTGTACAACATCTATCTTCCTGAACATTTCCAGACAACACTTCTAGGACTGTCTTAAAAGACAGTGGGCCTCGGGATCTCCTCTCTGATGAAGAGAGTCAGTAGAATTTAGAATGTTTTTTGGAGTGTTATCGCTGGATAACTTCTCTACTCTGATATGTGTGATATGTTATTTATTGTTATCATTGTTGCTTATAGCGCAAAATGCGTTGATTGTAACTAAATAAATGATTAAAAAAAATTATACATATATATTTCAGAAAAATTTGATTAAGTAAATATCCGGTAGAGTGCGTTGTGTTATTATTCAAATGAGATTTTTAAAATTAATTTCAGCCGTTCTTATTCCTTTAATTTTCAATTCTATTCCAGATACTCTTTTTTATTTATTTATTTATAATTATTGAGGGTATATATCAATATTAATAATAATTTATCCACATTTTTTCCACTGAAGATAATATTTGTACAATATAATAATGTAGAAAATATATACATAGATAATAAGCTCCAATGGTAGAAAAACGAACGTAAGCCGCCAGACGTTGGATAAAGTAGAGGGGAGTTATAGTGAACAAAACTAAGATAGAAACGTGACTTGAGCAAAAGGTCAAAGAAAGAGGGGGGAGGAAGACAGACCGACCAATCCTATGGGGAGGTTCTTAAGTCTAGGGGTAACAAAAACCAAAGTAGGACGTTCTATACAACGAAGAATTAAGGAACACCCTAAAGGGAGTATTCACAGGGAAAGGAGATACTATGGAGGTTGTTTGGAAATGAAGACCATCTTCTAAGTTGGTCGCCATTGCCTTCACGCTTCTCAAGAATGGAAAAAAGAAAGAAAAAAGGATGGAATAAATATGCATAAAGGGCAGATATAGAAAAGTCGTTTCCTCTTTAACTTTCCAAACCTTTTCGGAAAACATCAGGCTTTTCTTTCGATCTCAGTATTTATACACATTTAAGAATAAAAATATCTACAAAATGAGGTTTTTATACCTAATTTCCCGATAATTTTTAAAATTATCGGGAAATTAGTATTTAGATATTTTAAGGTTTTACCACCTCTAAGTATTTGATTATTAAACTTCTAACCAAACATCCAAGAAGATAGGAAATCATTGCAGCGGAAGTGAAATTATAATGAAAAGCTTTTCTGTAATTTACTATGAATTGGCCAAACGGACTCATTGGAAGCTGATCTAATGGCGTACTTAAGCTTAAATGTCACTTTGACTACTAATTTTTCCTTAATTAATAATATTCGTAAATTTTGGTAAGAAAAAGTCATGTGAGTGTCCATACGAGATTCTTTTCATGAGAAAGTAAAGTGAAACTGTCGAATATTGGCGAAAACTATTCGACAACTACCTTAACTTAATAACAAATTTCTTGAAAATTGAGTATGACTTTTTTTAAAAAAATATTTGTTAGCATTTTTTCTCAATACCTACTTAACATTAATATTCTTACTAAAATAACAAAGAAAAGTTAATAAAATATGAGAAAATAATGAAAGATATAGAAAAATAAGGGAAAGGTAATGTGGGCACCATTGTTACTACGCTTTGGCCCAGCCCATAACTAGTTTTCATTGGAAGGGGCGTGGTTACACTAGAGGTGGGCATGACCCGCCCACCGCTTGCTACCTTACTGCGCTGTGATTGGCTACTGTTTTAAAATCAATGAAATAATTAATTTAAAATTTTTTTTCCAACATTTCTCTCATAGGTATTTGATAAACTATCGATTTAAGCAAGAAAAAAAAATCTCCTTTAAAATTCGATAAATAATATTTCTTTTGGAATAATACTTCATCTTTTACCTAATTATCGTTAACAGAAACAAAAAAGTTGAGAATTTTTATTTTTTAGTCGTGAAATAGATAAATGAGAAATAGGCTTATTGTAGACGTGTAAGCCGCCATTACATGGGCGTTAGGCTCACTTTACAGTCCAGTCGGTGGAGAACTCTAGTGGCAATTTCTGTAAACAGAAATGCAGTTACTACAGCTGGGCTATTTCTTGATTTTCTCCTCAGTATTTTTTAGGTTTATAAATTGAATTTGCTCGGAAGGTTCTTTTTTTTCTATTTTCAGTTCATGAAATAGATTCTTAATCATCTTGGTAACTCACAGGACTTTTATAGGTCAACCTTACACTCACATTTAACCATGTTGGTAACTCACAATACTTATATAGGTCAACCTTACACTTTACAATTAACCATGTTTGTGACCCTCCAGATTTATAACCGAAAAATAGTCGTAGGTGGCAGGAGCTACTACATAATATAAATTTGCACTTTGGACTGCAAGACCAGCTGCTATTTACAGCCAAGATTCCAAAATAAAAATAAAAAAATTCATTCTCTACCGTGCGTTCGGCCTGGCCAGTGCCTGCTTATGTTATCTATCGTCTGTGAGTTTTATCTTTTATTAGTATTTCGTATCTAGTATAAGTTTTCCTTTTGTATGTTTATTTTCCTTAATTAAAGGTATTTTGTCGTTTGGTCCATTAAGCACAAGAGAGAATTTTATTTTACTCCGTATCGCCCCGGGTGATTGTCTCCAGGACCCTCCCTCCTCTCACCAGTGAGCTATCCCGCCAGAGGCACCCTTAAGGGTATTTTTCTTTTAAGGCTGGTAAGGGATATCGTCTCTGATAGCTTCGGCTATCTGGCGCCCGCAAGGATACCGTCCCTTTCCCCTGACCGGTCACAAGGTCTACCTTACATTCACATTTAACAATAATAGTGACTCTGTATACTTATATAGGTCAATCTTACATTCACATTTAACAATGTTTCTGACTCTCCAGACTTGTATAGGTCTACCTTACACTCACATATAAGAGCCCTCGCACACACATATTTAATCACTGCCTAAACTGAAATAAATGCTTGCAGTGCTGACGGTATCGCTGATTTTATTTGTCGTTTCACACATGTTTATTGTACCCCTAACCAGTTTCAGGTTTTCATCCACCATCAGAGATAGAATAAAAAGTTTCGCATAGAAACTTCACTTACGTTCACGACATTTAATCGTAAATTCTGTCCGAAAAAATTGGCATTTTATTTTATTTTTGTTTTACTTAATTAAGATTAAATGCATATTTGATACAGTTAATCTTTTTTGAGAGAACAAAATTCAAATATTTATCATGAATACATACGAGGGGGTACCCAAAAATAACCGGAATTGCGTTGCCGCGCATGGAGCTTATGTGGTACGCATTTCTGCCGCTAGACGTGTATAGCGCAATTCCTTGCCAGTTCAGTCCTGCCTGTGTTGTCTGCCTGGCTTGTTCTGTTCATCTGCAGTGATTGTTTTTACCAGCGCTGTTTTGTTCTTTTTTCGTTTTTTATGATGGCAAGTTTAAGTGAACAACGTGCAGCTCTGAAATTTTGTTTTCTACTCGGCAAAAATGCTGCTGAAAGTGTTTTAATGTTGAAAACAGCTTACAAAGATGACGCTATGGGAAAAACTCAAGTATACGAGTGGTTTACTCGGTTTAAAAATGGCGACATGTCGATTGATGACAAACCTCGTTCTGGACGTCCATCAACTGCCCGAATCGACGAAAATGTTGAAAAAATTCGAGAGCTGGTGTTCACAGACCGTCGACAGACAATTGATCAACTGTCAGAGAGTAGTGGGTTATCTTGGAGCTCGGTTCAGCGAATTTTAACGGAAGATTTGGGGATGAAAAGGGTTGCTGCCAAGTTTGTTCCTTCTGACTGACAATCAAAAAGAACATCGAGTTGAAACATGTCGTGCTTTGAAACAACAGCTTGAAACTGATCCAGACTTTCTGTCAAAGGTCATTACTGGTGATGAGTCATGGTGCTATGGTTATGACCCAGAAACAAAGCAACAGTCGAGCCAATGGAAGACGTCATCTTCACCCCGACCAAAAAAATGTCGTCAAGTCAAACATCAAAACAATGCTGATTTGCTTTTTTGATGCCAAAGGCGTAGTCCATTCAGAGTTTGTCCCCCCAGGTCAGACCGTCAATCAAACCTTGTATTTGGAAGTTTTGAAAAGATTGCGCAGTAGTGTTCGCCAAAAAAGACCCGATTTGTGGCAAACAGGAGACTGGTTCTTCCACCACGACAATGCACCTGCACACACAGCCATCTCTGTTACACAGTTTTTGGCTAAAAATGGCATGGTTCCGCTGCCCCACGCACCTTACTCGCCTGACCTGGCTCCGTGCGACTTTTTCTTATTTCCTCGCAAGAAAAAGGGCATGAAAGGTCACCGATTTGACAACATTGAAGAGGTCAAGAAAAAAACGAAGAAGGAGCTGTCAGCCATTTCTAAAGATGACTACAAAAAATGTTTCGAACAGTGGAAGCACCGGTGGGACAAATGTATTAGTTGTAATGGAGAGTATTTTGAAGGGGATAAGGTTGTTCTGTAAAAAATTTGTAAATAAATAGCTTTTAAAAAATAATTCCGGTTTTTTTTGGGTACCCCCTCGTATGCCGAAAACAAATGTTGAATAACTAACGTTAGTGCTGAGAATATGTCACACATGTTGAAATTAATGTATAAAATTATAACTTCGCATAAAACTTACAAAATGTAATATTAAATGGATATCATTGGAAGATTAATTATTATTTGTGAAGTTCCTTGTTCAAACAGCTGTTGACAAAACCCGAATTTTCTCTTTTAACAATTTCATTTCTCTTTAACTTTACTCTTCATCTTATTGTCTTTTACATTTTATTTATTGTCTTACAAGATTGTCTGTGAGATTCCTCTTTCATCGTCATTTACCCTCCACTCTTACTGTTTCTATTAAGAAGGGAACGTGTACAATTTCTCCTTACTAAATATACTAGACTGATTCTTTTACATCTATGATGGTTGAAATTACGAAACTGTTTATGAATACCATAAACATACGTGCTACCGCGGATAAACTCAATGATAGCTTCTCTCTTCACTTCGATCTTTTACTTTTGTGGTCAAAGCTCAAAATTTACGTGATTGCAATATCTTGCAATCTAGGTTATCTGGTGTCCATTCTTTGGAAACATAATGTTGTTACTGGGGCCTTATAATATATAAGGAAAAGTACAAAATATAATTACAAATATTAATGCAATTAGAATTTAAAAAAAAAAAAAAAAACTATTTTGAGATAAACTTGCATTTTAATTGCGATATGAAAGACGCTAGATATCTGTCGTTCAATTTCATATACTCTATAGTTAACTTTGAGTCCTTATATCTGCGGAGTTAATTAAGGTGGCGTACCAAGGTAACTAGAGAGGCAATGATAGGGGCTGTATGAGATAGACAGAGAGAGGGGAGAAGGACGCCCAAGGATTTTGAATTAATATTCCTCACGGATTGGCGGCGCTCGCTTTGTGTGCGTAAGTATGTGTTTATTTCTTGTTAATATACACACACACCCACTGCCACAGCTGACTAAATCTCTTTGCTCCACTCCTAATCATTCACCACCCGACCACCACTCTGTTATCGTTTCTCTCTAGCTCTCTCTCTCTCTCTCTCTCTCTCTCTCTCTCTCTCTCTCTCTCTCTCTCTCTAGCTCCAAACTTAATATAAGTTAATGACGTTATAGTCATCCTGTTCGTAATTATCGTCTCCTTTTGTTCTTTCAAATTCAATCAACACCAGTGACTTTGTTATTTGGCGATTGCATTCATACAAGGCCAAAAAAATATATATCTGATGAGCACAAGCAATCAAACGACTTTCTCCTAATTACAATTCTCAACTGTGTGTTTGCGTGGGCGAGAGAATTTAAGGGCGGACGAAAAACGGGTTCGAAAACGAAAGTCATGATCGACGCCCAAGGACAAGCCTTACAGATGACAATATTCGTGCCGTTCGATAGCTTAGTGAACGTGATCGCCCACGCGATTCTGAGACAGTGCACTGTCCCCAAAGTGTGCCCGCAAACGAGTTAAAATTTCCAACGGTTAAACGCCTTCATTGATTAAAAACTTTATGTTAATTTGCTGCGCAACAGACGAAGGGACCTCTTGCTCGGTCATGGCGACGTTGAACGCTAACCAGACCGGTTCCCCCACCTCCTCATAAACCAAACATCTACTCCACACAACATTATCTAGGTAGGACCTGCACTCTAAAAAGAATAGCAAAATTACCGTTTACATATGATTTCGTATTTGATTCTTTTCTGTAAATGAACAAGAGCTATTTTTTATGCAAATTGTAGCTAGCTTGACAAATAAGTAAATTTTTTAAAAGATTAAATTTTAAATAAATGGTTATGTAATTTCCCAGTTTAACCCCTTTAATACAAATAATATAAAAAACGGATAGAGCTAGAAACCAGTGCTTACATTTATTTTAATAACCAATAGAAGGTTACTACTTTATTCTGTGGGCAAAATTTAAAAGTATAAGTACCCACATTTTATACTTGTATATATACTAAAACTGTATGGGTACACAGCTGGTAAACTGGTTAATAGAACTAGGTTTTGCATAATGAACACTACTCTGGATACTGATTAAAATAGATAATTAAAGCCGTGGGTAAGTGGAAGGGGCAAAATAGTGGCGAGAGGTATGCGGCGGCGGGGGAGAATAGAACTGTTTAATTTGTTTGGGAGAGCGGTAGGGTTTAATTTGATCCTGGTGCATTGTGCATTGTGCAGCCAAGGCGAGCTAGCTATGGCTCATTCAACTGGATATCTGTTTCCTAACTAGACTAGAATATTTATGTTAATAGACTAAATAAATATGTTTTTAACGTAATGAAATATTTTGTCTGTCTCTAGGCATTGTATTTATGGTTGAAATTCACGAGAGAAAGAGACAGACAGACAGAAAAGAAGATTAACCAAAGCCCTGTGGATCCCCGAATAAATATGTTGCAATCGCTAAAGCATGATGACAACTTCCGCAACTAGGGCACAGAGGTGATGATACGCGAAAGCTTTTTTTTTTTTTGGAGGAAAACCATATTCCAAAGTAAAAAAGGGTTTCTCCATCCAGGACAATAGAAAGAGTCCAGCACATTGAAGGCTGCAGTGCCTGTAGGATAGGAACAAATAGTCTACATTAAATTGGAGGAGATCATTAAATATTAAATTTTCAGCCGAAAACTGTAAGGCTGTAATAATTCTTTTTTATTCAGGCAAGAGAGAGTAAGAAAAACGTGTGGCTGTGACATGGACACGGCCGTGTGTTGTAACTACGTGAATACGTTTACGTAACGGGTTATATTTTTTATATAAAACATTTTTATTTATGTATTTAGGATGAAATCAAGGAACAAAAAGCAGCGGTAAGTGTTTTTCTTTTGTTAGCTTCAATGAGCGCAGAAACCATAGACGATCACACACATCACACTTATATGTCCGAATGGATTGTTGACAAACGTCGTAGTGAAACGTGCACTAACTGCTGCCCAATGTGTCTTCATAATCGACATAGAACACCAATCTGTGCCCATACAGTCCGTTGTCGATTTCATCATCCACTTGCATAATTTCAATCGCCCCTGCTGCAGATGTACTGACACCTCGTTGTTGATCCGCTCGGCCGCATTCATTCGTTTACGTTCCCGGCAACTGCTTGACTCGGTCATATGGTGTTTTATTATTACCATTCGATTGTTCTTGAGAAGCCCTTTCCAACTGTATACAATCTCTGTGTTTGGTTTTGGCTTTTCGACGCGTATAGGCCGACATTATATATTTTTGATAATATTTTTTTTTATTCTAACACCTTATTATATTCACTGTCACTATTTTTCACTAATGTTTTATATACAATCGATAGATTGTGACGACAACTGACGATTAAAACTTAAACGAACATCGTAGCTTCTCCGAGTCAAAAGTTATACCATTTGCAAATCTCGATACGCAGCAAAATGATCTCAAAATGGCGGCGCTTCCTCCTCCACCAAGCGCGATGCGTCACAGTCCTCGCTTATCGTAATGAATTCTTTGATCCTTTAGCTATCCAGTGGTCTAATTTAATTTTACCAAACTGTAGCCCCCGATTTTGTTATCATTAGGTTTTTTGGATTGCCTCCATATGATAGCAAATTTAAATATGTATTCACGTCAGAAACAATTCTGGAATAGTGAGGATTTCAGTAAAAGAAAAATTATCTTAAAAATTTTCCAACTAAATCTGTTTTCCACCTCTGAACAGGAAATTTCATGTTCTAATAATTCTAAAATAGCTATACTAAACTTTAATACTACTTCTTAATAATTGGAATACTTTGAGGGCAAGTATTTTTTTAATTTTATTTTTAACAGGAAAAAGAAAAGAATTCCCCGGAAGAAAAGTTTAGTGGCCGGAAAAAAAACCGCGGTTATTACTGCTAACCATCACTCAAGAAGAATCTGTCGAGGAGAAATTTAACCCTCATCGCGTCAAAGTTTTTAGTTTACACGTTCTCTGGATAGGGTTTGGACTTTTTTTAAAAAAAAAAAAAAAAAAAATAACTTAAAACATTTAACAACAATGCGGTGTTGGTTGTCTAACAACTCGCCCCAGGGCAATTTTCTCAAGTTGTTGAAAAAGTATTTTTTTAGAGAATTTTTTTTGGGGGGGCGTTTATTTTTGCTACAATCAGCACGTTGGCGCTATAAGTAACAATGATAACAGAACTATGAATTACAGAAGTACGAGGTGTGTTCAAAAAGTAACGGGAATTTTTAAATTTCGCGGGTTTGGAGAGTCTGATTGTAAAATTTTTTTTTTTATTATGTTGGTACACATGCCCCTGAAGTACGATAAAATTTTCAGTAATATTCATTGTTTACTTCTTAAGTGGCAGCCGTTAAGGTTAGACGTGTTTTTCGAGCTTGGCGATTTTTGTTTGTTAAAAAAAATGGATCAAAGAATTTGTATTAAATTTTGCGTAAAAAATGAAATAAAGTGTGTGAAATGTTAATAAAGGCATATGGTGAGTCTGCTATGAGTAAAACAAGGATTTACGAGTGGTATAAGCGTTTCCAAGATGGCCGCGAAAACGTTGAAGATGACGAACGACCTGGACGTCCAAGCACATCAACAACCGATGAAAACGTGAAAAAAGTGAAAGAAATGGTTATGAACGATCGCCGAATCACAATCAGAGAAGTCGCTGATGATGTTGCCATATCAATTGGCTCATGCCATGAAATTTTTTCGGATGTTTTGGGTATGAAACGTGTGGCAGCAAAATTTGTTCCAAAATTGTTGAATTTCGAACAAAAACAGCGGAGAATGGAAGTTGCTCAAGAGTCACTCAATGAAGTCGACAACGATGCGGATCTACTGAAACGTGTTATAACAGATGACGAAACATGGGTTTACGGATATGATGTCGAAACTAAGGCTCAATCGTACCAGTGGAGGCATTCTGGATCGCCAAGACCGAAAAAGGCTCGACAAGTGCGGTCGAATGTGAAGGTTATGCTCACTGTGTTCTTCGATTTTAATGGCATAGTGCATCATGAATTCTTGCCACAAGGTCAAACAATCAATAAGGAGTACTACCTACAAGTTCAAACAATTCATGGATTTTGCACCACGATAATGCACCTGCTCACACTTCATTGCTTGTTCGTGAATTTTTGGCCAAAAACAAAACTTTAACGATGCCCCAGCCTCCATATTCGCCAGACATGGCTCCATGTGACTTTTTTCTATTTCCAAACATAAAGAGAACATTAAAAGGCCGTCGTTTTACAAGCATAGATGACATTAAAAGCGAATCGCTGAAAGAGCTGAAAGCTATCACAAAGATCGAGTTTCAGAAGTGTTTCGAGGATTGGAAAAAGCGCTGGCACAAGTGTATTGTATGCGAAGGGGACTACTTTGAAGGCGACAATATTAATGTAGATGAATAAATAAATATTTTTTTCAAAAAACGAAAATTCCCGTTACTTTTTGAACACACCTCGTTTACGAGTGGAGAAGTTACCCAACTGGTAACACTCCAAAATATTAGGCTATTAGTCTCTCTCTTCACTTGAGAGGAGATCACGAGGCCACACTGTCTCTTAAGGCGTCTTGTCGGGTTGCCAGGAAGAGTTCTAAAAGAACGATTTTTAGCTAGAGGGTTTTTATTAGATTGCAGGTTGAAGTGGAGTTTTCTGTATCTTGTTTTAGCAACTTGTGTGACAAAAGGAATGTTAAGGTCAGTGTGTATAGTCAAGTTGGAGACATAAAAAGGAGCGTTTACAATAGTTCGAAGTATTTTAGATTGTAGCGATTGAATCCTTTGAAGATTGGAGCGTTTGGTTGAACCCCACAGCTCTATTCCATACGACCAGATGGGTTTTAAAATAGAAGTGTAAATTAAGTCTTTTGTTGTCCAGAGAGAGTTTTGATCTATCGTCTAAGAGTCTTTTAAGTAGTCGATAGCGTCTGTTCAGTTCTGTTCTTTTAAGTCTAGTGTGGGGATTCCAAGAAAGTTTAGAGAAATATTTTTAAAAATACCACCACCCGTTTTAATCTTTTAGTCCTCCATAATGATCTCAGTATCTCTTTCATTTTCACTGGATATTGGAAATACCACAACAGACTTTCAACACACCCGAAAATTGTAGGCTTATCTGAAAGGGCAACTGACCTAGACGGGGGAGGGGACCATCTAACTCAATAAAGTAAATCAATCCTTAGGAAGAGGCAATCCGTTGGCAGTGTACTTCGTCAAGGGACACAATGGTTTGTTTGTATCTCTGCTATCTCTGTTGGGTGTTCTGTCCTGTCCAGTAGTATGTAAATATATACAGAAGAAGCAGCAGAAGCAGAAGGAGAGAGGATGTTCCGTTCAAACTTTTCTCTTATTCAGTCATGATTACGACGTGATCACGAACAGAAGAGAAAAATCAACTTTTTTTCTTGATGATTCTTCATTGAAGTACCAAAAATTCTGAAATCAGCGAGAATAAAAAAAAAACGCTGAATCTAATCTTTGTTAATATCCAGTTTGTTGATTTACTAATTGTCACTCGTGATTTTGGGAACGAAGAAAACTTTTTGTAGAATTTTCTCTTTTGTTGTAAGTAAATGTTTTATTTCCTCCCATCACCTCATTTCTTTTAACAGGAAGTGAAGCTTGCCCAAATTTTCGGAGGTGCTAATCCATAATTACATTTAGCCAGAACGTATTTTCCAATTTTGCGGACTACGTTTTTCTCAAAATCAATTTGATCTGAAAATCTTTAAACGAAAATATATCCTTTAAATATTAAAGAAAATTTAGGATTTTTTTTTTTTTTTGTAATTTAAATAGGAAAAAGATTAAAAAAATGTCAACGTTGGATGTTTTTCAACTGCAATTTTTGGACGATAAACCTTTAATATTCAACTGTTCTACCGTCAGACAGTTTTAATAATCTAGTTCTTGAATCTGTTGAATTTCAACGTATAAAAATCTACTTTACTTGAACCAATTATAGAAATTCCCGTTCTACACAATTTTGTCTTTTATTAATGAATTAAAGGGCTCCTGAGATTAATACCCTTTCAGAAACAGACTATGACCTAAATCCCTTTTATAATATCCTAATATGAGAATAATAAGATATGAATAATATAGGTTTCGTGAGACTAGAAATTATTAAATTAAGGATTCAAAATTAGCGAGGAATCGGTCCAAATAAAAACAACAACTCGGTCTTTTCTTATGCCAACGTTACAGTTTAAATTCAACCAACCCCCCCGCATAGCCACGCCCTGAAGAAGGCAATATAATTGTCGAAATGTTGGAAAAAAAGACCGAGTTGTTGTTTTTATTTGGACCGATTCCTCGCCAATTTTGAATCCTTAATTTATTAATTAGATATATCAAAGTTGTTAAAAGCAATTTTAAAACACTTATTTGAAAAAAAAAATTCAGCACCAAATTACAGAAATGCATGTTGCACTAACAGTAATATACGTACTGAAAAAGAGAGCAGATGGACAGACAAATTTTATTTATGAAGCGGATCTTGAAAATGAAAACTTCCAGAAGAAAATCTGCACGATTGACATACTTCCTTTTACGTCAGCAAAGAGAAATAAAGACGAACAATACTGGAAAACTGAACCATAAACTTTTCTTTTCCATTGTGGCAATAATAGACTACATCTTATCTATGACTCAACTCATAATTATTATAACAAATCAATATCTGTCTCGTAAGGTAACATTTATAAATCTGAAATGGACATATCACGTCATCTTATCTTGTCTACTTCCGTACAATTCATGGTACTCCATGTCGGCTATATACGACGACTGGGGAAATTCTTTCACGCTATCTTGGTAGGCCAAGGTCGGTAAGAAAGAAAATGTATTACTAAATTCGTTTGTAAAAGTAGGTAAAGGTTAATTACGTTCTCGTTTTTAAGGGCAAATAACAGGGATCGTGTCTATTCCCCTGGAATTGAGTTTCAACTTGAAAAAATTGTTTGTTAGCGCATAGTTTTTGGGACATTCCTTCAAATTGTGGCAATAAATTTGAAATTATATTTTCATCTCCACCTATTTTTACAGGTGTTTCCGAAGAAAATGCAAAATAAAACGAGGCAAAAAATAATAATAATTTAAAAGAAAAGCTCTGGTCAAATCTTTTTAAAAGCTTGAACCTGAGAGGGTTTTCTTTTCGTTATCTTTCTCTTTTAATAATGTTATTGTATTCAAGTTAATTTAAAATAATAATGTTTTTATTCACAACAATGACTTGAACTGTAAAGTGCTGAATAATTCATCCTGATAATGGACCGCTACCGAAAAAATAAGGGTGTGAGAGAAAATAAGAAAAGCCTAGAAGAAAAGGGAGGGGGAAAAGGAGAAAATTCACTAGATTTCCCTAAATTAAATGCATTTTCTATAACAAGGGAAATCCTTTTTCTGATTTTTTTTCTCTTTAATGGACTGAATTTTCACTATTAATTTTGATAATCTATTAAAAGGTTACTAAGCGACAAGAACAGCTTATTAATGAGATACTTTTTAAAAAAAATTCAAATGGCGAAAAATAGGAGGTGGCCACAAAAAAAGAAAAAAAAAGTTTTAACTTTTTCATTTTAAATATAATTTCAATGATTTTAAGTTTGCCGGAAAATCGATTACCCCATTATACAGGGTGTACACGAAGGAGAGGTCGAAACTTCTGGAGGTGATTCAGCAGCTCAAATGCAACAAAAAATATTCTCTTCACTTTGGCCCAATTCGCTATGGTGTCCAAGATATTTTGCATTTTTATCTTTTACGTCGATATTCGCGTTTTCCACCATAAAAACTGTCGTAACTTTTCTATCCTTTATCCTACAACAAATCTGCTTATTCCAATCGAAAGAGCACTAAATTTCCTATAAATCTGTTTAACCCAGAGCTTCAAAATGTTTGTTATATACAATGAAATTTTTACTTTAATGTTTACAAAATTCGTTCTCGATGGTTTTTTGTTAAAATTTTCAACTGCATTTTTTCAATGATTAGAGAAATCAAGGAATCACATAATTTCAGAAAAAGTTGCCCATTTATTGAGCTTCAAGATCATATGGATTTTTTTGGTTTTTAATAAAACCCTACCCCGAATAGAGGGGTGTAAATGCAGAAAACTGGGATTTGCGTAACCGACTTTTCACTACTAATTTACTCCAGAAAGTTGTACTGATACAAAGACTGGCTTGATATGTCTGAGAAATTTAGGTAAATTGGTTGAAGATTTCGGTAGATTAAAAGAAATTCTCAACTCGCTGGACTGTAACAATGGTTTTTGCGCCTGGTCACTTGATCGCAGCATCACTCTTTATTGAGTAAATTGTTGTTAGGAAAGTGACGTTGCACTAACTTAAACGGCCAAAATAAATTGCATCATATTGGTGGAGATGCCAAGAGCAGTCTTATCATTACCACGTTTAATGGTCATGGAAAAGAGGACAGATGTAACATTTTAGCGGCAGGTGGTTAGGGAAAGCTCTATTACACAAGAGAGGAAATTATTTACCATCTTAAAATGGTAAAAATTGGTACCATCTATTTCAGTTCTTGGACCAGGTGTACAAAAAAATTTGTAAGCCTCCATTATACAGGGTGTTCAGCATAAGACTTCGGGAGGCGATTCTGGGCATCATTTGCAGCAAAAAATTCCATATAAACTATGGCTCGATTCGGCTCCGTTTTGTAGATATTTTTAATTTTATGTTTTTTCAAGGTGTTACTACTTTTTAGCAAAAAGTTGTCTATATTTCTCAAACTATTAAAGCTACAGCTATTTTAATAAGCTTATTAGAAAGAAGGTTAAATTTCCTTTTGAATAAGCTAATTTGTATTCCAAAATAATAATATTAAGTATTTTACTTTGTGGCCCAAACATAAGAAATAGCAAGTTTCTAATTTTTTCCAAAAACTTTGACTTCATTTTTCTCAAAAACATTTTATATGAAAAAACCGTGCACTATTCAGGAAAAACATCTACATACGATCACCTTTCGAACGGTATACAATAATTGGGGTTATGTTAAAAATTGATGCAGAAATCTGTGATTAATTGCAAAAAAAATGGCCTCAAAATAGTGTCGGCATTAGGAAAGGAACTTATTATCGCTCTAATCTCCAAGTTAAAAACTGATATGTTTTATCCTAATACGGTTTATAAAAACAAATAAATTCACAAGAAGAAAAGATAGTTTAAAGTCAACATTTTCATTAGAGATTTAGTTGTCATTTTGCTATCATTATGCCAGCGTATTCGAATATTGAATATCGCGATATGTTATACATCTACGGTTTCGTACATGGGAATAGTGGAGAAGCTAGGCGGGAGTATTCTAGATGTTTTCCAGATAGGCGTGTTCCGAACGCTAAGACGATCATGGAGGTGTACTGGCGGAAGTATTCCATCCACTATTATTTAATTTGGGGATCAGAGCGAGTAATAAGTTCTTGACTTATTCATTAGCTCTCCACAATCTCCTGTGTTCGGCTTATTCATTAGCTCTTCACTACCTGTTAATTCCAAAAGTTTATTGAGTAGTTGAAAATGATGATTTATTCACATTATTTGGCATATTTCTTGAATTAACTAAAGAATAACACACAGATCTAAACTCGTTAAACGAAAATCCATTCTTTTGAAATTGGTACCTAACACTCATTTAACATCATATTCATTTTTCTTCTCTTTATTTTATTTTATTATTTATGATGTAAATTTTATATTTTTGAATATAGTTCTTAAATTAATTAATTATTAAATTACACGTTTGCAAAAAATCGTACTGGATTTGATGATTCTGATCAGTTATATTGTTATGGTAGGTGAATTCCTTTCATAATGCCGTCGTTGTTTTGAGGCTTACTTTTTTGCAATTAATCACAGATTTCTGCATCAATTTTTAACATAACCCCAATTATTGTATACCGTTCGAAAGGTGATCGTATGTAGGTGTTTTTCCTGAATAGTGCACGGTTTTTTCATATAAAATGTTTTTGAGAAAAATGAAGTCAAAGTTTTTGGAAAAAATTAGAAACTTGCTATTTCCTATGTTTGGGCCACAAAGTAAAATACTTAATATTATTTTTTTGGAATACAAATTAGCTTATTTAAAAGGAAATTTAACCTTCTTTCTAATGAGCTTATTTAAATAGCTGTAGCTTTAATAGTTTGAGAAATATAGACAACGTTTTGCTAAAAAGTAGAAGTACCTTGAAAAAACATAAAATTAAAAATATCTATAAAACGGAGCCGAATCGAGCCATAGTTTATATGGAATTTTTTGTTGCAAATGATGCCCAGAATCGCCTCCAGAAGTTACCGTAGTCTTATGCTGAACACCCTGTATAATCCAATAGATTTTTTTAAATTTAAAATTTCAAAATTATGAATTTAAATTAAAATACAGGAAGTTCAAGGTAACCATGTTAGAAATACAAATTTTCCGTTGCCCTAAGAGTGTTTCAGTTCAGAATTTTTTTTGTAAATTTTCTTTTTGTTTTGTTTTATTTTTTAAAAAAAAACGCTTTTCTATTTTATTCTTATTTCCGGGAAAGAAAAAGTCGTGTTAATGTTTATCCCAGATTTGTATTTTCACGAGATAAAAAAAACGTTTAACAATAATCACGTCACCAATTTCTCTCTCACCTTGCTCACAAAATTTCCATAGAGGACATCTATAAGAAAAAAATTTTTACGTTTAACACCGTCAATTTTGAATTTAATAATAAGCGGCAGTTTTCATCCTTTTCTATCAAAAGTGGTGGGTGGGGGAGGAAGGTTCATCCGGTTTTTAGTATAATTTCCGGTTGAGTTATGTAACTCGGTGGAATTTTTTCATTATTTCAGCTATTCTTTATTATATACGTCACCTGTCTTATTATTTTTTCTTTATTTCATTAAATATTTAATAAGAAAAATCTATACAATTGCATTTTATTTTATTAAATATTTAATATTCTTGAAATATAGAATATTTACTACAAAAAAAAATAAAAAAAAAAAAAAAAAATAGCCCCAGTATTATTACACGCTAATAATAAAAAACAGTAACAAACGTAATGTGACGTCAAAGTTTATCCGGAACCAAAATGAATTTTTTTTTTTTTTTATAAAAAAATAAAAAAAATGCGTTTCACATCCTTTGGTTTGGAAAAATCGGTTTAATTTAGTGTTACTTCCGGTAAAGTGAATTTTTATCGATGAGTTCATACAAAAATTAATTGATTAACGAATATAACGATTTTCGATAAACTTTCTTTGAATATCCGGTGATTTTTCGCTTCTTTTTCTTTTTTTTTTTTTAACGAGAATTTTCATGATTCAAACAGGAAAATATAAAATTTAGCAACGCTGCACTCCACAGAACAAGTGTTCAGGGTAAACTGCATTTTCTTTCCCCCGTCATGTCGAACTTTTCTTTTTGTTATCCTAAAGACGCTTCAAGACAGTAAGGAAAACTTGTTCAAATATTTTCTTTTAATTTACTGCAATTTACTATAATAAAAATGATCTTTTATTTTTAATGGGTAACCTGCAATGTGGAGGGGGAAAAATGTAATATATGAATTGAATACACGGAGGAGAGGTCGAAACTTCGGCAGATGATTCAGCAGCTCAAATGCAACAAAAAATATTCTCTTCACTTTGGCCCGATTCTCAATAGTGTCCAAGATATTTTGCATTTTTAACTTTTCCGTCGATATTCGCGTTTTTCCACCATAAAAACGGCCGTAACATTTCTATCCTTTATCCTACAACAAATCTGCTTATTCTAAACGAAAGAGCATTAAATTTCCTATAAATTTGCTCAATACAGAACCTCAAAACGTTTGTTACAACAATGCAATTTTTACTTTAATGTTTAAAAAATTCGTTCTCGGTGGATTTTTGTTAAAATTTTCAACTGTGTTTTTACAATGATTAAAGAATCAAGGAGTCACATAATTTCAGAAAAAGTTGTGCATTTTTTGAGCTTCAAAACAATATGGATTTTTTACTTCCGTTTTATTAAATAATAATTGTTAAAAACTAAAATGGTTACTTTCCTTTTTGTTCCTTCTCCAAAAATTGACATTTGAGTTAATTAGTAGTGAAAAGTCGGTTACGCAACATCCCAGTTTTCTGCATTTACCCCCCTCTGTTCGGGATAGGGTTTTATTAAAAACCAAAAACATCCATATGATCTTGAAGCTCAATAAATGCACAACGTTTTCTGAAATTATGTGATTCCTTGATTCATTAACTAATGAAAAAATGCAGTTGAAAATTTTAACAAAAAAACCATCGAAAACGAATTTTTTAAACATTAAAGTAAAAATTTCATTGTTATAAGAATCGTTTTAAGGCTCTGGATTAAGTAGATTTATAGGAAATTTAATGCTCTTTCGTTTGGAATAAGCAGATTTGTTGTAGGATAAAGGATAGAAATGTTACGGCCGTTTTTATGGGTGGAAAAACGCGAATATCGATGGAAAAGTTAAAAATGCAAAATATCTTGGGACACTATTGAGAATCGGGCCAAAGTGAATAGAATATTTTTTGTTGCATTTGAGCTGCTGAATCACCTCCAGAAGTTTCGACCACTCCTTAGTGTATACCCTGTATATCGTTGCAGAATTGCAGGAAAAAAAGATGTGAACCACTCTCATGACTTCCTCTTATTGCTGATTAAATTGTCTTAATATTTAAAATTTATGTTAAGCTCTAGTTAATTTAAAATTATACATGTTCTTTTAAAGGTGCTTAAAACAAAGAAACAAACCAAAAAAATCAAATAGTAAAACAAAATATTCAATAAAGGGACACACTTCCGCTCAGACAAACGTAGAAAATTTTAGAAATTGTGTTTTCACTATTAATATCCGTTTTGAAGTTTTTGTGGAAATAAAAATCATTCCTTTTTGGTGACTTCCTGTTCAGGGACTTAGCTCAGGAGTTACAAGGATTATCACGCGAAGATTTCCGATTGGTTCCTTTTGCTTTCTCTTCCCCTAAGAGCTTCTTCCCCCCCCAATTTCCGGTGTTTCTAGGGAACACAGTTTGGTGGCACTCAAGAAACTCTAATGACCTCAGTTGTTGATGCGCTTTAAATTAAAAATAAATAAATAAAATAAAATGAGTTTACTTTCTGCCCAATCATCCTTAATTGATCCAGCAATTAACTCTCAACAATATTCCGCTAAAATAATGAAGATTTACAGACGAAAATCGTGATAAAGAAAATAAAATTCTAAAAGTAAATTAGAATTCTCAGACTCCCCCCCAAAAAAATAACATAAACACAATTTATTTGTGCCTAAGTTTTATTTAAACAATGAACTTTTAGTGAAAATAAAGCCAAATTTAATAATTACACTATAAAGCCTTCAACCACTTCCGTGTTTAATGTTTAACTTAACTAAATTAATTTTGTTAATTAACTAAGTTGGTGGGCTTTGCTTCCGGCATATTGAAACTAGAATTCTCAACTTCCACGTAAATTCACGTTATTTTCTAAAATATGTTTGAATAGTTTAAAACTAAGTGAAACATAAGAATACTTTAAAGTGAGGTAATCAAAAAATAGGATAATCAAAATTTAAAAGCTCAACTTTCTCAGACTTATCTCAGAGATATTATATTACGCATTTTTTTTTCAAAGTGCGACTTTTAAAAACTATTGAATTTCCTGCCCACCTCCCTCAGAATGGCCATAAACGAATTTATGGAGTTGGAAAAAAAAAAAAAAAAAAATTAGAGAAAACTAGGCTTAAATATTTTCTGAGTTCTCTGACTCAGAGAGTTAGTTTGAGTCCGAAATTTGAGTTAGTAGAGGGAATCGTAAATATAAGTGTGTCGAAATCTCTACATCAAACTAATCAATGTACTTTAGATGAAGTACGAAAGTCCAAAACCGGAAATGGATACAATAAGTACGCGTTCTATGATGGATAAAAATGTATGAGCTTCTTCCAACGGCCATGATACCTAATTTATGATTGGACAATTAAGAGTTAGATGTTTAAAATCACAGTCGTGTCCCATAGTTGTGTCTAAATGTAATATAGTTTGTGGGCTTCCTGCAAACATCAGTTTTTCAGCCAGCTGTTCACATCTACACGTACATACAGTATTCTAAATACAACTTTTTTGGGGGGGGGCTTAGGGACTAATAAAAACGTATATTTCCGGTAAAAATCTATTTTGAAAATTTAACACGAACCCAAAGAAAAAAAGAACTTAAAGTGTATAAAATATAATTTATTTAAAAAGATCTTAACTATAAACGATAAAAACGGAAGTTAGCAATTATATTTACAGCATTTCATGAAACAATAGAATAAAACATTTTATATTGTACAATAATTATTTACAGGTCATTCTAGCGGCTACTGGTCACGGGAATTGATCATTATGAAATATTAATTCAGGTCATGCGTGATTGGTTGTTAAAATATCAAAATTCAAAACTATATATATATATATATACTATATATAGTAATAATATCGTGTACTTTCATTTCTTTCTTTATGGCAAGACATGGAGAATGTCAAGGCTGACACACCCTTCCAGACTCAAGAATGTCCTACTAAGATTAATAGGCCAGGTGAGAAGGGTGGGAGAGAATGATGGTGACAATGATGAAGGTATTAAGACTGTTACAAAATAAGGTTCAATTTTTTTTTTACCTGTATAGCTTTCTTTGGTACAATTTTAAACAGGATATAAACCTTTCATTTTCTGCACAATGGATCAATTATTGTAAAAAAAAAAAAAAAAAAATACAGTTATAAACGAAGGTTTTTCCTACATTATAAAGAAAATTTAGGAATTTTATCTTTTATAGAAAAAGAGGAAAAAAAATTGTCAAAGTTGAGTGTTTTTCAACGTTACATTTTTCGTGCACTTCTTGACGATCAACCCCTTATACAACTATCCTACCGGAAACAGTTTTAATTTCTGTTTGAGCAACAATTTAAGAAAAAGATAAGATTTTTTTGAAGGACTCTCTAAATGTGTACCATTTTCTCCATTTGCAACTATTTGACATTATAGATGAGACATTTCTTTTACAAAGTTTAATTTCTTACAAATAAAAAAAAAGATCGCATGGGGATTTAGATGAAAGCCGCGGAACTAGTGCAGAAGTAGAATGTGATAATTTAATGAAGATTACTCATAAATATATACATTTTCTTTTAAAAAAAAACATCGTTATTTCGATTTCCCCGGTCTATGCCTTGGACTTTATTTACTAGTTAGTTAATATGCGAAAGTTATATATAGTAAAGTATGTTTGCTAGTCGATTATAGGCTAGACCCGCAAAGCAAAGATGTATTGCGGTACTAGTCTAGCCCTTGGATTTTATTTAATGGTTAATATGAGAAATTTATAGTAAAGTATGTTAGGCGGTTATAGGCTAGACCCGCAAAGCTAAGATGTATTGCGGTACTAGTCTAGGCCTTGGATTTTATTTAATGGTTAATATGAGAAATTTATAGTAAAGTATGTTAGGTGGTTATAGGCTAGACCCGCAAGGCTAAGATGTATTGCGGTACTAGTCTAACCCCTTGGATTTTATTTAATAGTTAATATAAGAAATTTATAGTAAAGTATGTTAGGCGGTTATAGGCTAGACCCGCAAAGCTAAGATGTATTGCGGTACTAGTCCAGCTCTTGGATTTTATTTAATAGTTAATATGAGAAATTTACAGTAAAGTATGTTTGCTAGGCGCCTCCGTCCACGACACCTAATTTGGAGGTAAAGACTGCCTGAAAAAGCGGGTATTACTTTACTCTATTAATAAATTTG
Source organism: Rhodnius prolixus (assembly GCF_049639745.1). Classification (NCBI taxonomy): domain Eukaryota; kingdom Metazoa; phylum Arthropoda; class Insecta; order Hemiptera; family Reduviidae; genus Rhodnius; species Rhodnius prolixus. Next base: position 5,900,338 of record NW_027411583.1, on the reverse strand, counting down.
TATCTTATCAATATCTTTAAATGAAATCACGCTAATAATTTGTTAGAATTCTGTTTCAAATTCTTCACTACTGGAAATGAATTCTCCATATATCATGTCAAATTTCTACAACTTGTTAATATTATTTTAAATTATCAAAATTTATAAAAATTTAATTGATAAATAATAATTTTAATATACCGATAAAAATAAGCGTTCTTATTAGAGAATCTTACAGAACATTTGTTTAGCACCTTAACAAGAGGGGGCTTGTTTAGAGCATTTTGGGAGTGGGGTGTTGATCGTTCCGCACCTGTTATTTTAGGGTAGAAAGTTGATCAGGTGGTTAACCGTAGCAGAGTGGCGCAGTGGAAGCGTGCTGGGCCCATAACCCAGAGGTCCGTGGATCGAAACCACGCTCTGCTAGCTTATTTTTTTTGTAGAAGAAGTACTATTTACACCTTTTTTTTAAAAAAAAATTTTTTCTGCAACCATGTAGGGAAGTTCTCATTACTCAATTAAAATCTGATGTGTAATGCCCAACTTCCCACACTAGTGGGGAAAAATTCCCATTAGTGTCACTTTCCTCACTAGTGAGTGGAAAAACTTTATTGTGCTTCCTTGATATAAGAAGTTTTGTTATTAACATAAATATTTTCTGTAAAACTTTAATAAGCATATTTAACGTAACTAAGTAATTAAAAAACGAATATTAAAAAATAAAATAAAAATTGAAAGGAATATAGAAATAAAAATAATACTTTAATAAATAATTAGATATTTTTAATTATAACAGTTAAAAAGGTTATAGTGTTACCTTATAGAAATTTAAAATGGATTCTAGTGATGCCTATTTAGAAAACACTCCTCCATCAATAAAAGAAACAGCAGAAAATGTAATAAGTAATGTGAATACGTAAGTAATGTAAATAATTGTAATATAACAATAAATGTTTGTAATAAATAAATTACTTTTTGTAGACTGTAAAAATGAAATTTTTAATTTTTTTAGTTAATAAATGGTTGCAGAAAAAATATAATATTTAACTCGAGTGTAAAGTATTTTCCTCACACTCAGCAATTTGCACTTGCACTCGCCTCGCTTCGCTCGCTCGTGCGTGCAAACCCTGCCTCGCGTGAGGAAAAGTACTACTTTCCACACTTGTTAAATAAATAACTATTGAACTCTAAAAATTTATTTAAATTATTATTATTTTATTTTTTAAATGCCGCTCATTTTTTTCGCAAAATACTAAGGAACTTTCATTTGTTTGCCGAAAACTACGAAAAAGCATAGTTTCTTTTGTTTAAAAATAAATCTCGTAGATTTTACTCTTTACTGCATCATTTTTTATAATTATAGGCTTCTCAATTGCAAATTTCTCGCATACGTATCTCTTACATTTTAGACAGCATTTTTTAGTCTTATTGCCTTTGCAGTATCTTATTTGGCTAATTTCCGACCATTTGTTCGTGTACTAATATTTGTCATGCTTTTGCAATGGTAACACAAATTTTGCCTTGAAATTTCACTTCCGGTAATTTTTGATACAAAATCCAAGCATTTATCCCAGCTAGGTCTAGGATATTGAACACTATTTGTTGAGGCCATCTCCGAGATTTTCCACGGTTATATTTCTTCCACGAGCTGTATACATTTCTGCTAATTTCAGAGCGACAAACTCCCCAAGCGGAACTGAAGGTTCTCTGCTTTCACGTTTTCCCAAAAATGGAAAGCCTTTTATTACATCGAACGCTAGCCAAGATTTGATACCAAATTTGTCCGGTTTATTTGGCATGTACCGAGTAAATCTGCATCTTGACTTTGTTGGGAACAAACGTCCTTGGAAGAGATATATGCTCTTGGTTAGAACAGTTTTGACTGTTCTCTACGAATTAGTTCCAAAATTTAGAAAACAAAGCAAATTTATCGGTTTGTAAACGATTATTTCTTTGATCCACTCGAATAATCCTCAAAATTTCCATCTATACATTTCTGCTCACAGTGAAGAATGCTCGTCCCTATTTTTGTTCCAGTGAAAGGGGCAATATCGTACATTTTTCGCCTCATATGCACCAAATGCAAGCAATAATCCGATAACTGCATTATCAAATTGAGTTTTCGAGAGAATTCTGTTACAAAAACAAATAATAATTATAAAATAAATAAAATAAAATATTAAAATAAGTAAATAAAATGAAAATATTCAGCCGGTCAAATGACCGGTCGCGGTAGTTAAGAGGGACTACAAAGTTTTCTCAAAAATCAAATATTAGGAAAAGAAGTGAATATTAAAAAAACAATTGTATACATATTTTAGGAAAAGTCGTGAAGTTTAATGGCGGTATGATGACGCTGTAATTAGAAAATTTAAATCAAATTTAAAAAACAGTCAATTGACCGGTCGTGGTAGGTTTAGTGTTAATAGATGCTATTCATGTCTGTTAAGAAATTTTTAAAAAAGGAACTTTCACCCTAAAGGACAGAAAGGGACTCTACTCAGCCCTATTAACCCCAATCTGGACATATGGAATGGAACTGTAACGTACGCGCTCCAATCTTAACCGCATCCATAGCATCCAATCCAAAGCACTACAACGCATCTTTCTACGTTAGCAATTATACTGTTCGCACTAAAAAGAATCCCTTTTGTTCTTGACCTAGCCAAATCCCGTTACTAAAATCCCAAATTTCATGCCAAACTTTCCCCCAAAACTCGTTCTGAAACTTCTCTTTCCACGAATCCTTCCCGAAGGTACTGAAGCGTCTTTGTCCTCGTGATCGCATGATAGAAAACGGGCATCCTTCGAAGACATTTGATCGGTATCCCCTGTGTGTTAGCCCATGATGGGCTATCTTTGGATAGCCTTCAATTCAATTATTTCAATTTATTTAGTTGTAAATTGGAGTTTAAAAAATAAAAAATAAATAAATCAAACGACTAGCAGTTCAAGCTTGCTAGTCGTTTGATTTATTTTCTAAATTGAGTCATTGAACCTGCTCATACTTCTGCGATCGTGCAGATTTCGGAGATCGATCTGGATTTATGGATTTCAATTACTTTTTAACGTTTTTTTTTTTTTAAAATAAGTTTTTTGCTAAGAAGAAAAATGTATACATATAAAATATATGTATGTATGCTATATAAATTCTATGTTAATGTCAGATATTAATTGGCTATATGGCAAAAGTCTAGGCAAACAAAACTTTGCATATTTCATGTAGTTTTATAAAACATAATTTAGCTTTTAATTAATTGTGATGACCTTTCACTGATGTAAAAAAAAGAAAAAAAAAGAAATGTAATTGGACTTGGAAGTCCGTAAGTATAAATAGGTTACCCTTGTTAATTTTATAAAATTTTATAAAACTTATTTCGCTGAAATGATACTTTAGAAGCTTAAAGCTCTACTCCCCCCCCTGCCAAGTGCTGCTTTAAAATACATTTTGTTGGATAAAATAAATATTTTCCACTTCAAATGTTAGAGCTACGAATGAGTATACGAAGCTTAAGTTGAAAGAATAACAAACAAAAAACTTTCATTAAATAAGTTTTAAAAAGTAAAAGTGGTTAAAACCAATGATACCTTTATTAAACGCAACTTAAAATAGAGAGTGAAAACTGATGACATTCATATTCGGCGAACCGAGCCCTGGCTTCCATCAAGAACTTTCTCCAGCCTTCCTTGTCCTACGTCAAGCTTTTCAAATAAACTGATTTTGATCGAGATCTTATTTCCACTAAATCTGGTGGCACCAGAAGTAACCCAAAGATTCATCGAGGTAAACTTTCCTCACATAATGATAAGCCAATCATACTCTCTGTGTCTAAATTCAAATTCTTTTCCAAGTTACTTCCGTTTACATAAGATTAAATTGCATTATAAAAGTATAGAGTTACAAATTTAAAATTTGTACGTGCTTACAGTTTTTTTCAAGCTTAAAATGATTAATACTTTTTAAAAATTTTCCGTTATTTTATTAATTTGATTAATCCATCTCTGTTGAGGAAAGGTTAGACTGTAATGGTGGACAGAACTTCAAGTAATTAAGTATAGTAATGCCAATTTTTTCTGGCGAGGCTTTACATCCAACTACCGAATTAGGTGTCACGGACGGAGGCGACTAGCAAACATACTTTACTCTAAATTTCTCATATTAACTATTAATTAAAATCCAAGACCTAGGCAAAGGGAATCGAACCCACTAAACCAAGGGTCGGCAACCCGCAGCTTGTGAGTCGCATGCGGCTTTTTTTATCTAAATTGTGTGGCTCTTCAGCCTGCCCAAAATATATTTATTTTTATTTATTAATGTTTATTAACAGGAATATTTTTACATAGGTGTAATATACAATAATTTAACATTATTATTGCTTTGGATATTATCCGTCAGCAGAGTAGCAAATGCGAAGTTACATTTTAAGAATCAATATAAATATAATAATTAAAAATAATAATAAAAAACAAGAAAAAACACTTATTAAAGGAAAAAAAACTCTGTTTTTTGATGAATATTAATTATAATTAAATTCTCTAACTAATAGAGATCTATAATATAATGCCTCTTTCAAAAATCCGACTAAGGCAGTCCAGTTTTGGCCGTTCAGAAGGTTTAGCAGCTCATTTTCTGATAAGGAATATTTATTAAAATATCTATATCTATATGGCTTCAATATGGGACAAATAGCGATCAAGTGCTTTACATTTTCTATTTCCCTGCAGTTACAGAAAGAACAAAGCTGACATTCTTCAGGCCTAAATGGTCTATAATTTAAATTTAACAGCTCACACCGAGCCTTCAATATTAGCTTAACCTCATTTAATGGCCAACAATCTATTTAACTAGAACGATTATAATCTAACAAGGGGTATAATCCATGCGAAACACCTTGCCTTGCATTTACCTCCGCATTAGCTCTTTCTTCCCGGTTTATGTTACCAATTAGTTCACCTATACTGGATTCCCAAACTGTCACTATAGTGTCACCATCTGCCTCTGTATTAATATTATATTGATTACACAAATTTTTCCAAATTTGACACCAGTATAAATTTCTTTTAATTACTTCTATCGCAACAATTCGTGGCAGTCTGCAATTAGGCAATTTTAAGACCTTTGCTACATAATTTAAATGAAGTTTCAAAGTATACAAAGTACATACTGGAAATCTTCAATTCCAAATTTAAAATGTAATTTGGCGCATTGCTTGGAAGCGCAAATAATTTTTTAAAAAAGAATCTTTGTAGTTTTTCCACTTGTTCGCACTTATTATACCCCCAAACTTGAGCAGCATAACACATGACAGTCCTCGATACTGCATTGAATACCTTCACCTTGGAGGAAAGAGGTACCTTACTGTTACAAAACACATTCTGCCAAGTACAGTTAATCCCGAGTTAACGCCGAAGAGAGCTTTTCTTTCAAGTGATAGTTAAGGGATAAAGTAGGAGTAAGATGAACCCCCAAGTACTTGTAATTGTTTACAATTTCTATCTTTTTACCATCAAAGTCCCAGCTTCCCCCACACCTTCCACCTTTTTTCTTACAAATCATTATTTTCGACTTATCGAGATTAACCTCGAGTCCCCAAGTTTTACAGTATGTACACAAATTATTTATCATGTGTTGCAGTTTATCCGACCGGTTACTAATCAAAACTATATCCTCTGCGTACATTAGCAGATTCACTTTTATGCCGCCTATATTTATACCACCTTCTATTTCTTCAACTAAATCATTAATATAAATGGAAAATAATATTGGTGATAAAAGACACCCTTGCCTAAGACCAATGGATGTATCGAAAAAATCCGACATGCCGTTATTACCCCAGACAGCCGCTCGCGTATTTTCGTATAAGCTTTTTACTATATTTATGAATTTATTAGAAATACCGTACTTAGACAACTTATAGAACAACAGATCTCTCGGAATAGTGTCAAATGCAGCTCTGAAATCAACAAAAAACAAATATATCCGGTTCGCAGATCGTTCTACCAATTTTAATTTTATTAAATTGATTAAGCAGAAGATATTATCGATAGTGGAATACCGCTTACGGAAACCTGCTTGAAATTCGGAGACCACGTTACGCTCCTCAATCCAAATTTGAAGTCTGTTTAACAATAATCCTGTAAATAATTTTGTGTCTGTATTTATAAAGGATATACCCCTATAATTAGAGACCCCCAAAATATACTGTATAGTTTAATTTTATTGAAACGAATGAAAATTCCATTTATTAAAGGTACTTTTTCAAAAATAATTTTAAATGTGATAGGTTCGAAATTGAATAGAATTATACAATATCAAAATAAAGTACCTGATTTATATGGTAAGACTGCCGCCTTTTCATTCGTTATTATTGATTTGTTTATTTTCTTTGCAATATGTGAAAATAAATATATAAAACGTTTAAATGTTATTGAATATCATAAAATAATAATTTGTGAATACAAATGATCTACAGAGTTTTTTACACTACCATCTTTGCGGCTCTTGGTAAAAATTATTAAAATTATTTAAGGTAAAATGGCTCTCTACTTGAAATAGGTTGCCGAACCCTGCATTAAACCAACAATACATCTTAGCATTGCGGGTCTAGTCTCTAAGCGCCTAACATACTTTACTATAAAATTCTCATATTAACCATTAAATAAAATCCAAGAGCTAGACTAGTACCGCAATACATCTTAGCTTTGCGGGTCTAGCCTATAACCTCCTAGCAAACATACTTTACTATAAAATTCTCATATTAACGATTAAATAAAATCCAAGAGCTAGACTAGTACCGCAATACATCTTAGCTTTGCGGGTGTACGAGAAAACATCGGAGTACGAGAAAATTACACTCTAGTTTGATAATACGATTTTTCTTTTTTTGAACATTATTAAATTATTTAACTAAATCATATTTTCCGGATTTAATAAATTACATTAACATTAGTTACTTTAAAAATAACAACTACAGCATTCTAATTAGCTTGTGTAAAGTCAAATAAAATAACATTATTACCTTTCTTTTTAGAAGTAACGAACCAAAAACGTAATTTCTTTATTACGGAAGTTGTAATTAGAGTTAGCCTAAAAAGGGTATCGTCTGTTTTATTTAAATTTTAAATAATCCAAGGGGACATTTCCTTAGCTCGCAATCAACGCCTTGTTCTGGGGGTAGGAGACTTTGAAAGTATGCTTATATATATATTTAATTTCCTCTTGTTCTACTATAGTTAGAGGAGGAATTACTATTGTGCAAATATTTAATTTTGGAGTGTTTGCCGGAAGAATCAATTTTGAGGTCCCCTGAATTCGAAAATGTTTTTTGTTTACAAATTGGTCATACAACTGGATGACGACTTTACATTCTGATTACGTCAGACAAATTCTACATTTCAAAAAATTTAAATTAATTTTATCAAAAAATAAAAAAGAAGGCAAAAATTGTTGAATGAGGAAGTAATCTTCTTGCTGGTGATCAATCATGTCCGTTTGTCACTGTATGCTTCATCAAGGTTCCACTGTATTACGTCAATGGTCAATTAAATGTGGTCCCCCAAGTTGTGGGGGATTGCCGATTATGTGGAGTCTATTTAACCAGTTAAGCGTGGAATTTATTTTTTTAAAAACCCCCCCCACAGTATGCGGAATTAAAATCAGACAATGGACGTGTATTCACGACGAAAGCAGGGCACAACAACCAAAAATTTACAACGTCATAATAGTCACTGCAAGCGACTTTTTCTGCAATCTCTCTGGGGGCTTGAGATTACCAGAGCATTCTGTGCTCATTCAAAAATCTTGCACCGCTTTACGTACGCATTGCACTAGTTTTAACTAGGGACGCAAGAGAAAATCATGCTCGAACGGAGGTCTGAACCTCTATCTAAGAGTTAAAAACGGGCATTGCACAAGGGTTGAGAGCTTCTATTTGTGTGCGTAATTCCCCAATCTCTAATGCGGAGACCAAACATGTACCAACCAGCTATCATTTGGCTGGCTCCCTCCACCTCCCTCCGTATAAAATACTTGGCAGTTCTATTGGTAAGATAAAGGAAACATCCCACCAAATAATATACTTATTGTATTTTATTAAAATTTCGAGTTATTATAGTTAATGGCAATTTTATATTTTTCAAAACGAGTATACACGTCGAACGTACCGTAACAGAGATTTAACTGGTTAAGTAAATGTCACGTTCTTCCTTGTCCTGTCCACCACCTGTCTGTCAGTCAGTAGTCCTATCTGTTGTTTCCGGTATTTTACAGGAAGTTATGTATCGTCGAGTTTCTGTTCCTCTTTTAGCCCGTTCTCCATTCTTTATCCCAACACATTTTTTCAAATTTCCCTTCGGTACTTATTTTTCCAATATGTTCCTGGAAGCATGTAGTGTGCCTTCAAAGGTGCCTTCTCTGGCTCACAAGCCAGGTTAGCCAGGAGGTTATCAACTGCTCTCTGTATCTGAGGAGGCACCTTTGAAGGCACAGTACATGCTTCACAAGCTGATTTGATATTTGATTTGATACTGAATTATTTGATAAATTAAGGAATAAGTTTGATCCTTTACATGAAAGATATTGATCACTTAAATATGTGGCAGGAGGTTTCCATTTTTTTTTTTTTTGGTAATTAAACGCAACTCTCCCAAAATTACCAAATAATTATTAAACCTTCTTGTTTGTAACAGATGTAAAACTAATTTTTAGCCATTTTGTGTATGCTTGAGAACATCTAAAGCTCTTAACATTTGATTTTTCTTAGAAAAATCACTCGGAAAACGACTTATTTCCCGATATTAAGAAAAATACTAGCTTTACTGCCTTGGCAATATTTTTAGTAGAAAGGGGATGAAAAAAATACATAAAAATGACCTATCGCGTGCTCTTCTTTCTCTTTGATAACAAGTTCAATAATTGAAATATGATTAATAAATGCCAGATTTTGAATGGTCTAGCACCTTTAATTTTGAAGATATCGAATTACGGTTTCCGGTTTCTTCCATAACTTTTTATATTCTTTAAAACTGTGTATATGAAAATGGGGTCAACTGCGAACCCTCACTTTTAGTCGCGCGTCAGCCGCGTATGTGGGCAGGAATCTAAAATCAAGTCACATATTCTGAAACTAAAGGTGACGGGCAACAAATTTTACCTCTACCATTTTTTGCTCAGATTAACCGTTTAAGCATGAAATGCATTTAAGCCGTCTTAAAATGAACAGCCCGTATATATTTTTGTTCTTGTAAGTACATCAATACGACTGAACTAATCAAGTTACATTGTTAAAGCGAATAATACACTATTTACAGAGAACTGAACTAAACAATTGGCTTTAGACTGCTGACATGACAGCGAGCGTACGTGCGCGTCCGTGAGAGAAAATAGAACTAGAGCTCCAATATACATGTCCATTAGCGTATACATTAGACTAGTCTGCAACAGGGAGAAAGGCTCCCTGTAGCTTACAGCAGCTCCGTCTAATGTAGATTCCAACAGCCATATAAGGTCTATTATACTCCCAAGTTTACTATTTATTAACAACCAATATCAAAGTGAAAGCAGTGAAGCTGGTCATCAAAATAGCGAACTGCATTTCAATTATTATTATAACTTCCGTTCAGCTATTTCACGAACAATCGGATATAATTAGCAGCTATATTGATTTTTTTTTTTTGCTTTATTTTATTGTTTGTTAGTGGAAATTGTTATTTCATTCATAGAGTAGTGGAGAGGGGCCACATTTGAACAGGGGGCCCCTTTGAACAGTTTTAATTTCTTGCCAAATATTTAAAACATTTATTATTGGTAATTTTCTCCATATTTTGTGCTAGACCTGTTGTATAATTGACAGAGTTTCCCTTCGTTTTCATTGTTTCTAAAGACAGCATTGAAGAATGTTTTATTTTGTAAAGGTGTAAGTAAAATTTTTGTTACAACTTTGTAAGTGTATGGTGAATATTGTAGTGGACAAGGTGTAAGTATTGTTAGTCCTTATTAACATTTGAAATTCGTATTTTTTAAAACTAGTATTTACAAAAGTCTATTTGCTTGCAAAAAAGTGTTGGATATTATATTTTCTTTTATGGAAGGAGAGGGGGCACACATTTCAACATCACAGTGACTTTTTTTTTGTTTAATCGCAGAGAAGGGGAAAGTGGTCCGAACCTACTACATTAAGAAGCGCAACAAACCGAATATTTTGTTCAAACTTCCTAAACCCATTACACTTCGGGTACAACATCCCGGAACTGAGTCATTCTTGATTTTTTGAACTAGATTTCAGTGGTTTAAAAGAGAAAGTAATGTAGTAGTAGTGAGAGAGAAATAACTGATAGAACAGGGATGGCGAACCTTTTTTGAGACGTAGGTCAAATTTTGTTCAATTTTTTGTTAGTACTAGCTCTTGGGACACCAATGCCCATTTGCACAAGAGTTAAGTTTAAAACTTTTAAACTGAATAATTTCTAAACTAAACATCTTTAAAATTCAGTTGGCTTAACTGGGTAAAACGGGACGAAACAAGTGCTATGGAAGTCTCTTTTCTACAAACATAACTGAACAAAACCTGAACAAAAGTGTGTTTTATCTGAAGAAAAATCTAAATATGGTTATTTGCTTTATGTGGTCGATTTTTTTAAAAACAAAATATGAATAAAATTATACATTTTATTTGATATTTTGTAAACACTTTTTACTTTATTTCAAATACTACAAAAGCATTTGTCGTCATTTGCGTTTTAGAACTGTAATGATCAAACTAAAGGTTATACGAGTAGATAGCATTTAAATTGCTTTTGTGTCAGTGTGTGATTGAAAAAATACAGATAGAATATAAATTATCCACCACAATTAGAAAATCTAAATCAACCCGCGTAAACAAACAAATGGTTGCCTAGTAATTGTGGGTCAATGAAAAAACTCGTGCTGGTCAGTGTCTGACCCGCGGGTCATAGGTTCGCCATTACTGTGATAGAAGGTAGATTCAGAGTAAAGTAATCTCATTTCTTTCCATTTTAAAATTGTGTTCAAAGCTATCCCAACCAGTGGGGCAGATATTAACATTTGACACAAAATTTTTAAATTAAAAAAATATAGATATGTAAAGTACCAACTTGTTTATTGGATATAGATCTGTTCAGAAGACTTGAAAGTTGTAGAAAACAAAATAAAAAGGTTCAATAATTCAGATTCTGTGCGCACTCTGTAACAGAAAATGTAAATTCTGTTCAAATGTGCCCCCCTCTCCACTATGTATTTTGCATTATTAAGAAAAAAATTAAGTACAGTCGACTCTCGATAAATCGAAATCCAAGGGGCTACAAGAAAAATTCGAATTATCGAGAGTTCGAATTATCAAGAAGTTTGAATTATCAAGAAGGGGGAAAAAAATTCGAATTATTAAGAGTTTTTATTATGTATATATGTATGTACATACGTATATTGAAAATACGTATGAGCTTACCTAAGTTTTAGACATATATAGCCTCAAGTAAAAAAGTAAAAATAATGAAAACGACAAAAAAATTACATATGTATTAACATTTCAATAAATAATAATATACATATGTACCTAATTAAAAAAATGAAGAACAGTTTTTTGTTACAATGTGGCTTGACTTAGTCAAGTGACTTAGAATTGTAGAAAGCGCTGATGGTGGAATATTGAAAGTTTTGGCGATATCTTCTTTTTTTCGAACCACTTTTCACGGCTACGATACTGTTTTCTTTGTGGGACACAGTAAGGGAGACGTACTTCCCCATCGTGACAAACTAAGAAAGAGAACTGGAAAGTTAAACCGGGCTGAAAGGAGGGAAACATTACGCAGGAAATGAACAATAAGCGGAAAATGAGAAGTAAACATTACTAGGGAAAATTCGAATTATAAAGAGGGGCATGTGGCCTCGTTCGAATTATAGAGCCTTCTCTCTCCCTGTTGTTAAGAAAAGGATTTCGAATTATCGAGCGTATCTAAATACACTGAATTTTTTCGATTTACCGAAGTTAACAGCTGTAGAGTTCGAATTATCGAGAGTCGACGTATTTGTATTAGTACAGATTTTTTGAGTTTACACACAGGAGGTACTGAGTTGTTGAATTGTAGCTTTACTGGACAAATTTTACCACTTTTCCGTTCTCATAGTTGAGGAATTAACTAATTTCTTTATTTTTGGCGCGAATAATGACAGGAAGTCAACTTAATCTCCTCAATGAATCCCCACCCAGACCCACAAACTCATTTACAGTAATTTTTAACTTTTAACACACCTCACTGGGGGGGGAAAACGAAGCTGTTTTTTTTGCAGTTCAAACTTTTCAAATTACAAGTTCAAAAAAAAAGTTAAAAATTAAGTTTGGAAAAGAAGTTTGGAGAACTTTTAACAAGCGGGGATAGTTTTTCCAAATTATTATGCTCGTGCAGCTATATCAGAATGTTTAATTTTTATGTTACCACTTGGTAATTGTTACAACTGTATTTATTGCAACAGTTATGATGATTTATAGTTCAACATTAAACTACACAAACTTTTTTACAACACCCTGAAGAAGGTAATAAATTTACCGAAACGTTGGTATGAAGTAACAAAATTTGTTTTTGAATTTATGACGCACCTCGATATTCCCCAAAAAATCATCAATCAACAACGGTCGAAAAAAAATCAAAACCATCATTTGTAGATTGTAGATTGTATTGAAAGGGCGGTTCCACCAAAAAGGGGAAGGAGCGCAGGCAATCCAAAATGGTTCCCATTGTTCCCCGTCCACCCCTCAACTCATCACAGATACCGGGGCTTTAAAACAACAAATCCGGCTAAAAGTTGCTAGATGCTAAAACAATAAACTAATAAAGTAGCAACAGGTCACTAGGGAGCATGGCGACTCAATCGCTACAGTGCACTGAGTATACCTAGAGAGTTCTGGTAAAGTTTACCAGATGCTACAATCTCCGGTAGGGAAACATTAAACCTTCCGAAGACGAGAAATCTAGTTTTAGAATAAACGGGGCACATCTCTACAAAGTGCCGCACAGTCTCATTGGAGACTCAGCACAGCCAGCGCAAATTGGCGAGACTGGGTAAGGCCGCATTTGAAAAGATTGTACGCTAAATTCGCATGTCCACTCAACACCTGAACCAACTGGCCGGATCCGTTATAGAACAGAGGTGGAGCAGTGGATTTTGAAGGAACATCGGAAATGGTGGAGATCCTGAGCTGACTGCCGTCAGGCTAAAGAATTTCTTGGCCTGTCAAAAATGGCTATAGTTGGTTTTTGCAGGTCCCGGATCCGCCAAAACCATCATTTATTACAACTTTAATATTTATTTTTATTTATTTATTTCATATTATTTTCCCCCAGAATTTAGTTAATATCAATGAATGGTAAAATTAACGCCCTTAAACCGTAATTTATGGGCCCAAAAACGGAAATAAAAAAAACTCTGAAAACTAATCCGATTTTCTCTCTTTTTTAAAAAAAAAACAAATGAACACTTCCTGTAGTACGCACATTCACACGTATCATATAATCCCATCTAACTCCCCCCCCTCAATGAATATCTAATCCCCTGAGGGTACGTCATTGTGATGACATCACATTCCGAGCTGTTATTCTTTCAAATTAAAAAAGGAAAAAAGGAGAAGAAGTGGGGGGGGGGGGGGGTTAGGGGGTGTGAGAAATCATCTTCGTCTGAATAATGAATGCTGTGATATTTCCGCATCCGTTATAAAAGTGTCACCTTCATTTTTAGAAGTTATTCATTAAAAAGTAGGGATGTAGCAAAATTTCATCTAGCTAGATTTGCTGACAAGTAATCGCCTAATTTTTTTTTTTTTCCAGGCCTTTCAGACCAACTGCCAAATTAGGTATTGTGATCGGAAGCGGAAGCACATACTTTACAATAAATAATTTTTGTCTGACGAATAAAAAAGTAGCCACACGTGGGATTAGAACTGAGGATCTCCCGCTTGCAAAGCCATGCTCATAACTGCCTAGACCAATACTCGCCACACATCTAGCTAACATTAAACATTTGACGATCTACCGTTCAGAATTTTGTACTACTGCAGCAAATCAATAAATTTTCTTTATCCTTAAAAAAAATTGATGAAAAATCGTGAGGTATCTCAAAAGGAAATTAAAACACTAAAAACTGCCAGGAAATTCAATGCCAAGTTTTCCTACAATAATATTCTCAAGGTCTTAACTGAAAAATCACCTTCAAGGCATTTTTCTTACATATCTACAATTTATCACCAAATTCCCCCCCCCCCATCCCCCAAAACTGCCTAAAGAAGCATTTTCCAGGGAAACTTTCAAATATAATCGTTAAATCGGTCACCTCGGTAGCCGAGCGGTTAGAGGCGAGTCCTACGAAGCTAATTTGTATTGTGGTACTGGGTTGGATTCCCTCGGTCTTAGGCCTTGGATTTTATTTAAAGGGTTTATAAAAGAAATTCACAGTAAAGTATGTTTGGTAGTCGCCTCCGTCTACGACACCTAATTGGTAGTTGGACGTTAAGCCCCGCCTGTAAAAAAAAAAAAAAAAGCGATTACTTTACATTATTTTTTAGGCCTATTAACTGGGCCACTGCAGGCTCAAAAAACACATACATCGCATGGGCCTGGCAGATGGATAACCTTTGTAGGTTCTGTCAGGAAGAAGAGGAAACGGCACTGCACGTGTTGTGGTCAGTGTGAGGGGCTTGTCCTGGCTAAAGGATGTTACTTCTCGGGGGGAGGAAAAACCAAGGCCTAAGAGCATTACCCAGGAGCCGCTCTCCAGAATTAAGAGTCTGATTAAGCGGATGGGGTCTGGAGGGTGAGCTCTAAAGTGAGGGAAACCACAATAGATCCAAAGGGGTCGCAGTGGCGTAGGCCTTGAGGCCTCCCTAATTTAATCTAATCTACATTATTTTACTTTTAATCGATAAATCTATACGTGAGTAGTTGAGAAAATGAAATTTAAAGAAAATTCTATCCACAGGCTAATCTAATCTAATTTGTCGGTTAGATGAGTTCCAGAAACAAGCGGGAAGGATGCGATATCATAACTTCTATAACAGTCCAGAAGGTTATAAAGAAGATGATAAATTACAAAAAAAAAATTGAAAGTAAAATCGTGAAGTGACGTGTTTAAAGTAACACTGGCAGCCTTAAACAAAAATTAATTGCCGTTAAAACGTATATCGTGAAAATGGACTGAAAACTGGGTGTGTTTTTTAATTAGTTAAAGAACTACGAAGGCTTTTTTTAAATGAAATTGAAAACAGAGTGATGAAGTCTAAAATTGGAAATAAAACTATAAAAATCAGATGTTTTCTTTGTCCTTTTAGAAGGAATTTCCATGGCGCCCAACAGCGGGGCACAGTTTCCCACCCCCGCACAAATCCAATATAGTGTGCACCTTAGTTCGTGTTTCTGCAGTAAAAACAGTAATACTAACTCCATTGTTATGTAAAAAAAGGTATACTAGCCCTTCAAAAAAATACAAGCTACAGAAAAACGGAATTTAATAATCAGAGCTTTAAAAGCTTGTGCTTTTCTCAAGGTTAGGGTGGGGTTGGGGGGGAGAAGCCGCTGGCAGTACGCTCTGCTGTTACTACGACAAACTAAAACCATCCCCGTCATGCATACCATCATGAGACAAACTTGATCTTAGAAAATATTTCTTTTATTTTTGCTCCCTCTATTTTTATTTACTTTGTATTATTACTGTTTCCATCTTTTTGGTAAATACCACTCTCTTTGTTTGATATATTTGTCATTGTATATCTTATTTCAACAATAGAAAACGTAAATCTCCTCTCTGACTGACTAAAATTATTTTAGCGGCCACAAAATGTGGGACAGACTTCGTTGTTCTAAAAAAAAAATATAGAATGAAAGTACACAAAAGAAACATGGTTAACAAAGAATATCTATGCAGCATCAATAAAACGTACTTTCGGCCTAGCAATCTAACGGACCAAAAGCGGTTATAGGCTAGACCCGCAAAGCTAAGATGTATTGCGATATTAGTCTAGCCCTTGGATTTTATTTAATGGTTAGTATGAGAAATTTACAGTAAAGTATGTTAGGCGGCTATAGGCTAGACCCGCAAAGCTAAGATGTATTGCGATACTAGTCTAGCCCTTGGATTTTATTTAATGGTTAATATGAGAAATTTACAGTAAAGTATGTTAGGCGGCTATAGGCTAGACCCGCAAAGCTAAGATGTATTGCGATATTAGTCTAGCCCTTGGATTTTATTTAATGGTTAGTATGAGAAATTTACAGTAAAGTAGGTTAGGCGGCTATAGGCTAGACCCGCAAAGCTAAGATGTATTGCGGTACTAGTCTAGCCCTTGGATTTTATTTAATGGTTAATATGAGAAATTTATAGTAAAGTAGGTTAGGCGGCTATAGGCTAGACCCGCAAAGCTAAGATGTATTGCGATATTAGTCTAGCCCTTGGATTTTATTTAATGGTTAATATGAGAAATTTATAGTAAAGTACGTTTGCTAGTCACCTCCGTCCACGACACCTAATTTGGTAGTTGGATGTAAAGCCCGCCTGAAAAAAATTGGCAATTACGTTACTTTATTCTAGTAATGATTGACTTTTCGAGGCTGTTACTTATCACAATAAACACCTAAAGTTAAGTGACTAGAATGCCAGAGATTAACTTCAAAAGACTGGGATAGAGAATGGAGAGGTTCCAGGATCAAATCCTGATATGGCTGGTCTTTGATTATTATCTTCTAATACAGTCTTTACATCACTTATGTTTGTAGTGATTCAAGTATTTTAGTACAGAGGTCTCTTTGATTGGTTACATACACCCTTCTGACACTCTGAGATCTTGGGGGTAATACTATTTTCTGTGCATAGAAGAAGACATAAGGCATAGGTCAGTCAAAGACAGAAGGATTAGCAGACCCCACTAGGAGGTGGTGGAGCTTTGATCAGCAAAGGCTATAGCTGGATGAATTCGAATATCTCGGCTGACTTCCAAGCTTAAAAGCTCCTGGTGAAGTGATGTTCCCCGATATAGCCAGATCTTTGCCATTGGTATGTAGAAACACCCTTTGCTGCAACGGATCTCCTAAAGAGTCGCCTACTCTAAAATAACCAAATTTATATTTAGGCACCACCTTAAGAAATGAACGAAGAGCATTCTAACTTGGACACTCTCCAGTTGGGCAAGCTGAATTGTTGTAGACGATGAACTATTAGAAGCGCGTCCAACTCCAATAGCCCTAGTTCCCCATAATTTTACACCGAACTTGATGGTACTGTGCTATCCAGAATGGTACTTTGTAAGCAGTGTATTTCTTGATAGATCCGCGTAGAACCATTGCATCCTTTCTTACTCCCTCTAAAGGAAGAAAAATCCGGTTTATTTTTTAATCTTAGGCGTAATAGGTCTGAAGGTTAGAGTGCTTTATAAGTCTAGCTTTTCCTGAAGAAGATCTTTCAAAAGCAAAAGTCATGAAATCTTTTTGGGGTTTTCCAAGTTTCCTGTCTAAAATAACACTTTTCCGCTTATGGAAAAAAAATAAAGTAAAATAAAAAATTGGAAACTAAATATTAATGAGTAGGAAGGGTGCAATATTCTCCACCCACTCGTAGTAACTGTTGGACCGTATTGAAAATACATTAAAATCTCAAACAAAACTGCTTTGAACTGCCTCTATTCTATATCCACCATATTTTAACCAGAGTGGTGTAAAGAGAAAATACTGCTGGAATTTGGGGATGGACGGGATTGAGACGGGAAAGAACCCTTTTCAAAGCTTTTTGCTCCCATTAAAATACCCTTTTTATAAAAAATGGTCCACTGAATTCATAATAGTTCAAATAGAGAGTTTAAGATTTTTTATAATATTGTAAAAAGAAATGGACTAAAATAAAATTAAATATTGCAAATTTAATAATGTAATAAAAAAAATCTATTTGAACACTCTCACGACCATATATTACCCAAATTTACGTCATTAAATTAAAGAATTACGTCATTAAACTTAAGAGTTTTGTGCTAATAAACTTTCATTACATTTTTCACTATATTAAAACGATTTAATTTGAAAGAAGCATGACGCCAGATCGCCTCCAATACCTCCTAAAAAAATCAACGTGAGAATAAGTTTAAAAAACCAATAAGCGATAACTTAAACCTAACGTAAGTTACGTATCTTTAAAAAAAAAAAAAATCTAAAAAAAAGTGAAACATCCAGACTATAAAGTTGTACTTCCGGTAGATTTTGATCGCTAGATTGGATCAGGTATTTAGGTAAAGGATCAATCTAAATATAAAAGTTTCAGCTTCCCGAAATATCAGTTTTTTGAGATACACAGACCTACAGAGCATTTTCTAAAAACTTTTTTATTTCCGGAATACGGAGACCTCAAAAAGGATATTTCCGGTTCAATCTCGAGATCCACATTTTAAAGTGATCTCAATACTTTCCTTAAATCTATTAAGTGCAAATAGTAGAAATGGCATAAAATGAGGGCTTAACTATTAACCAGTTAAGCGCGTTTAACGTGTATACTCGTTGTGACAAAGTATAAAATTGCCATTAACTATAAAAACTCGAAATTTTAATAAAATACAATAAGAATATTATTTGGTGCGATGTTTCCTTTATCTTACCAATAGAACTGCCAAGTATTTTATACGGAGGGGTGTGGAGGGAGCCAGCCAAATGATAAGTGGTTGGTACATGTTTGGTCTCCGCATTAGAAATTGGGGAATTACGCACACAAATAGAAGCTCTCAACCCTTGTGCAATGCCGTTTTTACCTTAAATAGAGATTCAGACCTCCAGTACGAACATGATTTCATTTTGCACAGAATTCAAAGCTCTTTTCTTCTCTTGTAAAAGCTCTTGCGTCTCTAGTTAACTGGAGCAATGCATACGTGAAGCGGTGGAAGACGGTTTGAATGAGCACAGAATGCTCTGTAATCTGTAAGCCCCAGAGATTGCAAAAAAAAGTCGCTTGCAGTGACTATTATGAAGTTGTAAACTTTTGGTTGTTTTGTCCTGCGTTCGACGTGTATACATGTCATTGTCTGATTTTAATTCCGCACACTGTGGGGGGTTTTTTAAAAACTAAATACTGCGCTTAACTGGTTAACTAAATGAAGAAGATTTGATTGGTTCAAGCTTTGTCAAAAAACAACTTTCCTTCTGAGATTTGAAAATTAGAATGAAATATATGAGAAAATTGTGGAAACCACTTAGTCCGAACGAACGAGTATTTCGGAATGTCCATATATGTATCTGTCCCTTAACCATTCAAGGACTTACCGTTTTAGGAAAATATTTTCCGGAATGGTAAATCACGTCACATTTAGAACATTCTCATTTCCTTTCCCATCATTGGAAACTGCTCCATCAGTAGCTCCAAAATGGAGTACAACGGTTTTTACTTAGTTTAAAATAGACCACACAATATTTCCCACTGGTGGAGTTAGGCTGGTAGTCTAGCAGAGTAGGAGTTATTTCCAACAAGTCGAACACCCCCAGATGGGCCGTCGAATATTGTTGCCTAATACCATCCCTCCATCCCACATTCACTACCTCCGAGTTCCCCTCAAACGGCCACACTTTGAGGAAACAGAACGTCATATCGCTACCATTGGAACAATAATAAAACGATAGATGGCGTTCACAGCTCAATCACTATGAACTATCGGCCAGAGAGAGACACATTTACCAAACCATGACAGACATAGTGACAACAGAACTAGTTGAATCTTGATATTTCCTAACATTTGAACATTTGGTTTAATATTTCACACCCACTTGGCGGCCCAGTTGTAATTTTAATGTTATTATTTTTTTTTCAATGTTAATTGGAGGCTAAAATGTTGTAAAAACAAACATTGTTGGCGTTTTCGTTAATTTAGCCATTTTTAGACAAAACCTATCGACAAACAAAGCAAAGCTAAATAAAAATAATATTTACACAAAATTCTAACTTCCGGTCAAATTATTTCCTTCAAAGATTTTCAAGTTTCACCAAAATCTAAAAATTGCAAATAGTTCAAATTTTATTTTTAGATTGAACCTTAACCTGAGTACTTGATTACGATTTAGCAAAATCAAAACCTTTCCGGCCAATTGATTTACGTCAACGAAAGTAAGTAATACCGTACAATGTACAGAAAGAACACTTTAGAAACATTAAATAAATATCACAAGGAATAATTGGTGAAAGTTCATTACTGTTAATAATATTTTTTTTATTTATTTATCCTTTTATTGTAATTTACACCTGTACCTACAGGGTACAATAAGTAAATGAGATAAATGTATATAGAGTAAGGTGGCAGACGTGAATGGACGGTCATCCAGCGATGGCCGCCATTAGTCACCCAGTTGGTCACGGGGCCAACGGCGCCTCAGCCGTCTTCGAGGATTGGAGGGTAGTGTAGTTGAAGATAAGTTTTCAGCTAAAGGGTTGGGGATGAAGTGAGAGTTTTAGATGAAAATTGTTATATCAGATTTTGGCAAGTTCTCGGAGATGAGTGGAATTTGGAGAACTGTATGGATTGTGTGGTTGCTAACATTGTAGAATGGAGCGTCTACTACGCGGCGGAGTATTTTGGATTGGAGTGTTTGTGCAGTCTATTGATGTTGGATTTTTTTTTTAGCTGTTCCGTAAAGTTCGAGTCCGTAAGTCCATATTGGTGGTGAGAAGAGCTGTACAGAGTAGTCGTTTGTTCTGTAGTGAGAGTTTTGAGCGGTTTGTCGAGTAGTCTGGCTAGAAGTTTGTATCGTTTGTTTAGTTCGGTACGTTTAAGTCTCGTATGTAGGTTCCAGGTAAGTCTCTTGTCTAGGTACATTCCAAGGTACCGCACGTGGTCGGCTGGTGGGATAGGTTTATGATGGTGGAGTTGAAGTGGTGGAGTTTCACTTC
This sequence comes from Rhodnius prolixus, assembly GCF_049639745.1. NCBI lineage: Eukaryota > Metazoa > Arthropoda > Insecta > Hemiptera > Reduviidae > Rhodnius > Rhodnius prolixus. The sequence continues at coordinate 5,879,451 of NW_027411583.1, read as the reverse complement.
ACTGAGAAATTATAGTTAATAATATTTAAATATGGAATTTGTACTTAAAACCTTGTAATAAACATTTAGTAACATATAACTTTATAGTTATTAATACTAATACAAGGAGAAGTTATGTGTTTAGAGGTACTTAACTAAAGTAACATTTCAAATTATAAATTACTTTACACACAGAAAGGGAAGCGCACCACAGGACTTACAAGGCATTCAAGGCTGGAAATCGCCCTAAAATCTTTCTCATATTCCCGAATCATAGAAATGTCGAAATTTCAAAGATGAACTGTTTTAAAAATAATCCCCACCTCAAAAAAGCAGAGAAAAAAACTCTTTACTTAATTCAAGTGTTTTTCTCACTTTTTTATTTTATTTTTAAAGGAGGAATTAATATTTAATTAATGTAAAAGGAAAATAGAAAAACAAAAAATGGAAAAGGAAAAATATTGGTGAGGGTTGTTTTTTAATAAGCCATAATTCTTCGAAAGAAAATGGATTCATTTAAATTCAAGAAAGTGTAATAATTTTTCACTTTTTTTTTGCTTAAGATTACACAAAATGGAGCCTGTATCTGTCTGGAATAACAAGTACTGCGTTCTAAATAAATGAGGTTATCCCCCAACTAAATAATAGAATATCAAAACGAGGCTATTTTTTTTTTTTTTTTTACATTCACTTAGCGGAAGTAATGCAATCGTGTAGATTTTCGGGAATAAAATTTTCCAGAACCAGAAATACGTCATTTCATGGCAAGAAAATGGAGTGGTTACGCTTTCTCCTTCAATAAAATTGTACAGTTTCCCCAAAAAACCCTGTTTTTCGTTGATGTTTTAAAAACTTAGTAAAGCTATGTAACTTGTATTTGAAACTTTTTGCAAATATTTCAGGAAGGGTTCCCTCTAATGTAAGCGATATTAGAGAAAATACGCTGCTTAAATCCCTATTTTTTAAAGAAAAATCAACCAGAATCTCTTGAATGCATTCATACACAGTAAAATTAGACAAAGATCAGTTTTGGGTTGAATTTCCTTTAATAGAAATAAAAGAAATGAACTTTATGGTAGAGGAGAACTCAAGTTTCAAGCTTTTCGTAAGGCCTTCCCAGAGAACTATGCCAAAAAAACCGGCTAAAAAAGGACTAAACTCATGGCCGGCGTTGAGGTGCTCTCAATCTTAGTGATTACGAAGTAGAAAAAAAAGTAAACCGCCATCAGCAAATTTTTTGAAAGACGTTTAAGGTAGAGGATGAAGCATTTTGCGCTAGGAAGTGGATATCGCAGATATTTTAGGGGATATTCCCCCCACAGAGAGCTATTCAAGCTCACAATACAAGGCGACATGTAATCTCTGCGGATGGAGCTTAGAAAACGTAGCCTCTAACCAGACACCCCTCCAGGAGTAAATAGCTATTCCTCAGACCAACTTGAATGGAACGTTTGACTTCCCAAATTGGTTTGCATAGTTGTCATGTGGTATAAAATACCAAGTTTTGTAAAAGAAGGGATGTTTAGGCATTAGAGGGTGGTTATCCTAATTTGCCGCACATTTGTTATCCTGGGACGGCCCATGTGACGTGGTATTTACGAGGTTATGATATGGGAAGTATCCCATAGTTTTTAGAATATTTAAGAGCAATTTAAGGGACTCCACTGAATCATAAACTCCCAACTTCTATATCAGATCTGTGTTGTTGTAAAAAAATTACAGTTATAAAGGAGGATTTGCCCTATATTATAAAGAAACTTTGGGAATTTTATCTTTTATAGATAAATAGAAAAAAATTGTCAAAGTTGGGTGTTTTTCAACGTTACAGGTTTTTCGTGCAGTTTTTGACGATCAACCCTTAAACAACAACTGGTCCTACCGAACAGTTTTAATTCCAAGAACTTTCCTAAAGAATCTACATGACTGGGATGCTGTACGGATATTGGTCTCATCTCGTGCCAATAATAAAAATGGCAATGCAGGTACATAATTAACTAAAAACTAAAAATTCAATTTAAAAAATAAATAATGATAAAATGTTTTTGAAAATCATTCATTCTTTATTGTGATGAACATTATGATTGGAGTCAAATCATTTACTTAAAACTGAAACTTCTAAAGAATTCTGAAGAAGTATTCTTCGTGGAAGTCGTGTGAGTGTTCTCTCAATTTTTTATTTTCTTAATAATAATTTAAATTATACAAAATCAAAAATTATTATTTGGGGAATAGTTGTTAAAAATAAAACAGAGATATTTCATTTAAAAAATAAAGAAGGGAAATTTTATTAAGTTGGTAATAAAATGAATGAAACATTCTTAAATCTCTCATCAAATAAATAATAATTTATCGCCAGAAATAAATAAATAAATCGATCTGCTGGGAATCGAAAGTCGATTACCCACTTAGCCGATGGCAAAACAAATTTTACTTCATCGTAGCTCTAAAAAAAAAAACATCTTTTCCTGATACAGGCGACCTCAATACATACACTTTCCGGTGGAAAACCCAATTTAATAAATCTAACACAAGCTCCTGCTTTTTCCTTCTTCGTAGTTTTCCCCCAGCTAGCTCTATGGAACTGACTTTTGGCAAGATATTCAGGATTCTGTGGCACAAGTTTATTATTAATCTTGGGCTAATTATTATTATCCTTTCCTTAAAGAATCTGGTGTGCACATTTAAGTGACATTTTTTTTTAGATCTAAAACTCATCATCTAACACATACGTATCTCTTTTTAACATCAAGGTAATCTCCCTCACTGAGTTAGCAAGTACACAGTGCAAGTCAGTGCTACCGGATTTCGGAAGTTGAAATCTCTGTACCAAACTATTTATTATTAATAATGGATGAAAATCCGAATCCTGTCAGAGATGCTTACGATGGATGAAATCAAAGAAAAATATTTTTTTGTTGGACAAAGGAAATGATCGATAAAAAATGAGATTAAAAAAAGTCCCCAAATTTATTGGACCAAAAAACATAAAAAAATTAATAAACCCTAAAAAAGAAAAGAATGCAATTGCTTATATAATTAAAAAGTTTTCTTTCTAATATAAAAGTAGATTTAATAAAATTTACTTATTAAATAGGAGAGCGTTAAGTTGAGCATTGAATAAAGAAGCATTGAAATATTGGAAGCTGCAATCTCCCTTAGACGTTCGCATTATCTATGCACACACAAAAAAATACGCTTAAGAGTGGCAAGCTTATCGTTTGAATGAAAGAAGGTCATTAGGGAAGTTCAAGTAGATAATTTAGTGGAGCAGGAGGAGATGAAGAAGCTATTCTTGTAACGAGTCTATTCAATGGCGAGGTAAAGAAATCTACAAGATACTTCTTCTTTTTTTTGCCTCCTTCTGAGATATTATCCAGATTTGATGTCCCAGTTATCTGAAGTGGGGAACAACTTAGCTAACCAGGACTAGAAAGCTGTGGTTATGTTCTCAAATATTAAAGGGAATTAACATTAGATACTCTGGTAGAAAAATTACTTTTAGTGGTTCAAAGTTTTTAATAAATATTTTTTCTCAATTTTCTCTGGTTATACTCAAACTTTGGAAGAGAGGTGGTTAAGGGATTTCATCCCAAAGAACAGGATGTTTCCCCAGAAAGTCTGAATGCCCCCCCCCCAGTGTTAGGGCCGAAATTTTGGAAAAATTTGGGTTAAAGGGGCTAGAGAGTGGTTTATTCCAATCCGCCGGCTTTCTGTTCCCTGGTTATTGCCCCCAACAAAGATTGGGGCGATTACCAGTATTTAGAGCGGGCGTATGTAAGACCTCCTTTTTTATTTGACCAACAACTTTTGGAATATCTGTGGAAGAGTTTATACTGAGAAGGAGTGGCTAGGATCACAGGGGTGATTATAACTGGATATCGACTGCTCTCGTTGCCTAGAACTCCCCTAGAAAGTTCTTAGAACATCTGAAAAGAGTTGGAAGTTTTGGTGGAGTGCTCTCCAGTTTCCTAGAGTGCTTTTTCCCTGGAGTACTACCTACTTAGAATGTTCTTGGTGAGGCTAGATTAGATTAGATAGTAGATGGGACGGGACCTACGCCCCACGGCACCGCAACCACAAAAGACTTATTGTGGCAGCCCCTTCTTAGTTCCAGTAAGCGAACCCTCCCCTCCTAAAGAGGTTGAGGACCTTCCCTACTAGTTCTTTTTGCGCTACTATCTCCTTCGGCCTCAGCGTTCCAAAGGTTTCATAGCGCAAACGCTCAATTGCAACGCAATCGAACAACAGGTGAAAGGCCGTTTCCTCCTCTTCCTGACATAATCTGCACAACGGCTCCGAGCTGATAAGCCCCACCTTGCGCAGATGCTTCTTGAACCTACCGTGCCCTGTGAATAGGCCTGTAATCAGAGTAATCTGATTTCTGCCCAAACACAGGGTCTCTTTGGTTCTTTACTTACACAGCCATCATGGTCTTGCTGTGTTTAACCCTAGGACACATCACCCAGTTCTTTTCGTGCTCCCTCCAGATCTAATCTCTGAGAGCCGCACGAACCGAACACCTGGTGATCCCCAGGACAGGCTCCGGGCCGATGAAAGGAGTGTTAGATCCATTCCTGGCCAGATGATCAGCTTTCTCATTCCCTTCAAACTTTGTTGTACTGAGCCAGTAGTTCCAGGGCCTTCCTGCATTCCCAAACCAGGGAAGAGGTCATTCTGAAGGATCCAAGAGCCTTCAGTGCAAAGCCTGGCTGTCCGAAAAGATACGAATCTCCCTATTTCTAGGTTCCATCTGCAGGTTTTCCTCAGCACATATAGCAATAACCTCGGCCTGGAAGACTGTGGCATATCTCCCAAGAGATCTCTCAATGAGTACCTCGGGTTTAACCCCATACATTCCAGACCCAGTCCCACAGTCCATCTTGGAGCCATCGGTAAACCGAATGCCTCCCTTCCGGTACTGGTCCGTCCAGTTCACCCTCCATTCAGTCCTCGGTTTAATACACACCTGAAATGGAGTCTCGAAACTGTATTTAGGACAGATACTGTCAATAACCGGCCCAGGGTCGACCGACCTTATCTGATATACTCATATGGCCAATGCAGGTGAGGCTATATTCAGGATAATTTGAGTAAAGAAGGAGAGAGCTGGCTCCATAGTACAAGATATCCCTAACTGTTGGCCCCTCCCACTCTTTTCCTAGAGAACCTGGGCGAGTTGTTCTTCACTAGGGATATAGTAGGGTCTCATCTGACCCTACTGAGAGCATAAAAGAAATATTTAAAGTTCTCAGTGCTGAATAGCCCCTTAAAAAATAATAACAACAATAAAAATAAAAAACATCTTTTGACTCGATTTCTGATTAAAACTTCTCAAAAGGAAAAAAAACTTCATAAAATTTCAAACTCACTTCACTCATGTTAAGTTCATTTAAATTTCGTAAAAATTAATTAAAACTGTAATGCAAAGTGAAACCATATTTCTGTATATACGATATATAAAAAAAAGAAAAACTAGATATAACTAAAGTTAATTCATAATATTATACATTCTATATAATTATTCCTCACTTAAGTTCAAAAACTTTTTCCCCATCGTAAAGTTTGATTAAAAAGTTAACTTGAAATAAGAAGATGATTGGGTAAAGTGAGCTGCCTCTACCCCAATTATAAAGCATGTTTATAGCAAAGTTTAACGTTTTATTAGGTTAATTATTTATAATTAAAACGTTGGATATGTTTTGTGGTTGTATGAGTCCGAGATGTAAATTGTAATTTTGCAATTACATCAAAATTTAATGGGAATAATAAATTTTGGTTTATTTTATGTTTAGTAAAGTTTATTGCATTCATTTAATAAATTAGAAAACTTAATTGACTTTACAGGCGAACAGAAATCAGAAGAGCTTTACACAATGGATAGCAGAAAATTTAAAAATCTCTTGGGACAACTTGTTGATAGAATTATTTAAATATTTTAATTTGCTTGAAAAAAATAAAAACCTATTTATCAAAGTTGAAGAAGATCTTCAAAAGATGAGAGTAAAAAGATAGCGGACAAGAGCAAAGTATCGTCAGAAGTCAGGATTACAAATAGTTGAGGAGGTCAAGAAATTTTATAGTCAGTAAGTGAACTGGCAAGGCAGGTTGGTAACAGTGTAGGCAGGAACGTATCGGATGCGTTTATATTGCAGCTTGACTGTGTCCTCCAATGAAAGTCAAAAGTGTGATTTTTTTTGATTTTTTTTTTTAATTGTTTTGGTAGCACTGATAGATTGCGGAAAATGCTGGAGAAGAATTTGCTCTAAAGTCAGATTAAAAGAAGTAACCCTTACTAGATTGGGGGAATGGATATTATTGCAGAATAAACGATGTAATATTTAGTAGATACCTAAATATTAACAACCGGCAGATCCAATTAAAATTATTAATTTACAATTAATTAGTAAAGACCAGCTGTTCGGGTAATCCATAATCTCGTAGAACAATTGTATTAGTTAGATGGAAACGGAGAAATTAGTAATTTTAACTTTAATCGGTATTAATTCGACTTAATTTTAAGTTCCCCTCCTCAAACTTACCAAAATGTTCAAGTTGTTCCGCCCAAAATAGTCTTCACAGCAACTTAAATCTTCCCCTGACCACAGAAAGCCCAAATATCTCATGCAGGAACCTCATGATAGCAACGTAAACAGGAAGTGAAAGGCCGTTTCCTTTTTTTATTTCTCGAACTGGCCAAGCCAATACCTTGGTTTTGGTGTTAAATATAATACCCATTGTATAGAGATATGTTTTCTGTATCTACCTTGAAATTTAAGGGTCTTTTTCCTTTAAGAACATTGGCTAAGAATAAGGTCCGTAAAGTAGCAGAACATAAAATTTGTGGCCCAATTGCAGCAGTTGAAATAAATTTCTGTAGTAGGTACTCAATGAAATTTAATTTTCAAGGAAGGGGGTTTCTCAAAAATGGTTTTTAAATTTGACTGACCTCAAACTACTATTCTCACCTATGCTGACGATACTGCCATCTTATCTACTAACAAAGATCCATTAATAGCTCACAGAAACCTTCAGTCTCACCTCACCTCCTTAGGAAAATGGTTCAAAAAATGGGCTATCAAACTGAACGAAACTAAATCTGAAAACATTACTTTCACTCTTCGACGCATCACTCTTCCTCCTTTCTTTTACAATCTAATTCCTTTACCAGCAGTCAACGTAGTCCGCTACCTTGGGCTTTACCTTAAGACAGAAGACTTACATGGAATCCTCATACTCAGACTTAGGAAGAACAGAACTCAACAGACGATTCCGACAATTGAAAAGACTACTCGACAACAGAACAAAACTCACTCTAGACAAGAAAAGACTTATATCATGTAAGTATATTAAAGCCAGTCTAAGCTTACGGCTTCGAACTGTGGGGTTCAACCAAACGCTCAAATCTTGCAAAGGATCCTGAGTCCTTGCAGTCTAAAATTCTTCGCTCTACAGTTAAACGCTTCCTTTCTACGTCACCAATCAAACCATGGCACACAGACTTGAACATTCCTTTCGTACAACACAAGTGGCTGAAACCTTGTTACAGAAATCTCAATCTCATTACAATCCACTTGTACAACATCTATCTTCCAGAACATTTCCAGACAACACTTCTAGGACTGTCTTAAAAGACAGTGGGCCTCGGGATCTCCTCTCTGATGAAGAGATTCAGTAGAATTTAGAATGTTTTTTGGAGTGTTACCGCTGGGTAACTTCTCCACTCTGATATTGTGAATGTTGCTTATTGTTACTCTTGTTGCTTATAACGCAATGCGTTGATTGTAACAAAGTAATGATTAAAAAAAAAAAAAAATGACTAGATTTTTTGATAGATTACACGGGCCAGTTCTCGCAGAGTTTGGAACTTTTCAGAGTAATGTAGAACTTTACAAAATGGTACAATATTAGTAAGAATAAAATATAATACAAAATATTCGGAGTTAAAAGGAAATGTTCACTTAGAATCTTGAAAATATTAGAAAAGGAGAGTAGAGTATTAACTGGAGTGGTTTAGGGTGTACTGGGGATTCCAACGCGGAGATCACGGGTTCGAATCCAGCCCTTAGATTTTCTTTACCTAGGAGCTTCTTACAGTTCACTCTGCTGTCTGTAACGAGAGAACTCTCTCCGGAAACCAACAGTGCATTGAAAACATGGACCGGATGCCAAAAAAACTCAAATATTAACGCCCTAAAAAAATAAATAAAAATTTAGTATGCAAAACTTGTGAGCATTAAAATTACCTAAAAAAAAATAGACATCTCTTATCATCCTATTATCAGCCATAAATTCTCCCGCTTTTTTAAAATGGAACTTTTAATATTTTTTTAAAAAAAAGGCACCGGAAAAGATAAATAAAATAGTAATTGATACTATAAAAATTTAAAAATTATGAGAATTTATTTAAAAAAAAAATAGATTTTCTTTATCTTTTCTTTAATCGGAGGAAATTAAGTGAAAGTAAAGTCAACTTTATAATAATAAAATGTAAATTAATCCGGAAAATTTACATTTATATATATTTTCCAGTAAAGACAATAAAATATGCAGTCAAAAAAAAAGAAGTAAAATATTGTATACATGTTGAAATTTCCATACAAATTGAAAATATTAAAAATCAAACAAAAAAATATTTTGATGTTACTCAGTCACAAATTTAATATTTTAGATAAAAGAGCAAATGCCATGTTTGTATAATTTAAAAGAAAAAATTTGTAAATTTTCATTTTTTGTAACAGAACAATTTTGTTCCTTCTATTCATAGTAACAGCGATAATCTGGCTTAAAAAGATCCTAACTTGACTATTACTTCAGTCTAACTAATTTAGTTAGAATTTACTAGAAATTAGTTCGACCAGTGGTCGGCAAAGTGCGGCTCCATAGCCGCATGTGGCTCTTTGGCTCCTTAAGTGCGGCTCTGGCACAAATATCCACGGAAGGCGCAATAATATTTTCATTTAAAAAAAAACTCGGTAAGAAAAAAATTACATCTTATTTTGATAAATTAAAATTCTTCTATAAATCGAGAACATGTATAATTTTTTGTTTAAGTTAAAAGATAGATAGGTAATTAAAATTTTATATTGTTGTAAAAATACGTAACGAACATCGAGTTTAATTTTATTAGTTTTCGTAAACGTAAACACAAACCATGTACAAGCTACCGGCTGAAATTGTTCGTATGTTATAGCAGGTTTCAGGAATTTAAAAACAGCAGAGCAACTTTAGCATTTAACAAGGAGATATGGCGCTCTAAATTCGAACGTCTTTGTGTTGAATTGGAAATATTGGAGAAGAAAAAATGTGATCTTAGTTCACAACACAAATGGTCTGCTTTGAATGACCTGGAGAAGGAAGAAATGATCATTTTCAACGTTTGGAGTAGTATTCCTAACTCTTACGATCAGCTGGAAAAGCTCGCGTTTGCTGTTCTTTCCCTTTTCGGTTCTACATATATATGCGAACAATCTTTTTTAAGCATGAACATTATCAAGAGTAAACTGAGAAGTCGTCTTATTGATGAGAACTTGGAATCATGCCTAAAATTAAAAACAACAACATACTCGTACAAACTTGACTTACTCAAACTTTCCAAGGAGATGCAAGCACATTGTTCGCATTAATAAATATTTATTAAGTATGAAATTTAGTATTATTTAGTGTACTACTTATTTAGTGTAATAAAAGTTTACTAAACAAGCAGATTTGGCTCCCAATTTTTTTTAAAATTGTTGTCATGTTCATATTTGGCTCTTTGGCTAATAAGTTTGCCGACCACTGAGTTAGACCAACAACCACAATGCTACGCAACTACCTAAGAAAAAGACTACGCTAAGGGTAAACAATTTTATGTAGCTTTAAAATATTGGATGCAGAAAGAAAAGCCTAGATTAGATTAGATTAGACTAGGGCGGCCTCAAGGCCTACGCCACTGCGACACCCTTTGGATCTATTGTGGCTCCGCTCACTCTAAAGCTCACCCTCCAGACCTGTCCTTTTAATCGAGACTCTTAATGCTGGAGAGCGACTGACTCTTGGGTAAAGCACACCATGCCTTGGTTTTCACCTCCCTGAGAAGTAACATCCTTATCCCCAGACAAGCCCCTCACACTGGACACAACACGTGCAGTGCTGTTTCCTCCTACTCTTCCTGGCAGAACCTACACAGAGGCTATCATCTGCCAGGCCCATGCGATGTAGTATGTGTTTACTGAGCCTGCAGTGGCCCAGTTAATAGGCCTACAATTATCCTTATAGCCCCACGCGGGCCTTGACGGATTAATTCTGCAGTCAGCCTCGGCGAATAGCCTTTAATAAACTTCTTCGCCTGTCTCTGCACCACTCCTGAGACCTACTCTGCACCCATAAGTTAATGGTCGCAGTCTTAACACACTTCGGAACCCCAAAACAGGGCTCCGGGCCAACGAAGTGTCCCGCAGAGCCTTCCCGGGCCAATACAAAGGACAGCCATACCTCACATTAGCCGAAACGTTTTTCTATCAAAGTTATTCTAAAATTTTTAGACAAGCAATGAGCGGTCCACCAGTGGGAATAGCCTATTTATTAGAAATCAGCATTCGATTAAGGCTCAAGTAAAAGAAAAACTGTCGTTGATAGAGGAAATCACAATTGTGGAGGAAAAAAGTTCAAATCGATCTCGCAATATTTCTTAACGTTGAAATTGAACACAATAATTGACCCTCTCCCCCCAAAAAAATACGATTTCAGTTCAACACGATAACTTCTCTAACGATAGCGTAGCATCCTTTTATTAAATACAGTAAAAGGAAGTCATACTTTTTAAAAATTTATAACATAAAATATAGTATCCGTAATGTATATCCATTCGAAAATAAATATAACTAGCATATTTAAAAATGAATACAGGATAAAGTGTAGCGAAAAAAGTCGGTCTGATAAAACCGGAAACTGAAATACATAAATATAAAGTTTGATCAAGATTATTTTAGACAGTTAGTGTACAATAAATTTCTTACTTGTTAGATGAACTACTTCCGTTTGTGACTCACCTGTAACAGGAAAGAAGAAAATATTTAAATTTTATAAAAATAAAAAAAAATGTACAAAAAGTGAACTTTATGTCCCTTTTTCTCTGAGGGAGGAATGAATTGCAATTTTTAAAGTTATCATTTTTGCTTTTTAAAACTCTTCTTTTTAAGGATAGTTTTCTAGGAGAAGTTAGGAGCTTCCCTATATGGCTGTGCGAACAGGAGATATTGTTTTTACGAATCAAATATACACTAGAATTTGATCCATTGCAACACGCGTTATTATCGTATCGCTTCCGTTTTCGAACCTTAATCCAACATCACAGGTGTATTATTCAGTTTGTTGTAGAGATTTCGGCTTCATTTTTGTTTCCGTTTCGCGCTACATTCGCTGATTGATTGAGGGAGGTTTCGTGGAATGTTATTTCAAAAGGTTAATGAATAGTAAAATATTGCGTAAAAATAATGAAAAGTATGTATTTTCAGGTTTCTGCATGTTTTGTGCATAGGTGCATGATTTAGTTGGAATTGCATTTTATACAGAGAGATAATAACTGTAAAAATTAAATATTGATGAACATATATGATTCTTAATCATTTTAACAATAAGACTTGTGTGAGATAGAAACGTAGTTGAAATCGAATTCTAACGGATTTATCTTTCAATTTGATGATGGACAAAAGACCGAATCCAGTCAGTGATACAATAAACATCCCTCATAGGGTGAAGTGGATCAAATGGGTTCTTCAGGGTACTTGGCGTCCCTGTGGGTATACCATCCTAACAACATGAACTTGAGCAACATAATATATACTGTAACACCCCAATACATTTAGACAGTATACATAGGGCATAGTGGTATCCTCCCCACAGCTAATCCTTGATTCTATCCTTTCTTTGTTCCCTGTCTATCCTTCTCCAAACCCCTGAGGATCCCTAACCAAGCTGAAGATGGGGACTCGTGTGGAGGCTGAATGTGGTCTGGGTAGTAAAAATATATGTGCGGTAACAATCACCTTGGGACACCGGGTGAAACCCCATTGTAATGGTTCAGCGTTCCTGTATTTAGTGGGGGGTCAGCCGCAGGTGACCGTTGATCCCCCACCTCATGTGGGACTAAAATGAATAAATAAATAAAATAATAATAATAATAATAATAAAAATTCAAAATCATCAGCTAGAGGAGTTCCTCAGATTTCTGTACTTAAGTTCTAAACTTAAAGGTGGTATTGAGCCAGATCTTAAGATGGATGCGGTGAGGCTATAGGAGATCGTTCCTGGAGAGAGCAGAAATGCTGACCCCCCCCCCCTACAAACCAGAAACGGAAGCTCCAGCTAGGATCTCCCAGAAACGATTTACTCGATTGCATTGCAATCGAGCGGTTGCGCTATAAAACCTTAGAATCTTTGAGAGCAAAGGAGGTTGTAGCGCAAAAAAAAAGAACTAGTAGGGAAAGTCTTCAACCTCTTTAGTAGGGGAGGTTTCGTCTTCTAGAACCAAAAAGGAGAGGGGCATAATAAGCCTCCTTTTGGCTGCGGTGACATGGGTTTCGTCCCGCTGTTTTAAAAAAATCTAATCTTAGTCTACAATAACTACGAAGGGTAAATGTAAAGATATTATCCAGCACCGGCGAACCTAACCACTTATTCAACCAGTACTTGGAGTTGTAAGTTCGAACCTTGAGAATGGCAGTAGTGTTCTTTTTCTTTTTTTATTGCTGGCAAAAAAAAAAGAATCCGAGAAAAACGGCGAAGTAACAATACCAGGTAACTTGCTACTAGCAATGCTCTCTGGTACCGACTGTGATAAACTATGCCTTGAAATGTCGTGACGATGGGTACAAATATCAGTGTGACGACAGCAACTGTTAGTAAACCTCTTTGTCACCTATATCTGACATCCTGAGCGGGTATACGAGCAGGTTGTACGTTGCTCTTACCCTACTTCTAGCTTGCATGAAGTTGGGTATTCTTTATTTTTTGCTTTTGTTTTATTTCATTTTTATTTTTTTCACTCCAATATGGAGAAAGTGCGTTCCTTTCTTTCAATCTTCCTATTTATCACTGCCTTCTGTATCCATCATAATATATATGACAATTTTTCTTAAGAAATTCCTTTCGCCATTTTGTTTTTCTTTATTGGAGTAATTTTTTCTTCTAAAGAACTGACAAAAAAAAAATTGTGTCCATGTAGTATACGACTTCCGATCTGTCTACGAGACAGAAATCTGGACTGAACACTCACATGACTTCCTGAAACCCATTAGTCTCAAACTTCTGACTCACAACCTTTCAATTCGAACTTGCAAAAATATTTTAATCATACTGATTGCTTACTATACTGCATTTACAGTTTCTACAATCACAAGATTATACTGAAATTAACGCCCAACTTTTGAGAATTACCGCCAAAAAAAAAGTTTCCTGGAAAATGTGAAAACATCGAATTAAGTAGTATTTCCTGTTGAGCAAAATTTCCTTTCAAACTCCGAATTTTCGTCATAAATTAAAATTTTTCCTCAACACTATTTATATAACTAATAAGATCGTACATTATAAGGAAATTAGGGAAATGAGGGAAGAGATTAGCTAAGTGGTTAGCGTATATTCTTGGATTCTAATGCGATGATCTAAGGGTTCGAATCCAGTTGATGGCCCTTAGATTTTCTAGGAGCTCCTTAAAGTTCGCTGACCGGTAGTGAACTCTATACGGAGGCTGGCAGTATACTAGAAAAAGCTCTAGGCGCTGAAATGCCCTGAAATGTTGACGCGCTTTTTTTTTTTTAAATATGTATGAGGGTTTATATATGAACTGTTTTAGCTGAAAAAATACTGAAAATTCTATTAATGATAGTTTTGGTTAGTGGATTTTTCTTTACAATTCGAAAATTCACTATTTCATTTGATTCTTTGTAATTTTACATACGTAACATAGGTGTTGAAAGGCACTATGTGCGTGAAAGGCACACATTAGAGAGGAGTCTAACGAACTTACCTCTCTCTCTAGAAATGAACTTAATCAAATTCACCTGGAAAAACTTAAAATAAACTCTATAGGAATAACAAGAGAAGAGATTAGCGATGAGGTTAGCATATTGGATTCCCACGCGAAGGACCCGGGTTTGAATCCAGCTGCTGACCCTTCTTACAGCTCACTATCCGGTGATGGACAGTGTTGTCTTTAACGAGAGAACACTGTCAGGAGGCTGACAGTGCTCTGAAAAAAAAAGCTCCGGGAGCCAATAACCTCAGATGTTGACGCGCCTTAAATCATCGTGAAAATCAGCGTTTTTCTCCCTCCATAAGAGGAAAGAGAATGTACAATAAATAGAAAATGTTAAACAAAACATTTTAATTAATAATCATGTACGTTGACAATTATCTACATTCAACTTAAGGTTTTAAGCTTAATGGTAAAAAACTAGATGATTGGTAAGAGATTTAGCAAGTCATGAATGGTGTTTTTTGTAAAGGATTGAGTACGTTGAAAAAGGCAGAGAGTTAAAGTCGTCTTTACAAGAGAAAAGATTGACCTAGAAATGGTTGTAAAGTGGTCGACTGGCTTTACTACCAACCATTCTCCAGCTATTCTCAACTCATGCACAGTTCTATTCCAGCCATCAGCCGAGTACCATAATAATGCTGGGGAAGAGAAAAAAATATTCTAAAGATATCTGTTGGACTGAAGTTGGTGGTAGCTAAAAAGCATCAACATTTCCATCAATAGTTTTTGCAATCAAGTTCAACTTCACTAAGTCCAATGCCTATCTTTTGCAAAATCTATATTCTATATCACGTTTTAAGTGTAAATAAATAGTTACACGATTCCTGAATTTTCACAGAAGCCTATCCTACCATTTCCCCAAATCAATAGCTCAGTATTCTATCTTCTGATAATCCACTAGGACCATCTTAGATCCTAGACAATTCTAATCATTAAAATTCCTCGTGATTGTCAGCTCTGGGGTTGTTTTTTTTTTTTTCCTGTGGCCCTATGGTTGCGTTAGGCTATGCCAGGGCATCATGCAATTGTAATTACTCTCTAACTATACTGTTCCTCACGAACATATGTATTATACAGGGTAGCAAATAATGAAAAAAAAGTGTGTAAAAAAATGCATAAATCTAATATTTCATTTGGTAAAAATGTTTTCTTATTTATTTGAAATACTTATTTTTGTGCAAATTAGTTACTCGGGTATGAGTGGGACATTCACACGTCTTTGTAATGTTCTCCAATGGCTCGGCAGAACAAAGTTCGGCTGGTATGGTTTCCGGGTCATGTGGGGATTAAGGGGAATGAAACAACTGATCCACCGGCCAGTAACGGAGCTAACACTCCTTTCATTGGCCCAGAGCCAGTCCTGGGGATCACCAAGGGTGCAGTTCGTGCGGCTCTCAGAGATTGGATCTGGAGAGAACATAAAAAGAACTGGGTGACGCTTCCTGGGGTTAAACATGGCAAGAGTGTTATGCCCTTGGCTGTGTAAACAAAGAACCAAAGAGACTCTGGGGCTTGTGGGTAGAAATCAGATTACTCTGAATACAGGCCTATTCACGCGGGGCATGGTTGGTTCAGGAAGCATCTGTACAAGGTGGGGGCTTGGAATTATTGTGCAGATTGTGTCAGCAAGAGGAGGAAACGGCCTCTCACTTGATGTTCGATTGGGTTGATTCGATTGGGCATTACTAGTAGGGGAAGTGCTCAACCTCTTTAGTAGAGGAGGTTTCGTCTACTAGATCCAAAAAGGGAAAGGCAAAATAAGCCTCTTGTGGCTGCGGTGCCGAGGGGCATAAGTCCCGTCCCTTTTTCTTGTCTATTTCTACTATTCTCAGGTTCTAACAAACTAATATTTTTTAAAGCAGAATGCATTTATTAATTTAGTTATTTCAAATTATTCCCGAAATTGTATGGTTTCTAAACTGCACTTTATTTTGAAAGCAACCTTACAGGATATAACCTGTCCTCCCTAAAGAACTGCTCTAAAATGAATTTTGATAGAAAAATAATTAAAGTAAAAATTATAGATCTAATTTTATGGAATTTAAGCATACATATGGTTAAACATACTCTTCAATATAAAAATCAGTATAGTACCTATAGTGCTCAGACTGTTCTATAGGGCTGAAGTAAATTTATAGGAAATGACTTGAAAGGAAGCCCTTACTATATTAACAGTAGATGAATTATCGATAAATTATAAAGGGCCTCCGTCATGCTTTCCCAACACTCATCTCTTTGGCAAAAGGTTAGTATACATATATATAGTTTTACATTTAGCGAGAACGTATTTCCATGATGCCTAGATGTTGAAGGCAGGCGATTTTAGATTGCACAGGAAGTGCTTCATTATCGACGTGTTTGTTGTGGTGAAGTGGACGAGGGGTGTGGGTGGGTAAAGGTGAAACGGCGCTTCATTTACATTTGCACCTAAGTTTGACCCTAATCAACAACCATTGATTTTACACTCAACTATATTTACATAAATATGGTTAAATATTTACTTTTGGTATGTAGCACATATTGTTATGGATTACTTTCATAAATTATGAGTTATTGATTTCCTGTAATATTTGTACAACCTTTTGCTAACAGGAATGTTAAGGAAGTTGAGACAGTAAGAAAATTAAATAACAAATAGGTAAGAACACTAAATAGCGTTATTCAAAAAGTAACAAACGTAAGTTTAAAAATCTGGTATGAGGCACTGACATAACTTTAACCAAAATTTACGTTTGTTTTTTTGTACTTTATTAGCCATATTTACAACTACAACAAATGCTGTATCGTTTAAATTTGATCATACAGGTTCAGTTCACTTGTAATGTCATGGTTAGAGCAATCACCCACTGGTGAATATCTTTCACAATGATTTAATCACAGTAATAAATCTTTAGGCCACTTCCGCTTCAAACGATGAGGAGGATTGTCTGGAAGGTGAGGCGAGGAGAGTTGTTGTACCAGAGGATTTGGATGAAGAGAGCTAGGATAGGAGGCTGTGAAAGTTGCGGTAGCGAGACTTTATTAGATCGGTCACAAAAGGGATGTGAAGGTCCAGTGTGTATGGTAAAGTTAGAAATGTAGTCTGGAGCATTCAGGATTCTCCGTAGGCTTTTAGACTGTAGTGTCTGCAGGCGTTTGGAGTTAGAAGGTTTGGAGGAGCACCACACTTCTGCTACGTATGTCCATCTGGGTCTTATCAGTGCCTTTGTAGATTGTCAGCTTGTGATTCAAGTCGAGTAGCTTGTAGCGTCTGATCACGTCTTGTCGTTTCAATCGAAAAAATTACGATAAAATTTTGTTAGTTTATTTTAAAAATTAATTATGGCAAAAGAAAAACCAATAACAATAAACCATAAATTTTCCCCACTAAATGGTACATCCACTCGACCATTTCCCTTCAAATTTGGAATTTTACTTAAACATTTTCTTTAAAAAATTAATGTTACCCAGGTGATAAGGCCGCACATTACCTTTGATGACACTTCAGAGTGAAGCTTAAACCACCATCCTCCTCTGTAAATGGATTTACAACTATTCGAAGTCTAAAAATAGATTCGTCGAAGCCGCTTTTGGGAAAAAATTACCACCCCTCAAAAAATATTGGAAAATCTGTCCAGTAAAGTGAAACTTCTGATTGGATCAAATTTAAAATTTCCACAATTTTTCATTTTATGAGTTTAAATGAACTCATGCATGTGAATGTTTAACACACACACACGCAGATCGATTTGTGAATACCACATTTCCACCTCAGCTGACCTCAGAACGAATACTTCCGGTGGGCGTTCAAAGAAAAGAAAAAACATCAAGGTGATTTTTCCTCGCTAAAAGGTAATAATTATGATTTTATTTTTAATGTTAAACATGAAACAGGTGTTATACAGGGATTCCCAAAAACCTGAGCCCCATATATTAACTTGCCACCTAGGGGATAATTTCACTGAATAATTTCATGGAAAATTGGTGAAAAATTGAGGGGCCACAGGGAAATTGTCAAGAGAGCCATAAAGTATTTAATAATAACCAAAATGGAAATCCCTTAAACGGGGCGTTTGGGTTGGGTCTATAGGAAGTTTGGAAATATCGCCCTAGAACTCCTAGAACCTCTCTTACTAAGCCTCTTCCTCTTTCTGTCTCTCTCTCTTACCAATTACTTTACAGAATTAAAGCAGTAGCACAGTGATTATAATTACTGTTTTATAAATTTACTAAATTTCATAAATAAATATTTACAACTACAGACAGACAAACAAAATTGCCATAAGTAAAAAGTATTTTAAATGTTTTACAGTTTGAAATGAACAAAATTACGAGTATAATATCGATAATGATCAATAGCAGGTTCAGAAATTAATTTAAAAAGTACAGAAAGTGAAAACAAAAATGAGAAATTTCAAAAAAATATTTTAAAAAAATAAATTAAAAATAGAAATATGTGTTATTCCAGCGAATGAATTCCAGTGTAAATCTGGAAAACATTTTTCCATTAAAATAATGAAGACCGGAGAGAGAGAAATAAACCAAAAACTATAATATCCATTCCAGCACTTTTTCTCTTTTTTTTTTATTCTGTCAGCTAAATTAAAATAATTGTGTAAAATCCGAGCCTTGGCGCTGACACCCTGAGGTAAAAGATAAATTTTCCAGAGCTACTAGGAAATAATATCCTCTACTAATCGATTAAATCTATTGTATACATCGATAGTAATTAATATCTAAAGCAACCACACAATTTTCTAAAATAAATTTTAAATTTTTTGCCATTTCCTTCCGGGTCAATTTTTATTCAATAAAAAATAAGTCAACTGCTTTTTTTTGGGGGGGGGTTACTTAATGAATTTTCTTGGGTTCATTTTTGTGGAAAACCTGGTAGTTATTAAGGATTCAAATTGGCGAGGAATCGCGGTCCAAATAAAGGCAACAACTCGTCTTTTTTAGCCAATGTTTCGACAAATATAAACACCTTCTTCAGGACGTGACTATGCGGAGTTGGTTGAGTTACAGAAAACTAAGTAGTTTTTCCAACCCGCATAGCCGCGCCCTGAAGAAGGCGTTTATATTTGTCGAAATGTTGGCTAAAAAAGAAGAGTTGTTGCTTTTATTTAGTCCGATTCCCTCGCCAATTTGAATCCTTCTTATAATATTTTTACGGTCACTAAAAACCAATATTATATTCAAACTTGGTATTTGGTCTCACACGAATGACCCCTTTTTTCGAAGTTTTTCAAGAACCTCTCGGTAAAAGTGTTGATTGACCGTTTTCTACCTTGAGGTAGAAACTCTTTGTGGACGAGACCAAATATCAAGAACAAGTGGGTGTTGCAGTATCACGATAATGCTCCTTGTCACACAGCAATTTGAATAAACCAGAGTTTTTGGCCAGTAAAAACATTCCTGTGGCTTCTCAGCCTCCTTATTCGGCTGACTTGAGTCCTTGTGACTTTTTTCTCTTCCCGAAGTTGAAAAATCACCTGTAGGGACTCATTTTGGAACAGTTGAAAACATTCAAACGGCTGTAACCGACCAGCTGAAGGCTATTCCAGTATCGGAGTTTGAGCACTGCTATGAGGAGTGGAAGAAACGTCTCCAGCGCTGTGTGGCTTCAGAAAGAAGTTATATTGAAGGTGACAATATAGAATTGTAATTCTTTTTGAATAAAAAAAATCAGTCTCATTACTTAATTTACAGACCTCGTATATGTGTTGCATTTTGATAATTTGTAATTATTTTGCGCGGACAATATTTCATGTTATGCCAGTTTTAAGTCCTCCGAGTGGGAGGTCATCTTCGCTCTCACATTATTACTAAAAATCAGAAGGAAGAGGGGAAGGAAGTGAACCACAAAGTCGACTCTTTGGCACGTACATCCAATTTCATAGTCTCGGAGTAAGCTGTCAGTGAGAAGCTCCTAGAAATCTACTGGCCAGCAGCTGAATTCGAACTAGGAATCTCCGCGCGGAAATCCAGTACGCTAATACCTTTCCCAGTTTACGTAATTATTTTTAACTTTTTGC
This sequence comes from Rhodnius prolixus, assembly GCF_049639745.1. Taxonomy (NCBI): domain Eukaryota; kingdom Metazoa; phylum Arthropoda; class Insecta; order Hemiptera; family Reduviidae; genus Rhodnius; species Rhodnius prolixus. The sequence continues at coordinate 5,859,444 of NW_027411583.1, read as the reverse complement.
ACATTTTTCCCCCCTCTCTTAGAATGAAAAATTAAAATATATTTATATATTTTAAACAAAATACATTGAGTTTGTTATTTGAACGTCGGATGTCGTGTTTAGGGAAATAGATTTGCATAACAATGACAGCAGAACTGTAGCGTATTAATCGTTTTAATATATTTGCATACAGGCGAACGTCACCCGAGGAGCTTTTTTTTATAGATTAACCAAACGGGTTGGGCTAAACAATAAACTAGGGGAATGTTACTGCTACCATGATCTGCGCAAGATCATGGTGTTATTGTTTTACGAGGATGAATTTTTTTGTAGACGTATATCTAGCTAGCACTTGTGAAGTTATCAATTACATCATAACCGATGATGTATATTATCCAATTGTAGGCGGGCTTTAAGTCTAACTACCGATAATTAGGTGTCCTTATTTTGGTTTATTGCTTTTTAAATAGCATGCAAAGTAGTTAAAGTGTCTCTCTCTTTCTCACAATCAATTTAAGTTGCACGAACAACTTTAATTCAGCTACAATCAGAATTGTCAGGTGGCCGAATGCATTGTGTGACATCTCACCTCGTCACCATCAATCTGCAGCTAGAAATTACACCAGATTATCATGCACATGAAAACTACCCTAATTATACGTCACTGATTTTTTTTTTTTTACTATACACCTAAATACTGAAAATATTTTATTGTAATTAACCTCGATTCTTAATGCTCACGCAAAGTAGCGATTAGATTAAAAAAAAAATAGTTAATTTTAAGTAAATAAAAAACACATCAATAAATAAAATGTGGTAATAAAAAAAAAACGTTTGTGACTCGCACGACTGTCTCTTATCGCATTCACATAATTTAAATTTTACGTGAAACTGAGAATTTGACGAAATAAGAAAAAGGTCAACGTTAATATTATACGTGTTGACATACAAAAAAAAAAAAACTGATGCTGGGAAAAGGAAGTGTGACGTCACAGTTCTCTTACGTCCTTACTATTGAGTAAGAATATATTAAGTTAGAATTAGTTCTGTAAAGGAAGCCGACTCCAAATTTTCTACAAGTATTACGTATAGAGTAAAGTAATATGCCTATTTTTTTCAGGCTGACTTTACTTCTAACTACCAAATTAGGTGTCGTGGACTGAGGCGACTAGCAAACATACTTTACTGTAAATTCCTCATATTAACCATTAAATAAAATCCAAGGGGTTAGACAAGTACCGCAATACTCTTAGCTTTGCGGGTTTAGCCTATAACCGCTTAACATACTTTACTGTAAATTCCTCATATTAACCATTAAATAAAATCCAAGGCCTAGACTAGTACCGCAATACATCTTAGCTTTGCGGGTCTAGCCTATAACCGCTTAAGATACTTTACTATAAATTTCTCATATTAACCATTAAATAAAATCCAAGGGGTTAGACTAGTACCGCAATACTCTTAGCTTTGCGGGTTTAGCCTATAACATTGAGAAGCAATGTTCTCGGAAATAATATTGAATATTCTAAAAATAATAAATTTTTTTATTCCTGGTTTATTTTCTGGATCGATCAGAAACATAGGCTCTTTATATTACAATGGATGACCCTGAACAGGCAATTTAAATGGGTTTTTGGGGAAGCTTTAACGTTTCGTTACCTAAAGCAGGCCTATTTAATAATTACCTATTGACCTATATTATAATATTGAACCCATCTTTTAATTTTTTTTTTAAATTTATTTTGTAATTTACAATCTGTATACATTGTATACAATCAGTAAATATGGAGAGAGTGATGAACTGGTGCGGGAGGAGAGCAGGCGGAGAGAAACTACCCAGCGGTAGCACTTTCTATAGGAGAAGAATGATGTTTATGGTCTTCAGACTGCGAGGAATTCGCGGGGTCATTGGCGATTCAGAGGGCGAGGAGGATTATTAGGAATGTCAGAGGAGGCGAGAGACAGTACAAGAGGATTAGAGCAAGTAGAGAGAACAGTATGGAACTTTTGGTATTTAGTCTTGACGAGTTGGTCTTTGAAGGGGGTTAGTCACCGTAGAAAGGAGCGTCAGCTATCTGTCGGCAGGAGTTTTGATTGAAATGTGCTGTACAGTCCGTAAGTTTGTAGGTTTGGCTGAACCCCACAGCTCTAGTCCGTAATTTCACATAGGTTTGAGGATAGTGTTGTATATTAGGCGTTTGAGTTCAATCGTTAATTTGGAGCGTCGTCCAAGAAGTCTGTAAAGAAGTTTCACACGTTTCGTCATTGCTTTTCTTTTAAGTCTAGTGTGTCTTTTAAATTAAATAAATAATGAATAAAATCATTAAAGAATTAATAAACAACACCCACTAATGAAAATTAATGAAATCAAAAACCTGGAAAATAAACAAATTTAAATGAGATAGTAATCTGTGACAATTTAAATTGTCACCCAAGAAGCCAATATAGTACATTTAAGCGCCTAGATGCTGTAAACAGTTTGTGGAATCCACAAAGTCTTAGCCTGTTTACCTATTCAGCTCAGCAGCTTCATCTGAGTTGGGCGATGAACTCTCTAGAGAGAGAGAGAGAGAGACAGAGAGACAGACACTAACAGGGAGTTCAAAGAGTTTAGAACAATGGAGTAACTTTAGGAAATTCACGTGCTAAAGAGGGAATAGAGATCAACCCACAAGGTTAGACTATATGATAATGAAGCCAAAATCTAATTCAGAAAATTATCTTATGGATTATCTAATGTTATAAAAGTAGTGCTGCACGAGACCGAGACGAGGCGAGACTTTATGCAGTCTCGATCTCGGTCTCGGTCGCTCAAGTCTCGGTCTCGGTCTCGGTCTCGGTTTTTTGAATTTTTGTTTAAGTATTAAAAGCGGTTTGCTATTAATAATCTTTTCAAAAAATGTTATTATTTTCTAATAATTATTTTAATTTATATATTGGTAATGAAAATGTGTGTAAAAGAAGACAACTACTTACACTTCAATGCATCATATATGCATTACTGTTATATACCTTTATATAAATTCAAAAAGATGTTAAAAACGCGCCAAATGAAAGACCCAAATAACATATCTACCTGCTATAACAAGTCGATTCGTGAAATAAAAAAATACACCTCCCAACAAACTCCCCGCTCCATTAGTTATGGCTGTTGGTGAAGATAAAGAATCTGATGATTCACCTTTTGACGACGACGACGACTGCATCAATATTTTTGCACCATTTGCTCAAAAATCAGCAAATATCACCGAAGCATGGAATAATTAATTACACCAAATTAGACCAAGCACCAGTAGACGTTGACATTTTAGAATGGTGGAAAACACTTGAGAATTCCTTCAAAAATTTGTCTAGAATGGCGAAAGATATTTTTAGTATCTGTGCAACTTCAGTGCCATCGGAAAGATTATTTTCGCAAGCTGCGATGATAATGACCAATAGAAGATGTTCTCTAACTTCTGACTCAGTAAAAGCTCTTTTATGTATCAATGCTTGGGCAAAGTGTATCTTAAAAACGAAAATTTGTGGCAATATTTTTTAGGTGCATAGATAGTCTTTTTTTCAAATTCACTAATTCCAAAATTCTAAAATATAATTCAAATGATATCAAAGTTCAAAGTATTAGATTATTAATAGTGAAATTTATGAAATTGAATGAATGAATGATATGAATAGTGAAATTTAGTGAATTTATGTAAAAATTATGTAATTCGAAGGGGGCCGCCACGGTAGCCGAGCGGTGCGAGACCTGCGAAGCCAATGTATTGTGGTACTGGGTTCGATTCCCGGTCTTAGGCTTTGGATTTTATTTAATGGTTAATATGAGAAATTTACAGTAAAGTATGTTTGCTAGTCGCCTCCGTCCGCGACACCTAATTGGTAGTTGGACGTAAAGCCCTGCCTGAAAAAATAGGCGATTACTTTACTTTACTTACTTTACTTATGTAATTCGAAGTCAAATAGATGTAGTAATATTGAACATATATAATAAAATCGTATCTTTTACTAATTAATTCAATACCCGTAATGATTATTTATTAATAAAGAACAAAATTTTATAATTTTGTAGCTAAAAATTAATATTTGAAAAACCGAGACCGAGACCGAGATTTCTCGACGAGATATATCGATCTCGGTCTCGGTTGCTCAAGTCTCGTCTCGGACTCGGTCTCGGTACCAAGACCGAGACCGAGATTTGTCTCGTTTCTCGTGCAGCACTATATAAAAGGAATGGAAAATAAAGTGCGCATTTAAAAACGAAGAAAAGCAAAGGGAAGGGGAAAATCTGGATGTAAACACTCATGCTTTTTAACTTGTAAGTTATTGAATTTTCTCTTAAGTTATTACATTTTTTCTTTTTGTAAGTTAGAATTTGTTCTGTAAAGGAAGCCGACTCCAAATTTTGTACAACTATTATAGAGTAAAGTGAAGTAATGTCTATTTTTTCAGGCAGGCTTTACGTCCAGTAACTATCCAATTAGGTGTCGAGGACGGAGGTGACTAGCAAACATACTTTACTATAAATTTCTCATATTAACTATTAAATACAATCCAAGGGCTAGACTAGTACCGCAATACATCTTAGCTTTGAGGGTCTAGCCTATAACCGCCTAACATACTTTACTATAAATTTCTCATATTAATCATTAAATAAAATACAAGGGCTAGACTATTACCGCAATACATCTTAGCTTTGCGGGTCTAGCCTATAACCGCTCGGCTATCGTGGCGCCTATTATAGAGCATTGTTGTAGATGGAAAAGTGAGCAGCTTTGTTAGTGTATTGTGAGGATTGTAGTGGACAAGATGTAAGCATTGTTAATCCATATTAACATTTGGAATTCGTATTCTTAAATCTAGTATTTAAAAAAGTCTATTTGCTTGCAAAAAAAGTGTTGGATATTATATTTTCATTTATGGAAGGAGAGGGGCCCCACATTTCAACATCACAGTTAAAATGAGCCGCCCTACCGATCTGCAAGTTTGTGACTTTTTTTTTTTTTTTTTTTGTTTAATCGCAGAGAAGGGGAAAGTGGTCCGAACCTACATTAAGAAGCGCAACAAACCGAATATTTTGTCCAAACTTCCTAAACCCATTACACTTCGGGTACAACATCCGGAACTGAGTCATTCTTGATTTTTGGACTAGATTTCTGAGGTTTAAAAGAGAAAGTAATGTAGTAGTGGGAGAAATAACTGATAGAAGGTAGGTTCAGAGTAAAGTAATATCATTTCTTTCCATTTTATATTGTGTTCAAAGCTACCCCCACCAGTGGGGCAGATATTAACATTTGCCACAACATTTTTAAATTAAAAAAATATAGATATGTAAAGTACCAACTGTTTATTGGATATAGATCTGTTCAGAAGACTTGAAAGTTGTAGAAAACAAAATAAAAAGGTTCAATATTTCAGATTCTGTGCGCACTCTGTAACAGAAAATGTAAATTCTGTTCAAATGTGCCCCTCTCATCCCTATAGTTAAATGTATTCAACTACTGTTTTAGTCTAAATAAAAAATTCTGCTTCTTGTTTTTTATTTCTCATAATTTGTGTTTTTATTTTGCATCTCCTAACAATATTAGCAAAAATCGTTATCAGCTGTTTTAAATTAAAGTATTACGTTGTCAGGAGGTTTATTTTTTCTAAATCTAAGTAAAATTACATGTATTTATATGATTATGATTGTTAAAAGAGCGATCTTGGTTAAGATTTTGACTAAGGGCGGTGTATGGCTTCGGTTAAGTGGATTACGAGCGAGGACTTACTAAATGGGAAATGGCCGTTTCTTTGTTCCAGGTTGAGCTAATTTTTATTTAAAATGAACTTCCATTCCTCGTCCGTGGCACATATTTATTGTTGGACGTTAAACCTCGCCGCAAAAAAAAACAAAAACAAAAAAATAATAGGCGATAACCTTGCTACTACTTACAGAAGAAACGGAAGTAAAAAAAAAAAAAAGGAAAAACAGGAAAAGGAAAAAGGAGAAAGCTCTGGACTAAAGAAAATATTTCCCAATTAAAAAAATTCCAACTTAATTAGGCCTTTGACCTACAGAGCAAGTAGGAACCACCTCACCTGGCAGTCGACTCTACCTGGGAACCCACGCTCTATATTAAACAGTGCACCCGGACGTTTATGTAAATAGTGGAAATCAGCGGAAAAATTTACATAACTCATTAAACAGCTTTAATAGGCCCAAAGTTTAATCCGGAAAAGCCGGGCAAAGACGGCAACCAGCTTAGTTTTTCTTTTTTTGGGGGGTTTCTTCTTTTTCCCCCTTCCTTATTTTCTGTTTTCTATTTTTCTTTTATTATTATAACGTTCTGAATGCTTGAGAAATGTTAGGTTGGAGAAAAGTTGATTTCAGCAGACTTTGTAAGAATTTTTCTGATGGTTTTTCAATTTATCCAAACTTAAATGGATGAAGCTTTGAGCGGAGATCTCGCTGAATCCAGAGTAGCTGGTACCTTGGATTTTCTCTTCCTAGGAGAAGCTTTCTTGGAGAGAGACAAGGCAGCCTGCAAGTGGAGGGCTAGATCTATGAACGTGTGGGAGGCCTTGTAAGTATATGGGTGCGGTACTGACTGCGGGACAATAATGTCGGAGCCGTGAGGGCTAGAATGGCAGCGGCAAACCGATGTTATTTTTTGCCTTACAAAAAATTTTTCAAATCCCTCAATATTTCCCGAGAGGCCAAATTAATAATATATAAAACGGTCATTAGGGATGTATGCTTCCGGAGACATGGTCTCTAACGAGTGCCGACCAACATTTGTTGGGGGGGTCTGGGAGAGGAGACTGCTTCGCAGGATCTACGGACCAGTGTGTGAGAACGGCCAGTGGCGTATTGTGCACCAATGCAGAGCTTCAAATCCTTTTCGGGGAAGTGGACCTGGTGACAAGAGTGAAGGAAGTGAAGGTTAAGATGGGCTGGCCATCTAATGAGGATGGATCGCAGCCGCGGGCCAAGAATGGCGCTGGAGGGCAAGCCTGGGGGCAGGAGGTCCAGGGGCCGCCCACCAAGTAGATGGATCGACCAGGTGGAAGTGGATCTGTGGGCGATGGGCGTAAGAAGGTGGAGGACGAGAGCCCGGGAAAGAGAGGAATGGCAGAGGATAGTGGTGGGAGGCCTTGGTCTTTTTAAGGACTGTTGAGCCTTAGAAGAGAGAAGAAGAAGGAGTAGCTTTCTGTTCGGCAATGGACAGAGAAAACTGTCCGCAGGCCGGCAGTGCACTGAAAAAAACCAACCAGATCTCTCGATGAGAACATTATAACTACAGAATCACACAAGTTACAATGTAGCTTAAGATTGATCGTGCGACACATTGGATGTGAAATCGTTCAGAATAACGTTCGCTATGTTAAACTAGAAAAAATGATTTCTTAGAAGAGCAAAAAAGATAGAATAAAGAAATTGTTATTCCGGTTACATCATTTGCACAACTTGGAATTTTAACAATTTCAGTAATTCTCGCCAACTTTGATAAAACCGCAATTATTCTAATATTACAATTAAACACCACTTCCGCCGGAAATCTAAAGAAAAAGTTTCAAGTAATCAATACTGAGAAGGCTTCAAGCGCCAATGTCCTAGATGTTGAAACATTTTAAATAAAAAAAGATTCCGGAAGTCAAGTGTAAGTTTTCATCAAAGATTATTTTACTGTTGATTTTCCGGTTTTTATAAACTAAGTACAACAACCAAACTATCTCATTGAAACAAAAGTTAGAAACGAAACAGTAAGGGAAACCAAAAACAGAATAGTTGAACCAATATCGACGAGGGTGATGCTATCAACAACCAATATTGGGCAACTAATTTAACCATCCAATCACATTATAGAGAGTTAACATAACCATACCCATAGAGCTAAGCGATTGGCTGTATAACTATGTTATATAATCATTATAGTTACATAGATAGCTTATAGGTGGAATAAACAACAGTTTGTGTGTGTGTGTGTGTGTGTGTGTGTGTTTGTAAACAAATTTTGGTACAAAATATGATATCCTATCTAGAAACCAATATGCATAAAAGGGGACGGACGTAAAGGAGAATATCAGCTGTGTACACCAATTTTATAACAGGATTTTGCCTATCGTATGTTGTAATAATATCGTTGATTATATCCGTTATAGCGTGCATGTTTTCCCTTAATTTTAACTGGTTCCGGACTTTAATCAATAGATGTTGAGTTTAATGACCAGTTTTTCATCCACCTCTGAGTACTCATCCATTTTCCATTTTCAATCCCTAATAATCCGAACAATTTGCAGCTATAACAGGATCATTTTCAAGAGCCTTTCATTATAAACATTCTAAAATTTTCGTATTTTGGGTAACAAAATTTATGACTATATGAAATCGTGTAAATGAGTAAAGTAAAGTGCCTACTTTTTCAGGCGGGCTTTACGGGCTTAACTACCAAATTAGGTGCCGTGGACAGGAGGCGACTAGCAAACATACTTTACTATAAATTTCTCATATTAACCATTAAATAAAATACAAGGCCTAAGACCGGGAATCGAACCCAGTACCACAATACATATTAGCTTCACAGATCTCGCCTCTTAACCGCTCGGCTACCGTGGCGCCTAAATGTATGAATGAGGATTGGAAGACTTAAATTGGAACAGTCTCGATTGATTGGAAGAGTGACTGAGATAGATGGGTCATTTTCTTATGCTTAGAATGAATACAGGGTCAACCAGTAAGTAATGTCCATAGGCCTACTCCGTGTAATGTGAATTTTTGATTATAAAAATAGCACTTGTTTAAAATATTTCCTAACATTTTCTCAAATATTTCAGAGAAATCAGAAGTAACTTTTCTTTTCTTTTTTTGAAAGTGCAATTTGTAACCTTTGACTTCCTTATTTTAAGACAATCTACTTTAAAAATTGACTACTGGTCCATCTGAAAAGAGTTTTCAATGAATTAAACAACTTGATAACTAACACTGTTGTGTGCTCGTGAACACGTTTTCTTGTAAAAACAAAGGTAATTTCTCATACAAAAAATTAAAAAATGTTCTGCTAATAAAAGATAAAATAAAAACTGTGAATAAATGGCGAAATGGTCTAAAATTGATTAAGACAGAGAGCATATGTTTGTTTTTTTTAATTGTAACTACCCAAGAAGCCTCGTTCGGAATAATAATAAAAATTAATTTAGGAGAGTAGCTTAAAAATAAACTTTTAGGCCTGCCCCAGGCTTGAGGTTTCTCCCCACCACTCCTGCGAGTTGTTGTACATCCATTATTAGTTAAGGTTCGAAAAGTGTTCGGAAATTGCCATGGACAAAAACGGTCTAACCAGTTGCCCTACATTATACAGTTACCGAAGATCCCTTTTCCTGGACGATTTAAATTGTGAAAATAACTTGGGGAAAATGGGAACTTCGTAGTTGCAAGTTAACACAGGCTATTCTGGAGAGTACACACACTTTTCCTTATAAATATATAACATAGGGAAAGTGTACTCCTGCTCCCCCCCCCACCACAGCCATAGTGGTGCTGGAAGACAACAACCTTCTGGATATAAAAAATTGTCATCTCTTGATAGTATAGTAGCATAGTCACCAATTTTTATGGCGTGAAACGTGTTCAGAATATAGGCTTTCATTCCACAGAGATTTGATCACATACACACACAGAGTGGGGCTATAAACAGAAAAACAAGTGTTTCCCAGCAGGAAAAACAAAAAACAAAAAATTATTTTCGTAAAAGATCTTTCCCACTTCCTTTTGAAGAAAAGACTAGAAAATTTTATAACTATTTATCACATCCTGCATAAAAAAAAATACTCTTTATCATAAAAAATTAATGTATTAAAGCATTCAACGATAAGATCAAATTTATGATACAGCTGATCATAAATTAATCACATATCATAAATTTCAACATCCATTACACAAGCTGCACTTCCCTGCTCACAAATTTTGCACATACGTACAAAACCAATCCCGCCAACTCACGTAATTAAAATTATAAAACTAGACAGAATCTACATCAAACGTTTAAGTTCCAGAAAAATATATAAGGACTATGAGAAGTAGTAGACACCTACGTTGCTAAATACTTATTTTGTCTTTCTTTTTTAAATTTATTTTGTAATTTACAATCTGTATACATTGCATACAATCAATAAATATGAAGAGTATGATGAACTGGTGCGGGAGGAGAGCAGGAGGAGAGAAGCTACCCAGCGGTAGCACTCTCTATAGGAGAGAGGGGAATGTGGGGAGGAGAATGTGAGGAGGAGAGAGGAGAGATAGGAGAATGTGAGGAGAAGAGAGGAGAGATAGGAGAATAATGGCGTTTAGGCCTTCAGACTACAAGGAAGTCGCGGGGCCACTGGCGATTCAGTCGGCGAGGAGTATTAGGGATGCCAGAGGAAGCGAGAGACAGTACAAGAGGATTAGAGCAAGTCGAGAGAGCAGTATGGAACTTTTGGTATTTAGTCTTGGCGAGTTGTTGTACAAATGGGATGTTGAGGTCGTTGCGAAGTATGTGGTTGGACACCGTAGAAAGGAGCGTCAGCTATCTGTCGGAGTAGTTTTGACAGAAATGTCCTGTACTGTCCGTATGTTTGTAGGTTTAGCTGAACCCCACAGCTCTAGTCCGTAGGTCCACATAGGTTTGCTAAATACGTACTTCTAAGTTATAGATTTTACAGAATCCCTTTTACTATTATTATTTTTTTATTTATTGAAAAAAAAATTATTTTTTTTTTATATCTTTTATTTGAAATTTACACCTGCACTCGTGCAGTACAATAAGTAAATATGCTGTACAATAAAAATGGCGTGGCAATCATGAATGATGATCATCCAGTGATGACCATCGAAAAATTTAAAACAGCAAAATTAGCATCTAGTAAATATGATGAAGGGAAAAGATGAGCACAAGTGTGGAACAGTTGTCTACTAAGAACCCACCGAGATACTGTCAAGCAGTGAGAAATGAGAAATATACAAGCGATTGATTATGAATGTGATAAGGAATAGTGAAGAACTTGAGATGAGCGAGTTGAGAGTAATTAGCAAGGTAAGCGCCACGGTAGCCGAGCGGTTAGAGGCGAGACCTGCGAAGTTAATATGCATTGTGGTACTGGGTTCGATTCCCGGTCCTTAGTCTGGATTTTATTTAATGGTTAATAAAAGAGATTTACAGTAAAGTATGTTCACTCCGTCCACGACCTAATTGGTAGTTGGACGTTAAGCCCCGCCTGAAAAAATAGGCAATTACTTTACTTTTAATTAGCAAGGTAATAGCGCTGAGTGAGAATAGTGACTGAATGAGAAGTGAGAGGGATATTTACATATTTACAAAGGAAAAATTATAGTACATCAATTTTACTCCATCAGTAGATCTCTTGGCTAACGTCGTTTCAGTCTTTTATGAGGATTCCCAGGAATGGAGTGGAAAGAAAGTTCTTGGATTAACTGATTGTAGAGGAGGCAGAGGGAGAGTTATGAAATTACAGAATCCCAAATTCATTTATTTAATTTTTTTTTTTTTTTTTCAAAAATGCTTTACAAAGTAATGTACTGCTTTATTGCGTTAGCTATCTGTCGGAGTAATTTGGATTGGAAGGTCTGAACAGTTTGTACATTTATCTGTTTTGATATACCCTAGAGCTTTAGTCAGTAGGACCACACAGGTTTGATAATCGCCCTATATATTAGTCTTTTAATTTCCATTTCGGTAAGTTGGATCGTTGTCCAGGTAGTCGGTAAATAAAACCAAGTGGTGGTTGTCTCTAACCAAAATGTTGCTGCCTATATGGCCCGCAAACTGGCCAAGAAACCAAAAATGGGACTTAGCAATAAATATAAAGAGAAATGTATGTCCGTATTCACTCGCCCAGTAGTCCTGGACTAAAGAGGTCTAAAAAGAATTCAAATACTTGTGTGACTACCTTCTATTGCAACTGTAGAAGTTAAACTGAAATCCACCACAAAATAGAGAAAGAAAAAAAAATAATTGAAGTTTTGATCTTCCCATCTAAAGAGTCAAAAAACAAGTCAGCATTGCTTCAAAAAAGAAAATTTACCCATTAGTAAATAATGCACATTGTTACAATGTTCGGCTGAAAGATCTTCGGCTCACTTAGAAGAGCAGAAATAGCTGTTATCAGGAGAGATGGACTTCTGTACAGCGAAATAAGGAAAAGAACCTTTACGATATTGATGCGGCTGAGAAATATTAGCTCAGTCACGTTAAAAAGGATGAACTGTAGCAGGTAACAAAACATTTCGCTGAAATATGTGCCTAGAGAAAGAGGTAAACTAAACCGACCTAGAAGATAAATGGAGGATAAAGAAGCGGTGGTTGGGAAAATGGTTTAGCCAGCTAAAAATGTTAAGGGAAATCCAGGTTTCAACAAAAATGTCAACTCTAAAGGAAAAGCGTGTATGTATGCATATAATGTGAATAATGATCCTATAAAAATTGGACATTTAATAAGTTTGACAAGTTGACACTTTTTTAGGTGGAAAAGCCCTGTATTTGATTGTTCGTCAAAAATAGATATAATAGGCAACCTATAAGATAGGTTGCAGAGATAGGTTTCACTGTGGCAGGTAACCTCTTTCATTGTCAATCAAGAAATAGAATCATCACATTTCCCTTGGAGAAAATACAGGTTATTAGTATTGATCAATGAGAACCAGAAATAGGAAGGGATAGAAACATGATTTTGTGTAAAACAAAAAAAGACATTACAAAGCTACTATAGCTCCAGGAAAAGAAACGTACAGGAAAGCAGAAAGAAGAACATGAAGTAAATCTCAATATTGGTTAAATCATGCAACGCAGAGAAGATGAGCAAGACAGATTTGGAGAATGAAAGATGTTCGTTAGACTACTAGTATCTAAATTGGTCACTAATTTGAAAGAGGATGGAAAGATAACGACGGGTGGACTATGCTGAGTCTTCAATGATGAGAACTTCCAACTTACAAAGAGAGTTTGGATTTCATTGCGAGAAGGCTTTGTCCAGGATGGACCTGGTTTCAAGTAAAATTGAAATTTATATTTCTTTTCATGTCTTAAGTTATTTTTTTACTTTTAATTTTTACTCCCGTTAAACTTGTAAAATTATGCTTGTTATTCCTAATAGCACAAAATTTTTTTTTTTAATTTTAATTTCTTTTAAAATGTATTGAGAATAATTTTTTTTAATTTCGTTTCGGAAAGAAATGTCACTGTTACAGCAAAAGGGGCTTTAAATTAGTTAATGTAACAATAACGTGATAAACTGTTTCGCAATCTATTGTACATAACTAATGTTTGAAAATTGCAAATTACATTTTTTTGCAATTAATTCTTTAACAAGTAGGTAAATCTAAAAGAATTGTTGGATACACCAATGAATTCTAAAGGCTAAAATCAAATTCCACTCTTTCCTTATTCCTGCTACGAGGGTCGTTTGAAAAGTCCGTGCAAAGTCAGAGAGATAGCACCACTGGCGCGTATCGAGGTTATGTTTAGTTAGTAGCATCTCTTGGAAGAACACACACCAAGTTTCAGCCAGATCGGTCTATTTCTTTGTGTTTGGCATTCGTTTGAATCGAGGAAGTCGAGTGATTTTCAAAAAATGGACGAAAAAGAATTTCGTGTGTTGATTAAACACTACTTTATGAAAGGCAAAACGCCTGAGGAGACTAAAGAGAAGCTTGATAAACATTATGGTGACTCTGCACCTTCGATTAGAACAGTTTATAAGTGGTTTCAAAATTTTCGGAGTGGCCATATGGGGCACAAGTGACGCTGAACGTTCTGGACGCCCTGTTGAGGTTACTACTCCAGAAATCATTGATAAAATCCATGATATGATGATGGATGACAGAAGAGTGAAGGTGCGTGAGATTGCTAGTGCTGTGGGCATCTCGAATGAACGGGTACATAATATTTTGCATCAACATTTGGACATGACAAAGCTATCCGCAAGATGGGTGCCGCGATTGCTCACGCTTGACCAAAAACGAAATCGTGTGAAGTGTTGCAAGGACGGTTTGCAGCTGTTCCAGAAGAATCCGCAGGACTTTAAGCGTCGTTTCGTCACTGTGGATGAAACATGGTTACATCACAACACTCCTGAGACCAAAGAACTATCTAAACAATGGGTTACCAAGGGGCAATCTGCGCCAAAAAAGGCGAAGACCGTTCCTTCGGCCGGAAAGATTAATGGCGACTGTCTTTTGGGATTCGCAAGGAATAATCCTCATCGACTATCTGGAACGGTGCATATTATTCATCGTTATTGGACCGTTTGAAAATCGAGCTGCAAGAAAAACGCCCACAAAAAAGTCCTTTTCCATCACGACAACGCACCAGCTCACACCTCAGCAGTTGTGGTCGCAAAATTAATGGAAATAGGGTTCCAACTCATTTCACATCCCCCCTATTCTCCAGACTTGGCTCTCTCGGACTACTATTTGTTTCCCAATATGAAGAAATGGCTGGCGGGAAAAAGATTTTATTCAAACGAGGAGGTGATTGTAGAAACGAATGGCTATTTTTCAGATTTGGACAAATCCTATTATTCGGAAGGGATCAACAAACTAGAGCAGCGTTGGACGAAGTGTATAAGCCTAAAAGGAGACTATGTTGAAAAATAAAAAAGGTTTACCTCAAAAAATTAAGTAGTTTTTATTTTTGCACGGACTTTTCAAACGACCCTCGTAAAATATGGATTTTTTTTTAATCTGCAATTCCCTCTTGAATAGATACAAAATAATAACTAATATAAAAAGATATAAGTTATAGTTATTTTGGAGACACATAAATAATTATATTAAAATAATCTTTGGATATTAAAAATTATCTTTCCAGAAAGAGTTCCATTTTGCCACAACAGAGCTCACCACTTACGCAACTCCATCATGTTGCGTCACAGCTGGTATGGAATCTTAAAATTTCTAAAAATTTTAATTTGAATTTTTGACTGTAAAACTAATTTCTTTTAAAAAAAATATGATTCTAAGTTCCTAATAATCAATAAAATTAAAAGTCAACCATTAAAACAAAAAAATTATATTCAGCTAGATTAAAACTTTTATTGAGATTTCAGTAATTTTTCCCTTAATTGACCCAGTAAAAAGTGATGGCTTTTTTTTTCTCATCGTGGAAGTTTAGATCAGATTAAAAGATATTTTTTTACTATATGCCCTTAAATTTCAAAAGATTTTTTTTTTATATTTTAAGAGAGACTTTTGTAATAATGAAGATCATTTTACACTGACCTGATTCTACATTCTCATACACACACACACCCAAAAATGCTTAATAAAGAGAAAAAATTATTTTAATTAATGGGAAAAAATATCTTCCAATCACATAATAATTAAAATACCATCACATCAAATTGATCTGCACAAAAAAAGATAAATGAGAAACTAAAACGTACCATGTAAAGAAGTTTGAGAAATGTCGCCACCAATCCTCTACTTCATTTGGAAAAACTACACTAATTAAAAGCAAGAAAATTACATCACATTTTTATTAATAATGTTTAAAACACAATTAACTTTTCTTTTTTTTCACTTAACAATCATAAGCCGCACAGTTTTCATTTAAATTAAAGCAAAAAAATGAAGAGCACTAACTTCCAGATTAGCTTTCAGAAAAGTGACGTCATCAACTAACACGGAAATGGTATGGTGATTAGAAAAATGAAAATTAATAATGTATTATCAAAAGTTAATTTATATAAAATATTTATTTAATTTAAAAAACAATAAATTCGAATTAAAAAAAACAACCTTTTTAGATTTAATTGTCAACTTGGTTGAATAAAAACTTTTATGTACATATATACGTATATATGAGGAAAATATAGGCAATTAAAATTACTTTAAAAATCATCCAAGATGGCCAATTGGGTCCTAGTGATTGATTAATTCAGTGTTTAAATAATGTTGCTCTAATTTAAAAAGAAATTGGATTCATTCTAAAATATGAATAACAAGTTAAAGGGCAATTTTAAAAAAGTAAGTAAAATCTTTTATCAATTAGATTCTCAAATCACCATGGTGATTAGTATCAATCATTTACTAATTAAAGAACTTTTTGAAACTTTTTTATGAATCACACTTTAATCTTTAATAAATGGAACATTATTTGATTAAAAAAAATTGAAATGAGGATTAAATTGAAATTTAGAAATCTATTTTGTTTATTAAGAGCTGATCTTTCACTATCAAAATTCATTTATTATAATGAATTTTTGGCAAATAATTTCAAGGGCAGCCATCTTTAGAATTATTAATATAAAATGAGAATTAGATAATTTTTGGAATTACTTAAGCGTGTATTTTGACATTAAAATAATGATATGTCCACGTTATGTGGTAGAAAGGAAACGAATGTTTGACGATATATACAGGTATTTAGATGCACCATTTCGCTACGAAGACATTATATTCTCCACCAACATTTATGTGCTTAAGTCGATAGCAGAGCTAGCAATGAAATATGAATGTATTTAAAAGCTACAGCCGAATTAGAATGAATGGAAGAAAATGCTTAGAGAAGGATTACGTGATTTTAATTTTGGTTAAGCTATAAGGATGGCAGGAGCACAGAGTGCTGCTCCATCCATTAGCAGTAGTTTATGTAAATAGTTGTATATAGTAGAATGATGAATGAGTGAAGCGAATGTATTTGTAGGTAAGAATGGAGAGTGAGTGATATTCTAGTGATAAGCACCTAGACGATGCTGGCTGTATGGCGGAAGCCAATGCCAAAAAAAAGAGAGAAAAAAAAAATCAAGTACAGCTGATTTTTAATTTAATCTTTCATTTGAATTCTTATTCAAACGCGTCTGTTTTAATATAATTTATAGATGTAGACCTTTCTCATTACCTCTTCCTTTTCCTAATGATGTGCTTCCTTTTTTTATTTTTGTACATACTCCCTTCTACTTTAAGGCAAACTTGTCCAATACAAAATATGAGAATATCCTTTCTAACTAAACCTGAACTACTACAGGATGTATTGCATAACTTAACAGTCAATTAATTTTTTAAAAACGTACACTTAGTAGTGTTACCTACTGTAATTTGCAAGGTAGAATCAAATTACTGGGTATAATGAAGAGGTTTGTTTTTTGTCTTCTCTTAATGAGAAGACAGTTGGCAATCATAACTTGCTTTGTTAGCGATACCTCCTTCCGACAAAAAAAATCCCTTATTAACTTAACAATCAGTGATCGGTTATGAAGCTAAAGAGTTAAAATTCAATTGTAAAGGGCCAGTAAAAAAGTTTTTATTGGCGATTTTGGCTGTGTTGATGCCATATGAGAAAAATTCGAAACCCACAAGATTTCCAATTCAATTAACATACTCGTAATGAACATTTCTTGAACTTGGAATTTCTGCTAAAAAAAAAAATTGTCAAAAACCAATAGAGTGACACTTCTTCTCAACTGATTTTTCCCCATCTTCGACATTTAACTTACAATCGTTGATCCCTATTAATATTTTTAGAAAAAGATGCAGAAATAGTGCTAAGATTATCCTGTTCTTTCATTCTATGACTTTATTATGATATTTTAGATAGCTAAATCCTGGGTTACATGTGGACAAAAGACAAACTTGGAGACCTCACATCAGACAAAAAAATGTGATTCCATAAGATAAGACTACTCGACTAACATCTAAACTATGTTTTGTAATATAACGACGGAGTATTGTCCAACAAACTAGAGATACAGGGCATTCTATAAGGAGTTTCGCTAAGTGTTCCAATTTTTTCCAAATCCAATCATCCAAAAATCATCAATGCTGCTTTATGATGTCTCCAACAAAATCCTACATAATAACGTATCTATTCCTATTGTAGCCGTTCTGATGATGTTTGTGATTCTTCTCCAGCATCACAATCCTCTGCTCCTTTCAAGGCTTACCACAACCTAATATTCCATTCAGATGACTGAAACGTCAATGTTCATCGCCACGAAGTTATAGTATTTTTAAACTAAACTTTGCTCAATTTCTGCTGGTTGGAAATTCGGAACCTAACGAGTCTGTATTGCCTTTTCATTGTGATTTTCTTTTTGAAATAGCAGATAAGCATTTTTTTTTTTTTTTCATTTAAATAGCACTTTTATTCAAATTGTTGCTAAATAAAATATGCATGTTTCTGTAGGAGTTATCAGAAATGAATATTTTGGGCGTATTGGTTGTCCCAATATGATTAATCTATTGCCATAATTAATTATATAGCATTTCTGGAGACTTTTTTAAAAAGGTCTCGAGAGATCTGTGTTACACTTAATTGGAGAGGGTGAAATAATTACAATGACATAGTTAAAAATATATAAATATAATTTAAAATTAGAATTATTACAAAATATAATCATTTTTTCCGATGATTAATTTGTATCACAATTGTAAGAAGATTTATTTCCATACAAAACTTACATACATTTGTAGCCGGGCTCTTGGTCGGTCTGGGAAGAAACATTTCAGTTTATTAACATTTCATTTTATTGTAGCATTTACTAGCTTCACAATACTTCAATAAGATCGCAGGATACTCCATTCTTCAATAACCAACTTTGGCTTTGCCTTTTGCGAGCAGCATCACTCCCATTACCGTAACTAACAATGACTATCTTCTAACAGCATAATTCTTCCAAGATTTTTTTAAATTGTTGACTACCTCTCTATGGAAAACTTAGCCCTTATATACCAAAGATACAGTGGAACCATTGGTATTGTCCAAATAATTTGACTACCACTAATGATTCCATTATTCTGTCCAACCTTAAAAATAATAATTAATTATTAACGTAAATTTAAAAAGGATAAACATAGATACTAAGTTGAAGTTTCTAAAATAAAATAAATTATTAATTTCACCTAGTACTCACGTAAACAATACAATTTAGAATAGAACAGAATAGAAAATAAATTATTCTGGGACAATTGTCCCCTAAGAATAAACACAGGTACAAATAGAGGCCTTAACAGTTTGGCCTATGATTAAACAGAAAATAAATAAATAAATAAGTATTTACAAAAAGTGAAAATAAAAATACCAATAGAAATTAAGGAAATAAATTAAAACAATTAAAATTTCGGAGGAAGCTGAATAGAAAGGAGATAACTGAATAGAAGGGATTTAAAGATAAATAGGGTAGGAGCATGGCGGACAGATGTTGGCAAGGAGTTCCAGAGAGAGGTAGCACGTATTAGGAAGGTTTTTGTCAAAGGATGAGGTACGGTGAGAGGGAATATAGAGATCGGATGAGGAGTTGAAGAATATAGGAAGGCCTTTGAGACTGGATGACTTGAAAAAGGAAAGAAGCCCAAAAAATACTGGCGGCGATAGACAGGAAAAAGCCACTTCAACTTATCGTAGCAGTGCGAAATGCGAGATTCTCTGGAAATGCTGAAAATAAATCTTATAAAGCAGTTCATGGAGGCGCTTAAGCTTAGCTTCAATATCACCTGATATTGACTGCCATACACTAAGGCAACCATAGTCGAAATGGGGGAATATAAGAGAGGAAACTAGGAGTTGCCGGGTCTTCATTGGAAAAAGGTGACGGGAACTATTAAACTGCTCAAGGATATGGATGGAACGACGAGAGATTTGGGAAACATGGTTTTTCCAAGATAGGTTTTGATCAAAAGAGAATCCAAGGTTTTTCACAATATTCAACTGGGATATTGTAAAGGAAAAGATTAGGAAGAGGAGCCAATGATTTAGGGAGTGAGTTGGAGCCAATAACAATAGCTTTGGTCTTTTCTACATTCAGGGTAAGCTTATTGTTCGTGGCCCATTTACAACAGCTTGTAGTTTTAATTCGGATCGTTTTAGGATTTGCATCCAGTTTAGGATTTTGGTTCCATTAGATCTTCTTACCAAATTAAAAACCAACTACTGAATGATTACTAATTAGGAAAATTATTACGTAGGTAAAACTGGAGACATAACTTATATAAGTTTCAAAATAAAATTCTACGGCTTCAACCTTATTCTCCCTATGGAACATTATCTAAATTATTTACAATTTTACTTTCCCTCGCAAGAGGAATTATTGCAGTCGTGTTGATTTTCGAATTGGTTTTTTTTTTCCACATAAAATACCAACTTAACTTTTGGTTTATCAAAAACTATCCACAGGGGACTACACAATTGGGTTATTGTCACTACCCACAAAAATCATTTGAAAAGAAGCTGTAAGGAGTGAGTTATTAAGTTACTGGCAACTAATAATTTAGTAATAATACCAAGTAGGGAAGGGATTAGTTCCATTGATAAGCGTACTGGATTTCCACAAGGAGAACCTGGGTTCGAGCTGCTGGCGCATAGATTTTCTCTTCCAAAGAGCTTCTTACAGCTCTCTGTCCGGTGATGGAAAAAAGCTCCGGGCGCCAATGTTCACAGACGCTTTAATTTAAAAAACAAAAAAGACGTCAAATTTGATAAAACTTTATGTAACAACTCAGAAAATTTCATTAATAATGAAATGGAGTAGTCACCCTATCAGGGTTTTGGTTTCACCAAAATTTACTCACAAGTAATGATACTGGTAAATAAGATGGTTGAAACAGATCCAGATCTCAATTTAACCACTTGTTGCTTAACCTCCCAGTAGGAGGAGGAAAAAAATCAGCGTGGGTTTCTCAGACCCTCTTTCTTTCTTTTTTCCTCTGACTTCCTCTTATCACCGTAATGAGAATGATTGAGAGCCTCCAAAATTTTGAGACCTAATGAGTCTAAAAAAAAGAAAAAAACAGGTTAATAAAACAAAAATCACTCAAGATACAGGCTAAATAATAGTTTTGCATGTTGCAAACAATGTATTATCCACAGATATTACAGAAATCTTTCTTCTTTCAGCCTTATTCACTTTATATGGTATTATTGGGACTTCTTATGAGTTAGATATCTTGATCGTAATCTGCCGAACACCTCTTGAAGTGTGTGAGCTTAAGTCTACATGAAGAAATTAGATATTTGGGGGGAAAAAAGGGTGACCTTAAACTGTGAAGATCCAAGGAAAACTAAAAATTGAAAACCTACACATTGCTAAAAGAGAATTAAAAATATACTTACGTACATGATAGCACGATTTGGGGTTATATTAGCCTAAAAAACATTTCATTGCACAGTACTTCTCCTGATATTTTCTGTCCATGCTTTCAGCAGCGAATGAATGTATTCCTTGTGAAGTTACGAAGGTATGTAAGTGATTATAAAATTGTAACCTACTAATACAAATTGCAAACCTTAAGAATTGTAACCTCTTAATTGTAATAACCTAACCAAGTTATCTGCCTAGTAGCTACAATCATCCTGTGCTCGTGAGTTGTATTGTTTGTAGAATACAGATAGTAAAAATTTACTATTCTCTCAGTCTACATAAGTTTTATTATTTATGTTTAGGAGTCAATGCGTCAAGAAAGTAATGCAAACGTAAAATAAAAAAAGCATCTCTTCATTTGCAAGCAAAACATAGGAAGGACAAATAATTTGCTTCAGTAAATTTAATTGTAAGTTGTGAACATTTATTATTTAGATAATTCTAGTCTTAAGATAAGAAATCCTACTTCTGTAAACATGAATTAATTGGTTTCTGAACATAATTTTCTGACCTAAAAAATGGTCTAAAAGCCAATATTAGTTTAAATTCTGTAGGGGATTGGCAAGTCAGTTCATGCCACCTTGAACTACGGTTATATATCGTATTATAGTTCATATTGCCTGCGTTAATTTGTAAACATTTTCTAAGGGACTGTAGTGGCATGATCTAGTAGAAGCATGCCTCCACTCTTTGATTAGACTTGACTGTACGTAGAAGCACTCCTCGAAAACCTTGAAGTCTCGAGTTCACATGCCAAGGTATAGTGTACCTGTTAAAACTACTCAGATTATCTGTTGTCTGGGCCCAGTAGATGCATGTGTTTGATACCCTCATTTCCTGATTGGAGTAGTGCTGTAGTAAACTGCGGAAGTGGATAATTATTAACTTTTACGCCATCCACGGGTTTGAGGTTCCAATCACCATGGCTGCATTTATTCCTGCGCCCAGCTTTCTTGGCCTGCCTCTCTGCCCAATTCTTAGCTGTTATCATTACGATTTCTCTGAATCCCAGGGCACAGAGAATTAGTGACAGTACTTATCAGTAAGTCCATCTAGATGGCCTTACATCGCCTTGAATTAACTTCCTAAGACAAGACAGCCGCGTGGATCACATTGGAAATTACGTCTCGGGAATTGATTATCCTCTTATCATCTCTGCTGCACAAATTATTGCAACGATTTCTTACTTTGATGAGTTTTCCAAGGCCTACCGAGATATACCTCACAACAGCAGCCTGTTTTCTTCCTCTTTTTTTTGCCGAGGAGCCGCCCGAACATCTCACGGAGTCCATAAGCTTGAAGTAATTATTGAATAATTTAATAGTTTTATGAGATCATGTTGCCAAAATTATTCTGTAATCGTATTCTCAAAAAACACTCTCACTAAGAAAGCAATATAAAGCAATATATTCACTTCTTAAAAACCAAAACCCGCCCGAAAACCAATTCTGGGTGAGCCCCTGCAATCCATACATCCTAAGTGAAAATGGATACAACCATCCATTAATTTAACTTGTAGACTTAACCTGTCACTATTGATAAACTGAAATTTTCCTATTCAACCTGTTCTCCTTTACATTAGTTTACCATTGTTTTCGATTAATTAACCTTGTTATTCTAATGTAGGTCGAATGAATTTCAAGTTGTTAATAACTTCACTGTATTTAAGGGATTTACTTAGTAAAATCTAGTAAACTGAATATGTGAATGTTTCTCAATAATTATCTTAATTTTTTTTGGGGGGGGGTGTTTCTTCATTATTTGTTTTGAATCTAGTGGCTCAAAAGCATAATTAGGGAATATCTTTACTGGGAGGCAAGACCAACATATTATTTTTGGGATATGCTCAAAAAAAAAATGAGATTCTTCTCACCCAAAAGTTTCTCTATCTTTGATGATCGATTCTCTCCTATCAGAATCTTTTTCTTCAGCTTCCAATATGTGCTCTGGGTACCATTCTTCATTACTGAATCTATTTTAATATTTCTTTAATTTAATCTATTAATACCTTTAAATTAAATATTACAATATTTTTGGCTGATATATTCTCACATGCCTCTTCTGTCAGCACATTTACATGTTGCCATACATTATTATACTGCAATAGTGAATACATAATAGTAATTATGAAAAAAATGGTATAAAGTCTTATGAGAATTTAAATCAAATTTTTGAAACCCAGAATAACTTAAAGCTATACAATGCTAGGGCAAGAGATAATATTAAAAACTTTTGTCAATTGAAGATCTTTAACAATATAGTTTTAAACCATCATTATTTTCACTTATTTGCGGAAAGTTATAACAACGATTGAGTCATTGAAATAATTGAACAAGTTAGGATGTTGCTAAGCTTATCCAAAAGTCCTTTTCAAACTCTTATACAATAAAACAAGTATACTGTTACCGGGGGCCTGACACAGTTAAGCATTGATGAAAAGTCTTTCATCCACAGTTTCCAATTATATACAGTCAAACGCTGTTTAATTACTTTATATTTTCAGCTACCTATTAAACACAGGTTTTCTCTCTCTTCAAAATTTTCCACCCAAACCTGATGTTTATTTTTAACCATTATTTAGGTGAGTTCATTTTTTACCTGGTTATGGCCATTATTATTTTTTAAATGTTAGGTAAAAACTCAATATAGTTTGATTTGAAGAGAAGTTTCGATTTTGTAATGAACACTGATATCCTCAAACGGGATTTTTTTTTTTTTTTTAAACTTTTTAAAATATTTACAACTTCTCCTAAACTTATTGCACGTTTTAAGTATAATTGTCAAATTATTCGAATTATGCATAATATCCAGAAAATTATTCAAAGTGGAATTTCAATTTATTAAAAGACAAATCTTTCAAAATATTCAAGGATACAGCTTGAACTATCTAAGATCAAATCTTCAGCACTCTGGAGCTGTATAGTCTTTGCCACTCCTTCATAGAACTTCGCGTTGTCCAAAGAGGACAGTGTACATCAAGATAAAAGCATTTTGCTTCTTTATCCATATTTCTCTCAAATTCTTAGGCAGTGTAAGTTCTCTTTTATAACTTAATCTATTCACCCTAGAGCTTGGCCAGCTTTATCTTTCTCCTCGTGCCTTCTTTTTTTGGAAGGCATCCCTTACCTCACCCTCTCATTTCTCCTCTACCATTTCTTCCCATTGTGTTTCATAATTAGACGTAACCTTCTTGCTGGGTGCATCTCAGCAAGTGGCCGAACCATTTTAGTTGGTTTGACATTTATGGTCTTTTTCAAGTTTTTTTCGTCAGTCTATCCATACTGCATTCAACTGGCTGGATTTACTTAAACAGCTTTTAATAAGGAACCAGGAAACCAACGCATACGAAAGGAATGTCGACTTATGCACTGATACCTCTCGGTTCAGGAATCGTTCTCAAATGGTATTTAACAAAAGCAACATAGCACCACATCATCCTCTTATTCCTCTGACAATAGTGCCATCCTGACTTAGATTAGCTCCAAGATAATTACAAGTGAGTCTTCAGTAGCATTGGTCATGCTTTCAATTCTTGTTATTCTGATTATTCATTAGGCTTTTCTTCGATTCTGTTATGGTTTTTTCAAGGTTAATGATTATGTGGTTCCTTTAAAAATCCCTCTGCATAACACTTGAATTTTCATTTTTAAAAAAATTAATTTTTTAAATAAAGTTTTAGTCAAATTTGTGTTTTTTAATTAAATTCATCTGACTTTTTTAGTGGCCGCCATAAAAGAATTGTGACTTTTTTTCCCTTACCTTTTATCTTATGACTTTGATATACAGTGGTCAAAAAAAGTATTCATACACTAAGTTTTTTGACTTTATCTACTGAACTTTTGTTTCTAAGATGACTATTTCTTCAGCACTGAAATCGAAGATAGTAACAATGAATTTAATGCTCTCATTTTCTTTTATAAACATAAAGAATTGATTAAAAAGCAGAAAAATAATTTATTGTATGCAAAATAAGTATTCATACACTCAGTCTGAATGTTATAATTAACGCAAAACTAAAGACCTAATATTTTGTAAGCAATCCCTTTGCATTTGTTATTGCCTGAAGCCTCCTTGGCATAGATTCCACCAGGTTTAGTGTCTCTTGAGATATGATTTCTGTCCATGATTTCTTTAAATTGGTTATGAGCTCTTTTCTGGAAGAACATTTCAATTTTCTAATTTTACGCTCCAAATAAGACCATAAATTTTCAATAGGGTTTATATACGGAGACTGTGGAGGGGTAAGAAGTTGTTCTCTGGGCATTATAAAGCAGCCATTCCTTAGTATTTTTGGGGCTGTATGTTTGGGATCGTTATCCTGTTGAAAGAAGTATGTGCTTCCGATGAGCACGCCAACTCTCGGAAAGCCTCGCGTCAACTTCAGGGACCCTTGTTACGCCACAGACCATCAGTAATCTATGCCAAGGAGGCTTCAGGCAATAACAAATGCAAAGGGATTGCTTACAAAATATTAGGTCTTTAGTTTTGCTTTAATTATAACATTCAGACTGAGTGTATGAATACTTATTTTGCATACAATAAATTATTTTTCTGCTTTTTAATCAATTCTTTATGTTTATAAAAGAAAATGAGAGCATTAAATTCATTGTTACTATCTTCGATTTCAGTGCTGAAGAAATAGTCATCCTATAAACAAAATTTCAGTAGATAAAGTAAAATAACTTAGTGTATGAATACTTTTTTTGACCACTGTATATCACGGTGGTAAGAACTAAATCTTTCTTTGAAAAATCAATTAAAATTTGAAAGAAAGATTTGCTTTTACTATTTCTTTTCCCAAATTATAATGGGAAGAAGCTCCCAGTATCCGGAATTATTCAAATATTGTATTAAAATTAGATCAGCCCCAAGAAATGTATTCTTGTTTAAGTACATAATAAAATAAATTTTGTTATCTATGACTACAGCAACATTAAAGCCATTGGATGAGTGTTTAGTAGCATTATGTTGTTGTTGATGTTATCTTATCTCATAAAACTTCTGCCATAACTGGTAACTGAACTGTTGGTAAACTGGATCGATCTTCGATAATAACCTCTTTACAGCTTGGTGGAAACGTATTTCATGGAGCATCAATTGCCTTCATACTATCGATAGGTAGTTCATTATAATGGGGTTATAAAACACCTGAGGAGAGAGGTTATTGTACCACTTTCATGCTATGATAGCAGTGCTAGAGAGAAGGATAGGGACGAGCAAAAAATATTTATCAACATCAATATATTATCAGAAGTGAAGTTCAACGCATCTAATATTGGATTTTGTATTATTTGGTCGGTAATGTTAGCTTCAAATTCTTGCATGTTCAACAAAATCTGTGACCTTCAAGTTCAAAACTCTCCTACAGAGTCTAAAGCTTATAATTAATAATATAATTATTTCCTATTTATGTTATTTATTATGACATTGGCTTCCGCCTACAGCCAGCATCGTCTAGGTGCTTGTCACTAGAATATCACTCACTCTCCATTCTTACTTATAAATACATTCGCTTCACACATTCATCCCTCTACTATATACAACTATTTACATAAACTACAGCTAATGGATAGCTTAACCGAAATTAAAATCACGTAATCCTTTTCTAATCATTTTCTTCCATTCATTCTAATCGGCTGTAACTTTTAAATACACTCATATTTCTTAGCTAGCTCTGCTACAGATTTAAGCACATAGATGTTGGTGGAGAATATTATGTCTTCGTAGCGAAAGGGTGCATCTAAATACCTGTATAAGTCGTCAAACATTCGTTTCCTTTCTACCACATAACGTGGACATATCATTATTATATGTTTGAAATCCTCTTCCTCCTCATTGCAATCTACGCAGAGAGGGGAGAACCTTTTGTTGATCCTGTGTAGATACGATCCGCACACACCGTGTGGTTCGCTCTCTCAGCCTGCTTATTGTCGTCACAACCCATTTATTCAGTGACAGTTCCCTTATAAACCATGGTTGTCTAGGTAACTGAATCTGCCATAGTTTTATAGAATCTCCCTTTATTACCATTACTGTAATCTGTCTGGCCATTTTTGTAGTGCTGTTTTTGCAATTATACACTTGATATCGGTGTGTGGGTAACTTATAATTAGCCATTTCCCCCACTATTGGTGGGCTTCCTTTGCAAGTTTATCAACAATTTCATTTTTTTTTTTATACCACACAATGACCCCTTACCCACAAAAAATTAATGCAGAACCCCCCTTTTCTTTAAAAATGGCAATAATTTCTACCAATCTCTGCGATAATATGATTCATTCCTGTAGTCTGGTTGTGTATATGTGATAATTTACATAACGCACTCTGGTTGTCGCTAATAATGGTATATTTTTTCACCGACAACGAATAAATATTATTTTAAAGCTGTTAAAATAGCAATTAGGTTCGCTGTATAGATGGACGCCTCATCTTCTAATTTTAAAATATGGTAAAATAGTTCCGAACCGGATCATACACAGCACTTCCGATATCTAATTATTAATGAATGTCGAATATTATTTTTATTTTATAGCTTAAACAGATAATATTAACTAATTTTTTGTTTTTGCTTTGTAAATATATTCTCAGATACAACTTCATTAATAGAGTGATAGTTTTGTATCCTTAATTAAAGAATAGTTTTAAAGCAAAATAAGTAATGCACTTTAGAGGCTATTCTCATCTATTTTTTAGTGACTAATTTATTTAACCAAAAGGGAAAAGTTCAATACAAAAGAAATTAGAATAATTAAAGAAGAAAACTATAGCACTTGCCTAACAATTCAGCGCAGTCTTTGTTTCAGTACTCTTTAATTTTCCCAACATTAAAATGATAAAATTAGAGACAAATACAAAAGATGAATAGGAATAAAAAAAAGAGTAAAATATTGAAAATGATTTCCATAGCAACGACAGAAAACCGTCGATACTAATTTGTTTTTTCTTCATTTAATTTATTATTACAGCTGTAAAATTTTGTCAAGAGTAATACAGCTTGATAGCTTTAGTCCTATATATTCAGTGGAGCAAATCACAAGGCTATTGGCGTCTAACACATCTAGGTGGATCTTCAGAAATTGTTCGACAGACTAAAGGATTCGGACTAGCGGATCAAGGATTGTGGAATAAAGTGTTAACCTCAGAAATGAAAAGTAATTGGGCGCCTCTGCGTAACAAATTTGGATTTGTTTGTCTTTTTATTATTTTAATAGTAATAATAATAGTCTGTTTGTTGAGCTACGTAATAAAATGAACAATTAAATATCTGTTGTAAAACAACTCTTAATACCCTCTAGTTCTACAAAATTCCACAGAGATTCAAGTGAGTTTGTGTCAGTACACATTTCTTCCTCTAGAGTTCACACTGTTCTAGGTGGTGGAAGTTACTTTACACCAACCTTGACTTCTTAATCTGTTTCAAAGCTAAATGTGTTCTTGGTAGAAGTTTCCATAGTAATCCACCCCCAATGGACCAATAAAATGTATATGTTCTCTTGAGTAATCTTGTTTTTAGCCAACTTTAAATGCAAGATCTCGAAGAACTAGTTTATTAGCCTCGTAAAAATGCCAAGAGATGTGTGTGTGTGGGGGGGGGGTCATGTTTTAGGCTAATTTTACTTTCTGCTAGTTCTTGATGAGGATTTACATTAAGAATTTGGACAGTTTCTGTTTCCGCAGGGAACTTCAACCGAGAAGGCTAATTGTGCGAGACAGTGTTCAGGACTAGTTTCAGTTCCATGTAAGTAAAAGTCATTGAAGATCTTTCAAAAGCTTAACAGTCATTGAAGCTTTAATGGTCTTCAATAAATTCAAATTTCTTTTTTAAAAAAAATTTATAATTTTAGAAATCATACAGATGATTGAACAGAAATATTGATATTCAACATCCAATATTTGTTATAAGAACTTTTTGCAAATTGAGTTAACAGAGAAGGTTGTGTGGGTGTATCTTTTTTAGGTCGCTAAGGGTCTCACTGCTTTGTAATAATATTACGAAGCTGATAAATTGAATTGTAAAAGAAAGTTAAGGTAAGAAGTTTTAAAAGTGACTTTTACTAAATTGTTAAGGTAAAATGTTTGTACCAAGAAATAATGTTTTTACAAGGACTTTATTTCTTTTTTGTGTGTGTGTGTGTTTCCTTTAATTATTATTGTTCTTATTTTATCTTTAAGACTGGTACGAAATATTTATATTCCTTTTTCATCTGTAACTGTACAGACAACAATTTTTCGACCATTATTATTGGCCATCTCATAACTGCACATATTAATGTACTTAAAAATATCATTGTAACCCCATAGTAACCAACAAATGCAGCTATTACATCAAATGTAAACGCAAATCTTGGTGAAAAATCAGTTGTAAGTAGAACTTATAAACTTCATTCAATGGATTTGAGCAATCCAAACTATGTTCATGACAAAGTGATAGTATATGGAAGCCCTTTTCATGAAGAACTGCCAATTTGGAAGATATTACTTAAAAAAAAAAAAATCGATTGTAATTAGCAACTGTAATATTGTGATTACTTTAGTGATGGCTATAATCGATTATTATCACGACCAATGTACTGGGTGTAAACAATAGGGTTAGTTTTTAAACAAACAAAAGCTTAATGTACTTCAGTTAAAACAACTATGTACTATCTATTCGATTTAATGAATAATAGAGGTGAGTTTTTCTAAAACCAATAGGACTGAAGACCTATTTTCCTGAATAGCCTTATAATTTTGCTGAAAAAAAAAAACTATCTTCTATTCAAGTAAGTGAAATGACATATATAATTGCCGTGCTCATTTAACCTCATCGACAATTTCATTTAAATTTTTAATTAATCAACCTTCGTCTTATTCTTTTATGTAATAAAAAGTGTAATATAATTTACAATTCTTGTATTAATTAGAATATTATGCAATTACTGCAATTAAATTGGAAACCAGAGGTAGTTTAATTATAGTACTACTGTGATAAAGGAAAAAGTTAAGGTGAAAGAACAAAGACACAAAGGGCTATTTAAGGACCACATAAACAGACTAGCAACATAATTGAAGAGTTCATTTAATTAGTTTAAAAGTTAAGTTTATTAATTATGTATTTAGTACTTAACCTTCGCCTTCACATAAATAATACAACATTCTTACAATTTATTGAGACCGTTTCACAATCGTAGGACAGTGATGCTGTATTATTCTGATTAAAAAAAATTATTACCAAGTAAAACGCATGTTAGAGCCCAATATATTTGCGTCAAAGGGTGCAGTGAGTTAAAAAAGCAAGAAGTCAAGTTTAATTATTGTTTTTAGTAGAGCATTTTTTTTTGTGATGTATTTCTAGTGAGTTAAAACTCCCCTTTATTTTTTACTAACTATAGTTTAGTACAATTTTATGTGAGCAATCATTTTGCTTAGCTTTTATAACTTGAGCTTTTCTTTCTGTTTTAGGAAAATAAAATTCAGTGTAAAATGAGTAATTAGAAGAATATTAATAGAAAAGGTAAGAATAATTTTGTTACACAACAATTGTTTTAGAACATTAGTGAAGTTGGAAACAATGTTTATGATTCTTGGAACTTATGTTTGAAGACATGTGCTGAGGAAAACCTGCGGATGGAACCTAGAAATAGGGAAATTCGTATCTTTTCGGACAGCCAGGCTGCACTGAAGGCTCTTGTAGCCTTCAGAATGACCTCTTCCATGGGTTTGGGAATGCAGGAAGGCCCTAGAACTACTGGCGTGGCACAACAAAGTTCGGTTGGAATGGGTGCCGGGTCATGTGGGTATTGAAGGGAATGAGAAAGCTGATCATCTGGCCAGGAATGTAGCTAACACTCCTTTCATCGGTCCGGAGCCTGTCCTGGGGATCACCAGGGGTTCGGCTCGTGCGGCTTTCAGAGATTGGATCTGGAGAGAGCACGAAAAGAACTGGGTGATGTGTCCTGGGGTCAAACACAACAAGACCATGATGCCTTGGCTGTGTAAGCAAAGAACCAAAGAGACCCTGTGTTTAGGCAGAAATCAGATTACTCTGATTACGGGTCTATTCACACGGGGCACGGTAGGTTCAGGAAGCATCTGCGCAAGGTGGGGCTTATTAGCTTGGAAGCGTTGTGCAGATTATGTCAGGAAGAGGAGGAAACCTTTGCGCTATGAAACCTTTGGAACGCTGAGGCCGAAGGAGATAGTAGCGCAAAAATAACTAGTAGGGAAGGTCCTCAACCTCTTTAGGAGGGGTGGGTTCGCCTACTAGAACTAAGAAGGGGGCTGGCACAGTAAGTCTTCTGTGGCTGCGGTGCCATGGGGCGTAGGACCCGTCCCATCTACTATCTAATCTAATCTAATCTATGTTTGAAGACTCTAATGAAATAAATGCAGAAGTTATATATATTTTAAAACATATGTAAATACAGATATAGGTTTTTACCAAATCGTTTTGGTTATTGGTTATGACAATGAAGTATTTATCGTTTGATTTGTACTAATTTCGTCATCGTTCGCAGTTTCATTTGAATTCATGGTTCACTTTTCGTTTTTTCGTTCATCATTTTAAATCTCTTCGTTTTATGGATCAGGAATTTCCTGGCTAGGATGGAGTAAATGCCTTTTTGTTTTCTTTAAACACCTTCGCTGAGTACCCTTTTTTGTCCATCCTCAAATTATTACTAATCGATCATTGGGTATTTAACATTTTAACACTTGCCGGAACCGTTGAAGGTAGGTTTCCTTATGCCTTAACGCGACATCTTCTAATAAATTCTTACTCTTTCCCAGAAATAATTTGGAAAAAATCCATTGTCCTAGGGTTTCGTTCAATGCCTTCTTTTATATATATATATATGTACCTTCTAAAATACGTATTGTAGAATAGAAAGGGTTTGAAGAGGGGGCAAAAGCTGCTCGAGGGCAACTCCTCCTTTTTTGAGAAGGCTATCAGAGACAGTAAGAGGTTCAACCTCGTTCTATCTCTCTCTATTTTTTGTAGAATCTCCATTTTTTTTTTTAAGTTAAATCAGTGGGAGTTAGATCTACTTTAGAGACGGAAGCTCCTCCCCTTCTCTACAGCTATAAAACAGGAAAGGTTTGTGCACTCTGTTTTCCTTTGTAACTGAAACACTTTTCCTTAAGGAGAAATGCATTAACCTTTTCTTCTGGTAGCTTTCCATCCCTTCCACAAGCTAACTATTGGAATAACACTTTACACTTCTTTTTTTTTTTTCCACAAGCTCTCCTAGTTTTAACAACGAATCATCTTAGATATATTCTTTTCTTAATTCTATTTTTGGTAGCTTATTGTTGCCTGTGGGTTATTTTATTTTATCACATCACAGGATTCCAGTATTTTTTGGGAGGCAAAATCTGATCTCTACCTCCCCGAGGTGCCTCCTGGGCAACTGCTCCCTACTTGAGCAGGCTAACAGAGACAGTATTACAGTTCAAATCAAATTTAGATTGATTTGAAGTTTATTTCAAATATTTTATCCACACATTCACACTTCCACTTTGAACCCAAAAGGAAGAAGTGGTCTAGCCACTTCTTCAGTGATCTTGGCATCCCCTGCGGGTATCCCTGTCTAACAACATGAACAACAGTAACAAAAACATCTTATACTAGCACGTTATCTCTTCACAGGACTCATTTTTGGGCAAAACCTGATGATACTCTGGGCTACATAAGATCTTTTAGATTGCAGTGGAATTTATAGCCATTTCCTGTACACTTCTACACATCAAGTTATTGTCCTTTCTTATATTTCAGGAAGTGCGGGAGTGTTTAACTTCCGTGAGTGCTTGAATCGGTAGTGTTTTTTTTGGGTGGGCCTTTTAAGAATGAAAATGCAATCTTTAAACTGTGCGTAACATAGAAATCGGGTATTCCAAATTTCGTTGGACACCAAAAATAAAAAAAGCGTTTTATATTTTGTTGCGATATATTTTTTAAATTGTGTCCAGTGCGATTATGACTGTGAAGCAGAAGAAGAAGCCATCGATAGTTGGGTAAGTGATCTTTTTTATTAAAGTATATATAAGATCACAACATTTAGAATAAAGTCTCGAACTTTGACCAAAACTTTTGACCCTAGAGAATTATGCAGGAGAGCGGTCTTGGGTTCATGTCCACTGCCTTTTCTTTTTGTTCTTAAAAAAGTTCAAACTTTCTCATCCAGTGGATATCAACTGGAACTTGATACCAGTATTCCAATACTCAATCAATTAACACAGCCAATAGTAAAAAGACTTTTCTTCCGCAAATTTACGGCTTTCCAGCATTTGTGAATGAATCAAGAGTTAGTTAGGTGATATTTCAGCCTTGAACTTGACATCTCCCTTAACTATACAATATATGAATCCGGAGTGATTTAAATCCTTTTGAAATCGGACTCGTTCCATTTTTTCGTTCACTGAATCTAGCCAATAGAAAATGCTGGAGTTGGAACCGGAGTTGTTTAACGATTCCATTGTCATGGTAACCAGGACTGACTCCACCTGCGCACTAAATCATTCTGTGTTTGTATATTATATTTTATTTAAAATTCTTCGTATTTTGTAAGAGTAATGGGCAAAAACAAATTTTTAAAAATTAAAAACATTTAGATGTCCAGCAATCAAATGCGACGAAAAGCTTTTTTTTTTAGGAAAAAATCACTGGAAATGCCACATATTTGAAACATTTTTCCGAGAAAATTCTATTTAAGGGCACTTTTCTGCGAGAGAAGAAGGGTGGTTGGCATTACTTTTCGAATTTCCATTTCAATGACTAAAATGCAGAATATCGTCAGTCATCAACAAATCGAAAGTTTCGAAACTATTTAATTAAACGTAAACTGAAGGCAAGAGAAACTCTAGTAAGTTGTTCACTCCCCCTTTTTTGGGTTGGGGGGGGATTGAAGACGGAGCACAAGACATTTGTTTGCCACAAATCAATATTATATAATTGATGATGTCACTTGTAACCTTCATTATTGTTACAACTGTTGCAACTCAATATTATGCATGTCATTTAGTTGAATCTCGTGCATATAGTGTATATATACTCGTATATATGACTTCCTATTAGAATAGATTATACATAATTTATTATTATTTATCATATATTACTTAATTGATAACATAACCAGCTCAATATCGATTATAAATTTGTTTAACATAATTACAATATTTTAATAATTATAATCTTTACATGACAGGTTTTTATGTGTTTTAGCCGTTCATAACATGTTTTTTTTTTTCTTATTTCTGATTGGTTTTGGGCTTTCAACCATCATCAGGTGAATAGCTTTAGTGGAGAGATTTTTTTTTTTTTTTTTTTTCTTGCACTTATTGTCTCGTACACTTGTTTAGACTTCATGTTTCTAATATTCTGGTAATACTTCTTGGTGCTTTTATGTCTATTGTTGATGTAATGGTTGCGAAGCGTTGATTTCTAAGTAGGAGATCCGCAGTTCGAATCCTGCGTGTTTATTTGTTAGAAAAATTTGTTAATAGTGAAGTATATATTTCCGACCCCCGTTCAAGACATCTAATTGGTAGTTGGACGTTAAAGCCCCGCCTCTATCAAAATGGGCGATTACTTTACTTTTCTCTTAATCTTGTAAAAAAAAGAGGAACTTCTTTTTGTGTTGATAAGGAGACTGTTGGCTTTCGTCAGGCTCTTTGATGTTAGAATTCATCATCTTATTCTAGGATGTGTGAATTTCATTGTATAAAAAAATATTTCTGTAAATTTTGTGGATACATTTTTCGATATCCAATCTACTTCCTTTAATTCAACACCATCACTTCCTGCCTCTTCCCTTCCACCATCTCCACATTTCTGATCTAATGGCTAATTATTAAGTTTTGCGCAATTTAAATCTTGAGGTCGAAAGAATGAATCTATAAATTCAATCAAAGAATGTACCTTCAAGCTATATAGTCTTGTGGAACAGCAAAGAATAAGAACTTAGTTCCCCAGTTAAAAGGAAAAACAAACAAGATAGTCCTAGAAAACATTGGCACGTGCGGGAAATCTTTAGAGGAAAGATTTTTATTATTATTATTTAATTTTGTAATAAATTGAGGGCACGCAATTGGTTAATTCAAGTTGAATGAATTGAAGCATTAAGCTCCCTCGCTACTTACTTCCTGGGGGTGCTTCTATTCTTTTCATTTATTTATTGGCTACACCAAAAGCACACGGACTATGGGAACTTATTCTTTGAATTATTAATGTCTTTTGCTCCTATCCCACTGAACGATCCAAATTCTGGAAATTGGAGCTTTTAACCGGACGGAAGTAAGTCTACTAAGATGTGTCCAAAGACTTGTGACTAATAGTGACCCAATTTTTTACTATTTTATTATTTGATAGCTAGTTCCATCAAGGGGAAATTCAACTTCTTTTTTATTTTTAATTTCCATAGAAAGCAGGTGCCATTTTTCATGAATCTTTGTACTCCAGTGATTACTTTCATAAACTATTGTTATTGTCCAGCAATCTTTTTTCTCTCTCTCTATGAAAATTTAGTTTAAGCCAATTAAATACTTGTTAGAAATGGCTGCTTTTTTAATTCGAATAAAAGCAACGTCAGAACTTGTTTAAAAAAAAAAAAAAGATTTAAGGCGCGTCAACATCTGAAGTTATTGGCGCCTGGAGCTTTTTTTTTCACTGCACTGTCGGCCTACGGATAGTGTTCTCTCGTGACAGATAACACCGTCCAGTGAGCAGTAAGAAGTTTCTAGGAAAAAAAAAAATCTAAGGGTCAGCAGCTGCAATTCGAACCCGGGACTTCCGCTTGGGAATCGAATACGCTAACCCACGTAACCGTTTTTGCGTGCCCTCAATTTATTACAAAATTAAATAATAATAATACAAATCTTTCCTCTAATGACTTCCCGCACGTGCCAATGTTTTCTAGAACTGTCTTGTTTGATTTTCCTTTTAACTGGGGAATTAAGTTCTTATTCTTTGCTGTTCCACAAAACTATATAGCTTGAAGGTACATTCTTTGATTGAATTTATAGATTCATTCTTTCGACCTCAAGATTTAAATTGCGCAAAACTTAATAATTAGCCATTAGATCAGAAATGTGGAGATGGTGGAAGGGAAGAGGCAGGAAGTGATGGTGTTGAATTAAAGGAAGTAGATTGGATATCGAAAAATGTATCCACAAAATTTACAGAAATATTTTTTTATACAATGAAATTCACACATCCTAGAATAAGATGATGAATTCTAACATCAAAGAGCCTGACGAAAGCCAACAGTCTCCTTAT
This sequence comes from Rhodnius prolixus, assembly GCF_049639745.1. NCBI lineage: Eukaryota > Metazoa > Arthropoda > Insecta > Hemiptera > Reduviidae > Rhodnius > Rhodnius prolixus. Next base: position 5,823,107 of record NW_027411583.1, on the reverse strand, counting down.
CAACACAAAATAAAGTTCCTTTTTTTTTACAGGATTAAGAGAAAAGTAAAGTAATCGCCCATTTTGATAGAGGCGGGGCTATTAATCTTCCTTAATAACTTCATTAAGACTTAGGCGATTTTATATTATTTAAAAAGTAAAACGTTTTTCTCTAGTAATACTTCAGCACCTTCCCAGTAAGAAGATGTGCCCACACGTTTTGCATAACTCTGTAAACATTAAATTGCATCATATATAGTACTGCAATAATTGTACAAATGCACACAAACCCGTTGTAAAAACTGGAGCATTATTTTTTTTGTGGAAGAAAAAAGTATATAGTTGATGGCTCGCCCTTAGTTCTGTATGCAGATAAGAGTAGTACAGGTTGTTGGCAGGGCATAACGAGTTAGCAATATCATCCCGCCCCCAAACTGCAGGAAAAATGCTTTGGGAATATTGACTGATAGTGACTGAAGTTTGGAGGCGGCTATAAATAAAAAAAAAAAAAAATACGAAGACCTCCGTAGATGGTGATGATGTTGGTGAAGTATCTTCACCGCCTCTAGATCTCACGGAAGAGGAAGTGGTGTTTACCTGTGTGAGTGTGCGCAAGGAGTAAAAAAGAAGATCTTCTTCAGCCTCCCTGTTTGCTCACCCCCGTCCATCCAGTCTTTCTCCCTCGAGCTCTTTCACTCCCAGAGTGTGCCTTCTTTTACTTTTTACTCTTCCATTCTACTTGGATCTCAGTATAACGAGCTAAACCTCTCCACCACTCCTACGATGTGCCCCCTGCTGAACTTTACCACACTAAACTCCCTTATCAACTTACCTGTTCTCACCTTTCTTAAAAAAAGATTTAAAAGTTTAGTCGCTTAAAACAGTTTTCATTTTCAATGTTATATCCGCCCGCGCTATCACTTCCCGTTAGAGAGAAAGGACCAAGGCGTCGGGGGAGGGGGAAAGGGACCATCCATTAAAGTGGATTCAAATGAAAACTCGGGGGCCACAGCCTTCTTAACTCATTGCCTGCCAGTTCTCTTCTTCGCAACTTCCACCACGGCCTTCTTTATATTGATGGTATTCATTTCTGCCTTCCTCTCGTTTTCATCCGAAATTTATTTTGCTTTAAAAAAAAGAAAAAGATAATAATGAATAAAAATGAAAGTGCTAAAAGGAAACCTGAATTTCTTTGACGTATTTACTCATTTATTCTTTTGTCCACGGTTAACCTTTTAATATTCGTTGCATTGATTATAGCTTTGGAAAGGAGATTCGTTCAATCGATAAGATATAGTCATAACGAGATTTTTAGAGATGGCAGATTACTTAGGATGAACATAAGGTCTGAGGATACGTAATTATCCATCTTCTTCTTTGTCTTCTACACTTCAGGGATTAGGCAACATGCCTGTTCCATCTTCACAATATTTTATATTTATTTATTTATTATTATTTTTTTCCATCTCCATCTTTTCAATGGTCGTCCTACACTACGTTGTCCTCTATGGTCTGTACTTGTTGACCATTACCGGCACTCTTTGACAGTTGACATACGGTTAAGATGCTCCCTCCATCTATCTCTAATTTCCTCTATAAATTCGTTAATATTTTATATAGGGTAAACCAGTAAGTATTGTCCATAGGCCTACTTTGTGTAGTTTACATTTAAAGTGGAGTACAATGACGTATTGGCTAACTTAATATTTTCCTCTGTTCTTGAGTGATGTCACTTTAAATTATTTTATTTCTTTACTATTTTACTATTACTATTTTATTTATTTATTACTTTTTTGTACTAAAAATGTTATTGCTTAGAAAGTTTTAGTCCAAATTCGATTCTGATGACAAGGTTAGAAAGACAGATAAATTTTCTAAAAATTGACACCATTTCGAAGCATAAGTTATTCTCCAAACAGCCTCAATCTTTCTCCGAATGCTGGGGGGAAAAAAAAGTAATTGAAATTTTTGAAGAAAACTCATTAGGCCCTTACGTGAACATTATCAGACCTAGGTGCTGGCACTTTTTAACATAAAAGTTTCCTTGTCTAAAGGGCTTTCAAACGGTATATCATTTTCCAGGATTCCTTTTATCTTTGTAAGGGAAATTACGTTTGTTTTACCAGAAAACGTGTTCACGAGCACTCACTAGTGTTAGTTTATCAAGTTGTTTAATTCATTGAAAACTCTTTCAGATGGACCAGTAATCAATTTTTAAAGTAGATTGTCTTAAAATAAGGAAGTTAAAGGTTACAAATTGCACTTTGAAAAAAAAAAGATATATATATGTATATATGTATATATTGAATATATATATTCAATTCCTCTCTTATGTCAACATTCCGTATCCTATCTCTTTTTGTGCAACCCTTAACTCTTCGGAGGAATCGCATCTCTGCACTTTTATCTCTAGCTCTGGTAACCCAAGATTCGCTCCCATAAGTGAGCAGAGGCACAGCCATAGTTTTGTAAAATTTTAATTTTTCTTTCTGGTCTCATTTTACTTTTAAGTGTCCTGTTTATTACACCACAGGTAGCTTGAAATTTACTTATTTTGTTTTGTACGTCATTATCTGGATTAAAGCTAACCTCACAACCCATATAATTAAAAAACGAGACCTGTTCCAATGGCTTATCATCTATTACTATTTTAGAACGAAGTGGGTGCTTTCCATGATGGGCCATAACCTTTTCTTTGTAACTGATATATTTAAATTATACTCTCTTCCAAGTTGATGTAGTTTATACACTGAGCGCTGTAAATCTTCCTCATTCTTCTATAGTATTGTAAAGTTTTTCTTGTCCTTTTACTAAGAAAGAACTTTACTTACACAACTAATGCCTGCCACTAGTTATTGAATAATATGTGGGTTTGATAAATAATAAAACTCGCTAAAGTTGTAAGTAATAACCTGATTTATTAAAACATTACCTTTACTCACATTAACATTTACTAGCAACTAACGCTACTCATTACAGTTACCATTTACAACAGTCACAACAGTTTTCTGTTACTTACTCACTACGTAACGCCACAAAACTGTTCCCCGACTGACCACTGGTCCGCACTGCACCGAATTGCACTAGTCTCTGCTACACAAACAAAGCTCTACTCACTAACTGACTAACCGCCTGACTAGCTACCACTTTGAAGCACTCCGCAACACTGACTCTCTCAAACTGTCACTTCCAAAGTGTCTCTCCAAACTAACGTCTCTCCAAGACTCACTCAAAACTAACTGATTAACAACTCATTAAGAACTCCTTAAAAACTGACTTCTCCAGCTGTGTCTGCCTCCTTTTAACTGCGTGCCTCCCTCCAACTGGGACTGCCCTTCTCCAACTCTCTGAGCATAAGTTTCCACGCCCTCCTGACGTTCATTGGCTGGAGAAAACATACTGCCACCACCTCAGCTGGGGCCGCCCTCCTCCTACTCACTGTCTCGCTCCTACCTGTCAATCACTGGCTGGGAAAACACATATGCCACCACCCCCAACTGAGGCCTTTCTCTTAGCTGGCTTTTACACAGGTCACTAACTTCTTGGACAATCTAGCCCTTTCCTTTCTAGTTCAGGTAGAGACCGGCCCTTTTGTCTACACAGTGGTGGCCTGATACCGACTTTGATCGCTCAACCCCTAGAACAATCTAGGCCTTTCTTCTCTGCCCAGGTCAACTTCGTTACAGTATTATTACATCGTCAGCATAGAATAAGATGTTTGGATTGCTCTTTCTGTTCAATTGGGCACCTGAACTAACTTCTTTTTTCCATTTTCTTTATCAGGTCATCTACATAAATATTAAACAGAGTTGGCGATACACTACCTCCTTGTCGCACAACTTTGTTTATTGTCACCACTTCGGTTCTTGAAGTGCCTGTGTTTATTAAGATTTTTGTACCTTCATACATATATTTAGTTGTTTCAATTACATGGAAGGGATAATTTATTTCTCTCATTATCTTTAAACGTGTTAAACCTACTTACATTCAAGTAGTTCTTCAAATTTTATTCGAAGCCTTTTTTCCTACCAAAGTTCGATTAATTGCTACTTCTGGTGCACCCGAGTTGTTGAGGGGCTCCACTTTAAAAAGTACCATCTCAATTTAATTTACGATCATCTAATAAACATAAATTAGAATTTTAAAAAATGTTACCAAAATTCCATATTTGACGGAAATCACATTACCGGAAATGACACTTTGCTGAATAGATTTTCTTTGGTTATTAGCAATTTTGGTCACAAAAACGGGTTTCTTCAAAGTAAACATTTTAGCAAAATTGAGATCAACTATCTTTTTAGTTAGAATTGGAAGTTTTAATAAAATTTAATCATGTAATTTGTGAAGGGCGGTTAACACATTTATTTATTTTTATTTTTTTACGTTCTTATTATTGTTTAGTTTCCTGTTTCTGGTAATTTTCCATCAAATTATATATCTCTATCAGTTTTCCGCGTAACTATTTATTTTTACCTATTTTCTTATTTATTTTCCTGTATCTATTATTAGTAGGTACTTTTTTCTCCTATCAATCCATTGATTTTCTGCTATTTTCTATTTCCTAATGGGGCCCAATAATTCTTTTCCTCTCTCTCACACACAATCGATAAATGATAGCTGGAAAGTGTGATATATTTGCCGATTATCGATAAGGAATTCATTAAAACTAATTAGATTGGTTTCTGTGTAGATCGATGTTGTTTTACGAAGATTACCTTATCTATTTTTGTTTTACTCGTCTCCTTTTTTTTCTAGATAAGGTTCTCCTAGCTTTATATTTATTGCAAACCATATTAAATTTTATAAATAATGTTATTATGCATTTATTTTGAATCGATTCTGGATTTGATGTTTCTGATCAATTATATTCTTATGGTAGGTAGAATTCCTTTCATAATGCCGACGCTGTTTTGAGGCCTACCTTTTTGCAATTAATAAGCAATTTCTGCATCAATTTTTAAAATAACCACTATTCATTGTATACCTTTCGAAAGGTGATTGTATTTAGATCTTTTTTATGAGTAGTGCACGTTTTGAACTTATATAACATTTTTGAAAAAAAAATATTAGAAACTTCCTATTCCTTATGTTTGGACCGCAAAGTGAAATACTTTATATTATTATTTTGGAATATAAATTAGCTTATTTAAAAGGAAATTTAACCTTCTTTCTAATGAGCTAATTGAAAATGCTGCAGCTATAATAGTTTGAGAAATATAGACAACTGTTTGCTAAAAAGTAGTAGTACCTTGAAAAAAAACATAAAATTAGAAATATCTATAAAACGGAGCCGAATTGAGCCATAGTTTATATGGATTTTTTTTGTTGCAAATTATGCCAAGAATCGCCTCCCGAAGTAGATTAGATTAGACCAGCGATTCCCAATCTTTTTTCATTAGAGTACCCCTTTACCTGATTGTTTCCTTAGTGAGTACACACATATATACAGGGTGAACCAGTAAGTATTGTCAATAGGCCTACTGCGTGTAGTACATCTAAAGTGGAGTTCAATGACCTATTGGATAACTTCATATCTTCCTCTGTTCTTGAGTGACGTCACTTTAAAGTTTTTTTTCTAAAAACATTACTTTTTTCCAATAAAAATGTTATTACTCAGAAAGTTTTAGTCCGAATTCTGTATTCTGATAACATGGTTAGAAAGACAGGTAAAGTTTCTAAAAACTGACACCATTTTGAAGCATAAGTTATTCTCCAAACTGCCTTAATCTTCTACCGGAACCTAGGAAAATAAAAGTAATCGAAATTTTTAAGAAAACTCATTAGGCTCTTATGTGATCATTATCAGACCTAGGTGTTGGCACTTTTTATAAAAGTTTCCTTGTCTAATGGGCTTTGAAACGGTATATCATTTTCCAGGATTTCTTTCATCTTCGTATGAGAAATTGCGTTTGTTTTGCAAGAAAACGTGTTCACGAGCATACAGCAGTGATATTGTATTGTGTGGTTTAATTCATTAAACTCTTGTGGATGGAGCTTTAGTCAATTTTCAAAGTAGATTGTCTTAAAATAAGGTAGTCTAAGGTTACTTATTGCACATTTAAAAAAAAAAAAAAATCTTGAGGCTGTTTGGAGAATAACTTATGCTTTGAAATGGTATCAATTTTTAGAAAATTTATCTGTCTTTCTAACCGTGTCATCAGAATCGAATTCGGACTAAAACTTTCTGAGTAATAACATTTTTATTGGAAAAAAAAGTAATGTTTTTAGAAAAAAACTTTAAAGTGACGTCACTCAAGAACAGTGGAAAATATGAAGTTGGCCAATACGTCATTGAACTCCACTTTAGATGTACTACACGCAGTAGGCCTATTGACAATACTTACTGGTTCACCCTATATATATATATATATATATGAATACGATTATTTATTATATATATATATATATATTTTCATATATATATATATATATAATAAATAATCGTATTCATGATTTTACGTATTGTACGTAACTTTAAATTAACTGCAAAACAATCTGAATATACTCGTAATGTGCCTTGCATAGAACATGTACAAATGATATGTTCCTATTAAAAAAATCATCTATGAATAGGTTAACATTTCAAACCAATAACTATTGCAGGGGCCGTAAATTGAAACAGCAAAGCGTTAATAAAGGAGAAGTTAATTATATGCGGGCCATGTGTAATATTAGTTAAAATAATATTATAATAATTTTGTAATTAAGTTGTAGGAATCATTTATTATATAATTGTTTTCTCATTAATAATATATCTGTATAATTTTTATATCTTCCGCCATAATAACTTTTTATTTGCGTACCCCTAAACAATCTTTCGTGTACCCCAGGTTGGGAACCGCTGGATTAGACTAAGGCAGCCTCAATGGCCTACGCCACTGCGACCCCTTTGGATCTATTGTGGCTCCTCTCACTCTAAAGCTCACCCTCCAGACCTGTCCTTTTAATCAGGACTCTTAATGCTGGAGAGCGACTCTTGGGTAAAGCTCACAGACCTTGGTTTTTTCCCTCCCCGAGAAGTAACATCCTTGCCTCCCAAAGTAACGGTAGTCTTATGCTGAACACCCTGTATAAGGAAATATTTAAATGAATTATACATTGAATGGAAATGGATTTAATAATCTAGTTTTTTTTTTTTTTTTTTTTTTTTTTTTACAAATCTGACAGTACAGATATAATTAATTAAGTTCACATCTGATCATCAGCTGTTTCTAAGTAGAATAACCTTCCATCATTATTACTGAGTAACCTACATAATGTTATAGTACTATAAATGATCACTGTCAGCTATAAGACAGAGGTATTCATGAGATATTTCGGTAGCTTGTAGTTGGGTGTGACAACGCCTGTAGGGATCCTCTAATATGCAAAACAGTGTTACCGCAACAAGTCCAATCTATGGTGGCACTACTGTTTCCTCTGTTCTTGTTGTTGTTCGATGTTCTGTAGTTTGTGCCATAGATATACCATATAACTAAGAACCTTCAACAACTACCGTTATACCACATGTTCGCATTGAATATACTCGTATGGTATACAGTACTGTCAGTTTGTTTAGTAGTTACCATGGTTTCCTGTTTTAATGAAACGTAATTTTAGTATGCATTGATTTTAGTGTATGTGATGCAGTTTATTGTTTTAGTTACTATGGGTAACCTTTTCCTTTTTTTTTTAATTATCAATATTGATTGTATTGAGACACTTTCTCCAATTTGCGAGAAGGAAGTGTAATCGTGCTGATTTTCGATTTTGAGGATTCCACAGGAAGTTCCCGATTTGAGGTCCTCTGAGTTCGAGAAAGTGGCCAGTGGGAGGTACTTATTCACCCCCACCCCCACCCCACCCCCAAACGCACAAAGTTGAAATTTTTCCACAGTTTACTGTTCAGTATATAGAAAAAGAGATTCGATCAATCGATAAGATGTAGTAATAACGAGATTTTTAGAGATGGCAGTTATTTAAGATGTAACAATTAGGTTTGAGCATACGTAATTATCTAGGATAAGCTTATTTCTTTTACTTCCTTTTAGTACGCGGCGGATTAAAATTTTTGTTTCATCCCTTAAGCTTCTGGTAATCCACTTAAATGACTTACAGTAAAATAATCGCCATTTTTTTTCAGGCGTGGCTTAACGTTCAAATACGAATTAGATGTCAGGGGCGGAGACGGCTGGCCAACATACTTTTCTATTTTTATTTTATTTTTTCTAACAAATAAAAAGTAGCTGTACACGAGATTCGAACCTGGGATCTCCCTCTTACAAAGACACGCTTCATAACTTACTAGACCAGGGTTCGGCAACCTACGAACCTCGTATTTCAAGTAGAGAGCCACTTCTCCTTAAATAATTTTAGTAAATTTTACCAAGAGCCGCAAGGATGAAGATTGTAAAAACCTCTGTAGATCATTTGTATTCTCAAATTATTATTTTATGATATTCAATAACATTTAATTGATTTTTATATTTATTATTATATATTGCAAAGTAAATAGACAAATAAATAATAACTTAACGAATGAAAAGGCGGCAGTCTTACCATATAAATCAGGTACTTTATTTTGATATTGTATAATTCTATTCCATTTCAAACCTATCACATTTTAAATTATTTTTGAAAAAAAATACCTTTAATAATGGAATTTTCATTCGTTTCAATAAAATTTGGGCAAGCTGAAGAGCCACACAATTTGGATAAAAGAGCTGCATGCGGCTCGCGAGCCGCGGGTTGCCGACCTCTGTACTAGACCAACATCCGCCCCTAAAATGACTTATAGAACAATAAGCTTACCCTGAATGTAGAAAAGACCAAAGCTATAGTTATTGGCTCCTCTTCCTAATCTTTTCCTCTATAATATCCCAATAAAATGTTGTTCCTCTGTGAAAAACCTTGGTATCACTTTCGATCAAAACCTATCCTGGAAAAACCATGTTTCCCAAATCTCTCGTCGTTCCATCCATATCCTTAAGCAGTTTAATAGTTCCCGTCACCTTTTTCCAATTAAGACCCGGCAACTTCTAGTTTCCTCTCTTATATGCCCCCATTTCGACTATGGTTGTTTAGTGTATGGCGCGGTCTTTCTGGTGATATTGAAGCTAAGCTTAAGCGCCTCATGAACTGCTTCATAAGATTTATTTTCAGCATTTCCAGAGACTCTCGCATTTCGCACTGCTACGATGAGTTGAAGTGGCTTTTTCCTGTCTATCGCCGCCAATATTTTTTGGCTTCTTTCCTTTTTCAAGTCATCCAGTCTCAAAGGCCTTCCTATATTTTTCAACTCCTTAAGTTTAAATCCTCCATCCATTCCCGTAACACTAGTTCTCGCTCATCTGATCTCTATATTCCCTCTCACCGTACCTCATCCTTTGACAAGTCCTTCCTAATACGTGCTACCTCTCTCTGGAACTCCTTGCCTTCATCTGTCCGCCATGCTCCTACCCTATCCATCTTTAAATCCCGTCTATTCAGTTATCTACTTTCTATTCAGCTTCCTCCGAAATTCTAATTGTTTTAATTTATTTCCTTAATTTCTGCTGTTTTATTATTTTATTTTTACTTTCCTTTTCACTTATTATATTTTCACTTTTGTAAATACTTATTTATTTATCTAATTTCTGTATAATCACAGGCCAAACTGTTAAGGCCTCTATTTGTTCCTGTGTTTATTCTTAGGGGACAATTGTCCCAGAATAATATATTTCTTTTCTATTTCTATTTCTATTTCTATAGAATGGCGGCGGAAATAGTCTGTATCGACCCTGATTTTCTCCATCCAAACTAATTAATCTACCTCTGATGATGCATGAAAGTCCTAAACCGGACATGGAATACAATAAACATGCGTGCTACGACGGAAGATATTAAAGATATTATCCAGTACTGCCAACCCTAACCACATTTTCCACAAATATGTCAGTAAGTTTTGCGGTAAAAGACTATATGTGCATTCCCTCTAGGCCTCCCTCGCAAGCTTTCTTTCTCTGTGTGTCTCTCTCTTCCTTGTTTTCCCCCCTCCACTTCTTCTTATTTCATTTTCTTCTTATTGCTATATAAAGTTGATAATTTAAAATTTTAATTTCCTTTCAAAACAACATCTAGGTTAGCTTTGCAATAATCGTAATGGGTCCAACGTGTCTACAGAGACAAAACATTACTATTAGATAATATTATTTACATCAAAATGTTAGTACCATAGAAATGGAAATTTTATTCATACATACCATGATGCAAATAGTGAATACGTGCGCGGAAAAGCCAAATAACTCTTGTTTTTCACTTCTACAGTTGCCCACTGTACCATTGACGGAAGTGACGAAAGTATATTATATTGGGGCTCTAGGGGATGTAGTAAGTGCAGGAAATGGAAAATATTATCATATTTGTTTTTGTTGATTTTTCAATTGCAGTTGAATAGTATTTTCATTATAGCCATAAGCTATGCAATTTAAACTTTAGGATTGTACTGAAAGAAGATTATTTTATTTTAATAAAAAGGTTCTGCTGAAGGAAGGCGTGACGTAACAGCTTTTCCCAGACAACTACTAAAATTATTATTCTCCGAGAAAAATTTCAAATACGTAGTGCTTAAATTAACGTCACAACCGAGTTCAAATGAAACACATTAACTTGAAAATTACTCTTTTCCAAGTCCTGTTTAAGTAAAATAAATTTATTAATGTTAAAATTTTGCCAACCAAAGTTAAAGTTCTAAATGTACGAGGGTCGTTTGAAAAGTCCGTGCAAAAATAAAAACTACTTAATTTTTTGGGGTAAACCTTTTTTATTTTTCAACATAGTCTCCTTTTAGGCTTATACACTTCGTCCAACGCTGCTCTAGTTTGTTGATCCCTTCCGAATAATAGGATTTGTCCAAGTCTGAAAAATAGCCATTCGTTTCTGCAATCACCTCCTCGTTTGAATAAAATCTTTTTCCCGCCAGCCATTGGGGAACAAATAGTAGTCCGAGGGAGCCAAGTCTGGAGAATAGGGGGGATGTGAAACGAGTTAGAACCCTATTTCCATTAATTTTGCGACCACAACTGCTGAGGTGTGAGCTGGTGCGTTGTCGTGATGGAAAAGGACTTTTTTGTGGGCCAATCGTGGGCGTTTTTCTTGCAGCTCGGTTTTCAAACGGTCCAATAACGATGAATAATATGCACCTGTAATAGTTTTACCCTTTTCCAGATAGTCGATGAGGATTATTCCTTGCGAATCCCAAAAGACAGTCGCCATAATCTTTCCGGCCGAAGGAACGGTCTTCGCCTTTTTTGGCGCAGATTCCCCCCTTGGTAACCCATTGTTTAGATTGTTCTTTGGTCTCAGGAGTGTTGTGATGTATCCATGTTTCATCCACAGTGACGAAACGACGCTTAAAGTCCTGCGGATTCTTCTGGAACAGCTGCAAACCGTCCTTGCAACACTTCACACGATTTCGTTTTTGGTCAAGCGTGAGCAATCGCGGCACCCATTTTGCGGATAGCTTTGTCATGTCCAAATGTTGATGCAAAATATTATGTACCCGTTCATTCGAGATGCCCACAGCACTAGCAATCTCACGCACCTTCACTCTTCTGTCATCCATCACCATATCATGGATTTTATCAATGATTTCTGGAGTAGTAACCTCAACAGGGCGTCCAGAACGTTCAGCGTCACTTGTGCCCATATGGCCACTCCGAAAATTTTGAAACCACTTATAAACTGTTCTAATCGAAAGTGCAGACTCACCATAATGTTTATCAAGCTTCTCTTTAGTCTCCTGAGGCGTTTTGCCTTTCATAAAGTAGTGTTTAATCAACACACGAAATTCTTTTTCGTCCATTTTTTGAAAATCACTCGACTTCCTCGATTCAAGCGAATGCCAAACACAAAGAAATAGACCGATCTGCTGAAACTTGGTGTGTGTTCTTCCAAGAGATGCTACTAACTAAACATAACCTCGATACGCGCCAGTGGTGCTATCTCTCTGACTTTGCACGGACTTTTCAAACGACCCTCGTACGTAAAGTGTGTAAAGCATGCAGTCCTGCCATTTGTCTAATACCTAGTTACTATTTAAAATTATAAAAAAAATTGTCTAAAATTCTGGTAACCAGGTTTATTATTCTAAAACATAATACGGTATAATATACTTAAAAGCCGTCTCTTACTCTCCACACACTCTGACCAGCAGTACGCTCACTACAGTCCCATCTTCACTCAATAGAACCTTGGTTAGAAAACTGGCGTATAAAAATTAACCCAACTAAGTCTAAATACATAGTCTTCATACTCAAACGTCAAACTCCACCATCTGTCTTCTTACATCACACATCTATCCCACCAGCTGACCATGTGCGGTACCTTGGAATGTACCTAGACAAGAGACTTACCTGGAACCGCCCATACGTAGACTTAAACGTACCGAACTAAACAAACGATACAAACTTCTAGCCAGACTACTCGACAAACGCTCAAAACTCTCACAACAGAACAAACGACGACTCTATATAGCTCTTCTCACCACCAATATGGACTCTTACGGACTCGGAACTTTACTGAACAGCTAAAAAATCCAACATCAATAGACTGTGCAAACACTCCAATCCAAAATACTCCGCCGCATAGTAGACGCTCCATTCTATGTCAGCAACCACACAATCCATACAGATCTCCAAATTCCACTCATCTCCGAACTTGCTAAAATCCGATATAAAAATGTTCATCAAAAACTGTCACTCCATCCCCAACTCTTTAGCTGCAAACTTGTCTTCAACTACACTACCCTCCAATCCTCGAAGACGGCTGAGGCGCCGTTGGCCCCCGTGACCAACTGGGTCACTGGATGACCGTCACTCACGTCTGCCACGCTATTTATTTATATACACTTATCTCATTTACCTATTGTACCCTGTAGGTACAGGTGTAAATTACATTAAAAGGATAAATAAATAAATAAAATTATTTTATTTGATATTGTAATTTGAAAGCTTAAATTTTATTCCAGAGTTTTGCTCCTGCACAAAATTCGGACCATGAACACTTCCGGAAGCAGTGCTCGTTGCTTACGCAATTTTACACGGCCACTTTTAAACTATTTCGGTAAATGCAACTGCTGCCATATTGTTTGTTCATACGAGAGAATATTTCTTACGGTTTTGTACACTTTCGGAAGGTTAAAAATAAATCGGATCACAGAACGTTGTTTTCTTCAAAAATAATTTCTTCTAGCGGACACGCCATCTTGATACTAAAAGGTTATGTTTACGTAAATATTAATCGAACAGCTGATAAACACTTTTTCACAATGTTGCCAACTAACAATTAAAAAAAAGTTTCAATTCCCTGCATGCAACAGGCCTTCATTAAATTATGTTTTATCTCTTTATTTATTAATGAAACAAAACGTGAACGATTAATACAGAAAATTTTTGCGCACGATCGCAACACTTACTTTTAAGAGGAGTAAGAGAAAGTAACACAATAAAAATGTTATTGAAAACTTAGGTCTTCTCGTTTTTTTAGTTTATTTATTTATTTTTTTAATATCAGTTTGTTATTTACAATAAGAATGGACGAGTTTGTGGAATACAAAAGGTAATATTATTGGGCAAAGGTATTTTTTGTTCTATTGTAGTGGTAGACTTGTGGAACTCTGTGTGCAATACCCAATCCCAAAGGGACATTTCTATACCGACTAGCTGGGGACTACAAGTCCCTTCAAGTTTAGGAGATACCACTGTTTCCATTTACAAACATCTTCTTGAAAAGAAAGGAAAAGGAGAAGATAATAATATAAAGAAATATAAGGTTAGAATTTTTCCCTGATTTATTACGCACTCCTTTTACGATCAGTTTATCCAACATCCAATTTGGGGTAAATCTTCGCTAATGTTTGCTGGTTAGGAAATTTTTTATCCCTTTTTCTTATTTGCTACCTGTAAAAAAATACATATACACCAATAAAGGATACGAAAGCTGCCCGGCATAGCCGACGCACACCTCAACCGTAAGGACACAGGAAGAGAGAAATCAGCCAGTGCTGACACTCTCGGGGAATTTTTAGTTGCCAGTGCTGGAAAGGTCTAGGCTAGGAGATCACGAGGCCAACGTCGTTTTAGACGTCGTGGGGGATTATGAGGATGGGTTGATGAGGAAAGAGTTTCCGAGCTGTTAAATTGGGGATGGCAGGATAAGCTTTTGTTGGAAATTGAGGTATCGTGAATGGATTGTTTCAGTGACAAAAGGAATATTTAGGTCTTTTTGAAGGATGAGGTTAGTGACATAATCTTCTTATTCCCATGGTGCTACAGTCCTACAGTAGGACCTGGACCTCTCATTCAAGAGAGAGTGCCACTAACTATCTTTTTAGTCAACGGCAGCATCCATAAGTCCAGTTAGATGACTTACCGCGAATGGGTAGAAGAGACTCCATTAGCCAAGGTGGCGGCAACTCTTCGAGGAGTGAGCTCTCCGAAATAATGCTCCTGGTCCTCCAGGTTGGGGGGGGTTTAAGGGCAGGGCCAACGACCCTGCCTCGGAAAAAAAACCATTGTTACGAACCAAGTGACATAATAGGGAACATTAACAAAATAGGCGGAGGACTTTTGATTGGAAAGATTTGGATGCGGGAGATATTGGAGGGTTTAGTTGAGCCCCACAGCTCTGATCCGTGAGTCCAGATGGGTTGATGTAACGTCTTGTAGAGGGTTAGTTTGTTAGTTGTGTTAATTAGACGTTAGGTTAGATTAGACTAGATTAGGGCGGTCTCAAGGCCTAGGCCACTGCGACCCCTTTGGATCTATTGTGGCTCCCCTCACTTTAAAGCTCACCCTCCAGACCTGTCCTTTTAATCGAGACTCTTAATGCTGGAGAGCGACTCTTGGGTAAAGCTCACAGGCCTTGGTTTTTTCCTCCCCCGAGAAGTAACATCCTTAGCCCACACGAGCCCCTCACACTGACACAACACGTGCAGTGCCGTTTCCTCCTCTTCCTGACAGAACCTTCAGAGGCTATCATCTGCCAGGCCCATGCGATGCATGTGTTTTCTGAGCCTGCAGTGGCCTGGTTAATAGGCCTACAATCATCCTTATAACCCCACGGCCTTGACATAGATGTTAGGTTAAGTAATAGTACTATAATTAGATTCTAGCTGCTGGCCCCTTAGATTTACTCTTCCAAGGGGCCACTTATAGTTTACTATCCCAGTGATAATGACAGTATGGTCTGTAATGAAACAACACTACCCAGAGACCGGCAAGTCATAAAAAAAAAACAATCAATTTCAAACATTAAATTCTCTTAAATTTAAATTATTTTTAACGACTAGATGATGAAAATAACTGACCAATGATTGATGAATGACGGTCCAATTGAGAAGATACCTGTTGAACTGGAGCGATTATTCTCACTTTCTAGATAATCGTAATAATTGTCTGCGGGGGTGGTTATGTGACCTGTGGAGGACTGATTGTCCATACTGGGCCTCTTCGTCCGTCAGCTCTGCTCCCACCCCTCCATCTGTACACAGAGGAAACTAAATAAATAAATTATATCACATTTTTTTGGGGTAATATGGCGTTAGTTTTTGCAAAAACTGTTAGAAGAATACAAGAGAAATTTCCAATAAATAGTCTATTAAAATAATAATCATCTTTGATGACCTTGATTTAAATATAAAGGAGGGGAAAAAAAATGAATGAAAATAAATTGAGCGCACACGCCAGCAGCTCTAATAAAACTTAATTTAAGCTCAATTAGTGGCTCGCAAAATTTCCCAATTATACTTGCAAACTGCTAATCAATAGCCCCAGTTGGACATTCTAAAAGCTTTCTATCCAATTGGAATCTAAATGAGGATGTTTAGATTAACTTTAAACTTTTCCTGCGTTATCACCGCAGCAATATTAATTCAGTTAATCTAACTTATGATTTCTGGCGATTAGAAGTTTTATCTTTTATTATCGATTTTTTTTACTGGGGGTGTGTCTGTTCGTTTATCTGTTTTAATCAAAGAACGAGAACAATTAGCAATGTAGATATTTGAATAGGGCTAGCCGTGGTACGTGTTGACCAAAGCTAAAAGAGTGTGGAATAAAAATTCCAAGTTAGAGGAGGACATTTTTTGGGAATGTTCAAGGCTTTAATTGGGTCTCCTATCTTTTGTGGAGGCTGTGAAACTTGGTCCAAAGTGTGAAGAATTAGTATTATCTCTGCTCTTCTGTATGTGGAAGATTTTCTTAGAGGGTACTGTTTTTCTTTTCTTGTTCCTTCTAATCTGTTTTATTTCGGAGATTTGGGAGGTTTGGGCCCACAGTTCCCCTGGTGTAATGGAGGGATTGCCTCCTTTAGGCCTCTACACATGCCCTGAGCTCCTTTCCAGTGTAATGGAGAGATTGCCTCCTTTAGGCCTCTACACATGCCCTGAGCTCCTTCCCAGTGTAATGGAGGGATTGCCTCCTTTAGGCCTCTACACTTGCTCCCTGAACACCTTCCCAGTGCAATGGAGGGATTGCCTCCCTTAGGCCTCTACACTTGCTCCCTGAACACCTTCCCAGTGCAATGGAGGGATTGCCTCCTTTAGGCCTCTACACATGCCCTGAGCTCCTTCCCAGTGCAATGGTGGGATTGCCTCCTTCAAGCCTCTACACTTGCTCCCTGAACACCTTCAAAGTTTTGTTCACGGTTTAAACACTGACTTCCTTAAACGGTCTGATAGTCTGACCCTGTTGGTGACCCTACTGTTCACCGTTTAGAGGGCATCACAAGCTGGCGATCAACTTTATCCTCCCTCTCCTGGGTGGAAGATTTACAGTAAAATCTTTGGGCAATGAAGACTGAAATTCGAAAGCAAAGGACCAACTTGGAAGTGTCGTATCGCTTCTCCCAAGAGCTGGACGTTTATCTTATAATTAAAAGCTGGGACAGCTTCATCGGGTTCGGCTAGAACAGTGATGGCGAACCTATGATACGCGTGTCAGTGCTGACATGCGAGCTTATTTTTGATGACATGCATCTTCAAAGATAAAAAATTTCATAATTCAAATATTTGTGTCTCTCCGGAAGCCAGAGTTGGTTATTATTAATATTAATAATAATATTATTACTTACGTTAATAATTTTGGTTTTTGTATTTTAAATGGTATTAATAAATTAATAATTAACTTTAAAAAAGTATAAATATTTCTATTTTTTTTTTTAGTCTTTACTTTTGTGATGTGTGGACACGCCACGAAAATTATGTTTCAATTTTAACAAATTTTGACACACCGAGCTCAAAAAATTCGCCATCACTGTGCTAGATGGCAGCTGACAACATCTTTTTTGGGGCATTCTAGGGGCCAATTAAGGTTCACCCAGTTCCTTTTTCTTGAACAGGGGCGAATTCATCCTATGGGCAAACTATACAAGGCAATGGCCAAAAGTGTCTAATTTTTAGAGGCGTCCATTACCTAACTCCAGTAACCCGGATTTTATTGTGTTTTTCAAATATATTGAAATAAGGTTATTTGAATCGAATAAATCCAGAACCATTTAGAAATCCTATTTTTTTAATCAGAAAATGGGACTGACTAGCGTAGTGAATTCCCATGCGAAGATACTGGGTTTGAATCTCTCTAGTTGATAAAGCTTTTTACAGATCACTGTTTCGTGAAGGACGGTGTTGTCTGTAACGAGAGAACACTTTCTGGAAGCGAGTAGTACACTTAAAAAAAAGCTCCGGAAGCCAATAACTTCTGATGTTTATAAATAAACCATAAAAAATAATTCAAGAACGTCGCAGACATAGTTCGCTGCCCTGTTCTTTCATTATACGATTTTGTTCTTGCTTTATCCAGCACAATAATAAAATTTGTCTGTCCAAAAAAGACCTCATTACTGATTTCCAATTGTTTATTTTATTTTTGTAACTTCCTCCTTTTGACGTTTCTACCGTGTGCCACCACCAACACCATCTAATATTCCTAATATTTCATTTAAAACTGCTACAAGGAAGGACAGTCATGAGAGGGTTCATCAGATTGTTTTTTTTCATCCCTTTGGATTTAATTTAGTTGATTATTTACGGAATAATTAAAGTCTCCAGACCCATTGTTCCACTTTAAAATAGATATTTATCAAAGCTTTTTGATCTTCCCTTTCGTTTAACAGTTTTTAATTAAAGTTCTAGTTATGGATTTTTTGTTTTAATTATTTTCCTTAATTTTCCTTCACTAAGAGTAATTTAAAAAAAAAAAAGAAAAAAAAGTAGCACTTATTGTGATTCTAATTTTTTATATGCATTTCCCTAATAAATGCAAATTTTCTCTATTAATATGCGAGTACATTTTCATTCAATTAATTTTCCATTCCTGGTTTGAAAGTATTTCTTTTTTATTTATTTATTCATTATTATTAGCTTAAGTTTTCCTCTACAATTTTAAGGAACTTCAACCGTTCAGACTTCCGTTCTAATTTTCGCAAAGAATTTCCGGTAAAAAAAATATTGTCTGGATATTTCTCCTGAATATTGGGGGAATTTCACATCTTTTTTTTTTTTATATATCTCTTAAAAGGTATTAACAGCTAAGAAAATTTATCTTATCCCTGAGTTCAAAAAACTAACTGTTCCGGTTCAATGAGTTAGTATTTGAAGTTGTCGATCATTTGGCTAGGAATAGATGCTCTTACTCCTGACTAGTTTAAGACTGTCAACTTAGCTTTAGATAAGGATATTGATTTGATTTATTAAATGAAATAAATACATATAAATATACATAATGGAGTGACTTTAATAAATACTATATTACATGCAACAATAATAAATTACAGAATATTTACAAAATATAAAATTGAATAATGAGTGGATGAAGAAATTTTCCCATATCTTTCCTAACATTATCCAGGCATCTGGTTTTGAGACGATTCTTGAGGCATGTGGTTGTTAATCTATCACAAACAAATCTCCTGGTACCACCTAAATGTAATATTTATGATTCTGTAGTGTAGTTTTTCTGATGAAAAAGTTGCAAATCAATTTCTTTAGCCCTTAGTGCTCTTCGTCGAAAATCAAAATTACTGCTATCCTCTAGTAGTATGTAAAGGTACTCCGGTTACCCTTATTTATGTTTAAACGACAAACATTATATGGCTGAATCGTGGAAACCAATGCCATCAAAAGATACATACACAAAATGTAGATACTGGTAAGGGGCCGTACTTAAATTACGTAACGCAATTTAAAGAGCTTTTTAATCCCTCCCCCCCCCCCGATGTAACAGATCGTAACAAAATGTCAACCTCCCCTCCCCCCCTAGCCAAATGTACGTAATTTTTTGTTATGGAATATCGTCATTGCATAGTATTTAATTAAAATCAAACATATATTTTTTATTTATTACTTATTTAATTACATTATCACTTAGTATGAAGGTTGGCTATAGTAGAATTTGGCGCGAAAAATATCGTTAGTATTTTTCCATTAATGACCAAAAAATTATAGATTCAATTGGAAAAATTACGTACAAGCATTAAAAAAAACCCTCCCCCGAACCATAACGAATGGTAACAATCGAGCCTTACCCCCTCCCCCCTGCGTTCGTTACGTAATTTAAGTACGGCCCCTAAATAATATTTGATATAAACTCAAAATTTAGGCGAACGGTTATAGGCTAGACCCGCGAAGCTAAGATGTATTGCGGTACTAGTCTAGCCCTTGGATTTTATTTAATGGTTAATATTAGAGAATTTACAGTAAAGTATGTTAGGCGGTTATAGGCTAGATCCGCAAAGATAAGATTTATTGCGGTACTAGTCTAAACCCTTGGATTTTGTTTAATGGTAAATGTGAGAAATTTATGAAACAAATGAAAAATCCTCGGCTGATAAGAAAAGTTCTACTTCAGGGAGTCCTTAACTCTCCTACGCCAGTGCACCGTGTCCATGCTATAGTCACCTATTTGTCTGCATAGGTGGTTGTGACTTGATTCACACTTACTGAATAAACCAGTAGTGAGGTACTTGATGTAGTGTTCTAACTCTATAATAATGGGTGTAGCGAGGTTGTAAGTTGTGACCATAATTAATAAATGTTTTTAAATTGGCCTACCTAAATAATGTAATATTTTTCAACATTACGCTTTTTCATGCAGTTATTGACGATCAGCCCTTATACAACTATCCTACCGGAGAGTTTTAATTTCGATCAAACCTTCTAGGGCATCTGCGTCATTCAATTATCGAGAAACTTCATTATACAAAACGCTCAAACTAGTATTGGTTACTTTGGCTCAAGAAACAGTTCGCTTATACTTCTTGCAATGATAGGATGACGGTTCCGGAATGCTTTCTACCAAGATTTACCTGGTAGGTTATTATTGAAAGGGTTCGGTATATCTAGTTTTTTAGTAAGTTGCCACACACTCATCAGTAGAAGGCTTTTAGTGATGGGAAACCCAGCTCTGGCAACGGACGTGATCCACAAAACTAAAAAAAATCTTCTTTCACAGAGGAGAGTACTGAACATGGCTCCATTCGTCTGCTGTCTGTAGATTTACCTTTCACTTTGTACCGTAGGGTAACTAGAGCGACTGGGTGCTTTTTAACAGCTTTACTAAATGATGTTCCTTGACCTAAAACTACCTCCCAACACAGTTAACAACACATTGTTGGCATGAAATTTTGTTCACTTATATACTACACTTTACTGAGTTATAAGTTATATGCTATAGTTTCCTTGGGTACAGATCCATTAATTAAGAAGATATTGTGAGTTGAAATTTTTTTGGGGTCATGGTTTTGCTGTGAAATTGGGCCCTTATAACTCCCGCAGTAAACAACAGATTATTCGTACGAAATCTTGTGCTCTTACACACTCTGTTTTACTGAGTAGTATGCTATAGTTTTCTTGAGTACAGATCCATAAGTTGAGAAGATAACCATGACCCAAAAAAATTTCAACTCACAATAACTTCTCAACTAATGGATCTGTACTCATGAAAACTATAGCATACTACTCAGTAAAACAGAGTGTGTAAGAGCACAAAATTTCATACGAATAATCTGTTGTTTACTGTGGGAATTATAAGGGCCCCATTTCACACCAAAACATGACCCTAAAAAAATTTCAACTCACAATAACTTCTCAACTAATGGATCTGTACTCAAGAAAACTATAGCATACTACTCAGTAAAACAGAGTGTGTAAGAGCACAAAATTTCATACGAATAATCTGTTGTTTACTGTGGGAATTATAAGGGCCCCATTTCACACCAAAACATGACCCCAAAAAAATTTCAACTCACAATAACTTCTCAACTAATGGATCTGTACTCAAGAAAACTATAGCATACTACTCAGTAAAACGGAGTGTGTAAGAGCACAAAATTTCATACGAATAATCTGTTGTTTACTGTGGGAATTATAAGGGCCCCATTTCACACCAAAACATGACCCCAAAAAAATTTCAACTCACAATAACTTCTCAACTAATGGATCTGTACTCAAGAAAACTATAGCATACTACTCAGTAAAACAGAGTGTGTAAGAGCACAAAATTTCATACGAATAATCTGTTGTTTACAGTGGGAGTTATAAGGGCCCCATTTCACACCAAAACATGACCCCAAAAAAATTTCAACTCACAATAACTTCTCAACTAATGGATCTGTACTCAAGAAAACTATAGCATACTACTCAGTAAAACAGAGTGTGTAAGAGCACAAAATTTCATACGAATAATCTGTTGTTTACAGTGGGAGTTATAAGGGCCCCATTTCACACCAAAACATGACCCCAAAAAAATTTCAACTCACAATATCTTCTTAATTAATGGATCTGTACCCAAGGAAACTATAGCATATAACTTATAACTCAGTAAAGTGTAGTATATAAGTGAATAAAATTTCATGCCAATAATGTGTTGTTAACTGCGGGAGGTAGTTGTAGGTCAAGGAACATCAATTAGTAAAGCTGCTAAAAAGCACCCAGTCGCTCTAGTTACCCTATTGTACAAAGTGAAAGGTAAATCTACAGTCAGCAGACGAATGGAGCCATGTACAGTACTCTCTTCTGTGAAAAAGGATGTTTTTTAGTTTGGTGGATCACGTCCGTTGCCAGAGCTGGGTTTCCCATCACTAAATGCCTTCTACTGATGAGTGTGTGGCAACTTATTAAAAAACTTGATATACCGAACCCTTTCAATAATAACCTACCAGGTAAATCTTGGTAGAAAGCATTCCGGAACCGTTATCCTATCATTGCAAGAAGGATAAGCGAACTGTTTCTTGAGCCAAAGTAACCAATACTAGTTTGAACGTTTTGTATAATGAAGTTTCTCGATAATTGAATGACGCAGATGCCCTAGAAGGTTTGAACGAAATTAAAACTCTCCGGTAGGATAGTTGTATAAGGGCTGATCATCAATAACTGCATGAAAAAGCGTAATGTTGAAAAATATTACATTATTTAGGTAGGCCAATTTAAATACCGATTGTTATTAATTATGAATAAGGCTGATTTTTTTGTTAAAAATCTAAGTGGAACAGTGATTTAGGTATTTTGAATTTTTTAGGTCGTTTCAGGAATATACTTGTTGTCAATCACTGGTCCCACCCCATGTCAAACACTGGTCCCACCGAAAATTCGGTGTGTCAATCACCGGGTCATTGAAATACTTTCAAAAAGTAATAATTTTTGGTTGACATAAAAATCGAATTTACTGAATACATAATACAATCTAATGGAGCGGCACAATTGTACCAGCCAAAACCTGGAGCCAAAATAACGGAAGATGATCTAAACGAAACTCGAATTTTTTCTTAAGCTTCACCCTATTTGTTTTGTGTGAGTGCTTTTTTAAACTCATTTTTCGAAAAAAATAAGCGTACGCTTAAAAAAACCCTTTAGTCTGTTGTTTATTTTAAACTTCTCTGTCATAAACCTATTTATTTCAAACATTATTCTGAACAAAATTATTATTTAACAGTTCTGAGATCTGAGTATATCTATACCAATTTAAATCTTTAGACATTTTAAAACGATTCCTCTTTTTTTTTTTTGATGGTGCGGATTTCAGCCTCGTCAAATTCGATGATAGGTGGGGGTAGAATGGTGCTCTGATGGGTATGACTTACAGCTTCGTTGAACTCGATGATTACCCGGTCGGTCAGATTTGGAGATGTTTGGATCTGGCACAATTTAGGTGCGCCAGAACCGCCATTTTCCCTCTACTATCTTTAAAAAAAAAAGAAAAAAGAGAGACCATTATTTCCGTTATATTCATCCGAAAGACTTTAAGTACGTATATAGCGTTCAACATTTAAAAATTGTTAAAATTCCAATTTAATTTAAGTTGAAAAAATGCATTCATTTTGCCAGTTTAACTTTTAACAAGCTGTCTCGTTATTTAGTTTTTACAAAAAATGTGTACATGTATTTCTGAATGAATAAGTTTTTTTAAGAACTTATTCTTCTTGTTAAACTTCTGAATTAAGTTTACAAAATTTCAATTGATGCTCTGTGAAGAGAATATTTACTGGTGACATTTATCCAGGTTTCAGATCTGAATTCGTAATTTTTTATCTTTTATTATTTATTCTGAGGAACTTTTATCACTTGCTAAATGGATTTGAGAAGATATTCTTACACATTTAATTTGGGGCATTCGCCCAAAAAAAGAGAAGATTGTTTACAATTGTAAAGTAAAGTAATCGCCTATTTTTTCAGGCGGGGCTTAACGTCCAACTACCAATTAGGTGTCGTGGACGGAGGCGACTAGCAAACATACTTTACTGTAAATTTCTTTTATTAACCATTAAATAAAGTCCTAAGACCGGGAATCGAACCCAGCACCACAATACACATTAGCTCTACTGGTCTCGCCTCTAACCGCTCGGCTACCGTGGCGCCTTGACTGTTTACAATTGTAATTACTGATATCTCTAATTTTTGTATTTTCCAATGTTCTTACAAGAGAGGTACAATTTAAAAGCATTCATTTATTTTATTTTTATTTATTTATTTATTATACAAAGTGTAGCGTATTACAGAAAGAGTTAGCCTTTTACCGTACTATAAGAATTAAGATACAAAAGTAATTGAAATAAACAAACGTATATTGAAATTAAACTTAATAAAACTGCAGGTGAATTTAAAAAGAAAACGGAAAATGACAGTAGTACATAAACTGATCTTTTCTTTTGCTCATATTCAAAAGGAAACAAAATGAAAGGTAGCTCAAGGAAACAACATCAACATTATGATAATAAACGGGAATCTGGGCAGTACAAAATCCCAAATTATTCGTACTAGTGAGCACAAACTGGACATTACTCTTGTAGCAAAGCACTACCGTATTCTCAAGGCATTAGTAAAAAAGTTATACACACATTAAATACTTGAGTTTTATTTTCACATACGAGTACTAAAATTGGAACGAAAAACATTAATTAAACTGTTCTTATTTCTAATAAATTCGCTGTAATCTTGTGACTCTCAGAAATTTATTGCAGCCATTTTGGTTGCATCTCAATTTTTCTTGTAGATGTAAATTCCATTTAGAAAACTTTTAAATCTGATCGGGTGCCGTTAAAATATTTACGGAATTAACTGGAATTACGTATTTTGTGGAGGGGAGATAAATAAAATATGAAGGAATGTTGCGGATAGTGGAGAGAGATGTACTGGACGAAAAGGGGCAAAAAGTAATGAGAATACGTTTAGGATACCTAAAGTTGAAATGTTGGCTAGCCTGAGTGGTGGTGAGGAGGAGGAGGAGGCAGACGAGCGATTGTTTTATGGAGTAGCAGATGACTCTCGGAGACCATAGTTGACTGGCGAACATGATGGCAACTTCCCCTATCTGAATTCAACCTGCCCTGTATGACAGTCCTCTACCTGTTGGTGGTGTGTCCGCCATGAACTATGTGTAAATGGTATCTGTAGGTCCCGTGTCGCCTCTCTCCTCTTGTGTTTGCGTTATCTTTGCTGCTGCTGCCGGCGGCACTCTGTCCCCTCTGTGAAACATTTTACTATCTTTGATTTCACTCTGATGACAGTTTGTACGCCCCAGTTACTCGTAACACTTCGATGCGCGGCTACACTTTCAAATATCTCCTTCACTATTCTCAATATTTCTTTCAATTTCATTTTGATTTCTCCTCTTTATTTTGGATAATATCGTACCGATTGTAATGGATAATGGATTTCTGCAATTAATTCTAGAGGTCTAGGGGTTTCTTGAAAGACTTCCAAGTCTTTAGCCTACTCTTTCCTCATGTTCTAACCTCCAAGTACTGCGAGTAGCCATCTTAATCGGGGCTTTACTCGCAGCGTAGTACCACAGGAATTTCCGTTAAGCATCTTCTAAGGTAACCTCTCTTCTTCCACTCTCTCTCTTCATGTCCAAACCATTAAACTTGTGCCCGTATTATACTTACTGTAAACTCTAAAACCCATCTAACCTTCAAAGATAATCTGTTCGTCTAGGCGCCACGGTAGCCGAGCGGGTTAAGAGGCGAGACCTGCAAAGCTAATATGTATTGTGGTACTGGGTTCGATTTCCGGTCTTGGCCTTGGATTTTATTTAATGGTTAAATGAGAAATAGTAAAGTAAGTTTGCTAGTTGCCTCCTTCTACGACACCTAGTAAATGGCAGTTGGACGTTAAACCCCGCCTGAAAAAATAGGCGATTACTTTACTTTACTTCTTTTTTAATCTGTTCTCGTCAAATTTTAGAGTTATCTACTGAACTATATTTTGTATAAGGGTCCGATATGTCCAAGTGTACCTAGGTCGTCATATGGCTTAGCCATCAGCGAAAAAATCTCAAGTTATGTCTAAAGAGAAACTCGAACCCCAATACAAAACTCAAACATTTCAATGTTAAACAAATCAATTGAATACAAATTTGTATGCGCCACGGTAGCCGAGCGGTTAGAGGCGAGACCCGCAAAGCTAATATGTATTGTGGTACTAGGCTATATTGTTGTTTAGTTACTAGTAACTATTAATTGTCATGTGATAAAAATAACGTTTATTGAGTTGAAATACAAAATTGTGTAAAAACGTTAATAAAGAATATCTGGAATAATTCTAGAGTTCTTTCTGGTAATAGTAGAGATATTACAGTACTGGGTTCGATTCCCGGTCTTAGGCCTTGGATTTTATTTAAAGGGTTAATAAAAGAAATTTACAGTAAAGTATGTTTGCTAGACGCCTCCGTCGACGACACCTAATTGGTTGTTGAATGTAAAGCCTGCTTGAAAAAATAGGCGATTACTTTACTTTACTTTTTTACTGAACTATTTAAAAAAAAGAAAAAGATTTTTAGGAAAATTGAGGCGCGGTCAATAAATTCACGAACTAATTTCTTTCTTCATACCAACGTTTCGGAAAATATATTACCTTCTTCAGGGTCTTGTGAAATTTTTTGGAGATTAATGTTAAGATATAATCATCATTACTCTGCTCAGTTAAGCTCGTACATCACTGCAACGGTCAAAAACTAAAACTATCATTAAAAGAAAAAGTTTGAACCCTGAACACTTGGTGTATTTCCATCTTTGTCCAAAGTTGCCCCACTCCGCTTAGCCAGATCACTTCTCTCTCACTTCTGCAATAAATAACTATTAATCGTAGTAAAAGAGAGTTATGCTAGAAGTCTCTCACCAGAATTATTTTCTAATAACTTGACAATTGCCTGTTATTATTGTTATTGAGTTTAGCTGGCCATAACCCCTTAATTGTGGGGCTCTTTAATAACCATCGGCACGTCATAATGATCTACCGAAATAGGGGGAGACGGCTGTTTCCCACCTGGAAATACCATCTCCCCACTCATACTATTCCTTCATGGCTGTCCCGAGAGGAATACCTAACATTAGAATAATTCCTTTTGCCTCACCCCATTCTTTCCTGGATGCACAATAAATATTATTATCGATACCCAATATGAGCTTATTTTTATTATTATTAAAATGGATTTCTTTCATTTCTCTTACTAGGTAAGGAAATTATGCAATCATGACAAATTAGTAGTAGTAAAGTAAGGTAAAGTAATTGCCTATTTTTCCAGGCAGGCTTTACGTCCAGCTACCAAATTAGGTATCGTGGACGGAGGCGACTAGCAAGCATACTTTACTATAAATTTCTCATATTAAGCATTAAATAAAATCTAAGAGCTATACTAGTACCGCAATACATCTTAGCTTTGCGGGTCTAGCCTATCACCGCCTAACATACTTTGCTATAAATTTCTCATATTAACCATTAAATAAAATACAAGGGGTTAGACTAGTACCGCAATACATCCTAGCTTTGCGGGTCTAGCCTATAACTGCCTAACATACTTTACTATAAATTTCTCATATTAACCATTAAATAAAATCCAAGGGCTAAACTAGTACCGCAATACATCTTAGCTTTGCGGGTCTAGCCTATAATCGTTCGCGTAAATTTTGAGTTTATATCAAATATTATTTACCAGTATCTACATTTTGTGGTACGTGTCTTTTGATGGCATTGGTTTTCCACGATTCAGCCCCAATTAATGTTTGTCGTTTAAACATAAATAAGGATAACCGGAGTACCTTTACAGGCTATTAGAGGATAGCTGTAATTTTGATTTTCGACGAAGAGCACTAAGGGCTAGAGAAATTGATATGCAACTTTTTCATCAGAAAAACTACACTGCAGAATCATAAATATTACATTTAGGTGGTACCAGGAGATTTGTTTGTGATAGATTAACAACCACATGCCTCAAGAATCGTCTCAAAACCAGATGCCTGGATAATGTTAGGAAAGATATGGGAAAAATTAAGGATAGAGGCAACCGTTTAGCCATTTAAATGCACGATCTTCTGTGTGATGGATTAAAGATACCATGGACCGACTCATGTACATATCTTAACATTGCGGGTCTAGCCTATAACACCTCGGCTACCGTGGCACCACTCATGTCAAATTATCGATGTCGATTTTTCGGTGGTAATATTCATTCCGAGAATATCTGGTCCCCCCTTAAATCGATAGTAACTTGTCGATCAAGACCCCTGAACCGGAAGTAGCATTTTTCTTAAAAGAATTTACCAATTTTTCTTTTTTTGTTTTTCTTGTAACTATTTTTCTTTAGATTTTGTGAACACATAGTACTGATAGAGTTTTTCAAAATTTATTGGTAACATTTTTAGTTAATTCTTTTTACGTTTTTTTAAGGTATAGATTTTCTAATAAATAATTTGGACAATTTTCTTGGAACACGTATACTTTTTATTTAATTCAGGAAAATTAATTTTTAGGGCTTTCCCTTAAATTTCTATTTCAGTGCAGTCTATGAACTTGACGCTTAACGAGGGTTAAAATGAGTTGCTGAATTGAGTTTAAAGAAACGATTACGTGTTCGGAAGTGCTAATTTCACGCAGGACTATTCCAGTTTCCGGGAAAACCTTGATTTCATGAAAATTAATATATTAACCTAAGTTTCTTGGTAGCCATCTTCAAGGAAGAAGTCGATTTATGACAGTTCAGTGTGGGAAATGTTTGGTAGATTTCCTCCCAAAGTCCTATTCTCCTGAATGTACAGCTTTATGCCCTCCATCACTTATCAGAACCCTTATCAACCATTTATGTACTTCATGATAATATTAATGACGATCAAGCATCCAATCGTTCTCGCGTTATTTATAAAAAAAATTATACAAAACGAATTGTAGCCAACAATTACTACGACAATGCATTACAAACAGGAAATGGGAAATACAAAAAAACGACTTTATCTCTACTTTTTTCATTCAAAAAAAACCCATAAAACTTAGAAAAAACAAATAACGTACGCACAAAAAAACAAAACAGGAAACCAACTGCACACTTCCTGCCCTGACATGTCACGTTAAATTTAGGTTTCTCTCTAATGTGCCATTTCAGTACACAGATCTACTATCTTTTTAATAAAAACGAACATTTTAATTATATTTTGGAATGTAATTTAAATATAATATATTTACGTGACTTAGTTTAGAAGAAAAATTGTCTTGACTATGGTTAGAAATTTCCTAAATTACACAAATTTTCTTCTGTACAGGGAAAATGGATTTAGCCACTACTTCAAGGACTTTTGTGGACGTCTCTGTAGGTATTACACTGACACCCAAAACAATACAAAATACAAAAGTTTTTGCAGTGGTAGTTTGATGTATGCAACTATATTTGCATTTAGTGTGCCTATAGTCTAACTGTTAACAACTTTTCACTCTACACACTATCATGAACAAACACTGGATTGACAATAGACCCAGTAGCTTTGGATAACCTAGAGTAAGCTTCCTCTTCTTCGTCTTCTTCTTCTTTTGGCAGAACAGACCGAGTCGGTCCATGGTATCTTCAATCCATCACAGAGAAGGTCGTGCATTTAAATGGCTAAACGGTTGCCTCTATCCTTAATTTTTCCCATTTCTTTTCTAACATTATCCAGGCATCTGGTTTTGAGACGATTCTTTAGGCGAGTGTTGTTAAACTACCATAAAAAAATCTCCTGGTACCACGAAAATATAAAATTTATGATTCCGTAGGTTCAACAAGAAAAAGTTGCCAATCAATGTGTTTAGCCCTTAGTACTTACTCTTCGTCGAAAATCCAATTGCTATCCTCTAATAGTTTGTAAAGGTATTCCGGTTATCCTTATTTATGTTTAAATGACAAACATTAATTGGCTGAATCGTGGAAACCAATGCCATCAAAAGATACATACACAAAATGTAGATACTGGTAAATAATATTTGATATAAACTCAAAATTTAGGCGAACGGTTATAGGCTAGACCCGCAAAGCTAAGGTGTATTGCGGTACTAGTACAGGCCCTTGGATTTTATTTAATAGTTAATATGAGAAAAATATAATAAAGTATGTTTGCTAGGAGGTTATAGGCTAGACCCGCAAAGCTAAGATGTATTGCGGTACTAGTCTAGCCCTTGGATTTTATTTAATGGTTAATATGAGGAATTTATAGTAAAGTATGTTTGCTAGTAGGTTATAGGCTAGACCCGCAAAGCTAAGATTTATTGCGGTACTAGTCTAGCCGTTGGATTTTATTTAATGGTTAATATGAGGAATTTATAGTAAAGTATGTTAGGCGGTTATAGGCCAGACCCGCAAAGCTAAGATGTATTGCGGTACTAGTCTAGCCCTTGGATTTTATTTAATGGTTAATATGAGGAATTTATAGTAAAGTATGTTTGCTAGGAGGTTATAGGCTAGACCCGCAAAGCTAAGATGTATTGCGGTACTAGTCTAGCCCCTTGGATTTTATTTAATGGTTAATATGAGGAATTTATAGTAAAGTATGTTAGGCGGTTATAGGCCAGACTCGCAAAGCTAAGATGTATTACGGTACTAGTATAGGCCCTTGGATTTTATTTAATAGTTAATATGAGAAATTTATAGTAAAGTATGTTTGCTAGGAGGTTATAGGCTAGACCCGCAAAGCTAAGATGTATTGCGGTACTAGTCTAGCCCTTGGATTTTATTTAATGGTTAATATGAGAAATTTATAGTAAAGTATGTTAGGCGGTTATAGGCTAGACCCGCAAAGCTAAGATGTATTGCGGTACTAGTCTAGCCCCTTGATTTTATTTAATGGTTAATATGAGTTATTTATAGTAAAGTATGTTTGCTAGTCGCCTCCGTCCACGACACCTAATTTGGGTTAGTTGGATGTAAAGCCTGTCTGAAAAAAATTAACTCAAAATTCGTTCCAAGCTTTACTCTTTTGTTCCTGCGACTCAGTGAAATCATTGCAAACCTGTAGATCTTCATCTTTTATTTATAGCATTGCCTAGCAACATTCAATTATAAGGGCACTTATGCAGACAAAAGTTGTTGGTTAGAGCTTTAAAGTGCCATTTCAATGGAATTTATAGGTTAACAGTTTCTCCATAATATTAACTGATTCCTTTCCTTATGAGTTCCCAATTCACATAACCAGCTAAGCGACCAAATTAAACAAGTTTCAGCAGGTCGAATTACTCCTTTCATTCGGTTTCACACGTTTCTTTGTCCGGCAGATTCTTTTTAAAAATATATAAATATATTGTTTACAATATATCTTAATTCCTATTTCCATTTTTTTATTTTTATATAAAATTCCAGTTGGCGAACCTCAGCCGGATTACAATAACCTTCTCCACATCTGGTGATGTTTAATACAAGAATTCAATATAACCTACTTGAGAGTATTCCTTCCCTCCACATCCTTACAACAATATACAAGAGCGGATCTCCCCTAAACGCTATCATCCCCCTCTTCTAGTGGTAATTCTCATACAATGCGGATCTATCTCCTCCGACCTCCAGGGAAATGTAGTTATTCGTATGCATCTTCTATCTCTTCTACATGCTACCTGCGTTTCATACATCATTTTTTTATGTACCTTCCTTTTTTTTTACGTCATCTATTCAGTTCGAATCCTTGCTTTATATTTTTTATTTATTACAATTTCATGATTTAAAGATATTCATTGTTCTTCTTTGCCGTCTTTTATTGCTTTTACATTGTATGAAATATTTATTTATTAAGATCTTTGAAAGAATATTGAATCCTGGGAAATATTTAGTGAATTCCAAGAGGAATAACATATATAATTTTTTAATGAATAAATGTTTTTGAAAATGGAATAAATTTTGTATTTAATTAATTATTTCGGCGAAGAAGTTCTTTTGTACGAGTATTATAAAATAATCAAGCTTAAAAATCGATGTGTACTAGTAGTATTATAATATAGAATTTAAGCGTCCTACTTTTTTCGCTCAGAGCACATTCTGCTTCCCATAGACGCCTCCTTGTAACTCGCATTCACCTGCTAAACAACTCTCAGAAGTAGGGATCACTTCTAGTGATTTTCCTAATATTCTGGATCATAAAATTGTAAACTTCCTCAGTTCCAGCAGTCTCTCATGTTTCTACAACCCTCCAACAACCCGATGAGCAAAAAAGAAAAACCCTTAAATTATCATTAATGGTCTTAGTGAAAAACTGCTGTAAACATTTTGCATGGAAATCCCAACGTTCAATTAAGCTGGCGCTTATGCAGGCAAAGTTGTTATTTTGAATGAGTTTATTGGCTCCCGGAGCTTTTTCCAGTTCGATATCGGCCACCAGACGGTGTTTTCTCGTTACAGACAAAACTGTCCATCACCGGATAGTGAGCTGTTTGAAACTCCTAGGAAGATAAAATCTAAGTGTCAGCAGCTGGATTCGAACCCGAGACCTTCGCGTTGAGTTCAAATACGCTAACTGCATAGCTAATCCCTTCCCGCAAAAGTTGTTAGTTAGAGC
Source organism: Rhodnius prolixus (assembly GCF_049639745.1). Classification (NCBI taxonomy): domain Eukaryota; kingdom Metazoa; phylum Arthropoda; class Insecta; order Hemiptera; family Reduviidae; genus Rhodnius; species Rhodnius prolixus. Next base: position 5,790,839 of record NW_027411583.1, on the reverse strand, counting down.
TCTAAAGTACCATTTTAATGGAATTTATTTTCCTTATGGGATCACTTACTGTAGATCTACCAAAACCGCCTAAGGTTGTCTAGTTGCTTTTTCCAGGGGATCTTGGCATCCCCGCTGATATCCCAGCCCGTTCACTAGGAATAACATTCGCACTGTCTGTCTGCAAACTGGAACGCCTGTAAGTAACTTCATTAGTTAGTGATGCAAACACTACCAAATTGGATAAATTAGGGAGCCCACACAATAGAGCTTTTAAGTCGTAGTAGGATTTTGTTCAAAAGCCACCAGTACTATCATAATTCGTCACCAGATCTTCAGATCTACCAGTTGTGGCATCTACCATATCCATTTCTGAGTTCTGAGCCTTTCAGAACGTTAAAAAAAAAATTGGCATTTCTTCACAACTGCATACAAGAAAAGTGTTTTATCTTGGAGGGGATTAATTTACTGTTTATCCCATGCTGGATTCCCATGCGGAGGAATGTGTTCCTCCAACAACATTCTGTGCAATTGTGCTGGTTGCTGTGAGTAAATGAGTAATATTTTTGATCGTAGCATGCATTCTTGCCGCTTGGATGCATGTGCGAGAAAAAAAAAAAAATCTGTACACTAAACTATTTAAAGTATCACTGATAATGGATGAAAGTCCGCATTGGTCAGAGATACAGGTACAATAAAGGCTTGTTACAACGGATAAAACCAAAGAAATTATCCACTATTGCCAACCTAATCCCAATTTCAATAACTAATTTACTTTTTTAAAAAAATAATAATAAACTTGAAGCTTAAAAACGCTTGAAATGGTGAAATTTTTGTCACCAGTACTTTTCTTGCCAGCTTGAAATAGTAAAGATAAGCTCTCTTTTATGTGGTCAAAGATTAGAAACAGAGATAGTGGATGTTGAATGGTTCCAAGTTTAATATTCTCAACCAATAAGAAGTCTGAATGAAGCCGTAAAACCCCCCACCACCACTAGCATTGCCCAAAATCTGATCAGCACGTGACAAAGTAGATGTTTTATGTCCGTAGTTCTTTTCATGGGTTTAATAGACATTCAATCTCCCCTACCTCCTCTCAATTCCCCCTCTCAAACAGAAGTACTGCTAATAATAAATACATTTACCTCTAGAAAACCAATTTGATTTCGCTTGTAAGGTTTTTTCTTTTTCTATTTAACAAAAGACAGAAACTCTGAAGAGAAAATGAAAGGATTTCCTGTTAGAGGCTGACGTCACGAATCATGCGCCAAAACGCAAAAAAAGTTTGTTAAATAAAATTAAAACACGTTCCCTTGAATGTGTAGCGTAAAATTTAAAAAAAATCCAAAGCAAGCTTAAACTTTATATTCGTTTGGTTACCGCGAGAGATGGGCAAAAATTTAATCATGATCAAAATTAAAAAACAAATTAATTCGACCAAAATTAGTTGATTGATTAATTTAAATTCACTTTTAATTTAATTGGAATTTAATCAATAAATCGAAGGTCTACTGTGGAACCTCAAACGCATCCTTCTAGCACTTATTACCTCATACTCACCTCTTATCTCTCTGAAAGATTCTTTCAAGTTCTCCAAGGCACTACTCACTCTTCCATCTATCCTGTCCTTGCTGCTGTGCCACAGGGAAGTGTCTTAGCTCCTCTTCTTTACACAATCTACACTGCCGACTTACCTCCTAATCTTAATACCTCTATTTACACCTTAGCTGATGACACTGCCATTCTCTCCACACACACTCTGACCCTATCCTCGCAGTACGCTCACTACAGTCCCACCTTCACTCAATAGAACCTTGGTTAGAAAAACTGGCGTATAACAATTAACCCAACTAAGTCTAAATACATAGTCTTCACCCTCAAACGTCAGATTCCACCACCTGTCTTCTTACATCATACACCTATCCCACCAGCCGACCATGTGCGGTACCTTGGAATGTACCTAGACAAGAGACTTACCTGGAACCCACATACGAGACTTAAACGTACCAAACTAAACAAACGATACAAAATTCTAGCCAGACTACTCGACAAACGCTCAAAACTCTTACAACAGAACAAACGACGACTCTATACAGCTCTTCTCACCACCAATATGGACTCTTACGGACTTAAACATTACAGAACAGCTATAAAAAATCAAACATCAATAGACTGCAAACACTCCAATCCAAAATACTCCGCCGCATTCTATGTTAGCAACCACACAATCCATACAGATCTCCAAATTCCACTCATCTCCGAACTTGCCAAAATTCGATTTAAAAATTTTCACCAAAATCTCTCACTTCATTCCAACTCTTTAGCTGCAAACTTGTCGTCAACTACGCTACCCTCCAATCCTCGAAGACGGCTGAGGCGCCGTTGGCCCCGTGACTAACTGGGTGTCATTTACGTCTGCCACGTTATTTATTTATACACTTATCGCATTTACTTATTGTACCTGCAGGTGCAGGTGTAAATTTCATTAAAAGGATATTTAAAAAAAAACATTATTTTATTTGATATTGTAATTTGAAAGCTTAATTTTATTCGAGAGTTTTGCCCCTGCACAAAATTCGGACCATGAACACTTCCGGAAGCAGTGCTCGTTGCTTACGCAATTTTACACGGCTACTTTTAAACTATTCCGGTATATGCAACTATCGAAATCCGGTATATACAATAAGTAAATCAGGAAGTACTAAGATTAATTGGTACGTGAAGAGCAGGAGGAGAGAAACTGCCCAGTGGAAGCACTCTCTACGAGATATGAATGACGTTTTAGTTCTTCAGACTGTAAGGAAGTCGCGGGGCCACTGGCGATTTAGTCGGCGAGTAGGATTGTTAGGAGAATTGTCAGAGGAGGCGAGAGATATTAGGAGAGGATTAGAGCTAGTCGAGAGAGTAGTATGGAAGTTTTGGTATTTAATCTTAGCGAGTTGGTGTACGAATGAGGATGTTGAGGTCGTTGTAAAGAGTGAGGTTAGTCACCATAGAAAGGTGCGTCAGATATCTGTCAGCAGGAGTTTTGACTGAAATGTCCTGTACAGTCCGTATGTTCTGTAGGTTTGGCTGAACCCCACAGCTTTAGTCCGTAAATCTACAAAGGTTTGAGGATAGTACTGTATATTGTAAAGTTTTAGTTCTTTTACTAAAAACTTCACAGTTACAACTAGTGCCTGCCACTAGTTAATTTAAATAGTATGTGGGTTTGATAAATAATAAAACTCGCTAAATTTGTAAGTAATAACCTGATTTATTAACACATTAACATTTACTAGCAACTAACGCTATTCATTACAGTCACCATTTACAACAGTCACAACAGTTTACTGTTACTAACTTACTTACGTAACACCACAAAACTGTTCCACAATTGACCACTGGTCCGCACTGCACCGAATTGCACTAGTCTCAGCTGCACTAACACAGCTCTACTCACTAACTGACTAACCTCTTAACTGGCTAACTCCGTAACACTGACTCTGTCAAACTGTCACTTCCAAAGTGTCTCTCCAAACTAACTTCTCCAAGACTCACTCGAACACTTGACTAAAACTCTGTCTAAAAACTCTAATAACTGACTTCACCAGCTGTGTCTGCCTCCTTTTAACTGCGACTGCCCCACTCCGTCTGTGTCACGCCCACCGGCCGGTCACTGGCTGAGGAAAACACATGCTGCCACCACCCTAAACTGGGGCCGCCCTCCTCTAACCTTCTGCCTTACTCCAACTCCGTCTGTCTTGCTCCCACCTCCCGCTCATTGGCTGGAGAACACATACTGCCACCACCCCAACTGGGGGCCGCCTCCTCCAATTGTTTGTCTCACTCCTACCTGTCAATCCCTGGCTGGGAAAACACATATGCCACCACCCCAACTGCGGCCTCTCTCTTAGCTGGCTTTTACACAGGGGTGGACCGTTACAGGCTACGGTCACTAAACTCCTTGAACAATCTAGCCCTTTCCTTTTCAGTTCAGGTAGAGACCGGCCCTTTTGTCAACACAGTGGTGGCCTGTTATCGACTTTGGTCGCTTAACCCCTAGAACAATCTAGGCCTTTTTTTTCTCCTCAGGTAGAGACCGGTCCTTTTGTTTACTCAGTGGTGGCCTGTTACCGACTTTGGTCGCTCAACCCCTAGAACAATCTAGGCCTTTCGCTTCTGCCCAAGTCAACTTCGTTACAATATTAAGCGTTTGAGTTCTATGGGTAATTTGGAGCGTCGTCCAAGTAGTCTGTAAAGCAGTTTTTGCACGTTTTGTCATTGCTTGTCTTTTAAGTTTAGTATGAGGTCAAATCAATTTAAAAAACAATTAAGATGTATGATGAGTTGATGAATATAAAAGCGATATTTAATAAAAAGTAAGGTAACAGCACTATTCTGTATTCTATTATGTTCATTTACAATAACCGAGTTAACTTAATTTAAACAATAAATGAGTTAAAAGTGAATAATTGACTAATCGATACTAGTCTACTGTCTTTTCCGATGAATTATTCAATTGTGAGAATTTTGTAATATTCTTTTTACTTCCTTTTATACTATAATAATAAAAATTAATCATATTTATAATACCTTCATAAGAAAACTAAAAGGAAAATAAATTATTTATCCGCTGTATCAAAATTTCCAATTCGTTTGTGTTATTAAAAATCAAGCTCCAAAGGACTTGATTTTAAAAAAGCCACACTAATAAACTGGTATCAGCTATATTTTAAAAAAACCTGTTGCGCGCAGAATAGAAGGGATATTAATCGGCCATTGATATTTTTATCCCTTGGATTTGCATAATTTACCGAAACATTAGCGCCATTGTGAAATTTTCGCAGAGTCAGTTCTAGTTTTTTTATTCATTTATTTATTCCTCTCTCTTTCTCTCACACATCTCCTGTCTCTTTCTATCGATATCTCTTTGTTTTCTTCGCCTCTTTTATATGTAAATTTGTTTTTTTAATTATAAATTGTTAATTTCTCCTAAATTCTAGACAGTTGTACACCTCAGCAAATTTTTTTTATTGCGCCCTATTGGTGAATTGTAAATAAATATAAATTAATGGCGTAAAATTAAGCCCTTATTCAGTTATTAATACAAAGTAAAGCAATGCCTTGTTGTTCCATTACCCAGCACAGAAAATCATCACACTTTCGATTTCCCAAACACAAAGATACTTAAATCAGAAACCAACACACAAAAAAGGAAAGTGCTAGAAGTGATATTATACATATCTAAGACAAGAAAACAGTTTAATTTTCAAAACAGACACGAACAATTTAAACAACATAAACTCCAACTTACTACAAAATACTTGACAATTGGCAACACTGACTTCCACACAACCTAACACACATCTCACACAGTCCGATCACCCTCAGTCCATGAACAGACAAGACAGAATACACACCAATCTTGTAATGTAAAAATATTACTTTCTAAACTAGGTATAGTTATTTATTTAACAAGGGTTGAAAGTAGTACTTTTCCTCACGCGAGGCAGGGTTGGCACGCACGAGCGAGCGAAGCGAGGCGAGGGTAAGTGCAAATTGCCGAGTGTGAGGAAAATACTTTACACTCGAGTTAAATATTATATTTTTTCTGCAACCATTAGGGTTATTAAGTTAAAATAAAAAACTAAACAGGAATCACTAGAACCCATTTTAAATTTCTATAAGGTAACACTATAACCTTTTTAACTGTTGTAATTAAAAATATCTAATTATTTATTAAAATATTATTTTTATTTCTATATTCCTTTCAATTTTTATTTTATTTTTTTAATATTCGTTTTTTAATTATTTAGTTACGTTAAATAAGGTTATTGAAGTTTTACTGAAAATATTTAATAACTAAACTTCTTATATCAAGGAAGCACAATAAAGTTTTTCCACTCACTAGTGAGGAAAGTGACACTAATGGGAATTTTTCCCCACTAGTGAGGTAAAGTGGGGCATTACACAGCTGATTTTAATTGAGTAATGAGAACATTCCTACATGGTTGCAGAATAAATAATTTTTGTAAATTTCGTTATATTATACATATTCATTTCAATAGAATCATTGTCAACAATCTGTAAACATGTTCCACAGCCCTGAAGATGACCTCGTCCCTAGATCCGAAAGCTCGGCCTTTTTTACTCGATTGAAATGGCAATTTTTTTTTTTCATCCTATTAAAGCAATGTCTTTTTCTTCAGATGGGTACTTGTGATTAGGTTTCGAGGATGCATGGCAAAAATACGTGCTTTACACGTATATTTCTCATTTAGCCACACATAAAAGTCGAAGACCTATATGAGGAATCGAACCTAACACATTGCAGCTTTCCGGTCTATGCCTTTGACGTCGTCTTTTTAAGTGAACCCTTCCTGTCTTATTGGCAAAAGGAAGTATGTTCCCTGTGTTCTAAACAATAAAGGTTTACATAGTAGTAAGGTTATATTAAGGATAAAGGGCGCTACGCAGCCCTTTGAAGGCCGGCATCTTCTCAAGAAGCCACCGGCATTAGTCGCGTCATTTCTTTTAAAATCTACTCACTCAACTCATTCAATCTTTTGCCTCCTCTTCGTTCTTCGGCCAACCAAACCACCAAAAGCATTGTCCTGGAACTCTTTTTGGTCCCGTTCCCTTCTTAAGCCCCAATTACTTTATTCTTTCTATCTGTATCAAAGAGGACAAATCAGGTTCCTTAAGGATAAGGCACGTATCTTTCATTTCCTAATGTTAATTTTCCTAATTCTCCACATCTCTCTGTCTTTTCTTTGCTGAACCATATATCTTTCTTAGCTCTTTACTTACCCAAATATTGAATCTTCCTTTGTTGGAACCAAGCTCTTACTAGCTGGAAGTCACTGTAGGTGATCATTATCTTCCACTAGGGAGCAATCTAAAACGAAGATTTCTTTGCACGCATTAAAAGTGATCAGTTCACCGCCTGTGTTCTAGCTTTTATTTCTGCATTCATATCAATCTTTACTATCAATAGTGCATCCAGAAACCTGACTTAGATCGCTGATAGCCTTCACATATCCTACTTTGTACTAGTAACCATCAGGCCCAACTTCCTTGCAGCACTTTTTAAATTTCCTTCCAAAGCTTCCCGAAAGCGATGTAATCTACGAAACGCAACTTGTTGAATATTGCCCTCCTATATTGGTCCTTATTCTTGTTGCATTAGGTTCGCATTTCTAACATTTAGGTTGCATAAAATGGAGAAACAAGATTGTCTGAGAGTCTCCCATTTCACTTCCAGAATTAAGGATTTGGTCGTAATCGAAAGCGAGAGCTTATTTATCGATTTTTATTTCCATTTTTACGATAATTCCTAGTTCTAGGCCACAAAATCTAGTGTCAGACACCCGTTAGACTTTTATCTAGATATTTTCGCGTCATCACATTGCCAACATTTGACTACGAAAAGAAATTAGTACACGATTTCCGGCGCGTGTTTAGGATAAATAGTGCTATGTTATATAGGGTTTAAAAGAATCTATTAATGAAAAATAGTAAACTAGAAAATTTCTAAACTCTTTTTTTTATCTCTACATTATTTAGAAATGGTAGCCCCCCAAGAGGGTAATGCAAGTGCTGTGGCAATAGATAAGGGTAACAATGTTATAAAAGGGCCTTTCCTTCAACAAAGGGGAGTACATTTGTAAAGATATTGCCGGTCTTGGCTTCTAGCGAAACCAGAGCGCTGGGTGGAGAGCATTGAAACTAGCATAGGTTCCCTCCCAGCTGGGGGTTATCCTTTTATCCACCAATAAATAGCCTACTCTAGCCACATAATAGCTGGTTGGATTCATTGAAGCGTTGCTTCTAGCTTTATTAAAACTGTCCGGTAGGACAGTTGTATAAGGGTTGACCATCAAAAACTGCACGAAAAAGCGTAACGTTGAAAAACACCCAACTTTGACAATTTTTTTCTCTTTTTCTATAAAAGATAAAATTCCCAAATTTTCTTTAAAATAAAGGGCAAATCCTCCTTTATGACTGTAATTTTTTGCAACAACCCAGATCTAATAGGTTTTGAGAAAAAAGTTGCTGAAAATGAGCAAAAACGGCTTTTTCAAAAATTGTTGTTGTTCTTGTTCTTGTTGTTCTTCTTCTTCTTCTTGTTGTTGTTACCTTTTTTGTAAACAACGTAGCGCCTAAACGCGTGAACCGATTTTCATGAATGAGGTGTCATTCGATTCGGAATTTTATGTAGATGTGCCTTTTGGGGGTCTCGGCCCTGTACATTGAATGGGAGAGGAGTTAGCCCCCTTTATGTAAGGCCCCCTCCAAAATTATTATTACTAATTACTCTGTAAATCTTGGCCCGATTTTGATAAAATTTGGTAGGATGATAGGGTTAGGGCTCCCCTACCTAACAATAAAGCGACGATCTGCTCTTACACTTGTTAAGGGGAAGTATAGCAATCGTTTCAAATTATCGACACGTGAACCGATTTTCATGAATGAAGTGTCATTCGAATCGAAATTTTGTACAGATTTGTACTTTAAAAGTCTCGACGCTATGCCTCATAAGGAGGGGAGTTCGCCTCACCCAAATAAGGCCCTTTCTGAAACTATTATTACCAATATTTCTACAAAGCTTAGTCCGATTTTGATAAAATTTAGCACGAAGAAGTGATTAAAGCTCCTCTATGTGGCTGTGAAGTGCCATCATGCTCTTACACCTACTAAGAGGAAGTACTGCAATCGTTAAAATTATCAATGAGTGAACCGATTTACATCAATGAATTGTCGTTCGATTCAAAATCTTTGCCTTTTAGGGAGAAGTACTGTAATCGCAGTTTATTTTTCTTGCTCCTCTTAAAAGGAAGTACTGAAATCGCAGTTTAATTTTGCTATTTACGTACAAATACCTTCCTATTTTATTCAAAACGCTTTCTCAAAAAAATGGTTATTGAGGATGGTTTGGGGACCGTAACTATAATCATTCTTTAAAAAGATCTCTCCAGTGGTAGTTACGGTTCCGATTTAACACCTTATCAGGTTATAATGATAGAATACCTTATTCCAAATTTTAAAAAATCTGTAAAGCAGACGTAACTTTGCAAATAGACAAAAAGGAAAATCTATCCAAAAGGTACAAAAATCTCCTTAACAAAAACTTACAGTTTTAAAAGTTAAGTATAAGGGTTGATTAAACGCCAAAAGGTACACAAATCAGCAGTTCCCAACATTTCATTAATACTTCATTGATATAATTTAAGTAATTTTACTGCATTAACTTTTCCTTCACATTTTTTAGAATTTATTAGATGTCACAGACCCTTATGCTGGCCAGTTCATTCATAATATTTTTTTATTATAATTATGATAAAATGAGTGATGAATTATTCTGAGTAGTCACATATACATGCATGTTAAAGTAGAAAAAAACAAAGTTAGAGTCGGCCACTTTTTAAATTTCAATCACGGAGGATTCAAAACAATATTTCAGTCTTAAATTCGTCTTACCGAAATATTCGTGAGCACAAATAACATACATTTAATAACAAGTAGATTATTCAACAATATTTACTCATTTCTCAATTGTAATTTAATTTAGTCCCCCTAATTTTACTTATGGTAAAATACTGGAATAATTAGCTGTCCTAAAAATATGCATATCTTTATTTTCTTTATTTTATATTACATATATATAACATTGTGGGAAGAACACCTAGATTGAGAATGTAATTGAAGAAAACTATATTATTTGCGATAAAGCCAGATTATTTATTACTTATTATTACAAACGTTTGACTACAACATAAAATAACAATTACTTTAATCGAAGAATGAACTTAAACCAATGATTTTTATTTAAAAATAAAAATAAATGCATAAAATTATTGATGTAAAAAAAGTTTATGAATTTTTTAGCCTCTTATTTTTTTTATATTTTTTATAACGTTTTCTTTTTCACCTGTGATTAATAGTTTGATTATTATAGATAAATAGATATTACAGTCAATCTAAGTTAAATGGTGTGCTACTTGAGTAAATATTTTGTAGACGAAAATGGCCAGCATAAGGGTCTGTGACATCTAATAAATTCTAAAAAATGTGAAGGAAAAGTTAATGCAGTAAAATTACTTAAATTATATCAATGAAGTATTAATGAAATGTTGGGAACTGCTGATTTGTGTACCTTTTGGCGTTTAATCAACCCTTATACTTAACTTTTAAAACTGTAAGTTTTTGTTAAGGAGATATATATATATATATATGTATAATCAATCACAGCGTTCAGGACGAACAACATTGTTCTGCATGGGAAATTGCTCTGGTTTAGGAGTACTGGACCAGTAATACTGCAGAGTATGATCCATATTGTAGCCAATAGCCGCCACAGATGAACCTACATCCAATAAATAATATCATTTCTATAAAGCTAACACACCGTAGACAAGCTATTTACTGTAGAGGGCTGCCTACTCCCAACCCATCGCCCAGAAAATCGTTTTACAAAAAAAAAGTCTTAATTACGTTTAACGGAAATTAGTTCAAGAAAATAAAATAGTAGTACTTAGTAGGAAATATTAGTTTTTGGCATCCCTGAGTTCGGGAAAAAGTAGTTGTTTACAACAAAAAAAAAGAAATGTCTGTACATATGTATGTTCACTTCCAGAGTGAGTTAGAGATTCTCTGGAGAACTGGACAATAGTTTTAGAGTGAGGGTGACCATTGAGCTAAACACATCAAATAGACGCAGTAAGAGAGAGAGCGAGAGGGAGAGGAAATTTGGTAAAAACCACTTTTCAATTTTCACGGATTTTTCCGTTGAAACTCTGTTTTTTTTTTGGCGTTTATTCGTGCTACAATCAGTGCGTCAGCGCTATAAGTAATAGTGATAACAATAGAGTAATAAATGATAAGGTAACGAGTGGAGAAGTTACCCCCAGTGGTAACACTCCAAAACATTGTTTGGTTAGTCACACGCTTCACTTGAGAGGAGATCACGAGGCCAGACTGTCTCTTAAGGCGTCTTGCCCGGGTTGTCAAGAAGAGTTCTTGAAGAAAGATTTTTGTACTAGAGGACTTATATGTTTTGCAGGTTAAAATGAAGTTTTCTGTATCTTGTTTTAGCAACTTGGGTGATAAAAGGAATGTTAAGGTCACAGTGTGTATAGTCCAGGTTGAAGACATAAAATGGAGCGTTTACGATAGTTCGAAGTATTTTAGATTGAGGAGATTGAATCCTTTGGTTGAACCCCACTGCTCTATTCCATTCGCCCAGATGGGTTTCAAAAATAGAAGTATAAATCAGTCTTTTGTTGTCCAGAGAGAGAGTTTTGATCTATCGTCTAAGAGTTTATTAAGTCGTCGATAGCGTCTGTTTAGTTCTGTTCTTTTAAGTCTAGTGTGGGGGTTCCAAGAAAGTCTTCGGGTCTAAGTAAAGCCCAAGGTAGCGGGCAACGTTGGTGAAACTCAAAATGGAAAATATATACTCTTACTGGAGTAAGAGAAAGCAATAAGTAACCTACAGCCTTAAATTACTTATTAGACCTTAAAGATTTTCTTTCACTCCAAGTTATATCTTTTTTGTTTTTCCTTAAAAAGAAAAAAAAAGAAAGGTTTTTCTTCAGACATTTACCGCCATTACTAATCTTAGAGGCAACCAAGCATGACTCGATCAGATATGGCGTTTTGTGAAATTACTTTTCTGGACATTTTATTCCTACTTTTTTTCTGTGTAATATTTCTCAAAGCTTGCTTCAGTGAATACCTGTCTTCACCTTCACTGGAATTTAAAAAAAAATTAATAAAAATAAAGTATAGCCTAGGCTTAACCTAATTAATCAGCCTAACAGAGAGTTCTACCTTTTTGGGATTTAAATTTGATGTGATTCTACTTCCTGCATAAATGACAAGCTAAAATCTGACATTACGTAACAACTTTAGAAGATGGAATTCCTGAAAAAAAAAGTTTAAACCTGTTTAGATTATTTTTCGCTTAAAGTCAAGTGTTAAACAGGTGATACATCAAATTCAATGTTCACCCTCCTGAACTCCCATCAACCACCGCCATTTGTGTGATGTTTACATAAAAACTTCAGTTTGAGATTGCCATATCCATCTTTTTAGCAACTATTTGGGTGTGTGTGTGTGTATATATATAAAATGAAACTCTACTCTCAGAACATGATATCTTTCAAAGAGAAGAAAATTTCAAAGAATCTTTTTTGGATTAGTTTTTGGTCTCCGTTTCGTTGTCAACTTTTAATTTAATTGAAAAATTCTTGTAAGTGCTAATGATGTGGTTTTTCTCTCAGTAAATAACCTTCTTCATTTAACGTATTTTCTGATCACTTGGCACCTGATTATAACCTTCTTCATTTAACGTATTTTCTGATCACTTGGCACCTGATTATAACCTTCTTCATTTAACGTATTTTCTGATCACTTGGCACCTGATTATAACCTTCTTCATTTAACGTATTTTCTGATCACTTGGCACCTGATTATAACCTTCTTCATTTAACGTATTTTCTGATCACTTGGCACCTGATTATAACCTTCTTCCAGTTATAAAGTGTTTAAAGGTATTCTTCAGAACATTAATAATTATATCTAAATGTAAAAGTAAAGTAAAGTAAAGTGATCGCCTATTTTTTCAGGCGGGGCTTAACGTCCAACTACCATTTACTAGGTGTCGTGGACGGAGGCGACTAGCAAACGTACTTTACTATTTCTCATTTAACCATTAAATAAAATCCAAGGCCAAGACCGGGAATCGAACCAAGTATCACAATACATATTAGCTTTGCAGATCTCGCCTCTTAACCCGCTCGGCTACCGTTGCGCCTTATATCTAAATGTAACCCATTTAATATGATCTACACCAAATTAATTAGAACTAATTAAAAATTAATCCTAGAAAACTGGGTTGCACTACTTATAACTAGAAAGTCTAGCTTCCTAACAGGCTCCTAGATCAGTGTACCCCCACTTAGTTTCGATAAGAAGATTGTTCTTTTTAATTGTTACTATTCCCTTAGCGCTCGTAAGAGAGAGTATAATCGTGCAGATCTTTAATTTTGAGTTTTGAGACAGGATTCCAGCTCAAAAATGACAAATCGTAGGTAGCTCACACTTTACGTTCGTGAGGCTGCCCCCATAGTATCCCGATAGAAAGTTAATGGGTCAAAAAAATCACAACCCACAGGTCACAAATTACTGCAGGGATTCATCCCTTGTCTATCGCTCCCTTCGATCCCAATATAGAATCCCCCTTGAGCCATTCAAATTAATGAAAACAAAAATGTAACTACCATTATATTCTCCCTAAGGCGAACTATCCTGCCACCTGTCTACCTAGACAACGTTCTTCTTCCTGCAACAGATTGTGGTAAGTACTTAGGACTATTCTTCATGGACAAACGCCTAACCTGGGAATCCACAGACTAGACTTAAACGGAAAGAACTGAACAGACGATTCAAACTTCTCTCTCTGGACTTCTCGACAAAGGATCTAAGCTTTCACTAAACAATAAACGACTTATCTACACTATGATACTGAAACCTGCCTGGACTTCCAGAATAGCACTTAGGGGCTCAGCCAAAGCTTCTAATATCTACAGTATCCAATCATCTCAATCGAAAACACATCATCGAAAACGCTAATGCTCCTTACTTTGCCTTCTAACACTACCTAGCACCGAGATCTCCTGAGTTTTTCTAATGTTTCTGAAGCTGCATTACCAACTGGTAATGCTACTAAGGAGTGAATATGTTCTTAAAAAAAAAATTCTGAGTTACGGGAATTTATTTTTATATAAATTAGAACCCTCGAGAATTTTTGTAACAGGAAGTGAGTGATATGATTGTTTTAGCCCGCATTTTTTGTTTTTTTTTCGAAATTTTATTCGATTTGCACTTTTTTTCAATTTGAAAAAATTAGAATTTCAATTTCTTTGAAATTATCCGTGTAAATTTGGGGATAAAATGGGTTACAAATTTAATTTACCTGTGATCTGAAAAAAGGTTCAACAATTCGGTAACATTTCTATCAAATTTATTACGGTTAACTAAGTTTGGAATCATTGGTACAAGATTAGAGCATAAGATCTGATTAATGGTTAGGACTGGTTTGCTTCAGTGTACGCTTACTCCCTAAAACTATTGTCTAGTTCGCCGGTGGGGGCCGGAGGTGGAACTCGGTCTGGAAGTGAGGAAGAGAAGGAGGGAGCAGGAAGTTGAAGAGCTAGGAGCTTTCCGTTTTATGGCTCCACCAAACTCTGCTTTACAATGACTTGCCCAGGAGTTCATGTCCAATGAAAGTTATCCCTCCCGTTCATCGCTACATACAATTATGTTTCACATCTCCATTCTGCAGCTTTGAAGTGGAAAATCTTCAATTTTCCTTCAAATTACGGTCTCTTATCTCTTGTTTTCATCTACTTAATCGTAAAATCTCTTTAACAAAAACTTACAGTTTAAAATGTTAAGTATAAGGGTTGATTAAACGCCAAAAGGTACACAAATCAGCAAGTACCCAACATTTCATTAATACTTCATTGATATTATTTAAGTAATTTTACTGCATTAATTTTCATTCATATTTTTTAGAATTTATTAGATGTTTCACAGACCCTTATGCTGGCCATTTTAATCTACAAAATATTTGTTCAAGTAGAACACCATTTAACTTAGATTGACTTTAATATCTAATCAACAAACTATTTATCACAGGTTAAAAAGAAAAACTTTATTAAAAAAAATAAAAAAAAAAATGAGGCTGAAAAATTCAAAAACTTTTTTAAAAAATGCTTACACCAACCTTCATCAATGATTTCATTTATTTATTTTTATTTTTAAATAAAAATCGTCGGTTTAAGTTCATTCTTCGATTAAAGTAATTGTTACTTTATGTAGTAGTCAAACGTTTATAATAATAGGTAATAATTATCTGGCTTTATCGCAAATAATATAGTTTTCTTCAATTACATTCTCAATCTAGGTATTCTTCCCACAGTATTATATATTTGGAATATAAGATAAATAAGATATGCATATTTTTATGACAGCTAACATAATTATTTCAGTATTTTACTATAAGTAAAATTAGAGGGACTACATTAAATTACAATTGAGAAATGAATAATTATTGTTGAATAATTTACTTGATATTACCTACGCGTTATTTGTGCTCACAAATACTTCGGAAAGTCGAATTCTAGACTGAAATATTGTTTTAAATCCGTGATTCAAATTTAAATAGTAGCCGACTCTGCCTTTGTCTTTTTCTACTTCAACGTGCATGTACATATATATATGTGACTACTCAGAATAAAGGGCATAATAAAGATAAATCAGAAGAATAATTTGGAATAAAGCTAAAATAAAGTACCTATTTAATTACGAAGATATAATATACATTTTATCATAATTATAACAAAAAAATAAAATATTATGAATGAACAAAGGGAAGGGATTAGCTATGCGGTTAGCGTATTGGATTCCCATGTGGAGGTTCCGGGTTTGAATCCAGCGGCAGACCCTTAGATTTTCTCTTTCTAAGAGCTTCTAACAGCTCACTGTCCGGGTGATGGACAGTGTTGTCTGTAACGAGAGAACGCTGTACGGAGGCCGGCAGTGCACTGAAAAAAGCTCCGGGCGCCAATAACCTTAGATGTTGACGCGCCTTAAATCATAAAATAAAAGAAAAAGAAAATGAATGAACTGGCCAGCATAAGGGTCTGTGAAACATCTAATAAATTCTAAAAAATATGAATGAAAATTAATGCAGTAAAATTACTTAAATAATATCAATGAAGTATTAATGAAATGTTGGGTACTTGCTGATTTGTGTACCTTTTGGCGTTTAATCAACCCTTATACTTAACATTTTAAACTGTAAGTTTTTGTTAAAGAGATTTTTGTGCCTTTTGGATAGATTTTCCTTTTTGTATGTTTTGCAAAGTTACATATCTGCTTTATATAGATTTTATTAAAATTGGGAATAATAAATTTTAATTTTATCATTATAACCTGATAAGGTGCTAAGTCGGAACCGTAACTACCATTGGAGAGATCTTTAAAAGAATGATTATAGTTGCGGTCCCCAAACCATCCTCAAAAACAATTTTTTTGAGAAAGCGTTTTGAATAAAATAGGAAGGTAATTTGTACGTGAATAGCAAAATTAAAATGCGATTTCAGTACTTCCCTTTAAGAGGAGTAAGAAAAATAAACTGCGATTACAGTACTTCTCCCTAAAAGGCAAAGAGGCAAAGATTTTGAATCGAACGACAATTCATTGATGTAAATCGGTTCACTCATTGATAATTTAAATGATTGCAGTACTTCCTCTTAGTAGGTGCAAGAGCATCAGCAACGTAGAGGAGCTTTAACCACTTATTCGAGCTGAATTTTATCAAAATCGGACTAAGCGTTATAGAAATATTGGTAATAATAGTTTTAGAAAGGGCCTTATTTGGGTGGGGCAAACTCCCCTCCTTATGAGGCACGGCGTCGAGACTTTTAAAGTGCAAATCTGTACAGAATTTCGATTCGAATGACCCTTTATTCATGCAAATCGGTTCACGTGTCGATAATTTGCAACGATTGCTATACTTCCCCTTAACAAGTGTAAGAGCAGATCGCCGCTTTAATGTTACGTAGGGGAGCCCTAACCCTATCATCCTACCAAATTTTATCAAAATCGGGCCAAGATATACAGAGTAATTAGTAATAATAATTTTGGAGGGGGCCTTACATAAAGGGGGCTAACTCCTCTCCCATTCGATGTACAGGGTCGAGACCCCCAAAAGGCACATCTACATAAAATTCCGACTCGAATGATACCTCATTCATGAAAATCGGTTCACGCGTTTAGGCGCTACGTTGTTTACAAAAAAGGTAACAACAACAACAAGAAGAAGAACAAGAACAAGAACAAGAACATTTTTTGAAAATGCCGTTTTTGCTCATTTTCAGCATCTTTTTTCTCAAAATCTATCAAATCTAGGTTGTTGCAAAAAAAATACAGTCATAAAGGAGGATTTGCCCTATATTATAAAGAAAATTTGGGAATTTTATCTTTTATAGAAAAAGAGAAAAAAATTGTCAAAGTTGGGTGTTTTTCAACGTTACGCTTTTTCGTGCAGTTTTTGATGATCAACCCTTATACAACTGTCCTACCGGACAGTTTTAATATGTTTAATTTTCTATACTAATTTATATTTGTGTTTAATTCTATAAAATTGAATTACCCAGCTATTCTATTATTAGAATATTCTATTTTCTATTACTAGAAAAGTGATGTCAGTTTTCAAACAACAACAAGCCTATAAACTGCTCAATAAAATTCGATAAAATTGAGATTTTTCTCCAATCCAGGAAATGTAATCTGCAATTTTATGTCATATTATTAATTATTTCTTCAAATCAAGCGGCAGTCAAAAAGGCTTTTTTTTTTGTTCTTTGATCCCCTAAATTCGCCAAGAATTCGGCTCATTCCTAGGGGGAATTGTTCCCCCCCCCCCGAATTCCAACCTAATTACCCTAAAACACTCAACTCTCCAAGCCAAAAGAGTCCCCTCGCCTAACTTCTTTTCGGGGAAGGGAATACATATTTCCTTCAATGTTTTCGGTTCACAATTTTTCTGTCTGCTTTGTTCGGGTGGTTTGTCTGAAAATCTGATGACAGAATCATAATGACTTTTCTATGCCTGTTTAGGAAAAGGCACCTCTTCATCCATTGATATCGGTAGTAGACTAGATTTCTTGACCGACATTATCTTAATGTTTCACGCTGGGGTAGCGGAGTGTAACTAGGCCTAACTTCCTGCTTAAGGCTGGAAACATAGTGGAGCGGCGAGCAAAGCGGCGAAAACAAACACAAGTTAACATATGGGACCGCGCATAGTGGCGAGCAAAGCGAAGATAGAGCAACGCTATCTATAGAGAGTGGAGCAAAGCGTTATGACATGTTTGATTTCTTCGCTCTCATCGCGCTCAATTTGTAAAAGTTATTGCTCATAGGTTATGAATATTGTTACATTTATTGGTTTAATTTGTTTAAAGAAACCTCTGTGGGACCATAGTATTTGCGAAGCTACAATAGTTTTTAACAATTAATAAGTAATAGTTAAAATTAATTAACAATTAGTAGTTAATGGAGAATTCAGGTAATTTTTGCTACATTTAATTTGGTTCTCAATCCCTTAATGCTAACTTTCATCTAAATACTAGGCAAAATTAAATTACATTTTCACGACCTTTTACTTTTGATCAGGACGAATTCTCCAATCCTTCTTCTGTAGCGTCGTACTACTCCAGTTTTTCAGATGAACAACATTAATTTACGACAAATCATGGTGTAGTGATTTAATAAAATTATTGTGTTTTTTTAATTGACTAATTTCTTTTTATCTGCATATATTTCTATTTTATTTTTATTTATTTTGATTTTCTTATCTTAAAGTAACTGCTAGGATTAATGGGGTTACACAGATTTGTATTTAGTTAATAATTTAGTTAATTTTTCTATATTGTGCCTAACTCTTATAATGAGTTGTATTATTCAAAAACAATAAAATTTGATTTTGATTAATGGGGTTACACTGGGCTAGTATGTAATCAAATATTGATATAGACATTCGAAAATATGCATGCAACTTGCCAGGATGCTCCCGAAGTTGTTGGTACAAGTGATGAAATTCACCAAGTTCATTTCTAGACTTATTTATGTCATGTACACTGCAGCTCCCTACTACTAAGCTGCTGTAAATACCAAATTTTAAAGGAAGAATTCTCGTATAGAAATAATTCCTCCATCTTGTTTCGTCGAAAGGAGAAACGCGTCTAAACTCGTCACCATGTGCACAGCGACTCTTTTCTCGCTGCTCGTCGCTCTCTTTGATCTGAAGCAGCTAACATTGCCGCTTTGCTCGCCGTTCCACTATGTTTCCAGCCTTAGGGAATTCAGTAAAAAGTCGTTAAGTTGCCACAAAAAATTACCAATACCATTCTCGAAAATGAATTGAGAGCAAGTTAATATTTACAATTTTTGTAAATTCAGTTATTTAAATTGAAAATGAAAAATTATTAAAATTTAAATATTCCAAGTGTATATATATATTAAGTTATGCGTACATATTTGTATGTATGTAGATAGATTGTACATTAAACCGAACAACAAGTGGCTGGGTCATGGATTAACGCCTGGGCAAGCAGTCTAGCCAAGCTGATAAATTCCACACTCAGCTCTATGTCGCCGTGGGTTTGTGGGTTTATTACTGATAGATACCTCTTGCTCCCCTCCAGCCGTCTACGTAAACAATAATTCTATGCCAGGAAATATTTATACGAGAGAAAAATAGGAAATTGAATAAATAATACGCACGGAGGATGTTGACCGCCACTAGGGCAGAAAAAATCACTTTGAAATATTTTGTTTGGAGAGGATGTTCGTCTTTTGTTTTGGTCTTCCGGTTTAATGGACTTCATAGTTTTTTTCTTTCACTTCCTGTTCCCCCCACCAGGTGTTGGACCGGAAATATACCCTACCAAGAATTCTTCTAGTTTCTTTTAATTTTTGAGGTTTTTTTTTTTCTTAAAATCTCAATCGTCTCCCCTACTGTTCCTGGAATTTCTCTAGAGTACCAGGGTGAGTTGTTCACCACTACGTGGCCTGGAGAGTAAGTGATCTCCTATTTCACCGGTGAAGGGTTTTCACCAGTGCAGTTCCGTTAAAACAAAAACAAACAAAAAAATGAAATCCGTAAAATTTTTCATTATTTGCAGGAAATTGAATTTTTAATCCAGTCCGACTGTTCAGCTTATTCTCTAATAATAATTCCTCAAATTATTCTATAATAGTTTTTGTAAATAATAGGGGAAAAAAGTACATAATCAAAACTTAAAATTCCTTTTACTTAATCCTCGTAAGAATTATTAAAGTGATGCATTTATGCAGAATTCACTCGAAAGTAATTGAAACGCGCAAAACGGAATTATCAGTGACGTCACAAGTTCTTCACCAAACTGAGATAATTCTAGGGTAAAGTCGGGTGAGATGGCCACCATTTTATTTGGAGGGTGCCTGCAAAATTTTGGTAAAGGCCTAGGCTTACTTTATTATTATTTTTGGAAACCTCATGCGCTCACAAACATAAGGAAAACATTCAGAAAAAATGCTGAGGGAAACATTTTTTTATCCTTACAAAAAAAAAAATAGCAATTGGCCATCTATCCCCACTGGGTTGGGTGAGTTGGCCAGTGTAACTTGGGAGAGATGACCCACATATTCTAAATGCACTAGCAAAACTTAAAAATAAAACAATGAATGTTTACTTAATATTTACTTATTATTCTTCTTTTTAAATGCGCTTTTACTACAATTTTGGGCAAGCGTATGCAAAAGAAGAGCAATTTTCGTGGAACCACTTCCGTCATATTATGCATTCCAACCAATCTTCTCTTTCTGGTCTTGTTGTAGCTTTCCCCATATCCTGTACATTCAGTTTCATCGATTTCTGAAATGGCATCACTTTCCTCTTCTAATTCGATTCCTGTTTCGTTCTCTTCATCGGAACTTGGGAAAGGTGAGCTTTTTTTTTTTTTTTCGGACAATCCTTTCTTTCCAGAATTGTCTCTTTGGGAGTGGTATCTCTTAGTTGGTTTGGATTTCTTTGCAGCTCTGTTTTTCACAACAGCAATGTGCTCGAGAGAAGTTAATAAAGTGGCAACAGACGTTTTCTTGCAGAGACGACAGTTTGGGTTTGGGGTTATGTGTGATTATTTTCCTCTATCCCTACTGTTTGATGGCCATCTGTCCCGAATGCTAGAGAGAGATGGCCAACAAGATATACATAACTCAACGTATAATTTTTGACAGTTTTAGAAGTTAGGATTCATTAATGTATATTGTACTTACCTAATATGTAGAAAACGACACTAAAATTTCGGCACATACATTCGCTGCAGCACGCAATATGCAACTATCATAAAATTTGTTGGGGCGATAATGTTTTTATTCTCTGAGTTAATTAATAATGCTTTGACGCAAACCAAAATGAACTCACTGTAGTCAGACATGAAGGTTCATCACTGGAGAGGTCACGCAGAGCCGTCGGACGACATTTCGGTTAAATTTCGGCTTTTGGCCGTCTCACCCGACTTTACCGTTTAGGTATCGTGACAGGGAGGCGGATATTTATATTTTTTACGAGTTACTACATTTTTTGTTTTTTTTTTTGTAAAAAAAAAAAAAGTAGCCACAAGCTGGATTCGAACCTGGAATCTCCCTCTTACAAATTCACTTGCTATTTTATTTAACATTAATAAGTACAAAAAAATGTTAATCGATCGAGAAACTTAATTATTTACGTTAACTGCAGTTATAAACAGTCGTGTGAGTGTTTACAGCAGATTTTTAGCTTTAATGGAACAATCAATTATTAATTATAATTATTTTAAATTATTTATTGTTGATGCTAAAAACGGATTAAGTTCAATAACTACAGATTATTAACTAGTAAGCAATTGTCCAAAAAGTCCTACGGGAGGATTATTACATCCTTATAATCCCTGGGTATAACTTCTTCTTCTTCTTCTTAACTGGCGCTACAACTCATGCAGAGTCTTGGCCTCCTCAAGACGTGCCCGCCAGGCGTCTCTTTGCTGCGCAGCCGCCCTCCAGTTTCGGAATCTTAGCAAAGATGCAGCATCCTTTGCCACACTATCCTCCCAGCGCAGCTTTGGCCTGCCTACCCTCCTGGATCCTTGCATGTTTCCTTCCAGCACTTTCTTAGGAATCTCATCTTCACTCATCCTAGCTATGTGTCCTGCCCATCGCAGTCTACCAAGCTTTATTACTTTTACTATATCAGGATCCGTGAAGAGAGTGTACAATTCCTGATTTTTCCTAATTCTCCAATTCGGTCCGTCGCGTGTAGGACCATAGATTCTACGGAGCACCTTCCGTTCAAAGAGCGAAAGGGCCCGTTCATCTGCCCTGGTCATTGCCCACGCTTCGGAACCATAACTCAGCACTGGTCGGATGAGGGTTTTATAGAGAAGGGCTTTTGTGTCCCGAGAGATGAGTTTACTTTTAACATGCCTTACTAGGCCAAAGTAACATTTGTTAGCGGCCATGATCCTCTTTTTTATTTCTGAACCAACCTGGTTCTCACTGTTTACCAGTGACCCAAGATATGTAAACTCATCAACCTTCTCAAATTTATAATGTGCGATGCTCAAGTGCTGCTAAGTATTTACCCAGGAGTTGGAAAACAAGGATAGACGCACTTTATTGTGCGTGTGCGTGTTTATTTTTCTCTGGTAAAATTCTCTCCCTGCCTCCTCTCTCAGATGAAAAGAGGTTTATTTTGCTAGTTCTGTATTAAATATTTTATTTAGATGGTAGATATTTGGGGAATCCTCTATAGATTTTATTCAGTGAAAAACAGTTGATCAGCTGATACATATCAAGGTACAGCTTTGCAAGCTTGCCTCGTATATTCTTCATAAGATGGAGAAGAGATAAGATGCATCATATCATTGAAGCTTTCACATTTTGTTGGTCAATTCTGCTGCAAGTGGTGTTAAACAATTGGTTTTTTTAGCAAAACGGAAGTTAGTGACAATCATGAGCGTTTACTTTGGTCTAAAACATTGTTTAAGTACCGAGTGGAAAACTGTTCAAAAAGAATTGTAATGGCGGATGATCTGTTTCGACCAAATCTTCAGTACAGGAAGTGACAGTAGTATCAAGGAGAGGGAGGGATATTAAGTTCGACCTCAAGAGTTTCCGGTTTTATTTTTATTTTTATTTACATTCTGTTCACACACACACACACACACACACTCACCCCCTCCCAAAAAAAAGAGGGAACAAAATCTAACATCCTGTATCAGTGAGGGTAACATTACACGTGTATTCAAATGAAGTAATATGCAAGCATATTCTACAGTATGTGGAACTTCCAAGGACATAAGTTTACTTCCACAGGAAGTATGTCAGAGAGAGAGAGAAAGAGATATATTACATTTTCCGGAAGTTTGTTTACCTTTTTGGTTTTAATATGTACTTTGAGTACAGCTTCACCATCTTAACTGTTCTACTCTAGAAGTGTAATTAAATGTACTTACAAATGTGTACATCGTTGTTTCTTATATTAATTTTTTGCAAAAATAATTTTTTATCTCCGCCATCTTTTTTATTTGTATATTTACAACTACAACAATTGTTGCATCAAGTAAATTTGATCTTACTGGTTCAGTTCTCTTGAAAAGTCATGATTAGAGCAATCACCCACTGGTGAAACTCTTTCACAATGATTTAATCACAATAGATCTCTAGGCCACTTCCGCTTCAAACGACGAGGAGGATTGTCGGTAAGGTGAGGAGAGGAGAGTTGTTGTGCAAGAGGATTAGGATGGAAGAGCTAGGAGTCTGTGAAATTTACGGTAGCGAGACTTTATTAGGTCAATGACAAAAGAGATGTGAAGGTCCAGTATGGCATGGTAAGGTTAGAAATGTAGTCTGGAGCATTCAGGATTCTCCGTAGGCTTTTAGACTGTAGTGTCTGCAGGCGTTTGGAGTTAGAGGCTCACACTTCTGCTCCGTATGTCCCATATGGGTCTTAACAGTGTCTTGTAAATTGTCAGTTTGTGATTAAAGTCGAGTTAAGATCTGCGGTCAAGTAGTCTAGTCAAGTAGCTTGTAGCCTGTCTGTTCACGTCTTGTCTTTTCAGTCGAGTATGTGGGTTCCAGGTGAGTCCCCAGTCAATGTACAGTCCCCTAAGTATCGTACTACGTCAGCTTGAGGAATCATACCGTTCAGTTGAACTGGTGGACTCGCAGTTTTTCGTAAAGCAAACGTAATGTGCACTGATTTTTTTTGCTCATTAATTTTTATTTTCCATTTTACCGGAACCAGGTTTCGAGAAGATATAAATGGATTTGAATATTCTGACTGGCTTGTCAAAATAAAGATAAAGTTCGACATGTGATATTTTAGGATAAGTAATTTTTGCATTTTGTAACAAATACGTAATACGGTTTGAATTTTATACTATTTTTTTTTTATACTGCAATTTTTGTGAAAACATTCCACACTATAGTTGACTTTTTGTTTGCTTAAAAACAGATGGGAGTACGGAATTGAATCTGGACACCACCTCGAGAGCCGAATAGCTGTTCTAAGGCCAACTAAATATGAAGATTTATTCCACAGCCATTACTCTAAGGTAATTCAGAATCTTATATCTCTACTTTATGATAATTAGATGTGTTAAGGGACCCATTCTCAGAAAATTTGGGGAAGAAATTGATAAGAACGGGATAAAAGCCTCTTCAGGAAGTAGTTATTCTTGGATTATGGCCCCTCCACGTTCATCCTGAAACTTGCGATTAGATTCAAAGAACCGTCAAAAAAAAAAAAGAATTCCATGGATTTTCCTTGTCTAAGGATTGCCTACTCGAAGGCCATCGTCGTTTCACAGAAATTCGACAAAACAAGATAAATGGAATTGTTCACTTGCTACCTCTGAAAATAAAAGAAACCAAAAAAAATGCTTTTACAAAATGTGTCAGAAAAAATAACTATAAAATATAAGTTCCTTTTCCGCTCATGAAAAGAAAACACTACCTACCAGGGCTACAAAACCGGAAGAAGTACCAAGACAGGAAAAGGGAAATGTAGAGAAGAGAGGCACAGCACGATAATGGCTACCATTGCTTGTTCCAAAAAATATAATATTCTAGGATGATGTATTGCTTGAGTTGGTAGAAGGAACGCGCACGGAAGTGATTACACAGTAAGAGTAAAGGGGAAATACGAAGGAGATCTGTTCTGGGGAGCCAAAGCTCCGTTAATACAAGGGAACAGGAAATGGGGGAACAATTTAAGATCTGTGAGAAAAGTTGGCCATTTTCCCACCTGCATCGCCGTTTTATTATTGCTTTCCCCGCCCTCCTCGAAAAGAACAAATTTTTTTATTATCTTAGCAACGCTTTCTTATTTACTGCTGCTGTTTCAAAAAGGAAGTGCTGCCATCTCTCTTCTTCTATCTCTCTCTTAACCATTCCAATCCATTATCACAGAGCATGTTGAAACAAGTCATGTTCTCTCAGACATTTCTACCTCCCAATCTTATTCGCCGAATTTCCCTAATTATTTTTAAGTGTGTCTTCTGAGCCTAGAGCTAGAGCCAGGGGTGGGCAATCTTTTTCTGTAAAGGGCCACATAAGGGTATTGGTTTATTACCGAGGGCCGCAAAAGGTTATTGGTCTATTACCGAGGGTCGCAGTATTTATATACAGGGTGTTCATTTAAAGACGGCTCAAATGCATTTCATGATTAAACGGTTGATCTGAGCAAAGAATGGTAGAGGAAAAGTTTGTTGCTCGTCACCTCTAGTTTGGAGTTAGAAGGTTTGGTTGAGCCCCACACTTCTGCTCCGTATGTCCCACATGGGTCTTAACAGTGTCTTGTAAATTGTCAGTTTGTGATTAAAGTCGAGCTTGGATATACGGTCAAGTAGCTTGTAGCTTGTCTGTTCACGTCTTGTCGTTTCAGTCGAGTACGTTGATTCCACGTGAGTCTCTTGTCAATGTACAGTCCTAAGTATCGTACTACGTCAGCTGGAGTAATCGTTACACCGTTCAGTTGAACTGGTGGACTCGCAGATTTTCTTAAAGTAAACGTAATGTGTACTGACTTTTGTTCATTAATTTTTATTTTACATTTTCGGAACCAGGTTTCGAGAAGCTTTAAGTGAGTTTGAATATTCTGACTGGCTTGGACCGGATCGGAGTGAAATGAAAGTATAGCAGTATCATCAGCGAATGTTGAAACTATTGTATTTTGGGATAGAGGTAAGTCAGCAGTGTATATCAGAAAAAGGAAAGGGCCTAGAATGCTTCCTTGAGGGACTCCAGCTTTTATGGGTATAAAGAACGGGAGGGCCTGCCCTTGACGATCGCGGCAGTACCGATTGGTCCTATCACATTTAAAAATTTTTTTTGAAAAAATATCTTTACTTTAATAAATGAAATTTTCATTTGCTTCAAAAAAAATTGTAATATACTTACAATACGACCCCTGGTTTATACCAAAGTTTTCTATTATTTTAAGATGTTTTATTCTATTAAATAAAGTTATTCTTTTGGTACTAGTATAGCACACTAGAAAATCTTATTTCGCTTCCTATCGCCCAGGGTAATTGACTAACGAAACCTCCCTTCTCTCCGGATTGAGCGATCCCACCAGAGGCGCCCTTAAGGGTATATTTTATTTGGGGCTGGTTAGGGCTATCTTCTGTGATAGCTCCGGCTATCTGGCGCCCCCTAGCCAATAAATAGCCACTAGTAATTGAATTATTTATCCAGAAAATTTGGTCCAAGATTTTGTAAATTTATTGTTTGTGGAGGGGGGAAGGGGGGACTAAAATTCAACTCTAAATCTGAGGATTCATACATTCCAAGCGATGGTGGCGCTGTAGTTTACTTAAATAACCACAGCCAGACCACTTCCTGCTTGTTGTAATTTATGGCAGCCCTATTATGTCATGACTAGTTAAATTTGGGCTTATAAATTTAAAATTCATGTATTTCTTTTTCTTTTTTTTTTGCTGAGCACTGTTAGGCAAAAATGTTGAGAAGTATGCCCTCATAATTAATGTTTTTTTGTCGTTTTTAACGTGCTTTTAAGCTTCATTCTTGCGCTACATTTAAATGCATTGCTGTCACAATCTTTCATAGAGCTTTCAAAATTAATCTCATTGCAGAGCTTAAAAACTAGAATTTACCTAAATTTAAATTTAGGTAGAGGTAAATGTTGCAAGGTATTTGTTGGCGCAATTAAGAGAAGTCTGCGGAATGGTTGATTTTAATCTGTTGATTAAACATTGTTAATAATACTTCCGTTTCCCTTATCTAAATAGAAAGGAAATCTTAATAGAACTTTTCTCAGGGAGTTTCCCCTTTACTGAGCAGTGGAAAACTCTCGCTGTCTCACCTTCTCTTTCTCTCATTAGTAATAATGATTAATTTTATTTTAATGAGGAAAAATTACTCTAAGCCGAAGAAAATTTGGTGAAAATTAGGCTGAAAATATATTGCACACATTTTCCCTTACTCTGCTGCAATTCATGTAGTTATTTTTAATTTTCTTTGCTCATTCTCTAATTACAAGAGAAGAATTGTAATCGTGCAGATAATCTATTTCAAGTTTTCTCAATCTAGCATTAACTTTCTCCTTCTCAGAGTGAATGTTGTTGGTCTGTCTGTCTGTCTGAGAATCCACCGGAACCTTTTTTCTCAAATTTTTATGCACCGCCGAAGCAAATTACAGCACCACCCTTTAGATTTTTCTCTACCAATAGGAGCATCTTTCTCTACCATGGTCTGTAACGAGAGAACTTTGTTTGAAGGCCGGCACTGCACTGGAAAAAAAAAATTACTCCTGACTTAAGATGTGGATGCGTCTTAAATTATAAACTAAAAAAATACCGATTCAAATTGAAATTTGTTTGGGTTACCATAGTCAAACGCATCATATTAAAATACATATCGATATATGATGCATAGATCGATCCAATTAAGATATTTTTATCTCTCTTCTCCTTCCGGTCTCCCCCCTGTACAAATTAACGTTGATAACCTTCGCTGTGGACAGATTGAAGAAATCGAAATGGTCTCCCCAGAAACAGAGATATACGAGATCTGTAAATTAAGTAATGAGACTGATTTTTTAAATTTTTTTTATTCAAAAAGAATTACAATTCTATATTGTCACCTTCAAAATAACTTCCTTCTGAAGCCAAACAGCGCTGGAGACGTTTCTTCCACTCCTCATAGCAGTGCACGAACTCCGATACTGGAATAGCCTTCAGCTGGTCGGTTACAGCCCAGGTTGAATGTTTTCGACTGTCCCCAAAATGTGTTCCCTTGATGGGATTTTTTCAACTTCGGGAAGAGAAAAAAAGTCACAAGGACTCAAGTCAGGCGAATAAGGAGGCTTGAGGAGCCACAGGAATATTTTTACTTGCCAAAAAAACTCTGGTTTATTGAAATTGCTGGGTGACAAGGAGTATTATCGAAGCCGAAGATCAAATGCATGCTGATTTGTTTTTTCGATATCCACGGAGTTTCTACCTCAAGGTCAAATGGTCCAATCAACACTTTTACCAAGAGGGTCAATCAACTTCGAAAAAGGGTCATTCGTGTGAGACCGAACATCAAGAACAAGTGGGTGTTGCATCACGATAATGCTCCTTGTCACACAGCAATTTCTATAAACGAGCTTTTGGCCATTAAAAACATTCCTGTGGCTCCTCAAGCCTCCTTATTCGCTTGACTTGAGTCCTTGTGATTTTTTTTTCTTTTCCCAAAGTTGAAAAATCACCTCAAGGGAACTCATTTTGGGACAGTCGAAAACATTCAAACGGCTAAAAAATACTTTTTTCTGACTTAACGGACATCAAGAAACTGATAATATTTACTAAGTTGCAAGATTGATTCACTACTAAATAATGCATCTTAATTGGCTGCTAATTTATAGCGGAAAGGGAATCGGAGGTCAGCAATTTGTCGCAGTACTATTAACTGTCTTGTGTGCATGCTATGTGGGTCACTGCAATTGGAAAGGCTCCCATGGGAGATTGCTGACGACCCGTTTGCACCGATGAGCCGGGAATAGCAATCACCCCCCCTTAGCGAGAGGATAGCAGATAGGAGTAAAACCCTTCTTAAGTAATTATTTACTGCTATTCGCCAAAGAGATATGTTCTGTAACCTTCCTAGCTCCCGTGCAAGTGTATAATTGGATGGGCGAGCAGGTAGGTTAATTGCCGTTAATTCTTGGCCCAATCACTTTTAGAAGGCGTGCCTTTCACATCATTACGTCACTGGTTCTATCCCCCTATCCCCTCTCTCATTCTCTCTCTCTCTCTCCATCTTCTTATCACTAATAACATTAACCCCCAAACTCTTCAAGTTTAAACTTCTCACTTGAACTTTCATTTATAATGATTTGGTCACAGTTTAACAAACAACTTCCTGTCGCCATCTTACTGGTACTGTTGATACTATTTTTCCCCAGCTACACCGTCATTCCATCAGTCCATATGACAGATACTAAGTACCTAATCACTAACACATACACACAACACAAAGTATTTCACATAAACAATTGTTTCGTCGCCATTTTGTGGACCCTATTAATGCTTTCCAAGTTAGCACCATATCACATTTCCTGTTACGGTTCTTTAGAATGTATTGGAAGTTCATTTACCCGCTAAAGATTGATTCTTAGTGATTTAATCTTCTACACGATAATAAATTAATTTATTGATCAGACAAGAAATTTCTATTTAAAGTCATTTTGAATCGAAGGTACTTTAACTTAGAAATAGAAATAGAAAAGAAATTTCGGAGGAAGCTGAATAGAAAGGAGATAACTGAATAGACGGGATTTAAAGATAGATAGGGTAGGAGCATGGCGGACAGATGATGGCAAGGAGTTCCAGAGAGAGGTAGCACGTATTAGGAAGGACTTGTCAAAGGATGAGGTACGGTGAGAGGGAATATAGAGATCAGATGAGCGAGATCTAGTGTTACGGGAATGGATGGAGGATTTAAACTTAAGGAGTTGAAAAATATAGGAAGGCCTTTTGAGACTGGATGACTTGAAAAAGGAAAGAAGCCCAAAAAATATTGGCGGCGATAAACAGGAAAAAGCCACTTCAACTCATCGTAGCAGTGCGAAATGCGAGAGTCTCTGGAAATGCTGAAAATAAATCTTATGAAGCAGTTCATGGAGGCGCTTAAGCTTAGCTTCAATATCACCAGTGTATGGCGGTCTATACACTAAACAACCATAGTCGAAATGGGGGAATATAAGAGAGGAAAATAGGAGTTGCCGGGTCTTAATTGGAAAAAGGTGACGGGAACTATTAAACTGCTTAAGGATATGGATGGAACGACGAGAGATTTGGGAAACATGGTTTTTCCAGGATAGGTTTTGATCGAAAGTGATACCAAGGTTTTTCACAGAGGAACAATATTTTATTGGGGTATTGTAAAGGAAAAGATTAGGAAGAGGAGCCAATGATTTAAGGAGTGGGTTGGAGCCAATAACAATAGCTTTGGTCTTTTCTACATTCAGGGTAAGCTTATTGTTCGTGGCCCATGCTGAGATATTATTGAGGTCTTCTTGAAGTTTAAATACAGCTTCAAACAAATCCGACGGGGAAAAGGATAGGTAAATCTGAAAATCATCAGCATAGAGGTGATGCTGGGAATGAGAGATGGAAAGAGGAAGGTCATTGATGTAAATTGAGAAGAGGGTGGGAGATAGGGAAGAACCTTGAGGTACACCGCGTAACAAAGGAAGAAGTGAAGAAGGATTACTATCGGGAGTGACAACGAATTGGGAACGATTAGACAGGAAGGATTGGAACCAACGGAGGGTGCTATTGGAAAAAGAGAGGGATTGTAGTTTAGATAGCAGGATATGATGGTCAACGGTATCAAAGGCTTTGGAGAAGTCTAGGAGTATAAGGATGGTAAGTTTTTGGTCGTCAATAGCCGTCTGCAAGTCATGGGTAATTTTCAAGAGTGCAGATTATATACACCCCTCCCCTATCCCTACAACGCTCCATGCGAATTTACCATTGTTCGAAACCGTGCTGGAAGTCTTTTTCTGTGAGCTCCTGATGACGCGTGCCGCTTTTTCTTTCACAGCTTCACAATGGGCTGAAATCGTGTTCCTTTTAATGTAGATTTGACTTTGGAGTGCAGATAAAAGTCACATGGGGCCAGGTCAGGCGAATAAGGCGGATGGCCTAAAAAACTGGGATGTTGTACTTGGCTAGAAACGTCCTGACAGACAATGCAGTGTGAGACGGCTTGATGGAGAACCCATGACTGGTTCTTCCACAAATCGGGCCGTTTTTTTTCCTTACTCTTTCATGGAGTTGAGCAAGCACCTCACTATTGGTAATGTTGATTAATTATAATCGATATTTTTATTTGTTTTGGACGTGGAAGGGCGACCCGGGCGGTCATCATCTCCGACGTCTTCTCGGCCATCTTGGAAAAACGCTTGAACCACTCAAAAACTTGTGCACGTTATAAACATTCATCGCCAAAAAACTTCTTTTAATAAAAGATAGGTTTCAGTAGCGGTTTTACCAAGTTTTGATGTGAAATTTCACGACAATTCGTTGCTCTACTACATGTGTAGTAACATGTTTTCGGCAAAACGAAACTAACACCTCTTACACAAACGACGGTTCCGGTCAGACAGATTTCTCTACTAACACGTGAGACGTTGTAATCGAAAATGAAGGCTTTACGCTACACAGCTGTTAGGATTTGGCGCATGCATAGTTCTTCTGTAGCAGCATCAGTCTCGTTATTTAATAGCCACACCTCAGTAGTGGTTATAAGCATGGATTTGTAGGTGGGAGATCCCAGGTTCGAATCTCGCGTACAGCTACTTTTTATTTGTTAAAAAAAAAAAAAAAGTTTGTAGTATTGTATGTGCTTCCGCCCCTGTCCAGAACACCTAATTTGGTAGCTGGATGTTAAGCTTCCTGCCTGAAAAAAATTAGGGTTAACCTTAACTCTTACTGTTTGCCTAAAGCTGAGACTGCTGAAATTCTCCGATAATTCAGTTATTATTAACATAAACTATCATTTAAACAACCAAAGAAAAGAAGTTTTTACCAGAACATGAAAACGAGTTTCATGAAATTTGGTTACTATAATAATACATACAGTACACATCTTTGCTGTTATTATAACGCTCTGTTACACTTTTCTAAGAAAAAAGGAAGGAAAGTTTGCTTAATAATTGTTAGCAGATCACGTGACAGATGATGGTTATATAGTTGGAACATGATATTATAAAGTGTGTCACGAATAAAAAGATGAGTGATAAAGGAGGTGAACAGAGAGGAATGAAATGATCTGGAGGGACAAAAATACATTCAGTTTTACAACTAAAAATTGCCAGTGCATACTCGTAAACTGCATGTTTATTCACGCTTAGGTTTTAGGCAAGACCCGCTAAGCTTAGATGTATTGCTGGTTAGTGGTTTCGATTCTCCTGTCTAGGGGCCTTGGATTTTATTTAATGGTAAATATGAGAAATTTATAGTAAAGTATGTTTGCTAGTCGCCTTCGTCTACGACACCTAATTTGGTAGTTAGATGTTAAGTCTGGCCTAAATAACTTGTAGTTTTTACGATGTTACTTTACTTGTAGTGAACCCTATTAAAACTGTCCGTGTAAGGGTTGATCGTCAAAAAGTGCACGAAAAAGCGTAACGTTGAAAAACACCCAACTTTGGCAATTTTTTTTCTCTTTTTATATAAAAGATAAAATACCCAAATTTTCTTTAAAATATAGGGAAAATCCTCCTTTATAACTGTAATTTTTCTTGCATCTGCATAGATTCAAATAGATTTCGAGGAAATACTCAGAAAATGTTCTTCTTCTTTTTATTGATTGTTTGCCTTTACCAAATTCTCAGTAAGGTTATTAAAAGTTAAATGTTATCCTTAATATTTAAGAAACATTTTCCCGTAAGATGAAAATCTTTTTGATTAAAACTTTTTCTCCTAAGGAAAAAAAAAGAAAATATATCTAGATTTTAGTTTGGGTAAAAGTTTTGTCACACTTAATTCGATAATTGCTAAAGATTGGCTCACTACTTAGACGGCTCTAATTAGAGTTGTCTGTACGCTGTTAAGTTGGAAGACTCAACTCTAGCAGTATTTTCACTAATTATATGGTCTTTTAGAATTTTCTCGAGTTTAAGGATGGCCAAAAAAAAAATGATGTTAATTTCTTGGTTGGGATTAACACTAATTAACTGAATAAATCATCATAATTTATTCATAATTAACATCGTAGTTTTTTGGCTTGTCAATTACGAAGGAAGTTGGTGTGGAAGGGAAGTTAAAACACGTAATTTCTTTAACGATTCTTCTTCTTGATTCCTCGATACCACTGCTTTCCAGATCGTTCTTAACAGCTGATGATTGGCAATAATGTGGCACACACAAAAAAAAAATAGCATAAAGTGTGATAACTATACTATGCGTGGCCCATACACTTATTCATGGCGTACCAATAAGAGCACCTTATTAGTTCTAAACATTTTATGCAAAGTGTATGGCCGGCCGCCACTGGGTAGAGACAGGCGAAGGAGTTCGATTAGGGGCTAATCGTCAAAGCTGACTGCAGATTTAATCCGTCAAGGCCGTGTGGTTATTTAGGATAATTGTAGGCCTATTAACCCGGCCACTACAGGATGATAGACTTTGTAGTAGGTTCTGTCAGGAGGAAGAAGAGGAAACGGGCTCTGCACGTGTTGTTCAGTGCGAAGGCTTTGTCTAGGCTAAGGATGTTACTCCTCAGGGAGGAAAAAAAACAAGGCCTGAGGAGCTTTACACCAAGAGTCGCTCTCCAGAATTAAGAGTCTGATCAAAAGGACAGGTCTGGAGTAGTGTTATTCAACAGCTGAGCCATAAGGCTATAAAGGTTTGAACCTTAAGCGCTCGCGCTCTTAAGGGCTCAGCGGGTGGCTCGAGTCAGAGCTCGAGCTGAAGCCTCACAGAGAGCTCAGTGTGTCTCCAAGGTTCGGCTCAACAGGCTCGAGCTTTTTGTTTTTTTATATGAAGCATTTTATTTGTACTAAGTAATTAATAAATTCATCTATTAAAATAAAATGAACTTATAGCAGCTAATGAATTTTTCAAACATATTTTTGTATAAATGAGTACAGTAATTTCTGAAATGTTAGTTGCTCATTGAAATTGATTACTCGTCATTCCTTAAGAATTTTAAAAGGCTCGCACTTTATGAGCCTTCAACTCCAGGTTTATGAGCCTCCAACTTGAGCTTCACGGCTCGAGCTCTGAAGGTTCACGAAGGAGCTCTCGAAGCTCGACTCGGTTGAGCCTTCAAGCTCGGACCTCAACTGAACAACACTAGTCTGGAGGGAGCCACAATAGATCCATTAGGTGGGAGTGGGGTAAGCCTTTAAGGCCGCCCTACTAGAATTTATCTATCTATGCAAACTTGTATATGAGGAGCCCAAAAAGTACCTGTATCTGAATTTAGTGAAGCATTCACACAATCACGCCCATAAATACATTCATATATGTTAGTATATTTTTAAAAATGGGGTTATAAAAGAGTATTTTTGACCAATTTGTATTGATTCTATTACGTACAGTTTCGTTCTGTACTTTTATCCAAGGCATCAACGTAGCGGATAAATTGGCTTCGTTGTTCATCCAAGCTCAGCCACCCTGAGCCACCACAATCTGCCTATTTATCGCCAATATCGCTTGCTTCTAACTTCTTAAGCAGTTTTTCTTCACCCATCTGTATTGGCGATATATGGTTCTAGCTAAATTGGTAATAATTAGAAGTGTTCTAATGAAATATTTGCAGCAATGCTTGTTTTTTCTAATTTATTTCGAATCACAGACTTAGACTCTGGAGGGGAAGAGAGAGAGGGAAAGAGGGGATGCCTCCTCTCCACACCCAAAATTACATTTCTCCGTAAAAATTTAGTCCGCCCAGATCCATCACTGAAATGAACCATTTCTATATGTAAAACAGTAGTGTGGAAGAAGACTTGCCACTTCCAGGCACGGCGCGGCTGACGGGGCTCCTCTTTTCACTCATCTGTCCTAAATGTACTGTTCTCGCCCCCAGACTGTGCACTCATGGACACACTGTATCCTCCTATCCAACATTGTCACCACACTTAATGCTGTCAGACTGAATTTCCCTTTTAAATTTGCATTTTCATTTTAAATTCATTAACGTTGTAGATTAGTAAATAATTCTTTTATCCATTTCTTTAGACTTATTTCAATTTATAAACTTTCTCTTGCCAGGAAACGGAAAACTATTACCAACATCTCCAATTTCCTATTTCAGAAATATTCATTTTTTATGTCCTCTGAGTCCTTAAAAGGGTGGAAAAAATATCACCAAATTGCAGGAATGCTGAGAATTTATTTCTCGATTTGAAAACTTGACTATGTTTAGGCCATCAATATTCCTTACCCCAGAAATACTGCTTGGATAAATGGATTATTTTTTTAATTTGAAGATTTTTCCATAAAATGGATGCTGACAATGTTATTTCAACTTTACAGCGTTTATTTACAATCTTTTTCCACAACAAAATTCAATTAAGGGCGCTAGAAAGAGTGGTGATTAGACATCCCAATAAACTCAGAACTAGAGAAGAGTTAGGAGCCCCTTGGTTTGAAGTATTCTTCAACTTTACACCTGTTTTATCTTTGTGAGGAGCATCCTCAAAATAACTAGGATTGAGGTTATAGAGTTGTTTCAGCTACAGAGAGAGAGAGATTGTTTCTAACTAAGGGTTTCCCTCTTAACTTAGAACTTACCTGAGAAAGCTAGGTTCATTTTTTTTGTGGATTAAGGGGAGCCATAGTTAGGACATCTGTTGATTTATAAGGCTAGGCATGGTTTGAGAGTCTTCCTCAGGTTTCTCGAAAAAACTGGGTAGTTACCTGGTATTTTTAGGGAATAAAACCTATACAGAACCCTCCCAGATTTTCCGGGACAGTCCCGCGTTAAAGCCCCGTGTCCCGTATTAATATACTATGTCCCAGAAAATGTCCCGAATTAGATAATTCAACATATCAAGTGGATATTATAATATTCCATTATATTTTATTCACGCTTCTCCGCGTAAATGACTAGAGGAATGCATTCACTCATCTACGCGCATGCGTATATGTTTACAGTCTCCAAACTTACACATTTGTTTGGTTCATTTTTCCTATAGTTTTTCCTTATTAGAGATCGAAACTTCTGGAGGTGATTCAGCAGCTCAAATGCAACAAAAAATATTCTCTTCACTTTGGCCCGATTCTCAATAGTGTCCAAGATATTTTGCATTTTTAACTTATCCTTCGATATTCGCCTTTTTCCTCCACAAAAACGGCCGTAACTTTTCTATCCTTTATCCTAAAACAAATCTGCTTATTCCAAACGAAAGAGCATTAAATTTCCTGAACACTTTCTGTCCCGCATTATGTTACGATATAAATGGTTACCCTACTCTTGGTAGAACTTCAAAAAATTTTGGGAAAAGAAGGTACTATAACTTCTACTATAGAGGGTTAAATTGTCTCCAGAGGAATGGTTATCCTTAACTATCAGCTTCAATTCTCCTTCCAAAACTTCCCTACAGTTGCCAGGTTAGTTGTTTGCTCACTTGGAGGCGCTACAATCTCACTTGACTCAATAGACTTAACCTATACGGTCTGCAATGCGGAAAATCCTGTTAAAAAACCTTCCAGCAGGCGCGCCCAAAAAGTTACAACGGTCGCGCGTATCTTACAGATAAACTTTGCTATTTTTATTTTTTCTATCAAAAGAAAAAATGAAATTAATTAAATAACATCTGTAATTATTAATAGTGAAATAACAAATAAAAGCATGTTCAGCCACTAGACTGAAAGTTTTCGCAGGTATTTCCTCCTCGTATCTGAGATATACAATGTCTTTTTCTGTCAGTAGAAAACAATATTCTTATAAACAATTTTGAAAATAGTTCAATTTGATGGACATGTATAAAAGAAAAAATATAAATAATTGATAACTCTGGAATCTTACTCGAATGGTCGCGAGTATACGAGGGTCGTTTGAAAAGTCCGTGCAAAAATAAAAACTACTTAATTTTTTGGGGTAAACCTTTTTTATTTTTCAACATAGTCTCCTTTTAGGCTTATATACTTCATCCAACGCTGCTCTAGTTTGTTGATCCCTTCCGAATAATAGGATTTGTCCAAGTCTGAAAAATAGCCATTCGTTTCTGCAATCACCTCCTCGTTTGAATAAAATCTTTTTCCCGCCAGCCATTGGGGAACAAATAGTAGTCCGAGGGAGCCAAGTCTGGAGAATAGGGGGTATGTGAAACGAGTTGGAACCCTATTTCCATTAATTTTGCGACCACAACTGCTGAGGTGTGAGCTGGTGCGTTGTCGTGATGAAAAAGGACTTTTTTGTGAGCCAATCGTGGGCGTTTTTCTTGCAGCTCGGTTTTCAAACGGTCCAATAACGATGAATAATATGCACCTGTAATAGTTTTACCCTTTTCCAGATAGTCGATGAGGATTATTCCTTGCGAATCCCAAAAGACAGTCGCCATAATCTTTCCGGCCGAAGGAACGGCCTTCGCCTTTTTTGGCGCAGATTCCCCCTTGGTAACCCATTGTTTAGATTGGTCTCAGGAGTGTAGTGATGTATCCATGTTTCATCCACAGTGACGAAACGACGCTTAAAGTCCTGCGGATTCTTCTGGAACAGCTGCAAACCGTCCTTGCAACACTTCACACGATTTCGTTTTTGGTCAAAGTGTGAGCAATCGCGGCACCCATCTTGTGGATAGCTTTGTCATGTCCAAAATGTTGATGCAAAATATTATATACCCGTTCATTCGAGATGCCCACAGCACTAGCAATCTCACGCACCTTCACTCTTCTGTCATCCATCACCATATCATGGATTTTATCAATGATTTCTGGAGTAGTAACCTCAACAGGGCGTCCAGAACGTTCAGCGTCACTTGTGCCCATATGGCCACTCCGAAAATTTTGAAACCACTTATAAACTGTACTAATCGAAGGTGCAGAGTCACCATAATGTTTATCAAGCTTCTCTTTAGTCTCCTGAGTCGTTTTGCCTTTCATAAAGTAGTGTTTAATCAACACACGAAATTCTTTTTCGTCCATTTTTTGAAAATCACTCGACTTCCTCGATTCAAACGAATGCCAAACACAAAGAAATAGACCGATCTGGCTGAAACTTGGTGTGTGTTCTTCCAAGAGATGCTACTAACTAAACATAACCTCGATACGCGCCAGTAGTGCTATCTCTCTGACTTTGCACGGACTTTTCAAACGACCCTCGTATGTCAGGCACGGATCGACAATTGCAAAGAAATGTACAACCCCAAACAAGATGAGATCAGCACTGAAGGTAACTAGTCATGAGGGTGTAGCATTGCTTAAAGAACAGCATCCTCCGCCGCTCTGTCACTAAACTGCGATTATTTTAGTCTTAGTCTGTTCTGTGAGATACTCGCGCCCGCTGGAAGGTTAATAAATAAATTCGAGTGAATAGATTTAAAAAAATACAAAAGAATAGAAAAATAACTCGATAAGTAAAATGATAATAATCAAATAAATCTTTTATTTATTCAGTTGAATACAAAAATTTGTATACGATATCGAAAAAAATTTTGTCAAGAGCAATCGATGCAAAAAGCTTCATACTCGTTTGTTGACATTCTATTCTTACAACGTTCAGAGAATGTTCTCTCTTTTACCAACAACAAACTTGTAACAGAAAAAAGAAAGAAAATATAAAAATGTTAACACTAAGCTTTAACGGTTTGTAAATACACATAAAAGTGATTGTGGTATATTTGTGATTGTTGTGTTTGTAGTGGAGTAAAGGTTAGATATCTTGTTATTTACTCAGAATTGAGTATTTGTAAACATTACAAGCTTTTTTGTATAAGCGGGCGGTTAGATTGTATACCTGTATATGCTTATATGAGCCGTGTAAATTGTGGTGATG
The DNA here is from genome assembly GCF_049639745.1 of Rhodnius prolixus. Lineage (NCBI taxonomy): Eukaryota > Metazoa > Arthropoda > Insecta > Hemiptera > Reduviidae > Rhodnius > Rhodnius prolixus. Next base: position 5,752,268 of record NW_027411583.1, on the reverse strand, counting down.
GTACAAAAAAAAAAAAAAAATGGAAACCGGGTAAAAGTTCTCTGTATATGTGTGTGTTTGTGTATGTATGTATACTTATACATAAGTATGTTTACCAAGTCCATAACTGGAAAAGGTTTTCACGCTAGAATTGGTTATTCTCGTGTGCTTAAAACTTTTATGTGATTTTTTTTTTCCTAACTGCAATTAGTGCGACATAAATTGCAACAAAAATGCACCTCCCCTCCCTCCCGCCAAGAAAAGCTTGGAAAATTGTTTCAATAAAGTTGCACTGGCAGCTGATTTTGTTCTCGATTTTTTTGTTTTTGGGTTTTTGTTGCGTTACTCATCTTACTCAAGTTCACTCGACCCACATTGAGCAATCTGTAAAAAACACTTATTGAACCCTAGGGTTCCTCAAAGCGGATATATTTTCGGTGCAAAACAAAGGTATATAGGGTCTATCCATTTAAAACGCACCAATCGCTAATAACTTTTTAGGAAAGTGGAAATCCGGAAAACCCATTAAATAAACTACGTTTTTCTTTGGTCTAGTTTTCAAATTTTCCATCCCCCGATGATGTAACTTTTTTTTTGTTTTCTTTTTTTGGCATTGGCTTTCGCCATACAGCCAGCATCGTCTAGGTGCTTATCACTAGAATATCACTCACTCTCCATTCTTACTCATAAATACATTCGCTTCACTCATTCATCCCTCTACTATATACAACTATTTACTTACAAACTTACAACTAATGGATGGATCAGTACTCTATATTCCTGCACCCTTATAGCTTAACCGAAATTAAAATCACCGTAATCCTTCTCTAATCATTTTCTTGCATTCATTCTAATCGGCTATAACTTTTAAATACATTCATATTTCTTAGCTAGCTCTGCTACAGCTTTAAGCACATAGATGTTGGTGGAGAATATTATGTCTTCGTAGCCGAAATAGGTGCAACTAAATACCTGTATAAGTCGTCAAACATTCGTTTTCTTTCTACCACATATCGTGAACATATCATTATTATATGTTTGAAATCCTCCTCCTCATTGCAATCTACGCAAAGAGGAGAGGACCTTGCTGTATCTTCATTTTTGGCGAAGTTACGGTCAAAAAAATGGGTCGGGGTTTCATAAGGACCACTGGTTTTGACAATGATCATGAGAAACTACATAAAAAATTGTGAAAAATGACGTTGACCCCGTTTCGATATCCCTAATATTTGTCGAGATATTTAAGTTACAAATATATCTATTCGTGATCAGTTTTCGAATATTAATTTTCCACCAGAAATACACCAGTTTTGGGAGCTCCTCTGACTGCAAAAAAAAATAACTTATTTGTGACGCCAAGAAAAGGAATTGATAATAATTGAAGATTTTAAAAAATGTAGTGTAATGTAATGGTCGTGGGTGAATCAGGATAAATTTGTGTTTTATCATCAAATAAAAGCAACCATCACAACATGTTAATAATGTACCCCGTATGAAAGACTTCTTAACCTATGATTGCTGTAAGAATATCTTGCCAGTGAGGGGCGGGTATTGGTCAAGAGCGTGGCTTTGTAAGTGGGAGATCCCCAGTTCGAATCCCGCGTATGCAGTCATTCTTATTACTTAATACATCATAATACTTTTTTTATTTATTATTTTTTTAGGCGCCACGGTAGCCGAGCGGGATATGCATTGTGGTACTGGTGGGTTCGATTCCCGGTCTTTAGGCCTTGGATTTCATTTAATGGTTAAATGAGAAATAGTAAAGTACGTTTGCTAGTTGCCTCCGTCCACGACACCTAGTAAATGGTAGTTGGACGTTTAGCCCCCCTGAAAAAATAGGCAATTATTTTACTTTACTTTAATACTTTTTTTTAATAAAATGTAGTCATACGCTTACTCGTATGTAGTCAAGAAGTGTTGCATACAGGATATGGTTGATATTATTTGATGATAAAACAAATTCATCCTGATTCTCTCACCACCATTACACTATACTACATGTTTTAAAATCTTCAATTATCATTATTTTTCCTGTTTGCGTCACAAATAACATTTTTTTGCAGTCAGAGGACCACCCAAAACGTGAATTTCGGGTGGAAAATTAATATTGAAAACCGATCACGAATCGATAAAATTGTAACTTGAAATATCTCGACAAATATTGTGGATATCGAAAAGGGATCAACGTTTTTTTCTTAATTTTTATGTAGCTTTCATAATCATTGTCAAAAACCAGTGGTACTTATGGAACCTTGATCAGGTTTTTGGCCATAACTCCGCCAAAAATGAAGTGTTCAGCATCGGGGGGTGGAAAATTTGAAAACTAGACCCAAAAAAACATATAGTTTATTTAATGGGTTTTTCCGGATTTCCGCTTTCCTAAAAAGTTATTAGCGATTGGTGCGTTTTTAATGGATCACCCCTATATATGTATTATACATGGCGAGACCTTACAATTATTATGGAAATGGCACATTAAAGCGAAGCCTCTTCCTTTAACGCGACTGAGATTGGATCCGAAGATATCCGAAAAGTAAATCTGATAGAAAAATAAAAGAAGCTGTAAAGACTGAATTCAGCTCTTCTGTGGGGGTGATGCCCACTTATAATAATGGGGGATTTAGTCAAATTATCCTGTCTATTGTGTAGTTACTCCTGCGTTGATTTGGAATAAAGGGATGAAAATGTATGTATATCGTAGATTAGATTGGTGAGACCATAGACCTCCTTTTTTTTAGAAGGGTTTGTTGCATTATATTCAGATTGTTGTAAACCTGTGTTATGTGGTTAGCGTGGTGGAGAGGAAGGACTTGAAGGTATTGTTAGAGAGAACCGTTCCCAGTGGTCCTTCTCAGCTGTTAGTATAGAGCGAACTCCACTAGCACACATCGAACTGCTTGATCGATTCTATTGCAACTGGTCGAGCTGCCCTGGCACTCACCTTTTTTTCTTTCGCTCCCCCCCTCCAACCAAGGCTTTACTCTCACTGTATTTAGTTCATTGTGGTTGCACGTTTCCCCACAATGCTGGTCTCTTGGCACGGTTCAGCCAATTGTCTGCCCCCGGGTTGAAACGAACCTTAGAGAGAGAAAGGCAAGTTTCTCCTTTCTCTTCTCATTCAAGACTAATGGAACAATTGCATTGGTCAGATTCCACTGCCTTCTACATCCACAGATTTTAGTTAAGGTCTTAGGTCTTTTTTTTTTTTTTTTGTTTTCCCCGCCATTTGTTAGCAATTATTTCTGCAGAACAAATGACCATGGTCTTGTTTCATGCAATTAAAACGACTTAGCCCTTTTACTTGAGCACATCTTTGTGAGCCCTTATAGAAAATTATATCGTTCATTCTTTTTGGTGACTGATTTATAGTTTCAATAGGATGAAAAAATAATTGCCATTTCAACAACAAACAACATATACGCAAACTTACTACAAAATACTTGACAATTGGCAACACTGACTTCCACACAACCTAACACATATTACACATAGAGACACATGGACTCAGTCCATGAACAGACAAGACAGAAGACACACCAACCCTCTAATGATGTAAAATATTACTTTGTAAACTAGGTAAATAATTTTTGTAAATTTCGTTACATTATACATATTCATTTTAATAGAATCATTGTTAACAATCTGTAAATACAGCCCTGAAGATGACCTAGTCGCTAGGACGAAAGCTCGGCAAAATAAATTTTACTCGACTGAAATGGCAATTTATTTTTTCATCCTATTGAAAATTATATCGTTTTAATACGTAATTAAAAAAAAAGAAGATTTTTTAAAAAACCATAGAATAATTTATTCAAAATATGCTAGAAATATTACAAACAAGCCTTGAAAATGGTTTAACTTCACAGATTTTTCATAGAAGTTAAACTTCCATGTCTCCAACAGTTGATGAGTTTAAACTTAATTAGGAAACAAGCTAATTCAATCTATAAGCCGGTCATTAAACTCTCCTTATAATCCTGAAAGGGTTATTTAATATTAATTTCAAAATAGACTGGGCTGTCTCAGTTCTTAAAAGGCCGAACTTTTGTTACTTCTCTTCTAGGAAGTGAAGTTTTCCGGAAGAGAGGTTTTTGGCGTCTATCTTGATTGGCCTATTCTACCCGTCTCAAGAACTCCCGACTAGTTTCCGGCATGATCTCAAGATGTGCTACGCTAATCTTGACCAGCAGTAATTAGTGCAATGGTATCGAAGTCGCCGCTGATCATACTGAAAAGCACAAATGGTCCTAGTCGTTCTAGAACTGCCCCTTGCCTGGATACCAAAGATTGCCTGCTACTTCGTCTACAATAGTCACAAAAATATATGTAGAATCTTGAGACACGGTCGACGGAAAGTTAGACGGTTGGTGAAGTGTCCTCGGGGTCAAACACAGCAAGACTATTGTTTTGCTTTTTTTGGGGGGGGCATTGGCTTTCGCCATACAGCCAGCATCGTCTAGGTCAGCGTTTCCCAACCTTTTTTGGCTCGCCTACCACTTGGTAGTACATCATTCTAAATTGTACCACTTCGTAAAAATGATTGTATTTCGTGAAATTTGTTTTTCCGAGTGTTATTTTACTATTACTATTTTTATTTGTAAGAGATACAAAGTATCTCTTCACTTTATAAACTTTGTAAACTGTAAGATATTAGTATTAAAACTTTTTTAAATTAAATTTAATGTTGCTTGGATAGAGCAATTACAATGCTTCAATCATTACAATCCAGTCCCTTTAAGCAGATTTTTGTACATAGTTATCATTTAAGTTCTGTCACATGATAGTTCTACTAAATTTTCTTTATCTTTAATTGATAATGATGTAGCTTTTCCTAAATTTTATTTATAGAAGGGGTTTGAAATTCAATTATCATTTGTGTTTTCGGGTTTTGGAAATTTTGGGTTTTTGAAAGACAATTTTAATCCTGTTAAATGTGCTATTATATTTTCTCGTATATCTTTAGACAGTCTGACCTTATTATTGTACATATTAACAACTTTATAATATTATTAATTAAAATAATTTGTATGAATTATAGGAAAAAACGTTTCTATGTTAATTTTATGATTTAATTTTTTATGTCCGCCATTATTGAGTTTACATTACATGTTTATATTGCATTCGCCCTCACACATTCATCCCTCTACTATATACGAGTACAACTATTTACATACAAACTTACAACTAATGGATGGATCAGTACTCTATATTCCTGCTATCCTTATAGCTTAACCGAAATTAAAATCACGTAATCCTTCTGAAATCATTTTCTTCCATTCATTCAAACCGGCTATAACTTTTAAATACATTGCTTGCCTTGGTTGTGTAAACAAAGAGCCAAATTAACACTTTGCTTGGCCAGAAATCAGAATTACTCTGATCATAGGCCTATTCACTGGGCATGCTAGGTTCAGTGTACAAGGTGGGGGCTTAAGAGCTCGGAACTATTGTGCAGATTGTGATCAGGAAGAGGAGGAAATGGCCTCTTACTTGCTGTTCGATTGCGTTGATCAATCTTGGCGGTCGCGCTATCAAACCTTTGGATCTTTGAGACCAAAGGAGATAGTAGCGCAAAAAAGAACTAGTAGGGAAGGTCCTCAACCTCTTTAGCAGGGGAAGTTTGGTATACTAGATCTAAGAAGGGGGCTGGCACAATAAGCCTCTTTTGGCTGCGGTGCCGTGGGGCGTAGGTCCTGCCCCGCTATTTTAATCTTTAATCCTGAGACAGGGTGACAGTAGTAGCTTCTTCTTCTTCTTGCTATGTCTGCAGTACAGAGAATTGGGGCCTGAACGCTGATGTGTCGAACTTCAGGCAAGAATTAGTAGAATTTTAAATTGTTAAATTTAGAAAGCTTACATGGGATCCTCATACTCGACTTAAGAGAACAGAACTCAACAGACGCTGCTGACAACTGAAAAGACAACTCGACAACAGATCAAAACTCACTCTGGACAACAAAAGACTTATATATGTAAGTATATTAAAGCCAGTCTGGGCTTATGGCATCGAACTGTGAGGTTCAACCAAACGCTCAAATCTGCAAAGGATCCAGTCCTTGCAGTCTAAAATTCTTCGCTCTATAGTAAACGCTCCTTTCTACGTCACCAATCAAACCATGGCACACAGATTTGAACATTCCTTTCGTTACACAAGTTGCTGAAAACACGATACAGAAAATTCCATCTTAACATTCAAACACATCGCAATCCACTGGTACAACATCTATCTTCAAGAACATTTCCAGACGTCTTAAAACACAGGTGGCCTCGCGATCTCCTCTCTGATGAAGGGAGTCTGTAGAATTTAGAATGTTTTTTGGAGTGTTACCGCTGGGTAACTTCTCCACTCTGATATGTGTGAATGTTGCTTATTGTTATCATTGTTGCTTATGACGCAAAATGCGTTGATTGTAACTAAATAAATGATTAAAACAAAAAAAATTTAGAAAGAGCAAAATATTTCTTGCGCTACAAAATTATGGGGAAATATATTCTCAAATAATAAGTAGAAAGAAATTCATGAAGATGGTAAGCTAAGATTCTGAGAAAGAAGATAATAACCTCCATAAAAAGTTGTCTCCCTGGTCAAAGAAGTAAAAAATAAAAATAAAGCAAATCAAGGAAACACAAACAAGGAGCACAAAAGAGAGAAGTTTCCCTTTCTTTATTCCTCCTTAGCGACTCTTTATTGGAATTGGGTGATTACAAAATCAACAGAAGAGTTGGAAGACTATAGAGGAGATAATTAAAAGGTATAAAAGTGGTAGAGGAATTGGTGTGGAGTTTGAGAAGTGAAAAGTTTTGTTAAGTATTTTGATGCCCGCATATCCTCCGGACGGGCACATAGTGAAATGAAGAGAAAGAAGTTGAAGAAATGAAGGACTACAATTAATCCGAAAAGTAGTAGAAACTTAACTGAAAAGAATGGAGTTATGGTGCAAACTGTGGAAGAGAAGCTGGAGGAAGATTTCTCTAGAAGAGTATCTCTCTCTCCTCCACCCTCCATCTTAAGCACCATCCCTCCTCATGGGAACAATCTCCTAGCTCCTGCTTCCCTTGTAAAGGGGAGGCAGTTACTTTTTAAGAGGGAATATTTAAAACCGCCACTTTTAATTAGTAAGCATGCACTTATTCCCAAGAACTGCTTCTTTCTAACCCCATGTTCTTCCCGCTTCCTGCATCTTAAGCCTTTGCATCTTTTTGTTTACAACTCCTTCCTCTCACTTCCAATTAATATCAAAAACTTCAAAATTATGGCTTAATTTCACTCGTTCAATTCAATCGAAGTAAGCACCACTAGCATCAGTACATCTTGCCAAACAAGAAAGTAGTGTATTTATCTCATCCATGCAAAAATTCAGTCCTCAAGGTTTAATTAAAGAATAAAACGAAGGATCCGCTTTTTCTTTAATGGTGAAGGTTCTATCTGTTGTCAAAAAGAAGAAAAGTAATTCAGTTGCTTGTAAAGGTTGATAAGCATTGGCGAGAGATGTCGGTAGTGGAAATGAAGTAGAATTGAAGAAGTCTCCACTTACTATTTCAATGATTTGTGAACTATGTGGGCGGGCTATAAGGATCTGACCTTTTTTTCTTTTTTGACCAATGCCAGCGGCTGTTGTTTGCATGTTTTTGGGTGTATTTTGTCTTCGACTATACTTCTGGCTGCATTGATTCATTTCAACTTATTTCCTGTTCGTATACAACTATATTTTCACAAATTTCTTTTAACATCCATTTATTTAATAATAATAATTTTATTAAAAGGATTTAGATAATTATAAACTTTGAAATACAAATACAAAAGCATCGACAGACATATTCATGGTCTTTAGACCGTCAGAAGAGTCGTCAAACACCAAAAAACACAAAAGAAAGTTACAATGAAGCATTTACTCCATATGCAATAATGTAAAGAACAATAACAACAAAGAGGTAAGAAATGAACATAAATAAAAAACTTATAAGAAGACACCCTTATCGACATTACATATTTTAAATATAATAATAATTATTGCAAATTTAGAAATTATTACTCCGATATTAGGAGGAATCCTAAATTGCCAAGCTTCTTTGCAAAATTTGATCAGACTTAGCCAACAATCCTTCCCATCCAAATATTCAATAAATTCATCAAAGACTGCGCTTTTTAAAAATATTTTAGGCGGAACTCAAATCAGAATAGAGCAGATTGCTATAAAGTGGAACACAGTTTCTTTTTGTCTTACAGATTACAGAGAGAGCACAATTTTACATCCATTTATTTATTTGCAATTGTATAATTTACAACAAGCAAATGTAGAATAAAATGATAAGATTGACATTTATGGCAAAGAAGATACCCAATAGTAATTGAATTAAATTAAAGTAAGAAATGAATTATTATTTTAAGAAGTAAACAGCGGTAAAAGGAAATATTCAAACTAAACAATAAATATTAATAAGAGAAGTTAATACAAATACAAAATAAAATATGAAAGTAACATCCATAAACTAATCGTAATGAAATAAACAATATTTCCTGCCCACTGTTATATTAATTTTGTTTCTAGAATGCCATCTGTTTCTGCTTATCGAATTTCTTAGTAACTTCAACAATATTTTGTTGTTCAAATGTAATAATTAGTTTCTTCCAAATATTAAGTATTTATTTTTGTTTAAGTTGATTGTTTGAACATGTTCAGGATATCATCTGTAATCTCATTACCATAACATTCACCTGACTTCCTTTAAGACTTAATATCCGGTAATAATTCTTGCACTAATCTATATATATGAAAATGAATGTGTGTCTGTTTGTTTGTTTGTACTCTATAGATTCAAAAACCATACATCCAATCGCCGTGAGAGTTTGGGAAATTATTAGATATATCCCCGGGAAGGTTTTTGCAAATTTTTTTTAAAATCAGAGTTGGGGTTCTAGGTGCACCCGAGCAAATATCCCAAAAATATCAAAATAACATTTAATTAGTAATATTTGTTGAATGTGTAACCATGAACACCAGTTTTTTGCAATTATTAATACGAGAATAAATTATACCGAGGATGGTGGAAAATCAATTAAACTAAAAGAACTCAACAATACTATTGACGTTGATAATCGTTGGGTAGTACCATATTCTCCATTACTACTAAAAACGTATAGCGCACACATAAATGTTGGGTACTGCAATTCAGTGAAAGCTATAAAATATATTTGCAAATATGTGAACAAAGGAAGCGATATAGCAGTGTTTGGAGTGGAAAATACAACTGCATCTAACGATGAAGTCACCCAATATCAACTGGGACGCTTCATAAGTAGCAACGAGGCTGTATGGCGTATTACCTGTATATCATTTTCCATTCATGAACGATATCCAACGGTTGTTCATTTAGCTGTACATCTTGAAAATGGACAGCGTGTGTATTTTACATCAGAAAATGTACGTGCAAGAGCAATGTCACCACTGCCAACAACATTAACTGAATTTTTCACATTATGTAGAAATGATACCTTTGCAAGGACACTACTGTACTCTGAAGTAGGGGTAATTTTATTGTTAATTTTCATTTCGATGTATTGTATACATTTGGTCATTAATAAATTATTCTATTGCTGACTTTAATGCATCTGCATTTGTAGATTCATTAGATTGGTGTTAGATATTTGGAGGTGCCGATTTGATCCAATCCGAAGCAAGAATGGAGCCCACCTGCTGATCCTTGGATTTTCTCTTCTTAGTAGGGAGAGCTCTTGCAGCTCACTTTTTAACGGTGATGCGATAATATTGTCTGTACCGGACAGAACACTATCCGGAGACTGGTCCGGGCGCCACTTATCTCAGATGTTTCTTTGGAACTTACATTTGGCGAGGAATACTTCTCTGAAACGGGGAAATTTAAATAATAATTATTCCTTTTTTTAACGTTTTTACTGGAAAATTTCCCCTGCCAAAAAGAAAAAAAACGTGCTCGTTTGCTTAAAGATGTAACAAAAGTGAAATTACACTTTTATTCCATTGTTCTTAATGATCTTTGAAGGTCTCCATGAATGAAGGGATGTAACAGAGTGTTTGCATAAAACGCATCCCTTTGCCTACTAACTTCTCGTACTGCGCGCGAGGTCATTAAGGTTGAACAGGTGTTTTCTAATTACCATTGAGTGAATTACTTTAACTTTACATGACTTCTCTTGGTCCCATTAGAGAGTCCAGAAATTGTCCCAATTCTAGGAAAATCATAATAATTAACCTTTCATCGGGCGCAATGTTTTTTGTAACACCATAGGGTGCAACTAATCTGTGAGATTAATTATCCAATAGCTGTTAATTTCATCAAAAATGTTTTGGAAACGAATGAAAAATTTCAGTTTGAGCTTTTTCTTTAAAAAAAAAAAAAAAAAAAAAAAACTCGTAAACTGGAACAGAACATTAATGTGAATAGAAAAATCACAGTGATCCCTAATTTTGAGTTGCACATATATGTATGAATGTGGTGAGATGGTTTATTAGCATTATCCAAGAAATGTTTTACGCATTGATGCCCGCTTATGTTCAGAAGAGCGAAAGAATGACTATGAACCATCTCCGAACGTTTCTGTCGACGTTGTCACCAACTATACCAGACAAACGACATAAAATATTATGTACTCCCTCGTCTAACACTAGAAGTAGGCATTTTATCCGACAATTTGGTTACTTTATAAAGATATACGCACTCAAAATCATCCACATCTTGATCTAAAAATTAAAAAAATTGATAATATGGTACTTTGTAACAGTTTTTGATAAGAAAACTTGAAAAATTTCAATACCCAAAGAATAAGACCATCGGGCGCAACCATTCTGACAGATTACGCGGACGCTAAGGCTGGAAACATAATGGAACGGCGAGCAAAGCGGCGAAAATACACTCTCTATAGATAGCGTTGCTCTATCTTCGCTTTGCTCTCCACTATGCGCGGTCCCATATGTTAACTTGTGTTTGTTTTCGCCGCTTTGCTCGCCGCTCCACTATGTTTCAAGCCTAAGTAACACCACATAACTCACGAGTAAAACACCGACAGGCCGTTCGGTTAGAAGAAGGTAAAAGAGGAAGCTACTGAGGGCCATGGCTCATTTAAAGAAATACCTGAGTTGCTATCAATAAGAAAATGCCCTCTTCATCTCACAGATTAAATGCGCCCGATGGAGGGTTAAAACATATCATTTTTGTCGAGTTTATATCGGTCTTGAATCTCCAACTTAAGTAATTCAGTAACTTGTTAAATTCTCATTCTCCATTTAAAAGAACTAAATTGAATTACTGTTACAGCTATTATCGAAATTATCTTGCTTTACACCTTAAGCTTTTTATCTGTATCCTTACTTGGCAACCCTCCAGATCATATCTGCGATAGACTGCTCAATGTCTATACGATGGGTAATACAATTCTCCCCGAAGTGGGGGAAACTTAAGCCCGTTTTTTGTTTTACTGGGTTGTTAAGCTTAAGCACTCAGTGCTTCTATTGTTTGCAGAAATACCCCATCCATTACGGCGGTATGTCAGCTTCTACTCAACAGTGAGCAGTCTTCATGGAAATGTAACATAAGCGATGACAGATATCACTCGTTAATGAACATCATTTACAATAAGTACTCAAATCGTATGGGAATTGAAGAAACGAGAAGGTAGACCCAATAGTCAAGAAATGTATGAAAAATACTATTAGACCAGCGTTTCCCAACCTGTGGTACGCGAGTTGCTGGTTGGTGGTACGCGAAAAATAATCTATAATGGTGGACATTAAAAATTGAATCATAAAAATACCAGAGAAACGTTTTTTTCCGATAATACATTATTTTAATTAATAATATTATGCAGTAAAATTGTTAATATTTACAGTAATAAGGTTGGTCTGCTTCAAGATATACGAGAAAATATAATAGCACATTTAACTGGATTAAAATTGTCTTTCATGGAGTATTTTCCAAAACCCGAAAACACAAATGATAATTGGATTTCAAACCCTTTCTACAAAGAAATTTAGGAAAAGCTACATCATTATCAATAAAAGATAAAGAAAATTTAATAGAATTATCATGTGACAGAACTTAAATGATAACTATGTAAAAATCTGCTTAAAGAGACTGTAATGAGTAAGCTCTATCCAAGCAACATTAAATTTAATTGGTACTTACAGGTAGTTGAATGCTTAAAAGAAATTAATTTCGAAGATTTGGGCACAAATATAATAATCCTAAAGCAGAACTTTGTAAATTAATTAATTATTTTGAAGAGAAAAATATGTACGCAATTTTAAATTATTTAAAATAATAATAATAATAATAAAATAACACACTCGGAATAACAAATTTGCACGAAATACAATCATTTTAACGAATTGGTACAATTTAGCATGATGTCCTCTACCAAGTGGTAGAGCACATCACGCAAGCCAAAAAAGGTTGGGAAACGCTGTATTAGACAATTCCCTTCTAGAGGAGTGAGGACTTGCTATTGTACGAGTCTGACAAACAAGCAAATATTGTATCTCATCCCCTATTCTCTCTCAATCCTTATTATCCTGAATCCTCCTTTGTCTGTAACGCTCCCCATCCATATCGTCCAGAAATTCCTCTCCTATCCGCTTTCTGGAAGAACGTCAACCGTTCTAGGTAACCTTAAAAGTTATCCATAATAAGTTACTTTGTGCACAACCAGAATTTTTAAATTTAGTATAACAACTGGGACAGTATAGAAAGATTCGTTCACTGATTGACACCGTAATTAATGCATTTTATAGAGACCATAAATCTGAACGAAATAATTATAAAAGAAACGTTCCAAAATATTTATTGGTTAATCATTGGCCATTTCAGTAAGAGAATCTAAAGAAGCAGGTGGAAGAATAGGAAACCTTTGATAAGCGCTATAAATGTTGATCTATCATCCATCTTCTACACCGGAAGATTGTCTACAGCTCCATAGTTATATTTCCGCTCTTCATTGTATTTCCGCTTTTTACACTGCCAACCCAAGATTGATGAAGCTGTGGGTGTAGGCTAGCAATTCAGGGTTTTTATCAGCTAGAATTGTGTAGGTCCCATCCTTCCCTTAAGTTCTTTATTTAGTTTTTTTCTTTTGTCCCTTTATGCTTATCGCGCTCTTCCGGAAAACTAATATATACATTATAGTTTAATTTACTAGCCGATAACTTATATAATGTCTAAGATGATAAGAATAATGTCTGAGGAGATTCTTTAATGATCGTATTTTTCACTTTTTTTGACACTACGAATTTTCCTTAACTTAGTACATGTATCGCCATCTATATAACATTATATTGGACTAGAACTTTAATTATAAAAATTATTTTTGGGGTATTCTTGGAGATATGGTGGGGGTAGACTTCCCTTTGACGTTTTATTTATTGTGCTACATGATTTATATATGATTTAACTAATATGTTGTTTAGAATTAAATTTTAAATGAAATTTAATGAATATATTAGTAACTATAGTCACTCATGTTTGCCCTTTTCTTTCTTAATATGTGACTTTCCATCAGCCACTATGAATGATCTTATGATTCCTCCCCTCTCAAGCAAAATTATGACGTTTTTTTTACCTGTGACTACATTACCCAATACCCAATATTAATGCCGCCATAGTTCATCTAAACTTTTTTTTGAAATTGAAATGAGAATTTATTTACAGTTTAAAAGAAAGATACAAATTGTAGAAAAGGAGGTTTCAGGCTGCAGTAGGCACTAATAGTAGTACACTCCACAACCTTAATATTTACTTTGGTAAATCTGTCCAAACTTACATACTAAGGCAAAAAAAAAAACTTACTACGTAGACTAAGGATTCAAGATTGACGAGGAATCGGTCAAATAAAAAAATAACTCCTTCTTTTTGCTAACGTTTCGACAAATATATTGTCTTCTTCAGGGCCTCTGGATATTACTAATACAGAAATACAAACAATTTAGAGAATCAGTAACATAGAAAATCAGTAATATATATAAAAAATAATAAATTAATAATTATATATATACGAGGGTCGTTTGAAAAGTCCGTGCAAAGTCAGAGAGATAGCACTACTGGCGCGTATCGAGGTTATGTTTAGTTAGTAGCATCTCTTGGAAGAACACACACCAAGTTTCAGCTTGAATAGATCGGTCTATTTCTTTGTGTTTGGCATTCGTTTGAATCGAGGAAGTCGAGTGATTTTCAAAAAATGGACGAAAAAGAATTTCGTGTGTTGATTAAACACTACTTTATGAAAGGCAAAACGCCTCAGGAGACTAAAGAGAAGCTTGATAAACATTATGGTGACTCTGCACCTTCGATTAGAACAGTTTATAAGTGGTTTCAAAATTTTCGGAGTGGCCATATGGGCAAAAGTGACGCTGAACGTTCTGGACGCCCTGTTGAGGTTACTACTCCAGAAATCATTGATAAAATCCATGATATGGTGATGGATGACAGAAGAGTGAAGGTGCGTGAGATTGCTAGTGCTGTGGGCATCTCGAATGAACGGGTACATAATATTTTGCATCAACATTTGGACATGACAAAGCTATCCGCAAGATGGGTGCCGCGATTGCTCACGCTTGACCAAAAACGAAATCGTGTGAAGTGTTGCAAAGACAGTTTGCAGCTGTTCCAGAAGAATCCGCAGGACTTTAAGCGTCGTTTCGTCACTGTGGATGAAACATGGATACATCACTACACTCCTGAGAGCAAAGAACAATCTAAACAATGGGTTACCAAGGGGGAATCTGCGCCAAAAAAGGCGAAGACCGTTCCTTCGGCCGGAAAGATGATGGCGACTGTCTTTTGGGATTCGCAAGGAATAATCCTCATCGACTATCTGGAAAAGGGTAAAACTATTACAGGTGCATATTATTCATCGTTATTGGACCGTTTGAAAACCGAGCTGCAAGAAAAACGCCCACGATTGGCCCACAAAAAAGTCCTTTTCCATCACGACAACGCACCAGCTCACACCTCAGCAGTTGTGGTCGCAAAATTAATGGAAATAGGGTTCCAACTCGTTTCACATCCCCCCTATTCTCCAGACTTGGCTCCCTCGGACTACTATTTGTTCCCCAATATGAAGAAATGGCTGGCGGGAAAAAGATTTTATTCAAACGAGGAGGTGATTGCAGAAACGAATGGCTATTTTTCAGACTTGGACAAATCCTATTATTCGGAAGGGATCAACAAACTAGAGCAGCGTTGGACGAAGTGTATAAGCCTAAAAGGAGACTGTGTTCAAAAATAAAAAAGGTTTACCCCAAAAAATTAAGTAGTTTTTATTTTTGCACGGACTTTTCAAACGACCCTCGTATATATACAAGGTGAACCAGTAACTATTGTCCATAGGCCTATTGTTCTTGAATGACGTCACTTTAATTTTTTTTTTCTAAAATCATTACTTTTATCCAATAAAAATGTTATTACTCAGAAAGTTTTAGTCCGAATTCGATTCTGATGTCACGGTTAGAAAGACAGATAAATTTTCTAAAAATTGACTCCATTTAGAAGCATATTTGTACTTGTTTAAAATATTTCCTAAAATTTTCTCAAATATTTCAGAGAGTTTAGAATTTTTTTTTTTTTTAAGTGCAATTTGTGACCTTTGACTTCCTTATTTTAAGACAATCTACTTTAAAAATTGACTACAGGTCCATCTAGAAGAGTTTTCAATGAATTAAACAACTTGCAAACTAACACTATTGAGTGCTCGTGAACACGTTTTCTTGTAAAACAAACGTAATTTCTCATACGAAGCTAAAAGGAATCCTGGAAAATGATATACCGTTTGAAAGCCCATTAAACAAGGTAACTTTTATAAAAAGTGGCCAGCACCTAGGTCGAGTTTTCTTAAAAATTTCGATTACTTTTATGTTTCCAGCATCCGGAGGAAGATTGAGGCTGTTTGGAGAATTACTTATGCTTCAAAATGGTGTCAGTTTTTCGAAAATTTATCTGTCTTTCTAACCGTGTCATCAGAATTGAATACGGACTAAAACTTTCTGAGTAATAACATTTTTATTGGAAAAAAGTAATGATTTTAGAAAAAAAATTTAAAGTGACTTCATTCCAGAACAGTGGAAAATATGAAGTTGGCCAATACGTCATTGAACTCCACTTTAGATGTACTACACACAGTAGGCCTATGGACAATACTTACTCTTACTGGCTCACCCTGTATATAAATACAATAAATTCTTTATAATTATTGAAAACTTACGTGGCTATGCGGGTTAGTTGAATTACAGAAACTAAGAGCGAGAACTGGAGAAGAGGTAAATATATACAGATATAGCGGGACTTACACGGGAATTTTGGTAATAACAATGGGTAGTATCCAGGCCCTAAAGAAGACAATATATTTGTTGAAACGCTGACGAGTTGTTTTTTTTTATTTAACCGATTCCCTCGCCAATCTTGAATCCTTAGTCTAATAATTTACGGGTCACGAAGCCTATATATTCTTACTACATAGAGTTAATTAAAGTAAGATATGCTTTAGCATTTTGTGCTTGTATTTTTTTTTATAACCAAAAGAACTTAAGTTATAATCTACAATGTATTTTGTATATGAAGTTAGAGACTATGTGCTCAGGAAGTTACAAAGTTTTCCGTAGCGTTACAGATAAACGTAAGACAATGCTGGGCAACATCAAGTGCTCTACATGTACAAGTATATAATCTGGGGTGTCCGGGGATATGACCCGAAATATTATTAAGCATTTATTTTAGACTCTTTGTAACTTCCCCGTAGTTGGTACGACAATTATTAGACCACACAAATTTCTAAGGGTAGTTAAGTAAAAACTTATCCTAGATTAGATCAAATTAAATATTTTTCTCTGAAAGATTTTTTTCATGATGAAAACCATGTTTAAGAGTTACTCGAAACTCAAGTATTATACAGTAACTAAACATTCCTAGTTTTGCTTCAATTACAAATTACATTCCATGCAATGTCCACAAACTGCTGTTTGCTGTCCGCCGCTGACAGTGGTCATATTTCAAACCTGCTCCAATAGCATCAAATTAAAGGTCCCCCACATACACTACATATATAAGCACACGGCCATACATTTTGAAGCCTGAATTCAAAATACATTGAATTAAATTCAACACTTTAAAGTTACCTGTATCCCTAAGTGTACTTGTCTGTAAAATTCACTCGTTGTTCAAGGTAAAAGTTGACATGGCTTTTCCTTCCAATAACATTGTTTACTGTTTACATTTTATTGATCAACCCTAAGCATAAATAAATACAAATCTATTATAACCCTCAACTGGTATCGTCGGGTCAAATTTGATCCGCTCGTTTTTCTATTGTGTTGCATTTGGTAGGAATTAACTATAAACATCTCCTCTTCTCTGAATTCTCCTCTTTCATCCTCAACCAACAATCGACCATAAAAATCAGTCGTTCTTGAGCAGTGCAAGTAAATAAAATATAGGTTTTGGGTCAAAATAATTCCTCGCACGTTACAGATCACTTATCCGAATTGCTTGTTTATATTGTAATTATAAAATTATTTTACAGTTCTCTGGCTATTAACAATTAAAAGAAGCTCATTATCTTTTTTTTTCAGTAAATAAGTAACTCTTAAATAATATTTTTTTTAAAAAACAGTATTTCCGTCTATCATACAGACTTTACATCCAATTACCAAATTAGGTGTCGAGAACGGAGGTGACTAGCAAACATACTTTACTATAAATTTCTCATATTAACCATTAAACAAAATACAAGAGCTAGACTAGTACCGCAATACATCTTAGCTTTGCGGGTCTAGCCTATAACCGCCTAACATACTTTACTATAAATTTCTCATATTAACTATTAAATAAAACCCAAGAGCTAGACTAGTACCGCAATACATCTTAGCTTTGCGAGTCTAGCCTATAACCGCCTAACATACTTTACTATAAATTCCTCATATTAACCATTAAATAAAATCCAAGAGCTAGACTAGTACCGCAATACATCTTAGCTTTGCGAGTCTAGCCTATAACCGCCTAACATACTTAACTATAAATTCCTCATATTAACCATTAAACAAAATACAAGAGCTAGACTAGTACCGCAATACATCTTAGCTTTGCGGGTCTAGCCTATAACCGCCTAACATACTTTACTATAAATTTCTCATATTAACTATTAAATAAAATCCAAGAGCTAGACTAGTACCGCAATACATCTTAGCTTTGCGAGTCTAGCCTATAACCGCCTAACATACTTTACTATAAATTTCTCATATTAACTATTAAATAAAATCCAAGAGCTAGACTAGTACCGCAATACATCTTAGCTTTGCGAGTCTAGCCTATAACCGCCTAACATACTTAACTATAAATTCCTCATATTAACCATTAAACAAAATACAAGAGCTAGACTAGTACCGCAATACATCTTAGCTTTGCGAGTCTAGCCTATAACCGCCTAACATACTTTACTATAAATTTCTCATATTAACCATTAAACAAAATACAAGAGCTAGACTAGTACCGCAATACATCTTAGCTTTGCGGGTCTTGCCTATAGCCGTTTAACTCAGGGGGCGGCAACCTATTTCAAGTAGAGAGCCATTTCTCCTTGAATAATTTTAGTAAATCTTACCAAGAGCCGCAAGGATGATAGTGTAAAAAACTCTGTAGATCATTTGTAATCACAAATTATTATTTTATGATACTCAGTAGCATTTAAATGTTTTATATATTATTTTCACATATTGCAAAGTAAATAAACAAATAAATAATAACTTAACGAATGAAAGGACGGCAGTCTTACCATATAAATCAAGTACTTTATTTTGATATTGTATAATTCTATTCAATTTCGAACCTATCACTTTAAAATTATTTTTGAAAAAATACCTTTAATAAATGAAATTTTCATTCGTTTCAATAAAATTAAACTATACAATATATTTTGGACAGGCTGAAGAGCCACACAATTTGGATTAAAGAGCCGCTTGTGGCTCGCGAGCTACGGGTTGCCGACCCCTGGTCTAACACACTTTACTATATATTTCTCATATTAACCATTTAATAAAATCCTAGGCCTCTAGACCGGGCACCAAACCTACCAAACCAACAATACATCATAGCTTTGCGGGTCTTGCCTATGAACTCTTTTAATTTTAATAACTTGTAATTAAATAACAGAAGAAATTATAACCGGTTTACCATCTTTTATTTTTAATTATTTTTCTTGAAAACTTATTTTATTATAGTCTTAAGAAAAAGGTTTTTTGAAAAATCATTGTCTAAACAAATTTTCTTTTTTTTTATATAAAAAAAAAAAAAAGGAAATAGACTAACGGCTCCGCCATTTTTATTACTTTCGAAAAAGTAGTAAATCGAATGTAACACGTGTACCGAACGTAAATAAGAATTTCTTTGTCAAATGTCAACTTGATTTTTTTTTTTTTAACCTTACGTAAGTAATAAAAATAAAACTTCCCAGACAGGAAGTATAACGATCTTAATCTTGCTAGAGCAACTGCTGTCAGGTTAATAACGGATATTCCCTCTAAGGTACACATTTTTTTCATGTAGATTATATTTAATTTTGGAGCTTTGACCCCGGTAGCTCTTGTTTTTAGAGGTTGCGCCTGAGATGTGGATTTTAGAAATTATTAACTCTTTTTCTATGAATGTGTGGGTGTACACGTGGTCAGGCATAACTTTAATAAATATTAAAAACTGAGATGGAACTTGTTTTATTTAAATTACATTGTATTGAGATTTATTGTCGTCAAATTGTTCTTTATTCTTTGCACTTTCTCACGTTTTTTTTGTTTGTCTTTTTGTTTTTTAAGTTTAAAATAAATTGCCAAAAAATGAAAAAATAATTGCCAGTTTTCAGTCGTGATACATTTATTCTGCTTTGAGCTTTCGACCTAGGGCAGGGGTCGGCAACCCGTAGCTCGCGAGCCACAAGCGGCTCTTTAATCCAAATTGTGTGGCTCTTCAGCCTGTCCAAAATATATTGTATAGTTTAATTTTATTGAAACGAATGAAAATTCCATTTCTTAAAGGTATTTTTTCAAAAATACTTTTAAATGTGATAGGTTCGAAATTGAATAGAATTATATTAAAATAAAGTACGGAATTTTATATATTGTAAGACTGCCGCCCATTCATTCGTTAAGTTATTATTTATTCGTTTATTTACTTTGCAATATGTGAAAATAAATGTATAAAACATTTAAATGCTACTGAGTATCATAAAATAATAATGTGTGAATACAAATGATCTACAGAATTTTTTTTCACTATTATCCTTGCGGCTCTTGGTAAGGTCTATTAAAATTATTTAAGGAGAAATGGCTCTCTACTTAAAATAGGTTGCCGACCCCTGAGACCTAGGGACTAGGGTCATCTTCGGGGCTAGTTTACAAAGTATTATTTTACATTACAGGATTGGCGTGTCTTCTGTTTTGTCTGTTCATGGACTGAGTGTGATCGGTATGTGACAAGACAGAAGACACACCAACCCTGTAATGTAAAAATATTACTTTGTAAACTAGCCCTGAAGATGGACCTAGTCCCTAGGTCGAAAGCACGGCAGAATAAATGTATCACGACTGAAAACTGGCAGTTATTTTTTTCATCCTATTGAAAACTACGAATCAGTCGCCAAAAATAATGAACAGCTATTATAAAATTACTTTATCGCGTTTAGACATTTGTAGATTGTATTAAAAGGGCGGTTCCACCAAAAAGGGGAAGGGACGCAGGCAATCCAAAATGCCTATTGTTCCCCGCCCATCCCTCATCTCATGAGAGATACTGGGGCTTTAAAGCAACAAATCCAGCTTAAGGGAGCATGGCGACTCAATCGCTACAGTGCACTGAATAAACCTAGAAAGTTCTGGTTAAGATTACCAGATGCTACAATCTCCGTTAGGGACACATTTGACCTTCCGAAGACGAGAAATATAGTTTTAGAATAAACGGGGCACACCTCTACAAAGTCCTGCACAGTCTCATTGGACTCACCACAGCCAGCGCAAATTGGCGAGTGGGTAAGGCCGCATTTGAAAAGATGGTACGCTAAATTCGCATGTCCACTCACAACACCTGAACCAACTGGCGGTTCCGGGACCTGCTAAAACCAACTATAACCGTTTTTGACAGGCCAAGAATTTCTTTAGTCTGACGGTAGTCAGCTCGGGGTTCTCCACCGTTTCCGATGTTCTTTCAAAATCCACTGCTCCACCTCTGTCCTACAACAGGTCGATAGGATACAGGCGATAATGGGCTGAGGAGTCACTTGTTATCATCGCAGCTCCTTCCTTTGCTGTTTCATCAGCAAGTTCGTTACCCGAAATCCCGGAGTGACCAGAGGGGACCAAGCAACCGAAACAGTATTCAGAGCTCCTAACAAATTGCGAGGAGCGTTTAGATATTTAATGAAAAGATTTACAATTAATCAGTCGTTGTGGGTGGTGACCAAGAATATATCCACAGCATCCACTCTGGTTGTGTTTGCAAGAGAAGACCAAAAGAGTACCCCGAGTGGCCACTGTCCGTTCCTCTCATCCTCTCCCTTGATTCCTTCCTCGTAATCCCTTCTAACCTCATTTCATCCTTTTAAATTCATCCCGGGTATGAAAAAAAAAAAAAAAAACTGAGAAAATGGGTTTCATAGGTGAAGACCACCCAGTCTAAGGGAGTAAACCCTAAAAGGAAATCCTGGTCCTCCTAGTAGGGGGGCCTGATGCGCCGGGACAGACCCCCGTGACCATCGCAAAAGCAAAAACACGATTACCACGATAACAAAAACAAAACACTCACCGCACAAACCGCCTAAATCGTTCAAGATATTTTTGTAAACTAAAAGTAGCCTATAGACAAAATAAAACAGTCCATAATTAAAAAAAATAAAATAAAATATTCTCCATCTTTATATACGTACAAAAAAGAAAAAAAGTAAGTGGCGGTTTTGATATTCTTTTCTTTCAAACATGGACATATCGATCGCGACCATGAGAAGTGGAGTTCGACTTAGCTTAGTAAACAAGTCGTAATCCTACTTTACTTTGGGGGGGGTAGCCCGTGCCCTGCAGGGAGTTGAAGATATAAAGCTTGGGCCCCTTCTCCGTACCGCACCACTAAACATATATAAGTATATAAACTAAGTTGTAATGGTGTATATATATGTAACTTTCAAATAACAAACAAGGCCTCCTTTATCTGTTCTGCCTTCTTATCATGTTCGTCTCTCTCTCTGTGTTTGGGTTTTTTATGTATTATTTTGACAATTATTGCTAAAGCAATAAAACATTGATTATTTGGAGAATTTTAAATTCAGAAAGTTTTTTTATTATTATTATTACTGTTATTATTACTGTTATTACTATTTTCTTTTCTAGTTCAATTTTAGTTGTTTTCCAAAGTTGTTTTCAACTTTTCTGTAAGTCATTGGTCTCTATTTCCAATCATTTTCTTTTCCCCTTCTCCTTTAATAATACCCACAGTCACCAGTTTATTAGTGAGGAAAAACTTTATTGGTAATCTCTTGGGTTTTCATTATTTAAATTGAACTTTTTTAAGTCTGGTATATTTTTTGGTTTGTATTTACGTGTTTCCATTTTATTTGTAGATGATGTGTGAAGAGTGCAATTATTTCATTTATGTCTGCTCATAGACTCAGACAAAATACAGAAGACACACCAACCCTTTAATGATGTAAAATATTACATTGTCAATTAGCCCGGATTAGCCGCTAGGTCGAAAGCTTGGCATAATAAAAATATATCAATGACTGAAACTGGCAGATATTTTTTCATCCTATTGAAAACTACACTCAACAGCAAAAAAACCGGACACTCAGATTTGGTCTCATAATTTTGTTAAATACGTTAATCTTTTTAATTTATGGTAAGAATTGGTTTATTTATAAGTTATTTACACAAAATCTGCCACAGATGACTAATTTTTATTAATTATTAACACAAAATTATAAAATAAAGAAAAAATAAGAAATTAACACATTTTTTTTTAAACTTTATTCTTCATTTTTATCAGGTTTTCTGACAAGGGATGTTCTTCTAATAGCGGGTATTTCTGTCTCCTCTATGGCGAAGGGCCCTAATCCTGTCAGGCAGAGAAGAAATTAAATTTTGGACGTACTCCACCGGCAGAGCATCCCATTCTTCACGAAGAGCAATTTGGAGCTGATTTAAGTCACTAGGAGGAGGATGACGATGTCTAACATGCCTTCCTAAATTATCCCATAAATGGTCTATGGGATTCATATCGGGAGTTCGTGTAAGCCAGTCCAGAACTGTGATTCCCACTTGCTCCAAGTATTAGGTAACAATTCTGGCGGTATGTGGGCGAGCATTATCCTGCATCAAAATGAATTGGTCACCAATAAATGGAGCCAACGGGATCACAGCCTGTAGGAGCACTTCCTCAATGTACCTCCGAGCAGTCAGAGCTCCCATTATCAATGAAAATCAGTTCAGTTACGGGCGTGGAAATTGATTTCACCCTAAACCATAACTGATCTCCTTTCGAAAGGTCGTGACTCGCGAAGAGTACATTGAACAAATCGCTCCCATGATCGTCTTCACACTCTGTCTCGATCGTCTGAGTGGTATAGACCAAAGCGAGACTCATCTGTGAATAAAACTGTTCCCCATTGCACTACAGCCCAATGAAAATGCTGGTTGGCAAATAATCGCCTTTCTCTACAATGCCTTTCCAGGAGTTGGAGCCCTGTCGCGGAGCGCCTTGCTTCAAGTCCACGCTCCCTCAGTCTCCGCCATACTGTGTCCGAGCTAACACGCGTATTTCGCGCCACTTGAAGCCTGTCCCGAACCTCAGGAGCAGTTAAATGGCGGTCTCTCAATACTGAGAGCGTGATAAATCGATCGTCAACTTCAATTGTGGCCCTTGGTCGGCCACTGCCAGCCCTCCGTTCATAACTGCCAGTCTCCCGGAAACACCGAATGCATCATTAATGGCGGACTTCGCTACTCCCAAGTGTTTCTGCGATAGATCGGACGCTCCGGTCTTCTCTTGCCAAGGCATCAGCTCAGGCTACGTCTACATTCGAAAGAACCATTATTCTGGACCAAAATAAAAAAAAATCACGTCTATTAATGACAGAAAGGCGAAGTTAATAAATTAAAGATCTTTAAAGGTGCGAAAACCTGCTTACAGTTTAGAAGAGTTCCGTCAGGTAAAGCAGCCTCAAGACAAATAAGCCACATCTGAGTCTTATCTCATGCCCTACTAATCCTGAAGGGATTAGTCCAATGGACTTAGACCCTTCCTTCTCTGTAATAACCAGATTACCCACAAAAGCAAACACATTACTGATAATCAGCTTTTAATATAAAAAATATTAAGTGTCCGGTTTTTTTTGCTGTTGAGTGTATGAATCAGTCACCAAAAATAATGAACAGTAAT
This sequence comes from Rhodnius prolixus, assembly GCF_049639745.1. NCBI lineage: Eukaryota > Metazoa > Arthropoda > Insecta > Hemiptera > Reduviidae > Rhodnius > Rhodnius prolixus. The sequence goes on along the minus strand of NW_027411583.1, from coordinate 5,727,860 downwards.
TCATTTATTTATTTATTATTACCTATACTTTTTTTTATTACCTGATTTCCTGTAAAACTATGAAAATTATTTTAAATTTCTGTTTTAGACTTAGTTGAGTTAATTTTTATAGTATTTACATAGTCTTCACACTCAAACGTCAAACTCCACCACCTGTCTTCTTACATCATACACCTATCCCACCAGCCGAGACCATGTGCGGTACCTTGGAATGTACCTAGACAAGAGACTTACCTGGAACCCCCCATACGAGACTTAAACGTACCGAACTAAACAAACGATACAAACTTCTAGCCAGATTACTCGACAAACGCTCAAAACTCTCACTACAGAACAAAAACGATGACTCTATACAGCTCTTCTCACCACCAATATGGGACTTACGGACTCGGAACTTTACGGAACAGCTAAAAAATCCAATATCAATAGACTGCACGAACACTCCAATCCAAAATACTCCGCCGCATAGTGGACGCTCCATTCTATGTCAGCAACCACACAATCCATACAGATCTCCAAATTCCACTCATCTCCGAACTTACCAAAATCCGATATAAAAATTTTCATCAAAAACTCTCACTTCATCCCCCAACCCTTTAGCTGCAAACTTGTCTTTCAACTACAGCTACCCTCCAATCCTCGAAGACGGCTGAGGCCCCGTGACCAACAGGGTGACTAATGGCGGCCATCACTGGATGACCGTCCATTCACGTCTGCCACCTTACTCTATATACATTTATCCCATTTACTTGTTGTACCCTGTAGGTACAGCTGTAAATTACAATAAAAGGATAAATAAATTTAAAAAAAATCTGTTAATTCAATAATTTGCGAAAATGAGTCTTTACCTCAATAATATTTTGAGAATAGATTTTCTGAAAGCCTAAGAAACTACAGGTAACTCAAAAGTTTGTAATCTGATTTTTGTTGACTGTCTCTTTTGATTCTAACGTTTTGACCGAAATCGATCAAAACGGATCTGTGATATTATGTTAGCAATTTCACAAATTTTTCTGAAAAGTGGCTGGCAATTACGAGTACTTTATTTAAACTTATAAATTGCTGCTCCGGAAATCTCAATTTAAAGGTAATTAATCAATAATTGTAGATCGTACCGTTCAGATTGATTTTTGGTTCCTGTTTCCGCATTCTGTGGCTGCTAGTCTTTTCACATTTTCAATTTTTTTAGTTTTCTGGGGTTTTTCTGAATAAAAATCTCATACCGGAAGTTTTTTTTGGGGGGGGGGGATTATCGAGTGTAATAAAACCTCCAAGTTAAAGAAAATACCTTCATTAGATATTTAATTAAGGGTAAATCGTGGTGATGTCTCAGCAAAATGTTTTATTCATTAAAAAAAACTAAAAAAAAAAACATGAAATGCATGTTGCATGCAACTGTCTTATGATCGATGCAACATACTCCTCTATTCATCGATCAATTTAAAATTTACATTGCCAACTATCAACTAACTGTGACTCATAGGGTAAAAATGAAAATAAAAACTTCTTTTACTATAATTTGTAATCCCTAATTTCTCAGCTGGTCGTTGAAGGTTTGCATGAAGGTGACATCTGCCACCTAAATTCTAGAGCAGGATCTAGAGTTCATGTCAGTTTAAGAGGTTTTGAAGTAAATTAGCGCCCTTAAGATAAATGTAGACAGCAATAGAAACTAAGATTACCAGAACAGAATTCTGAATTCCCACGCGGAGGTCCCGGGTTCGAATCCAGCTGCTGGCCCTTAGATTTTTTTTCTTTTTCTAGGAGCTTCTTACGGTTCACGGTACGGTGATAAACACAGTTGTCTGTAATGAGTGAATACTTTTTGAAAGCCCAGATTTTTTTTTTGGCATTGGCTTCCGCCATACAGCCAGCAGCATCGTCTAGGAGCTTATCACTAGAATATCACTCACTCTCCATTCTTACTTATAAATACATTCGCTTCACACATTCATCCCTCTACTATATACAACTATTTACTTACAAACTTACAACTAATGGATGGATCAGTACCTCTATATTCCTGCCATCCTTATAGCTTAACCGAAATTAAAATCACCGTAATCCTTCTCTAATCATATTCTTCCATTCATTCTAATCGGCTATAACTTTTAAACACCTTCATATTTCTTAGCTAGCTCTGCTACAGATTTAAGCAAATAGATGTTGGTGGAGAATATTATGTCTTCGTAGCCGAAATGGTGCATCTAAATTAAAGTGACCACATTTTCATTGAGACAAAGCGGGACAAATGAGAATTACAATTTAGTTATATATATTTTATTGTATACATTCATATACTTGTTCTAAAATGTATTTATTATTAATTATTGATAACTATAAAAATATTTGTAAAAAATAATAATTTGAACATCATGATTTTTAATCAAATTAAATTTTTTATTTAATGATTTTCTTTCACGGTCATATTTTTGATCCGAGTGAATACTTTGCAATAGATTCGGATCATTTATTAAAATGTCGTGAAATATTTCACATGAATTGGTCAAATTATATTTTACACTTAATATAGATTTTAAAGTTTTAATGTTCAACTGCGTTTTTTCAGTTGTCCATATTTTATTGATACTAGAAAAAGCACGTTGTGTTGCTGCATTTGTTCCTGGAAGGGAGAGCGCGAATTCTACAGTTTTCAAAATATTTTGATAAGGAATATTATTTTGTTTAAAATGAAGGAATAACTCCGTCCATTTTTTGTCTTTTACTACATTTGCAGACAATCAACATTTAATTTTTTCATCTGTAACATATCTTTTTACCAATGACACCTCATCAAAAAGATCATTTTCGCAAATATTATTTTTCGGAAAATGGTTACTAATATATTCTAAAGATTTTTCCACATATTATCTGAATTAAGCCGAGACGTAACGACAATGATCGAACATCACCGAGTAAATCTAACTCGGTACATAGCCTAATTTAGTTTACTCTGCATGCATTTTATGTGCTTTTTTTAATGTATTTTTTATTTCTTTATATTCACCATAATATTTAATAAATAATAGGTAATATATTTTTACAGTACATTTTAAATAAGAAATGCAGATATTTTTTAAAAAGCGGGACATTTTTAAAAATCGGCGGGACGCGGGACAGCCCACCAAAAAGCGGGACTGTCCCGCCAAAATCGGGACGTGTGGTCACTTTAATCTAAATACCTGTATAAGTCGTCAAACATTCGTTTCCTTTCTACCATACAACGTGGACATATTATTATATTGTTTGAAATCCTCCTCCTCATTGCAATCAACGCAAAGAGGAGGAGGATCTCTTATTGATTCTATGAAGATACGATCCGCACACCACGTGGTTCGCTCAGATGTTGACGCGCCCTAAATTGAAAACAAAAAAATTAACTAAAATATTTAATCCCTACTAATATTTTTAAAGAAAGATGCAGAGAGCAATGTTGGCTTAGGCCAGGCGAGTAAACCCTAAATTAAAATCGTAGGATATTCCCAACTAGCGAGTAAAAAGTAATCTGTGGTAATGAATCTTCGAAGGATGAATTTAAAAAAAAAGAAGAGAAACAGGTACATTACTTTTGAAACAGTCTAGTCTGGCGAAAGTCTAGTGCAATTATAATTGCTTTACATGAAATCAGATTGAAAGGAAGTCTCCACATTCCGATCCTCTTATCGCTACACGAACTCTACAAACACACATCAACCACTTACAGGACTGGCTTTTCAAATGGAGAATCAAAACCAACGTTACGAAGTCTAAGTTTATAGTATTTACTCTCAGACGGAAAATCCTACCTCCTGTCATCTTGAACCAAACTCCTATACCAGCTGTGGACAAAGTACGTTACCTTGGACTGCACCTAGACAAACGGTTGACATGGAATCCCCATACTAGACTGAAAAGACAAGAAGCTAACCAACGCTACAAACTTCTCGCCAGACTACTTGACAAACGTTCGAAACTTAACCTACATAACAAAAGACTCTTATATCTAATGTTACTGCGACCCATTTGGTCATACGGCATCGAAGTATGGGGATCGACTAAGCGTTCCAACTCACTACGCCTCCGGACATTACAGTCAAAAATACTTCGAAAACTTCTTAACGCTCCGTTCTATGTATCTAACCTCACTATCCATAATGACCTCAAAATTCCTTTCATTACAGATCTTGCTAACACTCGTTTCTTCAAATTTCATTCCTCTACAGCAGCTCATCCTAACCCTCTCATAGATCACCTATCTTCCTCCACATTACCAGGTAATCCTCTAAGGAGATTGAAGAGAAGATGGCCTCGTGATCTTCTCTTATCTTAAGCACGTTACTGGAGTGGCACCACTGGGTGCCTTCTCCAATCATGATTTCCCGTTATTTCTTTTCCCTTTCACCGTATTTGCTTGTTGCAACAACTGTTGCAGTGGTAAATTGCAATAAAAGATTAAAAAAAAAAAAAAAAAAAGAAAGGAAGTCGTTGATTTGAAAAAGTGTGTTCTTCACAACAGGAAACAACAAATTAGAATTTGTCTGGATATTGTTTGGATTCTTTGAAATGAATTATTGGAAAACAATAGATAGATCGATATTCAATATTATTCTATTTCCTTGATTATTACTGTCGTTCATGTTTGAATTCGTGTGAAGTTAGAAGATAAATAGGGGCTTCCGTTTAATTGCTTTTTTCCCCCCCTTTTGCGATAAATTGATGGAGTTTTATGAACACCAGATAGGCATAAATCCATTATTAGATTACCTGGTGATAAATAGGCTAAATAAATCACATTGCCTTCTTCCTGTAAAAGTAGATTACCTTGTAGCTTCTCCCACACACAGAAGTTAACTAGCTATATCAGCGTCCTTACTCAACCAGTAGAAGTATAAACCAATAGCTCCTCCAGTCCAAGTTTCCTCCCTTCATTATCGTGACTGTGATATGGTGTCACGAAGAGCAATCTCAGGATATAGCTTTCTGGTAGGTTATATCTGCTAGCTAAATTTATGAGTCTCTTGGACGACGGTCATTTGGGCATCCAGAACTGAGTCTATCCATTTAGGCGTAGCAACGACAGACAGGAGCCAGTTCTTCACCATCGGCGTGTGGAGCTATCCAAGTTCGAGTGATACTTTATTAGCGTCATCGTGTGATTTAATCTGATCTTGTACCTTTTATATGTATATAAAATATCTGCTCAGGGTATCCTTCAGAGTGAGGCTTCTCTGTACAAACTATGGATATGAGTACAGGAAATGGTTTCTGGTATGGTTGCATTACAATCGATTGGGATATTAAGACCTCCCCCCCACGATTACTCGGAGTTCTGAAATAATGATACCCAAAATGGAGAAATGGGTACCCGAAGTCATAGAGAAGAAAACAGTCACTAATTCAATTAGGGCCGGGAAAACAAAATCAAAATTTCCATCAATCAAAATAAAATTAAAAAAATTGTTGATGCCTTATATCAGAGGGGTCGCCAAAGTGGTCTGTATAGACCCCCAGGGGTTTATTTAACAAAAGTAGGGAGGAAAAACAATTTCGAACCCAATATAGCGAACCTTGCAAAGAAACACCAGGCACACCCATCTTATTAATTAAGAAGCAATACTGAAGTTACTTAACTTATTATTTTTACTTATTTATAATTATTTATTATTTAATAAATATTAAATAATGAGTGTAAAAAGGCTCTAGATCAACTGGCTCGGCACAATAAGGTCCGACTTGAGTGGGTGCCGGGCCATGTGGGGATTAAGGGGAATGAGATAGCTGATCTACTGGCCAGGAATGGATCTAACAATCCCTTCATTGGCCCAGGCCCAGTCCTGGGGATCACTAGGGGTGCAGTTCGTGAGGCTCTCAGAGAATGGATCTGGAGAGAACATGAAAAGTACTGGGTGGCGCTTCCTGGGGTCAAACACAGCAAGACGGTTACGCCCTTGCTGTGTAAACAAAGAACTGAAGTGACTCTGTGCTTGGACAGAAATCAGAATTACTCTGGTTACAGGCCTATTCACAGGGCATGGTAGGTTCAGGAAGCATCTGTACAAGGTGGGGGCTTATTAGCTTGGAATCGTTGTGCAGATTGTGCCAGGAAGAGGAGGAGGCGGCCTCTCACCTGCTATTCGATTGCGTTGCAATCGAGCGGTTGCGCTACGAAATCTTTGGTACCTTGTGACCAGAGGAGATTGTAGCGCTGAAGGAACTGGTAAGGAAAGTCCTCTACCTTCTTAGAAGGGGAGATTTCATCTATTAGACTTAAAGGAGAAGGCACAATAAGCCTCTTGGTGGCTGCGGTGCCGTGGAGCAAGGGTCCCGTCCCGCTGTGTAAAATCTAATAAATATTAAGGTATTTAAATTTCAACATTCAAGATATTTTTCATAAAACTACTGTTACACAATGTAAAATTACTTTAATATAAATGTTTAAAATCATAAAATAAATGTAAAAACACAGTATCTAATAGATAGTTTTATTTTAATTAACTGAAAATTACTTTTATGGGGGGGGGGGTCAATGGAGATTTCGAAAAATTATAAAGGGGAGGTCCATGATCAAAAAAGTTTGGCGTTCTCCTGTCTTATATGAAACTCTCCACAAAACTCTCTCTTAACACGATATCTTGAAAAAGAAATTTACACGGAAGTAACAAAATGTATTCAATAAGTTCACATTTCCGCTCTGTTGTTTTTGGCTCGTCTTAAATTAAAAAAAAATAAATAAATACTTATTATATTTTTAATTCCTATTCTTGTTTTCTTGATGGACGCAGACTCAGTGGTGAATTTTTGCACTTTTTCTGTTGTGGACCTTTCTCCCGAATTCCAATCTACTTGTTCGACCATACTTCAAGTCCTATTTACTTTGGGTTATTACTTCACAATCCCATGGGCGAATCACCGTTATTACTCTACCCTCAGGCTTATTAATAATAATAATAAAAAAAAATGAAATATCTTTTTCCCGTTATTTATTTTCTTGTTCTTTGGTATCTTTAATAAATTTTTTTTTTGGAAAATGAAAATAAATAGAAAATTTATGTCCTAGTTCCTCAATTTCCTCTGACTACCAATCCCGAGGTTGTGGCTTAAACATTTGTTTTAGATTTCGAATATTAAACCAAAATAACACTTCAGAGTGGAAAAATTATTCAGAAAAATGAAAAATTTATTCAGTAAAGTTATATACTTTCGATTTTGGAAATTTTCTTCTTTTAATTTGGAAAATGTAGCGCAACATTTATTGCCTAGACTGAACAGATTCTTTAGTGGAAAGCCACATCACAGACGCTTTTCCTGAAGGGGGACTTAATTTTACCGAGAAATTTTTTTTTCAAATAAAACGTTATAGGGAAGGGATTAGCTGCTAAGTTGTTAGCGTATTGGATTTCTCCTCGCGGGAGATTCCAGGTTCAAATCCAGCAGCTTGCCCATTGGAGCTACTTACAGGGCAGTGGTTGCTTGTAACGAAAGAACAGAGACCGGTTGTATATTGAAAGATACGAGGGTCGTTTGAAAAGTCCGTGCAAAGTCAGAGAGATAGCACTACTGGCGCGTATCGAGGTTATGTTTAGTTAGTAGCATCTCTTGGAAGAACACACACCAAGTTTCAGCCAGATCGGTCTATTTCTTTGTGTTTGGCATTCGTTTGAAATGAGGAAGTCGAGTGATTTTCAAAAAATGGACGAAAAAGAATTTCGTGTGTTGATTAAACACTACTTTATGAAAGGCAAAACGCCTCAGGAGGCTAAAGAGAAGCTTGATAAACATTATGGTGACTCTGCACCTTCGATTAGAACAGTTTATAAGTGGTTTCAAAATTTTCGGAGTGGCCATATGGGCACAAGTGACGCTGAACGTTCTGGACGCCCTGTTGAGGTTACTACTCCAGAAATCATTGATAAAATCCATGATATGGTGATGGATGACAGAAGAGTGAAGGTGCGTGAGATTGCTAGTGCTGTGGGCATCTCGAATGAACGGGTACATAATATTTTGCATCAACATTTGGACATGACAAAGCTATCCGCAAGATGGGTGCCGCGATTGCTCACGCTTGACCAAAAACGAAATCGTGTGAAGTGTTGCAAGGACGGTTTGCAGCTGTTCTAGAAGAATCCGCAGGACTTTAAGCGTCGTTTCGTCACTGTGGATGAAACATGGATACATCACTACACTCCTGAGACCAAAGAACAATCTAAACAATGGGTTACCAAGGGGGAATCTGCGCCAAAAAAGGCGAAGACCGTTCCTTCGGCCGGAAAGATTATGGCGACTGTCTTTTGGGATTCGCAAGGAATAATCCTCATCGACTATCTGGAAAAGGGTAAAACTATTACAGGTGCATATTATTCATCGTTAATGGACCGTTTGAAAACCGAGCTGCAAGAAAAACGCCCACGATTGGCCCGCAAAAAAGTCCTTTTCCATCACGACAACGCACCAGCTCACACCTCAGCAGTTGTGGTCGCAAAATTAATGGAAATAGGGTTCCAACTCGTTTCACATCCCCCCTATTCTCCAGACTTGGCTCCCTCGGACTACTATTTGTTCCCCAATATGAAGAAATGGCTGGCGGGAAAAAGATTTTATTCAAACGAGGAGGTGATTGCAGAAACGAATGGCTATTTTTCAGACTTGGACAAATCCTATTATTCGGAAGGGATCAACAAACTAGAGCAGCGTTGGACGAAGTGTATAAGCCTAAAAGGAGACTATGTTGAAAAATAAAAAAGGTTTACCCCAAATAATTAAGTAGTTTTCATTTTTGCACGGACTTTTCAAACGACCCTCGTAAAACTGAGGAATGTTGATGTGCCTTAAAATAAAAAAGTAAACTTTACATGCAACCATGAGAACAATTTAAATTGAAAATGTACGGAAAATCTTTTAAGCTGTTTTCAGAAAATCTTGCTAGAGTGAAAAATCGTATTCTGTAAGGTCATAATTTTGATTGAAGAATCGAAATGTAAAAGATTCAGCTTCATTTTACGCGTACACTTCATTTCCGGATTGAGGGCAACTTAAAACGGGTATTTCCGGGAGAAAAGGTATTTTCAATAATTTGGCCATAGATGGACGAGCTCTTTTTTTAATTTTCCATCAGAGTTTTCTTTCTATATATATCTTGTTTATCAGCGCCGAATCTTTTAGGAAGCTCAACAGCTGTCGGACAGAACTGCTTTTACCTTGGTAACATCCTTCCAGGAACTTATCTCGCGTTTTTTTTTTTTTTTTAAAGGAAGTGGCACAAACGCTACAATCACTTATAATCTCACATCTACTTCAGTAAATCGCGTTGAACAAAAATTACAAAAATTTTAAAAAAAACACCATAAATCTTTCTAGTGTTTTATTAAACAAAAGGTAAACCCTGGTCAGCATTATTACATTATAACTAAACCCGCTGTGCTCGAGTTGGTACTTTAATCCTAGAGTGATATAAATCACAAGGTATGACGTCGTAAAGTCTAAGTATAGCCGACAGGTTGCAAATCAGAGACGGCTCATTATTACCTTCTATAGTGTTCGTCGTTTCATTCATAACAAAATTTTTGTTGACAAAGTATACTCGTACATCTTTTAATAGTTCAAACATAGTTTACATAGTTTTAATTAAAATAAGCTTTGTTGTAATTTAGGTATCTGAAAGAACTATGTTCTGTGAGCGTAATGTAGGGCTCATAGAAACCTTTGCTAGAAGCTATCTTCTGGACTAGTATTCTCTGGAGAGGGCTGTGTAAACACAGTGTTGGCGAGACTTACGAACTATCCTAAGTTACAAAAAAGCATTAAGTTAAATCTTGTAGAGGCGATTTGTGCAGATATATTATGTTTGCATCCATGCACAAAATATCTACGCAAGAGGGAGAGAATAATAGGTCCCTATAATGATCTAATTTTGAAGCGTCCACCATCTGGAGTCAGTTTGCTTAAACTTCGGGTATATCTTTTCCCCTCACTACCAGTAAGGCGTGGTAGAACTGAAACTCAAGATCTCCGCATGGGAATCTAAAGCACTGACGATACAACTAGTTCCCCATTCTATGGGAGCCCATTATATAGTGAAACTTTTACTGAAGTTAGATCACTTTTCAGCAGTCAGTTTCGATCATTAGCGTGTAGAATTGCCACGGTAGAGTGACCTATTTCGTACTGATGAATATATTTACATCTCAGGGTGCCAAGGTAGCCGAACGGTTAGAGGCGAGACCTGCGAAGCTAATATGTATTGTGGTACTACGTTCGATTCCCGGTCTAAGGCCTTGGATTTTATTTAATGGTTAATGCGAGAAATTTATAGTAAAGTATGTTTGCTAGTCGCCTCCGTCCACGACACCTAATTTGGTAGTTGGACGTTAAGACCCGCCTGAAAAAATAGGCGATTACTTTACTTTTACTTTTTACTTTATTTACATCCCTCAAATTAAATCATGTGCAAATAACTCCGTAGATTACTGGTTCGTGAGGCAAAATAATTGAAATCCTGAAAAACCGAGCAGCCTTCCACTTGTTCAATAAATAAACTTCTTTTTATTTTCTCTGTAGATCTCCAAGTATTCAACTATTTCTGTTAGAAATTCAATTTAGAATATTCCCAAAGATAGCGCATACTTCTTACTTACTTAGGGGGGAATTCTAGTTGTTTAGCTTCTTGTCTGACAGCAACGCTCGTACTAGCGCATCTTTTGATTATATATCCGGTAATCCACTAAACTGTGGCGGAGAACAACTTCTGATGAACGCATTGCATCAGGAAATATGATTATTAGGTTGGCAACAGTGAAGTTGTTTAGGGAGAACTGAGAGAGAGAGGAGAGAATCTGAGACTAAAATGTTCATCTGTTGGAGTGAGAAGTCAGTGGTGATGGGTAAAAGCTGATGGTTAGTGTTCAGCAAACTATGTGACGTTCAGGAGAAGGCCCGCGTCCGGACGGGGTTTGGTATTTGCAAAATTGTGTTGGCAGATGGTTGTCTGTATGGCTAATACGCTGACAGCATCTCTCTCTCTCTCTGTCTCTGTATATATGTATATAGTTTTTAGCACAGTGTGCGTGTATATGGTGAAATGGGAAAAACAGCGCTACCGCTTTTCTCCACGCCAGGAAACAGGAAATCGACTCAACCCGTCTCTCAACTTGAAAAGGAAATTGTGACAACCTGTGCTGTCTAGGATGATTGGACCAACCATTAGTTTAAATTTATCTTTACCAGAGGACGGTAATGGGTCGGTATTAGGATTTGACAAGAACTGTGTCTTCATTAAATTTTTTTTTGTGGAAAAATTAAAGGAGACTTTCTTCTCCTTCAGGACTCTTAATGCAGAACTGGGAAACGTGGGAAATCTGGGAAACTGTAAAGAGTGGGTGGGAAAAAGGAGTAGAAGAAGTAGAATTAGTGGCTAACACAAATCTTCAGGGAATTAACTCGCAAGGAGTTTTTCCCCTTCGTTTTATTGACTTTAACCAACCAATCATGGGGCTTTCTTATCTTTCTGGATCAAGTGACTCAGTCAAATTGGAAAAAGTTCCCTTTTTTTTTTCTTTTATATTTCTTTGGGTGAATTGTTGTAGAGCTACATGTGCGCAATGTGTATGTTGTTTAAAGATAGTCACTAAGGCCAGTGGTTCTCAACCTTTCTAATGTCGTGACCCCGCAATACAGTTCCTCATGTTGCGGTGACCCCAAACCAAAAATTAATTTTGGTGGCTACTTCATAACTGTAATTTTGCTACAGTTATGATTCGGAACGTAAATACCTGATCGTATGCATTATGTATTCTCATTGCTACAAATCAAACATAATTTAAACATAGTGATTGATCATAAAAACAATATTTAATTATATATTGAGAAATATTTATTACTAATTCCAAATAAATAGCATTTTACCATGGCATAGCATGGGTTTAAATATAACAACAGTAATATAACAGTAAACAACAGGGCACTATTTTGCAACAGTATGCTGCCAAATTCAGTGAGATGGTTGTGGGTGCTTCTTGCTTACCAATTCAGAAATTCTTGGGGCAGTCTTTGCAAGAGCACAGCGAAGACCATTTTCCACAATAAGTCTACTTCGGTATTTAGACTTGATTACTAGCAAGCTGGAAAACCCTATTTCGCAAAGATATGTTGTTGAAAAAGGAAGAAGAAGGCGCAGCACAATCTCAGACAGAATAGGATATAACTGTAAACACTTAATCCAGAATTTTGTCAGTGACATCGTAGAGAAATCTGTTCTCGCTGCATCATTTTTAATTAGGTCAATGAACTCTTCTTGCGCTGTCTCCGGGGACATCTTCAACTTTCACTGTGAATGGACTTCTGGTAAGTGCAAATGGGATGTCAGGTAGATTAGGGAAGTATGATGAAATTTCGTCTGCAAACATGTGCAAATGTACTTTCACAGAAGTTATCATCATAATTTTTTTTTTTGTCCGGCTCAATGTCATGTTCCTCAAAGAAGGCAGATAATCTAGGAAACATGTAAATTTTATTTTTATACAATTTATTTTTCCAAAGCTGAAGTTTCATTTAGAATGATCTAATTTTTTCGGACAAATCGAGGCAAATCAAGGCAGTGATAAATTTAAGTCATTCAAGATGACAAAGATGTCCACCAAGTAAGCTATTTTCTACAGCTCAGTTTTATCGCTGAAAAGTGCTTCGAATATATATTTTCCGATGACTTTAGGCGACCCCTGTGTTTTGGTCGTTCGACCACCGCCGGGGTCGCGACCCACAGGGCTGCTAAGGCCGTGGCAGATAAAAAGATAGTCACTAAGGCCGTGGCAGATAAAAAGTTGAATTTAAAACAAAAACAAAAAAATCATAACAGAGGTGGCAGTTGAGTGGTTACGCTCAAGAATCGCTTCCAAAACGCTCGATAGCATTCAATCGTAATTTAAAAATTTAAACTTGCGCGGCAAGGTATACATCCGCTGAAACTTTACCCATAATCGCCATAACTTCCTCTTAAACTGAAGCAATCAATAGCGAGGTTTTGGTGATAAAAGTGGCATCTTTTATGTGACACGAGCTATTGTTTTTAAAGGCAATAGAGTAGGTTTAATCATAGCGAACGTACATATAGTTTTAATACTCATAATTATTTTTAATTGAATCAGCTTTTGCATTTTAGTCGCTTGCACTGGTTAGCGCTGGGAGTCAGCTCGGTTAATTCTAACTTCACAAGAGAAATGACTACTTCTGGCTGCCGCGAGAGAATAGTAGTGAATAGAGGCTAAAAGTGGTGCTTTCTCTCCCTAGAGTTAAAACTAGTACTATTTTCCACTAGAAATAAAATTATAAATACAACTTGTTTGAACTTGTTCAACTAAACCAACCAACCAACAACTAACTAGCTAACCTTCCAAGAGTGTGGTGTTGAATCTCATTGGCTGCAGTGTACCATAGAAAACAGGACCCCCAAAAACCTGTTCCAATAAATAAATGGGTAAACAGTTTTACCTTCTGTTTTGGGCTCTGGTCGACCATTTTGAGACATTCCATTTCTGGATATTGTTGGTGGGAGGCCATACATTTGTTTTGTCTGCTAGATACAAATTTTGATTGCTTAAAAATTTGCCAAAATCGTGGTTATCTAATGGGTTGCCAAATAAGTTAGTTCGGTTTTTGAGAGTGGAATAAATTGCTTTTTTTTTTGGATACACAGAATACTCGTACATTTTAATCAATTATACAGGGTGGGGCAAAAGGTACGAACCGGTTTTAAAGGGATGTAAAACAAAAACAATTCAACTTACAGAAATTATGTTTATATTGTTTAATTCAGTACAGAATCTAGTTTTTTACATTAAGTTTCGAAGATGATATCACGTAGGTGGCGGCCGTCAGCCGCGATGCACTCTTGAAGGGGAATTCTGAAGTTTTCAACCGCTCTTCTGCACATTTCGATGGGGTATTGCCGTAACTTCCTCTCTGATTCTGTCCTTAAGTTCTTCCTGGGTATGTGGACGATGTTTAAAAACTTTTTCCTTTATGTACCCCCAAAGAAAAAAAATCAAAAATGCTCAAATCTGGTGAGCGCGCAGTCCACTCCAAGACACCCCTCAAAGAGACGAGGCGTTGTGTGACAATGTTGGAAGAGTTTTTTTGAACCTGAGCTGGAAGAATTGAGCGAAGCAACTAATCTGGGAGACATCTGGTCCCCAACAGGACGGGGCTACATCCCACACTGCTAGGATTTCAATGGCGAAATTGAGGCAAGTGTTCCCCCAGCGCCTCGTCTCTTTGAGGGGTGTGGGCATATAAAAAAAATTCTGTCCAACGAACTCCATTCGTAGATTTGCACTCTATTCACTTCTTTAGAAATCTTGGCATAACAACGTGTATCCCAGCCTAAACTCACACACACTAACAACAACTACTACTACTTTGACAGCCACAAAGCGCTCAAAAGCTCCGGAGCAGAGATGGTTGAAGTATATAATATATATCTATATCTATTTTGGTTTAGCGTATCCATAGGCAAACTCTAGTTTATCATTATCAAGTATTCCTGTTCTTTACACACGAGTACCTTCCTTTGAACAAAAACACCCGTCTTTTTTGCACTTCACTAGAGCCAAATATAGAGAGCTATTTACTTTGCTGTAGATTTAGCTTTAGAGCACACACAGGTGTAACAATGGTATATAGAACAGTGCTTCGTAGTTCGCGAGAGAATTTTTGGTGGTCCCGGAAATATATTGTGGAACTGTGATAAATTAATTTACTTATATTACATTTTAGTAACAAGTAAATAGAAAAACAAGTTTTTTTGGTTAACTTCAGTAACTCGCGAACGTTCAGCAAGTAATTGGGATATACGAGGGTCGTTTGAAAAGTCCCTGCAAAAATAAAAACTACTTAATTTTTTGGGGTAAACCTTTTTTATTTTTCAACATAGTCTCCTTTTAGGCTTATACACTTCGTCCAACGCTGCTGTAGTTTGTTGATCCCTTCCGAATAATAGGATTTGTCCAAGTCTGAAAAATAGCCATTCGTTTCTGCAATCACCTCCTCGTTTGAATAAAATCTTTTTCCCGCCAGCCATTTCTTCATATTGGGGAACAAATAGTAGTCCGAGGGAGCCAAGTCTGGAGAATAGGGGGGATGTGAAACGAGTTGGAACCCTATTTCCATTAATTTTGCGACCACAACTGCTGAGGTGTGAGCTGGTGCGTTGTCGTGATGGAAAAGGACTTTTTTGTGGGCCAATCGTGGGCGTTTTTCTTGCAGCTCGGTTTTCAAACGGTCCAATAACGATGAATAATATGCACCTGTAATAGTTTTACCCTTTTCCAGATAGTCGATGAGGATTATTCCTTGCGAATCCCAAAAGACAGTCGCCATAATCTTTCCGGCCGAAGGAACGGTCTTCGCCTTTTTTGGCGCACATTCTACCTTGGTAACCCATTGTTTAGATTGTTCTTTGGTCTCAGGAGTGTAGTGATGTATCCATGTTTCATCCACAGTGACGAAACGACGCTTAAAGTCCCGCGGATTCTTCTGGAACAGCTGCAAACCGTCCTTGCAACACTTCACACGATTTCGTTTTTGGTCAAGCGTGAGCAATCGCGGCACCCATCTTGCGGATAGCTTTGTCATGTCCAAATGTTGATGCAAAATATTATGTACCCGTTCATTCGAGATGCCCACAGCACTAGCAATCTCACGCACCTTCTCTCTTCTGTCATCCATCACCATATCATGGATTTTATCAATGATTTCTGGAGTAGTAACCTCAACAGGGCGTCCAGAACGTTCAGCGTCACTTGTGCCCATATGGCCACTCCGAAAATTTTTAAACCACTTATAAACTGTTCTAATCGAAGGTGCAGAGTCACCATAATGTTTATCAAGCTTCTCTTTAGTCTCCTGAGGCGTTTTGCCTTTCATAAAGTAGTGTTTAATCAACACACGAAATTCTTTTTCGTCCATTTTTTGAAAATCACTCGACTTCCTCGATTCAAACGAATGCCAAACACAAAGAAATAGACCGATCTGGCTGAAACTTGGTGTGCGTTCTTCCAAGAGATGCTACTAACTAAACATAACCTCGATACGCGCCAGTAGTGCTATCTCTCTGACTTTGCACGGACTTTTCAAACGACCCTCGTATGTTGTAGTGATCCTATCAAATATACCATGCAAACAAAGTATAATAAGTTAAAAGACGAAATCTCTACACTAAACTGAATTAATCTAACCGCTTGATGAAGGGCTTATAATAAACAAGTTTGCTGCAACTGTTATCAAGGATTAAATATATGTTTTTATAGTTCGAAGTGACTAAAAATTTGCAAGTTTGAACATGTCGTAAAATAAATAAATAAATAAATTTATTTATAAATTTTCAAACAGAGATTGAATGAAACCGTCATTTCATTCAATAAATCCATATTCATTAGCCGGGACATGAAAATAAAAGCTTGGAAAAAAAAAATTATGGGCAAAGTTTTCCGCTATTAATTAACAGCATCCATTAGGAAGATCAGTTTTGAAGCAAGAAAAGTGCTTAAAACTCTTTAAAGGAATTTTATTCGTATTTTTTTTTTATATATCTACTTAACGATTATTAGAAAAATTGTTAAATTTTCTATTGAAATGAGGGGGGAAAAAAGACGTATGATTTTCAATTTTAGAGTCTATTTTACTCGTTGACCTTGAGTCTATCTCCTGGCGCCTTCCAACTAACACCAACTGCCAACTCCTAGTTGATTATCTGTCTATCAACATCCTCAGTTCTCTTTTCCGTGTCCTCGCCTTACGTAACTACTATATAGCTTCCGTTTTAAGTTCTAAATCTACTTTAAAAAATATTTGTTGAACAAAAGAAAAAAAAATCATTGCTTAAATTAGAACCAATATTTCGGCTGATAAACGAAGCTTGAACGTTCATATTATAGCAAAGGCTGGCGCTTTTTTTGACAGCCTATTGCACATGCTCAGTTGTCCGCCTTAGTTGAGGTGACGAACGCTATGCTAGCACTTCGGCTATCTCCGGTAGTTGTCGGAGAGATGAAACACGCTGTTAATGGCACGGTTATTTTTTTTTTTATGCAGAAAACTTTTTCGAATTAAATTGCTGTTACCGAGCTTTTAAGTACGGCGGATTGGAGGCAACTAGCAAATGTGCTTTAAATTATAATTTTTCAGTAAATTTCTCAAAGTATATGTACACTTCTGGAGCGGAGCAGAAACAGGATACTGTGCAATTCGGAAATTACACCTTTGAGTGGGTGGATAATTTTATTTATCTAGGCACGCAGGTGAATCCCGACAACAACGTGCACAGTGAAATTAATAGAAGAATACTGCTGGCTAACAGGGCATACTTTGGTTTGTAAGATCATTTTAAAAGTCAGTTACTCTCCAGGTCGACTAAGATAAGGCTTTATAAGACCCTTATCCGACCCGTCTTAACGTACGCCTCAGAGTGCTGGGTCACCACCAAAAATGACGAGCTTGTTCTCCTTAGGTTCGAAAGAAAAATTCTTCGAAGGATCTATGGAGCCATCTATGGATGGCGAAATATGGAGACGGAGAAGTAATGCAGAACTAAGGAGTCTGTACAGGGACGTCGACGTGGTGTGTGTGTGTGTGTGTGTGTGTGGTGAAACTTGGACGCCTTCGTTGGGCAGGACACGTAGCCAGAATGAATCCCACAATATCACAAATATCACACAAGATAATAAAAGAAAATATATATGGCACGCGACGAGTGGGCTTGACCGAAGTCGCGATGGAGTGATGCAAGAACTCTCCTTGGTGTCCGAAAGTGGATGGTGGCAGCATTGGACCGGGACAACTGGCGAAATTTGATAGAGGAGGCCAAGATTCGCGGTAGCGAGTTGTAGCGCCAGTTAAGAAGAAGAAGTTCCTCAATAGTGAGGCATTTCCTAAATTGTTCTCATAACCTGTATTTCATGGCCATCAAAGGTTTGATATTTGGGAGAGTTCTTTAAGAGAAAGGCTACTACAGGATATGAAATGGAAGATTCATCATGGATCGCTGCGCTATTGGTCCTCGGCGCCCCCTCTTTTTCTGAGGAGAAAATCTCCAAGACCAAAACTGGAGTCAGCCGCATGATTTATTCTATAATCACAAACGGTAGAAATTTCCCTTTAGATTTTCAATGCGAAAGCTTTTTTTAAAAAAAACTATTTAGAACTGTTGGTCTAAAATCAGTAAACTTTATCTCGAAGATAAATCCATTACACATAAACATTTGGTTCAATATTTCATTAGAAATCGATATTTTCTATCGATGGAAAACTAGGAGCAGTTTAGCGTCGAATATATTTCAACATTAAAGCATAATTTACTAGCGTAAAGAAGCAGCCGAGACAAAACTATAGCGTTCGATGCAGCATAGAACGATAGCAACTGGAGATATGGTTTTGATTTATTGTTTAATTAATTTACGGTGTATATCTTGCCATTTACTTCCTGTCGGCCATTGCCAAGGTGGCATTGTTCTATTTTCCTTATTTAAAGGGAAATTCCACTTTCTATTGTTCGAAATATATTTATTTTAATTTAATATTAGGTTTGTAAATTATTTGCTGCTATATTCATTGCTTTGTCACTTCTTGTTTGGGGAATCTATTTTCTTCGGAAGAATTTTGTCTTCTAAGATTGAAAAAATAGTTTATTGATTGTAGAAGTAAGGAACGTTTTGTTAGTATTTAATAGACTAAGTGTTGCCCACACGATGTAGGCAATCAATCTGGTTTATTGCTGATGAAAATGTTAAATATTAATAAATTATATAATAATTTACTGCAATTAATTTAATTTCAGATGGGGTACATGACAGTGATGTATTTGCTAGGAACAGGAAAGCTGAAAACGTCACCAATTTAGAAGGTATTGCCAACATATATTATTAAATTTTAATTATTTTATGCTGAATTTAACAATTTATCAAATTTACAATAATACGTATTACTCTCTCTTAAAAGGCGTCACGCCACGGTAGCCGAGTGGTTAAAGGCGAGACTGTTAAGCTAACATGTATTGTTGGTTAGTGGGTTCGATTCCCTGGTCTTAGGCCTTGGATTTTATTTAATGGTTAATATGAGAAATTTATAGCAAATTACTTTACTCTCTCTTAAAATTATTATAAGATTTGTGACCTTCAAATTGTTGGCAATTAGACGAAAATATAATTTAGGGGATTTTGATTGGTGCATGCATTTGACAGTTAAAAATCTTCAAAAATTTCGATGTGTGGCTAAAAAATTATTTCTACTTTTAGGAACTTCATCCACTGCAAGGCCTTTTAGAGTTCTATAAGGCAAGGTTCTTCTGTTTCATTACTGAACGAATAATCTGGTATGAGTAATACAAGGCTTTTCATACTATGGAAACCAGCAAAAGAACTAATTGCTTTCGTTTTACTGATATTTGAATGGAAATTAAAATTTAGAAGATAATGGATACAATTTGTAGCACATTACGAGTAATTGCAGGAAAAGAAAAAAAATCATTTTATTAATTGAGTTCTTTGCTTTGCGCTTCAAATTTATTAAATTTATATCCGTTAAAATTATGTTAAAAGGAGAAGAGAGCGATAAAAAAATAAAAATAACTACGAAAAATAGAAAGAGCAAAAGAAGGTTTTTTCCCATTTTAAGATTTCCCTTTTTTTGTCCTTACTCTCCTCTAACACATTTTCTGTTATCTCTTACAGAAAGGAGAAGGATGTGGTTCTAATCAAACAGTAGCCTGATAGAATTCAAGATAAGACCAGCAAAAGGCCAACAACCCTCGGGCTATTGAATCTTTGGCTAGAGCATCATCCTCCGTCACCCTTTTATCGTCTACTATGAATTCAGGCTCCATGGAATGAATAGTGTGGGGGATAGTTGCCCACATGTAATTTTCTCTTCTGCAATCGCATTACTGTTGGAATGATGAACGTAATAAAAGAAAAGGTCCAAGTATTTGTGATTCTAAATTATTAGAATAAATTTAAAAAAATGTTATCGTCTTTAAAGTTTTTTATTTTGTCCGCTTTTAAAATGCAATTTTTGTTTTGAATACTTCTTTTTTTGTTAATAGTAACGTCTGTTCTAGGCGCCACGGTAGCTGAGTGGTTAGAGGCGAGACCTGCGAAGCTAATATGTATTGTGGTACTGGGTTCGATTCCCGGTCTTGGGTCCTTGGATTTTATTTAATGGTTAATAAAAGAAATTTACAGTAAAGTAGTTTGCCCGTCTGAATAAAATAGGCAATTACTTTACTTACTTTACTTTTTTCTGTTCTGGTACTAATTTAATTACAGTAATAATGATAATTGAATATTTTTATTTTAGAGATGTAACTATCAACTCCTTACCAGGAGGAAATGTATTCAAGAGGCAAATAAATATATTCTATTCTATTCTTCAATAGTTATTTCCCAATACAAATGAATTAAGAATTCTATATTTTCAGCTTGAATGAGCCCCCCTCACATATAAAATACAACTCCAACTTTACAATACTAAAACATTAAACATACTTCAAACAAACAGAATCATTGAATTACTAGGTTTCATTAATTTTATTTCATTATTTTCACAAAATTGTTTTAGGTACTATTCATTAACACTTCGGGATAACAACATGTAACCTCCCTCAGTCGGGTAGCAAGTGTAAGCGATGTGTAACCTACCTCACTCAGTCGGCAAGTATAGTGCAAGACGTAAACATAAGTGTAGTACGATATCTCTACAATCAAACTGATGAATCTTATTTCTGATGAAGAGTTGTAATGTATCTACGTGTTACAGCAGATAGAATCCAAGATATTAGTTATCACTGCTGATCTAACGAACCACATTTTCAGCAAATCTCAGTTAGTGTTAGTGAATTATAGAAAAAAAGCAATAGAACAAAATAAAAATCTATAAATAAGACGATAATTAGAATAATCAACAAAGTTACAAAGAAAGAAAAAGGTGAATATAAGAAAAAGGTTTGATGTAGTGAATATTCAGGTCAGTGTGGAGAATTAAATTTTGTACATGGTTAGGACTGTAGAGATAGAATTCTACTGGAATTGGAGCACTTGGTAAAAGTCCCACAGCTCAGTTTTGAAAGTCCAGGTAGGTTGTATTTATCTTGTACATCTATATTTTGTAAATCTATTGATAGTTTGAATCCTCCGTCCAGTGGCCTTAAAGAGAAAGTTTATATCGTCTCTTTTGTTTCTAGTCTTTTTAATCTAGTTCCAAATACTCTAAAATTAAAATTAAATATTTTTTCGAATTGTAAAATATTTGCATTTTACACTCGCAGCCAGTTTTGGAGTTTTAATGCTGAATAAAAAAAATTAATTACTTGAAAAGTTTTTTTTTTTAAAAAAGTTGAAAGGTAAAGGAAAAAGCAAAGAAGGCTAATTAGAGATTTGTAAAGCCTTAAAAGGAAAAAAAACTTTCTTAAGTCACAAGTTTTAATAAGTCCACTAAGTTCATGTTTTTGATGGCAATAATGTTCTATAGAAGAAGAACAAAGCAATCATATGTTTTTATTGCACTAGTTCTGCACACGTGCAGGTACAAGCACGGTCTTAATTAAATGGCCACCTCTACAACTGGCCAATAATCTTCTTTTTCCTCTTCTTATTCTGGATCTTTCTAGCCCACTCAGGTGGCTAATATCGTCCTACCAGCAATTCTCTGAATTATGTGTTTAATGTCGTACTATATTTCTTTTTCCTGTCTTGTAAGTTCCACCGACTGTAAATTCATTTTCATGACAGCCGGGGGCTTTTCTCCATCGCTGTTTCAGTGATACCACTGCACTTAGTGTTGGTACAGAACCGGCTAAGTTCTTAACACTGGGAGATCTGGCCATGTGATGCCGGATGCCAGCACCAAGAGGAGATGCATTTGTGCTTCCACCCTCTCCCTCAGTATCCGGTAAAAACATGTAGATATCCCATCGGACCATTATAATTCGCATTCAAATCACTAATTCAAACGCCAAACTTCGTATTCCACGCCACGACTCGGCACTTATCTGGCCACATCATTTATCACTCTTGTTTGTTTTGCATTACTGCCTATATACGAGGTGTGGCTATTAAAAAACGAGACTATTGCAGTAAAACATTTTATTTTAAATTTATACATATTTAGTTACTATTACCTTCAATACACACCTCTCCCCTATTCCTACAACGCTCCATGCGAATTTACCATTGTTCGAAACCGTGCTGGAAGTCTTATTCTGTGAACTCCTGCATGACGCGCGGCGCTTTTTCTTTCACAGCTTCAACGGACTGAAATCGTATTCCTTTTAATGCAGATTTGACTTTAGGTAATGTGCTTAGTTAATGCTTGTTATTTATTTCAAGGCGCTAGGGTCATTGTCGCCCAGAGTTTTAAGTGATTTATAAAAGTAAAAATATTTGAATTTATCAGCTTTGCTCATCTAGACCACGCATTAAATAAATTATAATAGTTGTAATGTCTGGAAGTATTGGAACAAATTAGAACTTCAATTTAAAAAATGTTCTGTAATAATTTAAGAACATAGAAAATGGGTTTTAAGTTTTTCTTTTCTTCTTATCAGTAAAAAATATATAATATATATTATGCATTATCTAAAAGAAGACGTTAATAAAGTAGCCCTGGAACAACAATAGTTAGAGCGTAGTCGAAGAAAAGATTGGTCTCGTTTTTGAAGATACCACACGTTTGGAATTTTAATTTGGTCACGATCAACTGTATCGTTTTATTATAACTTTAATCGGTAAACTTCATTTTATATAACTCTTTAATTTATTTTTTTCTTTTTGTTTGTTGTTTCTTTTAAAATGTGTGCTTTAATATTTTATATGATTATCTTGGCTCTAGCCTTGATTGAAATGAAAAGAAGAATCAATACGACTTATCCCTCTGGGAGAATCTTCGATGGATTTTTTTTTTGGTGTCCAAATTCACTGCTGATAAACCGTGATCCCAAATATGCTTCCGTGAAAATGGATTGAGACAAGCTTAAACAAGTTTTGTTACCCTGCATTTGAAGAGGCTAACTGTAATATGGTACCGGCAGCGGAATATACTAGCGCTATAAAGAAAGAGAAACCTAATTGGTCTTCGAAGTTTGTTTCGCCTTCAGCGTTTCAGTGGGCGACCAATTTGAAAGGCTGAAGAGCCATAATAGGTTTTAGAGAGTTGATTAGAAGAGTGCTATCATTTCTAGAGGAATCTTGTAAGTAAAGGCCTCCAAGAATCAGAAAATTCAGATGCGACTTGCGAAGGCATGTGTGCAATTACTTCAAAATAAAGTGACGCCTATTTTTTTAGGCGGACTTTGCTTCTAACTACCAAATTAGGTGTTAGGCGACTAGCAAAAATACTTAACAACAAATTTCTCCTATTAACTATTAAACAAAATATAAGGCCTAGACCGGGATTCGAACCCAGTACCACTACTTAGCTTTACGGGCCTCGCCTCTAACCGCTATCGTGGTGATTTACAATTATTTTAATATTCTGAATTAGTGTTTTACCTCGCAGCGGGAAGTGGACTAACCACTTCTTCAGGGTTGAGCCAAACAACTCCTACAACATTCACATTGAGACTCAGTTCACATAGGGTCTGTAAAGATAGTAGCTGTGCGCTGGGTTTTGCAAACCCCCAAGAAAACTCGAGATCATCATCACTCACACAACCTCTCATTACACGGAAACATTTCATATTTCACTAACACAAACATTGATACATGAGAAAGTAACAATAATTCTTTTAACTTGCAGAGAATTTGGTTTATGTTTAATTCTCTTGAAACCTAAAATTAGTATTCACTGACATACATATGCTAGGTCACATTCAGACACTTTATAGATGCTCTCATTCTATGAACAGATACTGAAAAACCTTGAGAGGCTGTATAGTTCTTTTAGGACTCAGCAAGAGAAAAAAATAAAGACAAAAATAAAGATGTCAAACTATATTAGGCTGCTAGATACACATTGTATTGATCAGGTATTGATCATTGATATTATAAAAAGAGTAAAATGAATACGGTCAACATGAATTAGGGTATTAAAGTCTGTATCAATATAGCCAATAGATCGAAGTATCGCCAAGAAAACAAATAATTTAAAATTAGCATAATAGATCATAAAAACAATAAATGAATGAATAAAGACTATTTAAAAACTCAAGGATACAAGGTGTTGGTACAGAATTCCAAGGGAGTCCCAGTTTGCGGATTCACCCGAATCTTCAGATACTTGCAAGTAATTCTCGAACTCCGTTAGGAAGTCATAGATGAGTACGGGTATTATTCCTCTAGCACCGAACTCGAAACCCATAATAGCAAACTCTCTTTCTTAGAATTTCTTTTTTTGGGGGTCTTTCCCTAAATTACGTACTTTTCTATTCAAATATTTGATCGCTAGGTCCTGGTCATTGTTGACAAAATGCACAGTAAGAGCTGGAACAAACGTTGTCAAAATGTACGCATATCTTAATCAGTCTGTCCATATTGTCTGTACAGTAAATCTTCTCCAAAGCAGACGAATTCATTTTCTTCTAAAAGTCGTCTATCTCTTCTTTTTTTTTTCTACTTTGTGGTATCTTCAAGTGATCAATAGAGATTTACGGGTGGAATCCCCCAGGAACATGTGCTGCTGCTGTTTCAGTCTCTCTTCCGACATAGGTACCCCACTTCTGTCGCTACTAGATCACTGACACCTGGAATTCCTCCCAAGGCGGCTTAGTTTCATATTCAGGGCATTTCCCCCCACAAAAACTCTAGAGTGCACTTGTTCAGTTTTACATCTCCATCTATCTTTATATGTACATCTACAGTTAGTAGCATCGCAAGAAGTTAGAATCAATTCTTAATGTACAGGAAGTTGAAGAATTGAAAAAAGATTCATGCAATCTTCCCCTCCAATAAATGTATTTAATATTTTACATCAGCGACTAGCCACCTATATTATCTACAGAAAATTTAGAGAAGTTAGATTTAGAATTAACAGAATTCGTAATAATGTTGTCGTTTTCTTAAAGGTGTGATAATGGAACAATAATTGAAATATATTTGTAAATTAAGAAGCGCGTTGGACATTTAAAAAAGGTCAGATGTGGTAAAGTACAAATTGCTTTAGTGGGAGAAGCTAGCTTAAATGAGGGAAGAAATATTTTCCTTTCTAGCTAGCAAGTTCCTGTGCAATTACAAAGGTAAAACTAAAATACAAGTAAAGGTAAAACGGATTTAGGTTGATTTTCTGATGATAAATTTATTTTTGGAAAAATCTATAATTCAGGCATTTGTATACAGGCAATTTGTGTTCGATATATGAATGCTTCACTTGTCAAATCGATTAACTCCACTTTCTGAATTTTAGTAAATTTTACAGTCTGAACACTTTATTTACTCCTAATTGTATAACAATGAAAACAAATTTCGGCTGATAATTAGTATTAACAGCACTAAATGACACAAGTTTTGTAGCCATTGAATTATGAATAATTTATTTTAGAAGCCAATCTGATTAACTTTATACTCTAAAGTAAATTTTTAATACAAACTTATTTAAATCACTTTTTTACAACGCAATTGACTACTTCTTAAACATCTATTAAAAATGATTATTATAAAAATTTAATCACAAATCGACATGACGGGAGCTGAAATACACTTAACGAAGAAGACATCATTTATATTGATGAAGAATCAATTTAAACTAAGTAATAATACTTGTAATATTTGTAACAGAACAGTTATTACTAATTTTTGCTAAAATCTTTGATAAAAAATGTATATAATGAAGATTTCCTTTAATAAATATATAAATTTAAGACTGAATTTAAATTAATTCATTTTCTTTCCCTTGCCAAATCGATTAATTCCCTTAATCATGTAAAAATTGTAATAATAACGATATATTCTATCTTACACTTTTAATGTGTCATTAGATAAAAGATACCTCTGCAGTAATACAGTCTAAATCGTTTATTTGAATCTATTGTTTAACAGGAATTTTAAAAAACAATATGTTGGTGCTAGTTTTCCATTTTTCTGAACTTATTCTTTTTTTTTTTGGAGTTGATCGATTTGGTGCAAGTGAAGCGTTCATATATTGATGATTCTCCTGAAGTAAAGGTTCTAAACAATTAAATTAACTTAATTATTTCTTGTTTGTCTTAATACTTAAAACACAAGCAAATACACGCCTGAAAACACAAACGTACTCACTAAAAACTAATATTGTTTTTTTGCAGCTGTTTCCAGTGTTGACAATTTTAGAGTGTGACAATTTAAAGAGGAGTGGAAAAACAGAAATCATGAAGATGTGTATTTTCTCAACAATGGCCGAAGTTAATTATATAGGTAAATGAAAAACATTTTATCTTCAAAATAAAAAGTGACGTAAACTTTTAAACAGAAAGAGGAGCAAAAAACAAATACAGGACGACAACTAAAAACAAGAAAATAACAATAAAAAATAAAAATGCAATTTTCTTTTGTGTTCTTATTAACTCCAAACTTTTTTGAGAGGGGATTAGGAAGCTAACGTTGATTAAAGTCTTTTAACTTTAATGGAGTAGAGCATGATTATTACAGGTATATTTCTGGATGTCTTCCCCTTTGATAATAACAGTGTGAGAGGTTACCTTGGTGAAATGGGGAGATGGGCTCATAGAGATGATAAACAATACTTTTCATGCCTAGTTATCTGACCCTTCATTTTTTTTTGTTTGTACACTAAAACTTTGTCCAATGTCTGTCTTTATGTTTCAACGAGTTCGTTAAAGTTTCAAAATTCAATGATAACTTTTAGCCTGGTTACCAACAAACCAACGGACATATTCTTCTTCAGTTTCCTTTTACTGCATATTATGTACTTTAAAAATTACTTTAGCTAACACATTTCATTCGCTACATTTACAAGTTTGAAATCGATTTTTAAGTTTAAGTTTTTTTATCTGTTCTCAAAGTTAACAAAAGAACATCGATCTTCTGACACACAGAATTGAGAAGCCAGATTCTATGACTGGTGACAAAGAACAGAAAGCGTCTGCCTTTAGATGGAAAGAACATATTGACTCCTTTGAGCCAGGACGCCCCCTAAGAATTCTTCCAGATCGGAGAAAAAGAAAAAAGAAATCACTTTTCTGCAAGTTTTTTGAATCTGTAAGTGAATTTTTGTATCATAAATGTTGAGCATTACTTGTCAATGATTGGATCTTTTAAATTAATCTTAAGACGGATCGAAGATGGGCGGGACATGTGGCTAGAATGTGTGATGATGACGTGCCGAAGAATCTTATGCTAACGGTACTACACGGTGGTAGAAAGAGAGGCAGGCCAAAGTTACGTTGGCTGGACGCAGTGAAGGAGGATGCCCTGGCGTTGCTGGGCGAACGTAACTGGATAGTGGCTGCCCAAAATAGGGAAGCATTTGACGGAGGCCAAGGTTCGCTAGACGGACTGTCGCGCCAAATAAGAAGAAGACGGATCGATTCTCCTCTTTCGAAACCTTAAAAACCTCAGACTCAATTAAGGTGTGGGTTTGAAAACATTTATTTTTAGATTTTTCTTAGTTTCTAGTGAGTTACCGTAAGTGAACTTGATAAAGTGCTGTTAAAGTTTGTAAAAATTGAGTGTTCACGCGCCTTGGATTCAATTTGTGCATGCAAGATTTATCCATGATAAATGATAAATATTCTTTTTCTGCTGAACATGTTGACTGGGGATATCAACGGCAGAAGCCGTCGAGCAGAATCCTGGTTAAGAATGCTTCCAATGATGATGGCCAAAGATATCCCGCGAGGAAGTTGGAGAAGAAATCAGTGGGTAGTCTAGTTTTATGCCCAAATAATAATACTAGAATTAAATTAATGATGTTCGATTTAATTGAACAAGAACAGTAGCAGGAATAAGGTGTAATTTAATTTACATTTTTATTATTCGATCTATTCCTACCTGTAGGAAATATCAAACTGTGGAACAAATAATAATGTGCCAACGTGATGGAAATGTCCATGATAGTCACGTAGAAAATTCATGGCTGAAATAAACGATATTATTACAAAAACTGTGGATGGGGCGTGGCACAAACTTTCCAATTTAAATGCGGACATCCTATTGGCTGGATTGGAATGTTATGTTATATTCGACTGGAATAACATTCTGTGGTATAGCTTAAAAGAACAATGGTCAATCCCCTCAGGTTGTTGAGAGAGGATTGACATTGGCTCTATTTCTGTTAGGATTACTGTTTTTTTTTGTTTCTTTAAGACATCCGGTGACCACCTCTTCTACACTACGAACATGGTTGCCCCTTATGTGTATGTGTATGTAGGACAGCTTGGTAAACCTTCTACCTATCCATAAGTGAGGGGAGTGAGTACTAACCACAACTTGCAATCACTGTTTCTGTCTTCTGAGACTTGGTTCTAATAATAAAATATTCTATCTTTTTCCATATGAATATTTTTTCTACAAGTAGAGTACCGCTAGAGTACATGTTTAGCCTAGGAGTTTTACCTGTTCATGGTCACTGAAAAGTGATTCATTTCAACAAAAAATAAAAAAATAATAATAGAAAAAGATTGATTTTACTGTAACTGTAATAAATGGGACGGATTTAAATGGAAGATCCCCTGTTCGAGACTTGGTATAACGAATGATTTTATTTGATAGATGTTACTAACAAAGTTCGAGGGCATGGATTTACCAAACGTGCTAGTAAAAAGTAAAGTAATGCCTATTTTTTCAGGCAGGCTTTACATCCAGCTACCAAATTAGGTGTCGTGGACGGAGGCGACTAGCAAACATACTTTACTATAAATTTCTTCGCCGCCTTGTACTTGCTAGTATACCGGTTGCTAGTATTTCTATGCGGAAATCCCGAGTTCCAAAAATCGTGGGATGACTGAATACTTAGCCATCATAATCTCCATCAGGATAATAACTTTATTTGTGGAGTAAATTTTTCCGTTTATTTCCTTTTTAGTTTTCCTCACAAAGTTTTCCTAAGATTTTCTTTCAATTTTATCAAACTCGTAGCACACGCATAGGTTCATTAATTGACACAATTTGTTGTTTTTTTTTTTCAGGAAAAATCTATTTAAGGCACTTTTGGATGGGCAGACTGATTTTCTGATCAGTACTGATGGAGTACCATATCAGTATTATGTAAGATTCTTTCTAGTAAATCGTATGTATAATATAGGATTAAACTTTTCTAAAATTCTAGTTTAAAGAGATTGGCAGAACAGGAAATAAGAATTTCCCGTATGTTTTATTTTTAGTTTCTGTTATTTTATTAATTAAACATCTTCCGGCTTATTTTAACTTCAGTGTACATAAAGTACTCATTTAAAGCTGTAAGTTTTGTTTTGTAGGGCTTCCCTCTAAACTGTTATTGAAAAGAAAATTTTCAATAAATTCAATTTCAATTAAAATTAATCAATTTTTCAAACCTTATTTATTTTGTAATTAAAAGTGAAAACTTATTTATTGTTTATCTAATAACCTGAACTTGTAAACTTAGAGGTTGCAAATATATATAAATTAACAGCTGATGTTATTTAACAGGGGGGGAGGAGAACACAGGCCAATTAGACGATCTAGTCCTGTAACAAAGCAATCTCTTCTACAAATCACTATGACAACCATGTGCTTGTTAAACTGAGGTGGTATTACTCAATTAGAGCTGGCTTCTCGTATGTACAAAGGTGAGTAACATGTGTTTAAGTTTTGTATATGTTAGTGTAAAACATAATCATCACCCAAATGTTCGTCAGTTTTCAAAAAAAGTAAAATAACGCGGATATAAAGTCGAAATTGAAATGTTATAATCATCATTGATGTTGCAAACTGTCCTCGATGACCTAAGGAATTCATAAATATTGGTTATTGATTTTGGTTGATGAACTGTTGGCATTTGAAATTTTTTTTTTTTTTAAGCAGATCAATTGTGAACATCTCAAAATTTATTCATCATACACTGATTCATTTTCATTGTTTTTATATGCACAATAAATAAAAAAAAGTGTGCTACCAAGATGAACATACTACCAAGCATGTGACATTTGATGAAGTCATACGCTCCAGTCAGTGACTTGGTAAAATGATCCCAAGGTCACTTTTAGAAGGGTTTTCGGAAAGAGTGGTAGTTGATAATGAGGATATCTGGGGAATGGCATGGCTCTAGAGAGGCTGAAATGGAATTTCCTGTTCTAGAGAGATAACCTGTTCCTGAAATTAAAGGGATGGTGAAGGTCATTATGTAGATTTGGAGGTATGTATGGGTGGATTTTGGATTGGGATGACCGGGTACGTATGTACGACCGGAAAAGGAAGTTGAACGCTATAGTTGAGCTCCTTAACTCCATATAGGGACTTAACATTGCTGTATAAATCAGTCTTTTGTTTTGTAGTTACGGTTTGTATTATTTTCCTAGCAAACATTGTGGGATAGTTTGTAGATCTTGTCTCTTGAGGCTAGAGTGGGAATCCCTCGTAAAGTGGTGTAATTTCAAATTATCTTATCTTTGTTTTTTTACTTCATTTACGTTACCGTATCGTGCATAGTCACATCGTAGTTATAGTCAGCAAGAGAAGTGCGGGTTGGTAATAAATGTAAAGACGAAAACTCTACAACAAACTGATTAATCTATCTCTCGTGATGAATGATGATTCGAAACCGGTCAGGGATTCAGTAAACATGCGTACTACGACGGATGAAATAAAAAATAAATATTATAATATTTATTACAGTTGTATTATAAACAACTTTTGGTATAAAATTAAGCGGATTTTTATTTTTTTAGAGGGCGCTTAACTTTTCAATTTAGGTGTCGTGAACTACAGGCGGAAGTACATTGCTATAAGAAAATATATATATATTTTTCTTACTATTAAAAAGTAGCTACTGGAATCTCCTACTTATAAATCCACGGTTTATTCCCACTATACTACGTATCAGTTGCCCCATATTCCGTTTTAATAATAATAAACAATTATTAAGACTTCAGCTGTTTTATTCAGTAATCAGTGGTATGTATTATCGCATTTCTGCTACATAATTCATTAGATACGTATTCATTAGGTTCACTTAGCATATTCATTTTATCATCATGAACTAATTAAATCTTCTGCGGAGAATTTGAAGTGCTTACTATAAATTAGGCGAAGTAGAGGATTAATAAAGTGACTGTATTAATAACAATGTAATATAAATAAATAAAGGCAATAAATTGTTTTTATTATTTTTTAAATCAATACTTCCGGTTTTAATTTGGTAGTTGGATATAAAGTCTGCTTGAGAAAAATAGGCATTACTTTAATTTTGTAATTTAATAAAAGAAGAATTGGGTCGCAGTGAGACTTTTAAAGAAGTACGTTAGATCGCGTGGTAAACAAGAGAAAAAGACTGAATTTTGACTACTGATGTTTGGTATACAGAACCTTGCACAGTGGCAATATCGTAACCAATGAAGGCCTCCTGAGGTGCGATTATTGCTGGATGAAAGTACGAAATTGGCCAGAGATACAATAAACATGCATGCTGCAACGGATGAAATCAGTGATGTCCAACACTGGCTATAAAACCACATTTTGAAACAATTTAAACTGTGAAAATTTAAAGTACAACTAAAATTTAATTAAAAGATCTACAACATTTTGTAGCATACGAGGTTTCAGTTGAAGTCACCTTGATCTTTGTAATATTTTATTGTTCCACTTTCAAGGGTATACTTTGGCTTGGGTAATTTTTAAATTTTGCTCCTAAATTGTTGACATTTCTAGGTCTCTAAGGAGGCGGATTGGCCGTTGGGCGTTCACTGGAATTCTTAGGATTTTGTGTTTGGATTACCTGATTTCTTTGAATTTTGGTATTGGAGGCACTCCATCGAGTTTCTCTGCCAAAATGTGAGTATTTTAATTAAAATTGTAATTTAATTTAATTAAAAATAAGCACATTGTATATATTTTGGCGCCACGGTAGCCGAGCGGTTAGAGGCGAGACCTGCGAAGCTAATATGTATTGTGGTACTTGGTTCGATTCCCGGTCTAGAGGCCTTGGATTTTATTTAATGGTTAATTAAACAAAATTAACAGTAAAGTATGTTTGCTAGTCGCCTCCGTCCACGTCACCTAATTGGTAGTTGGACGTTAAGCCCCGCCTGAAAAAATAGGCGATTACTATACTACTTTACTATTATTTTAAAAAAATCTCAAGTTAAAACATGACTGATGAAAATTAATTTGACTGAATTAGTCATATAAAAGTACTTCGTTCTGTTTAAACGCTTTTATTATTACCCTATAGAAGGTGTTGTATTAAAATATTTTTTTTAGTGAATGGTGTACAGCATTATTTTCATTTTTATCATGTATATTGGACGTTACCCATGGGAATCCTAGAGAATCAATATTTATTCATTCTTTCGCCTACCCTCCTCTCTGAGGTTTGTTAGTTTGAAGGTCTCTCTATATATCTAAAGTTATTCTACAGTAAGATTTGTCTAGTCGTACCGAGTTGCTACTTTATTTCAACAACTATATAGCCTACCAATTGTTTAAAACTTATTGCCTTTTTTCCACTGAAATCTGTAGCTACAGTGCATTGCTACAAATTCGCAATTAGTACACGTTGCTTGTTTAAATGTTTATATTTGTATAAAATTTATGATTATGAAATCGTTATGATTGTGTTGATTTCAACAAGTACCCCCTCTCACCCATCATTATTTATCTCTGATTAATTTATAATTATGTCTGAAGGTATGGGAATAAATAAGTAAATAATTTTATTATTCACCTTCATATTTTGGCTTTCAAATAATGACTTTACATTACTGTTTGGGCGGATGTTACGTATTCCAACCACAACTCTCCTTATATCTAAATTATTATTTGATTACCCTCCATAAATATTTGAATAAATCTCCTTAAATTTACATCTAAATACATGTAACAGTTGCAAAATAAATAAACAAATAAAAAAAATAAAGCATGTATATCTTGTGATCACCATGTACAGCGGTTTTATAAAATAAATAGATTTGTAATATTATTATTATTAGTAAAAACATAATTTTGTTATTGAATTCAATAAATTGTATGGTTCTTTTGTAATGTTAAAATATAATAAAAATTAAATTTACCATAAAAGAGGATGTTTGTTCTGAAATAATTATTACATCGCTTTCAAATTAATTAAAATGGTTACATTAATCTGATAAGTACATGAAAACAGTATATATTATTTTAAAATGTTTAATCTACGGTTGTAAAATATTTAAACCATACTTTGTGAAACGTGTTGAATTGAAAAATACGTCTGGACAGATTTTCATGTACAATGCATCAGTTGCTAATCTTTTTATTTTTAATGTTTTAAGGCGCGTCAACATCTAAGGTTATTGGCGCCCGGAGCTTTTTTCAGCCGGCCTCCGGACAGTGTTCTCTCGTTACAGACAACACTGTCCATCACCGGACAGTGAGCTGTAAAAAGCTCCTAGGAAGAGAAAATCTAAGGGTCAGCTGCTGGATTCGAACCCGGGACCTCCGCGTGGGAGTCCAGTATGCTAACCTCATAGCTAATCCCTTCCCTAGTTGCTAATCTACTCGTATAAATATTTGTTTGTTTATTTTTAATTTTCTGCAATTTTAAATGGTTGCACATTAAACAAGAACTATTAAGGAAGAAAGATTATAGCCTATTTCAGTCATGATTTGTTTTATTTTTTGCCAAGCTTCCCATCTAGGGTCTAGGTCATCTTCAGGACTAATAAAAATAAATAAAAAATTATTACAGGAATTGGCAATAATTAATCCTTTTTTGATAAGTGAATCAGTCCCTAAAATAAGTTTTCAGTATCCACAAAGTTTGTTAGTTTCAAAATTTAAAAAAAAAAAAAAAAAAAAATCAGAAAAATTATTATGAATAACTATTTCAGAACTGTGTAAAGCAGGATTGTCAAACTGGCTGCCCCCGAGGTAATATTTTTGTGGCCCACGTTGTTCTGTAATACAATGAAAATAGAAAATCTTATGAAGAAAAGCTTCAGGGGAGTTAAAGACAATGCCGTAGACACAATTCTCTCGTTAACCCTTTAGCTACTGAAGACGATTATACCAAGTGGTCCAGTGCCTTACCAGTGGAGGCTTGCGGGCGTGTACAAAACACGCTGACTTAGTGCCGCACGATGTTTCCGGGAAGCGATTTTGTCTGCCACTCTAAGTGGCATTCCACTGGAATGATTCGATTTTTTAAGAGACAAAAAAGAAGTAGGAATTCCCAAAAATATATTCTTACGTTCTCAGTCTTTGAATCCAGAGATATAACCAAACTTGTACGAGGAAATCGCTGGCCAAGTTTCGAGGTAAAAAAGAATAATTTTCGTTTTATAAATACAATTATATAGTGTTTTAATTTATTCTATCCATATTCTAGAATCCTCACTTCAGAATATAGATTTAACAAAAATTTTAAATTATGATGTGGCCCGCTTGAATCTTGCCTGCAGCACCAATTGGCCCGTGTTTTAATTAAGTTTGACACCCCTGGTTGTAAAGAAATTGCCGCCTTGCATTATGCAATTTATTGTGTTTGGTACCAAAGAAACCTGTTGAAGATAAGTACTTAAAAAGCATTAAGTCTAGGGTAGTTATCAAATTAAACGTTGGAAAAATTCTCATTTGTGTTTATATTATTGTAAAATTTATAAATCAGTATATCAGAGCTAGGAAAAATAAATATTTGTGGTTTCCTAAGTCAGAAACCCTTTGTTTATTTTATTAAATCATATTTTTGCTATTTCAAGCTAAGAAAATATTAGAATCTTTCACAAAATATAGGCTTATTGTGTTTCTGTAAGTCAGAAAAAAGGTTCATTCAACAAAAATTAAAAAAAGCTTAACCAAGTGCTAATGTGGTATCGTGTCAAAATATCACATCTGAACTTTCTTGCAAGTTTGCATTTTTGGATTATGTTGACTATTATACGCAAACCAATTTGGGGAAAACCATTTTCCAGGCCTCTAGTAATCATAGTAAACAGTTGCATCCTTGTGAAAATCTGCTCTCTCGTTTTTTCAATATAAGTAAAATAAATTAAAATTGTTCAGGGTTCTTCTCACTCGTTAAATAAATTGAATCTTTTATAATTGGAAATAAGAAAATTCATGGTCTGGTGAAAGTTTATAACAATTTACTTTTTTTTTGCACTGGGATATTAAAATTTATTTTCAGTTTTTACAAAAATTTAAGTTAATTTATAAGTATTCATTAGATCTCAAATTGAGTAACTTCCTATAATAATTCATCATCGAAAATCTGCACGCTAACAAGACTTCCTGATTTAAATGAGATAAAAGTAAAAGTGACAAAAAATTAAACCGCAAATAATTTTTCGATTAAGTTTATTTAAGCGCTTATTTACACAAGAAAATTTAGACACTATTTTTATATTAAAAAAAAAATCCACATTTTTTTTTAGACTTAAGTCTAAAAATTAAGTTTGTGCAAAGAGAAAGCCATAACAGTGCAGTCTGTGCTGTGGTTTTAAAATTATTAAAATTTGGATTTTTCATTTTCCTTAAATTTAAACAAATTTCAGAAAATAAAACTTAACTAGTGCATTTTTTTTTATAGTGCATCAATGATTTATAAATTTTAATTATTTTCTTATCAGTTTAACGTGATATTATTACTTACCGTATCGCACTGAGTAGTCCGTGTTTGAATCACGCGTTCCAACGATTCTTCATTACTTCTTTACGAGTTATATTTATTTTATTTTTTAAATATATATTGTAATATAGTTTTATAAAATGTCGGTGTGTTATACAAAATATTGTCTGTTATTCAGTTAATTTATAGAATAGTCACCAAAAAAAAAAAAAGTAATAATTAAAAAACAAATAAGTAGCCAAATTATTGCAATAAAATTAAAATTTAAAAAAATAAAATAAAATAACTCGACCGAATCATCAAAAAATTACCGTTCACACTGATCCATTCTTAGCCATCATTCACACAATCACTCTTATTTAAAAATTTAAAATCATCAGTCTTGTATTTCTCTTTCTGTTAAGTCCGTGTGTTGGTGTGTATTTTTGTGTGTGTATTAATTATTAATTGTATATTACATTTTTTTTTTTTTGTAAGAATATATATATATATTTTTTTTTGATAGGTTATTACATATACATATTATATAAATATAGTAATATATTTGGTATGTATTGTAAGGTGCTTGAACGGCCCGGCATACACGGCGGTAATGCCGGTCTCCCGCGTGAGCCATTTCCTCCCGCCAACCAGCTACCCCTTTTTTTGGAGTGGCGGGCAACCTTACCGCGCATGCCACCCGCTAACTACTTTCTCTCAGAGAGGCAGTCTCTCTTTCTCTCACTCAGTCACTCACTCTCTTACTCTTTATTTCCACTTTCTCTTATTACTTCAAAAAAGTATTGCTTTTCTCCAAAGAAATGCCCATTTTGAGGGCCTCTTTGATTGTGACTAGTGATTCCCTAGAAACGGCTTCTGTTTGTGTAAACACTAACTCAAATTTTTTTTTTGTGTGAGTTTGAATTTTTTTTATATTATTTCAAAAATAGTATAGCACTAATGAATTCTACTATTAGAAATATTTTTTGGAACATTCGCAGGGGTCAGCCAATTCTTAGTGCAATGAATAGACCTCACCCTGGAGGAACCACCTTGTTGATCATGGTAACCTCGACGCCAGGACTCTTCCTTCAACAGCGATCCTCTTCTTCGTACAGATCTGGTGCGCTACCTTGAGCTCTACATAGACAAAAGGCTCATGTGGAACCCACACTCTAGATTTAAAAGGCAATCAATGACGAAACTGCTTTACAGACTACTTGGACGACGCACCAAATTACCCTTAAAACTCAAACGATTACTATACAGTACTATCCTCAAACCTATTGTGGACTTACGGACTAGAGCTGTAGGGTTCAGCCAAACCAACAAACGTACGGACGGTACAAACATTTCAATCAAAACTCCTGCCGACAGATAGTTGACGCTCCTTTATACGGTGACTAACCTCACTCTTCACCACAACCTCAACATTCCCTTCATAGACTAACTCGTTAAGACTAAATATCAAAAATTCCATACTGCTCTCTCTACTTGCTCAAATCCTCTTGCACAGTCTCTCTGATATCCCTAACAATACTCCTCGCCGACTGAATCACCAGTGGCCCCGCGAATTCCTTACTGTCTGAAGAACTAAATCTCTCCTCTCTCCTACTCATATTCTCCTCCTCACATTCCCCTATCTCATATAGTGAGTGCTACCGCTGGATAGCTTCTCTCCTCCTGCTCTTCCCGCACCAGTTCATCTCATTCCCTCCTATTTACTTATTGTATATATTTATAGGAGTACAGATTGTAAATTACAAAAATAAATTAAAAAAAAATATATTTTTTTTTCTAGAAAAAATTCTGTCAAGACCATTTCTTTTCTAAAAGGTCTCTCTAACGTACCATTCCATTCACTGATCTAATTCTGTTAACTTATAGGGATGGCACTATCTAATTTCTTCCCATAGTTTGGTGTGATGGGAAAAGAGAGGGGCCTGTGAGTGAGATAATCCTTACTATCCTGGATACTTTCGTCTTCATGTCATTAAATACATTGTTAAGGATGCTGAGCATTTGGAAAACAAGCTCCACTTCCGATCTAGCGCGTCCACAGTTCCGCTAGAAGTCGAGGGGTGCTAATAACCTGGAGGGTAACCTCCCGGGAGAAAGTAAATTAAACCCTTTAATTTTAATAATCTAAATTTCCCTTATTTTGAAGGGTGATTGTTTTATTCGGCAATAGCTTAAAGAGTTACAATTTATATAGAAATAAATTCAGAGATAAGATCCTCCTCAAAGAAATTCATTTCTTCAATTGAACTTTTGAAGTGGAAGTTGGAGGTAGCCAAAGAAAATAGAATAAAAGAGACACATGTGGAAAACTCAGCAATTTCCTTCTTCTTCCTTCGGAAACTAACTTAACTCTTTTGATCCGAGAGCGTTTTTTTTTTTTTTTTACTTTTACTAGACCTGACTCCCTTCCTCTTAAGCTTGCGACCTCGTGTAACATTTTGTGCTTTTTTTTTTCTTTTACAAAAACGTTTTGTTTCTAATCATTTAAGCTGGGCACAAATAAAAAAAGAAATGAATTCAAAATAGGTAGTATGTTAATTTTATTGATTTTATTACCAGAATAAACTTACAAAATTGTCTACAAGGTAGTTTTACAAAGAAAAAGTTTTTTTTGTAGATATATAGATTAATTAGTTTGATGTAGAGAATTCGATTTCATTTTGTTTCCGTCTTACACTACACTTGATGAAAAAGAGGGAGCTTAAAATGTGTAGTTTGAGGCGTAAAAAAAAAAGTGAAGTTGAAATCTCTATAAAAAAAAAAAACTGATATTGGTAGCCTCTAGTAATGGATGAAAGTACGAAATTGGTCAGAGATACAATAAACATGCATGCTGCACGGATGAAATCAGTGATGTCTAACACTGTGGCCATAAAACCACATTTTGAAACAATTTAAACTGTGACAACTTGAAGTACAACTAAAATTTAATTAAAAGATCTAAAACATAAGCATAAGAGATTTCAGTTGAAGTTGCCTTGATCTTTGTATTATTTTATTGGTCCACTTTCAAGGAATACTTTGGCTTGGGTAATTTTTAA
This sequence comes from Rhodnius prolixus, assembly GCF_049639745.1. Classification (NCBI taxonomy): domain Eukaryota; kingdom Metazoa; phylum Arthropoda; class Insecta; order Hemiptera; family Reduviidae; genus Rhodnius; species Rhodnius prolixus. The sequence goes on along the minus strand of NW_027411583.1, from coordinate 5,689,155 downwards.
ATTTTGTCTTAATTTTGCTCCTAAATTGTTGACTTTTTTTTTAGGTCTCTAAGAAGGAGGCTATTACGGATTGACCATTGGGCGTTCACTGGAATTCTTAGGATTTTGTTTTTGGAATACCTTGATTTCTTTGAATTTTGGTATTGGAGGCACTGCATCGAGTTTCTTTGTCAAAATGTGAGTATTTTAATTAAAATTATTATTTAAATTAATTAACAATAAGCACATATATTTTTCATAAGATCGTTTAGAAAAACGTAGCTAAGAGCTTGAAACAATTATTTCCTTCGTCTGAATAGTCTTATCTTGAACACTAATTGTTATGAATAAAGTTTGATTATCAAGTTACAGTTACTTGGAAACATTGTTTCAGCACACGTTAAATTGTAATGAGTATGATTGCTGTTTTCGTGAAAATGGAAGTACTGGAACACAGAAAACATTGTTATGCCCCAAGAATTTTTTTTTTTTTTTTGCGTTTATTTGTGCTACAATCAACGCGATGGCGCTATAAGTAACAATGATAGAAGTGAATGGTAGATACAAACGAATGGAGAAGTTACCCTGTGGTAACACTCCAAAAACATTAGTCACTCTTTTCACTTGAGAGGAGATCACGAGGCCACACTGTCTCTTAAAGCGTCTTGTCCGGGTTATCAGAAAGAGTTCTTGGAGTAAGACTTTCAGCTAGAGGATTTATGTGAGATTGCAGACTGAAGTGGAGTTTACTGTAAACTTTAGCAACTTGTTTGATAAAAGGAATGTTAAGATCAGGTTGGAGACCTTAAAATGGAACGTTTAGAATAGTTCGAAGTATTTTAGATTGTAGCGATTGAATCCTTTGGAGATTGAAGCGTTTGGTTGAACCCCACAGCTCTATTCCATACGCCGCTCACATGGGTTTCAAAATAGAAGTATAAATCAGTCTTTTGTTGTCTAGAGAGAGAGAGTTAAGATCTACCGTCTACGAGTCTTTTAAGTTGTCGATAGCAGTTCTGTTCAGTGTGGGGGTCCCAAGAAAGTCTTCGGTCTAAGTAAAGCCCAAGGTAGCTGGGCAACGTTCACTACTGGTAGAGGTATTAAATTAAATTAAATATCAGGTTTGAACTTCAGCATTTTTTAGTTTTTGTTACCACTCTCATAGTCTAAATTGTATACCTTTTTTTCTAAAATTGTAATCCGGAGATTATATTTTTTTTTTTATAAGGAAAAATAATAATAATAATAATAATGTATTCAGAATTAAGTTCAGTTAATTTGGATATTTCGTAAATTTATACTAAGGATTATTCAATAAAAAATATCCCTCTCTATACCTTAACTTTAAAAATTATAAATTTTTTCCAGACAGATTATGTTCTCTTTGTTCGTTAAATCATAAAGATAATATCTATCACTTTCTTTTTTATTGTTGCAAATTTAATGAAGTAAGGGAAAAATATTTGGCTAGATATATTAATCCCTCTCCTGTAGCTCAGGGAGAATGTGTCTATGGAGACTTTATTGTATAAAATTGATATTAACAAAATTAATGACATATATTTATATCTTTTAAAGGGATTGGAAGTTAGAGCAATGAACCATATTAATAACTGAATTTGCCATTTTCAAAATTTGAATTGTAAAAGAAAGATAATGTTTTTAAATTTGTTATGGAGTCTATTTTTTTTAATTAGAACTATTATTTTCTGATAAGTTGATATTTCAGTTTTATTTAAATATTCTGTTTGAGAACTTAGATCTTTCTGTTCAGTTTCAATATTTTATGTTTCTGTTTTTATGAACTGTTATGTTTACTGTAATCACACCAACCCTTTGTATAAGTTCAATCTTAAAACAAATAAAAATATTATTATTACTAAGGATTCAAGTATAAAAGAAATTTGATATTTTGATTAAATTTACATAAAGGTTTGTTGATTATACTGGGCATTTTCGTTAAATACTGTTTATTTATATGAAGTAGATGCGAGGATTTCCAGCTATCCAAGTTGAAATGGAATAATTTTCTAATGAGAAAATTGACCGCCACAGACGTCTCAATTTCTGTATTTTCTGGAGTTAGGCATACTGGTGGTTTGGTTTTGTCAGAGCCGAAGCTATAGAAAGCCCTATGAGCAGCAAGCCTCCCCAGCTCCAATGGTGGAATAAATTTCGTTAATATATTCAAGGTGGTCTTCGATATAATACGCCCTCTGCTGTGAAGAGAGGACGGACAGGGAAGCGCTAGGTAGAGGAAACACCCACCCTCTTCTTCCAGACTCATGCATATTTGCAAGCACATTAAATTGGGCCAAGAGCAGCAACGAAATACTCTTATCAGACTTACTCCTCTCAAAACTATCTCTTATACTATGCTTTTCATTGCACTTGGGGGCTCCCATTCCATTTTTTTTTTTTTTTTTTTATCTCCTTGCTTTTCCTAAATACTTTGCCTCGCATTTAAGTTCGTTTATCTTTGAAGTTTTTCTTTAGTGACAACGTTTCTTTATTTTATAAAACTATTTACGTGGTATCTTGTCGCCAAATAAAAATATTTTTAAATAAATACATTTCAGTTTTATTATGTAGAATTAATTCTTCTTTTACGTTTTCTTACTACAGTAAGATACTTAGGATACTTAGTACTTAAGTATCCTAAGTTTTTTTCATAAAGGAATAAACCATGTATTTGACCATGAAAGGGTTTGTTTTACTTATGCTGAAAGAAAAAGAGACAATATTATTCACTTCATGCTGGAATGTTCTTTCTATAATTCACTAAGGAAAAGATTGTTAAATAGTTATATAAGCTCCAATAACACTGAGGTTTACACTACTCTACTTGATATTAACAGCAAAGAAAAATTAAACAGTTTATTTTATTTCATTTCTGGTGCTCCAGATGAGAGGTACAGATTTGTAAGAATTATATTTAACAGCTATAAAGAAATCCCGCCGCCGAATAATAATTAAACTCCTATCATTATTAAATTTAAGTTATTTCTCGTAAATATATCAGTTTTCATTATTTTTCTTTGTTTTTAAGAAATAATTGTACAAGGGGTGATTTTGTATATCATACTTTTATTTTATTTTGTATTTATCTTTCACAAGTGGAAGTAATGGGTAGTGGCTATTTCTTTTTATACTTGTTATTACTGGCAGAGCCCAAACTCTTGCTATAGAAATGTATCATTTAGCAATAAAACAAACAAATAAATAAATACTCCAGTAAGAGAAAATGTATTAAGGAAATTGAGTTTTCTCAGAAAATACTTGTGTTAAGCTCCCCTGTTGTTGTTGTTTTGAGCTCATATAGTCTGTGAGTGTGTACTTGAGTAAATAGAATAATTAAAAACGAAAATTCTCAGTAAGTACAAACTTAGTACACTATTTCCACAGTTCTACCTTTTCTGAGGGGTAAAAGAAAATAGAATTTTCTAATAATAAATATGGAGAAAGTAATACTGTTATCTAAAATATTGGTGATAATGTGAATTATTAATTTAAAAAAAAAAAATTTTGATAAAATTGCAACTAGAGAGAGATCTGTATGAACGACACTGTTGAAGGGTACACGTATACAGCTGTACATGAAAGACCATGTATGTATTACCAGGCTCCATTGTCAAACACAGCTCCCTGATAGGAATGGAGAGATTCTGTTCCCAATGTTTAGAAGTGGGAACAATGGGCATGGCTTTTGTTCTAGTTCAGTTCGTTCGTTTCCTTCAGACAGTAACAGTAGTATATTCTTCGCTCCTAACTTGTATTTCCTCAACCTTCTACAGAGTTCTTCTACAAGTCCTCTTTTTAGATATAGCGGCATTGTAATTTATACCCATTTTATACTCAGTATGTATATGTATATTTGTACGTAAACCAACTTGGAAGATTGGTAATTCAATAGAGGTTTTATTGGGATTATACTTTTATTTTTCTAAATAATTTAGGAACAAAACTATTAATAAATAAAAATTCAAATTTCATTCATTATTGGTTGAAAGTAGTGATGAAAAGGTTTAGTTGCACTATTGCAGTAAGTTCTTAATTAATTAGTTTTCATTTTTACTTAAATCCCACAAAGGAAATAATGCAAAATTATAACCAAAAAAAAAATTAAATTATTAAGTAATACATTTATGTAAATTAGTTACTAATTAAATTTACATTTAAATTATTCAACATTATTAATTTACATTTAAATTATTCAACATTATTAATTTACATTTAAATTACACATTTAATTTAAATATGTCACACAAATTTTTGTTGAATGAATATATGAAATTTTAGACATCACTGTTCTGGAACCATAGTGAAACCTACGTACATACTAATTTAATATCTCGCGATTCGGTGACTAGCAAGCAGTACTTTATACTGAAAATATTTCTTCTCTAATTAAATCTGCTTCACAAAACTAATAAATAACTTACTTGAAACTTGCTGACTTGATAGTAGCAACTAATCTACAAGTTTGCGTACCATGCCAGTTTTTTTTTTTGTTTATTTATTTTGCAACCGTATGCAGGACAATAAGCAAAAGAGATGAGTGATTAGGATAGCACAAATACACATGCATGTATATATCCATACATATACGCGCCATGCATGTGCGCCAAGGGCGTGAGTGGAATGAACAACGACCATCCAGTGATAAAAGCCGTTATTTCGCCTGATTGGCAAGCTTACACAGCAATCCTAGGAGATCGGCGTTATATGTTGAGATGATCGCGTGCTTTAGTCTGCGAAGTGGATTTGAAGGAAATCCATGCCAGTTAAGTTCGAAAAACAATCGTAAGTACACAAACATCACTATAAAAAAATCATTAATAAGAAACTTAAATTAAGATGTAATTTATCAATTTTCTTTTGTTTCTTTATTTTTTTACTTCAAAATCTCAAGTTAATCCAATATTCTAAATTCAATATCCGTACCTAACCTTCAGCGAAAGGTCTTTTCGTCGTAAGTTTTAGAGTTTATCCACTAAATTATTAAAACGATTATGTTTAAAAATTAATGTTGCACACTTGAGAGAAGTGAGTTAGAGAATGAGTTTTAGTTAGGGTACCCTGGAGTCTGTGAGTATAAATCTAACTTCCTATAGTTGTACAGTGAACCATTTCTCTCTCAATCTCTCTTTATAACATTTTTAATACATATTTAATACAAATTTCATAATTAAGTTCACTATTGCATAAATTGAAGTTTGAGTAGTGCGTGTTCTTATATTCGTCATAATTTGTTTATTAATAAAAAATTTGTGAAATTGAAATTAGTCTAGAGAATAATGGTATTAAATTAGGGAATACCACCCATAATTGTGCAAATTTATTGAAAGCAGAAATTGCAAAGGAAATTGTTATTCCTATTTTCGCCAAACAGAAGCAGAGGATGTGAAGTTCTAGAAAAGAGGAAGTGTTAAAATTAAGTTATCCAAGTAGGTCTTGCATATCGCAATATTATTGATGTGTATGGTTGGTATGTGGATGTTTGTGCCTGAGTACTGACTAACATACACACGCTCAAACGAGGATATTTCGTAACGGAAGAGAGAAGTGTAAATTTGTCTCCCCCCCCCCCATCTTATTTACTTGAAATTAACTATATTACTAAAACTGCTGACTAAGGATAATTTGGTTAAATACTAAGAGTAACTGCCTCATAAATTAGTTGAACTAGTATAAACTATTTTATCTACGCTAGGGTTTGCTATCAATTTGACTACAATGCTACTTCAAATGAACAGCAATAATCTAATGACTATGCAGTAATAATTTACAAATGTCTGTGATCGTCAAAAAGTCGGCGTAAAAGCGTAACGTTGGAAAACACCCAACTTTGAATTTTTTCTTTTTCTATAAAAGGAACAACCCCTAATTTTCTTTAAAATATAGAGCATACTCATAGCCTTGTTGATAAGTGTAATTTATGAAGCTGCAACAGCTGTATTATTAAAGAGAATGTAAATTTCGGAGCTTGAATTTTTCATTCGGAGGTATACCACTTTAATGAAAGGATTTCTTTTTGTTTATATTTTCTCAGAATGTCTGCCATGGATTTTCTCCCAATTTTATGTTTACATTTTTCATGATCGATAGTTAGTAATTTTTACTTGAATTCTTTTTTAGGAGAATTCGTTTATGCAGTTCTAGAAGAGGAAGAAGGATAGAAGACCTCTCTAAAGTGCTAGCTAATTGTAATGGACGACTTTACAAACTGTATAATGTGAGTAAAAGTTAATTATATTTTGAAATTTAAAGCCAACCCAAATAGAAAATCCTTTCTACTTTCTCAAGCTTTTCAAGCAAGGTTGCCAGCATGCTTCCTTATCCTTTTAGATCATTCTGTCTACACCAATCACTACGAGGGTCGTTTGTAAAGTCCGTGCAAAAATAAAAACTACTTAATTTTTTGGGGTAAACCTTTTTTATTTTTCAACATAGTCTCCTTTTAGGCTTATACACTTCGTCCAACCCTGCTCTAGTTTGTTGATCCCTTCCGAATAATAGGATTTGTCCAAGTCTGAAAAATAGCCATTCGTTTCTGCAAACACCTCCTCGTTTGAATAAAATCTTTTTCCCGCCAGCCATTTCTTCATATTGGGGAACAAATAGTAGTCCGAGGGAGCCAAGTCTGGAGAATAGGGGGGGATGTGAAACGAGTTGGAACCCTATTTCCATTAATTTTGCGACCACAACTGCTGAGGTGTGAGCTGGTGCGTTGTCGTGATGGAAAAGGACTTTTTTGTGGGACAATCGTGGGCGTTTTTCTTGCAGTTCGGTTTTCAAACGGTCCAATAACGATGAATAATATGCACCTGTAATAGTTTTACCCTTTTCCAGATAGTCGATGAGGATTATTCCTTGCAAATCCCAAAAGACAGTCGCCATAATCTTTCCGGCCGAAGGAACGGTCTTCGCCTTTTTTGGCGCAGATTCCCCCTTGGTTTCCATTGTTTAGATTGTTCTTTGGTCTCAGGAGTGTAGTGATGTATCCATGTTTCTTCCACAGTGACGAAACGACGCTTAAAGTCCTGCGGATTCTTCTGGAACAGCTGCAAACCGTCCTTGCAACACTTCACACGATTTCGTTTTTGGTCAAGCGTGAGCAATCGCGGCACCCATCTTGCGGATAGCTTTGTCATGTCCAAATGTTGATGCAAAATATTATGTACCCGTTCATTCGAGATGCCCACAGCACTAGCAATCTCACGCACCTTCACTCTTCTGTCATCCATCACCATATCATGGATTTTATCAATGATTTCTGGAATAGTAACCTCACCAGGGCGTCCAGAACGTTCAGCGTCACTTGTAAATTTTGAAACCACTTATAAACTGTTCTAATCGAAGGTACAGAGTCACCATAATGTTTATCAAGCTTCTCTTTAGTCTCCTGAGGCGTTTTGCCTTTCATAAAGTAGTGTTTAATCAACACACGAAATTCTTTTTCGTCCATTTTTTGAAAATCACTCGACTTCCTCGATTCAAACGAATTCCAAACAAAGAAATAGACCGATCTGGCTGAAACTTGGTGTGTGTTCTTCCAAGAGATGCTACTAACTAAACATAACCTCGATACGCGCCAGTGGTGCTATCTCTCTGACTTTGCACGGACTTAACGACCCTCGTATTCTGCAGTCCCAATCTGGCCACCATAACCTCCTGGATATACTGATGACAGTCTACCTCGGATAAAGGTTGGTTGTCAGTTAAAAATTTTTTTTGGGGGGGGGCTTCTGTCATTTTCCATCTCTGAATATATCCATACTATTTTAAGTCTTTTTGTGGTCTGGAGGCTGCCATTGGTGGCTTGGAACAACCCTGTGAAGATGGCAAACACTCTGACCGGCTGATAGTTCGATAAGCAGAGCACATTTAATGAACTCTCCTTCCACCTGTTCAACATAATAAAGGTGTTTTCTGTGGCTCTAGTAGCCACAATCTCTACTAACTCCCAACTAGAGCAATGTACCGACTAAAACCTCCTTTAACCTTCCTCTATCGCTTGATTAATTGATAATTTCAAAAAGAAGCACAACATTAATGTCGTCCTCCATAAGCATAATAAGACCTTAAGAAATAATAAAGCAAAAGACTAAATGTGTAAAGGGAACCTATCAGTTCCCTGAGTAAGGTCTTTGTGAACACCTACAACAACCTTTGCGCGGACCTCGAGGATACTACATTTTATTCAGTCGACAGCCCACAGGGTCCATCCATAAAGGATGAAAGCTTGGAAGTAGTCCATACACCTAGAGAAACCCGTCGGCTTACGGCACGCCTATAGATAGCTACCAATGAGAAGGTGGTTAAGGTTCCCAATTGAGGCTAGATCACCCCTTTTACCCAAATTTCCCACAGTAATTAATCATTATTTTAATCCAAAAATGTAGGGTGGGGAATTTCAAATAGTGGACATTTCGAAATTACTTCTTTCAATAAAAAGAATTCTCAATAATTTACGCTTGATGTAAAATAAAAATAAAATAAACAAAATCAAAGGCATGCAGTGTTTACCTTGTACACATGGAGAATACGCTCCTTGTTAAAGATAGTCAAAATTTAACTCTACACTATACTAGGGTTCTTAGCAGATTTTTTTCCCCAACTATGTAAACAATAGGTTTGTAAATTTGCTGCTATTTCCTTCACTTACCCTTCCACATTAACTGCGCAACAACGCAGTAAGCGAAAGTAAAATATTAAAAGCGGTCATAAAAAGTTTTTTTTTTTTTTTTTCATTTACGATGAATGAGAAGAAGAGAGAGCTCTTCATGTAGGTATGGAAGGGAGCCAGATGGCTCGCTAGTGTGAATAAAGGAAGAAGAAACATGTAAGGGAAACCGTGGAAAGAGCATATAAATAGTGCATGAATATTAGAATAAAAAGGCTTTATCCTGCAGTTAAGAAGCTCTATAGCATCCAAGTAGCCCCATTCTCCTGTTCCTTTCTTTTAACAGCCAAACTAGGGGGTATCCTTACAGCCAGGTAGGAGGTATATGGAAGTCCTCCTGAATTATTCAATACAATATGGGATACATCTCTTAAAATCTGGTGTTTAGACCCATCTTAAATAGAGCATGCAAACCGCGTCTTTTTATTTTTATTTTTCTTTAAAAAAGTCGGTGAGTTCAACACTCGTACAATTTCAAAATTCTAACTCATAAATTTTCTTCAGACTCTGAATTTTTCAAACAATATTTATAAAATAGATACTTGTAGTACAGTATTGCTCAATTTTTTTTTTTTTTTTTTTTTTTTAGAGGAATTAAGGAACCCCTCCAGGTACACAGAGGAAGACAAAGACCGACGAAAGAGTTTAGGAAGACAAACTTGATGAATAATGGGGGGGTGCACATAAGATTTGAAAAAGTGTGTAACTGATGGAATAGAGAGTTTTGGAAACTGATAAAAGCCACAGAGAGAAAATCTAGATTACGAGTAAGTAAATAAAGTAACGTCTAGGCTTTGTTCCAGCTTGCATGTTTATTATACTTGGTGTATACTCAGGAAGCAAGAACGCTGCGTGGGATTTTGTGGGTATTTTGTTGGGTTAATTGATTTGACAGGATCACTTTATTAGGTGGATGTTGAGGTGACAATGACACAAAGCTGTGTGGTCTGGAGGCTGCCATTGGTGGCTTGGAACAACCCTGTGAAGATGGCAAACACTCTGACCGGCTGATAGTTCGATAAGCAGAGCACATTTAATGAACTCTCCTTCTACCTGTTCAACATAATAAAGGTGTTTTCTGTGGCTCTAGTAGCCACAATCTCCACTAACCCCCAACTAGAGCAATGTACCGACTAAAACCTCCTTTAACCTTCCTCTATCGCTTGATTAATTGATAATTTTAAAAAAAAGCACAACATTAATGAAATACATCGGAGGTTATATCTGAAAATTTTTCTTATTAAGTAGGATGCATTTATAGAATTGGCCAACCTCTTTCAAGACATTCAAACGTTTGATTCTTTAATTAAATGAACCAACAGATAAGTGAGATGTAGGAGATTTTACTAGAGGTGAGTTAATTGCGAAGAAGCAGTACTGTGATTTTTTTATATTTTATTTATTTATTTAACTGTAAAGATTAATGGAAATAGGATAGGCATAGGATGTGTGTAATCGTGTAACTTTGGATCGTATTGACTTTTTAATTAGAGAATGCACTCGTCTCGTCATTCTTTGGTTACGTGAGAGACAGGTGCTATCCAATCTCTAACGATCTGTTAGAATATACAACAACCAGGTGGGTCAGAGTGTTTTGTACGTTTACAATTTCATGCAAATTTTTCTCTTCTATTATTTATTTTACAAACAATATTTATATTTTAAAAGAGATTTATTGTAATTGATCCCAATCCTCTCTATCAACATCTTCGCCCATCTTACCTCTCCTCTCTTAAAAAGTGTCCCGCCTATTCACATTTCCTTCTGGCCACTCTATTATGTCCGTCATTTCCGTTTTGCTTCTAACCCAAATGTTCTTTTTCCGATATCTCTTTGTTATGCCTAGCACATACCTTTCCTTTGCTCGTCCTGTTATTCTCAATTTACTCACTATTCTCGTATTCAGTGTCCAGGCTTCACAGCCCTATGTTATTACGGACAATACAGATTTTTCCCCTTTAGCTTCACATCAACTTTGGAATTATAGAAGTGTTTAAGGGGCACACATTTTTCTCCAAAATTATTATTGAAAATAAGCTGTCCTGGTATAAACCTTTATTGGTACAAGCCGGAAAATATAATTTGGAAATCTCTGTTTCAGTTCTAATGAATCATCATTTGAAATGGTTAAAAGGGTTTATTGGCAAATTATGTGAACAACAGGGAATAATATTACAGGAAAAAAGTTATTAACAGCGAATTCGACCATAAATGTTTAAATTTGGAAAGTGGTAAAAGGTACATTAACGATAATTATAATTTTCATCTGATTCAGACCATTTTTCGTGTCACAAGGGAGTCATTAGAATTAAATTACCAACTGTGGAAAAAGAGACATAATCTTTATGTGGATCCCTCTTTAAATATGAATGTGAACGAGGATACCTTCCAATTTTATATCAATATGCCCAGTACTTAATGAATTCAGGTTACGGTTTTTTGGGAAAAGGAGATTGGAGTGGCAGGAATGTATTGGTAGTAATAATGATAATAGATTTTATATTATTTATATAAATATTTCCGGGATGCGTATCGTTTCAGGAAAATATGCCCTGAATTTTATTATAATAATTAATGTATAAATAAAAATTAAAATAAATATTATAAATAATTCCTGTGTTTTTGATAATTGTCATAAATTTATCTATATATAAAGAGCAAAGTGAATTGTTAAATTTATTTAAAATATTTTTATTTCTGTTCCTTTGTTTAGCTCCTCATCGCTTTTGCTGTGCATATTGGAAATACGTAATTACTCTTATAGTTTAAGAACTGCAGTTGCACCAGACTGACATGATCATTCATTTTCTAAACTAATAATATTTATAGACAGAAATAGAACTACTCGAGACAGACGGCCTGCGAGCCATTGTGTAAGATGTAAAATATTGTTTTATTTGAAAAGTTACTTTTAATTTTTTGTTAGAGTACTTATTATTACTTTTTTAAATTTCTTTTATTGTAGTGCATTGTTTATTATTTAATTTGTGTTTAATTGGATATTATTCATAAGAACATACAATTCTTTTCATGTTTTTTTCATATATTTTGTATTTAAAATATTAAATATACAACTTGATTCATTCATTTTACTCCAACCTAAAGTACATCTGGTTATTTCAGGGAACTGACCTTCTGTACTTATCTTGTGTCCAAGATATATGACATTTTCCACTCTCTTTATCTAGATGATATTCACAATCATGTTTTGGTGGACAGCTAGATGAGATGAGTTAAGTTTTGGATGGGTTTACAGTCAGACCCATCAGTTTAAATTGATTCATTAATTCTTGAGCAATTTTCTTACAGCTATTGCAATTGAAACATCATCTGCAAAGTCGTAAGTGTTTCAACCAAGAACTATCCACTCGAATTCCTTTATCAGTCCCAATCAGTTCTGTACTTGACTTTGTTCAAAGATGAAAGCTGTCGAAATACAAAGAATTTAAAAGAAGGAGTTAAACCGGGCACAGTAAGGTACTTGTGTCTTTGAAAGAAGCATTTTTAGGAATTCTGGTGATGGTCATGACAAGGCATGCTCATGTGGCTGGACACAGCTCTGCGACTAAAAAGCTGATTATTTTCATCTAATTTCCATTTATTTTGGAGTGCTGAAAATGAAAAAAATTCCGGACATCAGGATTTGCCACAAAATACAAAATCTAAAGAAAAAAAATGCAGATACATTGCTAATTTCTTTACATTCTATGTGCATAGGACATCTGATGAGGCTAATCTCCAGAAACAGCAGCCAAAAGAGGCATCACAATTTTCTAGTTTTGTGCAGAAAAAACTTCCAATTTTTGTTAAATTCTAGGATTTTTCCAGCAGTCCTTTTTACAATCACCTCTGGTCATGAAGTGCAGATCTCGAACGCAAACTGACATTTGTAAAAGCTTACAGTTCCTCATGTCTCTGAGGAATTGAAAAAAAAAGATAATAATTTCACTTTGAGAAAGTTGTACTCTAGATAAAACAATAATAAGACAGATGAATTCGACTGGGAGAATTCCACTACATTTAGGTATTATAGTGGAAGATTTGCTAAAAATATTATTTAAAAAAATTGAGAGATTATTGCCAGGTTCGGTCACTTTTTTTTAAATTTCGTGTCAATTTTTCATCCAAGAGGCTGTTATCTTTCAGGCTTAAATTTAATAAAAATTTTAAAGTGCTGAAAATGTGGTTAGGTGTGAAGTGCTAAATAATCTCTTTGATTTTATCCTCCGCAGCACGCATTTTATTGAATCCTTGACTTTTATCCATAATCAGATGGAGATTAATCATTTGGCCTAGAAATTTTGATTTCACTTACGCCATATAAACTTAGTATAAATCTAAATCTAACTGGTACTTCCAAATCTACTTCTACTAATGGATGAAAGCCTGAAATCGGGCAAAAATACAATGAACAATCATGTTACGACGGGGAAAAAAATCAAAGAAATTGAAGCTTCTTTTACATTGCAACAGGCCACTGCAAGATTGGGCACCGATTCATAACAAACTGGCAATAATCGACCTTCCACTTGGAATATTGAATGATTTGCCAAAAAAAGGTGAACAGAACTCTACAATTTTAATAAAACTAGACACATTTTTTTAAATTTTAAATGTAATTAATTCTCATGAAAAATTAAAATAACAATTTTGTCATCACTAGCGAATTGGCCTCTACATCGGCTACATCTACACGTCCATCTAAGTAACAACAAAATTTGCCTGGAATGTGATTAACACTCCCTATTAATACAAACAATATCTTCTATTTAATGGTTGATCAATGGAGTACAGAAGATCTTCACAAACCAAATCGATTAAATCATTCAAATTCTTTTCAGTTTCTTGAGGGGCAGTCTTCTCATTAGAACCAATGCACAATCCATTGGTTGGTCTGTCATGTTTAATTTGTCTATATGCTCACGTTTCTGCAAGAGAATTTATTCAAATACACTCAAATCTGATTTTTCGCCTTAAAGCCAAATTATCTTCCATCTTTTATCTAATAATCAGTAACAAAAGAGGTGAACAACACTCTGCAATTAATAATAGAAATTATAATTAATTTTAGGAATTGCCTTCTTCACTCATTTTTAAAAAATCGCCAAGGAAAATAGAGGTTGGTTGTAATATTAACATTTCTTCTGAAAAATTCAAGCATACATTACAGATGAAGCTTAATCATTTATTCCTGCATCAATATCAAGTAATTTTCTACAGTAGTCTAAATAGAATAATTATTAATAATAATAAATAAAAATTATGACTCAATTGGTTAGGTCAAAGGATAAGTTTTTTCAAGAAGTATTAATTAAGAAATGAAATGTTCTTTAATAAATGTTTGGTTACAAATAAATATTTATTAATTTAAAACTGATAATTTTTTTATTTTATCCACAGAAATTATTTTTCAAAAATACTGGAGACTTTATATCAAAAAGTCGAACACATAGTTACAGATTAAAGACATTTTAATGGTTGATGTCACTTCAAAGTAAACTTAATGCCTCCCATTAGACAGGTAACACAGGCCTGGTAAAAAAAAGTCACATTTTATCAGAGAAATAGGACAATCAAACAACTAGTTTAAGATGTGGAACAAACGTAACGAAAGTAGCAAGACGAGATGGCAACATAAGATGTCTCAGAACTGCATTTTCCTACTTTTCAGTTTCTAGCAGTATGTTACATTTTCATGCCAAGCGTGTATTATACACATTAGGTCGGCTTCTTTGAGTTGTATTGTTTTGGAAAAAACTTAGTAATTGCAATTCTTAAACAGTTTGACTGCAGTTTCCTTCATTTCGGTTTCTAACAGTATATTTTCATGCCAAGCGTATATTATACACATTAGGTGGGCTTCGTTGAGTTGTATTGTTTTGGAAAAAACTTAGTAATTGCAATTCTTCCACAGTTTGGCTTCAGTTTCCTTCATTTCTGTTTCTAACAGTATATTTTCATGCCAAGCGTATATTATACACATTAGGTCGGCTTCTTTGAGTTGTATTGTTTCAGAAAATCATTAAAATAGCAATTCTTTCACAGTTTACTGCAATTTCCTTCATTTCTGTTTCTAACAGTATATTTTCATGCCAAGCGTATATTATACACATTAGGTGGGCTTCTTTGAGTTGTATTGTTTTGGAAAAAACTTAGTAATTGCAATTCTTCCACAGTTTGGCTTCAGTTTCTTTCATTTCTGTTTCTAACAGTATATTTTCATGCCAAGCGTGTATTATACACATTAGGTCGGCTTCTTTGAGTTGTATTGTTTTGGAAAAAACTTAGTAATTGCAATTCTTCCACAGTTTGGCTTCAGTTTCCTTCATTTCTGTTTCTAACAGTATATTTTCATGCCAAGCGTGTATTATACACATTAGGTCGGCTTCTTTGAGTTGTATTGTTTTGGAAAAAACTTAGTAATTGCAATTCTTAAACAGTTTGACTGCAGTTTCCTTCATTTCGGTTTCTAACAGTATATTTTCATGCCAAGCGTATATTATACACATTAGGTGGGCTTCGTTGAGTTGTATTGTTTTGGAAAAAACTTAGTAATTGCAATTCTTCCACAGTTTGGCTTCAGTTTCCTTCATTTCTGTTTCTAACAGTATATTTTCATGCCAAGCGTATATTATACACATTAGGTCGGCTTCTTTGAGTTGTATTGTTTCAGAAAATCATTAAAATAGCAATTCTTTCACAGTTTACTGCAATTTCCTTCATTTCTGTTTCTAACAGTATATTTTCATGCCAAGCGTATATTATACACATTAGGTGGGCTTCTTTGAGTTGTATTGTTTTGGAAAAAACTTAGTAATTGCAATTCTTCCACAGTTTGGCTTCAGTTTCTTTCATTTCTGTTTCTAACAGTATATTTTCATGCCAAGCGTGTATTATACACATTAGGTGGGCTTCTTTGAGTTGTATTGTTTTGGAAAAAACTTAGTAATTGCAATTCTTCCACAGTTTGACTGCAGTTTACTTCATTTCGGTTTCTAACAGTATATTTTCATGCCAAGCGTGTATTATACATATTAGGTCGGCTACTTTTGATTCTATTGTTTCAGAAAAAAGTAAAAAATTGAAATTCATGTGCAGTTTGACTATAGTTTTTTTCATTTCATTTTCTAACATTATATTTTTACTCCAAGTGTATATCTTACAAATTAGGTGGGCTATTTTTGGATGTAAGGATTCAGAAAAAAATAGGAAATTAATAATTTTCTTTAGTTTTACAGAAACTTTTTAATTTTTTTTTCCATCTTTGTTTTTTCTCGTCAAGTACATATTTTTCACATTGGTTCGGCTAGTTTTGGATGTTGAGGTTCGTAATAGAAATGAAAAATTAATAATCCTAATTAGTTTAATTAGAGTAAACTCCTCATTTTCTGCTTTCAACATTGCATTTGTTAGTCTGGCGTACAAGGTACATAATGTTGTCTATTTTTGGAAATAAAGTATCTTAAGAAAATAAAGTAAGTGTAATTGGAAAGTTTAGTTTTACTACTGGAAATGTTATATTTTTTTAAGTTATAATTCGAATTTTATAACATTGTATTTTTACGCAATACGTGGATTATGCAGTAAAACTAGTGGAGCTGTTAAATTTTGTCTTTCTTTTCTGGACCTCTACTCCCAATTCCAGCTGTCCTAAGTTTTATAATGTTTTTTTGTATTATAAATACAATGTTCAAAAAAATTAAAAAAAGGATTTTAAATAATCTTTTTTTTTAATTAGTTTTGTTTTCTGATCTTTCCTTTCACCTGTTTTCTTGTGTAGGTGATTCTGTAATCTTTTTATGTTAACCATTATATCTTCTTACAACAGATACATATTTAAAAGATCTTGATGAATGATACCTATGGACCAGAAACTGAAAGAAAAATAATTGATTGTTTTAAAGCCTTTGCCTTCTAAGGCCTAACAACTCTCATTATTTTAAGGCCTATAATAGTAGTAATGAATTCTTGCAGAAAACTGATTATTTATATATGTCAACTTGAATTTTAATTTCTTATTAAGAATGGGATGTGAGTAGAAATGAAAGTCAAAAGAATATTAATTTATATATTTACAAAAACTTAATACACAAAGAGTTAGAGTAATACAATAAATATACAATTTTTGTTTTTCTATCTTAATTATTTGTAACTGCAATAGTTAATTGGATATTCTTCTAAGAAACATCTTCTCAGTATAAGAGATCTCTGGACAGTAATAAAATAAACAATTTAAAGGTTGTTCGTTGTCTACTCTTAAAGTATTAGTCACAGGATCATTGGTTAAACGCAATATTTCAATATATGATCGCCTTAACTTCACTAAACTTGGGCAGCGAAAAAAGGAGGGATCATCACCCCCTTTATGATTGCATACCTGGTGAAATTAGCTGTTAACTAAAGTAAAAGATTCCTCTATGTATGCATGTTTGTAGACTTTTTTATTTGTGTCTCTCATCTGGCTGATTAATCTGATTAATTAGATGACATTCAAAGTTGATCAAAGCTTCGACAACAACACTAATCATTGAAATAGATACCAAAAGATTTGCTAAATATCAATTAAATCCACTAACATTTAAGTGAACAATAACGAACTTAACACAGAAATTAACTGTAGTATGTATTCCCAAACTCAATCCAGAAAAAGTAGATTCATTTTTCCAAAGAAAATAAATAAATAAATGCTGCTCTTTTGAAAAATTTTTGGGTTATATTTTAGTTAGAAGACTATATTATCACATAAGGACACGACGTCATCCCTCAAAAAAACTGCAGGCAAAAAATACGGCACGATTCTTCCAGGTCAGGTAGAAGAATCCTCCCATTTTTATAAGATACTAGGATTTTGCATCATCCAATCTGCAGACCAATATAGAAACTGAAATCAAGACAATTAAGAAAATAATTATTCACAAGGAATAAGCAGGTATTTTTTTTTTTTTTAACGATTGTTATTTTTGGAAACATTGGTACTCTCCATCAGGATCTTCTGAAGGTGATTCAATTATCTTCTAATGTTAATTTCAAAAAAGCACAAATTCATTCAAAAAAATCTTGATGAATGATATCAGAAACTAAAACCAAAATAATTGGTTGTTGAAACTAAACTTTAAAATTTTTGGAGACTATTAAGGTATCGTCACCTGTTTTAGAAATGAATAAACAAACTAATATAACTAGCCATATCTTTATACAACACATATAGATAGCTAAGTTGGAGGAAATTTAACAAAATACACAACAAACTGCTGTTCGTAACTAGGAATTACACCTCATAAATATTAAAACTGTCCGGTAGGACAGTTGTATAAGGGTTGACCATCAAAAACTGCACGAAAAAGCGTAACGTTGAAAAACACCCAACTTTGACAATTTTTTTCTCTTTTTCTATAAAAGATAAAATTCCCAAATTTTCTTTAAATCTTACTCCAAACCCTCCTTCATAACTGTAATTTTTTTGCAACCACCCAGATCTAATAGGTTTCGAGAAAAAAGTTGCCGAAAATGAGCAAAAACCGCTTTTTCAAAAAATGTTCTTGTTCTTGTTCTTCTTCTTCTTGTTGTTCTTGTTGTTCTTGTTGTTCTTGTTGTTACCTTTTTTGTAAACAACGTAGCGCCTAAACGCGTGAACCGATTTTCATGAATGAGGTGTCATTCGATTGGGAATTTTATGTAGATGTGCCTTTTGGGGGTCTCGGCCCTGTGCATCGAATGGGAGAGGAGTTAGCCCCCTTTATGTAAGGCCCCCTCCAAAATTATTATTACTAATTACTCTGTAAATCGTGGCCCGATTTTGATAAAATTTGGTAGGATGATAGGGTTAGGGCTCCCCTACCTAACAATAAAGCGACGATCTGCTCTTACACTTGTTAAGGGGAAGTATAGCAATCGTTTCAAATTATCGACACGTGAACCGATTTTCATGAATGAAGTGTCATTCGAATCGAAATTTTGTACAGATTTGTACTTTAAAAGTCTCGACGCTATGCCTCATAAGGAGGGGAGTTCGCCCCACCCAAATAAGTCCCTTTCTAAAACTATTATTACCAATATTTCTACAAAGCTTAGTCCGATTTTGATAAAATTTAGCACGAAGAAGTGATTAAAGCTCCTCTACGTGGCTGTGAAGTGCCATCATGCTCTTACACCTACTAAGAGGAAGTACTGCAATCGTTAAAATTATCAATGAGTGAACCGATTTACATCAATGAATTGTCGTTCGATTCAAAATCTTTGCCTTTTAGGGAGAAGTACTGTAATCGCAGTTTATTTTTCTTGCTCCTCTTAAAAGGAAGTACTGAAATCGCAGTTTAATTTTGCTATTTACGTACAAATACCTTCCTATTTTATTCAAAACGCTTTCTCCAAAAAATGGTTATTGAGGATGGTTTGGGGACCGCAACTATAACCATTCTTTAAAAAGATCTCTCTAGTGGTAATTACGGTTCCGATTTAACACCTTATCAGGTTATAATGATAGAATAGCTTATTCCAAATTTTAAAAAAATCTGTAAAGCAGGCGTAACTTTGCTAATAGACAAAAAGGAAAATCTATCCAAAAGGTACAAAAATCTCCTTAACAAAAACTTACAGTTTAAAAAGTTAAGTATAAGGGTTGATTAAACGCCAAAAGGTACACAAATCAGCAAGTACCCAACATTTCATTAATACTTCATTGATATTATTTAAGTAATTTTACCGCATTAATTTTCATTAATATTTTTTAAGAATTTATTAGATGTCACATACCCTTATGCTGGCCAGTTCATTCATAATAGTTATAATTGTGATAAAATGTATATTATATCTTCGTATAAATAGGTACTTTATTTTAACTCTATTTCAAATTATTCTTCTGATTTCTCTTTAATGTGCCCTTTATTCTGAAGTTGTCACATATACATGCATGTTAAATTAGAAAAAGACAAATTTAGAGTCGGCTACTGTTTAAATTTGAATCACGGAGGATTTAAAACAATATTTCAGTCTTGAATTCGTCTTACCGAAATATTCGTGAGCACAATGACACACAGTTAATAACAAGTAGATTATTCAAAATTATATATTCATTTCTCAATTGTAATTTAATTTAGTTCCCCTAATTTTACTTATAGTAAAATACTGGAATAATTAGCTGTCCTAAAAATATGCATATCTTATTTACTTTATATTACATATACACAACATTGTGGGAAGAACACCTAGATGGAGAATGTAATTGAAGACAACTATATTATTTACGATAAAGCCAGATTGACTACTACATAAAATAACAATTACTTTAATCGAAGAATGAACTTAAACCGACGATTTTTATTTAAAAATAAAAATAAATAAACAAAATCACTGATGTATGTTGGTGTAAGCATTTTTTAAAAATTTTTTTGAATTTTTAAGCCTCATATTTTTTTATTTTTATAACGTTTTCTTTTTCACCTGTAATTAATAGTTTGATTATTATAGATAAATAGATATTACAGTCAATCTAAGTTAAATGGTGTGCTACTTGAACAAATATTTTGTAGATGAAAATGGCCAGCATAAGGGTATGTGACATCTAATAAATTCTTAAAAAATATTAATGAAAATTAATGCGGTAAAATTACTTAAATAATATCAATGAAGTATTAATGAAATGTTGGGTACTTGCTGATTTGTGTACCTTTTGGCGTTTAATCAACCCTTATACTTAACTTTTTAAACTGTAAGTTTTTGTTAAGGAGTAACAAAATATAGCAGTGAGCAATTAGAGCATTGAACAATTGAAATTTTATTATTAATGCAGTCAATTTTTAAGAAAAAACATCATTTTGGGTTCTATTTTTTTGCTAATTTCGTTTATAGAAAAATAAACAAAAAGAGAGAATAGAAACTATAATAAACGCAATAAGAAAAGCCTTGTGCGTGAATCTCACCAAATTTGTTTTCCTACGCAAGAAAGGAGAGCAAAAGAAACACTTTTGCTTAACGATTCTACGATTATAGAAAGAACTGCAGAGAGATTCATAAATTGTTCATGGGGCACACCTTTCATAATATAAATGAAGCTTCTTTTAATTAACGATTAATCACATAAGTAAACCATAACAAAACTGAAAAAATAAAAGTATACATACACCAAAAATAAAACTTCCACAAGAAATTTATGGTTATGTTTATACTTGCAAGATTAATAAATAGAACACTGTTTATAACCTTTGCTTAGTTCACTCATTTCAATTGAAAGGTCATTACTTCTATAGTAATACTTTGTACATATATAATTCTTTGCAAATAATTATAAAGTATATAATTTATGATATTAATATTTGCATATTGTTTAATTCAAGTGTTAGTGACTTTGAGATTTATGTATGTTTTCATTATGTATTAATGTCCTTCATCAAGGAAGGGTTTATAAAACCCTGTGCATGTGCATCACATGTATATTTATTATCGTTATTTTCGAAAGATCATTTGATGGAAAACTGGAAAGCCTCTCTGAGAAAAGACATGTTAATTTTATAAAATGTTGGTCAGCTCACTGTTGGCCCTGATAGATGTACTAAGAGCTTTGATTTAATTGTACAGTCATTTAGCAGAATGTAATAAACTAAGGTACTGTTATTACTGGAATTTTACATATAAAACAAAAAGTAACTGTAATTTATTTTATGTATTTGAATGTGAAAATTTTCCAATAAAATGTTTTTGAGTTGGCAAGTGTAAGAACTTTTTAAGATTTAAAAGTATTCTGTAAACGATAAATGAGTTATTTCTTTCTTGAAATTAATTTAGACAGATTTTTTATAGATCCTAATAATTAAAACACCTTTACAAGTTTAAAATCTAGAGGGACATTCCATTCGTAAGATTTCTTTTGCTGTATTACAATTACATATGTATATTCAATCATTCGTAAAACTTAGAACTTGTACCAAGTTGACTTTAAAAATAATTATAAATGTAGGCATTAGAATATAACAAGGCTGGTTTATTAATATAAATTATATATTCAGTCAATCATAAAAATAAACAGGTGATTTTAGGTTGCCAGATTTTCTCAAGGCTTACATATTTTATTAAATACTTTATTTATGGAAGTTTTGGTTGTGTACAGAATCTATAAAAACCCAGTTTTGTAAGATACATATATCGTGAAAACCGAAGTAAAACTTATCCTAGGTTAAGTTATAGACTAAACCACTATTAAGGAATTATTATATATATTTTAGTCTTATATGTATGATAAAATAGGTATTCAACTTTGTTTTTAAAGTTATTAAACCTAAAAAAAATGATTTAAGGAACTTACAGTAAATAGATCAACGATATGTTTGTAAGATTTCTATGAATTTTTAAAGAAATTTTCCTACTTAATTACGTAAATTTCCCATCTAACATACGTTTTAACGATATATCATTAAATACCTACTAAAAATTCAACCCTGATCTCTTTTGGTTGATGGATGCGAAGGTTATCCTATTTGTTTTATGGTTTCTCGAAAACGTCTGCACCAAATTGTTCAAAACTTTGTCCAATTACTGAACAAATCATATTCTATTATTTTTATTAAAAACTATTTTCTGAGATATGATTTCAAAAAGGTTTTTGGAGTGGAAGCCCCACTATGGGGACCTTCACTCTTACCTACTTAAGATCCGGATCTAGTCTCATTTACTCATGTGACGGTTCAATCACTGATAAAATTTTAAAGATAGTTCATCACATGACCTAAATTTCAATTTTAAAGGAAATTTATTGAGCCAATTTTCGAGAATCGCCAAAATGAAGTCGTACGTAATAGCTTTCTACTTTCGTCTTTAAAACTTAAATTACTTTTACAAACTCAATTCCAAAAATTAATTAGACTAAAACTAGTCTAATTAATGTAAAAAATAACAAAAAGATAATTAGTGATTTATTATCAAAAGTACCGTATGGTCACCATCTGCAGTGACGTCATAAAGTACTCTCTAATAAATTAATAAATTAATTAAAAAATATTTTAGGTGTAAAAACTTTTTTATTTAGCCATAATTTCATTAAATTCAATATAAGTTGATTAAATAATTTTTAATAATATTTGTAAAGCAGAACATATGTTCTATGAAACGGCCATTTTGCCAGTTTCACTGGTGATCTCAGCCAGGCAACATCGTAGTTGCAAAGTATATTCCTTTTCTTATTTGAAATTGAAAATATTCCATCAAATTTTTATTACTATTAATATAATAATAAAAAAGCAAGAAAAGTATTAAAAAATATGTATTTTAAACAATTTTATTTATTTAAAATAGAAAAAAAAAAGAGCTGCCTGCTTAAGCGACTTGTTCCAACAGGCATGAATTTTTATTTCCTTGAATTAATTAGTGTTTTATTGTTAATAATCAATCTTTTAGCTTCTATTTTATTGTTTTTATTAATATTTTAGGATAAATTAGTTTTTATAATAAAAATTTGATGGAAACGAAGGTATTTTTTTCAAATCTATAAAATAAGTTTTAGCTCACTTATTTATTACAGTGTATGATAAAAAATAGTACATATAATGTAACTTAAATCGAACCCAATTTAACTTAAATTGACCCAAATTTATAACTGAAATTGGCACAAATTTCAGGCATGAATGAATTCTTAGACACGTAATTTTCTTATTTATTTATTTTTTAAACTTTTAATTTTTAAACAGCTATTTTATTAATTTATTGATATTTTAGTACAACTTTAAAAAAAAAAAAAAAAATTAGTACAGATTAAGACATTTGAAAACTAACTGTGTTTTCAATAATTTTATTCTTTCGAATTTATTAAAGTGACCTTAGATTGAACTCGGAAGATTTATTTATGTTAAAGATGGTCCTAAAATTTATTTTATTTGAATACAGATTGGAAGTAGATTATGTGAATATAACTGAGTAGTTTATAGATTCTTGTGATTCTTTTTTCTTTTTAAATTATTTAAATAATTAATGAGTTCTTTAATATTGTATTAGCATATTAGTTATTTACTAAATTTAAGGTAGATATTAATTTGAGTTTTGAATGAACTGTTAGCAATAAAGTAGGCTATTTATGTTTCGCTAATAAGAGAATAATGTCACTTAATATATGTATAATTGTCAAGTATCCTTCAAACTAATTTTTACTAATATTTGTGTTTTCTTATTGTTACAGACACCGAGTTCGGGAGTGTTAAAATCCCCGGGAGTGATTGCTTGCGATTGTTTCAACTCTTTATTAAGACGAACAGCCAGTGCGTTTTAAATATACAAAAAAAAAATTGCTTCGGTATTTTCCAAATTCCGTTACAGTCATGCGTTACAAAGTGTTTGTTGCGTTATACGTCATTTTGACCATGGTCAAGAGACCAAGGCTTCTCCTCTACTGACAACTGACCAGACCTCTATCCCCACTCCACTCCACCTAACAACCTGGACGTCGCAGCAGGCCACATCGATGGATATGTAACTGCAAGATATTGTTACATGTCCCAACCTACAGCAATATAAGGTAGACTGGGGAATTCTTAGTGGCATATTGATGACGCGTCGGGCGCGATTAGTGTGTCGCTCTCCTAGAGCGAGCGGCACACTAAAATCTCCATTTTCAAGTTCTTTTTATTCTAAATTTTGGTCAAACTTCTCATCAAAATTAATATTCTCCGATCTCTCGTCTCCGATCTAAATAAAGTTACGTAATGCCTATTATTTCCGGATGACTTTACGTCCAACTACCGATTTAAATAATAAATAATTATAATTCCAATTATTAGGGCATGTTAGGGACTTCAAGAGGAAGGATGTGGACAACGTATATATTAGTTAGCTTTTAATATAATATATTTAAAATTAAAGTTTAGAATTTGCTTTTTATTTAGGGTTTTCAGGTGGACATCATTTTAGTTAGACTTTAAATTAATACAAAATTAAAGTTCGGAGTTTGCTTTTTAGTTAGGGTTTTCAGGTTCACCAAACCAGCTACTTTGGATGTGGACAACATATATATTAGTTAGCTTTTAATATAGTACCAAAAGTAATGTTTAGAATTTGCTTTTCAGTTAGGGTTTTCAGATGGACATCATATTAGTTAGACTTTAAATAAATACAAAATTAAAGTTTGGAGTTTGCTTTTTAGTTAGGCTTTTCAGGTACCAATCAACCAGCTACATCATCAACATCATCAACATTAGTGCATGATATTATTAGTGCATGACAAAATGACACTAGTCATTTTATTAAAGTAACTGGAATTATAATTATATTGATCGTTAATATGACCACTATTAATATCCTTCTTCGGAACTTCAAGTCCAAGTAGAGCAGAGTCGGTCAGTCCATTCTGCATGTTACTAAGCATCTTCGCTTTCTCTGCATGATTTTTTTACCAGGTTTTACACAAGGACATATTTAAAAATATTAGTTAGATTTTAAATGAATATCAAAATTAAAGGTTAGAGTTTGCTTTTTAGTTAAGGTTTTCAGGTGGACAACATATTAATTAGATTTTAAAATATTATCAAAATTAAAGTTAAGAGTTTGCTTTTTAGTTAGGGTTTTCAGGTACACCAAACCAGATACTTTGGAAATAGACAACATATTAGTTAAATTTTTACAGTAATATCAAAATTAAAGTTTAGAATTTGCTTTTTAGTTAGGGTTTTCAGGTGGACATCATATTAGTTAACTTTAAATTAATACAAAATTAGAGTTCGGAGTTTGCTTTTTAGTTAGGGTTTTCAGGTACACCAAACCAACTACTTTGGAAATGGACAACATATTAGTTAGATTTTTAAAGAAATACCAAAATTAAAGTTTAGAATTTGCTTTTCAGTTAGGGTTTTCAGGTGGACATCATGTTAGTTAACTTTAAATTAATACAAAATTAAAGTTCGGAGTTTGCTTTTTAGTTAGGGTTTTCAGGTTCACCAAACCAACTACTTTGGAAATGGACAACATATTAGTTAGATTTTTAAAGAAATACCAAAATTAAAGTTCAGAATTTGCTTTTCAGTTAGGGTTTTCAGGTGGACATCATGTTAGTTAAATTTTAAAGTAATATCAAAATTAAAATTCAGAGTTAGCTTTTTAGTTAGGGTTTTCAGGTGCCAATCTACCAGCTTTTGATGTTAATAACACAAACAACACTCTTACACTGACACCATATCAGATATCAACAATCACACAATGTAACATGTCTCACAACTACATTCTGGGATAGAATCACTTTACATTAAAAAAGTTTATTAATTTTCTATCATTTGAATAATCAAAAAGTGTTGTATAATGATTCTTGAATAGTACCATTTTTATTACTAAACTGTGGTACAGTTGGTTTGAAACAGATATATTTTTGTTGGTATCAAGAGGAAGAAGTCAACAACCTATTTGATGAGGAAATATCCTACCCAAGCGAGACATTATTTCGAAACTTTCGAAAAAAAAAATTAAATTTCAATTTTCTTCAATAATTTGGGATCGTTTAACTTCTATGTTTCGGAACCTCGCCTTCAAAACAATGCTTTTAATGTGTTATCTGATTTGTTTCAAAATTTATGCTTTTCTATACGATCTGTAATTCAAAATGTTTTCTTACAAAATATCATAATTATATATGGCAACACTCGATTGCACTGAAGATTAGTCTGCTTGAACTGCAGATAAGTTGCACTTCCCCCATTATCTTCCAAACTTGCAGTTTGTTTTATCTTGCAGTTTGCTATAAGTAGTAATTATTTAAATTTAAATGATTATTCCGATACTAACGCTCATGGAGCAGGACAATTTTTAGCTTACAAGGAATGCTATGTAGATGCTAGAATTTGAGCATTATCAAAGTTTCCTTTGAGCAGAACTTAAAACGAACTTTCATAAAAAAACAAAATGCTTATATAGAAATCAAGATGGTTAAGCTTATATAAAACTAAATCTCCAAACCTTGTACTCATAGTCTTATTATGTACACAATATGTGAAAAACAAAACGTTCAACTTCTCAGTTGGGACCGTCGTTAATATCTGGATCAGATAGCTCGTTATGTATGGCTTGTTCAAAATGAATGTGTTTAAATTTCTGACTTCTGAGTAGGCCTTACAATACATAAAATGCAGGATGTGATCTTTTTCAGCTTTAAGTCAAACTTATAATTGCTTTCAGACTAAAAGTTCAATCTTTTGTTTTGAATATAAAACTCTACAGCATTTTTTTTTTCTATTTGTCATCTTAAATTGGAGGAAGAAGTCTTTAATTTCATTTTTCATTTATCAATCTAATAAAAGATTCATTGACTTATATGAACTAATAGAACGGTACTTTAGCGGTTTTTTACCCCACAGTGTTGAGCAGGAACCAAGGTATGTAAAAGATTAACTCATTTTCAAACCCACCTCTATGATATCGAGCCAGCGATATCTAACGGTCTAACTTGTTTTTAAACAGCTCAATTGAGCAAGTTTGATTCCATCTCTCATCATTCGACTTTAGAGCTTTGTATCTATCGCTTTCTAAACGTAACTGATAGCTCGCGAGTATAAATTAAGATCTATTTCTATAAAATCTAATTTAGTTATTGCTACCAATCTAATCGGACAACTTCCGATAAATATAATATAACAATTTTAATAAGTTCGGAAGTTTAGTTCCTTGTAGAAGTAAAATACAATATTCCAGAAATGTTAGATAAAAAAAAGTGAGCGTGACTATGACTCCTTGTAGCACTCCAGTTGTAACGAACAGCTAGATCGTTTTTGTAGATCACTGGCGGCAGAAAGGTGCTCAGATAATTTCAGAAAACTTATCTCTTTTACACTCTCCATCAAACAAACATTCTCGGGCTGAGGATTCCAATGCTCTTCCTTTAATTCGAAAACATGATTCCATTTCTTTTCTTTTTGCGTTGTTAATTGAATTTCATAAGCGAAATCGTGGTGACCTTTATATATATTATTTTTAATATGTATTTTGCGTTACCATCGCATTACCTAAAAAGGTTGTAAGTACTTAAATTACACCGAAACAGCAATCTTCCTTATTTCATAGTCTACGCTTCGAAATTCCAATTGCATTTTTTAAAGCTGCTTACAAAACAACAGACCTGTATTGAGGTAACTGCAGTAGTTGGACTGCAGCCAGCCTGAGTCACCTCGATATAGGGTCTTCAAGTTTGTTAGTAGTAAAAAAAAAATGGATATTGGATTTTTAGCTAAAAGACAGAAATAGAAGTTTTTTGTTGTTCGGAATTTAGAAAAAGATATGTAATAACTTTATTCGGTTTAAGGCGAAATGAAATTATATTTGGAATCGTATTTGTTGATTAAAAGGAAGATTATGAATCCGCTGTCCAGAACAAATTGATCCAGTTTGGTGGTGAGGGTAAAATATAATTGAAAATATCAGTGCTTTTGTTTTTTGCTGTCAGCGTTCTCCGAAAATTATCTGATAATCGGATAACTTGAATCTATGAGAAGTTAGAGACACTTTTCTTCTTGTTTTTTATTTGTCCTTTGTCGGAATATTGTAGGATGTATTTGTTTTTCAAGGAGCGTTAAATAATTTAATTGTATGCGGTTACCGTAGCTTAATCAAGGGCTGATGCCCAAACAAATCTAGTTTAAATGCAAATATTGATTTCAACATCAAGTTTTCTTTTAACTATCCGGGAATTTAAAGAATCAATGGAAATTTCTGCAAAATAGATCTGCTTCGCGTGCCTTTGTTACTGTATTAACGGGTGGATACTAAATAAGCTTTATTGAGAAATATGATGAGAGTTGAATCATGTTGCTTCAATGCTGTGTAAAAATGAGAAATTGGATCTGTGCAGACTCTATTTAAGAAATGAAGTAAACTGGGTTTCTAAATTGAGAAATCTTTTATTTACCTTAGGTTTCTCTTAAAGGTGGGTTAAGAATGAAGTATAAACAGAAATGATGAGTTTACAAAAACGAAGTATTTTTTAACTTATCATGATCTGATTTACCGTTTTATAACTCCTGATAAGTCTATTAGAGAACCTTGTCTGAGATTGAATATAAAAGGAAATGAAACTAAGAGGTCTCTCTCTAAAACTGGGTCTTCCCATTTTACGTTTTTACGCCGTTCTTCGATCTTCCGTTCCGTATTCCGCGTAAGTTCGTGTTGTTGTAGACCCGGCGTGAGAAGGCATATAGGGAAAATGCTGTTAAGTTTTAATTCAAGAGAATTGGTACACGCTTAGTCTGATTGTGATTATCGATTTTGGTTTTAATAAGTGAAAAAAAGATCACTCCTAATGTTTGTGTTAGATTGGCCCAGTTTATTCAGTCTGTAGAGATCTCTACAGATTCCAACTGAAAGCCAGGCGCACACACTCGCAAGACTAGCTGCTCCAGAAATTTGCAATACGTAATTCTTGCTTTTTTTCCTGAAGTGTCCTAATATAATAATATGTGTAGTGATTTGGAGTTTGAGTTTATATAGCACTTTTAACCTGATAGTTTCTGTATTGGGAACATTTATTGTGAAAGTTCCTATTTTGTTCTATTCAAAGAACGCTTTATTAATGCCCATATTCAAGGCGGCAGATTTACATCCCTGTTTGCTAAATAATGCTCTCTGTCTGCGGGTCATGTTGAGATAATCGTTTCACATTTCTTTGATTTGTCACTTCTAGCAAGTCTTCTAATGAATTGTATAATGATTAGGGGTTAGTGGGTATTAGAAAGATATTTAGGAGTTCATAGACAAAACTCAGTGCAATTGTTGCAGCGATACTTAGGTTTGATTTTTTTTTTCAGTGCATATTTAATTACAGCTGAATGAGTTAGTATGCAATATTCTTATTGTTCTATTTTACTTCATTTTGTGATAGCCTGGGTAATTTATTATCAAATTGCTTTTAGTAGCTCTTCTTATTTCAAACTAATACTGAACAGGTGAAAATTAAACCTATTTATGTTCGACCTGATCCCTAAATTGCTACTAAGTATATGTATTTGACTTGGTACTGGTCGGATGTCCTGACCTGTAAGTTTACCTGGGCTGCCAATGATTACTGCTAAGAACACTTTAGAGGTTTCTAGGCTCTTGCACTCATTATTCTGTTTTGAACCAACTTTTGCCTTCCGTGTTGATCAAAAATTAATTATTCTTCATTTATCAGTATTTCTTTTGTGCCCAAAACTGTTGATTCTGGCATTTTTTCGTCATAATTCAGGTAATATTGCCGGGAGTACCGCAGGGGGTGACAGATGCATGCTGTCACCTGGGGAGTAGCGACCCCACAGATACCCCAGCTCAGAAGACCATGCACACTGCATAACAGTAGAACTTCACACATACAGACATAACACAAACCACTTCCTCCCCCATTGGGGAGCATTTCATTAACTTTTTGTGTTTTCAGGTCGGGAGCGTTAAAGTTCCGGGAGTGATTGTTCGGAAATGTTTTTAATATTTTTTTCCCCAATTGGTAAGTTTTCTAAATTCCGCCATTTCATGCGATATAGTTTGCGTTTTCTCCACTCTCATGTGGAGCTCAAAGAGAAACGCTATCCTCCGTTCTATCCTACGCTATCCTTCTGCTTCGCTATCCTTCTGATGCGGTGCACAAGACGACTGTCAATTGACCAGACCTCTATCTCCACTCCACTAACAACCTGGACGTCGCAGGCCACATCGATGGATATGTAACTGCAAGATATTGTTACATATCCCAACCTACAGCAGTATAAGGTAGACTGGGGAATTCTTAGTGGCATATTGATGACGCGTCGGGCGCGATTAGTGTGTCGCTCTCCTAGAGCGAGCGGCATACTAAAATCTCCATTTTCAAGTTCTTTTTACTCTAAATTTTGGTCAAACTTCGCTTCCAAATTAATATTCTCCGATCTCTCGTCTCTGATCTAAATAAAGTTAAGTAATGCCTATTATTTCCGGATAACTTTACGTCCAACTACCGATTTAAATAATAAATAATTATAATTCCAATTATTAGGGCATGTTAGGGACTTCAAAAGGAAGGATGTGGACAACGTATATATTAGTTAGTTTTTAATATAGTATCAAAAGTAATGTTTAGAATTTGCTTTTCAGTTAGGGTTTTCAGGTGGACATCATATTAGTTAGACTTTAAATAAATACAAAATTAAAGTTTGGAGTTTGCTTTTTAGTTAGGGTTTGCAGGTACCAATCAACCAGCTACATCAACTTCATCAACATTAGTGCATGATTATTATTAGTGCATGACAAAATGACACTAGTTATTTTTATTAAAGTAACTGGAATTATAATTATACTGATCGTTAATATGACCACTATTAATATCCTTCTTCGGAACTTCAAGTCCAAGTAGAGCAGAGTCGGTCAGTCCATTCTGCATGTTACTAAGCATCTTCGCTTTCTCTGCATGATTATTTCAGATATCTTTTTATATTTATATTATGTATATTTATATATTATTTATAATATATGTGTTATGTATGTATTTTACTTTTCAGGTGTTTTATTCTATTGTTTTTTGTTGTTGTCTTTTGTTGTTTTGTCTTTTCAGTTGTTTGTTGGTTGTATTCTTGGTTGTTGTGTCCTCCCTTTCTATAAATTCCCAAACGCGACTTATCCCTTATTCTGCCATTCATGCCAAAATCCCCTGAATAATTTCGCGATAGGCATGAATGGTATATTTTTTGGGGGGCAGAAACCTGAGCTCTACCTCCTCGTGGTGCCCCCCGGTAAACTGCTCTTATGAGCAGGCTAACAGAGCCAGTACCAAAAAAAACCCTTAAATTTTAGCATTTGCAGCCCTTGGATCTGTAAACAGTCCAATGGTTTGTGATGCACTGAGGAGTTGATACTTTTAAACTTGTTAAGATCCCCTCAATCAGCAGTGGTTTAACTGCGTCTAGGCAGATTGTCAAAATAATCCCCAAAAATTTTTATCTGTAAAACCATTTTTGTCTGCCCTTGATATTAATCGAGATAATGATATATTCAGAAACGCAAAAATTTTTTAGCAATAAAAAAAAAATAATAATTTAGAGAGAGCGCTAAATACAATGAAAATAATGTATTTATATTAAACGTAAGAGTTTTACTTGAAAGTCTTCTCACTTGCAGTGTGCTAAACTTCCCTTGTCCAATTTGTTCTTATTACATTTCTTGATTCCCAATTAAAACGACATATGTTACACGTTATCTAATTGATATATAAAATTAATTACATTTCCAAGACTATGATTTCAATGTCAAGACCGTTAAGTTTTCACAAAAAATACAAAATTGCACTTGAATCGCCTTGAATACACTTAATTCAGAACCAAACGATATTTTCCTGTGCTATTTGTTATTTGTTAAAAGTAAGAACCTCAATCGCTTCCTTTTTATGCCACTTTTCTCTTCTGGCTAACCTTTTCTCTTTCCTGAACACTATAATTTTTTAAATTTACGTCGACTAAGTTCCACATATCGCAGTAGTCAGATAGGGAATTTATTCATTTTTTTGAAAGAGAATACCAGTTCGGCAGCAGTAACACCAACTCATCTGCATATCCCAATCTTAAATCTTAGTACCCTGAATTGTAATTCCCACCCTCAATGGAATCGTAAATATCATCATCAGTAGATGCCAATAATCAATAATTTAATAGACCTAATTACTCTGAAAGGTTGGGACGCCTTATTTTGTTAGCATTATTATTAATAATTTCGTTATTTGATAACCTACAAAATATTATAAGAGAATAACTCCTTTTTACTGTAAAATTACCTGTGAAGAGTTTATTTATGTTTTTAATATTAATGTTTATTGTAATGTATTTGGTATCAAATAATTCCCAGAACACCTGAACTTGGGTATTCAGTGTTTGTGCTTACCAAAGGCGGCCCCCTCATGTAAAATACAATTTAAAAACATAATGCAACAAAAATACGCAAGACTGAAATACATACTAGGTTTTCTTAATTTTATTTCACTATTTTTCAAAAAATGTTAGATAGCTCATTAATTAACACACACACACCACCATGTGATATGTTGTAACCACGTATGTAACCTCATTCACTCAGTCAGCAAGTGTGAATTGGAAAAATGGTTGAGGTAGAATTCACAATCCATTCCATATTTAAACTGATTAATCATGGCTGATAATGAATGAAAGTGCAGAACCTGTGGGGGATTCAACAGGTACTAAGAAGGACGAAGTCAACGATGCATTGTATATTCAGGTAATAATAATTGTCAATACTTAATGATATAAATAAGCATGTTTTGAGATGTTATGTCAAAAATAATACTACCTTATTTTACAAATGAACTCCTCATAAGAAAGAGGGATTTTAGTAAACTTCTTTTTTTGAGTGTTGTCATTTTAAGGGCTCTTCTTTACTTCCAGCAGCAAGACCGTAAATATAAGGTGATTCGCATCCATTCTGTTTCTGATAATAAACTAAACAAGGGAATCTACCATCACCATCAGTGGAACTGTTCTTCAGGTAGTATTTATCTATTATTTAATACGTCCAAAGTAATAAAACATAAACCAAAACTTTTTTCTTATAATTAAAATCTTTCCCTTTGAATCTGAATAAAAATAATTTTAATATTAGTCGAAAGAAGGATTTAATTTGATGGAAAGGTTCGACATAAAACGTGCACATTAATTCTGTATTTTTCAATAACTTAGAACACAGTCTTGCTAATAATTTTTAAACCATTTTCATAAATATACTTGAAAAATTAGCATATTACCAGATTATAATGTTGTATTTTGCAATCAACTTTATTAATCACAAAATAAATCGAGTTTTTTCAGTCTTTGATTTTTCTTTTATTTTTTAAGCCCCAATTGTTTCTTAAGTCAATATCCTTCATTTTTTTAATTTCATAACAGCTACAAAAAAAATGTGACCCTTGCTTATTCTTCCTTCCATTAATTTATTGATTATATGTTTTATTATTTTTTATTTAATACAGTGGTTTATTATGTACTGTGTTATGGCTTAAGCCCTACTTAATATGCACTTATTTAGTGTGGAAAAAATTAAATACTATTATTGACATTTCAAAATTGCAGGGGTTAAAACTGTCCGGCAGGGTAGTTGTATAAGGAGGGCTTATCCTCAGATAAAAAAATTTGGACTATTCCAGCGTAAAAAAGAAAATAAAACTACAGTTGAGAAAGCACTATAAGTTATGCATGTAATAGATAAACACATAATTAGGTTGCAAGTGACACGGTAAAAAATAGGAAAATAATAGGTCAAGAGAGTCGCTGGTATGGTTAAATGTAAAATGTAAGGTAGTCATTTTTAAGTCTAGAGAGTCACCAGCATGGTTAAACGTGATTATAAGGTAGTCTTATATAAGTCATGAGAGTCACCAGCATGGTTAAACGTGATTATAAGGTAGTCTTATATAAGTCATGAGAGTCACCAGCATGGTTAAATGTGAATGCAAGGTCGTATTTATAAGTCATGAGAGTCACCAGCGTGGTTAAAAGTGAATGCAAGGTCGTATGTGTGTCATGAGAGTTGCCAGCATGGTTAAATGTGAGTGTAAGGAAGTACTGTATAAGTCATGAGAGTAGCCAGCATGGTTAAATATTTGGAAGTCATGAGAGTGGTTGGAATGGTAAAATTTGAAGAAGTCATGAGAGTGGTTAGCATGGTTAAATGTTCGGAAGTCATGTGAGTCGTTAGATATGAGTGCAAGGTCGTGTATATGTCATGAGAGTGGTTGGCATGGTAAAATATGAAGAAGTCATGTGAGTCGTTAGCATGGTTAGATATGAGTGCAAGGTCGTATATATGTATGTCATGAGAGTCATTGGCATGGTTAAAAGTGTGGAAGTCATGAGAGTCGTCAGCATGGTTAAAAGTTTGGAATTCATGAGAGTGGTTAGCATGGTTAAATGTGTGGATGTCATGAGAGTGGTTAGCATGGTTAAATGTGTGGCAGTCATGAGAGTCTTAAGCATGGTAAAACAGGGCATGGGAGCGATCTAGCGGCAGTTTGTTGAATGTTTGGTGGTTGTCATGGTGATGGGACGCGTTGCTATGGTAACATGGTCTCCAGAGGGTATATAAGAAAGTTCGTCGCGGGGGTGGGGCAGGGTGGGGAGAATAGTTGCTTTCCGACCGTCGAAGCGACAACATCTTCATAACCATTACACTACCATCATGAATTCTTTATGAGAGAGGTGATGACAAGATATCGATGTTTTCTGGAGTGACGAGCGAGAGCGATATACCCCCCTGCATCACTCAAGTCGTACTGAAGAAAATTTGTTTATGTTCACCTATATATACTAGAGGTGACAGCTGTGCAATCTGGTGGTCATTTTTAGAACTACTGTCAAAGTTGTTTACATATGTAAACAAATTGCTAAACTTGCATGTTTTGTGGCGCCCTCTCGACGGATTTTTTTAGAACTAATTTTTTATTAACTTTTTTGATGTTTTGCGTACTCTTACGCATTTTTTTAGAACTAATTTTTAATTTTTTATCTTTTTCGATATTTTGCGTCCTCTGCCGGATTTTTCATGAACTAATTTTTTATTTTTGATTTTTTTTTTTTTAGTTTTTATTATTTTTTAGCACTTCTTTTTGCTTTTTTAATAATTTTTACTGTTTTATTTGTACAATAATAGAATATAAATATTAAGTTTGTGTAAAAAAAGTAGGTATTCAAATAAATAGAATTTTTTTTTAATTCAAGTGTTTTCTTTATTCTCATCCAAGCTATACATTATCTTTACAAATGTAAAAGTTTCATATAATTAATTATATTATGACATAAACTTACATATTATACAACTAAATAATACATTTTTTAGAAGGTGGTTCATAAGTTATTTTATATTTCCGTTCGGAGGATGTCATCTCCACGTCTTTTTCATTTTAACTTCATTTGATGAACAGTTTTGCAGGAAGTACTCCCAGTATTGGCTGTTTCAATCTGAAAAGCATCATTATTGAATGAAATAAAATGTTTATAACAGTTAATCTTGAATTATAAAGCGTTCTACCTAAAGATTCTACAAATTAACACTCAACCATTATTAAAGAGAAACGTTAATCTTACAGGAATTAAAAAAATGAATTAATTGATTGAAAATAAAAATTTAAGTTTAAATCTTGTAAACAGATATGATCAGATTTTTGAATGAACACGACGCATTGTAAAAATAGTAAATTTAGTAAAAAAAGAATATTATTTGAACCTGACCCACTCCTACGATGTAATTTTAGTTTTGTACTAAACTTGTATTATACATATTACTATTTTACACCTGAATATTACCACTTTCTAACAAATTAATACTTAAACGAAATTAATATTCAAAGAAAAATAGGTTTCATTTGGGGAATAATAGTTTTCTTAGTCAATTTTAGAAAATGCTGCAGCCTACGAATTTAAGTTTAACGTTGAATATTTCAATTAAATTTTATCCTTTTCTCCAACCAAAATTAGAACTACCAAGGTAGCAATGGGCAATGGGTTAACTCGTTTGTAACACAAATTTTAATTTTGAAACACTCTAATGCTACCTTTCTTGACTAAAATTGAACCTTTTTCTATGAAATTTAAGTTAAAAGAGTATGGTTTAATTAAAAAATAATATTTTTGAAAAAAAGTTTAATTTGGGTGAATAATTTTGCTCAATGATTAAAGATACAGGACTGATATTAAATTTAAGTAACTGTTTATGAACTACAACATTTTTTGATTAATATAAATGAATTCTTGTCAATAATAAAATACATCACTTTCTATTGGGTAAAATAACGTCATTTTTATGTGGTTTAAACATTACCTTTTTCTAACAAAATTGTAATTTTTCGAAGAAAATGTATTTTTAAATAATAGATCAGATACAGCGAGATTAATTTCGAAAAGGTTAACCTGGCTAAAGAATGCAGTTATTTAATTGAAAATGCTACAGAATTCGCCAATTTATCAAATAAAATTTTATACAAATTAAAACATTACTTATTCCGATTAAAAGGGAAAGATTATTTATGAGAAAGGAGCTTTTAGTTGTTGCAATACTGATAATGTATGAAATAATAGATAAGATTACCTGAAGAAGTCCCACATAGGCAGAGTGGCAAGTGGACTGTATACCTTGACTTCTTAATATCCCAGAATAGAATTGATGAGAATCACCTAATAACGGCGTGCTGCTGGATGTAAAGAAGGGTCCATAGAGGTAATCATTTCCACAAGAAAGCTAAGCATTATTGGCAAAGTTTTGGAAAGCACTGGAAAAAAATAGAACGCTTCTGACTACAGATTATAGACTGCACAGCCATCCCTACTCATCTATCGCACGGATTTCTTTGTGGACACACATATCTATTACTAATTAAACCAACATCCCATACAAAATCTCAAAACTTTCATGTGGCCTTCCTCACTCAGACAACATTCATGCCCTCAAGAGAATAAAAACTGTGAACAATAACATGACAAATGAAGTTAAAAGAAGGAAAGATAAGGCTCGGCACTGTAGCGGGAACTAAACTCAAACTAAATAGGCGCTAGCGTGTGCGGGAACTAACAATAAATTATTTGAAAGTACTCGTAAATGGTAACTTTTGCTCTACAATGCATGCACTCAAAATAAATAGGCCACAACTCCGAAGGCTAATGTAAGATTAACCAGATTTTACTTCAACT
Organism: Rhodnius prolixus; assembly: GCF_049639745.1. NCBI lineage: Eukaryota > Metazoa > Arthropoda > Insecta > Hemiptera > Reduviidae > Rhodnius > Rhodnius prolixus. The sequence continues at coordinate 5,651,853 of NW_027411583.1, read as the reverse complement.
TAAAAAGGCTCTCATTTCTGCAGTCTAACACAAGGTGTGAATTTAGTTAAAATTATTACTTACGAATTAATTTTATTAATTTCCAGTACTTTCTCCCATCGACTTTTCTTATTTTTTGCCGGCCAACAGCACAGAAATGCTCAGTTTATACCTTTTATACATTCAGCAGCACATTGGTAATACTTATTAGATGGTTCTTTAAGAAGAACCAAATCTTATCTATTATTTCATACATTATCAGTATTGCAACATAAACTAAAAGCTCCTTTCTCATAAATAATCTTTCCCTTTTAATCTGAACTTACGGATAAGTCCAACCATCCGTAAATCTTTTATCAAGCAGTTTAAGTTCGTAGCAACCAAATTAAACCATTCCGTATTCAATTTTCTTGAAAAAAATTTAATTTGGGTCAAAATGATTAACTATTTCTACTTTAACAAAGTTACCATTACACACTACAGCCTACACTTTGTGGCAGACTAAGAAAGGAAGGTTACACGCATGTTGTGCATACGTGTTATACCAGATGTTAATAAATCGTAAAATCTTCAGTAAAAATAATCAATGAAACTAAGTTCTTATTAGGCATTCCTCCTAAAACCTATAAAACTTTAAAGTTGGAGTTGTATTATTTCTTATGAGAAGTGTGCGAATTTATGCAAAAAACAGAATTACATTTATTTCATTTAAACTAGGAAATAATTTTTAAATTAAATAATGGTAAATAAGTGATTCAAATAATATAAAAATTATGTAAATACGTAAAATCTTGCGTTTTCTTTCTAAAAGATTGATCTATTTTTCTTTAAACCTATACAAATTAACATTGATTTTCAAGGAAGTTGAGTTTTATTTATAGTATCATTCAGTAAACAGTCTATCTCATTTTCTCATTGTATAACGTTATTTTCCAGAGTTGAAACAGCCGAAACTGGAGTGCTTCCTGCAAAAAATGTTCATCAAATTAAGTCAAAATGAAAAAGACATTGGAAAACAACTATCCAACTGCAACTCTTCCATCTCTTTTATTGTTCAGTCGATTATTTGTAAAAAAAAAAGTATACATGAAGTTGAAAATGTAACATAAATTTTAATTTTACAATGTAGATAATTTTAAGAATCATTACCTAAAAGATGTAATTGAATTTAAAATGTTTCTGTAGTACGAAAGAAAAAAAAATGTATAAGTGGTAGCAAAATAAAGAATTATCTATACATTATTAAAAACGTCATTATGTATTTTCTCTTTTCCCATAGACTTCTTATTTTTATAAAAACAAAGTTAAAAAAGAGTAAAAATAATAAGAGGCAAATAAAGTAATGTACAGGTATGTATAAAACTAAAAATTCCGTTCACATTAAACAAAAAAAAATAAAGTAAAGTAATAGCAGTTCCAAAAAATTGCATCAGTAAAAAGTAAAAAAGAAAAAATGGTTCACATATTTGCCACCAGGTCAGCAGCACTTACTAGACTTGTTAGCTATGTAAAGAAAAGTTAGTTCATATGTTTGCCACCAGGGAGCACTTGAACTGCGTATATAACATACAACTGTCAAACAAGATGTCTCCTCAGTACGACTGCAGAGTCGCTCTTCCCCAAAAATAACTAGTCAAAACACCTCTCTCCACATATACAATCTTGATAATATGTCATGGGAGATGTGTTCACCTCGACGGTCGGAAAGCAAATATTAAAAGATAATTTTATGACAATCAAAAAACAAGCTAGCATATTCTTCTTTGAGTTTGAACATTCACATTTAATCAAGAAAAAGAACTTATGTATATTAATATTATATCAAAAATTATAACCACATCAAAAACATTGAGCATCTAACGATCGACGCAGGAATGGCAGTAAAATTACTTCATTATAAAAAAAGTACGCGAACATTTAGCGGCTGAAATTATCAAAAATACACATTTTAAACTGAAGACATAGAACTAAACAATCAGGAACACTGAACCACAAAAAACCTAAATCACAAAAGAAGACAATAATCACCAATTAACAAAGCGGGCATAGGCAATTCAGTTCTAATTATATAGTTAATGTTAATTTAGTTCAGACTATATTTACAAAAAGATGGAAGACTTCGTCGACAAAAACAGATAAATAGAAGTTAAGAACGACCCAACATATTCCAACAGCAAATCTAGTAAGTTATCTCCTTAACAAAAACTTACAGTTTAAAATGTTAAGTATAAGGGTTGATTAAACGCCAAAAGGTACACAAATCAGCAAGTACCCAACATTTCATTAATACTTCATTAATATTTAAGTAATTCTACTGCATTAATTTTCATTAATAAGTTATTTTTTAGAATTTATTAGATGTCACAGACCCTTATGCTGGCCATTTTCGTCTACAAAATATATGTTCAAGTAGCACTGTAGATTGACTGTAATATCTAGTTATCTATAATAATGAAACTATTAATTACAGGTTAAAAAGAAAAACGTTACAAAAAATAAAAAAAAATTATGAGGCTAAAAAATTCAAAACTTTCTTTTAAAAGAAACTTCACCAACATACATCAATGATTTTCAAAAATCGTCGGTTTAAGTTCATTCTTCGATTAAAGTAATTGTTATTTTATGAAGTAGTCAAACGTTTATAATAATTATCTGGCTTTATCGCAAGTAACATAGTTTTCTTCAATTACATTCTCAATGTAGGTATTCATCCCACAATGTTGTATATATGTAATATAAAGTAAATAAGATATGCATATTTTTAGGACAGCTAATTATTCCAGTATTTTACTATAAGTAAAATTAGGGGGACTAAATTAAATTACAATCGAGAAATCAATAATTGTTGTTGAATAATCTACTTGTTATAACTGTGTGTTATTTGTGCTCACGAATATTTCGGTAAGACGAATTCAAGACAGTAGCCGACTCTAACTTTGTATTTTTCTACTTTAACATGCATGTACATATTTATGTGATTTATCATAATTATAACAAAAAAATATTATAAATGAAGTGGCCAGCATAAGGGTCTGTGACATCTAATAAATTCTAAAAAATAACATTAATGAAAATTAATGCAGTAGAATTACTTAAATATTAATGAAGTATTAATGAAATGTTGGGTACTTGCTGATTTGTGTACCTTTTGGCGTTTAATCAACCCTTATACTTAACATTTTAAACTGTAAGTTTTTGTTAAGGAGATTTTTGTACCTTTTGGATAGATTTTCCTTTTTGTCTATTTTACAAAGTTACATATCTGCTTTACAGATTTTTTTAAAATTTGGAATAAGCAATTCTATAATTATAACCAGATAAGGTGTTAAGTCGGAACCGTAACTACCACTGGAGAGATCTTTTTAAAGAATGATTATAGTTGCGGTCCCCCAAACCATCCCCAATTACAATGTTTTTGAAAAAGCGTAGGAAGGTATTTGTACGTGAATATCAAAATTAAACTGCGATTTCAGTACTTCCTTTTAAGAGGAGTAAGAAAAATAAACTACGATTGCAGTACTTCTCCCTAAAAGGCAAAGATTTTTTAATCGAACGACAATTCATTGATTTAAATCGGTTCACTCATTGATTATTTAAACGATTGCAGTACTTCCTCTTAGTAGGTGCAAGAGCATCAGCAACGTAGAGGAGCTTTAACCACTTATTCGAGCTGAATTTTATCAAAATCGTACTAAGCGTTATAGAAATATTGGTAATAATAGTTTTAGAAAGGGCCTTATTTGGGTGGGGCGAACTCCCCTCCTTATGAGGCACGGCGTCGAGACTTTTAAAGTGCAAATCTGTACAAAATTTCGATTCGAATGACACTTCGGTCGGTTCACGTGTCGATAATTTGAAACGATTGCTATACTTCCCCTTAACAAGTGTAAGAGCTGATCGCCGCTTTAATGTTACGTAGGGGAGCCCTAACCCTATCATCCTACCAAATTTTATCAAAATCGGGCCAAGATTTACAGAGTAATTAGTAATAATAATTTTGGAGGGGGCCTTACATTAAGGGGGCTAACTCCTCTCCCATTCGATGTACAGGATCGAGACCCCCAAAAGGCACATCTACATAAAATTCCGAATCCAATGACACCTCATTCATGAAAATCGGTTCACGCGTTTAGGCGCTACGTTGTTTACAAAAAAGGTAACAACAAGAACAAGAACAACAAGAAGAAGAAGAACAAGAACATTTTTTGAAAAAGCGGTTTTTGCTCATTTTCGGCAACTTTTTTCTCGAAACCTATTAGATCTGGGTGGTTGCAAAAAAATTACAGTTATGAAGGAGGGTTTGGAGTAAGATTTAAAGAAAATTTGGGAATTTTATCTTTTATAGAAAAAGAGAAAAAAATTGTCAAAGTTGGGTGTTTTTCAACGTTACGCTTTTTCGTGCAGTTTTTGATGGTCAACCCTTATACAACTGTCCTACCGGACAGTTTTAATAAAACCATCCACATTATGTTTAATATTTCTAAAACCAAAACCCTGATTGTTGTAAGAGCCAGAACAATAGTTAACTACTGATTCCATTTTAAACATTACAGCAGATCAGAACCCTATTCCATACGTAATATCAGCAAAATGTTAGGGTGTCACAATTACAAAACATCGTGGAATAATCATGTTAATATCCTTTCTAAAAAAATTTCAAAAACGTTGTACCAAATAAAATATATTTAAAACATTCTGTATATTTCACTTCGTAAACAGTTCGTCGGAACAATATTTCCTTACCTTCATTACTGTTCGCTGATGTATAATGATAACCCGCAGAGCTGAATTTAAAATTGCTAAGGTCCATAATTTCTACGTCCTTTATATTTTGAATTAAAATAGACATGAACATATTACCCTTCACTTCATCGTTCTTCGTTGGCTATGTGTGAAGTACTGAAGCAAGTATTTCCTAGGTAACAACTCCATGTAATGCTCTTCAGGAATAAACATCTGAAATATTTATTTGATATTCATGAGATTAGTTCTTAGAAACAGCACAGAAGTTGATACTTAATTCTTTCTCTATTGAGAACCGTTAGTTGCAAATATTCATTGCTTATTCAGTCCTCTTTATGATGGAAATCTTTACCTCCAACATTAACCCATAGCAACATTTAAAACTGAATTGTATAAATTTTTTAATGCTATTAATAAGTTTAGTTAATTTTATTTATACTGATAATTTAAATTTACTTTAACAGTTACTTAACAAATCAATACTTATTTTTTCGTTGCGTAATTAAATATTTGAATTTTCAAGTTAATATTCGATTTATCATTTTGTAAAGAGAGCCTACCATGTTAAGTGTCTTTATGTAATGTATTTCTTCTTTCTGTCTCATAAAACGGATACATTGCAAATATCTGAACATCCTATTCAGATTAGTGAGCTACCAAATCAGTGATCAGTTTCACCCCACAATCCGCTTTAATTTCGTACCGTACAATTTTGTATCAATGAATGTTACTATTGCTAGTAAGGAACAAGTGCAACCCTTGTAATAATGAAATCTTGAAGGCGACGAAGCTCTTCAATTAACTGATCAATTAATTTTGTGATTTACGAATCTAAACAATTAAACTTTATAGAATATTATAGGAATTTTAATTATTTGAATATTTTATGACTACATACCCTGTTTGAATACACTCTTGCATAACCCTTGTCACCTTTAGCATTAGTTGAATCTTGTGTATCCTTCCGTAAAGTAATTTATATTACAATGCCATTTTTCTCGCTCGTTTTAACCAATAACTCAACACCCACACCTTCAAAATTATCGATAGATTTTATTTACAATTCTTAAATTAATAGTCTTGCAGAATCATCTTTAATTAAAAAGTAATTTCTTACCGCTATAAATCTGTGATCTGTTGTTACCTCCACCTTACGAATAATAAGTTTTACGTAAAAATTCATATTATACTTATTTTCAAAAGCAAAATTATAATTGTAAAACAAACCTTATTTCAAGAAAATGTTTCCCATTAATATAATTCCAAGGAAAGCTAGCAACACATGGATCACACTGGTTTGCAATCATCCCATCCACAGATCAATAGTGGAACACCAAAAGTAAGATCTTCTCTGAAATCTAAATAATTAAGAAGTAAAGATTCTCAAAAAATAAATGTTTTTTTTAAAAATTATTCCTCCATCCTAGGCTTTCATCAGGAGTTTCTGAAAATGATTCTGTTGCCTTTTATTGTTAACCACTGGCCACTAAAACCTCTAGAAATTTCATGATGAATGATACAATAGAACCAGAGACTAACAAGAAAATTACTGATTTTTTTTAAAAGATTTTTCTGGCAACAGCAAAAATAAAAATTCAACACTGAAGAGAAGTTTGTTATAAAATCCACAAATCTTTTAGAAGCAGTGGTTTATTTATATTGTATGCCCTGGATCCATCCAATAATAATAGAAATATTTTAATAATAATAAAACTTCTAGGAAAGTTTTGCCATCAACAAAATTCTTCACTCCTGCAGCTTTCAAAGAAATACATGCACTTGATGAATCACACTGAACTAATGACGCTCTGTTATTATGACATCCAAAAATCAAATAAAAAAACAAAAAAATAATAACAGACTGAACGAATTACACCTACATTACGCCCCAACAAAATACTGATAAAAGTGGAAGGTTATTGCAAACATGTAAGTTTCCAAAAGTCACCGCTGGAGTGCTCTGCAAACTGGAAAAAAGCTTTAACATTTAAAACATGGCCAAAATATCAACTTTTGATTCAGAATGTAGAATTGCTCAGAAGCTCTTTTTTGCTTACAATCCTTTTTTTTTTGCCAATTTTATTTAAATATTTGACAAATATATGTATAATACAAATTATTCTATTTAGTATTAGTATTGTGAATTTTAATTAATTTAGAGTCTAAAAGTTAGAAAGAACTGCCCAATTTTTATCATTTTTTTTATTTAAAATGTACCTATTACAGGCCTTAATTTCCTTAAAACTATTTGATATTATTAGTTTTAGAAAATATTTAAAAGAGTATTTTACGATTAATTTTTGCTACAATTCACAAGCTGTCAGACACAAGGAATTCTTTTTGTTTGTTTTCCTTATAATTTTGAATATAAAAATGTACGCAGTAAAAACGGTAATGCACAATAAAAATATTTTGTGATCCCGACTTTTTCAGCTGAAGAGATGTGGCTTTTGGTTCAATTTTTCAAGAGAACGTAGCTCACTTTGGGAAACTGGAAAATTAGTGTAATATATCTCTCAACACTAATTTATTGATTCAAATTTTTAAATATTTTTAGAATAAGGAAATCAATTATTAAAATCCTTCCCAGTTCTTTGAAAAAAATTAAAAATCGAACTTTGGAATGCTTTAGGGTCCTACTCTGAACGTTCCTCAAAGAATACTTTAATTATCATATTGTGATTAAAAGTGATGGGTTCTTGTGGTTTGTAGAAGGGAGATTTCAAGTACGTATCTAACAGCAAGTATGTTTTTTCAAGAAAAAAACAATTCGTCAGAAATGTCCAATTTAAATGTGTACAAATTTGTAAGTCCCTTCTTATCGCTCTGTAAGCTAAACAGTTGAAAGACTTAAAAATAAATAGAGACATTACCCATTTACTTATTATCTGCAGCTAATGTGGTTTCAAATATTTTACATGCTATAGATACTAACTTCTAATTTTTTAAAAATAATGTAAACATTTAGTGACAACATTACTACATTACATTTGATACTACATTTGCCATATTTTACTTTAAAACATTATTATATTTATTTGTTTTGTAAAATATATTCCAATTTTCAAGAAGAGTTGAAGAGTTTTCTTTTTTGCTCCCTCTCTATTTTCACTTTCACCTTACATTAGGAATGTCGGTAAAAACCATTTAACTTGTGCTTTCTTTTTTATACTGATCCAGTTAAAGAAGTAAGGCATATAATGTCTTTCTCTGAGATCTGAAGAACGATTAGATTTACCTACCATTAATGAAAGAATCGACTACTGGCATAAATTGAACACTTCACGTCTTCTAAGCTTTCAATTTGATGAGGTTTAGCTTGGATATAATTTTTAAGAAAACTAATGAAATGTTTTCCTGGCAGAACTATTATTCCCATGGTACTTTCATCATACTTAAATCGCGATTCATCACAAACATCAACTTGTATATTATCGGCTACCATTTGATTTTTAAATCCTTCAATCAGTGTTAGATTAGCTGAATGTACAGTTCCAATAACTCGGAATCTAAGCAATATTGAATTATGAGAGTCAACGACTTTGTGGTATTGGAGGTAAGAAGCACCCGAATATTAATGCAATTCTTTTGCATGATTAAAAAAAGATATCTTTCTCATTTACTCTCTCTCACTCTTGCTTTCTCAAAAACAGCCTCTTGGCTGAAAAAATGAAATTAAAACAAATGACTCAAACTGGCAATAATCTAACACGCCATTTTATAAATAACATTTTAAAGGTCCGAAGGGTACAAGTGTACCTAGGTCGATATACGGCCTAGCTCTTATAAGATTCACTAAGAATTATGACATGAATAGCTTAATCAACATTACGAAACTCCAACACGATATTATTAATAGAAAAACTAAAACGAAGGTAGAATACTGATGAGTTCCTGGATTAATAAATGCACAAATAATTAACAAAGTCTGTGCCAGAAGATTAACAAAATATATAAATGCTAAGGAAGAATATAGAGGATCAGTAACGATAAGAATTCACAAATCCGCTTCCCAAAATATTCCCCACCAATGAAGATTAGCAGGGATTATTAATCAATCGATATTTATTGCGACTGGGTCAGGGACTGAAGGAAAGATTTATTTTCTAAGTCCATGCGGATCATCTTTTGGAATATCAATTCAATAACTAGGACTCAAAGCAAACACGAGAATAAACAGCAATAGATCCAATCAACATTTTAATAAAAAAAAGAATAGAGAAAAACATCAACTATAAGATTTTGCGACCACGAAAGAACCAATTTCAACACACACCAAATTGTGTAATACTAATTCATTTCTCCATTGTCCGCTAAGCCATCTTCTATTACATCCAAAATATTTGTAGGACTATTACGATTCAAGTCCTTCATCCGTATCCATTTTGCCAATCTATAACATCATCATTTAAAGGAAAACCCAGCCTCATTAGAACTAATTTATTTTTACTTGGATGAGAATTTCTAAATAAAAGAATTTTTTTAATTAATTATTTATTTTCCCAAATGTAAAATATTGTAGATTCAAAGTAGATACCATTGTCTATTTATCCACTACAAGCCAGACATCAAAGTAGGCATAGCTTCGAATCATATAACTTCTTATTAGATAACACAGTTTTCACATCACCTCATAAAGATTATAACTCTCTTATAAAACTAACTAAATTACTTTTAGAAAAATATTGGTTTCCACATCATTGCATCAGAGTTATAACTATTATTTGAAACTAATGACCTTAATTGCTGAACGATGTTTGCTGTCCTCATCACAGCTTGGAATTACCGTTTCTTTAAACTATCTTATAACTAACAACTAAACAGTAATAGGTTTCAAGAATAATTTAAGCTTTTTTTCTAAAACTTACTTATGTTAACAAAATTGTTTTGTTTTCACACCACTGCATCACAGTTATAGCTAGCTATAAATTTACTAAATTATTTTACAACGATGTTTGACTTCCACTTCACTGAGTGTCAGGATTTGGCTCACTTCTATACCTTCTTACTTACTTAATTCGTATTAAAGATTTTTGGCTTCCATATCATTGCTGCTTCGTCTCTAGATAGATATCTCAAACGTTCGTAATGCTGCACCAGATAAAAATTTTATATTCTACAACCCTCTTAAAACTGTCATAATTTATAGTTTGTAGTACTTTCAAGAGAATAAACATTTCGCATTGCTTAAAAACAAGTAAATACGTCGCGTAAATTTCGGTGAACGTGAATTGTTCGTGTAAGTTAGGGCTAGGGTACCCGCAGGGACGCCAAGTTCCCTGAAGAAGTGGCTAGTCCACTTCCCCCTTAAGGGAGGTGTTATCATTAATGAACATCTTTGTATTTATAAAGGAAAAATTAAATTTGGAAAATTTTTTAATTTAATAGGTTTGAAAAGTGTACTGCCTCTGTTAGCCTACTCCCGGGAGTAGTTGCCCGGGGAGCACCTCGAGGAGGTAGAGATCAGTTTTCGCTCCCCAAAGAACGCCTTTCTACCCACATCCACATTCTAGTTGGTCTTTTAACCAGGCATTGGGTAACATAGAACTCCAGATAATGGAGTTCGGAAAAATGGATTTGGGCAAAATTGGAGGATAAGGGAATAGGGTTAATAAATCATTAAGTGACTGAGGGAAATACAGGAAGATCTGTCTGCATAGACCTGTGACTAGAATGACGTAAACCTAGATTTCTAGATTATGTATAGGATAGGGAAATAAGGGAAATAGAGAGGGATAATCAGAAAGGCGTTCGGAAAAAAAGGGTTTTTGGACTTGTGGGTAATTGGACTTACAAAAAGATACAGACTTGGAGAAAACCAAGTCCGCAAAACCAACAAAGAAAACGAAATTCAAGAAACAACTGGAAGACAATTAACAACTAAAACCTCAGCCTGAAATTTAACAAAACAACCTAGAAACAACAAATTAAAAAAACTGAATCGTGTAATGTGTAAAATCGGAGCTAGTGTTTTTTGTCACGAAGTGTTGTGCAGAATGTGTATGCGAAATAAACCTACTACAATATTTTATTAGTCTGTACAATTGATTCACAGTTGGCCTTAAAAGCCGAAGAAAAACATTAATAGTTACCACTAAAATGTTTTAAATAATTATAATTCCAAGTATTCATTTAAGTGATTAGTGCACATGCAATTAGTGAAATGATTTAAGTTTTTCATGCATTATTATCATGCTATTAGTTACACCATATTAATTGAATATGAAAATGAAAAATAAGTGGAATTATAATTATTATTGAACCCAAGATTATGATAGAAATTTGTAAAAGTAAGTGAATCAATTATTAGTAATTAAACTCCTAAAGATTTCCGACTGAATGCGAAGCTATTAATGTAGAAACAATCAGAATGCTATCAATACTAGCTAAAAAAGATCACCATCCTTGGACGAATTTGAAATGAAACCTTCTCGATAAGATTCCCAATAACCAATGAACGCAATCAACCTGTTCAACCGTTTCCTCCTTCTAATCAATGTCACTCTTTTACCTAAATACAACCTTCCTTTTAGGATTAAAACCCAGATTAATTAAAAAAATATATTGCCAGGAAATGTACTCTATCTGTTCCAAAAGAAACAAAGTCCTTTATTTGCACCAATAATGCTAAGTGTACAAAAAAAAATAAAAGTGAAATTTAAACATATACCAATACTTCAAGAGCACTTCAACAGTCTGCAAAACAAAACTGAAGTGCTCACTTAAGTTAGTTTAGAAAGTGTTATTAGATGAGGTATACTGAAATTACTATTATAGTCGGTATGAAACTAATTAAACGATTTGTTCCGAACAATTTTCTTAAAATACTACTTATGAACTAATGTCAGATCCACTATTAGGATTCCAAAGAAATGGTATTCTTCTGAGCTAAAGGATGGATACTGCACATACTTAAACTAAGCTAACTTATAAACTAATTCCTTTAGGCATCCTTGAGGTTCATAAAATATGGTTTCTTCTCATATTGCAGGGGCGTAATGCCCAACATCCAACTAAGCTTAATCTAACTTAAACTAGATACTTCAGCTAACTTATAAACTAAATAATTTAGCGATCCATTGAGATTCCTAAGATGTGGTTTCTTCTCATATTGCAGGGGCATACTGCCCAACTTACAACTAAGCTTAATCTAACTTACAAACTAGATTCTTCAGCCATCCATTGAGATTCCCAAGATATGGTTTTCTTCTGATATGGTAGGGGCAAACTGCCCAACTTACAACTAAACTTAACCTAACTTATAAACTAAATAATTCAGCAATCCACTGAGATTTCTAAGATATGGTTTCTTCTCATATTGCAGGGGCATACTGCCCAACTTACAACTAAGCTTAAACTTATAAACTAATTACTTTAGCGATCCATTGAGATTACTAAGATATGGTTTCTTCTCATATTGCAGGGGCATACTGCCCAACTTACAACTAAAATTAACCTAACTTATAAGCTAAATACTCTAGCCATCCATTGAGATTCCTAAGATATGGTTTCTTCTCATTTTGCAGGGGCACACTGCCCAACTTACAACTAAACTTAACCTAACTTATAATCTAAATACTTTAGCCATCCATTGAGATTCCTAAGATATGGTTTTCTTCTGATATGGTAGGGGCAAACTGCCCAACTTACAACTAAACTTAACCTAACTTATAAACTAAATAATTCAGCAATCCACTGAGATTTCTAAGATATGGTTTCTTCTCATATTGCAGGGGCATACTGCCCAACTTACAACTAAGCTTAAACTTATAAACTAATTACTTTAGCGATCCATTGAGATTACTAAGATATGGTTTCTTCTCATATTGCAGGGGCATACTGCCCAACTTACAACTAAAATTAACCTAACTTATAAGCTAAATACTCTAGCCATCCATTGAGATTCCTAAGATATGGTTTCTTCTCATTTTGCAGGGGCACACTGCCCAACTTACAACTAAACTTAGCCTAACTTATAAACTAAACACTTTAGCGATCCAATGAGATTCCCAAGATATGGTTTCTTCTCATATTGCTGGAGCATACTGCCCAACTTACAACTAAGCTTAACCTAACTTATAAACTAAATACTTCAGCAATCCACTGAGATTTCTAAGATATGGTTTCTTCTCATATTGCTTGGGCATACTGCCCAACTTACAACTAAGCTTAACCTAACGTATAATCTAAATACTTTAGCCATCCATTGAGATTCCTAAGATATGGTTTTCTTCTGATATGGTAGGGGCATGCTGCCCAACTTACAACTAAACTTAACCTAACTTATAAACTAAATACTTTAGCCATCCATTGAGATTCCTAAGATATGGTTTCTTCTCATATTTCTGGGGCATACTGCCCAACTTACAACTAAGCTTAAACTTATAAACTAATTACTTTAGCGATCCATTGAGATTACTAAGATATGGTTTCTTCTCATATTGCAGGGGCATACTGCCCAACTTACAACTAAAATTAACCTAACTTATAACTAAATACTCTAGCCATCCATTGAGATTCCTAAGATATGGTTTCTTCTCATTTTGCAGGGGCACACTGCCCAACTTACAACTAAGCTTAAACTTATAAACTAATTACTTTAGCGATCCATTGAGATTCCTAAGATATGGTTTCTTCTCATATTGCAGGGGCATACTGCCCAACTTACAACTAAACTTAACCTAACTTATAAACTAAATACTTTAGCCATCCATTGAGATTCCTAAGATATGGTTTCTTCTCATTTTGCAGGGGCACACTGCCCAACTTACAAGTAAACTTAGCCTAACTTATAAACTAAACACTTTAGCGATCCATTGAGATTCCCAAGATATGGTTTCTTCTGATATTGCTGGAGCATACTGCCCAACTTACAGCTAAGCTTAACCTAGCTTATAAACTAAATAATTCAGCAATCCACTGAGATTTCTAAGATATGGTTTCTTCTCATATTGCAGGGGAATACTGCCCAACTTACAACTAAGCTTAAACTTATAAACTAATTACTTTAGCGATCCATTGAGATTCCTAAGATATGGTTTCTTCTCATATTGCAGGGGCATACTGCCCAACTTACAACTAAACTTAACCTAACTTATAAACTAAATACTTTAGCCATCCATTGAGATTCCTAAGATATGGTTTCTTCTCATTTTGCAGGGGCACACTGCCCAACTTACAAGTAAACTTAGCCTAACTTATAAACTAAAAACTTTAGCGATCCATTGAGATTCCCAAGATATGGTTTCTTCTGATATTGCTGGAGCATACTGCCCAACTTACAGCTAAGCTTAACCTAACTTATAAACTAAATACTTAAGCAATCCACTGAGATTTCTAAGATATGGTTTCTTCTCATATTGCTGGGGCATACTGTCCAACTTACAACTAATCTTAACCTAACTTATAAACTAAATAATTCAGCAATCCACTGAGATTTCTAAGATATGGTTTCTTCTCATATTGCAGGGGAATACTGCCCAACTTACAACTAAGCTTAAACATATAAACTAATTACTTTAGCGATCCATTGAGATTCCTAAGATATGGTTTCTTCTCATATTGCAGGGGCATACTGCCCAACTTACAACTAAACTTAACCTAACTTATAAACTAAATACTTTAGCCATCCATTGAGATTCCTAAGATATGGTTTCTTCTCATTTTGCAGGGGCACACTGCCCAACTTACAAGTAAACTTAGCCTAACTTATAAACTAAACACTTTAGCGATCCATTGAGATTCCCAAGATATGGTTTCTTCTGATATTGCTGGAGCATACTGCCCAACTTACAGCTAAGCTTAACCTAACTTATAAACTAAATACTTAAGCAATCCACTGAGATTTCTAAGATATGGTTTCTTCTCATATTGCAGGGGCATACTGCCCAACTTACAACTAAGCTTAAACTTATAAACTAATTACTTTAGCGATCCATTGAGATTACTAAGATATGGTTTCTTCTCATATTGCAGGGGCATACTGCCCAACTTACAACTAAAATTAACCTAACTTATAAGCTAAATACTCTAGCCATCCTTTGAGATTCCTAAGATATGGTTTCTTCTCATTTTGCAGGGGCACACTGCCCAACTTACAACTAAACTTAGCCTAACTTATAAACTAAACACTTTAGCGATCCAATGAGATTCCCAAGATATGGTTTCTTCTCATATTGCTGGAGCATACTGCCCAACTTACAACTAAGCTTAACCTAACTTATAAACTAAATACTTCAGCAATCCACTGAGATTTCTAAGATATGGTTTCTTCTCATATTGCTTGGGCATACTGCCCAACTTACAACTAAGCTTAACCTAACGTATAATCTAAATACTTTAGCCATCCATTGAGATTCCTAAGATATGGTTTTCTTCTGATATGGTAGGGGCATGCTGCCCAACTTACAACTAAACTTAACCTAACTTATAAACTAAATACTTTAGCCATCCATTGAGATTCCTAAGATATGGTTTCTTCTCATATTTCTGGGGCATACTGCCCAACTTACAACTAAGCTTAAACTTATAAACTAATTACTTTAGCGATACATTGAGATTCCTAAGATATGGTTTCTTCTCATTTTGCAGGGGCACACTGCCCAACTTACTACTAAACTTAACCTAACGTATAATCTAAACACTTTAGCAATCCATTGAGATTCCTAAGATATGGTTTCTTCTCATTTTGCAGGGGCACACTGCCCAACTTACAACTAAACTTAGCCTAACTTATAAACTAAACACTTTAGCGATCCAATGAGATTCCCAAGATATGGTTTCTTCTCATATTGCTGGGGCATACTGCCCAACTTACAACTAAGCTTAAACTTATAAACTAATTACTTTAGCTATCCATTGAGATTCCTAAGATATGGTTTTTCTCATATTGGAGGGGCATACTGCCCAACTTACAACTAAGCTTAACCTAACTTATAATCTAAATACTTTAGCCATCCATTGAGATTCCTAAGATATGGTTTTCTTCTGATATGGTAGGGGCAAACTGCCCAACTTACAACTAAACTTAACCTAACTTATAAACTAAATACTTTAGCCATCCATTGAGATTCCTAAGATATGGTTTTTCTCATATTGGAGGGGCATACTGCCCAACTTACAACTAAGCTTAACCTAACTTATAATCTAAATACTTTAGCCATCCATTGAGATTCCTAAGATATGGTTTTCTTCTGATATGGTAGGGGCAAACTGCCCAACTTACAACTAAACTTAACCTAACTTATAAACTAAATACTTTAGCCATCCATTGAGATTCCTAAGATATGGATTCTTCTCATATTGCAGGGGAATACTGCCCAACTTACAACTAAGCTTAAACATATAAACTAATTACTTTAGCGATCCATTGAGATTCCTAAGATATGGTTTCTTCTCATATTGCAGGGGCATACTGCCCAACTTACAACTAAACTTAACCTAACTTATAAACTAAATACTTTAGCCATCCATTGAGATTCCTAAGATATGGTTTTTCTCATATTGGAGGGGCATACTGCCCAACTTACAACTAAGCTTAACCTAACTTATAATCTAAATACTTTAGCCATCCATTGAGATTCCTAAGATATGGTTTTCTTCTGATATGGTAGGGGCAAAGTGCCCAACTTACAACTAAACTTAACCTAACTTATAAACTAAATACTTTAGCCATCCATTGAGATTCCTAAGATATGGATTCTTCTCATATTGCAGGGGAATACTGCCCAACTTACAACTAAGCTTAAACATATAAACTAATTACTTTAGCGATCCATTGAGATTCCTAAGATATGGATTCTTCTCATATTGCAGGGGAATACTGCCCAACTTACAACTAAGCTTAAACATATAAACTAATTACTTTAGCGATCCATTGAGATTCCTAAGATATGGATTCTTCTCATATTGCAGGGGAATACTGCCCAACTTACAACTAAGCTTAAACATATAAACTAATTACTTTAGCGATCCATTGAGATTCCTAAGATATGGTTTCTTGTCATATTGGAGGGGCATACTGCCCAACTTACAACTAAGCTTAACCTAACTTATAATCTAAATACTTTAGCCATCCATTGAGATTCCTAAGATATGGATTCTTCTCATATTGCAGGGGCATACTGCTTTTTGCTAGGGTCAGGAATCATAAGATGTAGAAGTACGAAATGCGGTGGTTCGGTTTACTTCCATACTCTATCTACATAACGAAAGTAACTGTCTACTTAGTGCAGCCTACTTGATAGTCAGAAATGTGGTGTCCATCAGTAATCTAGTGGCAACTTCTGTGAACGCCCTCTTACACATGATAACAAACCAACTTCTAAATCATCATTCTGAACTTTTCTTATTATTTTGAAGATCATATTTTATGAAAAGTAAGCACTTGCAATGCAAGCAATTTCATTAAATTAGAACTCTTTATTTGCTCTGCACCCAGTTCTGCTTGGCACATTAATAACAGCTAATTTATTGTTCGGTCATAATATGTCAATTCTAATTGTTCTAGAGATCACATAATATCGAAATAACCGGTAACCGATTTAGTTCCGTTTGCCACACCGTATTATTTCCGGAACACGGTCCGCGCGGAATAATCTTTTAAACTCTGTACACGGATTTTCGAAATAACCGGATCTCCGATTTTATCGTTGCCGAAGCTAATATCACCAGAACGCGCACCGTTTTATTCTCCATCGACATTTCTGAATTAATTTGGTCGCCCGGATATTAGAGTATGGTACCATACTGCTAAAATATACCTCATTAGTGAACTCTAGAAGAATTAAGTCTCACATTTAAGCTAGTAATTATTATTTTTATTAACATACAAAGATGTGTAAGGCGCAGAAAGGTTTGGAGGAATAAAATGGTAAAATTGCATGACAGAAAGTTAGCACAAATTCAGTTATCTAAGAGATTAATTTGAATACTGAATCTCACAACACCTGAACTTTTTCCTTGGATGTAACCTGATTTGATGGCGTTAAAATGGTCTTAAAACTATATTTACTTCTTAAAACTATACCTACTTCTAAAACTAATTCTTAAAACTATACCTACTTCTAAAACTAATACTTAAAAATATACCTACATCTATAACTAATTCTTAAAACTATACCTAGCATTTCTACAACTAATTTTTAAAACTATACTTATTCTTATAACTAATTCTTAAAACTACACCTACTTCTACAACTAATTCTTAACACTATACCTACTTCTATAACTAATTCTTAAAACTATACCTAATTCTTAAAACTATTCCTATTTCTAAAACTAATTCTTAAAACTACCTACTTTTATAACTAATTCTTAAAACTATACCTACTTCTGTAATTAATTCTTAAAACTATACCTATTTCTAAAACTATTTCTTAAAACTACCTACTTTTATAACTGATACTTAAAACTACTTACTTTTATACCTAATTCTTAAAACTATACCTACTTTTATAACTAATTCTTAAAACTAAGCCTACTGTTAAAAGTAATTCATAAAACTATACCTACTTCTATATCAAATACTTAAAACTATACCTACTTCTATATCTAATACTTAAAACTATACCTACTTCTACAACTAATTCTTAAAACTATACCTATTTTTATAACTAATTCTTAACACTATTCCTACTTCTACAACTAATTCTTAAAACTATACCTACATGTATATCTAATTCTTATAACTATACCTATTTCTATATCTAATTCTTAAATCTATACCTGCTTTTATAACTAATTCTTAAAACTACCTGTTTTTACAACTAATTCTTATAGCTACTTCTATATCTAATTCTTAAAACTATACCTATATCTACAACTAATACTTAATTCATTATCTACTCTAAAACTAAACTACAACTAACTGTTTTAGTTACAGTATAAAACTAGTATCATGTATCATTTTTTATAGCCACTTATGATAAAGTTAATTCTTAAAACTATTTTTTTTTTACATATATGAGAATTTGTTAATAAAAGAATATCCTAGTAAATAACCTATTAAATAATTTGTATAGTTTTGATATAGATATCCCAAACGTTCGCGATACTGCACCAGATACTTTTATATTCTACAACTTTTAATTAAATTTGGAATAAATTTTAATTTAATAGGTTTGAAAAGTGTACTGTCTCTGTTAGCCTACTCCCGGGAGTAGTTGCCCAGGGAGCACCTCGAGGAGGTAGAGATCAGATTTTGCTCCCCAAAAACCTCTATCAACCGATTTTCGCAATAACAATAAGGTATAGGGATAACTTTCATTATTAATGCTAAGTACAAACTTAAAATATCGATTGTTTTTAAAAATGTTTTAAGATTTGCAGTTTCGAAGAGTAAAGGAAGACCCTTGACAATTATTACAGTAAGAAAAAATCGTGTAATAGTTACTTATATTAATTTTTTTACTGTTATATACGTAGTTAAACTGTAAGTTATCCTAGAATATGTAACTGTACTGCTACATAATTTCGTGTAAAATCTAAATTTAAACTTCCTAAACTAAAAAATTGTAGATTGTAGTAATGTTTCACTTGATTGATTAAATCATTTCATTAATTATTTTTAGTTTAAACTATTTGTATTTCTATTAAAATTTTTAACTTTGCAGTTCTTACTAAATAATATAATAAATATTACCACTTACTTGTTTTTGTCTTTACTTAACCCACGGTATTCAGTTCAAGATATGTAGGTAAAGACAATCGCCTGTTCTGGGTGACTCATGCTTCTTAATTCAGACTGTTGATAATTTTAGGTTTTAGTTAAAAAAGAAACCTAAGCACAAATTAATTCAAAAATATTAATTTAAATGTAGTACTTATCTGAAATAAATTTTAGAAATTATCACAGATTTAAAAAAAAAAAATCAATTAAAAAAATTAAATAAAATAATAATAAAAATTAATTTCAAGTTAAAATGTAAAAATTAATAAAGTAAATTAGAAAAATAAATAGAATAGAATAGAATAGAAATAAATAAAAAGAAATAAGAATTATTGCTTGTTCAGGCATGCAAGATTCTTTGGTCGACCACGTGCTAATTCTATTTTTTTAATTTTTTAGTAAAAAATAATATATAAAACTCTATAAATTTAATTTAGTTGTATCACTAATTTAATTTTAATACAAATTTCATTGAATTTAATTTAAAAAAGAATAAAAAGTTACTTACGTGAAGTACATCGATGTTCACTGGTCGGCAGCTCAATTGCAACTGACTGCAAAAACCGTTAGTCGCCATATTTGAAATTGGATTTTTTTATAACATCAAATTTAAGTAAAATTCTGATTACATTTGATAAATAATAAGTTAATTTAGATAAAAAAAAATGATTTTTCCACAGTAATAATTGTTTCAAAGTCTTTTTTAAATAATTAATTTGGGACTACTTTATGACGTCACGTATAAAGCACGTGGTCGTGCGGAAGAATACAAAAAGTAGTTCCAATTAAAAATTAATAATATCAATTATTTTCTTTTAAAAAATGTTAAAATTGTAAATGATTAAGTTGAATTAAATTGTTAAAAATTTATTTTTCACTAGAAATTGTTTTTTAGGGCAAAAATGAGCACCTACACTTCTGTCTTTCTTTTGCGATTTCTTGAAAATCTGCTCGATAGATTTTCTTGAAATTTGGAATTTTAATAAAATAATAGGTAATGTTTAATAATAAATTAGTAGTAAAACGTAATATTTTATTTAAATGCTAGTTTACGAGTTAGACCTAGAGCTGAAGATGTACTCCAAAAGTGGTCTCAAAGTAAAATTTCAGAAAATGGTTTTCAATATAATTTATGTAATATGGCCTAAATAAGAAGTTCACAAAGTTTGAACAAAATCTTTGAAGCCATTTTTAAGAAAATCCGAAATAACTACTCAACCTATTACCTACTCTCTTATACGTGGCGAATTTCCACGAACCTACGAAATAATTTTATCTTTTAAGTTAATATTTGTACAAAATCTTCATTTCCTGTAATTCTACGTTAGCAGTAAGATCTTAATCTTGCATTGAAATTGTTTCATATGTGAGCTTTAAAGTGGAAAACCTAGTTACGTCAATATTCTTTCACAATGAAATTTTAGCTCACAATTACTGATCATTTACGCATTATAATTGAATTTTACATCATATTAAAAATAATAGTTAAGTGTAGGCGGAAATTTTTACTTGTTAGCCATTTTTTAAATAACTCAAATCAGGCTTTACCCAATCTTCAAAGTGGAAAAGCTAGTTTCGTCAATATTCTTTCACAATGAAATTATAGCTCGTAATTACTGATCATTTACGCATTATAATTGAATTTTACATCATATTAAAGATTTATAGTTAAGTGTAGGCGAAAACTTTTACCTGTGAGTCATTTTTAATAACTGAATTCAGCCTTTACACAATCTTCCTTTTTCCTGCAAGTGCACTCAATCAATCAGTTTCCTTTCTATTGTTTAATATTAATAAAAAAAACTAAATTTAGGTTTTACTTTTGTAATGTACATGGTTTAAACATGCTATATTAAGCTTAAGAACAGTTAAGATCCTAAATGTGATGTTCAGTTCACTAAGATAGCTCAAAAACCAATACTCAATACATACGTTCAACATTTACTTTTCTGATTCATCAATGTAGCAATTTAAGAGTAAATTAAAGTATGTTAAACAATAATATATCACCTACAATCCTGAATATTAATATAGCTACAAAGAATTGAGAATCTGGGATCTTATTTCGTCCAAAATACCTTCCAATTATGTGATCTACCATCATTTACAAGAACAGTAAGCAGTCTAATATCTATTAAAGTTTCATAATAGTTACGAATTCTATGTAAATATGTTATTTTTTATTTATAATTGTAAAATTTGGTGGAAAAGAGGTAGGTAGTGTTCTACCGCTCAATTCTGGTTTATCTTTTTACCAAAAATAGCTACAGTTACATGGTTCATCATCAAACAAAATTAAACTAAGCTTAAAAACAAAGATGAATTTGTGAATTATATTTGTAACAATAGTAAAAAAAAAGCTAATATTGTTCTAACGTTGAATTATTGTATAAGCATTTCTTTTTATTCGTATTTAACGACAAATTGTAAGCTTTACCAAAATCTTCTTATTGTAAGTTCTAAAGGGCAACATATTTAAATACAAATCGAGAATTTTACATAAATACAGATTTATTAATTCTATGTATGGGTATGCCTCAAAAATCAATTCTCTAAACGTTTTCAATAAAAATGAATGTACTATTTGATAAAATACTTAAATTTAATAAAATCTGGAGTTACTACAGTATAGAGTCATCTCCCTAAATGTTTTATTAGATTTGAAAAAAGAATTCTTGCAGAACCAAATGTTCTGAATCACACACAGTTTACAATATTTTACCATCTTGTTTATTTAAAGATATTTTAAGGGAAACCAAAGCTTTAATAAAACTTCTTAGTTTTCAAGAAGATTTGCTATAATGATGGAAGTAATGAAAAATAAAATAGGTAAATAGGATAAAATAGAACTGGGAACACCTAACTAGAGTATATAATCCCTCCTGTAACTTGTCACGCACCCAGAAAAAATGAATGAAATAGTAAATACAACTGTCGAAGCAGGGATCGCTTCAGGGTATAAGGAGAAATGTATTGTAAGAGCAACAAAGGGAATTTATCACGGTATTTACAGTCACTT
Organism: Rhodnius prolixus; assembly: GCF_049639745.1. Lineage (NCBI taxonomy): Eukaryota > Metazoa > Arthropoda > Insecta > Hemiptera > Reduviidae > Rhodnius > Rhodnius prolixus. The sequence continues at coordinate 5,629,444 of NW_027411583.1, read as the reverse complement.
GAATTTATAATATTAATTACCTGGATACAAATTTGAAATTAAAAGATATCAGTATTGTAATGAAGTGTAGGGGCGCTCTAGTGAATTTGAATTGTAAGACATATTATGGTAAATAAGGAATATCGGTGCTCTCTGTGAGATTTAAACCAGAATGAAGATACAAACCACCAGAAACAAGAAGTAGTCTTTCTAATTCTGAATGCAAAAGACTGGGGAAAAAATGGTAAAAATTGGGGAGAATTATGGGAAGTTTATCGCGCCATTTCAACTATTAACTAATTCCTGTTGCTTTCTTTTTGATCTCCTCGTATGATTTTCTCAATGCATTTATGTACCTTAGAAATGAAACAGCTTTTGCTTTGTTAGCTTTATGGTAGGTATAGTTATTTTTATTTTTTATTACTTTATTTCTTAGTTATTTCAAGAGTTGTAATTTTTACTTTTCAGCAGATTTTCCTGGCAGGTAGATATATCCGTGTGAGAAAAATGCGAAATTCAAAAATTGTAATTATTGCGTGTAATTTCAGAAATTATGCCATTTATCTATCGTATCTATCTATCAAGAAGATTTGTCCAATTATGATTATAATAATTGTAGGGGCGGGCGGAAGTGGATTTTCAAAGATTTTTAGTTGCTGAATTCTAAATCTAAATACGCTCAGTTTCGACTGTTTTTCTACCATCTCAATTTATAGTTAGTTCAAGGAAACTTCAAGCTTCTAATTTTTTCAGAAGTAGTTTTTAGAATAATAGTGGTCTGCAATGAATTCAGGTTGTCTTTAAATTGAAATGATCCATGCAAAGAGTACAGGAATCGCTAAAAAATACATCCTGTGATTGTTAATAATTTCTATGAAAGGATATTAAATGGAAATCCTGTTATAGTTATTAAAAGCTTCCTTTGTTATGATAAGGAAATAATATTATTATATTTTTGGTAAGCTATTTCCAGGACTTTATTACAACATTGAAAAGACAAGGCACAACGAGTAGATGAAACTAGGTAAAATAAATATATTTGAAACAATCATGATGTAATAAAATTGATAAAATATAACTTACATAACATTACTCAATTATTAGATTTTTTAAAAATGCATTACGATAAAGCTAACCGATTCAACATGGCCGTTATTCAACCTGATGGTCTATCAACACTAACCCTATATCTAATCGCGTAACACTGGCAGAAGAAAAGTGTTATCAACCTGATGGTGGTACACTAATACTATATCTAATCGCGTTAAATGTGCAGTAAAAAAGTGTATCAACCAGACGGTGGATACACTAACATTATATCCAAACGCATAACACTGGAAGTAAAAAAACGTTGTATCATCCTGACGGTGACACCTTAACATAACATTTAATCTCGCCATACTCGTCCTTAAACCGAGTTGTACCAAAACCTGATGGTGATACTACTGCTGGCAGTAGGAAAGTGTTGTATCAACAAGATGGTGAATTCATTGATTTTGAAGTGAAAATTTATTTTGTATTATAGACTATCAACGTTGAGTTGTGTTTTTTGTAAAATGTTTTTTCTCTGGTTTAGTTGTATTAGTACTGTGGTAGTGCATGCTGTGCGGCGATACGGTCCGTGGGGTCGCTACTTCCCAAGCGACTGCATGCATCAATCGCTCCATGCGGGCTTCTTTTAGAAGTGTTTTCAGAAATAGAAGTAGCATTTAATGATGAAAAAAAATCATATTCTTCCAATAAATTTTTTAGCAGGGTGTGCAGGACTTGAGCGGGAGAATAAGAATGTGGCTTCAATGTAAAGTCTTGGAATTCAACCTTATTGACGGTTAGTCTAGAAATCTAATCCTCAATGGTTCAGCGAATTCAGTTGTGCGGGCGGCAAAATGATTAAGTAGTATCTATCTATTCACTCAGGTCCCTAGACAGATAATTTTAATATTGCAGTAGGTGATGATGTGTTACAGTGAGCTATAGATGTCTTCCAGTTCTGAATGTAGTTTAGTCCTCACGTAGTTACTTTAACTTATATACGATTTTTGCTTAGAAGATCTTACAGATCACTGCAGATGGAACCAATTCGAATTGCTGCCGAAATTGAATACTTCAACTACTTTAATAAACAATTAAATCGTAAAGACTTTGTCACAATCCTAATAAATATTTGGATTGAGGACGACCTTAAGAAGATGACAAGAAATGGTAAATGGTATCTAACTACTGGGAAGTATTCTTAGCTACTTCAATAAGGGTGAAGGTTTCTTTTGGTACCATAGTGTCTCAGAAATGTTGTGTTCAGTCAGACTTACGCAGCTGCCAGAATACTCTGAAATGTATTGGACTACTGCTAACCTGAGTCTTCATTCTCAAGAAATGTCCACTCAGAATACTTGATGGAAGTGGAAGTGGTACTGGCTCTGTTAGCCTGCTCCGGGGAGCAGTTGTCCGGGGGGCACCTCGAGGAGGTAGAGCTCAGATTTTTGCCCCCCAAAATGCCATCCTGCCTTTAATATCGTATTCCAACTGGTTTTCATCCTCTATTAAGCAAGCGTAGTAGCAAATCTCTTTAACAATGGAGATGCATTACCTGCGATGTTCAGAGGGGGAAGGAGAAAACCAGCTTTGGACCCGTTAAGGAATACGATTATACGGAGTTTGGGTAAGGTAATGGACAAATAGCAGGAATGGCAGAATACAGGATACGCTATTTGTGAAGAACTGTGCTTGGGAAAAAACAGTTAGATGTAATCTTGGGCTCGCTCAAGCAATAGACAATAAACCAAGTGATAAATAAGAAATAGCAAAGAAAATATGAACCTTGAAGAAATTGAAAAATACAGTATCCACTTGGTGGTAATGAACTAAGATTAAACATGACGCGCATCCTATATATTAACGGAAAAATGTCTCACCTACCTCACGGTGATACACTAACATACCAACAATGTAATACTCTAAATAAAGTAAATTAGAGAACCTAACTTGGAAGAAACCAAACAAACAATGTGGCACCTAAAGTAGCTGGTTAGCTAGGGAGTTAAACAGAGCCATGACGCGAACGATTGAGGGCCCTTACTCACGAATTGCCTCCGATAGTATACTGTTAATGTGGTGCTGGAAGAATTTAAGACAAATCTAGTAGATACATCTCACAATGAAATATTAGTGCATAAAAGCTACACTAATTCGCACCTAAGTTCAACTAGTTTACACTAATGTTACAATTAGTGTGCCTTCTAATCGTCTAATCTTCATCAATGTGCATTACACTTTCACAAATGTGCACTAGTATTCCTCTAATATGACTAATGTTACAATAATGTGCACTAATGATCTCTTAAGGAGCAGTTATGTACTACTAAAGTGCACTGAATTTTCACTAATAATGCACTAAGGTTCAACTCAACTACCATAACAATCATTAATGTGCACTAATGTTACAAACATGTGCACTAATGATCTCTTAAAAAGCAGGAATGTTCCATTAATGTGCACTAAAATTTCGTAAAATGCACCTATGTTCCACTTTACAACTCTAAAATCATTAATGTGCACTATAGTTCCACTAGTGTGCACTAGAATTTTACTAAGATGCACTAATGCTCTAGTAATGTGCACTAAAGATATCGAAAAGAGCACCTATGTCATATTATTGTGCACTAATATTCTACATATTAGCACTAGCATTACCTAAGGTGCACTAATGTTACACAAATATGCAATAATGTTCCACTGTAAGATAAAAGAAAAGTTAATTACTCTACAAAAAATCACAACGTTCCAAAATTAATGAAAAACAACTTTTAAACAATTAGATGCTGTTTCCATTCATAACCATAAAGCTGATCGTTTCACAAAAATCCAGCAGCAATATTAACAGAACACATTCAGAGGCAATCCATGAGCCAATCGTCCTCATCACGCCACTGTTTCACTCCAAAACTAATCAGAATGTTTATAGACCACCCAAGTACTTCAGGTAGCTAATAAGATATAACATTCGTAAATTGCAACTATCCACTTTGAACGTAATTATTTAAGAACTTTAATGAAGCCAGTATTAGATTGTCCTCCAGAATCGGAATGTCAACCACCAAATTATTAGGGGGCAAGTTAAAAGAAAAATACCATTATGCATAAATTATAATGATCCGGATTTAATCTACCCTGTAAAGACTATATTAAAATAGCTAACACAGTAACACTTTAACGATTTATATTCAAGTGTTCCATCAACCAGACAGTGATACCCTAACACATTGAACGCATAGTAACATACTAATACAAAAAAAAAAAATTGTTAACAATTTAATGAAAACCAAAATAAAATACTAAATTAATTACGAAACTCACCAAACTGGCAAAAGGCAAAGGTGAAATAACTAAATAAATGAACCATAACCAGCAACATAAAAATATACAATGAATCTCATGGTGATACATTAATAGTAAAAACTAAATAAGTAACAACAAGTAACAGACAAGTGATTCATTATCTTAACGGTGATACATAATTTTAGCTACTGCACGCGCCTTAATTCGCCTAAAATCCTGACAGTGGTACTCTAAGCTTACAAACTGAATGCGTAACAAAAAACAAAAACAGCAAAATATTGTGTCATATAATCGATAATACTCAAATCTTAATTACTAAAAACGCATGTCTAATAACGATAAAGAGTTGTATCAACCAGACGGTGATATCCTAATCTAAATGACTAAATACGTCATATTTAAAATCTGTAAAGTGTTGTATCAACCTAATGGTGATACCCTACTCTTAACAAACAAATGCATAATAGCCAGCAGCAGAAACTGTTGTATCAACCTAGCGGTGATACCCTAATCTTAACAAATAAATGCGTAATGGCCAGCGGCAGAAAACGGTTGTATCAACCTGATGGTGATACCGTAATCTTAATAACTAACGGGTCATATCTAATAACGGTGAAGTGTTGTATCAACTGACGGTGATACCTTAATCTTGATAACTAAGCCGTAATATTTAATAACAGTGAAGAGATGAATCAACCTGGTAGTGATAACCTAATCACAATAACTAACGGGACATATTTAATAACGGTGAAGTGTTGTATCAATCTGACGGTGATATCCTAATCTTAATAACTAACGGGTCATATTTAATAACGGTGAAGTGTTGTATCAACCTGATGATAATACCATACTCTTAATAAAAAATGCATAATAGCCAGCAGCAGACAACTGTTGTATCAACCTGATGGTGATATCCTAATCTTAGTAACTAAGGGTCATATTTAATAACGGTGAAGTGTTGTATCTACCTGATGGTGATACCTTAATCTTGATAACTAACGCGTAAAATTTAATAACGGTGAAGTGTTGTATCAACCTGAAGGTAATAAACTAATCTTAACAAACAAATGCGTAATAGCCAGCAGATGAAAACTGTCGTATCAACCTGATTGTGATACTCTAATCTTAATAACTAACGCGTCATATTTAATAACGGTGACGTGTTGTATCAACCGGATGGTGATACCTTAATCTTAATAACTAACGGGTCTTATTTAATAACAGTGAAGTGTTGTAATAACCTGATGGTGATACCCTAATCTTAATAACTAACGGGTCATATTTTAATAACGGTGAAATATTGTATCAACTGATGGTGATACCTTAATCTTGATAACTAACGCGTAAAATTTAATAACGGTGAAGTGTTGTATGAACCTGAAGGTGATACACTAATCTTAATAACTAACGTATCATATTTAATAACGATGAAGAGTTGTATAAACCTGATGGTGATACCCCACACTTAATAAATAACGGGACATATTTAATAACGGTGAAGTGTTGTATCAACCTGATGGTGATACCCTAATCTTAACAAACAAATGCGTAAAATTTAATAACGGTGAAGTGTTGTATAAACCTGATGGTGATACGATTCTCTTAACAAACAAATGCCTAATAGGCAGCAGATGAAAACTGTTGTATCAACCAGATGGTGATACTCTAATCTTAATAACTAACGGGTCATATTTAATAACGGTGAAGTGTTGTATCAACTGACGGTGATACCTTAATCTTGATAACTAACGCGTATAATTTAATAACGGTGAAGTGTTGTATCAACCTGAAGGTGATAAACTAATCTTAATGACGAACATATCATATTTAATAACGGTGAAGTGTTGTATCAATCTGACGGTGATATCCTAATCTTAATAACTAACGGGTCATATTTAATAACGGTGAAGTGTTGTATCAACCTGATGATAATACCCTACTCTTAATAAACTAATGCATAATAGCCAGCAGCACACAACTGTTGTAACAACCTGATGGTGATCTCCTAATCTTAGTAACTAAGGGTCATCTTTAATAACGGTGAAGTGTTGTATCTACCTGATGGTGATACCTTAATCTTGATAACTAACGCGTAAAATTTAATAACGGTGAAGTGTTGTATAAACCTGATGGTGATAACTTTCTCTTAACAAACAAATGCCTAATAGCCAGCAGATGAATACTGTTGTATCAACCTGATGGTGATACTCTAATCTTAATAACTAACGCGTCATATTTAATAACGGTGACGTGTTGTATCAACCGGATGGTGATACCTTAATCTTAATAACTAACGGGTCTTATTTACGATATCTTATTACTCGTAATAACAGTGAAGTGTTGGAACAACCTGATGGTGATACCTTAATCTTGATAACTAACGCGTAATATTTAATAACGGTGAAGAGTAGTATCAATCTTATGGTGATACCTTAATCTTAATAAACTGCGGGTCATATTTAATAACGGTGAAGTGTTGTATCAACCTGATGGTGATACCCAACTATTAATAAACAAATGCGTAATAGCCAGCAGCAGAAAACTGTTGTATCAACCTGATGGTGATACTCTAATCATAATAACTAACGAATTATATTTAATAACAGTGAAGTTTGTATCAACCTGATAGTGATACCTTAATCTTGATAACTGATGCGTAATATTTATTAACGGTGAAGAGTTGTATCAACCTGATGGTGATACCCTTATCTTAGTAATTAAATGCGTCATATTTTAACACGGTAAAGTATTGTATCAATACCCTTATCTTAATAACGGGCGCGTAATATTTAATAACGGTTAAGTCTTGTGTCAACCTGATGGTGATACCCTAATCTTATTAACTAACGGGTCATATTTAATAAAGGTGAAATGTTCTATAAAACTAAAGTTGATACCCTAATAATAATTTAAATTAAAGATTAAAGTACTTTAATCTTAATATCTAATCTGGTCATAGTTAGTAACACAAAAAGTTGTATTAACCTGATGGCGATACCCTAATCCTAATTACTAAACGCACATTCTGTTGAACAGATCACATTGTCAAAATAGAAACACATCTATCTATCATCGTACTGTATTCACAACATATAATTATTATTATAAAAAAATAAATAAACAAGTTTTGGTGTTGGACATAAACCTGGTTTAGTTTTATAGATTAACAGCCCAATGACGAAAACGATTGAGGGCCCTTAACCATGGACTGCCTCGGAAAAATTTTTGTTGCAGGATGAAATCAAGATAAATCTAATAGTTACATCTCTTAGTGAAATATTAGGGCAATATACCTCTAATAATGTGCAAGAAAATTTCAGTAGTGTGGACTAATGAACCAATGATTTACACATATCGTCATGAATTATGCACTACCGCTCCATTAATGTGCATTAGCCTACTACACAGATGCACTAATGTTACAATAATGTGCACTAACGATCTCATAAAGAGCAAATATGTTCCATTAGAGAGCAAAGAAATTTCATTTTTCTGCACTAATGTTCCATTTAATTACCACAATAATCATTAAAGAGCACTAAAGTTCCATTAATGTGCATCAGTTCTATACTAAGATGCACTAATGTTACAATAATGTGCACTGATGATCTATTAAAGAGCAGTTATGTTCCATTAATGTGCAATGAAATTTCATTTATCTGCACTAATGTTCCATTTAAAGAGCACAAAAGTTCCATTAACGTGCATCAGTACTATACTAAGGTGATCTAATGTTACAATAATGTGCACTAATGATCTCCAATAAGAGCAAATATGTACCATTAATGTGCAATGATATTTCAATAATATGCACTAATGTTCCATTTAATTACCCCAATAATCATTAAAGAGCACTAAAGTTCCATTAATATGCAACAGTACTATACTAACATGCACTAATGTCATAATAATGTGCACTAAAGAACTTTTAAAAAGCAACAATCATCCATTAATGTGCACTGAAATTTAATTTATTAGCACCCGTAATAATGTTCCACTGTAAGAGGACAGAAAATTCATTTGCATTATAAAATAAAATGATGATTTAAAATCATTAAGAAATATTTTACAAAATTCTAAATAATTATTAGATACTTTCACAATTCATAACCATAAAGCTGATAGTTTAAAGTCCAGCACCAATATAATAAGTACTCATTCAAAAGCAATCCATGAGCCAATCGTCCTAATCACAGCACTGTTTCACTCCAAAACTAACTAATCCATTTATGGACCACTTACGTGCATTGAGTTGCTAGAAATATAACATACGTTTATTGCATTACACTAATACTAAATCTAAACGCGTAATGCTGGCAAAAATAGAGAGTGGTATCATCCTGATGGAGACACCCTAATAATATCTAAACTCGTAATAAATAAAAAGTTGTACCAACCTGCTGGTGATACGCTAACAATAACTAACACTATATCTAAACGCGTAATGCTGGCAAAAATAGAGAGTGGTATTATCCTGATGGGGCACCCTAATAATATCTAAACTCGCAATAAATAAAAAGTTGTATCATCTTGCTGGTGATACACTAACAATAACTAACACTATATCTAAACGCGTAATGCTGGCATAAATAGAGATTGGTATCATCCTGATGGAGACACCCTATTAATATCTAAACTCGCAATAAATAAAAAGTTGTATCAACCTGCTGGTGATACGCTAACAATAACTAACACTATATCTTAACGCGTAATGCTGGCAAAAATAGAGAGTGGTATCATCCTGATGGAGACACCCTAATAATATCTAAACTCGCAATAAATAAAAAGTTGTACCAACCTGCTGGTGATACGCTAACAATAACTAACACTATATCTAAACGCGTAATGCTGGCAAAAATAGAGAGTGGTATTATCCTGATGGAGACACCCTAATAATATCTAAACTCACAATAAATAAAAAGTTGTATCAAGTTGCTGGCGATACACTAACATTAACTAACACTATATCTAAACGCGTAATGCTGACATAAATAGAGAGTGGTATTCTCCTGATGGGGACACCCTAATAATATCTAAACTCGTAATAAATAAAAAGTTGTATCAACCTGCTGGTGATACGCTAACAATAACTAACACTATATCTAAACGCGTAATGCTGGCAAAAATAGAAAGTGGTCACATCCTGATGGAGACACCCTAATAATATCTAAACTCGCAATAAATAAAAAGTTGTATCAACCTGCTGGTGATACGCTAACAATAACTAACACTATATCAAACCCGTAATGCTGGCATAAATAGAGAGTGGTATCATCCTGTTGGAGACACCCAAATAATATCTAAACTCGCAATAAATAAAAAGTTGTAACAAACTGCTGGTGATACGCTAACAATAACTAACACTATATCTAAACGCGCAATGCTGGGAAAAATAGAAAGTGGTATCATCCTGATGGAGACACCCTAATAATATCTAAACTCGCAATAAATAAAAAGTTGTATCAACTTGCTGGTGATACGCTAACAATAACTAACACTATATCTAAACGCGTAATGCTGGCAAAAATAGAGATTGGTATCATCCTGATGGAGACACTCTAATAATATCTAAATTCGCAATAAATAAAAAGTTGTATCAACCTGCAGGTGATACGCTAACAATAACTAACAATAAATCTAAACGCGTAATGCTGGCAAAAATAGAAAGTGTTATCATCCTGATGGAGACACCCTAATAATATCTAAACTCGCAATAAATAAAAAGTTGTTTCAACTTGCTGGTGATACGCTAGCGATAACTAACACTATATTTAAACCCGTAATGCTGGCATAAATAGAGAGTGGTATCATCCTGATGGAGACACCCTAATAATATCTAAACTCGCAATAAATAAAAAGTTGTATCAACCTGCTGGTGATACGCTAACAATAACTAACACTATATCTAAACGCGTAATGCTGGCAAAAATAGAGAGCGGTATCATCCTGATGGAGACACCCTAATAATATCTAAACTCGCAATAAATAAAAAGTTGTACCAACCTGCTGGTGATACGCTAACAATAACTAACACTATATCTAAACGCGTAATGCTGGCAAAAATAGAGAGTGGTATTATCCTGATGGAGACACCCTAATAATATCTAAACTCACAATAAATAAAAAGTTGTAACAGCCTGCTGGTGATACACTAACATTAACTAACACTATATCTAAACGCGTAATGCTGGCATAAATAGAGAGTGGTATTATCCTGATGGGGACACCCTAATAATATCTAAACTCACAATAAATAAAAAATTGTATCAACCACCTGGTGAAACGCTAACAATAACTAACACTATATCTAAACGCGTAATGCTGGCAAAAATAGAAAGTGGTATCATCCTGATGGAGACACCATAATAATATCTAAATTCGGAATAAATAAAAAGTTGTATAAACCTGCTGGTGATACGCTAACAATAAGTAACACTATATCTAAACGCGTAATGCTGGCAAAAATAGAGATTGGTATCATCCTGATGGAGACACCCTAATAATATCTAAACTCGCAATAAATAAAAAGTTGTATCAACCTGCTGGTGATACGCTAACAATAACTAACATTATATCAAACCCGTAATGCTGGCATAAATAGAGAGTGGTATCATTCTGTTTGAGACACCCAAATAATATCTAAACTCGCAATAAATAAAAAGTTGTATCAACCTGCTGGTGATACGCTAACAATAAATAACACTATATCTAAACGCGTAATGCTGGCAAAAATAGAGAGTGGTATCATCCTGATGGAGACTCCCTAATAATATCTAAAATCGCAATAAATAAAAACTTGTACCAACCTGCTGGTGATACGCTAACAATAACTAACACTGTATCTAAACGCGTAATGCTGGCAAAAATAGAGAGTGGTATTATCCTGATGGGGACACCCTAATAATATCTAAACTCACAATAAATAAAAAGTTGTATCAACCTGCTGGTGATACGCTAACAATAACTAACACTATATCAAACCCGTAATGCTGGCATAAATAAAGAGTGGTATCATCCTGTTGGAGACACCCAAATAATATCTAAACTCGCAATAAATAAAAAGTTGTATCAACCTGCTGGTGATACGCTAACAATAACTAACACTATATCTAAACGCGCAATGCTGGCAAAAATAGAAAGTGGTATCATCCTGATGGAGACACCCTAATAATATCTAAACTCGCAATAAATAAAAAGTTGTATCAACTTGCTGGTGATACGCTAACAATAACTAACACTATATCTAAACGCGTAATGCTGGCAAAAATAGAGATTGGTATCATCCTGATGGAGACACTCTAATAATATCTAAATTCGCAATAAATAAAAAGTTGTATCAACCTGCTGGTGATACGCTAACAATAACTAACAATAAATCTAAACGCGTAATGCTGGCAAAAATAGAAAGTGTTATCATCCTGATGGAGACACCCTAATAATATCTAAACTCGCAATAAATAAAAAGTTGTTTCAACTTGCTGGTGATACGCTAGCGATAACTAACACTATATTTAAACCCGTAATGCTGGCATAAATAGAGAGTGGTATCATCCTGATGGAGACACCCTAATAATATCTAAACTCGCAATAAATAAAAAGTTGTATCAACCTGCTGGTGATACGCTAACAATAACTAACACTATATCTAAACGCGTAATGCTGGCATAAATAGAGAGTGGTATTATCCTGATGGATACACCCTAATAATATCTCAACTCGTAATAAATAAAAAGTTGTATCAACCTGCTGGTGATACGCTAACAATAACTAACACTACATCTAAACGCGTAATGCTGGCATAAATAGAGAGTGGTATTATTTTGATGGAGGCACCCTAATAATATCAAAACTCACAATAAATAAAAAGTTGTATCAACCTGCTGGTGATACACTAACATTATATCTAAACGCTTAATGCTGGCATAAATAGAAAGTGGTATTATCCTGATGGAGACACCCTAATAATATCTAAACTCGCAATAAATAAAAAGTTGTACCAACCTGCTGGTGATACGCTAACAATAACTAACACTATATCTAAACGCGTAATGCTGGCAAAAATAGAGAGTGGTATTATGCTGATGGGGACACCCTAATAATATCTAAACTCGCAATAAATAAAAAGTTGTATCATCTTGCTGGTGATACACTAACAATAACTAACACTATATCTAAACGCGTAATGCTGGCATAAATAGAGAATGGTATCATCCTGATGGAGACACCCTATTAATATCTAAACTCGCAATAAATAAAAAGTTGTATCAACCTGCTGGTGATACGCTAACAATAACTAACACTATATCTAATCGCGTAATGCTGGCAAAAATAGAGAGTGGTATCATCCTGATGGAGACACCCTAATAATATCTAAACTCGCAATAAATAAAAAGTTGTACCAACCTGCTGGTGATACGCTAACAATAACTAACACTATATCTAAACGCGTAATGCTGGCAAAAATAGAGAGTGGTATTATCCTGATGGAGACACCCTAATAATATCTAAACTCACAATAAATAATAAGTTGTATCAAGTTGCTGGCGATACACTAACATTAACTAACACTATATCTAAACGCGTAATGCTGACATAAATAGAGAGTGGTATCATGCTGATGGAGACACCCTAATAATATCTAAACTCGCAATAAATAAAAAGTTGTGCCAACCTGCTGGTGATACGCTAGCGATAACTAACACTATATCTAAACGCGTAATGCTGGCAAAAATAGAGAGTGGTATCATCCTGATGGAGACACCCTAATAATATCTAAACTCGCAATAAATAAAAAGTTGGACCAACCTGCTGGTGATACGCTAACAATAACTAACACTATATCTAAACGCGTAATGCTGGCAAAAATAGAGAGTGGTATTATCCTGATGGAGACACCCTAATAATATCTAAACTCACAATAAATAAAAAGTTGTATCAACCTGCTGGCGATACACTAACATTAACTAACACTATATCTAAACGCGTAATGCTGACATAAATAGAGAGTGGTATTCTCCTGATGGGGACACCCTAATAATATCTAAACTCGTAATAAATAAAAAGTTGTATCAACCTGCTGGTGATACGCTAACAATAACTAACACTATATCTAAACGCGTAATGCTGGCAAAAATAGAGAGTGGTATCATCCTGATGGAGACACCCTAATAATATCTAAACTCGCAATAAATAAAAAGTTGTACCAACCTGCTGGTGATACGCTAACAATAACTAACACTATATCTAAACGCGTAATGCTGGCAAAAATAGAGAGTGGTATTATCCTGATGGAGACACCCTAATAATATCTAAACTCACAATAAATAAAAAGTTGTATCAACCTGCTGGTGATACACTAACATTAACTAACACTATATCTACACGCGTAATGCTGGCATAAATAGAGAGTGGTATTATCCTGATGGGGACACCCTAATAATATCTAAACTCACAATAAATAAAAAATTGTATCAACCACCTGGTGAAACGCTAACAATAACTAACACTATATCTAAACGCGCAATGCTGGCATAAATAGAGATTGTTATCATTCTGTTGGAGACACCCTAATAATATCTAAACTCGCAATAAATAAAAAGTTGTATCATCTTGCTGGTGATACACTAACAATAACTAACACTATATCTAAACGCGTAATGCTGGCATAAATAGAGAATGGTATCATCCTGATGGAGACACCCTATTAATATCTAAACTCGCAATAAATAAAAAGTTGTATCAACCTGCTGGTGATACGCTAACAATAACTAACACTATATCTAAACGCGTAATGCTGGCAAAAATAGAGAGTGGTATTATCCTGATGGAGACACCCTAATAATATCTAAACTCACAATAAATAAAAAGTTGTATCAATCTGCTGGCGATACACTAACATTAACTAACACTATATCTAAACGCGTAATGCTGACATAAATAGAGAGTGGTATTCTCCTGATGGGGACACCCTAATAATATCTAAACTCGTAATAAATAAAAAGTTGTATCAACCTGCTGGTGATACGCTAACAATAACTAACACTATATCTAAACGCGTAATGCTGGCAAAAATAGAAAGTGGTATCATCCTGATGGAGACACCCTAATAATATCTAAACTCGCAATAAATAAAAAGTTGTATCAACTTGCTGGTGATACGCTAGCGATAACTTACACTATATCTAAACCCGTAATGCTGGCAAAAATAGAGAGTGGTATCATCCTGATGGAGACACCCTAATAATATCTAAACTCGCAATAAAAGAAAGTTGTATCAACCTGCTGGTGATACGCTAACAATAACTAACACTATATCAAACCCGTAATGCTGGCATAAATAGAGAGTGGTATCATCCTGTTGGAGACACCCAAATAATATCTAAACTCGCAATAAATAAAAAGTTGTATCAACCTGCTGGTGATACGCTAACAATAACTAACACTATATCTAAACGCGCAATGCTGGCAAAAATAGAAAGTGGTATCATCCTGATGGAGACACCCTAATAATATCTAAACTCGCAATAAATAAAAAGTTGTATCAACCTGCTGGTGATACGCTAACAATAACTAACACTATATCTAAACGCGTAATGCTGGCAAAAATAGTGATTGGTATCATCCTGATGGAGACACACTAATAATATCTAAATTCGCCATAAATAAAAAGTTGTATCAACTTGCTGGTGATACGCTAACAATAACTAACAATAAATCTAAACGAATAATGCTGGCAAAAATAGAAAGTGGTATCATCCTGATGGAGACACCCTAATAATATCTAAACTCGCAATAAATAAAAAGTTGTTTCAACTTGCTGGTGATACGCTAACGATAACTAACACTATATCTAAACCCGTAATGCTGGCATAAATAGAGAGTGGTATCATCCTGATGGAGACACCCTAATAATATCTAAACTCGCAATAAATAAAAAGTTGTATCAACCTGCTGGTGATACGCTAACAATAACTAACACTATATCTAAACGCGTAATGCTGGCAAAAATAGATATTGGTATCATCCTGATGGAGACACCCTAATAATATCTAAATTCGCAATAAATAAAAAGTTGTATCAACCTGCTGGTGATACGCTAACAATAACTAACACTATATCTAAACGCGTAATGCTGGCAAAAATAGAAAGTGGTATCATCCTGATGGAGACACCCTAATAATATCTAAACTCGCAATAAATAAAAAGTTGTATCAACTTGCTGGTAATACGCTAGCGATAACTAACACTATATCTAAACCCGTAATGCTGGCATAAATAGAGAGTGGTATCATCCTGATGGAGACACCCTAATAATATCTAAACTCGCAATAAATAAAAAGTTGTATTAACCTGCTGGTGATACGCTAACAATAACTAACACTATATCTAAACGCGTAATGCTGGCAAAAATAGAGAGTGGTATCATCCTGATGGAGACACCCTAATAATATCTAAACTCGCAATAAATAAAAAGTTGTACCAACCTGCTGGTGATACGCTAACAATAAATAACACTATATCTAAACGCGTAATGCTGGCAAAAATAGAGAGTGGTATTATCCTGATGGAGACACCCTAATAATATCTAAACTCACAATAAATAAAAAGTTGTATCAACCTGCTGGTGATACACCAACATTAACTAACACTATATCTAAACGCGTAATGCTGGCATAAATAGAGAGTGGTATCATCTTGATGGAGACACCCTATTAATATCTAAACTCGCAATAAATAAAAAGTTGGATCAACCTGCTGGTGATACGCTAACAATAACTAACACTATATCTAAACGCGTAATGCTGGCAAAAATAGAGATTGGTATCATCCTGATGGAGACACCCTAATAATATCTAAATTCGCAATAAATAAAAAGTTGTATCAACCTGCTGGTGATACGCTAACAATAACTAACACTATATCTGAACGCGTAATGCTGGCATAAATAGAGAGTGGTGTCAACCTGATGGAGACACCCTAATAATATCTAAATTCGTAATAAATAAAAAGTTGTATCAACCTGCTGGTGATACGCTAACAATAACTAACACTATATCTGAACGCGTAATGCTGGCATAAATAGAGAGTGGTGTCAACCTGATGGAGACACCCTAATAATATCTAAACTCGCAATAAATAAAAAGTTGTGCCAACCTGCTGGTGATACGCTAGCGATAACTAACACTATATCTAAACGCGTAATGCTGGCAAAAATAGAGAGTGGTATCATCCTGATGGAGACACCCTAATAATATCTAAACTCGCAATAAATAAAAAGTTGTACCAACCTGCTGGTGATACGCTAACAATAACTAACACTATATCTAAACGCGTAATGCTGGCAAAAATAGAGAGTGGTATTATCCTGATGGAGACACCCTAATAATATCTAAACTCACAATAAATAAAAAGTTGTATCAATCTGCTGGCGATACACTAACATTAACTAACACTATATCTAAACGCGTAATGCTGACATAAATAGAGAGTGGTATTCTCCTGATGGGGACACCCTAATAATATCTAAACTCGTAATAAATAAAAAGTTGTATCAACCTGCTGGTGATACGCTAACAATAACTAACACTATATCTAAACGCGTAATGCTGGCAAAAATAGAAAGTGGTATCATCCTGATGGAGACACCCTAATAATATCTAAACTCGCAATAAATAAAAAGTTGTATCAACTTGCTGGTGATACGCTAGCGATAACTTACACTATATCTAAACCCGTAATGCTGGCAAAAATAGAGAGTGGTATCATCCTGATGGAGACACCCTAATAATATCTAAACTCGCAATAAAAGAAAGTTGTATCAACCTGCTGGTGATACGCTAACAATAACTAACACTATATCAAACCCGTAATGCTGGCATAAATAGAGAGTGGTATCATCCTGTTGGAGACACCCAAATAATATCTAAACTCGCAATAAATAAAAAGTTGTATCAACCTGCTGGTGATACGCTAACAATAACTAACACTATATCTAAACGCGCAATGCTGGCAAAAATAGAAAGTGGTATCATCCTGATGGAGACACCCTAATAATATCTAAACTCGCAATAAATAAAAAGTTGTATCAACCTGCTGGTGATACGCTAACAATAACTAACACTATATCTAAACGCGTAATGCTGGCAAAAATAGTGATTGGTATCATCCTGATGGAGACACACTAATAATATCTAAATTCGCAATAAATAAAAAGTTGTATCAACCTGCTGGTGATACGCTAACAATAACTAACAATAAATCTAAACGCATAATGCTGGCAAAAATAGAAAGTGGTATCATCCTGATGGAGACACCCTAATAATATCTAAACTCGCAATAAATAAAAAGTTGTTTCAACTTGCTGGTGATACGCTAACGATAACTAACACTATATCTAAACCCGTAATGCTGGCATAAATAGAGAGTGGTATCATCCTGATGGAGACACCCTAATAATATCTAAACTCGCAATAAATAAAAAGTTGTATCAACATGCTGGTGATACGCTAACAATAACTAACACTATATCTAAACGCGTAATGCTGGCAAAAATAGATATTGGTATCATCCTGATGGAGACACCCTAATAATATCTAAATTCGCAATAAAAAAAAAGTTGTATCAACCTGCTGGTGATACGCTAACAATAACTAACACTATATCTAAACGCGTAATGCGGGCAAAAATAGAAAGTGGTATCATCCTGATGGAGACACCCTAATAATATCTAAACTCGCAATAAATAAAAAGTTGTATCAACTTGCTGGTGATACGCTAGCGATAACTAACACTATATCTAAACCCGTAATGCTGGCATAAATAGAGAGTGGTATCATCCTGATGGAGACACCCTAATAATATCTAAACTCGCAATAAATAAAAAGTTGTATTAACCTGCTGGTGATACGCTAACAATAACTAACACTATATCTAAACGCGTAATGCTGGCAAAAATAGAGAGTGGTATCATCCTGATGGAGACACCCTAATAATATCTAAACTCGCAATAAATAAAAAGTTGTACCAACCTGCTGGTGATACGCTAACAATAACTAACACTATATCTAAACGCGTAATGCTGGCAAAAATAGAGAGTGGTATTATCCTGATGGAGACACCCTAATAATATCTAAACTCACAATAAATAAAAAGTTGTATCAACCTGCTGGTGATACACCAACATTAACTAACACTATATCTAAACGCGTAATGCTGGCATAAATAGAGAGTGGTATCATCTTGATGGAGACACCCTATTAATATCTAAACTCGCAATAAATAAAAAGTTGGATCAACCTGCTGGTGATACGCTAACAATAACTAACACTATATCTAAACGCGTAATGCTGGCAAAAATAGAGATTGGTATCATCCTGATGGAGAAACCCTAATAATATCTAAATTCGCAATAAATAAAAAGTTGTATCAACCTGCTGGTGATACGCTAACAATAACTAACACTATATCTGAACGCGTAATGCTGGCATAAATAGAGAGTGGTGTCAACCTGATGGAGACACCCTAATAATATCTAAATTCGTAATAAATAAAAAGTTGTATCAACCTGCTGGTGATACGCTAACAATAACTAACACTATATCTGAACGCGTAATGCTGGCATAAATAGAGAGTGGTGTCAACCTGATGGAGACACCCTAATAATATCTAAACTCGCAATAAATAAAAAGTTGTGCCAACCTGCTGGTGATACGCTAGCGATAACTAACACTATATCTAAACGCGTAATGCTGGCAAAAATAGAGAGTGGTATCATCCTGATGGAGACACCCTAATAATATCTAAACTCGCAATAAATAAGAAGTTGTACCAACCTGCTGGTGATACGCTAACAATAACTAACACTATATCTAAACGCGTAATGCTGGCAAAAATAGAGAGTGGTATTATCCTGATGGAGACACCCTAATAATATCTAAACTCAAAATAAATAAAAAGTTGTATCAACCTGCTGGCGATACACTAACATTAACTAACACTATATCTAAACGCGTAATGCTGGCAAAAATAGAGAGTGGTATCATCCTGATGGAGACACCCTAATAATATCTAAACTCGCAATAAATAAAAAGTTGTACCAACCTGCTGGTGATACGCTAACAATAACTAACACTATATCTAAACGCGTAATGCTGGCAAAAATAGAGAGTGGTATTATCCTGATGGAGACACCCTAATAATATCTAAACTCACAATAAATAAAAAGTTGTATCAACCTGCTGGTGATACACTAACATTAACTAACACTATATCTACACGCGTAATGCTGGCATAAATAGAGAGTGGTATTATCCTGATGGGGACACCCTAATAATATCTAAACTCACAATAAATAAAAAATTGTATCAACCACCTGGTGAAACGCTAACAATAACTAACACTATATCTAAACGCGCAATGCTGGCATAAATAGAGATTGTTATCATTCTGTTGCAGACACCCTAATAATATCTAAACTCGCAATAAATAAAAAGTTGTATCATCTTGCTGGTGATACACTAACAATAACTAACACTATATCTAAACGCGTAATGCTGGCATAAATAGAGAATGGTATCATCCTGATGGAGACACCCTATTAATATCTAAACTCGCAATAAATAAAAAGTTGTATCAACCTGCTGGTGATACGCTAACAATAACTAACATTATATCTAAACGCGTAATGCTGGCAAAAATAGAGAGTGGTATTATCCTGATGGAGACACCCTAATAATATCTAAACTCACAATAAATAAAAAGTTGTATCAACCTGCTGGCGATACACTAACATTAACTAACACTATATCTAAACGCGTAATGCTGACATAAATAGAGAGTGGTATTCTCCTGATGGGGACACCCTAATAATATCTAAACTCGTAATAAATAAAAAGTTGTATCAACCTGCTGGTGATACGCTAACAATAACTAACACTATATCTAAACGCGTAATGCTGGCAAAAATAGAAAGTGGTATCATCCTGATGGAGACACCCTAATAATATCTAAACTCGCAATAAATAAAAAGTTGTATCAACTTGCTGGTGATACGCTAGCGATAACTTACACTATATCTAAACCCGTAATGCTGGCAAAAATAGAGAGTGGTATCATCCTGATGGAGACACCCTAATAATATCTAAACTCGCAATAAAAGAAAGTTGTATCAACCTGCTGGTGATACGCTAACAATAACTAACACTATATCAAACCCGTAATGCTGGCATAAATAGAGAGTGGTATCATCCTGTTGGAGACACCCAAATAATATCTAAACTCGCAATAAATAAAAAGTTGTATCAACCTGCTGGTGATACGCTAACAATAACTAACACTATATCTAAACGCGTAATGCTGGCAAAAATAGTGATTGGTATCATCCTGATGGAGACACACTAATAATATCTAAATTCGCAATAAATAAAAAGTTGTATCAACCTGCTGGTGATACGCTAACAATAACTAACAATAAATCTAAACGCATAATGCTGGCAAAAATAGAAAGTGGTGTCATCCTGATGGAGACACCCTAATAATATCTAAACTCGCAATAAATAAAAAGTTGTTTCAACTTGCTGGTGATACGCTAACGATAACTAACACTATATCTAAACCCGTAATGCTGGCATAAATAGAGAGTGGTATCATCCTGATGGAGACAACCTAATAATATCTAAACTCGCAATAAATAAAAAGTTGTATCAACCTGCTGGTGATACGCTAACAATAACTAACACTATATCTAAACGCGTAATGCTGGCAAAAATAGATATTGGTATCATCCTGATGGAGACACCCTAATAATATCTAAATTCGCAATAAATAAAAAGTTGTATCAACCTGCTGGTGATACGCTAACAATAACTAACACTATATCTAAATGCGTAATGCTGGCAAAAATAGAAAGTGGTATCATCCTGATGGAGACACCCTAATAATATCTAAACTCGCAATAAATAAAAAGTTGTATCAACTTGCTGGTGATACGCTAGCGATAACTAACACTATATCTAAACCCGTAATGCTGGCATAAATAGAGAGTGGTATCATCCTGATGGAGACACCCTAATAATATCTAAACTCGCAATAAATAAAAAGTTGTATCAACTTGCTGGTGATACGCTAGCGATAACTAACACTATATCTAAACCCGTAATGCTGGCATAAATAGAGAGTGGTATCATCCTGATGGAGACACCCTAATAATATCTAAACTCGCAATAAATAAAAAGTTGTATTAACCTGCTGGTGATACGCTAACAATAACTAACACTATATCTAAACGCGTAATGCTGGCAAAAATAGAGAGTGGTATCATCCTGATGGAGACACCCTAATAATATCTAAACTCGCAATAAATAAAAAGTTGTACCAACCTGCTGGTGATACGCTAACAATAACTAACACTATATCTAAACGCGTAATGCTGGCAAAAATAGAGAGTGGTATTATCCTGATGGAGACACCCTAATAATATCTAAACTCACAATAAATAAAAAGTTGTATCAACCTGCTGGTGATACACCAACATTAACTAACACTATATCTAAACGCGTAATGCTGGCATTAATAGAGAGTGGTATCATCTTGATGGAGACACCCTATTAATATCTAAACTCGCAATAAATAAAAAGTTGGATCAACCTGCTGGTGATACGCTAACAATAACTAACACTATATCTAAACGCGTAATGCTGGCAAAAATAGAGATTGGTATCATCCTGATGGAGACACCCTAATAATATCTAAACTCGCAATAAATAAAAAGTTGTACCAACCTGCTGGTGATACGCTAACAATAACTAACACTATATCTAAACGCGTAATGCTGGCAAAAATAGAGAGTGGTATTATCCTGATGGAGACACCCTAATAATATCTAAACTCACAATAAATAAAAAGTTGTATCAACCTGCTGGTGATACACCAACATTAACTAACACTATATCTAAACGCGTAATGCTGGCATTAATAGAGAGTGGTATCATCTTGATGGAGACACCCTATTAATATCTAAACTCGCAATAAATAAAAAGTTGGATCAACCTGCTGGTGATACGCTAACAATAACTAACACTATATCTAAACGCGTAATGCTGGCAAAAATAGAGATTGGTATCATCCTGATGGAGACACCCTAATAATATCTAAATTCGCAATAAATAAAAAGTTGTATCAACCTGCTGGTGATACGCTAACAATAACTAACACTATATCTGAACGCGTAATGCTGGCATAAATAGAGAGTGGTGTCAACCTGATGGAGACACCCTAATAATATCTAAATTCGTAATAAATAAAAAGTTGTATCAACCTGCTGGTGATACGCTAACAATAACTAACACTATATCTGAACGCGTAATGCTGGCATAAATAGAGAGTGGTGTCAACCTGATGGAGACACCCTAATAATATCTAAACTCGCAATAAATAAAAAGTTGTGCCAACCTGCTGGTGATACGCTAGCGATAACTAACACTATATCTAAACGCGTAATGCTGGCAAAAATAGAGAGTGGTATCATCCTGATGGAGACACCCTAATAATATCTAAACTCGCAATAAATAAAAAGTTGTACCAACCTGCTGGTGATACGCTAACAATAACTAACACTATATCTAAACGCGTAATGCTGGCAAAAATAGAGAGTGGTATTATCCTGATGGAGACACCCTAATAATATCTAAACTCACAATAAATAAAAAGTTGTATCAATCTGCTGGCGATACACTAACATTAACTAACACTATATCTAAACGCGTAATGCTGACATAAATAGAGAGTGGTATTCTCCTGATGGGGACACCCTAATAATATCTAAACTCGTAATAAATAAAAAGTTGTATCAACCTGCTGGTGATACGCTAACAATAACTAACACTATATCTAAACGCGTAATGCTGGCAAAAATAGAAAGTGGTATCATCCTGATGGAGACACCCTAATAATATCTAAACTCGCAATAAATAAAAAGTTGTATCAACTTGCTGGTGATACGCTAGCGATAACTTACACTATATCTAAACCCGTAATGCTGGCAAAAATAGAGAGTGGTATCATCCTGATGGAGACACCCTAATAATATCTAAACTCGCAATAAAAGAAAGTTGTATCAACCTGCTGGTGATACGCTAACAATAACTAACACTATATCAAACCCGTAATGCTGGCATAAATAGAGAGTGGTATCATCCTGTTGGAGACACCCAAATAATATCTAAACTCGCAATAAATAAAAAGTTGTATCAACCTGCTGGTGATACGCTAACAATAACTAACACTATATCTAAACGCGCAATGCTGGCAAAAATAGAAAGTGGTATCATCCTGATGGAGACACCCTAATAATATCTAAACTCGCAATAAATAAAAAGTTGTATCAACCTGCTGGTGATACGCTAACAATAACTAACACTATATCTAAACGCGTAATGCTGGCAAAAATAGTGATTGGTATCATCCTGATGGAGACACACTAATAATATCTAAATTCGCAATAAATAAAAAGTTGTATCAACCTGCTGGTGATACGCTAACAATAACTAACAATAAATCTAAACGCATAATGCTGGCAAAAATAGAAAGTGGTATCATCCTGATGGAGACACCCTAATAATATCTAAACTCGCAATAAATAAAAAGTTGTTTCAACTTGCTGGTGATACGCTAACGATAACTAACACTATATCTAAACCCGTAATGCTGGCATAAATAGAGAGTGGTATCATCCTGATGGAGACACCCTAATAATATCTAAACTCGCAATAAATAAAAAGTTGTATCAACATGCTGGTGATACGCTAACAATAACTAACACTATATCTAAACGCGTAATGCTGGCAAAAATAGATATTGGTATCATCCTGATGGAGACACCCTAATAATATCTAAATTCGCAATAAAAAAAAAGTTGTATCAACCTGCTGGTGATACGCTAACAATAACTAACACTATATCTAAACGCGTAATGCGGGCAAAAATAGAAAGTGGTATCATCCTGATGGAGACACCCTAATAATATCTAAACTCGCAATAAATAAAAAGTTGTATCAACTTGCTGGTGATACGCTAGCGATAACTAACACTATATCTAAACCCGTAATGCTGGCATAAATAGAGAGTGGTATCATCCTGATGGAGACACCCTAATAATATCTAAACTCGCAATAAATAAAAAGTTGTATTAACCTGCTGGTGATACGCTAACAATAACTAACACTATATCTAAACGCGTAATGCTGGCAAAAATAGAGAGTGGTATCATCCTGATGGAGACACCCTAATAATATCTAAACTCGCAATAAATAAAAAGTTGTACCAACCTGCTGGTGATACGCTAACAATAACTAACACTATATCTAAACGCGTAATGCTGGCAAAAATAGAGAGTGGTATTATCCTGATGGAGACACCCTAATAATATCTAAACTCACAATAAATAAAAAGTTGTATCAACCTGCTGGTGATACACCAACATTAACTAACACTATATCTAAACGCGTAATGCTGGCATAAATAGAGAGTGGTATCATCTTGATGGAGACACCCTATTAATATCTAAACTCGCAATAAATAAAAAGTTGGATCAACCTGCTGGTGATACGCTAACAATAACTAACACTATATCTAAACGCGTAATGCTGGCAAAAATAGAGATTGGTATCATCCTGATGGAGAAACCCTAATAATATCTAAATTCGCAATAAATAAAAAGTTGTATCAACCTGCTGGTGATACGCTAACAATAACTAACACTATATCTGAACGCGTAATGCTGGCATAAATAGAGAGTGGTGTCAACCTGATGGAGACACCCTAATAATATCTAAATTCGTAATAAATAAAAAGTTGTATCAACCTGCTGGTGATACGCTAACAATAACTAACACTATATCTGAACGCGTAATGCTGGCATAAATAGAGAGTGGTGTCAACCTGATGGAGACACCCTAATAATATCTAAACTCGCAATAAATAAAAAGTTGTGCCAACCTGCTGGTGATACGCTAGCGATAACTATCACTATATCTAAACGCGTAATGCTGGCAAAAATAGAGAGTGGTATCATCCTGATGGAGACACCCTAATAATATCTAAACTCGCAATAAATAAAAAGTTGTACCAACCTGCTGGTGATACGCTAACAATAACTAACACTATATCTAAACGCGTAATGCTGGCAAAAATAGAGAGTGGTATTATCCTGATGGAGACACCCTAATAATATCTAAACTCAAAATAAATAAAAAGTTGTATCAACCTGCTGGCGATACACTAACATTAACTAACACTATATCTAAACGCGTAATGCTGGCAAAAATAGAGAGTGGTATCATCCTGATGGAGACACCCTAATAATATCTAAACTCGCAATAAATAAAAAGTTGTACCAACCTGCTGGTGATACGCTAACAATAACTAACACTATATCTAAACGCGTAATGCTGGCAAAAATAGAGAGTGGTATTATCCTGATGGAGACACCCTAATAATATCTAAACTCACAATAAATAAAAAGTTGTATCAACCTGCTGGTGATACACTAACATTAACTAACACTATATCTACACGCGTAATGCTGGCATAAATAGAGAGTGGTATTATCCTGATGGGGACACCCTAATAATATCTAAACTCACAATAAATAAAAAATTGTATCAACCACCTGGTGAAACGCTAACAATAACTAACACTATATCTAAACGCGCAATGCTGGCATAAATAGAGATTGTTATCATTCTGTTGCAGACACCCTAATAATATCTAAACTCGCAATAAATAAAAAGTTGTATCATCTTGCTGGTGATACACTAACAATAACTAACACTATATCTAAACGCGTAATGCTGGCATAAATAGAGAATGGTATCATCCTGATGGAGACACCCTATTAATATCTAAACTCGCAATAAATAAAAAGTTGTATCAACCTGCTGGTGATACGCTAACAATAACTAACATTATATCTAAACGCGTAATGCTGGCAAAAATAGAGAGTGGTATTATCCTGATGGAGACACCCTAATAATATCTAAACTCACAATAAATAAAAAGTTGTATCAACCTGCTGGCGATACACTAACATTAACTAACACTATATCTAAACGCGTAATGCTGACATAAATAGAGAGTGGTATTCTCCTGATGGGGACACCCTAATAATATCTAAACTCGTAATAAATAAAAAGTTGTATCAACCTGCTGGTGATACGCTAACAATAACTAACACTATATCTAAACGCGTAATGCTGGCAAAAATAGAAAGTGGTATCATCCTGATGGAGACACCCTAATAATATCTAAACTCGCAATAAATAAAAAGTTGTATCAACTTGCTGGTGATACGCTAGCGATAACTTACACTATATCTAAACCCGTAATGCTGGCAAAAATAGAGAGTGGTATCATCCTGATGGAGACACCCTAATAATATCTAAACTCGCAATAAAAGAAAGTTGTATCAACCTGCTGGTGATACGCTAACAATAACTAACACTATATCAAACCCGTAATGCTGGCATAAATAGAGAGTGGTATCATCCTGTTGGAGACACCCAAATAATATCTAAACTCGCAATAAATAAAAAGTTGTATCAACCTGCTGGTGATACGCTAACAATAACTAACACTATATCTAAACGCGTAATGCTGGCAAAAATAGTGATTGGTATCATCCTGATGGAGACACACTAATAATATCTAAATTCGCAATAAATAAAAAGTTGTATCAACCTGCTGGTGATACGCTAACAATAACTAACAATAAATCTAAACGCATAATGCTGGCAAAAATAGAAAGTGGTGTCATCCTGATGGAGACACCCTAATAATATCTAAACTCGCAATAAATAAAAAGTTGTTTCAACTTGCTGGTGATACGCTAACGATAACTAACACTATATCTAAACCCGTAATGCTGGCATAAATAGAGAGTGGTATCATCCTGATGGAGACAACCTAATAATATCTAAACTCGCAATAAATAAAAAGTTGTATCAACCTGCTGGTGATACGCTAACAATAACTAACACTATATCTAAACGCGTAATGCTGGCAAAAATAGATATTGGTATCATCCTGATGGAGACACCCTAATAATATCTAAATTCGCAATAAATAAAAAGTTGTATCAACCTGCTGGTGATACGCTAACAATAACTAACACTATATCTAAATGCGTAATGCTGGCAAAAATAGAAAGTGGTATCATCCTGATGGAGACACCCTAATAATATCTAAACTCGCAATAAATAAAAAGTTGTATCAACTTGCTGGTGATACGCTAGCGATAACTAACACTATATCTAAACCCGTAATGCTGGCATAAATAGAGAGTGGTATCATCCTGATGGAGACACCCTAATAATATCTAAACTCGCAATAAATAAAAAGTTGTATCAACTTGCTGGTGATACGCTAGCGATAACTAACACTATATCTAAACCCGTAATGCTGGCATAAATAGAG
Source organism: Rhodnius prolixus (assembly GCF_049639745.1). NCBI lineage: Eukaryota > Metazoa > Arthropoda > Insecta > Hemiptera > Reduviidae > Rhodnius > Rhodnius prolixus. The sequence continues at coordinate 5,601,664 of NW_027411583.1, read as the reverse complement.
AGTGGTATCATCCTGATGGAGACACCCTAATAATATCTAAACTCGCAATAAATAAAAAGTTGTATTAACCTGCTGGTGATACGCTAACAATAACTAACACTATATCTAAACGCGTAATGCTGGCAAAAATAGAGAGTGGTATCATCCTGATGGAGACACCCTAATAATATCTAAACTCGCAATAAATAAAAAGTTGTACCAACCTGCTGGTGATACGCTAACAATAACTAACACTATATCTAAACGCGTAATGCTGGCAAAAATAGAGAGTGGTATTATCCTGATGGAGACACCCTAATAATATCTAAACTCACAATAAATAAAAAGTTGTATCAACCTGCTGGTGATACACCAACATTAACTAACACTATATCTAAACGCGTAATGCTGGCATTAATAGAGAGTGGTATCATCTTGATGGAGACACCCTATTAATATCTAAACTCGCAATAAATAAAAAGTTGGATCAACCTGCTGGTGATACGCTAACAATAACTAACACTATATCTAAACGCGTAATGCTGGCAAAAATAGAGATTGGTATCATCCTGATGGAGACACCCTAATAATATCTAAACTCGCAATAAATAAAAAGTTGTACCAACCTGCTGGTGATACGCTAACAATAACTAACACTATATCTAAACGCGTAATGCTGGCAAAAATAGAGAGTGGTATTATCCTGATGGAGACACCCTAATAATATCTAAACTCACAATAAATAAAAAGTTGTATCAACCTGCTGGTGATACACCAACATTAACTAACACTATATCTAAACGCGTAATGCTGGCATTAATAGAGAGTGGTATCATCTTGATGGAGACACCCTATTAATATCTAAACTCGCAATAAATAAAAAGTTGGATCAACCTGCTGGTGATACGCTAACAATAACTAACACTATATCTAAACGCGTAATGCTGGCAAAAATAGAGATTGGTATCATCCTGATGGAGACACCCTAATAATATCTAAATTCGCAATAAATAAAAAGTTGTATCAACCTGCTGGTGATACGCTAACAATAACTAACACTATATCTGAACGCGTAATGCTGGCATAAATAGAGAGTGGTGTCAACCTGATGGAGACACCCTAATAATATCTAAATTCGTAATAAATAAAAAGTTGTATCAACCTGCTGGTGATACGCTAACAATAACTAACACTATATCTGAACGCGTAATGCTGGCATAAATAGAGAGTGGTGTCAACCTGATGGAGACACCCTAACAATATCTAAACTCGCAATGAGTAAAAAGTTGTATCATTTTGCTGGTGATACACTAATATTGAATATAAATGCGTAATACTGGCAGTAAATAAGTGTTGTGTTGGGTGCATGGTGTACTGAGCTGTGGTACCCGTGGGGTCGCTACTTCCCAAGCGACTGCATGCATCAATCGTTCCATGCGGGCTTCTTTTAGAAGTGTTTTCAGAAATAGAAGTAGCATTTAATGATGAAAAAAAATCATATTCTTCCAATAAATTTTTTAGCAGGGTGTGCAGGACTTGAGCGGGAGAATAAGAATGTGGCTTCAATGTAAAGTCTTGGAAGTATATATTTTTAATTATATTTTAATTTTATTGGAAATATATTTTTAATTTTGTTAGTGGCCATTTTCCCCATTGACACAAAGTGCTTGGAGGCTTGATAGAATTTTCCAGTAGAGGAGAATGGAATGCCAAGATAATGAAATGATTGAACTATTTCGATTGGATGTTGACCAGCATAGAGTATCTTTTTAAATTTTTTTGGACGGGTAGATTTTGAAAAATATAAAATTTTAGTTTTAGCAGTGTTAACAGTGAGTTCATTAAGCTTACAGTATTCCTCCAGTATATTCAGTTTTTCATTAATATCTATTATGGAGTTCGCAAAAATGACTATATCGTCCGCATATGCCAGCATAAGGAGTTTATTATCACCGTCTATACGTACTAGGGTTGCATTTTTCGAATAAAAGAACTGTAATAAATCTGAAGTGAACAAGTTAAAAAGAAGGGGGGAAAGTGGGTCACCTTGTAGGACGCCAGTGGTTATGTTTATGTTTGAGGTATAATTCATTCGTGATAAAACGCGCATTTTTGCGGATTGGTAAAATGATTTTATAATGTTAACTATTTTTAGGCCGACACCAAGTTTAAGCAGCTTGGACCATAAAAGATTATGTGAAACCGTGTCAAAGGCTTTCGAAAAATCTATGAAAACTCCAAAGAAAGGGTTACCTTTACTTAATTTAACGTCAATTAAGGTTGAAAGAATAAATAAATTATCCCGGCAGCCCCTTCCAGCTCTAAAACCAGATTGTATTTCTGGTATTAAACAGGAATCTTCAGCCCAATTTATCAGCCTTTCCGAAAGAATTGAAGTGAATATCTTGGGCAGACTGTTCAAGAGGGCTATGCCCCTATAATTAGATGGATTGGAGGGGTCGCCTTTTTTATGCAGCATCTTCATGTCTACACAAGACCATGAATCGGGAACCTCTTCTTTCCTCAAGATAATGTTAAACATATTTATAATATAATGCATCCAAGAGGGAGGTAGGTTACAGTAAAATTCGTAAGGAATAAGATCTCTACCCAGGCTTTTATTGGTTTTACATTTGGATATAATTAAGTGAAGTTCAGAAAGGTCTATATTTCGTTCTAAGTCATAATTAGTATAATTAAAAGAAGGGGGGTATATAATTAAATTATTTTTTGAGGTAGAGTAAAAATCATTAAAATATTTAGTCCAGGTGTCCACATTCACATGAGGCTTTTCATGTTTTATTTTAAATGTTGATTCCCGCACCGCTAACCAAAATTCTTTGGAATTTTTCACGTTGGATATATTTTCGATCTTCTGATTTATTTTTTCTTTCTTTTTAATTTTTATTAGATTACAATATTTTTTACGTAAATCGATGAATTCCAAGAATACATTTTCGCTTCCATTTTTCTTCCATTCCTTATATTTTTTATTGACAATTCTTTTAGCATTTGAGCATTCCGCGTCGAACCAATCATTTCTACTTTGTTTAAAATTACTTATATGTGTACACCGAGTCAAATTCACCATATTTAAGTACTTAGCGGAGTTACTTATAGCGTAATTAAGATTTTGATAAAGATCTTCTGGATTATTACTATTATAGTATAAATTTCTGTTTTCATTCATGCTTAAATGATAACCATTCTTTAAAATATTGGACCATTTATATTTTGTGATAGAAGTGTTTACAATGAAGTTCGTCTCAGTGGGTTGTTGTTGAGGGCGGAGTCCAGGTAAACTTAGTTTTAATGAACAAGATAGGTGGCTAAGGAAGGGGAAAATATTGTTATTTACCGATAAATCTACGCATATATCTAAGCTACTAATATTACCCCAAACCAAGTCTATCGTACTGCGTCCTTGTTGGGAAATGAAAGTGAACTGTGCCGGGAAATCACTTGGTGAGCGACCATTAAACACTATCATACCACTCTCTTCCATCATTTCTACCAATTTCTTTCCCCTCTTATTAAAAATTGAATCTAATGAGTCACGGTAAGAAAGTAAACACGAATTTTCAGTTACTTCACTGGATAATTGATTTGAATGGCCTATACGTGAGTTAAAATCGCCACCCAATATAACAGGGTACTCTCCATGTTCCCCAGACAAATCTTCTATAATTTCCGTTAAAGTATCTAAGTATAAATCATACATTTTACCGGGTCTCCAGTAAATTAACCCCAATATAATAATATTAAAGCCTTCAGCTAATTTCAGAATAATTAAAAAATCATCTTTATATAAAATGTTCACAATGAAATCCTGATGGAGACACCCTAATAATATCTAAATTCGCAATAAATAAAAAGTTGTATCAACCTGCTGGTGATACGCTAACAATAACTAACACTATATCTAAACGCGTAATGCTGGCAAAAATAGAGAGTGGTATCATCCTGATGGAGACACCCTAATAATATCTAAACTCGCAATAAATAAAAAGTTGTACCAACCTGCTGGTGATACGCTAGCGATAACTAACACTATATCTAAACGCGTAATGCTGGCAAAAATAGAGAGTGGTATCATCCTGATGGAGACACCCTAATAATATCTAAACTCGCAATAAATAAAAAGTTGTACCAACCTGCTGGTGATACGCTAACAATAACTAACACTATATCTAAACGCGTAATGCTGGCAAAAATAGAGAGTGGTATTATCCTGATGGAGACACCCTAATAATATCTAAACTCACAATAAATAAAAAGTTGTATCAACCTGCTGGTGATACACTAACATTAACTAACACTATATCTAAACGCGTAATGCTGGCATAAATAGAGAGTGGTATTATCCTGATGGGGACACCCTAATAATAACTAAACTCGTAATAAATAAAAAGTTGTATCAACCTGCTGGTGAAACGCTAACAATAACTAACACTATATCTAAACGCGTAATGCTGGCATAAATAGAGAGTGGTATCATCCTGTTGGAGACACCCTAATAATATCTAAACTCGCAATAAATATAAAGTTGTATCATCTTGCTGGTGATACGCTAACAATAACTAACACTATATCTAAACGCGTAATGCTGGCATAAATAGAGAATGGTATCATCTTGATGGAGACACCCTATTAATATCTAAACTCGCAATAAATAAAAAGTTGGATCAACCTGCTGGTGATACGCTAACAATAACTAACACTATATCTAAACGCGTAAGGCTGGCAAAAATAGAGATTGGTATCATCCTGATGGTGACACCCTAATAATATCTAAATTCGCAATAAATAAAAAGTTGTATCAACCTGCTGGTGATACGCTAACAATAACTAACTTTATATCTAAACGCGTAATGCTGGCAAAAATAGAGAGTGGTATCATCCTGATGGAGACACCCTAATAATATCTAAATTCGCAATAAATAAAAAGTTGTATCAACCTGCTGGTGATACGCTAACAATAACTAACACTATATCTAAACGCGTAATGCTGGCAAAAATAGAGAGTGGTATCATCCTGATGGAGACACCCTAATAATATCTAAATTCGCAATAAATAAAAAGTTGTATCAACCTGCTAGTGATACGCTAACAATAACTAACACTATATCTAAACGCGTAATGCTGGCAAAAATAGAGAGTGGTATCATCCTGATGGAGACACCCTAATAATATCTAAATTCGCAATAAATAAAAAGTTGTATCAACCTGCTGGTGATACGCTAACAATAACTAAGTTTATATCTAAACGCGTAATGCTGGCAAAAATAGAGAGTGGTATCATCCTGATGGAGACACCCTAATAATATCTAAATTCGCAATAAATAAAAAGTTGTATCAACCTGCTGGTGATACGCTAACAATAACTAACTTTATATCTAAACGCGTAATGCTGGCAAAAATAGAGAGTGGTATCATCCTGATGGAGACACCCTAATAATATCTAAATTTGCAATAAATAAAAAGTTGGATCAACCTGCTGGTGATACACTAACAATAACTAACACTATATCTAAACGCGTAATGCTGGCAAAAATAGAGAGTGGTATCATCCTGATGGAGACACCCTAATAATATCTAAATTCGCAATAAATAAAAAGTTGTATCAACCTGCTGGTGATACGCTAGCGATAACTAACACTATATTTAAACCCGTAATGCTGGCATAAATAGAGAGTGGTATCATCCTGATGGAGACTCCCTAATAATATCTAAAATCGCAATAAATAAAAAGTTGTATCAACCTGCTGGTGATACGCTAACAATAACTAACTTTATATCTAAACGCGTAATGCTGGCAAAAATAGAGAGTGGTATCATCCTGATGGAGACACCCTAATAATATCTAAATTCGCAATAAATAAAAAGTTGTATCAACCTGCTGGTGATACGCTAACAATAACTAACTTTATATCTAAACGCGTAATGCTGGCAAAAATAGAGAGTGGTATCATCCTGATGGTGACACCCTAATAATATCTAAATTCGCAATAAATAAAAAGTTGTATCAACCTGCTGGTGATACGCTAACAATAACTAACACTATATCTAAACGCGTAATGCTGGCAAAAATAGAGAGTGGTATCATCCTGATGGAGACACCCTAATAATATCTAAATTCGCAATAAATAAAAAGTTGTATCAACCTGCTGGTGATACGCTAACAATAACTAACACTATATCTAAACGCGTAATGCTGGCAAAAATAGAGATTGGTATCATCCTGATGGTGACACCCTAATAATATCTAAATTCGCAATAAATAAAAAGTTGTACCAACCTGCTGGTGATACGCTAACAATAACTAACTTTATATCTAAACGCGTAATGCTGGCAAAAATAGAGAGTGGTATCATCCTGATGGAGACACCCTAATAATATCTAAATTCGCAATAAATAAAAAGTTGTATCAACCTGCTGGTGATACGCTAGCGATAACTAACACTATATCTAAACGCGTAATGCTGGCAAAAATAGAGATTGGTATCATCCTGATGGAGACACCCTAATAATATCTAAATTCGCAATAAATAAAAAGTTGTATCAACCTGCTGGTGATACGCTAACAATAACTAACTTTATATCTAAACGCGTAATGCTGGCAAAAATAGAGAGTGGTATCATCCTGATGGAGACACCCTAATAATATCTAAATTCGCAATAAATAAAAAGTTGTATCAACCTGCTGGTGATACGCTAACAATAACTAACACTATATCTAAACGCGTAATGCTGGCAAAAATAGAGATTGGTATCATCCTGATGGTGACACCCTAATAATATCTAAATTCGCAATAAATAAAAAGTTGTATCAACCTGCTGGTGATACGCTAACAATAACTAACTTTATATCTAAACGCGTAATGCTGGCAAAAATAGAGATTGGTATCATCCTGTTGGAGACACCCAAATAATATCTAAACTCGCAATAAATAAAAAGTTGTATCAACCTGCTGGTGATACGCTAACAATAACTAACACTATATCTAAACGCGCAATGCTGGCAAAAATAGAAAGTGGTATCATCCTGATGGAGACACCCTAATAATATCTAAACTCGCAATAAATAAAAAGTTGTATCAACCTGCTGGTGATACGCTAACAATAACTAACACTATATCTAAACGCGTAATGCTGGCAAAAATAGTGATTGGTATCATCCTGATGGAGACACACTAATAATATCTAAATTCGCAATAAATAAAAAGTTGTATCAACCTGCTGGTGATACGCTAACAATAACTAACAATAAATCTAAACGCATAATGCTGGCAAAAATAGAAAGTGGTGTCATCCTGATGGAGACACCCTAATAATATCTAAACTCGCAATAAATAAAAAGTTGTTTCAACTTGCTGGTGATACGCTAACGATAACTAACACTATATCTAAACCCGTAATGCTGGCATAAATAGAGAGTGGTATCATCCTGATGGAGACACCCTAATAATATCTAAACTCGCAATAAATAAAAAGTTGTATCAACCTGCTGGTGATACGCTAACAATAACTAACACTATATCTAAACGCGTAATGCTGGCAAAAATAGATATTGGTATCATCCTGATGGAGACACCCTAATAATATCTAAATTCGCAATAAATAAAAAGTTGTATCAACCTGCTGGTGATACGCTAACAATAACTAACACTATATCTAAACGCGTAATGCTGGCAAAAATAGAAAGTGGTATCATCCTGATGGAGACACCCTAATAATATCTAAACTCGCAATAAATAAAAAGTTGTATCAACTTGCTGGTGATACGCTAGCGATAACTAACACTATATCTAAACCCGTAATGCTGGCATAAATAGAGAGTGGTATCATCCTGATGGAGACACCCTAATAATATCTAAACTCGCAATAAATAAAAAGTTGTATTAACCTGCTGGTGATACGCTAACAATAACTAACACTATATCTAAACGCGTAATGCTGGCAAAAATAGAGAGTGGTATCATCCTGATGGAGACACCCTAATAATATCTAAACTCGCAATAAATAAAAAGTTGTACCAACCTGCTGGTGATACGCTAACAATAACTAACACTATATCTAAACGCGTAATGCTGGCAAAAATAGAGAGTGGTATTATCCTGATGGAGACACCCTAATAATATCTAAACTCACAATAAATAAGAAGTTGTATCAACCTGCTGGTGATACACCAACATTAACTAACACTATATCTAAACGCGTAATGCTGGCATAAATAGAGAGTGGTATCATCTTGATGGAGACACCCTATTAATATCTAAACTCGCAATAAATAAAAAGTTGGATCAACCTGCTGGTGATACGCTAACAATAACTAACACTATATCTAAACGCGTAATGCTGGCAAAAATAGAGATTGGTATCATCCTGATGGAGACACCCTAATAATATCTAAATTCGCAATAAATAAAAAGTTGTATCAACCTGCTGGTGATACGCTAACAATAACTAACACTATATCTGAACGCGTAATGCTGGCATAAATAGAGAGTGGTGTCAACCTGATGGAGACACCCTAATAATATCTAAATTCGTAATAAATAAAAAGTTGTATCCACCTGCTGGTGATACGCTAACAATAACTAACACTATATCTGAACGCGTAATGCTGGCATAAATAGAGAGTGGTGTCAACCTGATGGAGACACCCTAACAATATCTAAACTCGCAATGAGTAAAAAGTTGTATCATTTTGCTGGTGATACACTAATATTGAATATAAATGCGTAATACTGGCAGTAAATAAGTGTTGTGTTGGGTGCATGGTGTACTGAGCTGTGGTACCCGTGGGGTCGCTACTTCCCAAGTGACTGCATGCATCAATCGTTCCATGCGGGCTTCTTTTAGAAGTGTTTTCAGAAATAGAAGTAGCATTTAATGATGAAAAAAAATCATATTCTTCCAATAAATTTTTTAGCAGGGTGTGCAGGACTTGAGCGGGAGAATAAGAATGTGGCTTCAATGTAAAGTCTTGGAAGTATATATTTTTAATTATATTTTAATTTTATTGGAAATATATTTTTAATTTTGTTAGTGGCCATTTTCCCCATTGACACAAAGTGCTTGGAGGCTTGATAGAATTTTCCAGTAGAGGAGAATGGAATGCCAAGATAATGAAATGATTGAACTATTTCGATTGGATGTTGACCAGCATAGAGTATCTTTTTAAATTTTTTTGGACGGGTAGATTTTGAAAAATATAAAATTTTAGTTTTAGCAGTGTTAACAGTGAGTTCATTAAGCTTACAGTATTCCTCCAGTATATTCAGTTTTTCATTAATATCTATTATGGAGTTCGCAAAAATGACTATATCGTCCGCATATGCCAGCATAAGGAGTTTATTATCACCGTCTATACGTACTAGGGTTGCATTTTTCGAATAAAAGAACTGTAATAAATCTGAAGTGAACAAGTTAAAAAGAAGGGGGGAAAGTGGGTCACCTTGTAGGACGCCAGTGGTTATGTTTATGTTTGAGGTATAATTCATTCGTGATAAAACGCGCATTTTTGCGGATTGGTAAAATGATTTTATAATGTTAACTATTTTTAGGCCGACACCAAGTTTAAGCAGCTTGGACCATAAAAGATTATGTGAAACCGTGTCAAAGGCTTTCGAAAAATCTATGAAAACTCCAAAGAAAGGGTTACCTTTACTTAATTTAACGTCAATTAAGGTTGAAAGAATAAATAAATTATCCCGGCAGCCCCTTCCAGCTCTAAAACCAGATTGTATTTCTGGTATTAAACAGGAATCTTCAGCCCAATTTATCAGCCTTTCCGAAAGAATTGAAGTGAATATCTTGGGCAGACTGTTCAAGAGGGCTATGCCCCTATAATTAGATGGATTGGAGGGGTCGCCTTTTTTATGCAGCATCTTCATGTCTACACAAGACCATGAATCGGGAACCTCTTCTTTCCTCAAGATAATGTTAAACATATTTATAATATAATTCATCCAAGAGGGAGGTAGGTTACAGTAAAATTCGTAAGGAATAAGATCTCTACCCGGGCTTTTATTGGTTTTACATTTGGATATAATTAAGTGAAGTTCAGAAAGGTCTATATTTCGTTCTAAGTCATAATTAGTATAATTAAAAGAAGGGGGGTATATAATTAAATTATTTTTTGAGGTAGAGTAAAAATCATTAAAATATTTAGTCCAGGTGTCCACATTCACATGAGGCTTTACATGTTTTATTTTAAATGTTGATTCCCGCACCGCTAACCAAAATTCTTTGGAATTTTTCACGTTGGATATATTTTCGATCTTCTGATTTATTTTTTCTTTCTTTTTAATTTTTATTAGATTACAATATTTTTTACGTAAATCGATGAATTCCAAGAATACATTTTCGCTTCCATTTTTCTTCCATTCCTTATATTTTTTATTGACAATTCTTTTAGCATTTGAGCATTCCGCGTCGAACCAATCATTTCTACTTTGTTTAAAATTACTTATATGTGTACACCGAGTCAAATTCACCATATTTAAGTACTTAGCGGAGTTACTTATAGCGTAATTAAGATTTTGATAAAGATCTTCTGGATTATTACTATTATAGTATAAATTTCTGTTTTCATTCATGCTTAAATGATAACCATTCTTTAAAATATTGGACCATTTATATTTTGTGATAGAAGTGTTTACAATGAAGTTCGTCTCAGTGGGTTGTTGTTGAGGGCGGAGTCCAGGTAAACTTAGTTTTAATGAACAAGATAGGTGGCTAAGGAAGGGGAAAATATTGTTATTTACCGATAAATCTACGCATATATCTAAGCTACTAATATTACCCCAAACCAAGTCTATCGTACTGCGTCCTTGTTGGGAAATGAAAGTGAACTGTGCCGGGAAATCACTTGGTGAGCGACCATTAAACACTATCATACCACTCTCTTCCATCATTTCTACCAATTTCTTTCCCCTCTTATTAAAAATTGAATCTAATGAGTCACGGTAAGAAAGTAAACACGAATTTTCAGTTACTTCACTGGATAATTGATTTGAATGGCCTATACGTGAGTTAAAATCGCCACCCAATATAACAGGGTACTCTCCATGTTCCCCAGACAAATCTTCTATAATTTCCGTTAAAGTATCTAAGTATAAATCATACATTTTACCGGGTCTCCAGTAAATTAACCCCAATATAATAATATTAAAGCCTTCAGCTAATTTCAGAATAATTAAAAAATCATCTTTATATAAAATGTTCACAATGAAATCCTGATGGAGACACCCTAATAATATCTAAATTCGCAATAAATAAAAAGTTGTATCAACCTGCTGGTGATACGCTAACAATAACTAACACTATATCTAAACGCGTAATGCTGGCAAAAATAGAGAGTGGTATCATCCTGATGGAGACACCCTAATAATATCTAAACTCGCAATAAATAAAAAGTTGTACCAACCTGCTGGTGATACGCTAGCGATAACTAACACTATATCTAAACGCGTAATGCTGGCAAAAATAGAGAGTGGTATCATCCTGATGGAGACACCCTAATAATATCTAAACTCGCAATAAATAAAAAGTTGTACCAACCTGCTGGTGATACGCTAACAATAACTAACACTATATCTAAACGCGTAATGCTGGCAAAAATAGAGAGTGGTATTATCCTGATGGAGACACCCTAATAATATCTAAACTCACAATAAATAAAAAGTTGTATCAACCTGCTGGTGATACACTAACATTAACTAACACTATATCTAAACGCGTAATGCTGGCATAAATAGAGAGTGGTATTATCCTGATGGGGACACCCTAATAATAACTAAACTCGTAATAAATAAAAAGTTGTATCAACCTGCTGGTGAAACGCTAACAATAACTAACACTATATCTAAACGCGTAATGCTGGCATAAATAGAGAGTGGTATCATCCTGTTGGAGACACCCTAATAATATCTAAACTCGCAATAAATATAAAGTTGTATCATCTTGCTGGTGATACGCTAACAATAACTAACACTATATCTAAACGCGTAATGCTGGCATAAATAGAGAATGGTATCATCTTGATGGAGACACCCTATTAATATCTAAACTCGCAATAAATAAAAAGTTGGATCAACCTGCTGGTGATACGCTAACAATAACTAACACTATATCTAAACGCGTAAGGCTGGCAAAAATAGAGATTGGTATCATCCTGATGGTGACACCCTAATAATATCTAAATTCGCAATAAATAAAAAGTTGTATCAACCTGCTGGTGATACGCTAACAATAACTAACTTTATATCTAAACGCGTAATGCTGGCAAAAATAGAGAGTGGTATCATCCTGATGGAGACACCCTAATAATATCTAAATTCGCAATAAATAAAAAGTTGTATCAACCTGCTGGTGATACGCTAACAATAACTAACACTATATCTAAACGCGTAATGCTGGCAAAAATAGAGAGTGGTATCATCCTGATGGAGACACCCTAATAATATCTAAATTCGCAATAAATAAAAAGTTGTATCAACCTGCTAGTGATACGCTAACAATAACTAACACTATATCTAAACGCGTAATGCTGGCAAAAATAGAGAGTGGTATCATCCTGATGGAGACACCCTAATAATATCTAAATTCGCAATAAATAAAAAGTTGTATCAACCTGCTGGTGATACGCTAACAATAACTAAGTTTATATCTAAACGCGTAATGCTGGCAAAAATAGAGAGTGGTATCATCCTGATGGAGACACCCTAATAATATCTAAATTCGCAATAAATAAAAAGTTGTATCAACCTGCTGGTGATACGCTAACAATAACTAACTTTATATCTAAACGCGTAATGCTGGCAAAAATAGAGAGTGGTATCATCCTGATGGAGACACCCTAATAATATCTAAATTTGCAATAAATAAAAAGTTGGATCAACCTGCTGGTGATACACTAACAATAACTAACACTATATCTAAACGCGTAATGCTGGCAAAAATAGAGAGTGGTATCATCCTGATGGAGACACCCTAATAATATCTAAATTCGCAATAAATAAAAAGTTGTATCAACCTGCTGGTGATACGCTAGCGATAACTAACACTATATTTAAACCCGTAATGCTGGCATAAATAGAGAGTGGTATCATCCTGATGGAGACTCCCTAATAATATCTAAAATCGCAATAAATAAAAAGTTGTATCAACCTGCTGGTGATACGCTAACAATAACTAACTTTATATCTAAACGCGTAATGCTGGCAAAAATAGAGAGTGGTATCATCCTGATGGAGACACCCTAATAATATCTAAATTCGCAATAAATAAAAAGTTGTATCAACCTGCTGGTGATACGCTAACAATAACTAACTTTATATCTAAACGCGTAATGCTGGCAAAAATAGAGAGTGGTATCATCCTGATGGTGACACCCTAATAATATCTAAATTCGCAATAAATAAAAAGTTGTATCAACCTGCTGGTGATACGCTAACAATAACTAACACTATATCTAAACGCGTAATGCTGGCAAAAATAGAGAGTGGTATCATCCTGATGGAGACACCCTAATAATATCTAAATTCGCAATAAATAAAAAGTTGTATCAACCTGCTGGTGATACGCTAACAATAACTAACACTATATCTAAACGCGTAATGCTGGCAAAAATAGAGATTGGTATCATCCTGATGGTGACACCCTAATAATATCTAAATTCGCAATAAATAAAAAGTTGTACCAACCTGCTGGTGATACGCTAACAATAACTAACTTTATATCTAAACGCGTAATGCTGGCAAAAATAGAGAGTGGTATCATCCTGATGGAGACACCCTAATAATATCTAAATTCGCAATAAATAAAAAGTTGTATCAACCTGCTGGTGATACGCTAGCGATAACTAACACTATATCTAAACGCGTAATGCTGGCAAAAATAGAGATTGGTATCATCCTGATGGAGACACCCTAATAATATCTAAACTCACAATAAATAAAAAGTTGTATCAACCTGCTGGTGATACGCTAACAATAACTAACACTATATCTAAACGCGCAATGCTGGCAAAAATAGAAAGTGGTATCATCCTGATGGAGACACCCTAATAATATCTAAACTCGCAATAAATAAAAAGTTGTATCAACCTGCTGGTGATACGCTAACAATAACTAACACTATATCTAAACGCGTAATGCTGGCAAAAATAGTGATTGGTATCATCCTGATGGAGACACACTAATAATATCTAAATTCGCAATAAATAAAAAGTTGTATCAACCTGCTGGTGATACGCTAACAATAACTAACAATAAATCTAAACGCATAATGCTGGCAAAAATAGAAAGTGGTGTCATCCTGATGGAGACACCCTAATAATATCTAAACTCGCAATAAATAAAAAGTTGTTTCAACTTGCTGGTGATACGCTAACGATAACTAACACTATATCTAAACCCGTAATGCTGGCATAAATAGAGAGTGGTATCATCCTGATGGAGACACCCTAATAATATCTAAACTCGCAATAAATAAAAAGTTGTATCAACCTGCTGGTGATACGCTAACAATAACTAACACTATATCTAAACGCGTAATGCTGGCAAAAATAGATATTGGTATCATCCTGATGGAGACACCCTAATAATATCTAAATTCGCAATAAATAAAAAGTTGTATCAACCTGCTGGTGATACGCTAACAATAACTAACACTATATCTAAACGCGTAATGCTGGCAAAAATAGAAAGTGGTATCATCCTGATGGAGACACCCTAATAATATCTAAACTCGCAATAAATAAAAAGTTGTATCAACTTGCTGGTGATACGCTAGCGATAACTAACACTATATCTAAACCCGTAATGCTGGCATAAATAGAGAGTGGTATCATCCTGATGGAGACACCCTAATAATATCTAAACTCGCAATAAATAAAAAGTTGTATTAACCTGCTGGTGATACGCTAACAATAACTAACACTATATCTAAACGCGTAATGCTGGCAAAAATAGAGAGTGGTATCATCCTGATGGAGACACCCTAATAATATCTAAACTCGCAATAAATAAAAAGTTGTACCAACCTGCTGGTGATACGCTAACAATAACTAACACTATATCTAAACGCGTAATGCTGGCAAAAATAGAGAGTGGTATTATCCTGATGGAGACACCCTAATAATATCTAAACTCACAATAAATAAAAAGTTGTATCAACCTGCTGGTGATACACCAACATTAACTAACACTATATCTAAACGCGTAATGCTGGCATAAATAGAGAGTGGTATCATCTTGATGGAGACACCCTATTAATATCTAAACTCGCAATAAATAAAAAGTTGGATCAACCTGCTGGTGATACGCTAACAATAACTAACACTATATCTAAACGCGTAATGCTGGCAAAAATAGAGATTGGTATCATCCTGATGGAGACACCGTAATAATATCTAAATTCGCAATAAATAAAAAGTTGTATCAACCTGCTGGTGATACGCTAACAATAACTAACACTATATCTGAACGCGTAATGCTGGCATAAATAGAGAGTGGTGTCAACCTGATGGAGACACCCTAATAATATCTAAATTCGTAATAAATAAAAAGTTGTATCCACCTGCTGGTGATACGCTAACAATAACTAACACTATATCTGAACGCGTAATGCTGGCATAAATAGAGAGTGGTGTCAACCTGATGGAGACACCCTAACAATATCTAAACTCGCAATGAGTAAAAAGTTGTATCATTTTGCTGGTGATACACTAATATTGAATATAAATGCGTAATACTGGCAGTAAATAAGTGTTGTGTTGGGTGCATGGTGTACTGAGCTGTGGTACCCGTGGGGTCGCTACTTCCCAAGTGACTGCATGCATCAATCGTTCCATGCGGGCTTCTTTTAGAAGTGTTTTCAGAAATAGAAGTAGCATTTAATGATGAAAAAAAATCATATTCTTCCAATAAATTTTTTAGCAGGGTGTGCAGGACTTGAGCGGGAGAATAAGAATGTGGCTTCAATGTAAAGTCTTGGAAGTATATATTTTTAATTATATTTTAATTTTATTGGAAATATATTTTTAATTTTGTTAGTGGCCATTTTCCCCATTGACACAAAGTGCTTGGAGGCTTGATAGAATTTTCCAGTAGAGGAGAATGGAATGCCAAGATAATGAAATGATTGAACTATTTCGATTGGATGTTGACCAGCATAGAGTATCTTTTTAAATTTTTTTGGACGGGTAGATTTTGAAAAATATAAAATTTTAGTTTTAGCAGTGTTAACAGTGAGTTCATTAAGCTTACAGTATTCCTCCAGTATATTCAGTTTTTCATTAATATCTATTATGGAGTTCGCAAAAATGACTATATCGTCCGCATATGCCAGCATAAGGAGTTTATTATCACCGTCTATACGTACTAGGGTTGCATTTTTCGAATAAAAGAACTGTAATAAATCTGAAGTGAACAAGTTAAAAAGAAGGGGGAAAGTGGGTCACCTTGTAGGACGCCAGTGGTTATGTTTATGTTTGAGGTATAATTCATTCGTGATAAAACGCGCATTTTTGCGGATTGGTAAAATGATTTTATAATGTTAACTATTTTTAGGCCGACACCAAGTTTAAGCAGCTTGGACCATAAAAGATTATGTGAAACCGTGTCAAAGGCTTTCGAAAAATCTATGAAAACTCCAAAGAAAGGGTTACCTTTACTTAATTTAACGTCAATTAAGGTTGAAAGAATAAATAAATTATCCCGGCAGCCCCTTCCAGCTCTAAAACCAGATTGTATTTCTGGTATTAAACAGGAATCTTCAGCCCAATTTATCAGCCTTTCCGAAAGAATTGAAGTGAATATCTTGGGCAGACTGTTCAAGAGGGCTATGCCCCTATAATTAGATGGATTGGAGGGGTCGCCTTTTTTATGCAGCATCTTCATGTCTACACAAGACCATGAATCGGGAACCTCTTCTTTCCTCAAGATAATGTTAAACATATTTATAATATAATGCATCCAAGAGGGAGGTAGGTTACAGTAAAATTCGTAAGGAATAAGATCTCTACCCGGGCTTTTATTGGTTTTACATTTGGATATAATTAAGTGAAGTTCAGAAAGGTCTATATTTCGTTCTAAGTCATAATTAGTATAATTAAAAGAAGGGGGGTATATAATTAAATTATTTTTTGAGGTAGAGTAAAAATCATTAAAATATTTAGTCCAGGTGTCCACATTCACATGAGGCTTTTCATGTTTTATTTTAAATGTTGATTCCCGCACCGCTAACCAAAATTCTTTGGAATTTTTCACGTTGGATATATTTTCGATCTTCTGATTTATTTTTTCTTTCTTTTTAATTTTTATTAGATTACAATATTTTTTACGTAAATCGATGAATTCCAAGAATACATTTTCGCTTCCATTTTTCTTCCATTCCTTATATTTTTTATTGACAATTCTTTTAGCATTTGAGCATTCCGCGTCGAACCAATCATTTCTACTTTGTTTAAAATTACTTATATGTGTACACCGAGTCAAATTCACCATATTTAAGTACTTAGCGGAGTTACTTATAGCGTAATTAAGATTTTGATAAAGATCTTCTGGATTATTACTATTATAGTATAAATTTCTGTTTTCATTCATGCTTAAATGATAACCATTCTTTAAAATATTGGACCATTTATATTTTGTGATAGAAGTGTTTACAATGAAGTTCGTCTCAGTGGGTTGTTGTTGAGGGCGGAGTCCAGGTAAACTTAGTTTTAATGAACAAGATAGGTGGCTAAGGAAGGGGAAAATATTGTTATTTACCGATAAATCTACGCATATATCTAAGCTACTAATATTACCCCAAACCAAGTCTATCGTACTGCGTCCTTGTTGGGAAATGAAAGTGAACTGTGCCGGGAAATCACTTGGTGAGCGACCATTAAACACTATCATACCACTCTCTTCCATCATTTCTACCAATTTCTTTCCCCTCTTATTAAAAATTGAATCTAATGAGTCACGGTAAGAAAGTAAACACGAATTTTCAGTTACTTCACTGGATAATTGATTTGAATGGCCTATACGTGAGTTAAAATCGCCACCCAATATAACAGGGTACTCTCCATGTTCCCCAGACAAATCTTCTATAATTTCCGTTAAAGTATCTAAGTATAAATCATACATTTTACCGGGTCTCCAGTAAATTAACCCCAATATAATAATATTAAAGCCTTCAGCTAATTTCAGAATAATTAAAAAATCATCTTTATATAAAATGTTCACAATGAAATCCTGATGGAGACACCCTAATAATATCTAAATTCGCAATAAATAAAAAGTTGTATCAACCTGCTGGTGATACGCTAACAATAACTAACACTATATCTAAACGCGTAATGCTGGCAAAAATAGAGAGTGGTATCATCCTGATGGAGACACCCTAATAATATCTAAACTCGCAATAAATAAAAAGTTGTACCAACCTGCTGGTGATACGCTAGCGATAACTAACACTATATCTAAACGCGTAATGCTGGCAAAAATAGAGAGTGGTATCATCCTGATGGAGACACCCTAATAATATCTAAACTCGCAATAAATAAAAAGTTGTACCAACCTGCTGGTGATACGCTAACAATAACTAACACTATATCTAAACGCGTAATGCTGGCAAAAATAGAGAGTGGTATTATCCTGATGGAGACACCCTAATAATATCTAAACTCACAATAAATAAAAAGTTGTATCAACCTGCTGGTGATACACTAACATTAACTAACACTATATCTAAACGCGTAATGCTGGCATAAATAGAGAGTGGTATTATCCTGATGGGGACACCCTAATAATAACTAAACTCGTAATAAATAAAAAGTTGTATCAACCTGCTGGTGATACGCTAACAATAACTAACTTTATATCTAAACGCGTAATGCTGGCAAAAATAGAGAGTGGTATCATCCTGATGGAGACACCCTAATAATATCTAAATTCGCAATAAATAAAAAGTTGTATCAACCTGCTGGTGATACGCTAACAATAACTAACACTATATCTAAACGCGTAATGCTGGCAAAAATAGAGAGTGGTATCATCCTGATGGAGACACCCTAATAATATCTAAATTCGCAATAAATAAAAAGTTGTATCAACCTGCTAGTGATACGCTAACAATAACTAACACTATATCTAAACGCGTAATGCTGGCAAAAATAGAGAGTGGTATCATCCTGATGGAGACACCCTAATAATATCTAAATTCGCAATAAATAAAAAGTTGTATCAACCTGCTGGTGATACGCTAACAATAACTAACACTATATCTAAACGCGTAATGCTGGCAAAAATAGAGAGTGGTATCATCCTGATGGAGACACCCTAATAATATCTAAATTCGCAATAAATAAAAAGTTGTATCAACCTGCTAGTGATACGCTAACAATAACTAACACTATATCTAAACGCGTAATGCTGGCAAAAATAGAGAGTGGTATCATCCTGATGGAGACACCCTAATAATATCTAAATTCGCAATAAATAAAAAGTTGTATCAACCTGCTGGTGATACGCTAACAATAACTAAGTTTATATCTAAACGCGTAATGCTGGCAAAAATAGAGAGTGGTATCATCCTGATGGAGACACCCTAATAATATCTAAATTCGCAATAAATAAAAAGTTGTATCAACCTGCTGGTGATACGCTAACAATAACTAACTTTATATCTAAACGCGTAATGCTGGCAAAAATAGAGAGTGGTATCATCCTGATGGAGACACCCTAATAATATCTAAATTTGCAATAAATAAAAAGTTGGATCAACCTGCTGGTGATACACTAACAATAACTAACACTATATCTAAACGCGTAATGCTGGCAAAAATAGAGAGTGGTATCATCCTGATGGAGACACCCTAATAATATCTAAATTCGCAATAAATAAAAAGTTGTATCAACCTGCTGGTGATACGCTAGCGATAACTAACACTATATTTAAACCCGTAATGCTGGCATAAATAGAGAGTGGTATCATCCTGATGGAGACTCCCTAATAATATCTAAAATCGCAATAAATAAAAAGTTGTATCAACCTGCTGGTGATACGCTAACAATAACTAACTTTATATCTAAACGCGTAATGCTGGCAAAAATAGAGAGTGGTATCATCCTGATGGAGACACCCTAATAATATCTAAATTCGCAATAAATAAAAAGTTGTATCAACCTGCTGGTGATACGCTAACAATAACTAACTTTATATCTAAACGCGTAATGCTGGCAAAAATAGAGAGTGGTATCATCCTGATGGTGACACCCTAATAATATCTAAATTCGCAATAAATAAAAAGTTGTATCAACCTGCTGGTGATACGCTAACAATAACTAACACTATATCTAAACGCGTAATGCTGGCAAAAATAGAGAGTGGTATCATCCTGATGGAGACACCCTAATAATATCTAAATTCGCAATAAATAAAAAGTTGTATCAACCTGCTGGTGATACGCTAACAATAACTAACACTATATCTAAACGCGTAATGCTGGCAAAAATAGAGATTGGTATCATCCTGATGGTGACACCCTAATAATATCTAAATTCGCAATAAATAAAAAGTTGTACCAACCTGCTGGTGATACGCTAACAATAACTAACTTTATATCTAAACGCGTAATGCTGGCAAAAATAGAGAGTGGTATCATCCTGATGGAGACACCCTAATAATATCTAAATTCGCAATAAATAAAAAGTTGTATCAACCTGCTGGTGATACGCTAGCGATAACTAACACTATATCTAAACGCGTAATGCTGGCAAAAATAGAGATTGGTATCATCCTGATGGAGACACCCTAATAATATCTAAATTCGCAATAAATAAAAAGTTGTATCAACCTGCTGGTGATACGCTAACAATAACTAACTTTATATCTAAACGCGTAATGCTGGCAAAAATAGAGAGTGGTATCATCCTGATGGAGACACCCTAATAATATCTAAATTCGCAATAAATAAAAAGTTGTATCAACCTGCTGGTGATACGCTAACAATAACTAACACTATATCTAAACGCGTAATGCTGGTAAAAATAGAGATTGGTATCATCCTGATGGTGACACCCTAATAATATCTAAATTCGCATTAAATAAAAAGTTGTATCAACCTGCTGGTGATACGCTAACAATAACTAACTTTATATCTAAACGCGTAATGCTGGCAAAAATAGAGATTGGTATCATCCTGATGGTGACACCCTAATAATATCTAAATTCGCAATAAATAAAAAGTTGTATCAACCTGCTGGTGATACGCTAACAATAACTAACACTATATCTAAACGCGTAATGCTGGCAAAAATAGAGAGTGGTATCATCCTGATGGAGACACCCTAATAATATCTAAATTCGCAATAAATAAAAAGTTGTATCAACCTGCTGGTGATACGCTAACAATAACTAACTTTATATCTAAACGCGTAATGCTGGCATAATTAGAGAGTGGTATCATCCTGATGGAGACACCCTAATAATATCTAAACTCGCAATAAATAAAAAGTTGTATCAACCTGCTGGTGATACGCTAACAATAACTAACACTATATCTGAACGCGTAATGCTGGCATAAATAGAGAGTGGTGTCAACCTGATGGAGACACCCTAATAATATCTAAATTCGTAATAAATAAAAAGTTGTATCAACCTGCTGTTGATACGCTAACAATAACTAACACTATATCTGAACGCGTAATGCTGGCATAAATAGAGAGTGGTGTCAACCTGATGGAGACACCCTAACAATATCTAAACTCGCAATGAGTAAAAAGTTGTATCATTTTGCTGGTGATACACTAATATTGAATATAAATGCGTAATACTGGCAGTAAATAAGTGTTGTGTTGGGTGCATGGTGTACTGAGCTGTGGTACCCGTGGGGTCGCTACTTCCGAAGCGACTGCATGCATCAATCGCTCCATGCGGGCTTCTTTTAGAAGTGTTTTCAGAAATAGAAGTAGCATTTAATGATGAAAAAAAATCATATTCTTCCAATAAATTTTTTAGCAGGGTGTGCAGGACTTGAGCGGGAGAATAAGAATGTGGCTTCAATGTAAAGTCTTGGAAGTCAACCTTATTGACGGTTAGTCTAGAAATCTAATCCTCAATGGTTCAGCGAATTCAGTTGTGCGGGCGGCAAAATGATTAAGTAGTATCTATCTATTCACTCAGGTCCCTAGACAGATAATTTTAATATTGCAGTAGGTGATAACGTGTTACAGTGAGCTATAGATGTCTTCCAGTTCTGAATGTAGTTTAGTCCTCACGTAGTTACTTTAACTTATATACGATTTTTGCTTAGAAGATCTTACAGATCACTGCAGATGGAACCAATTCGAATTGCTGCCGAAATTGAATACTTCAACTACTTTAATAAACAATTAAATCGTAAAGACTTTGTCACAATCCTAATAAATATTTGGGTTGAGGACGACCTTAAGAAGATGACAAGAAATGGTAAATGGTATCTAACTATTGGGAAGTATTCTTAGCTACTTCAATAAGGGTGAAGGTTTCTTTTGGTACCATAGTGTCTCAGAAATGTTGTGTTCAGTCAGACTTACGCAGCTGCCAGAATACTCTGAAATGTATTGGACTACTGCTAACCTGAGTCTTCATTCTCAAGAAATGTCCACTCAGAATACTTGATGGAAGTGGAAGTGGTACTGGCTCTGTTAGCCTGCTCCGGGGAGCAGTTGTCCGGGGGGCACCTCGAGGAGGTAGAGCTCAGATTTTTGCCCCCCAAAATGCCATCCTGCCTTTAATATCGTATTCCAACTGGTTTTCATCCTCTATTAAGCAAGCGTAGTAGCAAATCTTTTTAACAATGGAGATGCATTACCTGCGATGTTCAGAGGGGGTAGGAGAAAACCAGCTTTGGACCCGTTAAGGAATACGATTATACGGAGTTTGGGTAAGGTAATGGACAAATAGCAGGAATGGCAAAATACAGGATACGCTATTTGTGAAGAACTGTGCTTGGGAAAAAACAGTTAAATGTAATCTTGGGCTCGCTCAAGCAATAGACAATAAACCAAGTGATAAATAAGAAATAGCAAAGAAAATATGAACCTTGAAGAAATTGAAAAATACAGTATCCACTTGGTGGTAATGAACTAAGATTAAACATGACGCGCATCCTATATATTAACGGAAAAATGTCTCACCTACCTCACGGTGAAACACTAACATACCAACAATGTAATACTCTAAATAAAGTAAATTAGAGAACCTAACTTGGAAGAAACCAAACAAACAATGTGGCACCTAAAGTAGCTGGTTAGCTAGGGAGTTAAACAGAGACATGACGCGAACGATTGAGGGCCCTTACTCACGAATTGCCTCCGATAGTATACTGTTAATGTGGTGCTGGAAGAATTTAAGACAAATCTAGTAGATACATCTCACAATGAAATATTAGTGCATAAAAGCTACACTAATTCGCACCTAAGTTCAACTAGTTTACACTAATGTTACAATTAGTGTGCCTTCTAATCGTCTAATCTTCATCAATGTGCATTACACTTTCACAAATGTGCACTAGTATTCCTCTAATATGACTGATGTTACAATAATGTGCACTAATGATCTCTTAAGGAGCAGTTATGTACTACTAAAGTGCACTGAATTTTCACTAATAATGCACTAAGGTTCAACTCAACTACCATAACAATCATTAATGTGCACTAATGTTACAAACATGTGCACTAATGATCTCTTAAAAAGCAGGAATGTTCCATTAATGTGCACTAAAATTTCGTAAAATGCACCTATGTTCCACTTTACAACTCTAAAATCATTAATGTGCACTATAGTTCCACTAGTGTGCACTAGAATTTTACTAAGATGCACTAATGCTCTAGTAATGTGCACTAAAGATATCGAAAAGAGCACCTATGTCATATTATTGTGCACTGATATTCTACATATTAGCACTAGCATTACCTAAGGTGCACTAATGTTACACAGATATGCAATAATGTTCCACTGTAAGATAAAAGAAAAGTTAATTACTCTACAAAAAATCACAACGTTCCAAAATTAATGAAAAACAACTTTTAAACAATTAGATGCTGTTTTCATTCATAACCATAAAGCTGATCGTTTCACAAAAATCCAGCAGCAATATTAACAGAACACATTCAGAGGCAATCCATGAGCCAATCGTCCTCATCACGCCACTGTTTCACTCCAAAACTAATCAGAATGTTTATAGACCACCCAAGTACTTCAGGTAGCTAATAAGATATAACATTCGTAAATTGCATCTATCCACTTTGAACGTAATTATTAAAAGAACTTTAATGAAGCCAGTATTAGATTGTCCTCCAGAATCGGAATGTCAACCACCAAATTATTAGGGGGCAAGTTAAAAGAAAAATACCATTATGCATAAATTATAATGATCCGGATTTAATCTACCCTGTAAAGACTATATTAAAATAGCTAACACAGTAACACTATAACGATTTATATTCAAGTGTTCCATCAACCAGACAGTGATACCCTAACACATTGAACGCGTAGTAACATACTAATACAAAAAAAAAAAAATTGTTAACAATTTAATGAAAACCAAAATAAAATACTAAATTAATTACGAAACTCACCAAACTGGCAAAAGGCAAAGGTGAAATAACTAAATAAATGAACCATAACCAGCAACATAAAAATATACAATGAATCTCATGGTGATACATTAATAGTAAAAACTAAATAAGTAACAACAAGTAACAGACAAGTGATTCATTATCTTAACGGTGATACATAATTTTAGCTACTGCACGCGCCTTAATTCGCCTAAAATCCTGACAGTGGTACTCTAAGCTTACAAACTGAATGCGTAACAAAAAACAAAAACAGCAAAATATTGTATCATATAATCGATAATACTCAAATCTTAATTACTAAAAACGCATGTCTAATAACGATAAAGAGTTGTATCAACCAGACGGTGATATCCTAATCTAAATGACTAAATACGTCATATTTAAAATCTGTAAAGTGTTGTATCAACCTAATGGTGATACCCTACTCTTAACAAACAAATGCATAATAGCCAGCAGCAGAAACTGTTGTATCAACCTAGCGGTGATACCCTAATCTTAACAAATAAATGCGTAATCGCCAGCGGCAGAAAACGGTTGTATCAACCTGATGGTGATAACGTAATCTTAATAACTAACGGGTCATATTTAATAACAGTGAAGTGTTGTATCAACTGACGGTGATACCTTAATCTTGATAACTAAGCCGTAATATTTAATAACGGTGAAGAGATGTATCAACCTGGTAGTGATAACCTAATCACAATAACTAACGGAACATATTTAATAACGGTGAAGTGTTGTATCTACCTGATGGTGATACCTTAATCTTGATAACTAACGCGTAAAATTTAATAACGGAGAAGTGTTGTATCAACCTGAAGGTAATACACTAATCTTAACAAACAAATGCATAATAGCCAGCAGATGAAAACTGTCGTATCAACCTGATTGTGATACTCTAATCTTAATAACTAACGCGTCATATTTAATAACGGTGACGTGTTGTATCAACCGGATGGTGATACCTTAATTTTAATAACTAACGGGTCTTATTTAATAACAGTGAAGTGTTGTAATAACTTGATGGTGATACCCTAATCTTAATAACTAACGTGTCATATTTAATAACGGTGAAGTATTGTATCAACTGATGGTGATACCTTAATCTTGATAACTAACGCGTAAAATTTAATAACGGTGAAGTGTTGTATGAACCTGAAGGTGATACACTAATCTTAATAACTAACGTATCATATTTAATAACGATGAAGAGTTGTATAAACCTGATGGTGATACCCCACACTTAATAAATAACGGGACATATTTAATAACGGTGAAGTGTTGTATCAACCTGATGGTGGTACCCTAATCTTAACAAACAAATGCGTAATATCCAGCAGATGAAAACTGTTGTATCAAACTGATGGTGATACTCTAATCTTAATAACTAACGCGTCATATTTAATAACGGTGAAGTGTTGTATCAACCTGATGGTGATACCTTAATCTTGATAACTAACGCGTAAAATTTAATAACGGTGAAGTGTTGTATAAACCTGATCGTGATACGATTCTCTTAACAAACAAATGCCTAATAGCCAGCAGATGAAAACTGTTGTATCAACCAGATGGTGATACTCTAATCTTAATAACTAACGGGTCATATTTAATAACGGTGAAGTGTTGTATCAACTGACGGTGATACCTTAATCTTGATAACTAACGCGTAAAATTTAATAACGGTGAAGTGTTGTATAAACCTGATGGTGATACCCTTCTCTTAACAAACAAATGCCTAATAGCCAGCAGATGAAAACTGTTGTATCAACCTGATGGTGATACCCTAATCTTAATAACTAACGCGTCATATTTAATAACGGTGTCGTGTTGTATCAACCGGATGGTGATACCTTAATTTTAATAACTAACGGGTCTTATTTAATAACGGTGAAGTATTGTATCAACTGATGGTGATACCTTAATCTTAATAACTAACGGGTCATATTTAATAACGGTGAAGTGTTGTATCAACCTGAAGGTGATACACTAATCTTAATAACTAACGTATCATATTTAATAACGATAAAGAGTTGTATCAACCGGATGGTGATACCTTAATTTTAATAACTAACGGGTCTTATTTAATAACAGTGAATTGTTGTAATAACCTGATGGTGATACCCTAATCTTAATAACTAACGGGTCATATTTAATAACGGTGAAGTGTTGTATCAACTGACGGTGATACCTTAATCTTGATAACTAACGCGTAAAATTTAATAACGGTGAAGTGTTGTATCAATCTGACGGTGATATCCTAATCTTAATAACCAACGGGTCATATTTAATAACGGTGAAGTGTTGTATCAACCTGATGATAATACCCTACTCTTAATAAACTAATGCATAATAGCCAGCAGCACACAACTGTTGTAACAACCTGATGGTGATCTCCTAATCTTAGTAACTAAGGGTCATCTTTAATAACGGTGAAGTGTTGTATCTACCTGATGGTGATACCTTAATCTTGATAACTAACGCGTAAAATTTAATAACGGTGAAGTGTTGTATAAACCTGATGGTGATACCCTTCTCTTAACAAACAAATGCCTAATAACCAGCAGATGAAAACTGTTGTATCAACCTGATGGTAATACCCTAATCTTAATAACTAACGCGTCATATTTAATAACGGTGTCGTGTTGTATCAACCGGATGGTGATACCTTAATTTTAATAACTAACGGGTCTTATTTAATAACAGTGAAGTGTTGTAATAACCTGATGGTGATACCCTAATCTTAATAACTAACGGGTCATATTTAATAACGGTGAAGTATTGTATCAACTGATGGTGATACCTTAACCTTGATAACTAACGCGTAAAATTTAATAACGGTGAAGTATTGTATCAACCTGAAGGTGATACACTAATCTTAATAACTAACGTATCATATTTAATAACGATAAAGAGTTGTATAAACCTGATGGTGATACCCCACACTTAATAAATAACGGGAAATATTTAATAACGGTGAAGTGTTGTAACAACCTGATGGTGATACCCTAATCTAACAAACAAATGCGTAATAGCCAGCAGATGAAAACTGTTGTATCAACCTGATGGTGATACTCTAATCTTAATAACTAACGGGTCATATTTAATAACGGTGAAGTGTTGTATCAACTGACGGTGATACCTTAATCTTGATAACTAACGCGTAAAATTTAATAACGGTGAAGTGTTGTATAAACCTGATCGTGATACGATTCTCTTAACAAACAAATGCCTAATAGCCAGCAGATTAAAACTGTTGTATCAACCTGATAGTGATACTCTAATCTAAGTTACTAATACGTCATATTTAATAACGGTGAAGTGTTGTATCAACCGGATGGTGATACCTTAATCTTAATAATTAACGGGTCTTATTTACGATATCTTATTATTCGTAATAACAGTGAAGTGTTGTAACAACCTGATAGTGATACCTTAATCTTGATAACTGAGGCGTAATATTTAATAACGGTGATGTGTTTTATCAACCTGATGGTGATACCCTACTCTTAATAAACAAATGCGTAATAGTTAAAAACAGGAAGCAGATGTATCTACTTGGCGGTGATACCCTAATCTTAACAAATAAATGAGTAATAGCCAGCAGCAGAAAACTGTTGTATCAACCGGATGGTGATACCTTAATCTTAATAACTAACGGGTCTAATTTACGATATCTTATTACTCGCAATAACCGTGAAGTGTTGTAACAACCTGATAGTGATATCTTAATCTTGATAACTGAGGCGTAATATTTAATAACGGTGATGTGTTGTATCTACCTGATGGTGATACCCTACTCTTCATAAACAAATGCGTAATAGCCAGCAGCAGAAAACTGTTGTATCAACCGGATGGTGATATCTTGATCTTAATAACTAACCGGCCTTATTTAATAACAGTTAAGTGTTGTAACAACCTGACGGTGATACCTTAATCTTGATAACTGAGGCGTAATATTTAATAACGGTGATGTATTTTATCAACCTGATGGCGATACGCTACTCTTAATAAACAAATGCGTAATAGTTAAAAACAGGAAGCAGATGTATCTACCTGGCGGTGATACCCTAATCTTAACAAATAAATGCGTAATAGCCAGCAGCAGAAAACTGTTGTATCAACCGGATGGTGATACCTTAATCTTAATAACTAACGGATCTAATTTACGATATCTTATTACTCGCAATAACAGTGAAGTGTTGTAACAACCTGATAGTGATACCTTAATCTTGATAACTGAGGCGTAATATTTAATAACGGTGATGTGTTGTATCTACCAGATGGTGATACCCTACTCTTCATAAACAAATGCGTAATAGCCAGCAGCAGAAAACTGTTGTATCAACCGGATGGTGATATCTTGATCTTAATAACTAACCGGCCTTATTTAATAACAGTTAAGTGTTATAACAACCTGACGGTGATACCTTAATCTTGATAACTAACTCGTAATATTTAATAACGGTGAAGTGTTGTATCAACCTGATGGTGATAACCTACACTTAACAAACAAATGCGTTATAGCCAAAAACAGGAAGCAGATTTATCTACCTGGCGGTGATACCCTAATCTTAACAAATAAATGCGTAATAGCCAGCAGCAGAAAACTGTTGTATCAACCGGATGGTGATACCTTAATCTTAATAACTAACGGGTCTTATTTACGATATCTTATTACTCGTAATAACAGTGATGTGTTGTATCAATCTTATGGTGATACCTTAATGTTAATAAACTGCGGGTCATATTTAATAACGGTGAAGTGTTGTATCAACCTGATGGTGATACCCTACTCTTCATAAACAAATGCGTAATAGCCAGCAGCAGAAAACTGTTGTATCAACCGGATGGTGATATCTTGATCTTAATAACTAACCGGCCTTATTGAATAACAGTTAAGTGTTGTAACAACCTGACGGTGATACCTTAATCTTGATAACTGAGGCGTAATATTTAATAACGGTGATGTGTTTTATCAACCTGATGGCGATAACCTACACTTAACAAACAAATGCGTGATAGCCAAAAACAGGAAGCAGATGTATCTACCTGGCGGTGATACCCTAATCTTAACAAATAAATGCGTAATAGCCAGCAGCAGACAACTGTTGTATCAACCGGATGGTGATACCTTAATCTTAATAACTAACGGGTCTTATTTACGATATCTTATTACTCGTAATAACAGTGAAGTGTTGTAACAACCTGATGGTGATACCTTAATCTTGATAACTAACGCGTAATATTTAATAACGGTGAAGAGTAGTATCAATCTTATGGTGATATCTTAATCTTAATAAACTGCGGGTCATATTTAATAACGGTAAAGTGTTGTATCAACCTGATGGTGATACCCAACTATTAATAAACAAATGCGTAATAGCCAGCAGCAGAAAACTGTTGTATCAACCTGATGGTGATACTCTAATTTTAATAACTAACGAATTATATTTAATAACAGTGAAGTTTGTATCAACCTGATAGTGATACCTTAATCTTGATAACTGATGCGTAATATTTATTAACGGTGAAGAGTTGTATCAACCTGATGGTGATACCCTAATCATAATAACTAACGGGATATATTTAATAACGGTAAACCGTTGAATCAGCCTGATGGTGATACCCTTATCTTAGTAATTAAATGCGTCATATTTTAACACGGTAAAGTATTGTATCAATACCCTTATCTTAATAACGGGCGCGTAATATTTAATAACGGTTAAGTCTTGTGTCAACCTGATGGTGATACCCTAATCTTATTAACTAACGGGTCATATTTAATAAAGGTGAAATGTTCTATAAAACTAAAGTTGATACCCTAATAATAATTTAAATTAAAGATTAAAGTACTTTAATCTTAATACCTAATCTGGTCATAGTTAGTAACACAAAAAGTTGTATTAACCTGATGGCGATACCCTAATCCTAATTACTAAACGCACATTCTGTTGAACAGATCACATTGTCAAAATAGAAACACATCTATCTATCATCGTACTGTATTCACAACATATAATTATTATTATAAAAAAATAAATAAACAAGTTTTGGTGTTGGACATAAACCTGGTTTAGTTTTATAGATTAACAGCCCAATGACGAAAACGATTGAGGGCCCTTACCCATGGACTGCCTCGGAAAAATTTTTGTTGCAGGATGAAATCAAGATAAATCTAATAGTTACATCTCTTAGTGAAATATTAGGGCAATATACCTCTAATAATGTGCAAGAAAATTTCAGTAGTGTGCACTAATGAACCAATGATTTACACATATCGTCATGAATTATGCACCAACGCTCCATTAATGTGCATTAGCCTACTACACAGATGCACTAATGTTACAATAATGTGCACTATCGATCTCATAAAGAGCAAATATGTTCCATTAGAGAGCAAAGAAATTTCATTTTTCTGCACTAATGTTCCATTTAATTACCACAATAATAATTAAAGAGCACTAAAGTTCCATTAATGTGCATCAGTTCTATACTAAGATGCACTAATGTTACAATAATGTGCACTGATGATCTATTAAAGAGCAGTTATGTTCCATTAATGTGCATTAGTATACTAAGATGCACTAATGTTGCAATAATGTGCACTAATGATCTCTTAAAGAGCAAATATGTACCATTAATGTATAATGAAATTTCATTAATATGTACTAATGATCCATTTAATTACCCCAATAATCATTTAAGAGCACTAAAGTTCCATTAATATGCAACAGTACTATACTAACATGCACTAATGTCATAATAATGTGCACTAAAGAACTTTTAAAAAGCAACAATCATCCATTAATGTGCACTGAAATTTAATTTATTAGCACCAGTAATAATGTTCCACTGTAAGAGGACAGAAAATTCATTTGCATTATAAAATAAAATGATGATTTAAAATCATTAAGAAATATTTTACAAAATTCTAAATAATTATTAGATACTTTCACAATTCATAACCATAAAGCTGATAGTTTAAAGTCCAGCACCAATATAATAAGTACTCATTCAAAAGCAATCCATGAGCCAATCGTCCTCATCACAGCACTGTTTCACTCCAAAACTAACTAATCCATTTATGGACCACTTACGTGCATTGAGTTGCTAGAAATATAACATCCGTTTATTGCATTACACTAATACTAAATCTAAACGCGTAACGCTGGCATAAATAAAAAATGGTATCATCCTAAATGAAACACCCTAATAATATCTAAACTCGCAATAAAAAGAGAATTGTATCAACCTGCTGGTGATACACTATCATTAACTAACACTATATCTATACGCGTAAAGCTGGCATAAATAGAGAGTAGTATCTTCCTGATGGATACACCCTAATAATATCTACACTCGCAATAAATAAAAAGTTGTATCAACCTGCTGGTGATACACTAATATTAACTTAGTTTAGATACGCGTAATGCTGGCATAAATAGAGAGTGGTATTATCCTGATGGAGACACCCTAATAATATCTAAACTCGCAATAAATAAAAAGTTGTATCAACCTGCTGGTGATACGCTAACAATAACTAACACTATATCTAAACGCGTAATGATGGCAAAAATAGAAAGTGGTATCATCCTGATGGAGACACCCTAGTAATATCTAAACTCAAAATAAATAAAAAGTTGTATCAACTTGCTTGTGATACGCTAGCGATAACTAACACTATATCTAAACCCGTAATGCTGGCATAAATAGAGAGTGGTATCATCCTGATGGAGACACCCTAATAATATCTAAACTCGCAATAAATAAAAAGTTGTATCAACCTACTGGTGATACGCTAACAATAACTAACACTATATCTAAACGCGTAATGCTGGCAAAAATAGAGAGTGGTATCATCCTGATGGAGACACCCTAATAATATCTAAACTCGCAATAAATAAAAAGTTGTACCAACCTGCTGGTGATACGCTAACAATAACTAACACTATATCTAAACGCGTAATGCTGGCAAAAATAGAGAGTGGTATTATCCTGATGGAGACACCCTAATAATATCTAAACTCACAATAAATAAAAAGTTGTATCAAACTGCTGGTGATAGACTAACATTAACTAACACTATATCTAAACGCGTAATGCTGGCATAAATAGATAGTGGTATTATCCTGATGGGGACACCCTAATAATATCTAAACTCGTAATAAATAAAAAGTTATATCAACCTGCTGGTGATACGCTAACAATAACTAACACTATATCAAACCCGTAATGCTGGCATAAATAGAGAGTGGTATCATTCTGTTGGAGACACCCAAATAATATCTAAACTCACAATAAATAAAAAGTTGTATCAACCTGCTGGTGATACGCTAACAATAACTAACACTATATCTAAACGCGTAATGCAGGCAAAAATAGAAAGTGGTATCATCCTGATGGAGACACCCTAATAATATCTAAACTCGCAATAAATAAAAAGTTGTATCAACCTGCTGGTGATACGCTAACAATAACTAACACTATATCTAAACGCGTAATGATGGCAAAAATAGAAAGTGGTATCATCCTGATGGAGACACCCTAGTAATATCTAAACTCAAAATAAATAAAAAGTTGTATCAACTTGCTTGTGATACGCTAGCGATAACTAACACTATATCTAAACCCGTAATGCTGGCATAAATAGAGAGTGGTATCATCCTGATGGAGACGCCCTAATAATATATAAACTCGCAATAAATAAAAAGTTGTATCAACCTACTGGTGATACGCTAACAATAACTAACACTATATCTAAACGCGTAATGCTGGCAAAAATAGAGAGTGGTATCATCCTGATGGAGACACCCTAATAATATCTAAACTCGCAATAAATAAAAAGTTGTACCAACCTGCTGGTGATACGCTAACAATAACTAACACTATATCTAAACGGGTAATGCTGGCAAA
Source organism: Rhodnius prolixus (assembly GCF_049639745.1). Classification (NCBI taxonomy): domain Eukaryota; kingdom Metazoa; phylum Arthropoda; class Insecta; order Hemiptera; family Reduviidae; genus Rhodnius; species Rhodnius prolixus. Next base: position 5,568,149 of record NW_027411583.1, on the reverse strand, counting down.
AATAGAGAGTGGTATTATCCTGATGGAGACACCCTAATAATATCTAAACTCACAATAAATAAAAAGTTGTATCAAACTGCTGGTGATAGACTAACATTAACTAACACTATATCTAAACGCGTAATGCTGGCATAAATAGATAGTGGTATTATCCTGATGGGGACACCCTAATAATATCTAAACTCGTAATAAATAAAAAGTTATATCAACCTGCTGGTGATACGCTAACAATAACTAACACTATAACAAACCCGTAATGCTGGCATAAATAGAGAGTGGTATCATTCTGTTGGAGACACCCAAATAATATCTAAACTCGCAATAAATAAAAAGTTGTATCAACCTGCTGGTGATACGCTAACAATAACTAACACTATATCTAAACGCGTAATGCAGGCAAAAATAGAAAGTGGTATCATCCTGATGGAGACACCCTAATAATATCTAAACTCACAATAAATAAAAAGTTGTATCAACCTGCTGGTGATACGCTAACAATAACTAACACTATATCTAAACGCGTAATGATGGCAAAAATAGAAAGTGGTATCATCCTGATGGAGACACCCTAGTAATATCTAAACTCAAAATAAATAAAAAGTTGTATCAACTTGCTTGTGATACGCTAGCGATAACTAACACTATATCTAAACCCGTAATGCTGGCATAAATAGAGAGTGGTATCATCCTGATGGAGACACCCTAATAATATCTAAACTCGCAATAAATAAAAAGTTGTATCAACCTACTGGTGATACGCTAACAATAACTAACACTATATCTAAACGCGTAATGCTGGCAAAAATAGAGAGTGGTATCATCCTGATGGAGACACCCTAATAATATCTAAACTCGCAATAAATAAAAAGTTGTACCAACCTGCTGGTGATACGCTAACAATAACTAACACTATATCTAAACGCGTAATGCTGGCAAAAATAGAGAGTGGTATTATCCTGATGGAGACACCCTAATAATATCTAAACTCACAATAAATAAAAAGTTGTATCAAACTGCTGGTGATAGACTAACATTAACTAACACTATATCTAAACGCGTAATGCTGGCATAAATAGATAGTGGTATTATCCTGATGGGGACACCCTAATAATATCTAAACTCGTAATAAATAAAAAGTTATATCAACCTGCTGGGGATACGCTAACAATAACTAACACTATATCAAACCCGTAATGCTGGCATAAATAGAGAGTGGTAACATTCTGTTGGAGACACCCAAATAATATCTAAACTCGCAATAAATAAAAAGTTGTATCAACCTGCTGGTGATACGCTAACAATAACTAACACTATATCTAAACGCGTAATGCAGGCAAAAATAGAAAGTGGTATCATCCTGATGGAGACACCCCCCTAATAATATCTAAACTCGCAATAAATAAAAAGTTGTATCAACCTGCTGGTGATACGCTAACAATAACTAACACTATATCTAAACGCGTAATGATGGCAAAAATAGAAAGTGGTATCATCCTGATGGAGACACCCTAGTAATATCTAAACTCAAAATAAATAAAAAGTTGTATCAAGTTGCTTGTGATACGCTAGCGATAACTAACACTATATCTAAACCCGTAATGCTGGCATAAATAGAGAGTGGTATCATCCTGATGGAGACGCCCTAATAATATCTAAACTCGCAATAAATAAAAAGTTGTATCAACCTACTGGTGATACGCTAACAATAACTAACACTATATCTAAACGCGTAATGCTGGCAAAAATAGAGAGTGGTATCATCCTGATGGAGACACCCTAATAATATCTAAACTCGCAATAAATAAAAAGTTGTACCAACCTGCTGGTGATACGCTAACAATAACTAACACTATATCTAAACGCGTAATGCTGGCAAAAATAGAGAGTGGTATTATCCTGATGGAGACACCCTAATAATATCTAAACTCACAATAAATAAAAAGTTGTATCAAACTGCTGGTGATAGACTAACATTAACTAACACTATATCTAAACGCGTAATGCTGGCATAAATAGATAGTGGTATTATCCTGATGGGGACACCCTAATAATATCTAAACTCGTAATAAATAAAAAGTTATATCAACCTGCTGGGGATACGCTAACAATAACTAACACTATATCAAACCCGTAATGCTGGCATAAATAGAGAGTGGTAACATTCTGTTGGAGACACCCAAATAATATCTAAACTCGCAATAAATAAAAAGTTGTATCAACCTGCTGGTGATACGCTAACAATAACTAACACTATATCTAAACGCGTAATGCAGGCAAAAATAGAAAGTGGTATCATCCTGATGGAGACACCCCCCTAATAATATCTAAACTCGCAATAAATAAAAAGTTGTATCAACCTGCTGGTGATACGCTAACAATAACTAACACTATATCTAAACGCGTAATGATGGCAAAAATAGAAAGTGGTATCATCCTGATGGAGACACCCTAGTAATATCTAAACTCAAAATAAATAAAAAGTTGTATCAAGTTGCTTGTGATACGCTAGCGATAACTAACACTATATCTAAACGCGTAATGCTGGCATAAATAGATAGTGGTATCATCCTGATGGAGACGCCCTAATAATATCTAAACTCGCAATAAATAAAAAGTTGTATCAACCTACTGGTGATACGCTAACAATAACTAACACTATATCTAAACGCGTAATGCTGGCAAAAATAGAGAGTGGTATCATCCTGATGGAGACACCCTAATAATATCTAAACTCGCAATAAATAAAAAGTTGTACCAACCTGCTGGTGATACGCTAACAATAACTAACACTATATCTAAACGCGTAATGCTGGCAAAAATAGAGAGTGGTATTATCCTGATGGAGACACCCTAATAATATCTAAACTCACAATAAATAAAAAGTTGTATCAAACTGCTGGTGATAGACTAACATTAACTAACACTATATCTAAACGCGTAATGCTGGCATAAATAGATAGTGGTATTATCCTGATGGGGACACCCTAATAATATCTAAACTCGTAATAAATAAAAAGTTATATCAACCTGCTGGTGATACGCTAACAATAACTAACACTATATCAAACCCGTAATGCTGGCATAAATAGAGAGTGGTATCATTCTGTTGGAGACACCCAAATAATATCTAAACTCGCAATAAATAAAAAGTTGTATCAACCTGCTGGTGATACGCTAACAATAACTAACACTATATCTAAACGCGTAATGCAGGCAAAAATAGAAAGTGGTATCATCCTGATGGAGACACCCTAATAATATCTAAACTCGCAATAAATAAAAAGTTGTATCAATCTGCTGGTGATACGCTAACAATAACTAACACTATATCTAAACGCGTAATGCTGGCAAAAATAGAGAGTGGTATTATCCTGATGGAGACACCCTAATAATATCTAAACTCACAATAAATAAAAAGTTGTATCAAACTGCTGGTGATAGACTAACATTAACTAACACTATATCTAAACGCGTAATGCTGGCATAAATAGATAGTGGTATTATCCTGATGGGGACACCCTAATAATATCTAAACTCGTAATAAATAAAAAGTTATATCAACCTGCTGGGGATACGCTAACAATAACTAACACTATATCAAACCCGTAATGCTGGCATAAATAGAGAGTGGTATCATTCTGTTGGAGACACCCAAATAATATCTAAACTCGCAATAAATAAAAAGTTGTACCAACCTGCTGGTGATACGCTAACAATAACTAACACTATATCTAAACGCGTAATGCTGGCAAAAATAGAGAGTGGTATTATCCTGATGGAGACACCCTAATAATATCTAAACTCACAATAAATAAAAAGTTGTATCAAACTGCTGGTGATAGACTAACATTAACTAACACTATATCTAAACGCGTAATGCTAGCATAAATAGATAGTGGTATTATCCTGATGGGGACACCCTAATAATATCTAAACTCGTAATAAATAAAAAGTTATATCAACCTGCTGGGGATACGCTAACAATAACTAACACTATATCAAACCCGTAATGCTGGCATAAATAGAGAGTGGTATCATTCTGTTGGAGACACCCAAATAATATCTAAACTCGCAATAAATAAAAAGTTGTATCAACCTGCTGGTGATACGCTAACAATAACTAACACTATATCTAAACGCGTAATGCAGGCAAAAATAGAAAGTGGTATCATCCTGATGGAGACACCCTAATAATATCTAAACTCGCAATAAATAAAAAGTTGTATCAACCTGCTGGTGATACGCTAACAATAACTAACACTATATCTAAACGCGTAATGCTGGCAAAAATAGAGATTGGTATCATCCTGATGGTGACACCCTAATAATATCTAAATTCGCAATAAATAAAAAGTTGTATCAACCTGCTGGTGATACGCTAACAATAACTAACACTATATCTAAACGCGTAATGCAGGCAAAAATAGAGAGTGGTATCATCCTGATGGAGACACCCTAATAATATCTAAACTCGCAATAAATAAAAAGTTGTACCAACCTGCTGGTGATACGCTAACAATAACTAACACTATATCTAAACGCGTAATGCTGGCAAAAATAGAGAGTGGTATCATCCTGATGGAGACACCCTAATAATATCTAAACTCGCAATAAATAAAAAGTTGTACCAACCTGCTGGTGATACGCTAACAATAACTAACACTATATCTAAACGCGTAATGCTGGCAAAAATAGAGAGTGGTATTATCCTGATGGAGACACCCTAATAATATCTAAACTCACAATAAATAAAAAGTTGTATCAACTTGCTGGTGATACGCTAGCGATAACTAACACTATATCTAAACCCGTAATGCTGGCATAAATAGAGAGTGGTATCATCCTGATGGAGACACCCTAATAATATCTAAACTCGCAATAAATAAAAAGTTGTACCAACCTGCTGGTGATACGCTAACAATAACTAACACTATATCTAAACGCGTAATGCTGGCAAAAATAGAGAGTGGTATTATCCTGATGGAGACACCCTAATAATATCTAAACTCACAATAAATAAAAAGTTGTATCAACCTGCTGGTGATAGACTAACATTAACTAACACTATATCTAAACGCGTAATGCAGGCAAAAATAGAAAGTGGTATCATCCTGATGGAGACACCCTAATAATATCTAAACTCGCAATAAATAAAAAGTTGTATCAACCTGCTGGTGATACGCTAACAATAACTAACACTATATCTAAACGCGTAATGATGGCAAAAATAGAAAGTGGTATCATCCTGATGGAGACACCCTAGTAATATCTAAACTCAAAATAAATAAAAAGTTGTATCAACTTGCTTGTGATACGCCAGCGATAACTAACACTATATCTAAACCCGTAATGCTGGCATAAATAGAGAGTGGTATCATCCTGATGGAGACACCCTAATAATATCTAAACTCGCAATAAATAAAAAGTTGTATCAACCTGCTGGTGATACGCTAACAATAACTAACACTATATCTAAACGCGTAATGCTGGCAAAAATAGAGAGTGGTATTATCCTGATGGAGACACCCTAATAATATCTAAACTCACAATAAATAAAAAGTTGTATCAAACTGCTGGTGATAGACTAACATTAACTAACACTATATCTAAACGCGTAATGCTGGCATAAATAGATAGTGGTATTATCCTGATGGGGACACCCTAATAATATCTAAACTCGTAATAAATAAAAAGTTATATCAACCTGCTGGTGATACGCTAACAATAACTAACACTATATCAAACCCGTAATGCTGGCATAAATAGAGTGGTATCATTCTGTTGGAGACACCCAAATAATATCTAAACTCGCAATAAATAAAAAGTTGTATCAACCTGCTGGTGATACGCTAACAATAACTAACACTATATCTAAACGCGTAATGCAGGCAAAAATAGAAAGTGGTATCATCCTGATGGAGACACCCTAATAATATCTAAACTCGCAATAAATAAAAAGTTGTATCAACCTGCTGGTGATACGCTAACAATAACTAACACTATATCTAAACGCGTAATGATGGCAAAAATAGAAAGTGGTATCATCCTGATGGAGACACCCTAGTAATATCTAAACTCAAAATAAATAAAAAGTTGTATCAACTTGCTTGTGATACGCTAGCGATAACTAACACTATGTCTAAACCCGTAATGCTGGCATAAATAGAGAGTGGTATCATCCTGATGGAGACACCCTAATAATATCTAAACTCGCAATAAATAAAAAGTTGTATCAACCTACTGGTGATACGCTAACAATAACTAACACTATATCTAAACGCGTAATGCTGGCAAAAATAGACAGTGGTATCATCCTGATGGAGACACCCTAATAATATCTAAACTCGCAATAAATAAAAAGTTGTACCAACCTGCTGGTGATACGCTAACAATAACTAACACTATATCTAAACGCGTAATGCTGGCAAAAATAGAGAGTGGTATTATCCTGATGGAGACACCCTAATAATATCTAAACTCACAATAAATAAAAAGTTGTATCAAACTGCTGGTGATAGACTAACATTAACTAACACTATATCTAAACGCGTAATGCTGGCATAAATAGATAGTGGTATTATCCTGATGGGGACACCATAATAATATCTAAACTCGTAATAAATAAAAAGTTATATCAACCTGCTGGGGATACGCTAACAATAACTAACACTATATCAAACCCGTAATGCTGGCATAAATAGAGAGTGGTATCATTCTGTTGGAGACACCCAAATAATATCTAAACTCGCAATAAATAAAAAGTTGTATCAACCTGCTGGTGATACGCTAACAATAACTAACACTATATCTAAACGCGTAATGCAGGCAAAAATAGAAAGTGGTATCATCCTGATGGAGACACCCTAATAATATCTAAACTCGCAATAAATAAAAAGTTGTATCAACCTGCTGGTGATACGCTAACAATAACTAACACTATATCTAAACGCGTAATGCTGGCAAAAATAGAGATTGGTATCATCCTGATGGTGACACCCTAATAATATCTAAATTCGCAATAAATAAAAAGTTGTATCAACCTGCTGGTGATACGCTAACAATAACTAACACTATATCTAAACGCGTAATGCAGGCAAAAATAGAGAGTGGTATCATCCTGATGGAGACACCCTAATAATATCTAAACTCGCAATAAATAAAAAGTTGTACCAACCTGCTGGTGATACGCTAACAATAACTAACACTATATCTAAACGCGTAATGCTGGCAAAAATAGAGAGTGGTATCATCCTGATGGAGACACCCTAATAATATCTAAACTCGCAATAAATAAAAAGTTGTACCAACCTGCTGGTGATACGCTAACAATAACTAACACTATATCTAAACGCGTAATGCTGGCAAAAATAGAGAGTGGTATTATCCTGATGGAGACACCCTAATAATATCTAAACTCACAATAAATAAAAAGTTGTATCAACTTGCTGGTGATACGCTAGCGATAACTAACACTATATCTAAACCCGTAATGCTGGCATAAATAGAGAGTGGTATCATCCTGATGGAGACACCCTAATAATATCTAAACTCGCAATAAATAAAAAGTTGTATCAACCTACTGGTGATACGCTAACAATAACTAACACTATATCTAAACGCGTAATGCTGGCAAAAATAGAGAGTGGTATCATCCTGATGGAGACACCCTAATAATATCTAAACTCGCAATAAATAAAAAGTTGTACCAACCTGCTGGTGATACGCTAACAATAACTAACACTATATCTAAACGCGTAATGCTGGCAAAAATAAAGAAAGGTATTATCCTGATGGAGACACCCTAATAATATCTAAACTCACAATAAATAAAAAGTTGTATCAACCTGCTGGTGATAGACTAACATTAACTAACACTATATCTAAACGCGTAATGCAGGCAAAAATAGAAAGTGGTATCATCCTGATGGAGACACCCTAATAATATCTAAACTCGCAATAAATAAAAAGTTGTATCAACCTGCTGGTGATACGCTAACAATAACTAACACTATATCTAAACGCGTAATGATGGCAAAAATAGAAAGTGGTATCATCCTGATGGAGACACCCTAGTAATATCTAAACTCAAAATAAATAAAAAGTTGTATCAAGTTGCTTGTGATACGCTAGCGATAACTAACACTATATCTAAACCCGTAATGCTGGCATAAATAGAGAGTGGTATCATCCTGATGGAGACGCCCTAATAATATCTAAACTCGCAATAAATAAAAAGTTGTATCAACCTACTGGTGATACGCTAACAATAACTAACACTATATCTAAACGCGTAATGCTGGCAAAAATAGAGAGTGGTATCATCCTGATGGAGACACCCTAATAATATCTAAACTCGCAATAAATAAAAAGTTGTACCAACCTGCTGGTGATACGCTAACAATAACTAACACTATATCTAAACGCGTAATGCTGGCAAAAATAGAGAGTGGTATTATCCTGATGGAGACACCCTAATAATATCTAAACTCACAATAAATAAAAAGTTGTATCAAACTGCTGGTGATAGACTAACATTAACTAACACTATATCTAAACGCGTAATGCTGGCATAAATAGATAGTGGTATTATCCTGATGGGGACACCCTAATAATATCTAAACTCGTAATAAATAAAAAGTTATATCAACCTGCTGGTGATACGCTAACAATAACTAACACTATATCAAACCCGTAATGCTGGCATAAATAGAGAGTGGTATCATTCTGTTGGAGACACCCAAATAATATCTAAACTCGCAATAAATAAAAAGTTGTATCAACCTGCTGGTGATACGCTAACAATAACTAACACTATATCTAAACGCGTAATGCAGGCAAAAATAGAAAGTGGTATCATCCTGATGGAGACACCCTAATAATATCTAAACTCGCAATAAATAAAAAGTTGTATCAACCTGCTGGTGATACGCTAACAATAACTAACACTATATCTAAACGCGTAATGATGGCAAAAATAGAAAGTGGTATCATCCTGATGGAGACACCCTAGTAATATCTAAACTCAAAATAAATAAAAAGTTGTATCAACTTGCTTGTGATACGCTAGCGATAACTAACACTATGTCTAAACCCGTAATGCTGGCATAAATAGAGAGTGGTATCATCCTGATGGAGACACCCTAATAATATCTAAACTCGCAATAAATAAAAAGTTGTATCAACCTACTGGTGATACGCTAACAATAACTAACACTATATCTAAACGCGTAATGCTGGCAAAAATAGAGAGTGGTATCATCCTGATGGAGACACCCTAATAATATCTAAACTCGCAATAAATAAAAAGTTGTACCAACCTGCTGGTGATACGCTAACAATAACTAACACTATATCTAAACGCGTAATGCTGGCAAAAATAGAGAGTGGTATTATCCTGATGGAGACACCCTAATAATATCTAAACTCACAATAAATAAAAAGTTGTATCAAACTGCTGGTGATAGACTAACATTAACTAACACTATATCTAAACGCGTAATGCTGGCATAAATAGATAGTGGTATTATCCTGATGGGGACACCCTAATAATATCTAAACTCGTAATAAATAAAAAGTTATATCAACCTGCTGGGGATACGCTAACAATAACTAACACTATATCAAACCCGTAATGCTGGCATAAATAGAGAGTGGTATCATTCTGTTGGAGACACCCAAATAATATCTAAACTCGCAATAAATAAAAAGTTGTATCAACCTGCTGGTGATACGCTAACAATAACTAACACTATATCTAAACGCGTAATGCAGGCAAAAATAGAAAGTGGTATCATCCTGATGGAGACACCCTAATAATATCTAAACTCGCAATAAATAAAAAGTTGTATCAACCTGCTGGTGATACGCTAACAATAACTAACACTATATCTAAACGCGTAATGCTGGCAAAAATAGAGATTGGTATCATCCTGATGGTGACACCCTAATAATATCTAAATTCGCAATAAATAAAAAGTTGTATCAACCTGCTGGTGATACGCTAACAATAACTAACACTATATCTAAACGCGTAATGCAGGCAAAAATAGAGAGTGGTATCATCCTGATGGAGACACCCTAATAATATCTAAACTCGCAATAAATAAAAAGTTGTACCAACCTGCTGGTGATACGCTAACAATAACTAACACTATATCTAAACGCGTAATGCTGGCAAAAATAGAGAGTGGTATCATCCTGATGGAGACACCCTAATAATATCTAAACTCGCAATAAATAAAAAGTTGTACCAACCTGCTGGTGATACGCTAACAATAACTAACACTATATCTAAACGCGTAATGCTGGCAAAAATAGAGAGTGGTATTATCCTAATGGAGAGACCCTAATAATATCTAAACTGACAATAAATAAAAAGTTGTATCAACTTGCTGGTGATACGCTAGCGATAACTAACACTATATCTAAACCCGTAATGCTGGCATAAATAGAGAGTGGTATCATCCTGATGGAGACACCCTAATAATATCTAAACTCGCAATAAATAAAAAGTTGTATCAACCTACTGGTGATACGCTAACAATAACTAACACTATATCTAAACGCGTAATGCTGGCAAAAATAGAGAGTGGTATCATCCTGATGGAGACACCCTAATAATATCTAAACTCGCAATAAATAAAAAGTTGTACCAACCTGCTGGTGATACGCTAACAATAACTAACACTATATCTAAACGCGTAATGCTGGCAAAAATAGAGAGTGGTATTATCCTGATGGAGACACCCTAATAATATCTAAACTCACAATAAATAAAAAGTTGTATCAACCTGCTGGTGATAGACTAACATTAACTAACACTATATCTAAACGCGTAATGCAGGCAAAAATAGAAAGTGGTATCATCCTGATGGAGACACCCTAATAATATCTAAACTCGCAATAAATAAAAAGTTGTATCAACCTGCTGGTGATACGCTAACAATAACTAACACTATATCTAAACGCGTAATGATGGCAAAAATAGAAAGTGGTATCATCCTGATGGAGACACCCTAGTAATATCTAAACTCAAAATAAATAAAAAGTTGTATCAACTTGCTTGTGATACGCCAGCGATAACTAACACTATATCTAAACCCGTAATGCTGGCATAAATAGAGAGTGGTATCATCCTGATGGAGACACCCTAATAATATCTAAACTCGCAATAAATAAAAAGTTGTACCAACCTGCTGGTGATACGCTAACAATAACTAACACTATATCTAAACGCGTAATGCTGGCAAAAATAGAGAGTGGTATTATCCTGATGGAGACACCCTAATAATATCTAAACTCACAATAAATAAAAAGTTGTATCAACCTGCTGGTGATAGACTAACATTAACTAACACTATATCTAAACGCGTAATGCAGGCAAAAATAGAAAGTGGTATCATCCTGATGGAGACACCCTAATAATATCTAAACTCGCAATAAATAAAAAGTTGTATCAACCTGCTGGTGATACGCTAACAATAACTAACACTATATCTAAACGCGTAATGATGGCAAAAATAGAAAGTGGTATCATCCTGATGGAGACACCCTAGTAATATCTAAATTCAAAATAAATAAAAAGTTGTATCAAGTTGCTTGTGATACGCTAGCGATAACTAACACTATATCTAAACCCGTAATGCTGGCATAAATAGAGAGTGGTATCATCTTGATGGAGAAGCCCTAATATTATCTAAACTCGCAATAAATAAAAAGTTGTATCAACCTACTGGTGATACGCTAACAATAACTAACACTATATCTAAACGCGTAATGCTGGCAAAAATAGAGAGTGGTATCATCCTGATGGAGACACCCTAATAATATCTAAACTCGCAATAAATAAAAAGTTGTACCAACCTGCTGGTGATACGCTAACAATAACTAACACTATATCTAAACGCGTAATGCTGGCAAAAATAGAGAGTGGTATTATCCTGATGGAGACACCCTAATAATATCTGAACTCACAATAAATAAAAAGTTGTATCAAACTGCTGGTGATAGACTAACATTAACTAACACTATATCTAAACGCGTAATGCTGGCATAAATAGATAGTGGTATTATCCTGATGGGGACACCCTAATAATATCTAAACTCGTAATAAATAAAAAGTTATATCAACCTGCTGGTGATACGCTAACAATAACTAACACTATATCAAACCCGTAATGCTGGCATAAATAGAGAGTGGTATCATTCTGTTGGAGACACCCAAATAATATCTAAACTCGCAATAAATAAAAAGTTGTATCAACCTGCTGGTGATACGCTAACAATAACTAACACTATATCTAAACGCGTAATGCAGGCAAAAATAGAAAGTGGTATCATCCTGATGGAGACACCCTAATAATATCTAAACTCGCAATAAATAAAAAGTTGTATCAACCTGCTGGTGATACGCTAACAATAACTAACACTATATCTAAACGCGTAATGATGGCAAAAATAGAAAGTGGTATCATCCTGATGGAGACACCCTAGTAATATCTAAACTCAAAATAAATAAAAAGTTGTATCAACTTGCTTGTGATACGCTAGCGATAACTAACACTATGTCTAAACCCGTAATGCTGGCATAAATAGAGAGTGGTATCATCCTGATGGAGACACCCTAATAATATCTAAACTCGCAATAAATAAAAAGTTGTATCAACCTACTGGTGATACGCTAACAATAACTAACACTATATCTAAACGCGTAATGCTGGCAAAAATAGAGAGTGGTATCATCCTGATGGAGACACCCTAATAATATCTAAACTCGCAATAAATAAAAAGTTGTACCAACCTGCTGGTGATACGTTAACAATAACTAACACTATATCTAAACGCGTAATGCTGGCAAAAATAGAGAGTGGTATTATCCTGATGGAGACACCCTAATAATATCTAAACTCACAATAAATAAAAAGTTGTATCAAACTGCTGGTGATAGACTAACATTAACTAACACTATATCTAAACGCGTAATGCTGGCATAAATAGATAGTGGTATTATCCTGATGGGGACACCCTAATAATATCTAAACTCGTAATAAATAAAAAGTTATATCAACCTGCTGGGGATACGCTAACAATAACTAACACTATATCAAACCCGTAATGCTGGCATAAATAGAGAGTGGTATCATTCTGTTGGAGACACCCAAATAATATCTAAACTCGCAATAAATAAAAAGTTGTATCAACCTGCTGGTGATACGCTAACAATAACTAACACTATATCTAAACGCGTAATGCAGGCAAAAATAGAAAGTGGTATCATCCTGATGGAGACACCCTAATAATATCTAAACTCGCAATAAATAAAAAGTTGTATCAACCTGCTGGTGATACGCTAACAATAACTAACACTATATCTAAACGCGTAATGCTGGCAAAAATAGAGATTGGTATCATCCTGATGGTGACACAATAATAATATCTAAATTCGCAATAAATAAAAAGTTGTATCAACCTGCTGGTGATACGCTAACAATAACTAACACTATATCTAAACGCGTAATGCAGGCAAAAATAGAGAGTGGTATCATCCTGATGGAGACACCCTAATAATATCTAAACTCGCAATAAATAAAAAGTTGTACCAACCTGCTGGTGATACGCTAACAATAACTAACACTATATCTAAACGCGTAATGCTGGCAAAAATAGAGAGTGGTATCATCCTGATGGAGACACCCTAATAATATCTAAACTCGCAATAAATAAAAAGTTGTACCAACCTGCTGGTGATACGCTAACAATAACTAACACTATATCTAAACGCGTAATGCAGGCAAAAATAGAAAGTGGTATCATCCTGATGGAGACACCCTAATAATATCTAAACTCGCAACAAATAAAAAGTTGTATCAACCTGCTGGTGATACGCTAACAATAACTAACACTATATCTAAACGCGTAATGCTGGCAAAAATAGAGATTGGTATCATCCTGATGGTGACACCCTAATAATATCTAAATTCGCAATAAATAAAAAGTTGTATCAACCTGCTGGTGATACGCTAACAATAACTAACACTATATCTAAACGCGTAATGCAGGCAAAAATAGAGAGTGGTATCATCCTGATGGAGACACCCTAATAATATCTAAACTCGCAATAAATAAAAAGTTGTACCAACCTGCTGGTGATACGCTAACAATAACTAACACTATATCTAAACGCGTAATGCTGGCAAAAATAGAGAGTGGTATCATCCTGATGGAGACACCCTAATAATATCTAAACTCGCAATAAATAAAAAGTTGTACCAACCTGCTGGTGATACGCTAACAATAACTAACACTATATCTAAACGCGTAATGCTGGCAAAAATAGAGAGTGGTATTATCCTGATGGAGACACCCTAATAATATCTAAACTCACAATAAATAAAAAGTTGTATCAACTTGCTGGTGATACGCTAGCGATAACTAACACTATATCTAAACCCGTAATGCTGGCATAAATAGAGAGTGGTATCATCCTGATGGAGACACCCTAATAATATCTAAACTCGCAATAAATAAAAAGTTGTATCAACCTACTGGTGATACGCTAACAATAACTAACACTATATCTAAACGCGTAATGCTGGCAAAAATAGAGAGTGGTATCATCCTGATGGAGACACCCTAATAATATCTAAACTCGCAATAAATAAAAAGTTGTACCAACCTGCTGGTGATACGCTAACAATAACTAACACTATATCTAAACGCGTAATGCTGGCAAAAATAGAGAGTGGTATTATCCTGATGGAGACACCCTAATAATATCTAAACTCACAATAAATAAAAAGTTGTATCAACCTGCTGGTGATAGACTAACATTAACTAACACTATATCTAAACGCGTAATGCTGGAATAAATAGATAGGGGTATTATCCTGATGGGGACACCCTAATAATATCTAAACTCGTAATAAATAAAAAGTTATATCAACCTGCTGGTGATACGCTATTAATAACTAACACTATATCAAACCCGAAATGCTGGCATAAATAGAGAGTGGTATCATTCTGTTGGAGACACCCAAATAATATCTAAACTCGCAATAAATAAAAAGTTGTATCAACCTGCTGGTGATACGCTAACAATAACTAACACTATATCTAAACGCGTAATGCAGGCAAAAATAGAAAGTGGTATCATCCTGATGGAGACACCCTAATAATATCTAAACTCGCAATAAATAAAAAGTTGTATCAACCTGCTGGTGATACGCTAACAATAACTAACACTATATCTAAACGCGTAATGCAGGCAAAAATAGAGAGTGGTATCATCGTGATGGAGACACCCTAATAATATCTAAACTCGCAATAAATAAAAAGTTGTATCAACCTACTGGTGATACGCTAACAATAACTAACACTATATCTAAACGCGTAATGCTGGCAAAAATAGAGAGTGGTATCATCCTGATGGAGACACCCTAATAATATCTAAACTCGCAATAAATAAAAAGTTGTACCAACCTGCTGGTGATACGCTAACAATAACTAACACTATATCTAAACGCGTAATGCTGGCAAAAATAGAGAGTGGTATTATCCTGATGGAGACACCCTAATAATATCTAAACTCACAATAAATAAAAAGTTGTATCAACCTGCTGGTGATAGACTAACATTAACTAACACTATATCTAAACGCGTAATGCAGGCAAAAATAGAAAGTGGTATCATCCTGATGGAGACAACCTAATAATATCTAAACTCGCAATAAATAAAAAGTTGTATCAACCTGCTGGTGATACGCTAACAATAACTAACACTATATCTAAACGCGTAATGATGGCAAAAATAGAAAGTGGTATCATCCTGATGGAGACACCCTAGTAATATCTAAACTCAAAATAAATAAAAAGTTGTATCAACTTGCTTGTGATACGCCAGCGATAACTAACACTATATCTAAACCCGTAATGCTGGCATAAATAGAGAGTGGTATCATCCTGATGGAGACACCCTAATAATATCTAAACTCGCAATAAATAAAAAGTTGTATCAACCTACTGGTGATACGCTAACAATAACTAACACTATATCTAAACGCGTAATGCTGGCAAAAATAGAGAGTGGTATCATCCTGATGGAGACACCCTAATAATATCTAAACTCGCAATAAATAAAAAGTTGTACCAACCTGCTGGTGATACGCTAACAATAACTAACACTATATCTAAACGCGTAATGCTGGCAAAAATAGAGAGTGGTATTATCCTGATGGAGACACCCTAATAATATCTAAACTCACAATAAATAAAAAGTTGTATCAAACTGCTTGTGATAGACTAACATTAACTAACACTATATCTAAACGCGTAATGCTGGCATAAATAGATAGTGGTATTATCCTGATGGGGACACCCTAATAATATCTAAACTCGTAATAAATAAAAAGTTATATCAACCTGCTGGGGATACGCTAACAATAACTAACACTATATCAAACCCGTAATGCTGGCATAAATAGAGAGTGGTATCATTCTGTTGGAGACACCCAAATAATATCTAAACTCGCAATAAATAAAAAGTTGTATCAACCTGCTGGTGATACGCTAACAATAACTAACACTATATCTAAACGCGTAATGCAGGCAAAAATAGAAAGTGGTATCATCCTGATGGAGACACCCTAATAATATCTAAACTCGCAACAAATAAAAAGTTGTATCAACCTGCTGGTGATACGCTAACAATAACTAACACTATATCTAAACGCGTAATGCTGGCAAAAATAGAGATTGGTATCATCCTGATGGTGACACCCTAATAATATCTAAATTCGCAATAAATAAAAAGTTGTATCAACCTGCTGGTGATACGCTAACAATAACTAACACTATATCTAAACGCGTAATGCAGGCAAAAATAGAGAGTGGTATCATCCTGATGGAGACACCCTAATAATATCTAAACTCGCAATAAATAAAAAGTTGTACCAACCTGCTGGTGATACGCTAACAATAACTAACACTATATCTAAACGCGTAATGCTGGCAAAAATAGAGAGTGGTATCATCCTGATGGAGACACCCTAATAATATCTAAACTCGCAATAAATAAAAAGTTGTACCAACCTGCTGGTGATACGCTAACAATAACTAACACTATATCTAAACGCGTAATGCTGGCAAAAATAGAGAGTGGTATTATCCTGATGGAGACACCCTAATAATATCTAAACTCACAATAAATAAAAAGTTGTATCAACTTGCTGGTGATACGCTAGCGATAACTAACACTATATCTAAACCCGTAATGCTGGCATAAATAGAGAGTGGTATCATCCTGATGGAGACACCCTAATAATATCTAAACTCGCAATAAATAAAAAGTTGTATCAACCTACTGGTGATACGCTAACAATAACTAACACTATATCTAAACGCGTAATGCTGGCAAAAATAGAGAGTGGTATCATCCTGATGGAGACACCCTAATAATATCTAAACTCGCAATAAATAAAAAGTTGTACCAACCTGCTGGTGATACGCTAACAATAACTAACACTATATCTAAACGCGTAATGCTGGCAAAAATAGAGAGTGGTATTATCCTGATGGAGACACCCTAATAATATCTAAACTCACAATAAATAAAAAGTTGTATCAACCTGCTGGTGATAGACTAACATTAACTAACACTATATCTAAACGCGTAATGCTGGAATAAATAGATAGGGGTATTATCCTGATGGGGACACCCTAATAATATCTAAACTCGTAATAAATAAAAAGTTATATCAACCTGCTGGTGATACGCTATTAATAACTAACACTATATCAAACCCGAAATGCTGGCATAAATAGAGAGTGGTATCATTCTGTTGGAGACACCCAAATAATATCTAAACTCGCAATAAATAAAAAGTTGTATCAACCTGCTGGTGATACGCTAACAATAACTAACACTATATCTAAACGCGTAATGCAGGCAAAAATAGAAAGTGGTATCATCCTGATGGAGACATCCTAATAATATCTAAACTCGCAATAAATAAAAAGTTGTATCAACCTGCTGGTGATACGCTAACAATAACTAACACTATATCTAAACGCGTAATGCTGGCAAAAATAGAGATTGGTATCATCCTGATGGGGACACCCTAATAATATCTAAACTCGTAATAAATAAAAAGTTATATCAACCTGCTGGGGATACGCTAACAATAACTAACACTATATCAAACCCGTAATGCTGGCATAAATAGAGAGTGGTATCATTCTGTTGGAGACACCCTAATAATATCTAAACTCGCAATAAATAAAAAGTTGTATCAACCTGCTGGTGATACGCTAACAATAACTAACACTATATCTAAACGCGTAATGCAGGCAAAAATAGAAAGTGGTATCATCCTGATGGAGACACCCTAATAATATCTAAACTCGCAACAAATAAAAAGTTGTATCAACCTGCTGGTGATACGCTAACAATAACTAACACTATATCTAAACGCGTAATGCTGGCAAAAATAGAGATTGGTATCATCCTGATGGTGACACCCTAATAATATCTAAATTCGCAATAAATAAAAAGTTGTATCAACCTGCTGGTGATACGCTAACAATAACTAACACTATATCTAAACGCGTAATGCAGGCAAAAATAGAGAGTGGTATCATCCTGATGGAGACACCCTAATAATATCTAAACTCGCAATAAATAAAAAGTTGTACCAACCTGCTGGTGATACGCTAACAATAACTAACACTATATCTAAACGCGTAATGCTGGCAAAAATAGAGAGTGGTATCATCCTGATGGAGACACCCTAATAATATCTAAACTCGCAATAAATAAAAAGTTGTACCAACCTGCTGGTGATACGCTAACAATAACTAACACTATATCTAAACGCGTAATGCTGGCAAAAATAGAGAGTGGTATTATCCTGATGGAGACACCCTAATAATATCTAAACTCACAATAAATAAAAAGTTGTATCAACTTGCTGGTGATACGCTAGCGATAACTAACACTATATCTAAACCCGTAATGCTGGCATAAATAGAGAGTGGTATCATCCTGATGGAGACACCCTAATAATATCTAAACTCGCAATAAATAAAAAGTTGTATCAACCTACTGGTGATACGCTAACAATAACTAACACTATATCTAAACGCGTAATGCTGGCAAAAATAGAGAGTGGTATCATCCTGATGGAGACACCCTAATAATATCTAAACTCGCAATAAATAAAAAGTTGTACCAACCTGCTGGTGATACGCTAACAATAACTAACACTATATCTAAACGCGTAATGCTGGCAAAAATAGAGAGTGGTATTATCCTGATGGAGACACCCTAATAATATCTAAACTCACAATAAATAAAAAGTTGTATCAACCTGCTGGTGATAGACTAACATTAACTAACACTATATCTAAACGCGTAATGCTGGAATAAATAGATAGGGGTATTATCCTGATGGGGACACCCTAATAATATCTAAACTCGTAATAAATAAAAAGTTATATCAACCTGCTGGTGATACGCTATTAATAACTAACACTATATCAAACCCGAAATGGTGGCATAAATAGAGAGTGGTATCATTCTGTTGGAGACACCCAAATAATATCTAAACTCGCAATAAATAAAAAGTTGTATCAACCTGCTGGTGATACGCTAACAATAACTAACACTATATCTAAACGCGTAATGCAGGCAAAAATAGAAAGTGGTATCATCCTGATGGAGACACCCTAATAATATCTAAACTCGCAATAAATAAAAAGTTGTATCAACCTGCTGGTGATACGCTAACAATAACTAACACTATATCTAAACGCGTAATGCAGGCAAAAATAGAGAGTGGTATCATCGTGATGGAGACACCCTAATAATATCTAAACTCGCAATAAATAAAAATTTGTATCAACCTGCTGGTGATACGCTAACAATAAATAACACTATATCTAAACGCGTAATGCTGGCAAAAATAGAGAGTGGTATTATCCTGATGGAGACACCCTAATAATATCTAAACTCACAATAAATAAAAAGTTGTATCAACCTGCTGGTGATACACTAACATTAACTAACACAATATCTAAACGCGTAATGCTGACATAAATAGAGAGTGGTATTATCCTGATGGGGACACCCTAATAATATTTAAACTCGCAATAAATAAAAAGTTGTATTAACCTGCTGGTGATACGCTAACAATAAATAACACTATATCTAAACGCGTAATGCTGGCATAAATAGAGATTGGTATCATCCTGATGGAGACACCCTAATAATATCTAAATTCGCAATAAATAAAAAGTTGTATCAACCTGCTGGTGATACGCTAACAATAACTAACACTATATCTAAACGCGTAATGCTGGCAAAAATAGAAAGTGGTATCATCCTGATGGAGACACCCTAATAATATCTAAATTCGCAATAAATAAAAAGTTGTATAAACCTGCTGGTGATACGCTAACAATAAGTAACACTATATCTAAACGCGTAATGCTGGCAAAAATAGAGATTGGTATCATCCTGATGGAGACACCCTAATAATATCTAAACTCGCAATAAATAAAAAGTTGTATCAACCTGCTGCAGATACGCTAACAATAACTAACACTATATCTAAACGCATAATGATGGCAAAAATAGAGAGTAGTATCATCGTGATGGAGACACCCTAATAATATCTAAACTCGCAATAAATAAAAAGTTGTATCAACCTGCTGGTGATACGCTAACAATAAATAACACTATATCTAAACGCGTAATGCTGGCAAAAATAGAGAGTGGTATCATCCTGATGGAGACTCCCTAATAATATCTAATATCGCAATAAATAAAAAGTTGTATCAACCTGCTGGTGATGCGCTAACAATAACTAACACTATATCAAACCCGTAATGCTCGCATAAATAGAGAGTGGTATCATTCTGTTTGAGACACCCAAATAATATCTAAACTCGCAATAAATAAAAAGTTGTATTAACCTGCTTGTGATACGCTAACAATAACTAACAATAAATCTAAACGCGCAATGCTGGCAAAAATAGAAAGTGGTATCATCCTGATGGAGACACCCTAATAATATCTAAACTCGCAATAAATAAAAAGTTGTTTCAACTTGCTGGTGATACGCTAGCGATAACTAACACTATATTTAAACCCGTAATGCTGGCATAAATAGAGGGTGGTATCATCCTGATGGAGACACTCTAATAATATCTAAACTCGCAATAAATAAATAGTGTTATCAACTTGCTGGTGATACGCTAGCGATAACTTACACTATATCTAAACCCGTAATGCTGGCAAAAATAGAGAGTGGTATCATCCTGATGGAGACACTCTAATAATATCTAAATTCGCAATAAATAAAAAGTTGTATCAACCTGCTGGTGATACGCTAACAATAACTAACAATAAATCTAAACGCGTAATGCTGGCAAAAATAGAAAGTGGTATCATCCTGATGGAGACACCCAAATAATATCTAAACTCGCAATAAATAAAAAGTTGTATCAACCTGCTAGTGATACGCTAACAATAACTAACACTATATCTAAACGCGTAATGCTGGCAAAAATAGAGATTGGTATCATCCTGATGGAGACACCCTAATAATATCTAAACTCGCAATAAATAAAATGTTGTATCAACCTGCTGCAGATACGCTAACAATAACTAACACTATATCTAAACGCATAATGATGGCAAAAATAGAGAGTAGTATCATCGTGATGGAGACACCCTAATAATATCTAAACTCGCAATAAATAAAAAGTTGTATCAACCTGCTGGTGATACGCTAACAATAAATAACACTATATCTAAACGCGTAATGCTGGCAAAAATAGAGAGTGGTATCATCCTGATGGAGACTCCCTAATAATATCTAAAATCGCAATAAATAAAAACTTGTACCAACCTGCTGGTGATACGCTAACAATAACTAACACTATATCTAAACGCGTAATGCTGGCAAAAATAGAGAGTGGTATTATCCTGATGGAGACACCCTAATAATATCTAAACTCACAATAAATAAAAAGTTGTATCAACCTACTGGTGATACACTAACATTAACTAACACTATATCTAAACGCGTAATGCTGGCAAAAATAGAGATTGGTATCATCCTGATGGAGACACCCTAATAATATATAAACTCGCAATAAATAAAAAGTTGTATCAACCTGCTGGTGATACACTAACAATAACTAACACTATATCTAAACGCGCAATGCTGGCAAAAATACAAAGTGGTATCATCCTGATGGAGACACCCTAATAATATTTAAACTCGCAATAAATAAAAAGTTGTATCAACCTGCTGGTGATACGCTAACAATAACTAACACTATATCTAAACGCGTAATGCTGGCAAAAATAGAGATTGGTATCATCCTGATGGGGACACCCTAATAATATCTAAATTCGCAATAAATAAAAAGTTGTATCAACCTGCTGGTGATACGCTAACAATAACTATTATTTATTTATTTATTACTTGCTTATAAATACAATTTGTAGCAAGGGGTTTGACCTAAACATATATTTACAATAGAACTTTAATCACAAAATAAAATACCTATTCTGTAAACAAATAAACTGAGATCACAAAATGAAGAAATAAACAAAAGTAGATTAACATGTTTTTTCCATACATGAATTCTTCTTAATAACAAATTTGCTGGTATTATATATATATATTAAAAAGGGTAAATGTACACAAACTGAGTTAAAAGAAATATACTGGAATCATAAAAATAGAATTAAAAAAAATAATAAAAAAAAAAAAAAAAAAAAATTGAATAAAAATATGAGAGTATAATAGAAATGCCTAAATATCAGATTCTTAATTACACAAAATAAAACTTCTTATTTTTAACGCTTTAGTTGCATAAATATCAAATTCTTAATTATTCAGAATAAAACTTCTTATTTTTAACGCTTTAGATACATAAATGTAAACATATTTCACTTGGTGCTGACTATCAAAAGATAACAGATTTTCCATAACTGTTTTAGATGGAGGCACATTAATATATTCTATTATGAACTTATACCTTAAAGCATCGAAAATTGGACAAGTTATTAAAAAGTGCATAATATTGTCCTTGTCCTCCTTGCATAGGGGGCAAGGCGCCTCTGAGTTAAACTTATATACTTTCCCATCAACAAATAGTTGGGGCTTTTTCTGGGAAAACAGTCTAAGTTGGCAGGCAACCCGGGTCACATTTATATTACATTTAAAATGAATATATTGTTCACTTGAACCAAAACTGCTGATGTTTCTAAAAATGGAATTAAATTTCGAATTTATCGCAATGTCAACGTCCTTACAGATGAGGTGATTATTGAAACTTGTTATAATGCCAGGTACTCTGCTAGAAATGAAATCTATATCTTGTTGGTCAAATATATTTTCGGCACCAATAATAATAAAACTTTTACGCGTGTTTGTGACCCAGTTGAATGGAATGCTCCCATTGTCAATATTTGCTAAAAGCGCTTCATAGCAGATACGAGGAATTCTTTCGCGTGGCATAGTCAGGATCTTCAACCACCAAGAGACAGTACGTTTAAAAACTTTCGATATTATATGTATAATCCCAATTTCAAGTCTCACAAAACAGTCAGGCGTGTTTCTAGATAGCCTCATCAAATTTTTGTAAAATCTTAGCGGTATTCTTTCTGCAATCTCCGCATAGCGGAGCCCCCATAACTCTGATGAATACAGGAGTACGCTAGAGACAAGAGAATTAAACAGATAATTCTTTACATCCCAAGAATCCGATTTTATCTTCGATAACAAAGAGAGTACGGAAGAAACCGCGATTGAGCTTTTATTTTTAAAATGTTGGGCCGCCTGCAAGAATTTACCCGATGTCGAGAAAGGAACACCCAGGTAGGAAAACGAATTAACAATTTCGATTCTTTCATTGTTACAAAAAAATTTTGGAATATTTGAAGATAATTTACCTTTATAGAAAGGCATAACAACAGTTTTGGAGGTATTAATTTGGAGATAATTAGTGTCACAGTAAGACTGTAGTAAATTGAGCTTAAACTGAACATCCTTTGGGGAGTAAGCGGCTATGGCCAAATCATCCGCATATGATAGCATTAGTAGTTCATTAGATTTGTCAATGCTAATTCCTTTGGCGCCCCTAATCTTAAAATATTCGACAATATTTGAAGTATACAAATTAAATAAAAGTGGGCTTAATTTCTCCCCTTGCAACACTCCCTGTGTGATGTTAATGGAATTTAAATCGTCATGAGTGTCTGTTAAGGTTAGTGATGCATATTCATACAGTGCTTTAATAACTCGTACCATTTTAGCACTAATACCCAATTTATATAATTTATTAAATAGTAAATTATGAGGCACCGAGTCAAATGCGCGTTTGAAGTCTACAAAAATTATATAAACACGTCTTTTACTAAATCTGAAATTAAGATTTATCGCGCTGGAAAGACTAAAAATCGCATCCATACAACCCCCACCCGGTCTGAAGCCGCACTGTTCCTCGGGAATCAAAGATAACTGTTCTGACCAGCTAAGTATGCGTTCATATAGTATTTCCGTGAATAACTTTAAGATATTATTGATAAGGGCAATGCCTCTGTAATTAAGGGGGTCTTTGGGGTCCCCTTTCTTGTAAAACATTTTTAGCTTGACCGCACACCAGGCCTGGGGGATTTTTTCTTCATTCCAAATTACTTTAAATAATTGTAACAGATAATGTTCCCAGGAGGGAGGTAATAATTTAAAAGCCTCATTGGGTATGAGGTCAAGACCGGGGGCCTTACCATTACTGCTTTTATAGATACTTCTCTGCAATTCAAGTAGATCTATGTCTTGATCCAAAGCAGGTTGATACGTACCAAAAAAAGTAAAATTGTAATCAACATTCTCAGGAAATATATTATTATAAAACGACCGCCATTCAGACATAGAGATGTTACAGTCGGGGTTCTTACGCCCGCGATACCTGCTTAAGGCCCTCCAGAACTCTGCAGGGTTATTTATCCCGGAAAATATTTTTTTCAAATTATTCTGAAATAATAATTTCGTACTTCGAATAAGACTGAAATGGTTCTTTTTAGCAGACAAATAAACTAATAAATCTTTTTCGGAATTGTTTTTCTTATATATCTTATAAAGCCGGTTTAGATTTCTCTTTGATTTTTTACAAGCAGGGGAATACCAAAGATTATTGTTGTTACTAATATTCAAGTTTCCAAAATTTATCTTAAAAATTTTCCTGATTATTCCCGCCTTAACGAGCGCGTTGTAAAGGGTACTGATCAAATTAGACGATAGAATATCGGCACTGTCGTGATTCACATAAATATTATTTGAGGTAGCAATAGTCTCAATGTAAGCATTCCATTTTTCAGAATTCACTCTATCTATATAATAATAAGAGGAAGTAAAAGGTTCGGAACGAACTTGGGAGTTGACATTGTTATCAAAGAATAAAGAAAACAAACACAAATTGTGATCCGAGTTACCAGCCACATTTACAATTTTAAAGTCCTTACTAATTAGTAATGTGTTATAATTAATCCATAATAAATCAATACAACTGCAGCCCCTCTCGCTTAGAAAAGTAAATTGGCCGGGCATATCGGACGGACTTCTGCCATTACACACAATAAATCCACTGTCTTCCATCAAATCAACTAAACACTTACCCCTTCGATCTGATATCTGGTCTTGAGAAACCCTACATGGGCTAAAATGAGAACCAGCAAAAATATCGCCATCTAAATTATTATAAAGGCCAGGTCTGGCGTTAAAATCGCCTCCTATGACTATATTTGACAATTCAAATTCGGCAATCAAGTCACTTAAGTGCACATTAAAGGTATTAATAATAAATTCATCCCCCAGACTAGGGCGCCAGTAATTAGCGCAAATAACATACGATTCACTATTGTAGTTTAAAAGGACAGAAAGCCAGTACTGACTTTTGTTTATAACTCTAAGATTATCAAATAGGCCATCACGAACTAATACGATTATTCCCCCACTACCTCTACCTTTTTTATAGTATTTACTAGCCGGGCAATTAAATATAGAATAATTACGAAGAAACAGCGGTAATTTAACCTCTTCATTGCAGCACCAAGTTTCTAACAAACATACAACATCGAATGACAAAAATAGTTTGATTTCGTTAGGGCCAAAATTATATAAAGTATTCAAACCTTTGACATTCCAGAAAACAATTTTTAAATCATTTACCTGTAATAAGTCATTATCTAATACTACTTCTTTCGCTGTCGATCTAAAAAAGAATCCGCTGATTTTCTACCTGATGTTTTCTGTTTTGGTGATCGCTTTTTATGACTCCTAGATTTATTTACTGCCTGTTGTTCAATGGTTTCCGTTGTTACGGGTTTATTTTGAGAAGTAGCACCGGTTTCAACTTCATTTGCCTCATCGCTAACAATAACTAACACTATATCTAAACGCGTAATGCTGGCAAAAATAGAAAGTGGTATCATCCTGATGGAGACACCCTAATAATATCTAAACTCGCAATAAATAAAAAGTTGTATAAACCTGCTGGTGATACGCTAACAATAAGTAATACTATATCTAAACGCGTAATGCTGGCAAAAATAGAGATTGGTATCATCCTGATGGAGACACCTTAATAATATCTAAACTCGCAATAAATAAAAAGTTGTATCAACCTGCTGGTGATGCGCTAACAATAACTAACACTATATCAAACCCGTAATGCTCGCATAAATAGAGAGTGGTATCATTCTGTTTGAGACACCCAAATAATATCTAAACTCGCAATAAATAAAAAGTTGTATTAACCTGCTTGTGATACGCTAACAATAACTAACAATAAATCTAAACGCGCAATGCTGGCAAAAATAGAAAGTGGTATCATCCTGATGGAGACACCCTAATAATATCTAAACTCGCAATAAATAAAAAGTTGTTTCAACTTGCTGGTGATACGCTAGCGATAACTAACACTATATTTAAACCCGTAATGCTGGCATAAATAGAGGGTGGTATTGTCCTGATGGGGACACCCTTATAATATCTAAACTCGTAATAAATAAAAAGTTGTATCAACCTGCTGGTGATACGCTAACAATAACTAACACTATATCTAAACGCGTATAGCTGGCAAAAATAGAAAGTGGTATCATCCTGATGGAGACACTCTAATAATATCTAAACTCGCAATAAATAAATAGTGTTATCAACTTGCTGGTGATACGCTAGCGATAACTTACACTATATCTAAACCCGTAATGCTGGCAAAAATAGAGAGTGGTATCATCCTGATGGAGACACTTTAATAATATCTAAATTCGCAATAAATAAAAAGTTGTATCAACCTGCTGGTGATACGCTAACAATAACTAACAATAAATCTAAACGCGTAATAATGGCAAAAATAGAAAGTGGTATCATCCTGATGGAGACACCCAAATAATATCTAAACTCGCAATAAATAAAAAGTTGTATCAACCTGCTGGTGATACGCTAACAATAACTAACACTATATCTAAACGCGTAATGCTGGCAAAAATAGAGAGTGGTATCATCCTGATGGAGACACCCTAATAATATCTAAACTCGCAATAAATAAAAAGTTGTACCAACCTGCTGGTGATACGCTAACAATAACTAACACTATATCTAAACGCGTAATGCTGGCAAAAATAGAGAGTGGTATTATCCTGATGGAGACACCCTAATAATATCTAAACTCACAATAAATAAAAAGTTGTATCAACCTGCTGGTGATACACTAACATTAACTAACACTATATCTAAACGCGTAATGCTGGCATAAATAGAGGGTGGTTATATCCTGATGGGGACACCCTAATAATATCTAAACTCGTAATAAATAAAAAGTTGTATCAACCACCTGGTGAAACGCTAGCGATAACTAACACTATATCTAAACCCGTAATGCTGGCAAAAA
Source organism: Rhodnius prolixus (assembly GCF_049639745.1). NCBI lineage: Eukaryota > Metazoa > Arthropoda > Insecta > Hemiptera > Reduviidae > Rhodnius > Rhodnius prolixus. Next base: position 5,540,193 of record NW_027411583.1, on the reverse strand, counting down.
TAGAGAGTGGTACCATCCTGATGGAGACACCCTAATAATATCTAAACTCGCAATAAAAAAAAGTTGTATCAACCTGCTGGTGATACACTAACATTAACTAACACTATATCTAAACGCGGAGTTTGGCCGCAACTGTTGTTCAGTTAACATCGCTACCAGTGCTCTTGATTATTTCTTTAAAAAAACGAAGTTCTATTGGGATTTCCGCTTTAATATTTAGTATAGTTACGGTGTATAGCTTTTTGCTAAATCTGTTAAAGTTTTAATAAAAATTATCGAGAGGTTTTCGTGATATTTAGAAGATAATTTCCTCTATAATTCGTAAAAGTATTGGTGTATTGGTGCGATTATTGTAGTGTGCGTGTATAAGTGGGGAGACTGTTCTGTTCACTTTTCCCTCTCCCTTAAAATTATTTATCTTCAGTTAATATTTATCTAAACAGACATTCATGCAGCGTTTATAAACTTTGAATTAATTATGTTGTGTTTGTTTCTACGAGATTGTTTTCTGTGGATCTGAACTTTAAAACTTACGTTATGTCAGAAATGGAAAAAGTTCTTGAGGCCATAAATTCTCTAAGGTCTAAACTTGATGAAAATATAATTAAAACAGAGGAAATAAAAACTATAGTTTCCGAAAGTGATATTAAAATTGATGTTTTACAGAAGGAGATTAAATTACTAAAAAAAGAAAATACAGCATTAAAAACACTAAATAAACACCAAAATATTCGGATTAAAATGTTGGAACGAGAAGTTAGGAGTAGGAATCTCGTACTGTATGGTTTTAATGCTGATTGTGGTGATACTGATATTTGTTTACAAGAGATTTTAAAAATAATTAATAATAATTTAGAAGTTGTCTGCTTGGAGAATGATATAACTTATATTCGAAAGCTCTACAATTCATTTAATAAATCTCCTATTCTTATTAGATTTGAATCTGAAAAATTAAGAAATAAAATTCTGTATAAAAGATTGAATTTAAAAGGCACTAATTTATTTTTGTCTGAAGATTATCCGAAAGAGGTAAGGGAAGAGAGAAGAATACTTTACCAGTTTTATAAACAGGGTAGAGATAAAGAGGAAAATATTAAACTACGCTACAATTACATTATTTGGAATGGTAAAAAATTGTTTTATGAAGACGTTCTTAATATTGAGGACACTTCAAAACCCCTTCCAAAAAAGAAACCAACCCCTAGGAGAAGAGATGCAAGAGGAAGAAGAAGAAGAAGTAGTGAATCTAATGTCGAAGAACAATCCTATACTGGCGACTCCAGTCGCCCATCTACTCCGAAAATAACTCAGTTGGACTATTGGCTCAACACTCCTGATAGAACGAAGGCTCACAAGATCTTGAAAAAATTGAAAACATCAAGTAAAGGTAGTGAACCGAAATAGCAGTTAATTAAAACAATTAAGGTAAATTCTATCTCTATTCTATTTTGGAATGTAAATGGCTACAACAATTTATCTGATAGTGTGGATCTGTTTAATGATAGTGATATTCTGTGTGCGTATGGAACTCATGTCCCTAGTAATATAAATCTGGTTCCTAATTTTTTGAATGGATTTGACATTTTATCAGTTCCTGCTGTGAAGGAGAAAACGCTAGGCAGAGCAAGTGGAGGCCTCGCACTCTTCTTCAGGAAGAATATGATTAAAATAAAAGTAATAAACTCCTGTAAATATTGGCTCTTTACTCTGATTCATTTGAAAAATGTTGAATTTATAATAGGTTTTGTTTACTTTAAGCCTACAATTGAACTTGAATTCGTTCTTGAAAATTTAGATGATGTATTAATTGATTTAAAAAGTAAATTCTGCAATCATGCAATTGTTGTTGGAGGAGATTTTAATTGTAGAGTAGGGGAATTAAATACGGGTCAGGAGGAATTATTTGAAGGGACACATCTTAATTTTTTTCGTAATAGTCTTGATAAAAGAATAAATACAAAAGGTAAACTCCTTTTAGAATTTATGGAACAGCATTCGTTAATTTTGATAAATGGCAGATCGCCGAGTGACAAAGAGGGGAATTTTACTTTCGCTAGCCACTTGGGTACGAGTACGCCAGATTTGATATGGTGTGACTGTCAACATTTGGAACTAATTTTAGATTTAAAAATCCATCATATCTTAACAATTTCCGACCATTTTCCATTAATACTTAAAATGAATGTTTCCACTGATGGTGGGGTGGAAAATCGAGTCACTGCCGGGAGTGGTGAGTCATACACAAGAATTTTGAAGTGGGATGTACATAAGGGGCCAGAGTTCAGCGATATAATGAGGTACAGTTCTCTAATAGCAACAAACTTTACTAATTCCATAGATGATCTCTTTGTGAATTTTAAAACTGCTGTATATAATTCTGCTTCCCAGATAAATATGAGCTATTCAGTTAAACTAAACGGTAATAAACATTGTTGTAAAAATTTAAATAAACCTTGGTTCGATGAGGAGTGTCGGCAAAAAAAGAAAACATTAAAAAGTCTATTAAAATACTGCAAAATATCTAATTTTAATGAATTAAATAAATATAACTATATTCGAACTAAAAATAGTTACAAAAATCTGTTAAAATGTAAAAAAAGAAAACATACAAAAAATATTATTGGGATTTTAGAAAATTGTAATAACAGTAAATTATTTTGGAGTACAATAAAACGCTTTCGAAAATCTGGTAGTTCTAATAATATAATTAATGCTGAAGCCTGGGAAAAATTCTTTACGGAAATATATCCAACCCGAGTTATTGATGACAATGATTATTTTGATGTCGGGCACCCTGTATTGGATTTACCCATCTCTGCTCATGATATACGAAATGCGATACGCCGAACTAGATCTGGTACATCCCCTGGTTTAGATAATATCTCTTATGATTTCTATAAATGGCTACCTGACAATTGGTATTTATATTTTGAATGTCTTTTAAATAAAATATTTAATGAAGAAAAAATACCTAGTTCCTGTCATGACGTAGTTGGTACCATGTTATTTAAGAAGGGTGACAGGCATCTCCCGAATAATTATAGGAGTATTTCGCTGATGAATTGTTTTCTAAAAATCCTAACACAAATCTTACATGATAGACTTGTCGACTGGGCAAACCAGAATAATTTAATTCCGGAAAATCAATCTGGCTTCCGAAGGGATAGGAGTTGTTTAGATAATATTTTTGTTCTGAATAGCATTGTGCAATTGAAATTAAATAATAAAGGAGGCTCTTTGTATGCGGCTTTCGTGGATTTTAAGAGAGCCTTTGACTCAATACAACATAATAAATTATGGTGCAAACTTTTTCATTTGGGCGTCAGCTGTAAAATTATAAGGTTAATGAGAAGTATTTATGAAGGAGTGCGAATGAAAATAAGATGCGAATCTAACTATTCGAAATTTTTTGAGATAACCGAAGGGGTTCTTCAAGGCGATCCCCTTAGCCCCCTGCTCTTTAATCTATATCTAAGTGACCTGGAAAGCTTTTTTACTAAAAACGGTGCTCATGGTATTACGATTTCAGCTAATTCTACCATAATTATATTGTTATATGCAGACGATCTGATAATCTTTGGCGACTCGAATTCTGATATTAGAAATAAACTAGAATTACTTAGAATATACTCAGAAGAAAACTCGTTACAAGTGAATGTAAACAAGACAAAGATTATTAAATTTTATAAAGGTAGACCGAGAAAGGAACGACAAATATTCTATAATAACGAACAGGTAGAAATAGTTAAATGTTTTCATTATTTAGGAGTACTTTTCTCAAATTCTGGTCTCTTCATACAAGCTGTTAAGCAGTCTATCTCAAAATCTAATATAGCTACAGGGGCGGTACTTGACATTTGCGCGCGCTCAAAATTGAACTGTTGGAAATCCAAACTGAGGCTTAGCGACGCCATTATACGTAGTACCCTGTTGTATGGGGCCCAAGTGTGGGGACTGCGCTATGGTAATGAAATAGAGAAAGCGCATCTATGTTTTTTTAAGCGTCACCTACAGTTAGCGAAAAATACGCCCAACTATTTAATAAGATTAGAAACAGGATTGCTCCACATCAGCTGGTATATATTAAAAGTAACCTTGAATTATTTAGTAAAACTTGTCAAAATGAGCTCCACAAGATACCCCAAAATTTGTTTCACAAAATTGTTAGAGAGATCGCGAGCTAATACGGTCTCAAAATATAACTGGGTCTCTCAGCTGATAGGTCTTTTGAGGTTGATTGGTTACGCGGATTTGCCAGAATCAGCAGATCATAAATATATAAAGCTAAAAATTCCAATAATATTGAAAGAATATAAAGAATATTTAAAAAATAATGATGTGTGCAGCCTGCAAACTTCTAATTTTAACGCATATTATAAAGAAATTTACAACTGCTTGGAGGATACACAAAATTACCTCACGCAGAATATATCAATAACATTTATTAAACTGATTGCTCAACTTAGAACTGCAAGTAAATATCACATTAAAATAACAATAAACGCCATTTCTTATAAAATAGATCCGCAACAAGTTTGTGCTCTATGTAAATCTAATTTAAAAGAGAATCTGCACCACATTATGTTTGTCTGTCCGGCCTTCACGACATTTAGAGAACGCTACCTCGCTCATATAAACCCTGATTCCTCCTGGCCTGGTCTGGTTTTGAACCCCTCGTCCAAGAAAGATTATAAAAATATTTATTTATTTTTTTCATCAGCACTAAGGTTGAGATCCTTTATAGAATAAATAAAAATAAAATAAAATATAATAAATAAATAAAAAATGAAATAAAATTAAAAAAATAATAATAAATTTAAATAACATTTAAATAATTAAAAAAAAAAAAAAAAAAAATTGTATCTTTGCATTGTTTGTACTACATTTGTGATATTGTTCAGTATTTCTTTGTATATTTACTTGTATTGTCGCGCCAAACTTTTTCTCCTTTTGTATGGGGCTAGACCCCAGATGCAAATTATAATATATAAATGTAAAATGTATAATTTTAAATGTTCCAATAAAAATACTAATACTAATACTAATATCTAAACGCGCAATGCTGGCAAAAATAGAAAGTGGTATCATACTGATGGAGACACCCTAATAATATCTAAACTCGCAATAAATAAAAAGTTGTATCAACCTGCTGGTGATACGCTAACAATAACTAACACTATATCTAAACGCGCAATGCTGGCAAAAATAGAAAGTGGTATCATACTGATGGAGACACCCTAATAATATCTAAACTCGCAATAAATAAAAAGTTGTATCAACCTGCTGGTGATACGCTAACAATAACTAACACTATATCTAAACGCGCAATGCTGGCAAAAATAGAAAGTGGTATCATACTGATGGAGACACCCTAATAATATCTAAACTCGCAATAAATAAAAAGTTGTATCAACCTGCTGGTGATACGCTAACAATAACTAACACTATATCTAAACGCGTAATGCTGGCAAAAATAGAGAGTGGTATTATCCTGATGGAGACACCCTAATAATATCTAAACTCGCAATAAATAAAAAGTTGTATCAACTTGCTGGTGATACGCTAGCGATAACTAACACTATATCTAAACCCGTAATGCTGGCAAAAATAGAGAGTGGTACCATCCTGATGGAGACACCATAATAATATCTAAACTCGCAATAAAAAAAAGTTGTATCAACCTGCTGGTGATACGCTAACAATAACTAACACTATATCAAAACGCGTAATGCTGGCAAAAATAGAGAGTGGTATTATCCTGATGGAGACACCCTAATAATATCTAAACTCACAATAAATAAAAAGTTGTATCAACCTGCTGGTGATACACTAACATTAACTAACACTATATCTAAACGCGTAATGCTGGCATAAATAGAGAATGGTATCATCCTGATGGAGACACCCTATTAATATCTAAACTCGCGATAAATAAAAAGTTGTATCATCTTGCTGGTGATACACTAACAATAACTAACACTATATCTAAACGCGTAATGCTGGCATAAATAGAGAGTGGTACCATCCTGATGGAGACACCCTAATAATATCTAAACTTGCAATAAAAAAAAGTTGTATCAACCTGCTGGTGATACGCTAACAATAACTAACACTATATCTAAACGCGTAATGCTGGCAAAAATAGAGAGTGGTATTATCCTAATGGAGACACCCTAATAATATCTAAACTCACAATAAATAAAAAGTTGTATCAACCTGCTGGTGATACACTAACATTAACTAACACTATATCTAAACGCGCAATGCTGGCAAAAATAGAAAGTGGTATCATACTGATGGAGACACCCTAATAATATCTAAACTCGCAATAAATAAAAAGTTGTATCAACCTGCTGGTGATACGCTAACAATAACTAACACTATATCTAAACGCGCAATGCTGGCAAAAATAGAAAGTGGTATCATACTGATGGAGACACCCTAATAATATCTAAACTCGCAATAAATAAAAAGTTGTATCAACCTGCTGGTGATACGCTAACAATAACTAACACTATATCTAAACGCGTAATGCTGGCAAAAATAGAGAGTGGTATTATCCTGATGGAGACACCCTAATAATATCTAAACTCGCAATAAATAAAAAGTTGTATCAACTTGCTGGTGATACGCTAGCGATAACTAACACTATATCTAAACCCGTAATGCTGGCAAAAATAGAGAGTGGTACCATCCTGATGGAGACACCATAATAATATCTAAACTCGCAATAAAAAAAAGTTGTATCAACCTGCTGGTGATACGCTAACAATAACTAACACTATATCTAAACGCGTAATGCTGGCAAAAATAGAGAGTGGTATTATCCTGATGGAGACACCCTAATAATATCTAAACTCACAATAAATAAAAAGTTGTATCAACCTGCTGGTGATACACTAACATTAACTAACACTATATCTAAACGCGTAATGCTGGCATAAATAGAGAATGGTATCATCCTGATGGAGACACCCTATTAATATCTAAACTCGCAATAAATAAAAAGTTGTATCAACCTGCTGGTGATACCCTAACAATAACTAACACTATATCTAAACGCGTAATGCTGGCAAAAATAGAGAGTGGTATCATCCTGATGGAGACACCCTAATAATATCTAAACTCGCAATAAATAAAAAGTTGTATCAACCTGCTGGTGATACGCTAACAATAACTAACACTATATCAATCCCGTAATGCTGGCATAAATAGAGAGTGGTATCATCCTGTTGGAGACACCCAAATAATATCTAAACTCGCAATAAATAAAAAGTTGTATCATCCTGCTGGTGATACGCTAACAATAACTAACACTATATCTAAACGCGCAATGCTGGCAAAAATAGAAAGTGGTATCATACTGATGGAGACACCCTAATAATATCTAAACTCGCAATAAATAAAAAGTTGTATCAACCTGCTGGTGATACGCTAACAATAACTAACACTATATCTAAACGCGTAATGCTGGCAAAAATAGAGATTGGTATCATCCTGATGGAGACACCCTAATAATATCTAAATTCCCAATAAATAAAAAGTTGTATCAACCTGCTGGTGATACGCTAACAATAACTAACACTATATCTAAACGCGTAATGCTGGCATAAATAGAGAATGGTATCATCCTGATGGAGACACCCTATTAATATCTAAACTCGCAATAAATAAAAAGTTGTATCAACCTGCTGGTGATACCCTAACAATAACTAACACTATATCTAAACGCGTAATGCTGGCAAAAATAGAGAGTGGTATCATCCTGATGGAGACACCCTAATAATATCTAAACTCGCAATAAATAAAAAGTTGTATCAACCTGCTGGTGATACGCTAACAATAACTAACACTATATCAATCCCGTAATGCTGGCATAAATAGAGAGTGGTATCATCCTGTTGGAGACACCCAAATAATATCTAAACTCGCAATAAATAAAAAGTTGTATCAACCTGCTGGTGATACGCTAACAATAACTAACACTATATCTAAACGCGCAATGCTGGCAAATATAGAAAGTGGTATCATACTGATGGAGACACCCTAATAATATCTAAACTCGCAATAAATAAAAAGTTGTATCAACCTGCTGGTGATACGCTAACAATAACTAACACTATATCTAAACGCGTAATGCTGGCAAAAATAGAGATTGGTATCATCCTGATGGAGACACCCTAATAATATCTAAATTCCCAATAAATAAAAAGTTGTATCAACCTGCTGGTGATACGCTAACAATAACTAACACTATATCTAAACGCGTAATGCTGGCAAAAATAGAAAGTGGTATCATCCTGATGGAGACACCCTAATAATATCTAAACTCGCAATAAATAAAAAGTTGTATCAACTTGCTGGTGATACGCTAGCGATAACTAACACTATATCTAAACCCGTAATGCTGGCATAAATAGAGAGTGGTATCATCCTGATGGAGACACCCTAATAATATCTAAACTCGCAATAAATAAAAAGTTGTATTAACCTGCTGGTGATACGCTAACAATAACTAACACTATATCTAAACGCGTAATGCTGGCAAAAATAGAGAGTGGTATCATCCTGATGGAGATACCCTAATAATATCTAAACTCGCAATAAATAAAAAGTTGTATCAACCTGCTGGTGATACGCTAACAATAACTAACACTATATGTAAACGCGTAATGCTGGCAAAAATAGAGATTGGTATCATTCTGTTGGAGACACCCTAATAATATCTAAACTCGCAATAAATAAAAAGTTGTATCATCTTGCTGGTGATACACTAACAATAACTAACACTATATCTAAACGCGTAATGATGGCATAAATAGAGAATGGTATCATCCTGATGGAGACACCCTATTAATATCTAAACACGTAATAAATAAAAAGTTGTATCAACCTGCTGGTGAAACGCTAACAATAACTAACACTATATCTATACGCGTAATGCTGGCATAAATAGAGAGTGGTATCATCCTGTTGGAGACACCCTAATAATATCTAATCTCGCAATAAATAAAAAGTTGTATCATCTTGCTGGTGATACGCTAACAATAACTAACACTATATCTAAACCCGTAATGCTGGCATAAATAGAGAATGGTATAATCCTGATGGAGACACCCTATTAATTTCTAAACTCGCAATAAATAAAAAGTTGGATCAACCTGCTGGTGATACGCTAACAATAACTAACTTTATATCTAAACGCGTAATGCTGGCATAATTAGAGAGTGGTATCATCCTGATGGAGTCACCCTAATAATATCTAAATTCGTAATAAATAAAAAGTTGTATCAACCTGCTGGTGATACGCTAACAATAACTAACACTATATCTGAACGCGTAATGCTGGCATAAATAGAGAGTGGTGTCAACCTGATGGAGACACCCTAACAAAATCTAAACTCGCAATGAGTAAAAAGTTGTATCATTTTGCTGGTGATACACTAATATTGAATATAAATGCGTAATACTGGCAGTAAATAAGTGTTGTGTTGGGTGCATGGTGTACTGAGCTGTGGTACCCGTGGGGTCGCTACTTCCCAAGCGACTGCATGCATCAATCGCTCCATGCGGGCTTCTTTTAGAAGTGTTTTCAGAAATAGAAGTAGCATTTAATGATGAAAAAAAATCATATTCTTCCAATAAATTTTTTAGCAGGGTGTGCAGGCTTGAGCGGGAGAATAAGAATGTGGCTTCAATGTAAAGTCTTGGAAGTCAACCTTATTGACGGTTAGTCTAGAAATCTAATCCTCAATGGTTCAGCGAATTCAGTTGTGCGGGCGGCAAAATGATTAAGTAGTATCTATCTATTCACTCAGGTCCCTAGACAGATAATTTTAATATTGCAGTAGGTGATGATAACGTGTTACAGTGAGCTATAGATGTCTTCCAGTTCTGAATGTAGTTTAGTCCTCACGTAGTTACTTTAACTTATATACGATTTTTGCTTAGAAGATCTTACAGATCACTGCAGATGGAACCAATTCGAATTGCTGCCGAAATTGAATACTTCAACTACTTTAATAAACAATTAAATCGTAAAGACTTTGTCACAATCCTAATAAATATTTGGGTTGAGGACGACCTTAAGAAGATGACAAGAAATGGTAAATGGTATCTAACTACTGGGAAGTATTCTTAGCTACTTCAATAAGGGTGAAGGTTTCTTTTGGTACCATAGTGTCTCAGAAATGTTGTGTTCAGTCAGACTTACGCAGCTGCCAGAATACTCTGAAATGTATTGGACTACTGCTAACCTGAGTCTTCATTCTCAAGAAATGTCCACTCAGAATACTTGATGGAAGTGGAAGTGGTACTGGCTCTGTTAGCCTGCTCCGGGGAGCAGTTGTCCGGGGGGCACCTCGAGGAGGTAGAGCTCAGATTTTTGCCCCCCAAAATGCCATCCTGCCTTTAATATCGTATTCCAACTGGTTTTCATCCTCTATTAAGCAAGCGTAGTAGCAAATCTTTTTAACAATGGAGATGCATTACCTGCGATGTTCAGAGGGGGAAGGAGAAAACCAGCTTTGGACCCGTTAAGGAATACGATTATACGGAGTTTGGGTAAGGTAATGGACAAATAGCAAAAATGGCAGAATACAGGATACGCTATTTGTGAAGAACTGTGCTTGGGAAAAAACAGTTAAATGTAATCTTGGGCTCGCTCAAGCAATAGACAATAAACCAAGTGATAAATAAGAAATAGCAAAGAAAATATGAACCTTGAAGAAATTGAAAAATACAGTATCCACTTGGTGGTAATGAACTAAGATTAAACATGACGCGCATCCTATATATTAACGGAAAAATGTCTCACCTACCTCACGGTGAAACACTAACATACCAACAATGTAATACTCTAAATAAAGTAAATTAGAGAACCTAACTTGGAAGAAACCAAACAAACAATGTGGCACCTAAAGTAGCTGGTTAGCTAGGGAGTTAAACAGAGCTATGACGCGAACGATTGAGGGCCCTTACTCACGAATTGCCTCCGATAGTGTACTGTTAATGTGGTGCTGGAAGAATTTAAGACAAATCTAGTAGATACATCTCACAGTGAAATATTAGTGCATAAAAGCTACACTAATTCGCACCTAAGTTCAACTAGTTTACACTAATGTTACAATTAGTGTGCCTTCTAATCGTCTAATCTTCATCAATGTGCATTACACTTTCACAAATGTGCACTAGTATTCCTCTAATATGACTAATGTTACAATAATGTGCACTAATGATCTCTTAAGGAGCAGTTATGTACTACTAAAGTGCACTGAATTTTCACTAATAATGCATTAAGGTTCAACTCAACTACCATAACAATCATTAATGTGCACTAATGTTACAAACATGTGCACTAATGATCTCTTAAAAAGCAGGAATGTTCCATTAATGTGCACTAAAATTTCGTAAAATGCACCTATGTTCCAATTTACAACTCTAAAATCATTAATGTGCACTATAGTTCCACTAGTGTGCACTAGAATTTTACTAAGATGCACTAATGCTCTAGTAATGTGCACTAAAGATATCGAAAAGAGCACCTATGTCATATTATTGTGCACTAATATTCTACATATTAGCACTAGCATTACCTAAGGTGCACTAATGTTACACAAATATGCAATAATGTTCCACTGTAAGATAAAAGAAAAGTTAATTTCTCTACAAAAAATCACAACGTTCCAAAATTAATGAAAAACAACTTTTAAACAATTAGATGCTGTTTTCATTCATAACCATAAAGCTGATCGTTTCACAAAAATCCAGCAGCAATATTAACAGAACACATTCAGAGGAAATCCATGAGCCAATCGTCCTCATCACGCCACTGTTTCACTCCAAAACTAATCAGAATGTTTATAGACCACCCAAGTACTTCAGGTAGCTAATAAGATATAACATTCGTAAATTGCATCTATCCACTTTGAACGTAATTATTAAAAGCTTTAATGAAGCCAGTATTAGATTGTCCTCCAGAATCGGAATGTCAACCACCAAATTATTAGGGGGCAAGTTAAAAGAAAAATACCATTATGCATAAATTATAATGATCCGGATTTAATCTACCCTGTAAAGACTATATTAAAATAGCTAACACACTAACACTTTAACGATTTATATTCAAGTGTTCCATCAACCAGACAGTGATACCCTAACACATTGAACGCGCAGTAACATACTAATACAAAAAAAAAAAATTGTCAACAATTTAATGAAAACCAAAATAAAATACTAAATTAATTACGAAACTCACCAAACTGGCAAAAGGCAAAGGTGAAATAACTAAATAAATGAACCATAACCAGCAACATAAAAATATACAATGAATCTCATGGTGATACATTAATAGTAAAAACTAAATAAGTAACAACAAGTAACAGACAAGTGATTCATTATCTTAACGGTGATACATAATTTTAGCTACTGCACGCGCCTTAATACGCCTAACATCCTGACAGTGGTACTCTAAGCTTACAAACTGAATGCGTAACAAAAAACAAAAACAGCAAAATATTGTATCATATAATCGATAATACTCAAATCTTAATTACTAAAAACGCATGTCTAATAACGATAAAGAGTTGTATCAACCAGACGGTGATATCCTAATCTAAATGACTAAATACGTCATATTTAAAATCTGTAAAGTGTTGTATCAACCTAATGGTGATACCCTACTCTTAACAAACAAATGCATAATAGCCAGCAGCAGAAACTGTTGTATCAACCTAGCGGTGATACCCTAATCTTAACAAATAAATGCGTAATGGCCAGCGGCAGAAAACGGTTGTATCAACCTGATGGTGATACCGTAATCTTAATAACTAACGGGTCATATTTAATAACAATGAAGTGTTGTATCAACTGACGGTGATACCTTAATCTTGATAACTAAGCCGTAATATTTAATAACGGTGAAGAGATGTATCAACCTGGTAGTGATAACCTAATCACAATAACTAACGGGACATATTTAATAACGGTGAAGTGTTGTATCAATCTGACGGTGATATCCTAATCTTAATAACTAACGGGTCATATTTAATAACGGTGAAGTGTTGTATCAACCTGATGATAATACCATACTTTTAATAAAAAATGCATAATAGCCAGCAGCACACAACTGTTGTAACAACCTGATGGTGATCTCCTAATCTTAGTAACTAAGGGTCTTATTTAATAACAGTGAGGTGTTGTAATAACCTGATGGTGATACCCTAATCTTAATAACTAACGGGTCATATTTTAATAACGGTGAAGTATTGTATCAACTGATGGTGATACCTTAATCTTGTTAACTAACGCGTAAAATTTAATAACGGTAAAGTGTTGAATCAACCTGAAGGTGATACACTAATCTTAATAACTAACGTATCATATTTAATAACGATGAAGAGTTGTATAAACCTGATGGTGATACCCCACACTTAATAAATAACGGGACATATTTAATAACGGTGAAGTGTTGTATCAACCTGATGGTGATACCCTAATCTTAACAAACCAATGCGTAATAGCCAGCAGATGAAAACTGTTGTATCAACCTGATGGTGATACTCTAATCTTGATAACTAACGCGTAAAATTTAATAACGGTGAAGTGTTGTATATACCTGATGGTGATACGCTTCTCTTAACAAACAAATGCCTAATAGCCAGCAGATGAAAACTGTTTTATCAACCAGATGGTGATACTCTAATCTTAATAACTAACGGGTAATATTTAATAAAGGTGAAGTGTTGTATCAACTGACGGTGATACCATAATCTTGATAACTAACAGGTAAAATTTAATAACGGTGAAGTGTTGTATCAACCTGAAAGTGAAAAACTAATCATAATAACTAACATATCATATTTAATAACGGTAAAGTGTTGTATCAATCTGACGGTGATATCCCAATCTTAATAACTAACGGGTCATATTTAATAACGGTGAAGTGTTGTATCAACCTGATGATAATACCGTACTCTTAATAAACTAATGCATAATAGCCAGCAGCACACAACTGTTGTAACAACCTGATGGTGATCTCCTAATCTTAGTAACTAAGGGTCATCTTTAATAACGGTGAAGTGTTCTATCTACCTGATGGTGATACCCTAATCTTAACAAACAAATGCGTAATAGCCAGCAGATGAAAACTGTTGTATCAACCTAATGGTGATACTCTAATCTTAATAACTAACGCGTCATATTTAATAACTGTGAAGTGTTGTATCAACCTGATGGTGATACCTTAATCTTGATAACTAACGCGTAAAATTTAATAACGGTGAAGTGTTGCATAAACCTGATGGTGATACCCTTCTCTTAACAAACAAATGCCTAATAGCCAGCAGATGAAAACTGTTGTATCAACCTGATGGTGATACTATAATCTTAATAACTAACGCGTAATATTTAATAACGGTGACGGGTTGTATCAACCGGATGGTGATACCTTAATCTTAATAACTAACGGGTCTTATTTAATAACAGTGAAGTGTTGTAATAACCTGATGGTGATACCCTATTCTTAATAACTAACGGGTCATATTTAATAACGGTGAAGTATTGTATCAACTGATGGTGATACCTTAATCTTGATAACTAACGCGTAAAATTTAATAACGGTGAAGTGTTGTATCAACCTGAAGGTGATACACTAATCTTAATAACTAACGTATCATATTTAATAACGATGAAGAGTTGTATAAACCTGATGGTGATACCCCACACTTAATAAATAACGGGACATATTTAATAACGGTGAAGTGGTGTAACAACCTGATGGTGATACCCTAATCTTAACAAACAAATGCGTAATAGCCAGCAGATGAAAACTGTTGTATCAACTTAATGGTGATACTCTAATCTTAATAACTAACGCGTCATATTTAATAACGGTGAAGTGTTGTATAAACCTGATGGTGATACGCTTCTCTTAACAAACAAATGCCTAATAGCCAGCAGATGAAAACTGTTGTATCAACCTGATGGTGATACTCTAATCTTAATAACTAACGCGTCATATTTAATAACGGTGACGTGTTGTATCAACCGGATGGTGATACCTTAATCTTAATAACTAACGGGTCTTATTTAATAACAGTGAGGTGTTGTAATAACCTGATGGTGATACCCTAATCTTAATAACTAACGGGTCATATTATAATAACGGTGAAGTATTGTATCAACTGATGGTGATACCTTAATCTTGATAACTAACGCGTAAAATTTAATAACGGTAAAGTGTTGTATCAACCTGAAGGTGATACACTAATCTTAACAAACAAATGCCTAATAGCCAGCAGATGAAAACTGTTGTATCAACCTGATGGTGATACTCCAATCTTAATAACTAACGCGTCATATTTAATAACGGTGACGTGTTGTATCAACCGGATGGTGATACCCTAATCTTAATAACTAACGGGTCATATTTAATAACGGTGAAGTATTGTATCAACTGATGGTGATACCTTAATCTTGATAACTAACGCGGAAAATTTAATAACGGTGAAGTGTTGTATAAACCCATGGTGATACCCTTCTCTTAACAAACAATTGCCTAATAGCCAGCAGATGAAAACTGTTGTATCAATCTGACGGTGATATCCTAATCTTAATAACTAACGGGTCATGTTTAATAACGGTCAAGTGTTGTATCAACCTGATGATAATACCCTATTCTTAATAAACTAATGCATAATAGCCAGCAGCACACAACTGTTGTAACAACCTGATGGTGATCTCCTAATCTTAGTAACTAAGGGTCATCTTTAATAACGGTGAAGTGTTGTATCTACCTGATGGTGATACCTTAATCTTGATAACTAACGCGTAAAATTTAAAAACGGTGAAGTGTTGTATAAACCTGATGGTGATACCCTTCTCTTAACAAACAAATGCCTAATAGCCAGCAGATGAAAACTGTTGTATCAACCTGATAGTGATACTCTAATTTTAATAACTAACGCGTGATATTTAATAACGGTGACGTGTTGTATCAACCGGATGGTGATACCTTAATCTTAATAACTAACGGGTCTTATTTAATAACAGTGAAGTGTTGTAATAACCTGATGGTGATACCCTAATCTTAATAACTAACGTGTCATATTTAATAACGGTGAAGTATTGTATCAACTGATGGTGATACCTTAATCTTGATAACTAACGCGTAAAATTTAATAACGGTGAAGTGTTGTATCAACCTGAAGGTGATACACTAATCTTAATAACTAACGTATCATATTTAATAACGATGAAGTGTTATATAAACCTGATGGTGATACCCCACACTTAATAAATAACGGGACATATCTAATAACGGTGAAGTGTTGTATCAACCTGATGGTGATACCCTAATCTTAACAAACAAATGCGTAATAGCCAGCAGATGAAAACTATTGTATCAACCTGATAGTGATACTCTAATCTTAATTACTAACGCGTCATATTTAATAACAGTGAAGTGTTGTAATAACCTGATGGTGATACCCTAATCTTAATAACTAACGTGTCATATTTAATAACGGTGAAGTATTGTATCAACTGATGGTGATACCTTAATCTTGATAACTAACGCGTAAAATTTAATAACGGTGAAGTGTTGTATCAACCTGAAGGTGATACACTAATCTTAATAACTAACGTATCATATTTAATAACGATGAAGTGTTATATAAACCTGATGGTGATACCCCACACTTAATAAATAACGGGACATATCTAATAACGGTGAAGTGTTGTATCAACCTGATGGTGATACCCTAATCTTAACAAACAAATGCGTAATAGCCAGCAGATGAAAACTATTGTATCAACCTGATAGTGATACTCTAATCTTAATTACTAACGCGTCATATTTAATAACGGTGAAGTGTTGTATCAACTGGATGGTGATACCTTAATCTTAATAATTAACGGGTCTTATTTACGATATCTTATTATTCGTAATAACAGTGAAGTGTTGTAACAACCTGATAGTGATACCTTAATCTTGATAACTGAGGCGTAATATTTAATAACGGTGATGTGTTTTGTCAACCTGATGGTGATACCCTACTCTTAATAAACAAATGCGTAATAGTTTAAAACAGGAAGCAGATGTATCTACCTGGTGGTGATACCCTAATCTTAACAAATAAATGCGTAATAGCCAGCAGCAGAAAACTGTTGTATCAACCGGATGGTGATAACTAAATCTTAATAACTAACGTGTCTAATTTACGATATCTTATTACTCGTAATAACAGTGAAGTGTTGTAACAACCTGATAGTGATACCTTAATCTTGATAACTGAGGCGTAATATTTAATAACGGTGTTGTGTTGTATCTACCTGATGGTGATACCCTACCCTTCATAAACAAATGAGTAATAGCCAGCAGCAGAAAACTGTTGTATCAACCGGATGGTGATACCTTGATCTTAATAACTAACCGGCCTTATTTAATAACAGTTAAGAGTTGTAACAACCTGACGGTGATACCTTAATCTTGATAACTAACGCGTAAAATTTAATAACGGTGAAGTGTTGTATCAACCTGAAGGTGATACACTAATCTTAATAACTAACGTATCATATTTAATAACGATGAAGAGTTGTATAAACCTGATGGTGATACCCCACACTTAATAAATAACGGGACATATTTAATAACGGTGAAGTGGTGTAACAACCTGATGGTGATACCCTAATCTTAACAAACAAATGCGTAATAGCCAGCAGATGAAAACTGTTGTATCAACTTAATGGTGATACTCTAATCTTAATAACTAACGCGTCATATTTAATAACTGTGAAGTGTTGTATCAACCTGATGGTGATACCTTAATCTTGATAACTAACGCCTAAAATTTAATAACGGTGAAGTGTTGTATAAACCTGATGGTGATACGCTTCTCTTAACAAACAAATGCCTAATAGCCAGCAGATGAAAACTGTTGTATCAACCTGATGGTGATACTCTAATCTTAATAACTAACGCGTCATATTTAATAACGGTGACGTGTTGTATCAACCGGATGGTGATACCTTAATCTTAATAACTAACGGGTCTTATTTAATAACAGTGAGGTGTTGTAATAACCTGATGGTGATACCCTAATCTTAAT
Organism: Rhodnius prolixus; assembly: GCF_049639745.1. Lineage (NCBI taxonomy): Eukaryota > Metazoa > Arthropoda > Insecta > Hemiptera > Reduviidae > Rhodnius > Rhodnius prolixus. The sequence goes on along the minus strand of NW_027411583.1, from coordinate 5,522,086 downwards.
AACTAACGGGTCATATTATAATAACGGTGAAGTATTGTATCAACTGATGGTGATACCTTAATCTTGATAACTAACGCGTAAAATTTAATAACGGTAAAGTGTTGTATCAACCTGAAGGTGATACACTAATCTTAACAAACAAATGCCTAATAGCCAGCAGATGAAAACATTTGTATCAACCTGATGGTGATACTCCAATCTTAATAACTAACGCGTCATATTTAATAACGGTGACGTGTTGTATCAACCGGATGGTGATACCCTAATCTTAATAACTAACGGGTCATATTTAATAACGGTGAAGTATTGTATCAACTGATGGTGATACCTTAATCTTGATAACTAACGCGGAAAATTTAATAACGGTGAAGTGTTGTATAAACCCATGGTGATACCCTTCTCTTAACAAACAATTGCCTAATAGCCAGCAGATGAAAACTGTTGTATCAATCTGACGGTGATATCCTAATCTTAATAACTAACGGGTCATGTTTAATAACGGTCAAGTGTTGTATCAACCTGATGATAATACCCTATTCTTAATAAACTAATGCATAATAGCCAGCAGCACACAACTGTTGTAACAACCTGATGGTGATCTCCTAATCTTAGTAACTAAGGGTCATCTTTAATAACGGTGAAGTGTTGTATCTACCTGATGGTGATACCTTAATCTTGATAAATAACGCGTAAAATTTAATAACGGTGAAGTGTTGTATAAACCTGATGGTGATACCCTTCTCTTAACAAACAAATGCCTAATAGCCAGCAGATGAAAACTGTTGTATCAACCTGATGGTGATACTCTAATCTTAATAACTAACGCGTGATATTTAATAACGGTGACGTGTTGTATCAACCGGATGGTGATACCTTAATCTTAATAACTAACGGGTCTTATTTAATAACAGTGAAGTGTTGTAATAACCTGATGGTGATACCCTAATCTTAATAACTAACGGGTCATATTTAATAACGGTGAAGTATTGTATCAACTGATGGTGATACCTTTATCTTGATAACTAACGCGTAAAATTTAATAACGGTGAAGTGTTGTATCAACCTGAAGGTGATACACTAATCTTAATAACTAACGTATCATATTTAATAACGATGAAGTGTTATATAAACCTGATGGTGATACCCCACACTTAATAAATAACGGGACATATCTAATAACGGTGAAGTGTTGTATCAACCTGATGGTGATACCCTAATCTTAACAAACAAATGCGTAATAGCCAGCAGATGAAAACTATTGTATCAACCTGTTAGTGATACTCTAATCTTAATTACTAACGCGTCATATTTAATAACGGTGAAGTGTTGTATCAACTGGATGGTGATACCTTAATCTTAATAATTAACGGGTCTTATTTACGATATCTTATTATTCGTAATAACAGTGAAGTGTTGTAACAACCTGATAGTGATACCTTAATCTTGATAACTGAGGCGTAATATTTAATAACGGTGATGTGTTTTGTCAACCTGATGGTGATACCCTACTCTTAATAAACAAATGCGTAATAGTTTAAAACAGGAAGCAGATGTATCTACCTGGTGGTGATACCCTAATCTTAACAAATAAATGCGTAATAGCCAGCAGCAGAAAACTGTTGTATCAACCGGATGGTGATAACTAAATCTTAATAACTAACGTGTCTAATTTACGATATCTTATTACTCGTAATAACAGTGAAGTGTTGTAACAACCTGATAGTGATACCTTAATCTTGATAACTGAGGCGTAATATTTAATAACGGTGTTGTGTTGTATCTACCTGATGGTGATACCCTACCCTTCATAAACAAATGAGTAATAGCCAGCAGCAGAAAACTGTTGTATCAACCGGATGGTGATACCTTGATCTTAATAACTAACCGGCCTTATTTAATAACAGTTAAGAGTTGTAACAACCTGACGGTGATACCTTAATCTTGATAACTAACGCGTAAAATTTAATAACGGTGAAGTGTTGTATCAACCTGAAGGTGATACACTAATCTTAATAACTAACGTATCATATTTAATAACGATGAAGAGTTGTATAAACCTGATGGTGATACCCCACACTTAATAAATAACGGGACATATTTAATAACGGTGAAGTGGTGTAACAACCTGATGGTGATACCCTAATCTTAACAAACAAATGCGTAATAGCCAGCAGATGAAAACTGTTGTATCAACTTAATGGTGATACTCTAATCTTAATAACTAACGCGTCATATTTAATAACTGTGAAGTGTTGTATCAACCTGATAGTGATACCTTAATCTTGATAACTAACGCGTAAAATTTAATAACGGTGAAGTGTTGTATAAACCTGATGGTGATACGCTTCTCTTAACAAACAAATGCCTAATAGCCAGCAGATGAAAACTGTTGTATCAACCTGATGGTGATACTCTAATCTTAATAACTAACGCGTCATATTTAATAACGGTGACGTGTTGTATCAACCGGATGGTGATACCTTAATCTTAATAACTAACGGGTCTTATTTAATAACAGTGAGGTGTTGTAATAACCTGATGGTGATACCCTAATCTTAATAACTAACGGGTCATATTATAATAACGGTGAAGTATTGTATCAACTGATGGTGATACCTTAATCTTGATAACTAACGCGTAAAATTTAATAACGGTAAAGTGTTGTATCAACCTGAAGGTGATACACTAATCTTAACAAACAAATGCCTAATAGCCAGCAGATGAAAACATTTGTATCAACCTGATGGTGATACTCCAATCTTAATAACTAACGCGTCATATTTAATAACGGTGACGTGTTGTATCAACCGGATGGTGATACCCTAATCTTAATAACTAACGGGTCATATTTAATAACGGTGAAGTATTGTATCAACTGATGGTGATACCTTAATCTTGATAACTAACGCGGAAAATTTAATAACGGTGAAGTGTTGTATAAACCCATGGTGATACCCTTCTCTTAACAAACAATTGCCTAATAGCCAGCAGATGAAAACTGTTGTATCAATCTGACGGTGATATCCTAATCTTAATAACTAACGGGTCATGTTTAATAACGGTCAAGTGTTGTATCAACCTGATGATAATACCCTATTCTTAATAAACTAATGCATAATAGCCAGCAGCACACAACTGTTGTAACAACCTGATGGTGATCTCCTAATCTTAGTAACTAAGGGTCATCTTTAATAACGGTGAAGTGTTGTATCTACCTGATGGTGATACCTTAATCTTGATAACTAACGCGTAAAATTTAATAACGGTGAAGTGTTGTATAAACCTGATGGTGATACCCTTCTCTTAACAAACAAATGCCTAATAGCCAGCAGATGAAAACTGTTGTATCAACCTGATGGTGATACTCTAATCTTAATAACTAACGCGTGATATTTAATTACGGTGACGTGTTGTATCAACCGGATGGTGATACCTTAATCTTAATAACTAACGGGTCTTATTTAATAACAGTGAAGTGTTGTAATAACCTGATGGTGATACCCTAATCTTAATAACTAACGGGTCATATTTAATAACGGTGAAGTATTGTATCAACTGATGGTGATACCTTTATCTTGATAACTAACGCGTAAAATTTAATAACGGTGAAGTGTTGTATCAACCTGAAGGTGATACACTAATCTTAATAACTAACGTATCATATTTAATAACGATGAAGTGTTATATAAACCTGATGGTGATACCCCACACTTAATAAATAACGGGACATATCTAATAACGGTGAAGTGTTGTATCAACCTGATGGTGATACCCTAATCTTAACAAACAAATGCGTAATAGCCAGCAGATGAAAACTATTGTATCAACCTGTTAGTGATACTCTAATCTTAATTACTAACGCGTCATATTTAATAACGGTGAAGTGTTGTATCAACTGGATGGTGATACCTTAATCTTAATAATTAACGGGTCTTATTTACGATATCTTATTATTCGTAATAACAGTGAAGTGTTGTAACAACCTGATAGTGATACCTTAATCTTGATAACTGAGGCGTAATATTTAATAACGGTGATGTGTTTTATCAACCTGATGGTGATACCCTACTCTTAATAAACAAATGCGTAATAGTTTAAAACAGGAAGCAGATGTATCTACCTGGTGGTGATACCCTAATCTTAACAAATAAATGCGTAATAGCCAGCAGCAGAAAACTGTTGTATCAACCGGATGGTGATAACTAAATCTTAATAACTAACGTGTCTAATTTACGATATCTTATTACTCGTAATAACAGTGAAGTGTTGTAACAACCTGATAGTGATACCTTAATCTTGATAACTGAGGCGTAATATTTAATAACGGTGTTGTGTTGTATCTACCTGATGGTGATACCCTACTCTTCATAAACAAATGAGTAATAGCCAGCAGCAGAAAACTGTTGTATCAACCGGATGGTGATACCTTGATCTTAATAACTAACCGGCCTTATTTAATAACAGTTAAGAGTTGTAACAACCTGACGGTGATACCTTAATCTTGATAACTAACGCGTAATATTTAATAACGGTGAAGTGTTGTATCAACCTGATGGTGATAACCTACAATACAAACAAATGCGTTATAGCCAAAAACAGGAAGCAGATGTATCTACCTGGCGGTGATACCCTAATCTTAACAAATAAATGCGTAATAGCCAGTAGCAGAAAACTGTTGTATCAACCGGATGGTGATACCTTAATCTTAATAACTAACGGGTCTTATTTACGATATCTTATTACTCGTAATAACAGTGAAGTGTTGTAACAACCTGATGGTGATACCTTAATCTTGATAACTAACGCGTAATATTTAATAACGGTGAAGAGTAGTATTAATCTTATGGTGATACCTTAATCTTAATAAACTGCGGGTCATATTTAATAACGGTGAAATGTTGTATCAACGTGATGGTGATACCTTAAACTTAATAACTAATGGGTCATATTTAATAACGGTGAAGTGTTGTATCAATCTAATGGTGATACCCAACTATTAATAAACAAATGCGTAATATCCAGCAGCAGAAAACTGTTGTATCAATTTGATGGTGATACTCTAATCTTAATAACTAACGAATTATATTTAATAACGGTGAAGTTTGTATCAACCTGATAGTTATACCTTAATCTTGATAACTGATGCGTAATATTTATTAACGGTGAAGAGTTGTATCAACCTGATGGTGATACCCTAATCATAATAACTAACGGGATATATTTAATAACGGTAAACCGTTGAATCAGCCTGATGGTGATACCCTTATCTTAGTAATTAAATGCGTCATATTTTAACACGGTAAAGTATTGTATCAATACCCTTATCTTAATAACGGGCGCGTAATATTTAATAACGGTGAAGTGTTGTATCTACCTGATGGTGATACCCAACTATTAATAAACAAATGCGTAATAGCCAGCAGCAGAAAACTGTTGTATCAACCTGATGGTGATACTCTAATCTTAATAACTAACGAATTATATTTAATAACGGTGAAGTTTGTATCAACCTGATAGTGATACCTTAATCTTGATAACTGATGCGTAATATTTATTAACGGTGAAGAGTTGTATCAACCTGATGGTGATACCCTAATCATAATAACTAACGGGATATATTTAATAACGGTAAACCGTTGAATCAGCCTGATGGTGATACCTTTATCTTAGTAATTAAATGCGTCATATTTTAACACGGTAAAGTATTGTATCAATACCCTTATCTTAATAACGGGCGCGCAATATTTAATAACGGTGAAGTGTTGTATCAACCTAATGGTGATACCCAACTATTAATAAACAAATGCGTAATAGCCAGCAGCAGAAAACTGTTGTATCAACCTGATGGTGATACTCTAATCTTAAAAACTAACGGGATATATTTAATAACGGTAAACCGTTGAATCAGCCTGATGGTGATACCCTTATCTTAGTAATTAAATGCGTCATATTTTAACACGGTAAAGTATTGTATCAATACCCTTATCTTAATAACGTGCGCGTAATATTTAATAACGGTTAAGTCTTGTGTCAACCTGATGGTGATACCCTAATCTTATTAACTAACGGGTCATATTTAATAAAGGTGAAATGTTCTATAAAACTAAAGTTGATCCCCTAATAATAATTTAAATTAAAGATTAAAGTACTTTAATCTTAATATCTAATCTGGTCATAGTTAGTAACACAAAAAGTTGTATTAACCTGATGGCGATACCCTAATCCTAATTACTAAACGCACATTCTGTTGAACAGATCACATTGTCAAAATAGAAACACATCTATCTATCATCGTACTGTATTCACAACATATAATTATTATTATAAAAAAATAAATAAACAAGTTTTGGTGTTGGACATAAACCTGGTTTAGTTTTATAGATTAACAGCCCAATGACGAAAACGATTGAGGGCCCTTACCCATGGACTGCCTCGGAAAAATTTTTGTTGCAGGATGAAATCAAGATAAATCTAATAGTTACATCTCTTAGTGAAATATTAGGGCAATATACCTCTAATAATGTGCAAGAAAATTTCAGTAGTGTGCACTAATGAACCAATGATTTACACATATCGTCATGAATTATGCACCACCGCTCCATTAATGTGCATTAGCCTACTACACAGATGCACTAATGTTACAATAATGTGCACTATCGATCTCATAAAGAGCAAATATGTTCCATTAGAGAGCAAAGAAATTTCATTTTTCTGCACTAATGTTCCATTTAATTACCACAATAATAATTAAAGAGCACTAAAGTTCCATTAATGTGCATCAGTTCTATACTAAGATGCACTAATGTTACAATAATGTGCACTGATGATCTATTAAAGAGCAGTTATGTTCCATTAATGTGCAATGAAATTTCATTTATCTGCACTAATGTTCCATTTAAAGAGCACTAAAGTTCCATTAACGTGCATCAGTACTATACTAAGGTGCACTAATGTTACAATAATGTGCACTAATGATCTCCAATAAGAGCAAATATGTACCATTAATGTGCAATGATATTTCAATAATATGCACTAATGTTCCATTTAATTACCCCAATAATCATTAAAGAGCACTAATGTTCCATTAATGTGCATTAGTATACTAAGATGCACTAATGTTGCAATAATGTGCACTAATGATCTCTTAAAGAGCAAATATGTACCATTAATGTATAATGAAATTTCATTAATATGTACTAATGATCCATTTAATTACCCCAATAATCATTAAAGAGCACTAAAGTTCCATTAATATGCAACAGTACTATACTAACATGCACTAATGTCATAATAATGTGCACTAAAGAACTTTTAAAAAGCAGCAATCATCCATTAATGTGCACTGAAATTTAATTTATTAGCACCAGTAATAATGTTCCACTGTAAGATGACAGAAAATTCATTTACATTATAAAATAAAATGATGATTTAAAATCATTAAGAAATATTTTACAAAATTCTAAATAATTATTAGATACTTTCACAATTCATAACCATAAAGCTGATAGGATACACCCTAATAATATCTATACTCGCAATACAAAAATAATTGTATTAACCTGCTGGAGATACACTAAGATTTACAAACCCTATATCTAAACGCGTAAAGCTGGCATAAATAAAGAGTGGTATCATCCTGATGGATACACCCTAATAATATCTAAACTCGCATTAAATAAAAAGTTGTATCAACCTGCTGGTGATCCGCTAAAAATATCTAATGCTATATCTAAACGCGTAATGCTGGCAAAAATGAAGAGAGTGGTATCATCCTGATGGATACACCCTAATAATATCTAACTCGTAATAAATAAAAAGTTGTATCAACCTGCTGGTGATACACCAACATTAACTAACACTATATCTAAACGCGTAATGCTGGCATAAATAGAGAGTGGTATTATCCTGATGGAGACACCCTAATAATATCTAAACTCGTAATAAATAGAAAGTTGTATCAACCTGCTGGTGATACGCTAACAATAACTAACACTATATCTAAACGCGTAATGCTGGCATAAATAGAGAGTGGTATCATCCTGATGGAGACACCCTAATAATATCTAAACTTATAATAAATAAAAAAGTTGTATCATCTTGCTGGTGATACGCTAACAATAACACTATATCTAAACGCGTAATGCTGGCATAAATAGAGATTGGTATCATCCTGATGGAGACACCCTATTAATATCTAAACTCGTAATAAATAAAAAGTTTAATCAACCTGCTGGTGATACGCTATCAATAACTAACACTATATCGAATTCGTAAAGCTGGCAAAAATAGACAGTGGTATCATCATCATGTCGACACCCTAATAAACTCGTAACAACAAATGGTTGTATCTACCTGTTGGTGATACACAAACATTAACTAACACAATATCTAGACGCGTAATGCTGGCAAAAATGAAGAGAGTGGTATCATCCTGATGGAGACACCCCAATAATATCTACACTCACAATAAATAAAAAGTTGTATCAACCTGCTGGAAATACGCTAACAATAACTAACACTATATCTAAACGCATAATGCTGGAAAAATAGAAAGTGGTATCATTTTGATGGAGACACCCTAATAATATCTAAACTCGCAATAAATAAAAAGTTGTATCAATCTGCTGGTGATACGCTAACATTAACTAACACTATATCTAAACGCTTAATGCTGGCATAAATAGAGAGTGGTATTATCCTGATTGAGACACCCTAATAATATCTAAACTCGTAATAAATAAAAAGTTGTATTAACCTACTGGTGATACGCTAACAATAACTAACACTATATCTAAACGCGTAATGCTGGCATAAATAGAGAGTGGTATTATCCTGATGGAGACACCCTAATAATATCTAAACTCACAATGAATAAAAAGTTGTATCAACCTGCTGGTGATACGTTAACAATATCTAACACTATATCTAAACGCGTAATGCTGGCATAAATAGAGAGTCGTATCATCCTGATGGAGACACCCTAATAATATCTAAACTCGAAATAAATAAAAAGTTGTATCATCTTGCTGGTGATACGCTAATAATAACTAACACTATATCTAAACGCGTAATGCTGGCATAAATAGAGAATGGTATCATCCTGATGGAGACACCCTATTAATATCTAAACTCGTAATAAATAAAAAGTTGTACCAACCTGCTGGTGATACGCTAACAATAACTAACACTATATCTAAACGCGTAATGCTGGCATAAATAGAGAGTGGTATTATCCTGATGGATACACCCTAATAATATCTAAACTCGTAATAAATAAAAAGTTGTATCAACCTGCTGGTGATACGCTAACAATAACTAACACTATATCTAAACGCGTAATGCTGGCATAAATAGAGAATGGTATTATTTTGATTGAGGCACCCTAATAATATCAAAACTCACAATAAATAAAAAGTTGTATCAACCTGCTGGTGATACACTAACATTATATCTAAACGCTTAATGCTGGCATAAATAGAAAGTGGTATTATCCTGATGGAGACACCCTAATAATATCTAAACTCGTAATAAATAAAAAGTTGTATGAACCTACTGGTGATACGCTAACAATAACTAACACTATATCTAAACGCGTAATGCTGGCATAAATAGAGAGTGGTATCATCCTGATGGAGACACCCTAATAATATCTAAACTCGTAATAAATAGAAAGTTGTATCAACCTGCTGGTGATACGCTAACAATAACTAACACTATATCTAAACGCGTAATGCTGGCAAAAATAGAAAGTGGTATCATCCTGATGGAGACACTCTAATAATATATAAACTCGCAATAAATAAAAAGTTGTATCAACCTGCTGGTGATACGCTAACAATAACTAACACTATATCAAACCCGTAATGCTGGCATAAATAGAGAATGGTATCATTCTGTTTGAGACACCCAAATAATATCTAAACTCGCAATAAATAAAAAGTTGTACCAACCTGCTGGTGATACGCTAACAATAACTAACACTATATCTAAACGCGCAATGCTGGCAAAAATAGAAAGTGGTATCATCCTGATGGAGACACCCTAATAATATTTAAACTCGCAATAAATAAAAAGTTGTATCAACCTGCTGGTGATACGCCAACAATAACTAACACTATATCTAAACGCGTAATGCTGGCAAAAATAGAGATTGGTATCATCCTGATTGGGACACCCTAATAATATCTAAATTCGCAATAAATAAGAAGTTGTTTCAACCTGCTGGTGATACGCTAACAATAACTAACACTATATCTAAACGCGTAATGCTGGCAAAAATAGAAAGTGGTATCATCCTGATGGAGACACCCTAATAATATCTAAACTCGCAATAAATAAAAAGTTGTATTACCCTGCTGGTGATACGCTAACAATAACTAACACTATATCTAAACGCGTAATGCTGGCAAAAATAGAAAGTGGTATCATCCTGATGGAGACACCCTAATAATATCTAAATTCGCAATAAATAAAAAGTTGTACCAACCTGCTGGTGATACGCTAACAATAACTAACACTATATCTAAACGCGCAATGCTGGCAAAAATAGAAAGTGGTATCATCCTGATGGAGACACCCTAATAATATCTAAATTCGCAATAAATAAAAAGTTGTATCAACCTGCTGGTTATACGCTAACAATAACTAACACTATATCTAAACGCGTAATGCTGGCAAAAATAGAGAGTGGTATCATCCTGATGGAGACACCCTAATAATATCTAAACTCGCAATAAATAAAAAGTTGTATTACCCTGCTGGTGATACGCTAACAATAACTAACACTATATCTAAACGCGTAATGCTGGCAAAAATAGAAAGTGGTATCATCCTGATGGAGACACCCTAATAATATCTAAATTCGCAATAAATAAAAAGTTGTACCAACCTGCTGGTGATACGCTAACAATAACTAACACTATATCTAAACGCGTAATGCTGGCAAAAATAGAAAGTGGTATCATCCTGATGGAGACACCCTAATAATATCTAAATTCGCAATAAATAAAAAGTTGTATTACCCTGCTGGTGATACGTTAACAATAAGTAACACTATATCTAAACGCGTAATGCTGGCAAAAATAGAGATTGGTATCATCCTGATGGAGACACCCTAATAATATCTAAACTCGCAATAAATAAAAAGTTGTATCGACCTGCTGGTGATGCGCTAACAATAACTAACACTATATCAAACCCGTAATGCTCGCATAAATAGAGAGTGGTATCATTCTGTTTGAGACACCCAAATAATATCTAAACTCGCAATAAATAAAAAGTTGTATCAACCTGCTGGTGATACGCTAACAATAACTAACAATAAATCTAAACGCGTAATGCTGGCAAAAATAAAAGAGTGGTATCATCCTGATGGAGACACCCTAATAATATCTAAACTCGCAATAAATAAAAAGTTGTTTCAACTTGCTGGTGATACGCTAGCGATAACTAACACTATATCTAAACCCGTAATGCTGGCATAAATAGAGGGTGGAATTATCCTGATGGGGACACCCTAATAATATCTAAACTCGTAATAAATAAAAAGTTGTATCAACCTGCTGGTGATACGCTAACAATAACTAACACTATATCTAAACGCGTAATGCTGGCAAAAATAGAAAGTGGTATCATCCTGATGGAGACACCCTAATAATATCTAAACTCGCAATAAATAAATAGTTGTATCAACATGCTGGTGATACGCTAGCGATAACTTACACTATATCTAAACCCGTAATGCTGGCAAAAATAGTGAGTGGTATCATCCTGATGGAGACACTCTAATAATATCTAAATTCGCAATAAATAAAAAGTTGTATCAACCTGCTGGTGATACGCTAACAATAACTAACAATAAATCTAAACGCGTAATGCTGGCAAAAATAGAAAGTGGTATCATCCTGATGGAGACACCCTAATAATATCTAAACTCGCAATAAATAAAAAGTTGTATTACCCTGCTGGTGATACGCTAACAATAACTAACACTATATCTAAACGCGTAATGCTGGCAAAAATAGAAAGTGGTATCATCCTGATGGAGACACCCTAATAATATCTAAATTCGCAATAAATAAAAAGTTGTACCAACCTGCTGGTGATACGCTAACAATAACTAACACTATATCTAAACGCGCAATGCTGGCAAAAATAGAAAGTGGTATCATCCTGATGGAGACACCCTAATAATATCTAAATTCGCAATAAATAAAAAGTTGTATCAACCTGCTGGTGATACGCTAACAATAACTAACACTATATCTAAACGCGTAATGCTGGCAAAAATAGAGAGTGGTATCATCCTGATGGAGACACCCTAATCATATCTAAACTCGCAATAAATAAAAAGTTGTATTACCCTGCTGGTGATACGCTAACAATAACTAACACTATATCTAAACGCGTAATGCTGGCAAAAATAGAAAGTGGTATCATCCTGATGGAGACACCCTAATAATATCTAAATTCGCAATAAATAAAAAGTTGTACCAATCTGCTGGTGATACGCTAACAATAACTAACACTATATCTAAACGCGTAATGCTGGCAAAAATAGAAAGTGGTATCATCCTGATGGAGACACCCTAATAATATCTAAATTCGCAATAAATAAAAAGTTGTATTACCCTGCTGGTGATACGTTAACAATAAGTAACACTATATCTAAACGCGTAATGCTGGTAAAAATAGAGATTGGTATCATCCTGATGGAGACACCCTAATAATATCTAAACTCGCAATAAATAAAAAGTTGTATCGACCTGCTGGTGATGCGCTAACAATAACTAACACTATATCAAACCCGTAATGCTCGCATAAATAGAGAGTGGTATCATTCTGTTTGAGACACCCAAAAAATATCTAAACTCGCAATAAATAAAAAGTTTTATCAACCTGCTGGTGATACGCTAACAATAACTAACAATAAATCTAAACGCGTAATGCTGGCAAAAATAAAAGAGTGGTATCATCCTGATGGAGACACCCTAATAATATCTAAACTCGCAATAAATAAAAAGTTGTTTCAACTTGCTGGTGATACGCTAGCGATAACTAACACTATATCTAAACCCGTAATGCTGGCATAAATAGAGGGTGGAATTATCCTGATGGGGACACCCTAATAATATCCAAACTCGTAATAAATAAAAAGTTGTATCAACCTGCTGGTGATACGCTAACAATAACTAACACTATATCTAAACGCGTAATGCTGGCAAAAATAGAAAGTGGTATCATCCTGATGGAGACACCCTAATAATATCTAAACTCGCAATAAATAAATAGTTGTATCAACATGCTGGTGATACGCTAGCGATAACTTACACTATATCTAAACCCGTAATGCTGGCAAAAATAGTGAGTGGTATCATCCTGATGGAGACACTCTAATAATATCTAAATTCGCAATAAATAAAAAGTTGTATCAACCTGCTGGTGATACGCTAACAATAACTAACAATAAATCTAAACGCGTAATGCTGGCAAAAATAGAAAGTGGTATCATCCTGATGGAGACACCCTAATAATATCTAAACTCGCAATAAATAAAAAGTTGTTTCAACCTGCTGGTGATACACTAACATTAACTAACACTATATCTAAACGCGTAATGCTGGCATAAATAGAGATTGGTATCACTCTGTTGGAGACACCCTAATAATATCTAATCTCGCGATAAATAAAAAGTTGTATCATCTTGCTGGCGATACACTAACAATAACTAACACTATATCTAAACGCGTAATGCTGGCATAAATAGAGACTGGTATCATCCTGATGGAGACACCCTATTAATATCTAAACTCGTAATAAATAAAAAGTTGTATCAACCTGCTGGTGATACGCTAACAATAACTAACACTATATCTAAACGCGTAATGCTGGCAAAAATAGAGAGTGGTATTATCCTGATAAAGACAACCTAATAATATCTAAACTCGCAATAAATAAAAAGTTGTATCAACTTGCTGGTGATACTCTAGCGATAACTAACACTATATCTAAACCCGTAATGCTGGCAAAAATAGAGAGTGGTACCATCCTGATGGAGACACCCTAATAATATCTAAACTCGCAATAAAAAAAAGTTGTATCAACCTGCTGGTGATACGCTAACAATAACTAACACTATATCTAAACGCGTAATGCTGGCAAAAATAGAGAGTGGTATTATCCTGATGGAGACACCCTAATAATATCTAAACTCACAATAAATAAAAGTTGTATCAACCTGCTGGTGATACACTAACATTAACTAACACTATATCTAAACGCGTAATGCTGTCATAAATAGAGAATGGTATCATCCTGATGGAGACACCCTATTAATATCTAAACTCGCAATAAATAAAAAGTTGTATGAACCTGCTGGAGATACGCTAACAATAACTAACACTATATCTAAACGCGTAATGCTGGCAAAAATAGAGAGTGGTATCATCCTGATGGAGACACCCTAATAATATCTAAACTCGCAATAAATAAAAAGTTGTACCAACCTGCTGGTGATACGCTAACAATAACTAACACTATATCTAAACGCGCAATGCTGGCAAAAATAAAGAGTGGTATTATCCTGATGGAGACACCCTAATAATATCTAAACTCACAATAAATAAAAAGTTGTATCAACCTGCTGGTGATACACTAACATTAACTAACACTATATCTAAACGCGTAATGCTGACATAAATAGAGAGTGGTATTATCCTGATGGGGACACCCTAATAATATCTAAACTCGTAATAAATAAAAAGTTGTATCAACCTGCTGGTGATACGCTAACAATAACTAACGCTATATCAAACCCGTAATGCTGGCATAAATAGAGAGTGGTATCATCCTGTTGGAGACACCCAAATAATATCTAAACTCGCAATAAATAAAAAGTTGTATTAACCTGCTGGTGATACGCTAACAATAACTAACACTACATCTAAACGCGCAATGCTGGCAAAAATAGAAAGTGGTATCATCCTGATGGAGACACCCTAATAATATCTAAACTCGCAATAAATAAAAAGTTGTATCAACCACCTGGTGGAACGCTAACAATAACTAACACTATATCAAAACGCGCAATGCTGGCATAAATAGAGATTGGTATCATTCTGTTGGAGACACCCTAATAATATCTAAACTCGCGATAAATAAAAAGTTGTATCATCTTGCTGGTGATACACTAACAATAACTAACACTATATCTAAACGCGTAATGCTGGCATAAATAGAGAATGGTATCATCCTGATGGAGACACCCTATTAATATCTAAACTCGTAATAAAAAAAAAGTTGTATCAACCTGCTGGTGATACGCTAACAATAACTAACACTATATCTAAACGCGTAATGCTGGCAAAAATAGAGAGTGGTATTATCCTGATGGAGGCACCCTAATAATATCTAAACTCGCAATAAATAAAAAGTTGTATCAACTTGCTGGTGATACGCTAGCGATAACTAACACTATATCTAAACCCGTAATGCTGGCAAAAATAGAGAGTGGTACCATCCTGATGGAGACACCATAATAATATCTAAACTCGCAATAAAAAAAAGTTGTATCAACCTGCTGGTGATACGCTAACAATAACTAACACTATATCTAAACGCGTAATGCTGGCAAAAATAGAGAGTGGTATTATCCTGATGGAGACACCCTAATAATATCTAAACTCACAATAAATAAAAAGTTGTATCAACCTGCTGGTGATACACTAACATTAACTAACACTATATCTAAACGCGTAATGCTGGCATAAATAGAGAATGGTATCATCCTGATGGAGACACCCTATTAATATCTAAACTCGCGATAAATAAAAAGTTGTATCATCTTGCTGGTGATACACTAACAATAACTAACACTATATCTAAACGCGTAATGCTGGCATAAATAGAGAGTGGTACCATCCTGATGGAGACACCCTAATAATATCTAAACTTGCAATAAAAAAAAGTTGTATCAACCTGCTGGTGATACGCTAACAATAACTAACACTATATCTAAACGCGTAATGCTGGCAAAAATAGAGAGTGGTATTATCCTAATGGAGACACCCTAATAATATCTAAACTCACAATAAATAAAAAGTTGTATCAACCTGCTGGTGATACACTAACATTAACTAACACTATATCTAAACGCGCAATGCTGGCAAAAATAGAAAGTGGTATCATACTGATGGAGACACCCTAATAATATCTAAACTCGCAATAAATAAAAAGTTGTATCAACCTGCTGGTGATACGCTAACAATAACTAACACTATATCTAAACGCGCAATGCTGGCAAAAATAGAAAGTGGTATCATACTGATGGAGACACCCTAATAATATCTAAACTCGCAATAAATAAAAAGTTGTATCAACCTGCTGGTGATACGCTAACAATAACTAACACTATATCTAAACGCGTAATGCTGGCAAAAATAGAGAGTGGTATTATCCTGATGGAGACACCCTAATAATATCTAAACTCGCAATAAATAAAAAGTTGTATCAACTTGCTGGTGATACGCTAGCGATAACTAACACTATATCTAAACCCGTAATGCTGGCAAAAATAGAGAGTGGTACCATCCTGATGGAGACACCATAATAATATCTAAACTCGCAATAAAAAAAAGTTGTATCAACCTGCTGGTGATACGCTAACAATAACTAACACTATATCTAAACGCGTAATGCTGGCAAAAATAGAGAGTGGTATTATCCTGATGGAGACACCCTAATAATATCTAAACTCACAATAAATAAAAAGTTGTATCAACCTGCTGGTGATACACTAACATTAACTAACACTATATCTAAACGCGTAATGCTGGCATAAATAGAGAATGGTATCATCCTGATGGAGACACCCTATTAATATCTAAACTCGCAATAAATAAAAAGTTGTATCAACCTGCTGGTGATACCCTAACAATAACTAACACTATATCTAAACGCGTAATGCTGGCAAAAATAGAGAGTGGTATCATCCTGATGGAGACACCCTAATAATATCTAAACTCGCAATAAATAAAAAGTTGTATCAACCTGCTGGTGATACGCTAACAATAACTAACACTATATCAATCCCGTAATGCTGGCATAAATAGAGAGTGGTATCATCCTGTTGGAGACACCCAAATAATATCTAAACTCGCAATAAATAAAAAGTTGTATCATCCTGCTGGTGATACGCTAACAATAACTAACACTATATCTAAACGCGCAATGCTGGCAAAAATAGAAAGTGGTATCATACTGATGGAGACACCCTAATAATATCTAAACTCGCAATAAATAAAAAGTTGTATCAACCTGCTGGTGATACGCTAACAATAACTAACACTATATCTAAACGCGTAATGCTGGCAAAAATAGAGATTGGTATCATCCTGATGGAGACACCCTAATAATATCTAAATTCCCAATAAATAAAAAGTTGTATCAACCTGCTGGTGATACGCTAACAATAACTAACACTATATCTAAACGCGTAATGCTGGCATAAATAGAGAATGGTATCATCCTGATGGAGACACCCTATTAATATCTAAACTCGCAATAAATAAAAAGTTGTATCAACCTGCTGGTGATACCCTAACAATAACTAACACTATATCTAAACGCGTAATGCTGGCAAAAATAGAGAGTGGTATCATCCTGATGGAGACACCCTAATAATATCTAAACTCGCAATAAATAAAAAGTTGTATCAACCTGCTGGTGATACGCTAACAATAACTAACACTATATCAATCCCGTAATGCTGGCATAAATAGAGAGTGGTATCATCCTGTTGGAGACACCCAAATAATATCTAAACTCGCAATAAATAAAAAGTTGTATCAACCTGCTGGTGATACGCTAACAATAACTAACACTATATCTAAACGCGCAATGCTGGCAAATATAGAAAGTGGTATCATACTGATGGAGACACCCTAATAATATCTAAACTCGCAATAAATAAAAAGTTGTATCAACCTGCTGGTGATACGCTAACAATAACTAACACTATATCTAAACGCGTAATGCTGGCAAAAATAGAGATTGGTATCATCCTGATGGAGACACCCTAATAATATCTAAATTCCCAATAAATAAAAAGTTGTATCAACCTGCTGGTGATACGCTAACAATAACTAACACTATATCTAAACGCGTAATGCTGGCAAAAATAGAAAGTGGTATCATCCTGATGGAGACACCCTAATAATATCTAAACTCGCAATAAATAAAAAGTTGTATCAACTTGCTGGTGATACGCTAGCGATAACTAACACTATATCTAAACCCGTAATGCTGGCATAAATAGAGAGTGGTATCATCCTGATGGAGACACCCTAATAATATCTAAACTCGCAATAAATAAAAAGTTGTATTAACCTGCTGGTGATACGCTAACAATAACTAACACTATATCTAAACGCGTAATGCTGGCAAAAATAGAGAGTGGTATCATCCTGATGGAGATACCCTAATAATATCTAAACTCGCAATAAATAAAAAGTTGTATCAACCTGCTGGTGATACGCTAACAATAACTAACACTATATGTAAACGCGTAATGCTGGCAAAAATAGAGATTGGTATCATTCTGTTGGAGACACCCTAATAATATCTAAACTCGCAATAAATAAAAAGTTGTATCATCTTGCTGGTGATACACTAACAATAACTAACACTATATCTAAACGCGTAATGATGGCATAAATAGAGAATGGTATCATCCTGATGGAGACACCCTATTAATATCTAAACACGTAATAAATAAAAAGTTGTATCAACCTGCTGGTGAAACGCTAACAATAACTAACACTATATCTATACGCGTAATGCTGGCATAAATAGAGAGTGGTATCATCCTGTTGGAGACACCCTAATAATATCTAATCTCGCAATAAATAAAAAGTTGTATCATCTTGCTGGTGATACGCTAACAATAACTAACACTATATCTAAACCCGTAATGCTGGCATAAATAGAGAATGGTATAATCCTGATGGAGACACCCTATTAATTTCTAAACTCGCAATAAATAAAAAGTTGGATCAACCTGCTGGTGATACGCTAACAATAACTAACTTTATATCTAAACGCGTAATGCTGGCATAATTAGAGAGTGGTATCATCCTGATGGAGTCACCCTAATAATATCTAAATTCGTAATAAATAAAAAGTTGTATCAACCTGCTGGTGATACGCTAACAATAACTAACACTATATCTGAACGCGTAATGCTGGCATAAATAGAGAGTGGTGTCAACCTGATGGAGACACCCTAACAAAATCTAAACTCGCAATGAGTAAAAAGTTGTATCATTTTGCTGGTGATACACTAATATTGAATATAAATGCGTAATACTGGCAGTAAATAAGTGTTGTGTTGGGTGCATGGTGTACTGAGCTGTGGTACCCGTGGGGTCGCTACTTCCCAAGCGACTGCATGCATCAATCGCTCCATGCGGGCTTCTTTTAGAAGTGTTTTCAGAAATAGAAGTAGCATTTAATGATGAAAAAAAATCATATTCTTCCAATAAATTTTTTAGCAGGGTGTGCAGGCTTGAGCGGGAGAATAAGAATGTGGCTTCAATGTAAAGTCTTGGAAGTCAACCTTATTGACGGTTAGTCTAGAAATCTAATCCTCAATGGTTCAGCGAATTCAGTTGTGCGGGCGGCAAAATGATTAAGTAGTATCTATCTATTCACTCAGGTCCCTAGACAGATAATTTTAATATTGCAGTAGGTGATGATAACGTGTTACAGTGAGCTATAGATGTCTTCCAGTTCTGAATGTAGTTTAGTCCTCACGTAGTTACTTTAACTTATATACGATTTTTGCTTAGAAGATCTTACAGATCACTGCAGATGGAACCAATTCGAATTGCTGCCGAAATTGAATACTTCAACTACTTTAATAAACAATTAAATCGTAAAGACTTTGTCACAATCCTAATAAATATTTGGGTTGAGGACGACCTTAAGAAGATGACAAGAAATGGTAAATGGTATCTAACTACTGGGAAGTATTCTTAGCTACTTCAATAAGGGTGAAGGTTTCTTTTGGTACCATAGTGTCTCAGAAATGTTGTGTTCAGTCAGACTTACGCAGCTGCCAGAATACTCTGAAATGTATTGGACTACTGCTAACCTGAGTCTTCATTCTCAAGAAATGTCCACTCAGAATACTTGATGGAAGTGGAAGTGGTACTGGCTCTGTTAGCCTGCTCCGGGGAGCAGTTGTCCGGGGGGCACCTCGAGGAGGTAGAGCTCAGATTTTTGCCCCCCAAAATGCCATCCTGCCTTTAATATCGTATTCCAACTGGTTTTCATCCTCTATTAAGCAAGCGTAGTAGCAAATCTTTTTAACAATGGAGATGCATTACCTGCGATGTTCAGAGGGGGAAGGAGAAAACCAGCTTTGGACCCGTTAAGGAATACGATTATACGGAGTTTGGGTAAGGTAATGGACAAATAGCAAAAATGGCAGAATACAGGATACGCTATTTGTGAAGAACTGTGCTTGGGAAAAAACAGTTAAATGTAATCTTGGGCTCGCTCAAGCAATAGACAATAAACCAAGTGATAAATAAGAAATAGCAAAGAAAATATGAACCTTGAAGAAATTGAAAAATACAGTATCCACTTGGTGGTAATGAACTAAGATTAAACATGACGCGCATCCTATATATTAACGGAAAAATGTCTCACCTACCTCACGGTGAAACACTAACATACCAACAATGTAATACTCTAAATAAAGTAAATTAGAGAACCTAACTTGGAAGAAACCAAACAAACAATGTGGCACCTAAAGTAGCTGGTTAGCTAGGGAGTTAAACAGAGCTATGACGCGAACGATTGAGGGCCCTTACTCACGAATTGCCTCCGATAGTGTACTGTTAATGTGGTGCTGGAAGAATTTAAGACAAATCTAGTAGATACATCTCACAGTGAAATATTAGTGCATAAAAGCTACACTAATTCGCACCTAAGTTCAACTAGTTTACACTAATGTTACAATTAGTGTGCCTTCTAATCGTCTAATCTTCATCAATGTGCATTACACTTTCACAAATGTGCACTAGTATTCCTCTAATATGACTAATGTTACAATAATGTGCACTAATGATCTCTTAAGGAGCAGTTATGTACTACTAAAGTGCACTGAATTTTCACTAATAATGCATTAAGGTTCAACTCAACTACCATAACAATCATTAATGTGCACTAATGTTACAAACATGTGCACTAATGATCTCTTAAAAAGCAGGAATGTTCCATTAATGTGCACTAAAATTTCGTAAAATGCACCTATGTTCCAATTTACAACTCTAAAATCATTAATGTGCACTATAGTTCCACTAGTGTGCACTAGAATTTTACTAAGATGCACTAATGCTCTAGTAATGTGCACTAAAGATATCGAAAAGAGCACCTATGTCATATTATTGTGCACTAATATTCTACATATTAGCACTAGCATTACCTAAGGTGCACTAATGTTACACAAATATGCAATAATGTTCCACTGTAAGATAAAAGAAAAGTTAATTTCTCTACAAAAAATCACAACGTTCCAAAATTAATGAAAAACAACTTTTAAACAATTAGATGCTGTTTTCATTCATAACCATAAAGCTGATCGTTTCACAAAAATCCAGCAGCAATATTAACAGAACACATTCAGAGGAAATCCATGAGCCAATCGTCCTCATCACGCCACTGTTTCACTCCAAAACTAATCAGAATGTTTATAGACCACCCAAGTACTTCAGGTAGCTAATAAGATATAACATTCGTAAATTGCATCTATCCACTTTGAACGTAATTATTAAAAGCTTTAATGAAGCCAGTATTAGATTGTCCTCCAGAATCGGAATGTCAACCACCAAATTATTAGGGGGCAAGTTAAAAGAAAAATACCATTATGCATAAATTATAATGATCCGGATTTAATCTACCCTGTAAAGACTATATTAAAATAGCTAACACACTAACACTTTAACGATTTATATTCAAGTGTTCCATCAACCAGACAGTGATACCCTAACACATTGAACGCGCAGTAACATACTAATACAAAAAAAAAAAATTGTCAACAATTTAATGAAAACCAAAATAAAATACTAAATTAATTACGAAACTCACCAAACTGGCAAAAGGCAAAGGTGAAATAACTAAATAAATGAACCATAACCAGCAACATAAAAATATACAATGAATCTCATGGTGATACATTAATAGTAAAAACTAAATAAGTAACAACAAGTAACAGACAAGTGATTCATTATCTTAACGGTGATACATAATTTTAGCTACTGCACGCGCCTTAATACGCCTAACATCCTGACAGTGGTACTCTAAGCTTACAAACTGAATGCGTAACAAAAAACAAAAACAGCAAAATATTGTATCATATAATCGATAATACTCAAATCTTAATTACTAAAAACGCATGTCTAATAACGATAAAGAGTTGTATCAACCAGACGGTGATATCCTAATCTAAATGACTAAATACGTCATATTTAAAATCTGTAAAGTGTTGTATCAACCTAATGGTGATACCCTACTCTTAACAAACAAATGCATAATAGCCAGCAGCAGAAACTGTTGTATCAACCTAGCGGTGATACCCTAATCTTAACAAATAAATGCGTAATGGCCAGCGGCAGAAAACGGTTGTATCAACCTGATGGTGATACCGTAATCTTAATAACTAACGGGTCATATTTAATAACAATGAAGTGTTGTATCAACTGACGGTGATACCTTAATCTTGATAACTAAGCCGTAATATTTAATAACGGTGAAGAGATGTATCAACCTGGTAGTGATAACCTAATCACAATAACTAACGGGACATATTTAATAACGGTGAAGTGTTGTATCAATCTGACGGTGATATCCTAATCTTAATAACTAACGGGTCATATTTAATAACGGTGAAGTGTTGTATCAACCTGATGATAATACCATACTTTTAATAAAAAATGCATAATAGCCAGCAGCACACAACTGTTGTAACAACCTGATGGTGATCTCCTAATCTTAGTAACTAAGGGTCTTATTTAATAACAGTGAGGTGTTGTAATAACCTGATGGTGATACCCTAATCTTAATAACTAACGGGTCATATTTTAATAACGGTGAAGTATTGTATCAACTGATGGTGATACCTTAATCTTGTTAACTAACGCGTAAAATTTAATAACGGTAAAGTGTTGAATCAACCTGAAGGTGATACACTAATCTTAATAACTAACGTATCATATTTAATAACGATGAAGAGTTGTATAAACCTGATGGTGATACCCCACACTTAATAAATAACGGGACATATTTAATAACGGTGAAGTGTTGTATCAACCTGATGGTGATACCCTAATCTTAACAAACCAATGCGTAATAGCCAGCAGATGAAAACTGTTGTATCAACCTGATGGTGATACTCTAATCTTGATAACTAACGCGTAAAATTTAATAACGGTGAAGTGTTGTATATACCTGATGGTGATACGCTTCTCTTAACAAACAAATGCCTAATAGCCAGCAGATGAAAACTGTTTTATCAACCAGATGGTGATACTCTAATCTTAATAACTAACGGGTAATATTTAATAAAGGTGAAGTGTTGTATCAACTGACGGTGATACCATAATCTTGATAACTAACAGGTAAAATTTAATAACGGTGAAGTGTTGTATCAACCTGAAAGTGAAAAACTAATCATAATAACTAACATATCATATTTAATAACGGTAAAGTGTTGTATCAATCTGACGGTGATATCCCAATCTTAATAACTAACGGGTCATATTTAATAACGGTGAAGTGTTGTATCAACCTGATGATAATACCGTACTCTTAATAAACTAATGCATAATAGCCAGCAGCACACAACTGTTGTAACAACCTGATGGTGATCTCCTAATCTTAGTAACTAAGGGTCATCTTTAATAACGGTGAAGTGTTCTATCTACCTGATGGTGATACCCTAATCTTAACAAACAAATGCGTAATAGCCAGCAGATGAAAACTGTTGTATCAACCTAATGGTGATACTCTAATCTTAATAACTAACGCGTCATATTTAATAACTGTGAAGTGTTGTATCAACCTGATGGTGATACCTTAATCTTGATAACTAACGCGTAAAATTTAATAACGGTGAAGTGTTGCATAAACCTGATGGTGATACCCTTCTCTTAACAAACAAATGCCTAATAGCCAGCAGATGAAAACTGTTGTATCAACCTGATGGTGATACTATAATCTTAATAACTAACGCGTAATATTTAATAACGGTGACGGGTTGTATCAACCGGATGGTGATACCTTAATCTTAATAACTAACGGGTCTTATTTAATAACAGTGAAGTGTTGTAATAACCTGATGGTGATACCCTATTCTTAATAACTAACGGGTCATATTTAATAACGGTGAAGTATTGTATCAACTGATGGTGATACCTTAATCTTGATAACTAACGCGTAAAATTTAATAACGGTGAAGTGTTGTATCAACCTGAAGGTGATACACTAATCTTAATAACTAACGTATCATATTTAATAACGATGAAGAGTTGTATAAACCTGATGGTGATACCCCACACTTAATAAATAACGGGACATATTTAATAACGGTGAAGTGGTGTAACAACCTGATGGTGATACCCTAATCTTAACAAACAAATGCGTAATAGCCAGCAGATGAAAACTGTTGTATCAACTTAATGGTGATACTCTAATCTTAATAACTAACGCGTCATATTTAATAACGGTGAAGTGTTGTATAAACCTGATGGTGATACGCTTCTCTTAACAAACAAATGCCTAATAGCCAGCAGATGAAAACTGTTGTATCAACCTGATGGTGATACTCTAATCTTAATAACTAACGCGTCATATTTAATAACGGTGACGTGTTGTATCAACCGGATGGTGATACCTTAATCTTAATAACTAACGGGTCTTATTTAATAACAGTGAGGTGTTGTAATAACCTGATGGTGATACCCTAATCTTAATAACTAACGGGTCATATTATAATAACGGTGAAGTATTGTATCAACTGATGGTGATACCTTAATCTTGATAACTAACGCGTAAAATTTAATAACGGTAAAGTGTTGTATCAACCTGAAGGTGATACACTAATCTTAACAAACAAATGCCTAATAGCCAGCAGATGAAAACTGTTGTATCAACCTGATGGTGATACTCCAATCTTAATAACTAACGCGTCATATTTAATAACGGTGACGTGTTGTATCAACCGGATGGTGATACCCTAATCTTAATAACTAACGGGTCATATTTAATAACGGTGAAGTATTGTATCAACTGATGGTGATACCTTAATCTTGATAACTAACGCGGAAAATTTAATAACGGTGAAGTGTTGTATAAACCCATGGTGATACCCTTCTCTTAACAAACAATTGCCTAATAGCCAGCAGATGAAAACTGTTGTATCAATCTGACGGTGATATCCTAATCTTAATAACTAACGGGTCATGTTTAATAACGGTCAAGTGTTGTATCAACCTGATGATAATACCCTATTCTTAATAAACTAATGCATAATAGCCAGCAGCACACAACTGTTGTAACAACCTGATGGTGATCTCCTAATCTTAGTAACTAAGGGTCATCTTTAATAACGGTGAAGTGTTGTATCTACCTGATGGTGATACCTTAATCTTGATAACTAACGCGTAAAATTTAAAAACGGTGAAGTGTTGTATAAACCTGATGGTGATACCCTTCTCTTAACAAACAAATGCCTAATAGCCAGCAGATGAAAACTGTTGTATCAACCTGATAGTGATACTCTAATTTTAATAACTAACGCGTGATATTTAATAACGGTGACGTGTTGTATCAACCGGATGGTGATACCTTAATCTTAATAACTAACGGGTCTTATTTAATAACAGTGAAGTGTTGTAATAACCTGATGGTGATACCCTAATCTTAATAACTAACGTGTCATATTTAATAACGGTGAAGTATTGTATCAACTGATGGTGATACCTTAATCTTGATAACTAACGCGTAAAATTTAATAACGGTGAAGTGTTGTATCAACCTGAAGGTGATACACTAATCTTAATAACTAACGTATCATATTTAATAACGATGAAGTGTTATATAAACCTGATGGTGATACCCCACACTTAATAAATAACGGGACATATCTAATAACGGTGAAGTGTTGTATCAACCTGATGGTGATACCCTAATCTTAACAAACAAATGCGTAATAGCCAGCAGATGAAAACTATTGTATCAACCTGATAGTGATACTCTAATCTTAATTACTAACGCGTCATATTTAATAACAGTGAAGTGTTGTAATAACCTGATGGTGATACCCTAATCTTAATAACTAACGTGTCATATTTAATAACGGTGAAGTATTGTATCAACTGATGGTGATACCTTAATCTTGATAACTAACGCGTAAAATTTAATAACGGTGAAGTGTTGTATCAACCTGAAGGTGATACACTAATCTTAATAACTAACGTATCATATTTAATAACGATGAAGTGTTATATAAACCTGATGGTGATACCCCACACTTAATAAATAACGGGACATATCTAATAACGGTGAAGTGTTGTATCAACCTGATGGTGATACCCTAATCTTAACAAACAAATGCGTAATAGCCAGCAGATGAAAACTATTGTATCAACCTGATAGTGATACTCTAATCTTAATTACTAACGCGTCATATTTAATAACGGTGAAGTGTTGTATCAACTGGATGGTGATACCTTAATCTTAATAATTAACGGGTCTTATTTACGATATCTTATTATTCGTAATAACAGTGAAGTGTTGTAACAACCTGATAGTGATACCTTAATCTTGATAACTGAGGCGTAATATTTAATAACGGTGATGTGTTTTGTCAACCTGATGGTGATACCCTACTCTTAATAAACAAATGCGTAATAGTTTAAAACAGGAAGCAGATGTATCTACCTGGTGGTGATACCCTAATCTTAACAAATAAATGCGTAATAGCCAGCAGCAGAAAACTGTTGTATCAACCGGATGGTGATAACTAAATCTTAATAACTAACGTGTCTAATTTACGATATCTTATTACTCGTAATAACAGTGAAGTGTTGTAACAACCTGATAGTGATACCTTAATCTTGATAACTGAGGCGTAATATTTAATAACGGTGTTGTGTTGTATCTACCTGATGGTGATACCCTACCCTTCATAAACAAATGAGTAATAGCCAGCAGCAGAAAACTGTTGTATCAACCGGATGGTGATACCTTGATCTTAATAACTAACCGGCCTTATTTAATAACAGTTAAGAGTTGTAACAACCTGACGGTGATACCTTAATCTTGATAACTAACGCGTAAAATTTAATAACGGTGAAGTGTTGTATCAACCTGAAGGTGATACACTAATCTTAATAACTAACGTATCATATTTAATAACGATGAAGAGTTGTATAAACCTGATGGTGATACCCCACACTTAATAAATAACGGGACATATTTAATAACGGTGAAGTGGTGTAACAACCTGATGGTGATACCCTAATCTTAACAAACAAATGCGTAATAGCCAGCAGATGAAAACTGTTGTATCAACTTAATGGTGATACTCTAATCTTAATAACTAACGCGTCATATTTAATAACTGTGAAGTGTTGTATCAACCTGATGGTGATACCTTAATCTTGATAACTAACGCGTAAAATTTAATAACGGTGAAGTGTTGTATAAACCTGATGGTGATACGCTTCTCTTAACAAACAAATGCCTAATAGCCAGCAGATGAAAACTGTTGTATCAACCTGATGGTGATACTCTAATCTTAATAACTAACGCGTCATATTTAATAACGGTGACGTGTTGTATCAACCGGATGGTGATACCTTAATCTTAATAACTAACGGGTCTTATTTAATAACAGTGAGGTGTTGTAATAACCTGATGGTGATACCCTAATCTTAATAACTAACGGGTCATATTATAATAACGGTGAAGTATTGTATCAACTGATGGTGATACCTTAATCTTGATAACTAACGCGTAAAATTTAATAACGGTAAAGTGTTGTATCAACCTGAAGGTGATACACTAATCTTAACAAACAAATGCCTAATAGCCAGCAGATGAAAACATTTGTATCAACCTGATGGTGATACTCCAATCTTAATAACTAACGCGTCATATTTAATAACGGTGACGTGTTGTATCAACCGGATGGTGATACCCTAATCTTAATAACTAACGGGTCATATTTAATAACGGTGAAGTATTGTATCAACTGATGGTGATACCTTAATCTTGATAACTAACGCGGAAAATTTAATAACGGTGAAGTGTTGTATAAACCCATGGTGATACCCTTCTCTTAACAAACAATTGCCTAATAGCCAGCAGATGAAAACTGTTGTATCAATCTGACGGTGATATCCTAATCTTAATAACTAACGGGTCATGTTTAATAACGGTCAAGTGTTGTATCAACCTGATGATAATACCCTATTCTTAATAAACTAATGCATAATAGCCAGCAGCACACAACTGTTGTAACAACCTGATGGTGATCTCCTAATCTTAGTAACTAAGGGTCATCTTTAATAACGGTGAAGTGTTGTATCTACCTGATGGTGATACCTTAATCTTGATAAATAACGCGTAAAATTTAATAACGGTGAAGTGTTGTATAAACCTGATGGTGATACCCTTCTCTTAACAAACAAATGCCTAATAGCCAGCAGATGAAAACTGTTGTATCAACCTGATGGTGATACTCTAATCTTAATAACTAACGCGTGATATTTAATAACGGTGACGTGTTGTATCAACCGGATGGTGATACCTTAATCTTAATAACTAACGGGTCTTATTTAATAACAGTGAAGTGTTGTAATAACCTGATGGTGATACCCTAATCTTAATAACTAACGGGTCATATTTAATAACGGTGAAGTATTGTATCAACTGATGGTGATACCTTTATCTTGATAACTAACGCGTAAAATTTAATAACGGTGAAGTGTTGTATCAACCTGAAGGTGATACACTAATCTTAATAACTAACGTATCATATTTAATAACGATGAAGTGTTATATAAACCTGATGGTGATACCCCACACTTAATAAATAACGGGACATATCTAATAACGGTGAAGTGTTGTATCAACCTGATGGTGATACCCTAATCTTAACAAACAAATGCGTAATAGCCAGCAGATGAAAACTATTGTATCAACCTGTTAGTGATACTCTAATCTTAATTACTAACGCGTCATATTTAATAACGGTGAAGTGTTGTATCAACTGGATGGTGATACCTTAATCTTAATAATTAACGGGTCTTATTTACGATATCTTATTATTCGTAATAACAGTGAAGTGTTGTAACAACCTGATAGTGATACCTTAATCTTGATAACTGAGGCGTAATATTTAATAACGGTGATGTGTTTTGTCAACCTGATGGTGATACCCTACTCTTAATAAACAAATGCGTAATAGTTTAAAACAGGAAGCAGATGTATCTACCTGGTGGTGATACCCTAATCTTAACAAATAAATGCGTAATAGCCAGCAGCAGAAAACTGTTGTATCAACCGGATGGTGATAACTAAATCTTAATAACTAACGTGTCTAATTTACGATATCTTATTACTCGTAATAACAGTGAAGTGTTGTAACAACCTGATAGTGATACCTTAATCTTGATAACTGAGGCGTAATATTTAATAACGGTGTTGTGTTGTATCTACCTGATGGTGATACCCTACCCTTCATAAACAAATGAGTAATAGCCAGCAGCAGAAAACTGTTGTATCAACCGGATGGTGATACCTTGATCTTAATAACTAACCGGCCTTATTTAATAACAGTTAAGAGTTGTAACAACCTGACGGTGATACCTTAATCTTGATAACTAACGCGTAAAATTTAATAACGGTGAAGTGTTGTATCAACCTGAAGGTGATACACTAATCTTAATAACTAACGTATCATATTTAATAACGATGAAGAGTTGTATAAACCTGATGGTGATACCCCACACTTAATAAATAACGGGACATATTTAATAACGGTGAAGTGGTGTAACAACCTGATGGTGATACCCTAATCTTAACAAACAAATGCGTAATAGCCAGCAGATGAAAACTGTTGTATCAACTTAATGGTGATACTCTAATCTTAATAACTAACGCGTCATATTTAATAACTGTGAAGTGTTGTATCAACCTGATGGTGATACCTTAATCTTGATAACTAACGCGTAAAATTTAATAACGGTGAAGTGTTGTATAAACCTGATGGTGATACGCTTCTCTTAACAAACAAATGCCTAATAGCCAGCAGATGAAAACTGTTGTATCAACCTGATGGTGATACTCTAATCTTAATAACTAACGCGTCATATTTAATAACGGTGACGTGTTGTATCAACCGGATGGTGATACCTTAATCTTAATAACTAACGGGTCTTATTTAATAACAGTGAGGTGTTGTAATAACCTGATGGTGATACCCTAATCTTAATAACTAACGGGTCATATTATAATAACGGTGAAGTATTGTATCAACTGATGGTGATACCTTAATCTTGATAACTAACGCGTAAAATTTAATAACGGTAAAGTGTTGTATCAACCTGAAGGTGATACACTAATCTTAACAAACAAATGCCTAATAGCCAGCAGATGAAAACATTTGTATCAACCTGATGGTGATACTCCAATCTTAATAACTAACGCGTCATATTTAATAACGGTGACGTGTTGTATCAACCGGATGGTGATACCCTAATCTTAATAACTAACGGGTCATATTTAATAACGGTGAAGTATTGTATCAACTGATGGTGATACCTTAATCTTGATAACTAACGCGGAAAATTTAATAACGGTGAAGTGTTGTATAAACCCATGGTGATACCCTTCTCTTAACAAACAATTGCCTAATAGCCAGCAGATGAAAACTGTTGTATCAATCTGACGGTGATATCCTAATCTTAATAACTAACGGGTCATGTTTAATAACGGTCAAGTGTTGTATCAACCTGATGATAATACCCTATTCTTAATAAACTAATGCATAATAGCCAGCAGCACACAACTGTTGTAACAACCTGATGGTGATCTCCTAATCTTAGTAACTAAGGGTCATCTTTAATAACGGTGAAGTGTTGTATCTACCTGATGGTGATACCTTAATCTTGATAACTAACGCGTAAAATTTAATAACGGTGAAGTGTTGTATAAACCTGATGGTGATACCCTTCTCTTAACAAACAAATGCCTAATAGCCAGCAGATGAAAACTGTTGTATCAACCTGATGGTGATACTCTAATCTTAATAACTAACGCGTGATATTTAATTACGGTGACGTGTTGTATCAACCGGATGGTGATACCTTAATCTTAATAACTAACGGGTCTTATTTAATAACAGTGAAGTGTTGTAATAACCTGATGGTGATACCCTAATCTTAATAACTAACGGGTCATATTTAATAACGGTGAAGTATTGTATCAACTGATGGTGATACCTTTATCTTGATAACTAACGCGTAAAATTTAATAACGGTGAAGTGTTGTATCAACCTGAAGGTGATACACTAATCTTAATAACTAACGTATCATATTTAATAACGATGAAGTGTTATATAAACCTGATGGTGATACCCCACACTTAATAAATAACGGGACATATCTAATAACGGTGAAGTGTTGTATCAACCTGATGGTGATACCCTAATCTTAACAAACAAATGCGTAATAGCCAGCAGATGAAAACTATTGTATCAACCTGTTAGTGATACTCTAATCTTAATTACTAACGCGTCATATTTAATAACGGTGAAGTGTTGTATCAACTGGATGGTGATACCTTAATCTTAATAATTAACGGGTCTTATTTACGATATCTTATTATTCGTAATAACAGTGAAGTGTTGTAACAACCTGATAGTGATACCTTAATCTTGATAACTGAGGCGTAATATTTAATAACGGTGATGTGTTTTATCAACCTGATGGTGATACCCTACTCTTAATAAACAAATGCGTAATAGTTTAAAACAGGAAGCAGATGTATCTACCTGGTGGTGATACCCTAATCTTAACAAATAAATGCGTAATAGCCAGCAGCAGAAAACTGTTGTATCAACCGGATGGTGATAACTAAATCTTAATAACTAACGTGTCTAATTTACGATATCTTATTACTCGTAATAACAGTGAAGTGTTGTAACAACCTGATAGTGATACCTTAATCTTGATAACTGAGGCGTAATATTTAATAACGGTGTTGTGTTGTATCTACCTGATGGTGATACCCTACTCTTCATAAACAAATGAGTAATAGCCAGCAGCAGAAAACTGTTGTATCAACCGGATGGTGATACCTTGATCTTAATAACTAACCGGCCTTATTTAATAACAGTTAAGAGTTGTAACAACCTGACGGTGATACCTTAATCTTGATAACTAACGCGTAATATTTAATAACGGTGAAGTGTTGTATCAACCTGATGGTGATAACCTACAATACAAACAAATGCGTTATAGCCAAAAACAGGAAGCAGATGTATCTACCTGTCGGTGATACCCTAATCTTAACAAATAAATGCGTAATAGCCAGTAGCAGAAAACTGTTGTATCAACCGGATGGTGATACCTTAATCTTAATAACTAACGGGTCTTATTTACGATATCTTATTACTCGTAATAACAGTGAAGTGTTGTAACAACCTGATGGTGATACCTTAATCTTGATAACTAACGCGTAATATTTAATAACGGTGAAGAGTAGTATTAATCTTATGGTGATACCTTAATCTTAATAAACTGCGGGTCATATTTAATAACGGTGAAATGTTGTATCAACGTGATGGTGATACCTTAAACTTAATAACTAATGGGTCATATTTAATAACGGTGAAGTGTTGTATCAATCTAATGGTGATACCCAACTATTAATAAACAAATGCGTAATATCCAGCAGCAGAAAACTGTTGTATCAATTTGATGGTGATACTCTAATCTTAATAACTAACGAATTATATTTAATAACGGTGAAGTTTGTATCAACCTGATAGTTATACCTTAATCTTGATAACTGATGCGTAATATTTATTAACGGTGAAGAGTTGTATCAACCTGATGGTGATACCCTAATCATAATAACTAACGGGATATATTTAATAACGGTAAACCGTTGAATCAGCCTGATGGTGATACCCTTATCTTAGTAATTAAATGCGTCATATTTTAACACGGTAAAGTATTGTATCAATACCCTTATCTTAATAACGGGCGCGTAATATTTAATAACGGTGAAGTGTTGTATCTACCTGATGGTGATACCCAACTATTAATAAACAAATGCGTAATAGCCAGCAGCAGAAAACTGTTGTATCAACCTGATGGTGATACTCTAATCTTAATAACTAACGAATTATATTTAATAACGGTGAAGTTTGTATCAACCTGATAGTGATACCTTAATCTTGATAACTGATGCGTAATATTTATTAACGGTGAAGAGTTGTATCAACCTGATGGTGATACCCTAATCATAATAACTAACGGGATATATTTAATAACGGTAAACCGTTGAATCAGCCTGATGGTGATACCTTTATCTTAGTAATTAAATGCGTCATATTTTAACACGGTAAAGTATTGTATCAATACCCTTATCTTAATAACGGGCGCGCAATATTTAATAACGGTGAAGTGTTGTATCAACCTAATGGTGATACCCAACTATTAATAAACAAATGCGTAATAGCCAGCAGCAGAAAACTGTTGTATCAACCTGATGGTGATACTCTAATCTTAAAAACTAACGGGATATATTTAATAACGGTAAACCGTTGAATCAGCCTGATGGTGATACCCTTATCTTAGTAATTAAATGCGTCATATTTTAACACGGTAAAGTATTGTATCAATACCCTTATCTTAATAACGTGCGCGTAATATTTAATAACGGTTAAGTCTTGTGTCAACCTGATGGTGATACCCTAATCTTATTAACTAACGGGTCATATTTAATAAAGGTGAAATGTTCTATAAAACTAAAGTTGATCCCCTAATAATAATTTAAATTAAAGATTAAAGTACTTTAATCTTAATATCTAATCTGGTCATAGTTAGTAACACAAAAAGTTGTATTAACCTGATGGCGATACCCTAATCCTAATTACTAAACGCACATTCTGTTGAACAGATCACATTGTCAAAATAGAAACACATCTATCTATCATCGTACTGTATTCACAACATATAATTATTATTATAAAAAAATAAATAAACAAGTTTTGGTGTTGGACATAAACCTGGTTTAGTTTTATAGATTAACAGCCCAATGACGAAAACGATTGAGGGCCCTTACCCATGGACTGCCTCGGAAAAATTTTTGTTGCAGGATGAAATCAAGATAAATCTAATAGTTACATCTCTTAGTGAAATATTAGGGCAATTTACCTCTAATAATGTGCAAGAAAATTTCAGTAGTGTGCACTAATGAACCAATGATTTACACATATCGTCATGAATTATGCACCACCGCTCCATTAATGTGCATTAGCCTACTACACAGATGCACTAATGTTACAATAATGTGCACTATCGATCTCATAAAGAGCAAATATGTTCCATTAGAGAGCAAAGAAATTTCATTTTTCTGCACTAATGTTCCATTTAATTACCACAATAATAATTAAAGAGCACTAAAGTTCCATTAATGTGCATCAGTTCTATACTAAGATGCACTAATGTTACAATAATGTGCACTGATGATCTATTAAAGAGCAGTTATGTTCCATTAATGTGCAATGAAATTTCATTTATCTGCACTAATGTTCCATTTAAAGAGCACTAAAGTTCCATTAACGTGCATCAGTACTATACTAAGGTGCACTAATGTTACAATAATGTGCACTAATGATCTCCAATAAGAGCAAATATGTACCATTAATGTGCAATGATATTTCAATAATATGCACTAATGTTCCATTTAATTACCCCAATAATCATTAAAGAGCACTAATGTTCCATTAATGTGCATTAGTATACTAAGATGCACTAATGTTGCAATAATGTGCACTAATGATCTCTTAAAGAGCAAATATGTACCATTAATGTATAATGAAATTTCATTAATATGTACTAATGATCCATTTAATTACCCCAATAATCATTAAAGAGCACTAAAGTTCCATTAATATGCAACAGTACTATACTAACATGCACTAATGTCATAATAATGTGCACTAAAGAACTTTTAAAAAGCAGCAATCATCCATTAATGTGCACTGAAATTTAATTTATTAGCACCAGTAATAATGTTCCACTGTAAGATGACAGAAAATTCATTTACATTATAAAATAAAATGATGATTTAAAATCATTAAGAAATATTTTACAAAATTCTAAATAATTATTAGATACTTTCACAATTCATAACCATAAAGCTGATAGGATACACCCTAATAATATCTATACTCGCAATACAAAAATAATTGTATTAACCTGCTGGAGATACACTAAGATTTACAAACCCTATATCTAAACGCGTAAAGCTGGCATAAATAAAGAGTGGTATCATCCTGATGGATACACCCTAATAATATCTAAACTCGCATTAAATAAAAAGTTGTATCAACCTGCTGGTGATCCGCTAAAAATATCTAATGCTATATCTAAACGCGTAATGCTGGCAAAAATGAAGAGAGTGGTATCATCCTGATGGATACACCCTAATAATATCTAACTCGTAATAAATAAAAAGTTGTATCAACCTGCTGGTGATACACCAACATTAACTAACACTATATCTAAACGCGTAATGCTGGCATAAATAGAGAGTGGTATTATCCTGATGGAGACACCCTAATAATATCTAAACTCGTAATAAATAGAAAGTTGTATCAACCTGCTGGTGATACGCTAACAATAACTAACACTATATCTAAACGCGTAATGCTGGCATAAATAGAGAGTGGTATCATCCTGATGGAGACACCCTAATAATATCTAAACTTATAATAAATAAAAAAGTTGTATCATCTTGCTGGTGATACGCTAACAATAACACTATATCTAAACGCGTAATGCTGGCATAAATAGAGATTGGTATCATCCTGATGGAGACACCCTATTAATATCTAAACTCGTAATAAATAAAAAGTTTAATCAACCTGCTGGTGATACGCTATCAATAACTAACACTATATCGAATTCGTAAAGCTGGCAAAAATAGACAGTGGTATCATCATCATGTCGACACCCTAATAAACTCGTAACAACAAATGGTTGTATCTACCTGTTGGTGATACACAAACATTAACTAACACAATATCTAGACGCGTAATGCTGGCAAAAATGAAGAGAGTGGTATCATCCTGATGGAGACACCCCAATAATATCTACACTCACAATAAATAAAAAGTTGTATCAACCTGCTGGAAATACGCTAACAATAACTAACACTATATCTAAACGCATAATGCTGGAAAAATAGAAAGTGGTATCATTTTGATGGAGACACCCTAATAATATCTAAACTCGCAATAAATAAAAAGTTGTATCAATCTGCTGGTGATACGCTAACATTAACTAACACTATATCTAAACGCTTAATGCTGGCATAAATAGAGAGTGGTATTATCCTGATTGAGACACCCTAATAATATCTAAACTCGTAATAAATAAAAAGTTGTATTAACCTACTGGTGATACGCTAACAATAACTAACACTATATCTAAACGCGTAATGCTGGCATAAATAGAGAGTGGTATTATCCTGATGGAGACACCCTAATAATATCTAAACTCACAATGAATAAAAAGTTGTATCAACCTGCTGGTGATACGTTAACAATATCTAACACTGTATCTAAACGCGTAATGCTGGCATAAATAGAGAGTCGTATCATCCTGATGGAGACACCCTAATAATATCTAAACTCGAAATAAATAAAAAGTTGTATCATCTTGCTGGTGATACGCTAATAATAACTAACACTATATCTAAACGCGTAATGCTGGCATAAATAGAGAATGGTATCATCCTGATGGAGACACCCTATTAATATCTAAACTCGTAATAAATAAAAAGTTGTACCAACCTGCTGGTGATACGCTAACAATAACTAACACTATATCTAAACGCGTAATGCTGGCATAAATAGAGAGTGGTATTATCCTGATGGATACACCCTAATAATATCTAAACTCGTAATAAATAAAAAGTTGTATCAACCTGCTGGTGATACGCTAACAATAACTAACACTATATCTAAACGCGTAATGCTGGCATAAATAGAGAATGGTATTATTTTGATTGAGGCACCCTAATAATATCAAAACTCACAATAAATAAAAAGTTGTATCAACCTGCTGGTGATACACTAACATTATATCTAAACCCGTAATGCTGGCAAAAATAGAGAGTGGTACCATCCTGATGGAGACACCATAATAATATCTAAACTCGCAATAAAAAAAAGTTGTATCAACCTGCTGGTGATACGCTAACAATAACTAACACTATATCTAAACGCGTAATGCTGGCAAAAATAGAGAGTGGTATTATCCTGATGGAGACACCCTAATAATATCTAAACTCACAATAAATAAAAAGTTGTATCAACCTGCTGGTGATACACTAACATTAACTAACACTATATCTAAACGCGTAATGCTGGCATAAATAGAGAATGGTATCATCCTGATGGAGACACCCTATTAATATCTAAACTCGCGATAAATAAAAAGTTGTATCATCTTGCTGGTGATACACTAACAATAACTAACACTATATCTAAACGCGTAATGCTGGCATAAATAGAGAGTGGTACCATCCTGATGGAGACACCCTAATAATATCTAAACTTGCAATAAAAAAAAGTTGTATCAACCTGCTGGTGATACGCTAACAATAACTAACACTATATCTAAACGCGTAATGCTGGCAAAAATAGAGAGTGGTATTATCCTAATGGAGACACCCTAATAATATCTAAACTCACAATAAATAAAAAGTTGTATCAACCTGCTGGTGATACACTAACATTAACTAACACTATATCTAAACGCGCAATGCTGGCAAAAATAGAAAGTGGTATCATACTGATGGAGACACCCTAATAATATCTAAACTCGCAATAAATAAAAAGTTGTATCAACCTGCTGGTGATACGCTAACAATAACTAACACTATATCTAAACGCGCAATGCTGGCAAAAATAGAAAGTGGTATCATACTGATGGAGACACCCTAATAATATCTAAACTCGCAATAAATAAAAAGTTGTATCAACCTGCTGGTGATACGCTAACAATAACTAACACTATATCTAAACGCGTAATGCTGGCAAAAATAGAGAGTGGTATTATCCTGATGGAGACACCCTAATAATATCTAAACTCGCAATAAATAAAAAGTTGTATCAACTTGCTGGTGATACGCTAGCGATAACTAACACTATATCTAAACCCGTAATGCTGGCAAAAATAGAGAGTGGTACCATCCTGATGGAGACACCATAATAATATCTAAACTCGCAATAAAAAAAAGTTGTATCAACCTGCTGGTGATACGCTAACAATAACTAACACTATATCTAAACGCGTAATGCTGGCAAAAATAGAGAGTGGTATTATCCTGATGGAGACACCCTAATAATATCTAAACTCACAATAAATAAAAAGTTGTATCAACCTGCTGGTGATACACTAACATTAACTAACACTATATCTAAACGCGTAATGCTGGCATAAATAGAGAATGGTATCATCCTGATGGAGACACCCTATTAATATCTAAACTCGCAATAAATAAAAAGTTGTATCAACCTGCTGGTGATACCCTAACAATAACTAACACTATATCTAAACGCGTAATGCTGGCAAAAATAGAGAGTGGTATCATCCTGATGGAGACACCCTAATAATATCTAAACTCGCAATAAATAAAAAGTTGTATCAACCTGCTGGTGATACGCTAACAATAACTAACACTATATCAATCCCGTAATGCTGGCATAAATAGAGAGTGGTATCATCCTGTTGGAGACACCCAAATAATATCTAAACTCGCAATAAATAAAAAGTTGTATCATCCTGCTGGTGATACGCTAACAATAACTAACACTATATCTAAACGCGCAATGCTGGCAAAAATAGAAAGTGGTATCATACTGATGGAGACACCCTAATAATATCTAAACTCGCAATAAATAAAAAGTTGTATCAACCTGCTGGTGATACGCTAACAATAACTAACACTATATCTAAACGCGTAATGCTGGCAAAAATAGAGATTGGTATCATCCTGATGGAGACACCCTAATAATATCTAAATTCCCAATAAATAAAAAGTTGTATCAACCTGCTGGTGATACGCTAACAATAACTAACACTATATCTAAACGCGTAATGCTGGCATAAATAGAGAATGGTATCATCCTGATGGAGACACCCTATTAATATCTAAACTCGCAATAAATAAAAAGTTGTATCAACCTGCTGGTGATACCCTAACAATAACTAACACTATATCTAAACGCGTAATGCTGGCAAAAATAGAGAGTGGTATCATCCTGATGGAGACACCCTAATAATATCTAAACTCGCAATAAATAAAAAGTTGTATCAACCTGCTGGTGATACGCTAACAATAACTAACACTATATCAATCCCGTAATGCTGGCATAAATAGAGAGTGGTATCATCCTGTTGGAGACACCCAAATAATATCTAAACTCGCAATAAATAAAAAGTTGTATCAACCTGCTGGTGATACGCTAACAATAACTAACACTATATCTAAACGCGCAATGCTGGCAAATATAGAAAGTGGTATCATACTGATGGAGACACCCTAATAATATCTAAACTCGCAATAAATAAAAAGTTGTATCAACCTGCTGGTGATACGCTAACAATAACTAACACTATATCTAAACGCGTAATGCTGGCAAAAATAGAGATTGGTATCATCCTGATGGAGACACCCTAATAATATCTAAATTCCCAATAAATAAAAAGTTGTATCAACCTGCTGGTGATACGCTAACAATAACTAACACTATATCTAAACGCGTAATGCTGGCAAAAATAGAAAGTGGTATCATCCTGATGGAGACACCCTAATAATATCTAAACTCGCAATAAATAAAAAGTTGTATCAACTTGCTGGTGATACGCTAGCGATAACTAACACTATATCTAAACCCGTAATGCTGGCATAAATAGAGAGTGGTATCATCCTGATGGAGACACCCTAATAATATCTAAACTCGCAATAAATAAAAAGTTGTATTAACCTGCTGGTGATACGCTAACAATAACTAACACTATATCTAAACGCGTAATGCTGGCAAAAATAGAGAGTGGTATCATCCTGATGGAGATACCCTAATAATATCTAAACTCGCAATAAATAAAAAGTTGTATCAACCTGCTGGTGATACGCTAACAATAACTAACACTATATGTAAACGCGTAATGCTGGCAAAAATAGAGATTGGTATCATTCTGTTGGAGACACCCTAATAATATCTAAACACGCAATAAATAAAAAGTTGTATCATCTTGCTGGTGATACACTAACAATAACTAACACTATATCTAAACGCGTAATGATGGCATAAATAGAGAATGGTATCATCCTGATGGAGACACCCTATTAATATCTAAACACGTAATAAATAAAAAGTTGTATCAACCTGCTGGTGAAACGCTAACAATAACTAACACTATATCTATACGCGTAATGCTGGCATAAATAGAGAGTGGTATCATCCTGTTGGAGACACCCTAATAATATCTAATCTCGCAATAAATAAAAAGTTGTATCATCTTGCTGGTGATACGCTAACAATAACTAACACTATATCTAAACCCGTAATGCTGGCATAAATAGAGAATGGTATAATCCTGATGGAGACACCCTATTAATTTCTAAACTCGCAATAAATAAAAAGTTGGATCAACCTGCTGGTGATACGCTAACAATAACTAACTTTATATCTAAACGCGTAATGCTGGCATAATTAGAGAGTGGTATCATCCTGATGGAGTCACCCTAATAATATCTAAATTCGTAATAAATAAAAAGTTGTATCAACCTGCTGGTGATACGCTAACAATAACTAACACT
This sequence comes from Rhodnius prolixus, assembly GCF_049639745.1. Lineage (NCBI taxonomy): Eukaryota > Metazoa > Arthropoda > Insecta > Hemiptera > Reduviidae > Rhodnius > Rhodnius prolixus. Next base: position 5,480,892 of record NW_027411583.1, on the reverse strand, counting down.
ATATCTGAACGCGTAATGCTGGCATAAATAGAGAGTGGTGTCAACCTGATGGAGACACCCTAACAAAATCTAAACTCGCAATGAGTAAAAAGTTGTATCATTTTGCTGGTGATACACTAATATTGAATATAAATGCGTAATACTGGCAGTAAATAAGTGTTGTGTTGGGTGCATGGTGTACTGAGCTGTGGTACCCGTGGGGTCGCTACTTCCCAAGCGACTGCATGCATCAATCGCTCCATGCGGGCTTCTTTTAGAAGTGTTTTCAGAAATAGAAGTAGCATTTAATGATGAAAAAAAATCATATTCTTCCAATAAATTTTTTAGCAGGGTGTGCAGGCTTGAGCGGGAGAATAAGAATGTGGCTTCAATGTAAAGTCTTGGAAGTCAACCTTATTGACGGTTAGTCTAGAAATCTAATCCTCAATGGTTCAGCGAATTCAGTTGTGCGGGCGGCAAAATGATTAAGTAGTATCTATCTATTCACTCAGGTCCCTAGACAGATAATTTTAATATTGCAGTAGGTGATGATAACGTGTTACAGTGAGCTATAGATGTCTTCCAGTTCTGAATGTAGTTTAGTCCTCACGTAGTTACTTTAACTTATATACGATTTTTGCTTAGAAGATCTTACAGATCACTGCAGATGGAACCAATTCGAATTGCTGCCGAAATTGAATACTTCAACTACTTTAATAAACAATTAAATCGTAAAGACTTTGTCACAATCCTAATAAATATTTGGGTTGAGGACGACCTTAAGAAGATGACAAGAAATGGTAAATGGTATCTAACTACTGGGAAGTATTCTTAGCTACTTCAATAAGGGTGAAGGTTTCTTTTGGTACCATAGTGTCTCAGAAATGTTGTGTTCAGTCAGACTTACGCAGCTGCCAGAATACTCTGAAATGTATTGGACTACTGCTAACCTGAGTCTTCATTCTCAAGAAATGTCCACTCAGAATACTTGATGGAAGTGGAAGTGGTACTGGCTCTGTTAGCCTGCTCCGGGGAGCAGTTGTCCGGGGGGCACCTCGAGGAGGTAGAGCTCAGATTTTTGCCCCCCAAAATGCCATCCTGCCTTTAATATCGTATTCCAACTGGTTTTCATCCTCTATTAAGCAAGCGTAGTAGCAAATCTTTTTAACAATGGAGATGCATTACCTGCGATGTTCAGAGGGGGAAGGAGAAAACCAGCTTTGGACCCGTTAAGGAATACGATTATACGGAGTTTGGGTAAGGTAATGGACAAATAGCAAAAATGGCAGAATACAGGATACGCTATTTGTGAAGAACTGTGCTTGGGAAAAAACAGTTAAATGTAATCTTGGGCTCGCTCAAGCAATAGACAATAAACCAAGTGATAAATAAGAAATAGCAAAGAAAATATGAACCTTGAAGAAATTGAAAAATACAGTATCCACTTGGTGGTAATGAACTAAGATTAAACATGACGCGCATCCTATATATTAACGGAAAAATGTCTCACCTACCTCACGGTGAAACACTAACATACCAACAATGTAATACTCTAAATAAAGTAAATTAGAGAACCTAACTTGGAAGAAACCAAACAAACAATGTGGCACCTAAAGTAGCTGGTTAGCTAGGGAGTTAAACAGAGCTATGACGCGAACGATTGAGGGCCCTTACTCACGAATTGCCTCCGATAGTGTACTGTTAATGTGGTGCTGGAAGAATTTAAGACAAATCTAGTAGATACATCTCACAGTGAAATATTAGTGCATAAAAGCTACACTAATTCGCACCTAAGTTCAACTAGTTTACACTAATGTTACAATTAGTGTGCCTTCTAATCGTCTAATCTTCATCAATGTGCATTACACTTTCACAAATGTGCACTAGTATTCCTCTAATATGACTAATGTTACAATAATGTGCACTAATGATCTCTTAAGGAGCAGTTATGTACTACTAAAGTGCACTGAATTTTCACTAATAATGCATTAAGGTTCAACTCAACTACCATAACAATCATTAATGTGCACTAATGTTACAAACATGTGCACTAATGATCTCTTAAAAAGCAGGAATGTTCCATTAATGTGCACTAAAATTTCATAAAATGCACCTATGTTCCAATTTACAACTCTAAAATCATTAATGTGCACTATAGTTCCACTAGTGTGCACTAGAATTTTACTAAGATGCACTAATGCTCTAGTAATGTGCACTAAAGATATCGAAAAGAGCACCTATGTCATATTATTGTGCACTAATATTCTACATATTAGCACTAGCATTACCTAAGGTGCACTAATGTTACACAAATATGCAATAATGTTCCACTGTAAGATAAAAGAAAAGTTAATTTCTCTACAAAAAATCACAACGTTCCAAAATTAATGAAAAACAACTTTTAAACAATTAGATGCTGTTTTCATTCATAACCATAAAGCTGATCGTTTCACAAAAATCCAGCAGCAATATTAACAGAACACATTCAGAGGAAATCCATGAGCCAATCGTCCTCATCACGCCACTGTTTCACTCCAAAACTAATCAGAATGTTTATAGACCACCCAAGTACTTCAGGTAGCTAATAAGATATAACATTCGTAAATTGCATCTATCCACTTTGAACGTAATTATTAAAAGCTTTAATGAAGCCAGTATTAGATTGTCCTCCAGAATCGGAATGTCAACCACCAAATTATTAGGGGGCAAGTTAAAAGAAAAATACCATTATGCATAAATTATAATGATCCGGATTTAATCTACCCTGTAAAGACTATATTAAAATAGCTAACACACTAACACTTTAACGATTTATATTCAAGTGTTCCATCAACCAGACAGTGATACCCTAACACATTGAACGCGCAGTAACATACTAATACAAAAAAAAAAAATTGTCAACAATTTAATGAAAACCAAAATAAAATACTAAATTAATTACGAAACTCACCAAACTGGCAAAAGGCAAAGGTGAAATAACTAAATAAATGAACCATAACCAGCAACATAAAAATATACAATGAATCTCATGGTGATACATTAATAGTAAAAACTAAATAAGTAACAACAAGTAACAGACAAGTGATTCATTATCTTAACGGTGATACATAATTTTAGCTACTGCACGCGCCTTAATACGCCTAACATCCTGACAGTGGTACTCTAAGCTTACAAACTGAATGCGTAACAAAAAACAAAAACAGCAAAATATTGTATCATATAATCGATAATACTCAAATCTTAATTACTAAAAACGCATGTCTAATAACGATAAAGAGTTGTATCAACCAGACGGTGATATCCTAATCTAAATGACTAAATACGTCATATTTAAAATCTGTAAAGTGTTGTATCAACCTAATGGTGATACCCTACTCTTAACAAACAAATGCATAATAGCCAGCAGCAGAAACTGTTGTATCAACCTAGCGGTGATACCCTAATCTTAACAAATAAATGCGTAATGGCCAGCGGCAGAAAACGGTTGTATCAACCTGATGGTGATACCGTAATCTTAATAACTAACGGGTCATATTTAATAACAATGAAGTGTTGTATCAACTGACGGTGATACCTTAATCTTGATAACTAAGCCGTAATATTTAATAACGGTGAAGAGATGTATCAACCTGGTAGTGATAACCTAATCACAATAACTAACGGGACATATTTAATAACGGTGAAGTGTTGTATCAATCTGACGGTGATATCCTAATCTTAATAACTAACGGGTCATATTTAATAACGGTGAAGTGTTGTATCAACCTGATGATAATACCATACTTTTAATAAAAAATGCATAATAGCCAGCAGCACACAACTGTTGTAACAACCTGATGGTGATCTCCTAATCTTAGTAACTAAGGGTCTTATTTAATAACAGTGAGGTGTTGTAATAACCTGATGGTGATACCCTAATCTTAATAACTAACGGGTCATATTTTAATAACGGTGAAGTATTGTATCAACTGATGGTGATACCTTAATCTTGTTAACTAACGCGTAAAATTTAATAACGGTAAAGTGTTGAATCAACCTGAAGGTGATACACTAATCTTAATAACTAACGTATCATATTTAATAACGATGAAGAGTTGTATAAACCTGATGGTGATACCCCACACTTAATAAATAACGGGACATATTTAATAACGGTGAAGTGTTGTATCAACCTGATGGTGATACCCTAATCTTAACAAACCAATGCGTAATAGCCAGCAGATGAAAACTGTTGTATCAACCTGATGGTGATACTCTAATCTTGATAACTAACGCGTAAAATTTAATAACGGTGAAGTGTTGTATATACCTGATGGTGATACGCTTCTCTTAACAAACAAATGCCTAATAGCCAGCAGATGAAAACTGTTTTATCAACCAGATGGTGATACTCTAATCTTAATAACTAACGGGTAATATTTAATAAAGGTGAAGTGTTGTATCAACTGACGGTGATACCATAATCTTGATAACTAACAGGTAAAATTTAATAACGGTGAAGTGTTGTATCAACCTGAAAGTGAAAAACTAATCATAATAACTAACATATCATATTTAATAACGGTAAAGTGTTGTATCAATCTGACGGTGATATCCCAATCTTAATAACTAACGGGTCATATTTAATAACGGTGAAGTGTTGTATCAACCTGATGATAATACCGTACTCTTAATAAACTAATGCATAATAGCCAGCAGCACACAACTGTTGTAACAACCTGATGGTGATCTCCTAATCTTAGTAACTAAGGGTCATCTTTAATAACGGTGAAGTGTTCTATCTACCTGATGGTGATACCCTAATCTTAACAAACAAATGCGTAATAGCCAGCAGATGAAAACTGTTGTATCAACCTAATGGTGATACTCTAATCTTAATAACTAACGCGTCATATTTAATAACTGTGAAGTGTTGTATCAACCTGATGGTGATACCTTAATCTTGATAACTAACGCGTAAAATTTAATAACGGTGAAGTGTTGCATAAACCTGATGGTGATACCCTTCTCTTAACAAACAAATGCCTAATAGCCAGCAGATGAAAACTGTTGTATCAACCTGATGGTGATACTATAATCTTAATAACTAACGCGTAATATTTAATAACGGTGACGGGTTGTATCAACCGGATGGTGATACCTTAATCTTAATAACTAACGGGTCTTATTTAATAACAGTGAAGTGTTGTAATAACCTGATGGTGATACCCTATTCTTAATAACTAACGGGTCATATTTAATAACGGTGAAGTATTGTATCAACTGATGGTGATACCTTAATCTTGATAACTAACGCGTAAAATTTAATAACGGTGAAGTGTTGTATCAACCTGAAGGTGATACACTAATCTTAATAACTAACGTATCATATTTAATAACGATGAAGAGTTGTATAAACCTGATGGTGATACCCCACACTTAATAAATAACGGGACATATTTAATAACGGTGAAGTGGTGTAACAACCTGATGGTGATACCCTAATCTTAACAAACAAATGCGTAATAGCCAGCAGATGAAAACTGTTGTATCAACTTAATGGTGATACTCTAATCTTAATAACTAACGCGTCATATTTAATAACGGTGAAGTGTTGTATAAACCTGATGGTGATACGCTTCTCTTAACAAACAAATGCCTAATAGCCAGCAGATGAAAACTGTTGTATCAACCTGATGGTGATACTCTAATCTTAATAACTAACGCGTCATATTTAATAACGGTGACGTGTTGTATCAACCGGATGGTGATACCTTAATCTTAATAACTAACGGGTCTTATTTAATAACAGTGAGGTGTTGTAATAACCTGATGGTGATACCCTAATCTTAATAACTAACGGGTCATATTATAATAACGGTGAAGTATTGTATCAACTGATGGTGATACCTTAATCTTGATAACTAACGCGTAAAATTTAATAACGGTAAAGTGTTGTATCAACCTGAAGGTGATACACTAATCTTAACAAACAAATGCCTAATAGCCAGCAGATGAAAACTGTTGTATCAACCTGATGGTGATACTCCAATCTTAATAACTAACGCGTCATATTTAATAACGGTGACGTGTTGTATCAACCGGATGGTGATACCCTAATCTTAATAACTAACGGGTCATATTTAATAACGGTGAAGTATTGTATCAACTGATGGTGATACCTTAATCTTGATAACTAACGCGGAAAATTTAATAACGGTGAAGTGTTGTATAAACCCATGGTGATACCCTTCTCTTAACAAACAATTGCCTAATAGCCAGCAGATGAAAACTGTTGTATCAATCTGACGGTGATATCCTAATCTTAATAACTAACGGGTCATGTTTAATAACGGTCAAGTGTTGTATCAACCTGATGATAATACCCTATTCTTAATAAACTAATGCATAATAGCCAGCAGCACACAACTGTTGTAACAACCTGATGGTGATCTCCTAATCTTAGTAACTAAGGGTCATCTTTAATAACGGTGAAGTGTTGTATCTACCTGATGGTGATACCTTAATCTTGATAACTAACGCGTAAAATTTAAAAACGGTGAAGTGTTGTATAAACCTGATGGTGATACCCTTCTCTTAACAAACAAATGCCTAATAGCCAGCAGATGAAAACTGTTGTATCAACCTGATAGTGATACTCTAATTTTAATAACTAACGCGTGATATTTAATAACGGTGACGTGTTGTATCAACCGGATGGTGATACCTTAATCTTAATAACTAACGGGTCTTATTTAATAACAGTGAAGTGTTGTAATAACCTGATGGTGATACCCTAATCTTAATAACTAACGTGTCATATTTAATAACGGTGAAGTATTGTATCAACTGATGGTGATACCTTAATCTTGATAACTAACGCGTAAAATTTAATAACGGTGAAGTGTTGTATCAACCTGAAGGTGATACACTAATCTTAATAACTAACGTATCATATTTAATAACGATGAAGTGTTATATAAACCTGATGGTGATACCCCACACTTAATAAATAACGGGACATATCTAATAACGGTGAAGTGTTGTATCAACCTGATGGTGATACCCTAATCTTAACAAACAAATGCGTAATAGCCAGCAGATGAAAACTATTGTATCAACCTGATAGTGATACTCTAATCTTAATTACTAACGCGTCATATTTAATAACAGTGAAGTGTTGTAATAACCTGATGGTGATACCCTAATCTTAATAACTAACGTGTCATATTTAATAACGGTGAAGTATTGTATCAACTGATGGTGATACCTTAATCTTGATAACTAACGCGTAAAATTTAATAACGGTGAAGTGTTGTATCAACCTGAAGGTGATACACTAATCTTAATAACTAACGTATCATATTTAATAACGATGAAGTGTTATATAAACCTGATGGTGATACCCCACACTTAATAAATAACGGGACATATCTAATAACGGTGAAGTGTTGTATCAACCTGATGGTGATACCCTAATCTTAACAAACAAATGCGTAATAGCCAGCAGATGAAAACTATTGTATCAACCTGATAGTGATACTCTAATCTTAATTACTAACGCGTCATATTTAATAACGGTGAAGTGTTGTATCAACTGGATGGTGATACCTTAATCTTAATAATTAACGGGTCTTATTTACGATATCTTATTATTCGTAATAACAGTGAAGTGTTGTAACAACCTGATAGTGATACCTTAATCTTGATAACTGAGGCGTAATATTTAATAACGGTGATGTGTTTTGTCAACCTGATGGTGATACCCTACTCTTAATAAACAAATGCGTAATAGTTTAAAACAGGAAGCAGATGTATCTACCTGGTGGTGATACCCTAATCTTAACAAATAAATGCGTAATAGCCAGCAGCAGAAAACTGTTGTATCAACCGGATGGTGATAACTAAATCTTAATAACTAACGTGTCTAATTTACGATATCTTATTACTCGTAATAACAGTGAAGTGTTGTAACAACCTGATAGTGATACCTTAATCTTGATAACTGAGGCGTAATATTTAATAACGGTGTTGTGTTGTATCTACCTGATGGTGATACCCTACCCTTCATAAACAAATGAGTAATAGCCAGCAGCAGAAAACTGTTGTATCAACCGGATGGTGATACCTTGATCTTAATAACTAACCGGCCTTATTTAATAACAGTTAAGAGTTGTAACAACCTGACGGTGATACCTTAATCTTGATAACTAACGCGTAAAATTTAATAACGGTGAAGTGTTGTATCAACCTGAAGGTGATACACTAATCTTAATAACTAACGTATCATATTTAATAACGATGAAGAGTTGTATAAACCTGATGGTGATACCCCACACTTAATAAATAACGGGACATATTTAATAACGGTGAAGTGGTGTAACAACCTGATGGTGATACCCTAATCTTAACAAACAAATGCGTAATAGCCAGCAGATGAAAACTGTTGTATCAACTTAATGGTGATACTCTAATCTTAATAACTAACGCGTCATATTTAATAACTGTGAAGTGTTGTATCAACCTGATGGTGATACCTTAATCTTGATAACTAACGCGTAAAATTTAATAACGGTGAAGTGTTGTATAAACCTGATGGTGATACGCTTCTCTTAACAAACAAATGCCTAATAGCCAGCAGATGAAAACTGTTGTATCAACCTGATGGTGATACTCTAATCTTAATAACTAACGCGTCATATTTAATAACGGTGACGTGTTGTATCAACCGGATGGTGATACCTTAATCTTAATAACTAACGGGTCTTATTTAATAACAGTGAGGTGTTGTAATAACCTGATGGTGATACCCTAATCTTAATAACTAACGGGTCATATTATAATAACGGTGAAGTATTGTATCAACTGATGGTGATACCTTAATCTTGATAACTAACGCGTAAAATTTAATAACGGTAAAGTGTTGTATCAACCTGAAGGTGATACACTAATCTTAACAAACAAATGCCTAATAGCCAGCAGATGAAAACATTTGTATCAACCTGATGGTGATACTCCAATCTTAATAACTAACGCGTCATATTTAATAACGGTGACGTGTTGTATCAACCGGATGGTGATACCCTAATCTTAATAACTAACGGGTCATATTTAATAACGGTGAAGTATTGTATCAACTGATGGTGATACCTTAATCTTGATAACTAACGCGGAAAATTTAATAACGGTGAAGTGTTGTATAAACCCATGGTGATACCCTTCTCTTAACAAACAATTGCCTAATAGCCAGCAGATGAAAACTGTTGTATCAATCTGACGGTGATATCCTAATCTTAATAACTAACGGGTCATGTTTAATAACGGTCAAGTGTTGTATCAACCTGATGATAATACCCTATTCTTAATAAACTAATGCATAATAGCCAGCAGCACACAACTGTTGTAACAACCTGATGGTGATCTCCTAATCTTAGTAACTAAGGGTCATCTTTAATAACGGTGAAGTGTTGTATCTACCTGATGGTGATACCTTAATCTTGATAAATAACGCGTAAAATTTAATAACGGTGAAGTGTTGTATAAACCTGATGGTGATACCCTTCTCTTAACAAACAAATGCCTAATAGCCAGCAGATGAAAACTGTTGTATCAACCTGATGGTGATACTCTAATCTTAATAACTAACGCGTGATATTTAATAACGGTGACGTGTTGTATCAACCGGATGGTGATACCTTAATCTTAATAACTAACGGGTCTTATTTAATAACAGTGAAGTGTTGTAATAACCTGATGGTGATACCCTAATCTTAATAACTAACGGGTCATATTTAATAACGGTGAAGTATTGTATCAACTGATGGTGATACCTTTATCTTGATAACTAACGCGTAAAATTTAATAACGGTGAAGTGTTGTATCAACCTGAAGGTGATACACTAATCTTAATAACTAACGTATCATATTTAATAACGATGAAGTGTTATATAAACCTGATGGTGATACCCCACACTTAATAAATAACGGGACATATCTAATAACGGTGAAGTGTTGTATCAACCTGATGGTGATACCCTAATCTTAACAAACAAATGCGTAATAGCCAGCAGATGAAAACTATTGTATCAACCTGTTAGTGATACTCTAATCTTAATTACTAACGCGTCATATTTAATAACGGTGAAGTGTTGTATCAACTGGATGGTGATACCTTAATCTTAATAATTAACGGGTCTTATTTACGATATCTTATTATTCGTAATAACAGTGAAGTGTTGTAACAACCTGATAGTGATACCTTAATCTTGATAACTGAGGCGTAATATTTAATAACGGTGATGTGTTTTGTCAACCTGATGGTGATACCCTACTCTTAATAAACAAATGCGTAATAGTTTAAAACAGGAAGCAGATGTATCTACCTGGTGGTGATACCCTAATCTTAACAAATAAATGCGTAATAGCCAGCAGCAGAAAACTGTTGTATCAACCGGATGGTGATAACTAAATCTTAATAACTAACGTGTCTAATTTACGATATCTTATTACTCGTAATAACAGTGAAGTGTTGTAACAACCTGATAGTGATACCTTAATCTTGATAACTGAGGCGTAATATTTAATAACGGTGTTGTGTTGTATCTACCTGATGGTGATACCCTACCCTTCATAAACAAATGAGTAATAGCCAGCAGCAGAAAACTGTTGTATCAACCGGATGGTGATACCTTGATCTTAATAACTAACCGGCCTTATTTAATAACAGTTAAGAGTTGTAACAACCTGACGGTGATACCTTAATCTTGATAACTAACGCGTAAAATTTAATAACGGTGAAGTGTTGTATCAACCTGAAGGTGATACACTAATCTTAATAACTAACGTATCATATTTAATAACGATGAAGAGTTGTATAAACCTGATGGTGATACCCCACACTTAATAAATAACGGGACATATTTAATAACGGTGAAGTGGTGTAACAACCTGATGGTGATACCCTAATCTTAACAAACAAATGCGTAATAGCCAGCAGATGAAAACTGTTGTATCAACTTAATGGTGATACTCTAATCTTAATAACTAACGCGTCATATTTAATAACTGTGAAGTGTTGTATCAACCTGATGGTGATACCTTAATCTTGATAACTAACGCGTAAAATTTAATAACGGTGAAGTGTTGTATAAACCTGATGGTGATACGCTTCTCTTAACAAACAAATGCCTAATAGCCAGCAGATGAAAACTGTTGTATCAACCTGATGGTGATACTCTAATCTTAATAACTAACGCGTCATATTTAATAACGGTGACGTGTTGTATCAACCGGATGGTGATACCTTAATCTTAATAACTAACGGGTCTTATTTAATAACAGTGAGGTGTTGTAATAACCTGATGGTGATACCCTAATCTTAATAACTAACGGGTCATATTATAATAACGGTGAAGTATTGTATCAACTGATGGTGATACCTTAATCTTGATAACTAACGCGTAAAATTTAATAACGGTAAAGTGTTGTATCAACCTGAAGGTGATACACTAATCTTAACAAACAAATGCCTAATAGCCAGCAGATGAAAACATTTGTATCAACCTGATGGTGATACTCCAATCTTAATAACTAACGCGTCATATTTAATAACGGTGACGTGTTGTATCAACCGGATGGTGATACCCTAATCTTAATAACTAACGGGTCATATTTAATAACGGTGAAGTATTGTATCAACTGATGGTGATACCTTAATCTTGATAACTAACGCGGAAAATTTAATAACGGTGAAGTGTTGTATAAACCCATGGTGATACCCTTCTCTTAACAAACAATTGCCTAATAGCCAGCAGATGAAAACTGTTGTATCAATCTGACGGTGATATCCTAATCTTAATAACTAACGGGTCATGTTTAATAACGGTCAAGTGTTGTATCAACCTGATGATAATACCCTATTCTTAATAAACTAATGCATAATAGCCAGCAGCACACAACTGTTGTAACAACCTGATGGTGATCTCCTAATCTTAGTAACTAAGGGTCATCTTTAATAACGGTGAAGTGTTGTATCTACCTGATGGTGATACCTTAATCTTGATAACTAACGCGTAAAATTTAATAACGGTGAAGTGTTGTATAAACCTGATGGTGATACCCTTCTCTTAACAAACAAATGCCTAATAGCCAGCAGATGAAAACTGTTGTATCAACCTGATGGTGATACTCTAATCTTAATAACTAACGCGTGATATTTAATTACGGTGACGTGTTGTATCAACCGGATGGTGATACCTTAATCTTAATAACTAACGGGTCTTATTTAATAACAATGAAGTGTTGTAATAACCTGATGGTGATACCCTAATCTTAATAACTAACGGGTCATATTTAATAACGGTGAAGTATTGTATCAACTGATGGTGATACCTTTATCTTGATAACTAACGCGTAAAATTTAATAACGGTGAAGTGTTGTATCAACCTGAAGGTGATACACTAATCTTAATAACTAACGTATCATATTTAATAACGATGAAGTGTTATATAAACCTGATGGTGATACCCCACACTTAATAAATAACGGGACATATCTAATAACGGTGAAGTGTTGTATCAACCTGATGGTGATACCCTAATCTTAACAAACAAATGCGTAATAGCCAGCAGATGAAAACTATTGTATCAACCTGTTAGTGATACTCTAATCTTAATTACTAACGCGTCATATTTAATAACGGTGAAGTGTTGTATCAACTGGATGGTGATACCTTAATCTTAATAATTAACGGGTCTTATTTACGATATCTTATTATTCGTAATAACAGTGAAGTGTTGTAACAACCTGATAGTGATACCTTAATCTTGATAACTGAGGCGTAATATTTAATAACGGTGATGTGTTTTATCAACCTGATGGTGATACCCTACTCTTAATAAACAAATGCGTAATAGTTTAAAACAGGAAGCAGATGTATCTACCTGGTGGTGATACCCTAATCTTAACAAATAAATGCGTAATAGCCAGCAGCAGAAAACTGTTGTATCAACCGGATGGTGATAACTAAATCTTAATAACTAACGTGTCTAATTTACGATATCTTATTACTCGTAATAACAGTGAAGTGTTGTAACAACCTGATAGTGATACCTTAATCTTGATAACTGAGGCGTAATATTTAATAACGGTGTTGTGTTGTATCTACCTGATGGTGATACCCTACTCTTCATAAACAAATGAGTAATAGCCAGCAGCAGAAAACTGTTGTATCAACCGGATGGTGATACCTTGATCTTAATAACTAACCGGCCTTATTTAATAACAGTTAAGAGTTGTAACAACCTGACGGTGATACCTTAATCTTGATAACTAACGCGTAATATTTAATAACGGTGAAGTGTTGTATCAACCTGATGGTGATAACCTACAATACAAACAAATGCGTTATAGCCAAAAACAGGAAGCAGATGTATCTACCTGGCGGTGATACCCTAATCTTAACAAATAAATGCGTAATAGCCAGTAGCAGAAAACTGTTGTATCAACCGGATGGTGATACCTTAATCTTAATAACTAACGGGTCTTATTTACGATATCTTATTACTCGTAATAACAGTGAAGTGTTGTAACAACCTGATGGTGATACCTTAATCTTGATAACTAACGCGTAATATTTAATAACGGTGAAGAGTAGTATTAATCTTATGGTGATACCTTAATCTTAATAAACTGCGGGTCATATTTAATAACGGTGAAATGTTGTATCAACGTGATGGTGATACCTTAAACTTAATAACTAATGGGTCATATTTAATAACGGTGAAGTGTTGTATCAATCTAATGGTGATACCCAACTATTAATAAACAAATGCGTAATATCCAGCAGCAGAAAACTGTTGTATCAATTTGATGGTGATACTCTAATCTTAATAACTAACGAATTATATTTAATAACGGTGAAGTTTGTATCAACCTGATAGTTATACCTTAATCTTGATAACTGATGCGTAATATTTATTAACGGTGAAGAGTTGTATCAACCTGATGGTGATACCCTAATCATAATAACTAACGGGATATATTTAATAACGGTAAACCGTTGAATCAGCCTGATGGTGATACCCTTATCTTAGTAATTAAATGCGTCATATTTTAACACGGTAAAGTATTGTATCAATACCCTTATCTTAATAACGGGCGCGTAATATTTAATAACGGTGAAGTGTTGTATCTACCTGATGGTGATACCCAACTATTAATAAACAAATGCGTAATAGCCAGCAGCAGAAAACTGTTGTATCAACCTGATGGTGATACTCTAATCTTAATAACTAACGAATTATATTTAATAACGGTGAAGTTTGTATCAACCTGATAGTGATACCTTAATCTTGATAACTGATGCGTAATATTTATTAACGGTGAAGAGTTGTATCAACCTGATGGTGATACCCTAATCATAATAACTAACGGGATATATTTAATAACGGTAAACCGTTGAATCAGCCTGATGGTGATACCTTTATCTTAGTAATTAAATGCGTCATATTTTAACACGGTAAAGTATTGTATCAATACCCTTATCTTAATAACGGGCGCGCAATATTTAATAACGGTGAAGTGTTGTATCAACCTAATGGTGATACCCAACTATTAATAAACAAATGCGTAATAGCCAGCAGCAGAAAACTGTTGTATCAACCTGATGGTGATACTCTAATCTTAAAAACTAACGGGATATATTTAATAACGGTAAACCGTTGAATCAGCCTGATGGTGATACCCTTATCTTAGTAATTAAATGCGTCATATTTTAACACGGTAAAGTATTGTATCAATACCCTTATCTTAATAACGTGCGCGTAATATTTAATAACGGTTAAGTCTTGTGTCAACCTGATGGTGATACCCTAATCTTATTAACTAACGGGTCATATTTAATAAAGGTGAAATGTTCTATAAAACTAAAGTTGATCCCCTAATAATAATTTAAATTAAAGATTAAAGTACTTTAATCTTAATATCTAATCTGGTCATAGTTAGTAACACAAAAAGTTGTATTAACCTGATGGCGATACCCTAATCCTAATTACTAAACGCACATTCTGTTGAACAGATCACATTGTCAAAATAGAAACACATCTATCTATCATCGTACTGTATTCACAACATATAATTATTATTATAAAAAAATAAATAAACAAGTTTTGGTGTTGGACATAAACCTGGTTTAGTTTTATAGATTAACAGCCCAATGACGAAAACGATTGAGGGCCCTTACCCATGGACTGCCTCGGAAAAATTTTTGTTGCAGGATGAAATCAAGATAAATCTAATAGTTACATCTCTTAGTGAAATATTAGGGCAATTTACCTCTAATAATGTGCAAGAAAATTTCAGTAGTGTGCACTAATGAACCAATGATTTACACATATCGTCATGAATTATGCACCACCGCTCCATTAATGTGCATTAGCCTACTACACAGATGCACTAATGTTACAATAATGTGCACTATCGATCTCATAAAGAGCAAATATGTTCCATTAGAGAGCAAAGAAATTTCATTTTTCTGCACTAATGTTCCATTTAATTACCACAATAATAATTAAAGAGCACTAAAGTTCCATTAATGTGCATCAGTTCTATACTAAGATGCACTAATGTTACAATAATGTGCACTGATGATCTATTAAAGAGCAGTTATGTTCCATTAATGTGCAATGAAATTTCATTTATCTGCACTAATGTTCCATTTAAAGAGCACTAAAGTTCCATTAACGTGCATCAGTACTATACTAAGGTGCACTAATGTTACAATAATGTGCACTAATGATCTCCAATAAGAGCAAATATGTACCATTAATGTGCAATGATATTTCAATAATATGCACTAATGTTCCATTTAATTACCCCAATAATCATTAAAGAGCACTAATGTTCCATTAATGTGCATTAGTATACTAAGATGCACTAATGTTGCAATAATGTGCACTAATGATCTCTTAAAGAGCAAATATGTACCATTAATGTATAATGAAATTTCATTAATATGTACTAATGATCCATTTAATTACCCCAATAATCATTAAAGAGCACTAAAGTTCCATTAATATGCAACAGTACTATACTAACATGCACTAATGTCATAATAATGTGCACTAAAGAACTTTTAAAAAGCAGCAATCATCCATTAATGTGCACTGAAATTTAATTTATTAGCACCAGTAATAATGTTCCACTGTAAGATGACAGAAAATTCATTTACATTATAAAATAAAATGATGATTTAAAATCATTAAGAAATATTTTACAAAATTCTAAATAATTATTAGATACTTTCACAATTCATAACCATAAAGCTGATAGGATACACCCTAATAATATCTATACTCGCAATACAAAAATAATTGTATTAACCTGCTGGAGATACACTAAGATTTACAAACCCTATATCTAAACGCGTAAAGCTGGCATAAATAAAGAGTGGTATCATCCTGATGGATACACCCTAATAATATCTAAACTCGCATTAAATAAAAAGTTGTATCAACCTGCTGGTGATCCGCTAAAAATATCTAATGCTATATCTAAACGCGTAATGCTGGCAAAAATGAAGAGAGTGGTATCATCCTGATGGATACACCCTAATAATATCTAACTCGTAATAAATAAAAAGTTGTATCAACCTGCTGGTGATACACCAACATTAACTAACACTATATCTAAACGCGTAATGCTGGCATAAATAGAGAGTGGTATTATCCTGATGGAGACACCCTAATAATATCTAAACTCGTAATAAATAGAAAGTTGTATCAACCTGCTGGTGATACGCTAACAATAACTAACACTATATCTAAACGCGTAATGCTGGCATAAATAGAGAGTGGTATCATCCTGATGGAGACACCCTAATAATATCTAAACTTATAATAAATAAAAAAGTTGTATCATCTTGCTGGTGATACGCTAACAATAACACTATATCTAAACGCGTAATGCTGGCATAAATAGAGATTGGTATCATCCTGATGGAGACACCCTATTAATATCTAAACTCGTAATAAATAAAAAGTTTAATCAACCTGCTGGTGATACGCTATCAATAACTAACACTATATCGAATTCGTAAAGCTGGCAAAAATAGACAGTGGTATCATCATCATGTCGACACCCTAATAAACTCGTAACAACAAATGGTTGTATCTACCTGTTGGTGATACACAAACATTAACTAACACAATATCTAGACGCGTAATGCTGGCAAAAATGAAGAGAGTGGTATCATCCTGATGGAGACACCCCAATAATATCTACACTCACAATAAATAAAAAGTTGTATCAACCTGCTGGAAATACGCTAACAATAACTAACACTATATCTAAACGCATAATGCTGGAAAAATAGAAAGTGGTATCATTTTGATGGAGACACCCTAATAATATCTAAACTCGCAATAAATAAAAAGTTGTATCAATCTGCTGGTGATACGCTAACATTAACTAACACTATATCTAAACGCTTAATGCTGGCATAAATAGAGAGTGGTATTATCCTGATTGAGACACCCTAATAATATCTAAACTCGTAATAAATAAAAAGTTGTATTAACCTACTGGTGATACGCTAACAATAACTAACACTATATCTAAACGCGTAATGCTGGCATAAATAGAGAGTGGTATTATCCTGATGGAGACACCCTAATAATATCTAAACTCACAATGAATAAAAAGTTGTATCAACCTGCTGGTGATACGTTAACAATATCTAACACTATATCTAAACGCGTAATGCTGGCATAAATAGAGAGTCGTATCATCCTGATGGAGACACCCTAATAATATCTAAACTCGAAATAAATAAAAAGTTGTATCATCTTGCTGGTGATACGCTAATAATAACTAACACTATATCTAAACGCGTAATGCTGGCATAAATAGAGAATGGTATCATCCTGATGGAGACACCCTATTAATATCTAAACTCGTAATAAATAAAAAGTTGTACCAACCTGCTGGTGATACGCTAACAATAACTAACACTATATCTAAACGCGTAATGCTGGCATAAATAGAGAGTGGTATTATCCTGATGGATACACCCTAATAATATCTAAACTCGTAATAAATAAAAAGTTGTATCAACCTGCTGGTGATACGCTAACAATAACTAACACTATATCTAAACGCGTAATGCTGGCATAAATAGAGAATGGTATTATTTTGATTGAGGCACCCTAATAATATCAAAACTCACAATAAATAAAAAGTTGTATCAACCTGCTGGTGATACACTAACATTATATCTAAACGCTTAATGCTGGCATAAATAGAAAGTGGTATTATCCTGATGGAGACACCCTAATAATATCTAAACTCGTAATAAATAAAAAGTTGTATGAACCTACTGGTGATACGCTAACAATAACTAACACTATATCTAAACGCGTAATGCTGGCATAAATAGAGAGTGGTATCATCCTGATGGAGACACCCTAATAATATCTAAACTCGTAATAAATAGAAAGTTGTATCAACCTGCTGGTGATACGCTAACAATAACTAACACTATATCTAAACGCGTAATGCTGGCAAAAATAGAAAGTGGTATCATCCTGATGGAGACACTCTAATAATATATAAACTCGCAATAAATAAAAAGTTGTATCAACCTGCTGGTGATACGCTAACAATAACTAACACTATATCAAACCCGTAATGCTGGCATAAATAGAGAATGGTATCATTCTGTTTGAGACACCCAAATAATATCTAAACTCGCAATAAATAAAAAGTTGTACCAACCTGCTGGTGATACGCTAACAATAACTAACACTATATCTAAACGCGCAATGCTGGCAAAAATAGAAAGTGGTATCATCCTGATGGAGACACCCTAATAATATTTAAACTCGCAATAAATAAAAAGTTGTATCAACCTGCTGGTGATACGCCAACAATAACTAACACTATATCTAAACGCGTAATGCTGGCAAAAATAGAGATTGGTATCATCCTGATTGGGACACCCTAATAATATCTAAATTCGCAATAAATAAGAAGTTGTTTCAACCTGCTGGTGATACGCTAACAATAACTAACACTATATCTAAACGCGTAATGCTGGCAAAAATAGAAAGTGGTATCATCCTGATGGAGACACCCTAATAATATCTAAACTCGCAATAAATAAAAAGTTGTATTACCCTGCTGGTGATACGCTAACAATAACTAACACTATATCTAAACGCGTAATGCTGGCAAAAATAGAAAGTGGTATCATCCTGATGGAGACACCCTAATAATATCTAAATTCGCAATAAATAAAAAGTTGTACCAACCTGCTGGTGATACGCTAACAATAACTAACACTATATCTAAACGCGCAATGCTGGCAAAAATAGAAAGTGGTATCATCCTGATGGAGACACCCTAATAATATCTAAATTCGCAATAAATAAAAAGTTGTATCAACCTGCTGGTTATACGCTAACAATAACTAACACTATATCTAAACGCGTAATGCTGGCAAAAATAGAGAGTGGTATCATCCTGATGGAGACACCCTAATAATATCTAAACTCGCAATAAATAAAAAGTTGTATTACCCTTCTGGTGATACGCTAACAATAACTAACACTATATCTAAACGCGTAATGCTGGCAAAAATAGAAAGTGGTATCATCCTGATGGAGACACCCTAATAATATCTAAATTCGCAATAAATAAAAAGTTGTACCAACCTGCTGGTGATACGCTAACAATAACTAACACTATATCTAAACGCGTAATGCTGGCAAAAATAGAAAGTGGTATCATCCTGATGGAGACACCCTAATAATATCTAAATTCGCAATAAATAAAAAGTTGTATTACCCTGCTGGTGATACGTTAACAATAAGTAACACTATATCTAAACGCGTAATGCTGGCAAAAATAGAGATTGGTATCATCCTGATGGAGACACCCTAATAATATCTAAACTCGCAATAAATAAAAAGTTGTATCGACCTGCTGGTGATGCGCTAACAATAACTAACACTATATCAAACCCGTAATGCTCGCATAAATAGAGAGTGGTATCATTCTGTTTGAGACACCCAAATAATATCTAAACTCGCAATAAATAAAAAGTTGTATCAACCTGCTGGTGATACGCTAACAATAACTAACAATAAATCTAAACGCGTAATGCTGGCAAAAATAAAAGAGTGGTATCATCCTGATGGAGACACCCTAATAATATCTAAACTCGCAATAAATAAAAAGTTGTTTCAACTTGCTGGTGATACGCTAGCGATAACTAACACTATATCTAAACCCGTAATGCTGGCATAAATAGAGGGTGGAATTATCCTGATGGGGACACCCTAATAATATCTAAACTCGTAATAAATAAAAAGTTGTATCAACCTGCTGGTGATACGCTAACAATAACTAACACTATATCTAAACGCGTAATGCTGGCAAAAATAGAAAGTGGTATCATCCTGATGGAGACACCCTAATAATATCTAAACTCGCAATAAATAAATAGTTGTATCAACATGCTGGTGATACGCTAGCGATAACTTACACTATATCTAAACCCGTAATGCTGGCAAAAATAGTGAGTGGTATCATCCTGATGGAGACACTCTAATAATATCTAAATTCGCAATAAATAAAAAGTTGTATCAACCTGCTGGTGATACGCTAACAATAACTAACAATAAATCTAAACGCGTAATGCTGGCAAAAATAGAAAGTGGTATCATCCTGATGGAGACACCCTAATAATATCTAAACTCGCAATAAATAAAAAGTTGTATTACCCTGCTGGTGATACGCTAACAATAACTAACACTATATCTAAACGCGTAATGCTGGCAAAAATAGAAAGTGGTATCATCCTGATGGAGACACCCTAATAATATCTAAATTCGCAATAAATAAAAAGTTGTACCAACCTGCTGGTGATACGCTAACAATAACTAACACTATATCTAAACGCGCAATGCTGGCAAAAATAGAAAGTGGTATCATCCTGATGGAGACACCCTAATAATATCTAAATTCGCAATAAATAAAAAGTTGTATCAACCTGCTGGTGATACGCTAACAATAACTAACACTATATCTAAACGCGTAATGCTGGCAAAAATAGAGAGTGGTATCATCCTGATGGAGACACCCTAATAATATCTAAACTCGCAATAAATAAAAAGTTGTATTACCCTGCTGGTGATACGCTAACAATAACTAACACTATATCTAAACGCGTAATGCTGGCAAAAATAGAAAGTGGTATCATCCTGATGGAGACACCCTAATAATATCTAAATTCGCAATAAATAAAAAGTTGTACCAATCTGCTGGTGATACGCTAACAATAACTAACACTATATCTAAACGCGTAATGCTGGCAAAAATAGAAAGTGGTATCATCCTGATGGAGACACTCTAATAATATCTAAATTCGCAATAAATAAAAAGTTGTATTACCCTGCTGGTGATACGTTAACAATAAGTAACACTATATCTAAACGCGTAATGCTGGCAAAAATAGAGATTGGTATCATCCTGATGGAGACACCCTAATAATATCTAAACTCGCAATAAATAAAAAGTTGTATCGACCTGCTGGTGATGCGCTAACAATAACTAACACTATATCAAACCCGTAATGCTCGCATAAATAGAGAGTGGTATCATTCTGTTTGAGACACCCAAAAAATATCTAAACTCGCAATAAATAAAAAGTTTTATCAACCTGCTGGTGATACGCTAACAATAACTAACAATAAATCTAAACGCGTAATGCTGGCAAAAATAAAAGAGTGGTATCATCCTGATGGAGACACCCTAATAATATCTAAACTCGCAATAAATAAAAAGTTGTTTCAACTTGCTGGTGATACGCTAGCGATAACTAACACTATATCTAAACCCGTAATGCTGGCATAAATAGAGGGTGGAATTATCCTGATGGGGACACCCTAATAATATCTAAACTCGTAATAAATAAAAAGTTGTATCAACCTGCTGGTGATACGCTAACAATAACTAACACTATATCTAAACGCGTAATGCTGGCAAAAATAGAAAGTGGTATCATCCTGATGGAGACACCCTAATAATATCTAAACTCGCAATAAATAAATAGTTGTATCAACATGCTGGTGATACGCTAGCGATAACTTACACTATATCTAAACCCGTAATGCTGGCAAAAATAGTGAGTGGTATCATCCTGATGGAGACACTCTAATAATATCTAAATTCGCAATAAATAAAAAGTTGTATCAACCTGCTGGTGATACGCTAACAATAACTAACAATAAATCTAAACGCGTAATGCTGGCAAAAATAGAAAGTGGTATCATCCTGATGGAGACACCCTAATAATATCTAAACTCGCAATAAATAAAAAGTTGTTTCAACCTGCTGGTGATACACTAACATTAACTAACACTATATCTAAACGCGTAATGCTGGCATAAATAGAGATTGGTATCACTCTGTTGGAGACACCCTAATAATATCTAATCTCGCGATAAATAAAAAGTTGTATCATCTTGCTGGCGATACACTAACAATAACTAACACTATATCTAAACGCGTAATGCTGGCATAAATAGAGACTGGTATCATCCTGATGGAGACACCCTATTAATATCTAAACTCGTAATAAATAAAAAGTTGTATCAACCTGCTGGTGATACGCTAACAATAACTAACACTATATCTAAACGCGTAATGCTGGCAAAAATAGAGAGTGGTATTATCCTGATAAAGACAACCTAATAATATCTAAACTCGCAATAAATAAAAAGTTGTATCAACTTGCTGGTGATACTCTAGCGATAACTAACACTATATCTAAACCCGTAATGCTGGCAAAAATAGAGAGTGGTACCATCCTGATGGAGACACCCTAATAATATCTAAACTCGCAATAAAAAAAAGTTGTATCAACCTGCTGGTGATACGCTAACAATAACTAACACTATATCTAAACGCGTAATGCTGGCAAAAATAGAGAGTGGTATTATCCTGATGGAGACACCCTAATAATATCTAAACTCACAATAAATAAAAAGTTGTATCAACCTGCTGGTGATACACTAACATTAACTAACACTATATCTAAACGCGTAATGCTGTCATAAATAGAGAATGGTATCATCCTGATGGAGACACCCTATTAATATCTAAACTCGCAATAAATAAAAAGTTGTATGAACCTGCTGGAGATACGCTAACAATAACTAACACTATATCTAAACGCGTAATGCTGGCAAAAATAGAGAGTGGTATCATCCTGATGGAGACACCCTAATAATATCTAAACTCGCAATAAATAAAAAGTTGTACCAACCTGCTGGTGATACGCTAACAATAACTAACACTATATCTAAACGCGCAATGCTGGCAAAAATAAAGAGTGGTATTATCCTGATGGAGACACCCTAATAATATCTAAACTCGCAATAAAAAAAAGTTGTATCAACCTGCTGGTGATACGCTAACAATAACTAACACTATATCTAAACGCGTAATGCTGGCAAAAATAGAGAGTGTTATTATCCTGATGGAGACACCCTAATAATATCTTAACTCACAATAAATAAAAAGTTGTATCAACCTGCTGGTGATACACTAACATTAACTAACACTATATCTAAACGCGTAATGCTCGCATAAATAGAGAATGGTATCATCCTGATGGAGACACCCTATTAATTTCTAAACTCGCAATAAATAAAAAGTTGTATCAACTTGCTGGTGATACGCTAACAATAACTAACACTATATCAAACCCGTAATGCTGGCATAAATAGAGAGTGGTATCATCCTGTTGGAGACACCCAAATAATATCTAAACTCGCAATAAATAAAAAGTTGTATCAACCTGCTGGTGATACGCTAACAATAACTAACACTATATCTAAACGCGTAATGCTGGCAAAAATAGAGAGTGGTATTATCCTGATGGAGACACCCTAATAATATCTAAACTCACAATAAATAAAAAGTTGTATCAACCTGCTGGTGATACACTAACATTAACTAACACTATATCTAAACGCGTAATGCTGGCATAAATAGAGAATGGTATCATCCTGATGGAGACACCCTATTAATATCTAAACTCGCAATAAATAAAAAGTTGTATCAACCTGCTGGTGATACCCTAACAATAACTAACACTATATCTAAACGCGTAGGGCTGGCAAAAATAGAGAGTGGTATCATCCTGATGGAGTCACCCTAATAATATCTAAACTCGCAATAAATAAAAAGTTGTATCAACCTGCTGGTGATACGCTAACAATAACTAACACTATATCAAACCCGTAATGCTGGCATAAATAGAGAGTGGTATCATCCTGTTGGAGACACCCAAATAATATCTAAACTCGCAATAAATAAAAAGTTGTATCAACCTGCTGGTGATACGCTAACAATAACTAACACTATATCTAAACGCGCAATGCTGGCAAAAATAGAAAGTGGTATCATACTGATGGAGACACCCTAATAATATCTAAACTCGCAATAAATAAAAAGTTGTATCAACCTGCTGGTGATACGCTAACAATAACTAACACTATATCTAAACGCGTAATGCTGGCAAAAATAGAGATTGGTATCATCCTGATGGAGACACCCTAATAATATCTAAATTCCCAATAAATAAAAAGTTGTATCAACCTGCTGGTGATACGCTAACAATAACTAACACTATATCTAAACGCGTAATGCTGGCAAAAATAGAAAGTGGTATCATCCTGATGGAGACACCCTAATAATATCTAAACTCGCAATAAATAAAAAGTTGTATCAACTTGCTGGTGATAAGCTAGCGATAACTAACACTATATCTAAACCCGTAATGCTGGCATAAATAGAGAGTGGTATCATCCTGATGGAGACACCCTAATAATATCTAAACTCGCAATAAATAAAAAGTTGTATTAACCTGCTGGTGATACGCTAACAATAACTAACACTATATCTAAACGCGTAATGCTGGCAAAAATAGAGAGTGGTATCATCCTGATGGAGATACCCTAATAATATCTAAACTCGCAATAAATAAAAAGTTGTATCAACCTGCTGGTGATACGCTAACAATAACTAACACTATATGTAAACGCGTAATGCTGGCAAAAATAGAGATTGGTATCATTCTGTTGGAGACACCCTAATAATATCTAAACTCGCGATAAATAAAAAGTTGTATCATCTTGCTGGTGTTACACTAACAATAACTATTACTATATCTAAACGCGTAATGATGGCATAAATAGAGAATGGTATCATCCTGATGGAGACACCCTATTAATATCTAAACACGTAATAAATAAAATGTTGTATCAACCTGCTGGTGAAACGCTAACAATAACTAACACTATATCTATACGCGTAATGCTGGCATAAATAGAGAGTGGTATCATCCTTTGGAGACACCCTAATAATATCTAAACTCGCAATAAATAAAAAGTTGTATCATCTTGCTGGTGATACGCTAACAATAACTAACACTATATCTAAACCCGTAATGCTGGCATAAATAGAGAATGGTATAATCCTGATGGAGACACCCTATTAATATCTAAACTCGCAATAAATAAAAAGTTGGATCAACCTGCTGGTGATACGCTAACAATAACTAACTTTATATCTAAACGCGTAATGCTGGCATAATTAGAGAGTGGTATCATCCTGATGGAGTCACCCTAATAATATCTAATTTCGTAATAAATAAAAAGTTGTATCAACCTGCTGGTGATACGCTAACAATAACTAACACTATATCTGAACGCGTAATGCTGGCATAAATAGAGAGTGGTGTCAACCTGATGGAGACACCCTAACAATATCTAAACTCGCAATGAGTAAAAAGTTGTATCATTTTGCTGGTGATACACTAATATTGAATATAAATGCGTAATACTGGCAGTAAATAAGTGTTGTGTTGGGTGCATGGTGTACTGAGCTGTGGTACCCGTGGGGTCGCTACTTCCCAAGCGACTGCATGCATCAATCGCTCCATGCGGGCTTCTTTTAGAAGTGTTTTCAGAAATAGAAGTAGCATTTAATGATGAAAAAAAATCATATTCTTCCAGTAAATTTTTTAGCAGGGTGTGCAGGACTTGAGCGGGAGAATAAGAATGTGGCTTCAATGTAAAGTCTTGGAAGTCAACCTTATTGACGGTTAGTCTAGAAATCTAATCCTCAATGGTTCAGCGAATTCAGTTGTGCGGGCGGCAAAATGATTAAGTAGTATCTATCTATTCACTCAGGTCCCTAGACAGATAATTTTAATATTGCAGTAGGTGATGATAACGTGTTACAGTGAGCTATAGATGTCTTCCAGATCTGAATGTAGTTTAGTCCTCACGTAGTTACTTTAACTTATATACGATTTTTGCTTAGAAGATCTTACAGATCACTGCAGATGGAACCAATTCGAATTGCTGCCGAAATTGAATACTTCAACTACTTTAATAAACAATTAAATCGTAAAGACTTTGTCACAATCCTAATAAATATTTGGGTTGAGGACGACATTAAGAAGATGACAAGAAATGGTAAATGGTATCTAACTACTGGAAAGTATTCTTAGCTACTTCATTAAGGGTGAAGGTTTCTTTTGGTACCATAGTGTCTCAGAAATGTTGTGTTCAGTCAGACTTACGCAGCTGCCAGAATACTCTGAAATGTCTTGGACTACTGCTAACCTGAGTCTTCATTCTCAAGAAATGTCCACTCAGAATACTTGATGGAAGTGGAAGTGGTACTGGCTCTGTTAGCCTGCTCCGGGGAGCAGTTGTCCGGGGGGCACCTCGAGGAGGTAGAGCTCAGATTTTTGCCCCCCAAAATGCCATCCTGCCTTTAATATCGTATTCCAACTGGTTTTCATCCTCTATTAAGCAAGCGTAGTAGCAAATCTTTTTAACAATGGAGATGCATTACCTGCGATGTTCAGAGGGGGAAGGAGAAAACCAGCTTTCGACCCGTTAAGGAATACGATTATACGGAGTTTGGGTAAGGTAATGGACAAATAGCAGGAATGGCAGAATACAGGATACGCTATTTGTGAAGAACTGTGCTTGGGAAAAAACAGTTAAATGTAATCTTGGGCTCACTCAAGCAATAGACAATAAACCAAGTGATAAATAAGAAATAGCAAAGAAAATATGAACCTTGAAGAAATTGAAAAATACAGTATCCACTTGGTGGTAATGAACTAAGATTAAACATGACGCGCATCCTATGTATTAACGGAAAAATGTCTCACCTACCTCACGGTGAAACACTAACATACCAACAATGTAATACTCTAAATAAAGTAAATTAGAGAACCTAACTTGGAAGAAACCAAACAAACAATGTGGCACCTAAAGTAGCTGGTTAGCTAGGGAGTTAAACAGAGCCATGACGCGAACGATTGAGGGCCCTTACTCACGAATTGCCTCCGATAGTGTACTGTTAATGTGGTGCTGGAAGAATTTAAGACAAATCTAGTAGATACATCTCACAGTGAAATATTAGTGCATAAAAGCTACACTAATTCGCACCTAAGTTCAACTAGTTTACACTAATGTTACAATTAGTGTGCCTTCTAATCGTCTAATCTTCATCAATGTGCATTACACTTTCACAAATGTGCACTAGTATTCCTCTAATATGACTAATGTTACAATAATGTGCACTAATGATCTCTTAAGGAGCAGTTATGTACTACTAAAGTGCACTGAATTTTCACTAATAATGCACTAAGGTTCAACTCAACTACCATAACAATCATTAATGTGCACTAATGTTACAAACATGTGCACTAATGATCTCTTAAAAAGCAGGAATGTTCCATTAATGTGCACTAAAATTTCATAAAATGCACCTATGTTCCAATTTACAACTCTAAAATCATTAATGTGCACTATAGTTCCACTAGTGTGCACTAGAATTTTACTAAGATGCACTAATGCTCTAGTAATGTGCACTAAAGATATCGAAAAGAGCACCTATGTCATATTATTGTGCACTAATATTCTACATATTAGCACTAGCATTACCTAAGGTGCACTAATGTTACACAAATATGCAATAATGTTCCACTGTAAGATAAAAGAAAAGTTAATTACTCTACAAAAAATCACAACGTTCCAAAATTAATGAAAAACAACTTTTAAACAATTAGATGCTGTTTTCATTCATAACCACAAAGCTGATCGTTTCACAAAAATCCAGCAGCATTATTAACAGAACACATTCAGAGGAAATCCATGAGCCAATCGTCCTCATCACGCCACTGTTTCACTCCAAAACTAATCAGAATGTTTATAGACCACCCAAGTACTTCAGGTAGCTAATAAGATATAACATTCGTAAATTGCATCTATCCACTTTGAACGTAATTATTAAAAGAACTTTAATGAAGCCAGTATTAGATTGTCCTCCAGAATCGGAATGTCAACCACCAAATTATTAGGGGGCAAGTTAAAAGAAAAATACCATTATGCATAAATTATAATGATCCGGATTTAATCTACCCTGTAAAGACTATATTAAAATAGCTAACACACTAACACTTTAACGATTTATATTCAAGTGTTCCATCAACCAGACAGTGATACCCTAACACATTGAACGCGCAGTAACATACTAATACAAAAAAAAAAAATTGTCAACAATTTAATGAAAACCAAAATAAAATACTAAATTAATTACGAAACTCACCAAACTGGCAAAAGGCAAAGGTGAAATAACTAAATAAATGAACCATAACCAGCAACATAAAAATATACAATGAATCTCATGGTGATACATTAATAGTAAAAACTAAATAAGTAACAACAAGTAACAGACAAGTGATTCATTATCTTAACGGTGATACATAATTTTAGCTACTGCACGCGCCTTAATACGCCTAACATCCTGACAGTGGTACTCTAAGCTTACAAACTGAATGCGTAACAAAAAACAAAAACAGCAAAATATTGTATCATATAATCGATAATACTCAAATCATAATTACTAAAAACGCATGTCTAATAACGATAAAGAGTTGTATCAACCAGACGGTGATATCCTAATCTAAATGACTAAATACGTCATATTTAAAATCTGTAAAGTGTTGCATAAGCCTGATGGTGATACCCTTCTCTTAACAAACAAATGCCTAATAGCCAGCAGATGAAAACTGTTGTATCAACCTGATGGTGATATTATAATCATAATAACTAACGCGTAATATTTAATAACGGTGACGTGTTGTATCAACCGGATGGTGATATCTTAATCTTAATAACTAACGGGTCTTATTTAATAACAGTGAAGTGTTGTAATAACCTGATGGTGATACCCTATTCTTAATAACTAACGAGTCATATTTAATAACGGTGAAGTATTGTATCAACTGATGGTGATACCTTAATCTTGATAACTAACGCGTAAAATTTAATAACGGTGAAGTGTTGTATCAACCTGAAGGTGATACACTAATCTTAATAACTAACGTATCATATTTAATAACGATGAAGAGTTGTATAAACCTGATGGTGATACCCCACACTTAATAAATAACGGGACATATTTAATAACGGTGAAGTGGTGTAACAACCTGATGGTGATACCCTAATCTTAACAAACAAATGCGTAATAGCCAGCAGATGAAAACAGTTGTATCAACCTAATGGTGATACTCTAATCTTAATAACTAACGCGTCATATTTAATAACTGTGAAGTGTTGTATCAACCTGATGGTGATACCTTAATCTTGATAACTAACGCGTAAAATTTAATAACGGTGAAGTGTTGTATAAACCTGATGGTGATACGCTTCTCTTAACAAACAAATGCCTAATAGCCAGCAGATGAAAACTGTTGTATCAACCTGATGGTGATACTCTAATCTTAATAACTAACGCGTCATATTTAATAACGGTGACGTGTTGTATCAACCGGATGGTGATACCTTAACCTTAATAACTAACGGGTCTTATTTAATAACAGTGAGGTGTTGTAATAACCTGATGGTGATACCCTAATCTTAATAACTAACGGGTCATATTATAATAACGGTGAAGTATTGTATCAACTGATGGTGATACCTTAATCTTGATAACTAACGCGTAAAATTTAATAACGGTAAAGTGTTGTATCAACCTGAAGGTGATACACTAATCTTAATAAACTAATGCATAATAGCCAGCAGCAGACAACTGTTGTAACAACCTGATGGTGATCTCCTAATCTTAGTAACTAAGGGTCATCTTTAATAACGGTGAAGTGTTGTATCAACCGGATGGTGATACCTTAATCTTAATAACTAACGGGTCTTATTTAATAACAATGAAGTGTTGTTATAACCTGATGGTGATACCCTAATCTTAATAACTAACGGGTCATATTTAATAACGGTGAAGTATTGTATCAACTGATGGTGATACCTTAATCTTGATAACTAACGCGGAAAATTTAATAACGGTGAAGTGTTGTATAAACCCATGGTGATACCCTTCTCTTAACAAACAATTGCCTAATAGCCAGCAGATGAAAACTGTTGTATCAATCTGACGGAGATATCCTAATATTAATAACTAACGTATCATATTTAATAACGATGAAGAGTTGTATAAACCTGATGGTGATACCCCACACTTAATAAATAACGGGATATATTTAATAACGGTGAAGTGTTGTAACAACCTGATGGTGATACCCTAATCTTAACAAACAAATGCGTAATAGCCAGCAGATGAAAACTGTTGTATCAACCTAATGGTGATACTCTAATCTTAATAACTAACGCGTCATATTTAATAACTGTGAAGTGTTGTATCAACCTGATGGTGATACCTTAATCTTGATAACTAACGCGTAAAATTTAATAACGGTGAAGGGTTGTATAAACCTGATGGTGATACGCTTCTCTTAACAAACAAATGCCTAATAGCCAGCAGATGAAAACTGTTGTATCAACCTGATGGTGATACTCTAATCTTAATAACTAACGCGTCATATTTAATAACGGTGACGTGTTGTATCAACCGGATGGTGATACCTTAATCTTAATAACTAACGGGTCTTATTTAATAACAGTGAGGTGTTGTAATAACCTGATGGTGATACCCTAATCTTAATAACTAACGGGTCATATTATAATAACGGTGAAGTATTGTATCAACTGATGGTGATACCTTAATCTTGATAACTAACGCGTAAAATTTAATAACGGTAAAGTGTTGTATCAACCTGAAGGTGATACACTAATCTTAATAAACTAATGCATAATAGCCAGCAGCAGACAACTGTTGTAACAACCTGATGGTGATCTCCTAATCTTAGTAACTAAGGGTCATCTTTAATAACGGTGAAGTGTTGTATCAACCGGATGGTGATACCTTAATCTTAATAACTAACGGGTCTTATTTAATAACAATGAAGTGTTGTTATAACCTGATGGTGATACCCTAATCTTAATAACTAACGGGTCATTTTTAATAACGGTGAAGTATTGTATCAACTGATGGTGATACCTTAATCTTGATAACTAACGCGGAAAATTTAATAACAGTGAAGTGTTGTATAAACCCATGGTGATACCCTTCTCTTAACAAACAATTGCCTAATAGCCAGCAGATGAAAACTGTTGTATCAATCTGACGGAGATATCCTAATATTAATAACTAACGTATCATATTTAATAACGATGAAGAGTTGTATAAACCTGATGGTGATACCCCACACTTAATAAATAACGGGATATATTTAATAACGGTGAAGTGTTGTAACAACCTGATGGTGATACCCTAATCTTAACAAACAAATGCGTAATAGCCAGCAGATGAAAACTGTTGTATCAACCTAATGGTGATACTCTAATCTTAATAACTAACGCGTCATATTTAATAACTGTGAAGTGTTGTATCAACCTGATGGTGATACCTTAATCTTGATAACTAACGCGTAAAATTTAATAACGGTGAAGTGTTGTATAAACCTGATGGTATTACGCTTCTCTTAACAAACAAATGCCTAATAGCCAGCAGATGAAAACTGTTGTATCAACCTGATGGTGATACACTAATCTTAATAACTAACGGGTCATATTTAATAACGGTGAAGTGTTGTATCAACCTGAAGGTGATAAACTAATCTTAATAACTAACATATCATATTTAATAACGGTGAAGTGTTGTATCAATCTGACGGTGATATCCTAATCTTAATAACTAACGGGTCATATTTAATAACGGTCAAGTGTTGTATCAACCTGATGATAATACCCTACTCTTAATAAACTAATGCATAATAGCCAGCAGCAGACAACTGTTGTAACAACCTGATGGTGATCTCCTAATCTTAGTAACTAAGGGTCATATTTAATAACGGTGAAGTGTTGTATCTACCTGATGGTCATACCTTAATCTTGATAACTAACGCGTAAAATTTAATAACGGTGAAGTGTTGTATAAACCTGATGGTGATACCCTTCTCTTAACAAACAAATGCCTAATAGCCAGCAGATGAAAACTGTTGTATCAACCTGATGGTGATACTCCAATCTTAACAACTAACGCGTCATATTTAATAACGGTGACGTGTTGTATAAACCGGATGGTGATACCTTAATCTTAATAACTAACGGGTCTTATTTAATAACAGTGAAGTGTTGTAATAACCTGATGGTGATACCCTAATCTTAATAACTAACGGGTCATATTTAATAACGGTGAAGTATTGTATCAACTGATGGTGATACCTTAATCTTGATAACTAACGCGGAAAATTTAATAACGGTGAAGTGTTGTATAAACCCATGGTGATACCCTTCTCTTAACAAACACTTGCCTAATAGCCAGCAGATGAAAACTGTTGTATCAATCTGACGGTGATATCCTTATCTTAATAACTAACGGGTCATATTTAATAACGGTCAAGTGTTGTATCAACCTGATGATAATACCCTATTCTTAATAAACTAATGCATAATAGCCAGCAGCACAAAACTGTTGTAACAACCTGATGGTGATCTCCTAATCTTAGTAACTAAGGGTCATCTTTAATAACGGTGAAGTGTTGTATCTACCTGATGGTGATACCTTAATCTTGATAACTAACGCGTAAAATTTAATAACGGTGAAGTGTTGTATAAACGGTGATACCATTCTCTTAACAAACAAATGCCTAATAGCCAGCAGATGAAAACTGTTGTATCAACCTGATGGTGATACTCTTATCTTAATAACTAACGCGTAAAATTTAATAACGGTGAAGTGTTGTATCAACCTGAAGGTGATACACTAATCTTAATAACTAACGTATCATATTTAATAACGATGAAGTGTTATATAAACCTGATGGTGATACCCCACACTTAATAAATAACGGGACATATCTAATAACGGTGAAGTGTTGTATCAACCTGATGGTGATACCCTAATCTTAACAAACAAATGCGTAATAGCCAGCAGATGAAAACTATTGTATCAACCTGATAGTGATACTCTAATCTTAATTACTAACGCGTCATATTTAATAACGGTGAAGTGTTGTATCAACTGGATGGTGATACCTTAATCTTAATAATTAACGGGTCTTATTTACGATATCTTATTATTCGTAATAACAGTGAAGTGTTGTAACAACCTGATAGTGATACCTTAATCTTGATAACTGAGGCATAATATTTAATAACGGTGATGTGTTTTATCAACCTGATAGTGATACCCTACTCTTAATAAACAAATGCGTAATAGTTTAAAACAGGAAGCAGATGTATCTACCTGGTGGTGATACCCTAATCTTAACAAATAAATGCGTAATAGCCAGCAGCAGAAAACTGTTGTATCAACCGGATGGTGATAACTTAATCTTAATAACTAACGTGTCTAATTTACGATATCTTATTACTCGTAATAACAGTGAAGTATTGTAACAACCTGATAGTGATACCTTAATCTTGATAACTGAGGCGTAATATTTAATAACGGTGTTGTGTTGTATCTACCTGATGGTGATACCCTACTCTTCATAAACAAATGCGTAATAGCCAGCAGCAGAAAACTGTTGTATCAACCGGATGGTGATACCTTGATCTTAATAACTAACCGGCCTTATTTAATAACAGTTAAGAGTTGTAACAACCTGACGGTGATACCTTAATCTTGATAACTAACGCGTAATATTTAATCACGGTGAAGTGTTGTATCAACCTGATGGTGATAACCTACTCTTAACAAACAAATGCGTATAGCCAAAAACAGGAAGCAGATGTATCTACCTGGCGGTGATACCCTAATCTTAACAAATAAATGGGTAATAGCCAGTAGCAGAAAACTGTTGTATCAACCGGATGGTGATACCTTAATCTTAATAACTAACGGGTCTAATTTACGATATCTTATTACTCGTAATAACAGTGAAGTGTTGTAACAACCTGATAGTGATACCTTAATCTTGATAACTGAGGCGTAATATTTAATAACGGTGTTGTGTTGTATCTACCTGATGGTGATACCCTACTCTTCATAAACAAATGCGTAATAGCCAGCAGCAGAAAACTGTTGTATCAACCGGATGGTGATACCTTGATCTTAATAACTAACCGGCCTTATTTAATAACAGTTAAGTGTTGTAACAACCTGACGGTGA
This sequence comes from Rhodnius prolixus, assembly GCF_049639745.1. Taxonomy (NCBI): domain Eukaryota; kingdom Metazoa; phylum Arthropoda; class Insecta; order Hemiptera; family Reduviidae; genus Rhodnius; species Rhodnius prolixus. Next base: position 5,446,315 of record NW_027411583.1, on the reverse strand, counting down.
TACCTTAATCTTGATAACTAACGCGTAATATTTAATAACGGTGAAGTGTTGTATCAACCTGATGGTGATAACCTACACTTAACAAACAAATGCGATATAGCCAAAAACAGGAAGCAGATGTATCTACCTGGCGGTGATACCCTAATCTTAACAAATAAATGCGTAATAGCCAGTAGCAGAAAACTGTTGTATCAACCGGATGGTGATACCTTAATCTTAGTAACTAACGGGTCTTATTTACGATATCTTATTACTCGTAATAACAGTGAAGTGTTGTAACAACCTGATGGTGATACCTTAATCTTGATAACTAACGCGTAATATTTAATAACGGTGAAGAGTAGTATTAATCTTATGGTGATACCTTAATCTTAATAAACTGCGGGTCATATTTAATAACGGTGAAATGTATCAACGTGATGGTGATACCTTAAACTTAATAACTAATGGGTCATATTTAATAACGGTGAAGTGAACCTAATGGTGATACCCAACTATTAATAAACAAATGCGTAATAGCCAGCAGCAGAAAACTGTTGTATCAACCTGATGGTGATACTCTAATCTTAATAACTAACGAATTATATTTAATAACGGTGAAGTTTGTATCAACCTGATAGTTATACCTTAATCTTGATAACTGATGCGTAATATTTATTAACGGTGAAGAGTTGTATCAACCTGATGGTGATACCCTTATCATAATAACTAACGGGATATATTTAATAACGGTAAACCGTTGAATCAGCCTGATGGTGATACCCTTATCTTAGTAATTAAATGCGTCATATTTTAACACGGTAAAGTATTGTATCAATACCCTTATCTTAATAACGGGCGCGCAATATTTAATAACGGTGAAGTGTTGTATCAACCTGATGGTGATACCCAACTATTAATAAACAAATGCGTAATAGCCAGCAGCAGAAAACTGTTGTATCAACCTGATGGTGATACTCTAATCTTAATAACTAACGGGATATATTTAATAACGGTAAAGCGTTGAATCAGCCTGATGGTGATACCCTTATCTTAGTAATTAAATGCGTCATATTTTAACACGGTAAAGTATTGTATCAATACCCTTATCTTAATAACGTGCGCGTAATATTTAATAACGGTTAAGTCTTGTGTCAACCTGATGGTGATACCCTAATCTTATTAACTAACGGGTCATATTTAATAAAGGTGAAATGTTCTATAAAACTAAAGTTGATACCCTAATAATAATTTAAATTAAAGATTAAAGTACTTTAATCTTAATATCTAATCTGGTCATAGTTAGTAACACAAAAAGTTGTATTAACCTGATGGCGATACCCTAATCCTAATTACTAAACGCACATTCTGTTGAACAGATCACATTGTCAAAATAGAAACACATCTATCTATCATCGTACTGTATTCACAACATATAATTATTATTATAAAAAAAATAAATAAACAAGTTTTGGTGTTGGACATAAACCTGGTTTAGTTTTATAGATTAACAGCCCAATGACGAAAACGATTGAGGGCCCTTACCCATGGACTGCCTCGGAAAAATTTTTGTTGCAGGATGAAATCAAGATAAATCTAATAGTTACATCTCTTAGTGAAATATTAGGGCAATATACTTCTAATAATGTGCAAGAAAATTTCAGTAGTGTGCACTAATGAACCAATGATTTACACATATCGTCATGAATTATGCACTACCGCTCCATTAATGTGCATTAGCCTACTACACAGATGCACTAATGTTACAATAATGTGCACTATCGATCTCATAAAGAGCAAATATGTTCCATTAGAGAGCAAAGAAATTTCATTTTTCTGCACTAATGTTCCATTTAATTACCACAATAATCATTAAAGAGCACTAAAGTTCCATTAATGTGCATCAGTTCTATACTAAGATGCACTAATGTTACAATAATGTGCACTGATGATCTATTAAAGAGCAGTTATGTTCCATTAATGTGCAATGAAATTTCATTTATCTGCACTAATGTTCCATTTAAAGAGCACTAAAGTTCCATTAACGTGCATCAGTACTATACTAAGGTGCACTAATGTTAGAATAATGTGCACTAATGATCTCCAATAAGAGCAAATATGTACCATTAATGTGCAATGATATTTCAATAATATGTACTAATGTTCCATTTAATTACCCCAATAATCATTAAAGAGCACTAATGTTCCATTAATGTGCATTAGTATACTAAGATGCACTAATGTTGCAATAATGTGCACTAATGATCTCTTAAAGAGCAAATATGTACCATTAATGTATAATGAAATTTCATTAATATGTACTAATGATCCATTTAATTACCCCAATAATCATTAAAGAGCACTAAAGTTCCATTAATATGCAACAGTACTATACTAACATGCACTAATGTCATAATAATGTGCACTAAAGAACTTTTAAAAAGCAGCAATCATCCATTAATGTGCACTGAAATTTAATTTATTAGCACCAGTAATAATGTTCCACTGTAAGATGACAGAAAATTCATTTACATTATAAAATAAAATGATGATTTAAAATCATTAAGAAATATTTTACAAAATTCTAAATAATTATTAGATACTTTCACAATTCATAACCATAAAGCTGATAGGATACACCCTAATAATATCTATACTCGCAATACAAAAATAATTGTATTAACCTGCTGGAGATACACTAAGATTTACAAACCCTATATCTAAACGCGTAAAGCTGGCATAAATAAAGAGTGGTATCATCCTGATGGATACACCCTAATGATATCTGAATTCGCAATAAAACAAGAATTGTATCAACCTGCTGGTGATACAATAACATTAACTAACACTATATCGAAATTCGTAAAGCTGGCAAAAATAGACAGTGGTATCATCATCATGTCGACACCCTGATAATGTGTAAACTCGTAACAACAAATGGTTGTATCTACCTGTTGGTGATACACAAACATTAACTAACACTATGTCTAAACGCGTAATGCTGGCATAAATAGAGAGTGGTATCATCCAGATGGAGACACCCTAATAATATCTAAACTCGCATTAAATAAAAAGTTGTATCAACCTGCTGGTGATACGCTAAAAATAACTAACGCTATATCTAAACGCGTAATGCTGGCAAAAATGAAGACAGTGGTATCATCCTGATGGAGACACCCTAATAATATCTAACTCGTAAAAAATAAAAAGTTGTATCAACCTGCTGGTGATACACCAACACTAACTAACACTATATCTAAACGCGTAATGCTGGCATAAATAGAGAGTGGTATTATCCTGATGGAGACACCCTAATAATATCTAAACTCGTAATAAATAGAAAGTTGTATCAACCTGCTGATGATACGCTAACAATAACTAACACTATATCTAAACGCGTAATGCTGGCATAAATAGAGAGTGGTATCATCCTGATGGAGACACCCTAATAATATCTAAATTCATAATAAATAAAAAAGTTGTATCATCTTGCTGGTGATACGCTAACAATAACTAACACTATATCTAAACGCGTAATGCTGGCATAAATAGAGATTGGTATCATCCTGATGGAGACACCCTAATAATATCTAAACTCGCAATAAATAAAAAGTTGTATCAACCTGCTGGTGATACGCTAAAAATAACTAACGCTATATCTAGACGCGTAATGCTGGCAAAAATGAAGAGAGTGATATCATCCTGATGGAGACACCCCAATAATATCTACACTCACAATAAATAAAAAGTTGTATCAACCTGCTGGTAATACGCTAACAATAACTAACACTATATCTAAACGCATAATGCTGGCATAAATAGAGAGTGGTATTATCCTGATGGAGACACCCTAATAATATCTAAACTCGCAATAAATAAAAAGTTGTATCAACCTGCTGGTGATACGCTAACATTAACTAACACTATATCTAAACGCTTAATGCTGGCATAAATAGAGAGTGGTATTATCCTGATTGAGACACCCTAATAATATCTAAACTCGTAATAAATAGAAAGTTGTATCAACCTGCTGGTGATACGCTAACAATAACTAACACTATATCTAAACGCGTAATGCTGGCATAAATAGAGAGTGGTATTATCCTGATGGAGACACCCTAATAATATATAAACTCGTAATAATAAAGAAGTTGTATGAACCTACTGGTGATACGCTAACAATAACTAACACTATATCTAAACGCGTAATGCTGGCATAAATAGAGGTTGGTATTATCCTGATGGAGACACCCTAATAATATCTAAACTCACAATAAATAAAAAGTTGTATCAACCTCTAGTGATACGCTAACAATAACTAACACTATATCTAAACGCGTAATGCTGGCATAAATAGAGAGTGGTATCATCCTGATGGAGACACCCTAATAATATCTAAACTCGTAATAAATAAAAAGTTGTATCATCTTGCTGGTGATACGCTAATAATAACTAACACTATATCTAAACGCGTAATGCTGGCGAAAATAAAGAGTGGTATCATCCTGATGGAGACACCCTAATAATATCTAAACTCGCAATAAATAAAAAGTTGTATCAACCTGCTGGTGATACGCTAACAATAACTAACACTATATCTAAACGCGTAATGCTGGCATAAATAGAGAGTGGTATTATCCTGATGGAGACACCCTAATAATATCTAAACTCACAATAAATAAAAAGTTGTATCAACCTGCTGGTGATACACTAACATTAACTAACACTATATCTAAACGCGTAATGCTGGCATAAATAGAGAGTGGTATTATCCTGATGGAGACACCCTAATAATATCTAAACTCACAATAAATAAAAAGTTGTATCAACCTGCTGGTGATACGTTAACAATATCTAACACTATATCTAAACGCGTAATGCTGGCATAAATAGAGAGTCGTATCATCCTGATGGAGGCACCCTAATAATATCTAAACTCGTAATAAATAAAAAGTTGAATCATGTTGCTGGTGATACGCTAATAATAACTAACACTATATCTAAACGCGTAATGCTGGCATAAATAGAGAATGGTATCATCCTGATGGAGACACCCTATTAATATCTAAACTCGTAATAAATAAAAAGTTGTACCAACCTGCTGGTGATACGCTAACAATAACTAACACTATATCTAAACGCGTAATGCTGGCATAAATAGAGAGTGGTATTATCCTGATGGATACACCCTAATAATATCTAAACTCGTAATAAATAAAAAGTTGTATCAACCTGCTGGTGATACGCTAACAATAACTAACACTATATCTAAACGCGCAATGCTGGCAAAAATAGAAAGTGGTATCATACTGATGGAGACACCCTAATAATATCTAAACTCACAATAAATAAAAAGTTGTATCAACCTGCTGGTGATACACTAACATTAACTAACACTATATCTAAACGCTTAATGCTGGCATAAACAGAGAGTGGTATTATCCTGATGGAGACACCCTAATAATATCTAAACTCGTAATAAATAAAAAGTTGTATGAACCTGCTGGTGATACGCTAACAATAACTAACACTATATCTAAACGCGTAATGCTGGCATAAATAGAGAGTGGTATTATCCTGATGGATACACCCTAATAATATCTAAACTCGTAATAAATAAAAAGTTGTATCAACCTGCTGGTGATACGCTAACAATAACTAACACTATATCTAAACGCGCAATGCTGGCAAAAATAGAAAGTGGTATCATACTGATGGAGACACCCTAATAATATCTAAACTCACAATAAATAAAAAGTTGTATCAACCTGCTGGTGATACACTAACATTAACTAACACTATATCTAAACGCGTAATGCTGGCATAAATAGAGAGTGGTATTATCCTGATGGAGACACCCTAATAATATCAGAACTCGTAATAAATAGAAAGTTGTATCAACCTGCTGGTGATACGCTAAGAATAACTAACACTATATCTAAACGCTTAATGCTGGCATAAATAGAGAGTGGTATTATCCTGATTGAGACTCCCTAATGATATCTAAACTCGTAATAAATAAAAAGTTGTATTAACCTACTGGTGATACGCTAACAATAACTAACACTATATCTAAACGCGTAATGCTGGCATAAATAGAGAGTGGTATTATCCTGATGGAGACACCCTAATAATATCTAAACTCACAATAAATAAAAAGTTGTATCAACCTGCTGGTGATACGCTAACAATAACTAACACTATATCTAAACGCGCAATGCTGGCAAAAATAGAAAGTGGTATCATACTGATGGAGACACCCTAATAATATCTAAACTCACAATAAATAAAAAGTTGTATCAACCTGCTGGTGATACACTAACATTAACTAACACTATATCTAAACGCTTAATGCTGGCATAAACAGAGAGTGGTATTATCCTGATGGAGACACCCTAATAATATCTAAACTCGTAATAAATAAAAAGTTGTATGAACCTACTGGTGATACGCTAACAATAACTAACACTATGTCTAAACGCGTAATGCTGGCATAAATAGAGAGTGGTATTATCCTGATGGAGACACCCTAATAATATCTAAACTCACAATAAATAAAAAGTTGTATCAACTTGCTGGTGATACGTTAACAATAACTAATACTATATCTAAACGCGTAATGCTGTTATAAATAGAGAGTGGTATCATCCTGTTGGAGACACCCTAATAATATTTAAACTCGCAATAAATAAAAAGTTGTATCAATTTGCTGGTGATACGCTAATATTGAATATAAACGCGTAATAGTGGCAGTAAATAAGTGTTGTGTTGGGTGCATGGTGTACTGAGCTGTGGTACCCGTGGGGTCGCTACTTCCCAAGCGACTGCATGCAACAATCGCTCCATGCGGGCTTCTGTTAGATGGGTTTTCAGAAATAGAAGTAGCATTCAATTATGAAAAAAATGATATTCTTCCAATAAAGTATTTAACAGGGTGGGCAGGACTCTAGCGGGAGAATAAGAATGTGGCTTCAATCTAAAGTCTTGGAATTCAACCTAACTGACGGTTAGTGTAGAAATCTAATCCTCAATGGTTCAGCGAATTCAATTATGCGGGCGGCAAAATGATTAAGTAGTATCTATCTATTCACTCAGGTCCCTAGACAGATAATTTTAATATTGCAGTAGGTGATGATTACGTTTTACAGTGAGCTACAGATATCTTCCATATCTGAATGTAGCTTAATCCTCACGTAGTTACTTCAACTTATATACGATTTTTGCTTAGAAGATCTTACAGATCACTGCAGATGGAACCAATTCGAATTGCTGCCGAAATTGAATACTTCAACTACTTTAATAAACAATTAAATCGTAAAGACTTTGTCACAATCCTAATAAATATTTGGGTTGAGGACGACATTAAGAAGATGACAAGAAATGGTAAATGGTATCTAACTACTGGAAAGTATTCTTAGCTACTTCATTAAGGGTGAAGGTTTCTTTTGGTACCATAGTGTCTCAGAAATGTTGTGAGCAGTCAGACTTACGCAGCTGCCAGAATACTCTGAAATGTATTGGACTACTGCTAACCTGAGCCTTCATTCTCAAGAAATGTCCACTCAGAATACTTGATGGAAGTGGTACTGGCTCTGTTAGCCTGCTCCGGGGAGCGGTTGTCCGGGGGGCACCTCGTGGAGGTAGAGCTCAGATTTTTGCCCCCCAAAATGCCATCCTGCCTTTAATATCGTATTCCAACTGGTTTTCATCCTCTATTAAGCAAGCGTAGTAGCAAATCTCATTAGCAATGGAGATGCATTACCTGCGATGTTCAGAGGGGGAAGGAGAAAACCAGCTTTGGACCCGTTAAGGAATACGATTAGATGGGGTTTGGGTAAGGTAATGGACAAATAGCAGGAATGGCAGAATACAGGATACGTTATTTCTGTAGAACCGCGTTTGGGAAGATGAGATTTATGGGGTAACTTGGACTCGTTTAAGCAATGGACAATTAACCAAGCGATAAATAGGAAATAGGAGAGACAATATGAACCTGTATAAAGAAGGAAGTCGCAACTGACAAATGAACCAATTTGAAGAAACAACAGCAGAATGAATAACACAACAATAGAAATTATAAACAAAGTTGAATACGAACACGAAGTGTTTGTTTGCACTTTGGCATCTGATATAGCAGAACGCCTCCTTAAAGTATAAAGATAATTAAATTATTTAAACATTAATTTTGAAGTAATATTAGATTAAAAAAAAAAAAAAATAGAAATTAATAGTCTTACCTTTCTCTGCTCAACTTGGACTAGAAGTTCCGAAGAAGGATATTAACAGTGGCCATATAAATGTTTAAATAATTATAATTCCGTTTATTTTTTTAAAATGACTAGTGACATTTTTTTTCATGCAAGCAAAATAATTGGAACTATAATTATTGTAGATAAAGTTATTATTTTGAGGATAGATTTGTCGCAGGAGTGGTGAGTTATTCCAAAGAATGACACTTAAAAGATTTGAAAATCATAAATATGGACCACATAATTAATTCCCCAACCTACCTGATTTAGCTGTCGGCTGGGATACGCACCAATCACTTGCAGGGCATATCCATCGATGTCTTCTGCAGCTCGTCAACACTGGACACTGGACACAGTTTAAAAGTTTTTAACGGAAATGAAACTGACGTATTTGCTGTTAGAGACGGACTTTTGAAAATAACCGGAGAATATTTGTTTATTTTTAAGCGCACAAGTTAAAATGTATTTCCTCCACTTTAATAAAGGGTAATCAACCACTTCCGCTAAAAGCACTCCCGGGGATTTTAACACTCCCGCACTCCCGAGAATTTTAACGTTCCCGCACTCCTGTAACAGAAACAAACTTTTATTACTTTTCCGTAAATACTGCACAATAATATTAATTGTTTAAATTTACTGTGGTTCTGTCAATAATAATAATTTTTGTATACAATAGATATAATTATATTGTATTTACATTTACCAACATTGCTCATGTGATTACCAACATACAAAGTTAATGTACTCATAATTAGAGAAAGATTAACATGAAAGAAATACTTACTATAGTAAGTATCTTCTATATATAGAAGTTACTGGTGATTGAAAGTATTCTTACAAAAAAGGAAATCTAAAAAGGGATCTCAAAAAGTTATTTTCAGGAAAAGATTAATTACTTATTTATCATTCTTAAATTTGTGATATACCAATGTTTGGGCTTAAAACTAACTATACTATCGCTCCAGAATCGATAAAAATTTATAAATTAACATTAACTGCAACATAATAAAGAATCAATTTGCTAGAAATCACAAAATAATCGTACTTAACGCACTAATAACCAATTATTTCTTTACAACCTCAAAGAAAGCGCACCTGCCACCTGTTTCAATAATAATAATTACCAAAGCGGGTGTGACAATAAGAATTTGCTATTACAGGATTACTCTATTAAGGGCCTTTTTTTTTTAGGGCGAAGGAGATGTTTGGGCCCCCAATAAAACTTTCAAGTAAAAGAAAATGATTATCTAATGAATAATAATAAAGAAGATTGTGAACTAAAGGTATACTCGATAAATTAAATTGGAAAAATCGTGATAAAAAAGAAAAAGACTAATGACGAATCTGAAGAAGAAAAGTGGAAAGAGCTAATGTGGAGGGTGACGCAGATATCTAGCGGAAGGAATTGCTGGGTGACCTTTCAACCCAATGTTGTATTATTCTAAAATTCTTGTCACAACGTCTATCATGAAAGAGAGAAACCCAGAATTACTTTCTCTTACCATAAGTAAGAGAAAAACACACCCACACTGAGAGAAAATGCATTTTTTTCCAGAGAGAGAAATCCTTCAAATTCCCAGTAAATAAATCGATATCCAATATTAGAAACAATTGCAATATGAAACAAAATATTGAGCTGTATTTGCGAAATAAAAATTTTAGTGCAAACACTCCTTTAACTTTTTCATACCGTGTTCCTTGAATTTCAAACTTATGCATTAAAACTTTAAAATATATTTATCATTACCTAGATTCTGAAAGGAACAAGACTGTACCACCAATCCTTCATAAAAATGACGTGAAAAGAAATGCGCCAAAAATTATTCAACTGAAAGTTCCCCCATCTTCATCAGCCAATTCTCATACCAACTACAGTGCTACTTGAACAAATATTTTGTAGATGAAAATGGCCAGCATAAGGGTCTGTGACATCTACGATAATAAATTCTAAAAAATGTGAAGGAAAAGTTAATGCAGCAAAATTACTTAAATTATATCAACTAAGCTTGAATGAAATGTTGGGTACTTGCTGATTTGTGTACCTTTTGGGGTTTAATCAACCCTTATACTTAACTTTTTAAACTGTAAGTTTTTGTTAAGGAGATTTTTGTACCTTTTGGATAGATTTTCATTTTTGTCTATTTTGCTAAGTTACATATCTGCTTTACTGTTTTTTTTAAATTTGGAATAAGCAATTCTATCATTATAACCTGATAAGGTGTTAAGTAGGAACCGTAACTACCACTGGAGAGATTTTTTTAAGAATGATTATAGTTGCGGTCCCCAAACCATCCTCAATAACAACTTTTTTGAGAATGCCTTTTTATATAAAATAGGAAGGTATTTGTACGTAAAAAGCAAATTTAAACTGCGATTTCAGAACTTCCTTTTAAGAGGAGTAAGAAAAATAAACGGGCGATTACAGTACTTCTCCCTAAAAGGCAAAGAGGCAAAGATTTTGAATCGAACGACAATTTATTAATGTAAATAGGTTCACCCATTGATAATTTTAACGATTGCAGTACTTCCTCTTAGTAGGTGTAAGAGCATGATGGCACTTCACAGCCATGTAGAGGAGCTTCATTCACTTCTTCGTGCTAAATTTTATCAAAATCGGACAAAGCGTTATAGAAATATTGGTAATAATAGTTTTAGAAACGGCCTTACTTGGGTGGGGCAAACTCCCCTCCATATGAGGCATAGCGACGAGACTTTTAAAGTGCAAATCTGTACAAAATTTTGATTCGAATGACACTTCATTCATGAAAATCAGTTCACCTGTCGATAATTTGAAACGATTGCTATACTTCCCCTTAACTAGTGTAAGAGCAGATCGTCGCTTTAATGTTACATAGGGGAGCCCTAACCCCATCATCCTACCAAATTTTATCAAAATCGGGCTAAGATTTACAGAGTAATTAGTAATAATAATTTTGAAGGGGGCCTTACATAAAGGGGGCTAACTCCTCTCCCATTCGGTGTACAGCGTCGAGACCCCCAAAAGGCACATCTACATAAAATTCCGAATCGAATGTCACCTCATTCATGAAAATCGGTTCACGCGTTTAGGCGCTACGTAGTTTACAAAAAAGGTAACAACAACAACAACAACAACAAGAAGAAGAACAACAACAATTTCTGAAAATGCCGTTTTTGCTCATTTTCGGCAACTTTTTTCTCGAAATCTATTAGGTCTGGGTGGTTGCAAAAAAATTACAGTTATAAAGGAGGGTTTGCCCTATATTTTAAAGAAAATTTGGGAATTTTATCTTTTATAGAAAAAGAGAAAAAAATTGTCAAAGTTGGGTGTTTTTTAACGTTACTCCTTTTCGTGCAGTTTTTGACGATCAACCCTTATACAACTGTCCTACCGGACAGTTTTAATACGCTACCTTGGACTGTTGCTAGACAAAATGGTTGTCCTGGAATACCTCCCCCCCCCCATACAACACTGAAAAGGCAAGAAACTACCCATCACCCTCAACCTGAATAAGAAAAGTCTTATATCTACCTTTTTAACCCCGCCCTATTTTTGGTAAAACGGCATTATAGGTATGGTGATCGACTAAATGTTCCAATTCTCAAAGCAACCAGTTACTGACATTCAAAAAATACCATTGTATGTATCTAACCACACAAAGCCATAATGACCTCAAAATCCCTATATCACTCAAAGATCTGAAGAAAACTCCGTTTTTTCAGAATTTCATTACTCAACAGCAGCTCATCCTAAAATCTTTTAAACCGATCCACCTATCCATTTCCGCCTTTACCTGGTAATCCTCCAAGGAAATTGAAGAGAAGATGGCCTCGCGATCTACTCTCATCATGATAGCAGTAAAGATAAATGTTCGCGATAATAATTCTGACAAAGTGCTATCATGTACCAAATATACTTGCAACAATTGTTGCAGTTGTAAATTTCAATAAAAGGTTAAAAAATAAATAAAATAAAATAAAGATATTGATCTGAATGTATGTAAATTATAACTTTACAGTTAGAGGTATTTTCCAAAATTAATCACAGGAAAGTTAAAAGGTTGAATTACACCAGCAGATTGTATGTATTTTCTTATTTTTATTACAAAGTCTGCATTTCCCTTGTTTCTTATTACTAACAGAAAGGATGTTATTAATTTGATGGATTATTAAGAAGGACTTAGGCTAAAAGATGTAGAAATTAGTGATGGGCTATTTGAGCGGACTCGTTCCATTGGAACGAGTCCGATGGTGGAACGAGTTGATTCAAATCCCTATTTTTAAAAAAAGTGATTCCGCCCCGCCCCAAAAAATTTAGGCAAATAAAAATGAAAATGAGGCAGCAGAAGGTTTGGAACGATTAAACATAAGAACAAATGTCACGCAATTTATTATATTATTATATCATTAAATGTTAGCTTTCCCAGTTAATAACAAAACTATATTTCTTTAACACACATTGAGTACTATCCCTAATTTCCAATTGCTCTGATAAATATAAAATTAACAACGTAATACAAATATTAACACAAAAATAGGCTAGTCAAATATAAATTAAAGCAATGCAGTTTTGTCATTATCTAGCTTGACCACTAGAAGACTGGAGTTAACTTACTTCAAGAGTATTCAAGGTAGAGAAACGGAAATGGGTAGGAAATTATTCCATAAAAATTCTAACCCTTCAAAATTATAATTACTCATAATATTTATTAACTAAGAATTGAATATCAAGCTTTTAAAATATTATCTTATTGTTTTACAAAAAGAAAAAGCTGTGTGCTTAATCTTAAACTTAGCGCTGGACACTCTTACTCTCATCTTCATTGGCGTAAGCTTGAACGTGTACATGTCAGCTAGACGGTCAAAGTAAAACTGGGCCAAAATTTAGTATTACCTAACTGGTTTACTTAGTGTAGTATCCCTCCCACTCTATCACCTATTTCACAAACATTCATCGATTGAAAATATTTTTTAGTTAAATATTCGTTTCATTGGAATACAAAAAACATTATAACGCTTTCTTAAGATGATTTGAATTTTTAAAATTTGTTTTTGTCCATTACTCTTATAAAATACGAAGAATTTCAAATAAAATATAATATACAAACACAGAATGATCTAGTGTGCAGGTGGAGTCAGTCGTAGTTTCCATGACAACGGAACCGTTAAACGACTCCGGCCCAGCTCTAGCATTTTCATTGGTTAAATCCACTGGAGTTGGTGGAGTCGAATCCGGAGTGATTTAAATCCTTTTGAAACCGGACTCGTTCCATTTTTTCGTTCACTGAATCTAGCCAATAGAAATTGCTGGAGCTGGAACCGGAGTTGTTTAACGGTTCCATTGCTATGGTAACGAGGACTGACTCCACCTGCATACTAGATCATTGTGTTTGTATATTATATTTTATTTGAAATTCTTCGTATTATATAAGAGTAATGGACAAAAACAAATTTTAAAAATTAAAATCATCTTAAGAAAGCGTTATAATGTTTTTTGTATTCAAATAAAACGAATATTTAACTAAAAATTATTTCCAATCCATGAATGTTTGTGAAATTGGTGATAGAGTGGGAGGGATACTGCAGTAAGTAAACCAATTAGGTAATACTAAATTTTGGCTCAGTGTTACTTTGACTGTCTCACGGTTATGTACACGGTTAAACTTACCCAATGAAGATAAGAATAAGAGTGTCCAGCGCTATGTTAAAGATTAAGCACACAGCTTTTTCTTTTCGTAAGATAATATTTTTAAAGCTTGATATACAAGTCCTAGTAAATAAATATTTCTTTATTTATGAGTAATTATCATTTTGCTTGAAGGGTTAGAATTTTTTTTATGGGAATAATTTCCTACCCATTTCCGTTTCTCTACCTTGGATCCTCTTGAAGCACGTTAACTCCAGTCTTCCAGTGGTCAAGCTAGATAATGACTAAACAGCATTGCTTTAATTTTTATAATTGACTAGTCTATTTTTATGTTAATTTTTGTGTTACGTTGTTAATTTTATATTTATCAGTGCAATTGGAAATTAGGGATAGTACTCAATGTGTGTTAAAGAAATATAGTTTTGTTATTAACTGGGAAAGCTAACATTTAATGATATTTTTTAATAAATTGCGTGACATTTTTACTAATGCATAGGGTAAGTACAGAGACCGGAATCGGTGAACGAGTTGTTGGAATCGATTCCAACCCTGGAACTGATTCAAATCCAACGAGTCCAAAGACGGACTCGTTCTGCCCATCACTAGTAGAAATAAACATGTTTTTGACCAATGGCATACGACTAAACACTTTATCACTGGAGTGGGGATATTGTTTGCGCAGTTACTTTTCTGACTTTTTACGTCGCTGGTGAATTGTGAAGTCCATATCAAAATGATGAAAGATTGTTGAAATGTTGATTTTAAATTCTATGTTATTTTTTTAAAAATTATTCCCTTTGTATATTGTGATTATTAACATTATTGGTGGAATTCAGTCTTTTTACTGTCCAAAGTGTTGGGAGTGGTCTTTTATTCTAGTGTGACACTGGTGAGGACTAATGTCAAGAATAGTTACCCGGAGGTGTGGACTGTTTATTTTTAGTGCATGTGCAGTACAGTAGTTACTGTTCACTTTTTAAACTACTTCCCGCCAATGTTCAATATATTCTTTTTAAATTTCTCAACTTCCCGCTAATTTTGCTGTGTATAATTTTTTTGAATTTCTTACGTATTTATGTTTAGCACGCATGCGCAGTACACTTACTGCATAGTGCTTCCTTTTCAACGTATTGTCAGTTCCCGCTAGTGTCCCGTGTGTAACTCTAGGTGCCTTTTTTTTTAAACTTCATAAAAGATTAGAGTTTTGAATTTACAGTTTCTCTTTAAGGGGGAGATGAAAGTTTTATCATTTTGAATGGGTGTTCGTTTAATTAGTAATAGATATGTATATCCGAAGTGAGATAAGAATGTAAAGGAGTCATTCTTCCACGGGCGATCACATGAGATTATTTGAGGGAGTGAATAAAGGGTACAAACAGAAGGATAGGGATTGCACTAATAAGGTAGGCCACTTTTCTTTTGTTTTTCATAATGTGAGTGAATTACAAATTAAGAGTTGTGTATGTGGATCAGTTGGCAGGAGAGGGTGTGGGGGCGAAGCCCCCCATAAAAATAAAAAATAGATTAGGGGGCGTGGGGGCACAGCCCCCCACGAATTTTTTGTAAATAAAATCAACCTTGAATTAATAATTCGAAGTGATTCTGATTCGCTGTTACCATATAACCTGCCAGATTTAAATGTAAATATAAAATAAAGAAATATTTTTATATTTCTATAATTTAATGACGTAAATTGTGACGTAAGAGAAATTCATGTGAGTGTTCACTCCAAATTTTTTTCCCGTGAATTTATTTTAAAGAAAATTTGAAAATTTTATCTTCCGTAGAAAAATTGGGAAATAAAAATCAATAGTTTTAATACTAATGCACTTGCGTCATCTACTTAAATTCAATTCTATAAACTTAAAATGGTTTAATTAAACAAATTAATCGAATAAAGAGGTTTTTGGTATTGGACCCCTTCTAAGTTTACCAGCATTGCTCCATCATTCCATCAGCAGCTGTCTCTTCTAAGTTCTTCGCTTTTCCTATTTCCCTAGAGGGAGGGGGGCTTGTTGGAGGATTTTCATTTTAGGACATCCTTTCTTGTTATCCTTAATTTTTGTTTTGTTAAATCAATTAATTTCTATATTCATAAAAAGTCGATAAAAAACAAAAATCACCTAATTCGTCATTTATCTTGCAGAATTAACTTTCTTAATGCTGTTTTTCTATATAATTTTTCTTATTGGGGGTAAAATCCCATTCTGTTCTATTAGGTAATAATCCTTTGTATAGTAAAGTATTCTTTTTTCTTTCTTTATAATGTTTGGAGTTTTTTTAAAAATTTGTATTGATTTTCCTTCATGGGGAAAGATATTCGCACTAGGGCCCTGCATTCCAGTTTTATTTCATTAGTTTTCATTGGTCATACATTCATAAGTGGACGCACCTTATCATGTAGGAAATTAATACAGAATAGAAAACTCCATGCATTAAAAAGTGACAAAAAATTAAAAAGAATATTATGCAAAAGCATTTTAAAATAAGTGGATTATTCATTTCAAAAAAATAAAATAATTTGTAGACAAATATGACCAAGAAATTAACTTTGCTAGAAAAAAGGGCAAACAAATCTAAGCTGTATGGTGATGTCCCAAGTTGGTTTAAATGTAGCAAATTCAAGTATAATTAGTAAAGAAAAAAAAGTAAAAAATTTTTACTTGTATTTTTTTTTTTTAAATATTTATTTAATCAAAAGTAACACTATAAACTTCCTGTTTTATCGTTTGAGACTCTTAGCAAGTATTTCTGATGGTTCCGGTCGTATCAGACTCTTTTTTTTTCCATAAAATAAATTTATTTGCCTACGACAGAGATTTTGACCATCTGGGCCAGTTTAGATTACTCTGGATAATCAGCACGTTATCCCAGAATAATCCTGTGTGAATGTAGGCTATCATTGGGAATCTGTTGGGTGGACAAGGAACCACAAAATGTATTTTCAAAAAAATAGGTACATAGTAATACTAAAAATCTTGAGGATCAGTAAAAAAAATATATTTTTTTATTGCCAACGTTTCAACCACAAGTGTTTCCAGCCTTTCTAGCAGTTTTCAGTTCAAAAGTTATAGAATTTTTTTAACTTTCCGCTTAAAAAATGGGATGGTAATGTACGAGTTTTGATTTTTCCAATTCGAAAATGAAAATATATGACTCTTTTTTTTTTAAACTTATATATTTTTTTTTTTTTTTTTGTAAAATAAGGAAATTTGTTCTTGAAACAATTGGATAAAGAAATAAAAACAAAATCTTCTTTTTCAGATCCTTGGCGACTCATCAAATGGAGACTAATTGATAGATATATTTCATTATTTCTATTTTTTTTTTCTTCTTTATATTTCTGCTTTCAGAATTATTGTGTTTTAAGTTTACAAAATTGATCTTATTTTAGGCCTTAATAGTTAGGATTTAAAGTTTTCAATCCTAACATTGTATTTATACAGACCTAAAATTTCAATTATTGCAATACTATCAGACAATCTAAAGGTCTAAAAAAAGAACTACACTTAATTCTGAAAATGCAATATAAAAAAAAAATATTTAAAAAAAATAGAAACAACATAAATGTATCAAATAGTTTTTGTTCCTCTTACTTTGTTATATTTTTTTGTGACTATTTTGTGGGATGAATCAGGATCATATTCCCCATGTTGAATCAGTTAAGATATATTTTTTTGTGGGATGAATCAGGATCATATTCTCCATGTTGAATCAGTTAACCAAAGTGTTGCAATAGAAAAAATTCCCCCATCTGAAATTATAATTAAATATTAATAAAAACTGCAAAAAAAAAATTCTGAAATCTATTAAATATTGTAAAAAATTTAAATTTTAAAAAAATACATAAAAAGTAAATAATTTTTTTCTATTGCATCTTACCTTGGGCTTTTCTACCTTGGAAAAACTTAATTAATTTCCCTTCTCTAAGCCTGCTTCTATTTTTTCTGTAATAAATCATAAAAATAATTAAAAAAATATGTAATTTTAATAAAAAGGTGAAGTATTAGCATTTTTTAGTTGAATTATTAAAGAATTAGTGAGACAAAATGAAAAAAAAAAATTCTTTATATCACGGGAATTAGCGTGAGGGATCAATTTTAGTTTTTTGAAGGCAAAATTAATTAATACAGCTAACTATAGTAAATTATTATTAAAAAGGTGAAGTATTAACATTTTTTAGTTGGATCATTAAAGAATTTGCAAAAGAAAATGGCAAAAAAAATTAAAATGAAAAATATTAAAATTGACGGATGATTGCGCAATAGGACCGATTTTCACTTTTTTAAATAAAAGAAGAAAATTAATAAAAAAAATATTTTAAATAGTTAATATTGAATGGATTAAACATTTTTAGAAAGTTTTTGGGATTGGTAGTTGTGAAAACAAGTTTAAAAAGTAATTTAAAAAAAATGAAATTCAATTCCATTTGGCTGGCCATATTGGATTCTCTCTCAGTCAAATTGAATTTTCTTTAAACACATTTTTCTAATATCAATCCATGGGAAAATATGGAAAATTATATATCACTTTGAAGCTTATAACACAATAAACAAGTTTTAAGTAAAATTAGCTGGGAATTGGGAAATTTTTCCTATTAATTAATTTGAAAAAAGGACTTACAGCAGGGCTGATCTTCACAGGTCCAGAGCAGGCAGGAGAAGGGGGCTTTGCACTTGCTACGACAGCCTCTTGTCTTAGCTTCAATTAAAAAAAAATTGTTTTTAAACTAGAAAATTTATACATATTCTATTGTAAAAAAATGAAAAAGAATTTTTAATATGGTCTTTTTTAAAAAATAAGCATTAATAAACTCAATATTCAGGGATTATTTTTTTGTATTGCCATTTGAAGTTGAAGTTTTATGTGGATGAACATCAGATAGATACGTGGACCAATCAGAATTGATCTTTTAATTAGGAATTATTTAGTAAAGAAAAGGAAGCTTTCAGATTTATTTTGTGACGTAATAGATTTATAAAGGCTGTGTTTTTTCTTAAGTACAAGCGAAGTGAAAATAAATGGCTGCCTTAACTAACCCTGAATTTTAAATTATAAGTTTTTTCTAAAGATGAAAGAAATGATCAGCTATTATTTAAATTGGATCAAATTTATTCATTTAAAAGTATAAAAATATTGATTGAACTAAATAGGAGGAAGATTCTAATTATTATTTATAATTATTATAAAAAAATGAAATTATTAAATTTTATTACGTAAGTAAATACCTTATTTCCCTCTCTTCTTTTTTTCTTTTTTTGGAAAAAGAAAACCACAATATATTCTTAGTCTCATTTTCTTTATTTTGAAATTTTACGAAGTTACATTAAATGGAGGCTGAGCAAATTAAAATCTTCTTTTTTTTCTAAGATAAATTAATTTAATATATATTATATATTTAATATGATACATAAACAGATAGATTTTTTATTTTATTTTTTGACATTGGCTTTTTACTATGCAAACATTTATATAGACAGATATTGAAATGAAAGTTGAACATCCTACAAGATGAAGATACGTAACTCATGTAATTGTTATTTTCTTTAATAATTATTTCTTGTTATTTCGGAGATTTTTGTTTTTAATTAAGAAAAAGTGGAGGGGATAGAAATTTGTATTTAGTAAAGTGTAATTCCACTGAAAATTCTATTTGTGAAAATTTAAATTAACAGTAAAACGTAAATTGAATGAAACTTTGAATATAATTAATTATTATCAATTAAAAATTCAATTTTGTTTATTTGTTTAAAGAATATCTGGAGATTGGCTGATTGACGTTTCAATGGAAAAACTGCTATTTCATCACAGCTAATTGGTTTCTAAATTTTTGGAACAACAATTTCGTTAAGTAAAGATAAAGATATTCATTTTTGGATATAGTTTTATAATAGTATATATTCCTAAAATCATTGAGAAATGCATGCCCTAAATTGTGAATTTTTTTAAAAAAAAAAACTGATTTTAAGTTAATTTTTAGTTTGTAAAGTGCCCCTTGCACTTTGGTGCAGTATGTGTCAAGAAAAAATTTTGTTCTTAATAGCTGCAAAAGAAAAAGTAGTTTAATTTCCAGCAGCTGACTTTTGGAGCACAGACTCAGCTCGGTAAGGCCATAGCCTGGAATTATTACCTCAAGCTGTGAAGAATGATCCTGTGTAACATCGATCTGCTCAGAAAGAAGTTAACTGGCAATTGGTTTATCACTTGACCTGAAGCTGTCTTTTAGAGTACACAAAAGGGCCGATATCTACGCACTATTGAGGTAGCTTCTTCTTTTTTTTCAACAGAATGAGGAGTGAGAACTTTAAAATTGTCTTTGATTTAATTGAAATTAATTTCTATTCAATATCATTGGTTAATTTCTATTAGAGCAACGGGTTTCTGTTTCTGTTAGCTTCACAAATGCAAGTCTGTTGTGCTAGTAGCTGGCTTTTGGACCCTGCTTTGGATACAGTATCTTGGAATGGTGAGATCCAATTGTAGAGAAGGACCCTGTCTTAGCTAAGATACCATTACTTTGGAACTAGTTCAACCCAGCCATGGAGATTGGCCCTTCGAGCTTACTGTAGGACTTCAGGACAGTGGAGTTCTTTTTACAAGCCAGATCTATGAGCTTCAGAGACAGTTTCTTGTTAGTCAACTGATGCTGCTCACCTGATGAAAACAAAAGTGAGAAATTTAAAATGCTTACTAGTTTTTTAAAATAAAATATTATTTGAAATTGTTGATGAATTTTGGTTAAAGCAATGGGAGCTATTTTGCTCCTATTAGCTCCGAAAATGGAATTCTGTTACTAGAAATTTGCTTTTGGACTATTAACACATCTTGGGATTGGTTTGCCAGACCTGATGAAGATTGGCTTTTTGGGTTTTGCTACTGAACAGTAAATACTACTACTTAGCAGCCCAGATCATTGGACTATTAGGATTCAGTTTTTTGGTTAAACCATGGATTCTTCCAAAGCTTAAGCTGTGAGAAAAGCAAATATCCTTCAGTAATTGTTTAGGAATGAGCTTTAAATTACATTTATGCTTGCATATTTATTACAATAAATTTTTTTGTCCTTACTTAGTTGTACAATATTTATTTCTCAAGTTACCTACATAAGAATAATATTTCCATTCTTGTAATTCAAAATAAGTTAAGGAAGCTATATGTATGTAGTGCAAGAAAACCTCACATCGTTCCTGTATTGCCCAGAAAAATAATACTTACACTTTTGTTTAGGATTGGGAAACAATTATTTGGCAAAGCAGTTGGCCAGATGTTTGGATTTGGACGTGTAGAGAGCGCCGTTGGAGAGGTTCACAAGAGTGCTGCTAGCTGAATAACCCGGAAGGTATCAACAAGGTGACCACTACTTAAAGGAAGATCTTGTGGCTTAGGAGTGAGCATGTAAAGCCGAAGAAGGAGACGACTTCAGGAAAAACTAGGAGTCCTGCTTCTAACGACTATTGCCTCAGTTCAGTTAAGTGAAAAGAAATACAAGTTCTTAATAGTATTGTTAGGATATGGGCACAAACTTTCTTAACTCTTAATAAGAATATTCCAGCAATTACAATAATCAATAATGGGCATAAAATTAATTATATTTATCTATACATGATAAAATGAAGTTTATTAAAAAGTCTAATTTACAGCAAACCCATCTCATCTAGAAGAACTTTATCGAAAACGGAAACTAACAAAGAAGAAGTCAGCAGAAATGTTACAGAACTTTGGCTTTTTAAATTGCATTAATTAATTAAACATTAATTCTGAAAATAAATTGACATTTTAATTTTATAAGAACTAAAATGAATCATAAAAAAATATATTAAGAATATTTAATATTTATTTTTTAATTTTTTTATTTTATTCTAGAGAATATTGGATCCTAATTCTGTAGTCTTTTTGCACAATTTTTATACATATTTATTAAAATAGGAATTTGGTCAGCTGATTGAGGGGTGATGACGTGCAAAATGGATGCTGGAGAGGTTTTTTTATTGTTTCTTCACATCTTGGAGCGCAGATGGTCTCACATCACATACTGCTTTTTGGTATATGCTGGTCATAACTCTACAGCTGGAGATTATTTCAGTTTAAATTTCGAAGTAACATATTTTTTTTTCTAATTATGATGCAATATTCTTAAGTTCAAAAAAAAAAAAATTAGTCTTTTAATTGTCTAAATCTCTAAATGAAAGAACTTATGTTTAGATAATGAGTGTGGTGTCAAGCATACCTATGTCACCGTAAATCTCGCTAGATTCTGTAGTAGTAGATTTGTAATCAAGTCTGGCACATTTAGACAATTAAAAAGAGAAAATATCTTGGTAATTTAGGTAATCAGTTCAAAGATTGAAAACAAATCGTGTATGTGCTCAACAATGAGCAGATAACACGTTAAGTTCATCGTGTAAATTCAATTTCCCTATGGCTTCAAAAGGACCAAACGGTTTCACATATACACTATGGATATAGTTAAAACTGGTACATTTCAAGTTAACATGAATTTATTTACCAGAATGTGATCTGACTGATTAAATTAAAGTAAAAAATTTCGAAGGGGCGGGTGTTGGTCTACAGTTCAAGAGCGTGGTCTTGTAAGTGGGGAATCCCCAGTTCGAATCTTGCGTACTTTTTATTTGTTTTGAAAAAAATTGCTTATAGTGTAAGTACGAGCTTCCGCTCCTGTCCACGACACCTAATTGGTAGTTGGACATTAAGCCCCGCCAGAAAAAAAAAAAAGGCGATTACTTTTAGTGTTAATTAATATGACCTTCAACTAGTTTTCTTACATAATCTAGAATACTTTAAGAGTTTTTGTCCTGCAGAGGGCTTAACAATTTTAGTGCAATTAAGAGAGAACTGATTAAATCCTAAGAAAATATTCAGAGTAGTGGCGAAATCGATTCTGATATCCAATACCTGCTTTGTAGCTCTCTTAAGTTTTGTGAGAATCAGATTAGGTTTTTTTAATAATATAATCTTAGTAGATACCACTTCTATACTCGATAAAGACTTAAATTGTTCAACACTTAATGGTTGGATGACTCATATCACTTTCCGTTTCTCTTGTCCCACTTACAATACCTTTAGAGGTGTTTCATACATCTATTTAAATGTGTTTCAACTGTTACATCGCTTCCCAGATAGATTTAAAAAAACTTATGTTAAAGATCAATAGTGACAAACTAAATGATTTCACACTAATGACCTCAGATGTTGATGCGCAAAAAAAAAAAAAAAAAAAAAAATGATTTCATTTAATGTCTTAATTACATCTAAGTTTTCTTGTTAAAAAAGACCCAATTCTGGACATGAAAAGACAATTTTTAGCCCCCAAATAATTCGATTGGTTGAATAAAATTACTGCATTGTTTTTAAACTGCACTATCTAACATGTTTATTTGGTAATTAGATAATCTACATCTGCTGATTAAGAGGCTAATGTCGAGTTATCACCTCTTCAACAGAGGGGATGAGAAGATAGTACATCTCTAAGCTGAAGATACGTTTGAGGAAGTAAGGAGATTGTGAACAGTGACCAGACATTTGACCAACCATGAGCCTTTAAGAAAACTCTGGGATATTGGCAAAGTATTTAACCGTTAAGATTGATTTTCCTGCAGATATAAAAACAAAAAAAGTTTCAGATTTGAAAATATTTGTACTTTATGCCAGCAAGGAATGTAATTGCTGATGACTGTTGTTAAAAATCTAGGGATTATTCTATCTGATCTTGCGGAGATGTTGATCTTTCAATTATTTATTCGCTTATTCAAAAATGCAATTGATGCTTATAAATGCAAATGATTCTTCATCCTTTTTTTAAAGGGTAGTTTCTTCTTATTTATTCCTTTTAGATGTAGTGGATTTTTAGAAAAGTGGGAAAGGGTATTTTTTTAAATATTTTCTGGGAAGTTCTTCGGGTATTCCAACCATAAGTACACCTGAAGAGCAACTTTTTGTTTCCATGCCCTGTCATTGACAATGGTATTAGCAGATAATTTTGTCTTCCGCGGCAACTCAACTAGCTTGACATATTTTACTAAAGACACTACTATTTTGAATGGCCATCTCGGCGTGATTAAAGTTCAGATTTCAAAATATTTTTGATTTGTCTGTCAGAACGATTGAAAGGATAACTTCTCCTCTAAGTCTTATAATATCCGAAATGGAACATTTGTTATTAACTTTCTAATGAACATAAAAATTATTATACTTCTTAATTTTTAATGGTTCCACCGAATACAATGATTAGCAGTCACACGATATGAACTCTTGGTGGAGAGCATCTTAAATTAGATGTCTCACCTTCACTGTTGTCTCACCTTCACTGTTGTCTCACCTTCACTGTTAGGGGGCGCTGGCTCGCAATTCTCTTCTCTCCTTTCTCTCGCTCTCTGCTTGGCATTCATTGCCAGCTCTTTAAAAACTGCTTAAATACTTTTTGGAAATACATTTCAGTCTTTTATTTTGATTAAATTCATTAATAAACTGACTTATACTTCTTTTTCACTTAAAAGGTATTCCTCTTTTTAAGAAAGTGCATCTTAATTTCTTTTAGGAAGTCTTAATTGGCCAGAAATGGCAACTATATAATTTGGACAGGATTTAAAGTTTAAGCCCAATATTTTGAATATTTGTAACAATGGTTCTGTTTGTGATTCATTGGTGAACACTGAAATTTCGCTGAGATCTCCTTAATACAAATCAGCTTCCTTTTACAGATTCACAAACTTTAGTTAAATTACCATTTTTCCTTGAATTTTTGAGGCATAGATTAAGAAAGTGGTGTCATTTTTGGCAAGATACCTTACCTAATTCTTAGTCAGATAAATTTCTTTTTCTTTAGATAAAATTAACTGCTATTGGGATACGAAGCATATGTTAATTATATGCCAATATTGTAGTCTAAATTCGAAACATGATCTTTTTCATTTTTTTATTAATAGTTCTTTATTTGAATCTTATTGAGTCAAATTGGCCTGTAACATTATTTGATGGAAGTTTAATAGGTCTTCTTAAAGAAGACACTTCAAAATATTCATTTAAAATATGATTGAATTTAGCACAAATATTATTATTATGATCTGATAGCACTGTTATAACTTTAATATTTATAGCTTTGCCTTGTAGCTTATCTTTTGAATATCTTGTTCTTTTTCTTTATTATTATTGTAAATGTTTAACTTTGATTGTTGTTTTGACTCTGACAGTATTCTAGTTCTCTATTTTTAAAATGTTTTTTTTTTCTCTTTCTATAATGCCTCGTTTCCTTTTTAGTTTCATTGTTTATTGTTCTTTTCATACTATGTATTTTAAATATAAATTTTTGTTATTTTCTATTTTTTACTATATTTTAGAAATTTATTTTAATTTTAAAGTCTAATTATTGTATACTGTGAACTCCTTTGTAATGCTTTGTATAAAGTTAAATACAGATAATAAAATAAATGCATGATGGTTGAATTAGTGGA
Source organism: Rhodnius prolixus (assembly GCF_049639745.1). Classification (NCBI taxonomy): domain Eukaryota; kingdom Metazoa; phylum Arthropoda; class Insecta; order Hemiptera; family Reduviidae; genus Rhodnius; species Rhodnius prolixus. The sequence continues at coordinate 5,420,993 of NW_027411583.1, read as the reverse complement.
ATGAACAAGTTCGTATTTATTCCTCTGGCGTTTAGTTTTCATATTAATATTTTTCTATCAAACAAGAGGAATAATCATAGTGAGATTCCTGTAGGAACTTGGAACGATCTTCTACACGTTCCACCAAATAAGAAACCGGCAGTAACATCAGATGTTGGAAGGCCTTTAGTCAAACAAGAGAAGAGTAGGTTGCTAAACATGTAGATTTTAGATTTTAATGTTTTACTGGAAATGTTCAGTTTGAAGTATCCCAAACACCGGAAAAATGGTTTCCATTAAATTAGTCTGGTATGAGCAGGTACCCAGAACTAAAAATGGAAGAAAGATCAAATTTTATGCTCCTCTTAAGCACCAACAGAAGATAAAACAATTTTCAAATTCAGAACTTATTTAATCCTCCACAATACCCGTTATTTATTAAACTCAAGTCTATACATTCTTCTGAATCATGAGCACAACACTTTTCTAACCTACACTGAACAATTGAAATTATTTTATGCATCTATCGTTATTTATTATATTCCATAAAGATAAAAGATTCCACTTTATCCAAACTTTTTAATTCTGGCTATTCAAAATAGATCGACCCAACATGTACTAGTATGTTCTACCATTACCATTATTATTGAATGACAAATACAAAAACAGCAGCCTATCACAGAAATTATAAGACTATATCCACATTTTCCAAAAGCTTCTACTACATCTGTATTTCAAAATAGAAGGACCCAACCTGTACAATCTTACGCTGACTTTATTATTGAGGCTGTAATACAGAAATAGGTTCATTGTATGTAAATTAGGAGATTGTTTCCTCTTTTTCCTATGATTTCGGTTACTTGTTGTTCAAAATAGATGGACCTAACATGTACAATCTAACGCTGGCATTATTATTGAGGCTCTGATAAAGAAATAGCTTCATTTTGTGTAATTTAGGAGTTATTTTCAGCATTTTCCTATGGTTTCTGTTACTTGTTCTTCAAAATTGATGGACCTAACATGTATCGTACAATCTAACGCTGGCTTTTTATTGAGACTCAGATACAGAATTAGCTTCATTCTATGGAATTTAGGAGATTATTTCTGCATTTTCCAATTGTTTTACTTCTGCTTTTCAAAATAGATCGACCAAACCTGTACAATCTTACGCTGGCTTTAATATTGTGGCTGCAATACAAAAATAGGTTCATTGTATGTAAATTATGAGATTGTTTCCTCTTTTTCCTATGGTTTCGGTTCCTTCTTGTTCAAAATAGATAGACCCAACTTGTACAATCTTACGCTGGCTTTATTATTGAGTTTGTAATACAGAAATAGGTTCATTGTATGCAAATTAGGAGATTATTTCTGCATTTTCCAATTCTTTTTACTTCTGCTTTTCAAAATAGATCGACGCAACCTGTACAATCTAACGCTGGCTTTAATATTGAGGCTGTAATACAGAAATAGGTTCATTGAATGTAAATTATGAGATTGTTTCCTCTTTTTCCTATGGTTTCGGTTCCTTCTTGTTCAAAATAGGTAGATCCATCTTGTACAATCTTACGCTGGCTTTATTATTGAGGCTGTAATACAAAAATAGGTTCATTGTATGTAAATCAGGAGATTGTTTCCTCTTTTTCTTTCGTTTCGGTTCCTTCTTGTTCAAAATAGATAGACCCAACTTGTACAATCTTACGCTGGCTTTATTATTCAGGCTGTAATACAGAAATAGGTTCATTGTATGTAAATTAGGAGATTATTTCGGCATTTTCCAATTCTTTTTACTTCTGCTTTTCAAAATAGATCGACGCAACCTGTACAATCTAACGCTGGCTTTAATATTGAGGCTGTAATACAGAAATAGGTTCATTGTATGTAAATTGGGAGATTATTTCTGCATTTTCCAATTCTTTTTACTTCTGCTTTTCAAAATAGATCGACGCAACCTGTACAATCTAACGCTGGCTTTATTATTGAGTTTGTAATACAGAAATAGGTTCATTGTATGTAAATTAGGAGATTATTTCTGCATTTTCCAATTCTTTTTACTTCTGCTTTTCAAAATAGATCGACGCAACCTGTACAATATAACGCTGGCTTTAATATTGAGGCTGTAATACAGAAATAGGTTCATTGAATGTAAATTATGAGATTGTTTCCTCTTTTTCCTATGGTTTCGGTTTCTTCTTGTTCAAAATAGGTAGATCCATCTTGTACAATCTTACGCTGGCTTTATTATTGAGGCTGTAATACAAAAATAGGTTCATTGTATGTAAATCAGGAGATTGTTTCCTCTTTTTCCTTTCGTTTCGGTTCCTTCTTGTTCAAAATAGATAGACCCAACTTGTACAATCTTACGCTGGCTTTATTATTGAGGCTGTAATACAGAAATAGGTTCATTGAATGTAAATTAGGAGATTATTTCTGCATTTTCCAATTCTTTTTACTTCTGCTTTTCAAAATAGATCGACGCAACCTCTACAATCTTACGCTGGCTTTATTATTGAGTTTGTAATACAGAAATAGGTTCATTGTATGTAAATTAGGAGATTATTTCTGCATTTTCCAATTCTTTTTACTTCTGCTTTTCAAAATAGATCGACGCAACCTGTACAATCTTACGCTGGCTTTATTATTGAGTTTGTAATACAGAAATAGGTTCATTGTATGTAAATTAGGAGATTATTTCTGCATTTTCCAATTCTTTTTACTTCTGCTTTTCAAAATAGATCGACGCAACCTGTACAATCTAACGCTGGCTTTATTATTCAGGCTGTAATACAGAAATAGGTTCATTGTATGTAAATTAGGAGATTATTTCTACATTTTCCAATTCTTTTTACTTCTGCTTTTCAAAATAGATCGACGCAACCTGTACAATCTAACGCTGGCTTTATTATTGAGTTTGTAATACAGAAATAGGTTCATTGTATGTAAATTAGGAGATTATTTCTGCATTTTCCAATTCTTTTTACTTCTGCTTTTCAAAATAGATCGACGCAACCTGTACAATCTAACGCTGGCTTTATTATTGAGTTTGTAATACAGAAATAGGTTCATTGTATGTAAATTAGGAGATTATTTCTGCATTTTCCAATTCTTTTTACTTCTGCTTTTCAAAATAGATCGACGCAACCTGTACAATCTAACGCTGGCTTTATTATTCAGGCTGTAATACAGAAATAGGTTCATTGTATGTAAATTAGGAGATTATTTCTGCATTTTCCAATTCTTTTTACTTCTGCTTTTCAAAATAGATCGACGCAACCTGTACAATCTAACGCTGGCTGTAATATTGAGGCTGTAATACAGAAATAGGTTCATTGAATGTAAATTATGAGATTGTTTCCTCTTTTTCCTATGGTTTCGGTTCCTTCTTGTTCAAAATAGGTAGATCCATCTTGTACAATCTTACGCTGGCTTTATTATTGAGGCTGTAATACAGAAATAGGTTCATTGAATGTAAATTATGAGATTGTTTCCTCTTTTTCCTATGGTTTCGGTTCCTTCTTGTTCAAAATAGGTAGATCCATCTTGTACAATCTTACGCTGGCTTTATTATTGAGGCTGTAATACAAAAATAGGTTCATTGTATGTAAATCAGGAGATTGTTTCCTCTTTTTCCTTTCGTTTCGGTTCCTTCTTGTTCAAAATAGATAGACCCAACTTGTACAATCTAACGCTGGCTTTAATATTGAGGCTGTAATACAGAAATAGGTTCATTGAATGTAAATTATGAGATTGTTTCCTCTTTTTCCTATGGTTTCGGTTCCTTCTTGTTCAAAATAGGTAGATCCATCTTGTACAATCTTACGCTGGCTTTATTATTGAGGCTGTAATACAGAAATAGGTTCATTAAATGTAAATTATGAGATTGTTTCCTCTTTTTCCTATGGTTTCGGTTCCTTCTTGTTCAAAATAGGTAGATCCATCTTGTACAATCTTACGCTGGCATTATTATTGAGGCTGTAATACAGAAATAGGTTCATTGTATGTAAATTAGGAGATTATTTCTGCATTTTCCAATTCTTTTTACTTCTGCTTTTCAAAATAGATCGACGCAACCTGTACAATCTAACGCCGGCTTTAATATTGAGGCTGTAATACAGAAATAGGTTCATTGAATGTAAATTATGAGATTGTTTCCTCTTTTTCCTATGGTTTCGGTTCCTTCTTGTTCAAAATAGGTAGATCCATCTTGTACAATCTTACGCTGGCTTTATTATTGAGGCTGTAATACAAAAATAGGTGCATTGTATGTAAATTAGGAGATTGTTTCCTCTTTTTCCTATGGTTTCGGTTCCTTCTTGTTCAAAATAGATAGACCCAACTTGTACAATCTTACGCTGGCTTTATTATTCAGGCTGTAATACAGAAATAGGTGCATTGTATGTAAATTAGGAGATTATTTCTGCATTTTCCAATTCTTTTTACTTCTGCTTTTCAAAATAGATCGACGCAACCTGTACAATCTAACGCTGGCTTTAATATTGAGGCTGTAATACAGAAATAGGTTCATTGAATGTTAATTATGAGATTGTTTCCTCTTTTTCCTATGGTTTCGGTTCCTTCTTGTTCAAAATAGGTAGATCCATCTTGTACAATCTTACGCTGGCTTTATTATTGAGGCTGTAATACAGAAATAGGTTCATTGAATGTAAATTATGAGATTGTTTCCTCTTTTTCCTATGGTTTCGGTTCCTTCTTGTTCAAAATAGGTAGATCCATCTTGTACAATCTTACGCTGGCTTTATTATTGAGGCTGTAATACAAAAATAGGTTCATTGTATGTAAATCAGGAGATTGTTTCCTCTTTTTCCTTTCGTTTCGGTTCCTTCTTGTTCAAAATAGATAGACCCAACTTGTACAATCTAACGCTGGCTTTAATATTGAGGCTGTAATACAGAAATAGGTTCATTGAATGTAAATTATGAGATTGTTTCCTCTTTTTCCTATGGTTTCGGTTCCTTCTTGTTCAAAATAGGTAGATCCATCTTGTACAATCTTACGCTGGCTTTATTATTGAGGCTGTAATACAGAAATAGGTTCATTAAATGTAAATTATGAGATTGTTTCCTCTTTTTCCTATGGTTTCGGTTCCTTCTTGTTCAAAATAGGTAGATCCATCTTGTACAATCTTACGCTGGCATTATTATTGAGGCTGTAATACAGAAATAGGTTCATTGTATGTAAATTAGGAGATTATTTCTGCATTTTCCAATTCTTTTTACTTCTGCTTTTCAAAATAGATCGACGCAACCTGTACAATCTAACGCCGGCTTTAATATTGAGGCTGTAATACAGAAATAGGTGCATTGTATGTAAATTAGGAGATTGTTTCCTCTTTTTCCTATGGTTTCGGTTCCTTCTTGTTCAAAATAGATAGACCCAACTTGTACAATCTTACGCTGGCTTTATTATTCAGGCTGTAATACAGAAATAGGTGCATTGTATGTAAATTAGGAGATTATTTCTGCATTTTCCAATTCTTTTTACTTCTGCTTTTCAAAATAGATCGACGCAACCTGTACAATCTAACGCTGGCTTTAATATTGAGGCTGTAATACAGAAATAGGTTCATTGAATGTAAATTATGAGATTGTTTCCTCTTTTTCCTATGGTTTCGGTTCCTTCTTGTTCAAAATAGGTAGATCCATCTTGTACAATCTTACGCTGGCTTTATTATTGAGGCTGTAATACAGAAATAGGTTCATTGAATGTAAATTATGAGATTGTTTCCTCTTTTTCCTATGGTTTCGGTTCCTTCTTGTTCAAAATAGGTAGATCCATCTTGTACAATCTTACGCTGGCTTTATTATTGAGGCTGTAATACAAAAATAGGTTCATTGTATGTAAATCAGGAGATTGTTTCCTCTTTTTCCTTTCGTTTCGGTTCCTTCTTGTTCAAAATAGATAGACCCAACTTGTACAATCTAACGCTGGCTTTAATATTGAGGCTGTAATACAGAAATAGGTTCATTGAATGTAAATTATGAGATTGTTTCCTCTTTTTCCTATGGTTTCGGTTCCTTCTTGTTCAAAATAGGTAGATCCATCTTGTACAATCTTACGCTGGCTTTATTATTGAGGCTGTAATTCAAAAATAGGTTCATTGTATGTAAATTAGGAGATTGTTTCCTCTTTTTCCTATGGTTTCGGTTCCTTCTTGTTCAAAATAGATAGACCTAACTTGTACAATCTTACGCTGGCTTTATTATTGAGGCTGTAATACAGAAATAGGTTCATTGAATGTAAATTATGAGATTGTTTCCTCTTTTTCCTATGGTTTCGGTTCCTTCTTGTTCAAAATAGGTAGATCCATCTTGTACAATCTTACGCTGGCTTTATTATTGAGGCTGTAATACAAAAATAGGTTCATTGTATGTAAATTAGGAGATTGTTTCCTCTTTTTCCTATGGTTTCGGTTCCTTCTTGTTCAAAATAGGTAGATCCATCTTGTACAATCTTACGCTGGCTTTATTATTGAGGCTGTAATACAAAAATAGGTTCATTGTATGTAAATTAGGAGATTGTTTCCTCTTTTTCCTATGGTTTCGGTTCCTTCTTGTTCAAAATAGATAGACCCAACTTGTACAATCTTACGCTGGCTTTATTATTCAGGCTGTAATACAGAAACAGGTTCATTGTATGTAAATTAGGAGATTATTTCTGCATTTTCCAATTCTTTTTACGTCTGCTTTTCAAAATAGATCGACGCAACCTGTACAATCTAACGCTGGCTTTAATATTGAGGCTGTAATACAGAAATAGGTTCATTGAATGTAAATTATGAGATTGTTTCCTCTTTTTCCTATGGTTTCGGTTCCTTCTTGTTCAAAATAGGTAGATCCATCTTGTACAATCTTACGCTGCCTTTATTATTGAGGCTGTAATACAAAAATAGGTTCATTGTATGTAAATTAGGAGATTGTTTCCTCTTTTTCCTATGGTTTCGGTTCCTTCTTGTTCAAAATAGATAGACCCAACTTGTACAATCTTACGCTGGCTTTATTATTCAGGCTGTAATACAGAAATAGGTTCATTGTATGTAAATTAGGAGATTATTTCTGCATTTTCCAATTCTTTTTACTTCTGCTTTTCAAAATAGATCGACGCAACTTGTACAATCTAACGCTGGCTTTAATATTGAGGCTGTAATACAGAAATAGGTTCATTGTATGTAAATTAGGAGATTATTTCTGCATTTTCCAATTCTTTTTACTTCTGCTTTTCAAAATAGATCGACGCAACCTGTACAATCTAACGCTGGCTTTAATATTGAGGCTGTAATACAGAAATAGGTTCATTGTATGTAAATTAGGAGATTATTTCTGCATTTTCCAATTCTTTTTACTTCTGCTTTTCAAAATAGATCGACGCAACCTGTACAATCTAACGCTGGCTTTAATATTGAGGCTGTAATACAGAAATAGGTTCATTGTATGTAAATTAGGAGTTTTTTTCTGCATTTTCCAATTCTTTTTACTTCTGCTTTTCAAAATAGATCGACGCAACCTGTACAATCTAACGCTGGCTTTAATATTGAGGCTGTAATACAGAAATAGGTTCATTGTATGTAAATTAGGAGATTATTTCTGCATTTTCCAATTCTTTTTACTTCTGCTTTTCAAAATAGATCGACGCAACCTGTACAATCTAACGCTGGCTTTAATATTGAGGCTGTAATACAGAAATAGGTTCATTGTATGTAAATTAGGAGTTTTTTTCTGCATTTTCCAATTCTTTTTACTTCTGCTTTTCAAAATAGATCGACGCAACCTGTACAATCTAACGCTGGCTTTAATATTGAGGCTGTAATACAGAAATAGGTTCATTGTATGTAAATTAGGAGATTATTTCTGCATTTTCCAATTCTTTTTACTTCTGCTTTTCAAAATAGATCGACGCAACCTGTACAATCTAACGCTGGCTTTAATATTGAGGCTGTAATACAGAAATAGGTTCATTGAATGTAAATTATGAGATTGTTTCCTCTTTTTCCTATGGTTTCGGTTCCTTCTTGTTCAAAATAGGTAGATCCATCTTGTACAATCTTACGCTGGCTTTATTATTGAGGCTGTAATACAAAAATAGGTTCATTGTATGTAAATTAGGAGATTGTTTCCTCTTTTTCCTATGGTTTCGGTTCCTTCTTGTTCAAAATAGATAGACCCAACTTGTACAATCTTACGCTGGCTTTATTATTCAGGCTGTAATACTGAAATAGGTTCATTGTATGTAAATTAGGAGATTATTTCTGCATTTTCCAATTCTTTTTACTTCTGCTTTTCAAAATAGATCGACGCAACCTGTACAATCTAACGCTGGCTTTAATATTGAGGCTGTAATACAGAAATAGGTTCATTGTATGTAAATTAGGAGATTATTTCTGCATTTTCCAATTCTTTTTACTTCTGCTTTTCAAAATAGATCGACGCAACCTGTACAATCTAACGCTGGCTTTAATATTGAGGCTGTAATACAGAAATAGGTTCATTGAATGTAAATTATGAGATTGTTTCCTCTTTTTCCTATGGTTTCGGTTCCTTCTTGTTCAAAATAGGTAGATCCATCTTGTACAATCTTACGCTGGCTTTATTATTGAGGCTGTAATACAAAAATAGGTTCATTGTATGTAAATTAGGAGATTGTTTCCTCTTTTTCCTATGGTTTCGGTTCCTTCTTGTTCAAAATAGATAGACCCAACTTGTACAATCTTACGCTGGCTTTATTATTCAGGCTGTAATACTGAAATAGGTTCATTGTATGTAAATTAGGAGATTATTTCTGCATTTTCCAATTCTTTTTACTTCTGGTTTTCAAAATAGATCGACGCAACCTGTACAATCTAACGCTGGCTTTAATATTGAGGCTGTAATACAGAAATAGGTTCATTGAATGTAAATTATGAGATTGTTTCCTCTTTTTCCTATGGTTTCGGTTCCTTCTTGTTCAAAATAGGTAGATCCATCTTGTACAATCTTACGCTGGCTTTATTATTGGGGCTGTAATACAAAAATAGGTTCATTGTATGTAAATTAGGAGATTGTTTCCTCTTTTTCCTATGGTTTCGGTTCCTTCTTGTTCAAAATAGGTAGATCCATCTTGTACAATCTTACGCTGGCTTTATTATTGAGGCTGTAATACAAAAATAGGTTCATTGTATGTAAATTATGAGATTGTTTCCTCTTTTTCCTATGGTTTCGGTTCCTTCTTGTTCAAAATAGGTAGATCCATCTTGTACAATCTTACGCTGGCTTTATTATTGAGGCTGTAATACAAAAATAGGTTCATTGTATGTAAATTATGAGATTGTTTCCTCTTTTTCCTATGGTTTCGGTTCCTTCTTGTTCAAAATAGGTAGATCCATCTTGTACAATCTTACGCTGGCTTTATTATTGAGGCTGTAATACAAAAATAGGTTCATTGTATGTAAATTAGGAGATTGTTTCCTCTTTTTCCTATGGTTTCGGTTCCTTCTTGTTCAAAATAGATAGACCGAACTTGTAGAATTTTACGCTGGCTTTATTATTCAGGCTGTAATACAGAAATAGGTTCATTGTATGTAAATTAGGAGATTGTTTCCTCTTTTTCCTATGGTTTCGGTTCCTTCTTGTTCAAAATAGATAGACCCAACTTGTACAATCTTACGCTGGCTTTATTATTCAGGCTGTAATACAGAAATAGGTTCATTGTATGTAAATTAGGAGATTGTTTCCTCTTTTTCCTATGGTTTCGGTTCCTTCTTGTTCAAAATAGGTAGATCCATCTTGTACAATCTTACGCCGGCTTTATTATTGAGGCTGTAATACAGAAATAGGTTCATTGTATGTAAATTAGGAGATTGTTTCCTCTTTTTCCTATGGTTTCGGTTCCTTCTTGTTCAAAATAGGTTGATCCATCTTGTACAATCTTACGCTGGCTTTAATATTGAGGCTGTAATACAGAAATAGGTTCATTGAATGTAAATTATGAGATTGTTTCCTCTTTTTCCTATGGTTTCGGTTCCTTCTTGTTCAAAATAGGTAGATCCATCTTGTACAATCTTACGCTGGCTTTATTATTGAGGCTGTAATACAAAAATAGCTTCATTCTACAGAATTTAGGTGATCATTTCCGCATTTTCGAATGGTTCATAATACTTCTTTTCGAAATATATAGACCCAACCTGTACAATCTAACGCTGGCTTTATTATTGAGGCCCAGATATAAAACTAGCATCTTTCTATGGAATGTAGGATATTATTTCCGCTTTTCCAGTTTTTCTTCGTTCTTGCGTTTCGAAATACATTGACCCAACCTGTATTATCTAACGCTGGCTTTATTATTGAAGCTCTAATACAGAAATAGCTTCATTTTATGTAATTTAGGAGATAGTTTCCTCTTTTTCCTATGGTTTCGGTTCCTTCTTGTTCAAAAAAGTTGGACCTAACATGTACAATCTAACGCTGGCTTTATTATTTTGGCCCTAATACAGAAATAGCTTCATTCTATGTAATTTAGGAGATAGTTTCCTCTTTCTTCCATGGTTCGGTTACTTGTTCTTCAAAATAGATGGACCTAACATGTACAATCTAACGTCGGTATTATTATTGACGGTCTAGTACAGAAATAGCTTCATTCTACAGAATTTAAAAGATTATTTCCGCTCTTTCCAATTCTTTTTATTTCTGCTTTTCAAAATATATCGCCCAAACCTATACAATCTATCGCTGGCCTTCTTATTGAGGCTCACATACAGAAATGGCTTCATTATATGGAATTTAGGATACTATTTCCGCTTTTACCAGTTTTTCTTTGTACTTGATTATCGAAATAGATCGACCCTACCTGTAGAATCTAACGCTGGCATTATTATTGAGGCTATGATACAGAAATAGCTACATTTTATGTAATTTAGGAGACAGTTTCCTCTTTCTCCAATGGTTTCGGTTACTTGTTCAAAACAGATGGACATAACATGCACAATTTAACGCCAGCTTTATTATTGATGCTCAGATACAGAAATAGCTTCATTCTATGGAATTTAGGAGATTATTTCCGCTTTTTCCAATTCTTTTTAATTCGGCTTTTCAAAATAGATCGCCCAAACCTTTACAATCTATCACTGGCCTACTTATTGAAGCTGTAATACAGAAATAGGTTCATTGTATGTAAATTAGGAGATTGTTTCCTCTTTTTCCTATGGTTTCGGTTCCTTCTTGTTCAAAATAGATAGACCCAACTTGTATAATCGTACGCTGGCTTTAATATTGAGGCTGTAATACAGAAATAGCTTCATTGTATGGAATTTAGGATATTACTTCGGTATTTTCCAATTGTTTTTACTTCAGCTTTTCAAAATAGATCGACCCAACCTGTACAATCTATCCCGGGCTTTAAAATTGAGGTTGTAATAAAGAAATTGGTTCATTGTATGTAAATTAGGAGATTGTTTCCGCTTTTTCTTATGGTTCATACTTCTGTTTTCAGAAATAGATAGACCCAACCTGTACAATCTAGAGCTGCCTTTATTATTGACGCTCAGATATAGAACTAGCATCATTCTATGGAATGTAGGATACTATTTCCGCTTTTTCCAGTTTCTCTTTGTTCTTGATTATCGAAATAGATCGACCCTACCTGTTCAATTTAAGGCAGGCATTATTATTGTGTCTGTAATACAGAAATAGGTTCATTGTATGTTAATTAAGAGATTGTTTCCTCTTCTTCATATGGTTTCGGTTACTTGTTCTTCAAAATAGATGGACCTAACATGTAGAATCTAACGCTGGCTTTATTATTAAGGCTCTGAAACTGAAATAACTTCATTCTATGTAATTTAGGATATAGTTTTCTCTTTTTTATATGTTCTCGGTTACTTGTTCTTCAAAATAGTTGGACCTAACATGTACAATCTAACGCTGGTTTCATTATCGAGGCTCAGATACTGAAAAAGTTTCATTTTTTGTAATTTAGGGGATAGTTTCCTCGTTTTCCTATGATTTCAGTTAATTGTTCTTCAAAATAGTTGGACCTAACATGTACAATCTAACGCTGGTTTCATTATCGAGGCTCAGATACTGAAAAAGTTTCATTTTTTGTAATTTAGGGGATAGTTTCCTCGTTTTCCTATGATTTCAGTTAATTGTTCTTTAAAACAGATTGACCTAACATGTACAATCGAACTCTGGCTTTATTATTGTGGGTCTAGTACAGAAATAGCATCATTCTATGAAATTTTGGAGATTATTACCGCTTTTTCCTCCGATTTCTGTTACATGTTCTTCAAATTACATGTACCTAACATATACAATCTATCGCTGGCTTTCTTATTGAGGCTATGATACAGAAATAGCTTCTTTTTATGTAATTTAGGAGATATTTTCCTCTTTTTCCTATGGTTTCGGTTAATTGTTGTTTAAAACAGATGGACATAACATGCACAATCTTACGCTGGCTTTATTATTGAGGCTGTAATACAGATATAGCTTCATTATATGGAATTTAGGAGTTTATTTCCGCTTTTTCCTATGGCTTCGGTTCCTTCTTGTTCAAAATAGATAGACCCAACTTGTATAAGCGTACGCTGGCTTTAATATTGAGGCTATAATACAGAAATAGGTTCATTATATGTAAATTAGGAGATTGTTTCCGCTTTTTCTTATGGTTTATACTTTACTTTTCAGAAATAGATAGACCCAACCTGTACAATCTATAGCTGCCTTTATTATTGAGGCTCAGATATAGAACTAGCATCATTCTATGGAATGTAGGATACTATTTCCGCTTTTTTCAGTTTCTCTTTTTTCTTGATTTTCGAAATAGATCGACCCTACCTGTACAATTTAAGGCTGGCATTATTATTGAGGCTGTAATAGAGAAATAGGTTCATTGTATGGAATTTAGGAGTTTATTTCCGCTTTTTCCTATGGCTTCGGTTCCTTCTTGTTCAAAATAGATAGACCCAACTTGTATAAGCGTACGCTGGCTTTAATATTGAGGCTATAATACAGAAATAGGTTCATTATATGTAAATTAGGAGATTGTTTCCGCTTTTTCTTATGGTTCATACTTTGCTTTTCAGAAATAGATAGACCCAACCTGTACAATCTATAGCTGCCTTTATTATTGAGGCTCAGATATAGAACTAGCATCATTCTATGGAATGTAGGATACTATTTCCGCTTTTTTCAGTTTCTCTTTTTTCTTGATTTTCGAAATAGATCGACCCTACCTGTACAATTTAAGGCTGGCATTATTATTGAGGCTGTAATAGAGAAATAGGTTCATTGTATGTAATTTAGGAGATAGTTTCCGCTTTTTCCAGTTTTTCTTTGTACTTAATTTTCGAAATAGATCGACCCTATCTGTAGAATCTAACGATGGCATTATTATTGCGGCTATGATACAGACATAGCTTCATTTTATGTTATTTAGGAGTTAGTTTCCTCTTTTTCGAATGGTTCCTACTTCTGCTTTTAGAAATAGATCGACCCTACCTGTACTATCTAACGCTGGCTTTCTTAATGAGGCTCAGATACTCAGATAGCTTCATTATATGGAAATTAATAGTTTATTTCCCCTTTTTCCTATGGTTCCGTTATTTGTTGTTCAAAATAGATGGACCTAACATCTACAATCTACTAGTGGCTTTATTATTTAGGCTATAATATAGAAATAGGTTCATTGTATGTAAATTAGGAGATTATTTCCTCTTTTTTATATGGTTTCGGTTACTTGTTGTTCAAAATTGATGGACATAACATGCACAATCTTACGCTGCCTTTATTATTGAAGCAGTAATACAGTAATAGCTTCATTCTACAGAATTTAGGAAATTATTCCCGCATTTTTGAATGGTTCAAACTTCTGCTTTTCGAAATATATAGACCCAACCTGTACAATCTAACGCTGGCTTTATTATTGAGTCTCAGATATAGAACTAGCATCTTTCAATGGAATGTAGGATATTATTTCCGCATTTTCCAATTCTTTTTACTTCTGCTTTTCAAAATAGATCGACGCAACCTGTACAATCTGACGCTGGGTTTTATATTGAGGCTGTAATACAGAAATAGGTTCATTGAATGGAATTTAGGAGATTATTTCTGCATTTTCCAATTGTTTTTACTTCTGCTTTTCAAAATAGATCGATGCAACCTGTACAATCTTACGCTGGCCTTCTTATTGAGGCTCAGATACAGAAATGCCTTCATTTTATGGAATTTTGGTGTTTTTTTCCCCTTTTTCCTATGGTTTCTGTTATTTGTTGTTCAAAATAGATGGACCTAACATCTACAATCTACTAGTGGCTTTATTATTTAGGCTATAATATAGAAATAGGTTCATTGTATGTAAATTAGGAGATTATTTCCTCTTTTTTATATGGTTTCGGTTACTTGTTGTTCAAAATTGATGGACATAACATGCACAATCTTACGCTGCCTTTATTATTGAGGCAGTAATACAGTAATAGCTTCATTCTACAGAATTTAGGAAATTATTCCCGCATTTTCGAATGGTTCAAACTTCTGCTTTTCGAAATATATAGACCCAACCTGTACAATCTAACGCTGGCTTTATTATTGAGTCTCAGATATAGAACTAGCATCTTTCAATGGAATGTAGGATATTATTTCCGCATTTTCCAATTCTTTTTACTTCTGCTTTTCAAAATAGATCGACGCAACCTGTACAATCTAACGCTGGCTTTATTATTGAGGCTGTAATACAGTAATAGCTTCATTGTATGGAATTTAGGAGATTATTTCTGCATTTTCCAATTGTTTTTACTTCTGCTTTTCAAAATAGATCGACGCAACCTGTACAATCTTACGCTGGCCTTCTTATTGAGGCTCAGATACAGAAATGCCTTCATTTTATGGAATTATGGAGTTTATTTCCGCTTTTTCCTATGGTTTCAGTTACTTGTTCTTTAAAACAGATGTACCTAACATGTACAATCTATCGCTGGCTTTATGATTAAGGGTCTAGTACAGAAATAGCATCATTCTATGGAATGTAGGATACTATTTCCGCTTTTTCCAGTTTTTCTTTGTACTTGATTTTCGAAATAGATCGATCCTACCTGTAGAATCTAACGCTGGCATTATTATTGAAGCTATGATACAGAAATAGCTTCATTGTGTGGAATTTAGGAGAATATTTCCTCTTTTTCCTATGGTTATTGTTACTTGTTGTTCAAAACAGACGGACATAACATGCACAATCTAACGCCAGCTTTATTATTGATGCTCAGTTACAGACATATCTTCATTCTATGGAATTTAGGAGATTATTTCCGCTTTTTCCAATTCATTATAATTCGCCTTTCAAAACACATCGCCCAAACCTTTACAATCTATCGCTGGCCTACTTATTGAGGCTGTAATACAGAAATAGGTTCATTGTATGTAAATTAGGAAATTGTTTCCTCCTTTTCCTATGGTTCATACTTCTGCTTTTCAGAAATAGATAGACACAACCCGTACAATCTAGAGCTACCTTTATTATTGAGGCTCAGATATAGATTTAGCATCATTCTATCGAATGTAGGATACTATTTCCGCTTTTTCCAGTTTCTTTTTGTTCTTGATTTTCGAAATAGATCGACCCTACCGGTACAATTTAAGGCTGCCATTATTATTGAAGCTGTAATAGAGAAATAGGTTCATTGTATGTAAATTAGGAGATTATTTCTTCTTTTTTATATGGTTTCGGTTACTTTTTCTTCAAAATAGATGGACCTAACATGTACAATCTAACGCTGGCTTTATTATTGAAGCTCTAATACAGAAATAGCTTCATTTTATGCAATTTAGGAGATAGTTTCCTCTTTTTCCCATGGTTTCGGTTACTTGTTGTTCAAAACAGATGGACATTACATGCACAATCTTACGCTGCCTTTATTATTGAGGAAGTAATACAGTAATAGCTTCATTCTACATAATTTAGTAGATTTATTCCGCTTTTTCGAATGGTACATACTTCTGCTTTTCGAAATAGATCGACCCTACCTGTACTATCTAACGCTGGCTTTCTTAATGAGGCTCAGATACTCAGATAGCTTCATTATATGGAATTTAGGAGTTTATTTTCCCTTTTTCCTATGGTTTCTGTTACTTGTTGTTCAAAATAGATGGACCTATCATCTATAATCTACCAGTGGCTTTATTATTGAGGCTATAATACAGAAATAGCTTCATTGTATGGAATTTAGGAGATTATTTCTGCATTTTCTAATTGTTTTTTCTTCTGCTTTTCAAAATAGATCGACCCAACCTGTACAATCTATCGCCAGCTTTATTATTGATGCTCAGATACAGAAATAGCTATATTCTATGTAATTTAGGAGATTATTTCCGCTTTTTCCAATTCTTTTTAATTCGACTTTTCAAAATTGATTGCCCAAACCTTTACAATCTATAGCTACCCTACTTATATAGGCTGTAATACAGAAATAGGTTGATTTTATGTAAATTAGGAGATTGTTTCCTCTTTTTCCTATGGCTTCGATTCCTTCTTGTTCAATATAGACAGACCCAACTTGTATAATCGTACGCTGGCTTTAAAATTGTGCTGTAATACAGAAATAGCTTCATTCTACAGAATTTAGGAGATTATTTCTCCATTTTCCAATTGTTTTTACTTCTGCTTTTCCAACAAGATCGACCCAACATGTACAATCTATCGCCGGCTTTATTATTGAGGTTGTAATACAGAAATAGGTTCATTATATGTAAATTAGGAGATTGTTTCCCCTTTTTCCTTTGGTTCATACTTCTGCTTTTCAGAAATAGATAGACCCAACCCGTACAATCTAGAGCAGCCTTTATTATTGAGGCTCAGATATAGATTTAGCATCATTCTATCGAATGTAGGATACTACTTCCGCTTTTTCCAGTTTCTTTTTGTTCTTGATTTTCGAAATAGATCGACCCTACCGGTACAATTTAAGGCTGGGATTATTATTGAAGCTGTAATAGAAAAATAGTTTCATTGTATGTAAATTAGGAGATTGTTCCCTCTTTTTCCTATGGTTTCGGTTCCTTCTTGTTCAAAATAGATCGACCCAACCTGTACAATCTATCGTCGGCTTTATTATTGAGGATGTAATACAGAAATAGCTTCATTCTACAGATTTTAGGAGATTCTTTCCGCTTTTTCGAATGGTTCATACTTCTGTTTTTCGAAATGTATCGACCCTACCTGTACTATCTAACGCTGGCTTTATTATTGAGGCTCAGATACACAAATAGCTTCATTATATGGAATTTAGGAGTTTATTTCCGCTTTTTCCTGTGGTTTCTGTTATTTGTTCTTCTAAATAGATGGACCTAACATGTACAATCTATCACTGGCCTTCTTATTGAGGCTCAGATACAAAAATAGCTTCATTCTATAGAATTAGGAGATTATTTCCACTTTTTCCTATGGTTTTGGTTACTTGTTGTTCAAAATAGATGGACCTAACATGTACAATCCCACGCTGGCATTATTATTGAGGCTCAGATACAGAAATAGCTTCATTGTGTGGAATTTTGGAGATTATTTCCTCCCTTCAGTTGTTCTTATGTCTTGCTTTTCAAAATAGATCGACCCAGCCAGTACAATCTATCGCCGGCTTTATTATTGAGGCTGTAATACAGAAATAGCTTCATTCTGCAGAATTTAGGAGGTTATTTCCGCTTTTTCGAATGGTTCATACTCCTGCTTTTCGAAATAGATCGACCCTACCTGTACTATCTAACGCTGGCTTTATTATTGAGGCTCAGATACACAAATAGCTTCATTCTATAGAATTAGGAGATTATTTCCACTTTTTCCTATGGTTTTGGTTACTTTTTGTTCAAAACAGATGGACCTAACATGTACCATCCCACGCTGGCATTATTATTGAAGCTCAGATAGAGAAATAGCTTCTTTCCCCAGAATTTAGGAGATTATTACCGCTTTTTCCAATGGTTCTTACTTCTGCTTTTCATAATAGATCGACCCAACCTGTACAATCTAACGCTGGCTTTATTATTGAGGCTCTAATACAGAAGTAGCTTCATTCTATTGAATGTAGGATATTTTTTCACCTTTTTCAGATTTTCTTCGTTCATGCTTTTCGAAATAGATTGACCCTACCTTTACAATCTAACGCTGGCTTTATTATTGAGGCTCAGATGCAGAAATAGCATCATTCTATTGAATGTAGGATATTTATTCAGCTTTTTCCAGTTTTTCTTCGTTCATGCTTTTCGAAATAGATTGACCCTACCTTTACAATCTAACGCTGGCTTTATTATTGAGGCTCAGATACAGAAATAACATCATTCTATTGAATGTAGGATTTTTATTCAGCTTTTTCCAGTTTTTCTTCGGTCATGCTTTTCGAAATAGATTACCCTACCTTTACAATCTAACGCCGGCTTCATTATTGAGGCTCAGATACAGAAATAGCATCATTCTATTGAATGTAGGATATTTATTCAGCTTTTTCTAGTTTTTCTTCGTTCATGCTTTTCGAAATAGATTGACCCTACCTTTACAATCTAACGCTGGCTTTATTATTGAGGCTCAGATACAGAAATAGCGTCATTCTATTGAATGTAGGATATTTATTCAGCTTTTTCTAGTTTTTCTTCGTTCATGCTTTTCGAAATAGATTGACCCTACCTTTACAATCTAACGCTGGCTTTATTATTGAGGCTGAGATACAGAAATAGCATCATTCTATTGAATGTAGGATATTTTTTCAGCTTTTTCCAGTTTTTCTTCGTTCATGCTTTTCGAAATAGATTGACCCTACCTTTAAAATCTAACGCTGGCTTTATTATTGAGGCTCAGACACAGAAATAGCTTCATTCTAGGGAATTTAGGAAATTATTTCCGCTTTTTTCAATTCTTTATAATTCGGCTTTTCAAAATAGATCGCCCAAACCTTTATAATCTATCGCTTGCCTACTTATTGAGGCTATAATACAGAAATAGTTTCATTGTATGTAAATTAGGAGATTGTTTCCTCTTTTTCCTATGGTTTCGGTTCCTTCTTGTTCAAAATAGATCGACCCAACCTGTACAATCTATCGTCGGCTTTATTATTGACGATGTAATACAGAAAAAGGTCCTTTGTATGTAAATTACGAGATTGTTTCCTCTTCTTCCTATGGTTTCGGTTCCTTCTTGTTCAAGGTAGGTGGACACAAGTCTGTACAATTTATCGCCGGCTTTATTATTGAGGCTGTAATACAGAAATAGCTTCATTCTACAGATTTTAGGAGATTCTTTCCGCTTTTTCGAATGGTTCATACTTCTGTTTTTCGAAATGTATCGACCCTACCGGTACTATCTAACGCTGGCTTTATTATTGAGGCTCAGATACACAAATAGCTTCATTATATGGAATTTAGGAGTTTATTTCCGCTTTTTCCTGTGGTTTCTGTTATTTGTTCTTCTAAATAGATGGACCTAACATGTACAATCTATCACTGGCCTTCTTATTGAGGCTCAGATACAAAAATAGCTTCATTCTATAGAATTAGGAGATTATTTCCACTTTTTCCTATGGTTTTGGTTACTTGTTGTTCAAAATAGATGGACCTAACATGTACAATCCCACGCTGGCATTATTATTGAGGCTCAGATGCAGAAATAGCATCATTCTATTGAAGGTTGGATATTTTTTCAGCTTTTTCTAGTTTTTCTTCGTTCATGCTTTTCGAAATAGATTGACCCTACCTTTACAATCTAACGCTGGCTTTATTATTGAGGCTCAGATACAGAAATAGCATCATTCTATTGAATGTAGGATATTTATTCAGCTTTTTCCAGTTTTTCTTCGTTCATGCTTTTCGAAATAGATTGACCCTACCTTTACAATCTAACGCTGGCTTTATTATTGAGGCTCAGATACAGAAATAGCATCATTCTATTGAATGTAGGATATTTATTCAGCTTTTTCCAGTTTTTCTTCGTTCATGCTTTTCGAAATAGATTGACCCTACCTTTACAATCTAACCCTGGCTTTATTATTGAGGCTCAGATACAGAAATAGCATCATTCTATTGAATGTAGGATATTTATTCAGCTTTTTCCAGTTTTTCTTCGTTCATGCTTTTCGAAATAGATCGATCTTACCTGTACAATCTAACGCTGACTTTACTATTGAGGGTCTAGTACAGAAATAGCATCATTCTATGAAATTTAGGAGATTATTACCGCTTTTTCCTGCGATTTCTGTTACATGTTCTTCAAATTACATGTACCTAACATATACAATCTATCGCTGGCTTTATTATTGATGCTCAGATACAGAAATAGCTTCATTCTAGGGAATTTAGGAAATTATTTCCGCTTTTTTCAATTCTTTATAATTCGGCTTTTCAAAATAGATCGCCCAAACCTTTACAATCTATCGCTTGCCTACTTATTGAGGCTATAATACAAAAATAGTTTCATTGTATGTAAATTAGGAGATTGTTTCCTCTTTTTCCTATGGTTTCGGTTCCTTCTTGTTCAAAATAGATCGACCCAACCTGTACAATCTATCGTCGGCTTTATTATTGAGGCTGTAATACAGAAAAAGGTTCATTGTATGTAAATTACGAGATTGTTTCCTCTTCTTCCTATGGTTTCGGTTCCTTCTTGTTCAAGATAGGTAGACCCAAGTCTGTACAATTTATCGCCGGCTTTATTATTGAGGCTGTAATACAGAAATAGCTTCATTCTACAGATTTTAGGAGATTCTTTCCGCTTTTTCGAATGATTCATACATCTGCTTTTCGAAATGTTTCGACCATACCTGTACTATCTAACGCTGGTTTTATTATTGAGGCTCAGGTACACAAATAGCTTTATTATATGGAATTTAGGAGTTTATTTCCGCTTTTTCCTGTGGTTTCTGTTATTTGTTCTTCTAAATAGATGGACCTAACATGTACAATCTATCACTGGCCTTCTTATTGAGGCTCAGATACAAAAATAGCTTCATTCTATAGAATTAGGAGATTATTTCCACTTTTTCCTATGGTTTTGGTTATTGTTGTTCAAAATAGATGGACCTAACATGTACAATCCCACGCTGGCATTATTATTGAGGCTCAGATACAGAAATAGCTTCATTGTGTGGAATTTTGGAGATTATTTCCTCCCTTCAGTTGTTCTTATGTCTTGCTTTTCAAAATAGATCGACCCAGCCTGTACAATCTATTGTCGGCTTTATTATTGAGGCTGTAATACAGAAATAGCTTCATTCTGCAGAATTTAGGAGGTTATTTCCGCTTTTTCGAATGGTTCATACTTCTGCTTTTCGAAATAGATCGACCCTACCTGTACTATCTAACGCTGGCTTTATTATTGAGGCTCAGATACACAAATAGCTTCATTCTATGGAATTAGGAGATTATTTCCACTTTTTCCTATGGTTTTTGTTACTTGTTGTTCAAAACAGATGGACCTAACATGTACCATCCCACGCTGGCATTATTATTGAAGCTCAGATAGAGAAATAGCTTCTTTCTACAGAATTTAGGAGATTATTACCGCTTTTTCCAATGGTTCTTACTTCTGCTTTTCATAATAGATCGACCCAACCTGTACAATCTAACGCTGGCTTTATTATTGAGGCTCTAATACAGAAATAGCTTCATTCTAAGTAATTAAGGAGATTGTTTCCGCATTTTCCAATTGTTTTTATTTCTGCTTTTCAAAATAGATCGCCCAAACCTTTACAATCTATCGCTTGCCTACTTATTGAGGCTATAATACAAAAATAGTTTCATTGTATGTAAATTAGGAGATTGTTTCCTCTTTTTCCTATGGTTTCGGTTCCTTCTTGTTCAAAATAGATCGACCCAACCTGTACAATCTATCGTCGGCTTTATTATTGAGGCTGTAATACAGAAAAAGGTTCATTGTATGTAAATTACGAGATTGTTTCCTCTTCTTCCTATGGTTTCGGTTCCTTCTTGTTCAAGATAGGTAGACCCAAGTCTGTACAATTTATCGCCGGCTTTATTATTGAGGCTGTAATACAGAAATAGCTTCATTCTACAGATTTTAGGAGATTCTTTCCGCTTTTTCGAATGATTCATACATCTGCTTTTCGAAATGTTTCGACCATACCTGTACTATCTAACGCTGGTTTTATTATTGAGGCTCAGGTACACAAATAGCTTTATTATATGGAATTTAGGAGTTTATTTCCGCTTTTTCCTGTGGTTTCTGTTATTTGTTCTTCTAAATAGATGGACCTAACATGTACAATCTATCACTGGCCTTCTTATTGAGGCTCAGATACAAAAATAGCTTCATTCTATAGAATTAGGAGATTATTTCCACTTTTTCCTATGGTTTTGGTTATTGTTGTTCAAAATAGATGGACCTAACATGTACAATCCCACGCTGGCATTATTATTGAGGCTCAGATACAGAAATAGCTTCATTGTGTGGAATTTTGGAGATTATTTCCTCCCTTCAGTTGTTCTTATGTCTTGCTTTTCAAAATAGATCGACCCAGCCTGTACAATCTATTGTCGGCTTTATTATTGAGGCTGTAATACAGAAATAGCTTCATTCTGCAGAATTTAGGAGGTTATTTCCGCTTTTTCGAATGGTTCATACTTCTGCTTTTCGAAATAGATCGACCCTACCTGTACTATCTAACGCTGGCTTTATTATTGAGGCTCAGATACACAAATAGCTTCATTCTATGGAATTAGGAGATTATTTCCACTTTTTCCTATGGTTTTTGTTACTTGTTGTTCAAAACAGATGGACCTAACATGTACCATCCCACGCTGGCATTATTATTGAAGCTCAGATAGAGAAATAGCTTCTTTCTACAGAATTTAGGAGATTATTACCGCTTTTTCCAATGGTTCTTACTTCTGCTTTTCATAATAGATCGACCCAACCTGTACAATCTAACGCTGGCTTTATTATTGAGGCTCTAATACAGAAATAGCTTCATTCTAAGTAATTAAGGAGATTGTTTCCGCATTTTCCAATTGTTTTTATTTCTGCTTTTCAAAATAGATCGCCCAAACCTTTACAATCTATTACTCGCCATCTTATTGAGGCTCAGATACAAAAATAGCTTCATTCTATGGAATTAGGAGATTATTTATTTCCACTTTTTCCTATGGTTTTGGTTACTTGTGGTTCAAAATACATGGACCTAGCATGTACAATCTAACGCTGGCTTTATAATAGCGGCTCATATACAAAAATAGCTTCATTCTATGCAATTGAAGAGATTATTTCCAATTTTTCCT
This sequence comes from Rhodnius prolixus, assembly GCF_049639745.1. Lineage (NCBI taxonomy): Eukaryota > Metazoa > Arthropoda > Insecta > Hemiptera > Reduviidae > Rhodnius > Rhodnius prolixus. The sequence continues at coordinate 5,397,768 of NW_027411583.1, read as the reverse complement.
TTGGTTTCTGTTACTTGTTCTTCAAAATAGATGGACCTAACATGCACAATCTAACGCTGGCTTTATTATTGAGGCTGGGATACAGAATGATAGCATCATTCTATGGAATTTACAAAATTATTTTCGCATTTTCCAATTGTTTTTGCTTCTGCTTTTCAAAATAGATCGACCAAACGTTTGCAATCTATCGCTGGCCTTCTTATTGAGGCTCAGATACAGAAATAGCTTCTTTCTATGGAATTTAGCAGATTGTTTCCGCTTTTTCCTATGGTTTAGGTTACTTGTTGTTCAAAATAGAGGGTCCTAACATGTACAATCCCATGCTGGCATTATTATTGAGGCTCAGATACAGAAATAGCTTCATTATGTGGAATTTTGGAGTTTTTTTCCTCCTTGTCCAGTTGTTCTTATTTCCTGCTTTTCATAATAGATCGACCCAACCTGTACAATATAACGCTGGCTTTATTATTGAGGCTTAGATACAGTAATAGCATCATTCTATTGAAGGTTGGATATTTTTTCAGCTTTTTGCAGTTTTTCTTCGTTCATGCTTTTTGAAATAAATCGACCCTACCTTTACAATCTAACGCTGGTATTATTATTGAGGCTCTAATACAGAAATAGGTTCATTCTATGTAATTTAGGAGATTGTTTTCGCTTTTTCCTATGATTACGTTTACTTGTTGTTCAAAATAGATCGGCTCAACCTGTACAATCTAACGTTGGCTTTATTATTGAGGCTCAGATACAGAAATAGTTTCATTCTATGGAATTTGGTAGATTTTTTCGGTTTTTGCAATGGTTTTTACTTCTGCTTTTCAAAATAGATCGACCTACATTCTACAATGTAGCATTTGTCTTTTTATTAACTACCAAATACAGATTTTTTTTATTGGTTGTTCTCTTGTAAGTCCAATTTTTCACTGTTTGAAATGCAACAAATGGAAAATGCCCTTAATTTTAGAATACGTTTCTTTGTCTGAGTCAACAGATAATCAATAAAATTATTCTTCGCCAAAAATAGGCTTGTTTGACTTCTTAGTTTTTAATTTGTGTCACTATGTATAAATTCATTTAAGCCATTCAGAATGGTTATTTCTTTTCAAAATTTTGCCTTTATGAAGGCATATCTTTAAGGGATTGATTCATTCTTGTAAATTCAGGCCAAAACAAAGTGAATTGAACTTGTAGATAATGATGATGTGATAATGATTGTAGATTTCAATTTTTCTGCAGGTTTTTAGGTTTTATGCTATAAATTTCTATTGAAAATAGAAACATTATTTTTAGTGTAGTTATTACATTAAATATATAAACACATTTGTTGTTATTAATTTATTTTATTTAAAAAGAAATACATTTTAAACAATTATTAAAATTGTTTTATGGACATTTAAAACCATTTTTATTCAGTAATGATAAAAAAACAGTAATGCTTATTGCAGTTCAATATTCACAAAATTCAAATTTACTAACAACTAATTCTGTTTACAAATCTGAAGTCCCTTGAAGATAATTGATTAGCCAATCCTTTGAGAATCTTGGCGACCATGCTGAGGGTATCCCAGCCTAATAACACTGTGAAGCCTCCCTATACATATGGCCTGCAGAAAACAAGCCTATCCATATGCCAGGCTAATATCAAGTTACAATCTAATAAGTTTTCATTAAGTACTGAAATAAATAAATAAGTTACAATCACGTTGAGGCATCTAAGGAGGCTCATAGAGGGGGACTTCAGGGTAGAAATTCTTATGTTTTCTTTCGATTGGCCAAAAGCAGTGCAGATCTAAAGTGTACCCTTTTTAAAAAAGTTAAAATGAATACTTTTAAGTAATTTTACCAAAATTCAATGTTTTAGAATATTTATCATACATTGGATCTCTCATAATAAAATAATACCAATATATCTTTTCACCAATCAATACCAAAATTCCAATAACATAACCAGAAAGTAAAGCCACCAGAGCACCTGAAAATTTCTTCAAACTCATCAAAGCTTTAATTTCAGCTTTATTTAATGGTGCTTCAGCAGCTGTAGTTTTCACCATCACATCGCCCAACCATTTTTTTACCAAGCCTGCTTCAATGACTCTTTGTAGGAAAACATCAACTCTTGGCTTTAATGGAGAATTCTTTTGCAAACCCAATGATATTGGCATGTTTATAACACAGTCGCCCATTATATGAAGATCTTTTACAATTGTTTCACTTGTGGCATTGTTTTCTGAAACTTTACAAAGTTCAAGAGGTCAATAAAAATAAAAAAGACAAACAGATAAATTGAGCAAAAATTAAGGCAAGTATTTTTTACTTACAATGCGTAAAATTATGTTGTGACATTAATTTCAATTTTTGTTTAACCTTCGCGTGAAGCAGATAGAAAATATTTTCATAATATGCGTAGCCTCCTTCCGCTACTTTCATTATCGCTTCGTCTGCATCGTATACTACATCAAATTTTTTACCAACTCGTTGTCCAGCGACATCTAACGACGTAGTGAAGAATTTCTTATTTTCTTCGCCCCATCCTCCACAACCAATCGAACTGGTAGCCAGTTCTTCGAGTGTGTCTATGGTTATTCTAAAAACAATAAGTCTCTCTTTTTTTCAGATAATAGTTTGTTAATATTCGTAAGATAAACTGATTTTTTGGTCGTTTTCTTTTATGGTTTTGGGTTCACACTTTTTATCACTTGAATTGGACCGATTATAAATACCTGGGGAAAAAGTTAAGTACCCATTTTTACAGATAGATTACAGGTAGTATCTGCATACTTACTTCGGCGCTGGATGCGCCAGAATTGCCGTCATACTAGCCCGATAAGCAACAGTAACCAACAGGCAGTAGATCCACCACCATCCAGTCAACGTTCTTAGTGACCATCCAGTTGGCATTTTTGGTAAAGACACTAACAACATCATACTGTAAGCATTCATCAGACTGTCCTCCATTTTCTGAAATAAATACAATCCTTTTGGACCATTTTCTTCACCATGATTTGTCAAATTGTTTACGCTCATTATTTGCATAGTATTTTTAGACTTTCCATCTTTCCATAGTCTTAGTAAATCTTTCCAGAATGCACGATCAGCTTTTTGTTTTTGTGTTGGATATTGATTTAATGATGTATGGAATTTAGCAAGACCATAAAAGATGAAGGAACAAGTGATAAGCGTGAGAATGATTGCAATCCACATGTAGAGCCTGAAACATTTAAGATTTCCATGAATTCATCTTTACAACAATCTATATTTAATGAAATCATGACAAACAAGAATTCTCACTTAAATGGTAATATCAAAGTTTTCCACGAATTATCTGTGGTAGATTCTGGCGTTAAAAATGTAAAACACTGCGTTATATATGGTCTACTTAGATCTATCAACTTTAGATTGTAAGGTGTGTACAGGAAATTCCCTAAAGCCATATCACATTTTCCTGTGGTAATTTCTCCCAGAATTCCAGAAAATGTACCATTCAATTGTTTTCTCCCCCAGGCTTCAACATCTGCATTCATTGGTTCATAAAGTACTGTTTGGAAGTTCATTGCTTTTGATAAACTTTGCAAAATCTGTGAAGAAGAAACAAAAAAATCAATAACATTTAGAAATGACTTGTAAGAAGAAAAAGCTTTTTCTCTGATTTGATTATGCTCCTTTCATTGAGGATTCAAAAACTTATGAAATAAATCTTCGTCTTACGAAAACAAAGTTTCTATCTAATTTATTTTTGTTCATTTTGTTACTGGAGAATTTCCATAAAGAAGAGATAATGAAAGAAATATGTCTGTGAAGATAACTTTGAGAAACAAAGCCTGTTTTGTACACTGAAGCAGAGTTCCAAGTTCATATGAAACATTTTTTATCATTTGATAGAAATATTGATAACAGAATCCAGGAAGAATATCAATTTGAGATCGCGCAAGAGACACTCCATAACTTGAGACCCAAAATCAAAATAGTGCAAAAATTAAAGCGAGAACGAGCAGTTGGCTATTTTACCATTTTGTAGAATAAGTTCTCTGGAGATGTTTTAATGGTTCTGAGGTTGTACAGTACATTAATACTTACTTGGACTTCAAGTCCTCCAAATTTAGCTGGTGAATTTGCTAATTGCGAATTTTCATCACTGTGAGGTGTTGCGATTCTCACCACAGACGGCATATGATCAAATACTGCTATTCTAAGCGTGTTATATTTCAGATTATAAGTCTTGTCCGTAAATAATTCTTTATCTTTCTGAAAGTTTGTTAAGTTTTAAATATATAGAATGAAGATAGGGAGCTAGAACCACTATGTAAGGAATTATAACTGAATCTAATTTAAAACTTATACCTGAAATTTACCACCTCTCCATGTGTCAATTCTTTGTGGAACAAATTTAGAATTAATTGAAGCTGGAAAAGGAACGGTTGAAAATTCATATCTAGGAACTTCTTGAAATTTTCTAATGAATATTACATTTACAACTTTTTTCCATAAATAGTAGAGTTCCCTATGGAACAGTCTAGGATCATAGATAACAATATACATGGCTCTAGTATCCAGCACTCTATGTCTAGAAAGTAATAGAGATGTTTTATAAATTATAAGCATTATTGCTGAAAAGTGAGTTTTATAGGAAAAAAGTGTGTGGCATCTCACTAACAAGGATACAAGGAACAAGAATAAAGATTTTAGGCTGTCAAGAATCAACACTTGAGATTGAACACGTTAAAAATTGTTCAACACATTAGTCCATTTTTTCTTTTTAATGACTAATTGATTCAGATAATTTTCTAGTGCCTATATAGTTTAAAAGAATTTGAAACGAGAAATAAATGCATTAACTTATCAAACCAGAGTAATAACATTTTGTAGAGCAACGAGTGTGAATAGGTATTTTTAATTCATAATTCAGGTCAGTTTACGATGTTTAGAATCTGATACTTCTTTTAGAATCAGATTTTTAATGCTATTACCTAACATATTGAATTAAAATAAAGTAACCAATGTACAAATGATAATGGTAAATGTACATCCTATGCTATCTAGCGGCAATTTAAAGAAATTATTTTTAAAACAGTTACCAAAAGCGCCGATAGGTAGCACTAACATGCACTTCTGAAACTTTTTTTAAATTAAAAATAAAAAATCAGGCTATTTACTTTCACTTATTTTTTATTTTAAAGTTACATGATTAATTTAAAAAAATGGTCTGATTAAAAAAAAAAGTAATTATTTCAAACTGTTCCTATTTAAGAACTTTTAAAGGTAGGTTATAACCGTTGCATGTTATCTAGTACGTATGTGATGTGACTCAGTAACGTGCGGATCATGTAAAAGTAATTAGTAATAGTGGAAGTTAATTAAATCTGTTTAAATTATTGGATTTATTGTTAAAAGTGAAATAAAACTAAAAGAAATTAGAATCACTTGTCAAAGAAGCAAATCTGTAAGTTAAAATTTTTTTTGTTCAAACCTGTCTCCAAATCTAAGAAATCTTGCAGTTTGATCAGCATTTGCTATTAAAATAATATAAGCATTACATCCTTTCAATTGTGATTGTTGTATTACGGTTAATGTTTGAAAATTTGGTGCTAATAAGTCTTCGTAATCTTTAACTAGGACCTGTGCCAAATAAAAGGAAATTGCTTTCTATAATCGTGTAAGAATTAAAACAAAAAGGTGAGTTTTAAACTTTAATTGAATAGAGACCTACTTTAAAATAGGGTATCCCATGAAACGTGTGAAACATTTCATTACTAAATACGAAATTATAATAAGAATCAGTTATTAACGTTAGACAGTTCACTTTTTTACTTAATTTTCTTGCTAAATGAGTTAACATCCATCCAAAATCATCATCCTGTTTAAGTTCTTGAAAACGGTTGAACAATTCTGTAGAACTAATAACAAAAAAATATACACTGGGCCAAAAAAGTCTGTGAACACTAACCTAAATTTTATTACTTTTATTATTATCTTATTAGAAACTTCTTTTATTTTCAAATGAAATATACTATTCGATAGAGAGAAACCAGAGTTTTTCATTTTATATTCAATCTTTTATTTTTGTTCAGCAGGAATATCACAATTAAATGTTTAACAAAACAACACCCCAAACGAATGCAAAAAAAGTCTGTGAACAGCTGTATAAATATGTAAAAACATTAAGATAACAAACAGAAAAACGATTGAATAAAGTTTCAAAGTTCTCTATTGTATTGTAGAAACCACTACAGTCAGTTTTGTGAATAAATAATCTAATTAGTACATATTTAACCACTAATATGGAAGTTCCCAGACCAATTCGAGAACTTATTGTGACGTTGCGAAATGAAAGAAAAAGTATTCGAGAAATAGGGAAGATAGTTCAAAAAAACCCTTCAACGGTGCATAATATAATTAAAAAGTACGGAAATGTGATTAGTAGGCCACGCAGTGGGCGGCCACCAAAACTTAATTCCTTTCATAAACGATTCATTTCAAGAAGAACCCAGGACAAGCGCTCAAAAAATCAGTCAAGAATTATCAAGTGATTATGGTGTAAGCGTAACACCTCAGACAATTAGAAATAAATTACATGAATACGATTATTGCGGTCGAGTCCCAAGGAAAAAACCTTTTATCAATAAAATAAATCGTAAGCGTCGATTGGATTTCGCGAAAGAATATGTTTCTAAGCCTTCTAGTTTCTGGGAAACCGTAATCTTTTCAGATGAGTCGAAATTCAATGTTTGTGGGTCTGATGGACGACAAAAAGTGTGGCGAAAACGAAATGAAGCTATGAAAATGAAAAATATAAAGCCAACTTTTAAGCATGGGGGAAGCAACATTCTGGTGTGGGGTGCATGAGTGCTAAAGGAGTGGGCAAGTTAGATCTAATTAATGGTATGATGGACCAATATGTGTATGTGGATATATTAAGACGCAATTTAAGAGAAAGTTCAAAAAAATTAGGTTTGGAGGGAAAGTTTGTCTTCCAACAAGACAATGACCCGAAACATACCGCACTAAAAACTCGGGAATGGCTTTTATATAATACACCCCGGCGCCTAAACGCCCCTCCACAATCGCCAGACCTTAACCCAATAGAACATTTGTGGGATGAAATCAGCCGCCAAATAAATAAAAGAGAAATAAGAAACCGTGAACAACTAAAAAACGCTATTCTAGAAGAATGGAATAAAATTCCAACATTGACGACCACAAAATTAGTAGGATCGATGAAAGCTCGCTTGTTGGAAGTGATTAGGAACAAAGGAGGTCCTACAAGTTTTTAAAATTTATAATACACGTACAATGTGTAAGAATGATTTATTTCTGCAAAGTGTTCACAGACTTTTTTTGCATTCGTGTGTGGGGTTGTTTTGTTAAACATGTAATTGTGATATTCCTGTTGAACAAAAATAAAAGATTGAATATAAAATGAAAACTCTGGTTTCTCTCTATCGAATAGTATATTTCATTTGGAAATAAAAGAAGTTTCTACTAAGATAATAATAAAAGTAATAAAATTTAGGTTAGTGTTCACAGACTTTTTTGGCCCAGTGTATATAATCAGAATGTAATATTCGAATGTTGTTAGTTTTATTAAATGAAAACTATCAATAAGTCTTACAAAATGGTATTATTGTTGGCTGAATTTACTGTAATATGAGGCATACTAAATATAATGTAGGCGAGTACTGTTCTCATGCTTACTGCCAGTATCCAGTAAATGAGACATTTGAGTGATTCTACAACATTTGCATGTAGCACACTTCCATTAAGGTAATTGAATTCACAATTCGTCTTTCAATTTTTAATCATGCACTTTGATAGAATACTTTATTTGCAATTTCTTAAGGTTACTACATTTTATTTTCAATTACCTAAACTAAATTTGTTTTAAAACTATTTGGTGTGATTTTTCCATCTATGTTACAACGGTCTCTATCTTTTCTCATTTTCTAATAGCAATTGGAAGTGTGGCCTTCATGGACATCGTCCAAATACCTACCTCTCAGAGAAGCATCAAAGGGTCAACTCTTGTGATGTTTTTGGGGAGGGTACCTTCCTCAGTTCTTTCAACATGCCACGATATCATCCTCCTTGGACTAATGGTACGATTTTAAGTTCCTTCAGATGTATGTAAAAAGTAGGCCATAAATCTTGCAACAATTCATTCTCCTTCTTCCAAACAACTTTATGCTTACTTAAGGGAATATCCAGTACGTTATATAAGCATTAGCTTATATAATATAATATAATTATTTTGCTTGCCCATTTTTGTGTGTGTTTATGTTATTTACGATCGCTCCAAGGTAATATAAGAAAAAAAATGTTCTTTTACCAGTTCTGAACTAAGTTAATTCGTTGGCTTTTTTTCAGGCCTTGTTGCAGTAAACTCTTGGTATAAAATATTTATATACAGTACTGTAAGTCTGTGAATATATCTTAAGAACATATAAATCAGTTTAATACGTAGTAAAGGCCGTATCTCTATTTGCTCATTGGAATAACTTATGGCGTTATTAGCAGCACACAACATTCTGTGCTTTCCAGGTTAGTTGTTCTTTGGCTTATTACTTATTTATGAATCTTATCTAACTTTTTGTTTAAAATAATCAGAAAATGAGCTAGAATTGTGCCTAAATGTTTTTTTTAAATTAAGCTATCTCTTCCATTTCATAAAAATAAATTGTTTTTATTTGACTGGATTTATATGTAATGTTCGTAATAAGTGAGGAACGCTGTAAAAATTGATATCTATGCAAAGAAGAACCAATATTGGAGGCTGTGTGTACGGTAAAAAAAAGCAAATCTTCGTAGATTTTCAAAGTAAATTTTATTTTATTTCACTAAGTAATTGTAATGTGATAGAATTACATATCAGTGATAAAATGTTAAATTTAGTTCCAATCTACATTGCTACAATTGTTGTTCCAAACTAAATTGGTAGACTGGGAGCAAGACTTTTATGATTAGCTTACTTATTTTGTGTATGAATACCAAGGTAATAGTTTTTTTTTGTTTTTTTTTATGTTGGGAGATTTTAATTGTTGAATTGGGAGAAATACATATTTTGTCTACTTATAGTATGGGTAGCATTATATTGTTAGGGAAATTCTAATAGATGTTCTAAAGATAAAATAGGTAATAGCAATGGGTTTAAATTGTTTGAATTTCTAAGTGACTTTGATATAATTGTGTTAAATGGAAGACTGGATGGTGAATAGACGTATATAAATAAGATTGGTTCATCCTTTATCGATTATGGGTGTATTAGCTCAGATTTGATTACATTAATTCATTAATTTAAGATTGACAGCCAGTTATTCTCAGATCACATACCAAGTAATATTTCCCTATCGTTTTCAAATGATCAAACAGCTCCAAAATCTTTAGATTGTGCCTTCCCAGTATATGCAAAATTAATGTAAACAAATGCAGGTTTTTTTTTAAGGACGGCAGATTACGTTACGAGTGATGTGGATTGGAGAATAAATTTATTTATGTAATTCTATAAAACTGGCAGCGAATTATAATAAAAACCTTAATTCTAAGGAAAAAGTTGTGTAAAAGCAGAATTGGTTCACTAAGGAATGTTATAAGGTATTTAAGGAAATTTAAAAGAACATATCGAGTTAAGGACAAATTGTTGTATATTTACAATTTAATGAGGATTACATAATGTTACGTTTAAATAAGCTTAACAGGTACAGTGATGCATAAACTGAAACATTGTTTGGGATGTAGTTAGTTGCATGGGAAATAGAAGCAGTTTTTCATTTGGTAATATCTCCTTGCATCAGTGGGATAGTTCATTTCTCTTCATCGTACAATATTTTAACTTTGATTAGTGATGTTCAGTATGCAGAGCCTTAAATTATAAAATATTTTTTAGATTACCAGTTTACATTAAATGCACTATAATGGGCCTTAGTTAAAGCAAAATTTAGGCACAATATGGAAAAGTAAAAAAATAATGGTTTTCTGAAAAGGAGGGAATAATGAGAACTGCTATTCTAAAAATGAATTAATTTGAAATTATAAATTATTGAGAGTGTTGGGTTAAGCTTAACATCACGGCTGTCGTTTAGGAAACATTGAATAAGTAAACGGAGCTAAACTTGGTCTGAGTGTGCTGTGGCAAGACTTTTTGGAAAATAAGGATGTACAATTTCGAACTGAAGCACAGGTGTTTGAAACTGTCAGTAGGGCAATCGTATGTTTTGGTGCACAGATATGTGGTGGTGCTCAGTTTGAGGAGATTGGAAAATTTCTGAATTTCATTTTAAAAAGAAATTGTTTAGATTGCCAATTTGGCCATTCTCCATCTGGAAATTCATTGTTCTTCTATACCCTCAGATTACATCATGATTATATCTGTAATGTTCGTCAGTTACCAGACGACCAGTTTACTGACAAATTGGCAATAACTATTATTGAAAATAAACTATCATGGTTTAATGAAATTAATAATTTAAATTTGGGTAACATGCTATCAATAAGAGAATATACATGAGTGGTGAAATGTATTTATTGAAATACGCAAAAACCTAGAAAATCTGTTCTAGGAAAATTTTATTTTGGATCTGAATAATTTACGAGTTCTACAATCATTAATGGAGCGTTGCATTTTGAGTTAGGTACTAAGAACTATTTAAATAGAAGCCTCCTCTTAGAAAGATCAGAAGTGGCATTCTAAGGTTAAGCCATAGGTACCTTTTAAATTAACTACAAATAATTTATACTCCCTTTGTCATTTAAATGACGTATGATAGTTGCATCACTTCCTAGTTGCATGTACGCGCTATGGTGATATTAAAAGTAAATGGTTAATGGAAAAAAAAATGTATTGGTTGAAGAAATGATAAATCTAGTTAATGGAGCTGACTAGATCGCGTTGATAAGTTATTGTAGAGGCTTATCAGCTTCGAGAGAAGTTGTAAAAATGTATAATGGCTAATTTGTCCGCTATACATTATATTAGACCAGGGGTCGGCAACCCGTGGCTCTTTAATCCAAATTGTGTGGCTCTTCTGCCTGCCCTCAATATATGGTATTTTTCAATTTTATTGAAACGAATGAAAATTTCATTTATAAAAGTAAAGATATTTTTTCAAAAAGAGTTTTAAATGTAATAGGTTTGAAATTTAATAGAATTATATTAAAATAAAGTACGTAATTATATAATACTTTCATTCAAACACAGGTTTAGTTATTATTTATATGTTTATTTACTTTGCAATATGTGAAAATAAATATATAAAACATTTAAATGTTATTGAATATCATAAAATAATAATTTGTGAATACAAATGATCTACAGAGTTTGTTTACACTATCATCCTTGCGGCTCTCGGTAAGATTTATTCAAATTATTTAAAGAAAAGTGGCTCTCTACTTGAAATAGATTGCCGACCCCTGTATTAGACTGATGTAAAAAGAGCAGGCAACATTTCAGAGTCTAAATTGCTTAAAAAAGGTTTACAATAATCAATTAAAAACCTGTTTATTTATTCGTGTGGTTTTTATATAATAGTGCTCAATATTTTCTAGATCCAGTTCTCTTCGCTGATTCGAAGATACCATGGTGACCATTTATCACAGGACGTCTCACATGAGTTGAAGTAATTCGCATCCCTTTCTGCATTATATTCAATTAAGGAAACTACTAATTCGTTATCTTATGGACCTGTTTTTCAGGTAAATTTATCTATTATTTACTTTTGGCGACACTCGACACTTACGAGTACATACGACTACCTTACACCACACATTTAATCATGCTTGCGACTCTCTAGACCTACATTGTACTACCTTACATTCACATTTAACCATGCTGGCGACTCTCATGACTTATATAGGACGCCTTGCACACACATTTAACCATGTTGGTGACTCTCTAGAACTACATACGACTACCCTACAGTCACATTTAACCATGCTGGCGACACTCTAGACCTACATTCCTTACACTCACATTTAACCATGCTGGCGACTCTCATGACTTATATAGGACGCCTTGCCCACACATTTAACCATGTTGGTGACTCTCTAGAACTACATTGTACTACCTTACATTCACATTTAACCAAGCTGGCGACTCTCATGACTTATATAGGACGCCTTGCACACACATTTAACCATGTTGGTGACTCTCTAGAACTACATACGACTACCCTACAGTCACATTTAACCATGCTGGCGACCCTCTAGACCTACATTGTACTACCTTACACTCACATTTAACCATGTTGGTGACTCTCTAGAACTACATACGACTACCTTACACTCACATTTAACCATGCTGGCGACTCTCATGACTTATATAGGACGCCTTGCACACACATTTAACCATGTTGATGACTCTCTAGGACTACCTTACACTCACATACTTAACTATGCTGGTGACTCTCTAGACCTATATAGAGACTAACTAACACTCATCTTTTACCATGATGACGACTCACAAGACATATAGGATTGCCTTACAATCACAATTAACCATGATAATGACTCTGTAGACCTAAATAGAATTACCTTTGACTTACATTTAATCATGCTGGTAAGATATATAAATCTACGTTATCCTTACAATTTAAATTATTTTTCATCATGTATTAGTCCACATTTTTATTAATTTATCTACTATACACCATTCTAAATATCAATTAATGACTTATTGTCTACCTTTGCGAATTAAATATATTATAAACACAATGCAAAAAACAAACAATGTGTATATATTCAGATAAATATGTATTTATATATTTTGTAATTTAGTTCCCACCATGGTTAAAAGGGTGTGTAAGGCAGCCCTCGACAGTCATCAGCAAAGTCAGAATGTGTGTGTAAGGTAAACCTATCTATGTCACGAGAATCACCAGCATGGTTAAATGGGAGGGCAAGGTAATAATAAGTAAGTCATGAGTCACCAGCATGGTAAAATGTGTGTGCGAGTTAGGAATATATAAGTCATGAGAGTCGCCAGCATGGTTAAATGTGAGTGTAAGGTAGTGCTGTATAAGTCATGAGAGTCACCAGCATGGTTAAATGTGTGTGCGGGTTAGAAATATATATCATGAGAGTCGCCAGCATGGATAAATGTCTCTGCGAGATAGGAATACATAAGTCATGAGAGTCGTCAGCATGGTTAAATGTGTGGATGTCATGAGAGTTAGCATGGTAAAATTTTTCGAAGTCATGAGAGTTGTTAGCATGGTAAAAGTTTTCGAAGTCATGAGAGTCGCCAGCATGGTTAAATGTTTGGAAGTCATGCGAGTAGTTGGCATGGTTAGATAAGAGTGCAAGGTGGTTTGTATGTCATGAGAGTGGTTAGCATGGTTAAATGTGTGGAAGTCATGAGAGTAGTTTAGCATGGTTAAATGTTTGAAAGTCATGAGAGTCATTAGCATGGTTAAATATGAGTGCAAGGTCGTGTATATATCATGTGAGTGGTTGGCATGGTTAAATGTGTGGATGTCATGAGAGTGGTTAGCATGGTTAAATGTGTGGAAGTCATGAGAGTCGTCAGCATGGTTAAAAGTTTGAAAGTCATGAGAGTCATTAGCATGGTTAAATATGAGTGCAAGGTCGTGTATATATCATGAGAGTGGTTAGCATGGTTAAATGTGTGGATGTCATGAGAGTGGTTAGCATGGTTAAATGTGTGGAAGTCATGAGAGTCTTAAGCATGGTAAAACAGGGCATGGGAGCGATCTAGCGGCAGTTTGTTGAATGTTTGGTGGTTGTCACGGTGATGGGACGCGTTGCTATGGTAACATGGTCTCCAGAGGGTATATAAGAAAGTTCGTCGCGGGGGTGGGGAAGGGTGGGGAGAATAGTTGCTTTCCGACCGTCGAAGCGACAACATCTTCATAACCATTACACTACCATCATGATTCTTTGTGTGAGAGGTGATGACAAGATATCGATGTTTTTGGAGTGACGAGCGAGAGCGATATACCCCCCTACATCACTCAAGTCGTACTGAAGAAAATTTGTTTATGTTCACCTATATATACTAGAGGTGACAGCTGTGCAATCTGGTGGACATTTTTAGAACTACTAACTGTCAAAGTTGTTTACATATGTAAACAAATTGCTAAACTTGCCTGTTTTGTGGCGCCCTCTCGACGGATTTTTTTAGAACTAATTTTTAATTTTTAATCTTTTTCGATATTTTGCGTTCTCTGCCGGATTTTTCATGAACTAATTTTTTATTTTTGATGTTTTTTTCCTTTTTTTTGTTTTTATTATTTTTTAGCACTTCTTTTTGCTTTTTTAATAATTTTTACTGTTTTATTTGTACAATAATAGAATATAAATATTAAGTTTGTGTAAAAAAAGTAGGTATTCAAATAAATAGAATTTTTTTTTAATTTAAGTGTTTTCTTTATTCTCATCCAAGCTATACATTATCTTTACAAATGTAAAAGTTTCATATAATTAATTATATTGTGACATAAACTTACATATTATACAACTAAATAATACATTTTTTAGAAGGTGATTCATAAGTTATTTTATATTTCCGTTCGGAGGATGTCATCTCCACGTCTTTTTCATTTTAACTTCATTTGATGAACAGTTTTGCAGGAAGTACTCCCAGTATTGGCTATTTCAATCTGAAAAGCATCATTATTCAATGAAATAAAGTGTTTATAACAGTTAATCTTGAATTATAAAGCGTTCTACCAAAATATACTACAAATTAACACTCAACCATTTTTAAAGAGAAACGTTAATCTTACAGGAATTAAAAAAATGAATTAAATGATTGAAAATAAAAATTTAAGTTTAAATCTTGTAAACAGATATGATCAGATTTTTGAATGAACACGACGCATTGAAAAATAGTAAATTTAGTAAAAAAAAAGAATATTATTTGAACCTGACCCACTCCTACGATGAAATTTTAGTTTTGTACTAAACTTGTATTAAATATTATATTACTATTTTACACCTGAATATTACCACTTTCTAACAAATCAAATACTTACAACGAAATTAATATTCAGAGAAAAATAGGTTTCATTTGGGGAATAATAGTTTTCTTAGTCAATTTTAGAAAATGCTGCATCCTACGAATTTAAGTTTAACGTTGAATATTTCAATCAAATTTTATCCTTTTCTCCAACCAAAATTAGAACTACCAGGTTAATTGGCAATGGGTTAACTCGTTTGTAACACAAATTTTAATTTTGGAACACTCTAATGCTACCTTTCTTGACTAAAATTGAACCTTTTTCCATGAAATTTAAGTTAAAAGAGTATGGTTTAATTAAAAAATAATATTTTTGAAAAAAAGTTTAATTTGGGTGAATAATTTTGCTCAATGATTAAAGATACAGGACTGATATTAAATTTAAGTAACTGTTTAAGAACTGCAACATTTTTTGATTAATATAAATGAATTCTTGTCAAGAATAAAATACATCACTTTCTATTGGGAGAAATAACGTCATTTTTATGTGGTTTAAACATTAACTTTTTCTAACAAAATTGTAATTTTTCGAAGAAAATTTATTTTTAAATAATAGATCAGATACAGCGAGATTAATTTCGAAAAGGTCAACCTGGCTAAAGAATGCAGTTATTTGATTGAAAATGCTACAGAATTCGCCAATTTATCAAATAAAATTTTATACAAATTAAAACATTACTTATTCCGATTAAAAGGGAAAGATTATTTATGAGGAAGGAGCTTTTAGTTTATGTTGCAATACTGATAATGTATGAAATAATAGATAAGATTACCTGAAGAAGTCCCACATAGGCAGAGTGGCAAGTGGACTGTATACCTTGACTCTTAATATCCCAGAATAGAATTGATGAGAATCACCTAATAACGGCGTGCTGCTGGATGTAAAGAAGGGTCCATAGAGGTAATCATTTCCACAAGAAAGCTGAGCATTCTTGGCAAAGTTTTGGAAAGTACTGGATAAAAATAGAACGCTTCTGACTACAGATTATAGACTGCACAGTCATCCCTACTCATCTATCGCACGGCTTTGTTTCATCAGTTTCATTTCTTTGTGGACTCACCTATCTATTACTAATTAAACCAACACTGGGCTTCGAGTTTAAGATAACTTGAGAAATAATTACAATTATTTCATTTATACTAAGAAATAATTATTTTTAAATTAAATAATGATAAATAAGTGATTCAAATAATAAGTACATAAATAAGAAAAATCTTGATAAGATAATTAAAAAATTTATGATAATCAAAAAACAAGCTAGCATATTCTTCTTTGTGTTTGAACATTTCACATTTAATCAAGAAAAAGAACTTATATTAATATCATATCAAAACTAATAGCCACATCAAAAACATAGAGCATCTAACGATCGACGCTAGGTAATAACTTCTTGTAATGCTCTTCAGGAATAAACACCTGTAACATTTATTTGATATTCATGAGATTAGTTCTGCACAGAAGTTGATACTTAATTCTTTATATCTCTATTCAGAACCGTTAGTTGCAAATATTCATTGCTTATTCAGTCCTCTTTATGATGGAAATCTTTACCTCCAACATTATTAACCCATAGCAACATTTAAAATTGAATTGTATAAATTATTTAATGCTATTAATAAGTTTAGTTAATTTTATTTATACTGATAATTTTTTTTCATATTTAAATTTATTTTAACAGTTACTTAACAAATCAATACTTATTTTTTTGTTGCGTAATTAAGTATTTGAATTTTCAAGTTAATATTTGATTTATCATTTTGTAAAAAGAGCCTACCATGTTAAGTGTCTTTATGTAATGCATTTCTTCTCTCTATGGCTCATAAAACGGATACATTGCAAATATCTGAACATTCTATTCAGATTAGTGAGCTACCAAATCAGTGATCAGTTTCACCCCACAATCCGCTTTAATTTCGTACCGTACAATTTTGCATCAATGAATGTTACTTTTGCTAGTAAGGAACAAGTGCAACCCTTATAATAATGAAATCTTGAAGGCGACGAAGCACTTCAATTAACTGATCAATTAATTTTGAAGTTTACGAATCTAAACAATTAAACTTTATAGAGTATTATAGGAATTTTAATTATTTGAATATTTTATAACTACATACCCTGTTTGAATACACTCTTGCATAACCCTTGCCACCTTTAGCATTAGTTGAATCTTGCGTATCCTTCCATAAAGTACCAGTAATTTATATTAAAATGCCATTTTTCTCGCTCGTTTCAACCAATAACTCAACAACCACACCTTCAAAATTATCGATAGATTTTAATTACAATTCTTAAATTAATAGTCTTCCAGAATCATTTTTAATTAAAAAATAATTTCTTACCGCTAAAAATCTGTGATCTGTTGTTACCTCCACCTTACGAATAGAAAGTTTTACGTAATAATTTATATTATACTTATTTTCAAAAGCAAAAACGTTTTTAAGTATTATTATTATAAAACAAACCTTATTTCAAGAAAAGTTTCCCCATGAATATAATTCTTCCTTACTGCTATAGCTTTCCAAGGAAAGCTAGCAACACATGGATCACACTGGTTTGCAATCATCCCATCCACAGATCAATAGTGTAACACCAAAAGTAAGATCTTCTCTGAAACCTAAATTATTAAGAATATTCTCAAAAAATAAATCAGTTTTTTTTTTTTAATTATTCCTCCTTCCTAGGCTTTCATCAGGAGTTTCTGAAAGTGATTCTGTTACCTTTTATTGTTAACCAGTGACCACTAAAACCTCTAGAAATTTCATGATGAATGATACAATAGAACCAGAGACTAACAAGAAAATCATTGATTTTTTTTAAAGATTTTTCCGGCAACAGTAAAAATATAAATTCAACACTGAAGAGAAGTTTGTGATAAAATCCACAGATCTTTTAGAAGCAGTGGTTTATTTATATTGTATGCCCTCTATCCATCCAATAATAATAGAAATATTTTAATAATAATAAAACTTCTAGGAAAGTTTTGCCATCAACAAAATTCTTCACTCTTGCAGCTTTCAAAGAAATGCATGCACTTGATGAATCACATTGGAATAATGATGCTTTGTTATTGTGATATCCAAAAATCAAAAAAATAATAACACGGACTGAAAGAATTACACCTACATTACGCCCCAACTAAATATTGATAAAAGTGGAAGGTTATTGCAAACATCTAAGTTTCCAAAAGTCACCACTGGAGTGCTCTGCAAACTGGAAAAAACTAACATTCTCAAAACAAGGCCAAAATATCAACTTTTGATTGAGAATGTAGAAGTGCTCAGAAGCTCCTTTTTGCTAACAATCCTTTTTTTTTTTTGCCAATTTTATTTAAATATTTGACAAATATATAATACAAATTATTCTATTTAGTATTAGTATTGTAAATTTTAATTAATTTAGAGTCTAAAAGTTAGAAAGAACTGCCCAATTTTTATCATTTTTTTTATTTAAAAAGTATAAAATGTATCTATTACAGGCCTTAATTTCCTTAAAACTATTTGATATTATTAGTTTTAGAAAATATTTAAAAGAGTATTTTTCTACTAATTTTTACTGCAATTCACAAGCTGTCAGACACAAGGAATTCTTTTTGTTTGTTTTCCTTAAAATTTTGAATATAAAAATGTACGCAGTAAAAACGGTAATGCACAATAAAAATATTTTGTGATCCCGACTTTTTCAGCTGAAGAAATGTGGCTTTTGGTTCAATTTTTCAAGAGAACGTAGCTCACTTTGGGAAACTGGAAAATTAGTGTAATATATCTCTCAACACTAATTTATTGATTCAGATTTTAAAATCTTTTTAGAATAAGGGAATCAATTTTTAAAATCCTTCCCCGTTCTTTGAAAAAAATTAAAAATCGAACTTTGGAATGCTTTAGGGTCCTACTCTGAACGTTCCTCAAAGAATACTTTAATTATCATATAATGATCAAAAGTGATGGGTTCTTGTGGTTTGTAGAAGGGAGATTTCAAGTACGTATCTAACAGCAAGTATTTTTTTTCAAGAAAAGAAACAATTCGTCAGAAATGTCCAATTTAAATGTGTACAAATTTGTAAGTCCCTCCTTATCGCTCTGTAAGCTAAACAGTTAAAAGACAAAAATAAATAGAGACCTTACCCGTTTACTTATTACCTGCAGCTAATGTGGTTTCAAATGTTTTACATGCTATAGATACTAACTTCTAATTTTTAGTAAATAATGTAAAAATTTAGGGACAAAATCACATTTGATAGACCTAATTGCCATATTTTACTTGAAAACAATAATTATTGTATTTATTTGTTATGTAAAATATATTCCAATTTTCAAGAAGATTTGAAGAGTTTTCTTTTTTGCTCCCTCTCTATTTTCACTTTCACCTTACATTAGGAATGTCGGTAAAAACAATTTAACTTGTGCTTTCTTTTTTATACTGATCCAGTTAAAGAAGAAAGGCGTATAATGTCTTTCTCTGAGATCTAAAGAACGATTAGATTTCCTACCATGAATGAAAGAATCGACTACTGGCATAAATTGAACACTTCACGTCTTCTAAGCTTTCAATTTGATGAGGTTTAGCTTGGATATAATTTTTAAGAAAACTAATGAAATGTTTTCCTGGCAGAACTATTATTCCCATGGTACTTTCATCATACTTAAATCGCGCTTCATCACAAACATCAACTTCTATATTATCGGCTACCATTTGATTTGTAAATCCTTCCATCAGTGTTAGATTAGCTGAATGTACAGTTCCAATAACTCGGAATATAAGTAATATTGGATTATGAGAGTCAACGCCTTTATGGTATTGGAGATAAGAAGCACCCGAATATTAATGCAATTCTTTTGCATGATTAAAAAAGATATCTTTCTCATTTACTCTCTCTCACTCTTGCTTTCTCAAGAACAGTCTCTTGGCTGAAAAAATGAAATTAAAAACAAATGACTGAAACTGGCAATAGTCTAAAGTTCCGTTTTATAAATAACATTTTAAAGGTCCGATAAGCCCAAGTGTACCTAGGTCGATATACGGATAATAATTTTATAATTCACTAAGAATTTTGGCATGAACAGTTTAATCAACATTATGAAACTCCAACACGGTATTATTAGTAGAAAAATAAAACAGGTAGAATACTGATGAGTTCCTGGATGAATAAATGCACAAATAATTAATAAATTCTGTGCCAGAAGACTAACAAAGTATATAAATGCTAAGGATAAATATAGAGGATCAGTAAAGATAAGAATTCACAAATCTACTTCCCAAAATATTCCCCACCGATGAAGATTAGCAGGGATTATTAATCAATCGATATTTATTGCGACTGGGTCAGAGACTGAAGGAAAGAATTATTTTCTTAAAGTCCATGTGAATAATCTTTTGGAGTATCAATTCAATAACTAGGACTCAAAGCAAACACGAGAATAAACAGCAATAGATCCAATCAACATTTTAATAAAAAAAAGGATAGAGAAAAACATCAACTATAAGATTTTGCGACCACGAAAGAACCAATTTCAACACACACCAAATTGTGTAGTACTAATTCATTTCTCCATTGTCCGCTAAGCCATCTGCTATTACATCCAAAATATTTGTAGGTCTATCTAAATTCCACTCCTTCATCCATATCCACATTGCCAATCCGTAACGTCAACATTTAAAAAAAAAAAACCCAACCCCAATAAAACTAAGTTTTTTTACCTGGATGAGAATGTTAATTTAAAAAAATCCTTGTATTTGTTTTCCCATATGGAAAACTATTGTAGAATAAAAGTAGATTCCTTTTTCTATTTATCCATCTCCTGTGTGACATCAAAGTTTGTGTGAATCATATAACTTATTATATAACACAGCTTTCACATCACAGCTTCTGTTTTATACTTAGATAAGAGTTAGTAAACTAACTATCTTAACTACGTTTAAAAGATTTTTTGGTATTCACATCATCATGAGATGATTATAACTCTCTTATAAAACTAACTAAATTACGTTAAAAAAAATATTGGTTTCCACATAACTGCATCAGGAATATAACTATTATTAGAAACTAGCGAACTTAATTACTGAATGATGTTTGGTTTCCTCATCACAGCATTAGCGTTTGCGTTTTCTTAAAAATAACATAACTAACTAACGATTTAATTATGAATTGTTTCCACATCCCTGCTTCTAAAAAGTAACTTAAAACTAATTAGCATTTAAATGGTATTTGGTGTCCCCATCAGAGCTTGGAATTAGCGTTTCATTGAACTATCTTATAACTAACAACTAAACAAAAATAGGTTCCCAAACTAATTTAAGCTTTTTTCTAAAACTAACTTATGTTAACAAATTTTTTTTGTTTTCCCAACACTGCATCACAGTTATAGCTATAAATTTACTAAATTAATTAATTTAAAACGATGCTTGACTCCCACATCACTGAGTGTCAGGATTTGGCTCACTTCTGTAGCTTCTTATTTACTTAATTCGTATTAACGATTTTTGTCTTCCATATCATAGCTCCCTTGTCTCATAATAGATATCTCTAAAGTTCGCGATACTGCACCAGATAACAATTTTATATTCTACAACCCTTTAAAAATTGTCATAATTTGTTGTAATTTCAAGAGAATAAACATTTCGCTTTGTTTAAAACAAGTAAATACGTCGCGTAAATTTTGGTGAACGTGTATTGTTCGTGTTGTATGCTAGGGTACCCGCAGGGATGCCAAAGCCCCCTGAAGAAGTGGTTAGTCCACTTCCCCCTTACGGGAGGTGTTATCGTTGATGAACATCTTTGTATTTATAAAGGTTAATTAAATTTGGAAAATTTTTAATTTAATAGGTTTGAAAAGTGTACTGCCTCTGTTAGCCTACTCCCGGGAGTAGTTGCCCAGGGAGCACCTCGGGGAGGTAGAGATCAGTTTTTGCTCCCCAAAGAACGCCTTTCTACCCACATCCACATTCTAGTTGGTCTTTTAAGCAGGCATTAGGTAACATAGAACTCCAGATAATGGAGTTCGGAAAAATGGTTTTGGGGAAAATTGGAGGATAAGGGAATAGGGTTAATAAATCGTTTAGAGATTGAGGGATATACAGCGAGATCTGTCTGCATAGACCAGTGACTAGAATGACTTAAACCTATATTTCTAGGTTATGTATAGGTTAGGGCAATTAGGGAAATAGGGAGGGATAATCAGAAAGGCGTTCGGAAAGAAAAGGGTTTTTGGACTTGTGGGTAATTGGATTTACAAAAAGGTACAGACTTGAAGAAAACCAAGTCTGCAAAACAAACAAAGAAAACGAAATTTAAGATACAACAAGAAGACGATTAACAATAGAAACCTCAGCCTGAAATTAAACAAATCAACCTAGAAACAACAAATAAAAACAAAACTGAAACGTGTACTGTGTAAAATCGGAGCCAGTGTTTTTTGTCACGAAGTGTTGTGCAGAATCTGTATACGAAATAAACCTACTACAATATTTTATAGGTCTGTACAATTGATTCACAGTTGGCCTTAAAAGCCAAAGAAAAACATTAATAGTTACCACTAAATTGTTTTAAATAATTATAATTCCAAGTATTCACTTAAGTGATTAGTGCACATGCAATTAGTGAAATGATTTAATTTTTTCATGCATTATTATCATGCTATTAGTTACACCATATTAATAGAATATGAAAATGAAAAATAAATGGAATTATAATTATTATTGAAACGCAAGATTATAATAAAAATTTGTTAAAGTAAGTGAATCAATTATTAGTAATTAAACTCCAAAAGATGTCCGACTGACTGCGAAGCTATTAATGTAGAAACAATCAGACTCCTGAGAACTATCTTTTGCTGGGGGAAGCCATGCTCTCCAGAGAATCAGGTCATTGTTATATCCTGGAACATTGAAAGATGATATCCTGTCCATAGAATCCTCTTGGATTTTCAGCTTTCCTGGCGAGGTTTTCTACTAGGAACGTATGGGGTCGTAAGGGAGGCACAATAGCTATTTCCCAATTCAGGGCATCGTTATGTATCGAAAAATAACAATGTAATCATGTCGATAAATTTTGAAAACCCGAAGCTCGTAAAAAAACATACTGCAATTTCTTCAAGGATATTAATTTTAAGAATAACCGTAAGGAAAAAAGTGCCAATTTAGTAGTAGTAAAAACGCTAGAAATCAGTTGTTTTAATAGATAAAAGAAAGAAACCATTTAATTTGATAAAAGCTAAGCAAAGTGATTACTAACTTTAGATTCGAATAAACTTAAAATTACTAGACATTAAAGAATTACTTGATAAGCCCAAACGAAGCCTTTGATAATAATTACTAGAAAAGATCACCTACCCTTGGACGAATTTGAAATAAAACCTTCTCGACAAGATTCCCAATAAACAGCGAACGCAATCAACCTTTTCAACCGTTTCCTCCTTCTAATCAATGTCACTCATTTACCTAAATACAACCTTCTTTTATATGATTTTATGCAGGAGCATACTGCCCAACATACAACTAAGCTTAACCTAACTTAAAAACTAAATACGTCAGCAATCCACCGAGACTCCTAAGATATGGTTTCTTCTCATATTGCAGGGGCGTAATGCCCAACTTACAACCAAGCTTAACCTAACTCATAAACTAGATACTTCAGCCATCCACTGAAATTCCTAAGATATGGTTCCTCCTCAAATTGCTGGGGCATACTGCCCAACTTAAAATTAAGCTTAACCTAACTTATAAAATAGATACCTTAGCCATCCACTGAGATTCCTAAGATATGGTTTCTTCTCATATTGTAGGGGCATACTGCCCAACTTAAAACTAAGCTTAAACTAACTTACAAACTAGATTCTTCAGCCATCCACTGAGATTCCTAAGATATGGTTTCTTCTCATATTGTAGAAGCATACTGCCCAACTTACAACTAAGCTTAACCTAACTTACAAACTAGATTCTTCAGCCATCCACTGAGATTCCTAAGATATGGTTTCTTCTCATATTGCAGGGGCGTAATGCCCAACTTACAACTAAGCTTAACCTAACTTATAAACTAGATAATTTAGCCATCCACTAAGATTCCTAAGATATCGTTTCTTCTCATATTGCAGAACCATACTGCCCAACTTACAAATAAGCTTAACCTAACTTACGAACTAGGTACTTCAGCCATCTACATAGATTCCTAACATATGGTTTCTACTCTTATTGCAGGGACATACTGCTTGCTCAACTTACAACTAAGCTTAATCTAACTTACAATCTAGATACTTTAGTCATCCACTGAGATTCCTAAGATATGGTTTCTTCTCAAATTGTTGGGGCATGCTGCCCGACTTACAACTAAGCTTAACCTAACTTACAAACTAGATACTTCAGCCATCCACTGAGATTCCTAAGATATGGTTTCTTCTCATATTGTAGGGGCATACTGCCCAACTTACAACTAAGCTTAACCTAACTTACAAACTAGATTCTTCAGCCATCCACTGATATTCCTAAGTTATGGTTTCTTCTCAAATTGCAGGGGCGTAATGCCCAACTTACAACTAAGTTTAACCTAAGTTACGAACTAGATACTTTAGCCATCCACTGAAATTCCTAAGATATGGTTTCTTCTCAAAATTCCTGGGGCATACTGCCCAACTTACAACTAAGTTTAACCTAACTTACAAACTAGATACTTCAGCCATCCACTGAGATTCCTAAGATATTGTTTCTTCTCATATTGCAGGGGCCTAATGCCCAACTTACAACTAAGCTTAACCTAACTTACAAACTAGATACTTCAGCCATCCACTGAGATTCCTAAGATATGGTTTCTTCTCAAATTGCTGGGGCATACTGCCCAACTTACAACTAAGCTTAACCTAACTTACAAACTAGATACTTTAGCCATCCACTGAGATTCCTAAGATATGGTTTCTTCTCATATTGTAGGGGCATACTGCCCAACTTACAACTAAGCTTAACCTAACTTACAAACTAGATTCTTCAGCCATCCACTGATATTCCTAAGTTATGGTTTCTTCTCATATTGCAGGGGCGTAATGCCCAACATACAACTAAGTTTAACCTAAGTTACGAACTAGATACTTCAGCCATCCACTGAGATTCCTAAGATATTGTTTCTTCTCATATTGCAGGGGCATACTGTCCAACTTACAACTAAGCTTAACCTAACTTACAAACTAGGTACTTTAGCCATCCACTGAGATTCGTAAGATATGGTTTCTTCAGATATTGCTGGGGCATACTGCCCAACTTACAAGTAAGCTTAACCTAACTTACAAATTAGATACTTCGAGCCATCCACTGAGATTCCTAAGATATGGTTTCTTCTCATATTGCAGGGGCGTAATGCCCAACTTAATACTAAGCTTAACCTAAGTTACAAGCTAGATACTTTAGCCATCCATTGAAATTCCTAAGATATGGTTTCTTCTCAAATTGCTGGGGCATACTGCCCAACTTACAACTATGCTTAACCTAACTTACAAACTAGATACTTCAGCCATCCACTGAGATTCCTAAGATATGGTTTCTTCTCATATTGCAGGGGCGTAATGCCCAACTTACAACTAAGCTTAACCTATGTTACAAACTAAATACTTCAGTTATCCACTGAGATTCCTAAGGTATGGTTTCTTTTCATATTGCAGTGGCATACTGCTCAACTTACAACTAAGCTTAATCTAACTTACAATCTAGATACTTTAGTCATCCACTGAGATTCCTAAGATATGGTTTCTTCTCATATTGCAGGGGCGTAATGCCCAACTTACAACTAAGCTTAACCTAACTTACAAACTAGATACTTCAGCCATCCACTGAGATTCCTAAGATATGGTTTCTTCTCATATTGTAGGGGCATACTGCCCAACTTACAACTAAGCTTAACCTAAGTTACAAACTAGATTCTTCAGCCATCCACTGATATTCCTAAGTTATGGTTTCTTCTCATATTGCAGGGGCGTAACGCCCAACTTACAACTAAGTTTAACCTAAGTTACGAACTAGATACTTTAGCCATCCACTGAAATTCCTAAGATATGGTTTCTTCTCAAAATTGCTGGGGCATACTGCCCAACTTACAACTAAGTTTAACCTAACTTACAAACTAGATACTTCAGCCATCCACTGAGATTCCTAAGATATTGTTTCTTCTCATATTGCAGGGGCCTAATGCCCAACTTACAACTAAGCTTAACCTAACTTACAAACTAGATACTTCAGCTATCCACTGAGATTCCTAAGATATGGTTTTTTCTCATATTGTAGGGGCATACTGTCCAACTTACAACTAAGCTTAACCTAACTTACAAACTAGGTACTTTAGCCATCCACTGAGAATCGTAAGATATGGTTTCTTCTGATATTGCTGGGGCATACTGCCCAACTTACAAGTAAGCTTAACCTAACTTACAAATTAGATACTTGGAGCCATCCACTGAGATTCCTAAGATATGGTTTCTTCTCATATTGCAGGGGCGTAATGCCCAACTTAATACTAAGCTTAACCTAAGTTACAAGCTAGATACTTCAGCCATCCACTGAGATTCCTAAGATATTGTTTCTTCTCATATTGCAGGGGCCTAATGCCCAACTTACAACTAAGCTTAATCTAACTTACAAACTAGATACTTCAGCCATCCACTGAGATTCCTAAGATATGGTTTTTTCTCATATTGCAGGGGCGTAATGCCCAACTTAATACTAAGCTTAACCTAAGTTACAAGCTAGATACTTTAGCCATCCACTGAAATTCCTAAGATATGGTTTCTTCTCAAATTGCTGGGGCATACTGCCCAACTTACAACTATGCTTAACCTAACTTACAAACTAGATACTTCAGCCATCCACTGAGATTCCTAAGATATGGTTTCTTCTCATATTGTAGGGGCATACTGCCCAACTTACAACTAAGCTTAACCTAACTTACAAACTAGATTCTTCAGCCATCCACTGAGATTCCTAAGTTATGGTTTCTTCTCATATTGCAGGGGCCTAATGCCCAACTTACAACTAAGTTTAACCTAACTTACAAACTAGATACTTCAGCCATCCACTGAGATTCCTAAGATATGGTTTCTTCTCATATTGTAGGGGCATACTGCCCAACTTACAACTAAGCTTAACCTAACTTACAAACTAGATTCTTCAGCCATCCACTGAGATTCCTAAGTTATGGTTTCTTCTCATATTGCAGGGGCCTAATGCCCAACTTACAACTAAGTTTAACCTAACTTACAAACTAGATACTTCAGCCATCCACTGAGATTCCTAAGATATGGTTTTTGTCATATTGTAGGGGCATACTGTCCAACTTACAACTAAGCTTAACCTAACTTACAAACTAGGTACTTTAGCCATCCACTGAGATTCGTAAGATATGGTTTCTTCTAATATTGCTGGGGCATACTGCCCAACTTACAAGTAAGCTTAACCTAACTTACAAATTAGATACTTCGGCCATCCACTGAGATTCCTAAGATATGGTTTCTTCTCATATTGTAGGGGCATACTGCCCAACTTACAACTAAGCTTAACCTAACTTACAAACTAGATACTTCAGTTATCCACTGAGAATCCTAAGATATGGTTTCTTCTCATATTGCAGGGGCGTAATGCCCAACTTACAAGTAAGCTTAACCTAACTTACAAATTAGATACTTGGAGCCATCCACTGAGATTCCTAAGATATGGTTTCTTCTCATATTGCAGGGGCGTAATGCCCAACTTAATACTAAGCTTAACCTAAGTTACAAGCTAGATACTTCAGCCATCCACTGAGATTCCTAAGATATTGTTTCTTCTCATATTGCAGGGGCCTAATGCCCAACTTACAACTAAGCTTAATCTAACTTACAAACTAGATACTTCAGCCATCCACTGAGATTCCTAAGATATGGTTTTTTCTCATATTGCAGGGGCGTAATGCCCAACTTAATACTAAGCTTAACCTAAGTTACAAGCTAGATACTTTAGCCATCCACTGAAATTCCTAAGATATGGTTTCTTCTCAAATTGCTGGGGCATACTGCCCAACTTACAACTATGCTTAACCTAACTTACAAACTAGATACTTCAGCCATCCACTGAGATTCCTAAGATATGGTTTCTTCTCATATTGTAGGGGCATACTGCCCAACTTACAACTAAGCTTAACCTAACTTACAAACTAGATTCTTCAGCCATCCACTGAGATTCCTAAGTTATGGTTTCTTCTCATATTGCAGGGGCCTAATGCCCAACTTACAACTAAGTTTAACCTAACTTACAAACTAGATACTTCAGCCATCCACTGAGATTCCTAAGATATGGTTTCTTCTCATATTGTAGGGGCATACTGCCCAACTTACAACTAAGCTTAACCTAACTTACAAACTAGATTCTTCAGCCATCCACTGAGATTCCTAAGTTATGGTTTCTTCTCATATTGCAGGGGCCTAATGCCCAACTTACAACTAAGTTTAACCTAACTTACAAACTAGATACTTCAGCCATCCACTGAGATTCCTAAGATATGGTTTTTGTCATATTGTAGGGGCATACTGTCCAACTTACAACTAAGCTTAACCTAACTTACAAACTAGGTACTTTAGCCATCCACTGAGATTCGTAAGATATGGTTTCTTCTAATATTGCTGGGGCATACTGCCCAACTTACAAGTAAGCTTAACCTAACTTACAAATTAGATACTTCGGCCATCCACTGAGATTCCTAAGATATGGTTTCTTCTCATATTGTAGGGGCATACTGCCCAACTTACAACTAAGCTTAACCTAACTTACAAACTAGATACTTCAGTTATCCACTGAGAATCCTAAGATATGGTTTCTTCTCATATTGCAGGGGCGTAATGCCCAACTTACAACTAAGCTTAATCTAACTTACAAACTAGATAATTCAGCCTTCCACGGTAATTCCTAAGATATGGTATAACTATGCTAACTAAAAACAATTAATTATCTAACTAAGCTAATTGCAGATGATGTGATATAATCATTGAATATCGCTTACTAGAGTATAAGCTTAAATTATTTTATTCCCATAAAAACTAATAATATGTGGTTTTTATTAATAGTCCTATTGTACGGGTTTCGTTTTAAATGGCGGGTGTAAATCGTCTATCTTAAAGCTAACTTAACTTACTAACTAATCACGTTAGATCCACGTTGATATTCCTAAGATATGTGTTGGAGTAGTCTTGTAGGAGTATTTCGTCCAACTTACAGCTAACTTAACTTACTAAGTTTTGAGGTTGCAAATTGTTTACTTTTAAATTACTTGCAAGTGATGTGAACACCAATACGTTAAGTCTTAAAATATAAACGCGAACTTTGATAGCTTATTCTAATCCATTACTTTATAAACTGAACACCTGTCGCTCCCAATAATATTCGTAAAATGTGAATTTGGTGTGGCAACCTTTGCGATTCATAAGATATTACATTCATCTGACATAATTGGTTCATTTCTCTCTTTCAGCCAAGTTACCTTAGAACTGATTTTAGCATCCATTGGGATACCAATCATGTAGCTTTCTTCTGCCATGATAGGTAAAATTTCCTCAACTTATAACTATGTAAACTTAAAAACTAATTCTATTTTAATTTTCGCTAAGCTTGAGTTTCAAAATACGTAGATTTACGTAATGCGGTGGTTTGGATTGGTTCCATGTTTTAGCTGCTCAGCAGAAGTAACAGCCTACAATGAATCTATGAACCAAGAACATCAAAGAAACAAAACAGGAATCAGGTTTACTTCCATTTGCTATTTACATTACAAAAGTAACTGCCTTTAAAGGTATAATTAATTTCCAATGGACCACTTTTACTGAAGAACAGCTATCGAGAATTCACAAAGAACACAAACCAAACAAAACGATGCGCTGTGTTCGCCAAACAATCTCCTGATTTCGCAGATCCAGGTCAACGTAAATAGAAAAAGAAAAGAAGTACATGAGCTTCTAAATATTTGATTACTAACACATTTAAAATTTACATAAACCATAAAAACGAAAATACTTTTATTTAACGTCACACGTTTCGAATCTAAAAAAAGGTTTTCATCTATTTAGAGTTTAACCCCTAAGGATTGTTAATCTACTGCAGCGAAAACAAGTCCATGAACATTAAACTCTCAATAGAAAGAAAAACTATCCCAAAACATTAAATTCCAAACGTTGAATACAATAAATAAAAGCACATTTTTTGAAATTATTTAGAATTTAAATTCTACATAAATGTTTAACCAAAATCCTAATATACACATCAATCCGTACAAATGGACTGTTTGAGACTGAGGCACTCAAAAATTAGTCACAGTCATGATTTTTTGCTTAAGAATTGTCTCATCAAATCAAAATCTTTAGCAACAATCTGTGTCAGAATGTGTAGGTAACCGAATTCGAAGCAAGGCAAGCAATTTCACTATTATTACTCATTATTATTACAAATTATTACTCATACAAGCTCTGCGTCCAGTTCTGCTTGGCATATTAATAACAGTAAATTACTTGTTCGGCGACATATGTCGTTCTAGAGATCACATACTATCGAATATACACCGGTAACCGATTTAGTTCCGCTTACCACACCGTATTACTTTCCGAACCCGCTTTTCGCCGAATAATATTTTAAACTCTTTAAAATAAAATAGTAACTCGGACGGTGGAATGTTTTAATGTTTACGGATTATCTAAAAACCCGGATATCCAATTTTATCGTTCCCTAGAAGTCCCGCCAATACTAATATCACCAGAACTCGCACCGTTTTATTTTATATTAGCCGGGATATTAGTAGTATGGTACCATACTGTTAAAATAGTATCGTATTAGTGAACCCTAGAAGAATTTTGTCTCACATTTAAGCTAGAATATATTTTTTTATTAACGTGCAAAGAAGCGTAAGGTGCGGATAGTTTTAGAGGAATAAAAGAGTAAAATTGCATGTCTGGAAGTTAGCATCAAATTCATTTATCTGAGATATTAATTTGTTATAAGACTGTGTTAATGTCAATCTCAAGACTGCAACCAAATTTAAGATACCCCCTTTCTACTACTCTATCTGTAGTTTTATACAAGTTAGTAACCTAATGTGAGAGGAGTAAGAATTTTAAACAAATTAGGTTAATTATCTAGTTAAACTGAATCTCACCACACCTGAACTTTTACAATGAATGTAAACTGATATGATGGCCTTTAAATGTGCTTAAAACTATACCTACTTCTATAACTAATTCCTTAAACTATACCATCTACTTCTATAACTAATTCTTAAAACTACATCTACTTCTATATCTAATTCTTAATACTATATCTACTTTTATAAGTAATACTTAATTCTATCGCTACTCTAAAACTAATGCTATACTTAAACTAAACTGCAACTCAAACTAGTGCCATCTATCAGTTTTTATTGTCACTTATCATTGAGTCAGTTTCAATTCTTACTTCCTAACACATAAGGGAAAGATTCACTAAGAAAAGTTTAAACAAGTATCAAAGCTGAACTTTACGGAATTCCAAAGTGTGTCAATACTGATGAGTTTCAGGAAAAATAAATGCCTAAATGATTGACAAAGTCAAAGACTAATAAAAAAAATATATAAATGCCAGAGATAAATATAAAGGATCAGAAAAGATAAGAACAGAGTTCACCAATCTACTTCCCAAAATATTCAGTGATGAGCAGCAGTGATTATAATCCAATCGAGGTTAATAATCGACTGGGCCTGGGACCAACGAAAGAATTGTTTTTCTAAAGACCATGTGAATCATTTTTGGAGTATCAATTCAATAACTAGCACTCAAAGCAAATGTGAGAATATACAAACAGCAATTAATCCAATCAACATTTTAATAAAATAAAGAATAGAGAAAAACATCAACCATAAGATTTTGCGGCAACGAAAGAACCAATTTCAACAAACACCAAATGTGTAGAACAAATTCTTTTCTCCATTGTCCGCTAATCCATCTACTAATTACATCCAAAGTATTTGTAGGTCTATTTAAACTCCATTTCTTCATCCATATCCATTTTGCCAATCCATAACATCATCATTTAAAGGAATACCCAGTCTCATTAAAACTAATTCTTAAAACTAAGTGTTCTTTTACCTGGATAAGAATTTGTTCATTACAAAGAAATCCTTGTATTTCTTTTCCCATATATCAAATATTGTAGATAAAAAGTAGATACCATGTTCTATTTATCCTCTCATGTCAGACATCAAAGTAGTCACAACTTCGAATCATATAACTTCTTATTATATTACACAGTTTTCACATCACAGCTTCTGGATTATACTTACATAAGAGTAAATAAACTAACTAACTTAATGTACGTTTGAACGATTTTTTGGTTTTCACATCACCTCATAAAGATTAAAACTAACTTAAACTAACTAAAATTAAATCTCTTATAAAACTAACTTAATTACGTTTTAAAAAATTTTGGTTTCCACATCACTGCATCAGTTATATTACTTGAAACTAATGAACTATTGTTGGTTTCCTCATCCCAGCATTAGCGTTTGCGTTTTCTTAAAACTAACTTATAACTAACTAACGATTAAATTATGAGTTCATTCCACATCCCATCTTCTTAAAGAATTAGATTTTAAATTAGCACTTAAATGATATTTAGTTTCCTCATCACAGCTCGGAATTAGCGTTTGCTTAAACTATCTTATAACTAACAACTAAACAAAAATAGGTTCCCAAACTAATTTAAGCTTTTTTCTAAAACTAACTTATGTTAACAAAATTTTTTTGTTTTCACATCACTGCATCACAGTTATAGCTATAAATTTACTAAATTAATTAATTTAAAACGATGTTTGACTTCCACTTCACTGTCAGGATTTGGCTTACTTCTATAGCTTCTTACTTATTTAATTCCTATAAATGATTTTTGGCTTCCATATCATAGCTGCTTTCTCCTTGGTCGTACAATTCATCATACTGGTGCTTAATGTAAAGAGGATTAGGGAGAAAAAGAGTGAGATATCATTTTTTTTTTTAATGAAATATACAAACTTAAAATATCTTAAAACTAACTTAACTAAATGAAGTTAGGTTTCCTCATCACAGCTTGGAATTAGCGTTTCTTAAAACTAACTTATAAATAAGTAGCATTTAAATTTGTTGGTTTCCTCATCAAAGCTAGGTACCTCAGCTTCATTATCATTGACGTTCTTCATTACCCTTGATCTTAATGATTATCTTAACTATACTTAAAACTAATTGTTTGGAACATGAATAGTTTAATTTGTTAGGTAAACTATAATGTTATTTCTGTGAAACGTCACTAAATAAACTAGACTTAAACTAACGAGAGGCCTTCTTTAATTCTGTCAGGTCAGTATGTTTATTCTGCCATGAAGTATCGCTATGTATATATTTTTCTGTTTATCACTTTGACTTGTTTTGTAAATATACCATTATTGATTTATAACGAACCCGGATTCCAAGAATAGTACAAAAATAGTACACTTAGCTGGCAATAAATTTTTGCTAGTTAATTTAAGTTTCGCTCATAAAAAGTAAACGGCAAATTTAAGTCAAAAGAAGACATCAATGCAAGAAAAAATTGAAAAAATTCAGCCCGTTTGCTGGAGAAGAAGAAATAACTTGACGAGATCTTATTAGTTTTATTTCAAGCTCGAACTGGAGCAGTAGAAGTTTATTTTTTTAAGCTAGTTTTGATACAGATATCTCAAAAGTTCTCGATACTGCACCAGATAACACTTTTACATTCTTTATATATCTTTGTATTTATAAAGGTTAAGAAAATTTAGAAAAATGGTTAATTTAATAAGTTAGAAAAGTGTACTGTCTCTGTTAGCCTACTCCCGGGAGTAGTTGCCCAGGGAGCACCTCGAGGAGGTAGAGATCAGTTTTCGCTCCCCAAAGAACGCCTTTCTACCCACATCCGCATTCTAGATGGTCTCTTAAGCAGGCATAAGGTAACATAGAACTCCAGATAAGGAGTTCGGAAAAATGTGTTTGGGGAAAATTGGAGGATAGGGGAATAGGGTTAATAAATCATTTAGTGACTGAGGGAAATACAGCGAGATCTGTCTGCATAGACCAGTGACTAGAATGACGTAAACCTAGATTTCTAGGTTATATATAAGATGGGGCAATTTGGGAAATAGGGAAGGATAATCAGAAAGGCGTTCGGAAAGAAAAGGGTTTTTGGACTTGTGGGTAATTGGACTTACAAAAAGATTCAGACTTGAAGAAAACCAAGTCTGCAAAACAAACAAAGAAAACGAATTTCAAGATACAACAAGAAGACGATTAACAACAGAAACCTCAGCCTAAAATTAAACAAATCAACCTAGAAGCAACAAATTAAAAAAAAACTGAATCGGGTAATGTGTAAAATCGGAGCCAGTGTTATTTTGTCACGAAGTGTTGTGCAGAATGTGTATGCGAAATAAATCTAATACAATATTTTATAGGTCTGTACAATTGATTCACAGTTGGCCTTAAAAGCCGAAGAAAAACATTAATAGTTACCACTAAAATGTTTTAAATAATTATAATTCCAAGTATTCATTTAAGTGATTAGTGCACATGCAATTAGTGAAATGATTTAAGTTTTTCATGCATTATTATCATGCTATTAGTTACACCATATTAATTGAATATGAAAATGAAAAATAAGTGGAATTATAATTATTATTGAACCCAAGATTATGATAGAAATTTGTAAAAGTAAGTGAATCAATTATTAGTAATTAAATCCTAAAGATTTCCGACTGAATGCGAAGCTATTAATGTAGAAACAATCAGACACTTTTGAGAATGCTATCAATACTAGCTAGAAAAGATCACCATCCTTGGAAGAATTTGAAATGAAACCTTCTCGACAAGATTCCCAATAACCAATGAACGCAATCAACCTGTTCAACCGTTTCCTCCTTCTAATCAATGTCATTCTTTTACCTAAATACAACCTTCCTTTTAGGATTAAAACCCAGATTAATTAAAAAAATATATTGCCAGGAAATGTACTCTATCTGTTCCGAAAGAAACAAAGTCCTTTATTTGCACCAATAATGCTAAGTGTACAAATAAAATAAAAGTGAAATTTAAACATATACCAATACTTCAACAGTCTGCAAAACAAAATTGAAGTGCTCACTTAAGTTAGTTTAGAATGTGTTATTAGATGAGGTATACTAAAATTACTATTATAGTCGGTATGAAACTAATTAAACGATTTGTTCCGAACAATTTTCTTAAAATACTACTTATGAACTAATGTCAGATCCACTATTAGGATTCCAAAGATATGGTATTCTTCTGAGCTAAAGGATGGATACTGCACATACTTAAACTAAGCTAACTTATATACTAATTCCTTTAGGCATCCTTGAGGTTCTTAAAATATGGTTTCTTCTCATATTGCAGGGGCGTAATGCCCAACATACAACTAAGCTTAATCTAACTTAAACTAGATACTTCAGCCATCCACTGAGATTCCTAAAATACGGTTTCTTCTCATATTGCAGGAGATTACTGCCCAACTTACAACTAAGCTTAACCTAACTTACAAACTAGATACTTCAGCCATCCACTGAGATTCCTAAGATATGGTTTCTTCTCATATTGCAAGGGCGTAATGCCCAACTTAAAACAAAGCTTAATCTAACTTACAAACTATATTCTTCAGCCATCCACTGAGATCCCTAAGATATGGTTTCTTCTCATATTGCAGGGGATTACAGCTCAACTTACAACTAAGCTTAACCTAACTTACAAACTAGATACTTTAGCCATCCACTGAGATTCCTAAGATATGGTTTCTTCTCATATTGAAGGGGCGTAATGCCCTACTTAAAACTAAGCTTAACCTAAGTTACAAAAACTAGATACTTTACCCATCCACTGAAATTCCTAAGATATGGTTTCTTTTCATATCGCAGGGGCATACTGCTCAACTTACAACTAAGCTTAACCTAACTTACAAACTAGGTACTTCAGCCATCCACTGAGATTCCTAAGATATGGTTTCTTCTCATATTGCAGGGGCGTAATGCCCAACTTACACCTAAGCTTAACCTAACCTACAAACTAGATATTTCAACCATCCACTGAGATTACGAAGATACGGTTTCTTCTCATATTGCAGAGGCGTAATGCCCAAATTAAAACTAAGCTTAACCTAACTTATAAACTAAATAATTTAGCGATCCATTGAGATTCCTAAGATATGGTTTCTTCTCATATTGTAGGGGCATACTGCCCAACATACAACTAAGGTTAATCTAACTTACAAACTAGAATCTCCAGCCATCCAGAGATTCCTAAGATATGGTTTCTTCTCATATTGCAGGGGCGTAATGCCCAACTTACAACTAAGCTTAATCTAACATACAAACTAGATTCTTCAGCCATCCACTGAATTTCCTAAGATATGGTTTCTTCTCATATTGCAGGGGCGTAATGCCCAACTTACAACTAAGCTTAACCTAACTTACTAACTAGATACTTTAGCCATCCACTGAGTTTCCTAAGATATGGTTTCTTCTCATATTGAAGGGGCGTAATGCCCAACTTAAAACTAAGCTTAACCTAAGTTACAAACTAGATACTTTAGCCATCCACTGAAATTCCTAAGATATGGTTTCTTCTCAAATTGCTGGGGCATACTGCCCAACTTACAACTATGCTTAACCTAACTTACAAACTAGATACTACAGCCATCCACTGAGATTCCTAAGATATGGTTTCTTCTCATATTGCAGGGGCGTAATGCCCAACTTACAATTAAGCTTAACCTATCTTACAAACTAGATACTTTAGCCATCCACTGAATTTCCTAAGATATGGTTTCTTCTCATATTGCAGGGGCGTACTGCCCAACTTACAACTAAGCTTAACCTAACCTACAAACTAGATATTTCAGCCATCCACTGAGATTCCAAAGATATGGTTTCTTCTCATATTGCAGGGGATTACAGCTCAACTTACAACTAAGCTAAACCTAACTTACTAACTAGATACTTTAGCCATCCACTGAGTTTCCTAAGATATGGTTTCTTCTCATATTGAAGGGGCGTAATGCCCAACTTAAAACTAAGCTTAACCTAAGTTACAAACTAGATACTTTAGCCATCCACTGAAATTCCTAAGATATGGTTTCTTCTCAAATTGCTGGGGCAAACTGCCCAACTTACAACTATGCTTAACCTAACTTACAAACTAGATACTTCAGCCATCCACTGAGATTCCTAAGATATGGTTTCTTCTCATATTGCAGGGGCGTAATGCCCAACTTACAACTAAGCTTAACCTAACCTACAAACTAGATATTTCAGCCATCCACTGAGATTACGAAGATATGGTTTCTTCTCATATTGCAGGGGATTGCAGCTCAACTTACAATTAAGCTTAACCTATCTTACAAACTAGATACTTTAGCCATCCACTGAATTTCCTAAGATATGGTTTCTTCTCATATTGCAGGGGCGTACTGCCCAACTTACAACTAAGCTTAATCTAACTTACAAACTAGAATCTCCAGCCATCCAGAGATTCCTAAGATATGGTTTCTTCTCATATTGCAGGGGCGTAATGCCCAACTTACAACTAAGCTTAACCTAACCTACAAACTAGATATTTCAGCCATCCACTGAGTATCCAAAGATATGGTTTCTTCTCATATTGCAGGGGATTACAGCTCAACTTACAACTAAGCTAAACCTAACTTACTAACTAGATACTTTAGCCATCCACTGAGTTTCCTAAGATATGGTTTCTTCTCATATTGAAGGGGCGTAATGCCCAACTTATAACTAAGCTTAACCTAAGTTACAAACTAGATACTTTAGCCATCCACTGAAATTCCTAAGATATGGTTTCTTCTCAAATTGCTGGGGCAAACTGCCCAACTTACAACTAAGCCTATCCTAACCTACAAACTAGATATTTCAGCCATCCACTGAGATTACGAAGATATGGTTTCTTCTCATATTGCAGGGGATTGCAGCTCAACTTACAATTAAGCTTAACCTAACTTACAAACTAGATACTTTAGCCATCCACTGAATTTCCTAAGATATGGTTTCTTCTCATATTGCAGGGGCATAATGCCCAACTTACACCTAAGCTTAACCTAACCTACAAACTAGATATTTCAGCCATCCAATGAGATTACGAAGATATGGTTTCTTCTCATACTGCAGAGGCGTAATGCCCAACTTAAAACTAAGCTTAACCTAACTTATAAACTAAATAATTTAGCGATCCATTGAGATTCCTAAGATATGATTGCTTCTCGTACTGCAGAGCCGTAATGCCCAACTTACAACTAAGCTTAACCTAACTTACAAACTAGATATTTCAGCCATCCACTGAGATTACGAAGATATGGTTTCTTCTCAAATTGCAGGGGCATACTGCCCAACTTAAAACTAAGCTTAACCTAACTTACTAACTAGATACTTCAGCCATCCACTGACATTCCTAAGATATAGTTTCTTCTTATATTGCTCTGGCAAACTGCCCAACTTACAACTTAGCTTAACCTAACTTACTAACTAGATACTTCAGCAATCAATTGAGATTCCTAAGATATGGTTTCTTCTCATATTGCAGGGGCGTAATGCCCAACTTACAACTAAGCTTAATCTAACTTACAAACTAGATTCTTCAGCCATCCACTGAGATTCCTAAGATATGGTTTCTTCTCATATTGCAGGGGCGTAATGCCCAACTTATAACTAAGCTTAACCTAACTTACTAACTAGATACTTCAGCAATCTATTGAGATTCCTTAGGTTTGGTTTCTTCTCATATTGCAGGGGCATATTGCCCAACTTAATACTAAGCTTAACCTAACTTACAAACTAAATAATTTAGCGTTCCACAGAGATTCCTAAGATATGGTTTCTTCTCATATTGCAGGGGCGTAATGCCCAACTTACAACTAAGCTTAACCTAACCTACAAACTAGATATTTCAGCCATCCACTGAGATTCCTAAGATATGGTTTCTTCTAATATTGCAGGGGCATACTGCCCAACTTATAACTAAGCTTAACCTAACTTACTAACTAGATACTTCAGCAATCTATTGAGATTCCTTAGATTTGGTTTCTTCTCATATTGCAGGGGCATATTGCCCAACTTAAAACTAAGCTTAACCTAACTTATAAACTAAATAATTTAGCGATCCATTGAGATTCCTAAGAAATGGTTTCGTCTGATATGGCAGGGGCATAGTGCCCAACTTACAACTAAGCTAACTTATAAACTAAGTACTTACATACTAAACACTCAAATACTAAATACTGAAGCGATCTTTTGAGATTCATAAGATATGGTTTCTTCTGATATGGCAGGGGCATACTGCCCAACTGACAACTAGACTAACTTTTAAACTAAAGACTTACATAATTTCTTAAAACTAAACACTTACATACTTAAATACTTAATACTAAATACTTATGCGATCCATTGTGATTCCTAAGACATGGTTTCTTCTCTTATGGCTGATGCATTCTGCCAAACTAATTACTTAAGGCGTCCATTGAGATTCCAATGATATGGTTTCTTCTGATATGACTGAAGCATACTGCCTTTCTAATTACTTAGGACATCCAGTGAGATTCCAAAGATATGGTTCCTTTTAATATAGCGGGGGCATACTGCTCATACAACTTTGCCAACTTATAAACTAAATACTTAAATAGTTTATACTATATGTTTAAACTGCTAACTAATTGTTCGGTCATATGTCGTATATAATTGTTCTAGAGATCACATATTATCGAAATATACCGCAAATCGATTCAGTTCCGTTTGCCACACCGTATTACTTCCCGAACACGCTCCACGCCGAATAATCTTTTAAGCTCCTTAAAATAAAATAGTAACTCGGGCGGAGGATATTTAACA
Organism: Rhodnius prolixus; assembly: GCF_049639745.1. Taxonomy (NCBI): domain Eukaryota; kingdom Metazoa; phylum Arthropoda; class Insecta; order Hemiptera; family Reduviidae; genus Rhodnius; species Rhodnius prolixus. The sequence goes on along the minus strand of NW_027411583.1, from coordinate 5,357,906 downwards.
CCGAATTATTTTGACATTCACGGATTATCAAAATACCCGTATATCCGATTTTATCGTTGCCTAGAAGTTCCTTCAATACTAATATCACCAGTACGCGCTCCGTTTTATTCCCCACAGACATTTCTTAAATTATTTAGTTGCCCAGATATTAGTAGAATGGTACCATACTGTTAAAATATCGTATAACGTATTAGTGAACCCTAGAAAAATTAAGTCCAAATTTAAGCTAGGAATTATTTTTTTATTAACATGCAAAGATGTGAAAGGTGCAAAATGTTTCAGAGGAATAAAAAACTAAAAGTGCATTTATAAAAATTAGCATCAAAATCAGTTCTCTGAGATATTAATTTATAAGACTATGTTAATGTCAATATTATGACAGAAACCATATTTGTCACCATTTTATTATTTGCATTATTTGGAGCAACAAATAAAAATCAATTCGAGGCACTTGCATCATTTTTTGAGTAAAGCTGCCCTAATCCTACTCCTTTTAATGCAATTATCTATTAAAATTGTATCTCATAACACCTGAGCTTTTACATTGAATGTAAACTGATATGATGGCCTATAAATGTGCTTAAAACTATACCTACTTTTATAACTAATACTTAAAACTATACCTACTTCTATATCTAATATTTAAAACTATACCTACTTCTATAACTTATTCTTAAAACTATACCTACTTCTAAATCTAATATTTAAAACTATACCTATTTCTACAACTAATTCTTAAAACTATACTTATTCTTATAACTAATTCTTAAAACTACCTAGTTTTATAACTAATCCTTAAAACTATACCTACTTCTATATCTAATTCTTAAAACTATACCTACTTCTATATCTAATTCTTAAAACTATACCTACTTCTATATCTAAATCTTAAAACTATACCTAGTATTTCTACAACTAATTTTTAAAACTATACCAATTTTTATAACTAATACTTAAAACTATACCTACTTTTATAATTAATTCTTAAAACTACCTACTTTTATAACTAATTCTTAAAACTATACCTACTTCTATAACTAATTCTTAAAACTATACCTACTTCTATATCTAATACTTAAAATTACATATTTTTATAACTAATTCTTAAAACTATACCTGCTTCTATAACTAATTCTTAAAACTATACCTACTTCTATATCAAATACTTAAAACTATATCTACTTCTATATCTAATACTTAAAACTACACCTACTCCTACAACTAATTCTTAAAACTATACCTACATGTACGTCTAACTCTTAAAACTATATCTAGTATTTCTACAATTAATCCTTAAAACTATACTTATTCAAATAACTACTAATACTTAAAACTACACCTACTCCTACAACTAATTCTTAAAACTATACCTACTTCTATATCTAATACTTAAAATTACCTATTTTTATAACTAATTCTTAAAACTATACCTACATGTATGTCTAACTCTTAAAACTATATCTAGTATTTCTACAACTAATTCTTAAAACTATACTTATTCATATAACTAATTCTTAAAACTACCTAGTTTTATAACTAATCCTTAAAACTATATCTATTTTTATAACTAATACTTAAAATTACCTATTTTTATAACTAATTCTTAAAACTATACCTACTTCTATAACTAATTCTTAAAACTGTACCTACTTCTACATCAAATACTAAAAACTATACCTACTTCTATATCTAATACTTAAAACTACACCTACTTCTATATCTAATACTTAAAATTACCTATTTTTATAACTAATTCTTAAAACTATACCTACATGTATGTCTAACTCTTAAAACTATATCTAGTATTTCTACAACTAATTCTTAAAACTATACTTATTCATATAACTAATTCTTAAAACTACCTAGTTTTATAACTAATCCTTAAAACTATATCTATTTTTATAACTAATTCTTAAAATTACCTACTTTTATAACTAATTCTTAAAACTATACCTACTTTTATAACTAATTCTTAAAACTACACCTACTTCTACAACTAATTTTTAAAACTATACCTACTTCTATATCTAATACTTAAAATTACCTATTTTTATAACTAATTCTTAAAACTATACCTACTTCTATAACTAATTCTTAAAACTGTACCTACTTCTACATCAAATACTTAAAACTATACCTACTTCTATATCTAATACTTAAAACTACACCTACTTCTACAACTAATTCTTAAAACTATACCTATTTTTATAACTAATTCTTAACACTATACACGCTTCTATAACTAATTCTTAAAACTACCTGTTTTTATAACTAATTCTTATAGCTACTTCTATATCTAATTCTTAATACTATACATATAACTACAACTAATACTTAATTTATTATCTACTCTAAAACTAAACCATAACTAATACTGTAACTAAAACTAGTGCCTTGTATCATTTTTTACAACCACTTATGATTAAGTTAATTCTTAAAACTATTTTTTTTTTACATGGATGAGAATTTGTTAATAAAAGAATATCCTAGTAAATAACCTATTAAATAATTTGTATAGTTTTGATATAGACAACCCAAACGTTTGCGATACTGCACCAGATAATATTTTATATTCTACAACTTTTAATTAAATTTGGAAAAAAATTTAATTTAACAGGTTTGAAAAGTGTACTGTCTCTGTTAGCCTACTCCCGGGAGTAGTTGCCCGGGGAGCACCTCGTGGAGGTAGAGATCAGTTTTCGCTCCCCAAAAACCTCTATCTACCGAATTTCTTATTAAAAATAAGTTCTAGGAATAGTTGTCCTTATATTAATGCAATGTACTAACTGAAAATCTCGATATTGTTTTTAAACAATGAATTTTATGAAGATTGTTTTAGATCAACTTTAGGAAGTAATTAACTTACCCATTTCTCATTAAATCAACGATATTTACATCTTTCTTTTTATTTATTGCTTAACTCTAAAGTGAAGGTTTGTCTTTCATTTTGTGCGCTTTAAAATTATTTCAAAATCCAATCAATTGTAGTTTGTAGCATGTTTCATTTGAATCCTTAATTGATTTCATTAATTCATTTTATTTTAAACTATTTGAATTTCTATTAAAAATTTTTAATTTGCAGTTCTTATTGAATATAATAATAAATATTACTTACTTGTTTTTTTCTAAAATTTACTTAACCCCTGCGTATTCAGTTCAAGGTAGGTAAAGACAATCGCCTGTTCGGGGTGACTTGCTTCATAATTTGGATTATTGATTGTTTTAGTGAAGTGGTTAAGAAATGTTTCAAGGGCTAAAGCTATTTCAAGAGTGCAGTTACAAAAAATAAAAATGAATTAATTCTAAATATTAATTTAAATGTACTTATATCTGAAATGAATTTTAGAAATTGCTCAGATTATAAAAAAAAAAATTAAATAATACAAATTAATTTCAAGTTAAAATGTAAAAATTAATAAAGGGAAATAGAAAAATAATTAAGGAAATACGAATCATTGCTTGTCCAGGCATGCAAGATTCTTTGGCCGACCACGTGCTAATTCAAATTGTTTAATTTTTTAGTAAAAAAATGTTTAAAATAATAATACAAATTAATTTCCAGTTAAAATGTAAAAACTAATAAAGTGAAATAGAAAAATAATTAAAGAAATACGAATCATTGCTTGTTCAGGCATGCAAGATTCATTGGTCGACCACGTGCTAATTCAATTAGTTTAATTTTTTAATAAAAAAATATCTGACCCCGTAAATTTAATATAGTTGTATCACTAATTTAATTTTCAATTAATTTTAATAAAAATTTGATTGAATTTAATTAAAAAAATAGTAAAATCTTACTTACATGAACTACATAGATGTTCACTGGTCGGGAGCCCAATGGCAACTGACTGCAAAAATCCGTTAGTCGCCATATTTGAACTTGGATTTTTTATAAAATCAAATTTAAGCATAATTCTTTTTAAAATGGATTAATAACAAGTTAATTTAGATAAAAAAATGATTTTCCCACACTATTAATAGGTTTAACGTCTTTTTTTAAATAAATAATTTGGGACTACTTTATGACGTCACACCTAAGCACATGGTTTTGCTGAAGATTACAAAAAGTAGTTCCAATTAAAAATTAATAATACTAATTGTTTTCTTTTAAAAAATGAAAGAATATTAAATTATCAAGTTGAATTAAGTAGCTAAAAATTGATTTTCCACTCGAAATTGTTTTTTAAGGCAAAAATGAGCACCTATACTTCTGACCTTCTTTGGCTAATTCTTAAAAATCTGCTCGATAGATTTACTTCAAATTTGTAATTTTTATTAAATAATAGGTAAATTTTAATAATAAATTAGTGGTGAAACTTAAAATTTTATTTAAATGCTAGTTTACGAGTTAGACCTAGGGATGAAGGTGTACTCTAAAAATGGTCTCAAAATAAGATTTCAGAAAACAGTTTTCAGTAAAATTAATGTAATACAGCTTAAATAAAAGTACACAAAGTTTGAACCAAATCATTGAAGCTGTTTTTAAGAAAATCCGAAATAACTACTTAACCTATTACCTACCCATATACCTGGCGAATTTCCACGAACCTACGAAATAATTTTATCTTTTAAGTTAATATTTGTATAAAATCTTCATTGCCTATATTTCTACGTTAGCAGTAAGATCTTAATCTTGCATTGAAATTGTTTCATATGTAAGCCTTAGAGTGGAAAAGCTAGTTACGTCAATATTCTTTCACAATGAAATTTTAGCTCGTAATTACTGATCATTTACGCATTATAAATGATTATTACATCATATTAAAGAGTAATAGTTAAGTGTAGGCGGAAACATTTACCTGTGAACCATTTTTTAAATAACTCAAATCAGGCTTTACCTAATCTTCAGAGTGGAAAAACTAGTTACGTCAATATTCTTTCACAATGAAATTTTAGCTCGTAATTACTGATCATTTACGCATTATAATTGATTATTATATCATATTAAAGAGTAATAGTTAAGTGTAGGCGGAAACATTTACTTGTGAACCATTTTTTAAATAACTCAAATCAGGCTTTACCCAATCTTCAGAGTGGAAAAGCTAGTTACGTCAATATTCTTTCACAATGAAATTTTAGCTCGTAATTACTGATCATTTACGGTTTATAATTGATTATTATATCATATTAAAGAACAATAGATAAGTGTAGACGGAAACTTGTGACCCATTTTCTAAATAACTCATTAAGGTATACTTCGAGTTACTTACCATTTGATGATAAAGTAGGAAAGGTCTAGAAAAGCTGGAGGAGTTTTGTGACGTGAATGGATCCCTCAGATCGTGGACTAAGATACCCATCTAAATTATCTTTAGGTTTGGAGAATACGAACGCTAGAGCTGATGAAATTCCTAAGTAATTAAGAGTTTGGTAAATACTTTGCTATACTTTATAGCGGTAGTGAAGCTTTATTTTTGTTTTTATTGTAAATAAGGGAAAACGATAATCCACCAGTAAATCTAGATAAGTTTAGGACAGTTTAGAAATGCAACAAAGATGAATAGAACGTAGTTTTACTACAATAGTCAAAGTCCTTGGGAGTAATTTTTAGAATTGATTGTAAACTTTAAAATTTAAATGAGGCGACAGTCTGGCATTTGAGAAATCAAAAGAAGGGTTCATTAAATGATTACATTATTAATAAGTCAGTAATTACTTTTACTGCAATGGCCCCCTTGATGTTGATAAATAAAATAAATGCGCTCAATGCAAACCCGGAAGAAAAAGTAAATAGACCTGTAAAAAGTTATGAGATATCCTCATTTCTTATCTATTACTTTCACTTTTCTTCAACTTGCAGTTGAACTGTAGAAAATTGTTTCAACTGAAATAAGTTGTAAAAGTGAAACGAGTCAGTTTTTACAAAAAGTTTTGTGAAAATTAGTGAATTATAAAATATCACACAATGTCTCATAAACTGATGTTGTTTAAGATAATGATTGGATCGGTATTATTCGTAGCAAATGGTAAGATTATCAGTAAGCTTTTATTATCCTATAGCAATATCATCATTAAATTAAATCTGCAATAATGTCGTCACAACATGCTTAAATTTTAAAGCAATACTAACAACTTTTAGTTTCATCCAAGTACAGTGAACTTTTTAAGAGAATTTGCTCTGATTACTTTGAATTATAACTTTTAAAAAAAGGTAGATCAATAAATGGCAATAAAGAACAGAGAAGAAGTCGGGCAAAATTGTAACAGATTGTAATACTCGTAGCTCCAGATAATTTTACTTTATGATTATTCTATTAATTAATGAACTAGTTGCCTTGAACTAAACCTTAATTTATATTTGCTGTCGGCCATTTAAAAAAGGGGAATACACTAAAAAGAACAAACTAATAAATCATTAATGTGTCAGTTTTTGAGTCCAACTTATTGGGTAAAATTGCCTTCCTCTTGTAAGTTTCCTTAAATTTTGGGGAAAAAAGAATTAGATACGCTCTTCACAATGGTTGTGACTAACAAGTCGAAAATTTATCATCAGAAAGTAAAAAAAATTATTGAGAATTACAGTAAGAAAGAGGTGTTATTACTTTCAATTTTATAGTTTTTCCAGAAAGACAAACAACCAGATTGGAAAAACTTATCTCTTACCTTCTGCCATTATACCGAGAATTATTAGAATCAATAAGAAAGTGTGATTAAATAAATTTTTCTCAGCATTCTTTTCAAAATAAATGGATTTAAATCAGAAAAAAAATTATTTGTGAGACAAGTTCTCGAGTTAAGCAGTAATTTTTAGTCTTGTTTACATAAATGAATCAATATTTCTTGGAAGTAAAAATTTTCCTTACAATAAATTTTTGCTTTAAAACATCCTTAAACTATAATTATGAATTCAAAGTTTTTAAATTTTTGGATACTCCTGTAGTAAACCATTTCCAAAAAAAAATCTTAAGTAGAAGACAAGGTAGTTCGAGTTTCGAACCTGAGAAGCATCAAATACCGTTTGGCATTCTTGTTACAGGCAGAACTGATGAGAGTTGTTTTTAAAGGAAATCTGCCTCAAAAGATCTTATTTTATGGAGTACGATAATATTAGATTGATGGCCAGTATATTATCATTTTTAATAAATTGTACTTGCAAAAGTGAAAATTAATTAGAATTATTTGTTACAGTGAAAGCGTGGTACGATTATAAAGAAGGTGACAAAGGATTTTCAGATTTTGCTGAACACCATCATCACTGTGAGTGCAATCGTGGCCTTTCTAGCCATTTTGCCAACTTTTACCTTGTAGAGCTTATATTTATTTATGTTACATTTTTAAATTTTTTTTAACAACCGTTAATACTGTTTGTTTTTTGTGGGAGTGAATAAAATACCACTTCTAAACAACCAGTTTATTGCAAACATCAAGATGTAAGGGAAGTAAACTATTTCTTTTCATTTTTTAAAAAATATATCACAAAAAAAAAGCATTTATTTGTTATACCATAATCTAAATTGGATTTGCTGTAGAACAATCCAAGATGTTATTCTGTATTGTATTGTAATGTAATTTATAAATACATGTATTAATTTCTATTATAATTAATTAGAATAAATCAAATATATCCAACTAAAATGTTTTTATTATTACCTTTTCTTTTTATTAATGGAAGACAAATATTCATATTTTTTTCTCTTTGCTTGAACCTGGAAGACTTCGTATCAGACTATTCACCAATTTAAAAATTAAATACTATCATGGCACAATAAAATAACCATTGCCATTCCCTACTTCCCCTTATTAATTAATGAACGAATAATAAAATTAAAATAAAAGGGGATGATCATTAAAATCTCTTTAGACTACAATCTTGTTTCATACTTTCGTAGTTTTAAACTACGAACATTGAATATGGCAACGAAAGATATAAATCTGTAGATTGATTAATAATATTATAAGTTTGGAAGACTTTTTAAGACCCTGTTTTTTTGAATATTTAATCACACAGTACGAAAGTTAAATTTTTTTTTTTCTTCTTTCATTACGAAGGGATTATACAAAAACTAGAGTTAATCACACCATTGACCACTTTTCATAAAATTGTACTCTTTAAACAGTAATATATGTGCATAAATAGATAATATAATAAGAAGATTTGAAACATATAGTTTCAATTATAACCGTATTGCACTGAATGTAAGATCTTATTATATTATATTATCCACTGCTTGGACGAAGGCTTGTTCAGCAGTTTCTGAACGGAAATGTTAGGTAACGAATTAAAACGCTATTTAACAAATGATCTAATGCAACCATCATTCGATTGTCAACACCCAACACATTTTTTTTCAATAAACTTTAAGAACCGATATCCTAAAATTATATCTTCAAGTCAAGATTGAGAGATTTCAACAGGAAAATATAATCTGATTAAGTCACTATTAATTTTATGGTCACATAGTTAGCAATGAAATGAATCAATACTTCGGCGTTATCTAACAACTGTCCATCGACTATGTACCCACACACAGAGAGAGAGAAATTATGGAACTGTTATTTTGCCAAACATTTTAAGATAGATTTGCTATTCGCAGTCATTATTTTCATTAAAAATATAACTATCCTTGGATCTAACTAAAAATCTTAAGGAAAATAGAAAATCTTATTGTATACAATTTTTTTTTCCTATAATTGAGCGCCAATAATGCACAGTCTCAGAAACATGTTTTGTAATACAAAAATCAATTATAAGTTAAACAAAGAACAAATTAGGAAACTACAAAGCTACAAAAAAAACTGATACACGGAATGTCTAAATGTAAAATAATTGCTATAAAATGAATCAATTTTTTTAATTCATAAATAAAGAAACAAAAATGGATAATTACCTTAAAAGATAGATCTTTGATTATAAATATCAAAAAGATTACAAAGAAGGAGATCTTTAACGTCAGTAACAAATTTTTATATACTGATTCAAGATAATCAATACTTGAAAGAAAACTAATTTAATATAACATTTATTAGGTATATATACTTTGAAAAATACAACTATGTAATTATATAAATCTTTGAAAATAAAAAATATTCATGTATAATAAATTTATAATGAAATTCTTCAGAAAAATCTGACTATTTATGAAACATTCTTGAAAGATGATTGGCAAATATTTTGTCGATTTATTAGACTTCAATAATCAGTCTCAATTCAGACATTGGGCGACAAATTTACTTCATAATATCCTTTCTATGAGGTAAACCCCCAAAAACAGTTCCACGATAAGATAGAAAAAGGACGTCATAAAGAACAAACCTTAAGTGTGTAGGGCATTTAACTAACATAGAACACATCAACAACTAATGTAGTTTGCCCAAGTTTTCTAGCCCATTCTGAGTTTTATGGTTTATGTTATTCAAATGGCAAGAATTTATGATTACTACCTCTCAGTGATATAATACAGAACTGAAATGAAAAAGGCTACTCTCAAAATATCAGGAATTTCTACCGACCTTATCAATAATTTTTACTGAATACTCCTAATACTGTAATTCAACGATAAATAATTGAATAAACTTGTGAAAATATTTCGATAGTAAATATATCGGATAAAATCAATATTATTATCCATGAATTTAATTTTAATTCACTGTTTAAATTTCGAATTTTATGACAGATTGAATAAAATTGTCATAAATAATTTATTTTGGGAAACATATATTTCTATATTTCAATTTCATATTTTTTGGGCTCATTCAGTTTTTTGTTAAAAGATAACAAATTTACAGTATTCAATTTTTCACTGCAAATAATAACTCACGTAATACATAAGACAGTAAAATTTAATACAATAGGAGACATTTGTTTGCTAAAATGAATACATACATTCACACATCGTTTGGAGAATATTAAATAAAGTATTATGTAATGTCAAAAATTAAAAAAAAAAAAAAAATCAAGACAATACTTTACTTGAGTTCGTTTAAAACATTGTTTAGCTTTTCCAAGAAGATATGCGCATGATTAGGCTGGAAGACAAGGGTCGGTCTTAGACGGACACTGGCTTTACCACAGCCACCGCACTGGATGCCTGTAAATTAATAAATCTCCGATGTAACTTAGCAATCAAAATTCCTCAAAAACCTAAAATGGCACTTTACTTTTAGTTTTTATTTTTATACGACTTTTTTTTTTTTAAACGCTTTAATTACTAATTTCACTCAAAAAGCATAAGTAAAACGTAAGTTGGCTTGCAAAAATACCATGTTGAAAGTAATATCACTATAAAACCCTATCAACTTAATAGCACTTTGGCGTCTATTGTTTAGAATTTGGGGTGAGCAAATTTTATCATACAAGCCAAAAAAGATTTCTCAGAATGAAACTGGCAAAATCAAAATTACTTAGCGACAATTTAAAATTTCAGCGAGTAAATTCATTCGCTTACTGTAATAATAATTACTTTGACAGAATTGTGATTAATATTAAAGGTAGGTCCTATATTATGTTGAAGAGTAAAAAAAGCATCCCCAAAATTTCGTTAAAAACGTCAACAAATAATCTGGCCTGCGAATAAATAAAAATAAATAAATATAACTACTTTAGGTATTAACAATAACACATTTAAAAAAAAAAAAAAATGAATTTGTAGATCTTCATTGCTCAATTTTAAGATTTGATCCATCCTGGAACGTTCTGACTTCTAGAAATTACAGATCTTATCTATACTAGAAATAGATAATCAAAGAGTGCAGTGACGTGATAGATATATTGTAAGTGGAACTGAAAATTGTCTACTCAAAACTGAGATTCAATCTCAATGGATGAAAGTCCAAAAACAATCATAAGGAAAATTCGTATGACACTTCTGAGTGGAAGGAAAGGTTGGGACTCAACCTAAATTGCCGTTTCTGTTGGGCACTTAGATAAAAAAATATGTGTACAAGACCTACACTTAACTATCAGAGCCCAATTTTGGATCAGCTTTTTTTTTAATAAGTAGCAAAGTTAGAGCACTGAATAATGTGCATCGTTCCAGAATTCACAAAATGTTAAATATCCAAGACACATGGCCACATGGGAAAAAAAAAAAATGTCAAAAATATAATTTTTGAACGTTGGAACGAAAAATAACTATTACATGAAACTATACTATATAAACCAAAAAAAACTATATTATAAACTTCGTTATATTATTCACAAATATAAGTTCATAATTTTACCTTGTAATTTTAGTTTTGCTGTGATTTTATCCCTCAAATCAGCACTGGCAGCAGTAAAAGCTAGAAAAGTTCCTCTTCCTCGTACAGAGTTGATTAAATTAGAAAATTTATTTTGTAACTCTTCCAAACCAGTTTTCAGTACACATCCTGATTCTAGTACAACTTCCAAAAGATTGTCACGTTCTATCACGTCAATTATTCCTTCCAAAAGTACCAATTTACCAGGATCTCCCATCCAGGTGTTAAAGATTCTATACGGTTGTTCTACTCTTTATTTTTAGAGAGAGAAAGAAAATCACTTTATATTAATTTTGTAATTAATTTTAAGATAAATTTTCTTGTGAATTTATAAAAACTAATACCTAAATTCGGATTTATGAAAGAAACCTCCTAACTGCAACTTCTTACTGAAAGTAACAACATCGGGAGGTTCTGGCAAGTTAAAATATTCATGGCACCACATTTTTCCAGTCGGCCCTCCACCTGTTTGTACTTCATCAATTAATAAACCAATCGTTTCCTGAACAAAGAAATATGTATACTTATTTATTTATATATATTTATATACATACAAATTCAAATATTCCCCCCTCCAAGAGGAAGATTATTACCTATTTCAGTCATATTTTTTATAAAAAATAAGTATTAATGCAAACTTTCGACCCAGAGACTAGGTCATCTCCAGGGCTTATAACTATGTACAATTGTAATATTTTTTACATATCTGTTTTTGCCTTAAACGGTGGAGGGTCTTCTTGTCTTGACAGTTGAAGTTCTCACGATGTTACTTAATTACAAGGAGTTTCAGGGTTCTATTTACAGTTTCATCGCTTAAAAAAATGACACAGACAAATATTTTTCAAAACTTTAGTAATATGTTCCATAAGGACTTGCCCTTAAATAATCAAAACTCGAAAATTAGGTTTTAAAAATGACATCTTTCAAATGATGCCCATTTCGGCGCACGATGAATTGAATGTTATTAGACTGGAGTAACCTGATTGCTAAAAAATTGCCCGATCTACTTTGTCCTAAAATTTGCTTTTTCCCTCTCTTGATATTAAGAAAAACAAAAGTGTACCTTCTTACAAATTTGCTGTAGTTTCTGGAAAAATTCTGGGGACGCCTCATTATCCCCTCCTTCTGACTGTATTGGTTCTACAACAATGCCAGCTATTGGCATTTTTTCTTTATATTTACATATTAGTTCTTCTACCTTAAAAAGTCAAAACAATTTTATAAAGCTTTAAATAAATATAGAACATAAAACCATAAAAAAGTTTTTAAAAACCTGTGCCAAACATCGTTCATCTTCTTTTTTATTTTCCTGGACGTGTTCGCTGAGCGGATACTTGTAATCGGGGAAATCTGCTACTGGCCAAGCAAAAGCTGGTACGTCCAATTTGTGAATCTCTTTACTGTGCGTAGTAGTTAAGCAACCCATAGTTCTACCATGGAAACCACCTTGAACATATTGAATATCGTAGACCTAGAACAACCCTATGGAATTTTCATGCCTAAAACTTCATTAAAAAATAATAATAATCATTTAAATTTTAGAGAAGGTTTTAACTCTGTGGTTAGTGTACATTGGATTTCAACGCAGAGATTCTGGGTTTGAATCCAACTGCGGGCCCTTAGATTCTTTCTATCTAGGAGCTTCTTACAGCTCACTGTCCGGAGGCCTGCAGTGTATTGAAAAAAAGCTCCGGGCGCCAATAACCTCAGATGTTGACGTCCCTTAAATTAAAAAATACAGTAATGATAATTTAATTCATAAAAATACCATGAAATGATAGAAGACTTAAAACTGGCGATCCAGGTGGTTTATTAATCATACAAGATTTCATGTCTTCTTCTGTGAACACATCTTTCCCGCCACGTTTTACTTTCATGTACTTCATGAATAACATTTTATAAGCATTTTCATTTGAACATGAACCACACATCATAGTCATTACTTCCTTCAATCCTGGAGGTGCGATCTAGAAACATCAGCAAATATCAGAGAAAATATTCGGAGGTGAATTGCCCTAATTAGATGGTATATAGTTAATTTAAAAGAATAAAAAAAAAACTTTTTTCATTTTATTTGAACAGGAGAGATCCTTCAATTCCAATTAATTATATTTTTCTGTCTTTTATAAACTAATTTTTACAATTATTCTTTTATTTTCTTTTGTGTTATCTCCCTCATTATTTACTTAGTCTCAGTTAATATTTTTGAACTTCTTACTTCACTTTTGTTGAGCCGTTTGGCGTCTCTTTACATGCCATCGCCGGTCATAATTTTTTTATTTGAATTAATGCCAAGCTTTATACATAGGGAAATAGTCTTCAGGTCTTACACTTACTCTTAACAATGTAGCTTCCAGTCTCTTTGGCCAATCTCGTCCAGGAAAAACTCCTAAAGCTGGTCGGTTCGCAATTGTTTTCTGCAACAAAAATGCTATAAGTCAATAATAATTGTAACCACTGAAAATTAAGAAATCAAAGCTAATTGTTATTTATAAATGAAATTACTCTGTTACATTAATAGAAATTAAAAAGCAGCATCTGATTTTCTACTTATTGTTTTGTTAATAACTTTTTCTTGATCCTTCCAAAAACAAAACTTAGAGACATAACAAATTATAAAACAACATAGTAAATAAAAACTCAGAATCCACAAGATAAATAATTAACACGTTCACTGCCAACTAAGAGATATGTCTTAGGTTGTTTACTTGCCTAGAACGCCAACTACGAGTTAGCTCATAAAACCATAATTAAAGTTTTTGGTAATATATGATTAAATTAAATTGGCTTCTTAGACCGGAATCCTGAAAAGTGCCGTGACAGTCAACGTGTTAACGTTGTTGCAATAAACCCAGTGACAAATTGCTTGACTGAAAACGTGAATCTCTTGAACTACTTATTTTATTTAGCTTTCATACTTTTTACTCTTAATTTTGTTTTCAATTCTTTTCTTAAATAATTCTTGTATGATATGGAATCTGAAAAGTCAAGCTTTCCACAAAATCTTTTAATTACTGAAAACCATAGAAAATCTTGAGAAAGCAGTAAGGGATACATTACCATATATGTATGTTCATATTTTAAAAAAAACTAACTGCAATTTTGTCAACATTGTTAAAAAATTCTACAAAATCTGCAGAGAATAAATGATAATACGTTATGAGTCTTATCATGTATCTTAAAGATACAGAATACAATACTAAAATTTCATCAGAACTGTATCCCTAAAACTAGGCTTTCGTGCCTTCCACCTCCTATTCACTGACTCTGCTTATCAAGACCTTGAAAATATACGAAATATGACTATGCGCACTTACAGGCGCATGCGCAACATTAACAGCAGCTGACATCACAGATGAATAGTATTACCCATACATTACATACATATTATCATTACGCACAGACATAAACAATCAGTAAGTCTATTCAGCCACCGGTTAAGTCTTAATTAGAGTAGGTTTTACTTCGTTATGAAGAGTTTGATACATCATTTGTGAAATTTTAGTTTTATCAGGCTGTAACCGCACAAACATTTACTCATAGGAAAGTTAAACAAAGGTTATTTTTTATTACTTTGGAAACAAAAAGTGAAAATAAAAATGGGTGCTATTACTTGGTTGGAATTTCTTAACTTTGCCAAAGAATTTATTTCAATTTCCGATAGACTTTGTGATGGTTGGCAGTTGAAAATTTTAAACGAAGATTGTGTGGGTGAAGTCTACCTTATAAAAAAAGAATTAAAATCGCAACAAATCTCGATCGAACAGGAAATCGACGTCATCCAATCTCAGCCACATATTTGGGAATATCACATTCTATATAGCCCTAGTTATTCCGTTCCAGTATTTTATTTTAAAGTTAGCAATTCAGAAGGGCGTTATCTTCAAGTAGATGAAATTATATCAATGTTCAACATAGATACAAAAAGCTGTCTAAAAATAGAAAATGTGATAAGTCAAACTGAACATCCTATATTAAGAAAACCGTTTTATTATCTACATCCTTGTCGAACGGCAGAATTCATTTTTCCAAAAAGCGCAAACAATAAACTAATCTCATGGTTGAGTTGTATTGCAACAACAGTTAATTTAAATTTAAGTCTAAAATATGCAAAACAGGAACTTAATGATAAAAACTGAAACTTACAATGCTGACATCTTCACTCAATGTTTTCAGCAGATGTGGATGGTTGTAACCAACAGGTACAGAGGATATTTGTGAAAATACATCCAACAGAACGTTTCCATCAACATCGACTAAATAGTTGCCGAGGGATTTTTCATAATCAGCAAATAATTGTATGGATCCTATTTTCTGAAAATAATTATGTAAAAAACATGTAACGCTACTTTTGTATATTTTTCGTTCACATTTAGCGTTTTAGAAACTTACTTGAATCTTATTTAGTTCATTATGCAGTTGTTTCGAGACGGGTCCTGGGATGCTTTCAGTTATAACTGATGGACATTCTGGCTCACCAGGAATTAAACTCAAAAAGCGCTCTAAGAATTAGTTTTTCATTAATATGCAATAACATTAAGATAATCTGTCTAAAAATAAATAAATAATTTATGTACTTACGTTGTTTTAATAAAAATTTACTAATTGATGTATTGAAAATTACATATTTTGAAACAGCCATTATTACTTGAGTACTGTATTTGCTTTACAAACACGATACTTCAACAGCTGCTAAACATTAAATAACAGCTTTGATGACAATTTATTGTTTAAATGAAACTGGCCTTGCTCCATGTTACAAACCACGCCTCCCACCGGTTTCGATCGATAAGTTGACTGGTCCCCTACAAACTAAAGGGACTCTCAACTTGTTCTGTAACAACGCTGCTGCATATAACAGAGCACTATACAAAGTCAAGTATATTTGCGCAGAAGGGACACTAGCTTTAATTCCTCTCTAATATCAGCGTAACGTAAAACAATCGTGGTAATTCTAGAACCAGAGAAAAATATAACAAATTATTCGTATAAATCAATTACAATAACTTCTGGTACGTTTCTCAGATTCTATTCCTGAAAAAAATCTATGCCGATAGCTTGTAAAAAGAAATTACAAAACTACTGATATTGGCAATAATTTAGAGAACAAAAAAGTTGAATATTGCTTAAAAACAACATTTATATTAGCATAACGGAATTCGTACTTACCGGTTTCTTGAGACAACCCACAAAGTCTTAAATGTAATTTGTGTACTCTAGCAAAATCATGGAGTTATAAAAATCGCTGTAACTTAATATAATGATCGCGTTGTATTTCACAATCTTAGGATTTCCTTGATATTTTGCCTCAAATTAACTTGTTTTATCTCACTTATAATGTACGGTTTTTATTATGCATGACTGGAATCGCTTTTAAAACATTTGAATTTCCCTTTTAGTCTACAAATATCCTTCAATAGAAGCAGTCGAGTTCTGAAGACATTCTTGTAATGAAAAATAGTCTCTGCATATCCTGTCATGCCTATTTAAATAATTTGGTACCTCAACTTTGATGAATTTTATAGCGCAGATATTAAATATAATAACATAGAAGTACTCATTGAAAACTTCTCTTTAATATTTTTCATTCAACAACTTACAGTTTACAATGTAGTTGAAATGGAAAGTAGTTTTTTTTTGGTAACATTAAACTATTAACAATTTTTATTTTCCAAATTTTCTGATAAAGGAATAAAAAAATAATAGTTTTTTTATGTATACGAATGATTTTTTTTTAAGAATAACGGACCTGATTTTTTTGTTTTTTAAGCAACTGTTTTTTTAATCCTTTAGATTTCTTTTCTTTTTTATTGGAGGCATACAAAATTTCAGATTATTCAACTATTTATTTATTTTTTTAAAATTTTTACAAAGAATAAGGATTTTTTTAATGTTATATTTACAATCATTCTTATCCTTTTTTTTATCTGGCTTAAAAAAAAACTAATTGCTATTTTTTTTTTTTTTTTCTAAGCATCTTTAATTAAACAAGTACTTTACATAAGCATTATGTACAAGGTAAATTGGTATATAAGTTTATAAATCTAATACCTAATAATTTTTCTTTTCAATTTTTTTTATTCGGTAATAATTATTTAGGAAAAAAGATTATTCCACAAAAATCTGATAGTAATTATTTTCATTTATATTTTACTTAAATAACTCGGATTTATTAAAAAACAAAAACGGAACACCTTGTTATGTAAAATACTTAGCTGAACTTTCTCTAAATTTCATCATTTTTTTAATTAATCACCCAGAATGTGAAGTATAATTACTAATTCGAGAATATCCTCAAGGTTTGAAAAATTATGTCCATCATTTTATAATTACGCAATAAGTTTATTTAACACCGGAGCAAATATGTGTTATAAGCGAAGCGAAGGTGTTGTTAATTTGGTAGAAAGTAGAAGTTACAAGTAAATGGCCCAAGTAAGGAGTAATGGACTAACCCAACTTGGCCTCCCTACGAATATTCCTACATTTGCACAATATTAAAATTGAACCCTTAAACACAAAAATGATTCCGTGAGGCCTGCAGAGATATTTGATGTAAGAACTATTAAACGGATCCGCAGGCAACCTCGAGCTCATCGCACACATTAACAGCATACAGAGACGTGCACTAATTCTATGACATAATGTTCTTTTGCGATGGAGTACTTAACGACCAAACATCCATCCAATAAGAATTGGCACTTACGTCCGAATGATCAGACGATTAGATTAGGATGAGAACTAAACGTAGCATAAGCCACTGCCTTTACTATCTACGATCTACCAATACATTGAACTTTGACACAAAGTACTCCAAAAACGAAGGATTGAGCCTCTTTCTAATCAAATAGAGAGTGTAAGGGCGCTTCAAAATATTCAGAAAGATTGTCCCTACTACTCGGCAAAATTCGTGCAATTCAGTAGAAAAATTACTTATCATTGTCTATTATTTGCTTTAGGCTCTTGGGATTCTCTAACTTGACTTTGACACCAAACAAATAAAAATTAAGTACTGCCTATTATTTCAGGCGGCCTTCACCCAACTACCGATCAGGAAATACCAAGAAGAATAATCTACAAATATATTGAACTTTCTTCCTAAACAGCCATGCAAGGCATTATTACTGAACCAGCTCTAAGGATACTGGCAAAAGACATAGATCAGACAGCGGGAGGATAAGGAATAAGAGTACAATCACTTTTAAATTGATTTAGGACTTTTCGCGCCTCTCTTGACAGTTTTATGGAGTTGAATTAAATAAATGAGCCACGAATGAAAACACTTGAAACAAAGCTAGCTCGTGGAGATTGCCGATTAGGCCTGGAAGTTTTGCTAGTCATCATCTGATCTGATTGAACCAAAAATGGAGAAGGTATTTTTTTAAAAATGGCCAAGAGAGTCATTTTAAAAAACAATCAATAGATTCTCTAGATTTGAAGTGCTCCTCAACAACATATATTCCACGAGCATCTGATGAAGGAACATCGACTGTACCTGAGAAGTACAGCAGTAATTAAGGATTTTTAAAAATACTTTCCTTGAATATTTTTTAAAAAAAATATCCTAATTTAACGATCAGACGAAGTAGAAACTAGTTAAAGAATGGTTGATGAATGCCCTTATTCTTTGAATGAACTTTAATTATGTTCCACAAATTATATTACCAAACAAGAGGCAAATGGATGTAAAGAAAATGACCAGGATGTGAGATTTGCCCGTTGCACTTGTTACTCTATAGTCTTAATTAAAAACGGACCCTGAAAAATGGCGATATCTCATAATAAAATAGGATATTCCGTTTTTGTTTTATTTTTATGTCCGAGTTGTAGTATCTGAATAAGTAAACAGTAATAAGAAAAGAAAATCACAAGTAAACAATGACCTTTAATAATTTAACTGAACAATTATTAATTTATTTCCTTTCATTTTTATTTACAAAATGACGTAATGAAATAAAAAAAATTGTACTATTTTTATTACATGTCTACATAATTGAAAAAATGTACTGTTAAGATGAATTAAATATTTATACATATGTATATATATAAAAGAGGTTTTTTGTAAGTTTTTATTTTTGAGTGAAAACTGGCGAAAAAATAAAACATTATTGTGACATAAATTTTGAAGTATTTACAACAATGTACTTACATTGTATTTTTTTTTTTTAAATTAAGATTCCTTATTGTAATGATTAAAACTATACTAATTTTTTAAATATTTTGAGAGCTACACAAATTAAATTAAAAAATATTGTTGGATGAAGTATAAAATATGACAAATATAATACAAATTTTCTTTTTTTTTTTCTTTTTTTTTCAATATCAGAATTCACGTTTTGTTTTGTGAAAACTTCATTAAATAATAATAATAAACTTTTTTAAACTATATAATACAATAAACAAGCCTTTTTTTCTGCGATTTCTCGGGAAAATTTTGTTACACATATATATAATATGAGAGAAATTAAAAAAGAAAAAAAATTCCAAGAAAAAAAAAAATTTATGTACAATTTAAATCAACTATAATAAATTAGTAGCGTAGTTCTAAAAAAGTGTAAGGGCTGCAGAAAAAAAGAAAGAAAAAGAACTTCCACTAAAATTAAAATATTTTAAAAATTTACATTTTTTTTTTCTTCTTACTTTTAAATTTTCAAATTTTAAAAAAGAAAAAATAGGCCTTAAAAATTAAATCCGTGGGCGTAAACTGTTTATATTTTCTTTAAAAGAGAAATGTATATCATCCACAAAGTAATTATTGTACTTAAAAACGGCATATATCTTTTACTTGTTCACTAATAATAATTATTCATAAAATTTGTACATTATACAAGGGAGGATCATTTACTGTTGATTAACATTATTAAAATAATAAAATAAAATAACATTTCTTGTGATTTTTTTCCCCTATTCGTCCTTTATTTTCACCACGATTGCAAAAAAGCACAACACTCCTCACAGAAAGCCGATCACATTATTTGTTTTTTATATATATATATAACTGACCAAAACAAAGTCTATTCCACGCATTTATTTACCATCCAATAGTTTGTCCCTTAAACCTTTCACTTTAGACACAAAATATGATTCTAATGATTCAGCACATTTAAAAAACGGCGATTCTTTTGGATTATAATAGCGACAATTGTCAAATATTTTTGTCATATCACCGATGAATTCGCTTAATTTCTTATAATACCTTTGGTTTATTCGTAGTTCGATTGTTTGCAGATCTGTAAAATAAAATAAAATTAAATTAAGTTTTCTATTTTTTCCGATGATTAAAAAAAAAAAAGATTAGCGTTAAATGTCACAATAAAAAAAGAAGAAGTATATTTATAGTCATTGTTAACCTTGAATTTGATAATTCACTGCAATATTGCACAAATGCATCACTAATCTCTGTGATAATACATTTTATTAAAAATTTAATATACTTATTTTTTTAACTCGTTTTATGAAATTAACTTTCAAAAAAACCTACTGATGAAATATAATTAAAATCATGAAGTCGATGTGCAAAAAAAACTTATTCACAATTAAAAGTTTAAGTTGAACTAATTTTCCGCAAGATAGACTGACAAATATCATTTTTCCATGGAAAATGTTTATTAACATTGCCGGGGTAAAGTGGAGTCTTGATTACATTTGATAAGGGGTGGTTATTGTTTCATGGGAAGGACGAAGAACGAGCGAATTGGTATGCGTACCAAATAATAAAATTAGCCAGACTTGTTCCCCAATATGTATTTATGTTGAATACAAACGTTTAGTATGAAGAACATGCAATAATTATAATAGAAAAATATTTCATTAACGATTATTGTGGTAGATTTGCAGATTGAAGAAGGATCTGTTGATAAAATCAAATCCACTACAAACTTGAAAGATCTAATTTTACACAAGTCAACTACCTCTGCTAGCCAAATACGCTTTGCATTGTAGTTGTCAGGATTGAAAGGTTTGGGTACTCACTGGGACGTCAATTTCCCTGAGGAAGTGGTAAGTCACTTTCTCCTGCGAGGAATTATTGCATTAGGAGAATTCGTGGAGTGTCCCACGCCAGTTTGGGCTTAGATTTTCTTAGTCAGTGTTTCTCTTTTTACCCACTTTCTTAGCACTTAACTCCTCCACAACTCACACACAACTTCTCCCAAAAGTGTTGCAGAAAATATGTAATTACATTTTGTTTAAGTTATTAATATTTAAGACAAGAATAGCAAATTTTTAATGTTGATGATGAAAATGGTTTCGTGAGCATTTTCATGCATTTAAAAACATTCGTGTACGTGTCGGATCTGTCCAGCACTTCCTTCCACTCTATATTTTCAAATCTGATAACCCAAACTTTAGATATTTCAAATATGTAGTATAATGAAACTTCCGTTTTAATTTTGTTCTTTATCATTTTTTTAATTGGGGTAATTGATGTGGTTTCTTTATAAAATATAAGATTTTTGGGATTTGAAAAAATATACCTTAAATTCGTCTTAATTTAAAAAGAAATAACTGCCAATCTATTAAAGCAGTTCACATTTGCAGTGTTTAAAAATTATGTAGAGTCCCAAATCGTTGGAATTGAAGACTGCATGTCATGAATTTTTTTTAATTATTTTGCCGAGCTATCGACCAAGAGACCGGCCATCTTCAGACTTATAGGACAATATAATAATTTTACATCATTATTATAAAGTATTATAATAAAGAAATGTCGGCAAAATAATTTAAAATAATCATGAGTGAAATTGGCATTATTATTACCTTCTGGATTAATGAATCATTTACGAGAAACAAACAAGATATAAGCAAAACGCTTGGCCTGTCTGAGATCTTCCGCTTGTCTACTATCAAGATAAAAATAAATAAAAAACCTAAACACTCTGTGTGATTAGTTATTTATAATTAAATCTTTAATAAAAAATTTGGAATCAAAATTTCATTGATGTAAAGACAATTATTCTTCTTCAGCAAAATCGCAATCCTTAAAATATTTAATTCTTAATAATATTATGTAGACAATAAAAGCGTAGATAACTGTCAGAAATGGCATTTTATAGGATATTCCAAAAATCTTCCTTCTTGGAAATCCCCCCCCCAAAAAGAATAGTTTTAAACTCGATCGGTTTTTGGAGATTTTGCCAAAAATAAAACTAAAAAAATAAGCAAATGACCCATTCCACTATGCTTTTTAACTCTGAATTTTAGCAACTTTTTGTTAATTCTTTCAAAAAACGATTGTACCACACTCTAATATGGCAATTTAGAGGAAAACATAACACGCCTATTACTATCAGTACTTTATCTATAAAATTTGACCTATAATAATAATAATTTGAATTTTCAAGAGAGTTCAAGAAGAGAAATCCGAAACTTAAAAGTAATCCCAAGACTAGATGAAAAAATGGAAAAGTATTAGTGATTAATGAAAAATTGTTAGTAACATATGCATTAGAAAAAAAAAAAAAAGAAGATTTCCCTTATAAATAATTATGAACCTGAATTATGAATTATGAAGAATACCATTAAAATCATTTTTGAATGAAAGAGATGAATTAAAGGAAAAATATAAAGAAAGGAAATATGGAATAAAGAAATAAAAAAAAATGATTAAGTATGAATTTCAAACGTCTTTGTATTGTAAACAAAAAAAGAAGATACCTAATTTTAAATGAGAAAAATAAACATATTAAAACATTTTTTTTACAATATATTAAGCATTCGTCATTCGTCTCGTTACTGATAACAAAATCGTTAATCAATGCTTTAAAAAAAATCAGGATGTGGCATGACTTGTAAACTAAAACAATTCTACACCCAAGTTTTTTAATTAAATTGTTACATTTAAGTATTATTTTCTATTTTAATTGTTACTGAAAATACTTGAGAACACAAGTGAATGAGACTTTTAAGAGAATCCTTTCGTAAGTAAATCGTTAAATTGTCATAATAAGTCGAAGGGATGTGCTAAACCATTCATACTTTGTTTAATAAGCATGAGGAAAAAGCACTTTGTTAGTTATAAAAACTAAATATTGTGGCGCATAGATCGCGCAACAAAGTTCACTTACTAAAAGTAATGTTAACTTTATCAGACGGGTTTTAGGTACATTTCCGATCAGGTGCCATGGACGGAGACGGATAGGAAACTTACTAAGATGTCGATGAAGTAGCATCATCTACTGAGAAAGACAAAAATTCGGCACTTTAAATTCTCATGGTTGGTGACTAGACTATTGTAGAACCATCGAGTATTCTACTAGACAGTTCAAAAAGATTTTGTAGTCGGAGTTCATTAAGGAAGATTTAGTTCTAAATGTTTCAGGTTGCTTTAGGATATTAAATGAATATATAAAGAGGGCTGAACTGTTCTAGTTATTTCAGTCCTTACTACAAGACCATAGGAATAAGTGTACTGAAAGAACTTCTCGGTGCCAATCTGTGCAGTTTTATATCTGGCACCTTTTATCAAATAGAACTAGTTCTTAAATAGTTGCAGTCACTATTTAAAAAAACATTACAATGTTGTAATATTTTCCTTATCCATAACAAGGATTACAGATAGGTGACTTAGAACGTGTAAAAGAAGTCATGCACCATCCTTAACATAATTAGTAGAATTAGTTGTTAGTTAGCAGGAATCGACAAACAATTACATGCTCAGAAATCATGGTTAAAGGAATTTGAAATTATGATAACAACTCAAGTGAAATAATGACGAGCATTTAAGTGATCTCTTACATTTACGTGACAGAATAAATAACAATGAATTTGTGAAATTTAAAAAAATTAAAAATAAATTAATTGTAATAAAATAAAATATTCATAAGAGTTCAATTAATGGGCGCGTTTTAATTAAATAAAACTTTCAATAGATTTGATATTTAATTTTAATCGTAGTAAAGTGACTGTCCCAATTGAAATGAAAATCTGTCCACTCAAAATAATGCCATAAATCTTAAGAACCCAACCGTTGTTTTTTTTTAAATAAATAATTTTGTTCTAAAACCTTCAATTCTGAACTGAACAATAGTAAATTTAATAAAACACTTCACGTTAATTACAATAATTGCACGAAATAAAAACTAAAAATGTAGTAATTAATTTTTTAGATTACAAACTTGATAATTAAAAAAAAAAAAAATTGTTTATCTTGAAAAATAAAAAATATCCATTTTAAGGACCCAATTCTTTGAATCTCAAATAAAATTGTAGCATGCATGAATTTAATGACTTTTAATGTGAAGTAAATGGCAAAAATTTTGATTAAATTTAATTGTAATTTTAAACATTGTTCGGCTATTATAAGTTCTTTTTGTATAAACAATTATATCAAAAAGCACTTTAAACGGCTACCTCTACACCTTAGACTCTTGAATTAAACTACTCGTATTATTTTACAATTATTTATATTCAGCTGTTATTTCGGTTGAATATATATTATTAGTATACATACATAAAAACAGGTGAAAGTTTACTGATGCTACCTTTCATAGTTTTTTCTGCATTTTTTTTTTCAGCTACAATGATTTCAATGAGATGTTAATAATCCCTTAAAATGCCATTCAATACAGTTTATTAAGTTACGATAGCTGAATAATATCAATTAAATCAAAATCAAAACATGAGTTAAATGTTTGGAGAAAAATGTTTCAACTTAAAGTGAAATTTAACAATTGAACAGAATATCATCCAATTATTATCAAATTTTTGTTTAAATTAACAGCAATTATTTTCTTGAAACAGATGTATACTTCGTCATTTTAGTTTGGAAATTTACTCTGAAAAAATTGTTTTTTGTGAACTGTAGGATTCGGGAGTTCCGTTTGTTTGACTCCGAATAATTCACAGGAAGGAAGTGTAAGAAGTTAGTAACTCACTACCTTTTTTCAAGTTTAAGAATGTTAGTTAAGTTTAGAACTGTGATAATTCCAGTAAGCGTAAAGTGCAAAACAGAGTTGAATTTAATTTAGAACTGTTGGATAGTGGAAGATTAGTATATTAATTGAATGAAATTGCAATCCAAGTTAGGACTCTTTGACAGAAACATTTGAGACTGATCCCTTCTAGGACTTGGGGGGGAAAAAATCTATCGACAATCCTTTTTTTTACAGATTTTTCTCCTCATCTCTGCCCTTACCCATATTCTCGGCCAAAAAGTAGTATTTTTAAAAACTATTGGGAATGCTAGAATTAATACATCAATAAACGCAAGCGACAATCATGCGAAATTAAAGAATTTGGCCCCTATTACATAATTTTCAATTAGTCACAAAACTAAGTAGTTTAAAGGTTCTTTGTTTTTGTGGTACTTAAAATAGTATACAGTCTTTTCTTTAGTACAATATTAAACAAAAAATGGATTCTTGGGCTAATATTTACTGTGAGATTTGTTTTGTCCCAAAAAAGCTATAAACTTAAAGCAATTAAATAAAGCTTTGCGCTAAAATTAAGAGAAGTATCTAAACAAGAAATCAGCACAAACAACAGCATTACACAAGGAATATTTTAATTCTCCAATACCACAATAATCTAATAATACAATGATGGCAAAAATAATATCTTTTTAAGCATTTTAGGAATCTCCAAGTTTATAACTTTTATTGTATTCATGGTACTAATGAATAAGCAGAAAAAGACTGCAAAAAAAGTTAAAGAAAACTTCATAGAAGAAGCAATAATTTTTTTTTTACTGCTTACCCATTGGCTCTTTGATGACTTTATAGTAATCAGGTGCCTCGGTGGGATCAACAGGTTCCATAAATGGCCATGCACTTTTATGTGTCTACAAAATCAAAAAATAAATAAATTGTACTTTTAAAAAAGTGCTCTAAAACTTCTATTTATGCAAAAATTTATGTAGTAACTAAAATTTACCTGTATTTGTTTAATTAATTTTCGTAATTGTTCAAAATCTTTTGTGCCAAGATTTTTCATGTTTGCAAAATTAATTCCGGAATTTCGCTGGCAGTTAGGGCAAACGTACTCATCTATATTATCAGCTTCTGATTGAAGAATTCCAACACATCTCCCATGAAACCAGTCCTGACATCGATCGCAACAAATGTAAAATCTGAAAAAATTAAATAAACGTTTATTGTAGGAACACTTTTATGAACAAGAACATATTATTCATTTTTTATTGTGCATGAATTATTCAAAATATATTTCGTAAGTTGCTCTTGAATTTTGCCTGAACTACATTCTAAAACTGAGTTCGGCTTAAATCAATTTTAACTACAGTTAGTAACTGAAATTTAAATATATTTTAAAAATCTAGGTAAAAAATGCAGTAACTAAATCTCACAATATTCAAACGGACAGTTTATAACCCTCTACGCTTATCACGTTGAGGTCGGTCAGGACTCAGGTCTAAGGGCAGAGGCAAAACAGTGCGAGTTTTAAAGTCTAGGTAAGGGCTGTTCAAATTGAATTTAAGCCTTGGAGGTAGGATCGCTCAAAATTTGTGCTCTCTGGGTAATTTTTATGGATGGATTTTGGTTTCCCCAAAATGATTAGGTGAAATTGAATTAAATTTTGATCTAACAAACATTTGTAAACCTAAAGCTCAGATAAGCACTTAGCGAGGCTAGATTGGGATGTGTTGGTGCCCTACAGTGGAAGTAATATGGGGTTACAACAATGGCGCCGGATTTCAGCAGCTGTCTTGATAATTACATATGTATGTTGCTGAATACTGACACAGTTTGATTTACATATACGCATTTTAGCTGTAAAAATAATATAGAAATATAAATATATAATTTTTAGATGAAAAACAGATGACAGATTTTAATGATCAAGTAAAAAATTGTTCTTATTAAAATTAATCACTACAAGAGATAAATCTTTATTAGTTCATAATTAATAAATTAAAACAAAGGCGATACTTACTGTGATTCGTCATAGGGTTGTTTACATAGGCAATAAAGTTCTTGAGTTTCCCTGGCGTGTTTACATTCACTGCACACGAATTCGGATAGCGATTTACTCATTTCTTCGGTTATTCCGACACAATCCCCATGGAACCAATTATTGCAGAGGTCGCAACCAACGTAAAATCTAAAATATTACAGTCTTGTTATTTTAAATTTATTTATTTATTTTGTATTTGAGGCGCGTCATCATGAGGAAATAGGCGTAAGGAGTTTTTTCCAGTGTACTGTCGGTCTCTGGACAGTGTTCTCTCGTTAATGACAGCACTGTCCACCATCGGACAGTGAGCTGTAACAAGCTCCTAGGAAGAGAAAATAAAAGGTTCTGCAGCTAGATTCGAATTCGTGATTGTTGGAATCCAGTATTCGCTAACCCTCAGCTAATACCTCCCCTAAATTTTAAATGAATTTAATAAAAACTGCTTACTCAGCACTGGTATACGTATGTATTTGTTTAGAACCAACTTAAGAGTGGTTTTATAGAAAAAATGTAATAATGATTACGTGTGCACCTAATCTAGAGTATATATTTTTAAAAAATTGAATTACTATTTTATTTAACAATAGAAATAGTCACCACATAAGATGTGTACACTACTAAGAGAGAAGAGTGTGAACATTTTGTAAGCAGTAGTTTTTTAGTTTAAAATTTACTTTCGGTTTATATTATTATTATTTTTTAAAAAAAGAGCTACCAAGTGTTTTATTTATAAAGAAATGAAATCGCTTGGTGATAATTTTTTTTAGAGAAGATTGTAGTAGGTTGATACGGCTCAATACGGATAGAAGAGAAGACGAAATATACAAAAAATACCCTTGAGGCTGCTGTGCAGCAAACAGCCGATGTATAAACATCTGAATTAAGACTGGCAAACAGAGTCAGGAAAACTTAATTTCCTCGTAACAAAGTTATTTATGTAAAAGCTATGAGTATTAAATACTGTGCTGTTTTTTATGGCAAGTCAGTAGAAACTGACAGTTTTTCTTTTGTTTCCATCTTAAAAACTATGAAGAATCATTTCGTGAGAATAAGATCGTTCAAAAGCTCAATTAAGGACCTTTGCACTCAGATTCCCATTTTTGATTCCTATACTTTTAGATCTCGGAGTTGATTTACATTACATAAATACTTACTTAGTTTCATCATACGGTGTCCTACAAATACAAAGTAATTTCTCCTTCTTGGACCTATGGTTAGACGTAGGAGGATTGGTATTGTGATGAGACGTGACGACTGGCATGGTGACGGCAGTAGTGGTAGCCGTGGTTATAGGGGAAGTGGTCGTCGGCGAAGGCGGTGGTTGTGATGGCGCGGGAGGTGAGATATGCGCACCAGATCCAACCGCTCTTCGGTTCTTGTGTTTACCAGGCAAAACTGGAGTAGGCAAGGCACCCGACTTCCTTTTACTGCTTCCTGTTATGCGTATTTCCTCTTGTTTACATCGTTCCGCTTTTGTTCTAGCCGCTATTTCTTGAGCTACTTCTGCCTGTTATCATAAAAACAACAAACTATGCATTTACGGTTTAATTATTTTTTATTCTATTGAAAAAAGAACTAAAAAAGAAGAATTACAAAATGTAAATAAAGCTTCTTTGTAACCATTCAGGAAAACTTCCACAAACAGAAAATCTAAATAAACCATTTTTTCAACGAACCTTACAAACTAATGTAATGAAGAACAAAAAATTTTTGGTAAAATCTACCTACCCTCAGACGATTTTCTCTAATCTAATTCTTAAGGTTCAAAACATTTATTTTCTACAATCATGAACCATATTTAATTATAAAATTCTCTTTTTCACATTCTAATTTTCCTAGAAAAAGGTTAAAATAAAGATTATAATGTACGTACGAAGTTTAAAGTAAATCTTTCGGTGGCATTTTCAGGAAAAGCTAGAACGGGAAAACCAGTACCACGATAGGTGGATTTTAATAGTGCACAGTGACTCTTTCAATATTTATTGTGCTCCTCTTACTGGTTTCAGGCGAATCTCTAAAGCACCCCCTATATCCAAAGATATCTGAACCCTTCTTCCAACATATTGAGCTAAGTTACTTTCCCATGGTGTTTATACCCCAATGAAATATGAATTTTGGACATTCATATAAGATAAAATCTATAGTACAATACTTATAAAAAAGCCTGAACCAAACGACAACAAGCAATAATTTCGAGACCACTAAAAAACAATCTAAGTAACTCTTTATAAAAAGACATTTGAATATGAAGCAATCGAGATCCCTAATAATTCAATATTTTTTATTCTTCAGGAAAAACTCGCCGAAATTCCAAAAATATTCAAAAACATATGATAATTTTTAAGAATACTAAATCGAAACATAAATCCGGCATATGTTTTCATATCTTAAGAAGTTATGTCAATTAGAGGAATAGTTCAATTTAAAAAAAATTCTGACTTAGACATTAAACTAAAAAAATTAAAATTCCTTGCGTAATATAATAAGTTATGGAAGAATGACTTTTGAAATTTCCGTTAAACATTAGCTACTTACTAATGTTAATAACAATAAAAATTTAAAAACCTTACCAAAATTATTTCTTCCATTATCGGTCAATTTGAATATATTAAAACTTTATTATTATATTCAATAATAATAAAATGACACTTAATAAATCAATCACAGCTGATTTGGGGTTTGTTTAAAAAAACTGTTTTGTAGAACAATGAAATACAATTTTGCTTAAATAAAAAAAAAAACTAATTTAGTTAAATTTAAATTGTTTCTTTAATTAAAAATTGAATATTTCGTCATCTGTTGGTTTGCCATGTGTTTAGGCATACATTTTATAAATATGGATTTCTCGCATAGAAAGCAATAATAGTTACCCTATAATCTACACGCTATACACGGAACTTATATAGATTTGATGTTCAGTAATTTTTATTTGAAAAATTAAAAAATTGTCATGAAAACAAAAGTTCCAATGGTAATTTTTCAACTAGCTACTAATAACGACTAATTGCAGATCAGCTTAACACTCATCGCAGTAAGAGGTTTTTATTTGCCATTTTTCAATTTAAGTGTTAATAAGAGCACGGTTTCTTTCCGGATATGGTAGTTTTTAGGCTAGTGTTAGGGTGAGTCATATTAAGGTCACCTTCTATCTTTAGGTTTTTTACGAAGTGAAGTTATCTCTGTAGCCCTTTTTGAAAGAATTGATACTAAACGAGTAGCTTTATTCAAAATCGAAGAATAGCTGGCATGACGCAAAGTATTGGGTAAGTTTTAACAGTACAATTTGGCTGCAGTACCTTGAGGAACAGGATCCAAACCGAGTCAGAATATTAGAGTTCCGTTCTTCACTATTTCTTACATTGCTCTAGGAGCTGCTTCTCGCTGGACACCTAAGTCTGATCAAACATATAGAACAGAATAGAATAGTATTCTATTCCTGGTCTCTCGGGTTCACACGCACGTTTCAAAGCTATTCGACTTGGTCTCCTCGCCTCTCAACGGACGTCCGACTTACATACCGACTGTCTCTGCTTCAACTAGGGACAACTCCCCCACTTCCATGGGTTGTGTATTTGGGAGTAAGATCCCCCCACTCACTTGCCCGTTGCCGTCAGGGTTCAGCTAATTCCCCAAATCTTTACTATTTCACTAATACCATGTAATGGTGCGTTTCACTGAAATGTAACCATACAATTTGCTTTCGACAGCTTTGCATCAATGCTTAATAATAATAAAAAAAGTAACGTTCATTACTTTTTTTTTTAAATGCCATATATAGTATTAAAAATTTTGTACAGTAAAAGCCATTTAGTAATCTAAATTTTCTTTTTTAAAAGAATACTATGTATAAATTAAACATTTTACCATAAAAAATATTAATTTTTATTTTAAGTGGTTCAAATTCTACTTCTTTTTTTTTAATTTGTCCCTTATTTCATGGCTTTGACTATACTTTAATTCGGTTAGATTCAAACCTTTATAGTAACCTGCAGTTCTTTTTCAAGGAGATTCCTTTTCTTCAATATGTCTTTCTTCAATGCCTCCTTGTGTTTAAATAGTAATACTAAGAGTTTGCATTGAATTTGTTGTTTTTTCTTATCTTCTTGAGCCTTATTTTTAGTTTTTACATTAACAACTCCTCTGTAAATAAATTAATTCTGGTTAAGCTTAAATAATTTTAAACTTTAAAATAATTTTAGTTTACTTTATAATAAGTGCCTCTCGAACAAAAAGATTTACAAAATTTTGGTGCGAAACTCACTCAACTTTTTTTTAATGCAATTTATGTTTTTTTTTTCTTGAAAATTGAAAAAATCGATATAAACTATAATATTTATTCATTAAAAAAGCATTTCTGGGTTAACCGATTTTCTTCCAATCAGCCAAAGTTGGTGTGAAATAGCATAAGTGGTTTAAAGAAAACCATTTTGTAAATCATCCCAAAAAAAAACTGACAAAACGATTCAGTAAATGGCATTTTAGTAAGCACTTTGTCTAAAAGTTTATTTCCAGGCCCCCATAATGTCACAGATTCGAAATACATAATTTGATTTTTCTGTTTTTAAATATGCTAACACCACACACACACTCACATATACTAATTTTGATAAACACTTTTTTGACTGAGGGAATCTCAAAAAACGGAAATTTCCTGTAAAAAAATGAAATCGAAAAATCTGCTAAATCGAACCTATGACTCTTACTAACGATATGAGGAATTTAAAAGGGAAGAGGCAGTGCGAAGTTTTTTGACGATAACAGTAGGATACAATAGTTGAGTTTTGACAGATAGGGCATCTATTCAAGCTATAGTAGCCTACCATTTACACAAAGTAGGCAGAATGGTAATCCTGAGAGTAACGATTGTATTGAACTAGTTGGGAAAATGATTAATAATAATTTGTCATTGAGTAAGTTTTGACAACACTACGCTAGGGCACAAAATTCTTTAATGGAATACTGGAAACGTTAGAGCAGAGAATTATAATGCTTTAAATAAGAACACTAACAGAGGAAATAACAATATCAATAATTACTTTATGTCCTTAGTTTCAATTTTAGCAGTTTTCTTTTTTGGGGATTCTGGTTGCGGATCCTGAGGAAGAGGCCTCTTCCTCGCAACAGGTGTTGGTACAGGTGTGGTACTCGTGGCCGTGTTAACACTATGTTGACTTGAGCACACATTCCCTTGGGTAGTTGAATTACTTTCTTCTTTACTCATTTTCTGTTTCTCTTGGTACCTTTGCAGTTTTATTAATTTCTCTTCCACTTCAGGATTCAAATTCTCTTGTTTTAGCGCATTTTTAATAGCTGGTTACGAAATAAAAATAATTGTGAATCTAAAATACTTCAATACAAAAAAATTGACATAAAAAAGGAAAAATTTCATTTTTCACTAACTTTGTTGAATATAGTCTGGCGTTAGAACGAATTTAGAACCAGACGGAGATGTTTTAACATTTGCAGTAGGTACGCTTGCCTGCCCTGTAGCTGTCTGTCCATTTACAATGCTCTTAGGCTGAAAATAATTTTCATTGTATTTTCAATTAGCTAAGTTAAATCTTTAATCACAAGGAATTAGAAAAAAAGAAGTCCCAAAAATTAATAAATACCGTTGTTTGAATTTCTTGTTTAACTTTCATTGGTGTTTTAGAAGAATCAACAGTGTCTGTAGGTTTTGAAGAAGATGGAACAGAGGTTGCCGGTTGTACAGCGAGATATATCTTTGTAGGGCCGAGAACTCCTTGGTTACCAGCTTCGGCTTGGGCTAAATTATTATTAAGACTGAATTAGTGAAATTTAGGTGGTACCATAAATAAAGAAAAATGTATTTAACAATTTAGTGCACCTTTAAGTAGCTGTTGCTTGACTTGTTGTTGTATAATTGTTAACTGTTGTTGTGAAAAATTTGAACCAGTTAAACCTTGCAAAACAATCCTTGGACCTTGCTGTGTTTGTATAACCTGCGCAGTTATACACTTTATAACTGTACCCGGTGGTTGTCCAGCTAGTAACGCAGATTCCTATAAAGGTTTATAATTTGGTACAGTTAAATTCAACTTAAAAAAATCTTCACCTTTCACAAATTTTCTTTAAAAGATTTTGGTTCTAATAAGAGAAAGCAGTAGTATTAATACATAATTATTTTTTACTAATTCCGTTATTACATCATGTCAAGAGCCTATTTCAAACATTATAGACACGAATACCAGAAGCTAACAAAGGAGGAACACGGCGCGCTTTGCAATTTACCAAAAATAATTGAAATAATCTTCATCATTATTCTCACAGAATGCACTAAATTACCTGTTCATCGGACATGATTTTCTTAAGCGGAGGAGGATTGGTAGCAGTGACCACATGTTCAGTTGATTTGGACTCGCCCGCCACCGACGCTGCTGGCTGCTGGGAGGCCACAGCGGCGGTGGCGGTGCTTACTGTCGATGATTGAGCAGCGGTCTCCGCTGGATTTGTTCCTTTATTTGTTTCTGAGTTGATAACCGCATCATCTGCTGTTTTAGCTGTAGCCGGCACACCCCCACTGACCTAAAAACAAAAGGACATGTATTAGAATGAATGTGTATATATATTCAATTAAAAGCCTTGTAAAGTCTTAACAAAAATTCGAGTTTTTTTTACTTATTTTTCTCCTTACCTGTACAGTTTTAGTAGGGATAGATTGCTGTGGCGTTTGCAATTTAGCAACCAAAGCTTGAGCAGGCTGTGGGGACTTAATAAGAAGATTACCAGGCGAACCAGCTGTTCTTATTAAAACTTGTTGCCCATTCAATGTTGCCAAAGTTGCTTTACCAGAAGCTAATTGTTGGGCCAGACTTGCACTATTCAATACTATCTGATTCGCATTGACAACCTAAATGAAATAATATTGAATACATTAAAATTAATTAATACGTTATTAAAAAAGAACACTAGAATATAAAAGAATGTAGCACAATGTGAACTGTCGATTAAAAAAGTAAATGTACCTGTGGTGTGTTGGCACCGGTGGCGTTAACAACAATCTGCCCTGGAGTCAACACTTGACCTCCGGAAACAACCATTGTATTGCTGTTATTGACTTTCTGTCCCACAGGTGTGTTTACTTGTTTTAATACCACAGCTTGCTACGAATTTTAATATTTTTATATTTAATAACTGTCATACTTACTACAACTTATTTATTTAACGTCCTTTTTTGCACTCAACTTTTCATTTCTTATAAATCATAATAAAATTCCCGGAATTATTTTGAATTCGATTCTACCTTTCATAATGAAAAATTAACTTTAGTAAGGTAAAAGAAAGTAAGTTTAAAAAAGATAGAAAAATGAAATGCTGCAGCATAAAGTGAAACCAAGGTCTTTAAAAAACTTTTGCTCACACAAAAACAAAATCATCAAAATTATAAGCACAGTATCACATTTCTTATTACCAGAAGATGGAGTCATATTTGTTAATAAAGTGAATAAAATTAGTTCAGGCAGAACATCTCGCGATAATGTAAGTATCTTGTACAGAAAGTACACAAACCGGCGACCGAAACTAAGGTGTCAAAGGAAGGACAATCTTATACGAGAGAAATGACATAGTACATTTTGTAGCATACAGACGAAATCTTTAAAATAACCAATGTTTGTTTGTAAGCTTATGTCTCTTCAATAAATTATTTCGTAATTTTTTTTTGTATTTTTTTTAATGTGTACGAATAATTTACTATTCACTAAAAGACCGTCTGCGTCCTATAAAAAACCTAGGCTCTCTCTGAAAAGAGGGTGTTGATCAGAGCGGTTGTACTTGGATTAGTTAGGCTCACTGAAAAAAAAATTCTGTCAAGATTACAAGATGCATTTAACATCAGGACAGAACGAAAAGTTTAAAAACTGTTAGTAGAATTGGAAGGGTAGATTGCATAAGACCTGCAGTCTAAGATGACTAGGTCATGTTTAAAAAAAATGGAATGAAGAAAAACTATGGGAATCCCAGTAGAAAAAGACCCCGAGGTGGTCAAGAATTTTGACGAAAGACAATTTTAAAACAGGGAATATGTTAAAAAAAAATTATGTAGCTTTTGTTTTAAGTGCAGAAAAAACAATCAACATCAAAATCTGACATCTATCGCAAAAGCAGAAGTGGAACCTGTTAATAAACAGGTTTCAACCTTAGAAAATTAGTAATAAAAATAAAAGAAATTGAGCAATATTAGTTTTAAATTTAATTTTAGATGGTTAGTTAACATTATAAATAGAAGATAGTAAATTTTAGACCTAAACCTTATTATGCAGACTAGGTAAGCCTTAATGTTAAAATAACTGGTAGTAGAAAGATAATAAAAGAATTCAATACATAAGTTCCTTTTTACATCTAAGATTTTTACCAAAAGAAGAATTAAAAAAAAAATTCTTAATAGTTTCTATTTAAAGAAAAGAATATGTGCTGATGCTCAAGAACTTGCTAAGTATTTACAACTCAAAAAGAGAATACATAAGAAAATCGAAGTTTTTTTAAGAATAAAAATATTAAGAATAGACTAGGTACTGTAATTACAATAAGTACCTGCTTTCCAGTATTTCCTTTACTAGGTGTTTTAACAACGGTAACTTGTTGTGGTGACGGCCTACTACTGGTAACTGGAGTTCCTGAGGTTGTAGTAGTGGCTGAAGTTACTGTAGGATTACTAGTATGAAGTACATGTAATTTACCATCAGGTAGTTGAACCAATTGTTGACCTGAAGAGAGAAGAAAATATTTCACAATAATTTTTATGAATTAAGGGTTCTAAAATGAAGTTTTTTTTTAAAAAAAATGAGAGAAACCAGATCTGTGTTTCATCAGTTCACATTTAGTTCTTTTAGGTCCCTGTTTAGGAACGACTGTAAAGATCTATGCCTCCCTACCGCAAGTGTCAATGTGTTTGAAATGAAGATGAGCTAGAGCTTGCCAGTGCCTTCGCTAAACTCAAGCAATTAACCCATAACTACCTCTACAGGCACGTTTAAATTGTGCAAATGTATGATGCCCAATCAATTAGAAATTAACCTAAAATAATTATATTCCTACGACATCAACATATTTTTCGTGAAATTTTGTAACATACCCAATACTTTGTAAAATACTTCTTTTTCAAATATATGCTACTGATTACAATAAAATTGTACTAACCAGGCATCAATCCTTTAACTTGTAGTTTCCCATCAGGTCCTTTGGAAATTTGAACTCTTTGTTGAGTTGTTACTAAAAAAAAAAATTGTTTAAATTAAGTTTTTTTCTAGAAAATAATAAAAAATTATTTGTTTTTAAATTAAAAAACACGTATTACAATATTTCCTATTCGAAATAAATATTATGTATTGGTAACAATATGTAATGACAGTTCAATTATAAGATTAGCTTATGGTGGGATGGAGGTGTTTTTCGTAAACAAACCAATGACACAATATAATGAAAGTCCCATGATTTGCTGTTTATGGTCGATTTATTGTACAGCTCACCTCGAAACCGAAAGAATTCTTTTTTACTTTTTGCGCACTATCTTTAATACTAAACTGTTCACTAACTCACTTCCTCTATTAACGCAATAGTACAAAAATGTTAAGGCCAAATAATTCAACTATTTCCACTTCTAAACAGATACTCCTCATTTGCCAATAAAATATTGTTGTATAAGGTCCTGGATAGACCTGTATTGAATTATGTACCTCCACATGTTGGAGTATCACATGCGAGACTAACTTTTAAGAAATTGCAAAGGGTGTAAAACACCGACAAAAGATCCTAAAAACTTAGTCTCCTCACAACCTAAAATATAGATGGCTGGGTGTTTCATCCTCCGTCTCTCAAACTCACAGAAAGGGTTTTGCAGGGATCCAACCAGGTGCCTTAAGAGAGGCCCCACAACATCTCAACAACTCTGAACGAGTGCTAAATCAACAATTTGGATTGTCTGTAGCCCACAAAGGATGAAACCTGCTGGCTGTCCAAGCTTGCGAACCAAA
Source organism: Rhodnius prolixus (assembly GCF_049639745.1). Lineage (NCBI taxonomy): Eukaryota > Metazoa > Arthropoda > Insecta > Hemiptera > Reduviidae > Rhodnius > Rhodnius prolixus. The sequence goes on along the minus strand of NW_027411583.1, from coordinate 5,320,830 downwards.
CACGCAAGAATCAAGCAGCAGGCAAAGCTGCTTCGAAAGTGAGGGAGAGGCTCTCGATTTGGACAGACTGTCCATACCCTCGATACCCGAAAAACCTTATTCTCATATTAAATGCAAGTTTATAGACATACCTGGTGATGATATTTTGACAAGGGATTGTTGACCCGCCTGGGGAGTGTTTGGATTACTACCTTTTGGTAGAATACTTGTCGGACCAGAAACTACTCTAGTGGTTCCATCCACATCTAACAGGAAGAAAATTAAATTAGTTCTTCATTGTATCTCACTTTCTTTATCAGTAGGGACAAAAAAAGAAGAAAAGAAAACGTACTCTTTGTCATAATAATCCTTCTTGTACCAAAGTTTTTAGTAGATGGAGTGCCAGGCGTTGTGGTAGTTAATAATGACGTAAGTGGGCTCTTAGCTGCAGTAGTCGGTGTCGGAGGTATTGCCACTTTTGTTACGACTTTGTATGTATCCAATCCACCTAGAAAATATATATTTTTTTTAAATATATAAAATTATTTCAATTTTTTTTCCTGTAATATAAATCAATATTACGCAATTTGCAATTATACTTATGGCAATATTATTTGCCCATCATTCTAAAAAACATTACACAGAATGTAATTGTTGATTACATTCTATCGTATTGGAATGTTTAGCCCTTAACTATTGTAACGCTCAAATATCAGAAACAATGATATAAATAAAAAGTAAAATATAATTACCACTGGCGTTAGGAACAATTTTGATAACATGTTGCGGTGAGGGCTGAACTTTATTATCTGACGCTGCATTAGATGCAGCAGCTCCTCTTCGCTGTTGGTGTGCAGCTCTTTGAATTTTAAGCTGTGCTTCTAACTTTTCTTTCACTTCTTCAACGTTTACTTTTTCTTTATCCTTGGGTAAAGCTCCTGTGGAACTTCTTGTCCTGGCCATAGAATGCTGGACGGAAGCTCTTTCTAATCTAGAATAAATTAATTAAAGTTATTTCTTAGAACTTATAATATTGTAAATTGACTAGGTTTTTTTAAATTTAATAATTCAATTGTAGTAATTATCGAACTGATGCTTATTACACTAACCTTTCTCCATACAATTTTATTTCCCATAGGTCCAATTTTGATTCATCAACCCATTCTTCAGACACTTGCGGTTCAGTATTCTGTGGTGCTTCTTCTCTTTTTCTTTTCCGCAATCCTGTTCTTATTGACTGGACTTCTATAGTTGGGAATAAAAAGAAAAATGTCAAACGCTATTGAATTTATTAAACCGCTAATATTCTAATAAAGACTTTAATTGTCGTAATAGATCAATACAAGTTATTATTTTTGAGTCTCTATGAAATCAATTTAAATAAATTTAATTTAATAATTATAAAAGGATACATTTCTACCCAGGAATGTTTACTGTAGAGATTACTACTAAAAGAAGATTAAGAACTAAATGCCTGGTCTCGAACCCAGAATACCTGGCCGACGAGTCCACAGCGCAATCGGTGCTCTTAATACCTCCCCAACGTATAATTTTGTAAATATTAAATGAATAAATAATTACAAGTATAATTTCCAAATAAATTTAACATCATTAATGTCTTGACATAAGAATATCATTCTTCTCCGAGCTGCAGCCTACCAGTTCTGAATTCTAAGAGTTTTTACGTCAATGCTCACTCACTCTTTCTAAATTTCGTGTCTTCCTAGCTTCTCTCTTTCGGATAGAATGCTATGAATAGCCTCTGTCCGTAAACCATGTCCCGCCCACCAATATATTCCTTGCCAACGAATATATTTGATAACAAATAGTTCTCTATGAACAATTTTTGATCACGTCTAATCCTTCGTTCATTATTTCTCTGAACGTATTCAAATAGCATGAAGGGCATTTATTTATTTATTTTTAAATGGGCAACATTAGATTTCTCAAGAACTGTCTATTTCGAAATTTATTCAAAAATAATTACTTTGGTTAAAATTGCTGATTGAATAATACTGCTGTTATCAATCAAGCATATATCATTGCGAACGATTTGTAAACAATTCCAGGAAGTAATTATGAACACTTGTATTTGCTAAATTACAACTGCTTAAATAGAACAAAAATTTACCTCTAATTGTTTTGGGAACTTCTAATGGAATGACAACTTTCCTTAATAAATATTCAGTTCTTTCAAGAAATGTTCCAAGTTGACGATGTTTCAAAATTTCTGTGGTCATTATCTCTGTATCTGTGGTCACTTGATGTTTACCATCAGTTTGAGGGGGTTTAACCTTTGAGGCATAAAGACAAAAAAAAAAAAAATAATAATAATAATAAAAAATACGAAAATGAGACGAGACTACTCATTTTGCAACAAAGAAATAACATAATATGGTTACAGTAAAAATTCTTACCGCCATATCATCCCATCGCAAACATGCCCATATAATTTTCAACTGTAATCCTGCTGAAGCTATGGTTTTCAAAGATACTGTACGATATAGCCAACAAGTTTTAAATGTTGGTCTTGAACATGGATAAGGCCAGTTAGCAGTGTTTGTCTGTGAAAACTTAAAACAGGTTATTCAATTTAATTAATAAGAAATTAACAACGTACTTTTGATTAATAATTACGACATATTGAATACTTAACATGATTACCAGCAGATTTAATTCTAGAAATTTCAATTAACAACAAAGAAAATAAAATATCTGTTAACTTATTTTTTTACTTTATAAGAAGCTAAACGCAGGATTCGAACTAGGGATCTTCTTAAACTTCTTTTTTGTGTTCTTGCCCCGTTTTTGGACTGATACAACCATTAAATATTTATGAGCCAACAAGATTAGTTAACGTTTCCATCGCGAAATAGTTCGGTTCTTCGTTTACACGTATGTTAAAGAAAACACATTAAAATGAGAAAAGTGTTGTTTTTTGTTTATTATATCACTAACCGGTTTATATACCGCCTGAGTAATTGAAGGCGTACTTACGGTAACAATTATGTATAACTCTGTGCTAAATGCATACATTTTATTAAACAAAATTTTCCATTCATAAATAGTTTGGTTGTGACGCTGCAAGTGTTCTTGTCTCTCAGACAAAAATCACGACGATGGGACACACTAACTTCTTCAAGCCGGGGATAAGAATAGTTTTTAATAAAGTCCGGAAAAAGCCACATTGTTACGTGATAAAAGTACACCTGTATTAGCTTTATAAAAAATAAAAAAATCAATAAAGAAGAAGATTTTAGAATTAATATTTACCTTGGCCAGATGATTAAAACCATTTACAGGTATTTTCCCACCATTTCTAGCAATTTTTGATATTTCGTGCTGTGGTAAAATAAAGATACTTCTCTTTTTGCTTTTAGTGTGAAATGTAGAACATTTTGGATATTTTACTTGAGTCCGTTTCTTACGTTTTTCAGGATTAACAACAACTTTCTTCAAGTATACCTTAAAAAACAATAGAGGTCTTTTTTTTTTAAGAAATTCAAGTTATTATAATTTAGATAGAGTTTCAAAATCATTCCAGGAATTATAATTATTACCTTTCCTTTAGTACAACTAGAAGAGTAAATTCTCTTAATACCATCCTTGACGTTGGACGAACTAGATGTCGTAACAGTGGTAGATGTACTAATTCCTGGTTCACTTTTTACTGTCACTGCCACTTCATCGGATTCTTCTTTTTTCACTTCTCCAGCAGATGTTCTGAAAATCATTTCAATGAAATGTCCCTTTCGAAGAAGTTGGAAGATGTTAATAACATAATTGTTACATTAGTTAATTAAATAAATGTTACCAACTGGTTGTTTATTATGAAAATGCATTTGGATTTTAATAAAGCAGAAAAAAAAAAAATTAAGTTTAACTAAGTTTATCAATTTTCCATTAATTTAAATAATAAAAATGATTTTATCACAATAAACTGAAGTAATATGTTTTTTAAAGGTCACAGATAGACTTACACCATTTTTAAATTATTTTCCTGGGTGAGCCAAATTGTAATTGTGTCAATGGCACATATATTACGTTTTTTTTTTTTGTTTCCATGAACTTTAATATTGCTGGTAAAACAATTTGGATTTAAATATTTTCGTTTTGAATTTTGTGAGATGATTTTTTGAATATTGGCAAACTATTAATGTATTCTCCGACAGTAGTTCAGTAGTATCCAAACTTGTAATCGTGTATCCCTAAGACCAAAAAAAAACAATGGAGCTAACCTTCAATTGATTGATCAGAAACTATTTTGTTAACGATTGTAAGAGGAAACAAATTCTTTTTTTAAAACAGCGTACTCACTTATTTTTCTCACTATAATTTAATATGAACAGCAGACTTGCACTAGTTCAATAATACCCTTTACTTAAATTCTTGTTTGTTTCTCATACTGCGATGCAAAAAACCGGTTTTAAGTTAAATTTATTCCGATTTTAGTTGCTTACTAAATTTGTTTACTCCGATTATCAATAGCAAGTTTATAGGATTTTTATCAAATCTAGTTTAATACGTATTTAATTGAAGAAAAAAAAAGAAATATCTGTTATTCTCTATTTATTTATTTTTTTTTTTTGATGGAGGGAGGCGACTACTTTGGTCACATCCTAATAACAAACGCCCTTCTAGATTTAGCAAGTCTCCTTCGAAGCTCTAACCGTAAGTGCCTTCCACACAACGTACAACTAATCCTTAAAGAAATCCCATTCTTGGGCTAATGCCTTATCATCATTTCAGTTTCCTAAGCACAGACTCCTGGAGAATAGTGCCTTCCACATGCCCTCTCTCTTGTACTTTCCTCTTTCTTATATGATCACTTACCAAGAAATTCCTTTACGACCAGCATAATTATCTCATTTCAGACAATGCAGATGTTTAGCGTCAGTACAGAATCTCACTTTTAATCAGAGATTAGAACAGCCTCTTCTTTTTTTTTGTCTCCGTGATAATTTTTTGTTCTTCAAAGGATAGGGTTTAATAAGAGTTTTTATTACAGTTTAAGGATAGAGCTTCCGGCATTATCCCGATTAAATTATTTTAAGGAAACACCTCCAAGCATCGGATCGTAACCCCCCGGGGGTAGGCTTAAATTATTTTGTTTCTCTGCTCTAAGCAGAGTCTGTGCTTAGATTTCATTTCAATTGAAATTGAATTTTTCTGCTCTTGTTCACCAGGAAGACCTTCTATTTGATCACCACATTCTTTTGAGATATCACAATCTCTACAAACTTTTATTTCTTGGTTTCCAAAGTTTAAGCCACAAAAAAATGGACTTAAACACCATTTTCATAATAATAAAAAATATATACATATATACGTTACGACAAATAAACATATCGCATTTAAATAAATGTAAATAAAAGTTTTAAATAAATAAAATGAAATGAATTCCGCGCTAAATTTAAAAGTAAACTATTTGTTTCCTAAATATTACTCAAAAGTGGACATACAAAATGAACTGTCTCATTACGTACTTAGTGGCAGTAGAAGTGGTTGTAGTCACAATCTGTGTAGACTGGGCACTTTTCACTTTATTGCCAGCCATCGTGACCGTATGCTGGGTTGTTGTGGAAGTAGTTACCGTCACAGTAATTGTAGGCTTTTCTTCTTTTACTTCCGGCTCCTCAGTGGTGCCTATTTCAACTTCATGGCACACCTCTATCTGTTCATCTTCTTCAACTACCTATATTAATAACAATTATTAATATAAAAATCCATATTAATATGATCTATGAAAACTATGAAGTATGAATACAAAAAAAAAAAATCAACTCTACCTTATGTTTGACATCAGGATCTGGTGGTTCCTGTTTTATTTTAACATTTTCAGTTTTTACTTCAGTTTTTATTTGAGTGTCAACAGGCTCTGCTTTAATAGATGGCTCTGTTTTTATAGGTTTTGAATCCAATTGTGTTTTTCGATCTTCACATCTACCTTCTAATACAGCTCGAAGAGTTTCACTGCCGGTGCTAGGTTTAGACTCCCCATGGGTTGTACTTTGATTCTTTTTGTCTATGTTGTTGTCGTTATCTATTAGTAAGAAATAAATACTTAAGAAAATAATATTTTTTTATTAAATAATAATAATTTGTATTACAATATTTACTAATAACATTTAGAGTCACACCCGGAATTGAAATTTCATTTCAAATGTTTACGGTCGGAATAATAAACATTTATACTTTTTAAGACATATTAACTTCTAGATAAGGGGAATCATTCTTTTCAATAGACAATTTTAAAATAACTTGATGACTCTCAAGTTATGCCATTCTTTTTTAATCTTCTTTCAGTCCAAACTGGATGGATATCTACACTCATCGCAGTTTGTTTTGGACGATTATGGCAGAAGTAAAAATGAAACAGTAAGCCGTAATAATCTTAACATTTTCTTCATAATACTGTGGGACCACTTGTACGATGAGAGGGAGTTATATTATAAAACTCCAAAATATTTCCAAGACAAAATAATAATAAAAGCTAATTGCAAGTGTGGTTAGATGTCAAAAAATTGTATTTTACAATTCAATGTGTGAAACACTTGAACTGAATTCTGTCAATTGATTAACATTCAAAAAATATCATTTAACATTAACAATTTACCAAAGACATCTCCAAAATACAAGGTAAAATTAAGAATTCCATAAACCTAAGAAAAAAAAAAAAATGGAAATTACCATGGAGACTAGAGAGTCCAGACAAATTGTTACTTCGTGCAGTATTAGCTTTTCTCAACAATGTTAACAGTTCTTTTCTCAAGGCGGATCTTTGTGAACAGACAGGCGAATAACATCCAGAATTTCCTTGGCTGTCGCAGTCCATACTATAGCATCTGTACAACTTGCATTGTTTATTTAAAGCTGCATATTGATTTTTGATAATAGCCACACGTTTACCAATCGCTGTGAGCACTGAACGTAGATCTTTGTCCAGATAAGCCCCACCACCAACTCCGCCTTTACTTGCTGAATTCTAAAATAATAGATTAATGTTAATTTCATAATTTGTATTACAAAATATAAATTAAAAGAGAGCTTGGCAGAACTTGTAATAAATAGAGAGAGAAACAAAAAAGCTGCTACAGATCGATTGCTAAAGAAAACAAAGTGTTAACAAATTATTAGAGTAATTGATGAATAAAAATAAAATTATGAATTACATACAAAAAAAAAAAAAAATCTTGATTTTGAACTTAGATACTATATAAGAACTTATCATTAGAACTTTTACAACACGATAAAACAAATTATTGAATTGAGTATTTGAATATTTCGTATTGGTTACACAATTGCCTTCTCTTGAATGTAATGAAATTAATATTGGAGTAGGTTTACTTACAGTCTGAGCGATCTGACGTTCTTCCAACATTTTAAGTTGCGTTCGACGATTTAGAAAATCATCTAATTTTGACTTTTTTGCAACCTTTGGATAATGAAGCCGTCCAGGGGTAGTTAGGGCTTTGGTTATATTGATTTCTTCAAATCTTGTAATTGGTGGGTATACTTTCAAATTATTTAAATCTGAAAAAAAGTCGTACATATGTGTTCACTTACATTTATATAAATCGGTTAAGAATGCCATAAAAATGCGTGCTACATCGAATAAAATTAACGCTTTACATATATCACTTTGTTGAAATCGTATTCAATCGTAAATTATTTTTATTACACTTACTGATGTTAGTAACTTCCGATGAGGTTGGATTATTATGTTCTATTTCTTCACTGTTGCCTTTATCGTTTTTTTCCATTAAATATTTATAAGTAGCTGGTTCCACTGCTAAAATTTTTAAACCTTGTTCATCTGAAAAATAAATATAAATATAATTTATCTGTAGATTCATACTTATAATTATGATTATTGCTGTTTAATAATTTAAAAGAAAAATGACACATACCTCTCACTTGTATCATAAACTTTTGTGGTCCTGCTCTTAGACCAACAGTTCTGCAGTCAACGGCCCGATAATTTCTAATACTAGACAGCCACTGCCAACCCCACTGGCCATGAACTCTATATTCTTCGCCTTTTTGCTTCCACACCTAAAAGTTTGTTTTAATAGAATTAGTTTTTTGATTTTAATTCTTTAAAATAACTAAGTAAATTGATTACATTAACAATATTGCTAAAATAATAATTAAGTATATGAAAGGGGAAAAAAAGAAAGTTGTGTTATCTTAAAATAGATTCGTAAAGTGAGGCCTACTTAAAATTTAAAATTATTACAATCCCATAAAATAAGAAAATAATAAATATTAAGAAAAAGGAAATGTATTTAAAAATTATACTTTTCAAGTTACAGTCGGATGTACAGTTCAATAATAATTAAACAAACTATAAACAGGCGTCAGGAGAACGCTTTTTTTGGGGACTCGAGGGATAATCCTTCCCTGAGTAGTTATTTACTTATTTCCAAGAAACGTTATCAGTGCCGAGAATATAAATAAAAGTGTTAGATTTATAATCAATCAGGATGTGTCAGGAACTGCTAGAAGGAATAGAACTCATTCTAGTACGAAAAGAAATAGATTGAAGACTGGACAGATTAACTGTAGACGGTGTTCATTTTATGATAGAATATGAAGGGTTTATGTCATAGAAATTATTAATTTACCAATCTATCTAACTAGGCAGATTTGAATTAATTTATTTATCAAGTATTTAATGACAATCTACCCAAGGACTACTTTTTAACCAAACTTTCGGTCAGTGCCTTCCACCCCAATTCCAGATTCGCACTCTTACTTTTCTGGTCGATTCTAAGAAAGATACGACTGTAGGAAACTTAAGGCAGTGCCTTTAGAACTACTTGTTTCGAAAGTTTTTGTCTTATAAAATTGCAGATTTAGAAGTAAGATCTCAGATAATTTATTTCAGATCACTACACTGTACTATTACTTTTTGAAACATCTGTACTGCGAGATAAATTTAGTTATTTTTCAAATTATTTTCTCGATTATAAGCTGTTCTGGGAACCCCTAACAAAGATTGGATGTCTGGTCGCAATTGAGGCGATATGGTATTTGGCGACTTTAATAATATTGACGGCAGAGCTATTGTTTCGTTAATAATGAATAATTTAGACATTCTAGATGCAACTATTTATATGAACCCTGGATGTAGATTATCTGAAAGTAAGATACATCAAATAGTTTCAATTTTGCAGGTTCTGTTATCAAATAATGAAATCATAGTAATGTAAATGGAACGATTGTCGCTAGAAACCTCTGCCGACCGGATTGTTGCTGGAAACAGCTTTTACACTGCCAAAATTCTTTCTTTGAGGGCCAGGATGTGTTTAATGTCTTGTCTAGCGTTTTTTAAATTGTTTTAATCGGTGAGTTTTATGAGTACAAAACAAAAATTTACTGATTTCTGTTTATAGATTTTCCATTGGTCTCTGAACCGCAAACTGGCATGAATTTTCTAACAAATTTCATCAAGATTGCATCCACTAATTATGATTCGGGTTAGGCACCTCATTACATTACATTTCATCAAAAAAGGCGTTGGTATAATTATGCTTGTTTACTACTATTCGATTATGCTAGCGAAGGTAATTTAATTTACTTAACCTGATACGGAGAACCAATACTTTCATACTTTACAATTGAATTGTAAATGATACCTATAGTAGGATTACAATATTCTTTGTAAGGATAAGAAAGCAAGAGTTTTATCACCACATGGAATTCGAAATTTCTAGTTTTTACTACACAAAGCATGTATTGCACTTAAAATTTTAGGCGGGAAGGATATATTTGGGATATCAGATAAGTGAACGCCTGGATAGCTAATTTTTGTGATTTGTTAAACCCGTTCTTTACAGTTACGTTAATTTGTAAGCAGTACCTAGTATCATGTATCCATTACTGGATTCATCTTTTACCATGGAAGTACTTCTCAGTTACTATTCTAAAAATAGATTGACCCTGTGACGGTCGTATATCATTTACAAAACATGCCATTTTTTCACATTCCTAAAAAAGCTAATTCCACAGTTTAGTTAAACATTAATACTGGTTTATCTCCTAGCATATTTTATTATACACTTATTTTTTCCTTCTTAATACGAGCGATACTGGAGATGTTACTAATTATAGAGGCATTTCTTGCCTGGATATACTTCTCAATTTTTTCGTGACTTTCTGAACCGCCTATAATTTTTTTAAGATAACAATGTTCTGGGTTAAAATCAGGCCGTCTTCAGGAGGGGCAACTAGACTAGACAATTTATTAATATTAATCAACCCAGAGCAATCGACCTTTTTGAGAAGTAACAAAATCTGCACTAGATTGGAGATCATGCCTTTGTAATTTTAAAATTAACATATGTGTTGGATCCAAATTTATGATGGTAGTCAAGTAACTGTACTTAGGTGTTATATCAGTAATTCAATATTCAAAAATAAAATAGTTCTTTCCGTGACATGCCGGTGTCAGACAAGTTTGTGACCTTAAACCAATTCTCTTTTGCTTCATTTACTCTATTTGGAAAGTGAAGCTTGTATGCTCACCAAACTTAACATTCTCCTGTTCGCAGTGGACGTGCCGCCGGCATTTTACTTTAAACCCATTTAAACTTTTTTGAGGGAAACAATTACCGCCGAAACACTAATCTTAATATGAATGAAGCTGCAGTATAAATTTATAGGAATTGTGAGCACGTGGGTTACGATTTTGCTATACTCTTCTCATTTGCAATTAGTTGTTAAAAATCTGTTGCATGGAATCTCTCGCAGCGAAACCAACAAGTCTGTCAACTGTTGTGCCGTATTTTGCTACGATCAGTTCAAGAATTCTAGCCATGTAAAAAAGTAAAGTAATCGCCTATTTTTTCAGGCAGGGCTTAACGTCCAACTACCAATTAGGTGTCGTGGACGGAGGCGACTAGCAAACATACTTTACTGTAAATTTCTTTTATTAACCATTAAATAAAATCCAAAGCCCAAGACCGGGAATCGAACCCAGTACCACAATACATATTAGCTTCGCAGGTCTCGCCTCTAACCGCTCGGCTACCGTGGCGCCCTAATTCTAGCCATGTATTAGATCAGGGACGTCGTTTGTAATAAAAATGATAATTCACTTTTGATAATGTGAGAAAAATCTTGTTAAAAACTGAGTTTCCTCCCAAATCCACTGAAACCTAAGAAGTCTATTGAAGCTTCCCAAAAGTATCAACGTTGGTGCATCGAATGTAAATGACTAAGAAATTTAAATGTAGGGATATTAAGAGAGTGTGATGCAGCTAAAATCTACCTGCAGTTCGCTATAGTCTAATAAATATGAGGTGCAACTGCCGCTCCTAGTGCATTGTCGTAGTGCTTTGATAGACCAGTTTAAAGCGCGATTTCACAAAAAGAACCAAGCTCTCTGAAACTCTCATACGGAAAAAGAGGCATCTGGCCTTACAAAAGAACGATCCCAGTCTCTTTGACTTTCTTATTATACAGATATGTGGAAGTAAATTATACTTCTGTATAATTCTGTTGTTTTGTATCTGAATTTGGAATTCTCAGGGTAAGGCAGTAGTCTTGGAATAGAATCCTGAAGAATTCTAATTTTTAATTAAGATATTTCGGTATAGTATAATGATATTCTTTCCCAAATTAATCTTCTACTACATCAGAAAATCAATATTTCATTAAAAGTTACCAATTCCAATCAAAATTGAACATAGGTTTGAGAAAACGTTAAAAAAAATTTCAAGGCATTCGCCTACTTCTTTTTTTATTAATCCTATTTTTAAGTACAGATAACTTTTGTACCAGTGATTCCCCCTTATCAAGATATCCAATTCATCACTTATTTTTTCTAAATTTAGCTATAAAATTTACAGTGTTTATTGAATTTACATATTAGCTAGCGTTCGGTTAGCGCAGAAAATTTTAGCTCAATGTAGCAACTTTTAATTTAAAAACTAAAATAATACGCGGAATGAACTTAATTAAAAAAAAAAAATTAAATAAATGAAAGAAAAACAATGTATTTAGAATGGTCTTTGTTAACTCTTACATTAACCAGATATTTAATTACATATTTTCTCTCCTTATCTCTCTTTCGATTTTCTTATAGCCTCCTTTAATATTTTTCTTCTTTTTATATCGATCAGATCTGTCTTTTTTTCCTCGCTCTGATGATGAATTCGGGAAGTTATCTTTATAACGTAATAAAGAGATAAAAGTATTTACGTTTCCACAGATGCGGAGTTACTATGGGCCCGTTCAGATCTTTCTTTCTCTTCTTTGTTTGGCTGAAGTAAATTTTATTTATTAAAATTTAATTATTTAATTCTAATTCCCCGATTAAATCCCTTTTTTAAAGTAGAGGTTTCTGAAAGAGATCATTAATTTATCTAAGGACAAAAATTAACGACTGCTTTGTAAAAAGTAAAAACTTTTTTATATATAAATAAAACAAATTGATGTTTTTTAAAAAAAATTATTATTATAAAAGTAAAAAGTAATCGCCTATTTTTGCAGGTGGCTTTTTAAAGTCAGACTACCAATTATGTATTGTGGACGGAGGCGGAAGCACATACTTTACTATTACTATTTTCCCATCAAATAAAAATTAAGTTACAAGCGGGATTCAAACTGGAGATAGAGGCTGTTATTAACTATAAAATCACAATATATAAGTTCCGGATCCGGCAGGGACATTTAGTAAATTAGCGTATTAGCAAAGCAAAATCGTATCTAAATTGGTTTTGCTTAAGTAGTATTTGCTTGATGGAGCAATTACAAGGCCCCTTAATAAGACATCTTATTCTATTCTATATTTTAATGTCTACACATCAAACCAGCAAGACAACACAGCCAAGGCATGTAAAAAAAGTATTATTCCAGTGTCTCCTAGCAATTATTTTAAAAAGTTAAAAGAGGTGTTCGTACTACAGACGTTTTTTAGATATTGACAAAACATTTAATTGGCCACAGTTTTATACTCTTCAAACTCAATACATTTTTTTACTTTTGTTTTTTATTTACTTTTCCTACTAAAAGCTAGATTTAAATTTGTATGCATTCATTTTATTATACAATGAAATAACAAAAGAACCTTCCATTTGTACGGATTTTCGTACCAAAAACCATGATTTTGATTTTTATAGTACTTTAAGGTTAAGGAACCAGGTTTTTTTTTTTTTTTAAGGAAAGGTAAAAACGATTTGCGAGAAATAAGGAAGAGAAATTTACATCAAGTATCAATTAGGATTTCAAATTCGACGTCTCTACAGATAGTCCATAAAATAACAGAAGACTTTTCATTATACAGATTACAAAATCTTAATAAGTTAATCTTAAGGTTCAAACACATCTACAATCTGGAGGACTTTCAAAACATAGGTGTTAAGTATGAAACAAGGATTTCTAACTTGTTACGAGAATTATATAACGATTCAAAACAATTTCAAAGTGTAAATAATAAAGTAAAATCATGTTTTAAGCAGGAGGCGCCATCGCTCGTAACTAGCACAGAAATAAATATTAGCCAAATTTTCATGTTATCCTATGCAGAAAAACGAGGTATCTCCTATATTGATGGTAACTAGTTTTTTTTTAATTTCATGCGTACTCAGAAAATTATTTTCCTATTAAATTTTATGTTTTTACACTAACCTGATGTTTAAGTCCAAGTGTGTATTTCACAAAATTGTAAGTTAGCCTATTTCTTTCCTCCTCTTCTTCCCTCTCTTTCTTTTCCTTTTTATCTATTCGCTTCCTCTCTTCCCGTTCTGGCGCTGTAATTCTTTGCAGCCGAATATGTCCTAAAAGAAAAAATATTTCAATTAATCTTGACTTATAACTAATACGAAGGTGATTCAAATAAAAATGTAAAAATGAGGTAGAATTCTGAAAAATTAATATTTTTTTAATAGTTGACAGGAGTTATTCTTTTGGATATCGAAGTTAATTTCGTAAAACGAAAGCGCAGACGATAATCGATTGCGTTCTAGCTTTTAAGTTTACGTATTGAATGACATTTTTAAACGGCATAATTTCTGTGGAGAAGCGGGCTAGGTTACATCCTATACTGACGAACAAAATCATGATTTGATGTTATTTCTAGAGATAGAAAACTGGCATATTTTGAAGTGAAAGATATAGCCATGATCTGGATATTAGTATTGATTCAGCACACAATATTATCCTTGCCGAATTTCAATAAAAGCGGCCGTAAGATGGGTGCCGACATTCCACGTCACTTAACTGAAAAATTGAGAGACCGTTGCCAGGTTATTGATTTCTAAAAAGAAACGTTACAGAAGCTGAACACCCAGATTAAACGAACAAGATTGAGTAAAACAAAAATTTTTGATGGCCAAAATCCAAAAGCAAATGCAGCAAATCTGCTAAACAATAACTAATGCTCAGGAATAAGCAAAGAATACTTATGACTTTAGGTGAATTGTTTAGGTGGCGATAACGCTTGGATATGAAATTTAAATGTCATATCAAACCATCTTATACAAACGTCCTCGTATCTAGGAACTTCTGTGTTCCACCGGCAAAAAGAAGGCTAAGAAGTAAAGTATTTCCAATAACAATGTAGAGATGGAAACCTCGTGTGAGCCACCTCACAACTTTTGGCGCAACAGTCACAGGTATCCACATTCTTCTGAGTTAGGTGCTCTATGCATAATGAAGATAGTCAAAAAAGTTAATATTTTATTTACAACTTTTATCTATTTCCTCATAACCACAACTTCCTGGTAGTAAAGGTTGATCGAGAGAAATAATTACACTACTTTGCACGTCAAGAACTTAATTGTAAGACTGCATTTGAACGAACATGTCCATGTACAGTAGTCATTTTACAAACATGAAGAATATAAATAAGTGAGCACGTAAAATTTAATTAGTTGATTATAAAAGTCATTTATTTATTACTTAACTGGGCATAATTTATTACGTTTACATTCTTGAGGGGTTCAAGTTTGAATTTGGTTAAAACGTTAATAAAATACCAACCAATGGTAACTTTCTTTTATTCTCATTTAATGTGTGCGGGTTTGTAATGATTGTTCATAAGTATTTAAATAAATCGCAAACATTTTTTTATATAAAATTAATGAAGTGATTGTTGCTATTCCTCAAGCAGCAATACACATTTTGATATTATTTGAAAAAAATAAATATTTGATAAAAGATAATAATCAGCGTAAGAGTCTAGAGCATTTAATAAATTTTAAATACAATTAATAAAAATGTAATGTAATACATTACTTAAAATGGTATCAGTTATTATAAAATTTCTAAAAGAACAAAGGATTTTTACTTTTTAATGTCTTCTGCAAGGAATCATCAAAACATTGTACAAAACCGAATGTTTGAGTACGTTTAGTACAAATTAGAAGGATCACCAATTAATTATGAGGGAAATCATTCCAGGACGGAGGGAAATTTCAGTTATACCAAAGTTTCTATTGGTTGAAATTACGAGCTGAAAACAAAATACGAATGAAACTGAAGATACTTCCACATTTTTGAACTTATTGTCATTTAACCAAACTTTGCACTCAACTACATAAAACTTAAAGTATTTGCATAGAAGATAAATAATTAAAAAAAAAAAAAAATTACAAACCTAACTGTTCTGGCCAAACTGGAGCATACACGGCAGGTTTCATACAAGCTTGTAAAACAATAATGGCCCGGGCAAAATCTTTTGGATTTGTACAAGCAGCTACTGCTGACACCCACGGTTTTCTCACTTGATTCCAATTAACATGCATCAATGGAGCTGGTATTGCATTTTCTAATTGCAATAAAGTCTGTCGTACAGTTGAAAGAATTTGACTCTTTGTACCTGAAAAATGTAGTTAGTATTGTTAAAACTAATTCATATTGTCCTCTGAAATGAAATCAGAACTACGAATTGTAAAATTACATATTTTTAAAGAACAAAGCTACTATATAACTTACCATGAACAGGACCAGCCCATTTAAATTCAGATACTTGGGTTAAACTAAATTTATGCGATAAATATCTTTTCTTATCTCTTTCTTCATTTCTTTGAGGTTTATTTAAAGCAGCTACATTTGTACTGAATTGATTATTGTAAGCTTTAAATCCATTTTCCATGCCCAATTTAAACAAATGGGTGCCTTCAATCAAGAAATAATGGATGAAAAATTAATTTAAATTAATGAATCTTAACTTTTTAAAGATTAGATTTATTTTCAATCAAACTCGACACAAAATTTGCACTTTTTTTTTATGAACTGATAAATACATTAAAGATAATTTTACCAGTAGCTATCTGATGAGCTTTAAGACGAGTTAGCCTGCTATTTTCACCAGAATTTGATTTTTCTCCTTTCTTTTTCAATTCTTCGGGGGTATAATTCTTTGGAGTAATGGCACCAGTTTTAGAACGGGTTACAATTGCATGCTTCTTTCCTGTAATTATTAATATGTTAATTATTAAAGAAAGTAACTAATACCAGCTAAGTATGGTAATCTTTTTGACGATACAAAAGGCCCATTGCAGAAAGAGACATTCAAGGACATCCAGGGAGCTTATCCTCATTATCCGTGCTTGTCCTTCAGGCTAGGACCGTACAGAATGACAATGTTAAACGGAAGTAAAATCTCAACCTGTGTGTAGGTGGAGAAACTTCGATATCAAACAATCACTGAAAGAGTTGCACAATGTCATCCATTTGGTAACTCTTAACCGCAAGGGTCTGTAAGGTATTCCGAAAGTTAAATAGAGAGGAGAGAATACGACGAGTGAATACAGGTATTATTTAGAATTAAGTTGACAGGTGAGTAATAATAGGTCTCCAAAAATACTGTAGGAGATTCCGATGACATTACTCACCTATCGTTTAAAATCTCAAGTAATCTCTAAAATATATATATGTACATATATATATATATACAATATAAACAAATCTTTAAGACAAAAACATGATGAGATCTGGAGATGATAAACTACCAGGCATAATTGTGCTACGTAGCCAATAATGTAAATTTAGATGGAGATGTAGATTTCGATTTTAGTAAATTTGGTGGTAATATAGACCTCAATTAGACGTTCGAAATTGGAAGGTTGCAGAAAAAAAAATGGAAAAGACTAGCGGTGACGGATTATGAAGCCAAAGGTTCACTGATCCGCCTTCAATTAACAATTATCAACCTCCAAAATGGAGAAAAGAAGAGGGGAAAAGCAATAGCACTTACCATCTTTACCAATTTTGGTAGTAGTCATATTGTCATCATCTTCACAGTCCATATCATCATGACTTTTACTTTCATCGGGTGATGTTTGTGGAGAACCTTTCAAACAGGATTATTTTCCATTATAAAGATTGAAAATTAGGCTGATCAATTTAAATAATCCAAACTGAAGAATAAATTACCTGCATCAGTTGAGTCCACTATTTCTTCATTTCCTATATCCGAAGACCCCTTGGTAAAATAAAAAATAAATATTGGTATAAATATTTATAAAAGTATAAGTAACATTTTTTTTTTTTTAATTCAACCCAACATCTTTTTATTAGGAGAAAGAATTTAAAAAATAAAAATAAATAAATAAAAAGAGCGAAAGAGAGAGAGAATTAAAAAATCATGGAGAATATGATTAGGTCGGTTGTTTATAAATTCTAAAAGTTATGGCTGTGGGAACAGTAGTGACGAAACACTGTTGTAATAAAGAAGGCCTTTAGAAGAATAGATGACTATAACAAAAAAAAAGTTGTCATTAATGCATTTTTGAATTAGCAGTTACATTTTGTTTTTCGGAAGACGTTTAGTATATTTCGGCATTATTTTTTTCGCAAAGTCTATTGCAACGGGTATTTGTCAGTGACGTCTCACGGAAATAAAGTAGATATCGTTAGCAACTTGTGTGAGGAAAACTTCTACATCTTATCTCAGCAGATTTTACCATTGAATAACCAGGATTTTTATATCTTATGTTCAGCATTCAACAGATCTAGGTAGTTCGTCACATTCTATCCGAAATAACGTACCCATTCTATTACTTAGAGAGATAAGATTCTTTTATCAACGACTTACACCTAGGATGCAATAACAGATCTTATAGATTGCAAATGAATTTATCAGCAACTCTCGTACGCATATGGCCAACTAATGTCAATAATAAGAGGAATTAAAACTTAGGAATAAACTCCGTTTATCCTGGGATTCCGGGTTAGAAATGTATCAAAACTATAGCACAAACAAAGCCCTTCGGTGCCAATAAGCTAGTTCTTCATTAGAATCTTAGGTCCATTTAGGATGTTACATGTGTTCACGCAGGTACAGATGGGTTGTGACCAAAATGGATAGCAAAATTGCAGGACGATTCCAGATCTTGAAGGAGAAATATGTAATTGGCAGCAAAGTATACGAGAAATTACTAGCTAAAGGTTACTGTACCTGTAAGAGTACATCTCAAAAAGAGGATACTTAGAGTAGGACCGATTTAGAGCTAAATTAATGGAGAGTGATACATATAATAAAAAGAATTTCTTCAATATTTCTAATGCTAATTATAAATTGAATAAGGCAAAGTACCATTAATGAGAAATGATCATTTTCGTTTCCTTCCTCTTGTCTGATTTCCATTTCTCTTCTTCTTTTCTGAATAGCCACTAGACACATAGTTTAATTAGAATTTAGATTTAAATAACAAACTTATTATATTAATATAAGGCAAAAATTGTTAAAGTAGGAGCAGAATAATTGTAGCAATAACATCAACTATAAAAACAATATTACTTACAAGTTTCAACTTCTAGATAGGATTTTCTATTTCCCTTAGCTTGATTGGTAATTTTTTCTGTTATATTCATTTGGCGTATAATTTCTTCCTTAAATTCGAACATTTCTTGGCAAAGAGCGACTTCATAATTTGAACTATCTAATGTATCTAGTAAAAGTTCAAATTGCGCCGGGCAAGAATAATACCAAGCTTCTCCATCGTCACTTTCACTGGAAAAAAGAAAAAAATGTACATTAAAGTTTTGACCTATTGACCTATCAACAGTCAATAATGTATTATCAGAAAGTGCACGCAGTTTTTTCTTTATCAAATAAAATACAAAGCAACACAATTAGACCGAACGGCTATAAGACGATTTTTCCCGAAACATGAAGGAAAAGTTACAAAAAAAACGTCATGTTAGTGCTGGGCTGGAATACGAGTATCTTTCCAAAATGTAGTATTTAGAAATTACATCCCAATTAACAACCAATAGATTCTAAATCACTTCTTGGTTGCATTCTAGTAAAAACTGAAATTCTCGGAACTGATAGAAGTCTACAACCTAATAAGCTTGTACACTGCACTGGTTGTATTGTGTTCATTACTTTTCAAGGGATATGAATAAACGTAGACCAACTGCTGCTAATTTCTGGGTGTGCATACGTATGACGGATAAAACCTACAACTGTATCACTTATTGGGTAGTGCTGCGCAAAATAATAAAATTTACATTCGACAAATGAAATCAAGTTATAATAGCATAAGTTTTGGATCAGTGTATACAATGTCACCACTGGCAACAAGCAGATAATATGGCTTTAGATATTATCGATAGGTCCCTATTAATAATATTATTAATAATAATAAAGCAGGTTTATTTAATTTTTAAAATTGGAAACAATTGACTGAATTTAGACTAACGTTAAATCAATTGTATTATGAAGAGGTTTACGTTAGTAACTAGTTCTTTTTATTAAAATATTAAGAAATTTTAATATCTAGTATGAACTAATCCACTAAAAGTTAATATCGGCCCTTCGACAAGGTTATCGCCAATGAACGATGGAATGCTATTATTTAAAATCAGTCAGCATTTGTGAAGAGCCACACAACTTTGCTGTTACCGAAACATGCATTACTATTAAATATTATATTCTTTGTAGTTATTTTTGGTAAATAAAAATAGCATTGGTTAAAATTCACATTAAATGACTTATTTTATTTTATTATTTTTATTTTATTGAGGAAACAAACTATCGTAGTAATTTAGATAACAATATTGTATGTAGTTCCATGGTACAAGTATACACAGGCCATTATGACAAAGTAAATGAACATAGTTTGCACATGTCCAGTTTTTTACAATAGCTTCTTGTTCTAAATTCTCGATGAACGTTAATTACCTAATATGATTTGTACATAGTTGATAATATAATGAAAGCCGTTAGATATATCTTTCAGTATTGTTTGATTGTAAAGGATAACTATAAAATTTGACACATCTTAGTGCGGCGAAATATTTTTTAATTAGCTTGTTGGAAATAATTCAATTTCTCGCTTCAAACTACATATAAGACAGTCACAAAGCATTTTTAACTTATGTGTATGCTTTCGTTCCATTTCCGGGAAAAGAAAAAAAGAGAGAGATTGAAATTTTGTATAATATCCTGTCAAAGCGAAAATTTACTAGAAACACTGGCATCGTGTTTAACACGAATTAAACAGTAATAACTACGAAAATTGAAGGAAATGAAAAAGTTAATGGTTTATGGATTAGATTGAAAATCCAACACTATAAAAACTAGCAGCACTTGCCCTCCATAATCTAATAAAACTTGTATGACCTATGATTTAATACAAAAAATCTTGTTCACAAAGTGATAGACCAATTCTCTAGAAAAATTACTCTTAGCGAGAACACAACTGTTTTCAAGGGGTGAAATTTAATTATAAAAGAATCACATATGTTAAGTATAGTTCTATCAAGTCGATTGCTCAACTGTGTTAACTGTCAGAGAATGTTTAAAAAGTTACTGTTTGACTGTGAGCCTGTAAAAGTGTTTCATACGAAAAGACAAACGTAGAGTGCAGGATCGTACATAATAATAAAATAACGCAATGCAACACCACGTCAAGGAGCAATTGCGAAACAACCTGAAGCAATTGAAAAGGTAATTAAAAAATAAACATACCAAAAAGGGAAAACTAGGTAAATAGCATCCGAATTTCACACATAGGAGCTATCTATAAGTATGCTGCTAGTAAATTTAAATAAAATAGAAACGCGTTCAATCAGAGTTCACGAAGATACTTAGTACTTTAGAATTTAGGTTTTATATCGCCCTATACATGAAAGTAGGCATCATGAAATTCCTTGATAAGATTAACTAACAGAAGAACATAGAAGGGAAGTTTACAATTTCAAACAAAGTTCTATAATAATAAAAAATAAATAATAATAATAAAGAAAATAGATGAATTTAATCATCTGTGTATACCTGGCGGAAGACTTTACCTTCTTTAAATACAAAGTTAAAATAAGTAGATGCTATGGAATTAACCAAATTATTTTACTAGTTTGAACTATCAAACCAAATTTGGTAGGTTTCTATTTAAATGTTATTCATAATTGTAATTTTTAATTCAGTCCTGTTAATTACTGTGTATGCCTGGCAATACTGTCAATCTCTGGTCGCTTTTTAATTAGTTGCACATGATATCTTAATTCTCTACCTTTGATGACAAAAAGTTTATTCAAATTCTGATCATTCAATATTGTTGGAAGAGATTATTGAAAAATTCTACAACTGAAACAATCAGAAACATTTATGAAGTTGAAGGTGGAATAGGTGATGAAATGAACTGTGCTCAATGTTAGTTCCAAAAACGCAAAACAGAAGAAACTAGTACAGTTAGGCCTTCAGTGGTAGGTGTGAAGGATATTCTCACCAAGTTGTGAAGTCCACGCAAATGTACCCCTGTCTATCATCTGCACTGGATATTTTAAATCTAAAATAACTAAAATAATGACCACATTTTTTAAGCTGTTTACCGTCGTCTACAAATTAGGTGTTGCGGTCAGGGCGGAAGATCAACCTTTATTAACATTTTATCTCAAGTAAAATTTAATAACAAGTCTACTTTGACAAATTTATCATGTGATTTATCATCAATTGAATTTAGGTTTGAAGAAATATAGATTTATCGACGTATATTGTATCACTGCAATATCAGTGGTTAAGTCATACATAGTCAATCAGGACATCCCTAGAAAACGAGGTCACTTTGGGGGAAGGGTTGATAGACAAGGATTATTCACTGCATGAATGTTAATTTACGTCCACAGCATTAATTTCCGCTTCTATAGGAGGAACATAAGTAAATATAAAGGTAATGTTATCTTACTATACAACTATTAGCCCAAGTTATTCGCTTATGAATATAGAATTGATTGTTTTATTTATTTTTTTCATGTTTAGATTCTTAGCTAGAACTTGAAATAATGATATCAATAAATAATGTCTGTGCATGAAATTAAACTTCCCAATTTTTAAAAGTTATTTCTTCAAAATATTCTTTTATAAAAATATTAAATTGTTTAAGTTTACTATCTTTCACAGATTTAAGAACTATTCACAATATTTAAGAATTAATGTTCTTTTACTTACACGAAAATTCGTCTTGTCAAAAACCAATACTTTCTTCCATGTCGATCAAAACCCAAGTGTTCTTGTCGACATAATTGTCCCGATTTTTCTACATCGGGTATACAATCATTGACTCCACTAACCTAAAATAAAAAAATTATAAATTTTTAATATTATTGTTTCAAAAATAAATAGTGAAACATAAACTTATTAAAATTATAATTTCAAAATAAAAATTATAAAAAAGCCAGTTCATTAAATATGAATAAAAAATCGGTACTCTTATTACCTCATTGAGGTACTAAAATGAATCGATTTCCTGTGTTATCTATTGGACTAACAATAAATGAAAACAAAACGCGAACAAGAAAATTTAGGAAGCTGAATTCAGTGCATTAATAATAAATTAGAATGACTTATCAAAAAATTTGTTCATTAATTAACTTGAAAAGAGGTAAAATGAAAAATTAGATTATTTAGACGGTCCATCGACAATTTAAAAATATAATTAAAATAATTTTAAAACTTGTTATTTTGCTTAATGCTCAAAACAAAATTAACACTTGTCTCAATGTTGAGAGAGAGAGAGAGAGATAGACAGAGAGAGAGAGAAAACAAGCGATAAGGAGACTCAGCCTTAACTGAAGAATGATACATTTTTCTTCAATTCTAATCCAAAAAGTGGCGAATCATATTCAATCATCACAAACGCAGTACACATCGTATACCGCGACGTATACCACTTTTGGCCTTTCGTCAAGCTTGACTCAACACATTCCAGGAAACATGATTTACTATCTAAGCAAACGCATTGAAAAAACTACTGTTTTGGAAACCTAGCATTTAAAGAACCTTACTACTTTTCACCACTACGAAGAAGATAGAAATATCACTTTTATGACACACTCAAAACCAATGAGAATTGTGCGGAAAAGATTTGTGGGTTTCAACCAAACGCTCGAACGCACAAAAAACTCTATCCTTCCCATTCGAAATTCTCTGTCAAATTACAAATCTAATTATATTTTACATAAAGATCTAAATATTCCATATATAAAGAAAAAAAATATCCAAATATCAAATATTCCATAAATCTCATCTTCAACTCTCCTTCTAAAATCTCGCCTCTACTATGTATTCCACTATACATTCCAGAATCCTAATCACTATTGTGCCATTATAGTCTAATATCTAGCAGAAATGTTACCAATAAGTAACTTCTCACCTCAAGAACTCGCATCATCAACACATAAAATATATTTACTTATAGTATTTATTTTAAGTAAACTGTAAATATCAAATAAGAAGATTATTTATTCTGATAAATACTACATTTTTGTGACAATTCTAAGTAAATTTGGTTCATATTTAGTGCAAATATAAAAAAAAATTACCCAAAACAATGAATATTATAATTGAATTTTTCAACAATTATTCATTTGAAAACAAATGTTCTTCTCGGCTACCTTTTAATACAGCAGATATTAGTGAGTTTAACGACAGCTGTAGTGAATAGTTCAATAATAATGAGCGCGATCTCAATGTTGCAACGGATTTAGAATTAACTGATTATTTAGATAATAAACTTGAGGAAACTCGATTTAGAACTGACTATTAAATAATAAATTCAAACAAAGGTAGCGACAAAAATGAAGATCAAAACGAGTCCAACCTACTTCTAGCATGCAGTTAGTCCACATCGATTAGGTGAATAGCTGTCATTGTCCCGGGAATATTGATGACTTAAATTAAAGGCAAAGCTAGTCTGATTATTGTATTAAAAGAATTACATTCATTTAATTTTAAATCGATAATTTACCCTGAAGATAATGTAGCTTGAATGCATTTTAAAACGTTTATGTAAGAAAAGTTATTTTAAAAATTGTATTAAAAATTTGAAAAAAAATCCTATCCCAATATTAGAATTCTTTGTTTTTGAACACTGGAATATTTGAAAATGACCTTTTTTAATGACAAGTTAGATAATTTAAATAAACAAAATAAAATGAACACTAATTTATTGAAGTATGTCGCCGTTACCATAAAAGATAATATTGCATTACTTAAATTAAGTATTTTATTTATAAAAACATTATTGGCGTTATTTTATGAATTTCTAGCCCCCTCACTCACTCTGTCTTTCTTCAACAAAAACAAAAGAATAAAATAAAATAAATAAATCATGTTTCATAGTTAATGTGGCAGAAATGTAAAAAATATGATACAGATGCATACATTGTGAATAATTCGAATTTCTCATAATTAGTTATATTGAGAATAAAATGGACAAGAACTGCGAAATTTAAGCTTCCCAGAAATTCGAAAATAATTGATTTAAGTAAGTAATAAGTAATTTCATATAGTAATATAAAAATTCACTGAAATTACAAATTGTACTATTTTTGAATTTAAAAAAAATAACACTCTAAAGATGAATTTTATGGGTCTAAAATTTAATGAAGTTATATAAAACATGAAAATCTTTTAAATTACTAAACGGGTGGGCGAAATGATCGTCCCTAGTAAAATCACAAATTTTAAAAAGGCTCAATTAATGCAAAATATTATTGAAAATGTGTTAAGGGCCGTAGAGGTGGATATCTTTATTTTATCAGGGATACAATGAACATGCATGCTACAACGGATAATTCAAAGATAAAATGTTACCTCATTAGCGAATGAAAGTTAATATTTCATAAAAATGAATTTAATTTTTAATTTAAATCACATGGAGAAATATCTGGGATCGCCTGAGTGAATGACATGAAAAAACCAACTGTTACTAGTACTAGTACTCTACATTTATTAAATACATTTTTAAAATATGAAGCTCAGAAAATAATAAGTGCGTGTAATAACAGTATATTAATAAAAATTAATTACTTTATGGGCTCGACAAATATTACACTGCCAATCCTCTTGCGGGATGTCCTGGAGTGGAGGGTCCACACATTCCAAGTGAAAAACTGCTGGACAAGTTTCACAGCAAAGAAGATCCCCGACACGATGACAAATACGGCAGTGGTCATCATAGGTAAAATTTCCTAAACCCAAGTAAGTTATTTGATATGCTCTATCTAATAAAAACTCATTGTACTTAATTATGTTTATTTACCTTCATGAATTAGATCCTCCCTAACAGGATTCGTTATTAGAAACTGATCAGTGAGAAACTGTAAAACTTTCAACCTATTATCTACATCGGTAAAAGGATAATCGCAGTTAGTTAATATTTCTAAAACGTTTTGATCAAAACTTTTATCACTTTCTACATAAGACCGTAATACTTCAGGCCAAGTTACTGCATCCACAAAATAGAGTGAAATATTTATACTATCCTTCTGGTCTAAAGGACCAAAATGGGTTTGTTGGGCATCTTCTTCTCTCAAAATAGCTTTCAATAACATGATATGCATTTCAGCTATCATATATGTTTGTTCTTCACACATCATTACAGCACAAAAATCTTCAAAACGAAATGGAGATAACCGTACAAGATTTCTAAAATGTCTTATCACCTCATAAACAGATAAGGCCTGCATTATTAAATCCCTAGGAATAAGCAGATCATCTGAAGATTTTGGTAATACTAAAGAAGGTAGTTCTATATCTTGAAGCCATAAAGGAATAGGACTTGGATTTCGTATATAACTGTAAGATTTACGAGTTGCACCACTCGCCGTACTGTAACTAGACAAAGAAAAATCACTATCACTCAAATCATCTTTAGGATTTGATTCTGATTCACTATTACTTTTTGACAAAATATCGTCGTCGTGATCACTTTTACCACTTGAATCTTCACCAAAATCAGAACCATAATGGTACTCAGAGTCTTTGTAATCTACTATGTCAGGATTATAACCCCTTCTATATGGAGGCCTACCTCTTGTTGTACCTCTAATAGATTTTGGTCTTCCTCTAGGCCTAAAACTTCTTCTACTGCTTTCACTTCCAAAAGGCGAAGAAGCTCTAGATGGTGTCGGTGTACTTGTTTGAGAATTTGGTGTTTCCGAACCTTTCCCATCATTATTTAGTCCAAGGAGGTATTTTGGCTTTTTCATTAAGTGATACTGAAATTTTCTAGGCCTCTCCATAACAACAGATTTCGGAGGCCTTCCCCTTCGTTTTCCACCTCTGGCGGACATTTTTGATGTATTATTTACACTATATCAGGTTATAATTCACGTGTTTACGTTAACTTGCACTGGTAAACAAATCCAAATGACATAACTTTATCAAGACGGGTCCATGTTTGCAGTCCATCTTTGCGCCATTTTTCACTCAGGTCACGTGACCTAGCAGACGCTTTCAGACTGCACACAATATTTTTAAATACCCAAAAATAAAACCTATTTAATCACTAACTCATCACTTAAGCACAGTTAAAACAAAAAACGCGAGTTTCTTTTGCAATATTACAACACAAAGTACCATACAGGGAGTTGAGTATGTACAGTGCAGTGAAGATTAAACTTTTATGTAACGAAGTCCCTGATTGGCCACAATTTCCACCCCTCATCAATAGGTCAAAATGAATAAATGACCACACATTATGAAGGCAAAATAATCTTATACGAATGATTTTTTAAAAAAAATCACCTTTCGGTGTTTTGGGAAGCTTCTAAAAAGTAGTTAACCAGTTACCAAAGTCACCATAAATACGTTACATAGTTAACAAAACATGGCGTCTGCCAATAACAGAACCTAAACATCACTAACACTGAACTGTGTTTTGGAAGAGAATTTTATTTTTACAAGTGATCAACATTAAAATCCAGATTCAGGCAGAAAATAATATGGCGGTTCTACATTTTACTGAATAATTTTTTAGTTTCTCATATAAGTAAAACTGTCAAAGATACACATTTTTTAATAATATAGTAATAATCAATGTTGCCAATTGGTTTTTTCTTAACTAGTGTAAGAATGTCCTTTAAAATTCCCTTAGCCTATAACTTATTACTTAATCAATTTATGCAAACTTCACTTTTCTCTACAACATTTCAAAACCTGTAAGTTTTCTAAACATTACAAATCTCACTAAAATTACCTTTAAATACTAAAAATCCTAAAAAACTCTAAAACTAATTGAAGAAACGCATAATATTGATTTGATTTTTTTTTTAAATTACAAAAGAACCCAATTTCTTGATTGACTATTCATAAAAAATTACATTTTGTTTTAACGAAAACCAACATGCTTTAGTACTTGGCTAATAGGTTGCTGTATATCAGGTTATGAACACATTGTGTTTATTTTATGCTTAAACGTTTCTCGAATCGATTTCATTAATGAAATGCAAAGTGACGGTATAGCGATGTACCGCTTGAAACCAGTTTTCGAGCTAAAGGAAATTTCTGTACCTACCAATATGTATAAAATGAGAAATTTGCAATCTACGGGAATTATTAATTGCTCAGATACAGCAACAAATGGTACTGGTTTGGAAGATGACACTGGTTTGGAGAAAATTAGGAAAAGGCAAGAAATTTTACTGCTTAAGTTAGCAGAGATAAAAAAGATACTGTCCACCTTAAAAGATGAATTGCATGCGCCAAAAATAGCCACAGTCGGAAGTGGGACCCTAAATATGTGCAACAAACCTAATTTTACAGAAGTGAGTAATTCTTTAGATATGGTTCGGTTTTTATTTCTATATAATTTTATGACCCTATTGTCAACATTATCTGAAGTTTTGCTATTTCATATAAGCACAAAAATAGATTACAATGCTTTATTAGTGGAACCAGTGAAGCTAATGCTTTTGGTAATGATGAATAAAATACTTTTTCTTAGACGAAAAAGATAATTCATGCAGAAGATTATAATTAAGTGTATAAAACAGACGGTATTTTTACTACCAAAAATGTACCATGTGCCTTAAAAGCTATCAACAAATGCAGATTGGCACCTGAGATGTTTAAGAGTGTCTAGAGGAAGCTGTCGAGTAAAGCAAAACGCAAGTAATCTAGCAGTATCTTCAGAACTGGCAGTGCCCACACATCTCCATATTGTGGAAAAGATTTAAAAAGAATAGCTGCTTGCCAAAAATATCTTTAAAAAATCCTCCCGATTCATGTCAACAAACTGGTAATGTGTAATAAGTAAAATTACGTCTCTTACTTGTTTGATTACATTGCAGTTATTAGTTAGCGTTATGAAACATTATTCAGAGACTAAACAAACTTTTGAGAAAAATTTGGTCCTAATGAAAAAGGCAGGTTTCTTCTAAAACCCTCTATTTGAATTTTGAGTCCCTACTCTATGCTAATCTAAAGGAATGTTTCTTTCTTTTTACTAATTCCTATTTTATTATTTTACTTAATCAAATCCAATAGAAGTGTTTTCTTATTTTCAGTTTGGAATCACTCACGACGTAGTACTAAATATAAGTGTGGCCAGACAGTATCCTCCGTACTCTCTATTAGCTATAGATAAGATCTGGCCGGAAATTGTAATGAAGTTCTCATGGCATCTTCATTCTTCTGCGCCAGATCTCCCGCTAGCTTTCAAACAATTCCAGGAACATTTAGATAATAAAGTACTCGATCGTGAACCAGATCTGAACATTAGAGTAGTATGGAAAGTAGGTAAG
The DNA here is from genome assembly GCF_049639745.1 of Rhodnius prolixus. NCBI lineage: Eukaryota > Metazoa > Arthropoda > Insecta > Hemiptera > Reduviidae > Rhodnius > Rhodnius prolixus. Next base: position 5,291,868 of record NW_027411583.1, on the reverse strand, counting down.
GATAATATAATCATAACTGAACTAGAATTTTTAGTATTTACGTCATTAATTGCTGTATCAGTAGTGCTAGTAATGAAGTGTCACAATTCAGCAAAATAGATTAATATTAGTATTTTTTGCACATCTAAAAATTGCTTTTATTTTAAGTACTTGCGTTGTTTACTTGTTGTCCTTTCTTGTATACCGTTTTAATTTCAATTACTGCTATATGTTTCAGCTGATACTGATTGTGAATTTATCATTTCACCCATCAAAAGTGTACCTCTAATTGGTGAAGTCAATTTCTTGAGGTTCTTAGGCGCTTCTCTCAGTAACAATAATGACGTTGTAACACAAACGTTAATCGATGAAAAATTGGACGCTTGTTATTGTTTATCTCGCTGTAATAACACTAATGACGATGTGAAAACGTATTTACAAATTTTATCGAATGGTTTAGAACAAAACACTCAATGGCTTTGCGGGGAGAAAGTGACAGTCGTTGATTTGGCGGCTTGGTCAGTATTTAAGCAAATGAAAAAACTTAATTTCTGTTTTCCGTTATTGAGTAATTGGTTTGAAAAATGTAATAAATATTTAGATGTCTAAGAGATTATTGTACTTATCAACATATATTAAAGTATTTTACTTTTAACCAAAATATTGGTTATTTATTTGTTTTTACCTTTCTATTTGTCCCCTAAGAAAGAAAATATTATTGTCTGTATTTAAGTCAAATCTTCAAAAATGAAGATGGAGAAATGTATGGCATTCACAAAAATTAATTAAAAGAATTCAAGTATTCTACCTTATATTACTTAGATTTAGAGTACAGATTATCTACCATACTTTTCCAGTATGCTATTATCAGTAGAAAGACAATAATTAGACCTGCTTCTATTTCCTTTAATACAAATCTTAAATAAAATTTCTGTTAGTTCCCTGCCAAATAACTTTCTTCTAGTTATGAATGTACATCACATAAGTGCTTAAAAACATTGCTTCTACATATTATTTTTCTACTTCTACTAAAAGGTGTCATAGGCTTCAAACTCTAGCCCAATTTTTAGTTCACTGGAATCTGAAAAAATTAATAAAATAGCTAAATTATTGTAATTAAGTTTATTTATTCACTGAACTGTATAGTACATTTGCGAAAAGAAAAATCCTCAACATAATATGAAATTTCATCTGGATTTTTCTACCACATACCACATATATATATATATATAGAGCTACTGTTTTACACTACTAAGTCCTATTTTCTCAGAGTTACTGAGAAAATGATGGCATTTATATTAAGAAAAATTACGTTTTAGAGACAAAGTTTTGTCATCAATAATCATATCCATAAAATTTACATTTAACTTTTTAACTCTTGAAGCTCTAATCTATTTATACAGTCTCTTGCCTCTTCTGACAGTCCACCACGCCAATCGTCAATGCCTCCGCCACTTCCTTGAGGTCTGAAGATCATTATTATCAGTAGCATGGATATCCTATAAAGTGCTACCGCTGGGTAGTTTTTTTTCCCGCTGCTCTTCACGCATATTTTCTTATTTCCTCGCTTGTATGTATGTGTACAGATTGTAAATTAATTAATTGTAATTAAAAAATTAATAATAAAAAAACAAACTGCATTTAAAGAAAAAGCATTTTTTAAATAAGAATAAACATTTTCTGCTTGGCTTATTTTTAGTAGCAGGTTTGCATCCATCATCCTATAAAGTATGGTTAATCGGGTTGAGTGATTAGCAAAATTTGGAAGCAACATGTCAAGCATACACTGCCTACCTCGACTATTACTTCATTATTTTTGCCATTTTTAAACTTTCTTTCGGCAATCTTTCAAATTTATTTTTTGTACTGTCATTTACGTACTTAATCGTATCCAGAAAAGTTCTGGCTGCCAGTCTCGCAAACGTTCTTTTGCCATATGTTTTTTTATGTACCCTCCAGAATGCTTCTGCCCCTAATACTCACTATGGTGAGTCTCCCAATTTCAGATGTTTGCTCAAGCTTAACTCCCTCTTTTTTCCGGTGTTCTGTTTACCATACTTTTAAGTCCATTTGCTTCATAATTTTCTTTTGATTCAAAATCTAGAATTTTACTCGACTTGATCGCCGAAAAGTAAGCAGGCTATCTTTGTATGCTCTTCCCTTAAGCGGATTCCCAATTTACTTCTCCAATTCCGGAGGCACACCTTAAAGTAGACCACCAATATTTTCCATTTACCTTAAGGAGTCCTTTGGATTTGGAAACTAATAGAATAACATTTTATTATCCTGCCAACCACTGAAATATAGCACTGGAATCACGTTAAACAGACGTCTCCCAACTAGTCTGGAGTTGGTTACCGCTGAAACAGCAAAAAATTGCTTGAGAAGTGTTCACTGTTGGTTAAATATAATTAAAAAAGCGCGGTGAATTATAACTACAAATCAAGAAAACAAAACTTGCAAAAATAAAAGAGAAAATTCAGATATTTTTCCACTCCGTCCACCTAAGTCCAGTTTCCCTAATATTATTTTCAAAACTCGAAAAATATAGTCCTCCTCTTTAACTGACTTTCTAAATGTTTCTGTCACCTAAAATCATCTAAGGGGAAAAAGATGTATGAACTTAAATCTTAGGATATATAATTTATGAATTAAAAATTAGCAATAGCAAGGGAACATATAAAAAGAAAATAATGAGCTCCAATTATTAAAGTGGAAAGCGCCATGATACCCAAAGGAATTTTAAAAAGTACAAGCTATAACATCTTGCAGTTCTTCTTCTTTTTCTTCATCTTTTACTTTCCCTTTGACCAAAATAAATAAAAAAAAAAATCTTGGTGGAGATTTGATTTACTCTGGTTACTTTACTCATAAATATGATTACACAATTCTTTTGATGACTAAAAATGTCATAAATTGTCAGTATTTGTATTATTTATGGCGGTGGTTAAAGGTTCAATCCTCCCTCTCATTCTCTGCGTTTTCTTCACTTTGTCTAAATTGTCTAGATAATCGATTTTTTTTTTCGGAGTAGAGGAAGTAATTCTGCTCAGTTCCATCTGTGGGTTTGCGACCTTTTTGACAGTATACTCCGATGGAAAATGACTTTCTTCCTGCAAACTTTTCTGTTAGGTTTCCTTATTTAATACATTACTTCTATCCTTTGAAACATTATCAATCCTAAAGTAGCCTGCATAATATTATTTTATCAGAATATCTAAACTATTCATCAAAAATGTTTGCTAACCACCCACAATGGTAGTTTGGGCATAATACACATCTATAATGTCAAGCATTTTACTTTTTATGATATGAGGAGTAGAATCTAGAAAAATCTTTCTTACAAAATCAAGAATAGGCAAGAGTAACGAAGTCTTATTAAAATGAATATGTGATATTCCGATCAAAAGCTCCGGCAATAATGGTTTCAGGTAATAATGGTTTTCTTCTAATCAAGAGGTTGCTGTGAGATCCGTTATTCGACATTGTTGCATTATAATAAAGAGGTGGCATTTAATAAACAAAATTATTGTGAATTTGGAAAAATGATCTCTAACTGAAACTTTGATATGATTAATTAATTAATTTTATGATAATTAAGTTTAGCTCTTTGCGAAAGAGAAGAAATAGCAAAAGATAGACCGCACCGTAGCAATTTCTGATTAAATTACATATGTTAAAAAAATTTATCACTGAGAGGAAGGAACTTTTTCCGACAATGGCCAGACAATTTCGATGGTAAAAATTTTCAATTTTGCTTTACGATTCGGATAAAATTATTATAATTTAGGTTTAACTTTTACTGTCAGTTAACAATGACCTTCCAAAAGTTTTTGATAAAGAACCAGAAACCTATTATAATAAGAAAGATTTTTTCTTAAAAAAGATTTAGCAAATTTCTGTCAGCCAACAAAACTTATTGCTCTTCGACTGAATTGAAATGATTCATTTTACTACTACGAATTATTTTCTAGCAACTAAATTTGAAATGGAGTTAAAAAATAAGTATAAAGTGTATGTGGTTTCTTTAAACTTTTTTGGTGCTTTAGAAAAGGAAGCACTGGAAATATGAACGCTGATAACGCTAAATGTTTAGTCCCTTTTCCCCATTTAAACACCTTTACTCCCTAGAAAATAAATTTAACAAAACATTTAGACAAACAGATAAATTGTTTGTTTTCATAATACAGAATACGATTTCTAATAAACAAAAAAATAATAATAACTTTCATACCTAAAATTGACTTTTGACGACTTTTCGATTTTTTAGGAGTTTGAGACTCAAATTTTGCAGCAATTTTAAGATAAAGTCGAAAATATCTTTGTATTTTACGTGCTGCAATACTGCATCTAATCCTGTATAACTTTTTATCCCATAATTGTTTTTCATAAGCATGTTTATCACTTTTGTGTTTTAAATAATCAATATGTTGATCGGAAAAGACTTTCTGAAAAAAAAATATATATGTATAAATACATATTTGGTCCATGACCATGGTGATTGTCTAGTTTATTTGTAAATATGTTAAATTTGTAGTATTCAAGGTTTATGTATAATTCAATAAAGACTATTACTACTAAATACATATTTAAAAAGTTTATGTATCCTTTGAAAACATTTAAACATTGAATTTCAGCAGACTAATGAAAGAAAAAAAAAGAGGCAACTTATTTATGACATTACGATAGATCTGTGATTTAAACTAAAAAAAAAAAAATGTGATTTTACCTCAGCGTAAGCCAAATCTAATCTTAATTTTTTCCATTTATTTGAAAGTTCACCCAGATAATGTTTCTTTTCAGTCATATCCTTATCATACTTGTTTATCAACGCTTCAAGTTGTGTGTTCTGCCTGAATCTGTAGCGAGATCAGAATAATGAGCAAAAAAAAAAAAAAAAAAAATGAATAAATAAAGACAAAAAATTTACCAAACCTATTTGAAGAAAAGATATTTCAATTAATAGTATCATAATTTATTTATTACATACTGTTTTCTGCTTTTTGAATAAATAATTTTTCGCATTATTTTTTTTCCATTACAGTCTGTTTTTTGTCAATAACAATTTTTGGTTTACCTTTAAATTTATATATATTTTTGCAACTACTTGAGTCCATAGTGCCCGCCCACAGTCAAAATTCTTAGCTTATAAATATGCACAAATTCATTCACATTTAGAATTATTACTAATCATACTACCGGAAGTTTATTGAACACCATTCATCGTCGTAAGTTTTAGGCGTACATTTCTTTCAGCACACAATAGGGCAAGAGACCTTAAGCCAGTCTTAAATAAGTGCTGAGAGAATACAGCTATTTCCTCTGCTCGATTCTTCAATAATGAGACTGATTGTTCAAAAAGGATAAATCTCAGTTTACCAAAAGATAGATATGAAAGCCAGTTTCAGTAATATCGTGAAGCGACATGTGATAATCGAGTTCTGATGAAGTTAATACACTTCTGGAATAGTTGTGGTACGCCTTTTGAAGCCAACTCAGTGCTGCGTGTTTTGTACAGACTACAATGACCCAATCGTACAACTATCTTAGTTTTTCTAAGCAATTCAATCTTCAGCCTAGCCGCTAACACTTCGAATCCAACAAAAGCACACAAGTAGAGAGGTGATCGAATGAGCTATTGCTGTATTATACGTTACATATTTTTTCTTTATATTATATAATAATATACAATATTGTCTGCTGTGGCCAGAGTTAAAAAAATAAATAAATAAAATGGAATTACAGTGGCGCAATTATAATTGCTCTGTACCTTACTTCAATCCACCTAAGTAAACGGAATTTATGTACTTTTTATGAATTCTAGTCAGAAATGTTTTGTAGATAAGTTGTACTTATACAAAAAAAAAAAAAACAAACAAAAAAATACTTTAGAGTTCTCGCTTGGGATTCTTGATCTGCATTCGTATTTATTAATGATTCTAAAACTGCTTTTTTCTCTTTAAGGATTTCCAATTGTTTCTTTTCATTTACGTCATGTATCTTCCATTCCCACTCCATCTTCCGTTCAAATAGCATCCTGAAAAAAAAATTACAAGTTGCTTGACCTCAGCAATTAATTTTCAACGTATATTGTAGCAATGGCAAAACATTCAATTTCCTCGGTTAAAAATAATAATTCCTTGAATCCATTATCACTAGAATGATTTATACCGAAAATTTATTTGTCTATTTCCATACTTACGTATTCTTTTCTAAACTTTTGCGTAAGACTTCACGTAGTTCTATTGTATCGCTTTCAATTTTATCAATTTGTTTTTGATTACCAAAAACGATTTTAGTTTTCTCGTCAGTAAGTTTCAACACTATAGATTGTAATTTATTAATTTCATCTGTAATACCAGAACTTTCGTTGATGATTTTCGAAATATTTGATTCAGACATACGTTCTTGACGTGGCGTTGTACTCATACGATCTAATAAAATATTAAAAAATAGATCCAACGCTTTCACTAAATCTTGAATATTATTTGGTAACTGCAACAATTAAAAGAAATAGTTACTTGACTCAACGTATTGCACAGGTAACTATTTATGTTTGAAATTATTTAGATCTTATTCTAGCTTAATTAATTAATGGTGATTTATAAAATTGCCTGGACAAATTATTATATTAATATTATAATATGCTAATTTTCACTTAAGAAGTTGGTTAATAAACATTGTGAAGTACTCTAGTATTAATAATTTAAACTTACGTTCAAGTTTTAAACTTTCTTTTGCAAACTAACTTAGAAATCAACATTTTTTACTTATTTCTGGTTATCAAGAGAATAGGAAGCAAGAAAAGTTCTAAAAACTTCCAGTTTTAAACGTTTTGTGGCTCCTTCAGGTTTTACAACTTCATTCATTGCTTTTACAATTTAGAGTGAGTTGAGCGAAGAAGGCTCTTCCTCAATCAAACAAAAATCTGTTGTGATCATTCTGGGCTAAATTGGGTCAAATGCCTTTTATGCTTGTACTTTCCTGGCCTTGACGGATTAGGACTCTCAAACCCCTTGGTCCCGGTTAGAAAGTCTGTCGTAAATGTTTGAGAGCGACCCAGCAAGACCTCTTTCGGCTGTTCTTGTGAGAGATTGCACGCCGCAGAAGAGTTTTAGTCGCAGGTAAATTTAGTTAGACCCTTCCCGGTCCAGTACCTTCAAACTCCACCACAGTGTGGTGACAAAGTGACCAAAGCATTATAAGTGAAAGTTCAATTGCTAGATGAAGCCATCACTGAAAATCCAAAACCGTTCAGAATGAAAGAAATCAAGCATGCCAAGTCGGATGAATTAATTGAAACCGTTTTCTATAAATTCTGATTTTATCTGAAAACTGAGAGAATAATTTTGAAACGAAGTTCAAGTATCATGCCTAGTCGTCTTTTTATTGTTCCAGTCTTGCTCAATATGTGTATTTGTATCATGCTTTTCTACCGTTGGGCTACTGACACATGTAATTTTTTCTTATAAATGTCTACGAGAAAGTATATTTTCCTCTCAGCAAAAAAACTTAAAAAAAAAAAAAAATACCTCTCCAAATATTGCTTTATCACAAACATCTTTAATTTTATCTTGCTTATATAAGAAATCAATGGCTAAATTTAGTTCGTCATATGAATTGTCTATGCCTCGAAACTCGGATACATAATTGTTAAAAAAATCTTGAAATTCCTGTACATTTGCATAGTCAAATTCCACTGTATTCTCCCCTTTCGGTTCATCTATATCTTCCTTGGGCTTATATTTGACAATTAAGTGTCTAATATTTTCGAAATCTTGTTTACTGTCCAACAATTGTGAAAGCAATTTGCAATTTTCGTCCAACAAATATGGCAGACAAACCTATAAATACATAATAAACTTGTGTTAAAAGTTGCAATTTTAGTTGTAGTACTTTAATTAACCCTAAGAAAAGTAATTTGAAATGATAATTTCATTTAATTCTTAATTAGTTTCTATTCGCTTAAAAAACTGCGAAACTCCAGGACTATTCTGACATTAAAAAAATAAAAATATTAATTCTATCAACCACGTTTTCTACACTGTTTTGGATTTGGGACCAAAAAACTGTCGGAACTGCACATGGAAAACACGTCTCACCCTTGACCTCTCCTTTACTTCCGGATCTATCACATCCATTACCACCCTAATTCTGTAAGGACGTCATCACATCCTTATAGAGTAACATCTTTCGTCACCTCACAAAATCTCTGGATTCAATATTGTAATTTATTCTTTGTTTATTATCGTAGCACTTTAATTCTCCTTGTAATTCCTTGTCATTTTTGTATATTTCTTTAACTATTTAGTCTTTTCTATTTTTGTTTTATATGTATAATAAACTATTTAAAAAGTCACATCAATATTCTGTCATCGGCTGCATGTATCACCTTCAATCTTCAATACCTCCACAACACTCTCTTCCCCATGTATAGTATGTCTTATAAGTTCTTTTCCATATTTATATCCTCAATTTCAATTTTAATTTAAATTCTTCTGGAGTTCCTGATGAAGGACACCAGAGGCGTCCGAAACTTTGAACTTTCAATAGAAAATTTGTGTTTCTAGGTTCCAAAAGTAACAAGTGCATAACTTATCATTATAACTAGTAACCTCGGTCCGACATCCAGTTTATTCATCAGAAATATATCAATTTGCTTTTTTATGGTGGAAAGGCGTCATCTCGCTTCGCTCAAGTTTCTCATTTTTGTGCCTTGATTGGTCCCAGCTTGCCACACACTTCATCCCTCTAGCTCCGTGTAAAGGCAAACGGCATACCTCCTTGGGATCAAGCTGTAACTGACTAACTACACCGATTTAGTACGCCTACATATAGGCTCAGAAAACTCTTTCCCCGGGTGTCCCACTGTTCATTGGACCCATCTCCAACTCAGACTGTGTATGATAAAATGTGTCTCGCGTACCTTGACAGATTACGATATGAGGTTTCTGTCACTTAGAGACCAAAAGAGATAGTATTCAAAAACGATTGGTAGGAAAACCAGAACCTTGTAAGAATGCAAGGTTGTTCTCAACAGAACTGCAAGGGATCATCTCAATAAGCTTTTTCTCTCGTAACTCTAGAACTCAATAGGGCGCGGATACACGGTAGGGCATGTTAGCATGGTCGCATCGGTGTCCATTTTAGGTTTGTAAGTTAGCAAGACTTACTATACTTGATTATCCATACAATAAGGTGTAAAATAAATTATATTTATGAAGTCTAAATAAAATGGAGTATATTTTAGAGAGAGAAAAAATAATGGCAAAATTTGATAATGTTGAATTACCTACATTTTAAACTTGCAATTTTGATTGAAAACGAACCATAATAATAGAGTAGAGTAGTTCCATTGATGACCGCGTTTATTAAAACCATTACTAATTCCAAGAAATTAATTAATTAATTCTATTAATAATCTAAGAAAAAAATTGTATTTAACTAAAAATGAATACAGTCAACTCACCGCAAACTTGAACTTGTATAGCGTCTCACGCAGGATTTGCTTAATTTTATTAACTTCCACCTTATATACAATATCTGAGGTATCAAATTTAGGTATGTCTGAGTAAGTACCAGTTTTTTCTGAAGAGAAATCTTTATAAATCTTAGCGCTTTCTGTTAAAAATGAAAAAAGAGTAAGCCTTGCATTCATTAACTTGTAACTAACTAAACTAAGTTATTAAATGAAAATACCTCCTATCTTCTTCAGCTTGTTTGCCATTTTTTTTATTGATGAGAAAATATTTATAATATGCTAAAAATTATTCTATAATGAACAATTCTGAAATTACTATATAAAAGTCTAAGTTTGCTGAAATTGTTTTATTAGTATCTAGGAAACCTTTCTCTTAACTCGTTCTAACTTTTGTTTATTAGTATCTAGGAAACGATTATTTTTTTTAGCTAGCTCTAGGAAATAAATTATTTTATATTATCTAAAAAAAAATTCGACAATACAATAACTGATGCTGTCTAAATTTGTTAGTTGTATCACACATTCTCTGTTTTATTTATTTATTTATTATTTATTTTTTTTTGACAATACATTATTAGTTAAAAACACTGTTGTTTCCCATAAAGTAGCAACACCAAACATAGAAATTTGAACTTTCTGCGATATTTTCAATTTTGAGATACACCTACTCAGACAGATATATATAATCGTCTTAGGGGATCTCAAAATATTATATTGCATGAATGTAATACCCCTCGAGAGAGATAACTTTCCGAAACTTTCAAAGGTAAAAAAAAAGAAGAGAGAAATACATTATGAATTAATTTTATTATAAATTCTTATATATATTTTTTTTCTTCTTCACTATGGCCTTCTATTTTCTACAGCTTATTTGCATCTAAATATTATCTATTTATATAATAATTATTATATAAAAAGAGCGGAGGTGAGGGCGAAATTTCAGTACTTCAATGTTGCATTATTTGATAAAAGTCACCTTGTGAGTTTTTTCAAATGCAACATATTTAAATCTAAGGAAAGACAATGTAGGACCAATTAACTATAATAATTAAAGACATGGTATTTACAGTGAAGGATAAAAAAAAAAAAAAAAAAAATACAAAATTAACATCCTTAAAAATTTTCTAAACTTGAAACTTCACTTATCAGTACAATGATAATTTAAAGGAAAATAAAATAATAATATTTTATTTACAAAGATTTGAACATTTCAACGGTTATTTACACACAAAAAACTTCTTTTTTTTTTTTTTTTAGTTTAACCTAATTTATTACAACTATTTTATCTCAATTTTGATAAATAGAAAGTCTTAAGAACTGAAATTTTATAAAATTTAATAAAATTTCTAACAATTTTCTTAAAAATAAGACAAATTATTTTGAATGAAATTTATAGTATTATTGTTATTTTATCATTTTTTAAAATAAAAGATGCAATTAGGCCTAATGTGAATTAGATAAAATAATTATCACAGAACTCTAAAAAGTATAAAAGGGATTCCACTTTTAGAATCCAAAAAGTAGAAAAGTTTTTATTAAATTTACAAAATTGCATTATTATTCTATTTAATTTTCAGTACAAAATGATGTAGAAGTAATACTTTCTACGTTCATCTTTACTTTATATAAATTCATTATTATTAATATTATTTATTTTTACAAAAAAAAAAAAAGTTTGAAAATACAAAAATAAATAAATATTAAATTCCCTGCATTACATGTTTATTTGTTATAAAGTAAACATATTTACCAGGCTTTTCTCTCACAAATCAACATGAGAGTCTCTTGATGAATTAATTAAGTAAAAAATTACTCCTGCGGTAAAGTAGAAGAGGCGTCATTTTTTTTCGGAAGTGTTTTTAAGCTTTTATTTACGAATATTTACATAAGGCTTTTTTTAATTTCTTAATTTTTTTAAAACCTTTCACTTCCAACATTATTTACATTTTGATTGTCAATTTCTTCCTCTTCTACTTTACCAAGTGGGTATTATACGAATGATGAAAATCCTGGCAAAGGTGCCCTAGATCTGGCCATATTATTCATAATTATCTGTCCACCGTTTAAACTAACCACTGCGCTACCTTCTGGCTCTGAATCTGTATAACTGGAATAATTGCGTACAGGTTTCTGGCGTTTCCATGATTGACGTAATGAATCATTCACGTTTGCATAATGATTTACGAAACTGTGCGGATCCGATCTAACACTTTCATTTTCACTTTCAGAACCCTAAAAAAAAGAGGTGAGAGGAAAAATGATTTAAAATATGTATAATTTTACATAGGTGACAAATAAAGAGTATTGAATATCCATACTTGAGAATCAGTAGAGCTAATTTCTGAAGGTTTTTCCGTTAAACTACTATCGTCTGGATTTTCATCGTATGCTTTAAGGCTTTCATCGTCACTGTGATAGGCGACTGAAGCTGGAGATGGTCTAGGCGGAGATTTAGCTAGTACCGGTGCTGCAGTCGATCTACCCAGTGTACCTCCTCGTTTGCCACGATATACTTCCATGGCCAATTCTTGCCGGTCGTCAATATCCATTGCCATTGATTCTTCTAAAGTTTTCTGAGCTTCTTCTAAACAAAACAAAATTGTAGGAGCATGATCTACAACATTTTACATACGATGAAAGATTGGGCGAAATCTTAAAATATCTTGGAATAGAACACGATACTAGACTATGCTGTACTTCACTCGTAACTTTAAAACTGAATCCGATCTTAATCTTTAGAAATCTAATTAACCAAGGGAAACCCATAAAACTGCAATGGTGTTGACTCCTGAATCCTGAATGCCCCTATATCTTAAGTAAGACTTTTACAACTTACACTTCTGGTGGATCGAGGGGTAATAAGATTAATTGCGATATTGCAAAATAAAATTGAATATCAAAATTCACAGGAAATTTGAAGGATCCAGAACGAAGACCACAAAGACAGAACAGATTTAGAGATAACCTGTAGACAATGGATGCTGGACTTATCGCACCAACATGTACAGAAAACCAACATGCAACAGACCAACGGCTTCCCGGGCCATATTGAAAGCCTTAAAACAACAATTAATGTCAATTTTCAATGTAAATTTTGTGCTTTTTTTATTTCAGCACCAACTGTCTGAAGATAGGAATAATAACTTAAAGAAATTATTAAAAGCACAGCACAAACATATTCTGCATTCTAAAGAAACCAACAGATCAAAAAAATCATTTCAAAATACGAAATGAATTAATATTGAAGCCTAAGTCTTTAAGGCTACAATTTCCATTTTTAGTTAAACATAAGAAAATGAGTTTTAAGTATAATGCGACTTGAACAAGAGTACATCGAGGGTCCCTTTTTGTGAATGAGTTGGAAAAACTTCAGTTTTCACATTTTTGGAACGAATTCTACTCTACAACTCTAAAGAGAGGAACCCCTGTGGAACAGAAATAAAGAGCAATTACAAATATTTTTTCAAAATACTTTGCCAAAGCTGTACAAAAACGTAAGAATTTACATCGGATAATTTAAAAACCAACTCAAAAGTTTTTGAGTTCGCAAGGAGAAAAGGAGAAAGAGAGGCTTTTTAAAATATCAGAAGAAAGAAATACGAATACAAAAGTGAAAAATTGAATAAAAGAAGGCTTAAATATTTTCTTATTCAATTTTACTTATTTTTTGAAAAATGCGTTTTGTTGCAGTTTTAACTTACGTTTGTATTTATAACTTTTACTTTTCACACAAAGCACTGCTATCACCATAATGATAATGATAATTGATGTGGCTGCAACAGCGACCATAAACCATGTCTGCCGGTAAAATGGTTTCATTTGAAGATAACCATATTCTAAATATAATTTCGAGGGGGTTAAAATCTGAAAAATAGATAACACTTTTTGAAAACACTTCGTTTATATTAAGATCATCGTCAATAGAAAGTACTTTAAAACACTTACATTAACATCAGAGTATGCCGGGTAACTAATACCAAATTTATTATAAGTTATTAGCCGAAAATTGTAAGTAGTTGAAGGCAATAAATTTTGATAAGAGACACTAAATTCTTGAAGGGGGCCATTACCAGTTCTAGTTACTGTTGACCATCTTGTATCGTCTGAAATAAAAGAAAAATATTGCTTGGTTATACATTGACGTTGGAAATCTTACTTTTTCAAATTCTACTCAAAGTTAAAATCTGAATACTCTATCTTTATAATTAATATTATATTATTACAGAGTAAAAGTGAACAAACTTCAGTACGAAAAATTACAATATTGGCACTAGTGCAGTTAGTTTCAAATCTACTTAAAAACAAGTTAGCTTTATTTAATATTTCTTACAATAATTACACATTAAATATAATTACGAATGATCGAACAGATTAATTAGTGTGTGTTGAGGACATTTCAATAATCATTCTGATTTAAGAAGACATCTATCTCTAATTAGACTTTTAACAGAACCATTTTTTAGGATACGAAAGAGGAAGCATCTTTCATTTCTGGATAGCTTGGGTTGTAAAAGACTGAGTCATTCAGAACAGGTTGACCGTGAAAGAGCCTTGAGCTATAGGCGCTTATGGTAATTTGGATTCCAATTAAGATTTTTTCGGTCTACTGGGAATCCGGGTTAAATCCTTACCAGGGAATTCGCCCTTAGTGGAGTAGGATTGGTAGTGTGCTTTTGACCCTTCCCTAGGTAAAGCTACGTCATCTTTAGACAAAACGAAGGGATTTATCCTTTCCTTTAGAAGTAACATTAATACTACAAAGTTGTTAATGATCATAAAATAGATTTTTGTTTTGAACAATACAGTCATTGGATCAACAAGAGAATTTTAGTGAAAAGAAGTAAATATTGAAAAAAAAAGAAGTTTTTAAATTCAAAAGTACAACATTTATGTTAGCTGACTAATTCCATAGTTTTGCCTAACAGCTTAAAAAACAAAAACCCTCATTTCAATGGCCACATAATCAATATCTAAGTTATATTGGAATTTTTGCGTCAATTAACTTATACTACAGATGTGAAATTTAATAATTTATAAAGTTTTTACAACATTGCAGAATATTTTTACTTTTTAATTTAAAAGCAACAACACCAGGAAACAACAACAGGTAATAGTTGAAAGAAACTCAACAATTATTTTTATGTTTGTTTTAATCTATCTTTTACAAAAACCAGTGCCAAACAAATTTTTTTCATAGTTTTACTTACACCAATTCCACACAATTCCCACTGTAAAAATAATTTTAATATCTTAATAGAAGTATTTCACTTAAGAGTACAATTATTGAGATCTAAGATTCATAATTAACTTCATGAAGGGGCAATGAGCTGCAAATTTAGAAACTAATGATAAATTTGGATGTTAACACTCCCACAACTTTTTGTTACTGGAACTCTCAAAGTTTTTTCAAACTACTTTGCGTTAATGTTAGTTCAGTGCAATAGAAGGATTTTTGAGAAAGGAGTGACGACCCGAAACGTCACGTTAATTTGCACGTCAGTTTGCAAAAAAAAAAAAAAAAAAGAGGTGACTTAAGAGGTTATCATTTCTAGTCCATAGTTTTTATTCATATTAGAATTTCAGCAAAAAAATTCTGATATCAATAATATAAACTGCGAAAAATAAGTATAACAAACAAGTAGAAATTAGAGCAGAGAACAAGGAGTATTTCAAAATATTGATGATTATATTTTTGATAATATTCTCATTTAAAAAACTATCCTTTGAGTATTATCACGTGAGAATAGTATTCTGTCACCTAAGGAGTAATACGCAATGCAAGAGTAATTTTTGACATCAAGATAAAATTTATTTATAAAATTAACAGACTTTACCAACCTTTCCTTTTACTTTGTATATAATAGCCAAGTATGGGCCCTTTTCCTGAAGCACCATTAGACCAGTGCATTTCTACACTGGAAACAGTTTTCCCAATAGAAAATCCCCTTGGGGTACTTGGCGAACCTTCTTGCGGACCTGTTGTAACATTTGCTCTAATTGGTGGTCCATAATCTATTGTCTCAGCTCTAACAGCAAACGTATAAGTAACTTCTTCTTCTAAAGTCTGTACTTCTAGTTTTGGTTCAGATACTTTTTGCTTAACTTGTTTACTAAATCCTTAAAAAAAAAAAAAAAAAAAAATTAATTACAATGCAAGCTATAATGAAATTGTTTTATTTCAAGTCAGCCTTCAATACTTACTATCATTCTGTTCTGCAGTTTCATACGTGACAATATAACCTCTAAGTTCACCATTACGTTTCTTAGGAGGATCCCAAGAAACTAATAAACTTGTCATCGTGATTTCTGAAAACCTTAAAGATCTAGGAGGTCCAGGAAGGCCCTAAAATTTGAATCACAATCATTGATCAAGGTTTAAAATGAAAATGGTTGCTTACGCCAAAGGGAAAATAAAAATCATGATAATAAAAAAATACAAAAGTAAATCTGATTTTTAACTTTTAAACAAAGCACTCATGTCAAAACAGCAATTTTAGTCGGAGTGCAAGCTTCTGTGATTTATCGCTTACACATAATAGGTTCGATGGTTAGCCTGGAGGAAAAATTAAAACGGTGTATTGCCAAAAGGCTAGAGATCCCTTTGCGTAATTACCTTTAGTGCATTTGGTCCAAGTTTACGCACAAAGGGGGTTGCTGAAAGAAGAAAATTTTAAATACAAAAATTCTATTGGATTTAGGAATAAGGGAATCAGAGCTTTAAATTTCGCCCTTATTTTGACACAAGATTTTTTTTTTTTTTTAACTTATTTTGGCAGTTGATTTTTCTTTGATTTTTTCATCTTTTATATTCACACGTTTACAAAAAAAGGAGACAATCCTGTGTGCTGAAAAAAGGTGGTCAAGAATTTTTAATAAAATGCCTAAAATTCTAATTTAGAAAATTACCTGAAAAGTTCTAACGGTTACAGGAGCAGATCTTGGCCCATCTCCTGCTGGATTGAAAGCAAGTATTTGTATTTTGTAAGTAGTAAATTTATCCAGAAATACAAGGCTGTGAGATGTGTAGGAAGCTGGTACAACTTCAGTTTCTTCTTCAACCTTTTCTTCTGGTGAGAGCTCTTGTGGTGAATCAGTCATTAAATAAAATATCTAAACAGAGGATTTATTAACATTTAGTTTACAGAATAATAGAATTTTTTAAACAGTACAACTTTAGTAATAATCTCACTTTATATCCAAGCAGATCGCCGTTTTGCATACTACTTTGTGGTGGGGTCCAACTAACTTTAATTTCAGTAGGTGATACTGGGGTGGCATTAACTTTTTGTGGTTGACCTGTAGGAACAGCCTCACCGACATACACTGTTACAGGAGTACTTAACGGTCCTACACCTTCTGAGTTAAAAGCAGCCACTACAATTTCATAATTATGATCTCTTGTTAAATCGGTGAGTACAACTTTTTTGGACTGTAACAAACGAGTAAAAAAAAAGGTAATATTAAAAAGTTAAAAATAAAAAAACATTTTATTAAGAGGAGTATCCCTGACCTCCACGCCTTGAACCTCTTGTTTAGGGGTAGTCTGAAGTGATGTTGGGAAGTCAGAGAGTGGTTGAAACATGATTCGATATCCGCCAGTTTGTTGGTCACCGCTCCAATATGCAGCCGATATCGGTATCCAGTGCACCTCTACACTAGTCGTGGTGATCGGCACTACTCTGACACCAGTTACAGCTCTGCTTGGTGCTAAAATGTGATTCATTTAAAATAACACTTTTTTTTTTTTGCGCTGACTTAAACATTGCAAAAAAGTGAAGTAGAATTAAACGTACCAGCTGGTAAAGTTCTCACTTGGGCACTCTCCGGACTCCAGCCACTAGGACCAATATCATTCGTGGCTTGTATTCTGAATCGATAAAGTGTAAAAGGCTTAAGATTTGTAGCAGTGAACGATGTAACCTGAGGATCCAACCTGTCGGTCAATCCAACCCATGGGCCTACACCTTCCGATACTTCCACAGTGTAGTATCTAACAAATTTATTATTTTAAATCTTTATTTATGTAATTTACAGAAATAAAATCATTTCAACAAAAAGAAATATAGACATTAATGCTTAAACTTAAGTTGTAGGAGTGAGTAGACCAGCACAATTGGAAAAAGTGTAATTATTTTTAATTCAAATATCACGTATTAAACTCATTTTTTGAAACCTTGTTCTCGAAATATGTCAAATCTACGTAGTTGTAAAAATATTACTCCTGAAAACGATGATGTTACCTGTATTTTAAAGCAAATTTTATAGAAAAAGAGAAAAAAAATGGCAGTTTTTTTTAACGTTTCAAGTTTTTTCGTGCAGATTTTGACGATCAACCCTTATACAACTGTCCTACCTGATAGATTTAATATTTTAATACTTATCACCCACTTCAGTAAATATGTTTTCAAAAATATGTAAATTATCTAAGGAAATTGACTGCTGTACGTTTTGGAAAGTTCTTTAAACCTGGATCATTTATAAACTATTATTTGTATTGCTTTAACTTTGCAGCTAAACGTTCTTCTGACAGTTGAAAAACTTTGGTGTAGTCTGGGAGCACAAAGACAGAGAGGCATCAAACCAGTTACTAAATATAAAAAAGGATGTGGGGGATGTATGCAGTATGCACAATTTCTTCACAAAAACTTTCGACAGAAGTCTCTAACATAATTTCTTCAGTAGAAAATTAAAAACTAGGAAACCTTCAAGCCTACATTTTAACTAAATACAAAACTTTAAATCACCTTAATGGTGCATATCCATCTCTACCAGGAGTCCAACTGAAAGTTATTTGAGTAGCTTGCAACTGGCTTCTTGATATTTGAGGTTTAGAAGGCGGTTCTGGTGCATCTCTGTTATTAGTAGTATAGACAAGTGCAGTTGCAACTTTACCCCAGCCTAATCTTGTCTGAGCACCAACGGCGAATAAATAATTCTTTTCAGCTTCAAGCTCTGTTACCCTGAAATTTTGTGAAGTGAATTAATAAGCTGATTAGCTTTAATACTGGAATACTAAAACTAATCTGTAATAAATTGATAAAAATCAGTACCTGTAAGTTCTATCTGATGGAGGAAATTCTCTTGAATAATTAGTGGAAGGAGAGCTGGAATGTCCCGAATCTTGTAAGGTATAAGTAATTCTGTATGCAATTATTTCTCCATTAGGCTCCTCAGGTTCATCCCAAATAATGCGAGCAGTTGTCAGTGAAACATCAGGGAAAGATACATTAGATGGAGGACCAGGTACTAAAAAAAAGTATTATATGAATTGATGTAGTTTTTTTTAGAATTTAAAGTGATGTTGCAAAAAAACAATAAATTACATACCATCCTCAAAAGTTTGAACTCTTTCTGGCGGCGATGATAATATACCATCTCCAAGTCGGGTGTACGCTAACACTTGTATACTATACACTTGAAATTTACGCAGCTCGGTTAAAGTTGTCGTAAACGTTTTGTTAGAAGGAATGTCTTTAATTTTTGCAGCTTGATTTCTAACACCACCATAGAACACTTTAAAACCTTCAATCTGACCATTGCGATGTTCTTTTGGTACATCTCCCCATTTTACAACAATTGTTGTAGATGAAGTTGTATTTGCTTCAACATCCATTGGACCAAATGATGGAACTATAAAATATAATTTTTTTTTTGTTTTTAAAAAGAAAATTATAATTGGTCAAACAAAATAATAACAACAATAATAAAAACAAGTTACCTGATTCACGAGTCCTTTCCAAAGCAGCTGGACTTGGCAGAGAAGTTCCAACGTCATTGAAAGCAGTCATAATTACTTGATATTGGGTATATTCTTCTAGGTTATTTAAAATATGAGAATTAGCAGTGTGATCTTCAATTGTTATGCTTTTAAAATCTGATGTTCCAATCTCTGCGTATGAAATATTGTAACCCCTAGCGTTTCCAAACCATTCAACTTGTTGTAGGGGCTGCAAAATAGGATGATTTCAATTATCATATGTTATATCTTTCTTCTACTTAAGTTGAATAAAACAAAAAAGTAAATTACTAAGAGAGGCAGTTTATGATTGTATTTTTTTTTAAATCCCTGCCCGGCTTTGGATGTTCTTCCAAGAGTAAGCTTAACTGACCTATTTTTAGGTTTTGAACACTAACGTCCCTTTTACCAATTCCTGATTTATACTTTCGGCATGGAGTGACGGGAGAAGAGAAATTGAGTATGGTTCAGAGGGTTGGTGATTGGTTGGTGACGGAAGAAAGTTAATAAGAATTTTTCACAAATCAAAATAGACTTACAATCCATCTAACTCGAAGCTCTGTAGCGCTCATCGCTCTAACAGTAACATTCCTTGGAGGATGGGCTGGTGGGGCTTGTATAGTCTGAAATTCTTTTGTTGGCTGAGATGGTTCAGATTCTCCTACAACATTGCTGGCAATCATTCTTAACATGTACACAGTGAACGGCATTAAACCTTTTACTGTTACCGTATTTCCTTCTGGGTTGCACACTTCTTGAATAGTGTACCAAGTTGTATTTCTAGCAGTTTTTGCCTGAAGGGAAAAAACATTATACATATTTCCGCCACTACATTATAAATATTAAAGAAGATATTAAGTACATCCTAATATATTTAAAAAAATTATATAATATTTCTCATTAAAACAAAATTTCTAATCACTGAATAAAATCAATTTTACCTCAACAGTCCATTTGGTGATTGAACTGTTTCCATCAAAACCAGGTGTAAACTGTAGAACTACTGAGAAAGGTTCTATATTTGTTACAGCTAATTTTGAAGGAGGAGAGGGCAGAACTGGTTCTACTCCTGATTGGATGGTCGCTTCCCTCACTGAGCCAGTACCTTTACTTGTTTTGGCAGCAACAGAAAATTTGTAATGGGTCGTAGCCTGAAATTTACAAGAAAATTTAAAATATATTTTTTTATTTCGAAGGCCCCAAATTCAAGTACCAACAATATATGCAATAAAATTTATAAAAAATATAAATATATTTTATAATATTCTAAGTTTAAAAGCCAAATTCTATCTTCTGCTGTCAGAAGGCCCAGTAACGTTTCACCAAGTGATTAGAGAAAGCCGTGGGAACATTTACTAGGTAATTAACCTTCCGCGTAGCTACGTCACGGCGAATTTCCGCCGGGCATAGGGCAATCTAACCTCCACCGATTACGGTTCTTTTTTTATACAAAGTCTTTGTTTACTGGTCCTTTAAATAGCAGTGTTACTAGAATGGATCCAGCCCACTTGATAGCTTTCGGTTGTTCAAGTAATGAAGAGATACTCCTGGAAACCTAATTCTACCAAATGTTTGAAAGCCCTAGGGAAATCGATCATTCCCTCCGGAATCGGCATAGGAAAAACTGAGTAATATACTGTGTCATAAAAACTGAGTTTAGGGAAAGTTTTAAGAAATCTGTGAATTAAAAGTTATTCTAAAAAAAAAATCAATAAAAAGTAATTGCCCATTTTTACAGGCGGGCTTTACGTCCAACAACCAAATTAGGTGTGATGGACAACGGAAGAATCAATATCTAACGCTTTCTTAGTAAGAGAGAATAATAAATATGTAACTAGCTAGATCCAAAAACTTTGCCCAAAAGTAATATTTGTCTTAATAGGTTTACCTGCAGTTGTTCAATTTTTATACTGGTAGTGTCTGATGGTAGTTCTTCAATTTTTAAAGTTTCCGGACGATCTTTCATAGCATAGGATAATGTGTATCCAGTTAATACGCCATTTGGATGAGTGGGTGGACTCCAAACAACTTTAACCGCTCTATCAGATACATCTTCAAATTGTAAGTTGACAACTTCATCAGGGACTAAAAAAAAAAGAAGACAAAATAAAAATATGTAATGTATGATTAATGTATCAATTAAAAACCAATATTTTAAGTATAATTTATATCAATACCATCTTCAAGTGTTGTAATTTGAACAGGTTTGCTTTGAATACCATCACCAGGGTCGGTGAAACATAGTACAGTGATATTATATTCTGTGTATTTTTCTAAGCCATTCATAATTGCGCTCTGTTCCTCTAACGGATCTAACAGGCTTGGCGGCACCGTAATAGAATGTACTATGTTGTTGCCTAAAGCAAAATATAACAATACATCATATATAGGTTCTGCTTAATGGGAACTTAGCTTTAGACTATGTAAGATTGTTTTTTTTTTTATATATATATATATATTCTAAAACTGGCGATTTATCCTTATTTTTTACCTTGATAAGCTTGCAGTTTATAACCTTGGTTAATACCATTGATTTTCTGTGGATTTGGCGGCTTCCAAGAAACTAAAACTGCTGTAGAATTTACAGCCGTCACTTTAACGTTAGCAGGTGGAGCTTCGGGTACTGCAATTATTCATAAGCAATAATTCAAGAAAAAATAAATAAAAACTGCAAATTTAACCAATCATTAATTCAAATAAAGATGTATACCTCCTTCTTTGGTCTTTATTTTTATACCATCGCTATATACTCCAACGCCTTTATTATTATAAGCTGCTATTTGTAAAATGTAATCTTTCCATGTTATTAAATCTTGAATTAGAAAATTTCTTTGGGCCTAAAACAAAAACATTTGCAATATTTAAATATACAGTACTATCTACAAACATAAATAAATAAAAATAAAGAATCCCAAAACTTACTTCATTCGTAACATTATGTGTTGTCCATGGGCTGTGATTATAACCAAATAATCTATAACGAATCATATAACCTAATATTTGTCCATTTCTATGTTCTTCTAAAGGAGGTTGCCATTGAGTAATTATTTCTGAGGAAGATCTAGCGGATCCAGCAAAACCCAAAGGAGGGCCAGATGGTGCTATAAATTACAATGAAAAATTCGGCTTAAAATAGCACAAAAAAATTGTTCTACATCCTGGATCTGCAATTACAGATATCTACCACTAAATTTTTTGTAAAACGTGTTTCATCAAACACTGTAAGCTTCAAGTTTTGGCCCTTATAAAAATAGCATGTCTTCTCTAGATTTACAAGAATATCATGCGCGGAAATCTAAAAGGACTTAAAAAAAAAAAAATTGTAATGATTCAGTTGATACTTACGTTCTTGCGGTAAGGCTACAATATTACTCGGATCAGAAGGCGGCCCTTCACCAACGCTATTCACAGCGGAAACCCTGAACTGATAAGAAGAAGCAGCCTTTAAATTGTTTAACACTACCCATCTAGCATTAGCAGAAACATTGGTATCTTCTGTAACCCAATTTAATAGTGGGTCTGCAATTAATCCTGGAAAAGAATAACATCAAGAGTGAACAACTGAAGACAACTTCTAAAGAAAGAGTTATTTAAATTCGGATAAGTCGGATGAAACATGACGTCTTATATGCTTCAAAAAAATTAAAGAAATATATAGTGACGTTCCATTGGCGTGTCCTTTTTAATCGTTTAATAAAAGTGATTTTCTAGTCATATCATTCATCGTATGCTATTTATTCTATCTGATACAATACGAATTTTCCACTGATCACTTTTGGAGACAAAACAAAACTAGGGTCATTAAAATTGCTACTGAATCATTTGTCATCCACTCTTTAAAGTAGAAGAGTAATAAGAATTTATTACACAATAAATGCTACCAAATGAAGCTGTTAAATGATCAGAAATGAAGATGTTCTGGACGTATCCTGACGTCCAACATCGCGCTTACTGAAATGTGCAAAAAAAGCATATTTATGAGTGCATATTTAGTAGCATGGTAGGAAGATAATGAAGAATAAAAAAGTGAACAAATTAGAACTAAACGTTTGCTTGAACTAATAATCCAAATAGCATGAGGAAATCACAGAATAGAACCATTTTTTATGTTTTTTTTAACCTCCACCTTTAAAGGAAAGATTTTAAGGCGATTCTAATTTGTAGATAACTTAGTAAAATTAATCAAAACAACATGTATTCATAATTTTACTCACCAAAATCAGAAACCTCTCTTCGCTGAATTATGTATTTTATAACTGGACTGTTACCATCAAAAGCCGGGGTCCAACTTACATTGACCACACGTTGATTGGACCGTACTGCCTTTACACCCATTACAGGGTACGGTAATTCTAAACGAAAAAGAAAGAAATTAATCGCATTTTCATTAGAAGTTCACTATATTTACAAAAATAAATTCAGTAAGTATACAATTACTTACCAATGACACTAAGTTTAGCAGTTCTTGTTTCGTTTCCACCGGCCGAGACAAGCATGCAAGTATAATTTCCAACATCTGCTGCCCTGACAGCATTGATAGTTAAAGTTCCATCGCCTCCTACCTTAACCCTCTGTGTTCCAATACCTACCGGCCTATAAAAATAACGCTCCATTCATTTTACTGAATAATTTAATAATTTTAGTCAAGTGGAATTTTTCTTGACATTATTTCATGTGTACTACACGCCTTAATGCTTACTTTGAATTATGGAACCAGTCAATTTGATAAGGTACAGATGGATCACTAGAGACTTTACACTGTAACACGGCTGTATTGCCCAGTAAAACTTTGGTATCAACAGGAGGTTGTATTATTTGGGTACGTACTAAAACAAAACGTTTAATCGTGCTTAATTGATAAAATCAATAGTTCCCAACTAAATAAATAAATCATTTTATCATTTTAAAACAATGCAATAAAAAAATCAATAAACTAATAAGTTATATTTACCTAAAACCGACAAATATCCTGTAGCTTCAATTTTACCAGCTTCATTCGTTCGGACGCAAGTATACTTACCACCATCAGCTTCACGGACAGCAGCAATAAGCAAATCACCGGCTTCTAAAACTTGTATTCGTCCCGTAGCTCCAACAATTTCATTATCTTAAAAAAAAGTAGGATAAAATTATTAATTTTTATGATTAAATAAAATTGTTAATTTTTGAGAGAGTTATAAAATTAAAAATTTAAAAAAAAAAAATGATAGTAGAGCTAACCTTCATAAATCCATGTTATATTCGGAAGTGGAGAACCAGCTACTCTACAAACCATAATAACATCTTTTCCGTCTAAAACTGTGGCATTTTGAGGTGGAGATTCCATGACTGGAGCAGAAGCTTTTTTAAAAACATGAGAAATAATGTGAATAAAAATGTAACTGTTGAGCAAAAAATTCTATTGAGTAAAATTATAAAAGAGAATCACAAAGAGATAAGAGGGTCGTTTGAAAAGACCGTGCAAAAATAAAAACTACTTAATTTTTTGGGGTAAACCTTTTTTATTTTTCAACATAGTCTCCTTTTAGGCTTATACACTTCGTCCAACGCTGCTCTAGTTTGTTGATCCCTTCCGAATAATAGGATTTGTCCAAATCTGAAAAATAGCCATTCGTTTCTGCAATCACCTCCTCGTTTGAATAAAATCTTTTTCCCGCCAGCCATTTCTTCATATTGGGGAACAAATAGTAGTCCGAGGGATCCAAGTCTGGAGAATAGGGGGGATGTGAAACGAGTTGGAACCCTATTTCCATTAATTTTGCGACCACAACTGCTGAGGTGTGAGCTGGTGCGTTGTCGTGATGGAAAAGGACTTTTTTTGTGGGCCAATCGTGGGCGTTTTTCTTGCAGCTCGGTTTTCAAACGGTCCAATAACGATGAATAATATGCACCTGTAATAGTTTTACCCTTTTCCAGATAGTCGATGAGGATTATTCCTTGCGAATCCCAAAAGACAGTCGCCATAATCTTTCCGGCCGAAGGAACGGTCTTCGCCTTTTTTTGGCGCAGATTCCCCCTTGGTAACCCATTGTTTAGATTGTTCTTTGGTCTCAGGAGTGTAGTGATGTATCCATGTTTCATCCACAGTGACGAAACGACGCTTAAAGTCATGCGGATTCTTCTGGAACAGCTGCAAACCGTCCTTGCAACAATTCACACGATTTCGTTTTTGGTCAAGCGTGAGAAAATCACTCGACTTCCTCGATTCAAACGAATGCCAAACACAAAGAAATAGACCGATCTGGCTGAAACTTGGTGTGTGTGTTCTTCCAAGAGTTGCTACTAACTAAACATAAGCTCGATACGCGCCAGTAGTGCTATCTCTCTGACTTTGCACGCACTTTTCAAACGACCCTCGTATTGTTTTGTGATTCTTTTAAAAAATCTTGTAAATATTTATACAATTATAGTTTCAAGAACGATTTTATGCACTGCTTCAAAAAAGTTTTTGATTTTACCAAAATCGAGAATAAATGAATACAACATTTTAATTTTGTTATTCATAATAACCTTTACTTGTAATTTCTAGTGGTAGGTGGTGAAAAAAAGAGGGAGATAGAACAGCTAATGAAATAATTCAAAATAATAATGTAAGCTACGTATAAAAACGCTTTTTTTAGCAAGATAACTTTTTTGTTTTTTTAAAAAAAAGCTTCGACATACTGAAACAAATACTAATTTAAAAAATTGAAACTACTTCTAATGAATAGAAATTTTAATATCTATTTTCTACTCTTTCTAGAAAAAAAATATTCAATTCTAATAAAACAAAAAAAGGGACCAAAACAATATGAAAATAAATTTACAAACAAAAAATATGTTGTAAAAGAAAACTCATAATACTTTCTGTTACGCATTGCTCACTCAATTATAATTATTTTTTCCAACAACATTATCTGGTAGATAACTATATCCAACCAAAACGATTTAGCTGACTTTCTCTTGGCGGTAAGAGAAAGTAGAAATTTGTGCGTGCTTTATAAAATACAAAATAAAAACATAAATAAAAAATCGTGCCAAAAAAACAAAATCAAAAAACAGTGTTACAAGCACACACGAAGTGAAGACAAAATAATAATTAAAAATGCCAACAAAATAAAAGGGGAATTTTTTATTTTAAATCTTGTATTTAAATAAATCTCTTACAATAAGTAGGCCTGTGAAATTGTGAACCACGAAGGCGAAATATATTTTCTTCCCATCGGCGAAATCTCACTTCTGTCAGAAAATGTGGATGTTTTAATTTTGATTTTTTTTTCTTTATTTAAGAAGTTATTAGAAACTTTGAATTAATAAATTCAATTGTTCTTTATTCTTTACATATGTTTCAATAATTGTACTAGTAAGGAGGTAATTGCAATAGTAGTGGCATTAAAAACCCAGCAATTGAGCAAACAAATAAAATACAAGCTTCAGATAACAATTAATCTTGAATAAATTATGTTTTAACGCCTCTAGTTATGAAAATCTTGATGTAACTTCTGGAGAACATCTTAAACCGAACTCATGGCAATTTTTATTGCAGGATGTCGCGGTTGGTACAGCCAATATGTTTGACACGAGGCTATAATGCCTAGTACTAATTTAAACTTCAATAAATTCGATACTAAGAAAATGAGCAGTTAATTATTTGATAATATTGTTGAGCCCGCAGTATTGACTACTATATCTGATATTATTTGCAGCTAATTTTTAAATTAATTGTGGAGTATATGATTTCCACTCATAAAGTTTCTCTTTATCGCAGTCGGCTGTCGCTGTAGAGACAGAACTTTTGAAATTAGAAGTCCAATCCAGTACTCTAACTGATAACATCTGATTAAAAATCAGCTAATTAACTATTAACTAAAGATTAATGCATTATATTGTAAAAATACTTATTTTCTTCGATAAAAAAATCTGAAAGCTTGTATTTTGTTTTACCAAAGCACACTTAAGCAACGACATGACATGAATTTTTCTTTAATAAAGAAACAATTTTTAAAGTTCTTTTAATAACACGTTTACCACAAAAAAAACAACAAAAAAACAAAGAATATTAAAATCACTTAATTAAAAATAATTATTAAATATACAAATATATTTACTTTTAACTTTTAACCAAGTTGCTACAGATTCAGAACCTGCTTCATTTGTCGCTACGCATTGTAACATTCCTGTATCTTCCATTTTGATCTTTTTAATTATTAAGGAACCATCTTCTTCTATTCTATATCTAAAAAATAAATACATTAATAAGTATGTTTATACACTATTTGGAATTAATAAATTTAAAGTATTCCAAAAAAAGCTGAATTAGTTCTATTGGGTGCCTTATGGGAGTACTAGATTCAATCCTCACCCACAATCTGTTACGACATTTAGTACTAATTTTTAAAAGTAATTGGAGTAATATTTCTTAAAAGTGAAGAAATTATGTTCGACTAAAGCTGTAGCATAGACAAAGCTTTAAAAGAGAAAAAAAAAATTAAATTACTAAGAAACTATTTTATAAAATTGAACTCACCTATCTTTCTGCGCAGTCGATAAAACATTATAACCATTTCGATACCAGGTAATATTAGGAACAGGAACACCAATGGCTTCGCAAGGAAGGGTCACCGTAGAACCGTATTCAGTCAGTGTCTCTGGACGCATACTACCAACGAATGATGGGCTTTCTGAAATATGAACAATAAATTTTTAAAAATTTTCAAGGATTTTTTAGTTTAAAATCCATCTGAAAAAAAATTCAAAGTGCACCATCTGAACTGCACCAATGTTTTGCAGACAGAAGACTTGCAAGTCTTTAAATGCTTCTTTTCAGAAGAATTTTCCGATTTATATAAATGATAAATGAAATTATGTGTAACACATCTGAATAAAATACCATTTAACTTAAGTAGCTCTGTTTACAACATAAAAATAGACGCGCACATTGTGTAATAGTTCAATAAGAGGACTGAGCTATCTAGTAGGTTAATTATATGAAACTTGCAGTTTCTTATCTAATAGTTAGTAAAAATAAGTGTCTAACAAATTACGTATGCTAATGACAAATTCGATAACCGAAGATAATATATTCCTAAAATTATTATGAACATTCCGCGTCCTAAACGTGACTGAACGCAAAGAGAACTATGATAAAAACAGCAAGCGACCTTTCTGAACAGGATTAATCGCTTCATTTAATCCATACCTATGTACAGTTTTTCAAACTAGTATTTGCATTGTTAAACCACATATAGAAAATAATAATCTGCCCTTGCACAAAAACAGTACGACCTTAACAGCCCTAAACATTTGGGAAAGAATCCAAATCAAAAAAACTGAGTCATTTCAAAAACAAAAGTACGGAGCAACATTTTCCGAAAATTAATCAATTTAAGCATTAAAAAACTGGCAAAGATAATTAAATGCTAGTGCGATAATCCAAAAGTGATTTAAAAATAAAATCACGCCATTCGGTAATATATCAGTGTACTAGTTTAAAAATAAAGTTGAACTGAGACAGAACTAAGAGATAGAAACTATATCCTCAATAAGGAAATATTTTCACGTCGCGTGTTTTAAACAAAGATTACCAAGTTAGGTAGATTCCATCCTGAAAGAGATTATTTCAGTCAATTACGCATTCATAAAGAGGGTGAGTGTAAGAAGATTATACGTTTTTTCTTTACGATCAATTTTTGCCTGATCGAAATTCTTGAAATTAAGGCAATGGTTTCTTTAATCGAAATTATACTCACGATATGATTACGCGCCCTGATGCCTGGAGTAATATAGGATTTATGCATTGACTAATGCGTGCTAAATAATTGCCCTTACACACCAAGCTATATTCCAAAACTAATCCATTTCACGATTTTCATCTCTAACTATTTTATTCATGAGATAAAATTTAGAAAATAAAGACTTCCTAGCTTACCAAGTACGATAACATTAGCTGTTGCACTAACTGGTGAAAATCCGCCAGTTTTTAAAGCTGCAGTACATGTATACTGTCCAGTATGTGTTAAGTTAGCGCTAACTAAGGAAAGTGTTCTATTCCAAGGGTCGCTAAACGTATAACTAATTCCAGTATTCTCAATGATAATACCATCTTTATACCATATTGTTTCTAATTCATACAATGGCCTGAAAATGTAAACAAAAACAAATTATACTGTGCTGTTAAAGAAAATCAATCAGTAAATTTAGATAACTAAATATTGAGTCCAAAAAAAAAACTTACTTAGCATTAACAATACAATGTAAGTTAGTTTCTAATTGTCCTTTAATAATATGAACATCTTGTGGTGGGACTATTAATTCTGGTGCCACTTCGGGTTCATTATCTTCACCAACAACTCTCAGTCTTATGTACGCACTGTTTTCTTCTTTACCTAGTTGAGTATTTGTGGCTCTCGCCCTATAAAGGAATAAAAAAAAACATTACACAGCACCTGTAGTCAATTGATAAGATAGAAAATCTCTTTTATATATACTAGACCGCGCGATTGATGGCAAGTATAATTTACACTTAGTTAAAACTGTATATAACATAAACTGAACTACAAACAAAAAAGTTTGATAAAACACTTAGAAATGTGCATTTCACTTATGTTTACTTTCTTAGAGAACATGAGTTGTATTTTGGAAAAGCCCGAAACTTGGGATCTTCCATTTATATTCCGAACTCATATCAATTACACCAAAAAACCTATTTCCCTAATTCATTAAATTTGCCAAACAGTTCGTGATGGATTTGCGCTTTTTTGACAGCCCCTGATACGCTGTTGTGCTGCAACTGGTGTGCTGAGAATAGATGGGGAGGTTATAAACAGCTGATTATCAATTGTTTTAATTTTTTGTTTTATTGTACATAAATTTCTTTCAAGAAATTCGTTTACGATTTATAATTAGTTGTTTTATCAGTTCTAATACGATCAAGCAATGCTTATTTTGCAAGTAGGCTTAACCCAAAATGCTCCAGTACTTTACTATTTTTCCAAAAATATAAATGCGAGTCTCGTGCTCCTTTATATTTTCCTGGGTAAAGAAAACTATAAACGGATGATGTAAGTAAATTATTTTGAAATTTTCTAGACCAACCAGTATTTATTAGCATTTCGGAAGAAAGTGGCTTAGCTACTAAACAAAGCTTTTGGTATCCTGGCTAGTGTTATTGTTGATAGCAGCCTATAATAAGTGAACTAGACATGCAATTATGCAACATTCACACAATTTATAATGGACTGTAGAGAGGTAGTTGATCTGTGCTACAATTTTCCTTTTCTTTAGCGTACCGATAAAGGCAGTCTCCAATTCCATTGTATACACCCTATTTACCAACAGTCACTTTCAAGTTTATATTCTATGTATAGCTCGACAAGATATTATGAGACCTTTGACGTATTGCTATAGCTGCCCTTAAGGCTTCTGGCATGAAGATGACAACACTTAGCGCATCTTCTAAGATTTCATAAACTATCTTGTTGAGCTGTATTCAAACACTAAAACTGAGATTCACAATGTAACTTTGGTTTTCTGAAATCTTTTGTGAAATTCATTCATCCTAAATTGGGCATCCTACCCTTTTGTTTAACAATTAAATGGGATAATAGTGCACAAATAAAGACCAATTAATGCCACAAAGTTATTACAAACCTGTAAGCTTTCTGATGCGATGGTTTAGCGGCTAATATAATTAATTGATTTGATGGTGATATAGCGTAATCTCTGTCAAATAACTGTGATCCATCGTCAGCTTGCCACTGTACTAAAGGTGCAGGATGGCTAGATATTGATGGTAAATCTAATATGGCCGCTTCTCCAGGACGAACTTGTACTGTCCTCTCTCGTGTATCATCAAATACTCCCATATCTGAAATACAGAATAAGTAATTAATTAAGCAATACTCCAAAAAAGGCACTGAATCACTAGGCCAATGTTTTTTAAGGGTTGTCAGGAAGAGTTCTTGAAGAAAGATTTTGGACAAGAAGATTTGCTTGTGACTTAAATATTGAGATCTGTACTTGTAGTACCTCTAATTTTGTAGTTACTAGTCGTAAAAAGGGGCATTTACTGTCGATCACTTTTTTTTTTTTAAATGGAGGGATTGGTATTTGGATATTGGTATGTTTGGTTCAAAATCAAAGAAAAATAATTAATTATTAAACATTGTACAGAAAACGTTTTAAAAATGTTTATAGCTGTAACACGTTTTATTGCTTACCATACTATTTCATAATTCTTGGTTTTAAAATTTCTTGTTTTTATTACATAGTTAAATCCCTTAGATTTATTACTCACCACAAAAACTGAGAGAATTGTGGCTGATACATAAAATTTTATTACTAGAGAATTGTAAATAAGATTTGTTAAACAATTTATTGTTAAACTTCTATGGTTGGACATATTTGTTGTTGTTTTTTACTTTTAAATATTTATATTAATTAGAAAATATAAATATTATTGTAGAGAGAACACTTACAGGCTACGGTGATATCTAATTTTTTGCTAAGTATTGCACCAACATCATTCCTAGCCATACATTGGTAGGAGCCACCATCTTCCCTTCTTGTATTTAGAATTCTATGGAAATGTTCAGAAGTGAAATCTGATAGTTCTACACCATCTTTTAACCATTTGTACTGCGGCTGTGGATAACCTGGAACATAAATAAAAAGATGTATAGATAAAATACAGTTTATTTTTTTTTTGGAAATGAAAATCTATAGATTAGTAAATTACACAATAAATTCTGATGAAACTATTTTAGAAAAATCTACACACTCACGACTTTTACCACTACTGAATGAGATGTTGGCTACTCGCTGATTTGGGTACCTTTTGTCGTTTAATCAACCCTTTAACTTAACTTTTAAAACTGGTAAGTTTTTGTTAAGGAAATATTTAACAGTAAATAGGAAATATCCGGTTTAAGTGAATTTTCACCATTAACCCTCCCAACATACCTCATGTTCCCCACCACGGTAGCTCTGAGGAACTACCTCTTACTGGGTTAAGATCCAAAATTGACCGTACAGATTATCTTATATTATGTGTGTTGCAATCATAGGTATTTAATTAAAAATAATAATTGGTTTTGGTATTTTTCGACCGTTGTTGATGGATGATTTTTGGGGAATATCGAGGTGCGGTCATCAATAAATACAACTTTTCTTGCTTTATACCAACGTTTCAGTTAATTTTTACTACCTTCTTCAGGGTATTATAAAAGAAAGTTTGTGAAGTTTAATGTAGAGCTATATCATCATAACTGTTCTTGACCAAAGTTGCTTTAGGTGGCATGTTGACTTGTCTGCAGTCTTGAAACTAATTCTCTAAATTTAATAAACTTTAATAAGACGTTTGTTAATGAGTTAAATAAAATTAATCAAAAATATAAGAAAAGTTTATTAAATTTAGAGATTAAAATGACCATTTTCAAAATTAATCAACAGTTATGATGATATAGCTCTACATTAAACTTCACAAACTTTTTTTATAATACCCTGAAGAAGGTAGTAAAAAATTACCGAAACGTTGGTATAAAGCAAAAAAGTTGTTCTTATTGATGACCGCACCTCGATATTCCCCAAAAATCATCTAAAAATAATAATAATAAGTAGATAATATAAGGGTTTTGAAATTACTTGGTCAACAAATGTATGATGAGTTTAGGTGTAACCTAGCTGTCTAAAGTAATTTCCTACATTTAATGTAACATTTCATACTTCTATTCCTCATATAATAAATGAATTGTGTAAGGTTAAATACTTATTAACTTAAAATGCAATAAAGTGTTGACGATTTTTAATTTTTTTAAATCTAGTTTCAAATATTAATTATTGAGACGACTAATCTGGTTACTAAGATTGGATTCGATCGTACTAATTTCCGGTTTAATTCACTGCAGGCAGCTTATCTAACATTTCTTGTAACTGAAACAGATTCATTTCTTTTCTTGTTTTATACTTTACAAAAAAATAATCTGTTTTAATAAAATAAAAAAAATCAAATATTAAGAAGCCTTTAATTAATTTCCTTTGATTAATTTCAGTTGTACTTTACTATAATCAAAGCCAGTTCCATTGAACGAAATATTTATAAACCCTTTTTAGAGCACAACACCTGTTGCATTTCATTGATAACAGATCTCCTACATCTTAATACTGCGTATCTAGATATAATAGGGATCTCATTCTGTCATTTGGTAACTGACTAATAGCCGAATTAGGGATTAACTAAGCCGAACACTTCTACATTGTTGCTTTTCCCAAATGGCAAACCTACAATAAGAGGTGTGGCTATTAAATAACGAGACTGATGCTGCTACAGAAGAACTATGCATGCGTCAAATCCTAACGACCGACAGCTGTGCAGCGTAAAGCCTTCTCTTTCGATTGCAGCGTCTCATGTGTTTGTAGAGAAATCTGTCTGACCGGAACCGTCATTTCTGTAAGAGGTGTTAGTTTCGTTTTGCCGAAAACATGATGCTACACATGTAGAGCAACGAATTGCCGTGAAATTTCACATGAAACTTGGTACGCTACTGAAACTTATCTTTTATTAAAAGTAATTTATGGCGAATAATGTTTATGTTTGCAAGTTTTTGAATGGTTCAAGCGTTTCCAAGATGGCCGAGAAGACTTCGGAGATGATGACCGCCGGGGTCGCCCTTCCACGTCAACATTACTATCGTGAGGTGCTTGCTCAACTCCGTGAAAGAGTAAGGAAAAAAAACGACCCGATTTGTGGAAGAACAAGTCATGGGTTGGTTCTCCATCAAGACCACGCGCCGGTGCTCACACTGCATTGTCTGTCAAGACGTTTCTAGCCAAGTACAACATCCCAGTTTTTGGCCATCCGCCTTATTCGCCTGACCTGGCCCCATGTGACTTTTTATCTGTTCCCTAAAGTCAAATCTGCGTTAAAAGGAACACGATTTCAGTCCGTTGTAAAGCTGTGAAAGAAAAAGCGGCACGCGTCCATGCAGGAGCTAACAGAAAAAGACTTCCAGCACTGTTTTCGAACAATGGTAAACTCGCATGGAGCGTTGTAGGGATTGGGGAGGGGTGTATATTGAAGGTGGTAATAACTAAATATGTATAAATTTAAAATAAAATGTTTTACAGCAATAGTCTCTATATTTAATAGCACACCTCGTACATCCTCAGCTAGGTCAAACAGATTAGCCGGTGGCTGTTCGGGAGCACTCATGGACCGCATTCGTCCTTGCTCTAATCGACATAGAAGGTGAAACTTTTAAATTTCCTGCACAGGAAGGAATGGTTTAAGGCTAGAAGTTTTCATTCTAAGATGGTATTGAGAATCTGGTGGGACACGAAAGACATATTTTTGGGAAATAAGACCATTATGCAAATGTGAACAACTTCTACGAGGAATTCAAAATATAAAATATAGATTCTTGCACATAACAATGCACGCCTAATTATAAAATTAGCCACGCAGCAAATGCATTAGAAGATCGTCCTCGAATTTTCATTATCATTTCATTATTTATTGGCAGTTATGTACGGGTGAAGTGAAAGAAATAATTTTGTAAAAAAAAAGAGTATGAAAAACAAAAAATGGTTAGTAATGCGTGGTTAATTTATGGGAGATAGTTTCCAGTTTTTTTTCCTCTCAAGTCTGCGGGGACATGGGAACCAAGAAGAAACTGGACTGCATTCTTGGATAGCGAGCAAACCGGCTCTGGGTTCACCAGCGGAGAACGTGCTCATCAAGTTGTTGAGCATTCACTCACTCTTGCAACCATTTCTACAACAGCTAAGTTTGTTCCTCTCTCTGCCACTTACCGTTGGGATTGGATGACCTTCACCAACCTTCATATCTTCACTTCCTTCTACACCATCTAAAGAGTCTTTATTAATTAAGAATTATGCACTAAAATGAATAGTTTAAAAGAAACTCTCGTATATCAGTTGAAGAAGAAGAAATTCGGTACTTCCAAAGGAAAAACTAGTTCTAATTAAAATAGAGCCAGCAGACAAAATTAATCTTTAAAAACAACGAATACTATAACACGTAAACAAATTAAAACTTAAAATTTGTGATTTGCTCTTTAAAGAGGAAATATTACTTACCAATAAAGTAGGCAGATTTAGAGCAGAAATCTGCTAGATGTTAAAGGTAAATGCAGAGAAAGACAAGTTTATGGTAACGATTAGGATAAGGAAGCAATTTGCTGATCTTTCGATGAACTACAATATGTTTAAGCGACGGATTGTAACCTAAGATATGCGGAGCCGGCTTGCGAATGGGAATAGGTGTACCGCTGGCTTAAGGCCTTATTCTAAGAAATAAGAACATCTCCCAAATTAACTGTTTAAAAAAAAAAAAAACATGACTGCGGCCTGCAGTCATGGGTAAAGCTCAGAGTCAGGGTCCAGACTATAGCATCTGATGGTAAGAGGCGAATACTAAGGAACATCTTAGATCCAAAAGTGGAAAGATCGGGTGTACAATGCGCGAAGAAAACTAACGGCTGAAAGAGCTCTTTGATGAGAGAAGTTCTTGATGCTAGAACTAAGACTATTCGGCTCTGCATTGCATGGAGAAAGAGATTGTGGTGCGAGCCGGTTATATGAAGGATATCTCGAGGTTTGTGGTAGATCTCAATGCAGTCGGTTGGACGATGTAGCGGAGGATTTGGGAGTGTGACTATGGTGGAGAAAGACGGTACACCTCCAAAAGTAGGGGAGAGTTATTAAAGGAGGCCAAGGTCCTTCTGCACGGGCCGTCGCGTCACAGAAAGAAGGAAGAAGTATGATTTAGACAAGTAGAGTTCTATTATACAAATTCAATTAGAGTTAAACTCAATATTAAAAATGCAGTAATGTAGTACATAAGTCTCCAGAATTACTTTTACAACGGAATAGTCTCTTAAGTGATTAGTACTAATTTTAATACATTGATCCAACTCCTCACAATTCAATTTAAAGTTCGCTAAAGCTGGCATTTGCTTCTAAATGTTTAGTTGTTTTCAAAATAGGCATGGAATCAATACTTGAAAAAAAATAATCTAACCAAAACCAGTCGAGGATCATGAAAATAAAGCTGAAGTTGAGAAAATTTTTCCATTTTCCCAAGAAAATGAGGGCCCAATATCCTACCTATCTAGTTGGGATAAAATAAATAGTTTATAAATTCTTAGCTATGCTCTCAAATCAATACAATCTTAATAATTCATCCAGAAGTGAATGTGAATCTTGGATGAACTGTGTATTATGGCTAGATAAACGTACTATGTTTCCTAAAGTTTGATTCCATCTTAAATGGAATCGCTTAAACCAATCAATGTGCAATTGATATGGATATTGCGTATAATTCCTGTTCGATAGGTTTACAGTTCAGTGTTTAATATCAAAATATATTAATTACAAGATATTTTTATTTTACCTCCATCCTCCTAAGATCGATAGTTTAATTCGATAAATGTCATTTATTTCAAAACATACTATGCGCAAAATAATAATTCTTCTTTTTATATGCACATCTAAGGCTTATTGTGATAGGTTCACAAAAGTGTGCCCCAGTTTTATACCTAATTATTTATTCCCTTTTGTCCTGCTTAAAGAAGTACTAACGTTATTGGTTGAAAATTTAATTTTTTTTTATTACAGACCTTTCACCTTTTTAATCATTAAATTCAAAAGCCTCCGATCTTTAAATTCTGTTCACTTTCTGGGCTTTGAAAGTTTCCATCAATTTCGCGCATCTGATTTATTAAAATACTAACAAAATATCTCAAACAAATAACAAAAAAAAAGGAAATACTAGCTGAAATAATTTGTTATCCCTTAAGATACCATAATCCGACTGTGATTGGTGCACCTAAAATACTGGATTTCTCCAAAACCTGCTTACCTAATCACGTAGCACAGAACAAATTTGAAAAGTTCTGTGATTTTTCGTTTTTAAGTTATGGTAAGGCACACTCAGGATGATGGAGTGATTTCCAAGAAAGTAGATGAGATAACATTACTTTTAACTTGAAAATTAGTTTGATAATAGTTTTCTCCGATATAGTGTTGAAATATTTATCTAGCTGAATCTAAGTATAAGTTTTCAAATTCAATACAAATTTTACTTTGAATATAATAATGGTAAATATATATTATAATTTTCAAAGACTTCTTTAAAGAAAACTTTTTAAATTTACGTCAGTTACTCTATCCCCATCTAACTCTTTTAAAGTAGGAAAAGTTGAGACTTGTCAAGCTTCAACTACATCCAAATAAGAAGCCTAGAAACTACCTTCGTTTTATTTAACTTTTGAAGTTAAATACATGGTAACTAGCAGCTAGTTCCTGATCCCAAATGGATGGCTGTCAGTCGGCAATGATAAGCCGGAGGTTATAAGTAGGGTGTTGATTAAATGTTGAAATTGGATTACTGTGTACCATCCTTAAATTTTGACTTATAAGAAAACAAAGGTAGAAGGGTCTGGGATTACATGACGGATTAACAGATCAAAAGAAAGAATTAAGGAACGACAACTAGTTGATGAACTCTGAAGAAACGGAAGTTGTGAAATTATAAAAAGTTTTAGAAAATAACATGAAGATTGTAAGTTAATGAGTGAGAAACTAATACGACTAAATGTTTCAACCTGAAGTTATTCCAACTTTTTAAAAAACGGCTCCTTTCCAAGAAGTGAATTCACGAAAAAGCTCAAAGATCGCAGTTTTCAAACATTTCGTTCATCTCCAACCCAAAGTGTGACTCAAGTTTCGCAAAGAAAAGGCTGGGTTCAGGCCGCAGGAATGCTTTATCACCTTTGACCATGGGCGAAAAAAAAATGAGTTAAGTTAGTTTGACTTTAAGAACGCGGAAAAATCGTTTGCTAAGAAAGGTATATGAAGCAAAAATACTCGGAACAGGTCAGGAGAGAAATACCCAGAACAACCAAGGGCTCAAAGGAGCGGACTAGCATTTTTAAAAGCGAAGGCACAGGATATAAAAACACTGGTCCTTGTTTTGCAGAAAGGAGCACCACGTTGCCAAGAAGTTTTCTCGAAGATTATGTCTTTTCTATCTCAGCGAATTCACCACACGTACTACTGATAAAATGCCAAATTTTTAAATATCTCTAATAATCATTTTAACTCATAATTAAAAAACATTACCTAAGTAGAAAACTATGTTTTATATGTAAGTAGTTTCTTGTAAAAGTTGCATGTAATTCGTATGAGTGCTATACTTTAGTTTGTAACACGTACAAGGTTTACACAAGAGTTATGTATCATGTGATGGAAGCTAGCCTTGTCACTGCCTTATATATTATAACTAGAGTAAGTACTGGCGTTCCAGCTAGATCCTTCACGAGGAATTTTCTGTCTCCTATGAACAGGCAACGCTCTCCTTATCTCACTCTGCACTGGCTGTTGTGTCTGAAGTGTAATATATTTCTTTATATTATTTATGTACAAAAACTTGATGACAATGTCTTCTTGTCATCTTATGTATACGTCAAGAAAATAGAAATTACGCAGCAAGAAATATCGCGGGAGGCCCTTCTTCTTCTTTTTTTTTTGTACAATGTTACAATTGTACTAGGAAAGTGAATATGCTGAAGATTTGTACCAGAGAAAACAGTCCAGGCATGAGAAATGTTAATCTCATTTTAAATATTATATTCTATTATATTATATTATTCTGGGACAATTGTCCCCTAAGAATAAATACAGGAACAAATAGAGGCCTTAACAGTTTGGCCTGTGATTAAACAGAAAATATATTGTAAGTATTTACAAAAAGTGAAAATAAAAATAACAGCAGAAATTAAGGAAATAAATTAAAACAATTAGAATTTCGGAGGAAGCTGAATAGAAAGGAGATAACTGAATAGACGGGATTTAAAGATAGATAGGGTAGGAGCATGGCGGACAGATGATGGTAAGGAGTTCCAGAGAGAGGTAGCACGTATTAGGAAGGACTTGTCAAAGGATGAGGTACGGTGAGAGGGAACATAGAGATCAGATGAGCGAGATCTGTGTTACTGGAATGTATCGAGGATTTAAACTTAAGGAGTTGAAAAACATAGGAAGGCCTTTGAGACTGGATGACTTGAAAAAGGAAAGAAGCCAAAAAATATTGGCGGCGATAGATAGGAAAAAGCCACTTCAACTCATCGTAGCAGTGCGAAATGCGAGAGTCTCTGGAAATGCTGAAAATAAATCTTATGAAGCAGTTCATGAGGCGCTTGAGCTTAGCTTCAATATCACCAGAAAGACTGCCATACACTAAACAACCATAGTCGAAATGGGGGAATATAAGAGAGGAAACTAGGAGTTGCCGGGTCTTAATTGGAAAAAGGTGACGGGAACTATTAAACTGCTTAAGGATATGGATGGAACGACGAGGGATTTGGGTATACTACATAAATAAACGTTTTAGTGCAGCATAAAGCATTCATAATTGATTTAACATCACAATCAGATAATCCAGAATCTGGAATCCCATTTAAAATCACTTTATACAGAAATCTTGACCATCCAGAGAAAAGGTATGACATTCTTCGTTCGGTGATGCACGGATGGTTACAAATTTAGGAATAGAAGTTTAGGGAAATAGTTGATAGTTACTCAGTACTAAGTTCCATTTTGTGAGCTGTAGTTATATATATTGCACTAAGATAGATAACGAAGACAATCTATGCCTTTAGAAGGAAGAATATTACAATTTTCATGATTTCTGAAGTAACCACTATTAATTTAACTTTTAAATTCAAGTCTCAAACGAAAACTTTAAAGTTTGGCAAGTAAATATCATTATTACTATTGTACTACTAACAACTAAGGTATAACTTTACACGCTACATACAAGATAGTTTTTCTCAATCCAAAAACAACTATACCTCATCCTCAATGCATTTTGAAGTTAAAATTTTCTTTCTTGAAAAAAACCTGCCGACCTTAAGCACTAACACAGCCCTTCCTAAAGTTCTACTACAACTATTTCTATTTTAAATCACAATTTAGAATTTAGCACTAAATTCTGAGTAACATATATAAAATCTATTTTCATTTTTAGTAAACTTCACTTAGTGTTAACCAAAAATTAACTCTTTCATACAAAATTATTTAAAAAAAAGATGCTGAATCCCAAAATGTTGAATGAACTATCTCCGATTGTTGAATAAAATCTCATCACATATTTAGGTTATGTTTTTTGAAACGTTCCAAAATTTCTCAGGCTAATAATTCCCGCGTGAACTGACTTTTAAGCGCTTGAATCACTTTTTTTTTTACCTCCAAAGAAAGAGTGAACTTTTTTTTTACAACTTACAACACACTGTTAAAGAGTTTATTTAAATGCAAAAGTTTTTGTGAAATTTGACGAAGAACTCCAGGGCTATTTTATTTTTTGAAAGATTGGCAACTATCAATTGTTTACTTTTTCTGTGATAAAACTTGATTTAAAAAAAAACCCTTATTGAAGTTCTATAAAAATGAAATTAAATTGATGTATCAGGAAATTTAAAGCTGAATTTAAAAATATTGTTTAAAATTTAAATAGATGCACTGGGCGCTATCTATATTAGAAACTAAACAAAATACGCGATGTAGCCTAAGGCCGGGATTTTTCGAACAAAATAAGTTCAAAACGGATTTCAGATATAGGATAGCTCAAACAGTGATTCTGGATAACACAATGATTTTGAAGAGCTTTAAAGAAGAAAATCACAAGTTATAAATTAGTTTATTTATTTTATTTTCTTTTATTTTTTTATAGGAACGCATTTAGTGACCTGCTTTTGCAATTTGATTATAGATGTATATAAAAGTCATAAATTTTTTACAACTTTTCATTTAATGACCCTTGCATTCTGCCCAAGCCCTTACTGTTCGCAGTCATAAAAGGGCCATGCCTACCTGTAGTTCAGTTATTCAGTTTATTCTTATGGCGATGCATATTATAGCATTTATTGCTGAGAGTTTTTTATGCATTAAAAAAGAAAAAAACTTTTCGAATCAATGCTGCAATAATGTATTTAACGAGTTATTACTGCTCATTAGAGAAAGTACTGCAATTATGGTAAATTGCATAATAAGATTTTTATCTGAAATTTTATGTATTGAGGTTCTGAGAGCCGGAAAAAAAAAAAATTCTTTTTAGCGAACGGTTAGCGTGAAGTAAACTGATTATCTTTCAAAAAAATTGGGGAACTTTAACTTCTGAATCTCCCCCTTAGTTCGGTCTGGATGTAGCCGTAGGGATGTAGTGTCACAGAATTAGGTAATTCAAAAGTTAGAAATATTAGATGCGAAGGGTTTAAAGGGTTATAGCCAGACTCAGAAAAATAGAAGCTGTCCGCTTGGATAGTATAAGGTAATATGTATAGTATAAGGGACGCCAGACCGTTACATATGCTATGTATTCACTCATATCGCAGCATTTAATCTACTCGTTAGTAGACCCTAATTAGTTAGTGTAATTTACGCTCGTTCCTGAGTTTAGTGTTAAAAGCTGTAATAATGAACTCAACAGGCGCCACGATAGCCGAGCGGTTAAGAGGCGAGACCTGCAAAGCAAATATGCATTGTGGTACTAGGTTCGATTCCCGGTCTTTAGGCCTTGGATTTTATTTACAAGGTTAATTAAAGAAATTTACAGTTAAATATGTTTGCTAGTCACCTCCGTCCACACCTGATTGGTAGTTGGACGTTAAGCCCCGCCTGAAAAAAATAGGCTATTACAGTGGAGTCTCGGTTATCCGTCACCCTTTTAACCGTCTATTCCAATTAACCGTCACTGTCCTCAGTATTTAAAAATGAAAAAAATTCCCAAAATATTATGTCGCAGACATTGTATTCATTAATTTTAATACACAATAGAATGAATTGAATAATGAAAGATACCTGACCTTTAAAGCTTAAGCGTATAAACGTATAAAATATGTATTCCAGTTAATACAAAGTTTTATACACGTTAAACAAAAGAATCTGGAAATTTTCCTGTTTTTCTCCATTATCCGTCTATTCGACTATCCGTCACGTGTTCGGTCCCGGTCATGACGGATAACCGAGACTCCACTGTACTTTACTTTAATGAACTCAACAATGAAATGCATTAACCCAAAAATGGGAACCAAAAACATGTTTAAAAAAAAATGTTTTGGTGGTCCGAACAGAAACAGACTGTTATTCAAAAAGCTGTTCACAGTGCTGCCAATCGTAACATCTCTACGGTGTGGTAGGTAATAAATAAAGGCCAAACAGTTGCGTTTCTTTGTATCACAGATTGTAGGGCCGGAAACTACGTTTGCCGTATATAATGCGCAACAGTGGTAACATTGTGCCAATTCGCAACAAGTGGATGCATGACTTTATACTTTGCTGTGGCACCAGCATAGATCTCTGGAGAAGTGGTTATATAAAAAAGAGTCGTCACCACATTCACATTAAGATAAAATATGAATAGAATGAAAATAAATTTTACGCCTTGAAAAATAATAAAGTGGAAAAAATAAAGTTTTAACTGTTTTAAAAGTGGAGTAAGCTTTAAAAAAAATTGGAGCAGTCCAAGCAGGTCATTTCCTGTAGCGAAGAATAATTTCACATCTCTACAAAAAAAAAATAATAATAATAAAAATAAAGGGGTGTAAAATGAGAGAGAGAGAGTAAGTTGAAGGGTATGGGGGGGTAAGCTGGCCGAACGAACGAAAGGAAAACGTAAGGCATGCCGACTATGGAGGAAGTAGGAGGCTGAGAGATGGTTAGTGTTCAGCAATATGCCCAGAGCTCCTGCAACTGCTGGAATCATTTATAAGAGAGAAAGGAAAGAGGCTACCTCTCTCTCACTTGCCGAGGGAACAGTCGTGGCGAGCTCTACTGCCTCAATGCTGTACTTCCTTTTTCTAGTTTGCACCCAGAATTGCACAAATACACCTGAGCTTAACATTATTTAAAGGCTATTATATTTTCCATCACTTATATTTAATTCATTAGAAATGGTAATTCAACTTGCAAATGCAAACATTCGTTGTGTTAATTATTTTTTAAAAATTCTTAAAATTAATGTTTAATTACATAAGTTGAGATTGACTTCCCATTCGGCATTCAATTTTTTTTGTATTCCATAGCTCCAACCTTATATTTCGGTATTAAACGATTCTAGGCTATTCTAGGGCGCAATGTCGGTTATCTACGTTGTCTGGGCCAAAGTAGATAGCCTATTGGGTGATCTTTTGGCTTCACATTCAGGTATTAAGTCTTACTGAACTGGCCCTACAGGACCTTCTTCAGCCTTTGTAGTTTTGGAGCTAGAAATTTAACTTAAGGAAGGCCAGTCTACGGCGTACCAGTCCATCGTACTAGCTTCTTGTCGAGGTCACACTGGTAACTGGCACCAGCTATTAATTTGGCCTGATACCTCATTCCCCTCAAGTCCCCTATGACGTTATTTACCACTTATTATACATATTGGATTAATTTAATTGATAATTCATTGAAGACTTCTCAAAAGATATGAGAGGATCTAAAACTATTTTCCAAGTTGAAATGAAACAAATTAGAAAATTTTTCGCACACTTTCCGAGGCAGAGAACTTTAATCGAACAATGGAATACAATCTGGAACTATAATTGCTACGAATCTGATAACTTTCTAATTTAAGTGACCA
Source organism: Rhodnius prolixus (assembly GCF_049639745.1). NCBI lineage: Eukaryota > Metazoa > Arthropoda > Insecta > Hemiptera > Reduviidae > Rhodnius > Rhodnius prolixus. The sequence continues at coordinate 5,248,056 of NW_027411583.1, read as the reverse complement.
ACCAAGCCTTCTGGGTTTAACCCAACTCATGCAATAATGTACTTAAAAACATTTTTATAAACTAGTATTTAATTCTTATAACATATTCTTAAGACATTTCAGTCAAAACTCCTCCGACAGATAGCTGACGCTCCTTTCTACGTGACTAACCTCACTCTTCAACAACGACCTCAACATTCCCTTCATAGACCAACTCGCTAAGACTAAATACCAAAAATTCCATACTACTCTCTCGAATAGCTCTAATCCTCTTTTACTGTCTGTCGCTTTCTCTGACATCCCTAACAATCCTCGCCGACTGAATCGCCAATGGCCCCGCGACTTCCTGGTAGGCTGAAGACCTAAATTATTACTCTCCTCTCTCCTCCTCGTAACTCCTTCTCCTCACATTCTCCTCTCTCCTATAGAGAGTACTACCGCTTGGTAGCTTCTCTCCTCCCGCACCAGTTCATCATAGTCTTCATATTTACTTATTGTATACTGAATACAGATTGTAAATTACAAAATAAAAAAAAAATTCTTATAAAAGTTTACAAACATACAATTAACTGCATTGAATTATTTTGCCATTAATAGATTCTCAAATAATTGTTCAATTATATCGTCTTATTCATTATTTACAATAAATAACAAATGACCTCGCCGCAAAATAGAGCAAAAAAGGTAGATTCCTAAAAATTCAGCACTAAATACAGAAAAAAACACACAAAAATGGCTACCAAATTCTTTTACGTAAGAGTCGTTCAGTTTTTAATTCAAGAAAAAGCCGCCTGCATAGTGCTGCTAAAAGTTATTGCGTGTACTAAATTACAATTGTCCAACAGGCGGTTTATCTTATAAAACCGCATATTTTTATATTCTTTAACAGCGTAACCGTGTCGCCGCTGAACGACACAAATCAATAATTACTTACTTTAAATTAATAATTATTCTAAAACAAATTATTCTGGTTATATTTATCAAAATTAAAAACTTTTCATAAACAATTACTGTCAGGAATACTAATTAATAAAATATAAAAAAAATCCAAAGAAATGCATTGGAATGCTTTGCATTCATGGGCGAGCGAAGCATCAATATTTCATTTAAAGAATTCTTGACCACAAAAAGGAACAAAAAAAAGAAATATCTCACCAATCAGGAAGACATGATTGATTATAATTAAGAAAAAAAAGTATGATTAATGGAATCAATATCTGTATATTGACCTGAATTGGGGGAGAGCACATCTCTGGTATCTTATTCAAGTGCATCATTATCTTAATGGAGGTTAACTAAGAGCACATAGACATGTACAGACATGTCAGAACAATGGGTTAATAGGCAGGCTTTTTTTTTTAATTTACACAATTAATTTATACATGACATAACTGTATAATAGTTTATGGGCGTCTAATTAAATAAATTAAAAAGAATAATGGACTGTGTTTGATTAGGAAATATAGTTTTAGTGACTTCATTAATAGTTTTATGATATCGGATGACGGAAGCCATATTATTGATCTAATCTCTCTCTCCCTAGACATGTGTTTGTAGGTATGTTATGAGTTTAATTGGTCGGAAATACCATAAATTCTGCCAATCATGAATCTTTAGTTGAGTTCTCCAGATTTCTCGTGAAAAAAATGTTGAAACATTTATTCTTCATATAAATGACGTAATAATTTTATTGGTAACAGTTTTCTGAGTTCAAACTGAATAACGCTATAGTGTCGTGGCTATACTCTGTCGTTAAATGGCAACTAAGCTGTGTGTTAATCCTGGCATACGCAGATGACGTCGACATAATCGGGAGATCTCTCGAGAGGGGTGAAAGAAGCATTCTTATGTTTAGATGAAGCTGCAAAGAAATTAGGCCTAGTTGTCAACCAAGCCAAGACCAAGTATATGCAGACTGGAGGAGATGGTACAGACAGTGGTGGCACCGATATAACGGTGGGTTCCTATAAATTCGAGAGGGTTGACAACTTGAAATACCTCGGATCCGTGGTTACACTCAAGGGAATGAAATATCAGCAGAGATTAAAAGTAGAACAATAAGCGCGAATCGATGCTACTTTTGGACTTACCAAGCAGATGAAAAGCAAGCTGATAGCTGTAGGAAGACTATCATCCTCTACAAGTCACTAATTCGCCCAGTTATAAACTTATGGTTCGGAAACGTGGGGCTTTTTCTAAAACAGATGGAAAAAGACCTCCTGATTTTTTAGAGAAAGATTTTAAGAAGAATATTTGGACCAATTCGGGATGGCCCGACTTGGTGAAAACGCACTAAAACGGAAATCTACTCACTATACAAAGAACTGGACATCATTAATGTGATAAGGATGGGCAGACTAAGATGTGAGCGGGACATGTGGCTAGATTGTGTGATGATGACGTGCCGAAGAGGCTTATGCTAGTGGTACTACACGGTGGTAGGAAGAGAGGCAGGCCAAACGTTGGCTGGACGGAGTGAAGTAGGGATGCGTAAGTAACTGGAAAATGGCTGCCCAAAATCAGGAAAACTGACGGAAGCATTTGACGGAGGCCAAGGTTCGCTAGACGGACTGTCGCGCCAAATAAGAAGAAGAAGAAGAAGAAGCTGTGTGTTAATTAATATTGACTGTAGTCTTATTGATTGTAATGGCAAATAATTATTTTTTCAAGGAAATATTTTGAGCAGGCTAATCTACGTCATTGCTTTTTCTTTCAAGCCTTGTTCTTCAACAAATTCTAGGATGCAGAAAAGTTTCTAGGATGATACAAATGGGAATAACCAGTTTGTTTAAAACCTAGCCTGAACAAATCACCACATTCCGGCCAGGAATCAAAATACTTTATTCCCAGCTTCTTCAGGAAGTCTTCTGAGTCTTCTACAATGTTCCTTGGAGGAGGAAAAACCTCCCTCACTTGCATTCATTCCGACCTGTAGATTCTTAACAGAACTTTATATATGCGACAACCCCTATAAAGATCCACGCAGCAGCTGTCACAACTATTTTAAAATAAACTTTTTCTTCACCACCTTCAATCGTGGTGAAACAAGTTTTCAAGATTGGATAGTACAGCCTGAGGGGTTGCCATTTTTAAGAAAAAGGGCATATCTACTTTCAATAGAGAGATAATTTTGACAATGTAAAAATAAAAATAAAAAAATTAAAACTAAAAAAATAAACTTCAAAGAGTTAGTTAAACAAGGAAGAAATGGCGACACAAAAGGGAAAGAGAACAAAGATGAATGAGAAATTTCTTTTCTTTATAAATCTCTTCTATCTTGAATATTATCTGTTTCCTTCTGGTTGATCAATATAAAGAAATATATCTAAGTATATATTTATAAAAGTTGGCGCATGAAACACTGACTCCGGACAGACAGACAAAAACACAAATTTGTATTAATATTGTGCAGTAATGTGTAGAAGTTAGTTGAGATACCCGAGACCCATTCGACGACATCGTGCTCACTTACAATCCAACCCCGCCCACAAATGTAACCTCTTGCACTCATATTAGCATATAATAACCATATTCTCTATATTGCTGGCTTTTGTGATACAAATGTGTTATCTATCTGCTTAAATATTGTACAGCCCCTTCAACAACCCCATACTCTTTTACCAACATTCCAGATTATCCCATTTATTTAATAGTGTTAACTGAGTGGCATATTTCTTGTCTAATAATTTGATTACTATTTTGTTTCCGTTTTGTGGTCTCCTGAGTTCGAAAAAAGAAAACGTTCATTTAATTAAATTAGTTACAATAATGAAACAAAAAAATATCATCAGCAGATTAGCTCATTTTAATATATTAAATTCAAATATTAATTAAACCCTGGACCTTAATAGAATTGTAAAAACATTATAACCTGCTTTTTAGGGTTGAACAATTTAATCCTCCTAGATACGCGACCTGTTTCTAAAATGAACACTATTTAACCAAAACCTGAAGGTCTGGTGTCACGTCAGAGGCAAAGTGCGATTGTTATTAAACGGGCCTTACTTATCTTCCATTTCGGTAACTCGTCGAATTAAAAGAAACTTTGTTTATTCGATTCACGTCAAAACATCTGATGAGAATCACTATTTCTTTAAGGAAAAACCAATGTAGATTATCCATTGTCAGGCCCAACTCATGTGTCAACTCAGTTTGTAGTAGCCGTTCAAGAAGCCTGCAACATTCTAAATGAATTGACAGTTTTCTTGAAGTAAACAAAATAAAATGAAAGTACAGAAACGGCTTTATTTTCAGACGGGCTTTACATCCAAAACTACCAAATTAGGTGTCGTGGACGGAGGCGACTAGCAAACATACTTTACAATAAATTTCTCACATTAACCATTGGGAACACAGACTAGTAAGGCAATACATCTTAGCTTTGCGGGTCTAGCCTATAACCGCCCAGATATCGTGGTGCTTTATTGGAGTAACTTTTCTTTTAAAGGAGGGAAGGGATTAGCTCAGTGGTTTGCGTACTGGATCCTCACGCATACGAGGTCTGTAAATAAAGTAATGAGATTGATTTTTTTTGTTCAAAAATAATTACAATTCTATATTGTCACCTTCAAAATAACTTCCTTCTGAAGCTACACAGCGCTGGAGACGTTTCTTCCACTCCTCATAGCAGTGCTCGAACTCCGATACTGGAATAGCCTTCAGCTGGTCGGTTACAGCCGTTTGAATGTTTTCGACAGTCCCAAAATGAGTTCCCTTGAGGTGATTTTTCAACTTCGGGAAGAGAAAAAAAGTCACAAGTACTCAAGTCAGGCGAATAAGGAGGCTGAGGAGCCACAGGAATGCTGATTTGTTTTTTCGATAACCACGGAATCGTCCACAAAGAGTTTCTACCTCAAGGTCAAACGGTCAATCAACACTTTTACCGAGAGGTTCTTGAAAAACTTCGAAAAAGGGTCATTCGTGTGAGACCAAACATCAAGAACAAGTGGGTGTTGCATCACGATAATGCTCGCTTGTCACACAGCTATTTCAATAAACCAGAGTTTTTGGCCTGTAAAAAAACATTCCTGTGGCTCCTCAGCCTCCTTATTCGCCTGACTTGAGTACTTGTGACTTTTTTTCTCTTCCCGAAGTTGAAAAATCACCTCAAGAGAACTCATTTTGGGACAGTCGAAAACATTCAAACGGCTGTAAGCGACCAGCTGAAGGCTATTCCAGTATCGGAGTTCGAGCACTGCTATGAGGAGTGGAAGAAACGTCTCCAGCGCTGTGTGGCTTCAGAAGGAAATTATTTTGAAGGTGACAATATAGAATTGTAATTCTTTTTGAATAATTTTTTTTTAAAAAATCATTCTCATTACTTAATTTACAGACCTCGTACATTCCGGGTTCGAATCCAGCTGCTAGCTGGATTTTCTTTTCCTAAAAACTACTTACAGCTCACTGTCCAGCGATGGACAATGTTGTCTACAACTTCAGGCGCCAATGACCACATATATTAGCGCGCCTTAAATTAAATAACTTTTTAAAAATAAACTTTTACGTCTGCTTCCGGTTTGATCTAAAATTCTGATGAAGCGAATCAAAAAATACGATTAGTTGTTAGTAAAGACATGATAAACGAGAAGGAGGCAACAAGAGGACGACTCCAAGAAGAAGAAGAGGAAGAAGAGGAAGTAATGTTTATGCAGAATGAGATGTCTGTTATGGAGAGAAGAAAAATGGCGCCATTTTTTTTGAACCCAGTCTTTTATTTATGAAGAAATGCTGAAGAACATCACCAGGTAAGGAACTTAATTATTTTGCAAGACTCACCTTTGTATTCTTATTGTTTTTTTTTTATTTCATCACTCTAGCAGAAATACCTAATGGTGGTGGCTAGACCAATTCTGTGGTCTCTCTCTCCAGGATATTGCAATTAAAAATTCCACACTTTAATTAAAAAGAAAGTGAGGGCAGAAGGCATTGCTTGCCAGGCTACACAAACCCTACTTATTGCATACTATACAATGCTATTATTGTACTCTTACAGGTTATAGCTACAGGAATTTTGTACCAGGGGGGTCGAAGTCGATATATAACTTTCATCGGAGCTGGTTGAAAAATAATTTCAAATATGGTAGCTATCAAATGCAACCATATAATGGTATTTCAATTTTCGCACCTAAAGAACTACAGTTTTTTTTCAATACATTTATTTGAAATGTACAACTTGAGAAAGATTGCCTTCAACATGTAAAATGTTTTGTTGAAATGGACGTGTGGGAGAAGTCAACACATAATGGTGGCTCTCCAAAAACAATGCCCAATTCCTGACCACAAACCTCAAATAGAATTGTTGGGAAGAGTAAAAGATGAGAGCCAGTGGCGTAGCTACAGGGAAGCAACGCTTTCGGGCCCCCTAAAGCCGGGGCCCCTTTAAAAATGTATTTATTTACTATTTATGTCATAAAAAATCATATATTTACCTAATTAACTTTTTTTATTTATAAATATCGTTTAGAAGTATTAAAATATCAAATATATTCATTTATTTAAAATTAAATTATAACTACAAAACTACATTATTAAATAATCATCCACGTAATGTTAGTAGGGGTGGGGCCCCGTAGTTAGAATTTGCTTATGGGCCTAAAAAATCTAGTTACGCCGCTGATGAGAGCTGTTGGATTAGTAGATGATCCGGTTGAATAGTATCGAATTTCCTGAAGCGAGAAGATATTAAGATACGTTAAGATCATTATGCCTTATTTTTTATTCATCAAAGTATTTTGAATGGCTAATATTGGAAGGTGATGGATATTAAACTGCTTAGATGACTACCATACACCAAGTCCGTAAGACTAACTCAGCGTTATCTACTACTTTCTTTATAAGTACTTTATTGGTCAGGATTAGTTTTTAACCTTTGTCAAGAAGTCGCGCTAGCAAGTAACGTTTCTTTAGTTCTTTTGGTTTGAGCCGAATGTCGGATACCATGTAGTTGTTTGCAATGTACAGCCCTAAATTCCTGATGGTGACCGGCGCAAGGGTAAGCAGCCTATTTTAGATGAACTGAAAGGCAAGTAGTAAGTCTAATAGTGAAAGTTATATTCAGACATTTTCCATTACTCAAACCAGCATTCCTGAATGTTCAGAGGATTGTACCGGAAACACAATGAGAAGAATACTAGATTGGTCCGCCGTAAGTCAGTGATGTTTTGTTTGAAGGAGTTGGAAGGTTGCAATGGTACAAAGTGATGAGAATAGGTCCAAGAATACTACCTGGAAGAAATCCAGCCTCTATAGCTTAAGGTAGAACCATCATTAACCCGGAAGTATCCATTAGAAAGACAGGACATACTATCGAGTTAGTAAGCGTTCAATTCGCTAGAGGAAATTACGCTTTTAGCGTAATAATTTCAAAAACAATTCAGTTATAGCAATTACATATCCAAATTTATCTATAAAAATTACTGCAGATGTACTCGTAACCTTTAACTGAGCCGGAAGCTATTCAGGAAGCTTAAATGCAAGAGGTAAATTGAACTTTGTACTATTTCGTTTTTATAATTCTCTTATCAAATAAACTGTTTCACATCGTTCGTTTTCATTTTATTGCAGAGAGTGCTCGTGAAAAAAGTGTTTTTAATTGAAAAACTATTATCAATAAAAAACTATTAAAAGCCGAACTATTGTTTGCGAAATTTTAGAGAAAAACCTTGGTTACCTTTCTATAAAAAGCAAAATGTTTCATTAACAAGAAAAAAGTATTTAACGTTTGGTGACGACTGATTTACAATTCTATACCTACTAGAACCCACCTGGACGTACTGGTATTGAACTGTGGGGTTCAACTAAACGCTCCAATCATCACAGAATTCAATCTCTTCAGACTAAAATTCTCCGCACTATCGTTAACGCTCCATTTTACGCCTCAAATCTAACCATCCGCACAGAAATTTCGTATGTAAGTCCTGGTTGCTGGAACTCGCTATAAAAACTTGCACTCTCATTCCAATCCTCTTGTCCGCCATATATCATCTCATCACCTTCCAGATCATCCTCGCAGGCGATTAAAACGCCAATGACCTCACGATTCTCTTGCTTCTGAAGAGAGTAGCTAATCCTGGAGACGGACTTACGGTGTGTTATCACAGGCTAACTTCTCCCAACAATTAGTGAGTTTGTAGAGGTATCAATTATTGTCATTGTTACTAATATAGTGCATCTAGCGCTGGTGCACTCCGGGCGTTAATGGACTCAGATGTTGTCGGGCCTCTAATAAAAAATAATCAAACAAAATCATCATCATTAATTCCTTCGCTATTATCTTTGTAACATTAATTGGAAATAACAAAGCAGGGAGAGGGAAAAAATTACACCACAGAACATAAACTAGATCTAATCAAATTTAGCACCGGTAGAAATAAGCGTACAGGGAAAAATCCTGAAATAGGATAGAGATGGAAAGTCAGGAAATAACAATTACTCACAGCTGAACTAAGCCGATTTGATTCCATTCAACAATTTAAGTAGATCATGTAACTGAATGCCTCTGCCGGGCAAAGCATACTGGCCTTTGGCTTTTGGCGCGAGGAAATATTAACCACATGGATGGAGTAGAAGGCGGGAATAAACGGAAGATATTTGTGAAGTGCATTACCTTTGAGGAACATGATATTGATTAAATAAGAACATAAATGTAACGCGACACTATATATAACTACAATTACGACTGCAACATTAAATACATTGTAAAGCAAACATTTTCTCCATACGCATGATTTGAGGAAAAAAGAAAGTGAATACTGGATACTCATTCACTTATTTAATGATTTTAAATACGATAGTGTTCTGTTAGTGCCACTTCATCGAACGATCTAGGACTTTGGCATTCTTATAAAAGGGTTACAAAATTAAGTAGTAAGTAATGTAATGGTTACTTGCATTGTAAAGTACAGAATACAGGGAGATATGCCTGATGTCTCCTAGAGAATGGTGTCAAACAATTAAACTTTGGCTAAGCGCCTGTTATTTAATAGCTAGAAATGTTTTCGGTTATTTCGTTGTTCCGGATACCATAGTAAAGTCTAAAAAGATGTTAGAAGAAATATTTTTAGCCTTAAAAGCAACAACAAGAAACCTCGTTGTTTTTGTGGTTAACTACAAGGGACAGAAAAAAAAGAGTCTTTATTTTAGCGCTTACTGGTTTGAATGGGCGAATGAATTTACTTAACTATGAAGCCTCGACAAAGTCCACAATTACTTTACAAAGAAGTTTCTACAGAAATTTAAGCAAGTACTTGAATTTAAGCTTCTGACCAGAGTGAAGCTCTGGAGCGTTGAGAAAACTCAGGTGCTCATTTTAGGTTCAAAAACGAGGGGCATTTCAAAACAGCAGAGGTAATCTAAAGTAGTAATTAAGTAAAACGATGATTTTAACCGTTCTTAGGCTACATGTATTTTATGTCCCTGACTGGTTTCGAATTTTCAATCATCTTCAGAGATTGACTCATTAAATTGGTATAGTGAATTAGACTTTACTATGTTTCTGCCCATATTCTACACCAGTGGTTCTTAACCTTTTTTAAAGACGCGGAACACAATTATGTATATATTTTTTCGCGGAACACTAACATTAAAAAATTTGAAATTCGGTATTTAGCAAGAACTTAAAATTAATGAATACTAAAAAATCTAATATAATTTTCAAAAAAGATATATGTATTAATTGAAATTAAAAAGGATAAATTATTACATAGTTTTAAAAAATGAACGATTTTGCCCAACACTAATTCACTTCCACTGGAAAAATGCTGTAAAAGACTATGACTTAAAAAGATAGGCCAGCTTTGGTAGTGGAAAATTCAAATTTAAAAAAAGGGAACGATTTTTTGTTTTCGTATCTTTCTTAAGTTTCTAATTTTCAATACATTAAAAATTGAAATTTCGCGGAACACTTGGACCATATTCGCGGAACACCGGTTAAGAACCACTGTCCTACACGATCTGCAAGTGTAAAGTATTTGGCAGACAGGAGATTTAACTTGAAAACATGCATTTCCAATAAGAGAACACTTAACTCCCCAAAGTACAGACTCCCGTTTCAACTAATTGAACTAACCCGTCCATGTAAATTATGGGAAAATGCAGACAATATCTTACAATTTCAATTGAGATACTTAATTGCAACAAAAGAAAGCAAACAGCTCTGTTTATACCTGATTTCTATCAAATGAATATATTATGTCTAAGTAACTGCGCAAAATTTACGTCCTTCTGTTAAAGAGGAGATAAGAACAACCGGATCTTATCAGATGTTTGTAGTCAAACTGCTGTTACTTTTGAATTTATTCATTTTAACGCAGAAAAGAAAAACCTCTTCCCACAGAACTTTCTCCGAAAAGTGGAAACAGCTGTTCAAAAATATAAACTTTTCACATCTTTAACATTGATTGTCAGTTACTTAATTTTGATTACTTACAATTTCACTAATTAATTCTATAATTAATTTTTATTAAACTATTGTTCTGTTTTACATGATTAGAACGATTAACATATATATGGTCTTTTATTGTACAAAATTCCATTTAATTGTTTACACATCGCATAAAAATTGTAATATACCTAAATACTTTCTTTATAAATTTTAATAATTTGGAATTATTTATGTTTAATTTTTTAGTTGAATTTGAAATTTCGAAGGCACAGTTAACCATAAAAATATTTGAAAAAAAAAATAGTTTGTAATGAAGTAAGTAAAGTAATTGCCTATTTTTTCAGTCAGGCTTTACGTCCAACTACCAAATTAGGAGTCGCGGACGGAGGCGACCAGCAAACATACGATACTTTACTATAAATTTCTCATATTAACCATTAAATAGAATCCAAGGGCTAGACTAGTACCGCAATACATCTTAGCTTTGCGGGTCTAGCCTATAACCGCCTAACATACTTTACTATAAATTTCTCATATTAACCATTAAATAAAATCCAAGGGCTAGACTAGTACCGCAATACATCTTAGCTTTGCGGGTCTAGCCTATAACCGCCTAACATACTTTACTATAAATTTCTCATATTAACCATTAAATAGAATCCAAGGGCTAGACTAGTACCGCAATACATCTTAGCTTGGCGGGTGTAGCCTATAACCGCCAAACATAGATAGATAGATAGATTAAACTAGGGCTGCCTCAAGGCCTACGCCACTGCGACCCCTTTGGATCTATTGTGGCTCCCCTCACTCTAAAGCTCACCCTCCAGACCTGTCCTTTTAATCAGACTCTTGATGCTGGAGAGCGACTCCCTGGGTAAAGCTCACGGGCCTTGGTTTTCACCACCCCGAGAAGTAACATCCTTAGCCGCACGAGCCCCAAAGCACTGACACAACACCTGCAAAGGCTATCATCTGCCAGGCCCATGTGATGCATGTGTTTCCTGAGCCTGCAGTGGCCCAGTTAATAGGCCTACAATCATCCTTATAGCCCCACGCGGCCTTGACGGATTAATTCTGCAGTCAGCCTCGGCGAATAGCCTTTAATGAACTCCTTCGCCTGTCTCTGCCCCGTGGTGGTAAGCCACCACTCTTGAGACCTACTCTGCACCCATAAGTTAATGGCCGCAGTCTTCACACACTTCGGAACCCCAAAACAGGGCTCCAGGCCAATGAAGTGACCCGCAGAGCCTTTCCGGGCCAATAACTCTGCCGCTTCGTTTCCCTTATGACCTGAATGACCAGGTACCCAAGCCAGAAAGACCTTATTATGGTCACTAATTTCCTTCAGGACACCCAGACAGTCCCAAACCAGTTTCCCGCCGAACATACTTTACTATAAATTTCTCATATTAACCATTAAATAAGATCCAAGAGCTATACTAGTACCGCAATACATCTTAGCTTTGCGGGTCTAGCCTATAACCGCCTAACATACTTTACTATAAATTTCTCATATTAACCATTAAATAAAATCCAAGGGCTAGACTAGTTCCACAATACATCTTAGCTTTGCGGGTCTAGCCTATAACCGCTCGACTATCGTGGCGCCTATAATCCAATATATTACACCTAAATAGTTCTTTAGAGGAATATCTTATCACTTCCTCCCCCACAAAAAAGTGCCTTCGGGGCCACTAAAGGCAACAAGATTGCAACACTTCCACTTGCTGAAGATAAGAGGAACATAAAAATTGTTACAGAAGTGAGAAAGAGGATAATGGATCCACTATTTGATAAGATTATCAAAACGGGCCTTTAGGAAAAATCAGATCATTCTAAATCCATATTAGTGTGTTTGTTTCTAACCATGGATTTTCAAAGACAGCCAGAATCTATTGCTTCTAAAGATAAAAGCGAATATATTTGTAGAAGAGAACTACCGTTCCAACCATTATTTCTGGCCATTTATTTCAATTCGGTCTTCCTGGATCACTATCAAACGGTCTTAAATCTTCTACGTTCTGGTGTTTTTCAACTTTCTCACAATACTTTTTTATTTTTTGAAGAGTCAACTATTTTCAGTAAATTTTTATTGTAGAACTTAATTTTGTTTACCGCTTAAAACTTTGCAAACAACTTTAAAAAAAATATCTGCACTTTTTTTTTACCAATTCACGTATTACTTTCACTTACAAAGCGGATACTACGCGATTATTTCAAATATTTGATATCAAGTTTTGTACTGAAAGTACACGTTTTGAGTCCCCTAAGAGAGGAAACAGTTTTGTATATCAGTCTTCTTGAGTAAACAACTCAAAAACGGAAAAACACGAAACACTTTAAGTTAGGATTGGATATTAGGATGTTTCCCAACTGTAACTTAGTGGACAAAATATTTCAACCGAAACTACTAAATCTCTCAACCGAGTTAACACTGTTATTAATATTTTGTATTCAGTTTTCTAATAAATTGCTAGAAAAAAAAACTTTAACTATTTTCTTTGAGTTGATTGTAAATTTGTACAACCTTAGATCTTAATCTTCCCCAGGAAGTATTTTAGGAACCTTTTGCAAAAGAAAGGAGTTCACGCTATCCTCTGAAGCCTTATGGATTGTGGATTCCTTTCTAGCCTTATCGAACTGTGGTTTTTTCCGTTTTCTTGACTTCATACTTCCGTTCGTGAGAACTTGACCACAAATAAAAGCATTGTCGGTAGTGAATCCCATCTCGTTTAGACATGCAAGTAAAATACTAATATTCAAGGAGAATTTTGAAAATGAAACTAAAAATAAATGATATAGGTTTAGTTTATACTCGTAATTTTGAACTATAGCATTACTGCGGCTTCATTCTCCAGTGCCTCATGTATTAAAGCATAAAGTGATGCGAGTTTATTTAAAATATTCATAATAATAGTATAATAAAGTTTATTTAAATTCAAAATTCAAGATTTCTTTTTTAAACAGAACAAAATACTTTAATCGGCATGGTTTTTCCGTCTGCCGGAAATTAATATTAATGTCCTAATGGGCGGAAACTGAAACTCTGGTATTCATTTGTACTTCTATAGAAATATTCATAATTTCCTCCCTTTTCAGGAAAAGCACTGTTGAAAACATCCTCTTAAACGGAAGGAGGTGTTTTTTTTATACTTTAGTTCAACAGAAATCATTGAACTAATTCCGGTGTCTAAATAATCTAAACTAAATGCTAGATGTACTGATTTTACCAGGGTGTACTTTATTAGCTGATATTCTTTTCCTTTATTTAAGGCGCGTCAAGATCTGAGGTTAACGGCGCCCGGAGCTATTTTCAGTGCACTGCCGGCCACGGGACAGTAAGCTGTAAGGAGCTCCTAGGAAGAGAAAATCTATGGGCCAGCAGCTTGGATTCGAACCTCGGATCTCCGCGTGGGGATCTAATACGCTAACCTCTATTAGCTGATATTCTTTTTTTTTAGTTTGATCTCATTCTCGTCATCAGATTGGTAATTAAGAATTAAAAGATCTTTCTTCTAATAACGCATAATCATCTGAAGTTGTTTATGGAATGATATTAAAACTTGTTATTTAATCACCTTCATTCTCAAAACAAAAGCAAACTCAGCCTCTGACAGATAAGACAGCAAATGGCGGCCTTATAATAATGTAGATATAATTACGAAGAGAAGTGCTCTTTATAAGATGAAATAAGGCAAAAACATTAGCCATATAAGAAGAATGGATAGAAAAATGAACATAAATAAGTGGAAAAAGGTGGCATAAAGTAGAATGAGCTAAAGGCCTAGCCTACATCCGGCGGGAGCCCAAATGCCGTATCAGCAATACATTCTGTTAGCAAGATCTACTATTTCACCCTCTACAGCCAAGACTAGCGAAGCTTGATGCTGCCGTTGGAGGATATGAAGGCTGAAAACAATATGTATAATACATTCTGTATTCAATAAGTAGATTTTCTTTTATTTACTTGTCAGCGCTTTTCTCTCATATATAGGCCTTGTTTACACAGCACACTTTCATAGAAAAGATAGAATATTAATACTACAGCATCAGGGAGATGATTCCAACTTTAGAGCTTTTTCAGGAACAGTAATGAGCTTCAGATATTCTCAGTTGACTTTTTTTAAAAAATGTTTTAAAAGAATTTTTACCAAAACTAAAGATTCTTTAGATACAATATCTTATTGACGATTGGTTGAGAACTGCTACCATTTTCAGAAAAACACTTTTCTCTTTTTACGCCAGTGACAACCCTCTGTGACAATTACAAGTAATGAGAAATGGAGAAATATGCAGGCGATAGATAGTGGATGAGATGAAGGTATTTACAAGCAAAGTTGAGGGAGATGAGAGTAATTAGTGGAATAATGATGTTTAACTGTATGAGAAGAGCGAAGGATATTTTACATTTTTACAAAAAATTAAAGATCATTTGATTGGAATGTTCGTGGTCACTGATTGAGCGCTTGGTAAAAGCAAAGGTAAAGGTAAATTTAGGCAATTTCAATTTATCTGTCGTTCAACAGTAATGAGTGTTCCTCGTAGTGGTCTCCCAGGTAATTGGTATTCCATGGGAGAATTTGAAGAGAACTGCGAGAAGGAGAGTTCATCTCTATCAGAAGCAGCTCACTGAGATTTGAAATCGTTGAGAAAGAAGGTGAGCAAGGATGATCTTCAGTACAAAAGTAAAAAAAAAAAAAAAATGGTCGTTATTAAGAAATATCAGTGTGTTGCTCTTAAACAATCTGTTGAAATAGAGTGAACAATGAACATACAAGTTCAAAGAACTTCATAATATGGTCGGACATAAACTGATTATTATTCTAAAGGTGGATGTAGTTCTTCTCCGACTGTACCAGCTACAAACAGAATTTACCCCTGCACTTCTACATATTGCTTACAAATCAACTTGTCTTCCGTTTTATTTATTTTTTTTGTAAACCTTGAATTAGCTTTACACTTGTTGCGTACTACGAACAACCTGCTACAAAGTAGTAGCCTCTCGAAGGCCATCTTATATTTTCCAACTCTTCAAGTTTAAATTCTCGATCCATTCCCGTTGATACTAGATCTCGTTCCTCTGATCTCTATATTCCCTCACACCGTACTTCATCCTTCGACAAATCCTTTCTAATACGCGCTACCTCTTTCTGGAACTCCTTACCATCATCTGTCCGCCATGCTCCTACCCCTTTCCATCTTTAAATCTCTTTTGTTCAATTATCTCCTTTCTACCCAGCTTCCTCCGAAATTATAATTGAATGGATTTATTTCCTTAATTTGTATTCTTATTTTTGTAAATATTTGCCTATTTTTGTTTATAAATATCTGAAATACAGGCCAAGCTAATAGGGCCTCCAATTGTACATGTTTTCATTTTTAGGGGACAATAGTCCCAGGATAATCAATTTACTTCCTTCTTCTTCTTCTACAACCACCAAAGATAAATACCAGTTTTAATATTCACCCTTTACTGAAAACACGATATTGGTGCTATTCACCAGTTTGCAATTAACCTAAAATAATATTTATTTGTACGCACAGACAGAACAATCAAAACTAAATCTTCACTTACCTAAAGCTTGGCACTGAAGAATTTTCGTTCTACCCTCACTAACGTAACTACTTGAGGAAGATGGCTGAGTGATGAACCTGGGAGCCTGCAGTGATTCTGTAAACAGTTAATCTCAGTTAATTAAGTTGAAAGAAAAATTATTATATTCACAAATAAAAATCTGATTTAAAAATGCATATGTCTTTTTATATTCCCAAGGTTCTAAGGTAGTAAAATTTCAAGCTTAAGCTTGAATCCAGTGAATTCTCGTTCAGAATACAGTGCCTCATTTCAAGATAATAAAAAAATATGAACTATATGCGATAATTTATCAATAAAAGAAGAACATTTTTTGAAAAAGCCGTTTTTACTCATTTTCAGCAACTTTTTTCTCAAAATCTATTAGATCTGGGTGGTTGCAAAAAAATTACAGTCATAAAGGAGGGTTTGCCCTTTATTTTAAAGAAAATTTGGGAATTTTATCTTTTATTGAAAAAGAGAAAAAAATTGTCAAAGTTGGGTGTTTTTCAACGTTACAACTTTTTCATGCACTTTTTGACGATCAATCCTTAAACAACTGTCCTACCGGATAGTTTTAATAAATAAATACTTTTGATTGACATAATTACTACTGTTAACAATTAACACTGTAAATCCAGCTAAAAGTAATTCCTTTATTAACAAAGAAGAAGAGAGCAGTAGTTTGTAAAGGAAAAGAAATTGCTCGTTATAATTGGTTACAGATACAAATGGGCACATTTAAAGCATTTTTTAAAAAAAACAATAAGTTTTCTAGGGGAAAAAAACAAAAAGAAAATTTCGAACTGCTAATAATTAAGAATTTCTCTGTTAAAAAGGAAAAACGTGAGAAAAACTAGTTTACCTGTGCGTGAACAAGAGGGTCAGGTTGAAAGAAAGTTAGAGAAATTACTTGTGAAATTACTTTAAAAAAAAAAAAAGACAAAACAATTTCCTATTATTTATTTAAACCGGAAATGGATAGTTTTCTTAAAGTAGTTTTCATCTGAATCTAATGCAACACTGCGTGGTTAACGTATATTTGGAGAAGTGAAACTAATATATACACTTTTTTCTGTAGTTATTCACATCCAACCAGCTTCCAAAATGCATATTTTAATGCAACAAATCGTCTTTTGCGTGTTCTTTTTTTTTTTGGAACACACGACCGGAAACAGCAAGCTCACATGGATCGATGCATTCTCAATTAGCTTAAATAAACTAATCAAATTTCTGCCTAAATAATAATTTGTAATAATAATTTAATAATAGTAATAATTTAGTAATTAATTAATTTAGTAATAATTTAATTTAGTAATAGTAAAAGTAATAAATAATAATTTGTATTAATTACATTCTCTAAAAAATAAAAGAGAACATTTAAATCAGAATTCAGAACATAATTGAATATTTTAATGATAGATTCCGTCATTAAATTGCGGGAAGTCTCTGAAATTTTAACACGAACTTCTGGTTGCTTTTTTTTATCAAACATTATGGGCGTTATTTTTGGATCTATACCTATAATATAACTTGTCATTGAGAGAGGAACAAAACTCTATTAAGACGTCCTTTATGACAACATAATACCTGGACCAGGGAACAAGAACAGAAGAGAATACGAATCCTAGGACGTAAATCCAGATCCGGACTTCAGTCATCATGAATCGAATTAATAATGACACGAGCAACCTGTGCAAGTTCTTGTACCATCAACCTTAACCTTTTCCGCACCCAAAATGTCTTAATCTGAGGGCAAAGGGTTTTTTTTTCTCTCCTCTGATTCACAGACTCAATTCTTAAGATTCGCGATGAAAATAAGACTCTTAAAAATCACAATAACGCCTTCTTTAGGATAAAACCAGAAGTCACCTGGATTCCTATTCGAAAGATGAAATAAACTAGGATTTCCATTTCAGATACTCTGATTATATAGGAATTCTCATCAAAACCAAACTGGCACTTCTTATTGAGTCCTTCCGCCACACAAATTGAATCCTATGAGTCTTTACCAAACACTACTTCCTTTAGGAAACTAAGAGAAACTAAAAAATGAAGTCACCTCTTCCTATCAAAGTTTGTATTATTTCTAAGACAAACTTGAACTGAACTGACGATACCAAACATCTCTTCAGACGTCTTGAAAAAAGATCGAAAGCTTACACTACATCAGTGATGGCGAACCTATGACACGCGAGCTCATTTTTGGTGGACACGCATCTTCAAAGATAAAAAAAAAATTCATAATTCAAATATTTGTCTCTCATAACGGCCAGAGTTTGTTATTAATAATATTATTGCTTACGTTAATAATAATTAATAATTTAATTCTGAACCCAGACGTGCATGTACAAGTATAATAATATGTGTAACACAATACTTGACAATAAAAAACTTGACAATGGGCACACTGACTTCCACACAACCTAACACATATCACACACAGACCGATCACACTCAGTCCATGAACAGACAAGACAGAAGATACACCAACCCTGTAATATAAAAATATTACTTTGTAAACTAGGTATTATACATTATACATATAATGTATCGTTATATTATACATATTCATTTTAATAGAATCATTGTTAACAATCTGTAAATACAGCCCTGTACGAGGGTCGTTTGAAAAGTCCGTGCAAAGTCAGAGAGATAGCACCACTGGCGCGTATCGAGATTAAGTTTAGTTAGTAGCATCTCTTGGAAGAACACGCACCAAGTTTCAGCCAGATCGGTCTATTTCTTTGTGTTTGGCATTCGTTTGAATCGAAGAGGTCGAGTGATTTTCAAAAAATGGACGAAAAAGAATTTCGTGTGTTGATTAAACACTACTTTATGAAAGGCAAAACGCCTCAGGAGACTAAAGAGAAGCTTGATAAACATTATGGTGACTCTGCACCTTCGATTAGAACAGTTTATAAGTGGTTTCAAAATTTTCGGAGTGGCCATATGGGCACATGTGACGCTGAACGTTCTGGACGCCCTGTTGAGGTTACTACTCCAGAAATCATTGATAAAATCCATGATATGGTGATGGATGACAGAAGAGTGAAGGTGCGTGAGATTGCTAGTGCTGTGGGCATCTCGAATGAACGGGTACATAATATTTTGCATCCAACATTTGGACATGACAAAGCTATCCGCAAGATGGGTGCCGCGATTGCTCACGCTTGACCAAAAACGAAATCGTGTGAAGTGTTGCAAGGACGGTTTGCAGCTGTTCCAGAAGAATCCGCAGGACTTTCAGCGTCGTTTCGTCACTGTGGATGAAACATGGATACATCACTACACTCCTGAGACCAAAGAACAATCTAAACAGTGGGTTACCAAGGGGGAATCTGCGCCAAAAAAGGCGAAGACCGTTCCATCGGCCGGAAAGATTATGGCGACTGACTTTTGGGATTCGCAAGGAATAATCCTCATCGACTATCTGGAAAAGGGTAAAACTATTACAGGTGCATATTATTCACCGTTTGAAAACCGAGCTGCAAGAAAAACGCCCACGATTGGCCCACAAAAAAGTCCTTTTCCATCACGACAACGCACCAGCTCACACCTCAGCAGTTGTAGTTGCAAAATTAATGGAAATAGGGTTCCAACTCGTTTCACATCCCCCCTATTCTCCAGACTTGGCTCCCTCGGACTACTATTTCTTCCCCAATATGAAGAAATGGCTGGCGGGAAAAAGATTTTATTCAAACGAGGAGGTGATTGCAGAAACGAATGGCTATTTTTCAGACTTGGACAAATCCTATTATTCGGAAGGGATCAACAAACTAGAGCAGCGTTGGACGAAGTGTATAAGCCTAAAAGGAGACTATGTTGAAAAATAAAAAAGGTTTACCCCAAAAAATTAAGTAGTTTTTATTTTTGCACGGACTTTACAAACGACCCTCGTAGATGACCTAGTCCTTAGGTCGAAAGCTCGGCCTAATACACATAGATCACGACTGAAATGGCAATTATTTTTTCATCCTATTGAAACTATGAATCAGTCACCAAAAAGAATGAACCACAAGTAACAAATTAAATACTATTAAATACATTTATAAAATATTAAATATTTAAATACATTTAAATACATTGTATCAAAATTGGTATTAATATAAAAATATTTTAAATGGTATTAATAAATTAATAATTAACTTTAAAAAAGTATAATTATTTCTATTTTTTTTTTAGTCTACTTTTGTGATGTGTGGACACGCCACGAAAATTATGTTTCGATTTTAACAAATTTTGACACACCGAGCTCAAAAGGTTCGCCATCACTGCACTACATCATAAAATTCTTTTAATTTAAACCTGTCTGTTATTTAAGGAATGGAACATGCAACATTCAATCAATGCAAACAACAGATTTAGAATGCATCACTTACAGTCGGGAACACCGGGTACTTTGTACCCAATAATACCCTAACCCAATAGTAGGGACTTTATAGTTTCCTAAATCACCAAAGTTGAGAGATCTAAACGGCGAAAAGTTGATACATTTCTGGTTTTCTTTCATTTCAACCCCCGCTAGACCCCCTTTAGGAAGTTAGAAGCAGCATTATCCACGTGGACTTCTCAGTGAAATAACTACAGTTTGGTTGAATTCACCCTCCCTATTCACCAATTAAGAAACTGAATTAAGTTTTCACTTAAAATTTATGATGTTGGCCAAGTTCTTCACCGTACTTTCACCACATGAGAACGGGAGGTAGTGAACTAAATTATGTATTGTTAGGAAAACTGTAAGCTACCAAAAGAGTATCGGGATAGAAAGAACTAAGAAAGACAACTACCGCTTTAAAAAATGAATAAAAATAAAAAAAAATCACAAAAAAAGTAGCGTCCATGAAAATAAGTATTAAAGTAAAATAGACTTCACACTACTGGCAATATAAAAGAGGGAAAAAACCTAGCGACAATAAGTAGGGTGGGAAGAAAACCTTTCAAAACTGGAATATTGCTGGAACGCAGAATAAAAATAGAACCCAAGGAGTAAAGAAAACTAAAATAAAAGAGAAGTTCCAGGCAGAGGGAGATAGAGAGAGGACAGCTATTGCAATCGTACTTCCAATGGATCTATATTCATCTAGATGTACAACTAGAGGAGAGCGTCTTCAAGCAATTTCCTCCGTTCTCACAGCTTCCACTTCCTTTATTCTTCTACTTTTACCAACATAAACTTACCCTTTCCACATCCTGATGGTCAAATAGTCAAAGCATTTAAATATTTATTACTTTAGAAGAAAAAATGTATTGTAAGTATTTTTATTTAATTTTGACAAAGTAATATGTAATTACATTTACTAATTAAACATCGTGGAGCACACTAAGAGATTTGCATTACAGTGATAGTGGCATGTTAATGTATGAAGTGCGAAAGATAATTTATCCTCAAGTTTAGTCATGAGAGTGTGAATGATCTGTAATGTAGAATTCTTTGTAGATTAGAGTAATGCATGGACATTAACTGCAACAGTGTGTTGCTTAGCTGTAATCCCCAAACTGTGTAGGAGGTATTGTTAAAAAGAGATCTAAGCAATGTCTCCTTATAGAGCAATAAGGGTGTAAAAGTGTTTGAGCTGGAGAGTTTATATTGATTAGCACAGGTGATTCCCAAAGCGCCGCGGAAAAAAAAAAAAACCGATTATCCAGGAAACCTCAAACCGAAAAAGATTGAGAACCTCTGGATTAGCGGGTATAACTGGTTACTGTCGGGGGCTGGATATCTAAAGATGGAGTTAAAAGTGTTGATGTACCTGATGTCTCTTCAGGTGAATTCGTTTTTGCAAGGTTTACGCTGAGGAGATCCTTTTGGTGCTAGGGAATTTCAAAAGGTTTCAATAGATGGTGGTCACTTTATTCAGGAACCTCCGCAAGTTTTACTTCTGTTTGTGAAGGAGTCAATGCAGCATCCATCTTTGGGACCAGATTGATATGACGGCTGTGTATGTCTGTTAAATTACTGAAGCACCGGTTTACTGTCATTGCTGGAAGAAGCTAACTTTATACTGTCAGCGAAATAGCTAAAGTAGAGCAAGCTTCCGACACATTCGAGCAGAAGATTCAAACTCAATTTACTTACATCAGTTTTTCTAATAATTCTATTAATAAAAATTAAATTCCTTTTATGTTCTAATAATATTTTAAGAATATTAGATAATGAGTTTGGTTCTCTCAATCAATAAGTGATTATCTAAAAAATAAACAAGAAGAAATACACTCCCAGAAATAATAACACGAAATACGCACACCTTGGATGAAAGTGACTCATTATTAAGTGGTGATGTCGAAGGAACTAAGTTTAGTGGGACCATTTTAAAGAACCTCCCAGGATGACTGGAGGCGATATTGATAATTGGGCCAATTTGAGGACTATTGCTGACGATTCTATTTATAGTAGCTTTTATTTCTACATATTTATAATTCTAAGATTTACATTTGTTGCTTACTTATTCTGCATATTTTTTTCTCCCAAAATTTTACCCTATTTTAGTAAAAATTTAATTACAGTCGAACCTCTCAATAACAGGCACTGGCGGGGGAAAGCAAAATGGCCGCTGTTTGAAGGTGGTCGTTAGAAGGAGTGTACGGCAAGTTTCATAATGAAAAAATATGGGTTTTTTTCCAAACACCTATTTAAAAATTGTTTATTATTAATAGATTTAAAAACGTACATAATTGCATAATTATTGCAGCTATATGATATGCATCAAGTTTTTCTTAATTATCCAAAAAATTTATCAAAAAACTACATATTATTGACTTAATTAATAATTTTTATAATTATCATCACATTTATTCATAACAATAATAATTTATGGTAAAATTATCATCATACTATCATCTATTATTAGAAAAATAGAACAAACCTTTCGGCAAGTTGACGATGGCTCGATTTGGTTTTTGCAAAATCTTCCAACACATTTATTTTCTCTTCTAGAGTTAACCACTTTCGTTTGAGAGACATATTATAGGAAAAAATAATATTGTTCGTCCAAAGTAATATTGAAAAAATGATTAAAATGGTACAAGATGTATGGAGCTTATATAGGAAACTTTTGGAAAAACCAGTAAAAAAAAAAGCAAAAACTTGAGAGGGGATAATCACTTTTTATCACCGCGTCAAACGAACTTTTAATAATAACGTGGACGGTTGGTGGGAGGTGAAACATATAGTAATCCGTTCCCCAAAATCAATGTTCACGGTCGCTATGTAGAGTGTCCGTTAGACGGAGGTTCTTTTATATAGAAAGTGTATAGGGATAAAACGGGGAAATCCAAAAAAACTGTCCGTAAATGGAGGTGGCCGCTAGTGAGAGTGTCCTTTATGGGAGGCTCCACTGTATATCTGTAAGTGTACTATATTTCCAAAAATTGAAATTCTAAAATCCCCAGAATATAAAGCAGATTATCGATTCAACCCTGCTGTAATCCCACTTTATGTTCCTGTATAGTTTTGTTTTGTTAAATATTGTTCCTTTCAGGGAACCTAAAAAACGGAAACGACATTTCTTTAATATCACAAATGCTTCCTCTTTTGACGGATAAGAGAGATTTAAAATTATTTGAATGATTTTTAAATTTGAAGCTCATTTAAGGATAAGAAATTTATGTCTTGAATCAATCATATTTAAGTTTGCCTAATGTTGTTCAACCTTAAATCAAACAAAGTCTTAAAAATATAAAGACATGAACTTTTGAATAAGTTACTAGCAAAATTGAAGAGCTTTTAATAAATTCATTTATAACAGAATCAAAAGATGTTTGACAATGTTGAAAATCTAAACCAATATATGCTAGAAAACTTACAGCTGAATAATCAAGCTAACCAAGCGACAGACAATGAGTTATACCGGATGAACACCATGTTCGTTGTTATCTTTATAAAATAACAAACTGATGACATTCAATATAATTTCAGGACGGGCAAGCAAAAAGAGTGATCGTTTCCACAACGTGATTTTTCTTTTCTTTTTTCTAAATAAAAACCTTTTCAGCTTTTCCATTTTCTTTTTATGCTGTGCACCACTATTACCTGTACATAGTTCACATTCTTGTTTTCAAAATACATACTATACACGCCACCTCCCCCCCAAAAAAATCTTTTGTTAAAATTGAGTATTACAAAAATATCAAAAATATTTTTAGTTTTCGTAAAAAAAGTATATCGTACTTTAGCAATGTTTATCTGCAAAGAACTCTTCCGCACGCTGTAAAGGACCACAAACAAATGGGAATTCTATTTAAAGGAAAAATAAGGTTAGAAAGAAATAGAAGAATGGAAATGAAGAGAAACAAGATAAAGTTTCATCTGGATGCAGATTTCGATGATGGTGAGTTCCCTGTCTGACGTTGTATAAGATTACTGGATGATGGTCTAAGGAATGGTTCAGCTAGATGGAAAAACGATTTAACTGCATCGCAATGGGATTGGAAAACTCTTGTATGTTCTATTTTCTTTTCTTTTTTAAAAATAACGTCATACATTTATGATTGGAAGAAAGAAAAATAAACTTCATGCATTTCCTTTTAAAGTGGGCTTCAATTCATTGTAGAATTGTCTATTTGAGAAAGACTATTGAGGAAGAGCAATAATTGGTCTTAAATAAGTCTATAATTCAATCAAATTAAAGGGCCTTCAATCAAACATTATCTATTTCGTCTAAATTACAACCTACAGTAAGAAGCAAATTTTTTCAATTGTATTTTCTAACTTTTTCTTATTGCTAAAAGTGAAAAGTGATCAGCTGGTAAAAAAAAATAGGAATAGGGGATTTAGTTTGAGCTTTTGGCCTCATAGGGGGAGCCACAATAGCCTCTACTCCTACAGTAAGCTGCTTAAGAATAGCGAAATCTGTTCAAGTTTTAAAATTGGAAAAGTTTGAATGGCCAAATTATTCGGGAATTCGTAACAATAAGGTGGCAAAACTGATCGCCCTGAAACAGGGGTCTGGAGAAGCTTTCAGAAAGGTCTAAATCCTTTGGCCAGGCAAAAAAAAAAAAAACGCATGGAGCGTAACAAGTTGTTGAAGTGGTGATGTGAAAATCGCTAGGTCAGAAGCAGATGTAATGGAAGTTACAAAGTATTTTCGTGTAAACGAGATGTAAATTACAAGAAATTTACTAGAAATGGCTGTAAAGCTAAGATGTATTGTGGTATTGGGTCCGATTGCCTGGTCTTAGGCCTTGGAATTTATCTAATGGTTAGTATGAGAAATTTACAGTAAAGTATGTTTGCTAGTCGCCACCGTCCACGACACCTAATTTGGTAGTTGGACGTAAAGCCCGCCTGAAAAAATAGGCGATTACTTAACTTCTTTTTTTTTTTACTAGAAAAGGCTATTATAAATAATAATAATAATCAATAAAGTTAGATTTAAATATTATGTAGCTCAATGGCCGACACTAATACTCACCTAATCTACGAGAAGTAATTGCAATACTTAACAGGGGAACTAACTAACACAATCTAAGATTAAGTACTTAGGGCTAAATGGTGCGTATCGGCAGCGTAAGCAGGCAGAATGGTTGAACCATAAAGATTCTGGAGTTCTGGTCAGTATCTTAAATAAACTTTAGAGGTAGAGAGAGATAGCTATAGGTTGGTACCACTATCTATCCTCGTCCTTTATGTACGTGAAGCCTTCGGCCTTTTTACACCTTTTTCTATAGGTTTAAATTCTGTGGAATTTATCTCTGCTATTTCTAACATAACAGTAAAAAATGAGAAAGTTTTTTATTGGCTAGCTACTCGCTTCCTGTGCACAATGGTTTTCTAGCCTTTCGGATAATCATAGGCTTCCACTGCAGGCTGTGGAATTACATGCAACATTTAGACCCGAAAACAGAGAGTCTGAGTAGGTTTTAGTCTTACCAAGAAGAAGAAGAAGAGGAAATGGCTACCGCACGTATTGTATCAGGGCCCAGGTCCACCTTCATGCTCACCTTGTATTTTGGCCAGGAGCCAATCCCTGGATCACACAGACGGAACATGAAGAGGGAATCTAAACCCCAGTGGGTTTGCCACTACAGACTATTTAGATGGACAAAGAGATCATGCATTAATAACTCCCTCGAGGAAACGCAACGTCCTTAATTTGGTACTTTGAGTAATATATTAGAGGGACTAAACTCTTAACTCATAAGAGCAAATTAGGGCGTGTCACTTCCTCCATCAAGCAAAACTGGCTGCCTCAATTTGAGGCTACAATTCCCACCATTACACTTAACGAGTCTATTAAAACCTAAATAGATCAAGAAACTGCTGGAATAAAATATAAATTTTTAGAGTTTTAAAATACATTACAACCTCGATTAACCGGCTTTCGGTTAATCGGGATTCGGATTAACCGAGATGATGTTGAGTCCATCATAAGAACACCTCAGATCGGCGCCGAAACAAAAGTTAATTTTCGGTGGCGACAGGAAAATTTTTTGTCTTCCGATGTAACATAATTGGTAGGTGTGGCAGCAACTCTTTTATACCTGATTTTCTTGAAGGGTCATTATGTATGTAAAAACCCAAAATATGGTGCAAAAATAAAAAAAAAGGATAGCCATCTAAGATAGGAGTTGATCTCTGGGACGAAACGGCTTTTTAATTTACATATTTTCACATAGGCATCTTACTGATGAGTCTACCTATGCACCCGTATAATACATACATACTTATATACATATGTACATTCATAGCTACAAATGTACTAGGTAATACTGTAACCGGGATTTCAGTTTTCCGGGGTGGGTATAGCCGGAGGTCAGCCCGGTTAATCGAGTTTGTACTGTAATGGTTTGTACCACGGTTTTGGCGAGGCCACCTTTCTGAGTTGCTCCAACTAAAACTTATCGATTAATTTTTTTTTTTTAAATAGACTTGGACTTCAGAAGCATAAGACTCACTAGACCGATCATTGTTCCAAGTTTGTTAAGTCCAACGACCCCTAGGAATGACGAGTAAAAGTAGTGTAAGCAAATAGAACGGTTAATTTAACACTTGTTGCTAAATGTCAT
Organism: Rhodnius prolixus; assembly: GCF_049639745.1. NCBI lineage: Eukaryota > Metazoa > Arthropoda > Insecta > Hemiptera > Reduviidae > Rhodnius > Rhodnius prolixus. Next base: position 5,221,117 of record NW_027411583.1, on the reverse strand, counting down.
AATAATCAGTGGCGCAATTTAAAACTGTCCCACCACTTAAGGAATAGTTACTTTTTTTACACGCTGTAATTCTTTTACCAGTTTACAATTGTTATTGTGTTTATTGCGGAAAAGCGAGCCATTTTGTTTCCCTTCCCTCCCTCTGAACAATATTTAGCTCGTTAGGATTGTTGTAAGCCCATTTATTTACTTTAAGAGTAACGGAAATCTAATCGCAGATAAGATTAATTATGTTTGCTTTTAGGCGATAAAAAACCCTCCCTGGCTCATTTTCAATGGTTGAACGATTCTAAGGCTGGGCTCTGATGGACAGCCGACCATTTTTTGACTACGACATTTTACTAAACTAACTTTATAGCCAAGAACAGGAATGGCGAACCTTTTTGAGACGTGGGTCAAATTTTGTTCTTTTTTTTTGTAGTACTAGCTCTTGGGTCACTAATGCCCATTTGCACAAGAGTTAAGTTTAAAAATTTTAAACTGAATATTTTCAAAACTAAACATCTTTAAAATTCAGTTGGCTTAACGGGTAAAACGGGACGAAACAAGTGGCTATGGAAGTCTCTTTTTACAAACATAACTGAACAAAACCTTACAAAAGTGTGTTTTATCTATGGTTATTTGCTTTGGGTTGTTGGTTATTTTAACAAATAAAATATGAATAAAATTATACATTTTATTTGATATTTTGTTAAACACTTTTGCTTTATTTCAAATACTACAAAAGCATTTGTCGTCATTTGCGTTTTAGAACTGTAATGATCAAACAAAAAGGTTATAGATAGCATTTAAATTGCTTTTGTGTCAATGCGTGATTGAAAAAAATACAGATAGAATATAAATTTATCCACACAATTAGAAAATCTAAATCAACCCGCGTAAACACAAACAAATGGTTGCCTAGCAATTGTGGGTCAATGAAAAAGTTTGCGCTCTGTGTCTGACCCGCCCGGGTCATAGGTTCGCCATCCCTGGCCTATAGAATCAACCTGCACCACTAGCTCCAGGTATTGATGACCCATCAAAATTGTAGACATTGAGCCGGTTGTCTGCTCGTTATCTACCCTGTTATGGGCTGCAAATCTTCAAGTTCAATGTCCTTAGCAAGGTACCATGGGCTTGGAAGACTAGTAAAGGAAAACGTTTAGACCGGAAGGTTGCTGAAGATCTTCAAGTTCACCACCAGGATGTGCTTCCGCCAACGGCTCGGATGTATTTTTTTTAACACGATTTTTGAAAAATTAATTTGTAGAAACGTAAAATTGTTAGCTTCAAAAATTTGAATAAATTAAAGTAAAATATTAATTCATATTAAAAGTAACGCGAGCTTGTTTCTTTTAAATGTAATATAAAAATGTTAAAAGCAATATTTGTGGAACACTTTATGGATTTTAAAAGATTTGTTGTAAAATACTGTAGTCTTTTTTTTTTTTTTTACGATCGTTTCAAAGACATTATCACGGTTGGTTGAGTTAACCAGCGGCTACCGATGGGCTGCATGTATAATGCATGTAAAGAGCTCGTATTGCGCTTGGCACGGCGTCCTTGATGGACTGGCATTCCAGCGTACAATTAGCCTCGGCCTGTCCGTCACGCACTCTGTCCGCTTCCTTTTACACCACCTTCACTAGAGTTCTACAGTTTCATCCATATTTTTCTATAATAGAATATTATTTAAATGGTTGGAACTAATTATTTAAAATTCACAGGGACGTCATGATATTTGAAATGAAAAATATATCCCAGTAAAAACGGAAAACCTTTAAAGTTTACCAATTGGTAATAGTATAGGTGTAGAAGTTTAATGGCCAGGGACTGGAAAAGCAATTTCCTGTACAAGCTAGAATATCTGTTTGTGGTTACCTAGTTTGGAATCTTCGTGTTGTCTGGAGTTAGTTTATACGGGGAGTAAAAGCTAGGAATTTGCAAATGGAAGTGAGAATGTGGGGTTAAAGGTAAACCTAGAGTTTGCTTTTGTACATGGGTTCTGCCAAACAGAAGTAGATGAGCGCGTTGTTACTCAACTATAATACACTTTATTTGGGTTTAGATGGGTTCAGTGTAACTGTTTTGTCTTTGTGTACGTCAAGAACCTTGAAAAAACTAACTAGTCTTTTTTTCCTTAAGTATAAGTTTGATTCTATTTCTTGTCAAACTGAATCCAGTTAATTTTACATAGTTTTGCGCATCAGGATAGAAATAGAAATAGAAATAAAATTTATTATTCTGGGACACTTGTCCCCTAAGAATAAATACAGGTACAAATAGAGGCCTTAATAGTTTGGCCTGTGATTAAACAGAAAATAAATAAATAAATAAGTGTTTACAAAAAGTGAAAATAAAAATAACAGCAGAAATTAAGGAAATAAATTAAAACAATTAGAATTTCGGAGGAAGCTGAATAGAAAGGAGATAACTGAATAGACGGGATTTAAAGATGGATAGAGTAGGAGCATGGCGGACAGATGTTGGCAAGGAGTTCCAGAGAGAGGTAGCACGTATTAGGAAGGACTTGTCAAAGGATGAGGTACGGTGAGAGGGAATATAGAGATCAGATGAGCGAGATCTAGTGTTACTGGAATGTATGGAGGATTTAAACTTAAGGAGTTGAAAAATATAGGAAGGCCTTTGAGACTGGATGACTTGAAAAAGGAAAGAAGCCAAAAAATATTGGCGGCGATAGACAGGAAAAAGCCACTTCAACTCATCGTAGCAGTGCGAAATGCGCGAGTCTCTGGAAATGCTGAAAATAAATCTTATGAAGCAGTTCATGGAGGCGCTTGAGCTTAGCTTCAATATCACCAGAAAGACCGGGCCATACACTAAACAACCATAGTCGAAATGGGGGAATATAAGAGAGGAAACTAGGAGTTGCCGGGTCTTAATTGGGAAAAAGGTGTCAGGGAACTATTAAACTGCTACATCCTGTCTTCTGGGCGAAACTCTTTTTTTACACAATCCATTGGCCGCTCAAGCCTCAAACCCTTGAGTGGCATCCACAAGCAATATCTTGCTCAGCAAATAAGGAAAAGCCCTACGTTATACAATAAAATGATCCATAAAGCCCCACTTATTAAGTCGATCTAGTCCGTATAGGGATAATCTGTTGTTCTAAACTATGCCCTCCAGGCTCCACAAATAGTATTATAATGTTTACTTTAAAAATTTATTGCATTATACAGCAATAACAATAGATAAATATGTATAGATGATGCAAAAACCCGTGGAAAATAAATAATAAGGATCAATAATCAATTACTACGTCTCCTAGTGCATTCCAATTTTCTAAAAACAATGTTCTCTATCCTAATGTTTATTTTTCATATTTATATAACTTTAGGAGATTATTTTCCGACAATACACGATCATAGTTGTATAGATCATAGACCAGAATTAATAACAAATCTTCTATCCTTGCATTTTAGTTATTTGAAAAGGGATTTCTGATAAATGGTCACCAGGGAACATGATTTTGCAATTGGTTAGCGCAACTTTAGGTTCCCTTAGGTAGGAATTTTATATTTACCCCAAAATTTGAGTTTTGTATCCAGCCCATTTGGTTGGAGCACAAATCCTGTATATTTTGAAACTGTAGAGCAGTTTTTGTTTTTGTTTCAGCGCCAGCGTTTATTGGCTTTCACGACGATTATAATCGGTAGTCACGTGGTCACCGAGTTCACACAGAGGATATTCAGCGATATCTTTCAATCAGGTTAAATTAATCTAACAATGTAAACATCATAGATCTTCAATTAGAAATCTCTGCATTGCTTGGAACAAATATTGTAAAATATTATTCTACTTACTTTATAGATACAGGGTGGGGCAAAAGGTATGAACCGGTTTTAAAGGGATGTAAAACAAAAACAATTCAACTTACAGAAATTATGTTTATATTGTTTAATTCAGTACAGAATCTAGTTTTTTACATTAAGTTTCGAAAGATGATATCACGTAGGTGGCGGCCGTCAGCCGCGATGCACTCTTGAAGGCGAATTCAGAAGTTTTCAACCGCTCTGCTGCACATTTGATGGGCTAATGAAAACCCAAGGGAAATTTACCAGAGGCCACTTCACTCCCCTAAAGTGACTGTATGGTGTGTAGTATCCCAATTTGGGATTATTGGTCCTTACTTTTTCGAGGATAATGGGCGAACCGCTGAGCGGTGGACAGTGACGGAAGCTGGAAGAATTGAGTGAAGCAACTAATCTGGGAGAAATCTGGTTCCAACAGGACGGGGCTACATCCCACACTGCTAGTATTTCAATGGCGAGATTGAGGCAAGTTTTCTCCCAGCGCCTCGTCTCTTTGAGGGGTGACGTGAAGTGGCCTGCGCGCTCACCAGATTTGAGCATTTGTGATTTTTTTTTTTCTTTGGGGTTACATAAAGGAAAAAGTTTTTAAACATCGTCCACATACCCAGGAAGAACTTAAGGACAGAATCAGAGAGGAAGTTACGGCAATACCCCATCGAAATGTGCAGAAGAGCGGTTGAAAACTTCATAATTCGCCTTCAAGAGTGCATCGCGGCTGACGGCCGCCACCTACGTGATATCATCTTTCGAAACTTAATGTAAAAAAACTAGATTCTGTACTGAATTAAACAATATAAACATAATTTCTGTAAGTTGAATTGTTTTTGTTTTACATCCCTTTAAAACCGGTTCATACCTTTAGCCCTACCCTGTAGGTTAAAAACAACCAGAGAAATGACGAAATTTTTCTCATATTTTCTCAAGCTACTGGATTTATTTGGATCAATGCAAAACCTATCAATTATAATTCCTACCATACACGTGTGTGTGTGTGTGTACATATATATACATACAAGTATGTATGTATTATATTCTATTCATGTCATTCTCTAAATGGGTTACAGGTAAGAGAGACTGTAGCTAGTAGCTTCTAAATCTAAAGGGATGCCGGCGGAAGAGGATATGTGGAGAATTTTCCGGGTATAATCAGTTTTAGAAAACAAGCCCGACATGTTAGGCTATCCATAACTCCAAGTGAGAACAAGATAGAGGAGGCTGTGGTTTGGCTACATTATTATAATTAATGAGTGTTTAAAAATTAAAAATAAAACTTTTGAATGGATGAAGCTTTCAGTTGAAACTCAAACTGTTTTTTATCATTATTTTAACTGGATGAAAAAAGGGGAGATGTTTATTTTAATCTTTAGATTTTATTTTGGTCAATACAAAGTTTTGGAAATAAATTCAATACTGGGCAATATTTGAGCCGCTCACTGCACAAACAATACAAAAAAAAATATGGAGAAATGAGCTGAAATAATGTTAATGGTTTTTTAAAAAAAAATTACGTTTGTAATATAAATTCAAATACAGTAGCCGCCTGCTACTAAATTATTACAACGATTTACATAACGAGCATAGGGAGTTAATCAATATGTTCGCAGAAATAAATTATTTACTATCCAATGGCCAGTAAAATTTTTATCATTTAATGGTGTTAGTCCATTTATTATCTCCTTAACAAAAACTTACAGTTTAAAATGTTAAGTATAAGGGTTGATTAAACGCCAAAAGGTACACAAATCAGCAAGTACCCATCATTTCATTTATACTTCATTGATATTATTTAAGTAATTTTACTGCATTAACTTTTCCTTCACATTTTTAGAATTTATTAGATGTCACAGACCCTCATGCTGGCCACTTCACTTATAATATTTTTTTGTTATAATTATGATAAATCACTTTTAGTTAGCATGATGGCACTTCACAGCCACGTAGAGGAGCTTTAATCACTTCGTGCTAAATTTTATTAAAATTGGACTAAGCTTTATAGAAATATTGGTAATAATAGTTTTAGAAAGGGCCTTATTTAGGTAGGGCCAACTCCCCTCCTTATGAGGCATAGCGTCGAGACTTTTAAAGTGCAAATCTGTACAAAATTTCGATTCGAATGACACTTCATTCATGAAAATCGGTTCACGTCTCGATAATTTGAAACGATTGCTATACTTCCTCTTAACAAGTGTAAGAGCTGGTCGCCGCTTTATTGTTACGTAGGGGAGCCTTATCCCTATCATCCTACCAAATTTTATCAAAATCGGGCCAAGATTTACAGAGTAATTAGTAATAATAATTTTGGAGGGGGTCTTACATAAAGGGGGCTTACTCCTCTCCCATTCGATGTACAGCGTGGAGACCCCCAAAGGGCACATCTACATAAAATTCCGAATCGAATGACACCTCATTCATGAAAATCGGTTCCCGCGTTTAGGCGCTACGTTGTTTACAAAAAAGGTAACAAGAACAAGAACAAGAACATTTTTTGGAAAAGCCGTTTTTGCTCATTTTCGGCAACTTTTTTCTCGAAACCTATTAGATCTGGGCTGTTGCAAAAAAATTACAGTTATAAAGGAGGGTTTGCCCTATATTTTAAAGAAAATTTGGGAATTTTATCTTTTATAGAAAAAGAGAAAAAAATTGTCAAAGTTGGGTGTTTTTCAACGTCACGCTTTTTCGTGCAGTTTTTGACGATCAACCCTTATACAACTGTCCTATCGGACAGTTTTAATTTGGGGAAATTTTGTTATAAATATAAAAAGTTGGTAAACCAAGTGTTTTGACGCTTAATTTTTTATCCTTTTAATGAAATTTACACCTGTACCTACAGGGTACTATAAGTAAATGTGAGAAGTGTATAAATAAATAGCGAGGCAGACGTGAATGACGGTCATCCAGTGATGGCCGCCATTAGTCACCCAGTTGGTCACGGGGGCCAACGGCGCCTCAGCCGTCTCTTCGAGGATTGGAGGGTAGCCATAGTTGAAGATAGGTTTGCAGCTAAAGGGTTGGGGGATGAAATGGAGAGTTTTTGATGAAAACTTTTTATATCGGATTTTTGGCAAGTTCGGAGATGAGTGGAATTTGGAGATCTGTATGGATTGTTATTGTGGTTGCTAACATAGAATGGGGCATCTACTATGCGCTGGAGTTTTTTTGGATTGGAGTGTTTGTGCAGTCCAAATTGATGTTGGATTTTTTTTTAGCTGCTCCGTAAAGTTCGAGTCCGTAAGTCCCATATTGGTGGTGAGAAGAGCCTGTATAGAGTCATCGTTTTTGTTCTGTAGTGAGAGTTTTGAGCGTTTGTCGAGTAGTCTGGCTTGAAGTTTGTATCGTTTAAGTCTTGTATGGGGGGGGGGGGTCCTCTTGTCTAAGTACATTCCAAGGTACCGCACATGGTCTCGGCTGGTGGGATAAGTGTATGATGTAAGAAGACAGGTGGTGAAGTTTGACGTTTGAGTGTGAAGACTATGTACTCGTATGCTTAAATTGTAAGATATTTCAAGAAGTGGAGTTTGTGCAGTAAAATGTTCTCCTAGTATTTATTAGGATGGGTATATAAATGAGCATGATTTTTGATGAAGATTTGACTAATGTAACGAAAAGTTTCAATAAAAATCGAATAGCTTCAAAATAAATAACAATATGAGGGACAAACTGTAATAAAGGGACAACACGCAATTTCCCAATTAATGTTAGTCTTGGCACTGCTTTCATGATCAATCAGTGTTTCAATTAAATTGAATTAATTTTAGCGAAATGATTTATTTCAAAATATATTCAGTCTGGTCAAATAAATACATAATTTATAACTGCCAACGTTTTGGCGATCTCTTCTTCAAGGTACTTAGTTTTTACACGAAAATATACGTAGAATTCGACATAGAAAATCCATCTAAGATTTAGTTCGCTCCCGTTCAATTCTAAGGGTACTGTAGTTACTAACGATAATAACTCAATGTCCTGTAATGGAATTGTAAAAAGAGATGGAAGAAAAGAGAAATTCCAAAAGTTTCTGATCATAATTAAGAAATGCTTGCAGAAAACCTAGTTCAGTAGTCTAATTAAATGCAATTAAACAATAACCTATTAAGTGCCAGTATTGAATTATCATTAACGACAACCAATTATCTGCTTTACACAAAACTCTGAGACATAGACTATGTGTCCCGTTGTTTGTTCTGGTGTAAGCAAGCAAATTAATTGAAGTGTTTACCCAGTAAATTGAGTGGGTCCATGATCTTGAATGATCTGTCCTCGTTCAGAGTTTATACAACGGACCTATTCCCAAACTATTTAATCAAAACAATGACTCAAGAAATTATCAATTAATTTATAGTTTCACTGGGTAAGCCACTAAGTCGGTCATTGTTAAATATAGGATTGAATGAAATAATAGTTTGGTTTTTTTCTTTTAAATGAATGAAACTAATACAAGAATAGAGGGAACAAACGTTTATTAAAGTTGTAAAGGAAGTTTTGCGTGCTTTGACAATGCTGCCAATTTAAACAAGATAGTTAGAGCGGAAGTGCCACCTTTATTTGAGTATTTTGAAACAAGTAAACACAATTTGTTTTTGGACCACCGTAACATGCAGATGAAGAAATTCCAGACGATTTTCGTCAAACTGGTTAAAAGCGCAGCACTGTATTGGTTTAAAAAATTAAAACGGTTTGGGGCAACCAATGATATTAAAAATAATTAAATAAAAATTTAAAAAAATTGGGAGTTCATACAGAAGTTAGTAACCAAGTGTTGGGAATTGTAATATACGAGGTCTGTAAATTAAGTAATGAGACTGATTTTTTTAATTTTTTTTATTCAAAAAGAATTACAATTCTATATTGTCACCTTCAAAATAACTTCCTTCTGAAGCCACACAGCGCTGGAGACGTTTCTTCCACTCCTCATAGCAGTGCTGGAACTCCGATACTGGAATAGCCTTCAGCTGGTCGGTTACAGCCGTTTGAATGTTTTCAGACTGTCCCAAAATGAGTCCCTTCAGGTGATTTTTCAACTTCGGGAAGAGAAAAAAGTCACAAGGACTCGAAGTCAGGCGAATAAGGAGGCTGGAGGAGCCACAGGAATGAGCATGGAGTGACACACTTCAAGACCTCTCCAAGACCCAAAAAAAGCAAGGATGGCGAAGTCGAAGATCAAATGCATGCTGATTTGTTTTTTCGATATCCACGGAATCGTTCCAAACGGTCGTAGAGAGTTTCTACCTCAAGGTCAAACGGTCAATCAACACTTTTACCGAGAGATTCTTGAAAAACTTCGAAAAAGGGTCATTCGCGTGAGACCAAACATCCAAGAACAATTGGGTGTTGCATCCACGATAATGCTCCTTGTCACACAGCAATTTCAATAAACCAGAGTTTTTGGCCTGTAAAAAAACATTCCTGTGGCTCTTCAGCCTCCTTATTCGCCTGACTTGAGTCCTTGTGACTTTTTTCTCTTCCCGAAGTTGAAAAATCACCTCAAGGGAACTCATTCTGGGGCAGTTGAAAACATTCAAACGGCTGTAACCGACCAGCTGAAGGCTATTTAAGTATCGGAGTTCGAGCACTGCTATGAGGAGTGGAAGAAACTTCTCCAGCGCTGTGTGACTTCAGAAGGAAGTTATTTTGAAGGTGACAATATAGAACTGTAATTCTTTTTGAATAAAAAAATTTAAAAAAGTCAGTCTCACATTATTTAATTTACAGAACTCGTGACACTATTATGGTAAAAACATCTAAATGGTGGGAGAAACGTTCTGTTGAAGAGCACCTTTTCTTTAAAAAAAAAAAAAAAATTGTGTTTAATCGCAGTAAGAGAGTCAGTCATAACGTTTCACACCCGATTTTCGATCATAGCTATAATTATAATTATATTAATTACTTTTCCACAAGATGGAGAAGCCATCTGAGAATATAATGGAAAAATATTCCCAGTGGTGCCAACCAAGTAGGACAATAACAAAAAAGTTACCTTATTAATCACGTAGGTATATATGACAGCACGCAGGAAACTATACAGGCTTGAGAAAGTTGAGAAAGAAATTTTTAATGAGATAATAAAAAAAGTTCATATATATATATAAAAGTATATATTTAGAATGTTAATACACATTCCACTGAGCTTCAAGGTGGTGAAGAAGGTGTAGAATTCACTTCCGCCGCAGGAGTACCGTTAGTTCCTCTACGGCGGGATATTAAAATCGTTTTGTTCGAGCAACGTGTATATGTAGTAGATACAGAAACATTGTAAACCAAGTACTTGGGTATCTTTTCACAAATATATATTGAGTATAAGAATTTAAATCCTATTTCATTTTTATTCCTATCAAGAGAAAGTACTAGGATCGATTATTCACCAGTATCGAATTATTCTGAACCAGAAAAACTGCTGTGTGACCGGAAATGATCGATGACTGAGTGCGTTCTGAGTATGTCTATTGCGTTGTCTGTTAGGAAAATTAAATAAATAATGTAAATAAAAAAAAATTGCAAAAGTACAACTTTCATGTTTCGATTAAATCGATAAAATTGATTTACTCTCTATTTCTGGAAGAATTGGATTTTAAGGCCACCCTTCAAAATGGAGTCCATTTTTGGATTGGAAAATATATCTAGAGAGTATTTAGATTATTTATACTCTAGAGTTTAAATAATATTGGGCTACCGAAAGTGTGAATTTCCCCAAAAAGCAACTCTTTTTCACCGCCTGTAAATTACCTAGGTTTCTAAAGCTTTCTTGAATGATTGCGTAGCAGCATATTTAAAAGAAGAATTATAAAATTTTCAATCATCAAACAGAATTTAAAAAGGGAGTCTGATTTAAAGTTAATCTTTTATTTTTTATTTAGTGCCCTCTATTCGAAAAAATTTCACCTATAAATGTTCGTGACTATCAATTGTAGATAATAAAACGGTTATTGTTTTAAACTTTGTCTGAAAAGCTCTCGATTATATTAAAGCACTGTTATTACCAATTTAGAGAAAACCGGAAAATACTTTGATTGTTCAAGATTATGTTTAGACTATTTCCGGTGCAAAATAGCATTTCGAAAATAGTCATGTTCATAATTTAATGAAATAGCTAAGAAAGGAAATAAAAAGCAATTAGAATTCAACAAGACGTCATGAAAAAGTCATTATTAATAATATTAAGAAAGCCATGTTTTGCAGCATCTAAATGCGACACTACCAAGAATAAAAATTTAACGAGTCCGGGTTTAACGATGAAAATTAAAATGATCAGTGAACTTCAAGTGACTTTATAGGAATGAAGTGAGAAATTTTGTAATTATAAGCATTTAGCGACAGAGACAATTACATTAATTATAAAATATTTAGAACTTTAACGATTGTAGAAGTGTTCTCGATTAGAGGTGGTATTTTAATTTAACGATTCATCTCTACATTAATTTTGACAATTGAAATAATTTTAAACATTTAAATTAATCAATTAATGATAGAGCATACAAAATAGTAATTGTTTTTGTTTGGTTATTTAATGAAGGATGAAAAAGAGCAATGGGTAGAAGAACACATTCTTCAGGAAACCCGCAACATGTAACACGCAATACAAAGAAGTTGGCGTCGTCACCTTGGCTGTATATAGCCAAAACATTTAGCTTGGACTTCTTTGGCTAGGAAATATAAAATCTTCTGGAGTTGCCATCTTATTTATGCAAGCTTACAGCTTGGTAAGTAGTGGCTGGGCTTAAAACAAGATCTCTGGTACCAAACCAGAATTGAACTTTCATCCTGACGTGAAATTAGAGAGAGGATAATGATAAGATGGTATTTGAGAAGGGCCTTAGGTTGTGAAATTGATACTTAGCCCAAAAAGCCCAAGTTTAGGGTGCCATATTAAGTCCTCACAATGAAGTATAAAGCTCTAATATCTGTAACCATTCATGCAATTTCTCATAAGAGACACGTGATTTTTCATAATTTTCGGCTTAAAAAGTACATTAAATGCTAATTCTTTTGTTCTACTAGTTCTTTAAGGATACCATAGCCTTCCCGCTGATCGCTGACCTGAATATAGGAGAAAAATGAAAGTGATAATGTGCTTACTTCACCGCTCTTGTTTGGCATATAATGTGTTCAGTGATTGGCAGATTCTTAGATGCCAAGAATCCATCAGGGACTCCATGTAAAGAAAGAATAAAGCTGAAACGCCACCACACTTTGGTATCCCCAACCTCTCCTACATTCTGCACAGTAAAAACTATCTAGGAACCTGGAAAATCGCCAACGCAATCCAAGTACAACTGCGCTAAATATAAATATAAATAAAGCAAACATCCAGGAGCGTTATTTTTAGACTTCTTCTTCTTCTAAAGTTCACGGTTATAGCGATTGGCATTGTTGTCAATGATAAAGAGAAATCACTGTCCGAAGGCCGGCAGTGCACTGAGATGGCTCCGGGTGATTTTGCACTCGACTTAAATTAACAAAAAAAAAGCATGAAAATATAAAACTTTATTAAATTCAATAGAATTTGATTATTTTTGCCTTAAAACTTATAAAAAACATCAGATTTCCAACAACAGTTTAGGGCTTTTAGGAAATACGTGGTAGATTTAAAAGGAAGTAATCAATGCTAAGTATAACGCAACGTTAAAATCGTTTTCGTGTCTGTATAGCTAATACAATAATTTAAGCTCATGTTATGAGCTGCAATGAGCCTTTGATGACTAAACCCAAATATTAGGTTGGCGGATATAAGTAATTGCGGATTTTTTCAATAGATGATCCTAGCACATTCTTTAGTTTTATTTGCGTGTTCAAAGAGATTGTTTTCTTGTTGTTTGGACTTCCGCCTTTAATTTAGTAAAAAAAAAAAATTGTATCGATTAGTTACTTAGTTTCGCTTTTATCCTCATTTATAATTGGATGAACAGGACGCGCATTTCAGACATATTTTATTATATTATTTCCGAAAAGGCTGGAACGCAGAAAATTGGTTTGCCAAATTTTGTTATGGTGATTTTTCACTGAAAAATGCGTATAGAGCTGGCCGTCCAGTTGAAGTTGATGAAGACCCCGTATCAAGGGCATTAACGATTTAGATCGCCATAGAATAACACGTGAGATTGCCGAAAAGCTCAATGTATAGCAAACATGCATTCAAAAAAAGAAAATTAAAAGAACTTGGATATGATAAGAAATAAGATTTATGGATCGCTCATCAGCTTAAGAAGGTAATTGACTATTTGACCATTTCTGAAACGACTCACGACTCAACGATAATGTTGGTATGGCATAATTAATTCTTTTTTTTTTTTGGTAACCTAGGATACCAAGATCCCAAATAATTCATACGCCAGGAAGTGGAAAAAAAGTACAAAATAAAGAAAAATAAACATTGAAACAATCTACTTTCCGGAAATACATAACTCTTCTTCATTTTCACTCCCACTCTCTGTCTTTCTGAGCATATATATGAATATATTGGATTAATTTATGAAGATAATACTATCAGTTCTACGGATGAGTTGGTCCAAACATAGACTTTAAAAGTGGGCCGAGAACAAAGGAATAGAACCCACACTAAGTATTTTGGAAATTTAAAACAAACAAATAAAAGTATTTTGAGACAAAGCTAATGGTATGAAGAGAGGCGAAGAGAAATACGGAGTAGGGAAATACGAGACCTGCGATATGGCAGATATCAACCCAACCAAATGTAAAATAAGAACCTGTTATCCACAGAAATTGGATTACAGAATTCAAAATCATTAACTAGAATTGTTAGAACATGCAATACAACGGAGACAAACAAGTGATGAGCCTCTGTTCAAGTTTGTAGGAGTAATCTGTAGATCTCCACCGGAATAGATCCATGTTAGACAATCTGTGAACGCACAAACGTACATACATACATCCATAACCGGATAAGAGGTTATAAGCTCAGCGAACTGCCACAGTAATCTAAAATCCATACTTTACTGATAAATGGATTATAACGCTAAAGACAATTTCTTGTTTCTAAAGTGTAACACATTGTATCCATTGTTTCGAGTACACATATATCTTTTGTTATTTAACAAAATCCTGCTATGAACTACACTCACACGATTGATCATTTACGGTAATAATTACCAATTCTAATTTACCACTGTAAATGGGCGTAAAAGGGTACTTCTCTCCAAAACCATAAGTGGTAAGATTTGTTGGTGTAAGTTGGCTAATATTTACAATTGGGGTCCACATTGGTGGGTTCCTTTCAAACTGGGGTAGAGGAAGAGAAATAGTGGACGTAAGAAATAACTTTCAGCTGCAAGAAGTTCATGAAATAAAGAATTATAATGGAGAAATTTAAAGAGAGAAGAGGAAATTTGAAGAACCAAAATCCTTACAATCTTTGTGATTCTCACTCAATCGTTCAAAGCACCAATCTAGCCCAAAATCTAAAGTCAATCTTACAATATACTGTAAAGTTTACGTACAATCTACGTGAGTTTAAAAATACAACTACTGTCTCTCTAATTCATAAATTCATTAAACGTAATTCTTCTGCCAGTTTTATAATTTTGATTATAATCTTACATTTCGTCCTCTCTCCGAACGAACAGATCAGACTCCTAAATTCCAAAGAACTCCCCAAAAGTAAGAATTGTTTTTTAAAAAAATGATGGGATATTTAAAGAAACATGGCAGACCGATTTTCAAGTAAATTTCAAAAAACTAGGGCGTGTTTTCGTTTAAATTTTTTATTTTCTGCATTGGCTCGTTGGCCACCGCCATGTTGACACGCCCACTTAATCATCTAAATTATCACTCATTAATTAATATATTAATCATTAGTTATCTTATTAATATTTTTATCTGCACTTAACAGATGTTAATACATCTGAGAGCATATAAAAACCTTATGTACATATCTACGATCATATTACTTACATACGAAGGTCGAAAGTCGTAATAAATCATTGCACGAAAATTTTCACGAGTTAATTTCATTTTTTCACTGAGACACAATTTTCAAGTGACTGTAAACAACACAAATCGCGCTCAAATAACAAAACGTTCTGAAGAAGGTTATGGTCAAAAATGTCGAAACTTTCAAGTGGAAACACTCAGTGTTGCCAAGGCTCAAAATATAAGAAGTGCCCCTCGTAAATACTGTACGCTATTTAGTTGGAAATTACAAGCTACCGGATTCTGTACCCTGTGTACATCCCATCCTCAATTTCATTCACATGTATCCAGGACGTCAATCCTGATCGCCCGCCCTCCAGGTTTACCTATTTACAGAATATAAATGGAAGGTCTACCGCAGCCGGAACTTGTCAAACTTTGGTCGGCCACACGTAAAATAGGTCTTCAGATTCAGGTTATTCTAGTGACGTTTTTAAATATAAGCAAATAATCTTTTACTATTTTGCTGGCAGAACCGTGCCTTGATCTGATGATTTATTTTAGAGCCTATGATGGTATTTTCTATGGTGTATGTGTGTGTGTTTGGGATACTTTCCAGAATAAAGAATATGTTGTGAATAAAAGTTATTCTAAAAGATTCCATTATCTGTTTAAAGCAGGAAGTATTATAAATCCTTAGGTTTGACAACTTTAATAAAAAACGGGATGTTCAATGAATTAAAACGATTCAAATCAGAAGTAGACAACAAACTTATTTACCTCAGCCTCCTAAATAAATTACTGAAGTGAGCATAACGCCCTCTCTGCAGCCCCTCCGGCTTAGCAGCCCATTATGCCTTCCTAACTGGTCTTATTTCTTAATTTATGTTTACTACCAAGATACAACCTAACAGAAAGTTAAACATCCTAGAAGTAAAAACAATAGCACAAAGAACAAGAGATGTTTCACAGCGGCAAAGCTGGACTTATTCAGCTCCCTGGAGAGTGCACCATATTTATTTTGTATCTACCCACTCTCCTTGGTTCTAAATTTACCTCTAAAACTCTCTTTCTGTCGGACAAAAGCCGAGCTTTTAACGTAGTTTTTTATGTTTACTAGATTTTGGTTTAATAAAACCACCCTAAAATATAAAATAATATAGGCATTTCTGTTTAAAGAATGGTTACTTTTTTTCTTACTGAAGTAAGAGACAGTATTTCGACCATGAGGGAAGCCTTCAAGGCTTGAATTTGGTCAATGGAAGCCACAATATCACCACGGATATACCTGTAAGCGTTGGGAAGTACTAGCAAAAATAGATCATAATTTTCTGAAGCATCTTAACCTTCTGAAGAAGGAATTAGGTGACATAAATAAGATGAGAATCAATAAAAAGAAGACTAAGATAATGAAGAAAGTGAACAGAACTCAAGCTTTAAATAACACGAATCTCATAAAAGCTGAAGCTTTGGAAATAAGTGAACAGATTAGGGGTGACGCAAGAATGTATAAATCTGTAAAAACTGGATCATAAATCGAAGGAAACTATCGATACAAACTAAAAAATTTCCAGGCTATAAATCGATACACTTTTTGCCGATAGTAAAACGAGCTCATCAGAGTCAGGGACCCCTTTTGTAAAGAAGTTTAAGAGAAAGGCTGAGAAAATGGAGTGGAGAAGAGTAAGAAAGAGCCACCCACTAAGAGCCAAACTGAACTTGAAACCATTTGAGGAAGTGGTAGAGGAATGTAGGCTAGGAAACGCCGTGGACGATTGACATGGCAGTGAGGAGTCAGTGCTCTTTACTTCCAAATGCTCCAATAATTTATACAGTTTACCCATCTGGGCGAATGAAATAGAGCTGTGGGGTTCAACCCAAACGCTCCAATCTTCAAAGGATTCAATCTCTACAATCTAAAATACTTCGAACTACTGTAAACGCTGCATTTTATGTCTCCCAACCTGTACTATACACAATGACCTTAACATTCCTTTTATCGCACGATACCACTTCAACGTGCAAACTCATATAAATCCTCTAGCTAAAAAATCTTTCTTCTAGAACTCTTCCTGATAACCCAATAAGAAAAGATAGTAGCCTCGTGATCTCCTTTCAAGTGAAGAGAGTGACTAACCGTCTCAATGTTTTGGAGGGTTACCATTGGGTAACTTCTCCACTCGTTTCCTTATCATTTGTTACTCCATTGTTATCATTGTTACTTGTAGAGCTAACGTGCTGATTGTAGCACAAATAAACGCAAAAAAAAGTTACAATTTAAGCTTAAAAATAAGGCACATGTTAGAATAATTGAAATGCATGCCATGGTTTATTAATTTAAAAGGTTTAATGCTTTATTTTCAATGACTCATAAACCCTATTTTCCTAAGTTAGGGATGCTGAAGGCAGATTAATGCCCTATTATATGCTTAATTTAAAAATTTGTGGAGTAAAAATACTAAAAAATTTATTGATAATACGACCCCCCCAAGATGAAAATAAATTTCTTTAGCCAATAAATCATGCTGAAGTCAAATTCTGTTGGAATTACAAACGAAAAAGGAAATATTAAATTCAATTTAGATTGAAGAGGAAAAAGGTCTAGGATCTGTCAATGTCCAAGGTTCTGGCTTCTTAAGGTGGTGATGACCAACTCAAGGCCACATCCGGTGGAGGGCGTATCGAACCAATTCGTTCGACTCACTTCTACGGTCAACTGCTAGAAAATAGTTGATTTAACAGCTACTTTATGATTTCTTTAGAGAATAAATAGATAAGTTGATAATTGATAAGCAAAATATTGTTCAAAAAAATATTTCCTGTCCTGTTATAACGTGTTTTTCGTTTCATTTCATTAATTTCATCTCTAAACATGAAAGAGAAAGGATGAACAATTGAGAAGCGTTTGTGAATTTCGACAGAATGTACAATTTGAATCCGTCAGAGTAATTGAAAGTAAGTAAACGATTACTTAAGTGAGAAACTGCGATGTATATGAGCGACTACTTAGCCAGGGATCTGAGACCTGCTGCTGGTAATTAACCACTGGGTGTGCTGATTAAGATTTCGTCACAATTCCAGGGCATCTTTAGTCTCATAAAGTGGATATTAAAGCTAGAATTAAGGTGCCACAATAAAAGATCTGTAAGAAGTGAAAATCCTAAGGAGAGGCAACTGATTTTGAACCCGGTATTTGAACCACTGAGCTAATATCTTTGCTAAATTAATTAACGTTTTTACATAAGAAATAATTACTAAAAAATGATGGATGTTCAACATAAAAATTGCTATAAACATTATATTAAATGTCAAAATAAATTAATAATAATATAAAGAATACGGGGGGAAAAAAGTAGATAGCTATAAATAAAGATTTAATTGGCGAGCTAATTTAAGGAAGGAAAAGAGATCGTGAAAAGCAAAAGAAGGCATCACGATTCGTTCCACACTCGGCTTGAAGCCGGTTCTCAATACAATGGAGTTAGTGCCTCCACTGACTGACAGAGCACAGTGGTATCTTGTACAGAGGACCTTTTTTTTTTTTTTTTGTCATTTTCAAGATCCAACACAATACCCAAAGGGAAAACACAAAGAGTTCAAAGTTTTCTGCCCTTTTTCGGAGGACAAAAAAGATTTTCTTCGTTTATGTAAACAACAAAATCCTGGAGTGAACAGTACCATTCCTCATGATTTGTTCATCTTGAAAATGATTCAAAGAAGCAAATGAGTGTTAGAATCGTACATTACACATTGAAATAGTTCATTTATTTTAAACATTGAAAACCTCGTTTAAGCAGAAATATCATGATAAGGAGGCTGAGGAGCCACAGAAATGTTTTTACTGGCCAAAAACTCGTTTATTGAAATTGCTGTGTAATAAGGAGCATTATCGTGATGCAACACCCACTTGTTCTTGATGTTTGGTCTCACACGAATGACCCTTTTTCGAAGTTTTTTAAGAACCTCTCTGTAAAAGTATTGACCGTTTGACCTTGAGGAAGAAACTCTTTGTTTGGAACGATTCCGTGGATATCTCGAAAAAACAAATCAGCATGCATTTGTTCTTCGACTTCGCCATCCTTGCTTTTTGGGCCATGGAGAGGTTGAAGTGTGTCGCTCCATGCTCATTCCTGTGGCTCCTCACCCTCCTTATTCGCCTGACTTGAGTCCTTGTGACTTTTTTCTCTTCCCGAAGTTGAAAAATCACCTCAAGGGAACTCATTTTGGGACAGTCGAAAACATTCAAAAGGCTGTAACCGACCAGCTGAAGGCTATTCCAGTATCGGAGTTCGAGCACTGCTATGAGGAGTGGAAGAAACGTCTCCAGTGCTGTATGGCTTCAGAAGGAAGTTATTTTGAAGGTGACAATATAGAATTATCATTTTTATTCTTTGTGAATAAAAAAATTTAAAAAATCAGTCTCATTACTTAATTTACAGACCTCGTATCACACATACCAGAGTGGAGAAGCTACCCAGCGGTAACTCTCCAATATCATTCTACATGATTCTACTGACTCTCTTCATCAGAGAAGAGATCGCGAGGCCACTGTCTTTTAAGACGTCTAGATTTGGTTTTTAAAAATAATTATTTTTTGTTTTTGTTCCATTAACACTTTCTTTAAGAGGAATTATTTGCAATCATGCAAAGATTCGTTTTTAAAAGAAAATTTTTGTTTTGAAGGCTCCTTAGTCTGGATAATGAAGATCCAATATTCTCAAAATGCAAAGACGGTAGTAGGTATAGTTTGATTTTTGAAAGCACCTAAACTATAACTTAGTGGTGTCAAAATCCCCTTAAACGGAACAAACTTTAATTTCTTAAAGCATAAAGCGTTTAAAATGTGTGAAGACCGACTATTAGTTAAACTCGAGACTCGAGAACTATTGCGGTGAATTAGAAGGTATGTTTTAGGGTTAAGGGGAAATATATACAGTTTAAAATAATCAACAACTAACAAAATATCATATTTCCCAACATTTAAGTGTAAAGTTAAGAAAACATGATCCATTGTTTGTGTATTCGGAATTTAAAGGGGTTTGGAGAAGGGGGTAGCAGGCTAAGGGTTTGTTTCAACACTTCTCTATTGTTATATCCTGTTTCTGGTGGCTGTATACAGTGTTACCACCACTTCCTGCTCACCACCTATTCCCATTAATTTACCTTCTCCATACTGTTAGAATAGTAGAATAACCAACCGCTACTTCTCTAACTGTTCCAAACACACCCTCCTTAATGCGTTAATATTAACCTTCCCGTAAGTTTATCTCTTTATCTGTACCTGGATACTACGTCGCTAGACTAACAAACAAAAGTATCTTCACCTCTCTACTTGTAAATTACAAATTATTAATTAAGTGAATTACAAAAGCACGAAATCTAAATGCTATGACTTTGACCTGGTACCCATGTAAGTGCAATTACTACAATGGATGGCCAATTTAATTATTAAAAAACGATATTACAACTGCATAACTGTAGACAGAATGCAGATTAAGAATGTAGACTTTCGAATTTTCAATAAAAAATACGGATTCCACAATCCTGAGGTATTTCTCTGTATTACTCTCAGAAAATGTGAAGTAACTTGAACTTAAAAACGGAAATAGCAAAAATTAAGATTTTAAACTAGATCTACCAACCGAAAATTCCATGTTACTGTATCAATTTTCTCAAATAATGCACTTACGATTTTCTTTACGCTAGTTCTACGATGTAAGCCAATCAGATTTATCTAAATATTTTTGGTGGTAAGTTTATTTATGGCGGGGTTCTTAGGGGAAGAAGTTTCTTTTTCTTTTTATTTTGGCACTGTCTTCCGCCATACAGCCAGCATCGTCTAGGTGCTTATCACTAGAATATCACTCACTCTCCATTCTTACTTATAAATATTCATTACATTCGCTTCACACATTCATCCCTCTACTGCATACATACAAACTTACAACTAATGTATGGATCAGTACTCTGTGCTCCTGCCATCCTTATAAAGCTAAATTAAAATCACGTAATCCTTCTCTAATCATTTTCTTCCATTCATTCTAATCGGCTATAACTTTTAAATACGTTCATATTTCTTTGCTAGCTCAGCTACAGATTTAAGCACATTTATGTTGGTGGAGAATATAATGTCTTCGTAGCCGAAATGGTGCATCTAAATACCTGTATATGTCGTCAAACATTCGTTTCCTTTCTACCACATAACGTGGACATATCATTATTATATGTTTGAAATCCTCCTCCTCATTGCAAACTACGCAAAGAGGAGAGGAGGACCTTTTTTTGATCCTGTGTAGATACGATCCGCACACCGCGTGGTTCGCTCTCAGCCTGCTTATAGTCGTAACAATGACCATTTTTCAGTAGGCTAAACTAAGGATGCTGATGAAGTGATTTCATAGGATGCTCTTTTTTCTATTATACGAATGCAAGATCTGAGCCTTCGGACAAGGATTGGAGGGGATGGTAATGCTGGAGAACAGTATGGAATGGAATTTCGTGTAACAGGATATGGCTAGGTCAGTCTTAATAGTCTGATTAATAACTTAGAAAGGGGCGTCAACCGATTTTCAATTGGCAGAATTTGTGCGCTCAACTGAACCGTACAGTTTAAGTCAGTATGTCCAAATTAAGGCTAGTAGGGCTTTATAGAGCTCCTATTTGTTCATAAGAGTCAATTAGGATCGTTTGTCGAGTAGTCTTTTGATCATTCGGTATTCTAAGTTAAATTCAGGTCGCTTGATTCAGGTATGGAGATTCCACACGAGAGATTTGTCCAAATATCTGACATTGCTGGTATGATAGGAATATAGTTCAGATTGGAGAGCAAGTACCAGTAAACTATTTAAGGATTATATATATTGCTAAAATCCTTAGTCGCGCAAGATACTCAGCTCACCAAAAATCTCGTGGCAGTCTCGAATAGTCACTAAGGCATTTAGTGACCAGGACATCACGTACGCCTAGCAAAGCCAGTCACTTTGGGTTCACACTTTCTCTTCTCTGAGAATATTGATTTTATTGGAGGTACGCGAGAGAGAGAGTTGGGACAGTCAGCATGCTTTAACAGTAACCTTTTATTGTGATGGACAATATATATAATATTATCTTATTGTGGAAATACAAAGCTTCAAGGAAATTGACTTGTAAGCTACGATAAGAGATAAGTCTTGGAAGATCTGACACCATTTTTCTTTTTTGGGGGATTTTAAGATTCAATAAAATAACGATTTAATTATCGAAATTCAACTTCTGCTTCCTCGATGAATATACTGGGTTCGATTCCCGGTCTAGGCCTTCGATTTTATTTAATGGTTAATATGAGACATTTATAGTAAAGTATTTTTGCTAGTCGCCTTCGTCCACGGCACCTAATTTAGTAGTTGGACGTAAAGCCTGCCTGAAAAAATAGACAATTACTTTACTTGGCTATATACTTCTACTCGAAACTCATCTACAGGCGGGAATATTGCTTTCAGAAGGGGGAGTGTAATCCCTAGAGGGGAGCCCTCATCTTCGGAGATCTCAACATTGACCCTGCCCCCTAAAACTAACAGCCTAACAATTATTTACTTAGGTATCTGGAGAGGTAGCTGAATGGTAGTCATGGACTGAACACTCGAGAATAATATTAATAATAATAATAATAATAAAATAATAATAATAATGGGAAGAAAAAGCTCATTGGTTAGTAGCCTTATCCCTCCCTACCTGACGAATTAAGGCTGCAGAAGCAATTGCTAAACCACTAAATAACAAGCCATACACCTTTAAAAAAAGAATTTGAACTAATTACTAAATTCAAATTTATCACAATCAAAAGAGGGAGTGTGTTTGTGAAAGATAGAGAGAGAAAATGAGAGAGAAAGAGAGAGATTTAAAGAGTAATCTGGTACATAGCCATCAAAATACTGTATTAACCATCCATTATCGATCAACTATGTCTGGCTTACACTGCGTGAAGTGTAGCCATGGTATCTTGTACATAACACTATATATATTTATTTATATACATGCACATAACGCATATTAAATAATTATTGCCCAGAGACATTGATTATTGCCCTTAAATAAACCCTGAATGCCCCAAAAAAATGTGGGATGTAAAACGTTTAGTTTATTGGGGTTTAAAAAAAAAAAAAAATTTCACTACATTGTGAATTAAGTTCTCACAGAGACCATAGTTTTACGATCCGATGGCACTTTATGATCTCCTGATTGTATCCTAAATAGAGTGGTACTTCTCTCTCTCGTAGCACAGTTCCATATACCGAAATAGCCACCGCTGAGGGCCAACATTTGTGCCGAATCTGCTGGCTAAAAAACCCTAATTTCAGAACATAAAAGAAGTAAAAAAATGGGAAGGTTAACAATGAAAAGAAACAAACGACTATTTAAGGACGTAAAAAGTAAAGACTATTTTTTTTTAGGCAGGCTTTACATCCAACTACCAATTAGGTGTCTTGGACGGAGGTGACTAGCAAAT
Organism: Rhodnius prolixus; assembly: GCF_049639745.1. Taxonomy (NCBI): domain Eukaryota; kingdom Metazoa; phylum Arthropoda; class Insecta; order Hemiptera; family Reduviidae; genus Rhodnius; species Rhodnius prolixus. The sequence continues at coordinate 5,197,957 of NW_027411583.1, read as the reverse complement.
ACTTTACTGTAAATTTCTCATATTAAACGTTGGCCCGGAGCCCTGTTTTGGGGTTCCGAAGTGTGTTAAGACTGCGACCATTAACTTATGGGTGCAGAGTAGGGTCTCAGGAGTAGTGGCTTGCCACCACTGGGCAGAGACAGGCAAAGGAGTTTATTAAAGGCTATTCGCCGAGGCTGACTGCAGAATTAATCCGTCAAGGCCGCGTGGGGCTATAAGGATAATTGTAGGCCTATTAACTGGGCCACTGCAGGCTCAGAAAACACATGCATCGCATGGGCCTGGCAGATGATAGCCTCTGTAGGTTCTGTCAAGAGGAAGAGGAGGAAACGGCACTGCACGTGTTGTGTCAGTGTGAGGGGCTTGTCTAGGGCTAAGGATGTTTTACTTCTCGGGGAGGTGAAAACCAAGGCAGGTGAGCTTTACCCAGGAGTCGCTCTCCAGGAATTGAGAGTCTGATCAAAAGGACGGGTCTGGAGGGTGAGCTTTAAAGTGAGCCACAATAGATCCAAAAGGGTCGCAGTGGCGTAGGCCTAGTCAAATCTAATCTAATCTAACAACCAAATTAGGTGTCGTGGACGGAAGCGACTAGCAAACATACTTTACTAGAAATCTCTCTTATTAAACCAGCAATACACACCTGCAAAGCTAAGATGTATTGTGGTACTGGGTTCGATTCCCGGTCTATAGGCCCAGGATTTTATTTAATGATTAATATGAGGAATTTATAGTAAAGTATATTTGCTAGTCGCTTCCGTCCATTCACCTAATTTGGTAGTTGGATGTAAAGCCGGCCTGAAAAAATAGGCATTACTTTACGATACATCATAGCTTTGCTGGTCTTTAACTGCTCGACTATCGTGGCGCCTAAGTACGAGTACTTGAAGAGGTAACCAGGTCGCATACCTACGATATCCGGCTCTCTAGGCCTACGTTCTAACCACTCAACTATCTGCTTTACCACTATTTAATGACATTTAATGGTAATTAAAAGTTTCATAGTTTTATGGATATTGCATCTAAAAATAAATTAATAAAGTGCCCGTCCTTAACCAATAGCAAAAAATACAAACATTTAATTACTGACGAATGAACTTGGACACAATATATCTTGTTTTAAGTTTAAAAATAAGATAAATAGATGGTGAAAGAAATGTACATAGTGTGCTAAATGTACAGATGCTTTCAATAACGTAAACTATTGATGTGGGAATTGAACATCTATGTGAACCTCATATTCGGCTTAGTTCCCACATTCTCGGCTTTTAAATAATAATTTAGTGTCGTTTTAATGTTTTATTGAAATAGCTTTCGTGTATCTATCTTCACTCATCATTTAACAATTATTGATTAGAATATGCGTGTGTGAATGCGTGCGAAAATTAACATAGAATTTTCACTTTAAAAGGAAAAATAAAAATAATCCTGACCTTTAGAAAGTAATTTTCAATTTTATTTATTATTTTAAAGAAAGATGAGAGAAGGCGATCCACTTGAAATATTGAAGGACTTATAAATACTTTAAAGGTTAATGAAAAAATGGAATCATTTCTTACAGTCATCGCTAAGGCACGTCGGATGCAGTTAAACTAAACTGTTGGCCAGAATGCAGTTAATGCACTTAGTTTATTAAAGATATTAGCTGAAGTTTTTTCTAAAAAAATAAATCGCAGAAAACTGACTCCTGGAAATTGCACTTTAGGCCATGCAATTTTCTTTACGCATCCAAGTTTACCAACCCACTTAATTCCCATTAAGATTAACTAAAATTAAATCTCCTTAACAAAAACTTACAGTTTTAAATGTTTAGTATAAGGATTAATTAAACGCCAAAAGGTGCACAAAGGACAGTTTTAATTTAGCACCACACCTGGAACAGCCATAGAATTAAAGTAAAGTAAAGTAATCGCCTATTTTTTCAGGCGGGGCTTAACGTCCAACTACCATTTACTAGGTGTCGTGGACGGAGGCGAATAGCAAACGTACTTTACTATAATTTTCTCATATTAACCATTAAATAAAATCCAAGGCCAAGACCGGGAATCGAACCCAGTACCACAATGCATTTTAGCTTTGCAGGTCTCGCCTCTTAACCAGCTCGGCTACCGAGGCGCCTGCCATAGAATTAATTTCCATGGATAACTGTTGCAGATAAAAATTTCCAAGTGCAGTTTAAAAGGAAGACTGCTTACACAGAAATAGTCACACCCCAGTTCATGCAATGATGTTTAATCTATTCAAAAATTAACGAGGAAAGAAATAACATCAATGATAACAAAAAAACAATTTTCTTCACTGTTTTTAGCTTAGTACAGTTATCGATTTAACATTATCGATCCAACAACAAAACCCAGTACTTAGTTCTCGATATCTATTCTTTAAAAATACCCTCTTTAACTCAGAATACCTTTCGTATATCTTCTGTTACTTGAACCAGTCATCCTTAAATTACTTGATTTACCGATAATCCCACAAGTTCGGACCCCCCGTTTTTTAAATTTTTAAGTCTTCTTCATCCTTGTTCATTCCAGGATATCTTCCTTTAGAAGATATTACTCTATAACTTTCCTGTTACTTCATTTATGTAATTTATATACATATTTAACAGATTATTGTTTTGTAAATATAATTAATCTAAAGAAATATTACTTACGCTATAAAATGTAAGCTTGCGATCAAATAGTGTGATAAGTGAAATTTACCTGCAACAAATAATTCATCATTTATTGTTTTGATTTTGAAAAAAATTTTGATTACAAAGAGATAAGTATTAACAAAGAAATGGTTAGCTTTAGCTGATTCAGGATTTAAATCAAAATAAAGAAATAATAGCTGATAAATAAACTAGATTTAGATCCTTCCTAAACTAGGAAACTACGAGGTCTGTAAATTAAGTAATGAGACTGATTTTTTTATTTTTTTTTATTCAAAAAGAATTACAGTTCTAAATTGTCACCTTCAAAATAACTTCCTTCTGAAGCCAAACAGCGCTGGAGACGTTTCTTCCACTCCTCATAGCTGTGCTCGAACTCCGATACTGGAATAGCCTTCAGCTGGTCGGTTACAACCATTTGAATGTTTTCGACTGTCCCAAAATAAGTTCCCTTGAGGTGATTTTTCAACTTCGGAAAGAAAAAAAAAGTCACAAGGACTCAAGTCAGGCGAATAAGGAGGCTGAGGAGCCACAGGAATGTTTTTACTGTCCAAAAACTCGTTTATTGAAATTCATCAAGAACAAGTGGGTGTTGCATCACGATAGTGCTCCTTGTCACACAGCAATTTCAATAATCCAGAGTTTTAATATATTAATAATATTACTGAACATACTAAATAATAAACCGAGATCCCATTATTTTATTTTTTCTATAATCGGAAGACCACAATACATGTTCTTTGGATGGAAACTCGATCTCCAAAAACTAGAAAAAAATCTTACGACAGTTAAGGAAGTTAGTTTAAGAGCTTTTTCATTTTTCATTTCACTTCCGTTATTAAATATTTAAGGGAGAGAAAATGGAGAGAGAAAAACAAAAGTTGAATTAAGTTAAAAGCATGTGAATAATAAATCACCGTTATAACAAATCAAATTTCAACGATAGAACATACGCACAACCAACCAATTTACATAGCGTACCTCCCCAGCAATAAATCTAAATTTGTTATACCATAGAAAAAAAAAGAAATGATTGGAGAACTGCAATAAATTTTTAATTGGACTTTCCAAAAATAAATACTACAATAGAATGCCGTTTTTATTTAATGAATGTTGTTTTTTGCTTAAGTTTGTTTTAAAATTTAATCAAAACAATAGCCAAAAAGAAAACTAAAACTACAACCACACTACTGCTTCAATTATCGGAACTGTAAAAAACCAACTACCAGTAGGAAAAGAGCTATTCATTGATTGGCAAAAATAGTAAAACCCTATAGAATAGTCATTAGAGGCACTTTGCGGATTCAAATCTTTAGGGTATCATGTCATTACTAATCCTTGATATCTAGTCGTGCTTTCTGTAAATTTTCATTTCCTGCATACAGATTTTTCACAACCCTATAAGTGAGAAATAGAAAAGACATTTATGATCACTACATACTCTTACTTGCTCTTAGGATTGTATTCCAACGAAATTAGCCAGAGATGGTCATCCGGAAACGATGTCGGCCATTATCTAAACGGTGGAGACTGGGACAGAGATGGTTAAAAATTGCATCAATAAAATTCCAATATTTAAACCAAAATATAATTTTAAACCTGATTAAACAAATTTAAAAGGGCTAAAATTAGTTATTAATTAGTCCTACGTAGGATCTTTTTAGTCCTGGGACGTCCTAAAAAATGAGGTTCTCAAGAAACTGGTATAGCAAAGATGAAAATGAAGTAGCTCAAATTACTTACTAACATGAAGATATGTAGTAGATAGATTGACAATAAATAGATTATTACATGAATAGGTTACATGTAATGTGGTAAATAATAAGTTAAATACCATTGCAAAGTAAACCTGTATAAGTCTTGTAAGTCACTAACGTGGTTAGATAGTCCTATATAAGTCTAGTGAGTGGTCAACATGGTTAAATATGAGTGTAAGATAGTCCTATATAAGTCCAGAGAGTCGTCAAAGTTATTGAATGTGAGTGTATGGTAGACCTATATGTCTTGTGAATTACCAACATGGTTAATGGTGAGTGTAAGGTAGACCTATATAAGTCTTGTGAGTAACCAACATGGGTAATTGTGAGCGTAAGGTTGATCTATATAAGTCTTGTGAGTTACCAACATGGTTAATGGTGAGTGTAAGGTAGACCTATATAAGTCTTGTGAGTAACCAACATGGGTAATTGTGAGCGTAAGGTTGATCTATATAAGTCTTCTGAGTTACCTACATGGTTAATTGTGAGTGTAAGGTTGACCTATAAAAGTCCTGTGAGTTACCAAGATGATTAAGAATCTATTTCATGAACTGAAAATAGAAAAAAAAAACCTTCCGAGCAAATTCAATTTATAAACCTAAAAAATACTGAGAAGAAAATCAAGAAATAGCCCAGCTGTAGTAACTGCATTTCTGTTTACAGAAATTGCCACTAGAGTTCTCCACCGACTGGACTGTAATGTAAGCTTACAGCCTATTTAATGGCGGCTTACAGTCTATAATATGCCTATTTCTCATTTATCTATTTCACGATTAAACAACTCAAATTCTGAACTTTTTTGTTTCTGTTATCGATAATTAGGTAAAACATGAAGTATTACTCCAAAAGAAATATTATTTATCGAATTTTAAAGAAGATTTTTTTTTCTTGCTTAAATCGATTGTTTATCAAATACCTATGGGAGAAATGTGGAAAAAAAAATTTTAAATTAATTATTTCATTGATTTTAAAGCACTAGCCAATCACAGCGCAGTAAGGTAGCAAGCGGTGGGCGGGTCATGCCCACCTCTAGTTTAGTCACGCCCCTTCCAATGAAAACCAGTTATGGGCTGGGCCAAAGCGTATTAACAATGGTGCTACAATACCTATCTCTTATTTCTCTATATTTTTCATTATTTTCTCATATTTTATTAACTTTTCTTTGTTATTTTAGAAAAAATATTAATCTTAAGTGGATATTGAGAAAAATAGCTAACAAATTATTATTATTTTTTCAAATATTCTTAATTTACAAGCAATTTGTTATTAAGTTAAGATCGGTTTCGAATAGTTTTCGCCAATATTCGACAGTTTCACTTTACTTTCTCATGAAAAGAATCTCGTATGAACACTCACATGATTTGACATTGCGTGTTTAGTTTGTATACTTTTAGATTTTCTAAAATTTGTAGAACATTGACTTTGTTTTATACTTTAGAAATAGATTCTCTTTAACAGATTAGTTCCTATACATAATAATAGTTTAAGATTTAACCAGTGCCCAATATGGGATTCGAACCAGTATCTTCATCACAGAAAGCGGTCTCACAAAAAGGAAGTAGAATAACCAAAAGACTTTAAACCAGAAACATTAAATAACGGTAGACAACTCACTTCCTGAACAAATTCAAGGGATTACAAAATTTGGTCGTATGTGTTTTTCCGTTCGTTTGTCTATCCATACAATAAACGCAACAAATTCTAATTTTTAACAATAAATGACATCATTTACAAATATAACTATGACATCAGCACTTAACAATTTATTATTTGTTGGTAACAAATGCATTTGTCTAATATGGTCAACTAATGCAACCTGTTTATTCTATGGTTACTTTCTAAGGAGGTAAAAGTTATATTTACAGTTATATCGTAGACCGATTGAATTTCCTTGTTGTAGAAGTATTATAAAATATATTTCAAATTAATTTAAAATTTCTGGAACAAAGTTTTCTTTTTTCAAATTAACAAAGCCAGACAATGCGATGCAGCCGATTTAATTGAGATACTAAGATGTACAAATTTTTCAAAAATGACTTTGCAAGCCGATTTACAGATGCAGGTTATATACAACCGGAAATAACAGAATGCCATTGATGCTTCCACAACTAATATTCTGAAAAATGGCGATTTAATTACACACTCAATTCTTATCTAATAATACACCGCAGAAGCTGCACTACCGGATAATCACGGATTCCTGAAGATCTGGACAAAGAGGAATATTTTTTCACTAGACCGGATGGGCTGTATACAACTGCATAAAGTATGAAAATGGAAAACAGATAACGTGTTTCAAAATGGTAAGGATAACGGCACGCACTGCAAAACGTTAGTTGCAAATAATCAATAACATTTAGTTGTGTCCTTAGTTAAAAGGCATCACGTTTGCATAAAATCTGAATAAATGTTTACAGAAATATTGAAAAGGAAAGTAAATTCAAATAAAAGCGAAGACTTCTACATTAAGAAGTTTACACATTACGTCCTAACAGATGGCACTTAGGAGAACATTGCACAGAAATGTGGCCATTACTAACGTAAGTTGATAAATGATACTATTTGCCCATATTCTTGCATTAAATAAAAGTTATTTTTTAGATAAACTTTATTGCATAAGATTTTTAACATTCACTTTTCATAAGAATCGTCTAGAGATTACTTCATGGGTTTTGTGAAATGGTCTCCTCTGGACTTGAAATGCCAAAGAAGCAATCCAAAAGGTTGAAAGAGGGAGGGACGCTTTCTTGTAGAGGATGTTTCCTGAAAGTAGGAGGCCCTACAGGAATCAGGTTCACCCTGATCAGGTTTTCATCTATCTTGTCACCTCAGTACTGGTATTGAATTACTGCGCTGTTGGCGGATTTTTTTTTTTGTGCCAGAGCTTTTCTTGCTTAAGAGATATTAGCTCGGTGCCCTTAATACCTTGCTTTCGCTTGTGTTCTAGGATTAATGTAAAGGAAGGTTGCCCTATTCCTGGCCAACTGATTGGTAGATTGAATTCTTCTGATCCAGCTAGTTCTGACACCCTAAAATGTAAATTTACCAAGTAAGCTACAGTTTATTGGCAATGGATGAGATGGTAACGCTTAGAGCAGCTTAATTATTTTTTTCCCCCCCTCATTCTGAAGATTTTCTTCAGCACAGATCTTTTGATGATGAAGATTTCAGCCAGAAATATTGTTGATGATTCCAATGAATCTTTCAGAACTTACATCGTAGACTTTGGTTTTTTTTAGGCCAGCTGTACGCTTAACTTCTTTTTAATGTCTGCATTTTATCCATTCTGTTGTTCATTCAGTTCTTATTCTCTGAAGTGGTTATTCAAAGATAAATGTTGATAGGTACAAAGCCGTGAAGATGTCACACGGCCACTGTTACTTTACTAGTCTGACATCCTAGTAAATTATGTCCTAATGTCTTACAATTTCCCAAAAAAACAATGGTGATCAGAATAAGTAGGAGGAATGTGTTACAAAACTAACTGGTTCAAGATGAACACGTTTTTCAGAAAACTAAATTTGAAAAACCCCTTTATCTTTAAACAATCACTCACTAGGAATAATTCCTTTTGCTGTTTAAGGACACGACTTAATTTGGGAATTGCGTAAGGATTGAATACGTAATAATTGTATATTTCTTTAATATACTTTTTTATACGTATAAAAATAACAGTTCATTTCTGATTCAAGTTTGAAATGAGTAAATTATTTTTCAAAAATTTTGTAAAGAAGACGTTTCTTCTTAGCCAAAAGGACTTGTTTTTTTTGAAGGCAGGAATTTTGAAAATTAACAGGATAGCAATACTTCTTTTTTTCTAGAGTAGGAGAAAATAAAAAATACCTTCAAAGAATCTATTTCCGTTTTGAGTTTGCCATATGCATAGGTTTATCTTCGTAATGATATTAATCAAAGCACACAGCTAAAAAAGCTGTTAGAAACTACTTCCACGTTCTATTAATAGTTTGGGCAATTTATCACAGACTCTAAACTATCTCTAATGCTTAATTCTAGATTGTGTACTGCAATGGAGCACTGACAGTAAATAGAAGATTAGACAAAAAACAAAAAGTTATTTCAGTTTTAGCCCATAATCACGAACAATTTCCTTTTTTTGTCTGTGCGTGACAATTCGAAAGACGGAAAAAATGTACATTTTAAACCGGAAACTGGGAAAAAATAAATAAATAGAAGAATTTTTGAAAGCTTCCGATTTTTTGAGTTACACTGAACACTGACTCACATTAAAATTATTTTATAAAAACTTCAATTTTTTAAATTGCGAATAAGATTCTTTAATTAGATAAAGTCCAATAGAACGTTCAAGATTTTATAACAGAATCCTATCTCTAAGAAACAAGTTACCTCGTGGTTATTCTTGTGCTGATGGGGAGTTGTTATAAATGTCAGAAGTCAATTGTTCTTCAACTCTCTGTGAGCTTGGTCTAAAATGGAACAATACCCAGAATTCTAACAGGAAACTGTTCTACTTTTAACTCAAAAGAGGAAAAAGCAATATCCTTCTTCACTTCATTTGATCACCAAGTACATTCTGTGCTGTACCAGTAAAGCTAATACCTATGTATTGTGGTACTGGGTTCGATTCCCCGGTCTTAGGCCTTGGATTTTATTTAATGGTTAATAAAAGAAATTTACAGTAAAGTATATTTGCTAGTCACCTACGTCCACGACACCTAATTGGTAGTTGGACGTTAAGCCCCGCCTGAAAAAATAGGCAATTACTTTACTTTTACTTTTACTTACATTCTGTGCTGAACTATATTTACCGGGATTCTTTGGAATCAAATGGAGTCTGCCTTAAAAATGGAGCCTTAGTATTAACCCTTTCACTATTTGTTAATAGATGTTCACATCTTTGTGAGAGACAGTTCTGCATCCGAGATATACCATATTTTGCCAAAAAAATATGGCAATTTCATTCAAAAATCTTTCTTTCTCTTGCTGACTGATAAAGTCTACTGCCAATACTTGAGAAACTTATTTTTAAACACATTCTTCCCATACTCGAACCTTCCTCAGTATTATCTCAGAGCATCAGTTTGGATTTAGGCTACAAAGTGTAACAGTGTTATCGAGTAGTAGATACAATGTCATCCTCCTTTGAGAAAGAAGAGTGTTGTTTAGCACCCAGGATTGCTCTGGGACTTCAAGGACATACCTCAATTCACTCATCTCCTGAGTCTCATTTGTTCGAACGCTATTTTCAAGTTCTAATCGGAACTCAAGGCGACGTAGTCTCCATATTATGTTTCAAATCTAAACGTCCGCACAGACTTAGAAATTCCGTTTATAGATCCAGGTGGCTGGAACTCCCCATAAAAACTCTCATCTGAACTTACAGTCTCATTCCAATTCTCTTGTTCGCCATTTATCAACTCAAGACCTTCCAGATTATCCTCCCAAGCGATTAAAACGCCAATAACTTCACGATTCTCTCTCTTCTGAAGAGTGTAGTTAATTCGGGAGATGACTTAGAGCTGAATAACTTCTCCCCTTGTTTGTAGTAGGGTCAATATTATCGTCATAGTTACTATTAATGCATCTAGCTCTAGGTGTTACTTTCAAAATGAATTACAAAAAATTATCTTAGTTCTATCTTCTACTAAATTACAGCCATTTAATTGCAGCATAAAAAACAAAATATTAAAATTGAAAAGAAGTAAAAAACTATCTTTAATGCACAATTAACAAAAACATGAAATGTTAAAAATTATTTTATTTAAAAAAATATAGAACTTCTATTCCTGACTCTGGAATGTACGGGATAGCGTGACAGTCAGCAATTCGAGGTGTTATTCGACCGCTTCCATCTGGAATTACATGACTAACAATGGACTTCATTGGTAAGTATCTGGAAGCCATAATTAGGGGCTTCACTTTCAAAAGGAAGGGGACCGAAGATGAAAAGTAGAAAAGTGAGGGTGGATTTCCTGTCCCGCCACACCCCCACCACTATAACAAAAAGTCGTTAATCTGCGAAACGATAGTGCGTGCTGTTCGAGTTTTAATATTACCTACAGAATTAAAGTAAACGGAAAAAGAAGAAAAGCGGATGGTTTTCTAGGCAATAAGTCATGGAAGGCTTTTCATTTTCATATTTATTACTAACAGTTTCAATTTTTCAATTAATCCGATTGGACGATTCACCAAAAAGTTAAAATAAATAAATAAATAAAAATGATTCCATCACTAAGGCTTGCGGATGTGCGAAGTCACTAACAATCCACGGTAAAAAAAAAGAAAAGGTAAAGTAGGTCGTTTGTTTTTTTAAGGCGAGCTTTAATGTCAAACTACCGAATTAGGTTAGTCGTAGACTCAGGCGGAAGCACATACTTTACGGTTAATATATTTATTTAAGAAATAAAAAGTAGCTACACGCGGGATTCGAACTGCAGATCTGCTACTTACAAAGCCAAGTCCCCAACACCAAGTCCCGGCCAATCCACTGTTAGTCAAGGAATTCTCTTCTAGTATCACTCCCAAGAGGAATCACCTCCCTATTCTCTTTCTAAAGAAAAAAGATTTTCCTTAAACCGCTGTTCAGTCTCATTGAAGTGAAACTAAGTGACGATTTCAGAGCAAATTCAAGAACTTAATGTAATGGGTCGGCTACTAAGTTATTGCGGATTTTGCCAACAGATGGTTTTAGCACATTCTTTTGCTTTGTTTACGTGATCAAAGCATCTAAGCTGGATTGTTTTCTTGTTCTTAGGACTTTCGCCTTTAATTTAGTAAAAAAAATTTTATCGATAAGTCATTTAGTTTCCTTTTTATCCAATTTAAAAATGGAAGAACAAGACGCGCATTTCAGACAAATTTTATCATATTATTTCCGAAAAGGCCAGAACGCATCGCAAGCACATAAGACGTTATGTGCCATAAATGGGCATGAAGCCTTGAAAGAAAGGCAGTGTCAAAATTGGTTTGCCTAATTTCTCTCTGGTGACTTTTCACTGAAAAATGCGCAACGATCTGGCTGTCCAGTTGAAGTTGATGAGACCCATATCAAGACTATTTTTGATTCAGATCGTCATAGCACAACTCGTGAGATTGCAGAGTAGCTCAATGTATCGCGTACATGCATTAAAAAAAAAATTAAAACCACTTGGCTACGTCAAGAAACACGATTTATGGATCCCTCATCAGCTTAAGGAAATTCATTTGACGCAACGCGTTAGCGTCTGCGATTCGCTTCTGAAACACAACGAAATTGATCCATTTCTGAAACGACTGATTACTAGCGACGAAAAGAAATTAGTTTACAACAAGGTTAATCCGAAAAGGTCGTGCATGATGCAAAATGAACCAGCCCAGACGTCACCAAAAGCTGAGATTCAACAAAAAAAGATTATGCTGTCAGTTTGTTGAGATTATAAAGGAATTCTGCACTTTGAACTTTTACCAAGAAACCAAACGATTAATTTAAGCGTCTACGTTGAACAACTCGCCAAACTGAGCGATAAAGTTCAAGAAAAGCGGCCAGAATTGGCAAATCGTAAGGGTGTTGTTTTCCAGCATGATAACGCAAAGCCCCACACATCTTTGGTCACCCACCAAAGATTATTGGAACTAGGTTGGGATGTGTTGTCACATCCACCATATAGCCCAGACCTTGCGCCTTCAGATTGCCATTTATTTCGTTCCATACAGATCTCCTTAAATCGTAAAATTTTTAATGATGCTGATGATGTAAAATCACAATTAATTCGTTTTTTGCTGGCAAAAATCAGAAGTTTTCTGAACATGGAATTATGACACTGCCTGAAATATGGCAAAAGGTCATCGACAAAAACGAAAAATGCTTAATTGAATAAAGTTATATTTTTAAGCGAAAATTTTGAATTTTTCTTCTTATTTAAAATCCGCAATCACCCAATATATGAAGTCAAGTAGAGAAAAATGATTGGCTCAGGGGTTAGCTTATAACGCAGAAATCCCGGTTTCAAATCCAGCTCCTGGCAGGCCCTTTGATTTTTCTCTTCCTAGGAGCTTCTTCCCCGGGATTGGTCTGCTCATTTACCCACTAATTTAATTCTTAATTTGAATATTGTTAGAAATGAAAATAAAGTTATGCCATTGATGCCGAAATTGAAATGGTCAGCTGATGACAGTAGAAATTTCAAAAATAATTCAGAAATTGCTTTTAATAACTTTAAAACTATTCTCGTTGAAAGGCAAACTGTAATCTATATTACTGTTCATTATTTTTGGTGACTGAATCATAGTTTCAATAAGATGGAAAAAATTACTGCCAGTTTCAGTCATTACAAACTTTATTATGCCTAGCTTTCGACCTAGGGACTAGTTCCATCTTCAGGGCTGATTTACAATGTACTGTTTTACATCATTAGAGAGTTGGTGTGTCTTCTGTTTTGTCAAGTTCCTAGGTCGAAAGCTCGGCACAATAAAGTTTATAATGACTGAAACTGGCAATAATTTTTTCCATCCTATTGTAATCGATATGTTTGAACTAGTAATAAAAGATTCGTCCAATCTAGGTAGTTGTAGAAACAATATTCATTGTTCCGTCAAGTAGTACTAAGATCCGTTGAAAAGCTTCTTACACCTTACTGTCCAATGATGGACAGGATTGTCCAGTAACGAGTGAACACTGTCAGGAGGCCGGAAGTGCAGTGAAAAAGTGGCCCAGACGCCAATTACCCAAGATACGAGGGGGTACCCAAAAATAACCGGAATTGCGTTGCCGCGCATGGAGCTTATGTAGTACGCATTTCTGCCGCTAGACGTGTATAGCGCAATTCTTTGCCAGTTCAGTCCTGCCTGTGTTGTCTGCCTGGCTTGTTCTGTTCATCTGCAGTGATTGTTTTTACCAGCGCTGTTTTGTTCTTCTTTCGTTTTTTATGATGGCAAGTTTAAGTGAACAACGTGCAGCTCTGAAATTTTGTTTTCTACTCGGCAAAAATGCTGCTGAAAGTGTTTTAATGTTGAAAACAGCTTACAAAGATGACGCTATGTGAAAAACTCAAGTATACGAGTGGTTTACTCGGTTTAAAAATGGCGACATGTCGATTGATGACAAACCTCGTTCTGGACGTCCATCAACTGCCCGAATCGACGAAAATGTTGAAAAAATTCGAGAGCTGGTGTTCACAGACCGTCGACAGACAATTGATCAACTGTCAGAGAGTAGTGGGTTATCTTGGAGCTCGGTTCAGCGAATTTTAACGGAAGATTTGGGGATGAAAAGGGTTGCTGCCAAGTTTGTTCCTCGAGTTCTGACTGACAATCAAAAAGAACATCGAGTTGAAACATGTCGTGCTTTGAAATAACAGCTTGAAACTGATCCAGACTTTCTGTCAAAGGTCATTACTGGTGATGAGTCATGGTGCTATGGTTATGACCCAGAAACAAAGCAACAGTCGAGCCAATGGAAGACGTCATCTTCACCCCGACCAAAAAAATGTCGTCAAGTCAAGTCAAACATCAAAACAATGCTGATTTGCTTTTTTGATGCCAAAGGCGTAGTCCATTCAAAGTTTGTCCCCTCCAGGTCAGACCGTCAATCAAACCTTGTATTTGGAAGTTTTGAAAAGATTGCGCAATAGTGTTCGCCAAAAAAGACCCGATTTGTGGCAAACAGGAGACTGGTTCTTCCACCACGACAATGCACCTGCACACACAGCCATTTCTGTTACACAGTTTTTGGCTAAAAATGGCATGGTTCCGCTGGCCCCACGCACCTTACTCGCCTGACCTGGCTCTGTGCGACTTTTTCTTATTTCCACGCATGAAAAAGGGCATGAAAGGTCACCGATTTCACAACATTGAAGAGGTCAAGAAAAAAACGAAGAAGGAGCTGTCAGCCATTTCTAAAGATGACTACAAAAAATGTTTCGAACAGTGGAAGCACCGGTGGGACAAATGTATTAGTTGTAATGGAGAGTATTTTGAAGGGGATAAGGTTGTTCTGTAAAAAATTTGTAAATAAATAGCTTTTAAAAAATAATTCCGGTTTTTTTTGGGTACCCCCTCGTATTGGACGCGCCTAAATTAAAAGAAAAAGATTCGAATAAAATAATGAAATAGTCTATAAGCGCCAATAATGGTATTGCGCAAGATTAAAATTGCCTTCCTTTTATCAAATATAAACTAAATAAAATTGTCTAAAAACTGAGAATACTTTTAATATAGCTCACTGTTATGGCGTAATATGCTGTAGCTTAATGTGTGTGATACAAAGATACCTTAGTATAAAATATATCTACAAACGTAACCTTCACATTTAAATTGAAATAAAAACAAGATGCACTTTCTACTTATTTTGAAACTAAATGCTCTAATTGAACTTTGTTGCATCGTTACACGTTTTGAAATATGTAAATATCTGTGCACAAAACTATTTTACTTTTTCAATTGAAAAACCAAATAATCAATACCACTTTAAAGATCTGTGGCAAAAAAAGCAAGAATAAAAAAAGTAATATAGCAAAAAAATGTATCATAGTGGCACATGTTACAATTACTAGCACATTCTATTGCGTTTTCGACCTCATAAATAATGCAGATATGAGCAAAATGGCGACTAGGTGATAGTGCGAACCATAGTTGTGAGCCCGTAAAAAGAAAAATGCCAATATAAGTGTTGGGGAAAGATAGTAAAGTTTTCATCCCATTTTCACTAAATTACCGCAGTGTTGTCATTTCAAATTGTTTGCTAGATTAATACAAAATAATAATGGTAATAACAGCGATCTAATTATTGTTTAATGAGTCTAATTATATACTTGC
Source organism: Rhodnius prolixus (assembly GCF_049639745.1). Lineage (NCBI taxonomy): Eukaryota > Metazoa > Arthropoda > Insecta > Hemiptera > Reduviidae > Rhodnius > Rhodnius prolixus. Next base: position 5,182,777 of record NW_027411583.1, on the reverse strand, counting down.
ATTTTCAAATTTCAAACAATTAATTAGTAAGCCTTGATCTTCTATATTTCCTTTTTCCAAATTACCCATTATATAATAATCTCATTTACCAATAATAACACGGACATCTTGGGTTCGAATCCAGCTGCTGGCCCTTGGATTTTTCCCCCCTAAGAGCTTCTTACAGCTTTCACCGTCCGATGATGGACAGTGTTGTTTGTAAAGAGTGTCCGGAAGCCGGCAGTGCACTGAGAAAAAAGCTCCGACCGACCACAACCTCAGCAGTTGAGACGCCTTAAAGTAGTTATTTTTATTCCTAGATCCGGGATCGATCCCAGAAGAACAAGGCAAGGCGTCTTAGTAATAAACGTACAAACATGGTAACAGTAAGACACAATTTTTCTGAAAATATTTATTAAACGCTAAATCCTTAATCCAAATTCTGATATACATAATTAAAATTGACAAGAATCTAGCTGCAGACTTGGTTGTAATACATTTTAGAGACAGAGAGATGATAGTGGCCCAGATGGGAATGAACTTTATGATAATGATTAGTTTGATGATAAAATAGAATGACATGGCATAAAACTATGAAGTTTAGCGAGTAGATTTTGTACATCTAATTATGAGAAACTAGACGAGGTGGTGTATATGGGGCGGAGAGTAGGACCTGATAAATTTAATTAATAGAATGGTATCTTAGCCGTGACATCATAAAGTTGTCAACCTCCCTCCTCCACTTCAGGCACCATCAGAGTGCTATAAATGTAATTGTAACAATGATCTGTCTCACTCTGCATGATTAATCCTACAACTAGAGACAATGTACACTGCTGCATGGTTCATTCTCTATGCACCATTCACCCAGTTGCAACAACATTCATACGTCAGTAAAGGCAAAAAAAGAAATAGGAGAAAACAGAACAATAGCTCTGACTTTAATTAGCTCCCACTGTTTGGATGCTGTGTTGGTAATTTGAGATTTTCTCATTTCAATATATCCAACTACCTCATTTTAATTATTTAAATTAATGAAAAAAAAAACCCTAATCAATACTTTCTCATTATTAATAATTTATTGATTCTCTTTTTAAAGGTGAAAAAACCAGCATTGACCAATCAAATTTTATGAATTAGCCTCAAATTATACTGAAAAAATTATTTATTTATTTAAAATACTTTATCTTTTTCTTTTACAGAGCATAAATACATTTGTGCTGGTTTTTAAACCTCTTTAGGATTTTGCGTTCATAATTTTAACACATGGAGTAATAGATACATATATATAGATATATATTTTTAAAGACTAATGGTTGTAGTTGATGATGAATGACGAAGGTCTGAAATAAGAGCATCGTCAGCGTTACAAAAATGTGTCGAGAGAAGCGATAATAAGGCTTTATGTAGCACGATGCACAAGGTAACTTGTCAGTTTACAGGATAGAAATATATATATATATTTTAATTGGAACGGATGGAATAAAGTTACCAGGTTCGAAACAAAAAAAAAAACCTGAGAGAACACAAAAAAACTGATGGGGCTGCTCTGAAAAGGTAGACGCTCGTTTTGAAATCTCGACCTACCCAACATGTTACTGAGTGCCTCCCCGTTCTGTTCCAATTTAAAACTATCTGCAATTTTTGTTTTATTTATTTTTTGCGGGGGGGGGAATATACTAACTATCCCTCCCACAAAGAGAGAGATACAACAGCCCCTCCATTTAAAAACACCCCTTTTTGACGTCAGAGGACCTTTCTAAGCGGACCATACCCAGTGAGCATTCCGTTTCTAAAATTTTGTGACATTTTTGCAATATATCCTTTATTTTCGTTTTTTAAAAAAAGGATCGCACTTTGCAATTAAATAGGAAATCCCTATCCTCTTTCTCCTAAAAAATTTCAGCAGAATACGGATAAGATTTGCCAATTTATTTATTTTTTAATGATTTCAGCAGCACCTAATTCCACCCTCTCAAAGGTAGATCCACATGAAATGTGGAATAGAATAAAAATTTTTAATCATATAGATCAGGAGTCCCCAAACTACGGCCCACGGGCCACATGCGGCCCCCTGAGGCCAGTTACCCAGCCCCCGCTGCACTTCCAAAAGAGGCACCTTTTCCATTGGTGGTCAGTGAGAGGAGAGCACATCCGCATCCTGTGCTCCTGGAGTACTGGAGTATAGTACTACTTCCGCAGGGCCGCGGGACGCATAAGTCACGTGGCTCCGGAAGCAGTGTGAAATTACAGCGGATGTAGGAAGAAAGACAAAGCACTATAACTAAACCGGATATTGACCACCTCATTAGCCAAAAGCAGGCCCATAATTCCCACAGAAATACTGGACAGTTTGGTGATTTAAATTTACTTGTTCTTTATTTGAAATATTCTATTTGTTCCAGTTTTGTTTTTTTTTACTTTAAAATGAGATATGTGCAGTGTGCGTAGAGATTAGTTCATAGTTTCTTTTATAGTCCGGCCCTCCAACGGTCTGAGGGGCAGCGAACTGGCCCCCTGTGTAAAAAGTTTGGGGGCCCCTGATATAGATGGATTCATGTAATTTAGGCTCAACGTTGTTTACAAGAATTAGACACAGAAAAATATTCCTAAATTTAGAAATCTATTTGATTTCCAATGTTGCGATAAATTACTCTTATAAACAAAGATAAGAACTTAATTTTACAAGAAATTTTAGATTTCATCTTTTACAGAAAAAATTCAGTCAAAGATGGGTACTTTCAACAAAAACCTATTTTGTTATTCAATCCTGCAGGACAATTTTTAATCCACGATTCATAAAAAAATACCCATACCCGTAAACCACCTCGAAATAATTAATTCTTTTAGTTTAATTAAATAAAATTTGAGTGAGCGACTGACTCCCTTTTTCTACCGCCTCCAAACAACTCTAAAATTAGGTGGAACAGTTTTAGAGTATTTACGTAACTAAAGTTCAACAGTAGTAAAGCCCCTGTTTAGCAAGCAGAATAAGTAAGTCTACAAAATTTTACATTACCCAGCTGCTTGTTGAAGAGTAAAGGTAAATATTAGGTTTTCCAGCTATTTAAATTTGATTATTTAAAGTGGAAGGCTTTCATTAGTGCTTTTGTTTTCATTTGCTAACTGCAAAAGGGCCATGTTGGAATTAGTGAATGAAAATCTCTCATTCATACAACTTTAAAGTAGTAAAAGTACCATTACAAAAATTTGAAACAAGCAGGAAGTTGAAATAAAGAACCCAATCACTTTATCGGCCATACTTCCTCTAGATATGGACGAACATGGCGTCTGATTACTTTAATGCAAGCCAAACTTAGTAATTCGTTTGAGACGAAACCTAATACTTAATTACCATTAGGTAAATTAATCAATAAAAAATAGCACAATCCTTAATTACTCGCTATCATACAATATAAACATTTACAGCACAATCAAACGAACATTCTCAATTAAAATATTTGCTAACTTTTAATCGCATGACCAAGGTTGCATGATAACTTCTAACTACATAAAGTGACGAATTTGGCCTTAATGTTACTTCAAATTGCTGTCAGTTTTGTAATTTTTAAATAACATTACGGAGAACTTTACTTCTTCTTTCAATTACACTATAGTTGTTAACGATAATTTTTAATTTAAGGCGCTTCTACATCTGAGGTTATTGGCGCCCGCATCTTTTTCCAGAGCACTTTAGGACAGTGTTCTCTCGTTACAGACAACACTGTCTATCACCGGACAGTGAGCTATAAGAAGCTTCTAGAAAGAGAAAAATTTAAGGGCCAACAGCTGGATTCGAACCTGCGATCTCCGCGTTGAAATCCAGTAAACTCTAACCTCTGAGCTAATTGCTGCCCTTGTTGATGATACGAGTAATATGTGACTAATTAATATTTAAATCGAATTTTAGAATTTAAAAAAACAAATCCAAATACCCAATTTAAAATTATATTAAAATATAGAAGAAAGGAACAGAACTCAAACTTAAAAAGCGCCCTAAATTTAAATTGAAAAAAAAAAATAAAAAAAGAAGATATAAAACAGCTTTAGGATAATTTGGGAAAGTCAATCCTTCACAGATTTTATCACATTTGGAACTAAATAACTACGTAAACTTACAGTACTTTAAAATAAGCAGACATCAAATGAATGGGTAAATTATTTGAACAATTTGTGACTAATATTTATTTAAAGATGTTAAGCTGACAAAGCTCTTGAAGAATAGGTCAGAATACTTGGAAGGCTTCCTAGGAGTCAGGTGTAAGGTTTCCAATATGCTTGCTCAGACCTAGGGAGGGTGTTGTCTGTCAGTTAGGTCGGTTGGTTGATAGGCTAAAAGACAAAATCTATCAGATGTCTGACTGTTACGTTGAACATTCGATACAGGAATGGGTTGCATCGTCAGTCGGTAACTATGGGATAGAACAGAGTTACTGAAGAGTAACATTTATCTTGCAATTATAAGAATTTTACCAAAATTTATCTTAACTTTCACTTCCGTTAGAACTCGTTTGTTTTTGTTTTTTTTTTTTAATTGAAAAAATCCCTGAACCCTTATTAACACGCACCCTTAGAGGACGACCTCTCAGAATTGTCTCTTAACATACGGCTGCGTTCAAGACAAGAAAGAAAATGCTTCAAGATATGGGTATGGAATATAAATGATTAGGGCCGACTGTATTCCACATCATTCTATTCTAACATCTTAAAATGAAAGGAAGGTAATGTTTACTGATGAATTCGTTTAGAAATTCTAAAAGAGAGTGCGGTAAAGCAACTTAGGAACCCTAAGATTCAAAGGAAGGCGAAAGATTAATTCCCTTTAGCACGTCAAGAAAAGAAGTATGTGGAAAAACGCTTAGGGATTTTCATCAGTCTCCAATCTCCTCATTCTCAAAGATACATGATGATATGAACCCGGAAAAGCTTAGCAGAAAACAAACATGCCAAGAAGAATGGAATAATTGATTCAAGTGTGGATTCAATCAAGAATTCACCACATAATTTCACGCACTTCTTGACGTATAACAGCCTAAACCCCTCCTTGAAGTATGCAGGCTTAAGAGGACATAACTTAGATTCGCTCCTGAGGAGTTGCAACTGAATGGTCGTTTTTGTTATCAATTTATTTGTCCAGAGTTATGCTGAGACAATGCAAAAGAGCAAAGCATAGTTGTATTTAGTGTTTTTCTGTTGCCTAGATTCGTATGAATAGGATTGGACTGAATAATAAAGTAATCGCCTATTTTTTCAGGCAGGGCTTAACGTCCAACTACCAATTAGGTGTCGTGGACGGAGGCGACTAGCGAACATACTTTACTGTAAATTCTCTCATATTAACCATTAAATAAAATCCAAGGCCTAGTCACCGGGAATCGAACCCAGTAACCAACAATACTTCTTAGCTTCACAGGTCTGACTGAGTACTAATTTGCATTATAAATAGTTCGGTACAGAAGATAGTACCTTGAGAACCAATTTCTTCGGAATTAGAGGAAGCGGAAATATAATAAAATCACTATCCTGAGAAAATTATTTATTCCTCTGGACATTTAAACAAAAGCATTCCTGGTATAACTTCTTCACCTAAGAGAGGAAGACTCCCTTGGATTCACAATTAAGATCATTTCTAATCAATTTTAAAGATCAAAGATTCACTTTGAAGAATTTCAAGGCTTTCCGGTTTGCACGATGAGTGATGATTTTTCTCACCACAAACACAATACAGGAAACAATCATGTTGATTATGTAGCTACAACACAATAAGATAGACCATTCTACGCGTATCAAAAACCATACAAACTATCAAGAAAAAGTGGTTAGCACCGCGGTACTGGATAATGGGGTAACTATGGTAACTATGGACGGATAAAATCAACGATAACTATAAGAGAATCTTCAGTTGAAAAATCCCCTATAATATACAGGGTGTTCATTTTAAGACGGCTCAAATGCATTTCATACTTAAACGGTTGTTCTGAGCGAAAAATGGTAGAGGAAAAATTTGTTGTCTGTTACCTCTAGTTTCAGAATATGTGACTTGATTTTAGATTCCTTCCCGCATACGCGGCTGACGCGCGACCAAAAGTGAGGGTTCGCAGTTGTCCCCCATTTTCATATACACAGTTTTAAAGAGTACAAAAAGTAATGAAAGAAACCGGAAACCGTAATTCGATATCTTCAAAATTAAAGGTGCTAGGCTATTTCAAAATCTAGTATTTTTAATCATATCTCAATTTTTTAACTTGTTATCAAAGAGAAAGAAGAGCACGCGATAGGTCATTTCTATGTATTTTTTCATCCCCTTTCTACAAAAAATATTGCCAAGGCAGTAAAGCTAGTATTTTTCTTAATATCGGGAAATAAGTCGTTTTCCGAGTGATTTTTCTAAGAAAAATCAAATGTTAAGAGCTTTAGATGTTCTCAAGCATACACAAAATGGCTAAAAATTAATTTTACATCTGTTACAAACAAGAAAGTTTGATAATTATTTGGTAATTTTGAGAGAGTTGCGTTTAATTACCAAAAAAATTGGAAACCTCCTACCACATATTTGAGTGATCAATATCTTTCATGTAAAGGATCAAAGTTATTCCTTAATTTATCAAATAATGCACTTTACTCAACTTGTGAAGCATGTACTGTGTCTTTAAAGGTGCCAGATCAGACACAGAGAGCAGTTAATAACCTCCTGGCTAACCTGGCTTGCGAGCCAGAGGAGGCACCTTTCAAGACACAGTACATGCTTCACAAGTTGAGTAAAGTGCATTATTTGATAAATTAAGGAATAAGTTTGATCCTTTACATGAAAGATATTGATCACTTATATATGTGGCAGGAGGTTTCCAATTTTTTTGGTAATTAAACGCAACTCTCCCAAAATTACCAAATAATTATCAAACTTTCTTGTTTGTAACAGATGTAAAATTAATTTTTAGCCATTTTGTGTATGCTTGAGAACATCTAAAGCTCTTAACATTTGATTTTTCTTAGAAAAATCACTCGGAAAACGACTTATTTCCCGATATTAAGAAAAATACTAGCTTTACTGCCTTGGCAATATTTTTTGTAGAAAGGGGATGAAAAAATACATAGAAATGACCTATCGCGTGCTCTTCTTTCTCTTTGATAACAAGTTAAAAAAATTGAAATATGATTAAAAATACCAGATTTTGAAATGACCTAGCACCTTTAATTTTGAAGATATCGAATTACGGTTTCCGGTTTCTTTCATTACTTTTTGTACTCTTTAAAACTGTGTATATGAAAATGGGGGACAACTGCGAACCCTCACTTTTGGTCGCGCGTCAGCCGCGTATGCGAGCAGGAATCTAAAATCAAGTCACATATTCTGAAACTAGAGGTGTCAGGCAACAAATTTTTCCTCTACCATTTTCGCTCAGAACAACTGTTTAAGCATGAAATGCATTTGAGCCGTCTTAAAATGAACACCCTGTATAATAAAATTATGAAAGAAAGACGATTCTAAAAAATCATGTAAAATCAGATACAATCATCTTTATATGGTCCCAACCTTCCTCCTAAACTTTACGTCATTTCCCTTCCCGCTTCATAAGACAGGAAGTTAAAATAAAAAAAGAGAGATGTTTAAATTATATATATAAAAAAAAAAAACAGATTTATCAAAACGTATATTATCTCGCGCAGGCTGTGGGATAAAGCATAAATAGAATTACGCATTGTGCATAATCATAAAGGCGTATCCAAAATATACCCACCCACATCCCATGTTGTTGATGTTGTTTTTTCTTTGAATAGATAATTTAGGAACATATTTTACTTTTTATTATGCTTAATAAAAAAAGGAAGAAACAGAGAGGAAAAACGATAAAATAAAATGAAGTATCCAAAAGAAAGTAATTTTTAAGGAGGAATAAGGCAAATAATAATTTGTGTTCATTCAAAATAGAATTACCATTATGATTATTACAGCTACTTACAGCCCGCGGAGAGGGAATCTAATGTTGCCAACTCTGCTCTGTTAACAACAGAGTTAATTTTATCGAACAGAGTAGATAAGTAGCTAACAGAGATACTGCCCGTTATTATCTTTTTAACAACTGTTTTCATTATCTGCTCGGCTGACACAGTGGAGGATTAACTCATTTTATGTGTATACAACTCGTAGATTATTACTCACTCTAATAATTACAATAACTTTTTTTGGCATGAAGAAGTATTGTGATCAAATTGTTTTCGAGTCAAAATACAGAGTCAAATATTCGACTTTGAACCCTGGAATGTCCTTTTTTGAAGTTCTCTCAGTATAATTTTTTATAAAATGGTCTTGTGTGCGCAAGTGATGCCCAAAAATAGAAAAATTGCAAGAAGTTATACTTGTATATTTCTTTGGAATCCCAACAGGTAACCCAACTGTGTCTTAGCGATCCGAATATCTCAAACGGAAGTTCCGCATTTACAAAATGGATTTAAAAATTTAGTTAGGTCCATCTTCAAATGTTCTACATGTCCATCTTCATAACTACAAATGTTTTACGATTCATTAAACTGGCCTCTTATGGAAGCTTAAGAATATTTTACCAGCCACTTTTTATTTAATCATAAAATCTTACTTGTCCGACAGATACTTCCGAGTGCAAATAGGATCTTCTTTCTCCCCACTTAAACCTATCGATGCTGGAGTTCCACAGGGCAGCATTCTGGTCCTATTCTTTACTCCATTTACACTTCAGACTTACCAACTAATCCTAACACCACACTTCTTACATATGCAAACGACACTGCCTTACTGTCTCCTAATCATGATCCTGTACTTGCTCACAGAAATCTGCAATCTCATCTCTCTTCATTAGAACAGTGGTTCAAGAGATGGGCTATAAAGCTTAATGATCAAATTTGACAATAGATCAAAACTGAACAAAAGACTAACAACAAAAGACTGATTTATACTTCTATTTTGAAACCTCTCTGGGGGTATGGAATAGAGCTGTGGGGTTCAACCAAACGCTCCAATCTCCAAAGGATTCAATCGCTACAATCTGAAATACTTCGAACTATCGTAAACGCTCCATTTTATGTCTCCCAACCTGGACTATACACACTGACATTAACATTCCCTTTTATCGCACAAGTCGCTGAAAACACGATACAGGAAACTCCACTTCAGCCTGCAATTTCATATAAATCCTTCTAGCTCAAAATCTTTCTTCAAGAACTCTTCCTGACAACCCGGACAAGACGTCTTAAAAGTCAGTGATCTCCTCTCAAGTGAAGAGAGTGACTAACCATATAATGTTTTGGAGTGCTACCACTGGGTAACTTCTCCACTCGTTACCTTATCATTTACTACTCCATTGTATCATTGTTACTTATGGCGCTAACGCGCTGATTGTAGCACAAATAATCGCAAAAAAAAGATTCATTAAAATTTCGACTTACAAATATATAACCATAAAACTTCTGCCACTCAATCAGCAAGTGTAGTGCGTAACGGTGACGTAAGAGAAGTCGAAATCACTACATTAAACTGATTACAATCTACCTCTGATGATGTATGAACGTTCGAAACCGATTAGGGATACAAGAAATATGCATGCTATTATGAATAAAATCAATGATACTTTATATTATTATATTATTCGCAAACATTTTTGAACAATTGTTACAAGAAAATTAAAACTAAAGGAACGAATCTTCTAGGAACGTCTTTTTAAACCTACTTTGAGAAATTTCTAAAATGGATCTCTACTGAGAAAAGATTTTTCAAAAGCAAAGTTATTTTTTAACTAACAATAGGAAATACAGAAAATAAATTAAAGCTGGGTAAGGGACTTGAGCAAAGTCTTCGGAAATGACGTCAAGAACTTGAGCTAAACCCGGAAGAGCCCTCAAAGTAGGTAAACGGAAGTGGCATGAGTTTTTGTACGTCATTCACTTCCTGTCTGTATTTTTATTTGGCTACATGAAGATACATATCGTTGCTTGAAAACAAATCAGGTATTTCTTGAATCAGTGCGACTTAAATTTCAATCTTTCAAGTGCCTTCACTAATTTCTTTAAAGTTTTTTTTACCCAAGAAGTTATCCTTTAAAGTTAGGGGAGTAACGAACCGCACTGTCCTCACCGATTCACAGAATCTTAAAGGCTAAGATGAATAGTTATTTTTCCCTTCCCTCCTGAAGGAGACAATAAAACGTAGTAAAAATAGGGTGCACATCCCTCTTTACTGAGCTCAATGAGTGCAGTTTAGTAAAGTTAGGAGTAGTGGAGAGGGGAAGTTCCCCTAATGGCGATGCAGTTATGCTTCAGTTAACTACACCCTTTCAACTACATATTTCCAGAATTTACACCTGCTCTGTTTCGCAGCTGATCACATCTAGCAGGAAACATTTGAGGTACATTAGAAAAAGAAAAAAAAAACAGTATATGAGAGGACCTCAGAGTTAAGGTTACACGGGAAACTGGGTTCTATTTCCTTTATTGGCCTTGATTAATTCATTAAGAAAATTCAAAGTTAACTACCTGCCTAGAAGTGGCTGGGTTTGACGGAGAAACAAACCCAGAACTAAGAGGCTAATCTGAGAACTGGGAGCTTTTAGAAGAACCTCAGATTGAATGAAAAAAAAATAAGAATGTATTATAATTATTACTCTTCTTTAATTAAGAACGCATCGACTCTAAGGTCATCAGCGCTGGTAACTAGTGCAATGTGCCTGGAGAAGCAGGGATCACTGAGTGGATGGACCACTACAAACTAATCTCTGAATTAATTTCTTCCAACATTAAGAATTTGTTACTAGGAAAAAGTCTCACGCTATTGCGGTAAAAAGCTTGTGCAAAGTGGTAGTCCATGATCTTCAATATCTGCACAGGTGCATTTTTTCTAGAATGAAGATTCATTACTTTTTTTTTTTTTTTGGCATTGGCTTCCTCCATACAGCCAGCATCGTCTAGGTGCTTATCACTAGAATATCACTCACTCTCCATTCTTACCTACAAATACATTCGCTTCACACATTCATCCCTCTACTATATACAACTATTTACATAAACTAAAGCTAATGGATGGATCAGTACTTTATATTCCTGCCATCCTTATAGCTTAACCGAAATTAAAATCACGTAATCCTTCTCTAATCATTTTCTAGCATTCAATCTATAACTTTTAAATACATTCATATTTCATTGCTAACTCTGCTATAGACTTAAGCACATACATGTTAGTGGAGAATATTATGTCTTCTTAGCGAAATGGTGCATCTAAATACCTGTATATGTCGTCTAACATTCGTTTCCTTTCTACCACATAACGTGGACATATTCATTATTATATGTTTGAAATCCTCTTCCTCATTGCACTCTACGCAAAGAGGAGGAGGACCTTGGACAATCTTATTAATGTTAATAAACTATTAATATAGTTTAGAGTTGAGCGAGGTTTGGAATTAAAATTGTGCGACTCACGGGACAAGTTTCAAGTTATGCTCGTGTAAATTAGAGAATCACTATTCACAATATCTCGTGCCTCAATATGTACATCGAACCCAGCAGATTTTTTGCAGCAAATTCGATAAAAAAGTAAAAAATTAAAATGACCTTTAGTTAGAGTGAGTAAGATTAATGTATACTTTATAAATAAATATGTATTTATTTCTGTAAGTATACCTTTAAAGTAGTTACAGAGCTGTAGACTCGGTGTGAGAATATATTATGTAAATATTATACAAAACTGACGCACATGCGGAAGGAAAAAGGGTGAAAGGTAGAGTCAAGTAAAGTTAACTGAAACCCTTTTACTAACTTAACTAATGTATGTTTTTAGTTGGAAGTTTTGGAATACGTTACTTTTACCCAGGGCCCTTTCACAATTTATATATACACAACAATTTAGGGAAAAGTATAAAACATAAGGAGACCATGGACTTAGTAGTTACTTCGCTACCACTACGTAGTGTAAAGACATCGTCCTCTAAAGTTTCGAACTCACTTGCCTGCCTTGTCTACTTCTTTGCCTTGTTTCTAGTGATGATGGGAGATGATTGCTGGCAAGCAAGAAGCTTATGTATGCCGTGTAACGCTTGGTTAGAACATGGACATCTACCACACAATACACAGGCTGAAGAAAACTGTTCTGAAGCTTTAAAGCTTTGTTGATGGAATTCTTTATATTCAACTTGCGGACGGAGGTTAAAACCTTCACAATTCCTTTGCTTGAACTACACCATCATGCGTGTACAAAATACATAATACTTAAACACTGGATGCGTTGTTGCTTATGTATTCATATATGTATAATATATGATCCATATTAACATATTTATACGAAGGGCAGAGGTCATGTTGTTAAAGGAAAGTTTTTCTTCGCTCTCCATGAACTTGGTGGTTTTTTACTTTATTTTTTTTAAACTTTCACCAGCACCTCCCTCTTTGAGAAGTTAGCCTAAAATTTTCAGGCAGATTTACAGGCCCCCCCCGCACTACTTGTCTTTTTGTCATTACTTGAGAAAAGATATAGATTCTGCTATAAATTCAAATTTTTATTTGTTCTACAGGAATACTACAATAGTTTATTAGTTGGCCAAGATACTTATCTGAATTCAATTTCTCAAATCAGCAAAATCAGAATTATTTCTCAGGATTAGACTAGCTTCTAAAAAAATCTGTAGAATACGTTACTTTCACCAGGCCCTTTCACAATATATACAGGGTGAACCAGTAAGTAATGTCCATAGGCCTACTGTGTGTAGTACATCTAAAGTGGAGTTTAATGACGTATTGGCCAACTTCATATTTGCCACCGTTCTTGAGTGACGTAACTTTAATTTTTTTTTTCTAAAATCATTACTTTTTTGCTATAAAAATGTTATTACTCAGAAAGTTTTAGTCCGATTTCAATTTTGATAACACGGTTAGAAAGGCAGATAAATTTTTCTTAAAACCGACACCATTTCGAAGCATAAGTCATTCTCCAAACAGCCTCAATCTTCCTCCCAAATGCTGGAAAAATAAAAGTAATCGAAATTTTTGAAGAAAACTCATTAGGCCCTTACGTGATCATTATCAGACCTAGGTGCTGGCACTTTTTATAAAAAGTTTCCTTGTTTAATGGGCTTTCAAATGGTATATCATTTTCCAGGATTCCTTTTATCTTCGTATGAGAAATTTACGTTTGTTTTACAAGAAAACGTTGAGTGCTCGAACAGTGTTAGTTTATCAAGTTGTTCAATTCATTGAAAACTCTTTTTTAGATGGACCAGTAGTCAATTTTAAAGTAGGTTGTCTTAAAATAAGGAAGTCAAAAGTTACAAATTACATTGCTTGGAGAATAACTTATGCTTTGAAATGGTATCAATTTTTAGAAAATTTATCTGTCTTTCTAACCGTGTTATCGGAATACAGAATTCGGACTAAAACTTTCTGAGTAATAACCTTTTTATTGCAAAAAAAAGTAATGATTTTAGAAAAAAAAAAAAAATTAAAGTGATGTCACTCAAGAACAGTGTTAAATATGAAGTTGGTGAATACGTCGTTGAACCCCACTTTAGATGTACAACACACAGTAGGCCTATGGACATTAATTACTGGTTCATACATCAATTTAGGGAAAAGTATAAAACATAAGGAGACCATGGTATAATACTGGACTTAGTAGTTACTTCGCTACTACTATCTAAAAAGTCTGTTCGATTATTTATTAACGGAAGGAAATACAAATTTTTTCCTAAATGCCAATGTAAATTGTGTAATGAGGCTAGTTCTAAGGACGATCTTTGTCATTTCTTTACAGGATGTAAAATTTTAAACTGGTTGAGAAGTAAATTCTTACATTATTTTCAAGAGGAGCAGGTTTCTAACTTGGGCCAATTTGAAAATTATTGTGCTTAGATGAACTTAAAAGTATTAATATTGACATTACAGAATCAAGAAATTTTTTTTTTTGCTTTCTTCCAGAAATGAAGGAAAAAAGTTAATGAACTATCTTAAAAATTACACAAAAGTCAAAATTAAGGAGTACAATTTTGGCACGTATACGTACGTTACAGACATCTGAATGAAAAGGATATTAAAAAAAATAAATAAAAAACAAGGCCCAATGATATACAAGATACTCCTGTACATGTGAACTTGCTTGAGAAAAAAAATTACGTTTGTAATTTTTGAAGAGCAAAAAAGTTGCGACATTAGAAGTTCAAACTAATATTTCAGGCTTTCATTGTTTCAGTAAACTATATTTGGTCGTTTAGGCATGACCGACAATTAAGTGGTTGACAGCGGAGCTCGAAGAGCTATTATAAAATTACGACAGAATTCTGAATCTGTAGGCTCCAGTATCAGACTAAAATTGAATCTGATTAAAAAGAGAATTGGAAACAAGTGATTCATTGATAATGAGCCGCCTCTGAGGCTGACACATGGACCATTTCCATCAATTTGCCCATCATGAGGTTCTCACGCTTCAAACTTAAACACATTTTCACAGACAAGCTGACCTTACAACTGACTAGGACTTCATTCTGACTGCTCCCGAACAAACTACATGATGTCAATAGCCAAAAAAAAAAGAACTTGTTTGACTTCCTAAGAACGACTAAATTGTGATAAAACTTGATTTATAAATCAGACATACTTAAATAGTACAGATCATGTAGATTAAAGGCGATAGGCTGGACAAAAAAAGAATTTTGTTTGCACGTATATAACTTGGCACTAAAATTACTCACACTTATTCATCTAATCTAATCTAGAGGCGGCGCCTTTCTAGGACAATGCTTCCTTTCGGCTGCAAATGGAGCCTTTGTTCCCCTCTCTAAAAAAAACCCTCAACAGCCTCTTTTCATTAAAAGATTCCAAAACAGAATTAAGAGCAAACTCCAGCCTCTATTTACTTCATAAACTTTAAGCTTATTGGTCGAAAGAGAAAGAAAAGTAAAAGAGATAAAGCAGATGATTATGCCAGTTCCATAAATTAGCATCAGAAGGATAAATTCCTTAAAGAATTCCACTTAAAAAGTCAATATAAAACAATAATTGAGTATCTCATTTTACTGTCTCTTTTAAAAACCTTTTTCCTTTTTTTGCGTTTATTGTGCTACAATCAGCGGTGTTAGCGCTATAAGTAACAATGATAACAGTGAACAGTAGAAGTAAATGAGTGGAGAAGTTACCCAGTGGTAACACTCCAAAACATTAGAGTGGTTAGTCACTCTCTTCAATTGAGAGGAGATCACGAGGCCACTGTCTTTTCAAGAAGTCTTGTCCGGGTTATCAGGAAGAGTTCTAGAAGAAAGATTTTGAGCTAGAGGATTTATATGAGATTGCAGGCTGAAGTGGACTTTTCTGTATCGTGTTTTCAGCGACTCTTGCGATAAAAGGAATGTTATGTCAAGGTCAGTGTGTATAGTCCAGGTTGGAGACATAAAATGGAGCGTTTACAAATAGTTCGAAGTATTTTAGGTTGAGGAGATTGGAACGTTTGGTTGAACCCCACACAGCTCTATTCTATACGCCCAGATGGGTTTCAAAATAGAAGTATAAATCAGTCTTTTGTTGTCCAGAGAGAGTTTTTTTAAAAACCTAAAATATTTTTGTAAACTCTTCAATAAAATACACCATAAATACATAGTAGACTTATAGAAATATAAAAAAACAAAAGACCCAATTTCAAAGTAAATAAAAGAAAGATCTCCCCATTTTCTTCAAATTTTTTTTTATTTAAGTTCTGCGCCAGCGAATAGTAATAAATCACAATTTTCGCAATATGTAGACTAGATCAGCAAAAATTAGAAATCCAAGGAGAAGCTGTGTTGCTTATCATTCCGTCCAGCTTTCCTATATCAGCCACTGCCATTTGAATCGATCGTAAACCGCACGTATAGAGTTCAATAGAGCCGCATTTCTTTACTAATATGGTAATCTACATATTTATATTCGGCACGTAAATATATTTCTATTTTATAAATAATATAAAGAAAATATTGGATATCTTTAATAACAATTTGTTCTCTTTGGTTGGCAGTTTTAGTTACTAATTGTAATCACTTGCGAAATTGTCTGTTAGTCTCAATTCTTTTCGGCATTCCAAGTTAGTCGTTTGGCCGCATGTAAGTCTGTCAAAATTAAATTTTTGTAAGGGATTTTGTATCCTACTTTCACGTGGAATTGGAAAGCAATGACGAAACGTGAGAAACTGCTTTACAGACTACTTGGACTAT
The DNA here is from genome assembly GCF_049639745.1 of Rhodnius prolixus. Classification (NCBI taxonomy): domain Eukaryota; kingdom Metazoa; phylum Arthropoda; class Insecta; order Hemiptera; family Reduviidae; genus Rhodnius; species Rhodnius prolixus. The sequence continues at coordinate 5,166,605 of NW_027411583.1, read as the reverse complement.
TGAACTCAAACGATTACTATACAATACTATTCTCAAACCTATGTTGACTTACGGTCTAGAGCTGTGGGGTTCAAGCCAAACCAACAAACGTACGGACGCCGGACGGTGCAAACATTTCAGTCAAAACTCCTGCCGACAGATAGCTGACGCTCCTTTCTACGGTGACTAACCTCACACTCTTCACAACGACCTCAACATTCCCTTTATAGAACAACACGCCAAGACTAAATATCAAAAATTCCATACTGCTCTCTCTACTTGCTCAAATCCTCTTGTACTGTCTCTCGCCTCCTCTGACATCCCTAATACTCCTCGCCGACTGAATCGCCAGTCTGAAGCACTAAATCTCTCCTCTCTCCTCCTCACACCCTCCTCCTCATATTCCCCTCTCTCCTATAGAGAGTGCTACCACTGGATAGCTTCTCTCCTCCTGCTCTTCCCGCACCAGTTCATCTCAATCACCTCCTATTTACTTATTTTATATATTTATACAGATTGTAAATTACAAAATAAATAAATAAAATGTATCCTACTTTAAAAACAATAGACTACTATTTAAGGACTAATTACAAAAAAAAGGTTTTGATGAAGAAGCTTCGAAAGCTTTTAGATTTACTTTAGCTCAAAATCGGACTGAAATATACCTGAAAATACGCCATACACATTTTTTTTTCACGGACCTTAGGGTCCCTGCAGGTAGCCCAGTCTTACAACCTGAACTGATACCTCCCCAACACTCATATTCAAAAATTTTACAGTCGCCTAAATTTTGCTTAAAGGGCACTGAAAGCTTAGGAAGTCACAATTTAGATTTTTCTTCTTTTTTTTTAGCAGGAAGTGAAATAGGTTAATTTATCCCCCTACCCTTAACCCCCGAAAAAGCCCTTAAGCTTCTCCCATAACAGGCTACAAAAGCTCATAAATAGTAAAGAAGGAAAATAAAGTACTAAGAAAAAATGAAGTTAAAAAACCAAAATGTCTGAAAAGAAACAGTGTGCATTAATAGAGAATTATAGAAAAACATTATTTTCATATATATTTGGGTTACGCTACCCACTTTTGGGGGGCGGCAGAGGAGGAGGAAAGACATAACCGTACATTACTCAATTACACACTGGCGCAAAACATGCAATATGAACATCGAATTGCTTTGTGAAACAAAAAACGGAAGTCGTTCGTTTTCATTCATAACATTTATTTTGTCTTTTTTTTTTTTTTACTAAATTTACCACCAAACATTATAGCGCAGATAATCTTTCCGCTTCTGATGTATATACGTATATATATATACATTTATCCGTAAATAATAGCCCGCGAACACGACGGCATACAGCCCGCCTGTAAATGCGTGGCAATTTATTCCAAACAATTCGTTATGATTTTATGTCACATTAAATGAATTGAAATGAACGAAGATTTTTGATTTATTTATGTGAAATTTAAAGCAACTAAATGGAGTGATCATGAATGAGAAATGGATCCAGCGATCTATAATTACAGGATTTTTTTTTTTTTTTTTTTTAATTACTGACCTCCATCGCCGAGGAAATTGCGAGGCCATGCTGCCGCTATACGGTCCGGAAAATAGGGTCGTTTGGAAAAAGGTCTAAATGAAGAGTAATTGTAAAATTACGTATTTAAGAGGTGTTTTAATTTGTATTAATAATTATTGTTTATGAGGTAGACCATCATAAAGATAAGTAATGGTTTTCTTTAAAGAGAAGCCCAACCTCACCCTTTCACTGGAAGTGCCATCAAAACGAATTCTCCTCTTTCGTATTTTGCGTTTTTTTTTGTTCTCAGTTTTATCTCAAAACGGATATTTCAGGTGAAAAACTCCAAAGAAAAAAGAGTTTTTCCGAGCAAGAAAATAGTTTAAATAAAATAAATAATAAAACATTTATTGAAAAATTGAATATGATAATAATAATAATAAAAAAAAGTTAGTAACGGTCAGATAATGTGGTGTAAAAAGACTTACTCGAGTCTTTGAAGTGCTTCTCCCTTTGTGATGGGAAAAATTACGTGTATAGTTTGGTACAAGTAGAGGGAAATTCGTTTATGTTTGGAAGGGAATACTGAACAGGAAAAAAGCCCTTAACATAAATTATTTATAAAAAAAAAATCACCCTTGAATAAACAGAGATGGGAAATTTAGTTTCCCTTCTAACGGGTGGGGGGGGGGGGTGTCAAAATAATTGTTTTCTTTTATGTTTAATCATTTGTATTGAGTCTAGAATCTGTTTATTGAGCAAGACTTGGTTAGTGAATGACATTACTTGATACTTGTACCATTGATAAAGTGTTCTTTGAACATAATACACATTTATTTTGTAATTTACAATCTGTATACATTGTATACAATCAGTAAATATGAAGAGTATGATGAACTGGTTCGGGAGGAGAGCAGGAGGAGAGAAGCTACCCAGCGGTAGCACTCTCTATAGGAGAGAGGAGAATGTGAGGAGGAGAGTGTGAGAAGGAGAATAATGGCGTTTAGTTCTTCAGACTGTTAACAAAGTCGCGGGGCCACTGGCGAGGAGTATTAGGGATGTCAGAGGAAGCGAGAGACAATACAAGAGGATTAGAGCTAGTCTAGAGAGTAGTATGGAATTTTTGATACTTAGTTTTGGCGAGTTGGTCTATGAAGGGAATGTTGAGGTCGTTGTTGAAGAGTGAGGTTAGTCACCGTAGAAAGGAGCGTCAGCTATCTGTCGGCAGGAATTTTGACTGAAATGTCTTGTATAGTCCGTATGTTTTGTAGGTTTGGCTGAACCCCACAGCTCTAGTCCTGTAAGTAATACAAATTTGGGGCGATTTTTCTCTATCATTTGATCAATGCAATTTGGGGTTTATACAATTTTTTAGTTTGTAGACACTATATTGAAGAAAAAAGGACGACCTGCAGTCGAAGGAAACCAATTAGCAAATTGGTGATCACCACCATTCTTGAACAGCTAGAAACTTGTGAGTTTAATGCTAGATTTCGTTCAGAAATTGCCAGCATCTCTAATATATCGAAATTAACCTGGGAGAAATACCAGTACTTCATGCAATTTATCCAGTTACATTCAGCCTATTTACTCTATCTGGCATACATTTAGAATGGTAGGACAGTCGTACAAGGGTTGATCGTCAAAAAAAAAAGTGCACAAGTAACTGCTCTTCATTATTTTTAGTGACTGATTCATAGTTTCAATAGGATGAGAAAATAATTGCCATTTCAGTCGTGATACGTACATTTATTCTGCCGAGCTTTCGACCTAGGGACTAGGTCATCTTCAGGGCTAGTTTACAAAGTAATATTTTACATTACAGGGTTGGTGTGTCTTCTGTCTTGTCTGATGGACATGGATTGAGTGTGATCGGTCTGTGCGTGATATGTGTATGGTTGTGAGGACCGATCACACTTAATCCATGAACAGACAAGACAGAAGACACACGAACCCTGAAATGTAAAAATATTACTTTGTAAACTAGCCCTGAGGATGACCTAGTCCCTAGGTCGAAAGCTAGGCAGAATAAATGTATCATGACTGAAATGGTAATTAATTTTTCATCCTATTGCACCCAACTTTTTCATTGAAAAACACCCAACTTTGAGAATTTTTTTTTTAAAAGATAAAATTCCCAAGTTTTCTTTAAAATATAGGGCAAATCTTTCTTTTAGAAATGTAATTTTTTTGCAACAACCCAGATCTGATGGATTCCACCGATAAATGGCTCCTTTCCAGGCCGGTGATTTTAATCATTTAAAGGAAATCTTAGGATATAGTATCGGGAATTCTTTACTCCGAAATCTAAAGTATGGTATCGACATTGAATCCAACAACTCTCTGAACCGTGGGCAACTGTTTTTGTCTTTTAGAAAATGATTGGCAATCTTTTGAATTTTTATAGTAACGGTTATAGAATCAGAATTTAGATATTTGCTGAGATGATGTGTACAAGAATGGTAGAGATGGTAAACGGTCAGTAAGTAATCGCCTATTTTTTCAGGCGGGGCTTAACGTCCAACTACCATTTTCTAGGTGTCGTGGACGGAGGCGACTAGCAAACGTACTTTTACTATTTCTCATTTAACTATTAAATAAAATCCAAGACCGGGAATCGAACCAAGTACCACAATACATATTAGCTCTGCAGATCTCTGGTAACGCTCAGTATAAGGGATACAAATAAACTGAGAATAGAGAATGAATTATGTAAATCAATAAATGAATATTTGAAGATACGTTGTAAGACAAATATGGAGTCGTGTTGGAAATATGAAACATGGTAGAACACTAATTGGCTCGATAAGAACAGTACTAAAGAATGCTAGCCCTTAAGGGTTACATTTTCATCTTGAAATGGGGAGAGAGAGGGCTACAGGTCCTGGCGCCTCTCATCTGATATGTGTTTCTTATCCTATTTAGTCAGAGAAAATCCTGCTTCTCACAACGCTAAGCTCACACGAGCTGTATCAACTTAGCCTATTATGCAGCACCACTGCGTTATTATCCTGCTGCTTCCCAAAAAAATGTTCTGAGTAGGGTGCGCTGGTTTAATAAAAAAGGTTTATTAAGGATGATTTCTTTTGATGATATCTGCTTCTCAATTGACCAATCCCTTTTCTGTTTTTGTGATGACTTCTTCAACTTCTGGAGCAGAACAGATACAATGGTTGCAGGCGAAGCCCAATTTAAAAGAATTAGCAATCATAAACGTTGCTAATCAATATAATATGTGAACTGCAGCCTGATTTCAATTGTGATATCGATTATGATCATCGATGACTCAGATGTCGCGTACTAACCGTAAAAAAGTATCGTAAAAATTCTTGAACTTCAAATAAAAATATTATTAAAATAATATGAATAATAAAAATATTCTGAAATAAGATTTAAAAACTTAAAAATTTTAAAAAATACTTAACCAGTCAGAATATTCAATTACAGCTTCACGAAACCTGGTTCCAAAAATGGACAATAAAAATTAATGAACAAAAATCAGTGCGCATTACGTTTGCTTTACGAAAATCTGCGAATCCATCAGTGTTCAACTGAACGGTGTAACGATTCCTCCAGCTGATGTAGTACGATACTTAGGACTGTACATTGACTGGGGACTCACCTGGAACCCACATACTCGACTGAAACGACAAGACGTGAACAGACGCTACAAGCTACTTAGGAGACTACTTGACCGCAGATCTAAATTCGACTTGAATCACAAACCGACAATTTACAAGACACTGTTAAGACCCATATGGACATACGGAGGAGAAGTGTGGGGCTCAACCAAACCCTCTTAACTCCAAACGCCTGTAGACACTACAGTCTAAAATCTTACGGAAAATCCTGAATGCTCCATTCTACATCTCTAACCTTACCATTCATACTGAACTTCACATCCCTGTAACCGACCTAATAAAGTCTCGCTACTACAACTTTCACAGCCTCCTAGCTCTCCATCCTAATCATCTCGTCAGACAACTCTATTCTCCTCACCTTCCAGACAATCCTCCTCGTCGCTTGAAGCGGAAATGGCCTAGGGACCTACTGTTGTGAGTGCAATCCACTGAGAAAGAGTTCCATCAATGGGTGGTGTCTTTCATGTGAAAATTTAACCAGTTTCATCAAATTTACTTGATGCAACATTTGTTGTAGGTGTAAATATGACAAATAAAGTGAAAAAAAAACAAAACTTAAATTTTTTAGTTACAAAACAATCAAATTTCAATTTATAAAACATTTTGATCACGACGCTCTTTTAATTAAAAGGCCAAATAAGATAAGTTGATGAATTGTTCCTGTAATTGTTACAGATATGTGGTTCACTATTGGTTATTGCTACAAGGGTTTGTGGTTTGTAACGGTGGGCCGTTCCTACCCTAGGAATCAATCGAGATACGCCCGCCTTCTACGGCAAGCTTAGTGTGAACTTTGCCGACAGTGTTTCTCCATCAATACCTAGTTAATTCATCAAGTATTTATCTTCTAACACGACGAACAAAAGGTCAAAGTGTTACAGTAGAATGTATACAAGTAGTATAGTTATTTGAAGATAAATACGGCTTAAAAATTTAACGAGATTTTGGAACTTAATCTTTTATTGAAGGAAGTGGAAATTAATCTGATAGAAATACGGTTAAAAGTGTTTTCGCAAAATTACTATTTCCGGTTTTGGTTTTAAACTACGATAACATTGTTCAGTACTCTTATTCTTAAAATTTAACCGTTAAAGCCTAAAGCAATTCCAGCTGGCCATGAGTCCTCCTCAAGGTGCCGGACACCTAATACAAAGGCTACACCTTGACAGAGCTCTAGCGAGCTCACGGATTAACCCTACTCGCTTGTATTGAAATTTCCTCCCACTTTAAATTTTAAGTCTTACCATATTCTTGTCCTTTTCCATATCCCTATCTTAGATCATGGGATAAGGAGTTAGTCTAATTGCCTCTTCAGAATGAATAGCAACCACGTGACACCCAAGTCAGTACACGCATCTATAACCAACCTACCAATTGCATAGATATCCACAACAACCCCGCCACAGTTGTTTTGTGTTTGACCAGCGAACAACTCCCGATAACTGTCTAAACGTTTTGTTGGTAATTTCCTTTTCCGGCTGATTTTAAGAGAACTGGGGCAAGAAAATGGCCCTTCAAAAAACGCTTTAGTTTCAATAGGATGAAAAAAATAAATGCCAGTTTCAGTCATGATAAACTTTCGCCGAGCTTTTCGACCTAGGGAGGGACAAGGTCATCTTCAGGGCTAATTGACAATGCACTATTTTTACATCATTAGAGGGGTTGGTGTGCCTTCTCTCTTGGAGTCCATAAACAAACAAGTCAGAAGACGCACCAACCCTCTAATGATGTAAAATATTACATTGTCAATTAGCCCTGAAGATGACCTAGTCCCTACGTCGAAAAGCTCAGCATAATAAAGTTAATCATGACTAAAACTGGCATTTATTCATCCTATTGAAACTATGATTCAGTCACCAAAAATAATGATCAGCTTTAGTTTTAGTTAAGCAAAAAATTGAAGGTAACAAGTATTTAATAATTATTTTAAGCATGAGAATGTTTGGCACATTGTTACGAGTATGCATTTAACGTAGAATACATTATTCGTGAATAAATACTGTAATAATTTACTCACGTTATTTAAATTGTTTGGATCAAAGATCAAATAGCAGCAACTTACCTGAAACAATAAAAGCGGAAATAATTATTTTTCTTTTAAGAATAACTTAAGCTAATTACTAATTATTGATCGTTAAACAAACAACATTCATGTTTTAATCTAGTGCACATTATATTTTTTATTGGTTCCTGGTTATCCCCCTCTCAAACTCTAAATTTTGGGAATTTCTAAACAACAACAATTAGGGATTGAACAACTTCCGAGCGGGACAATTTTAACAAAAAAAAAACGTGCCGTCGCCTCCAGACAGTAATTTTTCACATTTCAGACCACACTGTCCAACAACAACCGGTCAGTGAGATGTAAGAAGCTCTTAGGGAAGAAGAAATCTAATATGAAGATTACAATATTTTCTCTTACTGCAGTAGCGTTAAGAGAAAGAGAGAGTAAAAATCTGCACGATCTTCCCTCACTTGGGATAGGTATTCTAGAATTAAAGATAATCATGATGCAAACTTTGCAAGCTGCAGATAATCTCTTTTTAAACTATATGATTTCTCAATTGATTTAACATTTTAAGAATTTATAATACACAGATTTAGGGTTAAAGTATTTAGTGGTTGAAAAGTGAAAAGCTAGGCACATATTTCCCAACGAATTTAAATGTCTGCAATTTTCCACCGCCCCCTTTAGGGATCGCCTCATCATTTAGGTCTCACTCCTTCCTGTGGCTTACTTCTATCCCAAACCACCCAAGTACGGTCATGGCCCTACCTTTTGGGTCTACTTTCTTTAGCCACCTATTATATAGTCTCCTTCGGGAATTCCACCTTGCTTGCGGCATTCTTTTCACATGGCCGACCACTCTCTCTCTCTCTCTCTCTCTCTCTCAAGTCTCATCTCAATTCATTGGATAGTTTTGAAGGAAATTTTTTCTTTTGTGTTCATTATGGGCCCTTCTTGATTCAAGAATTTCTTATTCACTGTTCATTCTTGCCAGAAATCCATCTACGGAGCTAGAAAATTTGTCACGGATTCTTTGTTCATGTCTCGCAGGCTTTATACCGGAAGATTGCTGAGCTGGATGCTCTTTTCAATCTAGCAGAAGTATGCTTCTCATCCAATGGATGGAATCTAATTGAATTTAAATATATATTGAAAAAAAAATTATATAATGAAAATAACAAAAGATAAAAAAAAAAAAAAAAAATTAAAAAAAATTAGTACAGACAGACAAATATGTGCCACGTGCAGAGGAAGACTTATGGAGCAATAAGTAAAGGGTCCGAGCCATATGTTTATACTGTAACTCTGTTTACATATGTGACATCTGCATTTTATCACTGTAACCACCCACTTCACTTGAACCCAACTATAATTATAATACTATTATAGCTTTTTTTAAGCACCATTTCAGTTACTTTAATTTCAAATTGTGTAAAAAAGAAAAGAAAAGAAAATCACGTAATAAAGAATTAAGATAAATTCAAAAAGCAGAACCAAAAAACAGGAGACCATTAAATAATAAAAATATTCGTCCCAATTTTTTTTCTGGTTTAGAACAAATGCCAGACAAATTAATAAAAAATATGAGAAATGAAAACTGTTGGGGGGAAAACGGCGGTAAAATGAAGAGAATTATTCCCAGATACTCCCGCATTTTGCGCTACTACGATGAGTTGAAGAGGGCTTTTTCCCCTGTCTACAGCCGCCAGTACTTTTTTGGGCTTCATTCTTTTTTCCAAGTTATCCTCAATCATAAAGACCATTCTTATATTTTACAACTCTTCAAGTTCCAAATCCTCGATCCATTCTCGTTAATGTTAGATCTCGTTCCTCTGATCTCTGATATTCCCCTCACACCGTACTTCATCCTTTGACAAGTCCTTCCTAATACGCGCTACCTCTCTCTGGAACTCCTTACCATCATCTGTCCGCCATGCTCCTACCCTTTCCAACTTTAAATCCCTTCTGTTCAATTATCTCCTTTCTACCCAGCTTCCTCCGAAATAATAATTGAATGCATTTATTTCCTTAATTTGTATTACAGTACAACCTCGATTAACCGGGCTGACCTCCGGCTATACCCACCCCGGAAAACAGAAATCCCGGTTAAACCGAATACACAGTATTCATTTGTACCTATGAATGTATATATGCACATATAAGTATGTATTTATTATATGGGTGCATCGGTAGACTCATCAGTAAGATGCCTTTGTGAAAATATGTAAATTAAAAAGCCATTTCGTCCCAGAGATCAACTCCTATCTTAGACGGCGATCCTTTTTTTTTATTTTTGCACCATATTTTGGGTTTTTACATACATAATGACCCTTAAAAAAAACAACTAAAAATTGCACTTCAAAAAAAAAAAATCTGATCTCTCTGAAATATTTGAGAAAATGTTAGGAAATATTTTTCGAACAAATGCTATTTTTATAATCGAAGGTTAATTTGCTTAGTTTCAAATATGGTACAATAGAAAATTTTGAAACCAAGTCTAACAGATAAGGGAAGTTAATTTGTAAGACACCTAGTTGTATTGGTTAATTCCTAATGCAATTTGTAACCTTTGACTTCCTTATTTTAAGACAGCCTACTTTAAAATTGACTATTGGTCCATCTAAAAAAGTTTTCAATGAATTAAACAACATGATAAACTAACACTGTTGAGTGCTCGTGAACAAGTTTTCTTGTAAAACAAACGTAAATTTCTCATACAAAGATAAAAGGAATCCTGGAAAATGATATACCGTTCGAGAGCCCATTAAACAAGGAAACTTTTATAAAAAGTGCCAGCACCTAGGTCTGATAATGATCACGTAAGGGCCTAATGAGTTTTCTTCAAAAATTTTCGATTACTTTTATTTTTCCAGCATTCGGGAGGAAGATTGAGGCTGTTTGGAGAATAACATATGCTTCAAAATGGTATCAATTTTTAGGAAATTTATCTGTCTTTCTAACCGTGTCATCCAGAATCGAATTCGGACTAAAACTTTCTGAGTAATAACATTTTTAATGGAAAAAAGTAATAATTTTAGAAAAAAAAAAAAAATTAATGTTACGTCACACAAGAAGAGTAGAAAATATGAAGTTGGCCAATACATCATTGAACTCCACTTTAGACGTACTACACTACACACAGTAGGCCTATGGACAAATACTTACTGGTATAAGTAGATCCCGGAACCTTTATTCGTATCTTTTTATTTCTAAGCGAGATAAAATGGTATTTTGGTAAAATATACAGGTTTAAAATAAATAAAAATAGACACAGCGATAAAATAGAAACGATAGAAAATATAGAAATATGGTTTTTACAAAATTTGGAGCCTGAAGATAATTTTAGAAATTTGACAATAACACAGGTCTACAAAATGAAACTTTTTGAGAGCTGTTTTACTTCTGAAAAGTGATTATATACAATTGAGTACAGCCATTTTCAAAAATAGCCCCCCTTTTCTCCTATCACATCAGATTTTTTCACAAATCGAGAATGAAAAATTCAGCGTTAATTACAAAAAATACACATTTCTTTTCAAATGTTGATACAGTTTTGATTAAAATGCTGGTTGTATTACTTGGAAATGCGCAATGTTGATTCACTAGAATGTTATTTAATCAATAATAACGTTTTCGTTTGCCTTCCAGTGATCTTTTCTTGGAAATTCTCTTATGACCTGCTGCAGAGTCTTCTCTTTGAAGCGTCCAGCAGTAATCCGCTATCATTGATATACACCATCGTCCTTGGTACCGTCGTTCCATCTCCCGGATGTCCTGATGGAAACGTTCGCCTTGTTCCTCGCTCACCGCCCCCAGATTCTCAGGAAATACATCCAAATGCGAAAAATGGAAAGTGCACCTTAATACTCATGTTGCATCCGAGAATTCTGAATTTCTCAAGCATTGTGGCTACTAATTTTGCGTAGTAAGGATCTTTGGTGTTTCCTAAAAACTTCTTGGTTACATCTATAAAGGCTTGCCAGGCTCCTCAGGTCAACTTCGTTACAATATTAAAAATAAAAGATAGTGTGAAGTATGCAATAACGCTACTAAGACTAAAAAATTGAGACTGACTAAAAAAAAAATGGTATGCGATACAAGTAAACGGGTATCATACTTGGTATCAGGACATGCATATTACTTCAAAATGACTCAAAAACTCAAAACAGCAAAATCACTGTAGATCTGTGTTATTAGTAAACGTAAGGCTTTTCCGTATTCTGACAACAGTAAAACGTGGACACCGGATGAAATCTAAAAACCGCAAAAAATCTACTCTAAATAAATTTTAGCTTTAACGGGGATCTAATTGAATTTCAATAAAAGGTAAAATTGTTCATATTTAATATTTAACCAGGGAAAAACGGTAAAAGAAAAACTTATATTTATTTTAAAGAAATTGTTTAGAAGGCGAGGTTAAATTCCTGTAGCTGGTATTTTCAAGAATTCATCTTTCCAGCGTACAAAAGAACAATTTCATTGCCTGGTTTTCCTCTCAAAAAGAAATTTTATTGCCGATTTTCCTTTTTCTCTCATTCAAAAAGCTTTTATTTATTTATTTTTAGGTATAAATTTATTTATTCATATTGTGGCATATGAGAAGTGAATTCCATTTTTGTTGTATATCTACACATAGAATTTTTATAACATAGCAAAAATCTTTCTTTTACAAAGCTATATCCTCTTCTCGCAGATAAAAATAAAGTTGTAAAAGAATTCACTTTGTGAGAATGTTGTATTATTAGTAAAAATTAGAGTGGGGAAAAAATATTTTTTGCTCTTCAAAAAGGGATGAAATTTAAATAAAACATACGTATTTTCCATGTTTAATGTCATATCTGTTTTCTGACTGGCAGAAAATGGAGAGAGAGAGAAGGCGAGATTAAATAATAAATTGTAGTCGGAAAAATGAAAGTACAATTTCCACCATCTGTATTTATATGAAGTCAATGTCATACTCATCCGAAACCTGGACCACTAGAAAGGCAGATGAAAAGAAGCTCCTGGCGTTTAAATAGAAAAAAATACTCAGCAAAATGTATGGCCCCGGTTAGGAACGGGCAGATATGGAGAAGAAGGAAGAACCAGGAGCTTTACAGCCTATATGAGGAGAAATGGATGTGGTAAGGTTCATAAAACTAGGAAAGCTAAGATGGACACTGGTTATCAGAATGGCATGAAGGCGAGATAGCCAGGAGAGTGCTGAAAGATGAGAAGATCCACAGTCTAAGAAAGATTTGGCCGGCCGAAGGCGAGGCGGTGTGTGGATCGATGGTGTTGCCGCGGACGCAAGTTCATTACTTAGCGTCACAAACTGGATGGCTGCCGCACAAAATAGGGATGCCTGGCGGAGGCTTATTGAGGAGGCCCAGACTTATTAGAAATAGAAATAGAAAAGAAATTTATTATTCTGGGATAATTGTCCCCTAAGAATAAATACAGGAACAAATAGGGGCCTTAACAGTTTGGCCTGTGATTAAACAGAAAATAAATAAATAAATAAGTATTTACAAAAGTGAAAATATAATAAGTGAAAATGAAAGTAAAAATAAAATAATAAAACAGCAGAAATTAAGGAAATAAATTAAAACAATTAGAATTTCGGAGGAAGCTGAACAGAAAGGAGATAACTGAATAGAAGGGATTTAAAGATAGATAGGGTAGGAGCATGGCGGACAGATGATGGTAAGGAGTTCTAGAAAGAGGTAGCACGTATTAGGAAGGACTTGTCAAAGGATGAGGTACGGTGAGAGGGAATATAGAGATCAGATGAGCGAGATCTAGTGTTACGGGAATGGATGGAGGATTTAAACTTAAGGAGTTGAAAAATATAGGAAGGCCTTTGAGACTGGATGACTTGAAAAAGGAAAGAAGCCAAAAAATATTGGCGGCGCTAGACAGGAAAAAGCCACTTCAACTCATCGTAGCAGTGCGAAATGCGAGAGTCTCTGGAGAATGCTGAAAATAAATCTTATGAAGCAGTTCATGAGGCGCTTAAGCTTAGCTTCAATATCACCAGAAAGACCGCCATACACTAAACAACCATAGTCGAAATGGGGGAATATGAGAGAGAAAACTAGGAGTTGCCGGGTCTTAATTGGAAAAAGGTGACGGGAACTATTAAACTGCTTAAGGATATGGATGGAATGACGAGAGATTTGGGAAACATGGTTTTTCCAGGATAGGTTTTGATCGAAAGTGATACCAAGGTTTTTCACAGAGGAACAATATTTTATTGGGGTATTGCAAAGGAAAAGATTAGGAAGAGGAGCCAATGATTTAAGAAGTGGGTTGGAGCCAATAACTATTAGTGGTCATACTCAAGACGCAGCACTTCGGATTCACAGGTTTGGGACAACAATGGGCATCAAAACGGAATGCTCACGTTTATTGGCACAATTGTTACTTTTCTTAGTTAATCTGTTCACATATTTATCTACATAACAATAGTTCTAGTAATTAGACCGCAAAATTAGTGATAAATAGTTTTTTTTTGTTACAGTTTCACGAATCCATTAGTTTCATTGTATTACTATTTAAGATTCTTTAGAATAAAATAAAAAAAAATTAACATTTATTTTTAAACAAAAGAATAAATTTAATGTGAATGTTTCTCTCAAATTGAATGGCAACACTGCTCTCATTTCCTGCTCAAAGTTTTCGAAATCTTGTTTTGCGTCTCATTATTTTAACATCAATTTTCGAAATAAAATAAAATAAATAAACTAATTGGAGTTCCAATCATCAATTTATTTTATTTTTAATGTTTATGTTTATTTTGCAACTGTAATAGATACAACAAGCAGAAGAGATGGCGCTAATACACGCGCACGCACATACATGCACTTACATAGGGTCGTTTGAAAAGTCCGTGCAAAGTCAGAGAGATAGCACTATTGGCGCGTATCGAGGTTATGTTTAGTTAGTAGCATCTCTTGGAAGAACACACACCAAGTTTCAGCCAGATCGGTCTATTTCTTTGTGTTTGGCATTCGTTTGAATCGAGGAAGTCGAGTGATTTTCAAAAAATGGACGAAAAAGAATTTCGTGTGTTGAATAAACACTACTTTATGAAAGGCAAAACGCCTCAGGAGACTAAAGAGAAGCTTGATAAACATTATGGTGACACTGCACCTTCGATTAGAACAGTTTATAAGTGTTTTCAAAATTTTCGGAGTGGCCATACGGGCACAAGTGGCGCTGAACGTTCTGGACGCCCTGTTGAGGTTACTACTCCAGAAATCATTGATAAAATCCATGATATGGTGATGGATGACAGAAGAGTGAAGGTGCGTGAGATTGCTAGTGCTGTGGGCATCTCGAATGAACGGGTACATAATATTTTGCATCAAGTGTTGCAAGGACGGTTTGCAGCAGTTCCAGAAGAATCCGCAGGACTTTAAGCGTCGTTTCGTCACTGTGGATGAAACATGGATACATCACTACACTCCTGAGACCAAAGAACAATCTAAACAATGGGTTACCAAGGGGGAATCTGCGCCAAAAAAGGCGAAGACCGTTCCTTCGGCCGGAAAGATTATGGCGACTGTCTTTTGGGATTCGCAAGGAATAATCCTCATCGACTATCTGGAAAAGGGTAAAACTATTACAGGTGCATATTATTCATCGTTATTGGACCGTTTGAAAACCGAGCTGCAAGAAAAACGCCCACAATTGGCCCACAAAAAAGTCCTTTTCCATCACGACAACGCACCAGCTCACACCTCAGCAGTTGTGGTCGCAAAATTAATGGAAATAGGGTTCCAACTCGTTTCACATCCCCCCCTATTCTCCAGACTTGGCTCCCTCAGACTACTATTTGTTCCCCCAATATGAAGAAATGGCTGGCGGGAAAAAGATTTTATTCAAACGAGGAGGTGATTACAGAAACGAATGGCTATTTAGCCTTGCATGTTATTTAGAACGCCATTTTTTTGTTCAAATAATAATCATTGCTGATCATAACCAGGAAATCAGGTAAACGATACTCCAAAACAAGCTTTACTACAGTGGTTGGAACAGAGGTATATACATATTACAAAAACATTAATTTTTCAACCTGTCACAACCAAAAAAAGTAAAATTTTATTTAACTGCCGGTGGCCATTTAGGTAGAATTGTCAAGGGTTGACAAAAGCTTACCTGTCCCAATGTCTCTCCTAAATACACAAAAGCTACCCCCCTGCCAAAAATGTAACAACAGCAACTAAATCACCACCCTAAATCATAATACTCAGTAAGAGGAGATCCAATTACAAATCTCATGACAGAATCATGTTACAAACAGAACTGCTAGTGACTGACGGTCATCACTTGAACTGAATACTATGGAAGCTATCCATTTCCGGAAGTTAGGAGGACATATGATCTTAGTGACAAGCTAACAGCAAGTTCGAGACAATCAAAGCTGGACAATAAAAAAAATCTACTCAATCATTTTAATGAAATATCCATATGACCTGGCAACCCAGGTCTAGGAGGTGCATCTAGAAGCTGAAGAAACGTCTTTCTAATCTTTTGAACATTCCAGCACTATTTCTAAAAAAAGAAATCTTAAATTGTAAATTTGATTCCAGAAAATGGAAACTCAATTTAAGAACAATCCAATCAAAAAAAAGTTGCTTGCTTGAACTCCAAAGAAAAATAATTGGTTAATTTTTTTTTTTTTAAAAAAAACAGCCTTTTTTGGGAAAAACTGGTAAACTAATTAAAGCAGCACGACTTTGGAAAGAGGCTGGAGGAAATGTGATCTCTCACTTTTTATCTATAATTAAATCTAATGGCAGAATTTTGGTTTTCCTCATTGAAGAATAGAAAGAGCTGACTGGTTAAGTATATAATACATCAATATTTTGCTGTAAAGAACCTTCCACTATGTGGCCTTTCCTGTGGTATGATGAAGGGAAGAGAGAGGGGTTGATCATGTGGTTTTGCCACTTCCTGTTCTGTAGAGCGTACTTCCTGTAACAAGGAGGGGAGAAAGCTGGTTCAAGAGACAAGGAAACCTGAACTGATATAGGGGTGTCTCCCTATTCACTATTACTTCTCCAAGTATGACGTTATTACTTTAGTACTTGTTATGTAAGACAATGTAACAATTGCTGATTGTAATTAAAAATGCCTGTAAATATTAAAAAATTTGTATAAAAATAATTTTACTGGTATTACCGTTAAAATAACAAAATTAATTTAGATCTCACATTTAATTTGATCAATCATATCAATTATTCTAAGCAATAAGGTATCTCTTTTCCGGAACAGGATTTGCGCAGTTTAATGTAAAGAATTTAGTAAAGAGTCGGTTCAATTTTCAAAAAAATCTCTTATGCAGGGTGTTCAGCATAAGACTACCTTCTAAATCGTTTCGACTTTGAAATAAGAAATACTATTTGCTAGTGTAAATAAGCATTTGCAACAAAAGTACTTTACGGTGCCGCTTTGTACCGTCCTAACTACGACATAGAAAATGATAGACTTTTTCTTTCTTTTTTTTGAATGGACGAGTTGCAGCGGTACTGCAATTAATGAAGTAAAATGCATTTAATTACAATACTATGGCCATTGTTATGACTAAATAGAGACAACGGGAAACTCTTAAAAGTGAGTTTAAAGACTAAGGTTCTTATCTGTGTTACAGGACTATAAAGGACGTGCTTATCAAGTCTGGGAAGTCATTGTAAATGTGATAAGGCCCGAAATGGAGACTAGTCACTCTAATCAGACTTCTGTTAAGGGGATCATCAAATTTATTTTTGGAAAATGGTCAAACGACTGATGATGTAGCAATAATCGTAAGATCAGCTGCGGATTTGAAAAAGGCCTACACTGAGCTGGAATATGGGCTTAAGGTGAACGAGGGTAAGACAAAATATATGGTGACAACTAGGAGAGCAAGAAGATTTGGCAGCCTACAAGTTGCTCAGCACGTTTTTAATGGCGTAAGTATTTTGGTGCCACCATTACTTCAAAAAACGAGGTAAAGGAGGACATTACCAGTCGGATTGCAGCTGCAAATAGGTGCCTATGGACATTAAGCCCGATCCTCCGAAAAAGGGACATCTCGAGAAATGCCCAACTCACCATTTACAAGACCCTTATCAAACCAGTCCTATTGTATGGCTCAGAAACATGGACGCTAACCTCAGCGGATGAAAGTACGCTGAACTGCTGGGAGAGAAATGGTATAGAGAAGGATTTATGGCCCGGTGGTGGAGAATGGTACTTATAGATGTAGGAAAAATGCTGAGCTGAGGGAGCTTTTTAAGGAGGCGAACATTGTAAAGAGCATTAAGCTGGGAAGACTACGCTGGTTGGGGCACCTCCACAGAATGGACCAAGGTAGAGCACCTCGCATCGCCTATGAAGGGCATCCTGGAGGCAGAAGGCCTAGAGGGAGGCCAAGACTAAGATGGTTGAACAAGGTCGAGGAAGACCTCTCCAAGTTAAATGCGGGAGGATAGAGAAGGAAAACGAGAGATAGAACGGCTTGGAGTGAATTGTTGAAGGAGGCCAAGGCCCTACAAGGGCTGTAGAGCCATGGAGTAAGTAAGTCAAAAGACAGAAAAAACAAATCTGGGAATTTGAGCATTCGAGTAAGAGACATGTGAGTGTTCACCAAAGAGAGTTTTTTTTAGAATTTTGGGGCTAAAGAGTACTCAATTTTCAAAAAAAAAAAAATTAGTACGACCGTAAAACTTGTCTCATACTGTGAGTATGTTAAAAGAAATAATGAAAAATACGTTTTATCACAGGAAAAACGTGGAGAAATAAATCAAATTAGTCCCAGATAAACTACATGTGAACAATGTCCATTGGACCAAATCAATACGAGCTTGGAGGATTGATGGACAACCTAGCGGACTCATATTTTTAGATTATCAAATAATTCAATATTGACTGATCGTCTACTATAAAACGGCCATCCCAGCAGCAGCAACACGATGTGCAGATGTGCAAAAAAAAAAAAGCTGCTGTGGAGATAAAACTAGTCGAAAGAGGCGTGAGAAGTCTCGCCATTACCAACGGGGCCTCCTCCTCCACGCCGGGAAAGACTGATAAATGATTGAAATGCAAAAAGAGTGATCAAGTTGGCAGTAGAGCAGCAGCCAGCATCAGCTGACTCTTAATGGTTAAACCTTGTTCCCCTCAACCTCTAGACAATCTGTACTTATCCATCAGGAATCTCTCTTCTCTTTTCTGCTTCTTTAAACTCTACCTGTTTTTTTCTTTTTGTGCTCACTTTTTAATTTTATTTTCTCAAGAATTTGTCAGCATCTAGAATGATTTCCAAGGAGATTATCTTAAGATTATCTTGTACACTTTACAACACTTAGGAACAAAAAAAAAAGATCTATTCTACTTAAAATTATATTGCATAAAATTGCACTCTGTCTGCCACATCGATTATAAATATCAGTACCAGGGATGCACACAACACTAAGTCCATTTTTTCCACAGTTTCTAATTCAAAATAATCTTTTTTATTACTCAACCATCTGTTAACGTGCATCTACGAGGTGTGGCAATAACCAGACTATTGCTGTAAAACATTTTATTTTAAATTTATACATATTTAGTTATTATCGCCTCTAACATACACCCCTCCCCTATCCCTATAACGCTCCATGCGAATTTACCATTGTTCGAAGCAGTGCTGGAAGTCTTTTTCTGTCAGCTCCTGCATGACGCTTGCCGCTTTTTCTTTCACAGCTTCAACGGACTGAAATCGTGTTTCTTTTATTGCAGATTTGACTTTAGGGAACAGATTCAAGTCACATGGGGGCCTGGTCAGGCGAATAAGGGCGGATGGTCTAAAACTGGGATGTTGTACTTGGCTAGAAACGTCTTGAAAGACAGACAATGCAGTGTGAGCCGGTGCGTTGTCTTAATGGAGAACCCATGACTTGTTCTTCCACAAATCGGGTCGTTTTTTTCCTTACTCTTTCACGGAGTTGAGCAAGCACCTAACGGTAGTAATGTTGATTAATTGTAATCGATATTTTCATCCGTTTTGGACGTGGAAGGGCGACCTGGACGGTCATCATCTCCGACGTCTTCTCGGACATCTTGGAAACGCTTGAATCACTCAAAAACTTGCGCACGTAATAAACATTCATCGCCATAAACTTCTTTTAATAAAAGATAAGTTTCAGTACCGGTTTCACCCAGTTTCATGTGAAATTTCACGACAATTCGTTGCTCTACTAAATGTGTAGTATCATGTTTTCGGGAAAACGAAACTAACACCTAACTAACACACAAACGACGGTTCCGGTCAGACTGATTTCTCTAAAAGCACGTGGGACGGTGCAATCGAAAGAGAAGGCTTTACGGTGCACAGCTGTCGGTCGTTAGGATTTGGCGTATGCATAGTTCTTCTTTAGCAGCATCAGTCTCGTTATTTAATAGCCACACCTCGTATGTTACTTATTATCCACCAAAGATTTAAGCAAAATAACTCCCGTGGGCTTATAAGTAAATACCGCGAAAAACATCTTTCATTTGCTCTCCTGTAAAAAATTAAAAATATGACATAGTGTGGTGTACCTCCGTGGTACTGATATATTTAAAAACCAAATAGTGCTTTGTTCAATAAATTGAAGCACGAGACAATAATCTACCTCGAAGCCGAGCGGTTATAGGCTAGACCCGCAAAGCTAAGATGTATTGCGGTACTAGTCTAGGTCTTGGATTTTATTTAATGGTTAATATGAGACATTTACTGTAAAGTGTTTGTTAGGCGTTTATAGACTAGACCCGCAAAGCTGAGATGTATTGCGGTAATAGTCTAGCCCTTGGATTTTATTTAATGGTTAATATGAGACATTTACTGTAAAGTGTTTGTTAGGCGGTTATAGGCTAGACCCGCAAAGCTAAGATGTAATGCGGTACTAGTCTAGGTCTTGGATTTTATTTAATGGTTAATATGAGACATTTATTGTAAAGTGTTTGTTAGGCGTTTATAGACTAGACCCGCAAAGCTGAGATGTATTGCGGTAATAGTCTAGCCCTTGGATTTTATTTAATGGTTAATATGAGAAATTTATAGTAAAGTATGTTAGGCGGTTATAGGCTAGACCCGCAAAGCTAAGATGTATTGCGGTACTAGTATAGACCTTGGATTTTATTTAATGGTTAATATGAGACATTTACTGTAAAGTGTTTGTTAGGCGGTTATAGGCTAGACCCGCAAAGCTAAGATGTATTGCGGTACTAGTCTAACCCCTTGGATTTTATTTAATGGTTAATATGAGAAATTTACAGTAAAGTATGTTTGCTAGTCGGCTCCGTCCACGACACCTAATTGGGTAGTTCCACATACAAACCGGAATCACTCATCTTGAAATCGCTGGAATCGTTTACGTCATAAACCGTTTATAAATGAAAAAAAATAATCATCTATTAACTGACACTTCTTTCTGTTTTAGGTAATTTTGTACAAAATTATTATCATTGACTGCACCTAAATAAAAAAAATTTTTGAACTATTCTTCGATTTTGTGTAGTAATGTACTCGAGACAGATTCACTAGCATGCACACTTGTGGAGATCATTTGATGTTGTTGTTTTTTTTCCTCAAAGTTTTTCCGGCTGGGAGAAAATTAATTGAAAGGAAAAAATTGAAATTAATTTTGATAATTTTTTTTCCTTTCTTTTTATTTAAGTAGCATGTTAGACTACAATTTATTTTAAGAAGGTAAATTTTTAACCGAAATGTAAATAAAACTAGAAGTGAAACTAATTTATACATGAAATAGATAAGGGTTTAGAAGGGCTTTATATTTATTTAATTTTTCTTTTTTCTTGCCCATATTCTTATCAATACCTTTTCAAACCAGCCCTAAATGTTTCATATCAGCTTTTCTTTTGCCTAAAGAGGTTGTAGACCTTTTTATTTTTGTATAAAGGAATAAATTAATTATAAAAAACAAAAGCTAGCCGTTAATTTTGAAACCAAATTTTTATAAAGTAAATACTCAATTTTTTAGATAAGAAAGAATATCATTTTTAAAGAACTAGGGAGTTTATTCAATGCTCTGAATTGATTACAGCCATAGATGCTGCTAAAAAAATGCAATAAATAAAATAATAATTCAAAGATGCACCTAATTTAATTATAAGGTTGAACTACATCAACATTTCAATAGAGAAATAAAACAGAATCTTCTATGCAAATATTCAGCCTGGAATAAATACGAGGGTCGTTTGAAAAGTCCGTGCAAAGTCAGAGAGATAGCACTACTGGCGCGTATCGAGGTTATGTTTAGTTAGTAGCATTTCTTGGAAGAACACACACCAAGTTTCAGCCAGATCGGTCTATTTCTTTGTGTTTGGCATTCGTTTGAATCGAGGAAGTCGAGTGATTTTCAAAAAATGGACGAAAAAGAATTTCGTGTGTTGATTAAACACTACTTTATGAAAGGCAAAACGCCTCAGGAGACTAAAGAGAAGCTTGATAAACATTATGGTGACTCTGCACCTTCGATTAGAACAGTTTATAAGTGGTTTCAAAATTTTCGGAGTGGCCATATGGGCACAAGTGACGCTGAACGTTCTGGACGCCCTGTTGAGGTTATTACTCCAGAAATCATTGATAAAATCCATGATATGGTGATGGATGACAGAAGAGTGAAGGTGCGTGAGATTGCTAGTGCTGTGGGCATCTCGAATGAACGGGTACATAATATTTTGCATCAACATTTGGACCATGACAAAGCTATCCGCAAAATGGGTGCCGCGATAGCTCACGCTTGACCAAAAACGAAATCGTGTGAAGTGTTGCAAGGACGGTTTGCAGCTGTTCCAGAAGAATCCGCAGGACTTTAAGCGTCGTTTCGTCACTGTGGATAAAACATGGATACATCACTACACTCCTGAGTCCAAAGAACAATCTAAACAATGGGTTACCAAGGGGGAATCTGTGCCAAAAAAGGCGAAGACCGTTCCTTCGGCCGGAAAGATTATGGCGACTGTCTTTTGGGATTCGCAAGGAATAATCCTCATGGACTATCTGGAAAAGGGTAAAACTATTACAGGTGCATATTATTCATCGTTTGAAAACCGAGCTGCAAGAAAAACGCCCACGATTGGCCCACAAAAAAGTCCTTTTCCATCACGACAACGCACCAGCTCACACCTCAGCAGTTGTGGTCGCAAAATTAATGGAAATAGGGTTCCAACTCGTTTCACATCCCCCCTATTCTCCAGACTTGGCTCCCTCGGACTACTATTTGTTCCCCAATATGAAGAAATGGCTGGCGGGAAAAAGATTTTATTCAAACGAGGAGGTGATTGCAGAAACGAATGGCTATTTTTCAGACTTGGACAAATCCTATTATTCGGAAGGGATCAACAAACTAGAGCAGCGTTGGACGAAGTGTATAAGCCTAAAAGGAGACTATGTTGAAAAATAAAAAAGGTTTACCCCAAAAAATTAAGTAGTTTTTATTTTTGCATGGACTTTTCAAACGACCCTCGTAGCTAAACTAGGACGTCATAATTAGCACGGTATTGATATCGAATTGATTGGCTTTTTAATTCATTTAACATGGGCGTGGAATTATTAAATATTTAAAAAAAAGCGTGAACACTAAAATCGGAAACACCATCAGTTGGGGCAATAATTCAACTTTATTTAATAATAAATCAAAATACTAATTAGAATATTCACAGCGAGTAAGTGCTATTGGTTAATAGGACTATTAAAATATTTGACCCAATTCTATAATTAAATTTTCAAGTTTTTATTACCGGAAACATATTGTGTGACGCGTGTTCCGGTTCCATTAGTTCCTGTCAATCGATAGCGTCACTTTTTTGGTTTGAGGACTTTTTGAGAACTGATGTTAAGTGGATCCAGAGATGCTGGGGACTCGTGCCCTACAGAGAGAGCTGGGAGTGCAATTTAACTTAAAAATTGCACAATAAACTGAGATGTAGTTTATGTACACTGCAACCCATTAATTTTAAAGGTTGTGCTTCAAGGTTTTGAAGTGATCAGCCATCGAGGAGCTTGAAACAAATGACGAAAAAAAAACCCCTAAGGCTGTAGAGTTTCTCTAAATGGATGCTGGGTCGTCGCCGTACTGTATCTTCTGAGTTGTGTTCTCTTTTAAATTCCCTTTTTTTTAAAGAGGCTTTAAAGCCCTGCATAGTATTTGTAAACTACAGATTTTATAATTATTATTTTCAATTATTTTTTTAATTTAACAAATTTAAAAAAGAAATAAGTTCATAAGCTTTAACATTTTTTTTTTAAGTTCAAAAATTAAAAGTTAGACAGTTGTGACAGGTAAACTTTGTGACAACTACTCAGAGTTGGTTACATTAATTTTTTTTAAAGGCTATTTCTTTAGTGTAAGTGTGCTTATGATATGAGCAAGGTCTTCTTTTTTTAAAAAAATTAAAATAAATAAATTTAAACAAGAGGGAGTAAATTATTTTTTGTTTTTTTTAATTAATTTATGAAATTAAATATTTGAATAGAAATTTAAATCACATTGTCAATTTTCATCTTTCTCTTTTTATTGGTCAAGAGGTAATCAATCCAGAATTCCGGTCTTTTGTTGGACCGCCAATCGAATGGAAGGTTTCAATTCCAATTGTGAATATGAATTACACAGGTCTATAAAATGAAACTTTTTAAGAGCTGTTTCACTTCTGCAAAGTGATTATATACAATTGAGTACAGCCATTTTCAAAAATAACCCCCCTTTTCCCCTATCACGTCAAGTTTTTTCACAAATCGAGAATGAAAAATTCAGCGTTAATTGCAAAAAATACCTATTTCTTTTCAAATGTTGGTACAGTTTTGATTAAAATGCTGGTTGTATTACTTGGAAATGCGCAATGTTGATTCACTAGAATGTTATTTAATCAATAATAACGTGTTCGTTTGCCTTCCAGTGATCTTTTCTTATGACCTGCTGCAGAGTCTTCTCTTTGAAGCGTCCAGCAGTAATCCGCTATCATTGATATACTCCATCGTCCTTGGTACCGTCGTTCCATCTCCCGGATATCCTGATGGAAGCGTTCGCCTTGTTCCTCGCTCACCGCCCCCAGATTCCCAGGAAATACATCCAAATGCGAAAATAGAAAGTGCACCTTAATACTCATGTTGCATCCGAGAATTCTGAATTTCTCAAGCATTGTGGCTACTAATTTTGCGTAGTAAGGATTTTTGGTGTTTCCTAAAAACCTCTTGGTTACATCTATAAAGGCTTGCCAGGCTCCTCAGGTCAACTTCGTTACAATATTAAAAATAAAAGATAGTGTGAAGTATGCAATAACGCTACTAAGACTAAAAAATTAAGACTATGACTAAAAAAGAAAATGGTATGTGATACAAGTAAACGGGTATCATACTTGGTATCAGGACATGCATATTACTTCAAAATGACTCAAAAACTCAAAACAGCAAAATCACTGTAGACCTGTGTTATTGGCCTCAAAGCTCTCTTTTGTTCTGGTCAGTAACTGTTACTTTTATTGGACAGTAACAATAAAGTGTAATACTGTGTGAAACGCTCAATCAATTTACTGAAGTAATTACTTTTGTAAATGTTAAATTTACCTGGAAAATAAGTATTTTAAATTGATTTTTTCGAGACCATCTTAGATTAGATTAGAACCTCAACCACAAGAGGCTTATTGTGCTTTCCCCTTTAAGTCTAATAGATGAAACCTCCCCCTTCTAAAAAAGGTTGAGGACTTTCCCCACCAGTTCCTTCAGCGCTACAATCTTCTCTGGTCTCGAAAGTTCCAAAGATATCATAGCGCAACCGCCAAGATTGCAACGCAATCGAACAAGTGAGAGGCCATTTCCTCCTCTTCCTGACACAATCTGCCCAACGGTTCCAAGCTAATAAGCCCCCACCTTGTACAGGTGCTTTCTGAACCTACCATGCCCCTGTGAATAGGCCTGTGATCAGAGTAATCTGATTTCTGCCCAAGCACAGAGTACCTTCGGTTCTTTGTTTAAACAGCAAGGGCATAATAGTCTTGCCGTGTTTGACCCCAGGATTATTATTAATTTTTGTATTGAACCCACAGAAATGCCAGCATGCCACGTTTACTCTCTGGCGGAGCTCCTGTCCACCTGTCCTCTACAACAGCAATCCTCTTCCTTGTACAGATCTGGTGCGCTACCTTGGGCTCTACATAGACAAATGACTCACGTGGAACCCACACACTAACTTAAAAGACAAGCAATGACAAAAAACGTGCGAAATTTCTTTACAGACTACTTGGACAACGCTCCAAATTGCCCTTAAAACTCAAACGTTTAACATACAACACTATTCTCAAACCTATGTGGACTTACAGGACTAGAGCTGTGGGGTTCAGCCAAACCTACAAATATACGGACTGTACAGGACATTTCAGTCAAAACTCCTCCGACAGATAGCTGACGCTCCTTTCTAAGGTGACTAACCTCACTCTTCAACAACGACCTCAACATTCCCTTCATAGACCAACTCGCCAAAACTAAGTATCAAAAATTCCATACTACTCTCTAGACTAGCTCTAATCCTCTTGTATTGTCTCTCGCTTCCTCTGACATCCCTAATACTCCTCGCCAGTGGCCCCGCGACTTCGTTAACAGTCGCTCCTTTCTACGGTGACTAACCTTACTCTTCAAAACAACCTCAACATTCTCTTCATAGACCAACTCGCTAAGGACTAAATACCAAAAATTCCACACTACTCTCTCGACTAGTTCTAATCCTCTTGTATTGTCTCTCGCTTCCTCTAACATCACTAATACTCCTCGCCGACTGAATCGCCAGTGGCCCCGCGACTTCCTTGTAGTCTGAAGACCTAAACATCATTATTCTCCTATCTCTCCTCTCTCCTCCTCGTATTCTCCTCTTCACATTCTCCTCTCTCATACAGAGAGTGCTACCGCTGGGTAGTTTCTCTCCTCCTGCTCTTCCCGCACCAGTTCATCACTCTCTCCATATTTACTTATTGTATACAACTGTATGCAGATTGTAAATTACAAAAGAAATAAAAAAAAAATTTGTATTTTCTTTTAGAATTTCTCCTCAAAAACGAGGCCATCCTGGGCCCCCTAATTAGAATGGAGTGCCTCACGTCTCCCACAGTACTGCCTTCTGAATCCTCCTTCTGCGATCTGAGCCATACACTCGTCTATCTCTATCTCTCTCTTTGGTTCTTCTCTATTTTATCTGTTCTCTTTGTGACTGTGGGTGGCCAAAATACTGTGGAGTATCTACTGATCTCCAGGTGGTTTCCTTTTCTTCTTAATTTGTCACTTTATTTCGTAGTTCTCAATTTTTCTCTCTTTTCGATTTTCTAGCAGACTTTTCTTCAAAAAAAAAAAAGAATGAAGCTTCTAGCGATTTCTCTCCCTACTGCTTCGTTACGTCCCAAGTCTGTGCCCTATAGATAGCAATAGAAAGGGCTCCAGGGCGTTCCTATTGGTCTAGAGAGAAAGACGCAACAAAAAGGGCAAGTTTTCCCTTCTCTAATTTTACTTCATTCACTACTTCATTATCAGCCTCTTTTTGTATCTCTCATACTTAGTGTTTCTCATCCGTTACAACTGCATCTTTAATGAACTCTTTTTTTTTAAGTTTAGAAAATCATGTTCAATGATTAAAAGGAAACAACCAAAACAAATGTAAAAAGGATCCATCAGAGTTCACTCACGTACTTTTGCGCAATTGCTCATCTCAGAAAATTCTGAGAGTTCCTCTGAACTCAAGTTGTGTAAATGTAGTTAGTCCTCAAAAGGAGTAATGCCAAAAACTATTTATTTTTATTTTTCCTGAAATGGTTCTTAACAATTGAGCCTGACTAGACCAGATTGCCTGCTAGCTGAATTATCTCTAACTAAAATTATTATTTTCTTATTTAAGAAGATTAAGAAAATTCTTTGGAAATGAAGCACAACTTGAAAGCTAGCTTAAGATCAGCTAGAAGCGCTCTCTGCTTATAAAAAAAAACTTCTTAGAAAAAAGCCACTTTAATTCTTAAGCTTTGTGAGTTAATTTGACGGCTAAAATGTTCTTTCTTTGAAATGAGAACATTAACGTTATCAGAAATTTCTTGAGGCACGTCACTCTACTTCATTCTGTTAATTATATTTCTTATCTTCAGGGCAGGATCTCTTCATTTTTGCTCATCCATTTTGCTCGCTCACAATGAAAATTTGATATTCACAAAGTTTTTTGATATTCACAAAGGTAAATTATTTGTTATTTTAATTACAAATTCTACAATGTGTAGGAACATTCTGTTCACTAGCAAGTAAGTTACTAAAAACTACTTCCAAAGTTATGTTCAGTTTAAGATAACTCCGTTATATTGTTGAATTAAGAAAATATTGTAATAATATCGCAGAAAAAGATAGATTAATTTCTCTGTATTACTTTAGTTATCAAACTATCTTGGAGATTTCCCAACTTAAGAAATAGGACTCCTAAATCACATCTTGCGAGGCTTAAACACTAAGCATTTATGAACATCCTACATTAAATATACCGTCACCATGCTCTCAAAAGATGAAAGTAGATGCGTAGTAGAATGGGTTTTCAGATTGTAGGAAATCTGTACCTATTCTATGCTGAAGATCACTGTCATTACCTATGCTAGATTCTGTGAAGGGTGTTAGAAGCAGAACTATTGAATGGGATAAATAGAGGATAAGTTTCAATAAAAAGCGGAGACTGTTTGCGATAGGGTACAGATATTACAAATGGAACGCTAGAGCATCAATAGATTGAACATCAACAGCGAGTAAAGGATTTAATAGAACTGCTTCCTAGCAGGAAATAGATAAGAGAATCGAACGGGGCGAAAGAAAGTATTAGAATGCTCTAGAGCCAGCTGCTAAGAGACTAATCTTCCAGAGTGTACCTGAGTTCTGAAGAGAAGACAACGTTTCTTTCTTGCCAGTGAATACGGTGGAAATCAACAGGATTATGGAGGCGCAGAGAAGATTAGAAAAGTCATGGTAATGAAGAGGGATGAAAATGGAAACGAACGTCCTAGATAAGATAGAAGTCATGGTTCTAATATATCAAATAAAGAGAGGATAAGAAAAGGATGATGATGGCGGCATAAAGACAGACGCGACAATGAACAATGGAACTTGCAACTTGAAGAAAGAAGCACTACCACATAAGAAGGTTGAAGGAATCCACAAAAATAGCGAAATCACTGGTGAAAAGGAGAGACCAAAAAAACACGAAGAAGAAGTGAATGGATAAACAGAAGATAGAAATTTATAAGAGAACAAATATATCTTCCAGAGATAATGTGGAAGATGAATGCTCTTCCGGCCGTGTTTATATCAATAAAATTTCTGTAAATTTTTGAACTCCCAACATTTGCTCGCTAATCAGTGGACAGTGTTGCTGAGGGAATTAATGTTTGCTCGTCCAAGCTCTGTGTGTACAGACCATCGGTAGGTACCATCGTCCCTCATCTTGTTAATGATTCAGTATTTCACTACTTACTAATTATCTCTACATGAATACTAATGTATTCACTTATAATTAACTTAAATGCAAACTTCTCTAAAGTGATTCTGAATGAAAAATATTTACCTACTAATTTCTAAATGATAATCAAATAAATAAAAAAGTGTATTTTGTAAAAATGTTTGAAAGCAAAATTTAATTTTTTTTGTTTGTATTTCACATCTAACTTATGTGAGATGTATATCATTCAAGCAGAGACTAAACGATAATAAGGTCGGAGACTCGCGATAAGATTCACAACGTTCGAAAAATATCAGTCTATCAGACTTAGAAGAGCCAAAAGTATCATCATCATAAGCTAAACTCATGAGCAATACTGTTGACGAAATAAAACCTCGTAAGTCCTCAACAGAAGTCTGAAATTCAGATCAGATAGCATTCCATGAGGTAAAATATCTTAAGTGTTGAATTCCCCTAATCGTAAATCGATTAATATTCGAATCGATCATCACCAGACCCTGAAAATTTGTAAATCAGAGGTTCCTCTCTTCGGAACTAGCCAAAATGACAAGATTAGATGTCTATTAGTTATATTATGGTGAATATTTTAGTTATTTGGGATAAACATATTAATATTTAAATGCTACGAAGCCCCAGATAAATTTAAATTATTAATTTCGAAGCGGATTATTCATTAAAACTAAGTTCGGCAGTAAATTGTGTCTAGATCTATGAATATTTCAACAATGCAATATTACTTACATCAGTTTTACTTGAATAAATAAGGGACAGCGACTTACCTGTAACGATAAAATCAATATTAACTACAAGTTATAAGTAGGCTGTGTTTTGTGACCTATAGAGTGTAATGAAAAAGCCTGAGGTTAGATAAATCTGGTTGGGCACTCGATTTAGCTTAGTTTCAGATTCGCGACCATTTATTGACTACATAGGCTAATAGATATTGAACTGGTATGGCATAAGGCCTCTCCAGCTCAAAACACGCACTCCCTTAATACTCCTTAATGGGCCTAGAGTACATGTCTCCGTTCCAATCCAGGATGCTTGCTTTAGACCAGGATATCATCACCCTAGAGCAATCCCACATCGTCCTCAAATTAGGTAGCAAGCATTCCAGACTGGAAACATGTATCCCCTAAATACTAGTTCTTCCAAGGCGCCACAATAGCAAAGCGGAAAAGATGCAAGATTCGCATTGAAAACAATTGGCCAACGTAGTCAAACTTATCGCTCAACTTAACGATCCCAAATTTCAGCGATAACAATCCACCAACTCCAGATAAAGACCAATCACTTTGAAAATTGGTTTTTCTTGAATGTCACGTTTTTTTTTCGTTTTTAAATTTTCTTTCTAAAGCTAAAGGGTAGGGGATAAAATGAGAGTTTTTGATGAAAATTTTTACATCGGATTTAGGCAAGTTCGGAGATGAGTGGAATTTGGAAATCTGTATGTACGAGTATTGTGTGCTTGCTGACATAGAATGGAGCGTCTACTATGCGGCGAAGTATTTTGGATTGGAGTGTTTGCAGTCTATTGATGTTGGATTTTTTAGCTGTTCCGTAAAGTTCATATTGGTGTGAGAAGAGCTGTATAGAGCCGTCGTTTGTTCTGTAGTGAGAGTTTTGAGCGTTTGTCGAGCAGTCTGGCTAGAAGTTTGTATCGTTTATTTAGTTCGGTACGTTTCAGTCTCGTATGGGGGTTCCAGGTAAGTCTCTTGTCTAGGTACATTCCAAGGTACCGCACATGGCCGGCTGGTGGGATAGGTGTATGATGTAAGAAGACAGGTGGTCTTTCATTACACTGAATTGAAGCCAACAACGTTAGTAAACATTCAAAGTTTGAAGAGTTCCTAGTGATAATTAGGAGAGTCACAATCTTTCAGACGGAGCTGGACACGATGTACCTTTTTGCTGAAAAGATCTACATATGATCACGAAATAATCAATTCCAAAATCGTAATTAATTCCTCCGTCAGCCCAGCGGCTTTACTGGCCATTAAATTCTTTTAGGGTCTGCTCAAGGCATGTGTAGGAAGGATTGTACAGAAAACCGTGATGAGAACTAGTAGCCAGAAGAACTTTTCATCTGGGTACATTCAAGGTACATAATAAGGCCCTTTCACAGGGCCAAACTATTTTGTGGCATTGCATAATGCCCGTACAGTGCAACCACCAAAGGGCGTACCTTTATTTAGAGGGTGCCGCTACAGGCCATCTGATAGAAAGAGGTGGCTTAGTGGCCAACCCTCTGGCAATAATCTCATATCTACAGATCGCTGCCCTTTGATGGAACATGCCCTCTGAATGGAGGCAGTACACCGAGAACACTCCAGGGTGCCACTGACCTCAGTTGCTTTAAATAATAATATTAATAATAATATCTATTTTAAAAACAACCGCTGAAAGGTTGTTGAAATAGTAAATTATTGTAGCATGAAATTATATTGTAAAATAGATAAACTTGGCTAGGTTGACGTAAAACTAAGAGATAAGATCTGAATTATTAGAGTGGTGCTGGTCTAGAATTCACCGTAATCTTTTCACCGTATCGAGCAAGGTTACCAACCGTAATGTCTACTTCCCACTGTATCAGCACCGCTGGTGTCTCGTGGTCACCCCTCACACCGCTACAATATTTGAATGTATAATTAATTAACTTTGCTATTTTTAGGGCAACCCAGTTTTGGCAAACAATAAAGAAAGGAACGAGTATGTGTTAGTACACAAAAAAAGTAAGAATCAATTGTTAAAAGATGTCTGGAGGGGCAGCCGGGTACCTGTCAACAGCAAGTCGCCAGGACAATGGTCTAATTTGATGCCATGTAAATTGAGCAGCGAGCCAATACTTTAGTATTACTTTCTCCAATAAAATCTTTGGATTTTGATTTATTGAGAAGCCTCTCCCAGCTACAATTAGTTCACCAATAAAGTTGTTGTGGCACAGGCACCTACTTTGCTGGGCGGATATTGATTAAATAATTTTTACGTCATTTATCATGGAGGAAGTTCCAGGCTGCGATAGCGAAAAATTGAATAATTTAGTTAATTATAGCAATACTGCTGCAGTCATTAAAATAATTCAACAAAATTGATCTAATTTTGGTGCCCCTTAAATTAAATTACAAAAAAATTTGCTGTGAACACTCGTACGACTTTATCTTTCTAGTAACCCACAAGGTTCTAACCCACAAAGTATCTCCAAACCCAGAATATTATGCCCATATTAACTCTCACCAAGATTATGTAGTTTGTAACCGAACATTAATCTTTGTCCATATTATTGTTTGATTGCTCAAGCAATTATGTCTTATTAATTATTGGATGATAAAACGATCTCCTGCTCAACTTAACCAGTTAAGCGTGGAATTTAGTTTTAAAAAAACTCCCCACAGTGTGCGGAATTAAAAACAAGACAATGACTTGTATTATACACGTCGAACGCAGGGCAAAACAACCCAAAAGTTTACAACGCCATAACACTCATTGCAAGCGACTTTTTCTGCAATCTCTGGGGTGGGGGGGGCTTGAGATTACAGAGCATTCTGTGCTCATTAAAATCTTGCACCGCTTCACGTATGCATTGCTCTAGTTAACTAGGCAAGTTTACTAGGAAGAAAAGGGCTTTGAATTCTGCGCAAAATGAAATCATGCTCGTTCGTACTGAGGTCTGAATCTCTATCTAAGGTAAAAACGGCATTGCACAAGGGTTGAAAGCTGCGTAATTCCCCAATCTCTAATGCGGAGACCAAACATATACCAACCACTTATCATTTGGCTGACTCCCACCATCCCCCTCCTTATAAAATACTTGGCAGTTCTGTTGGTATGATAAAGGAAACATCACACCAAATAGTATTCTTATTGTATTTTATTAAATTTTCGAGTTTTTATAGTTAATGGCAATTTTATATTTTTCACAACGAGTACACACGTCGAACTCACCATAACAGAGATTTGGTTTGACGTGTATACACGTCAAACGTGCTTAACTGGTCAAGTTTCTGGGACATTCATCTACTGTTTGTTCATGAAGTTCACAAAATTCATTTTTTCCTCCCCTATCTTCAAACACCATTATGTATATATATTCAACAGGATGTAAAGAACAACCGCAACAAAATGATGATTAAAATCGCTACTTCAAAGTCAACTGAGATAACTAAGTAATATCCGGTAATATGAATACATAATTAGGGGCAAGAAAAAAAGTTTTAAGTAATAAGCCAATTTTAGTGTGAATTACTCGTAGATGCCGCCATCTTCAGGCTAGTTTTGGACAGAGTACAAAAAAGAAGTTATGTCTGAAAACTGTCAAATTATATAATTATTTATTAAGAATTTAATATCGTAAATCTGACAGAAATTCAAAACTATCCAAAAAAATGCCCTAATTTTATTAATAAATTACTCTAAAGAGTATTTCATAATGCATTCCCTTTATTCTCAAATACATCACAATAAAAGCTAGATTTAATCCAGAATATTCTATTTTACAACAAGCTGTGATTTCAATTAAATTTTTGTAAAGATTATTCCTTTAAATGTTAATTAATCCTAAATAAAACACGTAATCCCTTTTGGGATTTTCTTTATTACCGAAACGAACTCTAAATACCTTGACTTCCTTTGTGAGTAAGCCTTTTATTAATGGAATAAGTAAAAAGCTTTTTCCAAATACATTATTGTAGTCAGACTGACATAATAATAAAAATAATAATGATTTTCTGAAATTTGATGAAATTCCATTAAACGAAGACGTATTGTTGGTTTAGTGGGTTCGATTCCCAGGGTCTAGGTCTTGGATTTTATTTAATGGTTAATATGAGAAATTTATAGCAAAGTATGTTAGGCGGTAATAGGCTAGACCCGCAAAGCTAAGATGTATTGCAGTACTAGTCTAGCCCTTTGATTTTATTTAATGGTTAATATGAGAAATTTATAGTAAAGTATCTTAGGCGGTTATAGGCTAGACCTGCAATGCTAAGATGTATTGTTGGTTTAGTGGGTTCGATTCCCGGGGTCTAGGTCTTGGATTTTATTTAATGGTTAATATGAGAAATTTATAGTAAAATATGTTTGCTAGTCGCCTCCGTCCACCCTAATTTGGAAAATAGACTGCACATTACTACACACACCTGATTGTCCACCTCATTTCTTCAATAATAGATCTGGTGCCGCAGATAAACGACTAAACAAGGCGTCTAACCACAAACAAAAGATGAGCCATAACTAAACTATGTTAAACGTCTTTAACGTCCATTTCTTTATGACTTATTAGACGACGATCTAAACTGTCGACGAAGGCTGATTTAATGTGGACCTACGGACTAAAATTCTGAGGCTAAGACAAGCAGACAAATGTATGGACAATGCAGGCATTTTAATTTAGGTTATTGCCACAAATAGAGTTGATGATCCTTTTGTACGTCACAAATCTTATTTTTTCTTAACGACTTCAGTATTTCTTCCGTAAAGCGAATGGAAATGTACCCGAAATACCAAAAAGATACCCTCTTCCATTGCCCTAATCATTTCGTGAAGTCTCTCATCTCTATTCTGCCCAGCAAGATGGGTAACACTTTGAGAAGGTAGTTTCACAACTCCCGCTTCTCGCTTCCGGCTGATTGTGCGCTTAACTACGCAGATTGTAAATTTCTAAATGAAGATCAACAATCATTATTGTGAAAGAGTGTGACGGAGAGAGAGGAAGGAGCTAATTTTTTGACCTTTAAACGTTAAAATCTTTTTTGTAAACCGGAAATCTTTAAAACATCGAGTCAAAACTCTAGAATGAGAAAGTATGAAACGATTTCTCTTAATATTGGTAAGAAAAATAAAAAAAACAATCAAGAAAATAAGGGTGTCTTATAGAAGAGACAAAAAATATGCCACTTAAAACTTTTCTGAATATAAATGTGCAAATAGTGGGGAGAATAAAAAACTGATTTGATTAGATAGGAATTAGGTAGGAACAAAACAAAAAAGAAATTGTCAAAATGGAGAGAGGAAAATCTTGAAGAGTTGTGGAAAATGAGAAGAGCAGCTTGTGTAGTGGTCTAGAGAAGAGTTTTCTAAGTCTTCGTGAAAAGAGTTCATTTTAAAAAAGTTTGTTCATATTCTTTGGCTTAGAAATTAAACTGGTAAGTTGAAACAACTAGAGAAGGCGGTATTGTATGCCTCAGGAAAAAAGAAAAAAAGTCTTGGTCTGGTTCAATAGTAGAGGGAGGCTTTACAAATAAGATGGAGATGGTGGTGGTGGAGAAGTTGAAGAAGAGTGTGATGCTGTGATGGCAATTAGATGAGAGCAAAAGGAAAACAGGAGCTTATCAGGTTGCTGAGTATGAGGAAGCCTGGAGTCTCCAGAGCTTTCACCAGACCTCCTGCTCTCAAACTCAGTACGGCGAACTCCCTCAAGGAGGTCACAATCATACCTACAGCTGGACCATCCCAGTCATGGCTCCAGACCAAATCTCCTATCTTGTCACTGGGTAAATCTTACTCTTCAGTAAATCTAAGTCATTTCGTGTTGTATTGAAAGTCCCAACCATTTCCTGTCCCGGTGTGTTGCCTCTACAAAAATTTTATTTATTATTGAACCCTCTGCTCTGTTACATCCCTCCCTCCACGGTCAGTGCTGCTGGAGAGCGCTGAGACTGCGTGACAAACACAGACACAGACAAAGTCTAACAGTTTTTCTGCAGTGGCAAGGTGACCCTACAACAACAGACCTCCAGCTACCGCAGCTCGGCCGACACCTATACAGCATCCACTGCCGCATAAATCTTGCACCTACTACCACCCTAGTGTTCCTCTTCTTGGCCTGCATTGGAGTTCTTCTCTCCCCCTTTACAGACCTACTTCCACTAAAGTACACCGCAACACACCTTCACTTCCAGCATAGGTTTGTTTCTTTCTGAAACTATTCTAAGCAAGAATTTTAAGAATTCCGGAATTTTATTTATTGCTATGGAATTTGATAGACCTAAAAGATCAAATATTATCGATTTTTTTCTTTTTCTTTTCCCACCAAAAACCGGAAACAGTGAGCGTGAAGATTTTTGAGAATTTTCCGGAAATAGCAGTTTTAAGGCACCCTGAACTCGAAAAAAGATGTTTCCACTAATTAGCCTGTCGGGTTTGTATGTTTATGGACAGCAAAACGCAATACCGGAAAAGAAAACGCACCGGAAAGTTCTAATTTGTTCTTTCGACTCAGTGCCATCTTGAGGATCCGCTATTAAGCTTTAGGACAAAAAATAGCTAACCGAAGTTGGTTTTCACTTCGTTTTATTTTATTTATTTATTTTTTTTTAGAGAAAATGTTTCTTAAGGCCTCTAATGTGTCATTTAATTACAATGTACGGCCTTTTAATCTTTATAATACTAAAAGGAATCTAATTGTAAGTAAAATTCTAACTTAAAAAGAAATCTTTTGTATGAGACGGCCATTTTACTGAATTTAATTTAATGGTTGAAAGCGAATATTTGCGCAGAATAAATTTCAGAAAAATTCTTTATATAAATTAATCTTTAATAAAGTCATGCGAGTGTGCGCTTTAGAATTTTTATACAGTAAAAATGAAATATGAAAATAGAAAATTATAAAACAAATTATACATTTAAATAGGTAAAAATTTGGAAAAAACTAGTACGAATATGCTAATTTTCAAATTAGACGATGACACTATCGAGACTGTTAGATGGAGTTTAGTAATTTTTCATTACGTAATTAAATTTTCAAATATACTAAGAAAACGTCCAGATCTGTAATTTTTTTTTCAAGGAAAACGCAATTTAATCAAAGTTGAGGGAGGAGAGTTTGGCTTGCTTTTTTAAAGCATTTTCCATTGAATTGTGCCATGAATTGGTTTGAGGAGTTCTAGCTAGACTTCGAAAACTCACCAGAGTTTTTCCTTGATTTAAATGCTGTTCATGAAAATTGTGTTTCCGAGGGAAAAAAATTCCCTCAAGGAGCCTTTTATTACTGGGTACCTTCTGAGAAAACACTTTTCTTTTTTTTAACGTAACCAAATAAAATCGTGTAAATACTTAGAAAAATCGTTGATAATTTTATTAAGGGAAGTGTTCAGATCATTTAAAGGGTGAAAAAAGGTCCCTTAAAGGGTGAAATTCGATACCGTCCTTTGTTTTGCATAAATTAAAAACAAAAAATCAATGCGGGCGAAACTTCAGTATTTCAATAACCATCCAAACTCTTCACTAAAGTAACCAGAATTAAAATGGTTTTACTTAGTTTTTTTCTAGATAGAAATGGCGTCATGTTAATATTTAATGCGATAACATATCAAAGGTTCATTATATTGTTTAATTGAAACCAGAAAATGAAAAGCGGAACCGTTTGTTTGGATAAAGTGTATAACTTCCTCTTTGAAGATGATCAGCTGGTTGGCTTACGAAGCTTTTTAATGGAAATGGTACGTGCAGAAGTTTGGCGGAACCGAATATGAAATGGGTTAGAATAATAAGAAGCAATAATAATCAATGATAGTGATCACATGAAGAATATCATAGACTGCAGTTAAGGTAGAAGTGGGAGAAGACAAAAATGTTGAAGACTTCCAGCACCTTCGTTTTTAGGAGAAAAGAGATATCGATGCTTAACTCTTTAACAAAGAATTTCATCGTACGGTGCGGGATAAGATGAACTATAAAAATGCAACAACAAGGAAAATTCAAGAGGATAGAAATACAGGATTATGAATAAGAAGTTGAAAATTTTCTTCTTAGCTCTTTACAGTATCCGTTGTCGGACAGTGTTGTCCGGAACGAGAAATTCATTGTCCGGAGGCCGGCAGTGCACAGAAAAAAAGCTCAGGTTTTTGATGCGCCTTAAATACGAGTATATATACATAAATAAAAAAAAACATCCTAGCCATTTCTTATTGGTCCTTAGCTATACATAACTTCGATCTTCCAAAACTCATTCAATTTTTTGGACCGGTGATTTGTGAAACATGTTGGCGGGGAGGGAAGGTTGTCATGCAACAGAATCGGACCCCAACCAGTTGGCCAATGGTGTCTCTACATTGGGTGTAATTTCCGGTACATTTAGTCCATTTCTTGACAATATCTCCATCTACAATTGATGGATGCCTAGATGGATTCATTTTGCAAATATTTTTCGGTATTTTGGTGTGAAAGATTCCACACGGTTTATTTATTTATTTATTTACACATTTATCTAAAAATGTTTCTGGTTTAAAACAAGTATCGTGTCTTTACGATCACAGAATTTTGCAGTTCAAAACTTCAAACGTCTCTAATTATTAAGATGGTTTTTTAAACAAATTAGCCAGCATATCTGTCAGTCTGTCTTCTATCCACCATAAATTAAAAAAAAATGAAAATTAACAATGTTCAAAGCTCATACTTGGTTTACCGTAAAAGAAACCCGATGAAAAAGCTTTTCCACAGAATTATCAAACGGGAAGTGTCACGTGATTGAATCAAAGTTTATGTTTTTGGTTTTTAGTTTATCCAGAAAATTGATCCTACGATTATCGTGCTTTGCACGCAATTGATAAAGTTCTCTCAACTTGTATTTTAAATATTTTTGCAAAAAGAAACTATATTAACGCGGGTACTTAGAGACAGAGATGAAGGCAAAATGCCATTTCATATATCGTATTACTGATGATATAATTTGAGCGTTGAAAAAGCCAAAATTGAATTTTCCAGTTCAGAACGATTCATTTATTTTTTATTCTTAGAAATTCATCCAATGGTTTCAAAAATTTGACGTTACGCATCCTTCAGCAGAATAATTTAAGTACAATAATGTATTTTTTATAATATTTATAATTTTGATACCAATCATTTCTTTATTATGAATTCTAAATCTCAAAAACGTTTAATTAAATAGTTTGCAATTAACAAAAAGTGGTGGGAGATTTTTCACAACAAAATTATTTCGTCATAACCATTTTAATTAAGTCACTCTTCCATATAAATGAAATTGCAAATTTAAATTACTCTTTTGCTAAAAAAATTGTCATTAAAACAAAATAAAATTAATTAAAAATCATAAAAATTTCAACAAACACAATACTGGTAATTTTAACGATCAGAGAGAACAAATAAATGGGTATAAACAATCACCTGGCTGACTACCACCTTTTATTACCAATTTTATAACCAGTTTTAGAAGGTTACACGAGAATAGTGAGTCATTTCTACGTACTTAGCTCTGTAAACTCGCTGGACGTCCGAGTTATTAGAGATAACAGTTTTTTTATGGATCTTAAGGCCAATATTTGTTGCATATTCCTAAAGGTGCAAACAATTTGTCTCGTTTTGGTACTTGTTCAGTCGTACACAACTATTTCTTGGCGGTTTATCTTTCCAATCATCGCACTACTTTCCCGCCATCATCTTTACGCCTTTTCCAGCGCTTCTGGTTCCTGTCAATCTTCTGTAGCCTCCAGGCTACTAGACAGTGCATCTCATTCTATAGGCAAGCCAGAAAGAGCAACAACCGCCTTCCTGTTTCCTTTACATTTTCATCACTTCACCATCAGTGTTTTCTCCATCTTCAGCTTTAAGGTTGGCTCTCGGTGTTCTTAATTTTTGCCCTCTTTAAGGCCCTGGGTCCTTCCGGCCTTTGACTCCACTTTGTGTCCAACCTTGATGAAGTGGTGGGGCTTGCAAACTAAGGAAACTAGAGGAACGTCTTCGCACCTGGGTGTAAGCGCCTACACAGGTCTTAAAAAATATTAAAATCGAATCTTGTTCTTTATACTCTGGCATGTCCAGAAAGTAAGTGTACTGAATTTTTGTAGGTTACAAAAATGTTTATTTGATCAAAAACATTACCTGGTTACATTAGTACATAGGTAAGCTATTTTTCGACATAGTCACCATTCCTCTCAGTGCAGGTGGTGAACCCGGGGTATAATTTTTTGATGCCTTCCTCGAAGTAGTTTTCCGCCAACCCCTTCGTCTCTTGGGGTGTCGCGGTGGCGTAGGCTGAATAGCCAATTCCCCAGATGGAATCTAATCTAATCTAATCTAACCCCTTCGTCTCCTCGTCGGTTGAAAACCTTTTTCCACCCATATGCA
Source organism: Rhodnius prolixus (assembly GCF_049639745.1). NCBI lineage: Eukaryota > Metazoa > Arthropoda > Insecta > Hemiptera > Reduviidae > Rhodnius > Rhodnius prolixus. The sequence goes on along the minus strand of NW_027411583.1, from coordinate 5,126,914 downwards.
GCTTCAGGGAGGTAAAGATATAGTAATCTGAAGGTGCTAGGTCAGGGGAATGCGCGGAATGGTTCAGGACATCCCATTTAAACGAGGGGCGAGCAGTTCCTTCGTGGCTTTTGGCCGTGTGTGGTCTGGCATTGTCGCGTGCAGCAGGCAGACTCCCTTTGTCAGTATGCCTCTTCTCTTGTTCTGAATCGCCCTCCGCAATTTTTTTTTAGTGTCTCACAGTACCTTGCAGAGTTGATGGATCTCCCCTTGAGGCATATTATTCAATTAAATTTATGCCTTGACAGACCCAAAACACGGATGCCATGATTTTCTAGGGCTGAAATTGTGGTGGTTTTGAACCTTTTTGGCGGAGGGTGAAGAGGTGTGACGCCACTGTTCGAGACTGCCTTTTGATTTCAGGTGTTGAAACCCAAGTTTCATCTCCAGTAACAATGGAGTGGAGAAATTCATCTCCACAGAGTTTGTAGCGTCTTAAAAACTCGCACTTGGCGGGAGATTGGATTGACATTTTTGCAGGAAACCTATTGTCGCGTCGACAGTTCTCAACGTACTGACCTCGAACCGGTCTCGTTGCGGAGGAGAGGAATCAGGCTACACGGCAGTGTAGCCAACATGTCGAGAAAAAAAAAATCCCACCGGCCGTGAGAGCCTCAGTACACTTACTTACTGGACATGCCTCGTAGAATTGAAGGATAGAGATAACAATCGAAAAAAAAAAATCGAGTTTAACTGTAGAATTAAAAATATGAACTCAATAAAGTTGCACAGTAGATGGCGTATTTCCTAAACCTCCATTTTGTATCTGATCGTGCTGCAGGACGGAATTATATTAGCTTCTTGCGATGTTTTCTTCTGAACCATTTTTTACTCATGCATACAAAAGACCTTAAGCTAAAACCCTTTTTTGTTTGTTTCTCCTGCTCCGTCTATCTCAAGACATTTCTCTTCAAGAGCTAAATCAATTTAGAAAAATTTGTTACGACGGTACAATATTTTCTCTAATGTTACTGAGAGAAAGAGTGAGGGGAAATTGGGGCTATGGCGAGAGGATATTGTATATGCATCAAGTGATGAAGAATTCATAAGGTTATATATATATATATATATATATATATATATATATATTTACTAGAAGAACGGTGGTACAAGAGCAGCTCGGCTCACCGCGGTATTTCCTTCTGTCTGCTATAGCAGGAAATGGGGCCGCTGTTGTACAGTCAGACAAACAGATAACGTCTGCCATACTAAATATTCCTTTATATATACATACATATACGCGCACACTACTGCACAAAAGGAAAAAATATTAGTAATGTAATATACAATATTGGAGAAATCATCACAGAATCAATTTAATACAATAAGTTGTTCTCCCAAAGAGATATAAAGAAATACAAAGAATATGTAATTTTTTTTTTTTTACCGATATGCAGATAGTTAGATTTTAATAAATGATCTAAGTGTTTTTAGTTTATCTTTACTAAAATAGGATCGCTTCTTTTCTTTTATATACGTTTTGTGAACCTCCTAAGTTCAGAAAAGTGGTTTTTACAGATTAATATAGTTTGCGCATCTATTTATGTGCATTTTAGCCAATAAAAAATTATAAAAACTGAAAATTGCGAGACTCAAACGAATTGACTTCAAGTTGAGATACAAAAATGTTAAATAGACTACTTCGATAAACGTTCAAAACTGATTAACGAAGCAAAAGAAAACTAAATACAAATATGGATAAAATGGAATACAGCTGAACGGAAGTGCTAAAATAAAATTCAAAATTAATTAAGACATTACAGCCTTCTACCGTCTCCAATCGCTCAATAAACTTAGGCCTAAATATTTCTCTCGTTTTCTGAAGTAGCCCAATCTCGCCTACATAAAACTCCTTTCTCACGTGACTCAACATATGACTGTGCCCAACAAACACCTCCTTTACAGAGGTGGTCATCGGGCTAATGTTGTTCCGCTTGGAGCCTAACCTGTAGTAGCAACATCAAGAAATTCCAGAACAACACAGACTCTCGACAGGCTCTCCATGATGCACTAAAATCACGAGACTGCATCCATTATCCCCTGGTACACGCCTATATCCAAAAATCGTCTGCTCAAACTCTTTTCCACTCTAGACTGTCACCCAAACCCATTCTGCCACGATATAGCCTCCTACAGATCCTTCTATTCCCAACAAGGCACAAATCACTAGAACACATTCTTCTATAAATTTCTTCACTAGCTGCAGATTTTTCCATCCATTTTCCCTGCATTCTTTAACCTTCATATCTTAAGCTTTTCACATACCATTGTTATGAAGGTTATAATGTATTGTTCATTGGCAATTCATGTATTTATTTATTGTACATCTTATAATAAAGATTATTTATCTATCAATCTACATAAAACTTCACTCAAATCTACATAGTCATTACAACCATCTGATCCACAACATGTCTACTATAACACTTCATTCAAATCCACATCGCAGACAAAAGCGGCGGTGGCCACACGACCATCTCAACACATAACACCGATCTCCTAAGATGGTTGCTGCGTAAGCAAGCCAACCTGGCGAACTAACGGTTTCCATCACTGGATGGTCGTCATTCAGTCCAATCATGTCTCTAGGTGCATATATTTATATGTTTATGCGTATGTATTTGTGCCATTTCATTAAATCTAATCCCTTAAGTCCAACTACTAAATTAAGTGTCTTGTTCGGGACAGAAGCACATACTTTACTGCAGCATTTTTGCTAACAAATAAAAAAAAAGGAGCTATACGCGGGATTCGAACTGAGGATCTCCCACTTACAGATCCACGCTTCATAACCACTACACCAACAGCCATTCTCAAGTTTATTTTTATTTTTTTAGGCATGGAAGGGTTCGTTTTCAAATCTCATTCATTCATTTTTAAATTTTAAAGTTAATAATTATTTGAGAAAACAGCAAAAGTGAACAATTTTCTTATAACTGTGAAAGACAAGCTGTCACCAAATGAGCTCCTTCGTTAATCATTCCTCTGATACAACCTGTTTAAAAGTTTTCAATGTTCGTACCCAGACGGAAGTGCCACCCGTCTAAATTTACAACATTAGTTATGTCACAAGCTCATGAATAAATTCTGAAAATACTTATGAAATTACAGATAAATAACTATAGACTCCACCCATTTAGTGCAACACGATTGTATCATATTTTCAAAAAACTCAGGAATTCTTTGAAAGCGATAAAAGAACAAGACATCTAATCCAACTTTATCACTTGTTCGCACCTTTCAGGTTATTGTACTCGATCACTAATCCAAAGGATATAAAAATTTACACCGGAAATTTCAAACAATTAAAGAACAATTTAAATACCACCTTTTTTCTGAACGGTGATAACCATCATTAAAGGTAATTATAGGGAGGCTAGGAAGAGATTGTTTCAATGTTTTTTGGACGTTATTATTTTGAACTGGAGTCAGAGGAGGTAGGAGCCATGGGAATTTCTCCAGTTGTTGCATGCCTTCCCCCACTATTAAAAATAAAAGTGTGAGAATTTTTAATGATCTCTTAAAATTAAAATATTTTATTAAAAGTTATTACTTAAAAATATTAGTCAATTCTGGAAAGGCAGTATTACAGACACGGTAATAATGAGCCTGAATTCGGTAAATATGTATAGAGTGATGGAGAAATATATAGATGTCAAAAATGTAACTGCTAAAAGTAGGTTTTGAGTGAATAGAAGTTAAAATGTACTTTAGATAAAGTAAATTAAAAAATTATTTAACTAGACCAACATTTATACTTGAATAACTAATTGAGCCTAATGATTATTACCATAAATGAATTACGAGGTGAGGCTATTAAATAACAAGACTGATGCTGCTACAGAAGAACATGCGCCAAATCCTAACGACCGTCAGCTGTGCAGCGTAAAGCCTTTCGATTCTAGCGTCTCACGTGTTTGTAGAGAAATCTGTCTGACCGGAACCGTCGTTTGTGTAAGAGGTGTTTAGTTTCGTTTTGCCGAAAACATGATACTACACATGTAGTAGAGCAACGAATTGTCGTGAAATTTCACATGAAACTTGGTGAAACCGCTACTGAAACTTATCTTTTATTAAAAGAGTTTATGGTGATGAATGTTAATTACGTGCGCGAGTTTTTTGAGTGGTTCAAGCGTTTCCATGATAGCCGAGGAGACGTCGGAGAAGATGACCGCCCGGGTCGCCCTTTCACGTCCAAAACGGATGAAAATATCGTTCATAATTAATCCACATTACTACCGTGAGGTGCTTGCTCAACTCTGGTGAAAGAGTAAGGAAAAAAACGACCCGATTTGTGGAAGAACAAGTCATTGGTTCTCCATCTTTGACAACGCGCCGGGCTCACACTGCATTGTCTGTCAAGACGACGTTTCTAGCCAAGTACAACATCCCAGTTTTAGGCCATCCACCCTTATTCGCCTGACCTGGCCCTATGTGACTTTTATTTGTTCCCCAAAGTCAAATCTGTATTAAAAGGAACACGATTTCAGTCCGTTGAAGCTGTGAAAGAAAAAGCGGCACGCGTCATGCAGGAGCTCACTGAAAAAAGACTTCCAGCACTGTTTCGAACAATGGTAAATTCGCATGGAGCGTTGTAGGGATAGGGAAGGAGTGTATATTGAAGGTGATAATAACTAAATATGTATAAATTTAAAATAAAATGTTTTACAGCAATAGTCTCCGTTTTTTAATAGCCACACCTCGTATGGTTATGCAGGAAGAAGAAGGCAGGGAATAGAGCAAAAAAGTTGTGTCTTCGGGCGGAAGATCAGTTGTCTTTGCACTTTCCAGTTTAGCGTAAGTTCTGTTGATACACGTCGTGAAGAAATAAGTCACTCCCCGACCAATAAAAGGCTAAGTGCTCCTCAAATAGGTGCGTATTTCTCATTCAATTTTATTCCAATATTATAGATAATATTCCCATATTTTTAGAATTTGTTTTTTTTTATTATCAAATTGATACTTGAATTAAACTCATTAGAGAAGGTTAATAGCGCAATGAAACAGTCCATTTAACTCTTCCATTTTTAAGCCATTGTGTTTCAACTTAAAACAATCTTCGAGTTAATAATTATTACTTTTGAAAAAAGCAAAGAGCCAAAAAAGGGAAAAACGAAAAAAAAAACCTTATTTCCCGTTGTGAACAAGAGGTTGAAGGAAATGGCGAAGGGAAGGATCAAGGAGGCACAGAAAAAAAGGGATTATCTTTGTTTAAATTCAACAAACGTATTTTGTAAAGCAGCGGAGACCAAAGGGTGAATACCTAATGGAATATATATATCTGCACTTTCGTTACTTTTTTACTCTTGCTCTTTGATTCGGAGAGAAGAATGAAATAAAAGTATAAGAAAAAAAGAAAATAATTCCTCTTCGAGCAAAGGACCTGATAGAAGTGTATTTGGCAATGGAAAACAGGTAGACGGAATCCATAAAGTAACGGAAACGTAGAATTAAGGAACATGTTAATCTCTAAACTTTCGTTGAAACTGAAGATTTGTACAACAAAAAAAAAAAAATAGTTCAATTCAAAACTATAGTTGTACTCTATGATTACTTAAAATTATTTGTGAGCTATTACCAAATGGAGATTTTTTGGATATGGCTCCGATTTCTTGGATATGTTTATCTCAGCCTGTATTATAAGTCTGTGGACTAAGTAAAAACTGTTATTTTTTTATATAAAATATTTTTATTTATATGTTTAGGATGAAAGCAAGGAAACAAAAAGGAGCGGTAAGTGTTTTTCTTTTGTTAGCTTCAATGAGCGCAGAAACCATAGACGATCACACACTTCACACTTACGTCCGAATGGATTGTTGACCAAACGTCGTAGTGAAACGTGCACTAGTTGCTGCCCAATGTGTCTTCATTAATCGACGATCGAACACAATCTATGGCTATACAGTCCGTTGTCGATGTAGAAGCGATTTCCATCAGCCACTTGCATAATTTCAACCGCCCCAACTGCAGATGTACTGACACCGCTCGGTTGATCCGCCTCGGCCGCATTCATTCTTTTACGTTCCCGGCAACAGCTTCACTCGGTCATATGGTGTTTTATTATTACCATTCGATTGTTCTTGAGAAGCCTTTTCCAACCGTATACGATCTCTGTATTTGGTTTTGGCTTTTCGACGCGTATAGGCCGCCATTATATATTTTTGATAATATTTCTTTATTCGAACACCTTATTATAATCACTATCACTATTTTACACTAATGTTTTATATACAATCGATAGATTGTGACGACAGCTGACGATTAAAACTTAAACGAATATCGTAGCTTCTCCGAGTCAAAAGTTATACTAATTGCAAATCTCGATACGCAGCAAAATGATCTCAAAATGGCGGCGCTTCCTCCTCCACCAAGCGCGATGCGTCACAGTCCTCGCTTATAGTAATGAATTCTTTGATCCTTTAGCTATCCTGTGGTCTAATTTAATTTTGGATGTAGACGATAGACTCGAAACTATAATGCCAAACTTTATCCCCCGATTTTGTTATCATTAGGTTTTTTTTGGATTGCCTCCATATGATAGCAAATTTAAAGACGTATTCACGTCAAACAATTTATTTACTTTATAATCAATTTTGGGAGAAAATTATTAAAACAAAATCCGCCATTTCAAATAGAATATTACGCCCAACATGGTTTCATAGTTTCTTGTCCCTAAGAAGTTAGGGGAATAGCTGGCGACTCCACCCTACACTGTTATATGTACATTATATGTGTATTGCCTACAATACAAGATAAATGACTAGCGCACATTATAATGACGTATTTGGTGAACGATCTCTAATATTATGTTCTAATATATATAATCTCATTCTCCATTCAATAATGTTAATAATTCTTAAATCCAAATCAATTAAAAATATCTATCAAAGAAAAAGTTATATTTTAATGGTATTACTTACGTTAAATGTGATTTGAATTCAAAATGCAAAAACTGCGTCTTACCTGTAACAATAATTTACAATATTAATTTATTTTAATTAATAAGTTCATTTTTCTTGCCTGTATTAATGAAGCTGAAATCAGGTTTATATGGGAAGAAAGGAAACAATTGATATGCGCATATAAATAGCTAACGTTTCTCTTATTGTCATTTTCTTTGTCTATAAATACATAGAAGCAGAAACTGAAGTTGTACGTTTTATTTTTTTTATTTTTGTATATTATTTAATAGTGCACAATCTGTGTAAAAAGATATACAAAAAGTAAATATGGGTGAAGATATATATGATGCGTGATGAGCAGGAAGAGAAGAGAATCTACCCAGCGATAGCAACTCTCTACAGCAGCGTTTCCCAACCTGTGGTACGCGAAAAATATTCTAAAATGGCGGACATTAAAAATTTAATCATAAAAATCCCAGAGAAACGTCTTTCCGACAATAAATTATTTTAATTAATAATATTATGCAGTAAAATTGTTAATATGTACAGTAATAAAGTAAGTCTCTCTCAAGATATACGAGAAAATATAATAGAACATTTAACTGGATTCAAATTGTCTTTCATGGAGTATTTTCCAAAACCCGAAAACATAAATATAACTGGATTTCTAACCCCTTCTATAAAGAAAATTTAGGAAAAGCTACATCTTTATCAACAAAAGATAAAGAAAATTTAATAGAATTATCTTGTGACAGAACTTAAATGATGACTATATAAACATCTGCTTAAAGAGACTGTTGATTGCTTAAAAGAAATTAATTTAGAAGATTTGGGCACAAATAAAATAATCCTAAAGAAGAACTTTAACTTTGTAATTTTTTTTTTTTTAATTTATTTATTTTGCAACTATAATAGATACAACAAGCAGAAGAGATGAGAGTAAGGAAATGGCGCAAATACACGGGCACGCACATATATGCACTTACATACACCTGCGCGCACATGCATGTCCGCCAAGAGGCGTGAGTGGAGTGAACGACGACCATCCAGTGATGGAAGCCGTTAGTTCGCCAGATTGGCAAGCTTACACAGCAACCATCCTAGGAGGTGGGCGTTGTGTTGAGATGGTCGCGTGGCCACCGCCGCTTTAGTCTGCGCTGTGGATTTAAAGGAAGTGTGTAAATTAATTAATAATTTTGAAAAGAAAAATATGCACGCAATTTTTAATTATTTAAAAAAAAGTTTTTTTTTTTTTTTTTATTATCCTTTTAATGAAATTTACACCTGTACCTACAGGTACAATAGGTAAATGCGATGAATGTATGTGAATAGCGTGGCAGACGTGAATGACGGTCATCCATTGATGGCCGCCGTTAGTCACCCAGTTGGTCACGGGGCCAACAGCGCCTCAGCCGTCTTCGAGGATTGGAGGGTTGCGTAGTTGTAGACAGGTTTGCAGCTAAAGGGTTGGGATGCAGTGAGAGTTTTTGGTGAAAATTTTTGTATCGAATTTTGGCAAGTTCGGAGATAAGTGGAATTTGGAGATCTGTATGTATAGTGTGGTTGCTTACGTAGAATGGAGCGTCTAGTATGCGGCGGAGAATTTTGGATTGCAGTGTTTGTAGTCTATTGAGGTTGGATTTTTTAGCTGTACCGTAAAGTTCGAGTCCGTAAGTACATATTGGTGTGAGAAGGGCTGTATAGAGTCGTCGTTTGTTCTGTAGTGAGAGTTTTGAGCGTTTGTCGAGTAGCCTGGCTAGAAGTTTGTATCGTTTGTTTAGTTCGGTACGTTTAAGTCTCGTATGGGGGTTCCAGGTAAGTCTCTTGTCTAGGTACATTCCAAGGTACCGCACATGGTCGGCTCGTGGGATAGGTGTGTGATGTAAGAAGACAGGTGGCGGAGTTTGACGTTTGAGTGTGAAGACTATGTATTTAGAATTAGTTGGGTTAATTTTTATACGCCAGTTTTCTAACCAAAAAAAAAGTTTAAAACTAAGATCTTACACTTTACAAAGTTTATAAAATGAACATGAACTTGAACTCCTTTGTAACAGATAAATTGTATCTCTATACAAATAAAGATAATAATAATAAAATAACACACTCGGAATAACAAATTTCACGAAATACAATCATTTTGACGAAGTGGTACAATTTAGAATGATATACTACCAAGAGGTACGCGAGCCAAAAAAAGGTTGGGAAACGCTGCTCTACAGGATATCGATGATGATAATGATGTTGCTAAGGCGTTGAGGAATTGACAACTGAATGCAACACAAACGAGGACTCAGAATGGACAGAAAAGGCCTTAAAATCTTACTCTGAATAGTGTACCCGATGGGATATTCGAAGATGGTATATTCGTTTCCAGCAGAAATTATTAGGGAAAAAAAGGAGCCACCTGAAATTGGACGGAAAACACCTAATTAAAGTTCAATTGCATAAAACTCAGCAACCTAATATTGAGCATAAGGTCGATGCATTTGCTGTAGACTTCAAAAATATATAATACTCGTATATAAAACTTCACACAGCATGGTGATTCACACTTCTTAATTGCTTATTCATCCAAAATCCAATTAAATTCAGCCAAGGCAATTTCTTTAGGAATTCTACCACGAGTAACCAATTATTCGCCACGTAGGCTTAGTTAGTCAAGGCGTAATAAGGTCCATTTAAAGGGCCAGATCCAGATTATGTTGTCGTAAGCAAATTTAGGGCGGCTCAGTGGCCCATATCTCCCAATTCCAATTATATGCTAGAAAATTGATTACATGCGCAAATAAAGAATCATGTATGGAAATACTTAGCTCATGTTTTACGTATTGTGTTTTTTTACCTCTTACTGTAAGCTAGAAGGAGTTGTACGATTGTGCCAAATTGTCAAATTGTGTTTTTTTACCTCTTACTGTAAGCTAGAAGGAGTTGTACGATTGTGCCAAATTGTCAAATTGTGTTTTTTTACCTCTTACTGTAAGCTAGAAGGAGTTGTACGATTGTGCCAAATTGTCAAATTGTGTTTTTTTACCTCTTACTGTAAGCTAGAAGGAGTTGTACGATTGTGCCAAATTGTCAAATTGTGTTTTTTTACCTCTTACTGTAAGCTAGAAGGAGTTGTACGATTGTGCCAAATTGTCAAATTGTGTTTTTTTACCTCTTACTGTAAGCTAGAAGGAGTTGTACGATTGTGCCAAATTGTCAAATTGTGTTTTTTTACCTCTTACTGTAAGCTAGAAGGAGTTGTACGATTGTGCCAAATTGTCAAATTGTGTTTTTTTACCTCTTACTGTAAGCTAGAAGGAGTTGTACGATTGTGCCAAATTGTCAAATTGTGTTTTTTTACCTCTTACTGTAAGCTAGAAGGAGTTGTACGATTGTGCCAAATTGTCAAATTGTGTTTTTTTACCTCTTACTGTAAGCTAGAAGGAGTTGTACGATTGTGCCAAATTGTCAAATTGTGTTTTTTTACCTCCTACTGTAAGCTAGAAGGAGTTGTACGATTGTGCCAAATTGTCAAATTGTGTTTTCCACAATAAATACATTTTCTAAAAATAGATAAACCATCCAATGCCTCATTAAATGCCCAATTAAAATTCTCACAAATTTCCTATCTGCAATGGTTTTTCCTTACATTTAAACATAACTGGTGTATACGTACACCATCTTACCATCTAACAAAGCTTTGAAATCTACAATTCAAATCTTAAATTATATTAGATGATGACCGCCCGGGTCGCCCTTTCACGTCCAAAACGGATGAAAATATCGATCATAATTAATCCCACATTACTACCGTGAGGTACTTGCTCAACTCCGTAAAAGAGTAACGAAAAAACGACCCGATTTGTCGAAGAACAAGTCATAGGTTCTCCATCAAGACAACGCGCCAGCTTTCATTGTCTGTCAAAACCGTTTCTAGCCAAGTACAACATCCCAGTTTTAGGCTATCCACCCTTATTCGCCTGACCTGACCGCCCCATGTGACTTTTATCTGTTTCCCAAAGTCAAATCTGCATTAAAAGGAACAGGATTTCAGTCCGTTGTGAAGCTGTGAAAGAAAAAGCGGCACGCGTCATGCAGGAACTCACCAGAAAAAGACTTCCAGCACTGTTTCGAACTATGGTAAATTCGCATGGAGCGTTATAGGGATAGGGAAGGGGTGTATATTGAAGGTGATAATAACTAAATATGTATAAATTTAAAATAAAATGTTTTACAGCAATAGTATCCGTTATTTAATAGCCACACCTCGTATGGTTATGCAGGAAGAAGGTAAGTGAATAGAGCGAAAAAGTTGTGTCTTCGGGTGGAAGATTAGCTGGAAAATCATCCATTTTCCCCGCCTATTTACTGGCTATTTTCACACCATGTTCTGCGGGCGCTAAGGTAGGATTGAGCGATGCCCTGTCTTGTCCAGCAGGAGAAGCTGGATTATTGTGAGGACAGAAACTTTGTTTATGTCGAAAAGTTTAGCTTAAGTTCTGTGCTTGCACTTTCCAGCATCTCCGAAAAAGAGGATTTACAGCACTTTTTATTAAAATGTATGAGGCTGCAATCTTGTAGAGATAAATACTTGAATAAATACATCTCTAGTATTTCAGTCGTAGAACTCAAGTTCAAGCTCTATTAGATGTAGCCGATATTGACAAATTAAATCATTTATTTCATTTCGTACGGAGTGCTTTGAAAATGAGGAATTTCGTTTTCTGTTTATAAAAGATTACTTTTGTTTTGTTTCTAAATTTAGGTTCTTTTAGTTGCTTTTTATTCGATTAGAATATAATATATTCTAACATATTATGTACAATTTAAGTTTTTATTTATGTGAAATGAGATAATACATAATTTATTTTATGTAACCAAACTCAATTCGTATAGGGCGGGGGTCGGCAAACCGCGGCTCGCGAGCCACAAGCCGCTCTTTTATCCAAATTTTGTGGCTCTTCAGCCTGTCCAAAATATATTGTATATTTCAATTTTATTGAAACAAATGGAAATTTCATTTATTATAGTAAAGATATTTTTTCAAAAAGAATTTTAAATGAGATTTGGTTTGGAATTAAATAGAATTATATTAAAATACAGTACGTAATACTTAGGACTGCCGCCATTTTCATTCAAACACAGGTTTAGTTATTATTTATTCGTTTATTTACTTTGCAATATGTGAAAATAAATATATAAAACAATTAAATGTTATTGAATATCATAAAATAATAATTTATGAATACAAATTGAACTACAGAGTTTGTTTACACTATTATCCTTGAGGCTCTTGGTAAGATTTATTAAAATTATTTAAGGAGAAATGGCTCTCGACTTAAAATAGGTTGCCGACCCCCTGATATAGGGTAATACCCTGAAAACGAGTAAAATTATTCTATTCTATTCTAGACCGGAAGTTGATGGAAAACACAGCATGAGTGACTTTTCTTTCTGAGTAATAGAAAAACCAAATGAAAACCTAAAGGGAATTGCACCAAAAAAAACAAAAACCTAGTAAAATCAAAATCAAAATGGCGTTCTAAATTTTTGTTTATTTTAAAGTAAAATTTAAAACAGAATTACAAAACACTATTTCCAATTACTGTACCAATTTAAACAAAATCAATAAAGTCCATTAAAAAAGGGGATGAAAAAATACTAAAAATACGGTAGCCGGAAGTGTTAATTGGAAACAAATATACAAATTTAAAAATAAAAAACCTTTCTCTATGGAACCAAATACACTAACTAATTACATTGATTCCACAGAAAATGGGTGTTTTAAAATGTAAGACTTGGTTTTGAAAATTTTGTTTTTTATTAATTAGTCTCCTGTGGGCCCTCATTAGTGGGGAACAGATTTAGCCCCATCCCAGAAAAAAATTTCGAATGAAATATCTGTTTCCATTTTTTTTTGTAGTTACAATTGCGAAATATTTATTCATGCAGAGCCAAATAAAATAACAATAAAAATCAAACTTCCAATCGAATGGTGTAATTAAATTTGCTAAACGTCCCTAAGAGATCAAGACCATATTTATAAAAAGAAAATTAAAGAAAAATAAATAAAATGACCGCTGTCTCAAAACGATTAAGAATCGATTACAGTTTACGTGAACTTTCTCAAAACCGGAAGCTATGTGCATATACGTCTTTCACATAGAATAGTGTGCAATATTCCCACACTGGTAAGTATGGGTTTCCCAAAAGGCTGTGAACATAGTGGAGCGGCGATGATAGTTGCTTCAAATCAAAGAGAGCGACGAGCAACGACCAAAAAAGAGGTGCAACTAGTGACCAAGTTTAGTCGTGTTTCTCCATTCGACGAAATATGATGGAGGAGGAATTATTTCTATATGAAAATATTTTGGTATTTACAGCAGCTTAGAAGCAGGAGGCTGCAGTGTTCCTTGTTATAAACAGGACTAGGACATGAACTTGGTGAATTCCATCACTTTGTACCAAACAACTTCGGGGGAGCATCCTAGCAAGTTTCACACGTATTTTTGAATATCTATTTCAACATTTGATCACTTACTAGCCAGTGTTGAAGGCATATAATAGGACTAATTTCAGTGTTAACCCCATTAATCCTGTTCCAGTTCTTTCCACAGAGGTTTCTTTAAAAAAAACTACTACACCAATAAATGCAGCAATATCCATCTTAACTATAAAACGCGATGAGAGCGAAGAAATCGAAACATGTCACAACAAGTTGCTCTACTCTCTCTCTTGGTAGCGTTGCTCTATCTTCGCTTTGCTCCCCCGCTATGCGCGGTCCCATACGGTTAACTTATGTTTGTTTTCACCGCTTCGCTCTTCGCTATCATCACCGCTCCACTATGTTTCCAGCCTAATAGTAATTATCATAAATGCAGATAACATTTCCAAAGAAGAAAAATGTTACATATTTTTTACAAGAGAAATGTAATGTCTTGGCATGGGGAACATTGTGGTAAACTGAATTCGACGTTATTACACCTTTTTATTTTTACAGGAAGTTATTTCTGTTTAAGGAATCAAGAAGGAATTTTTGTTTTTTCTGTAAGGATTTTTTTAAGGCCGTAAAGTTTGTACGTAGAAGGAGAATATATGCAGGTGATGCACAGTAAAGTTGCATAGATCTTCTATTCTGCTAGAAGAAACGCCCACTATTTTATAAAGGCATCTATTGTAGCAAAAAAAAATTGCCTGTCTATTTTAATAAAATACAGAATCTGAGGAATCTTCTCGCTTCAACTTTATCTTACCTTTCATCTTTAGAAAATAAAAATAAAATAAAGCAATAAATAAATAAATGAAAGCCGCCCAGGATTTTCCTAATGATTATATCCAAAGAAAATATAAAGGAAAACTTCAAAGGCCTATATATCAATTGAACTGGATAAATTTTTAAATTTTCCACAGTTTTCTTGGGGGGGGAGGAGTCTATAAAAAAGAAAAAGAAGTTGAAAGTATTAAAATTTTATAGCTAGAAAGGTTGACCTAAAGTTTCAGTACTTTAAAAAGATGTTATTTATCTACTTTCTAAGTTCAATACTTAAGTTCATCGCACTTTATGTTACCCGATATTCACAATTTGTTTGGTGGCCTCGTTATTTTATTTAATTGTTTTTTTCTTAATACTTATTTATGATATCGTATATTTGACCCGTTTTCAATTTTTTTTGCCCTTTCACAGTGTGACCGACAATTAACAGAAAATCTAATGGAAATCAAGAGTGAAAAGCCGAAAGTTTAAATTAATGCCTTTTTTTTAACCCCTCCACCCTTTTAATTTTCACAAATTAGTGAACACTAATGGAAAAGCTAAAATTAATCTATTTAATCAAAATACATTATAGCGGCTAAACGTGTAAGTTTGAACAATAGAAGCGAGCGAACGGCGAACGAACACTTATAAAGGTGTTAATATGAACAGATGAGTTTAAACACAGAGTTTGATTATGTCCAATCAATGGGAGATTAATTAAACCATAGTGCCGTTAGCCACTTCCAATTATAATGATGAATGTTCTCTATTTGTTCACACAGAACGACGAACCTAACTATATATTTATGTATGCGTAATGTCCATGTATGCAGTCGTATTGGCGCTATACTTGAATAAATCCATCACTCCTTTGGTTAGACTTGCATTATTTTTATTTAATCTATTCCATTATCATTAAAAATTAGGTCAATTAATACAGAGAATTGGAAGCCATTGGAAGGGTAGCCATCTTTTTTCTTAATTAAGTGCTTATGTAAATTTAATAAAAGTATTAAATGTAATTTAAGTGGGATCTTTAAGATGTGAACACAAAGAGGAGAGAAACTACCAACAGGTAGCACTCTCGACTTGATAACTGGGCGCTTGATATCAGTTCCGGAGGAAATCTACTGGGTTCCTGGTGGACAGAGCCGTCATGGTTGATTTCAGGGATGGCAGGAACGGCAAGAGACTTTATGGGACAGGAGATTTGTCTCAATTCCTTGGACTAGAATGTCTGTATTGTCCACCAGGACTTTAGAGTTCCACTTAGGTTTAATTCTTGAGTGGTCTTTTTATTTCCGTCAGTTGTTTCGATCTTCCTCGGTGAATATGTTTGCACTTGGCTTGCCTTTCAAGTTCTTATTTATGGACTTCAGGTGAGTGGTATGTTTATGAACAGCCGAAGGAAGTCAGGTCTATTAGTGACAGATTTATTAGCGAAGATACGAAGAATGGAACCCCGCCAGGGTAAGGCATTTTTCAACAAATTTCGGTTTTATTTAGCTTATTCAGTTTTTTTTTTTATTAATTAACATAGATGCAAGAACTTACAAAAAGCTTCTCGAGCTTAGTCAAAAAACTTAGGTATCAAATTGTTTTCCAGCCCACTGTTTTTTGTTGATAACTAATCAATAATATTTGAACGCTATCAGTTCTGAGTACCTCAGAGATCTATTTTAGGAGCAATGCTTTTTCTGATTATTTTAGCCAATACTACCAAACGTCATTAAACTGGACAATATTTATGCTATCTCCAGGAGAGTGGATGCAACAGTCAACCGTTTGAGTTAGGCTATTCATAATAAACCAATCCAAAACTGGGTTAGTCTTTTCAAAAAGCGGAATAATGGTCACGTCATGAATTTTAAATAATTGTAAAATTGATAGATTTACGTAAATGTAACAAATGTCAGATATTGAGGTAGATATGTAAAATAATATCAGACAATTTCTATGGCATTTTGCATTAATATCAACAAAAGTAAATAATTTGATAAATTTCGTTACACATGGGATAACTACGAGGGTCGTTTGAAAAGTCCGTTCAAAGTCAGAGAGATAGCACCACTGGCGCGTGTCGAGGTTATATTTAGTTAGTAGCATCTCTTGGAAGAACACACACCAAGTTTCAGCCAGATCGGTCTATTTCTTTGTGTTTGGCATTCGTTTGAATCGAGGAAGTCGAGTGATTTTCAAAAAATGGTTGAAAAAGAATTTCGTGTGTTGATTAAACACTACTTTATGAAAGGCAAAACGCCTGAGGAGACTAAAGAGAAGCTTGATAAACATTATGGTGACTCTGCACCTTCGATTAGAACAGTTTATAAGTGGTTTCAAAATTTTCGGAGTGGCCATATGGGCACAAGTGACGCTGAACGTTCTGGACGCCCTGTTGTTGAGGTGACTACTCCAGAAATCATTGATAAAATCCATGATATTGTGATGGATGACAGAAGAATGAAGGTGCGTGAGATTGCTAGAGCTGTGGGCATCTCGAATGAACGGGCACATAATATTTTGCATCAACATTTGGACCATGACAAAGCTATCCGCAAGATGGGTGCCGCGATTGCTCACGCTTGACCAAAAACGAAATCGTGTGAAGTGTTGCAAGGACGGTTTGCAGCTGTTCCAGAAGAATCCGCAGGACTTTAAGCGTCGTTTCGTCTCTGTGGATAAAACATGGATACATCACTACATTTCTGAGACCAAAGAACAATCTAAACAATGGGTTACCAAGGGGGAATCTGCGCCAAAAAAGGCGAAGACCGTTCCTTCGGCCGGAAAGATTATCACGACTGTCTTTTGGGATTCGCAAGGAATAATCCTCATCGACTATCTGGAAAAGGGTAAAACTATTACAGGTGCATATTATTCATCGTTATTGGACCGTTTGAAAACCGAGCTGCAAGAAAAACGCCCACGATTGGCCCACAAAAAAGTCCTTTTCCATCACGACAACGCACCAGCTCACACCTCAGCAGTTGTAGTTGCAAAATTAATGGAAATAGGGTTCCAACTCGTTTCACATCCCCCCTATTCTCCAGACTTGGCTCCCTCGGACTACTATTTCTTCCCCAATATGAAGAAATGGCTGGCGGGAAAAAGATTTTATTCAAACGAGGAGGTGATTGCAGAAACGAATGGCTATTTTTCAGACTTGGACAAATCCTATTATTCGGAAGGGATCAACAAACTAGAGCAGCGTTGGACGAAGTGTATAAGCCTAAAAGGAGACTATGTTGAAAAATAAAAAAGGTTTACCCCAAAAAATTAAGTAGTTTTTATTTTTGCACGGACTTTTCAAACGACCCTCGTATAATGACGTACCTTTAGGTTGATAGAATATTTATGTGAGAATGCGTGCAGTTCAAATCAAGCCCTGCAGGACAAAAAAATATTTTTCTGTACCTACATGCAGATCTGGCGATATTCGGAAATCAGTAAGACGTCCCTTTATGTGCAAAAGGAAGTTAAGAAATCTTATCTAATGATAAACTATCTAATTTTAAACGTTTTGATTAATCCTCTCACTTTGGAAGAAGGATATTATACTGTCTTCAGTCTTGTGAGTTGCTGGGTTCTGTTCTGATCAAGATCTACTGTAGCTGCTGGTAACCATGCAGTTCCTGCCGCTTATCAACCTTCTAAATTTTAAAGAACCAGTTCCTTAAAAAAACCAAAGCCTTCTCTTCTTCATTAATAAATTAGAAAAGGAGCGTTTTTGGCTACTCATCCGTTTTTTAAAGTTTTGATTCAAATCGTCCGTAATTTTTGTAAAATTATATTTCTTAAATTTTTTCATAATATGACAAGCAGAAAACGGAAGTGGACCAGTCACTGCACTATCATGTAATCGTATAATTTAATATTTGGACAAAGTTTTGCTTCCATGCGCCTGCAATGTCTGTTAAAACATTATTCAGAGCACCTAATCTCAAAAGGATCTGTGAAAGTAATAATTCTTTAAAGTAATAGTAAATTTTTAGAATGATGGTTTGATTTTCGACCGTTTTTAATAGATTGTCCTTGGAAATTTTGAGGAGCGGTCAATCAAATTTTGTAGACATATATCTTTTTTCATACAGACTTCTTTTTTTTAAATTTATTTGTTAAGTTACACCAGCGCTAGATACACTATTAGTAACAATGACAATAACTGACACCACTACAAACTCACTAATTGAGGGGAGAAGTTACCCAGTGATAACACTCCCTAAGTCGTCTCCAGAATTAGCTACACTCTTCAGAAGTGAGAAAATCGCGAGGCCACTGGCTGATTTTAATCGCCTAGGAGGATGATCAGGATGATGATGAGATGATAAATGGCGGGCAAGAGGATTGGAATGAAAGAGTGTAAGTTTAGATGAAAAATTTTATGGCTAGTTCGTGCAACCAGGACTTACAAACGGAATTTCTAAGACTGTGTGGATGGTTAGATTTGAAACATAGAGCTTTAACGATAGTGCGAAGAATTTTAGACTGAAGATATTGAATTCATTGAAGATTGAACTCATATCGACGTTTTAAGGCAAAAATTATAAATTTGTAGAGTTACGAGGGTCGTTTGAAAAGTCCGTGCAAAATCAGAGAGATAGCACTACAGGCGCGTATCGAGGTTATGTTTAGTTAGTAGCATCTCTTGGAAGAACACACATCAAGTTTCAGCCAGATCGGTCTATTTCTTTGTGTTTGGCATTCGTTTGAATCGAGGAAGTCGAGTGATTTTCAAAAAAATGGACGAAAAAGAATTTCGTGTGTTGATTAAACACTACTTTATGAAAGGCAAAACGCCTCAGGAGACTAAAGAGAAGCTTGATAAACATTATGGTGACTCTGCACCTTCGATTAGAACAGTTTATAGGTGGTTTCAAAATTTTCGGAGTGGCCATATGGGCACAAGTGACGCTGAACGTTCTGGACGCCCTGTTGAGGTTACTACTCCAGAAATCATTGATAAAATCCATGATATGGTGATGGATGACAGAAGAGTGAAGATGCGTGAGATTGCTAGTGCTGTGGGCATCTCGAATGAAGGGGTACATAACATTTTGCATCAACATTTGGACATGACAAAGCTATCCGCAAGATGGGTGCCGCGATTGCTCACGCTTGACCAAAAATGAAATCGTGTGAAGTGTTGCAAGGACGGTTTGCAGCTGTTCCAAAAGAATCCGCAGGACTTTAAGCGTCGTTTCGTCACTGTGGATGAAACATGGATACATCACTACACTCCTGAGACCAAAGAACAATCTAAACAATGGGTTACCAAGGGGGAATCTGCGCCAAAAAAGCGAAGACCGTTCCTTCGGCCGGAAAGATTATGACGACTGTCTTTTGGGATTCGCAAGGAATAATCCTCATCGACTTTCTGGAAAAGGGTAAAACTATTACAGGTGCATATTATTTATCGTTATTGGACCGTTTGAAAACCGAGCTGCAAGAAAAACGCCCACGATTGGCCCACAAAAAAGTCCTTTTCCATCACGACAACGCACCAGCTCACACCTCAGCAGTTGTGGTCGCAAAATTAATGGAAATAGGGTTCCAACTCGTTTCAAATCCTCCCTATTCTCCAGACTTGGCTCCCTCGGACTATTATTTGTTCCCCAATATGAAGAAATGGCTGGCGGGAAAAAGATTTTATTCAAACGAGGAGGTGATTGCAGAAACGAATGGCTATTTTTCAGACTTGGACAAATCCTATTATTCAGAAGGGATCAACAAACTAGAGCAGCGTTGGACGAAGTGTATAAGCCTAAAAGGAGACTATGTTGAAAAATAAAAAAGGTTTACCCCAAAAAATTAGTAGTTTTTATTTTTGCACGGACTTTTCAAACGACCCTCGTATATGTATGAGCTACATCATCATGATTAATCAGGGGACTAATGGGCCTCAAAATAGGACAGAGGTTGTGCAGAAATTGGGCATGATGACCCCCTAAAAATAAAAATAAATCATCAAAAAAGTTGTACTTCCAGTTTAGGGATTCTCATGCCAAATTTAGGCATCATGGAGGAATGCAAACGAAATATAAAGAGGTAGCCGCAACGTTTTCGCCCTTTAGCTAATTAAGAAAACATTTTTCGCATTTCCTGTACTGCGTGAGCGAATTCTATATCGAGAATTTGGTTAATCGCAATATTTACTGAGTAAAAGTAAAGTAATGCCCATTATTTTAGGCAGGCTTTACCTCCAACCACTAACTCAACATCGGAAATCAAAGATCAACACCGGAAATCAAACCCTATTTTACGTCAAAATGAACGAACGAAAAAACTTACATAAATGGTTGAAAATTAACTTTTCTGCATTACAGGTCGACCATAAAACAAAAAGGAAGTAATGCAATCGTAATATTTTTTAAAAAAAAATAAGAGTAAAGCTATTGCATGCTGCACTATTCTAGTTAACTGCAGCAGAGTGACAATGCCAATCTACTACATTCACTCATCCTTAGCTAAAAAAAAAGAACCATGAAATGTCAAGATGGAAAAAAATGGAATCTTGATAGAATCACGTACACCATCATTGGGATATGCATTTCATCTTCTAGCAATTTAGTAAAGACGCTTTGTAGCCATCTTGTTTTCTTTGCTTTTTTTTAATAAAAAACCAGCTGTTCATGCTTAAAGTCAAGAAAGAAGAAGTAGTAGAATTTCATCGAGTCATCAACTCTTGCAGCTTTGATTTACACACACAGACATACACTCATCTAGCGGCCATGTTCTAGAAAAAACAATGATAGTGCTAATTTTCTTAATAATATTGTTGGTGGTATAAATTGTGGTATTTTTAGTCAAAAAAAAACATCTCTATACATACGTCAAAAGCTGCTGTGAACTCTGATACTAAATATTTTATCAAAAATTGTTTTACGCAGCTTGTGGAGTGAATTAAAAGGTGCCTCCTCTGGCTCGCAAGCCAAGAGGTTATCAACTGCTCTCTGTATCTGAGGAGGCACCTTTGAAGGCACAGTACATACTTCACAAGTTGAGTAAAGTGCATTATTTGATAAATTAAGGAAAATGAAAGATATTGATCACTTAAATATGTGGCAGGAGGTTTCCAATTTCTTTTTGGGTAATTAAACGCAACTCTCCCAAAATTTACCAAATAATTATTAAACCTTCTTGTTTGTAACAGATGTAAAATTAATTTTTAGCCATTTTGTGAATGCTTGAGAACATCTAAAGCTCTTAACATTTGATTTTTCTTAGAAAAATCACTCGGAAAACGAATTATTTCCCGATATTAAGAAAAATTACTAGCTTTACTGCCTTGGCAATATTTTTGGTAGAAAGGGGATGAAAAAATACATGAAAATGACCTATCGCGAGCTCTTCTTTCTCTTTGATAACAAGTTAAAAAATTGAAATATGATTAATAAATACCTGATTTTGAAATGGCCTAACATCTTTAATTTTGAAGGTATCGAATTGCAGTTTCCAGTTTCTTTCATAACTTTTTACACTCTTTAAAACTGTGTATATGAAAACGGGGGTCAACTGCGAACCCTCACTTTTGGTCGCGCGTCAGCCGCGTATGCGGGCAGGAATCTAAAATCAGGTCACATTTTCTGAAACTAGAGGTGACGGACTTCAAAATTGTTCCTCTACCATTTTTTGCTCAGATTAATTGTTTAAGCATGAATTTCATTTGGGCCGTCTTAAAATGAACACCCAGTAGAAGGTTATAGTTACTACGAGTATAATATGAAAACATTAGGCTGTAACACCGCTAAATATATCCTGGATTTTTTTAAAAAGGAAAAAATTTGTAAAAATGAAAAACCCGTATATTAATAGACTTATAAATTTAGAAAAATATTGATAATCAATATCAGCACTTCTTAAAAAGTAAAAAACATAAATATAAATTTTATTTTAAATTATCAGAAATAAACTTTTATTGTAACTAGAAAACTATAAAAAATGTTTCGTATTACAATTGTTTAATTATTTTTAATGAGAAGGATGTGCTTTTTTAGCTTCGCACAATAAATTAAATGTGGGATAAATATTTATTATTGAAGGTCTATATTTAAAGTCTATATTCAATATTTTCTATAATGGAAAGGTACTTTGTTTTTTTAATAAACGTTAAAGTTGAAAATGTTGATTCACATAAGTATGAAAGACTACATGAAAGATAATGATCACTTAAATATGTGGCAGGAGGTTTCCTCCTCTCCCAAAATTACCAATGACAAAAATAGTAAAGATATGATAAAGGAAATGGCAAAAGAACTTTCAAAACTTCGTCAGAGATTTATTTTGAAGATTTATTTTACGTTTCACCAACAACTAAGGATACTAAATTATTGCGGAATATGTTTTATTTCAATTATGATGTCTTAGCTCCTCTTCTTTACACAATCTACTCTGCCGACTAACCTTAATACCTCTATTTACACCTTCGCTGACGACACTGCCATTCTCTCCACACACACTCTGACCCTATCCTCGCAGTACGCTCACTACAGTCCCACCTTCACTCAATAGAACCTTGGTTAGAAAACTGGCGTATAAAAATTAACCCAACTAAGTCTAAATACATAGTCTACACACTCAAACGACAAACTCCACCACCTGTCTTCTTACATCATACACCTATCCCACCAGCCGACCATGTGCGGTACCATGGAATGTACCTAGACCTGGAACCCCCATACGAGACTTAAACGTACCGAACTAAACAAACGATACAAACTTCTAGCCAGACTACTTGACAAACGCTCAAAACTCTCACTCCAGAACAAACGACGACTCTATACAGCTCTTCTCACCACCAATATGGGACTTACGGACTCGAACTTTACGGAACAGCTAAAAAAATTCAATATCAATAGACTGCACGAACACTCCAATCCAAAATACTCCGCCGCATAGTAGACGCTCCATTCTATGTGTTAGCAACCACACAATACATACAGATATCCAAATTCCACTCATCTCCGAACTTGTCAAAATTCGATATACAAATTTTCACCAAAAACTCTCACTTCATCCCCTAACCCTTTAGCTGCAAACTTGTCTTCAACTACGCTACCCTCCAATCCTCGAAGAGACGGCTGAGGCGCCGTTGGCTCCCGTGATCAACTGGGTGACTAATGGCGGCCATCACTGGATGACCGTCATTCACGTCTGCCACGCTATTCATATACACTTATCGCATTTACTTATTGTAACCTGTAAGTACAGGTGTAAATTACATTAAAAGAATAAATAAAATAAAAAAATTATGATGTGCCTAATTTGGATTTGATTGAGGAAATTTGTCAAAACTTTATTGTGCCGAGCCAGTTGTCCCAGTTTAAACCCTTAAGGATCTGTTGATGAACACCGTCAGTTGGTACTCTTAAAGAGTTTAACAAAAGATTCTGTTTTAAAATTCTTTAGTCATTGCCGAACAACCTTGCATCTCATAAATTTAAGCCTGAAGAACTACAAAACAAAATACTTAATACTTTTTGTGAAGGCTTTTAAGTTGTGAAATATGCTTTTAGTATTTATATGCTTGAGTCTTCAATTTAAAAAATTCAAAACTTCTCACTTTTCAAAAACATCTGCATGAATTTTAAATTCTAAATTATTTAAACAATTCCTTCTTTATACATCTCGCAAATATTTTTTTTTTCACATTAATATTTTATTTTGCTTTATCTTTCCATTAATACTCTTTATTTGAGAAAAAAAATAAAGCGAGAGAAATTCCCCATTAAGTTGAGGATAAGTGAAAAGCCGTTACTGGAAACATAATGGATTTTCTTTATTTTTGTTTTTTAATATATTCCTGTGTTTTATCTGCTCTCTCCAATCCTGTTTGTTCAGTTTAAGTGTTCTGTTTTATTTAGATTTATCTCTTTGACCTCATTCTCCGCTACTATCGATACATTACACGTTCACTTCTTTGTTTTACATATGTTTTAGAAAATGAGATGAAATATTCAATAATGTAGCCTGCCTTATCGCAGTGCTCTTCAAACGATTATCGATGTTTGGCTGTATACCAATAAATTTGATAATAATTACAATTTCACTGTTAATTATTTTAAAAAGGCCTTCTCTATCAGATTATCAGCTTTTCTGTTTTGATCCAGTCACCCCCTAATGTTGTAGCTTAAGTACTTTCTTTCTAGTTATCACCATGACAACCGATAATTGCTTGACTTTATTGCAAAAAGAATCAAAACAGTTCCTAAACTCTTGAAAAGTTTCAGTTAATGGTTGACGTCTCTGAAAATTGCCTTCAGCTATTGGGCCATATTTAACATGGCCATAACATTTATTTATTTCAACATCCCTTTTGTTATGATAAATTTTAGATTTTTTATTATTTTAATTCTACGAGTTTAACTTAAAATACAAACATAAACCATAAACAGCCTATTTATAACACTGTTTTATTACCCAAGTTCTTACCTCGCACATGGAACTTGGAAGATAAAAAATCAAAAAAAAGGTAAAAACCGTTAAGGTTAGGTCGTGTGCCTTGCGAGCGAGCAATAATTTCTTATTGTAACTCCTTGTATCTTGTAACGGCTGTTAGTAATTAAACTCATCGTTTAAGCGCTTAAGATTAATTTTTCAGCATAAATGTTGAAAATAAAAATTTAAAAAAAAAAATCGATCATGTTTGTATAATTATATCTGTAATTTGTCATGTTAAATGTTATTGAGAACACTTAACCTTATATATTTATAAAACAAGGCGCGGAAAAACAAACATGGCGCCGCTATCTTCTGTGTAAACACTTCAAAAAAAAAAAAAAATTTAATCTTAAAATTTTATACACGAAAAATAACTTACTAATAATTGCAATGTGATTGGTAGAGATACGAGGGTCGTTTGAAAAGTCCGTGCAAAAATAAAAACTACTTAATTTTTGGGGGTAAACCTTTTTTATTTTTCAACATAGTCTCCTTTTAGGCTTATACACTTCGTCCAACGCTGCTCTAGTTTGTTGATCCCTTCCGAATAATAGGATTTGTCCAAGTCTGAAAAATAGCCATTCGTTTCTGCAATCACCTCCTCGTTTGAATAAAATCTTTTTCCCGCCAGCCATTTCTTTATATTGGGGAACAAATAGTAGTCCGAGGGAGCCAAGTCTGGAGAATAGGGGGGATGTGAAACGAGTTGGAACCCTATTTCCATTAATTTTGCGACCACAACTGCTGAGGTGTGAGCTGGTGCGTTGTCGTGATGGAAAAGGACTTTTTTGTGGGCCAATCGTGGGCGTTTTTCTTGCAGCTCGGTTTTCAAACGGTCCAATAACGATGAATAATATGCACCTGTAAGAGTTTTACCCTTTTCCAGATAGTAGATGAGGATTATTCCTTGCGAATCCCAAAAGACAGTCGCCATAATCTTTCCGGCCGAAGGAACGGTCTTCGCCTTTTTTTGGCGCAGATTCCCCCCTTGGTAACCCATTGTTTAGATTGTTCTTTGGTCTCAGGAGTGTAGTGATGTATCCATGTTTCATCCACAGTGACGAAACGACGCTTAAAGTCCTGCGGATTCTTCTGGAACAGCTGCAAACCGTCCTTGCAACACTTCACACGATTTCGTTTTTGGTCAAGCGTGAGCAATCGCGGCACCACCCATCTTGCGGATAGCTTTGTCATGGTCCAAATGTTCATGCAAAATATTATGTGCCCGTTCATTCGAGATGCCCACAGCACTAGCAATCTCACGCACCTTCATTCTTCTGTCATCCATCACAATATCATGGATTTTATCAATGATTTCTGGAGTAGTCACCTCAACAACAGGGAGTCCAGAACGTTCAGCGTCACTTGTGACCCATATGGCCACTCCGAAAATTTTGAAACCACTTATAAACTGTTCTAATGGAAGGTGCAGAGTCACCATAATGTTTATCAAGCTTCTCTTTAGTCTCCTCAGGCGTTTTGCCTTTCATAAAGTAGTGTTTAATCAACACACGAAATTCTTTTTCGTCCATTTTTTGAAAATCACTCGACTTCCTCGATTCAAACGAATGCCAAACACAAAGAAATAGACCGATCTGGCTGAAACTTGGTGTGTGTTCTTCCAAGAGATGCTACTAACTAAACATAATCTCGATACGCGCCAGTAGTGCTATCCTCGTACATACAGGGTGATCCATTCTAAAACGCACCAATCGCTAATAACGTTTTAGGAAAGCAGAATTTCTAAAAAAAATCCACAAAGTAAACTATAGGTTTTTTTTGGCTCTAGTTTTCAAATTTTTTACCCCTGATGCTGTATCTTCATTTTTGGCGGAGTTACGGCCAAAAACCTGATTGAGGTTTCACAAGGACCACTGGTTTTCACAATGATTATGAAAACTACATAAAAAAAAAACTGTGGAAAATGCCGTTGACCCCGTTTCGATATCCGTAATATTTGTCGAGATATTTATGATCTAAGTTACAATTTTATCTATTCGTGATCGGTTTTGAATATTAATTTTCCACCAGAAATACCTTTCCGAGTAAGTGTCTCCAGATTCCTGTGGATTTGTTAAAAAAAGTAGTCACTATTACTATTCACTTCCGGTGGAATCGATTTGCAACTAATTGTTATTCAAAGTTGTTCAAGAGATAGCTTTAAAATTGCACATTAATTTAAACAATAAAATTTGGAACAATGAAAATGTGATTAGTACCGTAATGTTGGATGTCTTTGATTTTATCCATTGTAGCGTGCACATTCATTGATTTTCCTGGCCAATTTCTGATCTACGTTCATCATTAGAGCTAGAATAATTTATCTCTGTTGAATGAATTAAAGTTCGAAAGCGGTCAGGGATTCAAGAAACATAAATCTGCGAGCTACGACGAAATAAATCATAGAAATAGATCTATGTTTTGAAAGCACACACTCACAAACGCATATATGTTTATATACAATTTGGGAAAACCTACTCAAAGCTCAGAAAAAAAAAGTGCAAAATTCTATTGGAAATCCAAAAATCGAAATTCTGCCCAATAACATTATTTGAGGATCATGTATGTAACATGATGAAGTGGAAAAACTAATCAGTAATATAGATTTAATATTTACAGAAATCCATAATCATAAAATCTATTTCTCCATTAGTTATAATATATGTAATTAAAAAGTCTTTATTAAAATTAATTACAGTCAGCTGTTTCAGCAATAACAAAGTGCCGCTTGATCTAGACGGAAGTACTACAGCTCTTCCTCCCTCTCGGCACGCTCACAAATATATATATATATATATATATATATATAAAACATCTTAATAAAACTGAATATTCTCTATTTAATTAAATAGAAAGGAAGGAACAGTTGAACTGCTTTATTGCATTTTCTTAGCTAGCAACGCTCCCGTCAATTAAAATTGAAGCAACTATAAAATTTAGTTAAACTATTCAAGTACTAAAGTCAATTATTCACGAAAATTAAACATCCAAAATGGTTTGAATAAATATTTTTGTTACAAAAAACTAGATAAAAAATTGTAAACATTCCACCAAAAGTTATCTTAAGATATCGATGGTAATGACTGATGATCGATGACTTGGTTACGTGTTCTGAAAGTACTGGCCTTTACGGAATGAAACTTACTTCCTGCCCACTAATTAAAACCACTCAATTCAATTAGGCCTGTTCAAAAACAGACACAAAAATAGGGTTTATAATTAATTTACTTTAACAAAACAAAGAAGGGTTTAGGTCAATTAACGTGTACTGGATTCCAACGTGGAGTTCTTCGGTTCGAATCCAAACCCTTAGCCCTTAGATTGTACTGAAGAAAAGCTATGGGCGTCAATGCCCTCAAATGATGACGCGCCTTGAAAAATGCCCCACAAAAAAAAAAATATAAATAAATAAATAACTCGAGTTAACCTAATCTTTCCTGTTGGTGTAGAAAAATAAAATCGTTACAATTTGAGCCACTTTTTTTTAAAAAAACTGCCCGGTACGTCATTACATAAATTTCCGGCGGAAATTCATACTAAAAAATGCGAAATTTAGCATTCATTACAAAAATATTAGTATCATAAAATTTTACGCATTTTAACAAACTTGGGCAAAAAGTTCAGCGCGGTAATTGGACGTATGTTATTGAAATTGGAATCAATAATCGATTAGTTTTATATTTAAAGGTTAGCGGGCCAAACCTCATTCAATAGGCAGGCTGACAACAAATTGGCGTCACAAGGTCCAGCGAAAATTACCATAATAGTAATAAAACTATATGTTTTATGACTCCTGTAATAAAATATGATGTAAAGCATTACATCCAATCATCTCCATAAATTTGTACACAATCCAAGAGTTACTTGAACTTTTTCTAATATTTCTGGCACGTGACGACTCAATAAGTTTCATTTTTCAAATTTTTTCTTTCACAATTCGAACTTAATGTTTTACATACGATTAAAGAGTACACAATTTCTGAAATGACACTTTAAATGGTAGCTTAACGTCTACCCTTCGATAAAATGTCCCAAAATTAATTTTTTATAGAAATGTATCAACAAGAAGCTACTAGAACTACATTAAAACATTAAAAATCAACACGATTACTACAATTATATTTACGAGCGGTAAACGATAGTAAAAAAAGGATGATAAATCGATTATCGTGAGAAATAGTTACAAGTTTCGTTTTTAAGCAAACTACACCAGCCGTCTAGATAACGTTTCCCACTACTTCTCCGAGCCTTTATCTCTTTCACTCTCTAGTATACGACTCTATTACAGATAAGCAGTGCTGTTACCTGACTAAGTTGAATATATTACAAATTAGTTTTTATACAAATATTTCAGTTTAAATTATTTGCGTTTTAATTGTTGCTAGTTCCTTTAAATGACTTCATTTACTGATTAATTGATTTACAGCCACAGTTTAATCATTTTATTGATTAGGCCATCGAATTATAATAAAATTATAAATTATATGCACAGACAAAAAAATATAAAATTGATTTTTTGTAATTAAAATTAAACTATCGCGTAAATTGAACAATTACATTGAAGGAAATTTACATTTAGTAAAAGGCGCAACGGTAGCCGAGTTGTTAGAGGCAAGTCCCGCAAAGCTAAATTGTACTGTGGTACTGGGTTCGATTCGATCCATAAAACTAAGTAACTTTTAATTACCATTAAATGTCATTAAATAATGGTAAAGCAGATAGTTAGAGCGTAGGCCTATAGAGCCAGATATCGTAGGTTTGCTTCAAGTACTTAGGCGCCACGGATAGCCGAGCGGTTATAGGCTAGACCCGCACAGCTAAGATGTATTGCGGTACTAGTCTAGCCCTTGGATTTTATTTAATGGTTAATATGAGAAATTTATAGTAAAGTATGTTAGGCGGTGATAGGCTAGACCCGCAAAGCTAAGATGTATTGCGGTACTAGTCTAGCCCTTGGATTTTATTTAATGTTTAATATGAGAAATTCACAGTAAAGTATGTTTGCTAGGAGGTTATAGGCTAGACCCGCAGAGCTAAGATGTATTGTTGGTTTAGTGGGTTCGATTCCCAGGGTCTAGGTCTTGGGATTTTATTTAATGGTTAATAAAAGAAATTTATAGTAAAGTATGTTTGCTAGTCGCCTCCGTCCACAACACCTGGAAAATAGACTGCACATACTACACACACCTGATTGTCCATCTGATTTCTTCAATAATAGATCTGGTGCCACAGTTAAACGACTAAACATGGCACCTAACTACACGCAAAAGATGAGCCATAACTAAACTATGTTAAACGTCTTTAACGTCCATTTCTTCTTGATTTATTAGAAGACGATCTAAACTGTCGACGAAGGCTGATTTAATGTAGACCTACGGACTAAAATTTTTAGGCTAAGCCAAGCAGACTAAATGTACGGAGAATTCAGGCAATTTAATTTAGGTTATTGCCACAAATAGAGTTGATGCTCCTTTCTACGTCAAAGCTAAGATGTATTGCGGTACTAGTCTAGCCCTTGGATTTTATTTAATGGTTAATATGAGAAATTTATAGTAAAGTATGTTTGCTAGTCGCCTCCGTCCACGACACCTAATTTGGTAGGAAACCCAGAGTATTGCACAAAGTCTGTATAAGTGTTCACACCAGTTTTTATTAACGGTGAAAACAGCATTCTAAGTGAAAATATTATAATACAACTTTATTAAACATTGTAATAAATCAAGTAAAATGCCATTGGTAAGGAAAAAAAATGAACTGGCGCAATTAAAATGTTTAATAGCCGGTTATATTATACTCTACACTTTAGAGCAATAAAATTTTTATGATTTAACAGTTTTACTGGAACATTTGTAATAGCAACTAAAACTAGGCGTGCAGTAGTAAAATGGTGTAATAGAAATAATTAAAGTTACAGAAGGTGTTTTCAAGAAAATAGCGGAAAATCTGTAATAAAATGGGTTTTCCCTTAAAACTATAAATATTAGCAAACCATTTTAATTCTGGCTGGTGGGACTGGCAGAGCTCGCAAGGTTTCTCTTCAGAAAATATGTAGCGCATTTCACCACAAATAATTCGGGTGTGCCTTTTATATGCCAACCTTATCTGGCTAAATAATCTGATCTTATTTATGTGACATTTTAATGCTAAATAATTCTCAGGTAAACCAAAGGAAGAAATATTCCTGTGCCATGGATTATAAAAGGAATTTAATACAAATTCAATGTCTGTACTGACCAAATGGTTTCTCAATCTAGACAAAATGTTGCTTTTTATATTTCTTAATAAGAGCAGGATTCTGTTCCGACCAAACATTGTCGGCACCCAACAAATAAAAGCAGCTCCTAAGCTCGGAAACCCAGTTAAAGAGTATAAATCATTTTAATTCACAAGGATATTGCTAAGGGATTTATTAAAAAGGAGAAAATAAATAAATATAATTAACGCTTTTCCACAGATATGTCTTAACCAAAATTTTCCCGAATAAAGAAAAAAATGTTTCGAATCAAAGTGAACTCAATGAATTGAATAAGTAATAAGAACAAAGTAAAATAATATCGTAGGAAAAACTTAAAAGAAAATGTCTCAAAAATTTGAAAAATCCATTTAACAAAGTACCATTTCCAGTTGGAAATTTGAAATAATCGATATAATTCTCCTGATAATAGGAGAATGAAAATTGTTAACAGAGTATAAACCAAACTATCGAATTGTGGAGTTATCGAACAAGCTAAGTTAGTATCATCTTTGTTAAGATCAAAACAGCATAGATACCCTGATTAATTTTAAACGTAGCAGTGAAGGGGAATCCAGACCAAAAAGGGGGCAAAAAGGAGGCTAGTAGAACCTCTTGTAACAAAGAGTGGGCATTCATAAAACAGAGCTCACTTTTAAAGAGGGTTTCAACTGATAAACCGCGTACAAACAACACACTTACACTTAGAATTAGTAGATAAGTGGAGGAGAAGAGTTGAAGAGAAGAACCAGACAAGAGGAGAAAGAGGAGAGAGTAAAAAAACAAGATCTACAGGAACAGTTATTAAGGAACATGACCAGACTAGCCGAGAGCAGAAGGAACAGCGGCAAGACGAGACGGGAAATGTTACAGGAGATTATTTACACAGTTCGACTGGCCGCCGGAACTGGCAGTCCTCTGGTTGTTACTGGTATGACGTTTCTCTATATATTTATAAAATATTTATTAACAGTTATTATGATTTATAAAATGGATTGAAATAATTATTTGCACTTTTATTTACAAGGATAGTGTTTCAGTCTTTTGTTTCATTGCATAAAAGCAACTATAATATTTACAAGTAACAGATGCAACGAATATGATGCCCCAGCATCATGCTATTCACGCTTCTTTTTTTTCTTATTCAGTTTGAAAAATTCAACTTTGTAACTGTATTTTCTCTTACTAGAATTATTCAACCAATTTTCTGAAAAGTTGCAAGTTTTTTGGAAGGGTTGCATTATTGCACTCTAAATTTGGATTTAGAAAGTGAATGTGCTAATAATCTGATCGTTAAGGCTTTAATAATTGGATAGTACTTTAGATTCAGGCCGTTTTATAATGACGAAAACAATGGGGCATCAAAATGTAGTCATTGCTGTTGGTAGAGTTCGTCGTTTTCGATGTCTAATTCACTAAGCTAAAAAGTAGAAATATCTGTTGATCAAATAGAACACATTAAAATCGACCTTTTAATGATAAGAAAGTAAAAAATATTATAAAAATAAGAATATATAGGTTTCGTGACCGTAAATTGTTAAAGTTAGGAATTGAAGATTGGCGAGGAATCGGTCAAACAAAACAAAACTCGTCTTTTTGCCAAATATATTGTCTTCTTCAGAGCGTGGCTATGCGGGTTGAAGAAGACAATATATTTGTCGAAACGTTGGCAAAAAGACGAGTTGATTTATTTGACCGATTCCTCGCCAATCTTCAATTCCTAATATTATAACAATTAATAAGTATAAGCCCAGAAGATAACAGAGTCCCTGATCGTAAACTTGGGGAAAAATTTTTTAAAAAAACTATTACTGAAATTGGTTATAATCTTTTGTCTATTTGGCTAGTACTACATCAAAGTAGGTTATGCGATTTTGGCAAAACGTTCGTCCGTTTATAGGATGTAGAGGTGAACTTACATCCTCTGGCAATCCTTTTACGAGTTTTACAAGAAAACCTCAGCCAAAAAGTTGATTGTCTAATTGCTCAGCAGAGTCATAAAATGGTACAATTGCTGGTGATGATTTCTTTAAGCTCTGCTCGTCTATCGTTTTTTTGATGAGAGAGAATAGTTTCAACATGATCGCTAGTTGTATACATGGGATACTCGTCAAACCAATCGTCAACTTTCATCATGTTGTTAGAGGGACTAGAATCGGTCGCACATTCTCACCACAAAGGAACAAAGGAAGGAAGTCATGCATGTTTGTATATTTGTTCGTTGCTGCTGGTCCAATTCTGGCCATCACAAATCAATTTTCTAGCTTAAATCGTCATTGAAGATGAAAAGCGGTACCACTGTTCTGGTAAAGAAAGAACTTGGTTAAACTCAGATAGGAAACCAAGACTTCAAACTCAGGAAGATGTGTTAGAAACTATGTAAAGATGGCAACTCAACAGTAACGTCTAAATCGATGAAACGAGGTCATCGTCCAAAATAATATAGCGCTCGATTTCATAGCACAAATAAACCAAATCACCCACCCAGCTAATCCGAGTTCTCCAGTAAAACAACCTATTCTCCAGATTTTGCCCCCTTCAAAAAGGATAAACTTTTTCTCCTTCAACACGAAGAAAAGCGATTTTCATAAATTTTCTAATCAATACCAGCTAGTGTTTTCAAGAAAACTAATCTAGATTTTTCCAAAAGTAGTACCAATTGGACAAATGACCTTTGTAATGTTCTATTTAAATAATTCTGTGCTCACTTAAGGCACTAAATAAATTCATTCTTTCAGATCGCACTTCCGGTCCGCTGACTTTTAACAGCAATTATGAACATCAATTCATCAATTCAACATCAATTATGAACATACCTCAAGCTATAAAGAATAAGGTGATTTATTTAGCAGCAATATTCAGCCCAAAAATATTTACTCTTTCAATATCGAAAAATATAATTTCTTTTTTGCTTATCACGTATATAAATTTGATTCATCTTTTAGGTTTCCTGTAATAATGTTAGAATTATTATTGTAAAGGGAGAGCATTTAATTTGTAAATAATAATTGAATAATTAGTAGGAAAAAAATGCAATTGTTAAGTTAAACTGCTGACGGCACGGCTGGTAGCGGCCGAGAGCAATGTACCGCGTGAGAGAGAGAGAGAGAATAGCGAGCGCGTGGTGTATAGTGTATAGACACCGGCAGAGTTAGTTAGAGTGTGTGAGAGGAAACAAGTGTTATGCGTTTGATGGGATTGTTTTGCTGTGAGTATTGAACATAAATTTTTACGCATTGCTTCCGGCCGAGGCTAACTGTTGCCGTAGTGAGGGAGAAGTACATTTGCTAGAGTGTAGATTAACAAAAGATAACCGATAGTATTAATAATAATAATAGTAATAATAATAATAATAGTAATAATAATAATAATAGTAATAATAATAATAATAATAATAATAACAGTAATAATAATGGAATGTTTGAGAATAAGGGCCCAACTTTGTTGATTTAATTTGTAATTTGCCTATTTAATCTTACTTTTATGTTATCTTATAGTTTCTTCAGTTTCGTTTATATTTCTATTGTTAATTATGTTTTTGGAAGTATTAGTTTGGTTTTGTATTAATGAGCTCAACTCTTTGTATGCGATTTTCTAATTGGTGTATTGGGACCAACAATAAATCAGTGTATTCATAGCCTGACGAGTTATTTGTACCCCCCTGCTGAGCGAGCGAAATTCCCCTTGCCCTGATCGCCCTTAGCGGCGCTCGGTCACAATTCTGGTGTCAGAAGTGGGATCTCTATGCCACTAACGGACCCTACCATGGAGGCTCTGAGGAGGGAGGTGGAGGAATTACGCCGAGCCAATCGTGAGTTACAGACCCTAGATGAGGAACGTTTACGCATGGAGGGGGAGTTAACCACGTTGAGGACAATGGTAGGCACGGATGGCCCTTCCTTAGCGAGCGAGCGTGAATCGACTGGTCATTCCGGGCGGAGGGAGATGGGCTTACAAGCCTTGATCAAGCCATGGTCGGGGGAAACCGGGGCGCCCCCAGCGAAGGACTTCCTGAACGAGATAGAGATGGTGGCGGAGAGTGGTGCCTGGACGGACCACGATAAGAGGCTGATCTGTAAGCTAAAGACGACAGGCGCAGCTGCTGTGTTTGTGTCGAGCCACCCTATATTTTCCGCTGCGGTGTCCTCCTTTGAGGACTACAAGAGAGCCATCCTGGAAAGATTCCAGGACCACCGTACCCCTGAGCAAAACTTACTCGCGCTCAACTCAGTGTCCCAGCGTCGTGGGGAGGGTGTCCGAGAGTTTGCGGATCGCTGTAGGCAATTGGGGGAGTTTGCTACTTCTCACTCGGGGAGCGGGGAGCAGAAGCAGTGGGAGCGCAATTTCATGGAGCGAGTGGTCCTCGCTGCGTTCATCCAGGGCCTCGCGGGTGAACCGGGACGCCAGTTACGCTTTCATCCCCCCACAGGCTTGGCGGAAGCTGTGAAGCGAGCGCATCTGGTTGAAGAGGCGGAAAGCGGGCCCGGCATTGCTAGATCCACCCTGGAGAGGGGGATATATGCCATAGCAAGAAACGCGGATAGTAGCTATGGGCGCCGGGGGAGATGTTTCAACTGTGCACAAGAGGGGCATTTTGCGCGGGAGTGCCCCCGCCCCTACCAGTCGCCCCCTCGTGAGTGGAAAAGCTCGAGTACTAGTGATAGGGTGAGAGAACCACGGGCGAGGGGTGTGAAATGTTATACCTGCGGGGAATTGGGGCACATCTGTAGGATGTGCCCGAAGAGAGCTACACCTGGATCCGTGAGACCAGACTATGCTGTTAGGGAATCCAACTATTTGGAGGCTGCCCCAAAATCCCTCCTCCCGCAGTCAGCCCCACCTGCGGGAGGGATGCCACCACGGGGCCAAGATACAGGATTATAAACGTTGCCACTCCCAGCTCCAGATTCATCAGGATCCCGGTGAAGCTCTCAGGAGAGACCAGGACCTTGCTCGTGGATACGGGGGCGGGTGTTTCCATCTTGCGGCAACCAGTACCGGGGGTTCCGTTGTTAGAGAGTGGGGTGGTAGCACGGGGTGTGACGGGTAGCCCCGTTGGAGTCAAGGGAGTACAGCGGCTAGACTTGATGTGGCGGGGTCAAACCATCGCCCAGGAGTTTTTAATAGCGGAGATAGATGTTGAGGGAGATGGCATTCTAGGGATCGATGGTATGGCTGCTTTGAAGATGAGGCTGGATATGCGGACGCGTGAATTGGTAGGAGATGAGGGGGAAGGAGCCTCGGATGGACAGGAGAAGGTGTTACTCGTAGGGAAGGGTGAACCTCAATCCAGAGTTGAGAGAAATGAGTTCCCCGAGGACGAGGAAGAGAGAGATGGGTCGGGAGCCGTATACCTGGTCGCGGCAGAAAAGATAAGGATCCCACCCCGTTGTGAAGTGTTGGTACGTGGTAGGGCCTCCGGCTGGCGCTCAGGCGCCACTGTGCTGGTGGAACCCTACCCAGCAGAGACCAATCGGGACTGGTGTGTAGGCAGAGGGATAAGTCAAGTAGTTGATGGCGCCGTGTGGGTGCGGATGGTAAATGTATCGCAAACGGAAGTGATGATAGGGAAATCTGAGAGGCTAGGGTGGGTGACGGAAATAGAAACTCAGGGAAGCAAGTGGGTCGGCGTTTGCCAAGAGAGTGGCGGGGTTCCCAGAGCCCGTGAAGGATTGGGAAAGCTCCTTGGGGACAAGCTAGGCCATTTACGGGGGAAGGAACGAGACCTCTTGGCTACGGTTCTAGCCCAGTTTGAGGATGTTTTTCAGGACCCGGACACATCCTCGCTAGGGTGTACTTCCCAAATCAAACACACCATTAATACGGGAAATGCGACCCCTATTGCGAAGCGCCCTTACCGGGTGCCATACCACCAACGTGAAACTATTAAGGAGCTGGTTGACGACATGCTGACGAAAGGCGTAATTGAACCGTCTGACAGTCCATGGTCGGCACCAGTGGTGTTGGTACGGAAGAAGACCTCCGATGGATCGGTGAAGTACCGGTTTTGTACCGATTTCCGGGCGTTGAACGCTGTAACGAAGGTTCCGGTTTATCCGCTACCAAATATCAATGAGACGCTAGAAAGTCTGGGAAGGAGCCGCTATTTCAGCACCTTGGATCTGGCCTCGGGCTATCACCAGATCGAAATAGCTACGGAGGACCAGGCAAAAACCGGATTTTCCACACCCGAGGGGCATTATCAGTACCGTCGGATGGCTTTCGGCCTGGCGGGGGCTCCTGCTACGTTCCAGTTACTGATGGACCGGCTATTAGCGGACCTTAAAGGAGTAACATGCTTTGTATATCTGGATGATGTGATCATCCATAGCGCGACGATCGAAGAACATGCCGAGAGACTAAGTGGGGTGTTGAGCAAACTGAGAGAAGCGCACCTAGTGGTTAACCTCGCCAAGTGCCAATTCGCTACGGAAAGGGTTTGCTACTTAGGGCACGTTGTGAGTCGGAGGGGAGTTCAAGTGGATCCTGAGAAAGTAACTGCTGTGAAGGACTTTCCCCCTCCTGGCAATGTTAGAGAGCTACGCTCGTTTCTAGGGCTAGTAGGTTACTACCGGAGGTATATCTCAAGGTTTGCGGAAAAAGCCCGACCCCTAACTTATCTGACACGCCTAGACCAGCGGTTCCAGTGGGGAGAGGCAGAGGAACAAGCCTTTCAGGGCCTAAAGGATGAGCTATGCAGCGATTCGGTGTTAGCATATCCAGATTTCTCACTACCCTTCATTTTAGCTACTGACGCTTCAGGAGTTGCCCTCGGGGCGGTACTGTCTCAGCTACAAGACGGGGCGGAACGGCCCATTGCTTATGCAAGTCGCCAACTGAATAAGGCAGAACAAAATTATAGTACGACCGAACGGGAAATGCTAGCGGTCGTCTGGGCCACGAAACACTTTAGGTGTTATTTATACGGCCGGCCCTTCAACCTGATCACGGACCACGCAGCGCTGCGGTGGCTTCTCACAGTGAAAGACCCATCATCGCGTCTAACTCGATGGCAGCTCCGCCTAGCGGAATTTCAGTATGAAGTGTTTCATAAGCCTGGGCGTAAAAACTCCAACGCCGATGCGCTGAGTCGACGGGTGGCCACGATAAACGGGGAAGCGGATTCGGGGAGAGGGACGATCCGGGCGCTGCAATTAGCGGACGCGGACTGTGTGCACTTTAAGAACACCAACACAGCTCAATGCGTCATGGATCTGGACGGACTATTATATAGATTTGCGGGGGGAAACGAGCCGTACCAACTGATGGTACCAGAGCCAATGCGGGAGACCATTTTGCAGGAGTGCCATGACTCCCCTTTCGCGGGACACCCCGGACTAGAGAGGACCCTGGCTCTGTTGAGGCAAGGTTATTATTGGCCGACTATGTCTCAAGACGCTAAGAGGCATATAGAGAAGTGCCGGAGTTGCCTGGAACGGAAGACGCCCCAGCAGTTACGAGTACCACTGCAGGTACCATACGCGGCCGGGCGCCCCTTTGAGCAGGTGTCCATGGACATAGTGGGACCCCTACCACGAACAAGGGAGGGTAACATGTACCTCCTTACGATGATCGACCATTTAACGCGCTACGCCGAAGCAGTACCGCTAAAAAGCCAAACAGCCCAAGAGACGGCCCAAAAATTTGTGAACCACTTGGTAGTCCGACATGGAGCTCCTAGTCGGCTACTAACTGATCAGGGACGAAATTTCACCTCGGCCTTGGTAAGGGACGCCTGCGATACGCTTGGAATAAAGAAGTTGTTCACGACCGCTTACCATCCCCAGAGTAACGGAAGAGTGGAGAGGTTCCACCGCACGTTGGTAGATGCGTTATCGCATTTTGTGCGCCGCGATGGGGAAGACTGGGACAGATGGGTGCCCTACGTATTGATGGCATATAATAGTACGCCACATTCTGCGACGGGATTCACCCCGAATTATCTCCTTTACGGCCGAGAGCTGCCGCGCCCTAGCGCACTCGACCCTAGGCCTCGTCAAGAGGTAGATCAAGAAACGAGTTATGCAGAGGCATTACGTGGGAGGTTAAGGGAAGCATACCGGATAGCCGCTGAGACGACCGAGCGGGCCTTCGAGGGACAAGCGGCTCAGTATAATAAAAAGGCGCGGGTACGGAGCTTGGTAGAAGGGCAATGGGTTTACCTACACAACCCCGCTGGACGCCGAGGAGAAGCGCAGAAGTTCCGCAGGCCGTGGGAGGGGCCTTTCCGCGTACAGCGGAGTATCACAGATGTGACATTTGAGATTGCGATGGGCGACGGAAGCACTCGGATGGTGCATATAAATCGCTTGAAACCGGTGGTGGTGGAGGGAATCCCCCAAGAAACCCCGGAGGAAGATGTCCCCACCTCCTTAAGCCAGAACCTAGGAGCGGAGGACACGCACGACTTGTTTTACGAAGGGTTGTCACTCGAAGGGGCGCCGGGGATCGTGGGAGAAGTTGCAGGGAACGGCGTAAGGAACGCCGAGTCTGGACAAACTGCAGAATCCATCGAAGAGGAGCAGACTGAAATTAACACCTCAGGAGGTGACGATCTTTATGCAGGGGTCAACTTGAGGCCGCGGGGTTACCAGCGGGCTGATGACAGAACGGAGACGACAGAACTAGCCACTGAGCTGAACGTGGGAGAGCTCTCCCCGTCGGCGTACTCACCCCCAGATGACACGATACGAGACCCTACATACACCCCAGTCGGTACACCTAGGCTTCCCTGCACTCGCTCGTCCTACGCGTTGCGTTCCCAAAGGAGCCGGGAGGACTGATGAAGTAATCCGGTGTAGGAAACTATTGGGCGGTGGTCGGATGAATTTGGTTGAGCAGCGGAGCTGAGTCCCCGAACGAGGGACGAGTGCTGCTGACCCGGGACCAATGACAAAATTAGCCAACTAGCCTTGACAACCACGATGGGAGGCACCCGCACAGCCATTAGGGAATTAAGGGTAACCACCTCTAACCTCATGCACCTCCTCTTCCTCACGTCCTCCGGAATCTTGAGATCAATACCTTGGAGGCGAAGGTGGAATTGCGGTCGCTCGAGGGTGCCCTCAGCACCCTAGCCAGGAGAAAGTTAGCAGGCTATTGGCCCCAAGTGACTGAGTAGGATAGTGTATAAAGACAGTCAGATATTATCCGAGAGACTATGGTTCGTGTCGGGAACCGCTGCCGGCGGATATGTACCATTACTACGGCATCGCTGAGATAGACGCTGCCTCCACACATGACGACATTCACATCTTGGTGGACATACCCTCGGTGACCAAAGGAAGATATATTTTGACAACTACCGGGTGGACCAATACCCGTGAAGGATCCGATAACTGGACTATACCTGCTGCTACAACCTAAGGCCGACTTCACACTGGTGGGAGTAGACTGAGAGAGCTTCGTGTTTCTGAAAACGGAGGACCTCAGGCACTGTTGGGGAAGGAGTCCACTAATCTGCCCAGCACGATTGCCGGTCTTCTCCCTCCATAGACCGTCTCGCCATACACTACTGTTCAAGAAACTATAAGAGAAGGCGAACCCCTTGTGAGCGTGGCGGATGCTGGTAACGAGATTCAAGCTTACGTAGAGCTGGAGGGAGGAGTCGAACGAGTGGTTATACAGTTTGCTCGAGCCAGTCAAGCTGAATTGCACCGCCGTGGCATGAGGGCACCCACCGACACAGAGAGATCCTGGAGACAACCAACCAGCGAATGCAGGGGCACCACTTGTTCCCTATCGTCCGCCGAGCGTGAAGACGCGAAGCTCCGGAGAGCCCGGTGGAGAGTTGGGAAGTGACAAGCGAGTGGTGGGTCCTCCGCAAGGCGGTAGAACCCACTTTAACGGGGGGGTAAGTGTAAAGGGAGAGCATTTAATTTGTAAATAATAATTGAATAATTAGTAGGAAAAAAATGCAATTGTTAAGTTAAACTGCTGACGGCACGGCTGGTAGCGGCCGAGAGCAATGTACCGCGTGAGAGAGAGAGAGAGAATAGCGAGCGCGTGGTGTATAGTGTATAGACACCGGCAGAGTTAGTTAGAGTGTGTGAGAGGAAACAAGTGTTATGCGTTTGATGGGATTGTTTTGCTGTGAGTATTGAACATAAATTTTTACGCATTGCTTCCGGCCGAGGCTAACTGTTGCCGTAGTGAGGGAGAAGTACATTTGCTAGAGTGTAGATTAACAAAAGATAACCGATAGTATTAATAATAATAATAGTAATAATAATAATAATAGTAATAATAATAATAATAATAATAATAACAGTAATAATAATGGAATGTTTGAGAATAAGGGCCCAACTTTGTTGATTTAATTTGTAATTTGCCTATTTAATCTTACTTTTATGTTATCTTATAGTTTCTTCAGTTTCGTTTATATTTCTATTGTTAATTATGTTTTTGGAAGTATTAGTTTGGTTTTGTATTAATGAGCTCAACTCTTTGTATGCGATTTTCTAATTGGTGTATTGGGACCAACAATAAATCAGTGTATTCATAGCCTGACGAGTTATTTGTACCCCCCTGCTGAGCGAGCGAAATTCCCCTTGCCCTGATCGCCCTTAGCGGCGCTCGGTCACATTATTATTATTTCTTTTAATAAAAAAAAAGTACGTTTAATGTTCCACTGCTATCAGACATGTCTGTTCTTGACACGTGTTCATTCTACGATATCACTTATCAGGCACAATTAATATTACAAGTGGCTGGAAGTGATTAATAGTTCGATTACTTCACGTTATCAATTTAAATTGTCATTTAGTTGAAGATAATTATTTTTCTGGTCGAGGAAGTGGAAAAAGCTCTTACGCTGGCCAGTTTTTCTCTCACTTCCGGAATCTCCCACTTCTTGCCATATCTATTTCTCATACCAAACCAATAAAATATAGAGAGCTGCCTCTATTGAGAGAACGGCATCACCAAGGAACTCGTCAAGTCATACTCCGTACAACAGATCATCACAAATAGATACTCGAACACCCAAACACACAGGAATTTGTAGACCAAAGAGGAAACAATGTTCAAAAACCTTCATGAATTGGCTTCCGGCAGAGAATAATTGCCAATTAAATCCGTTAGTCTTGCTACTACCAATTTAATGCACATTATAGGACAGATTGGTCTGTGGTCCCCGTGCGCGATCTCCAAGAATAAACAGCCATTTAGATTTTGGCACAGTTGGAAAAAAAAAAAATCTACCCAGCTTTTCGTGAGAAAACTACGCTTTTCGGAAAAAGTTCAGAGAGAAATTCGATTAGATGAACCCCATAGCCTCTAACAGGAAGAGTGGTAATATGCCAGATAAGTGGTGATAAGTCGGAAGACAATTGCCTGGAGAGGGTTTGTTTATTCTGACCCTGTTTGAGTGCGAGACGTCCTAAATAAATTTCCAACCTCTCACATCCTGTTCGATTTCGATGCGATAACTAGTTTGCGATATGAAACCTTTATCGATAAGTTAAAAAACGTCTGGAGTTAAATATACATATAAAATACCTCTTCAGTAACATGGTCCTGCTATCGATTAGAAGATTATGATAACCTAATTTACAAGAACCAAAAATGTAATATAAAGTAAAAAGCTCACGGCGATTTCCATTTTTTAAAATAGTTTTCCGCACATACACTGACAAACATATCAAGGGAACCGATAACGAACGCCATATTTCCTCTAACAGATAGTTTTGGTTTTCGACCGTTGTTAATTGATGATTTTTGGCAACATTAGACGTGCGATCGATAAATTCACAAAACTAATTTCCTTCTTCACACCAACGTTACAGTAAATTTATTACCTTCTTCAGGATGCTGAAAAATTTGTGGAGTTTAATGTTAATGCTACATCATCATAACTTTTAAAACGTTGGTATGAAGGAAGATATTTGTTAGTAAATTTATTGACCGCGCCTCAATATTCCCCAAAAATCAATAACTAATAAAGATAAAAGCTCATTTTTGTCAGTTGTCAAGGAAACCTTCTTAGAAGTATTCGAACGGAATCACAAATTTGAGTTACCATTTTGAGGCATAAAGCTGAGGCACTCTTTCATTGTTTCAATATTTTATTTACAAAGGTAACTCAAAATCTTTCTATTAAAAAAATAATTTCGATTATTCTTTGAATTGTAAGAATAAAAATTATAATAAAAAGAAATCTAGAAGGAAAAGGTGAGTTAAGAAAGATGAACGTTTTAAGTTAAAAAGAAACAAAGTGGGCCTCAGGTAACCTGGTCTTAAACAAGATAAAAATGGTAGAGGTAAGACCGCTATTGTCACGATTTGTCTAATGACAGCCCTTTAATGCTAGGGTTTTACCTTTGTAAGAATTTACTGGTACTTTTACCTTTGAAAGTGTATACTTTCCACTATTCCCTTTTATCTATTCAACTATATCGACTCAATACTTATAAGCGTGGATAGAAATTTATAAGGAATATAATGCAGCAACGTTTTTGGTTCACCGACGGTCACAATTTCCAACTCTAACGAAAACTTACACTATAAGAAGTTAATAGTATAAATGATTGATTAAACGCCAAAAGGTACACAAATCAGCAAGTACCCAACATTTCATTAATACTTTTAATGATAAGAAAGTAAAAAATACAGTAAAAGCTCCTTATTCGCGCTTCCTTCATTCGCGTTTTCACTATTCGCGGATTAAAAAAATGCGACCCAATTCCTATATTCG
Organism: Rhodnius prolixus; assembly: GCF_049639745.1. Taxonomy (NCBI): domain Eukaryota; kingdom Metazoa; phylum Arthropoda; class Insecta; order Hemiptera; family Reduviidae; genus Rhodnius; species Rhodnius prolixus. The sequence continues at coordinate 5,083,370 of NW_027411583.1, read as the reverse complement.
CGGATATTCGCGGAAGTACACTATGATAATAAAAGGATTCCAATAGGTATCCAACCCAATATCCTTTGTAAATGCCGTCAAATGGACTAATAAAAAAAGTAAAATAGATCTTATTACAACTTTGCCTAAAGTATGTTGTTAAATGATATAGCCGAGGACTTTGACATATGCCGCCTTCGCCGCGATCGGTGTTTTTGAGAATGTAAATGCACAGAATGAAAGTAATTGTTCGTGATCCAGCAATAGGAAAAATGGAAGTGGCGTTGCCATTATGGATCGAAGACCGCAATCAAAAAAGGGTGCCCCTGAGTGGTCCAATGGTCCGGGTGAAGGCAAAGTATCTTTACGCTCATTTTAAAGAACCTGATGGTAGTTGTAGTGGCAAGTTCAAACTTTGACTGCAAACAAAAGCTTTTAAAAACTGCCAAGCAAGAGAAAATTACAAAATTCTTCAAACCATTGCCTAAGCCTTAAGATAATTTATCAAAATGTTCAAAAACTTCAATTAAATTGATTTTTTTATATATTAGTTTTTTTTTATTTTGTCAGCTAGGAACGTATCCCCTATAATCCCATATAAATTACCATTCCGTATTCACGGTTTCTGTATTCGCGGCATATTTATGGAACATACGAGGGTCGTTTGAAAAGTCCGTGCAAAAATAAAAACTACTTAATTTTTTGGGGTAAACCTTTTTTATTTTTCAACATAGTCTCCTTTTAGGCTTATACACTTCGTCCAACGCTGCTCTACTTTGTTGATCCCTTCCGAATAATAGGATTTGTCCAAGTCTGAAAAATAGCCATTCGTTTCTGCAATCACCTCCTCGTTTGAATAAAATCTTTTTCCCGCCAGCCATTTCTTCATATTGGGGAACAAATAGTAGTCCGAGGGAGCCAAGTCTGGAGAATAGGGGGGATGTGAAACGAGTTGGAACCCTATTTCCATTAATTTTGCGACCACAACTGCTGAGGTGTGATCTGGTGCGTTGTCGTGATGGAAAAGGACTTTTTTGTGGGGCCAATCGTGGGCGTTTTTCTTGCAGCTCGGTTTTCAAACGGTCCAATAACGATGAATAATATGCACCTGTAATAGTTTTACCCTTTTCCAGATAGTCGATGAGGATTATTCCTTGCGAATCCCAAAAGACAGTCGCCATAATCTTTCCGGCCGAAGGAACGGTCTTCGCCTTTTTTGGCGCAGATTCCCCCTTGGTAACCCATTGTTTAGATTGTTCTTTGGTCTCAGGAGTGTAGTGATGTATCCATGTTTCATCCACAGTGACGAAACGACGCTTAAAGTCCTGCGGATTCTTCTGGAACAGCTGCAAACCGTCCTTGCAACACTTCACACGATTTCGTTTTTGGTCAAGCGTGAGCAATCGCGGCACCCATCTTGCGGATAGCTTTGTCATGTCCAAATGTTGATGCAAAATATTATGTACCCGTTCATTCGAGATGCCCACAGCACTAGCAATCTCACGCACCTTCACTCTTCTGTCATCCATCACCATATCATGGATTTTATCAATGATTTCTGGAGTAGTAACCTCAACAGGGCGTCCAGAACGTTCAGCGTCACTTGTGCCCATATGGCCACTCCGAAAATTTTGAAACCACTTATAAACTGTTCTAATCGAAGGTGCAGAGTCACCATAATGTTTATCAAGCTTCTCTTTAGTCTCCTGAGGCGGTTTGCCTTTCATAAAGTAGTGTTTAATCAACACACGAAATTCTTTTTCGTCCATTTTTTGAAAATCACTCGACTTCCTCGATTCAAACGAATGCCAAACACAAAGAAATAGACCGATCTGGCTGAAACTTGGTGTGTGTTCTTCCAAGAGATGCTACTAACTAAACATAACCTCGATACGCGCCAGTGGTGCTATCTCTATGACTTTGCACGGACTTTTCAAACGACCCTCGTATATCCCGCGAATAAAGAGCTTTTACTGTATTATAAAAATAAGAATATATAGGTTTCGTGACCATAAATTGTTAAAGTTAGGAATTGAAGATTGGCGAGGAATCGGTCAAATAAAACAACTCGTCTTTTTGCTAACGTTTCGACAAATATATTGTCTTCTTCAGGGCCTAGATATTACAAATACACAAATACAAACAATTCAGTAACACAGAAAATCAGTAAAAAAAACAGTAATATAAAAATAAAATACAATAAATTCTTTATAATTAAGTTTCATAAGTAAGTTTTCAATTATTATAAAGAATTTATTGTATTTAATTTTTATATTTAATTTTATTTTTATATTACTGTTTTTTTACTGATTTTCTATGTTACTGATTCTCTAAATTGTTTATATTTGTGTATTTGTAATATCCAGGCCCTGAAGAGGACAATATATTTGTCGAAACGTTGGCAAAAAGAAGGAGTTGTTTTTTATTTCACCGATTCCTCGCCAATCTTGAATCCTTAGCTTAATAATTTACGGTCACGTATATTCATATTGTCACAGACCCTAACGCTGGCTATTTTCATAGATTTTTCTAGTAGCACACCACTTAACTTAGATTGACTGCAATATCTATTTATCTATAATAATCAGACTATTAATCACAGATTAAAAAGAAAAACGTTAAAAAAACGTTTTTAGAAAGGTTACATCAACATACTTTAATGATTTGGTTTATTTATTTATATTTTTAAATAAAAATCGTCAGTTTAAGTTCATTCTTCGATTAAAGTAATTGTTACTTTATGAAGTAGTCAAACGTTTATAATAATAGGTAATAATTATCTGGCTTTATCGCAAATAATATAGTTTTCTTCAACTACATTCTTAATCTAGGTGTTCTTCCCACAATGTTGTATATATGTAATAAACTAGATAAATATATGTATATTTTTAGGGCAGCCAATAAATTATTAATGTATTTTACTGCAAGTACTCAATTAAAGGGACTACAGTAAATTACAATAGAGAAATCAATAATTATTGTTGAATAATTTACTTGTTATTAACTGTGTTATTTGTTCCATTTCAGTATTCGGTATTCAGTATTTCGGCCTGGTGTATAACTGATGAAGAATGGTTCAATGCATTGTTGAAATTCCGAGTTAAAAGGAAATTCCCATTCCGAAGTTTTAAAAAACAAAATCCTTTGGGAGTTCATAGAAAATGGGAAATTGTTAGTAAATGTGTTTTGAGAAAGAAATCGCTAAAAACTTAAAAAACAAAATCTTTTGGGAGTTCATAGAAAATGGGAAATTGTTAGTAAATGTGTTTTGAGAAAGAAATCGCTAAAAACTTAAAAAACAAAATCTTTTGGGAGTTCATAGAAAATGGGAAATTGTTAGTAAATGTGTTTTGAGAAAGAAATCGCTAAAAACTTAAAAAACAAAATCTTTTGGGAGTTCATAGAAAATGGGAAATTGTTAGTAAATGTGTTTTGAGAAAGAAATCGCTAAAAACTTAAAAAACAAAATAAAACACGAGAAAATGGCGGTAAATTCAAAATCAAGAGCAGATATTGGATTTTCGCACAATTACAACTATTAGCTAAAAAGGGACCTTATAAACAATTGCACTGAAGCGGAAGTAGACTTATAAGGGTACTTTGAGCTCCTTAAACAATTGCATGAAATTCTTGTCCAACTCCCAACACTCTCAGGAACTGTTCTCCACAGGAGAATGCAACAAGTGACACAAATAAGATAAATACCAAACTTTTCCACAAAATAATACGTTTTAATAATAGGCTAACCTAGTCGTTAAATAACGGTTATCTCTCATGTTGGAAACATACAAGTTAGCACAACTTATCTCCGGACAAAGGAAAGGTTATCTCTAAGTCAATAACCGGTCGTACAGCACATCGGTTGTCTTTTAAAAGAAATATACACCGTGTTATAGCTATCTCTGTAATATGGAATGCTGGAAAATGTATAGTATATAATTATACTTGTTTTATAATTATTATTATTTTTTTTTGCGTTTATTTGTGCTACAATCAGCGGGTTAGCGCTATAAGTAACAATGATAACAGTGAACAGTAGAAGTAATTGAGTGGAGAAGTTACCCAGTGGTAACACTCCAAAATATTAGGGTATTAGTCACTCTCTTCACTTGAGAGGAGATCACGAGACCATACTGTCTCTTAAGGCATCTTGTCCGGGTTATCAGGAAGGGTTCTTGAAGAAAGAGTTTGAGCTAGAGGATTTATATGAGATTGCAGGCTGAAGTGGGAGTTTTCTGTATCGTTTATTTTTGTTTTAAATCAATTTCTTAATTAGTGGGGATCAAAACTATCTAGAATGTTTACACCAGATTTCATTTTTCCTCGAGAAAAGCTCCAAAGATAATCTTAAAACTTGGCATTACAAAGAGATCCACGTTTATTTGAAAATTGGCATTACAAAGAGATCCACGTTTATTTGAAAATTGGCATTACAAAGAGATCCACGTTTATTTGAAAATTGGCCTTAAAAAAGATCCACGTATATTTGAAAATTGGCATTACAAAGAGATCCACGTATATTTGAAAATTGGCATTACAAAGAGATCCACGTTTATTTGAAAATTGGCATTACAAAGAGATCCACGTTTATTTGAAAATTGGCCTTAAAAAAGATCCACGTATATTTGAAAATTGGCATTACAAAGAGATCCACGTATATTTGAAAATTGGCATTACAAAGAGATCCACGTTTATTTGAAAATTGGCATTACAAAGAGATCCACGTTTATTTGAAAATTGGCATTACAAAGAGATCCACGTTTATTTGAAAATTGGCATTACAAAGAGATCCACGTTTATTTGAAAATTGGCATTACAAAGAGATCCACGTTTATTTGAAAATTGGCATTACAAAGAGATCCACGTTTATTTGCAACTTTTTTTTTGGAAAGATTTATTTTTGGCAGGTGCTCAGAGAAAAGCCCTTTGAGCTTCCCTTAAATGTATCCCCCCCCAAACAATTGTTGAGGAAAATCCGAAAGCGTGATTCTCTAGCTTGTCCTCGTAGTATCATTTTGTTCCTCCTAAGTCTTACAACGACCCGACAGAAGAAGAAGAGAGGCCATGTTTTAGGAGAGAACATTTTCACTTGAATGTTTAGTAACCCCTCCCCTTCATGTTACTACAAATACCCCTCCATTGTATCTTAATAATCCACGTAGAGAGAACTAAAGAGGGCGGCGTTTGGATCAAAAGGATTTTATGTATTCATAAATGACTTAATCCATTCCAGCCTATTTTGAATAAAATCTAGTTTCAAGATATGTATACATTTAATTTGCATATTATATACTTAAAAAATAATTATACTCTTGAATTTAGTTTATAATTCAATTAAGTAATGGACTTATTAAAGTAATTGATGAAAACTTTATTGGAACATGATTATAGTAATGGGTGATGCGTTTCTGAATATATAATTGGTGGAAGTTCGCCGAATCTGGAGGGTAGTTTTCAATAAATATCTTAATTAATTTCATGGCTACATGATGGGTCAACCTGTTTCCTGTCCTACAGGATTTAAAAGGAAACTAAATGTAATTAGTACAGCGATGGGTCCTCAATTTTGATCCAAAGAAAATAATTAACTTAAGCTTATAAAGTTTGAACTCACAACCTATTAGATTTTAACTTATCTCTAACTAATAAGAGAAATATCCGGGCATATGATTTAGAAATAGTAATTTTTATCAAATTTGTCGGGGGGGGGGGGGGTCTGCAGAATTTAGAGTTCGCTAGAAGTTCAAATTAGATTAGGGTGTTCATTTTAAGACGGCTCAAATGCATTTCATGCTTAAATGGTTGTTGTGAGCAAAAAATGGTAGAGGAAAAATTTGTTGCCAGTCACCTCTAGTTTTAGAATATGTGACTTGATTTTTGATTCCTGCCCACATACGCGGCTGACGCGCGACCAAAAGTGGGGGTTCGCAGTTGACCCCTATTTTCATGTACTCAGTTTTAAAGAGTATAAAAAGTTATGAAAGAAACCGGAAACCGTAATTCGATATCTTCAAAATTAAAGGTGATGAGCCATTTCAAAATCTGGTATTTATTAATCATATTTCAAATTTTTAACTTGTTATCAAAGAGAAAGAAGAGCTCGCGATAGGTCATTTTTATGTATTTTTTCATGCTCTTTCTTCTGAAAATATTGCCAAGACAGTAAAGCTAGTATTTTTCTAGTATAAGGGGAAATAAGTAGTTTTCCGAGTGATTTTTCTAAGAAAAATCAAATTTTAAGAGCTTTAGATGTTCTCAAGCATGCACAAAATGGCTAAAAATTAATTTTACATCTGTTACAAACAAGAAGGTTTAATAATTATTTGTTAATTTTGGGAGAGTTGCGTTTAATTACCAAAAAAATTGAAAACCACCTGCCACAATGCTTTTTTTTATTTTTTTTTTTTTTTTGAATTTTGCCTATTATTATATTTTTTCAGTTGTGTAAATAAACCAGCAATTCTAGGCTGACGGTAATTTACCAAGCCGAAAATGCTTTTTGTTTTCTTGTAGCCTTTTATTTAATATAAAATTGTATATATATTTCTACCCAATAAGGCTATTCTATTCTATACTACAGATTAGTCGTTTTTTACAGTAATTCTGCATTGTTGGTTATCTTTGGATGATGTGTAAATAAAGTATTGTTGCCTGGATTAATCTAAAACAATTATTAATTCCTTTTTTTGGTTTTTCTTGTTAATCCAGAAATGAATGAAGCCCAATATTTTATAAAAATAAACCAAATTTATGCAAATGGTATACTGTCAGAAAATAAGACAAGCTGCGAGCTAAAACAACAAAACGGGATTAGAAGAAAGGTTATAGACGTGAATTAATTTTATACTCAACAGGTTATAAAAAGAGTAGGACGAGTTTAATTAACAAACCAAGAGAGAGAAACAGCTAAAATGCATGTATTTAATACTTTAATTAAATTAGTTAATTAAACAGATATTTAAGACAGGCGGATGCTGTGTGAAAGGAAATAGGTGTACAATAAAACTCAATCTTTAAAGGGAAATACAAATTCTTGACAGCCAGAGTGGGGGATGAATCATAACCAACCATCTAGTATAACCTTCTTTGCACTATATTATACATTCATTGCTGCCTTAGGTGGTAAAGGTAAAGTTTGAACCCAAACCCTACTGTTCAATCACACTATCATTCTGTCCCTTTTCACCTTGACTGGCTCAGTTTAAACACTATAAAGACACAACAAATCTCAGCTAACAGTAAAACCTTTATTTTTGTTAATACTTGAACTAAGAAAAGAAGCTGAAATTAAATTTTCTGAAAAATACGTGTACACATAGAGCCAACTTGATTAGTGAAAAAGAAAACTGAGAAAATTCTTTTTAAGAAAAAGTAAAAATTTTAAAACAAGGAATTTTTTATTGCTGAAAAAGTATTCGATCAATTAGCGTAAGATTGCTTAATCAATAAAAATGCAAAAAGGTTTTGAGGCTCTGAGACTTGGTTTAGAATAAACTATATTTTGTCGATTTTGTAATTTCTTTTGCAACAACCTAGATCTGATAGATTTTGAGAAAAAAGTTGCTGAAAATGAGCAAAAACGGCTTTTTCAAAAAATGTTCTTGTTCTTCTTGTTGTTGTTACCTTTTTTTGTAAACAACGTAGCGCCTAAACGCGTGAACCGATTTTCATGAATGAGGTGTTATTCGATCCGGAATTTTATGTAGATGTGCCTTTTTGGGTTCTCGACTTTCACCAATCAGTGCCCCGAACAGCCGAGCGGATAAGAGGCTACACCAGCAATGCTAAGATGTATTGGGGTACTGAGTTCCGATACCCGTTTTTTTTTTACATCTAACGTTAACGGGAACAATTTAATGTTTAATTATTGTCTGAAAATGTGGTAATAAGGTGTAATATTATTGGCTTTTTAACTAATCATAATGAGCCAGTTTATTAAAACTGTTTCCGGTAGGACAGTTGTATAAGTGGTTGATCGTCAAAAAATCACACGAAAAAGCGTAACGTTGAAAAACAAAACACCCCAACTTTGATAATTTTTTTCTCTTTTTCTATAAAAGATAGAATTCTCAAATTTTCTTTAAAATAAAGGGCAAATCCTCCTTTATATCTGCAATTTTTTTGCAACAACTCAGATCTAATAGATTTGAGATCAGATAAATGAGTTGTATCCCTTAACTATTTCAGATTTCCATCCATTTATCAGAGGCAGATTAAAAAAGCAGTTTAGTGTAGAGATTTCGGATTACTGAATAAATGCATTAAAATATAGTTGCAAGAAAATATTTTTACTCAAATTATGGTAAAAGAGAGGATGCGTGGGTGTTGCCATCTGATTTTTGTAATTGTTCAACTATTTTTTCAAAAAATTTAATTTTAAATCTGCTACGAAAAAAAAACTATTAAATTGAACCTAAAATATAACTTATTTGATTTCCTGGCAACAGAAAAGAAAAATCTTTATAAAGAACAGGTCCAATGAACTGTAAAATATTATTAAGCAGAAAATAATTGCAATTTTTCCTTCCAGTAAATAGATATAAAGAAGCTTATTCTTTTTTCCCGCCCATTAACACTTTAATTCCTTTTCCAATAGAAATATAGTCCCGCCTTTCAACAAGGTTATAATAACCTTCACTGTACCTTCCAGCCTTCCCCCTCCCACAAAAAAATCTCATTTCACAAGTTTCCCTATTTGAGAGAAATATATAGATTGAACGAGTGAAAGCGAGCTATATGTAATCTCCTTATGCTCAAAATAATAATAGCTTCATCTCATATAGGTGGAAAAGGTGTATGTTACAGACATACACTGGTACATATACAGCCTCACCTGTTGAATATTGTAATAAATAATACATTCATATAGTATTCTACGTATACTTTACTTTTTATCATTTATATATTTTATTTTTAATATTTATGAAACTCCATGTTTATATTTTTAAATTAATTTTTCGAACAAAGTTTGCTTTTTTTTACGAATGTATGTCGTCTAGACAATGTAAAATATACAGCAACAAAAAATGTCGTCTCTCTCTCTCTGAGTATCGATTTAACACTCTCTGAGAATCGATTTACGAATTGAGAGAATTGTTTCCGTCGAGAGAAGACACTGTTCGGTGGCCGGATGTGCTCTCAAAAAGAACTCCGGGCGCAAATCACATGGATATTGACGCGCCTTAAATAATAAGTAAAGCAAAGTAAAGTAATTGCCTATTTTTTTCAGGCAAACTTTACATCCAACTACCAAAATTAGGTGTCGTGGACGGAGGCGACTAGCAAACATACTTTACTGTAAATTTCTTTTTATTAACCATTAAATAAGATCCAAGGCCTAAAGACCGGGAATCGAACCCAATACCACACAATATACGAGGGTCGTTTGAAAAGTCCGTTATGTTTAGTTAGTAGCATCTCTTGGAAGAACACACACCAAGTTTCAGCCAGATCGGTCTATTTCTTTGTGTTTGGCATTCGTTTGAATCGAGGAAGTCGAGTGATTTTCAAAAAATGGACGAAAAAGAATTTTGTGTGTTGATTAAACACTACTTTATGAAAGGCAAAACGCCTCAGGAGACTAAAGAGAAGCTTGATAAACATTATGGTGACTCTGCACCTTCGATTAGAACAGTTTATAAGTGGTTTCAAAATTTTCGGAGTGGCCATATGGGCACAAGTGACGCTAAACGTTCTGGACGCCCTGTTGAGGTTACTACACCAGAAACCATTGATAAAATCCATGATAGGGTGATGGATGACAGAAGAGTGAAGGTGCGTGAGATTGCTAGTGCTGTGGGCATCTCGAATGAACGGGTACATAATATTTTGCACCAACATTTGGACCATGACAAAGCTATCCGCAAGATGGGTGTCGCGATTGCTCACGCTTGACCAAAAACGAAATCGTGTGAAGTGTTGCAAGGACGGTTTGCAGCTGTTTCAGAAGAATCCGCAGGACTTTAAGCGTCGTTTCGTCACTGCGGATGAAACATGGATACATCACTACACTCCTGAGACCAAAGAACAATCTAAACAATGGGTTACCAAGGGGGAATCTGCGCCAAAAAAGGCGAAGACCGTTGCTTCGACCGGAAAGATTATGGCGACTGTCTTTTGGGATTCGCAAGGAATAATCCTTGTCGACTATCTGGAAAAGGGTAAAACTATTACAGGTGCATATTATTCATCGTTATTGGACCGTTTGAAAACCGAGCTGCAAGAAAAACGCCCACGATTGGCCCACAAAAAAGTCCTTTTCCATCACGACAACGCACCAGCTCACACCTCAGCAGTTGTGGTCGCAAAATTAATGGAAATAGGGTTCCAACTCGTTTCACATCCCCCCTATTCTCCAGACTTGGCTCCCTCGGACTACTATTTCTTCCCCAATATGAAGAAATGGCTGGCGGGAAAAAGATTTTATTCAAACGAGGAGGTGATTGCAGAAACGAATGGCTATTTTTCAGACTTGGACAAATCCTATTATTCGGAAGGGATCAACAAACTAGAGCAGCGTTGGACGAAGTGTATAAGCCTAAAAGGAGACTATGTTGAAAAATAAAAAAGGTTTACCCCAAAAAATTAAGTAGTTTTTATTTTTGCACGGACTTTTCAAACGACCCTCGTATATTAGCTTTACAAGTCTCCTCTCTAACCGCTTGTTTACCGTGGCGTGGCGCCTTAATAAAAGAAAGGTGCCGCACTATGGAAGGACTCGCTTGATAAATTGCAATTTAGCCGAGAAATTTCACTCTCCTGAAAGAGTTTTAATTTTTTTTTTTTTTTTTTAGAGATTTTTTTTTTTTTTTTTTTTAATTTGTTTATTTATTTTGCAACTATAATAGATATAACAAGCAAAAGGGATGAGAGTAAGGAAATGGCGCAAATACACGGGCACGCACATATATGCACTTATATACACGCGCGCGCATATGCATGTGCGCCAAGAGGCGTGAGTGGAGTGAACGACGACCATCCAGTGATGGAAGCCGTTAGTTCGCCTGATTGGCAAGCTTACACAGCAACCATCCTAGGAGGTCGGCGTTGTGTTGAGATGGTCGCGTGGCCACCGCCGCTTTAGTCTGCGATGAGGATTAGAAGGAAGTGTTGTGGTAGACATGTTGTGGATAAGAGGGTTGTAATGACTGTGTAGATTTGAGTGGAGTTTTGTGTAGCGAGATTGTGCTATTTCAGAAACGAGAGGAATATTGAGATCAGTGTGTATTGTATGATTGGAGACGTAGAAAGGAGCGTTAACTATTGTTCTCAGGATTTTTGATTGTAAGGTCTGAAGTCGGTTGATGTTCGATTTTTTGGCACTTCCGTAGAGTTGTATTCCGTACGTCCATATTGGGGCAAGTAGAGCGGTATATAAAGATCGTTTGTTCGTCAGGGTCAGTTTTGATCGTTTGTCGAGTAGCCTTTTCAACATTTTATATCGGAGATTGAGGTCAATTCGTTTGAGTCTCGTGTGTGGGTTCCACGTCAGTCGTTTGTCAAGATGTAGTCCGAGATATCGTACTTGGTTAGTCGTTGGTATAGAAGTATTGTGGAAGGAGAGAGGAGGGAGAGTTTTCTTGTTTAGAGTGAATACTATGTATTTAGATTTTGATTCATTCACTTTGATTCTCCACTTTTGCAGCCAAGGCTCGAGAAGATTTAGGTGAGTTTGGAGAGCACGGCATGCTATTACAGGATCTAGATGAGGAGAAAGGATTGCAGTGTCGTCGGCGAATGTGAAAGTAATTGTAGTCGGGTGAGTTGGTAAGTCGGCAGTATAGAGAATATAAAGTAAGGGGGCTAGAATGCTTCCTTGAGGAACTCCAGCAAGTATTGGAAGGATAAGAGAAGAAGAAGAACCTTGTTTAACTTGGAAGAAACGGTCGGAGAGATAAGACTTAAGAATGAGATAAAAGGTAGAAGACAGTAGGCGTTTGAGTTTATAAAGCAGCCCTGCGTGCCATACCCGGTCGAATGCCTGAGATATGTCAAGGAAGACACCCGGGCAATACTGCTTTAATTCAAGGGAAGTAGCGATTACATCAACTACTCGATGTGCTTGGAGAACAGTCGAGTGGCAACTCCGAAAACCGAACTGATGGTCAGGAATGATATTTAAAGGGGCTATTTCAGTTTGGAGGCGGAGTAGTAGAAGTTTTTCGAGGACTTTCCCCAGGATGGGTAGAAGGCTGATTGGTCGGTAAGAGTTGGGGAAATGAGAAGGTTTATTTGGTTTAGGGATCATTGTTACAGAAGAGAATTTGTAGAGAATAGGAAAGTAAGTGGTTCGAAGTACAGCATTATAGAGAGTAGTTAGAAATACTATTGCTTTCCTGGAGAGTTGTAAAAGGATGTTAGCAGTAATCAGATCATAGCCCGGACTTTTCTTTTTGGGAAGACAGTTGATTACGTCCATGATGTCTTTAGGAGTGAATGGCTTAGGAGGAGGTGAAAGTTGTAGAGGGATTTCCAGTTCTTTGAGAATATTTTCAGTATGTTGTAAGTCTTGTACGTCGGGATGAGGAGTGAAGACTGTAGAAAGATGTTCGGCAAAGTACTGGGCTCTCTCTTCGTCGGATTTAGCCCAAGAATTGTCCGGGCGTCTTAGTGGGTGAGAAGTTTTTCTGTATTTGAGAATTCTTTTGGTTGCTGTCCACAGAGAGTTGTCTTCAGTTGTAAGTGATTGTGTATAATCAGAGAATTGGTCGTTAAAGTAGTCCCTTAGTTTTGTTGTCAGTTCTCTAGTAAGTTGGTTAAACAGTCTTTTGTGAGAGGGATATCTGGTGCGATGCCAAAGAGCTCTAGCGCGACGTTTGCGCGTTATCAGTTCTCTCAAGTGAAGAGGTAGATTGAGAGGTAATGGTGCAGTTCTGTTATGTGAAGTCCGTTGAGTAGAATGCCAAATACTTTGCTGAATAGCGGTAGTCAAGTATGCCACGTTATCGTCTAGTTGTTGAGGAGTTTTTAAGGACACATTTAAGTTCAGTTTTTCGTCAAGAGTTTCTCGAAATAAGTCCCAGTCAATAGTTCCGTTTATTAGGGTTTGTCGGGGAAGAGCTTGTTTCGGGTGAATGTCAAGGGTTAGAATGACGGGGCTATGATCTGAAGACAAGTCGTTTAATGTTTGTATGTCAGTGTGTAAAGAGGTAATATTAGAACAGATAAAGAAGTCAAGAAGGTCAGGTCTTTTGCGAGGAGAAGTTGGCCAGTAAGTCGGTTGAGAAGGGGATAAGGAAATGTAACTATTTTGATTGAGGATAGTGCAAAGAGTTCGACCTCTCGGATTCGCCACCCGGCTGCCCCAACTCGGATGCTTAGCGTTGTAATCGCCACCACATATGAAACGAGACCCAAGAGAAGAGAGAAAGGATGAGAAATCGTTTTGATGGATATTGTGGTTAGGAGGACAGTAAACAGCTGCAAAAGTGTAGGAGAAGGGCTCTGTCAGTAAAGAGACTACTGTAGATTGTAGGAAGGGTGTAGCGTTGTAGGGTATTAAGAAATGTTGTAAAGAAGTTCGAATAAGTATTGCAGTTCCTCCGTGTCCAGTTCCGTCAGGGTGATTGGTCTTGTAAGTCGTGTATCCTGGGATGAAAAATCTTGATCTGTCAGTGAAGTGCGTCTCAGTTATAAGGGCGATGTCAATACGTTTGTCTCGTAGTAATATTTCTAGTTCATGTCTGCGGTTAGTCAGTCCATTAGAATTCCAGACGATGATGGTAAGAGAGTGTTGTGAAAGAGCCATTAAGGAGATTGGTTAGGAAGGAGTCTGGAAACGACAGTTGTAAGGAGAGATATCAGAGGTGTGATGAGGGATTTGAAGTCTGTTAAGAAGCTTGTGAGAAGTGTATTGATGTCTCCTGTGGATGAGGTCGTGGGCATTTGAGAAATAGGAGGCGGCTGAGGTCCCGCGGCCACCCTTGCATATGATAGATTTTGGTTAGTGATGGGAGTATGCAGAGGAGGAAAGTTTCTTGACTGTTGTGTTGTCGGCGGTGGTTGTGGAGTACTCTGTTGTGCTGAGCGATGTTCGTACACGGGAGGCTGTCTCCGAGCTCGCTGCAACTCTCTGTACACCATACACCCTTTATAGCTGGCTGTATGGTCGCCGCTGCAGAGAGCACACTTGGCTGGTGTGGTTGGCATCTTGCCGCAATCTTGAGTAAAGTGCTCACCGGCACATTTAACGCACCTTGGTTTGTGCTGGCAGTAGCTCTTCGTGTGCCCGTACTCCTGGCAGCGCTTGCACTGCACAACAATCCGTTGCTTGTGTGGCTCTTCGACCTTAATTCTCGAGTAACAAAGAGTTTCTATATTAAAAACATCTCTGTTATTTGGCCGTGGCTCGAGATCCACAAAGAAGAGAGGCAATGTCTGTTTGGTGACTGGGTGAATAACTGGTGCCACATTTCGAACAGTGTGGCCCAGCTCATTAAGTTCTTCCTTTATATATTCTACGGGCACGCTTTGGTGGAGGTGTCTTAAGACTACCCTGTAGGCTTTGTCCTCCTCCAGTTGGAATGTGTGGTAGTCTGCTTTATTTTGTTTGAGGTACCTGATGATACCCCTGTAGCTGTCGATTGTTTTTGCGTGTATGACTAGATCTGTGATTCTTGCTTTGCATATAAAGGTATCTCTTCCCACGAGTTGCGATAATGCAGAGCATAAAACAGTGTACTGACTGAGGTTTTTCACGTAGATAGGAGGTGGCTTGTGGACACGTATTGAGGCGGGCGCTGCAGTTTCCATGTCCTGTAGATCAGCCAAAGGAGCGAAGGGATTATTGGTTAGCACTCCTGGGGGAGCTGTTACAGTCGCTGAGACTTCAGGTTTCTGAGCGAGGGGTGTTGCTGGCTGAACAAAAACAGGAGGGTTTTGCGGTTGATCCGCAGTGCAGGTTGCAGTGCGCATGGGGCACTGAGGACTCTTCTTGGCAGAGGCGTTCCGTGAACTTTTGGTTTTTTTGATTTTTTTGGGGGAGACACCGGAAGGATAGTTCCTCTTGTAAGAAGTGGACGTAGTGGACTCGTTGTCCGTGGAGGTAGCTATTACTGTGCGGTCACTAGAATTGCTCATCGTGAAAGAGAAATAAATAAGAGAATAACAATATAAACAGAAAGAGAGTAATAAAAAGTTAATAAACAAAAAAGAAAAGCGAACTAAATGCGTATGTACACAACTTAACACTAATAATAATATTTACAATAATATTTACAATTTAACATATGATTATAATTATAAACAAAATAATTAAATTACTGTCCAGGTTAAATTTGTACAATTACTTTTTGAACTTTTTTAAAATAAGTTCTACTGCTATTATAGTTTATTAGATCCTAAAACCGAAATACTCACTAAAAATAATAAATGTCACATAAAACTAGCTAATAATATTGTTAATAAATTGTCACTAGGAAAAGAAGGAAAAAAAAAATCAAACTTCCGAACACAATGTACCGGAGAATGTTTTAGAATCAAGTACCACTTGAGGTAAGGTACTTACTTACCAAAAATCGGCACAAATAGTCCATAAATCACCAAAAACTTTTAATTTCAATAAGCACAATAAATAATCGCGTCTTGCTTACATTAGAGCAGTCAGCTGACTTTTAGAGATTTAAAAAAAAAAAAAAAAAAAAAAAAAAAAAAAAAAAAAAAAACACGGAGATTTGATTAAAAGTGTCCGTTAAATTTTTGAAATTAATGCCAAGATCGAGTTCAAAAAATAAGAAAAAAAAGATATTAATTCTGTACAAACTATTTATCATTTTCAATCTCACAGTATTTCTCTTGCCAACACGGGACAAAAAAAAAAAAATAACTACACACTAATACAGTAATGAAAACCGGTGATATGGTTAACAGGAAATTGACGAAAGTATTTCCGACTGTATAATGAACCAGCGTTTAAGTTTTAAGTTTTACATAGCAAAATGATAGCTTGATTAAAAAGCAACCTGTGCGAAAATACACGAAGTTAGACAAAAAAGCTAGCCTTCAATATTAACAAGCAATAATCACAGCTGAAGTGGGATAACTGCGGAAGAACAGGAGGCTGTGAAAATCGACTTACTTTAAATAAGTATACCATGCTCCGTTTAATCATATAGAGCACGAAATTCAAAATTATTCAGATTACTTTTATCAAAGCTCTATTTTATAAGCTGAAATATATTATTTATAAAAGGCTTACTTAATCAAAGCAAATTTTGATATTTTTAAATATTTTGGGTAGGCTTAGCCTTGGAGCTTAAAGAGAAGGTACACCAAAGGTTATAAGTACAACCATAATCTCACTCAGATCATTTGCAACTTTAACATTTATCAATTTAATTAAAAAAAAAATACAGTATATTGTAAAACTAATTGTGCATTTTTCTCGCTTGATGAAGAACGATAACCGAAGAGGCGAAACAATAAAGAGAGAACAATAGAAATTTGTTTAAAAAAATAAAAAATAAAATACAAGAACCTTGAGAAAAAATAGATAGAAGAGAAGATTAGAAATATGATTCTCTGTGATGATAAGATTTCAAATCTTCATTCAAGTTATTTACTGTGAATCAAAGAGAATCTCTTTTCTTTGTTGCTAAATGCACACTTCAACACAATTACATTATCTTGCAACTCTATACAGGTATATCTCCCTGGCGTGTAAAGAATTTAGTATCATCTTTCATATTCATTGTCTTTAAGGAAATCATCTAATCATCATATAGTTTAATTCAAATGCGATAATAGTTGTAATAAATTTCTGCGTCATTGTTTGGAATATAACGTCATTGTTTGGTGCACGATCTGCGAGAAAACTGTCAGACTGTTGGTAAAATTTGAAAATATTCAATTTCATGTTCCGATATTGTATTAGTTCATTTGTTTTGAAATTTAAAATTATCGAATTTAATAAGAAAGACAAAAACCCGGCGTTTTCTGGGAGTAAATAGCCTAAATTTAGAGGGCACCTCCCCTGAAAGGCTTCGTAAATATCGGGTAGTAAGCAAGGGGACTTTTTTTTTTTTTTTTATGTAGTGGTCATCAAAATCGGATCTTTTCTCTCGTCTTGCCCCTTTGAGTAGGGGGGTCAGAGGCCAGCAAGTGATCTCTACCTGATATCCTGGCCTGAACGGTTTCCAGGGTTACTCTGTAGTACACTAACCAACCTTTAAGTTGGTCTCAACTACAAGCATCTATGGAAGTCACCCAATGAGATTACACCTGTCTACAGGCTCCATTCTCTGTCTAAAATTTTCCTGATGAGCTTGGTATCCCCGTTTTGATCAAGGTGAACTTCTTGCGAGCGTTCAAGGGAGTAGCTAGGGTATGAAAGAGAATATTTAGGGAGGGCATCAATGGGAGGTTTGAGTTATAATTCCGTCTTCTCTTTTTTGAATTTCCTGGGGAAAATCTGGCTGATCTGCTTCATCAAATAATTTAGATTTCAACGGAATATTCAATATTTTTAAAAATTCAATCTTAAAATATATGATGGATAAAGTAACATTAATTACATTCAAAAAAATTCAGAATTCATACGTCATTTTGGAAAAAGAAAATTCACTTACGTTATTATTTTGAAAACTGAAGAATACATTTTATAGTTCTTACCTGGAACAAAAATAATAATAATAATTAGAAAAACTGCAAAATAGAAATTAATAATTAAAATATATTCCCATTTATAGTTTAAATTACACTCATTTATAGTTATTTAAATTTATTAACAGTACTGGTATTAAAGAGACAATTGATTGCACATCTTCGAACTGTATCCCCTCACAGTAGATTCACGAAATTCAAGAAAATGTTCAAGAATTCAGGAAGGAATATATTGGTCATATAACTGATAAAAGAAAAATGTTCGTCTCAAATTTTAAAATGAAAAATGTAAATGTAAAAATTTAATCAAGATTTCAATTCTTTGAAAATTTAATCAAGAATTTACTAAGAATAAATGTTTTCGAATTTACAATCAAATTCTACAATGATTTTATTAAAATAACTAGAGCAGCTAAACTTAAAAAAAAAAGACCAAGATCGTGATTTTCAATAAATCTCGTGAATTACAGCCTTTTTTTTTGCAAAAAAAAAACCTGAGCCGGAAATGTACGAATCTATTTCGCTGATGTGGCAAACTAAACGGCCCATAGCAGCGTTTTCATTTTATTTCCTTTATTCATTAATTGTGAGATCACTAAGAAACGCTGTTCTTGAGGATGTTTTCAATAAAATTAAGAAAGGTTTACCTTAAACCTTATTGCAGTAAGTTAAGAGCTGGAAACAATTTAAAGGGTACCTACTACTAAAAATTTATAAAACATTCTGTAAGTCACACTTCGATTGTGTGGGACCTTAGTACCGGATGTGATTGAGAGTATTTAAACGGAACAGTAAAAGAGAAAGAGGGGTTTGGGGCAAAAAAGTAAAAGTTGGAACTCAAAGGCAGCCATCAAAACCTGATTTCCGGTTAAAACACAACAAAAAGACCCTGCATGGCACAAATAATTTCAATTATTACAACTTCCTAGAGAGATCATCGTTAATCGAAGACTAGATGTGTAAACATAGTAACCGTGTGAATTGCAACAGTTTGCTGACATAGATGTCGCAGAGACAGCATCTGATAAAGTAATAATGCAACATGATTTGCAGTTCTTTTTTTTACCATTTACCAGTTCTTACTGTAGTTATTGGAGCATGTTAATGTTAAAAAGGTATGCTCATCAACCAATATTTTTATTAATTTACCAAACATACAAACCATTAATAACAAATATAATAAATAAAAAGTACTGATAATAATTTAGGCTCTTATCTCTTATCGGAGTAACATTACTTTTATGAAAATAATTTATCACATATTCTTTCCGTTTCAATGATCAATATACTAAAGTAATGTGAAGTTCAAATAAAGAATAAAGAACTGAGTAAAGCCAAAATAAGATCGTAGGAGTCAAAGCGTAGGATATTAGTGTCGCCTACGCGGACAAGAAACTAGATATACCTTCTTCTAAATTGTTTACATCACAGGAAGTCTCAGAGCAACTGTTCTCTGTATATATAAACTTCTATATATAAAAATTTATCCCTCAATCCCCAGAACTTTACTTCCATTAAGAGCAAAAAGAAAATAATTCGCCCACATGTTGATTGCTTCACACACAACGAACCCTAAAAATCAATGAAGATTCTGGCGAGTAAAATGTCATTAAAGAGAATACTGTAATCAGTACAGTGTATTGGAATGCTGTAATCTCTGCTTTACCAGAGGCTACTGAAAGGCAACTGATATTTTATTTTTCCCACCTGAACGTCAAGCGGTTTTCTTTGATGGCGGAATTATACCCATATATTTTAATTAATTATTAATATTAAGCCTCAGTCCTGGAGAAAGTGTAGACGATCAGTGGACAAATTGTGTTGAGGCAATCGATAAAGCTGCCCGCTCCGTCATTGGATATGAGCAAGCCCATGAAAGAAACCACTGGTTCGATGAACAGTGCCAGATTATTACAGAGTTAAAGAACAAGGCCTACAAGAGAATGCTACAAGTAAGATCGACTAGGGCATCAAAGGAAGGGTACAAGGCATGGAGGAGAAGAGAGAAGAAGGTGCACAGGAGGAAAAAGAGACAGTGGGAAAAAAGCGGAATCCAAAAAATTGAGGAGCTAAGTAGCTCAAAAGATACTAGACGGTTCTTTCAGAAGGTTAACCGAGTTAGGACCCCGTTCAAGTCAAAATTAGGCCCCTGCCGCCTAGTGGATGGATCTCTAGCGTCCAGTAATGAAGGAATTTTGAACCGATGGGCAGAATTTTTTGAAGAATTGATGAACGGTAATATGCAGGAGGAGACCAGCCCGAGAGAGGAGTATTGTGAAGAGATAGAACCCCCAGAAGAAAGTGAAATAATTGGAAAAACTGAAGTGTAACAAAGCTCCTGGTCCAGACAATCTACCATCTGAACTCCTAAAATTTGGAGGTAATGATCTTGTTAGGATTCTACAGGAAATTTTTCTAAAGGTTTGGACTACAGAACAAATGCCACCATCCTGGAGTATGGCAATAATTTGCCCAATATTTAAGAAGGGAGATCATTTGGACTGTAATAATTATAGGGGAATATCTTTATTAAACTGCGCCTACAAGGTTCTATCGAATATTATTTATAAAAGACTGCTCCCGCATGCCGAAAGGGAGATAGGAAATTATCAGTGTGGTTTCAGGAGTAACAAATCAACGTCAGATCAGCTATTCTCTTTGCGTATGATCTTGGAAAAAAGTAGGGAATTTAATATCACCACCCACCACATCTTTGTCGATTACAAGTCGGTCTATGATAGCGTTCTGCGGAAGGAGCTTTATGAGGCATTATTAGAGATGTCTGTACCCCCAAAACTTGTTCGACTGATTCGGATGACTATGGAAGGCTCTAACTGTGCTGTTCGAATACAAGGTGCCCTCTCCAGAGACTTTGAATGTGGGAGAGGATTAAGACAGGGGGTAAATACCACAGAAAAAAACTGTGGCTGTGTCATGGACACGACCGTGTTTTCTATGTGAAGACGTTTACGTAACGGGTTATATTTTTAATACAAAATATTTTTATTTATATATTTACGATGAAATCAAGGAAACAAATCGACGACCGAACACAATCTACGCCTATACAGTCCGTTGTCGATGTAGAAGCGATTTCCATCATCCACTTGCATAATTTCAACCGCCCCAGCTGCAGATGCACTGACACCGCTCGGTTGATCCGCTCGGCCGCATTCATTCTTTTACGTTCCCGACACAGCTGGACCCGATCATATGGTGTTTTATCATTACCATTCGACTGTTCTTGAGAAGCCCTTTCCAACCGTATACGATCTCTGAATTTGGTTTTGGCTTTTCGATGCATATAGACGGATATTATATATTTTTGATAATATTTTTTTTATTCTAACACCTTATTATATTCACTGTCACTATTTTACACTAATGTTTTATATACAATCGATAGATTGTGACTACAGCTGACGATTAAAACTTAAACGAACATCGTAGCTTCTCCGAGTCAAAAGTTATACTAATTGCAAATCTCGATACGCAGCAAAATGATCTCAAAATGGCGCGGCGCTTCCCCCTCTACCGCGCGCGATGCGTCACAGTTCTCGTTTATCGTAATGAATTCTTTGATCCTTTAGCTATCCAGTGGTCTAATTTAATTTTGGATGTAGACGATAGATTCGAAACTATAGTGCCAAACTTTATCCCCCGATTTTGTTATCATTAGGTTTTTTTGGATTGCCTCCATATGCTAGCAAATTTAAAGACGTATTCACGTCAAAAAGAAAATCTTTGTAGCCGTTTATGAGAGAAACTCGAAAAATAAAATTAAAAAATAATCATTCGATAAAGAGGTATTTCCCGGTAGTCGGCTTTTCTAAAATGTTAATTTTCTGTCAGATTTCGTGAAACTTCCGGCGATTTGCCGCCTTTGAGCTGCTAGGGTGTTTAAATATGTAAAAAAAAATACACTTATAATTTTCAAAATACCACTAATTTGGTCTCATGCGAACTTCTGATTGGTATTTTCAGTCAGCTGATATCAAAACTTTGGAACTTAATTATAATACTCCCTCTTGCGTTAATTTAAAAAAAAGAAAAAAGTAATATTAAATTTTTTATAACATAACCATTTTAATTACATTACGGAGTTCATTAAAATTATTCTGAGAATATGAAAGATAAAGGATTAAAAATGATAAAAATAATAATGAAAGGTCAGCGTTCTGGTCAATTCAATTTTTTAAAAAAATCTGAAGAAAAACAAAATAATATTTTAAAAGAATACCCTGTTATCAGCAACAAAATTTGTTATAATAATTAATTTAATAATATATAATTCGTTTTACATCTGAGACCGACAATATGGATTATTACCAACAAGGAAATGACGGCGGCCAATTATTTGTAGATATACCGTTCTATGGACATGACAATAATTCTATGACAGAAAGGTCGGTGATAATCATATGAATCTTTTTTTTTTCACTTTATTAGCCATATTTACAACTGCAACAATTGTTGCATCAAGTAAATTTGATCTTACTGGTTCAGTTCACTTGTAATGACATGGTCAGAGCAATCACCGACTGGTGAATCTCTTTCAAAGTGATTTAATCACAGCAATAGATCCCTAGGCCACTTCCGCTTCAAACGACGAGGAGGATTGTCGGGAAGGTGAGGAGAGGAGAGTTGTTGGACAAGAGGATTAGGATGGAGAGCTAGGAGGCTGTGAAATTTGCGCTAGCGAGACTTTCTGTCAGTGACAAAAGGGATGTGTAGGTCAGTGTGTATGGTAAGGTTAGAAATGTAGTATGGAGCATTCAGGATTTTCCTTAGGATTTTAGATTGTAATGTCTGTAGGCGTTTGGAGTTAGAGGGTTTGGTTGAGCCCCACACTTCTGCTTCGTATGCCCATATGGGTCTTAACAGGGTCTTGTAAATAATCAATTTGTGATTCACGTCGAGTTTGGATCTGCGGTCAAGTAGTCTACTAAGTAGCTTGTAGCGTCTGTTCACGTCTTGTCATTTCAGTCGAGTATGTGGGTTCCAGGTGAGACTCTTGTCAATGTACAGTCCTAAGTATCGTACTACGTCAGCTGAAGGAATCGTTACACCGTTCAGTTGAACTGGTGGACTCGCAGATTTTCGTAAAGTAAAAGTAATGTGTACTGACTTTTGTTCATTAATTTTAATTTTCCATTTTCGGAACCAGGTTTCGAGAAGCTTTAAGTGAGTTTGAATGTTCTGACTGGCTTGGACCGGATCTCGGAGTGGGATGAAAGTATAGCAGTATCATCAGCGAATGTTGAAACTATTGTATTTTGGGAAAGAGGTAAGTCAGCAGTGTATATTAGAGAAAGGAAAGGGCCCAGTATGCTTCCTTGAGTGACTCCAGCTTTTATGGGTATAAAGGACGAGAGGGCCTGCCCTTGACGAACGCGGCAGTACCGATCGGTTAAGTAAGATTTTAAGATCAGATAGTAGGTGAAAGGAAGACGATTTTTAAGTTTGTGCAGTAAGCCCGAGTGCCAGACCCGATATATGAATCTCAAATTT
This sequence comes from Rhodnius prolixus, assembly GCF_049639745.1. Taxonomy (NCBI): domain Eukaryota; kingdom Metazoa; phylum Arthropoda; class Insecta; order Hemiptera; family Reduviidae; genus Rhodnius; species Rhodnius prolixus. The sequence continues at coordinate 5,060,282 of NW_027411583.1, read as the reverse complement.
TATTTGCTCACCGTTAAAAGAAATGACGCTTAAAATATCGCTATGGAAAAAAACAGTCTGTTTTTTTATCAGTTAAGTTGGACAAAAATCTTACAGACAAACTGACAGAACAGCAGATATTTAGAGATCATTAATAAATTGTTAAGGCCATGATATTCACACCTTCTAGCCTAAAAAAAAAAAAACTAAGTAAATAACTAAAAAGAGTAAAGCTTTTTGGCCTCTCACGTCACTTAAGTCATAAGGTCGATGGTACACGCCTAAATAGTCACCAATTCCCGCATTAGTTACACAAATAACTAGGAGCAATCTCTCCAATAAACAAGATAAATGCAATTAATTGAAATACAAACATAACTTGGATATAACTATTTACAAAATTGATTTTACAAAGACAGTTTGAAAATGGACATCAATTAATTTTGACTAAATTCAGTAGACGAACAAAATTGGATATAAATTAAAATTTTGATTTTAGCTTATCCATTTTATCCATTTTCATGACAGGTAGAACATTAATTCGAATATCTATGGACTAATTGAGGATACAAGTGAAGTGACGCTGTACAGTACTGTGTGATATTGTTAAAATTGTTCGGGCCGGAAAGCAATATTGATTACAATAATCGATTAAACAATTTACATTGATCAAAATATCGTATTATTGCATCCTATTTTGATAAGTTTTAATTAAAAGAAGAATAGGAAATTATAGAAGTTCTAAATTACCAATTAAAAAAAAAGAAAAAAGTAATCAACTAGCACACAAACGTAAATGTTGTTAAAGGAACTAAAAACTCCTGTACCAAAGGAGTTTGTCTCCTTCTTTCTAATTATACCCTTCCAGAATGGGGTAACTAAGATCGATTTAGGAGTATGCGGCTCACTTAGAAAGCTAATAACAATTCTATTCCCTGTTCTTTCGTCAGTACTATCACCTGTTGGAGGATTCACTTTTAAAACAACTAATAATAAAAGTAATACTGTAAAAAATTATCCAAGTTTTTTACCTTAAATTTAATTATTCACAAAATATATTAAATCAAATCAATGTAACGGAATAGTTTCCTTAATAATAATAATAAATCACGCCATTTTTGTCAAAGAAGTCACGATATTGCAAAATCTTTCTTAATAACGGTCACGATTTGCTTTGCAGCCCCCACTTTACAAAAAAAAAAAAATTAATAAGAAGACAGAAAAATCCATTAAAAGTTAAATTTTTAAAAATAATTTTGCATTTCTAGCAGAGTAATATATTTTTGGTGCATGGAGCAGTTAAATAATGACTAATAATTGTGTTAATGATAGATATAGGAGCAAAATTGATGTAATGCACTTTCAGGTATTCATACCAACAATATTATAACTCTAATTGCAATTTTTTTAATACTTAAGTGATTTTGAACAGTGCTTTTAGAGGGAGAAATAGAACACTTTTGAAAAGTGCAACTAAGCTATATAGTTTGCTGTGGAAAAGTGTAATAAACTATAGGACAATGCCTGTCCGGAAACTGCGGCTCTCTAACTCATAACTAAAGAGAAATTAGGCTGGGAAATTCACCACATCCGCCTTATTGTCCGTGATCTTGGTCCCAACAGTTTTTCTTTTGTTCGTTAGCCCATGATGTCCAAGGAGCGACAAAGTCCCAAATCAACAACAGGAAGTACAACAAAAAAACTAATGTTCACTTCGATTACTAGACAAAGTATTTCATTAATGGTGGTAAAAGAGTTTTGTCTTGAGTGAACACTGTTCTCCGGCAATTAACCATATTCCGAAATCAATTTATTCAGAAAATATTAAGAAAAACAATAACTTAAGAAAAGTGATCGAAGTAGAAGAACTAAAATAAAGAGCTAAAAATGTTTTAACAAAAAATTATCGAAAACAAATTTTTTTGAGACTTTAAAGTAAAAATTTCATTGTTTATAAGAAACGTTTTGAGATTTTGTATCAAGCAGATTTATAGGAAATTTAATGCTCTTTCGTTTGGAATAAGCAGATTTGTTGTAGGATAAAGGATAGAAAAGTTACGGACGTTTTTATGACGGAAAACGCGAATATCGACGAAAAAGTTAAAAATGCAAAATATCTTGGACACTATTGAGAACCAGTTCTCAGTGAATAGAATATTTTTTGTTGCATTTGAGCTGCTGAATCACCTCCCAAAGTTTCGACCTCTCCTCCGTGTTCACCCTGCATAAAGGACAGTTTAGTAGTTATAAAACTGACGTGAGCATGAAACTTACTTTATCAAAAAGATTCTTGACTCCCCAGAAATAATTAGCAAGAAATGGATTAGACTTAGTTCAATAAGGTGGATGGATAGATATTCCAATAGTTGTAAGATTTAAGAGACCTCAATAAATTATTGTTAACAAGATAAATCAATAACTCTAAATGGAAATGACCCGAATTGTGCCCAGATGTTTCATAATTAGGGATTCCCAGGGCAAAGAGAAAGCTATTACCGCTTACAAAAGGCATCACGCTTCATTAATCGCTTCCAAAGCGCCATTTTGAACTGCAAAAAAAAAAAGAAGTAGGCCTCTGGTCAAATATTCACAGGAAGTTTGTGTCTATTATTTCCTCTTACCAGTTAGAGGAAGTACAGTCGAAATCGAAATCCAAGGGACTACAAGAAAAATTCGAATTATTAAGAGTTTTTATTATGTATATATGTATGTACATACGTATATTGAAAATACGTATGAGCTTACCTAAGTTTTAGACATATACAGCCTCAAGTAAAAAAGTAAAAATAATGAAAACGACAAAAAAGAACAAAAAAATTACATATGTATTAACCTTTCAATAAATAATAATATACATATGTACCTAATTAAAAAAATGAAGAACAGTTTTTTGTTTGAATGTGGCTTGACTTAGTCAAGTGACTTAGAATTGTAGAAAGCGTTGATGGTGGAATATTGAAAATTTTGGCGATATCTTCTTTTTTTCGAACCACTTTTCACGGCCGCGATACTGTTTTCTTTGTGGGACATAGTCAGGGAGACGTACTTCCTATCGTGACAAACTAAGAAAGAGAATTGTAAAGTTAAACTGGGCTGGAAGGAGGGAAACATTACTCAGGAAATGAACAATAAGCGGAAAATGAGAAGTAAACATTACTAGGGAAAATTCGAATTATAAAGAGGGGAAGCGGCCTCGTTCGAATTATAGAGCCTTCTCTTCCCCTGTTGTTAAGAAAAGCATTTCGAATTATCGAGCGTATCTAAATACACTGAATTTTTTCGATTTACCGAAGTTAGCAGCTGTAGAGTTCGAATTATCGAAAAATTCGAATTATCGAGTTTCGAATTATCGATAGTCCACTGTATTTGTAATCGTGCAGATTTTTAAAAAAAAATAGTAAATTTAAAATTGATATTTCACTAGTTGCAATCATAAGATCCGGTCTGTATTCTTTTGAAGGAAATCTGCGAAACGGAAGTGGCATTTTTCTGAATCGATGTTAAAGTTTTTTCTCTCTTTCTCACTGCTCACGAGTAGCTCAACAAGTGGTCGTTCATCTACTTTTTGGTGACTGATTCATTAAACACACGATATAGCTATCTCAGTCATTATTGTTTTAATTTTATTTTACTTTTTTTGACAAGCTTTTGCGTCTTAAGAACTAGAGCATCTTCAGGGCTGAGATAAACATATGTTTTTACTGAAAGAGATAACAATGTAAACTTGTATAGAAGTTTAGTGTAAGACGAAAAGAGATTCTCTGCTCTAAACTGATTACCTCTCAAAATGGACATCAGTACGCCAACCGGTCAGAGGTGCAACAATGCATCCAACTAAGGATAAAAAAATCAACGAAAGAAAAGGGAAGACTAGCGATAACTTGGCCTCATGAGGAACGAATAAATTGGGAAGAAAAATAATGTGCTACGAGAACATAGCACAAAGAGAAAAAACGCACATTAAGATGAATGGACAACATCGAGAACATTCCTCGGTTGGAAAAGTATATAAGGAAGTGGCAATCTAAGGCAGCCATTACAGAGGAACGACACAGTCTCATAGTTGAGAGTAACAAGTCTTGCATCAGGTCCATTGCAGACATATGAAGGAAGAGAAAGCTGTTGCTAATAAAAGGGCAAAGCCATATTGAAGGAATAGTTTTCGTTTTTCGATTCTAAACTATTTGGCTCACTAGAAAATGGTAGAATAGATAGGATTTAGCAGTTAAAAAAGAACTTGTCCAAAGAGAAAATTAAAAAGAAAATTAGTCATGAAGCAAAAAATATCGTATTCATGGGGAGTAATTTTAGATAAAAAATAAATGAAATAAAACATTCCGGAAGGACGAGAAAAGCAATTCTTTGACCATTTTTTCCTCTTCCTCTACAAAACATGAAATTTCCAAATGTTTTTCTTTTTAACTGCACTTTTTTTTCGCAACAATGCAAATCAAGTAGGTTTCGTGAGATAATATATTTAATAAATAGAGTTCAACTAGAGGAATCTAATAAAATGTAGTAGTTAGCCTTTATTGCATAATTACCCTTTTATATAGACGAACAAAGGAATCCTACTGTATGTGATATCCGTCCATTCAATATAATACAACCATTTCCGTTATGAAAAACAGCCGTACGTAGAATAAAATTGTCAATAGATTCTCTGTTTGGATAAAGAGCTAGAGTGCAACTATTGATACAAATATATTTGTAAAATATACTTTTCCAAAAACAAGGTGACTTTAAAAAAAAAAAACGTGAAAAATTAAAATAGAAAATCTGCACGATTTAGATACGAAGAAAAGAAGTGAAAAATTGTATGCCCAATTTTCTAAATCTAAAAGCCAAATTCTGAGCTAAAGATAACTAATGACGTGTTTAATCTCGGTACAAAATAATTTAAGATGTTGCAAATTTTGTTTTCTTTAATTTAAATTTTATAAAAATTTGAGTTCCTTAATCATTCGAAGTCTAAATACCACTGGAAGTTTTTTTTTGAAATCCTGTCAAGTCGATTGGATAAACATCAACATCTCAAAAGGTCATTCTCTATAATAATATCGTATCAGTTGCTAGGAATTGATCCTAAATTGAAATGTCATTTTAGAGATAAAGTCTAATTCAATCTACCAGACAGGTTATGACCCAATTCTTCAGGTCGGTGACTACGTTTCATCGTATGGAAAGGATAGGGAAAGCTTCGATTTCCTTTGTGTTCCTTAGTCTGTAAGAACAAAGCAACATGGGAACGAAAAAAAAACTGTAGGATGCTTTAATTTACGTGGCACAATTTAACGCTGCTAAATTTAGATTATTTTTTTTTTTAGAGAGAAAGAGAACAATAGTTAGAGAGAAGATAATTCAAAAGTTTTTCTTAATTTTCCAAGCACTTTCTACAATTAATGGCGGCACTCGTATTGGTAGAATGAAGATGCCGAGTTTCAGTAAAGTGATTATATTGATGGTGATGAGCCCATTGATGATTCAATTGGAATTTAATTGATTAAATTTTTTTGGAAAGCGGAAATCAAACAAAGAATTAATGTAGCATAAATATCAAGGAAAATATACCTTAATAAAAGAAAAATTAAGTAAGCCGATCGAAACTTTATTTGTACTTGAATATAACTGCGCAAGTCAGAGCTATAATTGAAGGAGATAAAAAGTTGAAAAAGAAGAAATTCTTAAACTAAGTTCTCTAATTGAAAATAAAGTAATATTGTACGACCTTCCAGGGATAAATACCACAAAAGAGGAGCCAGATCAAGTCGCACAGGTTAATCTCCCAGACTATCATACTCTCTATGGATACACAATGCAACAAGCTGGCTGATGATCTGAGGCCGCGCTCTTACAACCTTCTTCCTGTCCAAGACATTCCAATCCAATGATTCAACAAAAGAATTATTCTCTTTCTCTTTTTTTCCCCTTTCCTGTTCTATCCTGCCTCTTTTGTAAACTTCAATTTATAAAACAGGATTTATCCTTCAAAGGTATAAAAGAAATTAAATATCAAAGTGCCCTATCCCAAATAAGTATTATAAAAAGGCTTTATAGTATTCTAACAATGCTACACATTCTTCTATAATTTATAATGAAATTTGTACCAACATAATGAAATTCTATATTATACAGGGTGTTCATTTTAAGACGGCTCAAATGCATTTCATGCTTAAACGGTTGATCTGGGCAAAAAATGGTAGAGGAAAAATTTGTCGCCAGTCGCCTCTAGTTTTAGAATATGTGACTTGATTTTTGATTCCTGCCCACATACGCGGCTGACGCGCGACCAAAAGTGAGGGTACGCAGTTGACCCCTATTTTCATGTACTCAGTTTTAAAGAGTATAAAAAGTTATGAAAGAAACCGGAAACCGTAATTCGATATCTTCAAAATTAAAGATGCTAGGCTATTTCAAAATCTGGTATTTATTAATCATATTTCAATTTTTTAACTTGTTATCAAAGAGAAAGAAGAGCTCGCGATTGGTCATTTTTATGTATTTTTTTCATGCTCTTTCTTCTGAAAATATTGCCAAGACAGTAAAGCTAGTATTTTTCTAGTATAAGGGGAAATAAGTAGTTTTCCTGAGTGATTTTTCTAAGAAAAATCAAATGTTAAGAGCTTTAGATGTTCTCAAGCATGCACAAAATGGCTAAAAAATAATTTTACATCTGTTACAAACAAGAAGGTTTAATAATTATTTGGTAATTTTGGGAGAGTTGCGTTTAATTACCGAAAAAAATTGGAAACCTCCTGCCACATATTTAAGTGATCAATATCTTTCATGTAAAGGATCAAACTTATTCCTTAATTTATCAAATAATGCACTTTAATCAACTTGTACTGTGGGAAGAATAATGGAAGCGTTAGGTGGTGGCCAAATTCTTTCCAGCGGATGTAAAATTAGAATCTTCAGCTCCATTACTCCTTTTGTAAGGGTCCTAAACTTGGAACACCTCCGAAAATCTATGTTTGAAATAAAAAGCAATCGAAATGAATGAAGTGACGAATGAAGAATTGAAGGAGATATTCAAGAAAAACAAGATTCCATCATTATAAAAAATGAAAAAATTCTGAAAGAAATGAGCATCAAGAGAAGAAATGATCATAAGATAGTGGAAAGGAAGCCGTGATATTATGGGCATGTACGTCGAATTAACCCTCTAAACAAATGGTTCGTGAAAGTGCGGGATTTGATTCTAGAAGAAGAAGTGGAAGACTAGCACGACTGGAAGAAATCGAGGAGGCAGAGGTCTGAGAGACTGATATTGGGATGATAGGTGGCTGTGGAAGGAAGTGCTGACTTGAGGCGAACTCTTCAGGGGAAACGCCTGAGTATAAGTATAGTAAGTCGACGAAACCACTAACATATTCGTGCAAAACTTCATCGAATTTGAAAAATTTAAAAGAAAAGCTCTTGTATGATCGCAATGCCCTTTCCTTCTATACCTAGCAAGGTAAATCAGTACGTAGAAAAGGCCAAAATTCCTGCAGAAGATTTCAGTACCAAATTGGCTCAAGATTTAAGGCCAATTTTTATTTTTATAGGAAGTTCTTGCCGACTTCATCAGACTAACAGACGAACGCAGCTTTCAACAATGGCAATTCATTTTGATAAAACTACTTATATACCACTTTGAATTGTGCTCTGATGAGTTAAGAATGAATAAGATTTTATATACATAGATATAATGTATATGTGTAATGTTTGTCAGTATACATATATACACGTTATTGTTTCCTAATACACAGAGCGGTATGTACCGCTCTGTATAGTTAAAATGCCTTACATATTAACCATGTTCAAACATATGTATATAAACAGATGCATATATACATGTATCCTATGGTGGTAACTAAGCTAGTAACTCAGAGACAGTTCAGTATATCGTACATTATCCAACCAGTTAGCCCAGAAATAGTTAACGTTCGCTCTCTAATAGAAATTCTCACTTGTCGACTCTTAGTTCTACCTTCCCATTCGCATGTTGCCGCATATATATATATATATATATATATATATATATGTATATATGTATATAAATACAAATACATATACAGATTTAAATTTACATTATATTATTATGTAAATACATCATCATATTCCTGGAGTAATGATAAAATATGTAGTATCAAAAATTTAAATAAAGAAATATAAATATTTATAAACTTGGTAAATATATCGCTCCAAATACTATTGTATATTATATCTATTTATTGGGCTGTTACCTTGCTTGTACATAAAAAAATTTTTTCTTTCTGAGGGGCCGGAAAAATACAAAATACAAAAAAAAAGGCATTGGTTTTAATAGACTGCCAATATAAGGTAGAAATAAACCCAGCCTTATATTTTCCAACGTTCATTGTGTAATAAAAAGCATGATTGGTTGTTTTTCACGTAAAAATTTTACCGCTTTGTCTTTCTCTAACTGTTAACTGTTAATAAGCACAAGCCGCTGAAGAAGACCTAGGTACCTTTGCTAGAAAGCTTGGCCAAAAAAAACAATATTCTTTCTTTCCTTTTGTATTGTGCTTATTATTTATTTAACAATAAAACCACATGAGACGAAATTCTGCTTTCTCAATTAACAATATGCTATGAAAAGCCAATGATTTTTCATTTCGAATAAATTTTCTATCAAATAAACAATTTTTTTGGACCCACCAGAGTGCAGGGTACAGAAAAAATGCAATCTGATTACTTAATTACTCTCAATTTTGCAATTAACAATGCAGAACTATGTGCTTGAAGAAAATTAAATCAAAAACCATTTTTAATTTATTTTGTAATTTACAATCCATATAAATATATACAATAAGTAAATAGGAGGAGAATGAGATGAACTGGAGCGGGAGGAGAGCAGGAGGAGAGAAGCTACCCAGCGGTAGCACTCTCTATAGGAGATAGGGGAATGTGAGGAGGAGAATAATGATTTAGTTCGTCAGCCTACAAGGAAGTCGCAGGGCCACTGGCGATTCAGTCGGCGAGTAGGATTCTTAGGGATGTCAGAGGAGGCAAGAGACTGTACAAGAGGATTTGAGCTAGTAGAGAGAGCAGTATGGAACTATTGATATTTAGTCTTGGCGAGTTGGTCTATGAAGGGAATGTTGAGGTCATTGTGAAGAGTGAGATTAGTCACCGTAGAAAGGTGCGTCAACTATCTGTCGGCAGGAGTTTTGACTGAAATGTCTTGTACAGTCCGTATGTTTTGTAGGTTTGGCTGAACCCCTACAGCTCTAGTCCGTAAGTCCACATAGGTTTGAGGATGGTACTGTACGAGGGTCGTTTGAAAAGTCAGAGAGATAGCACTACTGGCGGCGCGTATCGAGGTTATGTTTAGTTAGTAGTATCTTCCAAAAGAACACTCACCAAGTTTCAGCCAGATCGGTCTATTTCTTTGTGTTTGGCATTCGTTTGAATCGAGGAAGTCGAGTGATTTTCAAAAAATGGACGAAAAAGAATTTCGTGTGCGGATTAAACACTACTTTATGAAAGGCAAAACGCCTCAGGAGACTAAAGAGAAGCTTGATAAACATTATGGTGACTCTGCACCTTCGATTAGAACAGTTTATAAGTGGTTTCAAAATTTTCAGAGTGGCCATGTGGGCATAAGTGACGCTGAACGTTCTGGACGCCCTGTTGAGGTTACTACTCCAGAAATCATTGATAAAATCCATGATATGGTGATGGATGACAGAAGAGTGAAGGTGCGTGAGATTGCTAGTGCTGTGGGCATCTCGAATGAACGGGTACATCAACATTTGGACATGACAAAGCTATCCGCAAGATGGGTGCCGCGATTGCTCACGCTTGACCAAAAACGAAATCGTGTGAAGTGTTGCAAGGACGGTTTGCAGCTGTTCCAGAAGAATCCGCAGGACTTTAAGCGTCGTTTCGTCACTGTGGATGAAACATGGATACATCACTGCACTCCTGAGACCAAAGAACAATCTAAACAATGGGTTACCAAGGGGGAATCTGCGCCAAAAAAAAGGCGAAGACCGTTCCTTCAACCGGAAAGATTATGGCGACTGTCTTTTGGGATTCGCAAGGAATAATCCTCATCGACTATCTGGAAAAGGGTAAAACTATTACAGGTGCATATTATTCATCGTTATTAGACCGTTCGAAAACCGAGCTGCAAGAAAAACGCCACGCCCACGATTGGCCCACAAAATAAGTCCTTTTCCATAACGACAACGCACCAGCTCACACCTCAGCAGTTGTGGTCGCAAATTTAATGGAAATAGGGTTCCAACTCGTTTCACATCCCCCCTATTCTCCAGACTTGGCTTCCTCGGACTACTATTTGTTCCCCAATATGAAGAAATAGCTGGCGGGAAAAAGATTTTATTCAAATGAGGAGGTGATTGCAGAAACGAATGGCTATTTTTCAGACTTGGACAAATCCTATTATTCGGAAGGGATCAACAAACTAGAGCAGCGTTGGACGAAGTGTATAAGCCTAAAAGGAGACTAAGTTGAAAAATAAAAAAGGTTTACCCCAAAAAATTAAGTAGTTTTTATTTTTGCACGGACTTTTCAAACGACCCTCGTATATTAAACGTTAGAGTTCAATGGGCAATTTGGAGCGTCCTCCAAGTTGCCTGTAAAGTAGTTTCGCACGATTTGTCATTGCTTGTCTTTTAAGTCTAGAGTGTGGGTTCCACGTGAGAATCAAAAATTCAACTTATAATTAAGAAAATGTAAATTATTATTAATATTTTTTAATTGATTCGATTTTAATTTATAAAATCGAAAATTATTTATAAACTAATTACTAAGGCTTGAAAAGAATTCAGAAATGAATTAATTAATTATTAAGTAATAATAATATAATTGTTTATTTATAATGTAAAAAACAATTAATTCTCTCACAATATAAACAATTATAATTGTAAACAAAATAAATAAATAATAAGGAAAAATTGTTTGATTAACCCAAATAGAAGCTGAACGTTTTTAAGGCGTTCTAAGACTAGACCCGCTAAGCTGTGATGTAATGCGTGCTATCGGATTTAACGCCGTCTTGCTTCTAAAATTTTATCTGATGAATTAGCTGGGATATAAGTTTGATCCCAATTTTAGGTACCAATCTATAATTTTCATAGCTGTAAGTTATTTTTTTTGAGTACTAGAATTTTGAGGCTGTACAATTGAACTATTTTAATAACTAATCGCCAAGAATTTAGATTTAAAAAAAATCTATTCTTTATTGAATTTTACTGATTAAAATAAATTGAATATGAACTGTATGTGTGCCTTATTCATGAATTGGTAAAATAACTATGTTTAAACTAACATGAATTCAAGGACGCAATATCCCCGCCACTATCTGTCATACTAGTTGAAGCACTATCCTATTACACGTGTATCTAGAAAGTGTAATCATAGTAACGCTGCTACTAATTGTAGTAACAGACTTTACGAGGACACATCAAGATCCAGTTACTGGACGCCTGAAGCCTACAGAGGTCCTTGCCGGCCTTCGGACACTGTTCTCTGGATAACATTTTTACGAAAATGTTGTGAATCCCGCCCCTCAAAATTGCCCTTAAAAATTTTCCTTAATTTGTGTCACAAGTTTATTTAATTGTTATTGATCACGCATGTTATTGGCCAAAGAACTATCCTTAAGGACTTATAAAAATAGAAAATGTGGGAGAGAACCGTAAAATAAATTCCCAACTGTTACAAACCAATTAAAACCATTTTTAAATATAATTAAAATTTGATAAATTCAAAATATTCTTTACAAAAAATCTTGCACTAATCGTTGCTATGGAATTCTAAGAAATCATTAGAATAATGATGAATAGCAGAAATCAATTAGCCCATTATTAGATCGTTTTTATCTGGCTAGAGAAATTTTAAGATAATTTAAAATTATCCCATTTTAAAAAGTCAATGTCCTTTTGTTCGTACAAAAACATTAATAAATAACCTGTTAAGTGTATTTGACGTGTATACACGTCAAACCAAATCTCTATTACCGTGTGCGTTCGACTTGTATACTCGTTGTGAAAAATATAAAATTGCCATTAACTATAAAACCTCGAAATTTTAATAAAATACAATAAGAATATTATTTGGTAGGATGTTTCCTTTATCTTACCAATAGAACTGTCAAGTATTTTATACGGAGGGAGGTTGTGGGAGTCAACCAAATGATAAGTGGTTGGTACATGTTTGGTCTCCGCATTAGAGATTGGGGAATTAAGCAGCTTTCAACCCTAGTGCAATGCCGTTTTTACCTTTGTTAGAGGTTCAGACCTCAGTACTAGCATGATTTCATTTTGTATAGAATTCAAAGCTCCTTGTAAAAGCTCTTGCATCCCTAGTTAACTAAAGCAATGCATACGTAAAGCGGTGCAAGATTTTGAATGAGCACAGGAATGCTCTGGTAATCTCAAGCCCCAGAAGAAGTGCTTGCAGTGACGTTGTAAACTTTTGGTTGTTTTGTCCTACGTTCGACACGTATATACACGTCATTTTCTGATTTTAATTACGCACACTGTGCGGGGATTTTTCAAACTAAATTCCGCGCTTAACTGGTTAAAACTGTCTGGTAGGACAGTTTTATAAGAGTTGATCCGACCAAAAACTGCACGAAAAAGCGTAACGTTGAATAACACCCAACTTTGACAATTCAATTTTTAATAATAATAACAAAAACTTACAGTTTAAAATGTTAAGTATAAGGGTTGATTAAACGCCAAAAGGTACACAAATCAGCAAGCACCCAAAATTTCATTAATATTTAAGAGACTTTTAAAGTGCAAATCTGTACAAAATTTCGATTCGAATGACACTTCATTCATGAAAATCGGTTCACGTGTCGATAATTTGAAACGATTGCTATACTTCCCCTTAACAAGTGTAAGAGCAGATCGTTGCTTTAATGTTACGTAGGGGAGCCCTAACCCTATCATCCTACCAAATTTTATCAAAATCGGGCCAAAATTTACAGAGTAATTAGTAATAATAATTTTGGAGGGGGCCTTACATAAAGGGGGCTAACTCCACTCCCATTCGATGTACAGCGTCGAGACCCCCAAAAGGCACATCTACATAAAATTCCGAATCGAATGACACCTCATTCATGAAAATCGGTTCGCGCGTTTAGGCGCTACGTTGTTCACAAAAACAAGGTAACTACAACAACAACAAGAACAACAACATTTTTTGAAAAAGCCGTTTTTGCTCATTTTCGGCAACTTTTTTCTCAAAACCTATTAGATCTGGGTGGTTGCAAAAAAATTAGTTATAAAGGAAGGTTTGCCCTTTATTTTAAAGAAAATTTAGGAATTTTATCTTTTATAGAAAAAGAGAAAAAAATTGTCAAAGATGGGTGTTTTTCAACGTTACGCTTTTTCGTGCATTTTTTGATGATCAACCCTTATACAACTGTCCTACCGGACAGTTTTAATCACAAAAATTCTTCATTTAAATAATAATATCTAAATTTGCAGTTAAATTAAAACCATATAAACACTCAAACGAATTATTCTTTTAGAATAGTTCAAGTAAATTGATATTCAAATTTTCTCGAAACGTAAAATTTGAACTTAAAAAAATTAGATGAAAACATTTAAAAAAATATATATTTATGTATTTAGTGGCACTTCTGGTCATATTTAAAAAAATTGTTTTAATATTTAATTTTTATTAATACTAAATAACAATAAGTATTAAATAAGTAATTTCCAATTAATTTAATTTTCAGAAAAATGTTCTACACCATAAAAATTGCAATAATGGATACAATTTGGATAATATGCACATTATTTTAATATTGCAGTAATAGTCATATTTCCTCCACAGATTTTCAAGTAAGAGTGACGAAAAGAAAATGAACGACCATTGCAACCCGAGAAGTGCTGAGGTGCTTTAAGAGTCCTAAATTACAGTAAAGTTTAAAAGAAAGAGCCATAACTGTTGGACAGAAGTTATTTTACTAACTACCAGTAAGCAGGAGGAGGTAGAGAAGCTGACAGTGTGTGGGAGGAAGGAAACGTTGCGATCTAATTCTTTTGTCAGTATGTAGGAAACTGAAGTATTGTTTACAAGAACGGGCTAGGCCAAAACGAGGTTCTATTCTAAGTTGGGTTATAATTACCGGAAGAACAACAGCATGTGGCGACCACAAGTCTCTCTGTCTACAGCCACACATAAAGAACTGGATAGCATGTTTGTATCCCCATACATCACTTTAACATAAAAATGGATTTAGAACGCTAATCTAAACATTAACAAATTGTTATTGTTGGTCTTTCTCGCTCTCTCCACACATACAAGCACGCACAGATATACAAACACTTCAGATCATTGGATCCGGAAAGGCAGTATGTCCATCAGCAGGATATACCCTAACAAAGTGTACCGCTCCTGCCAGTTTTATATCTCCTAGTGATTCCCAACTGTATAGAACACGTCATGGACGGATGCTATTTAAAAATATTCTTCGTTTTGAAACGCTCAGTAAATAGCGTCTTCTGTAAGGAACCTTAAAGTGGGCACTACAGTCCCCCCGTACGTGCGTCCATTGTTGCCCAAACAAGCAGTAAAGTGACTTTAATGTGATGCAGGAAATTTAGTCTTTTTACTTTCTCTAACTACAAAACAGGAAACTGGAATTATTGAAACGAGTCAAATTTTCAATAACGAGATTACCCTCGATTAATTTATTTCGAAATCTTAAAAATCTTTGTTTTACGAATTAGTTCTGCGCAATGTGAAATCAGATTAACTTAAAAAAAAAAAGAAGATAAAATGCAATAAGTTCAAATTTAGATATCGACTTTAGATGCAATTATCGATTTGTAAACTAATAGAATTTTTTTATTATTATTATTATTTATCCTTTTAATGAAATTTACACCTGTACCTACAGGGTACAATCAGTAAATAAGGTGATTGTATGTATACAGAACGTGTCAGAAGTGAATGACGGTCATCCAGTGATGGCCGCCATCAGTCACCCAGTTGGTCACTGCGCCTCAGCCGTCTTCGAGGATTGGAGGGCAGCGTAGTTGAAGACAAGTTTGCAGCTAAAGGGTTGGGATAAAATGAGAGTTTTTGATGAAAATTTTTATATCGGATTTTGGCAAGTTTGGAGATGAGTGGAATTTGGAGATCTGTATGGATTGTTATGGGTTGCTAACATAGAATGGAGCGTCTACTATGCGGCGGAGTATTTTGAATTGGAGTGTTTGCAGTCCAAATTGATGTTGGATTTTTTTTAACTGCTCCGTAAAGTTCGAGTCCTTAAGTCCATATTGGTGGTGAGAAGAGCTGTATAGAGTCGCCGTTTGTTCTGTAGTGAGAGTTTTGAGCGTTTGTCGAGTAGCCTGGCTAGAAGTTTGTATCGTTTGTTTAGTTCGGTACGTTTAAGTCTCGTATGGGGGGTTCCAGATAAGTCTCTTGTCTAGGTAAATTCCAAGGTACCGCACATGGTCGGCTGGTGGAATAGGTGTATGATGCAAGAAGACAGGTGGTGGAGTTTGACGTTTGAGAGTGAAGACTATGTATTTAGACTTAGTTGGGTTAATTTTTATACGCCAGTTTTCTAACCAAGGTTCTATTGAGTGAAGGTGGGACTGTAGTGAGCTTACTGCGAGGATAGGGTCAGAGTGTGTGGAGAGAATGGCAGTGTCGTCAGCGAAGGTGTAAATAGAGGTATTAAGGTTAGAAGGTAAGTCGGCGGTGTAGATTGTGTAAAGTAGAGGAGCTAAGACACTTCCCTGTGGTACACCAGCAAGGACAGGATAGATGGAAGAGTGAGTAGTGCCTTGAAGAACTTGAAAGAATCTGTCAGAGAGGTAAGAGCTGAGTATGAGGTAATAAGTGCTAGGAAGGATGAATAGAAATACAAAATAATTTTTCTCTGCAAACAAACAAAATTTCCTATTTGGTAGCAACAAACCGGAAACTAGAAACTAAATTTCGAATTTAGTATTAATCCAGAATAGTATATTTCAACTGGACATTAAGCACGCACTCGCTTACATCTGAAATTTTGTATATTTATTAGAACAAAAATAAGTCAACTATTAGAATGGAAGAGAACGTAGATACAGGAAATAGATCCAGCTGGATGTTGGATGGTTGAGCAAACCATTCTGCAAATAAATAATTATCAATTTCTCTCGTTTTTTCCAATTATTTTTGTTGAAAGTAACTACTTAATGGCTACCAATCTTCATGTTATTCCGTAAAGTTGTTTATTGGTGTGAAAAAGAAGTGAAATAAAATAACTACCACAACTAAATGAAAATAAATTACTGTAATTTTTCCAGTAGTTTAAGTAAAAGCCTAATTAAAGAAAATTTCTGACACGGAAAAACCAAACTTTCACAGAAATCCTCTTTTCAGTGAAGGTTAGTTAATTAATTTAAATCAGAAAGTGATGACAATTCGATAAACTTGAACTGGCCAACTTCCGGGTTGATAAAAAAACATTGTATTGATCAGGGTAAATTCCTATGCACTCAAAAAGGGGCTCAAGACGCGCCAATAACCTCAGTTATTTGATGCGTCTTAAATTGGACCAAAACTAAGCGAACTCTAATATGATTTTCAGATCTTTGGCGACTCTCCAACACCCAAGAAAGTGAAGTAATTAATACAATCAGAAGGTTTAACTATAAATATGGCTATAAAAAAAAATAAGTAAAGATTTTTTAAGGGTCAGTAATAAAAGCAAAATTGCTTTTAAAAATTTATTACACTCCATAAAAAGTAAACATTAGATAGGTTTATTACACATGAAAAAAATTATATTAACGACAGACCTGCTAGCGGTAAGTCCCTAACCTGACTGCCCCCCCCCCCCATTTATTTGTACTAATTACAACCAATAAAAATACGAAAATAACCACTCACACGACAATCTCTTACACAAGTGTATAATTGCAAAAGCAGCACTAAAAAAATAGCAGACAGATTACAGTAATGGTAATAAAGAGAGATTCTATAAAACTATGGCAGATCACTTACCTAGACAACCATGGTTTAAGGGAGCTAATAAATGGATTGTTACGACAATAAGCGGGCTGAGAGCGAACCACACGGTGTGCGGATCGTATCTTCACAGGATCAACAAAAGGTTCTCTCTCTCCTCTTTGCGTAGATTGCAATGAGGAGGAGGATATCAAACATATAATAATGATATGTCCACGTTATGTGGTAGAAAGAAAACGAATGTTTGACGACATAAACAGGTATTTAGATGCACCATATTCCAGAGAGAGGTAGCACGCATTAGGAAGGACTTGTCAAAGGATGAGGTACGGTGAGAGGGAATATAGAGATCAGATGAGCGAGATCTAGTGTTACGGGAATGTATCGAGGATTTAACCTTAAGGAGTTGAAAAATATAGGAAGGCCTTTGAGACTGGATGACTTGAAAAAGGAAAGAAGCTAAAAAATATTGGCGGCGATAGACAGGAAAAAGCCACTTCAACTCATCGTAGCAGTGCGAAATGCGAGAGTCTCTGGAAATGCTGAAAATAAATCTTATGAAGCAGTTCATGAAGGCGCTTGAGCTTAGCTTCAATATCACCAGAAAGACCGCCATACACTAAACAACCATAGTCGAAATGGGGGAATATAAGAGAGGAAATGCTTCTAATGTGCTTACCTTTAACTGGCTTTCTTTCATTCGTCTCCCATATTATTCACCAATGAAAATATTCGATTTTTTTTTTTTTTTTAAACTTTGCATCGACTTTACAAAATAATAGACAAAAAGGCCTAATTTAGAAAATAAATAAAGTTTAGAGGACAGAGCGGTGAAATAAAGGACTGTTCTCTTAAATAAAAGACGTCACCGTAAACTACTTCAGAAGCGAGAGGTATATTTAGGTCAAAGTTTCAGGATTTTGTAGAGTGCAGGGTTTTGAAGTCAACTGATGAATAAAGAACTTAAATTTGATTCAATTTACTGCGGTAAGGAGGAGATGTTGCATTTTTTATCAAATAAAATTGTAAGGTCGCCCTCCATAATAAAAAAATAAATATTATTATCGAATAACCAAACCTAAAAGCCATCTAAGGACCAATATTAAAAAATAAATACATATTTTTTGATCAGTAATACTGATACTGTAAAACTCACCAACATTAATGTAAGAAATATTTACGGTAGCCAAGTTAAAAAAAAAACAGAAGATATATGTAGTTGAACAAGGGTTACTGAAGATTTTATTACGTCACAGGTGGACAGTTTATGGATCATTTGAGCGTTACAAGGTAATATCTCGTCACTAAAGGTAAGCTACCTGGTGGCAGATCGCCCACAGTTAACTTGTGGCCTACTTTTAGATTCACGTTAACCCTTTATTAATTATTTTTTATATTTATTAAGAATTGCAACCACTGTATGCAGTATTTAATTAATACAGTTGCACAAAATTTAGTTTTTTTAAAGTTATTATTTACTTTTACTTTTATTTAACAGCGTCGATTAAACGTCTTGAGGTACCCAAATCAGCCAGTGAAATTGAATTGATATGAAAGTACAATTGGGAGCGAATGGTATCAACGACAGATATTGCATTTAAAAAAAAAAAATAATAATAGACATAATTTTGTTTTTTGTTATTTACAAAAGCCTTTATAAATGTAGAACATAGATTTTAGACTGCTGCGAAACCTCTATAGATAAATTATTAATAGTATTTATTAATAAGGTCACTTGATTAATAATAAGGTCAGTTAGTTCATTAAATGCTTTAATATAGATTTGGATTGTGTAGAGAGAAAGAGGGAACCAGAAGATATTTTAGGCAACCCGGAAGCAGGGAATAAACTGGAGAATATTAAATAGTTCATCTGTACGAACACAGCTATGGGATAGGATGATCTTCCCGCCCGAGGGATAAAGATTTATTAATTAGGGTATTTCCCTAAGTCAAAAGTGGGGGAGGAAGCTGACGGAATGAGTGAGGCTGCGATAGTACGTAGTAGAGGCTTCAACCACTCCAGGCCTAAGTTAGTTATTATACTTGAAAATGGGGTTAACTTATATTAACTAGAATGGGCTAAGTTTTCAGTTTAAGTGACGTACTAGAAAATTAGTTACTATCCAAAGGAGGTACCCCAACGGTTATGGGTTCTAAGATTTATCTTAAGGAGGCGCTTACATATCTAAAACTAAATAGGTTAAACATCTAGAGGAGGTTATTATTATCATGTGGTTATCCGGAAGATGAGGTTATGATCTGAAATATTCGCACAATATATTTAAAAACAGGGTTTGACTTATAAGTTTCCTTTACAATACAGAGCTGGAATTGTTCATTGTAAATGTTAATTTGGTGCTCAAATCAGAGCCTTTGTTAGTGTGCATATAGCATTGACGGATAGTACGATATTATTGACGGATAGTACGATATTATTGACGGATCGTAGGCTAGTATTGACGGATAGTATTAACAGTGCAAGATGATGATACTGCTAGTCCTGCTGTCCACCTAGATTACGATTATAATCAGACAATGGTCTGATTATCTTATCTTTTATTAGAGTCTAAATTATGGTAACTTAACGAATTGGTCTGCGTTCAGCAAGTTTTTTTTTTTTTTTTTTTTAAATACTGAGGACAGTGACGGTTAATTGGAATAGACGGATAAAAGGGTGACGGACAACCGAGACTCCACTGTACTGTTTTACATGAATGTGCACATTCAGTCCATGAACAGAGAAGACACACCAGCCCTCTAATGATGTAAAAACAGTAAATTGTAAATTAGCCCGGAAGATGACCTAGTCTCTAGGTCGAAAGCTCGGCATAATAAAGTTTATAATGACTGAAACTGGCATTAATTTTTCATCCTATTGAAACTATGATTCAGTCACCAAAAATAATGAGCGAAAATTGGACGTTTTGAATCACCGGATGTAGGCCAGACGAATACTAAGCTCTTTAGTCCTTTTGACTCCGGTTTCTTTTTGTTTTTGACTTTCTGCTCCCCCAACCATAGTTACAACACAAGTATCACTCGTAAGTATTACTTAAAACTATTTATTTTCTAAAAAAAAACAAACTTCAAACTTGTACTTTTCAATTTAAAAAATTAGTAACGATGCACTTCTTCCTTTTCCACCGATACTAGAACAGAACCTTTAAGAAACCAAAGAAAGAAACAGAGAGTCACCGTTTAAAAAAAATAAAAAAATTGAAGAAGAAGTAAAAAGATGAGAGTTGGCAACACTGTGCACGGTCAGTGACTCTCCTTGTACAGGTAGCCTTCAAAGAGCCAGACTCTAAGTGTCTATAAGTATGTAGGTACGTTTGTATTGTCAAGAATCTTATATTGTAAAACTAGGCGCTATGTTTTGTGATGTTATTTACTAGAATTCTCTTCAGCTGCCACTAACAATCTTAAACAATAACAACACAACACCTAAACCAACTAAAAGAAAAAAACCTACCATAAATAACCTGTTCCTTATTCCACTAGCACATGTTTGAGCCAGGTCTCATTTCTCATTGCAAGAGTGCTTTCATGGGCACATTTTACAAATTATATTATATACAGGTGAAACAATGGAAACCCTCGTTAAATACAAAGACAGGAAGTGCCACTGCCAACAGGTATATTATTAAGGCAGAAACGCTACTAACAGAAATCTCTTCCGTACACGTTCTGCTATCAAAAACAAATGCATGTCCAGGTTGGGAGTTTTCTAATTATAATTTTTGAAGACAATTCATGGAAATATGTATAATATTTCACTAACTGTGACTCGCCCATCACCACATATTAGCGGAAATACTTCGAACGTGCGTGCAGATTTGCAGCGTAAAGTTTACCTCCAACTCTAATTTTATTTTTTTTAAGTTTGATCAACAAGGAAACATTGACGAAAGGCTTCTTCCTTAATGGAAGTCCTTTTCTTTTGCTACATAAATTTTTAAAGATGCGCCATTGAGCGGTGCTAGCTTTAAATCTAAGACGACATTTAGCGTTTCCTTTGAGGCCACAGGAGAAAATCTTTCCTTCCCTCCAATCTATATGTATTGTATGTTACTGCAGGTAATCGTGATCTCCCCCTATCAAGTCCTAATTAGCCAACAAAAACAAGTTTAAGGGTACTTGATTCCTAGCAAATGCACTTAAAGTGGCTTAAATTACCCTATCGATATTTGTCCAGCGTGAGTTCCGGTTAAGATAGAGGTTATATTTGACTTCCCTTTAAACTAAAGCATCAGTTTTAATCTCTTATCACCTATTTTAATATTAATGAGAAATAAGTTCCAAAAAAATACGTATATGTACATTTAAGGATTGATTGTATATTAAATTCTTGCCTAAATTTGTGGCGCTAATGACCAAGCTATCGATGCGCCGGAAAAAAAAATAATTGATTTGATTAAATTAGAGTTCAGAATTGAATGAATTGAATAAATATTTATTACAATAAATATATACATAAAATAAATATAGAAGTATAAATGTATAAAAACATTTCAACCTTCTAATCTACTGAAGAAAGAGAAAAGTTAGGTGAGTAGGATTAGAATACAGGGAAAAAAGGAGAGGAAAAACCTGCTGCTAGTGTAGAGAGTTAGAGTAGGATATGTTTTAGTCTTCTGTGTCTGTATGTTGTAGAAGGATCTGTAGGAGGCTATGTCGCGGCAGAGTGGATTGGAATGGCAGTTTAGGATGGAAAGGAGTTTGAGCAGACATATGTCGCGGTATAGTGGATTGGAATGGCAGTTTAGGATGGAAAGGAGTTTTAGCAGACGAATTAGAGTTTAGATTATCCACACTTAGATTTGGGGAAATGTAAGAACTGTAAAGAAATAATTGAGGAAATAGGTGCTTATCCTGTTCTATAATATAAATAATACCCCTCTTAAAATGGGGTAAGGTGAATGGCGTGTATATGTTTCAACCAGATGTTTTCTTTAGTAAAAAAAAAAATTTAATCCAATTAAATTAGAGAATGCACGTGAAACAAAATAAAAAAGTAAGTTATAACTGCATCTTCTAGTTTACAAGAAAAACAAATAATAAATAAACAGTCGCTATTTCAGAAGAACTAAAACCTGTTTGACAACCTCCCCAAAAAATGTGGAGAACGACTTTGTTCCCCATAGCGGAATTTTCGAGCTGACATTTTATTGTAGCTATTGGGAAACGTAACAATGAACTTAGAAGTTGACCGTTCTTTAAATTTTTTTTAAAAAAAAATCAAATTTAAGAATTCACTCAATATTACTCAATGTAAAAGATTACAGGTAATCAAATTGAGACTAGACAGACAATGAAAATTTTAACTATAAGCTGACGTCAGGGCCGGATTTTCCTATAGGCTAACTAGGCTTCAGCCTAGAGCCTCAAGATCAAGAAGGGCCTACATTCAAATATACGTACTGATGGACAAAATTAGCGCACCACTCAGTTTTTGTTTAGTTAAAATTAAATAAATTATCTTCCGCTTTTGTGTTGGACGTACATCACTTGTCTAAAGCGATTTAGGGAGACAAGAGGTCATTCAAGAAGAGATGTACAGCAGAGAGAGAGACGATAGGTACATCCGGCACCTGGCTTTACGAAACAGGAGCATAACGAGAAATGAGATAAAAAGTCTCATAAGGCGAGTCCGAAATGTTTCCATCTCCAGCAGGACTGTTAGAAGAAGACTTAATGAAAGTAACCTTAGAGCCAGACATCCTGCTCGTGGCCCTCTCCTTACCACAGTTCACAAAATGACCAGGCTTCAGTTTGCACGTGAACATGTGAATTGGACTTAAGACAACTGGAAGAGAGTTCTCTTTACAGATGAGGTGAGAATAGGCGTAAATTCTTCAGATGGCCGTAGTTACAAATGGCTTATTTTTTCAGCCAACAATATTTTGAAAGTCCAAAATTTGCACAAATTAGAAATAATAAAAAAAATAAGGATGGTGCGTTAATTCTGTCCATCAGTGTAGTTAGCAAAATTAAAATTATACTATTCTAAAAACAGTACCAATAACAACATATTGATTTAACATATTGATATACTTTATTTTAAAGAGCAAATCTGTACAAAATTTCGATTCGAATGACACTTCATTCATGAAAATCGGTTCACGTGTCGATAATTTGAAACAATTGCTATACTTCCCCTTAACAAGTGTAAGAGCAGATCGTCGCTTTATTGTTACGTAGGGGAGCCCTAACCCTATCATCCTACCAAATTTTATCATAATCGGGCCAAGATTTACAGAGTAATTAGTAATAATAATCTTGGAGAGGGCCTTACTTAAAGGGGGCTAACTCCTCTCCCATTTGATGTACAGCGTCGAGACCCCCAAAAGGCACATCTACATAAAATTCCGAATCGAATGACACCTCATTTATGAAAATCGGTTCACGCGATTAGGCGCTACGTTGTTTACAAAAAAGGTAACAACAAGAACATTTTTTGAAAAAGCCGTTTTTGCTCATTTTCGGCAACATTTTTCTCGCAACCTATTAAATCTGGGTTATTGTAAAAAAATTACAGTCATAAAGGAGGGTTTGCCCAATAATTTAAAGAAAATTTGGGAATTTTATCTTTTATAGAAAACGAGAAAAAAATTGTCAAAGTTGGGTGTTTATCAACGTTACGCTTTTTCGTGCCAGTTTTTGACGATCAACCCTTATACAACTGTCCTACCGGACAGTTTTAATCACATTAGTGATGTATTTTATTAACTCTCATGTACGAGTAATTTACAAACTTAAAAATGGGAGGTGAAATGGCCTCATAAGTGGAATAGCCTAGGGCCTCTTTTCATCTAAATCCGACCCTGGCTGACGTATAAACTTTGGAATCTAATAATACGATAGATAGTTCTCAGAAGGAATGAATCTGATCATAAGAGTTAATTCTATCGTTCAAGGATCTTGTACCTGAGTCATCCAGGTGTGATGCATCGATAATTGTGTTAGGTATGCCGTAAAATGTATAAAAAGGAAGTAGAAGCGCTTAATTATAATATGCGCTTAAAAGCAATTAGAACCTTCAAAATATACGAAAGACAGATCTTCTTATTGCTTAACTTACAGGTGTAACTGAATGGAACAGGTTAGAAAATGAATTTAAAAAGAAAGGGCAAATATACCTTTGTGCAGGTTTGAGAAAAACCTTTTTAAAAGGTTGAAAAAATATATATATATATATATTAAAAAGATGGTAGATGTTAATATTCAGGTGGCCATTGTGAGTGGATGTTAAAGGCTTTCTAACCTGCTGTCTCGCCCCTTCCAACCGCACCATGACAACCCGTTCTCTGTAATACAATCTTTATATGTCAGACCGCACAATTACATCAGACACTTTAACCTGCACAAGTCTGTGAATAGCTGGCTAATATGATTACAGAGCATGCAAAATGCAACAACCAGCCAGTTATTGATTTCTTTTTTTCTTTTTCTTCTAGTTTTTTTGGCCCAACTTATAAAATAATTAAAGGAAATCTAGTCACGCGATTTTTTTACTTATTGAAATTTTCATGTCGGTTACAAATCACGTCGGCGTGGAGAGGAATGAAGTGGCCGACAAACAAGGCTTAGGCGATGATTTTCTTCGTGAGAAGTTGAAGAAAGAAAGATAGAAATCTGCAGAGATGGACTCTGGACCAGTCAGCTAGAAGCCAAGTTTAAAACAATAAATCGTTAGAGATATTTTGGCACTATCAATCAACCGCAATTTTCCAAATTCGAGAATTTACATCGACATTTTATTCTCATAATTATACGAGGTGTGGCTATTAAAAAAAGGAGACTGATGCTGCTACAGAAGAACTATGCATGCGCCAAATCCGTAACGACCGACAGCTGTGCAGCGTAAAGCCTTCACTTTCGATTGCAGCGTCTCTCTCGTGTTTGTAGAGAAATCTGTCTGACCGGAACCGTCGTTTGTGTAGTTAAGAGGTGTTAGTTTCGTTTTGCCGAAAACATGTCTACTACACATGTGGTAGAGCAACAAAATTGTCGTGAAATTTCACATGAAAGTGGGTAAAAACCGCTACTGAAACTTATCTTTTATTAAAAGAAGTTTATGGCGATGAATGTTTATCAAGTGCGCAAGTTTTATGAGCGGTTCAAGCGTTTCCACGTCCAAAAACGGATGAAAATATCGATTATAATTAATCAACATTACTACCGGTGAGGTGCTTGCTTAACTCCGTGAAAGAGTTAGGAAAAAACGACCCGATTTGTGGTAGAACAAGTCACGGGATTCTCCATCAAGACAACGCACCGGCTCACACTGCATTGTCTGTCAAGATGTTTCTAGGCAAATACAACCTCCCAGTTTTAGGCCATCCTTGAACATTCCTACTCGAGGATCTGATACAGGTAAAAAGGGCATCTCAAAAAACAGGTAAAATTTAATGCAGTTGGAACAAAATGTTCTTTTAAAATAGTTTATGGCGTTGAGATCTGGCTTACTTATTGGCTAAGAATTCACATCATATAATGTTTTTAACCTTTCTAACTTCGCACGCTTAAATATGTATTAACCCCCTTAACATTCAACAGGTAACTCACCTTACAAAGTATTAATAACAATTTAAGTAAGAAAAGGTTTCTAATATTACATACTGAAGTCACCAACTAGGAGGCTAAGTCCCAGACTAAAACTTTAAATCATTGGACTAAAAAAAGGAAATGTTGTTAAAATAAACGCTTTCCATCACTTTGCCAAAAAAACTTGCCAAAGCTACAAACAACCGCTATTTTTTTTTAATGATTTAAGGCGCGTCAACATCTAAGGTTATTGGCGCCCGGAGCTTTTTTCAGTGTACTGCCGGCCTCCGGACAGTGTTCTCTCGTTACAGACAACACTGTCCATCACCGGACAGTGAGCTGTAAGAGAAAATCTAAGGGTCAGCAGCTGGATTCAAACCCGGGACCTCCGCGTGGGAGTCCAGTACGCTAACCCTTCTATTAATAGCTAATCCTTTCCCTAACAACCGCTATTAATTACAAACACTGTTATTTTCCAATTTACTTTAATTCTTAATTATTAAAAAATTAAACAGATGTTTAAATGCCTCCTCCAAAGAATTGAAGTCAAATAAATGTAAACTATCTTTTCTTCCGGTAAAATAATCTAAAATAGTAAATTTACAATGCAACACGCCTCTTAGGATACAATAAACAGACAAACAGAAAAAAAAAGAGTAGTTGTGAGTTTGAAAGTAAATGTATATAAAATGCAAAATAGGGCATTTATCGTAAAACTAGACAGGAATAGTTAGTTTTTTTACTATTACAAACATAATTAAGTATCTAAAGAATAGATCACGTATTTGCAAAGTCCGACATTTCTAAGCCACCTCAATTGATATTTACTGAGTTCCATACAAATCGGCTTGTTGGAAATTGTAGGGCGTTTAAAAAAAAAAATGCAAAATGCATAGCGGCTTAAAACTAAACTAAACTCAATTTACAACTACCAGATAGCTAATGAATACGTAAGCATTTCACCTATATTAGGTCAATTGTGCAATCACAAAGAGCATAACAATAAAAAATGATGTAAATGGAGGGAGTTAAAAGGTGTGCAAGGGAGTTAAACGTAAAAAATATTTAAAAGACAAGTGAATAATTGTTGTACTACGCCAAATTTCTGTTAAAAATGTATTTGGAGTACAGTAACGTTGATTATATCCGCCGCAGCAATCTTGTTTCTCTTGTTAATAATTAGAACCGAGAAGGTTGGTACGCTTGGAGGAAGTAAAAAACGAGAATAAGTGCATCAATTTGAATATTTTATGAATTGAACTCAAGAACATGAGTTGAGAAGAACAATGAGAGGTTTAGATTTGCAGAAATGACTCTTTAGCTTGCTCAGAAAAGGCGTGGACTAGATTAACAGTGTTCAAGAACGACTTCTTCTCTTACTATCACCCACAATCTAGCGCGACATTACTCTAATAGGAACGGTGTAAAAGGAAAAATACTAAGCCAAGGAGTTGCAAAAACCAAGAGATGGTACTGGGACTGAACAATGAACACTGAACACGAGGACTTGATATAGATAAAGAGAGCATGGCAAAGAGTAGGTAAAATTTAATAGAAATAGAAAAGAAATTTATTATACTGGGACAATTGTCCCCTAAGAATAAATACAGGAACAAATAGAGGCCTTAACAGTTTGGCCTGTGATTAAACAAAAAATAAATAAATAAATAAGTATTTACAAAAAGTGAAAATAAAAATAACAGCAGAAATTAAGGAAATAAGTTGAAACAATTAGAATTTCGGAGGAAGCTGAATAGAAAGGAGATAACTGAATAGACGGGATATAAGATGGATAGGGTAGGAGCATGGCGGACAGATGATTGCAAGGAGTTCCAGAGAGAGGTAGCACGTACAAGGAAGGATTTGTCAAAGGATGAGTTACGGTGAGAGGGAATATAGAGATCGGATGAGCGAGATCTAGTATTACGGGAATGGATGGAGGATTTAAACCTAAAGAGTTGAAAAATATAGGAAGGCCTTTGAGACTGGATGACTTGAAAAAGGAAAGAAGCCAAAAGATATTGGCGGCAATAGACAGGAAAAAACCACTTCAACTCATCGTAGCCGTGCGAAATGCGAGAGTCTCTGGAAATGCTGAAAATAAATCTCATGAAGCAGTACATGAGGCGCCTAAGCTTAGCTTCAATATCACCAGAAAGACCGCCAGTTCTTTTAAAATAGTTTTGGCGTTGAAAACAAGAGATAGCATAAGAAGTAAGAACCATCCGGGACTAATCTAGACCTACAACCACAGCTAGTTAGTCTTAGCCAAGAATAGTGGCTAGAGGATGCCGGAGAATGGCCAAGAAATAGAAAAAAAGTAGAGAAGTATTTCAGACAAGAGGATCTATAGTGGATTCAATGACGAGATGTGGTTTCAGATTGGAGGCACCTGTAAGGACTGTCTTACACTCTAAACGGAAGTAGGGGATCAGATTCTATGTGTAGATAAATTCTGAACGACTTTTTTGAATGTCGAAAAGATTTTGGTTTCGTTGGAATACTATATTAGCAAACCGGATATAGTCTTCACTTAACATCTCTCCTCCAGTTGGAGAAAAAAAATCTCTTTTTCCTTCCTGCGGTACACGAAATACGAAAGAAAAAACTGCTCTAATTAGAATAATGAAAAGAAAAACCAGGAAACAATTAAATCGCATTAATTAAAGATAGGAAATACAAGGCGAATTAGCAGAGGGGATTTCCACTTCTAACACACGGGGTTTTTAAGAATAGCTGATTTATTTTATATGACGTATGTACTTCTGTTAAACCCTTCGTTATTAAGGAATAAAGGTACTTGATAATTAAGGAATATTGATCAGAGGATGCAAAAAAGACTTAGAAGTCCCAATTAAATTTAGGTGGCTTAAATTTAACTTAATGCTTCACAATATATCGTGGTCTTCGAAAAGGAAATAACCTTGTAAATATATTCTCCTTCAATTTAAAACCAAAAACCGGCTCGATGTACTCAAACTCGTTACACTTATGAGAGATAAATATTCTTCAGATTTTCGATTTAAAAGAGCAAAAAAAATGCAAGTAATTCCCACTTCCGGGATGATATATATTTTTCTAATCTCGTAATTTTAGCAATCCATTTAAGCTTCACTCGGAACAAACCGGATATACATTTTTTTTTTTTTTTACGGAATGTCTTTAAAAGCTGCCAATTTAGTTTGATTATGGTAATGTTAGAAAGATTACTTGCTTCTCTTACCGATATCTTTCCGGCGAATTCGGCGATTTTTGAACTCTGACTTCATAATAAATTTCGCAAAAAATGTGTAGGATATTTTCAAATTTTTGTGAGCATTAAAGCATTACCTGAATGGAAAATGTCACGCCTTAAATCTTGTTTTGTTTTAGAAAACTAGTAAATTAATAAGATCTTACTTTCGAGGTTAAGGTAATAGAGCGCAAAACTTACAAATCACACCTGGCAACAGCTAAATCAACTAACAGCAGGTAATATATCCTCAGCCGGAGTTAATCCACCCATCTATCCTACCAATACATTCCACCATGGTTAAGTGATAACAACGATATACTGGATTAATTTATGGCCTAGCTTACTAGCTAATCCTAATGGCGGCTATTGTAGCAATGTACGGGCAAATGTAGCTAACCAATGGTGGGCATTCCATGGATAATTTGTTAACATCATCCAATACAAGGAAGTTATTAACTTGACGACGTATACTTTAATATTGATGTCATTTTTTTTAGTCAATGGAATCAATGTGAAAGACACGCAAAATTTCATCGCAGTTCGTGTGGTTGAAAGTGATTTAGAATCTGATTAGAGAGAACACTGTCTGGAGGCCAGCAGTGCCCTGAAAATGCTCTAAGGACCAATGATCTAAACGTTTTACGCGCATCAAATTAAAAAATGATAATAATAATTTAAATTGTAAATTTAATTTGTTTATAAATAAATAAAAAACGAGTAAAACACAATGGAGGCTTGCAATTAGACTAAATTAATCGATAGATTGAGTTACATAATTTAGTTATGTAATATGACACCAATATTAAAGGAGATTGTTTACTGTACATAAAATATTTTAATGACGGAAAAGTTACTCATTTTTAATATCTTTCGTTTTGTTAAGAAGTCTTTTTTCAGAGCACTGCTGGCTTCCGGGAAAAAAAAACTTCGCTCATTTTTCGGACAGCATAGTCCACCCATAGGATAGCAAACTGTAAGAAGTACCTAGGGGAAAATAAGAAATCTAAGAGCACCCAGGACTCGAACCCATGAATTCCGTGTGAAAATCTAGTGCCTAACAATTCAGTTAGTCTATTTCCTCTGCAATTTTTTTTTTTTAAATAAAGGAAGGACAATCAACCAGTGTGAAGGTTGTTAGCGAGATTGATGAGATTGATGGAAGTCTATCAGGTAATGAAGTCAATCCGATCGTGAAGTCAAGTTAAGTCAATCAAGTTCAGGTGGGCTTTAAGTCCAACTACCATTAGAAAAAGCGACTAGCAAACATACTTGGTTATGAATTTCTCATATTAACCATTAAATAAAATCTCCTTAACAAAAACTTACAGTTTAAAATGTTAAGTATAAGGGTTGATTAAACGCCAAAAGGTACACAAATCAGCGAGTACCCAACATTTCATTAATACTTCATTAATATTTAAGTAATTCTACTGCATTAATTTTCATTAATAAGTTATTTTTTAGAATTTATTAGATATCACAGACCCTTATGCTGGCCATTTTCGTCTACAAAATATATGTTCAAGTAGCACTGTAGATTGACTGTAATATCTAGTTATTTATAATAATCAAACTATTAATTACAGGTTAAAAAAAAAACGTTATAAAAAATAAAATAAAAATATGAGGCTAAAAAATTCAAAACCTTGTTTAAAAAAATGCTTACACCAACTTACATCAATGATTTTGTTTATTTTATTTATTTATTTTTATTTCTTAAATAAAAATCGTCGGTTTAAGTTCATTCTTCGATTAAAGTAATTGTTATTGTATGAAGTAGTCAAACGTTTATAATAATAGGTAATAATTATATGGCTTTATCGCAAATAATATAGTTTTCTTCAATTACATTCTCAATGTAGCTGTTCTTCTCACAATGTTGTATATATGCAATATAAAGTAAATAAGATATGCATATATTTAGGACAGCTAATTATTCCAGTATTTTAGTATAAGTAAAATTAGGGGGACTAAATTAAATTACAATAGAGAAATGAATAACTATTGTTTAATAATCTACTTGTTATTAACTGTGTGTTAATTGTGCTCACGAATATTTCGGTAAGACGAATTCAAGACAGTAGCCTACTCTAACTTTATCTTTACTTTAACATGCATGTACGTATATGTGATTTATCATAATTATAACAAAAAAATAATATAAATGAAGTGGCCAGCATAAAGGTCTGTGATATCTAATAAATTCTAAAAAATAACTTATTAATGAAAATTAATGCAGTAGAATTACTTAAATATTAATGAAGTATTAATGAAATGTTGGGTACTCGCTGATTTGTGTACCTTTTGGCGTTTAATCAACCCTTATACTTAACATTTTAAACTGTAAGTTTTTGTTAAGGAGATTTTTGTACCTTTTGGATAGATTTTCCTTTTTGTCTATTTTACAAAGTTACATATCTGCTTTACAGATTTTTTTAAAATTTGGAATAGGCAATTCTATCATTATAACCTGATAAGGTGTTAAGTCGGAACCGTAACTACCACTGGAGAGATCTTTTTAAAAAATGATTGTAGTTGCGGCTCCCAAACCATCCTCAATAACAATTTTTTTTAAAAAGCGTTTTGAATAACATAGGAAGGTATTTGTACGTAAATAGCAAAATTAAACTGCGATTTCAGTACTTCCTTTTAAGAGGAGTAAGAAAAATAAACTAGGATTGCAGTACTTCTCCCTAAAAGGCAAAGAGGCAAAGATTTTTTAATCGAACAATTCATTGATTTAAATCGGTTAACTCATTGATAATTTAAACGATTGCAGTACTTCCTCTTAGTAGGAGCAAGAGAATCAGCAACGTAGAGGAGCTTTAACCACTTATTCGAGCTGAATTTTATCAAAATCGGACTAAGCGTTATAGAAATATTGGTAATAATAGTTTTAGAAAGGGCCTTATTTGGGTGGGGCAAACTCCCCTCCTTATGAGGCACGTGGCGTTTAATCAACCCTTATACTTAACATTTTAAACTGTAAGTTTTTGTTAAAGAGATTTTTGTACCTTTTGGATGGATTTTCCTTTTTGTCTATTTTGCAAAGTTACATATCTGCTTTACAGATTTTTTTAAAATTTGGAATAATAAATTTTAATTGTATCATTATAACCTGAAAAGGTGTTAAGTCGGAGTTACTACCACTGGAGAGATCTTTTTAAAGAATGATTATAGTTGCGGTCCCCAAACCATCCTCAATAACAATTTTTTTGAGAAAGCGTTTTGAATAAAATAGGAAGGTAATTTGTACGTAAATAGCAAAATTAAACTGCGATTTCAGTACTTCCCTTTAAGAGGAGTAAGAAAAATAAACTGCGATTACAGTACTTCTCCCTAAAAGGCAAAGAGGCAAAGATTTTGAATCGAACTACAATTCATTAATGAAAATCGGTTCACTCATTGAAAATTTTAACGATTGCAGTACTTCCTCTTAGTAGGTGTAAGAGCATGATGGCACTTCACAGCCACGTAGAGGAGCTTTAACCACTTATTCGGGCTGAATTTTATCAAAATCGGACTAAGCGTTATAGAAATATTGGTAATAATAGTTTTAGAAAGGGCCTTACTTGGGTGGGGCAAACTCCCCTCCTTATGAGGCACAGCGTCGAGACTTTTAAAGTGCAAATCTGTACAAAATTTCGATTCGAATGACACTTCATTCATGAAAATCGGTTCACGTTTCGATAATTTGAAACGATTGCAATACTTCCCCTTAACAAGTGAAGGAGCAGATCGTCGCTTTAATGTTACGTAGGGGAACCCTAACCCTGTCATCCTACCAAATTTTATCAAAATCGGGCTAAGATTTACAGAGTAATTAATGATAATAATTTTGGAGGGGGCCTTACATAAAAGGGGCTAACTCCTCTCCCATTTGATGTACAGGGTCGAGACCCCCAAAAGGCACATCTACATAACATTCCGACTCGAATGATACCTCATTCATGAAAATCGGTTCACGCGTTTAGGCGCTACGTTGTTTACAAAAAAGGTAACAACAACAACAACAAGAAGAAGAACAAGAAGAACAAGAACAAGAACATTTTTTGAAAATGCCGTTTTTGCTCATTTTCAGCATCTTTTTTCTCAAAACCTATCAAATCTAGGTTGTTGCAAAAAAATTACAGTCATAAAGGAGGATTTGCCCTACATTATAAAGAAAATTTGGGAATTTTATCTTTTATAGAAAAAGAGAAAAAAATTGTCAAAGTTGGGTGTTTTTCAACGTTACGCTTTTTCGTGCAGTTTTTGATGATCAACCCTTATACAACTGTCCTACCGGACAGTTTTAATACAAGGCTAGTACAGACTAGTACCGCAATACATCTTAGCTTTGCGGGTCTAGCCTATAACCGCCTAACATTCTTTACTATAAATTTCTCATATTAACAATTAAACAAAATGGGGGCATCGAACCCACTAAACCAACAATACGCCTTAGCTTTGCGGGTCTAGCCTATAATCGCCTAACATACTTTACTATAAATTTCTCATATTAACAATTAAACAAAATGGGGGCATCGAACCCACTAAACCAACAATACGCCTTAGCTTTGCGGGTCTAGCCTATAATCGCCTAACATACTTTACTATTTTCTCATATTAACCATTAAATAAAATCCAAGAGCTAGACTAGTACCGCAATACATCTTAGCTTTGCGGGTCTAGCCTATAACCGCCGAACTTACTTTAGTATAAATTTCTCATATTAACCATTAAATATAATCCAAGACCTAGACAGTACCGCAATACATCTTAGCTTTGCGGGTCTAGCCAATAACCGCCTAACATACTTTACTAATTTCTCATATTAACCATGAAATAAAATCCAAGACCTAGACTAGTACCGCTATACATCTTAGCTTTGAGGGTCTAGCCTATAACCGCCTAACATACTTTACTAATTTCTCATATTAACCATGAAATAAAATCCAAGACCTAGACAGTACCGCAATACATCTTAGCTTTGCGGGTCTAGCCTATAACCGCCTAACATACTTTACTAATTTCTCATATTAACCATGAAATAAAATCCAAGACCTAGACTAGTACCGCAATACATCTTAGCTTTGCGGGTCTAGCCTATAACCGCCTAACATACTTTACTATAAATTTCTCATATTAACAATTAAACAAAATGGGGGCATCGAACCCACTAAACCAACAATACGCCTTAGCTTTGCGGGTCTAGCCTATAACCGCCTAACGTACTTTACTAATTTCTCATATTAACCATGAAATAAAATCCAAGACCTAGACTAGTACCGCAATACATCTTAGCTTTGCGGGTCTAGCCTATAACCGCCTAACATACTTTACTATAAATTTCTCATATTAACAATTAAACAAAATGGGGGCATCGAACCCACTAAACCAACAATACGCCTTAGCTTTGCGGGTCTAGCCTATAACCGCCTAACGTACTTTACTAATTTCTCATATTAACCATGAAATAAAATCCAAGAGCTAGACTAGTACCGCAATACATCTTAGCTTTGCGGGTCTAGCCTATAACCGCCGAACTTACTTTAGTATAAATTTCTCATATTAACCATTAAATATAATCCAAGACCTAGACAGTACCGCAATACATCTTAGCTTTGCGGGTCTAGCCTATAACCGCCTAACATACTTTACTAATTTCTCATATTAACCATGAAATAAAATCCAAGACCTAGACTAGTACCGCAATACATCTTAGCTTTGCGGGTCTAGCCTATAACCGCCTAACATACTTTACTAATTTCTCATATTAACCATGAAATAAAATCCAAGACCTAGACTAGTACCGCAATACATCTTAGCTTTGCGGGTCTAGCCTATAACCGCCTAACATACTTTACTAATTTCTCATATTAACCATGAAATAAAATCCAAGACCTAGACTAGTACCGCAATACATCTTAGCTTTGCGGGTCTAGCCTATAACCGCCTAACATACTTTACTATAAATTTCTCATATTAACAATTAAACAAAATGGGGGCATCGAACCCACTAAACCAACAATACGCCTTAGCTTTGCGGGTCTAGCCAATAACCGCCTAACATACTTTACTAATTTCTCATATTAACCATGAAATAAAATCCAAGACCTAGACTAGTACCGCAATACATCTTAGCTTTGCGGGTCTAGCCAATAACCGCCTAACATACTTTACTAATTTCTCATATTAACCATGAAATAAAATCCAAGACCTAGACTAGTACCGCAATACATCTTAGCTTTGCGGGTCTAGCCTATAACCGCCTAACATACTTTACTATAAATTTCTCATATTAACAATTAAACAAAATGGGGGCATCGAACCCACTAAACCAACAATACGCCTTAGCTTTGCGGGTCTAGCCTATAACCGCCTAACGTACTTTACTAATTTCTCATATTAACCATGAAATAAAATCCAAGACCTAGACTAGTACCGCAATACATCTTAGCTTTGCGGGTCTAGCCTATAACCGCCTAACATACTTTACTATAAATTTCTCATATTAACAATTAAACAAAATGGGGGCATCGAACCCACTAAACCAACAATACGCCTTAGCTTTGCGGGTCTAGCCTATAACCGCCTAACGTACTTTACTAATTTCTCATATTAACCATGAAATAAAATCCAAGAGCTAGACTAGTACCGCAATACATCTTAGCTTTGCGGGTCTAGCCTATAACCGCCGAACTTACTTTAGTATAAATTTCTCATATTAACCATTAAATATAATCCAAGACCTAGACAGTACCGCAATACATCTTAGCTTTGCGGGTCTAGCGAATAACCGCCTAACATACTTTACTAATTTCTCATATTAACCATGAAATAAAATCCAAGACCTAGACTAGTACCGCTATACATCTTAGCTTTGCGGGTCTAGCCTATAACCGCCTAACATACTTTACTAATTTCTCATATTAACCATGAAATAAAATCCAAGACCTAGACTAGTACCGCTATACATCTTAGCTTTGAGGGTCTAGCCTATAACCGCCTAACATACTTTACTAATTTCTCATATTAACCATGAAATAAAATCCAAGACCTAGACAGTACCGCAATACATCTTAGCTTTGCGGGTCTAGCCTATAACCGCCTAACATACTTTACTAATTTCTCATATTAACCATGAAATAAAATCCAAGACCTAGACTAGTACCGCAATACATCTTAGCTTTGCGGGTCTAGCCTATAACCGCCTAACATACTTTACTATAAATTTCTCATATTAACAATTAAACAAAATGGGGGCATCGAACCCACTAAACCAACAATACGCCTTAGCTTTGCGGGTCTAGCCAATAACCGCCTAACATACTTTACTAATTTCTCATATTAACCATGAAATAAAATCCAAGACCTAGACAGTACCGCAATACATCTTAGCTTTGCGGGTCTAGCCTATAACCGCCTAACATACTTTACTAATTTCTCATATTAACCATGAAATAAAATCCAAGACCTAGACTAGTACCGCTATACATCTTAGTTTTGCGGGTCTAGCCTATAACCGCCTAACATACTTTACTAATTTCTCATATTAACCATGAAATAAAATCCAAGACCTAGACTAGTACCGCTATACATCTTAGCTTTGAGGGTCTAGCCTATAACCGCCTAACATACTTTACTAATTTCTCATATTAACCATGAAATAAAATCCAAGACCTAGATTAGTACCGCAATACATCTTAGCTTTGCGGGTCTAGCATATAACCGTACGGCTCTCCTGGTACCTAAATCTATAGGATAGAAGTATATAAGTTCACCTGGTTAGTAATATAACAGTTTCAGTTTCATTCTCTAACAGTTGGAAGTGAACAATTCATTTTAGATACAAAAATAGAACACTCAAAGAATCGAATTGAGCCCTTGTTCCAGGTGAAATTGAAAAAAGAGAAAACCTGCAAACGAATATTGAGGGGTGTAAAAAGTAAGAATAAAGCTATTAAAGCTAATAAGTCTATTAAATCTATGATGATATTGGTTATTAATTCGGAAAATAAGAACAATAATGTAACTCAGGTAAAAAGGTTATCAAGCTGAAACAAGAAAATAAGATGACAAACTTAGACAAAAACCCGCAAAGCTATGCAACTTTTAAAAATTAAGTATCCTCAATGGTGAAGTAGTGGTTAGGATATACTAAGTGAAGAACGGCCTCTACTTTTAATTCCTTTGCACTAGAGTACTTCAATCGGTGGGCATGAATTTACGTTCCATTAGGAGCACCAAAGTGAGGCTGTAGGAGAAAAAAAACAGTTCACCCATATCCGGCCCTCGACTGCAATACCAGCGTCCGCTCTGGCTTAATGGCCACGAGATTCCTCTACACTTCTTTCCCTATAAGTATATGGATCATTAACAGCGTTAACTTTGTCCTTAGCATTAATAAACAGCCTTAAATCACTTACTTTACACAACCACTACGTAAATATTTATGTTTGTATGTAATTTATTTAGTGTGAATGGAAAATCTTGGGAAAATAATTCAGAAAACATTTACTTTCCATTTCTAGAAAACTCCGAAATTCATTTCAAAAATCTTCCATTTCACAATTTTGACAGAATTATGCCCCTCTCAGATCAATTCCTCATTTCTCAATCAATGAAAGATTTCATAACTTAACTTGACCCTAATTTGTGTTCATTCTTTTGTAACAGACCCTGAAGAAGGTAATAAAGTTACCGAAAGATTGGTTAAAAAAAGAAAAGAAAAGTAGATTAAACGCTTCTCAATGAAGATAATATGGTCCCATTTACTGTACCATTAATTTTTATAAATGTTAGTAAGAGATGGCCCAATCAGACAAGTTAAGACAAAAAGTTCGTTTTTTGGGACTTCACAGATCTGCGACCTAAATCAATATTCCCAGAGACAAAAAGTTAAGCCAAAGTGACAGGGCTTAACTTACGAAAAAAAAAGAGTCTTTCAATTAAAGGCGTGTCTCTGTTTTATGGTCCAGCACCGGACAGTTAGCTGTAAGAAGCTTCTAGAAAAAGAAAATCTAAAGACCAGCAGATGGATTCGAATCCGGCATCTCCGCGTAAAAGCTAACCCCCACTGTGATGAGCCTTTATACCTTTCCTGTTATCCATTTTAAACTCATTTTAAAGGTCCACCTGATATTTTCGGGAGATATAAAGTATCATAGAGTTTTACTGTTCATTATTTTTGGTGACTGATTCATAGTTTTCAATAGGATGACAAAAATAACTACCAGTTTCAGTCATGATATATTTTTATTATGCCAAGCTTTCGACCTAAAGGGACTATGTCATCTTCAGGGGCACACACTCACTTCAATGAGCAGACAAGACAGAAGACACACCAACCCTTAATTGATGTAAAAGACTGCATTGTAAATTAGCCCTGAAGATGTGACCTAGTACCTAGGTCGAAAGCTCCGGCATAATAAAAATATATCATGAATGAAACTGGCAGTTATTTTTTTCATCCTATTTTATAAGAAACTTAACTGACATCATTACATTGAAATGATGAAAACAGTTTAGAACTCTCTGGCTGTGCCGTTTGGGAAGAAGTAGTAGGTAATCTGAAGGACTTAGTCCCAGAGTACTGGAATTGGATGTTAACGGCAGTAGTTAAGTCTAGGATCGCTCTATGCAGCTTTAATTTGGGCGGCCTGGAGTTGGAGTTTTTAGTTACAGAGGAACAATAAACTCCTCTGGAAAGATACAGAGATTTAGCAATCTTGGGAGTCATAGCGACCATACCTGCGGCATCTACGTATGTTGCTCTATTTTACATCGTTGGATGTAGTCATTCAGAGCACCCGATTCGCATAATAATTCAGGACTAAGGAACCCACCCGATTTTTCTTCCAAGTTAGACCCGATGACCCGCTTTTTTCTGACAATTTTTTAATGATAAAATTAATTTAATGATTTTTTTTAACTAAATAAAATAATAATGAAAAAGGTTCGTTACATTTGTTTTCCGCATATTTGTTATTATTATTGGAATCGTATTACAGCTGTTATAGAACTCTATTGAACAAAGTTAAGGCTAATTCCAACATATAAATGGCCTTCACATACACACGCGCACGCGCCCCAGATTACGCCACATCTGACCTATAACTTTTTGATAAATGCATTATTTTTGTATGGTAATGCTAACAAGTTTAAAAAAACCGATTGTGTATGTTTTACTTTATCAATTCTAATAAAACTCTTTTTGGAGGGGACAATGGGCAATTTCCAATCGCCTGAGTTCCTTCCCCCTTTTTTTTGTGGAACCACCCTTTAATACAATCTAAATCCTTATTAATCCTAATCGAGGGAGTATTTGGAACGAGATTATCCGAAGACGGAGACCTGTGAAGCTAATAAGTTCGATTCCCTTGTCTTAGGCGTTGGATTTTATTTAATGGTTAATATGAGAAATTTATGGTAAAGTATGTTTGCTAGTCGCCTCCGTCCACGACCCCTAATTTGGATGTTGGACGTAAAGCCCCGTCTGAAGAAATAGGCGACTACTTTACTTTACTTTTATCCGAAGACCGGGCATCCAGGGTTAAAGCGTTGAACTCCTGTTGTCCAACTCAAGAAATGGGCAGTGAAAGCACTTTTCTTTCTTTTCTTTTTTTTGTGGGATTGGCGATGGGTTTCTTTTCCCCTTTGAAGAGCTGTAGAAGTGTAGAAAAACGTCTGTGCTAGGTACTGTTTGGACCACACTACCGTGTCCTGAGGCAATCAATTATCTGCCTTGGAAATTTTAATCGGGGTCTAGAAAATCATGAAACTAGATTTCTCGTCTTCGGGAGGTTTAATGTTTCCCTACCGGAGATTGTAGCATCTGGTAATCTTTACCAGAACTTTCTAGGATTATTCAGTGCACTGTGGCGATTGAGTCGCCATGCTCCCTAGTGTCCTGTTACTACTTTATTAGTTTATTGTATTGGCCTCTGGCAAACTTTAGCCGGATTTGTTGTTTTAAAACCCCGGTATCTCTCATGAGATGAGGGGTGGGCGGGGGAACAATGGTCTTTTTGGATTGCCTGCGTTCCTTCCCCTTTCTGATGGAACCGCTCGTCTAATAAAATCTACAAAATCAACAAATCATGGCACTAGCCATGTGTAAACTCCATTTCCCCTCCTAACCATGATGCCCTAATTTAAGGCCAATTCATGTACCTGGGAAACTACCAGGTGCTGCAGAAGCTACCTTCCCTTGCACCCTCTTAGATACTGACGTTTTACTGACATATGGAACTACGGGGGCGGTTCTGTAGGACTCGCCTGGCACCAGTATAAAGCGGCACAACAGATATTAAAAGTCGCAGTAATCGTCCTAAAAAAACAATCCTAGATGAACTATTTTCAGAACAATAGAAATTTAATCTCTAAAGTGAATTGCAAAGATTTTTTTTGTAATGTATAAAATACGAGCCAAAGTGAAGAATAATTCCACAATAACTATGAAGTCATCCTCACTATGAAGAGAAAGCAAACCATAGATGTGCAAACAGCAGTTAATATGTTAATCGATGTTTTAAACTTTTGAAAGGGAAGTATTCAAGAATGCGATGTTAATAGAAAAAAGACAGAGAAAGAGAGAAGAAAAAAACCCCACTGGGCGTACTGGGGACATGCATGTGTATGCAGCTGTTCAACGGGACCAAGGAGGGGATACCTTGGCATTCATGGTGACGTCACAAACCGGTTTCAATCAGAGGTAGCAACTGAGAGAGAGAGGTGAACAAATTCTATGGAGTAAGATAACCTAGAAGACTATAGACTCTCCTAACTGAAGTTTTGTAGCCAGCTTTACCTCTATGGTCATTATTAATTGTTTGCTATCTCTTTGGCTGAAAACTAGGATTTCAACAGAAAGTGTGGAAAAAAAAAAAAAAAAAAAAATCGCTTTAGTTACATATAGTATATGGACTCGCAAAACACACATACATAGAATACGCCCAGAGCCAGGTAGCCGCGCGCTGTATGGTATCCAGGTAGTGGACCATGGTTCTTGTGTTTGGGTAAAGTAACGAGCTTGGGGTCCATAAAAACCACCAGGGACAGATATATACGAACCTTCCGGCAGATTGTTACATGAATAGTTGAAGCATCATTTCGCTAGAGTACACTACTGTCTATGCTTACACAGTGTACAAGGCACTGGTTACACATAAAAAAACAACCTTTTTTCTTGCTTCCCCACTCCACCCTTTGCTTGGTTTGTTTGCTTTCAGGAATACCAACCACTTCCTTACAAAAAAAAAAAAAAACACTTTGAAGTTGAGAAAGGGCTATGAAAGATGAAGAAGACCATTGAGTAAAGAAAGGCAAGGTAAAAGGAATAAAACTATTAAATTCACCCGCACCAAACCAACTTGGGACTTATAAAATAATATATAAACCCTAAAGTACACAAAAGTTAAAAATACAAAACAGCTGTAATTCCGAGAATAAAAATCTATTAGCTAGCTAGAAAACAATAGAGCGTTCCCCCCCCCCATTTGATAGCCAAAAAAAACCTTTAAAATTTTAATGCTTTTTCAAGGGAAGAATAGACTCTACGTGCTTTGTATGGAAAAATATATAGAATACATAAACATGCGTGTACGTCTGTAATATCTTCTTTTTTTTTAAATAATGTTTTAAGAAGAATTCATTTTAAGGCAGTCATGAGAGGGGTAGACTTCTCTTTAATGTAACCT
Source organism: Rhodnius prolixus (assembly GCF_049639745.1). Classification (NCBI taxonomy): domain Eukaryota; kingdom Metazoa; phylum Arthropoda; class Insecta; order Hemiptera; family Reduviidae; genus Rhodnius; species Rhodnius prolixus. The sequence goes on along the minus strand of NW_027411583.1, from coordinate 5,018,871 downwards.
TATATGGTTTTACAAACCGTTGGTTATTATTCTTCTCAATATTATGAAATTGATTTATTATTAGATCGTTAAGTAAGGGAAGGGATTAGCTATGAGGTTAGCATACTGGACTCCCACGCGGAGGTCCCGGGTTCGAATCCAGCAGCTGACCCTTAGATTTTCTCTTCCTAGGAGCTTCTTACAGCTCACTGTCCGGTGATGGACAGTGTTGTCTGTAACGAGAGAACACTGTCCGGAGGCCGGCAGTGCACTGGAAAAAGCTCCGGGCGCTAATGACCTCAGCTGTTGATGCGCCAAAAAAAAAAAAAAAAAAAAAAAAAGATCGTTAAGTAAATAGGATGAAAAAAATAATTGTCAGTTTCAGTCATGATATACATTTTTATTATGCCGAGCTTTCGAACTAGAAATGATATACAGGGTGACCCAGTGAAAATGACCACATTTCTTTTTTTGAATAACTGTGGTGGTAACACTGCTACAGGGACGAACGCGCGCTCTATGATTAGTAGAGGCCTGGGAGATTCCTGTTTTTTTTTTTTTTGTGATTTAAGGCGCGTCAACATCTAAGGTTATTGGCGCCCGGAGCTTTTTCCAGTGCACTGCCGGCCTCCGGACAGTTTTCTCTCGTTACAGACAACACTGTCCATCACCGGACATTGAGCTGTAAGAAGCTCCTAGGAAGAGAAAATCTAAGGATCAGCTGCTGAATTCGAACCCGGGACCATTATTATTATTATTTTTTTTTTTTTTATGATTTAAGGCGCGTCAACATCTAAGGTTATTGGCGCCCGGAGCTGTTTTCAGTGCACTGCCGGCCTCCGGACAGTGTTCTCTCGTTACAGACAACACTGTCCATCACCGGACAGTGAGCTGTAAGAAGCTCCTAGGAAGAGAAAATCTAAGGGTCAGCAGCTGGATTCGAACCCAGGACCTCCGCGTGGGAGTCCAGTGGGAGACCTCCGGGAAAACGTTGGAGTTGGAAAAAAAAAGAAGTTTCTGGAACGTGAAAATATCCCATTCAGTACAACGAGACTTCCGGTTGTGACGTTTTGCTGCTTAAACAACCCTTCCCCCGGACGTCAGAGGCAAAAAAATGAAAAAAAAACCTAATATTTTCAGTAACAAATATAAAAAATCTGCAACTATGTTATTAAATACAAAATCTTAATTTTGAGCCCATTGTTTCGGTTTTTAGTAAGTTTCGTGAAAGGCGGAAATGTTTTTGAGCGAATACAGATATTTGGATTTTTTTTTGCAACAATTTCCCGGGAAAGTTGATTGTATAAGTTGCTAAATAATGGTTCTAGTTAAAAAAATGTTTTAAACCTCCAACAATTTGGCTTCTGTAGAGGATGTAGAGGGTGACCCAGTGAAAATGACCACATTTCTTTTTTGAATAACTGTGGTGGTAACACTGCTACAGGGACGAATGCGCGCTCTATGGTTAGTAGAAACCTGGGAGATTCCTGTTATCAACATTTTAGTAATCATGGAACGTTAAACTGCAAAAGAACGAGCATTTTGTGTAGAAGCGTATTTTCAAGATAAATCGGTTGTGAAAGTTCATAGAGCGTTTCGTAAACAGTTCAAAATTAAAAGTAATGAATCTGTTCCTACGCGAAAATCGATCCTCAGGTGGGTTGAAAACTTCCGTGAAAGTGGCAAGACGACTGATAAGATTCATCCAGGTGCCAAAAGAACAGTTCGTACACCGGAAAACATCGGAAAAGTTTGCCAAGCAATAAAAATTAGTCCAATTCGTTCCGCTCGCCGTCACGCAGCTTCTTTTAAAGTTATCAAGGGAATCTGTGCGTCGAATTCTAACCTCAGACTTGAACCACCATCCATATAAGTTGATGATCACTCAAGAGTTGAAAGAAACTGATTACCGACAGAGATTACTTTTCGCCGAGAACATGTTAAATTGGAGGATGGTGCGATGAAGCTCATTTCGAACTCTCTGGATCGGTAAATAAACAAAACTTTCGGTACTGGGCAAGTGGTAATCCCCAATTCATTCCAGAAAAACCGTCACATAGCCAACGAGTTACAGTATGGGCCGGTGTAGCGTCGTGGGGAATTATCGGACCGTATTTTTTCGACGGAACCGTCAATGGAGAGAGATACAGGAAGATGTTAAACTCGTTCCTCATCCCCCAACTCCGCCGCAAACGTCGTTTGAATCGAACCTGGTTCCAGCAAGACGGGGCAACTTGTCACACCGCCGCTCTTACACTTGCGTTGTTGAAAGAAACGTTTGGAATTCGTTTATTGTCACGTTCTTCAGATTTCGCTTGGCCGCCTCGCTCGCTCGCCAGATTTGACGGTTCCAGATTTTTTTTCTGTGGGGGTATTTGAAAAGTCGTGTTTATGAAACCAAGCCCCGTGATCTAGAGGATTTAAAATCGAGGATTAGAGCCGAATTCGCAAAAATTTCGGCTTCCATGCTGAAGAAAGTATTCAAAAACTTGGTTAAACGATTGGAAGAATGTAAAGCCCAGAACGGTCATCATTTGAAGGATGTAATATTCCACAAATAATCTCCCATCTTTCTACTTTTCAAAGATTTTTTTGTTACTTTTATATCTGTAAAAATTTGGTTGTTATTAAAGAAATAAATGCGGTCATTTTCACTGGGTCACCCTTTACATATCTAATACAGAAAACAGTCTAAATTTCGAAAACTGACACCAACAATTTAAACAACATATACGGCCAACTTACTATAAAAATACTACACAAATCAATGTTAAATCAGAAACCAACACACAAAAATGGAAAGTGCTAGAATAGTTATTTATTTAACAAGTGTGGAAAGTAGTACTTTTCCTCACACAAGGCAGGGTTTGCACGTACGAGCGAGCGAGCGAAGCGAGGCGAGTGCAAGTGCAAATTGCCGAGGGTGAGGAAAATACTTTACACTCGAGTTAAATATTATATTTTTTCTGCAACCATTAGGGTTATTAACTAAAATAAAAAACTAAACAGGAATCACTAGAATCCATTTTAAATTTCTATGAGGTAACACTATAACCTTTTTAACTGTTATAATTAAAAATATCTAATTATTTATTAAAATATTATTTTCATTTCTATATTCCTTTCAATTTTTATTTTATTTTTTTTAATATTCGTTTTTTAATTATTTAGATAAAATAAATGTAAATAAGCTTATTAAAGTTTTACAGAAAATATTTAATAACAAAACTTCTTATATCAAGGAAGCACAATAAAGTTTTATCACTCACTAGTGAGGAAAGTGACACTAATGGGAATTTTTCCCCGCTGGTGAGGTAAAGTTGGGCATTACACAGCTGATTTTAATTGAGTAATGAGAACATTCCTACATGGTTGTAGAAAAATTATATATACATAACTAAAACAGAAAACAGTCTAAATTTCGAAAACTGACACCAACAATTTAAACAACATATACGCCAAACTTACTACAAAATACTTGACAATTGGCAACACTGACTTCCACACAATCTTAACACATATCACACACAGACCGGATCACACTCAGTCCATGTGCAGACAAGACAGAAGACACACCAACCCTTTAATGACGTAAAATATTAGATTGTAAATTAGGTAAATAATTTTGAAAACTATCATAACTGAAACTGGCATTAATTTTTCATCCTATTGAAACTATGAATCAGTCACCAAAAATAATGAACAGTTAAGTAAATTATTCTGTCCAATATTAAATTTGAGAATTAGAGCTCATACAAATGTGAAAAGAACAAATTTTTAAAATTATTCCCATTATATAATGGAGAAAATGTATTGGTTAGAACTTTGCAAATGAGAAAGAAGTCAGATTTATACAAATTACGTTGGGCAACTATGAAAAAACTTAATACAGTGCGATGTACGTATAACAAGATAGAAAATAATCCTAGACACATACACAAACATGACTGCTCACACCCGGACATAGAACAACAGCGTTTTTAGCAAGAATTGACAACCGAAGGGCCAAAACCCCCCCTCCTCCTCCTCCTCTCAAACCCTCCCACACAACAATGAACAGAAGAAACGGCAAACTAATTTAAATAAGAACAGATGTTCGCACACTGGACAAAACTCACATTTCAATATATCAGCCAACAACATCTGCAACTAAACCAATGCAAATTGCAAATCAATATGCAAAGAAACTGGCGCACAAAATAGATTTAAATTCAATTTACACGAAAAGAAATCATTAGTATTAAAAGCAGGTATTTTGTAAATTAAATTTTATTGGTCGGTTGCCCTTAATTGCAAAAATAAAATGGTCTACAGACCCACAAGACTTTGCCATAATACCATTATCAAGGTAACAGTTGCATTTCTTTTTTTTAACTCCAACCATTTTACAAATCACGCCCCCCTCCTTGCAGAAGTACCCTGAATCGAATTTTCGGAAAATAATATTTCAAATTTTAGATTTATGAATTTCAATTACTGCACAAAGTTTAAATAAATATGCAGCGGCCGTCATCGAATAAATATCAAAAATTACGAAAAAAAATAAATTAGACAAAGTGGCCTGATTGTCTACAAAATTTGAGAGAAATTCATCCTAATTAGCCGGCTGGCTACACTGTTCACCTTAAATTCAGATGATTTTTCATGAATTTGTTAATTACTATTTTAATTTAAGGCGCACAAAACATTAGTGAGGTGATTAGCGCCCGAAGTATTTCTCAGTGCACTACTGGCTTCCGGTAAAATGTTGTCTGTAATGGAAACAAAACAAAAAAAAAAAAATGTAAGGGCCACCAGCTGGATTCGAACATGGGTAATACGCGTGGGAATCCAGTAGGCTAACCATAAAACTAAATTTCTTCCCTGATTATTGTTACAATATTAGTTAGAGGGAGTGAACCGAAGCGATACATTAAAAGGGTCCATAAGCCAAATGTGTGGTAGAGTATAATATTTAATCAATGGAATAAAATGCCAGAAAATCTTCCAAAAATTAGATATACAATACAATCGTATTTCCGGTAAGTGGAGTTATTAGCTAAAGGTGGTCCAAGATCTCTTATATAACAAAAGAATAAAATAAAAATGATTTTTAACATTGTGTTTTCCATTCTTAGGAAAAGTCTAATGGAATTTTTCCAATAATAAGTTAAAAAAAAGAAGAAAAACATTAATGAAATAAATGTTTAAAAATGTTACCAATCAATTTAGTTGCTGGAGGCACAATAAACTCACAGAGGACAATTCAGAATATAATTTTTATCTAATCAAACAAGATGAGGGTCATAATTGTATGTTACCAGATATATTAAATTACTGATCTACCAAAATACAAGTGGTATACTCAATTAAAGCAACAAATAACAACCAAAACATAAGAAAGTTATCTCATCCATTGTGATGACAGTGAGTCTTGTTTAATTGAGAGATATTAACTCACATTAATCGTAACCAAAAGTTAAATAGTTAAAGAAGGAAGATGATAAAAAAGAAATGAGGAAATTCAGTAAAAGTCGTATTTCCGGTAAGTCGATCATAATCGAGTAAAATCATAATAAATATTAATAAGATAAAAATCATTACATGAGTGAGTACAAGACAAATCGACCTCTAAAAAAAATGTCATGTGAACAATCAAAATCGTAAATCTGCACGATTGCAATAATTCCTCTTAAAATGGGCAAGAGTCAAGAAAAAATATTTTTTATTTTAGTAATTCTGCTAAATAGGGGTGCAAGAAAAATCAATATAACCACTTTTCCAGCCTTGAGAACTGAAAAGGAACGTTCCATTTCTAGTTATATTGAATAAAACAAAATATTTAAGCACTCAAATAGAATAATGGGAAATTGTTAATTTCTTAAAATAACTTTTTAAAATGATTTTCTATGTTTTTCCTTAAAAATATGTATCCTTTTTCCAGTTTTAAAACATCAATAAGGAATACATATAAAGTAAAAACTAAAATAAAGTATAAACTGAGCTGGTTGAATATTAAATCTGAATTTCCATATGTTAAATGACAATCTAACAATATGGCTGCTACACTAAGAAAATTTGTATTTAACTAATTTCCAACAAAATTCATTCGCTTTTCACCAGTCTTAATAAAAGATTTTTCCAGAATATTATTGTTGATTTGTAAAATATGATTAATGTTTCAATATTTCATCTTACCTTGGAAAAAAAAAAACGTTCTAGAAAGATCTGTTCTATTCATATCAAACAAAAGAAATGGGTTTCAGTCTTCAAGAAATGTTCCCTCACGATATTACACTAACTCCGAAAACTAACACTTCATTTATTATTTTAAACTTTAAGACACATAGAATTTGAAATTTTATTGAATTACAGTTTAAAGAATAGAAAAGAACAAAAGTAAAACTTAATTTAATCACTTAAATAAACCACTCAAATCGAATTTAACAAGAAAATGGAAGTTAAGTTTCCTAATGATAACTAGATTGAAAACAATACTGCCAACCTAATCAAATCTAAGAAGGCAGTAATTTGTATACACATGCCAATATATTAATCTCTCTCAGGTATGTCCTCTTTATAAGGAGGTTAAACAACTGTTTTACCCAGACAATGTTATTCCATCTTATTTTAACTATTATACAAGTCATAACCTTGAAATTACATAAAATTCTCTCTCATTAATATGCAAATTATTATTTCTTCTTTTATTAAGCCATTTTAAGGATGTTTTCTACAAAAAAAGAAGTCGAGTTAGAACAAAGTAATTGGTGCACATAATGAAAGTTAAATTAGAGAATTAAATGTAAATTAAAAAAAAGACAAAAATGTTGAATGTTTCTATTTCAAAGAGTAAAATTTTATTTAGGAAATTAAATTTGTGTATTGCACCACAAAAGAAAGAAGTAAAAAGAGATCAAGTTTTTGTTGGGATTATTTAATTAAATTAAGCAAACAACTCAACTTAATACTTGGCACTTAGACGAGGATTCTGCCTCAGGGCCTAAATGGTGATAAGGACCATTCCTAAAGCTCAAAACACATATCTTTAAACTATTTTACAGCTATTCCATACCAAGTTTCACAAAGCTTCTACACCAACAGAGCGCAACCTGTGGCTAGGGTAAAGCCAAGAAGATGTATCCCAAAGCATCAAACCTGTACCACACTGAAGTCAACTCAAACCCAGGCTTTATTCATTCAATTTCCTGCTATGATTTAATCAAGTTTTGATTGTAAAAAGTATGTAAGATACTTAAGTAACTTCCTACAAGTCAACATAATTAGAATAAATTCCAGAATACTCGCGTGGAGTTCTTCAGGTTTGGAATCTTGATACCAGCATTGTATTTCCCTCCTCCAATAGAAGCTTCTTACAGCTTAATGCCCGGAGAACACTGTCCGGGCGCCATGACCTCAGATATGACGCGATTTATGTTTTAAATTAAAAAAAAAGAAAAAAAAAAGCAACCATCTATAGTGGCGATATTAAAGTTATTGACAGTTTGGTGAGAATATTCCTTATTTATTTTTTTTTTTTTTAACGCGTTTAAAGGATATTACAAAATAATAATTGAGTATACACTCACAAGATTTTACATCACAATGCATTGTATGTAAAATTATCATCATACAACATTGACACAGTCCAATAAGTTCCAAAAATGTGTAAAGAACCTTTTGGTTCAACCAAAATTAAAAACTCTAACCATGGTTCTTTTTTTTTGTGTAATGTTAATTGATAATGACTGTTGAATTTATGAATACAACAATCATGCTCGATGGATAGGAAATGTCACATAAAGTAGTAAAGAAAATTGCAAAGATCATTTTTTAAGAAAGACACATTTTTGGTTGATGAAATTCCAGTCAAATCCTCATCAAGGGAGGCCACAAAATAAAAGTCGATACTTCAAACACTATTCCAGAAATCCGAGACATTAAAACTTGTATTTCCCGTTGAGAACTATTTCGAAAAGTTTTCTTCCAATATACAATAAATTCTCTAACAAAGACAACATTAAATAAAATCACTACGGCAAGTCTTAAATTGTCTCCGAGTAGCTGTAAAGATCTAAACATTGGTACAGAGCATAATTACTAATGAAGCAGAATTACGCTCCATCAATATTTCTTTCTGCATAAATTTTAATAGAGCCAATGAATAAATAACTCTATATTATCGCATAAACAGTTCACTATAAAGAAAAATACAAGGAAATAAAAAACAATCCCCAAAGTACCATTAATTAAAATTAACACTGAATCTAGCTATAGCTAATTTGAAATCTTTGAGAGACTTAAATAGGCGAGATGCAATGCGAAGTGAAATAATTGCGACTAGCCACTAAAATACCACTTCAGTTTATTCATTTTTTGTATTCTTCTTCTTCTTTGTCTTTGTTGAATCTCAATCACTAAGACAAGACCCTTGAGTAAGTGGAAGCCGAAGAAAGTAGTGCATTAAAACTATCATAATAATTATCGGATTAATGGTCAAAAAATTATCTTTAAAAGAACCCCAAAAAGTAGATATTTTAAAAAATGATCTCCAATTAATTGCCTTAGGCCGACCTTTTTAAAGAATTGTACCTTTAATTTAAGAATTTTTTCTTGACAATTACTTCTTTTATATTACGATCTAAAGCACTAATAATAACTGAGTGCTGAGTAAAGAAGTGAAAAAAAAAATATCATTAACAAAAAATCAAGTTGAGAGACAGGAACTAGTTTTTGAAGGTCCTTTGCCAATCTTAAAGCAAGCAAAACGGAGATACCAAGTTTTAACAATTTTAAAATTGTAGAAACCATTTTTGGTTTTAATTTTTAAAGAAAGCCTTTATTTATTTATTTTTTTAAATAAAGTTTTAGGCTACTTTATTTAACAAATATGCTGCCATAAATGGAATGTTTGCTAAAGAAGCTTGAACACCTGCAATCTACCTGACCAGGCTTTCTTCTTAGGTTTGTAAAAGAAACCAAACATAATTGGAAAAACCAATTCTAAAAACTAATCATAGAAAACATGGAAAATAATTACCTGCTTTTAAGTTTCCTGTCATTATAAAGGAAATAAACAGAAAGAAAACACATTTGACATTTCCCAAGAACAGAATGTTTGTTAACGCTCTTTCCTTTTCTTCCATTTTATTAAAAACCGTTCGCTCCCTCAACATAATCTCACTTATCTACACAGAATCTCTGCAGTATATCCATCTTAAAAATACTAGAGATCTATTAACGATGGCACACACTTAAAATTAATTTAAGAGAGATGAAAACACTTAAAGGAATTAATCTCTTATTTAATTTTTTTTTTTCAATTTCCTACGTTGTTAAACACTGAAACATTAGGAAATTCTGAAAATCCGAATTCTGAATACAAGTTAACACTAACAAACACCATGGTTGACACTGTCATTTAGTTTAAAACCAACAAAAAACTACTTTCAATAGAATGGGAGCGACGGAACAGTAGTTCACAACACCAAGAAGCACCGCACTACAATGAAATGAATTGAACAGTCCGTTATGCCAGAACTAGTTATTCCACTTCACACAGCCATCTTGCCACGACTAGTTCTAACGGTAACCACCAGCTACCGACACCTACTATGGTGCATAAAGCACTTTCAATAACTCAAATAATTCAATACCATTAAAAAAGTTAAGTTTATTCAATTTTACTTCTTTTCATGAAGCTCCAAAGCAAAAATTACTAAGTCTACTTTGTGCCATCAACCACTGCGATTGGCATAGCATGTTTAAAAGAAAAAAATAAAGAATATTGAGTGAAGATAATTCCCTATTTCCATTTTATCTAATTCCCAAAAAACTCTGCTAACAAAAATAGTGATGATTCCCCATAATTTAATAATAAAGGACAGGCATAAGAATAAAATGTTAGGAACAGAATACGAGAGAATTCTTGAAAAACTAAATAAGATTTGATAGTTCCCACATTTTTTGAAGCTCTAAGGGAAAATTAGCAAACCAAATAAGTATAAAACACACCTGCCATAAGAATACGATGTTAAAGACAGAGAGCAAGCAATTTACAGTCAAACTAAGTTTTAACAGTTTTCCCTTTTTTCTGAAACTCTAGGTGCAAAACTGGACGACCTAAAAAGTATAATTTAGGCCTGCTATGAGAATACAATATTAGAAACCCGATGCAAGGAAATTCTAGTAAAACTAAGGACGATTTGACCATTTTCACTTTCTTCTATACCACCAGTACAAATACAGGCCGACCTAATGAGTATGATATAGGCCTGCCATTAGAATACTATGTTAGAAACAGAAAGCAAGGAAATTCCAGTAAAACTAAGTAAGATTTGATATTTTCCACTTCTTTCTAAGCCTCCAGTCCAAAAAACAGGCCAACCAAATGAGTATGATATAGGCCTGGCATTAGAATAATATGTTAAAAACTGTAAGCATGGAAATTCCAGAAACACTAAGTAAGATTTGACATTTTCCACTTCTTTCTAAGCCTCCAGTCCAAAAACAGGCCAACCAAATGAGTATGATATAGGCCTGGCATTAGAATACTATGTTAGAAATTGTAAGCAAGGAGATTCTAGTAAAACTAAGTATAATTTGACAATTTCCACACATTTCGAAGACACCAGTACAAATACAGGCCGACCTAATGAGTATGATATAGGCCTGGCCATAGAATAATATGTTAAAAACTGTAAGCATGGAGATTCTAGTAAAACTAAGGAAGATTTGACAATTTCCACAACTATCTAAGCCACCAGTCCAAAAACAGGCCAACCTAATGAGTATAAAATAGGCCTGGCATTAGAATACTATGTTAGAAACAGAAAGCAAGGAAATTCCAGTAAAACTAAGTAAGATTTGATATTTTCCACTTCTTCCTAAGCCTCCAGTACAAACACAAGCCTGTCTACTGAGTATGATATAGGCCTGGCATTAGAATACTATGTTAGAAACCGAAAGCAAGGAAATTCCAGTAAAACTAAGTAAGATTTGATATTTTCCACTTCTTTCTAAGCCTCCAGTACATATACAGGACGACCTAACGAGTATGATATAAGCCTGGCATTAGAATACTATGTTAGAAACAGGAAGCAAGGAAATTCTAGTAAAACTAAGGAAGATTTGACAACTTCCACTTCTTCCTAAACCTCCAGTACAAACACAAGCCTGTCCACTGAGTATGATATAGGTCTGGCATTAGAATACTATGTTAGAAACTATAAGCATGGAAATTCCAGAAAACTATGTAAGATTTGACAATTTCCACTTCATTCTAAACCACCAGTACAAATACAGGCCAACCTAATGAGTATAAAATAGGCCTGGCATTAGAATACTATGTTAGAAACTGTAAGCCTGGAAATTCCAGTAAAACTAAGGAAGATTTGACAATTTCCACTTCTTTCTAAGCCTCCAGTACAAATACGGGCCAGTCTAATGAGTATAATATAGGCCTGGCATTAGAATACTATGTTAGAAACAGAAAGCATGGAAATTCCAGTAAAACTAAGTAAGATTTGACATTTTCCACTTCTTTCTAAGCCTCCAGTCCAAAAACAGGCCAACCAAATGAGTATGATATAGGCCTGGCATTAGAATAATATGTTAAAAACTGTAAGCATGGAAATTCCAGAAAAACTAAGTAAGATTTGACATTTTCCACTTCTTTCTAAGCCTCCAGTCCAAAAACAGGCCAACCAAATGAGTATGATATAGGCCTGGCATTAGAATACTATGTTAGAAATTGTAAGCAACGAGATTCTAGTAAAACTAAGTATAATTTGACAATTTCCACACATTTCGAAGACACCAGTACAAATACAGGCCGACCTAATGAGTATGATATAGGCCTGGCCATAGAATAATATGTTAAAAACTGTAAGCATGGAGATTCTAGTAAAACTAAGGAAGATTTGACAATTTCCACAACTATCTAAGCCACCAGTCCAAAAACAGGCCAACCTAATGAGTATAAAATAGGCCTGGCATTAGAATACTATGTTAGAAACAGAAAGCAAGGAAATTCCAGTAAAACTAAGTAAGATTTGATATTTTCCACTTCTTCCTAAGCCTCCAGTACAAACACAAGCCTGTCTACTGAGTATGATATAGGCCTGGCATTAGAATTATATGTTAAAAACTGTAAGCATGGAAATTCCAGTAAAACTAAGTAAGATTTGACATTTTCCACTTCTTTCTAAGCCTCCAGTCCAAAAACAGGCCAACCAAATGAGTATGATATAGGCCTGGCATTAGAATAATATGTTAAAAACTGTAAGCATAGAAATTCCAGTAAAACTAAGTAAGATTTGACATTTTCCACTTCTTTCTAAGCCTCCAGTCCAAAAACAGGCCAACCAAATGAGTATGATATAGGCCTGGCATTAGAATAATATGTTAGAAACTGTAAGCAGGGAAATTCCAGTAAAACTAAGGAAGATTTGACAATTTCCACTTCTTTCTAAGCCTCCAGTACAAATACGGTCCAGTCTAATGAGTATGAAATAGGCCTAGCATTAGAATACTATGTTAGAAAAAGAAAGCAAGGAAATTCCAGTAAAACTAAGTAAGATTTCATATTTTCCACTTCTTCCTAAGCCTCCAGTACAAACACAAGCCTGTCTACTGAGTATGATATAGGCCTGGCATTAGAATACTATGTTAGAAACAGAAAGCAAGGAAATTCCAGTAAAACTAAGTAAGATTTGATATTTTCCACTTCTTTCTAAGCCTCCAGTACATATACAGGACGACCTAACGAGTATGATATAAGCCTGGCATTAGAATACTATGTTAGAAACAGGAAGCAAGGAAATTCTAGTAAAACTAAGGAAGATTTGACAACTTCCACTTCTTCCTAAGCCTCCAGTACAAACACAAGCCGGTCTACTGAGTATGATATAGGTCTGGCATTAGAATACTATGTTAGAAACTATAAGCATGGAAATTCTAGTAAAACTAAGTAAGATTTGACTATTTCCACACATTTCGAAGCCACCAGTACAAATACAGGCCGACCTAATGAGTATGATACAGGCCTGGCATTAGAATACTATGTTAGAAACTATAAGCATGGAAATTCTAGTAAAACTAAGTAAGATTTGACTATTTCCACACATTTCGAAGCCACCAGTACAAATACAGGCCGACCTAACGAGTATGATATAAGCCTGGCATTAGAATACTATGTTAGAAACAGAAAGCAAGGAAATTCCAGTAAAACTAAGTAAGATTTGACTATTTCCACACATTTCGAAGCCACCAGTACAAATACAGGCCGACCTAACGAGTATGATATAAGCCTGGCATTAGAATACTATGTTAGAAACAGAAAGCAAGGAAATTCTAGTAAAACTAAGTAAGATTTGACTATTTCCACACATTTCGAAGCCACCAGTACAAATACAGGCCGACCTAACGAGTATGATATAAGCCTGGCATTAGAATACTATGTTAGAAACAGAAAGCAAGGAAATTCTAGTAAAACTAAGTAAGATTTGACTATTTCCACACATTTCGAAGCCACCAGTACAAATACAGGCCGACCTAACGAGTATGATATAAGCCTGGCATTAGAATACTATGTTAGAAACAGAAAGCAAGGAAATTCTAGTAAAACTAAGTAAGATTTGACTATTTCCACACATTTCGAAGCCACCAGTACAAATACAGGCCGACCTAACGAGTATGATATAAGCCTGGCATTAGAATACTATGTTAGAAACAGAAAGCAAGGAAATTCCAGTAAAACTAAGTAAGATTTGATATTTTCCACTTCTTTCTAAGCCTCCAGTACATATACAGGACGACCTAACGAGTATGATATAAGCCTGGCATTAGAATACTATGTTAGAAACAGGAAGCAAGGAAATTCTAGTAAAACTAAGGAAGATTTGACAACTTCCACTTCTTCCTAAGCCTCCAGTACAAACACAAGCCGGTCTACTGAGTATGATATAGTTCTGGCATTAGAATACTATGTTAGAAACTATAAGCATGGAAATTCTAGTAAAACTAAGTAAGATTTGACTATTTCCACACATTTCGAAGCCACCAGTACAAATACAGGCCGACCTAATGAGTATAATACAGGCCTGGCATTAGAATACTATGTTAGAAACTATAAGCATGGAAATTCTAGTAAAACTAAGTAAGATTTGACTATTTCCACACATTTCGAAGCCACCAGTACAAATACAGGCCGACCTAACGAGTATGATATAAGCCTGGCATTAGAATACTATGTTAGAAACTATAAGCATGGAAATTCTAGTAAAACTAAGTAAGATTTGACTATTTCCACACATTTCGAAGCCACCAGTACAAATACAGGCCGACCTAATGAGTATGATACAGGCCTGGCATTAGAATACTATGTTAGAAACTATAAGCAAGGAGATTCTAGTAAAACTAAGTAAGATTTGACATTATCTAATTCTTTCTAAGCCACCAGTACAAAAACAGCCCAAACTAATGAGTATAATATAGGTCTGGCATTAGAATACTATGTTAGAAACTATAAGCATGGAAATTCCAGAAAACTATGTAAGATTTGACTATTTCTACACATTTCGAAGCCACCAGTACAAATACAGGCCGACCTAATGAGTATGATACAGGCCTGGCATTAGAATACTATGTTAGAAACTATAAGCAAAGGGATTCTAGTAAAACTAAGGAAGATTTGACATTTTCCACTTCTTTCTAAGCCTCCAGTTCATAAACAGGCCAACCAAATGAGTATGATATAGGCCTGGCAATAGAATACTATGTTAGAAACTGAAAGCATGGAAATTCCAGAAAACTAAGTAAGATTTGACAATTTACACATATTTCCAAGCCTCCAGTCCAAAAACAGGCCAACCTAATGAGTATGATACAGGCCTGGCAATAGAATACTATGTTAGAAACTATAAGCATGGAAATTGCAGAAAACTAAGTAAGATTTGACAATTTCCACTTCTTTCTAAGCCTCCAGTGCAAAAACAGGCCGACCTCATGAGTATGATATAGGCCTGGCATTAGAATACTATGTTAGAAACAGAAAGCATAGAAATTCCAGTAAAACTAAGTAAGATTTGACATTTTCCACTTCTTTCCAAGCCTCCAGTCCAAAAACAGGCCAACCAAATGAGTATGATATAGGCCTGGCATTAGAATACTATGTTAGAAACTGTAAGCATGGAAATTCCAGTAAAACTAAGTAAGATTTGATATTTTCCACACATTTCATAGCCACCAGTACAAATACAGGCCGACCTAATGAGTATGATACAGGCCTGGCATTCGAATACTATGTTAGAAACTATAAGCAAAGGGATTCTAGTAAAACTAAGGAAGATTTGACATTTTCCACTTCTTTCTAAGCCTCCAGTTCATAAACAGGCCAACCAAATGAGTATGATATAAGCCTGGCATTAGAATACTATGTTAGAAACAGGAAGCAAGGAAATTCTAGTAAAACTAAGGAAGATTTGACAACTTCCACTTCTTCCTAAGCCTCCAGTACAAACACAAGCCGGTCTACTGAGTATGATATAGGTCTGGCATTAGAATACTATGTTAGAAACTATAAGCATGGAAATTCTAGTAAAACTAAGTAAGATTTGACTATTTCCACACATTTCGAAGCCACCAGTACAAATAAAGGCCGACCTAATGAGTATGATACAGGCCTGGCATTAGAATACTATGTTAGAAACTATAAGCATGGAAATTCTAGTAAAACTAAGTAAGATTTGACTATTTCCACACATTTCGAAGCCACCAGTACAAATACAGGCCGACCTAACGAGTATGATATAAGCCTGGCATTAGAATACTATGTTAGAAACTATAAGCATGGAAATTCTAGTAAAACTAAGTAAGATTTGACTTTTTCCACACATTTCGAAGCCACCAGTACAAATACAGGCCGACCTAATGAGTATGATACAGGCCTGGCATTAGAATACTATGTTAGAAACTATAAGCAAGGAGATTCTAGTAAAACTAAGTAAGATTTGACATTATCTAATTCTTTCTAAGCCACCAGTACAAAAACAGCCCAAACTAATGAGTATAATATAGGTCTGGCATTAGAATACTATGTTAGAAACTATAAGCATGGAAATTCCAGAAAACTATGTAAGATTTGACTATTTCCACACATTTCGAAGCCACCAGTACAAATACAGGCCGACCTAATGAGTATGATACAGGCCTGGCATTAGAATACTATGTTAGAAATTGTAAGCAAGGAGATTCTAGTAAAACTAAGTATAATTTGACAATTTCCACACATTTCGAAGCCACCAGTACAAATACAGGCCGACCTAACGAGTATGATATAAGCCTGGCATTAGAATACTATGTTAGAAACAGAAAGCAAGGAAATTCTAGTAAAACTAAGTAAGATTTGACTATTTCCACACATTTCGAAGCCACCAGTACAAATACAGGCCGACCTAACGAGTATGATATAAGCCTGGCATTAGAATACTATGTTAGAAACAGAAAGCAAGGAAATTCTAGTAAAACTAAGTAAGATTTGACTATTTCCACACATTTCGAAGCCACCAGTACAAATACAGGCCGACCTAACGAGTATGATATAAGCCTGGCATTAGAATACTATGTTAGAAACAGAAAGCAAGGAAATTCCAGTAAAACTAAGTAAGATTTGATATTTTCCACTTCTTTCTAAGCCTCCAGTACATATACAGGACGACCTAACGAGTATGATATAAGCCTGGCATTAGAATACTATGTTAGAAACAGGAAGCAAGGAAATTCTAGTAAAACTAAGGAAGATTTGACAACTTCCACTTCTTCCTAAGCCTCCAGTACAAACACAAGCCGGTCTACTGAGTATGATATAGTTCTGGCATTAGAATACTATGTTAGAAACTATAAGCATGGAAATTCTAGTAAAACTAAGTAAGATTTGACTATTTCCACACATTTCGAAGCCACCAGTACAAATACAGGCCGACCTAATGAGTATGATACAGGCCTGGCATTAGAATACTATGTTAGAAACTATAAGCATGGAAATTCTAGTAAAACTAAGTAAGATTTGACTATTTCCACACATTTCGAAGCCACCAGTACAAATACAGGCCGACCTAACGAGTATGATATAAGCCTGGCATTAGAATACTATGTTAGAAACTATAAGCATGGAAATTCTAGTAAAACTAAGTAAGATTTGACTATTTCCACACATTTCGAAGCCACCAGTACAAATACAGGCCGACCTAATGAGTATGATACAGGCCTGGCATTAGAATACTATGTTAGAAACTATAAGCAAGGAGATTCTAGTAAAACTAAGTAAGATTTGACATTATCTAATTCTTTCTAAGCCACCAGTACAAAAACAGCCCAAACTAATGAGTATAATATAGGTCTGGCATTAGAATACTATGTTAGAAACTATAAGCATGGAAATTCCAGAAAACTATGTAAGATTTGACTATTTCTACACATTTCGAAGCCACCAGTACAAATACAGGCCGACCTAATGAGTATGATACAGGCCTGGCATTAGAATACTATGTTAGAAACTATAAGCAAAGGGATTCTAGTAAAACTAAGGAAGATTTGACATTTTCCACTTCTTTCTAAGCCTCCAGTTCATAAACAGGCCAACCAAATGAGTATGATATAGGCCTGGCAATAGAATACTATGTTAGAAACTGAAAGCATGGAAATTCCAGAAAACTAAGTAAGATTTGACAATTTACACATATTTCCAAGCCTCCAGTCCAAAAACAGGCCAACCTAATGAGTATGATACAGGCCTGGCAATAGAATACTATGTTAGAAACTATAAGCATGGAAATTGCAGAAAACTAAGTAAGATTTGACAATTTCCACTTCTTTCTAAGCCTCCAGTGCAAAAACAGGCCGACCTCATGAGTATGATATAGGCCTGGCATTAGAATACTATGTTAGAAACAGAAAGCATAGAAATTCCAGTAAAACTAAGTAAGATTTGACATTTTCCACTTCTTTCCAAGCCTCCAGTCCAAAAACAGGCCAACCAAATGAGTATGATATAGGCCTGGCATTAGAATACTATGTTAGAAACTGTAAGCATGGAAATTCCAGTAAAACTAAGTAAGATTTGATATTTTCCACACATTTCATAGCCACCAGTACAAATACAGGCCGACCTAATGAGTATGATACAGGCCTGGCATTCGAATACTATGTTAGAAACTATAAGCAAAGGGATTCTAGTAAAACTAAGGAAGATTTGACATTTTCCACTTCTTTCTAAGCCTCCAGTTCATAAACAGGCCAACCAAATGAGTATGATATAAGCCTGGCATTAGAATACTATGTTAGAAACAGGAAGCAAGGAAATTCTAGTAAAACTAAGGAAGATTTGACAACTTCCACTTCTTCCTAAGCCTCCAGTACAAACACAAGCCGGTCTACTGAGTATGATATAGGTCTGGCATTAGAATACTATGTTAGAAACTATAAGCATGGAAATTCTAGTAAAACTAAGTAAGATTTGACTATTTCCACACATTTCGAAGCCACCAGTACAAATAAAGGCCGACCTAATGAGTATGATACAGGCCTGGCATTAGAATACTATGTTAGAAACTATAAGCATGGAAATTCTAGTAAAACTAAGTAAGATTTGACTATTTCCACACATTTCGAAGCCACCAGTACAAATACAGGCCGACCTAACGAGTATGATATAAGCCTGGCATTAGAATACTATGTTAGAAACTATAAGCATGGAAATTCTAGTAAAACTAAGTAAGATTTGACTTTTTCCACACATTTCGAAGCCACCAGTACAAATACAGGCCGACCTAATGAGTATGATACAGGCCTGGCATTAGAATACTATGTTAGAAACTATAAGCAAGGAGATTCTAGTAAAACTAAGTAAGATTTGACATTATCTAATTCTTTCTAAGCCACCAGTACAAAAACAGCCCAAACTAATGAGTATAATATAGGTCTGGCATTAGAATACTATGTTAGAAACTATAAGCATGGAAATTCCAGAAAACTATGTAAGATTTGACTATTTCCACACATTTCGAAGCCACCAGTACAAATACAGGCCGACCTAATGAGTATGATACAGGCCTGGCATTAGAATACTATGTTAGAAATTGTAAGCAAGGAGATTCTAGTAAAACTAAGTATAATTTGACAATTTCCACACATTTCGAAGACACCAGTACAAATACAGGCCGACCTAATGAGTATGATATAGGCCTGGCCATAGAATAATATGTTAAAAACTGTAAGCATGGAGATTCTAGTAAAACTAAGGAAGATTTGACAATTTCCACAACTATCTAAGCCACCAGTCCAAAAACAGGCCAACCTAATGAGTATAAAATAGGCCTGGCATTAGAATACTATGTTAGAAACAGAAAGCAAGGAAATTCCAGTAAAACTAAGTAAGATTTGATATTTTCCACTTCTTCCTAAGCCTCCAGTACAAACACAAGCCTGTCTACTGAGTATGATATAGGCCTGGCATTAGAATACTATGTTAGAAACCGAAAGCAAGGAAATTCCAGTAAAACTAAGTAAGATTTGATATTTTCCACTTCTTTCTAAGCCTCCAGTACATATACAGGACGACCTAACGAGTATGATATAAGCCTGGCATTAGAATACTATGTTAGAAACAGGAAGCAAGGAAATTCTAGTAAAACTAAGGAAGATTTGACAACTTCCACTTCTTCCTAAACCTCCAGTACAAACACAAGCCTGTCCACTGAGTATGATATAGGTCTGGCATTAGAATACTATGTTAGAAACTATAAGCATGGAAATTCCAGAAAACTATGTAAGATTTGACAATTTCCACTTCATTCTAAACCACCAGTACAAATACAGGCCAACCTAATGAGTATAAAATAGGCCTGGCATTAGAATACTATGTTAGAAACTGTAAGCCTGGAAATTCCAGTAAAACTAAGGAAGATTTGACAATTTCCACTTCTTTCTAAGCCTCCAGTACAAATACGGGCCAGTCTAATGAGTATAATATAGGCCTGGCATTAGAATACTATGTTAGAAACAGAAAGCATGGAAATTCCAGTAAAACTAAGTAAGATTTGACATTTTCCACTTCTTTCTAAGCCTCCAGTCCAAAAACAGGCCAACCAAATGAGTATGATATAGGCCTGGCATTAGAATAATATGTTAAAAACTGTAAGCATGGAAATTCCAGAAAAACTAAGTAAGATTTGACATTTTCCACTTCTTTCTAAGCCTCCAGTCCAAAAACAGGCCAACCAAATGAGTATGATATAGGCCTGGCATTAGAATACTATGTTAGAAATTGTAAGCAACGAGATTCTAGTAAAACTAAGTATAATTTGACAATTTCCACACATTTCGAAGACACCAGTACAAATACAGGCCGACCTAATGAGTATGATATAGGCCTGGCCATAGAATAATATGTTAAAAACTGTAAGCATGGAGATTCTAGTAAAACTAAGGAAGATTTGACAATTTCCACAACTATCTAAGCCACCAGTCCAAAAACAGGCCAACCTAATGAGTATAAAATAGGCCTGGCATTAGAATACTATGTTAGAAACAGAAAGCAAGGAAATTCCAGTAAAACTAAGTAAGATTTGATATTTTCCACTTCTTCCTAAGCCTCCAGTACAAACACAAGCCTGTCTACTGAGTATGATATAGGCCTGGCATTAGAATTATATGTTAAAAACTGTAAGCATGGAAATTCCAGTAAAACTAAGTAAGATTTGACATTTTCCACTTCTTTCTAAGCCTCCAGTCCAAAAACAGGCCAACCAAATGAGTATGATATAGGCCTGGCATTAGAATAATATGTTAAAAACTGTAAGCATAGAAATTCCAGTAAAACTAAGTAAGATTTGACATTTTCCACTTCTTTCTAAGCCTCCAGTCCAAAAACAGGCCAACCAAATGAGTATGATATAGGCCTGGCATTAGAATAATATGTTAGAAACTGTAAGCAGGGAAATTCCAGTAAAACTAAGGAAGATTTGACAATTTCCACTTCTTTCTAAGCCTCCAGTACAAATACGGTCCAGTCTAATGAGTATGAAATAGGCCTAGCATTAGAATACTATGTTAGAAAAAGAAAGCAAGGAAATTCCAGTAAAACTAAGTAAGATTTCATATTTTCCACTTCTTCCTAAGCCTCCAGTACAAACACAAGCCTGTCTACTGAGTATGATATAGGCCTGGCATTAGAATACTATGTTAGAAACAGAAAGCAAGGAAATTCCAGTAAAACTAAGTAAGATTTGATATTTTCCACTTCTTTCTAAGCCTCCAGTACATATACAGGACGACCTAACGAGTATGATATAAGCCTGGCATTAGAATACTATGTTAGAAACAGGAAGCAAGGAAATTCTAGTAAAACTAAGGAAGATTTGACAACTTCCACTTCTTCCTAAGCCTCCAGTACAAACACAAGCCGGTCTACTGAGTATGATATAGGTCTGGCATTAGAATACTATGTTAGAAACTATAAGCATGGAAATTCTAGTAAAACTAAGTAAGATTTGACTATTTCCACACATTTCGAAGCCACCAGTACAAATACAGGCCGACCTAATGAGTATGATACAGGCCTGGCATTAGAATACTATGTTAGAAACTATAAGCATGGAAATTCTAGTAAAACTAAGTAAGATTTGACTATTTCCACACATTTCGAAGCCACCAGTACAAATACAGGCCGACCTAACGAGTATGATATAAGCCTGGCATTAGAATACTATGTTAGAAACAGAAAGCAAGGAAATTCCAGTAAAACTAAGTAAGATTTGACTATTTCCACACATTTCGAAGCCACCAGTACAAATACAGGCCGACCTAACGAGTATGATATAAGCCTGGCATTAGAATACTATGTTAGAAACAGAAAGCAAGGAAATTCTAGTAAAACTAAGTAAGATTTGACTATTTCCACACATTTCGAAGCCACCAGTACAAATACAGGCCGACCTAACGAGTATGATATAAGCCTGGCATTAGAATACTATGTTAGAAACAGAAAGCAAGGAAATTCTAGTAAAACTAAGTAAGATTTGACTATTTCCACACATTTCGAAGCCACCAGTACAAATACAGGCCGACCTAACGAGTATGATATAAGCCTGGCATTAGAATACTATGTTAGAAACAGAAAGCAAGGAAATTCCAGTAAAACTAAGTAAGATTTGATATTTTCCACTTCTTTCTAAGCCTCCAGTACATATACAGGACGACCTAACGAGTATGATATAAGCCTGGCATTAGAATACTATGTTAGAAACAGGAAGCAAGGAAATTCTAGTAAAACTAAGGAAGATTTGACAACTTCCACTTCTTCCTAAGCCTCCAGTACAAACACAAGCCGGTCTACTGAGTATGATATAGTTCTGGCATTAGAATACTATGTTAGAAACTATAAGCATGGAAATTCTAGTAAAACTAAGTAAGATTTGACTATTTCCACACATTTCGAAGCCACCAGTACAAATACAGGCCGACCTAATGAGTATGATACAGGCCTGGCATTAGAATACTATGTTAGAAACTATAAGCATGGAAATTCTAGTAAAACTAAGTAAGATTTGACTATTTCCACACATTTCGAAGCCACCAGTACAAATACAGGCCGACCTAACGAGTATGATATAAGCCTGGCATTAGAATACTATGTTAGAAACTATAAGCATGGAAATTCTAGTAAAACTAAGTAAGATTTGACTATTTCCACACATTTCGAAGCCACCAGTACAAATACAGGCCGACCTAATGAGTATGATACAGGCCTGGCATTAGAATACTATGTTAGAAACTATAAGCAAGGAGATTCTAGTAAAACTAAGTAAGATTTGACATTATCTAATTCTTTCTAAGCCACCAGTACAAAAACAGCCCAAACTAATGAGTATAATATAGGTCTGGCATTAGAATACTATGTTAGAAACTATAAGCATGGAAATTCCAGAAAACTATGTAAGATTTGACTATTTCTACACATTTCGAAGCCACCAGTACAAATACAGGCCGACCTAATGAGTATGATACAGGCCTGGCATTAGAATACTATGTTAGAAACTATAAGCAAAGGGATTCTAGTAAAACTAAGGAAGATTTGACATTTTCCACTTCTTTCTAAGCCTCCAGTTCATAAACAGGCCAACCAAATGAGTATGATATAGGCCTGGCAATAGAATACTATGTTAGAAACTGAAAGCATGGAAATTCCAGAAAACTAAGTAAGATTTGACAATTTACACATATTTCCAAGCCTCCAGTCCAAAAACAGGCCAACCTAATGAGTATGATACAGGCCTGGCAATAGAATACTATGTTAGAAACTATAAGCATGGAAATTGCAGAAAACTAAGTAAGATTTGACAATTTCCACTTCTTTCTAAGCCTCCAGTGCAAAAACAGGCCGACCTCATGAGTATGATATAGGCCTGGCATTAGAATACTATGTTAGAAACAGAAAGCATGGAAATTCCAGTAAAACTAAGTAAGATTTGACATTTTCCACTTCTTTCCAAGCCTCCAGTCCAAAAACAGGCCAACCAAATGAGTATGATATAGGCCTGGCATTAGAATACTATGTTAGAAACTGTAAGCATGGAAATTCCAGTAAAACTAAGTAAGATTTGATATTTTCCACACATTTCATAGCCACCAGTACAAATACAGGCCGACCTAATGAGTATGATACAGGCCTGGCATTCGAATACTATGTTAGAAACTATAAGCAAAGGGATTCTAGTAAAACTAAGGAAGATTTGACATTTTCCACTTCTTTCTAAGCCTCCAGTTCATAAACAGGCCAACCAAATGAGTATGATATAAGCCTGGCATTAGAATACTATGTTAGAAACAGGAAGCAAGGAAATTCTAGTAAAACTAAGGAAGATTTGACAACTTCCACTTCTTCCTAAGCCTCCAGTACAAACACAAGCCGGTCTACTGAGTATGATATAGGTCTGGCATTAGAATACTATGTTAGAAACTATAAGCATGGAAATTCTAGTAAAACTAAGTAAGATTTGACTATTTCCACACATTTCGAAGCCACCAGTACAAATAAAGGCCGACCTAATGAGTATGATACAGGCCTGGCATTAGAATACTATGTTAGAAACTATAAGCATGGAAATTCTAGTAAAACTAAGTAAGATTTGACTATTTCCACACATTTCGAAGCCACCAGTACAAATACAGGCCGACCTAACGAGTATGATATAAGCCTGGCATTAGAATACTATGTTAGAAACTATAAGCATGGAAATTCTAGTAAAACTAAGTAAGATTTGACTTTTTCCACACATTTCGAAGCCACCAGTACAAATACAGGCCGACCTAATGAGTATGATACAGGCCTGGCATTAGAATACTATGTTAGAAACTATAAGCAAGGAGATTCTAGTAAAACTAAGTAAGATTTGACATTATCTAATTCTTTCTAAGCCACCAGTACAAAAACAGCCCAAACTAATGAGTATAATATAGGTCTGGCATTAGAATACTATGTTAGAAACTATAAGCATGGAAATTCCAGAAAACTATGTAAGATTTGACTATTTCCACACATTTCGAAGCCACCAGTACAAATACAGGCCGACCTAATGAGTATGATACAGGCCTGGCATTAGAATACTATGTTAGAAATTGTAAGCAAGGAGATTCTAGTAAAACTAAGTATAATTTGACAATTTCCACACATTTCGAAGACACCAGTACAAATACAGGCCGACCTAATGAGTATGATATAGGCCTGGCCATAGAATAATATGTTAAAAACTGTAAGCATGGAGATTCTAGTAAAACTAAGGAAGATTTGACAATTTCCACAACTATCTAAGCCACCAGTCCAAAAACAGGCCAACCTAATGAGTATAAAATAGGCCTGGCATTAGAATACTATGTTAGAAACAGAAAGCAAGGAAATTCCAGTAAAACTAAGTAAGATTTGATATTTTCCACTTCTTCCTAAGCCTCCAGTACAAACACAAGCCTGTCTACTGAGTATGATATAGGCCTGGCATTAGAATACTATGTTAGAAACCGAAAGCAAGGAAATTCCAGTAAAACTAAGTAAGATTTGATATTTTCCACTTCTTTCTAAGCCTCCAGTACATATACAGGACGACCTAACGAGTATGATATAAGCCTGGCATTAGAATACTATGTTAGAAACAGGAAGCAAGGAAATTCTAGTAAAACTAAGGAAGATTTGACAACTTCCACTTCTTCCTAAACCTCCAGTACAAACACAAGCCTGTCCACTGAGTATGATATAGGTCTGGCATTAGAATACTATGTTAGAAACTATAAGCATGGAAATTCCAGAAAACTATGTAAGATTTGACAATTTCCACTTCATTCTAAACCACCAGTACAAATACAGGCCAACCTAATGAGTATAAAATAGGCCTGGCATTAGAATACTATGTTAGAAACTGTAAGCCTGGAAATTCCAGTAAAACTAAGGAAGATTTGACAATTTCCACTTCTTTCTAAGCCTCCAGTACAAATACGGGCCAGTCTAATGAGTATAATATAGGCCTGGCATTAGAATACTATGTTAGAAACAGAAAGCATGGAAATTCCAGTAAAACTAAGTAAGATTTGACATTTTCCACTTCTTTCTAAGCCTCCAGTCCAAAAACAGGCCAACCAAATGAGTATGATATAGGCCTGGCATTAGAATAATATGTTAAAAACTGTAAGCATGGAAATTCCAGAAAAACTAAGTAAGATTTGACATTTTCCACTTCTTTCTAAGCCTCCAGTCCAAAAACAGGCCAACCAAATGAGTATGATATAGGCCTGGCATTAGAATACTATGTTAGAAATTGTAAGCAAGGAGATTCTAGTAAAACTAAGTATAATTTGACAATTTCCACACATTTCGAAGACACCAGTACAAATACAGGCCGACCTAATGAGTATGATATAGGCCTGGCCATAGAATAATATGTTAAAAACTGTAAGCATGGAGATTCTAGTAAAACTAAGTAAGATTTGACATTATCTAATTCTTTCTAAGCCACCAGTACAAAAACAGCCCAAACTAATGAGTATAATATAGGCCTGGCATTAGAATACTATGTTAGAAACTATAAGCATGGAAATTCCAGAAAACTATGTATGATTTGACTATTTCCACACATTTCGAAGCAACCAGTACAAATACAGGCCGACCTAATGAGTATGATACAGGCCTGGCATTAGAATACTATGTTAGAAACAGAAAGCAAAGAAATTGCATTAAAACTAAGTAAGATTTGATATTTTCCACTTCTTTCTAAGCCTCCAGTACATATACAGGACGACCTAACGAGTATGATATAAGCCTGGCATTAGAATACTATGTTAGAAACAGGAAGCAAGGAAATTCCAGTAAAACTAAGTAAGATTTGACATTTTCCACTTCTTTCTAAGCCTCCTGTCCAAAAAACAGGACGACCTATCGAGTATGATATAGGCCTGGCATTAGAATACTATGTTAGAAACAGAAAGCATGGAAATTGCAGTAAAACTAAGGAAGATTTGGCGTTTTTCACCTCTTTGTAAGCCTCCAGAAAAAAAAACAGGCCAACCTAATGTGTATAATGTAGGCCTGGCATTAGAATACTATGTTAGAAACAGAAAGCATGGAAATTGCAGTAAAACTAAGTAAGATTTGACAATTTCCACTTCTTTCTAAGCTAACAGTACAAAAACAGCCCAACCTAATGAGTATAATATAGGCCTGACATTAGAATACTATGTTAGAAACAGAAAGCATGGAAATTCCAGTAAAACTAAGTAAGATTTGACATTATCTAATTCTTTCTAAGCCACCAGTACAAAAACATCCCAACCTAATGAGTATAATATAGGCCTGACATTAGAATACTATGTTAGAAACAGAAAGCATGGAAATTCCAGTAAAACTAAGTAAGATTTGAGATTATCTAATTCTACCTAAGCCTCCAGTCCAAAAACAGGCCGACCTAATGAGTATAATATGGGCCTGTCATTAGAATACTATGTTAGAAACAGAAAGCATGGAAATTCCAGTAAAACTAAGTAAGATTTGACATTTTCCACTTCTTTCTAAGCCTCGAGTACAAGAACAGGCCGACCAAATGAGTATGATTTAAGCCTGGCATTAGAATACTATGTTAGAAACAGGAAGCAAGGAAATTCCAGTAAAACTAAGTAAGATTTGACATTTTCCACTTCTTTCTAAGCCTCCAGTACAAAAACAGTACGACCTAACGAGTATGATATAAGCCTGGTATAGAATACTATGTTAGAAACAGAAAGCTTGGAAATTGCAGTAAAACTAAGTAAGATTTGACATTATCTAATTCTATCTAAGCCTCCAGTCCAAAAACAGGCCGACCTAACGTGTATGATATAAGCCTGGCATTAGAATACTATGTTAGAAACAGGAAGCAAGGAAATTCCTGTAAAACTAAGTAAGATTTGACATTTTCCACTTCTTTCTAAGCCTCCTGTCCATAAAACAGGACGACCTATCGAGTATGATATAAGCCTGGCATTAGAATACTATGTTAGAAACAGAAAGCAAGGAAATTCCAGTAAAACTAAGTAAGATTTGACATTATCTAATTCTTTCTAAGCCACCAGTACAAAAACAGCCCAACCTAATGAGTATAATATAGGCCTGACATTAGAATACTGTGTTAGAAACAGAAAGCTAGAAAATTCCTGTAACACTAAGTAAGATTTGATATTTTCAACTTCTTTCTAAGCCTCCAGTACATATACAGGACGACCTAACGAGTATGATTTAAGCCTGGCATTAGAATACTATTTTAGAAACAGAAAGCTTGGAAATTGCAGTAAAACTAAGTATGATTTGACATTATCTAATTCTATCTAAGCCTCCAGTCCAAAAACAGGCCGACCTAACGAGTATGATATAAGCCTGGCATTAGAATACTATGTTAGAAACAGGAAGCAAGGAAATTCCAGTAAAACTAAGTAAGATTTGACATTTTCCACTTCTTTCTAAGCCTCCAGAAAAAAAAACAGGCCAACCTAATGAGTATAATGTAGGCCTGGCATTAGAATACTATGTTAGAAACAGAAAGCATGGAAATTGCAGTAAAACTAAGTAAGATTTGACATTTTCCACTTCTTTCTAAGCTAACAGTACAAAAACAGCCCAACCTAATGAGTATAATATAGGCCTGACATTAGAATACTATGTTAGAAACAGAAAGCATGGAAATTCCAGTAAAACTAAGTAAGATTTGACATTATCTAATTCTATCTAAGCCTCCAGTCCAAAAACAGGCCGACCTAATGAGTATAATATGGGCCTGTCATTAGAATACTATGTTAGAAGCAGAAAGCATGGAAATTCCAGTAAAACTAAGTAAGATTTGACATTTTCCACTTCTTTCTAAGGCTCGAGTACAAAAACAGGCCGACCAAATGAGTATGATTTAAGCCTGGCATTAGAATACTATGTTAGAAACAGGAAGCAAGGAAATTCCAGTAAAACTAAGTAAGATTTGACATTTTCCACTTCTTTCTAAGCCTCCAGTACAAAAACAGTACGACCTAACGAGTATGATATAAGCCTGGTATAGAATACTATGTTAGAAACAGAAAGCTTGGAAATTGCAGTAAAACTAAGTAAGATTTGACATTATCTAATTCTATCTAAGCCTCCAGTCCAAAAACAGGCCGACCTAACGTGTATGATATACGCCTGGCATTAGAATACTATGTTAGAAACAGGAAGCAAGGAAATTCCAGTAAAACTAAGTAAGATTTTACATTTTCCACTTCTTTCTAAGCCTCCTGTCCAAAAAACAGGACGACCTATCGAGTATGATATAAGCCTGGCATTAGAATACTATGTTAGAAACAGGAAGCAAGGAAATTCCAGTAAATTTAAGTAAGATTTGACATTTTCCACTTCTTTCTAAGTGTGTAGTACAAATACAGGCCAACCTAATGAGTATGATATAGGCCTGGCATTAGAATACTATGTTAGAAACAGAAAGCATGGAAATTGCAGTAAAACTAAGTAAGATTTGACATTATCTAATTCTATCTAAGCCTCCAGTCCAAAAACAGGCCGACCTAATGAGTATGATATAGGCCTGGCATTAGAATACTATGTTAGAAACAGAAAGCATGGAAATTGCAGTAAAACTAAGGAAGATTTGGCGTTTTCCACTTCTTTATTAGCCTCCAGTAAAAAAAACAGGCCAACCTAATGAGTATAATGTAGGCCTGGCATTAGAATACTATGTTAGAAACAGAAAGCATGGAAATTGCAGTAAAACTAAGGAAGATTTGGCGTTTTCCACCTCTTTGTTAGCCCCCAGTAAAAAAAACAGGCCAACCTAATGAGTATAATATAGGCCTGGCATTAGAATACTATGTTAGAAACAGAATGCTTGGAAATTCCTTTAACACTAAGTAAGATTTGACATTATCTAATTCTTTCTAAGCCACCAGTACAAAAACAGCCCAACCTAATGAGTATAATATAGGCCTGACATTAGAATACTGTGTTAGAATCAGAAGCTAGGAAATTCCAGTAAAACTAAGTAAGATTTGATATTTTCCACTTCTTTCTAAGCCTCCAGTACAAAAAAAGGACGACCTAACGAGTATGATATAAGCCTGGTATAGAATACTATTTTAGAAACAGAAAGCTTGGAAATTGCAGTAAAACTAAGTATGATTTGACATTATCTAATTCTATCTAAGCCTCCAGTCCAAAAACAGGCCGACCTAACGAGTATGATATAAGCCTGGCATTAGAATACTATGTTAGAAACAGGAAGCAAGGAAATTCCAGTAAAACTAAGTAAGATTTGACATTTTCCACTTCTTTCTAAGCCTCCAGAAAAAAAAACAGGCCAACCTAATGAGTATAATGTAGGCCTGGCATTAGAATACTATGTTAGAAACAGAAAGCATGGAAATTGCAGTAAAACTAAGTAAGATTTGACATTTTCCACTTCTTTCTAAGCTAACAGTACAAAAACAGCCCAACCTAATGAGTATAATATAGGCCTGACATTAGAATACTATGTTAGAAACAGAAAGCATGGAAATTCCAGTAAAACTAAGTAAGATTTGACATTATCTAATTCTATCTAAGCCTCCAGTCCAAAAACAGGCCGACCTAATGAGTATAATATGGGCCTGTCATTAGAATACTATGTTAGAAGCAGAAAGCATGGAAATTCCAGTAAAACTAAGTAAGATTTGACATTTTCCACTTCTTTCTAAGGCTCGAGTACAAAAACAGGCCGACCAAATGAGTATGATTTAAGCCTGGCATTAGAATACTATGTTAGAAACAGGAAGCAAGGAAATTCCAGTAAAACTAAGTAAGATTTGACATTTTCCACTTCTTTCTAAGCCTCCAGTACAAAAACAGTACGACCTAACGAGTATGATATAAGCCTGGTATAGAATACTATGTTAGAAACAGAAAGCTTGGAAATTGCAGTAAAACTAAGTAAGATTTGACATTATCTAATTCTATCTAAGCCTCCAGTCCAAAAACAGGCCGACCTAACGTGTATGATATACGCCTGGCATTAGAATACTATGTTAGAAACAGGAAGCAAGGAAATTCCAGTAAAACTAAGTAAGATTTTACATTTTCCACTTCTTTCTAAGCCTCCTGTCCAAAAAACAGGACGACCTATCGAGTATGATATAAGCCTGGCATTAGAATACTATGTTAGAAACAGGAAGCAAGGAAATTCCAGTAAATTTAAGTAAGATTTGACATTTTCCACTTCTTTCTAAGTGTGTAGTACAAATACAGGCCAACCTAATGAGTATGATATAGGCCTGGCATTAGAATACTATGTTAGAAACAGAAAGCATGGAAATTGCAGTAAAACTAAGTAAGATTTGACATTATCTAATTCTATCTAAGCCTCCAGTCCAAAAACAGGCCGACCTAATGAGTATGATATAGGCCTGGCATTAGAATACTATGTTAGAAACAGAAAGCATGGAAATTGCAGTAAAACTAAGGAAGATTTGGCGTTTTCCACTTCTTTATTAGCCTCCAGTAAAAAAAACAGGCCAACCTAATGAGTATAATGTAGGCCTGGCATTAGAATACTATGTTAGAAACAGAAAGCATGGAAATTGCAGTAAAACTAAGGAAGATTTGGCGTTTTCCACCTCTTTGTTAGCCCCCAGTAAAAAAAACAGGCCAACCTAATGAGTATAATATAGGCCTGGCATTAGAATACTATGTTAGAAACAGAATGCTTGGAAATTCCTTTAACACTAAGTAAGATTTGACATTATCTAATTCTTTCTAAGCCACCAGTACAAAAACAGCCCAACCTAATGAGTATAATATAGGCCTGACATTAGAATACTGTGTTAGAATCAGAAGCTAGGAAATTCCTGTAACACTAAGAAAGATTTTATATTTTCTACTTCTTTCTGAACCTGTACATCCAAAACGACCGACCTAATGTGGTTGATATTCGCCTGGCATAAGAATAAAATATAAGAAACCGAATGCGGGGAAATTCTTGTAACACTAAGTATGATTGGACACTTTCCACTTTTGTCTGAACCTCTAGATCCCATAGAACGCTTACCTAATAAGTATAATATAGGCGTGGCATTAGAATACTATGTTAGATACAGGAAGCAGGGAAATCTCAGTATAATTAAGAAAGATTTGATATTTTCCACTTCTTTCTGAACCTCTACATGCAAAACGACCGACCTAATGAGGATGATATTCGTCTGGCATAATAATACAATATTTGAAAAAGATAGCAGTGAAACACCAGTAAAACTAAGTAGGATTTGAAAATTTCCTCTTTTTTCTATGCCCCCAGATCCAAAAGGAAGCCAACGTAATCAGAATAAAATAGACCTGGCATT
Source organism: Rhodnius prolixus (assembly GCF_049639745.1). NCBI lineage: Eukaryota > Metazoa > Arthropoda > Insecta > Hemiptera > Reduviidae > Rhodnius > Rhodnius prolixus. The sequence goes on along the minus strand of NW_027411583.1, from coordinate 4,986,993 downwards.
AGAATACTATAATAGAAACAGAAAGCAAGGAAATTCCAGTGAAACTAAGTAAGATTTGACAATTTCCACTTCTTTCTAAGCCTCCATATCCAAATGCAAGTCAACCTAATCAGAATAATTTAGGGCTAGCATGAGAATACGTTAGAATCAGATTGCGAGGAAATTCCAGTAATATTTTCGAGAATTGTTTGGTTTTCCTTTATTCCTGAATTTCTGTATTGTAAACTTGCCGATCTAACGTGTATAATACTTGTTTGACATAAAAATATAATGTTAGATGCAGGAAGCAGAGAATTCCAGTATAACTATGAAAGATTTTGTTTTCCTCTTTTCTTGCACCTCTGTATGTATAACTAGCCAATCTTATAAGTAAAATAAACAATTGGCATAGAAATACAATGTTTGAAACCCAAAATAAGTAATTCCTATTAACGAGAGAAAGATTTTCCATTTTTCCTTTTATTTCTTAGCTTCTGTTTTAATTAAACTAGCTGACTTAATGTACCCTCGGCTTAAAAATATAATGTATGAAGAAAAACAATTCATCTTTTTTTACTTCAAGATTTTTTTAATTAGTTTTGTTTACTGCTGTTTCTTTTCACCTATTTTCTTGTGTAGATATTTTTGTAATCTTTTTATGTTAACCATTACATCTTCTGCCAACAGATACATATTCAAAAGACCCTGATGAATGATACCTATGGACCAGAAACTGAAAGAAAAATAATTGATTGTTTTAAAGACTTTTCCTGCTAAAGCCTAACAATTCTCATTACTTTAAGGCCTAAAATAGTAGTAATTCTTGCAGAGAACTGATTGTTTAGATGTATCAACTTTGATATTTATATCTTATTAAGAATGGGTTTGTGAGTAGAAATGAAAATCTGAACACTTTTTAAGAGTTCTACTGGAACCATGCTCAAGCACTGAATCCAGAAGAATATTTATTTATTTATATATTTACAAAAACTTAATACATAAAGAAATTTGGGGTACACAGAGTTTAAGTATTTTGTATTAATATATTTACAAAAACTTAATACATAAAGAAATTTGGGGTACACAGAGTTAAAGTAATACAATTTTTGTTTTGTTGTCTTAATTAATTGGAACTGCAATAATTAAGTGAACATTCTTGTAAGAAATATTTTCTCAGTATAAGAGATCTTTGGATAGTAATAGCATAGACAATTAAAAGGTTGTTCGTTGTCTACTCTTAAAGTATTAGTCACAGAATCATTGGTTAAACACAATATTTCAATATAAGATCGCCTTAACTTCACAAAACTCAGGCAGCGAAAAAAGGAGGGATCATCTCCCTCTTTATGATTGCACACCCGGTGAAATTAGCTGTTAACTGAAGTAAAAGATTCCTCTATGTATTCATGTTTGAAGACTTTTTTATTTGAGTCTCTTATCTGGCTGATTAATCTTATTTCCATTAGATTAAGGCCTAAAATAGAAGTTAACACATTCAAAGTTGATGTAGTGCTCTTCAGAATTTAAGGAAGAAATTGGACAGTGCACAGGTCAGGAGTTTAATACACTAGCTAGCTCTTTAGAGAGTGAATGGTTTCGCATTTCTGCAATAAAAGTATTTCGGTAGTTTTCTAACACGTCATAGTTCAGATTTTTTTTAAACATAATCAGCACTGTCAGATACAAAAATATTTTGCACCTGACTAGCCCAGTTTAATAAACTAATGTTGTTTGCCTTTTCTATGATAATATGGAATAATTGTAAAATATACTTTCGCCAATTTTAGGTCTAAGTTTTTAAAGATAATTTTAGGGACCAACTCCGAATGCTGAGAAATCTTTTTACACAAATCTATAGCTTTATTTAACTTGCATTTCGAGATCAAATCATACAAAAATAAGTAAAGTACTTTGTTGAGAGGGTGTTTTCGAATCGCTTACCCTTATTTAGGAACATAGAATATTAATCATTTTGCGAAAATAATTGCACATTTACTAACAGAAAAAGGTGTAACTTATCTAATAGCTTCACACAATACTTAACTATAACGAAATATTGAAAATCTATAATATATATGGAGCGAATAAATTACGTTTCTTTTTAACAGTTCGCCAATAAAAATCTCTGCAGAGTAAATAATTTTGAAGAGCACTAGCTTATTAAACACTGGTCTAGCTTATTCTTAAGCTTCCTGCTTGATCTACATATTTCTGCTCTATTAGATTTACATACATTACCAGAGTTTATTTTTTATTAATACAAATTTCTTCAACATTACTGTACCTTACATTTACGTCTATTTAATTATTATTTATACATAATTTTATATCACTAACAAACCTATCGTACAGCCCATTTATATCAAGTTTATAGAAATCACAATTATATGAAGCTCCTAAACTGAATTCAAAAATTGAACATTCGTTATTGTCCTATTTGATATTTTTATCAATCCGAATATTAATTTACGATTTTGTTCTCCTAAAGAGAGCCAGCAGAGTCAATGATTTCAGTTATCAGATATAATATAAATTCCCTTATCCGAAATTATCTCAGTGATATTCTGATCTTCAAAAACCAAATCTATTATGCTTTGCCCAGCACCTGATAGAAACTTATTTACGAAATTACAGAAATTTCCAATCTTGTGGCACCTAATGACGAAATTTCTTTATATTTTGCAATAGCTGTATTTATAACAGTTTCAATAGTATTTAGACTATGAATTTATTTTCAATGGGCTCTAAACCTTACGAGAGTAAGCTCGAGAATACCGTTTCCACGTCCTTTCTTGCTACAAATGTAAACATTTCCCCAATACTCATTTATTCTCGTAAAATGTGCACAATTTTCATCTTTAATTACAAATTAATTCTACAAAATAAGAAACTGATCATCAAAACTGAAACTCTAATCATTGAAATTGAAACGGATCGATTTCACATAAATTCAATTAAATCTGCTGACTTTTAAGTGAACAATATTTATTAACATAATTCAGAACCGATGTTAACTGTGACATATATTTCCAAACTCAATCCAGAAGAATTTGATTCATATTTCCACAGAACAAAAATGAATAATGCTGTTCTTCTGAGATTTTCTTAGTTACATTACAGTTAGAATGCTAATTATCAGATTACGGAATGAGGGCATCCCCAGAAACTGCAGCCAAAAAATATGACACGATTCTTCTAGGTCTAGTAGGAGAATCCTCCCATTTTTGTAATATCCTAAGATTTGGCATCATCCTATCCGCAGAATAATAGTGAAACACCAAAAAGACGAATTTCTCTGAAATCAAAACAATAAGAAAATGAGGATTTACAAGAAATAAACAGATATTTGTTATTTTAATTAAATAGAGTATGTAAACTTTAATATCAACTCACAATTTAAAGCCAGTTAAAATTGTTAATAAGTATAAGACCCGAAGATGACCTACTCCTAAGGTGGAAAGATTGACACTAAAACTAATACAAAAAATATTAATTAAAAAGGTAATAAACTATCTTTTTCTAAGATTAATAATCAGTCACTAAAAGAGGTAAACAGCTACAATTATTTATAAAGCTGACGACTAATTTTTGTAATAATCTTCACATCACAGAGGAAAGTGGTTAGTAATAATATTAACACTTCTAGAGGTTGCTTACATTTGGGTGAGCAATTCAGTGCTTAATTACCCTTCTATGTCCTAAAGTGTTTTAACTGAACGGTTGCAAAACTAATCACTTACGTTTTACTCATTAGAAATATGTAGCATCCTTAAAAATAATGAACACTTCAAGGTGACGAAACACTTCAATTTACTGTTGTTGTTTTTTGTTTTTGACGCTCCAACATCGGAGGACGTTCGCGCCCATAGCTTTTTTCAGTGCACTGCCGGTCTCTAGACAGTGTTCTCTCTTTAAAGGTTCTCACTGCCCATCATCGGACAATGATCTGTAAGAAGCTCCAATGAATAGAAAATCTAAGTGCCAGCAAAAATTTAGTGATCAATGAATGTACGATTCTGAATATTGAATAATAACGCAAATTAATGATTTCAATAATTTTGACTACATACCCTGGTTGATTATATTCTTTCATATCTATAGCTATCCTTTGTACTAATTTAGGCGTAGGAATCTTTTCTCCATAAATTAATTTATATTGCTGGGACATTTATGTAGATTTTTTGAAACAATAAACGATTATCAGGCCCCGCACTTACACAATTATCAATAGATTTCAATTGAAAATAAAATAAACATCATAAAAAATAAAATCATAGCCCAAAACAAAATTTTGCTACATTAAATACCAAAAAGATTTCAAAAAATAATAAAAGGTTATTGTTTACATTACGTTTACACAAATCGCCACCAGAGCACTCTGATAATTGTAAAATAACTTTTACAACCTTAAACAATGTCGAAATATTCAATTTTGTATTAGGAGATAGATGTGCCTAGGAGCTCTTTTTTGTTTACATCACGTCTTTTTTAATTTATTTTTCTTTTTTCATTTTACTCATTTATAGTTATAAAATTTTTTGCATGCATTAATGCAAGCTTTTTATTTCTAAATTAGTGACTTAAATTCATTTTTAAATTTATTTAATTAATTTCTAGACTAAGTTCAGAAAGAGGATTTCCCACTTTTTAATTAAGTTTTTTTTAGGTAAGAAAAATAAAATGTTTCCATTACAGGACCCAATGACTTGTTGAACACTATGTGGAAGTTATAAATTGTAAAGAGATCTCATAAAAATTATGATAAAGTACATAGTTTTACTGATAGAATAATTTACAAACTGGCAATCACGGTAAGTAATTCTTAAGTTTTTTTTTTTAACTCAGAAAATAGAAATTTGCTTAGTAAAGATAGTTTGTTTAATAGTTAATTTTTTCAACAGTGACATATATAATGATTCTAGCTTTTACAAGTTTAAAAGATGGTCTAGGTTTTTTGAATTTTCAAGGGAATGCAGCTCAATTTGGGGTTAAGGCAAATGGTGTTTTTGACTTTAAACTATATTACTTTCTTATTGAAATCTCTTTTCAAGTATCACCTTATTATTAATAGTGTCGTGTGCTCGTAGCTTGTAAAAGATTAGTTTTAAGAATACTGAAAGCATAAGTAATTGAAGTGAAACAGAAAGCAACTATGTACAAATTCCTGCTTTGAGACCTCTCAGGAAAGTAAAGCTCTGCTGATATTTCAGCCTATTTTTAGATAAAATGTTGAACATATTAGGATAAAAGAAAAATTCTTTTACTATAAAATAAAGTAAAAGCTAGAACCATTCAATTTAAATTTTAAAAAAAAAATGACCATATCTCTTGTTTACTCTCTGTAATTTGAATACTTTAAAGAATCATTTAAAATTATTTAGTTGTAAAATCAAATTAAGATAACTTTCTAAAAAGATTTTAATAGGTACAGATTTTCAAAAAAGTTAAGTTAAAGTTCATTAAAAAAAAGCTCATTTACACTTCAAAACAAAAGTAGTTAAAATAGGTAAAAGTCCTTATCAGTATTAATATATGCTAATGCATTCCTTCCGAATATCTGAATTATTTTCTCTAAAACACCAAAAATACTAATGTAATCTTACTAATCTTAGGAATGAAGATTGACATTCCTGGCGAGGGTGTTGCTCTCAAGATACGATTGGATCCACGAGGTTTGAGAAAGAAGAAAGCAAGTATAACAGAAAAATTACCAATTTTTAGATAATAATTTACTTGATAAGGCTGATTTTACCAACATATTGATGGTTGAAAGCATTTAGAAACCGTAAAATTAACATTTCAAAAAAGGTAATCATAAAATATATTCTATTTAGGTAATCGTTTTGCATTTAGCAGATATTTTCCTCTCTAATCTATTTGGTTAGTTAAATATTGTTTCTCTATTTCTCAGAAACTTATTTTAAATGCCAAAGATATTTAACTCCTAATATTTTAGAAAACATCATAAAAATTTTAATAAAAAAAATACATATTTGCTGCTCATTATTACCATATTTTAATATAGTTGAATTTATATCTGATGTTCATTTTTCCAAAATGTACAGTATTTTCTTTTCATATTACCTCATTAAAATATTTAATATATTAATAATAAAATATTAAAGAATCTCATTAGAACTCATTAATCTAAACTTGAGTTAAATTGAGTAAGAGTTTAATTTCAAATATTGGCATTAAAATTACTGCAGTTTATATTGAATGTAAAAATTTTATTTTCATTTTTTTTTATGGATTTATTTTTGAATTGATCCTATCCTCATTTGGAAAGAAAGGATGATATGGGATCGTTTCTTTGTACACTAAAGATTTCTTTAGAGAAATTATTTACAAATTTTCCATCCCTGGTCACAAGATATTGTACTTGTGATTTAAATTTCTATTAAAGTACAAAGTTTAAGATGATCTGCAACTTAAGTCAATTACTGATAAGGTCAAGATTAATGAGCCAACGTAGGCAGTGCTGGTTGAATGAATAGAATAGATGTTAAAAGTAATCATTTATGTACTCTACGCCATGAAAAACTATTAGAGACTGTCACTTATTAGTCAATTGCACTGTGTACGGTTATTAGAAAGAAATATCTTCATAATTCTGTTTTTAGGTACTCCATTTATGTGGATCCCTTGTAAATAAGTCTTGTAAAGTAAAATAATTTATTAATTCCAAATATCGGCATTGAAACTACTGCACATTATATTAAATGTACAATATCTGATGAGGTTCAACATGGAGCCAATGATTGTATTATTACTATCTTATATAAAAATTTATCGCTGGTTGCTCTGTAAATGTTTTTTTAAATTAAATTTTGTAACTATTTAGTGCTCTTATACATTAATAATTTATCTCTTGATGAAATTAAGTAGTTTTTTTAAAATTATATTACTTTATATTTAATAAATTATATTTTATTTCATTGTAACAAGCTAACTTTAACTAGTAAGATGAAGAAACAAATTATTTTATTTATTTTTTTTAATTTAAGGCACGTCAACATCTGAGATCATTGGCGCCCAGAGCTTTTACAGCACACTGCCGGCTTCCAGACAGTGTTCTCTCGTTACAAACAACACAAAACATTATTGTTGAACATAGAAACAAATAAAATTAGGCTATCTTAAATTTATAATTTTTTTCCATACATATGTACACTTAATTAATTTTCACGTATGTGAATCTGTTTCAATAAGATATGATATAATAAGTTAGAAGAATGTTTGTAGTCCTCAGATGTATTTGGGTATGTCGGCATGAATGTTTCAGTTTTTGCAAAAGATAACTAGTAGTTTATATTTGTAATACAATTAATTTAGCTCCTCTTTTTCTGAGATTTGAAGTACGATTTGACTTACCACTTTACGTCTTCTAAACTTTTAATTTGATTAGGTTTAGGTGGGATATAATATATAAGAAATAAATACCCAATTAATACCCATATATTTAAAAGAGAACATGAATATTACAATAATAAGAATAATACAAACGATAACTCCTTTGAACAATAAACTTTAACTGATGAAATGTTTTTCTGGCAGAATTACAGTACCCTTAAGGAATGTTCACGAGGTAGTCTCTTCGTGATCGGATACAGTCCTCTAAATCCCACTTCATCGTAGTCACCAACTTCTATATTATCGGATGTCATTTGACCTTAATCCTTCCTTCAGTGATAGTTCAGCTGAATGTTCAGCAACATCCAGTTTCAATGTCTCGGAATATCTGAAACACAGTAAGGGACTGTTTGATATTGGGGATAAGAGGAATTAATCTATTAATTCCTCGCATGATTACATAAGTGGTAGGGATTCGACAAGGAAATTTAACAGACTGATGAACTATCTGTCCCGAAGCGAACATGAATATTACAATAATAAGAATAATAAGTAGATTTTACTCAGTTCACATCGTGTCTTTTAAAATATATTTACTGTTTACTATAGTTTTCGGAAATTTTATCTGCTAGTTTTTTGCATTTGACAATTTTATTTGTTGAAGTTGTTTTTTGAGTTATTTTTTTGAACACTTCTCAACACTGTAAACAATACTAATAGTATCGCTTGTTACTGCCACCTGACGAATAGACTGTTCTCCGTATATTTATATTTATTTTCAGGAGAAAAATTCTTTATACAAACACGGTCGCCAATTGGAATTTAAAAAACGTTTTTACAAATATAACACTTAAGGAAGTTTGTATCAGAATACACAGATCTTTCATGAGCGGCGTATTTGGCTTTGACATCAACTTCATAAACACGTTAATCTGGACACACAATGTAAAACAAACTGGCAATAATCTATTTTCCTTAGAAATAATGAATAATAATCGTCATAAAATGTAAATAGTACTCTACAATAATTAATATAAATAAAACATACGACTAAGGTTGGTAATATTTTCGTAACAAGCTGAATTTCATTTTAATTTTTAATCGCCAATTCAGGTTGGTTGTAATAAAATCAAAAATTTCAAATAAGTATTTGCTCACAGTTCGGCGAGATATAAATTCAGTCCTCAAAATCACTCCACTTTGTATTAAAATTATTTAGTTCTACTTGTTAGCAAATGTAGCACCTCTAAAAAAAAAAAATTGAAATTAAAGATGACGAAGAACTTAAATTTACTTATCAATGAATTTTGTGATGAAAGATTCTCAACATTTAGCTTCAAGAATATTAAAAGAACTTAAATGATTTAAATACTTTTTTTTTACTTCATACCCTCACTGAATATACTCTTGCACAAATATAACCATTCTTTGCACAATTTTTCCATAAATTCATTTATATATTGCTTGGCCATTTTTCTTCCTTCTTTAACCAAATAAGGATGATCAGGGAACATACATCCAAAATTATGATAAATATTAATTGAAATTCTTCCAATAATTCTCAAATCGAACATATTATTGTATCAATTTCTTACCACTCTAAACCATTCCAATGCGATCTCATATGTATTGATTTATATTTATTTACAGTGGCAAAAACAGTCTATACAAACACGGGCGAAAGCTAAAAAAAAAATTTAGTGAATTTTTACGCTACAGGGGAATATGTGTTAAAACATTAAAAGCAGATTTGGCTTTTGTATCAATTCCATAAACATCTATCATAGAATATTATATAATAACAAATAAATAAATGCTTCTCCGTTGAGAGAATATTTGGGTCACATAACAGAAGAGTATATTATCAGATTAGAAAATGTGGCCAACTATGAGTGAAAATAAAAAAGTGCGGAATACTATAAAACATTTGCCATTAGCACAAATAATAGAAATAAAATAAACCTTCTTTCAAGAAATGTTTTTCCATTGGTTAAATTCTTTCTGATGTACCACTCTGGAGTCAAGTCCGTTCGCCAGCATCCAATCCGCTGATCAATAGTGAGATACCAAAAGGTGGAACTCCTCAGAAATGAAAATAATTTTAAAAATTAATTAGATATTCACAAGAAATAAGCTGAATTTTTTTGTTTTAATTAATATTTATGGGTTCGTTGGTGCCTTTTATTTATTTCTTTATTCATATTCTGAATGTGATTCTGTTAACTTCTGATGTTAACTACATCAGAAACTCACTCAAAAGTTCCTGATTGAATGATGCCAACAGAAAAAGAAACTAAAAAATTGATATATTTTAAGCTACGGACGAAAAGGTCTTTTATTTCAGGACCTAAAGAATTATTAACCAATTAATTAATTGATATATGTAAACTAAAGATTGGGTTTCAATTAAGAGCAATGGGTGGAAAATAGAACATGAAAACTTATTTTTTCTGGTAAAGAAAGGAACCACACTCAAGGCACTCAACTAAGAATATTATTAAGATAAGATTCTAATAGGGCGGCCCAAGGCCTACACACTGCGACCTCTTTGGATCTATTGTGGCTCCCCAACTTTAGGGCTTGCCCTCCAGACCTGCACGTTTAATCAGACTCTTAATTCTGGAGAGCGACTCCTGGGTAAAGCCCCACAGGACTTGGTTTTTCCTCCCAGAGAAGTAAAATCTTTGGCCAGACAAGCCCCTTACACTGACACAACACGTGCAGTGCAAGAAGAATATTACTCACATATTAATTGAAAAACAAATAAATAAATGCTTCTCCATTTGAGAGAATATTTGAGCTAACAAAAATTGAACCCTAAAGGAAAGTTAATGTTACAATTTACAGATCCTTTAGGAAATAGAAAATATTAGTACTAACTTTTTTAATAATAGTCTTTTTTTTTTTTTTTTTTTCAAGGAATTCGTTTCCATTAACATAATTCTTATTTGCTGTAGCTTTAAAAGAAAAATATGCAACTGATGAATCACTATGGAATGTTGTCACTATGCTATCATTCTATCAGAGAATCAAAATTATGAAATCATAAAAAAATTAAATTTCACCCCAAACTAGTTGTCTCCCCACAAAATGCGGACTGAATACTGAAAAAAAAGGTAATATTTATATTTAAGTTTCCAAAAATCGCCACTGGAGTGCTCTGTAAATTGGAAAAAAGCTTCAACATCCTTAAAACATAGTCAAAATTACGAGTTTTGTATTAGGATACAAACCAGCGGAGGAGCTCTTTTCTGTTTACATTCGTATTTTTGTTTTTGTCAATTTTATTTTTCATTTAACGTATATATAAATAAAATGATTTGTGTTTTTTAACTTTAGGTTTTTTAAAAATGTTATTTAGTAACATTATTGTGAATTTTAACCTGTTTTCTATTTAATCTGCGTCAGGAGGAGCATTACCTTTTTTTTTTTTTTTTTTATCATTTTTTGTGTATAAAGAATGAAATGTTTCTGTTACAGGCCACAATTTCCTTAAAAACTATTTGGAAATTACAAATTTTAGAAACAAATTAAAACGGTATGAGAAAGCCCTGAGTTTTACTAAGAGAATAATTTACAAACTGGCAGTCACAAGGTAAATTTCACAATATGATTAAGAGTGATAAGTTCTTGTGGCTTATGCAAAAGTGATTTAAAATACCTATTTAAGAGCAAGTATGTTTTTACAGGAAAATAACATAAGCAAGAACTGGTCAATTTAAATAATTCTGCATTTCTAAGTCTCTCCCTTGCTCTTTGTAAGTTAAATACTTTGAAGAATCACTTAGCTTTATTACGTTGGGAAATTAGATTAAAACGTCTTTCTAAAAATAGAAACTAGTCTAGGTTTTCAAAAAATTATGAGTAATTTCATTTTATTTAAAACAAGTTTAGAGACATTACCCATTTACTCTTTACCTGCAAATATCACAAATATTTTCCTGCTAAAAATTTTAACTCCTATTTTTCAGAGAATAATGTGAAAATTTAGTGTTAAAATACTTTGCAGACTTCATTGCCATATTTTATTCGAAAAAAAACTACTGTCGTATTAATGTACTAAGTATGTAACAATTTTCCAAAGGAACGTTATAGGTTAGTTTCCTTTTCTCTGTCTTCCTCTACTTTTACCTTAGCGATCTTGTTGAAAATCATTAATCTAAACTTATGTTTTCTCCTTTAGACTGATCCATCCACAGTTAGAGAAGAAAGGAGGATATGGGATATCTCGTATGTAAACTGTAAGGACTTCCAAGTGTTTCAACAAGATACGTTGGTCGCAAGATACCGCTTTTGTGCTTTAAATTTCTCTAAACACGAAGTACTGAATAATCTACAGCTTGAGGTGGGGATGTTACTTAAGACAAGTATTGATAAGTCAAGATTAAAGATCCAACATAGGTAGTGCTGTTTAAATAGAATAATAGAATTAGCAATAATTGAAAAGTATCAATTATGTGCTCTACATAATCAAAAAATATTGGAGACCGCCACTTACTATTCAATTGCACTGTGCATGGTTATTAGAAATATCTTCCTAACTCTGTATTTAGGTAAGCCATTTATTTGGATCTCTTGTAAATAAAGTCTTGTTAAGTAAAATAATTTATTAATACCAAATATCAGCATTAAAACTTCTGCACTTTATATTAAATGTACAGTACCACATCAATTTAACCATGGAATCAATGGTTAATAAACTTTAATAATGTTATCTCTTGATGAAATGATTTTTTTTTAATTATTATAATAATAACAGTCTTTTGAATATGCTAACTTCATCTATAAGAAAACAAATTATTGTTGAACATAGAAATAAATAAAATTAGGCTACCTTAATTTTAAAATTTTGTTCCAAACATTAACTTAATTAATTTTAACGTGAATCTGTTTCAATAAGGTTTGATATGGTGAGTTAGAAGAATATTTGCAATCCTCAGATGTACTTGGGTATGTCGGCATGAATGTTTCAGTTTTTGCAAAAGATAACTAGTAGTTTATGTTTGTAATATAATTAATTTAGCTCCAAGATTTGAAGTACGATTTGACTTACCACTTTACGTCTTTTAAACTTTTAATTTGATAAGGTTTAGGTGGAATATAATATATAAAAAATACCAACATTTATCCAAATTTATTTAATAGAGAACATGAATATTACAATAATAAGAATAATACAAACGATAACTCCTTTGAACAATAAACTTTAACTGATGAAATGTTTTTCTAGCAGAATTACAGTACCCTTAAGGAATGTTCACGAGGTAGTCTCTTCGTGATCGGATACAGCCTCTAAATCACACTTCATCGCAGTCACCAACTCCTGTATTATTATTAACATAATTCCTGCCCGACAAATTCTCGTGAAACAATTCCAGTATGTCCACTATGTCATTCCATGGGAATTCATTTATACCGACGAATGATGCAAATTTAAGTCTATTTGCGTAGTAATTAAGATTCATACAAAACAGAACCTCAAGGAAGTAGGCTGGCCAGAGTTTCAATGAATAGACAACATTAAACTTTTCAAACATATTTATTCTTCTAGCGCCCATCTGCAAAAATCAAATATTTACATTATAAAGACGGCCACTAAACATAAATAAGCTATCTATAACAAGCTCTAACTCTACATGTAATATAAGAAGCAATCATTTGAGTACCGTCTTGAACATTTATATCTTTCTTTTCCCCACTTATAGGGACGTATATACAGTAATGGCGGAGCCTTTTTAATTTTCAATTTATTACAAAAAGCACCAAATGTCTTAGAATCATTTAATAAATCCGAAGCATCAACAGTATTAGTCTTAGGATTCCATCGGTATAGTAAAAGCTGTTTGTGTAATACCTTTCTTAGTATAACTATTATTATAAAAGTACTCAAATACTTTTTGCCCAGTTCCAGATAGAACATTAATAGTAATATCTTCAAGAAAATGATAAGTTCCAGCTTGTAAATTCTCCTCATGGTACTTAGTATTATAATAACCGCTTAACTTATCAAACTCGTTCTTAGATTGTCCTGTACTCAAAAGTTTAGCTTCCCCGTAAAGTTTACAAATAAGCCTTTATGCTTTTCGTATCATTGTCGCAATCATACATCATATAATTCATCCATTTAAAATTAAGATGGTCCACTGTTCGCGACCACTAACAGTAGCAACACTCTTGCTGGAACTACAAAAACTAGTATGCAATTTAATACCTCGTCTCATTTTATAAAAACGCTGCCTTATAATACCGGGACGACAAAATCTCCGAACTATACGGCTGTCATTTGACCTTAAATCCTTCCTTCAATGTTAGATAGCTGAATGTTCAGCAACATCCTATTTCAATGTCTCGGATTATCTGTAACATATAGTAAAGGACTGATGTTGGAGATAAGAAGCATTCATAGAATTTTAATACCATTCCTCACATAAGTGGCCGGAATTCGAAAAGGAAAGTGTAAAAGTCCGATGCACTATCTCTCTCTTAGCTGGTAGCTTTTACACAGTTTAGTCGTGTACATTATCATTTTGAATTTATGTAGTTTTAAGTGCTAGTTTTTGCATGCCATAGTGTTAATAGGTTATTTTGTTTTTTGCGTTAATTAGAAACTTTTTTGTTGAATTAATAATGAGTTATTTGAAGAAAGACCGATTTGTTTATTTTATAATACTTAAGTATGTTTATAAATTAACACCTACGGATACATTTATCTCTTTCATTTTTGGAGGATCTATTATTTGAACTTTTGACCTTGTAGCTTCTACACTATTGATAAGAATTGATGACAAAATATGGCAACTGCAATGTTCTTTTAACGCGCAGCGCCAACAGCACTCAGGTACAGCGATAATTATAACTTCTTATTTCATTTTAACTAGGCTGGTCTCTCTATTGACGAATAGACAATTTTTAAATAAATTAATAAGCCCTGTATGAGAAGCTACTGTAATAGGGAGTTAAGAAATGCACGAATTGATTCTACTCCTGCAACACCTTTCGCAGCAATATTATTCATTATTATTATTAATATTAAATTATTAATAATAATAACAATTAACTAGATAAACAATGAAGTTTCATCTATAAAGAACGAAGAAGTGGGAAATACTACTGCTTTAAATATGTTCAGAGAAAATCATACAGGAAAAACGAAAAAAAAATTAATAGATTACACATAAGATTCCATATTGTTATTAAGAAAATTTCTAACATATTGTTTCTATGTCTGAGACATGGTTGAAACTTAACATCAATCAATATAGCGGTCAATCTTACATGAATTAGGTAGGTCCGTTTGGTGAAAATGGGTGGTGGTGAAGCTCAGTTTGCTCATCAGTCTTTACATGCCAATACATTAGCCACTTCAGCTGCTCCACATTGTTCCCGACCTGGATTCTTCTTTTCTGAAATAATTGATCAACGGTCATCAAAAATATTATTATACTAAGATAGGTTTTAACTTTGGACTTGGAAATTTGTTTCATCAATATTATCACCAGTACAATCACATTATATCAGGTGAAAGAATACGGACATGAATGTAGTGTCTTCTGACAGCATCTATATTTCCTACATGTACTTACAGGAAAGTTTTTAAGTTTTGTGTTTAAATGGAAAAAGTTTAATTATTAGAGACTTAAAATATTTTTCGATTGGAAATTATACAGTAGATTTACAGAACGTGACTGGTCTAATTTGCAGGAATCTACTTCTATAGACGATCAAGTGATGCTATTCAACAGTTATATTTTGGATACAATGAATAATTATGCTCCTTTTCGTTCCGTTCCAATTAGACCACCACCTCCCACGCCCAAGAATCTGCTGCCAAAAGAAACGTGATAATTCTTCTAGGTCTGTAAGAGAGAAAATCCTCCCTATTTTCTGACATCCTTGGGTTTTACCACCAGTCCTTTTTGCATTCACCTTAGGCAATAAACATGTTATATAAAGCCAATATTTCACCTAGAGAAGATTTTCTCTAACAAGAGTATAGCCAGATGAATCAGTCTAGTGCAATTCATCTAATTCTGCAGGTTTACGCGTACTTTATTGCCGTTAAGTATAAATATTATATTTTATTTATAATATTTATTAGAGTATAGCATAATTTATAGGTTTTACACATTATTATGTAATTATTTTGAAGTGTCAACGACTTGGAAACTTAGTCTAATGTGGCTCGTTTCCCAACTATCTTTATCCTCTCTAAATACCTTAGCTGTCACCTATATCACAAAATTACTTCGTGACATCAACTGACGGATACATATAGTTGGGGTATCGCAGGAGATTCTATAATAATATTTCTGTAATAATTAAAAAAAGAGAAATTAGTTTATTGCCATTTTCTGTATTAACTTTGTTGTTTTGTCAAACTTTCTTCTAGGGACTAGGTCACCTTCAATACTTATTAGCAGTGTAACTTGTTTTGTATCGTGAGTTTCACTGGTAAAATTGGACACACAATGTAAAACAAACTGGCAATAATCTATCTTCCTTAGAAATAATGAATAATAATAATCATAATCATAAAATGTAAATAGTACTCTACAATAATTAATATAAATAAAACATACGACTAATGCTGGCAATATTTTCGTAACAAGCTGAATTTTATATTTTTTAATCGCCAATTCAGGTTGGTTGTAAAACAAAAATTTCAAATAAGTATTTGTTCACAGTTCTGCGAAATATAAATTCAGTCCTCAAAATCACTCCACTTTCTTCTTTTTTTTGGTACCCATTCAATTTGTACTAAAATTATTTAGTTCTACTTGTTAGCAATATGTAGCACCTCTAAAAAAAAAAAATAGAAATTAAAGATGACGAAGAACTTAAATTTAATTATCAATGAATTTTGTGATGAAAGATTCTCAACAATTAGCTTCAAGTATATTAAAAGAACTTAAATGATTTAAATACTTTTTTTTTACTTCATACCCTCACTGAATATACTCTTGCACAAATATAGCCATTCTTTGAACTTTTTCCATAAATTAATTTATACTGCTTGGCCATTTCTCTTCTTTGTTTAACCAAATAAGGATGATCAGGGCACATACATCCAAAATTACGACAAATTTTAACTGAAATTTTTTCATTAATTCTCAAATCAACATACTATAACAATTTCTTACCACTCTAAACCATTCCAAAGCGATCTGTATTATCTCTATCTTGCGAAGTAAGCTCTCCATATAAAATTGATTTATATTTATTTTCAGAGGACAAAACCCAGTCTATGCACCAACACGGGCGAAAGCTAAAAAAAAGTATGAATATTTACACTAGAGAGAAATACGTGTTAAAACTTTAAAAGCGGATTTGGCTTTTATATCAACTCGATAAACATCTATCTATCATAGAATATTACCTACTCCAGAAGAAAATTACTCACATTTTAATAGAATAACAAATAAATAAATGCTTCTCCGTTGAGAGAATATGTGGGACACATATCAGACCTCACAATTTTGTAAGTCAATGGAATCATATCGCAAACTAATGATTGAAGCACAAACACGGTACAAGCCAATAGTTTCTCCTTTCACAGAGGCTCTGAAAAAATAATTCTACCCAGAGAAACCTGTGCCAAGTCAAAAGAAGACGGCCAGATGAACCATTGCGGAACAATTTAGCTAATTTCATAGCTGTACATGTAACAGGTACATACATATATTATTTGTTGGAACCTGAGTTAAATGGGGCTTATTTCTATCCACAAACTTTTATAACATGACGGGCCTTCCCTGACATAAAATTACTTAGTAACATTTACTGCTGAATACATCATTGGAGTTCTGCAGGTGATCAATAGAAGGATTAATTAACTGATTACGAAGAGGGCTATAAAAAAAACAACACCGAACGAAGTTTGTGTTAAAATCCACAGATCCTTTTAGAACAAGTGGATTTGTCTGTGATATGCCAATTCTAGATATGTCCTACTAAGTAAGTAACATTTTAATAATAATAAATAATACCTTTCTTTCAGGAAACTTTTGCCATTACAGAATTCTTCATTATCGTAGCTTCCCAAGCAAGATATGCACTTGACGTGTAAGATAACAATAAAGTCGGTTTGCTATTATCCTATCGAAAAAAACATAATAGTAGAGAATGTAGCAAATTATTGTTCATTAAATTACGAATACGAACTGAATATTAGCAAAAGAGAAAGGTTATTGTTTACATTAGGTTTATAAAAATCGCCACCAGGGTGCTCTCCAAACTGGAAAAAAGCTTCAACAACCTTAAAACATGGTCAAAATATCAAGTTTTGTATTAGGATACAAACCGGCGTAGGAGCTCTTTTTTGTTTACATTCGTTCCTTAATTTTTGGCAATATTATTTTTCATTTAACTTATTTAGTGATTCAATTATTTTTGTTCTTTCAATATAGGTTTTTTAAAAATGTTATTTGGTAATATTATTATGAATTTTAATCAATTTCTAGACTTTAAGTTAGAAAGAGCGCTTCCTTTTTTTTAAGTAAAAAAGAATATTATTGTTTCTGTTTAAGGCCATAAAACAGTATGAGAAAGCCCAGAGTTTTTACTAAAAATATAATTTACAATCTGGCAGATATACGGTAGTTCTTTAGTTCGTTTTAAACTTTGAAAATTAAAATATGCGTACAAAAAACGCAATGTACTATTTTGTGACAGCATAACTATCAACAGGTGAGTCGTCTTTACTTCATACTGTATAAATTGTTTTCTTTATTCCATTAAATAATATTTTTCAGTAGGAAAATTTGCTTATTTCCTAAACAAGTGTTTACAAACCTGCTAGCCTCTGGATGCTTGCTCTTAAAAAAGTAGTTCTCTTAAACTGCTACATTTTACCCCTTATTTGCTATATTATTCTCGCATGTCTGAGTCTTAACAAGTTATTATCTCAATTTTATTAAAGGGGATACAAATTGAACTGAATTACTAGCTGACTTCATCATCCAGAAATCTATAGACATAAATCTTTACTGCTTTTTGAATGCACAACATTATTCATACAGTGGTAAGCTTAAAAGATAAATTAGTTGGAAGATTTTGAATGTAATTAAAGAAATGAAATCATCTAAGCCGAAAATCAGTATGAGACAACGACAAAAAACTACATCTAATTTGAACTCTCGAAATAAGACAATTTGTGCCTTGTTAGTAGTTTTTAAATCATATTCAGTCTCATAATCTTTACTCATTAAAAAAAAAACAAAAATTCATGCCACAAGAAATAAGGAGAAAGAATATAACGAAATAAAAAATTTATTTTTTTTATTCTTTCACATTAAAAGAAAAATCCTAAAATTTTTCCCCCAAGATGTTTCCGCCTCGCTTCCTCATGGTCCATAATCCCTCCACTCGTTGTTAATACAACGTATCTGAAAACAAAAAAAATATAAGCATAAAATATTTAAATTCGTTGAGTGAAAATAGAATAATAAAAAAAATAAATAAGCTTCCTTTATTTCGAAATTATATGCATCTCCCTTCAACAATAATTTTATTGAATATTTTATTAGTAGAACCACTAATAAAAGTTAGCTACTAAGTTTAACAAGTCGGGAGTTGGTAGCTAAGTTACTGCTTTTCACAAACGTTTCGCCAAATTCATGCTTTCTTCTTCCAGTGAAAAGCTGTGAAGTTTATAATGAATAGGAGACCTGAATCATCACGACAGGACTACATACTTTAAAGAAAATAGATTGTGAAAAATGGGTAGGGCAATGTAGATTTGACATCCATTTTCGTAGATGGAAAAAAGTGGCCAATAAACTAAACATTAAACTTGGAAGACATTCGTAACTCTTCTACTAGTGCATTCCTTTTTAAAAAATAATAGCCATAAACAGAAATATGCAAAAATGCCTATGAGACTGAAGAAGAAGAAGAAACATTTTATTTAATAGTTGAAAGTTTATACATACTTATGTACATCGGAGTTCCAGTATAAATACTATAACCTCCAGCTAATTACATAAATTGTTACAAAATAAAAAAAATAAAAGTAATGGGGGAAAAAAACAATGAAAAACCCTCAGCCTCTAAGGAAAGTTTTACTTCAGGGAGTCCTTAACTCTCCTGTGTGCCCGTGCACCGTGTCCAAACTATAGTCCTCTATTTGTCTGCATAGGTGGTTGTGACTTAATACACACTTACTGAAGAAACCAGTAGCGAAGTACTTGATGTAGTGTTCTACCTAGTCCATGTTGGTGTTAGAGTGTAAGTCTATAATACGGGTGTAGCGAGGTTGTAAGTTTTCACAAGCCTGAGGAATTTATTTTGGATTATTTGCAGCGAGGCGATATTGGATCGACACGTCAGACTCCAGGAGGGACAAGCATAAAGTAACATGGGCCTGACCACTACCTTGTCCAGGAGGAGTTTATTCTCTGGAGACAGTTTAGAGTCCCTGCAGAACAGCGGGAATGACACTCGAATGGCTGCCTTGCCTTTATTTACTCTGTCCTTTATGTGGGGGGTAAAAGTCAGCCCGCGATCCATTAATTCACCCAGGTACCTGATAGTGGCAGCCCACGGCACAATCCGTCCCCCGAAGTGGACATGTCGATACAAGATCGGCCTGCGCTTAGTGAAAAGGATAGCCTCTGTTTTTAAGGGGTTAATTTTTATTTTCCACTTGGTAAAAAATCGGTCCATACATGACATGGCCCTAGTAAGCCTGTTGACTATCGTGTCCAATTTCCAGGACGAAGCATAGACAGCGACGTCATCAAGATTATGAGACTGAGATCGGTCTGCCGAATTTTATTAACTGAACTATTCTTTTCATTTATCACAATCTTATTTTGTCTTAACTGAAATTACTTATGAAGAAAGGAAGGTTGAGAAGTGCTACTAAAAAAGAAATTAAAGAACCTTCAGCTCAAGGCAATTTCAGAATAAAAATGTTCAAACAAGAAATTGAGAATGGACGTCTTGTCCTGAACAAAAAGTCACTATTTTGGGAAGTAGATTTTCAGCTGTAATTCATTAATGAATTTTTTCTGTAGCAGATCAAACAGAAAAAATGAAAAATAGTGCAACCATTTACTCAGGTTTAATAATAATCAGAATTCAAATTCAGTATAGTTTAGGGATTCACTAATCTTGTCGCCTTTGAAGGTAATTCAAGTACACCAGATTCTCTAACAAAACAATTAGGATCTGATGTGGCTTACTAATTCCTTAAAAGGAATAAACTATTAAAAAGTTCATAAAGCCGCGCCTTAGACACAATGGGCCTCACTAACTTGGTAAATTTGAAAATAAATGCTCTTACAAAAAACTAGATATATTACAGATATTATTAATAATATGTAAAAGTAAGATAACTTACCCAAATTGTCTGGAAGGTAGAAGGTTATTTGTCCATTTTTCAATTTGTGTAATAGGGACGTCAAATCTTGGGGATATGACACCACATTTATTCAACCTACCATTGAGGTTTACTACAATTTTACCAGATCTATGATCATCGACTATCTCAAATTCTCCTATGTAACCTAGAATAAAAATTATCAACATTAATTGTTCTATTCCATTGCAAAAGTTGTCAGGTAGCCACTTTTAATTTTCTTATGGAGGGAAAAGAATTTCAGATACTACTTCATACAATTCAATTATTACTATATTTTTTTTTTAGAAACCGAGACACGTCTTAATGCAATTAAACCTCAATGCAAAGTTTACAGCCGCCAGATAAGCAGGTTCTATGTAAAGTCGAGGACGAAAGTTTCCTGTATCTTAGTTCTGATCTGAAAAATGTATTAGAGCTAAGCGAATTTATTAATGCTATCTGGCGAAGCGTTCTTCAAAAGATCAAAGACCAACTAACCAAACCAAAAGTACCCCGCATTTGTTGAATATTAAGCCGCTATTTCTATTTCATGGATAGATTAAAAAAATAAATAAATGAGGTGTATTCACCTCAACCACCCAAGTTTCTTTCTTAACTTCCAAAACCTACAGTGGGAAAACCATGTCGAGAAAGTGATGAAAAGTTTTACTAGTAGAAGAACAAGGGGTGAACTAATTAAGTTCGAATACTGTTTTTGGGGATAAGAAGGGATTGAGGGACATACTAGGGCATATCCGTGCCAGTATACCATTTAATTTGGATTAGTTTTATGTTAATAACAAAAAGCAAAATATAATGAAATCACTTACCTTTCTTCATCATTACTGTTAAAAACTTGATTATAACTTTTGAACAGGGTCTAATTAGAACCTGCCTTTTACCCCTCTTTTCAGCATTGTTGATAGATTTGAGGGCATCGCTTAAAACGTTCATACGCACCATCCTGCTAAACAATAAAGTAATAAAACCAAGCCTCAAAATCAATAACTTCTGAAGAATATTTTCAATTTTTATGTTTCAATATTTAGAATAACCGCTGTATGTAGTTTTTCTTATATTATATATATAGAATCAACAAAAAAAAATACAAGAGTAGAAAATAAGACAAATTAATCGGTTGCAATATAGGTTATGTTAATAACATAAACACTACATCCACATGTAATGAAAGTTGCTCAAAATAATAAAAAGTCACTTAATAAAGTAAAATTATAACAGTAAAGATAAAGATTTCAAATTTAGACCACAAAATTATTGGATTACCTGGGATTTGATATTTACTCACA
Organism: Rhodnius prolixus; assembly: GCF_049639745.1. NCBI lineage: Eukaryota > Metazoa > Arthropoda > Insecta > Hemiptera > Reduviidae > Rhodnius > Rhodnius prolixus. Next base: position 4,965,012 of record NW_027411583.1, on the reverse strand, counting down.
CACGTTAAGCATTTAATGTAACAAATGTACAGTTAAAAACAAAAGGAAGTTGGAATGGCAGTCATGAAAGTACAAGTACCTAAGTACCACTGCCCAAAAAATAGTATACTTTTGACTCAATTTGCTATTTTATACTTTAAAAATAGTCTTTGTTATTTATTTCTAAAAAAAATTCTTTATTACATTTAATTAATACAAAAGATGTTTCTAAAATTAAAATTATTTATTTTTTTATTTACTGAAAATATTACATCCATAGTGGAATTGAGATTGAAACCTTCCAGCATTTAATAAGTGCATAGCATAGTTGGTTAATAGCCAGTAATTGTTAATTGAATTCCAAGGTAATTAATCTCAATTTCTTATTATTAAATGAATTGTATGGAAAATATTCCAGATCTTCTAGGATATTTAGTTCTCAATGAAGATACTACCATAATGTCTGTAAGTTTTATAATAATGCTAGTGATTTAAAGAAATATTTATTAATATGCTAAAATGAATGTATTTTTTCATACACAGTCTGGAGGGGATCTTGAAAACGCAGAGCATTTAATTAATGTTGTGCCAACCCTTATTTCATTGAGCGATAAACTGAAACAAGACGAAGAACCGTATCAAAAGATATCAGGTGACTTGAATTTTTTTTTTTATAATATTCATTTCGTATTTATATAAAAAGTAATTGAGCATTTTATTTGGGAACTTTGTATCACAGGGAAAATTCAATTGAGTTTCCCCAGACCTTTTCACTAACATGGTTCACGCTTCGTCTTAATTGTGGTTGTAATTTTTATTTGAAAAGGCTTAAAAAAAAATTGGTAGGAATATTTCTTTTTCATGTAAGCAAAAAAAAAAATCTGATGTGAACGCTTTTAAGATCTTTTACAGAACTCTCGAGGTTTCTTCAAGCTTTAAATTTTTACAAAATGAGAATACTCAAAACTGTTGAGATAATAATTATCTAAAAGCTGAAGCCAAAAAAAACTTTGGTACTTTTCCGTTAGCCGGGCGCAAGCGAAAAACAGTATTGGGTAAAACTGTTTTCTTTACAATTCATTAATATTTGTTTATAGTTGATCTTGTTTTGCTTACTATTAATTAATATTTGTTTATAGTTGAACGTTTTCGACTTTTTTCCGTTGACTTGGCTCGCGTTTGGTTCACAATTGGCGACATTTGCGCCCGGCTAACGGAAAAGTACCAAAACTTTAAAGCAAAGGCTTCTCTTTACGTTAACTTTAGTAACTGTGCTTTAACTAGTTTATAAACAGTCAAAAATTTTGTACAATGAATAAGATATAAAGAGACTAATTTTAAAGCGTTTGATCAGAAACATTGTTAATTAAAATAACACTTCGTCGTTATTTAAGGGATAAGAATTAAATGCGCATAAATAGTGGTCAGAAACTTATTACATTTAAATACAGCTGCCTCAAAAAGTAAACATTTTCTTGTAGTGACAGTATATTGGAATCAACGAGTGTAGTTTTGTAAAAATTTTCATAAGATACGTCTGACTTTACAGAGAATTTATAATACATATAATTTACAAAAACTTATATTTTACCCAGTATAAGCAGCCATAAAATTTTTGTACAATAAATTAAAAAAAAAAAACAGACTAATTTAAACCTGAACATCAGCAATTTATATCTAGTATTTATTTTTGGCCCTCCATCTCCATTATTCTAGCTTTCAATATTTTCAGAGCTATTGCTGAAGTAAAAGAATTCTTTTAACTCTTGTCAGTCTGAAATTAAATCTCACAATTTCCACATCGCAGAAATCAGAAAACAGTGTATCTTAATAGTTATATAGCAATAGTTACCAATTGTTTAGCAATATCTTAGATGTATTTGTATACCATGCCCAATTATCCACCAGTGGTATGACTTTTTTTCTATTAAAAATTATATTTGGGAACATTTCTCTAAATTGATTGTTCTTTTGAGGCATTTGAGGTGACTCCATTTAGAACACTCTTTTGGCATTGTACCCAATATGGTGGTTTAAATTTTAATATATACTTCGTCAACTCTCGGATAGTTTTTCAATGACATTAGATGGAAGTAAAATCTAAATTACAGTAATTGTTTCAAATCTGAGAATGCTTTTTTCATACATTTTATGCACGATGGAAATTAAATTTGGATTGCTGAGATAAAGCAGCATAAAGTACAACGCCGCTCGAATTATCTCGAGTGTGCACAGTTTGGCCAATTTAGCGCGCTCGAGTTAACTCGAGCGTGCACGTTAAGGGGTTAAAACTGTCCGGTAGGACAGTTGTATAAGGGTTGATCGTCAAAAACTTACTTACAGAGACTGACTAGTTATTATCTATTTCCACGTATTTGCACTCCACAAATTAAAATATCGATGAATTGGTTACAGTTATAGTTTTTGACTTCAAGAAACTTTGATAGATTCACGAAATTCATTAGTAAAAACTCATTCACAAATTCATTCATTGAACTTAGAACAAGCTTGCTGAAGTTTCATTACCTAAATCTAATTATTATCTCTGCCATTTTTTTAGTATTTTTATAATTTTTCTCTTTTAATATTTTTAATTTATTTACTATTCTTTGAGATCAAAAAGTCCGTACTTCTTTTTTGAAGCAATAGATTCATTGTGACACAGACTGTAGTCGTGGTTTTTGTCTTTTTTTCTTCTTTTTTTTTGCGCTTACAAAGATGTTTTATAAACTATAGCCAAGTGCTTGTATCGCAGAAGTAATGAATGATTTTCTGCTCATAGGCAATGTCATTTTAAACTTATCTAAATTTTAAAGTTTGAATAATGCTAGTGTGATTTGTTTGTTTGGACTGAGAGATCAAGAAACTCTTAATTAAACTCTTAACACTGGAATCGGTGCCCTCCTTGAAGTTACCACAATAGATCCAAGAGGTCTATTAGTGGCGTAGGTTGTCTGATTAACACTCACGGGTAAAAGTTGTAATAATAGGTCGTAGATAAAGAACTTGACTAGTCTAGATGCCCAACGATGGCCCGAGAAGCCATTACAACAGCCAATATTAAAGTAGCTTGGCATCCTGGAGAACAACCTAAACTCTAAATCCCACTTCCTGCTATCTCTTTGTGTCACCCTCTAAAATGGAAATGATTGAAGAAACTTGAGTGAATATTTCTTTATAATGTAAGGGTAAAATATCAGTCCCCGCCATATTAGGCGAAAACAATTTTTTTGTCATTTATTGCTTGTGGAAATTATTTAAATTATTCTGCCCCAATAATCTGCGTTTAAATTTATTTTTTAATTTCATAAAAACGCGTAATTTTTTAATTCGCTTATGTATGCCGTAAATTGTAAAATCAAGTGACAGATACCACAAGGTGCTCAAAACAATCCTATTACAATATAATTTTAATTTTGTTCTCTATTTAAATGGTTTAATTGTAAATAATAAAAATATTGTTTCAGTTATCTATAAAGATTACTGCTACATTATCTGCTTATCAAATCGGAAAATCTACATAGTGAAAAAAGTATTTCATGCGCCTAATATGGGTACTTCTGATGGAGACACATCTCTGCCTCAACATGTTAATAATACTGCCAGTGCATAATTAACGTACTATAATTGATTTTTGGTTTCCATTTATGAATAATTGTATCTTTTATTTCTAAAATATTCCAAATGGTTTATATTTTTTAATGAAGTAATTGTATGTAGAATAAAGTGCATTGGCTTTGGATCAGGATTGTTTTCATTAAAACAAGGTAACAATTTTTTGTTCAGAAACCATCTGTCTTACATAATGCATCGGACTTTAAACTGAGTTCAAGTGCAGTGCAGCTTACCGCTCACAGATTTCTCTTTTCGTAAGAGTTTCCACTGTCCAAATATAAAGATAATTGTCTGAGAAAAGAAAACGCTCCTTAAGATATTAAATAACCTCAAATCAAGAATTCTGTGTTAACATAATTCCTCTTAATATTCTCACTGTTGTAGTGATACAGTTTTCTCTGTAACACAATTATCTCTTATGCTCACACTTATACAGAAAATGGTATTCACAAAAATAATTATAATCATAGAGATAAATACAGCTTTTTAAATGGTTCTAAAAGTACTAGGTGCTATAGGTATTTATCGAAGTCAAACATGCCACCTACTAATGAAAACTTAGAAATTAATTGATCTTTTTCTTTAAAGCTTAGTAAAAAGTTTTATAAGTAGATGTTTAAAATGATAAAAGTTGTACTAGTAAACTTTTTTTGATTTTGCAGTTTCCTGAAATGAAGATATAAAGAAGTTTTACTGTTATAAAAATCAATCCTTATTGCGCTAAAAGAGAAGTATAGACTTTTTATTGAAACTTGCGAAATTATAAGCACTACTAAAAAAATTGAAGTTATGGAAGAACGAAGACAAGAAACACCACAAGAACGTCCTAAACGATGGCAAGGTTTAAAAACCATGATTTCATTTTGGATGTTTGGTTTGTGCAATAATTTTGGATATGTGGTTATGTTGAGTGCAGCGCATGATATAATGCGAGAATTTGATGAAACCGACGGTTCTGTAGAGAAAGTTAAAGCATTTTATAAAAGAGAATGTAATGTATACGGTACTGGTGCCATATTATTAGCCGACATCTTTCCATCAATTCTGATAAAATTAGTGGCACCATTTTTTCCACTTTTCATACATGTAAGAGTAGCTACAACTGTAATTACTTCAGCATTTGGATTTATACTTGTGGCACTGAAGTGGAACAAATGGTCGATTATATTAGGCGTTATTCTGACCTCAATATCATCAGGTCTGGGTGAAACGTCCTTACTTGCGTACACAGTTTTTTTCAAAACAAAGAACGTTATCTCTACTTGGTCTTCGGGTACAGGAGCTGCCGGACTCTTTGGTTCTTTTGCTTATGCCGCTTTGATTAACCTTGGCTTATCACCGACCACGACTCTACTTAGTATGTTAGTGTCACCTGCAGCGATGGCATTTTGTTTTTGGGGCTTAGTGGAACATCCAAAAATTAATAAAAAAGAAAGTTACTTAGAGGTTGATCGACCCACAGTACAAGATAAGCATACATTCAAGGAAAAAGTGGCGTTATTGCCACATTTAATAGTAGTATATACAGCTCCATTTGGTTTAGTATACCTGTTTGAATATTTTGTTAACCAAGGACTATTTGAATTGTTATACTTTCCGCAAACATTTTTGAACCATCATAGCCAATACAGATGGTATCAAGTACTGTATCAAACAGGGGTATTCATCTCTAGATCTTCAATGAATTTAGTGAAAATTAACAATACTTGGCTACTAGCCATATTACAAGGCTTAAATTTAATATTGTTAGTACTTGAAGTGGTCTATGGTTACATGAGATATTTAATAATAGTAATGTTGGTTGTACTATGGGAAGGATTACTAGGTGGAGCCTCTTATGTAAATACTTACAGAAGAATTGCCAGTGAAATTGCCCCAGCTGAAAGAGAGTTTTCAATGGCAATGAATTCATTCGGGGATGCAGTTATGATTACACTTGCTGGCATTATTGCTATACCGTCTCATAACCAATTGTGCAAATTGAAATCACCTTACTATTAAAGTCTCCATACTTACCCGAAATTTATTTGTAATTGGATGTGTTCATTTTTAACACTTTTAATGGAAAAAGAAAATAATAATAAAAAAAATATATATTCATATATTATTCGTAATTTTACTTAATAACAAAGTTTTAAAGCTTAATTTTAATTCAATTAAAAACAAAAAAGAAAAAAGTATTAAGTTAAAATAAACTGAACTTGCCAAATTTGTGCCAAAAATAAAAAAAGTATTCATTAGCATTTGGATTTATACAATAAATTCCAAAATATATTTTAATATTTATGTAATTTAGTGAGTTCTATCCAAAGAGTAGAAGTATCAACATATATTTTTGGTGAGCGTAATGTTTAACATTACCAGTTGATTTATTTTCTAATTTTTAGTTTTAGATATTTCACTTTCTTTCATGTCTTATATTGTTTAATAGTTTAAATTAGTTTTGAAATATTTTAAGTAGTTACATATTATTAAAGAAACGAACCAACTTCTCCTTTTTAATTAATAACTTATTAATTACTTGCAGTTGTGACCTCTCGGTCATTCTGTATGTTACAGTCCGGGCTTCTTCCGCTACTCTGACTTCTTGTGACATCTTTGGGCCAAATGACTGTAGGTCTGATAGAGTCAGGTGTTCTCCTGGGTAAGAGTACAATTATGTGCTTTCATTTAAAATTTCATTCTAGCATTGTGCAGATTTTGCTGTTGATTCAAAATTTAGGTGTTACAAACAGATAATTTAAAAATATTGATCCAAATTTACATTGATTAATCAATTACGTTTTATTTCAAAATGTTTCAACTTGTTAGAATATTAGTTGTTGGTATATATTTTTTAGAATACACCAGTTTAATTCCATGGTAAAAATTTTTACTTGTTGATATCTTTGAAAACATCAGACTATTACTTACAAGTTAAATCTTACAAGTGTAACGCATTTACGGCATTAAGGATACCTGACCTCAGTTGGTGTTCGTTGGGCCATTCTTCCACCTGACCATGAAATATTCTATGGGATTTTGGACATCTACTTGCACATCGTATGGAGTGCAGTCCTTTGCATTTTTAAATATATTTCCGCCCAGAAAGTGAACAGATTTTTTCTTCTTCTGAGGGCTTCGACTCTCAAGAAAACCGTGGTCGATTTAGCTCCTCTAGTGATGGTTATAAGGTTGGACTATCGTAAGAAACACTGATTTTACTTAAGATTTCACAGTTCATCTTTTAATTTAATATTTTTGTTTTTACTCGAATACATTTGCTTAATGCAATAATAGTGTTGCAAATTCAGGCTTGAAAAGAGCATCAGAAACGATTAGATTTTTGATGTTATCAACGGTCTAGCATTATCACAATTTTTTATTTTGTATTATTCCAGTATCTCAAAAATAATAACGAAGTGAACAAGGACTCAGGAAAATAATTCACTACGTCCATCTCATAAAATCGCCTAAAAATAATATTAATAAAATTAAGAAACATAAGTTATCTGTTCCTAATATCAACTAAATTATTTACTTAAAGAAGCTTATGGTAGTAAAATATGGCCAGTTAACAGTACAAATCAGGCGAAAGTGGTTAGATGTCTCAGTACTTATTTTTGACCCTTTTTTTATATTATTATTTTCTAATGGAATTTTAAAAAATATGTATAATTCAATATTTTGTATTAGTATAATGACTTTACTTTTTTAATTTTATACTTTTTAAGAAGCGATTATTTACAGTAATTTAAGGGTAAGTTAATCTCATTTTATTAAGATTATTAGAATTAACTGGATAGAATCCTTTTTTTCTAATAGATTATTTCTCTAATAGCAAAAATTAATGAAACATGTCTCAGAATACATATCCAACTATTTTTATAAATGAAATCTTTATTATAATTTTATACTTCGCAATAATTAAAGAAAAATGATTGTGATTGTGCTCTTCAAGAAATGAAAGATCTTTTTATATGTAATCTGAATTTTTCTAATATAAATATACACTTTTTGTAGTTCCATCTTTTTCTATTTTATAGATGTTTCATTTATATCGTATTCCTGAGGTTTAAACCCATGCTTTTGCTTCCTTCAAATTGATGAGAGTTTGGTCATTAACGCTTCCATGAACAAGTAGGAGCTATTGGACTGAGAGTAATAATTGTCTTGGGCTCAATTAAGATGAATCCGCTAGTGTAAGGCAACTTTCCATTTAAATATAGTATAAGAGGTAATAAAAATAATTTACAAGCAAGGTATCGTTAAACATTGAAAACTAGCTTCAAATTAACATTCATTTGGAACAAGGTGTAGAGCCTGCTTTTCATTATAAAAAAGTAAATTAAAAGTTTACCTATTTTTCCATAGTACGTACATTTTCTTAAGAGAATATTCTCAACTAATTTTCGGATAGCCAGTTCGGAAACAGAAGAAAACGAATTTTTCACTTTAATATACAGGGTGAACCAGTAAGAATTGTCCATAGGCCTACTGTATGTAGTACTTCTAAAGTGGAGTTCAATGACGTATTGGCCAACTTCATATTTTCCTCTGTTCTTGAGTGACGTCACTTTAAAGTTTTTTTCTAAAATCATTACTTTTTTCCAATAAAAATGTTATTACTCAGAAAGTTTTAGTCCGAATTCGATTCTGATGACACGGTTAGAAAGACAGATAAATTTTCTAAAAATTGATACCATTTCGAAGCATAAGTTATTCTCCAAACAGCCTCAATCTTCCTCCGAATGCTGGAAAAATAATAGTAATCGAAATTTTCAAGAAAACTCATTCGGCCCTTACGTGATCATTATCAGACCTAGGTGCTGGTCACTTTTATAAAAGTTTCCTTGTTTAATGGGCTTTCAAACGGTATATCATTTTCCAGGATTCCTTTTATCTTCGTATGAGAAATTACGTTTGTTTTACAAGAAAACGTGTTCACGAGGCCTCAACAGTGTTAGTTATCAAGTTGTTTAATTCATTGAAAACTCTTTTAGATGGACCAGTAGTCAATTTTAATGTAGACTGTCCTTAAATTAGGAAGTCAAAAGTTACAAATTGCACTAAAAAAAAAAAAAATCTAAATTCTGAAATATCTGAGAAAATGTTAGGAAATATTTTAAACAAGTACTATTTTTATAAACAAAAAAAATCATATACCTAGTTTGTATTAACTCTAAATTACAATTTCACACACAATACACTGTTGAAAAAGAAAAAAATGTAAATAAGCCTTAACCGCCCTTTGAACCCTCTAACAGATAATCGTTGTATCTGAATTAGGTATTAACCAGTACAACTAGGGCCTTACAAATAAACTTCACTTATCTGTTACCTTGGTTTCAAAATTTTCTATCGTACCATAACACTGTTGAGTGCTCGTGAACACGTTTTCTGGTAATACAAACGTAATTTATTATCATACGAAGATAAAAGGAATCATGGAAAATAATACATCGTTTGAAAGCCCATTAAACAAGGAAACTTTTACAAAAAGTGCCAGCACCTAGGTCGGATAATGATCACGTAAGGGCTGAATGAGTTTTCTTAAAAATTTCGATTACTTTTATTTTTCCAGCATTCGGTGGAAGATTGAGGCTGTTTGGAGAATAACTTATGCTTCGAAATGAAGTCAGTTTTTAGAAAATTTATCTGCCTTTCTAACTGTGTCATCAGAATCGAATCCAGACTAAAACTTTCTGAGTAATAACATTTTTATTGGAAAAAAGTAATGATTTTAGAAAAAAACTTTAAAGTGTCACTCAAGAACAGAGGAAAATATGAAGTTGGCCAATACGTCATTGAACTCCACTTTTGATGTACTACATACAGTAGGCCTATGGACAATTCTTACTGGTTCACCCTGTATACAAATATCCTTTTTTTTTTCAAATGAATGCTTAAAACTTGAGAATGTAATAGTTTTGGCTAAAGTTATATAAAGAAGTACATTTTTATATTTACCTATATGTATATATAGATTTATTTAAAAAATTATAATAAAGAAAAGAAATAATTTAAGGGAGAGGTAATTTGGCAATAAAACAAATCCATTATTTCTTCAATAATAATCTTTCATTGTATTCAGATTTTGCACAAATTTAAAAAGTAATTTTATGCATTTTGTTTTCATTTTTGAAAACTTACTTTTTTTTTTTAAACAACAAAAAATTTACAATTTTAAATTAGGCCTAAAAAGATAGTAGATACAAAGTGTATTTGTCGAATTGATTATTTACACTGAAAAAAAAAGAATACCTTTATTTTATAATGTTTATTTATCTCTCGCATTGGGAATTTTATGAAACAAATTAAATTTTGATGCACCTTATTTGTACGAAATGAAATGTAACAAAAACTGTATTATGACTAATACAACCAATTCAAAAAGGTACATCCCATACGTTTTCACTGATATATCGTATGATCTGCCTGTTTAACAATACTTTTTTTTTGCATATTTAATAACGATTTTCAATATAATAACTGCAACTGTATAAAAGCTCTGAAACTATTTTAAAAATATAATAATATAATAACCAAATTAAGAAAAAAAAAAAATATATACATTCCTAAGAAAATATGTAATCATTTGCAATTAGAATCCATTAAATTAAAAATAACATAATAAAAATAAAGCATTCGAAAGCACTAATAATAAATAGCAATAAATGTTAGGAACACCAAATCTTTTTAAATTTGGTACGGTTTAAGGCAATATGAATAAGAAATAAACCTTCCTAGACAAGGTTCCTATTTAAATTTTGCTACCATTTTACTAAATATTTGTCTGTAATTATTATGAAAGCAGCAACGTATAAAACATGTAAAGATGTCCAAGTTTCGATATATTTAATATCCCATTCAAGGCACATAGATGTGATATGCTTTTTTGTTTAATGCATCATATTTTATTTATTACACACAATACCTAGAGATGCATTAAGCATCATTTTACACATCCTATCTCTAGTGTAGCATAAGATATTAAATAGAAAGAAACGTTAGCATCTTTACATCTCTCATTTGTTTCAGAACCTATTATTATTGACGGCTGATATACTTTTATTAAATATCACTGAAGTGTATTAACAATTCTTGAATCTTGCATGAAAATTCTGTTCCTAACAACTTTTTTTAAAATATTGAATGATAAAATATCGGATCGTGATTCTGAATTAAATATTTTAAGGATTATTTTCTTAATAAAATTAAAGTCAGGTTCCTGTATTGTTGGCGAATGTTTGTCTTTCGGTTACTGTCTTATCACAGAATCTATTCTTTCCTTAATTTTGGACAGCTCTCTTGATGTGATTCTATAAGTGTCAGGTTCATCGAAAGTTAATATTTTTAAATCACTTTTGAAACGCGGAAGTTTACTAAAATCTCTAAATACATTTGATTTTGAATCTGTCACTGAAGCTGGCATGAAATTCTGAGAAGGCCATTGAAAAAAAAGGAAGTATGCCTTAGCGGACAGAATGTGATATTTTTGACAAATTCTCGTAACACGTTGGAATTTTGTCCGCAAATGAGGGAATTTGCAGAAGACATTGAATGATTTTGTTTGTACAAATGGTCAAAAAATGTTTCGAAGAAAACTTTCACGTATACTTTTCTATTCACAAAAATACATTTATTTTATTTACATATTTTGTTGTTTACTACCTACATTCAAAAGCCTAACGCTTCTCGGCATTAATGTGTGGCATTTCCAGTGGTTCAGTTTTAATATATATTTTGTTATTTTATTTGGTTGTCGTTCAAGTTTAAAGATACATTCTATTAACTACCTAAATGTTAGTGGCTTTATTTTCCGCTTCCTACTTTGTTTTCAATTGGCCCACATATTATGAAAATGCCTTTAATTAAATAATTACATACGAAATCTAGCAGGTTTTAAGCACCGTGCTCTCTCCATGCCAGATTCAAGAATTGTGATTGGAGTAATGGGAAGTTCCTCACAAAAAATTTCTCTTATTGGGGGGATGTTAAGACTTTTAAGGGTATAAACAAACATTTCTGGAAATTTTTACAGTATTCTCAATTCATAATTAACAGTTATTTTTAATATTATACATTGCCCTATAGAGTTGTTCTAACGAATAAAAATAAATGTTATGAGAATAATAGAAACATAACTCAATAAAAAAAAGCAAGATACTTGAGAATAATTACGGACTTTAAAAAAAATAAAAATAACTAGCAATACATCCCATGTTTTGCTAAATCTAGAACCTGAATTTCTTTGTGATTTAAAAAAAAAAGGATTAATAAGATTTTTCCCATTTTTTTTTTAAAGAACTATATACAAGATACAGGAAAACAACAACTTTTCTATTTGCAATTGATTATAAATAATTAACTGACACGCCTTTCGGATTTTTTCTTTCTCTTTTCATCCCAGTTCATCAAAAGTTTCTTTTTTCTTTTTTTTTCTGTATAAAAATATTTTTATTTTACTTTTAATTATTGTTATTTTAAATGTCGTATTTCAATGAAATAACGCCCCTACATAAAGCTGAAATTAACTATTTTTTTTTTTTCCTTTTTAACTAACATTTTATACAATATCTAAAAGATCTAAAAAATATTTTTAAAACATTTATATTAATTGAAAAATGGTCGAAAAAATTTTTCTTAAAAAACAAAAAAAACGAAGAAAGAAAAATTAATAATCACAGAAAAATATCAAAAATTGTCTTAGGGATAAAAAGGATTCGTGGAAATATTTTTGTTTCTTCTATTATTCTTAAAAATATAAAGGAAAGAAAAATATATCATTCTTATTTGTTTGGACTGCTGAGCACATCGTGGAGAGCAACTTGTTGTTCCGATGTTAACTGGCTTATACAAATTTGAAACATTTCACCACTGCCCTGAAAATATAAATCAAGCATTAAAATTAATTAAAATCTCCCAAAGTGGGCTAATTGGCGTATTTTGGCAGTCACAACAACGAAATGTAGCAATTGTGGTAAGGAAGGGATTTTTTCCCAGTTCCATTGCTTATCAACCTAGTTTGATGTTTTAAAATATAACCTTCGCTAATATTAAATAACACCAAACAAGCATAATTTTTTTTTATACAAGGGTTATATTAAATATTATCCTTTGAGCTTATCATTCATAAGACACCCATATAATTTATTTTCTATGAATTTAATTAAATACTAAGCTTTGATCTCAACCAAATAACCAAGAATCACTTCTCTACATTGTCGCTGATTGGCAAAATTAACTACCAGGACTTACTGAACAGTAAAAAGAGAAGTAAAAAACATTTTCTATTGAATAAACCACTCCAAATTAGAAAGCAGCAATGCCCAAACACCTGTACAGTACGATATATTTTTATTAATTTCGAATCTTGGGGAGAGTGATCAGGGCATTGTAGCCAGAGAAACTTACTGCATATGTTCCTCTGTGAATTGAAGTGCGTATGATCGCAAAATGTTAGACTGTAGAAATGCTCTTTCTCAGGCGGATCTTGGGAAAGAGGTGATTTAAGGGATTGAATTCGAGGAAGTAATTGGAGAAGAGCTTGGAATAGAATCCAAATGTTGGTTGATTTCGATGAGGTGTCCATGATCTGAGAATGGGAAGCGGAAATGAAGCAAGGTTAATGAGTTTCTGCCCACTGGCAAAAGGGGATTCTTATCATGAATCTCGGGTGACAAGTAGGATGGCTCAGAATGTTATTCACGCCGCCCATCAAAGGATACATCATCAGAAGAAGAAGTTGATTAGAGAAACCAAAGTAAGGGATTGGCAAGTTTTGTATCAGTGAATAATTCCCTAAATAATTAATATTAAAATTCCCTCATATAATTTAGATTTATTTACCTGTATTTGTCTAACAATATTTGTCATCCTTTGCGCAACAGGGTGATCTACAGGTATGGCATTTCTATAGAAAGCTTCTGCTATTAGGGCGATTAATCTAGGAATGTTACTGCTATTTGGCCCAAGTATTATACTATTGTTAGTTTCTATTAAATGACAGAGGTATCCGTATACATAAGGTGCTTCATCTGTATCTTCCCAGACGGGTAACCATGAGAGCCTAGAAAAATTAATTTTAAAATAATGATATAATATGTTAAAATATTTTCTCACTTAGGTAACAAAGAAAAAAAAAAAAAAACCTCCCCAATACTTATTTTAACTGGACTTCACAATTAGTACTTACCAATGAGGTAAAATTTCATCAACATTTATATTTGAATTGTTATGTTGCAGTATTTTAGTAACAGCGGATATTGCATTTTCTGTAGGATTAATATTTTCTTCCGATCTAGATTCAGGGTCATTAATCATCTCTGCTAATCTTGGTAGAGCTTCTGCACACGTAGCTGTAACATAGAAACCACACACAAATTATTAACTTTCAAAAAAAAAAAAAAGATGGCCTCTTTCAAGAAGGTTTTTTCAACATGTATAAAAGTACAGAAGGATTTTATGAAAAAATCATCTTGTCCAGCTACGAACCAAAATTGTTTTTATACAATCATGCCCGAAAAACATTTTAGTACTAGATACCTGTCAAAACTCAATTTCACCAATTTAACGATAACAAGGCTGTAGATAAACTCTTTAAAAAATAAGGGGCAGTCATTAATTCAGATGGGTAAGTTATATGAAAATTTAGCATGATCGTACGATTGGCAAAGAAATATCTAAAAAAAAAAATCATGGTTTTGAGTAAGGAAAAATCAGACGGCTTAAGTAAGGATGCAACAACTTCCACACTCTTCAACATCTACCTGAATTCTGTAATGTTAAATTAGATAAAAGTCTTCAGAATGGAAATACCAATGGATTATAGGTATCTGTCATCACTATATTTTGCCAAGTCAACAATCTTCATGAAAAAATTTGGCCGCTGATGGTAGATCCTGGGAAATTTTGATGTACTTTGTACGTGGAAAATCAGGAATAAGAAGAATCTTCACTCTCAGGTGAAACCATAATGAGGAGAGGAGAAAGTATTTCCATTAGACGGATAATTGCAAAATTTCTTGCTCAAAAGCAAATTAAGGGCCATAAGAATTCTTGTTTTAAAAAAGGCCTGAGTTTTTTTTCACAGATCTATTTTTAGGTTCTTTGGTTCTCCTACAGTGGAGATTATTCTGTTTCTTTTTTTCTGTTTAAAAAAAATAATAAATACATCTTTTGAAGCTCCAGTTCTAAGCAAGAACGTAAATATTGCTCTTGATTATCAAAACAAATTATTGAGTTACTTTTTTTCATTCATGATATCTTTAAAATCACAAACGAGATAAAGAAAAATTACCTGCAAAAGCTGGTCCACCATTAATTGCTAGCGTGCCACAACCATATGCAGCTGCTTGCCTGACTGCTGCATTTTTATCAGAAACACCTTCAATTATTGGGCGTAAGAAATATTGTTGATATTTAACACAGGCAGGTCCTCCAAATTCGATTACATCATCAAATACACACAATCCCCATTGACGATCTGACCAAGGCTGATCGCTACCCTGTAATAATTTATACAATTAGAAAATCCAAAAAATTAATTAATATTACCTTTTTTTAAATTTAAGTAGAGATTTTCAATTTTTGCCCTTTTTTTTATAAACAAAGCCATCCTACAATTTTTGTTTTATTAGTTTTATTAATACTGTAATTTTATAAATTTTATAGCGCGCTTTGTTTTCTCTAACATTCACACAGTACAGAATTAGTCTTTAGTGGCATTAATGTTCTCAATTACCCATTGGCGAACACTAACTCATTAGCTCTAGCAGAGCGAAAAACCTCTTCACTCAATAAATATCTTAGAGACAACTTCATTCTATTAACAAACATACGTTATTTTAGATCGTAGAGAAATTGGCTCTGCAACCATCACCAATTTATATCTTCCTGCCATCATTATTTGGTTATTATATTTTAGCTAAAAAGTTCTCGTTTCATAATAGATTTTGTTAGGACTTAAGAAAACAATTAAAAAAATGGCTGAAGATCTCAATCTTGACACTTTTTGAGAACCGATGAAAGTATCCCCTCCCTCCTTCCCTATAATAGGGCACCTTCCTAAAAACCTATAGTTCCAAATAATCTTAGTAAAACAAACAACTCCTTACAATCATTTTAATAAAGTGCACCACAATCAAATCGAAGTACGAATAGAATTCTTCTTTATATGTGACAAATAGTGCGTGAAGTATGTCAGCAATTTTTCCTAATGTATAATTATCATCAGTATCTTCATCTTCTAATTGTTCTTCTACAATCTGTAAATAAAAATTGAGCACATTATTGACAAGGCATGAAAGAAATATTAATTCATTTCCTTTAAAACAAAGTAAAAATTCCGGTGGGAAATGCCTTAATCGAATTTTCCTAGAAAAAAAAAAATCTTTCAAATAAAAATTATAGATTTATACGATATGTAATGTGTATGTTATAGATCTTCATGCTTGCAATGAGAAATCGCAATATAGAGGTGCCCCTGGTTTTTGACTGCCAATTACGGTCAGGTCACATGGAATATGAATCAATAAAATATAAAGTTTGTACGCAAATGTCTTCAAAAAAGAGTAATTCTAAGCAAAACTCGACGTCGAAAATTTGATCACGATAGCAATATTTTCTCCTATTACGAGAAAGAAAAAGTAAAAATAAATATTCTTCCTGATGATAATTATGAATTGCTCAATCAATAAGTAACTGTTAAATATTCTTACTTCATCGTAATCTTCATCCTTTCTCTTGTTTAATCTTTCAGTAGCTCGTTCGAAATGTTGCTTCAGTAATACATCTAATATTCTTAAAAGTTCTTTCATAGATTCTTCATTCATGCATCCCTTACCAAGAGTTTCAATACACTATGGAATTAAAATGAATTATAAACATATTTTAATTAATTAGAATAAAGAAGGAATCAATATAGATATGAAGAAATAGATAATAATGATAAAAAAAATCAAACCTTGGCTAAAGAAAACATATGTTCATGTCGGACATCCGTTTCAGGCTCTGTTTCAATTGCTTTTAATAATTCTGGACAGATATAATCCCACATCCCTTTCAGAAATGTTGTACCTTAAAAATACAAAGGAAGATTTATTTTTATCATAATGATTCATTTTCATTATCACACTGGCACTGGCACTTGCATATTGGATTCCCATGCGCAAATCCCATGTTCGAATACAGCTGCCGGCTCTTACAGTTCACTGTACGGTAAGTGTCCTTAAAGTAAGAACTCTGTCCTTATGAGGGCAGTGCATAAAAAAAAAAACTCTGGGCTTCAATGAATAAATGAATGAATGAATTTTAAATTTTATTCTCATATTCAGAGCCAGAATTTGTACAAATATATTAAATATTATAATATCACAATAATAATTAGAATAATAATAATTATTCGACAGTAAACTAATAATTATGTTTGAGAGGTTATGCTGCGATCCCTTAACAAGTGGCCAGTTCTCTCTACGCAGACTAAATATTACAGTGAAGAGGAAATTATAAAATGTACCTTTTACTTTAGCACAATCCAGCAGGCATGGAAGACTTTGTGCAGCCGCTGTTCGAACACCATCGTGGAAATAGAATTTCAACATTGGTACCATTAATTTCACTACCGGTTCAGCATAATCAGCAAAGCCTTCTTTCAAAGCTAAAGCGTAGCATACAAGCATATCACAAGCAGAAGCTTTATCCTCGATTCCTAAAAAAAGTATTAATAGAATTAAAAATGTTCAGTAGCAATGTTGATTGATAAATACACTTAGAAACTTATTTATCCTTCAATAAGGTACTTTTACTCACCAGCTGTTCTAATTCCAAAATTTTGCTGTTCACCTAATGATACAAACTGCCATTCATCCCCACCGGATACTTCATCCATATCTTCATTATCCATAAGTGCCACTTCAGGTTTAAGTGAAGCCTTCCGCATGATTGGACCAATTACTAAAGGCAGGTACTGTTGGAACTGTTTACCTACAAAGAACACAAGTGATTTATATAACTTACAGGGTATTCCAATTGAAATTCCTGCCACATTATTCACACACCACTGACATCTATCGTAGATTTACAAATTCTTGAGTCAACAATTCCTTGTTCGACGAAGTTTAAGGTCTTATGAAATGTTCTTATAGCTTTTAATGAATCGAATTCCTTTTTAAATTACGACGAAGATCACATGAATTAGTTTTGCTACGTTCATTATCAGAAAACAAAAATCGACATTTGAAAAAGTGATACGCCAAAATAAAATTTTTTAGTAATGTCTATTTTAGCAGATAGACATTACATACTTTAGCACAACTCAAATAATCTCATTTGGTAAAATCCGACAATAAGGGAAATCATTTCTTTATTATAATATATAAATGACAGTTAACTAACCTAAAATTTTACAAATTCTGGCCCAAGCAGAAATTAGATATGACGTTTGAGGATCATCGTCAGGTAATTCACCTTCAGCATGAGTTTTAAGCAGTAGATCCATGATTTCTGTAGCATCTCTCATAAACTGTGAAGTATAATATTTTAATTCTAATAGTAAAGAGAGAATAGGATATTTTTTAACAATTAATACTAATGCATACAATCTGAAAATAAAATGAATCTAAATACGGAATTGACTTTCAAGCCGGATCGTTATCTATTAAAAGCAAATGAGCTCTATAATTAGTATGATGTATTAACTTTATCCAAAACTGCTGATATACATTATTGCAATAATAATAAATACTATAGAAAGGATTAGAAATTTCCAATATTCAATGATATTAAAACTTTGTTGGTAAAACTGGAAAATCCACTCCATTTTTGTTAAAGTTGTTTTGGTATAAACGTGACAATATTGGTATTGTTGCCAATCGGGTGAAAATATCTATATATCTCCCTTCAGCGGAAGTGAAATATCGAGTAGAATGGGATGATACAGGTAATTAAACCTCTATAATGTAAAACTAACTAAATTGGGAAATCCTCCATGGTTTAAAGAGTCTCGTGGTAATCAAGCATTTGGTAAATAACCATTGAAAGTTGCCTGTGGAACTACATCAATATCTAGCTCAATATTAAAGACCCTCTATTTATGCAAGACATGCTAAGAACTTGATGATATCAAACACTTAGTGCTCACATCAAATCTTAATTAGTAAAAGTAAGATGATCTGAAACTGTTGTGGGAATTCTTGTGTCCATGATTAATTAAATACTGATTAAGTTTAAGAACAATAAGCAAGTCATTAGATTCGATTATTACTTAAAAGCGATTGTAAACATCATTCAACACTAGTAGAATAAAAAAAAAACAAAATGTCTGAAAATACCTTCTCTTTTCCAACTGCCAATCCAATTAGACTAACACATTCTATTGTCTTGCCTCTTAACATTTTTAATTCAGCTGTGTTGGCGTTCAATATTATATATTTTAAGCAAGGCATAAGTCTGTAAACAATAAAATGATAAATCAACAAGAATGGCGTAACAATAATTTTAGGACAAAACGTTTTTTACTTAGAACAATTTTAAGATGGCTGATTTGCCAAAGTAGTAAAAAAAACTTTTAAGAGCTGTTGTGAATTGTGCCCTATTTAGTATCTCCAATCTCAAATAATTGTGTGTAGTACAAAAAAATAATAATGGCCAATGACAACCTGCTGTCTCCGCTCTTTTTCTAATCAGAGTGACCATTCAAGACCAGGCGATCGAAATAAGTGCATATATGGGGTATTCCTTGTAAGAATTTGATTTGCCCGTTATGTATAGACTCAGTGAAAGGACTATTAAATCCATCCAACATATTGCGAATGTGTGAGAAGACATTGGGCATGTTTTCTTGGTTTGTTTACCATCTGGAGCATCCAATTGTGAGCTCTTCCTATTCTCTGTACTCTCGGCGCAGAATTTTAAAAGACGAAAGAGAGAAAATACAACGCAACGTATTTTTACTGATATTAAACGTAAGGCCATAACAGGGCAAATATAACCATAAATGAGACAGAAAATAATAATGCGAGTGTGGCGTGTTCAGTAATAAAAATGAGGGAAATTGTTAAGGAATACCAGCAGTTGATGGAGGCTCTGGAACAGTTGCCTAATCATAAATACTGCCGAATTATTATCTCCACAGTTTCTGTTAATTTTTTTTTTTTCTGAAGTGCAAAAAGTAGTATTAGTGGAAACTGTCAGAATAAGCAGGAGAGCGTTAAACATTCAAGTCAAAACATATTGCCTAAAGGTTGGACTTGTGCCTCAGCTTGTGTTAATTTATGTTTTAATACATAAATTACTAATAAACAGTAAACACTTTTCTAATTATACAATTAAAATTAAAAAAGAAACTAACCTATCATAATATGCCATAAATTGTTCTTCTGATGTATCGGCGACTGAAGCGATTGTAGTGACAACCTGTTCTAGGACTAGCTTAGTACCCTTTTCTACGAGCTAACGACACAATGTATAAATTATAAACAAATTCTAAAATATAAATTAATTTTATCTCATATAATTATTTAAAAGAGAATGTAAATGAAGGTAGTAATACCTCATTAAACTTTGCACTTAAAATGGCCTCTAATTTGGCCATGATTTCATCCAGATATTGAATTAAAATTGGTTTTGGGCAATCTTCACTAAAATTTACGAGTGCAGCACCTGAAATTACAAATACATTTATGGTACACTAAATTTGGGAAATAATCATTAGTATTTCTGGATAATCGGTGTCTACAATAGAAATAGCACAGAATAAAACATCCTACTTCATCTTTCAAGGTACGCTTAACGGGATATTAGAGAAGTGTTATAGCTGTCTCGGTCGCCAAACCCACCTTTCTATATTATTATATTCAATTTTTTCCCCTTAGATCTTTTTTTGTTCTGATAAGTATAAACAAAATCAGACCGTGCTGTTTGAGAAGCTTACAAGAATAAAGGGAACACTAAAAACAAATCGAGACCATCAAAAAGCCACTTTGAAAAAATCTACTCTTTGCCACGGTTTGTAAAATCAATCTATTTAACTTTTGTTTCTTTTTATACCTGCATGAGCTTGCACCCTTGGATTTTGATCATCTTCTAGCACCATCAGTAGCCCAGGTATAACTTTACTGTGGAATTTTTTTTCAAAAGATGGTGCAAAATCAGTAGACATCTGTCCTATTGCATTACAAGCAGCATATCTAACTCTTGGATGCTATCAAACAATATAGAAAAAAAACTTGGAAATTTATTTAAAAAATTATTATAATTTAAAACAAAAAATAATTTCATTACACCTACTTGATCTTGTAAATAATTAAGAACACCTTCCATAATTTGTGGCAGCATTGATTCCATCTGTTTAAAGCATCCTTCGCCAACTGCTGAGATTGCCATTAGAGCAGCATGTCTAGGGTGGAAAATAAGATGTTACCCGAAATGACGAAGAGTATGAGAAGAAAATAATTGAAGTAATAATCTTTACGTACCTAAATTTCCAATTCTGATTGCTAAGCATCGGTGGTATATTAGATATTACTTGAGGAAACACTGTTTTCCCACCAAGTCCACAAGCTAACCTATCCAACGCTGATTCGGCCACAACATTATTACTAAAACAAAGAAAGAAAAAAATAGATTATACCTAACCCAATATGTCGAAGTGTACCTAGGTCGTTATATGGCTTAGCTTCTTAATTCTCAACAAAAGAAATTAACTAAATTTTACCTTTCGTTGTCATCTTCAACAATTTCATCAGATACACTCCATTCAGGATTATCTTCTAAATCGGTCATCATATTTAGAACAAGAGGAATAAGTACTGGTATATATTGACTTGCTTCTTTTCTAACCATAGCTGGTGCCATTTCTGCTAAAGTTACTAAAGTTTCTAAAGCGAGATGTTTCCAAGCATTGTCCATGTCTTCATTAGAAATTACCTGCAATTATTTAAATTTGGCCAGTGAAAAAAAAAAATTAATACGTTTAATATTTTAATTAAGATTAAAAATCATTAATGATTAATAATGATGAAATATACCTTAAGACACATTTGCATGATACTATCCAATTGAGAACGAAGAAATTTAGGAGCACTTTCAGCTAAATCAATCAAACATTTCAGCAAGGAATCATCTTCATTCTTTTCTACACTTTCAGCAATTACCTAATAATAATAATAATTAGAAACAAATACTTTAACTCATTTGAAAAACCTATTCGTCCAATAGAAAGAATGTACTTCTTTACCTGAATAATTGGTGCTAATGATTCGATTAAAAATTTATGGATTTGGTCTTCTTTGGCATGTAACATAATAAAAGCACACACTGCTTTCACTGCTTGAAACCTTACCTGTGAATTAACATACATTTTAGTTACTGTACCGGTAATACAACTCTTTATAAATCTGCCGCTTGAAGCATGTCAATAGGAGCAGACAATTTACATTACTTGACTGAATTTTTTTGTGGAAGAAGATATTTTATTTTACGTCTGTTAAGCTGTAAGCACTACACTATTTTTGTAACTTACTTGTTATGTTTATTTACATGAATAAACAATGACCCGTTTATGATATTCAGTGCAAGAATCATAATAAATAAAAAGCAAATTCGTAATTTTAGCAATTTAGAAACATTGACGAAGTTATGTTAGACTGTAAGAAAAGTTATGGGTGAACGATACTAAGTTGCGGAAAGAAGAATCAGACTTTAAGAAAGTTAAGTATGATAACAGAAAGAAAGTTGAGGTTACAATAATTTCTAAGAGCTGGTATGATAAAGTGTGATTAAATTACTTCCTCTTAAGAATTTAAAAGAAATCAAGTTGCTATTACAATAACTTCTAAAAAAGGGGAAGAAAAATGACACTGCGATTGTAGAACTTTCTTTAAAGAAAAGTAAGAGAAATTAAACTGCGATTGCAGTACTTTCTCTTTGAATAAATAAAAAAATTAAACGGTGATTACAATATTTCTCCCTAAAAAAGCAAAGAAAAAGTGCACTGCGAATACGACATGACATTAATACGAGTATTTTCCGTTAGTAGGTAGGTGTAAGAGCAGGATGGTATGTAAAGAAGCTCTAGCCTGTTAATTTTTATCATTATCGGGAGAAGATTTAAAGAGTTATCATTTTTTTTGTTTTAATTTAAAGTGCGTGCTTCAACATCTGAGGTCATAGGCGAGCGGAGCTTTTAGAACAATGCCGGCCTTTGGACAGTTTGCTGGATTCGATCACGGGATCTCAGTATACAATGAGCCATATCTACGTAAAACTTCTAATAGAATGACACTTCATTTATGAAAAATCGATTGAAGCTAAAGACGCTACGTTGTTTCCAAAAGGCTACAATTTCTGAAAATGCTGTTTTTTCAATATTTGCCACCGATCGCCTAGAAATAATAGAGTAAGAGAAACTAAAAAAGTTCAAGAACATTAAGTACGTGGGATGAAAATCTTTTCATCTTTTTTTTTTACGCCCACTTTCCCAACTTTTGCAATTGATTTGCAACAGCAAGTTGCTAACAGCATTTACTTGTCTAAATTATTCTTCGTTCGCCTTAATCATTTGTTAAAGTAAAATAAAAGACACTATACGGTTTTGAAAATAAAAGAAGCATAAGTATTTAGGCAGTCTTTTTCCAAAGTATTATTTATTACTTCTTTTTTACTTTAAATTAATTGGGATAATTTTTTTAAATTAAAATAATGAATTGCACTAATAAATTCACCAGTACAATCCGTGTACAGTAAAAATTTAAGAGAGTGAACTTTTTGTATCCGAAATTATTTTCGCGCCCAAAAATTAATACGGAGAAGGCTGGGTTGAAAGAAAGCAATTATAGAAAATTCTCATTTTTTCTCTTCATATCAAGGAATTTATTATTATCTTATTATTACTTTTAAAATTGTTTTTACAATCAGTTTTTATACAAAATGCTTTCAGTTAAATGCTTTAGATTTTTTTCTAATTCCATTTTGTGTTTGGTGTCTGACATAAAATCCATTTTCAGATTACGTAGTCTACTTAATGAGATTCTAGGTTGTCATGACTAGTGAATAATCGGCAGCAAGTGATGACTTCACATCCAATAACTTTCTTAACAAAGCGATGATGAAGAGAACCGCACAACGCTTGCAAACCGCAGACGAGATAGTGCCTAGCCACTAAATAGGCCCCTCTAGTTAGGCAAACTCGCTCTGACGTCAACAGACTATCACCTTGCTTATTTTCTCAAATGCCGCCATCACTCCATTTAAGACACGTCTGCCTCAATAAGATCTTTAATGATCAATAATGACTCAAGGGGTCATTTTAAATATTAATATATTCTAGTAGCGCACTTTGTTTCTATCGATTTTTGAAGAGGGAAGAGAGTAAAACTACAACGTAAATACGCGATTGAACTCCGTTGAGTGTCAAAGAATATAGGCACTTTCAGTGAGTTTCACTAAGGATACACAATCCTAAACAAACCATCATTAACATTCGGAATCCCTGAAGAAAACTTTCTCTGTTAGGCCATTTGTTTGTTACTTTGCACCAGAGTATCCAAAGAGTTAATAAGATATTCATTTATTTAATATTGTTTTTTTTTTATATGACATGGCCACCAGAGACTGAATCGGAAAATTACGATCAGATCAAGGTAAAATGCGAAACACTAGTTCAATTAATTGAGAAAGCGCAGATGAGGTGGATAGACCAAGAAAATAGAGTGAAGAAACTTTGGATACCGGACGGTTATGGAAGTTTGAAAGAGTGGCAAGCGTCTACAATAAAATTGAAAAAGAAAAAACCGTCGAGGGATGGTCTGGCTAAAACACATAATTGAAATTTAAAGAACTATTTCGAATAGCTTACAAACTTAAAAAGTAAGTACACACACTAAACCTAACATTGTGAAGTTAACAAAACAAACTGAGTGCCTACTTTCTTAAAAACCGCTACCGTCTGTGGTCGGAATATTTCGAGGTTTATAAACTGTATTTCTTTAAGTAAGCTCACCAGTTTTTTTAAATATTATGAATACTTTAGAAGAAACATGGTATTGGGTAAGGAATGTAAAGTATGAATTTAAACTTTGGGAAATATATTTGGGATATTAATGTATTGCAAGAAATGTGAATTACAGTTAAAACTTTAATTTTTATATAAGGATTAATTGGAGGTTGAGATACTGCAATCTTTACGAAACCTCGAAATTGTCCAAACTTCAGCTGTAAAGTCCTCGCATAGAACAATAGCTTAAAAGGGAATGCATTAGCTCAGTTGGTATCGCGGTACAATTGCAAGCCCGAAATATCAGGTTCAAATTCTCCTCGTATCCTCTGCATCATGCAGTCCTTTATATTAACCCTTAACGAGAAAACACTGTACGGGTGACGGCATTGAAATGAGAAGGTTACACTGGCAGAAATGTGCTTAAAATGCTGACGGTTCCAAATGATATCACAAAAACAGAACCTAACCACATAAAAAAAAGGAACCCTGTCTAGAATCAACTCTGTGTTCTTAACACTTAAAATTTATCACAATTTTCAATTAAAAATCACCAATGTTTGTGAGTATTACGCAACAAATAGTAATAAGTTTAAAAATCGAAATAAACAACCTAAAGGTACGTTTAGTGCAATCAAATATCAGAATAAATAATGACTCACATTATAAGACGTAGAATCAACAAGTGACTGCTGTAACATTAATTTAATCAGATCGAGATGCTGAGTTTGTTGATTACCAAAAACACCGGGTACAGATCTATAAACAAAAAGGGTTTTAGATATTGCCAAGATGAAAATCACTGAAAACAAATGAACTCTGAATTACTCACGCGAACATACGAAGGGCAGATTCTTTCAAGATTGGTGAATTAGAATTAACACATTGGAAAAGAAATTCTAAAAACTCTGGCCATGAATTATTGCCTTCATCATCAATTAAATTCCTAGCCATTTCGGCTACAACTTCACATGATTTACGTCTTAAGTTATCCGACTGTTCTGTTTGTAAAATAGACAGCACACGTCTCTTGAGTTCCAGCTGTGATTCTGGTGGTATCTACAAAAGATTATCGCCAAAGAACACTAAAAATAGATCTTTAAAACCTATGAAACAGATGTTATGTTGAACAACTACTAACCTTAGGATAAAATTCTGAAAATTCGGATGAAAAGAGCCGCCGTAGCAGGACTGTTGCCATCTGACGTTCTTCTTCCCGTTGTGATACATTTTGTATAACATTCAATAAAAGCAGCACTTTTGTTTCCGTAGGGAGTTCATTGTACGATTTCTGTAAAGCAATAAATTCTTAAGTGTTACTGACAAGTCAAAATTTATAATTTTACTTCATTAATGGTGTAACTTATGTCTATCAGCATATAAATGATAACAAAGTTCAGCAAGATTAACAACTATTTTTACAAGGAAATTTAACCATGCGCCTAATGACACATGGGGTTTGACGAATAATGAAGTAAAAAGTTACATCCAAATTGAAAAAAGGCTTTAATAAAGCTTAGACAATTGATTATACTATATTTAAAATACCTCTGCTTGAGTCCTAATGTCATTGTCACTACTTAACAGAGAAATTAAAATTTGATGAAATCTCTCCGGATCTGCCGCCATATTCACTTACATCCAAAAGGGTTTGGGGGTTATAAAGAGCACCACCTCTATTATTTACGATTTCTTTATTTCATGCATATAACCTTAAGTAAGTGTTACAACTAAAATGATATATTTTGTTTTAAATATATGTAACTATGAAATATAAATTAAAAAAGATATAAAACTAATAACTTTTGTGCCTTAATAAAGAGATTGTAAATTGCTTGTTGCTATGCATACAATATAAACAACGTATGCTGCACTTAAAAAACGCATTATTAAGCCATTTAATGTAAATTTAACTTAATTAAATTTAACTTAATACTTTAATTTTATTTTAATTCGTCATTAAATAAAAAAAATTAGAAATGGCGGGAAACAAAATGCAGAGCGGGAACTTTAATTTTGTACACTTACCTAAAAAAGAATTCCAGTGTCTTCAAAAGAAGTCCAATTTGACTTACTTAATGAAGTGGTAAACTTGGTTATTACTTATTATTTGTAAAAGTAGTTTTGCATTTTTGTAGTATGTTCTGACTTATTTGAGGTATAAGTAATTGATAATACATTCTTTCAGGTCCCTTAAAGGCAACATTAAAGTTAAATACTACAACTTTAATGAAAAGTTTCTTCCTTGCCAAAAGCAAGAATTTGTTGAGGTAAATTTTTTAATGTAGTGTTGTTAAATTTAATACATACTAATAGTCAACTGACTCGATCTTAGTTCCTAAACCTATAGATAACAGTAGCGTGTTCTTTTGTTACCTTAGAGCTACTTATCTGGAGCCTAATGTTCTCAAACATTTGGGTTTTTTGTTTCATTCCTAGTTACGGCCTTTTTGGAAGAGAAGGACTCCTTCTAGTCTATCAATTACCTATAAGCACATTTTTCTATAAATTGACTTTCAGGAATATACTTAATCGCCAAAGTATTCGCGTTATAAATTATGATTTGCTCCACCTGGGCGATCACAGGAGATCGTTTGCAGAATAAAAGTTTCAAGAATTGGTAAACGATGCCTGTCATTTATCACATGTATCTTTACTATTTGTGAACAATCCAGGTAATTATGTAATTCCATTTTTAAAGTAAATCTTTGAAGCCCCACAATAGCATTGAGTGATTTATTTTTCCTATGGGTGAGAATCATAAGAGATTCAACAATAACTTATTAGAAACGCATTATATGGTCTGATAGTAAACATAACATTAACGATTTGAGACCAATTGTGTTAGACGTTGGACTGTTTCTTTAAAAATTGTTGGTTATCGACCGTGGGTTAAGCACAAAAACACTAAACAATAAAAACTAAAACTATTACAGTAAGTAGATAAAAAAGTATGCATTCTGATTTACTACTTTTAACAGAATATTTGGTTATATTGTCACATTCTCACCAAAAATGTTGCTGTTCCGGTAGCTCTACGATACTTAATCATTTATTTATGTTATTGAGACTAAAACTTCTCAATGAAAAGCGGTGATGAACTTGGGATGAGCCAACGATGTAGGAATTCTAACTTTTTCATCGTTATTCTTCTAACAAAATATTGAGCTACATCTTATTAAATCATGTCTCAGAATTGAATAAATTTCTCTTTTCAATTCCGTCACTAAATTCCATATGAAAAAAAATTAAACTATTAAAGAATAATCTTCGAATCTCCTTCACACTTAAGAAATATTGTTTGTTTTAGTCATTTTTTTCTGATCCCAACGTCTGCGCGACATTTGAAACTGTGAAGTCAGGAACATGGAACATTTTAAGTAAGTTAGTTAAGATGATACATCTGGGTTTTATGTTTATTCCTATTAAATTAAGCTTTATTAAAACTTTTATTTATTTAAAAAAAATATTTTTAGGAAAGCCAGCTAATGAAATAAGTTTTCAACAAATTCCATGTACTGTTACTTCCATGGATTTTTTTAGTAGAATTACTGCACCTGATAATGGTATCACCTATCAAGGTTCTATTAAACAGTGTATGGAGGAAACAATTGATGGATTTTATGTCAATGACAATCTACGTGCTGTATGTAATTAATTAAAGCATAATCTTGTGGTGCTTCCTAATAAACAGTTAATTCATTTAATTATTATTCCAGTTATTTCTTGATCCGAGTAGTGAATATTTCAACCTGTATTCTTCGTCTGAAAGACGGGAATTCATATTCTTACTTATGATGCTTTTTACCTTAGGAGGTAAATATTGCCAGCAAGAAATTGAAATTCAACCATATTTAGATATGACTAGGGAAACTTATAAAGAATTAATTAGGTTAGCAATGTTGGTTTATTTTGTGATATGAATAAAAAATTGAGATTCTTTTCATTTTAAACTTTTTTTAAAAATTTTAGTGTGCATCGTGGAGCTAAAGAAAATGAAATTAACATACGAACTACAGTGTTAAAAGTTGTTGCCTATGGGAAAGATCATGAAGCAATTTGCCCTGTTGATCCTGGCAACAAACAAAATGTTGTTTATCTTATCATCGATGATTTTAAAAGGCAAGTGGCTGTACTTACACATCAGGACAGTGGAAATGTTTTTTTATAAGTACTACATTAAAAGGAAAATTTCTCTACTGGAAAATCTAAAGTATAAATAGTAGGTAGGTTTTTTAGTTTATACTAAAAAAATTCTACAATTTCATATTCCTTGTCGTCTGAAAGTATTTTTATTATTAGCTCTATATTAGATCATGGTCTTTATTGCGGATATGTTCAGCTATGTAATTAGATGAAAGGAAAAGTCAAATTGTATTAAAAATTGAGATATTTAATAAAATGAAGTTTCCTTCAAAAAATGATCGTAAATTACTTTTTTTTTTATATTTAAAATATAGTTAGTTCACTATGACTGTTGTAAATCTTCCGACTACCAGCTGTTGAATCCCTCGATGATACTATTCTTTGGGATTGGAAACAAAAAGTACTTAACTCCGCTTTTAGCTTCGGTGTAAAGTATAACCTCAGCGTTCATTTTACCTGTTCACTACTTAACTTACGTTTTATCGACCAAGTCGGAGAGCATACACTCATTGACAGTCGCACATAATCGCACAACGCAGTGTTGTTTGTACACTGATAGATTCTAAAGAACGAGAGAAGATATTTGATGATGTGCTGGAACATATGTATTTATTTATCAGTAATTTTCAACAATTAGTGGTAACCTTTAAC
Source organism: Rhodnius prolixus (assembly GCF_049639745.1). Lineage (NCBI taxonomy): Eukaryota > Metazoa > Arthropoda > Insecta > Hemiptera > Reduviidae > Rhodnius > Rhodnius prolixus. The sequence continues at coordinate 4,935,647 of NW_027411583.1, read as the reverse complement.
CTTTACATCTTTTGCATGTTCTTTCTTCCAGCCGGTAATCTGACTCATGTCCTCAACTTAGCCTTTCATTTTTTTTCTTAGGTCTTTCTTTTTTCCTTCAAAATAAATATTCCTTGTCCATCACCGCCATAGTTGAGCTTTGCGGTCAAATTCCTTACTTAGTCCTTACTATGATAGTTGCGTGACATCTATCAACTCCTGTTGATTCCTCATTATTCTTGTATTCTTCCTGATCTTTATGTTTCTTAATTTCCTATATCTTAATTCAAAACTTTTAAAACTGTGAGGCCAATAAATATGGTGTTCAAACTGTCTTATACATCCTATTGTCTCTGTTGAACATCTGTAATATATGTTTTCAGAAATATCCTGCTTAAACTATCATTAACGAAAAACATTAAAATATTTAATCCTGCACCCATAAATACCAGTAATAGCTTTCAGTGCTTGTATAAGTATGTACTAACGATAAAGGTGTATGATTTATATGTATGAAATAGTTATTATAGTGGCATTTCTTTCAGGTGCATATACAAATATTGCAGCATAATAATAAGATTAGTGTTTTGGTATTTTTCATTTTAAACAAACTGAAAAGTTCAACTTTTCACCATTCTTTAGATTTGATAAGATAGACTTTTATAAATTTTCTCAGCGTACAACCAACATTTTTGTCTTGGACAGTATTTGGAAAAATATAAGTGGATTTTTAATATTTTTTGTTCATTAAAATTGATATAGGGACGGTTGTTAATTTTATTTAACTCAGAATAAGCCATTTTCTCAAAATATTTTTTTATTGCATAAGAAAGTTATTTAATTACTCAAATTTAGAACACTCCTTTTAGTTAATATTGATTGCTTACTCATCTCTTTCGCTGAAATTTCTAATTATTTAAAAGAGATGGTATGGAAAAGAAAAAATGAAAGAATCAAATGATGTAATAGATTTATTTTTAACGTAGTATCATTAAAATATTTCTGTATTAAGTGAATTTTATGCAGTGAAATATCTAAAATTATCAGGAAGCACTTAAACAATTGTTTTTTATAAACACTTCAACTATTTGTTTTCAATTTTTTTGCCTGTCTTGGCACATAATTTTATAGCATTAAACCACTTAGCCAAGTCGTATGAGTCAGCTCAAAGTTGTTGAGAATTTTCAGTCATATATTAGTTTTACTTTTCACCTTAAAAGTAATGAGGAAAAAAACTAAATGTAGAATATGTGATAAAATATTCACCTTAGATATTTGAGGGCGTTTATATTTAAGATTTTTTTGTTTTTCACAATAAAATAATCTTCTAAAAAAAACCAAAACAAAAAACTTTTCAAATATAAAACGTGCCTTATTGGGCATTATATGGTTTAAATTTTTTTCTCTCTTGGTACTTTTTTATAACGATTAATTATAGTTTTTTTTATATAGTTTTAATAATTGTTTATCTCTATTCCTTGAGAATATATTTGTATAACTAAAGTAAACAAGTTTCAAGTGGGGAAATTGTACCAGGTATTTGTCTTAAATGTTTTAGTTCCTTTTTAAAATGTGTACTTTAAAATACTATAGATATCGCGTTTATTTATTTATTATTATTATCATTATCATTATTTTTATTATTATTATTATTATCACAGATATACATTATTCATACTAGAAAACTGTAGGTGGTATATATTACAATAGATGGTGATTAGATGTGCTTTTGAGACAGGAATTTCTTTCAACAAACTGTCCGTCTAATTATTTATTCTTTGGTTTGGATTATTTGAAAACTCCGTAAGATATAAGACACTGTTCCAATTTTTCAAATTGTTTGACTGTAATCCCTCACTGAAGCGCCAAGGATTTAGAAGTCTTGCCTTTTCTTAACTTCGAATGTTTACTCATATAGATTATTCAAAATTAAGTTGTTTTGTTGATTCATAATTTTTTTTCTAAACAGAAGTAGTATCCTTTAATACAGTTTGTTAATGTGTTTGTGCTGATTGGCGAGAACTTGGTTTATCACCTTGCTGGGCCTCTTATGTTCAATTTGATTGTAGGGGATGTTACACGCAAGAATGTTACGATCTCTGAAAATGTGGCTACTTATTCTGTTTTCCTTCTTTAGGTTTGGATTCTTGTTTATCTTATGGTTTAGCGAGACAATATTTCCAAATTAGCACAGTTATCTACACTTTAAGAGCCACTTTAAGGGTTTTTTTTAAATTAAAAAACGCTTCTATATACGTTTGTATTTTGGGCAGCCTACTTCACAAATGATTTATTTTAGAAACTGAAAACGTGATATATGTTTAAGGAGAGACCGTCCGATTTCAAGAATATTAAGATTCGTTTATCTGAACAGACTACTATGATATGGACATGTTATAAGAATGAATAGGTTACGAAAAACAAACGGTTAGAGGTCTCCTGTATGTTTCCTTAAAGAATAGGAGTTAGATAAAAGATAGGCCATAAGAAAAACAAAGGGCTGAAAAACCAGTTATAACGTGCTAGGTCTTTTAACTCCAAGTTGATGGATGGCCATCTACACCTACGGTACCCATAAATATAGAACTACAATAAAAGCTTTTACTTTGGGTAGTTGCGGACACCCAAGTGGAATTCCCAGGTTCGAGTGTAAGTGATGGGTATTAGATACTTTTTTGTCTTTACAACTCAACGTCCGATTATGAACTGTGTCTAAATCGCAAGGATACTACCCAGAGGATGGAAGGGTACTTAGAAGGCTCCAGGCTCTATTGTCCCTCACCTGTTGAACGCGTCTCAAATTATATATATAAAAAATGTTGCTGTTCAAAATGAAACAGAAGTTTGGAAATTTACTTTCTTCTAAAGTAATACGTCAATAAATAAGTGCAATTTTCACTTCTAAATATAAGAAAAATTAACTACATTGTAGTAATTGGGTAATAGAAATTTGTTAAGTGGTGCTTAGGAATTATCAAAAAGGTAATTGACGTTTTTGCGTTAGTTATTTTTTTTATTTTATTATATTCTACGAGTTATTGACCATAATATTTGCGTAATTCGTAATGTATTTTTATTACAATCCATATCTGTAGAGAAAAAAAAAACAACAAATAAGTGCTTTTCTAGGAAAAGGGTTAAAGCAAAAAACCCTGTAACCAATAATCGATAAGATGGACACATGCCAAGATGCGCCCAAGTGCCGCGCTTTTGCCAGGGACATTGCTAGCGTGTGCACGCATGCGCAAATCAGTACACGCCATACAGTGGAAGAACCTAGTTCCTTATATTTAGTGGACTGTTATACTTTATTGGAACTTCAAGGAATACCGGTGATAGGGTGGTTTAATTTTTTTTCAGATTTTTTTTTTTATCGTGACAGGGTAATCAGAGTATAGGCTCATTTTTTAATTGGTAAGTTATGAATTGTTTATTTATTTCTTAACTCTAAATTGTTATAAATATTAGTATTGATGATAAAAATCGTATCTATTCCCATAACCGAACTTCACCCACGTGTTACCGCAATACCTCTTGTATCGATAATAGCTTTACATTTCATTGTTGCATCACTTTTCTTGTTTGATGCTAATTTTAATGAGTTAATATTTTCTAAAAATTCAATAATAATTATGATTGATTCAATAAATCTTAGAATACCGGGAGACTTTCTACGTTGATAACGCAATCATCAAAGTTACCTTACTATTTTTTTTTTTTTTTTTTTGTAATTTGAATCTTATCCAAGACCCCAATTCACTTTTTGATTATGTTAATACAATGTTGCTGATAAAACTGAACATTTATAATGATACATTGGTGCCAAGAAAGAACATCAGTGTTGGAAACAAACTTTCAAAAGAATTTGTAGCTCTGGTACTAAAAATATAATAGACTTTTGATTGTTCTGACGCACAATTGGAAAAGTTTATTGGCCATATGATTAATTTTTTTATGAATACGGTTACGTTGCTTTCTTCTAATTGCAATTAATAGCTAATCAATTGATCTATTTGAAGATTTTTTTTTTTTAGAACTTAACCCAATTTAGCTGGCTATGATTTTATAACTAGTTTTTGCAATTGTGTAACTTTTAATTGTTGGTTTTGGTTATAATTTACTTCATTGAATAGTTAAGATAGTAATTAGGTAGTTTTTATTTTTATTTTTTTTGTAGAAAGGTGATTTTTCTAAAACAATCTAAACGCAGCATATCATATACCGGTCTGGACCCTTCCGATGTTAAGATAGGTCAGGTACCTGTTGTAACCCATTGCGAGCACCCAAAATAATGGAATGAGCCCCTACATTTTTTGTACACATTCCTTTGGACTAAATTCTTAGAACAAGCCGGTACGTCAATCGTTAATGCAAATTGGAATATCTTTATTCCTTAAATTAAGAGCATTACGTAATGAATATTTTATAATTATGAATAATTATTCTCTATTTTCTTTATTAGCTCCTAAGTAGACGATTTTTTAGATTTTTTTAAAAACTAATTAGCAATATTAGTTGTAACTGAATGTGAAGATTCAATTTTATAACTGTGTATCAAAGAATGATAATGAATTCTAAATGCTTTATTTATTTAAAAATTTAAGCTGTGAATTTTTCGCTGATTGAAAAATAATTTTCTCTTAGATATTCAAACTTTTACCATTTTTTTGATATTGTTAAAATCGCAATCTTTGGTCACTGTGGCTCTAATTAGTTACAAATCTTAAATTAACTTTTAAATAAAAGATAAAGTAAGTTAAATCATTGTTTCTTAAACTTTAAACATTTAAAGGTAATTAAAAAAATAAATTTCAGTTCAGAACATTTTCAATGAATTATTCATTAAATAAAATGTATAGTTAATTTGAACTAAAATAATAGATGAATGTAAATATTTTTGCGAAGGACGTTGCGAATATTTATTTATTTTTTTTATGTTTACGGCTAAAGGTTAAAGAAAGAGATTGCTGCCCCCAATATTGATCTAAGTTTGAAATAAGTTTATTTTAGCTACCTAAAATTGAACTATTTTAAATGCAATTTAATGTAGTCCTTGTTATAAAAATAATTCTGATTAGAATTAAGGAATAACATTACTTTTCATTTATCATCTACAATAGTAGTGAACATTTATAATGGTATTTATAATTAAAAACCATCTTATAGAATTTTTATTGAAAACTTAAAGCTGAATTTTTACTGAATTAGAATCTAGCTTTTTAAAAATAAAAATAAATGTCTGAAATCGATTCTTAACTCATCTATCATTTTGTATTTTCATTTGTATGTTAGTAGGTCTAACAAGTCAACTTTTAATTAATAAAAAATAATTTCTTTATTTTTGTTATTGCAACTGAATTTTGATTGATTCCAAAATTTTAGGAGTCAACAGTTGAATTTTTTGTTTTGAGAGTTTAGTGAAAACAATTGAATGTTAAAATTCGATTGAAATCTTTGGATCTTAGATACTTTTGTGGATTTTGGTTTTTATGTCTTTTAAAAATGTTAGATTGATTGATTTTAAAAGAACCAATCGAAATTTTAATCTTCATTTTTTCTTTTCATTTTTCGTGTACCGTTGTACCGTTCAAATACTGGGCCAACCATTATCTGAAAATCTTGTTTACTTATCAGATTTCACGCTTTGGTCGTTGCTTGTTTCTATAAAATCTCAAGATGTACCTCGGGTATCCTAATTTGGGGCGAATGGTCTCCCAAGTATTAGACCTGAATTCGTCGAGTTCATATCCATTTCTCCTTCAACAGAGATTCCTCCATACCTCCTACTTTAATGTTCTTTACGAGCCCGTGAGTTCTAACATTCTCATACCACCGACATTCTGTTACATTCAAGTTCTGATTGAAGTGATTACTTGAGATTTTCTTTCTTTTTTTTTCAACTCTCTTGTATCAATTTTTCATTTCAACTATTATTTAGGTCAGCGTCATATATAAACCCTTCAAGATGATTAATAATTTCCAAAATATATATAACAGGGAATCTAATTTCCTAATCTATGCTCTTGTTTCTTTTTTCTGTGAATGCTGTTTTTTTAGATCTCTTGAAAAAGAATATTACTTAGATTTTGCATTCATATAATTCAGCTAGCATCTTTTCGGATTATTGTTATTTCGTATTAAGTTTAAATATAGTTAGATCAGAATGGCTTTGCTTATCAAATGTAATAATCGTAGGAAATAATAAACGACGACTCAACGTCGAACTTCCTGACGAAATAAGTTCTGTCAGATAATGTAAGTAAAAAAAAAAGTCATTCAATAGCCATGTTGACGTTTGATGCATTTTTCGATTAGATAAAGTCCCTTCCCTATTTAAAAAAGATCACCAACAAAATTTGGTTTCATTTTATTTAAAAAAATCTTTGTAACCTAATAAAATTCTTGTTAACCCTATTTAATCCCAAATTAACTCTGCTTATTTAAATAAAATATATCACGTGATTATAAAAGTAATTCAAGGACCCTGTAAATTGCCATTAATTTACTAAGAACATTACCCATTATTGTAGTTTGTTATTTAAAAGGACAACCCCATGATTTATTGTGAGCTACGATTTTATTTTTTTTTTCACTTATTAAGCAAACATTGTTTTAATTTAAAATAAGCATTTTCCGAACACTTATGTTTCAATGGTAATACTTTTCTTTTTTTTTTGTTGCTTTTGCTGTAAAAAAGGTTTCTTATACAAGAATTCAGGGTTTTATCGCGAATTCCTCTTTAACAAGAAATTTCCCTACACTGTTTGTATATCGTAACGATACTTCTTGCAACTGTTTATCTGCCCGATCTTCTAGGAAGTTCTATATCGCTATTCTCCCTTCATTTCTTCTTTTTCTAAGATGTTTAATTCGCTTTCTTTATTCTGTTCGAGATATTTCCTTCTTCTGGTTTCGGTTTCTTAACCGAGTTAGCTCTAGGTCCCGACCGTACGTCACCAACAAATAACCTTAGATCTAACACTTAGATAACTGCTTGTTCAGCACTCCAGAGATCTATTCGCGTCGAAGAAGGATGAAATTGTTGTAAGTCTGTGAACAATATTTATTGGTTTTTGGTGAACATTCTACTAGTTAAATTTGGAAAAAAATTATTTTTATTTTTTTGGAAACGTTTTCAAACAAAGTGTTTGTGGTACATAAATCTTAAGTTTGGATCGCATATTTAATTGTTAATTATGGATTGAAATAATCCTCAAGTCCTCCAAAATTCTTCATAACATTCTGTGTAGCTGTCAGGAAATGTGCTTCTAAGAATATTCTCTATGATTTCTACTTAGAAAGCTATAAGGAAAATTGAACGTGAAGGTCTTCTAACTAAATTGGCATAGATAAATTGAACTTAATTATATGGTAATGTATATATAATTATACATTAAGATTCTACTCGTTTAGTTTAGGAATCTGGTTTTACGTTGGAGGGGCATTACCCTTTGTTTACTATTTGGAAATCATTTGTTTTTTTTTTTAATTCAGCCTTAGTGGATCAGCTGATTTATTCCTAATTACTGACAAGAAATTTGCTTTAAAGAATTTAAATTGTTTATACAATTATTTTGATCTACTGAAAACTTGCTTAAATTTCGTTTAAATAATAATCTATTAATGAAATGTCATCCAGCTATCGACATCTTAATATCACTGTATACACAATAACTATTAACATGTAATGTATTTTGTTTTTTTATTATACTTGGGTCATTGTTAATGACTGTTTTAGGGAGTTATCCATTTTTAAAAATGTTTCCAATAATAAAACAACACAGTCGACATATAACAATTTCAAAGTTCCATTTCATCAACCATGATTTGTTTTATTAGACATTTTGAAGATGGACGATTGTCTAAAACGTCTCAAAATTAAAAAACATCAGCAAGCTTTAAGGAGAATATCCTGGGTTCTTTTTCTAGCAATTTAATTAAAAATTATCTCATTTTAATTGGTCCTCAAATTTTTATAGTTCTCAAAATCAGTCGATTTAAATTTTGTTTTTCACCTGCAACATGTAGCTACATTGTGGTGCTCAATTATATTCCACATTCTAAACGTAATGATTCGTATTTCATTTTAAATCTTATCGTTCACTATTAACTTCACATCTCTTTTGTCGCTGATCTTGCTAAATCCTATTACCGTAAGCTTCACAGCCTAATATCACTCCGTCTCAATTCATTATCATTACTAAAACGGCCTTCTGTCTTAATCCATTAAATCCATCAGCTCTTCTTCCCGGGCAATCTTCCTCATCGCTTTAATGGAAGTCAATTAAATTTATATAATTTACAATTCTTAGATAAATGTTAGAATTAACGCAAAAGGAGGGAGTCGTTAAAAGTGTGGTTAGGAGAGCATTACTGGATGATATCTTTGATTTTATCTGTCTTAGCATGCATGTTTACGAGGGTCGTTTGAAAAGTCCGTGCAAAAATAAAAACTACTTATTTTTTTGGGGTAAACCTTTTTTATTTTTCAACATAGTCTCCTTTTAGGCTTATACACTTCGTCCAACGCTGTTGATCCCTCTAGTTTGTTGATCCCTTCCGAATAATAGGATTTGTCCAAGTCTGAAAAATAGCCATTCGTTTCCGCAATCACCTCCTCGTTTGAATAAAATCTTTTTCCCGCCAGCCATTTCTTCATATTGGGGAACAAATAGTAGTCCGAGGGGAGCCAAGTCTGGAGAATAGGGGGGATGTGAAACGAGTTGGAACCCTATTTCCATTAATTTTGCGACCACAACTGCTGAGGTGTGAGCTGGTGCGTTGTCGTGATGGAAAAGGACTTTTTTGTGGGCCAATCGTGGGCGTTTTTCTTGCAGCTCGGTTTTCAAACGGTCCAATAACGATGATTAATATGCGCCTGTAATAGTTTTACCCTTTTCCAGATAGTCGATGAGGATTATTCCTTGCGAATCCCAAAAGACAGTCGCCATAATATTTCCGGCTGAAGGAACGGTCTTCGCCGTTTTTGGCGCAGATTCCCCCTTGGTAACCCATTGTTTAGATTGTTCTTTGGTCTCAGGAGTGTAGTGATGTATCCATGTTTCATCCACAGTGACGAAATGACGCTTAAAGTCCTGCGGATTCTTCTGGAACAGCTGCAAACCGTCCTTGCAACACTTCACACGATTTCGTTTTTGGTCAAGCGTGAGCAATCGCGGCACCCATCTAGCGGATAGCTTTCTCATGTCCAAATGTTGATGCAAAATATTATGTACCCGTTCATTCGAAATGCCCACAGCACTAGCAATCTCACGCACCTTCACTCTTCTGTCATCCATCACCATATCATGGATTTTATCAATGATTTGTGGAGTAGTAACCTCAACAGGGCGTCCAGAACGTTCAGCGTCACTTGTGCCCATATGGCCACTCCGAAAATTTTGAAATCACTTATAAACTGTTCTAATCGAAGGTGCAGAGTCACCATAATGTTTATCAAGCTTCTCTTTAGTCTCCTGAGGCGTTTTGCCTTTCATAAAGTAGTGTTTAATCAACACACGAAATTCTTTTTGGTCCATTTTTTGAAAATCACTCGACTTCTTCGATTCAAACGAATGCCAAACACAAAGAAATAGACCGATCTGGTTGAAACTTGGTGTGTGTTCTTCCAAGAGATGCTACTAACTAAACATAACCTCGATACGCGCCAGTGGTGCTATCTCTCTGACTTTGCACGGACTTTTCAAACGACCCTCGTATTGTATTCCTGATCGGTCCACCTTCAGAGAGGTTGATTCATCATTCTGTTGTAAGAGAATTTGACTTTAATAATACGAGCATGTTGCAAGCTCTCTACAGTTTATAGTTTTCTTTTAAAGATTTTACTAATTTCCTCATTATTTATTTAACGATTAGAATAATATAACAATTATTTCCCAATACAAATGAACTAGGTATAATTCAGTATTGCCGACTTAAATTTGCGCGCCCCCTCTTATAAAGTACAACTCCAATTTCCAAAATTTTAAAACATTGCCTATGCTCACAGCATAAATTATATTATAGGTTTCATTAATTTTATTTCATTATTTTTATACAAAAAATGTTTACTGTTAACATTTTAAATAACACATGTTTATTCCCACTATGTAACCTTCCTCACTCAGTCAGCATGGTGAAGTGTACGATGCAGGCACAGTTGAAGTTAAATCCTCTACTCCCAACTAATTAATTGAGCTCTGATGATGGATGAAAATCCGAATCTGGACAGAAATTTAAACAAAAATACAATACGCGTACTATGGGACGATAAAGTTGGATACATGACTCACGTAATGTTAAGAAAATTATTGACATTATGCAAGTAATGTTTAATGTTAATGTCGGATGATGCAATCATTACATCTGCAGAGCTCATGGTCTTAAGTGAAAAAAAACATCATCAAAATCAGTTTCCAAGGTTTTGAGGTAAATGTTGGTTTGTAAATGAAATAGCCAATGATAGAATAGAATTTACGTCACAGATGGGTATCACAATTTTTCTATTGTTGATTCCATTTCTAAATAGAGGCCATTGTTTATCTGTTGGAAAATTTCGTTTTCTAAAAGTAAGTGTTGCGTGGTTTTAGATTTTTGAAATAGATTATGAAAGATTCATCCAAATTATGTGACTTCCTAAATGAAAACTGTTCGTTGTTTTAGAAAGTAGTGATTAAGTTCACTGTTTGAAGATTATATGAACATGAAAGTGGAATATTAAAAGAAGTACTGGAGTCCAGCATTTTCTTTGGAAAATGTGGAAACTCCTTTCTCTAAATGGAGGTTTTATGGGGGGGGGGGTAGAAATGAAATTTGGGGTTAAACCAACGCACACGTTTGTAGCTTCTTTTTTCTTTCCAAAACTAATTTAAGGCGCGTCAACATCTGTGGTCATAAGCGCCCGGTGTCTTTTTTCAGTGCACTACCGTGTTCTCTTAAACTTGTTAGAAGCTCCAAGGGGCTTAGCAGCGTGGATTCGTACCTGGAATCTTCGCGGGGAAATCCAGTACTTGTTTTGAAACTGGACTGTCTTAACTTATAAACCTTGACCAGGAAGATAAGATTATCTTCTTGTGGTGGAATTCCAGAAAGCCAGCCTTTTCTGTACATCCTGCTTGTGGCACCATTAGTGCGAGCTCCTCTTCTAGATCTCGACGGAGCCGAACTCCTAAGCCTGTGCAAGAACACTTTTACATGCTATGCCGATTCCTCTTTTTCCTGTTGAAACCTTATTCGATTCTTTAGCAGGTTCACGAGTTGCTTTTTCATACTTAGTGTGCTAGGATTCTTAGACAGGTTGTTGAGGGACTCCATATGTAACTTATATGGCCTAATTGAGACTTAATCGAACTGGGTAATGATTATTAACTATTTCACTTGGGATATCTACCCATCATTATCGATTACACATCCTTTTGTGTCAGCATTTATGAAACATTTTTGTTTAGTGAATATAAGTTGTAGCTTTCTTTGAAGAATTTGTTTCGATATATTACCTTCTAGAACGGATATCTGTGACATTTCTTTGGCTAGATGTATAGGTACATTAAGTTTAGAAATGTATATCTTAGATGCTTTAAGTAAAAGCAGTTATCATATGTTCGGCTGTCATGAACTTGCCAATGGCCTTGGTTAAAATACCAATTGACATTAGTTTCCAAATTTTTGTCCTTGCCCTACTTATTTGACCCTGTTTTCATCGCAGTACTATATATATATATATTTTTAATTTCTCTCACTTCCGGTAAAAGAAAGCGGTTGCGGTCGTTTGAAAAGCTTCCAAATATAATTTTTACCCAAAATTTATAGTTCGATATTAATTTTTTTTTTTTTTTGGTTAGTGAGTTGACATAATAAAAAAAACTATAGCTATGGAATCTAAACGCCTAAAATGGTGTGACCATCTAATGAGAATGGACGGAAATTGCTGGCCAAAAAGAGTACCTTCCAAAACAAAGATGCCAACGAGGTAGACCTAGAAAACGCTGGATAGAGGATGTAGAGTGTCAAGCATAGACTCTAGAGGACCTAGAAAATGAGATTGGCGGAACCGGAAATTATGGCTCTTGGGGACCATTGGGGGGTTGGAAAGAAAAGTTATTGTCGCTACATTAATAACTATTGTAAGCCAGAATTCATTCAATGTTTGTATTTCTTAAAACTATGTAATTTTAAATACTGAAACTATTCAAAAAGTGAGCAGAAACTGAAGCCAATACATGCACTCACATGGAGGTCACGTGGTTTTTGAATACAGTTCAATTAAACTATGTTAATAGTTGGATGGCCTTTCTCCGCTTTAAATTCCAATTGGTGATGTTCTCTTTCTCTGTAAATTATCGCGGTCCATTAAGATTAATGTTTGTTCTATAGATCTCGTTTATTTGACTGCTCATTACTATTTCCTACTCAGGCGCCACGGTAGCCGAACGGTTAGAGGCGAGACCTGCAAAGCTAATATGTATTGTGGCACTGGGTTCGATTCCCGGTCTTTAGCCCTTGGATTTTATTTAATGGTTAATAAAAGAAATTTACAGTAAAGTATGTTTGCTAGTCGCCTCCTTCCACGACACCTAATTTAGTAGTTGGACGTAAAGCCTGCCTGGAAAAAATAGGCAATTACTTTACTTTACTTACTATTTCCTACTCCTAGTGAGGAGATTGTGATTTGCAATCATGTCACTTCAAAACAAGGTTTTGTTTTTCTTTTGTGCCTTTTTTGGCATTGTCTTTCGCCATACTAGGTGCTTATCACTAGAATATCACTCACTCTCCATTCTTACTTATAAACACATTCGCTTCACACATTCATCCCTCTACTATATACAACTATTTACATAAACCACAACTAATGGATGGATCAGTACTCTATATTCCTGCCATCCTTATAGCTTAATCTACATTAATACCACGTAATCCTTCTCTAATCATTTTCTTGCATTCATTCTAATCGGTGCACTTATTTCAAAACAAGATAAGTGCACTACCATCTTCCGTACTATGTTCTCTCCTTACGAATAACACTGGACCAATACCAGACAGTGAGCTGAAAGAAGCTTCTAGGTAGAGGATAATCTTAACAGCCAGCAGCTAGATTCGAGCCCTGAAATCTCCGCGTTGAAAGCCAATAGACACCAACCTGTAAGCTTAATCCCATTCCTAGGATATCGCTAGTATAATACAAGTAGTATTAATTACACAGCTTTACCTGGAATTACAAATTTGAAAGAAGACCATGATCGTGGTCGTAGGCGACTTAAACAATAACAATTTCTAATATTAACCATTAAATAAAATCCAAAACACCTGAGGCAGGAATCGAACCCACTATAACGCAATACATCTTAGCTTTGCAGGCCTTGCCTCTAACCGCTCGGCTATCGTGCAACCTTCCAATTAGCAGTTTTACCTATCAATATATAATTAAGGATAACTAAACACATTCTTTCAAATTTAGTGTTAGTAAAACATTAAAATTGGAATGTAAAAATACCAAAAAAAGAATACCTTTTAAGTTTTTTTTTTTGTAGAGAGATCTCTGTTCGCTGTTTCTATTTACTGAATTGTAAACTGAAAACGTTTTTACAATGTTTACAATTTTTATGAGAGCGCTTATTTTTTTTGTTCTGTTCGCGTGACAGTTTCACAACAGTTTGGTTTTTTTTGTTCACGGCCAGCTGTCATCTAAATAAACAAATTACAACATTGCGGATAGGAGCTCTATGTAAACATAATAACAGTTTTAGCAATTATCTTTTTTTATTTTCCCTCTCTGTTTGTGTAAAGTAATCAAGTTAGCAGGTTTTCTGTTAACATTTATCTAATAAAAAAGGTAAAGTTTATTTTTCATTTTATTTTCCTTTTCTTAAGGCGATTAATAAAGAGGAAAATGAATCTTGTCTGAAAAGCCGTACTAATTTTTCCACCTGAGATTCTTATGAAGTTCTATCTCAAACGAATTTTCTTTGAGCTTTACTTGCTGTTGTTTTCTTTGAATATTTTCCAGATTAATTGTAACCATGTGGTTGTTAAAAGAGAACCTTCTCCATTAGGAACATTCTAAAACTAGTTTTTCTTACTTACCTAAATGGCGCAAAAACCCACTAATGAGTCTTGGCCTCCTCCGCCAGGCATCCTTATTTTGTGCGGCATCCATCCAGTTTGTGACGCTAAGTAATGAACTTGCGTCCGCGGCAACACCATCGATCCACACCTTTCTTAGACTGTGGATCTACTCGTCTTTCAGCACTCTCCTGGCTATCTCGCCTTCTTCCATTTTGATAACCAGTGTCCTTGCTCATCTTAGCTTTCCTAGTTTTATAAACCTTACCACATCCATTTCTCCTCATATAGGCTGTAAAGCTCCTGGTTTTTTTTCCTTCTTCTCCATATCTGCCCGCTCCTAACCGGGGCAATATATATTTTGCGGAGTATTTTTTTCTTTCAAACGCCAGGAGCTTCTTTTCATCTGCCTTTCTAGTGGTCTAGGTTTCCGAGCCATAGGTAAGAACTGGCCGTATTTCAGTGTTTTATAGAGTCCCCACCTTCGTCTTTCTTGAGATCAGGTTAGACCAGAGATGTTTGCTAAGAACAACTAGTTTTTCTGCTATTGATAATTAATGAGACTATTATTTTACTCAAATAATTGATGATTCTTAAGTAGGAAGTAAATAATACATTGATTAAGGACTGTGATAATAGCAATATAGATAATGATAATTTTTAATCGTGAATGCATTTTCTTGTTTTTAATTTTAAATACAATGAAACTCTTTTATCTTTCTTCTTTGTATAATATCTATTTCATCCCACTCAATTGCAGAAATTGACTTGCTTTTCATTCGACGTCAGGCAGCGCATTTCGATAAGTTTTTAAAAATTATAATTGCTGTTGAGATCGTCAGGAATTGTGCAGGTTTACTGCATTATTATGTGTTGTTTTTCTTCGTCTATGACTTATTCAAATACTTTTTTCTTTTTGCGATGAATTGTTTGTAGTCGACTTTCTAGGCTCTACCAATCATAGCTTATTACGTTTCTTAGTTCAATTAAAAAGACCGATTTCACTTAGAATCTCGGAGTGTATCCCCCCCACAATATGATTAGTGATTTTAAAGTCATAGGAAAAAAACCAAAAAAAAAGAAAAAAGGGGGTCCACCCTAATTTTATAAAAGAAAGTAATTTTTTGGCAAAGCCTTATAAATCTATTCTAGATTTTCTAACTATAACCCTGGTGAAGGTTAAAAAGATTCCTTCACCTGATCTTTTTTTCTTTTTTCTTATTTATAAATTACGTCATGTGTTTTTTTATACTTATCGATAATTTTTTTATTTTGTCAAATCGAAATCAAGTGTAAAATTCGTTTTTTATTTATTTATTTTTTTAAAGTAATTAATAATTAATTTTATCTTTTTTTTGCAATTACCTTGACATCATTACAGATTGGCATTTGTACACCTGTTTTGACCTAGTTTATATTGGATAATTCAACCATTGTATCTAGTTTACTCTCCCTGAGTTTAAGGTGTAATCCTTATTTATTAAGTTTAAGAATCTTTATCCAAAATGATGTAATAGTTAATACAATTTTCTGTAAGAATTCCACCTTGTTTTATAGAATTAAGTAATTTAAAGGTACTTATTATTTGTTTTATTTTATTTTTTTAAATTATCGTACTTAAATCATGTTTCGTTTTTCGAATTTTGATCGTGAGTATATTCTTAGTTTGTCCTTGATATTTTCTCATTTCAAGGCCGGAGAAGTGATGCAAATTGTTCAATGTTTGCCTAATTAATTTGCTAGGCTGAAGTCTCGACTATTTTACAATTATCAGCGCTGCCGTAGGAGGTCGTGCCTATCCAGGCACATTAGGAAGTGGTTATCCTGAAAAAATTAGAGCAGTAGCCATAGTTTCCCCCCCCCACTTCCGGGGGCAATAAAGTGCATCCAATCCGCTAACACTATGAAGGTTAAGCTGTATATTCTCAATAAAATGCGAGATAGTTTTTTAGTTGATGTAAGTTTTGCATAATTAATTGCTCTAGTATGTGCGTTTTATACTTAATATTCCATTATCGTATCGTACGCAAAACCAAGTAGAGCTGTTTTAGAGGAAACAAATTTCCCCTCAGAAACCTCCCCCTCCAAACAAATCGAAATCGTCACTTGTTTGAGATTTGCCTTTAATGCTGATTACACTTAACAAGTCACTCATATTTATATTATATTTTATTTATTAGACCGGAAATGTTGAGAAATTTTTACAAAAAAAATGAGATACGCGCACTCTAACGATCGATTCCAAGTTATTACGCAAAGTGCTTAGCCTGCAATAAAATTATCGATTGCATTGTAATTGAAATATCGATGCCTAAATTTTAATTTTTCTTCATTTATGATCTCATGGATTCATCACCTCCTCAAAGAGATGATCTAAGCTTTTGCAGCTCTGTTCCTTTGAAGATTCTCTCAAAAGTGGATTCTCACGGCCATTATAATTTTCCATAGTCACTTTTACGGTTTGTGTAGTGTCATTTTTTTTTTCTTCTTTCTCACCTGAAACCTGAGTCAGATCAGACAAAGAGTGTTCCTCCACACTACCGTACCGTATCAATACGATATGATATGGTAAACTGCAAACGAGTTAGACTACGTTGGATCTCTGTCGCACCATCCGCGACCACAAGACTTATCTTCAGGAGATACTGTGGCAAGAAATGAGAGTTTTGTCCATTATATTGCAACCTTCTTCTTAGCATAGAAGAGTGCTTCTACAGCCTCCTTAACCTACATTTCATTTCTTAAATATTCCTATTCTAACGGATACAAGAGTAAAGGAGATCATTATTACTGCCCGTAGTGCCTCAATTAACTATACTAATGGACTGATTTTGGAGTCAATTTAAATAGAATCTCTCTTTTAAAATGTTTGGAACACATGAAAGTCAGATTAAAGAATTGTCAGATTCTGAAAGTCAGATTATTGAATTCAGTCTTGATTAAAGAATTATTAACAATTTAACCGGATATTGAATAGTTTAAAAAGGAAGGTTATCTCATTTGGACCTGAGGAAAAAAATTACAGAGTTTTGAGATCGCATTTAGTATCTTTTACAGTGTATAGAGAATTAACATTGTTTCGAAAATGAATCTACGAGACCTATAAAAACAAGCATATTATGATTTAAAAAATTTAAAATAAAAGTAAGTTACAGTGACGTTAAGAACAGAAATATTTTAGCCAGACTAATGGCATCTAGCCAGAATTTATTATTTAAAAGTTTTTCAACTTTTTGTAATTCTATTTATTTGAGTTCATGTAATAATCACTAGATAGAGTTACTGTTAAAAGTAATTATAAAAAATTGAAGATTAGTTCCCGCAGAATCCTTGGTTCGAATCCAGGTGCCGGTCATTGGATTTTTATCTTCCTAGAAGCTTCTTACAACCATCCATTGATGCGAGTGTTGTCCTTAACGAGTAAACACAGTGTCGGAAGCCGGTGGTGCACTACAAAGAAAGACTAGGGCGCCAACAACCTTAAATGTTAGGCGCGCCTTTGTTTAAAAAATAAATAAATAAATTAAATTGGAGTAGGAAAATTAATGAACTGGAGCGTGCATGAATTATGGAGATTGCAACTTTTTAAGATACGGGTTATCCTTATGCACTTTTCAACTAAATATTTTTAGATCAAAACGTTAACGTCTCTATTTTCAGAATCTTAACAATTTTGTAACTTTTCTATTTCCCATTCTTGCAACAGCTGTAAAATTTCCACGTGGTTTGACTTCATGTTTCTACCCATTATACTTATTTATTTATAGATGTATTTGTATTTATTACTCGTTACACTAACATTTTGTACTGGGGGGGGGGGGCAAAGTCCGTGCAAAAATAAAAACTACTTAATTTTTTGGGGTAAACCTTTCTTATTTTTCAACATAGTCTCCTTTTAGGCTTATACACTTCGTCCAACGCTGCTCTAGTTTGTTGATCCCTTCCGAATAATAGGATTTGTCCAAGTCTGAAAAATAGCCATTCGTTTCTGCAATCACCTCCTCGTTTGAATAAAATCTTTTTCCCGCCAGCCATTTCTTCATAATGGGGAACAAATAGTAGTCCGAGGGAGCCAAGTCTGGAGAATAGGGGGATGTGAAACGAGTTGGAACCCTATTTCCATTAATTTTGCGACCACATCTGCTGAGGTGTGAGCTGGTGCGTTGTAGTGATGGAAAAGGACTTTTTTGTGGGGCCAATCGTGGGCGTTTTTCTTGCAGCTCGGTTTTCCAAACGGTCCAATAACGATGAATAATATGCACCTGTAATAGTTTTACCCTTTTCCAGATAGTCGATGAGGATTATTCCTTGCGAATCCCAAAAGACAGTCGCCATAATCTTTCCGGCCGAAGGAACGGTCTTCGCCTTTTTTGGCGCAGATTCCCCCTTGGTCTCAGGAGTGTAGTGATGTATCCATGTTTCATCCACAGTGACGAAACGACGCTTAAAGTCCTGCGGATTCTTCTGGAACAGCTGCAAACCGTTCTTGCAACACTTCACACGATTTCGTTTTTGGTCAAGCGTGAGCAATCGCGGCACCCATCTTGCGGATAGCTTTGTCATGTCCAAATGTTGATGCAAAATATTATGTACCCGTTCATTCGAGATGCCCACAGCACTAGCAATCTCACGCACCTTCACTCTTCTGTCATCCATCACCATATCATGGATTTTATCAATGATTTCTGGAGTAGTAACCTCAACAGGGTGTCCAGAACGTTCAGCGTCACTTGTGCCCATATGGCCACTCCGAAAATTTTGAAACCACTTATAAACTGTTCTAATCGAAGGTGCAGAGTCACCATAATGTTTATCAAGCTTCTCTTTAGTCTCCTGAGGCGGTTTGCCTTTCATAAAGTAGTGTTTAATCAACACACGAAATTCTTTTTCGTCCATTTTTTGAAAATCACTCGACTTCCTCGATTCAAACGAATGCCAAACACAATGAAATAGACCGATCTGGCTGAAACTTGGTGTGTGTTCTTCCAAGAGATGCTACTAACTAAACATAACCTCGATACGCGCCAGTAGTGCTATCTCTCTGACTTTGCACGGATTTTTCAAACGACCCTCGTACAATTTACTCCCTCTTGTTATCCTGATTGTCTTGCGATTGTAACTGAATCCGAGTATTTCTGGTTACAGTACAAAGAGGACACGATGCATGGATACATAGGATTTCTTATACTACAGTAATAAATTTATTAAATATATAAAATACAGATTTATTTAATTTTTAATATACTATAGTACAGGCTCCGCCCACACAGTCTAAACCTAAGCTAAAGCCACTAATAGATGATAATTATTCACGCGGAGATCTTGGGTTCGAATCCAGCTGCTGGCACAGGCTACCTTTTATACCTCACTGTCCAGTGATTGTCGTGAGTGTCTGTTACGAGAGGAGATCACTCGTGGCTGCCGAGCGCTGAAAACAAAAATCTCCGGGCGCCAAAGACTTCAGATGTTACCGCGCCTTGAAATAATAATAATAATAAATTATCTTTTTCTGCAACCATGTAGGAATGTTCTCATTACTCAATTAAAATCAGCTGTGTAATGCCCAACTTTACCTCACTAGTGGGGATAAATTCCCATTAGTGTCACTTTCCTCACAAGTGAGTGAAAAAACTTTATTGTGCTTCCTTGATATAAGAAGTTTTGTTATTAAATATTTTCTGTAAAACTTTAATAAGCTTATTTAACGTAACTAAATAATTAAAAAACGAATATTAAAAAATAAAATAAAAATTGAAAGGAATATAGAAATAAAAATAATACTTTAATAAATAATTAGATATTTTTAATTATAACAGTTAAACAGGTTATAGTGTTACCTTATAGAAATTTAAAATGGATTCTAGTGATTCCTGTTTAGTTTTTTTTTTAGTTAATAACCCTAATGGTTGCAGAAAAAATATAATATTTAACTCGAGTGTAAAGTATTTTCCTCACACTCGGCAATTTGCCCTTGCACTCGCCTCGCTTCGCTTGCTCGTGCGTGCAAACCCTGCCTCGTGTGAGGAAAAGTACTACTTTCCACACTTGTTAAATAAATAACTATTTCCGTGTTAAGACAGTTTTTCAATTGACTTCATTGCAGAATTAACAGAAACAATAGGTCATCCAATTTGTTGAATTGAATCATTTGGTTGTTTTAAAACTTGAATCTCATAATGTTGAATCTGGTCAATTGAATCAGTAAAGTGATTTTTTTTAAAAAAGGGAATTAAATTGGAGCTTTTAATTTAATGTAAAATGATACTTTTATAAAATAAAGTTGTTTCAAAGAAACAAAAAAGAAAAAGAACCAGCTGAGAGCTTGGAAAATTAGGTGAAGCAACAGGTGTGCAGGTTTTGGTTCAGTTCTCCTGCAATGGATTTCCCCCAACAATCTATCAGCTGACGCTTTTCTTTCACAAATAGATCTTGTAATTGGTTTTTCACGGATTTATTTTTATTATTTTTGGGGGGGGGGCATTTTCTTTTTAAAATGTACTATAAATACGTTATTACCCGAATATATTCGGGTAATATAGATAATTTATTTTATTAATACTCGTAAAAGGAATAGGCCGGAAACCCCTTAGAACGGTGGGGGAATAGGAGACTGGTGGACGCGGAGGCCGTGAGAGGGGAGAGACGGGGACAGAGTATTGAAAGACTTCATGTGAGACGGACGTCCATTATACGGTCAATACCGGATTTTTTAAGGAACTTTTTCTTAAGGACAAAATAGGCAAACAGAGGTACCCTGCCAGCGTACCTGTCTGGAGGAGTTTTCTCAGGCAGACCACCTCGGAGGGATTTAGGGAAACGCCTACCACCTACGTGGACGACCGGAAGTGAGGCTTCTTTAGAAAACTGCGAAAACAAAGCTGTAAGATCATTTTGTAATATTGGCCAATAGTTAATTATTAATTTAATAAACTGTATTTGTCATTTTTTTTTTTTGTATTTGGGTTTTTTCACTTTATTATAAATACATATTGCGTTTTGCGTTTGATATTAACTTTTATTGTTCTATTTTTTTCTTGTTTCTGTTCATTGTTTTATTATTTTATCCTTTTTTTTTGTGGTTCGCTGTTACCACTTTATTAACAGCGTGGCGCTCAACGGTTACCGGTTTTTGAATTAATTTCTTCCCTGATACTTCTGCTTCCTCTTCGATTCCTTTTTTTTTGGTCATTTAAGCCGCCCACCCCCTTCTCCACTGAGCGATGTCAGGCTTTAATCATTGCCACCAAGTTTTGGGGTAATAACGTTTACTGGTTACTCTACACCATAGATAATGTACTTAGTTATAATATACAGGTATATTGTGACACACAATTCCTCCTGTTTTTACACGAAATCTGTTAAACATTTCCAATTATAGTTGGCTAGACTGTGTACCATTCTCCTCCAGAATTTATTTGGTTAGCACTTGCCAGGAGTCTTGGTTAGGGTTCACCCTGTAGAGGTCACCAAAATAGTGCTGGTTTCGTTTCGGTGCTGGTATGTTGAACTCTAAATCTCTTTGAGCGTGATTGATTTTTTATTTTTTAGTGACCCGTTTTTAAAAGAACCAGACGTTGTAAAACTGTTAGCGTCGAACCCCCCCCCAAAAGGCACGTTTTTTTGGAGTGTACCACCACCATTAGAATTAGTTTTTTATTTTTATGAATTACTAGCTGTACCCGTTCACACGTTGCTGTGTTTGAACAAAAAGGCAGTTTTGATACCTCAAACATAATTTATTAATGACCAAATGTATACAATACATCGAAATGAAAATTAACAATAAAATTACCCCTACTTCAGAGTACAGTAGTGTCCTTGCAAAGGTATCATTTCTACATAATGTGAAAAATTCAGTTAATGTTGTTGGCGGTGGTGACATTGCTCTTGCACGTACATTTTCTGATGTAAAATACACACGCTGTCCATTTTCAAGATGTACAGCTAAATGAACAACCGTTGAATATCGTTGCATGAATGGAAAATGATATACAGGTAATACGCCATACAGCCTCATTGCTACTTATGAAGCGTCCCAGTTGATATTGGGTGACTTCATCGTTAGATGCAGTTGTATTTTCCATTCCAAACACTGCCATATCGCTTCCTTTGTTCACATATTTGCAAATATATTTTCTAGCTTTCACTAAATTGCAGTACCCAATATTTATGTGTGCGTTATACGTTTTTAGTAGTAATGGAGAATATGGTACTACCCAACGATTATCAACATCAATAGTATTGTTGAGTTCTTTTAGTTTAATGGATTTTCCACCATCTTCGGTATAATTTATTCTCGTATTAATAATTGCAAAAAACTGTTTTTCATAGTTTTCATGGTTACACTTTCAACAAATATTACTAATTAAATGTTATTTTGATATTTTTGGGATATTTGTTCGGGTGCGCCTAGAGCCCCAACTCTGATTTAAAAAAAAAAAATCCAAAAACCTTCCCGGGGATATACGAGGGTCGTTTGAAAAGTCCGTGCAAAGTCAGAGAGATAGCACTACTGGCGCATATCGAGGTTATGTTTAGTTAGTAGCATCTCTTGGAAGAACACACACCAAGTTTCAGCCAGATTGGTCTATTTCTTTGTGTTTGGCATTCGTTTGAATCGAGGAAGTCGAGTGATTTTCAAAAAATAGACGAAAAAGAATTTCGTGTGTTGATTAAACACTACTTTATGAAAGGCAAAACGCCTCAGGAGACTAAAGAGAAGCTTGATAAACATTATGGTGACTCTGCACCTTCGATTAGAACAGTTTATAAGTGGTTTTAAAATTTTCGGAGTGGCCATATGGGCACAAGTGACGCTGAACGTTCTGGACGCCCTGTTGAGGTTACTACTCCAGAAATCATTGATAAAATCCATTATATGGTGATGGATGACAGAAGAGTGAAGGTGCGTGAGATTGCTAGTGCTGTGGGCATCTCGAATGAACGGGTACATAATATTTTGCATCAACATTTGGACATGACAAAGCTATCCGCAAGATGGGTGCCGCGATTGCTCACGCTTGACCAAAAACGAAATCGTGTGAAGTGTTGCAAGGACGGTTTGCAGCTGTTCCAGAAGAATCCGCAGAACTTTAAGCGTCGTTTCGTCACTGTGGATGAAACATGGATACATCCTGAGACCAAAGAACAATCTAAACAATGGGTTACCAAGGGGGAATCTGCGCCAAAAAAGGCGAAGACCGTTCCTTCGGCCGGAAAGATTATGGCGACTGTCTTTTGGGATTCGCAAGGAATAATCCTCATCAACTATCTGGAAAAGGGTAAAACTATTACAGGTACATATTATTCATCGTTATTGGACCGTTTGAAAACCGAGCTGCAAGAAAAACGCCCACGATTGGCCCACAAAAAAGTCCTTTTCCATCACGACAACGCACCAGCTCACACCTCAGCAGTTGTGGTCGCAAAATTAATGGAAATAGGGTTCCAACTCGTTTCACATACCCCCTATTCTCCAGACTTGGCTCCCTCGGACTACTATTTGTTCCCCAATATGAAGAAATGGCTGGCGGGAAAAATATTTTATTCAAACGAGGAGGTGATTGCAGAAACGAATGGCTATTTTTCAGACTTGGACAAATCCTATTATTCGGAAGGGATCAACAAACTAGAGCAGCGTTGGACGAAGTGTATAAGCCTAAAAGGAGACTACGTTGGAAAATAAAAAAGGTTTACCCCAAAAAATTAAGTAGTTTTTATTTTTGCACGGACTTTTCAAACGACCCTCGTACCTAATAATTTCCCAAACTCTCACGGCGATTGGATGTATGGTTTTTGAATCTATCGAGTACAAACAAACAAACACACATTCATTTTTATATATATAGATTATTATTTTTTGCAAATGCGTTTTAGGTAAATCGTTTTTCAAGAGTCACCAATAAACCAATAGCAATAGTTGAGAGTATTAAAAAAAATCGATATTATCGATTCATTAATGGAAATTGACCGGAAACGATTATATCGCTGTTCAAAAAAAAATATTCTATTTTTGAGATTTTTTTTGTTGCTTTCTCGAATACATTTTTTTGAGGGGGTGGAGCATGGAGATAAACAGGAAACTAAACTAAAAAAATTAAATTAAAAGTACTCGATTTATTTTTTATCTATCAGCAACCTTTATCTCAAGTTAAAAGTTATGGTACACTTCATGTATAAAAGGGTTTTTGGTAGCTAAATAAATATTTGTATTAATAATTTAAAGTTAAACAAAAATAAAAGGGCATTTTGAAAAATGCATTTTATAATTATTATTTTAAATCTAGGTCATTTTTTAATAATACTTTTTTTTTTTTCTTCAAATGCTTGAGACTCTTTTCAAAGTATTGGTAACGTTGATTTTATGATCGCCTTTTTGATTTCTTAAAGCCTTTTTAGTATAGGATTTAATTTATAAATCCATGGATTTAGACCAGCTTTCTTATTTGCCGAGTCCATTTTGAAGTCAGTGCTCCACTTTCGTTGCATGCACTAGTGGCCGCGCCGTCGCTTTATTGATTTCTTAATACAATCCACTCTGGCTGCTGTAGTGTCGATGAAGATACATCTCTTTTTTATTATTATTATTATTATTATTATATTATATTATATTATATTATATTATAATCGCGTCAAATTATCTGGATCAAGTTTCCATCAAAATGGTTTATTGAGAATTGATGTGCATGTGTGCATCATTAAGAACAATGGCTAAAACAGGAAATCGAAGGGAGCTATAACTGTAAATTTACTCCCCCTACAGGGAATCTGACATTAACTTAACGATGAACCCCCTCCTGCGACCGGAAATGCCATTTCACTAAATGAAATAGCGGTAAGAGAAAATTGCCTGCGTGTGTTCACCACAAGATTTTGGATTTTCTAATTTTCCTCTGCTGAGGAAGTGTCGTTGAATATATGGCACCATTCTGGAAGGAGGCAGATGGAGGATAAGGTCCAACAAGGTCCTTCTGGTCAGGACCTCGTTGGCCTTATCAAACAAGGAAGGATTAGATGGTTAGGTCACTTGGAGCGAATGGGTTGGAGGAAAGAATAGCCAAGAAACTCTTTCTTGGACATCCAGGAGGGGCTAGGAGGAGAGGGAGGCTCCGGGTGTTGAGCAGGATCTGAGAGATTTGGGCTTGAGAAGATGGAGAAGAGTGGCCTAAGAGAGAGAGAGATGAATGGCACAGCATTATTGAGGTGGCCAAGGTCCTTCATGGACTGTAGTGCCAAGCTAGAAAAAGTAGAAGTGACGTCGGCCTTGAGGTCACTTCATCGTATGATAGAACAGGAAATCCTTCGAAGTCACTTTATAGGTATCCTGTGTGTGTGTTAGCCGCCCTTATGATTGGTCATCGTTGGTTGGTTCTCATTCAGTTCTTTCAGTTGTTTATGGGTTGGTTGTAATCGCATTTATTATTTTCAACGGGCAGTAATTAAAAAAAATAATAATTGAGAAATGGTCCGATTTTTCCATTGGCTATTTTTTTTTTTTTTTTTTTAATTTATTTTGTAATTTACAATCTGTATAAATATATACAATAAGTAAATAGCAGATGAATGAGATGAACTGGTGCAGGAAGAGCAGGAGGAGAGTAGCACTCTATGTGAGATAGGGGAATGTGAAGAGGAGAATTTGAGCAGGAGAGAGGAGAGATTTAGTTCTTCAGACTGTAAGGAAGTCGCGGGGCCACTGGCGATTTAGTGGTCGAGTAGTATTGTTAGGGATGTCAGAGGAGGCGAGAGACTGTACAAGAGGATTAGAGCTAGTCGAGAGAGTAGGGTGGAACTTGCGCTATTTCGTCTTAGCGTGTTGGCCTATGAAGGGAATGTTGAGGTCGGTGTGAAGGGTGAGGTTAGTTACGTAGAAAGGAGCGTCAGCTATCTGTCGGAGGAGTTTTGACTGAAATGTCCTGTACAGTCCGTACGTTTGTTGCTTTGGCTGAACCCCACAGCTCTAGTCCATAAGTCCACATAGGTTTGAGGATAGTGCTGTATAGTAATCGTTTGTGTTCAATGGATAATTTGGAGCGTCGTCCAAGTTGGCTATTTTTAAACTTTTTAATTTTCTGGGATGTGAGGAATTGACCTACAATCCCATTTTTTTTTTTGTAATTATAAAACTAAATAGCAAGTATATTGCTCTACATTATTAATCCTCATTCTTTCTCACTTATGATTGCGAATCATAAATTGAAAAATAAGTTGATTCGTTGAAAAATTGAGCCACTAATAGTGCAGTCGGAAAATAAGGGGCATCCTGCATTGGTCCGGAAATGTCTGCAGGAAGAAAGATACCAAGTTTCCCCATTTTGGCGCCTTCAGCTTCGGCTGCCAGACGATAAAACACTGTCATATTTCCGGTAAATGAGTTGTAAGCTTCTTTTTTCGAGTAATTGTCTCAACTTAGTATTGAAAATAATTCCTTAAAATATTGGTTATATAATAATAAATTACTAGTTACGTAATTCTCATTGTACTAATTACAGTAAATTTCTCAGATTTAAGTAGATTAGTTCTACAGACTCCCTAATTGTATCCTTGAAAATAATTAATTAAAACCTTTTTCTTCTCCTTTAAAAAGCTATCTCGACGCCTTACAGGTTATGAGGTTATATTAATAACGCATAACGTACCTGTATTGCGGGTTAAGTCTTCACACTTACCCCCCTTGTGTGACCACGCCATATTAGAGTAAAAAGTTAATCTGTATACATATCTCTTCTCTTACAGTTTTCAGTTCTCTTACAATAAGAGTTACCGTCTAGACTTGATTTATAGCACTGGTAAGAGATTGGTTTCTTTAACATGCAACATTATCATATCTTTTTTGTAAGTTGTTCTAGTTTGTAGCAAATTAATGTTATTTTGGGTGCTAAGTTTTGTTGGTTAATTTTAAAATTACAATTATGTTTCTCCTAATACTGTTATAATTATAATTGCCCCTTTTAATTAATTATTAATTATTTGTTGCATCAAAAATTTCATTTTATTTCATTTTTTTAAAGGTAACTTCAAATCATAAATACCTTATCTCTCTTATAAACTAGACACTTCAATACTTCAGCATTTCTACAATGTGTTTTTAGATGATTTCTATGGTATGATTAGGGAATTTTACTACAGTGATCTATCTTGTTTTCTTATTTAGTAAGCAGAATTCTGTTTAGCAAGATCACCATCCCTGCGGCTATACTGAATATATCCCCTCCTGTTCTAACTCATCTAATACGCTTACGTCAGTAAAAACAAGTAGTTCGTGTCCTATAGTTTTAGCATTCACCCAGCGAAACTCTTGCTAACTCATCTCTTAAACCAACGGAAGAAAAGAGAGTATTGCTGAAGAAGTTAGAAGATGAATGAAAAATTTAAAAATTCTTCCGAAACTATTAATTAAAAAATTAATCAGTGGTTTTTCTTGGGGATGTTGAAGTGTGGGTCCAAAACATTTTTTTGGTAGATGTATTTCTGTTTTTTGATTTTTAAATCCTAGACGTTTCGGCAATTTTATTGGAATTATAATATTATAAATCTGTCTAGAATTATAATAAGGTCAACTACATCACAATAACTGTTATCAACGACTGTTTGCTCGAACTCGTTGGCCGGAACTCAAGCAAATACTGCCCATTATTTCCTCGTCCATTGCGACGTAATTTCGTCTTCATTTCTTTTAGGTTGCCAAAGTTCTAGCGATTCTAAAACTATCGAACAGTGGCTGTTCACTATTCTTTTCTGTTATAGTGTCACAAAACAAAGGCTCTAAGGTTAATCGATTGAAACCTGAGAAGAGAAAAAAAAAAAGGTCTAATTAGCCGATTTGAGGTCCTAGAAGAGGTGAAACCACACACTAAGCCTAAGCAATTTCTCAGGCATTGTCTAGGCATCATTAAATACTGCCAGATTTATAATCTAATCCATTACAGTGGGTGCTGATTGACGGTAGTGGTCTCTCGACTACTTCGCGAAGTCTTAAATCGCTTGTTCTCGTCGTACCTCTGTTACTCTATTACTTTTTAGTTGATTGTCCAAAGGAGCAAGTTCTTATTCAAACTGGAAACTTCCTTCATTCAGGAGTGGAGGTTGACTGTTTTATTTAATCGCGATGGTGCCAAATTTTTTTTTTCCACTTCGAATTTACAACAGGAAACGCCTTATTCCACTATCTTGACTATAATGTTTCCGTTAATATTCATTCTCTTCGGAGCTTCTTCCTGGCGGATGTGCCCAGTTTAAAAGTTGAATACAGGTTTATAGTGAGCATAAAACAATAAACTTGAAGCAGAACTTCTTTTTTTTTTACAAATAGAAATAAAACAAAACGTTTTACATTTACATATTTTTAGTTTTCATTTTTTACAAAAACTAAAACTCTATTTAAGGAAAAAATAATGTTTTCATGATTGTCTTGTCGGCATGTTTATGTTGATACTTTGGTGTGAATGTTGCAGTTTCTTATTTGCGCTTTCTGGTGTATTTATCACAATACCTTCCTCAGATATTCTAGTTGATACGTAAATTTTTACTATTTTACATCTATTCCACCAACGATACCACGGTGTTATGTGCTCTTTAACGAATAAATACAATGCATATGAATAACCGATAAGTGTTGTAGTTAAAACTAATATTAATACAGATTTTACATAAACAGTTCCTAAACCAAGCGTTGGTCTTTCTTTTGAAAAATGCTTCAAACCATAGATGGATATTGAGCACAGTACCATGGTTAGTGTGGTCAAGATGCACATGGCTATTAGATCCGTTTTCAAGAGGATACGATGTGCTGGATGTCTTACCCAGATCCTACAAAAAAAACAAATAAAAAAGATAGAATAAAAATTTAATGAATGAAAAACTTGAATCTATCAGAATAAACTAAGGGTCTAACCCAGGAACCCACAGCATGGAAGGAAGTATGAAAAAAGACGTAACAAAAGAAATAGGGGGCGTAATAAGGGAATATAGAAGCAAACAGGAACTAGAGAATACAGGTATACAGAAAATACACTTGCTAATCGAGCGCCCTCAGTTTAGAAGATGAAACCTTAAGATAAAATACCTAGCCTGCGAGAAGTACCCAGAAGGAGAATAAGAAGATAGAGACATATCTGTGACTAAGAAATGTGATTTTAAGTGGTAGAAAATGGTTCTGGATCGTCAAGAATGGAAAAAGAAGGTCTATGTAGGCGAATAACTCACTGCTTTCTGAATAATGAACATGAATCGCAAAAGGAAATTTTGTAGCTAAGGATGAAGTAGATGGAAATGGGTTATGTTATATTTAAATGGGTTCTGGGATATCTCTAAATTAATTTCTAACAACTGTCAACATCCGATTGGGTTGCCTTAGATAGTGACCGACGTAAGTATTTGAATTGGCTATCTATTTATTTAATTTATTAAAAAGGAAGCCACAAATAAGCCCATTTTGGCTTCAGTGCCTGCATAATCAAGTATCTGATCCATAAAGCATAAAATTTAATCTAATCTGTAGAAAATCATCGGAATATTTCATAAAATCTATTATTGATTATAATCAAAATAAGGAAAAATCTTAACTCACATTTTATTAAATATATAAAATAAGATACATTTAATGATACACACAAAAATAATAATAGAAAAATACATAAAGTATCAAAAATATATGGTAAACAAAATTTCTCACTTATCTATACAGTGCATTTTCACTTCAATAATATATAAACAGAAAACTTTTTTGCAGTTTTCCCGAATACAAAAAATAAATAAATAAATAATAATATAAATCAAAATTGAGTTTCCCTTTTTCCGTTCTTTTTGATTAAAAAACAACTGATCATGAGCAGAAACTGTTTTACGCTTCGCGTACTGGCGAGGTAATAGTCACGGATTGGTGCAGAGGCAGCGATTGTTGTAGTTTCCGATTGGAGGTTTCTGGATTTTGTTTCAACAGTTCATCTTGCGATATCCTGGATGTGGACACAACAATCTTTATAATCATACATCTGGTCCACCATCGGTACCATGGTATTATATGATCTTTAGCCATTAGATATAATGAGGTTAAATAGCCAATGATTATGATGGCTAAAAACATTATTAATACACCTTTCGTATAAACGGATGGTACACCAATTTTCTGTCCTTCTTCAACAAAATATTTCAAACCAAATATGGATACTGAACACAATCCCATGGTAACCGTTGTCAGAATGCAGGCCACTATTAGATCTGATTTCATAAGCATACGATGGGCTGGATGACGTACCCAGATCCTATAAAACACAAGAGAATAATAAGTAAGGTTAGATAAATGAACAAAACGGAAGTTATTTCTTTTTCTTGGTCGTCGTACATAGGTGGTGGGGTGAGAGGGGGAAACCCCTTTAAAATCAACTCATTAAATTGACATTTCCGGTCCAAAAAATTGTTGCACCCCATTCGAAATATCAAATTAAGAACCCTTCCGCAATTTTTCGTATTGTAAGTTATGGCTGCTCACACTAACGCCATACAAAACACTCATTTTGTAAACACCATTTTTCGGATGTAATTTTGCCAAAAACAGATATTTCCCGTAAAAATTGAAAATTTAAAAATCTACACGATCTTAATATAGTTTTTTTTATTAGTAAAAAAATAAATAAATAAATAAATAAAAGTCATATTGTGAAATATTACACAAAGTGACTCAGTATTAACTCAGTAAATATGTGTCTTTATCTGTTACGTTATATTTTTTCACTGAATTTTAAATTTGTGTGCAATAAATATAGATATAAAAAAAAAAATGAAGTAAAATTCATTTGAAGTGTGCCCAGATGATACGCGTAGTATTTTAAAAGAGATCATGAGATAGGTGCTGTTATAATATTACACTGTTATCAGTTAGTAAGGTTAGTCTGTTTGTTTTGTTTTATTGGAGTCCATTGATAAAACGTTTTGCTATTAATTTACATTGATGTCAGTTATTTTTTTAATATATCTTTTTTTGTATTTATCTTTACTTAATTTTACTTTCAACTTAAATATAAACTAAACATAGTCTTATAATGAATATGAATGAGGTTAAAATTTCATAAATAATTTCCATCAAGCTGAAAAAACAACTTCAGCTGCCCTAAAACGAAGTTATCTTTTGATGTTTTGACGGATTATTTAAAAAAAAAAAGAGCAAACCATCTGGCCCCAAATATTACTATTACTGGTAACGTTTAGAACGATTCTTGTAAAATATTATTCTATTTATTTAAATTTATGTAAAATATATATTCTGTGAAAAGCTTTAACCTTCGAGAAATAATTTGTAAGTAAAAGAAGGTTTAATTATGGTGAATTGTGCAATAGTGGAGATTAGCAGTGCAGCTGTATATTGTTATGTCTTGTAATCTAACAGGTGAAATATAGTCTAATAATCTACATATTTCTAAATTTTGGTCTTGATATATCTTTTATTTTGTTTTTAATTTCGGGTAGTGTAAGTGTCCTGTTTCGTTAATTGAGAATGAGGATAATTGAAAGTGATAAATAGATGTGGATCTAGGATAGGATCTCCCGCTACTGTTCAAGAAGAAGAATTAGTGTTGGCCAAGCTTAGGGGTGGAGTTTTTATTGGGCAGAATGATAATTATAAAGGGTTGGGCACAAAAGTACTGTTGAGTTCATATCTTGAGTTTGATAAATTGAGCTGATATCTTGGGTAACAAATTTAGAGCATTTTTGTGGGCAAATGTTTGATAATTGGGTTAGCCTGATAATCAAATTGTTGAATACTCATAATTACGGTAAAATTTAACTAAATTCTTAACATTTATAAGGCTCACTGCAGATTTTAGTGTTGAAAAATCAAAAATAAATAAACTTTTCCCAAAATACTTTAACTAATGACACTTTTTTTTCCGTTTCAGGTGAGTATTTTAAACAAGAATCTTTTTCAATTTCCAAAAGTAGTTATGGTAAGTGTCCTTTTTTTTTTTTTTAATTATTTTGATAGTCAAATCATTTTTTGCTGTTTTGAGAACTTGTTTATATTTTTCTTCCGGCTTAAGACAAGTTCCCCTGTGTAAAACCGGAAATAGTGTACCTATAGAGTAATCTCATAGTGGCGGCTATTTCTAAACTAATCATTTCCTGGTTCTTCGGGGGTCTCCCTCTCTTAAAGATCAGGAGGAAGGGCTACTACACTTTGTTAGCTTCAAAATATGGCCGAACCGTCTCGGTTTTTTATCGAGTTATACCCATCAGTTTTTTCACATTTCCAAAATGACTGGATACGGCTTTAGTATATAGTATTATCAATTCACTCCAGTAATTCTAGATTGGCACAACTTATAGAGATTGGTAGACCTGTTATCTTAAGAGTTTTATACAGCTCTTCTCTACTCCTCCGCAAAAAAATATATTCGCATAAATTAACCTTCAAGTTAACCATCATTATAATTAGTATCATTTCCATGAATTCGCAAGATCCGTAAACATTGCGTGCAATTGATTGAAGTTACAATTTGAAATATTTTGAAATCTCGGGTACTTTAAATATTAAAGTAAATTATAAATTATAGTAAATATTGTTTATATACATCGCTGTAATAATAATTTGCTAAAATAGGTTATTTGAAAAACTGGTAATTGATCAATTAATGGTAATTCTATTTAATTGTACTTCAACTTATTAAGTAAGTACTGCGATTGTAAAGTATATTTTCATTTTTAATTTGATTTTATTTCTTAAACTTCCTGAGTAAAGGGATAAAATGAAGGATTTTCGGAGAACTCATCTTCGTGGGTTGGATTTTAGAAAAAAAAAAAAAAATGCGGATCCGGAAGTACTTTAGATTTATCCCAAAATTGCCCCAAAAAGTTGACTTTTTTTTAAGGCATTACTATGGACTACAAAAATTACGGTCTACCTTTTTGCAGTGTGTCTTACAAAGAGCGATTCTACCATCTGTGGTTAATTCTATAGTTTTTTTAACTAAACATTTTAGGTAATAAATTATGTAAATTGGTCAATAAACACTTTTTGAACAATTAGTAAACTTTAAAAGAATGCCATTTTTGTGGGGTGTGCCCAAATAAGATAATACTATATATATTGTTTTATTGAACAACAAATTTCGACAATATTCTTGAAGTATTTATTATTGTTATTTAAAATACTTAAAGATAACTTATTCAAAATTAAATTGATTTAGTAAACATAACAGCATCACGCCACTGTTTAAAAGGAAAAACATTTTGTAATAAAACAGTAAAGTAACAAAAAATATTTTTTAAAAAAAGGAAAATATAGGTTAGAAATGTTATAACTTTGGTGGCGATTTATCCAGGAATTTTTTGACGCTAGGGATGGTCGTAAATGGGAAAGCGAATGAAAAGCTAGATAGCTTTTTGAAAGCTCTTTTAAGTCCTGCAATTTAAAGCGCTCACCGTATAATCTTGCGACTATATACGAGGGTCGTTTGAAAAGTCCGTGCAAAGTCAGAGAGATAGCACCACTGGCGCGTATCGAGATTATGTTTAGTTAGTAGCATCTCTTGGAAGAACACACACCAAGTTTCAGCCAGATCGGTCCATTTCTTTGTGTTTGGCATTCGTTTGAATCGAGGAAGTCGAGTGATTTTCAAAAATGGACGAAAAAGAATTTCGTGTGTTAATTAAACACTACTTTATGAAAGGCAAAACGCCTCAGGAGACTAAAAGAGAAGCTTGATAAACATTATGGTGACTCTGCACCTTCGATTAGAACAGTTTATAAGTGGTTTCAAAATTTTCGGAGTGGCCATATGGGCACAAGTGACGCTGAACGTTCTGAACGCCCTGTTGAGGTTACTACTCCAGAAATCATTGATAAAATCCATGATATGGTGATGGATGACAGAAGAGTGAAGGTGCGTGAGATTGCTAGTGCTGTGGGCATCTCGAATGAACGGGTACATAATATTTTGCATCAACATTTGGACATGACAAAGCTATCCGCAAGATGGGTGGTGCCGCGATTGCTCACGCTTGACCAAAAACGAAATCGTGTGAAGTGTTGCAAGGACGGTTTGCAGCTGTTCCAGAAGAATCCGCAGGACTTTAAGCGTCGTTTCGTCACTGTAGATGAAACATGGATACATCACTACACTCCTGAGACCAAAGAACAATCTAAACAATGGGTTACCAAGGGGGAATCGGCGCCAAAAAAAGCGAAGACCGTTCCTTCGGCCGGAAAGATTATGGCGACTGTCTTTTGGGATTCGCAAGGAATAATCCTCATCGACTATCTGGAAAAGGGTAAAACTATTACAGGTGCATATTATTCATCGTTATTGGACCGTTTGAAAACCGAGCTGCAAGAAAAACGCCCACGATTGGCCCACAAAAAAGTCCTTTTCCATCACGACAACGCACCAGCTCACACCTCAGCAGTTGTGGTCGCAAAATTAATGGAAATAGGGTTCCAACTCGTTTCACATCCCCCCTATTCTCCAGACTTGGCTCCCTCGGACTACTATTTGTTCTCCAATATGAAGAAATGGCTGGCGGGAAAAAGATTTTATTCAAACGAGGAGGTGATTGCAGAAACGAATGGCTATTTTTCAGACTTGGACAAATCCTATTATTCGGAAGGTATCAACAAACTAGAGCAGCGTTGGACGAAGTGTATAAGCCTAAAAGGAGACTATGTTGAAAAATAAAAACGGTTTACCCCCAAAAATTAAGTAGTTTTTATTTTTGCACGGACTTTTCAAACGACCCTCGTAGCCTATTGATTCGGTATTACCCACTCATATTGTAGGCAATAATAAAGTTTTGAAAATGTGGTTAGGTTCCGCCATGTTGGATAATAACTTTGATTTTATTCGTCGATGGATGTTTATTTGTATCTAATGGCTGGTTTCGGTTTTCCATTCATCAAATTACATTTGATGTAAATAAAAGTCCAAAATACTTAGTACAAGTACTAAAAATTTTAATAATTTTATTCCATTATATTTACATAATTACGTACGATACATTTGGGATAACAGAGATTAGCACCAAGTAACCTCCCTTAAATCAGGCAGCAAGTGTAGAGCTGTGTGTAACTTACCTCATTCAGTCATACGTACATCTCTACAACCAATCAGATTAATCTATTTCTAATGATGAAGGAAATTCTGCAGCCAGTCAGGGATATTAAAACTTATCGATCTTTATTTGGTAGGTAAAGTATTACTAACGTGTTTTTCGATTGGGTTTTTGATTGGGTGTTTGAGGTTCCATTTATACCTCAAAGAGTAAAATAGTGTAAAGTCAAACTTGGTTTCTCTCTCTGTAAGTAAGAGCGTGTCCAGTTCAGCCACCAAAAACTAAAAAAGTCGTAGTCAGTTCAAAATTGATATTTTTTCTTGTCAAAATCGATCTAAAAGCAAGTGCTAACTTTATTCGAGTCGATTTTTTTCACTGTTTGACCAGGAACGTGAGACTCCGCAGAAGAGGAAGGGAGAAATAAATCTACGCGCACATAGAGACTCGAGCCCGGATATCCGATGGTGGTTATCGTTTTGTCATTATTTTTTTTTTTTTGGATGATAAAATCGCTATTGAATTAATTTATTTTCAACATTTTCCTTAATTAAGTATTCAATAGCAACACTTAGTTATAATTTGAAGGTTGGTACTTCTGTTATTCTCCATCTCACTCTCTCTTACCCACCCACCCTTCATCCATCTTACAATATATTATGTATGAGCTTGGTTACGTGGGTGCAACAGTACACCTGCACAGACTGCACACTTGAATACCATTGCAAAACACTAACAATAATTTTGAGCTTTAAATAGCTCTGCTGATGACGTAGGTACATTGCATGTATACTGCATGGATGAACTCGAATACGCTTAAGTGATTTATTGTTAAGTATTAAATTGTATCCGTGATGTTCCATGTATATATACGATATACGTATAACATGTAGTTAACAAAGGCCCACTTCCTTCCTGAGTAATAAGTTTCAACAATTTCCTTTTTGAATGGTATTTTCTGTTCAAAAAAAAATTCATTTTGAAGTAATAATAAATTTGATATGAATTTAAAATTGATTAAAGAGGTTGAATGGCGATTTGGACAAGACTTTTTGGAATATGTTTTAAGAATTTTGTATAAGGCGGGGGTAAAAACGGAACTTTTCTTATTGTGTATTAATGTCAGATGTACGAGGGTCGTTTGAAAAGTCCGTGCAAAAATAAAAACTACTTAATTTTTTGGGGTAAACCTTTTTTATTTTTCAACATAGTCTCCTTTTAGGCTTATACACTTCGTCCAACGCTGCTCTAGTTTGTGATCCCTTCCGAATAATAGGATTTGTCCAAGTCTGAAAAATAGCCATTCGTTTCTGCAATCACCTCCTCGTTTGAATAAAATCTTTTTCCCGCCAGCCATTTCTTCATATTGGGGAACAAATAGTAGTCCGAGGGAGCCAAGTCTGGAGAATAGGGGGGATGTGAAACGAGTTGGAACCCTATTTCCATTAATTTTGCACCACAACTGCTGAGGTGTGAGCTGTTGCGTTGTCGTGATTGAAAAGGACTTTTTTGTGGGGCCAATCGTGGGCGTTTTTCTTGCAGCTCGGTTTTCAAACGGTCCAATAACAATGAATAATATACACCTGTAATAGTTTTACCCTTTTCCAGATAGTCGATGAGGATTATTCCTTGCGAATCCCAAAAGACAGTCGCCATAATCTTTCCGGCCGAAGGAACGGTCTTCGCCTTTTTTGGCGCAGATTCCCCCTTGGTCTCTGGAGTGTAGTGTTGTATCCATGTTTCATCCACAGTGACGAAACGACGCTTAAAGTCCTGCGGATTCTTCTGGAACAGCTGCAAACCGTCCTTGCAACACTTCACACGATTTCGTTTTTGGTCAAGCGTGAGCAATCGCGGCACCCATCTTGCGGATAGCTTTGTCATGTCCAAATGTTGATGCAAAATATTATGTACCCGTTCATTCGAGATGCCCACAGCACTAGCAATCTCACGCACCTTCACTCTTCTGTCATCCATCACCATATCATGGATTTTATCAATGATTTCTGGAGTAGTAACCTCAACAGGGCGTCCAGAACGTTCAGCGTCAGTTGTGCCCCATATTGCCACTCCGAAAATTTTGAAACCACTTATAAACTGTTCTAATCGAAGGTGCAGAGTCACCATAATGTTTATCAAGCTTCTCTTTAGTCTCCTGAGGCGTTTTGCCTTTCATAAAGTAGTGTTTAATCAACACACGAAATTCTTTTTGGTCCATTTTTTGAAAATCACTCGACTTCCTCGATTCAAACGAATGCCAAACACAAAGAAATAGACCGATCTGGCTGAAACTTGGTGTGTGTTCTTCCAAGAGATGCTACTAACTAAACATAACCTCGATACGCGCCAGTAATGCTACCTCTCTGACTTTGCACGGACTTTTCAAACGACCCTCGTAATTTATTCGTGTTGTTAGGCTGGGATTTACATAAATACAAAATTATCTGTAAGAAAATTATTAATTATTTTTCGAAATCGAAAAGTATGAGTTTAAGATGAGATTTTCTTGATTATTTATTATGTAACTGTAGCGTAAATAAATATTCCGGAAGTTGTTATACACATAACTACTCTGCTTTTTTTTTATTTGACAATTGTCCACCATTGATCTTATGCATTGTAATGTTTTTATCTCCATTCACTAAGATTGAATGAAATATATTCTCTCCGGTCTCTTCAGATTGTATAATACGAGGTCTGTAAATTAAGTAATGAGACTGATTTTTTAAAAAAAAATTTATTCAAAAAGAATTAGAATTCTATATTGTCGCCTTCAAAATAACTTCCTTCTGAAGCCACACAGCGCTGGAGACGTTTCTTCCACTCCTCATAGCAGTGCTGGAACTCCGATACTGGAATAGCCTTCAGCTGGTCGCTTACAGCCGTTTGAATGTTTTCGTCTGTCCCAAAATGAGTTCCCTTGAAATGATTTTTTTCAACTTCGGGAAGAGAAAAAAAAGTTACAAAGACTCGAAGTCAGGCGAATAAGGAGGCTTGAGGAGCCACAGGAATGTTTTTTACTGGCCCAAAACTCTGGTTTATTGAAATTGCTGTGTGACAAGCGAGCATAATCGTGATGCAACACCCACTTGTTCTTGGATGTTTGGTCTCACACGAATGACCCTTTTTCGAAGTTTTTTTTCAAGAACCTCTCGGTAAAAGTGTTGACCTTGAGGTAGAAACTCTTTGTGGACGATTCCGTGGATATCGAAAAAACAAATCAGCATGCATTTGATCTTCTACTTCGATAATGCTCGCTTGTCACCCAGCAATTTCAATAAACCAGAGTTTTGGGCCAGTAAAAAACATTCCTGTGGCTCCTCACAGCCTCCTTATTCGCCTGACTTCGAGTCCTTGTGACTTTTTTTTCTCTTCCCGAAGTTGAAAAAAATCACCTCAAGGGAACTCATTTTGGGACAGACGAAAACATTCAAACGGCTGTAACCGACCAGCTGAAGGCTATTCCAGTATCGGAGTTCGAGCACTGCTATGAGGAGTGGAAGAAACGTCTCCACAGCGCTGTGTGGCTTCAGAAGAAAGTTATTTTGAAGGTGACAATATAGAATTGTAATTCTTTTTGAATTAAAAAAAATCAGTCTCATTACTTAATTTACAGACCTCGTACATTGATGGGTGGCCATATCAATCCATCTCTTACCTACTCACTCTTATCACCTCAATAATTCATTCCAATTCGATATTCATTGTCAACTTATTCAATTGAATTTAGTTCAATTTCCGCTATTTTCTTATTTTATCTTAAATTATTTGCATCTCTTACTTTCTCTGGTTAGCAAGAAGTATGTACAACGATTGGAAAACAAAAAGACACGCTCAATTATTTTTGAGATAAGATTTCGTGTTAAAATTTTATTTCTTAACGATGACGTATGTCGCTTATTTATTTAGTGCACGTAACTTTTAACTTAGCTTATCAGTTAATACCTGCGAAAAAATATTAATCTCCACATTCTGTAGGTATGTCTCCACTCGAGAAAGACAAGAATGTGCTTATCCTCTCCTTCCACTGAAGCTAATTTGACGTATCCAATTTTGCAGCAAATAAAATTTTTAATCATCAAATGGGGTTCCAGGCTTCTGTTTGCGTAGGTTAATTTTAATTAAATACAATAAAAAAGAAATTTGAAATTAAAATTTATTAATCCTTTCTAGTGTACAAAAACTAGAACTAGATTCACGTTAACTATAATCAACGACTATGACATAATTAATAAATTTAAACGAGACTAGTCACATAGAATATGACGTCATAGTAACTAATTAACTAAATTATATTGGTAAAATTCTGACCTACCTTATAGCTTGGCAAATTGTATAACGTCTTTTACGTTTAGCTTCAAATTGGTATCTACATATTTCACAATGTTGTCTTTCGCACATGTTTAGCCATCGTTCTAAACAGCTTAAATGAACTTTACCAAGCGTTCCTGTAAAGAAAATATGAAAAGAATATTTTAAAATATAATCGCTAAAATTTTTGACAAATAATGATGTCAAAAACGTGATTCTCGTTTTTTGGCGTAATCCAAATTTGAAAATGAAATTCCCATTATTGTGTTCCAACTTATCGTGACCAATAAATTTCAAAAACTTTACTCGCAATCACACATTGTGCATATTGTGTTTATAGGATTTGAAAATGAAGTAGCATCCATATTAACAATGAGATTAAAATATCACATTAACCCATTAACTGCCAAATTTTTCAAATGTATTTTTTTTTTTACTCTATCATGTTCAGTTTGAGTCAAAATTGTCATTCATAAGTGAAATTTATGAAATAATGCATTATATGAAAAAAATAAAAGGTTTTTTAAAAAAGTCCCATTTGGGGATCGTGGCAGATTGTATGTTCAAAACTGAGTACTAGTTGTTACGTCTCATTGAAACATGTATTTATTAGCTCTGTGGATTTAACGGGTTTTCTTATTTGTCAGTAATAGAAAATTTAAAAAAAAAAATAATAGAAAATAGATTTGAAGGATTATCAATGGATTGAAATATTTTTCAATATGACGGAAGCACCATAATTTTCAACTTGAAACGCACCGTTTTGTTTGCCTTCGTATTATTCAGCACGAAAACCGTAACCGGTTGCATATGACCCCTTGCTTGAAGCCAAATCGTATTGGTTTCCCTCTTATAAACTGATTCAAAAAGTGATGACCGTAATATCGCACTATCTGTACATCCTTGATCTGATTTGGTGGGATATAACTGACAGTGTCTGGTTTCATAAAAGAGAACTCTACAGAAAAATTACTGGAATGAAGCTCTAATATCTCCGGGACATCCTTTGGCTGGCAATGAACTAATTCATTTTCGTCAATTTCTTCAACATCAGAAACAATATTTAGTAAGTCCGGAGGCTGTTCAACAATATCTATTGTTGAATCAGTATCAGACTCAAAGTCAAACTGCTCTAAAAAGTGAAGGCCCTTTACTCCTTCTTCTAGTTCACTGAATGTATAAAATTATTTGGTTCCCATTTCTATAAATAAATACTAAAAGTATTCTATAACTCGGAAATTTGTTCACCCTATATGCCACGATCCCCATTTGGGGATCACTGTTCAAACTCCATTTTCTCTAATTCTCCAAAATATTTATGGAAGATAATATTGTTTCCTACAACTAGAACCTTTGAATTAACTGTGCTAAAACGCTTAGTTTAATTATTACAAAAATAATTGATAAAAAACAAACTTGAAAATTAACATGGCTGCTATGAACGACTAATCTGGAAATTTTCACTTTGTTTTCTTATTGACCAAAAACTAGGCAAGAAAATGTAAATGTTTACCATCAATACAGTTCACTGCTTACTGCTCTAAATTAATTTGTTATTTGCCGCCTAAAACAGTTCTACAAATTTTTAAAAAAATATATAAAAAAATATCCCCAATTGGGGATCGTGGCAGTTAATGGGTTAAGATTAAGAAACAAAGAACATTCATATCCTATTTCCTGCGCTTCATTCGTAGAAATAGATAACAACTGGTTGTTGAAAAAGGCACAATTAATAAGAGAAATATAAATAAGAAAATTGACTAAGAAATTTAAAAACAAAAAATTTATGTGGCACTGTAAGAAATTTCTAAAATGGCAGACTCTAAAATCGTCATCAGAAATTGACATCTCCATTTATCACGATTTTTCCTGCGATTCGATTAACCACGGTACTTTTTTTTCCCTCGATAACCTCTCGAAAATTGAGGTATTTCAGTATTTCTTTTTCTAGAATACTCTCTAATAGTAATAGTAATAGTAATAGTAATAGAAGAGAAAATATAGACGAATTCTCAACAAATAAGTTTTCTTCAAACACAAGTTGAGTCATTTTATCTTTTATTGCAGAATATCTATGAATTATTATTATTTTTTTATCTTGATTGTTTTCCTTCATTAGTTTTAGAATCTTTTCAAGAAGTTGTTATTGTTGGGTCTGATTGTCGTTGTATGATAAAAACATGTTAAACTTAACGAGATATTTTTAAAGGTGCAAACGCTATATCTATCTCTTGAATGGAGAGCTTAAAATATCTGGTTGAGTCACGTATTCAACTTGCTCTAAGTAATGTACTAAATAGCCCAATTATTTATTGGAGTTGTTACCAATAAGGTTGCCGCGATGTTGAATGTACGAGGTGTGGCTATTAAATAACGAGACTATTGCTGTAAAACATTTTATTTTAAATTTATACATATTTAGTTATTATCACCTTCAATATACACCCCTCTTCTATCCCTACAACGCTCCATGCGAATTTACCATTGTTCGAAACAGTGCTGGAAGCCTTTTTCTGCATGACGCGTGCCGCTTTTTCTTTCAAAACCATCAACGGACTGAAATCGTGTTCCTTTTAATGCAGATTTGACTTTGGGGAACAGATAAACGTCACAGGTCAGGCGAATAAGGCGGATGGCCTAAAACTGGGATGTTGTACTTGGCTAGAAACTGTTCTTGACAGACAATGCAGTGTGAGCCGGCGCGTTGTCTTGATCGAGAACCCCGTGACTTGTTCTTCCACAAATCGGGTCGGTTTTTTTTTCCTTACTCTTTCACAGAGTTGAGCAAGCACCCACACCGGTAGTAATGTTGATTAATTATAATCGATATTTTCATCCTTTTTGGACGTGGAAGGGCGACCCGGGCGGCCATCATCTCCGACGTCTTCTCGGCCATCTTGGAAACGCTTTGAACCACTCAAAAACTCGCGCACGTGATAAACATTCATCGCCTTAAACTTCTTTTAATAAAAGATAAGTTTCAGTAGCAGTTTTTACCAAGTTTCATGTGAAATTTCACGACAATTCGTTGCTCTACTACATGTGTAGTATCATGTTTTCGACAAAAGATACTAACAGCTCTGACACAAACGACGGTTCCGGTCAGAGACAGATTTCTCTACAAAAACGTGAGACGCTGCAATCAAAAGAGAAGGCTTTACGCTGCACAGCTGTCGGTCGTTAGGATTTGGCGCATACATAGTTCTTCTGTAGCAGCATCAGTCTCGTTATTTAATAGCCACAACTCGTAGTGTAAGAAAAAGATAAGCTCAGTGTGCAAATGAAGCTCTATTGCAAAGAAATAAAATAATAATTGAGGCAAGTAAAAATTGTTAATGAACTCTTTAATTTTAATTAAGCTATCGTTATTTCATATTTCTCGGTAACTTTTGAGATGTAGCAAAATGTAAGTACAGTACCACTCACCATCTATATTTCACAAATTCGTATTGTTATAGATGTAAAATAAAGTAAAATTATAAAATATTTCTTGGTGGAGCTCTTTCCTGGTTGGAAATCGTAAACTTATTTCATTTTCTGTTCTTTGCACTAGTTTTTCTTTCATGCCGGCAGCTAATGGAGACAGTTTTTCCCGACCTACGTTTTATCACCTTCCTCCGTGTACGTCAGTATATAATATGTACGTACTAGGTATAAAAAAGACCTCGGTTTCTCGCTAAACGTTAATTTACCTTTTAAGTGTAATAGATAAGCACTGTGGTGACCTTTAGGGTCATAAGAGTGGAGGGGATGGATTTTTACCTCAATTAACGTGGTAATAATGTATAACCTTTCATTTTGGTGTGTTTCCTTAACGCGTCATCATCTGAGTTCATTGG
This sequence comes from Rhodnius prolixus, assembly GCF_049639745.1. Classification (NCBI taxonomy): domain Eukaryota; kingdom Metazoa; phylum Arthropoda; class Insecta; order Hemiptera; family Reduviidae; genus Rhodnius; species Rhodnius prolixus. The sequence continues at coordinate 4,892,418 of NW_027411583.1, read as the reverse complement.
CATCTGGAGCCTTGTTTTAGTAATACAGCCGGCTACCGGGACAGTGTTCTCTTGTTACAGGCAACACTGTCCATCATCTGTGGGGACAACCGGCTGGATTTGTTAAGATTGATTTGTAAACCTCGGTAGTCCTTCATTACTGGGCTATTTTTTTGTCAAGTTTTATGTATTAATAGATTTTCCTTCTTAAGGGGGCCATTTTCGTGTACTCTGATGGCCGTACCACTTAACTTTAAATTTACAACGATTAAAATGAGCCACATTTTTTGACCCATCAATCATTCAAATAATCCTTTTAAAAAAAATCGACTTTACCTTTACAGTAGCAAGGAGAGATTAGTGCTTCCTTACTCTTGGCCGTTTGACATATCCTGCAGGTACACAGTGAAATATTTGATGCTCCGTCACGATTTGTCTGTACTGTACACATTTCTGTTGTTTCTTCTTCGGTCGTACTGCCATCTTTTGGTATTTTAATTTCACTACGTTCGTCTTCTATATCTTCTCGTGTGCCTTCCGTTTTGTCTTTCAATTTTTTTTTATTCTCAATTATTAATACTAAAATGTATTATCTAAATTAAATTGAATTAAGTATTTCCTAAATTTGTATCATTAATTTTTTTTTAAATAATTAAATCTTTTCTTAGCATATGTTCAAAAATCACATGATGGTTTGATCTTCTGGACGTTGAATTCCAAAATATTGATGATTTCATTGTATTGTGTTTGGAATGTTGTGTAATAATTTCTGTACTAGATGTTGAAGTGGTTTCCTGTAGGATGAAAATTAATGAAAGTGGTTAAATCTCACCTTGACATTCTGCAAAATGACTTTTTAACTGCTCCCAAATAGCTTTTTCCAACTGAGCGATGAGGACAGTGTTATCTGGAACGAGGGAACGCTGTCCGGAGCCTGGCAAAACACTAGAATACACTCCGGACGCCAATTAACCTCAGCTTGACGCGCCTTAAAAATAATTAAAAAAAATGCTTTGAATTACTTCAGACTTTCGTTTTTTTTACTTCTGATATCTAGTCCACTTCAGTCGTAAATTAATTCGTCTTTCTCTCAAGCACCACGTGACTTTACGTATAGCTATAGCGTCCAAAATCTTTTAACGTAATCCAGACATCTCAACGATGTCACTACTGGTACACTTTACATCCCTCTATAGAGTCCGTTCAGTTCTGTTTTTGTTCTGAGGAGTCTCTGGCCGTCAATCTTTTAGAGCAATCAGCTACCTTAAAACTTTATCTGCTCATCAGTTATTATTATTATTATTATTATTATTTTTGGACAGTTATTGTGAAAAACCCAGAGTTTTTTTTTTTTATTTCCAGATTCATTCATCTCTAGAATTTAGGAGTACCAGAATATACTCGTATATTGATGTAAATCTTAATTCAACAATTTACCACCCATTCCAAATTCAGATTAAGATGACCGTGGCAATCTACCTTTATAGCAATAATTTGAATGTAACCTCAACCAAGTATAACCTACGCGATTCGTACATTCATAACACAACAGTGACACCAAAGATTGTACACATATCCAGTGCCAAAGCGTTCGGCGAGAATCTAGGAAAACAATTTTTTCATCCAAGTTAAAGGGTTCAAAATGCAATGAACGAAAAATAGGGGGTCATCAACCAAAGAGTTATTACTCTTCAAACTTCTTAAGAAGAAATTTGAAGGGGGAGAGAGAGAGAGTGATTAGGTCCTTGATCTGTTGATACCAAGATCATTAAAGTAATTGACAAAGTTAACTGCTTTGTATTTTGTCCAAACTAACTTAGTTGATTAACTTTTCAAAAATGTGGAAATAACCTTTTCAGAGAATCTTTCTTCATTGTATGACGTAATATTATAAATATTACGTCATACAATTTTAAATTGTGCGCGTAATACGGTTTTGTACCAAAAGATATATTTTTGAAGAATTGGCGGAGAATGGTTTGATTTTGCTTTATCGTCTTTATATACGTATAAATTATTTATGACGTTCTTCCGTCTACGAGGTATTTATTCAGTGCTTACTGCAGGCTGCTAATCGATACTTCAGGCTACACCATTCTATTTTCTCAACGGATTTTCCTTTTACATTGTATCGTAGGAAAAATAGGAGTTCTCGATTAAAATTTGACCAATTTTTTTTAAATTTTTTCCATTAGAACTCTTTTCCTCCTGCATTGTCTGGTTTTAATTATAACCACCGCCTGTTTGATCGGTACGACGAAAAAATCCTACATGAAAAACTTGTAGATCATCCTCTTACTGCAGTAAGTTTTAACTTGTCAAAATCTTTGCATTTCCACAAATGGTTCTTTGCATGGAAACTATTCTATAATCAATTTTTCACGGAAAACGTTTCAAGCAAAGCTCGATTACTATTCAAGCAAGCATCATATCTATTAGCTTAAAGCATTTTCTCAACTTCTGGTTTAAAGCATTCGTTTAGTTTCCGAGAAAATCGCCCAAAATTAAACCAAAAAGAGGGAACTTTAAAGAAAAATCCAACTACCCGGACCACCTATTTTCCAAATTCCAAATTTTGATAATCTCCGCAGAAGCCCCCCCTCGAATATTACGACCAAAATATTTCGTCAAAGCTTGATGAAAATAATGTATTATTAAGTTAAAAGAAAAGTCTTTAATAACTTTCTTTTATACCTAGAAAAGTTCTGGAAAATTCTATACGACAATAAGCTCTACCGGTCTACGTATTTTGTCCAAAAAACTAAGTTGATAATAATTTAATAACAAATAGTAATTGATTCTTGAAAATATATATATATATACATACATCAAAATTTGTAACCACTTCTACTAAGTAATTTTATTTGTTTTTGGATTATTTACGTTTTGACCAATTATCTTTATCACTGCGGAAAACACTGACGTATTGACATATAAACGATACTCCCATTGGCTGGGAGAACAGTCTTCAGCCGGATTCCATCAACCGTCTTCTTGTATCAAGTTCTTCGGGTGTTTTAGAGTTTCTGTAAAATTTAAATCATCCTTCTTAATTACAGAAGATATGGATTTCCTCCGGTGCGTTGCAGATCTTGCTAGTAAATATCTTTTTTTACAATTTTTATGCTTAAAAAAAAGGGATGTTCACTCTTTGTGTATCTCTGCTTACTAGATTATTGAGTTTTTTTTTTTCCCCCTTAAATGAAATAATTATTAAGATTTTTTAAGAAAGATAATTACTGTTAGAGACATCATCCTCCACTTCAGTAACAACTCGGCTTAAGAGGTTCTGGCCTCTACTACTGCGATCTCCAAGTTAATCCCAAATTTCTTCTTGTAACTGACTTTGCAATTGTATAAATTAAGGAAAAGACTTGCAACTTTAACTTTGTCATCAATCTATCCGAGATGCCTAACTTAATCTTAATTATCTTCCAACATCTGAACAGAGCTTCTCCCAGAGCAGCAAGTAGAAAGTGGGCTAGCCATTTTTTCAAAGATTTTGGCGCTCTACCTGTCGTATCTGACGTTCATATTTCTACCATGTCAATGCAATGACACTGAAGTCTGCAGAGACAATTAATAATTGCAATTTTTTGAATTGCTAAAGAAAAACAAAATCATAGAATGTTATTCCCGTTGTTTTTTTTAGGAGATTGACAGATTCTGTTCGTGACATCCGAGTGAAATGGGTTCAAGGCTAATAATGCTGCACTTTTAAACGTTTGAATCACCCTTTTTTTAAAAGAATATTATACATAAATATTTGTTCTTCTGAAAGCATAATTACAGTAGATCTATATTATATAGTGTCCTCGAAATTTCTATATTACCAGTTAGTTCATAAAGAATTTAAATTATGCAACTAATACCAAGTTTTTAATTGCACTGAACATTCAATGCTTAATCATTTTTGCTGAGTATTCCAGCTTAGCTTGCGCTTAGTAAGTTATCTGTTAGGATAAAGTTGGGTGAGATGGCCACCATTTTATTTGGAGGGTGCCTGCAAGGGGCTAGGCTTACTTTATTATTATTTTTGGAAACCTCATACGCTCACAAACATAAGAGAAGGAGAAAATTTCAGAGAAAATGCTAAGGGAAACATTTTTTTATTCTTACAAAAAAAAAAAAAAATAGCAGTTGGCCATCTATCCCCACTGGGTTGGGTGAGTTGGCCAGTGTAACTTGGGAGAGATGGCCACATATTGTAAATGAAATTGCATTAGTAAAACGTAAAAATAGCAGAAAGAAATGAATGGTTACTTAATATTTACTTATTATTCTTCTTTTTAAATGCACTTTTACTACAATTTTGGGCAAGCGTATGCAAAAGAAGAGCAATTTTCGTGGAACACTTCCAGCATATTATGCATTCCAACCAATCTTTTTCTTCTGGTCTTGTTGTAGCTTTCCCCATATCTTGTACATTCAGTTTCATCGATTTCTGAAATCGCATCACTTTCCTCTTCAAATTCGATTCCTGTTTTGTCCTCTTCATCGGAACTTGGGAAAGGTGAGCGTTTTCTTTTTCGGACAATCCTTTCTTTCAGAATTGTCTTATTGGGGATGGTATTTCTTGTTGGTTTGGTTTTCTTTGCAACTCTGTTTTTAACAACAGCAATGTGCTCGAGAGAAGTTAATAAAGTGACAACAGACTTGGCTCGTTTTCTTGCAGAGACGACAGTTTTGGGTGTGGGGTTAATACGATCTCAAATTTTCTACAGTATAATTTCCGCGGTTAGTGTTCTGCCTTTTATGCTCAGTTGGCATTTTTCTGCAGTGAATTGGAAACTGAGCCAAACTATAACAGCAAAAAGTAAAAATAATTGGCCATCTATCCCTACTGTTGGAATGGCCATCTGTCCCGAATGCTAGAGAGAGAGAGATGGCCAACATGATAAACATAACTCAACGCGGACTTTTTGACAGTTTTAGAAGTTAGGATTCATTAATGTATACTGTACTTTCCTAATATGTAAAAAACAACTCTAAAATTTCGGCACATACATTCGCTGCAGCACGCAATACGCAACTATCATAAAAATTTTTGTTGAGACGATAATGTTTTTATTCTCTGAGTTAAGTAATAACGCTTTGACGCAGACCTAAAATGAACTCACTGTAGTCAGACATAAAGGTTCATCACTTGAGAGGTCACGCAGCGCCGTCGGATGACGTTTCGGTTAAATTTCGGCTGTTGGCCATCTCACCCGACTTTACCCTATCCTAAATTTAAAATTGTTACTTTCATGTGAACATTATTGAGATGTGACTCTTTAGAAGAGTTCAAACTAAAAATTGTTTGTGGTTTGCCACGGTCACTGAATTGACTTCATATGGTTCGGGATTTTCTTTTAATTACAGTCTGTTGAAAATATTCAAGTTCAAAAAATTCAATATTTACGTGGAAATTATTAATGTTTTCCTGTTATTATCAAGTAGTAGTTTCCTTATTCCCTGTTTTGCTAGTTTCAAGATTACATTTTGCTATGATAATGAGCAGAATTGCATTGTTAGAAACAAACAAAGGTTATATGAGGTTGCGGAGACAGTGTTTACAAGGTTTCCTGGTTAATTCAGGTGATTGCTTTGAAGCTGTAACAACTTCTACAGAATCAATATCATTATCACAACTACTACATGAACCAGTAGACCAGATACATGTAGACTACAGACAGATATAGAACAATCACTGATTCTAAAGCTTTAACCGTTTATACAGTAAGATCTGTGCCTATTCTAGTATTCAGATTCAGTTAAATCGTTATTAATCTAACATTTCGAAACCATTGTTTGCCTCCGTCTGTAATTAAACTTATGTTGTTATAAAATAGGGTCACATTTACATTATTCTTCTTGGAAATGGGTAGAATTATTATGGAAATATCGCAGTATTGTCACGTCGTTTATTGACATGAGGAGACTGTAACAGAGAGGTTATAGTGAGAAAGGTTATCTGCTGGAGTAAGAGAGGGTGAGACTTTCCCCGGACAAAAACCATAGTGTTCAAAGATGGCGATTCTCACCCAGTCAAATAGTAGCAGGTGATATAGCCAACACCACCAGGAACACGTATGTGAACACAGAGATCCGTGATAGTATAGTAGGCTCTCCAGTATTGGTAAAATGTTTATTGTTCAAAGTGAACTAGAAGCCAGCAGAGACAGTAACGGCTGATTGTGGAAAGGGAATCGTTGGAAGTGTGTGCTGCACATCTCCTGGGTGCTGACAGAGGATGTCCTAACTGACTAGTGCAGTCTGCAGACAATAGGGGAGTACCAGCACAGCTAGGACTCTCCTCTGGTCTGCAAATCAAATACGCCACCTGCTGCTGGGGACCTCTCTTGTCTATATTTCATCCATTGTGGTCTTATTGAAGGCCTGTTCAGCCATAAGCAAGTTTATTTTCACTTGATTGGCATTTATATTTATTTTATACAGAACTGAAAATGATTTTTAATAGTTACCTTGGTAACTGGTCTGGTCTTTCTATTATAGTTCAGATCAATGACCTGGCCGCGAAAAATTATTACTCAACTTAAAATATTCTTTTAAATAGTCGTATTAAGCGACCACGATAGCCGAGCGGTTAGAGGCTAGACCCACAAAGCTAAGATGTATTGTTGGTCTAGTAGGTTCGATCCCCGGTCTAGGCTTTAAGTTTTATTTAACGGTTAAAATGAGAAATTTATAGTAAAGTATGTGACAGCTTGCCTGAAAAAAGTAGGCAATACTTTGGAATAGAATGGATTAGGCAATGAAAGAGGTCGTAACAAAATCTACTATCTTCTAATTTCAGTAAATATTTAGACCCTCACAAGCGTCTGGTTTTTCTTAACTAGTTCACTTCTAGCACCAAATGGTTTTGTGGTTGGATGACCAAACTTAAGATTTAATGGTGGTAAATGGCTTTGAATGGCCCAGTCGGAGTTTTACTCAGTGCATTACTATCCTCTCGGGACAGTTTTATCTCGTTACAAACTGTTCATCACCGTATAGTTTAGCTGTTAAGAAGAAGCTCCTTTAAAGAAGTAAGTCTTAAGATACTTCATTCTGCTAGATTCGAACCTGAGATCTCCGCCTTCGATAAGCTAATCCTTTCCCTAGAATATGTTTATTCTTATTTTGAAAATTATTAGTCATAAGAAAAACATTCATTTATGTAAGAACAAATGACGTCAATCCGCTTCATATCTTACTAGCCAAATAATTTGTTAATGGCGAACATTATATCGCACTTTTTTTATTTTTTTTTACTTTTAAATAACTTAATGGGAGAAGTTTTTTTGGCTTGAAAAAATGGAAAAATTAAGACAAATAGTTTATTTAGATAATATTTCTTGGATGAGCTACGTGCTAGGTGTTTTTTTTTTTTCAGTTTTAAGTATATTTTTGGCAAGCAGTAATTCTAATTAAGAAACTTCCAAAATGTTTTCATGATTAATATCAAAACTTATTCACGGTGCGCATTACAGAAGTTTATGTCATGCTACGGTAGAGATTTTGACGAAAGTCACAATTTAATTTTATTTAAGGGGTTATAGGCAGTCAGAGGCGCCAAAAAAGTCATTTTTTCAATTTTTTGGGGGGGAAAACGTGTTTACTTTTTTATTCGGGAACTTTTGCGTCATTTCAGTCCATGTTTAAAGAACTTATTGTAATTTTTTCGTTACAAATTAATAATAATTGTACTAATGGCGAATATTTTAATGCAACACGTCAAAAAAATGCAACCCTCTCGTGGACATGATATCTTGAGACTGGGTCATCTGAAATCAAAATTTCGAAAAGATTTCGTTAGTAGATGACTTTATCTCGTACTTGAACGAAGGATTTAGAAAAAAATTGAATTTTTAATTTTTGGGACAACTTTAAAGTTTGATTCACGATTTTCACTAAAAAAAATTGACCATTTTATGTTTGTAAAACAAGTTCTACTCGTTGAAAAAAAAAATCCTTCGTCCAAGTACGATTTTAATATGTGTAAAAGAAATACGTAAAATTTCAAAAAGATCGGTGCAGTAGATTTTGAGATATCGTGTCCACCGACTTTGAAAACGTAGTTTTGAGAAAAACGCGTTTAAAGTTTTCAGCCGTTAAAGGTTTGCGAATAAAACCTGGATAATCTTTTTTTTCAACTTACACAGAGTCATCGATTCCAGGCCCATAAAATAAGTCCTCCATGTCTTCCAAAATGTCCAAGTTTTCCGATTTCTGCTGTCTGCGTAGGATTCTTGTCTCCCGCGTAGCAAGTTGAGCTCTGTGCTCAGCGATGGTAATTCGAACGGTCGGGGCTTGTAAACACTTTCACTCTTACAATTTTGCTCGGATCGACTTGAAATTTTAGGACAACATTCCTGAGATACTTTAATATAAAAAAATAAAAAATAAATCGATTTTTTCAAATTTCTGACTGCCTATAACCCCTTAAGGAAGTAACCCTTCTGTAACTAAGAAACTTTTCTTTAGAACTATGTTAGGTTTTGAAAATCAGAAGCTAATCCCTCTGTTTAGGCGGCATTGAGTGAAGAATGTAGAAGAATTTAAAAAGTGAGGCTTAATTAAATGTAACCAGTTTAAACGTTTTGTTACATTACACAATTCAATTTAAATCCATTTAACCAATTGTAGTCGACCAGTCCATAAATATCAATTTACAAATCTAAAATATGTCCAAAGCAATTTTAATTTTTTAAAAATATCACCATAACAAATACAAATTTTGTTTTATAAATTGAAATTACTTCCTTCCTGTGAACACAATTTTCAAAGAATTGAATAATGTTCGTACATATTCTAGCCCTATATGTTGCAAATTAAAGTGACAAGGCTAATTGACAGAAATGATGTAAAAAGGTTACTATAAATAAATTTCCCAAAGTCAATAAAGATGCCCATTCCTCCTCAGAATGTTTGGACCAGTAATCTACGATGTGCTCCAATGTTTGGACAGCGGTTAGTGCCTTGTCAATATTTGTAGTACAAGTTGGACTGTAGCTTCTAAATTTTTGCAGGTAAATTTTTAGATTTGTACTATTTCCATTCATTTATTATTTGTTCCCTGGTTTATTGCATATTCATAATGTATTTAATTTGCATACATTAACTGATATTACAAATAGTTTCTTTAGATTTCAATATAATACAATGAAGATAAATGATGTTAAGATTTTAGGCTTGCCAAGAACGACTAAAAGATTGGTAGAGTATTTATCTGTGGGTCTGTTCGGCTTATCTGGTACGCAGGATACCTGCAATTAATGGTTCTTATTGCAGTTGCACTTTACTTTTGCAATTATTGCTAAACTGGTTACATATTTTAATATTAAAAGGTTGGTAAATTTACTTTCTGCCCTGATTGGTTCGTTACTTAGATAAAGACTTATCGAATATAATCTAATTAAAACTGTTCAGGTAGGGTTGATCGTCAAAAAGTGCACTGGAATACAAAAATGCGTTGGAATATACCCCTTCTAATGATTTTTACTGCTATGTTTATATATTTATGGAAAATTATTATTATTATTTATTTATTTCAAATGATTTAAGGCGCGTCAACAGCTGAGGTCATTAGCGCCCGGAGCTTTTTTCAGTGCACTGCCGGCCTCCGGACAGTGTTCTCTCGTTACAGACAACACTGTCCATCACCGGACAGTGAGCTGTAAGAAGCTCCTAGGAAGAGAAAATCTAAGGGTCAGCTGCTGGATTCGAACCCGGGACCTCCGCGTGGGAGTCCAGTATGCTAACCTCATAGCTAATCCCTTCCCTTATTACTATTATTATTATTATTATTACCCTCTCTAATGATAGTTGGTCCTCTTAATAAAAATAGGCTTATTTTTATTCTAATTTCAAGAATAAGGCCCTAGTTTTCGAAACTCTAGCCCCATTAAATGGCCACCAATTTTGAAATTAATATAATTGAATACTCTGCGATAATTTAAGCATACTACTTTCGCACAGATCTTTAGTAGCAGAATAATTATTTATCATAAACTGTAGTTTTGAGCCTTCCAATTTTATAAATAAAGAAAATTTGAGTGATGCGCTTATCTATATAAATAGATGATGAAGTCAAGGAGGAAATTTCTATCAAATTCTAAATTTATTTGATGAATATTTTTTATAATTATTTATAACTGTCTAAGAAAAATTGTTTAAATGTTAGGGTATAAATAGTGGCCGTATTTTTCCAAGTTGTAACTAATTGAGATTTCCCAAGCGCGTGGAGTAGCAACCAGCCGCTAGCTTCGCCAGTTTAAATTTAATTTATCTCTACTATCACCTGGTGTTGGTCGCTTCCTTCCTGTATAATTTTAGAATAAAGTTCTGCGTGGGAGAATTTAAATGTTGGAGACTGACTATTGCTCTCTCTCTTCTAGAATTTAATTCTTTTAAAAGATTCTTCTTTTGCTATGTTTGTTTTTTGTGAATTTATAGCCGACAGGTGTTTGTCGCTTATTCATTCATGACAATTTTAACAGATCGCATCGTTTCGATTTTATTCGACATCGACAATTATTCAACTATCATTTACCATAAATTTAGTAGAATTTTGTTTTTTTTTAGCTGAACAAAATAAAATGCTCTATTTACTATTTATAAGTATACAGACAGGGAAATAATACAAACGATAGATCGATATTTTCTTTATTCTGAATACCTAGACAAAATACATTGAATAGTAACAATAACATCATAATAAAATATTTCCAAAAAATAAACAGATTTTTTTTCTTAAATTTAGACAGTCTTGGGTGCACTTGAAACTTGACAAGATCGGATTGCACCGAAAGGATCTAAATACAACACAGCCATCAAAATATTTCTACCGAAATTACAACTTAACTAGGTAGAAACCCACAAGTTCACCTACGTTATTCTCAAAACTTCCCACATAGATCATAAGTATTTATTTATTTCTATAATTTGTCGAAAAGCAAACATATTTCTTAAAATTCCAAATTCGAAGACATCCTTTGCATCTTGAAATATGAATCACCTAAACCAGGGGTCGGCAACCCGCGGCTCGCGAGCCGCATGCGGCTCTTTTATCCAAATTGTGTGGCTCTTCAGCCTGCCCAAAATATATTGTATATTTTAATTTTATTTAAACGAATGAAAATTCCATTTATTAAAGGTATTTTTTCAAAAATAATTTTAAATATGATAGGTTCGAAATTGAATAGAATTATACAATATCAAAATAAAGTACTTGATTTATATTGTAAGACTGCCGCCTTTTCATTCGTTAAGTTATTATTTATTTGTTTATTTACTTTGCAAGGTGTGAAAATAAATGTATAAAACAATGTTATTGAATATCATAAAATAATATTTTGTGAATGATCTACAGAGTTCCTTCACTATCATCCTTGCGGCTCTTGGTAAGATTTATTAAAATTATTTAAGGAAAAATGGTTCTCTACTTGAAATAGGTTGCCAACCCCTGACCTAAACCATCGTGAACCATCTGTAACATCATAAATATCTCTTTGTTTTATTTAAGAACGGGGTTCTGATCGCCACGTTATTCCGTTTAATAAAATGAAATATTGTTATAATACTGTAAAGTATTGTTTTAGTTTAGTATAATGCCAGTTTTTTCAGGCGACTTTACACATCCAACTATCAAATTAGGTGCCGTGGACGGAGACGACTAGCTAAACATACTTTACTGTAAATTTCTCATATTAACCGCATTAAATAAAATCCAAGGGGTTAGAACCAGGGATCGAACCTACTAACCAACAATACATCTTCGCTTTGCGGGCCTTGCCTTTAACCGCTCGGCTATCGTGGCGCCTATAGCTTTAGTTTATTTAGTGGTTCTATTTTAATAACTGGCCATTTCAATCTATATTTAGAAAATATTCATCCTTGTAGTTATAATTAATTTAAACAAAGTTTATTAATGAAACCAACTTTTTTTTCTCTCTCTGTCTGAAATAATTATAATGACATATAATTAAAACTATTTGAGAAAGTTGAGAAACAGGTGTTTACACACACAAGTGTAAAGTAAGCCCTTTTGTGTAATTTGAGATGTGTGTTTAATTACTGTAACGCGGAGAGAGATTAGGGATGGAATTTAACCAAAATGGAGCCAGAGGGAGATTACTAAGGGTCGATGTTACGTTAAGGTTTGGTTTACAAAGTACGCGTAAATTCTATGTGTATGTTCATTTTTTGTGTTCGTTGATTTAAGTCTAAGGATTTTGGGACCGGAAGTTGTTTTTTTCTTTTTCATTGCACCGTTGGCTCTTGTGAACAGTGTTCTCCCGTTACAGTGCAGTGCTGTCTATCACCGGAAATACCATCTGCTAAGAGAAGCTGCGAGCAAGAGAAAGAACCTAAGCTTGTTGATTTCTTTTAATCGCCACCATTTGAAACCTTCCAACAAAGTCCTTAATTATTCCTTTATTTCTTTTTAGTGTTAATTTTTATAGATGAACGCTCAGTCCCCCGAAATGCTCCCGAATTTAAAATCAAATTTCCAAAATTTAACTCATAAAAATCCAACGGTACGTGCGTTTTGTCTTGCTCTTCTTCGGCCATCTTTTATTATTTTTATCAACTTATATTATCAACCCTGTAAACAACTTCGAAGCTGAGTTTTTAATATTATTATTTATTTACAATAATATGTAATATATTTATATAATAATCTGCTACGGAAAACTTTGTAACCTCCTGTAAACGCAGTCCCTACCCACATATAAAGAGTATTGTTGACTATAACTCGAAGTTCTCTTAATTATAAAAAATACAAGCATAGAAGGTTTAAACATATCTTGCTTTAATTAACTGTATGTAGTAAGGTTTTTTTTAAAAAAAATGTTTTGCCTTAGTATTAAGTTCGACTTATATCCACCAAGATAAATGTTAATATGTTGTGGAGAGGATATAGGGCACTGCAGCCTGAAACCTCCTATTATACAGGGTGTATACGGAGGAGTGGTCGAAACTTTGGGAGGTGATTCAACAGCTCAAATGGAACAAAAAATATTCTCTTCACTTTGGCCCAATTTTCAATAGTGACCAAAATATTTTGCATTTTTAACTTTTCAGGTCGATATTCGCGTTTTTTTTCCCACCATAAAAACGGCCGTAACTTTTCTATCCTTTATCCTACAACAACTGTCACTAATAAATGGGTTGTTACGACAATAAGCAGGCTGAGAGCGAACCACGCGGTGTGCGGATCGTATCTACACAGGATCAACAAAAGGTCCTCTCCTCTTTGCGTAGATTGCAATGAGGAGGAGGATTTCAAACATGTAATAATGATATGTCCACGTTATGTGGTAGAAAGGAAACGCATGTTTGACGATATATACAGGTATTTAGATGCACCATTTCGCTACGAAGACATTATATTCTCCACCAACATTTATGTGCTTAAGTCGATAGCAGAGCTAGCAATGAAATATGAATGTATTGTAAAGTTTTTCCCAAAAACTTTACTTACACAACTAATGCCTGCCACTAGTTATTAAATATGTGGGTTTGATTACATAATAAAACTCGCTAAAGTTGTAAGTAATAACCTGATTTATTCACACGTTAACATTACTCACATTAACATTTACAAGCAACTAACGCTATTCATTACAGTCACCATTTACAACAGTCACAACAGTTTACTGTTACTTACTCACTTCGTAACGCCACAAAACTGTTCCACGACTGACCACTGGTCCGCACTGCACCGAATTGCACTAGTCTCAGCTACACTAACACAGCTCTACTCATCAACTGACTAATTGCCCAACTAGCTACCACTGAAGCACTCCGCAACACTGACTCTCCCAAGACTAACTCATAAACTTGACTAATAACTATAAACTCTAATAACTCCTTAAAACTTGCTTGAAACTCGATTAACACTGACTTGAAAACTAGATTGAAAACTGACTTCTCCAGCTGTGTCTGCCTCCTTTTAACTGCGTGCCTCCCTCCAACTGGGACTGCCCTCCTCCAACTCTCTGAGCATAAGTTTCCACGCCCTCCTGATGTTCATTGGCTGGAGAAAACATACTGCCACCACCTCAGCTGTGAGCCGCCTCCTCCCATTCTCCGTCTCTCTCCAACTCCGTCTGTCTCCCTCTCACCTGTCAATCACAGGCTGGGAAACACATATGCCACCACCCCAACTGAGGCCTTTCTCTTAGCTGGCTTTTACACAGGTCACTAACTCCTTGAACAATCTAGCCCTTTCCTTTCTAGTTCAATAAAGACCGGCCCTTTTGTCTACACAGTGGTGGCCTGTTACCGGCTTTAGTCGCTTAACCCCTAGAACAATCTAGGCCTTTCTTTTCTGCCACAAGTAGATACCGCCCCTTTTGTTTATGCAGTGGCGGCCTGTTACTGACTTTGGTCGTTCAACCTCTAGAACAATCTAGGCCTTTCTTCTCCGCCCAGGTCAACTTCGTTACACTGCTCCCCTCTTAGAACTGTTCGTCCCGAACAGAAGTCTCCTTCGTGATGTTGGGCAGCAATCGGTCCAAGTGTACCACCTTCATCTTGGATCTGGGCGTGCGTTGAATCCGTTACACCAGGTCGTTGAGCCGACAGACAATGGTGCAAGTTCCTTCCCAGCAACTTAGGAGGTTTTCCCTTTTTGCGGACACGCTTGTACGACAAAACTTCCTCACCTCTCCGGAACGTTCTTCCAATGACCTGCCTGTCATACGATGTCCTCGTCCGGTCGCTGTCCAGTCTTTTCCTGCCGCGTGCCTTTCCACGTGCAGCTCTCCACTTCCGGCGAAGTTCCGCAACGTAGCCGCTCACGTCCGACTCTTCAGCTTCCAAGCTGCCTTCTAGGGTCCTGTAGATTCGCTCCACCATGCCGTCAGAGTGAGGGTGTAGCGGCGTTGTCCTTTTCCTCCTGACGCCGAGGATCTGGTAGACCGCCGATGCTGCAGCTGCCGGTGACGAGTCCTGACCTGCTAAGTCGTGGGCCTCTGCCCGCTTACTGAAGTGGTCCTTCACAACCGGAATGTTGCGTATCTCTCTTCTGGAATCAGGAAAAGGTCCTGCCATATCGAAGGCTATCCTCTTGAGCGTCAACCCAACCTTGTCCTGCCTCAGGGCGCCATTGGTTTTCCGGCTGGTTCCCTTTCTTGCTACCCACTCGGTGCTACGACTACCCCAGTCTACACCGTCCTCGTGGTAGCCTACCAAAGAGAACCGCTGCCTTCGCTTGGCCCATGCCCTCTTCACTCCAAGGTGCCTCTCGGTGATACCTCCGTGAATTCCCGACAGCTCCTCTTCTTTCCTGTCCAAACTTTTCCGGTCTCGCGACAAAATGTCCATTTCAATGGCGAGCGAATTCCGCTGGGCACAGTAGCTCGGTACGTCCCGACTGCTGAGGACCACTTTCCGGACCGCTTCCTCCTGACACTTGAGCACAGACCCCGTGTCCTCACCCAGAAGTTGTTCCTCCCTGGTCGCTTCAGGGCTCCATTCCCCTCCTGGTTGAACAATAATGGTACTCTTACCTTGGTCTTGCTCTTCCTGTCCGCTGCAGTTTTCTAGCGCTTTTATGCTTTCTTCTTCCCACGCAGCTTCCTGAAGTTCTACCCGGCTACGTCCTCCCTTAATCTGGTCACATTCACATATACATTGCGACCTGCTATCTCCACTACCTGCATCATCCTTGCCGCCTTCGTCTTCTTCTTGGACTTTACCTATTTCATTCTTCATTTCTTCTTGCATCCTACTTATTTGCCTGGTTATATCCCTTGTTAGTTCTTCTTTCATCTTTTCCTGGCCCTTGTTTCTTTCATCTAAGCGCTTGTTCATCTCATCTTGGCGCTTGTTCATCTCATCTTGGCCCTTTCTCATGTCTTCCATCATCTCCCTCATCAGTGTCATTAACTCTTCCATGTTCTGCTTCCTAGTACTCACTGGCATATAACACTCGTCTATTTTCCAAAACTTTCCGGCAATTCACACTTACTCGTTTAGCGGTTCTACTAGATCCCACTTCTGACACCAATGTAAACTTTTTCCAAATAACTTTACTTACACAACTAGTGCCTGCCACTAGTTATTTTAATATATGGGTTTGATTACATAATAAAACTCGCTAAAGTTGTAAGTAATAACCTGATTTATTCACACGTTAACATTACTCACATTAACATTTACAAGCAACTAACGCTATTCATTACAGTCACCATTTACAACAGTCACAACAGTTTACTGTTACTTACTCACTTCGTAACGCCACAAAACTGTTCCACGACTGACCACTGGTCCGCACTGCACCGAATTGCACTAGTCTCAGCTACACTAACACAGCTCTACTCATCAACTGACTAATTGCCCAACTAGCTACCACTGAAGCACTCCGCAACACTGACTCTCCCAAGACTAACTCATAAACTTGACTAATAACTATAAACTCTAATAACTCCTTAAAACTTGCTTGAAACTCGATTAACACTGACTTGAAAACTAGATTGAAAACTGACTTCTCCAGCTGTGTCTGCCTCCTTTTAACTGCGTGCCTCCCTCCAACTGGGACTGCCCTCCTCCAACTCTCTGAGCATAAGTTTCCACGCCCTCCTGATGTTCATTGGCTGGAGAAAACATACTGCCACCACCTCAGCTGTGAGCCGCCTCCTCCCATTCTCCGTCTCTCTCCAACTCCGTCTGTCTCCCTCTCACCTGTCAATCACAGGCTGGGAAACACATATGCCACCACCCCAACTGAGGCCTTTCTCTTAGCTGGCTTTTACACAGGTCACTAACTCCTTGAACAATCTAGCCCTTTCCTTTCTAGTTCAATAAAGACCGGCCCTTTTGTCTACACAGTGGTGGCCTGTTACCGGCTTTAGTCGCTTAACCCCTAGAACAATCTAGGCCTTTCTTTTCTGCCACAAGTAGATACCGCCCCTTTTGTTTATGCAGTGGCGGCCTGTTACTGACTTTGGTCGTTCAACCTCTAGAACAATCTAGGCCTTTCTTCTCCGCCCAGGTCAACTTCGTTACAGTATTTAAAAGCGATAGCCGAATTAGTATGAATGGAAGAAAATGCTTAGAGAAGGATTACGTGATTTTAATTTTGGTTAAGCTCGTAGAAGGATGGTAGGAGCACAGAGTGCTGCTCCATCCATTAGCAGTAGTTTATGTAAATAGCGGTATATAGTAGAATGATGAATGTGTGAAGCGAATGTATCTATAAGTAAGAATGGAGAGTGAGTGATATTCTAGTGATAAGCACCTAGACGATGCTGGCTGTATGGCGGAAGCCAATGCCAAAAAAAAAAAAAAAAAAAAAAAATCCTACAACAAATCTGCTTATTCCAAACGAAAATTATTAGCATTAAATTTCCTATAAATTTACTTGGTACAGAGCCTCAAAACGTTTCTTATAACAATAACATCTAACATCTTCATTGTTTCTTGCTCATTTTTCTTATGATGGATAAGAAGCCATGTGTCCCTATAATGGTTGTAACTTGAAAGGTAGCCTCTAATTTCATTTAGCTGTAATTACTTTAGTCCACTGAAGTTAGGTCAGCTTGCGGTAAAGGTCCCCCAACTTCATGAGGGTTGTAACTACGAGTAGTTTGCGGCCGACGGAAGCCTGAATTGATTTATCTACCCGTCTGTGAAGGCCGGCCATTTCCGGCAATACTTTTTTTTTATATAACTTGAAAGTTTATTTTTAATTAAAACTAATTTGAGTAGTGGTCATAGAAAAACAATGATAACTAGATATTAGTAATCTGGCGTTCTAGAATGTTCTATTTTGTAACTATAGTTCAGAGATCCTTAATGAAGTTGTGTAAGACCAGTTTATTCCAGTAATCCTGAAGATAAAATCAGGATAAGATGATAAAAAAAAAAAAACTGGCTGGACTTTGATGTTTCTAAAAATAAAACCTCTAAACTCCTCCACTAGTCTCTTTGCCGTCTCATTCTCGGTAATTAGTGTTTTCTCATTTAGAAATCTTCCTCGCTTCTTAATCAACATCCAGGATTTTTTCCATCTTCTCTTCTTCTAGTCAGAAAAACAAGTTTCAGTTTTCCAAAATTAAGTTTGCTGCGTGTGGTCTAAGAAAATTGAAACTTAGATGTGCTGGTCTAAATTGCTTCTTTTTATTACTGCAAAGCAGTTCTTCTATTCACTTGTAAGACTTATAAAGTAAAGGTTGGTAAAGTTATTGATTAGTCGATATTTAGAAGGCATTACAAAAATTAGCAATGAAGGGTCGGTATTTAGACTGAAATAAAGCTCAGTAGAGTTCAGTTAAGCTATCTACAAGTTAAGATGTATTTCAGAGAGTTTGGAATAGTTATGAAGAGACCACCATTGTTGGCTGCTTCTAGATAGGTTGAGTAAGTACTCAGCTTAAGATATTGGCTAGGTGTACTCATTGGGCAGCATGGTCAACTATACAAGATAGAGGATGTTCATTCCTAATTGCTGGAATTATGTGATAAGAAGAAACGGTGTGCCACTACTTTTTATGTCTTTCGAGTTCTCTCTGTTCGTCAGTAATATCTTTAATGTTAACGAGAGTCGTATACTTCCAAGCGAAAGATTTGGTGTTTTAGGATAATTTACTGTGTTCTGGGCGATGTTTTTTTAATCAAATAGAACTCAGTTCTCATTATTTTCATTAATTCAAAGTTTTAGACGTAGTTCATAATTTTACTAAAGTAGAACTTTAAATGTGAAAAACTTTAATATTAATGCTAGTCAATATTACAGTGGGATAATAATAGAGATTTAAGAAGCGACTAACCTGGGACAACATTTTATAGAGAAACTTCTTCCTTGATCCCCAAATCCTGATTGAAATGGGAGTAGTGATAAAGCTAAATTTGGTGAGCTAGTTTTCCACTTGGTAGATCTTACCTCGTACTCTTTGTGGCGGATCTCTAGCGGAAATAACCAAAACAGTATGGTTGGGAAATTTTGATATAAATGCTCCTTTTTTCGTTTTGCACTTAATAATAAGTTAAGCGTTAAGTGTGTCGTGCTTAACTAATCTCAATGAAGTAGCAAACTTAAATTTTTTAATTAAAGAATAAAAAAGTTACAACTCTAGGTTAGTTATACGCGAAAGAAATTTAAGTATGATATGCAATGTACTCAATTTTGTTCTTTCTCTTACTCCGCTATGAGAGAAGTAATGTAATCGTGCCGATTTCGTATTTTCGCAGGATATATCCGTGTTTAGGTTCCGTTTTGAGTTTTCGGAAGAGTGGCGTGTGTGTGTGTCCACCATAACTGAAAAATTAAATATCTTATTCCGGTTTTGACAAAATTGGTAACTGGAACCAGTTTATTGATGAATAGATTTTTCAGTTTTTAATGAATTTTACAAAAACCATTTCTACCACAGCTTCCTTTAAACTTGGCGTCCATATCTGTGACTTCTATTTCCAAAAAACATTCTTAGTGCAAACATATAATTCTAAAAACTATACTACATATTTCTTAAACTGCATTTACAGTAGGAAATAAATACAAATAAAATCCGGATATGTTTAACAATGCAGACGAACTAAATAAGTTGGTAGTGACAAAGTTAATAATAGAATACAGTATTGCATACTCTACACAATTTAATAATAACTTTGCAGGTCATTAGTGAGTCGTGTAAACAGCAGAGCGACATCAAATCTAAGTGTTATAGTATTTGTTTTATCTGGGTCAAGAGGCCGTCAGTTGGTCTAGTGGTCAAGAGCGTGTTTTTTTTTAAGTGGGAGATCCCCAGTTCGAATCCAGCGTGTGTATTTGTTGGAAAAAATGGTTTATAGTTAAAGTATGAGCTTCCCCCCGTCCAAGATACCTAATTGGTAGTTGGACTTTAAGCCCCTCCTCCAAAAAATATGCCATTATTTTACTCTAACTGGGTCAGGGTTGAAAATTATTATAAGAATTGGATTCAAACGAAGGATCTTTTCTGGTTTTAATTTATTTCTGTATAATAATCGCTAACTATAATTCTGTCTAAGATGGAGTAGTTTTTCTAAGCTCAGCTACCGTTGTCACGTTCTAGGGAACTGTGTCGCCTATGGTTGCAACCAGGGTGAGGTTCTAACCTACACAATGTGTTTGGTCTCTCCATTCTGTCAAGACAGAGTGTCCGGTTCTCCGCGATGATGTGACTGAGATGACCTATTCAATCATATTTCCAGGAAAAAAAGTGAACTGGAAGATGCTTTATTACAAGAACCTTGAAAATAACACGAAGAAGAAAGAATGTTTGTGATTATTTTGGACCGAGCAAGTGGAAGCTCGAACGAGCCTCGCTGGATAAGACTCCAACGGAGACTATGGACATTGCTGACCACAATTCATTCCCTGTCTCCCATTATGGCAAAGAGGAAGACCGCCTCCTGGGTGCGATAAGATTTCCTGAGTTTTCAGGAGTGATTCCTTTAGTCATTTTAACGAACATCGTTCTGACGGAGAAGATTGACCGTTGATAGAAGAGCCCTAGTAAACTGTGCTGTTAGCTGTGGTTTCTGGGAAGGTTCCGTTGACCGACATTGTCCACCCAGATCATTTTGACGAGATAGCCCCATATTTGCTTCTTATTTTAGCCCAGTATCACCTCCAAAAGCTATATACTTTTCTTTTTTTACTTTGTTATATACTTTTTCGATGTTTTTATCGAATCCCATTAAGATTTCTATTATCATCTGCAGAGGCAGCAATCGATTGTAGGCTTATTGTGACCAACATAACATTAACAATTGTGTCGTTTATTTTGAAAGTGGGGCAAGTCCATTTTTTATTTCGAGATATTTAAGGTTTTGCGGTTCAATAAATTTAAAAATATTGGTAAATATTA
Organism: Rhodnius prolixus; assembly: GCF_049639745.1. Taxonomy (NCBI): domain Eukaryota; kingdom Metazoa; phylum Arthropoda; class Insecta; order Hemiptera; family Reduviidae; genus Rhodnius; species Rhodnius prolixus. The sequence continues at coordinate 4,871,614 of NW_027411583.1, read as the reverse complement.
ATAGGCATATTTTTTGTATTTTGTGGTGTTAGATAATGTAAGTTTATACGAGGGTCGTTTGAAAAGTCCGTACAAAAATAAAAACTACTTAATTTTTTGGGGTAAACCTTTTTTATTTTCCAACATAGTCTCCTTTTAGGCTTATACACTTCGTCCAACGCTGCTCTAGTTTGTTGATCCCTTCCGAATAATAGGATTTGTCCAAGTCTGAAAAATAGCCATTCGTTTCTGCAATCACCTCCTCGTTTGAATAAAATCTTTTTCCCGCCAGCCATTTCTTCATAATGGGGAACAAATAGTAGTCCGAGGGAGCCAAGTCTGGAGAATAGGGGGATGTGAAACGAGTTGGAACCCTATTTCCATTAATTTTGCGACCACATCTGCTGAGGTGTGAGCTGGTGCGTTGTCGTGATGGAAAAGGACTTTTTTGTGGGGCCAATCGTGGGCGTTTTTCTTGCAGCTCGGTTTTCCAAACGGTCCAATAACGATGAATAATATGCACCTGTAATAGTTTTACCCTTTTCCACATAGTCGATGAGGATTATTCCTTGCGAATCCCAAAAGACAGTCGCCATAATCTTTCTGGCCGAAGGAACGGTCTTCGCCTTTTTTGGCGCAGATTCCCCCTTGGTAACCCATTGTTTAGATTGTTCTTTGGTCTCAGGAGTAAAGTGATGTATCCATGTTTCATCCACAGTGACGAAACGACGCTTAAAGTCCTGCGGATTCTTCTGGAACAGCTGCAAACCGTCCTTGCAACACTTCACACCATTTCGTTTTTGGTCAAGCGTGAGCAATCGTGGCACCCATCTTGCGGATAGGTTTGTCATGTCCAAATGTTGATGCAAAATATTATGTACCCGTTCATTCGAGATACCCACAGCACTAGCAATCTCACGCACCTTCACTCTTCTGTCATCCATCACCATATCATGGATTTTATCAATCATTTCTGGAGTAGTAACCTCAACAGGGCGTCCAGAACGTTCAGCGTCACTTGTGCCCATATGGCCACTCCGAAAATTTTGAAACCACTTATAAACTGTTCTAATCGAAGGTGCAGAGTCACCATAATGTTTATCAAGCTTCTCTTTAGTCTCCTGAGGCGGTTTGCCTTTCATAAAGTAGTGTTTAATCAACACACGAAATTCTTTTTCGTCCATTTTTTGAAAATCACTCGACTTCCTCGATTCAAACGAATGCCAAACACAAAGAAATAGATCGATCTGGCTGAAACTTGGTGTGTGTTCTTCCAAGAGATGCTACTAACTAAACATAACCTCGATACGCGCCAGTAGTGCTATCTCTCTGACTTCGCACGGACTTTTCAAACGACCCTCGTAATCCAATAGTGTTTATAGTGCTGGCTAAGAAAAATAAAGGTTTTATTATAACTAAATGGACTTGCCTCACTTTCAAAATTAATGAATTATTGTAATCGTTGATTTAAATGGATATTTCAGTCGTATCAGTCTTTTTTTAACAATAAAAACAAAATACTAATCTATAGTTCGACTATTCTTCTTCTTTTTTAAAACCATTTTGGTCCGAATTGCCTTCGTATTCAGATTCTGATTCCAAGATTCTTCTTTTATTACCGATTGTCATCGGGTCTTATTTCTACAAACATAATAAAATTACTTACAAACGAGGATTTTAATTGAAATGGCGTTATTTCCCAGAAAAGTATTTTTATTTTATTTTTGTTACCAACCAGATTCACTTTCAGATGCATCAGAGTTATAATTACCGTTGTAATCGGTTTCAGCCATTTTTTTCTTTTTATAAAATAAACCACAATCCGTTATTAATTTTCAAATAATGAAACTTTTTTTCGTACACCGAGCACAAAACAACACAACTTACTTGATAGCCGATAATATAAGTCGAATGTTATACAATTTACAGTTTTTCAGAGCCAATAGTACTAAAATTTCCCGGTGTTGGTGGTATTATCGAAACACAAAATTAAGATATACCTATTATCATTAAATAATAACAAATTTTATGAAATATTGTACAATCACTGATTGTCACCAATACTGTCACCAATATCAGAGATAGATAGATAAGACATGATGTTAAACCATCACAATTGCTTCACCATACAGCAACCGGAGTTAAATTTTGCTGTACGGTTAAATAATTTCAACCTAAGATGGACTTGCACCATTTTCAAAATAAACGGCTCAATTCATCCTTTTTTGCTCCCAATTTTCCCCTTTCCACCAATAAAGTGTATGCAAATTGTGAAACATAAAGTTTTAAGACTGAATTTTTGTTTTTTTTTATGTTGCAGGTGTGAAAAAATCAAGATAGAAGACTTTGAAAATAAGCGGAGTAGATAACCATTTACGGCTATAAGTCCAATAAACAATAGAAAGAAATAAAATTTAGCAGCATTTAAATTCAACATAGAAAAGGAGGCTAAGGAAAATTCGAATTTTCAGAGAATTGAGAGAAAACAAAGAGGGGAGAAATCAGACGAAAGAGGAAAAACTCTTCCCGTAAATAAAAACCCCCTTAAGGAAGCCCCTCCTCTTCCAAAGAGAGGTGAACATCCAAATGGCCGATATCAGGCACCACAGTCACGTGCAAGCGCACGTCAAGAAAAGACAATTGACTGAATTTTAACAAACATATAAATACGTAAATTCTCCCATTATATAAACAATATCAGTTTTCTTTCAAATTTAATAATAATTAAAAAAAGAAAGTAATAAATAAATTTAGTAAAAACTCAGGTATTTTTGTAATAAGTTTTTATTGGCTGTGATAGAATTATTTTCTTTTTTCTTTTTTTAATTTTTAAATTCGTTTGCGGAAGCAATTGATTGTTAAAGGAAATAAGATTGTTCAATAATTTCTTCTCCTATTTTTGGCTCCAGTTTTTTAAGTTTGGAAAATTGGGTTTCATAAAAATAAAATCAATTCGGTCTTGTTGAACAAAAAAACAAGAACAGGGCTACAGAACTGTTATAATTAGTTGGTTTGATTTATGAACACATAAAAAAATACAAAATTATATATAGTAAAAAAAAGGAGTAAACGTCGAAGCGCATCCGAGGAAGTAAGAATAGAGGTAATTTGAGGAAACGGTAGTGAGGTATATAAGCAATAGTCCTGAGGAGAGGTAGAATAATGGAAGCATTTGCGGATGAAGCATTATGGCTGGTGATAGTCAGTTTTATGGTAGCGTTTATATTAGCGTTCGGTATTGGTGCGAACGATGTGGCAAACTCATTTGGAACTTCTGTCGGATCTAAAGTGTTAACCGTTAAACTTGCCTGCATTTTGGCCACCATCTTTGAAATGGCTGGAGCATTGTTGATTGGTAAGTTTATTTATTTATTTATTTTATTGTAAGCGTTTTTATGTAATTTGATTCAGGCGCCACGGTAGCCGAGCGGTTAGAGGCGAGACCTGCGAAGCTAATATGTATTGTAGTACTGGGTTCGATTCCCCGGTCTAGAGGCCTTGGATTTTATTTAATGGTTAATAAAAAGAAATTTATAGTAAAGTATGTTTGCTAGTCGCCTCCGTATACGATACCCTAATTGGTAGTTGGACGTTAACTCCTCGCCTGAAAAAATAGGCGATTACTTTACTTTACTTTTATTTAATTTGATTCCAACAAAGCGTTTTAGATTGGTGATTACCTGGGTGTACGCAATGAGAAAACGCAAACTACTGTAAATGTGAAGGAGCAAAGTATTTTACTGGCTAACTTCCAATTCGTTTGTTAATGTTACGCCTCTAGGCACTTAGTGAAAGTCAATAAATGTATTTTACTCATACCCACCGTATGCGATGACAATCTATTTTGGTTAGCGGTTTGACTATAGTTTGAAACTGATTTGCGGCTGCCGATTGCAGGCCATAGTACTAATTGTTCATCTGGCTTGTCGTAACTGGCTGCATGAAAGTATAGTTTCATTGAGCTAGATATAGTTTGTTGATGTAGTTTCATCAACTAGGACCTATAGGACAATTCTTGAAGATACTTCTGCCGTACGACTTTACACTTTTGGAAATCGGTTAGCACTTTTCTAACAAGATGCTACTCGAAAGAAATATACTTTTTTGTATTTCCTATTTAGCAAAAGTTTCGTTTGCTTCGGGATACCAATTTTCTTAATTACAACATATCATTTGTAAATTAGTAGTTTTTTTTAAATAAAATTAAACTAATAATTACCAAAATAGATTCTATACGTAAAATAACGCATAATTGCGAATTACAAGATATTTATAAGAATACAAAAAAATTTCAATAAATTAAGTTGGTATCCCTGTTTTTATTTAGAACAGCTGTTAATCAGTACACCTAACCTGCATTCCACATTCTACGTACTTACCTCCTCTAGTAAAGTGAGCTTTGAAGTCATATAGTATTTCGGTTCTACAGGGAAATATAACGTTGTAAAATTTATTTCTAAATGTTTGAACAAAACGATATAAGTTTTGGTGTAATTATTGTTACTGAATCCACTTTCACTTGCTTGCTTAAAGAGTAAAGAGTAGATATCGTTGCTAATTCTAACGTTGTCATCAGTATCTTCTAGGAACGTTTAAGAATAATACAGATTAAGAAGATAACTTTACTTTGGTTGATAGAACGATTGATTGTAATTATATTTGGGTTATTTATTTTTTTTTTATTTTTTTACGCGTTAGCGAGTCACCGTTTTCTCTAGACGGTACGGCGTGGTCTAAGATATTTTGGTAACAAGGTCTTTATACTAGTAACACAGTTCTACTGTGCTATTATGATTTTGGTGTTGAATAATTACTTTCTTGAATTTAGTTGATATTTGCAAATTATTTATCAAAATTTATACGAAGGACAAAGCCATATTTAAGCAATTGTTAGAGATTTTTATTCAATAAAATAATAATAATCATGAGGAAGTGGAACATTGAACTTTCGTAAAAGAGGAAGGAAGAATTGTCCTGTAAGTTTGGAACATTTATCTACTTTCTCCAGAAAACGCGTCAACCGCAACCTTTGGCATGTTCTTCGAGTATTGAGTTTCTGGACTGAAAAAGGCATACAGACATCCTTGATAAAAGTCATTCCCACATAGTCTTCAATATGCCTTCAAAGACTATGTGAGAATCAAATTAGAGCTCACCCTTCTTGTAAAAACTTCCAAAATATGTACGCTTAATATTAAAGTGGTAAATTGGGCTTACGGCAGTTTGTTTTAGATTGTGCATTGAGGCGCCCAAATTGTATAAATTAGATGACAGACATTTCTTGTATTTAACCTATATATCCAGCAGAGGTAGTGCATTTTTTGACAACTGTTTAGCGATATCTAGTCCATTTCTGTTCTTTGTTATTCATTTATCGAAATATGGTTTTCATCAGCGTGTTGGCTACTATTATAAACTCTTAATTAGGGTGACTAAGTAAGTAAATAATCCTTCGATTCTAACTGCTCAATAAATAAATAAATAAGATATATTGCTGGGAAATATTCTAAAATTAACTGAGATAAACAGGATGTTGATCTTTAAATCACCTCCATTCCTTTAAAGAGGTCTAACCGCATATCCGCTGTACGAATAATGTTGCTTACTTGTCTCCTTAATTATTTGGCCACGAGTCTAGTTTTAGGACTTTATCTCTGCACCATGTGCATGCAGTACGTCGGAAGAAAATTAATGACCATCTTTCAACGTTGCTGTCTGCCATAGAAATTTTATTACAGAATGAGATATACTTAAAACGTTTTCTTTATTTGCTTATAAAATTAAACGGTTGCAATGTACGAGGGTCGTTTGAAAAGTCCGTGCGAAGTCTGAGAGATAGCACTACTGGCGCGTATCGAGGTTATGTTTAGTTAGTAGCATCTCTTGGAAGAACACACACCAAGTTTCAGCCAGATCGGTCCATTTCTTTGTGTTTGGCATTCGTTTGAATCGAGGAAGTCGAGTGATTTTCAAAAAATGGACGAAAAAGAATTTCGTGTGTTGATTAAACACTACTTTATGAAAGGCAAAACGCCTCAGGAGACTAAAGAGAAGCTTGATAAACATTATGGTGACTCTGCACCTTCGATTAGAACAGTTTATAAGTGGTTTCAAAATTTTCGGAGTGGCTATATGGGGCACAGGTGACGCTGAACGTTCTGGACGCCCTGTTGAGGTTACTACTCCAGAAATCATTGATAAAATCCATGATATGGTGATGGATGACAGAAGAGTGAAGGTGCGTGAGATTGCTAGTGCTGTGGGTATCTCAAATGAACGGGTACATAATATTTTGCATCAACATTTGGACATGACAAAGCTATCTGCAAGATGGGTGCCGCGATTGCTCACGCTTGACCAAAAACGAAATCGTGTGAAGTGTTGCAAGGACGGTTTGCAGCTGTTCCAGAAGAATCCGCAGGACTTTAAGCGTTGTTTCGTCACTATGGATGAAACATGGATACATCACTACACTCCTGAGACCAAGGGGGAATCTGCGCGAAAAAAGGCGAAGACCGTTCCTTCGGCCGGAAAGATTATGGCGACTGTCTTTTGGGATTCGCAAGGAATAATCCTCTTCGACTATCTGGAAAAGGGTAAAACTATTACAGGTGCATATTATTCATCGTTATTGGACCGTTTGAAAACCGAGCTGCAAGAAAAACGCCCATGATTGGCCCACAAAAAAGTCCTTTTCAATCACGACAACGCAACAGCTCACACCTCAGCAGTTGTGGTCGCAAAATTAATGGAAATAGGGTTCCAACTCGTTTCACATCCCCCCTATTCTCCAGACTTGGCTCCCTCGGACTACTATTTGTTCCCCAATATGAAGAAATGGCTGGCGGGAAAAAGATTTTATTCAAATGAGGAGGTGATTGCAGAAACGAATGGCTATTTTTCAGACTTGGACAAATCCTATTATTCGGAAGGGATCAACAAACTAGAGCAGCGTTGGACGAAGTGTATAAGCCTAAAAGGAGACTATGTTGAAAAATAAAAAAGGTTTACCCCAAAAAATTAAGTAGTTTTTATTTTTGCACGGACTTTTCAAACGACCCTCGTATAAAAACTTTAGCGTAACATAACCTAGCAAAGTACCAGCAATATTATTAAATGGTAACCCAAATAAACATCTTTCTATGACGGTAAAAAACAAAAATAACGTTTGCAGTTTCTTTCCGGTTCTGGGGTCGTGAGAATTCAATTTATTTCTGCACATCTACGTGAATGTCTACAATTAATCTTGTCAGATGTTAACAGAATCTGATGGAGTTTCTCTCTCTGGTTTTTTTAGCTCAAAAGTTAAATTATTTCGGTCTAGTAAACTTTAAATTTATTTCTACTTAATGAATGATTTCTAAACAGAAACAACCACTCAGAATAAATAAATGAAAGGAAGCTGTTATCTTAAGACGAAGAAAATTTAGTTACAGTAACTTCATCTTCCCTCCGTCCGATGCTTAGAGAACCTTACAGCATGATTGAGCTCTCTCCCTAATCTTTCCCTAGAGGTGCACCCAGAAAATCTCGAGTGATTTCCAGAAATTAGGGTAGGATGTTTTCTCGCTGGGTAAACTAGGGGAATCGTTTATTCTCTAATCTCTCCGATCCCTTGGTGTTTAACAGGGATTTTAGAACGAATTTGAATACTTAGATCGAAAACATCCAAAATTTAACCTTCTATATCTCGCTTAATATTATAGTTAGATTAATGCAATTCATACCATAACTTGGGGAGGAAATCGCTGTGAAGGATGCCCGCTGCCCTAATCTACCGGACAGTAAGATTTAAGTTGAAAATCATCTCTCAAAAAGTTACTACTATAGTGAATATATTTTTTCCGTTTTTGATGATTTTACAGAAAATTGCTCATGTGATTTTGGTAACTTTTTCTGGTTCATTTTTGGGATTCAGATGGAAAGCAGAAGTTATGATTCCTCCACTCGTTATTATTTCAATTTAAAGATAACAAACATTGGATGCTAAGAATACAAACAATTTTATTTTGTAAATTTTAGTAAGAGATAAAAGTACTAGTTTTTCATATCTTATTTTTTGTATCTATGAATGAGTAACTGTTTTTAATTGCCAGTAATAAAATGAACTTTAATGCAAGATACGAGAATATGGGCCATTAAATATTAATAAATATAAGAGCCAAAAGAGAGCGACTCGCGAGTTGATATTTGCAAGGCCCTGGCCAACACCCCGCCTGCACTGTTGAGGTCATTGCATTTGGCTGCTGGCATCCCAAGATACTGCTACATTTCATTGTGCGCATTTGTAGGCGCTAGTCTGTAATATTTATATCGAAACACCTATATAATATAGTTTTAATTTATTTACTGTAGAATATTAAAATTCCTTGGCAAAATTTAATGGCCATTCTAAATATTTATTGTTTTTTGGGCAAATTTTATGTGCTTGGCGATTATTAATAAATTATTATATAATGTATTTAATGGGTGCCAAATAATTATTTGACTTCTCGTTATTGTCAATATAATAACAACGAGGAAATTGTCATTACTTTCAGATATGCCCCCCCCAAAAAAAATGTATCAGGCGCTTCTCTCTTGATAATGTCAAAAATAGACAGGTTGATTTCTGGGTTATGTTTCATTAAATGGCGAATAATTTCGGCTTTTTAGCTTGGTTAAAGTAGAGCTCCTATAACTCTACATCTTGGATGCAAATCAGTTAGTGCAGATCCTGAGCTTAGCCCTGTACCTTTTGAAAGCATGACAACCCGCCCTGATGAACGCTTACAGATCGTTCAGACTTGTATTTATTGTTTTCCAAAATAAGAGTAAATCGCCGCGTCCAAAGCAGCTAGTTTTACATACCTCTTTGTATCTACGAGGTGTGGCTATTAAATAACGAGACTATTGCTGTAAAACATTTTATTTTAAATTTACACATATTTGGTTATTATCACCTTCAATATACACCCCTCCCCTATCCCTTCAACGCTCCATGCGAATTTACCATTGTTCGAAACAGTGCTGGAAGTCTTTTTCCGTGAGCTCCTGCATGACACGTGTGGCTTTTTCTTTCACAGCTTCAACGGACTGAAATCTCGCGTTCCTTTTAACGCAGATTTGACTTTGGGGAACAGATAAAAGTCACATGGGGCCAGGTCAGGCAAATATGGCGGATGGCCTAAAACTGGGATGTTGTACTTGGCTAGAAATGTCTTGAGAGACAATGCAATGTGAGCCGGCACGTTGTCTTGATGGGGAACCCATGACTTGTTCTTCCACAAATCGGGTCGTTTTTTCCTTACTCTTTCACGGAGTTGAGCAAACACCTCACGGTAGTAATGTTAATTAATTGTAATCGATATTTTCATCCGTTTTGGACGTGGAATGGCGACCCAGGCGGTTATCATCTCCGACGTCTTCCGTAATCTGTTATTAAATTTTTCTTTTTCAACTCTTCCAATTCTCCGTACAATTTCTTTATTAATATTTATTTTTGGTAATTTAAGTTTATTTGAAATTGCATAACTAGTAAAACTCAGAGAATGAATGTCTTCGGCTCCATCCTAGTCATGTTGTTATCCGCATTTTCTAATTAAGATTTCCCAAATTGCTTAATGAAGATGTGTTTGTTATTGTACTAGCCACTAGAACAATGTTCATTATATTTTTCACTTCATGGCGACAAAGTGAGTTTTCAACCTCCCTAAAATATCCTATATTAAATTGTTTGGTGTTCTCCAAGTAGACCTTATATCTGATATTTCATTAAATTTTCCAGGTTATAAGGTGTCTGACACAATGAGAAAGGGAATATTGGATGTGAACCTGTATCAGAACGCTGAAATGGAATTGATGACTGGTTGTCTATCTTCCCTTAGTAAGTTGGACTTATTCACTTTTTTATATATACTTTAAAAATAATTGTGTAAGATGAATGAGGGTAATGTGCCCCTGATTTCATTTTAGTTCATCTTTAATTAATCCTTTTCGCTAGATTTAGTGAAATTGTATTGAAGAGTATAGTTTATTGTATTATTTTATTAAATATTTAGCCTTGAATTTTGTACATAAAAAATAGGAAAAAGCTGTAACTTGTTGTTAAGCTGGCAATTCTTGGAGCGAATCGCATTCCTAATGCTCAAAAGTGATTCCTGTTTGCTCTTTTCGGAGACCTCTTGTAAATATCTCATCTCTTACGACGTCCATCTCAAATCTTTCTCGGCTCAGGAACTTTTGTTTCTTTTATATGTATACGTATTTTTTAACCAACCTTTCTACTCTTATGAGATTTCATAGATATACTATTTCAACCTTTGGAAGTAACTAGCTCACAGAGAAATGGTTTCTTGTAGCTTGGAGTCTTCATTACTAAAGAGGATTCAAATTATTACCGTAAGTTTAGCTTCCAGATCAAGGTAAATTTTATTCGTTAGTAGTGACATTAACTCTTGACTCTGGCTCCTCATCCATGATTTCTAAACCCCAAGAGGAAAATAAGTCAAATTATGCATCATTTCGTTCAAAGGCCTTGTGATCTATGACGAGTACACACACATTATCTGGAAGTGATGGTAAATCGCGCACTACTTTGAATCTTTGAATAGAATTTTTTTAAAAAATAAAATAAAATAAAGAATCACTGAGAAGAGGATGAATTTCACTAATCCAAGTTACTCAGTTTCTAAGTCCCTCCCTCATTATACAAGAACGTTATCCATTAATATCTGTCCAAAAAGGTAATAAGTGAACTAATTTCATATTGTTTTTGTTTTAGGAGTGGTTTAACGTCGTAGACGGTAGCAGAAGCACATACTTATCTATTAACAAATTAAACTTAGCTGCACGCAGGAATCATTTCCTCTGAACCCCTTTTTTCAAGTCCTTGCTGATTATTACAACGCCAGAACCATCTTTTTATTTTTAATCTTTTCTCTTTAATTATTAAAAAAAAGTAACGTAGCTGCATGAAGAACAGAAAACAAGGTTACCCTGTTGGTTATTTAAATTGAATTATTTCCTGTTTTCTGCGTAAATTTCTTGTACATTCTCCTTCCTCAATTTAAATTGCAAGTTTGTACATATTGAATGAAGAGGAAATGGAAGCGGCGATGCAGTGATTTGCACTAGTTAATTCATTGATGAATAATTGAATTACTGCTCTATTCACCTGTCCTAATATGTGTCTCTGGTATTGTGTGCAAATAGATCTCTAATGTGGATTAACAATTGCAGTATCTATAACAGATTGCTACAGCCCATTATGATGCTGCTTACATCATGTTCATAATATCTAGCTTATGAAAATAGTTTTTTCTCTATCTCTCTCAGAAAGAAACTATATTTTTTTCCATAAAATGGCACCAACAATCAATCCCCCAATTTTGGAATTTTACTTTTAATTCCTATAATTAATTTGGCAAAAATAAAATGAATCAGTCTATAATAGCAAATTTTGAACTCTCCTTGAGAAGCATTTACTTGGAAAAAATGTTCAATGTTATAAAGTAAATTATTGGAGCCGCTTTTTTTGCGCTCCAAAAACTCAAAAACTTCTAAGACCTTATGTTGAACCTGGTCCAAAGTTGGGCACTGATTCACGATAGTAAATCTGAACTCTCTGTGATGCTCTATTCTAGAGTTAATATACCCAAACTTTTTTTTTTTTTTTTTTTGGTACTCCACGAATCTCAAAACGGATATTTCTGGTGCAAACTCAAAACCTGTACGATTGCAATGCTTCCACTTGCTACAGTAAGAGAAAAAAATAAAATAATAAATATCATAATTAGCCTCATTTCATTAAGTATAGAATCTACGCACTCCGCATTTATATTTGGTAATATGGGATTTATTAACTATATTTAAGAAAAAGAGTGGGATTGATAAAGCTGGCATGTTTCTTGTAAATCAAGATTTAACCGAGATCTTTCCAGTCACTATTTGGCAAGTGTTTGGCACTGACTTATTGCAGATATTCATCACTCACTTATGGCTGTCAAACTAAGTTAATGATCAATGCCACCTTTTCTGTTTCTGGTTCTGCAAGAGTCTTTTATTGAATTTGTCTGAAGAAATTAGGAAAAATGAGGATGTTGTTTTTTTACTTAGAATATCTAGTAAAAGTGCAGCGAGATAAGTGATCATAATCACATCGTAAACGTTGTGTGTTCATTCTTCACTTCTTAATTTCTTAGCTTTTATAGGGTCTGGTCATTTCCTAACTTGGCAAATAAATTTAAATCTCACAAATGTTTAATTTATTTATTTTTATAAAAGGGCCAAAAAAATATAACTAAAATTGATATTAGATCTGTGATTCCATCTTTAAGAGGAAGTTTGCAAGTAAGGTTACTTATCTTGCCTTTGCAAAACAGAGGATTCAGAAAATAGACCTGGAAGAGGTACTATCATGGAGTGCCCCCTAATTATACAACAGGTGGGAGCATTAGAATTCTTTTGGATTATAGCTCTTGGGAGGAAAAAATGTACAAAATTGTGTAGTGAAGTTTGCTGGTATATTCGTCAAGCCAAAATAATAATAAAACTGATCTCTTATACCACATGCAGGTATCCATTATTATTTTAGTGGTTTAAATTAATGGCAAACGCGGGGATGTAACTATAGACTTGGAAAAAATAGTTGCAGGGGAAATGTTTTCATTTTAGGGGATGCGATACGCTAAGAATTGACAGCTTAAAAAAAATGTGTGTTAAAATAACGAAGTTCACATTCTTGGCCCAATGTTACTGTATATATTACTTAGCTTCAATCATTTGGATGTCATCGAATTATTATTTTTAATTTTTAGCATTATTATTTGTGTATTTTAAAATCGTTTAAACTTCTCCAGGTCATTAGCACCTACAGCTTTTTTTTTTGTCGTTGCATTTGCACAATGTTCCCTCGTTACAGCCAGCGTATCCACCACCAGAAATTGAGCTGTAAGAAGAAATTCTTAAGTAAAGAAGTAGCTGCTTTTGAACCAAGAAACCTACCCCTGGAAATTCATTGCATTAAACACCGAGCTAAAGCCTTTCCTAAAACATTTTTAAATGAAGGGTTAAATAATTAATTTGTGAAAATAATAAATTTCACTGAGGAAAACATAACATTTTCCAGAGGATGGCAAAAAAAAAAATAGCTGACCTTTAACGTTGGCTGGCTCGCCTTAATTTATAAAAAATGTATACTCTTCAATTCTATTTTATTTTGCCTTATTTTTTTTTATACGAGAAATTTAATTTTTAGGGGGGCTACATTCCATAAAATTAGATCACTGAACCGTACTTAATTTTTTGTTCATAAATAAGAAGTACAAAAATACACTGTTCCACACAAAAAGTGGCGCACTTTAAAAATGCGTTGTTTTTTTCTCTGTAACTTTTTTATTCTACATTTTATTTTAGTTAGCAAATATAAGATGTATAAAGTTACGGGAAGGCTAAAATAAAATAAAAAATGATCTAAAAGAAATGAAAACCTTTAATTTAACAAAAAAGTACTTCTCAGCAAAAAATGAGTTTGGAAAAACAATGTATTTCTTCCGATTAAAAAAAGAGAAAAAGAATTTTAGTGACGTGTATTGCTCGCATTACTGCATCCGATCTCCTCGGGATACTCCTTATTAAATTTCTCACGAAATCTTGTGTTAATTCCTCCCATTTCTCCACCAGAGCACCTCACAACTCTTCTAAGCTCCTGGGAGGATTATTTCTCCATCTTAATCGCCTACCCAGCTCATCCCAAAGATGTTCAATTAGATTTAAATCCGGGCTGCGTGCTGGTCATCCCAGAACACGAATGCCAGTATCGTGGAGATATTGAACAACACAGGCGGCAGTGTGTGGTCGGGCATTATCTTGTATAAAAATAAAATTCTCCCCAATAAATAATGGTGATAGGGTATCACATATTGCTGCAAAATTTCCCTCACATACAAATCTGCCTTCAAGATTGCCCTGTTGAACACGTGGAGCTCAGTCTTAGCCTCCATAGAAATCCCAGCCCACACCATCACTGAACCACCTCTGAATTGTAGACTACCAGAAATATTGCACGGAGCGTAACGCTCCCCAGGCCTTCGGTAAACTCGTCGCCTCCCATCAGGTGCATAGAGAGCAAAACGGGACTCGTCTGAAAAGAGAACGTTTCTCCAATCGTTCTCAGACCAGTTACGGTGTTCCCTAGCGAACTCTAGACGGGCTCTCCGATGATCTACGGTGAGCAATGGTCCTGTGGCTTCTTCCTAGAGCGTAAATTCATTTCAGCGAACCTTCTTCGTTCGGTTTCGGCACTGAGTGAAACTCCAGTAACAATAAGCAGTGTTTGAGCTGTTTCAGAAGCAGTTAATGTACGATTTCTTAGAGTGTGAATTCTGATAAATCGGTCATCAAGTGCTTCTGTGGCTCTTGGTCGACCCGAACCTTGTCTGCGAGTGCAGAGACCTGTCTCCCGGTAACGATGGATGGCTCTACGGACGGTGGTCTCAGGCAAACCGTGCTGCGTACCGCTGACTCCGTCCATCCTCAACTAATGCAATAATACGGGCCACTTGCTCAGCAGTAATTGAGAATTTGCAATGCTTTCAGCTTGAAAAAAGTCGAAACGCAACTGTAGAGGTCAATAAATTTATTTACTGTTGAGGTAAAGTTCACGTTGTTGTTTACACAAATAGACCGAAGGGGATTAAACGAGGAATTGCTTCTCTATTTACAAGAAACTTTGGACCTTGATTCGATTAATTGTTCCCTGACAGTTTATGAAAATAATTAAAACTAATAATCTTTCCCCAAAATGTGATAAAACAAAAAATAAACGCTTTTTTCAAAGTGCGCCACTTTTTTTTGTGGAGCAGTTTATTATTTTATTTTATTTTTTTGAACTTTTATTTTATTAAAACTCTCATTTAGAAATATATATTACACATTTTTTAAATTAAGACGAATAGATCAAGTTTCTCTTGAAAACAGCTGATTTATTTAGTGATCGATGTGATCAGCTGGGTATGGTTGTTGCTCGTTAATGTCGCCATGTTAAATTGTTTAATGGAAGTATCTTTATCAGCTTGTAACAATTTACAGTCTTATTGTACAACTAAGAAATAGTTGGCTGAGTTAATAGTTATTAAGCTCACTTTTAATGATATAAAGAATATCATTTTTTACTACTGTAAAATTTACAACCTTAGAGGCTAAAAAGTTCAGCCATCTCGTTTACAATTTCTAAGAGTTTTTGTAACTTAAACAAAAAAAAACATTGAGTCCAGAATGGTTATCACATGCTTACTTTCTCGTAAATAGTTCCTAGATAAGCTGAGGGTTAATAGAAATACTCGTAGTTAAAGGTACTAGTTTATTCCACCCTATTGCATTACTGCATTAATTTTTACTGCAATTTCTTTGTTGTTTGCTTTAAAAAATTGTATTGTTATTAATTTTTACAGTTGGAAGTGCGATCTGGTTGATAGCGGCCACATTTCTAAAGCTTCCAATATCTGGCACACATTCAATAGTTGGTGCTACGGTCGGCTTTTCACTAGTCTGTCGTGGCACTAATGGATTACATTTGAAAACATTGGGAACTATAGGTAAATAAAAACATCCATAACATAAATATTGCAAAAGTTTTATAGAAGAAACGAAACTAGTTTCTTAAGTATTACTAGTTATAAAATGGTTTATGATGATAGATACTGAATTTCTTCTTTATTATATAATATATCACATTTGGCTGTTTTTTGACGTCATTAATTTTTATAGTGTTATGGGAAATAATTCAGATAATAAATATCCAGAGAATATACAGACCAAGAAATTGTTTGCTCAAATAATTTTTAACTAATTACTACTTTTATCTTTTTTACTCCTAGTATTGCGTGTAGATTTTTCTATTTTAAGTTTTTACTCAGAATATAAACGTGGGGTTTTGCTTGATTCAAAAGCGTCGTTTAAATGTAATGTACTGCCACGTTATTTGTATAATACTTTTAGGAATTTAATGAACCAAATTTCTAATTTGTAGAAAATCTGTTGATTGTAAATGCCTCTTAAATGTTTATCATTTAATTTTGATTAGTAATTATTGTTAATCAAGGGTTAGACAGCGTATATACGCTCGTATATTTTATTAATTTGGATTACTTTATTCCTTTCAAAGTAGTTGCATGTGTGCTTAATTCTTACAAAAAAAAGCTGGGAACTAATTTCGGAAAAGTATCTCTATAAAATATAGTTTGGAAACATAAATTTTATCAGTAGAATTTGAGAAGCTTTTTAAAATTATTAAAAGATATTGAATCTGTACGATTAGTAATGCAATTACACGAAATTTAGACCGTTACTGTTGAGTCTTGTTTCATTTCATGCTTACCATATTATTAATAGTGTGGGAATATTGATAATTTTCAATTATTAATCGGACCAATCTTGTGGAATAAATCAACAGTTCATTGATTCGATCTATTGTAATTGAGCATCTTTAAAATTGATCATTGTGAAATAAGGATTTTTAATTGATTGCATAGTTCATTTTTTAGTCTTTATTTTTAGATGTTATACTTAAATAATTTTATACATACTACAATGTTTTGATTTTATTAAATTTTATTTTTACACAAATTTTATTTTGTTCCAGTGGCCTCGTGGTTTATCTCACCAGTATTGTCTGGACTGATGTCTGTGTTATTGTTCAAATGCATAAACTGGTTCATCTTATCGGCTGAAACACCTCTTAAACCTGCCCTTCGGGCATTACCTTTCATCTATATGGCTACTATATCCGTCAATATATTCTCCATTATACATAATGGCCCCAAATGTAAGTTATTTTTATATATTTTTTATTAGTTTTAAGAAATTTAAGTTAAATAAGTAGCCAATAAATATGTAAACTACTTGCCATAAAGATTGTTGCAACTCCAAAATACTCGAAATTTCCGAAACTTTTAAGTTTATTTACATAACCTAAGAGAAAATTAAGGGAACAAAATGAACAAAAATTAAAGAAGTTTGTGTTAAAAAGATTTTATTGTTAAACCTAACAATTAATTCTTGGAAATAGCTATCTTCTTTCGTTAAATCGCGTGTCATACGAACCGAAACCATTCTTCTATGAATTTTTGTTAAGAGATCCTGGTCTGAGAAAGACATCCAGTACGGTTTTCCTGGTAATGGTGCAGAAATAGCTGATAAGCAAGTAGTCTTATGTATTTGGCTGCGACGAAATGAATTTTGAAAAAAAATTACATCCTTTGGCTGATATTGGAGTGGATTGGATGAAGAGTATTTTTGTGTACAGTTGTGTTGCATCATTATCTTTGGCTATAAGATCTTCTTTTTTGACGTTGAGGTTGTTGTCTGGTAGAAGACTTGTTTGCCGCTCGGGTTTATTGTGGCGTTAGTTCAGGTGTTATGGTATGGATTGATGTAGGTATTGGGTTTAGGTCACCTATTATCAAAAATAGATTCAATGCTGTTCCGTATATCAACGAAAGAAGACAAGTTTTTAAAATTCTTATTGAACGAACATGCTGGTGCCATTTTCCAAGAAGAACATTTTACTTGCCAGCTTATTACTCCCGAATTGAATCCAATATGGGCGTAATGGCGTTGAATGGGATTGATGAATATGGATGATGTTAGGGTTTAAGACCATCCCTACCATCCATAAAACAACACAGTCTTACCTTGAGCAAGTTTAGAATGAGTTACCACTTGAGGTCGTCGATTATCTTAATTGTGTCTTGGTACAGAACTTATTGTTAAACATGGTTACTATACCGCATTGTTAAACACCTTCTTTAATTGTTGTCATTGTTTTCCACAGTTAAAATCATTTGCTATTTAAAATGTTTCAAGTCAGCAACTTTTTTTTGGCAAGTAGTTCAGTTTCTGTTAAGAGTTTATAATGAACATTTTCATGTACAAGTATAAGAATAGGTATAAAATTGAGTGGGCTATGCTTAGTAGCTTTCCGTATTTCATTTCAGAAATACTTTAAGCAGCATTGTCGCTAGTAAATTTTAGAACCTTAGCTGCAAAATTCAAAATTATAAGTCGTTAGGAAACTGCAACTTCATCTCGTTCCAAATAAAAATTTATCATTTAACAGATTCTAGCCATTTTTGTGGCTGCGACAAAAATAAAATATCACCCTACCTTTCTATATTTAGTTCTGACTGCTACACTGAATGAACAAGATTTAAGTATAATTTTCGTAAAATTATAATGAATACTTGATTAAAATAAAAGGCTATTCCTATAGTTACCGTCAACCAAGTTTTATGTAAAATTCTATTTATGTATAATCTTTATTAATAATGTTTGTAAATTGCAGTGTTATACCTGGACAATACTCCATTATGGTTGGCGCTCGTAGTTAGTGTGGGCAATACTTGATTAAAATAAAAGGCTATTCCTATAGTTACCGTCAACCAAGTTTTATGTAAAATTCTATTTATGTATAATCTTTATTAATAATGTTTGTAAATTGCAGTGTTATACCTGGACAATACTCCATTATGGTTGGCGCTCGTAGTTAGTGTGGGCATTGGTTGCATTGTTGCCATAGTAGTACAATTATTTTTGGTACCTTGGCAAAGGCGGAAGGTACTCGGTAAGTATGATTAATCAAATTTAAATACACTTTATTACGTAGTTTGGTACGAGGAAATATTTCCTACAGTACTAATTATTTTAGCGTAGAAAAATCTAATCCAAATATTCTTTTCAAAAAATTATTTTGTTCAAGGAGGTAATAATTACAGTAGAGCTTTTAGGACTAGTGTAATTGTATTTAAAAGGTTTCAGTTCCAAAAAAAAATTAACTATCTTACTGGAAGACCATTTCATTAAATAATTTAGTTTTTAAAAAAAGCGTATGCTTTATACTTAAGAAAATAATTTTTCAAAATGGTTTCCTTTAAGAAAATTGGTTCATTCGAGATGTGTTTGGTTGAGATACTTTTGAGGACTATCTTACCAAAGAAGTTGATTCTTTAAGCTCTTTCCGTGTTGGTGTCGTGTTTACAAGCTATTTACGGTACAGGTAAATCGTGCGAAACTTTACAAGCTTTCAATATTTGTAATTTTAACTTAGTTTAATTCATGTGGCTTTGCCCAGTTATAAAACTTGAAACGTATCAAAAAATATATCTGTCGAAATTCCCCATTTTAAATTCTATTTAAGATTGTAAATTTATTCAGGAATTGGGGGGGGGGGCCTATGCGAGAATACCTGTCGTTAATTAAATGTTGGCGCTTCTACGTATAACTTTTGGGCTTTAACATGAGCAAGCTACATTAAATAAACAATACAGTGATGGTAGGAAGCCATAGTACCTTTGATCTTCTAGATCGCAGTAGATGTAGCTTTATAGCAACTGCTTGAAGAAAATTAAAGATCTACGTACTTGTGGTGATGTTTCAATTACTCGTACTTTGATTGTGACAGTTCATTCTTAAGAACACATTAAAAATTGTTTCTAGTCTATAAAAATAAGCATGTTTCCTACTTGGATATATGCTGTGATCAGTCTTTTCTTTGCTCTTTTCGATACAAATACATCTTGGGGTTCCTAACAAGCTTATAATCTAGTTTTTGTCGATCTGGTTTGATGTTAATTTTTCTATTACTTTCATTACGACTAATTTCTTTGAAAATTCATATAAAGTTTGAAATAAATTTGTTCAGAATCATTTCTACTCTGCTTAGTAAAATCATTTGCTAAACTTTTGTAAGGACTAAAACTTTAGTTTGTAACTTCCCCCCACTTAGAAAATTCATTTTACAGCCATTTTGGTTGCCATTTTTAACTCACTGATGAGAAAATTACGTGTTGCGAGGTATCTCTTAATTCGATCTTTTAAGTTAATTGGTTTTATAAGTGAAAAATTACTTTTAACTGCTCCACTTTAGAATTATTATAAAAGTATCAAGGTTTGCAAAATTAGCCCATCGTTATGTATACATAACTTTTCTTTTTTTTCGAACGAACGAACCTTCGTGATTTTTGTCTCGTTCAAGCTCCCATTCATAAAAAAGGCATTTTTTAATTAATCTAATTCTTATGAAGTGACTATGACACTGAATATGGCTCTTTTTTACTTAATTTTTTGTATCTGCTTTTTATTTAACTATACCTAAAATTAGAAAAAAATTTTAATAAGACTTTTTTTTTGGCAAAATTATTTTCAGAGGATATCAGAAAATCAACTAACAAGGATGTTCAGTTTACTTTTGGGGAATCGACAGGTATAAAAAGGGCTTCTTCTTCTTGTCTTTTTTATTTTTACCAAAAAAACTTTTTGTGGGATAATTTTATTTTTTGCAATTTTTTTTTCAATTTGAATGGCTTAAAAATGCACTTTCAAACATTTTTCCCACTAAATATTCAAAACTATTTTTAAAAGATAATTTATTGCTTACTAATTTTTTTGTTTTTACTATCGATTTTTTTTTATTGATATTCACAAAAAGAAAATGATGCTTTTGTGGTCTTGCCTTAGGTTTTGCATTTTGACTTTAAATTTTTTTTTTGTTAAAAATATATTATTTATTGTAATGATTATCCTTCCCCCTGAAATAGATTCTTCAAGAGATGGCAGTCCAAGGACATCACGTTTGATGGAAGAAGGCATAGCTACAGCAAAAGGTCTTCCAGTCATAGTAGAAGTGCCGGCTAACAATAATGGATATATACTTGCCCAATCAGAATCATTATCTGTGAGTAAATGTATATATATATTTTTTTTTAAATAATAGCAAAAGCAGTACTACAAAAATGGCAGACAGATTACAATAATGGTGATAAAGGTAGATTCTATAAAACTATGGCAGATCAGTTACCTAGACAACAATGGTTTAAGGGAACTGTCACTAATAAATGGGTTGTTACGACAATAAGCAGGCTGAGAGCGAACCACGCGGTGTACGGATCGTATCTACACAGGATCAACAAAAGGTCCTCTCCTCTTTGCGTAGATTGCAATGAGGAGGAGGATTTCAAACATGTAATAATGATATGTCCACGTTATGTGGTAGAAAGGAAACGAATGTTTGACGATATATACAGGTATTTAGATGCACCAGTTCGCTACGAAGACATTATATTCTCCACCAACATTTATGTGCTTAAGTCGATAGCAGAGCTAGCAATGAAATATGAATGTATTTAAAAGCTATAGCCGAATTAGAATGAATGGAAGAAAATGCTTAGAGAAGGATTACGTGATTTTAATTTTGGTTAAGCTATAAGGATGGCAGGAGCACAGAGTGCTGCTCCATCCATTAGCAGTAGTTTATGTAAATAGTTGTATATAGTAGAATGATGAATGTGTGAAGCGAAGGTATTTGTAGGTAAGAATGGAGAGTGAGTGATATTCTAGTGATAAGCACCTAGACGATGCTGGCTGTATGGCGGAAGCCAATGCCAAAAAAAGCAAAAAAAAAAATAATAGTATTACATACTTTATCGCAAGTATTATAAGCAGAGTATTTTTTTTTTTTTAACTGGCGATCTACTCTTTTCCTTCTGAAGAACTTTTCTGTGTTTGAATTGGACTGACCGAGTCCAATAGTAGTCTTCAATTCGGAGGATGTTGACTCTCCAATTCTCTTCTGTTAATTGTGGAATTAACTGAAGAGAACAATCAATTAATTGCACATCAGTAAGCTTTTGACATTTCCAAGTTTCTATCTAAAAACGTGTTGTCAAGAGTCAGATAAAAGAAATTGAAAAATTATTGATTAAAAATGATCTCTTTTATTGTTTATTAAACATTACATTTATTGCTATTCAAGAAAACCTTACATAAAATTCATTTTAATTAGTAATCTACATCACTAAAGGATGTCTCTAAATACGTTGTAGATGATTTAGCTTGCAGTCATTCTTAATAAAATTTCCAAACTGCTATTTCGTGCGTTTTATTTAATTATAAACTTAAATGATACAAGAAGGAAAACAAGAGATTTATTCTTAAGTGCTAATCATGTATCTACAGAATCATTATTGTACTTGCTGTTATTTTAAATTTGCTAGCCATCTTTACACAAACATTTTGTATTAAATTATAATTATTGGTATTGAAACAATATGGTCTGTTTATTGAGATGCTTTCATCTTTCTTTTTTTTTTTGTATAGGATATACCATTAAAGGAGAGTAAGACTGTCAAAGACCATCTTTCGCCGAAATTAACATTACCTGTAAATGGAAACGTCACACCAGCTTACGGTTTGTATTTAGATACATTATTATTACAAGCGATCTAAAACTTAAAACTTAACTCAATAATTTTTTTTTTTTTCTCAGGATTGTCGCCTAACAGCAGCGCTGTACCGTTAATAAAAGAAAAGCCTATTGAACCAATGGTAAATTTCATTTCTATTTGATTTTCTTTTGTTTTGCCACTTCAAAAGATTTAGAAATTCTGGATTGAATTGTTCTAATAATGGTAGAAGTGAATTGGCTACTCATTTAGGTTGTTGGCTTTTTTTGCCTCAATTTTTCCTGAAGCTTAACATAGGGTAAACAGTTTGGTGCAAATAACATTTTAGATGCCTGGCTCTTTTGTGCCATCGCTATTTTCCATCAAATACTGGATATAATTTGGAAAACTTCAACAGATTGACTTTTTAAGCCAACTTCTTACGCATACATCATAATCAAAGTTAAAAATTAATTCAGTAACGATCTATTTAAAGTGATATTTTTACAGAATTCTCACAAACTGACACATCATTATTCCCTTGGTGTGGTATAATATTCATATGGTAAATATTAACATGTTTCAACATGATATAAATTGATCGTTTTGATGTAATGGTCAATACAGTTTTAACTATTTTACTTGAGAATGAAGCCACCTTACAGTTCTGGTTTTTGACTTAAAAGTCTAAAGTAATTTTGTCCACTACCTACTGTAGATGCACCTGCAACGCATAGGAGTTGCGAATAGTCGCTCTTAAATGAAGAATTCATGGCAGGAGAATATTTACCTCTGTGCCTTCAATTGAGGAACAGTGCATTCTATTTAAGATTCATTTTTGAAATAAACGCACTTCTTGTGTATTATTCGAAAAAGACGTAAGTCGAAAGGCTAAGTAAGGGTTGAAAATATATATATTCTTATATGTATGAATAAAATTTGCCTTTTAATTTAATGATTGCATTTGTTTTTCTTTTGGAATTTTCATCATGTTTTAAAAGTATAAGAAATACTTCTTTAATTGGTCCTGCTTTTCTATTTTGTTAAGCAACCGAACTTTTGTTTCAATTTCTTTTTTTAATATAATAAATTTTCGAATCTAATTCCTTTTGTTTTTTTTTTTACCAGCAAATTGACATTACTAAAGCAGAAAATGAAGAACGGCCAGAAATTGCTCGTGTTTTTTCATTTCTTCAGATTCTGACGGCAACGTTTGGGTCGTTTGCTCATGGTGGAAACGATGTTAGGTTAGTAAATAGATTATGATTTTAAAAAATAGAAATATTTTATTTATTTTAATTTTTTTTTTTTTGTATAACGATTAACATTTTACTAGCTCCTAATATTCAGTAAAATAATATCTTTGGAAAATTCAAAGATATCTGCTTTTGTTGCAGTAACGCCATTGGCCCGTTAATCGCTGTCTGGCTGATATTCACTGAAGGTAGTGTTTTACAAAAATCCGAGACCCCACTACTGATACTGGTATACGGTGGTGTCGGTATTTCTGTCGGTCTGTGGGTGTGGGGAAGAAGAGTTATCAAAACTATAGGAGAAGATCTGACCAAGATCACGCCGTCCACGTAAGTGTACCTTTTATATAAATCAACAGAGATATTTATTGCTATATTAAAAAAAAAGACAATCAATTTTAGTTTTATTATATCTAATAAATTATTAATTGATTTCATTTTGTTTTCTTTAAATAATAATAGTAAAAAGAAGAAAAGTTTTCTTCACAATATGGTAAACTTTTTGTACCTTTTTAGTGGTTTTACAATTGAAATAGGAGCAGCCCTTACCGTGTTATTAGCTTCAAAAATAGGAATACCGATTAGTACGACACACTGCAAAGTGGGTTCTGTGGTATTTGTTGGATGGGTTAGCTCTTCTTCAGCTGGAGTTGACTGGCATTTATTTAGGTAAATCTGAAATTATTAATTATGTAATAATAGAAAAGAAATAAAACAAAAAAGATAAATAATACGGTATCTTTTAGCTTTCATGGAGTGGGGCATACTTTTCTCGGACTATTAATTTTGAATAGCTCCTTTTTTTTGTTTTACAATTGCATAAATATCGGAAAATGGAGCTTTTCCACAACAATGAATGAATCCAGTTATAGTAAAACATGCATGATTATGTACATCACATACACATCGTTTTTGGTGTCTTGATTCATAAATTCAAAAGAATGTTTATTGCAAATTTCAGTCATTTTTTTTCTTTTTGCCAAACTTTATAAAATCCAAACTTTACTAATATTTGGTCCTTACAAGTCGGAACAACTGAAATAGGTAATTTGTTCGACCTCCCAGTTTGCTTTTGAGATCCACTAAAGCTTGTCAGTTTGTTTCTTTGTGTGTGGAAGTTGAAATTAATGAGCATAGTAATAGCGCTAATTGACTTCCATTATATTTTCTCTTCTTAAAATCTCTCGACAACTCACAAAACAAGTATAACTGGGTAAATCTCATAGTTAACTGAAAATGAGTTCTCTATAGAAGTGTGCCTTAGGATTCCAAAGCTTTCAATGTAAGAGGCAAGAAATCTCCGATGTTGAATTGTATAAGACCAGCCTTTTTTTTAAGCCAAAGTTTATCTATTCAGACCCATCGTAGCCAAATCTAGGCAGAGGACATATGCCGAAGATTCCTCTTGGCTACAAATATACAAATTACTTCCTGATAGCCTTAGTCGGTACTTTATCTCGCTAAGAGTGGATAATTGAAGGTCACTCACAGCATAAGAGGACCGCTGCACTTTTAAAACACTCCTCAGTGATTATTGAATTAAATTCTGTAACGACAGAATTAAAACGCTGTATTATCATCAATAATAAGTAGAGTCTTAAGGTTGACATTTTGTTGACCTCGGATTTACCAAGTATCAGTAATGTCAGACTAAGATTCAAAATATCGTTTTAATGGGCAACTTTTTTGAAATGCTTTGTCACCCTACCATCATGATCCTAAGAGAAACTATTATAAATCATCCTTTAGTCAAATTATTTGGCCTCTTTGTTTTAATGAGAAATTAAGAGCTCCATCCACTTTTTCAATAAACTAAAGAAATAATAAATAGTAAAATTACCTTATACTGAACATTTTTACCAAACTTATGAGGTACACTAATGAATAAAAAAAAACAATAATGATTTTGCGTGTTGAAGTAGGTAAAAATCAAATAAAAATCGAGCGATTAGAATTGGGTAATACCTTAACCGAGGATTTTTACGTAGTTCGTGTTTAAAACTAAAATGTGCATCTTTGAAGTATGTTTTTTTTCTTAAGTATCCATTACGGTTGTTGGGTATTAGTATGAACTCTTCGTGGGATTTTGTTTTTGGGTTGGGAGGGGGAATGGAGAAGGAAATTTGGTTTTTGTATTAATTAAATATATTTAACAAGAATTGTATTTATTACATTTCCAGGAATATAATATCAGCTTGGGTGGTGACAGTGCCTGTTGCTGGCCTGCTTAGTGGTGGCTTTATGGCCCTACTGCGTCCATTTGTTGTCAACTGAACCCAGCTATCATCCATCAGAGTTAAATTTTAACAAGTAAAATTTCATCATCCAAATTCTATTCTATTACTTCTCTCCTACATATTGATGTTGTAGGTTTTAAATCTATAGAGATGTAATTAAATTTTTTTTTGTTTTTTCTTTTTGCATATTTAATTAATAAATTAAGGCGTTAATAATAATTTAAATAAATAAAAAAAAAAGGAATGGTTATCCCAATAATTGAAACAAAGCAGTGATTTAAATATATATATATTTTTGTTCAAACTGGCAAAGAAATAGAAATTACTGTATTTTTTGATATTAAGAAAAATTAAATAATAAATGACCATGTACGGGAAGGATGTTATACAAAGTATTATAAATGTGTAAAGATGGAGGAAAACAAAAAAAAAAAAAGCCTAAAATTTAGCAAATAACTAAGGGGAGTTAATTATAAAAACACTGTGATTGGAAAAATGGGGTTTTATTATTTACTATTTCATTTTATTTATTTATTTTTATTTTAAAGGATTGAATACCTAAATTTCTTTAAAATCATTCCCTATCACTGTTTTCTAAAAAATATTTTGTTTTATTTTTTTTTTCCGGCAAATTTGACCAATTGAAAAAGAGGTAACATAAAATTTTGTTCAATTGTGCACTCATTTGCTCAAATTGTACCCCATGGTTTTTATTTTTTATCTGTTATTGTAACATTTTCTTTTTCCAAGGTATTTTTTTTAGAAAATATTATTATTTATTCATTTAAAATGAATAAATAATAATAAGGTAGAAAATGGAGTTAGTAGAGAATACAAAAAACCCAGCTGGTGAAATTTGCTCCCAGTTTGAACTTGGCTTTAATCTCTTAAAAAAATAACCTTTGTGGTTATAATTTTTGTTTTTGTTTTTATAAACAAACAAAATTCAATGTAGTTCCATCCAGTGGCGTAGCATGGTTACGTTCATCTAGGTCAGGTGTAATCATGCCGGGTAATCGAGGATAAAACACCAACTTTTTGAAAGTTTTACACTTTCTTAAAATTTGTTTTAAGTGTAGAAAGACGGCAGATTCTATTAAAATACCTGTTGTAACTGTTCGATTCCAATTTAAAAGCCTTAATTAAAATAAATTCCATAAGAACTAATTTTCATTTCTAGCCGAATTGTAAATTCTTAAACCACATGAGAGGTTTGTTTATAAAATTTGTACGAAAACCAGGTTTATTTTTACTATATGCTTGGTTTCCCAATGTGAAATAACTCTTTTGTATTCTTTTTGTGGTTCACAGTCATTTAGAAGAACTTATAGTCTGCTGTACTTCTCATGCAATGCCATTTAATGGAGATTAAGGACATAAAAAAGAGCTTTTCTTCATAGTTCATGAACGTTCAGAGTTCTATTTACTCGTAGAGTCCTTAAGGATTTTATTGTCATGGAAAAGCTGCATTTGTGTGCTGAAATACGATAATGAAAAATAAGATAAAAAAAAAACAAGCAATATAACAAGAAAATATATTGTGCAGACGGGGCAGGAAGCTACGCCACTGGTTCAAAACAATTAATTGTTCATTTTTTTTTTTAATCATTTTGTCAACAATAATTCTACTTAATTAGCTATAATGTGTACTATCTAGTAATTTGATGGAATCACCAGTTTTAGTAGACTTCGGTAAGCGGCTTATTACAATGTTTCAATATGCACAAAAATAGTTCCAGCAAAGAAACCTAGCAGTCTCTCTAAATAGATTTTGGGTTTTATTTAACAATTATTTATCTAAAAGAGAAAAATAAAATAAACAAAAAACCTTTCCAATGATTATAATAAATGGTTCAGTTTATTTGGTATTTATTTATTTGTGAATTTTCGATCGTTTTTAGTATTTATTTTGGTTACCAATGAAAAGTAAATCATTGTTATAAGAAATTTCAAATTATTTATAGTACAAAAGAATTTTTTTTTAGAAAGAAATAATTTTTGAAAACAAATACTTAGTAGAATGGATTATTTTATAATTAACTGTGTGTTAATTAGATTATTTTTTATTAGATATATTTTTTTTTAGAGTTTTTACAAAGAAGTTTATTTTTATTTTTTTTTTTTTTAAATACACATATTTAAAAAACCTAATAGTGAGAGATTAAATTTTTAAAATTTTATTTGTTTCCCTAAACCTATTATCAAATCTCTACAAATTTGTTTTTGTAAAAATTAACAGGTTTAAAAATAAATATACATAAGGTAATGATTTATTTACATTTGGTTAGATTCTCAAGAATTTATAAATAAAAGAACAAAAACAAAGTACCAAAAAAACTACGTATTTTTCAATAATTTATTTTATTTATTGTTAATATATTTTTTTTTTTTGTAAATTAACTTAGTTTTCTACTTTCTCTCCTGAACTGGTCAATAAATAATAATGTTTTGTAAAAAAAAAAGAAGGAAAAAGAAATTTGTCGTTCGTCTTTAAATTCCTAGATTCATGTTTCTTACAAGTCTAGTTGGTCAGCTCCCCGTGATGCGTATTTTCACTAGAAAAGCAATTCTATCAATATTATTTTAATGAGAAATTAAGAGCTCCATCCACTTTTTCAATAAACTAAAGAAATAATAAATAATAAAATTACCTTATACTGAGCATTTTTACCAAACTTATGAGGTACAGTAATGAATAAAAAAAAACAATAATGATTTTACGTGTTGAAGTTGGTAAAAATCAAATAAAAATCGAGCGATTAGAATTGGGTAATACCTTAACCGAGGATTTTTACGTAGTTCGTGTTTAAAACTAAAATGTGCATCTTTGAAGTATGTTTTTTTGTCTTAAGTATTCGTTACGGTTGTTGGGTATTAATACAAACTCTTCGTAAATTTCTGTACATTGTACATTTTATTCATTATGTTGTAGTATAACATCAATGACTTTGTTCGTCTGGGCTAGTTTGTTGCTTTAATTTCAGTCCAGTCTCGGATTTTTCCCATCATCAACGACTGTCACACTACTTATCTTGGTGGATGTCAAATTCTGTATACCAAACAGATCTCTGGTAATGGATGAAAATTCCGAAAACGGTCCAAATCAATGAAGTCTTGGACTACAATAAAAGCTGCAATCAATTTTTACTTTCGCTATGTGAAAATTGAATTTTTTTTTTTCTTTCTAAGAGTCCCCCCCTCTTTACGAAGGAACACCAAAATAATTTTCATTTTTGTGCATCAAACGAAGTGGGTACTGTTTTTTTTTTTTTTTTGCAATACTTTTTCAAAATATCGGTTTATTTTGTAATAATGCACCTGGGAAGTAGTTAAAATTAAGTTGACTTAAGGAAATGTTTTCATTAAACTTTTCTTCGAAGCAAGTTGTAGGAAATTAATTTAAGGCTCGCTGTTACCAGCCAATGTTTACTGTGGTTCTCATCATCGCCGAACAGAGCACAATTTGAGTTTGCCCATTTGGACAGTCTTAAGTATCTCGAAAGAATGCCGATCCTGCATTGAATTGATCCCGTTCATTTTCTCCTTGAATGGTAGTTAAATTTTTGAATAAACAGAACTCCCATTTTCTAGCGAGTTAAGCATGTAAATTTTAAGAAATTATTGGAGATTTTCCTATTCATTAATGTGGCTAGAGATTGGCTGATTTTTGATCGGAAAATACAGTTGCAAGTAATACATATCACTATAGAAGATTGGAGGCCTGCAGAAGATTACTGATATACAAGATCAGATAGGTTCCATAGAAACTTTAAATTTACAGACGACAGATCACTTGTAGTTTATTACTTTCCTTTTAGTTACTTGTAAAGAAAAGTAGGCATTATGGAAATTTTAAAGGAATAGTTTGGCTGTGAAAAAAAAAATCTTATATCGAATTTATAAAACATTCACGGGATTTTTAACGCACAGCTTTTGATGAGAGCAGAATTTATTAGTATATTATTTAGATATTTGTACAATGTGAATATCAAATACGATTGAAAATTTAAAACTTACAAATCTGCCCAAATGAAAGAAATAGGCAAACAAATTAATAGTGTTATATCAATTTCATATTGGTTACTTACTACTTAAAAAACTATTAACAAAATCTTATGTAGAAAAAATTATTGATAGCCTGTCAAAAGTTGTGCAAAAGTGAATGCCTGTGCCATCTAGCGACGATTGCTGAAACTAGTTTGATTTATTAAGTGGCAGTTAGTTTACTCAGTCGACGCTAGATAGCACAGGCAGCAATTCGTTAAATAAGGAATAACAGATTTTTATTATCTGAGCAGGTAATAATAATATGCTTTATTTAAAATATACAACTCCAAATTACATGTTTGAATTTAAAGTCAAATAAAGCAATACTCCTGGTCGATAGACCTTGATTAAAACAAATATAAATTACATACATTTATAAGGCGTAAATGATAAAATTTAAAATTAAATATAAACTATTACAAAACCAGAATGATCAGACAACATATAAATACAAAATATAAAACTATTAAACATACAAAATTATACTGATATTTACTTTTTAATTACATTACTTTTGCGTATAAAATTCCTTAATTAATAATTGAATTCTCCTATCATAAACCGTCTGTAACCACCCGCGATAATTATAAATTTATACAGTGCTTGCCAATTTTTCCCATTTAAATACAAAATAAATTCTTGATAATTAAACTTTTGCTTTTGAAACACATAAATCTAAATTCGTTTAGCACGGGGCAAACATCAACAAAATGATAGGTATTTTCTATTTGTTTGGGATTACATAAAGAACAAAACCATCTATCTTCACATAATTCAAATAATTCAAATTGAACATATCTGATCTGCCATTATATTGATACGCATCATATTTATATTCTTACTATTCAATGTAATATACACATTCTTTTCCAAATTTCAATTCACATCCTTATACACCAAATGAAAATTTGACTTTTTCACTCAATTAAACATTTCATTACTAAATTCTAACTTTAAATAACTGATAACTTTTTTCGGTTTCTTTTATTTAGTTTATATTAATTATTCCTTACTACTTAATTCTACGAGTTTTGGATACCAGAAAATATTCTTTTTAATTATTTGTCCGGCAACAATTAATGGTAAACGAGTTCAAGCATGTGAAATACTTAATTCAATTACTGCAAGTGCAATTTCAATGTATACAAATATAAAGGGTCTCTTTTAGTTTCTATGTATAATACATAATCAGGTGTATTCTTTGGCAGACAAAACAACTTCTCAATTAAAAATTAGTGAACATCCTCCACCTCTTTTATGTTTTCATATCCCCAAATCTGTGCTCCATAACTAATAACAGATCAGCCTCAAAAATATTATGCTGTTGAATTGATATTCTTGTTATGAATAAAAGAGGGCCATGTGGAATGCATCCCAAATTTTGCAAAGTATGTTTGAAATGTTTCTTCAACAATTTTGGGGGACAGACCAATTCTAAGATACTTTATAGTAGTTAACGATTTCAATGCCACTTCCTTGGTACGTCCATTTGTCTTTCATTGAAAGTCTTCCTCCTTTGCGTAATACCATTACTTTAGTCTTATTTAAATTTATCTCCAAATTCCATTATGAGCAATATTCACTTAATCTTTTTGTCATAATCAATTAGGTTCAGTTGCCATCAAGACAATGTCGTCTGCAATCATTAAGCAATTTACTTTTTTATTTCCATTCTTAACACCGCCTTCGAGCAACTCCGGTAGATCGTTAATAAAGTATGTAAATCAATTTGGTGATCATGTACATCCTTGCCTGAGACCTACTTTAGATACAAACATGTTTGTTAGCCCATCTCTGGTCCAAACTGTAGGTGGCGAATCTTTATATTAACTCTGAGATTTGTATAAATTTAGATGATATGTCCACAGAATAGAGCTTATAAAAAAGTACACTACGTTCGGGGGAATCAATAGTGTTCTATCAATTTCATGTTGACTATTTACTACTTAAAAGACGATAAACAAAATCTTATTAAACAAAAAACTGTTAGGCTGTTAAAAGTTGTGCGAAAGTGAATGCCTGTGCTATCTAGTGACGATTGCTTAAACTAAGTGGAATTATTAAGTGGCAGTTAGTTCATTTAGCCGTCGCTAGATAGCACAGGCAGTACTTCTAGCCCTTATTCGATTTACTTTTTATTATCTAAGCAGGCTATATGAGGGTTATAATCTCACTTAAAGTGCAAACAGGTTACTAAGGGTTCTAGTAATGTATTAAATGGTTAAGGGGATCTACACCAATATCTCAAGAAGTGACTGGATTTTGGATGATCGTTTTGTACGGGCAAAATGTAATTGCATCTCTGTTCATTTATCTGGATGACTTTTTTACTATGTAAGTGTCTTTTCACAATACAAATATGCGTGCCAATAAAGATTACTTCATCAATGTTATAGTTAGCTTAAGAGTGAGTTTACTTAAAATGATTAATTCGTGGTAAATTTCTAGTACTTTCATTTAGTTTGTTTGTCAATAAGAATTACGTGTGATTAGTCTTGTTTATTCCATAATATGTGAAATAGTGCGTGATGGAGACTTTATTGAAATAGAAATATTTAATTATTTTGACCCTAGTGAAACTTTTTCCAAGAAAATTGAATACGGAATGGTTTAATTTGGTTGCTAACTACTTAAACTGCTTGGTAAAAGATTTACATCAACTTAAAAATGCTCTGATTTCTGTATTCATACAGAAGGTGTGAATCTAGTTCAAATTATTAATTGATTGTTATTTTTTCTTTTTTATTATTAAGGAATTATTAATTCTTTATAAATGCCCAGTATCATCCATGGGCTTTTACCATTTTTTGCCGGTTTGTAGACCAGGATTGCTCAGCTTTCATCTGGAGTGATTACCTTTTACACTTTCAGGAGTACGTTGGTAAATACGTATAGATGATTGTTTTCCATTCCACCCTGGAGTATGAAGTAAATGAAATCTACCTTCCATTTGGTATGTGAAAATGTACAACAGGTAATCTTATCCATTCAATACGTTCAAAATGAAACATTTTTTATGATGATTAATCTTTTCCTTTAAATCGGAATAAGTAATTTTCCACTTTCGTACAAGAAAAGTTGAAGAAAACTTGTTGTAATGTATGAAAATTTAAAAATTTTGTTCATTTTTTTAATTGACAATAAAATATGTAAGGTATTTTTTAAGATTTTATTTGTAAACATGAAGTATAGTTGTAGAAAATGTATCTAATAGTACATGTCAACTCGGTTTATTTTAACCAGTTCATTTAGTTTGTTCGTAGTAAGAATTACTTGTGATTAATCCATCTTTTTCCGATAATAGGTAAACTTTTTGAATCATATTATTTTTTCTTTGAAAAATCAGTTTGTTTTAATTTACATTTACATTTAAAAAAAGGTGTAGTTTAACAGAAAAATCGTTCGTTAGCAATTGTGTTCAATAGTGTGAATAAATTCTAATTATCCACTGAGGTTTGAATATAGTATTTCTTTCTTTTCTCTAGTGCTTTCTTCCTTGGGCTTTTCCGATCCTTTGTTAACTCGCTGTCTGTTAAGCTCAGCTCTCACATGAAATGATTATTTCATTATTTCAGGGCTCCTCTGTACTTCCATCAGCACGACTGTAAATATAAGGTAATTCGCATCCATTCTGTTCCTGCTAATAAACTAAACGAGAGAATCTGCCTATTCTCAACCATTCCATCAGAATGGTCTGGAGAAAAAAGAAGTCAAGGATATCTACATACCTACCATTTGGCTTGTGAAAATTTGCTTCAGGTAATCATCTCCATTATTTAGTACGTTTTAAGTATTAGCTTTTAACTGATGAGAACTAAAAACCTTTTTTATGATGATTAATCTTTCCCTTTAAATCAGAATAAATAATGTTTCCTTTCACTTTTGTAGAAGATATGTAGAAGTTGAAAAGTATTTGAAAACTTAAAAATTTCATTTAATTATCTAGACTTTTGAGCTAGTTGACAATAAAAAAAAGAACTTTTGTAGGTTTAATTCCATTTTATTGATAAAAAAAAGGTTATTAAACATTTAGGTGTTAATACATGTCAGCTCGGTTGGTTTATTTCAACCATGTTCATTAAGTTTATTGCAGAATTACGTGTGATTATTTTTCATACATCTATGGCAATAAGTGTAACTCAACTAGAACAAATTCAGTACAAAAGTAAAATTGCAACGTAAAAGCCATTCAAGGTCAAATTATTTACTGTTTCGTATGTTTTACAACAGTTACTGAACAATAGAGTTAATGAACTCGTAGTTCATTCTAAAAGACTAATACTCATAAAACATTCTGTTAAAAAGATTTTATTTATTTCTTTAATTCCGGTAAGTAAAAATAGTTCGAGTTTTAATTTGTAGTATCTTTAGACAGTACGTGTTTTAATTCAAGATTAACTACACTTTATTTCATTGAATAATGATGCTTTTCAGATTGAAACAGCCAATACTGGGAGTACTACCTGCAAATCTATTCATCAAATGAAGGTAAAATGAAAAAGACGTGGAGAACATCCATTCAATGAAAATATACAAACAACTTTTGTTATCAGTCAGCTATTATAAAATGTATTATTTAGTTATATAGTTGGTAATATGCATGTATGTCACAATCTAATTAATTTAAATGAAACTTTTACTTTTGTAAATATAATGTATAGCTTGGATGAGAATAAAGAAAACACTTGAATTAAAAAAAAAAGTCTATTTATTTGAATACCTATTTTTTTTACACAGACTTAATATTTATATTCTATTATTGTACAAATAAAACAATAAAAATTATTAAAAAAGCCAAAAGAAGTGCTAAAAAATAATAAAAACTAAAAAAAAGAAAAAATTGGAACAAAAAACATCAAAAATAAAAAATTAGTTCAAGAAAAATCCGGCAGAGAACGCAAAATATCGAAAAAGATAAAAAATTAAAAATTAGTTCTAAAAAAATGCGTAAGAGTACGCAAAACATCAAAAAAGTTAATAAAAAATTAGTTCTAAAAAATCCGTCGGGAGGGCGCCACAAAACAGGCAAGTTTAGCAGTTTGTTTACAAACGTAAACAACTTTGACAGTTAGTAGTTCTAAAAATGACCACCAGATTGCACAGCTGTCACCTCTGGTATATATACGTAAACGTAAACAAATTTTCTTCAGTACGACTTGAGTGATGCAGGGGGGTATATCGCTCTCGCTCGTCACTCCAAAAAACATCGATATCTTGTCGACACCTCTCTCCCAAAGAATCATGATGGCAGTGTAATGGTTATGAAGATGTTGTCGCTTCGACGGCCGGAAAGCAACTATTCTCCCCACCCAACCCCACCCCCGCGACGAACTTTCTTATATACCCTCTGGAGGCCATGTTTCCATAACAACGCGTCACATCACCATGCCAACCGCCAAACATTCAGCAAACTGCCGCTAGATCGCTCCCATGCCCTGTTTTACCATGCTTAAGACTCTCATGACTTCCAAACATTTAACCATGCCAACCACTCTCATGACTTCCAAACATTTAACCATGCCAACCACTCTCATGACTTCCCAACTTTTATCCATGCCAACCACTCTCATGACTTCCCAACTTTTATCCATGCCAACCACTCTCATGACTTCCCAACTTTTAACCATGCTGACGACTCTCATGACATATATACGACCTTGCACTCATATCTAACCGTGCTAACGACTCACATGACTATCTCACATTTAACCATGCCAACCACTCTCATGACTTTTTACATTTAACCATGCTGGCGACTCTCATGACATATATACGACCTTGCACTAACATTTAACCATGCTAACGACTCACATGACTTCCTCACATTTAACCATCCCACAGACTCTCATGACTTTTTCACATTTAATCATGCTAACGACTCTCATGACTTTCTCACATTTTCCCATGCTAACGACTCTCATGACTTTTTCACATTTAATCATGCTAACGACTCTCATGACTTTCTCACATTTTCCCATGCTAACGACTCTCATGACTTTCTCACATTTAATCATGCTAACGACTCTCATGACTTTCTCACATTTAATCATGCTAACGACTCTCATGACTTTTTCACATTTTCCCATGCTAGCGACTTTCATGACATATATACGACCTTTCACTCACGTTTAACCATGCTGATGACTCTAAAGACTTAAATAAGATTACCCATACTTACGATTAACTATGTTGGTCCTAGATCTAGATCTATATAGGACTATCTTGTACTCCCATTTAACCATGCCGGCGACTCTCTAGACCTATATTGAGTCGCTTTGAACATACATTTAATTTATTTTTTGCCGGGTCTCTTGCAACCTATTTATGTATTCATTTTTTTAATTATACACATCACTATTATGCGCGTAAATTTTAGAGCTTTCTTATCAGCTGTTTTTGCTGCTGTTTTAAGTTGGCATAGTCCATATCTTCATTTTTGAGGATCAATCCTTACATAACTACCGGACAGTTTTAATCCTTGCATTTTAAAATGTCAATAATTGTATTTAATTTTTTCCACTGCAAAACTCATGTTAATAAGGGCTTAAGCTATAACACAATGCACAATAAACATCTGAATTAATATATAAAATTAATATATTATTGGAACATTAAGCAAAGTTAATATTTTTTTATACCTTAAAGAATTAAAAAAAAAAAAGAAGGATATTGACTTAAGAAACAATTAGAGCTTAAAAAATAGAATAATAAAATTAAGAAAAAACAAAGACTGAATGAACTTGACTTACTTTCTCCTTAATAAATCTGATTGCAAAATACAACACACACTCCACTAATATGCTAAATTTTTAATTATTTTTAAGAAAACGAATTATTATTTTTTTTTTTTTTTTTTTTTTTTTTTTTTTTTTTTTTTTTGCGCATCAACAGCTGAGGTCATTAGCGCTCGGAGCTTTTTCCAGTGCACTGCCGGCCTCCGGACAGTGTTCTCTCGTTACAGACAACACTGTCCATCACCGGACAGTGAGCTGTAAGAAGCTCCTAGGAAGAGAAAATCTAAGGGTCAGCTGCTGGATTCGAACCCGGGACCTCCGCGTGGGAGTCCAGTATGCTAACCTCATAGCTAATCCCTTCCCTGAAAACGAATTATTATTAGCTAGACTATGTTTTTTGTGATTGAAGGATGATATAGAAATTAACGTGCACGTTTTATGTTGTATTTTTCCTTCAAATTAAAAATTGAATTCCTAGTATTACTAGGAATAATGCTAGAACTAGGATATTAGTATGAAATAATAGATAAAACTACCTGAAGAACTGTTCCCCAGATGGAGTGTAGGTAATTTTCTAGTTTAGTTTATTACTAGAAATA
This sequence comes from Rhodnius prolixus, assembly GCF_049639745.1. Taxonomy (NCBI): domain Eukaryota; kingdom Metazoa; phylum Arthropoda; class Insecta; order Hemiptera; family Reduviidae; genus Rhodnius; species Rhodnius prolixus. The sequence goes on along the minus strand of NW_027411583.1, from coordinate 4,834,569 downwards.
GAATGGATGTTTGTGAGTCACCTCATATTTACGGTCGTGCTACAGTAAGTACTGAGGAGCCCTTAAAATGATCATGTCATGTGAAAGCTGAGCTTAACGGGCTGTAAGTTGACAAAAAATCGAAAAAGCCCAAGGTGAAAGCACTAAACAAAAGAAAAAAATACATTAAGACCTCAGTGTAAATCCTCAATAATTTGTATTTAATTCAAACTATTGTTTTTAAATAAAATTTTCAATCTTGAATTAATAATTCGAAGTGATTCTGATTCGCGTTACCATACAACCCGCCAGATTTAAATGTAAATATAAAATAAAGAAATATTTTTATATTTACATTTGAATTTGGCGGGTTATATGGTAACAGCGAATTAGAATCACTTCGATATTAGGCCACACCTCCGTGGGCTATTGTAAAGATTTACCAATACTTTAATATAAAAGTTCAAAGTCAAAAATGCTAATTTTCTAAAAAAAAAAATCAATAAAGTTTCTAAATGTTCAAGTAGTAAAGTTTTCTTTAACTTCAACCTTTCTTTTAAGAAATTCCCATTCAAAGGGAAAGATTAATCATCATAAAAAAAGGTTTTAGTTCATTTTTGTTAAAAGGTAATACCTAAAACGTACTAAATAATGGATAAGATTACCTGACGCAAATTTTCACAAGGTTAATGGTAGGGTTCGTCCACTTCTTCCACCATCTAATATTTACAAACTTACTGTTGAATATTTAAAAGGGACCGCAGATGTAATCACATCACATGAAAATTAAACATTTCTGAGCTGCAAGCCGGCAAAAGGTTAGAAAAGCCCATGGATGAAAGTACTTGGCATTTATAGAGAATTAATAATAATAAATATAAACAATAATATAATAAATTAATAATTTTACCTAAATTCACACCTTGAGTAAGTCTGCAGAAATCGGAATACTTGTTTTGTTGAAGTAAATCTTTTATCAAACAGTTCAAGTACGTAGCAACTAAATTAAACCATTCTGTTAATTAATTTTCTTGAAAAAGTTCATTTTGGTTCAAAATAATTAAGTATTTTAACAGAAACAATGTTCCCATCACCCCCTACACTCAACACTTGCAAGCTGACTAAGTGAGGAAGGTTACACTCATGTTGTGCATACGTTTAAACACAAAATATTAATAAATCGTAAACTTTTTTGTCAAAGTCGAAATAAAAATTAATTTAAACCAAGTTCTTATAGAAGGGTTCTTTTCCGTACGTTTAATGCATTTGTAAAACTTTAAAATTCTAAAGTTGGAGTTGTATATTTCATTGGAGGGGGTACGAATTTTAGCGAAAAACATTTCTTTCACTTACACAGTGAAACAGTTATACATATTTTAGTGGAATAATGATGAGCGAATAATTTAAGAACAGAGAATAAAATATAAAATATTTTCGAACGTTTCTATACGGTTGAAATTACAAGCTGCAGTGTGAATGAAATGTAAGGTACTTGCTGATTTATGAATCTTTTGTCGTTTAACCAACTCAAACACTTAACTTTTTTATACTTTTCGTAAAAAAGACTAATAAGCTGGGATTATACTTCGCTGGATAAAAATATTAATAGACTTACACAGTTCATTCCTTCGCTGATCACCAAGAAGAGCACACCTGTATTTCAAATAGTTCTGTAAAGTGTAAAAAGCTAATTAAGAATTAAATTTTAATAATTGAGGAATGAACATTGGATTTTATATAAAGTTTTTTTTTTTTTTTTAAGAAACAATTTATATTTCATCAAGTATCTATCAGTAGGTGAACTTATGTGAATAATTTAGTGTTTATTAATTAATAAGCATCAATTGGATTCTTTACTTTATTAAATAAAAAATTTACAATCTGAACTTTTGTCTAGTTATTTATTTTTGTTTTGCAGGTTACATATATATATTTATTTGTATTTTTTAAAAAATAAATTGTATTAGTGTACACATATATAATCAATACTTTATATACATGAAAAAGTTTATGTAGGTTGTGCAAAATTTAGTATTTCTTGTTAAATTTTTGTTTGTATGTATATTACAAAATAGTAAAATGAACTAAGCAAGATATTACTAACTTAACATAATAAAACATAAAAATGCCGTTTCTAAATAATTATTTATAAAAGACTAGCTGGGGTTTATTTAAAAGAGAAATTATTATACATACGAAATATTATTATGAAAAGAAGTAGAAAGAATGATGGAAAAATGAATTTATTCATTAAAAACTACTCCAATTTTTAAGAATGTTTAAGGGATCAAAGTTTGGAATATTGTTAGCTTAAAGTTTACGAGAAAAACTGGTAAACACATGATCATAAAATATACGATGATATACAGGCATCTGAACATAAATCCATTGATCTCTGGAAAACTATGAAAACGTGATCCAAGTTAACCGGAATTCCATAAAGTTGTGCGCAAATATTCAGTGTTTTAAGCCTTAACTTTGTGAATAGAGAAGTCAAATTTTCAACACAAAACAAACTGAATGAACATGGATGAAATCAACATGTAGACTTGAATGTAAAGATTAAAAAAAAAAAAATAAATAAAATCTTACTTACATCTTAATGGAATTGAATTTATTAAAATCTCCTGTCAAAACTACTATAGAAAATAAGTCACCTGAATTCTTTAAAAAGACGGTTTTTATAAGGTAATGGATTAAATATAGTATGTTTTTGTTGGCTGCACTTAAAAAAACTTTATATGTTAAGCTCTTGAATCATCGCATTGCAGAATTTATATTGGAATCATCAAATGGCTAGACATTTTGACCATGATCACTAGCAGTAGTAGAACAGATTAAGTCCCTTTTTTTGTAATGGAAAAACGCAACTATATCCCTTACAACTTTGATCCTCAAAAAAAATGTTTCCACGATGTTATAAAATAATTTATTACAGATTCAGAATGTAAAATATAATAAAATAAGAAAATGCAAATATTATTTTAAAAGAAACACGACAATTTTTAGGAAAAAAATCCTTGATATTTAGTTCGCAACTGTATACACAAAATGAAACACACTTTAAAATTTCATGTACACCTTCAAAAATAGATAGAACAAAAAATAAATTTTTGAAAATATAGATTAGAAATTTATATTTTTTATTTTTGTAGAATGAAATTTCAATTTATGTTTCATCTCAAGCCAACATAATATTTTTATATATATAGTTTATTCTCACTTATATAAATTACTTTTCATTTCATGATAATATAATAATCTAAGTTGAAAAACCCCATTTGTTGCTTAATGTACTATTTACAATTATCAAATAAAAAATTTCTTATTTTTTAAAAACTATATCCTTCTCATTAATTTTCCCTTTCACTTTATTTCTCAAATATAATTTAAAAAAAATCTTTCTTTCAGTTTTAAGATGCAATATTTAAATGATTACTAAAAGAAATTAAAATTAACAGTTTTACAGCCGTCGAAATAAACCGAATTGGCACACTGGCAAAAAAATTAATACAAAAAAAAAAATAGTGCGTTGACTGCTTTTGCTTTTAATCAGAAAAACAATATATAAAATCAGAATACAAATTCGAGCTTCTAAAGAAATCACATGCAAAGTACAGAAACTTTCATCAAAGAAGGGTTCAAGCAAATCTATCAATAGAAGTACTAAACGAGTACTGGACCAGAAATTAATGAAGATGTGTTGTAATCTTGGATATATAAATAAACACCCTTAGGTTTATTCTTTACTCAGGAAAAATAAAAGAAATGATATGCAAGAGTGAATAATACGGCAATGTTTAAGAAGATGACTGTTTACTCGTTGCATTCTTCAAATTGGTGTACCCAGTCATCACAAAGGAATTATACGTAGTAACTCCCAAGAAAATAAATTAAGACGAGTTGAAGATACCTGTCAGTATCCCAAATTCAAATTTTGCATATTTTTCACATCGGTGTTTGCCTCCAAAAGAGGAATCAGTCAAAAGACACTTATTTATGTTTCGTAGACCATTCCTCACAGAATCTCCATCGAGTATGAGATTTCAAAAAAAAAAAAAAACTAAAAAATACGATTTAAATTAGGATGAATAAATGATTTCTAATATGAGTAATACATTGTGAAGCTAACTCTTTTGATGCATTGCATTATTATAGCACTGTATTCAGTTCCTTACCGAATCAATGTACGAAGGGTGTCGCAAGGGCATGCAGGTCATACAGGTTATGAAAAGGTGAACTAGCCTTAGAAACCAGTAGGTTTTTCTTTTAGGGATAGGGCTCCGATGCGAAACATAGCCAGCCATACTCGAAATGTGTAAGGGCTAAGGTAAGGTTTGCAACGCTTAACATTAAGAGGGCATGGATGTGTAAAAAGGAATCTAAATTAACGCAAAAAAAAAAAAAAAAATGGCCACACGTTTAAAGTTATTTGTCGTCTAATTTGTTATCGCTCGTTAACCTATCCAATTAACAGGTAACGCCTAATCAAATATGCAATCAAAAGAAACCCTAATAATTATTTTATAATAATCAAAACAAACGAAAGTTTTTCAATTTTTAAATTTTTCATAAATTATTTTACAAATATCACAGGTTTTTCTTTTTTAATTAAATTTACCAAATCTAACATCTCGTTAGTTTGGGAATCAATTCTATTTTTTATTCCCTCTAAAAAAATAAATGAAATAAATTAGAACATAATTGCATAATTTTCCGCCCACAAAAGTAATTAAAAAATCATAGGTAACTAAGCGCCTATGTGTAATTGAGTGCGATTCTTTAATTTTAGTAATAACAATAAAAGAAGCAAATTTTGAATTTTAAAACTTTAAAAAGAATTCGATAAACATTATTAACCTTAATTTCATCCTTGTCAAATAAAAGATAAACTATCTTAGTTTACTCCATTCTCTTTCACATTATAAATTATTTTATATTACAAGATAAAATTTACCAATAATATAAACTTATAGCAATTGGTAATAATTTTATTTACAATTTCAAATATATGTTAAAATATTTCTTTTTAATTTAATGAATGATTTTATAATATACACACATTAATAAGTGTTTTATCAATTTTTTTTTTTTTTTTTTTTACATATAATAATCGGGAGGAGTCGAGTGCTTTCATTAAAGTTTGTTTTTATTAACAATGAATACTAAATGTATTTACAATTTTTGTTTTTTTAGTTTGTTCAGCAAGGAGGAATTAAATTGTAAAAATTAGCTTGGAAGACCGCAGGTGTTTTTTTTTTTTAATTAATTTAAAACCACAGATGAAAATTCCAAGCTGGGATGTACCACAAATTTTCTTTGTGTATATACATAAAAGTTATTCATCGTAGACAACTATATAATAGTCTAAAGAAAAACTAAAATTTTAAAAAAGTTTCATGACTTTATAAATAAAAAATGTATTACTTTTATCAGAAAAATCGATTTTTTTTTTTTTAATATTTCCTTAAAATAGAACCATTGAACATTATTCAATGAATGGTGTGTTTAATTTTTCTTTCATTATATAATATAATATAAAAATAAATAATATTTAATTTTGGAAATATAACACCTTTTTTCCAGTTTTAGAAAATATTTACATTTTTTTTTTTTTAAACAAAAGATTTAGTTTACATTGGATGTAAAATTTTTTGCTCTAAAATGTTCTTTGCAGAGTATTCATAGTGAGATTCACTGTTGCGCAACTTAAAAATGGAGCGCTTATTTAAGACTAATTTATCAAAATACCTGTGCTTATCCTGCGAGAAAATGATCTTTATTGATTACTGGTTTTTGGCATGATAGGATCGATAAATAGGGCAAGGCGCTTACTTAAGCAACTTCAGATTAAAATGCTTGAAAATTCTGGCATTCTAGCAGTAAATAGAATTTAAAAAAAAAAAATAGAGCAGGTCTCCAAATGGGTGGTTCTAGATTCCAACCTTAGATAAAAGGTAAAAGATAAAGAGATTGTTCGGCTAGGATTGCCACAGAAAGCTGTTCCCGCCTGAAACTTATGTATGGGCAGAGGTGTTTATTGGTTAGAAATCACGTCCAACAGATAGCCCAGATCTTTGACTGAACCGATAGCTAAGAGATTCCAGAACACCTCTGCCTGTCACCTAAAGCACTTAAAATATTTTAAATAGGTAAGTTATTTAGGATTTAGGTTATCTAAGCCTTATGCGACTTTCAAGTACCTTGAGACCAGAACAGACGATAAGCTAAAAACGTTTTAGTGGGGAAATCCAGAACTTTGCAAATCTACTCTTCTTAGCCAAAGAAACTGAATGAGTCTTGCAACATTTACAAGCTTGATTCAAGTGTCACTCTTGGTGGCAGTTTATCAAGTTTTAACGTAAACAAAAAATAACCACATTAATTGTTACATACTAAATAAAATACATGCTAAAAAGATCATTGGCAACATTTTACATCATGCATGCACTTTGCTATTTATACTAAAATGCAAAGAATAGAATTAAAATAAGTTATTTTCTCACAAAGCTTCAGGAAATTAAAAGAGAAAAAATTAAGCTGCCCCTCAAAAATAAAGCTCTACAGTTACAAATGAATTTCTGTCAAAAAAAATTCAGTAAAAAACACGTTTTAGTCTCACATTAGCAGATTTTGCACGCTAAAGAGATCCATCCAATAAATACGAATTTACCATTAATTATTACATTTTACTGAGATTTAAACCTCATAGGCTGAAGGTGTATATATACGTATATATATATATAATGATCCATAGAGTGTTCATTTTAAGACTGTTCAAATGCATTTCATGCTTAAACGGTTAATCTGAGCAAAAAATGGTAGAGGAAAAATTTGTTGCCCGTCACCTCTAGTTTCAGAATGTGTGACTTGATTTTAGATTCCTGCCCGCATATGCGGCTGACGCGCGTCCAAAAGTAAGGGTATGCAGTTGACCCCCATTTTCATATACACAGTTTTAAAACGTATGAAAAGTTATGAAAGAAACTGGAAACCGCAGTTCGAAAGGTGCTAGGCCATTTCAAAATCTGATATTTATTAATCACATTTCAATTTTTTAACTTGTTATCAAAGAGATAGAAGAGCACGCGATAGGTCATTTTTATGTATTTTTTCATCCCTTTTCTACTGAAAATATTGCCAAGGCAGTAAAGCTAGTATTTTTCATATTATCGGGAAATAAGTAGTTTTCCGAGTGATTTTCGATGAAATAATCAAATGTTAAGATCTTAAGATGTTCATAAGCATAGACAAAAGGGTTAAAAAATAATTTTACTTCTGTTGCAAACAAAAGGTTCAATAATTTTTTGGTAATTTTAGAAGAGTTCCGTTTAATTACCAAAAGAATTGGAAATCAAAAATTGGTTAAAACTTATTTCTTAACTTATCAAATAATGCACTTTACGCAGTTTGTGCAGCATGTGCATGTACTGTGGTGCCTTATGCCTCCTTTAGCTCGCAAGCATTTCTACATTCTCAAATGGAGGCAATCTACTGCTCTCAGTATCTGATCTGGAGAAACTTCTCTGCAGACCACAGATATTCTTCTGATGTCAAGGGCGGTCATAAACCTTATTTTTTTAATACTCCCCCCTAAGAAATAATCTAGCGGTGTCAAATCGAGAGATCTTGCTGACCTAGAAGTTGGTCCACCCCGGCACGAGATCAGATTTATGGAAGAATGTCTGAGGTCTGCAGAGGAATTCCACCAGATCAGATATAGAGAACAGTAGATAACTTTATTTGAGAATGCAGATATGCTTGCGAGCCTGAGGAGGCACCTCAAGACACAGTACATGATGCACAAAGCTGCTTAAAGTGCATTATTTGATTAACTAAGGAATAAGTTTGATCCTTTAAATGTTAAGATATAGAACATTTAAATATGTGACAGAGATCTCCATATTTTTTTGATATTATACGCAACTATTCAAAAATTACCAAAAAAATGTTGAACCTTCTTGATTGTAACTGAAGTAAAATTATTTTTTAGCCATTGTGTCTATGCTTGTGAACATCTAAAGCTCTAAACATTTGATTATTGCTTAGAAAATCACTCGGAAAACTAATTATTTCCCGATATTAAGAAAAATACCAGCATTACTATCTTGGCAATATTTTCAGTAGAGAGGGGATGAAAAAATATATTAAAATGACCTACCACGTACTCTTCTTTCTCTTTGATAAGTTAAAAAATTGAAATGTGATTAATAAATATATTTTATAATATTATAAAAATAGATTTAGAAATGGCCTAGAGCCTTTAATTTTGAAGATATCAAACTGCGGTTTCCGGTTACATTAATAACTTTCTATACCCTTTAAAACTAGGTACATGAAAATGGAGGTCAGTCATCTGAGAACCCTTACTTTTAGAAGCACATCTAAAATTAGGTCACATTTTCTGAAACTAGAGGAAACGGACAACAAAATTGTTCCTCTACCATTTTTTTTTTGCTCAGATCAACCGTTTAAGCATGAAGTGCATTTGAGCCGTCTTAAAATGAACTCCCTGTATACTCATTATACTTGTTTATTTATGTAAACAATTAATGTTTAACATAGCAATTCATTTATGCCATCACAATGTAAACTCAATCTTTTTGTTTATAACAGCGTCAAATATTAGTTTCTCATAACCAATAAAAAATTATTCTCTTTCTATAATAAAAATCAATCATTAATTTTTCCCCCTCCATTAACTCATTTTGGTTTCGATATTGTTAAATACATAAAAATATTTTTTTTTCTTCTTCTTTTTAAACAAACTTCGCTTTCAAAGCGTAATAGAAGTAATAACAAAGAAAACTATCCCGGCACTTGGTGCTTCTTTTAGTTACAATTTCTCTTTTCTTGTTCTTTATATTTAATCATTTAGATATATATATATAAATATAAATGACAATATTTCTACATAGATATGTCCTTAAAAAATAATCCTATTTATTTTATTTATTCTTACTTAAATTCAATGAATATACAAATAAATTGTTTTCTTTTAAAAAAAATCAATCACAAAAAATTGTAGAAACATAAATTTACCATTTTATTAGCATTCCTAAAAAAAATTTAAATGTGCGTTTTTAAAACCATAATTTTTATGATGAATAGTAATTAAAAAATATATTTGCAACTAAATAAATGAAATAAAATAAGTCTCAAATCATATATTCTATTCCTAAACGTTTTCAAAGAAATGAAAAAAAAAAAAAACCTGACGTCACAGTGAGAAATTTTCCTTACTCAAAATCCTAAAAACGCACGTTTTTTGTGTTGATTTTTTTTGTTGTTGTTCCTATCGTGGTTTTACCCGGGGAAAGGTTAATTTAAAAAAAGTCAACAAACGCAACGAGAGACCAAGTTATAACCTTTCTTTTCTTGGGGCTTCCAAAAATAGAGAAAGCGCATTGCGGATCTTTTTTTCATGATTTCTTTCTTCTTCTTTTTTTTTTGTGAGATAGAAAATATACTTATTTATATTTCAATGATTTGATGCTATTTTAAGTTATTCATTGAATCCAAGAAAAACAAACAAATATTGTGGCCATAAGTAACAATGGAGAATAGCTGACGTTATTTGCTGCAGAAGGATCATTCTTTGATGGTATATTTTTATTTGTTTTTGGATCACCAATGGCTACTTTTAAAGTATTGTCATTGTCTTCTATCACTACTGAAACAGAAGTTACAAACAAAAACATATTAGAATTGATTAATGATTTTTTTTTTACTTTAAGTCAGTAAAAAGTGAAAGTAAAGTAAATATATTTTTCTGGCGGGCTTTCTGTCCAACTACTAATTAGGTGTCGTGGACGGAGGCGACTAGCAAACATACTTTACTGTAAATTTCTCAAATTAAACATTAAATAAAATCCTAGGTCTAGACCAGAAACTGAACCTAGTAACCAACAATACTTATAAGCTTTACAGGACTTGCCTCTAACTGCTCGGCTACAGTGGCGCCTACTTTTAGTCATTAAGGCGCTTGACAGCTTTATAGCTCTGCAGGACTTTATAATTCTGCAAATGGTGTTCTAAGAAGAGAAAATTGCAGACAGAGCTGAACATGAACTCAGAATTTCGGGGTAATCACTAAGCTAATCCACTCCCTTCTCCTCACTCTTGTAAATGATATATATATATCATTTATATATAAAAGACGCGTCATTTATCTAAAATCATTGGCGCCTAGAGCCTTTATTAATGCTTTACCGGCCATAGAGCAGTGATCTGTCGTTACAGACAATAGAACATTAAAATCGCAAGCGATTTCTGAAGTTTGGTGCTTGCAAATTATTCAAGAGTAAAACGTTCTCACAACTCTGGTACTAATGAATGACTCAAGCGTGGGAGGTTCTTTTTGTTTCACTCTATTTATGGTTCAAGAATAACAACTTCTTTTCTAGGGAACAACCTCGATTCTAGTTACGATTATGTGGAGTTTTAATGAAATGTTTGACTTGAAATTGGATATTGTGTAAAATAATTCCATCATATGAAGACCAGTTACCAATTATGAATACCGATTGAGGGATTTTAAAATAATGCAACAAATGTCTACACTTACAAACTTGGTTTCATGCCAAGTTTCATCGAGTAATTATAGCATTTCCCCAGAGCTTTGGTTTATAAGGCCTAGTAGCTAGGGTTCAGAGATACCAAGGGGCACAACAACCCTTGGCTTATAAGGCCAAATTAGATAAAATCAGGGAATATTCAGGCGTATGAAGATATTCGGGATATTATATGGAGGTTTAGTTTATATCGCACAAAAATTAACGCTAGAAAATTCAACTTTACTGGACCTCGAAGTTCAGTAAATAGTTTCACTATAACAGCATGAGAACACCTCTAAGGTTGATGAAATAACCGGGAATAGTTAGCATCTGCAGGAGACACATGATGCTGCCACTACTCAGCTACGTCGACAAACGAAAGAGATCTAAGAATGATCCAATAAATCGATGCATTTTCAATCGATCAATGAGTGTGCACAAGAATTTTACAAAATGGGTTCAAATATTCTCCTTTTTTTTTTAATGATCAATCGGCAGATCATGTGACGTCGAAGGACTGAAAGAGCAAAGAGTCAAAAGAATCATTATTCTGGGAAAGTTAATCTTACTAATCTTGAAAAAATGTTCCTATATTAACAGTGCTTAAAAGAATGCCTCATATTTTGACTACTATGAAGTGACCCTGTTCCATACTACCATAAAAAAATATCAATTACCTCCTGGGTTGACAGCATGATCTCCTGATCCAGAACCTTCTGTCCAATAAGGTTGTTCGTATTCTTCATCATCAGTTGGCCAAGACGACCTGGATGGTCCTGCACCACTACCGCTTCCTTCACTCTTAATCAGAGATTCACTTTCTAAACCCCATTTTTCGCTTAATCTGCTAACTACAACCTACAACAATAATTTGTTCATTAAATATTGAATTGATTACATCTCAATTTTCAACATTACTTTGAGAGCAGCTTCTTCTATGATATTCCATATGGTTTCATTAATTCAAAACAGAAAAACTAATTCAAATGTATTAACATGTCGAGTCTATATAAAAGAACAGCACTAAACCTTATTCTACGAAACTTTTAATCGCTGTGTTACTCTAAACCAATGAAAAATTACTGATCTAATAACTAGGACGCTGGATAAGGTGACGAATCTAGAATTTTTTCTAGATTCTCTATTTTGTGAACCATCTTTACTAGAATTGGAATCAAAAACACTTCGTGGCTTGCTATCATTCTTCCAGCTCCTTTAACGCAACGACTGATAACATCTGAGATAATGTAGTATAACAACATTTGCTACTGAAAAGCTCAGACAACACATGACTCTTCATCAAAAATCAGACTACATTAATAAAAAATATTAAATGAGAACAAAACTAAGATTAAATTTTAAAAGATTATCAAATGATGCTAATACACTTATCATGTGATTTTATCATTGAGAAAATTTACAAATAATCAACTGATGTAACAATTAGAAAACAGTTAAAATGTTAATTTGGTGCTCGAAAGCCAATAACCGGATATTACCATCTCTCTACTATCACACTGCAGAATCTCCTCAAACCAAAGTATATTATACCCAACAATTGTTTATCACTTTTTTAATAATTTATAGAAGTAACTAACTTGTCTCATATGCCTTAATTTATCACTAAGATGACCAATTCTAGCATCTGGTTGGGCAGCAGTCCATGACATTTCTGGATTATATTTTTGAGCATCCATCCCTGGTCTCACTAAGGCCTTTGTGTATCTGTAACAAACAAGTTTTGTTTTGTTAGTTTCATTATACGTATGTCCCTCACTTATTTAATCGATTAGGAAATATTTTCCAGATTAATTTTGCAACTAAGAATAATAAACCATTTTTTCAGTAACAGAAAATAAATACTATTGTGCTGCTGACTCTTTCAAGATTAGTTCAAAAACCAGAACTAACCCTTATCAGGAAATATGGCATCGTTATAAGATTCATGACTAATGAAAAAACACTACACACGGTTAACGTGAAAAATAAATAGCTATTATTTCGTTAAACCATTAAAAAAATTGCATTTAGAACGATAAGTAACCGTTAAAGTTGGATGATAACACGTGCAAGTCCAGCTACGGTCACCTGCAACCTCCATGATAAGGGAAGGTTAAAAAGATAACCTACCACTATCGATAAAATTAGAGTTTGAAATCGATATTCATTTTTTTCACCACAAATAATGAAATAATTATTTTTGATCAATAAATTTCAAAATCATGTCCGATTTATTGGTAAAAATAGAAATCAATTTTTGAGTTTTATTGATTCCATTAAAAATAATGATCACCCTCTGAGCGATACTTTTTTCAATTAAATTATTAATTCTAGGATTGAAAAATAATAAAAACATTGTTCAAATCGAGCTGAATCAAATTAAATGACAATTTTTCCCAATAAAATTATAATTTTGAAATGTTTTCCCATTTAATCAAGTTGAAAGACAGTTTTCCATTTATTTCATTTTATTTCCTCTTCTCCTTCACTGTGATATGCTACAAATAAAGTATTCATATTGAGGAAATATATAACAAGAAATTTTAGAGCCGAATGGAAAAACCTACTGAAATAAACAGGCAAATGGCGTTGTTTATTTCTTATTATTTATTCATTTTATTTTTTCCTGCTTTACTGAGAGAGTGTGCAAGTCCTAAGAGATAAAGTAGGACTTGTGAGAGCCCAGGACGTCCTGGAATAAATAGTATTATCACGTGAATGTTTTTGTTTTTCCGTCTAATACTTGCACATCACAAATAAATCTGTCGCATTTCCACCTTAATATGAAACTCTTATATACCATTTCTACTGATCTTGCAGAATATGTTTTATTGATCTGTTTTATACCAGAGCAATTGGGAATAATTGAATAATTGAAAACGTTTTCTACTTTTTATCTTCGATATTTTGATTAGTATAGCGATTATCTTAACTTTTGTAATATTTAATGGAATGTACTTATATCGATTTCAAATCTACTAAGTCGGCGAATGTAGAATGAGACAGAAACCAGAGAATTCAAATTCTCTACTCCCTCAAATTGATTAATGTCTCTCACACGACCAATGAAATTCCAAAATCGATTAGGGTGAACATGAGACAGATAACAAAAATCAACAATATATTATCTAGCACCAAGGTTGTTGAAATTAATTTCCACAGCTTTTGCCAGTTCTTAAAGCAAATTTTGCAGCACATTTGTTACGATGAAAGAAATCCTTTTACGCATAGCTCAAGCACAATCAATATCTTGAAGAACTGAGCAAAGGAAGATCACTATGCTGACAACATATATAAATCAAAATGAACAAACAACTAGTAGACTTAAAAATTTAAAAGTTCATCTATCTTGAGGGAAGTTTAGAAGCTAAAGACAGTGTAGTCTAACATCGTTCTAAATTAACAAAACTAACAATCAGAAGAAGAGGTGGTGAGGTCGAACAGAGAGATGCCTTTAATTAGAAATGCAGAAAAATCACCTAAAATATCCTGACAAGAACTATCATTATAAATAGTTTTAGTTTTGCGATTACTACAGAGAAGTAAGACTATTTCTCTTACATAACTATAAGACTATTCCTTAATTAAACACATTTATTAGTTTGTTTAAAGTAAATTAGTTGACACTTTGTAAGTTTATGGCAAAAGAAATGCAATTTAACCAAAGGAATACCGAGTAAACTTTGGTTTTAATGGAAAAAACTTACTTCTTTTTTGGCTTCCCATTGGCTGCAAAGAATGCAATAAATACGAAGAATTAGATACAACAAGACAACGTACATTTTTCGCGAAATATTAACAAGGTCTCAAAAGCAGGTGACTATCTTCAGTGTAACCAATTCTTTTGGATCATTCTTATTTTAATTTCTTCAATTGTCACATTATGTGGAAGACCAGAAACTCAGATGTCTGAGAAGGAAGATCTAGTTTAGTCTTAACTCTTGATTAAATTGTTGTTTTTAGGGATTTCAGCTCCAAAAGGGATTTGTGGCCAGGCTACCTCTTAAGACACTAAATTCTTGAAACTTCACCTTATTAACTGCTACCACAATAACTGTCAATGACAGTCCCTTTCTCAAAGGGATAATTTAATAACAAAAATTGTTCAAATTAAACTATAGAAACAATGCAAATATTTTAAAGCAAAGAAAACTCCCTTTAATTAATAAATAAATAACTAAGATCAAATTTAATTTGAACTAGTTTTATAAGGATGAAGTTTTTTTATTTTATGCAAGTTTAACATTGATTACTTTAGAAAAACAGGCTATTTCTATCACTAAAACCATTTCTAGGGCCTAAGTGTCCTTTACTTATTGCCCTTACTAGATAATTTATATTCAATGCGTGCTCTTCCGCCACTTTTGCTCTTCTTCTTCTTCTTGAGAGACTACATAACGTTGCGGATGAAGAATTGTGACAATCACTTATACATTTCACTTTATAAATAGTGCATTTTAGCATAATCGATAGAATGCAACGCTATTTATGCATTATGAATAATAATACATGCATGTTATTATAACCTGCAAATATAAATATCTATTTACCTATTTTTTGGAATATATTGATCACTATACTAAGTTTTTTGATATTAAAGCTCTCCATTTTTTCTTAACACAATCATTAACAATTCTAATTTCCGTATTTCTTTAAAAATTAAAGGAAATGTGAAGATATAGTAAAATTTAATTACCTTCCCTTCAAATTGTACAAAACTTAGTAATTAGTTAGAAGTTTCGAGGTTATAATGAAAATAGAATATGGATATATGTCTAGTTATGTGTTAACTGTGTTTTACTAATTTTGTAGCTCCTCTATTTTTTTGCGACAACTATATCTTTAAAATAACGCCACTTTACGATCGAGTACGAGGTGAGGCTATTAAATAACGAAACTGATGCTGCTTCAGAAGAACTATGCATGCGCCAAATCCTAACGACCGACAGCTGTGCAGCGTAAAGCCTTCTCTTTTGATTGCAGCGTCTCACGTGTTTGTAGAGAAATCTTTCTTACCGGAACCGCTGTTTGTGTAAGAGGTGTTTGTTTCGTTTTGCCGAAAACATGATACTACATATATATTATAGTAGAGCAACGAATTGTCGTGAAATTTCACATGGAAACTTGATAAAACCGCTACTGAAACTTATCTTTTATTAAAAGAAGTTTGTGGCAATTAATGTTAATTACGTGAGCGAGTTTTTTGAGTGGTTCAAGCGTTTCCAAGTTGGCCGAGAAGGCGTCGGAGATGAAGGACCGCCCAGGTCGCCCTTCCACGTCCAAAACGGATGAAAATATAGATTATAATTAATCAACATTACTAGCGTGAGATGCTTGTTCAACTCCGTTGAAAGAGTAAGGAAAAAATGACCCGATTTGTGGAAGAACAAGTCACAGGGTTCTCCATCAAGACAACGCGCCGGCTCACACTGTATTGTCTGTCCAAGACGTTTCTAGCTAAGTGCAACATCCCAGTTTTAGCCCATCCACTTTATTCGCCTGACCTGGCCCTATGTGACTTTTATCTGTTCCCCAAAGTCAAATCTGCGTTAAGAGGAACACGATTTCAGTCTGTTGAAGCTGTGAAAGAAAAAGCGGCACGCGTCATGCAGGAGCTCACAGAAAAAGACTTCCAGCACTGTTTCGAACAATGGTAAATTCGCATGGAGCGTTGTAGGGATAGGGGAGGGGTGTATATTGAAGGTGATAATAACTAAATATGTATAAATTTAAAATAAAATGTTTTATAGCAATAGTCTCGTTATTTAATAGCCACACCTCGTGTACAAAAAATTGGCGAAAAATAAGGAAAAAGAAAATCGACAGTAGGGTATGTCTCAGAACATCTATTTCCGGGATAGCTTAATTTCCAAAATTAGAAACGGAATTCAATTTCTCCAATTAGGCATAAAGGTAAACTAATTAATTTTTTTCGAATTAAATTATATTCATTCAAAAAAGCGTTTTATTATGTTTTTCCAACTTCATTAAAGAATTCATTCATAAAATTTAAGAAGAAAATGAAGTCAAACCTTTTCATGGCTACTTCTCCCCACCCCCATTTCACCACTAACAGTACACAACAACAACTCCTCAACAAACCATAGTCAGAGGTTAGGAGTACACAAACAGACCTTCCTACAGTCCAGGCGAACTTTAATTCCAGAAGAACTTTAAGGTTGCCGCACCTGCCGTCGTACCACTTAATTTCAACTTAGACTACATTGGGAGCTGTCACTGCAATGCTGCTATTTATTCCCTCTTGGAATTGCCTAAAATTCTCTTACCAGATTAAAAACTTAAATTATATGCAATTTTTTAAAGCTTAAATACAAAAAAATTATTTTCGTAAAGCTCTAAAAAAAAAGTTCTCTCTCTTTTTACTTATTTACCCCTTTTCTTAAATGATTATCTTTTAATTAAAGCTGCAGAAGAATTTCTAATTAAAACAGTGGAACAAATTAAAGCTGCAGAATCACAGATTCTAAAGTTATTGGTCCAGGTGTTTCTTTTGTAAAGAATGAAAAACTATGCACATTCCAACTTATCAAATCTGAGGTGTTTTTTTACTGAAGGTTTATTGCTTTTAATGCAGAATTGCATTAAAACAAACGCATCAGAGCTGAGAAACGATCCTGGAAAAACCTCCAGTCCAGGAATTCCTCTCTAATACTATATTTGGACGATTTCAAAACCTAAAAAGTAAAGACGAATGTGGTAAACTGAAAAATAATATTTGATTTACATAGAAAAGTGGTAATCCAACATTTTGGCTGAATCGTTCTTGCCAACACATCGGGAAATTACTGCTGTTGTCTACGTCTATAAACGATTTTGTGTCAGGAAGATTAGTGAGTGGATGATAAAGGAACTGGGTTTATATTACGAAATTGTTTTGCAATCTCTCCTTAAGAAGTACGCAACTGGACTTTTAGGCGGTCATCTACAACAGAAGTAGGTGATTCATGGTTAAGAACAGTAATAGAGGGTTTTATGAATCGATGAACCATTATTTATGCCAATGAGAAGAATCAATTGATAGTCACGTCAATTTTATTAGTTTTAATCACATTCGGGAAAGGCTTATTGCCTAGACTATGTTAGAGGAAGATTTGTAACTCAAGAATATATTATGATTCTCTATACATACCGGAAGTCACTTTAAGGTTTCCTTTAGATGGAGCGCAGTATTATCGTATTCACTCTTTAGGGACCTTTTACAACTTGCTGACTAATAGACAGTGTTGTCTGGAGACCGGAAGTGCTCTGAAAAGGGCCCTGAGCACCATGATAGTGGCGTGCCTTAATAATTTAAAAAAAAAAAAATGCAGATATCTTAATAATATTTTGAACATAAGGGATACGCACCAGAAGTAACTTTTTTTTTTTTAAATAAGGTTGGCATCAATGAAGGGGAAGGAGAAATGTTGAAAAATAATGTTTTGTTGGGAATAAATTCTGAGGAGCGTTTAAGCGAAGAGCTACTGAATAATACTATTCTTATAAAATAAAAAAATGATTATTATTTCGAAATCTTCGAATAATCAGCAGAAATCCATCACCCAAAAATACCGTTAAAGAAAGAAGCTGCGCCTACTACGACATCATATTAGAAACTGCCTCCTATGCCGCTGCAAGCAGAAGAAGAGCAAACTTTTGGTTAATGCATAGAAACTTGTAAAGATGCCACTTTTGGTACCTGCGTAATATGGACAAATGCATTTTTTATTGTTTTTTTTAAACTAAACCAAGCTTTTGTATACCATTCACAACAATGCAACGCTAACGCAGTCTAAACTTTAGTTAAAATTTAGTATCCTAGGGATTTAGCTTGGTTATAACCAGAGCTAGTTTACCACCCAAAAACGTACACTTTGTGCAAACACTGTTTACTTCATAATAGAGTTTCTACACACACAATACAGAGAACTGGGTCACCGTGGCTTTGTTTAAACTACCAATTTCACACAATCTACTCATAAACTGCTCAATATTCAGAAATCTATGTAATATTTACACCAAAACATATTTATTAACAGTAAAAATAAAAACCCAATAATTAATTCACTTAAAACGCGCTTGCGTATGCGAGAGAGTTAGAGCCGAGGCCCAGTGTGCTAGTCCTGAATGTAGGCCCTGAATTGGGAAGTGTTTTCCTTTCATTATCAGGTCATTGGATAATGTGATCGTGGCGCTAGCTCCGTTCAGTCCGCCGAACAGCGCTAGTGCACGTTATTTCCTGCCAAAACATGCAGTTTAATTCATCGATACATTCTGTCATCTCTATAGTTATCGACCGCGTTATTTAATTAACTAGAATATTCATTAATCTTTAGAGTACCAAGTTTCAAAATAAGTAAGAATAGATTCTACAGCACCTTAAAAGTAAAGGTTAAATTAAATTACCTCTTCATTTTTTGCGATTTTTTTTTTTAAATTTCGTATTCTATTTCCGGTCTGTAACTTTCATTTAAGATATATTTCTGGGCAAATTCATTTTTGGGGGACCTGGGGAGGGATTATTACTCTTCTCTTCTACAATACATTTCAGACATTTAATGAGAATCAAAACTCGTGGCCAAAAATTGAAAATATCAAATGTATCTTTATTATTTTTCAACAACTACTTTCAAAGACTGATTTTGTAGGCTGATGTTTAGGATGGGATTTCGCCAGAAATGTAACAGCTATCAAATCTATCAAAGTGGAAAATGATGGCTCTACAAACACACATAAACAAATACACTAACCAAAAAACAAAAGGACATCTAGCCAGCCAGCGTTTTCTGAGAGATGTAAAAGGGATTCTTTTGTCTTGCAAAAGGTAAAACAATAATCTGCGTGTAACTAAGGTAGACATCTTGAAAAAAAGGCATCAATCGCAATAAAAACAGAAATAAATAATTATCATCCCAAATAATTACACCTAGCATTTCCTTAGAGTTGGCCAAGTTCTTTTGCTACGAAAAAAAAACAACAACGTAGGAACCAGATGTACGTAATGTTGGAAACAGCTACCCTATTTACCAGCTTCGCAACCCTCTTATTTCTATTGATTCCAAAATTTAAAAAAGTTTGTGAAGTGAAAAAAAAATCTAACAGTCGCAATTTGTACAACTTACAGAATCATATTTCAATGGATGGTATCTATTCATTAAGAAACAATTAAAAATTGAACTGCCCAGTAAAAATAAATGCACCTTTTTGAAATCCTCCCCTCAAAAATTAAAATCTTCCAACAACGCCAGGCCGAAAAATTTGTTCCAAACTTGTTCGCTGATAATAGAGGATCGCGTTTGGATTAAAATCCCTGTAATAAATTCAAGAAATTAGATTTAGATTTAGATTTTACTCGGCGGAACGGGACCCACGCCCCACAGCACTGCAGACACCAAGAGGCTTATTGTGCCTTCCCTTGAGTCTAGTAGGTGAAACCTCCCCTTCTGAGAAGGTTGAGGGCTTTCCCTACCAGTTCCTTCTGCGCTTCTCCTTTGGTCTCGAAGTCCCAAAGATGTTGTAGCACAGTCTCTCGATTGCAACGCAATCGAATAACAGGTGAGAGGCCGTTTCTTCCTCTTCCTGACCACAATCTGCACAACGGTTCCGAGCTAATAAGCCCCTACCTTGTGCAGGTGTTTCCTGAACCTTCCGTGCCCTGAGAATAGGCCTGTAATCAGAATGATCTGATTCCTGCCCAAACCTAGAGTCACTTTGGTTCTTTTTTTTTTTTGCACAGCAAGGGCATAACCCTCTTGCTGTGTTTGACCCCAGGAAGCATCACCCAGTACTTTTCATGTTCTCTCCAGATCCAATCTCTGAGAGCCTCACGAACTGCACCCCTAGTGATCCCCAACACTGGTTCCGGGCCAATGAAGGGAGTACTAGCTTTTCAAGAAATTAAGTAATCTATCAGTGGTAAGTTTATGAAAGTAAACCGTTCTATCTTGATGGTTAAGAACAACTCAATTCACACTGCGAACGTTAGATACACACTCAATTCTAACTCAAACTTTTGTAAGCCTTTATTATAAAAACAGAGTATTTTTTTTAGATAAAGTACTCTAATGTGGTTGAATAAAAAACCATTTTGCTATTTATAAAAGCACCAAGACTGTAAACTTTTTCTTAGAAAAAAAGGTCACCAAAATGAATAAAATAATAACGGAAGTTTGACAAATATTTATATAAAGAAAAACATCATTTAAAAAAGCAAAAAAAAAATGAAGTCATCTAAGAGAAAGACAGAAAATAAAATAAAAAAAAAGTCTAGAGGAAAAACAGCTGGTAAAAGCTCTTAGAACTGTTAAACACTATTTACGCCAGGGAATTATTATGAGAGAAACAGAAAATTATTTTTTCTACTTTAGTAACCATCTATCAAATAAATAATGCATTATTATTTTTTCTTTGTCTGCCATTACAGTTACAAACTTTCTGACCTTTTCAAAACAGAAAGTAACAATCGAATGACAGTTTTAAATATTCTAGGGAAGTTGCTTTATTTTTTATTCACATTTCAGATCATTCAGTAACACTGGATATTACTTTGTAAAATACTAACTCGTTACACATTCAGTCTATTAATGATTGCTGGTGTAAGTTAGGGCATAACACTACTGAAGTGTTCAATATTCAATAATTTCTACACTCTTTTCAGTAATACAGAAGGCGTAATATCTTGAAGACGAAAATGCTGCCCATTGAAGGTTACTGAATTCAGTACGACTCCAAAAATCAAGAAACTTGAGCTAAGCAGCAAACGAAAGCGGAAGATGAATTCCCAAGAGAAACTATAATAAGTATTGTCAAAAATGGTGATTGATCTGTATCTGTTCAATTTTCTTACCTTCCCACCAATTAAGTATTTATAGGTATGTGAGAATAAACCATAAGCTCCAGGACTCCATACTTTTTTTTTAAAGAGTACGCGCTTCGTCAGTACCATTGATAACAGAAATACATTTCCCTCAGTGTACGAGAGAGATATTTGGCTGCCTGTCAGAATTAAAATTGCATACTCCCGAGTAGAAGAGAGATTTTTGATAGACATGTGTCACTTATCTCTTCCATATACACATTATCACTTCGTCCACATTATTTTACCAACGAACAAAAATTCACCATTTTATGGAACTTCATAAAATTTACCATATGTTACTAAGTTGATATAGTAAAACAGCTGTTTGCCAGTGCCACACACACACTACTTAAGTTATTAAATTTTATTTAAAGAGAAGAGGCCGGTAATTTTAACAGATTAAGAAAAAATACGGGTTTCTTTTACAATATTTTCCGTTATAATGGCTCCAGATGTAGGTAGTACGGCTCCATAAGGATGTATCACGTGTCATTAATATTTAAATAGCAGACAATTCGTTAAGTAATATTTCAATTACAAAGTGCCTAACTTTAATATCACTCGAGAATTTTGTCGAAATAAAACCGTTAACAATTAAATTAATTTTAGAAGTTTACATTTTTATTGCATAAGTTGATTCTTTATAGAATACCTACGGAGGAAAAAATAGTAAAAAAAATCTTAACTATTGTTTTAACAGAGAAAAAAAGCATTAAAAATCCTAATGGCGGATCGAACAAGCGCCTTGTGGGCGTGTATACTGGCCAATAGAAACGTATGTGGAGTGGGGGTAATCAACACTCTATTACACGCCCACATACCACTTCTACGTTCCGCCATTATGACTTTTTAGACTAAAAATTCGTCATAAAAATGTTCTCCAGATTTTTTTCACTATTTTTTCCCCCATAGGTATTTGATAAAGAATGAAATTATGCAAAAACAAAAATAAATTATTTTCAAAGTTTATATTACGATTCACCATCAACTACGGTTTATAAATGATTGCGGAATAAGTTTTATTTTAATTATAATGTGCCTAACTTTAATATCACTGAAGAATATTCCCGGAATAAAACAGTTAAGTTCAAAATTAAATTAATTTTAGAAGTTTACATTTTTATTGCATAAGTTGATTCTTTATAGAATACCTACGGAGGAAAAAATAGTAAAAAAAATCTTAACTATTGTTTTAACAGAGAAAAAAAGCATTAAAAATCCTAATGGCGGATCGAACAAGCGCCTTGTGGGCGTGTATACTGGCCAATAGAAACGTATGTGGAGTGGGGGTAATCCACACTCTATTACACGCCCACATACCACTTCTACGTTCCGCCATTAAGACTTTTTAGACTAAAAATTCGTCATAAAAATGTTCTCCAGAATTTTTTCACTATTTTTTCCCCCATAGGTATTTGATAAAGAATGAAATTATGCAAAAACAAAAATAAATTATTTTCAAAGTTTATATTACGATTCACCATCAACTACGGTTTATAAATGATTGCGGAATAAGTTTTATTTTAATTATAATGTGCCTAACTTTAATATCACTGAAGAATATTCCCGGAATAAAACAGTTAAGTTCAAAATTAAATTAATTTTAGAAGTTTACATTTTTATTGCTTAAGTTGATTCTTTATAGAATACCTACGGAGGAAAAAATAGTAAAAAAAATCTTAACTATTGTTTTAACAGAGAAAAAAAGCATTAAAAATCCTAATGGCGGATCGAACAAGCGCCTTGTGGGCGTGTATACTGGCCAATAGAAACGTATGTGGAGTGGGGGTAATCCACACTCTATTACACGCCCACATACCACTTCTACGTTCCGCCATTAAGACTTTTTAGACTAAAAATTCGTCATAAAAATGTTCTCCAGAATTTTTTCACTATTTTTTCCCCCATAGGTATTTGATAAAGAATGAAATTATGCAAAAACAAAAATAAATTATTTTCAAAGTTTATATTACGATTCACCATCAACTACGGTTTATAAATGATTGCGGAATAAGTTTTATTTTAATTATAATGTGCCTAACTTTAATATCACTGAAGAATATTCCCGGAATAAAACAGTTAAGTTCAAAATTAAATTAATTTTAGAAGTTTACATTTTTATTGCATAAGTAGATTCTTTATAGAATACCTACGGAGGAAAAAATAGTAAAAAAAATCTTAACTATTGTTTTAACAGAGAAAAAAAGCATTAAAAATCCTAATGGCGGATCGAACAAGCGCCTTGTGGGCGTGTATACTGGCCAATAGAAACGTATATGGAGTGGGGGTAATCCACACTCTATTACACGCCCACATACCACTTCTACGTTCCGCCATTAAGACTTTTTAGACTAAAAATTCGTCATAAAAATGTTCTCCAGATTTTTTTCACTATTTTTTCCCCCATAGGTATTTGATAAAGAATGAAATTATGCAAAAACAAAAATAAATTATTTTCAAAGTTTATATTACGATTCACCATCAACTACGGTTTATAAATGATTGCGGAATAAGTTTTATTTTAATTATAATGTGCCTAACTTTAATATCACTGAAGAATATTCCCGGAATAAAACAGTTAAGTTCAAAATTAAATTAATTTTAGAAGTTTACATTTTTATTGCATAAGTTGATTCTTTATAGAATACCTACGGAGGAAAAAATAGTAAAAAAAATCTTAACTATTGTTTTAACAGAGAAAAAAAGCATTAAAAATCCTAATGGCGGATCGAACAAGCGCCTTGTGGGCGTGTATACTGGCCAATAGAAACGTATGTGGAGTGGGGGTAATCCACACTCTATTACACGCCCACATACCACTTCTACGTTCCGCCATTAAGACTTTTTAGACTAAAAATTCGTCATAAAAATGTTCTCCAGAATTTTTTCACTATTTTTTCCCCCATAGGTATTTGATAAAGAATGAAATTATGCAAAAACAAAAATAAATTATTTTCAAAGTTTATATTACGATTCACCATCAACTACGGTTTATAAATGATTGCGGAATAAGTTTTATTTTAATTATAATGTGCCTAACTTTAATATCACTGAAGAATATTCCCGAAATAAAACAGTTAAGTTCAAAATTAAATTAATTTTAGTAGTTTACATTTTTATTGCTTAAGTTGATTCTTCCTTCCAATAATTTGTGTCTTTCTGAATCTGCTGCCCCAAGGCTTCTTAGTAACTAAATTGAATGAATCACCACTACAAACGGCTCATATCCCTCTTTATTGCTGGAATATCAATTACTGGTGCCAAGTCGACTGTTCCCTTCACCCTGCTATATCAGAATAAACAAAAGGAGTGAGATCCCGTTTATATAATATAAATATTTATTTAATACATGAATAGTTAACTGGTCTATTTAAAAAGTCAACCGTAAATATCATCACATTTCGACAATTTTAATTAAAGAGCTGACCAATTATCACCGTACAATAATTATTAGCGATCTTCTTTACGAAACACAGGGTTACCCAAATATATCGTTCTAAACTCTGTGATCACTGGGATGACCCTCGAACAAAACGAAGGTGTAAAACTAAGTTACAAAGATGGTATTTATAGTTTTTATCTTTTATTTTAGGGATTCCATAAGCCTATTTATTCAATTTTAACATTACGTGAATTATTTTGTTTTGTTAAGAATTTTAAGGTTGATTAGGCTATAGTGTAGATAAGGATAAACACTTCAAAATTAGTACAGGGAAACATTATTTCTTGGGATGAAGGAAAAAAAAGAACAATTTAGGGATCACTATTTATGGCAGAAATAAACATAAAATCTTAAACAGGTACTGTTATGAACATTCAGACCTATGGAAAGAAAGGATCATCTTTCGACATTCATTCATAACGATTTTGCTGAGGGTTTACTTGCTATTTCATACTTTAGTTTACAAACACACCCTTACCAAAATAAAGCATCCAAAGTTTGCATTATAAGAATACTAAAACGGGGATGAGGAGAGTAAAGGAAATAAGAAGGGCATCTTAACGGAGAAGTTTGTGGAAGCTACCTGGATGGTTTTTTAACGATGCTGTACGGGGTATACACAGGTTGGCCTGAAGGCACCGTTACCCAGATATGAATGAGATATAAGGGATGCTGGGAGTTCACATTACCTACATGGCTGCATGTTTTCTCTAAGATCACTTTTCTTATATATACAATTTTTTTTTTTTGTATATATTTATCTATATTTGCGAGCTATAAACTACTTTTCCCACGCTTACAGCCGTCTTAGAGAGTAAATTTACTGTTTCGAGGGGGGAAAGGGATGATACTGAATGCAGATTATCATCATTTTTGCGAATCAAGGTAATGAATTTAGACTTTTGTTTTGTTTAATTCAACAAGACTTACTTAAAACAAAGAAAATGAAGTCGAAATCTCTACACTTAACTGCTTAATTAAAGTCTATTGATGGTTGGAAAGTACAAAACCAGTTTGGGATAACAATAACCATGAGTACAACAACGGATAGAATCAAAGATGTGTAATTTGGAAGTTATCTCTGATAAGTAAGGTCGATTGATATCCCCTTAACGTCGTTATTTTCTAAAAAAAAAACCATTGTGACGAACACACAATCACTTTATACGATTTTGTGAAAGAATTTACGTATTCTAAAGTAAACTTTTCAACATTATCAAGTATTCTACAAGTTTTATAACCCAGATTAAAATGGAAACTCCATCTAACAATCAAACTACTGAAACAAAAGCATTTCTTTACAAACAATTACAAGAAACAAAACTTTCTTCCTTTAAAACCGGAAACATTGTCCATAGTATTCTTAGAAAACTTTATTTCTAATTTCATTCATGAATCTTCACTGAAAGAAAGTTAATCTTAAACAGAATAATGCTTCAGGAATTCCTTTATTTAAGGTTTTGTAGAAATGATAAATACACAAATTGAACATTTTGAAAGGAATACAAGTAAAGGAAAATTTAATGAAATCAGAGGTAAATTTCGTTGCAAAGCGCTCGCTCACAGCTGACTAAATGTAAATTCAATAGATTGATCTGAATAGAAGACTGCATACACAACATGTAATCTAGTTTGGTTGTACAAATCTAGCAATTTGGTTAAATCACAAGAGAAGAGAAAGATTAATTTTCCTCACCTTAACTAATAATATAACAGTCTGAGGTAATAAATTTTAGACAGGTTACCCTGTGCACAGACTGGTTACAGAAGAGTGAGCAGTAATATGTGTTTCCATGACAACCTACTCTTTGATTAATTAACTCGAAAGTTTCGGTATTTTGAGTGATTATATTCTGGATGAAATACTGTCTCTCTCAGAGGTGGAATTAATAATTGTGCTTAATCTTTACAAGAAATTGTTGGGAGAAAAGCATCTTAGATTAGAGTTTCAAAATTTAGAAAGGAAAATTGAAAACCAAGAACATAATCTTTCACCAATGTCGCTGCTGCTTTGACTATTTCCTTCAATCTTTATGTGGAATTTTCATATTAAAAGTAACTTAATTGAAGGATTTCAAAATTTCGAGAGTAATGGACAAATCGAGAAAAAAAAAGCAAGCATACATTACCCTCACAATCGCTGCACACAATTTACTTGTTCACCACTCCACTAACATACGCCTTCAATCTTCCATTATCTAACAACAATTCCTCATCCTGTTCTTTGTGATTGCTCGTGCATCCTTTTTTTCTGTCTATATCCTTATCTCCCTCATTGATATTATGGAAAAGAGGAGTTTTGTTAAGTTACGAGTATTTTTCTCCAGATCTCCGCAGAAACTTCCTTCATAATCTTGGCGACTTGGTTTGAACATTGGGTTCTTTGTCTTTTCTCATCTTGTTGTGGTTGTGTAATAATGAGCTACTTGTTCGTACTCACGTTATGGAAAAAATGTTATCTCTTGATGGTCGCTCGCAGCAAAGTCAGGGATCCTTTTAGAAGAAACTAGATGCCAAAGAGGGCTCTCTGAGCTCTTAGTAGATGCAGCTCTTACAATATCAATAATGGTTTATTTTATTTATTTTTTTGCTAAAGTACCTCCCAATTTCAAATTAGATATAAGAGAAGTGGTTCTAGTTTAGATGGTCTGAGAAGATCATCAAAAATGAGGCCGCTAGGGTATCAAACCTAAATGTTCGCATCAAGGAGCACAAAAAAAAAGAAGAGAAAATGTCCTAGAATTACACTCTCGAGATTTCAGAAAGAGTTTTGGGTAAAATATGAAGTCTCTGGGCTAACGGCATTCTAAATGACGTGAAAGATTATTGTGATGAGTGAATATTGATAATCACTGGAAAAAAGACTTGGGAAATTGCCTAGTTTTTCATTACCGGGAAAAGATTTTAGTTCATTAACTAATTAAAGGGCTCACACACACACAATGAACACACAATTTTGGAAACCTAAGCGATCCTATTATTAGGGATAAGATAAAATTGAAAAGATCTATCATAGAATAATGAGAAAAATGATAAAAGAGCCAGTCACCATATATCGAGTAGGTATTCTCTTTTCTATGTTGCCAACAAATCTAAAGTAAAAGGTCGCATGAAAGGTAAGGATGACACATAGAAAGGTCGAGATTAATGTAAGGCTATTTTTAGGCTATAAAAATAGATATTGTGTGCACATATATACATTACAACAAAGCCGTTATATTTTCTGCCTTAAGTGTTGGTTTTAACATGGGTAATTTCTGTTTTTTTGAAGTTACCAGCATAATCCTTGATACACAACTCGCCTTTAAAACAGTTCTTTCATTCTAATCTAGAAAAAATTAAATTGATTATCCTTTTTTAATTATGATTAGGACCAATTAACTCCCACAACTACGAGGACGCCTATACTAGCTTCAACTTTAGGGAAATTAAGACCTAGCAATTAAAAACTGTTGCTGCTTAATTTTAAGATCACAATCCTTTTCCGAATTTTGAAATCCTAAGAAACCTCCAAGGAGTTTTTAAATCCTGTGACTTTTCGTTTCTTCGCAAGTAATAATCCCTTTTCATCCCAAGTTTTTTTGCCCGACGAGTGTCGTAAAGTCATAAAACAAAAATTCCAGCGACAAGGGAGTCACAAAAATTTATTATCTCCTAAAATTTACATGTCGATGGTAGGTTACATAAAACTGTAACCAAGTATAGCATGATATTAAAATTTGTTTTGCGTTTTTTACATATTTATCTCCGAGAGAAATATAACGTGGGGGACACCTAATCGACCCCGGCTCAACATATACGTATTTTTTCCCCTACTACGTTATAGTAGACATAACCCTTCCATTTTGGTCTTCTAGGTAATTCATAACATTATGAAGCATTTTGTTATGAAACGCTCGGGGTCATCTTCAAAATAGAAGTATAAACTTGAAATGCGCACGTTCTACGCTTTTCTGTGTATATTCAGAAAATTAATGCGACAAATTACTAATGTTAATCTTCTCTTACTGTGAGCTGGTAGGCAAGGAAACTGTACGGGGTTATTTCACAAGAATTATCAATTTCATTTAAACTTCTGCGTGCTTAAACGAGTATTTCGGTTAAACCAAAGCTGGGCGAACAAAAAAAAAAAATCGCTTAAACTTTTCGCTTATTCCAAAACTATTATCATTCTGGTTAGAATAGTTAAGTTTTTTGGTAATCTCGAAAATAAGCTTAAATGATTCTTTCTATTTTAACTTCATGAATGCTAACCTGGTTTTATTGTGTTCCAGGAATTTTTTGAAACCATTTTTTCTGGGTTTAATTATAGTCTATTTTTTTTTTTTAGTCTGCCTTTACGTCCAACAAACAAATTAAGGTGTCGTGGACGGAAGCGACTAGCAAAATACTTTACTGTAAATTTCTCATATAAACCATTAGGGAAAATCCACGGTCTACGAGGTGTGGCCTGTTAAATAACGAGACTGATGCTGCTACAGAAGAACTATGCATGTGCCAAATCCTAACAACCGGACAGCTGTGCAGCGTAAAGCTTTCTCTTTCGATTGCAGCGTCTCACGTGTTTGTAGAGAAATCTGTCTGACCAGAACCGTCGTTTGTGTAAGAGGTGTTAGTTTCGTTTTGTCGAAAACATGATACTACACATGTAGTAGAGCAACGAATTGTCGTGAAATTTCACATGAAACTGGGTAAAACCGCTACTGAAACTTATCTTTTATTAAAAGAAGTTTATGGCGATGAATGTTTATTACGTGCGTAAGTTTTTGAATGGTTCAAGCGTTTCCAAGATGGCAGAGAGAAGACGTCGGAGATGATGACCGCCCGGGTCGCCCTTCCACGTACAAAACGGATGAAAATATCGATTATAATTAATCCACATTACTACCGTGAGGTGCTTGCTTAACTCCGTGAAAGAGTAAGGAAAAAAACGGCCCGATTTGTGGAAGAACAAGTCACGGGGTTCTCCATCAAGACAACGTGCCGGCTCACACTGCATTGTCTGTCAAGACGTTTCTAGCCAAGTAGAACATCCCAGTTTTAGGCCATCCGCCTTATTCGCCTGATCTGGCGGCCCCATGTGACTTTTATCTGTTCCCCAAAGTGAAATCTGCATTAAAAGGAACACGATTTCAGTCCGTTGAAGCTGTGAAAGAAAAAGCGGCACGCATCATGCACAGAAAAAGACTTCCAGCACTGTTTCGAACAATGGTAAATTCGCATGGAGCGTTGTAGGGATAGGGGAGGCGTGTATATTGAAGGTGATAATAACTAAATATGTATAAATTTAAAATAAAATGTAATAACAGCAATAGTCTTGTTATTTGATAGCCACACCTCGTATACTAGTACCTTTGCGGGTCTTGCCTATCACCGCTCGGCTATCGTGGCGCCTGGCTATATCATAAAAATATATTAAAATTCTCGAAGAATGGTCGGGGGTAAGCTTTTATTTATGGGTTACTTTTCAGCGTAGCGTACGGTTTGACGAAACGTTATAATGTTGATAAGAATTTATTATAAATCAAATGATCGGAGTTTTGTAGACATTTTGTGAGTTAGAACTTAGCGAATTTTAGTTAGAGAAGTCGTGCGAGTGTGCGCACAAATACTTCTTTTTTTGGGGGTGTATGTGGGTGTGTGTGTGGGGGGGGTTTGTGCAATGAATAAAAGAAGAGAAGAGATATCAGAATATAAAGAAATGTACAGTTGAAGCTTTACAGAAGGAATACTGGCTGGCTCTTCTTTAACCTTTTATAGAAGGGACTGTGTTAGATTGCGATGAGATGTACATCCCTTGGAGGAGTACAATAGCAAGGGACCAATCTCAGCGCGGATGGTACCTGCTGCCAGTGAGTGGAATATCCTACATTAATAACAATGTCGGCTATCCTCTTTTTTCTACCCATATCTATCTCCGAGGGATTCCTTTGAACAGTTAGGGAAATGGGGGCAATTTTCCCTTTTTTACTGGCTAAAAAGAAAAATAAATAAAAAAAATTGAATTCTCTTATTTCTACAAAGACTTTTGTATCAGTTAATAGCATCTACTAAACCTCATTTATAAGCAGAATAAAATTACTAAGTATCAAACAACTTGATTAAGAAATTCTAAGTTCACTTTACTACCTCCTATACTTCATTCAAAGATAAGTATGTAAAGTAACTTTAATTTAATAAAGTAACATAAAACAAGCAAAGAAAAACAAAGTAGTTAATCAACAATCTTAGTACCAAACTTTGCCTTTGCAACTAGTAGAGAAAGTAATTTACAATTCGTCACAGCCATGTTAGTACCAGCTACAGACATGTTTCAACATGTCATATGCTAACCTAGCGTGTGCTAATAAAATTATAATGAATTAGTGATGATTATTTTACCCTAGGGTTATCTCATCACAACCGGATGATTAATTAAGGAGGTATTTTTGAATGAATTTTGCAGAGGTAAGAGAGTACTTACGACATATTTAATGGGTTTCAATATATATTTTTAAATTAATGATCTCATATAACTAATAATCCTTGCCACATTTGTCCTTAAAAACAAAAAGGAAAATACACGGTTGCTGAAAATTAATGCCTTTTTTTTTAATCCCACAAAAGTCCTTTGGGAGGAAATCAATCCCAATTCCCAACCTGCAGCCCAAGATATATGACTGTGAAGAGCGAAACTCCATTCTATCAAAAGCCAAGCTGAGTCCATTTAGTTACCCCCCAAGTAAGACAATAGACCGAGTCTAGGATGGAAATCCAGTCCCGGGTCACCTACAACTCATAAGATGCCCAAATAAATCGAGTAACAACTCTAAAGAGAAACAGTTTAAACTCTTCTACTGGTAACCTAAAACGATCAAAGATCCCAAGAAGCCAAAATTCTGTAGAAACAAAGATCCTAATCACTAAAAAAGGATCAGGACATGATCCCAATTTCTTAGAGTTCGTCTCCTTAAACCCTGAAAGAGACCTAGAGAGAGACCCTTTCCAGCTATTTACTAAAAATCCAGAACGGATCCTGAAACAACATTTTGGACTGTTTAGATTTTTGGATTACGAGAATTTGTAAACCTCAAGAGCTTTTCCAACTTTTTCAAAAAAAAAAATCTCTTCCGAAATTGCATGCTGGTTAATCAAATGAAAATGCGTTCACAACTTTTGATGTAGAAAATTTTATCTAACCATACGTGAAATAGCCTGTGGAATTCTTCTAAAACTGAAAGGGAGTAGAACGAAGTATAAAACCTTTAAGGTCATTAATTGTTAAATTGCCTTGGAAATAAAATATGAGGGCGAGAAAAATTTTGTATTACTCTTTGGAAATTAAATAACCTATTTTGGGGGAGCGGTAGGTGAAAGGCGGAAGAATTGTGGCGAGGGAGGTAACATCGAGATCTTTAATAAATGAAATAAGGTTATATCAAGGTTTTACTCTGATATAGATAAAGCAAGAAGGGATGGGTTGGTAACACTGCTGTGTATTGGCAGCAGAATATGGTGTAGGAAGGTTGCGCTGTAGAAGGCAGTGTAGTCAGCAAAGAAGTAGGGAGAGCTGGTCTTGTTGGTATAAAATGGTATAAGTGTGATGGATAGACCATAGGACGTGTACTGGGGAGGCACCAGCGGGAAGTACTCTGGATATAAAGAGAGGTTCTCTTACTCGGCAAGGCTCAGCGATAAATATAAGTAAAGGAAGAACGTCCAAACCGCCAGTAGCGGGTCCAGGGAACATTACCTATACGTGCACACATACCACTGGGTTACTACGACCTCTTGAACGTAATTTAGTTTAATGTCTTTCTATTGTCGTACATAACAATACAGGGTCTCCTTTAGACATTCCTTAATTATTGATATCTTCTTCCTTAGCCTCATAATACTAACCAGGACACTCTAAAGTCCAGAAATAGCAGGCTTCTTCCAAAAGGTAGGTAATCGTGTCCATGCAGCTAAAAATAGATAAAGCCAAGATGGATCTTTACTCTCGTCCTGCCCCAGTAACTTTTACTTCCTTCTTTATTATTTTAAGGCTAATTACAGTCATCATCTATTCTCCTATTTGGAGAAAAGTGGAAGATTAGAATAACCCCACGCCGCTTTGAAAAAAAAAACTCAAAAGAACTGGAAAGCGAAGTTTGCGAAGTTGACTATTACAATGTAACGCCAAAGCATAAAAAATGCTGTCTCGCGATATTTAATTTTCGGCCACTTCGAGGGTTTCACTATGATAAGGGATGAAATTTTTCGATGACTATCGAAACAGCTTAGACCAGAGGTTTCCATCCTGGGGATGCGAGACGATATTCCTGGGGGTGCGAGAAAAGTCCAGGTAAATAATAGGATATTATTATTATTATTCAAATATTTTTCATGATTATATTATTATCTTGCACTTATTTCAAGGAAATTATTATTTTTTGTAAAGGATATTTTCTTTGTTATTTACTCTATGTGTTGGATTTTTTTATTTTTATATATTTATCCTTGAGCAAAATATAAATTTCAGGAATTGTGAGGTTCAGGTGAAATTTCTTTAGGAGTACAAGGCGAAATAAGATTGGTAACCACTGGTTTAGATAGAAGATGCTTGCAAATAATCACAATACTCAAACAATCGAATCAAATCTTTTTTTAAAAAAACAAACATCTCGAGAGAATAGTCCAGAAAGAATGCAAAATTCTCTAAGGGGAAACTATAATAAAAATTCGTGTTACCTACCCAGACAATTATCAAACAACTGAAGGGCAAAGCTACTGTTAATGACATGGCCATATGAGACGAGAAAAATGTTTTTAATCTTCCGCGACTGGATCAGGAAATGATCAGAATAAAGGAGCTCAAACCAATGTGTTGAACTTGGAAGACTAAAAACAGAATTAACTAATGGATATGATGCTTCAAAATCCCCCCCGCAGGATAAATTATTCAATGATCTTATCACAAAACTTGATCAATCATTTTGAAACCCTGAACAACATCAAAGAGGATCGCCCTGACTGGCTTGTCAGTCACTAATAATAAAGTTTCCGACTTAATAAGCTGTTTAGTTAAGATAATTATTTCAACACAGATTATTACGCCTAAATATCGAGAGAGCAAGTTGGCCCTTTAACTAGATCAAAGACTTGGTTAGTTTAATGTTTGTACTAGAAAAGAGCACGTACACAGCAACTTCAAACAAATTATCTTTAAATTGAATTTTAATTAAATTTAGTTCACTCATTTCCACCCAGCCACTGTCCTAAAAAGAATCATATTAAGGGAGGAAATTCTAAATTTAAACAAACTGCCTGGTTATAATAAATTCTTTTAATTCCAAACGTATTTTGTAAATTTCTCCAACGACGTACTTGTAATCTTACATTCGGTCTAATTTAGAGAACAAAGTTAACATATAAAATTTTAATTCTGATATAAATCCTAATTATTATCAATTATGTTTACAATTGAAACGTTACTCATATATTTTGTAGGCAATAAAAATGGAATTCATGTAAAGCAAGAAGCATACAAAACTGCTTGAATTGTTTGTTAGCTAGTGATTGAAATTAAAATAAAAGAACAATACTTTATTACTTTATTTTTAGAAAGGAACAAATTAAAAATGATAGGTTAAATGATAAAATAAAGGCTTGACGCATTAAACTCACCAGGAGAGTTAGGCATAATCACGGCAAGATTGTACATGCAAAAAAACCCTTCAAATATCAAACGCAACACACACATGCAATGTTGGATAGTATAACCCTTAGTTCTACAGTATTTTAATTGTTGAATATGTAGTTAAGAGTCCGCAGTTCTGGATATCTTTTTTTATTTTTTTTTAGCACGCATTTTTTTTTGTGTGAATCCCTAACCGGTATCGGACTTAAATCCACCATCAGAGTAGAGATAGTAGAGATTTCAAACTTTACTTAATTATCTTATTTTAACATGTTTGTAAATCGACCACCCTTAAATTATGATGATAATGTTTTGTCGTCATTGATTAGGAAAAGTATTTTTGGAAAACCAATTTCCCTTATTAGTTGTCTACGTTTTCAGTAGTTAATTTATTTTTTTAAATATATTTTTCCATTGGTTTCAGGAGTTCCTGAAGATAAAAAGACAACAGAAAACACTTTGGACGCAGGAGGAAGCCCATACTTTACTTTTAATATTTTTTTTTTTTTAAGAAATAAAAAGTAGCTACACGCGGGATTCGAAGTGCGGATCTGCTACTTATATTAATCTGCTATAACTATTCATAACTATTACTTCAAGCCGCCTCATTTGTCGCAGCTCATTGTTCGGTGATGGGACACGTTGTTGTCTGAATAGCGAATGCTCTGGGAGCAGTAATTAAAATTTTTAAGCATTAAAAGTAAAAATAAATGATAATTTGTAACGAGTTTCTGAACCAATTTTAAAAGAAATAAGTAATAATATAATAAGTAAGTAAACAGATTACACTTATAAAATGGTATAAAATGATAGTCCAAAAATTGCAGGACAATGAATGACATGTCCTCGAACATAGCCACTTAGTTAATATACAGGTGTAAATACAATTCCCCAACAATGTCCACAGATACTACCTCTGATTGTATAATGGTTGTAATGGCTTTAACAACTCATCAATAGTGCCTACTAAATGGGCAGCTGGATAAAGAGGACTTAGGATAGTACAACTAGTTTATTGCTGAACACTGAAGTAGTCTAAAAAGCCCATAATCAAGGCTACAACAGAATAACAAAGTACTCTTAACTATTTTAGGTATTAGTCAAGGATCAATAAAGAAAAAAGAAATTTTGATTTGATTTTAGTTAAAGAGGTAACTTAAATTTATGAGTATTAAAAATTGTGGGTTGTATCAAGCAAACTTGACTAAAGTATCTCGGCTCAGGGGCCTGTAACTGGTGTTTTAAGTTTCTTATGTAGAGGATTGCGATGAGTACGAGGAGGAACATAGTTAGAGGAATACCACGATAGTCTGGACTTCTCCATCGCTGATGAGAAGTTTTTATCTTTTTACCGCATAACCTCTATGGCCATTTAATTGGAGAATCAGATTTTATGGTGATCATAAAATTGACAAGATTACATAGAACTGATGAGGGTCTATAGTGGCTTATAAAGGAGAGATCCCGGGTGGTTGGCGGCCACGAAGAGGAACCAGATTGCGGAGGATGCAGGTGTGAGAGGTGCACAGGTTGGGATTAATCTACTAACGTAAAATTTTTTGTAAAAAAATAAATATTATAAAAAAATTAAAGTAAAGTAATCGCCTATTTTTTCAGGCGGGGCTTAACGTCCAACTACCAATTAGGTAGTCGTGGACGGAGGCGCCTAGCTAACATACTTTACTATTTCTCATTTTTAAACATTAAATAAAATCCAAGGCCTAAGACCGGGAATCGAACCCAGTACTACAATACATATTAGCTTCGCAGGTCTCGCCTCTAACCGCTCGGCTACCGTGGCGCCTAAATATTTTTAATACGACCGTACTACACAGAAAATGAAACTGACAAGGCAAACAAAAAAAAATATTTAAAAAAATTTTAATCCTTAAACTACTGAATTTTCTAGAAAAATGAGACTTATCTCCTAGTGGATCTAGCGATATAATGATTTAAACATGAGGCAGAGCTTGGGAAAGTCACCCCCCCCCCACCAGGTCTGCCCTGGTTAAACCATCCTGATGGCGGTAAAGAATGTTTTATATTCACCTCCACATCCCAGAACGGGAGGGAAGAACGCCTTGCAGCCAATTTGATTAGCGGTTAAGTGGAAGAACTCAAGTCACTTTTCTCATCTCTTACAATTTAAAAGAATTTTTCCACTTTCTTAGTTTTCTTTATTTTCTTTTTACACTAAATAAATTGCCTCGTACTTCATTTATTTACTCTGGGGCTAACTTAAAAGCTAATTTTTTTTTCTTCTAATTTTCACCTTTTAGAGTAATATGTTGAAGGTAGTGCCACAGTATTGGAAGTTTAAACTGTCACAGAAAACGGGTACGAAAGCACGACCTTGGTGCGAAAAGCTCTCTGAAAAAGGAAAACTACAACTGTAGAAAACCATTTTAAGAACTGAAGATAAGACTGGAGTCTGTCTGAACAATTAAGGACCAGGAGTCTGATGAGTTTCAACAGAATAAGGCATTCTAAGCTCTGAAAGCTCTTAAACAGCTTGCTCCCAAAGCGATGGCTATAGCAGATTCTGAGTGAAGAAATAAAGGAGACCCGTGTTACGAACTGCAAAATATCATAAATGATATAGAAGTTTTGGCTCTTACTTCTTAGTTAATTAGAAGATAAATATCTTTCATGAAAAACTTGCTAGATATTTGAAACAGTTAAAAGTAGTACCAATTCTTCCCCCCTGAACGTCTAACTCGATGCTACGCTCTTAACTTGTCCACCATTTTCGGGAATTTTGAAAATGTAGTTAGGGCTACAGTTATAGATAAAATTAATGATATTCTAGGGAAATATTTTAAATTTTACGATGATACGAAGCATGTTTTTCGAAAACAATTTTGATAGCCCAAAAAACTTATTGCAGAAAAACAATTTTACTTTTTCCGAAAAAAAGAAGGAAAATATGAAATAAACAACGAAAAAGATAAAATGGATGTAAACGGCATAGTGGACATTGAAAATGGGAGAAAACTTGGAAACGATAAGAAAATTGAATAAGCCAGAAAACTTTTGTTCTGTTGGTAAGGATCAATAGAATAGAGAGAATGGATTAAGGCAAGTTGAACAAAGACGGAAAAAAAGGAGCAGAGTTATTCTAGTAAACAATCTTGTTTATTGCTGTTGAAAAGAGTGGAGGAAACGAGGATGAGACAAAGAAACTGTTACTGGTCCAGAGTTTTCTCCAGTCTGGGATTTATAAAGGGGCCAGTTTCTACACCAAGAAAATAGGCAAGCTCTGAAGAGACTTTTAAGTCTTCTCTACAACTAACAAATAGTTCGTTCAACTTGTTAGTTTAGGAAGCTTATGCTTACGCTAGTTTCAAATGAAAGTCACAAAAAGAGAATGTGTATTAAAAAAAGTAGATTAAACTTAATCGTACAAATAATCAACATGGCTTCAAAATATCGCTGTCTCATAATAAAACAAAATTAAGTGAATTGGGTATGAGAGGAGATAAGAATTTGCAAGTAACTTAACGAGTCACAATTTCTCGATCGGGAAATTTAATTTTTTGATTCAATCTAAAACTATCTAAATGCTGATGTAAAAGTCAGAGCTTTTCATGCAAGATGTATACGATAAGAAAAAGAATATGATTTAGTAGCGGCAAACTGAAATAAGGAAAACCACAAAATTTTACTTCCGCGAATGAATTTAGAAAC
Source organism: Rhodnius prolixus (assembly GCF_049639745.1). NCBI lineage: Eukaryota > Metazoa > Arthropoda > Insecta > Hemiptera > Reduviidae > Rhodnius > Rhodnius prolixus. Next base: position 4,796,386 of record NW_027411583.1, on the reverse strand, counting down.
GATAATGGAAATGACCCCGAATTAATTTATTAAAATCTCGGAAGAGGAATTTCAGGATATATGGAGAATTTATTTAAAGTTACCTGAATTTAGTTCCTGATTAGGTTCAAGTCCAAAGAAATTATTACCAAAAAGTCACACATTGTAAACGTCTTTTAGCGCTCGCTCTAACGCGACTGTGAAGAAGATGTTCCTCACAGAAGAAGACGGTAAAACCAGAAGATATGGGATGAGTGAAACTACCCCCTTTTTCAAGCATCATGCCAGGAAATACGCTTTAAACCTGAAAACCAAGCATTCGTTCTTGCATTTCCTTTTAAGGACCTTAATCCTTCAGATAAAATCGACTTATTTTTCTTCCTGGTAAAGATGTTCTTATGCTAATGGTGGTTATTTCGTTTAAACTGAACTGAGAATTATAAGTTTAATATAAGCTCCCCCTTAAAACCCACAAATCTGGTTACAACTCAACTGAGAGTCATTATAAATAGAATTACTTGCTTTCTTGATGATGCATAACACAAAAATATAGAAAGTTCAATACCAGAAAGTAAATGTGAACTAATTCTAGCCAAGTTTTAGTTAGTTTTAAGTATTCTCACAGATTGAATTATGTCCCTTAAGACTGCTTTACAGACTACTTGGACGACGCTCTAAATTGCCCATTGAACTCAAACGATTACTATACAATCCTCAAACCTATGTGGACCTACGGACTAGAGCTGTGGGGTTCAGCCAAACCTACAAAACATACGGACTGTACAAGACATTTCAGTCAAAACTCCTCCGACAGATAGCTGACGCTCCTTTCTATGGTGACTAACCTCACTTTTCACAACGACCTCAACATCCCCTTCATAGACCAACTCGCCAAGATTAAATATCAAAAATTCCATACTGCTCTCTTCACTTGCTCAAATCCTCTTGTACAGTCTCTCGCCTCCTCTGACATCCCTAACAATCCTACTCGCCGACTGAATCGCCAATGGCCCTGCGACTTCCTTACAGTCTGAAGAACTCTCTCCTCTCCCCTACTCATATTCTCCTCCTCACATTCCCCTATCTCATATAGAGAGTGCTACTGCTGGGTAGCTTCTCTCCTCCTGCTCTCCTCCCGCTCCAGTTCATCTCATTTACCTCCTATTTACTTATTGTATATATTTATACAGATTGTAAATTACAAAATAAATTTAAAAAAAAAATATATTACTCCAAAGATACATCATTTTCGTGTTAATAATTAATAGATTAATAAATATATTCTTGTAATAAATGTGTTAGCTTTAACCAGCCCGGTAAATTGTTAGTTCCCTAAATAACAAAAACTTGAAGGTTGTTTGATCAAAAAAGGAAAAATTATCTCATTTTTGTTAACACTGAAGTTCCCTTCACTGGGGTGGAAATTCGCTGCAGATAAAAAGAAGAAAATGGGTTGGTTTTCCGTGTAAAATAAAATGAAATCTAAGAACAAGTGTTATTGTGCTCAAAAGCAATTCTTACTACACCATATTGGTCTTGGAAGGAAGAGAAGACAATTTTAGTGAAGCCCACTGGAGACGTTGCTGGCAGACAATATGTGTGTATTGGAGGCAGAAATAACATCTTCGTTCACATACCATAGAAATCTCTCGCAGTATAACGCTGCGAAAAAATAAAATCTACTTTTTTCTTAGCAATTTTTTTTTATTATTATAATTTTCTTTCTTTATGGCCACCAATTGGGAAACCAATTTTCCTCCCCAAAAAATAAGGAAAAACTAAAAAATGGAAATTCTATTTCAACAGAAATAATTTCTACAAGGTTAAAACACCAAAACGTTAAACAAATAATCTTTAGTGAACACCTTCTTTATAATGTTCTAGTAATTTACTAAGCAAGATATAAAGGAATTGAATGTTGCAAGTAAGATTTGTGATTTGTAAATTTTAATAGACATTGTTTCCAAAACTTTGGCAACTTAAAGCTTGAGTTTAGGAATCAGATTCATTTGTCTGAGTCAATTCGTTTTAGAAACCAACTGTTCCAGGAATACACCATTTTACCAACAAAATAATAATTCATGCAATAATAACCAAAAAAATAAAGAGAATATAAAAAATTATTTAAATAAGGCTGGTAGCAGCTTAGTCCAATGCTGGCATGATAAACATCATGTTTTATAATATTCATTACAATCCACCGTGCGAACCATCAGGTAACTTTCTCCCCTCTTGGTAGGGTGCTCCCCCTTAAATAGAAACCTCGATTTGTCACGAAACTAATGATGAAACATTAAGCGGTTATTCCACCTAACCTCTGGTAAATCATTTATTCTGTGTCAAAGAGTTTTTTTTTTGCAAAAAATAAAAATAAAGACATTAGATCTTCAGATAAGATATTAGACCAGCAACATATGCTGACGATAAATTTGGTTTTATAGCTCAATATAAGCGGAAAAAGTCCACAAATGAATACAATAAATACATATAATATAAATAAATATGAATGTCTAGATTTTATATATTTTGTATATATATATATACGCTATGATCCTTATTTCAGAGATAGATATGGAACGCTCCAAGGTAGAAGGGAACATAAAGATAAGACTGGCCATTACGATCTCCTCACTATAGATAGGATTTCTAGGCCAGAAATGTTTGGCGGAGAAGGAGGAGAAAAAAGGATATTGCGAGGATATATGCAGAGCCGCACACGTAGCCAATGGAACAAGGCCATAACCGCTCTATTTCCAGGAACTTGCTGGATGGTGCCCGCCCTAATGGCGTGACTGTTGACCACACCACATTACGATGAATAGAAGCTCAGGTGTTCTATCCCTTATATTATCTTGCTTTAATGGAAATGAGACAATCGATCTCCATTGTACTGAATATTAATCAGAATTATTTAAATATTTAATTTTAAAATAAAAGTCTAGTTACCAACTTTTGTAGCAATTTTATTATAGTCTCAACACCCAACTAAATAAATATCGATAAATCAAAATGATGTGTAGTTTTCGCTGTAACTTTCTGGCAAAGAGCAGCCAAGAGTAAACTAGCACCTAAATTTAAGGAGGCGATTAGCAATGAGGTTATAGGGTATTGGATTCCCACGGTTCGAATCTAAGCTGCTAGCTCCTAGATTTTCTCTTCCTAGGAGCTTCTTACAGCTCTCTGCCACACACACACACAAAGAAAAAAAGACAAATCGATAAAACCCAGGAGCTCATTAATGGAAACTCCAGAAGATTTTTTTTTTTTTTTAGCTACCCTGTGAAAGTAGTCCAGCCTAACAACAACAACAACAACACTGAAACCTTGCAACATCCACATCAGCTGCGATTGAAGTTATACATTTATTAGAAGAAACAAACTTTCGCTATTCGCCCACAATTATGCAAAACATATGTTCTAATTCGCATTGGAATTAACATTGCAAAATAGTCTACGACAAAATACAAACATAGTATCCACTTTGTTTCACTACAAATTCACAACTATGTAAATTTTATGTTCTACTAGGGGTTTATTTGGTAGATCAAATCATAATATTTATCTACAAAACATTTTGTTAAATCTATGCAAAATAGAGAGAATCTATGCGTAAACATTTTTCTAACCAATGAAAGCTCATAGAGCTCAAGATTTAAATTAACTTTAAAAGATTTTATTGAAGAGGGTGCACCTCGTATTTTATTATAGTTTTCTCCAGGGCCATCATCCGTACGTGACTAGATACAAAAGTTTTAGAGGGCCGTTCAATTGGTTGGAAAATTGTCCAACAAATAGAACTTTATTTACAAAAGGGGAAAAGACTTTTCCACATCAGCAATAAAAGGAAGGGAATACTATTTTGGAATAAAAGATTTTTCTTTTTTATTACTTACACAAAAAATTAAACTGGGAATTGGAATTTTACAAAAAGTTCAGAATAGTAGATTATTTATTTAAATGAAACAATAATTTTGTGGCGACGGAAATGGTAAATTTTTGGCTAATACTATGGGAGAATGACCAGGGATAAAATGAGATGATTACTCTAAAAGTACTTCGTAACCTCCTTCTTAAATAACCAAAATTTAATGTCATTCAGTGCCCAATAAATTTTGGGAGTTTTAAAAATGTAAGAGTGAGTCACGTTCAAAAAATTTCTCCACATACCAAGAGCACCGACTTACAAACAACAAAAACCAACTTTAAAGGGCAATCTCTCCGGGTTTTTGTCTCTAAAAAGATACGATTTCTTAGAATTAAATACTTGCATATTTTTATCTGCAGTTTTGTGCACCTAACCTGGGACATTCCTGACATAGGAAAACATTGGCTAACATTCCTTTGGCAAATTCTTTTATATCAGACCGGTTTCTACCTCAATATAGGATTATATCATAGCTTTGAAATATATATAGTCAGATCTCAGTAGCTGATAATATCTTCTACCGGCTGGAAATTAGTAGATGTAATTATCTGGAAGATTTATTAAGATTCTTGAGAAAAATAACTTATACAGGGTGTCCCAAGCTATATGGATAACGACTTTTTCTCGGAAACTAAGATAGCTAGAAAAAAACTAAAAAATACGTGTTCCCTTAGTTTTTTGTTAGGAATCCAAATTTACTTTGTAAATTTTTTTTGGTGCTGCCAGAAGCGAGATACAGGCACCAACTTCATTTTTTCAAATGGGAAGGTGCGGTTTTTATTTCAGAAATAGATTCCTCTATTTTTTTTAAAGAAAAATTTACTTGAACGATTTTTTTCTGTGAGCGATATTTTACAAGTTATGAATGAAAACATGATTCTTATAATAAACGTCAAAATGATAATATTTTAACGGTTTTTTGATTAAATAAGAAGAAAAGTACTATTTTATTATAAATTTCACTCCTCATTAATATTACAGATCATGCTCGAACTGGCCTCCACCATTAGAGATGTATAGACATGCACTTTCCTGCCAATTGTCCCTTACTGCCAAAGAAATAGATTCGGCTTTAACCGAGTTACAGGTATCTATTATTCTCTGCTTTAGTTCATCTACAGATGCAATCCCGGCTTGATTCTGATGCACCTAGATTTAGAAATGCTTTTTGATAGCCCATCAAATTTCAGATCGAGATATCTCTTTACATGCCTGATGGTGTTATATCCATCACGGAGGCTATTCAGTGGCCACCTCTCTCACCGGATTTGACACCTATGGACTATTTCCTTTGGGGATACCTGAAAAACAAGTTGATTATTCATAACGTTTTTCTTTCTTTCCTTATTTCTGCTTATCGAAAAGCATTTCTAAATCTAGGTGCATCAGAATCAAGCCGGAATTGCATCTGTAGATGAACTAAAGCAGAGAATAATAGATACCTGTAACTCGGTTAAAGCCGAAACTATTTCTTTGGCAGTAAGGGGCAATTGGCAGGAAAGTGCATGTCTATGCATCTCTAATGGTGGAGGCCATTTCGAGCATGATCTGTAATATTAATGAGGAGTAAAATTTATAATAAAATAGTACTTTTCTTCTTATTCAATCAAAAAACCGTTATAATATTATCATTTTGAAATATCTTATAAGAATCATGTTTTCATTCATAACTTGTGAAATATCGCTCACAGAAAAAAACAGTACAAGTAAATTTTTCTTTAAAAAAATAGAGGAATCTATTTCTGAAATAAAAACCGCACCTTCCCATTTGAAAAAATGAAGTTGGTGCCTGTATCTCGCTTCTGGCAGCACCAAAAAAAATTTACAAAGTAAATTTGGATTCCTAACAAAAAACTAAGGGAACACGTATTTTTTAGTTTTTTTCTAGCTATCTTAGTTTCCGAGAAAAAGTCGTTATCCATATAGCTTGGGACACCCTGTATACAACCGCATTTAATTTCTGACAGTGGTCAATGCAGCAAATATTCGGATACTCTTATTGGACAATAAATAAGGGAGAGCTTTTTACAGTAAAAAGAAAAATAATAAGATGAGGGAAGACATTCAGTTAGATGAAAGCAACATTCTTGTTGGGATCACAGAGAGACACAGAGAATTCAAATAAAAGATCCAGGCAAAAAGTAAACTATTGTTAATTTTTGAGTTAGCAATACAGCAGCTCTGCATCGTTATTTTTTCTGTAGCTCTTAGAATCTCTACAATTCTTATACTGCACAAAAACCAAAGGAAAAACCTAGGAAAAGTAGATGTAACCTGGAAATTGCAGAGAAAAACCTCTTGGGAAATCGAGCCATCAAAGTCAGAAAGATTAAAAGATCTGGTATTAATTTTAATTGTTTCCCGAAGAAACAAAGGTTTTAACCGTTGGGATTAGTTATGAGGTTAAAGGTATTGCATTCTCATGCGGAGGTCCCAGGTTCGAATCTAAGCAGCAAGCTCATAGATTTTTCTCTTCCTAGGAGCTTCTAACAGCCTACCAGAAGAACTACCAGCTTACCCATTACCACAATAACGTCTACGAATTTTCCCGACTAGGAGGGAGTGTGTACTTAGTGTATCCTCGCCTTGTGAAAAAACCTTTCAGGAATTATCTTGTTTTTTCGTAACTTATTAACGGAGTTGATTAGCTATGGAATGGAAAAGTGCACATGTGCAGGAGGACTTATGATGATTCGCTGTCTTCAAGTTTACTTCGTAAGCGTTTGGATTTTACTAAATCGTTGAGCGCTTATAATTCTAAATGACTTTTCTGTTGGACTAAACATGCATTTCTTTGTTTAAAAAAAATGGTTTAAAAATCTATCTCAAAAGTAAAACCGATATTGAATTTGTTGTACTGATTAAAGGGTAATTTTACCAATTATACAGAGAATACTTTTATAAAATAAAGTAAAATGAAAAGATAACGTTTCTATTATACAGGGTGTACACGGAGGAGTGGTCGAAACTTCGGGAGGTGATTCAACAGCTCAAATGAAACAAAAAATATTCTATTCACTTTGGCCCGATTCTCAATAGTGTAAGATATTTGCATTTTTAACTTTTCCGTCGATATTCGCGTTTTTCACCATAAAAACGGCCGTAACTTTTCTATCCTTTATCCTACAATAAATCTGCTTATCCCAAACGAAAGAGCATTAAATTTCCTATAAATTTGTTTGGTACAGAGCCTCAAAACGTTTCTTATAAACCATGAAATGTTTACTTTAATGTTTAAAAAATTTGTTCTCGATGATTTTTGTTAAAATTTTCAACTGTAGGAGTCACCCAATTACAGAGAAAGTTGTGCATTTACTAAGCTTCAAGAGCATATGGATTTTTGTTTGTTTTTTATATTCAGAGCAGATCTTTAGCTAGAAGTTTGCCCAAACATATAATTAGATTCCAAACACTAAATAAATAATCACATTTTACAAACAAATGTTATTTGAGTTTTATTTAGATTAAACATTAAAACTTGCTTTTCAAAATTAATTAATTCCAACGTTTTTAAATAATTAAGCAAAAACAGTCGCCCGCATTCAGCTTACTACTTAGTTTTAGCTTAAAACTTTAGTATCTACAGCATTTTCATTCACAAAGAGATTTGTAAATTATATTTAAATTTAATTTAAATCTAGATCACTGATTTTGATATTTGTATAACATTTAAATTCACAGTGGGCGGATTGTAACAGTATTACTGTGTCTATCTAGTTTGTAATCGATCTATGATAATTGTGGTGATGTAATCAATGGAGAAAAAGCCGAATTTCCCGCTTTATGCCTATGATTTCATGAAGGCTTTTCGATCCAACAATCAAATACTGGATATGAACCAATACCTTACCATAAAGATAATTCAGGAGACTCGGAGTCCAACAGTGCGGAACTGAAGAATATAAAGAGTTGGTAGTCAAAACACTTAGGAAATGCTAATTGGTCACACGCTTTGTAGATTGAAGGTATTTAGAATAGAGGTAATTCAAGAAAGAGAAGTTCGTAAAAACATGTTTCTAGCAGATTTGAGAAGGTAACTAGAGAGTGGAAGATTCGATTCAATAAGAAATTCAGGATAAGGGTTGAATTTCAGAGTAAGGGTTTCCTGTAGGAAGGATTAGGGGTCCCTAGATCATATTATTGTTCCCCTCAGCAATGGGTGCCATCTTGGATAATAATCAAATAATGTTCTAAATTAGAAAATGTGCATTAGTAAATTAAAAGAGCAAGGAGATACCACTGGATTAAACGCTCACCTTTACGATATACTTAAGATATTCAGAGCCTTAGTAATAGTAGCTTGACTTTGATACAAACAAATACAGTCTTCTGTTGAAGACTGAAGTGTATGAAGTAGAAATCCATCAACTACAAAGGCAAAAATAGGGATGCATATAAAACGTTTCTATTACTGCGACGAACAAAGTTGAGATCAGGATACAGGAACACATACTTAAAATAAAAAGTGTAAAGAGAGTTGATGCTGGAATCAACTCAACAAAGAATTGATTCTACAATACAATTGAAGTAGAAATTCTTCTTCTATTGAATAAATGATGAACTTAAGCTGAATGGTAAGCAGAACTTGAAACTTGGAGCTAATCTGGTAATATCCAATTGCCGAACTACCATGCATGTATCTACGAAATACAATATGGCTATCTTTTAAACCTTTCACGAGCTCCTAACTCGCATTTACTCTCTGCATTTTTTTTAGATCATTTAATTCCTTATCATTAGTTTTACAATCTTCGGTCTAGGGAAATCGTCAATATTTTTTGGGGAAGGCGATAACATTAGAAGAATCTAGAATTTTGCAGAGATAGAATATAAGATTTACGGATACATAATAATATTTATTGATACAGGATGATTTAATAATACCATGCTTAGTGCGCGGGTATGCCTTCATGTTTAGGAGTGGAGTTATACATTATAGCCGATTCAATCAATAGTCAATCGGTGTCTGAGACTTGCAACTTTGCTATACACATTCTCAAAGCATGCTGTGTGTTTACGTAATGCTCAATACTAAATTATTTATCTTTCCTCGTATGCAGATGTTATGAATAATGTAATGGTGTAATTATAGGAAAGGTTTTAAAAATTCCATTTTTTTTTCTCCCAATGCCCTAACTCACTCGGGGGTAGCTCCTCGACCAGTCTCTGTTGAAAACAAGATGAGAAGTTTTCCTATTTTTTAACCAATAGGTAACCACCTAGGTCTAATAAGATTCAGGTATCTTGTGACCTAAAGCACTTTTCGCAGTACAGATATCTGTCTACGAGGTGTGGCTATTAAATAACGAGACTGATGCTGCTACAGAAGAACTATGCATGCACCAAATCCTAACGTCCGACAGCTGTGCAGCGTAAAGCCTTCTCTTTCGATTGCAGCGTCTCACGTGTTTGTAGAGAAATCTGTCTGATCAGAACCGTCATTTGTGTAAGAGGTGTTTAGTTTCGTTTTGCCGAAAACATGATACTACACATGTAGTAGAGCAACGAATTGTCGTGAAATTTCAAATGAAACTTAGTGAAACCGCTACTAAAACTTATCTGTTACTATTAAAAGAAGTTTATGGCGATGAATGTTAATCACGTGCGCGAGTTTTTGAGTGGTTCAAGCGTTACCAAGATGGCCGCGAGAAGACGTCGGAGATGATGACCACCCGGGGTTGCCCTTCCACGTCCAAAACGGATGAAAATATCGATTCTAATTAATTAACATTACTACTGTGAGGTGCTTGCTTAACTCCGTGAAAGAGTAAGGAAAAAAACGACCCGATTTGTGGAAGAACAAGTCACGGGTTCTCCGGGCTCACACTGCATTGTCTATCAAGACGTTTCTAGCCAAGTACAACATCCCAGTTTTAGGCTATCCGCCTGATTCGCCTGACCTGGCCGACCCATGTGACTTTTATCTGTTCTCCAAAGTCAAATTTGCATTAAAAAGAACACGATTTCAGTCCGTTGAAGGTGTGAAAGAAAAAGCGGCACGCATCAAGCAGGAGCTGACAGAAAAAGATTTCCAGCACTGTTTCGAACAATGGTAAATTCGCATGGAGCATTGTAGGGATAGGGGAGAGGTGTATATTGAAGGTGATAATAACTAAATATGTATAAATTTAAAATAATATGTTTTACAGCAATAGTCTCGTTATTTAATAGCCATACCTCGTACAATCAAAGAACCAACCTTTAAAGACCTACTATGTGGATCCTTTAGGACAATTTTTTTTTGTTATACCTAAGTGAGTATCGAGAAAGGAAATTAGGCGTTTGAAACCTCCATAAAATGAATTAAAAAAGAAAAGAAAAAGAAATCCTTGTTCCCTTAATTCTGTTACATCCTGTACAGAAACCAGAATCCCTTTGTAAATTGAAAAAAAGGACACTTAGGGAATCTATAGTGTTACCCGGTAGTTGGATTAGACTTTGGAGTCTGGAGAGAGAGAGAGGGAGTGACTTCTAGATTAAGATAGAAGACTTCCGGATTCCATTCTCCACAGTGCGAACTCTCCTTTCATACTGACAGGAAATGTTGGCAAGTGGCACGTACATGCGATGCATTTTGTTTATTCAGTCCGCAGTAGGCCGGCTACGATCCTGTAGAACATCGTGGCCTAGTTGGATAACGACGTGGTAAACTTACTACTTAATTAATAAGGTGTTATCAAGGGAATTATCGCTAGCTCCTGGTTTGAGATTTTTGACAATTACTACTTTTTTACGTCCACGTTTGGTTGGCTGCAATACTGTGATGCTCTATGCCCAGATCCTTTTAGATAAGCCTTGAGGAACAGTCCCTATTTTTTATGTCCATTTTAACATCAAAATCTACGGCCAATCCTAGGAATTGAATCCAAGTAACTCGCTACATCCCAGCCTGCAACCGCTCACTTTTGCACATCTTTCTCCATATTTATAAGAGAATTTACATTTTTTAAAAAACAATTTTAGATCTACCAACTATAATCCGGAATTTTAAAACATTCAAACTTATAATAAGGCACAATAGAGAACGGTTTTATCTAAGTTTGTTTTTCAACTGCAACATCATTAGCGCCCTTCGATTTTTCACACTAAAACTGATATTAAAGACGCTTGCCTTACTATTATACTACTCAGTAAAACAGAGTGTGTAAGAGCACAAAATTTCATACGAATAATCAGTTGTTTACAGGGGGAATTATAAGGTCCCAATTTCACAGCAAAACCATGACCCAAAAAAAATTCATACGAATAATATGTTGTTTACTGTGGGAATTATAAGGGCGTAATTTCACAGTAAAACCATGACCCAAAAAAATTCAACGCTCAATATCTTCTCAACTAATGGATCTGTACTCACGAAAACTATAGCATACTACTCAGTAAAACAGAGTGTGTAAGAGCATAAAGTTTCATAGGAATAATCAGTTGTTTACAGTGGGAGTTATAAGGGCCCAATTTCACAGCAAAACTATGACCCAAAAAAAATTCAACTCTCAATACCTTCTCAACTAATGGATCTTTACTCAAGAAAACTATAGTATACTACTCAGTAAAACAGAGTGTGTAAGAGCATAAAGTTTCATAGGAATAATCAGTTGTTTACAGTGGGAGTTATAAGGGCCCAATTTCACAGCAAAACCATGACCCAAAAAAAATTCAACTCTCAATATCTTCTCAACTAATGGATCTGTACTCACGAAAACTATAGTATACTACTCAGTAAAACAGAGTGTGTAAGAGCATAAAGTTTCATAGGAATAATCTGTTGTTTACTGTGGGAGTTATAAGGGCCCAATTTCACAGCAAAACCATGACCCAAAAAAAATTCAACTCTCAATATCTACTCAACTAATGGATCTGTACTCACGAAAACTATAGCATACTACTCAGTAAAACAGAGTGTGTAAGAGCATAAAGTTTCATAGGAATAATCAGTTGTTTACAGTGGGAGTTATAAGGGCCCAATTTCACAGCAAAACCATGACCCAAAAAAAATTCAACTCTCAATACCTTCTCAACTAATGGATCTGTACTCACGAAAACTATAGCATACTACTCAGTAAAACAGAGTGTGTAAGAGCATAAAGTTTCATAGGAATAATCTGTTGTTTACTGTGGGAGTTATAAGGGCCCAATTTCACAGCAAAACCATGACCCAAAAAAAATTCAACTCTCAATATCTTCTCAACTAATGGATCTGTACTCACGAAAACTATAGCATACTACTCAGTAAAACAGAGTGTGTAAGAGCATAAAGTTTCATAGGAATAATCTGTTGTTTACAGTGGGAGTTATAAGGGCCCAATTTCACAGCAAAACCATGACCCAAAAAAAATTCAACTCTCAATATCTTCTCAACTAATGGATCTGTACTCACGAAAACTATAGCATACTACTCAGTAAAACAGAGTGTGTAAGAGCATAAAGTTTCATAGGAATAATCAGTTGTTTACAGTGGGAGTTATAAGGGCCCAATTTCACAGCAAAACCATGACCCAAAAAAAATTCAACTCTCAATATCTTCTCAACTAATGGATCTGTACTCACGAAAACTATAGCATACTACTCAGTAAAACAGAGTGTGTAAGAGCATAAAGTTTCATAGGAATAATCAGTTGTTTACAGTGGGAGTTATAAGGGCCCAATTTCACAGCAAAACCATGACCCAAAAAAAATTCAACTCTCAATATCTTCTCAACTAATGGATCTGTACTCACGAAAACTATAGCATACTACTCAGTAAAACAGAGTGTGTAAGAGCATAAAGTTTCATAGGAATAATCAGTTGTTTACAGTGGGAGTTATAAGGGCCCAATTTCACAGCAAAACCATGACCCAAAAAAAATTCAACTCTCAATACCTTCTCAACTAATGGATCTGTACTCAAGAAAACTATAGTATACTACTCAGTAAAACAGAGTGTGTAAGAGCATAAAGTTTCATAGGAATAATCTGTTGTTTACTGTGGGAGTTATAAGGGCCCAATTTCACAGCAAAACCATGACCCAAAAAAAATTCAACTCTCAATATCTTCTCAACTAATGGATCTGTACTCACGAAAACATACCATACTACTCAGTAAAACAGAGTGTGTAAGAGCATAAAGTTTCATAGGAATAATCAGTTGTTTACAGTGGGAGTTATAAGGGCCCAATTTCACAGCAAAACCATGACCCAAAAAAAATTCAACTCTCAATATCTTCTCAACTAATGGATCTGTACTCACGAAAACTATAGCATACTACTCAGTAAAACAGAGTGTGTAAGAGCATAAAGTTTCATAGGAATAATCAGTTGTTTACAGTGGGAGTTATAAGGGCCCAATTTCACAGCAAAACCATGACCCAAAAAAAATTCAACTCTCAATATCTTCTCAACTAATGGATCTGTACTCACGAAAACTATAGTATACTACTCAGTAAAACAGAGTGTGTAAGAGCATAAAGTTTCATAGGAATAATCTGTTGTTTACTGTGGGAGTTATAAGGGCCTAATTTCACAGCAAAACCATGACCCAAAAAAAATTCAACTCTCAATATCTACTCAACTAATGGATCTGTACTCACGAAAACTATAGCATACTACTCAGTAAAACAGAGTGTGTAAGAGCATAAAGTTTCATAGGAATAATCAGTTGTTTACAGTGGGAGTTATAAGGGCCCAATTTCACAGCAAAACCATGACCCAAAAAAAATTCAACTCTCAATACCTTCTCAACTAATGGATCTGTACTCACGAAAACTATAGCATACTACTCAGTAAAACAGAGTGTGTAAGAGCATAAAGTTTCATAGGAATAATCTGTTGTTTACTGTGGGAGTTATAAGGGCCCAATTTCACAGCAAAACCATGACCCAAAAAAAATTCAACTCTCAATATCTTCTCAACTAATGGATCTGTACTCACGAAAACTATAGCATACTACTCAGTAAAACAGAGTGTGTAAGAGCATAAAGTTTCATAGGAATAATCTGTTGTTTACAGTGGGAGTTATAAGGGCCCAATTTCACAGCAAAACCATGACCCAAAAAAAATTCAACTCTCAATATCTTCTCAACTAATGGATCTGTACTCACGAAAACTATAGCATACTACTCAGTAAAACAGAGTGTGTAAGAGCATAAAGTTTCATAGGAATAATCAGTTGTTTACAGTGGGAGTTATAAGGGCCCAATTTCACAGCAAAACTATGACCCAAAAAAAATTCAACTCTCAATATCTTCTCAACTAATGGATCTGTACTCACGAAAACTATAGCATACTACTCAGTAAAACAGAGTGTGTAAGAGCATAAAGTTTCATAGGAATAATCAGTTGTTTACAGTGGGAGTTATAAGGGCCCAATTTCACAGCAAAACCATGACCCAAAAAAAATTCAACTCTCAATACCTTCTCAACTAATGGATCTTTACTCAAGAAAACTATAGTATACTACTCAGTAAAACAGAGTGTGTAAGAGCACAAAATTTCATACGAATAATCTGTTGTTTACTGTGGGAATTATAAGGTCCCAATTTCACAGCAAAACCATGACCCAAAAACATTTCAACACTTAATACCTTCTCAACTAATGGATCTGTACTCAAGAAAACTATAGTATACTACTCAGTAAAACAGAGTGTGTAAGAGCAGAAAATTTCATACGAATAATCTGTTGTTTACTGTGGGAATTATAAGGTCCCAATTTCACAGCAAAACCATGACCCAAAAAAAATTCAACTCTCAATACCTTCTCAACTAATGGATCTTTACTCAAGAAAACTATAGTATACTACTCAGTAAAACAGAGTGTGTAAGAGCAGAAAATTTCATACGAATAATCTGTTGTTTACTGTGGGAATTATAAGGTCCCAATTTCACAGCAAAACCATGACCCAAAAAAATTTCATACGAATAATATGTTGTTTACTGTGGGAATTATAAGGGCGTAATTTCACAGTAAAACCATGACCCAAAAAAATTCAGCTCTCAATATCTTCTCAACTAATGGATCTGTACTCAAGAAAACTATAGTATACTACCCAGTAAAACAGAGTGTGTAAGGGCACAAAATTTCATACGAATAATCTGTTATTTACTGTGGGAATTATAAGGTCCCAATTTCACAGCAAAACCATGACCCAAAAGAATTTCATACGAATAATATGTTGTTTACTGTGGGAATTATAAGGGCGTAATTTCATAGTAAAACCATGACCCAAAAAAATTCAGCTCTCAATATCTTCTGAACTTATGGATCTGTACTCAAGAAAACTATAGCATACTACTCAGTAAAACAGAGTGTGTAAGTGAACAAAATTTCATGTCAATAATGTGTTGTTAACTGCGGGAGGTATTTGTAAGTCAAGGAACATTAATTAGTAAAGCTGCTAAAAAGCTCCCAGTCGCTCGAGTTACCGTACTGTACAAAGTGAAAGGTAAATCTACAGACAGCAGACGAATGGAGCCATGTACAGTATTCTCCTCTGCGAAAGAGTATTTTTTTTAGTTTTGTGGATCACGTCCGTTGCCAGAGCTGGGTTTCCCAGCACTAAAAGCCTTCTACTGATGAGTGTGTGGCAACTTATTAAAAAACTAGATATACCGAACCCTTTCAATAATAACCTACCAGGTAAATCTTGGTAGAAAGCATTCCGGAACCGTTATCCTATCATTGCAAGAAGGATAAGCGAACTGTTTCTTGAGCCAAAGTAACCAATACTAGTTTGAACGTTTTGTATAATGAAGTTTCTCGATAATTGAATGACGCAGATGCCCTAGAAGGTTTGAACGAAATTAAAACTCTCCGGTAGGATAGTTGTATAAGGGTTGATCGTCAATAACTGCATGAAAAAGCGTAATGTTGTAAAATATTACATTATTTAGGTATGCCAATTTAAATACCGATTGTTATTAATTATGAATAAGACTGATTTTTTTGTTAAAAATCTAAGTGGAACAGTGATTTAGGTATTTTGAATTTTTTAGGTCGTTTCAGGAATATACTTGTTGTCAATCACTGGTCCCACCCCATGTGAAACACTGGTACCACCGAAAATTCGGTATGTCAATCACCGAGTCATTGAAATACTTTAAAAAAAGTAATAATTTTTGGTTGACATAAAAATCGAATTTACTGAATACATAATACAATCTAACGGAGCGGCACAATTGTACCAACCAACACCTGGACGAAATATAATATAACGGAAGATATTCTAAACGAAACTCGAATTTTTTCTTAAGCTCTAAATTACCGGTCCCTTCACCCTATTTGTTTTGTGTGAGTGCTTTTCGAAACTCATTTTTCGAAAAAATAAGCATTCGCTTTAAAAAACCCTTTAGTCAGTTGTTTATTTTAAACTTCTCTGTCATAAACCTATTTATTTCAAACATTATTCTGAACAAAATTATTATTTAACAGTTCTGAGATCTGAGTATATCTATACCGATTTAAATCTTTAAACTCTTTAGATCTTTTAAAACGATTCCTCTTTTTTTTGTGATGGTGCGGATTTCAGCCTCGTCAAATTCGATGATAGGTGGGGGTAGAATGGTGCTGATGGGTATGGCTTACAGCTTCGTTGAACTCGATGATTACCCGGTCAGATTTGGAGGTGTTTGGATCTGGCACAATTTAGGTGCGCCAGAACCGCCATTTTCCCTCTACTTGTGCCCGTACCCGTTTTGCCCATATCCAAGAATACTGGTGGATGGATGGTACATATATCCCCTGGTTCTGGTTCTCAGAACAGTTTGGAGTTTAAGGTTTGTTTAACAAAGGAAACAACCTCCTGTCTTCAAGGTTTTGCTCTTCCTTCTGGGTATACAGCAAGGAAATTCTGTTACCTTCTTCTAAATTTCAGACAAAAACTTGCACATACGCACATCGGTGTATGTACGCACAACATATATACACATATCTCTAATCTATATTATACAATAACAACGTTCATCACATAATTATTGTACACATTTCTATGTACATTTAAATTTTAGTAAAACATGGCATTAATTATTAATTTAAACTCGAGTGAATCTGTTGAAGTTGATTTTGTTTGAATTTAGCGCTAATTTAACATTTATTATTATTTATTACTATTATTATTTACTATTTTTTTTTTTTTAATCTTTATATAATATAAGAATCGCACGAATATGGATCGGAGAAGGCACCCTGTAGTGCCACTCCAATAACTTTTTTTATAATACTATACTGCTCTTATGAGGAAGAGTAGATCGCGGGGCCATCCTCTCTTCAATTTCCCTGGAGGATTACCTGGTAATGTGGAGGAAGATAGGTGTTCTATAAGAGGGTTAGGAAGAGCTGCGGTAGAGGAATGACAAATTTTAAGAAACGTGTTTTACCAAGATCTTTAACGAAAGGGATTTTGAGATCATTATGGTTGGTGAGGTTAGAAATATAGAATGGAGTGTTAAGTAGTTTTCGTAGTATTTTTGTCTGAAATGTCTGGAGGAGTAGAGATTTGGAATGTTTAGTCGATCCCCAATACTTCGATGCCGTATGACCAAGGAGGTCGCAGTTACAGTTACAGAAGGTATAAGAGTCCTTTGTTTTGTAGGTTGACTATCGATCGTTTGTCAAGTAGTCTGGCGAGAAGTTTGTAGCGTTGGTTAGTTTCTTTTCAGTCTAGTATGGAGGATTTATTATCTTTAAATGTTTATTCTCCTAAAGTCCAATCAAGTTGCAAGTCACATCTTACAGATACCACTGTAATCTAGGTAAAGTAATTGCCTATTTTTTCAGGTCGGCTTTACGTCCAACTACCAATTAGGTATCGTGGACGGAGGCGACTTGCAAACGTACTTTACTGTAAATTTCTTTTACTAACCATTAAATAAAATCTAAGGCCTAAGAGACCGGGAATCGAGCCCAGTACCACAATACATATTTGCTACGCAAGTCTCGCCTCTAACCGCTCGGCTACCGTGGCGCCTCACTGTAATCTAGGTTTTTACCCACAGTTTCTTTATTCGATTTCCTAGGACCCCCTTAGCAGTTCCATTCTATGTAACGGTTATGGTTGCACACAAGATCTGGCTCTCCAAAAAAAAAAAAAAAAAAAAATCAATTCCTAATGTCTAAGGATTCCTTATTCTGACCATTTAATATTATTACTTCCTCGGTGAACACAATTAAGACATAATGCTATAGAAAAGTATAAGTCAGACTTAGGCTAAGCCTATTTAGGGTGGAAAACAAATTTGGGTGTTTAATTCTAATATTCCGCTGCCTACCAATCGATCTAAGCTCTTTGAATTATTCTCTGGAATGATTAAAACTTTATTCTGTATAGCAAGCCATAGATATTCAAATTAGAGTAAATAAATTTAATTTAAAGTAATAAATATATAATACAAGGATGCTTGTTATGTATCTAATTCTAGCGGTAACACATAAATTATTAAGGTGATTTAGTGTAGCGTACCCAGTTGGGAAGGCAAGCTAGTGTGGAGGGTGCGCTTCTTGGTTAATCCCGGTAAGATTAG
The DNA here is from genome assembly GCF_049639745.1 of Rhodnius prolixus. Lineage (NCBI taxonomy): Eukaryota > Metazoa > Arthropoda > Insecta > Hemiptera > Reduviidae > Rhodnius > Rhodnius prolixus. The sequence goes on along the minus strand of NW_027411583.1, from coordinate 4,777,995 downwards.
CCGATCTTCTAACATGGGGGAAATTAGGTCGAAAATTTAAATAGAAACTTCCTTCCTTTAGATAATAAATAATAAATTTGTATTTAAATGAATTATTGTTTTATTTTTTAAATGATTAATGACACGAACTGTACTTAGTTTTACGAGTATGTTAATCAAAAGGTTTTTATAAGGAAGACGAGTATTGATGAGAATTTTGGCTCGTAAACTCTGAAGGTGATCTTGAAAATTCTGAAGTAAGGATTAAATTATCTAATTGCAACAAAACAACAAAAGACTGAGATATAAAGTTTTTTGCAGCACAACAAACAAGAAAAGCAAAAGAAAATTTACAAAATGAAAGAATAATAGAAAATAAATGAAGAAATCTGGAGGAAGTTAGATGAAAAATAAAAGAAATGGGGTCCTCCTTCTACGATTGGTTGGGCCAGCCCCCCCGCCCCCAAATCCAAGTATTTTTATATCTTTCTTTTGAGAGCGAAGCTGAAACGTAAAAGGGGCCAACAGATGGACGCTGAACAAAAAAGAAGAGGAAGACTGAATATATGTGCACACCCTCACTTGACCCAGTTCAGAACAAAGTCCCGTTGGTCTTAATATTTAGTAAGCACAGGGTCCATAGCATGGAAAGCAGATTGTCCCCGGGGAAATACATATTGTACCTTGGATTTCTTTATCCTTCAACATCTCCCAAGAGACCATCTTGCATCAAATGGAGATAAATTGCGAGGAAAGAAGTGGGAAGAGAGAGAGAGAGAGAAGACAAAATTTAATTCCAATCCTTAATCCTCAATTCCAACAATTCCTGTTCGTCCCCAATCCCTACACATGATAATTCAATAAATACAGGTAGCCCTTGCTTCCATATGAACTCCATTTACGTACAATAGATTCAGCCTTTAGTGTACAGCTAAATTAAAATAAACTTGTTAAAAAGTTCCAAAAAATGTTTTTGCTAACCGTTTCCATCACGATAAATTAGACGTTAATGGCCTGAAAAAATCACTGAAACATAGCGATTTCATATTTATTTACATGACTGAGATACCGAAATGATTCAAGAGTTAATGGCGTATCTAAAAGAATGATACCGCACAGTAAAAGATTAATGTCGTCTACTTGATATGGATAAACAAACCGAAATTAATCTAAGATTGTTAACGTATGACGTACCTCGTAAGAGGAAGTGGATTAGCCACTTCTTCTGTAGCTTAAATATAGGGTATAGTCATCTGTGCAAGGAGGGGCTTATTAGCGCAGAACCGTTGTGCGGATTGTGTCAGGCTGAGGAGGAAACGGCCTCTCACTGCCGTTGCAATTGTGTGGTTGCGCTACGAAACCTTTGGAACTTTTAGACTAAAGGAGATAGTAGCGCAAAAAGAACTAGTAAGGAAAGTCCTCCACTTCTTTAGTAGGGCAGGTTTCATCTACCAGATCCAAAAAGGGGAAGGCACAATAAGCCACTTTCGGCTGCGGTGCCGTGGGGCATAGGTCCCACCTCGATAATCTAATCTAACGAATGTGCATGACTTTTTGCGTTAGACCAGTTATGGGCAAACATTTTTAGGAGTGGGCCAAAAACTACTCATTTTGATTAAACCAAAATTAAACTAATGAAGCTGCGAGTATTTTTGATAATAGTTCGCCATAATTTGGTCCAAATTGGGGACGTAGTTATTCTCAATATTCCCAATATTACCCCAATTTTTCAAATCGTATTAAAATCTTGAATGTTTACAATCTGGGAGTTGGCCCGCGGGCCGCAGTTTGCCCATCACTGGCGATAGGCTGTCCACTGAATGAACCACTCCATTGAAGACTAATGTTATTAGACTATAACAGCTCTTGAAGTGGAATAACCTTCTACTAGATAGGTAGATACCCTCGGCGAAAGAGGGAGAATTTACTTTTTGCTCTCACAATTACTATTACGTCAGTAAGTGTTCCTTCTTCTGACTGCTGTTATACTTTCACTTCAATTTGTGTGTTTTAATAATTCATATTACATTCGAGCAAATCAATACTTGCTGAGACGAACATAAATAATTTATCAGTAAGTTACGTTCAGCAGAGACAATAATAATGATAATAATAATGAATGGGTTCTGAATGTAATATCTTAACAAAATAATCAGAAAACCATACATATTACATCTTCCTTCATACATAAAACAAACCAATGTAATCCAAGAAAATTAGATTCATTACTTACCAAGTTCAAATTCACGTTCATTTTAACTAAATATGTTCTCATAAATATGATAAACCAAAAGATTTTTTCTTATTAGTGATTATTCTTGTGCTGCTTTTATTCTTATTATGAAATAATTGCTATTTTTCGTAGGAATATCTTTCGAAGATGATCTCACACCATAGATTCCATGGGATTAAGAATATCTATTGTGGCACTCGCTAATTAGAGCTACTCCTCCAGTTCTGTCCCTGTTTCACAAGATCTAGGAGTGACTGGTGAGAAGCTTTTGGGCAAAGGCGTGGATTTTTTTTTTTATAAGAACGGCCCAATCTTGAGCCAATCCTGCCCTTTGCACTGGTCTAAAATGTACAGTTTAATCCTGAAAGGACCACTTACACACACACACCCACACAGGATATCCTCCATATGTCGAAGCGCTACAGGTGTTTGTTCGCTTTAGCTTTCAATGGCCCGCTAAGAGTCCGTGATGTTTAAAAACCTGGGTACTAACAAAAGAAAGCGATTGGATTTTCGGCGATGGAGGCATAGAAACATTTTCAGTGATAAGTATGACCCAAGAAGTGCTCAAGAGGAATGGCGACTCCAGTATATGAAGCTTAACTTATGGAGCTTAGTATGGAGTATAACCCTGCACAAAAAACCGTAGAAATTACTGTGTACAAAAGAAAATCTTCTACAGGGGGCTAAGAAGTGCAACGAGAGTGGCCGATTTCGACTGGAATGGATAACAAATGAACTCGATCAGAAGAACGGCATAACTAAAGGGAAGATCTAGTATAATGACGTAAACTAATAGAGCTTTACGCTTATCTATTAAAGTAGAATCACACCTACAAAAATCTCAACGTAGAACGCAGAAGACATTCCCGTTAAATGGAACGTTTAAGTGAATTAGTAGTGAAGATATTGCCGATCTACAACCTGGCCGAAACAGCCTCAAAATTCCTCCTCAAGTTTTGGAAATAATTATCCGTCAACGTTTCACAAAGAATCCTCACGGTTCGAGATAAACTAAATTCAAATCGATTTCCCCAAGTTTGAAGGTTACTAGTATCAACCAGGTTATTAAGCTGATAAGGCAAATAGTCAGCATGTCCTAGAGTAACTGTTGTTCCCCATTGATTGGTTAACCAGATGGTTGATTGGATATCCAGCTAGCTTACACAGTTTATTAGAACACAGAACAATACATGTACAGCTCGTTTTCATCAACAGAAACACTACTATTGAATCAAGTATCACTAATCGAACACAAATCGATATTAGCGATTCATTAATTTCTAATTATAATAGATTATACAAGCCTTATGTTACTACGTATATATTTTGTAACATATATACAAAATATATGTTGAAAGAAAGTTGAAGAAATAGTTAAATAATTTCATTGAACAAAGTATTGAATTCCAACTAAAGGCGAGGAGAGCCTAGAACGAGGGCATGTTCAGTTTTAAAATAAATCGATTATTCTGAACTAAGGGGAAACTCTACACAGCTCTACTAGCCCCAGTCTGGACATAAGGACTTAGAACTGTACGGTACTGCAATCTTATCCAATCCCTTCAATCGAAAATCCTACGCACAATCCTTAACGCTCCTTTCTACATAAGCAATCATACTATCCACACTGACCTAAAAATCCCTTTTGTCCTTGACCTAGCCAAATCCCTCGTTACACCAAATTTCATTCCCAAACTTTCCCGAACACTTCAATACGCTCATACCACAACCTGTACCATTCTACTCTTCTCTGAATTCTCCCCGAAGGCTGAAGCGTCGATGGCTTCGTGATCACCTGATCGCATGATAGTAAAGGGACTTCGAATTCAATTCAATGGTATCCCGTGTTTGTTGGTCTCATGATGGTTATCGTTGGATGGCCCTCATTCAAATCTTGGCATCAAAACAATCTGATTTACTTGTTACCAATTGGCAGTTGTTAATTAAATAAAGAGAGTTACAAAAACAAAGATGGCATAATACCAGTGCTTTTTTATTCCATCGTAGCACCGCATCTTTACCTGAACACGATTTCAAACTTAAGCTAGCACAATATTACAGCAATTTCATTGGCAAGTTTGCTTATTTATCGGAATAATTACAGTATGAAAGTATAGAACATGGAAAAAAGTTCCTCGTTAAACTAATCAGGCTCAGCAATCTCTGAACAGAAGATCCTCACCATCCTGAAGACAAGAAATCTGATTCTGGAAACTGCCGTGCAGTTTGATGAGCTTTCTTCACAGAGAGTGTAATACACAACAAGTGGATGGGAGTAGACAGACCTTTTAAAAAACCCACTGCTCCGTATTTCGATTCTACAAAGCCGCTAGCCCATAGGGGAAACAAAGAGACTGATAATACCAGGTGAAAATAGAAAAGCAAGATTCAGATATATCCAGCATTTCGATTCACTCCAGTCCAACGAGCCAGTAGAGGGAACGTGGGCAACTTTTCTTCGCTTATTTGTCTAAACGTTAATTAAAACGTTAGATTGGAAAAACAAATCCGGAAGTTAGATAAAAAACAAAAAGTGGACGTCAAGTAAATAATGGAAGAAAAACAAACGAAAAAGAAAATAAATAAAAAAGAAAATTATTAAAAATGAAAGGAGGAAATGGGACAGAAAAGAAGTAGATTAAGTTGGCCGTTTCAAAAGGGAAACAAAATGAAATATGGCGGAAAGAGAGGATGCAGGTAAAACTGTTCAACAGGTGACCTGCTCACCATTACACAGGACCTGCTTGCACACCTGATAAATCAACAGATAACCCGTTCTGCCAGTGAAAGTTCCCCTGTACACCAAACTATATTAGCCATTCGTTCCTATATATCCGCACACTAACATAAATATACAGAAGGTTGTTTTATAAACACCAATACCGACAGCGCTCCTAATATTTGTCCAATAAATATCAGAACGTATAAAAGATCTATCTCCAGTATTTGTAAACATTTTATTCACGGCTATTTGTTTGCTTTTATGTCGACTATGATTCCTTTTTTTTTTTTGTATAACACTTTTTTGATTAACTTAAGTAGATATGTATAAGTAAATTTCGAGAATTTCTGCAACGATACCTTAAAATTTCTCAAGTAACCAATCAATCAGGTTAATTATTCAGATCATACTTGAAGTGACACTTAGAAATGAGCTGTTATTTTTGAAAGTGGAATAAGTCCATTTCTAATAATTATAATTAACACAACTGTCTTATTGCAATTATTTTTTATTATTGCTACTTCAGTGTACGCTGCTCGTTAGCAGATATTATGATGCTAACTGTAAAAGAAAAATAAGTTTAAAATATCTATTTTTGCTTTAAAGATCTTAACGAAGTAATTTTCATTATTATATTTTTAATATAACTGAAATTACAAAAAAAATAAACTTGGTTATTCGTGTACTTAAATGTCTTCATTTTAATTATTACTTTTTACATAAAAACCCATTTCAGTAAAGCTATAATGTCTATAAAAATATGGACTTAAATTTACTCCTGTTTTTATCTCTTGTAATATGTTATTTTTGAAAGTGGTATAAGTCCATTTGGAGCTTAAAATATAGTTTATCTTTTGTAAGAATAGTAATAATTATTATTTCATAATAAAATTTAAAAGGTATATAGTGTTAATAACATCACTTGAATAGATTAAGGTTTACTGTTCGGACTTGAACTGTACGGTACTGCAATCTTATCCAATCCCTTCAATCGAAAATCCTACGCTCCATCGTTAACGCTCCTTTCTACGTAAGAAATCACACTATCCACACTGACCTAAAAATCCCCTTTGTCCTTGACCTAGCCAAATCCCTGGTTACACCAAATTTCATTCCCAAACTTTCCTTAAAGAATATTTTTAGATTAATTCAAACGCAAAACCTTAAATATCTCGATACATGGAAAAATTTACTTATACCACTTTCAAAAATAACAGCTCACATATTGAAAGAATTAAGAGTTATTACAAGAGAATCTGAAAAAAAAAAAAATGGAGAAGTGCGATTCAAAAATAGGCAAAGTGTCATAAACTTTTGTAGAAGATCTAACTCCATTAATTTAGGTGATTCTTTAACAAAACTTAACTTCTCAACTTGCGACAAACTTAGAAGGTCCCAAGCTAACACCAGAATATATCTTTGATTTTATGCTCATAGTACATGCCTTTGGCCAGAAAGTGCAGTGCGAGACGGTAACTTAAGAAAAAGTCCAATATCTCTTACAACAAACTGGCCAAGAATAGAATAAACATGACTGCTAAGACGAATAAAGTCAGTGACCTAAGCACACATCTCAAGAAAATCTTAGAAATTGAATTCCTTCAAAATATCTACGAACAGACAGACCATTATCACCAATCTGCCAGGAGCGGCTGGCTGATGGCAAGTTTCAGCTGAAAAGTTTCAAAAGGTCCTAAAAGGCTTGGAGATAAATCGTATATTCGCGTGGTATTTGCTAGGAGAACGCGATCTGATATACAAATTTAAAATTCACCCCAGCTATGGTGAACCCACTCCAAAAAAAAAAACACGTTAAAGCTACTATTTGGACAGGAAGACGCAAGAGAGGTTCTATTCCGGTGACGGTCATAGAACTAAAAACTGAAACATAGTTTTTCCATATCATAGTGTCTAATCTAAGCATGAAACAATAACAAAAAATTTATATCAGAAGCAAGCAAAGCCTAAGGCTGCTTATTATGAAATTTTAGACTCGATATCTCAAATAGCTAGCACTGAAACTAGTAACGTGTTACAATAAGGATGAAACCTAATATTGAGAGTTACAATACGTTGTGATTTTATTGTAACTACAATGAAGATACTTCTATTGATGATTTTCAGTATAAATCCAAATGCAATAAATCATATTTTGAGCTATAACGTTAGTACAGCATGATCAATTGATGTTGATAATACTATAACTACTAAAGTGTCAAAACTGATTGATTGGATTATTGCAATGTGCATTCCAATTGATCGACATTATCTACACAAACTAATTAACCTGTCATTCAAATAGAATTATGGACACATTGTTTTTAAAATATGAATCCCTGTAAACAATATAACAGGAGATTATATTTAGAGCTTCAATAAAAAAAAAAAATCCTTAAATTAGTAAATAAAACAATCAAAGTTGTACTCACTCGCCTATCCTGTGTCCATTCCAACAATCAGCTGTGTCTCTGGTCTCAGCAAAACTTTCATCCGAGCACAACAGTTCGGCCAGATTAGCATAGAATCCTCTGGCTTTAGTCTTCTCTATAGCTTCTAAGAAGGAGTTCAATGGTGTCCACAAGTTGGTAGTCGATTGATTTTTCTCATGAACCATTTTTAATGACGTGTCAACAGTATTCTGTACGATGTTCGTCTTCATCGTACTATTTTCTAACAATTTTGGAGCGCCACAAACCTCTTGCACCTGAAACAAGAAGAAATGATTTTTTTTTTTAAGATATATTTTTGATCGAAAACATTAAAGATTTAATAAATTTGGAACTTTGAATACATCCACAATAAAAAAAATACTACTGTTAAATGAAGTAAGCGATTATTAACAACAGCTTAAACGGAGCTAGCTGTTGGTCCAAGATGCTCGTCAATACATCTTGGGATATTTGCCTCGCAATAACCAATTTCTTTTAATTCTGATTACAGTGGATTTTTCTATAATTTCATTTATATTTAGAAAACGCGTTAAACCAAAGGTCTCACCCAATTATTAATTTGAAAACATTAACAATACACTTTAAAATACTTACTTAAGAAAGATAGCTAGCTGAAATCTGGGAAAAAGAATGAAATCTTTACAATAATTTAGAAGAGAAATACTCCTAAACATTAGACAAAAAGGCCATCTGCTTTAAAAATGGTTAGACTAAGTTACACAATAATTGAACTTTTAGGTTTAAAAAAGTTGTAAAAATAATCCACTTTGCTGAGATATATAATTAATTCAAATTAATTAAAAAAATCATTAAATTATTACTTACCTCTACCAGTAGTGAACGTTGCCCGCTACCTTGGGCTTTACTTAGACCGAAGACTTTCTTGGAACTCCCACGCTAGACTTAAAAGAACAGAACTAAACAGACGCTATCGACTACTTAAAAGACTCTTAGACGATAGATCAAAACTCTCTCTCTGGACAACAAAAGACTTGAATTATACTGCTGAAACCCATCTGGGCGTATGGAATAGAGCTGTGGGGTTCAATCTCTTCAATCTAAAATACTTCGAACTATCGTAAACGCTCCATTTTATGTCTCTAACCTGGACTATACACACTATGACCTTAACATTCCTATTGTCACACAAGTTGCTAAAACAAGATACAGAAAACTCCAATTCAGCTGCAATCTCATAGTAAATCCTCTAGCTCAAAATCTTTCTTCTAGAACTCTTCCTGACAACCCGGACAAGACGTCTTAAAAGACAGTGGCCTCGTGATCTACTCTCCAGTGAAGAGAGTGACTAACCATATAATGTTTCGGAGTGTTACCACTGGGTAACTTCTCCACTCCTTTACTTCTACTGTTCACTGTTATCATTGTTACTTATAGCGCTGATTGTAGCACGAATAAACGTAAAAAAAAAAATTATTACTTACAATTATTTCCATAAACAGTAGTAGAAGGTAGGTAATAGTTGGTGCTCATTACCACACTAAGTATATTTACATTACACAGTCAGTATTGTACTTATGTTAGTCAGTTTTACCTATATGTTTTCTGCAATTGAATTTACTTCAGAAGAAGTACTTTTAGTAAAATCATGAAGCCCAGCTACGTATATGTACGTCACTACAACAGCAAGATCACATATATGAAGGTTTCTCTCAGGTTACTCAACAGGGTTGCCACAAATAACTAGTTATAAATATCGTATGAATAATTTTGTATTCCAAATAATTTATTTAATACTGGATTTAATTAAATTCATAAATTTAAGTTTGCAGAAATATAATTTTGAAGTATCATAACTGGGAAGAGAATCATAATATACTAATTTATCTAATATGTATTAGATTCTGAAAAACGGAAACATTCTTTTGTTTAAACTCTGTGTAAAAGCGAAATCAGAGCCAAAAGAAACTATTCAGAGCCATAAATAATGGAATACTGGTAATGTACTGGTAATGGCGAATTATTAATTATTAATTACACGTGTCTAATAATTAGGTAACTAATGTTCACAAACTGGTATTCAAATGATAATTAAGTACAGAATTAGTTAATTATATTAATTAAATGTGTTTTGGGGCAGTTTATCAAAATGTTGGAAAATATTCTTCAATAAAACGTATCCAACCTTAACTTCTGGAGCCCCCACTGTGTGGGGGGGGATTGTGTTAAGCAAAACTTCGTTAAGATCCACAACGAGTCACAACTTCTCTTAGTCACACAGGAATGGGTCATATAGAGCCACATAAAGACAGGACTGTAAAGGATACATAATACATTTAAAACAAAATTTAGAAAAATTAAGAGACATCTAAAGAACAAGGAAACCTCATCTTTGGAGATCTAGTTAAGAAGGGGGCAACTTGAATTTTAATTTAAAGGATTGGAAAATGAAAAGGTGAATTAGGAGGAATGACGTTGTGAACAACCGAACCATTGAGAAACTTAACAACCAAGAGAATTTCCTAGTTCCCAATACAGTGGAGAGTCTCGGTTATCCGTCATGACCGGGACCGGACACGTGACGGATAGTCGAACAGACGGATAATGGAAAAAAACAGGAAAATTTCCAGATTCTTTTGTTTAACGTGTATAAAACTTTGTATTAACTGGTATACATATTTTATACGTTTATACGCTTAAGCTTTATAGGTCAGGTATCTTTCATTATTCAATTCATTCTATTGTGTATTAAAATTAATGAATACAATGTCTGCGACATCTAATCGGTTTTGTGGGCGGTTTTGTTTGTGGTTGATCTTTTTAGGAAAAAAACCCACAAACTGTCGAATGATGGGCACGAGTATGTACCTAAAAGACAAAGGAAAAATCTCAAAAGAAAATATTAACACTCTGCGTTGAACGGTTTTCTTTTTAAAATAATTTTTTGGTTTTTTAATTTTTAAATACTGAGGACAGTGACGGTTAATTGGGATAGACAGTTAAAAGGGTGACGGACAACCGAGACTCCACTGTAATTCTAAGCTATCAACTTCGGCTTTGAAAATTCCTTCGCTGCAGAAAATAACTACATAGAGAACTTGCCTAGTAAAAGTTAACTTAATTTTCTAATGAATGAAGTAAACCCATTTATCTATTCCAATTAGAAATAGCAGAAATCAGATGCTCAGAGTATAATTCATAAAAGTGGACTTATTCAAAGTAGGGGTCCTGCTGCATTCTGAACATGGCAAAATAAATCGTCCTTGAATTAGATCATTCTGCATTCGACCGGCTAGTTCGCTCCACATGTCTGGAAATGAACTTGACGAAATAAGAAACGATATACTTCCTTCAATGAACTTTTTAGATTAATTCAATGAAGGTGGGTAAAAAAATGCTAGCCACAACTTTATCAGCAACAAATGAATCCCCATCTGCAACAAAAGAGTAACTCTAAACTAAGGGGATAAACCAGTCTCTTATTATCTGAAAGAAATTAATAAATAGAAGACCGAACGCTAACTTACAAAAAAACACTTCCATCAGCCTGTCAAGAACCTCCTGCAAAACATTACATTGCTTTCCCTTACATTAACACCTTCTTATCGGAGAAAATTAACAAACTACTTCACAGCTACAACGTAATCCCCGCATGGAAATCGGGAAACACCATTAAACAATTTTTCACCAAAACAAAGAGCAAAATACAAACAGACAAACTATCTAACATAATTTACAAAATAAATTGCCAGGATTGTGACAGTTGTTATATAGGCCAGACAAGTCAGTATCTCAAGGCAAGGGTATACCAGCATCAGTATGATTGTAAGACAAAAAAAAAGACGACAATTCCACGGCGCTACTCAGACACCACATTGACAACAAACACAACTTTGACTTTCAGAATGTGACAGTACTCGATAGGGGAAAAAACCAGTATAATCGAAGTTTTCTTGAAATGTGCCACCTAGTAAAACCGAACAACACAGTTAACTTTAGGACAGACACGTCGAATTTGGCCAACTGCTACAATTTTGTCATTAAAAAATAAATAGATATCCAAATTTTGTACATAATTATTGCTGGGTTTTTTAAACATTTACTTCAAATCTTTTGGTTATTTGTTATTTAGTGCATAAGGGTTATTTGGTTTCTTCTGTGTTTTGTGTTTAACGGTTTTTGTTGTTTAAAGAAATTTCCCAATATTTATTGTATTTACTCTTTTGTTGTAATTAGTCTATTGTATCTGTCCAATTGTAATTACCAAAATTCCCGTGAAAGTCCCACTTCTCCATTTCTGGCTCTTAGTTTCCGTAACTCAACCAACTCGCATAGCCACGTAAGTTTCAATAATTATAAAGAATTTATTGTATTTTACTGTTTATTTTTGTATTACTGATTTTTACTGTTCTTTTTTATGTTACTGACTCTGTAAATTGTTTTGTATTTGTAATATCCAGGCCCTGAAGAGGACAATATATTTGTCGAAACGTTGGCAAAAAGACGAGTTGTTTTATTTGACCGATTCCTCGCAAATCTTCCATCCTAAGAACTGAAAGAATCTAAGTGAGGAAAACTGTTTAATAAAGGTACAGCACAAATTAGCGAAAGACGTTCAGATAATTGAGGTCTAATAGTGACCAGTACGTATTGACACTTCCGCTCCTAGATAATTGAAAGGCGTAAAGCAGCAAGAGATAACAGATTTCCATTTTTTTTTATGAGGGGAAATATTTGTTGAATGAATCTTTAAAAAGGCCGGTTCCATCAAAAAGAGAAAAAAAGAAAATAAATGAAATGGATTCAGAAATACCAGAATGAGTGAGATTCAGCTGGAGGCGGCAGAATATTGCCGATACTTCAGGGCGTTACATGGAAACCTTTTTGGTCAAATTGAACCTCCTTTCCCGTTCACTTCCATCCCATTTTACTCCTCTCCGCACAACAATCCTAGGAGTTCTCTCCTTCCTGTATCCCATATATACCTATAGTGGATATCCAGCCAACTCAATTGATTCGAAATGAGGTTAATAGTATTCCTACATACATCTGTACTCCGATAGTCACCTCGGGCTCGCCCTCTACACTCACACACACTCTTCCGAAATCCGTCTTCTCCAGCTTTCCTTTACCTTCAATTTCAACAAGTAAAATACCCATTCCTAAACTAGTTACTATTTACTGCAGCGCAGAGGACTGGGAAAAAGATTTTTAATATTTCTATTAAACTGAAAAATTTATTGAATTTTAATGAGTTCAATTTAATACACAATTTAACTATGAAGATACTGTTTCTGAGGAATCTCAAGTTTTGGTCAGTTTATAAATTAAATTACTCCAACAATTTTATCTCTTTTTGGCACATATTCAAGGCTATAAAACAAAAAAAAAGCAAGAGATCTAACAGTTTCTGATGCTATTTTTTCCTCTTAATACGAGGTGTGGCTATTAAATCACGAGACTATTGCTATAAAACATTTTATTTTAAATTTATACATATTTAGTTATTATCACCTTCAATATATATACCCCACCCCTATCCCTACAACGCTCCATGCGAATCTACCATTGTTCGAAACAATGCTGGAAGTCTTTTTCAGTCAGCTCCTGCATGATGCGTGCTGCTTATTCTTTCACAGCTGCTGCGGACTGAAGTCTTATTCCTTTTATTACAGATTTGACTTTGGGGATCAGAGAAAAGTCAGGATGGAACCAGGTCAGGTGAATAAGGCGGATGGCCTAAAACTGGGATGTTGTACATGGCTAGAAACGTCTTGAAAGATAATGCTGTGCGTTGTCTTGATGGAAAACCGGAGAACTTGTTCTTCCACAAATAGGGTCGTTTTTTTCCTTACTCTTTCAAGGAGTTGAGCAAGCACATCATGGTAGTAATGTTGATTAATTAGAATCGATATTTTCAAACGTTTTGGACGTGGAACGGGCAATCCGGGTGGTCATCATCTCCAACGTCTTCTCTGCCATCTTGGAAACGCTTGAACCACTCAAAAAACTTGCGCACGTGATAAACATTCATCGCCATAAACTTCTTTTAATAAAAGATCAAGTTTTAGTAGCGGTTTTATCAAGTTTTGATGTGAAATTTCACGACAATTCGTTGCTCTACTACATGTGTAGTATCATGTTTTCGGCAAATAACACCTCTTACACAAACGATGGTTCCGGTCAGACAGATTTCTCTACAAATACATGAGATGCTGCAATCGAAAGGAGAAAGCTTTACGCTGCACAGCTGTTGATCGTTAGGATTTGGCGCATGCATAGTACTTCTGTAGCAGCATCAGTCTCGTTATTTAATAGCCACACCTCGCAGTTTTCTTTGCAGTAAAAGCAATCTAAAATATTATCTTGATCATTTATACAAATTTTAACGCGACACCAGCTGTAATGGCCAAACTCTAAAGTTCTATTTTTATTATAACACTATCAAAACGACTATATTAATTAATGAAAGAGCATTCCAATTAATATCTGGCCAATAAAAAATTAGTTAACAAAAAAAACTAATGTAAACCATATTTTTCATCATTACTAGTAAATAAACAGATAGTCGTGGGTCACATTTCCTATTTTTTTTTTATAAAAAATCACATGTAAGAACACATGTCCACAGATTTCCGTACCGTGCTGATAACATTCTTTGACAGCCATGAAATGATGTAAATTTATGTTAAAAATAATAATTGTAGTAGTTTGTATAGTCTGTGAACCATTCCATTATTTGGAATAATTCCACTCAAAAAAAGAACATATTGGCTTTAAAACCCACACAAAAAGAGGTACCTAAAGTTTCATTTTAATTTTTATTACAAATACATATATTAGATAGAAATAAAAACTTTCCGAGATTGTTCCGTTGCAATTTTAAACTGAAAAAATCAATTGAAAATAACCAGCAGCTAGAATTCCAAGAAATGATCTGAAGAAAAATATAACATCTTCTAAAAATTTTTCCTTATACAGAGATCTGGGAGAATATCTCAAACTTCTAAAATCTGTTGTGAATCCTTATAAAGGATTTCTTACGGCAATTTAGTTATTTAAATTGTTGTTTAAACTAAATATTATGGCGACCACTCTCCACATACCTAAAGGCCTATGCCCAAAACTACCCACCTCACTTCTTCACAAAGCTTTACCAAAGAATAAAGTAATTCTTATGTGATCACACAGTCTGGATAAAAACCAAGTTAGTAATTAGGGATGAAAATAAAAAAACAAAAACTAAATCATCTAAAACGTCCTAAAAAGAAGATGTTCTCATGCCTCTTAGAAAGTTTCTTGAAGAAAAACGTAAACAATTTCATAATCTCTGGTCTCGCTAGAAAAAGTAAAATTCTATTCAACAAAGTTTGGAGATGATTTTCTCCTCTATGTTCATCTATAATAATTTGAAATTTTGCCAGATAATTGAATGCACATCAATAATCTTAGTTCCACGACCATCTAATGCACTAAAAGGTATAATGCACTTCCGAAACTCCCTCCTAAATAGACTTTAACAGGAAAATTAATTTAAATGAAAATTATAAATCTAAGTGGGGGGTAATTACCATCAGATCCTCTTCTTTGAATCAAAAATCATTTTCGAGAATGTATTTATTAAATCTTAAGAAAACGGTTAAGAGACTTATTTAGTTGCTTTAAAGTCGTATTTTATGGTAGAACATAAACGTAAATTAAGTTTGAGCTTTTTTGAATTTCATACTATACGATTTTGAGATTAACTCACATTCATATTTTATAGAAATCATTCGACAAAAATAGCACTAATACGAAATTTAGATGTAGGAAAGCTGGAAGAATCATATTGTTTTTTAAGTATTTGTTGTTACAGCTTTAGCAAGAACATAAAAAGTAAAACCCAAGAGCTCTAATGAAATATGTCTTCTAGACGCCCGTCTAACGAAAGTAAAAGTAAAGTAAATGTTAGTACAGCAGATAGTCAAAAAGGAACAAGTCATAGCGAACCCACGGGTGATAATAAAGTAAAGAGTATAAGAGAAAGGATTTTTGGAAATAGTAGCATCAAAAAAGAATCTAGTACAAGTAATGACGGGCGTCAAAATGGGGAAGAGAGCAAGAGCAGGGCAGTTAGTGAGATAGAAAAACGTAGTAACATACGTAAGAGCGATAAAAAGGCAATGAAGACAGCAGATAGTGAGATGGAAACAAGGAGTAGCGAACTTAAGGGTGATAAAAAGGCTAAGAGCGTAGCAGAACATCAGAGAATATCAGAAACAGAAAGCGAAAAGCGGTCAACTATAGAATTTACCTACTCATCACTGCAGTATAAAATTCATAGCGTCTACGCTCCGCAAACTGATTATGGTTTAAAAAAGCGTGAACAAGTGCCTAAACTCGAGGCGTTTAAATTATTAGTGGCTTTTTGGATATTTGGCTTTTGTAATCATGTGGGAAACATTGTAATGATGACGGCCGCGGAAGATATGTTATCAGAAATTACTGGAAGAAATTTATCCCGTGAATGTAGTCGTGAAGATCTTTCTAATGAAACTTATTACAACAGAGTGTGCAATGAGATTGGGACCGGTGCCATAGTCGTGGCAAACATAGCTCCGTCCATAATAGTGAAGATCATTGCGCCATTCCTGCCTTTTATGGTACACGTCAGACTGATTATTGCGGAGATTATGACGACGTTGGGTTTCCTAACGGCTGCTCTGGGCTATGGAAGTACTCAAGGTCATTGGATGGCAATATTTGGTGTGATAATTATATCATTTGCAAGAGGCCTAGGAGAAAGTACATTACTGGCATATTCGGTATTCTTCTCTTCGAAAAACGTGCTCTCAACGTGGTCGAGTGGTACTGGCGCAGCCGGCATAGTTGGAGCTTTTCTCTACTCGCTGTTGAGAAAGGTAAATGTCGGTGTCAAGGATACCTTATTAATCATGACAATATGGCCAATGGTGATGGCCACCACATTCTGGGTTTTGGTTAAACATCCGTACATCAAGAAATCGAATATACGTTTTTCAACACTAGAAGAGGCAACACGGGAACAGATCGAAGAGGAAATACCCACTGTCGAGGATGTACATACGACTATAGGAAAACTGAAAATTTTGAAAAGGATTTTTCTTGAGTATATGACTCCATATAGTTTAGCATTTTTCTTTGAATACTTAATATGTCCAACCTTTTACGAGATGCTGTATTATCCGGACAACGCTTATGTTTCATGCAAAACCGACTTTAGTTGGTTCATGAGTATCTTTCTGCTTGGAGTATTCATTGCCCGCTCCTCTGTGAACTGCATTGTAGTTAACAATTTATGGTTGTTAGCACTTTTACAGATAATAAACGCCTTAGTGATCTTTTTTGAAATCCTTTACGGCTATCTTTATTATATACTGGTTTGTGCGGCATGCATATTTTGGGTGGGCCTTGTTGCCGGCGCTTCTTACGTGAACACCTACCGTAGAATATCTAGAGAGCTACCACCGTTGCAGAGAGAGTTCTCAATGTCGATGACTACAGTTAGCGATGCGATTATGACAACATTGGCCGGATTAGTGGCAATACCATTGCACTTCTACTTGTGTGGTACACACAATCCATACGTAGAAAGAAAAAGACTACGAAAGCTAAGATTGTCGTAAGCCACTTCTTAAAGAAATAAAAATAAATCCGTTTTTGTTGAATGTAATATTTATTTTTCTTTAATAAATTTTGATAAGAGTTCCATATTTTACTTTTTTGTGTGAGTAAGAAGCATGCTGTGAGCAGATGGAGTTATCGGATAAATGCCTCCCTATCCTTCTAGGGGAACCCTTCATTATCGGCACTAGTTTACTCATCACTGTCGATACAAATCACTTGTTCATGGCTCTTGTATTTGACGTATTCCGAGTGTTTTTATGCCCTACTTGAACTCCAAAAATCGCAGATATAGTTTTTCACATTGTAAGTAGCTAGGAGGATGTGGAACGCAATAGCATTTCTACTATTGGCTATTTTCAATTCAATCGTCCTGAAGGACGGCAGCACCCCTTCTAGTGGAAACTGAGAATAGCAAACCAGAAAAATAGAAAGCACAAAACTAACAGACAATAAACTATAAAACGGCCAACGGAATGTGGCTGAAAGTGACACAAGACAGTTGAGAAAAAAGAAAACTAGATCTGAATAGGAAGGGCTGAACACAAAAACCAGTTAAGTTCTCCAACTATCTGAATAAGTAATTCCTGGCCAGTGTACACTTACTATATATGGGTCAAAAAAGTATTCATACACTAAGTTTTCTTACTTTATCTACTGAACTTTTGTTTCTAGGATGACTACTTGTTCAGCACTGAAATCGAAGATAGTAACTATGAATTTAATTCTCTCATTTTCTTTTATAAACATAAAGAATTGATTAAAAAGCAGAAAAATAATTTATTGTATGCTAAATAAGGATTCATAGAGCTGATGGTTATGAATTTAAGCTTTATTTTGAGTCTTTAGCTTGAGTACATATTTTGTGGCTAGGGGGCTAGAGTCCAAATTGATATTAGGATGCTCATATTAGGATAAATATTAGTACTTATTATCTATTGATTGAGATAGGGTGAAAATCAGCCGAATTAAATTCCGCGAAGAATGATAAAATTGAGGCGTTATTTCAGAAAGGGCTTAGTTATCGCCATATAAGGAGGAAACTTACATTAGCTCATGCGACCGTCCAGGAAATAATTAAAAAGTTTAAGACAAGTTCTACTGATAACGCAAAACGTTCTGGGAGGCCAAGAAAAGTTTCTGGGAGAGGAACGCGCAATCTGGTGCGGCAAGTTTCCAACAATCCCATGATAAGTGCACGCCAATTATTGGAAAGCCTCATGTCATCTTCAGGGACCCTTGTTATGCCACAGACATCCGAAATCGCCTATTTGCAGCGGGAAAGAATACATTCATTAGTGAAATGAATAGGATGAAGAGACTGGATTTCGCTCGAAAGGTTGCCAATAAGCAGCTGGAATTTTGGAAAAGTATAATCTATTCTGATGAGAGCTAATACAATATTTTTGGGTCCGATGGTCGAAGGTTTGTTTGGAAAAGACGTAATAGGGTACTAAAAAAGCAAAAAAGATAATAAAAATTGTACAGCAAGGAGGAGGCTGTGTGATGGTATGGGGCTGCAAGAGTGCTGCGGGGGTAGGAGAACTTGTCGTCATCGATGGAACTCTTAACGCTGAAAGGTACGCGGACCAATTCCGCCATTATATAAGCAAAAGTGCTGGTAAATTGGGGATCGAAAGCACATACTTCCTTCAATAGGATAACGATCCCTGCCCGGAATGGCTGCTTTATAATGCCCGGAAACAACTTGTCACCCCTCCACAATCTCCGGATATAAACTCTAATGAAAAATTGTCTTCTTTGGAGCGGTAAATTCGAAAATTGAGATGTTTTTTCAGAGAAAAACTCATAACAAATTTTAAAAAATCATGGGAAGATACCGCTGAACAAGTAGCTATCAATACTTAGTTCAATACTTAGATTAAGCTAGAAAATTAAGCTAGGTGTATGAATATTTTTGTGACCCACTGTGTATAGGGTGAACCAGTAAGTAATGTACGTCTACATTGGAGTTCAATGACGTATTTGACCAACTTCATATTTTCCACTGTTCTTGAGTGACGTCGCTTTAATTTTTTTCTTCTAAAATCATTACTTTTTTTTGCCTATAAAAAGAAGAAAAAGCACCACTGGAATTATCTGATTTTATTTTATTTCTGTTTTTGTTTTTTCAAAAAGAAGCATGAAAAATTCATATTTCTGTTCACCAATTACTGCCATTATTCTTAGAACATCTGCTTTTGACAATTTAATTGGTTAATTTTATCAATTACGTAATCTCGATGTTTGAGATGTTGTCAAAATTAATTAAAATTGCCAACCGCAAATCCAGCAGTAATATTATTTCAAACGGGGAATTTATTAATAAATAGATATATTTTAATGCGACACCAGCTGTAATGGCCAAACTCTAAAGTTCTATTTTTAAGCGCATATATTAATTAATGAAAGAGCATTCCAATTAATATCTGGCCAATAAAAAATTAGTTAACAAAAAAAACTAATGTAAACCATATTTTCCATCATTACTAGTAAATAAACAGATAGTCGTGGGTCACATTTCCTATTTTTTTTTTATAAAAAATCACATGTAAGAACACATGTCCACAGATTTCCGTACCGTGCTGATAACATTCTTTGACAGCCATGAAATGATGTAAATTTATGTTAAAAATAATAATTGTAGTAGTTTGTATTGTCTGTGAACCATTCCATTATTTGGAATAATTCCACTCAACAAAAGAATATATTGGCTATAAAACCCACACAAAAAGAGGTACCTAAAGTTTCATTTTAATTTTTATTACAAATACATATATTAGATAGAAATAAAACATTTCCGAGATATATTTTGCAAAAGCAAAGTGTTTACATGTAGCAATTTTTGCTCTGTCTTTACGTGCTTATTTTGACGGTTAAAAGTATTTTTTTTAACTAAATTTTGAACGGTTTAAATAAGTTTTTTCAGTTCAGTGTTTTTAGTTTCTAAACAAACATTTATTATTAATACTCAACCGATAACATTAATTCAGAGAACCAATCTTTCTCTTCAACACAGAAAAAACAGTCTAATATATCCACATTAGAAGTATCCATTTCTATTCAAAAACTTGCAAATTGGCTTCAGTTATTCTAATCAATGCGAAATCTTTACCACTCATGTGCTAGAGGATGAGATGGAAATAGTCGCAAACAATCGGCCAACTCATACAAAACCTCCCACTATTTACAGTAAGAACGTTACTAACATACAAAGGCTTTGCCTAACCATTGCCGAAGTCATAGGCAGCAAACAATCTCTCTGTAAATCAACGTCTCTGACGACTACAGGAAAATAATAAACTTTTTGAAGGAAAGAAATAAAAACAGGATAAACCACGACGTGTTGTGATTAGAAATCAACACCTCACTACTCCTATATCCACCATTAAAGAAGAAATACAAGAAGTTGGCTTTAAAGTAAGAAATAAAATAAACATTCTCTATAGTTACAACCTCTAAGCAATCCCTACCTCTCTTCTATGTAGACCATGAGCCATGACAAACATCTTGTACTATTAATTACAATATTACCAAGAATCAGAGTGGAAGAACCGCACTAAAGGGAGGACATTGCTCAGTGCAAAAGATGCCATCAGGACCTACTGCAACCACTTCACAAGATGTGTAAAGTGTGCAGGTTTGCATTCCACAGAGGAGTCGAAGAAGTCATGAGAAACGCTTCCCACATGCGTGCACTGTCTTCAAGAGCACTCGGCCAACTTTAATGGCTGCTGAACTTAAAGGGAACTATTGCAACTAAGGGATCGAATCAACAGCACTGATCGACGCCCACAATCATCGTCCTTTCAAGACAACCGGTAACCATTCCACTTCAATGAGCTACGCTCCTGCCATTGCGCCATCACTATCATTCATTCCTCAACCTTCAAACATGCTCCACACCTCTAGCGTCCTCTGACATCACATCCTTGCTCAACTGTTTTCTCAATGATTTTTAATCTCTTGCATCCCCTCTTATAACTCTTCTCACCACTGTAGTCAGTAAACCGCTTCCTAAAAGATAGAGATGAACTCTCCTTCTCGCAGTTCTCTTCAAATTCTCCCATGGAATACCAATTACCTGGGATACCACTACGAGGAACACTCATTACCCCAAATTTACCTTTAGCTTTTCAATATTATGTTATTTATTCCAATTATTTTTCAAAAAATAATTTAAAAAAAAGAGATTGTTCCGTTGCAATTTTAAACTGAAAAAATCTATTGAAAATAACCAGCAGTTAGAATTCCAAGAAATGGCTGTAACTGCTGTAATGCCTAAAAATTATTCATTTTAAGTAAAACAGTATATCTGCCGTCCATATTAAGAAATTCCCCCAAGTCTGTAAAAAGGTTATGAAATGATAGTTGATTCGAAGACACCAATTTATTGATTTCCAAAACTTGGAATATTGAAGGCAGGATATGGAGTTTTAGAGTGATTCGAAGGATTCTGGGTACAATGTTATGAGAAAAGGAAATAAAAGGCTCTAGCAGACTTAGCAGAGCGATCTGAATAAAAATATAACATCTTCTAAAAATTTTTCCTTATACAGAGATCTGGGAGAATATCTCAAACTTCTAAAATCTGTTGTGAATCCTTATAAAGGATTTCTTACGGCAATTTAGTTATTTAAATTGTTGTTTAAACTAAATATTATGGCGACCACTCACCACATACCTAAAGGCCTATGCCCAAAACTACCCACCTCACTTCTTCACAAAGCTTTACCAAAGAATAAAGTAATTCTTATGTGATCACGATCACACAGTCTGGATAAAAACCAAGTTAGAAATTAGGGATGAAAATAAAAAAACAAAAACTAAATCATCTAAAACGTCGTAAAAAGAAGATGTTCTCATGCCTCTTAGAAAGTTTCTTTAAGAAAAACGTAAACAATTTCATAATCTCTGGTCTCGCTAGAAAAAGTAAAATTCTATTCAACAAAGTTTGGAGATGATTTTCTCCTCTATGTTCATCTATAATAATTTGAAATTTTGCCAGATAATTGAATGCACATCAATAATCTTAGTTCCACGACCGTCTAATGCACTAAAAGGTATAATGCACTTCCGAAACTCCCACCTAAATAGACTTTAACAGGAAAATTAATTTAAATGAAAATTATAAATCTAAGTGGGGGGTAATTACCATCAGATCCTCTTCTTTGAATCAAAAATCATTTTCGAGAATGTATTTATTAAATCTTAAGAAAACAGTTAAAAGACTTATTTAGTTGCTTTAAAGTCGTATTTTATGGTAGAACATAAACGTAAATTAAGTTTGAGCTTTTTTGAATTTCATATTATACGATTTTGAGATTAACTCACATTCATATTTTATAGAAATCATTCGACAAAATTAGCACTAATACAAAATTTAGATGTAGGAAAGCTGGAAGAATCATATTGTTTTTTAAGTATTTGTTGTTACAGCTTTAGCAAGAGCATAAAAAGTAAAACCCAAGAGCTCTAATGAAATATGTCTTCTAGACGCCCGTCTAACGAAAGTAAAAGTAAAGTAAATGTTAGTACAGCAGATAGTCAAAAAGGAACAAGTCATAGCGAACCCAAGGGTGATAATAAAGTAAAGAGTATAAGAGAAAGGATTTTTGGAAGTAGTAGTAACAAAAAAGAACCTAGTACAAGTAATGACGGGCGTCAAAATGGGGAAGAGAGCAAGAGCAGGGCAGACAGTGAGATAGAAAGAGGTAGTAACATACGTAAGAGCGATAAAAAGGCAATGAAGACAGCAGATAGTGAGATGGAAACAAGGAGTAGAGAACTTAAGAGTGATAGTAAAGCCAGGGGTATATGGGAAAGTATTTTCGGAAGTAGTACCAACAAAACAAATGAGAAAGAGGGCAAGAGTAGGGTAGATAGTGAGATAGAAACAAGTAGCAGCGAACCAAGGGGTGATAACAAAGTAAAGAGCTCAAGAAAAAGTACTTTCGGAAGTAGTAGTAACAAAAAGGAACCTAGTACAAGTATTGACAGACGTAAAAGTGAGAAAGAGGGCAAGGGCGGGGTAGATAGTGAGATAGAAACAGGAAGTATCAAACCTAGGGGTGATAATAAAGTAAAGAGTATAAGAGAAAGTATTTTTGGAAGAGGTAGTAACAAAAAGGAACCTAGTACAAGTATTGACAGACGTAAAAATGAGAAAGAGGGCAAGGACAGGGCAGATAGTGAGATAGAAACCGGAAGTATCGAACCTAGGGGTGATAATAAAGTAAACAGTATAAGAGAAAGTATTTTCGGAAGAGGTAGTAACAAAAAGGAACCTAGTACAAGTATTGACAGACGTAAAAGTGAGAAAGAGGGCAAGGGCATGGCAGATAGTGAGATAGAAACAGGAAGTATCGAAACTAGGGGTGATAATAAAGTGAAGAGTATAAGAGAAAGTATTTTCGGAAGTACTAGCAACCAAAAGGAACCTAGTACAAGTATTGACAGACGTAAAAGTGAGAAAGAGGGCAAGGGCAGGGCAGATAGTGAGATAGAAACAGGAAGTATCAAACCTAGGGGTGATAATAAAGTGAAGAGTATAAGAGAAAGTATTTTCGGAAGTACTAGCAACCAAAAGGAACCTAGTACAAGTATTGACAGACGTAAAACTGAGAAAGAGGGCAAGGGCAGGGCAGATAGTGAGATAGAAACAGGAAGTATCAAACCTAGGGTGGATAATAAAGTAAACAGTATAAGAGAAAGTATTTTCGGAAGAGGTAGTAACAAAAAGGAATCAATTACAAGTAGTGACTGGCCTAAAAGTGAGAAAGAGAGCAAGAGCAGGGCAGATAGTGAGATAGAAACAGGAAGTATCAAACCTAGGGTGGATAATAAAGTAAACAGTATAAGAAAAAGTATTTTCGGAAAAGGTAGTAACAAAAAGGAATCAATTACAAGCAGTGACTGGCCTAAAAGTGAGAAAGAGAGCAAGAGCAGGGCAGATAGTGAGGTAGAAACAAGGAGTAGCGAACTTAAGGGTGATAAAAAGGCTAAGAGCGTAGCAGAATATCAGAAAATATCAGAAACCGAAAGCGAAAAGCGGTCAACTGTAGAATTTACCTACTCATCACTGCAGTATAAAATTCATAGCGTCTACGCTCCGCAAACTGATTATGGTTTAAAAAAGCGTGAACAAGTGCCCAAACTCGAGGCGTTTAAATTATTAGTGGCTTTTTGGATATTTGGCTTTTGTAATAATGTGGGAAACATTGTAATGATAACGGCCGCGGAAGATATGTTATTAGAAATTACTGGAAGTAAATTATCCCGTGAATGTAGTCGTGAAGATCTTTCTAATGAAACTTATTACAACAGAGTGTGCAATGAGATTGGGACCGGTGCCATAGTCGTGGCAAACATAGCTCCGTCCATAATAGTGAAGATCATTGCGCCATTCCTGCCTTTTATGGTACACGTCAGACTGATTATTGCGGAGATTATGACGACGTTGGGTTTCCTATCGGCTGCTCTGGGCTATGGAAGTACTCAAGGTCATTGGATGGCAATATTTGGTTTGATAATTATATCATTTGCAAGAGGCCTAGGAGAAAGTACATTACTGGCATATACGGTATTCTTCTCTTCGAAAAACGTGCTCTCAACGTGGTCGAGTGGTACTGGCGCAGCCGGCATAGTTGGAGCTTTTCTCTACTCGCTGTTGAGAAAGGTAAATGTCGGTGTCAAGGATACCTTATTAATCATGACAATATGGCCAATGGTGATGGCCACCACATTCTGGGTTTTGGTTAAACATCCGTACATCAAGAAATCGAATATACGTTTTTCAACACTAGAAGAGGCAACACTGGAACAGATCGAAGAGGAAATACCCACTGTCGAGGATGTACATACGACTACAGGAAAACTGAAAATTTTGAAAAGAATTTTTCTTGAGTACATGGCTCCATATAGTTTAGAATTTTTCTTTGAATACTTAATATGTCCAACCTTTTGCGAGATACTGTATTATCCGGACAACGCTTATGCTTCATGCAAAACCGACTATCGTTGGTTCATGAGTATCTTTCTTCTTGGAGTATTCATTGCCCGCTCCTCTATGAACTGCATTGTAGTTAACAATTTATGGTTGTTAGCACTTTTACAGATAATAAACGCCTTAGTGATCTTTTTTGAAATCCTTTACGGCTATCTTTATTATATACTGGTTTGTGCGGCATGCATATTTTGGGTGGGCCTTCTTGCCGGCGCTTCTTACGTGAACACCTACCGTAGAATATCTAGAGAGCTACCACCGTTGCAGAGAGAGTTCTCAATGTCGATGACTACAGTTAGCGATGCGATTACGATAACATTGGCCGGATTAGTGGCAATACCATTGCACTTCTACTTGTGTGGAACACACAATCCATACGTAGAAAGAAAAAGACTACGAAAGCTAAGATTGTCGTAAGCCACTTCTTAAAGAAATAAAAATAAATCCGTTTTGGTTGAATGTAATATTTATTTTTCTTTAATAAATTTTGATAAGAGTTCCATATTTTACTTTTTTGTGTGAGTAAGAAGCATGCTGTGAGCAGATTGAGTTATCGGATAAATGCCTCCCTATCCTTCTAGGGTAACCCTTCATTATCGGCACTAGTTTACTCATCACTATCGATACAAATCACTTGTTCATGGCTCTTGTATTGACGTAACCCGAGTGTTTTTGTGCCCTACTTGAACTACAAAAATCGCAGATATAGTTTTTCACATTGTAAGTAGCTAGGAGGATGTGGAACGCAATAGCATTTCTACTATTGGCTATTTTCAATTCAATCGTCCTGAAGGACGGCAGTACCCCTTCTAGTGGAAACTGAGAATAGCAAACCAGAAAAATAGAAAGCACAAAACTAACAGACAATAAACTATAAAACGGCCAACGGAATGTGGCTGAAAGTGACACAAGACAGTTGAGAAAAAGAAAACTAGATCTGAATAAGAAGGGCAAGATTTAGGTTAAGGACTTCCGACGACCGCTTCTTACTGACTCAAGTAAAACCGCTGTCTCATGTAAAGTAGATGAGTCACCGCTATAAAATTATTATTCGCGAAAAGACTTAAGAGAAAAGGTGCACATGCATTAAGATTATATTGCTCCCTATCTAGAAGTTGGTCCACTTCCTCCAACCATCTCTTTTCTTGGAGGATTCAGCCTCTAATCGCTTTTCCAGTTCTCTCCAGTAGATCACATTCTAGAGCACTCTGCCGGGAGTGAAGGGAATCTATTTTTTTTTTCACTTACTGAGAGTGTATGTATATAAGAAGTCAGATAGTTCAAACTATGCCTACGTAGCTCCCCACTATTTTAATTATAACAATCTTCATGGAAATTGATGTTTTACAGGATCAACTATAAAATGTAATTACAAACGAAGTCACCTGCATTAATGGGAAGTTTAAATGTTAAATATAAGAATAAGCCTAGTCAGGAACAAACGTAGAACGAGTTTTTCACGATCTAATTGAAATCTAAATTTGCAAAATTTATAGTTTTGCTAAAAACATCATTTTGAAAGAAAAGAGTAAAGGGAAGGAAAGGAGAAGCCACTTTAGCCACTTGGTTTTAAGTTCAATTGACCAAGTCTTTATTATTGGAACTTAACGCGGCACACAACTGTGCCACGGCTACGGTAGATGTGTGCCGTCGCAAAAAATTGAAAATAGTTATAAAATTATAATTCCGTTGCATTAGAATTAATTAAAATAGTATAACCTCATACTCCTATAATGAAATAAAATATAAAATGATGCGGATATACCATTGGTTTCTACACAAAACAAACCTCGCTTACTAAATTCATTTCCAGAAACTTCAATCGCAGTGTACTGTCAGCTGCAACGTCAACAAGTTGCTCCTATTATTTTATTAGTCAAGTGCAGAGTTATGCAAGGAAATAGGGGCAGACCATTATATACTTTTGATGCACACAGATGTAAGATGGCTATCCAAAAGAAAAGTTCTTTCGAGAGTGTACGAGCTGAAAGAAAGAACTCAATTGTTGAGTGATTCCATCTGGTGCAGCCAATTGGCTAATTAGCTTAGCTAACTGCGTTGACATTTTTGAAGTGTTAAATGCACTGAATTCGAGTATGCCGGGCAATGAATCAAATATAATCTCTGTTACTGACGAAACTATGCGCATTTCGTCAGAAACTTCGAATGTGGGTCACATGAAATAGAAGCAACTAATTCAGTAGCTATGTTTCTTCGTGCTGTTGAAGTTGATCCTGGTGCAGTTGTGTTACATGACATAGTTATTGATTTATCACATTGTTGGATGAGAAGTTGCAACAATACTTTCCAAGTATAACTCTTTTTGACAAAGATTGGATCAGTAACCCATTTCATAGCCAAGTTGATATGTCTGGCCTACAATTAATGGAAAATGAACAGATTATTGACGTTGCAGCTGACAGTACACTGCGATTGAAGTATCTGGAAATGAATTTAGTAGAGTTCTGGATTATGGTTGAAAAAGAATACACATTGGTAGAGATAGTAAGGCAATCGGAATACTGCTTTCTTTCAACAATACTTACCTGTGGGAGAAGGCATTCTCAGCAATGACACTGATCAAAACGAAACACAGAGGGTGTTACGACTTAGAGTGTGCTTGTCAACTGAGGTTAACGCTCAAATTGAAACACTTTGACGGTCCTTGCAAAGCCAGTCGTCTCATTAACACACCTGTTGGTCGCTTGACTAGTCACTATTGACTAAATTAGTAAAATATGTCATAGCTTTCGTTCTTCTTTATTGACTGTTTAGTTTTTGTAACTTTAATCTCATTTAGAGGGGCTTTTTATCACTTTCTTTTAGTTACGGATTTACACGAATTTCAGGCACTTCTTGACATCAATAAAGAATTTCATTAAAATAAAGAATTTCTTTGACATAAGATTCATTGCTACTGTATACATGTAGTTAATTGTATTGACAGAGAACGGTATAGACGGGTGAATGATTGGGTTTGTTATTAATGTTACAGCCTGCCACGAAAACTTGTATTTTTTGTAGGATTGTAATAGTGTTGCTATTACAGCACTAATTGAGCATAATACGTCATTTTAAAATGAAATGAGAGCATTTCAGTTCCAGTGTGCCGTTTTTCTGTTTGGTATCTGACTAATATGCCACGACCAGAAAAAGGTTGGGAAGCACTGTCTATTGCAAGAGATGGTGCTGTAACAGTAAGGTTATACTAAACACACAACACCTTGTGATCTTACCATTTTAGCCGCTCCAAATTTTTAAAGGCTGCTAAACAAGAGCGAGAAACGGATTAGCTACTTCTTCAGGAGTCTTTCCTAAACGTTATTCCTGTCTTTTTTAACTTATCACCACATATTCACTAACTATACTTCAGATATTAAACCAAATGGTAGATCTTTTAGATTTTAGATCATATAAATTAGGCTAATGGCCACTCACTTTACAATCTACAAGAGCTAGTGGGAATGCCATCCTCCAACACCTACTCTATATTTCTCATTTTAATAAATGGGAGATTTCAATTCTTTCATGATGTTGGTCAATTAAATGCTCCTTTTAATCACTTACACCAGCGTTTCCCAACCTGTGGTACGCGAGTTGATGGTTGGTGGGATGCGAAAAATAATCAATGATGGCGGACATAAAAAATTAAATCTTAAAGAAACGTTTTTTCCGGTAATTCATAAAAATTATTTTAATTAATAATATTATCCTGTAAAGTTGTTAATATGTACAATTAATAAGGTTAGTCTGTCTCCAAGATATACGAGAAAATATAATAGCACATTTAACAGGTTTAAAATTGTCTTTCATGGAGTACTTTCCAAAACCCGAAAGCACAAATGATAATTGGATTTCAAACCCCTTCTATAAAGAAAATTTAGGAAAAGCTACGTCATTATCAATAAACAAAATTTAATAGAATTATCATGTGACAGAACTTAAATGATAACTACGTAAAAATCTGCTTAAAGAGATAATGAGTAAGCTCTATCCAAGCAACATTAAATTTAATTGGTACTTGCAGAGGTAGTTTAATGCCTAAAAGAAATTACTTTAGAAGATTTGGGCACAAATGTAATAATCCTAGAGAAGAACTTTGTAAATTAATCTGTAATCTTGATGAGAAAAATTTGAACGCATTTTTTAATTATTTAAAAAAGTTTTAAAACAAAGATCTTACACTTTACGAAGTTAAAAAGAGATCATGAACTTGAACTCCTTTGTAACGGATACATTGGTATCTCTAAACAAATAAAGATAATAATAACGGAACAGGGAAGGGATTAGCTATGAGGTTAGCATACTGGACTCCCACGCGGAGGTCCCGGGTTCGAATCCAGCAGCTGACCCTTAGATTTTCTCTTCCTAGGAGCTTCTTACAGCTCACTGTCCGGTGATGGTCAGTGTTGTCTGTAACGAGAGAACACTGTCCGGAGGCCGGCAGTGCACTGGAAAAAGCTCCGGGCGCTAATGACCTCAGCTGTTGATGCGCCAAAAAAAAAAAAAAAAAAAAAAAAAAAATATAATAACACACTTGGAATAACAAATTTCACGAAATACAATCATTTTTACGAAGTGGTACAATTTAGCATGATGTACGAGCCAAAAAAGGTTGGGAAACGCTGACTTACAGTTACAGAGTTCATTCACGTTTTCTGATTGGTTCTTTTCTATTTATTTTGAAAAAAAAAGAAAAAGAATTTTGGAAATGTAAAACAGACGAAATGGTTAACCTTTCTCCCTTCAAAACTTCAAAGCGAATCATCTTTTACTCAAAATATAACAACTGAATCTAAATATTAGTAATTTAAAATGAAAATAGGCACCAAGAAAAAAAATTAACAACAAGGTTAGACAAGTTTATTTGTTCCTGTAGTGTAAGCTGTGGACAAGCTACACTTATCGCTCCAGTATCAAGAACTGCAACTATAATAGCGAACAGAAAGCGCTGAAGATACCTTACCTAAATCACACATAAAGACTAATTCTAGTCTATCTCCACAAAAGTTTCATTTAATCTATTGATAAGCACTAATAAAACTGTATTGTATAAATATACTCGCCTAAAAGTGACTGACATACTGAACACTTCCCGATTATGAATTAGTTAATGAATTTATTTATTAAATAATAATTTATTTTTTAAATTTAATTAGTGTTGGCGCTTTAAGTACTCGTAAGAAACAGAGAATCAAATGAAGCAAACGAGTGGAGAAGTTACTCAGTGGTAACTTGAGAGGAGTTCACGAGGACACTGTCTCTTAAGGCGTCTTGTCCGGGTTGTCAGGAAGAGTTCTAGAAGAAAGATTTTGAGTTAGAGGATTTATATGAGATTGCAGGCTGAAGTGGAGTTTTCTGTATCGTGTTTTAGCGGCTTGTGTGATAAAAGAAATGGTTAAGGTCAGTGTGTATAGTCCCAGGTTGGGAGACATAAAATGGAGCATTTACAATAGTTCCAAGTATTTCAGATTGAAGAGATTGAATCCTTTATATCGTCTAAGAGTCTTTTAAGTAGTCGATAGCGTCTGTTTAGTTCTGTTCTTCTAAGTCTAGTGTCAAGGGTTACTTTTAAAAGGAAGTATTTCGAATGGAGGAACACTCGAAATGGAGTGCGCATGGAAATATCGGATGCCTGTGGGATTGCTACTCCTATTTCTCACTCTCTCCACAAGCTTTCGACCAAAGTTCAACTTAAATAACTATTTTTTCCCGTTTATTTATGCAAGCTAAACAGACGAGGGCTTAAACAAACCCACTTATGCTTAAAACTTTCTAGCACAAAAGAAAATTTGTAATTGATATGTATTACTATGGAAGGGATTAGCTGAATGATATAAAAGTGTACTGGGTTCCCAAGCGGAAATAGCGGGCTCTTATCCGGAAATACAACTGGAAAAGCTGACCTAGAGATCATTCAATCATGATACCAGTGAATTCTAAGAAAAGCTTGCAGCATTTCTTTGGTACAATTTTAGAAAGTCAGTAATATTTCTCTCAGGAAAGCATTTTTTCATTCTCTTTTGAAAAAAAGTTGAGATTAGGACTAAATCTCTATTTTTTCCAAAACGATAAAACTTAACACGAAGTGAACGAATCATAAATAATATCAAGAGACAAAACTAGAGATTTATTTTGAAATAAGAATTGGGCTCCTTACAATAATATTTTAGCTGAAACGCAAATCACATATAAATAAATAAAATCTCCAGTCTTAAGATATATATACATACTTTCAAGATGAACACTGTAGCGTTCAAACATCCTAACTTTACGCACACAATGTCCGAGTTTACACAGTGCAAGACGAAGAGCACTGGGCGTAATAAATCTGTTACATGAATTCACGGTCCGTTTCTTGAAGTATTTGTCTTTTTTTTTTACTAACAAGACTGGGCAGAATTTTTTATCTTTTTCACAAGTTAAATGAAATAATTTTTTAAACAAAACTTACTAAAATAAGATGTTAAAGAATCTTTTTTCTCATACTACCGATCTTGAGTTGTTGACTTATGACAACTCAAAATGCCCAAAATAAATTATCGAAGAAAAAATTAAAAAAAATGAATAGATAAATAAAATAAAAATAAAGAAAAGCACGCAGAGTCGTACATTATTCTGACACGGAACTTTAGTGGGAGAACTTTGAATCAAATTGTTATGAAATAATTTCTTAAAATTTTTTTTTTGTAGAATACGAGAATAGAAAATTCAAAGAAAACATTTGAAGGAATTTTCAAAGTAATAAATAATCCCTACAATAAAATGGTACTTCTTGTTGAAGACTTTCCATCAACTTTGGAATTTAATTCTAACCACCTTTAGGACATAACAAAAATTTATATTAAAATGCTGCTACAGAGGAAAACAATGCTACGGCTAGGTTTGATTTAAGCCTGTCCTGAATGGATTGAGAGTAGAAGGAGGAAAGTATTAAGCCCGCAATGAACAAGTAATAATTTATATTTCGCTTCCGTTGCAGAATAAAAGTTTAGAGTAGAATATAAAGAGAATAAGGCGGCACGGTAGCCGAGCGGTTAGAGAAGAAACCTGCGAAGCTAATATGCATTGTGGTACTGGGTTCGATTCCCGGTCTTAGGCCTTGTATTTTATTTAATGGAGGCGCCACGGTAGCCGAGCGGTTAGAGAAGAAACCTGCGAAGCTAATATGCATTGTGGTACTGGGTTCGATTGCCGGTCTTAGGCTTTGGATTTTATTTAATGGAGGCGCCACGGTAGCCGAGCGGTTAGAGAAGAAACCTGCGAAGCTAATATGCATTGTGGTACTGGGTTCGATTCCCGGTCTTAGGCCTTGTATTTTATTTAATGGAGGCGCCACGGTAGCCGAGCGGTTAGAGAAGAAACCTGCGAAGCTAATATGCATAGTGGTGCTGGGTTCGATTCCCGGTCTTAGGCCTTGTATTTTATTTAATGGAGGTGCCACGGTAGCCGAGCGGTCAGAGAAGAAACCTGCGAAGCTAATATGCATTGTGGTGCTGGGTTCGATTGCCGGTCTTAGGCCTTGTATTTTATTTAATGGAGGCGCCACGGTAGCCGAGCGGTAGAGAAGAAACCTGCGAAGCTAATATGCATTGTGGTACTGGGTTCGATTGCCGGTCTTAGGCTTTGGATTTTATTTAATGGTTAATAAAAAGAAATTTATAGTAAAGTATGTTTGCTAGGCGCCTCCGTTCACAACACCTAATTTGGTAGCTGGACCCCGCCTAAAAAAATTGTCGATTACTTTACTTTTTTTTTATTAAGAGAATAGCCCTAGCTTCTTTAATTGGAGCTAAACAAGGAGGTTCTTAAGGTCTCCTATCTTATCCTGATGCTGATTTTACAGGAGATGTGCACTGTGAATAAAGAGATAGTTTGATAGGCAATAAGTCCGAAACGCTGAATACATCTAAGCAGTATTTAAATCTGGGACAATAAAAACTCATAGAATGCACTTTTATCCTGTGCGAATGCCTGGCCAACTGAATCGTACAAAACTTGTAACTAAATAAATGCCGCATACGAAGAAAATCTGACTTTAAAAAAATAAATTAATCTGGGAAGAAAAATTAAAAATATAAAGGTAAATCATCATAATATCAACATCTTTATTGCTTTCAATCTCTTACGTAAATAATAATGGCATTATCATTCCCTTTTGTGTGCATGATTCAGCGGTGCATACAAAGGACTCTACATCCTTTTGTTAGCATAAACAATAATCGTATTATAGTTACATATTACACCATAAATACAAATGATTCATTGGTTACATGAACACAACGATTATTTACATTATTATAACGACAGTTTATCGCTGCTGCAGCGCTTCAGCAACAAATGCAATTGCATTTCACTTCAAGGGATGTAATTTTAAAAACTCTTAAAACTGATGTAACAATATTAAAAATTTTGAACAGAAATATATTACTTATTAGATTTGTTTATTTTTTAATGATTTAAGGCGTGTCAACATCTAAGGTTATTGGAGCCCGGAGCTTTTTTCAGTGCACTGCCGGCCTCCTGACAGGGTTCTCTCGTTACAGACAATACTGTCCATCAACGGACAGTGAGCTGTAAGAAGCTCCTAGGAAGATAGCATTAGATATATTATTATTTTTTTTAAATGCAATTTAAAACATGATTTTGTCTATTTAGAGTTACTTTCCTTCTGTGCCAGATTTTATTATCTCTTTGCATACTTAAAACGGAAATTGTTCTAAACTCTCAGTCTCAACTTGTAGATCGAAATAGTAAATTGATAAAATTAGAGGTCTAATGTTTTGCGATTCAGTTTTCAATGGAAATATTCAATTTGAGTTCGACATTTTCTTTTTTTTTTTTTTTGCTAATTCGACTGAAGTGGTTTTATGTGTGTGTGTTCGTAGTCAGTAAATCGAAAATAGAAACTCCCTTTATTAGATTACAAACAAATATCGCCACTTTGCTGAATCGATATTTCTTTTCTTGATTTTTTTTTTCTTTTAAAAAACGGCTTTCCGAAAA
Organism: Rhodnius prolixus; assembly: GCF_049639745.1. NCBI lineage: Eukaryota > Metazoa > Arthropoda > Insecta > Hemiptera > Reduviidae > Rhodnius > Rhodnius prolixus. The sequence goes on along the minus strand of NW_027411583.1, from coordinate 4,743,997 downwards.
TGAACAGTTTCCGCCAACGAAGAAAATCCTTTACCTACGATAGGAATAATACGAGATAAGGGTCGATAGAACTCCCAAACTCTTTCTCTTGTTATGGCTCTTAGCTGGAGAGAAAGATATCTAAACTTGAGGAGTAGTTTGAAGAGAAACTAGATTTAAAGGAAGTTTCCACTGGCAATATTTAAGTAATTCACTATCTCTTCCCTTGTTTGTACGTACTGTAACCCAACTTTGTAATAGAACAGAACTAACTTCACCGTTAAATTTATTGTATTTCCAGTTTTATAGTTTTACACTAGAACAATCTGAGACTGCTACATAGAATAAGTCTCGCAGCTGGCCGGCAACAGCCCGAGTTGTTACTAAAAGTAGAAACGTGCATGAAATGCACAAACAAGAAATTTTTACCTTTGGCCGGTTTGAAAAGCGAACTGATAGGGAAGTAAAACTGACCATTCACTGTGCGAAGGGTGGAAGGGCTGCAACAGGAAGGAGCTAGGGCAAACTATTGAGAAACTGTTCAAGCATGTGCACAAACTGGGTGTTGGCTTTCTTTCGCACCGCCTTCAGTATTATCTGTGCTCTACACAATTTTTCAATCAACGCTAGCTACTAAAATCATTTTATATTTTCTTTCGTAGATTATAATCACAGCAATCGAGTCAACCGAATTGATTCTATGAAATAAAAGGTAATTTGCCTTAAAGAAGTATGGCCAGTGATAAAATGCGTAAGTACCGAATTCGATTTCGGTTGTTTAGCTATAGATGAGATTGATGTCGATGAGTAAAGCCACGAAAAAGAGATTTAAGTAGATTAGATTAGACTAAACTAGGGCGGCCTCAAAGCCTACCCCTTTGGATCTATTGTGGCTCCCCTCACTCTAAAGCTCACCCTCCAGACCCTGTCCTTTTAATCAGACTCTTGATGCTGGAGAGCGGCACTTGGATAAAGCTCACAGGCGTTGGTTTTTCCTCCCCGGAGAAGTAACATCCTTAGCCATACGAGTCCTTCGCACTGACACAACACGAAGATTTAAGTAGCTACAAATATTGGAATATTGGGATTTGATTAGGGAGACTGAAGGGCTGAAAAGAATAAAAGATAAGATTACTGACTAGGAGTGTAATGGCTAGCATTAACTATAACTTAGGAACGAGCGTGAATTGCAATAACTAACTGGGGTGAACTAAATACAAACTATACTCAAGGACAAAATTAGCGCACCACTCAGTTTTTGTTTAGTTAAAATTAAATAAATTATCTTCCGCTTTTGTGTTGGACGTACATCACTTGCCAAAAGCGATTTAGGGAGACAAGAGGTCATTCAAGAAGAGATGTACAGCAGAGAGAGAGAGAGACGATAGGTACATCCGGCACCTGGCTTTACGAAACAGGAGCATAACGAGAAATGAGATAAAAAGTCTCATAAGGCAAGTCCGAAATGTTTCCATCTCCAGCAGGACTGTTAGAAGAAGACTTAATGAAAGTAACCTTAGAGCCAGACATCCTGCTCGTGGCCCTCTCCTTACCACAGTTCACAAAATGACCAGGCTTCAGTTTGCACGTGAACATGTGAATTGGACTTAAGACAACTGGAAGAGAGTTCTCTTCACAGATGAGGTGAGAATAGGCCTAAATTCTTCAGATGGCCGTAGTTACAAATGGCTTATTTTTTCAGCCAACAATATTTTGAAAGTCCAAAATTTGCACAAATTGGAAATAATAAAAAAAATAAGGGTGGTGCGTTAATTTTGTCCATCAGTGTATTTCTAAAAGAACTGGCTAAACTGAATGACGAGTAGAGTAAGGTTGAGAAGAGAGTGTAAGAATGAATCCCCAGGGAGTAAATGCAATGTCTGGATACGATTGTGTTCCGAGCGGTGGTCTGGTGTCCTTATACAGGGTGTACACTAAAGAGAGATCGAAATTTCGGTAGATGATTCAGAGCTCTAATGGAACAAAAAATATTCTCTTCACTTTGGCCCGATTTCCAATAGTGTCCAAGATATTTCGCATTTTTAACTTTTCCGTCGATATTCGCGTTTTTCACCATAAAAACGGTCGTAACTTTTCTATCCTTTATCCTACAACAAATCTGCTTATTCCAAACGAAAGAGCATTAAATTTTCTATAAATCTGCTTAACCCAGAGCCTCAAAACGTTTCTTATAAACCATGAAATTTTTACTTTAATGTCTAAAAAAATTCGTACTCGAAGAATTCTGTAAAAAAATTTCAACTGTATTTTTGCAATGATTAATTAATCACGGAGTCACCCATTACAAGAAAAGTTGTGTATTTATTGAGCTTCAAGACCATATAGAATTTTTGTTTTTAATATTACGCTAACCCGAACAGAGTGCAAATGCAAAAAACTGGGGATGTTGCGTAACCGACTTTTCACTGATATCAAATTATTAATTCACTCGTATTTTAATTTTTTGAAGAGCAACAAAAAGAAAATTAATCCTTTTTTAGTTTTGAACAATTATTATTTAATAAAACGGAAGTAAAAAATACGGCAGCAATAAAACACAGACAAAGATAAAATTTGCAAAAGGTAGGTTGCCTATCTAAAATCGTTAAACAAATTGTTCGAATTGCCCCAGAATTGATTCTTAACTGATTCTAACAACCTGGAGATCGTCAGTGCACAGTCAACGGTCCGGGTATCAATAACGTTGACACCTTATCGTAATTATCTAACTATGAGAACCAACCAAACATTCAGCTAGTCAAGATCCCTGAACCCGAACACCAGACCTACAGAATAAACAGCTGTAACTGAATCTAATCTCCTCACTACCACAAACAATCCATCATGAGATGAATGATGGATCATTCTTTTTGTATCTCATAAATTGTATAAATTGAATAACTGATCTGAAAAACCGTTGAACTCGCTGAACCCGTTAACTTTTATTAAAACAATACACTAACTAGATGAGCCACAATAATAACAGAAAGGGAAGGGATTAGCTATGAGGTTAGCATACTGGACTCCCACGCGGAGGTCCCGGGTTCGAATCCAGCAGCTGACCCTTAGATTTTCTCTTCCTAGGAGCTTCTTACAGCTCACTGTCCGGTGATGGACAGTGTTGTCTGTAACGAGAGAACACTGTCCGGAGGCCGGCAGTGCACTGGAAAAAGCTCCGGGCGCTAATGACCTCAGCTGTTGATGCGCCAAAAAAAAAAAAAAAAAAAAAAAAAAACAGAACATTCTTCTAACACTAATATGCAATTTAAATATAACACAATATCAAAACGCTCGAACTGAAAGATATACGATCATTTTAGAGTAAAAATTATGCCAATTATATGGAAAATTTTTAAAAATAAAACATTTTATACTTACAAAATAAAAAGCACAAAACCATGGGCATGTTTATGATAACAATATCTACACGTGTAACGCGATATACGTAAGTAGTTCAGGTGTGAAGCTGGTTATCCATTTCCAAGATGCCATCCAGATACACAGGGTGACCAGAGTTATATGCTCCACCCACTTTTTTTTTTTAACGACGGGAAATTTCGAAAAAATAAAAAACACGTATTTAATCATTTTTAGTCTAGTTTATTTTCAGTGATTGACCCATTTTTTTAAACCCTTGTATCTCGAGATACAGCATCCATCTTTTGTTTTTCAAATGGAACGTTATATTTTTTGTTGCATATTTTTGTAGTAATTGAGCTCCTAAAAACAACAAATTTTTTTTTGAAATCGGTTAGGTTTTTCAAAAGTTATGGGTATTTAAAATATGAAAATCAAATTTCAGTTTACTGTCAAAATTTCGTTATTTTTTTAAAGAATCTATTCAAACTGGGCACAACCAACGGATAGGCAAGCCAAAACTCTGGACTCCCACGCTTTGCTTGTAGCAGCACTTATAGTGGCGAAGTCAAGATCTAGGCAGGCTAGAAGTATTCGACGTTCAGGTTGTTTTTTTCTACAAACGTTTGGTGTGAAGTTTTAGGAAATCAACTAATCGGTCCATACTTCTACAGAGAGAACTTAACTGGTGCAAGGTATCTAACTTTTTTTAAAGAGACATTTTGCCAGTTCTACTTGAAGATGTTCCTCTACAACGTCGACTAGATATGTATTTTCAACAAGATGGTTGCCCGGCACATAATGCGAGAGTGGTTAGAGGTTAGCTGGACAGAAATTTCCATGAAAAGTGCTTAGGGACTCATTGTCCCATCCAATGGCCACCTCGATCTCCGGACTTAACCCAAATGGACTATTTTTTGTGGGGATACCTAAAAAAAAAAAGTGTAAAGTATCCTTAATCCCGTGGCTTCAGACGATGATCTGAAACGTCGAATAACTCAAGCCTGCCTAGATATTGACTTCTCTACCATAAGTGCTGCTACAAGCAGAGCGTGGGAGTCTAGAGTTTCAGCTTCCCTGCGTTGATTGTGCCCAGTTTGAACAGATTCTTTATAAAAAATTACGTAATTTTGACAGTAAACTGAAATGTGTTTTTCATATTTTAAATTACCATAACTTTTGAAAAATCTAACCGATTTAAAAAAAAATTCTTTTGTTGTTTTTAGGAGCTCAAATACTACAAAAATATGCAACAAAAAATATAACGTTCCATTTGAAAAACAAAAGTTGGATGCTGTATCTCGAGATACAGGGGTTTAAAAAAATGGGTCAATCACTGAAAATAAACTAGACTAAAAATGATTAAATACGTGTTTTTTATTTTTTCGAAATTTCCCGCCGTTAAAAAAAAAGTGGGTGGAGCATATAACTCTGGTCACCCTGTATATATATATCATCTTCACATACGAGAATATAGCATTTTGCAGAGGAAGATTTGGTGGAGTTTTTAAATGGAAAATATCGCTCTATGGTTTTGTTTGGCAGAAATATATATATATATTTTTAAATTATTTTTGCTAATGTAAGGAGAAGGAATCGTAAGCATACTCAATTTTGGAGGCGGGTCTAGCCTATAACCGCCAAACATACTTCACTGTAAATTTCTCATATTAACAATTAAATAAAATCCAAGGCCTAGACTAGTACCGCAATACATCTTAGCTTTGCAGGTTTAGCCTATAACCGCCTAACATACTTTACTGTAAATTTCTCATATTAACCATTAAATAAAATCCAAAGCCTAGACTAGTACCGCAATACATCTTAGCTTTGCAGGTCTAGCCTATAACCGCCTAACATACTTTACTGTAAATTTCTCATATTAACCATTAAATAAAATCCAAGGCCTAGACTAGTACCGCAATACATCTTAGCTTTGCAGGTTTAGCCTATAACCGCCTAACATACTTTACTATAAATTACTCATATTATACATTAAATAAAATCCAAGAACTAGACTGGGAATCGAACCCAGTAAGGAAGGATTCAGTTCAATACAAACACGTTATAAAATATTCCTTGAGGTGAATAAAAAGTCCCAATTATTTTTTTAAATATCCCCCTCGAAAGAACATTTTAAAATTACACTACAGGAATTTAGAAAATATAAGTTGTTAGATTTTAAATGTTTGCACACCCTTGCAATGTTTTTCTACATCCGCTAACATCAAACGTTTGTCGTTTAAATCTGTAATGCTTGTAAAGAGAAAATTCATGTCACCTTAACCAATTCCTCTATGACAAAATTATAAACTGTTTCGGAGCAAATATAAGAAGAAATCTAGAACTTTATAAATAAACTTTCGGAAATGAGATTTGCATCACAGAATTAGCCGCTTGGCTATTTTAAGAACGTTGATCCATCTCTTCTGCAACTTTGCCGGGAGAGTTCTTATTGCCACTTCTCTTGATTAGTACCAATATAAACCGAGAAACGCAATACATTTCCCGAAGTCGCATAAGTGTCGTAAATATTTCAATTTTCTGTTATTTAAGAAGCCACCATGACCACTTTCCGTTACTTCTCTATGGCTTCCATGCCATATTTCATTATTTATAGGTATTTCCCGTTTGGCAAAAAAAGAAAAAAAAGCGAATTTAAAGTATTCGTTTTCAAGATTTTTGTACCTTTTATTATTAATATAAATGTGGATTATTCGAAGCTTTTTCTTGCACAGAACAGAACTGAAGAGATAAAATATACAGTAAATAATTAAAAATACAAGAGGTCACAAGAATAATAGTTATTTATTTAACAAGTGTGGAAAGTAGTACTTTTCCTCACGCGAGGCAGGGTTTGCACGCAAATTGTCGAGTGTGAGGAAAATACTTTACACTAGAGTTAAATATTATATTTTTTCTGCAACCATTTATTAACTAATAAAATTAAAAATTTCATTTTTACAGTCTACAAAAAGTAATTTATTTATTATAAACATTTATTGTTATATTACAATTATTTACATTACTTACGTATTTACATTACTTATTACATTTTCTGCTGTTTCTTTTATTGAAGGAGGAGTGTTTTCTAAACAGGCATCACTAGAATCCATTTTAAATTTCTATAAGGTAACACTATAACCTTTTTAACTGTTATAATTAAAAATATCTAATTATTTATTAAAGTATTATTTTTATTTCTATATTCCTTTCAATTTTTACTTTATTTTTTAATATTCGTTTTTTAATTATTTAAATAAAATAAATTTAAATAAGCTTATTAGAGTTTTACAGAAAATATTTATGTTAATAACAAAACTTCTTATATCAAGGAAGCACAATAAAGTTTTTCCACTCACTTGTGCGGAAAGTGACACTAATGGGAATTTCCCTCCACTAGTGTGGGAAGTTGGGCATTACACAGCTGATTTTAATTGAGTAATGAGAACTTCCCTACATGGTTGCAGAAAAATATAATATACAGTAACTGTCACTGGCGGGGGAAAGCAAAGTGGCCGCTGTTTGGAGGTGGTCGTTAGAAGGAGGTAGGCAAGTTTCATAATGAAAAAATATGGGTTTTTTTTTCCAAACATCTATTTAAAAATTGTTTATTATTAATAGATTTAAAAACGTTCATAATTGCATAATTATTGCAGCTATATGATATGCATCAAGTTTTTCTTAATTATCCAAAAAATTTATCAAAAAACTACATATTATTGACTTAATTAATAATTTTTATAATTATCATCACATTTATTCATAACAATAATAATTTATGGTAAAATTATCATCATACTATCATCTATTATTAGAAAAATAGAACAAACCTTTCGGCAAGTTGACGATGGCTCGATTTGGTTTTTGCAAAATCTTCCAACACATTTATTTTCTCTTCTAGAGTTAAACCACTTTCGTTTGAGAGACATATTATAGGAAAAAATAATATTGTTCGTCCAAAGTTATATTGAAAAATGATTAAAATGGTACAAGATGTATGGAGCTTATATAGGAAACTTTAGGGAAAACCAGAAAAAAAAAAAAAAAAAAAAAAACTTGAGAGGGGATTATTATTTTTTATCGCCGCGTCAATCGAACTTTTAATAATAAGGTGGTCGTTGATGGGAGGTGAAACATGTAATCCGTTCCCCCAAAAAATCAATGTCCGTGGCCGCTATGTAGAGTGTCCGTTAGACGGTGGAGGTTCTTTTATATAGAAAGTGTATAGGGGTAAAACGGGGAAATCCAAAAACTGTCCGTAAATAGAGGTGGTCGCTAGTGAGAGTGTCCTTTATGGGAGGCTCGACTGTAGTTTCTAACTTAATGCAATAGCCGATCAATATTTACTGAAAATTTTCCAGCTAAAATAAAATCAATCCCAGTAAACTAACGGAGAACTTAAAACCCCATTTTACAATATTGTAAAGTTTTTCCCCCCAAAAAAAACCTTACTTACACAACTAATGCCTGCCACTAGTTATTAAATAATATGGGTTTGATTAACTAATAAAACTCGCTAAAGTTGTAAGTAATAACCTGATTTATTAACACGTTAACATTACTCACATTAACATTTACAAGCAACTAACGCTATTCATTACAGTCACCATTTACAACAGTCACAACAGTTTACTGTTACTTACTCACTTCGTAACGCCACAAAACTGTTCCTCGACTGACCACTGGTCCGCACTGCACCGAATTGCACTAGTCTCAGCTACACTAACACAGCTCTACTCATCAACTGACTAATTGCCCAACTAGCTACCACTGAAGCACTCCGCAACACTGACTCTCCAAGACTAACTCATAAACTTGACTAATAACTATAAACTCTAATAACTCCTTAAAACTTGCTTGAAAACTTAATTGAAACTTAATTGAAAACTGCTTAAAAACTCGATTGAAACTCTATGATTGAAACTGCTTAAAAACTGACTTCTCCAGCTATGTCTGCCTCCTTTTAACTGCGTGCCTCCCTCCAACTGGGACTGCCCTCCTCCAACTCTCTGAGCATAAGTTTCCACGCCCTCCTGACGTTCATTGGCTGGAGAAAACATACTGCCACCACCTCAGCTGTGAGCCGCCTCCTCCCATTCTCCGTCTCTCTCCAACACCGTCTGTCTCACTCTCACCTGTCAATCACAGGCTGGGAAACACATATGCCACCACCCCAACTGAGGCCTTTCTCTTAGCTGGCTTTTACACAGGTCACTACTCCTTGAACAATCTAGCCCTTGCCTTTCTAGTTCAAGTAAAGACCGGCCCTTTTGTCTACACAGTGGTGGCCTGTTACCGGCTTTAGTCGCTTAACCCCTAGAACAATCTAGGCCTTTCTTTTCTGCCACAATTAGATACCGCCCCTTTTGTTTATGCAGTGGCGGCCTGTTACTGACTTTGGTCGTTCAACCTCTAGAACAATCTAGGCCTTTCTTCTCCGCCCAGGTCAACTTCGTTACAATATTAACAACTAAAAGGGTTTCCCAAGATCCCATTAACAAGACTGCAAGACTATCATTGCCATTTGAGGGAACAATAGTAAGCGACTAATTGTAAGCCCTTAGATTATTCTCTGTTCGGAGGCCTAGCAGAACTGCAATTGGTAATAATCTTTATTCACTTTATATTGTGTTAATTTAACCCAATAATTTCTCTAATCAGCAATTAGGTGGATGGAAAAAGCTATCTTTGCAAAGAAATCTATGGGAGAAATATCTACCAAACGAGTCTAACAAAGATGCCGAAAGGAGAAAATACTGAAAAATAAAAAAAAATGAAAAATATTGAATATATAATTCTAAATTTTATTTATTTACATTCAGGATTAGATTCAGGCACCACATGAAATATAGTACAAGAATCCTGTTGGAAGATATTTTACCAACACTTCCCAGTAACTGCTAACATCTTGTTGGGAGAAATGCTTTACACCTCTAAGGAAACTAGAACCCTCTAAAGAATGATGGTTTAAGCCGCTTAAGAACGTGGCCCCAAACCCAAAGTAGCCGAGGGTGGAAAAAAATACTCAAAAGGATTGTCTGAAGGATAAAAAAAAAATCTATCCTCCCTTTCTAGTGAGATACTAAAAACATTTCCTAGAATTTTACTTTCTCTTACCAACCGTAAATGCAAGTACTGTGATCGTGCCATAATATATCCCAGAAATAGTCGCTTTTGAATGCCTGCCCAGGGTCCAAAAAAGATAAGTGATTTCCAGAAATTGCCTACAGTCTAGTGGCAGGGATTGCCGTCAAATCCACTCTTTGTGGAAGTATTTCGCAGGTGCATCTTATGATCTAGGAGAAAACAATTCAGCTGCACATATTTGCTGTGATGTGCACACAGACTAATGCTTAAATTGAATTGAGTTCTTTTCAAGACAAATCATCCCATTATCGCATACTTAATCAGTAAATCATACAGAATGTTAAGATGCGATAAGCGCATGTGCAACATGCTTAAATAGGAGAAAAAACAATAACAATTGCAATAAGCAGGTTTAGTTGAATAATGTGATTTAATTTAATAAAGATTTTTAGCATCATTACTTTTTAGGAATCTTATTAAGTGCGAGAATTGTAAAAGTAATTTTTAGTAATTACAGTAATTAACTTCAGTTTTGAAAGTAATTATGAAAAGAATGTTTGCTACATTAAATTTTCTTTGAGGAATGATATTAATCACTTGTGGGTTGAACATTGAGACAGAGATATACAGCAGCCCGCCATCTACCTGAGCACTCACAACAACAGCATTATAACAGTGAATAAGGTAACACCATCACACCTTCTACCATTGAACACAACCCCCTCTGTGAAAAAGGGGATGTAGCGAGAACATTCCTTTAGCCACTAGGTAGAGGGAGTGAGAGGGAGAGAAATAGCGGCGGCCCTCTTATAACTCTCAAAAAAACCAAATATAACCACACATACGCTGTAACCTGCCTCTTCATATGGCTTTCTAAAATTGCCACAGCCTTCTTTATATACCTATATATTCCCTTTCCTACATTCAACTGTTATTTATGAGCGGATAAGGACCCATACCTTAAAAATTATGTCCTTTATATATACATACTGTAGTATATAACAAGGCGGGATAACAGTGTCTCTCTCTTTTTCGGCACCTATCATCCTTTTAATGCAAAAAAAAAGTAAAAGAAATGTAAACAGTTTTGATAAGCCTTAGCCTTTACAAAGTCTTGCAGGTCAACTATTTTTTGTTCAATATAAAGAATGATTTGTTTTTGCCTTGTTATTCTAACTTGTTATAAAAAAAGAAAAATAATAAATCTTCAGAAATCTTTATAAATTCATATCAATGACTAATTCACATGTTTGTTCGTAATAATCATGAATGAATTTATTATTTAATAGGAAATGAGGAATCAGTAGGTTGTAATGCAAAAGTGCATGCAAGGCGCTGGCTGGGCAGGATAAGAAAAAAGGTAGTTAGAATGCTTAACTCCATTCTATGGAACGAATACAAGAATTACCAGCGAAAGTGAGATTAGAATCTTCAACATCAATATTTGAAGATATCCTTTTGTATGGGCCCCAAAACTTCGAGAACCTCCAAAAATCTTTAGCCTAAAATAAAAAGCAGAACTATCACTGCTTGAAGCGAAAACTTTTTAAGGTTTAGGGTTTTAAGTCTTTACTTAAAGCAGATATCACCGGGAACCCACTTTTTTTTAAATGATCTCCCCTCTCTCTCTAAAATGAGTATGAAAATAGCCATTTTATTCAAGCGAAGCTTAAAGTCGCAACTACCAATTAGGTGTCCTAGGATGGAGGCAGAAGCACAAACTAGAGGAAGCGGTGGTGGTAATATGGAACCCTTCTTTGTTTTTGACTTACCAATGCTAGAAATTCCAAACAATTGTATTGCTTTCTCTGGTAATTATTAGCTTTATTAAAACTGTCCGGTAGGACAGTTGTATAAGGGTTGACCATCAAAAACTGCACGAAAAAGTGTAACGTTGAAAAACACCCAACTTTGACAATTTTTTTCTATTTTTCTATAAAAGATAAAATTCCCAAATTTTCTTTAAATCTTACTCCAAATTCTCCTTTATAACTATAATTTTTTTGCAACCACCCAGATCTAATAGGTTTCGAGAAAAAAGTTGCCGAAAATGAGCAAAAACGGCTTTTTCAAAAAATGTTCTTGTTCTTCTTCTTCTTGTTCTTGTTCTTGTTGTTACCTTTTTTGTAAACAACGTAGCGCCTAAACGCGTGAACCGATTTTCATGAATGAGGTGTCATTCGATTCGGAACTTTATGTAGATGTGCCTTTTGGGGGTCTCGGCCCTGTACATCGAATGGGAGAGGAGTTAGCCCCCTTTATGTAAGGCCCCCTCCAAAATTATTATTACTAATTACTCTGTAAATCTTGGCCCTATTTTGATAAAATTTGGTAGGATGATAGGGTTAGGGCTCCCCTACCTAACAATAAAGCGACGATCTGCTCTTACACTTGTTAAGGGGAAGTATAGCAATCGTTTCAAATTATCGACACGTGAACCGATTTTCATGAATGGAGTGTCAATCGAATCGAAATTTTGTACAGATTTGTACTTTAAAAGTCTCGACGCTATGCCTCATAAGGAGGGGAGTTTGCCCCACCCAAATAAGGCCCTTTCTAAAACTATTATTACCAATATTTCTACAAAGCTTAACCCGATTTTGATAAAATTTAGCACGAAGAAGTGATTAAAGCTCTTCTACGTGGCTGTGAAGTGCCATCATGCTCTTACACCTACTAAGAGGAAGTACTGCAATCGTTAAAATTATCAATGAGTGAACCGATTTACATCAATGAATTGTCGTTCGATTCAAAATCTTTGCCTTTTAGAAAGAAGTACTGTAATCGCAGTTTATTTTTCTTGCTCCTCTTAAAAGGAAGTACTGAAATCGCAGTTTAATTTTGCTATTTACGTACAAATACCTTCCTATTTTATATAAAAAGGCTTTCTCAAAAAAATTGTTATTGAGGATGGTTTGGGGACCGCAACTATAACCATTCTTTAAAAAGATCTCTCCAGTGGTAGTTACGGTTCCGATTTAACACCTTATCAGGTTATAATGATAGAATAGCTTATTCCAAATTTTAAAAAAATCCAATCTGTAAAGCAGATATGTAACTTTGCTAATAGACAAAAAGGAAAATCTGTCCAAAAGGTACAAAAATCTCCTTAACAAAAACTTACAGTTTAAAAAGTTAAGTATAAGGGTTGATTAAACGCCAAAAGGTACACAAATCAGCAAGTACCCAACATTTCGTTAATACTTCATTGATATTATTTAAGTAATTTTACCGCATTAATTTTCATTAATATTTTTTAAGAATTTATTAGATGTCACATACCCTTATGCTGGCCAGTTCATTCATAATAGTTATAATTGTGATAAAATGTATATGATATCTTCGTATAAATAGGTACTTTATTTTAACTCTATTCCAAATTATTCTTCTGATTCTGAAGTTGTCACATATACATGCATGTTAAATTAGAAAAAGACAAATTTAGAGTCGGCCACTGTTTAAATTTGAATCACGGAGGATTTAAAGCAATATTTCAGTCTTGAATTCGTCTTACCGAAATATTCGTGAGGACAAATAATACACAGTTAATAACAAGTAGATTATTCAACATTATTTATTCATTTCTCAATTGTAATTTAATTTAGTTCCCCTAATTTTACTTATGGTAAAATACTGGAATAATTAGCTGTCCTAAAAATATGCATATCTTATTTATTTTATATTACATATACACAACATTGTGGGAAGAACACCTAGATGGAGAATGTAATTGAAGAAAACTATATTATTTGCGATAAAGCCAGATTAATTATTACCTATTATTATAAACGTTTGACTACTTCATACAATAACAATTACTTTAATCGAAGAATGAACTTAAACCGACGATTTTTATTTAAAAATAAAAATAAATAAAATCATTGATGTATGTTGGTGTAAGCAATTTTTAAAAAAGTTTATGAATTTTTTAGCCTCATATTTTTTTGTTTTTTATAACGTTTTCTTTTTCACCAGTGATTAATAGTTTGATTATTATAGATAAATAGATATTACAGTCAATCTAAGTTAAATGGTGTGCTACTTGAACAAATATTTTGTAGATGAAAATGGCCAGCATAAGGGTATGTGACATCTAATAAATTCTTAAAAAATATTAATGAAAATTAATGCGGTAAAATTACTTAAATTATATCAATGAAGTATTAATGAAATGTTGGGTACTTGCTGATTTGTGTACCTTTTGGCGTTTAATCAACCCTTATACTTAACTTTTTAAACTGTAAGTTTTTGTTAAGGAGTATATTAGTCTTGAGATTGTAGAAACTATTGCCATTTTTAAAGAGAAGGGAGTCTGCATCAACTTTTTGTGGGTCATTGTGGAATAAAAGAGAATGAAATTGTTGATAAACTTGCAAAGGAAGTCACCATTAGTGGGGAAATGGCTAATTATAAATTACCACACACCGATATCAAGTGTATAATTGCAAAAGCAGCACGACAAAAAATGGCAGACAGATTACAGTAATGGTAATAAAGGGAGATTCTATAAAACTCAGGCAGATCAGTTACCTAGACAACCATGGTTTAAGGGAACTGTCACTAATAAATGGGTTGTTACGACAATAAGCAGGCTGAGAGCGAACCACGCGGTGTGAGGATCGTATCTACACAGGATCAACAAAAGGTCCTCTCTCCTCTTTGCGTAGATTGCAATGAGGAGGAGGATTTCAAACATGATATGTAATAATGATATGTCCACGTTATGTGGTAGAAATGAAACGAATGTTTGACGATATATACAGGTATTCAGATGCACCATTTCGCTACGAAGACATTATATTCTCCACCAACATTTATGTGCTTAAGTCGATAGCAGAGCCAGCAATGAAATTTGAGTGTATTTAAAAGTTGTAAAATGAATGGATGAAAATGATTACAGAAGGAGTACGTGATTTCAATTTCGGTTAAGCTATAAGGATGGCAGGAATATAGAGTACTGATCCATCCATTAGTTGTAGTATATGTAAATAGTTGTATATAGTAGAGGGATGAATGTGTGAAGCGAATGTATTTATGAGTAAGAATGGAGAGTGAGTGATATTCTAGTGATAAGCACCTAGACGATGCTGGCTGTATGGCGAAAGCCAATGCCCCCAAAAAATATTATTCTTGCACTATCGCTTTCAAATTTACTTTCCACCGACCGCCAGATGAGCAACTTTCAATTTTATGAAAAAAAAAAATGAAATTGGTGCCTCTGACTTGAGTTGCAAGTAATATGGAACATCTTGGTATTTTTATTGCAACTCACCGTAGTGCCGTGGGTTTAGGTACAATGAATATTTCTGCAGCTTTGTTTTTTAGCCCCATTTTAGGTTCTTCTCCTTTTCTCCCCTAGAAAAATAAGTGATTTGCCTGTAATGCTTGCAATATGGAATCCCATGAAATTTTTCTACTGCGAGTGTGTAGAACAGTGTTCCAATATTACCAGCAGGGGTTCCATATTGCAAGCATCGCTATCTTGGATTTGATATGTCACCAAACGAAAATTAAAAGACATAAGAACTGATTCACAAATTAAAATCGCTGCAATACATCCCTTTGAAGCAATATATATAGTGCGCATAACTACCACTATTTTTGATAACAAAAAAAACAAACAACAGTTTGAACTTGCCTTCTTAAAGTTTTAAAGAATAGATAAAATTTCAAGATGAACTGAACCAACCACCTGCTTTGCACACTAGCGCTATCTAGCGACAGTTTGAGCCAGATACTGTTATCACAAGATCACTTGCTGCCCAAAATATTAATAGGGTTCCATAATACCAGCGCAGGGTTCTCCATATTACCACCAACTTCCTCTAGAATTTTTTTTTTTTTTTTAATAAATAAAAAGTAGCTAACAAGCTGCTGGATTCGAACCAGCGATCCACGCTTCATAATCCACTACACTACACCAATATCGCCCCCTACTCGTGAATGTTTGTAATAACACTGCGTGAGATTCAGTCAAAAGGCTGAAGACATATAATAATGGTTCCACCTTACAAAACATCGCTTTCGGAGTAATCGAATTTTACATTAAAAGAAAAGACTTGAAACAGGTAAGTTTTACAGAGAAATCGCATTTGTACCACAAATACATTCTTCTTTGGTTTCGAGTCCAGGGGGTTTAGGATATATACTTTTTTCCTCATCCACCAGATCCTGGTGTGTTCTCATTCTCCTTTATAAAGGATTGTTTCGGTGGTTTCTCAAAATAATTGCATAATCACAATAATCCTTTTTACTACTCAAAGAAGAGAAATAAGTATCTATAAAAAAAAGATGATTGATCCATAAGCTCTTTAACGTTCTACAGTCCAATTTAATGAAATTTAATCCAAATATAATTTGCTGCCAAAGAGATATTCAATTAACTGCCAATAAAACAAGTTCATAGATGAACAAGCACTTAAATTACACATACTCAAAAAAAATGCTCTATTCTTAAATTACAAAGATGTTAACATCATATATCATAAAAGTTCGTAAATAAAAACCTAAGCAATTTGTTCATGTAGTCAGTCAGTCATCAGTATCTTTTCATTCACCATTATGGATGTTCTAAGAGTTTTATGATGAACTTTAAACTCTCTCTCTCTCTCTCTCTCTGTGCGTGAGAGAGAGAGAGAGAGAAGAGAGAAAGAGAGCTGAAAGTAACATAATAGCTGCATCAGACATGCTGACCATTGAATGTGTCAGCAATCTGAAAACACTGCCTTCTGTCATTAAACTTGCTATTTTATAGAAAAAGATATAATTCTTTTATTTAACTTAGAACACAATTGCGTATTTCCTGTTCATCATGTTCCTTAAGAAATGTCTCATCATCAAAGAGAACCTATAAATAGTTATAGTTACTATTCAGCTGAAAAATATAAAAATAAATCTTTTTTTTTTTTATAAATTTATTTTGTTATTTACAATCTGTATAATACACTATACAATAAGTAAATAGGGAGATAGAAGTATAGAGGCGTGAAAGGCAGGAGGAAAGAAACTGCCCAGCGGCAGCACTTTCTACAGGATATTTATTTTAGGCCTTCAGACTGCGAGGAAGTCGCAGGGCCACTGGCGATTCAGACGGCGAGGAGGGTTGTCAGGAATATCAGAGGAGATGAGAGGCTGTAATAGAGGATTGGAGCAAGTGGAGAAAGCAGTATGGAATTTTTGATATTTCGTCTTGGCGAGTCGGTGTACGACTGGGAATGTTGAGGTCGTGGCGAAGAGTGAGGTTAGCCACGTAGAAAGGAGCGTCAGCTATCTGTCGGAGGAGTTTTGACTGAAATGTCTTGTACTGTCCGTATGTTTGTAGGTTTGGCTGAATCCCACAGCTCTAGCACCGTAAGTCCACGTAGGTTTGAGGATAGTACTGTATATTAATCGTTTGAGTTCAATAGGTAATTTGGAGCGTCGTCCAAGTAGTCTGTAAAGTAGTTTCGCACGTTTTGTGATTGCTTGCCTAGTGTGTGGGTTCCACGTGAGTCGCTTGTCTATGTAGAGCGCACCAGATCTGTGCCGAGGAAGAGGATTGCTGTTGAAGAAGACAGGTGGACAGGAGCCTCGCCAGAGAGTAAACGTGGCTTTTCAGTGGATTCATTTTAATCCGCCACTTCTTTGCCCAGGATTCTATTTTATGTAAGTGTGTCCTGTAACTTGTATGAAGCTGATGAAGGATGTGTACTTGTAGCTAGTATAGCTGTGTCGTCTGCATATGTACAGAACAGTGTAGAGGGTTATACATGTCTGATGTATATACTGTGTAGAGAACGGGGCCAAGTATCCTAAATTTTTAGATCAGAAACTTCTTGTCTTGAAGAAGTAGAATTGCCTTGGAAAGTTTTTTTTTCCCTAAATTTGTGTAGGATAATGTTTCGCTCGGTAATTTAGAAGTATGCTAACTTAAATTTTGCTCTAAGTCGCCTTGTGTTTGCTGAGAGTGGTTCAACAAATTTTTAGATTCTTTTTTGGAAATATTATTCCAACTATTTACTCTGAAGTTCAAAAATAAACATCTGCCGAGATAAAACGTGGTTAATTTTTTTTATCATAAACATTTTTTCAGAATAGAATCCATCATAAATGGAAGATTGGATTTTATAGGTAAATGATGGACAGAAATGGAATGAAACCAGAAAGTTATATTAAGACTTGCAGTCGACACGGTAATCTTGAATAGAGCAAACTTAGTCAGCAGCAGTAGTATATCTTGATGGTGCACCGTCCACCATACAAAACACCATAGGAATGCGGACCTCATGGTGAGATGAGGTTCAAGAATAGGAGGGGAGAGGAAAAAAACTCGTCGGAAGGGCCACCGCTTGGTTCTTCTTCAGAAACTACCACCACAAAGAGATCTCCCAGTGTTTTGTGGGGAATTGTCAGTGATATTGTTACGTGTTAGGCTCGGCTTCATAACCATAGCCCCGGCTTCTCATCAACGCGCATTCTATCACTATATAGCCTGGGTCTTTCCTTTGCTTCCTTCACCTTATACCAATACCTACACAAGGGAGGCCAATGCCCTTTTCCATTTTTCTTTACCCTGGTCAACTCCATCTTTTTTTTTTCCTCCCCTTAAAGTCGCTCCTTCTCTCGTTCTTTCTCATACCATCAATGAATTAAGAGGCAACAAAAACTGGGACAGCCTACCTGAGAAGTATATCTATTACATTATCTAATTTATTGTCCTAATTGGAGTTTAGAGACAACTTACTTCTTGTAGATCATAGTGCAAGATTTCCAAGTGATTCTCTTGTTATTATTTTTTTTTTAATTGTGTAATAACTACATAAATAAATACTAAGTAATAAAAGCAAGCAAAAGCATAAAAATTATATAGTTGTTGTTAATTCTTTTTGGTGACTGATTCATAGTTCACCATTTAAACAACATATACGCAAACTTACTACAAAATATTTGACAATTGGCAACATTGACTTCCACACAACCTAACACATATCACACTCAGTCCATGAACAGACAAGACAGAAGACACACCAACCCTCTAATGATGTAAAATATTACTTTATAAACTAGGTAAATAATTTTTGTAAATTTCATTATATTCTACATATTCGTTTTGACAGAATCATTGTTAACTATCTGTAAACATGTTCCACAGCCCTGAAGATGACCTAGTCCCTAGGTCGAAAGCTCGGCAAAATAAATTTTACTCGACTGAAATGGCAATTATTTTTTCATTCTAAAAATTATATAGTTTAATTGCATTGTAAATTGATTTTGATTGTAATTCTGAGCAAGAAAGTTACTCCATTTCCAAAAATATAAAAGGAAAATTCTATTCATCCATTCAACCTTCAATTCCAGTAAAACCGTGGTACAATCAATATACCGAGGGTAGACGATTCTACAGAACGATCTGCAGTTTAAGATTCAATCATAATTATTCACCACATCATTTGGCGCGGATCGGAATCTAAATAAATTCTTCATGTACATGGGTCGTCACTATTTTAAAATTACTTTTTGATCTTCGTGCACGTGGCCAAGGGGTGACATTCGTCTGGGTGCCAGGACACATAGGTGTGTCCGGCAACGAAAGAGCAGATCAGGCTGCTAAACAAGCTGCCTCTACTACCTCTGAAGATGTCATCCCTGTACGTCCTACTGATTTACAAGCCTATATGAAACTTATTATAAATAGAAAGTGGCAAGTTCAGTGGGACAACACTAATGAAAAACTAAAAGATATAAGGCCACGTGTGCTAAATGCCAAAGTCGAGAATTACCCGCGGCATGAATCAGTGATTCTAACAAGGCTAAGGATTGGTCATACACGTCTGACACATGGGTACCTCCTCATTGCCGAAAGAAGGCCGAGGTGCCCGCGATGCCGAGAAAGGCAGACAGTGTCGCACGTGTTGGAAGGGTGTCAGGCACTGCGAACACAGAGAGAAACAGCAGGCCTGCCACATGACAAGCGCGTTATCCTTCAAGAGGGTTCTCCTTACATCAGGAGGCTATTTACGTATCTAAAACAAATTAATTTATATTTTAAAATTTAGGTTAGTGATTAGGTTAGTTTATAGGTTAGTTCTTTTAAAGGGGAAAGGAATATCGAGTACTTTCCCCTAGTGTGAATGCTTAGGATGAGTGTATTATATTAAGGTGAGAATGTATTTATTGGCATGAATGTATTTATTGGCGTGAATGTATTTATTGGCACGAATGTATTTATTGGCGTGAATGTATTTATTGGCGTAAACGTATTTATTGGCGAGAAAGTCGTATGTATGTTTAGGTTAGGTTTTTTATCTCGGGGTTGAAAGAAATTTTATACGAGTATTTCAACCCCATTAGGTTAATTATATTTAGTTCTAGTTTATTTTGGGATGTGCAGGAATATTAGTTCAAAGTACTGCACATCCAACTGCTAGTAGAGTAAATAGCCTCCTCGGACTTAGTATTAGCAAAGCCCAAGCAAATAGTAAACATAGAAATGATAATACTTTTGGTTTTGCCTACAATAAATATAATAGAAAACATCTAAAATTATTAATTCAGATTTAGTTATGTATTGTAAAATTTAGTTTATTTAAGGGATGGCACAATGATGTTCCACACTCCCCCTCGTCGACAATGTCGATGAAATAAGAGGGGATGTGTGGAGACAATCTTGCGGACCCAGGCTCCACCCGACCTTGCTAAGCAAGGTGTAGTGTTTGGAAGCTATGGGTCTGCACACGTGTCATCCCAGCTCGAGTAGTATTTGGAAAGTGAAAAGAACATTATTAGTGCCCCGTAGGGGGGAGTGGACTAGCCACTTCTTCAGGGAGCTTGGCGTCCCTGCGGGTATCCCAGTCTAACAACACTTCAACACACACACACTGACACCCCTTAACACTTGCACACTACACTTACGACCTGCAGAGGTAGTTGCTGTGTGCAGCTACTTGGGTTTAGCGAACCCACAGGTAAACTCGAGCTCCCCACCACACATACTCATTTACACCTTAACATTCACACTATACAGACGCCTACACACACTGCACGAACAAGGACACGCACTCGTCGAGAGCCAGAGTATAAATATCTCTCCCTCGCGTGCCGTGGCGAGGCTTTGGGGCTAGGGTGGAAAAGAGGATCCTGGGCATTGAGGGAGACGTTGACCTGCGGGCAGCTTATCCCAACACATGTCTTTGGCCTCGGCTTCACCCGAGAGCTCCACCTGGAGGATACCCCTACTTCAGGAAATCGGTTAGGGAACACTGTCTCAGACAGGTTCCTAGGGGTAGGAAGGGGGTCGCGGGGGCACGGGTCGGTACCTGGTACCGGAACGTTGTCTTCCGCGGCACCGGTCTATGTCGAAGTGCGATGGTCTACCCGGATAGTAACCGGGTCCACTTGAGCGTCCGAGGAGGCGGGACCACGTACTTCGATGAATTTATATGATATCAGTATGGATATTCATATTAATTCAGGGCCTAGCCCACCAATCCTCCTCTCCCAAAATCCTAACCCTTCTCCAAATAACCTTCCCACCCAATCAAACCCTAATCCAACCCAAAACCCATCCACTAATCCTCTGACCAATCCCCCACCCCAACCAATTGTCTTTACAGGTTTACGACACGGCATGGAACAGGACAACTCAATGGAACATTCAACATCTGGGATGCAGGTTACACTGCAACCCTTCAGCCCTTCTTCCCCGCCAAGGAAGAAAGCCAAGGGCGGCCACCAGAAAGGTAAGGAGATTTTTAAATTTGTAGATTTTGAATCTGATAATTGGGGAAGATTTTTTGTTATCAAGAGGAAAGAAGGCTCATTCTCAAACGAATGCTCCTTCAAATTACATAAGTTTTTGAAAAGTGTACTGGGCAAAACCAAAAGTATTAGAAAGCTTGGCGATGGCTCCATTTGTGTTGAAGCGGATAACCGCTCCCAAATAGGGGCCATTCTTAACTTGCAAAAATATATGGATGCTGAAATAGAAGCGGGCCCACACAAGCGCCTAAACACCTCTCAGGGTGTGATCACTTGTCGGGATTTTTTGAACAGTGAGTTAGAAGATATTAAAGAGGGTCTGGCTGATCAGGGCGTGATAGAAGTGAGGCGGATCAAGCGGAGACTGGATGGTTCCTTAGTGGATACCGCCTCCCTTGTCCTCACATTCGACCGCCCGAGACCGCCACAAACGGTAGAAGCTGCTTTCTACAAGTTGAAAGTACGCCCTTACGTCCCATCTCCTATGAGATGTTTTCAATGTCAGAGGTTTGGACATACCTCCATGAAATGCAAGGCTACCGAAGCGGTGTGCGTGTGTGGGAAACCCAAACATGAGGGCGAATGCACACCGCCGATAAAATGTGTAAACTGTGGCGGAGATCATAATGCCAGATCCTCGGGGTGTCCGATCTTAATAAAAGAAAAAGAAATTCAGAAGGTGAAAACAATACAACAATTGCCCTATCATGAGGCAAGGGCTATTGTTGAAAGCAGTTCGTATGTTACGAAAGAACTTTCATATGCAGAGAAACTGAGGACACCCCAGACAGTGGCACACAGACTTCCAACCCCTGCAAACCCACAGGGGCATTTAAAAAATGGCCCTTCCCCGGCCTCAAGGGGAGCTTTTACTGATTTGGGAGAAATCCCACCATTTACTTCCTCCCCTACTTTAAAGGGGACCATTATAACGGTGGGAGAAATCTCACCACCAAAACAAAACGCCCCTCATGGGGCATCGGTAGCCGAAAGGCTACCATCTATCACTCCCACTACCAGTGGAAGTGACTCAAAGGTGGTGTTACCACCTAAAACAACGCCTTCCTCCGAAGGGGAGTGGAAGGTGGTAAGTCCACCTAAATACTCTACCAGGAGGAAGCGTGTAGGCTTGAAGATGCCTCCTCCTTATCCAGTAGGTATAAGGGGGAAGAGCAGTAAACCTAAAGGACAAACTTCTTCTGGCCAAAATGTCCATTCCCCCAAGCAGCAATGGCAGCTAATGGGGACGGATATTGAGGCCTCTGAATCGGAGGGTGGTAACATTTCCGACCACCCCCCAAGAAGAAGAAAAAGGGGCTGGCCTAAAGGCAAGCCTCGAGATAAGTGTGCCACTGATTGACAAGTGATCATGAGTCTCTCTTCAGCATCCATGTATTTTGTTACTAAAATCTCAGTAAGCATAACGAATTCATTCGGAATTATCCTGCCACGTGTGGTCACATCGAACTATCAAAATGTGTGAGTCTATCATGCAATGGAACATGCGGGGCTACATGAGTAATGTGGAAGGGTTACGCCGAATGGTGGCGGAACACCGACCATTTGGGTTGTGCCTCCAGGAAACTAAGATTAGACCGGTGCAATCCATTCGAATCCCTGGATACAAAGTATACAGCAAAGAAGTGCAACCTGCCCCAGGTGGGAGGGCGCGCGGCGGAGTGGCCGTCTGTGTACGGGATAATATACCCAGCCAGCGGCTATCTCTCCAGACTAATTTGCAAGCAGTTGCCGTGCGCCTTACTACACCACTGCAGATCACATTAGCCAGTATTTACTTGCCAGATATATTCTGGCGAAGAAGTGATCTGGAGAATCTACTCTCGCAGCTGCCTGCCCCAGTGTTGCTGATGGGAGACTTTAACTCTCACAACACTTTATGGGGTTCAGCTAGAACTGATGCACGAGGTAGGGCTCTTGAGGAGATTATAGACAATTCTAATCTGATGTTCCTCAACAGTGGTGAAGCTACACATTTTAACGCACACTCGGGAGGCTTTAGCGCAATTGACCTGAGTGTTGCTACTCCCACCATTGCTGTTCGCTTAAGATGGACCACACTAGATGAACTATACCACAGTGACCACTTCCCTATCTTACTATCAAGCTCCATCTCCAGGACGCCCTTTGTGATACCCTGGAGATACGACATCCAAAATGCAAATTGGCCTGCTTATGCACAAAATGTGGTGACTCCACCCCTAACCGGGGATGCCACCCTTGATGCAAAAAGGTTGACAAGATCGCTGGTGCAAGCAGCCGAAGGTACCATTCCTAGGATTGGCGGGAAAGTCGCAAGACTCCCCGTTCCCTGGTGGACTCCGGAATGTAAGGCTGCCAACGCAGCAAAAAAGCAGGCCTTTAATAGATTTAAAAGGTATCCGACAGAACAAAATTTAATTAGTTTTAAAAGATTAAGAGCCAGGGAGAGGCGTTTAATAAGGCATTTAAAAAAGGAAACTCTCACCTCATACGTGTCGACGATTTCCACATCGTCGACTTTGAAGGAGGTGTGGGATAAAATAAGAGCTCTCTCTGGTGGTTGCAAATATCCGTCGATACCAGTTCTAAAACGAAATGATGTCGTCGTCACCGAGCCCAAAGAAGTAGCAGAAGTATTGGCTGGGCACTTTGCACAAGTGTCCAGTTCACAAAATTACCCTGCGGAATTTCTAAGGCGAAAAGGTGACGTGGAGCAGCAGTCACTCGACTTTGAAATCGCCATTGATGAATCCTACAACGCTCCGCTGACCATGCAAGAACTAGAAAACGCTTTAAAGAAATGCAAGAATACAACTCCAGGAGTGGATGGAATCCCATATGCTATGTTAAAATACTTGAACATAACCGGAAAGGTAAACCTGCTAAAATTATATAACAGCATATGGGAGACCGGACAATACCCTGATGGTTGGCGGGAAGCGATAATTATACCGATCCCTAAAGAAGGAAAAGACCCTAGC
Organism: Rhodnius prolixus; assembly: GCF_049639745.1. Lineage (NCBI taxonomy): Eukaryota > Metazoa > Arthropoda > Insecta > Hemiptera > Reduviidae > Rhodnius > Rhodnius prolixus. Next base: position 4,719,854 of record NW_027411583.1, on the reverse strand, counting down.
GACCCCTCTAGTTATAGGCCCATATCATTGACCACCTGCTTGAGTAAGGTTCTCGAATCTATGGTCAACTATAGATTAGTATATGTGTTAGAAACAAGAGGACTTTACAGCCAGCATCAAGCGGGATTTCGCAGGTATCGTTCCACGTTGGATCAGATGAGCCACCTTGAGGTCTACGTACAAAACGCATTTATGCGTAGGGAGCACGTTCTGGCCGTGTTCTTCGACCTCGAGAAGGCTTATGATACCACGTGGAGACATGCGATCCTGCGGAAGTGTCACGATTGGGGTTTGAGAGGGAACATGCCGAGGTTCCTTCGTGGCTTTTTAGAGTCGCGAAGGTTCCGAGTACGCCTGGGGTCGGTCCTTTCGGACCCACACGTTTTAGAAAATGGAATACCTCAGGGATCGGTATTAAGTGTTACATTGTTCACAATGGCGATAAACAGTCTAGCTGATGTTGTAGCAGATCCGCTTCAAATTTCATTATATGTTGATGATTTGGCAATGTATTTATCAGGAAGGGATCTTTGCGAAGTTGGAGAATCGCTACAACAGGCAGTAGACAGAGTGGCTGCAGAGGCTTCCAGGAACGGATTTAAATTTTCGAAACTTAAGACGGTGTGCCTACATTTTTGTCGCTTAAGGCATGATCATGTCCCTCCAACACTGTTCTTGGATGGCACACCAATTCATTATAAAGATAGCGTTCGTTTCCTGGGCCTCATTTTTGATAGTAAGCTATCCTGGCAGGAACATATTGAACACACTTCTACAAAAGCAAGGAGAACCCTCGATATCTTGAAATTTCTTGGAAGTTATAAATGGGGGACCGAGCGGGAGATCTTGAAACGAATCTTTATATGTCTTACCCGCTCAAAACTTGAATATGGAGCCCCTGTTTACAGTTCAGCGCGCAAGTCACGCCTGGCGCTATTAGACAGAGTTTATAATGAAGGTATTAGATTATTTACAGGCGCCGTCCGGACCAGTCCTCTACAGAGTCTTTATGTGGAGTCGGGGATGTTGCCTCCTCAGTTAAGAAGAGAGCAGATTACCCTGACTTACACCGCCGGAATATGGGGGAAGCGCTTTCTTACCTTATTCCCTACCATATTCGAGAGCCTACACGATGAAGAGTTTCGTAACCAACGCTCGCGGACGCGACCCCTTAATATCCGAGCTAAGGAAATCTTAGCTGCAGAGGGTATAGAATTAGGAGAAGTTATGGGTTGGGGCTTTGCACCCCACCCTCCATGGTTACTGCCCTCTGCGCGCGTCCGCATGGACCTGGCAATATTCAAAAAAGATGATACACCGCCCGTTGTCTATAGACAAAGACTATTAGAATTAATGAATGCTTATTATGATTCTAGACCTGTCTTTACGGACGGGTCCAAAACAGACAACGGTGTTGGTAGCGCTGTGTACACCGATGGAGTTTCCCTTAGTTGGACACTCCCTCATTACGCGTCGGTGTACACGGCAGAGACGTATGCACTTTGCCAGGCTCTAAAGTTAATAAAAGATAATCATTATAATAAATCGTTGGTATTGACAGATTCGTTAAGTGCGATAATGGCTCTCCGGGATCAATTCTCGACGGACCCAATGGTCATCACCATCTTTAAACTACTTTTTGAACTTCGTGCACGTGGCCAAGGGGTGACATTCGTCTGGGTGCCAGGGCACATAGGTGTGTCCGGCAATGAAAGAGCAGACCAGGCCGCTAAAGAAGCTGCCTCTACTACCTCTGAAAATGTCATCCCTGTACGTCCCACTGATTTACAAGCCTATTTGAAACTTATTATAAATAGAAAGTGGCAAGTTCAGTGGGACAACATTAATGAAAAACTAAAAGATATAAGGCCACGTGTGCTAAATGCTAGAGTCGAGAATTACCCGCGGCATGAATCAGTGATTCTAACAAGGCTAAGGATTGGTCATACACGTCTGACACATGGGTACCTCCTCATTGCCGAAAGAAGGCCGAGGTGCCCGAGATGCCGAGAAAGGCTGACAGTGTCGCACGTGTTGGAAGGGTGTCAGGCACTGCGAACACAGAGAGAAACAGCAGGCCTGCCACATGACAAGCGCGTTATACTTCAAGAGGGTTCTCCTTACATCAGGAGGCTATTTACGTATCTAAAACATATCAATTTATATTTTAAAATTTAGGTTAGTAATTAGTTAATCTATAGGTTAGTTCTTTTAAAGGGGAAAGGAATATCGAGTACTTTCCCCTAGTGTGAATGCTTAGGATGAGTGTATTATATTAAGGTGAGAATGTATTTATTGGCATGAATGTATTTATTGGCGTGAATGTGTTTATTGGCACGAATGTATTTATTGGCGTGAATGTATTTATTGGCGTAAACGTATTTATTGGCGAGAAAGTCGTATGTCTGTTTAGGTTAGGTTTTTTATCTCGGGGTTGAAAGAAATTTTATACGAGTATTTCAACCCCATCAGGTTAATTATATTTAGTTCTAGTTTATTTTATAATATTAGTTCAAAGTACTGCACATCCAACTGCTAGTAGAGTAAATAGCCTCCTCGGACTTAGTATTAGCAAAGCCCAAGCAAATAGTAAACATAGAAATTATAATACTTTTGGTTTTGCCTACAATAAATATAATAGATAAGATTTAAAATTATTAATTCAGATTTAGTTATGTATTGTAAAATTTAGTTTATTTAAGGGATGGCACAATGATGTTCCACACTCCCCCTCGTCGACAATGTCGATGAAATAAGAGGGGATGTGTGGAGACAATCTTGCAGACCCAGGCTCCACCCTACCTTGCTAAGCAAGGTGTAGTGTTTGGAAGCTATGGGTCTGCACACGTGTCATCCCAGCTCGAGTAGTATTTGGAAAGTGAAAAGAACATTATTAGTGGGCGCTAATGGCCAAGGCAGTCGATGCGCAAAAAAAAAAAAAAAAAAAAAAAAAAAAAAAAAAAAAAAAAAAAAAAAAAAAAAAAAAAAAAACATTATTAGTGGGCGCTAATGGCCAAGGCAGTCGATGCGCCAAAAAAAAAAAAAAAAAAAAAAAAAAAAAAAAAAAAAAAAAAAAAAAAAAAAAAAAACATTATTAGTGGGCGCTAATGGCCAAGGCAGTCGATGCGCCAAAAAAAAAAAAAAAAAAAAAAAAACATTATTAGTGGGCGCTAATGGCCAAGGCAGTCGATGCGCCAAAAAAAAAAAAAAAAAAAAAAAAAAAAAACATTATTAGTGGGCGCTAATGGCCAAGGCAGTCGATGCGCCAAAAAAAAAAAAAAAAAAAAAAAAACATTATTAGTGGGCGCTAATGGCCAAGGCAGTCGATGCGCCAAAAAAAAAAAAAAAAAAAAAAAAAAAAAAAAAAAAAAAAAAAAAAAAAAAAAAAAAAACATTATTAGTGGGCGCTAATGGCCAAGGCAGTCGATGCGCCAAAAAAAAAAAAAAAAAAAAAAAAACATTATTAGTGGGCGCTAATGGCCAAGGCAGTCGATGCGCCAAAAAAAAAAAAAAAAAAAAAAAAAAAAAAAAACATTATTAGTGGGCGCTAATGGCCAAGGCAGTCGATGCGCCAAAAAAAAAAAAAAAAAAAAAAAAAAAAAAAAAAAAAAAAAAAAAAAAAAAACATTATTAGTGGGCGCTAATGGCCAAGGCAGTCGATGCGCCAAAAAAAAAAAAAAAAAAAAAAAAAAAAAAAAAAAAAAAAAAAAAAAAAAAAAAAACATTATTAGTGGGCGCTAATGGCCAAGGCAGTCGATGCGCCAAAAAAAAAAAAAAAAAAAAAAAAAAAAAAAAAAAAAAAAAAAAAAAAAAAAAAACATTATTAGTGGGCGCTAATGGCCAAGGCAGTCGATGCGCCAAAAAAAAAAAAAAAAAAAAAAAAAAAAAAAAAAAAAAAAAAAAAAAAAAAAAAACATTATTAGTGGGCGCTAATGGCCAAGGCAGTCGATGCGCCAAAAAAAAAAAAAAAAAAAAAAAAAAAAAAAAAAAAAAAAAAAAAAAAAAAAACATTATTAGTGGGCGCTAATGGCCAAGGCAGTCGATGCGCCAAAAAAAAAAAAAAAAAAAAAAAAAAAAAAAAAAAAAAAAAAAAAAAAAAAAACATTATTAGTGGGCGCTAATGGCCAAGGCAGTCGATGCGCCAAAAAAAAAAAAAAAAAAAAAAAAAAAAAAAAAAAAAAAAAAAAAAAAAAAGAACATTATTAGTGGGCGCTAATGGCCAAGGCAGTCGATGCGCCAAAAAAAAAAAAAAAAAAAAAAAAAAAAAAAAAAAAAAAAAAAAAAAAAAAAAAAACATTATTAGTGGGCGCTAATGGCCAAGGCAGTCGATGCGCCAAAAAAAAAAAAAAAAAAAAAAAAAAAAAAAAAAAAAAAAAAAAAAAAAAGCAGCAGATAAAGGAAATAATGCCAGTGAACTTTTTTCATCATGTATCCGACAAGTCGGGTTCCAACTTTATAATTATATTCTTATGTGATACGTGATTTGTATTCCGGTATGGACCATTCATTTCCTGAATTAACACCAAAAAGTTTTCCAATAGTCTGCGTTCCTGATTAGGATTAATTAACTATATCTGACTTCATAGTTTTTTTTAGATTGTAATTATATAAATGTAATTGTATCCTCTCTCCAAAAAGAAGTTACCGTCCGATAGAATTAATTTATTTTATTTCAGAAATTTTCAGAATGAAGTAAAACTTTTATTCTGAATTTTTGTATTTCCAAAAATAGATTGGGTCTGAAAATTTTTTAATGCTGATTTTTAAAGCAGGATTAAATCTACTGAAAATTTGAATCGAATGACACTTGATTCTTGAAAATCGGTTCACTTGTCTATAATTTGAAACAATGGCAATTACTTCCCCTTGATAGTTGTAAGAGCAGGATCGCGCTTACATGTTACACAGGGAACTTCCATAACCTCTCCTTTCTATTGAATTTTTGTTAAAATCTGGCTAAGATTTACAGAGTTATCAGTAATAATAGTTCCAAGTACGGGGAAGGCCCTTACATTAATGGGGCTAACTCCTCTCCCAATGCAAATACAGCGTCCATACCCCAAAAAAGGTACATCTACATAAAATTATGAATCGAACGACACTTCATTCATGAAAATCCGTTCACGCGTTTAGGCGCTACATTGTTTAGAAAGAAAAAACAGGTAACAATTACTGAAAATGCCGTTTTTGCCCATTTTTGGTATCGGTTTTCTCGAAACGTGATAAATTCTTTTGTAAATGAGGATATTCCCTTTATTAATGATCCTTGTTGTCATTGTTTAAATAGACCATTTCTTAACTTTAGTTTCGTTTGTAAGTTCTAACCACTTATTTCTGGCCGCCACGTTGTGAAAGAAAACGTTAGCAAAGATTTCAATAAAGACATAGAGAATCTAGCCAAACATAGAGAATCTTCCAAAAACCAAAGTAACTTCAGGAAACTAATTCCTTTTTGTCTGCAAGTCGGAAGTGAATCGCTTTTCAATAGCGACTAATCACCACATATGGGCATTTTGGATTGCCTTGGTTCCTTCCCCAATAATAATAATAATAATAATAATAATAACAATAATAACAATAATAACCGCCACAAAACATTTTTACCATTTTTCAATTAATAACAAAATAAAACAACAGAATTTTGTGTACGTAAACGAAAAGCGGAACATGTAAATGTTTAGTATAAATTAAGCGTTGTTATTTTCAGAGTAAATTAATGTAGTTTGTATTAAAACCGCAACAGCAACAGTAGTAGATGGAGAATATCGTTCACAGTTGGTTCGCAATTATATATGTCGACCGTTAGTGTACACTGTAGCGAGCCAGATATTATACTGTCACGAATTCCATTTCTCACTTTAAAACAGGATTGTTTTATCAGTTTTATATCTGCCTTGTCTTCCCTATTTTTAGTCAATATTTAATTAATATACGTCTAATATAATTATACTTTGTTTTATTGAAATACTAACATAGACGATGAAATGATAGTCTTTTAGTTAGCCTTCTTTTTGCAAATTTTACATGAGCTATTTTTTTCTGTTTAATTAAAAAGACATAAAGCGCGAATCATTTGATCTGATTAACCTTATATTCTGCTGGTTCCTTGATCATTAAAAATACTAATTTAGCCTGAGCGTCCTTGTTAGAAGACAGGCACTACTGAGTTATAATAAAACGCAGTAAAACTCAATGAGTTTTTAAGCAAACAGCTTTTCTGAACTTCAACAGGCTTCAGATTTGGGTTGTGATTAGGGCAAGTTTTCCCCCCCTAATCGAGGATGCTGGTTAAATCTAATAAAAAAGAAAATTTAAGGACAAAATAATTTTTAATCTATGGCGCATCAACGTCTGAGCTTTTTCCAGTGCTCTGCCTGCCTCCGAACAGTGTACTCCTGGTGCATCACCAGACAGTGAACAGTGAGGAGCTCCTAAGAAAAAAAAAAATTACGATCAGCAGCTGGATTCGATCTTTTGGATTTCTTCACGCCTATTAAAAACATCATTGAAATCTTCCAGCCGGAAAAAAGCAACTAATTATAGTTCGCAAGAACTGGGCAATATATATTATAGAAACTAAATTACACAGATCTGGTGCGCTACCTTGGGCTCTACATAGACAAGCGACTCACATGGAACCCACACACTAGACTTAAAAGACAAGCAATGACATAACGTGCGAAACTGCTTTACAGACTTCTTGGACGACGCTCCAAATTACCCATTGAACTCAAACGATTAATATACAATACTATCCTCAAACCTATGTGGACTTACGGACTAGAGCTGTGGAGTTAAGCCAAACCTACAAACATACGGACAGTACAGACATTCCAATCAAAACTCCTCCGACAGATAGCTGACGCTTCTTTCTACGTCACTAACCTCACTCTTCACACCGACCTCAACATTCCCTTCATAGACCAACTCGCCAAGACGAAATACCAAAAATTCCATGCTGCTCTCTCAACTAGCTCTAATCCTCTTGTACTGTCTCTCGCTTCCTCTGACATCCCTAACAATCCTCGCCGACTGAATCGCCAGTAGCTCCGCGACTTCCTTTCGGTCTGAAGGCCTAAATTATTACTCTCCTATCTCTCCTCTCTCCTCCACACATTCCCCTCTCTCCTATAGAGAGTGCTACCGCTGGGTAGCTTCTCTCCTCCTGCTCTTCCCGCACAAGTTCATCTCATTCACCTCCTCTTTACTTATTGAAAATATTTATACGACTAAGCTAGCATGATCCCATTATGAACTCATTAACATCTCAAAGCGGGAGTAAAAAGACAAAAAAAACGAAAAATATATAAATACTAAAACGGGATATAGACTGATCAGCGAAGTTGGCCCTTCAAACTAATATGGCATATCTGGATCACCATGTATCCGATTTAACGTCTACACAACAGTAAAAGGTTAAAGGTGAACTATATATTTGTTATAATAATTGAATCGGGTGAAATAATATTCCCTGGGGATTTCTAAATTAGAACAAATGATCACATATAGGAGATAACGCGGCCCATTAAGGCCACAAATTGGCAACTTTAATTAGATAGTACTAACATACTCGTACATACGTGCACGATGAAGGGCTATCGTTATGAAGATTTAGAAGGGCATTGTGAGCGTACTATTAAGGCAGCTAATTACTGGTACCTATCGATCTGTAATCTACTAATTTAGCCCTTAATAAATCATCAATGCTATCAGAAAATAAAGAAAATATTCATGCGAATATTCATGCGTCTTTTCCAAATTCAAAAATTAAAAATATCAGAGTTTATTACTATTATTCAGACAACTAGAACTATAAAAGGTGTATCGTGAAATATGTACGTCTTGAAAACGTGAGAGTTACATTAACTACTTCCAGAGCAATACAAATTGACTGCACCCAGAGGCGGCTAAAAGCCTCAAAATACACAAAGGATATAAACTATTGAGGCCAACTTTTAGAGAAGCGGAATACAGAACCGAGGTATTTTGGTTGTGAACTAAGATTCACAAATTTCCGAACAAGTTAGACAGCTTAGAAGCGTGGGGTTATGCACATAGATCACTTACTTTAAGCTGAACAATCTTTATAAACCCTACCTCTCCAAAAGAGAAGATGGTGGATCAATTTAGGTTCCCTTCTACAATCCCTAATTGTATAAGGATGTCCCGAGAAGACACAACTCCTTTATTCCATCAACTCTACTTGACTTATGGAAAGTGTACATGCTTACCCAGTCTTCCTAAGAGGAAATATAACTTAGGAGCCAGAACTAATTACTGCAGAGTCCTGTCTTAACCAGACATTATCCTCTGGCGATGAAATCAACGCTAAACCCGTGAAACTTGGGCACAAACATCTGGGTTCCCTCCAGCAACAATAAATCATTGATCTTATTGGTACTCAGTTTTCATCATTTACACCAGGGGTGTCAAACTCAATAAACTCACGGACAACAGACAAGATTCACGCGGGCTACATCAAATTTTTACAAATCTCGTGGGCACCACGATAGACGAGCGATTAGAGGCGAGACCTACAAAGCTAGTATGTATTGTGGTACTGGGTTCGATTCCCGGTCTTAGGCCTTGAATTTTATTTAATTGTTAATAAAAAGAAATTTACAGTAAGTATGTTTGCTAGTCCACTCCGTCCACGACACCTAATTGATAGTTGGACGTAAAGCCTGCCTGAAAAAATAGGCAATTACTTTTTACAAATCTCGTTAAATTTATATTCTGAAGTGAGGATTCTAGAATATGGATAAAATAAATTAAAACACTATATAACTGTATTTATAAAACGAAAATTATTCTTTTTTACCTCGAAACTTGGCCAGCGATTTCCTCGTACAAGTTTTGCTATATCTGGATTCAAAGACTGAGAACTTAAGAATATATTTTGGGAATTCCTACTTGTTTCCGCCTTTTTAAAAACCGAATCATTCTGGAATTCCACCTAGAGTGGAAGACATATCGCTTGCAAACATCGCGCGGAACTGGGTCAACATGTTTATACACGCCCGCAGGCCTTCAGGTAAGGTACTGGGCCACATGTACACTCGTCTTCAGAAGCTAAAGGGTTAACGAGGGAGCGAATTATGTGTACAATAGTGCCCCGACTATCCTAGGCGCAATTTTCTTCATAACAATTTTTTGTCTATTTTCATTTTATTTCAGAACATCGTGGGGCCACAAAAAAGATTACCTCGGGGGCCGCCATACAGTTTGACACCCCTGATTTAGAGAGATTTGAAGTGCCTCATAACCTCAGAATTTGAAAAATAATAAAGCTAAACCATTTTTAAGCTTAAAAAGCCAACAGCTTAAAATTTTCTGTAATAAAATAAGTTATGGATTAACTTTGTAGAAAATCGTTTGATTCACAATTTCTGAAAACAAAAGATCCATTCCGGAATGAGGTACTTTCAATGGAGGGATTTAATAAAAACTAACGAGTTTTCAGCTTTTTGAGATGTTTTGTTCACAATAATCACAATATTACCCAAAAAAACAAGTTTCAGCGGACTTCAAAATGTTTCTTTGAGGAAAATAGAAAATACGTACTATACTTTCAATTAGAGTAAATGAAAAGTGGCCAATTTTTAATGATTTAAAGCGTGTCAACATCTAAGGTTATTGGCGCCTGGAGCTTTTTTCAGTGCACTGCCGGCCTCCGGACAGTGTTCTCTCGTTACAGACAACACTGTCCATCACCGGACAGTGAGCTGTAAGAAGCTCCTAGAAAGAGAAAATCTAAGGTTCAGCAGCTGGATTCGAACCCGGGACCGCCTAGCTAATCCCTTCCAGTGACCAATAATTATACCTTTTTTTTTCAGATACTTCAAAAAAGAATGTAATTCGAGATTAGTACATAATTTAAATGTATCCAATATAAGTAACATAGAAAAAACTTAACTGCTGTTCCATGATAACATGGAACTTTTAAAGTTTTCATTTTTAAGGCACATGTGGAATTTTCAGTTTAAACTTTAAAAGTTTTCTGTTAAAATTAAATAGAATTAGAAACGGCGAAACAAAAAAAACGATAATTTAAATTCCATGATGAACGTACATTTGTTGAAATTTAATCAAAATGGCAGAGAGAGAGAGACAGAAGGTTTGTAATTTTTTGTATTCCAATGCCATCTGGTGGCAGTAAAAAAAAACGAACTGCCAATAAACGTGACCTAATTTGTTTGAATTAAAGAAAAACAGCTGATTTTGCCAAGCTTGGAGGAGGAAATACAGAAATTCCCTTTGTAAACACAAGAGTACCTTACGAGTATAAATAATCAATTTCCATTACACAATTTTTTTTTTTTAAATTAATGGACCCAATATCAAAATAAATGAAATTATAAAAACAATAAATACTAAAAGAGGAGGAGAATGATGGGTTAAATAAAATATTTGATAATTTTTTTTTTATGAGGTCAACCCCCCTCATCCCATGGGGCTTTTTTTTTGGTGGTCTGATGAGAGAAACTTTTTGCAAACTAGGCCACAGCAGGAACCAGCGGCCAGCACCAGCCGAGTTATTACTGCTGCTGTAGCCAGCCACCCCCTCTTAGTCCACGAAACATCGTCCCCAACGGTGGAGAGCCAACGGTGGCAAGCAAATTCACAGTGTGGTTGGGAAGTTGGTCAGACTGTCCGTCCAAATTGCTCGGCGAAGTTCCAGTTCAAAGCCGCAATCAGTTGCTCCAATTAATAATATACCGGGAATCATCCATCACCATAGCTACAGCAATTAGATATTTAATAAATTGACTCCAATTAAAAATAATTACTTTGCTGGCGGTGTCGACTAAATATAGTATTTATTCATGAGGTAGCTTAAACCGAGTTATTTCGCTGCTTATATCCAAATTTAATAGCAAAGAAAATGATAAAAGTTTCTAGCTCTGGAAAACCATGGCATATTTTCCTGATTTCCTTTCCTTTTAGGTTAATGAATTACTGGAATAGGATGAGTGCCCTTTACCGCTAATCTTGAGTAAGCTTCTAAAAAATATACAACCTCATACTTTACTTTTTACGATAATAACGACTGATAATTACATTTGTACGCTTTACTCTCAATACTTCTTTTTCGGATAAACCCACTAACAGCTGGGACTCCCTAATTATAGTCCTAATATCTCTAAACTACCTATCTCTACCTAGAATTATCTTCTTGGAGGAGCTTTGTTAACAGTGCCACCACTGGGCAGAGACAGGCGAAAGAGTTCATTACGAGCTATTCACCAAAGATGACTGCAGAATTAATCCATCAAGGGGTTAACAGGATAACTGTAGGCCAATTAACTGGCCAGTGCAGTCTTAGAAAACACAGGAGCTGGTCTGGCATAAGGATGTTACTACACGGAGAGGAAAAACCACAGGCCTGTGAGCTTTACCCAAGAGTCGCTCTCGTTTTAAGGTGTCACGGTAGCCTAGTGGTTAAAGGTGAGGCTCTTGAAATTAAAAGGTACTTTGTAGTACTAGGTTCGATTCCCGGTCTTTGCTCTTGGATTTTATTTAATGGTTAATTTTGGAAATTAAATAGTAAAGTATGTTTGTTAGTCGCCTCCGTTCACGACACCTAATTGGGTAGTTTGACATTAAAGGCTGCCTTAAAAAAAATAGGCAATTACTTTACTTTTGGCACTAATTTCAGATTCATTCATCATGCCACCACTGGGCGAAGGAGTTCAAAACGGGTTATTCGCTAAGGCTGGCTGCAGAATTAATCCGTCAAGACCGTGGGGTTATCAGGATAATTGTAGGCCTATTAACCAGGCCACTGCAGGCTCAGAAAGCACACGCATCGCATGGACCTGGCAGATGATAGCCTCTGTGTAGGTTCTGTCAGGAGGAGGAGTAGAAGGAAACGGGCACTGTTGCAAGTGTTGTGTCAGTGCGAAGGGCTTGTCTGGCTAAGGATGTTATTTCTCGGGGAGGAAAAACCAAGGCCTGTGAGCTTTACCCAAGAGTCGCTCTCCAGAATTAAGAGTCTGAATAAAGAGACGGGTCTGGAGGGCGAGCTCTAGAGTGGAGGGGTCGCAGTGGTGTAGGCCTTGGGCTGCCCTAGCTGAATCTTATCTTATCTTTGTTTACAATATTTTTTTTGGAAGGACAATGGAGAAGAAGTAAGCTCCCTTTCCTGCTTTATTAGCTCAAACTTCTCCCTAATATCCCCTAAAGACTCTGGATGAATTGTTTCATCATCAGAGATGCTGTGAATTCTCAACTAGCCATTAATGGAGTCACAACAGATTTAAGAAGAAAACCCAGAAAAAAAAAGTTTATACCTACACCGGAAATGTTTCAAATCATTAGATCAGACGTACTTCTAATGACATAAAAAAAGGAAACAAACCCAATCCTAAGAAGCACTCTCACGAGGAAGCCAGTACCATAAGCACAAGAAACATTGAAACCCTACAAAAAAACTGAAAATAAATAAATAAAAAAAAAAACGTCTGAATAGGGCAAAAAATAAGAGGAAAAAAGGGATTCTCCCATAGAGTATAGTTCTAATGTGAACATTTATCAGTAAATAACAAATACTATAATAAAGTTGTGTAAAGATAAGGACAACAACGTAGTAAATGCAGTTTATCTACATCTGCTACACATATTTACCTGTCAACACTTCTCGCATCTCGGCACCTTTTATCTACCTTCCTTATCTACACAACCATGGCTTTTCCGTCTCACACTTTTTATTATTAACTTCATAAACAAGGATCTTAATAAATAATGGAACTTATGCATAATATTCTACCTCTTTTACCTTGTTCAGGGAGGTAAATTATCATTAAATAAAATTATAAAATATGATTGAAAACCGAAGAAATCTTCAGATATAACCAAAAAAAGAGTTATTGTATAATTAAAATATAATATTATAATATTTAAATTAATTGGATAAGACTATGTAGCTAGTTAACTACAAGAGACCATTAAGACTAATTTGATCTTAAAGCGACTAATTTTTGAAAAATAAATTTCTACTCATAAGTTGGAAAAAATGTGAGTTAATTTGAGTAATATTTCTTTTGGGATGGGAAAAGCCTGGAGTGAACACTCAGACAGTTATTTTTAACTCAAATTCTTAAGTTCCATAATTTATTGTCAACTTTTGAATTGTAATTGAATATTGTACTCGTATCTACCACGTAGATTAACTGTACTCGTACTTTAACCAGTTAAGAGTGGAATTTAGTTAAAAAAAAAAAATCTCCCACAGTGTGCGGAATTAAAATTAGACAATGACGTGTATACAAGTCGAACGCAGGGGGCAAAACAAACAAAAGTTTACAATAGTCGTAATAGTCACTGCAAGCGACTTTTTCTGCAATCTCCTGGGGTCTTACAGATTACAGAGCATTCTATGCATTTCAAAATCTTGCACCACTTCACGTATGCATTGCCTAGTTAACTAGAGACGCAAGAGCATTTACAAAGGAAGAAAAGAGCTTTGAATTCTATGCAAAGTACAAATCATGCTCGCACTGAGATCTGAATCTCTATCTAAGAGGTAAAAACGGCTTTGCACAAGTGTTGAGAGCTTCTATTTGTGTCCGTAATTCCCCAATCTCTAATGCGGAAACCAAACATGTACCAACCACTTATCATTTGGCTGGCTCCCTCCACCACCCTTCGCATAAAATACCTGGCAGTTCTATTGGTATGACAAAGGAAACATCCCACCAAATAATATTCTTATTGTATTTTATTAAAATTTCGAGTTTTTTGTAGTTAATGGCAATTTTATATTTTTCACAACGAGTATACACGTCGAACGCACCGTAACAGAGATTTGGTTTGACGTGTGTACACGTCGAACGCGCTTAACTGGTTAATGGAACAGAAGTTTCATGAAAACATGACGTATCAACTCCCACCGTATTCCTTAAAAATGTACACAAAATATTAAAGTAATATCTATTTTTTTTTTTTTTTTTTCACGCTGGGCCATTCGCCCTCTCCCCAAAAAATACATTATGTATATATGAAACTGCAGTCAGCTAAATTTATATATTTCAGAAATTTAAAAAAAAAGAAAAAAGAAAAAGGCACTTACATGAACATGGTAATAACAACAGCAACAGATTCTTACCTGTAACAAAAGAAACAATAAAATTTTTTAGAAACAATTTTTCAAAATTCTAACACTGCGCATGTCATTAAATGTTTTTTGGCAAAATGTTTCAATTCAGTCGAGAAAAGGGATGTTTTATCCTCTACCAGAATCTTCGAGTTAATTATTGTTAATTTACAGATCAATTAAAATTTAATGTCAAGTTGAGAAAAATGAACATTTTCGACACCTCCTTTTTTTTTCTTGCTTCTAATCAAGGTTCTATGGCCGGAAAAGCTGCTCGCGACATTTGTACTGAAAGAACCGCTCGTGAGATTGGTATGCCAAGTTCAAAGGAATGGTAATAGCCCCCCCCGGTAAACAAGGGACACCGTAGCGTGAAACAAGATACAAGGAAGTGCTGAATCATTTTTCTTCGGCAATTTTGTGTAGATTAAACAACTGCCTCGTTTCCATGGCAATTCTAAGAGAGCGGGAAGTCCAACAGAAGCATGGCTAGAGTTACTAAAAAATCTACTGAGATTTAACGGGGGAAAAAACAAATTATTGCACTTATTGGATTATTTCAGCACGGATTAAAAGTTTTATATATTTTTGGCAAATCAATACTTTACAAAGAAAAAGTATTTATATTTAGGTATTTTATTCTTTTTAATTAATCAAAACATTTTACAACTAAAAGTTCCGTGAAATAATTGTTGAGAATTTCAGCTAGTAGGCTAGGAATAACTAGCATCAGCTGAATAATTGGAATTACCATGATAATCACTGTAATATAAGCAGCTGATTGGAACAAATCATTGAGGCGGTTCAAAATGATTGGCTGTTGAATTAGCAAATGAAATTATCACAGTAATAGGACTAACAATAGACAAAATATTCATTATATGGTTAGCTAGGTTACATTAAAGGTGATATGATGTCAAGAGATTCAACTAGTTTATACCTTTAAATGAAATGAACTTTCATTTGAAAAAATTCATTCAATAAATTATGAGAGATAAAGTTAGCGCTTACTGTGTGTTCACACAAGTTCAGTTTGATACCCATCCAGAGATACTGGACCCTAATAAGTTTTTTGGGGGGAAAAATTACCGGAGAAATTTCTAATGAATTCATAACTAAGTTGTTTACAACCTCAAGCACTAAAAGGAGAACCGTTTATCTAGAGAGCTAGTTCGTGTACCAGAGGAGCCTCTGGCAGACAGCCAAACCGACTTTAGAATGCCAAGAGAATGCTGAGGCAGCTTTTTCATTTTCTCATCCTAATTAATATTCATATAATTATGCCATTCCCTCTCTCAAAAAAAAAGTTACCAAATGTTTTTGGGTTTAAAAAAAAACAATTTTTTTTTAATTTACTTTGTAATTTACAATCTGTATACATTGTATACAATAAGTAAATATGGAGAGAGTGATGAACTGGAGCGGGAGGAGAGCATGAGGAGAGAAACTACCCAGCGGTAGCACTCTCTATAGGAGAGAGGAGAATGTGAGGAGGAGAGAGGAGAGATAGGAGAATAATGATCTTTAAGATCTTCAGACTACAAGGAAGTCGCGGGGCCACTGGTGATTCAGTCGGCGAGGAGTATTAGGGATGTCAGAGGAAGCGAGAGACTGTACAAGAGGATTAGTAGTACTAGTCGAGAGAGTAGTATGGATAATGATAGTTTTGGTTTTCGACCATTGTTAATTGATGATTTTTGGGAATAAGTACAGTAATCGCCTATTTTTTCAGGCGGGGCTTAATGTCCAACTACCAATTAGGTGTCGTGGACGGAGGCGACTAGCAAACATACTTTACTGTAAATCTCTTTTATTAACTATTAAATAAAATCCAAGGCCTCTAGACCGGGAATCGAACCCAGTACCACAATGCATATTAGCTTTGCAGGTCTCGCTTCTAACCGCTCGGCTACCGTGGCGCCCTTTTTTTTTTCTGCTAAACATAACTAACAGGCTAACACCACAGTAAAACTAATTTTCTATTTTTTTCCACGTTTTATCTTTTTGTCTCCACGTGCAACCATCACTTTTTTTGCATTCTATTATATTTTTATGTTCGTTGCTTAATTTCAATAATAATTGCTTATCGCAAGCAATAAAATTTGGACCTCTTTTATCTTTTTCTTCCTGTTTAATACATTCCATGTTTCACTGTCACAAATTTGCTTCATGTCAGTTTTAGGTTATGTATGTATATATACGTTGACCATTCGTACTGTTTTTGGCAGCTCAGTACTGTTTTTTAAGACGCTTTCCTTTTTTTTTAAGCATAAATGTCCTGTTTTTTTATTTATTTGTACTGTTTTTCAATGAAATTTAAATTATACTCAAATTTTATTTTTGAATGTAAAAATATAATATAAATGTATAATAATTAAGTTTGCAAATAATCGTTTAGAAAAAAAATTTCTGTTTACATTAACTTTGGACGAACCTTTAGCGTAAAACACAACCTGTTTTACCGATAGAGTAGACTAGTCGAATAGTGTAAACATCGATCGCTAAACGTCATGTAAAAGCTAATAACTAAACTAACCTATACTAATATATGGCCATTGTTTTGTAATAACCGAACTCGTGTTAATAAACGTATTAATATTTTTTATAGTTTTTTTTTTTGCTCCTTGTCCCGTTTTTTTATACAAAAATAATGGTCACCGTATGTTGAAAAACAAGTTTTCTGACTTTGGGGAGCTCCAATGGGCGATATATTCGGTGCAAACACGAAACCGGAAATTTACCATGATCGCAATACTTAGTAAGAAAAATAAAAACAAAAGCCCAAAGAGAAAAAGACGAGAAAACACTTATGTGATGACAAATGAAAAATCGAAGCTCTTTCTCTCTAATTATTGTAAAACCGAGCTAAAAGAGAGAAGTAATATTATTTTACTCAACTTAAACTCTCTCTTTTCTTCACCAAGTCCGTCTTTATGTTTGTCTGAACCACATACATAACACTCTTACCCCATACAGCCACGAGTTAGTGAGTTACAAATGTTTTTATTACGAACTCCTTGGATACTTTTATCAACCCTGAGTAAAAACGTATTATTTATTTTCTTTTATTTATTTGTATTCCGCACCGGAACTAATGTATTAGTCTCTCTACAACAAAAGGGCCTGGCTATACTTATCGACAAGATTCCATTTTAACTGCGCTTTGACTGGGGAATGGAACCAACTGATTGCTTTAGACGTGCGGACACGTGCAGACTGGTCTTATTATCTAAAAATCCTAGGGGAATTTCCTTTTTTTTCATTAGATTACTTTTTCATTTCGACAAACAACACTGTGAGCAACCTGTGTAGATTTCCGCTTTAAAGTTGAATTTAAGGGGTTATAGGCAGTCAGAAATTTGAAAAAATCGATTTTTTTTTAAATTTTTTTATATTAAAGTATCTCAGGAATGTTTACCTAAAATTTCAAGTCGATCCGAGCAAAATTGTAAGAGTGAAAGTGTTTACAAGCCCCGACCGTTCGAATTACCATCGCTGAGCACAGAGCTCAACTTGCTACGCGGGAGGCAAGAATCCTACGCAGACAGCAGAAATCGGAAAACTTGGACATTTTGGAAGACATGGAGGACTTATTTTATGGGCCTGGAATCGATGACTCTGTGTAAGTTGAAAAAAAGATTATCCAAGTTTTATTCGCAAACCTTTAACCGCTGAAAACTTTAAACGCGTTTTCAAAGTCGGTGGACACGATATCTCAAAATCTACTGCACCGATCTTTTTGAAATTTTACGTATTTCTTTTACACATATTAAAATCGTACTTGGACGAAGGATTTTTTTTTTCAATGAATAGAACTTGTTTTACAAACATAAAATGGTCAATTTTTTTTAGTGAAAATCGTGACTCAAACTTTAAAGTTGTCCCAAAAATTAAAAATTCAATTTTTTTCTAAATCCTTCGGTCAAGTACGAGATAAAGTCATCTACTAACGAAATCTTTTCGAAATTTTGATTTCAGATGATCCAGTCTCAAGATATCATGTCCACGAGAGGGTTGCATTTTTTTGACGTGTTGCATTAAAATATTCGCCATTGGTACAATTATTATTACTTTGTAACGAAAAAATTACAATAAGTTCTTTAAACATGGACTGAAATGACGCAAAAGTTCCCAAATAAAAAAGTAAACACGTTTTTCCCCCCAAAAAAATTGAAAAAATGACTTTTTTGGCGCCTCTGACTGCCTATAACCCCTTAAAAAAAGAAAATCAATTATCTTGGTGACGTTGGATGTAGTCTTCAAGGAAAAGAAATTGTGACGTCATGTTTGAAGATGCATGGCCAGAGAGTGTAGAAAAAGAAGTTTTAGAGGCAAGCACACGGAGATAGTAAAAGTTATTCTGTTCTGTACAAAAGATGACTTTGTTCAAAAAAAATGTTTAATCTTTATTAACCAAATAGATTCGGTTCGTTTTATCTAGAACAGACTGAGTGAGTTAAATAAGAGACTTCGTTAAGAAACAACCCAGGTAAGACTTGTGAATCCAAGCGAACTGGAATTTTGAACAGTGAATAGAGTCAGGAAATTTGATCTAACTTCACAGACAAGTTCTAGGTAGGAATGCTTGGCTCTCACAAGGAGCCGGTGTATGGACAAAAAGTGAGGACGTTGTGAACGAAGCCTACGTTTGGGAGGGCCTACCTATGGTATTTCAAACAGAAGTCATGAGCACAGTAAAAGCAACCAGAGAATAACGAGGTTAATGGAATAAGAAATTTCTCAGACAATCAGTGGTCTGAGGAAAGTAATGAATAGGATGAAAAAAAATAACCGCCAGTTTCAGTCATGATATATTTTTATTATGCCGAGTTTTCGACCTAAAGGGACTCGGTCAGGCCGCATGCGGCTCTTTTATCCAAATTTTGTGGCTCTTCAGCCTGCCCAAAATAAATTGTATATTTCAATTTTACTGAAACAAATGGAAATTTCATTTATTAAAGTAAAGATATTTTTTCAAAAAGAATTTTAAATGAGATTTGGTTTGGAATTGAATAGAATTATATTAAAATACAGTACGTAATTATAAAAGACTGCCGCCATTTTCATTCAAACACAGGTTTAATTATTATTTATTTGTTTATTTACTTTGCAATATGTGAAAATAAATATATAAAACAATTAAATGTTATTGAATATCATAAAATAATAATTTATGAATACAAATTGAACTACAGAGTTTGTTTACACTATCATCCTTGCGGCTCATGGTATGATTTATTAAAATTATTTAAGGAGAAATGGCTCTCTACTTGAAATAGGTTGCTGACCCCTGTCCTAGGTCAACTTCAGGGCACACACTCAGTCCATGAGCAGACAAGGCAGAAGACACAGTAACCCCTTTAATTATATTGCGTTGTAAATTAGCCTTGAAGATGACCGAGTCCCTTTAGGTCGAAAGCTCGGCATAATAAAAATATATCATGACTGAAACTGGCAGTAATTTTTTTCATCCTATCGAAACTATGAATCACTGTCACCAAAAAGTAATGAACAGAAAGTAAAATGAACTTCTTCTGGGTTCTGGGACATCAAGGTATCCAAAGAAACGTAATGGTTGATCAAGTCTTCTAGCAGCGTCTTCACCCAAACTTCCGCCACTCCCAAATCTTCTCTAATTCACTTCCGACTAAATCCGGAAGTCGTTGTCCCTGCCACAACATTAACTATCCTTCTCGTTTTTTAATGCTGCTGAATCACTTTCACCATGTATTTACCTAACTTATTTAATTATTGCATTTAATAAACATTCAAATAAATAGTAAATAAAACCACGAATACGAATGAGAGCAAAGTGAAACTATCTCAAACTATCAGCGTCTATTTGCATAGAAATTTATGTTAAAATATTCTTCAACAGTTACTACTTCCAAAATAGTTCTGTATTTGGATAATATGGAAAACATTTTATATATGTAAATGGAATATCCGACAGTTGGGTAAGTTTGGTGTCTTGGAGCTCACATTCAGCATCTCCTTCAAGACTGCTGCTGAGTATCGCCTTAAACACCTGTTCCTCCAGCACCGCCAGAACTACAAACTTCATACAACACCATTACAAATGTATATGGGCTTAATACCCATCTCTTACCACTTTGGCCTACTATTGCAGCAACAGCAGCTGTATCATATGCCAAAGTGGTTACAAGAAGCTAGACCACTCTGGCAGCCATGTTGCTAACTTTGTTCGCTGATGTAATATGTATAGTAGGGCGTCTGTTATTAACATAATGGCCTAGTATTAAATGGACTGTAAATGTCATACTGAATAATTATTAATTACATTATACGAGACTTAAAACAATCAAATTAGTTTAATTAAAGAAAACTTGATGATTGGTTCGGAGTTTCGGACATTTTCGGTGTTCTTCATCACAATCTGCAGGTAAATATTGTGGAAAATCTGGGTATGAACACTCACAAAACTTTCTCTTCCAAATATTCTCAAAGTAAGTTCGAAACTCACTAAATTCCTGCAAACTTCGAACGTTTGAGTCATATTTAATTCATATTAACATGATAATGTTCACAAAACCGTACCCTTGCACTTCAAATTGCACCTGAAATTCCCCCTAACGGGGCAGCCGCTCCCGACCCTACTCTCAGAACTGGTTTAAAACCAATCCTCTAAACAAAGTAAATCAAGTAAAAGTTATTAATCTATGTTATTATGCCAAGTATATAAGAAGTATATATTCTAAGTATAATGTATACAGGAGTTAACAGGAAATTCTATGCACCATTTTCAAAAAATTGAACCACTTTATTGACTAAAGACGTGCTTACGGATGAATTTTCAACAAATTCGGAATTTAGATAAACTTTTTTTTTTTAATTTATTTTGTAATTTACAAACTGTGTACATTGTTTACAAACAGTAAATATGGAGAGAGTGATGAACTGGTGCAGGAGGAGAGAAACTACCCAGCGGTAGCACTCTCTACATGAGAGAGGAGAATGTGAGGAGGAGAATGTGAGGTGGAGAGTGTGAGGAGGACAATAATGATCTTTATGATCTTCAGACTGCAAGGAAGTCGCGGGGCCATTGGCGATTCAGTCCGTTAGGGAAGTCAGAGGAGGCGAGAGACTGTACAAAAGGATTAGAGCCAGTAGAGTGAGCAGTATGGAACTTTTGATATCTAGTCTTGGTGTGTAGGTGTACGAAGGGAATGTTGAGGTCGTGGTGAAGAGTAAGGTTAGTCACCGTAGAAAGGTGCGTCAGCTATCTGTCAGAGGAGGAGATAAACATTAAATCCTCTTTTAAAAGCACATAAAGAGGACCTACATTAAAAAATGGCACTCGAAAGGGAATTAATTCCACCTTTCAGGATACGTCCTAAGTTTCACGATATTCGGCACACAAGAGGTTCTTAGAGCTCTTGAAATCGGCGTACAGACTGCCAAGAAGTTTGAGGATACAAAAAAGGGGTCCATAGACCCCCACCAAAAAAAAAAAAAAAGATCCAATAGACACCTATTTAAGAACCTGTGCTTAAAAGGAAAACGTAATCTCTGCCCCAAAGAAGTCCTACAAAGATTGTTCGCACTGTCGGCCTCCGGACAGTGTTCTCTAATTACAGACAACACTGAACATCACGGTAAGAAGCGACTATCAAGAAAAAAAAATCTAAGGGCCAGCAGCTGGATTCGAAAATAGGACCTCCACGTGGGAATCCAATACGATAACCGCATAGCTAATCTCTTCCCTTGTATACTGTTATTACTATTTCACTTAACAGTTTGTAGACATACAGACAGACATATAGACGACTTTGTAAAAACCTTTAAAATCTACATTTACGGTGAAAAATTAAATAAAACAACTGCACAAAAGCAAAATTCCCTCTACAAATTAAAAGATTTATCATAAAAACATTCAGTGTAAGTAAGCACTTACCTTTAAAGGCATCCCATCCTTAAGACTAGATGAGAACTCAGTGCGACAAACTTGTCTTTAAAGCTCACAAAGTTATAATGGAAAGTGAAGCTTGAATGGTCAATTTGGCGGGCGAGGGGGAGAGGGAAGAGAATCAGAAGTTTAGCAAAATTCAGTTCAACTTTCTGACACTTAAATAATAGCTCTAATGAACTTTAAACAATGGGCAGTACGTATTGTCACCTAATTTACTAAAACTTGGTGACCACTAAACAACAAAATCCACTACAGGAACTTGGGAAATAGTAATTAATTAATTCGGTACCAAGTAATTAATAAATTATGGCTCCACATGGTAGCCGAGCGGTTAGAGGCAAGACCTGCAAAGCTAAGATGTATTGTGGTACTGGGTTCGATTCCCGGTCTAGGCCTTGGATTTTATAGTAGTTTGCTAGTCGCCTCCGTCCACGACATCTAATTTGGTAGTTGGAGGTGAAACCAGCCTGAAATAATAGGCATTACTTTTCTTTTTTACATTTTAAATAACAAAATAAACCTATTTCTTTAAAGTTTTTATATTTCTAGTTATGTACAATTATTAACTAGTTATTTACAATCTTATATACTGTATAAATATAGCTGTTGAAGAGGCCTGATGGACAGGAGTCCCATCGGAGTTTCTTTAAAGTAGGCAAAATAATTGAATAGGATGAAAAAATAAATGCCAGTTTCAGTCATTATAAACTTTATTTTGCCGAGCTTTCGACCTAATAGGGACTAGGTCATCTTCAGGGCTAGTTTAGAAAGTTTAGAAACAGAAGACACACCAACCCTGAAATGTAACAGCACTACTTTCTATGACCTAGTCCCTAGGTCGAAAGCTCGGCAAAATAAAGTTTATAATGACTGAAACTGGCATTTATTTTTTCATCCTATTGAAACTATGAATCAGTCACCAACAAAAATGAACAACAAAATAATTGAAGATATATTTGATTGTTTAGAAGTGCTCTGGAGTCATACTTATGTGTGGAATGGGGGGAAGATGCTGGCAAGATACGCCAACAGTTTTAAATTCAGAGAATTTAATGACAATTATTAAAGAGTTATAAGAGAAACTTGAAAATAATTAGAACTATGAAGATTCCACACAAAGTATGTAACTATAGATAATTTATAGAATGGGCAATTCACCAAAATACATTTAGACGGACAGAAATGGCTGAAATGTGAAGCTCAAGGAAGAAGCTACTTTAGGGCAGCCCCTTTTCATGGAATCGTTAGGCTAAGGGTGTTCTTCTAGGACAATAATAGTTAGCCATCTTGTAGTGAAGGGTGATTTGGTAATATTGTTTTGATGTAAGAAGCTGAGCGCTATGTAGAGAGACTATTTCGCTTGCTATTTAATCAAGTAGATTCCGATTCCTCCAACCAAAAACAATCGTTCTGAATCAATTGCAAAAGTCCTTAAATATCTACTCAAGAATTCGTAACAACGATAACCATAAAGGAGAGCCCTAAAATCTCTATAACTGAGTAATTTCAGGCATCTAGCGCATTCATATTCCAGCATAACCTTCCATATATCACTTAAAACCTGATAAAACCACCAATCAATTTGAAGGCATAAATTTATAATATACATTATATTGGAGGTTGTGTAATATTGTGGTTTGGGTTAGACAGCTATATCCGAAAAGGGGATATTGGTGGGGAGGTAACTCTGGCGTTATGGCGATTTATATGTATGTATAGGAGATACGACAGACAAACATGCATACAAGCCACATTCCTCTAAACCCACTGTGCAGAAAACGACGCTACCACCACCAGAGATATAGATGGCAAAGCATTCCCTTGTTTTGCCAGTGTCGTTTTGCAGCCACTGGTTCCAACCAATGTCATTCAAACTACCTCCCCCTCCTCAAACTTCCATTATATGTCATTGTAAATTTTCTCACCCGCACATATACATCTACATCTATGTACATATATACATGTATATACTTCACCACTACACAGAATTCTGTATGAAACATAACTGCCGTTCGTTCTAGGCCATCTATCAGCTGTCAAATTAGTTATAAAATATAAAGTGGTTAAATTTGATAAGTACTAAAGTGAATAATGGCCAAACAACAAATTTTATATATTTTTTTTGAATTCGAAAAATTTTAGCATAAAATTTGATCATTTAGTGGTTTAAACCAAGAATATTAAAAACATTTAACCCTCCTTAATTTTCAAAAAAAAATTAATCAGCATATTATAATAACTCTCTCATAGATAATCACCGGTTCAAAAATATATTTAACAAATTCAGACTCGCAACAGACTCTCCACGACGCACTAGAATTGATTCACACCACAGAGAGTGCGTCCATTCCCCCCCCCCCCTACACTCCTATATCCAAAAATCGTCTGCTCAAACTCCTTTCCATCCTAGATTGCCATCCTAATCCACTATGTCGCGACATAGCCTCCTACAGATCCTTCTACAACATACAGACACAAAAGACTAAAGCATATCCTACTCTAAGGGTGCGTTCACAACGGAGCTGTGAGCATAGATGATAGCGGAAATGATAGGAGTGATGCATCAGCGCTTATACAATAGAATAACCTAGTACATTCTTATGTGAGCGTGCACAACGAAGCTTCGACTAGTGACTCATACGCGCTGCTATAAACGAGCATAGATGATAGAATTGAATTTTTCATTTTTCTGCCAGCTGAGCTCCAGTATCGGAGCTTCAAAATGGACGTAGAAAAATTATTTAATGCTGTCTTTACTCATTATTTTTGGTTATTATTTTATTATTTACTTTTAAACAATATTTTGTTTTTTAAATCGTGCTTACATTTATTTTCATGTGTATTTATTTGTTTTTTTTTTCTCAATAAAACCATTAGGGTGAAGGGACCAGTAATTGACTGGGCACCAGTAATTGACATACCAGAAATAAACTGGTATTATAAGGGATATGAGCCGTTTTTAGTGGTGATTCTTTCAATTTCGTTATTAAGAAGCCTTTGGGCAACAGTTCCAGAAAAATATTAATTATTGGAAGGTTCCTTGGTATCAGTGGAAGGTTATTTGTGTTAAAAGTTCAAAATCAAGGAAAAAACAAGCCGTTGCTAAGGAGGATTGATAAGAAAATAATTTTTCTTTTTTCTTATTTTTCGTTTATTTGTTCATATATTCGTGTGGTTATCAATGTTCTGTTATAATTAGTATTACTTGTAGATTTCATTTATGTAGTTTTTTTTTTAATTATAAGAAGCATGAGGATTAAAATGGGGCTGTCAATCACTGGTCCTTGAAACGGCAATCTGCCCAGTAATTGACATGTATGTCAATTACTAGTCCTACAGCTTTTTTGTTTGAGACCAGTGATTGACTTCCTGGGAAAATGGTAAGATAGGTTGATAAATTTTATCATAATTAAAAATTCAATACATTGTAAAATAAAATCATTGATAAAAATCGGCAACATAAAATAAATAGTAAAACTTCCAACAAAATATGTTTAAATTAATGAATTAGCAAATGTACGCCTTATTTCAAGAGGGCATGCAGAATGATTATTCTGCAGAGAACAACAACGTATGAACAACAAACTGGAATAGTCGAGATCGCCGAACAGCTTCACGAGGCCTACGTGACTAATAAAAACGACGCCCACTTATCGGAGTTGGAAAATATCTCATTCCCCTCAGTTTTGGGTCCTTGCCACATGACAAAGAAGAAAGGGAGGAAATGGCTAAACCATAGAATTCCATCAAAGAAAACGGCCAGATGAAAAAAGAAGTTCCTTCAAGAGAAGTACCAGGTGCGAAATCAAACATACGTGGAGAGTTGGTGACTTTGTGATGTTACACATTAATAACATAAAAAAGATTGTAAGATCTATTGTATTTACCAATTGACAGACATGTTGACCGTAGACGAATATATAGCATCCCATAGGCTAAATAGGCTAAACTGTAGTAAAAAAAAATGAAATCGGTATGAAAACCATTTTTAATCCCCAAAGACGTGAAGGTTGGATCGCCCTGTACTACTTTATGGAGAACGTTACCAATTTAATAAAACCGTTGATGTGTGAGGTTTTCAAATGGCTTGTAATTTCAAGTGGCTAATTATCAATTACATAAGATATATTATGATGTTCATTTCCTATGTATTCCGAAAGAATATTTTGTTTTTTCATTCATTTTTTCTTTTATGGTGTGCCTATTTTAATAACACATATTTTTGTCAATTGGTTACCTAGTTATGTGAATATCAGTGGTTTATTTGTAGGTATGTTTATATTAATACCTATCTTTTTCAATTTAATGAGTCAATAACAGATATATATTCTTTAACCTAGTTTTTTTTCATTGACGTTTCATTTATTTATTACTGTTATAAGTGCGAATGCTTTCAACCTGTGGCGGGACGCGATGAACGTGCACACAATGTATATATACATGTGCCCAAGAGGTAACTCAGTAATAATAAACAATAAAATACTGAATAGATGCAGAAAGTAAGAATGAATTACATCCAGATAGTTTGGTTTCGAAGCAAATGACACTGGCAGCACAGATTGTGGAAAATATTAGCGAAGCGCTCCAAAAGAAGGGAAGCGTAGGAGAAATTTGGTTCACTAGAAAGCGCCAACAACTCGAACCCAAAGTCGCGTAGTTGCGATCGGTAGCAGCGTTATAGGCGGAATGAATGAAACAAGGATGTGACCACATAGTCTAATCGGAAGTAGGGTAGTAGGGTAGTTTGGTAAAGTGAGAACCAAAAAAGTTCCCAAAAAAAGGTTTAAGTAACAAAATATTTAGCCGAAACTTGAAAGGATAAGAGAGCGGAAGAGTTGAGAGAAAGAGATAAAAGCGAGCCGACAGACATTGTGTACGATCCAACAAGTATGTTATGCTAATATCTCCTTGGTACTATTGAAAGTAAGGGCTGTTCTTCAAATTACCTGTCTTGGTTTGGACTTAATTAAAACTATCGTTGATCGTCAAAAACTGCATAAAAAAGGGTAACGTTGAAAAATATTAGATTATTTAGATTTGCCTATTTAAAAACTGATTGTAATTAATTATGAATAAGACTGATTTTTGTTATAAATCTAATTGAAAAAGTGATTTAAGTGATTTATTTAGATTTAAAAGTGATTTTGAATGCATACCTTATGTCGTTTCATGATTATATTTGTATGTCAATTACTGGTCCCACCCCATGTCAAACACTGGTTCCACCGAAAATTCGGTATGTCAATTACTGGGTCATTGACTTATTTTCAAAAAAAATCATTTTTGGTTGACATAAAGATCGAATTTACTGCTTTTAAAATATTAATAAAATAAAATACATCCTACTGGAGCGGTACAATTTTACAAAATACACCTGGAGTCAAAATAACGGAAGTTATTCTATCTTAAACTCAAATTTTTTCTTAAGCAGTCAATTACTGGTCCCTTCACCCTACATACCTAAGAGTAATCACTAGTTTTTCTTCTATGGTTATAGGATTTCCATGACAATTTTTTCAAAGTTTTCTTAATTTTGACCTTATTTTTTCTAAAATCTAGTCGAATGTGGTTGGACCCATCCTCACATATTCAAAAAAACGATCCGGATAATTTCTAAGTTCCTTATATAAATAGTGAAATTCGCCCAAAGTACTTCGTTTTTTATTTATGGGATGTACATGATATTTTCTTGAGCGTTTTTTCTTTAAAATATACCATTTTGTTGCTTCTTCACTACTCGGACATGTTGCATGTATCACAGCTCTGTTGTGCACACTAATCAGCGATTATATTTTACTCTATCAGTTATCATCTCTGCTATCATCTATACTCACAGCTCCGTTGTAAACGTATCCTAACTCTCTACACTAGCTGCAGGTTTTTCCTCTCCTTTTTTCCCTGCATTCCAATCCTCCTCACCTAACTTTTCTCTTACTTCACTTAGTTAAGAAGGTTGAAATGTTTTTATACATTTATACTTCTATATTTATTTTATTTATATATTTATACATTTCTATTCTTCTATTCAACAAATAATATTTAAATTATGAACAAACAATAACTACGCAATAAAATTTGATGTAAATCAAAATACTTTTAGTCGGTTAAAAAGCGGAAATTGGCATATTAAAACAGCGGAACTCGGATATTGAGGTAAAAAAACTAATTTTTACAATGTTTCTGCAAGAGAATTCGACTTTTTTTTGTGGTTCTTTAATGATATTAACCATTAATAATTGTTTTAACATTTTATTACTAATTAAAAAAAAATTGATGATGTCTTAGTTTAACAATTCACGCATTAAGAGAAAACCGTAAAGAAGGCAAAGACATTTGCCCAAACGTTAGCAAAAAATAAATTTTTTGTTTTTTTTGTTTTCTTTTTTTGGCATTGGCTTCCGCCATACAGCCAGCATCGTCTAGGTGCTTATCACAAGAATATCACTCACTCTCCATTCTTACCTACAAATACATTCGCTTCACACATTCATCATTCTACTATATACTGCTATTTACATAAACTACTGCTAATGGATGGATCAGTACTTTATATTCCTGCCATCCTTATAGCTTAACCGAAATTAAAATCACGTAATCCTTCTCTAATCATTTTCTTGCATTCAATCTATAACTTTTAAATACATTCATATTTCATTGCTAGCTCTGCTATCGACTTAAGCACATATATGTTGGTGGAGAATATAATGTCTTCGTAGCGAACTGGTGCATCTAAATACCTGTACATATCGTCAAACATTCGTTTCCTTTCTACCACATAACGTGGACATATCATTATTACATGTTTGAAATCTTCCTCCTCATTGCAATCTACGCAAAGAGGAGAGGACCTTTTGTTGATCCTGTGTAGATACGATCCGCACACCGCGTGGTTCGCTCTCAGCCTGCTTATTGTCGTAACAACCCATTTATTAGTGACAGTTCCCTTAAACCATGGTTGTCTAGGTAACTGATCTGCCATAGTTTTATAGAATCTACCTTTATCACCATTATTGTAATCTGTCTGCCATTTTTGTAGTGCTGCTTTTGCAATTATACCCTTGATATCGGTGTGAGGTAATTTATAATTAGCCATTTCCCCACTATTGGTGGCTTCCTTTGCAAATGTATCAACAATTTCATTCTCTTTTATACCACAATGACCTCTTACCCACAAAAAATTAATGCAGACTCCCTTTAAAAATGGCAATAGTTTCTACAATCTCTGCGATAATGTGATTCATTCCTGCAGACTGGTTGTGTATATGTGATAATTTACACAACGCACTCTGGCTGTCACTAATAATGGAATAGAATTAAAAATACCTGACGACAAACTGAGATTACTAATCAAAGATAAAGTGATAAGTTTGAACGAGGCAATGTAAATTTCCAATTGGTTACTGTTATTAAGTAACAAATACTTTTTAACTGTACAGTGTAGATAATATCTCATAGTTTTACTTAGTATACTTTCATTTACAACACATGAATAAAATAAAAATACTACAATGGAACGCAAGATCAGCCGTTTCCAACAATAAATAAATAAATAATTAATAAAAATTCATGAACGCTCTCCTATAAACAAAATAATAATAAATAATTCGACGCGAAGATCCCGGATTCGAATCCAGCTGCTGGACCTCACCTTTTTTTCTTCCTAGGCCATTTTCTGTAAGGAGAGAACAAGGTCTTGAGGCCGGCACTGCCCTGAGCACAAAGCACCAGACGCCAATGATTACTGATGTTGACCCACCTTAAATTTTTTTTTTTAAATTATGTTGTTTTCTTTAACTCCCCCTACTCAGTCATGTATAATCAGCCTCTGACGATGGACGTAAGTCCGAAAAACCGGTAACAGAGATCCCAATAAAAGCAAGCCCTATTAAGACGGGAATAAAAACAGCGACGTTAATTTTTTGTTTAATATTTGTAAACTCTTAAAGTACTGGGCGTTCCTGTTAATGGAATAATATAAATTAAAATACAACAGGGATTTTGGTGTTTTGCAAGTTTGGATTATTTGGAGCGGAAATTGTGGCGAAGTGGATAATTCCCATAATAATGCTCATTAAGATCTGTCTCCAAAAACAACAAATGGATTTTTTTCTGCTGGATTAACTTGCTCATTTAAACTGTGGCTTCGCCTTTTAAAGAATCACTTAGTTTCTGAATTATTATCTTAATGCTTTTGTTTTATATAAACTGAACGTAGGCGCATTCAGTGCTGTACATTCAACAATCTTTGTTATTTTATTTTAAACAAATATCTGGTGTATTAAAATCTTACTAAATTACAACATGATGAAACTACCTTTAAATTGTTGAATTAACCAGAAGGAATCTAGGTATTCAATGAAACGAGTATGGTTGTGAAGAATGTGGATATCCATAGAGGTTCTTCTTGGTTTTTTTTTCATGGGTACTTCTAATTGGTAAAGCCAAAAAATCCCTACTAGCGAAATCAAATCACTTAGGGTACTAAAACTGGATAACTTATTTTGAAATTTCTTCGCTATTTATTAATAATATTATCATTTGGCAGAATTAGAAACCCGATGAGAAAAACAAGAAAGCGAATATTTAATACGATCGCGATACTTTCCTTTTTTCAAATAAGAGAAAGGTAAAAATATAATGACGTAAGAAAAAGTCTTGTGAGTCCACATCAGGCATATAATTGTTTTGCCAAGAATAATTACTAAGATATCATACTTAGGCTCCGCATTTTCCGTACTAATTACCCCGTATTAAGTAATCTTGAAAAAAAGCAACTTAAGTTCTAAAAAAAACCAAGACGCTTTGGTTTGTGCATAAGACTTGATTGCTCCTTAAAACATGGGCAAATACAAAACTCTGCAATACGAGTAGGCTGAGAGAGGTGGAGCCCTGCCCTGCTGGAGACTGCCAAAGTGTGGTGGTTCGGCTGTTAGAATAGATCGTATCAGATTTTTCAGAAAATAAATCTAATCACTCCAGTGGAATAGGTTACCCGCTGGAATTCGTTATAAAAATGTATAACCTTACATAGCGTGTACCATTAATGAAAGTCGAGTATCAAATTTAGCTGAATTTATCTGCGGTGTATTCAATCTTTATTGGGCAATTTATTTGCTAAAATAAATATAACTCGAGAGCAATTTTTAGTTGTTAAAAAACCAAATTTTTTTAAACTAAGATTTATGAATAAAAGGTTTAAATTAAATTAAATCTTCTTTTTTAATTTTGTACTGTTAGGCTAGGAAATCCGCAGGGGCGCCAAAATCCCTGAAGTGGCTAGTCCACTTCTCCCTACGCCTTTTTGCACAAAACTTTTAAACCAAGAAGGCCAAAAAAAAGAGTTCGGTAATAAATTTACATAAAGAACAATTAAGAATCTTATCTTCCAAAAGAATGGATACTGATGTACATATAAAAGGATTCTATCTTTAGGAAGAAACGTAACACTGATTAAAATAAAGTTGAGAACCAAAATTACTGAACACCTTTCTATTGGGGCTAACGATAACTAGTTTTCCGCAGCTCTTTTAAAGCCAGAAACAATACCAAAAATTAATACAGAAATACTTAATACAAAAACGTCTTTTAAGTGAGAAAACTTTTGACACTACACTACACAATGCAAGAGACTGTCTGTACCTACGGCAGCTGTAGCCAAGAAGATATTCTATGTACTTAGCGACAGTCTCTCTCTCTGTAGTTTAAGGTAAAATACCATTCAAGAACATGAACGTAATCCTTTCATCCCTTGCAGAGTCAAGGCGCTCTCTTTACCAGAGTAAAGCTTACTGACACAGCTGAATTTTCATAAGTACCAAGAGCTAGCTTACTAAGTATGGCTTTTAGAAACCATTCTGTAAAGTAGAACTTTACTTTTCATTTATTATGTTTCATTTGCAAAGTAATTTTACAAAATTTTAATATATTATTAAAGATTGGAATAGTTTTGTTTCTTTTTTAATTTTCTTTTATAGAACTTATAATCCTCTGAATTAATTTATGAAAAACAGAATTGAAATAAAAGAATTAATCTATCGTTTAATAGAAGGAAACTCGTCACACGGACGACTTTTATTTTATGTTATTCTACTGCAGTAAGTTGTTTTAATGGAAAATTCCAATTTTGAGTTATCATTTGAGTCTAAAAAACATGGTGTTCACAAATTATGCGCCCGTCACTCCGCCTGTCGCATACAGGCTAACCTGGCTTGCAAGCCAGAGGAGGCACCTTTGAAGGCACAGTACATGCTTCACAAGTTGAGTAAAGTGCATTATTTGATAAATTAAGGAATAAGTTTGATCCTTTACATGAAAGATATTGATCACTTAAATATGTGGCTGGAGGTTTCCAATGTTTTTGGTAATTAAACGCAACTCACCCAAAAATTACCAAATAATTATTAAACCTTCTTGTTTGTAACAGAGCTAAAATTAATTTTTAGCCATTTTGTGTATGCTTGAGAACATCTAAAGCTCTCTTAACATTTGATTTTTCTTAGAAAAATCACTCGGAAAACTACTTATTTTTCGATATTAAGAAAAATACTAGCTTTAGTGCCTTGGCAATATTTTTAGTAGAAAGGGGATGGAAAAATAAATAAAAATGACCTATCGTATGCTCTTTGATAACAGGTTAAAAAATTGAAATATGATTAATAAATACCAGATTTTGAAATGGCTCATCACCTTAAATTTTAAAGATATCGAATTGAGGTTTCCGGTTTCTTTCATAACTTTTTATACTCTTTAAAAGTGTGTATATGAAAATGGGGGTGAACTGCGAACCCTCACTTTTGGTCGCGCGTCAACCGCGTATGCGGGCAGGAATCTAAAATCAAGTTACATATTCTGAAACTAGAGGTGAAGGGTAACAGATTTTTCCTCTACAATTTTTTGCTCAGATCAACCGTTTAAGCATGAAATGCATTTGAGCCGTCTTAAAATGAACACCCTGTATATCTACCATAATTCAAAAAACGAAAATTCAAATTTAGTACTTAAATTTAGCTTATAGGTGGTGATACTAGATACTTAACAGAGGACGTAACAATAAAGTTTTTTAGTCAGAAATCGATCTACCAGAAATATCGCTTTACTGAAAATCGTGTCCAGTCTAAAATACAAAAAAAAATAGAAAATTTATTACACCAAGTGGTAAACTCCTGATTTCTCCCAATAAGTCCAAAAATTTTGCCCATAATAACATGGCGTGTGGAGGGAACCACAATTTAGAAGATAAACTCGTAACTACTAAATTTCACTGTAACTGCAACATTTTATTTTGTAAGATTACTGTAAAAAAATTGATACAAAATTATGGGTATTAATGTGCAGTAATGCACGACCGAAAAAACAGAGATTGAAATTTGAAATTCTTGAACGCATTTTAGAATAAAAATATCGCATTATTTAGCCGGCACACGCGCACAAATTTCCCTCTTTACATCCACGATTGCATGGTAAGAGAGGCGTATGGAGATGGCCACAGTTATGCTCTGGTTACAAAAACTCTCAACTCAACTCTAGAGAGGTCGGGCCCCCGACGACGAGCTCCCTCCCACCAAATGGAATGGTGCCAAACTGACAATTGTCTCACATGAACTTTCAATCTTCAACCCTAACTGTACCCCATTCTGCCCGTCTACTTCAAGATGTCATCTTTAACTCACTGGAACAGTTCAATGCCCTAACCATTAAAGTTATTCGCTTCCTTAAATCTATTCACTGAATCATCTATTTATTTTGAAAAAAAAGGAAATGTTATTTACTTAAGTAAAAGTAAAAAGTAATCACCTATTTTTTCAGGCGGGGCTTAACATCCAACTACCAATTAGGTGTCGTGGACGAAGGCGAATAGCAAACATACTAAATAAATTTCTCATATTAACTATTAAATAAAATCCAAGGGCTAGACTAGTACCGCAATACATCTTAGCTTTGCGGGTCTAGCCTATAACCTACTAGCAAACATACTTTACTGTAAATTTCTCATATTAACCATTAAATAAAATCCAAGGGCTAGACTAGTACCGCAATACATCTTAGCTTTGCGGGTCTAGCCAATAGCCGCCTAACATACTTTACTATAAATTTCTCATATTAACCATTAAATAAAATCCAAGGGCTAGACTAGTACCGCAATACATACTAGCTTCGCAGGTCTCGCCTCTAACCGCTCGGCTACCGTGGCGCCCTATTTACTTAAGTATAATAAATTTAATAATAAAATAAATACATGTCAGGCGTTCATTATTTTTTTAACCATGAAAACCTATAGTAAAAACAAACATAATTTTGGCAACCGTAGAAAATGAACATACAAATATTTTGGGAAGGTTTACAGGGGAGGCCTTAAATTTAAAAACTTTAATAAACATAAAATGTAACTTAGGGCTACCTTTTTCCGGATTTAAATTAACAATAAAAGTTAAAATGCGTACATTTTTCTATGGTTTTTATTTTAAACACACAAAAAAGGGATGAAAACTTAGCCCTAAAGTACATGGAAAATGAATTAGGGAGAGAAACAAAAACACAGTTGAACTAAAGCCACATCCCTTTGGAAATAGCATAGAATTTAAATAAAGCCAAGCTGTGTATATTATATAAGAGTTTATCATATATTTATAATTATATATTATATATTTTTTAAAAAATAATTATAAATCGAAATTAATAAAGAACTTCAATAAAAGAAGAGATTTTTTTATTATTTAAAATAAAAGTGTGGCAAATATGAAAATCAGGGAAGGAAAAATTTAAAACCTCAGTTTGGGAAACCAACTTTTTACTCTCTCTCGGGTCATTGAATAATATAATTCCGGCAGGACCGGAAACATATAGATTATGATAAAATTAATGCAAAGGAACCATTTCCTGTGGGGAAAATATAAGCGGGAATATACATATTTTGCAATGAGTACATGTGCATTCGTTGCTTATTTTATTTTGCTATTTCACACCGCGAGGCCTCCGCTCTCTCGTCACAGACTTTGTGAGCGCTAACTGCTGAGATTGTCTGCGAAATTTAATATTGTACAGGTTTCCGAGACGAGAAAAGAGAACAAGAATAATAATTTTGTATCATTTAATTCATTATAGCTGACTTAAACTCACGAAAATGGTTACACAACCATTTTAGGAGCACAACTTTTTAAATTATGTTAATGAAATCAAATTTTACGAGAAATATTTAATCTATTTTTTAAATATGGCAAAGTAGGAGTATTGCGCATCAGTAAATCCTGCATTATAATTGGATCAAGGTGATGTTGATTGAAAATTAATGAAGTGTTACATCAGCTACTTACTATAATCGCGCATGCGTGCTTATAACTAGCAATATAAATAGAAAACTATCTGACACAACAAATAAGAAATAAACTTTAAACTATTTTGATCTAACTAAAGGGACAGAAGACTGATCGTGGACACATATCGATCAGCCCCATGACTCATACCTGACGCACCATGGCGACTAGCAGACTGTTTTTTCAGATGGATATCTCACTGATAAGATGAAGTGTTAAGGGTATGCACAGCGTTGTGGCTAAATTTTAATCAATTTCTGACTTAAACGCCAACTTCTGACGCCCGCAATTTTTTTTTTCAGTGCTCTGCCGGCCTCTGGACAGTGTTCTATCGTTACAGACCACCCTTCTCCCTAAGCAGACAGTGAGCTTGTAAAGAAAAAGCTCCTAGGAAGAGAAAAATCTAAGGGTTAGCAGCTGAATTTAAACAAAGGTTTTCCGCAAAAGCGTCCAGTGAAATAATCTCTGAGCTAATTCTTCATCTGGATTTCCCAGCACGGATATTAACTAATTTTGGGAGAGAGAGAATGAAAGAGAGAGTCCAATTTGTGAAAATCACTTTTCCAGACTTGGGGAGATCACAAAATGGAAAATCTACACAATATCTCACCTTACTTAAGGATGGAATTATTATTCTCAGGGGGATTGCTTATTCGAATTAATGATCTATAAAATGGACAGCCAGACGCACTAAGGAAGTTTCAACCAGTGGGCAACGACCAGATTAGACAGAGGATCTCGGAACAGAGGTGATCAAAGGAGAATCAACAGATAAAACTTCCAGTCCACCAAGGATGACCCCGACCAGATGAAATCGTTTAAACAACTAGGAGTTGTGATAATGAATCTGGAAGAATGATAAGCGAACTTAATGAAAGATTTATCGGTTGTACTTAGGAAACGTCGCACCAGAAGTCTCTCCAAAACCAGACAAACCCAACGACCTCCTAAACTCACGAAATGTTACAACAAATAAGTAATCCATGCTGAAGGTTGTTTGACGCTACAAAAGTAACTGTTTAAAGATATGGAGCCTTAAAAAAAATACAAAATAAACATAAACACAACGAGGGAGATGACTCCTTTACAAACAGGAAGCAAGTTTATCACCGCAAAGAGGAACTGACTCATATCTTAAGATGGAAGATGCAGGAATAAAGTATGTTGGCTCCTGGAGGAAGTGAAGGCACAAAACCACTAAGAGAACAGGATGCGGTTAGTAAAGTCAATCTCTACCATATTTTAAACATCCCAATTGCGATGAGATATTCGGCACTCCATAGCCAGAGCTGATCGTACCGCAATAAAAAAAGGTTGTCCACTGGGGTTGATGATACCAAGTAGTGGATCTTTAAAAAAAAAAGCTCTAAATTAACCCAAACTACGAGAAGTTATAGGCGCCACGGTAGCCGAGCGGTTATAGGCTAGACCCGCAATGCTAAGATGTATTGCGGTACCAGTCTAGGCCTTGGATTTTATTCAATGGTTAATATGAGAAATTCACAGTAAAGTATGTTTGCTAGGAGGTTATAGGCTTGACCCGCAATGCTAAGATGTATTGCGGTACTAGTATAGCTCTTGGATTTTATTTAATGGTTAATATGAGAAATTTATAGTAAAGTATGTTAGGCGGTTATAGGTTAGACCCGCAATGCTAAGATGTATTGCGGTACTAGTATAGCTCTTGGATTTTATTTAATGGTTAATACGAGAAATTTATAGTAAAGTATGTTTGCTAATCGCCTCCGTCCACGACACCTAATTGTTAGTTGGACGTTAAGCACCGCC
This sequence comes from Rhodnius prolixus, assembly GCF_049639745.1. NCBI lineage: Eukaryota > Metazoa > Arthropoda > Insecta > Hemiptera > Reduviidae > Rhodnius > Rhodnius prolixus. The sequence continues at coordinate 4,682,731 of NW_027411583.1, read as the reverse complement.
TGAAAAAAATAGGCAATTACTTTACCACTACTACGAGAAGTTATCAGATTATGTAAAAAAATAGAAGCCCAACGAATGAAAACTGAAATTGTTTCATGATAGTCTCAGTCGATGGTTACATCTATGAGGACGACAATAATTACAAATAATAAATATCAAGACATCGATAGAACAAGACTAGCTGGAAAACTAACTTGTCAGTTTCCTTCAATAAATCTTCTTATAAAAAAAAGAAAAGCTAATTTATTATTCTGAAAATAAAACTTTTCTCTTAAAAATACTAAGAATTTCCCAAAGATTCATGTTTTTCCCGTGGAAGAAACTCACTCATCCAAAAAGTTATTTCCACAAATTCGCACTACTAGAAAAATCACAGTAATATTGTATGTATATATTCTGCGGTACCCAAGCTATACTAGTCCATTACCTGCGTCACCATCTAATATTCTAATATTATTCCCAAGAAGAAAAATATTAAAGCGGAAATAGCCCAAGTTAGAACAACCAACTTTCAAGAATGTAACCTTAGCTAGAAAAATTGCGGTATACCGCACAACTCTTGTGTATTCATGACAAATGGAGTGTGAATAAATAAATGGATTCGCTCGGTAATTCTCTTTTTCCATAGCAGGTGGTGTCTGTATTAGTGTATATATATATATATATTCACCAGTGATATATTAGTAGTAGTAGTAATAGTAGAGAAAGGAAGGTAACACACACAAAGGTTACAATTCTTTGTTTGATAAAATATTCAAACAATCATTCAAAGAGTGAATTCCATTTCAAAGTGAAGCTTTCTATTTTATTTATTCACGATTTTTTTTAATATTTCATATAGATATATTGTTTTGAGGGAAATTGTATCAACTTTTATTACATATTTCCCAGCTGTAAACATACTAACATTATTATTTTCCTCCATGTAAGGAAAGATATAATTTGATGTAAAAGTAAAGTAATTGCCTATTTTTTCTGGCGGGGCTTTACGTCCAACTACCAAAATTAGGTGTCGTGGACGGAGGCGATTAGCAAACATACTTTACTGTAAATTTCTCACATTAACCATTAAATAAAATCCAAAGATCCTGCAGAAAAATGGGTGAACCTGTTGGTGATAAGTTTATCCACTCCCTCCAATACGCCGATGACCAGGTAATAACAGCGACAGAGGCAGAGGATGTGTGCTACATGTTCAGGAGATTAATAGCAGAGTATACCAGATGTGGACTAAGCGTTAGCAAAAAAAAAAAAAAAAAAAAACAGAATATATAGTGTTCAATGCTCCATGTTTCGGTAGAGATAGATGGCTGGATGCTATATCCAAGTAAGGAATTTAAATATCTTGGATACTGGCAGTCATCTGCAGGAAAAAGTGAGACAGACATTGAAAACAAAGTAAATAATGGCAAGAAAATTATAAATGCATTAAACGCGACCATCTGGAGCAAGAAAATACGGATACAAACAAAAAAGAAGATTTTCCACTCATTTGTGGAAAGTGGTAGCCACATACGCAGCAGAAAACTGGACGTTGTCCAGAAGAGGTGAAAGTAGCCTGTTAGCCCTGGAAATGGACTTTTGGAGAAGAAGTTGTGGTAATATCCAGGCTCCAGCGAGTTCCCAACTCCGAAATTAGGAAGAAAGCCAAAGTCAAAAAAAGACCATTCTCTACACAATAGAGACCAAAAGATTGAAATGGTATGGCGGCCACCAAATGCGGATGGATGAAGATCGCTGGCCCAGGAGAATCTACAGCTTCACTCCAAAGGAATGGAGAAAACGGGGCCGACCTAGGAAGCGGTGGATGGAGGATGTGGAACAGGCGATGGCAGCGAGAGGATTGAGAGAGGGTGACTGGGAGGATAGAGAGCGCTGGCTGTTGGGTATCGGGGATATGACCCCATAGGTTGTAAAGTACCCGTTGGGGGGGGGGAATAAATAAAATCCAAGGCCTAAGACCGGGAATCGAACCCACTAAACCAACAATACATCTTAGCTTTGCAGGTCTCGCCTCTTAACCGTTCGGTTACCGTAGGTCCGAGCGGTCCTTGTGCCATTGTCTTCGTCTATAATATTATGATTCATCACATTGTGGTATTACTTAAAATTTGATGTGAATCATTAAAATTTCATTTTTAGACCAAAAAATTTCTTTCTAAGTTTAAGTTAGAGAAAATCCCAGACTGCTTACTTCTACTGGCCCCACACCCTTTTAAATAGCCACGCACTTCTCTTGATTTGAAATTTAACTAAACTGCAACAACCTAGGCAGGGGGAAAAAATGAAATGCATATTCTAAAAGTTGTTTACAACAACTACTCACTCGAAGACAGAGAGATCTCTTGCAATAAAAAAATCCCAATTTTGGGCTAAAGATTTAAATCAACCGAACGAAATAGGACAAAATTCCTGAAATAAGACGCTAACCACAAAAAAATTTACAGTTTAAACAACAACAACAGCAAAATCTGATGTAACATGGTAACATTATTAAAAAAGAGCAAGGAAAGGGAATAATTTGAATGTAATGGCATTTTTTTTGGTCTAGATTGGTCCCCGATAGTTAAGACAAACTGGGTACGACAACCAGCAATAAAATCTTGCAAATAAAAAGAACAGATGAATAAAACTTTTGCATCTCTTTCACCTCCCTGCAGCTCCCTTAAATTGTAAGAAATAAAAATAAAATAATAAAAAAAGTCCATTGACCCGTGAAAGTAAGTTTTTAAATCAAGTAAGTTTGAAGTTTTCTAGAGCCTGAGACACGCTAACTTGTTAAAAAAACGACTGGCGCCAACAAAATCGCTATCGATTACTGAATTATGTCTTTTTTTTTATTTAATGTTACATTTATACTTAAAGGTGGCCAAGAAATGACACTACTGGAACAGTATTAATAATATGCCGGAGTTGGTTTGCTTTATATAAAACTGCGTGGGATTTTATTTATGACAATAAATAGATAAATTATGTTAATTCCATCTCCAAAAAAAGAAGTAGTCTCTAAAAGTAGAAAAGAAACGGGGGATTCAATAACTTAGGTTTGATTCTCGTCGTCTTCTTCTACTTCTTAAGAAAAAAACCTGTATTGGGTAATGTTATTCAGTTTTGATTTTTTTTTAGAATTTCAGAGAGGTGTTAAAATAAGATTTGTGAACTTGTTTAGGCAGAAATGTCTCTTAAAATAAAAATAAAATACAGTAGTGGCCGTCTGAATTAAGCTGCTAAAGAATTATAGAGTATACAGAGTGGTTCGGCAAGCCTTTGAAGGAAAAGCACCAGCTTGTTTGAAACTTAAAAAGGGGAAAAAAGTCCAGTGAACCCAGGGAAGAAGTTAATCTACCCAAATGCGGTAGTTTCACAATTCCTCAACATGAGGAACTTAAACTCAAGTTTCTGATCATTTTAGAAAAGACAGTCTGGATATACGAGGGTCGTTTAAAAAGTCCGTGCGAAGTCAGAGAGATAGCACCACTGGCGCGTATCGAGGTTATGTTTAGTTAGTAGCATCTCTTGGAAGAACACACACCAAGTTTCAGCCAGATCGGTCTATTTCATTGCGTTTGGCATTCGTTTGAATCGAGGAAGTCGAGTGATTTTCAAAAAATGGACGAAAAAGAATTTCGTGTGTTGATTAAACACTACTTTATGAAAGGCAAAACGCCTCAGGAGACTAAAGAGAAGCTTGATAAACATTATGGTGACTCTGCACCTTCGATTAGAACAGTTTATAAGTGGTTTCAAAATTTTCGGAGTGGCCATATGGGCACAAGTGACGCTGAACGTTCTGGACGCCCTGTTGAGGTTACTACTCCAGAAATCATTGATAAAATCCATGATATAGTGATGGATGACAGAAGAGTGAAGGTGCGTGAGATTGCTAGTGCTGTGGGCATCTCGAATGAACGGGTACATAATATTTTGCATCAACATTTGGACATGACAAAGCTATCCGCAAGATGGGTGCCGCGATTGCTCACGCTTGACCAAAAACGAAATCGTGTGAAGTGTTGCAAGGACGGTTTGCAGCTGTTCCAGAAGAATCCGCAGGACTTTAAGCGACGTTTCGTCACTGTGGATGAAACATGGATACATCACTACACTCCTGAGACCAAAGAACAATCTAAACAATGGGTTACCAAGGGGAAATCTGCGCCAAAAAAGGCGAAGACCGTTCCTTCGGCCGGAAAGATTATGGCGACTGTCTTTTGGGATTCGCAAGGAATAATCCTCATCGACTATCTGGAAAAGGGTAAAACTATTACAGGTGCATATTATTCATCGTTATTGGACCGTTTGAAAACCGAGCTGCAAGAAAAACGCCCACAAAAAAGTCCTTTTCCATCACGACAACGCACCAGCTCACTCCTCAGCAGTTGTGGTCGCAAAATTAATGGAAATAGGGTTCCAACTCGTTTCACATCCCCCCTATTCTCCAGACTTGGCTCCCTCGGACTACTATTTGTTCCCCAATATGAAGAAATGGCTGGCGGGAAAAAGATTTTATTCAAACGAGGAGGTGATTGCAGAAACGAATGGCTATTTTTCAGACTTGGACAAATCCTATTATTCGGAAGGGATGAACAAACTAGAGCAGCGTTGGACGAAGTGTATAAGCCTAAAAGGAGACTATGTTGAAAAATAAAAAAGGTTTACCCCAAAAAATTAAGTAGTTTTTATTTTTGCACGGACTTTTCAAACGACCCTCGTATTACTGGCAAAGTTTTTCCAGAAGAACGGAGACTGTACAGGAGATTTTAAAAGATCTACCAATTAGTGCGGAGTGGTAGCTGATCGCAGAACATCAAAATTTGTTTTTTGTAATATTATACAGTTATATACGAGGCATGTCCAGAAAGTAAGTGTACCGAATTTTTGTAGGTACATTAGAACATATGTAAGCCTTTTTTTTTACATAGTCACCACTCCTCTCAATGCAAGGTGGTGAACCGGGGTATTATATTTTTTGATGGAAATAGTATAGTAAATAGTAATCCTGGGTATCACAGTATCTTGCAGAGTTGATGCTCTCCCCTTGAGGCATATATTCAATTAAAATTATGCCTTGACAGTCCCAAAACACGGATGCCATGATTTTCTAGGGCTGAAATTGTGGTTTTGAACTTTTTTGGCGGAGTGTGAAGAGGTGTGACGCCACTGTTGAGACTGCCTTGAAATTCATCTCCATAGAGTTTGTAGCGTCTCAAAAACTCGCACTTGGCGGGAGATTGGATTGTCATTTTTGCACGAAACCTCAACGTACTGACCTCGAACCGGTCTCGTTGCGGAGGGGAGGAATTCCCTCCGGCCGTGAGAGCCTCAGTACTCTTACTTTCTGGCCATGCCTCGTATATTGCAAATAATAATGGCAGCCAAAAATTGTAGAAGCTCGAAAGGATTGTGGGTAATCCCAACAACATAGGTCATCGCCTGACAACTTTATTCTAACAAATGGGGGGGTAATCTAATGAATTTTTCATTTTTCAAGGTGAGAAGCTTCAGCTGTTTGAGAAGTTAGTGTTGTCACGTTTATTAACATAGAATATTGAAGTACATTAAGAGGAACTGAGATTTGGATAACCTAACGGGCTGAAAATAAAATGTGAAAAAAGTTTATTGTATCGGAGACTGCCCTATGAAGGCCCTAAAACTATTGTGCTTATAAAAGACTGAAAGAAATAACTTCCATCAAGGATTTTTCCTGGATTAGACTAGTTTATTTAGAATGAGGATAGCTAACAGGAATGGTCAGTTCACAGAAGTAGTTATTGTGGATAAGCTCGTTGAGTTGAAAGCACTCTAAAATCCATGGTTTGGAGTCAGGAAAAACGGGTTTAAGGTAAGCATAGAGTAGAGGAAAACGGAAGGGAAAAATTTACAGAAAAGATGAAGGTGTAACACAATGAAGTAAGTAAGTCCCTCGATAAACCATTTCCCCATTAAGTAAAGTAAAATAAAGTAATGCCCTTTTTTATAGGTGAGCTTTAGGGCCAACTACCTAATTAGGTCCTTAGAAGGAGGTGATTAGCTAAAACATACTTTACTATAAATTTCTTATTATTACCCATTAAATAAAATCCAAGGCCTAAGACCGGGAATCGAACTCAGTACCATAATAATGTTAACTTTTTTTTTGGGACTCGCCTTTAACCCGCTCGGCTATCGTGGCGTCTATCCATTTCTCCGTAATATACACGGAAATAACTGATATACGTGAAAAGGAATTGAATTTCTAGTTTTTGGGGAAAAAAACACTTTTCTTTTGTTGAATCGATTTAATTCTCCACCTGACCACTGTAATAATTTCAAGGATGCTGTACAGTAAATGTTGAAGATTAAGGAAATAAAAGAAAATGGACACAGAAATGGCAAAGAAAGAGACACTGTGTGGTACACTTCCTGAATTGAGAAGGTGTAACACATTCGGGTTAAGGAACATGCAGCAAAAAAAAAAACCGAAGGATACTGTATTGGAGAGGAGATAAGGAGGGATCTGGTAACTAGCAGAGGGTAGCTTACCTGCTTCATCCAGGACCACTGTGTCCTTACTTTTATCTCGACAGTACGACGTCTACCTTACCCTCTGGGGTCTAACTTTTCCTACCACTCTTCGGCCAGTCCTACATTAATGTGATTACAAACCTCCTTTTTATGTTTTTTTAAAGATAAGATATGAAAAATTATTTATTTACTTTCTCCATTTATATTACTATTTATTACAGTATCTTTATTTTGACATTCTAACCCAAAAAAAGGCAGGTGTGAACACATATTTCTCTAACTGCTATTCTCGAAGTTATAACCCACCAATTTTCTTACAATTCAAAACATTTGAGTTACATTAAATTCTTACCCTTCATTAAATTGAAATTTAACTTACTATAGAAGCCTATAACCTAATACCTCACCAAAACTGTCCCAAAAACGAATTATTAAACAAAGATGAACTTTTTTTGTAAGCGAGTATATGCGAGGTCTGTCTAAAAAGTATGCGACCTTTATTTTTCCCTCGCAAAATAAAGACGACAGCGCGGCGCCACTGTACTCAGTAAAGGAAGACACCTTCATGTGCATGTGTGAATTTTGTCACCGCCTTCCAGCGCGACATTCGCTGCCTGTGGGTCGCCGAGTGAGATGCTACTCAACGCGTTCGTCGCATTATCGATTCTCTGACTTCCGGAACCGATTCTCTCAAGATGACTGAACGTGATGAGCAAAGACACTGCACCAAATTTTGTCAAAAGCTTGGTGATTCTCAAAGCGAAACAATTCGTAAGATTCAGCAGGTGTTTGGAGACAAAGCGACAAGTGAAACACAAATTAAGGAGTGGTTCAACTGCTTCAGAATAGCCGCACATCAGTGGAGAGTGACCAAGTTGTTGTCGCCGGAACGAAAGGACCTCCGTTTTGAAGTTGCATTAACTCCAACCTCTTGGGCAATCTCCCGCACGGTCAAGCGACGATCTGCCATCACCAAATTTCGCACAGTCTTAACAACGGCTGCACTCCCAGCAATCTGGAGCCTGCCAGTACCTTGGTCACTCTCCGCTGATGTGCGGCCATTTTTGAAACGGTTGAACCACTCCTTAGTTTGTGTTACACCCATCGCTTCGTCTCCAAACACCTGCTGAATCTTACAAATTATTTCGCTTTGAGAATCACCAAGCTTTTGACAAAATTTGATGTTTCAGTTCATCTTGAGATGAACACGTTGTATAGCACCTCACTCAGCGACCCACAGGCAGCGACTGACGCGCTGACAAAATTCACACATGCACATGAAGGTGTCTTCCTTTACTGAGTACAGTGGCGCCGCGCTATCGTCTTTATTTTGCGAGGGAAAAATAAAGGTCGGATACTTTGTAGACAGACCTCCTATATATTTTTTTTTAATAAAACCGCAAAAAAGTTTTCACACTAATATTTTCTGAGCGAAAAGAAAAGTTGACAATAGATGATTTTCTTTATAGCAAAAGAGGAAGAAGAAGAAAAATGAAATGATGGAAAAACAAGTGGTTAATGTTGGCACACCTGCACTGTTGTATAATACAGTTTAACATGTTGGTTATAGTGTGTGTTATAGAGGTCAGATGGGGGAAGAATCTAGAAGGAAAGTGTCACCATCCGGCTGGTTATAGAAAGAAGGTTATTATAGGTGGGTGTAGAACACCGTTGTCCACACTAACTTATATTGCAGACAAGAGAGTTCCATTAATTTCTGTCAGACTTGCCGCCCGACCTTCTTCTCACGCCACCCGCGCGCGCGCGCATTATTTTTAAAACAATTACACAATTTTACCGCCCTCGAGTATCTGTCTTCCCCCTCCCCTTTCTAAATAATAGTACTGGAGGAGTAATTAGTCATTAATTGCGTTAATACAGAAAAAGTTATTTCTACCAACAAAAGTTTTCAAAGAAGACAGACTCAGGGTTTCGAATACAAATAAAATTTGATAAAGCATAAAAAGTACTTACTTAAAAGAAGTAAACTGAATAAGTGAACACTTACCTGTAAATAAAAACAACCAATTAATGTTAAGTTTCGAAACAACTACTTACGAGGGTCGTTTGAAAAGTCCGTGCAAAGTCAGAGAGATAGCACCTCTGGCGCGTATCGAGGTTATGTTTAGTTAGTAGCATCTCTTGGAAGAACACACACCAAGTTTCAGCCAGATCGGACTATTTCTTTGTGTTTGGCATTCGTTTGAATCGAGGAAGTCGAGTGATTTTCAAAAAATGGACGAAAAAGAATTTCGTGTGTTGATTAAACACTACTTTATGAAAGGCAAAACGCCTCAGGAGACTAAAGAGAAGCTTGATAAACATTATGGTGACTCTGCACCTTCGATTAGAACAGTTTATAAGTGGTTTCAAAATTTTCGGAGTGGCCATATGGGGCACAAGTGACGCTGAACGTTCTGGACGCCCTGTTGAGGTTACTACTCCAGAAATCATTGATAAAATCCATGATATGGTGATGGATGACAGAAGAGTGAAGGTGCGTGAGATTGCTAGTGCTGTGGGCATCTCGAATGAACGGGTACATAATATTTTGCATCAACATTTGGACATGACAAAGCTATCCGCAAGATGGGTGCCGCGATTGCTCACGCTTGACCAAAAACGAAATCGTGTGAAGTGTTGCAAGGACGGTTTGCAGCTGTTCCAGAAGAATCCGCAGGACTTTAAGCGTCGTTTCGTCACTGTGGATGAAACATGGATACATAACTACACTCCTGAGACCAAAGAACAATCTAAACAATGGGTTACCAAGGGGGAATCTGCGCCAAAAAAGGCGAAGACCGTTCCTTCGGCCGGAAAGATTATGGCGACTGTCTTTTGGGATTCGCAAGGAATAATCCTCATCGACTATCTGGAAAAGGGTAAAACTATTACAGGTGCATATTATTCATCGTTATTGGACCGTTTGAAAACCGAGCTGCAAGAAAAACGCCCACGATTGGCCCACAAAAAAGTCCTTTTCCATCACGACAACGCACCAGCTCACACCTCAGCAGTTGTGGTCGCAAAATTAATGGAAATAGGGTTCCAACTCGTTTCACATCCCCCCCTATTCTCCAGACTTGGCTCCCTCGGACTACTATTTGTTCCCCAATATGAAGAAATGGCTGGCGGGAAAAAGATTTTATTCAAACGAGGAGGTGATTGCAGAAACGAATGGCTATTTTTCAGACTTGGACAAATCCTATTATTCGGAAGGGATGAACAAACTAGAGCAGCGTTGGACGAAGTGTATAAGCCTAAAAGGAGACTATGTTGAAAAATAAAAAAGGTTTACCCCAAAAAATTAAGTAGTTTTTATTTTTGCACGGACTTTTCAAACGACCCTCGTATTACAGAAATAGAGCTAAATGCGCAATAAAAAGTGTATATTACAAAAAAAAAAAAAAAATGCGTAAATCGATGAAGCCGAATTACAAGAATTTTTTAATCATAATTACAGCGTTTCGTAGCACCCATATTTCTATGTTCAGACCTACGTGACAATCTTGATTTCACTACTACAACCAAGTTGTTGACGCATCTTCAAAAAAACATTAACCAACCACAAGGTTGTTTCAATTTCATATTTCTTTCTTTTTTTTTTGCAATTCGCAATTAATAAGAATGACATAATTGTTATGACAAACCAAAAAAAGACATCATTTTCTTATTGAACAATGCCTTCTTAATATGTAATTATAACGCTGAACTCAACTTGATAGTACGTAATCAGTTTTTTTTTCTTACGCCAAAAAAGAAATACTAAGAACCATATTTACATGGTTTGTTGAAATAAATAATAAACCACTGAATAAATAATTAAACTTAATGAGGCCAAGATTAAAGGATATACACAGACTGTACTTAGTATTTCATCATTTCTCAAACCGTATGTAATAATGTTGAAAGTGACGTATCCTAAATATCTTATTTATTTATGTACTTAGTTATGAATACACAGGAATTATTATGTACCAAGGAGGTTACCATTATTCGTAATACCATAATTATAATATTTGCTAGAGCGGAAGGAAACTCGCGTTAATCTAACATATCCCTTATTTTTAACCAGTTATCCCTGGTAAGGCAAGTTTTCACCATAAAGAACATTGAATTCTATAAGAATAAGGGGATTTACAATAACTTGTCGCAGATAAATGCAACGAAACAGCCATATCGGCAGCTGGAAAATTCGTTAATTGAACAGAGTAACAGGCTTTCACTGCCAAGTTTTACTTTCCCATCAACAGAGGCCTTTTCTGGACGCCAGATTCCTGGGGAGAAAAAAAAATTGCAAGTCCTGAAAGGGGGGGGATAAGTCTCCTTAATTCACAGCTTTTACCCTGAAACAGCTAATGGGATTTAAAGAACGTGATCCTAACATTGGATTGGCACCAGCGTCAAGATGTTCAGTTAATCTACTCAAGAAGTGGGATAGCCTCATTTTGAAGGTTTCTATTGGTGAATGAATGGCGAAGAGGTAGCAGTTGCTTGAACCTCACAGTAAACCCTAAATCAAAATGATGAACGGAGTCCTTTCTCAGTGAATGCAAATAAGACAATACTAATATTCATATCCGGGGACAAGGGAGAACTGAATTTTAAATAGATTTCTTCCCCCATAACAAATTCATTATTAATCAAAATTCTTATAGCATCAAACTCTCCATCTTTCGGTAAAAGAATAATTAAATTTTCAAAAGAGCAGAGAAAAGAACAGCAACAGTGATGAATTAAAAAGGTAACTTGATTCCATTTTTTCTTTTTTCTTTAAAACAACTGCTCCAACATCCACCCAGTCTTTCTCAAGCTACAACCAACTTCAAGACTTAATTCTTAACGCAATTTAAAGTTGTTTGTTGAAAGGTGATAGAAAATGAAAAGAAGTATCTTTAGGAAAAGTTTTTTAAGGGTGGGTTCTCGGAAAGTTGAAGCACTCACGACGAACACGATGTACAAAATGAGAATATATGTTCTCGTGTTTAGAGATCTGGGATGAAGAGGGTTTCTTTCAACTTTCTGTTGGTAAAGTGAATAACAATCACTAGGAGGAACTGAACCAGATGAACCAGATACCTCGAAATTCAAGTTGCAAGAAAGGGAAGGATAAGAATGTGGTTGCAATTTTTAGATTTAGAACTGCGCAGAAGCTAGAAACTTGTGACCAGATTGAGTTGTGACAGGATATTCAGTGTTTCAGGTCCTCGGATGTTTAATAAACATGGTAAGAAGATTTTTACAAATTTCTTATGCTATATAATTCACCCAACAAAATGGCGCTTTTTGATTTGATAAATGATATGCCACCTTCCAGTATTTGAAAGACCAGAGGAGGACAATTTGCAAAAACGGTGGAGTAATCCTGGTATCCTATTGCAAGAAGGCATTTGAGCTGTTATTTTTTAAAGTGGTATAAGTCCATTTGGAGCTTAAAATATAGTTTATTTTTTTAAGAATTGTAATTATTATTATTTCATAATAAAATTTAAAAGGTGTATAGTGTTAATAACATCACTCGAATAAATTAAGGTTTACGAATATTAATTCAAATGCAAAACCTTAAATATCTCGATACTTATACCTTAAAAATGGACTTATACCACTTTAAAAAATAACAGCTCATTTCTTACTTAGAACAACAGACTAGGGTTTCTTCACAATTGTTTTAAAGCAAAAGTTGATTAACCTAGTAGGAGTCTCTGAGCAGGAGGAGAAGTGAAATGACTTGTCTAAATCGCATTGTGGCAAGAGATCTTTGCAAGCTAAGGTAGAACAGATTATCTGCGGAGATGGGCCACTAAGTCTAGAGATCTACATCGGTTACCAACGACAAGATTGCTCAAGTTTCACAGATACCAAAAAGAAAACTTATCCAAACAAATTTTCGCGTTGTATACACGACATAACGGTGCGTTAATTCGCTCCGCTTGCCATATTGGTGACCGCAACATGAAGCGTAAACAAAAAGACATGCCCAAAACGCTCTCCGACGAGCTAGCGAAGAGCTACGACTTGAGAACGCCACTCATGTCTCAAAAATTTCGTTGGGAGAGGATATTTAACCTACTAGAGATCCTAGAAGAATACATATTAGTAGCCAACCAATCTGTCCTCAAATACTAAACAGAATATACAAAAACAACTCACTAAATATCATGAGGGCAGATCCAATGTTATCAGTGGTGATAACGAGTAAAATATTTATTATTATTGTTTTTTGAATGATCAGCTGATATATTTTCGTAAATATTTTTCGCTAATTAAATATAAAAATAAAAATTGAAATGGGTTATCATCAGATATGATCATCGAATCAATCAATAAACGAGGCTATTACTCTTTATTTACAACTTTGTTATTTTCACTAATTAGCATATTTTATCACAATTTATCTCTATTTTGCCATACAATATCATTTACTTTTCACCGTTCAAAAGATTTGAAGTAAAATGCTACCTTTAATTGAAGGAAAGGAAACAAACGAAGTGTTATGAAAGCCCAAAACAATCTTTTTGACGACCTGGTCTTCCGGAGGAGAGATGAAGATCTCTTCGAGATTGTTGCTTCTGGTAAACTAAACGTACTTTCCAGCTCTCTGTAATTTGAAGTACTTGGGAAACTAGAACCGCCTTGTATGACTTAGTCGGCTGCAAATGATCCGGTTATGGGCGTTTATCCAGCCATTTCGGCGGATGATTCTTGTTTAAAGTTCTGGTATTCCATTTAGCGCGTTCCTTCAGTAACGGAAGCTTTCCTTTTGCGCAATCAATCAATCAATCGAGCGAGCTTGATTAGGGCCACACTTGTGGGGGGTCCTTCACTTTACTTAGATCTTTTGAATAATTCATATTTTCTGCTCTCTCACCGGCTGAGAATCATAGATAGCGACACTATATAACACAGAAATAACGGATAAGTTAAGTGGATTGAATCCACTTTCTCTGGGCCCTCTTAACATCAATGTTATTTTTAGCCGTGAAGAGTTTCAATTTAGAAGCATTGTCTCAAGTATAAACAATTATCTTATGCAATAAACAAAAATAACTTGTTTAGAGAGGTCCCATTATTCCAGTAAATAATCAAGAGGGAGACATAAGAGATATTGTTAAAGTATGTTGCTCCAGAATTACGTCTACTTTCTCACGATCCAATATAAAAGCTCTGCTAACAAGTGGAAAGCTTCCAAAAAGCTTCTAACAACTAACAAGTTCAACAATGTTCTTTTTTCCCCTCTCTTATCGGAAAATTACCAATAACGAAGTAAAACAAATAAAATTACAATTTATTGGATTATTATCTTTTATTAGTTTTATTACTGTTAGTTTATTTTAATTGCACTGTTATTGAGGTCAATTGAAAGGGTTTTCTAAATTACAGTTTGGTTTTTTATAGCTCTTATTAAATATACATGTAAATTAATTACATATTAATAAAAGGAAATAATATTTAAGAATATAATAGGGAGATTAAAGCACGGAACTAAGCAGCATCCAGTCGATTGTTCATATTCTTTTTTTTGGTAACTTCACATTAGACCCAAAAGAACAGAACAAAACAGACGCTATTGATAAATTAAAAAGACTCTTAGACGATAGATCTAAATTCCCTCAAGACAACAAAAGAATATTTTTAAAAACCTATTTGGGCGTATGGAATAGAGAGAGCTGTGGGGTTCAACCAAATATTCAAAGAATTCTACAATATTAAATACTTCGATCTGTAGTAAATGCTCCTTTTTTTTTATGTCTCTAACCGGACTTCTACAAACAGAACATTCCTTTTATCAAACGAAGTCGCCAAAACAACGATCCTGGTAACTTCACTTCAGCCTGCAATCACACGCAAATCCTCTAGCTCAAAATATTTCTTCTAGATCCCAAATTGGCTTCTTAAAAGATAGTAGCCTCGTGATTCTTCTCTTAAGTGAAGAGTAAGTGACCAATAGTTTAGTTTCTGCAAGTTCAGTTACCATTGGGTAACTTCTCCACTCGTTTATTTCCTTTGACCCTATTATCATTCGTTAATGATGCGCTGATTATAGTACTAATGAAGGAGTAGAAAAAAAATTGTTCAGGAGTTTTATCCAGTACATTGCCGGCCTTTGGACAGAGCCCTCTCGTTGCAAACAACATAGACCAGCCGCAGACAGCAAGCTGGAAGAAGCTGCTAAGAAGAGAGAAAATCTAACTGGCCAATCGCTCAAACCCTGGATTTTCGCGTTAGAATCCAGTACACCCTATTGGCACTGGTAATCTTGTTAATATGGTCGATTTGTTGCTCTAGTTTACTAGTATTTTTTTTTTATTAGGTTTCTACAATTTGATTTAATTTTATGTAGAGTATTTCAGACAAAAATTTACTCTATTGCTAGAAAGAGGACATCGCTTCGTGATGTAAGATTGGTATGTAATTGTATTTGAACGGGGTGATTAGGGAATGTAAGAAGGTTTCTCTAAGGTTACACAACAGTAGTGTCTAAATCATACAACCCTTATCCTACCGGACAGTTTTAATAATATTTAAATGTTGACTTTTATAATATTAATCTTTTTTTGATGGTATAAGTAATAATGCAAAAAAAATGAAAACTTACAAATTAAGCCACATAGCAACATCGTGCACCATTTTTTTGGTCGTTAGTGATACAACTAATCTTTGGCTGTTGGACAAAAGATGTCTGACTCGTGAGAAAAGATTTTCGAAACACATATGTAAACCATTTGGTAAAGTGGAGTTTGTCCATCCTACCACAACCTAAGAGAAATGCTGGTAACCTTTTTAACCAAAAGTTTTAAGTTAAGGTGCCCTTCCCTCCTCATTCGAATGTCGCAATAAGTTTTGAAAACAGAATACTAGTATTTTGAAATGAGTAACGATGCTCACAAAAATTTTATTTTACTTAAAGTACTAAAAACAGTAAACTCATAAAGAGGAGAAGTTAGGAACAATGGCTAGGAACTTGTCAGAAAACTGTTTTGTTCCATTACTTGTTCACCTTACTAGACAGCTGATATCTTTCATGCCCCTAACCACACCACAACTTGATGGCCACTAGTACTGTCATTAAAGATAAACTTGTTGTCATACAGTGCTGTCTATTTTCTGTTTAAAGGAGTTCCCCTGTCAACAGAATATTTCCTACATTTGTTACCCTGTCCACTTCTATTACTGTAATTTGGATTAAGAGAATAATTCTGTTTTAAATTAGAGTTGTAAAATTATAGAATAAAACGCATTACAGAGAGCTGAACGGCACAAATGGCACAGACTAGAGTTCAATTCGATTCTAATTGATTCACTAATACGGGATTCATAATGCTCTTTTGCAACACGCCATTTTTAGTTGAAGTACCCTTACAAAAGCCCAAGCAATTGAATTTAATTGTAGACAGTCATTTTTATAAAAACTAAAAAATTCTTCTGACTCAGAATACTCGAGGGACCATTACAAACTTGATTTTGAAATAATGGCATGAACGCGGTACGTCACATTACCGGATGGAGAAATTAAAAATATAATTAAAACCCCAATTAAATCTCTAAGCCCAATATTGTATATAAAGTAATAAAATATTACAGTAAATCTTAAAAAAATATTCTAACTAATTAATCTACATATAAAGGAAATAAATTTACTATAAAATTGAGTCTAGACTTGAATGGTGCTGTTTTTTCTTCTTAATTTAAGCATGAAAGGAAAAGCAAAATTTAAGAAAAGAAAAACCCCAACTGGTTGAGGGGGTTCCATTATAAGGAAGAAGATAAGGGACGAACGATAAGAAAACTAATCAAGAAGGCAATGGTGGGGTTTAAAAGAAAGAAAAGTTAAAACTTTTCTTATAGAGTGTACAGGGTGGGTTCGCGTGCTATTTAACTATGATGGAGCAGTAAAATGGAAACGAAGGCCAGAATTTCTACTCCAAAATAAAAGTACTAAGGTTTTAATTTAGGTTTGTTATTTTTTAAGTTGTCAAAAAAAAATCCAAAGGACATAAATTTAAAATTAAATTTATCATTTCATGTTGGTGTAAATAATTTATTTAAAATAATTATCTCAGAAATAAATTTTATTTTAATTTTAGGTTAATAAATGATTGGTATTCCTGAAGGATTAATATAATAATAGAATCTTCAGATGGTAGAGAAATTCCCCGACTTCCCCGCTAGGAAGAGATCCGTTGTTCGAAATGATATAAATAGGAACCTAAAGCGGCGCAAATAAAAAGTTGAAAGTAAAGTTAGAGAAGCAGCTCAGATTTAATTTCGAATTTAGTAACAGTAAAGGAAGTGTGCTGACTTATTATTTGAAGAGGAAAAAAAGGTTTCCACATTCCCTAAAGAGTCGTGAGGTACTCGAAACCCAGAGCTGTAACCTTTTTCCAGCCATTACCGAATTTGGCCTAACAATTTACTATCCAGTTATGAGAAAATATCTTCAGAATTTTCTTTTAGAGAAATGGCTTTTCATTTTTCTATGACTTTCAACAATCTAATGGATATTCAAAATTCAAATTTACATGTTTGTTCACCATCGTATTTTCTTCTTAAAGCGAGGTTGTATCTAAGGATGCCCATGATCACCTGATGAAACCGAGACTGAAATTCATCGTAGCTTTTTTTTCTCTTAATGATCTCAGATAATAACTACCTTAAATGCTTGGAGGAAAGGAGATTCGGCTAGCCACTTAATATTTTCTAATATATCAACAAAATTTCTCAGAAATCCTTTTTCTTTTTCTGATTTTTCATGAGAAACAAAATAAACACAAAAATCTTCCACGAAAAATGGAAACTCTAAACTTGAATTTACCTTGCGCAAAAAACAATAGTAAAACAACTAAAATAAAATCAACCCGAACGCAGCAGAAAGATACAGCATAAACATTATAACAAGAATGGCGTAAACCAAAGTAATATGGACAATGGAATAAACAAGTAAAACACGTAGCGGTAAAGACAGGCTTGTTTGAAGTAGAGCACCGCATGAACACGATGTAACAACATGAACTCACCCAGGTAGGGGATCCTCCGACAAAGAGGGGGAATGTTCAACTCACATTTTGTTGTTGGCAATTTTGTTTTATCTTTTACTGACTTCATTAACACGTTGCCGGGCACGGAACTTTTCAGGATTCTGGTCTAGGAAGCCAATTTAACTTAATCATGTTATATTATTAAAAACTTTAATTATAGACCTACGAGATCGCTACGTGATATCTCGTAGTTGGCGTCCTAGGCAAGTAAGCAAACTACGAGGTAACGCGTAGTTCCCAGTCAACGTGTTAAGAAGGAAATACGATGGTGAACAAACATGTAAATTTAAATTTTGAATATCCATAAAAACCCTCCAGTCAAAAATCCTTCGAACCATCACTGAAGCAACCATACCATCCACACCGACCTGCGAATCCCATTTGTTTCTGACCTTGCCCAGTCCCGCTACATCAAATTCCACTCCAAACTTTACCTACACCATAATCCCTTAATCAGCAACCTGTCCTGCACTAACCTCCCGTCAAATCCTCCTCGCAGACTGAGGCGCCGATGGCCACGCGATCACCTGGTCGAGAGGTAAACAAGGCCATCCTTCGTATTCAATCCATTCGGTGTTTTACTTTAACCGACTAATGATGGTCATCGTTGGATGGGGGCTTCATTCAAGCTTTTCATGTGATTTTATTTTATTTACTTATTTATTTATTATTTTATTTTGTCTTTACTTTATATATTACTTTATTTTTATTTTATTTTTTGTTCAATATTTCACATTTATGATGTACTATACGCTATCATATTTACTTGTTGCGTTTAAGTGTTACGCAGTTGCGAATTTAAGAGTAAAGAAAAAAGAATATCCATAAGATTGTTAAAGTTATAGAAAAATGAAAAGCCATTTCTCTAAAAGAAAATTCTGAAGATACATACTTTCTCTTAACTGGATAGCAAATTGTTAGGCCAAATTCGGTTAAATGGTCGGAAAAGGTTACAGCTCTGGGTTTCGAGTACCACAAGGCTCTTTAGGGGATGTGGAGAACTGTTTAGGTTAGGAATGTAAAACTGAAGATGCAAGAAAATTGTTTTTAAGACAGTGGAGGGAACTTTTGGTTATACAAGACGAAGGATATTTAAAAATATTTAGCTAGTTGCTGTAGATCTTTAGGCCCAATAGAATATGCAATTGGAGGAAGCGAGTCAAATGGCCTATAGTCAGTCACTGCAACTCATATGGTCATCATTGCAAACCGTCTTCAGGTTATTCAGCGTTAGGAGCAGCTACCAAAGCCGGCTCTGAGAGATCCTTCCCCCACAGCTCAATGCCCAATAAGAGAAGGCCCTTCTCTCAATCAACAAAAAGCCTCAAGTATCTTCTAAGATTGCAGGATCCGCTCAATCGGTCCCCAAAGGCTGTTCACAACTTCGGCAAAGGCCCATCGAATAAAACTCCTTCATACTGTCGCTGTACATGGTAGTACACCACCTAGTCTCAAATTCTCTGCGCATCCAAGATTCAGAGACTTTAATTTCATCATAGTCCTGAGCCTGTTGCTGGAAAAGTCTCCAAGAGATTGAGTAAGAGCTCAGAGATTAACTGAAACCTTAATGGGCCAATTCGTCCGCCTTCTTCAAGTTACCCACGTACCTCTTAAACACTCTGGCACGTGCTTATTAGAACTACCTACTCAAGGAAGGGGGAAAGCTGAAAAACCATCCCACACACCATTCTAAGTGGGAACTAATGGCATTAATCAATGCCTGAATGTTCTTTGGGCACATTAAGTGCCCAGGGTTCTATTTTTTATGATGAAATAAAAAACAAATATCTTTGATTTTATCCATCTTGGCGCGTGTTTGTACGTCTGTCCGGTTTCAGACATTCATCCATTAATAGAGACAGTTACACAATTTAGTTGACATAAATTTCAATCAATATTCTACTACACAGATAAACTTAAGGAGTAAAAGATTGAAATTTAAACTCTTTATATTTTGAATTTAAAACGGGAAATTTTTTAAAACAAATATATAATACGAATTGGTAGTTGAAAAAAAACGCTGCAAACTAAAAGCAAGGGAGTGACTTAAAAACTGCTAGGGAAAGTAGATCCCTAGGGATGATGCTTGCTACTAAACCGCCTTTAAGCCCCCAACCGTGAAAGGAAAGAGTGGTTTCAGGAATCCTTTTATTTTTTTTGTCTCTTCCTTTCAGGAGAGAAGTGAAAAACCAAGTGGGTACAATTACGATAAACCTTCCCAGTTACCTACTAACTTTCTTATTCTACCAAGACGGGTTCCTTATTCTTTCCCATCCTCTCAAAACCAATTTCCTCTCTCTTTGTATTTAACTTGCAACTTCTTCTTCCTTCATTTAAATAACTGTTACTAATGAAACTAAAGCCGCATTATATTTATATGGCTCCGCAAAAAAAGTGGTAAAGTACTTTGAAATATGGGTTTTATTTTTTACCATTTCGACCTTTAAAAAAAATTCTAAATCTAGGATTTTATTAAGAGATATTTTATCCGATAAGGAAGTATTGTAATTGCTACACATTTGGAAAATTTCTACAAAACAATCAAGAGAAACTTCAACCAAAAATAAAAGGCGGGTTTTGAGGGCCCCCCCTAAAACCTCTTTCTAAAAAAACAATCTATTCATAAAATACAATTAGAGAAAAGGCGAAGGCTATAAAAAGTAAACTGTGATTTCTTTATTCTACTCTCATAGAACTGTAGTTAGATCTATACAAGTCTGTGATGTGGCACACTACAATTGAATTGGTCCTGGATTTATTATGATGGCACTGACTTTTCGTTAGCGTCACCTTAAAGTTGTATAAATATATATATATGCACTTCCTGTTGTGTGCGAGTGGAATGCGAAAAATCTCTCCTCCAACCCCCCCTCTGGCTCACTAGAGAATATATAAACCAGTGCCGACTAAATTACTCTTGGCACATCACTAACATCGCGTCTGTTTCCTTTAAAAACAGCTCTCTTCAGAGAGAGGTTCTACAAGTATATACTGATGCCGTAAATAGAATTATTCTAAGTAAGGGAGGGTTTTTTGTCTTTTTATAATGGAAGACCAAGAATCCTGCAGCAGACTAATAATGTCAAGAATTTATGTTGTCTGATTGTAGTTATATTTATTGATGAAAACGTGGTGTAAAGTAGTTTTTGATCGAACGTTATTTTTATTAGGATGAAAAAATAAATGTCAGTTTCAGTCATGATAAACTTTATTATGCCGGAGCTTTCGACCTAGGGCCTAAGGTCATCTTCAGAGCTGTGGAACATATTCGCAGTGTGTTAACAATAATTATATTACAATGAATATGTATAATGTGACGAAATTTTACAAAAATATTTACCTAATTTACAATGTACTACATATTTTACATCACTAGAGGGTTGGTGTGACTTCTCTCTTCTCTGTTCGTGGACTGAGTGTGATCCGGTCTGTGTGTGATACGTGTTTGGTTGTGAGGAAGTCAGTGTGGCCAATTGTCAAGTATTTTGTAGTAAGTTTGCGTGTATGTTGTTTAAATTGTTCGTGTCAGTTTTGAATTTTAAACTGTTTTCTGTCTTAGATATGTATATCATTTCTAGCACTCCTTTTTTGGTGTGTTGGTTTCTGATTTAAGTATCTTTGTGTTTAGGGAAATCGAAAGTGTGATGATTTTCTGTGCTGTGTAAGTGTCCCTAGGTCGAAAGCTCGGCATAATAAAAATATATCATGACTGAAACTGGCAGTTATTGTTTCATCCTGCTGAAACTATGAATCAGTCACCAAAAAATAATGAACAGTTACTTTTATTCTTATTTGACTGTTTACTTAGCCTGCTTATTATCAATCTTTCCATTCTTTATCGAAGCCTTTCTTTCTTTATTTACAAAAGGGGCCACATTTCCGGCCATTTGTGCTCGCAACTTTGTCAAGATATGGTGTTCTTCCGGTTCCTGTTCTCACAATACTTACCATTTCTGGGACAATACACAGAGAAAGAGGAATTTCTAAAAAAAAGTATCCCTGAATGGAAAAGTATGAACTAATCCCTGCATCCCTGTGGGTATCCCACCATAAACAAACTAAAATACAAACCAACCCACAATATTCATACAATGCACTTAGGTTCTGCAAAAAAAGAAAAAGGTAGTGGACATGTGTGGGTTTATAGCGAACCCACACAGAACTTCTCTAGCTTATCTACAAATACCCACTCATATCTACACTTTATACACATAGATAGATAGATAGATTTCCAATGTGGGCGATGAAACGAATCAGCCGATAAATGGTAAATTCTATCTGGGGGCGTTCCAGAAAATAAAGGGGGCGGTGAAAGCAAAGAAAAGCTCTAAAATAAAAGGTTTGCAATTCCATGTAGATTATTTTAAATCATTTAGTTATTTCCTGTTCTAAAGTGTCCTATTTCCGGATCTTCGAGTTAAGAACGTACTAAAAATATTAAGTAAAGTAGTGCTTCTTCTTATTTGTAGGCAGGCTTTTACTTTCAACTGCCTAATTAGGTTCGCGAACGGAGGTGACTAGCAACCATACTTCATTAATCATAAAACAAAAATTCAAATGCCTGGGACGGAAATCAGGGCCCACAGAACCACAAATACTTCATAGCATTGCCTCCAACCGTTCGGCTAAAAATTATATACTTATTAAATGTAGAAGACGATATGAGAGTAGCATTATCATTTATTCGACCAAATATTGACGAAATTATCAAAAAACATCAAGCTCAAATTTCTCATTAAAAGTATTCTTATTACTAACTTGTAATTAATCCCTTAATAAACATATACTGTTGTTTTTGTAGTTTTATTTTTATTTTTGTATTGAAAATCTCCCAATATACTGTGGGGTTCAACCAAACGCTCCAATCTCCAAAGGATTCAATCGCTACAATCTAAAATACTTCTAACTATCGTAAACGCTCTATTTTATGTCTCCCAACCTGGACTGTACAGATCTTAACATTCCTTTTCTCACACAAGTCGCTGAAAACACATACAGAAAACTTTCTTCAAGAACTCTTCCTGATAACCCGGACAAGATGCCTTAGAAAGACAGTGTGGCCTCGTGACTCCTCTCTAGTGAAGAGAGTGACTAACCATATAATGTTTTGGAGTGTTACCATTAGGTAATTTCTCCACTCGTTTACCTTATCATTTGTCACTCTATTGTTATCATTGTTACTTATAGCGCTATCGCGCTGATTGTAGCACAATCAAATATTGAAAATAAACAAACTATTTTACACAGTGCATTATGGATAAGTAAAATACTTTTAAACTTATCTTATTGTTAGTGTTCCGCCAAATTTTTAAATTGTTAAAAGTGTGCCGCCGCGACAAACAATAGGTACTGATGTAGATCTATCACATTTCTGTTCTCTTTTTGGACGAATTACATTCCATGAATAAACACTAACAACTGGAGAACGTTGTGGGCATGTTCACAAACCTCCTGGAGAATCGTAAGTAATTTTACCAGGTGTTTACTTAGGAGAATGTACCCCGAAACTAGAACTCTTATGGAGGGAAACTGTCTCAAGAATACTATATCTAGGGCGGGGAGGAGAGAGAGGTAGCTCCAGGTAGGAGGAGCTGACTTTCATTTCTACTCCACGGACTTCCCAACTTCACCTGGGTGTTTCATCATCTGCGGAGGGATAGAACTGTAAACTTCCGGACACATTAATAGGTATACCTAATTCTAGACAAGAAGAAAAGGGGACGAATAAACAATGTCAGTAGATCTTTTACGTCACAGTTTGGCTATGTAGCCACTCCCCTACACAAATTTAGAAGGTATACCAGAAACAAAAGTCGCATAAAATGCGGAGAAGGAATTAGTTGAAAGGAGTTAGTGAAACTAGAATTGAAATCAGGCAACTTGCTGAACTGGCAGAAAGAAAATGCTATAATATATTCTTGGAGGAGGGTACTAGAGTGAGTGTAGAGAGATAGGATTGTGCAGTGAAGTCATGTAAGAGGTGAAATTGAAATTTTTAAGAGATATAACAAGAGAAGCTGTTGGAAGATTGGGTCCGGCCAACTTTTAGTACGTCATACGTTCAACCACAAGCAATGGTTTCTTCTAGATTACTTCGTGGCCCTTTTTTTGACATCTCATTCCCCTCATCTGTGCCCCGTCCTTCAGTTAAGCCCTCTAAGAATGAATCTCATTTTAAATTTGTATTTTTTTCCACAAATAATTGAAATAAAACTTCATATTTCAATTTACCTCGGCGAAGGTAAATTGTTTAAAAACTTATAATAATGTTGGGTAGGAGATGCTTTTTTTGTTAACGTCTAAGAGAAAAGGTCTTTTTTGAAAAGAACTTCGTGTCTGTTGCCATGTGATTCTGTTCACTCTTCTACAGTTTTTTTTAAAGGTATCCTGTTTCGAAACTTTCCATAAATTACTCTCTTTCTTTCGAAATATTTCCTTTTCTTCTCTTAACTCAGTGAAAATGTACAACAAGATATTAAACAAAAATGATAAGAAGGAAAACTTAGCGCAGTCTCAATTGATAACAACTACAGATGCAGCATAGAATTTCTAAGTGAAGCTGTACTCACCCATACCTAGGAAACTGTAGATTAAAAAGGAGAGAGACGTTTTGTTTTAACGTATTGAAAAACGTGAAGTGGTAGTCCAGAATCTACAACTAAGCGTGCAAATGAAAGGTCGACGTGCAATTATTGTTTACACAAAGAGCTTTATCGTAACGCTGTTTCCTGTAGGAAGGCACTTCTTGTAGCAGTTGTTCCTCAAGAAGGAACTCAAGAGAGTGAGAGAGAGAGAGGGAGAGAGAGAAGAGAAATAAAAAGGGAAAAAGTTGTTGTTGATGAAGGATGTGAAACAGGAACTAACCTTCAAGAGTCTTTAACACTTCATTCTTGTATACATACAGCGGTACATAACTCTGGAGCTGGAGTGGAACGAGCTGCAAGAGCATGGAATGTGGAGGGTAGAGAGGCCGAGCAACCCTTTCTTGCAGTTGGCAGGCTGTTCAGCTTGTAGTGTGTTTGCAAGTAACCACGCTATTGTTTCTAAAGCCGTCTTCTTGTGCAGAACCTTTACCGTCCAGGGTTCTCTTTCTTCCTATTAAACACGTTGTAGTGAACAGTCCTGGACCGGCTGGCGATTGTTAAGAGGAAATGAAATGAACTACTTCTTACAATGGATGGCTTGTGATTGTTCTCAACCACTAGAATAAAATCAAGGTAACTAATTGAAACCTTAACTCTCAATCTCAATCCAACCTAAGTAAATCTTAAATTAGTTGCTCTTTCTTAATGGTTGAACTTTATTAGAATATTGTTTTAACAATCAAAATTATAGTTAATTTTCGTTGCAAGATAAAAGGGAAGTTTGGAAAACTCGAAACTAATTGTTGGCCCCCATCAAACTAAGGAAGTCGTATTAAATGATTTATTTAATGATCAAAACTTTGTATACACATAACAAGTAAATGTGCTACGAACGAAGGCAACAATAGCATGAGGGGCACGAGAGAAGGTATCTACCAGTGGAGGTGCATCTTAACATTATTTACATTTCACTGAGCCTAATCTCTGAGACGGTCGAGGGGATCTAACGGCGTTCCAATCAACCAGCAGGATTGCCTGGGTTAGGCGGGTGGACCATCTCTGAACGAGAGGAATGGGTGACCACAATATTTGATTTATTGGGATACAAAAGGACTTTTTGGGTTCAAACTGAGATTTTTTAGATCAGTATGGAGGGGGTAGAATGTTAGAAGTATTGTATAATATGAAGCGTTGGTGATTTAGCGAAGGATTTTGGATTAAAGATTGGATGCTGTAGGAGTTAGACTACTTTGTGAAAAAAGAGGCCTATTTTTTACAGGCAGTCTTTACGTCCAACTACCAAATTAGGTGTCGTGGACGGAGGCGACCAGCAAACATACTTAACTATAAATTTCTCTTTTTTTTTTTGTTTTAAAAGGTGCACAACATCGAAGGTCCTTTGCACCTGAGCAATTCCGGAAAATAACTCGTCTTTCCTTTTAACCTAACCTAACTAATGTTGAGATGGAGTACTCGATATTCCTCGCACCCCATAGAGATCTAGCCTAAATTTTAAAATCACCTATTTACATACATACTCATACACTCATTCTAATAAGTATTTTCGTCCTAATAAATATATGTTCATCCTAATAAATACATACATCCCAATAAATACATTCATCCTGATAAATATATACGTATATACAATGTGTTATATTGAATTAAAAGCCCTAATATCTTTAAGGAATTGCAGAATAGTTTTGTACGCTGTTTTCGTTGTGGTTCAATACTTCTTCCAGTTGTGAGGGAATGTTAAACTTTTGCCTATCTCTGGAATACTTGGAACATTCAAGCAGGATATGGCGTACAGATAAAGGAAGGCTGTACCCAGAGCAAATAGGTGGTTCTGCTCTTCTGAAGATGTGACCATGGGTTAATAACGTGTGGCCAATCCTCAGCCTGGCTAACACAATCTCCTCACGGCGAGTGTTTCGTCATGATGTTAATCACTCCATTGGTGTTGACCCTTATATTCCTCAATTTGTTCGTTAGTGGAACTGATTCCCAGTCTCTTATCCACTGGGACATAATCTTTGATCTAAGATAACTTTTCCAGTCTGAGGGTAGAATAAAATTTCTCACATTAACCATTAAATAAAATCCAAGGAGGCCTAGACTAATACCGTAATACATCTTAGCTTTGCGGGTCTAGCCTATAACCGCTCGGCTATCGTGGCGCCCAATTGTGCAGCTTATTTACACCCAAATCCACGCATCAAATCCCTACGACTTTGATGACTAAGATGTGAATCGGCTTTTTGTTACTTATGTAAAGTTTCGAGGGAATTTCAGATATGTATAAATAGGATTCATTGTTAACTGTTATTGGCAACACACTTTGACCACAATCAGTTTTATAATACTACCAAAACCACTTTTAATAACAGAAATAGCAGCAAAATTATTTTCTTAGTGATTAAACCTCTTCGGTGAACGCTTAATCAATTTGGCTTGAAGCTAATTTGAGTTTAAGAAGCACGTATTGGGGCGCAGTCTTACATTCATACGAGAAGAAGATAAAAATACTAATTACGAGACAGTAATTACATTATTACTATTATTACATTGTTACAGTCTCCTTCTTCTTTTTTTTCTGTAGTAACAAAACGGAAAAATGTAATTAACAGTTGACATGCTCGGTGAAGCACAAAGCTGTATTAATTTCTACTCTTATTCCCTTATAATTTCTCCTTTATGTTTCTATCTAGTTAATTTATACACTGGTAAGGTATAAAAACTTACAATGCTGTTGAACAAATTGTAATCCATGTTTTTTTTTATTACTTTAAATATTGAGAGGCCAATCAGCTCGTTTCCGTTAAACTGTCACTCACTTCCGCAATCAAAGTAAATAAATTTTTCTGACATTTTGAAGGATAAATTGGAAGTTAGTAAAAGAAATTCGCTTTTGGAGTTCTTATCGTCTAAAATAAATCTAAATCTAAAGTTTAGCAGACATATATCTAGCGAAGGAGGTCTTTGCAATAATCCTTGCAGATGATTACGAGGGTCGTTTGAAAAGTCCGTGCAAAGTCAGAGAGATAGCACCAATGGCGCCTATCGAGGTTATGTTTAGTTAGTAGCATCTCTTGGAAGAACACACACACCAAGTTTCAGCCAGATCGGTCTACTATTTCTTTGTGTTTGGCATTCGTTTGAATCGAGGAAGTCGAGTGATTTTCAAAAAATGGACGAAAAAGAATTTCGTGTGTTGATTAAACACTACTTTATGGAAGGCAAAACGCCTCAGGAGACTAAAGAGAAGCTTGATAAACATTATGGTGACTCTGCACCTTCGATTAGAACAGTTTATATGTGGTTTCAAAATTTTCGGAGTGGCCATATGGGCACAAGTGACGCTGAACGTTCTGGACGCCCTGTTGAGGTTACTACTCCAGAAATCATTGATAAAATCCATGATATGGTGATGGATGACAGAAGAGTGAAGGTGCGTGAGATTGCTAGTGCTGTGGGCATCTCGAATGAACGGGTACATAATATTTTGCATCAACATTTGGACATGACAAAGCTATCCGCAAGATGGGTGCCGCGATTGCTCACGCTTGACCAAAAACGAAATCGTGTGAAGTGTTGCAAGGACGGTTTGCAGCTGTTCCAGAAGAATCCGCAGGACTTTAAGCGTCGTTTCGTCACTGTGGATGAAACATGGATACATCACTACACTCCTGAGACCAAAGAACAATCTAAACAATGGGTTACCAAGGGGGAATCTGCGCCAAAAAAGGCGAAAACCGTTCCTTCGGCCGGAAAGATTATGGCGACTGTCTTCCTCATCGACTATCTGGAAAAGGGTAAAACTATTACAGTTGCATATTATTCATCGTTATTGGACCGTTTGAAAACCGAGCTGCAAGAAAAACGCCCACGATTGGCCCACAAAAAAGTCCTTTTCCATCACGACAACGCACCAGCTCACACCTCAGCAGTTGTGGTCGCAAAATTAATGGAAATAGGGTTCCAACTCGTTTCACATCCCCCCTATTCTCCAGACTTGGCTCCCTCGGACTACTATTTGTTCCCCAATATGAAGAAATGGCTGGCGGGAAAAAGATTTTATTCAAACGAGGAGGTGATTGCAGAAACGAATGGCTATTTTTCAGACTTGGACAAATCCTATTATTCGGAAGGGATCAACAAACTAGAGCAGCGTTGGACGAAGTGTATAAGCCTAAAAGGAGACTATGTTGAAAAATAAAAAAGGTTTACCCCAAAAAATTAAGTAGTTTTTATTTTTGCACGGACTTTTCAAACGACCCTCGTAAGTAAACATTCTTGGTAAAATCTTTCAATTTATTAATATTTTTCCGAACTAAAATACTAATTTTTTCTGAAAGGAGAAAACTCGGCTTTAAAAACTATTTCCCTGCTAAGTTTGATGATTTTCCTGTTTGTTGGTTTGAGTAAGAACTAAATGTGTAAAACATTCATTGCTTTAATGAGATAATTAAATGAGGAAAAATAACGCTTAACCGGGGAACCACGGTAGCCGAGAGGTTAGAAGCGAGACCGGCAAAGCTAAGATGTATTGTTGGTTTAATAGGTTCGATTCCCGGTCTTAGGCCTTGTATTTTATTTAATGGTTAATATGAGTACTTTATTATAGTGCAGTATGTTTGCTAATCGCCTCCGTCCACAACACCTACTCGTAATTCTGATAGTTGGACGTAAAGTCTGCCTGAAAAAAGCAAGCATTACTTTACCTTTCTTTTTAATGCTCAAACACTTGTACTAAAAATTAAAAAGTCCAGATAGAAAATTTAAAACTGGTAGTTGTAACGAACGATTGTGACAACATGAGCAAGAATGGAGAAATTGAAAAATTATAGATTAGTCGCTTGACACTGGAGTTCCTTGAAACCTCTCTACATCGCCGGTTAGATTGCTGAAAGATTTTGAATTAATGGCTCTAATCGATAAAATTGATTCTCTTTTATGAGCGTACTATTTATAGACTTCTTCAGCACTGAATGGTGAGCAAAGATCATTCCTATTGATCTGGAGAAACGGGAGCAGCAAACGATATTGCGTGGACCAGTTTGGAAATTTTCCATATTTTCCACTCACGAAGGCCAAAAAAAAAAAAAACCCAAGGAAGACAAAGATTTTCTCTAAATTTAGGGACTCAGATCCTTTTTTAGATGAATCGAATCTTATCTAGCTGGGAAATCAATAATCCTTCAGTCCTTGTACATTATAAAACGAAATTTCTTCAGCAAGCTGAACAAGACGAACGGGAACACCCAGAAATGATTTACCGGTCAATTCGAAGTACGTTATTTGAGGAACATTACATGAAAAGTGACTGAGTTGACATTGCTTTTCTGAGGCATTTTTTTTTTTTTTCTATTTCCCCGCTAAAAAGTGGTTTTTCCTCACCTCGCACATTATTGAGCTTTTCCACTCCTCTCTATTGAGGGCCGCTGATTCTATAAACCCACATCTAGCCATAGTCCAAACCTGATCTCAACTATCTATTTTCTTATTGGTCTTCTTTTATTTCTTTTCCCTTTTCCTTTATTTCATCTTACTGCAATCTTCCGTTCTCCATTCTTACTCCGTGGACAAACCCACTGCTGTCTCTGCTTCTCAATAGTCACGAAGAGATTTTTCTTTATACCTAACATGTCTTTCTTATTTTGGAATTTAACTCTTCCGTATCTAAATTTTCTAGCTCTTCAAAACTCTTAAAAACTTAACTAATAGCGAATTGCCTGTAAGTTCGCAGATGAAGAACGACTTCTAATAATGATATCATTTCTTCATAATTCAGATTCTAGACTGAAACTCAATAATTGGATAGGTAAAACCAAAAGAAAAACCAGTTCAAGGATCGCGTTGTGCCACCACTAAGAAACTGATGGAGTTGATGATAAGATAACTGAACAGCTTGTCTCAAGATGCCCCAGATAGCGAGGGTATGATGAAACGTGCTTTTTGACTAAAAAGAAAAATAACCCAAGCAAATTAGGGAGAAACCAGCAAAAACTACCAGTGAAGTAAGGGAGGATTTAACTACGACTAGTTGGTCAGACAGTTTACTTAGTGAAATGGGAGTTGACCCTCTTGCTTGGTGCTTCCCGCAGACACCTCAAACTGTACATGTGAAGAAGCAGGTAAGCGTAATCAGGTGTACAAGATAAATGAGCTAACGATTCCAAGAATATAAATTCCTATAATACTGAATCAGTAATATATAGGGAAATAGCTGTTTAGAGAGCGCTTTGCGACATAGATGCCTCTTTACTGCTGAAGATTTATACGTGTTTAGGGCTGGGTCCCTTCTTCTAATCCACCACATGCAGTCAGTCGTCTATGGTGCATACATGTATGCAGTAGACGTAGATAACGTGTTAAGGAGTCAAACATTTACTGAAATCTTACTAAGCACTCTGGTCTGGCCATTTGCATTCAGATAAAACTGTAATGTAGTGCATACAGTTTAATCAGCAATAAGTTCTCTACACTAGCAACATTAACTTTACACTACAAATATTTTTAAGGCGGAAGAGTTCCGGAAGAAGCTAAGATCACAACGTACTATTTAATGAACTTCGGAATCTTAGGCTACTAAAGCAAAGCTAGAATTTACTTTTATTAATAATGCAAATGATTTATTATGAACATCAGCTTATACGAAAGGATGCTGCATTTAGTTTAAACTATTTCCGTCTTCAACGATTGCCGACTAATGGGTCAACTCCTGGGGATGTTAAGGTTAAAGCTAATCCTCGAGGTTTAAGTTTAACTCTAGGGTTAAAGCTTGGGAGAAGGGAAATGCAAAGCTCGTTTGCCCATTTTTTGCGTAAAATTTAGTTATTTTCTTTGTCCCGTTTTACGAAATAAATTGAAGGATTGCAAAAAAAAGATATTCTTCATTTTTGGCAGCACTTTTTCTCGAAACAATAATGTGCAAATCTAACGCAGATGTTGTCGCGTAATACGTTTGCAGTATTGAGCTATTAATAATTTCCACGTACTTTTTTAGGGAAGCGATACAAGGTAGAAACGGTCAGTAAACTACCATGCTTCAATTTAACAACCAAACCAAGGGACGTAGGCTAGGTATAACCACTGCTGGCGGCACAAATGGGTAACTAACATTTAGCAACGTATGCAACAACATACTGGCTCGAAATGGATGATTTAACAACGGCAAAACCACTGGGCTTGTTCATCAATTAGGGCACAAAATGATGACTA
This sequence comes from Rhodnius prolixus, assembly GCF_049639745.1. NCBI lineage: Eukaryota > Metazoa > Arthropoda > Insecta > Hemiptera > Reduviidae > Rhodnius > Rhodnius prolixus. The sequence goes on along the minus strand of NW_027411583.1, from coordinate 4,651,383 downwards.
GCAGGTTGTATAAAGGACAGTTTTGATTATCATCATCCGTTAACAGTAATTGCTAGTTTCACAAAATAATGAACATCCAACTCCTTTATTCGTGCTATATAAAGGGATGATGCAGAAAAAGGAAATTAAGATAGATTTGAAGTATCAGAGGTAAGAAATGATGTCAAAAAAGGGTCTAGTTTTACAACCGCAGCTGATGAGAAGATATCGACCATCACACCGCGATAAAAAAAAAAAGGTACTGGACCCTGGCAACAGAATCCATCTAATCTTCTGCCATTGGTCATTGCGGTCAACTTCCGGAGTTCAGAAAGTAAAATTCAATAAAATAACTTCTGCTCTACGATCTTCATTTGCTATCTTTGCACATTAATATTTTGATTTGGAATTTTAAATTATATTATATGAATGTACGTAATAAAAACAGTAAATTTTAATTTTAGGGGAAATGTAAATATAACTTTTTCCGAACTATTACGAGGGTCGTTTGAAAAGTCCGTGCAAAGTCAGAGAGATAGCACCACTGGCGCGTATCGAGGTTATGTTTAGTTAGTAGCATCTCTTGGAAGAACACACGCCAAGTTTCAGCCAGATCGGTCTATTTCTTTGTGTTTGGCATTCGTTTGAATCGAAGAAGTCGAGTGATTTTCAAAAAATGGACGAAAAAGAATTTCGTGTGTTGATTAAACAATACTTTATGAAAGGCAAAACGCCTCAGGAGACTAAAGAGAAGCTTAATAAACATTATGGTGACTCTGCACCTTCCATTAGAACAGTTTATAAGTGGTTTCAAAATTTTCGGAGTGGCCATATGGGCACAAGTGACGCTGAACGTTTTGGACGCCCTGTTGAGGTTACTACTCCAGAAATCATTGATAAAATCCATGATATGGTGATGGATGACAGAAGAGTGAAGGTGCGTCAGATTGCTAGTGCTGTGGGCATCTCGAATGAACGGGTACATAATATTTTGCATTAACATTTGGACATGACAAAGCTATCCGCAAGATGGGTGCCGCGATTGCTCACACTTGACCAAAAACGAAATCGTGTGAAGTGTTGCAAGGACGGTTTGCAGCTGTTCCAGAAGAATCCGCAGGACTTTAAGCGTCGTTTCGTCACTGTGGATGAAACATGGAAACATCACTACACTCCTGAGACCAAAGAACAATCTAAACAATGGATTACCAAGGGGGAATCTGCGCCAAAAAAGGCGAAGACCGTTCCTTCGCCCGGAAAGATTATGGCGACTGTCTTTTGGGATTCACAAGGAATAATCCTCATCGACTATCTGGAAAAGGGTAAAACTATTACAGGTGCATATTATTCATCGTTATTGGACCGTTTGAAAACCGAGCTGTAAGAAAAACGCCCACGATTGGCCCACAAAAAAGTCCTTTTCCATCACGACAACGCACCAGCTCACACCTCAGCAGTAGTGGTCGCAAAATTAATGGAAATAGGGTTCCAACTCGTTTCACATCCCCCCCTATTCTCCAGACTTGGCTCCCGCGGACGTCTATTTGTTCCCCAATATGAAGAAATGGATGGCGGGAAAAAGATTTTATTCAAACGAGGAGGTGATTGCAGAAACGAATGGCTATTTTTCAGACTTGGACAAATCCTATTATTCGGAAGGGATCAACAAACTAGAGCAGCGTTGGACGAAGTGTATAAGCCTAAAAGGAGACTATGTTGAAAAATAATAAAGGTTTACCCCAAAAAATTAAGTAGTTTTTATTTTTGCACGGACTTTTCAAACGACCCTCGTATACATCATTTCCAAGATGGAGGGTAATTAGATGTGTTCTGATAAATGAGAAGCACCATGGATGAATAGATTGAAGAAAGTCTATTTTGCAGTTTAAGGAGAGAATCCTATTTCAGCGAGATTAATAAATTTTGGTCCAAAGCGAATTCAAAAATACGATGATGGTTTTCTCAAAATTCTTTTGCCTTGATTGTCTTTGTTCCAGGCTTCAGCATGACACGAAGTCTTGAGAATTCTTGAAAAGGCAAGGCTATTTAAGACTGCTAAGTCCATTAGATATTCCATTACAGGCGACCTTCCTTCTTACATACTGGGGGGATAAGAAATGACTTACAATCACCGTACAAGATACCAACTATATAATGTTTGGTTAAATTCTTTAAATTTGTTAATATTACTAAATAAGCAGTGATAAATATATAATCAACATTAAATTATCCTTATCGAGGAATTCCATGTCATAAAAATGATAATGATAATAAAAAATAGATGAAATTGTATAGCATGTTAAAAAGTGATATAAGATAATATCTGGACAGTGTGTAATAATTAAAAAGGATGAGTCCACAATAAATTGTCAGGAGAAAAATTAGGGATTAGGGGAGAGCTATCGAACCTTAGTTTGGGATTTCAAAGGGAAATCTATAATCTTTAAAATAATTACTAAAAACGGAACTTCAAAAAGTTCCCGAGACGAATTCAACGACGATCTTTAAACGCTTGGAGTCAATGATCACTATCAAAATTGAAACATATAAGACAAATAACAACAATAATAAGGCTAAACTTACCTTAGTAGTGATGCTGGGACTGTTCAGCGTGGCATACATAATCGCATCCGAGATGACATTTGAAAATCCAGCCAAAACATTGCCAATATTTGGTAACTGTCCATCACGTACTTCTTTAACAAGTTTCTGCGTTTCCATTAGGAAATTACTCCATGGTAGATCTAGTTCGGTGGTTCTTTGTTGTGTTAAACACCCACGCATCACGTTTAAACAATAATTATTACACGGTTTCACAGATGGCGCTAGTCCTAAACATTTTGGACAATAATATAATCGTAATAATGCTTCTCGACATGAATCGGAACTTTCTTCAGTTTTTGACATTATCTCGTCGGTTGTGTTCAATACTTCCAGTCCTAGTGTTAAAGCTTGTATCAATACCTGGAACAATAAATAATAAATGAAACAAAATATAACCTGTTTATTACAAAAACAAATAAATAAATAAAATAAAGTTGGATATTAAAAGAGATGATTCGAAAATGTGTGGCAACGCTATCGTTGATTTTATCCAATAAAAACTAGTTTTTTCTTATTTGACTTCCGCTATCAAAGCTTCTGTACCCACTACAGTACACAATTTCCTTAAAATCTCAAAACACAAACTATAATTACGAATTGAAATTACAATTTTTCTGCTTATTTTTTAATTTATTCACTAAGCGTTTCCGGTGTATAAAGACGGTATAATCCATTAAATTACAGAAGAGGGAGACAGTGAAGAAGAAATTAGGAAAAGAAGTGGCCCAAGATGACAAAGCATTGAGGATGCTTCATCCTGTGGTATAAGTCCTTATATCCAAGGAGAGCAATAATGGAAGATTTTTATCTGTTATTTCTTCAAAAAAAAAAAAAAAAAAGCCACACTCGTAAATGATGTAGAAGCATGAGCTAAGACTAGAAATGTCGGTGAAAAGGTGAAGGTTATAGAGAAATGGACTAACGGAGCACTTAGAGATATCGTTCTAAAATAACCTACCACAACATTGCATTATCGTAAAATTGCATTGGCACTCAATTGCTTTTTAAATGTCTTTTGTAAGGCATATTTCAGCAATATGGGCTTAACGTCCAACTACCAATTAGGAGTCGTGGACGGAGGCTAGCTTTAAAATAAATTTCTTTTATTAACCATTAAATAAAATCCAAGGCCTTAGACCAGGAATCGAACCCAGTACCACAATACTTATTAGCTTCGCAGGTCTCGCCTCTAACCGCTCGGCTACCGGGGCGCCTTGGTAACTCTTAATCTAAATACTAAAAAAATAATAAAAAGAAATTTACCTTAGTAGTTTCAAAAGATTGGGCCACATTATTTGCCATTTTATGGGCAATAGAACCAAAAGGCATGATTGTCTCAGTATGCTCAACGAGGCATGTCCTATAGGCCGGTGTAAAATCTTGTGTCTTCAAATTGTGCACCACCTGATGGTAGACCATTGGAAATAATTCTTTATAGAACTTGTTGACACTGGACTCCAGCATAGCACCGTCGCTGGACGGTACAGCCGGCGGAAGATCTGTTGGTATCATTTCCGCTTTTTCTAAATATTCACGCAATGTTTTATATAATTGCGATAATGGGCTTTTAACCAGTTCAAACATGCCTCTGTAAACTTCTTGGAATACATTCATTGTATTTTTCTCACTTTTTACCGCCAGACGCCTCACATTTGCTGTAACAAAGAAAAAGAGAAAAAAATATATTAAAAAAAGTAGAAAGTAGAGTACCCGCCTAATTTTTCTGGCGGCAATTAACGTCCAACTACCAATTAGGTGTCGTGGACGGGGACGGAAGCACTATAAACAATTTTTTCTAAGAAATAAAAAGTAGCCACACGCGGAGTTTTGAACTGGGGAGACGATCATGAGGAAAGTGGCTCATTTAATTATAAATCCTCACAAAAAGAAGTAAGATGTTGAATTTATCCGCCGTATATGTTTATTGTACCCCTAAACCGCTTTTAGATATTCATCCATCGTCAGCGGTGGATTAATCAATAGAATAATCAATTGATGGATTTAAGAGCGAAACCGGGACTAGGGATACAATAAACAAGTTATGGCGGCTAAAATCACCTATATTATCCAACGCTGCACTCCTTATCACATTTTCTTTAAGGGAGATGGTTACCCCAAGGTAAATGTTTAAGTAGCGAGGTTGATTTTTTACAGAACTCCTTTACTGGAACGAACCAAGAAGAGTTACGAGTTGAAGATGCCAATGTCCTTTTGCAAAAAACGGTAATAATTAAGAGAAGAGATTCGCTCTACATCTGTGAACTTGACAAAAACCGCAGAGATGAGAATTCGAAACCAACTAGCTGTCTTTAGATTTTTCTCTTCCTAGGAAACAAGATTTACTAAAGGAGAATGATGTCAGCAGCGAAAGAACACATAAGCAAGCAGTAAAAAGGCTGAAGGCGACAAGAACTTCAGAGGCTGGAAACGTCTTAAATAAAAATATTTATATAAAAATTAAGTCATTTCTTGTTCTCCAAAAAATTATGAATTTAAAGAATTCTGTGGTTATTTTTGTTTTAGAACTATAAAAATATGTATCAGCTTTAAAAATTTGAACTGGCCACGATAATTTTCTATTTTTTAAATTATCAACAGTTGGTTATATTACGATTACGAAAGAACAACAAGAGGAACACGATTTCTGTTAACAGGATATCAGGAAACTTAATATCAAAATGCTGCGATTAAAAATAACCATTTTTCTTTTCTTGCTTTTAAAAATATGATAAAAATTAAAGGGAAACTGACCAAAAAAATATTTTTTTAATCTTAAGGAAACTGTACAATACAATATTTTTTTAAAAAAGATAAGAAATTCTTAGCGAATTATATCATTTAAATGAAAAGGTCATTCTTTAAAAAATTCTAATAAAAAATATATGAAGTGATTTTAAAATCAGAAATATTATCTATGAGGAAATGGGAAGATAAAATGCAGGAAAAAAAAGAGTTGTCAAAGGATCTTCTAACAATAGAGCTCTAAGAACACTCAAAGAACTGACCAATAAAAAAAAATGGTTCATTTTATCCTTCTTAGAAAGTACGTTTTCTTCAATTTTGATCGATTTAGAGAGAAGAAAACTTCAGGTATAACAGTAATTAAGGAAGGGATTAGCTTATTGGATTTTCACACGGAGATCCCGAGTTCGAATCGCAGCTATCGGCCCTTAGATTTTTTTTCTCTCCCTAAGGAGCTTCTTACAGCATACTGTCCCGGTAATGGACCAATATTTCTGTAAGAAGAGAAAAACTGTCTAGAGACGGGCAATGTACTGAAGGTGCTTAGGGTCTCAGATGTTGAAACCAAAAAATAAACCATAATTTCCAAACAGTAGAACGTCTAACCGTTTTTTTGGGGTCAAAGTTTATTGGCAGGTGCTTTAAGCTTCGTCAAGTATACGAGGGTCGTTTGAAAAGTCCGTGCAAAAATAAAAACTACTTAATTTTTTGGGGTAAACCTTTTTTAATTTTCAACATAGTCTCCCCTTTTAGGCTTATACACTTCGTCCAACGCTGCTCTAGTTTGTTGATCCCTTCCGAATAATAGGATTTGTCCAAGTCTGAAAAATAGCCATTCGTTTCTGCAATCACCTCCTCGTTTGAATAAAATCTTTTTCCCGCCATCCATTTCTTCATATTGGGGAACAAATAGTAGTCCGCGGGAGCCAAGTCTGGAGAATAGGGGGGGATGTGAAACGAGTTGGAACCCTATTTCCATTAATTTTGCGACCACAACTGCTGAGGTGTGAGCTGGTGCGTTGTCGTGATGGAAAAGGACTTTTTTGTGGGCCAATCGTGGGCGTTTTTCTTGCAGCTCGGTTTTCAAACGGTCCAATAACAATGAATAATATGCACCTGTAATAGTTTTACCCTTTTCCAGATAGTCGATGAGGATTATTCCTTGCGAATCCCAAAAGACAGTCGCCATAATCTTTCCGGCCGAAGAAACGGTCTTCGCCTTTTTTGGCGCAGATTCCCCCTTGGTAACCCATTGTTTAGATTGTTCTTTGGTCTCAGGAGTGTAGTGATGTATCCATGTTTCATCCACAGTGACGAAACGACGCTTAAAGTCCTGCGGATTCTTCTGGAACAGCTGCAAACCGCCCTTGCAACACTTCACACGATTTCGTTTTTGGTCAAGCGTGAGCAATCGCGGCACCCATCTTGCGGATAGCTTTGTCATGTCCAAATGTTGATGCAAAATATTATGTACCCGTTCATTCGAGATGCCCACAGCACTAGCAATCTCACGCACCTTCACTCTTCTGTCATCCATCACCATATCATGGATTTTATCAATGATTTCTGGAGTAGTAACCTCAACAGGGCGTCCAGAACGTTCAGCGTCACTTGTGGCCCATATGGCCACTCCGAAAATTTTGAAACCACTTATAAACTGTTCTAATCGAAGGTGCAGAGTCACCATAATGTTTATCAAGCTTCTCTTTAGTCTCCTGAGGCGTTTTGCCTTTCATAAAGTATTGTTTAATCAACACACGAAATTCTTTTTCGTCCATTTTTTGAAAATCACTCGACTTCCTCGATTCAAACGAATGCCAATCACAAAGAAATAGACCGATCTGGCTGAAACTTGGTGTGTGTTCTTCCAAGAGATGCTACTAACTAAACATAACCTCGATACGCGCCAGTGGTGCTATCTCTCTGACTTTGCACGGACTTTTCAAACGACCCTCGTAAAGGAGGAACTACAGTTCAGGCTGGCTGGATTTTATTAGTAAAATCTGGATAGCAAAATCCTTCCTGGACTTCCATCCCTTTCTCTCACACTTTAATTAATCACCCGATCCTAAATCCAATACTTAATTCTCATTCCACTATCTCAGTAATCATCATCTAGCTCTGCCTTCATCTAGCCACCAAATTTACCTCATTAACCAAATTTTTGTGTTATTATCCACAAAGATCTTAGAACATGTATTTGTACACAATCATACGAAATTTTATTAACTATTTGCAAACAAAATTCTAACCATGTTTTTAAATTAAAAACATAAATTATAGAACGCAGTAGAGAGGAGAAATTGTACAGTGCAATCAACTAGATCAAGTCGGCCGCACAAACTACATAAAACAGGCCACAATTATCGCTAAAATCCGATATTATTAGGTCAAACCATGGTAAAAATCATGATGATAATACAGCCAACTGTGGTTAACCATAGCCAGGCCTGGTTTATAAATAAGTTTATCGTATGCAAAACAAATAACACATATGTGTATGGATCTATAATACACGAATGGGGGTTTGGGAACATATTCGATTTATTTCAGCCGCAATAACAAAGAGGTCGTAGGTTCGTATCCATTACGAGGAATTATGTCGTTAATTTTTTTTTTTTTTTTTTGACAGTTGAGGGTGGAGTGGTGGGGACTGAATATCTGTGAAGAGTGCCTCCCAAAAATTGAACCTACGGGACTAGAGCACTAAATCGAAACAGATTACATCTATAAAATGCTAACTCCCAACAAGCCAATTCTATTCCCTTATTGCCTTCTACTATTCAACACTAGATGACACACGAACTCAATAAATTCTGCAAAAAATGCTGCCATGTTAGTAATTAGTTTAAGTGAAAAGTGATGTTAGAAATTAATTTATTGCAAGTTAAGTTCAATATCGATGATGAAAAATACATTTTAAAATGTAATGTCGTGAAATATCAATGAAATTTTGACCTAAAAGGGTCTTCTTGTAATCCAAAAATTATTACACAAAAAGTTACGTGATTGTCGCTATTGAAATTGTCTGAACTTAAGTAGCGGAAACCTTAGTTGTAATACTAAGATCCTAGACAGTGACGAAGAGCAGTTCTCTGTTTTGTTGAGCGGATGAGCGGACTCGTAACTCCCCAAGTAAAAGTGTCTTGCATCTGTTCAGATAGTATGGCTATGGTGAAGGCGCTAAACTCTTGCCTTTACATTTCCCTTAGGGTTTATGGATTGTTCTAGGACAGGGATGGCGAACCTTTTTGAGACGTGGGTCAAATTTTGTTCTTTTTTTTTTTTTAGTACTATCTCTTGGGTCACTAATGCCCATTTGCACAAGAATTAAGTTTAAAAATTTTAAACTGAATATTTTCAAAACTAAACATCTTTAAAATTCAGTTGGCTTAACTGGGTAAAACGGGACGAAACAAGTGCTATGGAAGTCTCTTTTTACAAACATAACCTTATAAAAGTCTGTTTTATCTGAAGAAAAAACTAAATATGGTTATAAGCTTTGGGTTGTCGATTTTTTTAACAAACAAAATATGAGTAAAATTATACATTTTATTTGATATTTTGTAAACTCTTTTTGCTTTATTTCAAATACTACAAAAGTATTTGTCGTCATTTGCATTTTAGAACTGTAATGATCAAACTAAAGGTTATAGATAGCATTTAAATTGCTTTTGTGTCAATGCGTGATTGAAAAAAATACAGATAGAATATAAATTATCAACACAATTAGAAAATCTAAATCAACCCGCGTAAACAAACAAATGGTTGCCTAGCAATTGTGAGTCAGTGACTGACCCGCGGGTCATAGGTTCGCCATCACTGTTCTAGGAGATACGAAGAGTTCTTCTGAATGCTGGGTGACAAGGGGGATTTCTGGTTTTGAGAAGACAGGAAAAGCTAGAGCAAAATCGGAAGCTTTACTTCCTCGCAGCTGTCATAATGAATAAGCTCAGCTAATTTGAGGTTCGTCCAGGGTTTGTCAATGAGATGCCAGTGTCTTTCATGGAGCTCTATAACTCTATCTAGCACCTAGTTGGTTCCCTCACTGGGTGTAATAATTTTAAGAGGCCCTTTTATTAAATGAGGCTCTTTTTTTGCCAGTATTTTTCTATAAAGTTTGTAAAAGAGACGGTGCAAACAACGGTTCACTTAACGTCTGATTGTTTAGCATGTGAGGATCTTGAGATAGGAATAATAGATGAAGTTGGAGATGCTTAGGCTGCATAATCCTCGAGATCTTGCTAGCTTTGTTTAGAATTCTGTAAAGCTCAGAACTGAATCTTTCTCTTAGGCTCACTTTGTTGCCGTTGTTGTATTTTTTAAGGGGTAACTATGCGAACCTAGAGTGACTTTGTGGAGCGTACGGCTAACCCAAAATGAATACTCGTAATAATATAAATCATAAAAGCAACTGGAATGGATTTTTGGAAAACAACATGGAACACAAAAAGGAGGTTGTCATAAACAGATGAAATTATGTACTAAAAAGCTCGACATTACAGATCAGCTGAAATGGACTCTTTTAGAAAGGAGGCAGAAACAACTGCTATCAGCGCAAGAAAAATAAAGGGAGATGATAATCTGTAAGTGATCGATGACAAAGATCTGAAGTGTAGCACGTCTGCTAGGGCAGAAATGGTTAGGAATTGACTTGGCAACGTTCCTAGTAGATAGGAGCTCTAGTCTAAGAAATGTAATCATCCAGTAAGACGATAGTGGATAGAAGAATATTGTCTAAAAGCGGAATGTCGTCACATATGGATTCAGGAAGTTAGTTTAAGAAGGATTGGCTAAAAACTCAATAATTCTCCTGAGGTATCAACTTAACAAGTGAAGTTAGTGCAAATGTACGGCGAGAGACGGATAACCGCATCGAAGAAGTGATAAACGTGGAATGATGTAATAATAATCTTCTATGATTCAGACTTCTTTTTCGAATTTAGATTCATTGTCAAAGAAGGAATTGTCTCTCGTTCTTCTGTACACGGGAAGTAAAAGGCATATAGTTTCAATGGAAAAGCCAACAGTAGAAATGTCAAGACTGATTGATGGTACAAACAGAACAGAACTAAAGAACAAAAAAAGATTTTAAAAGACACAATTACTGAAGAAATTTATCTTAAAATTATATTAATAATAAAAGAAAGTTGTCTTAACTCTCTATAAAAGCCGGTTAGAGAGAAATAAAATTTAAATTGTGCTAAATATTGAATACAAAGGAATCTTCTGCAAATTAATGGGCAACAGTGCAAAAGGCAAGCAAAGGAAGGAAGTCTGTCTGCGGAAGTACTGAGAGGAAGCTCTAGAGGAAGATAAATGATGGATTAATAGAGTTCATCAACAGAAGCCTAAGAAGGAAGTAGATGATGGTACTCTTGGCAAAATTTATCGATTAAGACATCCTTAGAGAAAGCCTTTACTGGAAGTGGCAGTCAATAAATGTCAATCACATTCTTTCCCCCCCCCAATTCTACGGACATAGAATAAACATCCGTTCCCTGGGAACACGAGTTGTGGTAACTATTTAAAATTTAGGAACTGTAATTATATTGTTAAATATAATTGGGCCTCACCGTTGGAAAACTATTCTATCAATTTAGGCTATGACTGGCTGTGGAATAGTGGAATTTAAGAATAAAATACTGAGAGATTTCCAGGTGTACTCATTTAATAAAGATTTAGAGCGAGCGAACAATTCTACATACAGTACGCTTTATAAGGGTATCATTACAAAAACTTTTTAAAAAATGTACTGAATGGACACTCAGTCCATGAACAGACAAGACAGAAGATACATCAACTCTGTAATATAAAAATATTACTTTCTAAACTAGCCCTGAAGATGACCTAGTCCCTAGGTCGAAAGCTCGGCAAAATAAATGTATCACGACACTGAAATGGCAATTATTTTTTCATCCTTAGTGACAATGATGACTCACCATTATTAGGCTCTCCTACGAATATTGACCGGCAACGGGAGGTTTCGATTCTATATTTAAAAATATTTAGAGATCTCAAGATAAGGATCTAAGGATCTGTACAACTTATTTCAGTGCACTTCCGACATTTTGGAATAGAATTAAGGCTTCATATAGTCCTCAGATTCAATTCTAAATGAAAATGCAGTCAATAAAATACGAGAGTCGTTTGAAAAGTCCGTGCAAAAATAAAAACTACTTAATTTTTTGGAGTAAAACTTTTTTATTTTTCAACATAGTCTCCTTTTAGGCTTATACACTTCGTCCAACGCTGCTCTAGTTTGTTGATCCCTTCCGAATAATAGGATTTGTCCAAGTCTGAAAAATAGCCATTCGTTTCTGCAATCACCTCCTCGTTTGAATAAAATCTTTTTCCCGCCAGCCATTTCTTCATATTGGGGAACAAGTAGTAGTCCGAGGGAGCCAAGTCTGGAGAATAGGGGGGATGTGAAACGAGTTGGAACCCTATTTCCATTAATTTTGCGACCACAACTGCTGAGGTGTGAGCTGGTGCGTTGTCGTGATGGAAAAGGACTTTTTTGTGGGCCAATCGTGGGCGTTTTTCTTGCAGCTCGGTTTTCAAACGGTCCAATAACGATGAATAATATGCACCTGTAATAGTTTTACCCTTTTCCAGATAGTCGATGAGGATTATTCCTTGCGAATCCCAAAAGACAGTCGCCACAATCTTTCCGGCCGAAGGAACGGTCTTCGCCTTTTTTGTCGCAGATTCCCCCTTGGTAACCCATTGTTTAGATTGTTCTTTGGTCTCAGCAGTGTAGTGAGGTATCCATGATTCATCCACAGTGACGAAACGACGCTTAAAGTCCTGCGGATTCTTCTGGAACAGCTGCAAACCGTCCTTGCAACACTTCACACGATTTCGTTTTTGGTCAAGCGTGAGCAATCGCAGCATCCATCTTGCGGATAGCTTTGTCATGTCCAAATGTTGATGCAAAATATTATGTACCCGTTCATTCGAGATGCCCACAGCACTAGCAATCTCACGCACCTTCACTCTTCTGTCATCCATCACCATATCATGGATTTTATCAATGATTTCTGGTGTAGTAACCTCAACAGGGCGTCCAGAACGTTCAGCGTCACTTGTGCCCATATGGCCACTCCGAAAATTTTGAAACCACTTATAAACTGTTCTAATCGAAGGTGCAGACTCACCATAATGTTTATCAAGCTTCTCTTTAGTCTCCTGAGGCGTTTTGCCTTTCATAAAGTAGTGTTTAATCAACACACGAAATTCTTTTTCGTCCATTTTTTGAAAATCACTCGACTTCCTCGATTCAAACGAATGCCAAACACAAAGAAATAGACCGATCTGGCTGAAACTTGGTGTGTGTTCTTCCAAGAGATGCTACTAACTAAACATAACCTCGATACGCGCCAGTAATGCTACCTCTCTGACTTTGCACGGACTTTTCAAACGACCCTCATATATATATATATATATAAAAATGTAATATGGGTCAATCCCACTGTCACATACATGTCTGTATTAAAACAGTGTGTTAAATAAATAAAATAAATAAAAATAAATATTTAAAATTTATGTTTTAATTCACAATAATAACTGCAGGGAGAGCTATTCTTATTCCAGAATCCCTATGTTCGACTAAAAAATGTCTATTTGAGAGAGGATATTTTTCTTATAAAAAAATAATCTAATATCTCTCTTCCTTCAGTTACAAAAAAATAAAAAAGGAAGTCATAATTTATTTCCTACTTCCGTTATATTCGATAAATGGACGTAGAAAGAAAGGAACAACTAAATAAGAATTGTGAGTTATACGGGCCCACTTATTCACCACTGCATGCTGGTTCCATTCAACAAAATTTATAGTTTTGAACGAATTATTTGAATAGAAAAATATCTATTAGATTTTTAGTCAAGCTAATATGGACTAGAGTTTTCTATTAATGGTTGGGTAGCTAGCAGAGACTTGAGATTGAATTCCCCTGTTAATACAATCGCTGGCTATTGTATAATAGCAATTAGATTCTAATCAAGACAGTATTTGCTTTGATATCACCCTACTCAAGTTAAAATGTACAACCCCCTTCCCGATTTAGTGTACAGTGGTACCTCGGTGCTCGGCCACAATTCGTACCGGAAGTGCGGTCGAGAACCAATTTGGTCGAGAACCGAAACAATTTATCCCATAAGAAATCTATTAAATCTGGGTTGTTGCAAAAAAAATTACAGCTATAAAGGAGGATACGCCCTATATTTTAAAGAAAATTTGGGAACTTTATCTTTTATAGAAAAAGAGGCAAAAAATTGTCAAAGTTGGGTGTTTTTCAACGTTACACTTTTTCGTGCAGTTTTTTGGCGATCAATCCTTATACAACTGTCCTACCGGACAGTTTTAATAATGTAAACTATGTAGTTTATTTCGTTTCTAAGCCCCAGAAATATGCCGTTTTACTGGCCTGATTTTATGTATTTTATGTAAAAACATGTATCTAAACAAGAAATAAGATCTAAAAGTGTAAATATAAAAAACAACTCGGTTCATCTCGGGTGTTCGAGTTCCAAATGTTTGTTCGGATTTCATCAGGACAATATTTTCTCGAATTTCTTGGTCGAACACCGAATTGTTCGAAAGTCAAGTCGTTCGAAAACCGAGGTACTACTGTATTTTTCTTTTTACAAGATCCAGTTTTACGCGATTGAAACTTTATTTTGTGGGCACATGTGAGGGAGAATTTGAAATAATAAACTTCATTTATTCCACTAACTAATGTCATTTGTGTCCTGGTGCCTTTTTGAGCGTCCTGCCAACTTGAGAGAACAGTATTCTCTCGATATAGACAAACATTATCCAATTTCCGGGCAGTGAAGCTGTTTAGAAGCTTCCCGGAAAATCTAAGAATAGAGAAAAATCTAAGGAGCAGAAGCTGGATTCGAATTCGGAATCTCCGTGTGGGTATCAATGACGTAATCCCCCCCTTCTCAATGGATTATTAAAATTATCGCCGAAAATTTGGTCAAGAAAACAAAAATCATCCTTCAATTACAATTAAATTTAAGTATTCCTCTGTGAAAATTAAAGTGTTTATTAAAAAATTTCAAGAATTATAGGGGAATTATTTTCCAAAATGACGTAAAAATCGCAAAAAATAAATGTTCGAACGAACATCTTTCTACTTGTACCAAAAATTCGGGTTCACTCGACTTCAGTTTGGTACAAAACAATATAATTTAGTAAAAGAAATTGTCAATGATAGACGTGAAATGTCAGGACTTCCTAAAGATCTACAGCTTCAATCAGATCTACTTTATATGACGACGATCAAGAACCTGTATTTGCACCGTTTAAACGTAGAAAAAAGGTGGAAAATTAAGTTAGCTAGGTCTGTCATAGCAAAGTTTATAGTCAGGATAAAAAATTAATCCTCTATCTTGCTTTAATACAAAGCTTATTTCTGGTATAATATCTTTATTCTGGAATGTTTCTGGTTACAGAGTGGTAAGGTTCATCTTATAGTCGAAAGATTTGGATTCGGGAGAGTTTCTACGAAGACCCAAACCTTTGACAACTTATCGACTAATATGTAATTCTAACGCAAAATACGAAAATAAAAAAGAATATAAATTAATTTTAAAAAAGTCACTTAAGTTAAAACAAAGAACTACTAATAAAATTTGCAGCGTTCATGTTCCAATTATAACCAATTAATGAAGCCAATTAACAATGAAATCAATATTTCAAACCAGTTAGCCAATATAATATTAATATAATGTGGTATCGAATGATAGGACAGCCAATCAGTGAACGAAGAAAGAAGAAAAGTATATGTCAAACTTTGTTAATTAAAGTTCAAAAATTAATTATTAATAAGCAAAGTTGGTAATAAATACAACTAGAGGGAACTTTGGGACTTCGCCCTTCGCTGGGCTTCAAAATTTCTTGTTCTTTATTTGTTTTTTATAAAAGCTTTCCTAAGGTAAAAGTTAATTTTCTTCTTTTAAATAATTAACTGTTTTACATCGCGTTTACCTTGGAAGAAGTTCTGTGTTTATAAAATAAAGTAACCGCCCACTTCTATCAGTGCTTCGCTTAACATCCAACTGTTAATTAGTTGTCGTGGACAGTGGAGCGGAAGCACATACTTAACGATTAACATTTCTTTGGAACAAATAAGAATTAGCTGCACATGGGATTAAAAACTGGAAATCCACGCTTTGTTTAACACCCGCTCTCCCTCCAAAATCTAATTAATCCGAGAGAGAAAGAGAATAATGATGGAAATGAGTGGGTATTACGTTCACCGACTATTTTTCAAATAGTAAACAGCGCTGAAAGAAGCGTTAATATTTCACTGAGAGAGGCTGTAATGTTTGCGGTAGAAAGATAAATAATGGAATGGAAAAGATGATTTCTATCGCCAGTAGACAAACACCCACTAATTCTTAGCTATATAATTACAATCATAAATTTCGCAACAGGAATAGTAATTAATCTAATTATAAGTGAAACAGAATGGAGGTACCGGAGTTGGGTAAGCTCATACCCGGAAGTCATTGAACTGGGCTCTAGGTTGTGCATATGGTAGAGACGCTAAGAGAAAATAATATCTTAGGGAGATACTTATCCCAGAATTTTTTTTCACTTTATTAGTTACATTTACAACTGCAACAAATGTTGCATCAAGTAAATTTGATGAAACTGCTTTTAAGTTCTCATGAATGTCATGTAAGAGCAACCCACCCATTGATGGAACTCTTTCTCAGCGGATATTACACTCACATCAGTAGGTCGCTAGGCCACTTCCGCTTAAATCGACAAGGAGGATTGTCTGGAAGGTGAGGAGAGGAGAGTTGTTGTACAAGAGGATTAGGATGGAGAGCTAGGAGGCTGTGAAAGTTGCGGTAATTATTAGATCAGTGACAAAAGGGATGTGAAGGTCAGTGTGTATGGTAAGGTTAGAAATGTAGTCTGGATCTGGAGCATTCCAGGATTTTCCATAGGATTTTAGACTGTAGTGTCTGCAGGCGTTTGGAGTTACGAGGGTTTGGTTAAGCTCCACACTTCTGCTCCGTTTGTCCCGTATGGGTCTTAAAAGTGTCTTTGTAGATTGTCAGCTGGTGATTAACCCCTTAATGCACAGTTTTTTTGAAAAAACCGCTATATTTTATATTTGATTAAGTAATTGTTAGAGCTTACAATCCCATGTAAATGATAAATATCTATAAAACGATTGCTTTTCTTTGCTTTCACATTATTTTCAATTCTCGATTATATTCGAGAGTGAAAAAGTATAGTAGCATAAAGTGCAACGCCGCTCGAATTATCTCGAGTGTGCACAGTTTGGCCAGTTTAGCGCGCTCGAGTTAACTCGAGTGTGCACGTTAAGGGGTTAAAGTCAAGTTTGGATCTACGGTCAAGTAGTCTAGTAAGTAGCTTGTAGCGTCTGTTCACGTCTTGTCGTTTCAGTCGAGTATGTGGGTTCCACGTGAGACCCCAGAAATTTAGACAAAAACATTTTCAAATCTGATCAAAACCAAAAAAGAAATTGGGCTTACAGGTCTAATTGGGTCTCAAGATGTTAATCAAGAATTTCCAACCAGCCGAGCCATCTCTTAGATCAGCTCTTAAATTTATCAAATGAATAATGATAACAATTTTTAGCCAATAGAAATAAAAAGTTAGTATGAATACTGAGCACGACTTTCATATTCGAATTTGTTAATATATTTAATAATTTGGTAGAGATTTAAAATATAAAGTACCTATTCATTACTATTTATAAAGATGTATAATAATTTTAACAATAATTTTTTTTTAGTTTTTTCTTGGGCATTGGCTTCTGCCATACAGCGAGCATCATCGTCTAGGTGCTTATCACTAGAATATCACTCACTCTCCATTCTTACTCATAAATACATTCGCTTCACACATTCATCCCTCTACTATTTACAACTATTTACATAAACTACAGCTAATGGATGGATCAGTACTCTATATTCCTGCCATCCTTATAGCTTAACCGAAATTAAAATCACGTAATCCTTCTGTAATCTTTTTCTTGCATTCATTCTAATCGGCTATAACTTTTAAATACATTCATATTTCTTAGCTAGCTCTGCTACAGATTTAAGCACATAGATGTTGGTAGAGAATATTATGTCTTCGTAGCCGAAATGGTGCATCTAAATACCTGTATAAGTCGTCAAACATTCGTTTCCTTTCTACCATATAACGTGGACAAATCATTATTATATGTTTGAAATCCTCCTCCTCATTGCAATCTACGCAAAGAGGAGAGGAGGACCTTTTTTTGATTCTGTGAAGATACGATCCGCACAACCGCGTGGTTCGCTCTCAGCCTGCTTATTGTCGCAACAACCCATAAATTCATTATGAAGAAACTGGCCTAGCATAAAGGGGGGACATTTAATAAATTCTAAACAATATTATTGAAAATTTAATGCAGTAAAATTACTTAAATGACATCGATTGCAATAAAATGTCAATTTAACACACATGCTTTTTCGAACAGTTCGATATACATAACTAAAATGACGAACCGAAGTACGAATTAAATGTACTTAACAAACTGTAAATTTATTGTTAAGGAGATATTTTTAATTATTACTAACAATCTAGATAAGTAAAACTGCACACTATATGGAAAAGACACGTTAGAGAATATCTGCGACCATCCTCAGAAAGACCTCCAATGATAAAGATATACGAGGGTCGTTTGAAAAGTCCGTGCAAAGTCAGAGAGATAGCACTACTGGCGCGTATCGAGGTTATGTTTAGTTAGTAGCATCTCTTGGAAGAACACACACCAAGTTTCAGCCAGATCGGTCTTTTTCTTTGTGTTTGGCATTCGTTTGAATCGAGGAAGTCGAGTGATTTTCAAAAAATGGACGAAAAAGAATTTCGTGTGTTGATTAAACACTACTTTATGAAAGGCAAAACGCCTCGGGAGACTAAAGAGAAGCTTGATAAACATTATGGTGACTCTGCACCTTCCATTAGAACAGTTTATAAGTGGTTTCAAAATTTTCGGAGTGGCCATATGGGCACAAGTGACGCTGAATGTTCTGGGCGCCCTGTTGAGGTTACTACACCAGAAATCATTGATAAAATCCATGATATGGTGATGGATGACGAAGAGTGAAGGTGCGTGAGATTGCTAGTGCTGTGGGCATCTCGAATGAACGGGTACATAATATTTTGCATCAACATTTGGACATGACAAAGCTATCCGCAAGATGGGTGCTGCGATTGCTCACGCTTGACCAAAAACAAAATCGTTTGAAGTGTTGCAAGGACGACGGTTTGCAGCTGTTCCAGAAGAATCCGCAGGACTTTAAGCGTCGTTTCGTCACTGTGGATGAAACATGGATACATCACTACACTCCTGAGACCAAAAAACAATCTAAACAATGGGTTACCAAGGGGGAATCTGCGCCAAAAAAGGCGAAGACCGTTCCTTCGGCCGGAAAGATTATGGCGACTGTCTTTTGGGATTCGCAAGGAATAATCCTCATCGACTATCTGGAAAAGGGTAAAACTATTACAGGTGCATATTATTCATCGTTATTGGACCGTTTGAAAACCGAGCTGCAAGAAAAACGCCCACGATTGGCCCACAAAAAAGTCCTTTTCCAACACGACAACGCACCAGCTCACACCTCAGCAGTTGTGGTCGCAAAATTAATGGAAATAGGGTTCCAACTCGTTTCACATCCCCCCCCCCTATTCACCAGACTTGGCTCCCTCGGACTACTATTTGTTCCCCAATATGAAGAAATGGCTGGCGGGAAAAAGATTTTATTCAAACGAGGAGGTGATTGCAGAAACGAATGGCTATTTTTCAGACTTGGACAAATCCTATTATTTGGAAGGGATCAACAAACTAGAGCAGCGTTGGACGAAGTGTATAAGCCTAAAAGGAGACTATGTTGAAAAATAAAAAAGGTTTACCTCAAAAAATTAAGTAGTTTTTATTTTTGCACGAACTTTTCAAACGACCCTCGTAACACAAACTAATGATCGATTAATAGTTCTGACTGTTTGGCAAATTATATAAACCATTTCAATGAATTATTAATAATAAAATATTACAAACAGAAATTATTTATTCTCTTATTTTGTAAAAATAATCAGGGAAAAAATGAATTTTTATGCAATACACGTTTTAAAGAGAGAACAATGTGCCGTACACAATGGAGGGGGCAGCTTTATGTAAATTTGATGGAAATTAATCATTCAGTGTAAGTATTTATGGAAACCAACATTTGTAAAATGATTACACTGATGATATTGATTATGTTTACATAATTATGGAAATTGTGAAATGCTTTTTAAAAAATATTTAAAAAAACACAAGTGACTACATAATTCTGTAAACAATTTTTTTTTATTAATTCCGTTAGCGTATTATTCTGAAAGCGTTTATTAATTCGTTATTAGTAAGAAGAATTTGTAGTCAGCAAGAAACCCTGCTGAGGAATGTCAGGACAGTTATTGCGGGCTGAATGCCATAGCAAATGGTAAATCGAAGTAAAAAATCAATTAAAATTCTAATCGATATTAATTTATTCAACATTGAGTGTATATTGATTAAAGGGGGGTACCATATATGGAAATTTAAAATCCAAGTCCTAGACACAGGGAATCGAACCACAGCCTGATATTTTATATTTAGTTATCTTAAAAAAATGAAAATTTGGTCCAGGATTTAAGCAATTTAATTTTAATGGATCCACAGTTAGTGCTGCAACATTTTTTGGATAAAAAAAAATGATATACGCAAGGTGAGGCGGCCATAAATAATGATTAAGAAAGACCGTACACTAATTTGAATAAATTAAAAGCAGATCTTAATGAAATGAAGAAGTATGGGGAAGAGGGGGGAAAAAAATGAAGCTTAGTTTCCATAGAGACCAGAGGAAAGTGAGCAAATGAATGGAGTACGCGGTTTGTAGTACGATTGCCGTCCGTTGCGGTGCGCCTCAACAATCTGCACAAGGGATAGGTTAATAATTTTTAAACGATTTGGCTAGAGTACAAGTGAGAGTTGCATACAAGGGGGCAATGCACCCGTGATGGCATTCCTATACGGACCCTCTCTCTATCTATCCCCTAGTAACCCCGCAGCACTCCACTGTGGTCCGCGCCAGGCCTGCAGTGTTCTCCTCCACTACCTGCAACATAGGGACAAGAGTATTTCTCATACTCCGGCTAGGCTTTACCAGCTGCACAATAACCGTATGCTTTCTCTACCTTCGGGGTCCCACCTCAACCTCACCTACCATTTATCGCCAATACTCTCTTACACGCCCACATTGTACAATACTCCTAACTATTAAAAAGTAATGGTACTCGTTGCATTCTGATCTCCTGACGGATGTTCTTTTCGAACCAGTCTTTTTTCACACCACTCTTCGCTTATTCTGTACTGAACACCCAAAACAACTGGTGGAATAATCAATTGATTAGGCGTCAAATAGCGGTAAAATTCTTGCGCAGAGTACAATTTATCTAATTTACCATTCACGAAATCCAAAACACTTGTAAAATTTATCTGACTTGTAATAAAAATAATTAATAAATAATAATATATAGATTTCGTGACCGTAAATTGTTAAGCTTAGGATTCAAGATTGGCTTTGGAATCGGTCAAATAAAAATCAAACTCGTCTTCTTGCCAACGTTTCGACAAATATATTGTCCTCTTCAGCCCTGACGAGAAGACGAGTTTGTTTTTTATTTGACCGATTCCAAAGCCAATCTTGAATCCTAAGCTTAATAAATAATAATTAAAAACCTTGTAAAGTGAATATCTAGTCGCAAAAAGCGCCACATAACTGAGAAACTTTAAACTAATCCAAATGGAGAAAGAACGGTTATTCCCAATTTCAAGGCGCCACGATAGCCGAGCGGTTAGGAGGCGAGCCCTGTAAAGCTAATATGTATTGTGGTACTGGGTTCGATTCCCGGTCTTAGGTCTTGGATTTTATTTAATGTTTAATAAAAGAAATTTACAGTGAAGTGTTGCTAGTCGCCTCCGTCCACGACACCTAATTGGTAGTTGGATGTTGAGCCCGCCTGAAAAAATAGGCATTACTTTACTTTACTTCACCCAATTTCGGCCATAACATTTTACTCATTTTTTTTTTGTCCAGCTTTCGGAGCTAGATCATTTTCAGGGTTAATGTTAATTAACAATTATATTTTTTACCTTTATAAAGTCTAAGGTTGGTGTGTGTTTTGCCTTGGGCCTAAAACTGTCAAGGAAAGGAAGACACACCTTGGGGCAATCATCTGAATATTGGTGACAACCTTCAAATACATAAAACGTATTTGGAAGTAAAGAATTGTTAAAGTCATCATATAAGAAGATTATTATATGAATTGAACTTGTCCCCTGTATGAGGAGGTAGGGGATACAGTGTAAGAGCAATCTTAAGACGTTCCATCACAAAGATCCAGAACGAATCTACAGGAAATAGGGGGAATCCTATACAAACTGAGAATATTGGAAATATTCAATAGACATTGTTCCCACAATAACGAGTCACTTCGGGAAATATGCTTCGCTTTACATCCGTTACACATGTTACCCCAACTGTCTGTCGCAGTTGAAGGTAAAATACATTTTCCTAGAAAAAGGGCATCATTCAATCTTCTTTCATCAGTCTAAGAGATGATACATTAAGGTATGATGTATCAATATATTTTCAATTTGATGTGCTTGGAACCATAAAGACGCATCTTGAAACAAACTTTAGATAATGTGAATACATTCTTTGTTAGAACAAACGAACTACATGAAAATGTAGAAATAGGTTATTTTAATCATAATTTTTTATCTAGTCAGATGCAGCTTCAACAAAATTTAATTTTTTCTTCTGGCAACATTCATTAATCAGACCGGATTTAAGGGATTTAAGTAAGTAAAAGTAAAGTAATGCCTACTTTTTCAGGTGGGCTTTACGTCCAACTACCAATTAGGTGTTGTGGACGAAGGCGATTAGCAAACATACTTTACTATAAATTTCTTTTATTAACCATTAACCAGTTAAGCGTGGAATTTAGTTTTAAAAAAAAAACCCAGTGTGCGGAATTAAAATCAGACAATGACGTGTATAAACGTCGAACGCAGTTACAACGACATAATAGTCACTGCGAGCGACTTTTTCTGCAATTTCTGGGGCTTCAGATAAGTTCAGATTACAGAGCATCCTGTGCTCATTCAAACCGTCTTGCACCGCTTCACGTATGCATTGCTCTAGTTACCTAGAGACGCAAGAGCTTTTACAAGGAAGAAAAGAGCTTTGAATTCTGTGTAAAATGAAATCATGCTCGAATTGGAGGTCTGAACCTCTATGTAAGGTAAAAACGGGCATTGCCACAAGGGTTGAGAGCTGCGTAATTCCCCAATCTCTAATACGGAGACCAAACATGTACCAACCACTAATCATTTGGCTGACTCCCTCCACACCCCTCCGTATAAAATACTTAGCAGTTCTATTGGTAAGATAAAGGGAAACATCCCACCAAATAATATTCTTATTGTATTTTATTAAAATTTCTAGTTTTTATAGTTAATGGCAATTTTATATTTTTCACAACGAAAGTATACACGCCCAACGCACCGTAACAGAAATTTGGTTTGACGTGTATACACTGGTTAAATAAAATCCAAGGCCTAAGACCCGGGAATCAAACCCAGTACCAGTACCACAAAACATTTATTCACTCTTTACAGATCTCGCCTCTAATCGCTCTGCTACGGTGGCGCCTTAAATTTAAGGATAATACCGCACAGAACAGGAACTAATGTTGCATTATTCCAACGTCACGAGTTACAATACCCATGATGCAACAAGTAAATAAATATGGTCCCAAATTTATTTTTTTAAAAATAAAGTCAGGCGCCACTATAACTGAGCGGTTTCAGGCAAGGACCGCAAAGTTAAGATGTATTGCGGTATTTTTCTCAAAAAACAAAACAAAAATTCTGGAATAAACACTATCACCACTTCCTCATACTGCAATGAGTTATCGCACCTCAAAACGCTCAAAAACTTTGGTAATTTCAAACTTTATATAGACCCGAAATTTAATCGCCCTTTACAATATAAAACACGAAGAACCGTACATTAACTTGAAATAGTACTTTTGAGGGAAGAATAACCATTCTCTTTCTCCCAAAAATGAACAATTACTGAAATCCATCTGTACACAAGTTGAGCGCTTCTAGGATGAGTTAAGATTAGATACTGTGTAAACTACTTCTACATCACAAATCACCTGATAATAGCGTAGTTACTAAGATCATAGATTTTGATATTCTATGCCAAGATTCTTAATAAAATTCTACCGTTAATTGTTTTTAAACCAAAAGAGAAAACAATTTTCCATTTATGGCCAAGATAAGTCCACCAACTAATTAAATTACAAGGCTGTTAAGTTATCGGAATATGGTCGGACGGTTAATAGTGGTAAGTTTTCTTCATTTCTTGCGCAAGAAGACGAACACATATAAACTTTAATGATAGAAGAAAGAAGAGCACGAAGATGATGATGGCCAAGAACCAAGAAGGTTTTTCTCCTTCTTATTAGATTCTTTCTTAGGCGAGAGAGTTAGTTTAAATTACCTTTAAATTAATCGCTAGCAATATCCTGTTAAATAATGAAAACCAATTTCACCCATACACAACTTTAATGCGCCCCCTCCTCCTCCTGTAATGTACAGAACCCGTTACTGCAACTCCATTGTCTCCTGAAGCTAATTACTTAATTAGTAATTAAAGAGTAATTTTACCGCATCTAAATGAACTATTTAATAGAAGCTAAGCAAACTAAATCGTAAAATGTTGTTTTTTTTTTTAAATTCTAATTATACGACGACGGATGAGATTATCGGACGAAGAAGGAAGGATGTAATCTTGGTACAAAAACAGGAACTCTTAGATCAGAGTAAATGATTTTAATGGTGACGTAATATGACGGCTAATAAGGCGTAGGTGTGGAAGATTCAGAAGGCTATTCAAAGCAAGTAAGTGCTTGGGCAGAGACAGGCGAAGGAGTTTATTAAAGGCTATTCGCCGAGGCTGACTGCAGAATTAAACCGTCAAGGCCGTGGGGCTATCAGGATGATTGTAGGCCTATTAACTGGCCACTGCAGACTCAGAAAACACACATGCATCGCATGGGCCTGGCAGATGATAGCCTCTGTAGGTTCTGTCCAGAAGAAAAGGAAACGGCACTGCACGTGTTGTGTCAGTGCGAGGGGCTCGTGTGGCTATGGATGTTACTTCTCGGGGAGGTGAAAACCAAGGCCTGTGAGCTTTACCCAAGATTCACTCTCCAGCATTAAGAGTCTCTATTAAAAGGACAGGTCTGGATGGTGAGCTTTAAAGTTAGGGGAGCCACAATAGACCCAAAGGGTTCGCAGTGGCGTAGGCCTTGAGGCCGCCCTAGTCTAATCTATTCTAATCTAAGTAAGTGCTTCTACCAACGATGGCTCTTTTCTGGGTGTCTTAGTCATGTGGCTATATTGTGAAATCAAGTGGTAGAAGGATGGTAAAATTAGTCACTTCTGTTCCCTCTTATCAGTCCTGAAATTACTCTTGGCTTGTTTTTTTATTGACTCATATCATCGTCTATCTTCCAAGAACGGATAGGTTACAGTATTCATCCTGATGGATGGAGCTCTAATGGACTGTCGGCTGTCTAAAATATTGACTGAGTGATGAAAACAGGGTTGGTATTAAGATTAACCAGTGTCACGGATATCTCTCTTATATTCCTGGATAGTCCAAAGGATTTATGAAGACCACACACACACACACACACACACACACACTTCGAATTTGGCACATTTTTGCACCTTTTTTTTTTAGGGAATTCCCGTTCAGCCTAGGACGACTTCATTGTTTAGGGCAGCGTTTCCCAAACTCTGGTTGGTGGTTCACGAAAAATAATCAATCAATAATGGCGGACATAAAAAATAAAATCATAAAATATCATAGAAACGTTTTTTCCTATACCTAATTCAAAAAATTATTTTAATTAATAATATTATACAGTAAAGTTGTTAAGATGTACAGTAATAAGGTTAGTCTGTCTCAAGATATACGACAAAATTTAATAGCACATTTATCAAGGATTAAAATTGTCTTTCATGCGAGTATTTTCCCAAAACCCAAAAACACAAATAATTATTAGATTTCAAAACCCCCTTCTAGAAATAGAATTGCTCATTAGAATGCTTATAACCACAAACCTAATATTTCTGTAATAAAACAGGGAACATTTTGCACTTGGCTGATTTAAATAAAGTAAATAACATGTTTTATGTATTTTGGAATTCTCAAAATTTATTCCAAAATGTTGGCCAACAATATTTAGATAAACTCATTTCTTTTCAAGTTATAAGAATTCTTTCTGAAATAAGATTGGATAGATAATAATAGAAAAATAGTAAAATAAACACACTCGGAATAAGAAATTTCACGAAATACATTCATTTTTACGAAGTGGTTAGCTTGATGTACTACCCAAGTGGTACGCGAGCCAAGAAAAGGTTGGGAAACGCTGGTTTAGGGTTCTCTCAACGGAAGAGAGTTCTACGGTCGTACGAATGGGTAGAGCTTTAAGCTGATTTCTTTTAAGGTTTCACTTCCTTACTCGGTAAGCTAGGGAACATCTGGGAGATCTTCGCGGCTTAATCTGGGAGCTTTGACTTAAGAGTCAGCTAGTGTTGCTGATGTTCGTATTTTGGAGCCGAATCGGGGCAACGGAAAGAGGACGGCTTGGGTCCCTCCCCATGGGAAAAGAATATAGAGAGATCCAGCATAACTTGGTGAGAGCATATAGGATTAGGCTACTCAGATTCCCATAACTAGATGGAATAATAGAACAAAGAGCTCAATTGGCTGTGATTATTCCAGACGACGTTAGTTTATCAAATAAGTTCCTGTCGACTATCGTCCATTCTAATAAACTAATTCTAGGATTTGATGATGATTCACACAATGTAAAGAATGCTCTAGGAAATCTCATTTGAATGTCAGACTATCCCAGTTATGTAATTTAAATCTATCTCAATGCAATTCTCTCCATGATTTATTTAAACGCAAAAATGGTTGAAATAAGTTTCTTCAAAACAAGCCAAAGCGGTTTTTCCCACTTTATTTGTATATTTACAACTGCAACAATTGTTGCATCAAGTAAATTTGATCTTACTGGTTCAGTTCACTTGTAACCCACTGGTGAAACTCTTCCACAATGATTTAATCACAATAGATCTCTAGGCCACTTCCGCTTCAAACGACAAGGAGGATTGTCGGGAAGATTAAGAGAGGAGAGTTGTTGGACTTAGGGTGGAGAGATAGCTCTCCTAGCGGAGGCTGTGAAATTTGCGGTAGCGAGACTTTATTAGGTCAGTGACGAAAGGGATGTGAAGGTCACAGTGTGTATGGTAAGGTTAGAAATGTAGTCTGTGGAGCATTTCCGTAGGATTTTAGACCATGTAGTGTCTGCAGGCGTTTGGAGTTACGAGGGTTTGGTTGAGCTCCACACTTCTGCTCCGTTTGTCCCATATGGGTCTTAACAGTGTCTTTGTAGATTTGTCAGTTTGTGATACAAGTCGAGTTTAGATCTGCGGTCAAGTAGTCTAGTAAAAATAGCTTGAAACGTCTGTTCACGTCTTGTCGTTTCAGTAGAGTACGAGGGTCGTTTGAAAAGTCCGTGCAAAAATAAAAACTACTTAATTTTTTGGGGTAAACCTTTTTTATTTTTCAATATAGTCTCCTTTTAGGCTTATACACTTCGTCCAACGCTGCTCTAGTTTGTTGATCCCTTCCGAATAATAGGATTTGTCCAAGTCTGAAAAATAGCCATTCGTTTCTGCAATCACCTCCTCGTTTGAATAAAATCTTTTTCCCGCCAGCCATATTGGGGATCCAAGTAGTCCGAGGGAGCCAAGTCTGGAGAATAGGGGGGATGTGAAACGAGTTGGAACCCTATTTCCATTAATTTTGCGACCACAACTGCTGAGGTGTGAGCTGGTGCGTTGTCGTGATGGAAAAGAACTTTTTTGTGGGCCAATCGTGGGCGTTTTTTTTGCAGCTCGGTTTTCAAACGGTCCAATAACGATGAATAATATGCACCTGTAATAGTTTAACCCTTTTCCAGATAGTCGATGAGGATTATTCCTTGCGAATCCCAAAAGACCGTCGCCATAATCTTTCCGGCCGAAGGAACGGTCTTCGTCTTTTTTGGCGCAGATTCCCCCTTGGTAACCCATTGTTTAGATTGTTCTTTGGTCTCAGGAGAGTAGTGATGTATCCATGTTTCATCCACAGTGACGAAACGACGCTTAAAGTCCTGCGGATTCTTCTGGAACAGCTGCAAACCGTCCTTGCAACACTTCACACGATTTCGTTTTTGGTCAAGCGTGAGCAATCGCGGCACCCATCTTGCGGATAGCTTTGTCATGTCCAAATGTTGATGCAAAATATTATGTACCCGTTCATTCGAGATGCCCACAGCACTAGCAATCTCACGCACCTTCACTCTTCTGTCATCCTTCGCCATATCATGGATTTTATCAATAATTTCTGGAGTAGTAACCTCAACAGGGCGTCCAGAACTTTCAGCGTCACTTGTGCCCATATGGCCACTCCGAAAATTTTGAAACCACTTATAAACTGTTCTAATCGAAGGTGCAGAGTCACCATAATGTTTATCAAGCTTCTCTTTAGTCTCCTGAGGCGTTTTGCCTTTCATAAAGTAGTGTTTAATCAACACACGAAATTCTTTTTCGTCCATTTTTTGAAAATCACTCGACTTCCTCGATTCAAACGAATGCCAAACACAAAGAAATAGACCGATCTGGCTGAAACTTGGTGTGTGTTCTTCCAAGTAGTGATGGGCTATTTGAGCGGACTCGTTCCATTGGAACGAGTCCGATGGTGGAACGAGTTGATTCAAATCCCTATTTTTAAAAAAAGTGATTCCGCCCCGCCCCAAAAAATTTAGGCAAATAAAAATGAAAATGAGGCAGCAGAAGGTTTGGAACGATTAAACATAAGAACAAATGTCACGCAATTTATTATATTATTATATCATTAAATGTTAGCTTTCCCAGTTAATAACAAAACTATATTTCTTTAACACACATTGAGTACTATCCCTAATTTCCAATTGCTCTGTTAAATATAAAATTAACAACGTAATACAAATATTAACACAAAAATAGGCTAGTCAAATATAAATTAAAGCAATGCAGTTTTGTCATTATCTAGCTTGACCACTAGAAGACTGGAGTTAACTTACTTCAAGAGTATTCAAGGTAGAGAAACGGAAATGGGTAGGAAATTATTCCATAAAAATTCTAACCCTTCAAAATTATAATTACTCATAATATTTATTAACTAAGAATTGAATATCAAGCTTTTAAAATATTATCTTATTGTTTTACAAAAAGAAAAAGCTGTGTGCTTAATCTTAAACTTAGCGCTGGACACTCTTACTCTCATCTTCATTGGCGTAAGCTTGAACGTGTACATGTCAGCTAGACGGTCAAAGTAAAACTGGGCCAAAATTTAGTATTACCTAACTGGTTTACTTAGTGTAGTATCCCTCCCACTCTATCACCTATTTCACAAACATTCATCGATTGAAAATATTTTTTAGTTAAATATTCGTTTCATTGGAATACAAAAAACATTATAACGCTTTCTTAAGATGATTTGAATTTTTAAAATTTGTTTTTGTCCATTACTCTTATAAAATACGAAGAATTTCAAATAAAATATAATATACAAACACAGAATGATCTAGTGTGCAGGTGGAGTCAGTCGTAGTTACCATGACAACGGAACCGTTAAACGACTCCGGCCCAGCTCTAGCATTTTCATTGGTTAAATCCACTGGAGTTGGTGGAGTCGAATCCGGAGTGATTTAAATCCTTTTGAAACCGGACTCGTTCCATTTTTTCGTTCACTGAATCTAGCCAATAGAAATTGCTGGAGCTGGAACCGGAGTTGTTTAACGGTTCCATTGCTATGGTAACGAGGACTGACTCCACCTGCATACTAGATCATTGTGTTTGTATATTATATTTTATTTGAAATTCTTCGTATTATTTAAGAGTAATGGACAAAAACAAATTTTAAAAATTAAAATCATCTTAAGAAAGCGTTATAATGTTTTTTGTATTCAAATAAAACGAATATTTAACTAAAAATTATTTCCAATCGATGAATGTTTGTGAAATTGGTGATAGAGTGGGAGGGATACTGCAGTAAGTAAACCAATTAGGTAATACTAAATTTTGGCTCAGTGTTACTTTGACTGTCTCACGGTCATGTACACGGTTAAACTTACCCAATGAAGATAAGAATAAGAGTGTCCAGCGCTATGTTAAAGATTAAGCACACAGCTTTTTCTTTTCGTAAGATAATAAGATAATATTTTTAAAGCTTGATATACAAGTCCTAGTAAATAAATATTTCTTTATTTATGAGTAATTATCATTTTGCTTGAAGGGTTAGAATTTTTTTTATGGGAATAATTTCCTACCCATTTCCGTTTCTCTACCTTGGATCCTCTTGAAGCACGTTAACTCCAGTCTTCCAGTGGTCAAGCTAGATAATGACTAAACATCATTGCTTTAATTTTTATAATTGACTAGTCTATTTTTATGTTAATTTTTGTGTTACGTTGTTAATTTTATATTTATCAGTGCAATTGGAAATTAGGGATAGTACTCAATGTGTGTTAAAGAAATATAGTTTTGTTATTAACTGGGAAAGCTAACATTTAATGATATTTTTTAATGAATTGCGTGACATTTTTACTAATGCATAGGGTAAGTACAGAGACCGGAATCGGTGAACGAGTTGTTGGAATCGATTCCAACCCTGGAACTGATTCAAATCCAACGAGTCCAAAGACGGACTCGTTCTGCCCATCACTACTTCCAAGAGATGCTACTAACTAAACATAACCTCGATACGCGCCAGTGGTGCTATCTCTCTGACTTTGCACGGACTTTTCAAACGACCCTCGTATGTGGGTTCCACGTGAGTCTCTTGTCAATGTACCGCCCTAAGTATCGTAAGCCAAAGTTAGTTTGTAAAAACAGGTTGGAACGATAAGTAAAACTAGAAATTGTTCCAAAGAACTGTAATGTCCGTTGAACGTTGACAAGTGTCAATATGAAATTATATTGGAACACTTTTTAATTACTTTGCGCATGCTCAGAGAATTTTCTTAAGCTCCCTATGATCAGGTAAAAATAAATGCAGCTTATTGAAATTAATTTTTGAATCTAAATGATTCAAGTAAAAAAATGTTGAATGAATTGTTTGAAATGATTAGTATCAATATCTAATTCAGATTATCACAATAACAAAACAATCATTGTATTCAAATTAAAAGAAGAAAAACTTATCATAAATCATGACACAAAGTGGAACAATTGTTGGCCTGTAAACACCAGATTGGCAGAGAGGACCAGAGGTATATTAGGTACACAAAACGCTCAATTGAGCTGTAAACTAGCGATATGAATTAAAATGATTAGTCATTCAGGTATTATGGGGGTGCACAATGGTCTTTGTTTATTTTTCAACTATTAATCATTCATTTTTCTCTAACACATTTTTGATTGATAAGCTTTTTATATAACTCATTAATCATGTTCGTACAAGGAATTTAATCAGTGTATTTGTTTTCAAGTTAAAATGTTGATAAAGGAACCTGACAACTTTTATTCTAAAAATATCTTGGATTCCTGATAAGTGCACACCCACCTGATCAGTCTACAAACAACACTAGTACGTCATAACTTCATTTTTTTTGCTCACCTAAATCTTATTTTCCAAATGGAGCCTGAGCAGGAAGACTAAATCCTGTTTCCTGTCAGGAAACATTCTACGTACAAAGGATTATTTCAATCTACTCGCATGGAAACGGCTGTAGAATGTGAACTCAACTTCAGACGCTCTCCCAAAGCAATCACAACCACTGAATAGTCCCCGTCGAAGCTACAGTAAACTCTAGATCAAATATTCCAGGAGAAAATGCTTATTTCAGATTGAAAACAAAAACATTGTTTCCGCTGAATCTAGCCCCGAATTCCGACTTTTCCCATAGGTTTTTTTTGAACTCGTATTATACAGGGTGTTCATTTTTAAGACGGTTCAAATGCATTTCATGCTTAAACGGTTAATCTATACTTGTGAAGCATGTACTGTGCCTTCAAAGGTGCCTCCTGTGGCTCGCAAGCCAGGTTAGCCAGTAGGTTATCAACTGCTCTCTGTATCTGAGGAGGCACCTTTGAAAGCACAGTATATGCTTCACAAGTTGAGTGAAGTGCATTATTTGATAAATTAAGGAATAAGTTTGATCCTTTACATGAAAGATATTGATCACTTAAATATGTGGCAGGAGGTTTCCAATTTTTTTCGTAATTAAACGCAACTCTCCCAAAATTACTAAATAATTATTAAACCTTCTTGTTTGTAATGGATGTTAAATTAATTTTTAGCCATTTTGTGTTTGCTTGAGAACGTCTAAAGCTCTTAACATTTTATTTTTCTTAGAAAAATCACTCGGAAAACGACTTATTTCCCGATATTAAGAAAAATACTAGCTTTACTTCCTTAGCAATATTTTTAGTAGAAAGGGGATGAAAAAATACATAAAAATGACCTATCGCGTGCTCTTCTTTCTCTTTGATAACAAGTTAAAAAATTGAAATATGATTAATAAGTACCAGATTTTGAAATGGCCTAGCACCTTTAATTTTAAAGATATCGAATTGCGGTTTCCGATTTCTTTCATAACTTTTTGTACTCTTTAAAAGTGTGTATATGAAAATAGGGGTGAACTGCGAACCCTTACTTTTGGTCGCGCTTCAGCCGCGTATGCGGGCAGGAATCTAAAATCAAGTCACATATTCTGTGAAACTAGAGGCGACTGGCAACAATTTTTTCCTCTATCATTTTTTGCTCAGATTAACCGTTTAAGCATGAAATGCATTTGAGCCGTCTTAAAATGAACACCCTGTATAATTGTAGGACATTCCAGCTCTGCTTTAGAAAATGATTATTTGAGATTAGAAATCACTTCTTTCGGTGAACCTAGTCCGGAATCCTGAATTTACTCGCTGTTGTTTTTGAATCTACATCATGAAGTAAGGGCAACGCAGTCTGCAACACCCAGCCGTGCTCTAGGAAATGGTTGTTTAAGAATTAAAATCACCTTTTTTGTTATATTACTTCCGTTTTTACAGAAGTTAAATATTGTTAAAAGAAGAAAAAGAAACGTTCTAACTAAAAAAACTACTGAAGCATTTTAATCGTAACTAAGTATTATAGAATCTACAAATGATCGTTTTATGTTTTGAATTAATAAGTTGTAAATTTATGAATCTAATAAATAAAAATAAGGGTGGTAAAGTTATAATCTTGAAGAACTAACTTAAGAACATAGAACATAAACTAACTTCGTATGTGCCTGTGTAAATATATATGAACTGTGTGGTGTGTAAATAAATAAATAGGTGTGCTTGTAAACAAGGGGGAACAAGCAGTTACAGAAAGGTTGAATCTGGTTCTTTAGCATCCTCTCCTAGCCTCGCCGCTAGTTGATATAATCAGATAGGACCTCACACGATCATTTAGGAAGATCCATATCTAAGATATATAAATATATATAAAAAAAACCTTTAATTTTATACTAAATATGTAAATAAATATATATAAGAATCTTTATTTACTTATTATCTCGTTAAATGTCTTCACAAAGACAAATTATGGTGTGGAAAACCAGCATTAACTTTTTATGAAATTATATGAATTATTGTTGATTATAAAAAAGGATAATTTAATTATAAGTTATTCTTATTTAATAGGTGGTAATTTTACCCTTCTTCAGGGATCTTTGCTCTGAGAGTAGCCAAGTTCGAATAAAAGAGTACGAATATATAGTAAAACAATAGTGCCTGTCCAGGAAACTAGGGACAAATATTCGAGCCTAGAATGGGTTTGGATAATTTCAATGATTTGGGAGGTCTCTGTAAGTTGCTGAAAATAAATCGTTATAAGTACTATTTGCGGGAAATGGTATCGTTTATCGTTTTTTTTTAGCGATTGATTCGCTGAATCCAAGAGAAAGAAAGAATATTACCAATTTCACTTTTAATTCTTTTGTTTAATTGCCAAGCTTTCGACAGAAGCGACTTCAGTGCTGTGAGACATATTTTGCAATAATAGAATTATAATTGTACAGTAAACGAAGTTTACAAAAAATCATTTACTTTATGCAAAGTTCGCTATTATTGAACATTAAAGTTTGGGGATGTCTTATACAGCGTAGCTGTTTAGGAACTGAGAGTGTGTTTAGTTTTAAAATGTTCTGGTTTTATAAACAGGTGCAGTGTTGCCAATTATTAATAAAACATTAGAGGTAAACTGTTATTTTATACCCAAACTAATGTAAATTAGAATCTATTTCTGTAGAATACGTTCCACAGCCCTGACGATGACATAAGCCGGAAGGATGGTAAAAATTACAAATGGAATCAATTATTCCTAAGTTAACTTTATCCTTAAAAAGAGCCAAAATGACTTCGAAATTCTAAGAGCGAACAGACACAAACAAAACGGAAGTTTAACACAAGTTTTGATAAACATTGTGTTTAACTTCCGTAGTACTATCATTAGAGCAGGATTAGAGGGCTTGGAAACTGTATGTATACAATTACAAGACTAATTGGCTCCACAGGATTAAAGCTAAGTATAATACAAGGGAGTGAGTATACAGAATAAATTTCAATTTGTCAGTCTGACTGGAGAAAAATGTTCCGTCTTGGTATTTTGGTTGCTATGACTACGGGAAAGGGGAAGGAAGCTAAATATTTGCTACTTAACTAAATAAATAAGATTTTTTCCCTCCAAAAAAGCAGCTTCTACAATTCAAATGAAACATCGTACAGTGATTACAGAGTAAAAATTTTATTTAAAATTGTTCCAGTTGTTTAAAGAAAACTTTGTAAGTTAGTACCAATAAGAAAGTACGAGAAAGTCACGTGAGTAAAGTAGGCGGGGCTTAACGTCGCAACTACCAATTAGGGGACGGGGGGGAACAAAGAAATAAAAAGTGGTCATCCGCGGGATTCGAACCGGGAATCTCCCACTTACAAAGCCACGCTCTTGACCACTAGACCCGTCACTCGTGTGTATATTCCCAACAGAATTATTTTAGCCATGGAAATCAGAAATTTTTAGTCATTTCTTCTCAGAAATATTTCAAATAATTCAGAGATGAATTGTAAGAAAGGTAATTTATAAAGGTAATTTTTCTTCACGCGCAAACGTTTTGGCCAAATATACGAGGGTCGTTTGAAAAGTCCGTGCAAAAATAAAAACTATTTAATTTTTTGGGGTAAACCTTTTTTATTTTTCAACATAGTCTCCTTTCAGGCTTATACACTTCGTCCAACGCTGCTCTAGTTTGTTGATCCCTTCCGAATAATAGGATTTGTCCAAGTCTGAAAAATAGCCATTCGTTTCTGCAATCACCTCCTCGTTTGAATAAAATCTTTTTCCCGCCAGCCATTTCTTCATATTGGGGAACAAATAGTAGTCCGAGGGAGCCAAGTCTGGAGAATAGGGGGGATGTGAAACGAGTTGGAACCCTATTTCCATTAATTTTGCGACCACAACTGCTGAGGTGTGAGCTAGTGCGTTGTCGTGATGGAAAAGGACTTTTTTGTGGGCGTTTTTCTTGCAGCTCGGTTTTCAAACGGTCCAATAACGATGAATAATATGCACCTGTAATAGTTTTACCCTTTTCCAGATAGTCGATGAGGATTATTCCTTGCGAATCCCAAAAGACAGTCGCCATAATCTTTCCGGCCGAAGGAACGGTCTTCGCCTTTTTTGGCGCAGATTCCCCCTTGGTAACCCATTGTTTAGATTGTTCTTTGGTCTCAGGAGTGTAGTGATGTATCCATGTTTCATCCACAGTGACGAAAGGACGCTTAAAGTCCTGCGGATTCTTCTGGAACAGCTGCAAACCGTCCTTGCAACACTTCACACCATTTCGTTTTTGGTCAAGCGTGAGCAATCGCGGCACCCATCTTGCGGATAGCTTTGTCATGTCCAAATGTTGATGCAAAATATTATGTACCCGTTCATTCGAGATGCCCACAGCACTAGCAATCTCACGCACCTTCACTCCTCTGTCATCCATCACCATATCATGGATTTTATCAATGATTTCTGGAGTAGTAACCTCAACAGGGCGTCCAGAACGTTCAGCGTCACTTGTGCCCATATGGCCACTCCGAAAATTTTGAAACCACTTATAAACTGTTCTAATCGAAGGTGCAGAGTCACCATAATGTTTATCAAGCTTCTCTTTAGTCTCCTGAGGCGTTTTGCCTTTCATAAAGTAGTGTTTAATCAACACACGAAATTCTTTTTCGTCCATTTCTTGAAAATCACTCGACTTCCTCGATTCAAACGAATGCCAAACACAAAGAAATAGACCGATCTGGCTGAAACTTGGTGTGTGTTCTTCCAAGAGATGCTACTAACTAAACATAACCTCGATACGCGCCAGTGGTGCTATCTCTCTGACTTTGCACGGACTTTTCAAACGACCCTCGTATATATATATTATAATGAAATTTTAGGAATTTTGATTATTAAAGTGGCAGTTTGGAATTTCAATTAATACAGGAACAATGTCAGCCGATAGCCGGAAGTATGAGAACACTGGTAGATGATGGTAGATAATTTAGCGAGTTATTTTAGCGTTTTCTCGGTAGATTCTCTTTCTTTCAATTTAATTTTTTATTTTACTAAGATTATTTCCATCTTCTCTAACTGGCTCTATTAAGTTTGGAAAACATTTTACCATCTTCAAAGAGGACATTTAGTAAATAGTGTGGAAATAAAGACGTTCACAATTCTAAACATAGTTTTATAGAAATACCCCACTGAATATGGGATGAATGCCAGGCAACAGTTCATTAGATAGCAAAAGAAAAACCATTAAAATCTGGCACAACTTTAGTGGAAAACTTAGCGACACTTTTATCATTGAGAAAATCCTTTAGAATATTAATTTTCATAGGTGAAATTTGTACAACAAAATTATTTAATGATGAGTAGACACAAAACAGTTAAAAGACAAGTTCCCTCTCCCTCCGAATATTGAATCAATCAAATCGCAATCAATTTTGAACATTAACTTCCTATAATTTAATTAATCAAAACTGCAACTTCCGCATTTTCTGAATAGCAAATGAATTCATAGGAAAAAGAATCGAGAACATTGAAAGACGTTTTTGGAACAAAAGTCAAATTCGTAAGCAATGTTAAGAATTTAATAATTTAAAAAAAATAATCAGCCTTAAGAAGAAGTAGAGCTCTGAACTTCTACCGCTACAAGAATTGTCGGGCAAGAAAAGAAGGCAAAAAGTATTGGCTTTCAAGAATCAATCGAGCTTTGCACTGAAGTTATACTTCCATACATCTAAAATGGGAGATCCTTGAATTGAGATGGCCATCTAGCTCCAAAGTGGAATCCTTCGGGATGAGTAATCAACGCGAAGATCTTCGTCCGCCTAAAGGTTAGTTTAAGAGAGATTTCACTTTTTCAGCTGCTACTAAAAAGGAAAAAAAAGGTTTACCTATTGTTTTATCATTCTTAGGTGATCACCAACTCGACCATGGCAATCAATGACACATCTTAAGAGGCTACCAGGCGCCTCAATGAGTGAGACCACATTACATTTAATGATGACCCCGTTTTTGTTTTGGGCGATTAATCGAAAATTAAAGGCCAATTTTGAATTTGAAAGGCTATTAATTTTCTATAAACGCTTTAAAATTTTGAAGATACTATAACCCCCCACACTAGACTTAAAAGAACAGAACTAAACAGACGCTATCGAGTACTTAAAAGACTCTTAGACGACAGATCAAAACTCTCTCTGGACAACAAAAGACTAATTTATACTTCTATTTTGAAACCCATCTGGGCGTATGGAATAGAGCTGTGGGGTTCAACCAAACGCTCTAATCTCCAAAGGATTCAATCTCTACAACCTAAAATACTTCGAACTATTGTACACGCTCCAACCTGGACTATACACACTGACCTTAACATTCCTTTAGTCACACAAGTTGCTAAAACACGATACAGAAAACTCCCCTTCAACCTGCAATCTCATATAAATCCTCTAGCTCAAAATCTTTCTTCTAGAACTCTTCCTGATAACCCGGGCAAGACGTCTTAAAAGACAGTGTGGTCTCGTGATCTACTCTCCAGTTAAGAGAGTGACTAACCATCTAATGTTTGGGAGTGTTACCACTGGGTAATTTCTCCACTCATTTACTTCTACTGTTCACTGTTATCATCGTTAATTATAGCGCCAACGCGCTGATTGTAGCACAATAAACGCAAAAAAAAATATATTATAAATCTGATAGCATCGTACATCACACTTAGGTATGATACTTTTACTTTAAAATGTAAAGTGACATTTCACATTTTTAATTATGTTTACAATTCTCCTGGAGACCTCCCAAATATTAAGTTTTCTAAAACAGAGAAATCGTTTTAAAGATCAAAGATGGTTAGCGTACAGAAAAC
Organism: Rhodnius prolixus; assembly: GCF_049639745.1. NCBI lineage: Eukaryota > Metazoa > Arthropoda > Insecta > Hemiptera > Reduviidae > Rhodnius > Rhodnius prolixus. The sequence continues at coordinate 4,613,405 of NW_027411583.1, read as the reverse complement.
TAGAATGTTGATTCTAGTTGCTAGTCCTTAGACCTCTCTATTCCTGGAGAACTTCTTACAGCTGTTGATGGACAATATTGTCTACAATGAAAGAATACTGTCCTGGAGGCAGCCAACGACTTCAGATATTGACGCGTTTTTAGAAAAAGGAAAGAAAAGTAGAATCAAAAAGCGATTTCCGTGGGAGGGAGATAAAAACATTCCGCATAAAACCCAAACCCAACACTAAAATTGTAACATTTATGACATCACCAAACAGTTGAAGACCTAATTTTTAAATTTTTTCACGTTCACCACACAAAACGTTAAAAATTATTATTGTTATTTCAGTAGTATTGAACATGGTCTTTTTTTTTTGGCAAAGAGAACATTATATTTATGGAAAAATTACTCGTAATGCACACCAAGTTTTTGCTCGTTTCCAACTTTACTCAACTCCCGCGCGCGCGCCCCCCTAACACCATACATACGTTGTTTTACTGTAATACTTTTACTGAAAACTGTAAATGTCATAATGGTATAAATTATGCAAATGTACAATACCACACAAACATATAAATACAAAACGCGCAGACGTCTAACACATAAAAAACTTTAATGTAACAAAATTTTCTGCATTTATATAATATATATGTTATATAATGGAAAGAGAATATTCCACAAACACATTAAGTATTTCAACTACAACCGAGAGCAGTAGTACACTAAAGGCACGTGTTAGAATTAAGAGCATTTAGCACCATTTTAAGAGTAGTTTATGAAGTGAGCTAGAAATAGACAGAGATTTAGTGTTGTATTATATACATTTAGTGTATAGTTAGTTTTAGTTCAACGACTATTAACAAGGTGGAACATTATTTAAAACAGAAATGTTCACACATTAAGTGAAAGAGCTGAACCATTAGCACATCCTGAACTGAATACTAACTTTACTAAGTATATAAAATAGTATTTGGAAAAACAATTATAAAGTATGAACTGAATTAGTTTTAAAGTTAAATAAAGTTTACCATTTTTGGGTTTATTTCAATTTAAAGTAAAATAAATAAAGCAAATTTTGTTGCAAATAAATCCAAACTTAATATAAATTTCCAACATTCATGTAAAGACCTGCGAAAAATGGTAATTTGACTCAAAATAAGACACAATGGCTGCCTGTTGACGTTTAAAGTACAAAAACAAAAGTGGAACTAAGATTGATTGTAACAGTTTGATGGCGGCTAAAAGGAGAAATATGGATCTGTTATTCCTACTTCGTCAATTTGGGAGGAAAGAAATCCAAATTCAGAAGAAAATTGAGATTTCAACCACCCAAGAGAGTGAACAACAACTTCTGAATAGGATACACATTTTAGACCCAACTGAACTACAAACAGTACTACTGGTAATCGTACTGGACCTACGTAGATATCAAAGAAACTAGGCAATTTTTCGTGGATTCTGCCTGTACGGGAGGCTTGGCTTGCCGTTTGGGGTATAGTATGATATTCAGCCCATTCTGTCTGGTGCTATGGAGGTGGTTTATTTCTGCGTGCAAATGCTGAGGTTTTGCCGTTAACGCCATATTTCGCAATAGGCATTCTATTCTTAACTAAAAACGAGGGTTTACGTTTCCCTCTTACAAACAGTTATTTTCTAAACTAAATCTAGTAATCTGAGTTGATATTTCTATTCCAATATTTTATTAACATTAAATAAATAAAATAAAATGCAGATTTTTTTTAACACATTGATGTGACAGCTAATTGTAAATTAAAACTTAGAAGTGAAAAGAATTGATTAACATTTTTAAAGCCTTGCTTTCATCGACTAGAACCAGTTTCCAGAACCCCTCCTTAATCATTAATTTATCGAAAGTTCGAAAAAATTACTTTTGGCAAAACAAGATCATTAAAAAAGGATCTCCAACATGACCGCGAAAGTGGAATTTTATTTCAATGAGTTATAACTAGGGAACGGATTCGTATGTATTTACATATTTTTTTCTAGGCAATTTACAGACGTTTTTCAACTAGAAGTATTCATACTGACACTTTATAAGCCGTTTGAGTCTACTTTTATTTCACATATTTAGATGTTATCGCATATTTATACATATTTGATTAAAATAAATAAATATTTCTACATATTTAATCAAAATATGTACATATTTTTCATTTTGGGCATATTTTCATAATTGGGAGGTGGTTGACAGGAACTGTGAACCACAGACTGTGAATCACAGTGGTTAAAAAAAGTGTTTTTAAAAGCACCAAGTCGCATTAAAATGCTAAAAGATCTCTATCCAGACTTGTGCCTTCCACCAGAACCAATATTGACAAGATGGGGTACTTGGCTGGAAGCAGCTCAGTATTACTATGAAAACTACAATAAAATCAAGAATGTCCTTTCACATCTCGAAGACGAAGCAGTAGCGATAAATACAGCCAAGTCTTTATTCGAGAAACCTAATTTAAGGAACGACCTTGCATTCATTTCTGACAATTGCGTATTTCTTGCACAAGCCATTACCCAACTTGAGTCCCAAAATGTTCGACTGACAGAAAACGTGTCCAACGTTAAAAAAGTCATCGAAAAGGTGGAAGGAATACCTGGGAGTAAGGGAGATCTGATCAGTTCAAAACTGTTAGAAGTACTGAGCAAGAACAAAGGGTGGGAGACCATCTGACAGATTTCTGATATTATCAGTGGAACAGAAATCACCTCAGAACATCGTGTACCCTTTACAACCAACGAGATAACTTCTTTCAGCAAGGCACCTATAACATCTGTAGATGTTGAACAATCTTTTAGTCGTTACAAGTCCATCTTACGCCCAGATCGTCGTCACTTTACGTTCCAACATTTGAAATTTCATGTGGTTGAAAACAATTTCGAAGAGTGAAGTTTTCAAAATTGAAAATTTAACACATCTTTTTATAAATAGTAAAAATGTTCTTTGTTGTATAAATCATTATAACTTGTAAAAACAAATTATTTTGTTCCTAATAAATTATTATAAATTGTAAAAATATTCTTTTCTTGTATAAATAATTATAACTTACCCCCCCAAAAAAAATCCATTTTCATAAAAAAAAATGTCCATTTTACTTAAATATTCCAGAAAATATTTTAAGAAAATCACATATTTTCCACATAATTGACGAAAATAAATGCATATTTTAGTTAAATATTTGGCATTTTTAAATACATAAAAATCCGTTCCTTAGTTATAACCAACATAGTAAAAGGACAATATCCTTCTGACCGCAAAAGGAAAAGTAAAAAGTACAATAAAAACAAAATGGAACCTGTAGGAAAGGCTGTAATAACCAAATTACATAGGTATAAACCAAAGGGTAACAAAGAGATATTACTTACAGGTGAGGAAGTCGATAAAAAAGAACGATTCAGAAACTTACCTGAAACAAAAAAGAATGAAGGTTACTTCATTGTTACTTAATGAATAATACTTACTCTAAACACTATGTTAACACCTTTTTTATTTCACTTACTGTAAAGAGTAAAGAGAATTTTCATGGTAAATGTCGAATTTTCTAAATTGAAATTTCACTTTTCATTTAAGAAAAAATGAAACTTCGATTATTCCCCGGCTAAGAGTATTAATCAGATAAAGATTATTTTTAAAAATTACTCTAGAGAGGTGAGTGTAAAGTAATAAAACTAGAGAGCAAGAATAAAAAAGACAAGTGTTGGTGGCGGGTAAGAGAGTGGAGGAATATGGAATCTATCTGCTGTCCAGCAGCTCGTATAATGTGGGCTCTCTAAAGAGAGGAGAATGGTATGCAGATAGTATTGCCGACAAGGAGATTGCAAGCAATGAGAGCCAAAGCTTACTCTACCCTTCCTAAACAGTTCTAACAGAGGCGAGAGCACTGCAGGAGAATTTAATTGAGAGAACCGGAGGTAGGTGGAGAAAAAGGAGTAAGCACACACAGAAGAGAAGCAGAGACAATGCGGCAGTTTTGGGACAATGGAGTATGTTATAGCAGGGTACTTCTCTCTCCTTTAGTGTACATACTGAGCTGGAATAGAAGAGCGAGCAAGAGATTCGGGTACCGAGAGAGAAAGCTCTGCTCTGGGAGAATTGACCGAGCTACCCACCCAGCCTTAGAGTAGCCACATAGCACAAGAGGAGAGAGAGGAGAGAGAAGAACATGTGTGAGGCGAAGAATGCAGGCGAGACGACCAGTCTGCCTTGTTTTCCACCCGCGCGTCATGTCTACCTTCACCAACACCACCGCAGATCTCGCGCACGTCTACCTAGCCAACCAAAGTGGTCAAACAACGCCCAAAAACCACTAGCCATTCTGCGCACAATGCAATGCACTTGGTTGTACACCTTTATAGCTGTCAGATACTACGAGCATATTCACCATAGGGGCTAGCTGCTACTCTTTACGACCCTGTTTGAACCGTACATTGTTTTTATGATGTAATATTGTCTAGGAAATTCATCAATATTGAAATTTAAAATTAGCACAATACTTGAATTCTTCAATTTTAGTTGGGACCCCTTAAAATTTACTTTAAGGCTTAATAAGGCTTATATACTTAGTTTAAAGCGTATCGTTTAAATCCAGGCCTGGCTCAGACTTCCAGAGTAAACTGTACTGTTACTTTATACTCGTACATAGTGATTTAGCTTGCAGTGTTAAGTTTTGGTGTCCAATGGACCTTCTTCATACACTGCTAAAAATAGTTATAAACTTTATTAATAAAGTACCTTATGAAACGAAGAACATTACAACCTTCATTACATAGTTTAGGGAACGCTTAGGATGAGACAAGGATCAAATATGCAGGAAAAAGGATTAAAAAAAAACTGCAGCTAGATGAGAAAGTTACAGAAGGACATGTTAATACTTTTGTGTCAGTGCTGAATGGAAGTATTGTAGATCAGAGAGGAGTTTCAGCAGCAGGTTTGCGATAAAAGAGTTTACAGGGGGAATTAAGGAAGATATTTCAAGGAGACAGTTGATTCTAGTTGGTCGAATAGATTTAGTCGCAAGTCAGAGAAAGTTAGTTGTCTGGAGTTGCTTGATGTTATGACTGCAGATTAGGGGATCCAGACGAAGGAGTAGAAAAAGAGTTTGTTATTTACAGTAATCTTTGAGTCTGGTAAGAGAAGGAGGTCTCAGGAGTGGTGGTTGGCCACTAGTGGGCAGAGACAGGTGAAGGAGGAGTTTATTAGGGGCTATTCGCCAAGTCTGACTGCAGAAGACTTAATTCGTCAAGGCCGTGTGGATATCAGGATAATTGATGGCCTATTAATCGGTCACTGCAGGCTCAGAGACACGTGCATCGAATGTAATCTTATGATAGCCTTTGTAGGTTCTATCAGGTGGAGGAGGAAACAGTACTGCATGTGTTTTGTCAGTGCGAAGGGCCTATTTTGGATGAGGATGTTACTACTTGGGGAAGAAAAACCAAGGCCTGTGAGCTACACCCAGGAGCCGCTTTCCAGAAATAAGAGTTTCCAGGATAAGGACGAGCTTTAGAGTAGTGGGAGCCACGATAGATCCATTGGTCGCGATGGCGTAGGCTTTGAAGGCCGCTCTACTGGAATCTAATCTAATCTCGTAAAAGAAAATGGAAAAAAATTTTTTTTAAATTTACCGGAGTTCACTTCGCTCTGAACGTGAGTAACCAAGGTCAGTTTTCTTTGTCCAAAGTTAAGGCAAAAAACTTGACATGGTTAGACCAAGGGATACGAACATTATTATGTCTTAATTCGTCGAACTTCGTATCTTGTTATCACTGACTAAGCGAATAACACAGATACACGCTAAACCACGCAGAAAATGTAAATTTTTCGAACAAGATGAAAAGCTTATGAAAATGATGTACAGAAAGTTTAGAAAATATAATGACAAGGTTCTAGTGTCGGGAAAATGGACAATTAATTGAAAATTAATATTTTCACTTTACATACGTCACATCATGAGCGATTGTTGCAAAACTTATTACATGCATAAGCTATATTATTTAAAGATATATGAACAATTGAAGATGGTGCTAAAAATAGGACCACGGGACAAGGTGATATTATGGCATATGATGATGTAATGTTGCAGAAAACCAAAAAAGATGAACGCATTAGAGACAGAGAATACGATTTAGAACTGTTGGGGCGGTTAGTCATGGTTTGGAATGTGGTTTAGGAACAAGTCTCGACTGGTGCTTGCAGGGGACCTGCATCAGCTTGCCTTTCACACGGCTTCTCCCACTTAACTTACAATACTGTTAGCTCTATTGGAGCGCCGGTAATACCATCACCGCGCTGGACACCAAAGAACGAGGTCCTCCGCCTCAAGCTACTACCTGCCAAGCCTCCCTTTCCGTCCGTCCTCCACACTCTTCTGCTCATCACATCACACTAATACGCCACTAAAACACACACACACACACACACACACACATGTTAATATTATCACTTTAATAAGGGAAGGTGAAGCAAGGAAGAAGAAATAATCACCAATTTATATTCCTGGTCTAATCCTTTTGTCGGGTGTTCATCATTTCAAAATAAAAAGACGCTAATCGTGTTGAATCCAACAGGATATTTCTATCAAAGCAATGAATCTTTATTTATTTCTTTGTGCATATCAAGGAGGCGCATCTTTTTCCAAAAATAACCTCCACACTATTTAACCTCTTAGAAATAGTGTTGGGTATGTACAATCAAATCTATTAAAAACCACAACTTCTTTGTTACTGGTTGATTACATAATAATTGGTAAAGTTTCTCCAAATTAGGAATATTTACTGCCCTTAATTCAGCGAAAGTGCATCTCCTAATCTAGACAATTTGAATGGTTATAGCCAGTCAAAAGTTCACCAAGGTTGGCTAAAGTGACTTCAAAGCCAGTATTAAAAAAAACAAAAACAGTAGTATAACAATCTTTGCCAGTTTCGTTGGGCCAACGTTCTAGTGCACTAGAAGTATAAAACCAGCTCTAAGATTCAGATACAAGATGTTCTTAGTGACAATTGCTGTTCATTATTTTTTGGTCACTGATTCATAGTTTCAATTAGGATGAAAAAATAAATGCCAGTTTTCAGTCGTGATACATTTATTCTGCCGAGTTTTCGACCTAAAGACTAGGTCATCTTCAGGGCTAATTTACACTATACTGTTTCACATCATTAGAGAGTTGGTGTGTCTTCTGTCTTGTCTGTTCATAGACTGGATGGACACTCAGTCCATGAACAGACAAGACAGAAGACACACCAACTCTGTAATGTAAAAATATTACTTTCTAAACTAGCCCTGAAGATGACCTCAGATCCTAGGTCGAAAGCTCGGCAGAATAAATGTATCACGACTGAAAACTGGCATTTATTTTTTCATCCTTAGTGACAATGATGACTCACCATTATTAGGCTCTCCTACGAATATTGATCGGCAACGGGAGGTTTCGATTCTATATTTAAAAATATTTAGAGATCTCAAGATAAGTATCTAAGGATCTGTACAACTTATTTCAGTGCATTTCCGACATTTTGGAATGGAATTAAGGCTTCATATAGTCCTCAGATTCAATTCTAAATGAAAATGCAGTCAATAAAATACGAGGGTCGTTTGAAAAGTCCGTGCAAAAATAAAAACTACTTAATTTTTTGGGGTAAACCTTTTTTATTTTCCAACATAGTCTCCTTTTAGGCTTATACACTTCGTCCAACGCTGCTCTAGTTTGTTGATCCCTTCCGAATAATAGGATTTGTCCAAGTCTGAAAAATAGCCATTCGTTTCTGCAATCACCTCCTCGTTTGAATAAAATCTTTTTCCCGCCAGCCATATTGGGGATCCAAGTAGTCCGAGGGAGCCAAGTCTGGAGAATAGGGGGGATGTGAAACGAGTTGGAACCCTATTTCCATTAATTTTGCGACCACAACTGCTGAGGTGTGAGCTGGTGCGTTGTCGAGATGGAAAAGAACTTTTATGTGAGCCAATCGTGGGCGTTTTTCTTGCAGCTCGGTTTTCAAACGGTCCAACGTTTGAAACGATGAATAATATGCACCTGAAATAGTTTTACCCTTTTCCAGATAGTCGATGAGGATTATTCCTTGCGAATCCCAAAAGACAGTCGCCATAATCTTTCCGGCCGAAGGAACGGCCTTCGCCTTTTTTGGCGCAGATCCCCCCTTGGTAACCCATTGTTTAGATTGTTCTTTGGTCTCAGGAGTGTAGTGATGTATCCATGTTTCATCCACAGTGTCGAAACGACGGTTAAAGTCCTGCGGATTCTTCTGGAACAGCTGCAAACCGTCCTTGCAACACTTCACACCATTTCGTTTTTGTTCAAGCGTGAGCAATCGCGGTACCCATCTTGCGGATAGCTTTGTCATGTCCAAATGTTGATGCAAAAATATTATGTACCCATTCAATATTATGAGATGCCCACCGCACTAGCAATCTCACGCACCTTCACTCTTCTGTCATCCATCACCATATCATGGATTTTATCAATGATTTCTGGAGAAGTAACCTCAACAGGGCGTCCAGAACGTTCAGCGTCACTTGTGCCCATATGGCCACTCCGAAAATTTTGAAACCACTTATAAACTGTTCTAATCGAAGGTGCAGAGTCACCATAATGTTTATCAAGCTTCTCTTTAGTCTCCTGAGGCGTTTTGCCTTTCATAAAGTAGTGTTTAATCAACACACGAAATTCTTTTTCGTCCATTTTTTGAAAATCACTCGACTTCCTCGATTCAAACGAATGCCAAACACAAAGAAATAGACCGATCTGGCTGAAACTTGGTGTGTGTTCTTCCAAGAGATGCTACTAACTAAACATAACCTCGATACGCGCCAGTAGTGCTATCTCTCTCACTTTGCACGGACTTTTCAAACGACCCTCGTATAATGAAAAATCTTTTCTCAAAGCCCTACCACTAAATATTTGTTCAAATTATAAAAATTTGAGTCTAATTTAATTTTTAACACGATTTTAACCGAACATTACTTTGAAATGTAATCTTACTCTTGTAAGGACTCTAAGGGTACGTTCACAACGGAACTGTGAGTATAGACGATAGCAGAGATGATAACTGATAGAGTAAAATATAATCGCTGATTAGTGTGCACAACGGAGCTGTGATACATGCAACATGTCCGAGTAGTGAAGAAGAGTTTTTATGTGCAGCAGCCACGAAATGGTAAATTTTAAAGAAAAAACGCTTTAGAAAATATCATACCATAAATAAAAAACGAAGCACTTTGGGTGAATTTCACTATTTATATAAGGAACTCCGGATCGCTTTTTTTTTAATACGTGAGGATGGGTCCACCTACATTCGACTATATATTAGAAAAAATAAGGTAAAAATTAAGAAAACTTTGGAAAAATTGTCATGGAAATCCTATAACCATAGAAGAAAAACTAGTGATTACTCTTAGGTAAGTAATGGTTTTATTGAGAAAAAACAAATAAATACGCATGAAAATAAATGTAAGCACGATTTAAAAAACAAAATATTGTTTAAAAGTAAATAATAACAAAAAATAATGAGTAAAGACAGCACTAATTAATTTTTCTACGTCCATTTTGAAGCTCCGATACTGGAGTTCACAGCTAGCAGAAAAATGATGTATTTATCTCTATCATCTATGCTCGTTTATAGCAGCGCGTTTGAGTCACTAGTCGCAGCTTCGTTGTGCACGCTCACATTCGAATGTATTATGTTTTTCTTTAAGCGCTGTTGCATCATCACTCCTATCATCTCTGCTATCATCTATGCTCACAGCTCCGTTGTGAACGTACCGTAAGAATTGCCCTAAGACTCTAATTTTCATTAAAAAAAAAATTACAATCGAAAAAAGAGGAATAAATGTATGTGTGTTTATATGAGATGACTATACGAAGTCCACGGAAGGACCATTTTCAAGAAAATGAAAACAATTTATCGAGTATATAAGTACTTCCGGTAGGAGGAGTTCTCAAAATAATGAAAAGTCTACTAAGTGGCATTCGTCAGCCAATTTTCTGCAACGAAACGATTTTCTTGACGAAAAACAGTACAAGTTACAGAAATGGCAAACGCTCTCCTAGAGATTTAAATAAATAAAAAAATAGACATCAACAACTGTGAGATTGATTTTCACAAAATTAAAATTAAAAACGCGTGATTTTTGTGAAAATCTACAAAAAAAGAAAAGCTGTAAGTAGCTCATATTAATTATGTACAACAATTAAACTTAAACTTAATAAAGGATAGATTTGTTAAAAAGAAAAAGAAAAGAAATACCAAAAGAAATGGCAGTTTAAGATTCGATCCGGTAGGTAGGACGTGTGCATCGCTTTTAGCATGCCAAGTTGTAGTTTCTCTTTTTGTTCGTTTTCTCACGAGAGACGAGGGGGTGAAGAAAGACATGAGAGAATAGAAAAAAGTGTAGCAGCAAGCTGCTTCTCCTCTATTCACCTTGTTGGAGGAACATTTCGATTGTGACTGCACATCCATTGCAGTCTGCTCCTTTTTTTTTCTACACTTTTGTTGCTGATTCTCTTTCTCCGAGAGCCACTTGCCTCTCTCTCTCTCACTCTCTTCTTGTTCTACAGAAGGTTGCAGCGGAGAAGGAAGTAGAAGAAAACGATAAAGGAGAAGGAAGAAGTTGATAACAACAGCCACGGACTGACAATAGTCACACTCACATATTGTAAGTACTGACAAACTTACAGTTTTATATCTCACAGTGCAAACCTTTTTTGTAGCTCACCTACCGCTTCACATACACCGTTCTCTTTTATCTAACATATAAAACAATTCTAGCCTTGTTTTCAAAATAGTTCAAAATTTCTTTCACTTCCTGTACTAAAACTAACACACTCATTCAGTTTTAACGGAAATAGAAGCTCGCTTTTCCACTAACAAAATGGGTTTAGCGAATGTCTACGCTCTAAACTGACACTCCTTTCCACCTTGAAGCTCCTATAGTGCAAATGCAGCGATCCTCAGAGAAATTAAGGACAACTGGGAATGGTTAATACTAAAAAGCCGGGTCTCCTCTGTTTAGAACTTCTCTTGAGATAGGAGTGGTCATAAAATACCCTAAACCAGTTATACCAGGAGATGACGAAGAAAACTGCTCTTTTTCTTGTATTCAGGATGGATATCTGAGAGAATTGGGACTAGAGATTTCTATTCATGGATATAGAATAGAATAGTTTATTACAAGAAAAGAAAATACAATACAAAAGATACATAAAACCATATTACATAAAACTACATACAGCATTAGTAATAAACCGTCTGCCGGAAGTTGACTGTTGCAGGAAAGAAATAAAACCTCTTCTAGAAGTTGCAGAACTAAATTAGTACAAAAGTGATCTGATAATGGAAGAAAATACATAATAGCAATATTAAAAATACAAGAACACGCAGATATTATAAGCACTAATACAAAAAAAAAAGAAAAGTCACCTTCAAAGTAATAATATAATTAGTAATAAAAAATAATTAATAATATGATTAACAATAAAAAATCTATTTAGTAATTATTATAATTAATTATAAGTTGACCTACAAGAAACTCAATATCCCTGGATAATCACGCCCAAGAAAAATGCAACCAACTTGATCATGAAACAGGAAAATTGGATTTAGTAGACTGTTTTCCTAGCTAGGCCATCATTAACCAGTTAGGCGCGTTTGACGTATATACAAGGTCAAACCAAATCTCTGTTCGACGTCTACACTCGTGAAAAATATAAAATTGCCATTAACTATAAAAACTCGAAATTTTAATAAAAATACAATAAGAATATTACTTGGTGGGATGTTTCCTTTATCTTACCAATAGAACTGCTAAGGTTTTAGGGGGGGGGGTGGAGGGAGCCAGCCAAATGATAAGTGGTTGGTAGATGTTTGGTCTCCGCATTAGAGATTGGGAATTACCTCACACAAATAGAAGCTCTCAACCCTTGTGCAATGCCCGTTTTTACCTTAGACAGAGGTTCAGACCTCAGTACGAGCATGATTTCATTTTGCACAGAATTCTAAGCTCTTGCGTCTCTAGTTAACTAGAGCAATCCATACGTGAAGCGATTCAAGACGGTTTGAATGAGCACAGAATGCTATGTAATCTCAAGCCCCAGAAATTGCAGAAAAAGTCGCTTGCAGTGACTATTACGTCGTTTTACAACTTTTGGTTGTTTTGCCCTGCGTTCGACAATATACGAGGGTCGTTTGAAAAGTCCGTGCAAAGTCAGAGAGTTAGCACCACTGGCGCGTATCGAGGTTATGTTTAGTTAGTAGCATCTCTTGGAAGAACACACACCAAGTTTCAGCCAGATCGGTCTATTTCTTTGTGTTTGGCATTCGTTTGAATCGAGGAAGTCGAGTGATTTTCAAAAAATGGACGAAAAAGAATTTCGTGTGTTGATTAAACACTACTTTATGAAAGGCAAAACGCCTCAGGAGACTAAAGAGAAGCTTGATAAACATTATGGTGACTCAGCACCTTCGATTAGAACAGTTTATAAGTGGTTTCAAAATTTTCGGAGTGGCCATATGGGCACAAGTGACGCTGAACGTTCTGGACGCCCTGTTGAGGTTACTACTCCAGAAATCATTGATAAAATCCATGATATGGTGATGGATGACAGAAGAGTGAAGGTGCGTGAGATTGCTAGTGCTGTGGGCATCTCGAATGAACGGGTACATAATATTTTGCATCAACATTTGGACATGACAAAGCTATCCGCGAGATGGGTGCCGCGATTGCTCACGCTTGACCAAAAACGAAATCGTGTGAAGTGTTGCAAGGACGGTTTGCAGCTGTTCCAGAAGAACCCGCAGGACTTTAACCGTCGTTTCGTCACTGTGGATGAAACATGGATACATCACTACACTCCTGAGACCAAAGAACCATCTAAACAATGGCTTACCAAGGGGGAATCTGCGCCAAAAAAGGCGAAGACCGTTCCTTCGGCCGGAAAGATTATGGCGACTGTCTTTTGGGATTCGCAAGGAATAATCCTCATCGACTATCTGGAAAAGGGTAAAACTATTACAGGTGCATATTATTCATCGTTATTGGACCGTTTGAAAACCGAGCCGCAAGAAAAACGCCACGCCCACGATTGGCCCACAAAAAGTCCTTTTCCATCACGACAACGCACCAGCTCACACTTCAGCAGTTGTGGTCCGCAAAATTAATGGAAATAGGGTTCCAACTCGTTTCACATCCCCCCTATTCTCCAGACTTGGCTCCCTCGGACTACTATTTGTTCCCCAATATATGAAGAAATGGCTGGCGGGAAAAAGATTTTATTCAAACGAGGAGGTGATTGCAGAAACGAATGGCTATTTTTCAGACTTGGACAAATCCTATTATTCGGAAGGGATCAACAAACTAGAGCAGCGTTGGACGAAGTGTATAAGCCTAAAAGGAGACTATGTTGAAAAATAAAAAAGGTTTACCCCAAAAAATTAAGTAGTTTTTATTTTTGCACGGACTTTTCAAACGACCCTCGTACACGTCATTGCCGTGATTTTAAATCCACACTCTGTGGTTTTTTTTAAACTAAATTCCACGCTTAACTGGTTAAAGCACAGTGCACTAATGTTATGCAGAAAATGTTTTTAGGGAATTGCCCAGTAAACATAATCAAGTGGAAGTCATAGTAAATCGAAGTGCATTTGTGGAATTCTATTTTATATTTGGGAAAACGCTGCAAAGATCGAAATAGCCTACAAAGAATATTTCTATGGATAGGCATAGTTTACGAGCAGTTTCGTTTATCGTTATCACCTTTTACCCAATTGCTGTTTCAGGCCTCTATTTAGGATGTTCAAATTTTAGATTAGGAAAGCTCTTTTTTTGGATTTCAGTTGTGTATCTGCGTGGCCGATGAAACCACGTTGCGGAAGTCAATATCCACAAACAGAACTTCGTTCAATTGTAACAAAATGCTCTAAAGCCAACTTAGTAAAAAAAAAAAAAAAAATTAAAATACAATTTAGCAGTAAGAAGAAACGTTACGAATTACCGTCCAAGTAACTCTTTTCTAGATTGTGTTTCTTTTTAAGCACTAGAATATTCTCATCACTTAAAACGATCTTTTATATAGGTACTCTCTTATAGTGAAGAGTATTGTCGTCACACTTTGTAGCTTGCGTTAATTAAAATTGAAATGAATAAAACATTAACGGCTAAGAATTGTCAGATCAAATGTTCTTGATGTTTCACAAAGGGAACATTTCTTTCTTGTCTCTTCGCCATTCTACTCTTGTCTATTTTATGAAGCTTTTTTTAATTATTTTCTAATTGATTGCTCCTTTCAATTGTGATACTGTAGCCGTCTGACAGAATCGGAAATAAAACTGCTTTGCTCCCGCTTTTTTTTTTTTTTTGGCGGGGATCACGGTATTTTGATTAAATCTCTTCTCTGACAACACCTCTCTCTCTCTCTCTCTCTACATATATATATATATCTCACTCTCTCTATAATTAATTATTATCTCACTCTCTTAACTAATTAAGAGTATTGAACAAGTTCAAAAAAAGAAAATAAATTAACAACTGGCAGCGTATGGATTAGGACAGTGGTTAGCGCACCCTGGATTCTAAGTGTGCTAGCCCTTAGATTTACCGCCTCCTAGCAGCTTCCTGCAGCTCACTTTCCGGTGATAAGGCGCCAATGACCCCCTCAGATATTGTCGCGCCTTAAATTATTATAATACAATACTTAACACCAACCGATTGAGCATTCACGTAAAATTTTACTAAAAAGCTCCGAGAGGTAGCGAAGAATATGGCGAGCGTTTTCGTCTCATGGTGTGGTTAGTGCAGTGATGGCAAACCTATGGACCCGCGCAAGCTTTTTCACTGCTGACCCACACAATTGCTAGGCAACCATTTGTTAGCGTTTACGTGGGTTGATTTAGGTTTTCTAATTGTGTGCGATAATTTATATTCATTCTATCTGTATTTTTTACAATCACGCATTGACACAAAAGCAATTTAAATGCTATCTACAACCAGTTCTAAAACGCAAATGACGACAAATGCTTTTGTAGTATTTGAATTAAAGCAAAAGTGTTTAACAAAATATCAAATAAAATGTATAATTTTACTCATATTTTGTTTGTTAAAACAAATCGACAACCCAAAGCAAATAACCATATTTAGATTTTTCTTCAGATAAAACACACTTTTGTAAGGTTTTGTTCAGTTATGTTTGTAAAAAGAGACTTCCATAGCACTTGTTTCGTCCCGTTTTACCCCGTTAAGCCAGCTGAATTTAAAGAGGTGTTTTGAAAATATTCAGTTTAAAATTTTTAAACTTAACTCTTGTGCAAATGGGCATTAGTGACCCAAGAGCTAGTACTAAAAAAAAAAAAAATGAACAAAATTTGACCCACGTCTCAAAAAAGGTTCGCCATCCCTGGGTTAGAGTATGTGTTTAAACTCATCTTTACGAATGATCAAAATTAGTCAAATAATCTAACCAAAATCAATCAAACATTTGTTAACCATAAACATCTTTTGTATTATATAGTCTTTATTTATTAAAAATAAGAATATAAATAATAAAAAATACACTTCTTTTAATAGGTGCAAAAATATAAAGACAACTGGCCGTCGGCGGAGTGGGTAATACAAACTATTGTTTCAATTAGTGGATCTAACTAACACTAGAACCAAGAATACTTATTGCTTTGCAACATTGGGCCAACGGAGGCCAATCGGAACCATTTAAAATTTCTAATACTTCAACATCTGATATAGAAATATTTCTAAAAATATTTTAATTTGACCTCTACACAGTCTAAGAATAGAATAGAACAGAAAATAAATTTATTATTCCGGGACAATTGTCCCCTAAGAATAAACACAGGTACAATTAGAGGCCTTAATAGTTTGGCCTGTGATTAAACAGAAAATATAGTTACGTAAGTATTTACAAAAAGTGGAGCTTCTTACAGCTCACTGTCCGGTGATGGACAGTGTTGTCTGTAACGAGAGAACACTGTCCGGAGGCCGGCATTGCACTGGAAAAAGCTCCGGGCGCTAATGACCTCAGCTGTTGATGCGCCAAAAAAAAAAAAAAAAAAATAGTAGAAATTAAGGAAATACATTAAAACAATTAAAATTTCGGAGGAAGCTGGATAGAAAAGAGATAACTGAATAGACGGGATTTAAAGGTAGAAAGGGTAGGAGCATGGCGGACAGATGTTGGCAAGGAGTTCCAGAGAGTGGTAGCACGTATTAGGAAGGACTTGTCAAAGGATGAGGTACGGTGTGAGGGAATACAGAGATCAGATGAGCGAGATCTAGTATTACGGGAATGGATGGAAGATTTAAACTTAAAGAGTTGGAAAATATAAGATGGCCATTGAAATCGGATAACTTGGAAAAGGTAAGAAGCCCAAAAATTACTGGCGGCGGTAGACCGGGGAAAAGCCACTTCACAACTCATCGTAGCAGTGCGAAATGCGGAGAGTCTCTTATGAAGCAGTTCATGGAGGCACTTCGAGATCACCAGAAAGATCGGCTATACCCTAAGCAACCATAGACGAAATGGGGGAAAATAAAAGAGGAAACTGGGAGTAGTTAAACTAGTCTAGAACAAACTACCAACAAGATATGATGCATTCGATGATGTATTTAGTTCACTACATAACAAACAAACTTCTTCAGTGTTACCACGATGGTATCGTGGAGAACTATCTAGATACTACGAGTACAATATACACCAGCCCGAGCACACAAATTCGACATCCTGTCGTTCAATTAAATTCATTTCTAAAAACCTTCAAATTAGTTAAATCATTTTATCTCGAATGTATTATCTTGTTTAGTGTTCGTGATTAGAAGATATTTTAAAACAAATTCGGAGCAGTATTTTTTATCACTTGTTGTTTAAGGTGGTAACATTGTCAGTTAACACGCGATATCACACTATCATGGAGGCCCATTTATTTACCTCCTAGTAGACTGTTCTAATGTTTTTTAATCCCTTCTGTTTTTTGTACTTCTCATGCTATTATTTTTTCCAGCCTTTGGGAATTGGATATAGATTTAAGGGCTGCCCTAGGCCGCTCACTCTCAGAAAAAGCTACGAACAAGTTTTTATTACCTAGTATTTTACTCTCTCAATTTAAAGCATTTTTTTTGTCTTGCTATGCCAGCAACTAGGATAGTAATTAATATATTCAACGATATTTATGTAATTACTGGCTGAATATAAGAGTGGTGAATAAATGACGACTTAGATATCGATTCTTTAATTGTTTTGCAAGCTAAATACCTCAACCATTTTCTAAAAAGGTCGAAAACCCCTCATGACATACCTTTATAGCTTTCATGTTGAAAAACCAAGGCAACATTCCCTAAAAGTAATTTCTGATAAAGAGGTTTAACTAAGAAAAAACAAGAAAAATTTCGAGCAGAACGAATGGCCGCCTCAATATCCTAATAATATTATACAACTAATTAATTATGTAAAATAAAATACCCAATTTAGGAGAAAATCGATAGCGCTTGAGGAGAAAAATTCACACCGGACATGAATATTTTTTTGCTTTAAATTTCAACTCTCCCTTGAGAAGAAGGAGTGTTGTTCTGGGGTGTTCCTTGATGTGAAGCAGGCTTTCGATCGGGTGTGGCACACTGGACTTCTCTGGAAGCTCAAGACCATCCTTACAGCCACCCATTTCCTCATATTGAAATCATACTTGACAGACAGACATTTTAGGAGTGAAGGTAGGAACTATTCAGCCATGCTGACGCTGGAGTTCCGCCAGGCAGCATACTAGGCCCCATTCTGTTACACTATCTACTCCTCAGACATACCTACCATCCTCAAACTACTCTTCTCACCTATGCTGACGATACTGCCATCTTATCTACTGACAAAGATCCATTAATAGCTCATAGAAATCTTCAGTCCCATCTCACCTCCTTAGAAAAATGGGCTATCAAACTGAACGAAACAAAATCTCAAAACATTACTTTCACTCTTCGACGAATCATTCTTCCTCCTGTCTTTTACAATTTTATTCCTTTACCAGTAGTCAACGTATTCCGTTTCCTTGGGCTTTACCTTGATAGAAGACTTACATGGAATCCTAAAAAGAAAAGAACTCAACAGACGCTTCCGACAACTGAAAAGTCCACTCGACAACAGATCAAAACTCACTTTGGACAACAAAAGACTTATTTATGTAAGTATATTAAAGCCAGTCTGGGCTTATGGCCAATCGAACTGTGGGGTTTCAACCAAACGCTCAAATCTGCAAAGGATCCAGGGCCTTGCAGTCTAAAATTCTTCTATAGTTGGACGCTCCTTTCTACGTCACCAATCAAACCATTCACACAGACTTGAACATTCCTTTCGTGCAACACAAGTGGCTGAAAACACGATACAGAAAATTCCATCTTAACATTCAAACACATCACAATCCACTTGTACAACATCTATCTTCCAGAACATTTCCAGACAACACTTCCAGACCGTCTTAAGGGACAGTGGCCTCGCGATCTCCTCTCTGATGAAGAGAGTCAGTAGATTTATAATGTTTTTGGAGCGTTACCGCTGGGTAACTTCTCCACTCGGTTATGTGTGAATGCTATTTATTGTTATCATTGTTGCTTATAACACAATGCGTTGATTGTAACTAAATAAATGATTTAAAAAAAAAAATTCAACTATTACTTAATCGAATGGTATATTTTTTATTTTATACCAATCCGCTTTCAGTTTTTACTTCACTCGATCAAAACATTTACTGTACTGAACATGGCACTGGAGTTTAATCACCTCTAGCCAGTCGATACATTTTATTGCATCGGTAAAACTAACATCGATTGCAGTCAACAAACAACATTCTGAGTTTTCATTTCAACTGGGGGGCAAACACATTCATTCCAACTTTACATTGTCGTTTTAGTTAAAAGCTTATTCAATTTATTTTTTATCAATTCAGTAGTAAATATATAAATAAATGTAAGAATGAAATATTTAAAATGTTAGTGAGTAAAATAAAACAAGCAAATTTAAGAGAAATCAACACACGCAGTGTGTTAAATCAGAAACCAACACATAAAAAAGTTAAGTGCTAGAAACGATATATACATATCGTATATACGTGTATGTATATGTATATCGTATATACATATCGTATATTCGTGCTGATACGTATATACATATCTAAGACAGAAAACAGTTTAAACTTCAAAACAGACACGAACAATTTAAACAACATATACGCCAAACTTACTACAAAATACTTGACAATTGGCAACACTGACTCCCACACAACCATACACATATCACGCACAGACCGGATCACACTCAGTCCATGAACAGATAAGACAGAAGACACACCAACCCTCTAATGTTGTAAAAATATTACTTTGTAAACTAGGTAAATAATTTTTTGGAAATTTCGTTACATTATACATATTCATTTTAATAGAATCATCTGTTAACAATCTGTATATATGTTCCACACCCCTGAAGATGACCCTAGTCCCTAGGGTCGAAAGCTCGGCAAAATAAATGTATCACGACTTAAATGGCAATTATTATTTCATCCTATTGAAACTATGAATCAGTCACCAAAAATAATGAACAACAATTACAAGATTAGTAAGAAGAAATCACCTGAGTAACCACAACCAATTTTATAGACCCATGATTTAAGATAAATCAACTAAATCTAATAAAATATAAAACGATTTGCTATTTAGTTACAAAATTATTAATTAAAACAGAAATTTATCTCCTTTTATAACCAAAAAATACCCTGGAAAAAAAATATTAATAGGAACAAGGTTTGCATAAAGTAATTTTAAATGATTGTATAAAAACAACAACAAAAAATCAATTTCGATAAATAAGGTCAATAATATGATCGTTAAGAGTATCGATTAAATTTAATCACATTTAATTGGATATTTAAAAAAAAAAAAAAAAGAGACAGAGAAAGAACATATTAACGAAATCAGTTTGTAACTGAGTGGAAGGGCGGTAAAATTATGTAGCTCGTTTCATAACTGTGCAATTATACAGCTTCTTTTTTATATATATACATTTAATTAGTTGGAATTTAATTTTTGAGCACCTAGAAATAAAACTTTATCATTAAAAACAAACTAAAAAAAAATTTAATAAATCTGCGAAGATGAGGAGACTAAATGGACCGTATCCTGAATGCGAGCCAACTGAATGAAACGGGTCCACAGAAAAGAGTGTAACTTCCTCTGGAAATGAAGAACACTAATTAACTAGACACCTCTACGTACAAGCTTCAACATCAAAGTATTTTCCCATTTAGGGCGTCACCGTTTCCCCTATCTCCGTCACACTCAAAATCGATTTGTAATATTACCTAATTAGCAAAGAGGGCACTTTCCAACATTTAAACTGATGGTTCTTGCAAAAGGTATTGAATTCTATGGCAAAGAAATAATCATTGGAAATGGTAAAGGCTCCAGTTGAGAGGCTTGATCGGGTGGCAGAATAGATGGAGAAAGGAATGGAGGAGTTGGATCTTTATTAAGGTCAAATAAATAAATAAGATTTACTAAATTAGAATAATTAAAACTGAGTAAATAAAATGACTAAAATGAAAGAGTAATGTTGGAGAAGATGCTAGGCGAACAGAGCAAAGGTTTAAGATGGATCTTCAAACAGTAGATCCTCAGCAATGTCCCTTTTTTCTCAAAACATTATCCATTTTCAGTAAATTAGAACCATTTTCATTCAAACTTACATTACAGTCTATGTAGCTACTAAGAAATCTATTTCTGATATTGGCGAGTGGGGCACAAGAGAGCAAGAAATGGCGAATATCATCTGGCGAGCGATTGTCACAAAGATTGCATCGTTGTTCACCATCAAATATATAGTGCTATTCCTTTCTGCAGAAATTGAATTTGGCGACTCTTAACTGGCTAATTAATTTTAGATAAGGCTCTCTAAATCCTAAATTGCTTATTTTCCTGTAGGATGGACTGTAATTTGAATTCATAACAGAATTTATATCTATGGATACCTTGTGGTTTCTAATTTTTCAACTATGTTTGAAATTTCGCGATGGACTAAATTAGGGTCTGAAATATTAAGAACATAGTTATCACCCATTGTAAATAGTTTATTTTTTAATTGCGAAAACCAGTTGAATCTTATGTCATTATTAAAGAGATTATCCAAATACTTTAACTTTACCAAACATATTCTAGGGAGTCGTTCAGTACTCATATTCATTATCTTCGCCCACCAGCTAATCATTCTTTTAAGAACCTCCACCTCGACATGAAAACATCCTGTTTCCAGGCGCACGATATAGTTAGGAGTATGAAGAGGCCAATTGAAAATTGATTTAAAATATTGCAACGGAACGGATTCTATTTTATCAGTGTATAAAGGAGCCCATATCTCTGAAGAATATAATAAGACTGAACTGGCCATCGCTCTGTAAAGCTCACATTTAGGCTGGAAACATAGTGGAGCGGCGAAATCAAACACAAGTAAACATATGGGACCGCGTATAGTGGGGGAACAAAGCGAAGATTTAGTGGATACAAGAATTTCTTTAACTTTAAACGAGGCTAGTTTTGCTTTCCTTACAAATTCCTCAGCGGCCAAGGAGAATTCACCTGAAGATGAGAACCTGACGCCTAAGTAATTCACGCTTTTTACAGTACTGATTTTAGAATTATTAAAATAGAATGTTCTATTAGTCCTCAGTCTACCGCCTCTCCTGAACGGGACGATGTTAGTTTTGGCAATATTAACAACTAAAGAATTAGAATTACAGTAATCGGATAATAATTGTAATTTATTATTCATGCCCATCCAACTGTCATCTACAAGAACTAAATCGTCCGCATAGAGAAGAGCCACCAGATCAAGATCTCCAATCAGACTGATACCCAAACTGCCATGCTCTTCAAAAAAAAAAAAAAAAAAAACCAGATCACTTACAAATAGTGAGAATAAAAGCGGGCTCAAGTGAATCACCCTGCCGTAGGGAATTCACATTATCTTTTCCCATTCTAGTAACAGTTCCGGTGTTAAAGTAATAGAATGAAACCGGAAGTCCATCTTGTGAGGGAGGGGAGAGAAACCATTCTTACCATTGGGCAATTTCTCCCCTTCCGGATCTGGGCACCACGCTACCTCTATCGTAAACAATTTTATAAAAAAAATAGATAAATAAATCATAAGGTTAGCACATTAAAAACAAAAAACAGACTAAATGACAATGACAATGCATAAAACAAACCAAAATGAGTGCAGCATTCAAATTATAATTTTAAAAATGTAAATTAGGTTTATTTATAAAAATAAAATGAAAAGTGAATTATAAAAAGAATTTGGTAACATGGTAATGACAAGAGCAGCATTGCTGCCAATTGCCAACCAACAGAGAACGCATTCACTCCTAGATATGCTGTAGAATTACAGGGTGGAGAGAGGGGAACACAGGTGTACCACTACCTAACTGGGCTACATCGAGTACCCCATTGTCATTGGGTTATACTGCATGCTTACAGTTAGGTTCTTACGCCTACTGCATTGTAGTAGCGAAATCAGTATTACTCGTAATTGCAATCGACATTTACACTGACTTCACTGAACACAAAATGGAAAAAAAGTCTCATAAACAATTATCAAAAAATGTGATAGGAAATAGTTGACACAACCCATATTTACCTATTTCAATTATTATTATTTTTTGGGTTGTTGCAAAAAAATTACAGTTACAAAGGAGAATTTGCCCTACATTATAAAGAAAATTTGGGAATTTTATCTTTTATAGAAAAAGAGAAAAAAATTGTCATAGTTGGGTGTTTTTCAACGTTACGCTTTTTCATGCAGTTTTTGACGATCAACCCTTATACAATAGCGAGGTCAAAGACTGCGCTTAGGGAAAAACCTTGGAATTGGCTGAAGGTGCGGCCGGTCATGGTCCTGCAGATTAACGGTACATGGTCACAACCCGGCGAGCAAGATGTTTCAGAGAATTGATCACCGGATCAGCACCGGTTTGAGGGCGTTAGTGAATTTAAATATCTAGGAGCTGTTCTCACTAGGCAAAAATGTGGTAAGCCGAGATATAGAAAGTAGAATAGTGGCCGGAAATAGGTGTCTGGGAGCGCTAAGGAGGGCATTGTACAATAGATCCCTTTTAAGACAGTTCCAAATTGACGATCTACAAGTCAGTCCTTAGACCCGTTGTAACGTACGGCTAGGAATCGTGGACGTTGAGGTATATAGACGAATCGAAATTGAACCGCTGGGAAAGAAAGGTATTATGGGCGGTCTATGGACCATTGTGCTAAGATGGAGTCTGGAGGTGCTGAAAAAACGTGGAGTTACTAAGAGAGTTGAACGGGGAAGAGGATTTAGTGTCTGTCGTCAAGCAGGGAAGGTTGCGTTGGGTGGGACATGTGCAGAGGATGGAGAGTGAAAGGGCTGGAAGGTCATCCTGGAGGCAGTAGACCGAGAGGGAGACCTAGGCTGCGTTGGATATGTGATGTGGAAGAGGATCTCCGGGAGCTGAATGTAAGACAGTGGGAGAAGGAAGGCTTTGGATAGAGGGGCTTGGGGTCAGGTACTGGCGGAGGCCAAGGTCCTACACGGGCCGTAGTGCCACAGTTGAATTGAGAATTATTATTGCAGTCCAAACAGTAATCACTTAAAAATAAGATTGGTAATTAAACTATTATTTAATTATTAATTTAGTTTATTCGATTTAGTATAACTATTTATGCGTGATTGAATGATGTTAAGTAGTATGCAGTCTAAGAAAAAATGGACTTACGCCACTCTCATTCTCACCGGGACATATTTAACTTTTATCGAAAATACTTTTTTATCTGGAAACTGTTATAATTCTACAGCAAAAAAATATAAGAACTGTTAGGAAAACAGGAGAGGCCTTTTCTGGAAACCGAGCCCGGTTACAGGTGTCCACCACCTTAAATGTCTCTAGATCTCAACAGAGTATACCATTCGACAGAGTTATTTAAGGCACTGTCTGTCTATCAAAAGAATGAAAACATAAAAAAAAAAAATTACGTCTTCAAACTTAAAAAGACATGGATTCTTTAATGAACAATGAGTAAAGATAAGAATTCAATTTTGGATAGTTAACCAAAGCACTTACAGCTCTTACAACAATAACAGCAAGCCAATGAACAGCTTTAAATTATTTCAATTCTAACTATAAACAGTGTGAAATATACCGGATATAAGGTTCCTGTTATTCAGGTGTACTATCATCACAAATGGTATCCTAGACACCTACTAGTACAGAAAGGTTGTTGTGATATACTTATATTATGTACATACAGAATGGGCAAGGAAGGGATTATAACACAATGTTAAGGTTTACAACCTTTCACGCTGTTACTTTCTTGAAATTTATAGTTTCCTTCCGGGTTGCTACACACTATAGAAGTATAATTACACGTGGGTAACCAATGGCATGCATGTATTGTATATATTATATTTCAAGTAAATTTTAATTAAATACAAATATTAAATTGTTATCAGTGAAAATGAAATGTTGTATTTACCTTCACAATAACTAATACAGAGAATAATTTGGGAAAGAAGAGAAAGCATGAAGCAAAAGAGCAAGAACAGTAATTCGTTTTCCGTTTGGTATGAACGGGGTATCCTAGAAAAGGCGTCGGCCACCTACATATTTCAAGTAGAGAGCCATTTTTCCTTAAAAATCTTAATAAATCTTACCAAGAGCCGTAAGAATGATAGTGTAAAAACCTCTGTAGATCATTTGTATTTTCACAAATTATTATTTTATGATATTCAATAACATTTAAATGTTTTATACATTTATTTTCACATATTGCAAAGTAAATAAACAAATAAATAATAACTAAACCTGTGTTTGAATGAAAATGGCGGCAGTCCTATATATTACGTACTGTATTTTAATATAATTCTATTTAATTTCAAACCTATCACATTTAAAATTCTTTTTGAAAAATTATCTTTACTTTAATAAATGAAATTTCCATTTGTTTGAATAAAATTAAAATATACAATATATTTTGGGCAGGCTGAAGGGCCACAAAATTTGGATAAAAGAGCCGCGGGTTGCCGACCCCTGTCCAAAGAACGTTCTTGCACCTCATACTTTTAAGTATAAACGCCGCTTTTACAAACAACTATTTATTTGTTGTTCAGTACTTATTTATTTAATCTACTTTCGTAAAAGCCTAAAAACAGTTTAGAGGGAATACAGCCTATCCGAATTCTTATACCCAAAAATGTATTCTAATAAAAGCTATTGCATCATCTATCTAAACGAAGCTTAAGGAAAACGCAGCAGCCATATTACATCCAGATTATGTGGAACATTTACTCAATAAAATGGTACTTCCAGCCGAGAATTTCAAAGCGCAAAAAATTAACTCATTCTTTTGTTGTATAAGAACAAAACCGTACATTATACTGAAATGGTACTTATCAGGGAAGCTTTTTCACACTTTTCTCTCTGTTAAAGATACCCAAAATAGAATAGAATCAAAATGTTTCAAATAATACCAAATTTTGGATCACCATGAGTACAAAGATTAAAAAGAATCGCATAACCTTTTTAAAAAGAATAGGAATTTTAATCGATAAGTTACAACCGAATCTTCTGATGGTACCAAATCAAAATTTCAATCTTTATTTTCCTATGAATTTTTGTTTTTATGGTAATTTATAAACACACTCAGACTTAATTTCTATAAACCTCTTTTTATAAAACTCAGGATTCATCAAAATGAATTTAGAAACAAAACAAAACAAAAAATGCTGCGATAGATAAACTCAAAAATATCATCTGGCATCGTGAAACCAACATCTTTAAATGAAAATAAATTTAATCACTGGACTGGACTAAATTAAAGACATTTGAATAATAATATTGAATCAAAATATAAACTTTACTGTTGTACATAGAAAATGAACTAAAAATTCCCATTATATAAACCTTTACTTTTACAGGTGCTAGGTTAACAGTAAACATAAGTTTTAATTATATAGGTTTAACCCTGTTAGGTAATATAAAAGATGAACTACCGTGCAGACGAAAAAAAGTCATGCGTTATTTTTTTCGTCTAGTTTTCAAACAAATAATTAAGTTTTAAATAAAGCATTTGTTAGACTCATTGTCTGATTTAATTAGAACAGTTGGACTACATTAAAATGCTGTAAAATAAAGTAAAAAAAACTTGATTGACGCAAATAGAATAAAAAGATATGTAGCGCTCCTGTCGGCAATTATGAGAAACCCAAGCAAGAGATTTTTGCAAATTTCAATTTAAACAATTTTGTAAGACAAAGAATACTAAATGAGAAATTATACTCAAAGAAAAGATTGTAATAATGATTGCGTTAAAACTTTACAAAATCAAAGTAATTTTTTAAAAGATAGAAATGAAATCATTTAAAAGTTTATCACTGAACATAGCCAACCAAACAAGCAAGCGATTGCATTTTGTAACATCAAAATTTAAATGATGAATGATTAACTGTATTAGAGGAATCACAAAAATTGTAATTGAAATTTACTAATAATTAATGTTTAATAAAGTCTTACCTTGTTTAAGAAGTATAGAAAAGTTCATTAGCATCTCGGTAGATCACCAGTCCAAATAGCACTTGACACAATTTAAAATAATTCACAACACTATTTGCACTAAAACCGTATATCACGCACTAAGTATAAGTTAAACACAATTTATAAAATAGAATTTCACTTTACAACGCACTTATATCACTTAAAAAAACTCGTTTATAGCGTGAGAGAATTTACTAGTAAAAGATGTCCGCCGGTAACTGGTGGCCAGATCAGCTGGTGACTTAAGCATACAGAAAGCAGTATGACCAACTTAACTTTAATAATTGAATTATTATATATTATAAAAGTATACAACTAATGGAAACACAACTAACCTAAACACAATTAACCAAATTATCACCAAAACACAACTGTTCATAGAACTGGTTTAAGTCTTCGATTATTTAAACTATTGGAGTGTAGGTTATGTTTACAATATTGCTCTGTTGAAATATTCTTTAATAATTTACATGAACAAATTATAATATTTCAAATTTTGCAAAAACTCAATTAATTAAAAATGTCTGCCGTGAACACTCACAAGACTTTTTCTTACGTAATTAAATTTTTTCTTAAAACTAAATTAAAATAATTTAATTACAAATTTATACAAGTTTATTTTAAAGGAACCATTTTCGGAAAAAATGTGAAAAACTATAAAAAAAAAATCTAATTATTGGCACTACTGGTCACCTAATGTACTTGAAATTTGGAATTTCCATAACAAATAGAAATCCTGTTATTAATAAATAAATTGATTACGCTAAAATTGCACTTCAGCGGAAAATCTAACTACATCCACATTCCCTCAGAAGTGCCCTATTCGAATTTTTCGAGCAAGAAATGCAAACACTTCCCTTATGATTTTGCTATCCGTTCTTGAAACAATCACTCCATCTCTAAATCTGTCTATTTCAGTTTTCAGGGTTAAATTGAGACAGTATATTATGTAAATCAGGGGTCAGCACCGCGAGGGTCCCCGTTGCAAGTTTTTGTGCGGCCCACCTAGCAATATAACCTTTTTTTTACGGTAAAGTAACAATTAGGAAGGCTTTTTTTTATTATTATTGTTTATTATATTATTATTAAAAAAATGAATTTCATAAAAATCAAAATATAGAACGAGATTGACAGATGAAAATTTTAATGTTATTTTCATTTTAATAAATTAATATTTTTTTTTTTTTAAATTTATTTTGTTACTTAGAATCTGTATACTGTATCCAGTAAGTAAATATGAAGACTGAATATGATGAACTGGTGCAGGAGGAGAGCAGGAGGAGAGAAGCTACCCAGTTGGTAGCACTCTCTATAGGAGAGAGGAGAATGTGAGGAGGTGAATAAGATGAACTGGTGCGGGAGGAGAGCAGGAGGAGAGAAGCTACCCAGCGGTAGGAGATGGATGATGTTTAGGCCTTCAGACTGCGAGGATTGTTAGGGATGTCAGAGGAGGCGAGAGACTGTACAAAAGGATTAGAGCAAGAAGAGAGAGCCGTATAGTACTGGCGTTTAGTCGGCTAGTAGGATTGTTAGGGATGTCAGAGGAGACGAGAGACTGTACAAGAGGATTAGAGCAAGTAGAGAGAGCAGTATGGAATTTTTGATATTTCCAGTGGTAGCACTCTCTATAGGAGAGAGGAGAATGTGAGGAAGTGAATGAGATGAACTGGTGTGGGAGGAGAGAAGCTACCCAGCGGTAGCACTCTTTATAGGAAAGAGGAGAATGTGAGGAGGTGAATGAGATGAACTGGTGCGGGAGGAGAGCAGGAATAGAGAAACTACCCAGTGGTAGCACTCTCTATAGGAGAGAGGAGAATATGAGTGGGAGAGAGAAGAGATAGCTTACAGGGAAGTCGCGGGGCCACTGGCGATTCAGTCGGCGAGGAGTATTAGGGATGTCAGAAGAAGCGAGAGACTGTACAAGAGGATTAGAGCTAGTCGAGAGGTAATTATTTGAGCTAATCGATTTTTGGTATTTAGTCTTGGCGAGTTGGTCTATGAAGGGAATGTTGAGGTCGTTGTGAAGAGTGAGGTTAGTCACCGTAGAAAGGAGCGTCAGCTATCTGTCGGAGGAGTTTTGACTGAAATGTCCTGTACAGTCCGTATGTTTGTAGGTTTGGCTAAACCCCACAGCTCTAGTCCGTAAGTCCACCATAGGTTTGAGAATAGTACTGCATATTCGTTTGAGAATACTGTATATTAGCGTTTGAGTTCAATGGGTAATTTGGAGCGTCGTCCAACAGGCCTGTAAAGGCAGTTTCGCATGTTTAGTCATTGCTTTGTCTTTTAAGTCTAGTGTGTGGGTTGCACGTGAGTCGCTTGTCTATGTAGAGCCCAACGGAGCGCACCAGATCTGTTCAAGGAAGAGGATTGCTGTTGCATAAATTAAATTAATTTCTTATTTTAAGAATTATTACTTTTTTGTTCTCCGATGTTATTCTAGCATATAAATCAAATTGTTATTAATTTTTTTTTCTTTTTAATTGTTTTAAATAATATTTAGGTATATTTGAACTATAAAAAAAAAACTTATTTAAGCTCCATATTAGATTACAAAACATCTGACCTTGCGGCCCGCTTAAAATATGTTTTATTTATTTTATTTTTTTAAATAGCCCGCCATCCAGAAAAGGTTGCTAGCCAATCCCCTGATCTACATGATAAGAACTGTGAAAATGAATGGTGTAACAGAATGATGACGGAACAGTAAATACTTGGCCACTGTCGGATATTCAGTAACTAGCAAAAAGAAGACCACCTGGCCGGAGAGAGCTCAAGAAAGAAACTATCAGATCTAGTAGAAATGTCCATGAAACCATGATTCATTTTTTTCCCCACACTCTGGCACGCAATGTTGGGAAAATACAGGAACTTAGGGAGAGAGAGAGAGGAAAATGGATATAGAAAATACGGGGAAAGTAATTGATACGAGTGCTTTGTGACACTTTTCCGGTTTCAGCCAGCTGACAAGACCTGGTACTTAGGAACACCTCATCGTCCGGTTGTAATCGAAAAGATATGACGGGCAAGAATTTACCTCCCTCTCTGCCCCGAATTAAGGGGGATACTGTATCTTAACTAAAGCTCCAAAAATTGAAATGAATGCTCATTTATATTGAGACAATAGAAGAAAAAACAGTCGTAAAGGCGCTATAAGAACTACGCAATAAATCTAACTAGTCTCTTAGAATTTGTGTTTTATTTAGCCATCCCTCTTCAAGCTAAATTTGCATTCAAATGCGGTAATTCATGAGGCAATCTCTATATTCTGGCCACACCCACTTCAGTTCCATTCCAGAAGATGAATTCTATTAGCTGTGTACTTTGTTTTGCTTTACCCACAGTAATTAATCAAAGAGAAAGGAAGAATATCAACATCATCAGATCAATTTGAAACCAAAGTTTCTAGTCAAAGAAGTTTATAATTACGTATTAAATGCAACAGAAAATTAGGGACGTTATCCTATTTCTAATTATAGTGTGTTGTTATTGGATAGTTACAGATAATTCGGCCCACTTAGTGGTTGCACCCTACCTCAACAAGGATGTAACACTTTAAACTCTGGTCCAATTATATACGTACGCGCACATAAGGGCTGCTTAAACGAGATTGATGACCCTAACCTTGGCAAAGGCAATCCAGATGGACTGGAAGTGGGTAGCAGAGAATCCGGAAGGAACTTGCTCATCAAGCTGGTCAGTTAGATGCAAAAACTTATTGACATGATCATCAGTGTTTCCGTTTTAATTTATTTCCAAACTGCCTTCATGATTACTCGACAATCCCCTCTAACCCTGGACAATGAAGGTTCTTATTCATGCGTAAACATGGGTACTTCAAAATGTGTATTTCATCAAAACGATCGATTGCAACACTTCCTCCTAGGAGCGGACAGAGAAAACTATCAATTCATTAAACAATCTAATAAAAAAAACATATTATTCGAGATAGAGAGAGAGAGGTGGTTGAGAGAGAAGTTAAAGTGAGATATTTAACTCGAATCATTTGTAACATATGTCTGCATACAGAGATTTGTCTTAGACTCAACACCACCTCAACGTTTCCAGCATCATTTATCACACTGTTTACAAAGTGGTAATGGTATGACATCACCACCACTAATACAGACATCACTCCTGGCTGTCTGTAACGACACACTGCAATATCACCACCACTGTAACAGTTCCTTGGATACCACCACATAAATATTCTATTATCCCAACTACCCCCAGCTATGCCAAAGGAAATCGTATCACAAGAACTTTCTTCCCGCAAAAGTTTTTAATACTTTGACATATTGTTGATCGTCCATCAATTTCGGTCTCGTTTAGTCTCTTCCTTATCACTCCTCACTGAATTAAATCGATTGAAATTCAATCGAATTTTCTGTCTTATATTGTTCACTAAGCTTTCACAAATTGTTGCCATTCTATTATCGATTTCATTCTTATCGATTTTTCGTACTTACATCCACATTCACACGTTTGATTCCTCTATATCAGCCCCGTGCAACCTGAACCTAGCAGGCCGCATGCAACTCGCACTATTTTTGTGCGTCCTGAGGTAGTTTCTATATTTTTTTTTAAGCAGGCCTTATGTCCAAACGACCAAATTAAGTGTCTCAAAGAATTGACTGGTATAGGTACTTCAGAAAATGTGGTTAGATCCGACGTGCTGGAGTAAATATCTTTGATTTATCCTTCGCGAACCACATGGCCTCTTGAGTGTGGTGGCTCTTCCATAAAATACCAAATGAGATTGAAACTTCAGGATCCATAACGCAGAAGTTGTTTTCAACCTGAGCAAAAATATTAAGAAGAAGTGGTTTTAAGACTAGGGCTGGGCTGGTAGGTGAAATTCCCATTCTTAGGGTACGGAGCTGTGAGCATAGATGATAGCAGAGATGACAGGAGTGATGATGCATCAGCGCTTAAAGAAAAACATAATACATTTGAATGTGAGCGTGCACAACGAAGCTGCGACTAGTGACTCATACGCGCTGCTATAAACGAGCATAGATGATAGAATTAAATATATCATTTTTCTGCTAGCCAGTAGTATCCTCCAGTATCGCTGCTTAAAAATGGACGTCGAAAAATTATTTAGTGCTGTCTTTACTCATTATTTTTTGTTATTATTTTATTATTTACTTTTAAACAATATTTTGTTTTTTAAATCGTGCTTACATTTATTTTCATGTGTATTTATTTGTTTTTTCTCAATAAAACCATTACTTACCTAAGAGTAATCACTAGTTTTTCTTCTATGGTTATAGGATTTCCATGACAGTTTTTCCATTTTCTTAATTTTGACGTGTGAATTAAGGCGTACCTTATTTTTCCTAAAATATAGTCGAATGTGGGTGGACCCATCCTCACATATTCAAAAAAACGATCCGGATAATTTCTAAGTTCCTTATATAAATGGTGAAATTCACCCAAAGTAATTCGTTTTTTATTTACGGGATGTACATGATATTTTCTTGAGCGTTTTTTCTTTAAAATATACCATTTTGTTGCTTCTTCACTACTCGGACATGTTGCATGTATCACAGCTCCGTTGTGCACACTAATCAGCGATTATATTTTACTCTATCAGTTATCATCTCTGCTATCGTCTATACTCACAGTTCCGTTGTGAACGTACCCTTATTCGGGATTCAGACTACGTGCACTCCTCATTGCTATACCTGGGACCGCTTTTGCTGCTTGTGATAATGTCTTCGAAAGTCTGAGTTTTGATGAATGTGAGATTATCTTTAACGTGCTGAAGTTCTGAGAAAATGAAGCCAGCGGGAGGAATATCTATTCCGTGGAAGAGAGTGTGACTCTGACTCTCGTCAAGCATGGATAAAAGCGTGCCATCGGGCGAAAGAAGGAGAAAAAGATAATTATCTTAATAAAGAACAAAAACAAGGGTTCATTTGAAAAGCGAAAAAGCCTCAAATCAGATTGAGGACGTTTTTAGCAAAGGCAGACTTAGGTAACACTCTACCGTAAGTTAATAATAACGTGATTACCGCGAAATATTTTTTAAAAAATTGGCTCTCCCCCCAAAAAAAATTTATATCGTTGTACTGTTGACTAATGAGTTTACTGACCACTATGACGGTCGAAACACTATGATAGTCGAAACACTAAGAGAGGATATTGAAAGAAAAATAGTTTTTACTGAAGAAAAATGTGTGTCAAATGATCGAAACACTATGATGGTAGAAACCCTATGATGATCGAAACCCTATTAAGTTCAAAACCCTATGCTTACCAAAGAAAGAGTAGTAAAGTAATAGGTTCAATTCCCGGTCCAGGATTTGGTTTCTATTTATTGGTTAATATGAGAACTTTGCAGGAAACTAACGTTTCGAAGTCGCCTCAGTTCTAATTTGGTAGTTAGAAGTACGTATAGCCTGCCTGAGCATTACTTTACTTTCATTTCAAAGAAATAGACATGTAATTAGATAATAAATGCAGTAAATGTTTCATTTTCCCCGCCTTTAGAAATAAATAAATACATTAAAATAGTTATTTATTTAACAAGTGTGGAAAGTAGTACTTTTCCTCACGCGAGGCAGGGTTTGCACGCATGAGCGAGCGAAGCGATGCGAGTGCAAGTGCAAATTGCCGAGTGTGAGGAAAATACTTTACACTAGAGTTAAATATTATATTTTTTCTGCAACCATTTATTAACTAATAAAATTAAAAATTTCATTTTTACAGTCTACAAAAAGTAATTTATTTATTATAAACATTTATTGTTATATTACAATTATTTACATTACTTATTATTACATTTTCTGCTGTTTCTTTTATTGATGGAGGAGTGTTTTCTAAACAGGCATCACTAGAATCCATTTTAAATTTCTATAAGGTAACACTATAACCTTTTTAACTGTTATAATTAAAAATATCTAATTATTTATTAAAATATTATTTTTATTTCTATATTCCTTTCAATTTTTATTTTATTTTTTAATATTCGTTTTTTAATTATTTAAATAAAATAAATTTAAATAAGCTTATTAGAGTTTTACAGAAAATATTTATGTTAATAACAAAACTTCTTATATCAAGGAAGCACAATAAAGTTTTTCCACTCACTTGTGCAAAAAGTGACACTAATGGGAATTTCCCCCCACTAGTGTGGGAAGTTGGGCATTACACAGCTGATTTTAATTGAGTAATGAGAACTTCCCTACATGGTTGCAGAAAAAGGTAATATTATTTCAAATTTCAAAATAAAAACTTCCCCATGTTAATAAGAATACAAATTTAGATATATAGAAAAGTGAAATAGAAAAGAAAATGAGAAGAAAATGTTTTTTATGAGGAGAAAAATGTGTAAGGCCGTTATAACGTTGGCCGAGTGGAAAAACTATGGTGTAAAGTTAATAGGCTAGCCGAGGAACGCTGGTTGGCTAAAGATATGAGACACTATGGCCATTTCGCGCCCTATCGCCACCACCCTCTCCCGCCTAAATATAAATGTTGCTATAAATTTTTACCACAACTTTCTGTCCAACACCTTTCATATGGTACCAACTGCAAAAACAAAAAAAAATTGAAGCTCGACAAAATAGGGCGAAAAAAATATATTGTAGGGTGTGCGCATGCTCCGCATTTTCTTGTAGCTTATCTTTATTCTATAGGTAAGACTGCAAGTCTGTTATTAGCTATGGCGTTTTTTTTCTTTTTTCAACGATAACCTTTCAAGAAAATCAAATGGTTAATCAAGAATTGGGGTCCCAAAAAAAGAAATTGGGGATTTCCTGTATTACGGTAGGAATTATTACTTGTTTAAAGGCGAGAGAGGCCTCCTGATCATACGCGATATGGTCAAAATTACTAAGATAACTTTATAAAGATGAGAATGTAACGGTGGTGAGCTAGAGTTAGACCTGTAAACTGAAGAATCTGCAATCTATTTACTATTAACTACCTTCTAAGGCGCCACGGTAGCCGAGCGGTTAGAGGCGAGACCTTCAAAGCTAATAATATGCATTGTGGTACTGGGTTCGATTCCCGGTCTTTGGCCTTGGACTTTATTTAATGGTTAATATGAGAAATTTATAGTAAAGTATGTTTGCTAGTCGCCTCTAATTGGTAGTTGGACGTTAAGCCCCGCCTGAAAAAATAGGCGGTTACTTTACTTTACTACCTCCTAAAGGCCAAAAGTTTAATTTATTACAGGTACAGGTGCCAGTGTTGCAGTGTTGTTTAGCTGGGGTAACCTTAGGCATGTCCAATCCCTGAAGAAGTGCCTGTGAAGATGCAATTGTGTGTTGTAAAACAACTGGCAAAGGTTCAACTGAAAATAGGGTTCACCATTACTTCAGGATGCCCAAGAGATAAGGATAGAAGTTGATTTAAAGTTGCGATAATCTTCTCCAAACGGGTAGATTGATATTAAAACTAAGATCAGATAAATAATCTAGTAATTGGTCCAGGTAGCTCACAGTAAGACTTCAAAAAATAATAGTAGGGAAGTAATTCCAACTAATCAAACAAATAAGACCAATTTCTCGGACAGTCAGGCTGCTTTGAAAGGCTTGGTAAAGACATAGCTCATTAAAGCTAGTAAGAATAGTGGAAAATTTAAAAAAAACTATAATAGATGAAAGCTGAGAGCCTATTTTTTGCCTCTCTGGACCTTAAGAATCCAAATATCGAGAAAGCTTTGGGTCTTCACAACCTTCACAGTCCCAAAATCGATCTCTGAATCCCAGCCTAATGGGTTGCCCAGAATCAGAGAGTGGGAATACAAAGAAATGGACCTAAGATAGTGCCCCAACTTAATTCTAGCGACCAGTCGAAGTGATTTACGCAAGATGTTATGATGGCCTGAGCATTCCCTTAAAGATTATTAAATGGAGTACGAATACTTTAAGGCAGCTAGAGGCGCTTATTCTATTGGACATGTACCAGTAGCTCGACACCTGTTCAACGTGTGAAGGTAATTTTGCAAATATAGACACAAAAGAGTGCAGACATCTTTAGAATGGGGGATACTTCAGTAAAGATTAGCTTATAACCTGCTCTTACGGATTTCCAAAAAAGGTACAGGAGACTAAGACAGGGTTAAAGATCACCTGTGTGAAGATTAAATGAGATTAGATTTCTCTATAGGGTAGGATAAAAGCCCTTCTTTGTTAGGATCAAAGCCTTATAGCAACTGTCATGAAATAGTAATCACCCAAACTTGGTATTCTGTTTAAAGCACTATCGATAATTGAAATCCGATTAGGAAGGCGTAAATCGAAATTACGATTTCCTTTAAAACTTCTTTTCAATACCTTTTCATCAAGTTTTTTATTTTTATAACTTCACTAAATTGTTAGCTTATAATTTATGATATTCTAAATGACCAATTAATTGCATTTTAGTGATCCTAAGTACCATTAAGTTGATAAGTAAGTAAATTCATTGCAAAAGTTCCAAACGAGAAAAAAATTCCAGAGCAGTAAACGCGAAATTTCAAAGAAAATGGTTTTCCCATTCCTCATAATGACAACAGCAGATTACCCTGAAATTATTCCAACCAACTACACTAACAAAGTGCAAAGAGAAAACTTTTCTTCCCAGAAAATGAACGTTGCATGTTTCTGAGTGCGCTAAAAAGTGCAGGAAAACAAAGTTAAAGTACAGAACAATGGCGGAATAAAGTGTGACCAACTTGAACCAAACAGAATAAATTAATTTAATAAAGCGGCTAAAATAAATAAATAATATTAATTAATATAAAGTGGCTATTATTTCAAACCAGTAACGAGCTTACAAGATAAATCCCTTCTATGGTTTAACAACAGAAATGTCTCCCAAATTAGGTAGAATCTGTGGTGGGGGGATGGAAGAGGCCATTTAAAGAGGCTTAAAGATTGAGCATACTAAACTTGGCCATATAGACATTAGTTTGGATTGGTAGCAATTACATTTACAGTGTCTGCAAGGAGACGTCCCTGTGGGGAGCTAAAAAGAGAGAGACATTTGTGCCAAACTGGGCAAATTCAGGGGGATTAGTGAGGAGCTCAGGAAATTGGCACAGTGAAGTGAAGGATAGATTTATGTTGGGACCCAGGACAGTAACTGCGACGAATTGGAGACTGGAGTTAATCAAATATGGTGTTTGCTTAAAATATGAAGAATAACAATAAAAGCCATTATTTAAATATTATTTTATTCCAATTAAATTCTTTAAATAATTATAATATCAAAAAATTCAAGGTTTGAATTGACAGTAAAAAAGGGCACAAATTTCGAAAAAGAGGCGATTGAAAATTTAAAAAAACAGTTTTTCTTACTCTATACTACTAAGGGAAGGAAATTATTGGGATTTTCCGGACTTTTGACTTTGAGTTATCACGGTAAACATCTTTTTTTGAGTCTATTAATTTTGTTTTGTTTTGAAATTGGACTACGGTGTGTACGATGCAGTATAACTCGAAATGGGGATAATTGCCAAAAGTTCTAATCTGATATTTTGAATCAGCATGGGATGCTATAAGCTTTAGTACAAATTCAGTATACTCCGTTATTTTGCACATCCTGAGGATCAGTAACTTGATTTAATACATTTTTTATTGTTCACAAAGGAAGTAAAAATAGTTATGTGAATATTGAAAATAATAAAACACATTATGAAGAGAAATTGTTTTAAATATTAATTTTTTTCCAAAAATTAACATCATGACTCTTTTTTTGTATTTATTTGTGCTACAATCAGCGCGTTAGCGCTATAAGTAGCAGTGATAACCGAGTAACAAATGATAAGGTAACGAGTGCAGAAGTTACGCAGTGGTAACGCTCCAAAAACATTAGATGGTTAGTCACTCTCTTCACTTGAGAGGAGATCACGAGGTCAGACTGTCTTTTAAGTCGTCTTGTCCGGGTCGTCAGGAAGAGTTCAAGAAGAAAGATTTTTGAGCTAGAGGATTAAAACTGTCCGGTAGGACAGTTGTATAAGGGTTGACCATCAAAAACTGCACGAAAAAGCGTAACGTTGAAAAACACCCAACTTTGACAATTTTTTTCTCTTTTTCTATAAAAGATAAAATTCCCAAATTTTCTTTAAATCTTACTCCAAACCCTCCTTCATAACTGTAATTTTTTTGCAACCACCCAGATCTAATAGGTTTCGAGAAAAAAGTTGCCGAAAATGAGCAAAAACCGCTTTTTCAAAAAATGTTCTTGTTCTTGTTCTTCTTCTTCTTGTTGTTCTTGTTCTTGTTGTTACCTTTTTTGTAAACAACGTAGCGCCTAAACGCGTGAACCGATTTTCATGAATAAGGTGTCATTCGATTCGGAATTTTATGTAGATGTGCCTTTTGGGGGTCTCGATCCTGTACATCGAATGGGAGAGGAGTTAGCCCCCTTAATGTAAGGCCCCCTCCAAAATTATTATTACTAATTACTCTGTAAATCTTGGCCCGATTTTGATAAAATTTGGTAGGATGATAGGGTTAGGGCTCCCCTACGTAACATTAAAGCGGCGATCAGCTCTTACACTTGTTATGGGGAAGTATAGCAATCGTTTCAAATTATCGACACGTGAACCGACCGAAGTGTCATTCGAATCGAAATTTTGTACAGATTTGCACTTTAAAAGTCTCGACGCCGTGCCTCATAAGGAGGGGAGTTCGCCCCACCCAAATAAGGCCCTTTCTAAAACTATTATTACCAATATTTCTATAACGCTTAGTACGATTTTGATAAAATTCAGCTCGAATAAGTGGTTAAAGCTCCTCTACGTTGCTGATGCTCTTGCACCTACTAAGAGGAAGTACTGCAATCGTTTAAATAATCAATGAGTGAACCGATTTAAATCAATGAATTGTCGTTCGATTAAAAAATCTTTGCCTTTTAGGGAGAAGTACTGCAATCGTAGTTTATTTTTCTTACTCCTCTTAAAAGGAAGTACTGAAATCGCAGTTTAATTTTGATATTCACGTACAAATACCTTCCTACGCTTTTTCAAAAACATTGTTATTGGGGATGGTTTGGGGGACCGCAACTATAATCATTCTTTAAAAAGATCTCTCCAGTAGTAGTTACGGTTCCGACTTAACACCTTATCAGGTTATAATTATAGAATTGCTTATTCCAAATTTTAAAAAAATCTGTAAAGCAGATATGTAACTTTGTAAAATAGACAAAAAGGAAAATCTATCCAAAAGGTACAAAAATCTCCTTAACAAAAACTTACAGTTTAAAATGTTAAGTATAAGGGTTGATTAAACGCCAAAAGGTACACAAATCAGCAAGTACCCAACATTTCATTAATACTTCATTAATATTTAAGTAATTCTACTGCATTAATTTTCATTAATAAGTTATTTTTTAGAATTTATTAGATGTCACAGACCCTTATGCTGGCCACTTCATTTATAATATTTTTTTGTTATAATTATGATAAATCACATAAATATGTACATGCATGTTAAAGTAGAAAAATACAAAGTTAGAGTCGGCTACTGTCTTGAATTCGTCTTACCGAAATATTCGTGAGCACAAATAACACACAGTTATAACAAGTAGATTATTCAACAACAATTATTGATTTCTCGATTGTAATTTAATTTAGTCCCCCTAATTTTACTTATAGTAAAATACTGGAATAATTAGCTGTCCTAAAAATATGCATATCTTATTTACTTTATATTACATATATACAACATTGTGGGATGAATACCTACATTGAGAATGTAATTGAAGAAAACTATGTTACTTGCGATAAAGCCAGATAATTATTATAAACGTTTGACTACTTCATAAAATAACAATTACTTTAATCGAAGAATGAACTTAAACCGACGATTTTTGAAAATCATTGATGTATGTTGGTGAAGTTTCTTTTAAAAGAAAGTTTTGAATTTTTTAGCCTCATAATTTTTTTTTATTTTTTGTAACGTTTTTCTTTTTAACCTGTAATTAATAGTTTCATTATTATAGATAACTAGATATTACAGTCAATCTACAGTGCTACTTGAACATATATTTTGTAGACGAAAATGGCCAGCATAAGGGTCTGTGACATCTAATAAATTCTAAAAAATAACTTATTAATGAAAATTAATGCAGTAGAATTACTTAAATATTAATGAAGTATTAATGAAATGTTGGGTACTTGCTGATTTGTGTACCTTTTGGCGTTTAATCAACCCTTATACTTAACATTTTAAACTGTAAGTTTTTGTTAAGGATTTATATGAGATTGCAGGCTGAAGTGGAGAGTTTTCTGTATCGTGTTATTAGCAACTTCGGTGATAAAAGGAATGTTAAGATCAGTGTGTATAGTCTAGGTTGGGAGACATAAAATGGAGCGTTCAAAGTATTTTAGATTGAAGGGACTGAATCCTTTGGATATTTGGAGCGTTTGGTTGAACGCCATAGCTCTATTCCTCCATACGCCCAGATGGGTTTCAAAATAGTAGTATAAATCAGTCTTTTGTTGTCCAGAGAAAGTTTTGATCTGTCGTCTAAGTTTCTGTTAAGTAGTCGGTAGCTTCTGTTTAGTTCTGTTCTTTTACGAGGGTCGTTTGAAAAGTCCGTGCAACGTCAGAGAGATAGCACTACTGGCGCGTAACGAGGTTATGTTTAGTTAGTAGTATCTCTTGGAAGAACACACACCAAGTTTCAGCCAGATCGGTCTATTTCTTTGTGTTTGGCGTTCGTTTGAATCGAGGAAGTCGAGTGATTTTCAAAAAATGGACGAAAAAGAATTTCGTGTGTTGATTAAACACTACTTTATGAAAGGCAAAACGCCTCAGGAGACTAAAGAGAAGCTTGATAAACATTATAGTGACTCTTCACCTTCGATTAGAACAGTTTATAAGTGGTTTCAAAATTTTCGGAGTGGCCATGTGGGCACAAGTGACGCTGAACGTTCTGGACGCCCTGTTGAGATTACTACTCCAGAAATCATTGATAAAATCCATGATATGGTGATGGATGACAGAAGAGTGAAGGTGCGTGAGATTGCTAGTGCTGTGGGCATCTCGAATGAACGGGTACAAAATATTTTGCATCAACATTTCGACATGACAAAGCTAATCCGCAAGATGGGTGCCGCGATTGCTCACGCTTGACCAAAAACGAAATCTTGTGAAGTGTTGCAAGGACGGTTTGCAGCTGTTCCAGAAGAATCCGCAGGACTTTAAGCGTCGTTTCGTCACTGTGGATGAAACATGGATACATCACTACACTCCTGAGACCAAAGAACAATTTAAACAATGGGTTACCAAGGGGGAATCTGCGCCAAAAAAGGCGAAGACCGTTCCTTCGGCCGGAAAGATTATGGCGACTGTCTTTTGGGATTCGCAAGGAATAATCCTCATCGACTATCTGGAAAATGGTAAAACTATTACAGGTGCATATTATTCATCGTTATTGGACCGTTTAAAAACCGAGCTGCAAGAAAAACGCCCACGATTGGCCCACAAAAAAGTCCTTTTCCATCACGACAACGCACCAGCTCACACCTCAGCAGTTGTGGTCGCAAAATTAATGGAAATAGGGTTCCAACTCGTTTCACATCCCCCATATTCTCCAGACTTGGCTCTCTCGGACTACTATTTGTTCCCCAATATGAAGAAATGGCTGGCGGGAAAAAGAGTTTATTCAAACGAGGAGGTGATTGCAGAAACGAATGGCTATTTTTCAGACTTGGACAAATCCTATTATTCGGAAGGGATCAACAAACTAGAGCAGCGTTGGACGAAGTGTATAAGCCTAAAAGGAGACTATGTTGAAAAATAAAAAAGGTTTACCCCAAAAAATTAAGTAGTTTTTATTTTTGCACGGACTTTTCAAACGACCCTCGTAAGTCTAGTGTGTGGGTTCCAAAAAAGTCTTCGGTCTAAGTAAAGCCCAAGGTAAATATCCATATCTTAAGAACAGTTTAAAATCAACTTTTAAAACATGATCAAATTTGTTAAATAAAATAAACATTTTCAGCGGGTGAGAAACAGTAAATCATGTACAGGAATTTCATTTTACAATGGTAAAATGCATGACAATAGAATATTAAATTATAATTTAAACATTGCCTGCAGGTTATATGTGAATAATAAAGGGTAATATAAACGAGAAATGAACTTCCAATTCACCAGAATATGGGAAAATAGCAGGGAAATTTGGAATTGTCTGAACAATGTGTTGGAACAACAAAATGGAGTTCTAGATAATAAAATAGCAAGGCTTGTTTTCCAAGATTTAAAACTAGATTAAAGAGATTTCGGATTATAGTTCTTCATAAAGAAGTTTTAAGTAATTAAAAAATGGAGATAATAAAGAAAGCAATTAATCTTTCCTCCACTTTAACCTTAAATTCAAGTTAATTAGGATTAAAAAACAAACAGGCATTAACAGGCGAAAAGCTCCTCTGTTTTTTTGTGGGAGCCGTGCGAACGGAATGATTCATTAAAATGACACTTTGAACAGTTCAAAGATCATCAAGATAAGCAGACGAGCTTTAGTCACCTATCTCTCCTCTTTGGCCCCCATACTAAAACAATTAACCAATCAAAATCGCGTACCTAATTAATAAAGCTTTCATTTCTTTGATCTTTTATCGCATTCATTTATTAATATTAAATAGCGATTACAAATAAATTTCTCTTTTTTTTTTGGTTACAAATAATAGATTTATAGTTGTAATTTACAATAGAAGATTGGTCATGGAGAAATAATTAAATGATTTATTAATTTAGTGTTCATTGTCAGAGGAACCACAAAAGAAGGATTCTTCGCTTACAACAGCCTCCTTAATTAGAGCTTAGAGCTGGTAATTAAATATTCATACTGTTAACTGACTGCTACTAAAATATTTGTATGATTTAAGTAAATTAACCCATTAATTTTCTGCTAATTGTTTAATTTAGGAGATTTTAGGAAAACCTTCATTACTTTTTTCTTTTTTAAAATTTATTTTGTAATATACATTGTACACAATAAGTAAATATGGAGAGAGTGATGAACTGGTGCGGGAGGAGAGCAGGAGAAGAGAAACTACCCAGCGGTAGCACTCTCTGTAGGAGAGAGGAGAGATTTAGTTCTTCAGACCTCAAGGAAGTCGCGGGGCCACTGGCGATTCAGTCGGCGAGGAGTATTAGGAATGTCAGTGGAAGAGAGAGGCTGTACTCTAGTACAGATCTAATCCTTTAGGATTAGAGCTAGTCGAGAGAGCAGTCAGGAACTTTTGATATTTCGTCTTGGCGAGCTGTTGTACGAAGGGAATGTTGAGGTCGTGGTGAAGAGTGAGGTTAGTCACCGTAGAAAGGTACGTCAGCTATCTGTCGGAGGAGTTTTTGACTGAAATGTCTGCACAGTCCATATGTTTTGTAGGTTTGGCTGAACCCCACAGCTCTAGTCCGTAGGTTCACATAGGTTTGAGAATATTAATATTAATATTTGTTGTATATTAAACGTTTCGAGTTCAATGGGCAATTTGGAGCGTCGTCCAAGAAGTCACTACTAAGTTGTAAAATATCATCGCCGCATTCATGATGTTAGAAAGAAGACCAACATGTAAGAAAGTTTCTCTTAGGTTACTGAAACTTCATTTAAGATTTAAAACGTGTTGCTAACTTATAAATTTCCATTATACTGGTTATATGTATATAAAATTATAACTTTGATATTAAATATCACGACAGATATTAGGGATATCGAAACAGGGTCTTCCGGATTTCCGCTTTCCTAAAAAAGTTATTAGCGATTGATGCATTTTAAATGGATCACCTTGGATATATAAATCAAAACTTATCAATTAAAATCCACAAAGAAGTTGTGCCCAAAATAGTGACTACCAATTAAACTTCAATTCTCTTAACTTCGTAGAATAATGGATAGACTAAAAAGTGTGGATGATTGGAAAAAAATAAAAAAAAATTAAGTTTTCTCAGACTTCGTGCAAGAAGTATATAATTTTCTTGTAATTAAATATGTAACTATCCAGTATAATGCAATCTCTCGAGGTCATCCTAGTATAAATTATATTTACAAACATGTGACAGAAAATGTGTACATTGTAGTTAAAGTAAATGGCGTGCAACGGACATAATATTTGCGTGATGTATAAAATATTTGGAATTTGCAAACTTGTTTTTCCCTTTATTGATAACAAATTGTTTCATTCACTGACGCTCTGTTCGTGTAGACATGAGGGTTGGTTACTTAATTAGTTCAATCGATTGTAAACCAGCGAAAAACAGAAGGCACATCATGTAGACTGCCTCAGAAAAGCCAAAGACACGAAAAAGCCTAAATAGTTTTACCAATTCGGCTTTATGTGAAAACTGACAAACAACGGCTGCAGAACCGGAAAAACTGAGAAATGATTAGCCCATAAGTGATTTCCATTTAAATAAAAGCAATCCAACAATGCAAGCTGCTGATGGCTATTGTTTCAGAACAGGAGGGAAAGCCAGTACTGGGCTGGGGCCCTTTTTAGATCAGGATTTCGATCCTGTTTTGCATCCTGCATTATTGTACCAAATAAAAAAAGAATCTTCCTTCAACTTAGTTCCTCTTTAAATGATCCAACCTTTCAGACAGATTCTTCGAGGTACAAATACTGAATCAGTAATTTCTACTTTCTTTTCAGTAGAGGGTAGGAGTTCCGCAGTGTACTTGGCCCCGTTCTCTACACTACGCACGTCAGACTCCTCCACAATACTCTGTATACGCACAAGTACACACTCTATGACAGCATCAAACAAGTTACAGACCCAGTTACATAAAATAGGATCTTGGACAAAGAATTGGCGAATTAAAATGAACTAACAGAAAAGCCACGTTTACTCTCCGACGGGGCTTCTGCACTTATGTCTTCTACAACAGCAATCCTCTTCTCCTACAATGCGATATTCCTAGAGAAATAGCTCGCTTAGAATCGTCATTGAATACTTAAAAGACAAGCAAGAACTAAGAGTGCGAAACTTCTTTACAGACTTCTTGGACGGCGCTCCAAATTGTCTATAGAACTTAAAACGATTGATATA
The DNA here is from genome assembly GCF_049639745.1 of Rhodnius prolixus. Taxonomy (NCBI): domain Eukaryota; kingdom Metazoa; phylum Arthropoda; class Insecta; order Hemiptera; family Reduviidae; genus Rhodnius; species Rhodnius prolixus. The sequence goes on along the minus strand of NW_027411583.1, from coordinate 4,568,811 downwards.
CTAGACAATTCTCAAAACTATGTGAAATTAAGGACTAGAGCTGTGGGGTTCAGCCAAACCTACAAACAAACGGACTGTACAGGACATTTCAGTCAAAACTCCTCCGACAGATAGCTGACGCTCCTTTCTACGATGACTAACCTCACTCTTCACAACGACCTCCACATCCCCTTCATAGACTAACTCGCCAAGGCTAAATACCAAAAATTCCGTACTACTCTCTCGACTAGCTCTAATCCTCTTGTACTGTCTCTCACTTCTTCTGACATCCCTAATACTCCTGCCGACTGAATCGCCAGTGGCGCCGCGACTTCCTTGTAGTCTGAAGGCCTAAACGCCATTATTCTCTTATCTCTCCTCTCTCCTCATCGTATTCTCCTCTTCCAAGATCGCCAAGACTAAATATCAAAAGTTCCATACTGCTCTCTCTAATCGCTCAAATCTATTCCTACGGTTTCTCGCCTCTACAGTTATTCCACCTGAAACGCCAGTGGCCCCGCCCCGGCATTTCCTTGAAAACCAGAGATCAACGTCATCATCGTCAAGGTAATTCCTGCATGCTCTTCACGTACACTCCTACTTCTTTGCCATTCTTATTTACTAATTATTATTTATATACAGCTTTTTAAATAACGAAAAATAAATAAAAGCAACACTCAATAAATTTACCAACTTTGCTACTTTAATTGCCCAACACCGATTTTAGTCAACTTCTTTAAACTCCGCAACATTCACCTTGCGGAATTTTTATTCAGAAATATATTATTCAGATAAATTGGCTTTGAAACTAAATATAATATAATAACTTAACGAACAAATTATTATTTTTAAATTAAGTAAGCAAAAAATAAAAAATAAAATAAAAAAAATTGATATTATATATAATTTAATGCCTGAATTAATCAATTTCACAGATTCCTAGTTTCATAATTGGATCACTTAATTTGCATAATCACATATGAAATTCTTAATAATTTTATTTTTAATATATACAATTATGTATTGTAATGAAGTGTCAAAAAAATAAAATAGGCCTACACATAACACTGCCATCATAATTTAGTTAAACTTGATGATGAAATTTACACACATAAAGACACCAAACAAAGTAGAAAATAGATAATTAACTATTTAGTGATTAGTCAAGGCAAAGTTTGGGTGGTAGCTGTAAGAAGAGTTAGTGGGAGGTGGAGGTCTGCTCTGAAATCTGAGGGTCCATTTAGTGTTGATGATGGGCAATTACCTGGACAGAAGGAGGTGTAGAATCAAACAACCTTGTAAGCGGAAACCTTCCACTAGAAATACCTCACTAAAACGTTTCCGCCACCTTTTTGTAACAATTGACCGTATTATCTTGTTCAAACATGTTTAACTCCTCCCCCACCAACCCAAAAAATTATAGCCTACTTCCCACTTATTAGCAAGTAGTTTCAAAACATATCTTTTGGCGGGCTTTACGTAGTCTATAGATTAAATACTGGACAAAAATATATAAATACTACGACTGAAATTTGAGAATAATTTCTCTTCTTGGAGTAAAGTATTACTTATACTCCTTAACAAAAACTTACAGTTTAAAAAGTTAAGTATAAGGGTTGATTAAACGCCAAAAGGTACACAAATCAGCTAGTACCCAACATTTCATTCATGGTTAGTTGATATAATTTAAGTAATTTTGCTGCATTAACTTCTCCTTCACATTTTTTAGAATTTATTAGATGTCACAGACCCTTATGCTGGCCAGTTCGTTCATATTATTATTTGGTTATAATTATGATAAAATGTATATTATATCTTCATTTTTAAATAGGTACTTTATTTTAACTCTATTCCAAATTATTCTTCGGATTTATCTTTAATATGCCCTTTATTCTGAAGTTGTCACATCTTATACATGCATGTTAAAGTAGAAAAAGACAAAGTTAGAGTCGGCTACTGTTTAAATTTGAATCACGGAGGATTTAAAACAATATTTCAGACTTGAATTCGTCTTACCGAAATATTCGTGAGCACAAATAACACAGTTAATAACAAGTAGATTATTCAACAACAATTATTCATTTCTCAATTGTAATTTAATTTTACTTATAGTAAAATACTGGAATAATTAGCTGTCCTAAAAGTATGCAATACTTATTTATTTTATATTACATAACATATATATAACATTGTGAGAAGAACAGCTACATTGAGAGTGTGATTGAAGAAAACTATATTATTTGCGATAAAGCCAGATAATTATTACCTATTATTATAAACGTTTGACTACTTCATACAATAACAATTACTTTAATCGAAGAATAAACTTAAACAGACGATTTTTATTAAAAATAAAATAATCGAAATCATTGATGTATGTTGGTGTAAGCATTTTTTTAAAAAAGTTTTTAAATTTTGTAGCCTCGTAATTTTTTTTATTTTTTATAACGTTTTCTTTTTAACCTGTAATTAATAGTTTGATTATTATAGATTAATAGATATCAAGGTCAATCTACAGTGCTACTTGAACAAATGTTATGTAGATGAAAATGGCCAGCATAAGGGTCTGTGACATCTAATAAATTCTAAAAAATGTGAAGGAGAAGTTAATGCAGCAAAATTACTTAAATTATATCAACTAACCATGAATGAAATGTTGGGTACTAGCTGATTTGTGTACCTTTTGGCGTTTAATCAACCCTTATACTTCACTTTTTAAACTGTAAGTTTTTGTTAAGGAGATTTTTGTACCTTTTGGATAGATTTTCATTTTTGTCTATTTTTCTAAGTTACATATCTGCTTTACTGTTTTTTTTAAATTTGGAATAAGCAATTCTATCATTATAACCGTAGGAACCGTAGCTACCACTGGAAAGATCTTTTTAAAGAATGATTATAGTTGCGGTCCCCAAACCATCCTCAATAACAATTTCTTTGAGAAAGCCTTTTTATATAAAATAGGAAGGTATTTGTACGTAAAAAGCAAATTTAAACTGCGATTTCATACCTTCCTTTTAAGAGGAGTAAGAAAAATAAACGGGCGATTACAGTACTTCTCCCTAAAAGGCAAAGAGGCAAAGATTTTGAATCGAACGACAATTCATTCAGGTAAATCGGTTCACTCATTGATAATTTTAACGATTGCAGTACTTCCTCTTAGTACGTGTAAGAGCATGATGGCACTTCACAGCCATGTAGAGGAGCTTTAATCACTTCTTCGTGCTAAATTTTATCAAAATCGGACAAAGCGTTATAGAAATATTGGTAATAATAGTTTTAGAAACGGCCTTACTTGGGTGGGGCAAACTCCCCTCCTTATGAGGCATAGCGACGAGACTTTTAAAGTGCAATTCTGTACAAAATTTCGATTCGAATGACACTTCATTCATGAAAATCAGTTCACGTGTCGATAATTTGAAACGATTGCTATACTTCCCCTTAACTAGTGTAAGAGCAGATCGTCGCTTTAATGTTACATAGGGGAGCCCTAACCCCATCATCCTACCAAATTTTATCAAAATCGGGCTAAGATTTACGGAGTAATTAGTAATAATAATTTTGAAGGGGGCCTTACATAAAGGGGGCTAACTCCTCTCCCATTCGGTGTTTAGCGTCGAGACCCCCAAAAGGCACATCTACATAAAATTCCGAATCGAATGACACCTCATTTATGAAAATCGGTTCACGCGTTTAGGCGCTACGTAGTTTACAAAAAAGGTAACAACAACAACAACAACAAGAAGAAGAAGAAGAACAAGAACAACAACAATTTCTGAAAATGCCGTTTTTGCTCATTTTCGGCAACTTTTTTCTCGAAATCTATTAGGTCTGGGTGGTTGCAAAAAAATTACAGTTATAAAGGAGGAATTGCCCTATATTTTAAAGAAAATTTGGGAATTTTATCTTTTATAGAAAAAGAGAAAAAAATTGTCAAAGTTGGGTGTTTTTTAACGTTACGCTTTTTCGTGCACTTTTTGACGATCAACCCTTATACAACTGTCCTACCGGACAGTTTTAATTATACCCCATTTAGAGAGGAGCCCGACGTAATTCCTTCTCCAGTGTCTCCTACCAGGAATTTATCCAGAAAAATCTGGTGCGAACACTTTCAAGAACTTTCTCTTGCTACAATTTTTATGGTTCGAAATTTCCATCACCGAATTTGGGAAACATATAAAAAAAACCCATTGGTGCGGGAAACGGAGAGAATGGAAAAGTTTATTGTGTGTAGTAAGCCTCATTATAAGAAAATATTTATTTCTTTTCGTCTAATGAGTCATCGATCCTTATTATTATTATTTTTTTAAATGATTAAATGAAGCCATTTCTTCATATTGGGGAACAAATAGTAGTCCAAGGGAGCCAAGTCTGGAGAATAGGGGGGATGTGAAACGAGTTGGAACCCTACTTCCATTAATTTTGCGACCACAACTGCTGAGGTGTGAGCTGGTGCGTTGTCGTGATGGAAAAGGATTTTTTTGTGGGCCAATCGTGGGCGTTTTTCTTGCAGCTCGGTTTTCAAACAGTCCAATAACGATGAATAATATGCACCTGTAATAGTTTTACCCTTTTCCAGATAGTCGATGAGGATTATTCCTTGCGAATCCCAAAAGACAGTCGCCATAATCTTTCCGGCCGAAGGAACGGTCTTCGCCTTTTTTGGCGCAGATTCCCCCTTGGTAACCCATTGTTTAGATTGTTCTTTGGTCTCAGGAGTGTAGTGATGTATCCATGTTTCAGCCACAGTGACGAAACGACGCTTAAAGTCCTGCGGATTCTTCTGGAACAGCTGCAAACCGTCCTTGCAACACTTCACACGATTTCGTTTTTGGTCAAGCGCGAGCAATCGCGGCACCCATCTTGCGGATAGCTTTGTCATGTCCAAATGTTGATGCAAAATATTATGTACCCGTTCATTCGAGATGCCCACAGCACTAGCAATCTCACGCACCTTCACTCTTCTGTCATCCATCACCATATCATGGATTTTATCAATGATTTCTGGAGTAGTAACCTCAACAGGGCGTCCAGAACGTTCAGCGTCACTTGTGCCCATATGGCCACTCCGAAAATTTTAAAACCACTTATAAACTGTTCTAATCGAAGGTGCAGAATCACCATAATGTTTATCAAGCTTCTCTTTAGTCTCCTGAGGCGTTTTGCCTTTCATAAAGTAGTGTTTAATCAACACACGAAATTCTTTTTCGTCCATTTTTTGAAAATCACGCGACTTCCTCGATTCAAACGAATGCCAAACACAAAGAAATAGACCGATCTGGCTGAAACTTGGTGTGTGTTCTTCCAAGAGATGCTACTAACTAAACATAACCTCGATACGCGCCAGTAGTGCTATCTCTCTGGCTTTGCACGGACTTTTCAAACGACCCTCGTACATCACCAGATAATGAGCAGTAAAGAAGCTCCTAGAACACGAAAATCTAAAGAGTCAGCAGCTGGATTCGAACCCGGGATCTCCGCGTGGGAATACAATACGCTAACCGCATAGCTAATCCCTTCCCTTGTTATCCTTAATCTATTTCAAGTTGATACTTCGTCACCGTTCGTTCTTTTAAATATAAAAGTTATGTTTTCTTTTTAAAGCAGAATTTAAGCATTCATAAAGAGCTAGATTAGATTTAAGCTTGGAAAAAATGCTGCGCCAAAAATATCAAATCTCTGGACTACTTATAGCTTATTTATAATGCAGCTAGAATTTTAAAAAGCTAATTCTCATTTTCAAATAAATTATTACAAGTGTCCCATTGTATCATTATTATTTTTTTTAAATTTTCATTTCCTACATCTTTTAATTTAAATAAATATATTTCAATAAAAAAAAAACCTATGTCAGGGAAATATTCATAAATAAAAAGATTAAAATAAGATAACAAAAATGTAGCACTAAGTGAGAAACTGAGGATTAAAAAATTCAGAAGCTGTCGAGAAAGAGAACTTGAAAATATGTTGTCTAAAGTTTTGTTTAAATTTATAAACAAGTAGAAAATTTTACCACAAGGATAGTACCAGTCGAGGCGAAGATTATATAATATATTCAGAAGAAGTACAAAATGAATTCAGGTAGAAAAGTAGCAGGCAGTGCGCTACTGTTTTATAGAACTATGGTTATGGATAATATAAATCTTTTTTGATTGGCTACAGATATATTCCTACGCATAAAGATGCTCTTAAAGGCATCTAAAATGGAAGACAGAGAGAAAATACACAAGATGTGATAAGGTAATATGTAAATTTTGGTGTAAAACGGTTTCTCTTTTAGTACACATTTTCTTTCTAACCAGTTCTATCTTACATATTTATCACTTTTACTTTTTAAATTTGTTGATCTACATGTGAATAAATCAGTTTTAAAGAGAATCGTAGCTGACAGTTGCAACAAAAAATGCAGGAGAATGCAATACCCCCAAACAGTAAAGTTTGTTAGATGCACTTCACACTTGGCATTTTAGCAGAACATAGAACTGTTCCTTTATAAAATTAAAATAAATTATCGATTCAGAATAACAAAGTTTAATGTTCATTAAAAGAAAACTGCAGCAGAAATTTCTCCCAAAAAAGTGAAAATCCCACTTTTTCTTATACAGGAAAGGTAAAAAAACGGATACTTCCGGAGTGAAAATTCCATTTCCAAAACTTGGCATTGACACAGAACCCAATATGAGGGGGGGGGGAGTAGTTCACAATGTTTCTGCTACTTCTCACAATGCTAAATTCGCAGATCTGGGGGTCTAATTTTTAGGGAGTGTCTTATCAATGTTAAGTTTAGAAAGCCTGCACTTATGACTCGTTCACTAACACACAACAAAAATTTATTGAAACCATATCGTTTAGAAAGAGAGAAACTGGCTTCGAAGCCAAAACAAATCCAACGGTAATCTAAAAATAGAAATATATAAATATACCTCAGGTTTCTTAAATGCGAGTGAGATAAAATTCACCAAAATTAGGGCATCGGTAAAGTGAACAATGTCTCAATTTGGAGTGATTGTGATTGCCTAAAAATCAACTATCCCTTTAAGCGTAGTGGTGTTAGTTGTTTTTTAGGATAAGCGTCAGCGTGTGTTGTCTTTGTACTGAGGCAGGTATAACCCACACGGGTGATCCAAGATCCCTAAAAAAAGCCGTCTTCTTCCCAAGTAACTTGATCTTATTACTGAGCTACATATATCGTAATGGTGACTTAAAATAATAATTACTTACATCATCAAGAAGTAGAGAATAATTACCAACTTACCTGCAAAGAAAAAAAATTATTAATAAAATTATAATTAACAAAGTCGATATACAAAGCACTTTAAAAATTAATTATTTTTAGACTGCAACATGCTCCACTAGCCTAAAAGTAGGATAATATTTGGATAAATCTGTTTTGGATTATTTTTTTCAATTTAAATTCTAATATATTCGCTATAATTACGATTACGTAGATTCTGCATCATTAGACACTTATTTCAAGTACTTCCGTCCGTTTAAGGAAGTATTGAAGCACATAGAACGTGTACGTCAATATATGGGAGCCTCTCATTAAAAATCTTAATATTTTAAATGTTAGAATAATAAATATTTGGAAGCCAAGTATCATAAAAGGAAAATAGTTTGACCCCATTTTTATTATCAAGTAGGCTGCGAATATTCTGCTTTCTAACATGTTTCATTTGTCCTTTACGAGGGTCGTTTGAAAAGTCCGTGCAAAGTCTGAGAGATAGCACCACTGGCGCGTATCGAGGTTATGTTTAGTTAGTAGCATCTCTTGGAAGAACACACACCAAGTTTCAGCCAGATCGGTCTATTTCTTTGTGTTTGGCATTCGTTTGAATCGAGGAAGTCGCGTGATTTTCAAAAAATGGACGAAAAAGAATTTCGTGTGTTGATTAAACACTACTTTATGAAAGGCAAAACGCCTCAGGAAACTAAAAGAGAAGCTTGATAAACATTATGAAGACTCTGCACCTTCGATTAGAACAGTTTATAAGTGGTTTCACAATTTTCGGAGTGGCCATATGGGCACAAGTGACGCTGAACGTTCTGGACGCCCTGTTGAGGTTACTACTCCAGAAATCATTGATAAAATCCATGATATGGTGATGGATGACAGAAGAGTGAAGGTGCGTGAGATTGCTAGTGCTGTGGGCATCTCGAATGAACGGGTACATAATATTTTGCATCAACATTTGGACATGACAAAGCTATCCGCAAGATGGGTGCCGCGATTGCTCACGCTTGACCAAAAACGAAATCGTTTGAAGTGTTGTAAGGACGGATTGCAGCTGTTCCAGAAGAATCCGCAGGACTTTAAGCGTCGTTTCGCCACTGTGGATGAAACATGGATACATCACTACACTCCTGAGACCAAAGAACAAATCTAAACAATGGGTTACCAAGGGGGAATCTGCGCCAAAAAAGGCGAACACCGTTCCTTTGGCCGGAAAGATTATGGCGACTGTCTTTTGGGATTCGCAAGGAATAATCCTCATCGACTATCTGGAAAAGGGTAAAACTATTACAGGTGCATATTATTCATCGTTATTGGATCGTTTGAAAACCGAGCTGCAAGAAAAACGCCCACGATTGGCTCACAAAAAAGTCCTTTTCCATCACGACAACGCACCAGCTCACACCTCAGCAGTTGTGGTCGCAAAATTAATGGAAATAGGGTTCCAACTCGTTTCACATCCCCCCTATTCTCCAGACTTGGCTCCCTTGGACTACTATTTGTTCCCCAATATGAAGAAATGGCTGGCGGGAAAAAGATTTTATTCAAACGAGGAGGTGATTGCAGAAACGAATGGCTTATTTTCAGACTTGGACAAATCCTATTATTCGGAAGGGATCAACAAACTAGAGCAGCGTTGGACGAAGTGTATAAGCCTAAAAGGAGACTATGTTGAAAAATAAAAAAAGTTTACCCCAAAAAATTAAGTAGTTTTTATTTTTGCACGGACTTTTCAAACGACCCTCGTACTTCCTGTCCGGATCAGAATTGGTTTCTTATTCTACGTGTTGCCGGCCATTTTTATTATTTTATTACACCTCTTGAAAGTAATTCTATTAACTCTCAGTTTGGCAAATTTCTTCATTAAAAGAATCTAAAAGAAGCTATTAAATACAAAAAACCTGTAGTCATCATTTAATGTCAATTGTCTCCCATAATACAGTCTCCCGAGGGTGGCAGAAGGGGAAGAACAAGAACTCATTAAAAGGGGATAACTTCTAAGCCGATTTTATTCTAATAGACTTGTTCCGCGAGTATTTAGATACGGAAAGAAGATGACGAACTGAGGATCTTACGTAATACTGCTTATTATTTTATTAAAATGAATTTCACCAGATGGTACTGGAGCTTCAACTCGGTAATTTTTGAAAGAAAAATATTTTATGGGCAACTCAATTTTGAAAACAACTTTTTCCCATAGTCTAAAAAAATACGTTTCCTTTTTTTTTTTTGAGCTTTCCAGATAAAGGCAGCCTTTCATGATTCTTTTTGGATAACCATAATGGAATCATTTTCCTCTCATAATTCTCCACCTCTTTGGAAATCTCAAATAAAATTTACAATACCCTCTTTCAATTAAAAGCAAATGTTATTCGAAAGAGCTTATAAGTTCTTTCTTTTAACCCTTACGCTGCTTCATTCAGACTATTGCTGTTTGGTGTTCAACAGCTGAATATAACAGTAAACATTATTTTAATTTAAAAATGGTGATGCTAATGGATTTAATCCAAAAATCTTAAGACCAGATTTTGAGTTGGCTATGATTTTGTCCATAGGGCGGAAGTTAGGATCGAGAAAGAGCTAGAAACTCATTTTTTTTTTGTACACGGAAATTACGAGCGAAAAGAAGAAGTATTTTTGCCGTAATCTCAATTTTGGAAATTTATCAGGTTTGCTACACTTCCTTTTTCTAAGTACAAGAGAAAAATAGGCTTAATAACATTAAAAAAAAAACTTTATGAAAAATATTATCGGCATTTTGGCTTGCTCAAAAGGAGCCCTATCCTTTTTATTATCCACCGGAAGTAATAAAAGAATAAATAATGAACAAAATTTATAAAATCGTGGCAACGTTTTTATCAGGAGAGCAAAAAGCGAACATTCCTATTGGCTGTATTTTCTTTTCCAATCTTCATCTTTAATTAATAAATTCTGGAATAAATTTGTATTACGGAAGCGGAAGATGAAAAAGAAGAGAAAAAAATTAATTAATAAATTCAATAAACGAATTTTTATAAAATCTGGTTTCTTGTACAAAAAATATTATCTCGTTCGTCTTGCTTCACTGGTCCAGCATCTACCTCATTCTAAGAGATACTTGGCTTTTTGATTTTTTTTTTATCCTGTTACTTATAAATTCAATAATACTGTTAAGTTCAGGATATCCGCCAATATTGTTTTCACATTAAATGTAAAAAGCATCGACAAGAACTATTTAGAAAAATAGTGATTAAAACTGTCCGGTAGGACAGTTGTATAAGGGTTGATCATCAAAAACTGCACGAAAAAGCGTAACGTTGAAAAACACCCAACTTTGACAATTTTTTTCTCTTTTTCTGTAAAAGATAAAATTCCCAAATTTTCTTTAAAATATAGGGCAAACCCTCCTTTATAACTGTAATTTTTTTGCAACAACCCAGATCTAATAGATTTTGAGAAAAAAGTTGCTGAAAATGAGCAAAAACGGCATTTTCAAAAATTGGTCTTGTTGTTGTTGTACTTCTTCTTGTTGTTACCTTTTTTGTAAACAACGTAGCGCCTAAACGAGCGAACCGATTTTCATGAATGAGGTATCAGTCGATTTGGAATTTTATGTAGATGTGCCTTTTGGGAGTCTCGACGCTGTACATCGAATGAGAGAGGAGTTAGCCCCCTTTATGTAAGGCCCCTTCCAAAATTATTATTACTAATTACTCTGTAAATCTTGGCCCGATTATGATAAAATTTGGTAGGATGATAGGGTTAGGGCTCCCCTACATAACATCAGAACGACGTTCTGCTCTTACACTTTTTAAGGGGAAGTATAGCAATCGTTTTAAATTAACGACACGTGAACCGATTTTCACGAATGAAGTGTCATTCGAATCGAAATTTTGTGCAGATTTGCACTTTTAAAGTCTCGACGCTGTGCCTCATAAGGAGGGGAGTTATCCCCTACCCAAGTAAGGCCCTTTCTAAAACTATTGTTACCAATATTTCTAAAAAGCTTAGACCGATTTTGATAAAATTTAGCACGCTTTTGGCGTTCAATCAACCCTTATACTTAACTTTTTAAACTGTAAGTTTTTGTTAAGGAGATATTTTATAATAATTAAAAATAACAATTACACTTTCAATGTAAATATTCAAGTTTTTAAAACGAGTTTAAAAATTGGGGTAATATTGGGAATATTGAGAATAACTACGTCCCCAATTTGGACCAAATTATGATGGAACTATTATCAAAAACACTCGCAGCTTCGTACGTCGCATTAGTTTAATTTTGATATTATAAAAATGATTTTACGCACTTACTGTATTTTTTTTACCTAAAAAAATTTATTACGGCCCGTCAAAATGTCTCCTTTTTAGTTTTTAGGCCCGCTATTAAAAAAAAAAGGTTTACCCAATCACTAGTCTAGTAGTTATTAGGTTTAATGTCAATGATTCGAAACAAAGATGCACAATAATATATCCCAAGAAATATATGCGAGCAGAATGAATTTTAAACATGTTGAAACCTGCAGAAAAAGAAAGAAAAGTTTATTTGAACGAAACAAAAAGTGATTTTTCCTGCTAACCAACATCCGCTGTAGTATCTCCAGCAGGTTTTTTTTTAAATAAAAATATTTTTCTACCTTAGGCTAAAAATTTAATAATGTTTCTACCGTCATAATATTCCAGAATATTTGCTAAAGAAATTATTAATTTTTAGGGTTAAATAAATAATGAATTTCCCCAAAAACAAATAGCGGAAAATTCAATGCTACAGCTTGATGAAGCAAGTAAGTTTTCATGGGAATTGAAAGCCATCCGGAGGAAGAGAGTGCTGGCTGATTAAAAGAAAATACAAACAGTTTTCAGTGAGTGGAAAGCGGGAAATAGATAAAATATTCTGAGCACGAATAACCCCCCTCTGCTCCAGGACCAGCAGCTCCCTCAACAGCCTGCTGCTCCTGTCCATCTTGTATTGCGATGACCAACCTCAACTTGTCACTCGTTCAATGGCTTCTTCTTCTTCTACTTCTGCACACAATTCTCTTTCTGACATACTTTCTCAGGAGACATTGGATTCTAGATTGTATTAAAAGGGCGGTTCCACCAAAAAAAAGGTGGAAGGAACGCTAGACTTTTCACTGGTTCAAAATAATGGACGATTCTTAAAGTCAAAGAACTCCTACTTTTTTATTACAACTTTTATTCTTTACGTACATCCAACATCTCAGATTATTAGCGCCCGGGACTTTTATTCTGTGCAATGCCGGCCTTAGGACAGCGAGCTGTAAGAAGCTCCTAAGAAGAGAAAATCTAAGAGCTACCAGCTGTTGATTCGAATCTGGAATCTTTGCGTGCACAATTCATTGAACTAATCCCTTCCCTTGGAACCTTTATTTACCATTTATACCATGGAAAGTCATGCACGATTATATTACCTAAATAATACGTATTAACGAGGTTGAAATGTTTGGTTAAAACCTCAAGTTTATTTTGGCACTGACAATTTATAATATAATCAAATATTGCAGCATCACAGAGCTGACAGAGCCGAACTACTCTTCGGTTATTTATACCATGAAAATCTCACCTACCACATTCATGCTAATCACATCGTAAAACCAAACAACTAACGCAACTCATTTATGCCAAATCTATCATGTCAATATTCATAATGTAGAAGTGGAGCACTCGATATTCCTCGCACACCATCCTACCCAAAACATCACAATAAAAACACCAAGTTTATACAAAAAAAAAATAAAATAAATAAATAAATACATAAATCACATAACAGGGAAGTGCCAATTTCATGAAAGGTACTTTTTATATATATAATTCTCTGGTATTTACTTCCGCCCGTTCTGAACCTCAATTATAAAGCAGGCAATCCATCTTTACAGCCTGACGGTGGCAGAACTCAATATTCTTGCCTTAGTGACCTCTCTCAACGCCTTCTTAAGAGAAGTATTCGTAACTTATTGGTATAAAGTTTAGATACTAGTAGATGAACTCTAGCTGAAGAAGATAATGTCCTCGCATCCGTAAGAAAATACCTGTATTAAGTATCGAACTCTTCATTTCTTCTGTTTTTATTAAAGTATTCTTTTTAATGGGAGCGGGTATATTGATCAAGAGTCGTCAAGAGTGTGGCTTTATAAGTGGGAGCTCCTTAAAACTAGATTTCTCGTTCTTCGGGTGGTTAAATGTTGCCCTCCCGGAGACTGTGGCAGCTAGTAATCTTTACCAGAACTATCTAGGTTTATTCAGTGCTCTGTGGCGATTGAGTCGCCATGCTCCCTAGTGTCATGTTGCTACTTTATTAGTTTATAGTACTGCTATCCGGCAATTTTTGGCCGGATTTGTTGGTCTTGAAGCCCCGGTATCTCTTATGAGATGAGGGGTGGGCGAGGAACAATGAGAACCATTTTGGATTGCCTGCGTTCCTTCCCCTTTTTTGGTGGAACCGCCCTTCTAATACAATCTAATCTAACCTAAATGGGAGATCCAAAGTTCGAATCCCACGTATGACTACTTTTTATTTGTTAGAAAAAAATTGTTTATAGTAAAGTATGAGCTTCCGCCTTTGTCCACGGCACCTAAAGTTGGACGTTAAGCCTCGCATGAAAAAATAAGCGATTAGTACACTTTTTTCTTTTTAATGTGGTTAGGCACCAAAGTGCTGGACGGTCGAAGCACACATAGTAGCGTAGCATGCATTAATCAATTTGGTGAAGAGATGTTTAAATTCACTTTCACAGAATACTTGATGACCCATTAATCTCTATCTCTGATGATGTATTAAAGTTCGAATCCGGCCAAGGATCCATGCATGCTATTTTTTTTTTTTTTTTCTTTCCTGGCATCAGTTTGCACTATTAGCCAGAACATTGTATTCTTGGTTCTTAATTTTTACTTAGGGCGTCCTTAAGTATGTTTATGCAGTGCACCAGTTCATCATGCTTTTCTACTTTTCTACAGAATCCTGGGATACGTTATGTCAGCCGGTAATTGATTTTTAATTTTTTAAAAAGGAGGTCTCTATGGTAAGTATGTTATATTTTTTTTTTTTTTTTTTTTTTTTTTTTTTTTTTTTTTTTTTTTTTTTTTTTTTTTTTGGGGCGCATCCACAGCTGAGGTCATTAGCGCCCGGAGCTTTTTCCAGTGCACTGCCGGCCTCCGAACAGTGTTCTCTCGTTACAGACAACACTGTCCATCACCGGACAGTGAGCTGTAAGAAGCTCCTAGGAAGAGAAAATCTAAGGGTCAGCTGCTGGATTCGAACCCGGGACCTCCGCGTGGGAGTCCAGTATGCTAACCTCATAGCTAATCCCTTCCCTATATGTTATATTTGGAGCACGTCATAACAATATGCTCCATGTCTTCTGGGTTGTCACAGGGGAAGCCTCTTTACCTATTTTATATGGATATTTTTTGCATATAACTATGATGGTCACTGCGCAGTCTATTAACGATGGTGACATACTGCTTGGAGCATGATCCATCTCGGAACCAGGGTTTTTGCCCTACTTTTGGGACTAATGACTTATAAAATTGTTCCTTAGGAGATTCTATGTAAGAACATATATGCATGCTACAATGGATAAAATCAACAATATTATTCAGCAACAATGCGCGGCGCCTAACTACATTTTTTCAGAAGTCAAATTCTCTACACCAAATTTGTTGAAACTAAACCTCTAGTAGATGGATGACAAACTGGTGCCCGCTAAAATGAGCGATATAATCCCAGAGCTCTGCAGAACTAACAATATTTTGCAATATTTAGGGCTGGCTTTCCTCTAACGTGTTATTTCGGTATAAAGTCCATAGTGTTACCAAGAATTTAAATAAAAAGAGTTCAGCTTTACCAAAATTTTTGTTGTTATTTTTCATTTTTTTTTTCTCCCTCATTGCTTATTTACTGTTCATTACTTGTAATAAATTGCTGACATTATAGTGTGGCAATCAGAACTGATAAAACTGAGGACGTTGAAAGTTAAGTTGGTGTTTGCTATATACCTAGCAAGAAAAAGTAAGGGTAATGGAGGAACATTGGGTGTGTTAGTAAGGTGGTAAAGTACTGCTGCTAGGAAGGAGGGTTACTCCAGATTCAGGGTTGGCTCTTGAACATCTGCAGCCTCATTGACCTAGGTTACTTCAAGCTGTGCCGCCTTCTTCTTCTTCTTCAATGTGCTCACCACCACTGAAGCCGGGCCCAAAGTGATATGAGGCGACGAAGGACAGACGAGAAAGGAGATCCACACTTATTCACAACTGACTAGCTCAAGTGAATCTCAATGACATACTCTTACTTCTGCTACAGTTCCCACTCCTCCACCCTAGAAGCGAGGCAACCATCTATTCACAACTACTTCCACTGGTGCACTGCTTGGGTTACCATAGCAACAATAATAGCCTCTCCTTCTGTGTATATGTTGCCCTTTTTATTCTCCTACATTCTTTGGAACATTCTCTATTTTAATGACGCTCCATTTTTTTTTTTCTTATTTCAAGTGGGGTTTTTCTTTTTTTGTATTTAACTAAAGACTTTCTTTTTTTCGTTACATTAAGAAATGTCTCCTTTAAGGGGAGACCAGAAATCAGGAATTAGGATTGAATCTGAACACCAGTCGACTTATTATGCACCATATGTTTCATTAAAAACTTAAAATTTCGCAATATTAAGAGTGATTTTTACAATTGTAATAAAGAGTAATAAATCTTATGTTTCTAAAGAGAAAATAATTAAATAGTTCTCTTATTAATAATATAAATTATTTATTCAGTAGTTACTGGTCAGATAGATCCATACTCGTACCGAGTTATTCACGAGAATGTGCTTTTGCAAAATAATTCCCCAGAAATCAAAAATTATATAAATGTGGGTTTCCAATTATTTTAATCCTGTGAGGATTTGCATTTTCTTGAAGATTAACATCAGTAACTTCTTAAAAGGATCATGGGAGTTTTCTCAAACTGTAAGTTTCGCCATTTTATAAGTGGATACGTCTTAATGATGACATGCAATGCGTAGTACCTACGGTAAAAAGGGCTTAATGGATGGAACAATAATACTTAAAAAATCTCTAATAAACTGGTACCATTAGAGTGGTCTTTGTTATAGTGAAATTTGTGAAGGAATCCCACAAAAGAATTAGCATAGATGGGCTGAAATACCAATTGTGCATAAGGATTCAGGACAATAGGGAGGGAGGCCGACATATTGGCAAAGGAAAAGACCTGCAGGGGCCCCACAGCTAGCATTTGTACCCTTCTTTGTCCTCTCGTTCTTTAAAACTGTCTTTGAGAAAAATTATTGAAAAAGAAAGAACTGTCTTTTAAGGAACCATATTCCATGCTAGAGAAGTTTTTTGGTGCACGTAGGCTTGTGTTTCCGTAGTGGGGAAGTGGATTAGCCACTTCTTCAGGGTACTTGGCGTCCCTGCGAGTATCCCAGCCTAACAACATATACTGTTACACCCCAATACATTTTCACAGTACACACATAGAGCATAGTCATCTGTACAAGGTGGGGGCTTATTAGCTCGGTACTGTTGAGCAGATTGTGTCAGGATGAGGAGGAAACGGCCTCTCACGGCGTTGCAATCGATTGATTGCGCTATGAAACCTTTGAATCTTTGAGACCAAAAAAGACAGTAGTGCAAAAAAGAACTAGTAGGGAAAGTCATCCAATTCTTTAGTAGGGGAGGTTTCGTCTACTAGATCTAAGAAGGGGGCTGGCACAATAAGCCTCTTTTGGCTGCGGTGCCGTGGGTAACAGGTCTCACCCCTGCAATCTAATCTAATCTAATAGGCTTCTGTAGGGCCCACACATTTCCTGGAATGTGGAATTATTTCTTGGCAACAGGGTATATATCCTAATTTAATTTTAATCACTTAGGCAAAGACACTTAGAAAGCCTCAATGTAGCCTTATAAATGCACAATACTAGGCACTGAGCAACGATAAGATAAATGCGACAAAGAAAATGAAAATGGCTTAGCAGATTTGATGGTTCCCAAAATTTTGGGACCAAAATCAATCGAACAGTCTTACTTCGCAGCTAGGTCATCCACAATCTACTTGGATCTGTCTTGGAACATAATTCTACAAACAATTCTATAAAAGCTATTCTAAAAAAAACCAGTCAACCTTTAAACAGTCGTCAACCTCGCGTAGTTTTGCAAAGGCTACAAGTTTATGATCACGAAGATGATCAAGAAGACAGTAACTCTATTCAAACAATTCTTTCTTAATAATATTACTTATTAACCATTCAAGATTGCTGTAAAATTCTTAAAATAAGTAATGCTTATTTTTTCTCCTCGTGAGCTTTACGTCCAACTACCGATATACATAAATTAGCTCGACTCGCGACAGGTTTTCTAATCTGTTTATTTCAACTTTGCTCTTCTACCTTCCTACGGTGTTGTATTGTTCCATTTAAAGCACCCGTGCCAAGTTAGCAAAACATCAAGGCCATAATGAAACTAGACACTGGATGTAAATACCAACCTGGTCAGCTTGTAAGCGCTTAAAGGATATAATGGTAATCGTATAGGTTTCATCTGAACCCACCTACACTATAATACAATCTACTCATATATCTTACATCGCAAAAACTAAGTAAGGTACACTATACGCCTGTCCGAATGCAGTTATTGCAGCATGTGTCATGAAAAATGATGAGTCAAGCTATTCTTGGCGGAGAATAATGAACGTATTTTCCACGTCCCCCCCCCCCCCAGGCGTGGCTTAACGTCCAACTACCAATTGGATGTCGCGAACGGGGGCGGAAGCTCACACTTTACTATAAACAATTTTTTTCCAACAAATAAAAAGTAGCCATACGCTGGATTCGAACTGGGGATCTTCCACTTACAAAGCCACGCTTTTGTCTACTAGACCAACACTAGCCCTGACGATAACGTAGTACATATATTATGTACCTCTACTTTTCCAGTACAAAATATAAACCTGTTTTGAAAATCCGGAAACATGCCTAAAATATGATTAAATCCATTAAAATTCCCATATATTTTGTTCAAATTAGTTATTCAAGAATTCATCCTTTAGGATGACTTTCATTTATCCTAAAAAAAAAGTCAGTACTTTCTTTGCAGTCGAATAGCCTTTGGCAAAACTAGAATATCAAATCATCCTCGAACGAAGTCATTTCCAAGTGTATGCTACATTTTTTTTTTAACTAGGTGATGAACAGACTTAAGTCCTACGATTTATGCAGCTTTGGGTACTATCGACCAGCACCCTCTTTCGTGATCCATCAGCGGCACGAAAGGTTAACCAGAAGACAGTCTCTCAGGATGGAGACTACAATTACCATAATTCTAGTTAATACAGTCTACTTGTTTAGGTATTCTGATCCAATAAAACAACTTGCTTCATGGTTAAAACTTTTTTTCTTTTATAAGACAATGTATTCTTTGTTTTGATTCAAAAAAATGTTTCAGAATTATCGAATGTGAGGACCCCATAGGTTGGGGTGACAATTTGAGGCTGTACAGAATTGGGCAGCCTCTAAGCACATTTAAAGTATTGCTTGGAACTATTTTAAGATTGAAGTAATACCTAGACGACCATCTTTGCTCTATTCTAAAATATAGTTAATAATAAATACAAAAATATACGAGGTGTGACTATTAAATAACGAGACTGATACTGCTACAGAAGAACTATGCATGTGCCAAATCCTAACGACCGACAGCTGTGCAGCGTAAAGCTTTCTTCTTTCGTCTCACGTGATTGTAGAGAAATCTCTCCGACCGGAACCGTCGTTTGTGTCAGAGGTGTTAGTTTCGTTTTGCCGAAAACATGTTACTACACATGTAGCAGAGCAACGAATTGTCGTGAAATTTCACATTAAAACTTGATAAAACCGCTACTGAAACTTATCTTTTATTAAAACAAGTTCATGGCGATGAATGTTAATTACGTGCGCAAGTTTTTGAGTGGTTCAAGCGTTTCCAAGATGGCCGAGAAGATGGCGGAGATGAAGGACCGCCCGGGTCGCCCTTTCACGTCCAAAACGGATGAAAATATCGATTATAATTAATCAGTATTACTACCGTTAGGTGCTTGCTTAACTCCGTGAAAGAGTAAGCAAAAAAAAGACCCGATTTGTGAAAGAACAAGTCATGGGTTCTCCAATAAAACAACGCGCCAACTCACACTGTCACAAGACGTTTCTAGCCAAGTACAACATCATAGTTTTAGGCCAACCGCCTTATTCGCCTGACCTGGCGGCCCCATGTGTTCTTTTATCTGTTCCCCAAAGTCAAATCTGCATTAAAAGGAACACGAGATTTCAGTCCGTTGAAGCTGTGAAAGAAAAAGTGGCACGCGTCATGCAGGAGCTCACAGAAAAAGACTTCCAGCACTGTTTCGAACAATGGTAAATTCACATGGAGCGTTGTAGGGATAGGGGAGGGGTGTATATTGAAGGTGATAATAACTAAATATGTTTAAATTTAAAATAAAATGTTTTACAGCAATAGTCTCGTTATTTAATAGCCACCACCTCGTAATCTAAATATGAAGAGGAATTAAGGAAACATCAGAATTTATATTCACTTGCAATCTTGATTAAATGAAATACTTTCTAGGACATGGAAGATATTTTAAAATTGTGATGCTGCAAAATTCCTTCCATAATTAATAAATTCATTTCTGGTATTGAAGAGCAACCTTTTAGAGATGCGCCACTGATTTTAAGCATCAAGAGTGGCTTAGACTAAAAACTTAATGAAGTAAAACCACTAATATTTTTACAAGAAATAAACTACGGGGCCGAGTAGAAGAACGGACGAACATAACGATATCCGGCAGATGATAGGTGCGCAGGAAATATTTTTCCAGCACATTAGTTCCAGTGACTATGCTTTACATCCAATTAATTCGGTGACCAAAATATATAAGCAATTAAAAATAATTATTACTGTCAGAAAATTAAAGAGATCATTTTTTTGTTTTAAGTAACAATAAAAGATAATTGATTGATTGTGTAGGCGCGCGAACACGCCTACACCCAGATGCTAAGGTGCCTAAGTGAGCGCCTTAGAAGTAATAGTAAACAAAAAAAAAAATAGAGAAAAAGGGGAAGGTACTTACCCTTTGGTGCAAGGAACGATGTGCGTGAGGTATGTTGACGAGGCGCCTGAGAAGCGATGATAGGGAAAGGAACCTGTGGAGCGGAAGCGTGTGAATATGTTTGTGTGAGTGTGTGTGTGTTGAACTCTGAGAAAATAGGCAATATTTGGGCTCAGGAGCAGAGAGGCGTAATGGAAGTGGAAGTGAGGTAAGCGGAAGAGTAAAGGGGAATAGTGCAATTAGTGCACTAAATGCGGTTGAGGGAAGAATAATAGTGCAATAGAGATGCGGAGGATGCGGACTGCTAGATATCAGCGGCAGTAAAGCGTAATAGGGTTGAGATGCGTTTAGAAGAACACCAACAGCAGACAGCAGAAACGTAGGATGCAATGCCCCAACAGAGAAGTACTAGGCGTCAGCGGAAGTGATGCGTAGCAGGCGGAGATGGTTAAAGGTAGCTAAAGCGTGATTAGCAAAGAATTGTCTGAAGCAATGCCTAGCAGGGAACTGCATAGACTGGAGAAGTGACCACATGGTCCAAAAGGAAGAAGTGGAGCAAAGGGTCTAGAATATAGACACACAAACAACGGGGAAAGGAAATAGAAATAGGTAGTGACGCATTTGGCATAAGAAACGGATACATGTTGAGATAGATAGAAAGTTTAAGAGAATAAAAAGGTGTCAAATAATAACATAATAATTAGCGATAAGAAATATGTAGAAAAAAGGAAATTAAGGAGGATGCGTACATTAGTACGCGCGCGGGCGCGAGGCTGACTCGCGAGAGACGGACGCTAGCCAAACTGGGGTTAGGTCACGACCGAACAGATTGATTAAAGTAAAAAAGTTTAACTTTTTAAACAATTGTTACATAAAATATAGAGCAAACATTTCTGCTAATAATAATAACGCACAGCATCATAACTGTCAACATTAAGTTTGTCAGCACTATTCATTTAAGTACAAAGATAAGTTCTTGCAGTTAACAGGTCTCTACACTACCTCATCCACTCTGTTCGGTCATATTAGGTTCATGCTGCTCTATCTCAACATATACATCATGCATTTATACAACAAACATATACACAACTCCTATAATACAAACTTTATCACAATGTTTACACGTTTCAAATCAACATCTATCTAGCTTGTGTAATATAAATGGAAAATATAAATGTTTGATTTCAGATGAAAATGTTGAAATTTATCTCAACAGAATGCGCAGATTTTTAACTCAATTTATTTGATTAAATTCAATGTAAATAGAATATTTAAAAGGGGCCCTCACATATTTGGGGCTAACTCCTCTCCTATAGCATGTGTTATACATCGAGACCCCCCAAAAGGCAAATCTTCAAGGAATTTCGAATCAAATGACACCTTATTCATGAAAATTGGTTCACGCCTTTAGGCGAAGTAGCGGATTAAAATGAAACCACAGAAAAGCGACGTTTACTCTCCGGCGTGGCTCCTGTCCACCTGTCCTCTTCAACAGCAATCCTCTTCCTTGTACACAGATCTGGTGCGCTACCTTGGGCTCTACATAGACAAACGATTCACGAGGAACCAAAAAAGGCTTAAAAGACAAGAAATGACGAAACGTGCAAAACTTCTTAACAGACTACTTGGACGACGCTCCAAATTGCCCTTAGAACTCAAACGTTTAATATACAACACTGTCCTCAAACAAATCCTGGACTTAAGGACTAGAACTGTGTGGTTCAGCCAAATCTACAAACAAACGGACTGTACAGACATTTCAGTCAAAACTCCTCCGACAGATAGCTGACGTTCCTTTGTACGGTGACTAACCTAACTCTTCACAACGACCTCAACATCTCATTCGTACAACGATTCAGGTGCGCCAAAAAAAAAAGCAATTACCTTTTTTTGCCAGATTAATACACAAAGGTAGCAATAATAAAAAAGAAGAAAAAACTGGGCGGAAGTAATTTACAAAGCATAATCTAATTATGATATCAAGGGCTAGTAAAGACAACAGTATAGCCAACCTAGAGTTTTTTTTTCTTTTTAGGTTTTAATAAACATTATGCAAATGTTCACATGCGTTGTAATAAAAACCCTTCGTGTAAAAAGGTAAAATGCCCTATGGAGTAGGGGGAGTAGATGTGTAGAAAAGAGAATATAGTACGAGCAGAAGGGCAAGGGAGAGAAAAATTAAATGAATAGTACGTGGTAGGATGGTAACAAAAAATAAAAAAGTGATATAGCAGCAAGATGGAAGGGAAAGAGGTAAAAGGGTTCCAGCACGTAGAGAACACAGCAATTAGGGCAGCCATGTTAATTGCTAAAGTGGGGTTCTTCTCTGCTGTACTGGACTGAGCAAGATGTGAATGCTTGCTCGCATTCAATTGCGAGAGAGAGAATTGGAGACTGTAACGTAAACAACGATAAGGATAGCAGAGGCAGGATGTACTCCACACGCTGAAGAGGATGTAACTATTTAGGTCTTCTCCAAAGAGGAGCAGCCTAGCAAGAAATTTCGATGCGCTTAAACTTCAACTAAGAGTCTTCAAACTATTGTGAATTTCCGTCAAATTTGGAATAGCTTTGTTAATTAAAGAGTTGAATGAACAAGCAAAAAAAAAAATCGTTTTAAAAATAGTCTTAATCCAGAAAAAAGGATGTATTGTGATCGAATCGGACAATTCTTTGATTTAGCCCGTCATAGCAATCATATTTAACTGTATCTCTGATCGGTTCTGCACTTTCATCCATCAATAGAGATTGATTCATCAATTTGGAATAAAGATTTTGAAACAGGAAGTGTACTGCAAGACGATAACCTAAGTGAAGTCGAAATCTTTACACCAAACTGATTAATACAACTCTGATAATGGATAAAAGACCGAAATCGATTCAAGAATACAGAAAACATGCGTGCTACGATAGAAGAATTAGATAGATCAAAGCTGCGGAGCTGATCATATTTTTTCAATCGATTGTTCCAATATTGAGCTTCTGGTCATTGAAAACAGCTGATATAATCACAATCACACGACTCGCTCTTACCATAGTTTTATGCAACTAATTTTTACTATATTCCTGAAAATTAATCAGACCGAAATCTTTAGACCAGCTTACTGAAACCTATCAGATTTTGTTGTAAAACTTTAAAGAGATGAACCCAAATTAATACCGATTTAAAGGAGCTATATCGGTTCCCTTAATTATCACTTCTTTTTTTTTATCTTTTTGTATAAATTTAAGCTCGTGGAAAGCTCATATTTAGGGGTGCGCCTATGAGTGGTTAGCTAAAGTTTGCCTATGAATAGGCTAAACCCAAATAGGTCAGCTCTCCCTGACCTATTCATTCCATTCTATCACTCTCGCCAGCATGATTATTCGTGAAATCAGTCAAAAAAACATTGCCAGTTGTTTAGCTGGGGTGGACGCAAAGAACCCCAAAAAAGAGGTTCTGTCCACTTCTCAGACAGAATCTCTAGAACTAGAATCTCATGACGTCCTCCAAGGGAAAAGCGAAGTGCTGCACGAGAAACGAGACAAATCTCGGTCTCGGTTTTTCAAATATTAATTTTTAGCTACAAAATTATAAAATTGTGTTCTTTATTAATAAATAATCATTACGGGTATTGAATTAATTATTAAAAGATACGATTTTATTATATATGTTCAATAATACTACATCTATTTGACTTCGAATTACATAAGTAAAGTAAGCAAAGTAAAGTAATCGCCTATATTTTCAGGCGGGCTTTACGTCCAACTACCAATAAGGTGTCGCGGGCGGAGGCGACTAGCAAACATACTTTACTGTAAATGTCTTTTATTAAGCATTAAATAAAATCCAAGGCCTAAGACCGGGAATCGAACCCAGTACCACAATACATATTAGCTTCGCAGGTCTCGCCCCTAACCGATCTTCTATTGGTCATTATCAACGCAGCTTGCGAAAATAATCTTTCCGATGGCACTGAAGTTGCACAGATACTAAAAATATCTTTCGCCATTCTAGACAAATTTTTGAAGGAATTCTCAAGTGTTTTCCACTATTTTAAAATGTCAACGTCTACTGGTGCTTGGTCTAATTTGGTGTAATTAATTATTTCTGTCTTCCATGCTTCGGTGATATTTGCTGATTTTTGAGCAAATGGTGCAAAAATATTGATGCAGTCGACGTCGTCGTCCAAAGGTGAATCATCAGAATCTTTATCTTCACCAACAGCCATAACTAATGGAGCGGGAAGTTTGTTGGGAGGTGTATTTTTTATTTCACGAATCGACTTGATATAGGAGGCAGATATGTTATTTGGGTCTTTCATTTGGCGCGTTTTTAACATCTTTTTGAAATTATATAAAGATATATAACAGTAATAGTAATATATGATGCACTGAAGTGTTAGTAGTTGTCTTCTTTTAAACACATTTTTTTTTCTTTATATCAATACCAATATAGAAATTAAAATAATTATTAGAAAATAATAACATTTTTTTGAAAATATTATTAATAGTAAACCGCTTTTAATACTTAAACAAAAATTCAAAAAACCGAGATATATCGACTAGTCCTAGACCGAGACCGAGACCGAGATTTGAGCGACCGAGACCGAGACCGAGATCGAGACTGCATAAGGTCTCGCCTCGTCTCGGTCTCGTGCAGCACTAGAAAAGCATAATTGTTTTTCCTCTAAAGTCGTTCATAGAAAAGTCTACAATTTTATTTTATTTTTATTTATTTATTTTTTTTAGGTGGAGTTCAACCAAACGCTCCAATCTCCAAAAGATTCATTCGCTACAATCTAAAATACTTCGAACTATCGTAAACGCTCCATTTTATGTCTCCCAACCTGGACTATACACACTGATATTAACATTCCCTTTTATCACCGAAGCCGCTGAAAAAACTCTCCACTTCAGGCTGCAATCTCATATAAATCCTCTAGCTCAAAAATCTTTCTTCTAGAACTCTTCCTGATAACCCGGACAAGACGTCTTAAAAAAAAGACAGTCTGGCCTCGTGATCTCCTCTCAAATGAAGAGAGTGACTAACCATATAATGTTTTGGAGTATTACCACTGGGTAACTTCTCCACTCGTTACCTTATCATTTATTACTCTATTGTATATCATTGTTACTTACAGCCCTAAAGCGCTGGTTGTGGAATAAATAAACGCAAAAAAAAAACATTTTTTTGGGGGGGCGCCCCGACAATTGCGGGCATTAGCGCCCCTCAGCTTTTAAACAGGAAGCTCACAGGCTGGGATAGCTTTGGGAAAGCTCCACCTGTTTGGCATCCGAAACAATATCATTTTTATTATTTATATTACTATAATTAAAACTATTGCTAAAATTTTTGATTGCTCACTCATGTTGTTGTGCTACGGAATACGAGAAAAGAAAAGGACATAATAATAATAAAAATTAAAGACCCTTTGCCCTAATAAGCTATCAAATCTTAAAGGTAACTATCCCTTTTTTTTTACTCATAATTTATTCACGTACTATTTGAGCTATGGAAGCAGTTACTTTAAGTCAGTTACGGCGGCCATTTAAAGGGCCCTACGCCCTTCCTCGTTCCCTAAAGGGTCATCACGATCCACAAGTTACTTAATGAATATTCAAGCATCTACTTGGATTCCTTTCCCGTTTTTATAATACTTGATGAGGCAATATTTTTTTTCTCCCTCCCTCTACAAAATGTCCAAATATTAAAAACAAAAATCCGTTAAAACATCGCTAAAAATTTCTCTTTAATTTTCTGAATATTATAAAGAAGCTGAAGAAAAAATAAAAAGAAAAAATTAAATTAAAAAAACTCCCGCAAATAATGTAAACATTTCCTGGGTTCCTTCCCCCACAACAAACATGAGAAATTTAATTAAATTTAATCCCATAATTTGGGTAAATCTCTCACTTCACTTTTATTTTACGACCATAAAAAATTTTAATCCCTGGATTAAAATGAACTCCTTATTTTGTTACAACTCACTTTTTTCCCTTCTCTGTTACAAAAATTAATGTAAAGTAAGAATATTAATGGGGGGGGGGGGGAACATTTTTATTTCTTTTTTTATATCTGTAATTTTTCTTAATACAAAAATTTTTGTGTAATTAGATTCAGGGAACTCCTTATTGTAATCCAAGAATTAAGTCTACTTTCTCTTACTACATTAGAAAAGGGGAAGTGCTGCGATCGTGTAAGGTTTTACACCGGAAGTATCCGTTTTTGAGGGCCCTTAAGTTAAAAAAAAACGGTTTTTCCCAGATTAAGCCTATCCAGAATATCCAGAGACAATAAGCCTGCGATGTTTTGGGGGAAAAAAAACCTACGCCTTGTCTCAATAACAATAAATAGGTTCTGTATCTTTGATCGGAACCGGATTGACGGAGAACTTCCCCTTGAGCGTTTCCCCTTGAAGTTAACTGCCGTGAAATGAAAGGCAGCGCTTATCCCAGTGGTGGCGAACCAATGACACGCGAGCTCATTTTTGGGTGACACGCATCTTCAAAGATAAAAAAAATTCATAATTCAAATAATATTAAGACAAACAAAAGGAATCGGTTAACAGATGAAGTCAGTTTTAGAAGTCAGAAGATTTAGCAGACCAACTTCAAGCACCAAAAAAGTCACTAATTTTTCATATAAATTTTATATTGTTTTTCTATTTTTGTTCAATTATATTCATACACCTTCAAAGGTGCCACCTCAGATACAGAGAGCAGTTGACAACCTCCTGGCTAACCTGGCTTGCGAGCCAGAGGAGGTACCTTTGAAGGCACAGTACATGCTTCACAAGTTGCGTAAAGTGCATTATTTGATAAATTAAGGATTAAGTTTGATCCTTTATATTAAAGATATTGATCACTTAAATATGTGGCAGGAGGTTTCCAATTTTTTTGGTAATTAAACGCAACTCTCCCAAAATTACCAAATAATTATTAAACCTTGTTTTTAACAGATGTAAAATTAATTTTTAGCCATTTTGTGTATGCTTGAGATCATCTAAAGCTCTTAACATTTGATTTTTCTTAGAAAAATCACTCGGGAAACGACTTATTTCACGATATTAAGAAAAATACTAGCTTTACTGCCTTCGGCAATATTTTCAGTAGAAAGGGGATGAAAAAATACATAAAAATGACCTATCGCTTGCTCTTCTATCACTTTGATAACAAGTTATTAATTTTGAAGATATCGAATTGCGGTTTCCGGTTTCTTTCATAACTTTTTGATACTCTTTAAAACTGTGTATATGAAAATAGGGGTCAACTGCAAATCCTCACTTTTGGTCGCGCGTCAGCCGCGTATGCGGGCAGGAATCTAAAATCAAGTCACATATTCTGAAACTAGAGGTGACGGGCAACAAATTTTTCCTCTACCATTTTTTGCTCAGCTCAACCGTTTAAGCATGAAATGCTTTTGAGCCGTCTTAAAATGAACACCCTGTATACAGGGTGAACCAGTAAGTATTGTCCATAGGCCTACTGTGTGAAGTACATCTAAAGTGGAGTTCAATGACGTATTGGCCAACTTCATAGTTTCCTCTGTTCTTGAGTGACGTCACTTTAAAGTTTTTTTCTAAAATCATTACTTTTTTTCAATAAAAATGTTATTACTCAGAAAGTTTTAGTCCGAATTCTGTATTCTGATGACACGGTTAGAAAGATAGATAAATTTTCTAAAAATTTATACCATTTTGAAGCATAAGTTATTCTCCAATCAGCCTCAATCTCTCTCCGAATCCTGGAAAAATAAAAGTAATCGAAATTTTTAAGAAAACTCATTAGGCCCTTACGTGATCATTATGAGACCTAGGTGCTGGCACTTTTTATAAAAGTTTCCTTGTTTAATGGGCTTTCAAACGGTATATCATTTTCCAGAATTCTTTTTATCTTCGTATGAGAAATTACGTTTGTTTTACCAGAAAACGTGTTCACGAGCACTCAACAGTGTTATGGTACAATAGAAAATTTTGAAACCAAGTCTAACAGATAAGGGAAGTTCATTTGTAAGGCCCTAGTTGTATTGGTTAATACCTAATTCAGATTATAAAGATTATCTGTTAGTGGGTTCAAAGGGTGGTTAAGGCTTATTCATATTTTTTTCTTTTTCAACAGTGTATTGTGTGTGAAATTGTAATTTGGAGTAAATACAAACTATATGAATTTTTTTTTATAAAAATAGTACTTGTTTAAAATATTTCCTAACATTTTCTCAAATATTTCAGAGTTTAGATTTTTTTTTTTTCAAGTGCAATTTGTAACCTTTGACTTCCTTATTTAAAGACAGCCTACTTTAAAATTGACTATTGGTCCATCTAAAAGAGTTTTCAATGAATTAAACAGCTTGATAACTAACACTCTTGAGTGCTCGTGAACACGTTTTCTTGTAAAACAAACGTAATTTCTCACACGAAGATAAAAGGAATCCTGGAAAATGATATACCGTTTGAAAGCCCATTAAACAAGGAAACTTTTATAAAAAGTGCCAGCACCTAGGTCTGATAATGATCACATAAGAGCCGAATGAGTTTTTTTTTTAAATTTCGATAACTTTTATTTTTCCCAGTATCCAGGAGGAAGATTGAGGCTGATTAAAGAATAACTTATGCTTCAAAATGGTATCAATTTTTAGAAAATTTATCTATCTTTCTAACCGTGTCATCAGAATCGAATTCGGACTAAAACTTTCTGAGTAATAACATTTTTATTGGATAAAAGTAATGATTTTAGAAAAAAACTTTAAAGTGACGTCACTCAAGAACAGAGGAAAATATGAAGTTGGCCAATACGTCATTGAACTCCACTTTAGATGTACTACACACAGTAGGCCTATGGACAATACTTACTGGTTCTCCCTGTATAACTTGATTTTCTATGTTAAGTGTCAATGAAATATGTAAAACAAGTCTCTAAATGTAAATCATTGGTTTCATAATTTTGGTTTTTGTATTTTAAATGGTATTATAAATTAATAATTAACTTAAAAAAATTATAAATATTTCTATTTTATTTTTAGTCTTTACTTTTGTGATGTGTGGACACGCCACGAAAATTATGTTTCAATTTTAACAAAATTTTGCCACACCCAGCTCAAAAGGTTCACCATTACTGGCTAATCCCAAGGGTTGAATGTTTATTTTATCTGTAAGCGATATTAATTTGCTGATGTTTTGATCCGTGGTAGCTGTAAGAACCAATGGAAGCGCAGGGTTATAACTTCTTCCCCTGTCTGTTAAAAAAAGGAAAAAAAAGAAGAGATATCGCCTTTGTAAATTCACGCTAAAGTTAAAGCAGAAGGGATAAAAAATTAAAATTAAAAAGGTACAATAACATCAGGAAAGAGTAAAATGATCATGTTAATACATGTTCAAGTATAAATTACCTCCCTTCTTTCGCCGTCCTACACGAGATTAACTGCTTCATTTTCAGCCCTTTTACCCCCTCCCATTCTACACTGTCAGACCGCCAATGAGAAGCTCCTCTTACACCTAACTTTAAAACCTTTAACAACGCTCGCAGAAAATTGACTTCACAAAGATAAATATAACAAACAGAAAGATACCACAAAACATCGATGTTTTTCACACCCTCCTTGCTTGTTTACAACCACTTGGTGGTGGTGGCCTATAGATAACGGAGCCATACTTTTTCATACACGATGGATAGGGTTGTCCCTATAACAGAGCTAGGTAAGATAGGTTGGCACAAAAAAAAAAAAGGATAGACCCTAGTTCTCTGGGACCTAATAGCTGCCAGGCGGAACACCACAAGTTACCAACCTAAAAAAGATCACAATTATCGCCCACCTTTCTAATAAGAATGCAGGGGAAAGAAACAGGAGACCTTTTAATAGATTTATGGCTGTTTACCCTAAATATTTTACCTTATGTATCAGCTGTGGTTTTTAGTAAAAATGGCTATTAAAGCTTTATTATTTTTTTAAAAAAGTACGCGAATATTTTTTGAAGTTTAAACCATTTAGTAATTTAAATATTTTTTTTTTTTAAAAAAAGCTGCACTATTACTACTATTTTGATACTGCTAACTGCATAACGATGCTACGATTTAGCAGAGCAAGCAAGGCTACTACACAAACACACTTTGACATACCAACCATACAAACTCATGAAGGGATGCTGCGACAGTAGCGCCACGTTATATTTTAAGCCTGAGCTACAAATAGAGCATGACGCATAGTATCAAGTTTACTGGAATGGAATTCATTAAAAAATAAAATAAAATAAAATGTATATGTACGAATTATGGGATTATTTAGCCACAATTTAGTTTTTAAATTGTAATACAGATGTTTTATTACTGTTTTTTTAAGTTGAGTTATATCTTTTTTTGGAGGAATGAAAAAAGATTTATGTTCAAGATTCACTTGACTTACATCTAACCAGAATCTTAAAATTTATAACTGAAATATTTCTGCATTCTTAAGTTTTTTTTTTTTTTTTTTTTTTTTTTTGGAACAGTATTTATTTTCTTGTACATTCTAAAATTATATTTAAATTCCTAATAAACATTGGTTTTCTAAATTTAAATCCCTGGAAGCGAATTTAAGGCTAATTACAATCAATGTCCTGATAATTACAGATAAAACTAGACTTTAGTTTGTCAGGTCCTTAAAGCACGAAAGAGAAGACGTAAATCGTATTTTTTTTTTTAAATTTATTTAGTAATTTACCATCTGCATGCATGTATACAATCAGTAAATAGAAGGTAAATAAGATGAACTGGTGCGGGAGGAGAGCAGGAGGAGAGAAGCTACCCAGCGGTAGGAGATGGATGATGTTTAGGCCTTCAGACTGCGAGGATTGTTAGGGATGTCAGAGGAGGCGAGAGACTGAACAAAAGGATTAGAGCAAGTAGAGAGAGCCGTATAGTACAGGCGTTTAGTTGGCGAGTAGGATTGTTAGGGATGTGAGAGGAGACGAGAGGCTGTACTACTAGAGGATTTGAGCAAGTAGAGAGAGCCGTATAGTACTGGCGTTTAGTTGGCGAGTAGGATTGTTAGGGATGTCAGAGGAGACGAGAGGCTGTACTACTAGAGGATTTGAGCAAGTAGAGAGAGCAGTATGGAATTTTTGATATTTCGTCTTGACGAGTTGGTGTACGAATGGGAATGTTGAGGTCGTTGAAAAGAGTGAGGTTAGTCACGTAGAAAGGAGCGTCAGCCAAGAGTTTTGACTGAAATGTTTGTACAGTCCGTATATTTGTAGGTTTGGCTGAACACCACAGCTCTAGTCCTGTAAGTCCACCATAGGTTTGAGAATAGTGTTGTAAATTAATCGTTTGAGGTCAATGGATAATTTGGAGCGTCTTCCAAGAAGTCTGTAAAGCAGTTTCGCACGTTATGTCATTGCTTGTCTTTTAAGTCTAGGGTGTGGGTACCACGTGAGTCGTTTGTCTATAAAGAGCCCAAGGTAGCGCACCAGATCTGTACAAGGAAGAGGACTGCTGTTGAAAAGGACAGGTGGACAGAGCTGGCATTTCTGTGGGTTCATTTTAATCCGTCACTTCTTTGCCCAAGATTCTATTTCATGTAAGTGTGTCTGTAACTTGTATGAAGCTGATGAAGGATGTGTACTTGTGGCTAATATGGCTGTGTCGTCTGCATATGTACAGAGTAGTGTAGAGGGTTGTACAGGTATGTCTGATGTGTAGAGAACGGGGCCAAGTATACTCCCAAATCGTAAATAAATTTATAATTGCCTCGTTTACTCTCCGGCGGGGCTCCTGTCCACCTGTCCTCTTCTACAGCAATCCTCTTCCTTGTACACAGATCTGGTGCGCTACCTTGGGCTCTACGTAGACAAAAGACTCACGTGGAATCCATACACTAGACTTAAAAGAAACTGCCTTTTTCAGACTACTTGGAGACGCTCCAAATTACCCATTGAACACAAACGTTTAATATACAACACTATTCTCAAACCTATTTGGACTTACGGACTAGAGCTGTGGGGTTCAGGCAAACCTACAAACATACGGACAGTACAAACATTTCAGTCAAAACTCCTCCGACAGATAGCTGAAGCTCCTTTCTACGTGACTAACCTTATCTTCAACAACAACCTCAACATTCCCTTTATAGACCAACACGCCAAGACTAAATACCAAAAATTCCATACTACTCTCTCGACTAGCTCTAATCCTCTTGTACAGTCTCTCGCCTCCTCTGACATCCCTAACAATACTCCTCGCCGACTGAACCGTCAGTGGACCCGCGATTTCCTTACTGTCTGAAGAACTAAATCTCTCCTCTCTCCTACTAATATTCTCCTCTTCACATTCCCCTCTCTCCTATAGAGAGTGCTACCGCTGGGTAGGTTCTCTCCTCCTGCTCTTCCCGCTCCAGTTCATCTCATTCACCTCCTATTTACTTATTGTATATGTTTATACATATTGTAAATTACAAAAAAATAAAAAAAATAATAATAATTTATAATTATTGATTAATAGTTAACAAATTTTGTGCTTAAATTTGTGCCTCAAGTCCTTGGCTGGACTTATTTTGAAATTAAAAGGAATTACTAGCATAAAGCCCAAATTACGCTGGCTAAACATGGGTCACAACTTGGGAATGTGTTTTATTCTTATTTGATTTATACGTCCGAGAGACACCTCTTTCTCAAAAATTTAATAAGGGAATGTAATCACACAAAAAACTATAGTAGTAACTACTACTAAAGTTACGCGACTGAAACATTAATTACTCCCGCCAGAAATACTGGACCAACTCGCGATTTGAGAAACTTTTATTCAAGTATTAGAATTTTTTAAACTAGAAAAGGACTTAAAAATAAACTACTTTCTTATTCATCTTTAATTTTCAAGTTTAATTACGGACATATACTGACGAATTCCCCCCCCCTCACACATAAGAGAAATTTCATCAAACTGATATAAAAATCTTTGAAACGAACCGAATAAAAATCTGTGAGAGAAAAAAATAATAATAAAAGCCAAAGAAAGAAGGCAAGAAATTGATGTATAGTTCAATTAAAAGTTTGGAACAGTCGAAGTTTGTACAGAGTGAAGTGAAGCGTGCTGCTGAAAATGTTAAATCGATTTTTATGACAGCGAACATAGCTGTGATTCATACTGATACATTTTTTTTTCTTTTCTTTAAGTTAGATAATACATAAAAACTGCGATAAATAATTTTTTTTTTTGTTTCTTTAATGTAATCTGAATGTTTATCTTGAAGTTACAATTTATCTTAAGTTCAAATCGCAATGTTATATTTCCCGTTATTTTGCGTGTACAGCTGATCAATCTATATTTGTGCAATATAAAGCCTTTGATACCGTTGACCATCATATCCTGCTATCTAAACTACAATCCCTCTCTTTTTCCAATAGCACCCTCCGTTGGTTCCAATCCTTCCTGTCTAATCGTTCCCAATTCGTTGTCACTCCCGATAGTAATCCTTCTTCACTTCTTCCTTTGTCACGCGGTGTACCTCAAGGTTCTTCTCTATCTCCCACCCTCTTCACAATTTACATCAATGACCTTCCTCTTTCCATCTCTCATTCCCAGTATCACCTCTATGCTGATGATTTTCAGATTTACCTATCCTTTTCCCCGTCGGATTTGTTTGAAGCTGTATTTAAACTTCAAGAAGACCTCAATAATATCTCAGCATGGGCCACGAACAATAAGCTTACCCTGAATGTATAAAAGACCAAAGCTATAGTTATTGGCTCCAACCCACTTCTTAAATCATTGGCTCCTCTTCCTAATCTTTTCCTTTACAATACCCCCAATAAAATATTGTTCCTCTGTGAAAAACCTTGGTATCACTTTCGATCAAAACCTATCCTGGAAAAACCATGTTTCCCAAATCTCTCGTC
Organism: Rhodnius prolixus; assembly: GCF_049639745.1. Taxonomy (NCBI): domain Eukaryota; kingdom Metazoa; phylum Arthropoda; class Insecta; order Hemiptera; family Reduviidae; genus Rhodnius; species Rhodnius prolixus. The sequence continues at coordinate 4,534,671 of NW_027411583.1, read as the reverse complement.
GTTCCATCCATATCCTTAAGCAGTTTAATAGTTCCCGTCACCTTTTTCCAATTAAGACCCGGCAACTCCTAGTTTCCTCTCTTATATTCCCCCATTTCGACTATGGTTGTTTAGTGTATGGCGGTCTTTCTGGTGATATTGAAGCTAAGCTTAAGCGCCTCATGAACTGCTTCATAAGATTTATTTTCAGCATTTCCAGAGACTCTCGCATTTCGCACTGCTACGATGAGTTGAAGTGGCTTTTTCCTGTCTATCGCCGCCAATATTTTTTGGCTTCTTTCCTTTTTCAAGTCATCCAGTCTCAAAGGCCTTCCTATATTTTTCAACTCCTTAAGTTTAAATCCTCCATCCCTTCCCGTAACACTAGATCTCGCTCATCTGATCTCTATATTCCCTCTCACCTTACCTCATCCTTTGACAAGTCCTTCCTAATACGTGCTACCTCTCTCTGGAACTCCTTGCCTTCATCTGTCCGCCATGCTCCTACCCTATCCATCTTTAAATCCCGTCTATTCAGTTATCTCCTTTCTATTCAGCTTCCTCCGAAATTCTAATTGTTTTAATTTATTTCCTTAATTTCTGCTGTTATTTTTATTTTCACTTTTTGTAAATACTTATTTATTTATTTAATTTCTGTATAATCACAGGCCAAACTATTAAGGCCTCTATTTGTACCTGTATTTATTCTTAGAGGACAATTGTCCCAGAATAATATATTTCTTTTCTATTTCTATTTCTATTTCTATAATTATCGTTCAATCAAAAATATATCGACTAAAGTAGTGAAGAAGTTACTGTAATTAGCTAGCGAACTCAGAGGACTTAACTAAATTTTATTTCATTTTCATGATGAATTTGCACATCATCTATCAGCCTGGAACATCCAGATTTTGAAAAAAATTATCATTAAATAAATAACTCTACATATAAGCTAAATACGAATTAGACTAGCGATCTATGTTCAGTAGTAGACTTCCAGTGGCAATATCGTCCACCAATGAAGGCCTCCTGAGGTGCGATTATTGCTGGGCGCCACGATAGCCGAGCGGTTAGAGGCTAGACCTGCAAAGCTAAGATGTATTGTTGGATTAGTGGGTTCGATTCCCCCGTCTAGGCTTTAGATTTTATTTAATGGTTAATATGAGAAATTTATAGTAAAGTATGTTTACTAGTCACCTCCGTCTACGACACCTAAGCCCCGCCTGAAAAAATAGGCTATTACTTTACTTTACTACTATAAGCTAAATACCATTCCCTTGGCTTCAGAGGCTGATATATTTGGATTTCAGCCTCCAGATTCCCCTATGGTTCTAGGTGCACGCCAATGAACAGTTTATTTTTTGGAAATTCTATACCTAACTGCGAAAATCGCGATACATAAAACGTAAAGTGCTACTGCCATTAGTTACACTGGCCTAACCCGTCAAAATTGATTTGAAAATTGAAGTGATTTGTTCATTCCTTTCGAAATAATTGTTATAGTACTAACTTTAAGTGATAATTACTTACGTATAAAGGAACTGGTTAATAAAACTTACCTGAAACAACAAAAGAATTCAACATTAATTAACAGAATATTTTGAACTTAATTAAAAATACTTTCATTAGAGGACAGAAATTATATTAAATTTCTGAAAAACCAATAACTGGTTTTTCCCCTACAGAAAATCTTCATATTGTAATGAGAATCACTGATAAGGACACACATCGTATCAAAACAATTGGTACTTAGATAAAACCTCTTTTTCAAGATCTTCATCCAAAGAAACTAGAGTTCACCATTAATATAAATCTAATCAAATGTTCTAATCAGCAAATAGTACAAAATATAGTTTTAAAGTACGTTGTGTGCTAGAAACGAAAAACCCAAAATTTAACAATAAAATGGTGAGCCTAAATTATATTGCTGAGAAAAAAATTAAAATTAAAAAACAAAAAAATATGACGTTTTAAAGAATATTTTCTAACGGAAGGAGTTTCTCTAAGGTAGGAAGGTATCTCTAATAACTGCATACCTTGGAAATTCCTTTCTCACGTATTTGTACCGTCAACTTGGTGGACCCTTGTTCACACACAAACCATAAAAAAGGAAAAAAAAAAAAAAAGGGAATAAGAGCCATAGCGGCCCTACAGAAAAAGGGAGACGGCGCACAAAAGACCTCTTGGTTCACTTTTCACACCCAGTATATTCTCTTCTCTTGCTTAGGAAGTTCACAATTCTTCTTGAGAGTTATCAATGGAATGAATATATAGCGGAGGGGGGGAAGGACTTTTGGAAGAGAAGTCGATTAGTCAGGCCTGATTAGATCTAGCTTGGAAGGCTCTAAGGAATCTCTCTTTGTGCGCGTGCGTTGTCTGCAAGGTGTCTCGCCAGTGTTCTTCTAAGAAGTACACTCTGAGTAAGACAGAATGTCCCTTAAAGTGAATAACATTAAAGGAAATGGACTAGACAACCTGATCGAACTGTACGTCGAATTAAAGAGATTGCACGCGCGCGCGTATGTCTGTTTGTACACCAGGTTCACACTAATTGAGAAATCCCAAACTTATCAGACCTTTCCAAACTACTTCCCCTCTCTCTATCCCACCTCCACACAGAGCACCGATGAAACGATGAGTTCCTCCAGTCCTCTATCCAACGTACTAATCATACCCAGAAAGCTATATACTATGGTCTAGTCCCAGAGAGACCACCAGGTAACAAATCTCTACCTTTATCCATATCTACCTCCACACCAAACCAACGCACGCTGCTCTACACTAGTTCCAGCTATAAAATCTAATTTATAGGCATCGTCAGGTACTAAAACTAGTTATTAAAATTAATACTTTTAAAATAAAAATAATAGACGTGCTTAAATAATAAGATGGAACAGTTTTTCCTAACAAGTCGTGTTTATTAGGGACATTTTCTGCCCAAATCAATATTCTTCTGATATCCTATCACATAGTTCTTTCACGAATTTCCAAATTATCTCCAAAAAATTGAAAGAACAGGATCCGAAAAAGGATTAGCTCGGTGGTTAGTGCATTGGACTTCTATACCCTTAAATTTCTTCAAGAACCTAATCATGGTTTCGATGAAGACAGTATTGCCCTACAACGAGAAGAACATAAAGCAGAGGTCGCCAAAGTGTTCTATATAGACCCCAGGGGTCTATTTAACAAAAGTAGGGGTCGATCTGAGCCATCGGGTCGATTGGGGGTTCTTATTGATAATTACTTATTGTTTAATAGATATTAAGGTACTTAAAATTTCAACATTAAGATATTTTTCATAAAACTGCTGTTACACAATGTAAAATTACTTTAATAATTGTTTAAAATCATAAAATAAATGTACAAACACAGAACCTAATAGATAGTTTTATTTTAATTAACTGAAAGTTACAGTGGAACCTCGCATAACGAGCACCTCGCTTAACGAGTAATTCGCATAACGAGTAAAACAAATTGATTCTTATAGCGAGCGATGTTTCGCATAACGATAGTTTTCTAATGAAATTTCGCTGACGTGTTTTCCTCAGCCAGTAAGCGGCCGGTGGGCGTGACCAGACGGAGTGGGGCAGTCGCAGTTAAAAGGGGCAGACACAGCTGGAGAAGTCAGTTTTTGAAGTCAGTTTTTAGTGAGTTTTTAGTCTTTGAGAGACGGTTTGGAAGTGATAGTTCGCGAGAGAGTCAGTGTTACTGAGTGCTTCAGAAAAAACTTTACAAAATTATTGTGTTTATTTTGTTATCCCTCTAACAAAATGGCTTCGAAAAGAATTAAAATAACGTTAGAATTGAAACGTAAAATCATTGAGAAACGAGAAGATGGTGTAAGTGTGGCTGATCTAGCACGCACCTACAATCGATCAACATCAACGATTTGCACTATTCTCAAGAATAAAGACAAAATCAAACAGATAGATGCATCAAAGGGCGTTACAAGAATGTCTACGCAGCGGTCACGTATCCTTGATGATTTGGAAAGATTACTTCTCATTTGGATAAATGAAAAACAATTGCAAGGCGACACTATAACCGAACAAATAATCTGTCAGAAGGCAAAACTAATTTTCACTGATCTCCGTACGAAAACTCCAGGATCGTCAACAGACGAAAAAGAATTTAAAGCAAGCCGTGGGTGGTTTGAAAAATTCAAAAAAAGAACCGGCATTCACAGCGTTATGAGGCACGGTGAAGCAGCAAGTTCCGATAAGAAGGCAGCTGAGAACTACGTCAGCGACTTCAAAAAACTTTTGATTTCCGAGGGTTACTTGCCACAACAAATTTTTAACTGTGACGAGACAGGTCTCTTTTGGAAGAAAATGCCCAAGCGAACCTACATAACAGAAGAAGAAAAAGCATTACCCGGCCACAAGCCCATGAAAGATTGCCTCACGTTCCTGTTTTGTGCTAATGCAAGCGGTGACTTGAAAATTAAACCATTGCTGGTGTATCATTCGGAAACTCCACGAGCCTTTAAGAAATGCAACATCCACAAGAACAAACTAAATGTAATGTGGAAAGCCAATAACAAGGCTTGGGTGACACGTGACATTTTTGTTGAATGGATAAATGAAGTGTTTGGTCCTTCTGTGAAAAAATATTTATTGGAGATGAATCTGCCGCTCCATGCGTTGCTTGTACTGGACAATGCTCCCGCTCATCCTCCAAGTCTACAAAATGATCTTCTTGACGAATTTCAATTTATCAAAATTCAATATCTGCCTCCTAATACTACACCGTTACTTCAGCCTATGGATCAACAAGTAATTTCCAACTTTAAGAAACTGTACACTAAAGGTCTCTTCGAACATTGTTTTGAGGTGACTGAAGAGACAAACCTTACTTTGCGAGAATTTTGGAAATACCACTTCCATATTGTTACATCCCTCAAGATAACCGACAAGGCGTGGGACGGGGTTACCAAAAAAACTCTAATTTCTGCATGGAAGAAGCTCTGGCCTGAAATCCTCGTCGAATCTGGTTTTGAGGCGATTGAATCCGAACCTGTGGAATCTCTAGATAATGAAATTGTGTCTTTGGCCACGGATATGGGATTGACAGTTGATAAAGATGATATTGATGAGCTTGTAGCAGATCATAGTCAAGAGCTATCCACAGAGGAACTTGTTGAGTTGCAACACATTTCACAACAAGAATTGGTGGAAGAGAATTTATTAGACAAAGAGGAGAAAATATCAGAGGAACAACAATCTTCCAGCGCAATAAGAGAAATGTTGAAAGCATGGGAAACTGTTGCAACACACGTAGAAAACTATCACCCGAATAAGGCTGTGGCTATGCGATCTATAAATTTATTTAATGATAATGCTGTGTCACTTTTGAAGACATTTTGAAGCGACGGCAGAAACAAGGAACATTGGACAAATTTATAATTAAAAAGGATTAATTATGAATGTACATATTTATCTCAATTAATATATGTAATTTATATTATATTACATCATATGTACATATGTATATAATTTTTTCGAAATAAATGTTATAAAAAAAAATTTTATCAATATTTTTTTTGCATGGAACCAATTATCCCCTTTTATTTTAGTTTAAATGAAAAAAATTGTTTCGCTTAACGAGTATTTCGCTTAACGAGTAAGGTTCTGGAACGAATTATTCTCGTTAAGCGAGGTTCGACTGTACTATTATGGGGGTCGATGGAGATTTCGAAAAATTATATACGGGGGTCCATGATCAAAAAAGTTTGGCGACCTCTCACATAAAGTACGTATTAATTGTTGCAGCATATCTCTCTCTGCCTGCATGAACCATTCCATTGGTTTAGAATTTTCAAAGAGGCAACTTCGATTGAAAAGTTTCAGAGTTCTAAAACTTTGAATTTAAAGATATTTTTAAAAACCACATCGAAATGAACACATCAAATTTAAAGGATATTAAATCGTTTTAATTTTAAAAGACAAAATCGAGAAAAAATGTTTGCTTATAATAAATATAAGATTATATCTTGATTCAAGTTTAGTGATTGATTAAATTAGGAATTAACTTAAATCCGCATTTTGCTAGCACTGTTCGTCGTTAGCTTTCTGATCCTAGATAGATACAAATAAATTGGATGTCCCCAATCAGGTGGACTAACTATAACTATAAAACAAAAATAAAATTTGTCAAAATAAAAATAGAAATTTCAACCATGATATTGCCAATTCCAACTGATATTTAAAGAATCTAAACCAGCGGCAACATCTCAGAAAAGATCTCCAAGACCTTGTAGCGGAGATTTTTTTTTTTTACCGACAGAAAGAGGAGGAAGAGGAGGAGGAGTGTGGCCAGCAAACCGCAGTTCATTGCCTTCTTGATCTGACATCTGAATATCCTAGTGCTTTAAATAAACAAGAGTCTGCGATTTAAAAAGAAAAAAGACCATATTGTAAGTAAGCAAATATAACTAAATTGACTTTGAAACCTTCATTTTTTGTTCTAATTTCTGTCAGCTGTCAAAATATTATTGGCAGTAATTTCATTCTATGTAGTTGTGCTGCTATTTTGCCGCGGTAAAAACAAAGAGATTTCGGTAAGATCCTTTTAAAGATGAACCAAAGCAAAATTGTAGGGATATACCGGTACTGAAGTTAGTCACAGTCGTTCTCCTAATAGCTGGAACTGTAACTCCCACTTTGTTTTCCTCTGCTGGACTCAACTAACTTCTTGCAGAGAGTATAAAAACAGAAAAGAGTTGGCTTGTGATTGGTTGAAATAGAAGCGAATGAGTTGCTCGAAAGCTCTACTAAGGACATCCAGGTGGAAGAAGACGGTAGATTGCGTTGGCAGCAGGATGTCGAGAGGCGGATTTGACGAAGATGGGCTTCAGTCAGTGCAGAAGATAAGCCAAGGACAAAAATGGATAGACCCGTCTGCTAAAGGAGGCCAAGGTCCTGCAAGGTATACATCCAGAGGCTCTGTATAATTGCCAACATTATTATACGAGGGTCATTCAATAAGTAACGAGACAAATTACTACTGCTCAAAAACAGCTAAATTGATCCGTATGAAACTTTCAGGACATAAAGTTGGCAACCTTGCGATGACATCTGATCAGCTGTTCAATTATATTTTGTAAACATAATCTCATATTTACTCAGTTAACGATGGCGAGTCCGCTCGAGAATTGCACCGTGGAAGAACAACGTGCCGTGATCAGATTTTTAGTCGCGTAAGGTGAGAAAGGTAGTAAAATCCACAAAAGAATGTTAAAAGTGTACTGAGACAATTGTTTGAATCGTTCGAACGTTTACAAATGGGTAGAACAGTTTCAAAGTGGCCGTACAAAAGTTTCTGACGAGCAACGCAGTGGACGACCGATCGAAGTTGGGACTTCCTCTCTCGAATCTCGGATTGACGCGTTAATTCGGGACAATAGGCGTATCACCGTTGAACTGATAAGTGAAAAAGTAAACGCGAGTGTTGGAACTGTCCATAACATTATTCACAACAAGCTGCAGTATAAGAAAACCTGTGCGAGATGGGTGCCCAGACAACTCACGGACGCTCACAAAGAAACCCGGCTTCAAATCAGTCAACAGTTGAAAAATCGATATTCGACTGAAGGAGAAGGTTTTTTCAAAAGAATTGTAACGTGTGATGAAACATGGATCCACCACTATGAGCCAGAGTCAAAACGACAGAGCCTTGAGTGGAAAAAATTCAGGACCCAGCCATCTGCCGGTAAAGTCATGCTTACAGTATTCTGGGATTTTCAGGGGGCCAATTTATTGTGATTTTCTTGAAGGCCAAAGAACAATCAACAGCCAGTACTACTGTGACATGCTGGAAAACAAGATAAGACCTGCCGTGGGCTCTTGACTGAAGGCGTGATTTTGCTTCATGACAACGCCCGTCCACATACGGCACAGCTGACGAAAGAAAAACTTCAGAAACTGGGATGGGAGATCCTTCCACATCCCCCCTACAGACCTGACCTCGCCCCATCAGACTTCCATCTGTTTGGACCCCTTAAAGATGGTCTACGAGCGATACATTTTCGATCCAATGAAGAGGTAAAAAATCAGGTGCAAAAGTGGCTTCGAGATCAACCCAAAGAATTTTATGCCAAGGGCATTTACAAATTAGCAGAAAGATGGGACAAGTGTATAAGTGTTGCTGGGGACTATGTTGAAAAGTAACCAAAGTTTTATACTGATTCAATAAACCGTTTTTGAGCAATAATAATTTGTCTCGTTACTTATTGAATGACCCTCGTACAATCCCAAACAAAATAAATAAATAAAATATCTTAATCTTGTCATTGAACGTAAAGTTATAATTCAGAATCTTTACTATTATAACCGTAAATTTGTATTTCTTTAAAATTATTTAATAAATTTTTAAAATATTATTTAAATTAAAAACACTCATAAACAATTCTGCAGACACTTTGGGAACAATATATTGGCAAGAAACATTCTATAGACAACACCTTTTAAACACATTTAAATTATTACCATCGCTTCTAATTTTATAGAACTGTTAACTAATTTACCTGCTGGTTGATGTAAATAATTGTTTTTTGTATTATTAAATTTATTTCTACAACAAAGAGGGAGTATGGGAGCTATCCTATAAGAATACTTTTATTTTTACAAATTAATTAGGTAAATAGGGCGTTAATAATTAATTTATTTGAACGGGAATTAATATTATTTATCTTGTCTATTGAAAATTTGTTATTTATCATTACAATAAGGATGTATTGTTATTCAACTTCTTCTTCTTATAGTTCTTTTTATAGTTTCAAAGCTTTAGTCGCATGAGTAATTGTCACACATTTCTGCATGAATGCCTGAATTCTTCTAATACGATACAGCAAAGACTCTGAACAGAGACCATCTTTGATGATCAGATGATAATCAGGTAAACGCTATCGCGACCAGAGGCGCTGCGCCATCTTAATTAACTGATAAAGTCAGCGATATTATCTAGTAATACGGATCTAGTAAAAATAATCCAATTCCTAAAATCTTTTATCACAGATTGTTGGGCGTTTAAATTGATTCACCGATGAATGAGTAGAAATGTTTAACCTTAAAAGTTTCCACGGATATGCTTCAAAATGACAAAGGGTGTGCAAATGGTAGGTTAGCTGTGGAGGCGGCAGTGTCATGTAGATCATGGAAATCATGGATACTGTCCTGACTGACTCTGCTCTTCATGAAGCATACTCCCAGCACAAAACTGGGACAGAAGTGGACCTATGTGTAGCATTCTGAATACAGATAATTCAGGCTCCTGAATACAGATAATTGGAAAAGGATATACAAGAGGCGGCCGGAAACGCGTTAGCTGGAAGCTGACGGTGATACATCCGGTTAGAGCGGTACACATCCCCCATTAGTGTTTGCATAACATTTCCCCACCGCGTTGCAAAGCGGTGACTCTGTATCAAAAGCAGACAATTTACTTCCATCAGTTAGTCTCTCCATAGTTTCAACAACATCGTTCCTCTCTCTCACTAACTGCACCAAACACGAAGCTAACCCAGAGTCACAGAATCCACACGATTGTACTCAATGGAAGCTTTAAACACTTAACTTCATGAACTTAACGAACAATAACTTCCAATACTACGTTCCTATCGTTTACAAATTGGCCAAACACAGCGGCATTGTCTGCGAACACACATACATTTGCCCTTCCCTCGCTAAGTCAGCAATCTGAACTCAGAGCTACTTTCCAATCCTTCCAATATTTAGAGCAACTTGAAGTTCGGGAAATCTGATTGACTATGGAAAAATCCTGTATTTATCGCCAGGTTTTTTCTTCTAGTCATCTTCTGCTGTTTCGTTTCTCCTTTCAAATATTTGTCAACCAAATTTTCAAGTTTTTATGTAGTTCAGGCGGGGGCTTTACGTCCAACTACCAATTAGGTGTCGTGAACGGAGGCGACTAGCAAACATACTTTACTGTGAATTTCTTTTTATTAACCACTAAATAAAATCAAATGCCTAAAACCGGGGAATCGAACCCAGGACCACAATACATATTAGCTTCGCAGGTCTCGCCTCTAATCACTCGGCTACCGTTTTTATGTAGTTTAATAGAAATACAAAGAATTAGTCTACAAATAGTTCCAACAATAATTGTAGAATTTTGTTGTCCTTCTCCTTTCTTGGCCTTATGGTGATTCCAAACTAGCCATCATGCAGAGATTGGTTTTTATGTGGTGGGTGGTTTGTCTGTTAGTATGTATAGTGTTAAAGTCACTGTCCGTGTGGTTGCGTGAGAATTATATTTTAATGTTATTTGTCCTAATGTATTTATAAAAGTCTGGGTAAATGTTTAGGTAAGTCAGTATATAGTGTTTAAGTTGGCCGGAAGTGGCCAGTTCGTCTGTAATATGGCCTTCCACAGCTTGGTCCCTACCATTCTTGTTCTTGCTGCAGGCCAAGATGATATGATTGGCTTTGGATACTGATTCCTTGTCACAGGAGCATATGGGAACTATTTGAATGCCAATATTCGTGCCAAATGATGAGGAGAGTAATTGAATCTCAGTCAGCTCATGGTGCAGTAAAATCCTTTGTTTTCCGCAAACGCTTCAAACCATGGTTTAACCGGTATGAAGGATTGTATAGAGGAGTAGAATTTTCCTTTAACTGTTTTCGAGAAAGAGTAAATGTCAGACCATTTTTTTGTACCAGATTTGTTTTTTGAAGTTTTTTTAGATTTCAGTGATTAGAAAAATTAATACAAAAAAAAAGCAAAGAAACTACTGAAGCTGCAAAATGCAATTTTAACAGACAATAGATCGTTTCCGACGTAAGTAGGGTTGTGTGAACAATGCGTATGTATATATGTATATGCTACTGTGTTGATAAGAAATATAACAACAACCAGCTACTCCACCAAGATATGGCGGCCGACGACCACAGCGGCACCAGTATGATGATGGTAGGTGTGGCAAGAGCTAGGAGATGACAAACTGGCTATAAAAGATGGAGGGCATAACCAGAAGCTTATACTGAAAGTAGAAGATGTAATGACAATAGTTTTCTTCACCCACACAATACAACTGGATTTCACGCTAGCACAACTCTAACCAAGTATATATATATATATGTATATAATATCTCTGATCCAGACAAAATACAACAACCAGCGGCCCCCCCGTCTCATCATTTCCACATACAGCAGACAATTCCCTCCACTGTAGCCTTGACCAGAGATATGGGATAACACTTAGATAGCCTAGGATTATATTGACAGGGTCAAAAGGCTCAATGCCTATTGTAAATTATAATAATTATTATTCTCCATCATCCTAATGAACATAACATTGATCTCTATAATAACTCAAAGAGACAGGACAATTGAATACAGATGTTAGACATTAAATGCAGGCAGTGAATCCAAGGCCTTCTATATATTAATAGAAGATGCTAAAAGGATGACCTACAAAATGATTAGATGAATGATTAATTCACTACAATTATCTTTTGACAAATGTCAAGTAATTGTCAGTAGATTTGGTGTAGGAGGAGTAGTCGTTAAAAAAGAGTAAAGTCACATTCTAAAAACAAAATTGAAAACGAATGGAACAAATTAACCTCGCGTCTCCCCTCAAATTGAATGGTTGGTGTAAAGCACTCGCATATATTTTTCTTACAGCAACTGACGTAATAAAAATTTTTTGAAATCTATTTGTGCGATAAAATTGCTAAAAATTACAAAACTGATAACGGAAATTAAACCCCATACACTCGAGATTGAATTCTTCTTCTTCCTTTGGCGCAACAATCCTTGCAGGACCTTGGTCCCTACTTTAGCAGGAAGTCCGTGGCTTTCCTTCTCCACGATCTGACGTCCCCTTCTTCTGCAGATCCGCCTCCACATCCTGCAGTCAACACAATCTTGGCCAACCTCTAGAACTTCTAACACCTGGGTGTCCTTCATAGATCTTACAAGAGGCTTTTTCCACACTCATTCTGTGTCGGTGACCCAACCATCGTAACCTTTCCACTTTTATGACAGCCACAAGAGTCCTCTTCTCTGTGCTAAGTACAAACTATTTCTAAAACAATTGGCTAGACTGAATGACGAGTAGAGTAACGACGTGAAGAGAGTGTAAGAATGAATCCTCAGGAAGTGAATGCAATGTCTGGATGCGATTGAGTGCCCCGAGCGGTGGTCTGGTGTCCTTATACAGGGTGTACAGTAAGGAGAGGTCGAAACTTCTGGAGGTGATTCAACAGCTCAAATGCAATAAAAAATATTCTATTCACTTTGACTCGATTCTCATTAGTGTCCAAGATATTTTGCATTTTTAACTTTTCCGTCGATATTCGCGTTTTTCACCATAAAAACGGCCATAACTTTTCTATCCTTTATCCTACAACAAATCTACTTATTCCAAATGAAAGAACATTAAATTTCCTATAAATCTGCTTAACTCAGAGCCTTAAAACGTTTCTTATAACAATGAAATGTTTACTTAAATGTCACAAAAATTCGTTCTCGATGATTTCTGTTAAAATTTTCAACTGTATTTTTCCAATGATTAATGAATCACGGAGTCACCCAATTACAAGAAAAGTTGTGTATTTATTGAGCTTCAAGACCATATAGAATTTTTGTTTTTAATATTACGCTAACCCGAACAGAGTGCAAATGCAAAAAACTGGGGATGTTGCGTAACCGACTTTTCACTGATATCAAATTATTAATTCACTCGTATGTCAATTTTTGGAGAAGCAACAAAAAGAAAATTAACCCTTTTTTAGTTTTGAACAATTATTATTTAATAAAACGGAAGTAAAAAATACAGTAGTAATTAAACACAATAGAAATTAAAGTAAAAATTGCATTGTTATAAGAAACGTTTTGATTTGGAGGTGAAATGCAAAAAACTGGGGATGTTGCGTAACCGACTTTTCACTGATATCAAATTATTAATTCACTCGTATGTCAATTTTTGGAGAAGCAACAAAAAGAAAATTAACCCTTTTTTAGTTTTGAACAATTATTATTTAATAAAACGGAAGTAAAAAATACAGTAGTAATTAAACACAATAGAAATTAAAGTAAAAATTGCATTGTTATAAGAAACGTTTTGAGGCTCTGAGTTAAGCAGATTTATAGGAAATTTAATGTTCTTTCGTTTGGAATAAGCAGATTTGTTGTAGGATAAAGAATAGGAAAGTTACGGCCGTTTTTATGGTGGAAAAAGGCTACTATCGACGGAAAAGATAAAAATGCAAATATCTTGGACACTATTGAGAATCGGGCCAAAGTGAATAGAATATCTTTTGTTGCATTTGAGCTGCTGAATCACCTCCAGAAGTTTCGACCCTGTATTATACATTTTCGAACTAAAATAAGCGGTAGGCCAAAACAAAAATTTAATAAAATATAAGGAAATATAAATTTAGGGAACAGAAATGTAAGACAAAGTATAATAAGAGTAGTCAAAAATAATTCAAGAGAAAGAGTGGAAATAGCAGAAAGGACTAGAAAATTAAAATTTTTCTCTTGAAATATAAAACTAAGAGAAAGAAGAGGAAGTGACAAAGAACGGACGAAAGTGGTTGAAGGCAGTGGAAATAAGAATATTGCCCTGATGGCTGGGTGTGTATACAGATGTCTTTACAAGCAGCACCCTGATAGCATCCCCGCTAGCAACAAATCATACCATATCTGCCTCATTTTCAGGATGTTTATTTTAGCAAGAAACTTCATGCGTTAACAATAACGATATATCTTAAATTATCATTTATATACACCTCTTCCTTTTTTATGCGCATAATTTTATTATATTACAATTTTTTGATATTAAATTGGAGAGGAGTTTATGACAGTAATAAAAAATCTGGTGTGTTTTTGGCCAATCATATTCTTAAAATTTATAACCTCAAAAGATATTTGATTATTATACTGTTGGCAAAACTGTTAATTACAAAAAAGAAAATTATCGATACCTAAAATGATACAATTAACGGTCAGTATTTCATTCCGAGTTTAAGTTCCACTTTAACCCCCTCAAAAAATGCTAAATTTTTGTGTATTTCAACTATATTCTGACAGACAAAACTGCGTTATAACTCTAAAGTTACAATTGATTACTTAATTGATTATTCTATAACAGTTATGGACCTAATATGACTGTCCGGTAGGACAGTTGTATAAGGGTTGATCGTCAAAAAAACTGCACGAAAAGGCGTAACGTTGAAAAACACCCAACTTTGACAATTTTTTTCTCTTTTTCTATAAAAGATAAAATTCCCAAATTTTCTTTATAATATAGGGCAAATCCTCCTTTATAACTCGTAATTTTTTTTGCAGCAACCCAGATCTAATAGATTTGGAAGTTGCTGAAAATGGGGAAAAACGACATTTTCAAAAATTGATCTTATTTTTACTTTTTTTTTTTTTTTTAAATAAACAACGTAGCGCCTAAACGCGTGAACCGATTTTCATGAATGAGGTGTCTAAATAATAATAATCATTAAAACTTCCAGAAAAAAATTTCAGAAACCTTTTTTTAAGATAAAATTTTGAAAAAAAATTGTGAAAAAATCCACTCTGTAAAAAAGGACTTCCGGTTTTTTGATTTGCATCAAAAACTTTTAATTTTAGAAATCTATTTAAATCCTCCATAATGATAAAATTTGGATCTGACACATAAAACGGAAATAGCACTTTAGAGAGAAGCCCAATCATCATCCTCAACCAAAAAATGCCCCTCATCCAAAAAAAAAAAAGGGGATGCTATTTTCTTGGGGAAGAAAAAAGAAGTAAATATGCGTAGTTTAAAAGAAGTCCTTTGACTCGTTTCCTTTAAAACCTCAAAAAAGGAAGTAAAAAAAAAATGCAATAAAAATGGTTGAGATTTTAATCGACAAGCTCCTATACTCGTAGTAGGGACTCATTTTAGATTTAATGTTTCATCTTGTAATTTTGAGTCTCCTGAAAATTAGTGGAAACTCTAATTTCAAAACTTTGGCAAGCTCAAAAAAAAAAGAAGCTCAATTTAATTAAATAAATAAAAAAGCCATTTATTGAGCTAAAAAAATATTTAAAGTTTTTAACAAGTAATACAGCTTTAATTGATTAGCTCAAATCAGCCGGTGAGACTGAGGCCTCTTCTTAATGAAGGTGAATGGATACACCTTTTGCAAACTAAACATATTAACATATTAATATTACATTAACAACATAACCCAATATAAAACTTAATATATTGAAATTACACTCATTTTTTATAATATATACTATAATATTTTACTGTTATTATAATTATTAATTGATTATTAGATAATATTACTTAATTATTCTTTTTGTCCAAGAGGTTACCCTAAGAGTTGCCATTTCTATCTATTACTAAGTTCTTCCACTCTTGTCTATACCTAGCACATCTCATCCAATTTGCTGAGCCACACCTCATTTTAAATTGCGAGTCCCATCCGAAGTTTTGGTCTACCCACTTTCCTTAATCTGTCTCTCTTGGATACCAGCTGATTATTTCTGTGGACCATCTTCCAACTTCTCTTCTGCTGATGTGGCCTGCCCAATTAGATTTCAGTTTCCATACTCGTGTCTCCAATATCTGAAATGCCTGATTGTGCTCTTATCCAGCTGTTCCTCTTCTTCTTCTTTCAAGGAAATATTCAGCGCTATCTTCTCCACTTTTCCTTACGGCGACCCTTAATTTTTCTACAATTTCTTTTTTTTTTAATATCCAAGTTTCCTCCTCCGTAGGTTATGGTCGGAAAAACATACTTTTCTTTTTATTTTAATTTGGGATAGTTTTGCATTTCACCAGAGAATAATAATCAATGACGATTGCTCACAAGAGAAATTAAGAAACCTGCCGATTACACTTCCAATATTACAACAACCCTAAACTGGATGAAGTTCCGGCCCAATTGTACCGGAAAGACAAAGTCGCGCCTGGTTATTAATAAAAAAAAACATTACATTTACAAATACTAGTCGAACAAACGTTTATCTTAATAATTATTAACAAAATCTACTTTTCCAAGATAACCATCCAGGAAATTAGAATCGTTTAGTGGGTGTCATTGAAGTAATCTTCCCGTCTGATGGATTTCTAAATTTAAAAACTAAATGAAATCATATGCCTTTATTGGAGCAATGAATAAGATCAACTAGTGTCTCCAATTTTATCGTCAAGGTAACCGTAGTCGCCATGTTTCCAATTAAACAAAATTCTTCTTTAACTTATTTAAACAACTAATAAATAAAGTAATGTCTATTTTAATTTATTGATTTATTTTTAAAGGGCAAGGTAACGTCTAATTTCACTATAAACTACTAATTTCTGATATAAACTAATAAATTTAGGCAAAGCTCGGGAATCGAACCTTCATACATCCTGGGCTTTGTAAGCTACGTCTCTTGAACATCTGGTCTAAGCTGTAATCATTACAAATAATTATTGGGAACTTTAAATTCACCCACAGCCGGGTGATAGAGACAAAATCTTGAGGTTAGCGCTTCCCACGTGTACCAAAACAATGGAAATCATAGTACCACGATCAAAATATAATACGCTACAAAAAGATAAACTACAGGGCCACCCGCTCTAGGGATAATGCAAGCATAGTGCATTATCCGTATGTTTCCTAAACCACTAGCTTTTCAGCAAATGAGAGAGCACTCCTTTTAAAAATCCGTGGTCAACTAGCGCCTTGAGGGTTTAAAAAATCCCTAACCCCAAAAATAGCCGGAAAGATACAAGAGGCATTTGCAAGAAAACGGAACTCCTTTGCCATGGCTGGACGATCTCCAAGATGACCTCTCTCCAATGGGTGTTAGACAGTGATTGAATGAAGAGGATATACAGCAGAAGCTTGTGGACTAGTGTCCGGATTGTTGAGGACTATTAAGCCGTAGATAGATAGACATATATACAGGAATTCCAACGAATACAAATAGGGTGCATTATTCGTACAAAACTAGGTTACAAAAAATGCAGTTAACTTTTTAACTGACCTCCACTTACAAAATAAAATAGGTCTTAAGACTGCAACTGACTCTTTTTTAATTAAAAAATAAATTAAAAACACCAAGACAAGTAAAGAAGACTGCATGCGTACAGAAGCTGTGATCTAATGAAAGTAAGTTGAATCATATCAACAAGTAAATCGAAATTATGTCATATGATTCGCTATGCGAACATGATCCGCATTATAATGTCCTTGAGAATGAAGCGCACTAGTTTAAATAAAAAAAAAATCATTAAAAGACCAACATAATCAGTATGATTGTGCCCATGATGATTTTTTATTAAAGACGTATATTTATTTGCACAAAGAACTATATTTACTAAACGGGATTTATTATTATAATATGTATATACTCTGTAAAACTTCATTTTATTTATTGAACATAGGAAATGACGTCTACGGTATGTGTAAGACTGTTTATTCAAAGACGTTCTTCCGAGTTCAAAACATTAGTTTGGAAAATTAGCCCATTTTGTTGGACGAAGGAAGATCCCCCCCCAAAAAAGAAATGATTAAGATCAGGTACTTCACTTGCTCAATAGAGATGATATATCGCTTATAAAGTAAGAAGAGAATAAATAAACTTTGGCTCACGACAATAAGCTTTACCAAACTGAAGAAATTTTATAAACTTCCAAATTGGAATTAAAATAAAAAAACAAACCAACAGAAAGGTTACTGAACAGTAATCTTACTTTTCTTTACTTCCTAGTATAGGCAGGTAGGAGAAAATAGGAGTAGACCGTCGAACTTGGTGAAAAGGAGCAACTTTGAGCACCCCCTAGGGCGCCATATGTATAGAGTTTGGTTTGGCAGAACAATATAACAAGAGCTTAACCTCAGTAGGTTCCCAAAAAATAAAAATAAATAAATAAAAATATCAATGAAACCTTGATTAGATTATTATCTGCAATGACGATTCGGTTCTAGTAAAAATTAGTTCCTGAAGTCTTTCTAAACACTCACACCCGTGGGTTCCCCCTTTGAAGTGGTTAAACATCGTGAACTGAACACCCACAAATACTCAAAAAATTCTCTTAGTTCTAAGTGCCCTAAAACTTAGGAGCCCCCTCATTTCTTCCAAGAACTGATAAGAGGCTTATATTGATAACGAAATTGTTAAGAATTGAATGTGGAAGGGGGGGGAATCCCCCGGAGACGAAATACGAGTAATAGGGACGACAAAGTACTTTGATGATCACGATGGCCGTTGTAGCAAAGTATCTACAAAACTTTTTAGGGAATAAGCGCGTTTATTTATCCCTAAATATATTAACCTTTTTTTTCCTTAATAAAAAATATATAACAAGAGATTAAGACAAAACCATGATCTTCATCAGATCATCAGTCAGACTGCAAATTTGTGATAGAAATTGAAAAAAAGAACTCTGTTTCAAATATCTCTAATCTCATTGAAGATGATGGTTCCTCCTCAATTTAAGAAATAAAGCAAAGAATGGGTAGGACAGTTGTGTAAGGGGTTGATCGTCAAAAACTGCATGAAAAAGCGTAACGTTGAAAAACACCCAACTTTGACAATTTTTTTCTCTTTTTCTATAAAAGATAAAATTCCCAAATTTTCTTTATAATATAGGGCAAACCCTCCTTTATAACTGTAATTTTTTTGCAACAACCCAGATTAAGTAGATTTCTAGAAATACGTTGCTGAAAGTGGGCAAAAACAGCATTTTCAGAAAATGTTCTGGTTACCTTTTTTTATAAACAACGTAGCGTTTAAACGCGTGAACCGATTTTCATAAATGAGGTGTCATTCGATTCAGAAATTCATGTAGATGTGTCTTTTTGTGGGTCTCAACGCTGTACATTAAGTTAAGAATGAATGATCCAAATGAAGTGATAATATACTCAACAAAATGTAGATTTGGAGTAGAGAAATGCCTAGTAACTAGTATATCTGGCTACAACTCTTAACTTACTACAGAAGAAGAGCTTCGAGAGTATCCAGACTTGAGAGAAAGAGGTGAAAGGTACTAATTTGAGAAGAGACTAGAATTCTTTGGGTACCTTTATGGACTAGGAGAAAATCCATTAATAGATTTGGAAATGGTTGGTAGAAAGAAGAGAGAAAAACCAAAAAAGATGGATTTATTGGAGAAAATAAGTTTTTGAGCTGAGGAGACACGTCACAGAGAAATTTATTTATATAACGCAGTAACTTTCCAATTAATTCTATTGGATCAATTATAAATTGAAGGCCACCCGATAATTAGCCACTTGGCTAATCGACAAGGATCGATCATTCCATAGCTTTTTTTTTGATCCAATATAACAAACATGTACCGTTAATATGAACAGGTGTCATTGAAAAATGCGACTTTCATTTCTACTAAAAGCCCTTGAACGATGGCCCTAAATATTTAGTTTAATTAAATTTGCTAAAATTTATTTCAAATAAAAATTTCACAATATAAAAGGCAAGGACAGATTCCTAATCAAGGTCGTTTTGGATGTGGTATAAAGTGGAGTTGATTAAAACTATGTACAGAGATATTCTTGTAGGAATGTAATAATATAAATACAGTTAGTTCTAAAAATAGATACATTAATGTGGTCATTCTATATTATACATTCAGGGGTTTAAAAAGATTATGGATTACATTTTATGCAAATAGATAAATGCATGTATGTTAGTTAATTTATAAGAGAATAAAACTTCAACATCTAATAAATAATTTAAAGGGTCGTAAAAATCGATAAGCGGACAATTATTATTGTGTGGATTGATAAAATAGTGTTCATCTTCGGCTGATAATTAGATTACGCGCGGGGCGGGACCCTTGCCCCACGGCACCGCAGCTACCAAGAGGCTTATTGTGTCTTCCCTATAAGTCTAGTAGATGAAACCTCCCCTTCTAAGAAGGTTGAGGACTTTCCCTACCAGTTCCTTCTGCGCTATAATCTCCTTTGGTCTCAAGGTACCAAAGAGTTCGTAGCGCAGTCTCTCAACAGATGAGAGGCCGTTTCTTCCTCTTCCTGACCACAATCTGCACATCGGTTCCGAGCTAATATGGCCCTAACTTGTGTGTAAATAATTTAAAGGGTCATACAAAATTATTGTGTGGACTTGATAAAATAGTGTTCATCTTCGGCTGATAATAATATTTACAAAAAACAAAACAAATAAACGTTTAATTAGATACTATCATTATAAAAAGATCCAAGTTTCAAAAATCTTTAACCACTTACCATGCAGAGCGCCGGCGGTTGAAGCGAGCATTGCACGAACTGAGACGAAATTGTTTTGCAGAAATGTGTGCAGTGCCATTGTGGCTGATTTCTTCAATTCAGCTTCCACTTTGGCACCGCAACAACTGTGTCCATCGCCGCATACTCCACTGTCTGCGAACAATGGAACGATATAAATAAAATTAGCTGGAAGGGGGAAAATTCCTAAAAAAAAAAAAAATAAATAAATAAATAATTAATCCATAATTATTGTAATAAAATTTCCGTTTTTTTTTAAACCAATTTTGCAAGAAAATCGTAAAGATTAAAGGAGCTTAACAATCTTATCTTCCTCTCAAATATAAACTTTTGGTGAAAAATCAATTTTGAAAGTTACAAGAATGAAGATGGAAATAATCGAGAGTAATCCAAAGATTAACGAAAATTTATTAAATTATAATTCTGTATCCTACAACTGGACAACCAGCTTCTTAGCAATGGTACAAAACAAGAACTCATCCTGTGAAGAAAATGAAAACTTTAACCATTTAAGGAGAAAGAGACTTTTCCTCTTTTTCCCCCACTTCAGTCACAAGAGAAAAATTTCACCCTTTAAGCATTGAAAAGCACATCTAAATCGATAAACTTCCGGACAAAAAGTTCATCATCATCGAAATCAATAACCTCTTATAAGGTTGGAGGAAGTACAATAGGGAGAAGACCAACTTCCTCCTTTTTCCCAGTGAATACTACCCACTTCCTTCCTCTTCTATTTTCCCTTTCAAGTCTTTCTCCAACCAACCAATCAGAATAAAAACGGCCGTTTTCTTTATACGATCCCCCTTTTGGGCGAAAAAGGAAAAATCTCATTATGCTTTACAGTTCACCGAAAAAAAAAATAAGTTTATACTTATAAAAGAATCTTTTTAAAGGAATCATTGAAGAATCATATACTGACAACTTCTGCCGTGTATATCTTCAGGGAAGAGTGGAAAAATTTAAAATAATTCTAATAGCATTCAAATTATTTTAGCATAAAAGTTTAAACTGAAATTAAATTCTGGAATATTAATTAAAAAGTTGTACCTATCCAGATCAGGTAGTTCTCCAGGAGATATAATGGAATTAATTTCAAAAAAAACCAGCCCAGATAATTAATTTTTCGACATAATAATATTAATATTTTAGAATGAAATCAATAAGTCTAATTATTTTACCAACAATACGATCGTTGAAGCGAATAAAACAGAATTAGAATGAAATAAAGTTTCTTAGAGGATTTAGGATACACTGAAATCCATGCGTAAAACACAAAGATGGAGACTTCCTCCGCAGAAAATTCTAATAGCAGAATTTACCCATGTTAATTTAGACAATGACATCTTTGATACCCAGAAACGTGGACAATATTTCCAGATTCTTGATGTGATAAGTCAGGCAGTCCTAGGATACTTAGAGCTAAAGATCTATTATGCCTTTAGCAAAGGGGAGAAGCCCCCAACTGACAGATCAAGGATCCAAACTTTGAACTGCTAGCGGATAGTGCTGGGTAAAGCCCCAAATTGGGAATCAGGTTCCACCCTGATCTAGTGCATTCCGGCATCAGTCATCCTCGCTTCATTGCGGCCGTTTTCTGACATCGCTCTCTGGGACACTAGGGCGGCCCCACTCGCCAATCTCTTTTTTGTGGCATAACCATTTTCTCCCAAACCTTGACGACATGATAGCCTACCTTTTCTGCCCAGCATAAAATTCCTCATCTCTTTACAGTTCCACCATCTTCCCAACCAAATTAATCCACCTTCTCCAATTCCCTTCTTTAAGTAAGCCATAAATTCTAGGAAGAATTTTGCATTCAGTGGACTGTAACCACCTTTCATCAGTAACATTTCATGTCTCAGAGCACTGTAATACATTTGCGCACCGTCTTAATATCTTACTTCTAATGGGATACATCAATCTAAAGTAGTTCTTTATTGTCACCTTTTACTGGCTAACACCAGGTACTCCAGGTAGCCAATTACTTTAGGCACGTAATGTTTATTACAGATTATCCCCTCCTGATAGCCTATCTGTTTGGACTGGTATAAGACTGCTTAAATATTCTCAATGAATTACATTGCCTCAAATTTCTTGCACTGAGAATCTTCTATAAGAACAGTTAAATTAAAATCTTACGTTTTTTTTTTCCCCCAGTAAATAGAACACAGTTATAAATAAAGATAGATCTGACGTAAACCTTTCAAGGTTCCTGACAAACTAATCTACTATAATTTCGACTGCCTGATAGTCGACAGTTCAGTCGACTCCGCATCTAGTTTTAATTAAACAAAATAATAATAATAATAATAATAATGGAGAAAGGGAAGGGATTAGCTATGAGGTTAGCATACTGGACTCCCACGCGGAGGTCCCGGGTTCGAATCCAGCAGCTGACCCTTAGATTTTCTCTTCCTAGGAGCTTCTTACAGCTCACTGTCCGGTGATGGACAGTGTTGTCTGTAACGAGAGAACACTGTCCGGAGGCCGGCAGTGCACTGGAAAAAGCTCCGGGCGCTAATGACCTCAGCTGTTGATGCGCCAAAAAAAAAAAAAAAAAAAAAAAAAAAAAAAAAAAAAAAAATAATAATGGAGAAAAGTTCAAGAATGATTTTTTTTAAAACATTTTAAAACGTGAGTGTAACATTACATATGAATTAAAACTTCTGAAGGCCGAAACATACCTGGCGAACAAGGAAGAGACAGATCGTGATGCTGTGAAAGGAGGAGAAGATAAACAGATTTAGAAAAGGATGTATTTCGTCATAATTGTAATCGCAATGTTTGTTTTAAAAAAAAAAAAAAAAGAAACTATAAAAAAAATGGAAATAGTTTAATAATTAATTATATAGACCAAATAGTTGCGAAAAATAGTGATGACTCAGCTGCTGGTAATTGTTGATATTTCTTACCGGTAATAAATGAAAAAAGAACCCACGTTGAGGGTAATTTTAACCTTTTTACCTCTAAATAAGCTCCTTTTTTTAAGTTCAATCCAATTAAATTAATTAATCGATTAATCACCAAAAAATTAAATACGAATAAAATTAGAACTGATCAAAAGTAAAGCAATCCCTTTACAAGAAAGGGGATAACCAGTGGAACAGACGGAAATCCTAAGAGAAGAATACTATGACTCATCGCTTCATCCCTTGACAATACTGTAACCTAAAAAGGTTAGAATTATTGGCCAGATATATCCGATATGAAATCGGGGCTAATGTAAAGAATAGTTACCCGGAGGTGTGGCCTGTTTATTTTTAGGGCATGCGCAGTACAGCACACTTACCGTTGAGTTTTTAAACTACTTCCCGCCAATGTTCAATATATTATTTTTAAATTTCTCAACTTCCCGCTAATGTGCTGTATATAATTTGTTTGAATTTCTTACCTATTTATGTTGAGCGCGCATGCGCAGTACACTTACTGCACAGTAACTGCTTCCTTTTTAATGTATTATTAATGTATTATCAGTTCCCACCAGTGCCCTGTTTGTGACTTGAGGTGCCTTTTTTTTGTAACTTCATGAGCATGAGCGTTTTAAATTTGCAGTTTTTTAAAAAAATTAAAGCATGATTGCAGTGTGAGTGAGGATGGAGTAATGAATGTTATAAAATTTTGTATGGATGTTGGTTTGATCAGTAGGAGATATGTATGTCCGAAGTGTGGATGTGATATGAAATTACCAAAAAAAAATAGTGCGATTGATATAGGCATAGGAGTCATTCTTCCAGTGGCGACCTTATGAGAGACTTTCTGGAGGGAGTCCGCCAAGTATACCCTCCTCAGGAAAAGGACTCCACAGAATAAGGTAAGTTTCTTTTGTGTTGTTCTTTGTAATTATTGTAATGAATCTTGTGACTC
The DNA here is from genome assembly GCF_049639745.1 of Rhodnius prolixus. Classification (NCBI taxonomy): domain Eukaryota; kingdom Metazoa; phylum Arthropoda; class Insecta; order Hemiptera; family Reduviidae; genus Rhodnius; species Rhodnius prolixus. The sequence goes on along the minus strand of NW_027411583.1, from coordinate 4,510,597 downwards.
AAATTAAAAAATTAAGGGTGATTAGGTAGGTTAGGAGGGGTGTGTGGAGCCGAAGCCCCCCATTAAGAAATAAATAAATCAGGGGGTGTGGGGACAAAGCCCCCACATAAAGGGGGGTTTAAATAAAATTATCAATCTTAAATAAATAATTCGAAGTGATTCTGATTCGCTGTTACCATACAACCCGCCAGATTTAAATGTAAATATAAAATAAAGAAATAGTTTTATATTTATATTTGAATATGGCGGGTTATATAGTAACAGCGAATCAGAATCACTTCGAATTAGGCCACACCTCCGGGTAACTATTCTTTACATTTACCGAAATCGGATCTAGACAAGAATTAGCCTTAATTAGAAAAAGAAAGAAATCTATAATAAAAAGAAGAACTTACTTTACTGTAAATTTCTCATATTAACTACTAAGTAAAATCCAAGGCCTAAACCCTTGAATCCATTCAGACGACAATTAGAGATTAATGGGCACAGATTAAAATAACAATTTAATCATTTTATTTGCGTAATTTGTTTTTTTTTAAATTTCAATCAGAATTTAATCAGCGAAATTAATCATACTGTTAATCATATGACAATTAATTAGTGAACTAAATTCAAATTTAAACGTTAATCAAACTAAAAAAAATTATGGTTAAATTAATTATAATTAAAATTTTAGTTTAATTTTAGGTGATACTACCTCATAAGTATTTGATTATTAAATTTCTAACCAAACTTCCAATAACAAAAGAAATCAATACACCTGAAGTGCAGTTATAATGAAAAGCTTTTCCTATAACTTACTGTGAATTTCCCAAACGGATTCATTCAAAGCTGATCTAATGGCGTACTTAAGTTTAAATGTCAGTTTGGCTTGTAATTATTTCTCAATTAATAGTTTGGTTCAGAGGGAATGTGTCGCATTCTATCAACATTATTATTAAATTGATCTTTTTATCGTGCAATTCTAAGTTACAAGAAAATTCCATTATCTTCTTAAATTATGGTTAAGAAAAAGTCATGTGAGTGTCCATACGAGATTCTTTTCATGAGAAAGTGAAGTGAAACTGTCGAATATTGGCGAAAACTATTCGAAAACGATCTTAACTTCATAAAAAATTTCTTGAAAATTGAGAATATTTAAAAAAAATAATAATTTGTTAGCATTTTTTCTCAATATCTACTTAAGATTAATATTCTTTCTCAAAAAAACAAAAAAAAGTTAATAAAATATGAGAAAATAATGAAAGATTTAGTAAAATAAGGGAAAGGTAATGTGGGCACCATTGTTACTACGCTTTGGCCCAGCCCATAACTGGTTTTCATTGGAAGGGGCGTGACTAAACTAGAGGTGGGCATGACCCGCCCACCTCTTGCTACCTTACTGCGCTGTGATTGGCTAGTGCTTTAAAATCAATGAAATAATTAATTTAAAATTTTTTTTTCCACATTTCTCCCATAGGTATTTGATAAACAATCGATTTAAGCAAGAAAAACAATTTTCTTTGAAAAATACGATAAATAATATTTCTTTTGGAATAATACTTCATGTTTCACCCAAATTATCGTTAACAGAAACAAAAAAGTTGAGAATTTGTGTTGTTTAATCGTGAAATGGATAAAAGATAAACGGGCATATTGTAGCCTTGTAAGCCGCCATTACATGGGCGGTAGGCTCACTTTACAGTCCAGTCGGTGGAGAACTCTAGTGGCGATTTCAGTAAACAGAAATGCAGTTACTACAGCTTGGCTATTTCTTGATTTTCTTCTCAGTATTTTTTAGGTTTATGAATTGAATTTGCTCGGAAGGTTTTTCAATTTTCAGTTCATGAAATAGTTCCTTAATCATCTTGGTAACTCACAAGACTTTTATAGGTCAACCTTACACTCACATACGACTCTTTAGACTTAAGTAGGACAACCTAACATGCACATTTAACCATGTTGGTAACTCTCAAGACTTATATAGGACTATCTTACACTCATAATTAACCATATAGACGACTCACTAGACCTGTAGAGGACTATCTCACACTCATACTTACCCATGTAACGACTCACCAGACTTTTATAGTACTATCTCACACTCATATTAAAATATGTAGACGACTCACTAGACCTTTATAGGCCTTTCTTAACACTCATATTTAACTATGTTGACGACTTAACAGACGTTTATAGGACTACATTACACTCATATTTTAACCATGTAGACAACGCACTAGACTTATACAGGGGACTATCTTACACTCATATTTAAGTATGTGGTGACTCACAAGACTTATATAGGTCAACCTTACACTCATAATTAACTACGTTGACGACTCATAAAACCTACGAAAATAAACACCTTACATTCACATTCAACAATGTTGGGAGTTAAAAAAATGGATTTAAATATTTCATCGTCTAAAGTAAACACAACTAAATTTCCATCAATTAAAATTCTGATCATTTAATTTTAAATACAATGAGCTGTAAGAAGCTCTAATGCAGAGAAAATTCCAAGGGCCAGCAGCTGGATTCGAACCCGGGATCTCTGCGTGAGAATCCATATGCTAACCGCTTAGCTAATCCCTTCCCTAAATTAAAATCCAATTAAATTAAACTGAATTTATTCACAATCAACTTATTTTTATGGAATATATTTTTTTAATTCCATTGAAATTTAATTGATAAAAATTTGTATCCATCTCTGGTACGATTCTCGTCTTAGACCTTCGATTTTATTTAATATTTAATGAGATGTGGTATTTTGACCTGGTACTGGCTAATCCAAATATAAAATTTCAGCTTCTAAACTTTTTAGCTTTTTGAGATATTTTGTTTTCAGGCAGACAGACGCCTACACTCATTTTCACTTATTATATTTTCACTTTTGTAAATATTTATTTATTTATTTAATTTCTCTATAATCACAGGCCAAACTATTAAGGCCTCTATTTGTACCTGTATTTATTCTTAGGGGACAATTGTCCCAGAATAATAAATTTCTTTTCTATTTCTATTTCTATTTCTACACTCACACACCCGAGTGAGAGAGTGTGTGAGAGAGAAAGAGAGAGAGAGCATTTTCCACACAAAAACCACTTTTTCGAACTCACGGAACCTGAAACCCAATAGTTCCGGTATAAAGTCTAAATCGAAAATTAGACACAATTGCAAAACTTTTTAAGGTTTTTAAGTAAACATTATTTTACAAAATTCTAAAATAATTATTATACAAATAAAAACAATAGTTCAGCGGTTAGTGTACTGGACTCCCATGCGGTGATTCTGGGTTCCAATCCAGCTGCTTGTTACAACTCTGTACCGAGAGAATATTGTTCTCTGAGAACAGCAGTGAAAGAAGCTCCGGACGCGAAAATCCTGTGTTATTGACGCGCCTTAAATTGAATATATACACACATAAATATATCTCTTAAATAATATATGTAAGGCTGAAGTCGAAAATAAAAAACTAACTGTGGCGGGTAAGATAAAGGAATTTGGCGCCAACTATCTGCAAGGCAACTCCCCCTTTATAATGTCAACAAGAAAAAAAGAAAATAAAAAGACAGACTGTAGACTGTGTAAAATAACAGAGAAAAGTATAGGATAAAATGTCCGTCCATAAATTTTACGATCTGACAAGGAAAACGAGATTTCGTCACATCAATCACTAAGATCTACTCTTCAAATATTCTATCTCCAAAAACAACTTTCAGTTTTCATATGTTAATTGCGTTTAAATTGGGAAAAAGCCTATTTTTACTTTAATTATTTCAATTCCATAGGCAAAAAAAACAAATTTTGAATATAGAATTTTTGCAATTAATTCACTGTTTACAAAAAACAATAAAAGTTAGCTTAAAAAGGAAGTGATCAGCTATGTGTGATTCCCATGAGGAGATCTCGGGTTCGAATCTAGCTGCTGGCCCTAACATTTTTTCTTAAATTAAACGATAAAATAAAAACAATAAATGTCCTTAAAAATCTTTTACCTATACCTAATCATTATTTGTATGGCTAATAAACGGTAAAGCAAGGAAGCTCATTGGTAACGATTTGTTTCAAATTTATCTATTACCGGATTGGCATTTGTAATGCTAAGTGATGAAAATTCCAAACGAAATTGTCTTATCACGTTTCGTACTTTGCAGACGGTTTTAGCTTAAGAGAGAGCTGATTTGCCTAGAATAAAGAATCTTCTATTAAATCATTGCTGGATATCTACGAAGTATATGTATCTGTAATATCGTCATCTTTCTTTTCAAGAATAAGGTGGCAGAACTGAGCTCCTGGTTGATATTGGATGCCTTCGAAAAAAATGACCGGATCGGGAGTAGCACTTCTCCTAAAATGAATAAAAACTGACAAAAGTAGAAACTAACTGAACTTTCATATCGATCAGATCAACAGAGGAGAAGAGATACTTCAATTATAATCAATAACAATCGACCAACTTTTTAAATAGTTTTTTAAAAGACTCAATATTTATAAGAAAAAAATAATTAAAATAAAATAAAATAAAATAAACCAAATGGGTTAAAAAGAAACCACTCTAGGCCTTACACGTATTTACCCACCTTAATTCCGTGTGAAGCATCTAAACCGCCAGTAGAAGCGCTCGCGACTCACATCCTTCCGCCACCACTTCATCCCCTCCCTCTCCTCTCCACGTCTGCTGGAAAAGCCCTCTCTATTGAAGATGAATTTCACAGATGATGAAGTTCCATTGGAGCGTAATAATATTCATCCATAAACTCAATAGAGAGTCAATCACCTACTAAATCCAGTTACTCAAATCTCTGCTCACATACCCTAAATTTCCACATATTTCCCAACTACATACCCGAGTGTAAATTGAATTAATTTTAACATCTATTTTTAGAAAGAAGAATTTCCATTGATCTATTATTAGTAAATTGTTGATCAAAAGAAAGGAACTAAATTACATTATTTACTCCTTAGACCGAGAGAAGTGGGTAAGCCAACATCTTCAAGGTGAATGAACATCGACTAAAGAACTCATTTGTTGAGGTTCACGCGAAATACTAAAGGGATCTCTACCGAGGAAGTTTATCACCCCAAGTACAGAACTTGATAGATGAACTGTACACAGCATAACTAATCTTCTAAGCGGAGAGTGCCAACCTAACAGCGCTAACTGTTTTGTTAGCTATAGCTGAGGTGGATGTCGATGACTACAGCCATGAAAACGAGAATTCTGTAGCTACAAATTCATAGGCAAGAGCAAAATATTGTGATATGATTAGGGAGGCTGAAGGGCTGAATAAAATAAAAGATAATATTACTGGCTAAGAATAGAATGGCTAGCATTAACTCTAACTTAGGAACGAGCTTACATTACAATGACAGAAAAACTGAATGACGAGTAGAGTAAGTCCGTGAAGAGAGTGTAAGAATGAATCCTCAGGGAGTGAATGCAATGCCTGGATGCGATTGAGTGTCCCGAGCGGTGGTCTGGTGTCCTTATATAAGGTCGTGAAGAGAGTGTAAGAAAGAATCCTCAGGGAGTGAATGCAATGCCTGGATGCGATTGAGTGTCCCGAGCGGTGGTCTGGTGTCCTTATATACTCTAAATATAAACTATTTCTAAAAGAATTGGCTAGACTGAATGACGAGTAGAGTAAGGTCGTGAAGAGAGTGTAAGAATGAATCCTCAGGGAGTGAATGCAATGTCAGGATGCGATTGAGTGTCCCGAGCGGTGGTCTGGTGTCCTTATATACTCTAAATATAAACTATTTCTAAAAGAATTGGCTAGACTGAATGACGAGTAGAGTAAGGTCGTGAAGAGAGTGTTAGAATGAATCCTCAGGGAGTGAATGCAATTCCTGGACGCGATTGAGTGTCCCGAGCGGTGGTCTGGTGTCCTTACATACTCTGAAGCTCAGGCAGCTTCCACTATCCTGAGCTCTACCTAGCTTTAACCCTCTAAACCTTTCGCGACCGCTCTTCCAATTTAATTTCCTAATTCAGTTACACCACAAACATATGTAGTTCCTTCCCAAGAAAGGCAGTAATAGAATAATCAGCTGGGACGAGAAGTAGCCAGAAATTCCTCTGCAATGCCTGCAAGAAGAGGATACTTGCATTTGCAATTCTTCTAAGTGCCTCTTAATTGGATTTCCCCCATTATCTCTGAATAACATAAAAATCTTACTATATTTTAAAAATTTAACGTTATTACCATAATTTCTCTCTCTTCTTTTTCACGAAACATAAGGATCACTAAAGATCTGCGGTACAAACCTGGAGGACCACTTATTTGAACTAGTTAAATAAAATTCAATAAAAATTTAAATACAGAAATCAATTTTGTAATCACTTTATTAAATAAGTGCGAAATAATTAAGAATGGAGAAAAAGCAAATAGTCTTTTGTTCCAGTCATTGCTGGAGAAAAATTGAACTAATCAAGCTAAGTTGAAAGTAAGTTAAGCAAAGTATTGGAAACCCCTCAAAAGTTAAAAAAAATATAGAAAACGAAAAAAAAAATACAGTTTGTAAAATAAAGTACGTGCTAGCAATGGTTTTAGGAAGTAGTAATGGTAGTTATAACACATTTAGGTTCCCGCTTAATAGGTTATGGGAGCAAGACCGAAGGAGCAAGAGCTCTTCCAAACTGAGCTTAATGTAATCGTATTTACATTGTTTGGAAGTTGCGAGTTTAGAATTTACTCGCAGTAAAGAGAGAGGTTGGCCTAAAAATAACACAGGCAATAATTGAAAGTAAAAGTGAGCCCCGGCAAGGAAAGAAATAGGCAAGCCAGCACCACTCACACACACACACACACACACACACACGCGCGTCTAGAGTATGTTATTAGGATCTTGAAAAGTAGAAGACTCTCTTAAAGAAGCGAGAGAGGGAGAGAGAGCTTATAAAGAGTTCTCTAGAGCGGAAGGAGGGTTCCACTAACATCAGATCTAGGATGTCAGTCTCGACCTAGCAGCAGAGGGCTGGCCAACTTCCTCTTCCAGAACTATACACCAAACCTCTTCTTTAAAAAAAAAAAACTTCTTCCTTACAAAACTCTCTTTACATTCTAGAACTCTTTAAACAACGTCCGTCGACAGTCGCACACCAAATACAGAGTTACGTACCCATACTCTGAGACTTACACCAACATCAAAAGTACGTCTTTAAAACCACTGTTTACTAAATCGTTATCAAAAAAGTTTTTTTTTTTTTTTTACTTAATCTCCACTCTTTCTGTATAAGCTGAAAGGAAGTATTGCAATCGTGACCAATTTTACTTTTCTTTGTGGCCACAGGAAATATTCGCTTTGAGATCCTTTGAGTAAAGACGGCAGTATCACTTTATTTTAATCAGCAAAGAAAGCATACCACGCTAGGGGGCAGCAATCTATCCCAATCTGGGGACTCTTCTCCTCTTCCTGGAGGTTCCCCAGAGAGAGGTCTATGGGTAGGTGATTATAGTAAAATTCAGATCTCTGGACTGTCGTGGGAAGCCAGGGCGGTGGGTGGTATTTCCGACAGGGTTTATAGGGGGTGTTGGCATATCATCCCCTTAGAACGGCCCAATATTTTAATTTAGGAATGAATTTACGGAATACGAGATCCTTTGGACCTCTAGGAAGTTTATCCCTGTCTACTAACTCCGCTCTATTTCTGGAAATCTCCTTTCAGAGCCTTCATCCCTTTTGAACTAAGTAAACCATCTAAGACCTATGAAATCATAAGGTTGTTGCAAAAAAAAAAAAAAATACAGTTATAAAGGAGGATTTGCTCTATATTATAAAGAAAATTTAAGAATTTTATCTTTTATAGAAAAAGAGAAAAAAAATTGTCAAAGTTGGGTGTTTTTCAACGTTACGCTTTTTCGTGCACTTTTTGACGATCAACCCTTACACAACTGTCCTACCGGACAGTTTTAATGCGTGGCAATGATAGTGGTCGCTCACTATAGAGCCTGGGCAGATAAGAAGTGTTAGAGGGGAATATTCCTTAACCCAGAATCCTCTAAGGGCGGAGCTTTCTTCGGAATATTTAGGGTGGAAGGATGATTCTTCGGAAGTTGGCTTCATAGGATAGATATCCCTTAAGATCCTGCACCTACTTCCTTCTCAAACCTCCCTCGAGTAGCTGGGGGAAGCTGAATCATCCCAGGTGATTCTCCTGCCATTATTGGGGGCCTAGCAGGTCTAGGTTCACAATATACAATAACCCAATATATAAAAAAAAAAAGATATTAATTTCAATAGGATGAAAAAATAATTACCATTTCAGTCGTGATATATTTATTCTGCCGAGCTTTCGACCTAGGGACTAGGTCATCTTCAGGGCTGTGACAGTACACAGCACAGAAAATCATCACACTTTCGATTTTCCAAACACAAAGATACTTAAATCAGAAACCAACACACAAAAAAGGAAAGTGCTAGAAATGATATATACATATCTAAGACAGAAAACAGTCAAAATTTCAAAACAGACTCGAACAATTTAAACAACATATACGCCAATACTTGACAATTGGCATCACTGACCCACACAACCTAACACATATCACACACAGACCGATCACACTCAGTCCATGAACAGACAAGACAGAAGACACACCAACCCTGTAATGTAAAATATTCCTTTGTAAACTAGGTAAATAATTTTTGTAAATTTCGTTACATTATACATATTCATTTTAATAAAATCATTGTTAACAATCTGTAAAATATGTTCCACAGCCCTGAAGATGACCCTAGTCCCTAGATCGAAAGCTCGGCAAAATAAATGTATCACGGACTGAAATGGCAATTATTTTTTTTCATCCTATTGAAACTATGAATCAGTAACCAAAAATAATGAACAACGATATTAATTTTAATTATTGAAGCCAACCAAATTCTATATAAAAGCATTTAGCTTTCAAAATAATTTTCTTCAAACCAATTATTTGTGATGAAATTAAATTCTAAAAGCATATATAATAAGTAGAGCAAAGACCGCATAATATTTAATTGAACCCATCTACAGCATATATATTCCAGAAATTAATCATTCAATTTAAATATTACATCAGCTGTTGTAGAGGGAATAAAGAAGGATTTCAATGGACATAGTGATGGAATACTACAGAAGCGACGCTGGCTGGTCTTTGCTATTTGTTGTGATGCGTTGTTGCCGTATCGAAGACTCCACACTATGTTAGAGTGTTAGTTACATTCCAGAGCCCTGGGGACATATGGTCAACTTTTCTTGACATAACAATAGTGAAAAATACAGTAAAATATAGCGAGAAATAAAATTAAAACAAAAAACTAAATATATAATTGAAATGATTGTTTTATTCTCTAAAACTAAAAATTTTCTGCCTTGATTTCCAGTTTGGTTATTCTAAAATCTTACTTGTTAATCACTAACAATTTTATTATTATTATCATGATTTAAGGCGCGTCAACATCTGAGGTTATTGACGCCTGCAGCTTTTTTTTAGGGCACTGTCCACCTCCGGACAGTGTCCTCTCGTTACAGACTACACTGTCCATCACCGGAGTTTGTAATAGTTTCAAAATTTTATTATATTTTTGAAAGACAATATAATTTTAATTTATTTTCTCTGATTCTACGAGAATAAAAGAGCAATCATGCTAAAGTTTCGTCTTACAAATTTTCACCGGAAGCCGGTATCCGTTTTTAAGGTTCTTTGCGTCCAAAATAGTGGTTTTTACAAAATGGCATGTCTATCTGGTGTGTACCGTATCCACCGAAACTCAAAAACAAAAACAAATAGTAAAAAAAAAAAGTTAAAAATTCTGATATTTCGAAGGATGCCATAATGCCATTGGTCCAAATCGATAAAACGGAAATACTACTTAAAATGAATCAATTCTTTTCATGTTTTTAGGCAATTTCCTTAAAAAACCGCATAAACGATTTACCTTAAAATTGGCATTCTAGTTGTACATGTATATTTTATTAATAGATACATATATACTAATTCATTCATTATTAAAACTGTACGGTAGGACAGTTGTCAAAAGAGTTGATCGTCAAAAAAAAAGTGCACCCCCACACTAGACTTAAAAGAACGGAACTAAACAGACGCTATCGACTACTTAAAAGACTCTTAGACGATAGATCAAACCTCTCTCTGGACAACAAAAGACTGATTTAAACTTCTATTTTAAAAACCCATCTATGGGCGTATGGAATAGAGCTGTTGGGTTCAACCAAACGCACCAATCTCCAAAGGATTCAATCTCTTCAATCTAAAATACTTCGAACTATCGTAAACGCTCCACCTGGACTATACACACTGACATTAACATTCCCTTTTATCGCACAAGTCGCTGAAAACACGATACAGGAAACTCTCCACTTCAGCCTGCAATCTCATATAAATCCTTCTAGCTCAAAATCTTTCTTCAAGAACTCTTCCTGACAACCCGACAAGACGCCTTAAAAGACAGTGGCCTCGTGATCTCCTCTCTAGTGAAGAGAGTGACTAACCATATAATGTTTTGGAGTATTACCACTGGGTAACTTCTCCACTCGTTTACCTTATCATTTGTTACTCTGTTATCACTGATACTTATAGCGCTAACGCGCTGATTGTAGCACGAATAAACGCAAGAATAAAAATTTAATAAAGTGCACGAAAAAGAGTAACGTTGAAGAATACGAGTAACACCCAACTTTGACATTTTTTTTCTCTTTTTCTATAAAAGATAAAATTCCCAAATTTTCTTTATAATATAGGGCTAATCCTCCTTTATAACTGTAATTTTTTTGCCACAACCTAGATGTAATAGATTTCCAGAAAAAAGTTGCGAAACATTTGGGGGAAAAAACGGCATTTTCAGATAATGTTCTTGTTCTTTCCTATCTTCTTCTGGTAATATTTTTGGTAAATATAGATTCTAAAGTGATAATGCAATATAACACTATGTACGAAGTTTGAAGAACATTTGTGACTTAGGACTTCGAGAGAAAGACTTGGAGAAAGTCAGGCGGGGGTGTGCCCTCAGGAGTTTCTTTTTTTTTTTAAAGCCAAACTTAATAATCTTTAATGTATACACGAACGTTACAGTAAAGTTTTCTCAAGATAATAACAACTTCTAACAAGAAAACAAAGAAAAAGAAGTTTGTGGAGTGGAAAAAAAAAGATTGAATTAAATATCCTTAATTTTCTCTAAGAACGGAAAAACTTAACTTGATTTTTTTTTTTGTTTTTTATTAATACAGTTTCCCAGAACTTTGGTTTATAAATGAACTAAAATAATCTTTTAGAGGGCATTTAAAAAAAAAAAGAAAGGGAGACGTGAACGTTTAACTGGATTCCCCAAGGATTTAATCCGATAATTCCATCACAATCCTTGATATGATCGGATTATTAATAATTAATAATACCAGAGAGAGAGCCCGTTTTGCTCAAAGTTGTTTTTTTTGTGCTGTTCAGGTCAGCGCTAGGCGACAAACCTACGGGAAAGGACCTAGCGCACCTAGAGTTGAAATGGAGAAGTGGTATTATTAGCAAAAATTAGTTTGATAAACATCCAAACCAAAATAACTGTCCTAAAAGAACGATCAGTTCCATTATTTATATTAAACCTACGCTCATCCCTAATAATAACGAAGCTGTAATTAAATTGGTATCCCATAAAACTGTAGAGCACATCTCACCACTCCACTTAAATCAAAGTTTTCTGAAAAATATCTCTAGCAATATTCCATTGTAACTCTTAATACCTGTCTTATTAATTAATAAAAACACTTCAGGACAGCCTACAATTCATTAAAAAGAAAAGCCTATAAAATTCAAAACCAAATTAAAATAATAAGCTCAGTTTTTAGCGAATTGAATTCTCAAGCAGAGAACCCGGGTTCGACTTCCAGCCGGCCCTTACATTGTATCTTCCAATAGGAGAGCTTCATACAGCTTGGACCCTTGTAGTCTAAGACAAGAGAAAACTGTAGAGAGGCCGGCAGTGCAAAATAAAGCTCTGGGAGCCTTATAATCTCAGGAGTTGTGGCGCCTTAAATACGAGGGTCGTTTGAAAAGTCCGTGCAAAGTCTGAGAGATAGCACTACTGGCGCGTATCGAGGTTATGTTTAGTTAGTAGCATCTCTTGGAAGAACACACACCAAGTTTCAGCCAGATCGGTCTATTTCTTTGTGTTCGGCATTCGTTTGAATCGAGGAAGTCGAGTGATTTTCAAAAAATGGACGAAAAAGAATTTCGTGTGCTGATTAAACACTACTTTATGAAAGGCAAAACGCCTCAGGAGACTAAAGAGAAGCTTGATAAACATTATGGTGACTCTGCACCTTCGATTAGAACAGTTTATAAGTGGTTTCAAAATTTTCGGAGTGGCCATATGGGCACAAGTGACGCTGAACGTTCTGGACGCCCTATTGAGGTTACTACTCCAGAAATCATTGATAAAATCCATGATATGGTGATGGATGACAGAAGAGTGAAGGTGCGTGAGATTGCTAGTGCTGTGGGCATCTCGAATGAACGGGTACATAATATTTTGCATCAACATTTGGACATGACAAAGCTATCCGCAAGATGGGTGCCGCAATTGCTCACCCTTGACCAAAAACGAAATCGTGTGAAGTGTTGCAAGGAAGGTTTGCAGCTGTTCCAGAAGAATCCGCAGGACTTTAAGCGTCGTTTCGCCACTGTGGATGAAACATGGATACATCATTACACTCCTGAGACCAAAGAACAATCTAAACAATGGGTTACCAAGGGGGAATCTGCGCCAAAAAAGGCGAAGACCATTCCTTCGGCCGGAAAGATTATGGCGATTGTCTTTTGGGATTCGCAAGGAATAATCCTCATCGACTATCTGGAAAAGGGTAAAACTATTACAGGTGCATATTATTCATCGTATTGGACCGTTAGAAAACCGAGCTGCAAGAAAAACGCCCACGATTGGCCCACAAAAAAGTCCTTTTCCATCACGGCAACGCACCAGCTCACACCTCACCAGTTGTGGTCGCAAAATTAATGGAAATAGGGTTCCAACTCGTTTCACATCCCCCCTATTCTCCAGACTTGGCGCCCTCGGACTACTATTTGTTCCCCAATATGAAGAAATGGCTGGCGGGAAAAAGATTTTATTCAAACGAGGAGGTGATTGCAGAAACGAATGGCTATTTTTCAGACTTGGACAAATCCTATTATTCGGAAGGGATCAACAAACTAGAGCAGCGTTGGACGAAGTGTATAAGCCTAAAAGGAGACTATGTTGAAAAATAAAAAAGGTTTACCCCAAAAAATTAAGTAGTTTTTATTTTTGCACGGACTTTTCAAACGACCCTCGTATATATATATATATATATAAATAAAATAGAAAGGGTTAATTCAAATCTGTAATCAGGAAGTTAATACATATAAATTCAATTATTGGACCAACCAGAGAATGTCAATAAAATAAAAAAAGGAACATTTGTTCGTTGCGTAATATTAAAATGGGCGGGAATGGCAAACTTTTCAAATATGATAATAATCTAAAAGAATTTATTTATGGTACAATATCTGAAATTGGAATCTGTAATTGGAACATTTTAAACATTCCATTTTTTATTACAAGCAATTACATTTGTAACTGTATACTGTAATGTAATAGTATTGTTTGAATTTAAAAATTGTTTTTTGAAGTTATTGGTTACTGAGAACTTGGCTCGTAACAGTGGCGTGAATGGTAGGTGATTTGTTGCGCGATCAGTATTACTCTGGACTGATTCTTTTTTAATAGAAATCATATCCTTGATTCAGAAAGATGGAAATCAGGCTCAAAGCCACTCGCCAGATAAGACTGCACTGGGAATATAAAACGTGAACTACCAATATTAAATCGCACTAGTAATGAAATTCGATTTTCAGTTCGATTTCAAGCGAAAAAACAAAAATGTTTTGTACCCAAAAACATCTAATTCAGCTGCATTTTCCTCAAATGAAAATAAGAAACAGATACAGTTCTATTTAACTGTATATTTTTAAATATTTTTAAACAAATATTACAACACATAAAAGATAGAATTGTTTCTTTAAATAATCAAATAAGATATCACCTTATTATAGCCCAATGAGCATACGCTAAAAATAATTTATTATTGTTCTAATTAAATATTTATTTTAAACCTTTATTTATATTTGAAGAGAATATGTTTCAAAAAATTTATATTATATAAATATTTGCCGCCATACTGGCAATGAAAACTCTATAACAAGTATTATTATATACGTAGAGTTATAAGGAAATCAAATACTGAATTTACTTCTTCAAAAAAAAATAAATTGCAATTTATGCAATAACCAAGTGAAGATATTAGCTAAGAGTGCAAGGCACTACTGCACCTGGGAACAGGGCAGGTTCGAATCCAGCTATGAACATTGTAGATTGTGGATTGTAATAGAAGGGCGGTTCCACCCAAAAAGGGGAAACAACGCAGGCAATCCAAAATGTCCATTGTTCCCCGCCCACCCCTCACCTCATCAGAGATACCGGGGTTTTAAAACAATAAATCCGGCTAAAGTTTGCCAGATGCCAGTTACAATAAACTAATAAAGTAGCAACAGGACACTTAGGGAGCATGGCGACTAAATCGCCACAGTGCACTGAATAATCATAGAAAGTTCTGGTAAAGATTACCAGATGCTACAATCTCCGGTAGGGAGACATTTGACCTTGCGAAGCGCGAGAAATCTAGTTTTAGAATAAACGGGGACACACTTCTACAAAGTGCCGCACAGTCTCATTGGACTCAGATTGGCGAGACTGGGTAAGGCCGCATTTGAAAAGATGGTACGCTAAATTCGCATGTCCACTCAACCATCTGAACCTAGCTGGCGGATCCGGGACCTGCTAAAACCAACTATAGCCGTTATAATAGCTATGAAAATAATTTGAAATGAGAAATAACGCTGTCTAGATGATTAGAAGTTTCCGGATACCTATATCATTACGTGTTGTTTTAGATTAAAGGATTAGTCTAATAATACGACAAGGAGGTGAATTATTAGAGGATTTTAATGCTCTCTGGAACTGGGCTCTTCGCTGGGTGATAAACAAGATTTTTTCCTACTTTGCGGGAGTAGGAATATGAACGTGCGAAACGATGTTAACACTATTTTGATGGGGGTAGCCGAGCACAAGGCTTGCGGTTAAGTTTGTTATGTTAATGGCTACGGATGAGTTAACTTCACCAGCCTCTTCCATACAACCTCTATCTTCACTTCTCTTTAACGACTTGTACGAGAGATGGGCGGTGTAAGGCTGCAAAGTTGCAACAACGCTGTTAGAACGCAGATATAACTGTTTTAATGAATTGCTCCTGCCCCCCCTTCTAGCAGTCACCACTGGAGGGTATCTAGGTAGGGAGAAACAACCCCGCTGTCTGTAGGGACTGTACTAAGTGCCCTGGCTCGCTCTCCAATGTACCATGTACCCGTGTAGCACAACTCCCTCGCTAGGGTGCCGATGTAATCACGCTCTTACTGGCCTGTTGGGGGGGCTAACTTGTGGTAAATTCCAACAGTTAATAAACTTGTTTAATGAAATAGTCCCAGGTCCAGCTCCCAACGGAGGGATGTCGTCCGCTCACTGGTTACCACTTACCCAGTGGCCCTGGCTAGGTAAACAGCGTGGAAATACTGGCCACCAACAGTTTCTACTGACCACTCTACCAACGCCTTTGTCCACTACTAGACGCGCACTACCTTACCCTAGCTTATATTATATTAGTCAGTACTGTTTGCCTTAATAGTTAACATCTCTGGATATACAGTGAAAACAAAAACCGTAATGTTAACCTTGCAAAACTTCTCTCCTACAATAAGGATTCAACAATATTTTCAAAGTAATTAATTACTTAATTACAGTAAAAGTCTGCACCAATATTAGAAGCAAATTGAATTGGATTACATTGAACCTCAATTTAAGAAGAGAACGCAAAAAGTCCACAAGCAAGAAAAGAAGACGAATTATAGAATAAAGCAATTTCCAGAGTGATGCTGAAAACTGAACTACAATTGAAAAACGATTTCTTAAGGCGTGGTAGCGAGGGAAAAAAAGAAGCAAAAGGGAGAAGGAAGAACAGTGGGAAAATTGGACCGAAGATGGAAAGTAAATGAGACGATGACTATGAGAAGAACAAGAAGTTGGACGCTCCTCCTAAAGCTGATGAAATACGAGGGTCGTTTGAAAAGTCCGTGCAAAGTCAGAGAGATGGGGTGATCAACTTCCTCGGTAGAGATCCCTTTTGTATTTCGCGTGAACCTCAACAAATGAGTTCTTTAGTCGATGTTCATTCACCTTGAAGATGTTGGCTCACCCACTTCTCTCGGTCTAAGGAGTAAATAATGTAATTTAGTTCCTTTCTTTTGATCAACAATTTACTAATAATAGATCAATGGAAATTCTTCTTTCTAAAAATAGATGTTAAAATTAATTCAATTTACACTCGGGTATGTAGTTGGGAAATATGTGGAAATTTAGGGTATGTGAGCAGAGATTTGAGTAACTGGATTTAGTAGGTGATTGACTCTCTATTGAGTTTATGGATGAATATTATTACGCTCCAATGGAACTTCATCATCTGTGAAATTCATCTTCAATAGAGAGGGCTTTTCCAGCAGACGTGGAGAGGAGAGGGAGGGGATGAAGTGGTGGCGGAAGGATGTGAGTCGCGAGCGCGCTTCTACTGGCGGTTTAGATGCTTCACACGGAATTAAGGTGGGTAAATACGTGTAAGGCCTAGAGTGGTTTCTTTTTAACCCATTTGGTTTTTCAATTATTTTTTTCTTATAAATATTGAGTCTTTTAAAAAACTATTTAAAAAGTTGGTCGATTGTTATTGATTATAATTGAAGTATCTCTTCTCCTCTGTTGATCTGATCGAAATGAAAGTTCAGTTAGTTTCTACTTTTGCCAGTTTTTATTCATTTTAGGAGAAGTGCTACGCCCGATCCGGTCATTTTTTTCGAAGGCATCCAATATCAACCAGGAGCTCAGTTCTGCCACCTTATTCTTGAAAAGAAAGATGACAATATTACAGATACATACTAATAGAAGGTAAAAGCTGTTCCCAAAATATAGAAGGCTACCGGAGAAGATGGAATTTTTATTCCTCTATCGTGTGAGTATTCTCAGAGTCAAGAACTGGAGTCTACAATTCCGAACTAAATCTACGAAGATGAAGGTAGTAGATATGGTTTACCGATTAGCTATATACCCAAAAAAAACAGTAAGTGATAGATTGAGGAGTACAATTTTCAGAGAATGTTCACCTCCCCAAACGGAGAAGAAGTTAAGATAGTATGGACATTTTAGAAGGAACTACCAGAAATGATGAGAAGCTGGAAGCTTTCCGAAGAAATGGAAAAAGGGAAATGCAACCGGATGTTGACAAGAGGAGATGACTAGGATTGGGGGCTTTGGTGAGATGGTTTGGCCAAAACGGAAACGTCGTCGACGAGCAGCGATTAATCTTGTCCAGCATAATCTTTTCAAATATTTAATCAAAAACAACACGATATTATAAATTTTTTTAGAAATTACACCTCAGAATTTGCAAATATTCTGTGAGCGAAAAAATTGCAGAATTTTTGTAATTTACAATTTGCATAAATACATACAATAAGTAAATATGGAGAGAGTGATGAACTGGTGCGGGAAGAGCAGGAGGAGGGAAGCTACCCAGCGGTAGCACTCTCTATAGGACAGAGGAGAATATGAGGAGGAGAATATGAGTGGGAGAGAGGAGAGATTTAGTTCTTCAGACTGTAAGGAAGTCGCGGGGCCACTGGCGATTCAGTCGACGAGGAGTATTGTTAGGGATGTCAGAGGAGGCGAGAGACTGTACTAGAGGATTGGAGCAAGTAGAGAGAGCAGTATGGAATTTTTGATATTTAGTCTTGGCGAGTTGGTCTATGAAGGGAATGTTGAGGTCGTTGTGAAGGGTGAGGTTAGTCACCGTAGAAAGGAGCGTCAGCTATCTGTCGGCAGGAGTTTTGACTGAAATGTCTTGTACAGTCCGTACGTTTGTAGGTTTGGCTGAACCTTGCTGCTCTAGTCCTGTAAGTCCACATAGGTTTGAGGACAGTACTGTATATTAAACGTTTGAGTTCTAAGGGCAATTTGGAGCGTCGTCCACTTAGTCTGTAAAGAAGTTTCGCACGTTTTGTCATTGCTTGTCTTTTAAGTCTAGTGTGTGGGTTCCATGTGAGTTGCTTGTCTACGTAGAGCCCAAGGTAGCGCACCAGATCTGTATAAGGAAGAGGATTGCTGTGCAGAACTAAAACCGTGAATATTGCGTTTCAATCAATGCTGCAATCAATTTCACTTTAAAGTCATAATAAAATATAAAAGAATTCATAATTTATAAACTGAACCGATACAAGGCAATTCTGAAACAAAAGCAATTTCTCGATATTGCCTGTCAGCTTCCAGTAATCTATCAACTCAAATTGAAGAGTGATAAAAAAGAAAAACAATGGATGGCATAACAAAGAAAAAGGATATTAATATAAAGAAATGTCTGTCAGCCTTGACATCTACATGGTTTGCTGAAAAGACGGATATATTTTAATGGAAAAACCTTGTTTTCCGTTCTGTATGATAACCTGAGAAGGCCTTGACAGAGCAGGTTATATTGATTTAAAAAGAAAAAATCAAAATAAAACCCCAAATGACTTTCATTGTCTGCAGTTATTAAAATATTTTTTTTTTTTTTTTGAAATTCACAATTTGTAATTTACTTTTAAGTTTACTTGATTCATTATGCTCTCTCCTCATAAAGACGCTGGTCTTTGCTTATCGCTCCCTTAAATTCCATTTAGAATCTATTGAACCTTGGCTAAAGAAATGGAGAGTTAAAATCCAATGAAAACAAATGTAATTACATTACATTCTCCCTAAGGCGAACTATCCTTCCACCCGTTTACCTAAACCTCACTCCTCTTCCCTTAAAAGATTTTGTTAAGTACCTAGGACGTACTGCACGTGTTGTGTCAGCGTGAGGGGCTTGTATGGCTAAGGATGTTACTTCTGGAGGTGAAAACCAAGGCCTGAGAGTCACTCTCCAGAATTAAGAGTCTGATTAAACGGACGGGTCTGGAGGGCGAGTTCTAAAGTGAGGGGAGCCACAATAGATCCAAAGGGGTCGCAGTGGCGTAGGCCTTGAGGCCGCCCTAATTTAATCTATTCCATTCTAAGACTACCTAGGACTCTGTATGGACATGAACAAACGAATCCACATGCTGGACTCAAACGAAAAGAACTAAACGGACGATTCACAATCTTCTCTCTAGACTTCTTGAAAAACGATTTAAGCTTTCACTAAACAATAAACGACTTATCTACCCAATGATACTGAAACCTGGCCTGGACTTACAGAATGTAACTTTGGGGCTCAGTCACAGCTTCCAATATCTACAAGAATCTAATCCTTCCAGTAAAAAACACTCCGCCGAAACCGCTAATGTTCTAATTATAACTTGCACCAAGATTTCCTTTTGTTCCTTATGTTTCAGAAGCTTCAAGATACCATTACCTTAAATTCTACACATATCAATCACCTCACATCCTAATCCACTAGTATCCCAACTTACTGCACATTGCCTGGAAATACTCCAAGACGGCTGAAGCGTAGGAGGCCACGCGATCTACTCTCTATGAAGTAAAAGTGCCAATGGACGATAGTGAACTGTTTTTCTTTCGGGAGTTCCACCAATGGGATGAATTCTTCCCTCAAGTTACTCATGTTTACACTTGTGTCAAGTTATATCAGTTTCACTTATTGCAGAAAAAAGAAAAGTATACTTGATCCAACAGAACTATTTGTTAATGAAGTCTTAGCCACCGACTGATGAATGAATAAACTTTGTTTCATTTTAAGACATGTGACAGGACCTTTAAAGCGAATCATTTTTTTTGTATTTTAATTTCTAAAAGCCTCAAGTAAGAATACAATCATTATGGTGCAAGTAATCATTAAAAACAGTTTAGTAATAATAAAAAATAAAAATGAAAGAGAAAAAGTAATTTAGGTATAAATTATTGTCACGCTAAAAGATGGTATTGTATTCAAATTCTATCACACAGGTAGACAATAAGAAATAATAACGAAGGTATGCTACATGAACTTTAACCTATTATAAGGCATAATAATATCTGTTTGGCTCGCCCACTAAATATATCATTTTTTTTTTTTATTTATATTCCTTTTTTTTTTAAACGCTTATCACTTTTACTAAAATAGATTTAGGAGCTGTTGCCTTAAAAGTGGGAAAAAAATCTTCAAAACGGGTTATTCTGGGACGTAAGTCCTCTAAGAGGTGTTGGCAAGTTTAAGATAAAGACCTAAATCTGACTGAAGGGAGATTACTTAATTATCGCAGGGATCAACGCAAAAGTAATCATTATATCATAGTTAAGTTTAAAAATATGAATATATAGGTTTCGTGACCGTAAATTGTTAATCTAAGGATTCAAGATTGGCGAGGAATCGGTCAATTAAAAAACAAACTCGTCTTCTTGCCAACGTTTCGACAAATATATTGTCCTCTTCAGGGCGTGGCTCTGCGGGTTGGTTGAGTTACAGAAACTGTAGCCACGCCCTGAAGAGGACAATATATTTGTCGAAACGTTGGCAAGAAGACAAGTTTGTTTTTTATTTGACCGATTCCTCGCCAATCTTGAATCCTAAGTTTTAAAAATATGTATACATACATATTAAAACGGAAGAGGAAGTGCCGTATAAAGCATTGATTAAGTTTCCGGTACATCCTCCAAACTTTAAGGACAAAAATGTAGAAGAATATCCATTCCTTTAACAGTGACAATGGAGTCAAAGAATCCGCTATCACCCGTGATATCATTGATATGACTAGAAATAGCCGTGAGAGGCAAAAGAAGAAACTACGAGGACGCCGACTTCAAAAAGGATCACCAAACAGCGTGAACACCGACGATGTGCTGATTATGGCCAAGGATAATGGCAACTTAGCAATGAACAGATTTGGCGGTAGTAAGACTTGGGCAATGACACAAGAATGTGAGAATATGCTCAGGATATGAGAGCGAAAAGTGTGGCAGAAGATCTTCGGCCAGGTGTACAATAACGGTGAATGAAGGATCTGAAAGAACGAAGAACTCAAAAGAATATACGGAGAACCCGGACATTTCTTGTATCAAAAAAAAAGGTAGGCTGAGATGACTCTGCCATGTTGAACGGATGTCCCATTACCGAGTTCCGAGAAAAGATTTATAAGGACACCCAGGGTGGGGAAGGCGCTCGACGTAGAGGACGTCCCAAGAATAAGATGGTTAAATGATGCAGAAAGTGATCTGCGAAAGGCAGGTATTAGAAGATGGCGCCAAAAAGCCGAAGATATGGAAGAGTGGCACTCCCACTTAAATGTTGTTCCTGATCCAACTGTAGGACTGTAGCACTAACTATAAGAAGAAGAAGAAGCGATCTGGAGATAGAACCCGGAGACTACCAAGACTTAAGTGCACCCAGACACCAGGGAGTAATCGACAAAGGTGGGTTCAGAGGCTGAACAGTTTCTCTACATGCAATATAATGCAAATAACTTAACTCCGTACTTTGTTCAGTCATTTATTAGGTTTTAGTTATAAGTAATAAATTTTAACGCCAACGTTTCGAGACTAATTAAGTTCATCTCCAGAGCTTAGATTTTTTTTCTTATTAATTATCTATAAGAACGTATTTTTCTAGAATACTGACTTGCGCACTGCAAAGAAAGATTTTTAAGTCAAATCGAGAAAAACCTAAAAATATTAAAATGAAACTATTGAAGATATGCATTTCGTAAAGAGGTAGGAACTAAATTAAATATTTTATTATTTATATTTTAAATCTACTTTTCACCTTTATTTATTTTTAATAAAGTTGACTCATCACTTTTTCAGCTGTTAGATAGATTCAGTTCTCAGAAAGTATTACATTTCATAATTCCAGCTAATAGATAAGTATTACGAAGTGAGCAATTTGAAGATGAATATATATCTTTCGATAGACACACTGTTTTGCTTCATCATTCAAAAAAGAAAATGATAGATAACTGAAACAAAAAAGCAATTCTCAAAAACAAAAAGTTAGAAAGATAACTGAAACAAAAAAGAAGTTGCAGTAAATAAAAGTATAACTTTCATTACAGTAGGAATAACTAATTTACTTCGCAAACTAAATTCTGGCAAACGAAGCCCAGCAGGTATTTAAAAATTCGAATCGAAAATCTGTACGATTTCAAAACTTTCTTTTTGAAGTACCTGTGCGTGAGTGAAACAAGCTATCTCAAAGAGAAACCTGTAGAAACCAACAGTTGGACCCGAAACCTCTTAAGATTCACAAAGAACCCCGCACAAAACAATTAAAATTCTTCCAGCATCTTACTTGGTACCGAGAAGAATGACCCTAAACCCAGCTTCAACACAAACTTACAACATCTATAACATGATGAATGAATTTGTATCCTTTTCTGTCTTGATATAGTGTACCAAAAAAAAAGGATCTGTCATTAGATCCGTTAAGTAGAGTTGTATCCTCAAATTACCAATAACCTACCTAGTAAGTGATCCAATAAGAAACATAGAATCACTACAAAGCTTAAAAAAAATTGTTGAAAGTCACTTCCGGTATCTCAAAAAAAAAAAAAATTAAGTAAAGAAAAGTAAAGTACTACAGTCGACTCTCGATAAATCGAAATCCAAGGGACTACAAGAAAAATTCGAATTATCGAGAGTTCGAATTATCAAGAAGTTTGAATTATCAAGAAGGGGAAAAAAAATTCGAATCATTAAGAGTTTTTATTATGTATATATGTATGTACATACGTATATTGAAAATACGTATGAGCTTACCTAAGTTTTAGACATATACAGCCTCAAGTAAAAAAGTAAAAATAATGAAAACGACAAAAAAGAACAAAAAAATTACATATGTATTAACATTTCAATAAATAGTAATATACATATGTACCTAATTAAAAAAATGAAGAACAGTTTTTTGTTACAATGTGGCTTGACTTAGTCAAGTGACTTAGAATTGCAGAAAGCGCTGATGGTGGAATATTGAAAGTTTTGGCGATATCTTCTTTTTTTCGAACCACTTTTCACGGCTACGATACTGTTTTCTTTGTGGGACACAGTAAGGGAGACGTACTTCCTATCGTGACAAACTAAGAAAGAGAATTGTAAAGTTAAACTGGGCTGGAAGGAGGGAAACATTACGCAGGAAATGAACAATGAGCGGAAAATGAGAAGTAAACATTACTAGGGAAAATTCGAATTATAAAGAGGGGAAGCGGCCTCGTTCGAATTATAGAGCCTTCTCTCTCCCTGTTGTTAAGAAAAGGATTTCGAATTATCGAGCGTATCTAAATACACTGCATTTTTTCGATTTACCGAAGTTAGCAGCTGTAGAGTTCGAATTATCGAAAAATTCGAATTATCGAGAGTCGACTGTACTTTAGATGATTTAGCAAATTTGATATGATTATTCAGGCTTGTCCATGGGACATATTTTTCTGTCCCATCCCATGGCAATTTATGCCTGTCCCATCCCATCCCATCCCACGGGATTCCCATTATAATATTAATATTGAATACAGTTCAAATAAAATTATTAAATTTATGAAAGTTTACGTTTAGTGTCTACTAAATAGGACTACATGTACAAAGAGACATGCAAAACTACAAGATTTATTAACTTTAACACTCAAAAGTATAATCTAAGTATGACAATTCAGTATCATTCTGACACTCTCATTCTATTTCTGAGTCACTCTGCTCATGCAGCACACTATCAATTTCCTATCAATTTTGTTGCACTTACGCAACTGCAAATTTCAGCCTAAATTTATTTTACAATATCAAGTATCGACTACCATGGGAAATACAAATGTGTGCTGTCCCATCCCATCCCATGGCACGTTTCCCATGGGAATAACTATGGAATTCCTATGGACAACACTGTGATTATTGCTGATTTCGGTAATCATTTTTTATTTATTTTATTTTTTGAAAGCCAAGCTTCCGGACTAAGACACTAGACTAGATGATCTTCATGGCTGTGGAACTTTACAGAAAGCATGGCTTTCAATGAAAGTGAATACAAAATAATAATGGCTAAAATTGGCAATAATTTTTTAGTGATGAACTGGTGCGGGAGGAGAGCAGGAGGAGAGAAACTACCCAGCGGTAGCACTCTCTATAGGAGAGAGGAGGGTGTGTGGAGGAGAGAGTGATGAACTGGTGCGGGAGGAGAGCAGGAGGAGAGAAACTACCCAGCGGTAGCACTCTCTATAGGAGAGAGGAGAGGAGAGATAGGAGAGTAATAATTTAGATCTTCAGACTAGAAGGAAGTCGCGGGGCCACTGGCGATTCAGTCGGCGAGGAGTATTAGGGATGTCAGAGGAGGCGAGAGGACTGTACAAGAGGATTAGAGCTAGTCGAGAGAGGCAATAATCTTTCATCTTTGTGGATTAATGAATCCGTGATCAAAGAAAAAGATTACCAATTCCTAAACTAGTAACTAAAATAGTATTTTAAGGCCTGAACTAATTTCAAATACAGTAAAATCTAAAAGCGGAAACTAGAATGACAATTGATAATTTTAAAATATCATTTTGACGTTTCAATTGAATTTCCCCCGTAGTTGTGTTCCTCTAGCTAACAATAGATTCCAGCTATATTATAAGAAGTGTTAAGCAGCCTCTAGCCAGCACACAGAGCGGGTGGGGGGAACAATTGAGCCCTGCTGGTGCAGTAATTCTATTTTTTTTTACACCTTCATCGAGTTCCCACACACTTTAGGGCGATTGGACGGCGACAGCCAACTTAGCGTGGCTAAAAAAAAAGAAGAAAACCTTCTTCTTCTTCTCCTTCGTGGTGTAGATAGTTTCGTCAGTACAATGCAATAACAAGAACACAATGCTCTCCAGATCTGTTGCATGCATGCATCATTCATCTTATGATGTACATTGTCCATAACATAGGATATACTGTTCTTTTCTTCAAACACTCTGGAGGGAAATTCTATGCTACCATAGGTCTAAACAAATTTTAAATTTTTTTTATGAAAGTGGATATAACTGAATCGTGATCTAAATTGATATCGATCGGAAGTAAATGTTTAGATAAGTTTTGATAAGAGAAAAGAAAAGTTGCAGAGAGCAACTCAGTATATGGCTTTGGAAGTTTCAGCCAAGAGAGCATAAACCAAA
This sequence comes from Rhodnius prolixus, assembly GCF_049639745.1. Taxonomy (NCBI): domain Eukaryota; kingdom Metazoa; phylum Arthropoda; class Insecta; order Hemiptera; family Reduviidae; genus Rhodnius; species Rhodnius prolixus. Next base: position 4,485,368 of record NW_027411583.1, on the reverse strand, counting down.
CACTCGTCTTGTTAGATGGACAACTGCTAAACAGAGTTGGTAAGAGGATTTGTGCCCTCAGAGTAAGAAGTGGGCAATAAACTAACATCTAAAGATGTTTAAGAGAAGGGATAAGGGAGCATATGGCGGTTAGTAGTGAGTAGCGTTTCCCCGTTAATAACGAAAGTTGGAAAGCACTTGACCTCCCCCTAAGAAAGCCTTCGTAAATTTTGGATGGTGGAGAAGAACATTCCCTCAATTGGGAGAGATAGGTCTGATTTTTAAGAAGCGACCATCCCCTTTTCAATCTGGGGTACTTAAAAGGTTCCCTAGAGAGCCTATGGGGTGGTCACCAGGTTTTGGGGGCGGGATATATTTAATTGGGTAATTGGTGGAGACTTCTGAAGCCACCTAGAGGGGTTGCCCCAATCTTTGGAATTTTCCTACAGAGCTAAAGGGTTTGAGATCTCCTCAGAACCCCACTAGCTCTAAATTTAAAGGCCGCATTGCAGCATTTCCTCTCCTAGAAAACATATTCTGCACAAAACCACCGCTCCTCCAATCAACTATATGCAGCGATTTTCAAAATTAAAATTAAACAATAATGGAATTAACAAATTTTTTGTCTAGTTTTAGTTCTAACAGAAGCTATGAGTGGTACAGAGGGCATGCGCACTAGAAGACTGGCGTTAATTCTCCATACAACCCCAAACTTGTTTTATATTTCCAATATTTCAAAAAAAAAAATCTTCTTTTGACGAAAAATTAATGACTGATAGCATCGTAAATTGCAGCAAGCAAAAATGGAGGTTCCATTTCAGATTTATAAGTTTTTTTAAGCGCTATTTTTAAGTAAGAATTCATATTTATAGTGTGAAAAAAAGCTGAAACCACCATCCTGGAAGGGAAGACGACAACTAAAATAGGCTCTTGGTAGAAGAAGACGAGGAGGAGACAGAAAAATGAAAAAGACGACACAGTTTCGCCATATAGCGTAGGACGCCGCTAAGGGTCTTGTGAATAGTAAGAATAATTTTCCAAGACGGTGATCTAGCCATACAACGAAAACAGAACAGCCACAAGCAATGAGAGGAGGATGAGAGGAGAGAGAAAATGAATGAAAAGTGGTAAGAGGAATGGATTCCCAGAGTTGTTGTCTGTATGTAGAATAGTCTTCTTTAGGAAGGGAGACATCCCGAGGACAAGGAGTTGTGGGAAGAGCTCCGGCTAGTTGTGTGTCACTACTGGCAGTGTAACTACTGGCAGGATCTCCCTTCGAGTTGAAATTGATCGATGAAACGCCACAAACTTACGACGTACCCCTACCCCTTTTCCGGTCGTTCGTTTTCCCCTATCTTAACAACTTACCACCCTTTAACAGTTTGTATCTCGTACAAAACTTTCCTAAAACAAACTATGGACACAAGTGCTGGGGTTATTGTGGTCCATTTTGTGCAAACATTGTCGCTTTTCAAGAAATCTCAGTAAAATTATAAATTAATGAAAATTAAAAAAAATAAAATAACTTGAATGTTAACTGTATACTCTTAAATCAATATGTATTTATTTATTTATTTATTTATTTACAAGACGGGCAATCACCCAGTTACAAAGAAATATAATTTAAAATAACATTTAATAATAACTCAATATATAATAATTATAGTATATACATACATCATACATTTATACATATATATATCGTAGAATAGAAATAAAGATAAAATAGAAATAATATATACACATAATTTACTTAATAGATAAACAAAATACTTCAAAATATGTACTATAAAATATACTTTAAAAATAGAAACTTTACTCAATTAATAAATCTTTATATCACAAATAACCGGTAAGTTTTCCCTAGTACCAATCACCGCAAAATCAGCCATTTAACAAATGTTTCAACTCGATCATGTTGGTGTTAAATATATCAAAATCAGCGGGTAGATGATTAACTTGATCCGCAACTCTTGGAAAATAACCGAACTTACGATAATTGGTACCATGGCACACTTTAGAAAACACTTGTTTTTGTCTAGTACCGTTTGTTGGCACGTGAAAATTTAACAATGATAAAAGTTCAGGGCAGTTTATATTATTATTTAGAATTTTGAAAATAAAATTTAAGTCTGTGGCTTGTCTACGAAACTGTAAAGTACTCAAACCAGTAAATTCCATTACGTCATCGTACGGTACCTCCGTCATGACTTTTGTCTCTCGATACCAGAGCAATCTTAGGAATCTTCTTTGAAGTGATTCAAGTTTGTTGACGTAAGTTTTCTGATAAGGAGACCATAAAGCAGAGCAGTACTCAAGAATAGGTCGCACCATTACTTTGTAAAGGATAATTATGGTTCTGACATCTTTAAAGTTTCGAGTAGATCTAGATATAAAGCCAAGCATTTTATTTGCCTTTGTGACTATGGAGTTCATGTGGAGGTTGAATGAAAGGTTAGCACAGAACGTAACACCAAGGTCCTTCACTACATTAGATCTACTTAGAGTTGAAGCATGAAGAGAATAATCGAAGTTTGTACACGTCCGACTACGATGATAGGATACTACCTTACATTTAGAGATGTTTAGGCTCATATCATTTTCATCGCACCAAACACTCAGTCTATGAAGAGAGTTTTGGAGGAGGAGAAAGTCATCCGCAGAGTTAATGGCAGTATAAATCTTTAAATCGTCAGCAAAAAGCAGAAAGTTTACTGAATTGAGACATGTAGATATATCATTGATAAAAATTTTGAATAAAAAAGGGCCAAGAATAGAACCTTGAGGTACACCAGATGATACAAGAAATTCTTCTGACATTAGTGATTTGTATTTAACAGATTGATGTCTTGCGGTGAGGTAGGAGTAAAACCAGTCAAGTATTAAAACAGCTTAACGTTAATTCGTAAAGGAAAAAAGCTATGGAATAAAACGAACTGCGAACGATGATAAAAGTTCATTTGTATTTCCTTCAAATCAATGTAAAAAGAAATAGTATGTACAGAATTTTGGATTTTGAGGGCTTACCGGAAATACATTATTTTAATTTTTTAATTTTTCCAGCATCCGGAGAAAGATTGAGGCTGTTTGGAGAATAACTTATGCCTTCCAAATGGTATCAATTTTTTAGAAAATTTATCTGACTTTCTAACCGTGTCATCAGAATCGAATTCGGACTAAAACTTTCTGAGTAATAACATTTTTATTGCAAAAAAAAAAATAAAGTGACCATCATCACTCAAGAACAGTGGAAAATATGAAGTTGGTGAATACGTCATTGAACTCCACTTTAGATGTACTACACACAGTAGGACATTACTTACTGGTTCATCCTGTATAGAGTTGTATGGTTCATTAAAAAAAAAAAAAAAAAAATACACTGCACTTTGCGCATTCTTTGTGTGTCCTAAAATCCAATCAGAATTCTTAGGATATCCTAGTTAACTTGGTCGTTTACGGGTAAGGATATAATCTGCCATCCACTTCATTCCTTTGGTCATTTCCGGTAAAAAAGAAAAAAAAGATAAAGTTCATTTCTACTTCCTCTAAATCAACGTTAACAGAAATAGTACAGAATTTTGGATTTTGAGGGCTTACCGGAAATACACTATTTTGATTTACAAATTGTTTGTATGTGTGTTTGTTCTCCCCATAATTGATGGAATTCATTCATCTCAACTAATTTCTGCTCTCCAAAACAAAAACTAGAAAACTAGGGCTTCGCGTGAGACAAGTGGTCAGAGTAAAGCTAACTGTAGACCATTCAGCCGTAAGTCTGTAGTGAGAATATTTACTATTACTGGGCATGACGAGCGCCAGATTTACTGTAAAATCTCTGGGACTAACACTAGCTAATGGAAAGCTTTCATCCTCTTAAATTCTATGGCGGCTAATGAAGCCTTTACGTCTATTTCCCGGTACTGTATTCTAGAATTCTAGAACAGAGCGTGTTTTGTCTTCTTCATAAAGGTTTCAGTCGTCTAATGTACCCGTTAGATTCCAGGCCACTGCGGATTCGAGAGTAATGCAATGCTGGACATAACAACCCAAGCTAAGGGGAAACGTACCTTAGACTGCTATCCAACTTGGTGTGTAGGGAAATTTGACTCCTTCAACCTCCATCCTGTTCTCATTTATTTCACTTTCTTTGTTGAATTATTTTTTTATAAATTCTTAGTGCTATTTTCTTAGTTATCAAGCGCATTGTGTAAGCAATTTCATTCTTTAGGAGAGGAAATCACGTGCTAATAGTATAACTATAGTCACATGCTAATGAGTATGCACTATTACTGTTTAGTGTATATTCCTTCAAACTTCCTTCGTTTATTGCATTTTTAATTTTATTTTCACAACCGTAGTTGATTTCTGCAACAACTGAAGCTGATACAACATGATGCAGAGAATAAATACGTGAGTACCATGAGAGGAGAATTCACCCCATTGGTGGAAATTGCTAAAGAAGAACATTTCACTAATGTGCACTAGCACTTACTTCATTAAGAGGGAAGATAGCTTGGCCATCGGCGGCTTCAACCGTCTTGGAGGGTTTTCTCTTGCCAAGTAGTAAGTTGTGGGGAAACTCTGGGAAATTGAAGCGTGGAATTTAACGTAACGGGATCTTGCAGCTTCAGAAAACATTGGGAAACAAGAAGATCTCGGTGCAGAATAAAGTTAGTTAAAAAGTAAGGAACAATTAGTGATTCGACTCAAGTGTTTTTGATTGGAAAGATTGGATTCTGTAGTTATTGGAAATCTTTGACTGGATTGGAAGGATTGTCGTGCATTTTATTCGCCAATTTCCGTAAAAAAGAACACTCGACTCTTTAAGGGAAATCATTTTTAACATAAAAAAACTGAAATAAATAAACCAATTAGCGGCTACAAAAAAAGGAATCACGTATTACATAAAAAATCAATTATTACCTTATTATTTTATTTGGTAATACTGATTCAGTTCAAGGTATTTGTTAAAATAAATAAATAATGAAAAAAACATTAACTTAAAATGGTTGTTATCGTACGTGTAGAGAGTGATGTTTACGTAATCGATAGATAATTTACTTTAAATTGTATTCGATTACATTAAATAGCCTCATTTGAATTCATTTTAGGTACCAAAGTCGATTAAAGACAAAAAAAGGACACTGATTAAAAATAGAAATTGCAAAAATCAGAATTAAAAGAAAAAAAAAATACATCTACCTTTAAATTTGATATTTATGTAGTAAAGGTGAGTATCAGCAAGGGTTTAGCGAAACTATTTCATCCCATTCAGCGATTGGTACTAATCTATCCCTTAACTGGATATGGATAGCTGAAACTGCGTGTGCCAAGAAAATACCTAAACTTACACTGAATGGATTTTTTTGTTTTACTGTTTTCAAATTCTGCCTCAACTAGCATCGACTGTAAACCTCTTATATACAGATAGATAAGGAAGCATACTACAATAAGGAAGGAATACGAGGTTTGGCTATTAAATAACGGATACTTATGCTGCTACAGAAGAACTATGCATGCGCCAAATCCTAACGACCGTCAGCTGTACAAGCCCACGTACTTGTAGAGGAATCTGTCTGACCGGAACCGTTGTTTGGGTAAGAGGTGTTAGTTTCATTTTGCCGAAAACATGATACTACACATGTAGTAGAGCAAAGAATTGTCGTGAAATTTCACATGAAACTGGGTAAAACCGCTACTGAAACTTATCTTTTATTAAAAGCAGTTTATGGTGATGAATGTTTATCACGTGCGCGAGTTTTTGAGTGATTCAAGCGTTTCCACGTCCAAAACGGATGAAAATATCGATTATAATTAATCAATATTACTATCGGTGAGGTGCTTGCTCAACAGAGTAAGGAAAAAAAACGACCTGATTTGTGGAAGAACCAGTCACGGGGTTCTCCATCAAGACAACGCGCCGGGCTCACACTGCATTGTCTGTCACAAGACGTTTCTAGCCAAGTACAACATCCCAGTTTTAGGCCAACCGCCTTATTCGCCTGACCTGGCCCCATGTGACGTTTATCTGTTCCCCAAAATCAAATCTGCATTAAAAGGAACACGAGATTTCAGTCCGTTGTGAAGCTGTGAAAGAAAAAGTGGCACACATCATGCAGGAGCTAACAGAAAAAGACTTCCATCACTGTTTCGAACAATGGTAAATTCGCATGGAGCGTTGAAGGGATAGAGGAGGGGTGTATATTGAAGGTGATAATAACTAAATATGTTTAAATTTAAAATAAAATGTTTTATAGCAATAGTCTCGTTATTTAATAGCCACATTGATTCCAATAATTTTTGCAGGAACATTCGTTTTGAAGAATAGTTCTGAAGCTGGGGTTGGTTCAGGGCAGCCTGAATAAGAGGAATCTAGAGTTTTACATTTTAAAATTCGGATTAGAAGAAAATGTTATGATGGAACTCTTAAGAATATATTGAAAGTTTAACCAACTTTTCTAGATTATCCCTACTTTTAAATGATTCCAAAAAAATTAAATTCAAATTTTAATTTCATTAGATTAATGACCCGATTTAAATTAGAAGATCTATTTGAAATAACCCTTTTGATTTTTGTATCCTCCATTAGAAAAAATATTAATAATTTAAATAAGTCAATGAACAGGAATGCAACGAACACAAAAAGAAATGAAACAAAGTGAGAAACAGACAGAGAGGGGAGATTAGAATAACATAGGCAATAAGTTGAAGTGACTATTAAATGTTAAATATTGCAGAGGAAGGAATGGGGGGGGGGTCGGACAGCCGACAATAGTGACGTGGGGTTCAGTTGGCAAGGGCGTCGGTGCAATGCACTGGCCTTGGAGGCGCAACTTGTACGTACAATATTCTTAGAGTGCTACTTCTGGCTCAGCTCCTCTCTCTATATTTATTTAAAGGAGTAAATCTGACATGAGTTTCAACACTGCAAGTCTCAAGTTTTTGTTTTTTTTTTTACTGTAAACTAGGAATTTTGATTTGGAAAATTAGAAAAACTGTTGGTCCATTTAGCTGAATCTGCAACAAGCAGATGTCTATAGTGTGATAACGTTGAAGGAGAAATCATACAGTTATAAACTATCAACACTATTTCAGTAAAAACAAAAGATAGTAATGCCGAAGTGGATTATCTGCAATGCATATTGGATGAAAGCTGGTGGATCAAAAGAATTGTGATGATTGCCAAGAAGGATGAAGGATTAGCGATGACATTTTCGGGATCAGAATAGACTTTTTAATTGGATCCCTTAAAAGCAGGATTAGTTTTACAAAACAATTTTTTTTTTTATTGAAAGGAACGAAAGCGCTAGATTTTGGAAACCCCTAGATAAAACACGAATCCGTAATTCCAAATTGGTTTTAAGTAGAGAAGTACTTAGTTATTTAAGGTTGATTTCTGTAGTTGCTTAAGCAGGGTAATAACTTCGTTTTGTAAATTCCAGGTCTATGCAAACTCCTAGATACATCACTACATGGTAGTCTTGGTTTGTAAGAAGTGGATAGTGGGACAGTGTTGCCTGTAACGAGAGAACACGACCTGAAGATCAGCTGGTACACTGGAAAGCGCTTCCGGCGCCAATGATCTCAGATGTTGGACGAGTACCTTAAATACCCATTGATTCCAATAATTTTTGAGGGAAAATTCGGTTTTAGAACAGTTCTAAAGCTGGGGTTGGTTCAGGGAAGCCTGAATGAGAGAAATCTTCAGTTTTACATTTTAAAATTCGAATTCGAAGAAAATTTTATGGATGATATGATTTAAGATGATTGGACAGTTGATCTTATAGCTTTTACAGATGTTATTCTTCTTCGGTTAACTATGGCCTCTGCGTAGGTAAAGATATGTGAGTGCAACATATGATTAGGTTAGAGAATATTGGTTAATGATAATGTGGGCCTCGAAGATAATGCCTTGCAAGATACTAGCTGCTAAAGGATATTAAAAAGACAAGGAGAAATCAACACTGTCGCCGAAGTGTCTGTGCAAGTGGTACAAATTAAAACTAAGGTGATAGATATGTGTTAGGTTGCTTCTACAGCATCAAATGCTTGTGCAATAACTAAGAATACTCTGAAACAGTTTTCTCTCAAAAGTGGATGCGATGAGTTCTGAAAAAAAAAGCGAAACTATTGGTGAACCTGGGAATTTGAAATCCGAACTAATAGTTGGGAGCTTAAAGAGTCATGAGAGCAAATTTTAGATTAATTGTAAACTTATCCTTAATTAAACATGGCGACCATAAAATCACATTAAATTTTCACAATTTGTTGGGTCACCTACAACAACACGTCATATGAATACATGAATCAATATATTTCAACATTTGTTTGACATTTCAAGTTGGATTGTACGTGATGGCCTTGCAAATTCTAAGCAGTAACCCAGCGCTCTACTGTAGTAGTAGTTCTCTAATCAATCTCGTGACACACAGATGGCATAATCCACCAGGACGAGTGACTTGTTGATCTAGCAGGGAAGTTAGCACTTACACCGTAGCTTCAGTATAAACTTCAGATGGTTTAAACGTGAGACTGTAAGTTTTGCATAAGTTTAAGGATTACTTAGCTTTAGAAGCGAAGTGATTATGATTTGCTGGAGGCTGGAGGCTATATCGAATGAAAGTTTAAAGAGGAGGAGCTCTTTACCGACTAAGCACCAGTTTGGGCGCATAACTGGCGCAATTTATGAGTAGCCAACCTTTCCAACCAAAAAGCAGAAGCCCCCTTAAGAGTAAACAAAGTACAAATTTCAAATCATTTCAAACTGAATTTCAAAACAAACCAATGAAATTTTTTAAAAACCCTTCGGAAAATTCGCCCTTCTGGAATAAAAAAAAGGCTACCACTTATGTGAAAAGCCTAATTTTTCTATGTTAAGCAAACATGTTCATGTTTTCATTTAATGTTACTAACATTTTTTATTAAGAATCTCTACATTTTACATCCAAGTATGTACACAAATTTTTATTTGATTGCTCCCGCTTTGGGAAAGTTAGGTGCTTGTTTCCTCTCCAGAAAAACATTTCCAATTAATTCACTAATTACTAAAAATTATTCTCCTTTCACCTGAACATAATTCAATTATTAGATTAATTGAGTGGATTTGCACTGGCAACGGTACCAATTCACTTTAAATATGTATACGAGGTGTGTTCAAAAAGTAACGGGAATTTTTAAATTTCGCGGGTTTGGAGAGTCTGATTGTAAATTTTTTTTTTTTATTATGTTGGTACACATGCCCCTGAAGTACGATAAAATTTTCAGTAATATTCATTGTTTACTTCTTAAGTGGCAGCCGTTAAGGTTAGACGTGTTTTTCGAGCTTGGCGATTTTTGTTTGTTAAAAAAAATGGATCAAAGAATTTGTATTAAATTTTGCGTAAAAAATGAAATAAAGTGTGTGAAATGTTAATAAAGGCATATGGTGAGTCTGCTATGAGTAAAACAAGGATTTACGAGTGGTATAAGCGTTTCCAAGATGGCCGCGAAAACGTTGAAGATGACGAACGACCTGGACGTCCAAGCACATCAACAACCGATGAAAACGTGAAAAAAGTGAAAGAAATGGTTATGAACGATCGCCGAATCACAATCAGAGAAGTCGCTGATGATGTTGCCATATCAATTGGCTCATGCCATGAAATTTTTTCGGATGTTTTGGGTATGAAACGTGTGGCAGCAAAATTTGTTCCAAAATTGTTGAATTTCGAACAAAAACAGCGGAGAATGGAAGTTGCTCAAGAGTCACTCAATGAAGTCGACAACGATGCGGATCTACTGAAACGTGTTATAACAGGTGACGAAACATGGGTTTACGGATATGATGTCGAAACTAAGGCTCAATCGTCCCAGTGGAGGCATTCTGGATCGCCAAGACCGAAAAAGGCTCGACAAGTGCGGTCGAATGTGAAGGTTATGCTCACTGTGTTCTTCGATTTTAATGGCATAGTGCATCATGAATTCTTGCCACAAGGTCAAACAATCAATAAGGAGTACTACCTACAAGTTCAACGCCGTTTGCGTGAAGCAATCCGAAAAAAACGCCCGGATTTGTGGCAAAACAATTCATGGATTTTGCACCACGATAATGCACCTGCTCACACTTCATTGCTTGTTCGTGAATTTTTGGCCAAAAACAAAACTTTAACGATGCCCCAGCCTCCATATTCGCCAGACATGGCTCCATGTGACTTTTTTCTATTTCCAAACATAAAGAGAACATTAAAAGGCCGTCGTTTTACAAGCATAGATGACATTAAAAGCGAATCGCTGAAAGAGCTGAAAGCTATCACAAAGATCGAGTTTCAGAAGTGTTTCGAGGATTGGAAAAAGCGCTGGCACAAGTGTATTGTATGCGAAGGGGACTACTTTGAAGGCGACAATATTAATGTAGATGAATAAATAAATGTTTTTTTCAAAAAACGAAAATTCCCGTTACTTTTTGAACACACCTCGTATACAGGGTGATCCATTTAAAACGCACCAATCGCTAATAACTTTTTAGGAAAGCGGAATTACGAAAAAAAACTACGAAGTAAACTATATGTTTTTTCGGGTCTAGTTTTCAAATTTTCCACCCCCGATGCTGTATCTTCATTTTTGGCGGAGTTACGGCCAAAAAACCTTATTGGAGTTTCATAAAGACCACTGGTTTTGACAATGATTGTGAAAACTACATTAATAACTGTGAAAAATGACGTTGACCTCGTTTCGATATCCCTAATATTAGTTGAGATATTTAAGATCAAAGTTACAGTTTTATCTATTCGTGATCGGTTTTCAATATTAATTTTCCACCAGAAATACACGTTTTGGGAGGTCCTCTGATTGCAAAAAATAATATTTGTGAAGCAATGTAAAAAAATAATAATAATTGAAGATTTTAAAACATGTAGTGTAATGTATGGTTGTGGGTGAATCAGGATAAATTTGTTTTATCATCAAATAAAAGCAATGCTCACATCACATCGTTTTAATGCACCCTGTATGCAAGACTTCTTGACCTATCATTAGGGTAAGAATATCTTGCCAGTATGTTGGTCTAGTGGTCAAGAGCGTGGCTTTGTAAGTGGGAGATCCTCAGTTCGAATCCCGCGTATGACTACACTTTATTAAAAAAAGTATTATGATTTTTTTAAGTAATAAGAATGACTGCATACGCGGGATTTGAACTGGGGAATTTAATGAAGTCTTTGCCGGAAGTAAAAAAGTCAAATTGATCGGAGTAAAAAACAAAATAATAATCTGAGAAGAGAGTACAATACAGTGAAATTGTATCCAAACTTTAATCTGTTCACTTTCTTTTAATTTTTTCGTAAACATTTATTCGTCCAAGTGGACGAAATTCAATCTACCAAGACCACAGAAGAATACAAGATACATAAGAAGATTTGCCGTGGAGAAAAGATGGAAAAATAACAAAAGGAAAAAAATGCACAGCTGATTTCCCATCCCAAACACAAAAACAGAAGACAATCCACAATTCCCAGTTAGCCAAGATGGCCATCGAGACTGTCTCGAGAGATTTGTTCATCCTCTCCTCCCTATAATTCTTATCTCTCATTCATTTCAATTCAGCTCATTCTTTATTTTCATTCATTCAAGTACTTTTCGAGTATACGTATTTCAGCTGGTGCAATTATTTATTTTGTTTACAAAAATTCTTATTTAAAACTTGGTCTTCAATGAAAAGAATATAAAACATTTATTATGAATTCAATTGTTGGCCAATATCGTTATTCATAATGCCGATATGGGGCCACAAAGAAGCTTATTTCACAAAGGCTACTTACCAGTAGAACCTACAATAGAAAATGGCCGTGGAATAACAGGGCATTAAAGAGGACTAAAGAGTAAATGTTCAAATATAAAATCTATTATCAGATTTAAATTCAAAGAGAATATAATAAAACTTTACAGCATTATTCTTCTATGGTTGGTTATTCCATGAAATATGTAGATTATTGAAAGGAAAAATCACGCATTCCCATTATTTTGTAGAATTTATAGTCTGTAGAAGAATAAGAGTAAGTTAGCGAACTAATTCTATTTAATTTATTATATCTTTAACCATTTGTTGGGTGAAAAAAAAATATGGAAGTCAAACGAGAGGCTCAAGGTAAAGTGAAGGTGACAAGTGAGGGTCTATCAAAAAGGAAGTCGGAAGGAGATGAATCAATCTGACGGCAATTGACGCTCCTTGGCGTGTCGCTATTGATTGATTTCTGCAAATCTGGACTACCAAACTTCACCTACTGTAACTACAGCCCTTTTTTTTTAGGCTATCTTAAGTAATCAGAACCAAATGAATTCGTGATTTACAGTTTCAAGTGAATCAGAATCAATTCCAGGTGTACCAAAAGGAACCAATTCAATTAAAGTCGAGCCTCCTATAAAGGACACTCTCACTAGCGACCACCTCCATTTACGGACAGTTTTTTGGATTTCCCCGTTTTACTTCTACACACTTTCTATATAAAAGAACCTCCTGTCTAACGATCACTCTACATAGCGACCGTGGACATTGATTTTGGGGAACGGATTAAATGTTTCACCTCCCAACAACGACCACCTTATTCTTAAAAGTTTGTTTCACGCGGTGATAAAAAGTAATTATCCCCTTTCAAGTTTTTGCTTTTTTCTGGTTTTTCCTAAATTTTCCTTTATAATCTTGTACCATTTTTATCATTTTTCAATATAACTTTAGACGAACAATATTATTTTTTCTGATATGTCTCTCAAACGAAAGTGGGTAACTCTACAAGAAAAAATAAATGTGTTGGAAGATTTTGCAAAAACCAAATCGAGCCATCGTCAACTTGCCGAAAGGTTTGTTCTATTTTTCTAATAATAGATGATAGTATGATGATAATTTTACCATAAATTATTATTGTTATGAATAAATGTGATGATTATTATAAAAATTATTAATTAAGTCAATAATATGTAGTTATTTGATAAATTTTTTGGTTAATTAAGAAAAACTTGACGCATATCATATAGCTAAATAATTATGCAATTATGTACGTTTTTAAATCTATTAATAATAAACAATTTTCAAATAGATGTTTGGAAAAAAAACCCATATTTCTTCATTATGAAACTTGCCTACCTCCTTCTAACGGCCATCTCCAAACAGCGGCCACTTTGCTTTTACCCGCCAGTGTCCGTTATTGAGAGGTTCGACTGTATACTGTGAAAATAATTCATTTGGATCTATTATCTAATCCAATCCTTCCAGTCAAAAACACTCCGTCAAATCGCAAATGCTTCTTACTATGTCTCTAACTGTACATTGCACCGAGATTTCCTTGTTCCTGATGTTTCAGAAGCTGTAAGATCCCGTTATATTAAATTCCACACATCAATCACCTCACATCCTAATCCACTAATATCCCAACTTACTGCATTGCCTGGAAATACTCCCAAGACGGCTGAAGCGCAAAGTGTCCACGCGATCTTCTAATTGAAGTAAGTGCCAATGTACAATAGTGAACTGTACCTCTTTGGGAGTTTCAGAAATTGCATAAGTAAGAAATATAATGCAGTTGTGAAAGTAAATGAGGTAAAAAAATAAATAAATGATTAAAAAGATCTACTATTTCACATACTGCAATAAGAACAAACTTATTGGGTGCAGATAAAAACGAATTTACCACTTTTCTAATTAAAGTAATTGTAATTAAAGTAATAAAGTAAAAGAAATAACGTGGGAAGTGCATTTACTGACTTAGACACTTGTTTGCACCTTTTTTAAAATCCGTAAAAATTGTATTTAACAAAGTATCACTTCCGTTTGAGTAACTACGACCAAAATGCTCCCCAGAAACCCCAAGAATTATAAAATTTAATTTTACTTTTTTTTCTAAATGTGACTAGAAATAGGAATCACCCACTTACTAGTCTACACTTATAACCACTACAAACCAAACAACCCTCCTACTTTTTATAGATTGCAGCAACAACAATAACCTGACAACACCGTCAAACCCCCAACAACGAACCTATCAACAACAATGACACTTATAAAACTTCTCTCTCTCTTTCGTTTCTCTTCAAATGTTTATGTCAAACTAATCTGGTACATGTTCCAATGGGCCGCCGCCCACCAGTACTGGGCCCAACTAGTAGAGGCAGACTATACCGCCTCCATACACTTTAAAATAGGGTGCCATCGTTGACATTGACTCGGACAATTACCACAAAAACCACTCTCTTTATATCACTATTCCATAGCACTCATCTACAGCCATTTCACCGCCTACGAACAACCACAAAACACTTCTGTCACAATCCATTTACCTTTACAGATGGTATGTAACCAAAAGTTGGCAGAGGATGGACAATTTTCCATTCACGTAAAGGCAATAATTTAACAAAACTGATAACCACCAAAATAACGTTAACTTTTTGATTGTTTTATTCCTCATAAAAGTGAGTAATCTGCAGTTCGAGTTATTTTTATTGGTGACAGCGGTACGAAGTTCCTGAACTACAAAAAAAAGGGGATTTCTACTAATTGTATTCTTCCTCTTACTGGGCGTGGACTCCCTGAGAGGATACAAAGCGTTAAGGCGATTAAAGATCGCCGATTATTATATTTAGCAGGAAATTATTCTGAAGATTAAATCTGGAGCTTTATCATGGGCTCTTTTAGGTAATCTCGCTACCAAATTCCATCGATTGGAAACGTTTAATTCTTGAACGGAAGATTTAAGTATTCCAGTTGCGACAACATCATCTCTTCATGTCCTGGAGTTTCATATCCAGGGTAATTTACAAAAACACTTTGAAAAATCCAACAACTGAGTATAGCTTCAATTTTACGAAGCGAGCAACTACGAAGGTTTTGGATCTTCTTTAAAGTATTTTAAACGAAGTAAAGTTCACCCTAACTTCTGTTGAAAATTGGTTTCAAACAAATGAATGAAAAAATAAAACCAACCCAAAAAAAAAAAAGAAAAAAGAAACCTGTCAAATGGAAGCCAATGAGATTTAATAAAACATGACAAATGGGGACAACAACAACAACAACAACAAAAAATATATGAGCAAAAGCGCCAATTAAAAATTGCGCAAAGGGTTGGTAGGAGGAGCCAGCCATAAATTTGAAATGCACTCCCCTCTGAATATTGGACGATAGTTGGGAGTTTTGGAACTGGACAAGACTTTAATTAAAAAATTTAATATTAAAGCAATGGGTCAAACTTTCCCCCCACCCCTCACCACGCCCCAGTTTGGGACATCATTATAAATTAGGCACCAGAGTGCGCATGATAGATGTTAAAAGAAAGAGAGAAAAACCGTCAGCCAATGAAAATTCTATCAGTGCAATTTTCCATCAATTATGGGGAGAACAAACACACATACAAACAATTTGTAAATCAAAATAGTGTATTTCCGGTAAGCCCTCAAAATCCAAAATTCTGTACTATTTCTGTTTACATTGATTTAGAGGAAGTAGAAATGAACTTTATATTTTTTTCTTTTTCACCGGAAATGATCAATGGAAATGAAGTGGATGGCCGATTATATCCTTTACTCTAAACGACCAACTTGACTTGGATATCCTAAGAATTCTGAATGGATTTTAGAAACCCTAAGAGTGCGCAAAGTGCAGGTTTTTTTTTACTGAGCCATACAACTCTATATATCTAAAAAATTAGGTGAAAACTCAGTCGTACTTACATAAATCAATTTATTCGATTAACCATGAAATAATCCATGAAAAAAATAGCACGTACCTGGAACAAAAAGAAAATATGTTAGGGGAAAATAAACATATTAAAAAGAAAAAAAGATTGGAAAAGTCTGGTAAATTATTAAGTAGGTATATCTAGCAAACAGATGCTAGAAAATAAAAAAAAAAAGCAGATATTCAATTTGAAAGCACCATGAACTATTGGGAAATATTCAAAATAAAAGTATAACTTTTGCAAAAAAAAAAAGAGAGAGACGGAAAAAAGAGAAGCTGCATCAAAAAGAAATATGATAAAAAGAAAATTCCACTCAGTGAAAAATGGTTGCAGGCCCCTTCCTGCAATAACCCTTGAACAGTAATAAATATCTGAATACATTTGGAAAAGCACGAGAAGCGAAGATTTACTATGAAAATGGCCATCTTTACATAAGAAAAAACTGATTCTGCAATCTTTTTTTCCATAACAATTTTCCTGTCGATAGCCTCATTGAGTCTGTTTTCCCCCTCACTCTCTCTCACTCATTCAGAAATAAGAGGAAGTTTTTCAGGCTTGCAGATTTACCGGAAATAGTATGGTCGAGACTTCCTGAATTTGAACAAAATAGTGTGTTTTTTTTTTAAAGTCTATCTGTCTGTCTTTGGGCATAGGATATGCACCCAAAAATAAGTGAAAAATAAAATTTTTGGAAAAGCCAAAGTAGATTATAGGCACCGACAGGATGGCCAAAAATCGGCTTAATAGGTAAAAAAAGATACAAAAATTTCCTACTCACTTTAAATGGATATTATTTCTACTAGAGTTTTTACAATAGGCAAAAAAAGTATTTGCACACCCGGTTATTTCAAGGTTTCAGATAAAAAAAAATCGCTTTTTTACCCAAATTACGTTTATTTAACTTCTTAAATCAAGCACTATAAGATGATAAATAAAAATATGCAAAAGAGTCAAATAAATTAAGTATAAAGAACATAATGTTATTTTATACTGCAAAAAAAGTATTTGCATAGCTGTAATTTGGGATCTCTTGACATGTAAATAAAACAAATGCCCTAACAAAAGAGGATTAACGTCACCTTTGGTACTGTCTATACTCCCTTTACTAGATTCATTAGTTTTAATTGTGTTTTCAACTAGTGCATTGAGATGGCTCCAAAATCTAGAAAAATTCCTGTGAGTGTGAAACAGGAAGTGCTTATATTACATCGTGCTGGAAACAGTAATAGAGAAATCGGAAATAAAGTAAATTTATCGTTTTTAACAGTGAGGTATATCATTAAAAGAGGAACAACAGAAAATAAACAGCGAACAGGTCGACCAAGAGCCTTAAATGAACGGGAGAGGAGGAAGGTCGTCAAAGACACGCTGAGGAAACCAACTCACAGCGCTCAAAAACTTGCGCATGACCTGGCGTCTTGTTCAGGAAAGACGGTTACACCTCAAACAATAAGAAACGTCCTTCACAATAAAGGCATACGAGGCAGGCGACCCTTAAAAAAGCCATTTATTAGTGAGGTTAATAGGAAAAAACGTCTTGAGTTCGCCAAAGAATTTGTTAAAAAACCTGTTGAATTTCGGGAAAAAATTATTTAAGCAAGATTGAGGTTTTTAAACCACAAAATGTAATAACAATCTGGAGAAGAAATAAAACTGGTTTGAATACAAAAAATATATTAAAAACTGTTAAGCATGGAGGAGGAAATATCTTGGTTTGGGGCAGTATGGCTTATTCTGGGGTGGGTAATTTAGAAGTTATTGAGGACATAATGTCAGCTCGGTCTTAGGTGGAGGTGTTGCGAGGCAACTTGAAGGCAAGTGCTGTAAAATTATGTTTGGAGAACGATTTTCATTTCCAGCAGGATAACCATCCAGAACATACGGCCAACATTACAAAAGAATGGCTCCTTTATAATGCCCCAAGAAGATTACTGAACCCACCTCAATCACCAGACCTGAACCCAATTGAAAATCTGTGGCATATTTTGGACAGGAAAGTCCGCCAAACCTCTATTACAAGTAAGGAGCACTTAAGACAAGTGTCAGTTAATTCCTGGAGCAATTTATCAGATGAGGTGACAAGAAATTTAGTTGAATCAATGCCAAGGCGTTACAAGCCGTAATTGAAGCTAAAGGGATGCACACTAAATATTAAGGACAATGTTATGATTGGTTATGGGTCAACCAAATTAGTTTTTGAAATGTTTAACTAGCTGTGCAAATACTTTTTTTGCAGTATAAAATAACATTATGTTCTTTATACTTAATTTATTTGACTCTTTTGCATATTTTTATTTATCATCTTATAGTGCTTGATTTAAGAAGTTAAATAAACGTAATTTGGGTAAAAAAGCGAATTTTTTTTTATATGAAACCTTAAAATAACAGGGTGTGCAAATACTTTTTTTGCCTATTGTATAATTTTCATTTGTTAACAAAAAACCATCGAGAACGAATTTTTTAGACATTAAAGTAAAAATTTCATTGTTATAAGAAACGTTTTGAGGCTCGGTATTGAGCAACTTTATAGGAAATTTAATGCTCTTTCGTTTGGAATAAGCAGATTTGTTGTAGGATAAAGGATAGAAAAGTTACGGCCGTTTTTATGGCGGAAAACGCGAATATCGATGGAAAAGTTAAAAATGCAAATATCTTGGACACTATTGAGAATCGGGCTAGAGTGAATAGAATATTTTTTGTTGCATTTGAGCTGCTGAATCACCTTCAGAAGTTTCGACCATTCCTCCCTAACATATACACCCTGTATACATCCTTTATTTTCTCTTCAGACAAAAGAGTTGAAAAACTCAATAATGGAATAAATTTATCATAGTCTCCAGATTGCAGAAAAATGTTTTACTAAATATATTTAGCTCTGTGCGAGGACGAGGCCAGGCGGTTCATTAAAAAGTGAAATATAGTGGGGTACCTCGGTTTTCAAACGACTTGACTTTCAGAACAAATCGGTATTCGACCAAGAAATTCGAGAAAATATTTTTCTGAAATCCGAAGAACAAACATTTGGAACTCGGAACACCCGAGATGAGCCGATTTGTTTTTATATTTACACTTTTACTCGTAGATCTTATTTCTTGTTTAGATACATGTTTTTATATAAAATACATAAAATTAGGCCAGTAAAACGGCATATTTCTGGGCCTTAGATACGAAATAAACTACATAGTTTACATTATTTCTTATGGGGTAAATTGTTTCGGTTCTCGACCAAATTGGTTCTCGACTGCACTTCCGGAACGTCACCAAAGTCATTTGGTGTGTGCAATTGGCAGAGAGGACAAGTTGAATCTGCTCCAAACTTTTTTAGTTTAGTTTAGTTTAGTTTTTAGTTTAGTAAACAAATTTTTTTTTTAATAAAGACGTAATTGTAATATATTTATATTATATAGATATAATTTTCATTAAATAATGCAGGAATTAGAACCGTACAAAATATATATTGGAAAGACATTATTTACCTCTAGGTACTCTTAACTTTAACTATGTTTTCTTGAAAAATAACAGCATTAATAATGCATAAAAAGCAACGTATGTTATAACAGTAGGTGAGGCGCCCCCCCCCCATTCTTAGGCTAGCTGATTCTGATGGTTATCCGTGATAGAAAAAAAAAGGAAAGAGTTATCCAAAAAAGTTTGGGTATGGGTCCAGGACCTATGAGTGCGTGATGGGAGAAAATTAACCCTGGGTTCAAAGCGAAAGGATATTAAGGCTTAGTTCAGAGGTTGGTTCGTGTCCTTGCCTAGTCATCACACCGATTTGAACTAACTTTGGGAGGGGACGAAAAAAACCGATCTGCAGTACCACCCAGTAATCCACCGGAAAAAAACCCTTACATTCCCTTGTAACCTCCCACTTCCTTCCGCACGATGTGCTACGTTACTATTGGCTAGTATAATTATTATAATTCTTTTATTGAATCTACATTAGGTGTACAGAATTTTGTTAGTGACAAAATGTTTAAGCTAAAAACATTCTAAAATATACATTAAAAAACAAAAAAAAATAAATTACATGATTTTTTAAAGAAAATTAATCAAACCCTTACAACTCTCGCCGCAAACTTCGATTGCATCCATGTCAACGGACATGCTGTGAGCTCCGAAATTACCTTCAAAACAGACCCATGTCAACGGACATGCTGTGAGCTCCGAAATTACCTTCAAAACAGACCCATGTCAACGGACATGCTGTGAGCTCCGAAATTACCTTCAAAACAGACCCATGTCAACGGACATGCTGTGAGCTCCGAAATTACCTTCAAAACAGACCCATGTCAACGGACATGCTGTGAGCTCCGAAATTACCTTCAAAACAGACCCATGTCAACGGACATGCTGTGAGCTCCGAAATTACCTTCAAAACAGACCCATGTCAACGGACATGCTGTGAGCTCCGAAATTACCTTCAAAACAGACCCATGTCACTCAATGCTATTTGTTTGCTTACATCACAAAAACTAAGTTACTGTTAACAAAACTTTACTGCAACCTATAATGAGGACCTACGGATTAGTGGTTGGTAGGGGTTCCGCAAAGTATTCCAATCTTTTTGCAGGCTCAGGAAGCACATGCATCGCATGGGCCTGGCAAATGATAGCCTTTGCAGGTTTTGTCAGGAAGAGGAGAAAACGGAACTGCAAGTGTTGTGTCAGTGCGAGGGGCTCGTATGGCTAAGGATGTTATTTCTCGGGGAGGAAAAAACCAAGGCCCGTGAGCTTTACCCAAGAGCCGCTCTCCAGAATTAAAAGTCAGATTAAAAGGACAGGTCTGGAGGGTGAGCTTTAGAGTGAGGGGAGCCACAATAGATCCAAAGGGGTCCCAGTGGCGTAGGCCTAGAGGCCGCCCTAGTTTAATCTATCTATCTATCTATTCCAATCTTTACCGTATGCAATCCTTAAAATCCAAAATCCTATACTAGTGCTCCTTATAGTGCCACCTACAACATATACATATCATTCTGAATCCATTTCGCTTTATCCGGTCTAGTAAAATTACGCAATTAAAGATTCCTCAACACCATATAATGAACTCCTCTCCCATTCGATGTACAGCGTCGGGACCCCCAAAAGGCACATCTAAATAAAATTCTAAATCGAATGACACCTCATTCATGAAAATCGGTTTAGGCGTTTAGACGCTACGCAGTTTACAAAAAAGGTAACAACAAGAACAAGAACATTTTCTGAAAATGCCGATTTTGCCCATTTTCAGCAGCGTTTTTCTCGAAATCTATTAAATATAGGATGTTGCAAAAAAATTACAGTCATAAAGGAGGATTTGCCCTACATTTTAAAGAAAATTTGGGAATTTTATCTTTTATAGAAAAAGAGAAAAAAAATGTCAAAGTTGGGTGTTTTTCAACGATACGCTTTTTCATGCAGTTTTTGACGATCAACCCTTATACAACTGTCCTACCGGACAGTTTTAACACAAATTCCATATTCATCACAAACCGCTGTGGACACAACAGCTTTCAAGCCTTAATCTTACTCAATACTCCAAGCGACAGTGGCTTCCTAATCCAACTAATCCAACGCTAACAAGTGATATCATCAGGGGATCTTCTTCACCAGCCATTTCATACTCGTACCGCATTTGAGAGGAAGAAGTAGACGGCGATGCTGAGTGGGAAGAGACAGTAAAATATGGGCCCGAGGGAGAAAAGATTGCGTGGAACGACAGGAAAGCTTTGGCGGAGGAATGAGTTTGGATGGAAGAAGATGTAGAAGAAGAAGAGAGCCACACACCGCTGACGGCAGAACAGGTGTACGATTGTGATGATTACGATGATGACCGCATTTGTTGTCGTAATTTTATAACTGCAAATGAATAAATGGGTGAGAATTGCAAGAACAAAGAATAAGATGAGTATTCTGAGGTTTCAGTGAGATAAAATGTGGGCAGCAATGCTACTAAGAAATTAAAATATGTTCTTCAAATTAGGAAGAGGGTAAGTACATAAAGTAGAAGCTCGAGAATCATATAGAATGTCGAGTGAGCATTTAACACAATACTTTTCTGAACCAATATGTAAACAAGAGTAACATGAGCACACTAACTAAATGATTTGGTCAGTTAGTTTTAAATAGAAATAACAAAAATCAGCAGACCAACTCATTACGTGTTACAGCAGATTGTCCAGTGGTTGTTGTTGACAGACAAAGCCTGAGAAACGCTGATACAAAACTACAGATGGATGTAGCTGAGAACGCTTTTGTCTCCTTTATCATTATGTAGTTGGTAGTAAGTTAATATTAGCAACAGTAGTTCTTTTGCTTCTCTCTTTGTCGTTCACATTGTTCAAATACTAGTCATCTCTTTCTTCTATCACACCCATCTTCTAACTCTAACCAACAAATAACTGGGCCCACATACAATTACAAAAACACAATCTGTGTCTCACAATACACAATATGTGTTCCAATTTCACAAAAACCCTTCCTCGAATTGGGTAAGGGACTCTGTTCTCGGGTTCGCTCTACTAAACCGACCAACTCCTCCTGTTCAGCTCAACCATTCCCTTTTCTTCACCAACAATCGATAAAATTAATAGAATCTCGCAACAATTGACTGTTTCAACGCTTTTCTCTTCAAATTATTTAACTTCTGGTCAATTATTTGTTAAATTAAATTTAGAAAAATATTAATTTTAGGGGAGACCTGCAAAGCTAATATGCATTGTGGTACTGGGTTCTATTCCCGGTCTTAGGCCTTGGATTTTATTTAATGGTTAATATGAGAAATTTACAGTAAAGTATGTTTGCTAGTCGCCTCCGTCCACGACACCTAATTTGGTAGCTGGACGTAAAGTCCGCCTGAAAAAATAGGCATTACTTTACTTTACTTTTTTTTATTAATTTTAAGGGCGGGTGCTGGTCTAGTGGTGAAGAGCGTGGCTTTGTTAGTGGGTAAACTCCAGTTTGAATCCCGCTTATGACTACTATATATTTGTTAGAAAAAAAAAAATTTGTTTATAGTAAAGTATGAGCTTCCGTCTCCCGTCCATGACACCTAATTGGTAGTTGCATGTTAAGCCCCGCCTTACAAAAATAGACTTACTCTTCTAAATATTTATTTTTTTATTTTTTAAATGATTTAAGGCACATCAACATCTGAGGTTAATGGAGTCCAGAGCTTTTTTCATTATACTTCCGGCCTCCTTACAGTGTTCTCTCGTTACAGACAACACTGTCCATAACCGGACAGTGAGCTGTAAGAAGTTCCTAGGAAGAGACAAATCTAAGGTAACTCCGTGTGGGAATCGAATACGCTAACCGCATAGCTAATACCCTCCCTAATATCAATTTATAAATATATTTAAATTTTGTAAAGAAATTTCAGATTGAATACATTTTTTTTGGGTTGTCACAAATCTTAGAGAAAACAATCAATACTACTTACTGTTAAGAATGTGATAATTATTAAGTCCCAAAGGCTTCATTAGTGGCAAATAAGCCTAACACTAAATGTCTTACAATTGTTAAACTTTCAAGTCTCTGACCGATCTATTTTTTTTTTTTTTGGCATTGGCTTCCGCCATACAGCCAGCATCGTCTAGGTGCTTATCACTAGAATATCACTCACTCTCCATTCTTACTTATAAATACATTCGCTTCACACATTCATCATTCTACTATATACCGCTATTTACATAAACTACTGCTAATGGATGGAGCAGCACTCTGTGCTCCTGCCATCCTTATAGCTTAACCAAAATTAAAATCACGTAATCCTTCTCTAAGCATTTTCTTCCATTCATTCTAATTCGGCCATAGCTTTTAAATACATTCATATTTCATTGCTAGCTCTGCTATCGACTTAAGCACGTAAATGTTGGTGGAGAATATAATGTCTTCTTCCGATCTATTCTTCAACATGAATATATAGTACTTGAATTTGTATTTTAAAAAAAAAACAAAAATACCTACGTTTCCGGTAAATACAAAGTAAAAAAATTAATAATATAAAACAAAGGTGCCTCCTCTGGCTCGAAGGCCAGGTTAGCCAGGAGGTTATCAACTGCTCTCTGTATCTGAAGAGGCACCTTTGAAGGCACAGTACATACTTTACAAGTTGAGTAAAGTGTATTATTTGATAAATTAAGGAATAATTGTGAACCTTAGAATGAAAGGTATTGATCACTTAAATATGTGGCAGGAGGTTTCCAATGTTTTTGGTAATTAAACGCAACTCTCCCAAAAATTACCAAATATTTATTAAACCTTCTGTTTGTAACAGATGTAAAATTAATTTGTGTATGCTTGAGAACATCTAAAGCTCTTAACATTTGATTTTTCTTAGAAAAATCACTCGGAAAACGTCTTATTTCCCGATATTAAAAAAAATACTAGCTTTACTGCCTTGGCAATATTTTTAGTAGAAAGGGGATGAAAAAATACATAAAAATGACCTATCGCGTGCTCTTCTTTCTCTTTGATAACAAGTTAAAAAATTGAAATATGATTAATAAATACCAGATTTTGAAATGGCTCATCACCTTTAATTTTGAAGATATCGAATTGCGGTTTCCGGTTTCTTTCATAACTTTTTATACTCTTTAAAACTGTGTATATGAAAATAGGGGTCAACTGCGAACCCTCACTTTTGGTCGCGCGTCAGTCGCGTATACGGGCAGGAAACTAAAATCAAGTCACACATTCTGAAACTAGAAATGATGGGCAACAAATTTTTCCTCTACCATTTTTCGCTCAGATCAACTGTTTAAGCATGAAATGCATTTGAGCGTTAAAATGAACACCCTGTATGTCAAAATATTTTTTCTTTTAAACTCAAAACTCATTTTCCACTCAATATAAGATAATGTGATAGAGTAAAAAACCACCAACTCTACTCTCACTAAGTGTTAATCAAAACTTTTTATAAAACTAATTGATGATGATGATGTTGATGAAGAGAGAGAGAGAGAGACAGTGAAGAGCAATGACATCATAATTCGTTTTCATTATAGTGTAAACTGATTTTTATTACCTCCTTCTTGGTTAATTACTATTTTACGACATAATCAAGAAGGCCTATAAACACTAGCATTTCTGGGAGCGTCGTTCAGATGTTTATTGAAATAAATAAACCCAAGCGATAAATTATTATTAGTTTATTTGTCAGATTATTATTATTATTTATTGTAAGGAATTTGAAGTATTGCAGACTGATGTACAACTAGTTGAAGCAAATATTAATAATTAGAGTAAATTTTATTTTAATGAAACATATGTAGGAGCAAATGTCAAATAATGTTAAATAAAGTAACTATAAAACAGTGAGCAAATAGTGATATGATTATCACTTTTGATAAGAAACCAGTAAACAGTTTGTTTTGTTGTTTTAGCCTGCTACTGATACCAAAATGTTGGTATTTTTTTTAATAAGAAATAATAAAAAATTAAACTCTTTTTAAAGGCGATTAAAGTTAATTTAAAAAATCCTTTAGAAACATCAGTACAGAAAGTATTGCGACTTGTAAAATGATTTAGTAAGTGAAAATAAAGTCCATGAACAGACAAGACAGAAGACACACCAACCCTTTAATGACGTAAAATATTACTTTGTAAACTAGCCCTGAAGATGACCTAGTCCTTAGGTCGAAAGCTCGGCAGAATAAATGTATCACGACTGAAAACTGGCAGATATTTTTTCATCCTATTGAAACTATGAATCAGTCACCAAAAATAATGAACAGAAAATAAAGTAGTTAGGTAAAAATAGAAGAAACCAATACCTGAAAAAAAAAGATAGCAAGTGTAGTTAATCAATCTCTGATGATGGATTAAAGTACGAAACTGGTCTGAGATTCACATGCGACCTACGACGGATAAAAATCTGCAACTTAAATTACAACTTGATTGAATTCTTTGAAAGAAAACTTATCTTCTATTTTTTTGTCTTAAGAAAGGATAATAGTGGGCTAAAAAAGGATAAAAGAAAAAACAACAACAGGATAACAGATTCCAGACTTTTAAATAAATCAACGATTTGGAAAACATTAAACAGATAACAAATAAACTAACCAAACAAACACGACAAAACGGTGGTGGTATGTTGTTGGGCAGTCAGTCAGTCGATGGTTATACGATAAGTTGTTGTACTCACAAATAAAGAGAGCTATCTAGTTGTGTATACTCAATAAACTTCCCACGTGTTCCACCACCATATCTTTTCCAGCCACTCTTAGGTTCTTCTCCATGGGTCTACAGCAAGGATCGCCTAATAAACTCACTCCTTGGGTATACGAAATTCAAAAAAAGTTTAGAGTGCTTCCCGTAAAAGCGTTTCCCCTCCCCAAAATTGCCGGAAATCTTCAATTAAACCGATTTTGGGGGGGGCCCATTCTCCTACAGTTTTCAATTGCAAGTACGTTTTTTAACTTAGAATTTGTAGACTTCAATGCTAGCTAGATCAGGATGCTATTGAAAGAAACGTGACGACTTAGCTATCCCAAAATTCCACTAAAGAAAACAATATAACCTGATAAAAAGTATGTAACAAAGGCTTCGATTTATACAGGGTGAACCCTGTAAGTAATGTCCATAAGCCTACTTTGTGTTTACATCTAAAGTGGAGTTCAATGACGTATTCACCAACTTCATATTTTTCACTGTTCTTGAGTGACGTCACTTTAATGTTTTTTTTTTTCTAAAATCATTACTTTTTTCCAATAAAAATGTTATTACTCAGAACGTTTTAGTCTGAATTCGATTCTGGATGACACGGTTAGGAAGACAGTTAAATTTTCTAAAAATTGACACCATTTTGAAGCATAAATTATTCTCCAAACAGCCTCAATCTTCCTTCGGAAACTGGGAAAATAAAAGTAATCGAAATTTTTAAGAGTTTTCAATGAGTTTGATAAACTAACTCTATTGAGTGCTCGTGAACACGTTTTCTTGCAAAACAAAAGTAATTTCTCATACGAAGATAAAAGGAATCCTGGAAAATGATATACCGTTTGAAAGACCATTAGATTAGACTAGGGCGGCCTCACCAGCACCTAGGTGTCTGATAATGATCACATAAGAGCCTAATGAGTTTTCTTCAAAAATTTCGATTACTTTTATTTTTCCCAGTTTCCGGAGGAAGATTGAGGCTGTTTAAAGAATAATTTATGCTTCAAAATGGTGTCAATTTTTAGAAAATGTATCTGTCTTTCTAACCGTGTCATCCAGAATCGAATTCGGACTAAAACTTTCTGAGTAATAACATTTTTATTGCAAAAGTAATGATTTCATTAAAAAAAATTTAAAGAGACGTCACTCAAGAACAGTGGAAAATATGAAGTTGGCCAATGTGTCATTGAACTCCACTTTCGATGTACTACACACAGTACGCCTATGGTTATTAATTACTGGTTCACCCTGCATAACGTGCAAGTTTCAAGTGAATTTTTTTTTGGCGACCATCTACAGAAATAGCAAACCCGAAAAGTGTACTTTTGAATGCGGAACTAACAAAAAAAAAAACGTCTTAACTATTAAACAGTTCCAAATAACATTCCGCAGCCTAGCAACAGATAGCTGAATTGAATACTCTCAAGAAATAAATAAAAGTAATTTAAAACTACAACCTTCAAGATAATATCAATAATTTGTAATATAATTGTCGGATACATTCAATGCAATACAATGGGAATTAAAGAATCAAAATAGGTTTGTAATGAATCTTTAAAAAAAAGAATATGTGTGATTGCAGTTCGTCTGTCCGTTAAGAAGAATAAGGAACAATGGCAATACATACAAATTAGCAAATTAATACAAGAATTTATGATGTGTACACATGAACATTAAAAGCATAAATTTTAATAAAATATTCTATCAGCGTACTTATTAGCCTGTATGAAGGCCATAGAAATTAACATTATTGAAACAGCATTAAAGTGATTAACATTTTTTACAACCAGAAATGAAATAATAGTTAAAAGAACAGTAAATGATGTCTTTCAATATTTTATTGAGATGGGGACAGTTAAAATTCTTTACTTCCATTTATTACCCCGTAGAACAGGAAGGGTATGCATGCATAAAATCAGATATGTAAACTCCATTTTTATTGAACAATACGAGGGTCGTTTGAAAAGTCCGTGCAAAGTCAGAGAGATAGCACTACTGGCGCGTATCGAGGTTATGTTTAGTTAGTAGCATCTCTTGGAAGAACACACACCAAGTTTCAGCCAGATCGGTCTATTTCTTTGCGTTTGGCATTCGTTTGAATCGAGGAAGTCGAGTGATTTTCAAAAAATGGACGAAAAAGAATTTCGTGTGTTGATTAAACACTACTTTATGAAAGGCAAAACGCCTGAGGAGACTAAAGAGAAGCTTGATAAACATTATGGTGACTCTGCACCTTCGATTAGAACAGTTTATAAGTGGTTTCAAAATTTTCGGAGTGGCCATATGGGCACAAGTGAGGCTGAACGTTCTGGACGCCCTGTTGAGGTTACTACTCCAGAAATCATTGATAAAATCCATGATATGGTGATGGATGACAGAAGAGTGAAGGTGCGTGAGATTGCTAGTGCTGTGGGCATCTCGAATGAACGGGTACATAATATTTTGCATCAACATTTGGACATGACAAAGCTATCCGCAAGATGGGTGCCGCGATTGCTCACGCTTGACCAAAAACGAAATCGTATGAAGTGTTGCAAGGACGGTTTGCAGCTGTTCCAGAAGAATCCGCAGGACTTTAAGCGTCGTTTCGTCACTGTGGATGAAACATGGATACATCACTACACTCCTGAGACCAAAGAACAATCTAAACAATGGGTTACCAAGGGGGAATCTGCGCCAAAAAAGGCGAAGACCGTTCCTTCGGCCGGAAAGATTATGGCGACTGTCTTTTGGTGGGTACGATTGGCCCACAAAAAAGTCCTTTTCCATCACGACAACGCACCAGCTCACACCTCAGCAGTTGTGGTCGCAAAATTAATGGAAATAGGGTTCCAACTCGTTTCACATCCCCCCTATTCTCCAGACTTGGCTCCCTCGGACTACTATTTGTTCCCCAATATGAAGAAATGGCTGGCGGGAAAAAGATTTTATTCAAACGAGGAGGTGATTGCAGAAACGAATGGCTATTTTTCAGACTTGGACAAATCCTATTATTCGGAAGGGATCAACAAACTAGAGCAGCGTTGGACGAAGTGTATAAGCCTAAAAGGAGACTATGTTGAAAAATAAAAAAGGTTTACCCCAAAAAATTAAGTAGTTTTTATTTTTGCACGGACTTTTCAAACGACCCTCGTATATAATTTATTTAATGACAAATGCATTGTAATCTAGTGTTTACCACCCACTCCCTCCCTAACACAGGAAATTCAAAAAAAAAAATCTAGTCAAGCTTTAAAAATGTCAGTCTTTAATCTGTACTTCCTTCTGACAGAAGAATCTGAGTATTTTATTTATAGCGCACAACGTTAAGACAAGTGTCTATTTGTGTGTGACACAAGTGAGAGAAATAACTGTTTAAGGAAGATAGAGTGATTTAGTATCTCTCCTCAGTGTGTGTGAAGAGAATTCCAGTCACAATGTTCTTAAAACTGGGAATCTTTACACAATAAAGAAAAACATTTTTATTAATTAATTAATTTTTTTTTTTTTTTTTAAAAAATGGAGATCTGAGAATACTAGTGTTTAAGAGAGCTCATTTATGCAAGTATTTGCGATATATTTAGCGATGGCTAGGCCAAAAACTGCGTTAGCCTTTCCCAAAATTTAGCATCTTTAATACTGTTCACCAAGTGTACTGTAGTCAAACGGATATTCTTACGAAACAACACCAATTAAAGCGATTTCTATTGGCTTTTAGCGACCATAAAATATTTATATTAAGGACTCAATTTAGCGAGGAATCGGTCCGCAGAACAAAAAAGCAGCTCCGTCTTTTTTCGCCAACGTTTCGCCTTCTTCAGGTTTTTCCTACATTGATGTATTAAAAGAATTTTCTAATATCTATTCCACTCTTTGTTAAACTTAACATTGCATTTATACTATAGTATTTGTCCCATCATTGTATAGTCATTACCTAAATTCCACTTGTTAGTCCCGTTACATTTGTTCATTTTCTCCATTTTTGGCATGTAGTTTTCTGTAATTTAACCAACAAGCATAGCTACGTATGTTCTAATGATTATAATTTATATAATTTCTTACAGTTTTAATAAGATGTATTATTCTAAATTGTTTGTATTGTTGTATTTGTAATATCCAGGCCCTGAAGAAGCCAATAAATTAGCCGAAACGTTGGCAAAAAGAAGTTGTTTTTTGTTCTAGACCAGTTCTTGGTCCGCAGGAACTGAAATATTGTCCGCGAAACACTTAAAACATTTTTAAAATAATAATATATTTATTTGACATGCGCCCGCGTGTGCGGCGACAACGCCTTGAATTGGACTTCAAGCGAGCTTAGAGCGCCTAAAAACAAGTACAGGAGTCGACTAAAAAGCGTGTAGCTTAGAACAATCTCATCAATCCCAGGATTACCCCCATCTTGTTAAGAGAATGCAAGCTCAAAAAGCACATTAATATAATACTGAAAACATAATCACAATGTTAATTAAAGTTTATTTTTAAAATCTAAAGGTAGTTTACTGTGATAATGAACCTTGTGGTCCCTACTAACAACAAAAAATATTAAAATGGTCACTGGTCATAAAGAGATTGGGAACCACTGATCTAGACCGATTCCTACCTAAATTGAATCCTTAATACAATTAAAGTAATGATTGAAAGTCCTGTGAACTCTGTACAGAAAGTCATTATGACCAGTCTGTGATGAGGTTAAAAGAGTTGAAATTGAAAGAACAAATTCTCAAGAAAATAGAATCAATTCTTACTTCAACAGAAAAGCATTTCCCTACAAAAATGTTCCCGCAAAAAGGCTCGAATTGTTGACACTCCCTCGCAATTTAGGATGTGTGTGTGTATGGTAGGTATATAACACATCCTAAAGGGATTCTGGTTCTAAGTTTAACCCCAGAACTCTGGAAAATGGATTTATTGCCATCGGGAGAGTTGAAAATAAATACAAGATTAAGTTAAAAAGTGAAAATTAGAATAATACGAGTATTTAAACTAAATAAACTCGGCTGTTCTCAATAATTCTATTTTCAGATTTCTTTATTACCAATCGAATTGTGGCAATCGATAAGTTGGGTTAATAATATCAATTTTCCTTTCTTTATTTAGCATAAACGCAGATCGATTTTCGCACACTATAATATTGAATTAATATTATTCATTATCAGTAAATAGTAAATATGTTTTGTTTTTTTAGAAATCTCCCCCTGCACACGTTTTATTGGTTATCGAGTTATATGGTGGAGCTAAGTATGCACATGAATAATACTTTCTCTTAGGCGACTAATTTGCATATGAGTTGCAATTTGCATACTGGACACGTTCCCTTACCTCAACCCTCCACCACCAGCGCGTACTGCCAAACCTATTAGGATCTGGCTGGACTACGGATTAATTGTGTACATTGTGTATTACTGCGACATAAATGTCTCTCCAACTCTCCTGGTAAGACATTCATTTGAATGTTTATATAAATATATATTTTTTATGTTCAAAGAAGAGTGACGTCAGTTTTAATTTACTATAATTATTGATGTTTATAACACTGATGACTCAATTTTTTTGCTCATTCTCAGAGAGTGGAGAGAGAGAGGAGCTGTAGCTACATTATAGTGCGGAAACTAAATCTAGAAAACCTCTACATCTAAGGAGATCTAATTAGAGAGAATTAGAGAATTAGCACAATGTTTAGAGAGAACGAGAGAAAATGAGCAAAACTAAAAAAGAAAAGATCACAGTTGACATTTCACTTGAGATATCCACCAAGTGGACGCGCGACAATATGAGATATTGGAAATTTTAAACATCAGTCAAACAAGTTCCAAGAATAAGACGATTACTGGGAAGAGACTGTTTCAAAATCCCCTTTTTAGAAAAATAGAAACATTTTAAAATAACAAAGCAACTTAAAAAAAAAGTAATGTATTTAAAGAATCACAACTACGAGGATCGTTTGAAAAGTCCGTGAAAAAATAAAACCTACTTAATTTTTTGGGGTAAACCTTTTTTATTTTTCAACATAGTCTCCTTTTAGGCTTATACACTTCGTCCAACGCTGCTCTAGTTTGTTGATCCCTTCCGAATAATAGGATTTGTCCAAGTCTGAAAAATAGCCATTCGTTTCTGCAATCACCTCCTCGTTTGAATAAAATCTTTTTCCCGCCAGCCATTTCTTCATATTGGGGAACAAATAGTAGTCCGAGGGAGCCAAGTCTGGAGAATAGGGGGGATGTGAAACGAGTTGGAACCCTATTTCCATTAATTTTGTGACCACAACTGCTGAGGTGTGAGCTGGTGCGTTGTCGTGATGGAAAAGGACTTTTTTGTGGGCCAATCGTGGGCGTTTTTCTTGCAGCTCGGTTTTCAAACGGTCCAATAACGATGAATAATATGCACCTGTAATAGTTTTACCCTTTTCCAGATAGTCGAAGAGGATTATTCCTTGCGAATCCCAAAAGACAGTCGCCATAATCTTTCCGGCCGAAGGAACGGTCTTCGCCTTTTTTTTGGCGCAGATTCCCCCTTGGTAACCCATTGTTTAGATTGTTCTTTGGTCTCAGGAGTGTAGTGATGTATCCATGTTTCATCCACAGTGACGAAACGACGCTTAAAGTCCTGCGGATTCTTCTGGAACAGCTGCAAACCGTCCTTGCAACACTTCACACGATTTCGTTTTTGGTCAAGCGTGAGCAATCGCGGCACCCATCTTGCGGATAGCTTTGTCATGTCCAAATGTTGATGCAAAATATTATGTATCCGTTCATTCGAGATGCCCACAGCACTAGCAATCTCACGCACCTTCACTCTTCTGTCATCCATCACCATATCATGGATTTTATCAATGATTTCTGGAGTAGTAACCTCAACAGGGCGTCCAGAACGTTCAGCCTCACTTGTGCCCATATGGCCACTCCGAAAATTTTGAAACCACTTATAAACTGTTCTAATGGAAGGTGCAGAGTCACCATAATGTTTATCAAGCTTCTCTTTAGTCTCCTCAGGCGTTTTGCCTTTCATAAAGTAGTGTTTAATCAACACACGAAATTCTTTTTCGTCCATTTTTTAAAAATCACTCGACTTCCTCGATTCAAACGAATGCCAAACACAAAGACATAGACCGATCTGGCTGAAACTTGGTGTGTGTTCTTCCAAGAGATGCTACTGACTAAACATAACCTCGATACACGCCAGTAGTGCTATCGACACAAACTTTTTATAATATCCGGTAAAAAGAATTCACCACAAACTTGGAATTTTCTTTGCTTTTACATTTTCTTAACATTAAAAAAGAAATAAGACGAAATATCAAATCTTAAGATTCTGTAGCAAAACTTTACTTAGAAAAGCTCCTAAATTATACAGTTCATTTGAGACTACAAAACTATTTCCAAAATCAAGTAATATTCTCCAAGAAATTCCAATGATTTTAATTTATAATCGCTTCGTATATCTCAAATTTTTGCTGCATGACTATGTCCATATATTGCATATATTGTTAAGTAAATGCTGTGTCATTATAAAAACGTGCTATCTACGGAAATATAATGTAAATCATGGAATTATTCATAGATTATTTAAAATTTGATGTAAACCGTCAAACGACTTCTTCTGACTTCAAAATTCTAAAGCTGATATTAAAGGGTACGGACTAGGGCTCTGGTTTTCTACCCGCAAATCTTTGGCTCGAATAAAGCTTAGTTTTCTTAATACAGATTGTCCTTTGAAGGACAGTGATGTCTGTATCGAGAGAACGTTGTCCAAAGTGTGACAGAGCTCTGAAAAATGGCTCTTTGATATTGGACCCAGATTATTGCACAAAATAACAAATCGATTCTAAATAAATCACCATTATCGATTAGATAAAATGAAGTAATCATACTGCATTTAAGCTAAATATTCAAAGAGTTAATTCTGTATAAAAGTTATTCAGTAATTTGTACCACAAAAAAAATAACGGTCGATTAGCTGGTAGATTATCCTACTACCATTTAGACAGAATAAGATTAATTTCAGTGGCCAACTGAGATAAGGTAATAAAAATCTATGAATGAACATTATGGTAGCATACTGTAATTAATATCGAATGAAGTCATTGCACTCTATAATTTAAATAAGGCTTGAAAATACAGGACATACGAACTTGGTATCTCAAGTCCTGTTTACAGCTCAATTAGCGAAAATTACATACATTTCTAGACTGTTATTTTTTATGTTTCTTTTTGTAACTACAGTTCCATTTAGAATAAAAATGAATAATAAAATATTTTTGCATTGTAGTTTTTATATTGTAAAACAGAAGTAATAAAAAATGATAATAAAAAGTTAAGTACAAATATTTTAAAGAGCTATGAAAGCTTAACGGAAGTTTGTTTATTTATAAAAAAACATGGCCTCAAAACATAAAGCAATCATGAAAAATACTAAGCATTACTTCATTTTACTTTTAACTACCAACGAACCTGTTTAAACTTGATCGTTTTATAGTAAAAAGAAAGGTAATTAAAGACAAGTAATTTCTCTTTGGTTTTATCCGTCATGAAAATATTCTATCCAATGTTTTAATCCAAAAACAAAATTCCATTTTATAAGAATTTATATTCAAAATATTATAAATTTTGAAATAAATGCATATTTATTATGTACCTTTTTATACAGGGTGTTCATTTTGAGACGGCTCAAATGCATTTCATGCTTAAACGGTTAATCTGAGCAAAAAATGGTAGAGGAAAAATTTGTTGCCCGTCACCTCTAGTTTCAGAATATGTGACTTGATTTTAGATTCCTGCCCGCATACGCGGCTGACGCGCGACCAAAAGTGAGGGTTCGCAGTTGACCCCTATTTTCATATACACAGTTTTAAAGAGTATAAAAAGTAATGAAAGAAACCGGAAACCGCAATTTGATATTTTCAAAATTAAAGGTGCTAGGCCATTTCAAAATTTGGTATTTATTAATTATATTTCAATTTTTTAACTTGTTATCAAAGAGAAAGAAGAGCACGCGATTGGTCATTTTTATGTATTTTTTCATCCCCTTTCTACTGAAAATATTGCCAAGGCAGTAAAGCTAGTATTTTTCTTAATATCGGGAAATAAGTCGTTTCCCGATTGATTTTTCTAAGAAAAATCAAAAGTTAAGAGCTTTAGATGTTCTCAAGCATACACAAAATGGCTAAAAATTAATTTTACATCTGTTACAAACAAGAAGGTTTAATAATTATTTGGTAATTTTGTGAGAGTTGCGTTTAATTACCCAAAAAAGTGGAAACCTCCTGCCACATATTTGAGTGATCAATATCTTTCATGTAAATGATCAAACTTATGCCTTAATTTACCAAATAATGCACCTTACTCAACTTGTGAAGCATGAACTGTGCCTTTAAAGGTGCCTCCTCAGATACAGAGAGCAGTTGATAACCTCCTGGCTAACCTGGCTTGCGAGCCAGAGGAGGCACCTTTCAAGACACAGCTCATGCTGCAAAAGCTGCAAAAGTGCATTATTTGATAAATTAAGGAATAAGATTGATTTTTTACATGAAAGTTATTGATCACTTAAATATGTGGCAAGAGGTTTCCAATTTTTTTGGTAATTAAACGCAACTCTCACAAAATTACCAAATAATTATTAAACCTTCTTGTTTGTAACAGATGTAAAATTAATTACTAGCCATTTTGTGCATGCTTGAGAACACTAAAAGCTCTTAACATTTGATTTTTGTTAGAAAAATCACTCGGAAAACGTCTTATTTCCCGATATTAAGAAAAATACTAGCTTTTCTGCCTTGGCAATATTTTTAGTAGAAAGGGGATGAAAAAATACATAGAAATGACCTATCGCGTGCTCTTCTTTCTCTTTGATAACAAGTTAAAAAAATTGAAATATGATTAATAAATACCAGCTTTTGAAATGGCCTAGCACCTTTAATTTTGAAGATATCGAATTGCGGTTTCCGGTTTCTTTCATAACTTTTTATACTCTTTAAAACTGTGTATATGAAAATACGGGTCAACTGCAAACCCTCACTTTTGGTCGCGCGTCAGCCACGTATGCGGGAAGGAATCCTAAAATCAAGCCACATATTCTGAAACTAGAGGTGACGGGTAACAAATTTAACCTCAACCATTTTCCGCTCAGATCAACCGTTTATGCATGAAATGCATTTGAGCCGTCTAAAAATGAACACCCTGTATAATAGCCGCAAATGTTGATTGACAAAATTGAAATTCAAAGGAAAACAGATTTTTAAATTATTGATTTTTCAAAAATATTTTTCATTAATATTAGGTGATGTTAAACAGCCAGTCTTATTGTTTTCAACTTTGTTTCTCCGCAAATATAGTAATGTATTATGCATTTAAATATAATAATCAAAAGTTTTGCTATAATTTATTTATATTAAAATAAATAAGGAAAAAATGCTGTTTTATATTTCTTATATATCTTAATAAAATATATCCATATGTAGATAGTATTAAATAACTGGTTTCATTACAGATAAATACATAATATATATGTAAATATTTTTTTTAAAAAAAGTCCTACTTGGATAAACAAATAAATTTTGCTATATACATTTTAATTTTGCATAATAAAATATTGCATATTAAAATGATTTTTCTGTAAACATGTTCTTGTTTACCTTTTAGATTTTGAACATATGGCTAACTAAAAGATAAAATCTAAATTACATCTTTTTTGGTTATTAACCTCTACATTGAAATTCTAATTTAAACGTTTCATCGAAGACACTAATGCTCCTTCTAAACCTAACTCGCACCGAGATCTCCTTCTGTTACTTAAGCTTCCTTAAGAAATCCGTAAATCTGTGAGTAGATATTTACGAGGGTCGTTTGAAAAGTCCGTGCAAAAATAAAAACTACTTAATTTTTGGGGGTAAACCTTTTTTATTTTTCAACATAGTCTCCTTTTAGGCTTATACACTTCGTCCAACGCTGTTCTAGTTTGTTGATCCCTTCCGAATAATAGGATTTGTCCAAGTCTGAAAAATAGCCATTCGTTTCTGCAATCACCTACTCGTTTGAATAAAATCTTTTTCCCGCCAGCCATTTCTCCATATTGGGGAACAAATAGTAGTCCGAGGGAGCCAAGTCTGGAGAATAGGGGAGATGTGAAACGAGTTGGAACCCTATTTCCATTAATTTTGCGACCACAACTGCTGAGGTGTGAGCTGGTGCGTTGTCTTGATGGAAAAGGACTTTTTTGTGGGCCAATCGTGGGCGTTTTTCTTGCAGCTCGGTTTTCAAACGGTCCAATAACGATGAATAATATGCACCTGTAATAGTTCTACCCTTTTCCAGATAGTCGATGAGGATTATTTCTTGCGAATCCCAAAAGACAGTCGCCATAATCTTTCCGGCCGAAGGAACGGTCTTCGCCTTTTTTGGCGCAGATTCCCCCTTGGTATTGTAGTGCTCAGAAGTGTAGTGATGTATCCATGTTTCATCCACAGTGACGAAACGACGCTTAAAGTCCTGCGGATTCTTCTGGAACAGCTGCAAACCGTCCTTGCAACACATCATACGATTTGGTTTTTGGTCAAGCGTGAGCAAACGCGGCATCCATCTTGCGGATAGCTTTGTCATGTCCAAATGTTGATGCAAAATATTATGTACCCGTTCATTCGAGATGCCCACAGCACTAGCAATCTCACGCACCTTCTCTCTTCTGTCATCCATCACCATATCATGGATTTTATCAATGATTTCTGGAGTAGTAACCTCAACAGGGCGTCCAGAACATTCAGCGTCACTTGTGCCCATATGGCCACTCCGAAAATTTTGAAACCACTAATAAACTGTTCTAATCGAAGGTGCAGAGTTACCATAATGTTTATCAAGCTTCTCTTTAGTCTCCTGAGGCGTTTTGCCTTTCATAAAGTAGTGTTTAATCAACACACGAAATTCTTTTTCGTCCATTTTTTGAAAATCACTCGACTTCCTCGATTCAAACGAATGCCAAACACAAAGAAATAGACCGATCTGGCTGAAACTTGGTGTGTGTTCTTCCAAGAGATGCTACTAATTAAACATAACCTCGATACGCGCCAGTGGTGCTATCTCTCTGACTTTGCACGGACTTTTCAAACGACCCTCGTACGTTAAGAATTACATATTGTAAATCTTGTAGAAATGTACAAAAAATTAATTAATTATTTTTTAGATAAAATTTTATTATTTTTGGGCATTTAAATAAATAAAATGGTGGAATCCTTTCCAATAATTGGGTAGAAGTTAGTTAACAATAGCCTATATATATATATATATCATACAAAAAGTAGGAAGTCATAGATACAAATAATAAATTATATTGCAAACAAATTAATAATGAAAACGATTCTTCTGCTGGGTGGGCATCGAGGGCCATTGGAACGTTCCGATATAGTTTTTTATCGATAGCAATCCATTATGAAGATAGGTGAATAGAGAGAGAAAGAAAGAAAGAGAGAGTGTGAGAGAGCGATCAAAGAGTGAAAGGGCAAGTGGTCACACCACATCCAAATACATCCACACATCCACGAGCACACACTGACAAATAAAAAATAAAAAAAAAATCTACCTGTCTGAACAGGTCTACAGGACTTGTAATGATGAGAACACACACACACAGGACAAGAAATCTATCCTGTCTGAACAGGTAGGTCTACAAACTTATGCTAAATAGAGAGAGAAGATTAGTTGGAAACGTACTAACTGTATTTTAATTTTTTAACATTTTAGATAATCTTCGTGA
Source organism: Rhodnius prolixus (assembly GCF_049639745.1). Classification (NCBI taxonomy): domain Eukaryota; kingdom Metazoa; phylum Arthropoda; class Insecta; order Hemiptera; family Reduviidae; genus Rhodnius; species Rhodnius prolixus. The sequence continues at coordinate 4,446,838 of NW_027411583.1, read as the reverse complement.
CGTCACCATAGTCACGGAAATGAAGAAAGAAACTCGGAAGCTTGAAAAGAGCAACCAGTTCCTACCAAATTCATAATTCACGTTATGCATAACGATTTGATAAAGTTACAGATTAAGTAAATTAAAAGATAAGCAACATTTTTAAAAAGACGTCCAGTTGATATTTTTTTAATTTTTTTCTCCTCGAGCTAAATTAACAAATGGTACATTTCCTGTGGTTTTTTATTATTATTAGTAATATACTAATAATAATAAAAAAATCTTGGGTAGAAAAAGTTAACTCCATGTATTCAATTGGAAGCGAGCTCTACATGCTCAGAATTACGTTACAGGGCAGCCCCCCCGAGAGATGGACGAATTGAGGAAATTATATTATTATTTACCCTTGGTGTAAAACCTACACAGATTAAAGACAATTCTCAGACCTAGCCAACCCTCCACCATCAGCTTCTTAATAAGTTCCATGCCAGGCCATTTTCGCCTGTCTTTGGCGTTCAGGCCATTTGACTAAAGGTTTGATATATTATCACATGATCTTTCATTACATCATCAATCGATAAGTAGCTCTCTTGTTTAGGAGTTGCTATCACATCGTGCGGTATGTAAATAACTTGGAGGATGTAAATAACAACTCGTCTTCAGAAACTGTGACAAACTCTCGAAGATGAAATTAAAAAGAAAGAGGGCAAAGCGAGGACAGCAAGACAACGTTGCATTTCTTGCTGCAAACAAAATGTTAAAAAAATTCGGTACTGAAGCAGCAAGAGAGAGTAATGACGTTTTGCAGCGATTGCCCCGAAATAGCCGTCTTTACGCCTCCCTTGCTTTTACGAAACCCATTATTAAATTTAATTATTAATTATTCTATAGATAACAAATAAAATAAACTTATGTGCTTCGTTCTATACTCCATTTTGTATAATGCCTCAATTTTTTTTGGAGTAGAAATATATTCTACAGAAGTACATTTGTCACAAAATGTATGTTTTCAACGCATTAAATAAATATGACTGCGTTTTACCACCGGGTGGTACACGTGACCTGAAGTGTACCACCGGTGGCACGGAACGTGTTAATTCTTCATTTTCCTTCGCCTTTCAAATAGAATAAAATGTTATTATTCATAAAAAGAATAACTAAGTATAATGCAATTAATAACTGAAATGGATTTTTTTGTAGGTAAGGAAAGTGGTCATGTAAAATATATTGCCTGTGTCATAACAAAATATATCAAAACTAAAAATTGTAATTTTGCGCTTAGATTGGGGCCCACCAAAGTGGTGGACCTGTCTGTAACGTAGCGATCTTAAGGCGGAAGTAATACTTTACTGAAAGAATTTAACGGAACCAAAAAGACTTAATCTACAAACTTAGAATAAAATGATGGTTTTGGTTTAATTCGACCGTTGTTGATGGATGATTTTTGGGCAATATCGAGGTGCGGTCATCATAACAGTTATGATGATATAGCTCTACATTAAACTTCACAAACTTTCTTTTATAATACCCTGAAGAAGGTAGTAAAAATTACCGAAACGTTGGTATAAAGCAAAAAAGTTGTTTTTATTGATGACCGCACCTCGATATTCCCCAAAAATCCTCTTAGAATAAAACCTATATTGTTATTCTGACTAGAACTCTGGGATTCAGACAAACATACGGAAATCACAGACATTTCTAACATTAATACTACGTACGACAAATGCTGCCTCATTCTACGTCACACTATCGATCTCGTCATTCCTTTTGTAAGGCTGCTAGCCAAGGAGAAATACCAGAAATACCACACTCTCTCGTTGCTGTAATCCTTTTCGTTCAGTTCTTCGGCTCTTCTACCATTCCTGGACAATCCTCTACGCCGACTGAAGCGTAAATCACGGAGAAATCTCCATCAGAAACATGGTTATCACATCGAAAGTGCTACCAAGAAGTAGTCTCTCTTCTCCTACACTGTTCATACGATTTACTTATAGTATTCTTCACAACACACATTGTAAATTTATTAAATAAACTTTTAAAAAATCCAGAAAATTCTACTTTACGATAACATAATTGTAGAAATTGCCTATTTTTTTTTTCAGGCGAGCTGAAATTGGTCCAACTACCAATTAGGTGCCGTGGACAGAGGCGAATAGCAAACATACTTTAGGACTTTAGACATTAATTCTACAGGATCTTTTCTGCAGTAAGTGGTCGATTGCGAATAATGTAAAATTTTGCGACAAGATAATTGAAACAAAATAACAGCTGTGCATAATTAGATGCAAATTAGATAATGCTCTGGTCCTCAAAGAAATCCCTTAAGTTCCGAGTCCTACCTGGCAGCTATTAGATTTTCTCTTTCTAAAAAAAACTACACAGCTCTTATTCCGGCGCTGGGAAGTGGTAAAATTCACGAGCGAACACTATCCAAACATTGGCAATGCACGAAGAAAGCCTGTAGAAGCTACTTTACTAAAAAAAAAAAAAGGAAGTATTTTGACGACTAATCTAAGGACACCTTCCGGTCTGAAGTGTCCAAATTCAATTACAAGGTATCCAGTACTAAAATGAGATTTCTTTAAGAAGAGAAATCAATTTGAATATAGCATTATATTTTGCTTGAGTTCTAATGAATAGAAAGAGAGTTATAATGGATTGAAATTTGAACGATTTAAAAATACCTCTAAAATTTAACCTTCCATATCTCAATAACTACGAGGGTCGTTTGAAAAGTCCGTGCAAAAATAAAAACTACTTAATTTTTTGGGGTAAACCTTTTTTATTTTTCAACATAGTCTCCTTTTAGGCTTATACACTTCGTCCAACGCTGCTCTAGTTTGTTGATCCCTTCCGAATAATAGGATTTGTCCAAGTCTGAGAAATAGCCATTCGTTTCTGCAATCACCTCCTCGTTTGAATAAAATCTTTTTCCCGCCAGCCATTTCTTCATATTGGGGAACAAATAGTAGTCCGAGGGAACCAAGTCTGGAGAATAGGGGGGATGTGAAACGAGTTGGAACCCTATTTCCATTAATTTTGCGACCACAACTGCTGAGGTGTGAGCTGGTGCGTTGTCGTGATGGAAAAGGACTTTTTTGTGGGCCAATCGTGGGCGTTTTTCTTGCAGCTCGGTTTTCAAACGGTCCAATAACGATGAATAATATGCACCTGTAATAGTTTTACCCTTTTCCAGATAGTCGATGAGGATTATTCCTTGCGAATCCCTAAAAGACAGTCGCCATAATCTTTCCGGCCGAAGGAACGGTCTTCGCCTTTTTTTTGGCGCAGATTCCCCCTTGGTAACCCATTCTTTAGATTGTTCTTTGGAGTGTAGTGATGTATCCATGTTTCATCCACAGTGACGAAACGACGCTTAAAGTCCTGCGGATTCTTCTGGAACAGCTGCAAACCGTCCTTGCAACACTTCATACGATTTCGTTTTTGGTCAAGCGTGAGCAATCGCGGCACCCATCTTGCGGATAGCTTTGTCATGTCCAAATGTTGATGCAAAATATTATGTACCCGTTCATTCGAGATGCCCACAGCACTAGCAATCTCACGCACCTTCACTCTTCTGTCATCCATCACCATATCATGGATTTTATCAATGATTTCTGGAGTAGTAACCTCAACAGGGCGTCCAGAACGTTCAGCCTCACTTGTGTCCATATGGCCACTCCGAAAATTTTGAAACCACTTATAAACTGTTCTAATGCAAGGACTTTTCAAACGACCCTCGTATTATCACCTTAGTAACAATACAATACTAATTCAATAAGTAGACCCATATTGAAGAAAACTGTGATTGGTACCACAGAAAGCCAACATACAGTCAAATAATGCCTTTTTGTTTCATCTAACTGATGACTGAAACTAATATTTATGGAACGTTTTTTGAAGTGTCTACTAACAAATCGATTGTTGGAATTTTCAAAAAAATTAAAATAAACTGATCATTAAGGATGATGACAAGTTTACCTTGATCAAGATTCATTTGTTTAACCATATGATATCATCGCATTAGTTCATGCTTTCTGCGAAATAGATTTGATACATCATTAAACTAAAATGTAAATTTAAAAGATAAAAAAAAAAAACAAGCCCTAAATTAATGAAACGATTAAAAATAAACTCAACAAATAGAATCTACGAAATAATGGTGACATCATTAAAAATGTCGTAGCCTCCTTGATACTGAATAAAGCGAAACAATTATAAAAGATCTAACCGGAAGATAAGTTTCGATTGTTTTTATATTGTTTGTTTGTCGATGTGTTTCTGATTACACAAACAAATTAGAGCTAATTAGATAATAATTGGGTAGATTATTAAATTATTTTGAAAAATAAATGGCGCCCATGAACGAGAAGTTGCGAATGATTATATTGTCTTTATTCAGTAAAATATCTTAAACAATAGGAAACTGTTTCGATTAGTAAGGCATTGTAAAACATAAAATTTGTAAAAACTGATCAAAAGAATGGTACAAAAATACCTGTATCTGGAGAGATGTAATTATCATTTTATTTTTTTAAAAAAAACCACCTTTTTAGAACCCAAAGGATCTTTTTAAAAACCGGATATTTCCTGCTTTTCAATAAAAATATGTGCAAAAAAGAAGTAATTAACTATGAGCAGAATAAATAATAGTTTAGACAAAATATATATATATATACAACTGCATTGCATGTGACGTCAGAGGATGATGTTTTTTTTTTATTCCTAGGTCTCGGAGTTATGTCTGGGACCGGCGATGAGTCATCAGTTCATACCTCTGCCACCTACAGGTCGTTATCGATGACTCAACCATAAATCTTTTAAACATGTACGTATGTATGTTCGTTACCTGTAGTTTTTAGTTTTTATCTTTTCTTCTTATATTTTATTATTGGCTATATTAATCATCATCTCCATAAAGATAGAAGCATTGATCTCGTTTATTGCTTTGAAATTAATTTTCATCTGGTAAAAATTTTTGATAAATGGTTTAAAATTTGTAGGATCAAAATTTGGTTCTGTTTTGGGTCCTTTTTTTTTTTCAGAAAACAAAAAAATCAGCAGCAATTAATCTGTGAATCTAGTCGATGGTAATGCTGGGCAGTTCAAATTAACTACTTAAAAGGGGTGAAGTCCTCATGCAGAGTGATTGGGCTAGATTTGTACGGCAGTCCGTCCAAAAAAGTCGTGAGTGAATCGTAATTCACGTCTCAGTATAACTGTTTGGTAGGTCGATGGGTAATCAGGAGCTTTATATGTCCAATTCGGAGGCGGTTCAAGTAACACACACCTAACCTCTTAAGTTTAAAGCGGAAAGAGAAGTTCCATGTTTTTTTTTTTTTTATATTTAAGTCACATCTGAGGTTATTTTTTGGGCTCACTGCCCAGTGATGAACAGTGTTCCTCTCTTGTCCAAGTCAAAACTTCCAGCAGAAGCTGGGGAATCCAGTAGACCCTAAAGCACTAAGCCAATCCCTTCCCTAGCTCCAACTCATCGTTTTTAATTTCACTTAATTTACCACCAGGACTGGCATTTCCAAGCGGTGCCATCACAGCAATGGCAAAGTTTGTCGTTATTTTTTGAAACCTAAAAGAATTCCTAGTTTCAAAACAAAAAAAAATACTCATCTAAAACAGGGCCTCCTCAATTATAGGGTAAATCTATGTTATATGAACGCATTTTTGTTTATTTCTTTCCACGTTTCTTAGACCCACTCACATATTTTAAAGAATAAATCAAGATGTTTATTTAAAATAAATATAGTCAGCAAGTAGGATGAAAAAATAATTGCCATTTCAGTCGAGTAAAATTTATTTTGCCGAGCTTTCAACCTAGGGACTGAGGTCATCTTCAGGGCTAGTTTATAAAGTAATATTTTTACATTACAGAGTTGGTGTGTCTTCTGTCTTGTCTGTTCATGGACTGAGTGTGATCGGAGGTCACACACAGACCGATCACACTCAGTCCATGAACAGACAAGACAGAAGACACACCAACTCTGTAATGTAAAAATATTACTTTGTAAACTAGCCCTGAAGATGACCTAGTCCCTAGGTCGAAAGCTCGGCAGAATAAATGTATCACGACTGAAATGGCAATTATTTTTTCATCAATTATTTTTTGGAATTATGAATCAGTCACCAAAAAGAATGAACAACAATAGTCAGCAAGTGTAGTGCAAAACAGTGACGTAAGTGAAATCGAAATCTCTACACCCAAACTTATAAATCGAACTCTGATTATGGATATACTCGTAAATCCGAAACCGGTCACAGATACAATAAACATGCGTGCCACGACGGATAAAATAAAATCGATATCAAAGATGATAAATACAATAAATTGACTTGAACAACTAGATTTAAAATATTATGTAAGATTTATATGTTAATAATAGTACTTGTTATACAGGATATTCATTTATTGGCCAAGAATAATTGCAGCTGATCATGCCAACTTGTGACGTCTTAATCTAGTCTGAAGGACTTAAAATCATTAAGTTTTCCTTTATTATAGTAAAGCAGATATGTAATTCTATCTTATTTCATTTCTGTAAGTCTAACTAATAACTTTTTTATTTATTTTTTTAAATTGGAGAGCCATAAACAACAGATTAAGTTGACAATCTATGAACAGATGGTTGTCCCGTATTCTTAAATCATAATACGCTCCAAGAGGTGACCTTAAAGAAATCAGTTTATAGATTTCACAAAGTAGTGATTGGATACGCAATGCTAGATATAGTGGGCGCATATGGTCGTCCTGCGGTTCAGAGGTCTCGCAGCCGATATAGAAGGGAAATCGTAAACCCAATTACACTGTTGGCTATTCTAATGGTCTTTCCTGGATTTTTAAAGGGCATTTCAATTCTAACTTTTAGAAAGGAAAGTTCCCCAAAGTCAAATCTGCATTTTAAAAGGAACACGATTTCAGTCCGTTGAAGCTGTGAAAGAAAAAGCGGCACGCATCATGCAGGAGCTCACAGAGAAAGACTTACAGCACTGATACGAACAATGGTAAATTCGCATGGAGCGTTGTAGGGATAGGGGAGAGGTGTATATTGAAGGTGATAGTAACTAAATATGTATAAATTTTAAAATAAAATGTTTTATAGCAATAGTCTCGTTATTTAAATAGCCACACCCCGTATATATCTAGGATCCTCTGATGCCATCTAAGCGAAATATTTCAACTTCCTGCCATCTAGAACACCAACATCCACACATATACACATAAAGAAACACTCAAAACGGATATTTTCTCGGTAAAAATCTCAAAATCGAAAATCTCTTACAGTAGTAAGTGTAAGAAAAAGAAAAAAAATATTGATCCTCCACAAACTCAAATAAATCTATAGAAAACTATTCAAAATTAATTAAAGAATTTCAAATTAATTTATAAGAAAACAACTATTTCCTCTAGAGTTCTATTCCGTAAAGGTCCATATGGTTGCAAGTAGGGCATGATATAACCGTCTCTTATTCTGTAAGGTTAGTTTTTGAGTAGTTGCCAAGTTCTATCAAGCTGGGGTTTTAGTTTACATATCTTGTTGAGTTCACTATGTGTTTTTAAAGTTTTATATTATGTATAGGTATGAGAGTTCCCCGAGGTAAGTCTCATGTCTATGTAAAGTTAAAGATAATGCAACAACATTTCACGTTAAGATAAGTGTATACAGTTTAGGAGTTAAAGATTAAGTACTGTGATTTTTCTAGTTGTTAATTTTAATGGTAACAGAAGTTTTTGTAGGATTTGTGTTCGGAAAGTCGCATGTACATTACTTAGTAATCAGAAGGCAAACTACGAAATTTCTGGTGGAACCCCAGCATGTATACTAAGTAAACTTTAAAAATACCTAAATTAATAAAAGTTAATTAAGCACAGAGTGAGAAGTTGAATTCTCTACACCCAAATGAAGCCTGTAGATGTTGGATAAAGGTCCGAAAAATAACTAAAAGACTACAAGTGCCAATCTTAGTTCTTAAAAGAAGAAATTATTATTTATAAAGATAATAACCGGTCTGCTGTATTGGAGAATTATGATCACAATTTCCTAGTTGTTACGTCAACGAGTCGAATTGCCTTGATTCTTATATTGGTATTTTTAAAAAAAAGGGGGGGGAAATAAATAAAGGCCAAATTATTTTGTTTTTTGAATTTATTAATAATATGGTTTTTCTTTATTTTTATCCAGACCAAAAATATGTGCAGTTCAAGAATCATTGCAACAAGTTCATTTATTTAAGATAGCCAATTATTAATTATTTTGTTAATCTTAAACTATAAAAATTAGATTATTTATATTATATTTAGATAACCTAGTTTGCATTCTGTTTCTAAATATTAAACAAGAAAATCCAAAATGGATAGTTTTCCATGGCAACTAGAGCTGTCCTGATTCCTGGATTAAACCGTCGTTAAACTTTTAATAACCTCCCCTACCCACTAAATGATCGATATGACGCAAACGCTACTTGTCAGACTAAATATATCGACGGTAGTTACTCGATTTTCAACATTTCAAACTTGGAAATGACTTTAAAGGAATACCAGTGCTAACTACTAGATTGACTTTGATATTATGAAGCCATCAGCTTTGATATATTTTTTTTGGAATTTTATTTATTATATGGATGTATACTGTCAGAATTGAATGAGATCAATGATTATTATACAGCATCTCTAATTACTATCAAAGTTGGGTGTTTTTCAACGTTACGCTTTTTTATGCAGTTTTTGACGATCAACCCTTATACAACTGTCCTACCGGACAGTTTTAATTTACATAATTTAAATATAGACAAAAACAAAGATGAAATAATAGTTGAAATGACCAAAAATAGGCCCTCCAAAACTTCACAACCAATCTACATCTAAAAGTAATAACCATAAAATTGAATATTAATTTCGAGTACAATACCTACTAAGTGAACGCATATTTTGTAAAGTTATTTAGTGGTTTCGAGCTGGGATTAAAAAAAATAAGTTGAAAACCCTGAACAGGAATAAAATGCTCTAAATTACTGCCACCGAGATCATATTCCAGTAATCTGTTAATATAATTTGTAAATAAAACTAGTGAACATACTGGCCCCGCTGCGACAGTATACACACCCCCGCGCTAGGTCACCATATATACCATATTCCCGCCCCCGCCTGGTGCAAACCCCGCTTTCAACATTACCATATCCGAGTTCCACTGGTTACTATATCAGCCGTGTAAATATGCCAAGTTTAACTTTAAATACAACCCTCCCCCCCGCTGGACCACACAGATACGGGAGTTGCAGGATACATTTTAATTTAAAATTACATTTTTAAATACTTCCAGATTTACATATTTGAACATCCTGAATATGTAACCTACAAAAATGGAAATATTAAATCAATATCCTTTCTCTACCCCCTCTCCCACATTTTGTGTTATACGTATGAATTTGTGTCACTACTAATGAGTATGTTAATTAAAAAACGGATATTTGCAATAGTTTTATGCGCGAGCGAATTGTTCTATTCCACATGGGATGCAGTGCAATTAATAAGTAAAACATGCATCGAACATTCTCTACCAATAAAAAGGCGTTTAAAATTCAATCACATAAATTTTGTAGAGAATCAAAAAGGATTGTTTATTCCCAGATATCAATTACGGCATCGGAGATCGTGTAGCTTATGGTATAGTTTAGATGTAGCCTCGAAAGAGGAATGGAGCTATATTAGTTTTTTTGGCTAAGGGGACACTTGTGGTGTTAAAGCCAAGGAAATAGTAAGAAAATTGGCAAAGAAAGCCTCCTATATTGGCGAAAGGGAAGCCAGTTACCAATAAGACTTAAGATTACAAAGTCAAATCAGGTAGACAAGTAGAATACAATGTTGGTAACAAGAGTACATTTAATGAGACCATGTCAAAAGAGAGGCTCCTGACTATAAATAAAAGAATTGTTACAATTAATAGATCAGGATCTAATCATACAGTTTGTGACTCAGAATCAATAAGAGATCTACTCCAATATTGGCAAAGTGCAATGAAGAAGAAGAAGAAAACCTCAAACTTGTAATAATGACAGGCCTAGAGCAGGGATGTCAAACTGGAGTCACGCGGGCCACATGCGGAGTCGGGAAATTACGGTACTACCTTTAACCCATTAGCTACTGAAGACGAGTGTACATGTGGCCCAGTGCCTTACCTGGAGGCCCGCAGGCGTGTTGACTCAGGAGACGTTTGGACATATCGATGTTTCTGCCACTCTAAGTGGAATTCCAGAATGATTCCGTTTTAAAAGACAAAAAAGAAGTAGGAATTCCCCAAAATATATTCTTACGTTCTCAGTCTTTGAATCCAGATATAGCAAAACTTGTACGAGGAAATCGCTGGCCAAGTTTCGGGTAAAAAAAAAAAATAATTTTAGTTTTATAATTACAATATTCATATTCCTGAATCCTCATTTCAGGATATAAATTTAGCAAGATTTGTAAATGTGATGTGGCCCGCGTGAATCTTGCCTATTGCTTCCTATTGGCCCGTGGTATAATTGAGATTTGTCACCCCTGTACTAGAGAAAGAAAAGAAATGCTCGATACTATTTAGAAGTATTTAGAGATGCCCTTTCGGTTCGAGGACATCCTATATAAGGACGCGAGCTCCAGAGTTTATTTAGGTACTTCAATCCATGGTACCCTTTACCAAGAAATATAAGTATTCTTAAATCGTTATGGTTACAAAAGCGACGAGAAGTCACGAAGGCAAAAGAATATTGAGTACTACCACTGCTATAAAGAAGAAGGTTGTAACAGACTTAGGATGGTATCAGTAGTTACTTAGTTGCAAGAATACAGAAGGTGAACTAGATTTAAGGTATTATTATTTACATCAGTGAGTGCACATAGATATCAAGTAAATGCCGCAGTATGGATGGTGAAAATCGATAGAAAAAATAAAGTAATCAAAATTTAGATACAAGAAATTGATGCAAATTGGGCTGTATCGGTAATGATGGCTAATATCGAGTTGGATTGTATCGATCATTAGAATTAGCAGCGTTAATTCTTGAATATTCTGACCGCTTTTCCATTTCCATCCATTTTCATTGATTGCATCAGATCGTATCACCCAGTTTTACCACAGCACGTCATTAAACAAAAAGAAAAGTTGATTCCCCCTTTAACCTCTACAGTTTCTGAAGACATTAAACATTAAAGGTGACCAATAACCGTGTTGTTTTCATCATTAAAACATGGCCGCTAACAATGGGAGCAGAGTAGTTGAATGTTTTGAATGGCAGGCGGACGAGGAAATGTCTGAAAGAGCGGGCGATAAGTCTACCCTGACAAGACTGGTGTGACAGATCAATAATGGCGGAAGCCGGTTCTTTACCTCTTTGTATAATTTAAGTCCTAATGCTACATACTTTAATAAAAAAGAAAAAAAAAACATATTTAAGTTCTAATTTAATTTTCAGCCACAAATCAATTTTCATATTTAAGGTGCGTTACTTGGTACCCAGAGCTTTTTTTTTCAAAGCACTACCTTGCTTCTGGGACAATTCTGTCCATCACCGGAGAAAGAGAAATCTAAAATCCCTCTGCCGGCATTTCCTGGATTCGAACCCCCTGGATCTCTGTGTAGACATTCAGTACACTATCCACTGACGTAATCCCATCCCTAATCCACAATCGATCTTATATACAGCCCTCCTTAAACCCTCTCGAACAACTCCAAATTTTTACCCCACTGGTAAACTACAAATTTTTAAAGACAATCATAGTAACTTACGATCACCTCCTCATCAAAAAATTTCTTCAAGTCTTACCTGTAAACAGAAAACGAAAATTCAAAGTTAGTGAAATTAAATTACGAAATAATAGTAACTAAACTACATTTAAATGTTCTAACAAAAACTATTTAGTTGATGGATGTAAAACTTATCTAGAAATGGCAGCATAAAGGCGAGCTTTAATATCCCCTTCCCTGGAGTACACTTTTAAAATGAAAGTTCAGATCGAAAAAGTGTTAAGTTTTTCTTTTTCAAGTCTGCAACCGTGTAATAATGTACCATTCAATCCAAATAAAGAGACTCAACTTCTTTCTACTTTTAATCTTTAGTGACTGAAGTTAAGTTGGCCATTACTTTACTTCACAAAAGAATGTATCTTTATTCAACTTTATTTTTAAATAAACTGAAGACATATTTTCAAATACATGAAAGTATTTATTGATTAAATATTTAACAATTTCTTGTTTAAGACTCTGATATTATGTATGATGGAATTGTGGTGATAGATTTGTTAGGCTGTGGAATTTAGTACATCGTACAAGAGAGAAAATAAGGAAATACTTATTAAACTAAGGATTGAAAATTGGCGAGGAATCGGTCCAATAAAAACAACAACTCGTCTTTTTGCCAACGTTTCGACAAACATATTGTCTTCTTCAGGGCGTGGCTGTGCAGGTTGGTTGAGTTACAGAAACTGCATAGCCACGCCCTGAAGAGGACAACATATTTGTCGAAACGTTGGCAAAAAGACGAGTTATTTTTATTTGACCGATTTCCTCGCCAATCTTCAATCCTTAGTTTAATAATTTACGGTCACGAAGCCTATATGTTCCTTTTAAAACAAACTTAAGGATGTAAAAGAAAAGGATAAAAAAAACACCAACAAAATTCTGTGGAGAACGAATTAGAGAAACAAGAATTTCCCTTCAAGATGCCTCTATCACAAAACTGTTATATGTCAATGATCTGCAAGAATTAAAACATTGACAACTTAGGCTGCAATTTTAAGTCGGGAGCATGAACATAATACTGAAAACGGAACATAACATTTCAGTTAACTTATCACGAAAAACCACCCAAGATAAAAACACAAAACTATTTGCTGAAAAAATAAATGTTTATGTTATCCAGGGTGAAAATCTCCCTGAAAACACAATTTCCAAAATCTGACACAATAGCGACTCTTTCAGTAAACCCTTATACCCTTATCCTACCGGGACAGTTTTAGTAATATCCGCTAAAAACTTCGGGTAAAATGCTTTAAGAAGCTTCTCAAAAATGTAATAATTTTGAAAACCTCGATGAAAACAAATTTTCCATTGGTCCTCTCTCCCCAGGAAAGAAAAAATGGAATTCTGGGAGATAAAGAGAGAGAATATTGCCCTAAAGTTGATGTCTCTAGCCAATGGAAATGACATAAGAGAATTTATGGGCTTACAAATTAGAGGTGACCTCTCCGCTCTTCTCGGCATTTATTTACGGTTCCAACTTTGTATGCAATAATTCATGCCCTTTGGAACCACTGTTCACCGCCCTTAGCCCCTTAAAGACCCTCCGCCCTTAATTTAATCCGTAAAAGTTAAGTTTTTACTCCACCCAAAACTTTTTCTTCTTCTTCCTCTTCTTGTAAGCTGCAACTTTGTTTCGTAAAGTTTTTATTTAGCGCTTAATTCTTGCTTTTAAAGTGAAAGTGTTAGCGATAATCTTTGTACCTGAGATTAAATTTTTAAAAATTAAAATACAATTTTTTTAAGTATCCCCAAGAAATAAAGGGTCGTTTTAGAAACAGGTCTAGAATTCACATTGTATTTTGATTTCTGGTAAGTTTTTGTTCCATGTTTTACTACAACTTTTCTTTTTGTAATGTTCGGAAGTCCGTTAAGAACACCAAGAACTTTTTAAGAAGATGCTGCTGGTCGTTTCCTATCCAATGAGCTTGCTGTAGATAGTCAAGACAATAGTTAAGAGTTCTTCTTCCACTTGTAAATAGAGGACTATCGATGGATACTATACGGATATTGTGGGATCGAATTTACTTATATTTGTGAAATCTGCAACGATTTTGGATTTTCTTCAGCTCATTAATAAAGGAGCCACAATAAATCTTCTAGCTAGTAGCAGATCTGGCTTTTCAACAACTACCTCTACAGCATAGATGGTCCAGAAAATGTCTTTTCTCGATATTTCCATGTTATTCTGTAACATCTAGCCTTCTTTCTACAGTGCTCTTTCAAAATGCCAATTATCCCTCAGATCAAGATCGATCTTAACTAACCTCTGTAAACAATTTCTTAGATCTTCTCCTAAGGTTTGATTACAGCGGTTCTTATACCGATCTCAACCCTGACTTTTCAGTTCATCTCTTTCAGCTACTATTTCATTTTCAAACTCGTAAAGAATATTCCTAAATTACGAGAAAAACAGCCCCGATAATGATGGCACAACAGATTAACCTTACGCCTGTTTAAATTTGTATTGGTGCTCAAGATGATCTTATCCACACTATTATATGATACAGTTTGTTCAAATACATTTATTACTTTTATCTGTTTGCTTATTTGAAATCAATCCATTAGTGAATCTCAATGTAATTGATTTTGATTTAAAATGATTTAAATTTTCTAATCAATTGCTTGCCTCTTCAATAAAATAATTCTCTCTAAAAATAATAATTCATTTGAACAATATATTAAAATAACGTGAAAGGTATTTTGGAAGGAATTAATTAGGTTAATGAACTAATGTTTGGCCGTTCCTCAAAAAATCCTCAGATAAAGAGAGCAGTTGATAACCTCCTGGCTAACCTGGCTTGCGAGCCAGAGGAGGGACCTTTGAAGGCTCAGTACATGCTTCACAAGTTGAGTAAAGTGCATTATTTGATAAATGAAGGCACAAGTTTGATCCTTTACATGAAAGATATTGATCACTTAAATATGTGGCAGGAGGTTTCCAATTTTTTTGGTAATTAAACGCAACTCTCCCAAAATTAGCAAATAACTATTAAACCTTCTTGTTTGTAACAGATGTAAAATTAATTTTTAGCCATTTTGTGTACGCTTGAGAACATCTAAAGCTCTTAACTTTTGATTTTTCTTAGAAAAATCACTCGGAAAACGACTTATTTCCCGATATTAAGAAAAATACTAGCTTTTTTTCTGCCTTGGCAATATTTTTAGTAGAAAGGGGATGAAAAAATACATAAAACTGACCTATCGCGTGCACTTCTTTCTCTTTGATTACAAGTTAAAAAATTGAAATATGATTAATAAGTACCAGATTTTGAAATGGCCTAGCACCTTTAATTTTAAAGATATCGAATTGCGGTTTCCGGTTTCTTTCATTACTTTTTATACTCTTTAAAACTGTGTATATGAAAATAGGGGTCAACTGCGAACCCTCACTTTTGGTCGCGAGTCAGCCGCGTATACGGGCAGGAAACTAAAATCAAGTCACATATTCTGAAACTAGAGATGATGGGCAACAAATTTAACCTCTACCATTTTTCGCTCAGATCAACTGTTTAAGCATGAAATGCATTTGAGCTGTCTTAAAATGAACACCCTGTAAGTATAAACAGTTAATGATTTCAAATAATTTTCTGTTTTACTTAAAATTTCTAGAAAGAACATTTTTGTTCTAAAAGTGCCGCCGGCTAATTGATAAAATAGTCTCTTAACGGAAGTTCCTGAACTACACAAATGCAAGAAAGCCTTTTTCTTGTTCAGAATACAAGATTATTTCAATTTATTTAAACAATTATAAGTAGGTATTACTTAAGTTTGAGGAGTGAAAACATCGTGAAGAAAGGGTAATGGAAGAGTAAGATAAGAAGGCAGCGACCAAAGTAAGCAGGTATAACAAAAAAGTGGGTGGTACACTTTGATGGATGTTGTTGAAAGTGTCCAGGCTATATCTACGAACGGAGCTATCAGACTGCGATAGAGCACGCCGATAAGTGAGTGGGAGTTTCTCACAGAACAAACAAATAATATATATATATAGAGAGAGAGCCCAATAATCGACCCAAATATACACAAACAAACAAAACAGTTACGTTATACATCAAACTTCTCGCAATTTTATGTAGTCAAGATTTCGCAGACTTCAAAAAAGGATTCTAGTAAAGTTGAAGAAGGAGAGAGATAGAAAAGAAACCCTAGATTTCAATAAGAAAACTTTTAAAACCCCTGAAGAAACCAAAGAGTTCATCAAAGCTGGCAAAGTAATGTAGAAGAAGACTTAATGAATTAGGTTGAAAGAAGTACTGAGTTGCGAAATCCATGATAATGGAACGGTTAGTTAGCAAAGATGGTCTCCTCTCAGCATTAGAATGCCCGAAGAGAGAGTGGAAATTACATGAGACGACATGGCATAAAAGAAATAGGACAAACATGGCTCCCAATCGAAGAGAACTATAAAGAATGTCAAGTCTTCTTTAAAGATAATTAGATAGAGCCGAAAAGTACTAAGGAACATGGTAGCGCTGGATTACAGTGGCTAGCTAATCTTATTGAAACAGTGAAGGTAATTCAGCGAGCTCAGTGTCGAACAGCCTGGAATACAAAGGAACTCACAGTCGATGGCGCTAAGCGTTGGAGAAGGCCTAAATTTGGACGCAGTGTTTGGAGTGGAGGTACTACTAAGAGAGACATGCAAAGGTATTGTATCCAGAATGGTAGATTCAAAACTAAAATTTTGTAAGAAGAAATGTACGAGAGCGAATTTGAGATTTTTGGTTATCAATTGGGTAGAATAAGGGCTAACTTGTGACCTACATTTCTTTAACAAAGTACTATACTTCGTAGGCAACAAAATGAAAGCCAAATTCTCCACACTAAACTGATGTTGCACAGAAAAACAGAGTAAGAACAAAACATTAGTGTAGCCGAAGACCACCATCATAATTATAAAGATGAAGTATAATGATACACAAAAGAAGACATATAAGGAGCAGATTTTTTTTTTTTTTAAATATTTTTTAATAATTGAGGAAGATAAAATAATAAATAGACATGCATGAAAGCGTGCGTGGGAGCCAAGTAACCTGTCAAAGTGGACACTTTTTTTTTGAAACACCTTAAATAATAGACGAAAGCAACCGCGTCCCTCCTAAGTCAGATAAGCTGTGAGGCCGTTCCCTGGTGGCGTCGTGCAAGATGGTGGTGGCGCTGGTTAAGGTGAGAGGAATCCGTTCGCCCGAACGCCCAGTTTACAGTTTATATGGCAGCAAATATCTGGCCGACAGTTTAATAAATCGTTGTGAATTATAAATGCTAAAAAAAGAAAAAATGTAAATACATTTACAGCAGATTACGGCTTTACAGAGAAAGAGGTTCGGAGTGAGTGAGTGAGACAGGGAGAGATGGCATGTGGGCGCCATAGTGGTTTCAAGTTGAGGTAAAACTTGTTCATTATACTCATTACAGACACAGATACAAGTTGAATGTCCGGTATACCTACACTAAATTGTGTCTGTGTATATGTGCGATTTGCTTGTGATCCACCATATGTACCAGCATCACCACACACACACACACATACAAAACTTGGACATGTACCAACAATGATACTAAGTAAAGAATAAATAACTTGCTTAGGATTCTCGCAATTAAGTTATATATATATAAAATTAAAGAAATATATTTGCCAGAAAATAATTTTGTATTTTAATTCTACTGCATATATTAAATAGCATATAATTATGCATCTTATTTTAAGTACAGTTTTCTTCAAGGACAGGAAAACATAAAGGTTTTTATTTAAGGCGTACCATTCGCAGGTCTTTAACCCTAACCTAGTCCCAATGCGTAACCTTCACTCTTAACAGAAAAATACTCCTTTCAGTTTACCTGAACCACACTCCTATTCCTGTAGCGGATACTGTTCGTTATCTTGGAATATACCTTGAAGCGACTCACGGTGGAATCCCACATACCTAGACTCAAACGACTTGATCTTGATCCAGTGATACTGAATGCTCAAGAGACTACTTGATAAACGATCAAAACTCTTAAAAACAAGAAACGACTCTACTCAACCCTATTCGCTCCCATCTGGACTTAAGGACGTGAACTGTACGAAACAGCTAAGCGTTCGTACCTAAAAAAAAAGGATCCAAATCCTCCAGTCCGAAAATATTTAGAACCATCACTGATGCGCCCTTTTACGTAAGCAACCTTCTACGTGTTCCTGACCTTGCCCAGTGCCCGCTATAATTAAATTACACTCCAAACTTTACCTACATCATAATCCCTTAATTAGTAACTTGTCCTGCACTGACCTCCCGGTCAAATCCTCCTCGCCGACTGAGGCACCACTGAGACTGGCGCGAGTTGGATGGCGAACCGATCAATACAGGAAACAAAACAAAAACCTAGCATAAAACCATGAGACGATTTCGGCAAGCCTGATCTTATTTTAGCAGCTTTTATCTAATATTGATAGTCAGTAATATTGGTTTAATAGAAGGGATTAGCTCCGTGGTTGGATTCCCACGCGAAGATCTCCCCCAGCTTCTGAGTCCAGCCCATAGATTATATCTTCCCAGGAGGCTCACAAACCTCACTGTCAGGTTATAGAGTGTGTTCCGGTGCTAGGTTCAGTGCTTCAAAAACCTAATGCGGCAATCACTTCCGTTTTTAACACGTTCTTAAATTTTAAAAAGTTAAATAAATTAATAAAACATTTCAATTTAATGTCATGGGTCTGGTGTGAGAGATCCACAGTCCGAGTCTTAAAAATTTTCATTGCGTCACTATCAGCTTCCGCTCACAAAATCCATATTATGGACTCAAACGTGACCTCAAAATGGATACTTCCGGTACACCTCAAAAATAAAACTCACAATTACAACAGTTGATATAAAAGCAAGTGAAAAGACAATAGATCTCTATAGATATATCTTATCTGGACAACAATAACATTATAATTGACAATAATTTGTTTTGTAATACTGGGCTGGGGACCCCCGCCGCCGGCAATCTGCCAAATAGGCAACCTTTCAAATACTATTCTTTCATCTGCCGAAAAGTAAGAAGCAAACAAAAAAATAATAATAATATTGTACAGGTCTAACTTTTTCAAAAGAAATTGGAATGTAAGAAGATCAAAGTAAAAGGAGTTGCAAAAGATAAACAGCCTCTCTAAATAGCGGAAATGAGCAATATAACTACAGAAAGGATAGAAAACCAACTGTATACTAAAAAATATTAATGTTGTCCATAAATCAAAATTATAGCACAAAGCAATTGGAATAAAGCTTTTTATTGGTATACTTAATGAAAGTGAAAATAAACATCAATCAATTAAAACATTTTCTCAAAAAACTTTTAAGAAAAATCTATCGTGAAACAACTTTACCGTATTGCAATGTTCAAAATTGTTACTTAACTTTTTTTAAGTTTTAAGACACCGAATTTTAAATTTTCAGCCTTGAAAAAAAACTCAACCCTAATTCTTTCAGTCTAATCTCAGTAAAGAGTAATTCCAGTTTAAAAATTTTATTTTGAAACTCTGTATAAGTGAAAAAAGGACCGTACATAAATCCTAAATATGATTCCGGATCATCAATTCGGATTTCGGAGACATCACTAAACTTCTCATCAGGTGCTTCGCGTTGTAGACACTATTACTACCTCCCTCGAGCGAAAGCAGTATTGCCCGAGTGTTTTCCTTGACGTCGCTCAGGCGTTCGACAGGGTGTGGCACGAGGGACTACTGTTTAAGCTGAGGGAGATTCTTCCTCATACTTACTACCTCATCCACAAATCTTACCTAAAAGATCGGTATTTCAGAGTCAACTGTGGAGCAGCAGACTCTGATGTCCGTCTAGCTCGAGCTGGTGTTCCTCAGGGCAGTGTCCTAGGAACTTTACTCCTTGTATACAGCAGACATACCTCAACATCCAAATACTATCCTCTCCACCTTTGCTGACGATACTGCTATCTTATCTCCACATTCCGATCCTCTTATCGCTACACGAACTCTACAAACACACATCAACCACTTACAGGACTGGCTTTTCAAATGGAGAATCAAAACCAACGTTTCGAAGTCAAAGTTTATAGTATTTACTCTCAGACGGAAAATCCTACCTCCTGTCATCTTGAACCAAACTCCTGTACCAACTGTGGACAAAGTACGCTACCTTGGACTGTACCTAGACAAACGGTTGACATGGAATCCCCATACTAGACTGAAAAGACAAGAAACTAACCAGCGCTACAAACTTCTCGCCAGACTACTTGACAAACGTTCGAAACTTAACCTACATAACAAAAGACTCTTATATCTACTGTTACTGCGACCCATTTGGTCATACGGCATCGAAGTATGGGGCATCGACTAAGCGTTCCAATTCTCTACGCATCCAGTCTTTACAATCAAGAATACTAAGATAATTTCTTAACGCTCCGTTCTATGTATCTAACCTCACTATCAATAATGACCTCAAAATCCCTTTCATTACAGATCTTGCTAACACTCGTTTCTTCAAATTTCATTCCTTTACAGCAGCTCATCCTAACCCTCTCATAGAACACCTATCTTCCTCCACATTACCAGGTAATCTTCTAAGGAGATTGAAGAGAAGATGGCCTCGTGATCTACTCTCATCGTGAGAGCAGTGTAGGTGAGCACGTTACTGGAGTGACACCACTGGGTGCCTTCTCCAATCATGATTTCCTGTTATTTCTTTTCTCTTTCACCATATTTGCATGCTGCAACCACTGTTGCAGTGGTAAGTTACAATAAAAGATTAAAAAAAAAAAAAAATCAGTGAAACTCTTGACAGATTTCAATCGACGCGTGTTTTAAAACATTTGTGGTTTACATAACTAATTACGCACACTTATCTATGATAAGAAATAATAATAATAATTACTCCACAGATTTGTAAGAGTACAATTTTACAGCCTCTAACTAAAAAACATTTAGAAGCGATGTTAATGGTTTGCTCAAATCAAATAGTAGGGAAAAGAGAAGAGAGCTATTATAAATATTTAAGATTAATGTCATCTAGGTTTCTTTATTAATTATAATAAATCTAAATGACATATCTAAAAAAATTAAAATAAAAAAAAAAAAAAAGTAATCGCCTATTTTTTCAGGCGGGGCTTAACGTCCAACTACTATTTACTAGGTGTCGTGGACGGAGGCGAATAGCAAACGTCTTTTACTATTTCTCATTTAACCATTAAATAAAATCCAAGGCCAAGACCGGGAATCGAACCCAGTACCACAATGCATATTAGCTTTACAGGTCTCGCCTCTTAACCCGCTCGGCTACCATGGCGCCTAATATAAAATAATATTTAAACAAAATTCTAATAAATCAATTGTCTACAATATTTAGTTATTAAAATATTCCTGAATTTTGATTAGCACCGCTTGAGTGGCAAATCTTTAGAAGTATAAATTAAAAAAATATAATTTCTATTATAATACGAGCACTGCGATAGAGTTGGAAATATTTCGTTAATGTTATTACGTCGATAGAACTAGTGGCCTGTATATTGGTGTACGAGAACAGGCTCCTCTGGTGCTTTCTAAAATACCTTCCTTCCTTTTATCTCACTAAATATAATAAAAGAGTTCTCAATTTATGATTATAAAATAGGTTCAACACAAAAGGAAAATTAGATGTGGCGCCACGGTTAACGGAAAGTGTTAAGAAAATAATAGAAGACGTAACCAGATCACACATAGACACTAATATGATTGTCACCTAAAAGTGAGACAGATGTATTCTCCAGACTCCTAACAAGAGGAAGTTCTAAGATCTTTTCGAGAAAAACACACTTCTTTAATCAACATCTGAGGTTGTTGGCGCGCAGAGCTATTTTTTTTTTTTGCCTAAAAAACATTTTATTCATGGCAAAATGATTATTATAAAATTCTACGTCACATGTAGGATAAGGAGTTTACAAGAAATCTGTAGGAATCAATCTTTTAGAATCAACTTCCTGTAAAGTAGTACTTCGGGTTGAGTGATTTTCCAAAAACTTGGAATATTAAATAATTATTTAATTTGTCTAATATGATAATAGGGACAAGACTGTACGACTGTAGGGACGTAGATGGGACTAATATCGATATTTGGAGGAAATATCAAACCGTCCTCTTTGCCAGAAATGCCCTTAATCGAATTTTTTGTATTTTAATCGAACTTTTGAATCGAAAAAAAATGTTCCATGTTTTTCTATTAATAAATAATTTACTATAAATATTGCACGCAATATTTATCTGTCTACAAGTAATACGTAATTGGGAAATATGCTGATTTACTGCGTTGTAATTGCGTTGCACGAGGTGTGGCTATTAAATAACAAGACTGATGCTGCTACAGAAGAACTATGCATGCGCCAAATCCTAAAGACCGACAGCTGTGCAGCGCGTAAAGTCTTCTCTTTCGATTGCAGCGTCTCACGTATTTGTAGAGAAATCTGTCTGACCGGAACCGTCGTTTGTGTAAGAGGTGTTTGGTTTCGTTTTGCCGAAAACATGATACTACACATGTAGTAGAGCAACGAATTGTCGTGAAATTTCACATCAAAACTTGGTAAAACTGCTACTGAAACTACTATCTTTTATTAAAAGAAGTTTATGGCGATGAATGTTTATCACGTGCGCAAGATTTTGAGTGGTTCAAGCGTTTCCAAGATGGCCGAGAAGACGACGGAGATGATGACCGCCTGGGTCGCCCTTCCACGACCAAAACGGATGAAAATATCGTTTAATCAACATTACTACCGTGAGGTGCTTGCTCAACTCCGTGAAAGAGTGAGGAAAAAAACGACCCGATTTGTGAAAGAACAAGTCACGGGGTTCTCCATCAAGGCAACGTACCAGCTCACACTGCATTGTCTGTCAAGACAAGTTTCTAGCCAAGTACAACATCCCAGTTTTAGGCCATCCGCCTTATTCGCCTGACCTGGCCCCATCCTGACTTTTATCTTTTCCCAAAGTCAAATCTACATTAAAGGGAACACGAGATTTCAGTCCGTTGAAGCTTTGAAAGAAAAAGCGGCACGCGTCATACAAGAGCTCACAGAAAAAGACTTCCAGCACTGTTTCGAATAATGTTAAATTCGCATGGAGCGTTGTAGGGATAGGGGAGGGGTGTATATTGAAGGTGATAATAACTAAATATGTATAAATTTAAAATAAAATGTTTTACAGCAATAGTCTCGTTATTTAATAGCCACACCTAGTTTCTTACAATTGTTGTACACACATACTTTACTTTTTTTTAAAATTGAAGGAACTATTTTAAAAAAGTCTACAGAGATAATTAATATTCTAATGTTGGGAGTTAATTACCGCGTGCTGCAATCCCTTGTCACTTAGTCTAGACAAACTTTAAAGAGAAATTCTGCAAGCCCATGTTCCTGCTCGCCTTGAGTTTTACCTGCTCATACATTCTCCTGGGAGAAAATCAGCTTTTTTCTCACTTTGAGATGAAAAAGAAAAAAGTTCCCACGCATCCAGTGACAAACATCGCGCTAAAAGCTATATGTAGGACACTTCTTTCATATTTTATAGCTCGCTAAAAGCTTTACTTCTACTATAAAGTAAGCTTTCAACGCGCACAAGGGGAGAGGGGAACTTCAAAATAGCAACCTGATTTCTTTGAATTGAAATCAAGGCTTATCGATCCGATGAAATCTCTTCAAGACAATTCATTTTTCAGCCCTACAATAATCTATTTCGGTAATGATGAGCAAAAATAAGGGCCGATATTCTGCTTTAAATGAGAAGAAGTTTTAAGTTTGGCATTAGACACAAGTTGTGTGGTTAAAAGTTTTCCGGAGATGATACGTAAGATATATTTGGACATACGTAACTTGAAGAGTGGGTGGACAAGAACAGCGAGTGAGTTCTCAAGGAGGCGTTCTGCAGCGTATGAGTCAGCGTCATCGTACTCGCTTAGCTGATCTTGCAAACACCATATCCAACTTTCTCTATCTCTTATTAACTAAAAACCTCTCTCTTTTCTTCCCTTCTTAGAGATACCGAAGATACTTCCTTCCAAGGTGACGGCTATCTCCTTCATGAATTATTCCCGGACTGAGGTCTCACACACAGATATATGTACACTCTGAATCCTACTCACGTTTAAAAACACATCGAATACGCATTGCACTGTCATAATATAAGATAGATAGAGCCATATATTGGGACATATAAAATGTATTTATTTAAAATGACGTTATTCAAATAAAAATTGCGATCTATTTATTTTATTTATTTATTTTTAATGCAAGCCTGAATAAATATTAGAACTCAGAATCCAGAACTCTGAAATGGACATTACGAACCACTACAATCTTACATTAAACACGTTTTTTTTTTCAAACTGTATATTACAAATAAGTGTCTCTTCAGAGAAAAGAACTAAAATACAACCTCGATTAACTGGTCCTCGGTTAACCGGGATTCGGATTAACCGAGATCATGTTGAGTCATCATAAGAACACCTCAGATTGGCGCCGAAACAAAAGTTAATTTTCGGTGGCGACAGGAAAATTTTTTGTCTTCCGGTGTAACATAATTGTAGGCGTGGCAGCAACTCTTTTATACCTGATTTTCTTGAAGGGTCATTATGTATGTATGTACGAGGGTCGTTTGAAAAGTCCGTGCAAAGTCAGAGAGATAGCACCACTGGCGCGTATCGAGGTTATGTTTAGTTAGTAGCATCTCTTGGAAGAACACACACCAAGTTTCAGCCAGATCGGTCTATTTCTTTGAGTTTGGCATTCGCTTGAATCGAGGAAGTCGAGTGATTTTCAAAAAAATGGACGAAAAAGAATTTCGTGTGTTGATTAAACACTACTTTATGAAAGGCAAAACGCCTCAGGAGACTAAAGAGAAGCTTGATAAACATTATGGTGACTCTGCACCTTCGATTAGAACAGTTTATAAGTGGTTTCAAAATTTTCGGAGTGGCCATATGGGCACAAGTGAGGCTGAACGTTCTGGACGCCCTGTTGAGGTTACTACTCCAGAAATCATTGATAAAATCCATGATATGGTGATGGATGACAGAAGAAAGAAAGAAAGAAAGAAAGATAAATTTATTATGCTCTGGGACTTATGTCCCTTAAGAGCAACCAATAAAATTTACAATGTTAAAAATATTTTCTCTGATCTGAGAGATTAAACTGAAATAAATCCTTGACAACTATTTACATCCATAATTTTATATAAAATATGTACATATATAAAAATTACTAATTATAATGAATTAATAAAATAATAATAATAATAGTAATAATAATTATTAATATAATAATGTAAAACAAAAACAAACAAAAAAAAGAAAAATATCTTCTATATACAAACTTAAAAATCTCTTTTGTACAATTCAAACAAATGATTGTAATAGAAAAACTTAAAACTAGGCAGTAATTTCTTGTTGGTCAAGTCAGTAGGTAAGTCGTTCCAAAGTCTACTGGCAGCAACAGTAAAAGAGTTTTGATACGTTACAGTCCTATGTGGTTGTATGTAAAGTCTGGAATCGACAGTCCTTGTAGTTCTTAAGTCTAGTGCAGCTTTTTGTGTAAACATGTCATATAAGTATTTTGGAGTCTGTGTTCTAAACAATTGGTATATGAAATTACCCATAAAGTATTTTCTACGGTAGTCAACAGTAAGCCAATTTAAAGTAAAGTAATGTGGTGTAATATGTTCGTCTTTCCTAATATTTAGTATAAAACGAATACAAGAGTTAAGTGATCTCTGGAGTTTGGTATTAAGTTCCGAGGTAAGATCAGCATATACCAGGCAACAGTAATCAAAATGAGGAAACATGAGAGTACTAACTAACTGTTGACGGAGAGGTATAGGCAACATATTTTTATGGAGTTTTAGCTGGTATAGAGATTTATGAATACTATTACAAATATTACTAACATGACTATTCCAAGATAACGTGTTAGAAATCGTCACACCTAAACATTTTGCAGTCGTAACATAAGGTATATTTATGTTATTAACAGTAATTTTAGAAATTAGGTCCAAATTGATTGTATTTATATATTTTCTACTGCCAATTATCATTGCTTTTGATTTTGTTATGTTAAATGCAATAAAATTTGACTGTGTCCAGCTAAGGATGGAATTCACATCAAGCTTAACTTTCTCAATGCCAGCTTCTAATTCTGACGGTAAACAGTGTAAATATATTTGCAGATCATCAGCATAGAGCACATGTTTGCAATGCTTTATTACTCTTGGCAGATCATTCAAATACAAGCAAAATAAAAGAGGTCCCAAAACAGAACCCTGCGGGACACCAGAATTAACTGACTCCCAAGGAGATCTTTCTTCATTACTATCAGTCACTAACTGCTTTCGGCCACAAAGATATGAACTAAACCATGAGAGAACAGAATCCGAAAAATTTAATAATTTTAATTTATGAAGAAGTAACAAATGGTTAACTGATTCGAAAGCCTTAGAAAAGTCAAAAAGTAGCAGAACAGTAACCATTCTTTTGTCAATTGCAGAACGAATGTCATCTGTTATTCTGAGCAAAACACTCTGTGTGCTGTGTCCTTTTTGATATCCAGACTGGTATGGATCTAATAAATTATTATCACTTAAATATTCTTTTATTTGACAACAAACAATCCTTTCCAAAGGCTTGGAAATTGCTGGAAGTAAGGATATTGGACGTAATTCATGTAAGGAGGAAGGAACTTTAGTTTTAGGAAGAGGACGAATAAGTGATTGTTTCCATATTGATGGATATACTGAATATGTTAAGGAGAAGTTATAAATTTCTAATAACGGAGATATGATAACAGGCATTGATTTTTTTACAAAGTCTATAGGAATTTCATCTATACCTTTGGCTTTAGTTTTACTATGAAAGAGATTAGCTAGAAGTACGTCAAGAGTTATGTATTTAAAGTAGAACTGCTCAAAACTCAAAGTTATAGGTGCATAAGGTAAACTCGAGGTATTAAAGTTAGTAGGATTATTAACAAAGCTGGCGAAGTATTTATTAATTTCATCACAACTGAAAGGTATGTTTGTCTGTCCTGAACGAGATTTAATTAGTCCAAGTTTTCTTAATTCTTTCCAAATTAAGTTGGAATCATTAATGCTGGAAAATGTGTTTGAGTAATAAGTACGTTTAGCTTTTTTAATTATATTTTGCACTTGATTTCTTTTTATTTTGTATTTCATATAGAGAACCTCGTTGTGCGTTCTTATAAAAGCTCTACGTAATTTATCACGGTCACGCATTAAACATCTAATGTCATCTGTCAACCAAGGTGCTGGTGGTCGCTTAATATTAGCAGAACGTCTGGGAGCATGCTTATTCATTGCTTCTAAAATAAATTTATTGAGAAGTTGCACTTTTTTATCTATATCTAACGTTTGATAAAGTGTAGTCCAGTCACAGTCCTGAAGGTCCGTCAAATATTCCTCAATAACGAAATGTTTAAAATCTCTAAAAACAATCTTTTTGCTGGGTAGACGGGGTACCTTGAAGGAGTATTTCATTTTAATTAAATCATGACTAGAGAGGAAAGAAACTGGGAATTGAGAATGTTCTATGACTTTATCCGGATCATCAACAATAAAAATATCCAACCAGGTGTGCGAGGAAGACGTATGATGTGTGGGATAAAAAGGAACAAGGAAGAAGTTACATTCATATATAAAATTACTGACGTAGCTACTATCAAATGTAACACTATTCATATCGGAGTTCCAATCACCCGCAATTATTAAATGTTTATAATTCTGATTATATTGCAGAAAAACATTTTCAAAATCAGAAATAAATCCTACTTTAGGAGGGCGATATAAAACAGAAAATAACAATTTAGACGCCGCATGACCAGTAATTTCTACAATGAGAAACTCAGGACGAGAAAAGTACTGTTCGGATGAAGTAGCAAGTACTTTAGTATGTAGTGAGTGATGAACAAACAAACCCAAAGAGAGAAGGTGCGTGAGATTGCTAGTGCTGTGGGCATCTCGAATGAACGGGTACATAATATTTTGCATCAACATTTGGACATGACAAAGCTATCCGCAAGATGGGTGCCGCGATTGCTCACGCTTGACCAAAAACGAAATCGTGTGAAGTGTTGCAAGGACGGTTTGCAGCTGTTCCAGAAGAATCCGCAGGACATTAAGCGTCGTTTCGTCACTGTGGATGAAACATGGATACATCACTACACTCCTGAGACCAAAGAACAATCTAAACAATGGGTTACCAAGGGGGAATCTGCGCCAAAAAAGGCGAAGACCGTTCCTTCGGCCGGAAAGATTATGGCGACTGTCTTTTGGGTTTCGCAAGGAATAATCCTCATCGACTATCTGGAAAAGGGTAAAACTATTACAGGTGCATATTATTCATCGTTATTGGACCGTTTGAAAACCGAGCTGCAAGAAAAACGCCCACGATTGGCCCACAAAAAAGTCCTTTTCCATCACGACAACGCACCAGCTCACACCTCACCAGTTGTGGTCGCAAAATTAATGGAAATAGGGTTCCAACTCGTTTCACATCCCCCCTATTCTCCAGACTTGGCTCCCTCGGGCTACTATTTGTTCCCCAATATGAAGAAATGGCTGGCGGGAAAAAGATTTTATTCAAACGAGGAGGTGATTGCAGAAACGAATGGCTATTTTTCAGACTTGGACAAATCCTATTATTCGGAAGGGATCAACAAACTAGAGCAGCGTTGGACGAAGTGTATAAGCCTAAAAGGAGACTATGTTGAAAAATAAAAAAGGTTTACCCCAAAAAATTAAGTAGTTTTTATTTTTGCACGGACTTTCAAAAAAAAAAAAAAAAAAAATAGGAGTTGATCTCTGGGACGAAACAGCTTTTTAATTTACATATTTTCACATAGGCATCTTACTGATGAGTCTACCTATGCACCCGTATAATGCAAACATACTTATATACATATGTGCATTCATAGGTACAAATGTACTATGTATTACTGTGTATTCGGTTTAACCGGGATTTCAGTTTTCCGGGGTGGGTATAGCCGGAGGTCAGTCCGGTTAATCGAGGTTCTACTGTATTCTCAATCCCTATACAAAACAAATCCAAAAAGAATTATTCAAGTAAAAGATATTTTGAGCATGTAACGGAAATACGCGAGCCCAATTTAGTGAAAATCCTTGAATATCAAAAAAAGAGAGAATAATTCACTCAAGTAAAATGATTATTTCGGTGGAGGATTTATAAAAATTTTGAAATGTTTATTTAAATATTTAATTCAAAATAATATTTTAATATTTTTAATTGAGTAATGAGACCTTAGATTACGTAGAAATGGAAAAATTAGAGAAAAGCCACCCTAATCATCTCCAAAAAGTGACTTATACGAATTTTCTAAAGAAAATGTTTCCATTCTAATGAAAATTTCAACAGAAATTAAAGAAAAATCATATGAAAAACGTTTTTATTTTCCAGTTGACCACACACACACACACACACACACACACACACACACACACTGCACCGGCGACAGGACTTATACATAAACAGACCAATTTTCCTAAAAACTTTTATGACTTTTATGTTCACAAAACGGATCTTTCGATGAAAATTTAATAATTAAAGTAAGAAAACACTAGTCAATCATCTAATTTATACTAGCTGCAGCTCTGCAAAATTGAGGTGTAAATTCAATTTGGCAAATCTCTTATAAGAATAAAATTTCCCTCTTATCGGGAAAAATATTCTTAAAAAATTAGAAGAGAAAAAAATGAATCAAACTGATGAAATATAAGCTGTTGCTGCTTCTCTAGTAAGCAATACATCCTGCCACTACCGCTTCATTGATTTTCCTCTAACTTGGAGTTCTAGCAAACATTTAATAGTCTTTTTTGATAATAAGTAGGCAGCGATAAAAAAAAGTAATTGTTTTTTTAGGACGCCGCTTTCGTAACAAAATTGGGAAAAAAACAGTTTTTTTTTTAAAAAAAAAACGCACTTCCGGTAGAAAATAATTCGGCTGAAAATCAGAAGCAATATCAAGTGTGGCTTATTCTTAGCTTTCAATTTTGAAATTACGAGGTTTGGCCATTAAATAACGAGACTATTGCTGTAAAACATTTTATTTTAAATTTAAACATATTTAGTTATTATCACCTTCAATATACACCCCTCCACTATCCCTACAACGCTCCATGCGAATTTACCATTGTTCGAAACAGTGCTGGAAGTCTTTTTCTTGTGAGCTCCAGCATAACGCGTGCCGCTTTTTCTTTCACAGCTTCTACGGACTGAAATCTTGTTCGTTTTAATGCAGATTTGCCTTTGGGGAACAGATAAAAGTCAGAATGGGGCCAGGTCAGGCGAATAAGGCGGATGGCCTAAAACTGGGATGTTGTACTTGGCTAGAAACTTGTCTTGGCAGACAATGCAGTGTGAGCCGGCGCGTTGTCTTGATGGAGAACCCCGTGACTTGTTCTTCCACAAATCGGGTCGTTTTTTTCCTTACTCTTACACGGAGTTGAGCAAGTACCTCAAGGTAGTAATGTTGATTAATTATAAACGATATTTTTATCCGTTTTGGACGTGGAAGCCGACGTCTTCTCGGCCATCTTGGAAACGCTTGAACCACTCAAAAACTCACGCACGTGATTTACATTCATCACCATAAACTTCTTTTAATAAAAGATAAGTTTCAGTAGCGGTTTTACCCAGTTTTATGTGAAATTTCACGACAATTCTTTGCTCTACTACATGTTTAGTATCATGTTTTCGGCAAAACGAAACTAAACTCCTCTTACACAAACGACAGTTCCGGTCAGACAGATTCCTCTACAAACACGTGAGACGCTGCAATCGAAAGAGAAGGCTTTACGCTGCACAGCTGTCGGTCGTTAGGATTTGGCGCATGCATAGTTCTTCGTTAGCAGAATCAATCTCGTTATTTAATAGCTACACCTCGTATGTTCACAGAAACAATCAAATATATTACAAAAATAAAGAAGCAAAAATACTTCTTAACGCCACAAAAAACCTCCCGTTAACTAACAAATTTTAGAAGACGTGAAATTGCAATATAAATTGTAACTAAAAATGGTTAGCTAGTATTTCCCAGCAAAACAATAAGACGGATGTGAATTTAATTCATTAAAAAGTTCTTTATTGCTTGAGCTAAATGAGATGAACCCAAGTAGATATCTCTGATAAATCTGAATGTAACCGAAACAAACTAGAAGACACGAAGGAAGCCAGTAATCACTACATCTTTAAAATAATCACGTGCTCATACCTAATTAAAGTTGGTAACTAGTAACTTCCGCAGTAACGCGTACATTTAAGTAAATGTAGTTAAAATTGTACCACCATTACTTCCTTTAGAAGTGTTAACTGTTTCTATTATTATTAAAATATGTGGGAAATACTAAGATACTTTTCTTCAGTAAATTTCCTCACAAACTAATAATTTTCAGAAAATTATTTTATATTTAATTTTTCTATTTTCTTTCATATAACTTGATTTTCCATTTTTCAAAATATTACTTTTACTCTCCGCCGGATCACTCTTCCTCCGATCTTCTATGACTCAATTCCAATTCCTCCTGTCAATGTTGTCCGTTATCTTGGGCTTTATATAGATAAAAGACTGACTTGGAACCCGCATACACGACTTAAACGAACTGAAGTTTACTGGCGTTATCGATTGCTTAAAAGACAACTAGACCAACGCTCAAATCTTTCACTTAATAACAAACAACTGATTTACAATTCTATACTGAAACCCGCCTGGACGTACGGTATTGAACTGCAGGGTTCAACGAAACGCTCCAATCTTCAACGAATTCAATCTCTTCAGTCTAAAATTCTCCGCACTATCGTTAAACAGCTCCATTTTACGTTTCAAAACTAACCATCCACACAGACTTGGAAATTCCGTTTGTAGGTCCAGGTTGCACGAACTCGCTATAAAAGTTTTCATCAGAACTTGCACTCTCATTCCAATCCTCTCGTTCGCCATTTATCCTCTCATCACCATTCAGATCATCCTCCCAGACGATGAAAACGCCAGGGCCTCGTGATTTTCTCTCTTCTGAAGAGAGAAGCTAATCCTGGAGACGACTTAGGGAGTGTTATCAATGGGTAACTTCTCCCCTCAATTAGTTAGTTTGATGTCTGTTATTGTCATTGTTACTTTTGGCGTATCTAGCGCTGGTGTAACTTTACAAATAAATTTTTTAAAAAAAATCGATTGAATATTACGTTAGAGAGAGAGAGATTCATTTTTGGAGAGGAAAATGAAAATTTAGTTTTCTGTAACATTGGACCTGCGATAATTTTTATAAGATACGGTAGCAATTTTTATAGATAATTTAGAAATTAGACGCCCACGATAGCCGATCGCAAAACTATGATGTATTTTGGTACTGGGTTCGATTACCGGTCTAGACCTTATATGAGAAATTTACAGTAAAGTATGTTTTCTAATCGCCTCCGTCCATGACACCTAATTTGGTAGTTGGACGTAAAGCTCGCCTGAAAAATTAGGCATTACTTTACTAACTTTACAGTTCACAAATTTCACTATAATTTTTAAACTCGATAACCCGAAATCTCTGTATAGTACCCCAGTCAAGAAGAGAAGAGGTTTCTCATATCTTGATAGATTGCCTTGTCCATCACAAGGTTTACAAGAAGTGATATTTTAATTCACTGAGGCCATAGAAAATGGTTTACCACCCTAAATGGTGGAGAAGATTCTGGAACTTAGAAGAAGGGAAGGAGTTTTCTAACTGCCCACCTAGGAAATAGTACAAAGAGCCCCAGTTTGAATGTAGAGCCTTAGAGCATTAGGGCTCGCCCCTCTTTGTTCCAATGTTAATAAGATGGAGTTTAGCTGCAAAGATCTACTTTGGTAGAAAAATGTTAATAGTGAAGTAGATTCCTCCCCTGGTCACTTAATTTAGATACTTGGCCGTTAAGCCTTACTTGAATAAAGGCTTAAACTACTTAGAAATCTGTTAAGTGTCCTTTGCTGTAAAGCTCATCAGAATATCATAGTAAACTGAATGGACAGGACGTTCAAACCAGCTTGTTGCTGTAGGCTGCAGGATTACGCGCGCACTGCAGCCACCTTTACGGAATAAAAATGCGGTTAGCGTATTGGATTCCCACACGGAGATCCCGGGTTCGAATCCCAGCTGCTAGCCCTTTTCTCTTCCTACAAGCTTCTATTACCTCACTGTCCGGTGATGGAAAGTGTTGTCTGTAACACTGTCCGGAGGAACTGAAAAAAATCTCCGGGCGCTAATATTTGATGTTGACGCGCCTTAAATCATAAAAAAAAAATTAATAGACGTGAGTGGGATAACCAGCCAGATTGTCCCAACACTTAGCAGTAGAACTCCAATTATAACTAGAATACGAACAAGAGCCAATCTTTGAAAGAGAAAAGAAGCAGAACAATCAAAATGAGTGACACACTCGTAACTAGCGGTAATATTTGTAACTAATTGTTTTACAGATCTAGTAAAGAATGCTATCCAAATATCAAAGTGAATACAAGACATTTTAATTGCAATAATAATTGAAGATAAATGTCAAAATAGAATTTACCAGTGTTATACAAATAGAGAAGTTATTAGAAACAAGCACAGCTGTTAAATATTTCTAACTAGTTATTATGCGATGAAGAATAGGCCAATATAGTGTACAATTTCAATTTATAGCTATTTGATTGTGGTGAATTACTGATAATAGACCAAACCAATATCATTTAGCAGAGAACAATATCTCCACATGTCTAGACATGGACCGCCGTCTTACATATTAAAATATAATTCTGCACTTCTATTCTACTAACTACTTCCTTGTTTCTGTACTCTTTTATCTTTAATTCTTTTTAAATCTATTATTTCGATTGTAATCAACATCTTCCGCGTTCTAAATCTGTTTATCTCGCTTTAGATTTCGTTCCTCATTTATTTATCATTTATTTCCATGCAGTTATTTCCTTGTTATTCCACTAGTTGACAACGTTCTAACAGTAGGCCTAAAAAAATCAATCCTGATTTATCATTAATCAACATTCATTTTTAATCTTAATCCTCAGGAAGTTATTTTTTAAATGAACTTAAAACAGGATGTCAAGCTATAGGAGGATATTTTCGAGGGAGTACATTACTCTAAGTAAAGAGAGTCGAGTATTATTATTTTGGATTTAAAGTCAAGAAAAGCAAACCAAGGTATAAGTTGTGTCGGTCACATGTAAAGGAAAGTGGCAAATTGAGGACTAGGGTGGGTTGTTCTATATAAATTCCAGTGAGCACTTTCAAATTCTAGAGAATTTAAAAACCTAAAATGATTTAATATTTAATTTAAAAAATACAAAAAAAATAAATAAATAAATAAGAACGACCCATCTCGTAAATGTGAATATTAAATTTAATACTCTTACAGGGGAGAAGGAAACGAATTACGTGTACAAGAAAAGCACCAGAGACTCGAAGGTGACGATGAAGTAACATTTTATATGGAAAAAAAAAGTACGAAGTAAACTTTGCACAAGCTAAAAAAAAGTAAGCTCAACTTGAGAGACGTAAAAGGGGTGGTGTTATTCCAATGGGAAATAACTAAATATAGAAGGTATGACAACCAGTACACTCATGTTTGTGTAAATATTCTCATATTTTCTAAAATATATACGTATATACGCACAGCTGACTGGTGTGCAAGAAGATTGAGTGCGTACCTAAGCCTGTGTCAAGATGGAACCATTATCCAAGATGGAGTCCAGGAACTTGTAAATCACAGATTTTCAACATGTGTACTAACAGCTTCCGGCGAAGCCCACAAGTTACAAAAATGACAAAATTTCCTTCCAAAAATACTTTTTCAATTTTCTCTCAATATCTGATTGCTATTGAATATTTACAAATCTAGGAGAATCTTTTTAAAATCAGGACAGTGGTTAGAGTATGAGGGCCCATTTAACTTTTAAGAGAGAAAATACTTCAACAAACTAAAACAAAAAGTCGGATGTGGTTCATCCCAGATTTGTTTTCAGGTACACAAACGAAGAGGACAAAAAATATTTTCTTGAAAGCCGGAAAACGTCTTTTTCAATCTTAGCAAGTAAGATGATAATAATTATGGAAAGAGGATATCTGCAAGGCTGAACAACGGGTATGCTAACGGAAATGAAAGGGGACGTAAAAGAATAGAAGAGCTTTAAAACTGTGAATGGCCGAGAAATGTGTACAGAATGTTTAAACTAAGGATCCAATATTCTAGGATTATCTCTCGTAAATATCTTCAGTAAACTTCCAAGCTGAAACAACTTCGTCCTGCCGTTTTATGGAACGATGAACTTCACTCTCCGCTCCCGGCCACTCACTAAGAAGAAGCTGGCGCGAACAGTTGGGCTGTGTTAAAAGGCTATGGAAGAAAATGTGCAGAAGGTTAAACACAGCCCGGATTTCAGCAAGAGGGACCACTCTTCAGCGCCACCGTATTTACTAGCCTCCCCCCTTTATGTAGCCAACTTCCTTTTCCACTCCCCATTTTATTTCCACGCAGGTGCCTACCAAATCAACACACCTGAAGATAATGTTCATCCTGAATATATTTTACCCAACACGATATAATTAACATCGTTTAAAAAAATATAAAATTCAAATAACTAACTAAAACATCGCTTAACATACTGATTTATTTATTTACTTTTTATTTAAATTCACAACTGCAACAACTGTTGCAACAAGCAAATGTGATATAAGATAACAATATCGTGAATATGGATCGGAATAAGCACCCAATAGTGTCACTCCATTATCGCGAACAGATGCACTATATTGCTATCATGATGAGAGTAGATCGCGAGGACATCCTTCTCTTCAATCTCCTTGGAGGATTACTTGGTTAAAGCGGCAGTAGATAGGTGTTCAGTTTAAAGGATTAGGATGAGCTGCTGTAGATGGATGAAATTTGAGAAAACGATTTTAAGCAAAATATGTAATGAAAGGGATTTTGAGATCATTATGGATGGTGAGGTTAGAAATATAGAATGGAGCGTTAAGTAGTTTTCGTAGTACTTTTGACAGTAATAGTTATCTGGAGGCGTAGAGAGTTGGAACGCTTAGTCCAGAGATGGCGAACCTATGGCACGCGTGTCAGTGCTGACACGCATCTTTAAAGATAAAAAATTTCATAATTCAAATATTTGTCTCTCATAACGGCCAGAGTTGGTTATTAATAATAACATTATTACGTTAATATTTCATTAATAATCTAATTCTGAATTGTTCAATAATTGAATATAATATAATTATTATATATATTACTTGATTTTCTATGTTAAGTGTCAATGAAATATGTAAAACAAGTCTCTAAATGTAAATCATTGGTTTCATCATTTTGGTTTTTGTATTTTAAATGGCATTAATAAATTAATAATTAACTTTAAAAAATTATAAATATTTCAATTTTTATTTTTAGTCTTTACTTTTGTGATGTGTGGACACGCCACGAAAATTATGTTTCAATTTTTCAAAATTTTGACACACCGAGCTCAAAAGGTTCGCCATTACTGGCTTAGTCGATCCTCATACTTCGATGCCGTATGACCAACGAGGTCGCAGTAACAGAAGGTGTAAAAGTCTTTTGTTTTGTAGTTTAAGTTTCAATCGTTTGTCAAGTAGTCTAGCGAGAAGTTTTGAAGCGTTGGTTAGTTTCTTGTCTAGTATGGGGGATTCCTTGTCAACCGTTAGTCTAGGCACAATCCAAAATAGCTTATTTTATCTACAGTTGATACAGGAGTTTGGCCCAATGAAGATAAGGAGGTAGGATTTTTTCTGATTTATTAATCCAAAAATTTTAAGAGATTGGCAAAAAAAAAAACGAACTATTAATTAGAATTTGGTTTAAAATAAATAAACCAAAACCGAGAATTTAATGCAAATTTCCAGTTATTTATTTA
Organism: Rhodnius prolixus; assembly: GCF_049639745.1. Lineage (NCBI taxonomy): Eukaryota > Metazoa > Arthropoda > Insecta > Hemiptera > Reduviidae > Rhodnius > Rhodnius prolixus. The sequence continues at coordinate 4,410,140 of NW_027411583.1, read as the reverse complement.
CAGCCACGCCCCAGATAAACTTGCAAAGAGCCGGACCTTGCTTCTATGTAATAATGTCAGCATTTATAAATTTATTTTGTATAGTTCAACTATTGAAATTATTTAAATTTGCTAACTTTCCCTACTTCACTTAAATTTAATACAACAGGAAATTGGTATGTATATATTGTATATATACATGTATATTTTAATTCTATTCTACCATCAAGCAAAAAAAACTATTTCCATGGGTGCCAAATTAGGGCCCATTAAATCGAACTGAAAATTAAAAATTTAGAAATTTAAAAAAATAAATGAATTTTATGGTCCCATTGTTTTAGACTTTAAATGAACTCCTTTTTTTAGGATTTCCGCTTGTCACAATACAGTTTACTACCCCTTCAGTTATCTCTGTTTTTCTCACGTTCGAATGTTCTATAATAGCCGAAAAGTGTTGAGGAAAATTTTGCTTATTTTTTTTTTTTAATCAATATTTAAATTAAGCCGCAAAATTATTGTAGTAATTACGCAATTCTGTCGATCAGAAAACATGTATTGTGTTGATGGTTAGTAAGTGACGTAAAGCGATAAAATCCCACGAACGGAAATATAAATACCACATTCATTGCCAAGCCACTTCCTGTAGTATTTGCTGTGTCGCAGTGGTTAACTTATTACTTTGGCGGAACCACCAGCCAGCTGAAGTTCCGTTCAATTATCGATATAACACCTTCAGATACCCAACATATGATTTTCTGGAGGGAAGGGACATTATTTTTTTAATGGCTAACAATAATTATGCGTAAAAGGTAAATCTAATCGAAATCTAAAGCTCAACAGTGTCAAAACCTCTTTTCCGTATATAGAAGCACCTCAAATAGTACACTTCCGGAAACAACACTTAACAAATAGTGCTGCACGAGACCGAGACGAGGCGAGACTTTATGCAATCTCGATCTCGGTCTCAGTCTCGGTGTCAGTTTTTTGAATTTTTGTTCAAGTATTAAAAGCGGTTTACTATTAATAATCTTTTCAAAAAATGTTATTATTTTCTAATAATTATTTTAATTTATATATTGGTAATGAAAATGTGTGTACAAGAAGACAACTACTTACACTTCAATGCATCATATATTACTATTACTGTTATATATCTTTATATAAAAATATATAAATATCTTTATACAAAAAAAATGTTAAAAAACGCGCCAAATGAAAGACCCAAATAACATATCTGCCTGCTATAACAAGTCGATTCGTGAAATAAAAAATACACCTCCCAACAAACTTCCCGCTCCATTAGTTATGGCTGTTGGTGAAGATAAAAAATCTGATGATTCACCTTTTGACGACGACGACGACTGCATCAATATTTTTTGCACCATTTGCTCAAAAATCAGCAAATATCACCGAAGCATGGAAGACAGAAATAATTAATTACACCAAATTAGACCAAGCACGAGTAGACGTTGACATTTTAGAATGGTGGAAAACACTTGAGAATTCCTTCAAAAATTTGTCTAGAATGGCGAAAGATATTTTTAGTATCTGTGCAACTTCAGTGCCATCGGAAAGATTATTTTCGCAAGCTGCGATGATAATGACCAATAGAAGATCTTCTCTAACTTCTGACTCAGTAAAAGCTCTTTTATGTATCAATGCTTGGGCAAAGTGTATCTTAAAAACGAAAATTTGTGGCAATATTTTTTAGGTGCATAGATAGTCTTTTTTTTCAAATTCACTAATTCCAAAATTCTAAAATATAATTCAAATAATATCAAAGTTCAAAGTATTAGATTATTAATAGTGAAATTTATGAAATTGAATGAATGAATGATATGAATAGTGAAATTTAGTGAATTTATGTAAAAATTATGTAATTCGAAGGGGGCCGTGGCAGCCGAGCGGTGCGAGCCCTGTGAAGCTAATGTGTATTGTGGTACTGGGTTCGATTCCCGGTCTTAGGCCTTGGATTTTATTTAATGTTTAATACGAGAAATTTATAGTAAAATATGTTTGCTTGTCGCCTCCGTCCGCGACACCTAATTGGTAGTTGGACGTAAAGCCCCGCCTGAAAAAATAGGCGATTACTTTACTTTGCTTACTTTACTTATGTAATTCGAAGTCAAATAGATGTAGTAATATTGAACATATATAATAAAATCGTATCTTTTAATAATTAATTCAATACCCGTAATAATTATTTATTAATAAAGAACACAATTTTATAATTTTGTAGCTAAAAATTAATATTTGAAAAACCGAGACGAGACCGAGATTTGTCTCGTTTTCTCGTGCAGCACTATTAACAAAAGGCGAATTTAAATAATCTAAAGTTTTAATAACATTTTGTGAATTCAATTCGTCGGCTGAAATTTTCATTCATCGTCACAAAAAAGAAAAAGCGAAAAAGCTTCAAGTGACGTTAATTATAGCAAACAAAAAGATCAATAACAATTTAGAGTAGAAACTGGGCTGTGAGATAAATGTTTTTTGGCAAGGAACCACGTCGCGCTCTCCAAACACAGATAAAAAAGTTCATTGCTTTTGAAAGATTTTTTTTTTATCTGCGATAAAATATATTTAGCGTTGATAAAAGATAATAGGAATTATCAAGAAATTGAACAAATTAGCTTTGTTATTAAAGCGATAGTCAATCTTGTGACAAATACTTTTTATTTATAAGCGGTATAATGTAAAAGAATATATATATATAAAAAAGTCTTGAATTCCAATTATAAGAAAAATTAGTTAACGAGAAATGCAATCAGATGTTTACAGAAATGATGTTTTAAATGGTTGCCTGATTTTATTCAAATTTGGGCTTGATAACTGCACATAGATAGCTACACATTTGTAACATTCCTCACCACCCCCAAATTGAGTTTAAATTGGTTTCTGGAATTTAGAAAATACACTTACTTTGACCCCAAAAAATAGTGGAATGCAATTGGAATAACTTAAATTGAAATTGACAATTGCAGGCGCAATATCCCTAGCCGCCACAAGTAAATCAGATTACTGGACATGTGACATGAGAGGAAATTACCTGAGGTAGCTCTTAAATGAGTCTATGTATTATTGAATAGCACTGCCGAGTAAATCGCGGAGGCAATGCCGTTTCTAACAGATGGTCGAGATTGTCAAGAAGTGTCAAAAGATGAAAGCTGGTCAATGAGAGGGCTGGGATGTGCTGAAAAGGAGAGAGGGAGAGTAAAATTTCTTGCATAAAGAAAGGCGGAGATTATTGGTTCTTGAATAAAAGATACTTTCAGAACGGATGGTTGGTCTAGTGGTCAAGAGCGTGGCTTTGTAAGTGGGAGATCCCCAGTTAAAACCCACTAATAACTACTTTTATTTGTTAGAAAAAATTAGTAGTAAAGTAAAATAATATGCCTAATTTTTCAGGCAGGCTTTACGTCCAACTACCGAATTAGGTGTCGTGAACGGAGGCGACTAGCACAACATACTTTACTACGAATTTCTCATATTAACCATTAAATAAAATCCAAGGCCTAGACCGGGAGTCGAACCCAACAATCAAAATATCTATCAGCTTTACAGGTCTCGTCTCTAACCGCTCGGCTATCTTGGTGCCTATCGTAGTTGGACGTTAGGTCCCGCCTGAAAAAATAGGCAACTACTTTATTTTTAGAAGGTTCAGGAAACATCTGCACAAGGTGAGGGGGGGGGCTTACTAGCTACGTAGATTGTGTCAGGAAGAGGAGGAAACGGCCTCTCACCTATTGTTCGATTATGTGGCAATCGAGTGGTTATGCTATGAAACCTTTGGATCTTTGAGACCTAAGGAGATAGTAGCGCAAAAAGAACTAGTAGGGAAAGTCCTCAATCTGTTTTAGTAGGGGGCGGTTTCTCGTCTACTAGATCCAAAAAGGGGGTTGGCACAAAAAGCCTCTTGTGGCTGTGGAACCGTGAGGCATTGGTCCCGTCCCGTTTTTTTTCAATTCTAATTCTTACTTTCAGAACATAATATGGAGCATTAGTTATACGGCTTAGAATTTGGGAGTCGGTAGATGTTGTAAAGCTAGGCTGAACCTCACAGTTCGTGTGCATAAGTCCAAATCGGTTTCAGTAGCGCTTTATTTACAATTACTTCGTAGTTACGCACCATTTTTATCACCTCTTCAAGGAGACTTGCGCGTGTATAATACACGTTTTCTTTTTAGCTCTTGTCTTTGAAGGCGTATATTTGGAGGATTCCATGTCACATGTTTGTCTAGGTGAGGTATCCTACCTCACATGGTTATGTTCTGACGTTCACGTCACTTTTGAACGTTCATTTTCATATATCGACGAACCATTCTTCTAGAGAATTTAAATCTTGTTGTAAGAAGCGACTGAACTGGGACTGAATGAGGTAGAGAGGAGACTGACTGCTGACAATGTCGTCTTCATTTGAGAGATATGAATAGGAATTTATTTAATTTTTGAATAGTTTAAAAAGAACAAAAAAGAATTGAATAGAAGAATTATATAAATAAACATTGGATTGAATGATTTTGATTGCAAAATAAATGAGGGAATAGTGGAAAGATAATGTTTACAACAGAGAATGTGAGAAGAGTAAACGATAGCAGAAAGGAGAGCGTACATATTGCCCGAATCAACAAATAGCACGAATTCTCTGTCCCTCGAATAGCAACGATCATGTTTAAAATTTGATTTCTGCTAGTCAAAGCAAAAAAAATCAAAATAAACAGACATTTAAAAGTAAGAAAACAATATTCTAAAGTTTATTTAAAACAAAATTATTTAAAAACCAAATTTTTAATTTTATGTTAACATTTTGACACTTCCTTCTCAGCCAACCCAGTGGGAATAGATTTAACTCTTTTTTTCTGAATACTGACACGACAATCACAAAGTTTTAAATCACAAATTTTCTCCTAACACTAAAAATTTGGGTTATATTCAATTCTAATCACTTTAGAAGGTATCAATACATTCCCTCTCTCTCGAAGTACCCTTTTAATCGAATTTTCCGGGGGAAATTCTATCAAATAAAAGCTGTAGACTAGTGCTGCACGAGAAACGAGACAAATCTCTCCGAGACGAGACTTGAGCAACCGAGATCGAGACATGATATATATCTCGTCGAGAAATCTCGGTCTCGTCTCGGTTTTTCAAATATTAATTTTTAGCTACAAAATTATAAAATTGTGTTCTTTATTAATACATAATTATTACGGGTATTGAATTAATTATTAAAAGATACGATTTTATTATATATGTTCAATATTACTACATCTATTTGATTCGAATTACATAAGTAAAGTAAGCAAAGTAAAGTAATCGCCTATTTTTTCAGGCGAGGCTTTAAGTCCAACTACCAATTAGGTGTCGCCGACGGAGGCGACTAGCAAACATATTTTACTATAAATTTCTCGTATTAAACATTAAATAAAATCCAAGGCCTAAGACCGGGAATCGAACCCAGTACCACAATACACATTAGCTTCGTAGGTCTCGCACCGCTCGGCTGCCACGGCCTCCTTCGAATTACATAATGTTTACATAAATTCACTAAATTTCACTATTCATATCATTCATTCATTCAATTTCATAAATTTCACTATTAATAATCTAATACTTTGAACTTTGATATTATTTGAATTATATTTTAGAATTTTGGAATTAGTGAATTTGAAAAAAAAGACTATCTATGCACCTAAAAAATATTGCCACAAATTTTCGTTTTTAAGATACACTTTGCTCAAGCATTGATACATAAAAGAGCTTTTACTGAGTCAGAAGTTAGAGAAGATCTTCTATTGGTCATTATCATCGCAGCTTGCGAAAATAATCTTTCCGATGGCACTGAAGTTGCACAGATACTAAAAATATCTTTCGCCATTCTAGACAAATTTTTGAAGGAATTCTCGAGTGTTTTCCACCATTCTAAAATCTCAACGTCTACTGGTGCTTGGTCTAATTTGGTGTAATTAATTATTTCTGTCATCCATGCTTCGGTGATATTTGCTGATTTTTGAGCAAATGGTGCAAAAATATTGATGCAGTCGTCGTCGTCGTCAAAAGATGAATTATCAGATTCTTTATCTTCACCAACGGCCATAACTAATGGAGCGGGAAGTTTGTTGGGAGATGTATTTTTTATTTCACGAATCGACTTGTTATAGCAGGCAGATATGTTATTTGGGTCTTTCATTTGGCGCGTTTTTAACATTTTTTTGAAATTATATAAAGATATATAACAGTAATAGTAATATATGATGCATTGAAGTGTAAGTAGTTGTCTTCATTTACACACATTTTCATTACCAATATATAAATTAAAATAATTATTAGAAAATAATAACATTTTTTGAAAAGATTATTAATTGCAAACCACTTTTAATACTTAAACAAAAATTCAAAAAACCGAGACCGAGATATCTCGACGAGACCGAGACTTGAGCGACCGAGACCGAGACCGAGATCGAGATTGCATAAAGTCTCGCCTCGTCTCGGTCTCGTGCAGCACTACTGTAGACTGTGGATTTACCCAAACAAGACAGACACATTGAACAAATACATTTATTAAAACAATTTTTATAACTTTCAGAAGTACTTCAAAACGGAATAACTCAAAATAGAAAATTTAGGCACGATTACAACAATATTTTAAACTTAGTAAAAGAAAATAATGCAATCCATTATGCAATTATTAATGAAAATGCTGAGCAAACAGTACCAACATTCCGACGACAATATCTCGTAGAGTTCAGCACAGAAAAAAAAAGTATTTATGCAAACAATTTCTGAGAAATCAATCTGGTAATTTATAATACAATAGCTGGAAAGGGGTCTTATAAGAGACAACAGGGCCTCCTAAGTTGGTTACCAAGAACTGCATGGATTATAAAATAATTATGCATTCTTTATAAATTATTGACGTCACAATTGCATATGGCGTGTCTTAAAAACAGAATATAGACATGATGACTTCTTAAGAATACTAATAAGTAATTGGAATAATTTAGTAAAGATATTGTAGTAAATTAATTATAGGATAAGATTTTTTTTTTTTTTTCAACTGTTCTGAGATGTTCTAGAGCATAGGTCGGTAATGGCGTGGCCCGTGAGCCGCATGCGGCCCGTACTGAGTTTTTTATGCGGCCCACCAAATAATATAACATCTACTTTGAAAAGTCCGTGCAAAGTCAGAGAGATAGCACCACTGGCGCGTATCGAGGTTATGTTTAGTTAGTAGCATCTCTTGGAAGAACACACACCAAGTTTCAGCCAGATCGGTCTATTTCTTTGTGTTTGGCATTCGTTTGAATCGAGGAAGTCGAGTGATTTTCAAAAAATGGACGGAAAAGAATTTCGTGTGTTGATTAAACACTACTTTATGAAAGGCAAAACGCCTGAGGAGACTAAAGAGAAGCTTGATAAACATTATGGTGACTCTGCACCTTCGATTAGAACAGTTTATAAGTGGTTTCAAAATTTTCGGAGTGGCCATATGGGCACAAGTGACGCTGAACGTTCTGGACGCCCTGTTGAGGTTACTACTCCAGAAATCATTGATAAAATCCATGATATGGTGATGGATGACAGAAGAGAGAAGGTGCGTGAGATTGCTAGTGCTGTGGGCATCTCGAATGATCGGGTACATAATATTTTGCATCAACATTTGGACCATGACAAAGCTATCCGCAAGATGGGTGCCGCGATTGCTCACGCTTGACCAAAAACGAAATCGTGTGAAGTGTTGCAAGGACGGTTTGCAGCTGTTCCAGAAGAATCCGCAGGACATTAAGCGTCGTTTCGTCACTGTGGATGAAACATGGATACATCACTACACTGCTGAGACCAAAGAACAATCTAAACAATGGGTTACCAAGGGGGAATCTGCGCCAAAAAAGGCGAAGACCGTTCCTTCGGCCGGAAAGATTATGGCGACTGTCTTTTGGGTTTCGCAAGGAATAATCCTCATCGACTATCTGGAAAAGGGTAAAACTATTACAGGTGCATATTATTCATCGTTATTGGACCGTTTGAAAACCGAGCTGCAAGAAAAACGCCCACGATTGGCCCCACAAAAAAGTCCTTTTCCATCACGACAACGCACCAGCTCACACCTCAGCAGTTGTGGTCGCAAAATTAATGGAAATAGGGTTCCAACTCGTTTCACATCCCCCCCTATTCTCCAGACTTGGCTCCCTCGGACTACTATTTGTTCCCCAATATGAAGAAATGGCTGGCGGGAAAAAGATTTTATTCAAACAAGGAGGTGATTGCAGAAACGAATGGCTATTTTTCAGACTTGGACAAATCCTATTATTCGGAAGGGATCAACAAACTAGAGCAGCGTTGGACGAAGTGTATAAGCCTAAAAGGAGACTATGTTGAAAAATAGAAAAGGTTTACCCCAAAAAATTAAGTAGTTTTTATTTTTGCACGGACTTTTCAAACGACCCTCGTATTGCAAAATTATTTGCATTTTTTCTAGCACTTGGGCGAAAAATTTTTTCAAAATTTTCATTAAATCTTTTTTGTACTCCGATGTTATTATAGCATGTAAATAAAATTGTTACTAATTTTTTATTGTTATAAATAATATTTATATTTGAACTATAACAAAAAAAAACTATTTAAGCTCCATATTAAATTACAAAACACCTGACCGTGCGGCCCGCTCAAAAATATGTTTTATTTTTGTTTTTTTAAATGGCCCGCCATCCAGCAAAAGTTTACCGATCCCTGTTTTAGAGCGTTCAGATTATCTTAGGAAAAACCATTTTTCGCCCATAAACTGATTTTCCAATAAAATTTAAATTACAGAAATTCTAGCGTAATTTTCAGTAATACCTGTTCATAGCATAAGAAGTTAGAGTAAAGAGCTTTGAACGTCTCGAATTGACAATAAAGTCAGGTAATTACAAGAAGAGTTACGCCAACTAATTCTACTTTTCTTAAAAGCTACTGGAATTGGATCACAGATGACTCTCTAATTATTTCCTTTAAAATGAAATAGTCTTACTTCCGGTAGAAGATTTTTTTTTTTCCTTTGCAATTAATTGAATTTGATTCAATTCAAAAAAAATTGTAGGCTCTATTTTTAGGAGCGAGCTATGAATTAGAGATGTACAAAGAAAAATATTAATTTGAAAATATTTAATATTTTATTAGTTTATCATTATTTCTAATATAAATACGTACCTATATAATAACATACTCGTAAATATAATCCCCAGTCTGAATCCCGTGTTTTTATCTACATTTTATCGGTTAGAGAAAAAAGAAATTTACTAAAATATGTGCTTCCGCCTACCTCTACTTTACGCAAATAGAAGTTAAGCTCCGCCTGACAAAAATAGGCGATTACTTTATATTTAAAGCTCTTCAACTCCCAATAAGCACCTGATGAAGAGCACCAATAGTATCCGAAATGTGGGATTCTACGTGAAACCGAATGAAAAAGTTTATGTAAAAAAAAGGTCTTTCTCTGGCCATTGCTGAACATTTTTCTTTGTCTCATAATTGTTTTTCATTTTTTTTTTTTTTTTCTGGATTCTGGAGGCCTATTTAAAGGATAACCAGAATTCGGGTCCATTATTATTATTATTTTATATAGAATTAGCAAAAAATTGAAAATAAATAATTTTTGTAGAATCTGTGAGCCAAAACTATACTTTCCCCTTGCAGGAATGCCACACATACAAGTTGTGGCCAAAATCTCAGAAACCGGAAACGACAATTTTACTCAAACGATAAAAAAACAGGAGAAAGCCTCGCACTAAAATTTGTTTTTCGTACTCTAAGTCGCTTAAAATTTGTTTTTATTTCCGGTTATTATATATATGTATATGTATATATAAAATCTACCGATAGGTCCCTATATATTTAGGACCGCCCTCTGTTGACATACACCACTATAGATCGATGCCCGGCTCATACATAATAAAACACATCCCTTTCACTAATACTAATACCAACAAGAACGACGCCCTATATATCGGTCAACATTACCTTCTAACATTTACACTGTTTCCCAACTAAATATTGATATCAGTAATTATATTTTTTTTTTTGATATCCTAATTTAGAATGTAATTTTACTGTATTTGGAACACATTTACTTTTATTGAATCAAAATATTTATATAATTTTGTAGCATTACGGGAAAGGAATAATTTAATGGAGGCTTAATGTTAAATATCATCTTAATAGAATAGTGGAGCTCCAATCTCAATAGATAGCAAAAGTATTGAGCTCAAGCGATTGTAAGTTTTAAGTTTTCATTTAATTGAAATCGAAAAAAAAAATTAACAAATATTTTAATGGAATCTTCATCCATCTTCACTCACTAAGTTGTTAAGGGTAAGGAGATAATTTAAACCAAAATATAATCTAATCTTTGTTAAAACAAACTGGATGGGAAATATAAATCTCATTAGGGAAAGCAGATGCCCATTGTATCTCAGTCAGGAAATTGGAAAAGTTAGTTTTTTGATAAATGGACATCGCCAGCTTCCAAGCTAGCTGTTTGAAGCAGATAAACATTTTTCTTTTACAGAACTTACAAAAAAAGAACCAAAGGAAACTGAATAAAAAGCGATAGTTTATATTCAGATGGAAATGATCAATGAAGAATAATTCGGAGTTAAATGGAATATAGACAAGCATTGTTTGAACGAATTAATGGTCGTTTTAAAACTTATTTATTTTCCCAAATATTGGCAGTCCACTTAAAATTTAAACCTCTATTTTATAGAGGAGTAGTTATAGTAAGTAGTATGTTGTGAGCCTTCACAGACGACGACTGGAAGAACGCTCAACTTTATTGGTAGGCGACTAGTAGAGCCTTCAAAGGAGAGCCTTTGAAAAGAAAAAGGTTCCGTCTCTTCTAAAACTTGAAAGAAGACAATATCTTATTACACTGCTATTTGTGGCAAAAGTATGACCATATCAAAATGATGATCAGAACACTATCTTGTCGAAAAGCAATGATAAAGAGACTTATTTAAAGTCAATGCCTGCAGCAACCCCCATCCCAAGAATTGAAAGCTCAAACAGCAAACTTTAACTTTTTTTAATTCACCCAATGAACCTTCTAATCGCTAATCTTAAGAGATTTTAGTCGCAACTTGAAGTGAAGCCTGGCTTTTTTTATGGATTCGCGAGAAAGATAGCCTTCGATCTGATCGTAGAAGTTTAAAACGAAACGGTGCTCTAGAACATCCCCTCAACTTAACTCGTTTGGTGCAGAGTGAAATGTTTTAAAGACTACTCAAGATCTAAGCTTCAGATACAAATTATTCATTAGCAGAAATTATATATTATTTATTATTAAAGTATTAATGCCTATTTTTTCAGGCAGGCTTTACATCCAACTACCAAATTAGGTGTCGTGGACGGAGGCGATTAGCAAACATACTGCACTATAAAGTACTCATATTAACCATTAAATAAAATCCAAAGCCTAAGAGCGGGAATCGAACCCAGTACCACAATACGAGGTGTGTTCAAAAAGTAACGGGAATTTTTAAATTTCGCGGGTTTGGAGAGTCTGATTGTAAAATTTTTTTTTTATTATGTTGGTACACATGACCCTAAAGTACGATAAAATTTTCAGTAATATTCATTGTTTACTTCTTAAGTGGCAGCCGTTAAGGTTAGACGTGTTTATCGAGCTTGGCGATTTTTGTTTGTTAAAAAAAATGGATCAAAGAATTTGTATTAAATTTTGCGTAAAAAATGAAATAAAGTGTGTGAAATGTTAATAAAGGCATATGGTGAGTCTGCTATGAGTAAAACAAGGATTTACGAGTGGTATAAGCGTTTCCAAGATGGCCGCGAAAACGTTGAAGATGACGAACGACCTGGACGTCCAAGCACATCAACAACCGATGAAAACGTGAAAAAAGTGAAAGAAATGGTTATGAACGATCGCCGAATCACAATCAGAGAAGTCGCTGATGATGTTGCCATATCAATTGGCTCATGCCATGAAATTTTTTCGGATGTTTTGGGTATGAAACGTGTGGCAGCAAAATTTGTTCCAAAATTGTTGAATTTCGAACAAAAACAGCGGAGAATGGAAGTTGCTCAAGAGTCACTCAATGAAGTCGACAACGATGCGGATCTACTGAAACGTGTTATAACAGGTGACGAAACATGGGTTTACGGATATGATGTCGAAACTAAGGCTCAATCGTCCCAGTGGAGGCATTCTGGATCGCCAAGACCGAAAAAGGCTCGACAAGTGCGGTCGAATGTGAAGGTTATGCTCACTGTGTTCTTCGATTTTAATGGCATAGTGCATCATGAATTCTTGCCACAAGGTCAAACAATCAATAAGGAGTACTACCTACAAGTTCAACGCCGTTTGAGTGAAGCAATCCGAAAAAAACGCCCGGATTTGTGGCAAAACAATTCATGGATTTTGCACCACGATAATGCACCTGCTCACGTGAATTTTTGGCCAAAAACAAAACTTTAACGATGCCCCAGCCTCCATATTCGCCAGACGTGGCTCCATGTGACTTTTTTCTATTTCCAAACATAAAGAGAACATTAAAAGGCCGTCGTTTTACAAGCATAGATGACATTAAAAGCGAATCGCTGAAAGCTATCACAAAGATCGAGTTTCAGAAGTGTTTCGAGGATTGGAAAAAGCGCTGGCACAAGTGTATTGTATGCGAAGGGGACTACTTTGAAGGCGACAATATTAATGTAGATGAATAAATAAATATTTTTTTCAAAAAACGAAAATTCCCATTACTTTTTGAACACACCTCGTACATATTAGCTTTACATGTCTCGCCTCTAACCACTCGGCTACCGTGGCGCCTTCTTATTTATTATTATTATTTCTGTATTTAAATATACTTTTTACAGTATTTCACCTCCCTCCAATGAAGTGTAAACGCAAACGTCTTGGGAGAAGTAATGAGTAATGCGAATTAAAGATAGAAAATTAATTATTTTTACACAGGAAGGAAGTAACTACATTTTGGCGCTAATGACCATAGACGTCGATGCGCCGGCAAAAAAAAACACCCTTTACAAATTTACATCTCATAACCTAGTAAAGAACCAAAAAAATTTTTTTTTAATTATAAATTCTGAGAATTATAATGCTGGAGAATCTTGTGAGGTCTTCCAGCAATGGTTTATAAATTCCAAAAAAAAGAAAAATTAGTTTCTAATAAAAAAGAACCTTTTCCAATTAAACTAAATATAAAAGAAAATAATTAAAACGGAAAAACAAATGGGATGAGAAAGATGGACTGGTCCATTTAAAGAATTCAAAAGATTAAATTTAAACCTCAACTGATTGCTGATGCAAAGAGGGGAACGACAAAGGTAAAGATGGATGCTGTGAAAGGGAATTCTCCAAACCTAAATTTAACATCCTCTAATTAACTCTTTTTAAACCAATCAGAAGATTACAATGAGCCTCAAAATGATTTTATTAAAAATCACTCTTAAGTGAACACGCATTTTGTACCGAGTATTTTAAATTAGAATTAAAATTTAAGAGATGAAAGTAAAATAAGTTCAAGATATTGCTATAAAATATAAATCCCATCATAATTACGTTTTTTATCTAAAACAAATTATAAAAAATGATGGGCAAACATAAAAGGGAATTTTCCTTCCCAAGTCTAATATCCCACTGCATCCTCCTTAATGATAAGAGATTTCTCCAAATGTGCAACGCTAACTAGCGATTGGTAGTTCACACTACTTGGCCATCCTAATTATACATTTCGGATAACGGAAACATAAGTTTGATTTACCTCAGTTCTCTAATCATCCTGTTTAAAGTAAAAATAAGTTCATTAACTTTAAATAATAAGTGCTTCGTTTTTTCACTAATTTAAAAAAAAGTCGAATTAAAATAAGTTCCAAGTAACAAATTATTACTCTAAATAACGTAATAATGGGCAATAAGTAGTGCTGCACGAGAAACGAGACAAATCTCGGTCTCGTCTCGGTTTTTCAAATATTAATTTTTAGCTACAAAATTATAAAATTGTGTTCTTTATTAATAAATAATCATTACGGGTATTGAACTAATTATTAAAAGATACGATTTTATTATATATGTTCAATATTACTACATCTATTTGACTTCGAATTACATAAGTAAAGTAAGCAAAGTAAAGTAATCCACTATTTTTTCAGGCGGGGCTTTACGTCTAACTACCAATTGGGTGTCGCGGACGGAGGCGACTAGCAAACATATTTTACTATAAATTTCTCATATTAACCAATAAATAAAATCCAAGGCCTAAGACCGGGAATCGAACCCAGTACCACAATACACATTAGCTTCACAGGTCTCGCACAGCTCGGCCCCCTTCGAATTACATAATTTTTACATAAATTCACTAAATTTCACTATTCATATCATTCATTCATTCAATTTCATAAATTTCACTATTAATAATCTAATACTTTGAACTTTGATATTATTTGAATTATATTTTAGAATTTTGGAATTAGTGAATTTGAAAAAAAAGACTATCTATGCACCTAAAAAATATTGCCACAAATTTTCGTTTTTAAGATACTCTTTGCCCAAGCATTGATACATAAAAGAGCTTTTACTGAGTCAGAAGTTAGAGAAGATCTTCTATTGGTCATTATCATCGCAGCTTGCGAAAATAATCTTTAAGATGGCACTGAAGTTGCACAGATACTAAAAATATCTTTCGCCATTCTAGACAAATTTTTGAAGGAATTCTCAAGTGTTTTCCACCATTCTAAAATGTCAACGTCTACTGGTGCTTAGTCTAATTTGATGTAATTAATTATTTCTGTCTTCCATGCTTCGGTGATATTTGCTGATTTTTGAGCAAATGGTGCAAAAATATTGATGCAGTCGTCGTCGTCGTCAAAAGGTGAATCATCAGATTCTTTATCTTCACCAACAGCCATAACTAATAGAGCGGGAAGTTTGTTGGGAGGTATATTTTTTATTTCACGAATCGACTTGTTATAGGAGGCAGATATGTTATTCGGGTCTTTCATTTGGCGCGTTTTCAACATCTTTTTGAAATTATATAAAGATATATAACAGTAATAGTAATATATGATGCATTGAAGTGTAAGTAGTTGTCTTCTTTTACACACATTTTCATTACCAATATATAAATTAAAATAATTATTAGAAAATGATAACTTTTTTGAAAAGATTAATAATAGCAAACCGCTTTTAATACTTAAACAAAAATTCAAAAAACCGAGACCGAGATCGAGGTTGCATAAAGTCTCGACTCGTCTCGGTCTCGTGCAGCACTAGCAATAAGCGTCTAAAACATTCAGAATAGTAAACAAGGAATCCAATTTTGAAATGAAAACCATGAAATATAAATTTAGTAAAAAGAAAAAATTAACAATTTTAAAAAATAATCATTTAATTAATACGAATCACTTTCGGATGAAAAATTGTAAAACCTAAAGTTTTTGCACACTTCCGCATTTATTTTTCCGCAAGAATTTTTACAATTTCTTCGCTGAGAATGCTTCAAAATTAGAACAAAAACGCAGTGAAAAATTTGATGTGTTAATGAAAGCTTTAGGAAATCATTTAAAATTAATATTATTTAAATTAATAGAAAATAGAACAAATATTAAAATATAAAAATTGCAATAGAAAATGAAAATTTCAATTAAAAGATTTAATAAGACCAAAGTTGATTGGTTAAATAAGACCGGTATATCCTTTGACCTCTTAACCTATTCACCTATTCAATGGATATTTTATGTACTAAAAAAAAACTAAACTAATAAATAGTGCAAGTATTTCTGTAGATAATAATGGTAATTAATAAAAATGTTTTAAATGAAATATTACAAGGAGAAGATTGTTTAAATAGAGCTGATTAAAAATCTCGAAATAAGAATGTGGCCCAGCTCCTTAAAAGGCTATGAAAAGCCAAAAATCCAACAGGGTGACAACCTTTATTTTGAAAACCCAAAATTCGTGAACAAAAAATAGCTACCGTTGTTCTGACAACTTTCAGGAACATGATGCAGAGATATTATTAAAGCTGTGCCAATATACTTGAAGTAGTTTAAGCTATTTAGAGAACAGCTTAACTCAGAACCCAATTAAAATGATTTTTTTATTTTATTTTGGGAGAATTTTTCAAATAAAAGTAACAGATATCATGAAAGAAATAAGTAATCGATATTATAATCATTTCAGGAAGAGTACTATGTAAATAATCGATTTAGATCTATGTATAGCAAAAAAAAAAATTGAAAGCGGCATTTTCTCTTTGGATGATTTTGTCCAAAAATCAAAATAACAAATTTTAAAGCTGCAATTTTTCAATTTGCAATTATGCTGATGCCCAAATTTACTGGACAACCTTTCAGCGAGCTACGCTCCAGGAATTTCCGGATAAATAACAAGAAATAGTAAACTGCAAAATCACAATACATACCCGCCGAGCGATAAGAGAGAGAGAGAATGATGAAAAAATGAAAACAAAAGATATTAAACGAATTTATTAAATGTAACTACAGTTATTTTGTTCATTGAACACTTAAAAATAAGACGATTAATCAATCATTGAAGGGGAGAATTTCTTTTAGAGCGAGAAAGGAAGGAGGTTGATAAAATTAGAATCCACAATTTTAGCGCACAGTGCCAAAAAGGTGCCACTAGAAGTGAAGATCATGTTTTTCAGAGCGGTCAGCTGAGCTGATTTAAAAAAAGAAAAACCAACAAACTCGAGTGAGCTAACATTTTCAATGAAACTATGAAATTAGGCTCACTAAAACTATTGTCTTCATTTACGCAAACAAAAAAAAAATAAAATAAAATTTAAAAGCAATTTAAAAAGTAAATGCTAATAAAAGCATTAATTTTGAATAATTTACCATTAACTGGAAGATTTGGTATGTCCAGCTTAAGTCCAGACTGTTCTAAAGTTGTACGAACTGTACGACATTCTTGTACAGCTAATGGACCAGCAACAGTAGTTATTGGTATTGCAGAAGTGGTAGCTCCAGACACTATGGGTGTCGGCGTAGCATTAGTAGTCGAACTACTAATACTACCATTTTTTAAACTATTACTATTATTATTATTAATTAGATTTTCCTCATCAATAAATGCTAAATGCGGTGGATATATTGTTGATGAAGTCACTAAACTACATAGAAACGTTGACACTAGAAACACTATATGATAATAAACCATTGTCAATTTAAAAAGATTTTTATTAATTAGCACGTAAAACGAGACAAGCGCACATATAATTTGTTTTTTAGAAAAACAGTAACAACCGCGATGTTAAAACACACGAAATTTTTTTGCACAATTACTTCGGTAAAACAAAAAATATGTCTTCCAAATTCGACTTGTAATAAAACAAAACAAAAATCATCAAAATTGAAAAATAACTAAAACCGTAAATAAATAAATTAAAAATATTTGGTAGATCTTGTTTTAAAAAAAAAAAAGAAAAAAAAAATCAAATCGAATATTATGGCAGGAGAACGAAAATCGCGTGCACACACCTAGACACTGCCGGTACAATGACTGCCAGTTCGTCGTACATTTCCCCCTCTTCAATGTACAGCCAAACTGCCGCCAAACGGCAACCTAACAACCAACACCGACACTAGCACTACCTATCTGCCGCTATGCCAAGTAATCTTTCCCTTCTCATACTCCTATAATAAAAAGAGATTTTCGTTTTCTTTTTTTTTAAGTACCAATATGTGTTTGTCTGTTAGTCTGGTGCTTAGTATAAACGAAGCTGTTGAAAAAGTAATAAAATTACAGTTCCTCCATTCCCAAATTTCTACTTGATATTAAAAAAATATTAAAAATTTAATACGCGATTTGCAATTACAAAAAGAATTATAGTTAATCTTAATAAATATAGGAGTAGAACTTCTAAAAATTACATTATTTTGTTGGACATCCCCACAGAACAAGGTAAGCAAAACGGACAGAAATTGCAAAGGCTGCCTCTCTCTGGGAGATTAGAGCGGGCCAACATAAAGAATAAAATGAGGGTACCAGAAGACTTAAACTCAGTCTTAAGCTGCTGAATGCCGCTCTAGCTTTAACCTGGAGTTCTTCCTTCAAATAAAAAACAACAATAGCAACTAGACCCAAATTTGAATCACCTAAAATCTAAAGAAATTTGGAGGCAAACTTGAGAGGGAGCAGGTAAAATTCCACCCACCGAATACCTATACCTCAAGATTCTCTTTGAGACACATCAAGATGTAGCAAATGCGGAGTGAGAAAAGCAACTAGGGAGGCTGAAAGATGACCGAATCAAATCTTACTATCACCACTATCCGAAACCCAAATAAACATATGAATATCGACAACCTACCTAGCTCAACCTAGGCATGCCATCAACAGGTGCGGGACCAGGAAGGAGAAGAGTCGTTCCTATCTATCTCATCATTTCACATTATGAATCATCAAATACTCATCATTTTTTCCCGGACACCACGATTTTCTGCAACATCCTTATAAAAAAAAAAGTCGCCTTCTAGTGAGCTTATCAATTCGCTAAGTCGTTCGAATCAAGGCAATTCAGGACTTGGCTAAGAAGCAGAAGATTTAAACAACCAGGAATATTCCCTATCATGCCCATGATCCTATCATGGTTATCTTACCCCTATCATGATTTAAGATTTCAGTAAGGTACAATACTGAAATTTTAACCCTCAATTTCCGCCCTCACAATGTTCAGAATTTATGAAATTTATACTGTTTAAACTATAAGTTTTTGTTTAGGAGATGGCTTATCACTCCAGCAAACAGGAGACGAACCGACTTACACCATATAAGTCAATCAGTATACATGATGAGGTTCACGTTACGCTTCGTAAAAACAACCAGAGGCGATTGTAGATTGTATTAGAAGGGCAGTTCCCCCAAAAGGGGTAGGAACGGAGGCAATCCAAAATGCCCATTGTTCCCCGCCCACACCTCATCTCATCAGAGATACCGGAGCTTTAAAACAACAAATCCGTCTAAAGTTTGCCAGATGCCAGTACTATAAACTAATAAAGTAGTAACAGGACACTAGGGAGCATGGCGACTCAATCGCCCAGTGCTTATGAATAAACCTAGAAAGTTCTGGTAAAGATTACCGGTAGGGAGACATTTGACCTCCCGAAGAACCAGGAATCTAGTTTTAGAATAAATTGGACACACCTCTACAAAGTGCCGCACAGTCTCATTGGGGACTCACCCACAGTCAGCGCAAATTGGCGACTGGGTAAGGCCACATTTGAAAAGATGGTACGCTAAATTCGCATTTCCACTCAACCACCTGAACCAATTGGCGGATCCGGGACCTGCTAAAACCAACTATAGCCGGTTTTGACAGGCCAAGAATTTCTTTAGCCTGACGGTAGTCAGCTCGGGATCTCCACCGAGGTTCACGTCACGCTTCATAAAAACAACAACCAGAGGCGATGCGCTCAAATTGATACGGCCAATTAGTACCAGTGAGAGAAAGGAGCGGGGATAAAAGATAGAGCGTCATATAGATTATTATGGCAGTGGATGAAAGTGGACTTGATGTAGGCGATGAGAACACTGGTCACCAGCTACTAGAAAACATTTTAGTGCTACTGCTCTTAGGAGGAATCGGCCGTAAAGATTTACAGCTTACGGATGCAACTTACAAGATAGCAGATTGCATTGAGCGGATATGGTTCTACCAAAGAGAACCACAGGGGGTTAAAGTCTGTTTGGAGAAAGATAGGAAGTCGCTTATAGTAAAAAAAAATAACTATTAAATAAATAAGGAAATGAGTAGAATTCAAATTAACAATAATCTTAGTGACACATTCACTACACAGCGGAAATATTTATTATAAACAGAATCGTCAGTAATTGATAAAGAATATAATTAGTTCGTCCACTGGGAAAGGAAACATTCTAAGTTAGATATAGGAATTGCTAGAGTATTATTTACTAGGAAGAGAAACTTAATGTTAGTGACGTAATCAAATAGAATCTGCCAGAGTTCTGTTGTTTAAGGGTTGCCCATATTCCTTCAAGTGTCTTTAATATTATCAATTAACTAATGAAAATTTAGAAAATTCCCACCGGTAAGAATCAGCTAGCACCCGGAGCTAAAATTAGCTAGCTATAATCCTCAGGATAACCTCTAGCGCAGCGGCACGTCCTATCCAATCTCGCTTGGTTGGAAAAAAGCTATGGAAAGATTCAAGATCCTGGCCAAAACGGAAGGTATACTGGACGATAACCAATAATTACTTGAAAAAATCCTCCACGATTTGCGGCCCTTGGAGCGTTTGACACCGATATGGAAAATTTATATTCCAGGTTTAGAAAATATAATATGTTCACGAGTACTCTCACTTTAATGTAAGAAAAATTAAGTAATAAATAAAATATCTCTCTATATATTTCTTATTAACATAGATTCAAACTTGATTTAGCTGCAAAAGAAGATTTGTTCTTCGAATATTCTATTCTATAATCCAGGGTGATAGCCGTGAGTAACAAATACGGTACAGTATCAGAAGTTTTATTATTAATAATACTCGATAAAAAGTAAGCTAAGAAATGATTAGGAAAACACAATTTAAGGATGAATCAATCATGAAAAAAGAACAGGTCTTAAGGAGGAAACGAGCCTAAATGAAACAAGAATCATTAGAAACAGAAAGTGGAAATAACGTTTTGTTACAAAGCCTTCAATTATTTTTTTAAAATTTAAAAGTGGAAAGAAAAATTTATCACTTTCTTAAGCAGAAATTTAACCATTTAAATGAGGTTTCAGATTTAGTTAATTTAAAAATTTAGATAAAGTGGCGATTATCCATTGTAAACCACAAGATCAATTTTGGAATGTTGAATTTCAGTATCTATCTCAGAAAATGTGAACAGTCTGTGAAACCTTCACTGTGTTAGTATTGAATTAAGTCAATGTAAAGAGTGAATGAGTGGAGTAACTAGCAGGGACGTTATCTGAAGATCTGGCACCCTTGATGGGTATTTGCATTGTGGAAGAAAAGTAAGGTGTTTAGGAACATGTTGAATGCAACATCAATGGCAAAGATGTAGGTAACCACGATTAGTATAGAAGACTGATTAAGTAAGACCGTTTTAGGTTCATTTTGAACAATAACTTAGTTTAAGCACTAATACCAGTCCGGTTTTATTTTATTTTTTAATGGGTGATTAAAAAATGAATTATTTCTAAAGGAAGAAAAAATAATTGCCATTTCAGTCGAGTAAAATTTATTTTGCCGAGCTTTCGACCTAGGGACTAGGTCATCTTCAGGGCTAGTTCAGAAAGTAATATTTTTACATTTTAGGGTTGGTGTGTCTTCTGTCTTGTCTGTTCATGGACTGAAGACAGAAGACACACCAACCCTGAAATGTAGAAATATCACTTTCTAAAGTAGCCCTGAAGATGACCTAGTCTCTAGGTCGAAAGCTCGGCAAAATAAATTTTACTCGACTGAATTGGCAATTAATTTTTCATCCTATTGAAACTATGAATCAGTCACCAAAAAGAATGAACAACAATTATTTCTAAATGTAAGCTCTTTGCAGAGAACCAATAATTTAGTATAAAAGGAGTTCCAAAAGACCATCTTAATCAGTACATTATAATAACTCCATAGTAGTAACTAAATCTGATCCTCTGATCACAAAATGAATCAAGCTTTCATGGGAAAAATATTATTATATTTTCCTTTAAGGATAGTATTCTTCCAGACAAGAGTTTGTAATAGCTTTATGTTTAAAAACATTAAAGGGTTAAATAGTGTATCATTATTTAAATGAGCAATTTATAGTTATGAAATGCAGGTATTATTTCTAAAAGAAACCAGACGAGAAAGAATTCCAGTAGGGCAGCCATGGAAACAATATGAAGTAAGATGTGGAGTACCGCAGGTATGCCGGCCCGTGTAGCATACTTCTGGACATACCGACCGCATTCTTTCTATGTATTCCCTCATAAAACTATTTCCAATATATAATATCAAACTATTTGCTTTATACAGATTCATCTGTGTATTGAATCCAAATATAAATATCTTGGATGTTTGATCTTAGCTTTTGTTACTATTTATCATAGATTCAACTCAATTTTGTTATTAAAGATACTACAGTAAAAGTCTAATTTTATAATAAGTTCAATTCTAACATAGGTACAGTATAAGAGTATGTTTTAAAATACCAAAATAGAAAGCTGTTGTAGAGCTAGAAAAATGTTTTAACCACCAAAAAAACATTAATTTTCACTTATTTTCACTAATATGTAGTCGATTGTGAGCATTTTTTAAAAACCTTTCTAGAAATCAATATCTAAGTAATTTTTTTTCCAACCAAAAAATAAATTTTTGAATAATATATTAACTAAACTTACAATATCGTGTAAATTTCTAAATATCATGAAATTGAAAAATAATTATTTTGAACAATTATTACAGACTAATATGCGAATTGTGGTGACTTCATTTTCAATTAAACTAAAAAAAAAGACAAATAATTGAAAAAGAACACCCCAAAACTTTAAAAATATAATAGTTTCAATTGCTACCAGAACTGAGGAAAAATGAAACAATGTTATGAATGCTTATTCAAAAAAAAAAAACATTGAATACATGAAAAAGATTTTGCACAATATATTTCTGCCCTAAAGTATAATTTCGCCAACAAAAGTTCAGTCCTAATAACTGATAACTGGACTGGAACAAAGCTAAATTAAAAGAAGCACGAAATTCCATTGAAAGGAATAAATACTTAGCTCAAATAGGTAAAACGAAGTTTCATTTACCTTTTGATGATGCAATTTCCAGAAAGAAAGTTGAAAGTTGAACAGCATTTGCAGAAAATCCTGAAATCAATTTGCTCACTTTAAAACCAGTAATGTGTTCAAATTTCAAATTTAGCCTAATGAAATTTAAACTTATGTGTACTATAATAAGTCAATGAAATCTTTCTAGATTCACTATAGATACAATTAGCGATATGCCAGGATAATATCAGAATTTTAAAAAGTTAAGTTTGCTTTAATAAATTAAACAAAAAATCACAAAGATTTGCAAAACTAAAAAAAAAATTCCATAACCAACCAGTGGTGAATGAAGATATGTTTGCAAATGCTTGAAAAACGTTAACGTTTTCGAATTAACATTAATAATAGCACGAGTAAAAACAAATGTTGCTTCGAACATTAAAGGAAATATAAATTGAAAATTAAGGATAAGATTGAGCTACTTACAATGTGTACTTGACCCAGATGTGATAAGATGAAACGTCCGAATGACAAAATAACCGAATCACACACACGAGATGTTATAGAAATTTCTGTATTCACTAATAACTTAATAACTTTCACAAATTAATCAAAAACTCTAATTCAAACAAACATTAATTAATATTTTATCACATGAGAAATTCAAACGCACCCGATTCACAAAATGGACCGTAAGTACAGAATAATGGCGGACTACTGTAACTAATCACATTACGTTGTTCATATGAAATTCAAATAAAATATAATTACTTCTAAACTCAAAAAAGTATATTTTTAATAAATTACAGAAGTTCTTAAGTTAATCAATTAAAGAAAAAACTAATCATCTGTATTCACAAATTAAAAAAACATATCAATAAGTATCAAATACCATTTAAAGGATCCTACATATCAAGGTTGCTGTGGAATTCCAAACAAACCATTACATGCCTGCTTTCCCTAAAAAAGAGAAAATTCAAAACTAATACAAGAGCACTGCAAATTATCGTATGTTGTGATTTAAATCAGATGTCAGTAATAATAAATTAAATTTTCAATTCTGGACCCACTGCTTTTATGGAAAATAACCTAAAACCTTTCTTAACACAGAATCTTGGCGAAAAGAACATGCATTTTATAAAAATAATCAAATAAGCCTTATCCATAAGCGATAATTGTCAACTATTAAGGGCATCATCAAAATCGAAACGGCATTTAAAAAGATAAAAGTAAAGTTAAGCAGTACAATAATTTTTACTTCATAAATTAATCGAGTATATAAACAAAAATATATCAGTGAGAATTATAAATAAAAGTGTATATCAGTAGGACGAGTTATGGTTGGAAATTAAGTTACGTTTTTTGAAAAATAAGAAACAATTATGAACTAACTTGTAAAGTTTAAACTACTGACAGTAAATACAGGTTACTCCTGCTACCTAGCGGCAATCATGGAACTACATAAATACACTCCTACAATAATTCCAATTTTATCTCTAAAAATCTAGTAAAACTAAACATTTTCTGAAAGTATATATTTAAAAACTAACTAGACTTACATATACTAACTACCTATGTCGTAGAAATAAAATGATGAGAGGAAATTGAATATTTATAAACAAATAAATGATATAATAATCTTTCATTTTTGAATATATTTTTCTGTTCTTAGGATTCAAAAACCAGTCAACACTAACTAAATGCTAACTAAATTAGCAATACAATGTTATAATTTGAAAAGAAGAAAATTTCAGTAAAACAAATAGAGATTTTGGATTTACCGGTTTTTTTCTGAACCTCTACATCTAAAATTAGCCAACCTAATGAGAATAATAAATAAATAGCATAGAAAAAAAATGTAAGAATAAGAAAGCAAAGAAATTTTAGTAAAAATACGCAAGAGTTTCAATTTTCATTTTTTTCTGCGAGTCCACAACCAAAACTAGCTAAGCCCAATAGATGAAAAGTACAACCGCTATAAAAAATACAATGTTACAAACAGAAAATAAGGAAACTCCCGTCCAACTATGCCAGATTAGGTATTTCATAATTTTATCTGAATATCTAAATTCAAAACTAGCCGACCTAAAGCGTATAATACATTATATAAACTTGATTTAGATGCAATTGCTTAAAAATGCAAAAAAAATTAATAATAATAAGTCATCCGAATTCAAAGTTCAAAATAAAAAAAAAGCCAATCTATTGGGTACGAATCTTGCCTGTAATTTATATACGATGTAAAAAAATGAAAAAAAAGAAATTCCACAAAATCTAAAAGAGAATTTGGTTTTTCATTTATTTTCAATCACCATTACCAAAACTGGCCGACCAAAGGTCTGTAATGTACACCTAGTATGAAAATGAAATATTGAAGCCAAAACTACAGAAATACCACTAATCCAACTGAAACCTTCGTATTAACTGTTTTTTCAAATCACTAAAATTCAAAACCAGCAAAAGCTTCCTACCACTGAAAATAGAACCTTTTTCCAACTTTTTTCCATGTTTTTAGTTTTTGTATATCCAAATAGGTCGACCCTACAAGTACAACCCAGCAGGGCCCTTAATATTAAATATCAAAAGCAGAAAAAGGTTAGTACTACTGAAATTAGGGACTATTTCTATTTTTTTCCATGGTTTTTACTTCTTCTTTTTCAAAATAGATCGACCCTACAAGTACAACCAAGCATTGCCCTTAATATTAACTATCAAAAACAGAAAAAGGTTAGTACTACTGAAATTAGGGACTATTTCTACTTTTTTCCATGGTTTTTACTTCTTCTTTTTCAAAATAGATCGACCCTACAAGTACAACCAAGCATTGCCCTTAATATTAACTATCAAAAACAGAAAAAGGTTAGTACTACTGAAATTAGGGACTATTTCTACTTTTTTCCATGGTTTTTACTTCTTCTTTTTCAAAATAGATCGACCCTACAAGTACAACCAAGCATTGCCCTTAATATTAACTATCAAAAACAGAAAAAGGTTAGTACTACTGAAATTAGGGACTATTTCTACTTTTTTCCATGGTTTTTACTTCTTCTTTTTCAAAATAGATCGACCCTACAAGTACAACCAAGCATTGCCCTTAATATTAACTATCAAAAACAGAAAAAGGTTAGTACTACTGAAATTAGGGACTATTTCTACTTTTTTCCATGGTTTTTACTTCTTCTTTTTCAAAATAGATCGACCCTACAAGTACAACCAAGCATTGCCCTTAATATTAACTATCAAAAACAGAAAAAGGTTAGTACTACTGAAATTAGGGACTATGTCTACTTTTTTCCATGGTTTTTACTTCTTCTTTTTCAAAATAGGTCGACCCTACAAGTACAACCCAGCATTGCCCTTAATATTAACTATCAAAAACAGAAAAAGGTTAGTACTACTGAAATTAGGGTCTATTTCTACTTTTTTCCATGGTTTTTACTTCTTCTTTTTCAAAATAGGTCGACCCTACAAGTACAACCAAGCATTGCCCTTAATATTAACTATCAAAAACAGAAAAAGGTTAGTACTACTGAAATTAGGGTCTATTTCTACTTTTTTCCATGGTTTTTACTTCTTCTTTTTCAAAATAGGTCGACCCTACAAGTACAACCCAGCATTGCCCTTAATATTAACTATCAAAAACAGAAAAAGGTTAGTACTACTGAAATTAGGGACTATTTCTACTTTTTTCCATGGTTTTTACTTCTACTTTTTCAAAATAGGTCGACCCAACAAGTACAACCCAGCATTGCCCATAATATTAATTATCAAAAGCAGAAAAAGGTTAGTACTACTGAAATTAGGGACTATTTCTACTTTTTTCCATGGTTTTTACTTCTTCTTTTTCAAAATAGGTCGACCCTACAAGTACAACCCAGCATTGCCCTTAATATTAACTATCAAAAACAGAAAAAGGTTAGTACTACTGAAATTAGGGACTATTTCTACTTTTTTCCATGGTTTTTACTTCTACTTTTTCAAAATAGGTCGACCCAACAAGTACAACCCAGCATTGCCCATAATATTAACTATCAAAAACAGAAAAAGGTTAGTACTACTGAAATTAGGGACTATTTCTACTTTTTTCCATGGTTTTTACTTCTTCTTTTTCAAAATAGGTCGACCCTACAAGTACAACCCAGCATTGCCCTTAATATTAACTATCAAAAACAGAAAAAGGTTAGTACTACTGAAATTAGGGACTATTTCTACTTTTTTCCATGGTTTTTACTTCTACTTTTTCAAAATAGGTCGACCCAACAAGTACAACCCAGCATTGCCCATAATATTAATTATCAAAAGCAGAAAAAGGTTAGTACTACTGAAATTAGGGACTATTTCTACTTTTTTCCATGGTTTTTACTTCTTCTTTTTCAAAATAGGTCGACCCTACAAGTACAACCCAGCATTGCCCTTAATATTAACTATCAAAAACAGAAAAAGGTTAGTACTACTGAAATTAGGGACTATTTCTACTTTTTTCCATGGTTTTTACTTCTACTTTTTCAAAATAGGTCGACCCAACAAGTACAACCCAGCATTGCCCATAATATTAACTATCAAAAACAGAAAAAGGTTAGTACTACTGAAATTAGGGACTATTTCTACTTTTTTCCATGGTTTTTACTTCTTCTTTTTCAAAATAGGTCGACCCTACAAGTACAACCCAGCATTGCCCTTAATATTAACTATCAAAAACAGAAAAAGGTTAGTACTACTGAAATTAGGGACTATTTCTACTTTTTTCCATGGTTTTTACTTCTACTTTTTCAAAATAGGTCGACCCAACAAGTACAACCCAGCATTGCCCATAATATTAACTATCAAAAACAGAAAAAGGTTAGTACTACTGAAATTAGGGACTATTTCTACTTTTTTCCATGGTTTTTACTTCTACTTTTTCAAAATAGGTCGACCCTACAAGTACAACCCAGCATTGCCCTTAATATTAACTATCAAAAACAGAAAAAGGTTAGTACTACTGAAATTAGGGACTATTTCTACTTTTTTCCATGGTTTTTACTTCTACTTTTTCAAAATAGGTCGACCCTACAAGTACAACCCAGCATTGCCCTTAATATTAACTATCAAAAACAGAAAAAGGTTAGTACTACTGAAATTAGGGACTATTTCTACTTTTTTCCATGGTTTTTACTTCTACTTTTTCAAAATAGGTCGACCCAACAAGTACAACCCAGCATTGCCCATAATATTAATTATCAAAAGCAGAAAAAGGTTAGTACTACTGAAATTAGGGACTATTTCTACTTTTTTCCATGGTTTTTACTTCTTCTTTTTCAAAATAGGTCGACCCTACAAGTACAACCAAGCATTGCCCTTAATATTAACTATCAAAAACAGAAAAAGGTTAGTACTACTGAAATTAGGGACTATTTCTACTTTTTTCCATGGTTTTTACTTCTACTTTTTCAAAATAGGTCGACCCTACAAGTACAACCCAGCATTGCCCATAATATTAATTATCAAAAGCAGAAAAAGGTTAGTACTACTGAAATTAGGGACTATTTCTACTTTTTTCCATGGTTTTTACTTCTTCTTTTTCAAAATAGGTCGACCCTACAAGTACAACCCAGCATTGCCCTTAATATTAATTATCAAAACCAGAAAAAGGTTAGTACTACTGAAATTAGGGACTATTTCTTCTTTTTTCCATGGTTTTTACTTCTTCTTTTTCAAAATAGGTCGACCCTACAAGTACAACCCAGCATTGCCCTTAATATTAATTATCAAAAGCAGAAAAAGGTTAGTACTACTGAAATTAGGGACTATTTCTACTTTTTTCCATGGTTTTTACTTCTTCTTTTTCAAAATAGGTCGACCCCACAAGTACAACCCAGCATTGCCCTTAATATTAACTATCAAAAACAGAAAAAGGTTAGTACTACTGAAATTAGGGACTATTTCTAATTTTTTCCACGGTTTTTACTTCTTCTTTTTCAAAATAGGTCGAACCTACAAGTACAACCCAGCATTGCCCTTAATATTAACTATCAAAAACAGAAAAAGGTTAGT
Organism: Rhodnius prolixus; assembly: GCF_049639745.1. Taxonomy (NCBI): domain Eukaryota; kingdom Metazoa; phylum Arthropoda; class Insecta; order Hemiptera; family Reduviidae; genus Rhodnius; species Rhodnius prolixus. Next base: position 4,381,377 of record NW_027411583.1, on the reverse strand, counting down.
ACTACTGAAATTAGGGACTATTTCTACTTTTTTCCACGGTTTTTACTTCTTCTTTTTCAAAATAGGTCGACCCTACAAGTACAACCCAGCATTGCCCTTAATATTAACTATCAAAAGAAGAAAAAGCTACTTTACACAGGAATTAGAAAACTTTTTCAACTTTTTTCCATGGTTTTTACCTCTCGGTTCTAAAATAGATCGATACAAGAAATACAACCCAGCATTGCCCTTAATATTAACTAACAAATGCAGAAAAGGCTTCCTACCACTGAAATTAGGAGACTTTTTCCACTTTATTCCATGGTTTTTACCTCTCGGTTCTAAAATAGATCGATATAAGAAGTACAACCCCGCATTGCCCTTAATATTAACTGACAAATGCAGAAAAGGCTTCCTACCACTGAAATTAGGAGACTTTTTCCACTTTATTCCATGGTTTTTAACTCTCGGTTCTAAATTAGATCGATACAAGAAGTACAACCCAGCATTGCCCTTAATATTAATAACAAATGCAGAAAAGGCTTCCTACTACTGAAATTAGGAGACTTTTTTACCTTTTTTCCATGGTTTTTACTTCTTGTAGTTCAAAATATATCGATGCAAGAAGCACAACCCAGCATTGCCCTTAATATTAACTAACAAATGCAGAAAATGCTTCCTACCACTGAAATTAGGAGACTTTTTCACCTTTTTTCCATGGCTTTTACTTCTTATAGTTCAAAATAGATCGATGCAAGGAGCACAAACCAGTACTGCCCTTAATATAAACTAACAAATGCAGAAAATGCTTCCTACCACTGAAATTAGGAGACTTTTTCCATTTTTTATTGTGGTTTTTACCTCGTGTTTTTCAAAATTGATCGACCCAAAAACTACTGCCCAGCATTGCCCTTAATATTAACTATCAGAAACTGAAACACCAACTTTACATGGGAATTAGAAGACTATTTCCACTTTTCTCAATGTTTTTCCTTTTTCTTTTTCCAAATAGAACGTCTAAACTAGTGCAATACAGCCTATCCCTTAATATTACCTATCAAAAGCAGAAAAAAGATCCTACCACGGAAATTAGGGACTATTTCCACTTTTCTCAATGTTTTTCCTTTTTCTTTTTCCAAATAGAACGACTAAACTAGTGCAATACAGCCTATCCCTTAATATTACCTATCAAAAGCAGAAAAAAGATCCTACCACGGAAATTAGGGACTATTTTCACTTTTTTCCATGGTATTTACATTTTCGTTTTCAAAATAGATCCATCCAACATGTACAAACTCGCATTGCCCTTAATATTAACTAACAAATGCAAAAAAGGCTTCCTACCACTGATATTAGGAGACTTTTTCACCTTTTTTCCATGGTTTTTACTTCTTGCAGTTCAAAATAGATCGATGCAAGAAGCACAACCCAGCATTGCCCTTAATATTAACTAACAAATGTAGAAAATGCTTCCTACCACTGAAATTAGGAGACTTTTTCCACTTTTTTCCATGGTTTCTACCTCTCGGTTCTAAAATAGACCGATACAAGAAATACAACCCAGCATTGCCCTTAATATTGACTAACAAATGCAGAAAAGGCTTCCTACCACTGAAATTAGGAGACTTTTTCACCTTTTTTCCATGGTTTTTACTTCTTGTAGTTCAAAATATATCGATGCAAGAAGCACAACCCAGCATTGCCCTTAATATTAACTAACAAATGCAGAAAAGGCTTCCTACCACTGAAATTAGGAGACTTTTTCCACTTTATTCCATGGTTTTTACCTCTCGGTTCTAAAATAGATCGATATAAGAAGTACAACCCCGCATTGCCCTTAATATTAACTGACAAATGCAGAAAAGGCTTCCTACCACTGAAATTAGGAGACTTTTTCCACTTTATTCCATGGTTTTTAACTCTCGGTTCTAAATTAGATCGATACAAGAAGTACAACCCAGCATTGCCCTTAATATTAATAACAAATGCAGAAAAGGCTTCCTACTACTGAAATTAGGAGACTTTTTCCACTTTATTCCATGGTTTTTACCTCTCGGTTCTAAAATAGATCGATATAAGAAGTACAACCCCGCATTGCCCTTAATATTAACTGACAAATGCAGAAAAGGCTTCCTACCACTGAAATTAGGAGACTTTTTCCACTTTATTCCATGGTTTTTAACTCTCGGTTCTAAATTAGATCGATACAAGAAGTACAACCCAGCATTGCCCTTAATATTAATAACAAATGCAGAAAAGGCTTCCTACTACTGAAATTAGGAGACTTTTTCCACTTTATTCCATGGTTTTTACCTCTCGGTTCTAAAATAGATCGATATAAGAAGTACAACCCCGCATTGCCCTTAATATTAACTGACAAATGCAGAAAAGGCTTCCTACCACTGAAATTAGGAGACTTTTTCCACTTTATTCCATGGTTTTTAACTCTCGGTTCTAAATTAGATCGATACAAGAAGTACAACCCAGCATTGCCCTTAATATTAATAACAAATGCAGAAAAGGCTTCCTACTACTGAAATTAGGAGACTTTTTCCACTTTATTCCATGGTTTTTACCTCTCGGTTCTAAAATAGATCGATATAAGAAGTACAACCCCGCATTGCCCTTAATATTAACTGACAAATGCAGAAAAGGCTTCCTACCACTGAAATTAGGAGACTTTTTCCACTTTATTCCATGGTTTTTAACTCTCGGTTCTAAATTAGATCGATACAAGAAGTACAACCCAGCATTGCCCTTAATATTAATAACAAATGCAGAAAAGGCTTCCTACTACTGAAATTAGGAGACTTTTTCCACTTTATTCCATGGTTTTTACCTCTCGGTTCTAAAATAGATCGATATAAGAAGTACAACCCCGCATTGCCCTTAATATTAACTGACAAATGCAGAAAAGGCTTCCTACCACTGAAATTAGGAGACTTTTTCCACTTTATTCCATGGTTTTTAACTCTCGGTTCTAAATTAGATCGATACAAGAAGTACAACCCAGCATTGCCCTTAATATTAATAACAAATGCAGAAAAGGCTTCCTACTACTGAAATTAGGAGACTTTTTCACCTTTTTTCCATGGTTTTTACTTCTTGTAGTTCAAAATATATCGATGCAAGAAGCACAACCCAGCATTGCCCTTAATATTAACTAACAAATGCAGAAAATGCTTCCTACCACTGAAATTAGGAGACTTTCACCTTCTTTCCATGGTTTTTACTTCTTGTAGTTCAAAATATATCGATGCAAGAAGCACAACGCAGCATTGCCCTTAATATTAACTAACAAATGCAGAAAAGGCTTCCTACCACTGAAATTAGGAGACTTTTTCCACTTTATTCCATGGTTTTTACTTCTTGTAGTTCAAAATATATCGATGCAAGAAGCACAACCCAGCATTGCCCTTAATATTAACTAACAAATGCAGAAAATGCTTCCTACCACTGAAATTAGGAGACTTTCACCTTCTTTCCATGGTTTTTACTTCTTGTAGTTCAAAATAGATCGATGCAAGGAGCACAAACCAGTACTACCCTTAATATTAACTAACAAATGCAGAAAATGCTTCCTACCACTGAAATTAGGAGACTTTTTCACCTTTTTTCCATGGCTTTTACTTCTTATAGTTCAAAATAGATCGATGCAAGGAGCACAAACCAGTACTACCCTTAATATTAACTAACAAATGCAGAAAATGCTTCCTACCACTGAAATTAGGAGACTTTTTCCATTTTTTATTGTGGTTTTTACCTCGTGTTTTTCAAAATTGATCGACCCAAAAACTACTGCCCAGCATTGCCCTTAATATTAACTATCAGAAACTGAAACACCAACTTTACATGGGAATTAGAAGACTATTTCCACTTTTCTCAATGTTTTTCCTTTTTCTTTTTCCAAATAGAACGTCTAAACTAGTGCAATACAGCCTATCCCTTAATATTACCTATCAAAAGCAGAAAAAAGATCCTACCACGGAAATTAGGGACTATTTCCACTTTTCTCAATGTTTTTCCTTTTTCTTTTTCCAAATAGAACGTCTAAACTAGTGCAATACAGCCTATCCCTTAATATTACCTATCAAAAGCAGAAAAAAGATCCTACCACGGAAATTAGGGACTATTTTCACTTTTTTCCATGGTATTTACATTTTCGTTTTCAAAATAGATCCATCCAACATGTACAAACTCGCATTGCTCTTAATATTAACTAACAAATGCAAAAAAGGCTTCCTACCACTGATATTAGGAGACTTTTTCACCTTTTTTCAATGGTTTTTACTTCTTGCAGTTCAAAATAGATCGATGCAAGAAGCACAACCCAGCATTGCCCTTAATATTAACTAACAAATGTAGAAAATGCTTCCTACCACTGAAATTAGGAGACTTTTTCCACTTTTTTCCATGGTTTCTACCTCTCGGTTCTAAAATAGACCGATACAAGAAATACAACCCAGCATTGCCCTTAATATTGACTAACAAATGCAGAAAAGGCTTCCTACCACTGAAATTAGGAGACTTTTTCACCTTTTTTCCATGGTTTTTACTTCTTGTAGTTCAAAATATATCGATGCAAGAAGCACAACCCAGCATTGCCCTTAATATTAACTAACAAATGCAGAAAAGGCTTCCTACCACTGAAATTAGGAGACTTTTTCCACTTTATTCCATGGTTTTTACCTCTCGGTTCTAAAATAGATCGATATAAGAAGTACAACCCCGCATTGCCCTTAATATTAACTGACAAATGCAGAAAAGGCTTCCTACCACTGAAATTAGGAGACTTTTTCCACTTTATTCCATGGTTTTTAACTCTCGGTTCTAAATTAGATCGATACAAGAAGTACAACCCAGCATTGCCCTTAATATTAATAACAAATGCAGAAAAGGCTTCCTACTACTGAAATTAGGAGACTTTTTCACCTTTTTTCCATGGTTTTTACTTCTTGTAGTTCAAAATATATCGATGCAAGAAGCACAACCCAGCATTGCCCTTAATATTAACTAACAAATGCAGAAAATGCTTCCTACCACTGAAATTAGGAGACTTTCACCTTCTTTCCATGGTTTTTACTTCTTGTAGTTCAAAATATATCGATGCAAGAAGCACAACGCAGCATTGCCCTTAATATTAACTAACAAATGCAGAAAAGGCTTCCTACCACTGAAATTAGGAGACTTTTCACTTCTTTCCATGGTTTTTACTTCTTGTAGTTCAAAATATATCGATGCAAGAAGCACAACCCAGCATTGCCCTTAATATTAACTAACAAATGCAGAAAAGGCTTCCTACCACTGAAATTAGGAGACTTTTTCCACTTTTTTCCATGGTTTCTACCTCTCGGTTCTAAAATAGATCGATACAAGAAGTACAACCCCGCATTGCCCTTAATATTAACTAACAAAGGCAGAAAAAAGATCCTACCACTGAAATTAGGAGACTTTTTCCACTTTTTTCCATGGTTTCTACCTCTCGGTTCTAAAATAGATCGATACAAGAAGTACAACCCCGCATTGCCCTTAATATTAACTAACAAATGCAGAAAAGGCTTCCTACCACTGAAATTAGGAGACTTTTTCCACTTTTTTCCATGGTTTCTACCTCTCGGTTCTAAAATAGATCGATACAAGAAGTACAACCCCGCATTGCCCTTAATATTAACTAACAAATGCAGAAAAGGCTTCCTACCACTGAAATTAGGAGACTTTTTCCACTTTTTTCCATGGTTTCTACCTCTCGGTTCTAAAATAGATCGATACAAGAAGTACAACCCCGCATTGCCCTTAATATTAACTAACAAATGCAGAAAAGGCTTCCTACCACTGAAATTAGGGACTATTTCCACTTTTTTCCATGGTTTTTACTTCTTGTTTATCAAAAAATATTGACCCAAGAAGTACAACATTGTCATTATTAAGTACATTGTCCTTAATATTAACTATCAAAAGCAGAAAAATCTTCCTACCACTGTAATTAGAGACTAATTCCACTTTTTTCCATGGTTTTTACTTATTGTTTATCAAAATAGATCGACACAACTTGTACAACCCAGCATTGCCAATAATATTACCTATGAAAAGCAGAAAAAGGTTCGTACTACTAAAGTTAGGGACAATTTCAACATTTTTCCATGGTTTTTAACTCTCGTTTTTCAAAATTGATCGACCCAAGAAGTACGACTCCGTATTGCCCTTAATATTAACTATCAAAAGCAGAAAAATCTTCCTACCACTGTAATTAGAGACTAATTCCACTTTTTTCCATGGTTTTTACTTATTGTTTATCAAAATAGATCGACACAACTTGTACAACCCAGCATTGCCAATAATATTACCTATGAAAAGCAGAAAAAGCTTCGTACTACTAAAATTAGGGTCAATTTCCACTATTTTCCATGGTTTTTAACTATCGTTTTTCAAAATAGATCGACCCAAGAAGTACAACCCCGCATTACCTTTAGTAATAAATATCAAAAGCTGAAAAAGGTTCGTACCACTGAAATTAGGTACTATTTCCACTTTTTTCAATGGTTTTTACCTCTCGTTTAACAATATAGATCAATACAAGAAGTACAACCCAGCATTGCCCTTAATGTTAACTATGAAATGCAGAAACAGCAACTTTCCACAGAATGTAGAGACTATTTCCACTTTTTTTCCATGGTTTTCACTTCTTGGTTTTCAATGTAAATCGACTTAAGAAATGTCTCCAAATTTCTGGGTAAAGTTGCTGTTTCTCCTTTTGATAGTTAATATTAATTGCAATGCTGGTTTGTACTTGTTTCCTTTTTCTCTATCTAACTGTTTATTTTCATGTTAATCGTATATTTCACATATTAGGTTGGCTACTTTTGGGGGTTGTGGTTCTTAAAAGTGGTGCACAATTTTTTTTTTTTTTCAATATATGATTTAAGGCGCGTCAACATCTAAGGTTATTGGCGCCCTGGTGCACAATTATTCATCTTAACTAGTTTTAAAGTTAACTGCTCAATTTCTGTTTTCAAAGTTGCATTTGATAGGTTGTCGTACAAGGTATACATAATATTGTCCATTTTTGGTCATAATGTATCTTAAAAAAATAAATAAATGAAAGTGTGGTTTAATAAATTTTAAGAAATATTTATTTTTCGTTTTTACCTTTTTATATTTTTATGCTAGACGTGGATTATCCCGTAAAACTAGTTAACTAAAAAACTAACTAACGTTTTTCTTTTCTGAACCTCTATTACCAATTCCAGCTCTAAGTTTTATAATGTTTTTTTGGATTTTAAATACAATGTTCAAAAAAATTAAAAAATGGATTTCGAATAATCTTTTTTTCAATTAGTTTTTTTTTCTGATGTTTCTTTTCACCTGTTTTCTTATGTAGGTGATTCTATAATCTTTTTATATTAACCATTGCATCTTCTGACAACAGATACACATTCAAAAGATCCTGATGAATGATACCTCTGGACCAGAGACTGAAAGAAAAATAATTGTTTGTTTTAAAGCCTTTTCCTTTTTAGGCCAAACAACTCTCATAATTTTAATACCTTAAGTAATAGTAACTAATTCTTGCAGAGAACTGATTGTTTAAATATATCAACTTGGATATTAATATCTTATTTAGAATGGGTTTGTGAGTAGAAATGAAAATCTGAACACTTGTTTTTTTATGAGTTCTACTGGAATCATGCTCAAGCACTGAATCCAGAAGAATATTTATTTATATATTTACAAAAACAATACACAATGAAATTTGGGGTACACAGAGTTAAAGTAATACAAGAAATATACAATTTTTGATTTTTGTCTTAATTAACTGTAACTACAATAGTTAAGCGAACATTCTTCTAAGAAATATTTTCTCAGCATAAGAATCTTTGGACAGTAATAGAATAGACAATTTATAGGCCGTTCGTTGTCTACTCTTAAAGTATTAGTTATAGTTATATTGGTTAAACACAATATTTCAATATATGATCGCCTTAACTTCACGAAACTTGGGCAGCGAAAAAAGGAAGGATCATCACCCTCTTTATGATTGCATACCAGGTGAAATTAGCTGTTAACTAAAGTAAAAGATTCCTCTAAGTATGCATGTTTAAAGACTTTTTTATTTGAGTCTCTCATCTGGCTGATTAATCGGATTTCCATTAGAGGACATTCAATGTAGATCAAAGTTTTGAAACTGAGAACAACACTAATCATTGAAATAGATACCAAAAGATTTCGCTAATAATAAATCAATAAAATCCGCTAACAGTTAAGTGAACATTAACGGACTTAACACAGAATCGAAATTAACTGTGGTATGTACTCCCAAACTCAATCCAGAAAAAGTAAGATTCATATTTCATAATGTATCTTTATACATAAATAAGTATAAAAAATAAATAAATCCTGCTCTTTTGAAAAACTGTTGGGTTACATTTTATCGCTTCTCGGCCTTTTGGCTAAGATCAAAGTGTAGTATCTAGTTAGAAGACTATTATTACATAAGGGCACGATGTCATCCCCCAAACAAACTGCAGGCAAAAAATACGGCTCGATTCTTCTAGGTCAGGTAGGGGAATCCTCCCATTTTTGAAATATCTTAACATTTGGCATCATCAGATCTGCAGACCAATAGAGAAACACCGAACAGACGAATTTCTCTGAAATCAAAACAATAAAGAAAATAATTATTCACAAGGAATAAGCAGATATTTGTTGTTTTTTTTAATTATAGTTGTTTTTGGATTCATTGGTGCATACATTATTTATAATATAGGTACAATAAAATGTATGACAATATAAAATAAAATACATACGGTATATACAATAAGATAGATATAAGTAGTTACATAAAATAGATACAATAAAATATATAGAAATATAATACAATATTAAATGAAATATACATTATTTATAATATAGGTACAATAAAATGTAAGACAATATAAAATAAAATACATACGATATATATACAGTAAGATAGATACAAGTTACAGAAAATAGATACAATAAAATGTAAGACAATATAAAATAAAATACATACGGTATATACAATAAGATAGATATAAGTAGTTACATAAAATAGATACAATAAAATATATAGAAATATAATACAATATAAAATGAAATATACATTATTTATAATATAGGTACAATAAAATGTAAGACAATATAAAATAAAATACATACGATATATATACAGTAAGATAGATAGATACAAGTTACTGAAAATAGATACAATAAAATGTATGACAATATAAAATAAAATACATACGGTATATACAATAAGATAGATATAAGTAGTTACATAAAATAGATACAATAAAATGTATAGTAATATAATACAATATAAAATGAAATATACATTATTTATAATATAGGTACAATAAAATCCAATTTTTTTAGTAATTAAACGCATCTCTCCCAAAATTACCAAATAATTATTAAACCTTCTTGTTTGTAACAGTTGTAAAATTAATTTTTAGCCATTTTGTGTATGCTTGAGAACATCTAAAGCTCATAACATTTGATTTTTCTTAGAAAAATCCCTCGGAAAACGACTTATTTGCCGATATGAAGAAAAATACTAGCTTTACTGCCTTAGCAATATTTTTAGTAGAAAGAGGATGAAAAAATACATAAAAATAACCTATCGCGTGGTCTCCTTTCTCTTTGATAACAAGTTAAAAAATTGAAATAAGATTAATAAATACCAGATTTTGAAATGGCCTAGCACCTTTAATTTTGAAGATATCGAATTGCGGTTTCCGGTTTCTTTCATAACTTTTTATACTCTTTAAAACTGTGTATATGAAAATAGGGGTCAACTGCGAACCCTCACGTTTGGTCGCGCGTCAGCCGCGTATGCGGGCAGGAATCTAAAATCAAGTCGCATATTCTGAAACTAGAGGTGACGGGCAACAAATTTTTTCCTCTACTATTTTTTGCTCAGATCAACCGTTTAAGTATGAAATGCATTTGAGCCGTCTTAAAATGAACACCCTTTATATTTCCCCTCAAAAAGTTAACATATTTACACGGACAAAATACACAAAAGCGAAATTCCTAGGATTGATGGTTAATAATTTTGCGGTGAAATATGTACTGTGAATGAATTTTTTAAAAACCTCGTAACAGTCTCTGCTTCGGATGGCCATCTACCTCCTTCTAGCAATATCTTCCTAATTAGTGGAGACCGTTTTTGTTCCCAGAGTCTGCATTGAAACAGAATGTGGTCCGGAGACTGAACAGTTTCACTGCCGCAAGAACTAGCGGGAGAACGAAGTAGTTGCAGCCTAAACAGATATTCACTGAATGCACCGTGTCCGGTTACATACTGTGTTATAATGTAATCAGATTTGTAATGCAGTGCTTGCAATCTACTTCTCACAGAGGGAAAGTATTTTCTTGTGACAGCAGCTTTTGGGCTGTTGCTCCATAACTGTTCCCACAATGTTAGGGAGTTTTCCCGTAGTACTTTCTTTAGGTAAGAAGTGGGAAATTGGTTATACACCACAGGTAGATGATCATCCAAAGCAGCACTCTTAGCGTTGATATCCGCCATTTCGTTTCCATCAATTCCGGAATGGGCTTTTACTTTGACGACGTGGACCAGAATCCCTCTAGCTTCCAGCCTGCTTATATTCTCCTTAGTCCGTTCAATAAAAAAAGAATTATAATCAACTTTCAACAGCAATTTAAACGTTATTTCACTGTCAGTATTAATTACATAATGATTAACATTTGTACCTTGCTCAATGATCCATTCAGTGGCTCTGTACACAGCCAGTTGCTCGGCCTGATTTATGGAACAATGTTGTCCTAACTTAAACTTCTCAATAGCCAATATATTTTTTGATGAATTTACAGCCACGAATGCGCTTCCTATTTTTGGTCCCATCTTACTCCCATCAGTATAGATCTCTACACAATCTGTGAAGTTGTTTTCAGTGGTTAAACCATCTCCTATTTCGGGATAAACCAAATTATTAATTTTAACTGGGGCATCCCAATCTCTGATATTCAGACCTTCTATTGATGTGAGATCTCTAGTAACCAGGTACAACATAGCTATTTCTTTTATTATTAAATTTATTGGAGCTAGCCCAGGTAGTATGCATCAGGCTTCAAAAGAAACAGTTCTATAACCTTTAATGATGCGTAAGGCCATATTCCTTTGCACTTTATGTTAAATTTGAATAGTTTGACCAGGTTTGAACAGTTTGAACAATCTAGAACCAGGTTTCCTAGATTTTCTAGATGGGATCTGTCTTTTCCGGTTATGATTATAAGAAAGTCATCAGCATATGCCAAGGTGAAAGTGTGAGAAGGATAGTCTAACTTCAGCAAAGAGTCAAATAAAATGTTCCACAAACCAGGTCCGCAGCAAGAGCCTTGCGGACAGCCTTTAGTTATCAGCCTAGACGTTCAGATAGATAATTCGTTACTAATTTATATAAATTAAGTAATTTCAACTGATTTAGAATTGAAGGCCACCAAGCGGAATCGAAGGCACCTTTAACGTCGAGAGAAATTAAAAGAGTTTCCCTTTTACAGTTCATGTTAGGCTCTACTAAGGTTTTCAGATACATTAAAGCATCAACAGTGCTCCTTTGGGGACGAAACCCATATTGCTGATTCCTAAGCAACTTATTTGCTTCCAAGTGCAACATTACTCTTTTATGAAGAGTTTTTCCAGTAATTTCCCACTAATCGGAAGTAAACTTATGGGGGGAAATTTTAAAAAACATCACATATGTTTTCTTTGCCTACCTTATTGGTAAGAATAACCTTTGAAAGTTTCCATATTCTAGGAAAAATGCCATCCCCTAAACACCTGTTGTACAACTCCGTCAGAGATAAGGGAAGAAGATCAAATGCTTTTAATAATATTAGGGTGTTTAACCCATCCTCGCCTGAAGCCTTCTTGTAATTGAAGGTTGCTATGGTATGACGCACTTCTTCTCGGCTGAATCTTGCGTCGTTTCCTGACTTAGGCAGCAATTTAACTTCCTCTCTGAGTTTCCTGTGTACTTCTTCATCTTGCGAAGTGTCATCCTGGGGTAACATGTTTTCCACAATAACGTTTAAAGTTTCCTCTAGGTCAGCTGTAAATGTGCCGTCTCCTTTCTTTATAGTGCTCACGGTCATGGCAGGTTTTAATTTTCCAGATACCATTATGTAAGCTGTGGACCCTGGATTTGTGCTATTAACTTGACTGAAGTAACTCTTCCACGAATTTAGTTTTTCCTCCTTGATCTTATCTTGGTATAGGTTTTTGATGGTGTTATATTCTTTTTTACGGATGTTTCTGATTTCTTCTTCTTTAGTTCGTTGATACAATCTTCTCTTTTTCCTGACGATGTGTCTCAACTTACTCAGTTCCTCAGACCACCAGCATACTGAATTCTTACTATCCCCACTTGATCGAGTGTTGTTCTTTTTTGGGATAGAACAATTTGCTGATTTCTGAATAATTTCCTCCAGTTCTTCCGCTATGAAATTTGCATCATATTTTACCAATTTTGTTTTAAGAAGCTCATCAATTTCATTGTGGGCATTTGATGGTTCCTTTATGTTGAATTTTGTGGTAATTCTCCTCCTTATTACGATTGCAAATTTACCCCAGTTTGCTTTATTTATGTTATAAATGAATGTTTGGTTATTTTGCGAATGTTGGGTCCGTGCTAAAGAGATTTTGTACGTAATATAGTTGTGGTCTGACAGACTGATTTCCTGTGGATCAATTTTCCAATCCTTCACATACGAGAGCATTCCATTTGTGACTAATGTTAGGTCGATACTGCTTTTGCCCTTGACGTTTCAAAGGTCGGTATATCAACGTTGTTGTTGCTGAAGAACAGATTTCTAGCTGCTAAGTAATCTTCTAATATTTTACCACTTCTATTTGTAACTCTGTCGAACCAGGAAATTGATCTGCTGTTGGTATCTACCGATAACACTAAGTTGTTTGCTTTTATGATACGCTTTATTTTTAAGAGATCAGTTTCTAGAGAATTGTCGATACTAAAATAGGCGCTTACTAATTTAAATGTTGTGTTTTTAAAATTAATCTCTATGCAAACAAAATCTTCATCAGAAAATTGTTGCATTAGCAACGCCATTACTTCATTATTTGTCAGCAATATTGCTGCCCTTTTGCGATGTTCCCTGCTTCATAAATTCTGTAATAATTAGGGAATCCAGCCACTTTGTTGTTCACTGTGAAAGGTTCTTGAATTAAAACGACATCAACTGCCAAACGTGAAATTGCTTCACAAAGCTGTGAGGTTGCTAGTTTAGATCTTTGCACATTTATTTGAAGGCACTGAAGATAAGTTTTGTTGTTGTTAATAATGATTTTTCCTTACTTTGTCGTTAAAAATTACTATTTACCTTGGATTTCTCACAGCAGCTCACAATAGTAGAACTAGCGTAACACGACTATGTGGCACCATCTAGCTTGTCCACGATCTTCTTTTCCGTTTTAAACTCAATTTCTCTAGGCATGATGAAAATTCTAAGAAAATAGAAGGTGACGCAAATTTGCAAACACTGTTTAATAAGAGGTGGGAAAACAATGCCGCTATGATGAGAATGCCGTTCAATTACAGAATTCAAAGACTTAAGTTTAACATAACAGTTATTCATCTCCACAGTTAATATTTCCTTTTTTTTCCTTTCAATCGCATAAATAAAATGGGGTCATTTGTTACTTTTTGCAGAGTGATTTACATTAACTTTATTATTTTTCCCGAGAATTCGATTAAAATTTACACAGTTTATACAAGAATGTTCTCCAAGCAGTTCTGCTTTTTCACATTTGTTGCTGTGATGGTCATTCGCACAATAACATTTTGATTCGCTTCTACAGTTTCTCGAAGTGTGATTGAATGTTTGACACTTGTAGCAACGACGCACTGAAATGTAGTCATCACAAGGGCAAATATTCCACGACAATCTTATTTTTCTCTCAAGAAATCGTTTACGTAACGCAGGGTTTATCTCTATCACAAGGTTTCTTCTGCTGTTATTTCGATTTTTCCAAATATATTTTGCTACTATACTGTCTCCATCCCAGACAACATCAGGATTTTGCTCCCTTATAGTTCCAGAAGCATTTTCCAGAGTAATTTCTTCTGGAATATTGAAAACAACGAGCCTCGGAAAACATTTTTCTACAATAGTAGCGGACATATCTTGTGTACCATTATTATTTATTTCATTACATTTTTTATCTATCATAGTTTTCGATTCAGTTTCGATGAGTACTGAATTGTTTTTTAGCCAATTTAAAATTCCTACTTGTAATTTAGTTGGGTTAATATTTTATTAAACTAAATTTTTAATTTCATTAGATGGTTTGTTGTCTTTAGATTTCACAATTCTTTAAAAGAGCTTACCTTTTTTATATTTTTAAAAGGGTTGCCAGAAACCACCTGCTAATAACAATCCACAACAATCCACTGTTCAGCTTAACCTGACTTTTAGCCATAACTTGTTCTTTTAAATCAGCAATTACGTTTTTCATCCTAGCATGAATTTTTTCCAACTCACTAACTAGACGCTTCACTTCTTTAAATTCATTTTTCTTCATTTTTGTACTTTTATCACAAACACTAACAATATTTTGAAGAGCAGCAGAGAACTCACTGTCTGCACAAGCCGCCAGCTTGAAATTTCCAATTTGAAATTGTAATGAGTATAAGGTGAAAAGACTGACACTAAAACAAATAAAAAAATTATAACTTGTAATGGTAATAATCTTCCTCTTAGATTAATAATCAGTCACAAAAAGAATCGTCTCAAATTAATTATAAAGGGGACGACTAAGATTTTTGTAACTGTCTTCAGATTGCCAAGGAAAAAAGAGGTTGGTTGTAATATTAACATTTCTTTTGAGAGTTTGCAATTCAGTGATCAATTTCACTACTCTGTCTCCTTTCTTTTTGCGAACCAGATAATTTGTATTAATTGTTTAGTTGAAAAACATATCATTTCGTTTTGCTCATTAGAAATATATGGCAACTCTAAAAATAA
This sequence comes from Rhodnius prolixus, assembly GCF_049639745.1. Lineage (NCBI taxonomy): Eukaryota > Metazoa > Arthropoda > Insecta > Hemiptera > Reduviidae > Rhodnius > Rhodnius prolixus. The sequence goes on along the minus strand of NW_027411583.1, from coordinate 4,366,371 downwards.
TGAAAACTTCAAGGTGACGAAAGTTAATAACTTACAAGTATGGATGAAGTAAAGGAAACTTGAAAAGTACTTGTTCCATAGCCAATTGGTTTTTAAACCAGCATTGAGCTAGGTTTAGAAGTTCAAAATCCTACTCTAGAGAGACTGCATTAAGGTAGAGTCACCAGTTTTAGAGATATGCTGGATGAATAAACTAACTAATATAACTAACTAGCTATATCTTTATATAACACATATAGATAGCTAAGTTGGTGGACATTGAACAAAATACACAACAAACTGCTGTTCGTAACTAGGAATTACACCTCATAAATATAACAAAATATAGCAGGGAGCAATTAGAATATTGAACAATTGAAATTTTATGATTAATGCAGTAAATTTTTAAGAAAGAACAACATTTTGGGTACTATTTCTTGATAGTTACGTCTGAGATTGTATAAAGAAAAATTAACAAAAAGAGAGAATAGAAACTATAATAAACGCAGTAAGAAAAACCTTGTGCGTGAATCTCACCAGATTTGTTTTCCTACGCAAGAAAGGAGAGCAAAAGAAACACTTCTTAGCTTAACGATTCTACGATTATGTAAAGAACTGCAGAAAGATTCATAACTTGTTCGTGGGACACACCTTTCATAAAATGAATAAAGTTTGTTTTAATTAACAATAATCACATAAGTAAACTAAAACAAAATTGAAAAAATAAAATTATACATACATCAAAAATTCAACTTCTACCACAACAAATGTAAAGTTAAGATTATATTTACGTACTTGTAAGATTATTAAATAGAACACTGTTTATAACCTTTAAAATAGTTCACTCATTTCAATTAAGAGGTCGGTTTCTTGTATATTAATTCTTTGTATATAATAATAAAGTATTATAATTTATTATATTAATACATGCATATTGTTTAATTCAAGTGTTAGTTTCTGTAATTTATGTTGGTTTTCATTAAGTGATAATGTCCTTCATCAGGATAGGATTGATAAAACCCTGTACATGTGCATCACTTGAGTATTTATTACTGTTATTTTCAAAATATAATTTGATGGAAAACTGGATAGCCTCACTGAGAAAAGTTTATAATGGTTGTCTAGCTCACTGTTTAGTCCTTATATTTAGATGTACTAAGAGCGTTTTTATTTTACAAAGAGTCATTTAGCAGCATGTAATGAACTAAGGAACTGTTATTACTGGAATTTTACGTATAAAACATAAAGTAACTGTAATTTATTTTATGTATTTGAATGTGATCATTTTGCAATAAAATGTTTTTGAGTTGGCAAGTGTAAAAACTTTTTAAAATTTGAAAGTATTCTGTAAACGATAAATGAGTTATTTCTTTCTTGAAATTAATTTAGACAGATTTTCCATAGATCCAAATAATTAAAACTCCTTTACAAGTTTAAAATCTAGAGGGACATTCCATTCTGCATTGCATTTACAATAATAAACCATCTAAAAACTTCGAACTTTTACTAAACATAAATTGGCGTTTAAAATAATTATAAATGTAGGTATTGGAATATAACAAGGCTGGTTTGTTAATATAATATATATGAATATTGAGTCAATCATAAACATAAACAGGTGATTTTAGGTTGCCAGATTTTCTTAAGGCTTACAAATTTTATTAAATACTTTATTTCTGGAAGTTTTGGTTGTGAACAGAATCTATAAAAATATCATTTCTGTAAGGTATATCGTGAAAACCGAAGTAAACCTTGTCCTATGTTATGTTTTAGACTAAACCAGTTTTTACCAATTGTTTTGTAGGTTTCAGCCTTATATTATATGATAAAACAGGTACTCAAATTCGTTTTTAGAGTTATTATGCAACCTAAAAAGAAATTGATTAAAGAAACTTACAGTAATTGATTTACGATATGTTTCTGGAAGAACTGATGATCTTTTTTTTAAATAAAAACTATCTTGAAAATGATATAGTGTTTGTTTCATTAGTACATATCCTTTAAATTCACACTAAAAGTTTGATTTAGATGAACAGAATCTATTGATACAGCCAAAGAAATTAATTGAACTGAATGATCGTACCAGACATTGATTTTTTGAAGGTGAACTGTTTGATTGAAGATTTATATTAATTTTTTTAACATAATTCTAACTTAATTGCATAAATTTGCTATCTAATGTACGTTTTAACGATCCACCATTAAATACCTACTAAAATTTCAACCCTGATCTCTTTTGGTTGATGGATACCGAAGTTATCTGGTTTGTTTTATGGTTTCAAAGAAAACGACTACAGCAATTTACTTTAAACTTTGTACAATTACTGAACATATCACATTCTATAATTTTTATTGATAACTATTTTCTGAGATATGATTTCAAACAGGTTTTTGGAGTGGAAGTCCAACTGCAGGGTTATCACTCTTCTCTGCCTCATACAACTGTTTATACATTTTCTTGGCATTTTTTTTTTTAAATTTTTTGTCTTCATTGTGTAAATGTGCAATCTTACGTACGTTTTAACGATGTATAATTAAATACCTACTAAAAATTCAACCCTGATCTCTTTTGTTTGATGGATACGAAGGTTGACCTATTTGTTTTATGGTTTCTCGAAAACGACCGCACCAAATTGTTCAAAACTTTGTACGATTACTGAACATATCATATTTTATTATTTTTATTAAAAACTATTTTCTGAGATATGATTTCAAAGAGGTTTTGGAGTGGAAGTCCCACTCTGGACCTTCACTCTCACCTACTTAAGATTCAGGTCTAGTCTCATTTACTCATGTGACGGTTCAATCACCGATTAAATTTTAAAGATAGTTCATCACATGACCCAAATTTCAATTTTAAAGTAAATCTATCGAGCCAATTTTCAAGAATTGCCAAAATGAAGTCGTACGTAATAGCTTTCTACTTTCGTCTTTAAAACTTAAATTACTTTTACAAACTCAATTCCAAAAATTAATTAGACTAAAACTAGTCTAATTAAAGTAAAAAATGACAAAAAAAAAAGATAATTAGTGATTTATTATCAAAAGTACCATATGGTCACCATCTGCAGTGACGTCATAAAGTAGTCCCTAATAAATTAATAAATGAATTAAAAAATATTTTAGGTGTAGAAAACTTTTTTATTTAGCCATAATTTCATTAAATTCAATATAATTTGATTAAATAATTTTTAATAATATTTGTAAAGCAGAACATATGTTTTATGTAACGGCCATTTTGCCAGTTTCACTGGTGATCTCAGCCAGGCAACATCGTAGTTGCAAAGTATAGTCCTTTTCTTAATTGAAATTGAAAATATTCCATCAAATTTTTATTATTATTGATATAATAATAAAAAAGCAAGAAAATTATATAAAAAAAATCGTTTTAAACAATTTTATTGATTTAAAATAGAAAAAAAGAGCTACCTGCTTAAGCGACTTGTTCCAACAGGCATGAATTTTTATTTCCTTGAATTAATTAGTGTTTTATTGTTAATAATCAATCTTTTAGCTTCTATTTTATTGTTTTTATTAATATTTTAGGATAAATTAGTTTTTATAATAAAAATTTGATGGAAACGAAGGTATTTTTTTTCAAATCTATAAAATAAGTTTTAGCTCACTTATTTATGTATTACAATTTATGATAAAAAAATCTAATGTAACTTTAATCGAACCAAATTTAACTTAAATTGACCCAAATTTATAACTGAAATTGGCACAAATTTCAGGCATGAATGAATTCTTAGACACGTAATTTTTTATTTTTTAACTTTTAATTTTTTAAACTGCTATTTTAGTACTTTTTTTTTTTAATAAAACAATTAGTACAGATTAAGCCATTTTAAAACTAACTGTGTTTTCAATAATTTTATTCTTTCGAATTTATTAAAGATGGCCCTAAAGTTTATTTTATTTGAATACAGATTGGAAGTAGATTATGTGAATATAACTGAGTAGTTTATAGATTCTTGTGATTCTTTTTTCTTTTTAAATTATTTAAATAATTAATGAGATCTTTAATATTGTATTAGCATATTAGTTATTTACTAAATTTAAGGTAGCTATTAATTTGAGTTTTGAATGAACTGTTAGCAATAAAGTAGGCTATTTTTGTTTCGCTAGTAAGAGAATAATATAACTTAATATATGTATAATTGTCAAGTATCCTCAATCCTTCAAACTAATTTTTACTAATATTTGTGTTTTCTTATTGTTACAGACACCGAGATCGGGAGTGTTAAAATCCCCGGGAGTGATTGCTTGCGATTGTTTCAACTCTTTATTAAGACGAACAGCCAGTGCGTTTTAAATATACAAAAAAATAAAATTGCTTCGGTATTTTCCAAATTCCGTTACAGTCATGCGTTACAAAGTGTTTGTTGCGTTATACGTCATTTTGACCATGGTCAAGAGACCAAGGCTTCTCCTCTACTGACAACTGACCAGACCTCCAACCCCACTCCACTCCACCTAACAACCTGGACGTCGCAGCAGGCCACATCGATGGATATGTAACTGCAAGATGTTACATATCCCAACCTACAGCAATATAAGGTAGACTGGGGAATTCTTAGTGGCATATTGATGACGCGTTGGGCGCGATTAGTGTGTCGCTCTCCTAGAGCGAGCGGCACACTAAAATCTCCATTTTCAAGTTTTTTTTTGGTCAAACTTTGCTTCCAAATTAATATTCTCCGTCCTCTCGTCTCCGATCTAAATAAAGTTAAGTAATGCCTATTATTTCCGGATGACTTTACGTCCAACTACCGATTTAAATAATAAATAATTATAATTCCAATTATTAGGGCATGTTAGGGACTTCAAGAAGAAGGATGTGGACAACGTATATATTAGTTAGTTTTTAATGTTATATCAAAATTAAAGTTTAGAATTTGCTTTTCATTTAGGGTTTTCAGGTGGACATCATATTAGTTAGCATTTAAATAAATACAAAATTAAAGTTCGGACTTTGCTTTTTAGTTAGGGTTTTCAGGTTCATCAAACCAGCAACTTTGGATGTGGACAACATATTAGTTAGATTTTTAAAGTAATATCAAAATTAATGTTTAGAATTTGCTTTTCAGTTAGGGTTTTCAGGTGGACATCATATTAGTTAGACTTTAAATAAATACAAAATTAAAGTTTGGAGTTTGCTTTTTAGTTAGGCTTTTCAGGTACCAATCAACCAGCTACATCATCAACATCATCAACATTAGTGCATGATATTATTAGTGCATGACAAAATGACACTAGTCATTTTATTAAAGTAACTGGAATTATAATTATATTGATCGTTAATATGACCACTATTAATATCCTTCTTCGGAACTTCAAGTCCAAGTAGAGCAGAGTCGGTCAGTCCATTCTGCATGTTACTAAGCATCTTCGCTTTCTTTGCATGATTTTTTTACCAGGTTTTACACAAGGACATATTTAAAAATATTAGTTAGATTTTAAATTAATGTCAAAATTAAAGTTTAGAGTTTCCTTTTTTGTTAGGGTTTTCAGGTGGACAACATATTAGTTAGACTTTAAAATATTATCAAAATTAAAGTTAAGAGTTTGCTTTTTAGATAGGGTTTTCAGGTACACCAAACCAGATACTTTGGAAATAGACAACGTATTAGTTAAATTTTTTAAAATAACATTAAAATTAAAGTTTAGAATTTGCTTTTTAGTTAGGGTTTTCAGGTGGACATCATATTAGTTAGTATTTAAATTAATACAAAATTAAAGTTCGGAGTTTGCTTTTTAGTTAGGGTTTTCAGGTTCACCAAACCAACTACTTTGGATGTGGACAACATATTAGTTAGATTTTTAAAGTAATATCTAAATTATAGTTTAAAATTTGCTTTTCAGTTAGGGTTTTCAGGTGGACATCATGTTAGTTAGTATTTAAATTAATACAAAATTAATGTTCAGAGTTAGCTTTTTAGTTAGGGTTTTCAGGTGCCAATCCACCAGCTTTTGCTGTTAATAACACAAACAACACTCTTACACCGACACCATATCAGATATCAACAATCACACAATGTAACAAGTCTCACAACTACATTCTGGGATAGAATCACTTTACACTAAAAAAGTTTATTGATTTTTTATCATTTGAATAATCAAAAAGTGTTGTATAATGATTCTTGAATAGTACCATTTTTATTACTAAACTGTGGTTCAGTTGGTTTGAAACAGATATATTTTTGTTGGTATCAAGAGGAAGAAGTCAACAACCTATTTGATGAGGAAATATCCTACCCAAGCGAGACATTATTTCGAAACTTTCGAAAAAAAAAATTAAATTTCAATTTTCTTCAATAATTTGGGATCGTTTTATTTCTATGTTTCGGAACCTCGCCTTCAAAACAATGCTTTTAATGTGTTATCTGATTTGTTTCAAAATTAATGCTTTTCTATAGGATCTGTAATTCAAAGAGCTTTTTTTAAAAAAATTAATATTAACTATGGCAACACTCGATTGCACTGAAGATTAGTCTGCTTGAACTGCAGATAAGTTGCTCTTCCCCCATTATCACCTAAACTTGCAGTTTGTTATAAGTAGTAATTATTTAAATGTAAATGATTATTCCGATGCTAACGCTCATGGAGGGAGACAGTTTATAGCTTACAAGGAATGCTATGTAGTTGCTAGAATTTGAGCATTATCAAAGTTTACTTTGAGCAGAAAACTTAATTCGAACTTTCATAAAAAAACAAAATGCTTATATAGAAATCAAGATGGTTAAGCTTATATAAAACTAAAACTCCAAACCTTGTACTCATAGTCTTATTATGTACACAATATGTGAAAAACAAAACGTTCAACTTCTCAGTTGGAACCGTCGTTAATATCTGGATCAGATAGCTCGTTATGTATGGCTTGTTCAAAATGAATGTGTTTAAATTTCTGAGTTCTGAGTAGGCCTTACAATACATAAAATGCAGGATGTGATCTTTTTCAGCTTTAAGTCAAACTTATAATTGCTTTCAAACTAAAAGTTCAATCTTTTGTTTTAAATATAAAACTCTACAGCATTTTTTTTTTCTATTTGAAAGTCTTTAATTTCATTTTTCATTTATCAATCTAATAAAGATTCATTGACTTATATGAACTAATAGAACGGTACTTTAGCGGTTTTTTACCCCACAGTGTTGAGCAGGAACCAAGGTATGTAAAAGATTAACTCATTTTCAAACCCAGCTCTATGATATCGAGCTAGCTAACGGTCTAACTTGTTTTTAAACAGCTCAATTGAGCAAGTTTGATTCCATCTCTCATCATTCGACTTTAGAGCTTTGTATCTATCGCTTTCTAAACGTAACTGATAGCTCGCGAGTATAAATTAAGATCTATTTCTATAAAATCTAATTTAGTTATTGCTACCAATCTAATGCGACAACTTCCGATAAATATAAGATAACAATTTTAAGAAGTTCGGAAGTTTAGTTCCTTGTAGAAGTAAAATACAATATTCCAGAAATGTTAGATAAAAAAAAGTGAGCGTGACTATGACTCCTTGTAGCACTCCAGTTGTAAAGAAACAGCTAGATCGTTTTTGTAGATCACTGGCGGCAGAAAGGTGCTCAGATAATTTCAGAAAACTTACCTGTTTTACACTCTCCATCAAACAAACATTCTCGGGCTGAGGATTCCAATGCTCTTCCTTTAATTCGAAAACATGATTCCATTTTTTTTTCTTTTTGCGTTGTTAATTGAATTTCATAAGCGAAATTGTGGTGACCTTTATATATATTATTTTTAATATGTATTATGCGTTACCATCGCATTACCTAAAAAGGTTGTAAGTACTTAAATTACACCGAAACAGCAATCTTCCTTATTTCATAGTCTACGCTTCGAAATTCCAATTGCATTTTTTAAAGCTGCTTACAAAACAACAGACCTGTATTGAGGTAACTGCAGTAGTTGGACTGCAGCCAGCCTGAGTCACCTCGATATAGGGTCTTCAAGTTTGTTAGTAGTAAAAAAAATGGATATTGGATTTTTAGCTAAAAGACAGAAATAGAAGTTTTTTGTTGTTCGGAATTTAGAAAAATATAGTATTAACTTTATTCGGTTTAAGGCGAAATGAAATTATATTTGGAATCGTATTTGTGATTAAATGGAAGATTATGAATCCGAAGTCCAGAACAAATTGATCCAGTTTGGTGGTGAGGGTAAAATATAATTGAAAATATCTGTGCTTTTGTTTTTTTGGTGTCTGCGTTCTCCGAAAATGATTGATAATCGGATAACTTGAATCTATGAGAAGTTAGAGACACTTTTCTTCTTGTTTTTTATTTGTCCTTTGTCGGAATATTGTAGGATGTATTTGTTTTTCAAGGAGCGTTAAATAATTTAATTATATGCGGTTACAGTAGCTTAATCAAGGGCTGATAAAGTTTTCTTTTAACTATCCGGGAATTTACCGAATCAATTGTACTCCTTGAAATAGGTCTGTATATATTCGCGTGCTTTAGTTACTATGGTAGCGGGTGGGATACTAAATTAGTTTTATAAGCTTTTTTGAGAAATATGATGAGAGTTGAATCATGTTGCTTCAATGCTGTGTAATAACGAGAAATTGGATCTGTGCAGACTCTATTTAAGAAATGAAGTAAACTGGGTATCTAAATTGAGAAATCTTTTATTTACCTCAGGTTTCTCTTAAAGGTGGGTTAAGAATGAAGTATAAACAGAAATGATGAGTTTACAAAAACGAAGTCTTTTTTTAACTTATCATGTTCTGATTTACCGTTTTATAACTCCTGATAAGTCTTTGAGAACCTTGTCTGAGATTGAATATAAAAGGAAATGAAACTAAGAGGTCTCTCTCTCTTCAGGGAAAACGGCGGTTCCCTAACGTTCGAATAGTTTCTGTCGGTTTCGATATCGTCGTGACGCTTCTAATAATTTCGAATACGTTTATCGTCGGTGTTTTTGTCGATCGTAAAGGCTGCCTGCAACTAAACCGTTTTACGCCGTTCTGCGATCTTCCGTTCCGTATTCCGCGTAAGTTCGTGTTCTTATAGACCCGGCGTGAGAAGGCATATAGGGAAAAATGCTGTTAAGTTTTAATTTAAGAGAATTGGTAATGCCTTAGTCTGATTGTGATTATCGATTTTGGTTTTAGTAAGTGAAAAAAAGATCATTCCTAATAATTTTATGTTAGATTGGTCCCGTTTATTCAGTCTGTAGAGATTTCTACAGATTCCAACTGAAAGCCTCCAGGCGCACACACTCGCAAGACTAGCTGCTCCAGAAATTTGCAATACGTAATTCTTGCTTTTTTTTTTCCTGAAGTGTCCTAATATAATAATATGTGTTCTGATTTGGAGTTTGAGTTTATATAGCACTTTTAACCTGATAGTTTCTGCATTGGGAACATTTATTGTGAAAGTTCCTATTTTGTTCTATACAAAGAACGCTTTATTAATGCCCACATTCAAGGCGGCAGATTTACATCCCTGTCAGCTAAATAATGCTCTCTGTCTGCGTGTCATGTTGAGATAATCGTTTCACATTTTTTTGATTTGTCACTTCTAGCAAGTCTTCTAAATAATTGTATAATGATTAGGGGTTAGTGGGTATTAGAGAGATATTTGGAAGTTCATAGACAAAACTCAGTGCAATTGTTGCAGCGATACTTAGGTTTGATTTTTTTTTCAGTGCATATTTAATTACAGCTGAATGAGTTAGTATGCAATATTCTTATTGTTCTATTTTACTTCATTTTGTGATGGCCTTGGTAATTTATTATCCAAGTGCTTTTAGTAGCTTTTCTTATTTCAAACTAAGACTGAATAGGTGAAAATTAAACCTATTTATGTTCGACCTGATCCCTAAATTGCTACTAAGTATATGTATTTGACTTGGTACTGGTCGGATGTCCTGACCTGTAAGTTTGCCTGGGCTGCTAATGATTGCTGCTAAGAACACTTTAGAGGTTTCTAGGCTCTTGCACTCACTATACTGTTTTGAACCAACTTTTGCCTTCCGTGTTGATAAAAAATTAATCATTCTTCATTTATCAGTACTTCTTTTGTGCCCAAAACTGTTGATTCTGGCATTTTTTCGTCATAATTTAGGTAATATTGCCGGGAGTACCGCAGGGGGTGACAGATGCATGCTGTCACCTGGGGAGTAGCGACCCCACGGATACCCCAGCTCAGAAGACCATGCACACTGCATAACAGTAGAACTTGACACATACAGACATAACACAAACCACTTCCTCCCCCCATTGGGGAGCATTTCATTAACTTTTTGTGTTTTCAGGTCGGGAGTGTTAAAGTTCCGGGAGTGATTGTTCGGAAATGTTTTTAATATTTTTTCCCCAATTGGTAAGTTTTCTAAATTCCGCCATTTCATGCGATATAGTTTGCGTTTACATCTACTCTTATGAGGAGCTCAAGGAGAAACGCTATCCTCCGTTCTATCCTTCTCTATCCTTCTGCTTCGCTGTCCATCTGATGCGGTGCACAAGACGACTGTCAATCGACCAGACCTCTATCTCCACTCCACTAACAACCTGGACGTCGCAGGCCACATCGATGGATATGTAACTGCAAGATATTGTTACATATCCCAACCTACATCAGTATAAGGTAGACTGGGGAATTCTTAGTGGCATATTGATGACGCGTCGGGCGCGATTAGTGTGTCGCTCTCCTTGAGCGAGCGGCACACTAAAATATCCATTTTCAAGTTCTTTTTATTCTAAATTTTGGTCATACTTTGCTTCCAAATTAATATTCTCCGATCTCTCGTCTCCGATCTAAATAAAACCTATTATTTCCGGATAACTTTACGTCCAACTGCCGATTTAAATTATAAATAATTATAATTCCAATTATTAGGGCATGTTAGGGACTTCAAGAGGAAGGATGTGGACAACATATTAGTTAGATTTTTAAAGTAATATCAAAATTAATGTTTAGAATTTGCTTTTCAGTTAGGGTTTTCAGGTGGACATCATATTAGTTAGACTTTAAATAAATACAAAATTAAAGTTTGGAGTTTGCTTTTTAGTTAGGGTTTTCAGGTACCAATCAACCAGCTACATCATCAACTTCATCAACATTAGTGCATGATTATTATTAGTGCATGACAAAATGACACTAGTCATTTTATTAAAGTAACTGGAATTATAATTATATTGATCGTTAATATGACCACTATTAATATCCTTCTTCGGAACTTCAAGTCCAAGTAGAGCAGAGTCGGTCAGTCCATTCTGCATTTTACTAAGCATCTTCGCTTTCTTTGCATGATTATCTCAAATATCTTTTTATATTTACATTATGTACTTTTATATTATGTATATTTATATATTATTTGTAATATTTGTATTATGTATGTATTTTACTTTTCAGGTGTTGTTTTATTCTTTTGTTGTTTTTGTTTCAGTTGTTTTGTCTTTTCAGTTGTTTGTTGGTTGTATTCTTGGTTGTTGTTGTCCTCCCTTTCTATAAATTCTCAAACGCGACTTATCCCTTATTCTGCCATTCATGCCAAAATCCCCTGAATAATTTCGCGTTAGGCATGAATGGTATATTTTTTGGGGGGCAGAAATCTGAGCTCTACCTCCTCGTGGTGCCCCCCGGTAAACTGCTCTTAGTGAGCAGGCTAACAGAGCCAGTACCCAATACAACCTCAAATTTTAGCATTTGCAGCCATTGGATCTGTAAACAGTCCAATGGTTTGTGATGTACTGAGTTGATACTTTTAAACTTGTTAAGATCCCCTCAATCAGCAGTGGTTTAGCTGCGTCTCGGCAGATTGTCAAAATAATCCTCGAAAATGTTTATCTGTAAAACCATTTTTGCCCTTGATATTAATCGAGATAATGATATATTCAGAAACGCAAAAATTTTTTAGCAATAAAAACAAAAAACCAAAAATTTAATTTAGAGAGCACTAAATACAATGAAAATAATCAATTTATATTAGACGCAAGAGTTTTACTTGAAAGTCTTCTCACTTGCAGTGTGCTAAACTTTCCTTGTCCAATCTGTTCTTATTACATTTCTTGATTCCCAATTAAAACGACATATGTTACACGTTATCTAATTGATATATAAAATTAATTACATTTCCAAGACTATGATTTCAATGTCAAGACGGTTAATTTTTGACAAAAAATACAAAACTGCACTTGGAATTGCCTTGAATACACTTAATTCAGAACCAAACGATATTTTTCTGTGCTATTTATTTGTTAAAAGTATTCAAAGCAAATTTCGCGCACTCCACTTCCTTTTGAAAATGCTGTTCCAAAGATAGTATAGATGGTAGCGTGACACTCAATTACTTATGGGAAAGAACCTCAATTGCTTCCTTCTTATGCCACTTTTCTCTTCTGGCTAACCTTTTCTCTTTCCTGAATACTTTAATTTACGTCGACTAAGTTTCACATATCGCAGTAGTCAGATAGGGAATTTATTCATTTTTTTAAAAGGGAATACCAGTTCGGTAGCAATAACACCAACTCATCTGCATATCCCAATCTTAAATCTTAGTACCCTGAATTGTAATTCCCACCCTCAATGGAATCGTAAATATCATCAATAGATGCCAATAATCAATACGAGGGGGTACCCAAAAAAAACCGGAATTATTTTTTAAAAGCTATTTATTTACAAATTTTTTACAGAACAACCTTATCCCCTTCAAAATACTCTCCATTACAACTAATACATTTGTCCCACCGGTGCTTCCACTGTTCGAAACATTTTTTGTAGTCATCTTTAGAAATGGCTGACAGCTCCTTCTTCGTTTTTTTCTTGACCTCTTCAATGTTGTCAAATCGGTGACCTTTCATGCCCTTTTTCATGCGTGGAAATAAGAAAAAGTCGCACGGAGCCAGGTCAGGCGAGTAAGGTGCGTGGGGCAGCGGAACCATGCCATTTTTAGCCAAAAACTGTGTAACAGAGATGGCTGTGTGTGCAGGTGCATTGTCGTGGTGGAAGAACCAGTCTCCTGTTTGCCACAAATCGGGTCTTTTGTGGCGAACACTATTGCGCAATCTTTTCAAAACTTCCAAATACAAGGTTTGATTGACGGTCTGACCTGGGGGGACAAACTCTGAATGAACTACGCCTTTGGCATCAAAAAAGCAAATCAGCATTGTTTTGATGTTTGACTTGACTTGACGACATTTTTTTGGTCGGGGTGAAGATGACGTCTTCCATTGGTTCGACTGTTGCTTTGTTTCTGGGTCATAACCATAGCCCCATGACTCATCAACAGTAATGACCTTTGACAGAAAGTCTGGATCAGTTTCAAGCTGTTGTTTCAAAGCACGACATGTTTCAACTCGATGTTCTTTTTGATTGTCAGTCAGAACTCGAGGAACAAACTTGGCAGCAACCCTTTTCTTCCCCAAATCTTCCGTTAAAATTCGCTGAACCGAGCTCCAAGATAACCCACTACTCTCTGACAGTTGATCAATTGTCTGTCGACGGTCTGTGAATACCAGCTCTCGAATTTTTTCAACATTTTCGTCGATTCGGGCAGTTGATGGACGTCCAGAACGAGGTTTGTCATCAATCGACATGTCGCCATTTTTAAACCGAGTAAACCACTCGTATACTTGAGTTTTTCCCATAGCGTCATCTTTGTAAGCTGTTTTCAACATTAAAACACTTTCAGCAGCATTTTTGCCGAGTAGAAAACAAAATTTCAGAGCTGCACGTTGTTCACTTAAACTTGCCATCATTAAAAACGAAAAAAGAACAAAACAGCGCTGGTAAAAACAATCACTGCAGATGAACAGAACAAGCCAGGCAGACAACACAGGCAGGACTGAACTGGCAAGGAATTGCGCTATACACGTCTAGCGGCAGAAATGCGTACTACATAAGCTCCATGCGCGGCAACGCAATTCCGGTTATTTTTGGGTACCCCCTCGTAATATAATAGGCTCAATTATTCTAGAAAGGTTTCTGGTTGGGACACCTTATTTTGTTAGCATTATTATTAATAATATCGTTATTGGATAACCTACAAAATATTATAAGAGAATAACTCCTTTTTATTGTAAAATTACCTGTAAAGGGTTAATGTTTATTTATGTTTTTAATATTAATGTTTATTGTAATGTATTTGGTATCAAATAATTCCCAGAACACCTGAACTTGGGTATTCAGTGTTTGTGCTTACCAAAGGCGGCCCCCTCATGTAAAATACAATTTAAAAACATAATGCAACAAAAATACGCAAGACTGAAATACATACTAGGTTTCCTTAATTTTATTTCACTATTTTTCAAAAAATGTTTGATAGCTCATTAATTAACACACACACACCACCATGTGATATGTTGTAACCACGTATGTAACCTCATTCACTCAGTCAGCAAGTGTGAATTGGAAAAATGGTTGAGGTAGAATTCACAATCCATTCCATATTTAAACTGATTAATCATGGCTGATAATGAATGAAAGTGCAGAACCTGTGGGGGATTCAACAGGTACTAAGAAGGACAAAGTCAACGATGCATTGTAAATTCAGGTAATAATAATTGTCAATGCTTAGTGATATAAATAAGCATGTTTTGAGATGTTATTTGAAAAATAATACTACCTTATTTTACAAATGAACTCCTCAAAAGAAAGTGGGATTTTAGTGAACTTCTTTTTTTTGAGTGTTTACATTTTTTGGTTGATTATTATTACTGGATGTACGGTTTATTTCTATGGTTTCCTTTCTTTTGGTAACAAAGGTAGCTAAATTATATGTATAAAATATGTACATTTTATGTAAAAAAGGTTTGGTTATAGTTTGAATTGAATTCGAATTATCCACTGAGGGTTTAATGTAGTATTCTTTCTTTTATCCAGTGCTTTCATCCTTGGGCATTATCGTTCTTTTGTCAACTTACAGCCCGTTAAGCTCGACTTTCACATGACATGATCATTATAAGGACTCTTCTTTAATTCCAGCAGCAAGACCGTAAATATAAGGTGATTCGCATCCATTCTGTTTCTGATAATAAACTGAACAAGGGAATCTACATCACTCCATCAGTGGAACTGTTCTTCAGGTAGTCTGATCTATTATTTAATACGTTCAAAGTAATAAAACATACCAAAACTTTTTTTTTCATATAATTAAAATCTTTTCCTTTGAATCTGAATAAAAATAATTTTAATAGTCGAAAGAAGGATTTAATTTGATGGAAAGATTCGACATAAAACGTGCACATTAATTCTGTATCATTTTTCAATAACTTAGAACCACAGTTTAGCTAATAATTTTTAAACCATTTTCATAAATATTCTTGAAAAATTAGCATATTACTAGATTATATGTTGTATTTGCAATTAAGTACAAAATAAATCAAGTTTTTTGAGTCTTTGATGTTTCTTTCATTTTTATTCTATTTTGTAAGCCCTAATTGTTTCCTAAGTCAATATCCTTCATTTTTTTCATTTCATTACAGCTACAAAAAAATGTAACCCATGCTTATTCTTTCTTCCATTAATTATTGATTATTTGTTTTATAATTTTTTATTTAATACAGTGGTTTATTATGTACTGTCATGGCTTAAGCCATTATTAATATGCACTTTGTAGTGGGAAAAAAATAGATACTATTATTGACATTTCAAAATTGCAGGGATTAAAACTGTCCGGCAGGGCTGTTGTACAAGGGCTGATCCTCAAATATGAAAATTTGGACTAGTTCAACAGGGTGTTCAGAGTGGGTAAGAGCAAAGGTCTAGAAAGTTACCATGATGGTTAAATGTGAGTGTAAGGTAGTGCTGTATAAGTCATGAGAGTCGCCAGCATGGTTAAATTAGAGTGCAAGGTAGTAAAAAATAAATCATGAGAGTCGCCAACATGGTTAAGTATAAAAAGTCATGGGAGTTGTTAGCATGGTTAAATGTTTGCACGAGTTAGGAATATATGTTATGAGAGTCGCCAGCTTGGTTTAAATTAGAGTGCAAGGTAGTAATAAATAAATCATGAGAGTCGTTGGCATGGTTAAGTATAAAAAGACATGAGAGTCGTTAGCATGGTTAAATGTGTGGGCGAGTTAGAAATACATAAGGCATGAGAGTCTCCAGCATTATTAAAAGTGAATGCAAGGTCATATATGTGTCATGAGAGTTGCTAGCATGGTTAAATGGGAGTGTAAGGAAGTAACGTATCAGTCATGAGAGTAGTCAGC
This sequence comes from Rhodnius prolixus, assembly GCF_049639745.1. Lineage (NCBI taxonomy): Eukaryota > Metazoa > Arthropoda > Insecta > Hemiptera > Reduviidae > Rhodnius > Rhodnius prolixus. The sequence continues at coordinate 4,350,214 of NW_027411583.1, read as the reverse complement.
ATGATTAAATATGAGGAAGTCATGTGAGTGGTTAGTATGGTTAGGTATGAGTGCAAGGTGGTATATATGTCGTGAGAGTCGTTTACATGGTTAAATGTTTGGAAGTCATGAGAGTCGTTAGCATGGCTAAATGTTTGGAAGTCATGAGAGTGGTTGGCATGGTTAAAGGTGTGGAAGGCATGAGAGTAGTTAGCATGGTTAGATATGAGTGCAAGGTCGTATATATGTCGTGAGAGTGGTTGGCATGGTTAAATGTGTGGAAGTCATGAGAGTGGTTAGCATGGTTAAATGTTTGAAAGTCATGAGAGTCGTTAGCATGGTTGAATATGAAGAAGTCATGAGAGTGGTTGGCATGGTAAAATGTGTTGGAAGTCATGAGAGTCTTAAGCATGGTAAAAGAGGGCATGGGAGCGATCTAGCGGCAGTTTGTTGAATGTTTGGCGGTTGGCATGGTGACGTGACGCGTTGCTATGGAAACATGGTCTCCAGAGGGTATATAAGAAACTTCGTCGCGGGGGTGGGGTAGGGTGGGGAGAATAGTTGCTTTCCGACCGTCGAAGCGACAACATCTTCATAACCATTACACTACCATCATGATTCTTTTATGAGAGAGGTGATGACAAGATATCAATGATTTTTGGAGTGACGAGCGAGAGCGATATACCCCCCTGCATCACTCAAGTCGTACTGAAGAAAATTTGTTCATGTTTACGTATATATACTAGAGATGACAGCTGAGAAATCTGGTGGTCATTTTTAGAACTAATAACTGTAAAAGTTGTTTACATATGTAAACAAACTGCCAAACTGGTCTGTTTTGTGGCGCCCTCCCAACGGATTTTTTTAGAACTAACTTTTTATTAACTTTTTTTATGTTTCGCGTACTCTTACGCATTTTTTTAGAACTAATTTTTAAATTTTTTATCTTTTTCGATATTTTGCGTTCTCTGCCGGATTTTTCTTGAACTAATTTTTTATTTTTGATGTTTTTTGTTCCAATTTTTTCCTTTTTTTAGTTTTTATTATTTTTTAGCACTTCTTTTGGCTTTTTTAATAATTTTTATTGTTTTATTTGTTCAATAATAGAATATAAATATTAAGTCTGTGTAAAAAAAATAGGTATTCAAATAAATAGAATTTTTTTAATTCAAGTGTTTTCTTTATTCTCATCCAAGCTATACATTATCTTTACAAAAGTAAAAGTTTCATATAATTAACTATATTGTGACATAAACTTACATATTATACAACTAAATAATACATTTTTTAGAAGGTGGTTCATAAGTTATTTTATATTTCCGTTCGGAGGATGTCATCTCCACGTCTTTTTCATTTTAACTTCATTTGATGAACAGTTTTGCAGGAAGTACTCCCAGTATTGGCTGTTTCAATCTGAAAAGCATCATTATTGAATGAAATAAAGTGTTTATAACAGTTAATCTTGAATTATAAAGCGTTCTACCTAAAGATACTACAAATTAACACTCAACCATTTTTAAAGAGAAACGTTAATCTTACAGGAATTAAAAAAATGAATTAAATGATTGAAAATAAAAATTTAAGTTTAAATCTTGTAAACAGATATGATCAGATTTTTGAATGAACACGTCGTAGTGTAAAAATAGTAAATTTAGTAAAAAAAAGAATATTTGCTACAGAATTCGCCAATTTATCAAATAAAATTTTATACAAATTAAAACATTACTTATTCCGATTAAAAGGGAAAGATTATTTATGAGAAAGGAGCTTTTAGTTTGTTGCAATACTGATAATGTATGAAATAATAGGTAAGATTACCTGAAGAAGTACCACATAGGCAGAGTGGCAAGTGGATTGCTTACCTTGACAATAATCAATTCTTAATACCCCAGAATAGAATTGATGAGAATCACCTAATAACGGCGTGCTGCTGGATGTAAAGAAGGGTCCATAGAGGTAATCATTTCCACAAGAAAGCTGAGCATTACTGGCAAAGCTATTGAAAGCTTTGGATAAAAATAGAACCCTTCTGACTACAGATTATAGACTGCACAGTCATCCCTACTCATCTATCGCACGGCTTTGTTTCATCAGTTTCATTTCTTTGTGGACTCACCTATCTATTACTAATTAAACCAACATCCCATACAAAATCTCAAAACTTTCATGTGGCCTTCCTCACTCAGACAACATTCATGCCCTCAAGAGAGTAAAAACTGTGAACAATAACATGTCAAATGAAGTTAAAAAAAGGAAAGATAAGGCTCGGCACTGTAGCGGGAACTAAACTCAAACTAAATAGCCGCTAGCGTGTGCGGGAACTAACAATGAATTATTTGAAAGTACTCGTAAATGGTAACTTTTGCTCTACAATGCATGCACTCAAAATAAATAGGCCACAACTCCGAGGGCTAATATAAGATTAACCAGATTTTACTTCAACTTAAAAAAGCTCTCATTTCTGCAGTCTAACACAAGGTGTGAATTTAGTTAAAATTATTACTTACGAATTAATTTTATTAATTTCCAGTACTTTCTCCCGTCGACTTTTCTTATTTTTTGCCGGCTAACAGCACAGAAATGCTCAGTTTATACCTTTTATACATTCAGCAGCACATTGGTAATGCTTATTAGATGGTTCTCATCCATCCATCCGTAAATCCTAGGAAATAATTATTTTTGTTTAAACCTACACAAATTAACATTGATTTTCAAGGAGGTTGAGTTTTATTTATAGGATCATTCAGTAAACAGTCTATCTCATTGTATAATGTCATTTTCCAGAGTTGAAACAGGCGAAACTGGAGTGCTTCCTGCAAAAAATGTTCATCGAATTAAGTCAAAATGAAAAAGAAATTGAAAAACAACTATCCAACTGCACTCTTCCAATTCTTTTATTATTCAGTCGATTATTTGTAAAAAGTATATATGATGTTGAAAATGTAATGTAAATTTTAATTTTACAATGTAGATAATTTTAAGAATCATTACCTAAAAGAATGTAATTGAATTTAAAATGTTTCTGTAGTACGAAAGAGAAAAAAAAATGTATAAATGGTAGCAAAATAAAGAATTATCTATACATTATTAAAAACGTCATTATGTATTTTCTCTTTTCCCATAGACTTCTTATTTTTATAAAAACAAAGTTAAAAAAGAGTAAAAATAATAAGAGGCAAATAAAGTAATGTACAGGTATGTATAAAACTAAAAATTCCGTTCACATTAAACAAAAAAAAATAAAGTAAAGTAATAGCAGTTCGAAAAAATGGCGACAGGAAGAGGTAAAAACAGAAAAAGTAAAAAAAGTTGAAAAAATTGCATCAGTAAAAAGTAAAAAAGAAAAAATTGTTCACATATTTGCCACCAGGACAGCAGCACTTACTAGACTTGTTAGCTATGTAAAGAAAAGTTAGTTCATATGTTTGCCACCAGGGAGCACTTGAACTGCGTATATAACATACAACTGTCAAACAAGATGTCTCCTCAGTACTAGTGATGGGCTATACGAGTCCGCCTGTGGAATCATTGGATTTGAATCAACTCCAGGGTCGGAATCGATTCCAAAAACTCGTTCATCGATTCCAGTTGCCGTACCTATCCTATGCTTTCGTGCAAATATCATGCAATTTATTAAATATTTTATTAGTACTTAACTTCATCAGTTAATAACAAAACTACATGTAATTTGCAACAGTTTTAAAAGATATATAATATCTAATTGTTATTGACAACATCAAATAAAATTAGCTTTACACAAGAACAAGATTTAAAACAAAGCAGTTTTGTTAATATCCAGCAGGACCACTGGGAGGTTGAAGTTACCCTGCCAGGAGGGGAAATGAAATGGGAAGGAAATAAGGTTGTTAAAGGTATCAATGATGTTAGTTGGACCTTAAAATATGTACATGCAAACAAATTAAAATATAACAATGAACATAAACTAAGAAAGATTAACGAAATGAAATTATATTACTAAATATTTAATAATGAATAAAACTAAGCCGTCTATATATATATATATATATATCCCAATACAAAACAAAATGAATAATTTTTATCACAGCATTATCACAGACTAGAGAAGGATTAAAGTTTAAAGCTACTTAGAACTTAAGAAATTAATTAATGTAAATTTTTATTCAGAAATAATATCATAGAAACATTGCTCGACTTTAATCTATTGCGTCTGTCAACTAATATTTGTCCAGCTTTAGAGAAAATCCTTTCGCAAGGAACTGAAGTGGCTGGAATGCATAATCTTTTCAAAACAACGTCATACAATCTGGGATATAAGTCTTTCCTCTCTCTCCACCAATCTAACGGATTGGCTTCTCTATTTAAAAAAGGTTCTGCCAAATATTTGTCTAATTCAATTATACTGGCAGATACTGGGGTCTGTTTCGCGTTTAACGTTTTAATTTTTGCATCGAATTCCCGCCAAAGACTAGAAGTAGAAGTTGTGGATGATGGAACATCGGTAGATAACGAAGCTTTCGGAATTTGAATAAATGATAATTTAGTGGCAAGAGAATGGTACATTTTCCGGAATTTAATGTCGCTCGAAAAACCTTCGTTTTTAAATCGCGGATCTAAAATCATCGATTGACCTATAATTTCTACCGATTCTAAATTGGAAAACCGATTTGAAATATTAGCGCAAATTACTCGAGCCATTGATTGTATTTCAGGTCTGTAATTTGTGTGCAAAAATTTTGAAACGTGATCGGTCATAAAGCGCGAGAATATAATAATTTTAGAAATTGTTATATAATTTTCCGAACTTACTTCGTCCGTAATTTCATTAAATATCTGCAATAACTGAACCGCGCTCTCTAATATTTCCCAATCGATTGTTGTTATATTATGTTCACCCTGTAGATTTAATAAAGCTATGGTCGCGATCAATGGCTGTTTGGTTTTTAAAACGCGATCAAACATTATAAATGTGGAGTTCCAACGAGTGGGGACGTCTTGTTTTAATTTTAATTTTGGGAAACCCATCTGTGTTTGTGTATTATGTAGCTTGGTCAGAGAATGAGAACTTCTTTTAAAATATTCTACTAAAGCTTTAATTTTGTCGGTCGTTACGCGAATTTCTGCGATTCCCGAATGGACAACTAAATTCATTGAATGGGCAAAACAAGAAATATGCCTCCAATTGCACTGCTTTACTGCCGAAACAATATTTGCACCATTATCAGTAACAACGGCAGTTACTTTATTGGTGAGTTCCCATTCTTGGACCGTGGATTGCAGGTGTGAGGCCAAGTTATTCGCTGTATGTCGTTCAGAGTAACTAGTACACTTCAATAAATGTGTTTGTAAATTTGTGTTTTGGTCTATGTAGTGGGCAGTTATAGCAATAAAGCTTTCATTATTCACCGATGTCCAACAATCAGTTGTTAAACAAACGGCATTTACTTCGTTGAATCTACTTTTTAATTTTGATTCTTCCCGCTTATAAATCATTGGGAGTAAACTGTTGGATATATACTTTCGTGAAGGTACATTATAACTGGGGCAAAGCAATTTAATTAATTTTCTGAACTCTTGATCTTCAACAATACTAAAAGGATGATATTCTTTTACTATCATTTTGAGCAATTGTTCATCAATTTCCTTGGACTTACTGGGGTGCAAAGGTTTGATTACTTCTACAAAGTCAGTCAAGGATTTTTGAATTACCGGAGCCTTATGGGCAGATGAAGAGAGAGGAGCGACATCTGCAACTTCTGAATGGATGGAAGCTAAACTAGTAGAGGGAAGCGAGCTTAAATTTTGAGTGTCTATAGAAGTTAAATGAGATTTCTTAACAGGGATCTCTTCAGTGCTTTGCTCTGTATTCTTTCTTTTATTGAATGATATAGGATGTTTTCTCTTCATATGTCTGAACAAATTACTAGTAGAGCCACTTGTAAAGCTAACGATTTCGTGGCAATACCGGCATTTAGCTTTGACAGAATCAATAGAATTAAAGTGATTCCAAATTTCACTGCGTTTTGGCATTTGTCTGAAATTAATTTACTAAAAATTAATAAAATATTAAATTTAAAAAATAAGAAACAATAGTAAAAAAGGCGATAATAACCCCGTAGTTGATGGGCAAAAATAAATAAATAAATAAAATAAAATAAATAAAAAAGTAAAAAAATTAAACTAATTTATTAAATATTTTGCTTTTAAAATATTTTCAAATATTCAATAAAGAAAAACAAAAGATAAAAATGAAATAATTATTTAATTTAGGAAAATATTAGTCTTTGAAAATATTTTAGAAATCAACAAAGCACATGCTCTTCAACTTAATTAAGATTTACCACTGGAAAACACCCTTATCTGCTTATCATCAGAAGACAGACACACATGAAATATTGTTATCAGCACGAAAGATGAAATTGAAATGGCCCTTAGGGAAGGGATTAGCTATGAGGTTAGCATACTGGACTCCCACGCGGAGGTCCCGGGTTCGAATCCAGCAGCTGGCCCTTAGATTTTCTCTTCCTAGGAGCTTCTTACAGCTCACTGTCCGGTGATGGACAGTGTTGTCTGTAACGAGAGAACACTGTCCGGAGGCCGGCAGTGCACTGGAAAAAGCTCCGGGCGCTAATAACCTTGGATGTTGATGCGCCTTAAATCATTAAAAAAAAAAAAAAAAAAAAAAAATGGCCCTTATTGCTATAGCTACATATCTAGAGACAAAAAAATTATATTACCTAAAGAGCGTACTTACTACAGACTCCCTCCCACTCTTATTACCTATTTCACAAACATTCGGCGATTGGAAATATTTTTTAGCAAAATATTATTCTATTTATTCTAAGCAGATTCTTAAGATGATTTTAATTTTTAAAATTTATTTTTGTTTATTACTCTTATAAAATACGAAGAATTTCAAATAAAATATAATATACAAACACAGAATGATTTAGTATGCAGGTGGAGTCAGTCGTCGTTACCATGGTAACGGAACCGTTAAACGACTCCGGTTCCAGCTCCAGCAATTTCTATTGGCTAGAATCAGTGAACGAAAAAGTGGAACGAGTCCGGTTTCAAAAGGATTTAAATCACTCCGGATTCGACTCCACCAACTCCAGTGGATTTAACCAATGAAAATGCTAGAGTTGGGCCGGAGTCGTTTAACGGTTCCATTACCATGGCAACCACGACTGACTCCACCTGCATACTAGATCATTTTGTGTTTGTGTATTATATTTTATTTGAAATTCTTCGTATTTTATAAGAGTAATGGACAAAAACAAAATTTAAAAATTAAAATCATCTTAAGAAAGCGTTATTATGTTTTTTGTATTCAAATGAAACGAATATTTAACTACAAAATATTTCCAATTGATGAATGTTTGTGAAATAGGTGATAGAGTGGGAGGGATACTACAGTAAGTAAACCAATTAGGTAATACTACATTTTGGCTCAGTTTTACTTTGACCGTCATGCGGACATGTACACGTTTAAACTTACGCCAATGAAGATAAGAGTAAGAGTGTCCAGCGCTTAGTTAAAGATTAAGCACACAGCTTTTTCTTTTTGTAAAACAATAAGATAATATTTTAAAAGCTTGATATTCAATTCTTATTAGATAAATATTGTGAGTAATTATAATTTTGTTTGAAGGGTTAGAATTTTTATGGAATACTTTCCTACCCATTTCCGTTTCTCTATTGAATCCTCTTGAAGCAAGTTAACTCCAGTCTTCCAGTGGTCAAGCTAGATAATGACAAAATTGCTTTAATTTATAATTGACTAGCCTATTTTTGGGTTAATATTTGTGTTACGTTGTTAATTTTATATTTATCAGAGCAACTGGAAATTAGGGATAGTACTTAATGTGTGTAAAAGAAATATAGTTTTGTTATTAACTGGAAAAGCTAACTGTTAATGATATATTTTAATAAATTACGTGACATTTGTTCTTATGTTTAATCGTTCCAAAACCTCTGCTGTCTCATTTTCATTTTAATTTTTTTGGGGCGGGGCGGAATCACTTTTTTTTAAAATAGGGATTTGAATCAACTCGTTCCACCATCGGACTCGTTCCAATGGAACGAGTCCGCTCAAATAGCCCATCACTACTCAGTACGACTGCAGAGTCGCTCTTGTGAGGAGGGGTCAGCGTCGCTCTTCGCCCCAAAAATATCTAGTCAAAACACCTCTCTCCACATATACAATCTTGATATGTCATGGGAGATGTGTTCACCTCGACGGTCGGAAGGCAAATATTAAAAGATAATTTTATGACAATCAAAAAACAAGCTAGCATATTCTTCTTTGAGTTTGAACATTCACATTTAATCAAGAAAAAGAACTTATGTATATTAATATTATATCAAAAATAATAACCACATCAAAAACATAGAGCATCTAACGATCGACGCAGGAATGGCAGTAAAATTACCTCATGATAAAAAAAGTACGCGAACATTTAGCGGCTGAAATTATCAAAAATACACGTACTAAACTGAAGACATAGAACTAAACAATCAGGAACACTGAACCACAAAAAACCTAAATCACAAAAGAAGGCAATAATCACCAATTAACAAAGCGGGCATAGGCAACTCAGTTCAGATTATATAGTTAATGTTAATATAGTTCAGACTATATTTACAAAAAGATGGAAGACTTCATCGACAAAAACAGATACATAGAGGTTAAGAACGATCCGACAACATATTCCAACAGCAAATCTAGTAAGCTATAAAACCATCCACATTATGTTTAATATTTCTAAAACCAAAACCCTGATTGTTGTAAGAGCCAGAACAATAGTTAACTACTAGTTCCATTTTAAACATTACAGCAAATCAGAACCCTACTCCATACGTAATATCAGCAAAATGTTAGGGTGTCACAATTACAACACATCGTGGAATAATCATGTTAATATCCTTTCTAAAAAAATTTCAAAAACGTTGTACCAAATAAAATATATTTAAAACATTCTGTATATTTCAGTACGTAAACAGTTCGTCGCAACCATATTTCCTTACCTTGATTACTGTTCGCTGATGTATAATGATAACCTGCAAAGCTGAATTTAAAATTGCCAGATCTCATAATTTATACGTCCTTTATATTTTGAATTAAAAAAGACATGAACATATTACCCTTCACTTCATCGTTCTTCGTTGGCTATGTGTGAAGTACTTAAGCAAGTATTTCCTAGGTAACAACTTCTTGTAATGCTCTTCAGGAATAAACACCTGTAACATTTATTTGATATTCATGAGATTAGTTCTTAGAAACACTACAGAAGTTGATACTTAATTCTTTCTCTATTGAGAACCGTTAGTTGCAAAAATTCATTGCTTATTCAATCCTCTTTATGATGGATATCTTTACCTCCAACATTAACCCATAGTACTATGATAGCAAAATTTAAAACTGAATTGTATAAATTATTTAATGCTATTAATAAGTTTAGTTAATTTTATTGATATTTTTTATTTCAGTTTTTATTTATACAGATTATTTAAATTTATTTTAACAGTTACTTAACAACTCAATACTTATTTTTTTTGTTGCGTAATTAAGTATTTGAATTTTCAAGTTAATATTTGATTTATCATTTTATAAAAAGAGCCATGTTAAGTGTCTTTATGTAATGTATTTCTTCTTTCTGTCTCATAAAACGGATACATTGCAAATATCTGAACATTCTATTCAGATTAGTGAGCTACCAAATCAGTGATCAGTTTCACCCCACAATCCGCTTTAATTTCCTACCGTACAATTTTGCATAATGAATGATACTTTTGCTTGTAAGGAACAAGTGCAACCCTTATAATAATGAAATCTTGAAGGCGAAGAAGCTCTTCAAATAACTGATCAATTAATTTTGTGATTTACGAATCTAAACAATTAAACTTTATAGATTATAGGAATTTTAATTATTTGAATATTTTATAACTACATACCCTGTTTGAATACACTCTTGCATAACCCTTGCCACCTTTAGCATTAGTTGAATCTTGCATAACCTTCCGTAAAGTAATTTATATTACAATGCCATTTTTCTCGCTCGTTTTAACCAATAACTCAACAACCACACCTTCAAAATTATCGATAGATTTTATTTACAATTCTTAAATTAATATTCTTACAGAATCATTTTTAATTAAAAAGTAATTTCTTACCGCTATAAATCTGTGATCTGTTGTTACCTCCACCTCACGAATAATAAGTTCTACCTAAAAATCTATATTATACTTATTTTAAAAAGCCAAATTATTATTATTATAAAACAAACCTTATTTCAAGAAAAGTTTCCCCATGAATATAATTCTTCCTTACTGCTATAGCTTTCCAAGGAAAGCTAGCAACACATGGATCACACTGGTTTGCAATCATCCCATCCACAGATCAATAGTGTAACACCAAAAGTAAGATCTTCTCTAAAACCTAAATAATTAAGAAGTAAAGATACTCAAAAAATAAATGAGGTTTTTTTTTTTTAATTATTCCTCCTTCCTAGGCTTTCATCAGGCGTTTCTGAAAGTGATTCTGTTACCTTTTATTGTTAACCAGTGACCACTAAAACCTCTGGAAATTTCATGATGAATGATACAATAGAACCAGAGACTAACAAGAAAATTACTGATTTTTTTTAAAGATTTTTCCGGCAACAGCAAAAATAAAAATTCAACACTAAAGAGAAGTTTGTGATAAAATCCACAAATCTTTTAGAAGCAGTGGTTTATTTATATTGCATGCCCTGGATCCATCCAATAATAATAGAAATGTTTTAATAATAATAAAACTTCTAGGAAAGTTTTGCCATCAACAAAATTCTTCACTCCTGCAGCTTTCAAAGAAATGCATGCACCGTGATGAATCACACTGGAATAATGACGCTCTGTTATTATGATATCCAAAAAGCAAATAAAAAAACAAAAAATAATAACACAAGCTGAACAATTTGCTCCTACGTAACGTAACGCACCAACTAAATATTGATAAAAGTGGAAGGTTATTGCAAACATCTAAGTTTCCAAAAGTCACCACTGGAGTGCTCTGCAAACTGGAAAAAAGCTTTAACATTCAAAACATGGCCAAAATATCAACTTTTGATTCAAAATGTAGAAGGGCTCAGAAGCTCTTTTTTGCTTACAATCCTTTTTTTTTTGTCAATTTTATTTAAATATTTGACAAATATAAATAGAATACAAATTATTCTATTTGGTAACAGTATTGTGAATTTTAATTAATTTAGAGTCTAAAAGTTAAAAAGAGCTGCCCAATTTTTATCATTTTTTTTATTTAAAAAGTATAAAATGTATCTATTACAGGCCTTAATTTCCTTAAAAACTACTTGATATTAGTTTTAGAAAATATTTAAAAGAGTATTTTTCTACTAATTTTTACAATTCACAAGCTGTCAGACACAAGGAATTCTTTTTGTTTGTTTTCCTTATAATTTTGAATATAAAAATGTACGCAGTAAAAACGGTAATGCACAATAAAAATATTTTGTGATCCCGACTTTTTCAGCTGAAGAAATGTGGCTTTTGGTTCAATTTTTCAAGAGAACGTAGCTCACTTTGGGAAACTGGAAAATTAGTGTAATATATCTCTCAACACTAATTTATTGATTCAGATTTTTAAATCTTTTTAGAATAAGGAAACAAATTATTAAAATCCTTCCCAGTTCTTTGAAAAAAATTAAAAATCGAACTTTGGAATGATTTAGGGTCCTACTCTGAACGTTCCTCATAGAATATTTTAATTAACACATTATGATTAAAAGTGATGGGTTCTTGTGGTTTGTAGAAGGGAGATTTCAAGTACGTATCTAACAGCAAGTATGTTTTTTCAAGAAAAAAACAATTCGTCAGAAATGTCCAATTTAAATGTGTACAAATTTGTACACATCCTCATCGCTCTGTAAGCTAAACAGTTAAAAGACTTAAAAATAAATAGAGACCTTACCTATTTACTTATTACCTGCAGCTAATGTGGTTTCAAATATTTTACATGCTATAGATACTAAATTCTAATTTTTAGAAAATAATGTAAACATTTAGTGACAAAACCGAATTTGATAGACTTAATTGCCATATTTTACTTGAAAACAATAATTATTGTATTTATTTGTTATGTAAAATATATTCCAATTTTCAAGAAGATTTGAAGAGTTTTCTTTTTTGCTCCCTCTCTATTTTCACTTTCACCTTACATTAGGAATGTCGGTAAAAACAATTTAACTTGTGCTTTCTTTTTTATACTGATCCAGTTAAAGAAGAAAGGCGTATAATGTCTTTCTCTGAGATCTAAAGAACGATTAGATTTCCTACCATGAATGAAAGAATCGACTACTGGCATAAATTGAACACTTCACGTCTTCTAAGCTTTCAATTTGATGAGGTTTAGCTTGGATATAATTTTTAAGAAAACTAATGAAATGTTTTCCTGGCCGAATTACTATTCCCAAGGTACTTTCATCATACTCTAAATCCCGCTTCATCGCAAACATCAACTTCTATATTATCGGCTACCATTTGATTTTTAAATCCTTCAATCAGTGTTAGATTAGCTGAATGTACAGTTCCAATAACTCGGAATCTAAGCAATATTGAATTATGAGAGTCAACGACTTTGTGGCATTGGAGGTAAGAAGCACCCGAATATTAATGCAATTCTTTTGCATGATTAAAAAAAGATATCTTTCTCATTTACTCTCTCTCACTCTTGCTTTCTCAAGAACAGTCTCTTGGCTGAAAAAATGAAATTAAAAACAAATGACTGGAACTGGCATTAATCTAACATTCCATTTTATAAATGATATTTTAAAAGTCCGATAAGTCCAAGTGTACCTAGGTCGACATACGGCCTAGCTCTTATAAGATTCACTAAGAATTTTGGCATGAATAGTTTAATCAATATTACGAAACTCCAACTCGATATTATTAGTAGAAAAAATAAAACGAAGGTAGAATACTGATGAGTTTCTGGATGAATAAATGCACAAATAATTAACAAAGTCTGCGCCAGAAGACTAACAAAATATATAAATGCTAAGGAAGAATATAGAGGATCAGTAAAGATAAGAATTCACAAATCCGCTTCCCAAAATATTCCCCACCAATGAAGATTAGCAGGGATTATTAATCAATCGATATTTATTGCGACTGGGTCAGGGACTGAAGGAAAGAATTATTTTCTTTAAGTCCATGTGAATAATCTTTTGGAGTATCAATTCAATAACTAGGACTCGAAGCAAACGCGAGAATAAACATCAATAGATCCAATCAACATTTTAATAATAAAAAAAAAATAGAAAAAATCAGCCATAAGAATTTGCAACAAACAAAGGACCAAATTTCACCAAATTGTGTAGAACAAATTCTTGTCTCCACTGTCCGCCAAGTTATCTTCTATTACATCCAAAATATTAGTAGGACTATTACAATTCAAGTCCTTCATCCATATCCACATTGCCAATCCGTAAAGTCATCATTTAAAGGAAAACCCAGCCTCATTAGAACTAATTTATTTTTACTTTGATGAGAATTTGTTAATCAAAGAATTTTATTAATTAATTATTTTCCAATATGTAAAATATTGTAGATTCAAAGTAGATACCATTGTCTATTTATCCACCACATGCCAGACATCAAAGTAGGCATAGCTTCGAATCATAAGAGTTCTTATTATATAAGACAGTTTTCACATCACCTCATAAAGATTATAACTCTCTTATAAAATTAATTAAATTACGTTTAGAAAAATATTGGTTTCCACATTACTGCATCAAAGTTATAACTATTATTTGAAACTAATGACCTTAATTACAGAACGATGTTTGGCGTCCTCATCACAGCTTGGAATTACCGTTTCTTTAAACTATCTTATAACTAACAACTAAACAGAAATAGGTTTCAAGAATAATTTAAGCTTTTTCCTAAAACTTACTTATGTTAACAAAATTTTTTTATTTTCACAACACTGCATCACAGTTATAGCTAGCTATAAATTTACTGAATTAATTAATTTAAAACGATGCTTGACTTCCACTTCACTGAGTGTCAGGATTTGGCTGACTTCTATAGCTTCTTATTTACATAATTCGTATTAACGATTTTTGGCTTCCATATCATAGCTGCTTCGTCTCTAGATAGATATCTCAAACGTTCGTAATGCTGCACCAGATAAAAATTTTATATTCTACAACCCTTTTAAAACTGTCCTAATTTATAGTTTGTAGTACTTTCAAGAGAATAAACATTTCGCATTGCTTAAAAACAAGTAAATACGTCGCGCAATTTTGGTGAACGTGTATTGTTCGTGTCGTTAGAGCTAGGGTTACCGCAGGGACGCTAGGCCAGTCCACTTCCCCCCTACGGGAGGTGTTATCGTAAAATAAACATCTTGGTATTTATAAAAGTTAATTAAATTAGAAAAAAGATTTTAATTTAATAGGTTTGAAAAGTGTACTGTCTCTGTTAGCCTACTCCCGGGAGTAGTTGCCCGGGGAGCACCTCGAGGAGGTAGAGATCAGTTTTCGCTCCCCAAAGAACGCCTTTCTACCCACATCCACATTCTAGTTGGTCTTTAGGTAACATAGAACTCTAGATAATGGAGTTCGGAAAAATGGATTTGGGGAAAATTGGAGGATAAGGGAATAGAGTAAATAAATCATTTAGTGACTGAGGGATATACAGGGAGATCTGTCTGCAATGACCAGTGACTAGAATGACTTAAACCTATATTTCTAGGATATGTATAGGATAGGGCAATTAGGGAAATAGGAGGGATAATCAGAAAGGCGTTCGGAAAAAAGGGGTTTTTGGACTTGTGGATCATTGGACTTACAAAAAGATACAGACTTGAAGAAAACCAAGTCCGCAAAACAAACAAAAGAAAATGAAATTCAAGAAACAACTGGAAGACAATTAACAACTAAAACCTCAGCCTGAAATTAAACAAATCAACCTAGAAACGACAAATTAAAAAAACTGAATCGTGTAATGTGTAAAATCGGAGCTAGTGTTTTTTTGTCACGAAGTGTTGTGCAGAATGTGTATACGAAATAAATCTAATACAATATTTTATTAGTCTGTATAATTGATTCACAGTTGGCCTTAAAAAGCCGAAGAAAACCATTGATAGTTACCACTAAAATGTTTTAAATAATTATAATTCCAAGTATTCATTTAAGTGATTAGTGCACATGCAATTAGTGAAATGATTTAATTTTTTCATGCATTATTATCATGCTGTTAATTACACCATATTAATAGAATATGAAAATGTAAAATAAATGGAATTATAATTATTATTAAAACGCAAGATTATGTTAGAAATTTGGAAAAGTAAGTGAACCAATTATAACTATAAAAACTCATAAAGATTCCTGATTCCCTGCGAAGCTATTAATGCAGAAACAATCAGACTCCTGAGAACTACCTGTTGCTGGGTAAAGCTATACTCTCCAGAGAATCACGTCATATCCTGAAACATAAAAGAAAAAAAAGATCCTGTCCATAGAATCCTCTTGAATCTGGGCTTTCTTGGATACTAGGGGCGTATGGCGTCGTAAGAGATTTCCAAATTGAAGGCATCGTTATATTTCGAAAAATAACAAAGTGATAACGGCGGTAAATATCGAAAACCCGACGATCGTAAAAAAAATATACTGCAATTTCTTCAAGGAGCTTTAATCACTTGTTTTCATTCTCTCTCAAAATAAATTTTAAAAAAACCGCTGGAGCTGATAATAGCTAAGCAAGGTGATCACTACTGAACTTAAAGTTAGCAGACTATAAAGGGGTTACTAGATGCTCCCAAACGAAGCGTTTGAAAATGCTATCAATACTAGCTAGAAAATATCACCTATCCTTGGACGAATTTGAAATGAAACCATCTCGACAAGATTCCCAATAACCAGCGAACGCAATTAAACCTATTCAACCGTTTCCTCCTTCTAATCAATGTCACTCTTTTACCTAAATACAACCTTCTTTTATAAGATTAAAACCCAGATAAATTAATAAAAATATATTGCCAGGAAATATACTCTATCTGTTCCAAAAGAAAAAAAGTCCTTTACTTGCACCAATAATGCTATGTGTACAAAAAAAATATAAAAGCGAAATTTAAACACATAACAATACTTCAAGAGCACTTCAACAGTCTGCAAAACAAAATTGAAGTGCTCACTTAAGTTAGTTTAGAATGTGTTATTATTAGATGACTTACACTGAAATTAATATTATAGTTGGTATGTAACTAATTAAACGATTTGTTCCAAACTATTTCCTTAAAATCTACTTATGAACTAATGTCATATCTACCATTGAGATTCCTAAGATATAGTTCCTTCAAATAATGCCGGGGCATACTGCCCAACTTACAACTAAATAACTTATATACTGATTACTCAAGGCATCCATTGAGATTCCTAAGATATAGTTTCTTCTGATATGGCAGGGGCATACTGCCCAACACAACTAATCTAAGTTACAAACTAAATACTTACATGCTTAATACTTAAATACTAAATAAGCTATCCATTGAGATTCCAAAGATATTGTTTCTTCTTATATAACTGGTGAATATTTCCCGACTAATTACTTTAGGCATCTATTGATATCCCAAAGATATGGTGCTTCTGATATGGCAGGGGCATAATGCCCAACTTATAACTATGCTAACTACAAACATTTTACTATCTAACTAAACTAACTGCAGATGATGTGAATAAAATTTTTTTTAAAAATTATTGCACTAATATCTTGTACTAGACTATAAGCTTAAATTATTCTATTCCCATAAAAACTAATCACATTTGGCACACGTTGATATTCCCAAAGTACGACTTTCATCTGTCTTGATGGGGTATTTTACCTGACTTACAGCTAACATAACTTACTAACTAATCACGTTTGGCAGTCGTTGATATTCCCAAAGTATGGCTTTTATCTGCCTTGAAGGGGTATTTTAGCTGACTTAAAGCTAACTTAAGTTACTAACTAATCACTGACAGCCATTGAGAGTCCTAAGATTTATGTTTCGTCTGAATTTGGGGTGCATATTGTTTACCCCTAAATTACTTAATTACTTTCAAGTGATGTGAACACCAATATGTGAAATCTTAAAAAAATAACGCGAACTTTAAAGGCTTAATCTAATTCTTTACTTCATAAACTAAACACCTGTCGCTCCCAATGAGATTCGTGAAATGCGAATTGGGTTTGGCAACCTTTGCGATTCCTCTGTCTTAAAGGTTTCATTTCTCTTGTCTTGTAGCCAAGTTAACAAAACTGTTTGGCACCCATTGGAATTCCAAACATATGACTTTCTTCTGTCGTGATGGGTAAAAATTCCTCAACTTATAACTAAGTAAACTTAAAAACTAATTATTATTATTATAACTAATTTTTGCTAGGCTTGGGATTCATAAGACGTAGATTTACGTAATACGGTGGTACAGATTAGTTCCATGTTTTAGCTGCACAACAGAAATAGCAGCCTACAATGAACCCATAAACCAACGAACCCCAAAGAAACATATTACAGCAACCGGGTTTACTTCCATACTCTATCTACATAACGAAAGTAACTGTCTACTTAGTGCAACCTACTTGATAGTCAGAAATGTGGTGTCCATCAGTAATCTAGTGGCAACTTCTGTGAACGCCCTCTTACACAAGATAACAAACCAACTTCTAACTCAACAATCTAAACTTTTCATAATATTTTGAAGATCATATTACCAGAAAATGAAAACTTTTTGGAAACGTTTTTATGAAATATTGAAACAGCAATGCTTACATTGTGCGAAGGGTAAAACGTTTATGGTCAGAAGATGTTCTATTTACATGCAAGGTCAATGTATACACAAAAAGAAAATAGTACATTTCTTTAAGCATTGTTGCCGACTAACTGTTGGTAGAAGAATATCAGCTTCTAAATAATTGATTAGTAATTCATTTAAAATTTTCATAAACAATTAAAAAAAATAAAAAAATACTTTTATCTTACTTCACACGTTTTGAATCTTAAAAAAAGGATTCCATCTTTTGAGAGATTAACCCCTATGGATTGTTAATCTACTGCAGCGAAAACAAGTCCATGAACATTAAACTCTCAACAGAATGAAAAAATATCCCAAAACATTAAATTCATAAACGTTGAACATAATAAAAATAAAAGCACATTTGGAAATTATGTAAAATTTAAATTCATTACTCATAATGAATATAAGAACATATACCGTTTTTATATTGCACTGAAACTTACGACAAAATAAAGCCCATCTGACCAATCATCTAAGGAATTGTTCTTGCACAGTGCAAGGTGTACTGCTCAAAAATTTCCTGGCTATTTCTTATTGTTAACATAAACTGTAAAATATAGGAACGAATTCGACGCAAGACAAGCAATTTTACTAAATTACAACTCATACATGCTCTGCGCCCAGTTCTGCTTGGCACATTAATAACAGTAAATTAATTGTTCAGTCACAATATGTCAATTCTAACTGTTCTAGAGACCTCATATTATCGAAATACATCGGTAAACGATTTAGTTCGGTTCGCCACAACGTATTACTTCCCGAACACGCTCTGCGCCGAATAATCTTTTAAACTCTTCAAAATAGTCACTCGTACGGTGGATATTTAATACCGAATAGTTTTAAATAGATATCCGATTTTATCGATGCCTTGAAGACCCGACACTACTAATTTCACCAGAACTCATACCGTTTTATTCTCCTCAGATATTTCTTAAATAATTTAGTCGCCCGGATATTAGTATGGTACCATACTCTTAAAATATACCGTATTTGTGAACCCTAGAAGAATTATATCTCACATTTAAGCTAGTAATTATTTTTTTAATAACGTACAAAGATGTGTAAGGCGCAGAAATTTTTAGAGGAATAAAAGTGTAAAATTGCATGTCTGGAAGTTAGCATCAAATTCAGTTATCTGAGATATTAATTTGAATACTAAATCTAACAACACCTGAACTTTTTCATTAAATGTAAACTGATATGATGGCATTAAAATGTGCTTAAAACTATATCTAATTCTTAAAACTATACCTACCATTATATCTAATTCTTATAACTATATCTACTTCTATATCTAATTCTTATAACTATATCTACTTCTATATCTAATTCTTATTACTATATCTACTTCTATATCTAATTCTTATTACTATATCTACTTCTGTATCTAATTCTAAAAACTATACCTACTTCTATAACTATTACTTAATTCTATAGCTACTCTCAAACTAATGCTTTACTTAAACTTAAATACAACTAACACTGTAATTAAAACTAGTGCCATCTATCAGTTTATAATGCTACTTGTGATAGAGTCAGTTTCAATACTTATTTCCTAACACTCATGGGAAAGATTCACTAAGAATTTTGGCATGAAAAGTTTAATCAAGTATCATAGTTAAACTTTACGAAACTCCTTTTTGGAGTATCAATTCAATAACTAGCACTCAAAGCAAATGCGAGAATAAACAAACAACAATTAATCCAATCAACATTTTAATAAAATAAAGAATAGAGAAAAACATCAACCATAAGATTTTGCGACAACAAAAGAACCGATTTCAACAAACACCAAATGTGTAGAATAAATTCTTTTCATTATTGTTCGCTAAGCCATCTACTATTACATCCAAAATATTTGTAGGTCTATATAAATTCCATTTCTTCATCCATATCCATTTTGTCAATCCATAACATCATCATTTAAAGGAATACCCAGCCTCATTAAAACTAATTCTTAAAACTAAGTTTTTTTTACCTGGATAAGAATTTGTTCATTAAAAGAAATCCTTGTATTTATTTTCCCATATGTCAAATATTGTAGATTAAATGTAGATACCATTGTCTATTTATCCACCTCATGTCAGACATCAAAGTAGTCACAGCTTCGAATCATATAACTTCTTAATATATAACACAGTTTTCACACCACAGCTTCTGGATTATACTTACATAAGTGTAAATAAACTAACTAACTTAATATACGTTTGAACGATTTTTGGTTTTCACATCACCTCATAAAGATTATAACTCTCCTATAAAACTAACTACCTAAATTACGTTGAAAAAAATATTGGTTTCCACATCATTGCATCTGAATTATAACTATTATTTGAAACAAATGAACTATTGTTGGTTTCCTCAACCCAGCATTAACGTTTGCGTTTTCTTAAAACTAACTTATTACTATCTAACGATTAAATTATGAGTTGTTTCAACATCCCATCTTCTTAAAGAATTAAATTTTAAATTAGCACTTAAATGATATTTAGTTTCCTCATCACAGCTTGGAATTAGCGTTTCCTTAAACTATCTTATAACTAACAACTAAACAAAAATAGGTTCTCAAACTAATTTAAGCTTTTTTCTAAAACTAACTTATGTTAACAAAATTGTTTAGTTTTCACATCACTGCATCACAGTTATAGCTATAAATTTACTAAATTATTTTACAACGATGTTTGACTTCCACTTCACTGAGGGTCAGGATTTGGCTCACTTCTATAGCTTCTTACTTACTTAATTCGTATTAACCATTTTTGGCTTCCATATCATAGCTGCTTTCTCCTTGGTCGTACAATTTAATATCATACTGGTGTTTAATGTAAAGAGGATTAGGGAGAAAAAGAGTAAGAGATATCTTTTTTTCTTTTAATGAAATGTACAAACTTAAAATATCTTAAAACTAACTTAACTAAACGAAGTTAGGTTTCCTCATCACAGCTTGGAATTAGCGTATCTTAAAACTAACTTATAACTAAGTAGCATTTAAAGTTTTTGGTTTCCTCATCACAACTAGGTTCCTCATATTCATTATCATTGACGTTCTTCATTATCTTTGATCTTAGTTATTATCTTAACTATACTTAAAACTAATTGTTTGGAACATGAATAGTTTAATTTGTTAGGTAAACTATAATGTTATTTCTGTGAAACGTCACTAAATAAACTAGACTTAAACTAACGAAAGGCCCTCTTTAATTCTGTCAGGTCAGTATGTATATTCTGCCATGAAGTATCGTTATGCATATATTTTTCTGTTTATCACTTTTACTTGTTTTGTAAATAAACCATTATTGATTTAAAAAGAACCCTGATTCCTAGATTAGTACAGAAATAGTATATTTAGCTGGCAATACATTTTTCGATAGTTAATTTAAGATTCGATCATAAAAGGTAAACGGCGAATTTAAGTCACAAGAAGACATCAATGCAGAAAAAAATTGAAAAAAATTAAGGCCGCTTGCTGGAGAGGAAGAAATAACTTGACGAGATCTTATTAGTTTTATTTCAAGCTCGAACTGGAGCAGAAGTTTAATTTTTTTAGTAAGTTTTGATATACATATCTCAAACGTTCGCGATGCTGCACCAGATAACACGTTAATATTCTACAACCCTTTTAAAACTGTCCTAGTTCATAGTTTGTAGAAATTTTAAGAGAATAATCATTTCGCTTTGCTTAAAACAAGTAAATACGTCGTGATTCTTAATCGATTAATCAGCGGTTAGCGAAAACCGTTTTAAAAACCTCGCTCGCCATAAAAGTGGAAAATTCTTCTGCCTTTTTATGATGTAGGTTGGGATCAGAAACTTAATCTTCAAGTCCCATTTCCTAGAAGGGCTCCTTTGTTAAGGACATCATTGAAATGTACACGTGTCACAAGTGAAACAAATTTAACTAGACAAAATAACTGAATGTGTGTGTGCCTGTATAGTGCGCTAAATTTTGGTGAACGTGTTGTTAGGGCTAGGGTACCCGCAGGGACGCCATGTTCCCTGAAGAAATGGCTAGTCCACTTCCCCCTTACGGGAGGTGTTATCGTAAAATAAACATCTTTGTATTTATAAAGGTTAATTAAATTAGAAAAAAGATTTTAATTTAATAGGTTTGAAAAGTGTACTGTCTCTGTTAGCCTACTCCCGGGAGTAGTTGCCCGGGGAGCACCTCGAGGAGGTAGAGATCAGTTTTCGCTCCCCAAAGAACGCCTTTCTACCCACATCCACATTCTAGTTGGTTTTTAAGTAACATAGAACTCTAGATAATGGAGTTCGGAAAAATGGATTTGGGGAAAATTGGAGGATAAGGGAATAGAGTAAATAAATCATTTAGTGACGAGGGATATACAGGGAGATCTGTCTGCATAGACCAGTGACTAGAATGACTTAAACCTATATTTCTAGGTTATGTATAGGATGGGGCTATTAGGAAAATAGGAAGGATAATCAGAAAGGCGTTCGGAAAAAAAGGGTTTTTGGACTTGTGGGTAATTGGACTTACAAAGAGATACAGACTTGAAGAAAACCAAGTCTGCAAAACAAACAAAAGAAAATGAAATTCAAGAAACAACTGGAAAACAATTAACAACTAAAACCTCAGCCTGAAATTAAACAAATCAACCTAGAAACGACAAATTAAAAAAACTGAATCGTGTAATGAGTAAAATCGGAGCTAGTGTTTTTTGTCACGAAGTGTTGTGCAGAATGTGTTTACGAAATAAATCTAATACAATATTTTATAGGTCTGTACAATTGATTCACAGTTGGCCTTAAAAAGCCGAAGAAAACCATTGATAGTTACCACTAAAATGTTTTAAATAATTATAATTCCAAGTATTCATTTAAGTGATTAGTGCACATGCAATTAGTGAAATGATTTAATTTTTTCATGCATTATTATCATGCTGTTAGTTACACCATATTAATAGAATATGAAAATGTAAAATAAATGGAATTATAATTATTATTAAAACGCAAGATTATGATAGAAATTTGGAAAAGTAAGTGAACCAATTATAACTATAAAAACTCATAAAGATACCTGATTCCCTGCGAAGCTATTAATGCAGAAACAATCAGACTCCTGAGAACTACCTGTTGCTGGGTAAAGCTATACTGTCCAGAAAATCACGTCATATCCTGAAACATAAAAGAAAAAAAAATCCTGTCCTTAAGTGCACCTAAGAAATGGTTTCTTCCGAAATTACAGAGGCATACTGCCCAACTTAAAACTAAGCTTAACCTAACTTATAAACTAAATACTTTAGCGATCCATTCAGATTCCTAAGATATGGTTACTTCTCTTATTGCAGGTGGATACTGCCCAACTCAAAACTAAACTTAACCTAACCCATAAACTAGATACATTAGCGATCCAACAACATACTTAAGATATGGTTTCTTCTATTATAGCTGGGGCATACTGCCCAACTTACAACTAAGCTTAACCTAACTTATAAACTAGATATTTTAGCGATCCATTGAGATTCCTAAGATATGGTTTCTTCTCATATTGCAGAGGCATACTGCCCAACTTAAAACTAAGCTAACTTATAAACTAAATACATACTTACTTAATACTAAATACTTAATACTGAAGCGACCCATTGAGATTCCTAAGATAAGTTTCTTCTGATGTAGCGGGGCCAAACTGCCCAACTTAGCACTAAGATAACTTATAAACTAAGTACTTATATACTAAATATTTAAATACTAAATACTGAAGCGATCCATTGAGATTCCTAAGATATGGTTTCTTCTCTTATTGCGGGGGCATACTGCCCACCTTAAAGCTAAGCTTAACCTAACTTATAAACTAGATACTTTAGCGATCCATTGAGATTCCTAAGATAAGTTTCTTCTGATGTAGCGGGGCCAAACTGCCCAACTTAGCACTAAGATAACTTATAAACTAAGTACTTATATACTAAATATTTAAAAACTAAATACTGAAGCGATCCATTGAGATTCCTAAGATATGGTTTCTTCTCTTATTGCAAGGTCATACTGCCCACATTAAAACTAAGCTTAACCTGACTTATAAACTAGATACTTTAGCGATCCATTGAGATTCCTAAGATAAGTTTCTTCTGATGTAGCGGGGCCAAACTGCCCAACTTAGCACTAAGATAACTTATAAACTAAGTACTTATATACTAAATATTTAAAAACTAAATACTGAAGCGATCCATTGAGATTCCTAAGATATGGTTTCTTCTCTTATTGCAAGGTCATACTGCCCACATTAAAACTAAGCTTAACCTGACTTATAAACTAGTTTTTTTTAGCGGTCCATTGAGATGCCTAAAATATGGTTTCTTCTCTTATTGCAGGGGCATACTGACCAACTTAAAACTAAGCTTAACCTAACTTATAAACTACATCCTCCAGCGATCCATTGAAATTCCTAAGATATGGTTTCTTCTTTTATTGCTGGGGCATACTGCCCACCTTACAACTAAGCTTAACCTAACTTATAAGCAAGATACTTTAGCGATCCATTGAGATTCCTAAGATATGGTATCTTCTCTTATTGCAGGTGGATACTGCCCACCTTAAAACTAAGCTTAACCTAACTTACAAACTAGATATTTTAGCGATCCATTGAGATTCCTAAGATATGGTTTCTTCTCATATTGCAGAGGCATACTGCCCAACTTAAAACTAAGCTAACTTATAAACTAAATACATACATACTTAATACTAAATACTTAATACTGAAGCGACCCATTGAGATTCCTAAGATAAGTTTCTTCTGATGTAGCGGGGCCAAACTACCCAACTTAGCACTAAGATAACTTATAAACTAAGTACTTATATACTAAATATTTAAATACTAAATACTGAAGCGATCCATTGAGATTCCTAAGATATGGTTTCTTCTCTTATAGCTGGGGCATATTGCCCACCTTACAACTAAGCTTAACCTAACTTATAAACTAGATATTTTAGCGATCCATTGAGATTCCTACGATATGGTTTCTTCTCATATTGCAGAGGCATACTGCCCAACTTAAAACTATGCTAACTTATAAACTAAATACATACATACTTAATACTAAATACTTAATACTGAAGCGACCCATTGAGATTCCTAAGATAAGTTTCTTCTGATGTAGCGGGGCCAAGCTGCCCAACTTAGTACTAAGATAACTTATAAACTAAGTACTTATATACTAAATATTTAAATACTAAATTCTGAAGCGATCCATTGAGATTCCTAAGATATGGTTTCTTCTCTTATTGCGGGGGCATACTGCCCACCTTAAAGCTAAACTTAACCTAACTTATAAACTAGATACTTTAGCGGTCCATTGAGATGCCTAAGATAAGTTTCTTCTGATGTAGCAGGGCCAAACTGCCCAACTTAGCACTAAGATAACTTATAAACTAAGTACTTATATACTAAACCTTTAAATACTAAATACTGAAGCGATCCATTGAGATTCCTAAGATATGGTTTCTTCTCATATTGCAGGGGCATACTGCCCATCTTAAAAGTAAGCTTAACCTAACTTATAAACTAGATCCTTTAGCGATCCATTGAAATTCCTAATATACGGTTTCTTCTGATATGGATGGGGCATACTGCCCAACTTACAACTAAGCTTAACCTAACTTATAAACTAGATATTTTAGCGATCCATTGAGATTCCTAAGATATGGTTTCTTCTCATATTGCAGAGGCATACTGCCCAACTTAAAACTAAGCTAACTTATAAACTAAATACATACATACTTAATACTAAATACTTAATACTGAAGCGACCCATTGAGATTCCTAAAATAAGTTTCTTCTGATGTAGCGGGGCCCAAATGCCCAACTTAGCACTAAGATAACTTATAAACTAAGTACTTATATACTAAATACTGAAGCGATTCATTGAGATTCCTAAGATATGGTTTCTTCTCTTATTGCGGGGGCATAATGCCCACCTTAAAGCTAAGTTTAACCTAACTTATAAACTACATCCTCTAGCGATCCATTGAAATTCCTAAGATATGGTTTCTTCTTTTATTGCTGGGGCATACTGCCCACCTTACAACTAAGCTTAACCTAACTTATAAACTAGATACTTTAGCGATCCATTGAGATTCCTAAGATATGGTATCTTCTCTTATTGCAGGTGGATACTGCCCACCTTAAAACTAAACTTAACCTAACTCATAAACTAGATATTTTGGCGATCCATTGAGATTCCTAAGATAAGTTTCTTCTGATGTAGCGGGGCTAAACTGCCCAACTTAGCACTAAGATAACTTATAAACTAAGTACTTATATACTAAATATTAAAATACTAAATACTGAAGCGATCCATTGAGATTCCTAAGATATGGTTTCTTCTCTTATAGCTGGGGCATATTGCCCACCTTACAACTAAGCTTAACCTAACTTATAAACTAGATATTTTAGCGATCCATTGAGATTCCTACGATATGGTTTCTTCTCATATTGCAGAGGCATACTGCCCAACTTAAAAATATGCTAACTTATAAACTAAATTCATACATACTTAATACTAAATACTTAATACTGAAGCGACCCATTGAGATTCCTAAGATAAGTTTCTTCTGATGTAGCGGGGCCAAGCTGCCCAACTTAGCACTAAGATAACTTATAAACTAAGTACTTATATACTAAATATTTAAATACTAAATTCTGAAGCGATCCATTGAGATTCCTAAGATATGGTTTCTTCTCTTATTGCGGGGGCATACTGCCCACCTTAAAGCTAAACTTAACCTAACTTATAAACTAGATACTTTAGCGATCCATTGAGATGCCTAAGATAAGTTTCTTCTGATGTAGCAGGGCCAAACTGGCCAACTTAGCACTAAGATAACTTATAAACTAAGTACTTATATACTAAACCTTTAAATACTAAATACTGAAGCGATCCATTGAGATTCCTAAGATATGGTTTCTTCTCATATTGCAGAGGCATACTGCCCAACTTAAAACTAAGCTAACTTATAAACTAAATACATACATACTTAATACTAAATACTTAATACTGAAGCGACCCATTGAGATTCCTAAGATAAGTTTCTTCTGATGTAGCGGGGCCAAGCTGCCCAACTTAGTACTAAGATAACTTATAAACTAAGTACTTATATACTAAATATTTAAATACTAAATTCTGAAGCGATCCATTGAGATTCCTAAGATATGGTTTCTTCTCATATTGCAGGGGCATACTGCCCATCTTAAAAGTAAGCTTAACCTAACTTATAAACTAGATCCTTTAGCGATCCATTGAAATTCCTAATATACGGTTTCTTCTGATATGGATGGGGCATACTGCCCAACTTACAACTAAGCTTAACCTAACTTATAAACTAGATATTTTAGCGATCCATTGAGATTCCTAAGATATGGTTTCTTCTCATATTGCAGAGGCATACTGCCCAACTTAAAACTAAGCTAACTTATAAACTAAATACATACATACTTAATACTAAATACTTAATACTGAAGCGACCCATTGAGATTCCTAAAATAAGTTTCTTCTGATGTAGCGGGGCCCAAATGCCCAACTTAGCACTAAGATAACTTATAAACTAAGTACTTATATACTAAATACTGAAGCGATTCATTGAGATTCCTAAGATATGGTTTCTTCTCTTATTGCGGGGGCATACTGCCCACCTTAAAGCTAAGTTTAACCTAACTTATAAACTACATCCTCTAGCGATCCATTGAAATTCCTAAGATATGGTTTCTTCTTTTATTGCTGGGGCATACTGCCCACCTTACAACTAAGCTTAACCTAACTTATAAACTAGATACTTTAGCGATCCATTGAGATTCCTAAGATATGGTATCTTCTCTTATTGCAGGTGGATACTGCCCACCTTAAAACTAAACTTAACCTAACTCATAAACTAGATATTTTGGCGATCCATTGAGATTCCTAAGATAAGTTTCTTCTGATGTAGCGGGGCTAAACTGCCCAACTTAGCACTAAGATAACTTATAAACTAAGTACTTATATACTAAATATTAAAATACTAAATACTGAAGCGATCCATTGAGATTCCTAAGATATGGTTTCTTCTCTTATAGCTGGGGCATATTGCCCACCTTACAACTAAGCTTAACCTAACTTATAAACTAGATATTTTAGCGATCCATTGAGATTCCTACGATATGGTTTCTTCTCATATTGCAGAGGCATACTGCCCAACTTAAAACTATGCTAACTTATAAACTAAATTCATACATACTTAATACTAAATACTTAATACTGAAGCGACCCATTGAGATTCCTAAGATAAGTTTCTTCTGATGTAGCGGGGCCAAGCTGCCCAACTTAGCACTAAGATAACTTATAAACTAAGTACTTATATACTAAATATTTAAATACTAAATTCTGAAGCGATCCATTGAGATTCCTAAGATATGGTTTCTTCTCTTATTGCGGGGGCATACTGCCCACCTTAAAGCTAAACTTAACCTAACTTATAAACTAGATACTTTAGCGATCCATTGAGATGCCTAAGATAAGTTTCTTCTGATGTAGCAGGGCCAAACTGGCCAACTTAGCACTAAGATAACTTATAAACTAAGTACTTATATACTAAACCTTTAAATACTAAATACTGAAGCGATCCATTGAGATTCCTAAGATATGGTTTCTTCTCATATTGCAGAGGCATACTGCCCAACTTAAAACTAAGCTAACTTATAAACTAAATACATACATACTTAATACTAAATACTTAATTCTGAAGCGATCCATTGAGATTCCTAAGATAAGTTTCTTCTGATGTAGCGGGGCCCAAATGCCCAACTTAGCACTAAGATAACTTATAAACTAAGTACTTATATACTAAATATTTAAATACTAAATACTGAAGCGATTCATTGAGATTCCTAAGATATGGTTTCTTCTTTTATTGCTGGGACATACTGCCCACCTTACAACTAAGCTTAACCTAACTTATAAACTAGATACTTTAGCGATCCATTGAGATTCCTATGATATGGTATCTTCTCTTATTGCAGGTGGATACTGCCCACCTTAAAACTAAGCTTAACCTAACTTATAAACTAGATATTTTGGCGATCCATTGAGATTCCTAAGATAAGTTTCTTCTGATGTAGTGGGGCCAAACTGCCCAATTTAGCACTAAGATAACTTATAAACTAAGTACTTATATACTAAATCTTTAAATACTAAATACTGAAGCGATCCATTGAGATTCCTAAGATATGGTTTCTTCTCATACTGCAGGGGCATACTGCCCATCTTAAAACTAAGCTTAACCTAACTTATAAACTAGATCCTTTAGCGATCCATTGAAATTCCTAATATACGGTTTCTTCAGTTATGGATGGAGCATACTGCCCAACTTACAACTAAGCTTAACCTAACTTATAAACTAGATATTTTAGCGATCCATTGAGATTCCTAAGATATGGTTTCTTCTCATATTGCAGAGGCATACTGCCCAACTTAAAACTAAGCTAACTTATAAACTAAATACATACTTACTTAATACTAAATACTTAATACTGAAGCGACCCATTGAGATTCCTAAGATAAGTTTCTTCTGATGTAGCGGGGCCAAACTGCCCAACTTAGCACTAAGATAACTTATAAACTAAGTACTTATATACTAAATATTTAAATACTAAATACTGAAGCGATCCATTGAGATTCCTAAGATATGGTTTCTTCTCTTATTGCGGGGGCATACTGCCCACCTTAAAGCTAAGCTTAACCTAACTTATAAACTACATCCTCTAGCGATCCATTGAAATTCCTAAGATATAGTTACATAGTTTATACTAAATGCTTCAACAGCTAACTAACTGTTCCGTCATATGTCGTATATAATTGTTCTAGAGATCACATATTATCGAAATACACCGCAAACCGATTCAGTTCCGTGGCCACACCGTATTACTTCCCGAACACGCTCCACGCCGAATAATTTTTTGAGCTCTTTAAAATTTTTAACTCGGACGGAGGATATTTAATACTGAATTCTTATCAAATTAATACGGATTTTCAAAATACCCGTATATCTGATTTTATCGTTGCCTAGAAGTTCCGCCAATACTAATATCACTAGTACGCGCTCCGTTTTATTCCCCACAGACATTTCTTAAATTATTTAGTTGCCCAGATATTAGTAGTATGGTACCATACTGTTAAAATATCGTATAACGTATTAGTGAACCCTAGAAAAATTAAGCCTCAAATTTAAGCTAGCAATTATTTTTTTATTAACATGGAATGATGTGAAAGGTGCAGAAAGTTTTAGAGGGATAAAAGACTAAAAGTGCATTTCTGGAAATTAGCATCAAAATCAGTTCTCTGAAATATTAATTTATTATAAGACTATGTTAATGACAATCTAATTTAAGTCTCCATTTTATTATTTGCATTAAATAACAACAAATAAAAATCAAATCGAGGCATTTGCATGGAGAAAGTTGCATCACTCTTTGAGTAAAGCTGGCCTAAGCCTACTCATAGATAATGCAATTATCTATTAAAATTAAATCTCACAACACCTGAGCTTCTTCATTAAATGTAAACTGATATGATGGCCTTTAAATGTACTTAAAACTATACCTACTTCTATAACTAATTCTTAAAACTACCTACTTTTATAAATAATTCTTAAAACTATACCTACTTCTACAACTAATTCTTAAAACTATACCTATTTCTACAACTATATCTTAAAACTACCTATTTTTATAACTAATTCTTAAAACTATACCTACTTCTATAACTAATTCTTAAAACTAGACCTACTTCTATATCTAATCCTTAAAACTATATCTATTTTTATAACTAATTGTTAAAACTACCTACTTTTATAACTAATACTTAAAACTATACCAACTTTTATAAATAATTCTTATAACTATACCTACTTCTACATGTTATTCTTAAAACTATACCTACTACTGCAACTAATTCTTAAAACTATACCTACATCTACATGTAATTCTTAACACTATACCTACTTCTATATCTAATACTTAAAACTATACCTATTTTTATAACTAATACTTAAAACTATACCTACTTTTATAAATAATTCTTATAACTATAACTACTTCTACATGTAATTCTTAAAACTATACCTACTTCTACAACTAATTCTTAAAACTATACCTATTTCTACAACTAATTCTTAAAACTACCTATTTTTATAACTAATTCTTAAAACTATACCTACTTCTATAACTAATTCTTAAAACTACCTACTTTTATAACTAATTCTTAAAACTACCTACTTTTATAACTAATTCTTAAAACTACCTACTTTTATAATTAATTCTTAAAACTACACCTACTTCTATATCTAATACTTAAAACTATACCTATTTTTATAACTAATTCTTAAAACTACCTACTTTTATAATTAATTCTTAAAACTATACCTATTTTTATAACTAATACTTAAAACTATACCTACTTTTATAAATAATTCTTATAACTATAACTACTTCTACATGTAATTCTTAAAACTATACCTACTTCTACAACTAATTCTTAAAACTATACCTATTTCTAACCCTAATTCTTAAAACTACCTATTTTTATAACTAATTCTTAAAACTATACCTACTTTTATAAATAATTCTTATAACTATAACTACTTCTACATGTAATTCTTAAAACTATACCTACTTCTACAACTAATTCTTAAAACTATACCTATTTCTACAACAAATTCTTAAAACTACCTATTTTTATAACTAATTCTTAAAACTATACCTACTTCTATATCTAATACTTAAAACTATACCTATTTTTATAACTAATTCTTAAAACTACCTACTTTTATAATTAATTCTTAAAACTATACCTACTTTTATATCTAATACTTAAAACTATACCTATTTTTATAACTAATTTTTAAAACTACCTACTTTTATAATTAATTCTTAAAACTATACCTACTTCTATATCTAATACTTAAAACTATACCTATTTTTATAACTAATTCTTGAAACTACCTACTTCTATATCTAATTCTTAAAACTGTACGTAGTATTTCTACAA
Organism: Rhodnius prolixus; assembly: GCF_049639745.1. Classification (NCBI taxonomy): domain Eukaryota; kingdom Metazoa; phylum Arthropoda; class Insecta; order Hemiptera; family Reduviidae; genus Rhodnius; species Rhodnius prolixus. The sequence continues at coordinate 4,318,389 of NW_027411583.1, read as the reverse complement.
CTAATTCTTACAACTATACCTATTTTTATAAATAATTCTTAAAACTACAACTACTTCTACAACTAATTCTTAATACTATACCTATTTCTACAACTAATTCTTAAAACTACCTAATTCTTAAAACTATACCTACTTCTATATCTAAAATTTAAAACTATACCTATTTTTATAACTAATTTTTAAAACTACCTACTTTTATGAATAATTCTTAATACTATACCTACTTTTATAATTAATTCTTAAAACTATACCTACTTTTATATCTAATACTTAAAACTATACCTATTTTTATAACTAATTTTTAAAACTACCTACTTTTATAATTAATTCTTAAAACTATACCTACTTCTATATCTAATACTTAAAACTATACCTATTTTTATAACTAATTCTTGAAACTACCTACTTCTATATCTAATTCTTAAAACTGTACGTAGTATTTCTACAACTAATTCTTACAACTATACCTATTTTTATAAATAATTCTTAAAACTACAACTACTTCTACAACTAATTCTTAATACTATACCTATTTCTACAACTAATTCTTAAAACTACCTAATTCTTAAAACTATACCTACTTCTATATCTAAAATTTAAAACTATACCTATTTTTATAACTAATTTTTAAAACTACCTACATTTATGAATAATTCTTAATACTATACCTACTTTTATAAATAATTCTTATAACTATACCTACTTCTACAACTAATTCTTAAAACTATACCTATTTCTACAACTAACTCTTAATACTACCTATTTTAATAACTAATTCTTAAAACTATACCTATTTTTATAACTAATTCTTAAAACTACCTGTTTTTATAACTAATTCTTATACCTACTATATCTAATTCTTAAAACTATACCTATATCTACAACTAATACTTAATTCATTATCTACTCTAATACTAAACTACAACTAAAACTAGCCATGTATCAGTTTTTATAGCCACTTATGATAAAGTAAATTCTTAAAACTCTGTTTTTTTACATGTATGAGAATTTGTTAATAAAAGAATATCCTAGTAAATAACCTATTAAATAATTTGTATAGTTTTAATATAGTTATCCCAAATGATACTGCACCAGATAATACTTTCATATTCTACAACTTTTAATTAAATTTGAAAAAAAAAGTGTGAAAAGTGTACTGTCTCTGTTAGCCTACTCCCGGGAGTAGTTGCCCAGGGAGCACCTCGAGGAGGTAGAGATCAGTTTTCGCTCCCCAAAAACCTCTATCTTAATAACAATAAGTTATAGGAATAACTTTCCTTATTAATGCAATGTACTAACTTAAAATCTCGATGATTGTTTTAGATCAACTTTAGGAAGTAATTAACTTACCCATTTCTCATTAAATCAACGATATTTACATCTTTCTTTTTATTTATTGCTTAACTCTAAAGTGAAGGTTGTCTTTCATATTGTGCGCTTTAAAATTATTTCAAAATCCAATCAATTGTAGTTTGTATCATGTTTCATTTGAATCCTTAATTGATTTTGTTTTAAACTATTTGAATTTCTATTAAAAATTTTTAATTTGCAGTTCTTATTGAATATAATAATAAATATTACTTACTTGTATTTTTTCCAAAATTTACTTAACCCCTGCGTATTCAGTTCAAGGTAGGTAAAGACAATCGCCTGTTTGGGGTGACTTGCTTCATAATTTGGATTATTGATTGTTTTAGTGTAGTGGTTAAGAAATGTTCCAAGGTAGAAAGCTATTTCAAGAGTGCAGTTACAAAAAATAAAAATAAATTAATTCAAAAATATTAATTTAAATGTGCTTAAGTGTCTGAAATGAATTTTAGAAATTGCTCAGATTATAAAAAAAAAATTTAAATAAAAATTAATTTCAAGTTAAAATGTAAAAATTAATAAAGTGAAATAGAAAAATAATTAAGGAAATACGAATGAATCATTGCTTGTCCAGGCATGCAAGATTCATTGGTCGACCACGTGCTAATTCAATTCTTTTAATTTTTTACTAAAAAAATATCTAAAACTCCGTAAATTTAATATAGTTGTATCACTTTATTAATTTTAACAAAAATTTGATTGAATTTAATTTAAAAAATAATAAAATCTTACTTACGTGAACAGCGTGGTTGTTCACTGGTCGGGAGCCCAATGGCAACTGACTGCAAAAATCCGTTAGTCGCCATATTTGAACTTACATTTTTTTATAAAATCAAATTTAAGCAAAATTCTGATTACATTTGATAAATAATAGTTAATTTAGATAAAAAAAATTATTTTCCCACAGTAATAATTGTTTCAAAGTCTTTTTTAAATAATTAATTTGGGACTACTTTATGACGTCACGTATAAAGCACGTGGACGTGCGGAAGAATACAAAAAGTAGTTCCAATTAAAAATTAATAATACTAATTATTTCCTTTTAAAAAATGTTAAAATTTTAAATGATTAAGTTGAATAAATTGTTAAAAAATTGATTTTTCACTAGAAATTATTTTTTAAGGTAAAAATGAGCACCTGTACTTCTGACCTTCTTTTGCTAATTCTTGAAAATCTGCTCGATAGATGTTCTTGAAATTTGGAATTTTAATAAAATAATAGGTAATGTTTATTAATAAATTAGTAGTAAAACGTAATATTTTATTTAAACGCTAGTTTACGAGTTAGACCTAGAGCTGAAGATGTACTCCAAAAGTGGTCTCAAAGTAAAATTTCAGAAAATGGTTTTCAATATAATTTATGTAATATTGCCTAAATAAGAAGTTCACAAAGTTTGAACAAAATCTTTGAAGCCGTTTTTAAGAAAATCCGAAATAACTACTTAACCTATTACCTACCCATATACCTGGCGAATTTCCATTAACCTACGAAATAACTTTATCTTTTAAGTTAATATTTGTATAAAATCTTCATTTCCTGTAATTCTACGTTAGCAGTAAGATCTTAATCTTGCATTGAAATTGTTTCTTATGTAAGCCTTAGAGTGGAAAAGCTAGTTACGTCAATATTCTTTCACAATGAAATTTTAGCTCGCAATTACTGATCATTTACGCTTTATAATTGAATTTGACATCATATTAAAGAATAATAGTTAAGTGTAGGCGGAAACTTTAACCTGTGAGCCATTTTCTAAAGAACTCAAACCAGCCTTTACACAATCTTCCTTTTTGCTGCATGTGCACTCTATCAGTTTCCTTTCTATTGGTTAATATTAATAAAAAAAACTAAATTTAGGTTTTACTTTTGTGGTTTACATGGTTTAAACATGCTATATTAAGCTTAAGAACAGTTAAGATCCTAAATGTGATGTTCACTTCACTAAGATAGCTCAAAAACCAATACTCAATACATACGTTCAACATTTACTTTTCTGATTCATCAATGTAGCAATTTTAGAGTAAATTAAGATATGTTTAACAATAATATACCACCTAGAATCCTGAATATTAATATAGCTACAAAGAATTGAGAATGTGGGATCTTATTTCGTTCAAAATACCTTCTAATTATGTGATCTACCATCATTTACAAGAACAGTAAGCAGACTAATATCTAATAAAGTTTCATAATAGTTACGAATTCTATGTAAATTTGTAATTTTTTATTTATACTTGTAAAATTTGGTGGAAAAGAGGTAGGTAGTTCTACCGCTCAATTCTGGTTCATCTTTTTACCAAAAATAGCTACAATTACACGGTTCATCATCAAACAAATCAATCTAAGCTTAAAAACAAAGATGAATTTGTGAATTATATTTGTAACAATAGTAAAAAAAACAGGTGAATTGTTCTAACGTTGAATTATTGTATAAGCATTTCTTTTTATTCGTATTTAACGACAAATTGTAAGCTTTACCAAAATCTTCTTATTGTAAGTTCTAAAGGGCAACATATTTAAATACAAATCGTGAATTTTAAATAAATATAGAATTATTTAATTCAAAGTATGAGGTGTGCCTCAAAATCAATTCTCTAAACGTTTTCAATAAAAATGAATGTTCTATTTGATAAAATACATAAATTTAATAAAATCTGGAGTTACTACAGTATGGAGTCATCTCCATAAATGTTTTATTAAACCTGAAAAATGAATTCTTGCAGAACCAAATGTTCTAAATCACACACAGTTTACAATATTTTACCATCTTGTTTATTTAAAGATGTTTTAGGGGCAACTAAAGCTTTAATAAAACTTCTGAGTTATCAAGAAGATTTGCAATAATGATGGAAGTAATAAAAATAAATAAGTAAATAGGATAAAATAGAACTGGGAACACCTAACTAGAGTATATAATCCTCCTGTAATTTGTCGCGCACCCAGAAAAAATGAATGAAATAGTAAATACAACTGTCGAAGCAGGGATCGCTTCAGGGTATAAGGAGAAATGTATTGTAAGAGCAACAAAGGGAATTTATCACGGTATTTACAGTCAAATGAATTATAATATTAATTACCTGAATACAAATTTGAAATTAAAAGATATCAGTATTGTAATGAAGTGTAGGGGCGCTCTAGTGAATTTGAATTGTAAGACATTACCAAAAATTGTAAATAAAATTATCAATCTTGAAATAATATTTCGAAGTGATTTTGATTCGCTGTTAAAGTGCAACCCGCCAGATTTAAATGTAAATATAAAATAAAGAAATATTTGGAATGAGATCCAATTAAAGTTTCTATTTATTTATGGAGTGGTAATTTACATTTTATCATAATTTTAACAAAACATTATTACGAATAAACTGGCCAGCGTAAGGGTCTGACATCTAATAAATTCTAAAAAATATTAATAAAAAATTAATGCAATAAAATTACTTAAATGATAACAATTGTTATAATAATTCCAGTAAGCACATGCTTTTTGAATGTTTCTAAATGGCTGAAATTACAAGCGGAAGAATGAATGAAATGTTGGGTACTTGCTGATTTTTGTATCTTTTGTCCTTTAATCAACCCATATACTTAACTTTTTGAACTGTAAGTTTATGCTAAAAGATAACAATGAAATCTTGAAGGCGACAAAGCACTTCAATTAAGTGATCAATTAATTTTGTGATTTACGAATCTAAACAATTGAACTTTATAGAATATTATAGGAAGTTTAATTATTTGAATATTTTATAACTACATACCCTGTTTGAATGCACTCTTGCATTATCCTTGCCACCTTTAGCATTAGTTGAGTCTTGCGTAACCTTCCATAAATTAATTTATATTACAATGCCATTTTTCTCGCTCGTTTTAATCAATAAACTATAGACAGGACCCACACCTTCAAAATTATCGATAGATTTTAATTAAAGTTCTTAAATTAATAGTCTTGCAAAATCATTTTTAATTATAAAAACAATTTCTTACCGCTTTAAATCTATGTGATCTGTTGTTACCTCCACCTTACGAATAGTAAGTTCTATGTAAAAATTTATATTATACTTATTTTCAAAAGCAAAAACGTTCTTTTCACAAACTAAGAGCAGGTTTGTTAAAATCTAAAGATCTAATAAGGGCGGCGGATTTCCCTCTAGCCTACACGTCCAATAATCAACAAAAACAATGGAATACAAACAACTACATGCCATTGACGCAATTAATAATATTATTATTATTATTACTACAAAACAAACCTTATTTCAAGAAAAGTTTTCCCATTAATATAATTCTTCCTTAGCTATAGCGCATAGCTTTCCAAGGAAGCTAGCAACACATGGATCACACTGGAAGAACGTTTGTTTGCAATCATCTCATCCACTGATCAATAGTGAATTAATAATAAAAATTACAACTAATTTTAGCGATTGCCTTCTTCACACATTTTTAAAAAATCGCCAAGGAAAATAGAGGTTGGTTCTAATATTAACATTTCTACTGAAAAATTCAAGCAAAATGTGCAGCACTATCACTTTCTTTCATGTTTTTGTGCTTCATAATTCATATGTGTCTTAATAAATAAGAAGCTACACTTAAAGATGAAGCATAATCATTTATTCCTGGACCAAGATCAAGCAGTATAGAATTAGGAAAAGGGCAGGACCGAATAAGTATTTATTAATAAGAAACAAAAATTACCAATTAGTTTGGTCTAGGCATAAGTTTTTTAAAAAATAATCATTAAGAAATTAAATGTTCTGTGATAAATGTTGAGTTACAAATAAATATTTATGGATTAAAAACTTATTTTTTTATTTTATCCACTGAAATGATTATTAAAATATACTTACGACTTTTTATCATAACATCGAACACATGGTTTCAGAGAAAGAACACATTTTATTTGTGGGTGTCACTTTAAAGTAGACTTAATGCCACCATTAGACAGGTAACACAGGCCTCGTAAAAAAACAGTTACTTTTTAACAGAGAAATAGGACAATCAAACAACCAGTTTACAAATGTGGAACAAACGTAACGAAAACAGCAAGACGAGAAGGCAGCATATGATGTCTTGCCTCCCTCTCAGAAACCCTTGAAAAAAGAAAAGCTATTTGGTTCTATATAATCTACTAGATAGAAAATACTTTCCAAAATGTTCAAGTATAAAAATAATTAAAACTGTCCGGTAGAACAGTTTTATAAGAGTTGATCGTCAAAAAGTTCACGAAAAAGCGTAAGTTGAAAAACACCTAACTTTAATCATTTTTTTCACTTCTATAAAAGATAAAAAGTCCCTTTTTTTTTATACATATAATATACTGCAAATCCTGGAAAGTCAACTATATTCTTAGAGTACCTACATGAAAACTAGTGGTGTCTCCTTAATCAAAATTGGTATGTTTTCACTGCATTAGAAACCAGTTGAAACTCTTAATGAAACTGAACTAATAGACAAAAATCAATTAACTGTCAACCAAGAAATGGGTTTACATTATGCAAATTAAGGCAGTGAAAAACCAGCAAAGAATCATGAAAATATTACCATGCGCAGAAAACGTTATAACAACTTAGAAACATCTCAAAAGGAGCAAAATGTGATATATGATTCAAATTCTGGCTTTAGACCAAGATCTTGTAAAAAGCTATTTATAAGGGCTTTATTGAATAGTATTTAGAGATAAACTCTTAAAAAAGAATATATGGGCGAATTAATTTTCATGCTTTTAGAAGAATGTTATCCTTAGAGATGGAACAAATTCTTGTGGTGCTGCTTATAACTAATCTTTTCAGAAACACATTTCTTTTAATAATAATTTATTTTACCTTAAATTATTGGTATTATTGCATTGATTTTTTTTTCACTTTGTTAAATAAACCAGTAAACTAATAATTCAAATAAGTTTTGTTAATGTACACAACAAATAAACACCCCCTGCTCATCGTACACAAGACTTCAACCATGGAACCGACTGGTTAACTAAAACAGAAGGTTAAACTAAATATTAACCGTCCCGAAGAATACCGATACTTGCCGACTACATTCGTGTAGATGTAGTAGCAAGTGAAACAGATAGTGGAAGGTAACAGCCGGCTAAGGCAGCATGGGTTCTGACCCATGTAATATCTTTGTGTTAGTGACTACTTTTCTCGGAATTACCTCACTAACACTAAGATCTTACGTGGGTCAGAACCCCGGCTGCCTTAGCCGCCTGTTACCTTCCACTACCTGTTTCACATACAACTGTACGAATATAGTCGGCTATTATCGATAATCTTCGGTCAAGTTGATTTTATTTAATTCAACCATCTCCTTTAGTTTACTAGTTGTGAAAAGGAGACAGTAACTACTAGCGCTCACTTGTATTTAGGTTACTAAGTGCATAACTACTAATTAAAAATAAATTATTATTTTATCTCAATATTATTCCAGTTACTTTACCAACTATGATTTTAATATAAATAATTCCATTTCAACCCAGATAATACTTTTAACATTTCACTTATTGCACTAAAAGAAAAACTGCTGATTATGATGTAATCAGCTCTTAGGTTTTTTTAGTATTTACTTTCCTAAAGTAAGTTTTAAAAAAATCAAGAGCGCTACGTCGAGGAAAATTAGAATAACTACTTACTGCACATTAAAGTGACTGACTTGAGAGAATAAGGAATAAATTAGATTGAATTTAATAATCTTTTGTATTCAGTTTTTCAAGGGAAAAAAGCAGGGAAACTGGAAAGGTAAAACTATGAAATATTTTGTATTTTTCCTTTTTTTTCTGAATCTCTGTATCCAAAAATAACCCGTATAAAATACGATTGGCATAAAAAGATAATGTTAGAAACAGAAAATAAAAAATTTACTAGTAAAGATTTTCTATTTTTCCCTTCTTTTTTTTTTTAATCTTTACATGCAAAATTCAGCCCACCTAATAAGTGTAGTATACGCCTGCTATAAACATACAATGTTGGAAAAAGAAAATAAGGAATTTCCAGCAAAACTAATGAAGATTTCCTATTTTTTCGATAAAGTTAATGAAGATTTTCCTGTTTTGTAAAGTTAAATGATTTATTAATTCCCCAAGACGCTTAAATCGGTAGTAGGACTATTATAACAGTGAGACCAGAGATATTTTACTCATTGTGCCCGAATAAATTGGCGTTATTTTATAAAAATTAACATTGCACCGAAATGAAATTGATTAAGAACATTAATTCATTCCCAAAATATCGTTATAAAATAAAAAAACTCACGTTAACATTTCGATCTACATGTATAGTACTCTTTAAGTTAGTGAAAATCGTAATTTTAAAGATGTCTACCCAGCTCCTCTCATCAGAATTTCTTTTAGACCGATCTTCCTGGAAAAATGTTTCCAATACACGTTGAAGGCCACATGAGTTTTATATAAAAGGTCAATTTTTTTTATAGTTGTAGGATTTAAATCTCTAGATTATAGTCAGGTTTCTACTAGAATCAATACATCAATTTATTAATTTTCAGCTTCTAGTGATTTTCCATTTTTCGAGATATTTTATTCACACATACTCACAAGGGTTATTTTCTAAAGCCACATTTTCTGACTCAAGATCCTCAAAAGGACCTTACCGAGAAAATTCCATATCCAAAAATTGAATGGTCGTAATACTTTTACTAAAAGTAAAAGGAAGTGGGGAAAAAAATGAACAAATCAGGAATGCTGCTGCAGGAAAAGGAAATAAGACGAAGTAATAAAACAAAAGAAGAAATTATTACAAACAATTTAATATATATGATGTTTATATTTAATAGGTATAAAAAGCAACAATATATATAATAATGACTACAATATTTCAGGTGAATATAAAATAAAAAACTTTTTAATTATAGAAAATATGTATAAAAAAGGACTTCTTTAGAAAAAAAAAAAATTATTTTTGTTCTCTCACTTTCTCGAAAAATTATAAATTAAGCTTACGAAATAATTAACGGGAGAAAATGTGGCATTTTTTGCCTTCTTCACAAAGGGGTTACCACCATAAAGTTTCTAATAGAAAAAATTATGAAGTAAAAAGTTTAAAAAAATGTTTTTCATTATAAACAATGAAAATATTTTTTCAAAAATATTTACATACAGAAAGAACAAAATACCAACCCCTTTTATACCTTTTTTTTTTTTTTTTTTTTTTTTCACTTTCTTGTAAACCAAAAAAGTAATGAAGTTTACAAAATTTATTATATTACCTACAGAAACTTTAATTTACCCCATCTTTTATTTTGTATTTATTCTGTGTTCATAGAAAAAATTGTGATACTTGATTTAGATGTTTCTCACCTTAATTTATTAATTTCACAACAATGAAATTGTTTCCTTAAAAAGAAATAAATCAATGACTGAAATATGTATAAATATAATTTATAATATATTGTTTAAGAATAATTAGTTTCTTTTTTGTGTGTAGTTAGAATGATTATTTACATAAATTATAATAAAGTGATATATTTATTAATTATTTAGGAGGAAAAATTGTGAAAAATTAATTTTTGTTTTCTGTACACAATTCCCTAGAAATATTGTAATAAAAAAAAAATATACATATATGATAAATTCTTCTGAATTAACTATAAATATATACAAAAAAAAAAAAAATCGTTTAATTATTTTTAAAATTTGTTTTAAATAAAACGAAATTATTTGAGCAATAAAATATTGGGGGAGTGGCTAAAAAAAAAGGCGCTGAAGAAAGATGTATGCGTTGTTTCTGTTGAGAGTAAGAAATATTATTTGAAACACAATTTTAGATATGGGTTGAAACACTTTCTTGACATTGCTAAGTGTTTGTAAAGGTTAAAGCGCGTCATTTTACAAGTAGAGGAATCTAAAAAAAAAGAAATCTGTTTTGAAGGAGGGGGCAAGTGAATTGCGAATATTGTGGGTCTGTTTTTCATCATTCAAACTCGTCTATTTAATATATTTCTACAAAACCGTGAGGCTGCTTTTCGGAAGACTCTTACTCTTCATTAAAAACCACTGCGGGTTTAAGAAGCAAGTGCATGCATCAATGGGCCTGGATATCCTGCAACAGAAAGGAGAGAAAGCAATATATCACGTATTGGGTCATTGTAACTGAAATTGCATGACCGAAATTTCGGCTCCTCGGGGATGTAACAATGAATCGGTCATTTACAGCTTAATCCAGCAGCCTCTAATCACACTCCCACGTGTTATCAAACATACATTTATGGCCGAAGCGAGTACTAATCAAATGAAGAGAATTGAAATAGGTTGATCAAAGGGGTGACACTACAACAGACGAGAATAAGCTAACTTGGCCGTTCTCCAGGAATCTGTCAACAATTGCTAAAACAAAGTACTTTCTAACTTCTAAGTTCTAAAAAAAAAAAAAAAGCATTAGTTTTCCAAATTTGTCTCCACGCTGCTAGACTTTTGGATCTCTTTCAACCAAGCTAGCAAAGAGTTGCCACATTACGAAGCTCCCCAGATTGCAAGCTACTTTAATAAGAAAATTAAATTCAATATGAACTACGCGCCTTCAAAGAATTGTGTAAAATAAAAAAATTATTAAGAACACATAAAAAACAAAAATTGTCCACAACCCAAATTTTAATATTAAATATTATTACTCTTTTTTTTTCCTTTCAAGACTATTATTTCTTTACTAATTAATTGAATCTAAAAATCCGTCGATTTGTATTTTTTAATAGAAAAGATCAGGCACAATAACATGTAAACATTTTTTTTTATTTATTGTGTTTTTTTCTTTAATGTGCAATTAAAGCCGATGAAGTAATTTAAATGTTAAGATGAGCTTAAATTTTATAACAATTTACTAAAGAGAGCTTTAAAATAGGGGGAATTAATTACATCTACAACTATACATAACGATTAATCATCAAAGAAGAACAAGTTTGAGTTGAAAAGTTTAAGGCTGTGCTAGGAATAAATTATTGTATTCTGGTAAATGGAAAAACAATTATTATTCTTCGTTCAGGTAAGAAATATGATTATATAAATCGATTAATAGTAAAGTATGTTCAGTAAAACTAAAATTTAACTCAATTTCTTCTTAATTATAAAGATTTAGAATTTTCAGATATGCAGTTTCAAATATTTCTTAACAAATATAAGGTGAATTGACCCAATTCCTGAATCGCGATTAGCATTCATTACACATTTTACTTTAAACCACACAAAGAATAGGTATTTCAATGGAAACACACCTACAACAGTTACAAGGATTTTACTACTTTGTTGATAACTCTACCGCTTTGCGTGTTAACTGATAACTAAAAAAAAAGAAGAGATATCGGATTAAAAATATTGCAAAAACTTAAGAGCATTTATCAAATGGAGAAACCAATAAAGAGAACTTGGTAGAAATCTTCACCATTATGTTATCATTGTCGAGGAGCTGCCCATCTTAAAAGAAGTGTGATATGGTCATGGATATAACATAAACAGGATGCAGAAGGAAGGCGGTAATACATGTTTAGAAAACCAGGTATTCTGAAAACACAATTATTTGATCGGATACCTTTCTGTGGGCGAAAGGCAAATGCCCAATACCAGTCCAATAATAATAATATATGGCAGGAGTTTTCACGAACCATTGACTAAAACTCCGACACACATAAATACTCTTGCACAAAATGGAAGACTAGTTTTCCTCTAGAAAGCATCAAAACATCGGCTTCTAAATTAAAACAAATTCTTCGCAGGAAAGCAAACCTTTTAACAGATGGAAGAAAAAATAAATAAATAAAATAAAACAAATTCACTAGGGGTGGGGGGGGGGAATTATGAGGGTATTTCGAGATGTGGGTCAAAAAAGCCTCATGATAATCTTCCTCTCTTCCTTACTGATAATACACAGCAACAGAAATTTCATTCTAAAAAGTTCCATTCAAGACTTATATACATATATACTATATACAGGGTGATCCATTTAAAACGCACCAATTGCTAATAACTTTTTAGAAAAGCGGAATTTCGAAAAAACCCACGAAGTAAACTATATGTTTTTTTGGTCTAGTTTCCAAATGTTTCACCCCCGATGCTGTATCTTCATTTTTGGCGGAGTTATTTAAAGTTTTGACAATGATTATAAAAACCAGTGGTCTTTATGACAATGATTATAACCAGTGGTCCTTATGAAACCCCAATCGGGTTTTTAGCCGTAACTCCGCCAAAAATAAAGATACAGCATCGGGGGTGAAACATTTGGAAACTAGACCAAAAAAACATATAGTTTACTTCGTAAGTTTTTTCGAAATTCCGCTTTCCTAAAAAGTTATTAGCGATTGGTGCGTTTTAAATGGATCACCCTGTATAAATCAATGGTGGATACGTAATCAGAGTTTTAGTAAATACGCTGGTGCAGGGGGATTCGCTTATCTTACAAGTTTTTTTTTCTTTTCTCTACGCTTGTTAACAACGTTCAAGAATTGGGACGTACAAAAACCAATTCATTAAACAATAGTAAGGTGAATTTTACAAACATTAGGGCAAAGATTGCAAGTATGTCAACATAAAATGAATAAAATTTACATAAAATAAAATTACACAGACAAAATTAATTATTAATAGTAATGATAGACTAGCAGATAGATACAATTCCACATAATTTTATGTTTTAATAAAATTTGTTTCCTTTATTACTTTTGATCGCATAATGCCCTAGATTAAAAAAAAAAAAACTATGAGACAATGTGAAAATATTTCTTTACTTTTACCACGTACAACTTTAAATAGAAAAGATGGGTTATCGATTTATTTATTCGAGTGTTCTAATAATTATTACATAATTAAAAAATAAAAATGTACAGTTATAAAAAAAAATTTGTAAAATTAATATTTTTTAAAAAGAAAAATTAAGCAGAAATTTTTAGGAATGCAATTTTATTTATTTTAATGGTGTTTTTTATTTTTTGAAATTTTTTGAGCTACTAAATGTAAAATTTTGTGAAAATCCAGTATTTGTTTTTTCAAAATTCCGAAATAAGGGCACAAAATTTATCATTACCTCTTAAGTATTAAGAACAAAGGAAAAAATAGTACAAACAGAAATAATGAAACAAATAAAACCTAATTCCACATTAGAAGGCACAGTCTTTCTTAAAAAATTTCTACAACACAGTTCTATTTTTCTTCTTCATCATTACTAAGATTAAACAAAAACTTTAATTAATATTTACTGGGAAAAATTCTTCATTAATTCAACAATTAATTACTTTATTCACACTTAATACAAAACACCAACATTCTTTGTATTCAATTTAAAAAAAAAAAAAATTATTTGCTACATTCAAGGAATTTATTATTATTTTTTTTAAGAGGAATGTGATTTTATGTATATATATACCTTTTTGTTTTTATTATTAATTAAGTCCTGTGCCCTTATTTATTAATTTATTTTGAAGCTAACACTTTTTTTTTACGATTTTTATTTTATATTGCTACATCACTACTTAACTAAATAGCATTACATAAATTATTGATTTTTTTTCTTCTTGATTTTTGTTATTATTCAATTATTTTTGTTTTAAAGTTTATTTGAAATAAACAAAAAATAATTTGATAAAAAATAATATTTCACGGGAATTGCACCTAAAGATTATATAAAGTCCCCAAACACTATAAAAATTAATAAACATTTGTTTTTAGTATGAAGAAAATAATACCTTTTTTTTTTTTTTTTTTTTTAGATTTATTCCAAGAGTCTATATTTCAAGTTATAGTCTAGTGGAACTAAAAGAATTCTGGGTGTTATTGGGAAATTTTTTTTAGTAATTAATTACCCAAAATTTTAGATAATACAATTTATACTGGGTGACCTTTAAGTATAATAACATGCTATATTCTTAATAATAAAAAGATAGGTCAGACAACATGGAATTAAACATTGAACATATCACTTGTACTAAATCCTGAATAATGGCTGATATCTTTTACAAATTATAACTAAAATTTTGGAACATTTGTTTATAGAATCAAAGAAGTAAAATTTAAACACGTACATACGCAAACTGATCACTTTTAACAGCATTGATAATAAACCCAAACTCATATTAATAATGTACCCATTATTATATGAAAAATAATAATAAAATCTGTGTATTGTAATATTATTATTATATTTACTATACAAATATTTATTTATTTATAATTTATAGTGTTTGGTTTCATAAATATTTATAAGTAAAAAAGTATTATTGAAAAAATATCACATCCATACTGTGGGCGTCAATAGTGATGACACTTCTATATATTAATAAAAATAACGAAACACAAGAAGAGAAATAAATGGCAATCCTCCCAAAATTGCCAGAACAATTTATTTATATATAATTATATTTAATAAGATTTTACAATAAATAACAATAATTATAGTGATAAAAAGAAAATTCAAAGATGGAAACAAAGCTTTCTTTATTTTTATTTTATTTATTTTTTTTTGTCTTGCAAGTGTTAGCAACCTTTATGCATTTTTAATAATGTATTGTTTTATATATGTATTATTTTCAATTAATTTACTTTATTTATCAGATCAATTTAAAAAAATAAGATAGAAAGAAAAAATGAAAAGGAAATTGTTGGTTTTTTTTAGTACAAGCTAAGATCGCCTTTTTTAATAAACAAAATATAAAACGAAATAACAGATTTTTTTGGCACTTTATAAAAAAATGATTCCATTGTTTTTTTTTTTTTCTTTCTTTCTTGACTTTAGGGGCACAAAGAGAACAGTATTTTTTTAAAAAATAGATTCAATAACTGCTCTCTTTTTTTACCATACATCATGTATCTTTATTATTCGTATATTTTTATTATTTTTTTTACATACAAACGTTCGTATGTCTATTTTTTTTTTTTGTATTTATAATATTTATATGTATATATATATATAAAGAAGAAATTAAATTTATAAAGTTGGAGCTATTCATTAAGTGTGGTAACAAAGCGTTGTATGTGATGTCATAAATACGGCTGTTACTAACGCTCCAAAACTTTATAAATATTAGTGGCGATACTCCTGAAATTAATATGATTAAAAATGTAATTATTAGAATTAATATTTTTAAAAAAATAAGGATATTTTGTAAACTTCTATCTTAAATTTGTTACAAGGATAAAAATTTAGGTACACTTAGAGCCGCCATTCTTAGATTTTTCTCGCGAACGACTTAGCATCTTTCCCGTTTACACAAAAGAGCAATCAACTACAAATAAACTGCTAATTACTTTAATCGTTCCAATTGTTATGTTCGCTTAGTGCTGAAAAGAATGAATGAAAGCGCACAACAAATGTTTTAACTCTATGGAATGTTGAAATCTGTTAGCATAAATGCCATTGATTTTAGCTAATCTACACATTTAATTTCAAAGCTTCAAATAATACCTACTCAAAATAAATTTAACGAAATACCAGAGATCTGTGGCAATTTCTTTTAAAAATAATGAAAAATTGAAAAAAAAAAAAAATCCAACACAACTGACCTTGGATTTCGAATCACCAATTTGCCATTCCTGGTTTGTTCAACGTCATAAAATATATTTGGCAAGAAGAACCACCCTTTGCAGATGAGAAAAATACCTTTAAAAAAAAAAAAAAAAAAAAAAAAAGCGTTAAAATAAAAATTGAAAGATAAAATTCTTCATGAGCCGTTTATTTTGAAAGTGGGGCAAGTCCATTTTTGAAAAAAATGAAGATAATGGTAATTATAGATAAAACTTAGTATGATCTTTTTATCTGTTAACAATTTAGAGTAAAAAAAAATGCATAATCCTAATATTTGGGAGATGAAAGTTTTAGCTCTTAACAATATTGTAAATATGTTTAATTTGAAAATGGTGCAAGTCCATCTTAGGTTGAAATTATTTAACCTTACAGCCAAATTTAACTCCGGTTGCTGTATGCTGAAGCAAATGTGATGGTTCATGTCTTATCTATCTATCATTGATATTGGTTATCGGTGATTGTACAGTATTTCATAAAATTTATTATTATTTAATAATAATAAGTACATCTTAATTTTTGTAATAACACCAACATCGGGTAATTTTAGTACTATTGGCTCTGAAAAACTGTAAATTGTATAACTTTCGACTTATATTATCGGCTATCAAGTAAGTTGTGTTGTTTTGTGCTCGGTGTACGAAAAAAGTTTCATTATTTGAAAATTAATAACGGATTGTGGTTTATTTTATAAAAAGAAAAAAATGGTTGAAACCTATTACAACGGTAATTATAACTCTGATGCATCTGAAAGTGAATTTGATAGGTAACAAAAATAAAATGAAAATACTTTTCTAGGTAATAACGCCATTTCAATAAAATCCTCGTTTGTAAGTAATTTTATTATTTTTATTATGTTTGTAGAAATAAGACCCATGACAATAGGTAATAAAAGAAGACTCTTGGAATCAGAATCTGAATACGAAGGCAATTCAGACCAAAATGATTCAAAAAAGAAGAAGAAAAGTTGAACTCTTGATTAGTATTTTGTAAAATATGAAATATTATCCATTTAAATCAACGATTACAATAATTCATTAATTTTGAAAGTGAGGCAAGTCCATTTAGTTATAATAAAACCTTTATTTTTCTTAGCCAGCACTATAAACACTATTGGATTAAAAACTTACATTATCTTATACCACAAAATACAACAAATATGTCTATTAATATTTACCAATATTTTTAAATTTATTGAAACGCAAAACCTTAAATAGCTCGAAATAACAAAAAATGGACTTGCCCCACTTTCAAAATAAAAGGCACATATAAATAATTTTTATAAAATTGTTCTTACCTTATCATTTCTTTCGCAAAGGAATTTGAGTCTTTGGGCCTTTTTATGCATAAATACACCATCTAGATGACCAGTCTCTACACTTCTAATTTCTATAGCTTTATTGCCCCAACCCATTATCTGTCCAGTACCAATATATGCTACTGAGGTGGGCATTTCTCCCCATTGCAATACGATATTCTTAGAAACCTATTTACAAAAACAAAAAACGTATTTTTAAAGTTAACATTTCGAATTATTGTAACAAAAAAAAATCTTTAAAATATAAATATTTTAAAAATTTAAATATCAACTTACTTTTCCATAAGTATTTACATATACTCCTTCATTATCGTAACATAAAAGAAGTTGCATACCATTAGAATTTGGTAGCGGAACTATACAGTGTGGACTTATTGGCCCTTGCGTCTGGAAACACGAGAGAAGCTTTGTACGTTAAAAAAATAAAGAAGATACTGACAAACATCTGGTTGTTAGATACACACCAGACATAATGACATAATCAATTTCTCTTTAAATAATAGAAAACTGAAAAATAACTTTTGTCTACGTAAAATTAAAATTAATGCCATAGGTAAACTAATAAATATCTTAGATGGAAGATTTGCGAGGAATCGGTCAAATAAAACAACTCATCTTTTTGCCAACGTTTCGACAAATATATTGTCCTCTTCAGTAGCCAATTGCTACAATTTTATCTTTAAAAAATAAATAGATATCCAAAATTTTGTACATAATTATTGCTGTTTTTTTTTTTTTAAATTTACTTCAAATCTTTTGGTTATTTGTTATTTAGTTCATAAGGGTTATTTGGTTTCTCCTGTGTTTTGTGTTTAACGGTTTTTGTTGTTTAAAGAAATTTCCCAATATTTATTTATTTTTTTATTTTATTTATTTATAATGCTTTATAGAAATTACATTCTGTAGCAAAGAGCAAGAGAGTTGGCCTCTGCTAAACAATAAAAAATACATTGGAAACAAAGATAAAATAAAATACAAAAAATAATGAAATTTACATAAGAAACAAAAATATAAATATTACAAGAGCAAAAAACAAAAATTCAAATGACAATATTAATTAGTGTTGGTGCTAATCCCTTCATATAATTAAGTGGTTACTGAAAATTCAAATTTATTTCTAGAAAGAGATATCCTTATAGCTACCAAAAATACAGTTAACAAATTTTAATCTCTCATCCAACGCGCCTGCCAAATAATAAAAAATACTTTTCAATTTTAAATTGTCAACAATATCAAATAGTGAGAGGAAGGGATCAGAACTGGCAATTAAATACTTGTGAAGCCATTTCTCCCTTAACTTTCCATAATAAGAACAGCTTAGGACAAAATGTGAAACATCATCTTTTTGATTACTAAAACAAGTAAAACAGGTTCTATTAGGATAGAAATGGTGTTTCACACCATTGTACAGAACGGTTGGATACTTATTGCTAATTACTCTAAACTGAACAATTACTTTGGTCATAACAAAATTACAATTAAGATTAATAAGCGCATTATTCTGCCCTAGAGCACATAATAATCGGTAATTTGGATTGTATGTTGAGTTGATTACCACATCGATATCCCTACTGAAACTATTATTAGAAAATTTTAAATTGAGGTCTTTTAGATGACAACTATCCGCGTATTGCATCTGCCATACGTCCTGAGCTCCAATGGAGAACAGTAGGTCCCTCAGGGAACCAGCCCAATTAAAGGGAACATCAGAGTTAGGCAAAAGTTCCACAAGTCTGGAATAACACTTTCTCAGCAAAGAATCGTTATCCGCGGATAGCAATTTAACCCAGAATTTCAAAACTCTACTAAAGACTCTGACCTTAATGTGGAGACACTCAGATTCGAGGCGGACATAACTATCAGGTGTGTGAAGTGGAAGATTCAGGAGCAACTTCAAAAATTTTAACTGAACGCGTTCAACTTGAGCAAAATAATTTAGCGCCCAGATTTCTGAGGAGTATAAGAGCACGGAAGAGATCATACTGTTATAAAGAAGCATTTTAGATTTCCAACTGTCAGATTTGTAATATGATAGAACGTTTAAAACTCTTGGTATCGCAACAGAGCTCTTGGAAACAAAAAACTCGCATGCTAATCTGAATTTGCCCGAGGAAGCAAGAGGTACACCTAGGTATGTGAAGTTACTTCTAACTTTTATTGGGATACCATTATATGTAAAAGAGGAGTGTTTCCTGATGCGGCCAGCTCTGTTAAATGGTACTATAACTGTTTTTGAGGTATTCACTACAAGCTCATTTCTTTCGCAGTACTTAGCCAGTAACGAAAGTTTAAATTGGGCATCATGCCACGAATATGCAAAGATAGCCAGATCATCGGCGTACAGCAACATCAGCAGGTCTGACTCGTTATTGATGCTAATACCAGTAGCCCCATTAGAACGGAAAAAGTCCACAATGTCACTAATAAAGAGTGAGAATAGCAGAGGACTGAGCTTTTCCCCCTGAAGAACCCCTCTATCGACCTTTATTTTCCTAGATTGAGTGGCTTGTTGATCAATGAAAACAACAGCATTATCATAAATTTTTTTAATCAATCTTATACATTTCGAACTAATTCCTAGATCAAATAGCTTAAGCCAAAGAAGGTCATGGGACACAGAGTCAAAGGCTTTCATAAAATCTACAAAGATGACCCATACTTGACTGTTTTTCAACCTTAACTGAATATTAATTGCAGAGTTCAGAACAAAAATAGCATCAACGCAACTCTTGCCGGCTCTAAAGCCGTATTGTTCTATAGGTAGCACCTCATTCGATTCAACCCAACTACTAAGTCGATTATTTAAAATTTTTGTAAAAATCTTTGTAATACAATTTACAAGGGCAATACCCCTGTAGTTCTCAGGTAGTTCGGGGTTCCCTTTTTTAAAAATCGGATTTAGCTTGATGACACTCCAGGCTTCAGGTACCGTTTCACTTTCCCAAACTACATTTAGGAGATGCAAAAGGTAGTGAACCCAGCTAGCAGGCAGAGTCCTAAAACACTCGGTAGGAATCAAGTCAGGGCCAGGTGACCTGCCACTCCTGCCAGAATCCATACTGTCGACAAGCTCCTCCAAGGTGATATGCGAATCAAGACTCTCGACTGAAACGCCATAAAAATGGACCGATTCTAAAGGGTTCGGGGAATTAGCTCGAAATAAGTTAGTATAAAATTGCTCCCAAGTTGCAACATCTAAACTACTGACTTGAGGTTTCCTATTTAAGGCCTTCACTAGATTCCAGAATTGCTTGGAATTATTTATATTCATGAAATCAGCCCTCAATTTATTCTTAAATATTTCTTTCTCCTGTCTAATAATTTTTTTATATTGATTCTTAGCATTCAAGTAGAGTTCAAACAACTCTCCCTCAAAACCATCCCTTCTACATTTTCTATGAATAGAGTTAAAACATTTTTTTGCGGCTCTGCAGTTCCTATTAAACCAAGGTTTGCTGCATGCAGACCTATTAGAAAAATGTTTTTCTTTAATAATTCCTGAATTTCTAGCTGCAACGTTCATTGTATCAATCAAGTTGCTATTTAGAATTTCCACAGAGTCACTGAAGACATTTATATTGACAGAATGATCCAACAGATAGTAAAAGTTTATTAAATTTTCTGGAGATAAGTCCAAAATTAAAAAGCTATTAACAGGTATTCGCCTAGTATCCTTAGAGAAGGCAGATATCCCCGGCTCGCTATATGTCAAAGAGCACAGAAAGTGGTCCGAGAAGGAAGAATTATCATTGACCTTAAAATCGAGACAACAGTTCAGTGCCAAATGATTGACCCATGTCAGATCTATGGTGCTCTTTCCCTGGGGGCCGACGAAAGTGTACCGGCCTGGAGAGTCGCTGGGAGATCTGCCATTACACAATAGTAGGCCCAACTCTTCCATATGTTGTATCAGACAGCGACCCCTCGTGTCCAACTTATCATCCATCGAAGATCTAACACCAGTAAAGAAAGAATCATCAAAAAGGTCATTATCCAAACTATTACCATTACCAACTCTAATGTTAAAGTCCCCAGCTAGGATAAATTTATCATTAACATAACTTACCATCAAGTTATATAGAGTATCATTAATAAATTTTACTATTACATCAAAATTCAGATTAGGTGAAAAATATAAGTATCCAACAATTATGAAGCCAGACAAAAATGACATCCTCAGGAAGATCCAGTTTTCATTAGACTCAATTAAGACAATATTATTGAACACACTGTTTTTATTTATTGTATTTACTCTTTTGTTGTAATTAGTCTATTGTATCTGTCCAATTGTAATTACCAAAATTCCCGTGTAAGTCCCGCTATATCTGTATATACTATATATACCTGCTTCTCCATTTCTGGCTCTTAGTTGCTGTAACTTAACCAACCCGCATAGCCACGTAAGTTTTAATAATTATAAAAAAATTTATTGTATTTTACAGTTTATGTTTATATTACTGCTTTTTACTGTTTTTTCTATGTTACTGACTCTGTAAATTGTTTTGTATTTGTAATATCCAGGCCCTGAAGAGGACAATATATTTTCGAAACGTTGGCAAAAAAACGAGTTGTTTTATTTGACCGATTCCTCGCAAATCTTCCATCCTAAGTTTAACAATTTGCGGTCACGAAACCAATATATTCATACTAATAAATATCACACACATATTTCTAGAGTTAACTAAAAATAATACATACGTTACATACATGTTTAGGTAAATAAATGTCGTACACCGAGGCAGAATCCAGATCAACCGCATGAAAACCATCAGCTGATCCGTAGATTACTTTCAGTCTTGTACCTTCTTCAATTGTTAAATCGACCAATAACGGACGGTGGGCTAGCTCTCCGAATGACTATTAAATAAAATAATTGAACATATCATATTATCAACATATCTTAAATGCAACCTAATTTTTTATTCTCTTAAATATTTACCTTAAAAGCCATAAATTTATGATAAGGTTTAGGAGCCCACGCATAGATTTCAATGGAATCTTTCAAGGCTATAACAAGGAACTTTATCCGTTCGTATTTGACTATTTTAAAATGAACAGCACCTTGTAGATCTCCAACATTGATCCATCCATTTCTCCTTTCAACTTGCTGTATCAATAATCAAAAGTTTAAATCGTAGATTTTCATAAAAATATTTACTAGTTAAACTTAATTGAAACAGTATAATTACTGTTTTAAAATACTAACCTCGCTTACACCATCTGTTCTTAAGATTTTACCCTTGAGCCAAGACAGATAGTATACTCTGACCCTATTTTTCTTGCCTGATACAGTTACTAAAATATTCTGCCCTTCCAGTACTTCCATTTGCTGAAACCTTCTTCTAGATATAAGTTGATATACTTTACCTTGTCCACTTCTGTCTAATAACATTAGTCCAGTTTCTGTACCAATCAGAAGGTTTACACCTGCCAGGACATGGTAAAATTTATTAAAATGGGTTTTTAATGTTTTCATGTTTAGAGCTTTCTGTAAAAAATAGAATAGGCATCGCCTCAATACACATAGGCATAGAGCGAGGATGAATAAGAACTAGATCAATTATTTTATTGGTTCAATAGTTGAGGAGCCAGTTTAAGCAATGCTGGAAGCAAACTATTGTCCATGGTTGCGGACTCAAAAATCATGTTTCTTGATATTTTCAACAGACATTTTTAAAGTTTTGTTTTAGATAAACTATCACATTGAAATAAAAACATTTCTGTTAGCTACCTTTGAGAGGAAAAAAGTGTTGAATTACTTACCCCATAAAGCAGCACAAAGTATTTCCGAATTAAAACGTTTCTTATATTTCCTGATTTCTGGCGTATCCGAGGCAAGATCATGCGAGGTAGGTGTAACATTTACGTTGACATGTGATTCCCTGCGACTGGCGGCAGCATTATTTCCAGCGCCAAATCCAAACGTCAAGAATGATCTCTGTTTCTGTTGACCAACAACACCACCCAACTTAGCAACTGCTTGCCGGTACTGGACAAAAACATGCACATTTGTTTTTTCTAAATCATGCATTTGTTGTCTCTTTTACATGCTTAAAACAAAAATGATCGGCTACTTTTTTGTTTTAATTTTAGTTTCATAATTATTGATTTGTTTCCACAAAAAAAACACAATGTCCTAAACAGAATTTAGGATAAAGTTGTGCATTTCTAAATTTAACTTTAAATATATTTTTTAACTAAATATGTGTTTCTTCTTAACATTAGATGAAACTACAATAACTTTAATGTGATTCAATCACTCCCAGATATTTAATAACTACAGATATTAGGGCAAACATCGCTTTGAATAGTGTTGGTAATTTACTAAGAAATTGTTGAATTTACTGGAATCTAAATCTAGTTTGATAGCTGAAGTCTATGAAAATGGCAGTTGAAAAGAAAGTTTAGGAACTATTCACTCATAACACGCATTGAAAAGAATAACTGACTCAATTCGTCTTAAAATAAACAAACAGTGCACATAAAATAAATAAATAATTCTAATAAAAGACGTAGTAGTAGAAGTTATTTAATTTTTAAAAACGCAAAACTTGCAAAGAATATTTAATATTAATATTTAATGCTAATGAAATAAAAACACAAATAAACTCCTAAAAAAACATGCAATAAAGAAAAATAATAAAAACATTAAAATTTTTGGAAGAAATAGCAAAAATTGGCCCGAAAACTCGAAACTAATTGATAGAAAATTCCATAAATTAAAACCTAAAACTTGGTAACAATGGACAAATACTGATTTTATAGTTATTTCTTATGTTATATCTCCTAAGGTTTCTAGAAAAATATGAGATTAGATTGGTCCCGGTTACTTTGGTAAAATTTATATAGATATCGGGTTTTCTCAACATAAACTGATACAAATATTATTCAGGATAATTTAAAATTAGATCGTATATTTACTTTGGAACTTTCAGATTCATGAATGAATTTGGCCAGTACTTTTGATACTAGATATTAGAACTTCAAACGTTTGGATGAAGACAAAGTAAAGTCTATGTGTGCGCCTCAACTTCAAACTCTGAAAGATAGCAGCCTTAACTGGATATGAATTTCATGAATGAATTTAAACTTTATTTTATAATTTTAAGGGCGGCTTATAAACTACGATCTAATCCAATTAGATGTAAATTAAAATCAGTAATACAAAACACTATTAATTTACTGATACTGATTTTCTATGTTACTGACTCTGTAAATTGTTTTGTATTTGTAATATCCAGGCCCTGAAGAGGACAATATATTTGTCGAAACGTTGGCAAAAAGACGAGTTGTTTTATTTGACCAATTCCTCGCAAATCTTCCATCCTAAGTCGGAATAAATTTACGGTCACGAAACCTATATATTCTTATTTACAACATACACTTTAAATAGGAGAATCTGTCGTAAGATTGTGAAACATCAGCATCAGTTTGTTTCTCTCTAACTAACAGCGGTGCTACATGACCAGTTTCTATGATTGCGTCAAAACATCAAAAATGTTCTCCCCTTGAGATGACGAACTCTGTGATTACACCACAGAATTCAGCCTTTTAAATTAAAACCCGCCTCATGAAAATTTAGAAATTTTGTTAATAATTTATGTGCACATATAATTTTTGTGCACGTATAATTTTTTCAATTATTAGCACTTATTTCAAACTTAGGATTTGAGTAAACGGATATAATTTGGTTAAAAAGATGAAAGTTTACAGAATAAAAAAAAAGAAAAGATTTTAACGATTTAAGAGAACTATTCAACATTTTAAAATAATGATTACTGCATCAATAGAACCGCAGCCCTACAGATAGAAATACGACTAGCACTAAATTTATTAAAGGTTAATTCAGTAATTTATATAAGAAGGTTACAACGCAGCTGGTCTTATCTGAAAGTACGATAAGACAAATATACGGGTTGATAAGAAAAGATTATTTAAGCTTTACGCTCTTTAGGAGCGTTTTTATCCTGAAATTTATAAAATTGGACCGAAGTTTATGAGGGTGAGCTAGCCGCCAACAACCAAAAAGAGAAACCCTTTCAATCAACGAAATCAATTTATTTTAGAGAATCCGAGTTCAAAGGATTATACTCCACCATACATTCAGTAATAAAATGCCTCGAATAAAGTTATTAGCCTGTGAAGGAAGGTTACTCAGATTGAAGAGCAGAACGTTCCCCACACAAGCTGTCTTCTTCAAATAACGGACCAACAGAGTATCAATTCTACAATTTAGCTTAGTGTTTTTCTTATTTTTACCTTGCAAATTCTTTTTTAAAATAATATACAATATTTATGACTTTAATGATAATTTTTAACGTAGATGGGAAGAAAAACAAATGAATTCATCAGTCAAATTAGAAAAAATTAAAATCTAAAATACAAATTTTAAAAAATATATATTAAAGCAAAAATTAATTAAACTTATAATTAAAATTATAATTATTGTTAAGTGTCATACTAGTGCCCTTAATATTCTAAAATTAGTGCGTAATATTAAAAATAACAAAAACTAATTTGTAATATTAAAAATAATTATAAAAATCAACATAATTTGGTAATACTCACTTTATAAAAATATATTTGCAGTTAGCCCAAGTTTCAAAGACTGCCACTCACATTGTTAAACTCTCCCACAGCACAACACACATTTTTGTATTAGTAATCAGGCTTATTTACAGGCAATATTGTTTTTGTTTTTTTTAATTTAAATAATGTAGTTGCATTTCTAATCCTTTAACTTTCAATATAATGATAATAAATAATAATTAAATAAAAAATAAAAATAACAAATAGAAGTAATCTTGAAAAAAATTTATCTGTTAAAATAAAAAATGCCGATTTTTATTTTTTTAATTAAGGAAGTGGATATTTATTTTAGTTGATCTTTTAAATAAAATTTTGTTAATTAAAATTCTGAGAAAACAGACACGATTTTTTAATTAATTTTATAATCACAAAGAATAAACAAAATTTCATTTTATTCTCGCAAGATGCAGAACGATTGCAAGGCAACCTATTGTCAATTACATCTATTATTTGGAGTTCAAATGCATTGCCAAGCAGAAGAAATATTTCCAAAAAAATAGGAAGATACATTTAAATAAAAACTACTTAATCACAGCAAACAAAAATAAATGAAAATAAAGCATAAAAAAAAACGAGAATTTTTAAAAATTCTCGTTTCAAATTAAAGCAAGCAAGTCGATTATTTTGGTTATTTAAAAATTCTGTTCCGAACTACATTTTCCATATTTAAATTTTTTTTTTTTTTCAAAAGATCGAAATCTTGAAATTACCCAGTCATATAAATACATTGAGAATCTATATTTTTTTTTTTTCACACGCAGATTTTTCTCTTAAAACAAGAATGAGCTAAAAAAAATCCCACATACTAAAAAAATATAAAATGTTAAGCCATTTGAGTGGAAATCACTGCCAATTCCATTCTAGCAGCCCACCAGAATAAAGATATCGGGAATTATTCATAATCATAGACCAGGTGTTAGTTGTATCACTCATACGCCCAGAGGTATTACCTCTGAGCCAACCCAGAGGGCACGAAGGGCTTTTTCCCTCATTTAACGGAATTCAGAGAAATGCTCCTTGAGGACATTATATCGTATAGTTAATTAAGGTTGGAGATGAAGTTCCCTCCGTAGATTGTTCACACTGGGGTGGGTTATTCGCTACCCTGTTCAAGTCTATCAATTAACTATAGGGTTGGCAAATAAGTTCGTTCGGTTTTTGAGGGTGGAATAAATAGCAATTTTTTTGATACACAGAATAAATTTTAATCAATTATATATTGACCATTCTTACTGATGACTTCTTGCCATCTTTCCACCAACTTCATTATACCACGTTCGTAGAACGTCTGTGGCTTATTGTCGAAAAACCAATCAAAATGTTTTTTGACAGTCTTTCCTTTATCGAAAGTTTTTCTGTTCATGGAGTTCTGCAACTATCAGAATAAATGATAATCAGAAGGTGCCAGGTCCGGTGAATACGGAGGATGAGAAAAAACATCCCAGCAGTTTATTCCGAGTGGTCAATGGCGCATGCGGTCTGGCGTCGTCGTGGTGGGAATCGACACCTTTGCGATTTGCCAATTCTGGACGTTTTGTGCGGATTGCATGGTCCAGTTTGATTAACTGATAGCTGAATGCAGTTGAATCAATTGTTTTGCCTGACGGTAACAGCTCGTAATAGATGATACCTTTATAATCCCACCATACGGAGAGCATGATCTTCTTCGGATGCAATTCCGCCTTCGAGCTTGTTTGCGGCGGCTCACTGCAGTGCTTCCATGATCTTTTAAGCACTACATATCGTAGACGATCCATTTTTCATCTCCCGTTACCATCCGCTTTAAAAATGGGTCGCTTTCTTGACGTTTCCGCAGCGAATCGCAAATGGATATGCGAGTGGCTAAGTTGGCCTCGGATAATTCATGCAGTACCCAAAAATTGAGCCGAGAAATGTATCCCAGCCGGCGCAAATGATTTTCGGAGCTCGTATAGGATATGTTAAGTGCTGTTGCTATCTCTCTCACCGAATGGCATGGATCTTTAGCGATTACGCCCTTGTCATCATCTGAATTAATCTCGGTCGGGCGACCGGAGCGGGGCGCATCATTAATGTCAAAATCTCCAGAACGGAATTTGGCAAACCACTTTTGGCACACGCGTTCTGTAAAGGCATCATCACCATATACTCAGCATATCTTTTTATGAGCCTCTACAGCTCATTTGCCCTTTTTCAAATAATAGAGCAAAATATGAAGAAAATGCACTTTATTTTCTTCCATCTTTGCAGCTACGCAGCAAGCACAATAGTAATGTTTGTTAAACCGAAATCCATAGAAAGGTTAAGCATAACATAATCTTTCAAAGGAACAATCGAGTTCTGCGCTTGCGCCAAAAATAAAAAAAGAAAATCGGAATGAATCTGTACCAAAATAAAAACCGAACGAACTTATTTGCCAACCCGATAGTTCCTTTTCAGTTAATGGGATCACACCGATAGTTAACTGACCACCCTCTAAAAATTAATAAATAAGCTTACCATTAAACTTGGAAATTGAGACTAAGGGGAACGGAACCAAGGGCCTTCTGGGAGTCGTCTGTAAGGAAGACTGACTTATCTGTGCAGTGAGACTACATTTCTAGCGCAGTTGAACCGAAAGCCATAATCACCGCATAAATATTGAAACAGCGCTTTCCAAGAGCTTTTTATACTTTATAAAAACAAAACTCGAGGAATAAACCTGAACTAACAACGCCCTTTTCTTGATCGGTACATCCGTCTGAACAAAATTGAAGCCAACCATCAGGAGAATTCGATAATTGCGGCTACAAAGCCACAAAAAGCATGCAAAGATAAAAAATTTAAATTTAAATTGAAATAATCAATGGTATTTTGAAAAAGTATTGAAATAATTATGGCCGGATCACATTAAAGGTAGGAGTAAAGTGCACAGTGAAGGGTTGTTTAGGGCACGTTCAAGCTGTAAAGTACAGCCAGAGAGTTCATACTGTCTGATTTTACTAATGACGGTAGAAGTGGGAGTGAGCAAGAACTGTGTAAAAGAAGAGAAAAGAGAGAGAGTAAATCCATTCTTCAGCGATCTTGGAGACGCGCTTAACGTAACACATGTAGTATCTGCAGAAGGAAGTTGATGTGTAAAACTACTTTAGATTTAGTGAATCCATAGGTTAACCCATACTCATAGAACAACAATAAGTTGCACTGACATTATAGGGAATTTAGGATGTGTTCGCCACGGGAGGCACCATACTATTGCAGGAAAAAAAAAGAAAAAAAGAAAACTGAGTGGGATTACAACAGATTTTTCATTTTCAATGGATTAATCCACTTTAATTTTAGTAAGCAGAAAGCTTTAATGATTATTTATAATTACGATAGCTAATTTTATAAATATTCAGTTTAAAAAAGCTTTTCATTCTCATGCCAAACTTTGGGTTATTTCTTTTCGTGAAAAATAGATTTACTAATTTTAATCAACTTTATACCATCGAAATTATTAAAAATTGTTAATAAGCTGCAAAATTAAAAACTTCCCAAAAAATTAATGCTATATCCTATGTAATTCACTGCATGCACTTTTTTAAATATATTTTGTAATTTAGGCAATTTATTTAGAATTGTATTTTTTGTAGCTTTTTAAGTTATTCTGCATTATTTATGATATCAGTGAATAAGTAGTATAGGTTTTATTGTGATAAAAAATAAAATTTGCAATAAAAGAAACTGAAATTGATGCTAGCCACGAATAATAAAAGAGTCACTATACCAATTATAATTTTATGGAGTTGTTAAGAAAATTTCAGGCACATAATTTCCGTTTATAATATCTGATAAGGAAACTTTTATTGTAATAAACTGTAGATTGAATTTTTAATAAAAACCCAATTTAGCAACAAAGCCGATAATCAAACTACTGCATTAAAACAAATTAAAATTTGAAAAATCAAGACTAATATCGATTTCTAAAAAAATAAATGGCACAGAAGTTTGGACTGAATATATATTTCTCTCAGACTGAATATTAAAAGTATTGAAAAGAATGAGCCCCAAAAAAAACCGTACCTCTTCACTGGTTGATTTATCCTGCCGTTGATTTGGTGTGCCAGGTGAAGATGATGCCTAGAAAAAAGAAGGAATTCAATAATTAAGATAAGAAAGAACAATATTAAAGTTATAATTCCTAAACTACTACTTCCGCACAGTGATTTTTGATCCCTTATACATTCAGCCAGATCTCAAGGAAGCTCATAAAATTCCAGAAATGTGTCGTATTTAAGTGACAGCACTCTTACAACAAACAGCCACAAATACCATATTCATAGAAGAAACAATTTGTTAGATTCTGAGTAACTCAAAACATGTTCCGGTGGAATTTAATACAGAAATTTTAGCATGGTTGCATTTAGATATATTTACCTGTGGCAATAGATCCGGTAAAACTGAACTAGTCCTAGATCCAGGGGTGGCCAATTGCCCCTGTCCAGAATCCATCCTATGCAATTCTCTACCTCCTCCGCCACGTTCCTCTCTTCCCTGTTGCATATCAATAATTGTTTTAATAATATCGATATTATAATCATTGCATTTTATGTTAATGGAAATTAGAAAATGTTATTGTTTAAATATTAATAAATTCTCATGATTTTATTTTTTGTTTTAATTGTTATTAATTCAAATAGATTTCTTATTAATTAGACGTGATTTTTGCGTAAAAAGAACCAAAAGTGCGGCAAAAAGAATTAGAAAATGAGAAAATGTGGCAAAAAAGAGAAAGTTGCTACTAAAGCGGAAGAAGTGAAGAGACTATGGCAGCCACAAAATCAATGTATAACAATTAGATGTCTCAGAGACAAACAACAACAAAAAACAAACATGCTTTTAAAATTAACAAACAAAAATATTTTAACAAAAAACACATAAATAATTCATTCCGTGCAGTAATAAAACAACATAAATGTTTACAAAATCAAAAATTTGCTGAACACAAAACAAATGAAGGAACACACACAAAATAAATAGTGCAAACAAAAAAAAATTATTACAAAGTACAAAAAACAAACCAACATAAACACAGCAAAACTTTTTCGTTTTTTATTTTTTATTTTTGTAATAAAAAATAACAAATTTCGAACACAAACAAAAATCAAATCATGCCACAAACAGGATAAATAAAATAAGCATTGGTGAGATATTTGTGTCAAAAATTATTTTGTCATATATGTATCATTTTACGAGAAAATGAAGGGAATATTTCCCTTATATGTTTAATAAAATGTTTGCAATTTATTAAGTGCACATTGCCATGCTTAAAATTGAATGACGCCAGTATTTAATATTAATCGAATTTCTTTTTATTATTCTGGTTTTATGGTTCAATGGGAGAGTGGCAAACAGATATTTATTTAATACTCCTCTGAAGATATAAGCACAGTGGATAATACATAATTTTTATGCATTTATATACAAGATGATGAAGAGTTTTGAGGCGGGATTACCATAAACAAGGTGTAGTATACATCTTTATATTAATTATCTATTCTTCATTTTTTACTTTCATTTTTATGTTTAACATGTAACAGAAATAAATAAAAATACATAATATTCACAATGTAGAGAAAAATCTTTACTTGTTTTGTTTTTACTTCAATAATTCTTTGGAAAAAAACAAAACAACTGTTTAGAGTGCAGAGGGTTAAAAATATGATTAAAATAAGTAATATGTTCATATTATTATTTACCAGCTTTTTCAAATTCGGTTAGTTACATTAACCAAAAAAAAATAAATAAAAAGATATTAGTTTTTTTTTTAACAAAAAAAAGTTAGAAATGGATACTTTTTAAAAATTTTATTCTTTGTTATAGTGCAACACATACTTTGTAAAAGAAAAAACAGTGCAGTATTCTATTTTAGGAAACAACCTTTTCTTAAATGGAAATTAGAAATAATCAATAGCTTTTTACAGAAAGTTTACTTTATTGCTTTTCGTCTATATACACAAGCTCAATTTTGGATGATCCCTACCATAAAACCAGTCGATAATGAATCTATAACTGAACCCAGAATTGATTGGGATATAAAGAAGAAAAAAAAGTTACGATAGCAAGACGGATACAATGGAGCTTCATTTGGAAAGAGCTCGTCTAAAATGGTTCCAGGATGGTGGTGATTGGTACACAAACTAGGGAACGTAAAAGGGAGTGATGGAAAATGAGAAGTCCTGATTTAGAAAACCAGGGACTCTACACACTCTCCATGGACTGAAAAGCCAAAAAGAAGAATTTTTTCAGTATTTTTAAGCGATGAAAGACGTTTAAAATATGTAATGAATCTGGAACTCCAATACTACAACTCTAATTTCTTTCAAAGCAATATAAATAATCAAAAAAAGCTCTTCAGGTTATTTTAAAGCTCGATGTGATCAATTGTACTACCGTATCCTGTTGCAGAACCTATCGGAACTAGTCCAAAAGTCTCTTGTATGTTATATTCCAAGTGCCGTTTGTAGTCCAAGTAATGAATGAAATGTGCTTAGTCACATACTCATTTAATCTCAAGTAGTAAGAATTTAGATAGTACTTTTTATTCTCGTTCAGGGTACAAGAAATGTACATTCTAATCCCAAGTCATTTAAGTCTACTCCAACCGTAACTAAGATAGATGAATAACACAATATAATTAGGTACATCCCTAAAGTGTCTCAGGAAATCTAAACTAATTTCAACATGTAGTAATTTAGAGAAACCTACTTGCAGGATGATCCTCGAAACTATATATTTTCGGAATTCCAACACTTCGCTTATATTTCAATAAAATAAATACTGTTTTTAAATTGTACCTGAACATGTCAGCATTGTTATTTTTTTAAAATAAGGTTGGTTCCCAAAATTAGGTTAGTTTATGCAATAACTTGTTAATTAACAAAATAATAAACTAAATATTTAGTTTAAATAAAAGAAATGCATATTTTTTTACTTCGAAAGTCCTTTCATGTTTAATGAAATCTTAATATCATGTTTACTAATTTATAACCTCCCAACAAAAAGAACATAAGACAAAAAAACAGAACATTAAAAAACAACCTTTAAGAATTTCCTTAACCAGGCGGGAAGATGACGTAAAAAAAAATATTTGAATATTTTATTTGTTTTTGATAATCTCAATAAAAAAAAGACATATGATAGAAAGGCAATATAAAATTAATTGAAAAATAAGCTATAAAACGTACGTGAAAAATGTGCTCTAAATTTTATGAACCTATCTATCTACCTATCTATTTAAAAAAATTCCACACAAATTCAAAATTCAATAAATTATTTTTAAAAAATTATCACTAGATTTAAATTTATGGAACATAACATGTATATGAATAAAGCAAAATATCATTAACTTAACAACATAAGCAATATAAGCTAAAAAGGCTAAAAATGTTTCCCCATTCAGCAACAAATTTCAAAAAATATTAAAAAGTAATAATAATGAAAGGATTATATTCTTTGAACAATACGATAAAAATTAAATTCTATAATTAATTTATTTTTGGTCCAAGAATTTTAGGTCTAGAATTTGTGAATCTTGTGCTTTAATTTTAATTAATTAGCTCTTTTTCTTTTTTTTAATTTAGTTTTTGGTTTTGTTTGTTTGGTTTATAAACCTTCACTCACCTTATCTGATTTGTTTTGCCTCTCGCCATCGTTGGTCAATCTACTAGCGATATGTCTAGCACGAGCTTCCAAAGTATTCCTAAGACGTTGGCTGGACCTGTGTAGTACTATATCACCTTCGGTTCTTTCACGTCTTGGGCGGATCAACGGTTCATCTTTGTGGTATTCATTCGTGGTAGTTACATTTGTCAATATAGGTTCACCATTATTATTAGCTTTATTAGTATTGGCGGAAGAGGAAGAAGTAGAAGATGTACCAGCTACTACATCAGAACCCCGCCTCAAACTTTGTGGTATACTTTTTGATTCTAAAAACACAGCTGAATGCCTGGTTGATGGTACAAAGAAATCTGAATTTTCCCGACGTATACGCATAACCTCTGAACCATTTCTTCTGTGTGCCACCCTCTCAACAATAGCTGAAGTTGGTGAATCATCTTTCTTACATTTATCTTCCTTTTTTTTCATTAAATCTTCACTATTGCTATTGTTATTACTATTACTACTGCTTTTTAAATGTTGATAAAATTTCAATATATCCCATTCTTTTAATAAGGAAGTATCATCTAGCTCTGATTGCCTTTTGCCTTTATCTTGATTTATCAGTTGTTTCTGTAATTTTGTATTGCTTATTTAAGGAAATTGAAAAAAGATTCCGTGAAAAAAATGATAATTTTTTAAACAAATCTGTCACAGAGAGATGTTTACAATTAAAATAATTTACGTATTTAATTTATTTTAATATGATAATGAGAACTGACTTGGCTTTAAGACTTTTCACTTAATTTTGTGCCAAAAAAAAATCACTTTTCAGCCTCGAATTTATTTTTTATTTTCTACATATTTCGTGGATCTTTCGAAGTTACCAGAATTTATTTTCAGACCATCTTTCAATTTGAGATAAGCAAATACTTCTTAAAACTTACACGTACGTAAAACGCACGTTTTAGAATCCTACACGTAGTACTATTATACGTTTTACGTATATTGTCCAACTTAATGGTGCCAGGTGATACCTCCCATTCCACAGTCCCTCAGAGAAATAAAGACATACCCGGATTATCTTAGGTAAGAACGCTGGGAGTCAGCAGTTACCACTTACAGATGCAAACTCACCACCTCTCCCAACGCTTCCCAGATAATCTGATTATCACCAGGAAAGTTCTAGAAAGAAAGAGGGGACAATAGCTTAACCCCTTGACGTCTCCAATACAACCTTCTCGTAACGCCATCACCATTAAGCAGTTAGCAGGGTTTTAAAGAGGTTACACTAAAATTAGTAACCTATTGGATCTAAAGCAGATTCCTAAAAAGCAGGGGAAGTTAGCCAATAGCGGCAATCACTTCCTTTTTGCCAGCCAGACATGCACTCCATGTAAAATTACAGAAATAATAAGAGCCATTTTTATAAGTAATCTCCAAAAAAATTTAAAAAAAAAATCGATGTTTCATTTCCAATTGACCAATTTAGAACAACTAACTAAAAGAAATATCAAATATAATTTTTTTTTTGTTTCTGAGATCAATCCCAACTATTTAGGATATTTTTGAAATCTTAAAATCAAATTCATGTACGATTGCAATACAGTAATAAAGGAATATAGTAAAAGAAAATGCACTTTACAATATATATGGTGTACCAAATTGGGATAATAGATCAATTTCACAAAGAAAATTGTTAGAATTAGAATATGTACTTTTTGAATTATTTTGGAAAAAAAATTAAGAAGTATTTTTATCTTTACAAATTAATTGATGATAGAAAATGAACTCTGTTTCTGAATCCACGCCTTAAAATTTGTAGAAAAGTTCAGAATTTTTGGAGTAAAAAGTATTTTTTTTTACCTTTTTCTAAAATTTTATTCCTCTCTTTTATAAAATAAAAATAAAAATGATAATCACACTGAATGCAACAAAAAAAAATTGATATTTTTTTTTTCAGAATGGAGGTTGCTACAACTCCAACTCAAAAAAGTATAATAAAGTACTTATAACACTGACAACAAATGCATTCTTTTATTATTATTAAGCAATTTGCATTCCATAGAAGACTAAAAATGGTGCAAAAAAAAAAACATAAATTGTTCAAATATATTCCAACCAAGCCGGACCATTCGTTCGTCAATATTTGTTATTCATGTAAATTTGAAACCGTAATATATATTTTTCTTTTACTTTTTTCAAAAGCATAATTTAATTTATTACTTCATTTATTTATTTTTGTAGTAGAAAAACAAAAACAAAGGGTTGGAGTGTGCAAATTATTGTGCAAAAAACCATTTTGTGTATATACACATGTATTTATATAATTTTTTTCCCACATTTTTGTTCAAAAAATTGAAAATGGTTTACTCTATGCCCCCAAAAAAGACATTATATAAACATTAAAAACAATAAAAGTAATTACCCTTCGCTTAACCAAAGTTCGATCACCGCTTTCTTCTTCATCTGGCGTAGGTGGCAACGGACGATTTGGTGCACCACCCGAAGATGATGGACCTAAAAAAACATAGTTTTGTTTGTTTGTTAGATTTTTCCCTAAAAAAACAAATTTTACATTAAATTTTCATTTTCACTTTGTGCATTAAATTTTCTTCTTGTGCTTATATTTTCGTCCCCACCCCACTTATTTTTTAAATATATATTTACAAAATAATTATACAATTTAATGACAAAATATTATTAATACATATCTGACCTCGATTGGATGAGAACAATAATCCAGAGGCTTATTAAAAAATATCAATATGTAAACAAATATAAAGATTTATGTTTCATAAATCAGTCTAATCACTAAAAATATAAAATTTATTTATAAAAGAAAAAAAAAGTAAACATACCTTTGACTTCATGCAGAATTGATTGAGTGTCAGCGGGTCTGTAAGGAGAGAATTCAGGCCTATTCAGTGTGTGCATGAAGAGAAGAGACAAATAAAAGGAATGGTTAGTTTTGGGGGTTAGATTTTAGTACAATTTGACAAATTTATAAATATTTAAATTCTTTTAATGAGGCAATTGTAAGGCAATGTGAGCATTATTTGTAGCTCAGCTTATTTGTACTTTCATGATAACGTTGATAGAATGATACAATTAAACTGGAACGTGAATCAAGCATCAAAAACCAATAATTCAAATTATTTCGAAACTGCAGTGTGCAACACATACGGGTTGAATCTCATGCAAGTACTCATGTTATATCTTCATACAAAAATATCACTTCCTTTTAATTTCCAAAAATTCTTGTCAGGATCAGTATGAAAATGAATACATTCTTCCAAAATTAAATTTTAAAGAACGACTTAAACGGAAAACCTTCTGGGCCGAACACCGAAGTAAAGGGGCTGTTTACAGATGGTTCTAAGATTGCCTCCAGCTCGGTAGTCGAGGTGAATCCGGTGTTATTGAAACGACACTCCTCTATATTTTAGGCTGAAACCTTCACTATCAAGACTTGTGTTGAGGCAAACCTAACAAAAGGCTTTAAAGAAAATATTCTTATCTTTTAGAACAGCCAGGCTGATCATAGCTGAAAAGGAGATTTTCAGAATACCTCATCTGGCAGTTCAGGATGTCCCGATAAGTGCCTGGAAATACTGTCATGAAGTGAAATGAAGCTGCCGATCACAAACAAATATAAACAAAAATGGTGCAGCCATTTTACTTAAGGTTAAAAATCTGTCTTAAGGTGATAAAGAGCACGCAGTGAATATATTTTAAGGCATATATATTTAGAGCCACAATAGATCCATAGGGGTCGCGGTGGCGAAGGCCTTGAGGCCTCCCTAATTTAATCTAAGGCATGAATTTGGAGAGAGAGTACGATATACACTCG
The DNA here is from genome assembly GCF_049639745.1 of Rhodnius prolixus. NCBI lineage: Eukaryota > Metazoa > Arthropoda > Insecta > Hemiptera > Reduviidae > Rhodnius > Rhodnius prolixus. The sequence goes on along the minus strand of NW_027411583.1, from coordinate 4,281,158 downwards.
AGAACAATTTTAGGAATCAACATGGAAAAAGGCTATTGCCAAATCTGCAAAACCAGAAATGAGAGGGACTCTTAAATTCCGAAGAAACCAATTTAGTCTGGTGACTGTCCAAATGATGGTTTTTCAAAAGACAACTCTAAATTATTTTAACAATCTAGAACTCCAGTGCGAAGTGCGAACCTTAAAGAAGAGTAGATCCTCATAGTTCCCTGTATTACAACCATTAGTTTGTGACATGAGGTCTTTGACACTTTGTGACCGGTAGAGATCGCAATCTAAAAAACTAGTTCTTCAACAACACGTTCTTAATTCTTAAAGGGGTTCACCAATGCGATTCACCAAGGGTTGGCACAATAAGTCGCTTCTGGCAGAAGACTTATTAAGAACACGGCCTATACCATTCTTAAATCTAATATAATCTTGTTTTAGTTAGTAATTGTGCGTTTATGATTTGAGTTTTATTCTCTTTCTAGCCACCTCTAACTCTTGGACACGTACATTCCATACTCCTATGTCACATGTGTCAGAACAAGCCTTAGAGTGAAAGCGAGGGGGCCAGATCAGGATTGAAACCATTTTTTGTGTAAGTTAGTAGTGTAGATTGTTTGCTCGAGAGCAAATCTAACTGAAGTCTATGTGAAGACAAACGTTTTAGATTAAAAAGAATTAGGAACTAGTGTAAAACAAAAACATGTTGTTATCCACAAATTTTTCTTAAAATCACAACTTCTCACATAAGTAAGAAAGAGAAAGAAAATATAGAACTTTAAATAATCACAAATATGGATATTAAAAAAATATATATAAAATACTTGCTCAGTCATAGAAAAATGGAATATCCTACGACTTAGAGCTACGATCAGTAAATTCAGTTTTATCAACTCTATTAATTTCTTTAAATTTTCTAAAGAGGCTGGTGACATCGTCATATCACTTTCAACAAAATTTAGCTACTGTTCAACTTTATTAGTACAATCAGTTACTAATTTTATTATTTACGGTTCTCCTAAGTAACGTAAAAGCATTCAATTTTTCATAGGAAAGTAGAAAGAAAAGTTATTTAAAATGTTGGCCTCTTGCATACATAAATAAACATGGGACATATATAATATAATATAAAATATTCTTCACTACAAGTAAATAAATTAAGAAAAAAATAATATTAATAACAATCAACTTACAAGGGTTTTGGTGGATCACTGGCTAACATAGTTCCATCATTGGCTTGTCTACCACTAACCCCGACTACACCTTCCTCATCGTCCGAATCAGAATCAGTATCCGAATCAATAACACTACCTGTTGTTGGCGGCTTGGTCCCACCATTCTGTCTGCCTCCACCACCGCCACCGCCGCTGCCACGTACACCCAACTCTGTCAACTGGGCGGCAAGCATGTCCAGATCCTGAAAAATGGAAGAATTAAAAAAAAACCATTCATACCATTTGTCCATATATATTGAAGAATCTAAGGTGGACAAGAGTAGATTGACCGAAAACAAATTAATTCATTTCTTGATAGTTTATTCCATAGCGAATTGATGAGAGAATCACGTAGGCAACATTTATGATAATTATTTTTCTTCAACTTTCTATTATCACTTTAGATAGCCTATGCTCTGGCAACTTGTAAAGTTCTACAGGCTTCTGAAGAACCCTTACCGAACCAATAACCTTTTTGCGCCCTACTTTTCCAACAGTACCTTTATCTTTTATGTGTAATATCCTGCGACAATATGATTTCAGAAGGTATTTGCTATCAGCATTCCAAATGAAGACACTATTGCGACTACCTGCTCACGGGCATCCTGTACGGGACCGGAGTGGACTACAAGTGGAAGACATGAAGGGCTTATTTCAAGGTTAATTTAAATTTAAAAAAAAAAAATACAAAACACAACAAAACTGCAAATACAAATTCATCTTTTCGTATCATTTTAAGTTATACTTCACAATTCTGAGATTGCTTTGCTAAGAAAGGGAACGAAAAGAAAACAGCAGAGAGATAATGATGATAAGATGTCAAAAAATAAATAAAAATAAAAATTAAGAGGCAGAAACGTCCAACAAAATAAAAAAATAAAATAACTTAAAACAAAAAAATAATTCTTAACTCACCTCCGGTCTCCTAGAAGGCAGCTAGCAGTGTGAACATGTAAAAAAAAAGAACACAAGACAGATAAGAAAAGGCACTAAATAAAGAGATCTAAAAAATCAAATAAAATAAAATGTGAAGAAAAAAAAATAAAACAAAAAAGCACATTTAAGAATGACATAAACATGCAATGATGTAGGTTTTGATAACATTAAATTGAAAAATAAGTAAATTTTTTGAACATGACAGGAAAACGCAGGACTAAATTTGAATTACTTGATTAATTATTAAGAAAAAATTGTTTAGATCTTCAAATTAAAATTCCATACTATCTTTTCTAAGAAACCATCACTATTCTAATTTCATTCGCTAGTTTAAGACATTCCTCCCACCAAAATGTAGTGAAGATAACTGATTCTGCAGTAACAGAAAAATTTACTAATGCTAATTACAGAATGTTCAGTTTTAAACGGTGATAATTAGAATATACACGTACTTTACATCTAGAACCTAGATGTTACATTAAAAAAGACAATTAAACACCGACTATTTTCAAAGTTATTCATTGGCTCAAATTATAGCTAGCTATAAACTCTGATTCCATCTTGCAATAATAGGAAATATACGTAAGTTTTGTAAAAGGTGCCGACCATAAAAAGTAGCCTCGCAGATGGCCCAATGGTTTTAGGTAATTAGTAGTCTTCATTCATTCATTTGTGGTCATAATTTCTTCTTTTTCAAATAATGACCAAGATATACACGATTAGACATCAAGGACCATTTGAGATTATAAAAATAAATTTGTAAAAAAACAAATAGCTCTTGTAATTTGTTGAGTTCTTTCAGTACAGCTAATACTCTTAGCAAGAAATCTTGAAAGATGAAAGAGGTTGGCTTTTACAATAAGATTTTTTTACAGTGTTGATTAGGAAATTTTTTTTTTTTTAGAAATGATTTTTTTTAGATAAAAATTATGATTTCTTTATTGAGTACTCTTAAACCTAATAACCATCGAAAGGACAGCTAAAACGAAAGACCAAGACTGGTAATGAACCTGTGGTAAGTAGCTAAAATATTCGTGAATCACGCAGACCTAATTCTGAACCATTTTCTAGGTTCAATAGAAGAATTGCACACTAAGAAGTTCTCTAAGTGTAATTTAAACTTCGATTCTAATTAAATAAAATATGATATTGAAATAAATACACATCTATAACAATTAAGTATCTAATAGAAGAATAGATAACAAAAATTCTAACCATTGGTTTGAATACATGTGAATTCCTTTGCTGATTTTGTTGCTGCGATTGTTGTTGCTGTGATTGTTGGGGCTGAGGTTGAGATGGTTGTGACTGTTGGCTAGATGGTTTCTGACGTTCTTCTCTTGGTGGTAATGGAAGTGGACGTGACGGAGGATGTGGATCTGGTACAACTGTTGGTACGAATGACAAATTGCTAATTTTTTTTTTTTTTTTTTTAAGCTCAAAACCCTAAATAGAAAAGAAGCTATTGAAAGATCTTTTTAGCACACACTTTCTAGTAGATTAAATTTAGTAATTATATGCGTTCTAGAACTGAATGACCTCGTAACTTGCATGTCCACGCAAAGTTGGTGGTTAACAATGTCCTTAATTAAAGTTTGCAAACGGAAATCTTAGAACATTTTTAAGACGAAAATCCTTGTTTCTTGCTGCTAACCTGGTCTTGATGTGTTCATTGGAATGTTTATTATCAGAGGTAAAAGATCGTAGGGCTTTAAAGTTTTGTACAAATACCAATTAAGTCACTTTTGGATGAGATATTTATAAATATAAGGATGTGACAGAGAAAATAACGCAATCTAGACTACCTCTAGATGTGGAAGTCTAAAATCTGTTAAAAACAAGAAAATGCTTGCCTTGAACAGGAAACCCTCCGATTTTATTCAACATAGCAAATCAAAGCTATTCTTACAATGTACCTATTGTCTTATAGTCCAAACAATAAGTTTCTTTAAACCCCCAAAAAATTGTTTATTTACGATAAAGTTATACCAATTAGTCTCTGTGGTAAATTCGGTCTGGAAGGAGGTCCCGGTTCAGGTATCTCTTCTCGTTCAGACTTCTCCTTACCATGTTTTATCTCCTTTGTTTCGTTTTGAGTTAGAGTTCTTCCTTCCTGAAAAGTGAATAAAACACATCACTTAAGATTAAGGCTACAATAACCAACAGGAAATGAATCATGAATTCATTGAATTCGTGACATTATCTAGTTTATGACTGAATAAAAACCTGAATTTGTTGGAAGTTCCTCCTAAGAGTATTATCGCCAGGAGCTTGAACAATGGAAGAAGGTTCACCAGCAGTTGCGACTTCTTCCTCTTCATTTTCACTACCGCTGTATCGATACTCTTCACGTTCTGTAAAGTTTACAAATGTCACCCACCACATTTAATGTTCATAATGAAGATATAACATTTATGAAAGATTTTAGTACTCTTTGACCCGAAATAAACTTACCTTTTTCTTGTTTCCTTTTCTTACATCGATCAATGTGATCTTTCAATTGAATTCTAACCTGCCTCTCTGTTGGCTGATCTCGTATAAATGGATGTTTCAAAAGTTGTTCGGTATAAGGTCTTTGATGATAATCTTTTACTAAAACTGTTTCTATAAAACCTATAAACACAAATTAAACATTTACAAACTAAACAACTTTAAGTTAACTTTGTAAAGTTTTCTTAGAAATTAAGAATTTTTTATCAGGAAAATTAGAATTCAAAAGTTCTATTCACCATGAAATTTTTTTGACCATTTTTTGGATTTAAGACGTGGCGGCGGATTTCTTGGAATGAGAAAGAGTGCTCTCATTGGATGAAGATCGCAAAGTGGAGGTTGTGATTCTGCCATTTCTAGAGCAGTTATACCTGGAAAAAATTATTGAATAACTTTTATACATTAAAAAAATATGTAAGTTATAAGTAATAATAATAATAATAATAATAATAATAAGACACTTTATTGAAAATAATTACAAACTTTAGAATTGAAAACAAAACAAAAGCGTATACGGCTTGGTAATCCGTCAGCCGGAAGTTAGGTGCTTTTTTAATATAATATAATTAAGCAAAAATAAAACTAGAAGTGACTTAATGAAATGATAATTGTATAAAACAAAACCTATTATAAATAAAGAACAAGAAAATACATAATATTACAAATAAGATAAAGAAAAAGAAAAAAAATAAATAAATAAATAAAATTGCCTCCATCAAGTACTAATAACCATTCATTGAAAAAGTAAATAGAAAATAACAAAAATAAAATTAATGGACATGAACATATAAATAAACTAATAATTAAATTCTTGAATTAATTGGTATCTGTACAACCAGGCAGAGCGAGCGTAATTAATAAGATTGAGACAGTTAGTAGAGTTTAAAAGCTCTCTTAGATTGGGCAAAGTTAGAGAACGAACACCGAGGAGTCGCACTCTAAATTCTGCCAAGATAGGACAAATAGCCAAAAAATGGACTATGTCCTCTCTGGCCTTTAAATTGCATAGTGAGCACAACTCTACCTCCCTGTCAACCCAAGGGGTAAAATTCAAATAGAGTAGTTCGCATCTCATCTTAAACAGCCAACGTAATTCTTTTAAATTTAATTCTGTAGTCTGAGATGAAAAAGAAAATAGACCAGCATTAACATTAAGCTCTCTATAAAAAAAGGTATCTATTAGAATCTTTGGCGCCTGTAACACACACTTCCCGATGAACTATCTTTATTTTATTTAACAGAATAGCAAACTGATTCTTCCACAATGAAACATTATTATAGGAGAAACAGAAATTAAGATTGTACTTTTCAGCCAGTTTTATCCAGCTGTCAAACCAAAAGGTTTTGTGTTTAACGATTTCTAGTGCAACTACTCTAGGGAGTCTATATGCCGGTAATTCAAGGATTTTCAAAATGTATCTGAAATGGAGCCCTAAAGTAAACGTAAATAACAAATCAACACCAGTTTCAAGATACAGCATGAAGTTTGGAGTAATTGAAGGCAGGGAATATAATTTCTTAATAAAAAAACGCAATAATTTCTCCAATACATCATACTGCTCATACCCCCAAACCTGAGCAGCATAACAAGCGATAGATCTGAAGACAGTATTAAAAAGTTGGAACTTATGGGACAAGGGAACCATGCACTGAGCAACAAGGACTGACCAGACAGTATTAAGGGCCATTTTAGCCATAAAGACTCTCTCCTTAATGTACGTTTGGAAGGAAAGGCGAGGTGTCAGAGTAACCCCCAAATATTTATATGAATTGACCACATCTATCAGCATATCCCCATATCTCCAACTTTCCCTCGACGAAAGCCTACCTCCTCTTCTAAAAACAACAATCTTGGACTTCGCCAGATTCACCTCCAAACCCCACTGTTCACAGTATTTTTTAAGGATATTAATATTGTTCTGAAGTTGGAATGGATTCTCGCTCAGGAGCACAATATCGTCAGCGTACATAAGTACTTTGACAGTAGTATTAGAAATTCGTATTCCACATTCCAAACAACCAGGCAAGTCGTCAAGAAAAAGAGAAAACAATAAGGGGCTCAACAGGCAACCCTGCCTGACACCACTAGATACCCGAAAAAACTCCGAGACCCCATTATTCCCCCTAACAGCAGACACCGTTACAGCGTACAAGGATTTCAGAATAGCAAGCATTTTTGAGGACACGCCTAAATTATACAACTTCAAAAATAATGCCCTACGATTAACACGGTCAAAAGCAGCTGAAAAATCAACAAAAAAGCTATACACCTTTTGACCTCGTTTTAAAAATTTTAATTTAACAATACTAGTAAGAACAAGCAAATTGTCAAGAGTGGAGTAACCACGCCGAAAGCCCGACTGATATTCACTCAAAAGATCATTTTCAACTATAAAACTATCTAGGCGCCTCAAAAGTAAACCAGTAAAAATTTTAGCAACCACATCTATACAGGAAATGCCTCTATAATTAGACACCTCATTAATTTCACCGCGTTTAAATAAAGGAAACACAATAGATCTGCTAAATGAAGACGGGGTTATACCAGTTTCATAAATATAATTAAAAAAAGACAATAGTCTCTCAAAAAATACATCCGGGGCATTTTTATAGAATTCCGAGGCAATTCGATCAAAACCGGGAGCTTTTCTGTTTCTTAAATTCGCTACCACTGTCTTTAAGTCGCCCAGTGTAAAAAGAGAATCAATAAAAGAATTAGTAATAAAAGGCTCAGCATAATGAACCAGTACATCTGAAACAGGATTAAGAAGATTATCAAAGTGAGAGACCCAGTCGGACATTAAAATATTATTACCACATACAAATTGTTTTTTTTTAAATTGGTTAAAAATTTGCCACAGTTCCTTAGAATCCCGCACTGATCTACAAGAATCTACAAGGGAATTGTAATACACTTTCCTTTTGTTTAAGCAAACTGATTTAAACACCATATTACTCTCCAGATAAGCACTCTTTACAAATGACGAACCAGTAGCACGAAAGAGTCTCAGCAAATTAAAAGACCTATTTCTAGCCCGAAGGCAGGCCCCATCAAACCAGGGTTTTTTTTTTATTATTCTAACGAAACTGGAAGTTATAGAAGTGGGACAGGAACTTTTAATTGCATTCGTAAGAGTGTCTAGCCAATCTTGAACCCCAGAAGGAAAAGTACAAACACTACTTAGAAGAGAATCCAAATTTGATTTATATTTATCCACCATATCCTCAGACCAAAATAACTGAGGCATTAAAGGCAAAACTAACACTTCTGAGGAGGGAGCAAACTTTAATGTGATACAGAGAGGCAGGTGATCAGAATAATTAACAGGTAAAACACAGAAATCATCTATAACAGACAAACAGTCTAAAGAAATAGAGCAGATGTCATTAACAGAGCAGCCATTATTACTTAAATAAGTAAATTCGCCCATACTATCCCCCGGAAATCTACCATTTAAAATAATTAAATTATAGTTTTCACAAAGCTCAAGAAAATCAGTACCTCTTTTATCTAGAACCCCATCCTTAGAATTCCTAGAGAGTTTACACTTACAGTTATCAATAAACACATCCTCGGGAAGAGACTGCATACTTGCTATCCTAACATTACAATCACCCACCAACATATAATCATAAGAATTATGCTCACCTAAAAACCGAACCACTTTAGAAAAACAATCATTCCAAGAGTTACAGTTAATATAAAGTGGATAAATAAAAAATGCATTATTAGAAATATTCACAGAAATTAAATCAGTACCATCAATTCTTACAAAATTAAATAAATTTTTTGGGAGAGATGACCTAATCCCATAAAGCTCACCTCCACTGGCTCTACCATAAATAGAAGATCTCTTTGCTGGCACAAAGTGTAAATAATAATCACCAAAATAATCACTACAACCAGCATCATCAATCAAAAAGGTTTCAAACAGAAGGAAAATTTCAAACTCGTGTACAAAATTTAAAAAAAAAAGGATCTCTAAATTTAGCTTTTAAACCCGCTACATTATATGAAAGAACACGTAAATTATTCACATTAAATTCACTACACTTATTTATCTTATTGATGTGATTCCGACTGACGACAAAATCTCATGAAGCTGCAGGCAGTGAAGATGAGCCAGAACGAAAAACAGCCTGACGTTCACTAGACGAATCCATCCGATCTGCACTTACATTCGCCATCTCCTTCACTTTATTATCCAGTTCGCACCAAATGTATTTCTTCCCTTCAACATAAAGAATGTCCCTTCTCAGGACGATTCTCTTGGTTTTATCTTTTTGTAATAACTCCTTTCTGAATTGAAGGAGATGTTTCCTTCTTGCTCTAATGGCAAAAGAATAATCACGGTCAATAAAAAAACCAGATCCTTTTAACTTTTTAGTGTTCTTCAACACTTCCCGGACAGTATTAGCTCTAGTGAATGTAACTTTAAGCAAATGTTTCCCCGAATTACCAATATTTATTTTGTGAACATTTGCAATATCATGAAGCGAGACTGGAACCTTTAAAACATCTTTGCAAAACGTAGATATAAATTCTGAATCTTCCACATCCCTATTATTCAAACCTTTAAAAAGAAGATTGTTTTTTCTACCTTCGTTCTCCATCACCTCCAATCTGTATTCCAAAGTATCGTTTCTCTTTTGTAAATACTCAACAGATGCTCTCAAGAACCTATTTTCATCCTGTAAGGCAGAAAACTGCATTTTCAGCTCATCCAAATCCTTCTTACGAGCAAGTCCCTTAGCATCTATCATGGCGCTAAATTCGGCCAATAATTTACTCAAGGAGATTTTACCAACATCCAGTTCACTTTCCATGTTAAAAGGTATTTTACTAACAGAACTTTTTCTTATTTTAATCCTATCTTGACCAAATTCAGGAGAAGATCGCGATCTTTTAATTTGTTCTCTCTTATTCTGATCCGGAGACTCCTTTAATAAATAGTCTTTTAATGACCTTGACATTTATAGTACAACCAGATATGGATATGACGTAAGACAAAGACCCTACGAGCGCACCGCTCTATTTATCTCAAGTTATAAGTATTACGCTAATATATTATTTATTTTATTATACTAAGAACCGTGAACACATAAACGACTTTAGCAATATAGTAGTTAAATTAAAGCAAAATGAAACACTCCAATTAAATTTTCGTAATAAGGGCAAATTAAACTACTTGCTTCATGTGACACAGAACAGTAAGCTGTTCTGTATAACCACACATCCAGTATGAACTGAGATGCTTCCAACTCAGAATTTTGGTTAAACATTTTTTCACTCATATTATATACTTAATAAAACCGATAGCACGCATAATTACGGTCTTGGCACTTTTTTGAAGAATTATACAATACTTCCCAAAGGCATTACTCAGCAAAACCGGGAGGTTACTCAGTTGTAAGTCTTTTGAGAGGCCAATGCAGACATGTTTTGCGTTTGTATATTTGACATATAGCGTTTGTAGATTTGACACAATGCACTTTACAAATTTAGTAATTCTTGACAACTCTAAGAGCTTGAACAGCTGTGAAAGTTCGGCTCTGAAAATTAGGGACTTTAAAGTTTTACCAAGATGCCCATCTGTAGTCTCTTAAATCTAGACAGGACTAAATTGGCGCCATCCATCTTTTTAAAAATTTATCAAAAAACATAAGTTTTAAATTCTACAAAGACTATTTAATTTTACCTAAACTCCATAGATCACTTCTATTATCGTATGTCGCATCAGGATTTTCATCACAAGCAATAACTTCTGGTGCCATCCAATATGGTGTTCCTATAAATGTGTTCCTACGGCCGATAGTACGGTCTAGTTGAGCGCTCACACCAAAGTCAACTGAAAGTAAATCCAAAAAGAATCAATGCTTTATTTAATAAAAAAAAGTTAAGATTGTTCTCTCTTCCTCATTGTACTCGTTTTTGCATTCTTAATTTCTATAATTTCATTCACCTTTTCAGTTTAATTTCAATTATCTTTATTGGAAGGATAATTGTCAATATTTTGTTTTTTTTTTATGGAATGTCAGACATCTAAAACGCACCTAGTTTAACTTCAGCATTATCAGTGAGTAGAACGTTTTGTCCTTTAATATCCCTATGGATGACCTTATTGGAGTGTAGATATGATAAACCACGAAGAATTTCTCTGCAAATATACGCTATCCATTCTTCCTTTAATGATTGGCCTTTGGTTGACTTGACAAGATCAGTGACCGAACCAGCACCACAATATTCCATCACCAGCCATAATTGATCATCCTTGCCAGGTGCACTTTTCTTAATAAATGCACCATAATAGGTGGCTATGTTGCGATGATTTGAATACTGAAAAAAAAGAAACCAAAGAGAAATAGAATAACAGAAATTATGTGCAGTATCGACAAATTAGTTTAAATGTACACCATCTTTCATTCCCCTCATAAAGAAAAGTTTGCAATCGTGTCAATTATTCAAAATTCAAACTTTGAAAGGATAATTCACCCACACTTTTTTCTATTTCAGACATTTGTTCACAAAAAGTAACTCCAGTGAAGGTCAATCTGAACTGCTATAAAATTTTAGAAACCAAAAATGCAAAGTAAAGGATTTCTTCTCCTCATTTCAGTTACTACACCCAAAATTTTAGCAGATTCAAAAATCAAACTGATTATTAGAAGAAACAATACGTATGTAGAAAGTACCTAATGTATCTAAAAATTAAATATGATAATGTTAGTAAACATCTGTCATGAATACAGTCCAACTAAATTTCTTCAAATTCTTTTTTTCTTAACAGAAAAAAAATTATTGAAGGGAAAAAAGAAGTTCAGAAATGTAACACTCATTTCTTTAATTTTCCTCACCTTTTTGAGAACATTGATCTCAAGTTTAATTTCTTCCTCTTCGTCCTGAAACAGTAAATAAATAAAGTAAAATATCTATTCATTAAATAAGTATCTTTAAATGTACAGCACTATAAAAGTGTTATAGTCAAACATATATGAATAGCTAAAAAGTCCGGTTATCGATTAAAATATATAATCTAATTTATTTTTAAACAAATATCCGCGTGATAAGATTACTTCACGCTGCGGAAATAATAAATGAATATTTCACAATAAAAAATCTGCAGTAAATATATTTTTATGATATAAAATGACTATAAAGTAAGGTTTTAACTAAAAATTATTTTCGTAACATAATTAAGAATTCAAAAAAATCTTTGCTTTTGGCAATGAACTTCCTAATCAATAATTGAATAAAAATAAAACTTGTATCCAATATCCGAAATAATGGAATAAAAAAACTTTTTACTTTAATTTTTCGTTTGTGTCAAAATTCAGCATGCACCAAATATTTACATTAATTCACCTCTGTAACATCCATGACTTTAATGGCAGCCAATTGGCCGGTTTTGGTGTGGCGCCCCTAAAATAAAAAAACATAAAAAAATCAATTAAAAAGTGATGGAATAAAATCCTAAGTCATAAACATACTCATCAAATTCACAGGCCCAAAAGAGTAGTCTATGTTTTAAAATTAAAAAAAAAAAATCACTTAGAATCAAATCTATTTTTTTAACATTTCCTACTTCGACTATTTCCTTAATGATTTACTAGAAATATGTAAATGAAATGTGAAAATAAAACAAAGTTTTTCATTATTTTCAATGTTGAAATTTCACCATCAATTGTTGGCATACAATTTACTGACTATCAGTGAGCAACAGTTCTGTTGGTTCTGAGGTTATCCGATCCATAGAAGCTAGTGAGTGATAAAAGTAAAATTTAATAGAAGCAAAAGTTTCAAATATATAACTAAAGCAATGGTTGGTCTTTTCACAACAGTTTCAGAAAGGAAAGCATATTAGTTTTCTTGGTTCAACAGTATAATGAAGAAGGTACAATGCGCTCATGAACTAAATAACTCTCTTATAAATTCAAAAACTGAGTAGTTCATACTTAGCTGTCACGAAAGCTGCCAATATTTTACTGAAACTGAGAAGTAGATTCTAAGGTTTTCTGCCCTCATATAGAGTGGAGTGGAGTCTTGGACCGAATGAATATTGTAACTTCGAATAACTTATAAAGCTTACTCCTCTAGATAACAACCGTTTCATCCAGAACTCAAGGAATAGAATTTTAAAGAATCCTTTAGTGAAACCGAATCCTCATAGCCCAGCTTCTTGAAATGCAGAAATGTTTAGTGTTATATTCAAGGACCATGCACTGAAAACTCTTCGAACAATCAAACAATAAGTACCAAATCAACTTCATCATCTTGCACAAACATAGCATTAAGATACAGAAAAAAATTTAACGGATTCAAAACAGAGTTTTTTTTTTCTCTTGCGGACCTGGCACTCGCAGATCATAACATTGTGCCGGTCTCTCTATATTGTTCTAACTGAAAAAATTAAAGAAGACATTAGTCACAGCCACAGAGAAAAATTTCAGGTATCCGACCTCCGAACAGTATTTGCTGTTAGAGTTGAGATTGTCCATTCTTCTGCAACAGGCTTCTAAGACAGGAAGTTGGACTGAAACCCAGGTTCACGGGTAGGAATTTATGAGATAAAACTGTGTTCATTTCATTCATTTTTAAAAATGTACTATTTTTTACCCCTTTAAGTACATTTAGTAACGTTAAAAAAAAAACGCAACTAAATTAACTTAAAAATGGCATTTTTAGTTTTAATCTAATCGATCAAAAACTATACTTCTTCGAGTTTGATCAAACAAAAATTAAAAAATATTTGTAAATTTTCTTTCATTTAGCATTTAAGAAACTGTTCTTAAAATCAAAAAACAAAGAGCTGAGAATTCTTTTGAATGAGGAAATTTAAAAAGAAGTTTCAACAAGGAAGTCCCGTTCCTCAAATCTGGATAAGATCCATTAGTCTTAATTTACAATTTAAAATGCCGTTCGAATACAAATTAAGAAGTGCTCAATTTAAAATTAAAAGAAACCACCTAATTTGTAATGGTACTCATGGAGAATAGAAATTTAATCTTACTTAAGATTAGAATCTAACCAAGGAGTTCCAACTCTTTGAATAAACGAGATAATAAATATCAAATAAATCACTGAAGTAAAGTTACTCATTTCAAGTTCTCTTTAAAAATAAATTACTCTTAAAAAAATAATTTATGATTGTTACTGTTTTCGCAAACTAAAGTATTATTCAAGTGATCTTGTGTTAAATTGATTGGTTTGATTAAATTCGAATTGCCACAATTCTCTTAGAAATCAGACTACAGATGTTTACTGTTACATAACTTTCTTAAAAACAGAAAAAAACAATAAACTTGCATACAGAAAATTTTAAAGTTTCAAGTTTTTAAGTTTTTTTTAAGAAATAAAAGATAAGGAATCTTAAAGCAATGTTCAAAACTTTGAAGAGTTGATAATTGCTACAACATAAAACAAAAAATTCTTGCGAAACATTAATTTCCCATTTAAAAATAAAAAATTAGTTGCAAAATGAGAACACAAACAATTCTACTTAGTAGGAGGCCGTCAATTTCTTACCTTGTAAACTTGCCCGTAAGTGCCATTTCCTACAACTTCTATTAACTCGAAAATTCCTGCTGGATCCTAGAAGGAAAATGAAAAAAAATAACATCAAATTTATTTTAATGTTAATTATACCTATATTTGTTCATAGAAATCGTGTTAATTCATAAAACATCAAAACGACAAAATCAAATTAAATGTTCAATTAGCACAGTAAAATAAAGCGTAGGATAAGTTCTTACATCAGGAGAGAATTAAATTAATTTCTACAGCAAATGAATTTTACAGTATCTTTTTTCTCATGATTGGTGACTCACATTTCAACCATTCAGTCATGTTTTGTAATTTGATAAAATTCTTGCAAAATCATCTAATGTATTTGATTTTTTCATTTCTAAAGGAATAGAAATTAATGCCAGAAATAAATAGAATACTTTGAATTAAATGAAATTCTAATATAAACAACTTAAACTGAAGTGCAAGTAAAGTCACATTTCTCATTCATCATTGTCTGGATCTCCTATTACAGATATCTTACGTATTTTACATAAATAATCAATTTATATGAATTTCTGTCCTTTAATTTTACTTACTTTTAAAGCAGTTAAGTCGATATCATCTAATGAACAATTTACTGTAGGGGCTAAATTATGCGCCATCTTGAAATTCCTCGCAACAAAGCAAAGTAGATCACTTATAAGACTTGTAAAATTGAAACTTTTAAAATAATAATATTGACAAGAAGTCAGGGATTAATAATAAACCCTAAACTTTCCTGCTATCTATTCATCATGAACATATTTCTAAAGGCTTCAGCACAAAACAATGGTACTCCATACTACCACAGTCCACACCTACTTATCAACTACTTCATGACGTCACGTATGCCGACCGTCAATTTCATTAGGTTCCTGAACTTATTCATTTCATGAAAAATCTAATCATTTCTCATCTAGATAACTCTCTTTACAGCCAACTGTTTGGTAGCAGTTTTTTAAAATGTCTGTTTTGCTGTTATATACTGTCGAAATTATATTTTAAATTAATATTTAAGTTTGATCATTTGTAAAAGTATAAAAATATGTATTGAAAAAAGAATAAATTCCCGCAACTGGTTGCTACGTTTAAAAAAATTGTTTTTATCCTTCTGATTTATGAATACTAAAAGTTTGGGGTCAGTATAATAAATGAAAATAAGTTATCTACTTTACTTTCGTTCTGGTCCCTTTCCTTATTAGAAAAAGGTTACGCTCAGAATTTTTTTTTGTACTTTTTTTTTAATTGATGGGAGTTGCCCGAAGTATAATCCATAAAAAATTATTTATTCATAAACATTTCCACGATGTTCATACCACATTCTTAGAAATAGATAATTTTAAAATGATTGATTTCTTTGCCTCCGACACGGTTCTGATCATCCCTTAGGAAGTATGGCTTTACAAGTTTGCTTTCAAACTTCTATCTTTATAAATTGAACTTTTGCTCATGAAACCTAACTTTGTTCACACTTCTAGTTTGAATTAGCTATCACTAACTGCAAAACTTCCATACAATATTATACTAGAAGTAAAATTAGCAGGAGGCGCTAATAACCATGGCAGTCGATGCGCCTTACAAAAAAAAGAAACAAGATAGTGCTCGACACATAATAAAACTATTGTTGAACAAGTTCGAAGCTGATCTGAAAGAATACATATATCCTAAGCAAATCAATGGACTTCCCAGCACTGCTGATTCAACGTTGTGGCCACCACACACTTAATTCCTTCAGATTATGAAAACCATGAATTACCTACAGCGGGTAACATGGCTTACTTACCACTATTTAATTTCATCATACTTCTAATTCACTAAAACTATTCCCCACTGTTAAGTATCGAACAAATTTATCAACGGACTAGTTTTAAATTAAGTAGCTGGTTGTATCGTTTCATTAAAGTTCCCTTTAATCCACTGAAATTTGCTTCTTAGATAAAGCTGTATTCGTCCTGTATGTAACCTTGCTTTTCCTTTCAATCAAATCACATAACTACATACTTATCATTAACATTCGTGTTTGGCCCAAAAACTGATTCTGAAAGTTGGTTGTAATGATTTTAGAAAACACCTGTTTCCAAATTTTCCAATTGAAATTTTTCATTGATGAAAAATAATAAAAACACCGCCACACGTGAGAACTTCAGAATTACTAAAATTGAATAATTAACAACGAACCTAATTCGAATGCATTCTCCACATTAATTAAAATTTGATGTCTGATTTTTAAAAGTTGTAAAAATAATGCAATAATATTATTAACTGAATACAAAATGTAACTTTTTTTATGTTAATTTTTAAAGTACTGCTATGATCAATTTACCATTAAAAAAAATATATACACATATAGTTCCCAGGAATGCTTTTTGCCCTTTAATAATGAAAAATAAAGTACAAATAAAGACGTGCAAATCAAAATAAAAGCATCTGAAATAAATGATCGCCTTCATTACAAAAGTATTTCAGCTAGGCGAATACATAAATATTCGCAAGGTGATATTGTTACATTTAAATTTCTGGATGGCACGTTTTCCTTCTGTTGATTGTTCATTCGGCTCGCGTCCAAAAAAAGTATGAAAACAGTATCTCTATTTGTTTCTCAGAATACGAACAGTACCAAACAGCTACTGAAGATTAAAAAAAGGATAGGAAGGAATAGGATCAAGATTAAAGTTGAAAATGTCCTACGTTAGAATGTGTATCTTAACCAGTTAAATACTTTTATGAACATTATTTAAGGCTTTTTTTAACAAAACAAAAAAAAACACTCTTAATCGTAAAATTTTATTACGACATTGATAAAAATTACTTCCCCTTCTTCGCTTTTATCTTCCTTAGGTAAAACTCTAGTTCCTTACCCTCCAATATATAACCATCAGCTCTTCCACATTGTCCTGGTCTACTAGCGATACAAGCTGTAAAGAAAGGAAAATTAAGCAATTAATTTTTACAATATAAAAGTAAACTTATATATATATATATATATAAAAGACGATGTCTTACCAAGAACTCTACCAGTCTGGAATTGTTCTTCCAAAGCAGATTCTACTTTAGCTAATCTTTGTCTTGCTTTATATTTACTTTCAACTTTTTTTGATCGTTTTTTATACAGAACAGCTTCCTCTGCTTCAGTCTAAAAGTTGTAAATAAATTAATAAAACTGAAATTGAATTAAATTGTTTTCAAATTAAAATCTTTAGGTAACCTTGAACCACTCAAAATGCTGTCAGAGTAAATTCTGTTTCATAAGAAAAATGTCGATAAAAAATCAACAATATTCTTCAAATGACACGCATGTTGTCATCATCCAGCATTTTAGAAAGCATCATTTTAAATAAAAGCATTCTATCCAAATGAAGAAGAAAATACCTTGAATTTTCCCAGTTTCTTACTGCCTTATAATATAAAATAGAATTCCAATAACCAAAGTATACAGAGAACATTATTACTGGGTATTTGTTGAGTATAGATATTAGCAGTCATCAATCTGTTTTTCCTCCGAGTAGATCATGTCCAGACTTTGTAGAACGTAGGTTCTCTTAAAATATATTATGTTGCCCTCTCCTTAAACCCGAGAACTTCCATAACTTCACCGGCACATTGGGGTTAGTATTAAGAAAGCTTGATATGTCTAGCAATTAGAAAGTAATGCAGCCCATATCCACATCATTCCACAATAGAACCAACCAAGAACAAGTTTTATTCATTGTTGCAGTGTTAATTATTTCAATATTTTTTAAGTGTTAAATATTGAATACAGTAGGAAAGTTTTAAGTGACCTTTATAATTAAACAATAAATTTGTATCTTCAACAACAGGAAGACAATAGGAGGGAAAGACCAACGCTTAACATATTCGATCTATATAAATAAATCCATAACAGAATTTCTTGTTTAAATAAATAATTGGTACTATTTAGAGAATTTCACTAGCAACGAAACAGAAAAAAACTAGAAAAAGCTCTCAGTGTAACTATGACTAAACATCACAAACCATAAAACCATTTTAATTATGATCTTCAAAATGGTAAACGATTGATTTCATCACAAAGCTTTTTTTTTGTACATACATATGCACATATTGACCTTTTTTAAATAATAAAGCCCTTAAAAAAAAAAATACAAATTAAATTAAAAGAAGGTAACTTTATTTACCAATTTAGCGTTCTTTTTTCTTCCGAGTGGAAGTGCATAATGTGCTTCATACCACTGCCTAAATGGAGTTGCATCAATCACAACTATAGCATTCTTTACCAGAGTTTTTGTACGAACCAATTCATTGTTTGAAGCATTGTAGACAACATCAATCAAACGTGTTTTCCTTGTGCAACCTATAAATTTAAGAAAATACTTTTCAAACGTTCATTTTGAATTGACTACTAGAATAACTATAATTCTATTCAATTAAAGCTCTCAGTGTAACTATGACAATAAATCAAAGATCACATAGTTAGCCAACTCAATATGATCTCATGTTTGTTAAACGAATTTCATCATCTGAGCTTATAAAACGTTGGCAAATTAAAAAAAAAAAAAAAAGGAAACAAAAAATGCCAGTGTAATTTTGGTTTTATATGAACATTTCGTCAGAACAATGATAAATATTCTTCAAAGGCATAATGTCATTATTCAGCACTTGGAATCGCACAATCACCTTAGATGCAATTAATTCATTTTCTTTTTTCATCTATTTCTTTTCAGAGAAAGGGTTCTAAGAACAACTATACAAACAGATATCACTGGCCATTTAAACAGATCAAAACGATTTATTGTTTTTTTTTTTAATGATTTCAATGATTATAAAAAATTATAATCAAAGAACATTCAATAAAATTAGCCGAATAAATAAATGGAAAGTTTGTGTTATCCCTTACTTTTCACCTGCTTTATTTATAATAATTTTTTTAACCTACAAGAACAGGATAGTTAATGATGCTTTACATCAGAAATGAATAATTTGTTTTCATGAAACAATATCAAAGAGATTCCCTCTAATCTCATCATTGTAAAGCATTAATCAATAACTTCATTAGATGTTCTTAGAACATTAGAACTATCTTAACTTTATTATACAAGATCAGATTTTGTTTAGTTAAAATGAATGCTTGAGACAAGGTTGGAATGATGAGCTGACCACAACTCAGTTTAAGATATTATTTCAAGCTCTAAATTTACAACATAAAACAGTTGATCTCCACATTAAGGCGATGGAGACTAGTAAGCACTAACAAAAATCCATCGTGATAAATTGCTGGCAACATAATTTTATTGGTATGCATAAAATGTGAAACATTGATATAAGAAAGTGTTTTGAGATATAGATAAAGTTGAACATTCAGATTTAAAGAATCATTGTACACAAACATCTTACGAAGACGTGAGGTGTGACCATTTGAAGAAATAGATTCAAAAGAGAAGGGCGATGGATTGACAGCGTGATGGATGATAGAGAATAAAATTATAAATAAAAAGATAGGTTAAGATCAAGGTAGGATAGTAGGACGAATAAGTGGGAACTTGAAAAGCATTTAAAAATCAAACAAGCTAAAAAATTATTAATATTCGAGGGACACTTGTACACTTTATTAAACATTATTATTAAAATTAAAAGAAAAATCTTGATGTACCCCCACACGAGACAAAAAAGAAGTAAATGCTGTCAGTGTTTGTTTGGTTTCACAAGAAACATGTCGATAAAACATCAACAATATTCTTCAAATGACACGCATGGTGTCATCATTCAGCACTTTGGAAGGCTTAACGTTTAAAATAACAGTTAACTTATCGCTTCTATTATTTTCAATTTAACTACAACGGTCATAGGTCATACAATTTTTTAATGCACTGATCATAAAAATAATCAATCAATGCACAATTGTTTTAAAAATAAAAAACTAAGCTCGGACAAATTGATTTCCTTCTGCACATGTACATCGGCAATGCTGTACAGTAAGCAGTATGCTTTACATCAGTTCTAAGAATAAGTTCTTTTCAACTTACGATTCAAAGAGATTCCCTCAACTCTCATCATTGTAAAGCATTAATTCATTTAACATTTTCAAAGAAAAATATAAGAGCTATACTGGGCGTAATAATAATATATATATGGTTACAAATTCCTCTAACACTTATTTATTTCAACTTACCTTGAGTCCATCTTCAACAATATACACTTGCAATGTGCTTAAGTATAAAAACATTGCTGCTTTATTATAGCGTGTTGTAATTTTTTAATGTATTTAAAGAAGACAAAAATTAGTATTGATCTCAATTTTTAATCGATCAGTCAGCAAAATAAGTTCAAATGCAAACTGCCTCGACAATGATACATGAAATAAGACGAGAAGATCAAGCAAATGTAAATGTTCATATTTTATTTCTATTTTTTTTTTTTTTAAATTAAAAAGGTTAAAACATAAAAATATTTGAATATATAGGGAATCAATGAAGAACAAAAAAGGTTTCAGTTTCACTGCAGTGTAAACTAAAAGAGAAACAAAAATGGAATAAATTAAATCGCCACTTAAAACAATTTTCTAACCGGTACAGAACTATATTATTTACCACCTTTAATAGGTCTGGAAAAATAAAAAAATTATTTCCACTTTCAAGAATCAAATGATTATGTAAACTGACTTCCCAAGTTTTATCATCAGAAATTAATGATTTTTTTTATAAATAATTTCAAGGAGGTTTTCTGTCTTTTTACCACCATCGGTTAGTGTTAAAAATTTTAAACTGCCTTAAAAAAAAAAAAAAAAAGGTATTGCGGTAGACGAGATTCTAAAATAAAGTAGGAAACAAAAGAATCTACGTAACAATAGCACCTCTCTCACGCACAATATTGTGTAAACTGAAAGTACATTTGTGAGTTCTCAGTACGCTGTGGGAAAATTATGTCATCCTTTTGAATCAGATGGAAAAATCATCATTAAACTCACAAGATGTAATTTTCTTTCTCAAGAAACAAAATCTGAAGCAGATTTGACTTACAAAAAAAAAAATTTAATGAACTTCTACTGCATAGCATTAAATGTCATAGCCTTTATGACGAGAATCGCTGAATACGACCACAGACTTAAAGTACGGAAAAAAGATATACTGAAGTATGCTTGGAAATATAATACAAAATAACTACCTAAATCAGTAGTGAAATGTTTTAATTAACCTAAACGCTGTAAACTAGATTCACTCTATCACTTTTTGTACTTACACTCTGTGTAAATTGTGCAAGTTGAGGACATCAGTGTTGTGTCATTAGTTGGGTGGGGCAACCTTAGCAAACACGTCAAGATCCCTAAGAAAGGGACCATCCAATCTTCCCCACATGATGTAAGTACAATATAACGTTCAGGTGCATGAGAAGGGGATTTAGAACCCTAAATCCATCCTATGCGTACAATAAATATCGCACACAGCAAACATAAACTGAGACACAAACTGTTAGATATATTGGAGGAACTAATGGGATGAATTTCATTGGCCTTTCTAAGAAGCTCTCAGTGTAACTATGACAACCATCATAGATAATAATAAAGTAGCTTTTTTTTTATTACCTCAATTAGTAATTAGTTTCATCACTAAGCTTCCACATTTTACGTTAGTTAAGAAACCGAAATTGCTGATACTACTCTATGTATTTAATACTACTCGACGAATTCCTTTAATCTTTGTAAACATGGTTAACAGGATTCATATTTATATTGACTTGATTTTGACTAGTACTTTTGCAAACAACATATCAGTTTATTCAGTAATGGAATGAGTTTCTGAAAAGATGTGACGGTTTTCATTATAAAGTAAATACATAAAAATAAAGTATAAAATGAGAAAAGCACTCTGGGTATTTTTTATTCGTCCGTTGTAGAGAGAAGATACTACACAATATAAAACCCTTCCTTTTCTAAACAGCAAATTTTAAACCATAAATTTGAGTTGGACAAGAACTGTTTAATGAATTCTACTTTTCTGTCGTTTTCTTTGACTGGAAATTAAAAACTTGTTTATATATTTACTGTAAATATTATAACCTCTAAGTAAATATTTTAAGAAGTTTCTGAATCTAGTTTACACTGCAAATTCTTAACTGTTCAGAAAATGGAAATAATGCCTTTAACGAGTTTTCAGACCACTGTGGACAATTTTCTTTAAGAATTTAAGAAAAACCAAACTTGCTTTCATATGGAAATAAGAGAAATGTTAAAGGAAGCAAAGAAAGAGGTTCAATAATAAATAAATAAGCAGGTATTAAAAAATGCTGATAGCACAATTTAAGAAAAATGACGGAGTAAAAGCTAACTCTTAATATATACACTTAATATATAATAATATAATACAATCTTAACAAAATATAAGCTTACATTCAGATCCCCAAGAGAAATTGCCGTGATCCAGTCTGAGAGCACGATATTTTGCATTGCCTCCACGAGTCCTTACTGTGTGTACCCTCTTCGCTCCTATCTGAAACAAATGAATATTTTATTACCTCACGTAGTTCTTAATTTGTACGTATTTAGTGATTTAATTGCTCATAACATCCGATTTATTGAAATAATGAAGCAAAATCCAAAAAATATAATTGCTTTAATAACTTAAAACAAATTTAGTAAGAGAATGAATGGCCACGATGGACGTGGTTATAGTGCAGTGCACTTCGTTGTGTACATATGTCTTAGAAAGTTACAAAAAAAAAAAAGATAGCCTACCTTTGTATTTGCAGCAGGTCTTCCAAGCTCATGCTTCCTCTTCTTCCGAATTGGTTTCCTCTTTCCTCCAGTTTTCCTCCTCTTATGCCAATGATCACGAGAAATACCTACGAAGATAACAAACCATTGAACATAACCTAAATCTATCCGCACTAGAACTAAGTCACGTTGGATACTAGGCAAATTCAAAATACCAAATGGATATTATTAATTCTTTCAGTATATAAAATTTCTCGACATCTATTTCAGTGTAGGTAAGGTTTAATTAATAAACATCATTAAGAATTCATTGACTCATGTCGGCTAATTGTTAATGGAATTCCAAAGGGTACAATTTAACTTTTAAGAAATTACTACATTTAAAATAAATATAAAGGAATTGTTCAATGCATTTAATAATATTGCAATCATAGTTAGATGTTTAAAGATATTAAAAGCACAACTTACATACCCATGATTGAAACGCTTCAGGTAAAAGGAAACTAACTCACATTGTCCTATGAGTTCTTGATTTCATTCGCGCTCATCATCTGTTTCTGGGAAGTGGAATGAACTTTAATTTATAATAATTGAATCATTAAAACAGTTATTGTTGTAATCAATCGTTTTAGTATATTATATAAAATTAAACATAATTGTTTATTAATTGAATAAGAATTTTAAATATTAAATTTTTAAAACCGTGCCATTTTTTACCGCCATTTTCAAATTTGGAAAAACCATTTCATGTTAACAGTGAGGATAAACTTTATTTTTACAATAAATAAATTTTGAGTGCAGAAATTAAAGTAGTTTATGTGTTTTAATTAAGTTAAATAGCTGTATGCATATTTCTTACATTTTTAGAGGTAATTTTGTTTTATTCACTTATATTTTGGTACTTATTTTACAGCGAAAATAAAATACCTATATGTTTTCTTTTACATAATAACTTCTCTAAAGATCAAAACTAAATTGGTTTAAATTTTAATTTTATTCTTCGGCTTTTATTTTTTTAATAATATTATTTCAGTTATCAGAAAATTATATGGAAAAATTAGGAAACATTGTGAACGATCCTATTCGTTTTTTCGGGAGCTTGCTCAGCGTTGATTCTGAACCATTATTAAACATGAGGAGCAATAATTTTAGGTATCGGAATCTAACGGGCATTATAAGAAGGTTAAAGTAATTGCTTATTTTTCAGGGGGGGCTTAATTAGGAGAAAGCAAGCAATTAGGAGAAAATAAGAATAACGAGCTAAACGTTAGTCAATCAGAAATGACATCAAACGCTTTTGGCTTTTCTTTAGATATTATAAAAAAAAGTCCGTACCTCTAGTACTATCCGGGCTAAGCTGTTAACATACAGGGAAGTGACAGTAGGTAATGCCGTGGACATGGCAATCCCAGCAGCGAGTTTCGTAAGATATAGCTCCGGTCTCAGGAGAAAAGTTAAGTGAGGCATATACCACGAAAGCTTGTTGAGGCAATACAAAATAAAGGGCTTGAGATGTTGGCAAGTTGGCACATTTAATCCGCATATGTAGAAATAGCTAATTCAGCAAATGTGAAATGAAATTACAGTTAAGGAAAGTATTGTTATAAAAACAAATTATGTCATTATTATTTTTCCAATAAAGAAATTGAGTTGAATCTTGAAAAAAAGATGACATAACAATAGGAGGCAGGCGTTAAGGTGCCTTTGATTTAAAGCAAGCAACCATTAAAATAAAGTACCAAAGTCGTTGCCCTCTTTGTCAAGACTTTTTTCAAATTTTTAATCTGCGGATCTTGACTCCTGTAAAAGCCAGAAGCTCTATGTCCCTAAATATTCCCAGTTCCTCCTGCAGTATGGGCCAGCATTGGTCACAATACTGACTAAAGGACGTCCTTAAGTCGAGTTTTCAACTATAACTTCTCCTGAATATATAAGTCTGCTTCTTACACATCTCTTACCTACAAATTACAACAAAGGCCTTCTTCAACAAATTTCTTTTTTAAAACTGTACGGTAGGACAGTTGTATAAGGGTTGTATTTTTAAGAGCCACAGACGATTTTTTTATAAAGCGTAATTTAACTTCACAAGTTATGTGAAATCTCAGCAGTTAACAATTATTTAACTTTTGTATTAAATTATCTAAAGCGAGCTCTGAACATTTTGTAACTAGAAAAAGAATTCTTTAAAAAACTGCTGAAGTTCTGCACTTCCAAAACAAAGTTTGGGAAAAAATAAATAATTCAATTATACTGAATCATAATATAAAAAATATATTTTTACAAGAACAGTCTTCAATAATGCAAGTAAAAATTAGAATAAACATAAATGTCCAAAATGTTAACATTTTTTCCTTTAATAACACGAAAATAATTCAAATTTAAATTGTAATTTTGTATTTTTTTTTAAAATACCTAATAAACAATATAGGAATAATGTTTAATTAACTTTGTAGTGTATAAGCATATATGTATTTTTTAGAAATCTAAGGGCTCTAAGCTATTATAAAATACATTAAACACTTTCCGATATGATTTAATATACGAAATAATTCATGCTTCAAAATTATTTTTCGATTAAATGAAACACACGTCATTCGAATAATCACATTTAATTACATTAAATGACTTCTTTCTTTATTTTTTTAATCAACATCAAATGGAATAGTCTTTTTTTTTATTTTATTTTGATCAACTAGGATATAAATGGCAACGTAAAAAATATGTATTATTTCCCCACCTTATTGTCGGTTTTTATTTTTTTTCACACTTCTCAACGAATATCCATGATTCCTTTTTTTCGGTGATTTTTTCTTATTCCATTGTTCATGAAGTTTCATAGCGATTTCCAAATCCTCCTTTTCTTGTAATATTCTACGCTGAATCACTTCTTGATCTTTAATAATTTCTTGAGGAATTGTAGATAAATTGGTCATTTTTCCTGTCCCTTCATCTTTTAATTTACGAAAACTTTCTTGTGATATTGGTTTTGTTCTTAGAAAATTATTTGAACTAATAATTAATGATGTTTTATTTAAAACTGTTGGAGGATGAAAATTTCTTTTATTATCCGAAGATGTTGCTAAATTGACTGGTTTTAATATTTTTGTGTCTCGTAATTCACCATCTGAAAAAAATAAACACATATTAAATGAAATACACTGAATTTTTTTCTAATTTAGCATTTCTGTGAAACATACTGCAGTATAAAGTTCTTCTGTGTGACCGATGTTTCTGCAGTAACTATCTAGCCAGGATACTATTAGATTTTTATTATTAAAATGAAATTGACCGTGCTACCAACTTTTTAATGTATCACCAATTCTTTCTTAAAGTTTGCATAAAAAAAAGTACGGTAAACGATTTGTGGGTAAATTTAAAGAAAAACTGTTTTTTGAAGGAGCCCAGTATAAGAAGTAAAATACAAAAAATGTAAAATCGTGGGCAACGGATTACTCGGACCACACGGTTTTTGTTTCAGAAATTCGTGACTATCTTATTTCTTTAAAATGAAAAACGACTACGTTGAAAGAGAGGCCTCTGGAATACCGGGCGTATTATCGAAGCAAGTATCGTTCCCCAGTTATCATGGACATATCATGGGTTGATATTTGATCTCTACAGAAAGATTTCGAGTGATGTAGGGGAGGTTTCTCTCTTGGGGGAAAGGTGTTAAGGCTATATAACGATATGTTCACCCCAATCTGCCGGCTTCTCTCTCTTCCTGGGAATTCCCAAGAAAACCTGGGTGGTAACTAGGTGTTGGATCGGGATTCATCCTTCCTAGAGGAATTGTGAGTCTGGGCAGTCTAGGGAGTCTGGGCGGTTAGGTGTATAAAAAACTTGAGGCACTTACAACCACCTACTTGGGGAGATAATTTTTGAACATCTTCCAAAATGTGTTAGAGCAGAATACACCCTCTTAGCTAAAATCCTCTCAGGGGAATTTTTTCCAGAATATTTTCAATGAGTGGGCGAGGTAATTTGGTTCCTCATGATCTACTTCCCTTCTGATTCTTCCTTAACTGACCTTCGTCTACCTCATAATCATAAAAGGAGAGGAAAGTGTTTCACATTAAAATCTTTCCAATTTCATAATATTACAAATGGTGCTTCTTTGATCAAGAGTAGTCTAAACTATAACCAAATCCTGATGCCCTATTGGATGATCTTATCTCAAGCGGCTTTGGCGAAAATGAAGGGTAAATAAACCCATCCAATGAACATGTAAATTAACTAAACGAATAAATGAATTCGCAAATTAATGAATAATACATAAATAATGTATTGAATGAATTTATAAATTAATGAATAGTAATTAATCACAACCATAAATTATGAATGAATGGATTTTATAGTGACTATCCTCCCAAAGCCTGGAAAAGATCACTCTCTACCCAGTAGTTATCGACCAATCTCTTTATTACCCTGCCTTAGTAGAGTCGTTGAGCGTGTTGTACTAAAGAGACTAAATGCATTTATTGAAAGTAATGATTTACTATCTCAAGTGCAATTTGGATTTAGATCATTTCACTCCACTACTGCACAGCTAGCAAGAGTCACGGACATCATTGCGGACGGATTTAATGTAAACAAGCACACAGGAATGGCATTGATCGATGTTGAGAAGGCTTTCGATTGTGTTTGGCATGATGGCCGAATCTACAAGATGATCCAGAATGGCTTCCCTAAATACTTAATTTATTTTGTCAAAAGCTATTTGACTAGCAGAAAATTCTGCGTAGCAGTTGATGATGCTACTTCTAACCTCAGGCCAATCTTAGCAGGTGTGCCGCAAGGTTCGGTCCTTGGACCAACTCTCTTTAACATTTTTATTAACGATTTAGCGAAAATTAAACTTAAAGCCAGTAGTGCGCTGTTTGCCGATGACTCTTCCTTTTTCATATCCTCCTTCAGAATTGACACTATAGCCAATCATTTATCAATAGCTCTTGCTAAAAGTTTCAAATACTTTAAAAAGTGGAGAATCAAACCTAACCACACTAAAACAGAGCTGATTCTATTCTCTCGAAGAAGACCCACAATCAACCATACTGCTACAGTAAATAGAGTCTCTCTACCATGGCAAAAAGAAGTTAAATACTTAGGATTAACTTTAGACTCAAAACTAACGTACACAAAGCATGTGAATAATGTGTGTAATAAGGCGCTAGGCGTTATGTGCAGTCTGTTCTCCTTGCTTAATAGACACTCATCCTTGGACTTCCAAAATAAAAAATTAATATACTACCTCTATATTCGACCTATACTCCTGTATGCAGCCCCTGTCTGGTCTCAAACTTGCATAACCAATTACAATAAAATACAGAGAGTGCAAAATAAATGCCTGAGATTGATTGGTTCATTTCCCAGATGGACGCCCATAGACTACATGTATGCAGTAATTGACGTTCCTAGCACCTCCACTACTGTTTACTGTCTCTTACAAAAATTCGTCTCCACTTGTTACAATAGTCCGTACCCTCACATAGTAGCCATTGTTAATTACAATATAAACTCTCTTAGCTATAAAAAATGTAAATATAAACGCTTGAAGCATGTTTTGTAACTACCTGTATATCAAGCTTAGGTTTTTTTTAAAAAATTTCCTTAATATGTAAATATGTTTCTCTTAATCTGAACTTGATATAATTTGATGGGTGTATATAGGCGCTAAGCTTGAAACCTCAATTTCAAATTTGTGTACATATGTAAAGTTTTGTAAATAAATATTATTATTACTATTATTATTATGGACTTTATAATGGGCTACTTTAACTGTAAAAATTTACTGAATGGTATAAACGCAATCTCATTAAAATTTCTCGTTCACACACTATTATCACTCCTTTGCATACGCTCACTAAACCAAGATAAACAGGACCAAATTCGCATTTTAGGAAGGGTGAAAACTTACATTTTAGTTATTTTAAGGTTTTACTTCCTCAAAATATTTGATTATTAAACTTCTAACTAAGCTTCCAAGAAGAAAGAAAATCAATACACCGGAAATGCAATCTTAAAGAAAGGCTTTTCCTGTAATTTACCATGATTTGCCAAGCGGACTCATTCGAAGCTGATCTAATGGCGCACTTAAGCTTAAATGTCTCTTTGGCTTGTATTTTTTCTTAATTAATAGTTTGGTTCAGAGGGAATGTGTCACATTCTATCAACATTATTATTAAATTGATCTTTTTTGTTATGGAATTCTAAGTTACAAGAAAATTCCATTATATTCGTAAATTATGGTAAGAAAAAGTCACGTGAGTGTCCATACGAGATTCTTTTCATGAGAAAGTGAAGTGAAACTGTCGAATATTGGCGAAAACTATTCGAAAACAATTTTAACTTATGAAAAATTTATTGAAAATTGAGAATGATTTTTTTCGAATTCGTTAGCATTATTTCTCGTTATCTACTTAGGATCTTATATTACTAAAATAACAAAAAAAAAAAGTTAATAAAATATGAGAAAATAATACAAGATTTAAAAAAATATGTGTAAGGTGTTACAGCTCCATTGATAATATGCTTTGAACAGCCTTGACTCGCTATCATTGGAAGGACTATCTTACAATCGTATTTAACCATGTTGGTGACTCACTAGACTTATATAGGACCGTCCTGTACTAACATTTAACCACGCTGTTGACTCTCTAGACTTATATTAAAATTAAATTTTGATTTAATTCAATTGGAATTTTATTGACTAAATTTTTGCCCTCCCTGTATTTAGGGAGAAGTGAAACTTCTATTTTTTAAAGAATCTTGGCGGCTATGGCGTCCAGCTAACTTTCACATTTTCAGTACAACTCCAACACTCACACAATCCTCTTCAGTTTTAGTTTTCAGTAGATTTAATCTGTTATCATTATTTCATTCTCTTAAATATTCATATTCTTACTTGGCAGAAGTTTAGGAGGCGTTTTTGGCATCACACATATAGGTGTAAAATGTCTACACTCAACAGATATTGAATCTCTTCCATTAGCCATGTGAAAACTCTCCTCACCTGCAAAAAAAATGTGAATCAGATATAGAATATGTAACTTTACTACAATTTATCGATGAAAAATATAACTACTTAAAATTTAAAACATGAAGTTATTCTATTGGAATAACATCCTGTATTATAGCATTGCGTGTATACAAAAAAAAAAAAAATCAATTGTAAGAAGCGTGTTATTCCCTCTCCCTCATACATATTTCAAAAGCAATAAAAGTAAATAAACTTCATGAAAAAAACAAACAAAATTCTTACTTGCTGAAGAAGTAGATGAATCGTTAGCCTATAAACAAAATACAAAATTGCAAGGTTATTATACATTTTGAATTAATTTTAATATCAGCATGCTTATCTTTTTTTTTTTGTATTTATACAAAGTTGCATGTTACAGAAAGAGTTAGCCTTTTACTATACTTTAAGAATACAAATACAAAAATAATTGAAATCAACAAACTCATACTGTAATTAAACATAACAAAATTGCTAGTGAATTTAAAACGAAAAAGGAAAATATCGCTCAATAATACATAATACTGTTCTCTTTTTTTGATCGTATTCGAAAGAAAACAAAGTAAGAGGTACCGCAGGGAAACATCAACCTATAATAAACGAAACCAAGGCAGTACAAAATCACAAATTATTCATTCGCATTACCGACCAAAATGATATATTGTAGTTCTAGCGAGCTCAGACTCGAAATTACTCTTGCAACAAAGCACAACGTAGTCTCATTGCTTAAGTAAAAGAGTTATACATATTAAATACTTGAACTTTGTTTTCAAGTACAAGTATGTTTTTTTAAGAAGCATTCGAAGGACTATTAACGTATTTGTTTGTATATAAATTGTAATGGGGGCATATAAAAAATATGTGTTCGAGAGATTCCTCACTTGCTTTGCATAATTTACAAGTTTCCGATAATTCTACGCTACAGCTTATCTTTTTTTGTGTAAATAGTACATTTTTTTTAGCAGAACTAATCCTGAGTTGACTGAACACCCTGACAACTTCAGAACTAATATTATAAAATAAGTAATAGTTCCCATATTTTCCGCGCAGAATTTCCTTATACAATGTACTATACTAGAAAGAATGCGCTCTCTCTAGGTCATTAGAAATAGATTTCTGCCTCCAACCACTTATCAACAGGTATAAGCTAACATCCTCGATATTTATAAATTAAAATAACCATAATAGAAACCGGCAAAAGTGTTTTACTTAAATCCACAAAACATTGAAACAAACAAAAGTGAATATAATTGGATGGATACGAAAAACTGTTCAAAAAAGATATAAAATAAAGCCAACTCCGTCGAAATTTGTAGAGATCTGTGGTGTACCTAAAGTAGCCGTTGAAGTTGGAATTTGGTCCGTCAAGAGTACTGATTTTTTAGTGATGAGTAAGAATTTCTCTGTTAAGTTAAAACAAGAAATACACTAGTACCTAGCCAGGCCCCCAGTTTTATGGTATGAAAATTAGCAGATAATGCATTATCAATTCTATTAACAATTATCTATCATTAACAATTCAATTCTAGACAGCAATTACATTTAGCACACACCATGCTGGGTCCAAAGAGAATGTAAAAGCAGACGAACTGGCATGGCACGGCCAAAACAAACCTTTAAAAAAAAAATGACAAAATTATAAAGCGAGCCTAGTACTGTGATCAAATCAGTTTTTTAAGTCCTGTGTTCGTGGCCTGTAATATTCCACAGGTCAAAGACTAGTTTAACTAGATACCAGAGATCCATCACTTATTAAGTTAATGGAAAATTTGCTTAACCTGGCACAACTGGCTCTAAGACAAACAGTGGCTCTGCTAAGAATGAGTGAATGAATGGCTTAGTTGAATTGCAAACCTGTTGGATACGATCTATAGTGGTCATTGACTGAGGAAGAAACACTACTTTCCATGTTCCCTGCCACTGCAATTGCAGGCAAAATGTCCTTAACACCACCGAAGGGAAAAGAAATTAAATTTACCAAAGTTCAGATGAAATAAAAAAAAAAACTTAGTGATTTCCGCAATGAGAGAAAAATTAATGAATGAATGGCACTTGAAGCGAAATAAGTTCCTAGTTACCTTTTCAGAAAGCATAAGACTCTTTATAAATGCAGCATCATTTTCTTCGATTTCCTTGCTTCTAAGTTTTCTATTTCTTTCCTCAGCTAAATCTTGTTCCTATAAATTAAGTAAATATAATTACTATTTTATTTATTTTAAGTTCTTTCTGCAACTATAAATTTATTTGTTTCTTTATCACCATTAGAATTTTTGCCAGTTTCTCACTGGCCTCTTGCTGGGCAATTCGAGTTTTTTCCTCTTCAAGTTTTAAATTGTTTAGCATTTGATCAAATTCCTCTTTAATACAACCTTTTACTGTAACAACACTTGGTCGGGGCTGAGAAGAAAATATTTCTGAAATAATTTAAACAAAAGTTATGTGAATTTGATGTTCCGCATTTTTATTGTCATTAGATGAGTTCAGAATTGATCAACTGACACCTTAGTATGCTTGGAAACTATTGGATAAAATGGTTCATTCATAAAAAATGTTTATTAAATACTACATATAAAATATTACACGAAGACAGTATTGTGTAAAGCTTTCAAGTAAAAGCAAAATTCATCAAGATTGCCGGTTAATTTTAAGAACACTATTGTTTCTGTTAAATATAGTTTTATTTGTAACTGCATACTTTTCAATGTTTCTACAAGTTATATGTAATTTGATTATGAAAAAACAAATAATAACAAGAACAGAAAAAAAAAGGAAAACAAAAACATCTCAATAGAAGTGCATAATGTCGTCATTTTAGTAGAAACACAAAGTTCTCCTTATTATAGTGGTGACATATAACCTATGTAAATCGATATAAAAAATATTGTTTGGCTAGATTTTTATTTACGAGTTTCTTTTTTCACAGAAAGCACTTTCGCATGAGATAACTGAGCTATACGAAACAATACTTACTAAGCTTCGGGCAGCAGACTCAATAACAAAACTAAAATGAAAATAAGAAGTATTCAACGAATTCTTTTCCAGGAGGGACAGTCATTGATTGATCTACAATTGAGCAGAAAAAACAATTTACAAAAATTAGAAATAAGTCACTTACTATCCTCTATTCCATCTTCTTCACCATTCTGTTTCATTCTTATTTCGTGAGGAAATTGACGTTGTATTTGGTCCCACAGCCCTTGGTTTACAAGTTTTTCGAGCCCCTTTGCATGCCGAATATAACTTCCAATTCTAAACCTACAAATCGGACAAGCCAAACTATTAGATTCTATAGTTCTTTCTAAGCACTGTAAACAAACAATATGCCGACAAGGCAGTGAAACAGGTTCTATATAAATTCCTCTGCAAATAGAGCATAAGACATCTTCAAATTTCAATTTTTTCATTCGCAAACACAGGTTCAACAAAGATGACATAAATTCAATAATTGCTAGATTCGTCAACGTAAAGTACACAACTTTAGTTATGAAGTGTACAGCTCTTGTACTATAATCAGTTGTCTCGTAATATCAGCTGTTCTTTTTTATATTGGCGGGTTAATTTCTTCAACAAGAGAGTTCTTGTGTTATACCGCTGCCGACAAAATCAACTCGTACTAATACAGTTGATAATGATTCTGTATTGCAAATAATTATGCCATTATTTAAGCTAGATTTTTAAAGGGAATGAAAGATTTATTTTTGTTATAATATTAGAACTTCTTAGTTTTAAAAGAAAATGGTATTCTTCTTTAATTTTAAACTATCGATTTCTCATGTTCGAGTTTTCAAGAGATAAACCATTTTAATTTGATTGGGTACCAGGTTTAAGGTATTCTATTTGGTTTAAAATAATTCTGTGTTACTTAAATTGTAGATTTAACTTTCTGTTATCACAGCTATAAGATATTTAATTTTAAGATTCGGTTGATTTGAATAATTTTTAATGCAATTTATATGTTACCTGACTACTATGATATGACTAGGTAAGTTTCTTACTTTGACTTTTCCTACTCCTGTAAATATTTTAATCTAACA
Source organism: Rhodnius prolixus (assembly GCF_049639745.1). Taxonomy (NCBI): domain Eukaryota; kingdom Metazoa; phylum Arthropoda; class Insecta; order Hemiptera; family Reduviidae; genus Rhodnius; species Rhodnius prolixus. The sequence continues at coordinate 4,247,257 of NW_027411583.1, read as the reverse complement.
TTATATTGTTTCAGGCACTGAGAAAAAATAAAATAAAATATTACTATTCTTCAAGGAATATAATGTTAGAGTGTAATTATTTTAATCTAACATAAGATTCATTGAAGAATATTATTTCATTTTTCCTTTCTCAGCGCTGAAACTATTTCGAAAATAATGCAAGTTATTTAACTAAAAAGTGGGCAAACGGGTGGAATGGCATGGATACAAAACTTTAGGTATATATGACCAAATCTAAACGAATAAGATACTAAGACATTCTCTCTTAAAAATAATAATCCTGGTAAGAATTGCAATAGGGCACACCAGGATCACCACCTTACTGGTGAAAACGGTTTGTACAGATAGCAATTTATCTGTAATAGTCCGTTATTTTTTGGAAAATGCAATGTGCTATTAGAAAGGAAGAAAAAGTTTAATATTGAAGGCCCAATTGGGGATATCCTCAAAGGTAACGATGACAAAATCAATATGAGAAAAATTATCAAGTATTAAAGAGAAATTAAAATATTGCATATTTGAAATCTCCAGCTTCACCAATCTAGTTGAGCAAGATGTTGTTGTTGGATGTGTGATTAGGTGAATAGGGGCGATTTCACCGGTGATAGTTTATTGGTAAGTGTTAACAATAATTAGTTGAGACGCTAGTACTGAATTAAAAGGATAATTGCCTTGGCTTCTGATGCGCTATACAAAAAAATTAAAGCTAATCTACCGTATCGAATATTTTAATTTATTTGATATTAGGCAATGCATGTACCAGTATATGGGCTTATTTTTGTGTGGCTCCGTCTAATACCGATGTCCATGGTTATGCCTCATATCACTCCACACCATTGAAGTGACAACTTATGCCTGAATAGGTTAAAGTTCTTTAAAGAAATTTAGGTTAATATGTATATATAAAATTTCTTCTTTTTTTCAAAATAGATCTATTGAACTCGACACTCTATAGAAAGAGAAGTATGGCGTCCCTTTTGTGAATCCCCGATACTGCATGTATCAGAATAATAAGTGAATATAAGCTGTAATGTTTAGAAGACGCCAAAGGGTTTCACTTTTTCTTTTCCAGAAAATGACGATTTTAGTGAATGACGGTCTGGAGATGCTCTAATAATCTCGTTTGCTTTAACAGAATAATTTTATACAGTCGTCTTGTTTAATGTTTAGAATTATTTTTGTTACAAATTTAAATTTTCAAAAAATATTAAATACGTCAACTGCGGTAGGATAAAGTGTAAGTTTTCACACTAGATTGTTATTTTCTCTAATTTGATACTGCCATCATGCCCAATTACAGACTACGTTTTCACAGGAAAATATCAGTTTTTGCTCTCCTGAAAAACTTTGAGGGTTCCTAAAAAAACTGAATTCTTCAATATTGGGAACATCTTCAATGGTAGGAGAAGATTTATAGAGATTCGGCTTAAGTTGGTCATAATTTCTTTAATGTTCAAGGGTTTTATCTAGTATATTTTAAATTTCTATATTTTAATTGATAGTTGAAGATATCTGTAGCGTTTTCTAATTAGGCAATTTAGTTTTTACATTGCGTCCCATAAATGATTCGTTTTCTTCTTTTATTATTGTTAATATACCAAGGAGTGAAAGAAGAGAATGGGCGAAGGAATGCAAAAAGAGCAGGGCACAAGGAGTAAAAGTATGAAGTGTGAATGAAGAGTATGGATGATGAAGTAAAAAAAGTATGGATCTATGATTACGAAGGAGTAGTTGGACAGAAGCCGTTTTATGATATACATACTTTAAGAATTGTGAAGCTTAGAAGACAAGGACTTCATTATCTGTCCCCTGATACATTATAATACATTCAAATTGAACTTATATAAGTGTATTTCTTACTATCCAAGTCCCACAGTTCGGGAAGGGATCTGCACGTTTAAATATATAAATGGTGGCTGTCAATAATTTCGCGGCTTTCACAAAAATTTTTATGCAACTAAGGAAACTGAACGAACCGGTTTTAACAAGTATTTACTGTTGTACCAAATTTGGAGTTTATGATAAACATTTGCGTAAAAAAAAAACAAAAAAATCCAAAAACAATCCTTTACATGAACAACCTAGTAAATAATAAAACAGTAAAAGTAAGCTGGAAGGACTGAAAGTGGGTAGAATGTAAGAAGGTTAACTTTATTAACCAAAGGAAAATAAAATAAAAGAAAAATACGCAAATTTCAAACATATTCATTAATAATAAAAATGAATTTATAAAAACTTAGTTTCTTTTGAAACTATTATTTTATGGACTTATAAATAAATGTAGTATTTTTTTAATATATTTTTTTTTGTTTATTCAAAAATTTTATAACAATTGGTAAAAGGCACTAGGAATGCTCAGGCATTAAATTTTCTTTAAATTTGTCTTGCCTAAATTATATAATTAATTCAAATTAATTTATAATACAAAGCTTAGTATTTAAGAAATTATTTGTAATATATCTACAAAAGTTAACTCAAGTTTTTAATTTTTAAATCTAAATTCAAGACTTTTTTTCAATATATATTTTACATAGTTCGAAAAGTGTTGAACATTTGGAAGTGGTTTTTCATAAGCTAACTATAGAATATTATTTGGGAAGAATTTGTTCAACCAAACTGCTAACATCGAATTTTTTTTTTAATAATACAATTAATGCTATGAGGAAAAGTCAATTATTTATTTATCCGCTAGAGGAAATTTCTCAAATATTTAATTTTAAAAAAAAGTCAGTAACTTAACAAAATATTTCGTTCAAAATCTATTTTGTCATAGTTTTTCACCCTTTTGTCCCTACATTTGTTGGCGTATAAGAAAATTGTTGTAACCACATAGCGATTGACAATTTTCAAAAAATGCAATTTGATGAGAAGGATCCTCATAAACAGGTGGAGCTATTTCGTGAAGCTAAATTGTGAGCAATGTGATTTGATTTTTGAGGAGATTCATTTTAATAGTTTATCCATCAAATCTGCCGCTGGCTTAACTCCTATATAAATATTTAAATAAATATATGGCCCCGATATTTAATTTAGCGTTATTTCTCGAATTTAAGGCAACAAAAATTAAAAGGATATAACTCAGCAAATCAGCGAATTTATCAACTACAGTGTGTTCCTCTTGGAACTGGAAACCATCATTTCCATCGCTGTATACTGAATTTAAAACTACACACTACGTATTTTTCATATCCATAACTACAATCATAACCATAATCTACAATTGTGGGTATAACACAATGGATAATCGTCACTGCAGCTGTGATAATTAGAAAAGATAGCGGAATAATTTTTCAACTATTCTTTGCCAATAGACACTTACTTTAATATCTTATTAAGCGAATAATAATTGTATTAACCTCTTCAATATTTATTTATTGCACTTTGATGACCTGCAATATTAAGAATAGATAATAATTGGCACACGTTTTATTATGTAATCAAGAAGAAAAATTTGAAAAAATACACAAAGTTTAATGCAAAAATTTGAATTACGTCATTACGAAATTATCATTCACTTGGATACTATTCATGAAACTGAATTCGAGACTTCAAAATCGCGGACTTTTTTTGGTTTTCAGTCAAACAGTTAAAACATTTGCATTAATTTGGCTAAAGTGGAACCTATAAAATATTAACATTCTTATTAAAGTAGCAAACGAATAATATTTTAACACAATCATTGTCGAACAATATTACTACAATTATAATTAAATTTTAAAACTGTTATTTACAAAGATTATTGGCAAAACCAAAATTAAAAAATATTTTACACGTTCTTTTAACAGATTTTTTTTTTCATTTTAACTAAATATTTATTTACATCCTAAAACTTTTTAGCAAATGTATCTATCACAATTAAAATTACTGGGATAAACGGAAAAATCCTTAAAAATGTTTAATAATCTTGATAAAAGTACATCAAGAAAGCCTTAAACTGAATTTTCAGATTTTATTTAATCAACATTTTTTGGAATTTAAATTTATAGAAAATTATAGAATAAAAATTTAAAGAATGGTTTATAAATTGTCCATTATATTATTATTATTATTATTTAATGTGAAAGTGAATCACAAAATCTTTTAATAATAAACTGGTCGCTGGTCTGTAACTGTTAAGCGATAAATCAGACAAAGAGAAGGATTGACAATCTCTGGATCCATCACTACTTCAAAATTTCAATTTAAGTTTACATACATCTAATCTTATTATTATTGTGCAGGCTTTATTAGATTGGAAAAAATAATTTAATATTGGAATGTAACAAGTAGAGTATTGATTTCTCGGATCCCTAGGAACATCTCAGAAATCTACATTCTCGAAAGAAATCTTCAAATGAAAGTTAATATAGTTAATAATATTACAGCTGCAAAGTCTACGGCGAGTCGCAGAAGCATTGAGGAGCTTAGCCCCTAAGTCATTGCCATTTCCTGGTCGGAGCTTTCCCAGTACATCGCCGGCTAAGAACAGTTTCTTACAGACGATAATATCAACCATCGAACAGTAATCTTTAGAAGTGCTGAAAAAATAAGGTGAGCAGTATTTTTCTTTTGTTTCTGTTTTCAAAGTAATTTTGTTATAATTAGGTTTTTTAGCCTAATTTCCTCAAATAAAAGCGAGATCCTTATTGCTTCTCTCCAACCCTGCATGGCCTCATTAAGAATGTCAACAAAGCTCAGCGGCCTCCCTTTTTTCCTTCTTTTGGCATTTCTTTAAACATTTTCTGGGACGATCTCTGGCCAACCATCCTTCTGATGTACCATTGTTCCCTACTTTCGTCCCCAATAAATCCTCTCTCCATCGTTTTTCTAATTTTCTCGTTACTGTTTTGTAGATGAGACTTTACGCCTAACGTTGCAAGTCTTCTATTTTCTCTGCCTTCCACTTGTTTTGCTCATTGATACCTAAGTCCAATTTTTGCATCCATATAATATAATGTTTTGCATTATGGATTTTAAATACGTATTCTATTTCTTTTTATGATGCTGTTCTAGGATCCTCACTTATTTCGCAATTCAAAGAGTGGTTCAGTACAATTGGTAGAACTGAGAGATTTACCTGTTTTTTTTCGTTCCACCATAATTTGGGAGTTATGTGTCTGTCTTCAAGGGCTCGATTTTTTTTTTTTAGGTTGATTGGTAATCCCCATTTCTTGCCTATTAATCATGAACACTGTGTCCTCGCTACAAAAAGGAATGGCGATCTGGACATCAGAAAATAATGGGAAGTAGGTTAGAAGTGCTGTCTAGTTAGAAACCCAATCTGCAACATCTTCGTATCCAATTCCAGAACCATAAGTTTGTGTTCATTTTAAACAGATTAAATCTGCAGAATTCACAAGCCTTCCAATTTGGACTTGTTAAGAGTTACCAAGGAGAAATGGTTTGTATCAAGAATCCATCGCTTAGTGAGCCATTCAATGTCTTTTTGCCTTGCGTAGCATTTTTCTTACCCTTGTTTAGTGAAATATATATGATCTGTGGTCGGTGATGATCTACCAGCTCAGAACCCACTATGTACTTCCGTTGATCTATATTCTCTTTCTAATTTCTTCTTAAGAACAGCTCCCAATATTTTTATTTCTAATAAATTATTAAAAAGAATCATAATATTCTTACTTTTCCAAGTAGATGTCCCTATTTGGTTTATACCTCAAACAAACTATTGTACTTTTGCCAATGTTTATCACGTAGTTTTATTATGCTCTTCTATAAATGTTTTGAAAAAATAAAATAAAATAAAATTAGACTATCTTGAATTTTAAGGAACAAACCTCATATGAGGTTTCCTCATATGATCTCATAAAGGAACAAATTACAATATCATATCGGTAAATAATTACATTGACTCTTTCTTCAAGGTCTAGTTAATACTCAAAATATTGTTTATATGTAAATCTATTCCATACTTTATTCAATTATTCGGCCCTGATACATGTTTTTTTTTGGTTCTGTTAATTTCTAGGATGGAATAAATCTGTTTCCGACAATACCATAATACTTGGATTAAAGTTTTATGTTTTTGAACAATAATTTTCTTCAAAAAGTTGTCAATTATTAAAGTTAATTGATGGTAATGGTACATATTCCCTTTGTTCATCTCTTGCTTCCTCTTTTACAGAAACAAAACAAAACCCTAAACCTTTTTCCTGTTGTTGTTGTTGTTGGTCTTCGTTTTGATGGTATTTCTCCTGGGCGACTTGTCCAGCTAGATCTGGCACATATTCAATCAGACTACCACCGGTCTCTTTATCAGGATTATACACTTGTTGGTCTTCCTCTAACGGTACATACTCAGGTCCTCGTACGTTCGCTCCCCCACCATACATATAACCATCATGTTGTGGTACCATATTTGTATAAACATTTGAATAAACTGGTGACGATGGATTTCCACCACCATAACTATTGTTCGTTGAATATGGACTTGAATTTAATAAATTTAAATGTGGTCCCATATCGTAGGAATAAGTGGCCCAAGCGTCAGCTGCTGTAGGGGTGCTGCCTTGTTGGCTTCCTGCTGCACCGCCAGAGGCTGCATATCCACTGAGAGTTGTGAATCCTGCAGCGCTGCTCAATGAAGAGGTAGGTGAACCTGTTTAAAAAAAAAAAAAATGAAAGCGCTAATAGCTTGTTCTGTATATTTATTAAAAGTGTATCAATACGACTTGAATCAAAATTGCAATCAAATATAAGTTATAGTAGCCTCAAAAAATCTCTATTGACCAAGAAACACTCATGGTGAATTGATTACTTTTCTGAACGCGAATGATGATTTCTTTTTCCCCTCTAAAATAAATGCTTCAGTGAAGGATCCTTTATCAACATTCAATTTCTCTCTTACTTCCAGAAAAAAACTTCTTTCATAAATCAATTAGCATTGGGATGGGAGATTGTGAACCTAACTAAATATCATTTTAAGTAACTTTTCTGGTGGTCTATAAATCGGTTTTAAGAAACAATTTTGATACTGAATCTGATTTTGTAAAACTTAACTGTAACTACACCATTTTCATACTTAAGTAATACAGAAATGTTGCAGTTTTTTAATAAAATAAGGAAGTTTAATCACTTAAAGTAATTTCTTTTGAATTTTAGGAACAATGTGACTAGGGGAAAAAGGAATTAGCTCAGTGCTTCGTGCTCTGCACTCTAAACTCAAATCCTAGGTTCGAGTTTAGAAGCCAGCCAGTTATACTTTTTCTATGAGTTTTTACAGTTCACTGTCTGATGGTGGGAACTGTTGTCTGTTACAAGAGAACCGATAGTACAGTAGCAAACGATCGGGTGTCTAAGAACTCAGATGTGGTAGCGTTATAACTTTAAAACGAAATAATGATAAAAGTAAATTTGATCGCAAAACAATATTTTTATTGTAAGTTCAATTTTATTTTGTGTGTTGACATTCAAAAAAACTAAATACACTTTTTGTTTTCAAGTGATGTGCAGGCTTGTCAGGAGTTAGAAAGCTTCAAGATTTTTGGATATATAATTTGAGTATAAAGATAAATCATTTCAAAAGGTAGAATGCTCTTTAAACAAAAAAAACTCACCAGTAGTGGGCAGATAGCCAGTTTTCCTTGGTGGCTCCCTTTTACGCCATTTCGCCCTCCTATTTTGAAACCATACTTGTACTCTGGATTCGCTTAGATTTAGTTTTAATGCTAATTCTTCTCGTGCAAATACATCAGGATATGGAGCACGTTCAAAGGCTCGTTCTAGTTCTTCTAACTGATAAGCAGTAAAAGTGGTCCTGTAATTAATAAATAAGAGGTTCAAATTTTATGAATATTGTTAAAGTTCGTTAGAAAGTTAATTATTTGTTCATGATGAAATATTTTTATTTATATTATTTATTTATTCTTAAAAGTCATTTCATTAGCCTTTAATTTATAGTTGGTGAAATTAGCAACTCTTCGTGGTATTTTTAAAAGTCGAAGTATTAGAATTTACCTTTTTAGTACGGCAGCTTGAACTACCATTTCTTAACAGCATTTCAAAGTAAAAGGATCAAATGGGGAGTTGCTTACTGACACCTTATGTTAAAAATTTTGAAATAGTTTGACACCTTTTTGAGTTCGAGAAAAATTAAAAGTTATTCAAATTATTAAACCGAATATTTTATATACATATATAAAATAGCTTCTGTCAACCCACGTAATAATGTGATAAACTATTTCATTTCGTTTCGATTGAAATGTGGAAGTACTGGGCAAATGCAGTCATAATAGATTTGTCAAAGGACATAATTCAATTTTGATTATTATAATTTTAATCGCACTTATTTAAAGATTTCCCATGAACTATCATCATTTTCCAATTGAAAAAAGCAAGATATCCTTTTGTTTTTCGTGAGACAGCCAACGATCGGTGCCTGGAGGCAGTGATACACCCCATTGCCAACTTTTACGCCACCGTCCTCGTATAGATAACTCGTACGTGATGATGAGGGCGTCTACCATGTGACGTGCGTTCGCCCACATATGCCAAATGGCGTTGTACTTAAATGTTTCCATAATTTGTTTTTTTTTTTTCTTTTTATTTGTTTTTTTCTAAGTAAATTACTTCCGATCAGATAATTTTACTTGGATATTTTTTTGATTTACTAAAATATTTTCGTAATTCAGTAGGAAGATTCTAGATTTCGTGGAATCAACGTAATCCGAATCAAAATTCTCGAAATGACTTTATTAATGTTATTTGAAGAAAATTAAATATTTAAAAGCCTTGAAAAATCTTTAATTGCAATTTTGGTAAACTGTGTATGAAAGAATTTGTAAGTTTCCACTCCCTCTGCGACTTTAAAATAAAAAATTTATTGATTCATCTAGGCACCAGACAGTTTAATTCATTGTCTAGTCTGATTGAGTGAATCATGCTACAGTAGTTTATGCTTACTAAAAGTGACACAATCCAATTTATTGACAGCGCCACTTTTGAGATTATATTTAATTTTTTACAAGATTTAACTGAGGTCAAGTAGATCAGTAATATGCATTTTTCGTTTTATTTTTTTTTATGGCTTTATTCATACATTTATGTATTAAAGAAATGAATTTTAACACTAGAAAAATGAAAACTCTCTGCCAGTAAGGTGCGTTTTTAGCAAATCCAGAGAAAATCTGTAGCAAAAACTCTACTTTCTCTTTCTACAATGTTTTTAATAAGTCGTTATCGTTTCTCACCAACTTGGAATTTTTAGAAAACTTTTAATTGTGCTTATTAGGCAAATACGTTCACTAGATAATTATAGGAGGTTTATGGTAGAACTTCGATTCCTGCAACTGTTCTTAATGTCTTCTAATGACGGAATCAGAATTAGGTTTCCCAGTTCTCATAAAATCTTTTAGCATTCTTCTTATTTTTTAAAAATACAATTTGCGTTTTTATCTAATTTTTATTGAATCTTAGAATTTGCATGGAAGTACAATAAAAACTCTTGTTTTAGTATTATAAAATTGGTACTGTCGTAGGAAGAAGTTAGTCACAACTATGATTGCGAAATACTCTTTTGCATACCAAGAACATACATACAAGGGTTACGTGTTGTGACCTGAAATAGATTGAGATGGGGTCGAAGATAATCAAATTTCAAATTAATTTTTATCCTAAACTTTCAAGAATCTGATGTACCCGAAAATTACCAGTTCTATTTTCATTTATTAAACAGGCTAATGCACTTCGGGGGTGCTCCAAGGAGTATAATTTATAAAATGTAAACTTTGAAAAGAAAGTATCTCTTTAACGCATTAACATTTCTCACAAAGTGAAATTCTTGACTAGGTGAAGATTAAACAAATCAATACTTGTTGAAAGAATTAAATCACGTTCATGATGTGAACTAAAGTTTGGACCTCAATATTCAAATTTTAATCAGCGATCCTTATAAAATGCACCGGGATGAAGGATGGATTGTGAAAGTCTTAAAAGAAAGTTTAGTATTTAAGTACGTATTCCTTTAATAGAAATATAAAAATATTTTCCATTTAATGAAATTAATTAAATGAATTTCGTATACAGCATTTTAAATAAATGTTAGTTAAATTTTAATCATTCAATCTGAAAATCTAAAATATTTCGGTCCACAGTAAACGCTCTAACCCGGACTATACATGCAGCTCTTAACATTCCTTTTACCATCCAAGTCGCCAAAACCCGGTGTAAGAAACTCCACTTCAATATGCAGTCACACATACTCGTAAATCCTCTATCTCAAAAACTTACTTTTAGAACTCTTCCAGTCAACTTAACATGACGTCTTAAAAGACAGTGGCTCGTGATATCCTCTCTAGTGACTATTTTATAAGTGAATGACTATATTCAGTAAAAAGGGTTTATTCGATAATTAATTATCACAAATTAATAAGAAAAAATTGGCTGCATTAACAACCTTAATTGATAACTAGTATAAGTTGCGAAATTAATATATAACCTTTTACTGAATATAACCCTTTGTTTTTAATTACACTTACATATGTATTTTGTTTTGTTTTGTGCATTGTGATTTAATGTGAAGTAATGTTATGTTTTCGTTTTGTTCTTTGCTCTTTTCAATTTTTACGAAATATAATTTTTTTTTGTTTAAACGTATTATTCTTTTGATTCATTTTGTGGCTTCAGTTCAGATATGTAAGTTGGTTTTTAAAGAAGTTGATGATCATGTATGGTTTCTTTGTTCTTTTTTCTAAGTTTTTTACTTGGACGACCTTATAGACGATCTAATAAACCGTGAATATGTCTAACTTAAAGTTACTTTTAAACATTTGAAGGTTTTATAAAAATTGCTGTATAAACAAAAATTTGTAAAATTTTTGTTGTATTAGATCACGAAGTTAAGATAAGGCACGAGAAAACCACTTACACGAACATCCCGACAGACGAAGAGGGCCAAAAGTGAGATTAGCAGAAAGAGCAGCACTTGGACAGGTTTGACACGAGCAATTGGATGGTAGCTGTTAGGAATTAAGAAGAGTGGCGAAGGTACTTCTAGGAGGTCAGGTCCACTTCCTATATTACTGTGTGTGAGAGAGAGAGAGAGAGAGGTGATGAGTAATTTTAATTATAATTACCTGGTTTTCTTCTTTTTGACTCCGTTACTGTCGCTCTTCTTACTCTTAGACTCTGACTTTTTGGAGGTGGTGCTGGTCGTCACTGCTTCAACTGCAACTGCAATACACTGGAATTATTAATTAATTACATTTCAAGAGCACTCACACCCTCAAAATCTGTATAAAACTCTTTTAAATGTTCTGTGGACCTTAAGATCATAATTCCAGTTAAAAATACTTCAAACCCATATTTCCATGATTAAAATGAAATTATGGAAAGTAGGGAGTTTTCTTACCTGGAGCCTCCTTCCTCTTAGGGGTTTCTGGCTGGATTGGAGCCAGTTCTTGTGTGTGAAACATTCCCTGTAGTTGATCCATTTCTGGACACTGTTGTCCCTGCAAACCCAGCATCACCTTCCAATGGACAAATCTCATGAATATATATTCAGTATTGCACTGCCATACAAATTATATTTGTAATTACTCAATCTTAGACCGTACTCTTTCATTCATTTGTTTAATATAGAGTTGTATGCCAGTATGAGGAAACACTTATTGCCGAGGTTACCTTTTCTTGAAAACCATTTCAAGTCTCCATCGAAAAGTATTTAAAACGAGGATATACTATGAGCATAATAATTAAAATTTCGACTTAATAGAATAAAGTAGGAGAATTAAAAAATATGGAATGTCTTCTCTGATTTGGCGAAATGTTATTGCTGGAAATGAAGTTTGAGGTCTAGAAGTTTCTCGAAATCTATTTTTAAAAACAATTAAAACCTTGAAATTCATCTGATAAAGTTACTGTCCTGACATCGATAGGAAATGTTCCAAAGAATTTTATTTTTTGTCTTTAGCTATTTCCAAAAATCAGAAATGGGATTTGTTAAGGGGTGCGGAGGTTTCGTCTCAATTACATTGAGGTTTTACGTTACCGAGGACCTTCTCAGCTCATTACCGGTAATGTTTTGTCTTTACGAGAGTACTCAGCAGTGCATTAAGATTCACAGTAGTTTGCTTAGCCTTGTTTAACTATAATTTAATAAAATTATTGTATTAGTATTATCTTTACGGTTTAATATATTCTCTTTAAATTTTGGTTTACGTCTGTATTTTTAGTTATAGGCCTTATTAATAAAGCATTTGGTCTTCTTAACAAATTATCAAAACTTAAAGGATCGCAACCGTCACGCTAATTTTTTGTTATAATACAATCATGATACTTTGAACACATACCACACAAAACTTATGAGGGTTAATTCATGACTAAAAACCACCCTTAATGGGAGGAAGGATGTACATGTCTTGGAAGGGGACAGTTTTTGAACTAGAAAACAATTTCAAGAATAAACCTGCTTGCTATAAATTTTCAATTTAATTTATTATTATCGTATTTGCTAAATTTGTTGTCACTTCTGATTCTAGGCCGCATCAAACATTTTATAAAAGTAAGAATTTAACATTGAGATCATTAATGAAAAGTTTTTTTATATCTAAAACCTGAATTCTTTTATCTAGTCAAAACGGTTCAAGTTCAACTTCCAGTTATAGAATGGATATTTTAGGTTTGCCTAAAAATTATTATGGTTAATCTTTTTGAAAGCACGTTATACTATTTAATAATCAACATTGCTAAGGCTACATAATATTAAAAGCAATATAAAAAAAAAGAAGGGAACTTTTAGCTTGCGTAGATTCCCAAGCAGAGATCCCGGTTTCGAATTCAACTGTGTATCCTTAAATTTTCACTTAACTGAAAGCTTAATTTACTCAAATAATTAATTAATTCTCTTACAACTACTCTTACAACCCAATTTCTGGTGATAGTGTTGTCTGCAACGAAAGAATACTATCTGTTCGCCGGCAGTGCATTAAAAGAATTTTTTTTTCATTGTGTCTTGTATTAAGGCTTTTTAATATTTTCGGTTACTTGTTTTATTTTCTTTTAATATAAAATCTTGGCCAACATAATAATAAGAATGAAAATATGAATGAAGTAAAATACATGCAATAAACATAAAATGTCTATAACATAATAAAAGTATATTACGGATTATTATTTATTTCGACCGAAAGTAGAGTGACCAAAATTTCGAGAAAGTAGATTAGTAGTGTCCATTCAGATCGCTTCAGAATGCAGTGATTTAGATGCATTCAACAAGAGATCAAACTGATTCTTGCCAACTATAAATTTGTCGAAAATGTATGGCTTATATACGTCATATTATTTTAAATACCACATAGCCTATACAGCACTTTTAAGTATTTTAAGTACTTCTCCTTTTAACAGAATTTGTAATAAGTATTAGGCAACAACTTAGAAATGTATAATCCTATTTTTCATGCGTATTTTTGAAAAGAAAAACTGTAAATCTGCATTTATTTTCACTCCAGCTTTTACAGTGTCTTTTTCTCCCATAATAATATTGTGCTTGTGATAAACTTATGATTATTCTTTGCTCTGAATAGAAATAAGCATGTTTTCAGCCTTCTGAATAAGAAAAATAATATATTTTAACGAAAGGTCTATTTGTAGTTATAGTTAAATAACAAAGGTTATTTTGTTAAAAAAGACCTAATAAACTTATATTATTTATTTATTTATTTATTTATTACTTGCTTATAAATACAATTTGTAGCAAGGGGTTTGACCTAAACATATATTTACAATAGAACTTTAATCACAAAATAAAATACCTATTCTGTAAACAAATAAACTGAGATCACAAAATGAAGAAATAAACAAAAGTAGATTAACATGTTTTTTCCATACATGAATTCTTCTTAATAACAAATTTGCTGGTATTATATATATATATTAAAAAGGGTAAATGTACACAAACTGAGTTAAAAGAAATATACTGGAATCATAAAAATAGAATTAAAAAAAATAATAAAAAAAAAAAAAAAAAAAAATTGAATAAAAATATGAGAGTATAATAGAAATGCCTAAATATCAGATTCTTAATTACACAAAATAAAACTTCTTATTTTTAACGCTTTAGTTGCATAAATATCAAATTCTTAATTATTCAGAATAAAACTTCTTATTTTTAACGCTTTAGATACATAAATGTAAACATATTTCACTTGGTGCTGACTATCAAAAGATAACAGATTTTCCATAACTGTTTTAGATGGAGGCACATTAATATATTCTATTATGAACTTATACCTTAAAGCATCGAAAATTGGACAAGTTATTAAAAAGTGCATAATATTGTCCTTGTCCTCCTTGCATAGGGGGCAAGGCGCCTCTGAGTTAAACTTATATACTTTCCCATCAACAAATAGTTGGGGCTTTTTCTGGGAAAACAGTCTAAGTTGGCAGGCAACCCGGGTCACATTTATATTACATTTAAAATGAATATATTGTTCACTTGAACCAAAACTGCTGATGTTTCTAAAAATGGAATTAAATTTCGAATTTATCGCAATGTCAACGTCCTTACAGATGAGGTGATTATTGAAACTTGTTATAATGCCAGGTACTCTGCTAGAAATGAAATCTATATCTTGTTGGTCAAATATATTTTCGGCACCAATAATAATAAAACTTTTACGCGTGTTTGTGACCCAGTTGAATGGAATGCTCCCATTGTCAATATTTGCTAAAAGCGCTTCATAGCAGATACGAGGAATTCTTTCGCGTGGCATAGTCAGGATCTTCAACCACCAAGAGACAGTACGTTTAAAAACTTTCGATATTATATGTATAATCCCAATTTCAAGTCTCACAAAACAGTCAGGCGTGTTTCTAGATAGCCTCATCAAATTTTTGTAAAATCTTAGCGGTATTCTTTCTGCAATCTCCGCATAGCGGAGCCCCCATAACTCTGATGAATACAGGAGTACGCTAGAGACAAGAGAATTAAACAGATAATTCTTTACATCCCAAGAATCCGATTTTATCTTCGATAACAAAGAGAGTACGGAAGAAACCGCGATTGAGCTTTTATTTTTAAAATGTTGGGCCGCCTGCAAGAATTTACCCGATGTCGAGAAAGGAACACCCAGGTAGGAAAACGAATTAACAATTTCGATTCTTTCATTGTTACAAAAAAATTTTGGAATATTTGAAGATAATTTACCTTTATAGAAAGGCATAACAACAGTTTTGGAGGTATTAATTTGGAGATAATTAGTGTCACAGTAAGACTGTAGTAAATTGAGCTTAAACTGAACATCCTTTGGGGAGTAAGCGGCTATGGCCAAATCATCCGCATATGATAGCATTAGTAGTTCATTAGATTTGTCAATGCTAATTCCTTTGGCGCCCCTAATCTTAAAATATTCGACAATATTTGAAGTATACAAATTAAATAAAAGTGGGCTTAATTTCTCCCCTTGCAACACTCCCTGTGTGATGTTAATGGAATTTAAATCGTCATGTAATAAACTTATAAAACGCACTAAGTTTACATTTAATAATAGCATTTAGATTTAGACGAAACTGAAAATCCATGACTACGGAAAGATTTTTTCTGCGGTAAATTCATTTGAGGGGCACGTCTAGATGTAACAGAAACTTCAGAGAGATAATTCTAGAACTAGAATCTGATTTCTTTTGAGCGATTCTTGATATAAGGAAGAAGAAGAGAAGGTATTTTTAAAAAATGAAAAGATAATTTTAAAGATCGATTGTTTTTTTTTTGCAAAATATTTGTAATACAATGTAAAAATGATGGTAAAGAAAACATTACAAAAAGAAAAAGAAAAAAAAAGACAATGTTGGTAACATACCTGAATTGAATGGACTCCACCAGCACCAGGCAGTTTTCCAAGTCCACTTCCAGATCCGGAAAAATCCGAAAAGATAGCATCTTCGAAAGGCGTACCTTCCATATCGTTTGGCTCTAATTTAAACATGTATTCTTCTTCCGGTTCCACGATTGGTTTATTAAGTAGAAAACTGTTTTTTAAAAAAATTCTTCTGGGAAGAAATCAAACAAGTGGAAATCTTTTCTAGTAGACGAGAGTGAAGGTGTTAATTGAAATTAAAAGAAATTAAAATCTCTTTAAATTGATATAAATTTTTAAAACTGATTGAAAGAATTAACTAAACCAGTAATTAATAGAGAAATTAGAAGAAATATGAAAGAGAGGTCCGATTATTATTGTGATTATTGTTTATTTTGAGGAAGAACTCCGGGGGGGAAAGGGCGGTTAACCGATTAATTAAGAAAGTGGAGAGAAACTTGGTAATAAAGAGTTAACCAACAAAGCTCATTGATTGTTATTAATTTTTAAATTGGTCTAATCAAATTCATACGAGGCGCTAAGCAGCAACCAACATATAGAGAGGCCAACCGACCGAGTTAAGACCAATTCAGCCAACTAAGGCCAATCGAGCTTATTTGTTACAATTGTGTGGTGAGTTGTGAGAGCCCGCTATGTACTAGTGTATGAACGGCTAGCATACAGTTATGATGACGGACTGTCTACTCGGCTGGAACTCTGCGCGTATATCAGACCTCCGCTGGAAGGCCTAACTACAGAGTAGAGGATACACACACACAAACCACCAAAATACAATGTACGTTCATAAAATGTGTACCAGAGGTTGGTCCAGCCATACATACTGCACAGCTTCATGTGGAGGAGGCATTTTGTTTTAGTGTGTGTAGTGTTTGTGATACAGTGTTTTGTTAGTGTATGTAATCTTTTATGTGAATAGTGGGGCATGATCACCGTACATCGGCCAATAATAACTGCAACTACCACCGACTCTACCAATAGCAAGTTCTGGCTACGCCTTACTTCTCCCCACCTTGAAGTCTTTTCACAAAAACCCTACTCCTGGTAATAAGTGATTAATAATTATATATAATATTTATGCAAATGAGATTAAAAAGTAAACTATAAGATTAAGGTAACTTAGTTTTAAAAAAATCTGACATAAAAATCAAATTATAGTTGAGATAAGGAAGAAAATTATCACCAATTTCAATCTTTCAGTTTAGCCAAACTTTCAACCTAGGAGCTACATCATCTTCAGAATGGGAAACATGTTTTCTTCCTTAATTAAAGTATCAGTCAGGCACCATCAAAAAAATGGACAGTCTCCTCAAATTACAAGATGGTAATAGTTCTTGACTAGTAAATTAATCTTGAGTTTTAGTTTGTTTTTGCTGAATTCTTGATGACAATATGGCGAACTATATTTAGTTCATCCTCGGGGCTACAAAACAAAAAGGTAGATATGAGTGTTCACAACATTAAAATAACAACTAAGAACATTATACAAAAATCAATCAAAAAAATCATATGGAAACTATTTAAGCGAAGTTTATGTGTAATTGTAGCTGATAACTAATGCTATTGTAAATAATCCTGCAGTTAAAATAATTTTTAATTTATATATAGTATAATTAATGATTCTAAACTTACAAATTTACTTTTAATTTTTGTTATAAATTAAAATTTTAATTTGGACGACGAATATAGAATTACAATTATTAGATAAACCTATATTTGAAGATTCTGTAGAGCAGTTATTTGATATAATTACATAAACCGCTTTAGATTTAATATTACTTTGTGTTTTTATTTATGAATAATATTCTTAGTTATGTTGATTTGTAAACACTCAGATCTCTCGTTTTATTTTTAAGTTCTATTGATAACTAAATATAGTTCGAAAAGTTGGCATAAAGTACTTTTAAAAAACTTAATAAAATTCAAGATTTCTCCAAAAATAGTATGAACAAATTAAGTTCACTGATAACTTTAGAATTTTTAGAGTTCAAACATTTAATCTATACCATACAATCATAAAGTTGTCTTAATTATTAATGCACCTAAACAGCTATGGTTACAGTTGATGTGTGTTCTGACGAAGTCTTTCTGATCATTTCATTTCTTATCTTATGCCGCAGTAGCTTCCTAGCAGATCGACGGAAAAAATCAATCTTTGACGCTACAACATTCTTTGTATATTTATTAATTTATGGACAGGTTTCGCAGCCATAATATACTATTTGGTGTTCTTTTTGTTGGAATGCTATGAGACCATATTACTGAATTAAATAGGCTAATTGTTTAACGTGAAACCTAGATATTTGTTTAATTTTGACGTCATCTATGGCTAGGATGTTCCTATCTTTGAAATTTCAGGTAATTAACCAGAAGTCCTGGGACTCTTGTACCAGAAAAAAATAAAGAAAACTATTTAGAGATCTATATTGATGCAACTCTTCGTCAGTCACCTGGAGGATTATACCTTACTGTATTTTAAACAACACAAGAGGCAAGCTGAGAGGCTGAAAGTTTTATGAGGATCTCAGTAACTGGCACTGTCCTTATCGATCAGTCATTTAACATTCTACACAGGCTGCCTACCAATGTTCTCTATACGCTGACCAAGGGGTTAATGCACAAACTGCATTCCACAAGAGATTAGACCACACAGAACAACGAGAAGTTTTGACTATCCAGTGCCGGTAATATGGCGCATGCTGCAGAGATCTTTAATATTTTTCTGAAAGTTGAATTAAGGTTGTTCAGTTCGTCAGGATATCTCATCTTCAGTGATCGTTTCTAAGTTTCTAATATTAAACTCTCCATGCATAAATCTCCTCTCTGTTGATTTGATGGCCGCATGGATTGTTAAAAAATTAATTGAATATATTTCTCTTCATTTCTGAAATGTGCGTTTAAAAGGTTATTTAACTTTCAAGATTCCATTATCTTAAGAGTTAACCATTTAGTTTAACTACAATCCAATAATTTATTATATTCCACATCACTGTTATACCACTAATTTATATTTTTTGTAAATCATCATCTAATGTGCAAATTAATACTTTTTTAAATTAGATAGCGATAGTTATATTGAGTTATATTATTACGCCATATTTTTCTCAGTATGGCCTACAGGAAAAGTAGGTTGCTCTTATTTGTACTAAATAAAGGTTCGTTGAAAATGTGATTAGTTTCGCGGATAAAGTCAGCACTGTAAAGGTTCGATTAATATTACGGCCACTAATAAACATTTTGTTCTGCCCACAGACCAGAAGAACAACTTAAAATTAGCAAGGCTCTTCCAATCTTCAAGAACATTCTGGAAATGAAAACATATAAGAATTCAACACCTTCATCGCAGCCTGACTAAAAGACGTACCGGGAAGTTATGGATCCGTTCCTCCGAAACACAACAGAGAAAAAGGTTCGTTGCACTTCTAATTACAGAAATTTATATTAAATCCAATTTTAATTATATTAAAAATACGGTACAAAAAATAAAATACAGTACGTTTTCTTTGTACAGTAAAGTACAAAGTATTTTACAGTAAAGCGCCTCAAAAGACCATACTGTGCCGTGTAATACACAGTAAGGATGGTATTACATATTGAACTATTGTAAATATGTGAGAAGACGTTATGTCTCATTTACAAAGTGCCCTGACCTCACAGAATCTGATATAGTTCCTTACAATATAAACTTCCATATTATTACAGTTTAAAGTAGCCCGCTTTTATTAGAACAATACGCACAAGTATCCATATTGAACGGGAAACTATATTGTTTGGCGGAAAATAATGAAACAGTGCTGGAAGTCGCCGCAGGAGGTGATCAACTATTGTGGAGTGACTTGATATGATAGGGGTTCAGAAGGCACTGGTCTACAATGTTGATACTATCTCACCATCACTTCCCCTTAGAGGGCCAACATTTTTTTTTTTAACTTGTCTCACCTATTGTCGAACTATTTACTTCATATCTCAGTCCTCGAATCTCTTTATCTAATTCTTTTCTCTCCCCGTAAGCAAGACTTTCATCCCCCAAAAAAGAGAACTTTATGCGATCTTTTTTCCGTAAAAAATATTGACAGTTTTAACGGTCTTTTGCACTCAGTTTTGATTTACGCCAGGATGGTCGGGAATAATTCAAAATATCTGCGGAAAAGAGTAACTAGAGTGAGAATCCGATTAAGGTCGTTGGACAATTTATAAATTTGAAATGGAATTTAAATAGAACGATTATTCCACCTACAGCCGGTGATGAAATGGAGTATTTCAAATTTGCTGTTTGTACTCACGACGATTAATTCCACTTTATGATTAAGTCTATAATATCACAATGAAGACATAATGGAGATGGGCGAACCCCTGAAACCTAGAGGCAGGAGAATGCCTTTTTTTGAATATTGATCTTAAGTTAGTTCAATAATCGCACTTTAAGTAGTTCTGTTGTACAATTCTATTTTAGTTTAAGAAAACAAAGTAAACTTGAAGTTTTTAAATTAAAATAAAGATGGAAGTCCTAGAATTTCCAAATTAAAATGATGGTTTCCCAATCAGATTATTTTTCACGTCTGAATTTTATTGTTTTATTATCAATAAAAAAACCTTTATCTCATAATCTTTCTTTCCATTTTGATTTCTTACTACCAAGTTTTCGATTGAGGGCTTATCAAATTACATTACAAAAACATCTAATTTAGCTGATTTTTTATCTATGCTGAAACATTTTTCCTACTTTAAACTTCCAAAACATGACGTTGATCCTAATAATTGTAATCTTGTATCGAATATAAGTAAAAAAGTAAAGAAACTCGTATTCTTTAGGCTAGGCTTTAAGGCTTTACAGGTGTTTTAGGTGGAGGCGGGTAGGTAATGTACTTTACCGTATAAATTTCTCATATAAATAAATAAAATACAAGGTCTAGCCCTGGGATCGAACCTACTACCATTGTACATCTTAGCTTGATCATTGCAACTAATAGCTGAGATGCAATGGCGCCTTATTGTAATCTATAATGCATTTTAGTAGATCTTGTTTAAGGATTTAAATATGTACCCAACGCTTTAAAGTTTTTCCTCTTTGAAAGTGTGATAACAGAGCCGATGACTCTCTTTAATTTCATTTACTGAGAAATCAGCTGAGTTGTTTTTATGAAGGCAATTAGATGCTGTTCCTAGGATTGATAATTAGTAGTATTAAATTTTGTCCATTATTTAGGCGCTAATTAATTAACTCAATAAAGCTATTAAAACATTAAAGCTATTTAAGCTTTAAAATTATTACTCTTTGACCTTCATGTTTTTTATCACTAGCGGCCTCCGTTTTCTCTCTTTACAGCCAACATTGTCGTATCACCGCTCAGTGAGCTGCAAGAAGCTCCTTGGAAAAAAAAAAAATGTAAGCCAGCTGGATTTGAACCCGGGATTTCCGCGTGGTTATCCAGTGTACGCTAACCACTGGCTAATCCCTTCCCTAAAATTAATATTATTATTTAAATTATCTCATTACTATCTTGGTTTGGGTTCTGACATCGTTAAATATTAAGTTGGATTTTGCCTGGTTTTCAATCACTTTTTTTTTTATTAATAATTTTACATTGGTATCCAAATTTGTTTATATTTAAATAAAAGTTTTCAACAGTTGGGGCAAAAGATTTATTTTTTTGCATAAATGAAGACTGTCTCTTGCCTCTCCATCTAAAAAAGTTTTGTTTTTTAACTTATAGGAAAGATTTGGAATTAAATAAATTTTATTGAATATGTATGTATAAGGAAGTCGTTTCTTATGACGTGCATTTTTAGTAGATTTAGTTTTAACCAGATTTCAGTTTAATGACTTTTGGTTATCATATATATATATATATATATTTATATATTATACTAACCTTTGTTAACATTGTACATACTATGAATTCACTGCCTCTTAGAATCATAATTTTTCCTTAATTAGTTCTGGTTTTCTTCGCAGTCTTTAGTTAGGTCTGAGGATGTATCCTGTGACATCCGTAACTTCTTTAGTTGGAAAAATTAATAAAAGTGTTGAAGACTGAAATGATATTTTTAGGTAAATCCTGTCTCATAAAAAATAAAATTCTAGTGTGATGTAATATACCCTAAACTTACTATTTGTGAAGTTGAGAGAGGTTCCGTTATGCTTGCCTAAAATTGGTTAAGGTATAGGTTCTTAGTTCGTACTGTGAATGTATAACATGAAGCGTCAATTATGCTTAATATTTTGGATACAGTTATATTTTGGATACAGTTAATATTTTAAAATAAATGTCCGGAGTCTTTGTTGAATTAAATGGTACTTTAGTTAAAATTCCATCTAAATGAGAAGAATATCTATAAATATAGAAAATATTTAATTAATAGAGGAACATTAGCGAATCAGCCTGCTGAAGAAGGGAGTTTGGCGAGTACGCTTGGCAGTAGATAGATCGCCCTGTCTTCATAGACAGAGCGGCAGAGTGGCTCGCCGCGATGAGGTAACTTCCTCATTATCTCTGCACCACCACACTAGCTCGCACACATCACAAAAATAGATACCTTTTTCATATTAAATGTGTCTACTATTAATATGCAACTTGCGAAATATTAATATGAAATTCTACGGCTCCTTAGAGCCAATACACTCTTTTGCCGGCATTGTTAACCCTAAAATATTCTGAAGAAATCTCCTTACCAGGAATATATTCTCCTCTAGCACCTGTAACTACCCAGTATATTTGAGGATCTTCACCCAAGGAATGGTACTTAAGGATGGTTTTCCCAAATCAAAAAGAGGATTTAGTTCTCCAGGGAACATCTAGAAAGGGGTCTCAAGCACTTTCTCCCTACAAAATCTTCACCAGCTTTCCAAAGTTGGCCCGAAATTAAAAAGTTGGGTGCACTCTCATAAGCTATTTGTTCCTACTTTAATTTAAACTTTAATTTTTCCTTTAATTAACCAGTACGATACGTTTCTATTAGAAGAAATCAATCTAAAGTAGATAATATTTCCTTAGGAAGCACTTTGGTACTATTTCATTCGTAACTTGTTCATTACTGGTACTTAGTTTCTCTAGTCACTGTAACAATAACTTGGGCCATCTTTTTTTTTTAACATGAAGTAGATTTATAACTTTGAATAATTTTTTTTATGAAAATTTGTCGTTGTGCAATTTTGTAGGTGGGGCGGCGTAGACTTGACCCTAGATTTCTCATTTCGTTTTAATGTGCCACTTTACAAATTGAGTAACTTAGTAAGAATTAAAGTAATCAGTGAGAAATATTATTAAATATGTTTTTAAAAATATTTTGAACGAAGAAAACTAATAATTTACAATCGCTGTCAATATTATTGAGAATAAGTTGTAAGATTCGCCTGATTTTTTTATTTCTGAAAAAATTTCTTTTAGGAATTTTTTGGGGGCTCTTTAATGTCAGATTTTAGCCTATCTTTGGATAGCATAAAATTCTCGACCTTTTTTTTGTAGCAGACAAAAAATATCAGTATGATTTATTAATGATAATTAATTAATTCCTTTATCTTGTTCGATTTTCAAATCTTAAATCTTTTAAAGCTCTTCTAAAATTGTAAGTAGTGTTGTATTTTTTTTTGTCTTTGAGGCTCGTTTCACTATCACTAACCGATTAGGTTTCATTTGACTTCAAATTTTTCATTTTAATATATTAATTGCTGGAAGTCAACACCGCAATACATCTTAGTTTGGCGGAGCTAGTCTATCTCCGCTCTGATACCTTTGGGTCTGGTTGCCTTTCTTTAAATAATTCATTCCAAAATTTAGATATGTAAGAAGTGATTGTCCTTTGATTTTGTTTTTTTAAAATAATAAATGGTTTTATAATTAAATTTCCATTTATGTTTTGAACGCTCTTTTCTTTTGTTTTTAGGTATTGAAATTTTTGTTTTTGCCAAATGTTGCAAGAGTTCGCCAAGCAATGTCCACATTGATCATGTTCCTTGTAGTAGCAGCCACTGATAAGGGTACCCTTCCATGCTGAATTGAATGGCAAAAAAGAGAAATACCAGCCTTTTATCTACGCCTGTCAAACAAGAATACAAAATCGGAATCTGGTACACGTAATCTTAATGATATAATCCAGGGATATGTCCCCAGAGTACCAGGGACTGATGGCCACCTTAATCTACAATAGTATTTGGGATCATTAAGAAAAAATAGCAGTAAAAGAAATGGAAGAGAGCAAAATATATTGTGTGAAGCGTAAAATGTAGTAAGGTTGTTATGAGAGGAGTGTAAAGATGTGTGGAACTAAGAGTGTACGGCCAGGGTCTCGAATATGCGGGACTATTATACAATTGTCTTCAATTGGTAGCAATTGCTGCTGACGGCTCTTCAATTGGGATAGATTAAAGGTCAATTAAGTGTAAGTAGTGGGGGTTGTATGACAAACAGTTGTTGACTAGATAGCCAGAGTTTCTCCATACTCTCTCTATATATATACACTCAACAATACTTGGGGCTCTTGTAACTTGTATCATTTTTTTTAATACACACAGAATGAACAAACTATACTCTCACTCTTTGAACGCTCAGACAATACTCGAATATCATCTTCCATTTTCTTTTTAGCTTACTATTAATAGTGCTCCCCTCCACCCACTTTATTCGATTTAACCAAGTGTGGCTAAAAATCAATTTTATCAAACGAAAGAAACAAATATTTGGTATTTATTGAAGTAATACCAAGTTTAATACAGACAGAGCATTATTCTAGTATTAAAAAACTTATATCCCTGTGGTGAATTACTAACATGCTTTCTATCACCGCAATTTACGAAATAATTGTCATTTATTTATTTTATTTTTTCTAAGAAAATGTTTCAAGTAAAAGTTATAGTTCTAAAGTTATGTATTGAGCATAAGAAAACTAAAGGAAATCAATAGTTATGTTTGAAAGAAAACTCCAGTCTAGTGGCATTTGCCAGTTGGCTGATTTAATTTTAAAGATGTATTGGAGGCGTAGATTCGAAATATTACGATTTTCTTATTTTTTGAGTTATACTGTTCAAACAAATTCACAAAACAAAACAGACCACATCATCGCGATCATACTCTTACTAACTTGTAGATTAAGAGAAAGGAAAAATAATCTGTGTGACACTTCTACGAATTTCTCTAATTATCTGTTATAAAGTTCTAAATATAAATTTTCATTTACCTAAATCCTAATTATAAAAAATAATTAATTTTTACTAACACAAAAGTTTATAAAGAGGTAAATTACAATGAACTAACTTTTTAGAGGCAACCTATCATCATCCTTCTTCAGGACTAATCTGAAACTCTCCTTTATAATAAATAAAATACAGAACCATACATTATATTAAAATAGTACTTGAGAGAGAAGCCGATCCCTCCTAAGAAGTGTACTTAATAGAATTTTTCTTTAAAAATATTTTAAATAAACGTAAACCTCTTAAATTTTGTTACAATAATTTAAGAAAACCCAATTAAATTGTTAGGTTAAACCCATTTTCTTTAAACTATAAGTTCAAGCATAAAACTGTCCGATAGGGAAGTTGTATAAGGGTTTACCCCTTGGCGGTACGGTCCTTCGCTACTCTTTGCCATTTTTCCTTCTCATGGGCAAGTTTCTTTCATCTCCTCACTTCCTCCAAATGATCCAGCCATCTTTTACGAACCTGTTTTCTTTGAAATATGAGTTCAATCAGTGCTTTTTAAAACTGTTCCGATAGAGAAATGTTGTATAAGAGTTTACAAGTAAAAAGAATTGTGTAGAAAAATAAAAAAAAAATTAATTTACTATTAAACTATTTCATTCAGTAAACTTATTTTGTTGTACCATATAAAGGTGGTTCCCCGTAACCCAATATATCACCCAACAAATGAGAACAGTAAAAAAAAAAGATACTATGCGAATTAAATTTTGATGTGGGTGTTTAAAAGGATGTTAAATATGTTGGAAATGGTCACGTGATGAATACTGGTTGATGATGAGGGCATCTGAATACCAAGTGTGTATGTGTAGCTAGTCGTGTGTCCCACATATGGTTCTGAGCTAAGTGTCAGGATTGGCCGCGTGTCCACCATTTCCATCATTACAGTACATATGCTATTTTGTTACCCCCATACTAGAACATCAGTGGTCACTAACTGGTACTTCTGACTTTAGTAATATGTTACTTCACTACTAAACCATAACCCCCTTTTTTTTTATAAACCTTTAATTTCCCACGCCTGTTTTATAACTAACAACAACCTTTTTGTTAAAATAAACATCATGAGGGTTCTTACCTGTTGATCAATTTTCAAGATGATCAAAACTTTCCTGGCTTTAATACTATCATCGCCATTTCTTCCTTTCATTTTCCCAATCAATCAAAAAAACTTCTATTTTCCGGTTTTGGTATTGAAAAAGTTAATGATCTGAAAAGAAATAATAGAGTTTCCTGTTTAAAAAGGGAGTAAGCTTACCAATGAGGCGAATACCCTGGTAGAGAAATGAACGTCTTAAGACCTTCTTCAATTCTTCAAAGGCCGCAAGCATTCAAAGAGAAAACCCTTTCAATCCGAAGGAAGGGGTTAACGAGCACAGAAGCTTCACGAAGAAGATAAACAGCTTTCATACTATTTTCGAGCAGTCTCCATCCTCTACTTAGCTAGAGAGATCGAAGAAACTTTAACAAAAATAAAAAATCTAGCAATCAATAGACTCTTCAGATGTGATTAGAGATTAGTTGAAACTATTCAGTTGGGAACGCCCAAATCTATTCCAACTTCCTGCACTATCTGTCCTTATCTTTAATAGAAATGACCGCCTGTCTCACGGAAAGCTGGACCGTAGCAGAAACCATCCTAACATTTACTAGTCTAGCTGGATTTTCATCGATCACTTCATCAACCATTGAAGTGATTAAGCAGTTGTATTTTGGTGGTTTGAATGTTATTTAACTCAGATCTATATTATTTATCTATTTTAAATGGTTCTCACTAAATAGAAACGTGTCTTACTGGTTAATTAGAATTCTGTTAGTAAATTATTTAAACGGATTTGGAACTTAAAATCATACCCTCTGATATGTATACACTATAATGGTCGAACAGCTTATGAATTTACTTGACTAAATAAAATGAAATAGTTCCGGTATGTGGTCTACATCTAAAACTAAATTTCACCTCAACTAAAACAAGAAAACAACAAAAGAAGAAAGAAGAAAGAGGTTAATAAATACAATCAACATCCAAAATTACTAGATGTTGATACCATTAACCAACCAAGATTTAAAGGTGGTAGGTTTGATATAAAAACGCTAAAAGGCGTTAGTATTTCCTCTTATGAAATACTTGTATGGCTTAAATTTTGGCATGTTAGAGAAGAAAATTCTAGTAAACCTTCTCTATTTTTTAAAAGTTATAAAAAGAACTGGACAAGTAGGTGTTTTAAGTACTGATATGCTTTCGTAATAGTCCCTCTTCAGTTCTAATCAAATGAACAGGACAAGTCGGTGTTCCAAGTATAGGATGCCACAACTGAGTCGCGGAGTGGTAGGGTAGCTACCAAACCCCACGGATTCTAATCTAAACTTAGTTCAATATTTAGATTAGAGTTATCATGTTTAGATTTATGTTCCTGTACAGTCTTACAAGATTTAAACCATCTTAACTTATCACAAAACTGGAGTTTATTTAATAATGCATATAGACTCCTTAAAAATTGCAATTTTTGGCAAATTAATTTTTGGGAGAGTTTCAATCCGTAACTCCTTCTGGTGTGCCCTATGAGAGGAATCATTAAATTAGAGTTATTAGAGTTAAATTAAATACAAAATGTGGTTGGATCATCTTCGAAGCCAGCTCAACGTGGAAGATCTTTCTAACATTGATAAATTTAAATGTTTCATTAATGTTTTTTAACTGTAGACACTGCTTTTTGTTTTAAGATAACAAAATTTGTTTGCTTTCAGGTTTACAAGAAGTTGACTATTTTTGAAAATCAAAGATCGTAATTTGATGGACCATAATTGAAACAAAATCCGTATTCGTGGCTAAAAATTCTCAGGCCAAGAGGTTTGTTTTGAATCTCTAAGGATTTTTTTGTTCATTATTTTAAGTTGATGCTAATTAGAAATTCGTTAATGCAAATAATATATATGGTTTAAATTACATATATTTTTTGGGGGGTTTGAAAAAATGGATGAGTTCTACATAATTCATTTAACAGTTGCCGCTGCTTTGCACTCTGTACCTGATGTGAACTAAACCTTACTACCAGTTCACTTAGGAAGGTTAAATATTGGTTACTATATTTCAGCGGATAGGATTTTGGTAAGCCAGTCGGAGTGAGATGGTAATAAGCACGTAAAAGTTCATTTAGTAAAAGCAAGCACTCGTTTAATGTTTCTTGAAATTCTGAGATAACCAATCTGATTGCAACAAGCATGTTAATAAATTGAGTTAAGTAACAAGTGATCGTGATCTAGAAAAAATGCCGCTAGGAGAATATATTTCAGCTCTCGGTGATAACCCATATTTTGGAGCTGGGTTTGGATTGTTTGGAATTGGGGCAGCTGCAGCGATCATGAGAAAAGGTTTACAAGCATCTTTAGTATTATTTAGAAGACATTATATGATTACGATGGAAGTTCCTTGCCGTGATAAAAGTTATCAATGGCTTTTACAATGGATAACTATTAGAGGTGCACGTAAAACTCAACATCTTAGTGTTGAAACTAGCTTTGAACAAAATGAATCAGGACATACCAAAACTAAATATGATTTTATACCAAGTATTGGAACACACTTTTTCAGGTACGATATCCTAAATTCTTTTTTTGTTTCTACAAAATAAAACAGTGTGATATTTTATAATGATACTTCATATATTTTTATGTGACAGTTGAAATGATGAAAAATACCTTTTTACGACACTAGGTATAAGGGTACGTGGATTAAGGTAGAGAGGACGAGGGAACAACATACATTAGATCTGCATATGGGAATCCCATGGGAAACTGTCACTCTTACATCTTTCGGCCGAGACAAAAAATTATACTACAACATTTTAGAGGAAGGTAATGCACATCTATTTTTCGCAGCATTTTAACAATATATGACACGCCTCCTTTGTTAATTTTTCTGTAAAGCCCCTTTACAATTAAAAAAGGTTCTAAAGGCATAAAATGCAAAATAGCTGTGTAGAAGTGAAAATTTACTAATAAAGAATATGACCTTTTGTAGCTGCAAACGGTTTACTTTAATTTTTGATCAGCTTTCTGTAAATACCTAAATGTAATATATTAAAAAGAGAATTAAATTTCAGCCAGGCAAATGGCATTGGCTCAGACAGAAGGAAAAACAGTAATGTACACGGCCATGGGGCCAGAATGGAGACCTTTTGGACATCCAAGACGACAGAGACCAATCACTTCCGTGGTACTTGATGTGGGCGTAGGTGAAAGGATACTTTGTGACATTCAAGACTTCCTAAGAGCTTCCTCATGGTACATTGACAGAGGTTCTTGCAGTTTGGATATTCTTTATTTGAAAGTGCTCTGAAATTATTTCATTTACTTAGTTTAGAAATTAATGTTATAAGTTCTTTTAATTTCTACGTATATTTGATCTAAGTTACCTAAGATGAAGTTTATGGTACATATTCCCAATGGTTCCCAAATTGAGAGGGGCGGTGGAAGGCTCAGGTTCGATCTGTGGATGTTAAATATATATCTTGTATTTATAATCTATTTTTAGCCAACATCTTAATGAGCACCTGATCAGTTCATTTTATTATATTAAAATTTAAAGCCTTTTGGTAAAATTACAGAATTCAGCAGTTTCTTGCTTCTCATTGAAGTCCGTTGATTCTTGTTCATATTTGAATCTATTTTATACTCTTCAATTCAGGACTGGGGTTCTTATAAAACAATGGTAAAACTTTAAGAGCTTATTTGATAAACTCAAAAAAATGATACTGCGGATTTCACAAACGTATTTATCAAATTTAATTAAATAAATCTGCAGCTTTAAGTTGATGACCTAAGATTAATTAGAGCATAAAGGGTTTCTTCTGTCATTGTGACAAAACTTAGGACTAAGAGAATTCGACCACTTTCTAAATGTAAAGATAGAAAATTATAATAATTGTTATCACCAAATGCATTTGCATACTTTCTATACAGAATTAAATCAATGATAAGAAGATATTTTAAAAATTAACATGCCTTGTTGTATTTAGAATTCATTGTCGGAGTTTAAGATACCAGCAAAGTCTCAAAAATTGCACGGGGAATTGTTGGAATTAATGGTAATTGATAAACTAGAATTTAAATCAGGGTATTAGCAATTATGCCTACAGAAGCAGATATCTTCATATTTCATATCATACCTCTAACTTTTGCGATAACTCTGTTCTGAATTCAGGGCTGCAGTATAAAAGTACTTCATCTTTTCTTTCAACTTTACTAGTAGAACGTTGATTTAGTCCAATTACATTTATATTCACCAAAATCGATGTAATATGCAAATATTAGTACGCGGCGATATAAAGTTACTATTTACCATAGTAGAGTCAGACTTTTCGAGAATAATATCACAGCGCCATGTTTTATCCTTCCATACTTTTTAAACTAGTTCGGAATGTTGTTCTATGTAGTGAAAATTTGATTTTGTTACTACACAGTCTTTTTATAAGTTTATAACTCTGTGTTGATTTATAATTTAGTCATATTACGTCCCAAGATAGGCGATAAAGTTTGGGAATCTATACATTTACCTCAAATTGAGTTAGAATTTTAATGATATTAAATTAGTTATTTTCAGGTATTCCATATCGCCGTGGATATTTATTGCATGGTCCACCAGGTTGTGGTAAATCGTCATACATTACGGCATTGGCAGGCCATTTGAACTTTGGTATTTGTGTATTAAATCTTAGCGATAGAGGTTTAACGGATGATCGACTTAATCATCTATTAAGTGTAGCTCCTCACAATACTTTAATATTATTGGAGGACATTGATGCTGCTTTTATCAGCCGACAGGATTCTTCTCAAGGTAAAATTACAGGGCGAAAGCATCGCTTGAATATAATTTTTTTAAATATTAAAGTTGCAAATCTAATTTTTATTAATTGCAATAACTAGTTCATATCGTTTAATTAATTCTACAATTTTATAGAAGATCATAATAATCTCAAATTCATTTATAGAGTAAAAGATTTGTCTCTGTTTTACTGTTAACAGTGAGTACAGCCTATGAAGGTTTAAATAGAGTTACATTCTCTGGATTATTGAATTGTCTGGATGGTGTCGCAAGCTCTGAAGCTAGAATAGTTTTTATGACGACAAATTATATAGACAGGTAATCATTTTATTGTTTGGGCTTCTCCAAGACATGACCTTACATAAAGCTTTTCCTTATGAGCTGATGTAAATACTCAATAATCGTAAGTTTTTCGAAAATAATTGTGTCAAAATATCCATTAATTTTATTTTAAGTTTTCCACTTATTAGCACCATATCGTAAGTTAAAAAAAGAACATCGTAATGATGTTTTGGTATTATAGGTCTGTTGTAAGCCGAACTGTCGAACTCTCATAAAGTTTTTATTTAGAAAATTTGGTTATGAAGAGTGCTAGATGAGATCAGAAATATTACGGGTTTAATCCCTTTTTTGGTATTTAGAGACATCTGATGATTTACCAAAAAGTAAATTTGTTGAATGGAACATCGAATTTGTTATTTATTTGTGAATGGAATGAAGTTTTCCTATATCATTCCACAACTGTTATCTACAGTTCAAAAATGTATTTGTTCCATTTGAGTGATTTGTTTAATAATTTCTATTGTTAAAGTTTAACCGGTTTGACGAAATAGATATACTATTTATCAAGCAAACGCAAGCCACTCGGGTTTTGAAGAAGGCTTTTAGGGATTTTTTGGAATATGAAATGCTTCAGAAAGCCGGTTGCTTATGAAAATTTCTTTTTCTGATGCATGGATCCGTTTCATCTGCGTCAGAAGTACTGAATCGTCAACACAGAGAAGTCCTAACGAAGCTTACTTCTCTAGCTCATATTATCCTTATCGTTTTGTATAAAGATATCTTCAGAATCAATGCTAAACCTCTCGCGAAGTTAAAATGTAATGATAAACTCGTTACATACTATTCGCATAGTGCTCCTGGAGCAACGCAAAGTCCAGTTCATTTATAGCTTAGCATTAATTTTTCCTTTATCATAATTTAAACTCTGATTGGGAGACTCTTTCTTTAGTTGGCGTCCTTGAAGTAATCATGTAGCGGTTCCCAACCAGCTTAATTTCTTGCTTCGTTTTAATTCGGGTATTGCAAGCTCCCAAAGTTTTCTGAGCAACAAGAGTGATTACTGTCGAATACTGAATTCTTGCACCAAAGGCGAGTGCGCTTGTCACTAGAAAATTAGAAATAACGCGTGTTGCACACCCAAATTATTTATATCTACACGTATTATTATTATTTTTCAGGTTAGATCCTGCTTTAATAAGACCCGGCCGAGTGGATTTGAAAGAATACATAGGCTATTGTACTACTCATCAACTTAAAAAGATGTTTTGTCAATTTTATCAAATCACCGACGAAGATCTTTTACAGAAGTTCTCGGACATAGTACAATCAAGAAATCTATCAGTCAGTCCAGCCCAAATACAAGGTTATTTTATGAGACATAAATGTGATACACCATATATTGTTACAGAAAATATTAATGAAATTTGG
This sequence comes from Rhodnius prolixus, assembly GCF_049639745.1. Classification (NCBI taxonomy): domain Eukaryota; kingdom Metazoa; phylum Arthropoda; class Insecta; order Hemiptera; family Reduviidae; genus Rhodnius; species Rhodnius prolixus. The sequence continues at coordinate 4,214,727 of NW_027411583.1, read as the reverse complement.
GAAGGTTCATAATTTGATGTAAATAAAACTAATTTTTTTTTTCATTTTTAATTTTATTTATTTACAAATTTATTATCTAAGTGGAAAATACTTTAAGTAGTCTTCAATAGTTTTCTTGATTACCCTCTGCGCTTTGTTTATGATAGTTGATTCAAAAAGCGTTGTAACAACCTTCAATATGCTGTTTATTATCCAGCTTAGCAGTTTATTTGTTTCTAAGGTTAATTCCAGTTTACTGAAACAGAAGTACAATTTTCTGCAAAAGGTAGCAAATATAATTGTTTTCTCAAATATCAAATATTTCGAAAATGACTGATTTTTAATGTAAAGTAATTTACAACGTTGCTTAGGATTAATCCTAATTAAAAGCAATTTCGTTGTTTGCACATTTTGATTATAAACAATAATTTAATTGTAATAACAACAAGAAATTTGGATAAAATTGGTTTTTTTAGATTATCTATTAGAATTCCATCCATGCTGATGAAATCAGAATGAAAGATCTTTTTCAGAATATAAAATAATTAATTTGGAAAAGAAAATAAGCTAGATTGATACTAAGTAATCCGTCAGCAATATCTCACAATTTGTCAAGACTTTTGAAGTTCGGGAAACTCCGAAATCGGCCGATGACCAAAACCTAGTAAGTACTGAATACCAAAGCAAAAGTTTCAAAAAATTCACCTAAGTGCATTTTTTAGTTGTGGGATAGGTAATTTTATTCTAAAGTAGTTTCAATTTCATGGCGAAGTGTAAAAAACGTTAAATAGAGCCCTTTGTTCTAAACTTTTCATACTGAATGTAAAATAAGCTTCTGCAGCCCAACAAATGTTCTAACAAATTAACTCCTTCAGTTTTGGAAACTTAATGATAATTGTTTTCATCGTGTAAGGGAGTTAGAAGAATGACAAAAGTAAAAATTCCTCACTAACTCAGTATTTAGTTTAAGAAAAATATTGTTGCATGCTAGGAAGTAAACTTTCAAAACTAGTGAAAATGTATCTGTTGGGCATTAAGCCTAATAATATACAAAATCTGTACAGCACTTCACAAGAAAGGATCTGGTGTATGCATGTTTATAATCAAAAAATGATCAAGCAGCAGTGATATTGATTAAAGTTGATTTTGATGGCCGCGGCAGTATTAATTAAAATTATAGTCATCAAGGTTAAAAAATAAATTGTAAGAATAGTTCGTGCCTCAACATATTTAACGTTGTCTGACTCTCGAAGAAGTTATTTGGGAATACTGACTGTCGGACTCGATAGTCATTGGACTCCGCCTCTGAGTTCGAGTACACCCTGTCCTTATTACATTTTCTATTGCTAGGAGTTTCTTGTAGCTCACTTTTCGGTGATGTAAAGTGCTGCTTGTAATGAGAGGATAATGTCCGCAATCTTTAGTGAAGTGAAAACGACTCAGGGAGTACGCGACGTAAGGTGTTGACGCTTTGAAAATTAAAACATCAAAACTCCTGACGATAGAATTTTTGGCTGTTACAAAATAACACTGTCCAGCAGACTAGTGCAGTGAAAAGTTTCTGGCTCAAATGATCTCATATTTTGACGAACTTTAATTTTTAAATAAAGAACGCTGCTAAATTTCTTACCCTGGATGTGGAAAGCTGATCTCCTTTAGAGTAATATTTAACGTCTTCGTTTCCACAGTAGCTGCAAATCTGATCCTTAGCATTTTTAAATCGCCATGCAATATTCCATGCAGTTCGTGTCCGTTGAAAGAGCTTTCTAAAAAGTACTCTACCTAAGTTAGATGGAATATGCAATTATTAATGAGTTTATTACTTACGCAATTATTTTATAAGTTTTTTTTTTGTTATATTTGACCAAAGAAAATTATAAGATTAGTATATTTTTTTAATACCTTTAAATTCTCCACTTCCACTTCTAACTGTACTTCTAAGGTCGCGTTCTCATAAGAAACTGATGAATCACCGTAACGGTGCATTGTTTCCAAGTTGTACATTTTACCATTGGTTAAGTTATACACTTCTGTGAGCTTACCAATGATCCAAAAAGACTAAAAATGCATAATATTACCTACCTTCTAAGAAGAATCCTAAATAAAACTACTAAATAAAATCACTTAATCTTAATTACCTGATTATAAGCCTCCATCAAATCTGGCAGTTTTAAGGGTTCTAATCCTATTGCTTTGGCATTTTTTTTTAAATTTGTACAAACATCATCCAAAAGTAAGTTAAGGCTTTTATTTTCAGAACTATCAAATAGGAATTTGCAAAATAAGTAAATTTAAAAAAAGTTTAATAAATTAATACTCAAGTTTGTTAATAAAATTTTACTTACTATTTGTATTGTACATTTTCTATAGATGTAGAAACGTTTATTGCAAATATGATAAATATTAACCATATTATTAAAATAATTTGTTTTAATGGTAAAACATACATTACGATTACCTGTTATCTTACAGGTACCACTTATCCACTAATTCAGTTTATTATCAGGTTTAAGTTTGAATTATTCTTATCAGGCATATGTTTGATTTTTTATTTTCTCTTATTTTTTTTCAATAAATTAATGGACAAATTCTATAGGGGCTTGGGTTCTAAAAAACTGCGCAAACGGTAAATATTCCTTGTCTAAATAATTTGTAGCTATTTATTTGCGCTAATAATCATAAATTTAATAAAGACAATTATTCTTAAGAAGATTTAATACAAGACCAATCCTCCTAACACAATAGAAGCAAAAATAAACAAATTAAATAAAATATTATACATGCAAGGATAGTTTTTAATTTTTGTTCCGTCTACATCTATTTAACATCAGGCTATCTAAACACTATGAATTCTTCATCAGCTTTGAAAGATATTTATCGTATACTTCATTTTTGAAAATGAATTCTCTAGGTATTAGTTGAGCTTCAAACTTCTGGTATGAAAGACGAAATACGTTTATTTAAGATAATGTAAGTTAATTACGCCAGTGAAACTCTCTTCTTATCATGGAAAATAAAAAGGTTTAGAATCTGTGAAATGATAATCTAAGGAATTAAAATTTATTTTGTAAAACACATTCGGCAGAGTAATGGTGAATGGCTAATTGCAAGAAGAACAGGGAGCTTGATGAATTATTTGACCAGCCAGGTCTTATCTCTATTATCAAGGATGGCCAGCTTAAACACTGTGCCATGCAAGAAGAAAGAATCTCAAAGAGACGTACTTATTGGAATCCCGGAGCGTATAGTCTAGTTAAGCTGGCTGTAAGTGTGCTACATGACTTTACTATTAGAAGATCGAGTAAGAATGAAGGAACGAGTAAGAGAAATGTGATTTGGTTCTTTAGTTAAATATAGTTTTATAATCTGAAAAACTGTAGAGTCTAAGATAGGTACAGATAAATATTTTAACATTAAAAGAATAAAATATCTTAAATAGTATCTGAATTCTCTGATAAGAAGTGCGTTCTCACACGTTTGGAATAATTTAAATGCATATCATTTCTATAGAAGAATGTGAGGATATAAAGGTTTGAAACAAGGAATTATTAGGAAATTGCTATTTGAAAATATGCTTCTCATGTCAAAATATTTGTATTTTAAGTTAAAATCACCAATCTTGGAAAAATATTGTATTTGAACAATTCCTTTTCATTTTTCACATGTGCTAATAAATTTGATTTGAATTTTTTTTTTTTATACATTCCACAATTAACCTAAACACTAATTGTTCGAAAAATTCAGCTAGCATTTTTATCTTAATTTAAGGTCGGCTTTGTCGTACTTTATTATTAATAATAATTATTTGTATTATTACTTTTTTTATTTTCTTTAAAGTTTTCAAAAATGTTACATGAATGCATAATTTTTCCAGATTTCCTAAAGTTGACTATTTTTCTCAAAAAAAAGTTTATAAAATTGAAAAATATAACAAAAAATAATATAAAATATTAAATCTGTAGCAAAAGAGATTATTTAACAATTATATTTCTTTGTTCAAACAATCGTTGTGTGTGTATTCGGTTAGTTTACAAGTTTATAGTTAAAGGTTCATTACAAAAGGTATAGTTGGAGTTGGACTGAAGGTGTAAACTAAGAAGGGAGGCTTTCATTGTACATTTGTTTTGTTTTCGATACTTCTGCAAGTAGAAATTCCTTTTATAATGTGTTAATTTTTTGGTAATAAGTTACTTTTTTTCTTTGTAATTTACAATTAAGTAATTTAGAATTTAATTTGTTCATGGAATATTCTTTACTGAAATACTGCGGCATTAAGGTTATGTTAAATTTAGTGTTTACATTTTTATATTTTTTTATGGTGCATAGTATTTGGTTTAAATAATGAGCTTCTCAAGTGACGAAGTTAACTTTCTAGTCTACAGATATTTACAAGAATCAGGTATTCGTATACATTTCTGCCTTTTTGAATTTAGTTGCAAAACTGTCGTTTGTTGTGATTTCATTGAATAACATGGTAATCAAAAATATTTTTTGTTTGTAAGTAAATGAAATTTATCTATTAACTTTGTTTGCTTGAAGGATTCCAACATTCTGCTTACACATTTGGCATCGAATCTCACATTTCTCAATCTAACATTAATGGAGCACTTGTCCCTCCCGCAGCTTTACTTAGCATACTACAAAAAGGATTACAATATACTGAAGCTGAAATTAGTATAGGGGAAGTAAGTGTGATGATGATAATAATTTAAATTTAATTAAGTAGTGTAAGTAACGGTTATCTAATTTAAGCTAGATATTATCTGGATGGATAGCTGATTGCTAGCGACTTTATTTTGACTGTAATAACTTCAGAAGTTTAGATTGTTTATAAATAGTTTGTGATCCCTTTTTTTGCTATTCTATTTTTTTAGGATGGAACTGAACAAAGAATTGTTGAAAGCCTTTCTTTAATTGATGCCGTAATGCCAGATGTTGTGGCCAGCAGACAACAACAGAATCAACAAAAACCTTTGTTAAAAAACGAACCACACGATACGAATGGCGATGAAGGAAAAGGTAACTAGAATAAATCGAATAGCAAATGTTTTAAGATTTATTCGTATATATCAACTCACATATTTTATAGGAACTGCAGCACCGAATCCTGGCATTGAGTCAACCATGGAAGTTGATGGAAGTATTGAAATACCTGCTAATAAGGCTACCGTTTTACGAGGTCACGAAAGCGAAGTTTTTATCTGCGCCTGGAATCCCACAACCGATCTTTTGGCTTCAGGGTAATTAATTCAACCCTTCGGCTTTTCTTTGTCTAAAAGTCATAAAAATATACTTTTACAATTGGACCGGATTTAAATTAGAAAAATGTATTCAAAACGAATTTATTTATTTTTAAGAGATATACAACAAGTAGTTTTGTTTTTTCCAGTTCTGGTGACAGTACAGCGAGGATTTGGGATATGTCTGACAACTGCCCGTCACCGAATCAGCTTGTTCTTAGGCATTGTATCCAAAAGGGCGGAACTGAGGTTCCTAGCAATAAAGATGTCACTTCTCTCGATTGGAACGTAAGCTTTATTATGTGTAAATCTGTAATTCTGAAATGATGATGTGATGGTAATCGCTTCAACTGATTTCAAAGAGATTTTCAACCTTCGTTCTTTGCCTGAGTGATGTTTATAACTGAGGGTTTGGATTTGATTAGTTAAGTTGTGACCGTAAACTCTAGTTCGCGACGACCTCAATGACATATTTTGTTTGCCTTAAGAGTCAGTATTTGTTCATAGATTGTAGTCAAGAATGTAGATGAGATAGTATGAGGTTGACTTGATTTTTTGTGGGTGGAGTTGTGAACTCTAGTATCCAAACAGTATACAGGGTGAGCAGAGTTACATGCTCCACCCCTTTTTTTTTTAAGCGGCAGGAAATTTCGAAAAAATAGAAAACACGTATTTAATCATTTTTAGTCTAGTTTATTTTCAGTGATTGACCCATTTTTTTAACCCCAACATCCCGAGATATCCAACTTTTTTTTCAAATGGAACGTTATATTTTTTTTTGCTTATTTTTATAGTATTTGAGCTCCTAAAAAAATAAAAAACAAAATTTTAATCGGTTACTTTTTTCAAAAGTTAAGGTAATTTAAAATATGAAAAACAAATTTCAGTTTAATGTCAAAATTACCATATTATTTTTAAAGAAGCTGTTCAAGCTCAACGGCCATGCAAGTCAAAACTCTGGACTCCCACGCTCTGTTTGTAGCAGCACATATGGTGACACAGTCAAGATCTAGGCAGGCTAGAGTTATTCGACGTTCAGGTTGTTTTTTTCTACAATTTTTTGGTGTGGAGTTTTAGGAAATCAACTAATCGGCCCATACTTCTACAGAGAAAACTTAACTGGTGAAAGGTATCTAATTTCTTGAAGAGACATTTTGCCAGTTCTGCTCGAAGATGTTCCTCTACAACGTCGGCTAGATATGTATTTTCAACAAGATGGTTGCCCGGTACATAATGCGTGAGTTGTTCGACGTTACCTGGACAGAAATTTCCATGAAAAGTGCTTAGGAACTCATTGACCGATCCAATGGCCTCCTCGATCTCTGGACTTAACCCCAATCGACTATTTTTTGTGGGGATATCTAAAAAAATAAAGTGTACAGTAACCTTAATTCCGTGGCTTCAGTCGAAGATCTGGAACGTCGAATAACTCTAGCCTGCGTAGATCTTGACTTTACCACCATAAGTGCTGCTACAAGCAGAGTGTGGGAGTCCAGAACTTTGGCTTGTCTATCCGTTGATGGTGCCCAGTTTGAACAGCTTCTTTAAAAAAAATAAGGTAATTTTGACATTAAACTGAAATTTGTTTTTTATATTTTAAATTACCATACCTTTTGAAAAACCTAACCGATTAAAATATTGAGGTGTAATTAGAAGTACACTGTTAGGCTTTGAAAGAAAAAGTAGTTTTTATAAATTGGTCTATGTAACTGTTAAATACATATGCACCAAAACTTAAAAACTGAAAATCGAATGCTGGGTATGGAATTTCGATTTTAACTTACTTTTACTTTGACTTGAAATATTTTCCTTAGAAAATTGAAACTTTTTTTAGAGAAAGGTTTTCCCTCTAAACGGTCATTTTAGGTAATGGGCTGTGATCGTTCCTTGAACTAATGATAAAAATTAAAAGTGGAACCGAAATTCCAAACAGTCGACCTGAAGTGCCCCTATTTTCTTTTATTTGAAACATTTTTTTAAAGAAAAAAACTCTTTTAAATGGGCATTTCTAAGGGAAGGGACATCTGAGTATTAATGGTAGCTGTCAAATGCGTTTCAAAATCACAGGTTGGAAGAATATCCAGAGAAATAGATAGAACGGGTTTGTCGATTCTTCTAGGCTGCCACCAAAAGATTTCTTGAAGCTATTAGCCAATTACTTTGGTTTGGAATATTTTTGAAGGACATTGGCGAATTTAGTGGGGTAATGGGCAAGTTGTGCTGACGTTGCACTTCTTTCAATAGTATCATTTTTATTGTGAATGTGTATAGTATTAATGTAATATTGTCTTAATTAAGAAAACTGCAAGGGGAGAAAGTTTGTATGAATCCTTCCTCTCCAGATTTAGAGATAAGATTCCGTGGCATAAGCGAAGCAATTCTATTCTTATTTTGATGGAGGAATTAATTTCTTAAGTTTAATAACTTTTAACTCTGCATTATTACATCTCACCTAAACTATCAACTTATTTTAAAAATTGTAATATTTTTTTGTTCTTCTAGCTCTTACGATTCCCTTTCGTTCGAGATTACTTTCGTTATTTTTCATTAAATGGTTTATTCTAGTGCGATGGTACATTACTGGCCACTGGATCTTACGATGGCTATGCACGTATATGGACAACTTCTGGACTTTTGGATAGAACATTAGGACAACATAAAGGACCCATCTTTGCTTTAAAGTGGAATAAAAGAGGAAATTATATATTAAGTGCCGGTGTTGATAAGGTATGTTGTAAACATTCTCTTTTATGTTTCAAAAATATTAAGAGGGCCTGTCTAATTTGCTTATTATTCGTTTTTTAGACAACAATTATTTGGGATGCTGGAAGTGGCCAGTGTACGCAACAGTTTTCATTCCATTCGGCGCCTGCTCTGGATGTTGATTGGCAAACAAATACTAGTTTTGCCTCTTGCAGCACAGATCAATGTATACATGTATGCAAACTGCACGTTGATAAACCAATTAAATCTTTTCAAGGCCACACAGTAAGTGATTAGTAAAGAAAAATAAATAAGAATTAGATAAAAAGTTTTAAGTTAATTTACGGCATTTTGTTTTTTCCTAGAATGAAGTTAATGCAATAAAATGGGATCCACAAGGAAATTTATTGGCATCGTGTTCAGATGATATGACATTAAAAATATGGTCCATGAAACATGATACTTGTGTGCATGATCTTCAAGCTCATAGTAAAGAAATTTATACGATCAAATGGAGTCCTACTGGTCCAGGCACTCTGAATCCTAACATGAATCTTATCCTAGCAAGGTATTGAAATAATATTAATTTTTTAAAGGACATAACATCTGCATTCATTGAGCTAGGAACGTTTTTAGTGCACTGCCGATTTTGCAGAGATAAAACAAGCATCGGAATGGTGAATGGCGAGAGGCTTAAGGGAATGAAAATCTAAGGGCAGCCAATTTGGCTCGATTTCGAGAATTATTATTGGCTTCGTCAGAAGTGATGTGTTAGCAACTGAGCTGAAAGGTAGTCTGTTTTGACAAAAATAAAAAAGTTTTTAGAGGGAAAGAAAGAGACGCAATTACCTTTATGCTTATTCGTGACTCTTGTTGTTTACTTTTTGCATTAAGGTGCGTCGACAAGTGAGGTTGGCTTTCGGACTTTTTTCTGTGCACTTTAGGTATTCAGTATTCTGTTGGTCCAGACGGCACATTCCATTAGAGGACAAGTTGTAAGAATCTAGCAAGTGAAATTCTAAGAACAGAATAGAAACTCGAACTCGGCATCTTTGCGATGGAAGCCACTGCACTTTCACAAAACTTTTCTTTCTACATTGACATCATTGGAGCTCGGAACCTTTTTCTGTGAATTGACAGCTTCCTGAAAGTGGGTGTTGGAAATTGTCGTTTTTCTTTACACCCTAGTCTGTGAGCTGTAAGAACCTCCTAGGGAAACAAACACTAAAGCTGCATATTCGCATGGGAATTCAGTGCGCTAACTACTAAGATAATCCTTTCTGTTTATTCTGCTTCTACGTTTGTTTACTAGTGCATGCAATAATTTAATTTTTTATTTATAGTGCCTCATTTGACTCAACGGTTAGATTATGGGATGTAGAAAGAGGTGCCTGTATTCACACTCTTACAAAGCACACAGAGCCAGTATATAGCGTTGCATTTTCACCGGATGGTAAATTTTTAGCTTCCGGCAGTTTTGACAAATGTGTTCACATCTGGTCAACACAGGTATTTTTTTTTTTTTTAAATTATCAATACTTATAAATTCTTGGAAAATATTCAGTAATGATTCCAACTAAAACACATTTTTCTTTCCTTTCCTGCTATCCTTGTTTTTCCCTTCCAATTTGTAACCACAAAATAAGAAGCCACTTGTTCTTAACAGAAGAATGGTGCCGAATTAGTATCGAGAGTACATTCTTGATTTTGGACATATAAAATAAAAATCTGCTCTTATTAACGGAGTACACAAAGCTTTAGATATATTTATTGTCTTTGAAAATTTTGCAATTGTATGTGAGGAAAAATACTACACATATTTAGAGGGAATTGATTATGGTTAGACTTTTATTTCGAACAGTTAAATCACCCACATACATACATAATTAACATAACATAAAAATTATAACGAAACCTGTTACTTAACTTATTAATAGATTTATAAGGAGTTAGAATAGGAGAAAGAAGAGCTTTGCTATAATTACATTTACAAGTAAATACCTGCACTTGTTATCTTCAAACATGGAATAACAATCATCCAAAACGATTATTTTATTTGAACCATTTTCTGGAAAAATCATTTTTGGAGAATATAAAAGCTCTTATTGTTCGGCAAGCGCACTGGTTTTATTTGATCTGTACCTTAATGTTTAATTTTAAGGCAATATGAAATACTATTTATAATTGCACTTTTGTGAGGGTTTCACACCAAATTTACGACTTGCTATAATATAAAAAGACTCCAGTTTCAACTAATGTTTTAAGATACGTTTCTATTTTTTTTTTTTTTTTTTAGAGTGGACAACTAGTACATAGTTATAAAGGAACGGGAGGTATTTTTGAAGTTTGTTGGAATTCTAGAGGTGACAAAGTTGGAGCGAGTGCTTCGGACGGTAGTGTAAGTATTTTTTACGTTCATATACATACAAGGTCTGAATAAGAGAGGCTGAGATTGATTTTTATTTTATAGCTGTTTAATATCCTTCGTCAGTGTTTCTGTGACCTTTTTCCAAGTAGTCTCCCTAACTACTCTTGTTGCATTTTGTCATCCAAAAGCTGCTGTAATTATTAGTGCCACTATTTGAATGCACTTTTAACAGAGTTCTTGAACATATTCTTGATTGAACTTTGATTTTCTTGCCAACCATTCCGACAGCTGTGGTCATTTCTTTGCAACGTGCCTTCTCAGTGACGGCCATCATAACATTTGCGATTGTAATAGTTGTATGAAGGGTAATTGGTAACTGATTCTTGTAAATCGCAAAACGTAGCATCAGTTTCGCTGCCGATACAGTACACTTTATGTTACTTCTGTTAAAGAAAAATATTGCGATTGTATTACATTTTCTATAACGAGTAATTAACGGAAACGTTTCTTTTTTGGTACCTTAAATTCGGAAAGTGATTTTACAAATTAGTTTGTGCGTATGCGAACTCAATTGTTAAAAAAAAGTCACCAAAAATTACAACTTTTATTTCTGAATTTAAGGGGAAGCTGAAAGGATTTCTCACTTCTCTTTTTTTATATTTTCTTCAAAATTTGTCCTAAGAGAATTTTTATTCGTATATAATTCTATAAGAATTATTCGAATTAATTAGCTGACAAAACTAAATTTGATTGCTCTGCGTGGCCCCTCTTGCCGCTTTATCTATCTGCTGTGGATAGTGAAAAGTGACAACATCGATCGAATCCAGATTGCACAAGCATTATGACTGTCAAAGCATTGCTGCTTAACCAAATTCCCGTTCGTTTTAATTTTGCAAGATATAGACTCATGACTATTAAGGAAGATGAAAGAAAAATCAGTCTATCTTAATAATAAAAATCATTCTCAGACTTAGCTTTCATTTCTCGTATATAATTCTATTTTTGCAAACAAAACAAAAAAAATCGCAGCTTCTTTAATTTAACTATATTATTTTGTATTTTAGGTATTTGTGCTTGATCTACGTAAACTGTGATTAACAGACAATTGTCTTACTTGACGGGTCAGTTTTTTATACAAAATTGCTTCCCTCCATAAACTGATAGGTGCACTTATCTTCTACTTTTTTTCTTAAAAATTTTATCATCTTTTTCTTTCCAATTTTATTATGTTGAATTCAATAAATTTCTTTAAACTAATTTATTTTAAATTTCTATAAAATAATTAAGATGAATGTTGATGAATGAACTTCAAAGAAAGGAAATTAGTTACTTACTTTGATAGGAAAATAGAAGTGGATTTTACTATTGAAACACTCTTCTAGAAACGCACCAATTGTGTTCATTGTTGAACAGGGAAAGAGTTTTGTCTTTTTATAAATAACCCATAAATAAACTAAAGAAAAATCTGATTTTGAAAAACTTAAAAATCTCTGTAATTAGTTTTAAAGATGAAGGACTTAATGCGATCCAGGAAAAACAAATATATATATATGTGCAACAGTTTTAAGTTTTGCATTTTATTTGTAAATATTATACATAGATCATAAAAAATAAATAAATTATTGTATACTACACTAAGAAAAGACTAGATTATTTGATATTTATATTTGTAATGAAGATAAACTGAGGTTCTCTGTGTATCTCAAGGTTATACTAGAGTGAGAAAGAAGCTGGTAAATCAAAATTACCTGAAATTTTATTTTAAATTTGTAAATAATCTTCACTCACTCATTTTATTTTTCTTTTAGATTAGTTTTATTATTAAGATTTCACAAAAAAAAAAAAAAAAAATTAAAAAAAAAGTTGACACCGTTTTCTGGAGCTGAACTTATTTTCTTTGGGTCTGTTATAAAGGATAATTGACAGATTATTTAACGAAAATGAAGTAGAAAATCTTTTAAAAATAATAATTTTCTGTATTACATTCCTTTTTTTAAATGAGAAATTTAGTTGGACATTTTTACGTCGATATTACCGCAAATAGTTGATTTGGTTTTTACTTTAGCATTTTTTCGTATTAATTAATCTTTATTTTGTTTTTAAATAATGCTGGTCCTGTGAAATATTAAAAACAAGAAATCCTTGAGTAATATTTTATCTCAATAATTTTTTTTGTTCACTTCTATAATTTTTTGTTTTGATTTTATATTACTTAACACTTGAATCCTTTTTTGTCATTTCCTAAATACATTCGGACTCCTAAATAAACGAACACCACTTTTTGGCGATGTTGCTGTATCACTCCATTAAAAAAAAAAGAAAAGTATGGAAAAATTATAGAAGTAAATCTTTTTTAGCCTTCTGGAAACCATTTCGCGCGCGTCTGTCAATTAAAAGCAAAATCGGAACATCTTCATTATAGCTCTGTCTATAAGAGCACATTCAGTCGTACTGGAAGAGAAGTTTAAGCCCAGTAGTTGGTTTCCGTTCGCTCAAATCAGGTACAATCAGACTTTTCCCATGAATCACGCAAAGATGTGATTAGTAATCTAATAACGTCCCTGCGTGGTGAAAATATCGTGAACCTTACTCGTTATTCACCTTTTGCTTGGCCGAACTCCCCCGTGTGATTCGCTATGATGAGATTGGTATTTAGGTTACAAAATGTCCAATGTGTCGGTAACTCTGCATTTTTTCCAACACAATCGATTTGGATATTCAGTTCTTGCCCTAGAACAGATTGCAACTTGTAGAAAATTGTGGAGACTTATTTTCCATCCAAAGACTAAAATGGAGTTCAAATATAGTTTTAGATGTCATAATATCATTTCCCTGGAGTTAATTATCTCATTCCTCTTTTTATTACTAATTAAAAAACAAGAACTTGAAAGATGGCAGAAATAGTGATTTACATTTATTAAACAAAAAATTAGAAGTTGTTGAACAATATTTTAAATAACAAAGAAATAAGACAGGTATAAATTGATATTGGTAATAAGAAAAAAAAAATAAGTGTAGCTTTTAAAGCAATCTCGAATACCCAAAAACCCTGTAATTAATAAAACAAGTTCCTCTATATGGGAATTTAACGTTAAGAAAAATGTGCAATGAAATTTTGATTTTCTCTTCTTTTTTTACTTCAACTTCAAACAATTATTGAGAAATTTCTATTAAGTTGCTATTAGAAATACTTTTTCCAAACAGGTTGTATTATATAACTAATTTAACTCAGGACATAAAAAACAAAACAAATCGTGCCCATGACAATTTTGTCTTATATATTTTATGTGTTGTGAAAAGATAGATTTTTTTAAATCATTTCCTTAGTTTTTTAAGAAAGTACAAAAAAATTGTATTATAATTTTTAATATTATTTTTTAAATAATTTAGATTATTTCGATTAACAGTTTTTTGCTTCCATGTTATTGCAAAAATTTGATTTCAGGCAAAACGAAAAAATAAAACATTTGTTTTATATATATATATATATATTTTAACATTTAGTTGTTGACAAATTTATTTTTATAATATCTACAAGTTTTTAAATGCCTCAAGCTATCTCTGCCAGCTACTAATACATGTTTTCCCTATGGTTATATTTTATTAATGCCGCTACTAAAAGGCGATAGCTGTTCTCCTAAAGGTTATTGTTTAATATTATCACTGCTAATGAAGATTCCCGTAAGATTGATGGTTTTTGAAAAGAAAGAATGAATTAAATCAAAGTTTACTTCGCGTATTTACAGATATTGATCAAATATCTGACTATTGAGTACATGAATCTGGCAAACGTACAGTTTAGATTTGTTTTTTATTTAAGACGCGTCAACATCTGAGGTCATTGGCACCCGGAGCTCTGCCGGTCTCCTGAATTGTTCTCTCGGTACAGACAACACTGTCCATCACCGGAAGGTGAGCTGTTGGAGGCTTCTAGGAAGAGAAAAATATAACAGTGGAGAACTTATTCGTAAATATGTTTCAGTACGAAAAATTTTATTCCAACAGTACGAAAATGAAAAGCAGAATAAGTTCCGTATATTCACCTTTGAGAGCTTTGGTGGTAGAAATTAGCATTTATTTTGCTACGAAAAACCATTCCTTTTCATAATGATGATTATTCAGGTTTTGGTATCTGTTGCACAATCGTGACCTCAAAATACCCCTCATCCTTCACGTTTAGGCAATTATTCTGCTTTGAAAAACAGTCGCCATGGTAGACTTATTTCAAGAGAATTTAAATTAAAGTTTTACACTTCTTTAAGTTAAAAAAGAAAAGTTTAGATCATAGCCATCAAGGTGATTGCCGTCCTCATTACTGTTTCTCTAAATTTCCTCCACTGGTTTACTATCGCTTTTTCTCACTCCTGCATTTAAATCCTCTGATATCAACTTCTTTACTTGGTCTAATTTTCTGCTATAAGGCGTTTTTTATTGAAGTAGTAGGCATTTTACGATGCATGCACTTCTTTTACCTTAATGTTCTTAAATTTCATTGCTTTTATATTTTTGTTTCACCAACATTGAAAGGATCTGCAGATGCTGATAATGAAATAACTTTTATGAAAAATCGGCCCAACTACTCAACCTGAAGTACCTTGATTGCATGCAAAGAGATGAGTGCTTTCTTGAGAATAATGATAAATAGATTTATTTTGGTCATAGTAAAGTAAAACATACCTCGTTAATAAATCAAAAACTATTGATGGAGGGAGTTCCGAAGCAGGGGAGCTTCTTCTGTTTTAAAACATTCCAGAATTCCATGACAACTAAATAAATCATAGCGCAAAAAGGTCACCAAAGTTTTGAAAATGCATATTCTGAAACAAATTGTTAACTTTATAGAGTCCCAGTCGGAATGAAAGACAGAATTTGGTGTGCCACAGGTGGAAACAAGATGCGGAACACCGGATAACTTATTTGTTATCCATTTGTTCTTATAATAAATCAATATTCCAAAAAGTGCAATGATTCAAAGTTAATTTTGTATGAATGCCTCTGCGAATATTAAATAACGCACCTTTAATCGATTCCTGTTTTCGTCATTTTTTGATATAACTAAGCTGTTACAGAAATTTTACTTTTATAATTTCATTTCATTATAATAATTGGAATAACGCCTTTTCTTCTTTAGTTATTTCTTTTTCTAGGCAGTTATTCATTTCACATCTTTAATTCTGCGATTTCACGTTTTCGTCATTTACTTTATTAGAAAAAAAATAACACTAACAATTACTCAATCAAAAACATATGATCATTGATATTATTGAAAAATTATTATCAAAAATGGCCGCCTATGCGCTGGACCTAGGCCCACATTTAAAAAAATTTAAAGAAAAATGTATTATATTTAGTTAACATGTGAAATTACTTAAGAGAAGTTTAATTAAAGAAACCTCTTACTTAAAGAACTGGAAATAAGCAGTTGTCATCTTTATCAGGTACGTTTATAAGTAATAAATCAAGTACTGTTCTTGATCGTGAGCTTGAGCATTTATTTTTATTACTTATAATAATTCTAATATAATTCCTGGTTCTAATTCCCTGAATGTTTAACTTACTTAAATATGTCATTATTTTGAAGACTTTCAAAGTTTCTCAATTGATCTCCTTATGTAAGGGCAATACTTAAATATTATTAAAGCAGTGAGATAATGTTTCTAATTAATGTTGAAAACAAAGGAACGAAAAACGTTACACTCTCCAATGCAGAAGTTCATCTTCAAAAACAGATACAAATTGAACTGATAGTAAAAGAAGTAAAAAAAGTTGAAAAAAATAAGACTCAAATAAATAATTTACAATATGAAAATGTATATACTGCACTAACTACTGTGATATTCACCTCCTTTTCTATTGGGAAATATTTAATCTGGTACACTCGACATAGTTGGATCTGAGAGCAATCTGTATGAAAGTTCGTCTTATATTTTAACTTTCAATTTTATTCATTTTCATAATGCAATACTCCTACCGTCTTTGCCAGTGTAGACGCCTTATACTCTCTTCAGTTCCATATTCATAGCCAGTTTTTTTTCTTGATCGTATCTCTTCTGGTAGTCTCTACTTATATTTTCAGATACTTCATCTCCAATGCCTGGAGATAGCTTTTTCAGTTTTGTTAGAGTCAGTTATTTGAGATCGATACAATCGGTGAGACTTTTTTATTTTTTAGAAATTTCTTGCTAGCCATTTGGAAGAACATTCCTGCCGCACCTATTATCTGTTTTACTTCTTCTATACTTCCTGATATTTAAGGTGGACGGACATTCAGGTATTTAAAATTCTAGTTTTCATCATTAATTTTCTCTTGAACTTTCCTTTGAATTCCACTAATTTCCGTGCATTTAAACGAATAGCTTTTAGGAAGTACTGAAAAACAAAAGTAGTGCTTTACTATGAAAAAGTAATTAACTAAAAATTTTGATCAATTTTGATTTAGTAAATTGTGAGCTAATTTTGTGTAGGTATATTTAGTTACAGAAAGTACTGATTGATGCAGATGGATGGACATTAATTAAGCAGTAGTGGAAGTATTCGAAATAATGGACCTAGACTTGTTTGTCAATAAGTTAATGGGAAAAATCTAGGTTACAGACTTAAGGTTCTATGTAGTGAACAAAATAACAAATAACAAAGGTAAATGTGCTTTATTATGACAGCGATATTTTCTTTTTAAATTTAAGTAACAATTATTTACAAATAAAAAGCAGTAAGACTTTCTTCGTAAAATGAAATCTAAATCATGAGTACAGTGAAATGAAAAAAATCGAAATATTTAGAAATTAAGCCGATTTTAATTTTCTATAATAAAAAAAAAATCCAAAAGTAATAATGGTAGAAATATAAAATGTTTTTAATAGGCAACCGATACGTTAATTTAGCAATATTTTAAAAACTCAGTGGGTAACATATCTTCAGTTTGCAGTGAAGGATATATTTTGGAGTTAAAAGGGTTGTCGGCAGTCTATTGTGCTTAGAGGGGTTATGGATGGGGCTGATTAGGATGATTCCATTGTGCTTAGAGGGGTTCTCAATAGGGTAGCTTGAGGTTGATTCTATATTTGCCACTGACATTTCTAAGACTCTTGGCTGGTTACTTCAATAGATGATTTTGAGGAGACATTTACGTAGACATAATGGATCTCATCCATTTATTTTGTGGGGTAAGTATATATGATAAAGAAGGGAAATTCCTCTTATTTCTGAGAAGGGTTAGGTTCAGAATCTTTTATTGGTTTAGGTTGACGGCCAAAGAGCTTCTTATGAGCCCAGGCAGTTTCTCCTTAAGTATGCTGTTAGATGTATTCGGGCTGCAGTAAATCTTATATGGCTTAAATGCGAGTTTATACTTTTTTTATAGACTCATTTGAGTTGCTATTACTGTTCTGCCCCAGAAAGTTCAGAGAGGTGCTTTAGGTAGAATATGGCTTTGATCTTACCCCCATAAAATAATAAAATGTGTAAATTTAATAATAATTGTAAAAAAAATATCGTAGTTTCATTGCTTAATTAAAAAAGGAGTTTTCATCAATCGTAAATGTATTTACATTGTACAAATAAATAGCATTTTTATAATTAAAAAAATATAAAATAAAAAGAGTAGATTGCACTAGCTGCCAAAGTTAAGAACTTTTAGATTACTTTTTTTTCTTAATACTTTTATCAAAAATACGTGAGCTTAGTGTTTGAGAATTCTAATGAAAATTTAAAACAGAATATAATATTTAAAAACACGTAAGTCTTAACTTCGTCAGTAAGTACAATATATAACAAAATTTAAAAATAAATCCTTTCAATACAATATTCTTAGCTAAACTGTAGCTTTTCTAGCTAAACTTCGTTAAGAGGATCACTGCTAAGGATAAAATCATTATGTTAGGTAGGGAAAAAGAGGCGGAATCCTTACAAGTTTCTCTTATTGAAAATATTTGCAATTCTCTGTGTTCTAACATTCTATTCACACCACGTAATTCAGCCTTGGGCAGATGTTTACCTCTGGACATAACCACACTGTACAGTTCAGTCTCTGGTGTACAGAAAGTTAATACCATATGGGTGCCAACAGCTTTGGTAACTTCTACAGTGCCCGCAAATTGATTGTAAGACATTCTCAAAAGGGAACCTAGAAAAGAAAAAAAGGAGAGATGGTTACAGTGTTGATGAGACATAACAATAAGTTCCTATAGGCCTCAATATAAGTTGATATTTACTTCCATAATAAGTATTTACTGATAATGTGATTATTTATTCACAAAGTTAATAGTTGAGTTTTGAACTTAAGGGAGAAGCATAAAGACACCCCTTCCCCAATATATCCTGGGATACATTTTTCTGAAAAAATGTTTCTGATAAAACTTACAGATCTTCTCGTCTATAACGAGTTTTTTTTATTTATTTATAAAGAGACTGAAAGGAGTTTTTTCGAGGAAGTCGCGGAAAACTGAAAAATTCCGCTTTCTGTTGTTCAGTGGAGCACCTAAACAAAATATACAGTTCTAATTCGTTTATAAATATATATTTACGATATTTCATATTTTGAGATGCAGTGTACACACACAACTGTTTTAAAAAACCACTTATTTAGATTCAAGGATGCTGAACTGAAAACTCGTAAAGTACAATACAATGAATTGAAAATGTAATTAACCTGATAACCAGGTTAGACTGTTTAAATAAACAGTAAATTAATTTAAATAAACTTTATGAAAATCAATTTACTTTTTTAATTAATTTGATAAAATATTCTTTAAAGCGTTTTATTAAATTTTTTTTTAATTTTTCTGTGTGATATTTGTTAATCAAACTAATAAAAATTTGATTGACTTGAATTAGCGTAGTAAAAACCAAGAAATTTTCTCAAAATATATTTACAAGTGTTTTATTTATTTTATTTTATTTTTTAAAAAAAGCAACGTAATGTTTGAACATTATTATTAAACTTAACTAATCTTGAATTCAAAATAAAAGCGTGTAAAAGGAATTCAATTTAAGTGAAGTCTTATAAGAATTTAATTTTACACAGTTCCAAAATTAGTTATAAAATATTTTACCATTTTGCGCTCCGTAGGATAGCCAATATCCTGGTTGATTAATCAGATCTTGAATATGAAAGTTATATTCTAATTTTCCAGCTTTTTCATCCCACAAAAGTTTAATTTGATTTGTATCTGTTCTCGTTAGATGAAGTAATGGACATGCATCAACTACGACTTTTCCTTTTGGATGTTTGGTATCATCTCTGTGTTGAACCATTTCGACAGCGTACCATCTGCCTAGAACCTAAAAAAAGTTGTAAAACTTCCATCAGTTAGAAAAGAAAAGAAAGTGTAAGTTTGTTAAAATTAATTAAGAATTATGAATTAACGAATAATTACAACATTTAAGCACCAAACATAAATTAATTACACCTCGGCATTTAGATACACAAAAGTGAGAGCATCAAACTTGTTATAGCATTAAAAATATAATGGTTACTGCCTTTTTTTCTGCCTCTCGAAAAAAAAGGATTTGAACTTGCATTTAGATTAAATAAACTGATTTCCGACTAACAATTAGTCTTATGGATTTTAAAACAATTATTTTTCCGTCATTCTCATACTTTTAAATCGATCTTTATTTATTTTTTTTTCTGTTAAATGATAGCAATGAACACCTAGAATTTTAATGTCTACCGCGTAATAATTTGATGGACGCTATTTGTATTGAAACATGTGTTTATAACAGTTTGATATTCTTGAAATGAAAGGAAAGGTTGCTGTCATTATTGCATGTTTTTGCTAGAACATGATTGTAGAGATTAAAATTATAGAACTTAGTAGGAAGGTAATTCAATAACATTTTTCTAATACAAAATCTTTTAGTTTTATTAAAAGAGAGGTTTTACTTAAAAAATTAAACGATTGCAAAGTTTTGTGATTAATGAAATATTCAAGAACTTGTAAGAACGAAGAATTTTGGTGGGCAAATTTAATAAATTAAAAGTAATATTGAAGTGAAAGTATCAAAATAAACGATTTTAACTTTAATCGAGTCAGCTAGTTTACATTCTATTGGGGATGGCAGAAAATCAGAGCCATTTCGGTGATGTCTTGTCTTTTTCTTTGTTCTTTTCTCCGGTCTTGTCAGTCTCCGAAGAGCCAAATTCTAATCCATTCAAGCCATTCAGCTGTTGCCTTTTTTTTGACGATACCTTTACAGACTGTCCGTTGTCGGGCCTATCCATCCGCACTGCCCCATCAACAATAATGAACTTTTTCACCTTCCTCCGCCTTATCCTCTACGCCTATTTCCTTCTTTCCTTCTTTGATGTCTGCCCTTAAAAGGCAATAGTGAAAGCTATAGGAACCCTTCCGGGTAAAGCGAACTGTGCCCATTTCTTCTGATTTCCCAATTTCCGGGCCTCAGACGAGTAAAATCTTGTTTTGTGCTTTCCAAGCAGTCCCACACTAAGTTTGAGCTGATTTCATAGGAGTTGATAGCTACTAAGCCGCCTGAAAGATCAACCCCTCTAGAAATAATTTTTCTTCCCTCGGCTTATGAAGTCAGAAGTTTATCGAGTACCAGGTTTAACTATTTTTCTATTTTTATTATTATTATTTATTTATTTATTTACCGCTTTCGAACTCAGCAAAGAGATTCAAATTTAAATTTGTGAACCTTTTTAATATATTTATTGATAGAATAATTATTTTAAAATATAGGATCATTTTACTTAAGAAAACATTTAATTTTCTCTCTTAAAGATATTCATGATTCATTTTAGTTGAAAAAGAAGAAGTGAATATGCAGTCATAATCTACGAATGCGTTATCAGATTTATTTTATAGATTGATTTATGCGCAAATAAACCAATTTTTTCTAGTTATCTTTTCTGACCTTAAGGACATTTTTTTTTCGTTACGTATATGAAATGTCATTCTTAAGAGTGCCTATAATCGAAATAATTGCTCTTCATAATGATTATTATTTTGTAGAAATTTGATATTTTTATAAATATATTCATTAGGGTTGCTTTATTTATATAGGCTAGACAATTGGAAACTATAATTAGGTTTATAAATAGCTTGTTGTGCTTCATTTTTGATGTGAAAGTACAAAAAAACATGTTTTTCCTTTTATCTTGAATTTTTGAAAATCTTTATTCTATATTTGATGTAGCTACTGATGGAGTTTTATGTCAACAATTTATTTTGCAAAATAATTTTTAATTAATCTTCATTTAATTTCATTTATCACTTGTCCTGCATTATGAGATCATATAATTAGCATTCATTAAATAAATAACTTCGCAATTATTATATTTTGGAACTGAAAAAGCAGGTAATTATTTTAAAATCTCAGAGGAATTTGCTCTCCAATTATTTGAAATGATTTCCTCCTAGATAAAAATCTCTGAAAATTATAAATGCCAGAAAAAAGAATTTCCATCAAAGTTAACGTTTGTTAGTTTGCACACACATTTTAGGTCTAATTGATGAAAATCGAAAAGATAAATGTTGAAAATGAATATATAAATTACGAGAAAATATATCTCATAAATGTACTAAAAAAAGGCATATCAGATTTTCTTTTTTTGTTTTTAAAGTGAATGTTCTGTGGGAGACAGTTTTAATAAATGATAATTATATTAATATCAATTATTATAAGTTAGATATAATAATAAATTAAAAAATTCTCAGTTTAAATCTTTATGTTTTTTGTCAGAACTAAATACAAATTGTTGTTGTAGCTGATTTAACTGAAAGCGAGTTAGTAAAATGTGGTTAAGTCTAATTGATTAGATTAACAATGGTCCATTTATTGAACATCAACGGAGCTAATCGACCATGATTTAACTGATCGAACAAATTTTTGTTTGTATAGATAATTTTATTACTTGAATTTTATTATATTGAACTAAAAACATGAAGATAATTTGATTTATTACTGTACTTTATTCAAAAAATTTGAAAAGTCAGAAATTATATTTTGAATGAAATTGTATTTATCAATTTGATTATTACTTAGTTTTGACCACATATTATGAGAAAATACCGTGTAGCCTTCGTATTTGAGCTTTTCGAAGCTTAAAAAAAAGGTTGTTAATAGAAGCAACTTCCTGGCGAGTTAAGGGGAATGATTGAAGATATTTGTCAGAAAGTTGTTTGAAACTGAAATGAAACATTCAATTGAATAGCTTTTTTTAAATGACGGAATTAGATCAAAATTTCCAATGAAACTTACGATTTTTCATTTTAGAGTTAAATAAAAAATCATATTATACAATTAATTCGAACATAAAAACAATCGTAAATTCCTCTGAACGCTATATTTCTCCTTACAATAGTGAGAGAAAGTAAATGTCAAGTTAAAATTGGGAATTTCTATGATGATTAGATGAAAAATTTCATGCTCGCAGCCACAAGACATAAAGGATTACATTCATTTTATTGTTAACATCAAACGGAAATGGGTGTGATTATAGGGAATGGAATGTCTCAACGACGCCAAGCTGTTTCCACGACCATTTATTCAGAGGTCTTTTTTTAAGATTATAAGTCAACTTTGTTTTTCATGAAGTGAGTCTATAAATTTTAATAAATATGACAGTTTTGGAAAGGCTAACTACAATTTATAGCCGCTGTTTGGAACGAATTAATTTTCAAAATTACGAACGATTAGTTGTTTTACTAGTAACATTAGATTGTAATTATAATGGTTTGCATTTTTTCGAAGAATTGAGTTATCTCATTTCTGTAATTCATTAAGGTTGAAAGAAATTTAAGTATTGAAAAAGTTGAAAATAAAACTTCTTGAGAATTTAGAACTGAAAACGCCAATAATGATTTTTGTTTGTTTTTGTAGGGCTAAAATTAAACACTGATGAAATCAATTTGACGCTTTCAGTGGATAAACAAATCTACATATAAGTTTTTCCAAACGATTCAAGTTGCAAGTTCTATACATTTCAATTCACTTCTATTTTTGAAATTAATAGCAAGGAATACATTTCCGTGAAGTAAGTAGGGTTTTTTTTTATATTTATTAATTTAAAGCAAGGAAGTCTTTCTATGTTGCATGTGTATTATGTTTAAACCCAGCAAATATAAATATACACTGATGTACGTTATTCAGGTCGCTGGGTTTTTTTTGTTAATTGCTGGAATTGTGTTCATTAAGAGAATAAATTTGTCAATTCTAACTAGATGACCTTCCAAGGTCTTTTACTAGATAGTTCATTTTAAATGTACATATTAAATATATATATATATAAAGGAAAAAAGGTTTACTTTTTTCCACTTTCTTAACCCACTAAGAAAGCATTCGTTTTCAGTTTTTCAGTATTAAATTTTACACCTGAAATAATTATTGAGAGGTTTTTCTTTTTCTTTTAGTTTCTGTGAGTATCTGTGATATTTCATATTTGATATTTCGATTTGGAGTTTCTAGTGAAAACAACAATAAAGTTTGGGACAAATTATGTTTACCAAAAATACCACTTTAATGGAAGAATTGTTAACTTTTCTTGTGGAAAAAAGCGCCCACAATTTGTTTTGAATACTCATTGCAAGCTTGTAAGGTCTCACTTCCTGGGGAAATCGCTTCGCTATAGAGAACCATGTTAATGTAATCATTTAAATTAATATTAATGAGGATAAATTGAGTTTTCCAGTCAGCTCTAAAGCCCAAGTTTATTTTTTTTAAAAAAAGTTGAAATGCTAATTCTTCTTAGGGCTAGCTGTAACTTTTATTTTAAAGAGTTCCGAGGGAGGAGACCCTTTAAACTATCCGTCTGTCTATGTGTCATTTCTGGGCATTGTTCGATGTTACCACCTATATTGTAACTTTATATCTTCATTTAAATATTACTAAATAGTTTATAAG
The DNA here is from genome assembly GCF_049639745.1 of Rhodnius prolixus. Lineage (NCBI taxonomy): Eukaryota > Metazoa > Arthropoda > Insecta > Hemiptera > Reduviidae > Rhodnius > Rhodnius prolixus. Next base: position 4,190,574 of record NW_027411583.1, on the reverse strand, counting down.
TAAGTTTGCACAATAGTTTTTAAATAACTTTGCACAAGGAATTTATTTTATTCAATATTAAAATTAAACTTATTTCACATTATATGTTCTGATTAAATAAGAAAAGGTTTTAGTATTTAGTAATATTTAGAAGGTATTAATTGCGACACTTTCTACAAATTATTTGAATTAATTAGAATCACTCTGAAAACTCATTAAGAGGTATGAGGACGACGATACCCTAGAAAGGGATAAATACTTTTAATTTGTTTTTAACGACACTATTAGGTACCCTCTTGATGTATTAAGAAGCTAATGTTTTAAAAATTGGTAAGTTTTATTCATATATCATTAATAATACTAAAATGTAAATTAAGACGAAAGAAATTTAAAAAAAAAATACCTGATCTAAATCCAAATTTTGTTGCGGATGAACACCGGAACAATGGAATTTTGGATCAGTTGTATCTCTGGCCGACACCACAGCACCATATTGTACTAAAACTAGTGCTAAACTTGTTGCACAACAGATAAACAGCTGTACCATCACTGACAACAAATAATATAAGTTATTCAGCTTGGAAATAGGTGGTCGTATCTATTTAAAACTGTTTTTTCACAATGTGCCATTCACTAACTTTACATTACATCTAGAGAGACTGACAGATATAGACCTCTATCTTTATATATATGTACATATTTATTTAGCATTATGGCAATCTCTTCGAGTAAATATTATTTTGTCGTGTGAATATTTTTTTACAAATTTTCTGCTCATTTAAAAAGGAATGTATTTTCAAATAATTATGTACAAAGTTCTGTTTGAAAAATGTCAATAAGATAATCTTAACTATGAATTTTAGTTAATAGATAAGATTGTGAAAACATTCTAAAGGTCTTTATTTTAGAGAAACTGATTAAATTTTCAAGTAATAGTGCAAATTTTATCATTCTAAATAATTATTTTACTCTTCCAATTTTTGATAATTTTTTCCCCCTGCTGATTTTTTTCCCCTGTTAATTCAAGAGCGACAACAAATGTATAATTTCTGATTCGTGCAATTTCCCTATATGTGAATTATTTTTTGTTTTTTTTAGATTACTTTTTTTAAAAAAAATCAAAGATAAAGAAGAGAAATTATTGCTAACTTCAATCTTTATTTTGATCAGGCTTTCAAACCCAGTTCTCTCAGGGACTCAACTTTAGGGATGTGAAACCCAGTAATCAGAATTTATTAGATTCAAGTTTAATATAATTTCAATTTTAAGAAGTTCCGATAACTCAATAAAAAAGACTGAAATCGGCTATAATTGCCGTTCCTATTCAGATGGATCTATGAAAAAAGATTGACAGGCAGTACTTCACAGGACAGAAATGATATGTTACTTACTTGTATTACATGTTTAAAGCAACAAAAGTCAATGTCGATTTAAAAAAAAAATCGAGGAAAATGTCTTTATTTATTTTAAAGTAGCGGATACGTACACATAACTAATAGATTCCAAATAATTTTTAAATTTTAACGCTCATAATTTAAACTTTCACATGTTTGAACTTTTTAAACTGATATCGCACAAATAATAACAAAAATACAGAATTATACGAAGCCTGGTGAAGAACAGTGCAGATGTAACTGACAATACCTTCAAATATTCTAAAACTAACTATTAGAATAGTGAATGTGTGTGTGTGTGTGAGTGGAATACTATTCTTACAAGGGTAGGGTTAATTAACAAATTGGTTCAATTTACCATATACCATAATGCTACATGCAGTGGGTGTACGCTACGTTTACTCCGACTTCTAATAAGACCAAAAAGTTTTGCTCTCATCCGCTTTCTTTGCCATCTTTTTCTTTTGTTAATGTGTGCGTTTTTGGTCCATCATTGTACTGCACACACACACTCATCTCTTGGTCATGACAATCTTCGTCACAAATTGTCCACATTTCTAGGTTATTGTTAAAAGGACACTAACGCCTACATACACCATTCTTCCTTATCAAACTTAATTACTTTTATTCCGTAGCTATGTTTCTGTCTTTTTTTCTTCCTTATAATTCTATACATTATTCCAAGAAGAACCAAGAGAAAACAATAATAGAGACCACCAAGTAACATTCATATTACAACTTTTCATTCTGTCCATTTACTTTCAATTATTTAAATAATATAAGTATATATTACATTATTATTATGTATTTTAAATATACAGGTGAGTAGGAAAGGAAGAATTAATTGTGAGGTTTTTATTAAGGATGGAATTGTTATTTTACTGTCCCGAAATTATTTTTATTACTAACATACATCAAATGTTAGTTTGCTAATTTAATGATTATTGAATGAACACACAACTTTTATTGTTTCTTTATTTTTATTTTTTAGAATAAGTTTACATGTCCCAACGGTAACATATAATAATTATAATATAACATATAGTAATTAGCACTGTGTTTTAAAGTTTAAAAGAAATTAAACCGAAATAAAAAAATTTAAACATTAAAATTAGGAAATTGAATAGAAAATAAGTACAATAGCACTTACTTATTTTTCAATTAATTTTTGTTTTAAATCCCATTATTTAAACATTTCTTGAATGACTATATTTTCTCTTTTAAACATATTTAAGGATTATAATTAGAAATAAGTGTGACTCTCAATATTAGCAGCAAAATTTGGTAATTAGAAATTTGATTAGTTGTACAGAAAAGAGGCTTCTCACAAAACTAAGTAGTAAGGCTTTATATTGATGTTGACCAATACAAGAAGTTGTACATTTTCTCATTTAGATTAAGGTTTATTAATTTAATGAGTTTTTTAGGGTAAATAAATATCTCTGATCACGAAAGCCACTTTCTGATTTTTTTTGTTCAAAGTTCATGCAACTTCCTGATTAGAGGACCTGTTGATTTTTTATTGGTTTGATATTGACTGCCTATTACTATGGAGATTTAGTAACAAACAAGTTATTGAAATGACATATACTGCAATTTAGTAAAGAAGTTTTATCATTTTTTCGATTCCATGTATTTTCAACTTATGATGTTTGCCAGGTTTCATTCTTTGATCACTTACTAAAAGTAAAGTAAGGGAAAACTAAACTAAACATTTTATAAATTAACACAATAATGTATGCATGTTCTAGGTAAATATCATATTATTATTATTATTATTTTCATCAGTTTTTTGTGAGAAATTAAATATAAAATATTATATAATATAAAATTATCCTTCACTCACTTTCTGAATATTTTAACAAATAAATTTCATCTAACAAATCCATAAAATCAGGCCCTATATATTTTGTTTTTCACATACGTTTACTAAGTTATTCACTGAATGTTACCTCCAACTTTGTAATTAATTAGATTTTAAAACTGGACCTTTGACAATAATTATTAACTAATAGATTTTATAATAATCTTTTTTCATTTGATTGCAGATGGCAAATGAAATAATTATACTAATTGGAGATAATGTTACCCTAAAAGTGCGAGTTGAAGATCATGAAAAGTCGTTTGATCATCAATGGCTACATCTTTTGACAGCATTTATTATCGTCCTGTGTACACTTCTGTTATTGTTAACTATTTTAGCAGTGTACCTCTGTTCGCCCGAAACAAAACCTTCAAATTCCAAAGTAACAACTTTAGTTAATCTTTTGGTTACTGCTTCTTATAGTGAATGTTTGTTTGGACGAACACTTTCTTTAGTATTCGCTATCATTTATGTGAATACACCGCCACATCAAATACTCTGCAGGTAAATAAATTTTCAATTGTAATTAACTTGGATAAAAACTGTGTAAATGTTTTACTGAAAATGTAACTAAATTGAAAAAATATTAAATTTTTTTTCTGCAGAATATAATTACTTCAATTTTGCAGGCTATCAACAGCTTCTTCAATATTTTTTGCTCTGATTACAAGTCTTTCTATAAATGGCATTGCTATGCCAAAAATTTTTCGAACTTCGTTAAGCATGTGGATGCTTCTTGTATTAGCTACAGCACTGACTTTTCCATTCTTTTTCATCCCTACTTCTGAAGCTGTAACATATTTCTTTAACAGGTACTCATAGAATTTATGTATTTATTTGACATTTTTACAAAAGTAAATGATAGGAAAAGCTTTCCAGCCGCTCTAATTCTTCTCTAATCGTTACAAATGTCTGGATGAAGATTACAAAACAAAACAGAGAATTTTTACAACATATTGCTTGATGGAAATAGTGTTTTTTGGGATCTTACCTTTTACAAATAATATTTGTATATTTCAAAAATTCAATCAGAAAAACGTAAAGCTAAGAATTGATGTTTGCCTAAAAACCTCCAATTTGATTTCTTAATTTATGAAAATATTTAGAACGCTTAGCGCGCCAAACTTGTAAAATTATGTTTAAATATTTTTGTTATCTGGATGTGCCTAAAGCAGGACTACTTTAAAACTTTTTTTGAAAGTTTAAATGAACACACAACTTTTATTGTTTCTTTATTTTTATTTTTTAGAATAAGTTTACATGTCCCAACGGTAACATATAATAATTATAATAAAACATATAGTAATTAGCACTGTGTATTATAACGTGTATTAGTAAACCGTGATATTATAACGGTTCTTGTCGTTTAAAATCAATTTAAAATGCTTTTTTAGAAACAGTAATAGATTGTGAAATTGAAGTAATTGAATTAAGAAATTAAAGTAAGTTAATTTAATTCGGGTGAAAATTCGAATTTTATATGACAACTGGAAGTTTAACTAGGAATAACAAAACAGTTTAAAATTATTTATGAGATAATAATTCTGGGAAAGTGTTTTGAAAAATAATAAGTGTACTTTATTGAGCAATTAGGTAATATTTGAAACCAAATTAAAAGCATAACATACAATTATCCTTGAATCATTGAAGTTTTTATGGGATAATACTGCCCTTTTGCATCAAATACAGATGTGGGAAACTAAAATCAAATTGCTATGCTCGAAACAAATTAAAAAAAAGTGATAGGAAATTTGATATGTCCACAGTTTTAAGTTGCCTATGTACATTCACCTGTAAAAGATAAAATAATCTCTTTTATATTAATTAGGTAAATAGATCTAAATAAATTAGAAAATAATTATTTTCTTAAAAGTCTCAATTAATTCGCCAATATCAACATCTGTTTCAGAAATGATTGCCAAGTGTTTGGGAAGGCAGCTGTCTACTACATTTTGGCAATAACCATTTTTGTATTCATACCATCATGGATAGGAATGATAAACTTTTTAATAACTTATAAGTTTATTAAATGTCGATCTAATTATTTAGGGATAGATGATCTAAGGAATACCGATGGTAGATTTGTTGTTTTATTAATTTTACTCTACATATTGCTAGTAATACCAAACATAATTTCAATAATAATAGATGAACTAATTACATATAATGAAATAATTGTAATAAAAGATCTAAAACTTCGATCTATAACATCATGGCTGTCAATTGTATTTTTGTTTTCATGGCCATGTCTGTTATTGTATATGTATCCGACAATTGGAACAGCTTTTAAGACTTTATTATCAGACTGTAGGAGTGTAAGAAATTTTTCCAGTACAAAGAATGATTATTGTGACAGTTCAACTCCAGTGTTAATGGCCACTAGTGATGGTCTTTTTCTGTGCAATGCTGGCTGTAATGATAAGCATTCAGATTTGACATTAATTAACAATGATCTGTCTTCTAAAAATTCTAAGCAGACTCTAGCACACTTTAGAAATGTTCAACAAGAAGAAAAAGAACATGGAATAAGTAGAAAGATGGTAAGATTTGCATTTCACGTGACACATATTCCAGAAGCATCTACTGCATATCAAAGTCTACCCAGTTGTCACAGTTCTACATCTTCATCTTTTTAATTTTTTCTCACACAAAAAGGAATAAAATTTCTTTTAATAATGAAATAATTGAGAACACTTTATTTAATGAATTACAAGAAAAAATTCATAAATTAAAGACTGATTTTACATTCAAAATAATTATTTTTTGTCTTAACGTAGTGCCTTATATTTTTGATAATTTTTAACGTCAACCAGTTTTTTAAACTATTTGAACAAACTTTTTTTAAATTTTGTATTGCAGTTGTTAGTTTATAAATTTTAAATCAATGTTCGAAATATATTTTTTTTTGCAACTTAAAAAATTGACCAAACTTCAAATAACTTATAACAGAGTGCAGCACTTGTACTTTCAGCTAACCTTTTGAAATCTGTATGACATCTTTTTAGTCATGGTTTTTAATAATTTTTTAATTTTTTCTTTAATAATCCACAATAAAATACAAGTCTGCGTCATCTTCTTCTTTTCCTTTTTATAAATGCTAATGGCTTCGAAGAATAATTCAGGTAATATTTCGTTTTGTTACTGCTGCTCGTTTTATGGTCGAAGTTTTATTTTCATTCATTTTCCAAATCTTTTTTATAATGATCTTGTTTCAAAGATTGTGTGATTGAGGCAAATGATTGCATTAAGTAAACTCATACAATTTTTTAGTGTCTTGACGGAAATAAATATTTCATATCTCTTGGAAACCCTGCGGTAACTTCCTCATAACACTTCTTTTTTTAAAATAATTTTTTCGAAAGTTCCTATTTTTGTAAACTTATGTCTAGTAGTAGGACCCTTAGTATATCAGGGTATACTAAAAGCACGGTTAAAATTCCCAAGTTTAAGGATATCCAATTAACCAGGAGTGCAACATTACTGAATATATTTTTGGGATTTTAGGTATTTTTTTTGTAATCGTGGAGCGGTAGTTGCACACATATATCTTTCCGGAAATTGTAATTTTACTATTTTTGGGATTGTGGAGTTTTTAATCACATTCTTTCCCTTTAAAAAATGCGATAGCTATATCCTGCCCATGTAGAACATAGGAAAACTAATTCTAAACGACATATTAATAATTTTTAGTATTTATAATTATTTTTTTATGATATGAATGTTTCACTGAGGGATCGGTGTTGTAGAAGCAGGTCTCAAAAATAATTAGATGGAGGTTTTGGAGATAGAATTTGGAAAATAAGTGTGAAGTGACGGTGTATTGACCTAACCGTGACATTGGAGTGGAATAACTGGAAAGGCTCTGGTCATTAAAGAAGCGCAGTTTCCTGGAGTAAGTAAGCTAATCGTTTCAAGAAAATTTATCATTAAAAATAACAATAATTTATAAGTTAAATTCTTATGAATGATTCAATCCAGAATTTCGCAATGCTAAATTAGTAAAAACGAACGATTTGTTTTCAAGTCTGCTTTAAGAAGTCAAATAAGAGATTTTTAAAAGCAAAAATTTTACACTCTGTATCTTGACGAAAAAAAAATAAAAAGTTATGTAATGGTACAGAAGCTACATGTCCGAATGTTGGCTGAAATGTCGTAATCAATGGGAACTGTGATAAAAGTATTAATGAATGAAAATGTTTTAATGTCCTTGCTAATTTCAAATGTTTTGTGTGCTTTTTATCTTTAATGTTTGTATTTCATTTAAAAATAAAGAACGTACTACTGAATTGGGCATTAGAAAGGCTCTGTTAGTCTTTAAATAGTTTTTTAAAAATTCTGTTGGAAAGAAAAAAGCAATTTATGAGTTATTACTGCAGTTCTGCTGTTATTATTTATAAGTTAATATGGGCAGTTGGGAAATACTTTTGCGTTTGAAAGTATGGTAGAAAAATATAAAAATTGAAATAAAATATAAGCATTTGCTGAGCAAAATCAACGTTAAAAAAAAAGTCTGCTTTTGTTTGGGTCGCATAATTCAAAAACGAAAGATGTGCAAGAACTTCACATTTGAAACTTATTTTAGGTTCTACCACGGAACCTTGACGATGAACATTGTCTTAGAAGTAAGTACAAATTCTACGTATCAAGAAATTTATTGCTCTAAGAGGGAGTGACTTAAGTTCACGCCAGATATTCTTTCCATATACTTTTTCTAGTGGAGTATTACAAAAGTTTTTGCTGAAAAATGAGTTTTTTGGTTCTAAAAATTTTTAATTATGAAAACCATTTATATTCAGTGACTAAAACTTTCAAGAATTATTATTATTATTTCAAAAACTAATGGACTGCTGTGAAAATGTGCTTAAAATTCTCATAACTTTTTATTCACATAGAACATTCCAGCGGTAGTGTTTTGAAAGTTAAAATGCTAATAGGTTGTTCGCATTGAGGACACTATACGATTACACGCTGCTTGTTGGGAAACAGAGAATGTACAGCAAACATCTCTGCTTTCCTTTGTTCTTAATTTTTTCGGCCGTTGTCCGTTTTTACGCCAACATTAGACTTACTCAACTTCAATTGTACTATATCCGCTTTTAGATTTCTACACTTATTTGTAAAGAAATGAAGATACAATCATTGGAGAAAATAAAAGGTTTTTGTAGTAAAAATATATCTCAGTTTAAACTCGATCTTAGGTTGAATGATTTACATCAAGATTGTGCGTAAGTATAATTTATTTTGGTTTATACTTTGATTACATACAAAATATTTTGAGCACGAGGTAATTTGGCATGTGTGTGAGAAAAATATCTCAAATACATGTTACATTATGCTCAGATTTGTTCTGTATTGGTCTTTTCAAAAACCAAGTCTTAGGCTGAAATACCTCGATAAAAAATATGACTTTACTAATCAGATTTTTCCGTTTTTTTGGATGTTCTCAAAAATTATTTATTTGAAACTACCTATAATTGACTCTGTCCACCACTTTTCGCAGGAATTATTATTATTGGTAGGTCATCCTGGTGAAAGTCTTGTTCGACTGTTCTCTAGATCGAATCTAGTTTCACTACAATCACAGCAACTTCTTTTTAACAAATTTCCCTCTTCAGTGGAATGTACAGCTGGTTGGCCCCCTTCTATTCAAAATCAATTTGTTTTCATCGCAGTTAATGCTTGAATGGCTTTTTAGAAAATGTTTTCTTTAATTGTAAGTAAGGTGTATGTTTGTGTCTTGTAAGCACAAAACCAAGGAAGCTCTAGTGTGGGTATCGGTACTGTAATTGAATCTGACCGAAAAATTGAGAACCAAAAAAGGCTACTTTTTCGATTGTATTTTGTTTTTTCATATATTTTCTCGAAATTGGCCTTTAATTTTATTAAAATTTAAACTAATATCTTTTAAACGTCAAATGCTGATTGCAAACTTGAACATCTGTTATTTTTATTAGATTAGATTAAATTAGGGCGACCTCAAGGCCTACGCCACCGCGACCCCTATAGATCTATTGTGGCTCCCCGGCTTTAGAGCTCACCCTCCAGACACGTCCGCTTAATCAGACTCTTTATTCTGGAGAGTGGCTCCTGGGTAAAGCTCTCAGGCCTTGGTTTTTCCTCCCTGAGAAGTAACATCCTTAGCCATACAAGCCCCTCACACTGACACAACACGTGCAGTGCCGTTTCCTCTTCTTCCTGACAGAACCTAGAAAGGCTATCATTTGCCAGGCCCATGCGATGCATGTGTTTTCTGAGCCTGCAGTGGCCAGTTAATAGGCCTACAATTATCCTTATAGCCCCACGGCCTTGACGGATTAATTCTGCGGTCAGCCTTGGCGAATAGCCTCTGATGAACTCCTTCGCCTTTTGGTAAATAGTTATTTTTATTAATAACTTTTTTTTCTTGAAAATTCATTTTAATCTAGTTCCGGGAAGAGTGCTCTCACTAAATAGTCATTTCAGTAATATATTTCATACAAATCTACCACATGCATATTAATATTATTTAGAAATGAAAATTTCTTGGATGGCGTTTATTTTTAGTTTTTCTCTCCACCACTTACTCGTCCACCATTTACTGAAATCGAAATGTACACGGTTATATTTTGTTTGAAAATCTTTACCGTAAAAGTTTATTTTTAGAGCCTTCTAATTTCATAGGAGCGGGTACTTCAAACTACTTTTTAGGTATTATTTCTAAGCGTGTTTCTGAAATTCCAATTTGAAATAATACTTCTCTGTTTTATTTTAATACGTATATCATCTATTTAAAACTTACACTTTTACTTTTTCTTGTAAATTGTTTTAATGAAAATTAGGGGAAATAATTCATCACACTCTCACCTTAAGTGTTATTTTCGTCCATCACTTTTTATATACCCACCATAACTGTAATATTGATTATAAAAACTCTTAGCCAATTAAAGTTGATACTAATCCAATCTATTAATTAAATTTAAGAAAAACATAAAATTTACTCTCAACTCTTTAAAATGCAATGTCGTTTTAAATTAATTTAGGCTGTATTGATTAATATCCTAAACTCATTAAAGTAATATTTTAAATATAGTAATTACGCAACTCCGGAACTCTATTTCCTGTTCAATATTTCAGTAAAAATCTTGTAACTATTTCAAAATGTACATTCAAATGTATCTTCTTACCAAATGAACTTCCGAATACATTTTTCTTATAAAATGCATAAAAAAAAGTATATTGAAAAACTAAATTGCATTCACGCTTGAATTCTTTACTGCATGAAAATTGTGTTTCGCATAGAATATAAGCTTCTTTTTCGAATAAAAACTGTTAGCTAGAGTTTAGGTTTCCGAAGAGCAGAATTTAAAATTTTAATAAATAGCAGAGAGTTTTTGGTCAGCTACAGCTGATGAAGAATCTGTAAACTGGAGTAGTTCTCATTAAAATTCTCTTTCTTGTGTAAAAGCTGCTGTTGTTTAAACACAGTCCTCATTTGAAGCATCTCCTTACCTTATTCTATCGTCCTCAGAGGATACTAAAAGGTCTTTGTCTTTGCTAGGTTTTATTTTGCTCTAAATCCTTAGATTATCTACAAAGTTTTATTTTACATATTCCTATTAATTTTGAGTTTAAGTTTGAAAAAGTTTATTTACAATTTAAATTTTTTTTATACAAATATATTGTATATAATAGGAGGTTTCAGGCTGCAGTGCCTATATACTCTCCACAACATATTAATATTTACACTGGTGGATATAAGTCGAACTTAATACAAAGGCAAAAATTTAAAAAAAAAAAACCTTACTAGGTGTACATACAGTTAATTAAAGCAAGATATGTTTAAACCTTCTATGCTTGTATTTTTTATAATTAAGAGAACTTCGAGTTATAGTCAACAATACTCTTTATATGTGGGTAGGGAATATGTGTACAGGAAGTTACCAAGTTTTCCGTAGCATTGTAGATAAATGCTACCCACGGGATAGCTGAGTGGTTTAAAACTATGGCCTCTCAGCGATGTACATTTATGAGATTTCTATTAAGTAATTTCGCTAAAATTTTGCACTTAGATAGGTATTCCTTCCTAAATAAATGACAATTAAACCTTGTAACTTGTAACAACTATAATCATGTGGATATTCAATTTGGAATTTTTTGGGGGGCATTGAAGCTTTTGGGACCCCCTGGAATATTAGATCAGTCAATCATTGGACCCTACATTTTCTTAAGTAGTCAGAGACATATTGCAAACGATCATATGTCCGATAAAAAAATAATTCAGGCATATGTAAACGAATATGCTAAGTAAATTTAGGTTTTTTGTACAACGGTATCTTTTTTTCCACATTGACTAAACCGAATTTATATCCTTTTTCCTTGTGTGTTCACTTCTTTTTTTATGTTTTTTATTGATCATTTTACATAATTTTCAATTGCTATTTAAAATTAAAAAAATAAAAAAGTAATATTACTTTTTTTACTTTTACTTTTAAAAGTAATATTAATATGTAATAAAAAATAATATTACAACAATAAGAATCTTTCAAAATGTAGTTGGATTTTGAATAAATTGACATCAGAGAAAGTACATTAAAATTAGATTAATACGGAAAGAAATGAAACAGTTTAACAAAAAAGTTTACATTTTATTACAGGGAAGAGCTTGTCAATAAGCTTGTTGCTCAGTTTATCTTTATCTGAGCTGAGAACGTTTACAAATTCACAGAAAATATAGTTTTTATTAAATATTGGAAATCTTGTTTTTCTAATTTTTAATTGCAGCTGTTTCTTTGTACGGATTAGCGAGTTTCGATCCAGGCACCACAAAGCAAAATACACATTTCTTAGGCAATAGAGAACGTATTATGAATGAATGAACATTTAACAATACATTTATTTTAGAACTGCAACTAATTTTACGGTACTATTTCGTTGTCACAAATATCCATGTTGAAAGAGATATATATATATATATTTTTCTTTTAGACACGCTGGCAAGAATAATTTATTATAAAGATGATGACAATGTTATTTTCTCCTATTTCTTTCCAGAAAGAAGGGTAAAAACAAAAGGCGTTTAGAGATTTAAGAGGTCAGACAAGAGAAATCTAAAACAAAAACATTATAAAGAGACAGAAGGACACAAAAAGGAAAAATGATGGGGAAATATGCCCGTGAGAATCTTGGCAATAATGAAAGAGTTGGAATATTTTACTATTTTATAAAACAATAGCCTGTAGTAAAAACAAAAGGTGTGTAGAACCTCTTTTATATGCTTTTATATTATCTTTTATTACTACGACTACTATACGGATGTTATACAGGTCATTTAGATATGTATTTCGCTCCCACATTCAATGTTGTGTGTACTAAGATAATGATAATGAAATGGTGTTTCACCATTACGAGACAACAGGTAGATTACGTGATCTCGTACTGAAACTAGAGTTCAATTTTTTTACTAGTTCCTGAAAGTAGATTTGTATTTTCTATTATTGCTATAGTAAAAATGCTGTAATAAATAAAAAATTACTTTTTACTGCATGCCACAGTAAAAGTTGGAGATTGCATTATTGAAGCACCTCAAGTTCCTCAATTAGGTGCAGTAGATTTGTGGAAAATTTAAACTTCCTAAAGTATCATGACAATAAAATAAGGTGCTTGAATGAATAGTTTTCGTATTATTTTCGAGTTTCATGTATAGCGCTTGGCCAAAAGTAAAAGTCTCTAGAGTTCTGAGACATCATCCTTCCCAAAAAAGTATTTTTATGATAGTGAATAGACTTTTTTTTATTATTTAAATAACATGTTTTAAGAAAATGTGAAAATGGGAGTTGGAGAAAGTCATGTGCGGATCAAATCAAATTTTTTGACATGAGATTGACGAAATCGGGAAAAGGTGGACGATTTTTGTTTTGTATCAAGTCAATGGTCATACTCCATTGACACTTCAGTTGAAGTTGTTTAAAGCCTTCAGTTGCGCATTATTTATTTTCACTTTCAGAGAACATATAACCTCGACGTTTTCTCAAATTTTCTTCTGAACCTTCCGGAAATTCTGTTTTACCACTATTCTTATCATTGGCCACTAAAATTTCGCTAATCAATTTACTAAACTCATGTCAATAATCATAGAAGCGAATTCAGTTGTATTTTTAAGTGAATTCAACTGTTCTGTTTAGGACATGGACATTCTTTTATCTATCCCATATCACGGAATTACCAGTTAACGTTGAATAAACATATGCAGTACTGCAGCAAGTGCTTTTGGTTAGATTTGACTTAACAGTATCTTATAGTCTCTTCGAATGACCTTTTTTTTTTTTTTTAATGATCTCACCTACAACCATAAATTTTCGAAGCGAACGCCGGACTTTAGTCAAAAGCATCTTCACCTTTTCAGAAGATTCAATGCATGTAAAACCACCTTGCAGAAACTAAAGCAGAGAAAAACTATGCATCTCGACAGTAGACTCTATGATTGGGTTTCAAAATTAATACAAAATTTATTTACAATAAAATGCCTTTTTATTGCTAAATCATTATCAATAATAGATAATTTTTAGTTTAAGGAAATCAGATTTTGAAATATATGTCGACCAGACATTATTGTTGATATTAGGTAAGATTACGAAATTTTATCTGTAGGAAGTACAAAAAAAGAAGAAGAAAAAAAGAATTATTCCGATATGAATGAAATCTGATGAATGGACGAAAGAAGTGGGAGGAGCAAAAAAACCATTCATAACATTTTCAGGAAACAGGTCTGTTTAAATAACCAATTATTTTTATGTTAAAAATCCCCTAATGTTCATTTCTTAATGACAAACAAGCCTATAATTTGTGCTGAGGGTATGAAAATAGGTATTAACATTAATTAATGAAGTAGTTTTAATAATTCACTTAAGATTACTTTATTTTGTAAGGTTCATTTAATGATCATTGAATAAATTTAACAGCTTTTACTTGTTTTTATATTTTTTATCTATCATTAAGACACTATATATATATTCAATAATTAAATTTTGCTTTAATATTTATTATTTCTAACTATCTTTTGAATGATATTTACTAAGTTGGGATTTCATTATTGTGGTGAAATTTTGCAGGTATTTCTATTGGTGTATTGGCTACAGTGGGGACGACTTCATTCACTATTATTATGGTTGTGAGCTGTAGGTTGTCTACCTCCGATTCTGTTAGTTAAATGAACACAAGATGGCGGAAGTAAGGCATAAAGTGCGAGTTGAAGAGAGGTTAAGAATTAAAATTGGTGAGTTTTTTTAAGAAGAAAATTGATTTTAATGCAATAATAGTGCCGTACTTGTTCACATTATTTTTAAAATGTGTTATTTTAAGTGTTTAAATAGTGTTTTATGTTTGATCATATATTGTGTCATGCCTATGTCGAGCCGGACGTCCCCCAGCTTTTTTACTATATATTCTGGTTTCATTTAATTTGCAATTCTATTTTTTCGTTGAAATATTTTTATATTTTATCATTTGTGATTGTTGACAGTAAGTAATCGTAGTTTAAGTTTCTTCCTGTTTTTTTCATATTTGGATATTCTAACCTTACATGGGTATGTTTATGTTCCCATTTTGGTTATTGTGATAAATGTTTTTAATGCTGTTTGCTGGGTTAAATGCTTTTTCTGCATTGTTGGAAGCTTTAAGTAATAATCTCATTTAGATTTATTTTGAGATTTTGAAACATATGATTATCGATAAAAGATATTGGTTCAAATTAGTCGTTTTAATTGTTAAAGGGAGTTGCCTTGTCTTCTGATCAGTATTTATCATCTAATTTTTCATTATTCGTTTTCTGTGTTGTACAATATAACACAGAACGTGTGGTCATTTTTCATGTTTCAATTTTTACATCGAAACAATGTTTCCCACCCCGTAAATTAATAACTTTTAAATTGATGGACGTGATAGATGTAACTTTTTAAAGTGATACATTAGATTTTAATTACAACTGAAAAAGTTTTCAATAAAATTAAGAATATGCTAAAAACATGAAGTAACTATCATTCATGTTAGCAATTGTAGTTAAAATTATTAATATTTTTAAACATTTTGAAGAATTGAACAAAAATTTTATTTTATTCTAAATTTTAAACACTAATAGGCAGTACAGTCGTGACACTTTTTTTTAGAAACTTCATAACCCAAAAGATTTATTTATTAATTTTCTCAGTTATGACTCCTAGTCTTAGATGATTGATAATGGAGCTAAAAGATCAATTTTATTTGAAAATTGCAGAAGCCGGAAATAATTATGTGTCACTCAGCACGACAGTGCAGGAATTCCGTGTAAAATATTATAAACAAATGAGATGAATGATTTTGCTGTATCTCTTTATTTTATAATCTATATTTTTTGGAACGTTTCATAAAGTATTAATTTTTATCAGTCTGTTAAAACAAAAATCTTATGATGACGTCTCACAACTTTCTCCTACAAGAATCTAATTTATATTTCCCTCGATGTAACTAAGAATTTTAGAAATATATTCTCACTAACAAATAAACTAAGCAAAACGGACAGTTCACAGAAATGTCAATTTTAGAAGTTGGCCGATTTGGTTCAAAACTTGATTGTCGCGTACCCTTGAGACACCAATATAATATTTACTTTGAATATTTGTAAGTTGTGTTTAAGTTTTTGAGTAGATTCTCTCGAAAGGCAAGTTGGATACCCACCACGAATATATTCGGTGAAAAGTTGAAAACGGTAAGCTGCATGAATGCAGTACTTTCTATTACAACGAATAAAAACAAGTAAATATCTATAGAACGATTATTGCACTGTTCATTCATTCTGTTTTTAATTTATGTACAATAGATGATAATAATAACTTTTTGTGATTTTTGCCAAATGATTTTACTTTTATTGTGACACAGTAAAATTTATTAAAACAAAATAAGGAAAATTCGTGCTGTTTTAATGTTTTCTAAGAGTGGAATACATTAATGAAATTAAAGAATGAATGAACTAAATGAATAAATAAATAAATAATCAATATATGTCAGCAGTGGGTTATGTAAATCAATGAATATTCTTATCAGCGTAATCTTTTTGTTTCCGTCATTTTGCCTCATATTTCTGTATCCCCTCTGTTATTTACGAATTCTCACATTATCTGCAATTTTCTTTCATTACCGTTCCCCTACGAGATGCCCTCATTTTTTTTCGGTAAATAAAATTACTTCAAAATCTATTCAGTATTACCTTACTTTTATTTTTATAAAAATTATTTGAAATAGGAAAATAATAGAATGGGCAAATATAATTATTACGGTATTCAAAAATGTTACTGTTAATAGTGCCGCGTTTTTAACTACTCACTTCATTAAAATCTTTTAAAATTTGTAAATCTCAGTTTTCTTTTGTATTATCCGTTTTAATAAGTTTAATATTTTACATTTTAATTAGTACATTTTGCTCCAGAGTTATGGTTTGTTTGTAAGACATTTGCAAAATGGAAATCCATAATTATTTATTGAATTTGTACTTATAAAAGAGCTGGAGGTTGTCTCAACTGGTTTCATTTATTTATATTTACAATAAATGCACGTTTATGGTGCATTCATTTTGAAAGGCACGTTTTATTCATTTAATTTAATAAGACCGGAAGTTTAAGAGTCCAGCTTTGCTGAAGATTTTTTTGTGTACCCGTATAAATCAATCGTTACTTATCACTTTATTTAAGACAAATTATACTTTTCTCTTAGGAAACTTATATTTTGGGGATGATGAAAGCCGCAATCAAATGTTTTGTTATTTCTTAATTTATATTAGTAATGATTGAGCTAAGTTTTTTATATTTAAAATGATGTGCAATTTACTCGTATTTAATCGAATCCTTGATGTTTATTTCTTATTTTTTACAGCTTCAGAGTCTGAACTAGACTTTTTTTATCCAACGGTTTTTATTGAAGGTTGTAAGCGTTCAAAAGGTCTCCATCTTTAATATCTCAATTGGGAATGCTGACCGTCATTTTTAACAAATAAAGGCCTCAAAATTGCGCGAAGGCGTGCCTATAGATATCCAATATCCATTTTTTTCCTATATGAAGATTTGATTCTCGAAGAATTGTGCGTAAAGAAACATAGAGATAGTTGGCAATGATTTCCAGCATCTAACCTTTCAGAAATCACATTTTTAATCCTCTATTTATCGAAAAAAATATTTTTTTAAACTCATATATGTATGTATTGCCTGAATATATAATTTGCTGCTATCTAAATAATTGGTTCAAGCAAACTGATGTTAAAAAATAATGTTAAAAAAGAAGTATTTTATGGTTATAAAATCTTTCAAATCTGAGACTTTTTGATGACGTACAACTTATATCATCCCTTTTTTTTCTGCTTTTGGTACGCTTTTATAGATGCCCATTTTAGTAGAAAACAGACCGACTCTTGAGGAAGCACATCCCAAGACTGAATATTATAAATATATTTGTACTTATATAATAATTATATTCTAATCTAAATATATACATGTAAAATCTAAATATAATTTAAATGTATTTATTTTTAAAGGAGAAGCCAAAAATCTGCCCATGAGAAGTCATGGCTCTGCAGCAGAAAGAGATGTCTATTGTGCACTTTCCCTCGACCAAGAAGAAATATTCCGCACATCGACAATTGACAGGACATTGAGGTATGTTCTTGCTCCTAAGACCTAAGGGCCAACTTTGAGACTTATTTCATAATTCATTAAAACCGTGCAGATTATATCATTTATAATTTATTATCCACTTTATAATGTCTTTTAAAGGAATTTAGTCACGAAACAGTTTGGATCTAATTGTTCAAAAATGTTATTAAATAAGTTATTTGATACTTGACTTGATAAGTCAACAAAATTAATTATAACTTTAGGATCAGAGTCTTACATATATTAATTCAATACTATGTATTATGATTCTACAATGATGTTGTATAAACTGGTTGTGTCGAGAGCATTCGCTATAGATGTAAGCATCAGAGATTTTTTCGTCTGCTAACTGAGAACAAGAGACTTCTCTTTGAATGACTCAAAAGTGCTCTACAAAGAGGAAGATTTTACTTAAGTCAAATGGGCGATGCCCAAAATTACTTCTCGCTGGGTAACTCAACTCAATAATTCCTGCCAGCTTATGGCTTATAGTTCTAAATTTGCCAACATTAGATAATAATAATAATAATAATAATAATGAGGGAAGGGATTAGCTATGAGGTTAGCATACTGGACTCCCACGCGGAGGTCCCGGGTTCGAATCCAGCAGCGGACCCTTAGATTTTCTCTTCCTAGGAGCTTCTTACAACTCACTGTCCGGTGATGGACAGTGTTGTCTGTAACGAGAGAACACTGTCCGGAGGCCGGCAGTGCACTGAAAAAAGCTCCGAACGCTAATAACCTCAGCTGTTGATGCGCTAAAAAATAATAATAATAATGAAGTTAACACGCTATTCGCCAACATTTCGCACATTGAAATTAAGCGGAATCTGGCTGTGGCCTGTTCGAATCTTTAATGCCCGCATGTCCTATAGATGGACTGATTCCTGAATTAGAATTTTTTTTTTTTTGGATAACCAAACCAAAAAATGGAGAGGCTGCCTTGGGGGAAGTGCTCTGATAAAATTGTTCATTACGAAATCTCTATAGCTAAGGAAATTACTGCAGCGTTGGTGACGTTGCTTGTTATTTATAAAAATGTTGGTTCTATAAATATTTTCATGTTGAAAACTGTAGAATGTATGGAAATTATCTTTGTAGAATTTATTGTGAATGTAGAGCATTTACATATTTTGTAACATAATTTTGTTTTTATACAGTCCATTTTTTGGAGAAGAATTTCAGTTTGGCGTGCCGAGGAAGTTTAGATATTTAAGTGTATATATTTATGATAGAGATAAAACGGACAAAGTGATTGGTAAAGTTGCTATTAAAAGAGAAGATCTGCAAACTTATCACAATAAAGACCACTGGTTTCAAATAAAACCGGTCACTCAGCACACAGAAGTTCAGGTAAATTGTCTTAAAATTTTCTTTATCTTGATTTTACTCTAATATTTATTGTTAATTTATATAGTTTCATTATTTATTGATTTTAGGGTAAAGTACATCTTGACATAAAATTTGAAAATGGTTTCGATGCAGAATCTGAAAAATTAACAGTACGAGTATCCGAATGCAGTGATCTTACGCTAACAAATGGTAGTTGTGATCCATTCACAACTGTTGCAGTACGTTTTACTTCTGGCAAAGTAGAATCTAAACGAACTAAAGTAAAAAAGAAAACGAATTCACCTGTGTTTGATGAAGCATTTGTGTTTGAGGTAAACGAGCTTTTTTGATTAAATGATATCGTAGATAATAAAACATTAAGATATTATTGTGTTGGATTGATATACCTAAAAGTTTGCGATGGGTACATTTTTTTTTTTTAATTTCATAATTTAATTGAAGAATTTAAATCGCATTTTTTTTCTCTTACTTCTAGTACTACAGTTTTGTCAATTTCTCGAAATTGAGTATTTCGAAGTATTTTTTAGGTCCTTCAGTTTTTTAGGTTATTTCAATCATTTCCTTAGGAAAATGGTAGAATAAATAAAATTCTAGTTTGCTATTTCTCTCTAAATAGCAGTTAAAGGTCTTGTATAGTAACACAAACAGTTCAATGTTAGCAAGAAAAAAATATGTTTTAACAAATTTGGAGTTTGGAGGGCAATTGGTGAGATATTAGTAGTTAGAGGTAGTTGAATTAGGGTCCACCTAAGATTTTTTGCAAAAGTATTGCTATAAAGGTTTTTAATTTCATTTTACATCAGTTAAATAGATGTGGCCGTGGCAATGATAGCAGATATAACCTAAATGGACACGATGGAAATTGGTGCGAATTGGTGGTGACCGTATGTCATGACGGTGGAGGAAATAATGTATTTTTAGGCGAAGTTCGAGTACCTCTTCAACAGAATATGCAACAAAGTGCTTGGTACGTATTTATAGCTGTTAAAATATACATCTATTAATCATTAATTCGAAATTGCATCTTATCTGAAATTTTCGCTCTATAAATATGCAAGTATCTTTTAATATTAGAAACTTCAGAACTTTTGGAATAGCATTTTCCAAAATGTTCAGTTTTTTTCTTTCTGATTTATTTTTAGGAACACAGAGGATTTGTGTTCATAAATAGGAGAATAGGCCATGGCTTATTGACAGTTTTAAACTCATAAAAATTAAGTAGTTCTTTTTTTGTATTTGTTTTAGGTATTTGTTGCAACCTGGTAAAAGAAATGTTGGTAAAGCGAAATCTACATCTCTTTGTTCAGATATTGGATCTCTTCGTCTTAAAATTTATTATACTCGTGATTATGTGTTCGACTCAAATATGTATGATGATCTTAGAAAACTTATTCTCCATTCTGTTTCTATGCAAGTAAGTACAGAAATATTTAATTATTTTATGAGAAGGGCTTTATCTGAAAATGTGATTACGTGGGCGATTCTTTTAATGCTCACAAATAATAAGAAGTATGACGAACACGGGAAAATAAATATATCCCATTTGCCATATCAACAACCTTTCTGGAAAATCCTAGTCCAACAGAAATAAGAATAAAGAACTTTTACAACTGACAGCTTAAAGCTTTCGGAGGATCTGCAGTTCTTACAGATTAGTTCAACTAAGCTTTCGGAGGATCTGCAGTTCTTACAGATTAGTTCAACTAAGCTTTCGGAGGATCTGCAGTTCTTACAGATTAGTTCAACTAAGCTTTCGGAGGATCTGCAGTTCTTACAGATTAGTTCAACTAAGCTTTCGGAGGATCTGCAGTTCTTACAGATTAGTTCAACTAAGCTTTCGGAGGATCTGCAGTTCTTACAGATTAGTTCAACTAAGCTTTCGGAGGATCTGCAGTTCTTACAGATTAGTTCAACTAAGCTTTCGGAGGATCTGCAGTTCTTACAGATTAGTTCAACTAAGCTTTCGGAGGATCTGCAGTTCTTACAGATTAGTTCAACTAAGCTTTCGGAGGATCTGCAGTTCTTACAGATTAGTTCAACTAAGCTTTCGGAGGATCTGCAGTTCTTACAGATTAGTTCAACTAAGCTTTCGGAGGATCTGCAGTTCTTACAGATTAGTTCAACTAAGCTTTCGGAGGATCTGCAGTTCTTACAGATTAGTTCAACTATGTGTAAGGCGAATCCAATTTTATCATCATTAGAATTTATTTTAGTAAAGTATTCGTAAAATTTCTTATAGTGATGGAACTTAAAAGATTTTTGACCTTGAGATAGGCTTCCCTTGTCGTCTCTTCTGCTAGTTTGAAGTTTTAAAACTGTATTTCTCTAAACACCTTTTATATGCAATAAGCATATAAGCATATTTTATATGTAACATAAGTACGAATACGGCTGATTAGATTCCTAAATCTTTTTGACCAACATTACGGGTCATAAAATTTCAGGCTTCATGTTTACAATTTTGTTCTCCCGCACAGTAGTTCTCGAGATCAAAGGAAATAAATGTTCTTGAGACAATTTATGCAAATAACAACTGCTTCCATAGCTACATGTAGTCACGTACTCTGTTCCGGACAGAAATTTTGGACCTTCCCATGGATCCAATGATATTCAATGTTTTGAATAAATTGTAACTAAATGAGTTACAAGTTTTGTTAAAAATATCTGACTGGCACTGCTTTCCTTAAAAGATTCTTGGTTTCCTCAAAAAATCTGCCAACTCGATCACTTGTATATAATGTGTTTGTTACTTTATTTTTTATTTTTATTTCAGCCCATAACTTCAAGTGCCTGTTTCCTATTGGGTGAAATAATTCCGAACAAATTGGACGCAGCACAACCTCTTGCTAGAATTTTTCTACACCATCGTATGATTGTACCTGTTATTAAAACCTTAGCATCTTGGGAAGTTTCCAAAACTACGTAAGATATTCATTTATTAAAACTAGTAGTAGAACATTTATAAATTTAGAAATGCAAAGATATAATTGAATTGTAAACTTTACAGTGACGTCAATACTATATTCCGTGGTAATACATTAGTGTCTAAAATGATGGATGAAACGATGCGACTAGCTGGGCTACATTATTTACACGAAACACTTAGGCCAGCTTTAGATGTGGTCATCTCCGAGAGAAAATCGTGTGAAATTGATCCATCTAGGATCACAGACAGTACAACTATTTGTTCTAATCTTAATAATTTAAAAGTTAGTAGATTTTTTTTTCTTCATGTAATAATTTTATTATGCTTAGACTCACAAAAGATATTTTACTTTCTCAGGAATATGTTGAAAATATTTTTGTGGCTGTAACTAGTTCTGCACTGAAATGTCCACCAATATTGTGTGAACTATTTCATGAACTTAGAGACATCGCTATTTCACGTTTTCCAGGTATTTTTGTTTGATTGTTGTTTTTTTTTTAAATTCATTTAATAAACAAAAAATTGTCTTTGCTTTTCAAATTTATTACTTGAATATTGCTAGTTTCATTTCGGTGATGCCGTTACATTACCTGAATGCAACTTTAGAGGAAATACTAAAACTCAGTTAAAAGTTTGTGTGATGTTTCACTCATTGTTATGATGGATATTCATACAATTACACACATATATTCTTAAATTTACACACTTACCCATCAATTTGTAAAAAAAAATCACATTCGTATTCAGGGGACATTAAATCGGGTATTTTCTGGGAAAACGTAAAATCAAGAATCTACAATTCTATTACTACATGATGAAGAGTAAGACAAAATAATTATATAACTTAGGATGTAATAATTAATTTAAAAAAATATATATATTTTTGCTTCCCATCATTTTCATTAATCATTTATTATGCCTTTCTAAAAAGGAAGTTATGGTTTGATCTTTCATTGCTATTAGTATTTAATATTATTTTTCTGCTTCTTCCAGATAATAAAGAAGTGAGGTATTCAGTAATTTCTGGCTTTATTTTTCTAAGGTTTTTCGCACCTGCTATTTTAGGTCCTAGGTTATTTGATCTCACAACAAAACATATTGTAAGTTTGTAAATTTATGTTATGATTTTATTTAGAAAGAAAATACGCTTGTTTTTAAAATTATTTTTTATTATTATTACTATTTTTATACAGGATTCCCAAACACATAGGACTTTAACACTAATTTCTAAAACTATACAATCACTTTGTAATCTTGTAACATCAAAATCAACATCTTGTAAGGAGCAATATATGAGTTCTATGTATGAAGCGTTCAACACTGATACACATATCGCAGCAGTTCGTCAGGTTAATTTTATAATACTCTCTTTGCCAGATAGTATGATTGTCTTTCTTATATTTTTTTTGTGACTTTAATATAAATTATTTAATCCACAGTTCTTGGAAATCATATCAGCTTCATCAAGTCCGTCTCGTGACAGTAACGACAGTCCAGTGATCTTGAAAGAAGGGTCAGTGAAAATTTAGACTATAATTTTCTGATTTACTACGTATAACTGCCATTTCAAAGAGACTTCACCTTTTCATGGGACTTGGTGATGTTGTCATTGAGATTTTAGATCAATTTTGCTGACGGAAATAGCTGTAATATTCTTTAGAAACATTCTAGTGTACATTTTTGTTCTCTTAGACTTTTATCTTAACGGCTTAATCGCCGATTAGTCATGTTCCTAAAAACTTATATTGGGAGTGTTAGAATCAATCGACGTCAGAGTAACATGGTTTTAACTTTGATGTTGGTAACAGTGCTAATCATTCCAAATGTTCCTTTTGACTTACGTTTCAATATTAGATGTAGCACTCTTTCATAGCGATATTTTACCAGTAAATTTGTCTGAGAAAGACCAATGCCCAATTTTAAATTCGCCGTTCAACTAAACAGTCAACTGAGCAGATAACATCATCAGGAGAAGTTTCATTGCGAGTGCTGAAAGCAATGTTTTATTCAGTTCTTCTTTAAAAATATGCATGGTTTATCAAATTTAAACAAAAATTATTTTGCTCGGTGAATAAAAAAAAAAAAAAACGAACACTAGTAAAGATTTAGCGAAAACAAAAACTTTAATTGGGAAAAAGAAGTTCAACGTACATACTTTTTACCTCTTTTTTTCGATATCGAATGGTTTTTCGTGATCTTTATATTAAAGTATTTTTAAAGGTAACTCTGGAATTCCAAGTTTAGATGAATACTTTAAATACAAAAGTATTGATTTTTTTCGCAATTAATAATATTTTATACTAACTATACACGTATAAATCCATTCAAATCGGAAAAATTGTGGTTATGACTACTTTTACGGGCAGGATTACAGTAGCGTACCGAGTACTCTCCACATCAAGTAAGCATCGGGACATTTTACTCATCAATTGTTTTCCCTATCTCTAACATAAACTTAAGGAAGTCATTAGAACTTTTTATGGCTTTATTAATTTTACCCCTTTCTAACTTATCGAAGTTTGATTATAATTTTTTTTTGAGTCCAATTGCCGTAGTAAGCAGTAGTAAACTGTTTGATGCTAAAAGAATAAGTCTAATAGTATTCGTTGTGACACATGAAATAATTTTAAAAAGACGCTTTTTGTTTTGGTCTAATTTTTGTATTAAAATTGATAAGGATTACCTATCTAATGTAAAAATCCTTTTTTAAAATGCGACAAGGAAGGAATGTGTTTCAATTTAGAGGGTAAGAGCAATATCAGTTTTCATAATTTTGTTGCATGTTATTAGTAGTTTTTGTTTTTTTAATTTGTACTATACTTATTGAATTTTATGAAAATGATGTTTTTTTAAAAAAAAAAATCAAAGAAGCCTAATTTCTTTGTTTTTGTACAGGATGATGACAAAAAGAGCTCAGGGTAGAAAGAGATTCGGAATAAAAAATTTTAAACCAAGATATTTCACTCTTACAACTCATGATCTCAGTTATGCCAAACAAAAAGGTTTGATATTTTTTTACCTAAAGTGCTATATTTATTGGTCTGGCTCAGATTGCTAATTTTATAATTGTGATATATGTACTAGTTTTATCTCGGTATCTTTATTGCATTGTGGGGATGTAATATATATTATAGTGTAATGGAATGTTATAATATATGTAATAAATATTACATAATACATAAATTCCAGCTTTAACTCAAGCTTAACTTCCACATTGTATAGAATCTATCGCATCTTTTGTTTGCATTCTGGACAGATCTATACTACATTCCGTAAATCATTCAGTACATCCCGAGGCCAGTAAGAGTGCCACCCTGACCAGATCTGTTGTGACGCCGTCTTGAAGTGGATTTTCTCCTTCTTTCTTTTGAACCTACGCATATGCACCTGCCAATAAGCCTGTGAGCGTCCGAATGTTAAGAGTAATTCCACTCTGTAAACTTACTAGAATGGGGCAAATAAAAACGTTTTCGCCTTCCTCTGGTCTGAGGTTATCCCTCACCATTTGTCCAATCTCTCTCTAGCTGCATTTTTGCTCCATTGTTCTTCTATGCTGTAAATGGCTCCATATTCAAGGATACCATGGAAACTCTTCTGTATCAGGTAGACTTCCGTCTCGTAAACTGAATGCCCAAAGCATCCAGACAACATGTGTTAACTAATAAAACTATCCGGTAAGACAGTTGTACAAGGTTTGTGGTAGTTATATACGTTTATTTTCTTGTAGGTAAAGAGTCCTTATGTAGAATACCACTATCTGACATTTTGGCTGTGGAAAGAGTTCACCATGACTCATTTAGGAAGAGTAACATGTTTCAAATTGTACAACCTCGTAGGGTATTATATGTTCAGGTATTTATATTCTATTATTTAACCATTATTATTTTTGGACCTTACCTAACTTTGTTATAAAAACCAAAAGATATAATTGAATAACATAACTATGTAGAATAATGTGAGAGAATTGAAATATATGAACATAGTTTTCTCTATTAAGAGGCAGATGGGTAGAACACCATTATCTTGGATCCTATTTGATATATCTGGTGTCTATAATTTCTATAAGGTCCATAATTTGTCTTTCTAACCAGGGCAGCACCGATTAATCAGGATCAGAAACATTTATTCATCTAATGCATTCTGTTCTTCTTATTTTATCTTACGATTTATCGCTCGCATTCCTAGAACAAAGCAAACGCCCGCTATTCCTGGCAGTAAAATTATTCTCTTCAAACTCTCACATAAGTTGAACCTCAAAGAAAAACAATACTGGGAACTAGTGTGAAGTGAAATTAAATTAGATTGCCTCATGCATTTAACCTTAGATGACATGTTCCATGATAAATGAGAACTTTGTCAATTACTTCCATTAAATTAATTAATATTTATCATTTCTGCATTTATAGGCGAATAATTGTGTAGAAGAAAAGGAATGGGTTGACATGTTGTCGAAAATGTGTTATACAAATCACCAAAGGTTACAAACATATCATCCTGGTGCCTATGTGAACGGACATTGGCATTGGTACGTACATTAAATGTAAACTAATTTTCTGATTAATTTTAAATTCAATTATTCAATGACACCTTATCTCTCTCTCTAGTAGATCTGCAAGTTAATCTTATTAACTTGTTCAAATTTCATTGGCGATACGAAACTTTTCAAGTTATTCTAAATTGGGTGGTCTTGGGAAGATAATACACAGGTCTTAACAAGTGCATCACCGTCTTGCTTCATAGTGGAATTTTTGGTTGATGTTAGATCGAATTAATTGAACTTTTAATGGAGTAGTTTATGTCTTGCAAAGGGCGTAAATAAAGATTTTCTTATTGTTATTATTTAATGTTTAAAAAGAGACAAAAAATTAAGACACTATCACCGACTCTTAGATCTCTAATCTCTGTAAGCTATTCTTGAATCTAATTTCGTTCATGCACCAATTGGTGAAACAGATTCTCTTAAGGTGCGCTAAAATGGGTGATCATGGAAAGGTAATGATCAGGACTTAACTACCGCATCATCATCTTCCACTATAGTAGAATTTTAGGATGATGTAAGATCAATTTGATTACAAGAAATTCCTCAGATTTTTTCTGTTAATGACGCCACTTCTCATTTTTATATTTTTACTTCTTTCAATTATTGATTATTTCTATTATTATATTTTGAGACTACCAAATTTGTTCAAAGGCAATATATGGTATTTTAATCTTGCTAATTTGATTTCACTGTTTTGACTTCGTGCTGAAGCCGAAAAAAAAACATCTGAATTTCACGCCAGAATGTTTACTATTTCAGTTGTTATACTACCTCAGAATCAGCTGAAGGTTGTAAAGAAGTTTCAAATAAAATGCATCTACAAATGAACATAGATTCCGACAGGGAGCTTGCCCGAATTCATTCATTGATTGTTCAGCACAATGACAGACTCCAAAGCATAATCAGTAAGTACTGTCGTTATTATTTACTGTTGAAAATGTGGTTGGATTCGCAAGTGCTGGATAATATCGCTGCTTGTTTTTATTTGTTTACTTTATTTAACTCACTTACTTTTCACAATAGTTAAAAGAATTTGGTGTTACCAAGCTCGTTTTGTAGACGATTTACTTATTTCTTGTACTCAAGTAGGATGTTGATGTAGGCAAATTATTGACTCACATTAACAGTCTTCACCCTACATAAATTTTACACCCGAATATGGGATTGCAGAATTCACAAATTTGACTGTTTTGACTAAATTAATGTGATAGGCAGAAAAGGATTCTGTTTAACCAAGAATAGGTAAGGTACAAAGAAACATTCGTTTGGAAAAATGCAACAAATCAGATTAAATTTAAAACAATTCTTTATCAAACACAGTCGCCAACTGGATACCATCAACATAATGACGCTATTACAAACAAGAAAAAAAGAAAGACATCTTAGAAAGAGTACAAGATTAGATCCACAAAGCAATTTTGAAAAACTGGTGATCAAATACTATTATTCGGGAACACTCTTCAAAGTTATTCTGTGTTATAGACCAAACCCTCTGACACAGTTGTACAAATCTTACCGAAACAATAATCTACTGCAAAAAATACATGAATTTAGGAGCATATTGAATGTACTCTATTTAAAGTAATCTTTTCGCATTATATCTCCCAGTTCAAATGAACTAGATTCATTGTTGCTATTTAAATTCGTGCGTCTCTCCTTCATATTAAAGTACTGCTCCAACTTGGCGACTCTAAACCATTAACTATTCACAAAACATGCAGAACCCTTTAAATACATTCTAATTTTCATTATTTTTTTAAATCAATTTTTACATTTTCCATTGTTCTCTAAATTTTTAAGTAACACACACATTTCATGAAATACCATCAATCAGTCAGCACGTGTAGTGTACGATAAAAATATCCAAATTGATGAATCAACCTCTAATGAAGAATGAAAATTTGGGACCATTATGACAAAATTAAAAGCATACGTATTTACACATAATTAAGATAAATTCAACGAGCTTACTATTAAGTTTGGGTGAAATCAGAAATGGGTATAATTTTCCAATCTTCCTTTGTTTTAGATTTTTGTGAGTCAAGATCCCACCGTAGTGAAGCAGTACCAAGTTGTGTTATCGAGGATTCAAGCTCTTCTTTAAAAACTCTAATAGCTTTAAGAGATGCGGCAATTGATCTTCAGGCGGAGACAAGATTATATTTACGGATGATAGCCAGGGAAACTAAATATGGTAGCAAGTAAGTTATTGTTCATCTTGTTTGAAAGAGGCCAATTGGATTTTTTTTTTTTTTTGGCATTGGCTTCCGCCATACAGCCAGCATCGTCTAGGTGCTTATCACTAGAATATCACTCACTCTCCATTCTTACCTACAAATACATTCGCTTCACACATTCATCATTCTACTATATACTGCTATTTACATAAACTACTGCTAATGGATGGAGCAGCACTCTGTGCTCCTGGCATCCTTATAGCTTAACCAAAATTAAAATCACGTAATCCTTCTCTAAGCATTTTCTTCCATTCATTCTAATTCGGCTATAGCTTCTAAATACATTCATATTTCATTGCTAGCTCTGCTATCGACTTAAGCACATAAATGTTGGTGGAGAATATAATGTCTTCGTAGCGAAATGGTGCATCTAAATACCTGTATATATCGTCAAACATTCGTTTCCTTTCTACCACATAACGTGGACATATCATTATTACATGTTTGAAATCCTCCTCCTCATTGCAATCTACGCAAAGAGGAGAGGACCTTTTGTTGATCCTGTGTAGATACGATCCACACACCGCGTGGTTCGCTCTCAGCCTGCTTATTGTCGTAACAACCCATTTATTAGTGAAAGTTCCCTTAAACCATGGTTGTCTAGGTAACTGATCTGCCATATATAGAATCTACCTTTATCACCATTATTGTAATCTGTCTGCCATTTTTGTAGTGCTGCTTTTGGATTTAGATTTTATTGTAACTTTGATACGATTTTTCTCGATAACATGGTAATATTTTTGTTTAACACATTGATAAAATGAGTTTCTACCTTGTTTTTGAGAGTTATTGGGCAGTTTTCATCCTTAATCTCACAATATACTATAATAAAAAGAAATTCTGTATAAATTTTGGCCATCTCTAAACTTCCTAGCTAGATTTTATTCATTTAAAATTTATTCCCTCAGTATTACGACAAAGGTTTGATATTTTAGGTAGATTGCACAAAAATAAGTAATCTTTTTAGTCTACTTGGAACCAAATATGTCCCACGTGTTTCTGCGATCGTAGAGACGCTTTATAAACTTTTTTAAGAGCATAGTAGCTTTTATATCAATATAAAGATTTATAAATAATTTTAGGGACAGCGAAAAGAGAAAACTTTTATTTAAATAGTATTCTGTAAGTAAGATGTTGAAAGCTTCTCACTGGATAGGAGTCTTTTCTTTTTACTAAATCATATTCTTGTTTAAAAAAATTTACATTTTTTGGGTGTTCAATTAAAGCTTTAAGAAAGGTGTCTTCAAGAGCTCACTATCCCGTGATAGTATCTGTTTTCGAGAGATCATTGGGCGTCAATGATGATAAAGGTACCGGATGATAAAATGTAATTATATTTTTTCAATTTACAAATTGTTACACAGATATAATTCATATTGATCTTTACCGTTTCTAAAAGTGTAAATTTTGCTGAAGTATACTTCAGCTTATCCCAACCTTCCTAAAAACTATCCTGATTCGACTTTTCTTAGAAAAATTAGTCGGATAAAATTTAAGGATCTTCATGTATTTACTGTATACTCGAATTTTATGAAAATCGTAAAGCCATGCACAAATTAAAGTGAAAAATCCATTTTACAAAGAGGTATATCTATGGATCCTCCTTGGACGCCAATCGAAATATATCGTTAGATTTCTTCTATTTTTATTTTACTGTTTCACGCATTTATAAAAAAAAAAACAACTACTTTTTCGGACTCCGGAAATTTCAAAACGGATATTTCCTATGACACCTCGATCTCGGAAATTTAGAATCTTGATCGCAATACTTCCCTAAAGGACTAAGATCTAAAAAATCTATTACATCTTTTAGTGAGGGGTTGTTATATGTCCGATCACTTAATGGGTATCAAGATCTCTAAAGCAGTTGGAAAAACTACTTGTCAGTTTAGATTGGTACATTATTTGAGTACTACTTTTGATCCCAACAAATAAAATATTATTGTTTCATTTCATCATTTTTCATTTAAAATGAACCAAAATTTTCTCGAAATCGTTTCTGGTATCATTAAAGCTATTACTTTTCAAAATCACTTTTAATAAATATTGCAAAGGGTCGTCACACCTTCTTTTCAATATTTTTAAATGTCAAAGTTTCATATCTCCCAACATTCTTAACTTTTATAAAGTGAACATTCCTTTTATAATTATTATTATTTGCAGTTTTGTTTTAATTTTTTTTTAGGCAAGCTCCAATTGGGGACGATAATTATTTATTACTTGCAAGTCGTCTTGACGCTGGTACACTTCGTAAATGTTGACATTTGATCAGAATGCTGTTACATCTACTTCCTTCGTGTATGGTTGCTATTTTATTCTTTATACTTGAACAGTATTTTTGAAAATTAAAAAAACAAAGTTAAAAAAGAAAAAAGTTTTTTAAAATTTACATCACACTTAAACAGTTACTAAGTAACTTGTACGTACGTATTAATGTACAATTAAATTCCTGTAAATTTCACTAATTTCTCCTTATCTTAAAGTTTTTCTTTTTTATTTGTTTTTGTGTACATTACAGGTGCATATTACTTTCAAAAAGTAAAATGCTTTATTTTAAGGGTAATGTACATACATATATGTGATAGACATTATGTTATCTGTTCAAATCCTTATATTTATTAAATATTGCTTTTATTTTACAAATTTTTTTTAAATAATATATTGTTATGTTGAAAAAAATTAAAACAAGTGTGGCTCCATAGTGAGGACTGAATGACGTCATAATTCTTTAACAGATGTTCGATCTGAAAGGAAGGTTATATCAGTACTTGGCCGGTTGTTATCTGTTCGTTAGGGTTGGGCTGAATTTTCATTTGATACGAATGGAAAATGTCAGTTCTGTCGAGGAAGGACGATAAATCCAAAGCTTATATAAAAATATATATATACATATATATTTTAAAGTTTCGGGAGAAATTGTAACTACGAAAAGCTCAAGCATGTGTCTTATAAAAAGTTGTTGAGCCACAGTGTTCCTTATTACTCATTCAGTAAATAGAGAAATACTTGTTTTGGGTTGAATATCTCGATTTTTATTTTTATAAATGTTATGACAAAGAATTTCTATTACCCTTTTGTAGGATTTGTGAAATTCAATTATTACTGTAAGTGTTACTAAAAGTACAATTTTGAGATCTTATTTTGCTATTGTATATTTTGGAGTATATTTCTTTCGAAGAATTATGCTGGTGCCTAATTAGTACTTTCTTTTCGTTCTATTAATTTAATTTCAATTTCTATGATATTATTGTATGTTTAAAGTTTTCATATTGTTTAAGGTTCTTATCGCTTTAACAACAAAAATTATTAAAGTTTTTTCTGATATTTTTTTTTTTTTAAGAAGGCTACTTGTAATTAGTAATTGAATGTTTTTCTTTCTACTTAATTTTCGTGATTTTTTTTTTATTAAAATGTAAAGCAGACAATTTCCTCTCTTAATTTTGAATAGTTAGTTATTTTTGCAAAAAGTACAAATTCATTTTCTAAGGTTCAAAGTAATTTTTATTTTAGTTTATACTTTTTATTTTGTTAATGTACCTAGATGTTGCCAATTTAGCTGCCATATAGGACTGATATTTATTTTATTGTGACTGTAACTACTTTTCTTCTCTTTTTCTTTGTAATGATAACACGATTTTTGTTTTGTTTTTGTACGAGGTTTTTAAAAATATTTAGATTAACTCGTAACAAATTTTAAAATTTAGTTTTCAGTATTTTATATTATATTTAATGAAATGTTTATTGTAAAATACAGATTCTTATTTTATATTTGTACATTGGACGGACTAATTTTCTTTTATTTACTTTAATAGTGGTGCCGTAAAGTACAAATCAAAACATTTGTCTTCTTCCTTACAACTTTATACTTAAAAAAATAATTAAAAATATTAATAAATTCATGTCTAAACATTGAGTTAAACTTACATTGTGAGTCGTAAGATCTATTAAAAAAGTTAACCGAATCTAAATTAATTGGAAGTTTTGGCTTTTATTTTCATGTAAAGTTACGTTTGGAAAGTCAGTTTTTAATGAAAATTTAAATGTAACGTTTATCACTCCTTTCATACAAGTCTGAATGTTTCTTTTACTACATGGTAAAAACTATTCTTGAAAATAATACATTCTTGTCGTTAGACTTGCAACTTTTTAAAAATTTGGTTGGTGACTACCCCCTAGTAGAGAATAACTAAATAAAAAGAAATTACTTTACTGAGTGATTTCTGATACCTGACTTTTCGGCTAAATGCTCACCTTTTTCAGGGAACCAAGAATAAATAAAAGTGTAATACTTTTTTAGATTAAGTTCTTTCAAAAGAAAAAAATGTAGATGTTTTAATTGTTTCATAGCTCTTTGGTCTCCTAAATAAGGCAAAGCAGTGAGTGCCGAAAGTTGGGCACTAGATGAAGAAAAGAAAAGTATATCTTGTTTAACTTCAACAAACCCAAGGTAATTAATATTCTCACATTTTTATATAAGTGTTTTTATCTCGTAGGTATTTTGTGACACGATGCACAGCGAATTATGGAAGTTTCCATGACGTATTTAAAGTCTCTTGGTTGTAGCTAAATTCCATCCTGTGATCCCTGGTGCTGCTAAAAATATCTCCTGAAGAATAGATGATATTTTACTTAGTGTAATGTGCCTTCTCCATCTTATCGCACAGAAATCAAGGTTGTATGGTTTGTTGAAAAACTGAATGTTGCTTTCTGAAAGTTGACGATAGCACATAATATCCATTTTACCATTCACTGGCAGGTTAGTTTTCTCATTTCAAAAATTCAGTTTGAAAATTTGTTTTTAATTGATTTCACTCGAAGAAGTTGCTGAATATTAAGCCAACCAATATCAGCCGCTTCAGGTGGTCGTCTGTTTGGGACCATTAATATGAGCTAGAGACAAGACGAACAAACTAAAACTTTGAAAGTTGGTTGTGATTTTTTGGTTGTCTTAGAGTCTACCAGTTTAGTGTTCCTACCCATATCAAAAGATTTTATGTTTGGTTTGTTCTAATCCGTAGAATGCATTTGTGCCTAAAGTGTTTAGATGTACTATTGGACTTCCAGTGATCTCTGGCTTTTGTTTTCTTAGGTTTAAATTTGTTTAGTTTAAATAAAAGGGACCAGAGATAAACTTGGAGAGATGCTGTAACATTATCGCTTCCGATTGAGGAACAAGAATGAGAAAAATGAACAAGTTGTTCCAAATCTGAACTTTTAACGATTCCTTGTCTTTTTGAAATAAAGAAAGTTGTCTTTCGTATCTTGAATAAAGCCTCACACGATCTCAACTCCCTTTTCAGATTTTGAGTTGTTTCCAACTTTGTTATAGAAATAAATTAAAAAATCGCTTTCAACTTGACATTTTGTCCAAGGTATATATATCATTTGTTTCCTGGTAATTGGTAAGTGGATTCAAAATAGGAAAATCAATCTGATACTACTACTAAGCCAAACTGACTGTTATTAATTCTTACTTTCTTTGTTAACTGATTTTTAAAAATGATGTTTATAACTCAATATCTCCATGTCTGTTATTTTTTAACAAAAAAAGTTTAAACAAAAATGTTTAATTTATGTGTAATTAATAAATTTACATATTAGATAAATTTCCATTAATAATTTAATGATGTAAAAATATTTATGTAATATTTTTACTTGATTTCGTTTTAAGAAGGAAAAATAACTTTTAAATTTCGAACTACCAGAGTATTTTAAGGTTGTTGGATATATTTATTTTAAATATATGTGGATTACGTAAATTATATTTCAGTAAAGATTTTTGTTTTTAATTCTTGATTAAATTATTGCCTAAACCGTTTTTTTAAAAGGGGGAATGGGATTGATTAAGTTCTTAAGCTCCTTGCGTCTAATACTATCGTCATGTAAAAATGTTTAACTTCAAATTATGGAGTTCCCTGTCTTGAACAAACTTGTCCATTTTGGATACTACGGGTCAAGAGCGCCCTTGGCAAGGTAAGTTAATTAGAGTGTTTTTACTAAAGTCATTATATTACATTGTTGATCTTAAGTTTTGGTAAAAACAATGAACTCCAGATATAAACAATACTGTCGTTCATATTATTATTATTTTCTTTAACTCCAAATGTACTAACCCAAATTTTTAACAAGAAAAAGACCCAGCTTCACAGAAATGTTCCGAGATCTCTGACGAAAATATTCCAATTTTTTCGACTTTAAAATGTTAAGTTAATTCCAAAGTATCTCGAAAAACTAAGAAAAGAATTTTGGCCAGCACCCGCGAACAATACTAGAAAAATACTTTAAAGAGAAGATTAGCTGCCTGGTTCTACGTTCCTTCGCACGAAGCGAGTGATTAAAGGTGGCTGTTAACCATTTCATTGAAACCATAAGTTTAATTAACATGAATGATTAAAGATTTTGAACGAAACTTTATCTGTAAATTTCAGAATAATCCATCCATTCGACGATTTTAAGATTACCTCACTTTACTTACGTTCTCTAATAGTCCATTTCGTATTTAAATCTCGATTATTATAATAGACTTGGATTATAGGGTGATTCAAAATAAAAAGGCATTGTTGAGAAAGTTCATCCAGTGCTAAGCACCCTACTCAGTGCAATGCTTTTTCTAGTTTTCACTTACGAAATCTACAGGCTATTCGCTGCCAGGTTTACAAGTTAGCGTTATCTCATCCTTCCTTATATTCTATACCAGTCTACGATTCATTCTTGCATTTTCTAACTGATTGGCTCTAATGAATTGTGTGCAGCTTCAAATTAAATCCTCTTGGACTTTAACGGAGAACAAGGACAAAATAATGAGGTGAGGATTGAAAAAGTAGGTGATAACCTTGTTAAGTCTTTGCTGATTTAATCAATTTATTAATAATATTTTTACACAAAGCTAATATATTCCATTTTTTGTAAACATAAATATATAATTTAATTTATATTTATATAAATTTTTTGACTAGATGCAACAAATAAACATTGTTTCTTGTTTTACTCCTAATGAGTAAATAAAGCCAAGTATTGGAATAACACAAAAAAAAGGGACAATTCATTATTTTTTTTAATATGCATTGCACAAAAAATTCATAAAATTATTATTACTTCAACATCTTAGCTGGGGCTCAGCAGTTTCGTTTTTCTCATTAAATGGCACGTAAATATAAAAGTGCCACCGATCTAAATTTGCCAAGCATTACTGATTTGTTATTAAGCTAATGAAGACAGCATTGCCTTTAAACGCTTGAATTTTGTTTTAAATTTGGATATTAAATAAGACGAAATAAATGGACGGGAATCAATTTTTTAAAATAATATTTAGGAACAATAAAATAATAAAACATAATCTCTTTCTAAGAGAAATAGAAATTAACCACTAATATCGCACAAAGCGGATAGGATTAAATTTTATAACCTTAAAAGAGAGCATAAACCTAGCTATAAAAAAAATAAAATAATTACAAATTTAAAAAATAAATACATTCATTTAATTTTCAAGAGTATCTACTAAATCGAGTTTATTTAAAATTGAGCTGTTTCACCATTACAATTAGTGACAGTGTAGAAGAGAACTCACTAATTCCTGTTTATGACCTAAATACGTTTTCTTTTTTAATACAATTTTAAATATTAGGAAAAAATTGATTTATTTAAATTATTTTTTTACATCACAAATATATTTACAAGCCAAATTTTTCGGAACTATTCAATGTCAAACTCCGAACGTACGTGCCATAAAAAACTTGCACTATTAGAACGAATAATACTATATATTGTTGCAATTTTTTAATAAATTAAAAAATATTAAAGAAAATTCCATTTTTTAAATAATTTCAAAGATTCACGATATTTTTGTTTAATAAAGTAACTGGTTACTGTGTAACTCTTGACAATAAGTGTTCGGTTCTAAAATTAAGCTATTTAAAAAGAAAGAATTATTCTGGAAAATTTCTAAACACACTCCATCCGCGCTAACCATCTTCCTTTACTTTTGATCAGCAATTTGTTGATCATCTAAATAAAATTTATCAACTTCATAACATCGGCTCAAAACATTGTTTTACCTTCACATTCTCCTAATAAATAATTGTGTAAATGAAAGAGAATGCAGAATACGTTAAACGAGACGTTGCAAAAAAAGCCAGACAGAGTTAAAAGTCTCTTTAACTCTTTAAAAAATGTCTATAATTGACTTAATTTCATACATGCTCATTCATTATCGAAACAAATATACTTAGCTTTGAAAATCAGGCTATTACTTTAGTATTTAGATTTGATTAAAATTTAAAATGAGTTAAAATACAAGAAAGATGGCCTGTTAAGTACTTATTATTATTTCATGTAAAGTAAGTTTAATGCTGCTTTTATTTAAAATGGGAGTATTCTAATTAGTCGTTAATAGCATGCTTTGCTTTTTTTTTTTTATTCTAATGATTCCGGATTTTTTACATGCATCGCGAGTCGTGGGTAGGGGCAGAATCAATTAATTCACTATCAAGTTTTTCAAACAAAAACTTATCGGCGAGTAGTGTATATGCTAATCTCCCAATAGCAAGTTTAAATCCGAAAGTAATCCGATTCAAGCAAAATTGAGCTTATGTGAATAGCAATCTAAGATAACATTTGTAGTATTTAAGATATCCTATGGCCCTTCGAAGATTCTGATTGGTTGATTTTTTTTCTTTCCATTAAGATCTTTTCAAAAAAGTGATAATCGATTCAAATCTATGAACGTTTGCTGCTACAGTATATATTAAAGTAATGCACCAAATGGAAAACCGAAAAAAAAGTCTACTAAAGCAGTGTTTAAAAAAAAAAAGGTTTGTAATTAGTCATAAACTTCTTTCCTTTTTATGAATCAATCCACAAATGGTGAAAAACACCATGCTTTGGATGTTTGGAGAGACTGGACAAAAAAAAAATAACTAATATGTACTTAGTAAGCATGCAATGTTATCATTTTCAGATTCAAGACTTGTTCAGAAGTTTTGGAAATTAGAATCTGGTAGTAAACAGTTTTTTTCCCCCTCCAAGTGTGATTGTTTTAGAGAAAAAAGGAACAAGTTTGTTACAGAATTGGCCCACCCACGGAAATTACCAAATTTATCTTCAAGTATCCAATTTGAGACTTTTATTTTAATAATCACTTATTGATTTCAAATAAGTGTTTAACATATTGGTGAATAAATACCATGCCAACTACAAATAATAATAAAACTTTTAAAGATTTAAAGAAAACTGATAAGTATTTTTAATTGAAAAAATAAATTATCAATAAAAATAACAATAAGAAACTGCTAATTTTTAATATTGCATAAGCGACTACCATCGCTTTTTTGTTTAATTCCATTTAAAACTAATATTGTCCTATTTATAAACCTTTATAATTGTTTTATTAAATTATTGTTAAGATTACTAATTTAATCAATAATTAGGAATATTAATGTGTTTTCATATTTATTTGGTAACTCATTTTTATCATTTTTTTAAAGTATAGCTCCTCTGAAATGGTGGCTACTTTTGATTGATTAAGACTAAAATTTCATTCCAAAAACATCACGAAATTAATTCGCTAACTGAAAGAAACATCATTCATAAAATTAACACTTTTCGGAAGATTTTTTTTTTTTATCATTCCCTAGAAAAACAATCAGTGATGAAACCTTAGCAGATCTGAAGATAAAAAAATTAACATATTGCATTAAGAGCTGAATTATTTTAAAGTATAATTCCCGCAGAACACGCAGTACTTATACACACACTTATAATACCGGCAGTACATTTAGTTTCTTCATAACTTGTTTGCTTACGTTTTTGGTATTAACAGAAATCAATGATCGAAAATCATTTTTCTTTTAATAATTTATATCATTCAAATATTCTCAGAACTTTAATAATACAATTTTTCCCAACTTTGAATTTCTCCATATTTCATTTTCAGAGAAAAAGCTATTTAATTGCAATTGAACTTTGAATGAACTTTTTTAAAGAATTGTGAACATGTTTACAACATTATGATTACGGACAAAATTATTTTGAAATGAATTAACGTGAATTCACTAAGAGAGCAAACAAATTATTGAAACTACTTTTAACTTTTCCATTTTAATCTTACAAGATATAACAGAACAATTAAACGAGCAATATATCTTGTAAGAGAATATTATTGTTATATTTCATAGTTACTAAATGATAAAGATGTTAAATATATTTATAAGAGATAAAACGCTCTAAATATTATTTTTGGAATATACGTATATATATATATATATGTATAGTAATCTTAGAATGCATAAGAAAGAGGGAACAGCTTGGGCTTTGACGACAAAAAGTTTTCTTGTTTTTTTTGTTTTAGTTTACTTAAAACAAATAGAGGGAAAACGAAATAACGATGGCGTTTAAATAATGTATGTAATGGTGTATAACAGCTGCCAAGATGGCATACCTTGGTGTCATTCTTCAGTCTTGTTGTGTCATCTATTATCTTCCTCGCCATTATTATCATCCTATGAGAAAACATTCACCAAATCCCAAATAACTCATTACTTTAATAGCTAATTTATTTTAAACCTTACTTTAAAATATCTGAAACATTAAACAAGTTAAATGGTACAATTAAAAACAGTCGACAGTAAATTTACCAAAGAAATTACATTATTTAATTAAAGATAAATCATTCACATTTCAGTCTTCCGACGAAACTTGTTAGGACGAAAATTAACTTTTCTTTAACGAAAAAATGAAAATAATTTTTGAAGTTATCTTTTCCTTTATGCATTTTCGAGATAAATCCAAAAAAATAGAAGCCCAATTCAATATCCTGTTGAATTAAAGCTTGACAATGGTAGAAAATCTAGCATAGTCAAAATTGTTAAAAAAGAAACATTTGTGACATAATATAAAAACTCATTTTATTAAGATTGATAACATTCACTTTCCTCAATGTGTTCTGACCGGGTTACTTTCAAAATTACAATTCGTTTATTCAACAAAACATGTTCTATTTCTCTAATTCCAATTTGTAAAGTTTTATTTTTAATCCCAGTTTGTTAGACATGCAGTACATTTAGAGTTTCTACCAGTTGCATTTCTACCAGTGTTTTAAAATATCTTCATGACTCAACTTCTGTCGATAGAGGAAAATTAATCGAGATATTAAGATCGTGAGAAAAATCAAAGTTAATTAGAATTACCTTTCAACATAGCGATTAAATCTAAATCTCTAATTTAAGACTGTTAAATTTATTTCAAATATCCACTTACAGAAAGAAGAAGCGGTGTTCTATTTCCCTGCTGAATAATACCACCTTTGCTTCTTTGTTTCAGATACAGGGCTTCCATTTTCTCCTGTAACTGTCGCAATTCAGGTGTTGGTCGAAAAGTCTTTGGTGCTTCCACTAATTCTTGTGGTGGATCTGCTGTTCGCAACTGTTCTACATCATATGAGATACCAGCACGGCACACAGGACATACCGCCTAAATAATTATATAAATAATTTGTTAATAAGCAATAATTAACTTCATAATATTTATCTTAATTTTTTTTTAAGTATATAATACTAATGACCTGAAAAGTGGCCGTCTGCTGCCAAGGTGGTAGTTTGTCTTGTTCTTCTTTGAATATATTTTCTGACGCAGTGAGATGTCCAGCCAAACAGTGTGAATGAAAATAGTGGTAACATTGTGTTTTAGTGAAGTGGTCGCCACTTCTAAATCCATATAGACAGATGCAACATGCAACGCAGGGCATATTACTGGCTGTTAGCTGTTCTTTCACGATCTAAGTACAACCAACATATTCAAGTGATCGAAGAATTCGTGTACAAGTTAGTTTTATAGTGGTGATAAGATACTTTGGTGCTACTGGGATCGTGTAACGGAGGATTAGTTTGCTAGGCTTTTAGAGTAGATTCTAAGAGGCAGTTAAGAGTTAAATTTTTGTTTCTCTGCAAAAACAGAGATATTATAGGAGATTCACATCGATAATTATAGTGATTGGCACTTCCAGAAAGTTGGACCCAACACTAGTCAAGAAAAAATTAGAAAGCATAAATTGATAATTAAATGAACCTATTTGTAACTGCAGATAACATTACTTACTTCAATGATTTCAAATATTACGGGCTGGCCTAAATTTTGTGTACACTTCTTTGAGATATCCTCTCGTATCCGGCAAAAAGTGGAATCATCCAATCCTCTGGGATTAAACAGCCTCACCGTTGGTCTAATATCTGGATACCCACAAGGAAGTTGTACTTCTAAAGACACGCGAACAAATTGTTGTTCTGTATCCAAAGCTGTCCATGGATGAACCTCAGTTTCAATCCCCACAGCTTTGCCGCTAGATCAATTGAATAAACAAAAATATTTCACCATACATCATAAGGAAATTTCTGGTTGTAATCCATGTGAATAATAGTTTATTAAGGCCAAATTATTGAATTTCTTAAGGTTTTAAATGGAAAATACCAGGATTTCAGTATTTATTGAACACTAAAAAAACAAAGTATCGTATTTATTAAAGGAAACAAAATATTTTAAGTACCTAAGGAGTTTTAAAGCAAAACGCGGGCGGGTATGTGTTTATCCGTCAAAAAAAGTACCATTGAAAATGTCATTAGGTCCGTTAAAATAAAAATAAAAGATATAAAAAGTAACTCTTTGAAAGCACTATCAATTAAAACCATCATTTACTATTTAAGTAAATACTCATGGCACTACACGAAAATTTAGACTGTTAGACTTGCGCAGGACAACATAACGAAATAACGGGAGTGAACTTATGCTAATTCAATAACAATGTTGGGTTATTAGCGCATTGACTTCTCTCGTTGGCTTTCATCTTTAAATTATCTTTTGTTTGCTGCAATCTTTAAAAGAAATAAGCATCAATTTGAAAAAATCATTTAGATTTATTGGGTAAACTCACCTCACAAAAAAAAAAAACTGCCCTATTGGTTCATCAAAATTAAGAATATGTAAATGGCCAATATTAAGATTTATTTCGTGAAAATGGTTTTAAAGTTAAGTTCTTTCTCCAACGTTCTGCAAAAATATGTATGATAAAGATAATTTCGTGAGATTTATTCTTTACTTTGGTCTATAAACACTTTCTCATACTAAATGCTTTATTTTACCCGCCGGCACCGTCTACAAAAGAAGCTAATTTGGTACTTACTACAGGCTGCGAGGAAAAGAAACTACAATCCCATCACAAAAGAACATCTAAGAAGCATGGTCTTTTTTTTACAATCTACTTCAACATTATTTCTCTGATGAGAAGAAAAGAATCCTATAAAATAGATAGTTTTTGCTCTTCTTCCAACAGCCACAAAAAGAACACAAACTGCTAAATCATTTGATGCAAAATCCAACTTGATTTAGATTTGGATGTAATATTTGTACAGTACATAAAAAGTCATTAAAATAAATTATTGAACTCCCTTCATAAAAAAAAATGCTGCAACTCTACGCAACAGAAAAATATCAGCATTACCAAAAGCACATAAGTTCCTCAATTTTATTTCTTCTCTTTTTTATGGGCAGTATTAAATGCAAAAAAGAAAAGAAAGCAATAAAATTATCAACATATTTTGTATTACACATTGACATTACATTATCCTCAAGTTAGTAAAATGAAATAAAAAAGTAAATGATTAAGCTCACTTAGAAGGTGTAAGTTTCTTATCCGAGTTCTTTAAAGGTTATATAAGAAATTTAATTCTAAATTATTATATTTTACTGAGAAAAAAATCTGTGACTATATTCTCCAAAATTATTAAATTTTAAACTAAAAAGCCAGCTTATTAGTGCCCGAATTTTAAACTTTAAACAATTACCTTTCATCTGTTAGTATCTTTATCTCGTCCATAAGAATAGCCTGCAGAGCTTCCAGCTCTTCGGCCACTCTAAAACATAACAATTGACAAACTTAAAAATAAATATAAAGAGGAACACAGGAGGAAATTAATAATAATAATAAAAAAGATTCTTCCTTAAAATGATATTCATCTTACCTCTCGTCGTCGTGCATATCTCTTGCTAAAATTATCTTCTCCAGTAATAGTTCCCTTTAAATTAATGATTAAATAAAGGCCGAAAACATTAAATTAAATTAAAAAATTATAGATTAATAAACAATGATTTATCGATTTTAAAAATGCAAAGCCCAGAAAGGTTACTTAACTCCACCAGTAGTCACCAACCACCAGTCAGGTCTCAGGTCTATTGCTTCCACACTGCCAAGGAGATTTTACACCATAAGCATATAGGCCAACTCATCATATTACAACTTATTCTAAATAATTTGTATTTATTTTATTTTGTTTATTAAAGAAATAATACTTTACAATATGAACAGAACTCTATTTTCTTTAATTTTTTCAACTTTATTCTTCCCCCCAAATAAAATTTAAAAAATTTGGTCCATTTCATGAAAATATTTCCCTCGTTTCTAATCAATCGTGTAAGTTAGATATTAAGTTAAATTTTATTAACAAAAAATGGTGCGGATTTTAATAATTCTTATTGCTGCTGTTATTCACCGTTGCATTGCAACGGGTCAGTAGATAATCAATACTTTTCCAGTCAAAAATTTGTTTTATGACTATTATTTCATACATTCTATCTGTTCTATACATTCTATATAGTCTATTTAAAAAATTCCTTCAAATAACTTTGTTCACCCGTAACAAAGATATCGAACCAATATAAGAAACAGTAAAACGCAAATGGAAGAATTAATTGGAAGGTGTAAACTCGACCCAACTAATGGATTGGGGAACAAAATTGTGAGTAACCAATTAAATCACAAAAAATTATCACCTATAACTTTTCAACAATCTTTACAAAAGAAACAAATTCAAACTAATTCTACTTTAAAAAAAATAAATTACTTAAAATTAAAGCCCAAAAGAAATGCAGCAGTTGAAGGGCCAAAAAATACCGCTTGTAAACAAAAAATATCTCGTCCTTGCAGAACTGAGGCAAAAAAAAAAGATGTTAAGACTATTCAAAATCAACCAATTTCTGATGGAAATGCTAAACAAATATTTAAAAAAACAGATGAAGAATGCTTTAAAAATTTATTGGCTTTAGAAGCAACACCAGATTCAGATTCATTGGAGAGTGATTTTGATGAAGAAAGAGGATTCACTACAGCAGATAGATTTTTAATGCTAAATCATCTTTCTAAAGAATTAGAGAGAAGAGAACGTGTTATGAAAGATTTAAAGAAACAAAAAATCGATGAGCTAATTGAAACACAAAAGAGTGAAAGTGATATTGATAACGAATTTTCTGCCTATGATCTTGAAATCAATAATATAATAAAAAATCTTTTTAAAGATATTCAAGAAGAAGATGCATCGCAAAATGTTTCTAAAAAAATTGAATGCACAAAAAAAGTTACTGAATCTTTGGCGAAAGACAATAGTTTAGATAGTGAAGATTCTTATGATGCTGAAAACATTGAATTTGAAGTAGAAAAATTAATTAAATCACTTAATAAAAGAATCAAAGATTATAACGTGAATGAGACAGTGTTTGGACAACACTTTGA
The DNA here is from genome assembly GCF_049639745.1 of Rhodnius prolixus. Taxonomy (NCBI): domain Eukaryota; kingdom Metazoa; phylum Arthropoda; class Insecta; order Hemiptera; family Reduviidae; genus Rhodnius; species Rhodnius prolixus. The sequence continues at coordinate 4,146,080 of NW_027411583.1, read as the reverse complement.
TCCTTTTGAAGGTGTAACTGATCAGAGATTGCATCATTTCTTTTTAAATGAAGTAATGACAAATGTAGAGGAAAGTACTAAGGTAGCGTTTGAGAGCAATCAGGGAGCTAAAAACGTTGTAAGTGATGTTTATAAATGTTTAGATGTATAGCATCCACTATCTTCTGAAGAGAAACGCCAAAAATTAAACAAACTCATAAATGATTTAAAGTCAGAAACTTTTTTGAAAGCAAAATCTAAAAGGAATTTAGTAAATATTTCTAAAACCATTCCTTTTGGTGCTAAACAAAGTGATAAATACTTAAAAAAACTATCTACCAAGGAACGTCTCACCAAACAGGTAATGGTTCCTCTACTTGATGAAACTGAAGAGATAGTAGGTAAAGGTAAAGAGTGTGATGAAGAATTTCGTATTATGTTTTCAGATATAAGTACGGAAGAGGAAGACGAAGGGGAGGAAGTGCAACACCAAAAAGAAAACGTTGACAAAATGGAAGATGTGACAAAACTTAGTTTTAAACAAACACTTGGAAAATTTATTAAACACATGAAAGATCCTTCTACCACACAGTCTGGCAAAAAATCAGACATGCAACCTCTCTTCAAACATAAACATACACAAGAAGAAGAAACGCATCGAAAGAGAGAATTTGTGCGCTGGTTTGGTAAGAGTTCAATTCAAGATGAGAAAGAGGAATTTAGCGCTGTTATACCCTGCTGGGAACCAGGTTGGCGCAGATTGGATTCAAACCTGAAGGTTGACATTTTGAAGAACGAAAGGGACGGAAATTTGCGTTTTAAGAAAGGCCATGAATCTGATCCAATAGAAGAATATAGGCACCTTCTTAAAGAATATGAACAATTAGTAGGAAAAGTTGGTTCGACAGATGATAAGCGAGATGAGAAAAGTGGGGAAAAAGATATAAAACCTGGTGAGAAATGGATTAAAATAAGAAAGGGTACATTATTAAGGGATTATCAAATAAGATGGAGGCAAGGAATGTATTACCTGGTGGAAAGAAAGCACATCAAGAAGAATATAAAGCAAACTTCAAATAAGAAGAAAGCAATGTATGAGGACACTAACAAAGCTAGACATAGTAAACTCCTAGTTAAAAAATGCAGACCTTTAAATGTACAACGTTATTTAGGAAATAAAACAGGAGGTAAAATGGTCAAGTACAAGAAGTCATTTAGAAAAAGAGGTGAGGCTGTAAAAGAAATTAGAAGAATTTTATCTCATTTGAAAAGGAAGTACTTAAATGAAGGCACTGAAGATCTGATGAATAAGAACAATATGAAATTGGAATGGACTATTACAAAATTAACTAATCATTTAAAAAAAAAATGTCAAGATTTAGGCCTAGAAGTGAGTGACAATGAACAAAACGGTGTTAGAGAACTATTTCGTAAATACTGTTTGCTTTTTTTTGAGACAAAACTTCAAAACAAAGAAAATCGATTGAAAAAAGAAGAACAAGATAAATATCCATTGGGTTTATTTAGACCGAAGTCAGTTGTTAATGGTGATTTTGATGACGAATTAAGTGAGGGGTCAGAGAAAGCTTACAGTGATGATGACATTTTCGAAGAAGCTTTAATAAAAGAAGTGTTCAGTTTTTGGAAGTCAGATTTTCAACCAAACATAGGCCGTGACTCTGAGATACGGATTTTTGAAACAAAGAAAGAAAAGCCTATTGTTAACCCTGGTAAAGTGATTTGTAGGAAGGAATCCAGATTTATAGCTGAAAGCCCAACAAAGCCATCCAATAATAAAAGTAAAATAAAAAATAAAGAAGAACCATTGCCAGAGAATTGTAGAGAGCTCTGTGATTTGCCTCCAGATCTTGAAGAAAGTTTCTTTGGTTCTAAAAAGGCAGTAAGTACTCTTCATTCTAAAATACCTTTTAGAGATAAATATTTAATGAAAGATAAAAGTTATTTAGGTACTAGTTCTCAGTGTAGCTTAGAGAAATATGTGAATGTCATCTCTGAGATGAAACTAGAAGGATTGATTCAAACCGATGACTATGAGTTCTTAAAGGATGATGAGGCTATATTTCCTTGGGATGAAATTCATATAGAACTATTGGAACGTCCTGCTTACATTTCTAAAAAGGAAGATGAACCGCCTTCTGTTAAATATGAAGCTGTTTCTGAAGAAGAGGATTCCTGGTCTGATCCAGATGATGTGCATTTACCTTGTAAGTAATTTAAAAAACATACTTAGGAATATGTACTTCTCCTCGCATACATTATACCATGAAGCAATAGTTCAAAACATTATGTTTATTTTGTTTTTTATCAGAATGAAGATTTATAAAAACAAGAGTTTATATACACACAAAACTGTCCTTGCTAATAATCATTTCTCTAAAGTGGCAAATAAAAAATTAATATTTACGTCTTAAATTAAATAAAGTTTAACAACCTTCATTTCATTTTTCGGGAAGCGATACAGATTTCTTAAATTAAATTCATGCCAGTGAGCTAACTCCATAAAATTTTAAATCTTAACTCCTGAAAGAAAGGACAAGCCTCTTTGTAACTTCCATTTGAAAGAGGATATATATATGGATTTGTATGCTCAATAATTGGAGAATTTCGGATATGATTCTTCATTATTCTACTTTCTCTCTCTTTTTTGGGATAATTGAAAAACGTTGAAAACAGAAGCATTAGATTTCTTTGATGCCGAAGGTTACTTGGATATGTTAACGAGAATTGGTCTCAGAATTTTGATAAATCTAAAAACTTTTAGACATTTGATTGCAAAGAGTAACTTTCTTTTTAGTTGAGGTTTTTTTATTTTATTTATCCCTTTTTTGTGTAAGCTGCTAAACATGTTTTTAAAATCCTTGTAAGAGAATGCACCTTGCAAATATAGGTGACATCTTCCTCTTTTTTACAATTATTTAATTTGTAATTTAAAACATTAAAGACGATTATTGTGTTCACGCATGTTATTCATCTTCGACTTTATATGTCCTATTTATTCAGACGTAAGTAAAGGGTTTATGCGGTGATTGCATCATCTCAATGCTGGCGAACCTTCTCGTCATCAGTCAGCTGAATGCAGTTAATGCAGCAGCTAAACCGGTCAACGTCACTCTATGAAAATTTGTTGAACCGTTTCTGGATTTCTCTAGATCTCTGTGTCATCATCTGTCAAGGTAGGTAGCGATTATTACTTCAATAAAATGATTCAATGAAATACTTAACTAGCGAATCTATTCCAGTCCAAGGTAGGGTAAGTCCGAGGTAGTTACGCTATTTACCTCTCAGCATGGTAACTACAGAATATTTTACTTATGAATATCCTGAACAAATTATTTTAGCTTAACGTTAAATATTATCCGAATAGGTAGAACATGATTCTCACTTGGTTCAAATCAACTGAGTTCTGCATTACATAGGGTGCACAGAAAGCAGCTTATACACTGACCTCTCTGGTTCTCTGTCCATTTAACATTAAAAAACTAAAATTGTTATTTTCAGTAAATCCTGACAAGGTACACTAATGCGACTTATGTTTTATTTTTTCTACATCACACTGGACCCTCTTTTGAGAACAATATGCTTCTGCATATAAACAAGATGTTATTGTTTAATTAGTATCTTTTATGATACGAGGCGATCTATAACTAAGCTTAACGAAATAGCTTTTATTTAAAAATTTTATTGTTTTAAAGTTTTAATTACTAGAAAAGATGTCTTAAAAAATATTCAATTGAACTTCTAATTAAAAATAAAAGTTTGTTCGGATTCTTGTTACGGACATTATTCTTGTTCACGCTACATTATGTCCAGTTTGATCATGAATCTCAATCAATTTAAGTCTCCTTCGTCTCCTTTATTGCAATTCTTTAATACAAAATGATAATTTTATTTTTAATTCTTCATATTTCTATTGCATTGTTAATTGAGATAATATTATTTTTTAATGTATGGCATACATCATGTTGGCTTGTTATAGAAGGAAAGTATTAACATTGTATTGTAACATTGTAACAAGTATTATCATCAAAATTACATTTTAAAAAAGTTTCAAAATATAAGTAAGGACCTATTTATTTGAAAATGTAGGTTGGGTTCGCAATGGTGTATAATGCAATGGCCATTTTATCCGTCTTAGCACATATTATTTGTATTTCTTAGAGGTTTTAGGAATAAAATCTGTCTTCAGCGATAGATTATCAATTTGGTGTGTAGAGGATTTCAGATCAACTGAAGAAAGCGGCTAAATGTGTAGTTAGGAGCATTCTGCCGCAAAATATATAATTACGCGACAATCATTAGTTGTCAGGTCTCCTACTAGATCGCACGGGTATGTCCGATTGATGTTTGTAATGTCACAGTGAGCATTTGTTTCTTGTCAACTTCTGAAACAAAATTTCTCCTTTCATTTTATTTTTTCTATCGAAAAAAAGTTTTAAATTTTGTTGTATTAAAGAATATTACTTTTCCCTGTTCTTTAAATCAATTGCACCCTCATTTGATTAGATTTTAACCATCCAATATTAATTATGGCATGGCGAGCTATATTTAAAAACTGGAATTAGGATGAGTTAAAACCATTTTATTGAATGATAGTAAAATTGTGGAAATTCCTTATATCAAACAGCCTGAAAAAATTCAACACAAAAATTTGTAAGCTAAGGTGTTTGATTTTTAATTCTACTTTAATGGTTATTAGTTACATACATACATATGTATGTTTAATTTTATTATTCTGTATTATTTCTTCTTTATTTTCGATCTATTACGTATTCAATTTAGTATTTATTTCTTAGCCTATTTTGAATTCTATTATTCTAAATCATTATTTTATTGATATTTAATTCATTTTTGTGTTTTATGTAATTGATAATATACCATTTAGATTTTCATATTACTGATAAAAAACAAAATATTGTGATAGTACGCATTTATTGGTTTATTTAATTTAAAAAATAAAATTTTAATTTTGTTTATTAATTTTTCATTTGTTTACTTATTTTGCTACTTTTATCAAAATTTAAAATTATAAATTAGCAATAATTTTTAAATGTCATATGAAAAAATTAGTCGTCACACCTGGTGTGTAACCTTAGAGAAACCTTCTACCATTACGGTCTACCTTCTATCTTCAAGAGGTGTTAGTGTAACTAGGGATCATAGAGTACACAGTTACGGAATATTGCAAAATTAAATCATGGAACCAGAATGGTTAAGGAAATAGAAAACTAATTGTTAACACTCAAATATAATTGTACTAACCAATCAACAGCAAGATAAAGTTCTACAGTTAGTTAAGGAAACAATTGTAAGTAAACATCAAAATTGAAGTAAATCTTTGCAAATGTAATTTGTATAATGAATTTTTACAGTTTTAATGACTAACTTAACTTAATATGTTTAAATCAATGCCTATCCAACCATCGAAAGATAGCCTTTTTTTTTGTGTAGAGTTTATCTTCTAAATTATTGAAAGCCTTCAGAAATAAAATAAATATTGCACAATTGAAAGAACATTTTACTTCTTTGTTCAGAGCCCATTCGCTATGCTCGTTTGGGAATAATCTTGACACTTTGAATCAAATCCCTGTATCTAATACTGGTATTATTCATAAATATTTTATAACAGAATTCTTAAATAAGGTTTAATTCAACTTATTGAACAATCAGTAGTCAAGCCGTGAATTTTATTGGAATAGAAGTTTACAGGGCAAGCCTAACTTTTCACTCTAAAGTGCAAGAACAACTTAAAATGAATTGAGTAAAATGTAAGTTTACTATAGTTTTTCAAAAATAGAAATCAATATTTTAAATGTAGAAAATTACAATTAAATACGTTAATAGCAACGAAGCTAAAAACATGTAACTTCGCAATAGAAGTTAGTCAGGGAATTTAATTTAATTTAACTAAAAATAAAGTATTGGAAAGGAAATTGTATTGGTATAGGACGGGGCTGGACCTCGCTGGGAAGTACGACAGCGATATAGAAATTATTCGCGGTAATGTCCAGGAACTGTCCGTGAGAATGGGTAGAATTGTGGAACTGGTGGGTCGTGGTCATAGTGAGGAAATGATGGCTTTGGCATCCCGTTCGGAACGCTACAGTCTTTATAAAGTGCTGCTCTCATGTGTAGATTATGTGTCGTACATTTCAGATGAGCAGAAGCTATCAACGATGAGGTTAGTATTCCGGACGAGGTGTCGTATGCTATAGAGTGAGGTATTTTGGGAAAGTTCAACTGTCCCAAGAAGACCTTATAGAATATTTAAACGGGAAGGATTTGGATAGACTTTGTTGGTATGTGAGGGCTGCATCCACATACAGAGCTTTTCTTGTTGCCCAGTACAATGGATAAATAAGAGTATGTATATAATGTAAATATATTATTTTATTATTATTTTCTCTAGCTTTTATTTTATATTTGAGTTATGTTATAAGTTAATTTAAGTTGCGTTTTCATTTTTATTTTTATATATATTCTGTAAGTTAAAGACTAACTTGGCAGACGGGCGTATGTCCATTGTCGAAAAGTGTATTTTTTATTTAGTATAGTTTATACAATATTCTGTTCAAATAAACACTTATTATTATTATTATTATTATTATTAATTTAACTAAAGCATATACACTTATTATTAACCAATTACTGTTAAAAGTACAATATCGTGAATTGTAAATAATTTATTAAGATTCCAGTTGTAATTTTCTGATCACGTATAAGCTAACTTATGAAATAAATAATTCGAAACTTTGATAAAATTGTGAAATGTAAATATTTTTTTTTATCGTGACTTAAAAATAATATTATTAGTTATCATTGCAGTTTAACAATTTATTCTAGAATGTAGTTCCTTAGCACTTATGTGTTTGCTTGTGCTATTTATGTCACTAGACAAAAACTGAATGTGGAATCAGTAGTATTTATGAGAAGATAAGGTAACTTAAATTCAAAAATTATTGTTGACTCATACTTCTCTGGATATTTAAGTAAAATTACCTTTTCTTTCTTTTTTTTTGAAATGTAATAATTTAAAGACGTTAATTACGCAAAAAAGAACTCTTAATAATTTTAAATTTTACTTCAGATTCAAAGTATTAGTATTTCGCATATTTTTGTAACTTGAAGCAGTATGTTTATTTTTCTTCTTTACCTTTTAATAACAACATCAATTTTTTTTTTTCGCTTTGTAAATAGTTTTGTCGATTATCTTTCTTTTATTTAAATAATTATTCCGTTTTTGTTTACGATCATTTTTATTACCAAATTATTAAAGCTATAATTATTTTAAATTATTAAAAGGTGGTTTTATATAAGTCTAGAGAATCACCACCTTGATTAAATGAGGGCAATGTTGTTCTATATAGCTCAAGAGAGTCACCAACACAGCTAAATGTGAGTACAAAATAGTTCTATTTAGGTCTAGAGAGTTAAATGTGAGTGCAAGGTAATAATAAATGAGTCATGAGAGTCGTTAGCATGGTTAAATGCGAGGAAGTTGTTGTATAAGAGTGGTTAGCATGGTTAGATATGAATGCAAGGCCGTATATATGTCATGATGAGAGTCGTTGGCATAGTTTAAAGTGTGGAGGTCATGAGGGTGGTTAGCATGGTTAAATGTTTGGAAGTCATGAGAGTGTTTAGCGTGGTTAGATATGAGTGTAAATATGTGTCATGAGAGTGGATAGCATGGTAAAATATTTAGAAGTCATGTGAGCCGTTAGCATGGTTAGATACGAGTGCAAGATCGTATATATGTCATGGGAGTCGTTGGAATGGTTAAATGTTTATAAGTCATGAGAGTGGTAAGCATGGTTAAATTTGAGGATTCATGAGAGTGGTTAGCATGGTTAGATATGAGTGTAAGGTCGTATATATGTCATGAGAGTCGTTGGCATGGTTAAAAGTTTGGAAGTCATGAGAGTGGTTAGCATGGATAAATGTGAGGATTCATGAGAGTGGTTAGCATGGTAAAAACGGCATGGGAGTGATCTATGAAGAAGTCATGAGAGTGGTTAGCATGGTAAAATGTGTGGAAGTCATGAGAGGCGTTAGCATGGTTAAATGTTTGAAAGTCATGAGAGTCGTTAGCATGGTTGAATATGAAGAAGTCATGAGAGTGGTTAGCATGGTTAAATGTTTGAAAGGCATGAGAGTCGTTAGCATGGTTGAATATGAAGAAGTCATGAGAGTGGTTAGCATGGTAAAATGTGTGGAAGTCATGAGAGTCTTAAGCATGGTAAAAGAGGGCATGGGAGCGATCTAGCGGCAGTTTGCTGAATGTTTGGCGGTTGGCATGGTGACGTGACGCGTTGCTATGGAAACCTGGTCTCCAGAGGGTATATAAGAAAGTTCGTCGCGGGGGTGGGGCTGGGTGGGGAGAATAGTTGCTTTCCGACCGTCGAAGCGACAACATCTTCATAACCATTACACTACAATCATGATTCTTTTATGAGAGAGGTGACGACTAGATATCGATGTTTTTGGAGTGACGAGCGAGAGCGATATACCCCCCTGCATCACTCAAGTCGTACTGAAGAAAATTTGTTTATGTTTACGTATATATACTAGAGGTGACAGCTGTGCAATCTGGTGGTCATTTATAGAACTACTAACTGTCAAAGTTGTTTACATATGTAAACAAACCACCAAACTTGCCTGTTTAGTGGCGCCCCCTGACGGATTTTTTTAGAACTAATTTTTTTATATTTTACGTACTCTTACGCATTTTTTTTAGAACTAATATTTTATTTTAATGAAATTTTGCACTTACTGACGTATGTAAACAGACAAACGCCTGTTAAGTATCGCCCTCTGATGGATTTTTTTATAACTAATTTTTTATTAACTTTCTTGATGTTTTGCGTTCTCTGACGCATTTTTTTAGAACTAATATTTTATTTTTTAGCTTTATTATTTATATTTTGTGCTCTGATTTTTTTGAACTAATGTTTTATTTTAGATGTTTTTTTTATTCAAATTTCTTTTCTTTTCGCTCTTATAACCGTATTTTTAGTACTTCTTAATGCATTTTTTAATTAATATATTTTTATTTTTCCCCAATAGTTTAATATTTCACTAAGTTTAGGTAAAAAATAGGTATGCAAATAAGTAGATTTTTTTTTGTAATTACAGGTTTTTGTTTATTCTGCTAATAAATTATACACTTATTTTGCCTTATAAAAGTAAAAAAAATTGTATAATTAATATGATTGTGACATAAGATCAATGCATAATTCATATTATAACTAAATAATACAATACATTTTTCAATAACTGATTCTTAGCAAAAGTTGTTTCCATATTTTCATTGAATGGATGTTTTCTCAACGTCGTTTTCTTCATTTGATGGACAGTTTTGCTGGTAGTATTTCCAGTATTGGTTGTTTTCTAGAAACAAGAGAATAATTATCAACCAAATTAAACTTTTGTCCTAAAAAATTAAGTGAATAATAATTTAATTTGTTACAGGCAGACACAAACTACGTGAAAAAAGGTTCAATTTAACAGACAAGTGTGGTTGCCACTACATTGCAATAAGTGTTTTATAAAAAAATGAATGTAATAAGAAAAATATAGTTTAATGAAAAATAAAGAAAACTATAATAAAAAAACCTAGTGCTTAACTTTATTTCATAAACAAGTAAACCACAAAAGTACACCAAGAAAAAAATTAAATAAAATAAAAATAAGCAAAGAACTGCACAAGGCACTTCTTTGGACCACCTAAAATTATTATGCACTCCCGATGTCATAACGACCAAAAGCACAATAAAAAATAATTAAAGCACAACATCCAATAAAAGCTGAAAGATATAATTCTAGAGAATAACATGTAATAATAACATTAAAAAAAAAACAAAGAAAATAAATATATCATTACGTACTTCCAATGACAGCGTTCACTTCTAATACAATAACCTTTATATGCCCCTGAATTAAATTTTCATGCAATAACTGAGTAAAATTTTCTTAATACTTGTACTATTCTTATTATTTATACCAGGGCATTCATTGACTGTAAGAATAAAATCTTCTAATGTACCCCTCATAAGTTACGAAGACTTCCTGATCTATTTTGTAGGCAGTACTTTTCTGGGTCATTGAAAATAGTGTAGGAGGGTTTTTTAAAAGGGCTCAAAAGAAAATTGTTTAGAATTTGAACTAATAAGTCACTAAAGTAATTGCTGTTTTTTGAACGTCAAACTACCAATTAGGTGTCGCGGTCGGGGCGGAAGTATATCTTTGCTTTTTACATTTTTTATAACAAATAAAAAGTAGCACGGCTATACGCGAGATTCGAACTAGGGACCTCCTGTTAACAAAGCCAGGCTTCGAAACTACTAGACCAGCATCCGCCCATACTAACAAGGCATTATGCATCCGTAAAATACGTTTTAACCAAAATAAAGATACTAAAGTAATAAATAAAACCCTGCAATCAATTTAGGTTCAGTTGTGATTTAACTTAAGATGAAGTAAGAGTTTGTTCAGCGAATAAACGTTAAGGAGCTTACACCATGAAATTATGAAATGGCATGCTACATAACATGACTACATACCTGAAATCTCTTACAGCTTCATCTAAAATTAGTGCACATTGAGACCATCATTCCTTTCCTAACTTGTAAACAGGATTTTTTTGTCCACTGAGTTGTCCAGGATGATTCCACGTTCGCTGGGGTAACGTTGCTTGTCCAAATTACGAACAAGCAATAATTCTAAACATTATTCGAAGCGGAATTACTTGTTTAAAAACATCAGATTCTAAAAAATTTAGCTACTAAAAAATTGTTAGTTTTGAAACACTTTTAAATATCCACATTCGCTTACAACCTTGAAAGTATATGCTTAATATGAAATAACTAATTCATAAAAAACACACTGAACTAATAATTTCCTCCCCAACTCAACCGCCTATTTTCATTATTTCAACTATTCACTAATATCAGGTACTTATTACAGCGATAATACACCATCATTATTTGCACTTTTAGGGTTCTTAATTTTATTGCTAAATTCATAACCCTAAAAAAACAAATATACCCAATTCTGTTTTTACACGATTTTGATTTAACATGATTTACCCAAATTTTAAGAAAATTTTGGTTCTTTTAATTTTTGTAACTGCGACATTGGAGGCAAGAAATGTAATGGGATTTCAATTTGTCAGAATTACCCGAAACGTATTACAATTTTTCGAATTAAAAACAAATATCTTGTCCTCCTTTGGCTCATACAATAGGCGGAGAAGGATTTGATGATCTATCGTTTGTAGATAGCGACGAATTATTAGTTAAAAAAACCCCAAGCGAAGACGAATTAGTAGAGGTTGTCCTTGGAGACTCCTGATCCCAAAGTACATAGTGTTACAAGACGAAGAAGATCCTGTTCTATTGTTAATCATGATCCTAATGAAGAACGTGCTGGGAAGTTTCAATGAGATCTAAAGTCATTAATGTCCTCTTACAGAGAGTTATAAAGTGGTCTTGCCATAATACGATTGATTACTGAATTGGTTCTCAAATCTACTGAAACCGCGGCACACTAATTTTGTTCAAGAGAACCTCTTACAGAATGAATTATACCAATGGAGCACGAAGACGATAACCAAGACATTTCTAGTGATGACCGTAATATTGCAGTCTTACGCAAACGTAGCGCTTATTGTCAGAAAGTGAAATGGATAAAATCTTTTTATGTGTAACTCAAATTATTTTGGCTAATTTTTTGTTCATGAATTAGTGAAATGTTTTTTCCTTTTCAAATGATAATTAAATTTGTATGATACCTGTGCAATCTTTATGAAATAAAATGTTAAAGATACTAAAATGAAAACTCATGGTTTATTGTATTATTTTTGCTGATTTCTTAGGACTGGAATCTATCTTATATTTTTCGACACATGCAACATGCATCCTCTCATAGAAAATTATACAAAGGCCAAGCCGAAACACAAACACAACGATTAATTATTGAATTCGTTTTTAAATTCACCGAAACATCGGCACAATAGGAGGCTAGTCCTAATTTTGTTAAAAGATTCCAGAAATAGTACACGTATTCTTCGGGAACGTATCTATCGTGTAAAAACAGAATTAGGTGAATACTTACTGTTAAACTCTTTATAATAAATACCACCATTACGTCGTGCAAGTTTCATAAAACCATTCACTCCACTCCCACTCAGCTCCGTCCATGTGTTTACATTACACTGCACTGTGTCCAACACACATAAATATCTATAATGTACTATACTATTGTAGTTAATAATAATAAAAATTAATAATTAATTAATAATAATGTTTATTATTATAATGTATATTCAGTCTGACTCCAACACTCATCACCTGGCTAATGGGTAATAATAAAAATTAATGATAATTTATGATATAACATCTTAATAACCATTTTTGTTATCCCGACACATAAAACACTGAAAATTTATTCTATACATTGGATTTCTAAAAGGTAGAAAGGTAATTTGTTGTCAGTCTATTCAAGATACTTATGCAACCGACCAATATGTGTTTAACCTTTCTTTTGCCTAAAAAATATTTTTGGTACTTGGTCAGAATTTCTGTCGTATCTTCTTAGGTATTATGGAAGACTCTTACATGTAAGTGAAGGAATTCCTCTCCTTCTCCAAGAGAACGTCAAACTTTAGAGACGTCTAAGTGACAAAATGTAAATGTTCGTTTGTTCAAAATCTTGAATCTCCGGTAGTTCTTCACCGATTGCTTTGAAATTTTGACAAAACTTTGCATTCGAATACGCGCGTATTTTTATGTTCATAGCTTTCAATGTGAAACAAATGGCCCTGAATCCACCGGCTACATTGTTGAATGCTTCTCTTCACGTTATGTCAAAATGACGTGTTTGCAAAAACCCTGCTGTATTTGGAAGTACACATGAAATGCAAGTACAAAATTATTGTATGACCCGAAGAGAGCGAGTTGACGGACAGACAACCAGGCATATTTAAAGAAACTACGATAGGCAGACTGTACACCGTGCATCCCATTCAAGATGAATGCTTCTTTCTTCTTGTTGGTCAAAGTGCTTGGTCCTACGCCGCAGTGCATGTCAAGCTCTGAATTTACTGGAGAACATTGACATCCGACACTGGGATGTATGTATTAATGACGCATGCAACACGTCACATCCAAATCTAATTCGGGCATTGTTTGCAATCATATTAACCGCCTGCTCACCTTCAACTCCAACAGAGTTAAGAGAGAAATATAAATCGCACATGGCTGAAGATATTTTCCTTCCAATACGCAAGGAAAGTGCAAATATGAACATGTATTTCACAGCAGAAATCTACAACGAAGCGTTGACAATGATTGAAGATTTGTGCTTAGGAATCACGAACTAAGTTTTTAATCAATCGGGCATGCCATCACCGAATCGACTGCTGCTGCTTTGTTCGAGCTAGGATTCCGTCGTGAACAAAATTATAACATAGGTGATCTTTGTCATAAGTACCGAATTCTAATTAATGTTCCTAATAGAAATATTCCTAAGCTAACTACTCAGTGGCACTAGAACCCAGTCAGTTGGGTCCTGGCCTCCTCGATCTTACTTCCTCTTTCTTGAAGCCGCTATCCAGTATTCCTAAGCAAACGCTAGAGCTAAAAGGCATTTATGATCATAATTGTTTCCTTTATTGACAAATTGTCAATAATGAGGTTGGAGAAATCTTCTTAGATGCGCTAGGTGGAAGTGGTAAAAGTTTCTGATTAGATTAATTCAGGTAGCAATTCGATCCCAAAATGACATAGCCTTAGCTCTTGCGTCGTCCGGAATGGTTCCATTTAATCAGACTGATCCAGAAGTTATAAAATAAGGAGGGTGGTAAAGTGATTGCATATGTTTATGTGTGAGAAAGTATGCGATGTATGATATGAGGTGATCTATCAAGGAAGATACATTATAATTGCCGCTTTCAGATGTTCCTGCCTATCAGAAACCGTGTACTTTAGGCCAACTCCAAACTCACCCGTCTTCCTGAGAGATTGAAGAAGTTTCCTATAGTGTGCGCAATATATCAAATTTATGTACATATCTAATTTACGAGAAATAATGAGTTATGTAAGCGATAGAAAATGCTCATATTGAATTTCATTGCAAGAGAGAAAAGTTTCACAGCTGAGATAACTTTTACTGTTTTGTTAAGCACATTCAAGTATGAAATTAAATAATTTTGTAGAAAGCTTATTTTGTCAAAAAATAGAAACCTTTGAATTTGCATAAGTTTATAGATTTGAAAGGTGAATGAAATTTCGCATTCTCTAAAATAAAAGTAATTTTAGTATCTTTTTTAAGAATTTCGCAAGTTAAGGCGAAAAAATTTGCATTTAATCTTGTCACGTCTACTTTGTGCTTTATAGCGGTATGTGGGTGGGAAGGAAACACACACAAGCGATATATTCAATTTAAAAGAAAGTATGCAATTGTCAAAAAGTCTTTTTTGTTAAGTTATACAGGCATCAGAAAATAGTAATTCATTAGCGTCCGGAAGGTATATGCAATTCTTAGGTGAATAATATTGCAGAAATAGCGAAGAACTTGGTATATGAATACAAAGACATCTTCTAACATTGGAGGTGACTCTAATATTGTCTAGGGACGATAGCAAAAAAAAAAGTGATTTGTAACTGAGTAGAGGTCGTAGGAATGTATATTTTCAAAGGAACATAGATTTTGTACATCCATTGTATAGAAGGATAAATACTTTGTGATGTTTCTATTTCAATGACACTTATCTAGGCACTGATGGAGATGTTAGACGAAGAAATCCTTCTGAAAATGCTGAACCGTAGCTCTCGATTTGTAAAAGGGTATGAATTTATTGTTATATTAATTCTGCCAGAGCCAAAAACTCTGGTCAATTAACATTAAATAAGAAAAAAAGCTAATCGATTAAGCTGTGATTATAATGTAAACTCGACTTATCCAGTAATGAACTCAAACAAGTCATTCATTTAGCAAGTAAATTTAGTTCATCGTTTTTGGTGACTTGATTCATTAAATCCATTGTGAAAAAAGAATATTTACAATTACAGTCATACTTTTTTTATTTTTGATCAAGCTTTATTAGGTCATCTCCAGGGCTTATGTTTGTTGACAATTATATTTTTTAGGGAGTTACATCTAAGGTTGGTGTGTCTTCTGTCTTGACTGTTTAGATACTGACGAGTTCTCAGAAAATAAAGACAAGCTATTCCCTAGGTCGAAAGCTTATCCAAAAATTATAAAAATCATGTCTGAAGAAATTGGCAATATTCTTTCTTCCTATTCAGTTAAGTTACGAGTACATTCCCATTTATCTGGGCACACGCAAAAACTAATTACTAAACTCGTTACCTCAAGAACCAGGAAAACGTAACACTAATTCAGTGATATTCACGATATCCAAAAGAAAACACTGTAGACGAATTTTCGTAAATTAAAAGGATCCATCAAAAATTTAATGAGACGATATCATTACAATGGAAAAAAAATACAGATAAAAGTACAATATAAAAAAAATATTGAAAAGAGCCCACTGAAATAAATATCTATGACAAAAATTGAAGGCTTAAGTTCTGGTTTTGACATAGCGAATTAATAAATTGCCTAGGAAGTATGCTCATTAATCGTAATGTATGGTTATGCAACTTAACGCCCTCAAGTTCCACCACTGTTACAACTTGACAATAATTTTACAAGATATAAAAATTAGCATGGGACGACCAACAAGCTCGTAACACTTCCATCGCCAAACATACATTCCTATTTGGTTGGCTAATAAGTGGGTTACAATTTGTAATAAATTCTGACATAACATTGACACATTCATTAATCTCTTGCTGGACAAGCAATGAGCATCCACGTTCATAATCACTAGTGTAACTTTTATACAAAGCTACTTGATCTTCTACCCGGTTTTCTAAAGAACATTTTGAACAATGCCAATTTTCTAGCTTGTTTTGATCAATTGGCAAATTATATGTTCCTTTGCAGCCTCGTTTACGGCATCTGAGAACAATATAAATAAATTTTAGACCTTCTTACTAAAAACTATTATAATATACAATTTTCTTGAAGAAAAAGAAACAATTTTAACTTACTTAAGAGTAACATTCGCTTCAGTTAACTGACTAAGCATTGGCCATTTTCCACGACAGGCTTCACATATGCACCTGAACTTGTACCTGGCCATCAATGATTTCTGACGGTCATCTAATGTCTTCATTGTAAACACAGGACCATAGTTTTCACTAACTTCTTCTCCAGTAAACAGGGGACGTTCAACGCGAAGTACCATGGTATCACCGATGAAATATCTATAAAACAATAATAAAAAATAGCTCTGATAGTAGTCATATTTATTAGTCATTTAGGTACTTGGTGCAACAAGAACCTAACTGAAAATGTCATATAATAATATATAATTGTAATATATTACAATATATACTGAGGTTTTGTTGCAACATTACATTACAACCTTACCTCCAAAAATCATTTAACTTTCAGTGTTTGTAACGAATCTATTGTAGCCTCAAAAGTTAAACTTCTAACAAAAATAATGCTTTGATTTTATGACGAACAGTTTTCAAAATCTTAACTCATAAACCTTGAAAAATATGCGTATTTTTTTACATTTCCAATCTTCTTGCAGGTTTGGAACCTTCTTTGAATAAATGCTGTCATATATACCTCCATTTCACTCTTCTGGATTTTTTTAAAAAAACATTTTTTGACAACATAAAATGTTTTTTAATAACCCTTATTCATTGGTTATTGCCTGGGTGTAACCTGATGGTTTAACTTGATAGACATAATAAAAGATAATCTTGAACGCTACAGGTTTGATGGGTTTTCACAATTACACTATAATTAAAAGATGATAAATTCATTTTTTTTTTTACGAAAAAGATCTTAAAGAAAGAAATAAGAAAATATTTTTATGGGGAAAATTTAAATAAAAAAAGAGATCGGTACGTAACTGGTTTAGGATCAGAATGCTCGCTATAAACCTTAATGATGACTGCTAGTTTTCACGAAGAAGGTGAAATAGTTTTTAGAAATAATTAAGGAGAAATTTTCTAACTTGTTGATTACCTACAATGTGAATTCTATACTTGATCTATATTACTGTACACTCTAATTTCATTTCATGAAGAAGTGGCTATTCCAACTGCTTTCTAAAAGAGTACAATTAAGTACTAACCTAGCAAGAGTTGGTGTACAGTCATGATTAAGTAGAGCTGAGGCTGGATATAACCCCACGGCCATGTAATTAGTTTTTGTGCTACTCCAATCAATTGATCCTGAAATGAAATTAAAATAAAATTTTACATTGATAGATGAGCCAAATTAGGTGTATGTATATATACATACATACATATATATATATATATATATATATATGTATATATGTGTATATATATATATATATATACACATATATATATATGTATATACGAGGGGTACCCAAAAATAACCGGAATTGCGTTGCCGCGCATGGAGCTTATGTAGTACGCATTTCTGCCGCTAGACGTGTATAGCGCAATTCCTTGCCAGTTCAGTCCTGCCTGTGTTGTCTGCCTGGCTTGTTCTGTTCATCTGCAGTGATTGTTTTTACCAGCGCTGTTTTGTTCTTTTTTCGTTTTTTATGTTGGCAAGTTTAAGTGAACAACGTGCAGCTCTGAAATTTTGTTTTCTACTCGGCAAAAATGCTGCTGAAAGTGTTTTAATGTTGAAAACAGCTTACAAAGATGACGCTATGGGAAAAACTCAAGTATACGATTGGTTTACTCGGTTTAAAAATGGCGACATGTCGATTGATGACAAACCTCGTTCATCAATGTCGTCAAGTCAAGTCAAACATCAAAACAATGCTGATTTGCTTTTTTGATGCCAAAGGCGTAGTCCATTCAGAGTTTGTCCCCCCAGGTCAGACCGTCAATCAAACCTTGTATTTGGAAGTTTTGAAAAGATTGCGCAATAGTGTTCGCCAAAAAAGACCCGATTTGTGGCAAACAGGAGACTG
Source organism: Rhodnius prolixus (assembly GCF_049639745.1). Taxonomy (NCBI): domain Eukaryota; kingdom Metazoa; phylum Arthropoda; class Insecta; order Hemiptera; family Reduviidae; genus Rhodnius; species Rhodnius prolixus. Next base: position 4,128,040 of record NW_027411583.1, on the reverse strand, counting down.
GTTCTTCCACCACGACAATGCACCTGCAAACACAGCCATCTCTGTTACACAGTTTTTGGCTAAAAATGGCATGGTTCCGCTGCCCCTCGCACCTTACTCGCCTGACCTGGCTCCGTGCGACTTTTTCTTATTTCCATGCATGAAAAAGGGCATGAAAGGTCACCGATTTGACAACATTGAAGAGGTCAAGAAAAAAACGAAGAAGGAGCTGTCAGCCATTTCTAAAGATGACTACAAAAAATGTTTCGAACAGTGGAAGCACCGGTGGGACAAATGTATTAGTTGTAATGGAGAGTATTTTGAAGGGGATAAGGTTGTTCTGTAAAAAATTTGTAAATAAATAGCTTTTAAAAAATAATTCCGGTTTTTTTTGGGTACCCCCTCGTATGTGTATATATATATATATACACACACACACAACCATATATATATATATATATATACGTCTAATTATAATTTAATATAATATACGTTTAAATTATAATTAAACGCATATTAAATTAAATTAAACTAAATGCGTTGACATCAATAGAGTACATCTTAGTGTTGATTTTTGAAACAAACATCTCCATAAATTGGAGATGAATTTTGAAGATGCACTAATGTACTGATTTTAATTAATAATCTCGTTGAATTTATTTTGAATAACTATTACATGAAATAATTAAAGAAAATATTATAGAAGCTATTTGTACAGAAATAGCTAATTTAAATATTACTGAAATTCTAAGGGAAAATAATGACAATTTAAACAGCTGAAACAGGAAGTCGAAGAATTAAGAAATAGTAACAAAACTAAAAAATGAAATGGAAAATATTAAAAGAAAGAATAATCTTACGATTTTTTGGAATAAAAGAGGATAAAAACAAAAATTTTTGAGAAAGTAGAAAATGCTGTTTTAGATGTAATAAGTTGCTAGTAGAAATTGACAAGTGAGGAATATATTTGGACCGATTCCTCGCCAATCTTGAATCCTTAATTTAATATTTTACGGTCATTAAACCAATATATTTATTCTATGTGAGAAGGTTTGGAAGAGCTAAGACCAAAATACGTTCAATATTGGTGTCTTGTGTTTCTAATATTGACAAAAGAAAACTTCTACTTGACTCAAAAAAATTGAAGGGATCTAGTATCTTTATTACTGAAGATTATAGTAAAGAGGCATTATTACAGAGAAGAAGTATTATTAAAACCCATCTGGACACTCAAGTGTAGTAAAGAAACATGGATTGTTAATAGACGGGAAGTATATGCCTTTCTCCGAGATTCTGAAAAGTGAAACTAAAAGCTAGGAAGAGTCTGAAATAAATGCTTACGATAAGGAATTAAAAATCGAAAAGGAAAAGAAAAGAATTCAGTCTGGCATCTCTGTCTCTAACACACCAAAAATCAAAATTATTAGGGAAGGAAAAACGAAACTAATGATTTATAGCAATTACAGAAAAATATTAATAAGAATACGAGAAATAATAATGAAGTGGTGTCTGTTTGTACATATGCGCACAACTGTAGAACTTTAAAAGATAATAAACTTCGGGAACTTTTAGAAGAGATGAAAAATGTAAAATGGCATTTGTAGGATTGACCGTGGTTAGAAGAAACGGGAAGGACTGTATTGAGATAGAAGATGGAATGAAATTTTAACTACAACGGAGAAGGAAGTTTGGGAGGAACTGGGTTCTTAGTGAATTCACATAAGTAAAGACATATAGTATCGTTTAAAGACTACTCTCATCGGGTATCGAAATTAATATGGAAAAGGAAATGGGAGAGTAAAAATTATACAGGTATATGCTCCCACAAGTGAAGCTACAGAAGAAGAAATAGAGGAATTTTACAATCAAGTTCAGACTGCTATTAACGAAGACTTATGTAGATTCACTATTATAATGGGGGACTGGAATGAGAAAGTCGGAAAATCAAACGGAGAAACTGCAGTAGAAAACTTTGGATTGGGAGAAAGAAACGAAAGAGGTGATTAGATGATAGGAGGCAAATAATTTGATGATCATGAACACCTTTTTCGAAAAAGACTAACAGAGAAAATGGACATGGATTAGCCCCGATTACATTACATACACTGGTCTTAACATGCATAAATTGTACAACAAATGTTGACCAAATAAACTTACCAGTGTTATCGGTTTGTTTCGCCAAAGTTTCATAAATTTCATGAGCGTTGTATTGTGTAACCTGAAGATGTCTTAATAATAGGCAGCCAATCCAAATTTCAATCTCTGTCAAGTCATCTGAAATGATATTTAAATCTTTTATTATATTTTATCTCAAAACATTGCTAGCGATCGCGGAAGAGTCTGCTCTCTAGATAAATCTAATCTCAAAGAAGCAATACCAAACAAATAAGATTAGTATAACTTAAAATTAATTAAATGGAAAATTTAAATAAAACACCTATTCCTGAGGATCCTTTTTCACCAAAATAACCGGAGTTCCTAAGGATCTGCAGAAGCAACAGAGCCATCAATGTTCTAAATAAGAAATCTTTGGGTTCCCTCAATTTGCAGTGTGTTTCCATGTTGTACACCTGCAAACAAACAAGAATTATATTCTTATCACAATCCGCAATAATTTAGGCACTCCAACTTGGTCAATTATAACTTTAAAACTCTTACTTTAAGATACGGATGATCAGTGCCGGGTTTCTTTAGTCCTGAGATGAAAGTCTCAAAATATTGAAGTTTCGATTGTGTTACCATCCTGAGTGAAAGATGTGACACAACAGACATACCTGATCCGATCATTAATTCCATAAATGGACACTCCCAAACATGATATGTTAGAGATTTCGTTTGACAAGCGGATGAACAGAATGCTACTCCTGAACAAGTAGGACACGGTACACCACATTTCAACCTTAAATAACAAAGAACAAAACCAATCATTACTCATTAATAAAAGACTAATGTGGACGTAAGGTCTTGATATGTGCAAGTGATAATTGTTTGGAAAAACTCGGCCGCATACAAAATACTACTTTGAGAACGGCAACTAGTGAGAGAAATCAATCCCAATGGGCTCTGCGAAAATCGCAGAAATGGTTGAGCCCCTTCAATTGACGGGTCACAGATATGTACTGAAATTCTGGAAGAGAAATAATTGGCACCATGGGATTTTAAATGGAATATGAAGGTTATACTTATAAGTCAATAAGGCGCCACGGTAGCCGAGCGGTTAGAGGCAAGACCAGTAAAGCTAATAATATGTATTGTGGTACTGGGTTCGATTCCCGGTCTTAGGCCTTGGATTTTATTTAATAGTTAATAAAAGAAATTTACAGTAAAGTATGCTTGCTAGTCGCCTCCGTCCACGACACCTAATTAGCAGTTGGACGTTAAGCCCCGCCTAAAAAAATAGGCGATTACTTTACTTATACGTCAAACAGCCTACAAATCAAGAACTGAACTTTAGCTGAGACAATGACAAGTGAAAAGTTATAAAAAGTTTTCATTCCCTGGAACCAGCCCTGGTCTGACGGAGTGGCTGGCCACCTCTGATGCAATGGTATCTCCAATTGAGACATCTGTCCCAATGTTATGACGCTAGCGGCCGCCACTCATGCGATGCGCACGTCAAACAAACGCAGCATTTTTGGGACGCGCGGTTTGGGCGAGCTTTAAATAAAACATTATTGATAATAACCTCTTAAAACAGTGCAGACAATGTGAACCATGTTTTTCCATCCTCAGCACAGAAGAATACGCCGGTTCAACGGATACTACGGCGCCAACTGGCAGGTTAGCATTGGCTACAATGTAACGTCCTGCTATGTCCGATCTTTTCATTGACAGATTGCTGGATAAACAAGGCACTGCTTTCGAGTCACCATCGTACAATGTTGGTAGACCTATCATCAAAGTTCAGTTTAATAAAACTTCGTTAGCAATTAAATAGTATTGAATATAACAATATGATTTGTAGTAGTAAAATAAGGAATAAATTGATTTTCTGTTCAAATACTACTTGTACCTAAGTTAAAATTAAATTTGCAAAATTGGACCCTAGACGATCAATATTCACATCGATATATAGCACATATTGTGCACGATTGGCCAACCCACACGGGGATATTATTGCACAATAATTTAGTTCAATCAATAAACTTTTATTTATAATTAAATGAAAAATACAAAAAAATAAACAAAAAATACTCCTAGGAAATGCATGGCGTATAGCCGTCTGCAGGAATAATTTAGTTCAAGGCTGACATTTCTGTAGTCAACATGTGGAATATTAAGACAGCAAGTTGTCTGGCAATCGCATTAGTTATAGCTTTAAAAAAGAAGAAGAGAAAGAAACGCAGGTGGATGATGGAATGGTTTAAAAAAAGAAATAAGGAAATTCATCTAAGAATTAGAACTAGTGGACCAAATGATTTTCACAACTGTTTGTGGTTAGTAGATAAGAGTAGATAAGAGATAAGAGTATTGTTCCATTAATTTCCACATCGCCGATATCATCTTGAGATTCCTCTTGCCGTCATCCTCTTTCTGCATGCCATTTTGTGACGTATTTGGGGGTCGTTCTGACTCATGAGAAACTTCATTTTCTCAAAATACCATAATGTTGGTTCTATTAAACCGTCTGTCCCAGTACCGCTTTTTTCAGAACCCTTTGTTCGGTTCATTTCCTTTCTGAAGTTAGTGAAACTAAATTTTTTAACTAACTGTGACTTTTCAGCATCCGGATAGCATTCTCTATATTTAGAAAGCAACTGTTTGTACTGTTCATTTTTTATTTATTTTGTTGCTGTAATCTTTGCTCTTGATATTCCACAAAGCGGGAAAGCTCTGATACACCTCGATGCATTCTAAAATGAATTTTCTTTTTTCATCATTCTCTTTTACTGTAGCCATCTTTTATAGATAAGTCGATTTTGACACCAACACTGTCACGACAAGACTGAACCAAATTGCGCAATCTTTCAATCTGATCTACAGACAATCAATATTATTGGAGTTGTATTTCACACCAAATTTCAAAAAATAAAAATAAAGGGGAAAAAGTCAAACAAAAATATGTAAAAAATATCACTGAAACCATTTTCGAAAAAATTACGAAAGTACGAATTTCACTAAGAACAAGAGAAAATAATCATGTTAGAAAAAGTAATTTTCATTTTGCTAGTCTACCGTACATCCAAAGAAAATCTTTCAAGTTTAATAAAGTAATTAGAAATACTTAACATGTCTTTACTTTACTCACTGACTTCCTTCTTTGAAACCACTGGTACAACAAGTCGATCCAGATTATTCAATAGTTCATTGCATCTATCCACTACTTCTTGATTGTTTGCACTTGTGGCCATATTTTTAGCAACTCCAATGGAAACTTTTGCTTTGTCTTTCATCCCAAGTTGTAAATAGCATTCACCCATCATTTGATATGCATCCGCTCTGTACACATACCAAGCTATAACCTTCTTTAAATCTTAATTTAATTTATATTTCTAACAAGTACAAAATTAAATATTACACATAAAAGTATGCACACAAAATTGGCAAACATAGTTTCAAAACTGATTTTTAATAGTTATGAGCATCGTTACTTTAGAAAGTTCTGGTTTTATTCTTTATAGAATGTTAAAAATAAGCGCTGATTGTTGAAGTAATTGACTTTTTAAATTTTTAGGTATTTGTGAAATTTGATAAATCAATCCAATATGGATAACCCTTCATAGTATTGGTTTTCTATTTATAGTTATTTAAATAACTATAAAATTTTGTCATCTTACATACAGAGTGATATAAGTACATACAGGTGAGTACATTTATAAACAAATACTCTCTAAACATGCGTATAAATTACGAATGTTTGCCTTAATCGAATAAATTTCAACAAAGAAAGAAACGTTATAAAGGAAAAAGGAAACGTGGAAGTATGTTCCCTTACTTGTATTTTTCTGGAAGTTTGTACTTTAAACTGAGCTGAAAATCGGATAATGCTAATTCGAAGTCCTTTGTTTCAAACAATATCATAGCTCGTGATCGTAGGCAAAGTGAAAGGGTTAAACCATCCTCTACCTTTGGGTCAACACCTGAAAAATTGATATAAAGTATAGTAATAATAAAAAAATAGAGCACTTGCCATTATGATGGAATTTAAAATATATGAGGAGACTATCCAAGATATTTTATGAAAATATTAAGAAAAAGTATGAAAAGCTGGGCACAGTATTTTAAACGTCTTTCTTAGGAGAATAAATTTCTTTTTTCAAAACTGTGTTTGCACTTCATCCCAAAAATTAGTAGACATTAGTGTGACATATTCAAGAATTAATTAAAACCCATTCTATAAACTTTAGATAGAATAAACAATCATACAGAAAATATATTGAACAAACCTGGTAATGGTGCTCTAACAACACTTTGATTTGCTAATTGTAAAGCTTTGTCCAATTTGTGTTTACTATAAAAATGGTCTGCTTCTTCTCGTTTTGTTTTAGCAAATGATGCATTTTTACTACGAAATATCTTCTGCACATTCGCTAAAGTTCCACGGACCAGTTCTCTTACCTAAAATATGTTTATGGATAAAAGTACGAAGTGAATTTTAGAATGCAGTAGAAATTTAGAAATAAAAATGAATTAATAACTTACTTCTCGATCATTGTAGCAAGCAATAACTCTCTGTTTATCATTTTTAAGCCCTCCGAATTTAGACAACCAATCAGCTCCAGCAGATTCTAATACAGATTCAGCTAACTGGATGAAGAACCCTCGCTTGTCTGACTGTAAGGTGACCGAGGAACACAACCAAGCATATCTTGCTTCATCCATCTAAAAAAAAAGAAAAAATAGAGTTTTATTAGTTAATAAATAAATACCATAGGAATTAAACGAATGATTAAATCTGAGATATCTATTATATTATTACACAAAACAGAAACATCCATTTTAAACTTCTAGCTTATTATTATTATTTTTTAAAGGACCCATACTTAGACATTTTAATTGCAATAATATGTTTTAAAGCTCACCTTAACATATAAACGTAAATCCAAATAAATTTATAAGTAAACATTTAATAATGTAACATTACTTGTCCATAATAAGAAAGAAGCATGTGAGACTAGATTTGAAATAAGGTCGGGTGGTTATAAAATTAGATTCATGAAGTGGTGGGAACACAGAATGCTAACTTAGGAGCACAAGATACATACATACTCTCTAGCCCTTTAATTTCTTAATTATATGCGCACAAACAAAATATATATTTAGATTTTAGTCAGTAATTCAAATTATAAAATCAAAATAGCATATTTTCTCTATTCATTTTAATATTTAAAAATACCATTCTACAATTAAACAATAACTTAAAATAGTTTTCTTTTTTTGTTGTAATTTCTTGCTAGGCAGTTAGATTTTATTGTTTTCTGCCAATCTTTGATTTACATTATTAAATAAAATTACACTGAACATCGTAATTTAATAAAATATGATGGTGTAACATGATTTATTGTTCTATTCAAGTTCAGATACAAGTTTTTTTTTTATTTAGAAAGAGCTTAAAGTGACCTAAAATGTGAAAAGAATTCTGATTTGCACGATTCAAACAAATGGATGGGAATTGTTCTTTTGTACGCATTTTTTATGCATTATAAACAGTCATATTCGTTTGTGGCAGCTGAAACAATGTAATAAAGGAATGGTACATATAAAGAAGAAAAATTGAGACAATTGAAGTATTGGTCTTCTCTATACCATGACCATACTAGATGCAAGAATGGGAAGGTTACAATCAGAAAGGTAAGGCAATGGTTTAACATATGATTCAATTTGAATTCAGAAGTTTAAGTTTAAAATTATTGTTATATGAAAGAAAATAATTTTTAAAAATTTAAAATAAATATTTATGATTAAATAAAAATTAAAATATTTTTATAAAATGAAACTAACAACAATAAAGTGTATTTTGTGCAATAAACAGTTAAATACTTAGAACACTATAGAACACTGATTGACATAATTTAATTTTGTCCTAGCTAAAGTCAAAAAATCTCACCACTTTTATTCCCATAAATTTTTGCACACTCCCACGAATTAACTTACAGGAACATTTTAACATATTTCACGATGCTCAATATGCATTTACTAGAAACAAAAATTCAAATAATTTTTTTTTACTTAAAACGTTTACTGATAATAAAGGAGATGAAAAATCTAAGAAAAAGGAAATTCCAATCAGTTACGTGGCACTTCCGGTTCTTGCCAATGTTCTTTAGGAATTTTCTACAACTCGAAATTTTATCAGAACATTTAATCCCCTTTAAAATATAAAACACGCTAAGCCACAAATTATAATGGAACAGTACTTGAGAAGGGAGAATACTCTTTCTCTTTCCTAGAGTCCCTTTAACGGATTTGTAGAGGAAATTTTTTGGAAATACAAGTTGTAAACCAATACTATTGAAATGAGGTTAAAAAGTTGAATGAATATATTGTTTGATCCATCTTTAGGAAAATCTTTTTGAAAAAATCCATTTAGCTTAGATTCAAATTGGAAAATGTGATATTTTTGGTTGCTGAATTTTCATTCAACTCATAATTCTAGCAACTCACTTGTACTCTCCATTGGTCAATTGGTATACATTGGTCACACTCAATCGTATATAACAATCAAATGGTCCTTTAAAACAAAGGTGTCAAACCCGCGGCCCCGAGGTAATTTTTTTGTGGCCCACGATGTACTGAAACAAAATGGAAATAGAAAAAAAATATTCAGTAGAAAATAGTGCCTAGGTGAGATCGAAGCTACACCGTATCCAAGATTCCCTCGTTAACCCTTGTAACAACTGTAGACGAGTATATACGTGGCCCAGTGCCTTTCCTGGGGGTCCTTTCGGTGGTTATAAAGTCTGGCCCTCTGAGTGTCACTTAATGTAAACAGAAATTAAATAGAGTATTTTATGTTGTGATGTTATAATCACCAAACGTTTCAGGTGTGTGTGTGTGTGTGAAACCAGTTTAAAGAAAATCGGAAGATCCGTTAAGGGAAAAATATCAAAAAATTGAAAAATCTATTTAGTAAACTTAAGCAGTGCACGACCAATTAGGAAATGAGAAAAAAGTCAGGTCCCCCCTAATCGAAATATTTCTGCAATTGTTTATGCGATTTTTTAGTTTTTGAGATATAACATTCATACAACTGACACATTTTTACAAAAAAATCCCCTTTTTCGGATTCAGTGGACCTCAAACAAGATATTTCCATTGAAAACTTGAAAGTGGAATTTTGCATGATTGCATCACTTTCTTTAGTTAGAAAGAGAAAGAATAAAAAAAACGATAAAATCTGATGGTGATACGTATTTCTAGGTAGGGCAAAGGTAAATAAAATTATGGGAGTGTTAAGGTGACTTTTGATCTTTTGAACTATAATTGGCAAATTGGTCTGATAAAATTGGAGACTTATAAAGGCACTGAACGATGATAAATGCTCCAATTAAAATTATTATTTTATAAAAGAGAATAATAATTCACAAAAAAAAAAAAACAGAACTATAGCAAAAATGGAAAGTCCTTTACATATGAAATAAGTTTGATATAAACTTACAATGATTAACTCTAGGCCAGTTTATGGGCAACTTCCATAATGTCAATCATTGCTACATCAACTAAACATGGCTGGATAATTTGGTTTTATTTTGTCGGTATTGTAAAATGTGCAAATGTGGATTTAGTGGATCAACAACGACAAATAATATTTAATTATTTTGAATTGACCAATATTGAAACTATAAATTTGATTACTTGCTGGAATATTCGTAATTAATAATCTTATTAATTAATTAACAATTGAGTCTTTTAAACATTTCATGCCTATTATCCTAAATCAAGATGTAGTATAGCTAAATGTAGGGGGAAAAAATCTGGCACCAAATTCGCCATTTTAACTACTGTACTTTTTTTTTATTTTCTTTTTTTAAGGCAAATTAGTGAACTTAAACAAAAAAATTATTAAGGTTTAATAGGTGGCGAATAGGTGCTTTAATATTACAGAAATACTTTTCTTACAATCAATTAACCACTTTTTTTTTTAGGAGAAAAATATGCAATGCTTCAGGAATCATCTGAAAAGGGTTTAAGAGTGTCATTTTCTTTTGAATCCATGAAACCATGGCCTGAATTTCGACGTGGCGGTGTTCTAGATCTGGGCTGTCCATTTACTGAATATTATTTAACTAGGGTAGATAAAAATTAGAAAAACAATAACACACTAGTTCTGAAACAGCTTACCTTTTATCAGAGATAAGTTTATTCATTTCTAATCTAGGCTTTAAAATTTTTGTAGATTTCAGCAGAAAAGATGTTTGGAATTCATACAGAATGGCTGTTGATAGATGTTACAGATAATACTGACGATAACCATGTAGAAGGTACTGAAAAAAAAGGGGTATTTAATTAACTAAAAGTGTAACTATATAACTAGTGTTTTACATAAAAACAAAAATTGTATTAATATGATTTAAGGCCAGATATACGAAAGTAATGGAGTGTTACGAGCAAGTAACAGTTATTCACTGCCTGGAAGCTGTGTAAGATTGGTGCAAATAATGACTAATTCTAAAATGGCCTTTTACTTTAACATGTACAGAGTAACTATGAGAGAACCAATGCAATTCCAATTAGACTGGTCAGGTTCTATTGACGATCTGCCGTCTTTATTGACACCATGTTCTAACTACAATAGATCGAATTTTGGAGGAGCTACTCTAAATGCGGCTGTGGTAGTAAGTAATTTGAAATATAATAAAACATTCTATTTATTTTGATATAAATTGAAAAAAAAATTAAAGCGATGATATTTATTACAATTATTTACTAACATATTACTAAAAGTAATCATAAACTTAACGAATGAAAAACGCCTTTAGCCAAAAACATAATTTTAAGACGTGGTTTACCAATAAACCTATTTTTTTTTTGCTGATTAAAATGATGCCATCACTCTTTGGTCCTGCTAGGATTCTTAACACAGTCCGCATTATAAAAGTGATCCGTATGGTGGCGAATGAAGAAGATGTTCGAAAACAAAAAAAAAAACCTAAGTCTTCAAGGATTTTCAGGAGGTTCACCCCAGATGTTGAAAACAGGATTTTCATGAATAAATCTTTTCAATGAATGTCTTTTAGTGTCGAGGTGTGAAGACTCATTAGTCAACTTTGTATGAATCTAAACTAACCAACTACATATTTTATTTGGAAATTACGTATTAAAAAAAGAAAATATATATCAAGGGAAAAGTTTATCTATCACAGCTTATTCCAAAGAGAGACTCCAGTTATTGGAGTATTTTTTATTGCTAGCCAGAAAGTCGCTAAAATTTGAATAGCTGCTTCCCGAATATAAGTTCTGTAAATAATGCAATATAGCAGTTGAACTTAACAAAGAGGTAAAAAGCAAAAATTATAAAATTAATGCTATCTATTGTCATTTTTTTTTTTTTTTTGCAGTTCCCACCTTTACTTGTAAATATTGTATAACTGGATTTTTATTATTTACATTTAGATTTCTAAATTTAATAAAGTTGGATCCGAATTTTAAAAGATAAAAAACATTGAAAAAAATCATAAGAAATAAAGTTACAAAAAGCTTAATCGATTGTCAGTAGCAATCAAACCTCAAACTATTCCATACTTTAATTGGATTTATTCACAAACTCTTCAAAATTGCAGGTTGAATTTCCACATTTATTTGAAGGATTTGATAGTATGTTACACATGGACGTGGACATCTGGCCAAAATCACATTATCCAATTACAATACTATTTGCTGAACAGCTTAATTTTCGGTTAGACTTTTTCATTGCATAAAAATATTTAAAATAGCATTATCTATTACATTTCTACGAGTACCATTTGTGGTCCACTGAATACGAAAAAGTTATTTATTTATTTATTTTTATGTAAACTAATTTTAAAATACCAATATATATTTTACAAACTAATTAGTTACTTTTGTTGACAGAATTAACTTTACAGTAGTACCAAGTTTTGGATGGTTGGTAAATGGTACTGACTTTGATGGAATGATTGGAATGTTGCAAAGGGAAGAAGCGGAAATCGGTGCCACTGGTTCATTCATGCGTGGAGATCGTATGAATGCTGCACAATATACTACGGATACTTTTGAACCTAGGTACAGCCATATTGTTCCAATAAGAATTAATTTGGGATATTTTTAATAAATATGATTGTAAACAATTTTCCTTTCTCCAACCACTGGACAGTTGGGAGTTCTGCGATGATGTCACATTTATGAAACTGATTTTGAAACAGTTGTAGATGACCGCTAAGTGTGTATATGTTTTTAAAGAAAGATCTTATGGACGAAACATATCAGAAATTGATATCCTTTATCTTGATCTTGATCCAAGATACCATGTAATTGATTTGGGAAGTTCTATTTATTGAAAATGGCTCCTAATAAATTCTTTTTTCATTTTTTCTTCTTATAAGGAACAGTTAGAATACTCACGGCAGAGTCAAGAAGCCTCTAACTCAAGACAGTCGTATCAAAGGACCCAACTACCTAAAGCGCCGATTACACAGGGTAATGGAGGTTATTAATCCCATATGTCCCCTCTGTAATTAAGGTAAAATGGAAATACAGGAAGCCTCATACAGGAATAATGCAGACGGATGTCGTCACGAAAAACAGTACATCATGAATTAAGAATAGTGCCACTATGACAAGATATTATCTACGACAGAATACATTATAGCATTACATACATGCTGATCTATAACTTATATTTGTAATACTCTTCAAAAAATAATTTTTGGAAATATTGACTAAACTTATGGCAGCAAAACAATGCTAAATTTCACATTAAATTAAATTAGCTGAAATGAGCAATAATATATACATTTTTCTTTTCTGTCATTTTTTTAGATTACAGATATATTAAATCAAAATCGATTATAATGTTAATTATAATAGGATGAAAAAATAATAGCCAATTTCAGTCATCATATTTATTTATTGTGCCGCAGTATTCACTTAGTGACTTATAATCTGCTCATAATTGATTATAGTCAACTCTAGACTGCGTATTAAAAAAGTCTTAACCCTTTCCAGCTCGATGATGCCATATGGCACCACTAATTTAAAATGTATTATTTCATGCTTAATTTTGGTCAAATGATACAATTGGCATCATTTTAGTTTTCTTTCATGTCTGTTGAGGCAGCACAAGTCGTGATTTTTACATTTTTGTATTTTGCATTTTTTCTGTGTAATAATTCGATCCTTCTTGACCTCATATTACGGTTTTCCTTATATTGCATGCAAATGTTTTGTCTGGTTTACAAGGAATTCCAAGAAAAAAGAATGTCTCATGAGTGTATCTTTTTTGTTTAGATCGGCGGTACTTTTCAAACAGCCACCTTTATCTAGTGCGTATAACATATTTCTGTTACCATTCAGCCGATTAGTATGGATTGCATGCGCAATACTATCTCTTTTAGTTTCTCTTATTTTGGCAATAGAATTTGTTTTAACCAAATACAAATCTTTAAGAGCATATGAACAGCAAAATGTTGAGCTAGCCGATCTGATTACAATGGTACTTTCTGCAGCCTGCCAGCAAGGTATTAGAAAATTAAATTTCATGTAATTTCAATTCGGAAAAATATGTTGCAAACTTTTTTTTATTTGTTTCACTGACTTTTCTAGGAACTGAACTCATTCCAATATCTATGCCGGCTAGAATAACAGTATTTCTATTTTCATTAGCAGCTTTCTTTTTATATACCTCCTATTCAGCAAATATTGTTGCACTATTACAAAGTACTGCGCCAGTGCTTAAATCATTGGAAGACATCACAAACAGTCATCTTGGTATTAAGATACAAGATCTTCGGTATAACAAAAAATTCTTTAAGGTTAATTATTTTTCTTAAAGGAAAATTTGTGTGCATAAAAATTTACATACCTAATAACTTTCTTGATTATAGGAGACCGCTGATACAAATATTATTAATTTATTCCAAAGGAAGGTAGAACCATTTGGTGATGAAGTGTATTGTTTGCCAGAGGAAGGTATGCGACATATGAGATCTGGAAAATTTGCATTTTTGGTTAGTTCTTTACAAAGCAAAAATATCTTTAGATTAACTTATCAAGGAAACTTTTGGTAAAAATGTTGGAAACAGTTTTAGCCTTTAATATTAAATCTCTTACACATCTTTTAAAAGATATATCCCGCACAGGTAGAAGCAAATGTTGGTTATAAAATAATCAGCAATACTTTTGAAGAAATGGAGAAATGCGGCCTGGGAGAAATGAAAATGTTCTTCAACCCTAAACTGAGCATACCATTAGTCAAACGATCAGGACATAGAGAGCATATAACCAGAATGTATGTGCTGTTTATTGGTTCAGAAATCATGCTTACTCCATAAGAAACATAGATTTTATTTACTTTTTTTTAAGCAATCAATTTAATAATGATACACAATTCTTCTTCAGGATTACCAAACAAAGGGAAACAGGACTTTTAGAAAGAATACGGCTTTATTGGTTACCACACAAACCGCTATGTGAATCCAAATCAAGCGTTTTCATAAGTGTTGGTATTGCTGACTTTCTACCAGCTCTGCATGTTTTCTTATATGGGGCAGCAATTACAGTTGGCGTGTTTATTTTTGAATCTGCCTTCTGTTATGGGTGGGTACAACAAATAATTTATAATTAGTAAAGTGAAAAGCATTTCGGGGATTAGCTAAGTGGTAATCCGCGTTCAGGAACCGAAGGTAGATAGAGTTCGATTCAGCAGCTACTCACTGACTGTCTTTCCATCTCTTCACTAAGACTTCTCTCACCGCAACACACGTAATTGTATTTTTGAGAAAATCAGAACTTGTACGGATACAATTGATTTAAATATACACGTTTAATAATTTACGAAAAAAATCGATACAAACTTTTAGTAAAGTTGCACTTCGAGTAAATCGATTTTTTTTTTCAAATTTGCACATTAGTAGTGGTACCAATTTACGATTATCGTTTTTGAGTCTATCTACCCACTACAGAATTCACAAGCACAATTCGTATAAACTGCTTGTTCATGTTTAGAGGATATTAAAAATTATATCCAAAGAAACCTCAAAAAATTGCACCATCACGGTACTTGCTCTTACGACAGGTAAATATTAAATTAAAAAAAAGGAAAATTGACTAAAATATATTACGAACACCGAAATTTACATTATAAAATGTTTCTTAACACTTCCTACAAAAAAAAAAAAAATCTTTCGAGAACAGTAAGACGATTTTTCTCTTATGTAATTTGAAGTGGCTAACTCAAACTTTAAATATATACATAAATATTTATAAATATATAATTATTTGTAATAAATATTTATCAAAATGAGAATAATAATTTATTTTTTTTTCTAGCAAAAAGATCTATGTGCTAAAGAAGAGTCAACTAAAGAATGTCCGAAAAGTAATTCCATCTTACAAAATCGTGCATTAATTTTTTTTAAACCCATTTTTGAAACATAAACTTAGTAATGTATTAGTTAAAGTAGAAATAAAGTACATTTAATAACGATTTTTTTTTTGTGTTCAAAATAAAACCTAAGTTAGAGCTTTGAACGTGATACCTCACATTAATTTCTACTTAAACAAAAAATAAATGAGACTGATTGATAAAATCTAGCTAAGAATTAGCCAGGAACACGCTCAAAAACAGGATAATTTCAAAAATTATTGAGTTTATGAAAGGTTAAGAAAAAATAATAAAGTTTTTCTTAATGACCTAATACCTCATAGTAGTTTCATGTTAAACAAGAAATAAATGGAACTGATAATGGTAATAAAATAAGTTCGGCTGGAATGGGTGCCGGGTCATGTGGGGATTGAATGGAATGAGAAGGCTGATCATCTGGCCAGTAATGGATTTAACACTCCTTTCATCGGTCTGGAGCCTGTCCTGGGGATCACCAAGGGTTCAGTTCGTGCGGCTCTCAGAGATTGGATCTGGAGGGAGCACGAAAAGAACTGGGTGATGTGTCCTGGGGTTAAACACAGCAAGACTATGATGTGTAAGCAAAGAACCAAAGAGACCCTGCGCGCGCAGGTAGAAATCAGATTACTCTGATTACAGGCCTATTCACGGGGCACGGAAGGTTCGGAAAGCATCTGCGCAAGGTGGGGCTTATTAGCTCGGAACCGTTGTGCAGATTATGCCAGGAAGAGGAGGAATCGGCCTCTTAGCTGTTGTTCGATTGCGTGGCCGTCGAGCGTTTACGCTATGAAACCTTTGGAACGCTGAGGCCGAAGGAGATAATAGCGCAAAAAATACTAGTAGGGAAAATACTCAACCTCTTTAGGAGGGGAGGGTTCGCTTACTAGAACTAAGAAGGCCACAATAAGTCTTTTGTGACTGCGGTGCCATGGGGCGTAGGTCCCGCCTCATCTATTATTCTATTCTATGGTCACAAAATAACCATTTCAGAAAAAAAAATGAAGAAAATCATTGAAAGTAATAAATTATAAAAAATAGATCCGTACTTTCGAATTCTAAGTATCCTAGCCGTTAATAATTCCATTTAATACAATTAAAAAAAAGAACTAATTTTACCATTTTCTTTTTGATTTGTTTTTTTTCCCCCATTTTGTAAGGACTGATACAAAAAAGATTTATAACCTAAAACTATTGTTTAGACAGGAGGTAAGTTAAATATTTGCACAGCCGATGTTACCCACAATTCATATAGTGAATGCCTAATGATATTTACTTTGAGCTCTACTTTAAATATATATTTTTAATCAAAATTGGAAACAAAGTACACTTTTTTTTAACTAAAAAAGCAATATAAAGAATTTAAAAAAAAATACAAAGGTAGGATTCCAAACCTATAAATAAGAGACAAATGAAGCGTAACAACAACACGTCAACCATGAATTACCTCTTTCTTTTCCTATTTACAGCTTTACTCAGTTTACATTTAGTCCATTCACTACCAGGGAGTCTCATCATTAACTTTTTTGATCAAACTCACATAGATTCGATCACTATAATTAGCTGCGTTTCTTTAGGTAATTTTTTATTTGGTATCAGTTTAATTAAAATAAAAAATCTACAGCTCTGTAATGTGATAATCAAGAAAAGTTATGAGTACTTCAAGTAATTTTAACATTCTCTTAACCCTCGAAAGAGACGTATTGCAATAGTACAGATTTTCGCCCAATTAGAACTCGATAAAGTTTTTTTTTTTACACAGTGAGTTGAGTTAGTCAGTTGGTCTGTAGAAAAATATAATTTAAAAATCGAAAATAGTAGATCAAATAAGTCGTTTACGTGTCAACACTGAGTACAAATTAATAAGGTAAGGGTCAAAGTTGAACCACCGGTAATGCCACAGAATCAATTAATCTTTCAAATGCGATTTTCTCTTAACTTGATTGCACAGATGTAGATCGACTTCTTTAACTAGTAACATGCTCTCAGGAATCTCCATTTTTTTGGACCTTTCTAGGAAAGAAGCGGTTGTAAACCTCTTTTAAGTGTGATATTGATTGTAATGAATGGATCTATATCACTTTAAATCACTAGGAGTAAATGAGCTGAAACAATTTGAACTTAAAAAACGTTCCTGAAAGAGGTTTTAGCAGGTGATAAATCAGTAGAATAAATAGAAATTACACATTAGTGAGGACCCCACTTTTTTAAACTCCGGAGCCTTTATAAAATCAATTTTCTGAAAAAACGCGTCAAGCAAAATTGATAAAAATTACTTATAAGTTTTTGTAGATCAGTTACTATACTTTTTTTTAAAGAAAGCTGTTGTATTACTTTTCGGCGAGATAGTTTGAAAACTGATGCTTCATTTAGTAGCCATTAATTACGGCTTGGCGTTTGTCCATTTACAGAGACCATTACAATATCATTCTGAAATGATTACATCCTAAAAATAGTGTGCCAAACGGTAGATAACAAAAAAAATCTCTGAATTTTCCATTTTTGCGGACCGAACTCATACGAAACAAAAATAATATACGTTTGAATAGATGACTAGATCCAAGAAACGCAATTTTATTTATAGAAAAAAGTAATGGTTACGACGTTTCAGACACCTCTGGTGTCCTTCCTCAGGAACTGGAAAAGAGGGTTGGGTTTGTGTTATGATTTTTAAATACTACTTTATGATTATATTATTATTTTTATTGTACTCTTTTCTTTCGCAGAAATAAATTTGGTTCAGCTCAAAAATTGTGCACAATAAGATCAATTAGCAATTTGAAAATTTGGCAAGATCCATTAAGACAGATATTTTCATATTCGTGTAAACCGATAGTTCTAAATATTCGTTAATTTTCAGAGCACAGGCGATGTTATAATGAACTAATCTACATTTCAGAAAAAAAACAGAATAGAACTCATCAAAGTTGAGTTGAGCTATCACTTAAATCATTGAACAATGAAAATAAAATTTTTGAAAATTCCGTAACTGGGAACAGGATAATGCGCACATAATTGCTGGCTATAAATGAGAAAAAAGTAACTTAAATAATTTTTTTGAAAATTCCATAAATTATTTTAAATTTTTAGGAAGAAAGTTATCTGCTTTGAGAGAAATCACTGCTGGAGGCCTGCAAGTGTCATTTTCATGGAAAACGATAGATCCGACACCTAAACAAAGAAGAGGAGCCGTCTTAGATTTGGACTGCCCAAAGATCAACACAATTATTGCAGAGGTAAAATGATCTTAATTTTAAGTTAAAATTGCAGTAATTCTTGTTTATAAGTAAAATTGCTTCTACAACTAAAAATTTCGTAATTTTCTTTTCAAAACTATTATGCCGCGAATTTAAAATATGTATAAATATATATTTCTCAAGAAGTTTTTACTAATAATAGATAAGTAATCCCCTGTTTTCCATACGGGAAGCACTAACTAACTTTACTATAAACATTTTTTCGACATAGAAGCGAGCTATTAAAAAAACAAAACAAAAAACTACCTACAGTCTCAACTTGAATAAAACTAAAACAAAATTAACATTTTTAAAAGTATTACTTTTCCTCGCAGATCAACAAAGAAAAAATATTCAATACACACACGGAATGGTTAGTAATCAACAGGATCAACAGCAAATCTTCCTACTCAAAAAAAGGTGAGTGTTGAACTGATGAAATTAACTGTAATCAATTCAGAGGTAAGTAGAGATACGATAATCAAAGCAACAATGAACATTTCTAGGAAACCTATACCTAAGTGAAGGTGTGAAGGCTATTTCAGCAAGCTACGCTCTACCAGGAAGTTGTGTCAGATTCGTACAATTAATACTTGACACAGGAGAAGCGTATTATTTTGATATGTACAGAGTTTCTATGTTAAGACCAATGAAATTTCAATTGGATTGGGCTGGCCCATATGAAAGTTCACTTCCAAATGAAATGACGCAGTGCGCAGAACGAAACAGGTCTAATTTGGAAGGTATTTTCCTGAAAGGTGGATCTTCCGTAAGTTATATCTTGTGTTATGTTATTGCATTTTTGAATACATGCAGTATTTGCAAAATATCAAGAAATAAGAGGTTCAGAATTTAAAATGGTAGGTAGGCATAAATGTACTTTATAAATTTAATAACCGCTATAATTTTATGTATTCTCTTATGTAAGTTCTTAAATGTTTCAATTATTTCTATTTGCTGGAAATTAAGTTGGCAATTAAACTTAATGGACCAGTAAAATGAAAGAGTCTACTAAAATAAATGACTTTATGCAATTTGTACGGTGGGCAAAAGAAAAGAAGTATAAAAACTACAAAAGCTTGTAAATCTATAACCAGTTTTAGAAAACATTCGTAACTATAAAAGAAACTACCAAATAGGTTTTACCTGAGCTATTATTAGAAATAAATTTAAATATTCTTAAGTAGACATTTAAGATATAAATTTTACAATAAAATTTCTAAAAGATTTTTCGGCAAACAGTCTTACGAGTGTTACCGTCTAAGTAAGTACTGGAGGTATCTAAACAGTTTGAGAGTATACGGCATCAAATTATTAAATTCTTAAGGGATCTTATAATTTAATTATAGATAGAAGATGAAGAAGAAAAGTAACTAGGCAAAAAAGATATTTAGCGAATACTGCTTACTATGCTTAATTTGGATTAAGCATTAATATACTTAAGCATACTAGTTCTGACTGCCAAGAAAATAATTTTGTAAAGTATTTTTAACAGGTGGTGCACAAGGAGCTAATCGAGAATTTTGATAAAATTCATAGGGATGATGTGCCAGAGGTGGACTTCTGGGCTATGGTGCACTATCCAATTGCTAAATTGATTGCTGAACAACTGAACTCTGTGTAAGCAAACGTTTTTTTACTTGCCTAATCGGTCAATAATTTTAGACTTTGTAAATTAAGAAGACACTTCTTCTAGATATACCTGCATCGAAATCCATCATATTTATTGCCGTTTTTCTTTTTTTACCAGATTAGAAATGGTTTTAATGGATGACTATGGATACCTGACTAATGGTAGTTTTGATGGATTGATGGGACTGTTGCAAAGAGACGAAGTTGACTTTGCAGCCACAGGATTAATAATTAGGCACAGCCGATTTATTGCCGTTCAATTTACTGCAGAAACTTTTGAACTTAAGTACGACTTACACCAGCTAAATAAAATAACAGTACCTAATTAAATAATATAGTAATTCATATTCTAATTTAGGTTTAGATCGAAATTGAAAAGAAAGGACATACAGGCAAAAGTTTTTGAAAATTCTGTTAAATTCAAAACTCAACGTTTAATAAAAGATCAAGAAAAAATAGAACGAACTTTAACTAAGAAACTGAAAATTAGCTGACGCTACTGCCCCAAAAGCCTATCCAATAAGAGAAATAGTATAGATATATAACTTCAAATTGTAACAACATATCCTTTTTAAAAGCAAACTTTCAAAACCAAAATTACGAACCACTTACTTAGGTAAATTCGAACTATTAGTAATAAAATAGGTTGCTTATTTTCGGCAAAGAGAAGCATTCAGAAATGCAAAATGAATTGTTTTAGCTTTCAGTGAAAGATTACATTAATATTTACTTCATTAGCTCGAAGTCAATTAAATTGGAAATTTTATCACCTGAAACCACTCATAATTAAGATTTAGGCCTAATCGTAATAGTGCATTCAAATTGGAAAGTCACTCTGGAAAATAAAATACCGCAAACTTCACAGTTGCTAAAAACGTTCTAATCAAAATCAAATCTTCATTTACCATTAAAATATCTTTAAAATAATAAATTTTCTCACTTTTTGACGAGTTTTCCTTAAATTATTTTCTGGAATGAGGCTCTGCGATTCGTCCTGTTTCCTGGAATCCCAAACGATCCAACAACACCAACTTTCACAATTAGCCACCTCAAAAAAAAGTTTAATACGATGATAGCCATTTCTTGCATTACTTCTGAAAGAAATACATGAATTAGACCGCACTTGGTTTGGATAATTCCCTACATGGTTACATTTCGCTCCTTAAAGTACAGGAACAAATGCAGCCGCACACTAATTCAAAGCAATATATAAGTGAGAATTTACACTAATTTGATACATTTACTGCAGAACAGCCGTTATATCTAAACAACCGCCTCTATCCAGTGCCAGTAATATCTTCCTGCTACCATTTTCACAATTAGTATGGATCGCTTGCTGTTTGTTGTCATTGATGGTTACGGCTATTCTTATTTTGGAATACACTTTATCTAAACATATGCCAGAACAGCCTTACAGTCAAAAATACACGACAATGGCCGATTTAATTACCATGGTGCTATCTACAATTTGTCAACAAGGTATTTTAATTAACTTTTACTATAAAATTTTAGTACAACGAATTACAAACCGAAAAAGTTATTTGACCTCTATTATTCAAAATGAAGAAACTAATAATGCAATAAAACCTACCTAAAATTGACTCAAAGTTTCAACAGTTGTAATACACTTTGTCTTGCAGGTACAGAATTAGCACCAGTCTCTTTGTCGGCCAGAATCACTGTTTTTCTGTTTTCATTGTTTGCCTTCTTCTGCTTCACATCCTATTCAGCTAATATTGTTGCACTTCTGCAGTCGTCAGCTCCTATATTAAAGAATTTGAATGATATTACGAACAGCCCTTTAGGTGTAAAAGTACAGAATTTAACTTACAATCGTTTCAACTTTAGGGTATGTATTCTAAAAATAACATAAACAAAAACTGATATTTTATCTTGATAATCGTACCTACATACTCCTAACTATGTAAACGCGAAATGATATCATTAATTTAATTATAACTATTAAGAGCATACAAAGTATAGAAATAATTAATGTTCATTACTTTTGGTGACTGATTCATTATTTCAATAGGATGAAAAAACAAAAGCCAATTTCAGTCATGACATTCTCTTGAATAAAGATCATAAGCAAGTAAGACAGAGAATACACCAATTTAACAGTAACCATGTAAAAGTATCATACAGACAATAAGCCCTGAAGATGTCCTGGTTCCTAGGTCGAATGCTCGGGCCACTAAATAAATGTCATGACTGAAATTGGCATTTACTTTTTCATCCTATACAAATAATTATGGTTTCTAATTTTGGTTTATCAAGAAAACACTTTTTTCAAAAAGGAAATAAAAATAAGTTTTTCCCAAGGTTATTTAAATACAAAAATTGTTGGAAATCCTCTAAAAGCTTTTCAAGAGACAACTTTTCTTAGAAATGACTTTTTTTTCCAGGAAAAGTAAACAAACGCCTCAACCTTAGTAGAAGTGAACAGTGACTAATTTCAATGTAAAATGGCAACCAAATAATGAAATGATTATTTTGGACTATTCAAACATTGTTTTTACATATATTTTTCATAATTTTAGAGTGCAGTAGCTGAAGATGTGATCAACTTATATAAGAAGAAGGTAAAACCACAAGGAGAGAAAGCTTATTGCGAACCCATTGATGGCATGAAACTGATGAGAACTGGAAAATTTGCTTTTAGTGTAAGAGAAAACAGACAATGAATATCAAAAATATTATTAATTGGATTATTATCATCAAAGAAAAAAAAAGCTTGTCTTCATATACTTATGCGTAAACATCACCATTTGTATTATCTAAAAACTAAACTAAGTTTGGAGAGTTTTTAGAGTATTAGTGTTCTTTCTTTTAGATAACAGTGTCCATATTGAACAATGGAGCTGCAACTGGCTCCTAACAAGTGATATAAGGGCAGCCAACTTAACACAAACCTAAAATTATACAGTACAATTAACCAGATGATAATTTCTTATGAGTAATACTTATATTAATATTATATATAATGATATATAATAAAATTTGAAGTTCCGTTCTAAAAAAAAAATTGTCCAAAAATTGTCGAAAATTAAATTTTGGTATCACTAGATTCAGAATATTCTTTTCTACTCAACCGACTAGATTTTATAGTTCCAAAGCGAGACAGATCCCTTGAAAAAAAAAAGCATCTGAAGATACTGGACAGAAACTAAATGCTTTTGTGAAACATGTTCTTTCACTGAAACTGATCATGGCTGACTACATTTCTCCAACCTGTTTTCTGCAGTCGGATAAAAACATCTGATCTTTACTCTACAAAGTTATAATGGGGACAAAAATTTCATTTTGACTAAATAATGTTCTTCTTTGGATAATCTTCTCAGTGATTTGGAGGTTCTACCTCATCCAGCACATCTGATATTATCCTCATTCACTCCTTGCCCATGGGCGAAAACAATCAATTCGGTGAAATTGAATATTTGGAATTTTTAGCTCCTGAAATAGAACCTAATTTTTTCTTGTTACAGTAATGATATCCTATGTTTCGACGTCTAAATGAGTAAACATATAATTAGATGATGCAAGCTCTGACGGTAAGCTGAATGAGAAGCTCACTAAAAATATTAACTGAACAAGAATATTACTCAACCCAAACAGAGTTTTATTCCGATTTTTTAATTCGATTCTCACATTTTTAACATAAATTTTATTAATTTAGGTAGAAACAAATCACGCCTACAAAATAATAAGTGACACTTTTGAAGAACACGAGAAATGTGGGCTAAGTGAAATAAGGATATTTTTCATACCTAAATTGGCAGTAGGAGTAGTTAGAAGATCTGGCTACAGAGAGCAAATCACACGAAAGTAGAACTAATGTTTATTTCAAATAAAAGTAGTTAATTTTTTTTAAAATTAATTAAAAGAGATTTTAATTTTAATAGAGTTACCTGGCAGAGAGAAATCGGACTTCTGTCAAGAATAAAATCTGTGTGGTTGCCTCAAAAACCTCATTGTGAATCCGGTACATCCACATTTATTAGTGTAACCATCGAGGATTTTATACCGGCTCTTCTTGTATTTGCTTACGGTGCAGTGGCTGCTTTCTCTATACTTGCAATGGAAAACGTTCATTATTTTAGGTATTTTCATCGTATTTTACACTCTAATATGAGTAAAAGTGATATCTTAATGCACATGTCCAAATCTTTTCAGGATCAAATATTTTTCTAACGCAATTGCAACTGACATTAAAAAAATACAATTAAATCCAGAAGTAATGATAATAAGAGGAAAGCACAAAGGCAAATGAACTAACAAAAAAGAATTGTGGGAAAAAATCCTTTAAAACTTTTAGAAAGAGTGAAATGTAATTAAAAATAAATAAAATTATTTAAAAAAGAACTTCAGTTTTTGTTAGCGATTCCTGTAAGAAAAAACTAAATTAGAGATGTTAATAAGAATTATCACAAAAAAAGGAACTAAGAAAAGAAATTGTAATGTTGTAAAGTGCTGCAACTAGCGGTAAAACTAATAACGATTATTCATATTAAAGCAATCTATATCTCAATGAAATAAAAAATAATTTTCGAATCTATAATTCGTACTTACGAATGTAAGTATGCGGAGGAAGTGCATTTATAAACATGTTTTTTTAAAAATTCTAAAATAAAATGTTTTTAACAACACTATACAACAACTGTTTCATTTTTATCACAAACTTTGGCCCATGAAATTTAACAAATTAAATTTATCCCATTAATATAGGAAATTGCATAATATGATTAAAATTACATAATATAAAAACTTAGGGTAATAGAAATAATTTACAGAAACTTAAGTGCACACAACATAAATAATCTTCCTAAACTATACAGTAATTACGGATATGTTCTTTCAAAGAAAGCAATAAAGGCAAAGAATTCAAAATAAATAGATAACACAAGAAAAATATATTCTATAAAATTTTTTTAAAGCAACGATAGTTTTTTGTCCCATGGTTTGCGGATAAATGAGCCCTTCTTAGGAGGAAAAAAATTAAATGAAATGACACAAAGCTAAATAATAATTCGGGCAATCAATGAACTGTATAGAACTCCTCATAATACTGGTTATCCTAATCAAAATTAACAACATTTCTAAAATAATTCTAGCTCCTAGTAAAGCATTTTTTAAACATTTTCTCACTTCACTAAGGAATGAAGTAAATTAATAAGAGTGTAATTAATTTAAACAGATTTGGAAAACTTGTACAACTCTATAAATTTGTATCTATATACTGTTGCTAAACAGTATCTTTTAAAAAACGTAAATCCAATGTTACGAGCTTTGTTCGTAAATACATTCAATTATGGTACTGCTCGTTGGGCTCCTTCCAGATTATTTATCTATGATCAAAAATTTTCTTTTTCCCCTAAAATGTTCTCTTCCTAAGAAACCTCTGAAAGCTCACTTTCCAGAGAGAGACGATAACGATAAATCACAGACTTGAAGCCGGAAGCGCATTTAAAAAAAAAAAAAAAAAAAAAAAATTGATAATGTTTCTGCAGACATTGCCTTAGAAGTTGACGAGCCTTAAATTACAATAAAAAAACTTATTCATCTTAAATCTTATAATAATCAAATAGTAATCTTTATTTAGTAAACAGTATTACTTTACATCCTAATTATACTTTTTTACTAAGTATAAGACGACATTGTTTAATAAAGTAATATTTCTTCAATTATTACAAACCAATTGCTTGTGGGAATACAATCAAACTTCAGTGCGTATCGTAGGAACTATTTTTGAGTAATGTGATTTGAAATTAAAAATTTACACCTCTTTGAGGTACTGCAGTAAACACTGGACTGGCCAAGATTTACGATACTTAGATTAGAATTACTTTTGACAATTAAGGTGTACATAATTACAAGTACATAATTGAAATATTGAAATTGCTAAAAACAATAAAAGCAGATTAATAAGTTTACAATATAAAAATTGTAGAAACAATATGACAAAATGTTGCTCACTGGAAAATATTTTTGTTTTCAATAAAATAAAAAACAAAATGGACAATTCACGCAAAATTTAACGTTGAATTATAACTTAGAAAAGAAAAAACTTACTATGTTTATGAAGTCCAGGGTAAACTGCTCTTCTATAATGAATGTTTATTCTTGAAAGTCCTCATGGATTCTAACGTTGGTTGTTGGGTACTAAGGTTCTCTCATCTTGTCGAAAGAGTTTTCTGGGAGTAAGCTCCAAAATTAACAGCAGCAATTTCGAATTACAGCCCTCCTTGATGCAGAGTACCTTAGAATAGCAGAACCTCACTAGAATAGTATTTAAGTCATGAATGAATATTTTTGTATAACATGGTAATACTCAAGAGTATAAGTGGTTGAGGCGTACTACTTAGGATAATATAATACATTCTTATTTTACGAGGCCAAATTTGAGACTGAGTACAATTCAGAATTACTTTTAGAAATTCAATTGTAATAACGAAACAAATCAAATGTTATTGTGGGTGTCAAGATTATTTGTGTAAAGATAAAAGTAAATCGACAACTAAATATTGCTGAAGAAAAATACTATATTTATATAATATACAGCCAAAGGATGCAGAAACGAAGTGTTCCATATATAGAGTGATCTGATTAAGCAAAATCACCATTTTTAGCAAAAACAACCAATAAAATTAATGAAAGGTAAATTTCCTAAGAAGAAACAATTATTTGGGATTAGCGAACCCTTAGTCAGTCTCATTTCCACATAACAATCAATTACTCGCACACATTTATCATTTTAAAGACATCTATAATAGTGCCAAAACACTAATACTTAAAGCAACCTCAGTAAATTTTTTAGGTCTCAGAGGCTTTATAACGTACAGTCTACCACTACCTTTTCAATTTGCATCATAAAAAAGGTTTATACCCAAGTTCAGGAAAATGGTTACTACATATTAAAACGAATTTTGCAGATGTGTTTGAAAGGATTTTTAAAGTCAACAATGAAACTGTAAACTGAATAATGGAATTGAAGTCGAATTACATTATGATAGGTTGTGTGTAACCTATCAATCTGATGCGAATTATTTGTTAGAAGTCAGCATATGATGAAATGTAACGTTTCATTACTGAACAATGTACAATAATACACTTATGAAGCCCTGCTGAAAATGTGGTTAGGTCCGCAGTACTGAAGGTAGCACTATAATTTGATATACTTTTTTATTTTTATTTCATCCGAAGTAGCACGCATGTTTTTTATATCCCTAACCAGTTTTAGACTTTAATCTGTCATCAGCGGTAGGTTTATCAGTTTAATGTAGAAACTTCGAGACTTCATCAATGTTTCCGTCTCAATCCATACATCCGTACATGTTAAAATTCGCAAACAAGTTTCCGATTAAAACTGTATTTCGAAAACTTTAAACGATTCTCAAGTAATTCCTAATTGCTACTTCTCCAGTACAGATAAAGTACAAAAGTTTAAATGTACACATCAAAAATTGCTTTTAAAAATTTAGTATGGTTTAATATTTGTAAACGTATAGCTCACTTGCAGGACACTCCAACCAGTTAAGTAGTATTGGTGGAGCGTACAGGCGTAGCGTAGGATATATCATTCAACAGGTGGACGGCTAGAGTACGCAGGTGTGAGAAGGACGCTCTTGCCGCCCCACCACCCGCCTCCGACGGGATGAAGGCATAAGCTGTGGCCGCCTCTCTCTCAGTCAGTCACCATCGTCCGACCTCCGCCACAATACACCCATGACACAGTAGCAAGTAAGTATTTACCTGAAATCACGTCAACTTTTTTTTTAAAAAAAATATTTAAAAGAGCAAAAGAAAAGCAAACATCTGTAAAAAAAACACAAAAAATATTTGTGAATTTAGTAAATTAATACAATGTATTTTAATCTTCCGCATAATTAATTTAATGTTAAATATTTTTCTGGAATCTACACTTATAAAATCTTGGCCTCATCATACAAAATGAAACATTTAGCGGAAATAATAATAGTATAAACAAGTACAACTACCATACTGAATTAATTACATCTAGCTATCCACTTAATAGAAAACAGATATTACGAACTTATTTCATATGAAAGTGAAGGCAAACTTTTTCTACGAGTAAACAGGGAATAAATCATATAATAAACTATAAACATAAAAAGCTTTAATAAAATAATCTTAAAATTAATTTTTTTTAAAGCAAATATAGTATGATTTATTACTGTTTATGAATTATGATGGAATTTAAATGAATGGATCTTAAAAAGTGATGATTTTTTTAAGAGTAATTTTTAAAACAATTTCTTTAATGCGTTTAGCTTAACGAATAAGTTACAGGTTTTGGGTAAGTTGGTTACTGGTTCTTCGTTTTGGTTTACTTTTCTTATTACTATATAATCAAGAAATAGTAATATGAACTCAGAATATTTCAAAATATTAGGAAAAATGGGCATCAAAATAGTTTTTCTTTCAATATTTTACAATAAAAACTGGGCATAAAATCCTATATGACTTTCTTTTACTGTCACAAGCACTAATTTCTGTTTTTCTTCCCAAGTTAACGATTTTAAAGTATTTAACAGCTTTTGACTGCACACAAGTGGGAAAAAGAAAAACCGAAAGAAGTTTTCTTTGCCGGAACCTACTACATTTTCAAGAAGAAAAAAAAAAGTTTTATCCGTACTTAATATTTTCTCTAATAAAATCCGATTTCGTATTTTTATATATTTTCGAAGTGAACCATGAGAGATGTTTTTTTTTTGGTAAAAAAAATTCAACATTCACCTCGGATAAATCAATCTCTTAACATTGCTTATTATTTATTATTTAGCAAAAGCGGATCTGTCGTTATTCATCATTATCCAAAAACTTGTACCTGTTTTTGGTTCTAGAATAAAAGAGGTTATTAGGTACTAACTAAATCTTTTTGATTACTCAAGCAGTTAGCCAGCAAAATTTAATGAAATCAATGAATGAACATTATTTAAGCTGCTTTCGAGAAGATTTCAAAAAAGCTTATCCTATAAAGTAGCACTTTCTATTTCCCAATTTTCACAACTTTGGAGATGAGAGATGTATAATGTTACTACTCTATGTAGTGAAATACATTATTTATAAGAAATACAATAGAAAGAGGGGGTTTTAGGCAAATCATTGGACTACCTGTAAGACAAAACACGAAAAACAAAAATTTAAACAATTAAAGTCACTCCTCCAGCTGAAGAATATCGTCCTAAATATAACTATTGTAGCAAATCTACCAAACAGAACATCCGAGTTTCAGCTTTCAGCAATTTGCCTTTTTGGGGTATTTATTTAAATCAAATTTCGTAAATTTGATTCACAATCGTATTTCTTCCTTACACGGCCAGCATGAGGAAAAAAAAGATACTCGATTGCAAAGATTAATAATAACCTAATGCAATTTCTTCAACAATGGTTGACTGACTGCTCTGCTATCTTACAATTATGTCTGCGTATTTGTCACTTGCACTGAGTAGAGCGGGTCAAAATTTGCAGGTGGATTGTTGCTAGAAACAGATTACATGTTTCCGAGGAGATAAAAGTTCTCCTTCTTGTGATTGTCGCATCTAGGAAGTTATACGAATTCTCTCAGCAATTGGAGACTAGGCAGCCTGATCAATCAATCAAGTAGTAATTTGGAACAATAATAAAAGAAAAGTATTTACCTCTAATTTAAACAATTTATCATACATTTAGTCAAACAAAAGAATTTATGTAATTGACTCGAACAAGTTAATAAAAAAGTTACTTAAATACTTGAAATATAAAATGTATTTTTAAGTTACTATAGAATAACAGTGTCTAATCTACCACGGGAACCAATTCCTCTACACATTATTGTAATATATAATTTTTACTCCTTAACAGCCAGCATCTTTCGTTAAATACTAAATTACACAGTAACCAATTTTTATTTACAATTTTATGTAGGTTGAAATATGTCACCGGAAGGAAGTAATTTTGTTTGCGTGTACTAGACTTGTTTTTATTATTTCAGCAGCAGACGCATAAAAAATTATTACAACCGATTGTACACTGACTACACCGCACATATACGTCGTCCTTGATAAGTTAGAAATCCTGATGTAGAATAAAAGTTTCTATTAATATTAATTGGCTACAATTTAAAATAACCTCGTAATGAAAAGGATTTTAGACATACTAAAGTCTTCCTAAAGCAATCAATTTTTCAAAGCGAATGATCTTTACATGAGTTGGTGCCAAAAAGCATTACTTCAAGGATCAAGAGATTTTCTTGCAATTCTGAATTTTAGTAAAATGTAGATATACTGCAATTCCAAAAGTATTGTATTTTGATGCAGTCAGTGGACCAAATGTAAGCAAATCCGTTGAAATGGTTACAGATAAAGCGAAAAAAGTTAAGCTAACCGTTTCACATTTTTTATTTTTTCAAATTTGGTTGGACAGCAATTTATCTGACCCTCGCCAATATAAGTATTGCACCCACACAAGAAACTAAAACGACATTTTAGAATGAAAGTTTACGGAAAATATTTATAGCCTTTTCGAGAAAATGTATTTTTTTTTTTAAGTGAAAAAAAACTGTAAAATTATTCGATTGCGCGTTTTTTGTTCACTAATTTTCTTTCTTTTATATATGGAAAAGTAATCTATTTTATGTCACGTTAAAACGTGCTCGACTGAAAATTCGGTATATCGGATTCTTTTTAGCACCATTTTACGCAGAATTTTTTTCGAGAATATTAAACATGAATATAAGAGAAACAATCTTCCACCAATTAGTTACTCTAGAATATTGGTAATTTACTTTACTGGACTGAATTGATGGTGTTATTTGATAAATTAGGATGAATATATCTCTAACAAAAGTCACTGTTACGGACTCAATTATGTATTCGTTTATTCAAGACTGTTGGTCTTGGAATTATGCTCTACGTGTTAAACTGGATTTAAAACAAAACAAAACAAAAATAGACAGACCCTAATGAGGAAGGAATGGTACACATAAGTAATGTAAAACTTGTATATTATTAAATCTTAGTAATAGTACTCATCTTTAAAAACCAGTACAGCACAGTTTTAACATAAACATACCTAACACATAACACTTTACTCTTTTTACTCTTATAAAATAATTATAATATCCATAGCGAAAAGATGCGGTTTTTTTCTGATCTTACAAATCAATAAAATCACCTATTTTCTCGAGGCACTACAACTAATGAAGCGAGAAAACTTTTTATTTAAAGTTTAAGCGAAGTGTTCAGTATTCTATTAAAATCACTTTTTATATTGAATTCATTAATGAGATTTTTTTTGTGAACTCATTCTTGGTAACTAAACCAATTACAAATCAAGTTGACCCATCCTGCCGTTTTGAGTTCGCTGATCACAAAATAGAAAAGAAATCATAAGAAATGGAATGATTGGTTTTTTTTTTGTTTTTTTTTTGGCGCATCAACAGCTGAGGTCATTAGCGCCCGGAGCTTTTTCCAGTGCACTGCCGGCCTCCGGACAGTGTTCACTCGTTACAGACAACACTGTCCATCACCGGACAGTGAGCTGTAAGAAGCTCCTAGGAAGAGAAAATCTAAGGGTCAGCTGCTGGATTCGAACCCGGGACCTCCGCGTGGGAGTCCAGTATGCTAACCTCATAGCTAATCCCTTCCCTAGAATGATTGGTTTTGCAATCCGCCTTTCGTCTAAACTGACAATATGGTTGACATTGATAGAGGTAGATGTATTTAACACACACAAAAAAAAAAAACAAAAATAATAGGCAAATTTTTCATATTCATACCTCAAATAAAGTCCCAAGCCAATAACTAGAATCGTACTCAGAATTTTCTCAACTGCCCTTAAACTTTGCGGTCCGCTGATCAGAAGAGCACTGATGTTAGATTAAATCTGTAAAAAAACGCAATATTTTGTCATATTAATAATTTTTAATTCTTTATAGACCGCATTATTTTAAAAATTTGTAATACTCTCTTTTTTGAAACCTGAAGTGCATTATTTATAATGCACACGCTTCAGCGTAACTACTACAAATTACAATTCAACGGTTGTTCTTTAAAACTTCTCTTTTCTGTCTTGTTTCACAAGAATTATAAGTACATGGTGGCTAAAAATTTAATCGTATTATTTTTTTTCCCCCCACACTAGCAGATTATATCGCAGTTTTGGTCTAACTGATAATACTCGTATTATTCAGTCTCATACTATAATGACAGAATTACCTTGATGTAATTTTATTTGGTGCAATGTATGTAGATTTTTTTAGATTTTAAACGGGCGGGACGGGACCCTTGCCCCAGGGCACCGCAGCCACAAGAGGCTTATTGTGCCTTCCCTCTAAGTCTAGTAGATGAAACCTCCCCTTCTAAGAAGGTTGAGGGCTTTTCCTACCAGTTCCTTCTCCGCTATAATCTCCTTTGGTCTCAAAGGCCCAAAGATGTCGTAGCGCAATCGAATAAAAGGTGAGAGGCCGTTTCCTCCTCTTCCTGGCACAATCTGCACAACGGTTCCGAGCTAATAAGCCCTAATTTGTGCAGGTGCTTTCTGAACCTACAATGCCCTGTGAATAGGCCCGTGATCAGAGTGATCTGATTTCTGCCCAAGCCCAAAGTCTCTTTGGTTCTATGTTTGCACAGCAAGGGCATAACACTCCTGCTGTGTTTGACCCCAGGAAGCATCACCCAGTTCTTTTCGTTCCAGATCCAAACTCTGAGAGCCTCACGAACTGCACCCGTGGTGATCCCCAGGACAGGCTCCGAGCCAATGAAAGGAGTGCTGGCTCCATTCCTGGCCAGTAGATCGGCTGTTTCATTCCCCTTAATCCCCACATCAATTCTAACCGTACTTTATTGTGCCGAGCCAGTAGTTCTGGTGCAATGTGTGTAACGAATGCTTTGAAAAAAAAACACCACACGATATGAGAAAAAGCTCTGAATTAAGGAAATACTCAAAATTATGGGAAAAATATCAATTTTCCAGTTCACTAAACAAATAAAACATTATGAAATATAATCTCTTTTAGCTAGTACGGTTTTTATCCTCAAGAAAGCAAATAACGATACTGTAATAAGAAATTCTGATCAACTATTAACCATTGCTTTTTTATTTTACTCATTGGTCCAAATTTCCTTCAATTAATCTTCTGTTCAGCACTTTCCCTCTACCATTCCTCCATATAATTCCGTTTCATTTTAATAATTCAAGTATTACTTTCTGTAAAACTTATAGTCGAAATATGGATACAAGTATACAGATCTAATGTTACTAGAGACTAAAATTTATTATGAACCTAAGGTTGGCTTTCACGACGGAATAATATACTGGGAAGGCAAAGCATTAAGCATAAACACATATACCACCATATTGTTGTTATTATTTTATATAGAGGAGGGAACAATCCTCACACCCTCTCCTTTTCACCCATCATAAAAAATACTTCAATGAATTTAATAAAAGAAATTTTTACAAATGTAAAATATTTTCCTTATTAAAAGTATCTTCTTAAACTGTTTCGAGCAATTTGAGTTCATTTACTCTAAATTGAGATAAAAATATTTAATATTTGCGACATTTTTTAAGAATGAATTTAATAAAAAAAACAGCATACTTGAAATTCAGTCCCAACTTTCGCTGATCTCCCTTCATGATTGACACAGAATGATTACAGATACATCTGCTGATGTTAGGAAAGGATGACTCATCATTGAACAAATTCTTTGGATGATTCTTATGATTACATTTATGGTAGCAAAAACCTGTAAAAATATTTGAGGTATTATATTCTCAAACAAATGAATACTTAAAGAGAGGTATTTCTTCCCAAATAAAACATGGATAAAATGAATATCATTCAGGAATGGCTGAAAATGCTAGCAACACACACACACACTCACAGGAATACCTTACTAAAGACAAAAATAACGATAAGTTGATACTTTTCAAGAACACTGTTATCAAACCCCTTTGGAAAATAAACAAATAATTTATATTCAATGTTTTCTTTACGGTTTTCTTTTTTTAAATTTAAATGTTTTAATTTTATCCTAAAAGAGCAGATTGTTATTTGAAATTTGGACGCAATTTAAAATAAACATTTAAGAAGGAATTGACTTAGTGCTTAGTGTAGAGTTTCTTACATCTCTTTGCCCGGTGATGAACAGTGATGTCTTTAGAACTGTCCGGAGGCTGCCATAACACTGAAAAAGAGACTATATCAAAAGTAGATTTAAATTGACAAAAAGTTTGAAGAACAGTCACGGTATAATGGTTAAAACAGGCGAAAATGCCTGTAAGAATTAGATATATGAAAGCATTTCAGTGAACAAGAAAGTTGCGAGACTAACCGTAAATCCTGCTATGCTTTTGCGATTTCCACGAAAATAGTTCCTATGGTTTTTTAAAGTTCGTATAATAGTATTCCACCTCTATTTGAAACATCTGGTATGAGCCAATTCTAGAAAAGGATTGTAGTACACTTCCCTTTAAGGTGCCATTTTGTAATACGGTCTTACACCGGGATAGGATTAAAAGAATCAGATTTGACGCAATAATTCTGAATTTAAATAAAATTTATTTATCAGAAGTATAACTTTACTGAATATGTATATATTTCGGTTGTTTGCCAATTTTCGGGAAATATTTGCAACGATCTTCTAACCTTGTATTATACATAAATTAAATATACATATATTAAATAAATGGAAAACCTATCAATATTGTTTGAACATATAACTGGAAAAAAAATTCATTTTAGAGCAGTTTTTGTGGTAGAAGTGATATTAAGTCATTTTTGTGTACTATATTCATTTTTAATTATTCAACTTCAATTTCAATAGAAAACATTAACAAAATTCCACATCAATTATTTACTACCAAAAGTAATTTATGATTAATTTCATCTCTACTTGATTAAATTGAATCTCACCAATATTAAAGTTAAGATAATATCTACGTAGGTAGTAAATAACGTGACTGTTCCGAATGCTAGTATACCACTAATAAATTTGCTTAGATTCAAATGAAACTTGAAAATCCAATACTCAAATGTAAGTTTAACCTAATATTATCAAACTGTTAATTTTCCTACAAGAAGTTAGTAAATTAATTCCACCAAATTTTACTAATAATCTTATTATTAAGCAATATGATATTCTATTAAACTTACATATTCCACACACATTGAAAGTTTCCAGAGATTATGTCCTTTTCGACATCAGTTATTGATTCGCTAAAAATTTCACAGTGCTGAAATCATATTAAAAACTTGAGAAATCTAAATTTCAAGCTTAGAGAAAGAATTAAATCGTAGACTTGTACACAAAAAATTATTTCTTGCATATAAAAAAAGCTTTTATCAAAGCAGCAATTTTCTGAAAATCTAAAAAAGTTGAAAATCCATAGATGAAATGATGGAAAAATGGGTGAAAAACAGTTTTTTTATCTATAAATAATACTTTTAACCCACTTTAAATAAAATATGTTTCAGGAGAGCTTACAATATACTGAAATAACATTCCAGAAGAGAACCTAACTTCTTCCTACTACAAAAGTCCATTTAATCGTATTTTCCAGGAAAAATGTTACAAACTATGATTGTACGTGAGAATCAATGTTTAATAGAACGATGAGGAAAAAAAAGTGGGAAAATCCACTTAGTTAAGTGGTACTTTTGGTTGATGGATTTCCATCAGTAATATTTAAGAGGAAAAAATCAAAACTCGAAGAGATTAGTTTCACGAAAATGGCTTAAAAATATCTTCATTATTCATGGACCAACTGACTTCTCTCTAAAAACCACCTAAAAAATTAATTTTTCTACAAAAATATTACAAATATATGATATAGGTCAACGAATCCATAATTTATTCTAGAAATTTAAAGCTGTATTGACTTACTCAAAAGTTAAGTAAAATGTTGAAAGACCTAACGGTATCTTTCCATTTAGTGACATCTTCCCATTACATGAAGTATCGTTTTTTTTTTTAAAGAATTATAATTATAATTACCGCTAAAAAGACTTGACAATTCTTACAGATAGTGATGACTACCAAATCTCACAAGTGGTACGTTAGGCATTCCGGTGGAAAAATAAACTACTCCTGGTTTATAGAGTTTATTTAGAGATAACCGTACTCTATTATGAACAGTCTTAATTATGTGGGATTTTGCAGCCATTACATTTACTAGTTATGTATACTGCAACTACCTTGATTCCAACTTGTTAGACAGAATCAGTTTATCTTTGGGCTGTAGGTATATTTACAAGTAACAATTCCTAAGGCATTTTAAACAATAAAGTATTTAACACTAAACCACTTTCGTTTACAATAAACTTATAGTGATGGTTAAATTTGAGTAGTCAGTAACTTTAGGCGAATTTGTTTGTTACGTGTTTATTGTTAAAGCCGCAATAACTTCCTTGGATTGTTACTTTTAGTAATCCTGGTTTGCTTAGATTTCTTGGATGGAACAAAGTGCATATTGTATTTTAGAACGTTGTAAGTGAAATATAAAATAAAAAAGCAAAGAAATTTTAAATCTAAATTGAGACCAAGTAGCTGTCAGTTTTCTGACTAGTTTAGGACTTTAATTCATCATCAGAGGTACATTAACTAGTAGAGATTAAATGAAGTCGCAATAACTACACTAAACTAATCATTCTACTTCTGTTGATGGATGAAATTCGAAACCAGTTAGGGATATAATGAATATACGGTGCTACGACGGGGGTCACATCTAAGATACACAGCATTACGATTTTCTTTTGATTTAGAGTACTTATGTTGATTTGAACTTTTATTCGAAATTCTTTCAGAAAAATTCTAATAAAAGCTGAAGCAAAAGTAAGTTCCTAACTAATTAAAAATTCTCTAAATTTGCAAAAAGTTTAAATACAATAGACTTATAATATTCTATTCGTTTCTAAAACAATAAAACGATTAAATTAAATTATTACATTTTTTAATAACAAATAAAATTAAAAACAAAAAAATACTTCGTTGATCATATTTCGTTGATTTTTGCACTGGCCATGTTTCTTTTATTGTAAGTAAAATAACAGCCTGGAAAACCCTTTGGTTAACTAATTTAATTATCTCATAAAACTTATTGAAGTTCAAGAACACAATGGTACTTTTTTCCCCCTACTTTATCTTTGGTTAATAATCACACCTGAAAGGACTAAAGTAAAGTTGTTTCTTCTTGAGATACGAAATAAGTTTAAAACACATTTCAAACTCATCTAGTATTTGTTGTAAAAGAGTTTTTATCTTAAAGAAAGTGTGTTATCAGAATAAGGTAAGTGAAGTGTGAAAGAAAGATATGTTTTACTTGCTTTTGTTTCTGAAACTACAGAACAATACAAATTGGAAATAAGACCTAGTTTGAATATTGCATAAATATTTCTGAGGTGTCCTAACTTTACAAAAGATCTTATAACGGAGTGAAAATAACTTTATTTAGGCTTCTTTTGAGGAAAAATTCTAGTGTGAAACACTTTCCTTACTTTCCTTTTTTTCTAATTTTCAAGTTGGAGGTGACAAAGTTTATTCATATTCTATTTGCTCCAAATTTTCAGTAAAATATTAAGTTCACTCCTAAATTTGTATGCCGTCCCTAGAAAAGTTTAAACTTAAATCTTCTTTTACTAAGAAGTTTGTCAGTACTTTGTACAGCCTAGCATTGTCATAAAGTAGTATATTTTCTCTGTTAATCAATATCGATAATCCATTGGTTATTACAAGTAAATTTTAAAGTTTAAAGAAGGCGTGTAAATTGAAATTGTAGCGGAAAGCTTGGGCAGGGACTTAGTGCTAGTTGCTCAAAAATGGCTGTTAATTGGGCAGTCAAGCATAATTTTTGACAAGTTTTCTGGTCAAGAATTGCCTTCGACAGCTGTTACCTGAAGAGCAGAATCGTAGAGAAAGGACTCCTTCATACAGCGGTTCCAGGCATATATTTTAATAATTATACCACCCTCTTTAAATTTATCTACATCCACCTGAATAAGTGTAAAAAACAGTTTTTCCCTTTCTTTTTGATTAATTTCGTAGGAGGCGATTATAAGTAGCAACGAATTTACAGTATTAAAGGATTGTGTAAATTGATTGATTCTTTCAAACTCCGAAAAAAGCAAACACTGAAAGTAAAGAGGTAATACTTACTCTTAAGAACGTAAGAAACACTAACTGATGAACAGTAAAATTTCCTGCTGAGATTTAAGAAAGATAGAGAACGCTAAGGTCTTAAGTACATTAATTCAGGTTATAATAAAATTCAAAAATGGTCCACTTCCTTGTTTGTTTTGAATTTTACCAAATAAATGCCTTATTATAAGCGATTTTTTCTTATTTTTAGAAAAGTTAACACTTTAATACTAATCTATATTCCTACGCAGAAATGGAGTAACTCATTTCCTATAAAAAGTAATAATTAAAATTTTACAATAATTTTACCTGAAGAAAATGTAAAGTTTCCTTTATTTTGCTCTTCAAATTGGCCAAGGACTATTCTTTATATTATTCTTAATAATCTCCGAAACAAAAATCACCCTAGTCACAATTTTTTTGAGAAGAGTTTGTCAAACTACAAAAATTTACCTTCACATTAGTGTAAAGACAAATAAATGTTAATGATATAGAATATAAGCGATAGTTTCTTAATTAAATAACTTCTGACATTTAGTTGTAAAAATATTTGTCTATGTAGTGTTGTAGAATAGCGTTTCAAGTTTAGGGCAAAAAAGGGTCTTAGAGGATATGTTGGCTGAAAGGCTTAAAATCCCTAAACGATTTATTTGTGAGGTCACGGTAAGCTTCAGTATTTGTGCAGATTGGGAGTGTGTGGACAATTTTTACGAGTAACTATCGTAAAGATTGTGTAGAGATTTGCTACGGCTTCGCAAAACCCGATGTTTCTAATGTATATTTATGAATGTTAGGGTGTGAACGCAATAAAAAGTTATAGTGGCTGTTAAGATATCCGTTGAGATGATGCCAAGATTCGTGAAAAACATAAACACCACTTCCTCTGATAGGATGACGAAGTTTTTTTTATAAAAATGAAATCTTTTTCTAGCCTAGAATATGTGTACAATGTCAATGCTTGTGATTGATAACCCACAGGCTACAATGAACTAGAAGATATACATTGCACAACTTTTAAAAACATAGACAGCTTTGAGACCAAAAGAGTAGTGAAAATACGACTGAAAATTAGATTCTGGATTAATCTAGAAAGCATTGAACAGTCTTTCTAGATAAACATTTGCCCACACATAAACTGTAGTTGTTTGGAATAAGGTTGAAATTTTTAAAAGATATCACACCTTAATAATAGTTAAAAGCAATTGATTCAATCAGATTGTTTCAGTAGTCTTCTAAGGTCTTGAAGCCTTAATTGAACCAGATGGTATGTTCCCTCAAATAGGATGCCTAGAAACGTAATGGTGGATGAGATAGCAAAAGAGTTCTGCCTTAGTCCTAATTACGATTGACAGATACTTTCCTGGCAGACCCTACACAGTTTAGGCACTATGGCATTTGCCAGGAAAGTTCTTTTTCAACGATAATTAATTATTCGGCCCTGAAGAGTGATGAAGCTGGAACTGTAGCACGGCGGTTCATATGTAGGTCAACATCTTCTTGATAGAATGAATTACCATCAAATAATGGTATCGTGAACTCCTGACAGAGAAGAAGAAGAAACCTAGACAAGGTGGTTCAGTGATCTTAGTACTTATCAGGGCTGTTACTTTAGGTAGTATGCAGAATATAGCGTTGGGGGAGCTTAGAGTACCTCTTAATTATCTCCTAATT
Source organism: Rhodnius prolixus (assembly GCF_049639745.1). Classification (NCBI taxonomy): domain Eukaryota; kingdom Metazoa; phylum Arthropoda; class Insecta; order Hemiptera; family Reduviidae; genus Rhodnius; species Rhodnius prolixus. Next base: position 4,087,868 of record NW_027411583.1, on the reverse strand, counting down.
CTAGTTATTTATAATTTCTAGAAAGATTCATTTTCCTACTAAGGAACTAGTTGTGTTTGATTACAGATGCGAGACGATAGGTGGGAGGATGAGGAGGAGGAGGCTGGCGGAGGAGGCGGCAGCGGAAATGGGGGTGCGGTCGTTTTACAGGCGGCCAGGGACACCTGGTCGAAAAAAGTGGAATTCCTCCTAGCCGTTATCGGATTTGCTGTTGATCTTGGCAATGTGTGGCGGTTTCCTTACATCTGTTACCAGAATGGTGGAGGTAAGTCTTCATTTATCTAAAACAGCATAACATACGTATACTTACACCTGAAGGAGCCAGCTTCTTCTTTAGAGATCTTGATACTCCATGTCTCTTCAAGTAACATGAACTTACTTTAATTCTGAGTTCCCAAACGAACTAACCTGAAACAAATAAACGCAAATATTAACTAATGCATTTATGTAACATATATAAACTTAAATATAGATATATATAGTCAAGTTTAACGTAATCTTTTAAGCTCTATTTTATCAATTCACCGAAATAAATGAACTACAGAGAAACAACAAAAGATATTTAATGAAAATATAATTAAGACATTTTCGCTTTTGGAACTAGTTTCATTCTCTACGCAACAGAATGAACAATCATCAGTATGACTTATTCAGTGAGTTCCTAGCAATACAAAGTTCTCGACTCATTCTGTTTGGAGAACTAAGCGCCCTTAGTAACTTAATGGATTACTGCAGCTACTGGAATTAATTACAGCTGTACAGTCATAATAATTACAAGATTAGCTACAGTTAATCTGCCACGCGCGAAGCAGCACATTGCATTTAAATATTTTTTCTATTCACTTAAGAAAAAATCATGATATTCTGGGTTTAAATAGCCATTTAAAACCTTTAAACATTCCATAAATAAATAAACTAACCGCTGATAAAAAAAATAATCAAGTTGCGTACTTTATTTTCGAATCAACTTCAAGAAATCGTTTAAAATAAAATCAGAAAATCTTTTAGTTCTGAATTTGAATCCCAAACCAATATTAACAGCCTCTTTCTCTTATTTATTTTTACGCTCTCATTTAATACTTTTCCACCTTTGCGATCATCTTTTAATTTTTCTTCTTCTTCCTATTCTTATTTTTTAGCAGAAACACTTATATTAAATATTTTTCAATACTTTATTATTTAAGTAAACTTTGTTTCTATACTTAGTGATTCTTATTAAATTGTTCAGTTTATTGGACCGACCAAAGATCGAAAATATTATTAGACTATTAACAATGGTTACAGATTTTTCAACTATGACAAAAATAATTTGTGATCGAGAACAAATAAAAATTAGAAATATAATGAGAATCTTTTCGAACTGAATCAACTCAAGCAAACGAAAATTGGAGGCTATCTGGAGATTTTTTTTAAGTGACTGCTATATGATTTCTTTTTTTTGGAATCATGTTAAAGTTTATTTCTTCAGTTGGTTTTAATTTGAAATGATCTAAGAATACATGAGAGACCATTAAGTAATGCATTCGTTACCTTATTAGCAATTAAAAAGTTTCAAAAAAAATACTAGTATTTAAGTTTTTTGTCCTACATCAGGTACTTAAGTTAGTTTACAATTTTTATTCTTAGCACTTAGCATTGTTTACAATTTTATTCTCATTCAATACTACTTTTGGGATAAAAGCACTTTTCGGAAATTATATTTATTTAAAATAACACGTGTTGTATCAAACTAGACAAATTACATATTTTCATATACTCAAATGCAAATATAAAATACAATTTTTGGAATTGGTAAAAAAGAAGATACTTAAAAAGATTAACCATACATGTTCTAGATACTATAAAAATATTTGCTACAACAAAATAAATTAAGGAGTAGCGGTTTTATGAAAGTGAAGAAACTTTATATTTACATTATATAAATTAATGTACGAAAAATTGTGTTAATGTTTAAATTTTTCTTTTTTTTTTAAGTATTATCTTTTTAACATTAGGCACTTATATTTTCTGATTCTTATCTTAAAATGCTGTGGAAATATACGAAAATTTTCATCTTAGAAAAGTTTTTTTTTATAATAAAAAAGCTTCACTTTCATTCTTAAAAGAATTTCTGTAATGACTCTTAGGCTATAAACTCGAAAGAGCTAAATCTAGAAGAGAAAATAACATTTTGCAAGGAGAATAATGGGTAGTGTAAGGGAGGGCCAGTTGATAACAGAGATGATTAAAGAGTTTATGCACGAGTATACCTGTTGTCTCATTCATTAAACCATCCAGTTGGATCTAATTATCTAAAAACTACCTTAAAAGCAGAAGACATTTGAAAAATGGAGATATAAATTTGAGATACAAAACGGAATAAATACAGTAAACCTCTACGATAATTATATAATTTTTAACTACATTTTTTGTAAATCAATGTTTATTTAATCAATTTCATTCAAGCAGAATAAAAAAAAAAAATCATTGAATAAAAAATTAGATTTACTGATTATTCTAAATAATCTATTTAGAAAAGTAAAGAATGTTGTTTCTGAGTCAGTAGCCTGGTATTCCAACAAGAAACACAATGCGTAAAGTAACTAGAGGGGTGACAAAGCGGCAGAAAAGACGGTATTAGTATAAGAGATTTTACTACAAGCTTTTGCTACAACTACGGTTCATGTTGGCAATTGAATTACTTAAAATCTGGAGGGTGCTATGTTTATAAAAGAAAGAGACAAAAACTGCTAGCTTTCGTTTGTTCATTTTCTGTACTAATTTAGTATAGAGTAACAAGTAATTTCAAAATCTGGTGAGAGACAAGCTAACTTTCTCATTCTACAATATAGATAATATTATTGTCAAACTCTCTTTTAACATTAAATTTAGTTGAAAGCCCTAATAACTTAGTAAAGTTTTATATATAAAAGAAACAGAGTTTGTAATTTAAACAGTTAGCAGACCAAGTTTAATACGAATCATTGCAATCTTTTTTCGTGAAATTACTAAAAATAAATAAATAACTATACCATAAAAACCGTACCTCCTAAACTTTTGGAGAAAAACAGGGCGACTGTTTTCAATAAAAATTCGTACAATAATAAAGAAAAGAAGAACTAACGCACCTTCCTCAAAATCTTCATTCCAAACTCCTGAAGAGGTTTCAAATAAAACTGATTGGTTATAATTGACAAAATAAATTATTTAGAATCATCGAGTAAAAAAACAATCTGCTGTAAACAGTCACATGTTTTTTCTTTCCAGTCTACAAATGTTCTATAATATTGACTTATATACTAAACGAATATCAATATATAACTAGGAGTTGTGCAGGGCGATAAATTACCCTTGTAGGTAGGTAAATTTATCTACTACCTTGAAATCCTACTGGTAAATGTATGTGTTCAAGTTATATTTTCCGTCAACATTCTTTTCTTCAAAATATTTCAAATAATTCAGCTATTTGACAAGTAGTTAAATAAAAATTGTCATCCACTCATAATAACTATTTTATTAAATGTTTTCTCACCAATTATGTTAGTAAAATAATGCCTAATTTTTGAGGCAGACCTAAATTAGAGTCGAAAGCGATTAGAAAAGTACTTAACTATAAATTCCTCCATTAATTAACCAAAAAATAAAATCCAAGATTTAGCACGGAAATCAAAACCCCAATATGTTATAGCTTTTTGGGTCGAGTCTCGCCTCTAACCGCTCGGCTACCAGTTATATAAGATCGCAATTGTGAAAATTTGTAATTCTGGCAATACTTTTTATATATCTTAACATAACAAAGGTGGAGAACTCCTGAATAACAGAGAAGTAGCACTTCAGGGAGAGCTTAAAGGTGTAGAATCATGACATGCCCACATTTAACAATGTCGAAGAGAAATATTTCAAATGAAAGATGCAATTTGCTAACATGATTACATCTTATACACTCAACAGCAAAAAAAAACCTGACACTTAATATTTTTTATATTAAAAGCTGATTATCAGTAATGTGTTTGTTATTGTGGGTAATCTGGTTATTACAGAGAATGTAGGGTCTTAGTCCATTGAACTAATCCCTTCAGAATTAGTAGGGCATGAGATAAGACTCAGATGTGGCTTATTTGTCTTGAGGCTGCTTTACCTGACAGAACTCTTCTAAACTGTAAGCAGGTTTTCGCACCTTTAAAGATCTTTAATTTATTAACCATGCCTCTTCTGTCATTAATAGACGTGTTTTTTTAAATTTTGGTCCAGAATAAATTTTGGTCTACGAATGTAGACGTTGCCCGAGCTGATGCCTTGGCAAGAGAAGGTCGGAGCGTCCGATCTATCGCAGAAACCCTTGGAGTAGCGAAGTCCACCATTAAAGATGCACTCCGGCGTTTCCGGGAGACTGGCAGTTACGAGCGGAGGGCTGGCAGTGGCCGACCAAGGGCCACAACTGAAGTTGACGATCGATTTATCACGCTTTCAGTATTAAGGGACCGCCATTTAATTGCTCCTGAGGTTCGGAACAGGCTTCAAGTGGCGCGAAATACGCGTGTTAGCTCGGACACAGTACGGCGGAGACTGAGGGAGCGTGGACTGGAAGCAAGACGCCCCGCGACAGGGCCCCAACTCCTGGAAAGGCATCGTAGAGAAAGGGGTATTATTTGCCGACCAGCATTTTCATTGGACTGTAGTGCAATGGGGAACAGTTTTATTCACAGATGAGTCTCGCTTTGGTCTATACCACTCAGACGATCGAGACAGAGTGTGGAGACGATCAGGGGAGCGATTTGCTCAATGCACTCTTCGCGAGTCACGATCTTTCGAAAGATCAGTTATGGTTTGGGGTGGAATCAATTTCCACGCCCGCACTGAACTGATTTTCATTGATAATGGCTCTGACTGCTCGGAGGTACATTGAGGAAGTGCTCCTAGAGGCTGTGATCCCGTTTGCTCCATTTATTGGTGACCAATTCATTTTGATGCAGGATAAAATGCTCGCCCACATACCGCCAGAATTGTTACCGAATACTTGAAGCAATTGGGAATCACAGTTCTGGACTGGCCTGCACGAATCCCGATAGGAATCCCATAGAACATTTGTGGGATAATTTAGGAAGGCGTGTTAGACATCGTCATTCTCCTCCTAGTGACTTTAATCAGCTCCAAATTGCTCTTCGTGAAGAATGGGATGCTCTGCCGGTGGAGTACGTCCAAAATTTAATTTCATCAATGCCTGACAGGGTTAGGGTTAGGGCCCTTCGCTGTTGAAAAGGGAAAAATACCCGCTATTAGAAGAACATCCCTTGTCAGAAAACCTGTTAAAAATGAAGAATAAAGTTTTAAAAAAAATGTGTTTATTTCTTATTTTTACTTTATTTTATAATTTTTTGTAAATAATTAATAAAACTTATTCATTTGTGGCAGATTTTGTGTAAATAACTTATAAATAAACCAATTCTTACCATAAATTAAAAAGATTAACGTATTTAACAAAATTATGAGACCAAATCTGAGTGTCCGGTTTTTTTGCTGTTGAGTGTAGTTTCACGACTATGGTAAGCCACTTATAATGAGACGAACATTTTTTTGATGTACCTTCTCACAAGAAATTATTTATACGAAAAGTATCATCCAATCAGCAATTACATAATAAGGGCACAGTAAAATTATAACACAAATTGTTACATAAGAAATTATTAGTATATATTAACTTTCTGATAAAAAGGTTGCAAATTTGTCTGAGAAGAAGCGTTAAATTATTAAAAGAAGCAAATCACTGAAATAATATATAAGAAAGTGTTGCCCTAATATTGATTTTAAGAATTTAATACTTCCTTTCAAAATGTCATTCATATAGTCATTATTAATATTCATTCTTTAAGATTTCGTGCTTCAGCTAATATTAATTGGATTAAAAAAGATGATCTTAAATGTTTATTTTTAACTTATTGAAATTGCAAAACGAAATAATCATGATAAATTTTATAGATTATGAAAAAGAAGAAATGCTAATTAATAAATTGTATGTTAAAACGAGATTAATTTTACTTTTTTGTTTTATTAACTAGTAGCGCAATTTAGATTATTGTGATGAATGAAAGAAGTTTCAGTGGAATCCATTATAAGTTACTACTATTGTCTTAAGAATTATTATTATTATTATTATAATGGAGAGATGAAACCTACTTTATTCAAAACCCCAATCGCCTCTCATTCATAATCTCCACTAAAAGTAAAACCAATTGACTATTTTCAGGGGAAAATGGTAAATTTGTCTTTAAATTTTGCCCGCCACTTATCTGTCCTTTAAATGAAAACTATTCATAATAAGAACCAGTCGCACGATTCATAACAACAAAAATATTAGTAAATTAATTACACTAATTTGTCCCATTTCAACATACTACAAATATAAATTAAACTACTTTCTAGAAATAAAACTTTTAACAGAGTGATAAAAAACTTACTATGGATGGTGATGCTGCAATTTAACTGAAATCGGTCCCCGGATTCTAATATGGACGTCCACTTCAAGTTTACAGCAATTTTTCGATGAACTTTCAGTTCTTTCTCGTTGATATTCATATGCCTGCATTTCTAAAAAAAAAATCAATTTAGAAAGAATGACACGGTTGTAACGTTTCTTATAAGACGAAAATTGAAAGTAAAAATGTTAGAACAATTAAAATTCATTTAAAAAAAAATAAATAAAATAAAATGAAAAAATAATAGTTGACTAAAAAAATTTAGAATAAATATTCATATATTTTTCACTTTAATCCGTTTTATAGACAAAAATGGAATGAAAAGATGCATATTTGATGAATTAGTGTTGATATAAAAAGATTTTTTATTGATTGCTCGACCCATAGTTTTAACCATATTTTCGTTTTTATCTAGTATTATTGCTAATTCGAAATTTAACGACAAAACTAGCAGTGAACCCAATTTAATGTATTTGCTTTAATTTCATTTAAGCGAATGTTTACGAAAGTGTAAATATGTTCGAGATAAATATGTCCTTTTACCTTTTTCCAGCACACCTTCCAAATTAAGAAGTAAGATATCTAGGAAGGTTATGTCCTTGCCAAACTTTGTAAATATCTTGGATACCACAAATTTTCTTTCAATAATGGTTGGCTTTGCTGTCTATAAGCAAGTGTATTGGAGTCTTCTCCATCATAACATGAACACGATCACGTACAAGAACTAAAGTTTTTTCAGGGGTCCTCCAAGTCGGTGATGTCCTGTGAGTTAACACGTCAGCATGTGAATATCTATTTTTATTCAGACTGTAGCACGCTCTTTCGGTTATAAAATTGTCCTAACAGAATTTCTATGTCTCAAGTTTTAGTAAGTGACCACAGAGCTAAGCCATGCATGCTTCCTCACTTTTCCAAAGCTCTTCCTGGATGAAACTCCAAGAGTGAGTTTTGTAAAGAAGGTTACAGCCTTGCTCTAGAGCCGATGTTCTCTTTTTCTGCTACTCCAAAATAACCTGCACCAAAATAAGACCACATTATTTTTCTAGATCAGATTATTGAGATTGCTGAGGATTCTCATACCATTTTTATCTTTGAGAACTTTAACTAACATGCATACATCTCCAATTTAAATTTAGGGGGAAAAAATTACAACTTATTAATACAAATAATGTGTCAGTTTATAGCAATGAACTGCAATAAACAAAACAGAAAATTAAGAAAATCTTTATTTACTTGATTGTAATTATCCACAGATTGAAAGATGCTGGGTGATTCCAAAGAAGGGCTTTAGAATCTTTTGATAAATTGTAAAAGTTTATGTCATCATAAAAGGACGTTACAATATCCCTCTTAGACGTCACACTATAAACTGCGCAGATAAAATAAAATGTATAGTTTCCCTGTTTACTTAACTAATAATTTTAATTATGATCCATGTTACTGTAAAATATTTATTTCTGTCGATTAAGATTTTTATATTTTAGTCTAAAGTTATAGCCTTCTACGTTACTGCTTGTAAATCAATAAAAAACGCATTCTATTAAATAAACATACACCTATTTCGAGTGATTTGTAAAGGGAATGTATTTGTTCTTATAAAGGCTCGTCCACAGCCTCAAACATTACTCGCAAACACGAAACTAAACAATGAACATTATATCAAAAATTAAAACAAAGGCTCTCGTAAGTTTGGTTTTCCACGACGGAGAGTTTTTAAACATATATGAAACTAAAACAAAGCTCACAAACAAGTGTGAACCCAATTACTGCACATTTAACGTAGAAACATTAGTAAGATGTAGTCATAGAGAATTTTACTTTTTCAAATTGAAGATTCACTAAATGCTCTACTTCTCAGCGCACCAAATCGAAAGATCCTGCAAGGTTTGGAATAGCCCACTATGAAAGAATTCCTTTTGCCGAAGTAGATAAGTGTTTAGGATTAATTTTTGACCAAACCATTGCCCGTAGTAGGAGCAGAAGGGTGAGTGGGATATCTTGAGAACTAAGCTCTAGGAAGTCTTGACGATCTAAACTAGTGTGATTAGACAGTGGTTCTTTCAACAAGGGAGAGAATGAAACTGCTTTGCACTTATTGTGTAACTGTGAAGGAGTGGTTTGGCCAGGGTTCGGTTCTTTAAAGGGAACACAAAACAAAAAATCTACGCCTTCATACTTAGCCAACTTCACCAGACGTCTAAGTCTTTCTTTTTATAATTTATACTAAGAGTAAACAAAGTCCTCTAATAGAAAAGATTTCTATATATAATATGTATTGATTATTTTTCAATTAATTGTGATTAATTATAACAAAATTGGTTTGTTTGTGATGAAATTCCAATATATTGCAAGTTATTTAGTCAATGGATTATATTTATTTATTTTTTTAAATCCGCATATAAACTTGAAGATTGATCTTTTGTATTACACTGGAGAGTCTACCGTCTAAGTTTATACACAAATGTACACCCATTCATCAATAAACCCTTGAAAACCTATTCATCAATAAATTATTTAAAACATAATTTATTATTTTATATTCAATTTAATATTAATAAACTTTCAACAGGTGCGTTCCTCATCCCCTACTGCGTCATGCTTCTCTTCGGCGGTTTACCGCTCTTTTTTATGGAACTTGCACTAGGACAATTCCATCGATCTGGCTGCCTTACAATATGGAAAAGAATCTGTCCAGCTTTAAAAGGTAGGATTGCATTTCATTTCACTCTACATCTTAAGATTCTTTATATACATAGAACATATACGACCTTTAATATATAGTATACTCGTATATCTGAAAACTTCTCAATGTTGCTTACAATAAAGACATGTTCGTACGAGAAAAATAAATTATCAAATCCTCAGTCAAGCTTACATCCATCAATGGCATGAATTATGGCGTCACATTGATTAAAGCTCATCATGGCCGTTATCTCAGAAAATGATTTCTGAAAAAAGGTCGCCAACTTTGTTAAGATGAAATATTGCTATCCAAAAATATATAATTCACAAACACCTGTAGTAAAGCAGTAAATGACAGTAAAGTTACTGCCTTCGCCGTTAACAGCAACTTTTTCACCTTTGAATTGACTTTTAATTGACACCTTCTTTCGCAAATGGCACCAGCAAATTTGCTTAAATTCGCATTCCATTTTCTTATACCAAACGTCTATTACTTTGCCCAACGATCTATTGTTTTGTTTTTGTTATGATGGTTCTCAGCAAGATGTTAAGCTAACCTCCTAAGTATGGAAAAACGTTTCGCTAGAATTTCAAAGTTTGAATAAATTACGTTAACACCAGCAATATTATTTTACAAAATAAATGTTTCAGATTTATTTAATTTTTCTTGGTGGCTTGGATTTTTTAAAACAGTTCGGAATCGTAATTTGTACACACATTATTATCTTGTACTTCTTACTTAATGTATTTAGACTTTGATTTTAAGGGTAAAGGAGCGAGGCAAACTACTAACTGTACGGTCCAGGCGCTCATCTAATTCTCATCTAATTTATTCCAGAGAAAATAAACGGAAAATAGTTATAATAGTAATCACTTGTAGAAGAGAAAGAAGCGACAGATGTTCACATAAGGAGTTTTTGCCTTTTTTTCGTAAGTGAGGATCTAAATTGAATTTCCAATAAAAACTATTTCAAAAAACAGGCATGATAGTTATCAAAATGGGAAATAGGTGAAAGTCAAAACAGAAACGCGGACCGATACAAAGGTGTCCTGGGTTTTCTGCGCAATGCTCTATTCGTCTCCAGATGATCTCCGTCCATGCTACCATTTGAGCATACAGGAAAGATATTTCTATTGCCTCTAATTCTGAAAAGATATGCCTGCAGGCGAAAAGCGGACAAGCAAAAATAAATCTACACAGAAAAAGACATGAACTTTAAAAGCAAGTAGCGTGACTTACTGTTATCTACAAAAAGTACAGATTAAGTAAAAATGTTAGGAGGCCAAAGAATAAAAGATGGTCAATCAGAAGTAAATAAATTATGCATGGAATAGGATGTCGAACGACGATACACTAAAATAGGGAAAAGAACAGAATGCTAAGGCTCAACATTAATGTTAAAAAATAAATTATTGCAAAATAAGAACAAGCCTATTTTTATTTAAAACTATTTCGAGGAATTTTAGATTTCCTGTTCATTTTAACTGTTGCGTGATCAATTCTAATTAAATTATAAAACGTTTACAAAGAATGATTATAATTAATTAGTGACTTGGAAGGTATTATTACAGCTAAATAGTGACACTAACATTATCTACTTCAGTTGCTTCTTCTATTTAAAAAAAAAGAAAGACATGTTTTGCGGCTAGGGATAAATATATAGATTGTAGGATTTCTTAGGAAGCAAGATCATGATTCTCACCAACCTTGGAAAATATTATTTCTACCCATTAATATGCAAATCATTTCCCTAGATCTGCACAAGAAATACAAGTAACCTTATATCTTCCTATCAAATTTCTTGACAGGCTGTACTACAGCAAAAAACAATCCAAAAAAAACAAACAAGAAAACAAATTATAAATCTCAAATTACTTTGAATAGAACTGTACGAAAAATAATTACTTTTGTTCAGATATCATACTAAATAACTGATTTTGAAATAAAACAAAGAATTAGGAATATAACTATGCTTGACGTATGTGAAAAGCTAAGATTGTTTTTTATCAAACATTTTGGGTTAGTGACTGTACCTCCAAATAAAAATCAAGTTCAATATGTGGAACACAAAGCCATTTTTGAATGGCAAAAGTATCTTTAAGAATGTATTTTTGCAGATTCCCATTGTTCGGCTCTATATACTCGCACTCTGCAAATTAAATGAGAACAAAACGCCAAAACAGTATGTATATAACTTCCCCCAAAAAAGCAATATTAATTCATTGCGTAGCTTTGATCTTCTAAAGGAAAGACTCAAATAATATACCAAGGAAATTAGGTGAAATTGAATTATCTTTCAATTGAAACAAACAAAAATGGCAACAACATAAATTTCCGCCAATTTTTGAACCATTACGGATCTTTATGTAATTATTTCTCTGTAGCACATTTACAGTGAAAGATATTTCATAAAGGCTGGGAGAAAACAATGCCTCAAAGAAGGAGAGGAAGTATAAAACAAAATACATCGCCCATAAGTGTGAAAATTAACAATTCTATAAATATACGTTAAAAAAAATAATTAACTAGAGATCTTATGCCAACGTTTTAACAGCAAACAGTCTGCTTAATATTTACTTATTTCTGTTCACTTAGCATAAGATTGAAATAAAGACAAAAAAGACATTTAACAAAAACAACAAAAAAATCCATAATGGATAGGTGGCGCCCTAGTGTTACAATTGAAACGAGATCTAAAGTCCAGCTAGAACGGCTCTGTTACAGTCCAAATCTTTAGCGTATTGAATAAAAATGAAAATTGTTATTTGAATGTAACATTTATAAATTTAAATTATTGTTTGCCTGGGGGTTTGCAAGTAGTTGCACATATCATCTATTTCAGTAGTGTTAAGTGAGAATTTAAAGGTAAGAAGGCTGTGATTTGTTAAAACACAGAAGGAATGCTTAGTTCCCTGAAGAAGTGACCAGTATATTTCCCATTATATGTTGACAGAGTCTTAAAATACTAAAGTGAAACAACGATATAAGTGATCCAACGTGGTAGAACTTCTTTCTGCCTAAATTGGGTTAACTTAAATAAAAAGACAGACCCTCTAGCACATTTCCAGTCAGATCTTAAGATGGAGGTTAATTACTAACATTTGATTAATCAAATTAAATTACTAAAACGAAGTCAATTGCTGCTACCTTTAGCGAAAAAAAGGGGGCATCAACTTCGCCGTCTGAAATCGATACGCTGAAAAATAAATAAAGACAGTTATAAAAACTGTTGCTTAATAATACTTACAGAAACCATTTTGTTGCTTATTATTCCTTCAGTATTGTTTAGAATATCAGATTAAAAAGAAAAATCCACTCATGAAGCTTCAAAATTGTTTCCTTTAGTGATTTCACTTTGGACCATCCTGTAAATTAAATCGCACGAATTAAATTTTAAATACTTATAAGGGCGATAAAAATAGCTTCATAAAAATCTAATATTGTCTTAAGTTTGAATATTTTTATTTTTTTCAGAAAATTGTTGTTTATTTTAATAACAATAAACCACAACAAAGAGATGGGGGATGTTTGAGATGATGGATTATTCGTTCGACTATACTAAACAGACTGAAAACAACTTTGTAGTAAAGATTCCAACCCTTTTTTAAAGCTATACAGTTTTTGAGGCGGTTTACCCATCCTCTGTTATCTTGTAACTAATAGCCCATGAAGTTTAACTACTCAAATTACAGAGAAGAGGATCCTTTATATTCTTATATAAGTATTCCCCATCAATATGGGTTAAAGTTGACAATTACAAGCAAAAAGTCCGAATATTTGCATTATTCCTACTCAGATATACGACTCGTACTTCCCTTGGACTTTGTTTCTTTAAACAATTGGTTTTGGTTGACATCAGGAAGGAAAACTATAGTTAATTATTTCAGAAAGTGACACTGCATTGGAATTTGCATAAAATGGTGCTTCTAGAGTAGATTTTTTTTACAACCAACACGAAATTTTATATCATTTTATATTTAATCCTTTAAATAATATATAAGACTTATGGCCATATATAAAAATGAGTTGGTACTTAGAGCGAAGCCTAAAACAACCATCCCATTCAACACTCATAATTATTTTTACTTTAAAGATGTTTCAAATAAAACTTGTGGACAGCAAGTTTAACTAGTTAAAAAAAAAATCGAAAAATTCATATTGTGAAAAATATATTCAGTACTAAAAATACCTGAGCAAGCCCCATAATGTCCCCCATAAAGATAACTGTTTAAAGTAAAACGATTTTTTCGTATTTGATATATTTTGAATCACACACAATTGACTATTTTGTAAATATATATTAATTGCGGGACCTTGGAATGAATATTCCAAATAAATAGTAGATATCGAACATTTGGCATGACTTAAATTAACTATAGTAAGTAAGTGAATTCAATCGCTTACTTTTATTTTGATTTGAAGTAGCAGCAAATAGAAAAAAATCATTCGATATATTGTTTCATGTCTAATGGACTAAATAATCAATACACGGTTTCAATTACATAAAACAAAAGTTTCCACTCAAATGTGACATTTGGAAGCTTATTGACAAGCCTTTATTTCAAATGTTTGGACAATTAACACCCCTAACTAAATAGAGATTTGAGCTCTATTTATTGTTTATAACAAACAAACAAAAAATCAGTTTCAAGGGTCATTTCAAAATATAGTCAGTGCCAATATATAAATAAATTTCAGTTCCTAAAAAAATATATATAAATGTTAGCTAATAAACTCCCAAAGTGCAGATTGTATCGATATGTGAAAACTATACCTTGAGTATTTACTTCTAAATAGTAACTGAAGTGTTGGTTTAAGATTTAGAGTAAGATTTTTTCCAAGGCAGCTTTGAACAAAGCATATAATTGGCTAAATAAGAGAGCAGAAAAATTGTAATAATTCAAAAACTTACGTCAAGAATGTAACATCTTTATCGATATAAATTGTAAAAGCTTATTTTTCTAAACACTTGAATGTCGTTCAAACGAAACATATATTACAGTAAACCCTAAAAACGCATAATTTAATAATTCGTCTTCTTTTTCAGTTTATTCCAATTACCAATAAATAGTCCATGATCATAGCAAGTAACAACGTTATTAAATATTAAATTAGTTCGCTTTATAAGTTCAACACCGGGATTCCGCCCCTTGGCCGGTAATCGCCCCAAAAAGTATCAGAATTTTAAACCCAATTAACGAGAAATCGCACGTAGGTAGTTACTTTTTAGTGCACGGAAGATACACACAGTTTGAGACTAATTTAGTACTAATCTTGGAACAGTATGGTATTCTTTTTCAAACAATTTTTATTTTTTGTTTTAATTTTAAATCTAATACATTCATATATAAAATCTTATATTAAGCAGATAAAAGAATTTTTAAGAACATGTGTAAACAAAATTCATAAGAAATAATACTTAATAAGATAAAAAAAATGCTTAACATACATATTTCTAAGACATCACTTTATTTAAGTGAAAATGAAAACCACGTTCAATTTACCGAGAACGCCTAAGTAACGGAGAACTGACTAGACGTAGATTCACTTAATAATTTCACTTTACAGTTTGCTCCCATTTACTTCTTTGTTTCTTCATCAAAATATGATATTTTTGCTGAAGTTTAAATCAATGAAATAATTATTCGTTTTAGAGACTGAGTTTCCTTCTTTGATTTGTAAATACAATGTTATGAATAAACAATTAAATGCTTAGGATGCCAATTAGGAAAGATCGCTGAAAATTACGTTTGAAGAAAAATAAAAAGCGTTGCTTAAATATCAAACTCGATAATACTGTTTATAAAAATAATAAAATCAAGAAAAAAAAGGAGATTAACCAGAGCAATCTATCTTTGACGGGTGTTTTTATTGTTCCACCCACCACTGCTATTTCGATCTGTGCTAATGATTTCAATATAGATTATAAGCTCTGCATTCTAAAAGCTTTTTCATTATACTGGCAACATTAGAAACATCACGAAATTGCAGAGCCTTTCTTTTATTCCATCATAAATTCATCTTAAACTTGTTTTATGTCATGAAACTCTACAAAGATTTTTCCGGGTTCCCCCCCTCCGAATATTACTCCTATTGCAAAGAATATTTATTTTCCTTACACTAAAAGAAGTATTACAACAGAATTGTAATAAATATATTATGTAGGTAATAAAATTCTGAATACGTAAAATCACCGAGGGTTAAGGCTAAGCTGAAAACCAAAAATTTGAACTTTTTTTCTATTTTATTGAAAAGATTTTGAATAGTAAACTGAGTAATAGGCAGTTCATAATATAAAGGCTAAAATTGTTTAGTTAACCATTTTTTGTGGCCTACCTGCTACTTATAAAACATTGAGTAAAGTTTTAGTATTGGTTGAAATTGTTTCTATTACGATTGTAACTGGATGAAGTGTACGGTCTATACAAAATTGTTTCGTACCATTTTATCAATGACCAATTTATTTGCAAAAATATTTACCAATAACTTATAGGTAAGTATTCGAATAAAACAGATTAGTATTTCTATACGGTATTCAACTAAAACAGGCCGATACTAATATTGTGGTCAGCATAATCTAGATACACTGCAATTACATCGCTTATAACTTAACCTGGCCATACATATTATAGTATTTACAGTTTAATGTACGACTATTAATCACTAACATACTCAAATGTCAACGCTGATATTGCTTAAATTGTTCTACACTACTGCAGAATGCAGGTGCAATCATAAGCAAATATGAATGGAATTATTAAATTCAATGCTGCACTAAATAACGAGTCATTGAGAATGTCTACTTAATTAATCACTGTAATAATATTAATTTAATACTACTAACTCTTTGTAAAGTGTTGTAAACGTGGCAAAATTTGGGGAGTCTTTTTTTTACCCTACCACTTCGCGGTCGATCGTTACCTACTTTGGCAATTTGTCAGTCAAATTTCTGTAAACCTCTTTTAAAGTTGAGTGAATGTTCAGAAGCTTAGAAGCATCCATTTCAATTGCTCTTCTGAAGTTACATATATTATTTTTCACGACTCCAATTTCGGAAATAATGGAGCCACCATAAAAATATAGAGACACAATTTAGAAATTTAGCAAGATAAACAAAAAAAATGTTTAGTAAATCGTAGTCTAGTCTATTATCGAAGCAAACTAATAACAACTGAGTTGACTATATGCCCAAAAATCGATCTTGTAGAAAATAAGAATAGTATTTACCCCCCAAAAAATGCATCCTCTTTAGTAAACCTTGAGGTATATTATACAATTAATCTGTGGTTCACCTTTAGACTTGTCTTTCCTTCAGTTTTTTACTAAATTTTCGTTTTTTTTTTATCTGTAATGAGAGGTTTTACTACTTGGCGATGGTTAACTTTATCTTATAAAATTGTACCATGAGCCACTAGGTGAACGTGCTGCTGTTCTTTGGCGAAAATCACTATTGGCCAAATCACTGACAACGTGCCGATTGAGGATGTCAGCAATCGGCCAATACAGCACGAAAAACTTACGATCTTTCTTATCCGATCAATCAACGGTAAGATGTAGTATACAACATGTCAGCGTCTTGTCTTAGGTCTTTTTCTTTTCCTTTATTTCTTAGATCATTCTTCATTATTTTCTTTAGATCTTTGTAATAACATTTTTTTTTTGTTTTTTCAACTAATATCAAAAATGCTTATGTAAGAAAGAGCACACACCAGACCTGAGAAATCCTTTTCGAAAACTGAAGTAAACTGATTAATCAGACTATTTGAGTATACTCTATTTCTCCGGTTTTAGGTACAATGTTTAATAGAAATAAAGCTGCAAAAAAGAACACCAAAATGTCCCTTCCTACTGAGATATTCCATTGCTAAGTTACAGACGGCTTTAGTTTTTTAATTACATCAACATTCACTTACTCATCACACCAGCAAAGGAGAAAGAGAATTTTAAGACTCCATTGAATTCAAAACGTAAACTCTATTCAAAAATTTGAAAAGATTCGAAATACCTCCTCCTCCAGTATACTAGTGAAAAACTTACAGCGGTAATAGCCTGTGGTAATAGCATTGGCAAAAGAGTCGTGAGGCAAGTAGCTGTAAGATGCACAGTTCATGCTTCTCGTACGAATGAATGCTCTCAAATAACTTGGGCTCAAACAGAACACCTGCAGTCTGCAACAAAAACAAATTGTACTTTACTGTGCCTTAACAACAATTACCAAGTGCAGCTTACATTAAATTTAAAACAATAAACAGAAAAAAAAAAAATTATTAGACGTGGGGTTTCAGCAACAACTTTTACAAATTTACCAAAACTAAAAAAAGAATATTCCTAACATCCAAAATATAAAAAATTAATTAAGTTTTCCCCTTAATAAGATAAAAAAAAATTGCCCTAAATTGGAATAAGTGCAAAATATAAAACAAACAATCTAAGAATACTTTCAAAAAATAAAATAAAATCCAAGAAGAAAAATGGTTTTTCTCGCAGTACAAATATAGGTTTTTAATAAAAAGTTTAACAAATCTTAAGGCGTTAATTATAAAATTGTAGATTTATAATAGGTGATTTTTATTAGTAAATAAGTATTAACAAATTGTGTTTTGTATGAATTGAGAAAGTAATAGGTAAAAGGTAAAACAATTATTTCTGAGCTATTCTCAGTGTGGGCAATTTACAAATATGTGAGCTAGACCTACATTTGCCCGAATTGCACAGTTTGCAGATCTCTTCAGAGTTAATTACAAATAGGATGCCTTTACTACATTCAATACAGTTCCTCTTAAATGCCACTCTAGGCTAACTCACGATTATTTTTGCTTTAACTACTTCAATAAGTACGGTTCTGTACTACATTGCGTAATAAATACGGACTGATTAAGTAAGTACTTACTTGCAAGTAATTAAACTGTACATACAGCTTAATCTCACGACCTTCTCTAGGTCTTCTGTTATCAAATTTCATTTTTTGAACTTATAACAGTTTATTTTTAAATTTGACCAAATCTTGTTCTACCCACAGTATTTGAACCCCAGCTCAACGAAATAATTTTTCATTTGAGTTACCCAATTAAATTGCTTAAAGTTACACAATTCGGCTAATAAAACCAGTTTATTTTAACATATTTTTGCTAATCTATCATTAGGCATACTTTAATTTTAACCAAAAAATATAAAAAATATTGATATCCAATATTTCTCACAATTTATTTAAAGAATATAAAGCGAATTGTTACATTTAATAAGTTATATTGTCAAGAGAGCTATGAAGCTGAAACCACTGTATACAAGTTTCAATATTGTGTTGTGGCACAGGTGTTAGAATGCGACATATAACACATCATTCTTATTGCCAAAATCTACAGCACAGTCAAGTTAAAGCGATAAATAAAATATTTAGAGTAATCGTTGTTGCATCTATGGGGATAAAAAAAAAAGAAGTGTTTTTTATCACTTGTGAAGGATGGCTTAAAAGATCGTATTTAGTGTTGTTTTTTTTCCCCATAAGGAACGTTATTCACTCCTTTTTCACCTTGATTGATAATCCTTCATTACTATTTCTTCACTAAACGGCAAAGAAATATGTGAAGTCAATATTCAAAAGATATCAATCAAAAAGAATATGAAGACTATTCAACTACAGCTATACTTCAAAAAAACTTATCACAAACACCCAGAACTGTTGAAAAATTATTCCGTTTTATGAAGATCCAGCGCAATTAGTAATATTCTATACAAATTGAAAGATAACCAGTTTAAACCTTAAGTTATTTTGCCTTCTTTTAACAACATGGAAATAGACAAATTGTAAAATTACTCACTTTACCTTCACACATTGTACTCTTTAAAGATAATCACATGCTAAGCTAGAGTATACAAATTACTGACACCCAAAGAATTTACCCTAGAACTTATAGATTACAGTCAAATCGGGTTTGTGGTCTCTCTATTTACAGTATAACATCTTGTCTAGAGGCGACGCGGTTCAAGCAAGCAATTGATAGACTTATCTACAAGTACGCTTTAAAATAAATATTGGTAAATTCTTCCAATTAAAATTCATGATCGGTTGAAGTTGAAAATTGAATGAATTGAAATCAATTTTACAATATAAAAAAAGGGATAATGCATAATAATATCTTCAAAAATTAAAAAAATCAAAGGTGGATGACTTTTGCACAAGATAGATAGGGTAGTCAGTTCTGAGGGCGAGAATTGTGCTGAGAAGATTAGAGAAACGGTATACAACAGTTCAGGTTAATGAGTGAGTGATACCGATACTTGGTTTACTCTATTAGGGAGAAGTACACTCTATTTTTTTTCAAATCACATCCTCAAAAAAGATTTGAAGTTTAGGAATATCTTACGACATCGTAGGCAAACCGTAAGGCTGTTTAAGATAGGACTTAGATGGATTTGAGGGAAGGAGTCGGGATGGAGGTATAAGAATGCACTAGCTCCGATCCTATAATGATTAAACAACCCAATAAAAAATAAGATATTCTTTCGAATTTGATGGCAGGAAACTAATTATTATGTTTACTAAGCTACATGTGTTATGTATGACAAGAAGCACACACTAACTAGAATGAATTAAACCCGTTTCGGAATTTTAAAAAGAAAATATTTACAGGGGTTACTCCGTTTTGAACTGTTCAAAAAATTACCAATACTTTATCTTTTCAATGTGGAAAGAGAGATCTATAGTTTTTTACCCGGATGAATTCCGCCATTACTTTACAAACACACACATTTCCCAAGAGAACAGTGTATCGGCTCTTAGGTTGTTTCTTTTGTTTTATTAAAAGAAAGAAGAACCGGATAACAGAAAACAATAAGAGCTGAAGAAAAGTGCTGCAAAGTACAAAAAAGCTACTATTAGAGATAAGCGCGAATCTATAACGTTACATTTCTTTTATTTTTAACAACAAAATATCTTAGAATTGATTATAGGATCAGTGACAAGAG
Source organism: Rhodnius prolixus (assembly GCF_049639745.1). Lineage (NCBI taxonomy): Eukaryota > Metazoa > Arthropoda > Insecta > Hemiptera > Reduviidae > Rhodnius > Rhodnius prolixus. The sequence continues at coordinate 4,067,768 of NW_027411583.1, read as the reverse complement.
AAAAAAAACAAACTTTTTGGAACAGAACATGAAATCAATATTAATCTTGCCAATTACTTTCTCTAACTGGAGTAAGTTCTCATAAGATCCAGAGTTGCTTGATTAAAAGAAAAAGTGTTCAATGCGTAGTCTGTGACATGTATTATGAATAGAAGAATATGTAGAAAAAAGGTCAAATTTAAAATTCACTTGAGAATTCAAATTTTTAAACTTCATACATTACTTACTCACCTAATGACGCTCCTCTATTGCTTATTTAGCAACTTTCTGCAGGAATGCTAATTTTTTTCTAAGATGTGATAATCCAGGAACTGATACGTCAGGCTAGCCTTGCCTTTACACTGCTTCTACAAAACAATAATTAATTAAATAATGAAAGCTTTGTTGGATTATTAATATTAAAGCATTATTTGTATGCGCTTATTACTTATTAAATTAAATGGTAACCAAAATCCAAATTTATGAAGAATTAACTGGTATTGCTTTGAAAAGATTTTTTTTCGAACAGGATATCTTCAAAGTGAACTGTAAGTTATTGAAGAATAATATATTTTTAGTTCAACTTGAAGTTTTATGAAAATTATGATTGATGTAAACTGCTGCAAGAGATAATCATGCAGTGTCCATATCAGATTGTTTTTAATTTTAATTTGAGTTTATTAAGATTGAGGAAATATGAAATTATTAAGTTTATCTAACTTGGAATTACAAGTTGCCGCGTGGAAAAGGGACCAGATGGTGTTGCTAGATAGAGAGAAAGTGACGTAAATCCGCTGTACTTTTTTGTTTTGTTTTTTAAAATGCCAGGAAGTCGAGGCATCATCATTTTAAATAATTGTACTGAGAACTTTATTCAAAACTTGGGAAAAATTAATTTAAAAATAACTCACACAAACACTGTTCAGAGATTACGCACACAGCACACTTAAAGAGTTTCATCCTTTAATTTCCTGGCTTTAGTGATGTCACGAAAAAGTAGCAAGGATTAGTATTTAGAGAAGATCTGTTTCTAGGCCTGGGATGTGGAAAGCCTCTGTGGGAGGTTTTGCTAGGCATCCTGCTTTGGGTGAGGACATTTACATGTACTCTCTAGTCCCAGACCTGGTGGCTGGTTCCAAGTTTATCTGTTGCCCCTTGGAGCTTTGTAACCTACAGTGGTAAGTGACTTATGGGTAACATGCGACAAAATATCCAACGCACTGGCCAAAGCGTTGGGGTCGAGACAAAACCCGATGTTAGCAGAATCAATTAATCTTGAACGATCACGCTTTCATAGAACATGGCATTTGATGATATGCATGCTAGTTTGCGATTTGAACTTTAAATACAATATAATTATTTATTGAGGAGATAATGTCATACCTCGTACTCCAATTTTCATTTTCTTATCATTAATTACAAGTGATTAAAATGAAAAGTTGAATATTTAATGCAATTTTTAGAATTAAGTACTGCAAAATTTTTTAAATTTGAATAAATTAAGTGAATGTGGCTAGGGCAGGGGTCGGCAACCTATTTTAAGTAGAGAGCCATTTTTCCTTAAATAATTTTAATAATTCTTACCAAGAGCCGCAAGAATGATAGTGTAAAAAACTCTAGATCATTTGTATTCACAAAATTATGATTTTAAGATATTCAATAACATTTAAATGTTTTAAATATTTATTTTCACATATTGCAAAGTAAATAAACAAATAAATAATAACTTAACGAATGAAAAGGCGGCAGTCTTACCATATAAATCAAGTACTTTATTTTGATATTGTATAATTCTATTCAATTTCGAACATATCACATTTAAAATTATTTTTGAAAAAATACCTTTAATAAATGGAATTTTCATTCGTTTCAATAAAATTAAAATATACAATATATTTTTGGCAGGCTGAAGAGCCATACTATTTGGATAAAAGAGCCGAATGTGGCTCGCGAGCCACGGGTTGCCGACCCCGAGTTTGCGGCCAAATAAAGTTAAGACACTCTTGCTCTAAAACGACATTTTACTGAGTTGAATGGTTTTATCACCTGTGTAATATTAGAGAGAATTAAATTTGATAATTAAATATCGAGTTTGAAAAAAAAATCAATATAGTGATGGATTTTGAATGATTTCTTTTTACCTAATTAAACCTAATTAGTTAAAAGGAGACATTTCGCTTTAGTTTCAAATATTTTAATGAAAATTGATTTTAAAGAGAGCGATGTCACATTTCCCTCAAAAATTCTTTTATTTTAAAACATTAAAAACTATAGTAAAAGAGAGTCGACTAAGTTAATGTGATTTTTTTTAATAAGTCTCTAAATCTAACTGAATTACTGGCAACTCTGGCATACGTGAAATACTTACCGTTATGCCTACTAAAGGAAAATGGTTGAAACTAAGAGTTGAACTGAGGAATATACGTACTAAGGCGCGGTAAGAGGTCGAGAATGAATAGCGACAATTATAGGATATCACATTACAGTTTATGGATGCCATCTCGCGAGGGAGAAGCTCAGGCTGTAAGGGTATATCCCTAGCCTCCAACCCCAAACCGACCTTACACACAAACTGTTACTAGTATGTCTTGTGCTTTCAATGATTGGGTTTTGTGCTTCCACAACAGCCTGGTGAACTAAGTCATCTCTCATCCTCCCTTATTACAACTTTAACCCTTCTAAACACGTTCCCTCTTTCAATCTCACTCTCTCATACTGTAAAGTTATTCTCATGTCGCTCTCCTACAATCTGAGAAACAGTGAGATCTTACTACGCAATTTGCCTCTTCCATTCATTCGCTATTGAGCTCCCAAAGATTTATCAAATCTGAATACACTTACGACAATTCATTTATGTAAAGTTAAATGTAAAAGCAGAAATAAATAGGATACAAATCTCTTGTTACGTACAATCAAATGGAGTTGAGCTTTGTTCAGAAATAAAGTTATAATCAACCAAATCAACAAAATATTGAACTCATTAAATTCCAAGTATTATTTTCAAATCCTAACTTGGTTTAGAGTGCAAGTCAATTCTGCAATTTTGCCAAATTTTTTTTACTACAACTTTCGCTTATTCCATATGAAGTTTTGTTTTGGTGTACGCCTTGGAAATATGGGCCATCTCAAAGACGGACGAACGAACAACGTCTGCGTAAAATTAACGGCCTAGTACGTGAAGACACGACTTGGCGACGTATAACAGGGAGCTGTATGGATTATCAAAAAAGCACCCAATAGTAAATTGGATCACGTTGAGCAGATTGAGATCGGTTGGCCATAAAGCGAGGATAGATGGTGACGAAATTCCCTCCAAACTTCACCAGACAAGAAACGAAGAATTGGATGGCCCAGGTTGCGATGGCAGGACGGTGTGGCTCAAGATGCTAAGAGTATCCTCAGAAACCGTAACTGGATGGTGGTTGTTAAACATAGGGACGATTGGCGGAAACGTATTAGGAGGCAAAGCCCCACAACACTGGGTTACTGGGTTCTAGCGCCATGAAAGAAGAAGATAATTCCCTCAGCTGGAACTAGTACCTTTTGAATATATTTTCCATTTTTCTAGGATTTTTTTTGAAAATAACTCCTATGATTTTCACAGAACGTGGCATGCACTAAAAGCGCATGAATGTTCAACTTTTATTTGAATAAATTTTTAAATTTTAGATCATTTTGAGAAGAGAAGAAAATAAGTATCAAAATTAAGAAAAAAAAAAAAAAATTGGAACCTGAAGAATTTAGTAAGAGAAAGCAGTGTGCATTTATTTCTTATTATAATATTATTACAAAAATTTTAATTTTGAAGCTAGTCATATGGTTAGTGATCTGACCAATGTATACGTCACTGACAGATATTTAGTCTCACTTTAATGAACATTTATGCAAGAGCTTAAGGTGCTTTTAAGACTGCGATATTGCCTTGATTCTTCTTCTTCTTCAAATAAATCCCTTTCCATCACATGATGGGTATACATTTTGAAAGATAACACACCAAAAACATTCCTTCCAATTATCTTTGATTTTTTCGGCGTAAAGAAAATTCTTTTTTCTTTCCCAACTCAGGTTTAAAAAAAAAAAACTTATTTTTTTATTTATGACCTCGAAAGAATAATGTTTGTAATAAATTTAAATTTATTAGTAGAAACTGTTATCAGAAAAGACGAAGTTTAAACCGTATTAGAAGACAGTTTTCAGATTTTTTTGTATTGAAACTGCAGTGTTTTGATGTTGAAGTTAAAACAGATTAATATTTAACTCTCTAACTTCTATTTTTAGCACTTATTTTAAAAAAAATTAAATTTTTGAAAAAATTTTTTTTTCTTTACCATAAGAAATAATGATTATCGGCTCTTTCAGTCTTCAATCGAAAATTATTAAGTATATTCATAAAAATAATCCACACGTTTTAATTTTATACTTTATTAAAAAGAATTTAGACTGATATTTAACTATTATTTAACTGATATTTATTAAAGTAAATAATAAAAATTATGTCACTTGAGAAACACTCAATATCGCTAAATATTTTGTGCGAAAAAAATCTCCGTTTCCGCGACCACTCATAGACCAGATATATGTATGTATATACAGACCAATTTGTAAAAAAAAAAAAAAACACTTATTCAGCTTGGGGACCTCACAACCGATATTTCCGTTAAAGATTCAAATTCGAATTTATATCTTCTCTTACTTAAGAGAAAGTAAAAAATTGGTAATTCTGGAAGTTGTAGGATTACTTCGTGTTCACAAGTGAGCAAAATCAATGGTGCTATTTTCATTCGTCGTAAAGAGTAATGAAAAAAAAACACTATGTTATTCAAATCCCTAATGGGTAATATTGTAATACTGATATTGTATGTTACGTTTGTTAAAAGTATGCGGGTAGATGTAAAGTAAAAACAATGATTTAAGAATAAGTAAATGTGATTGATGGTGAGGATACCCTGTAGTACAGGAGTACATCCTGTCCCTGAAGCCACAGTGATGTGTGCACTGTACTGTCTAATCTGTCGTGCTTTAAGCCTATGAAATAAAGGAAATAAGGACTCCAAGAACCCTGAAGTAGTGGCTAGGTCTAATTCGCCTTAACAAGGAAAAATGATTTATTACAATCATAGTAGTAAAGGTATAAATTTCATAGATCTAAAGAGCAAAAGGAAGAAAACAAAGAATTTCAGACTTCCAAAGTTTGCATTTCTTTTTCAGCCATTAAAAAAAAATCAGTTTTCCTTCAATTTCAAAAAAAGAATAAAATAAATGATAGCCTATTTTTCTTCAGGCGGGCTTTACGTCCAACAAAGTGTCTTTATCACTTATTTATAAATTTGGTAGCTGACCTTACGCCCCGTTTGGAAAAAGGAGTTGAACAATTCAATTGCATTAAATTATAATTATCTTTTAAATTAAATCTGAATAGAAAATCGTTCCCAGCTACAAACAATAAACCTATGCTTGATGGTCGTCTTCTAAAAAAAGTGAAGACATCTTGTTACCTTTTCTTTACTTTTAAAAGATTTAAATTTAATTTTAAATATAATTAGACATGTTGAGGAGAGAGAAAAATGTCGGAAATACTAAGGTTTCTCTTTGAGTAAAGGTTAATTTGCTGAAAAGTATAGAACTCAAGAGATTAATGTATAGTAAGAATATAGTGTTAAGACTACATATTTGGAATACCTACATGTTTGGTCATTTCTACTTTGACTGCTGTCTTGTTATGGCTTCTGAAAACTGATTTCTTATTCTGCTGCAGTAATCACAGTTTATACCAGCTTCTTACGCTTGTTCCAGGTATCGGTTATTCCATCTGCTTGCTTGACATCTACATGGGCATGTACTACAATACAATAATCGGATGGGCAGTCTATTACTTAGTAGCAAGCTTCCGTTCAGAACTGCCATGGACTTCTTGCAATAATCCCTGGAACACACCAAATTGCACTTCAATATTAGATAAAAATGCTACAACTAATTTCTCTGTTAGCCCTGCTACAGAATTCTTTCAGTAAGTTTAGTATTTTTCTTACTAAATCTACTTGAAATTTAAACAGTATCAATATCATAGAATAATTAATCTTAAATTAATTTGATTTTTTTGTCTTAAATTTTTTACAGACGAAGTGTTCTGGAACAGTACAAGTCTGACGGAATAAGTAGATTGGGACCTATAAAATGGTCACTAGCCCTATGTGTTCTATCAGTTTTTTTACTTGTCTATTTTTCGTTATGGAAAGGTGTCAAATCTACTGGCAAGGTAAAGATTATTTTATTTTCTTGTTTAGTAACTAAAGTTATTATTTAAAAAAATTAAAATTGAGACAAATAACACTACAAATATCCCCCACATCAACTATCTCTGCTGGTCCTATGCATTTTGAGTGAGCGTAAATGATGTTCGAGGCTGGGATACCCGCAAAGACGCTAACATCCTAAAAAATTAGCTAGGCCACTATGTTAACATCTGTAAGGCATACGATAGTGAAAAGTAATACAGTAAATGATAAAAATGGTGCAAATGAATGTCTCGGTAAATTATAATTTCTCGGATATTACAAATAATTAGAATGATACAGACTAGGCTGTTATAATTTATCTGAGGTGGCAAGTTTCTGACCGAACAAAGGCATTGTTTTGTTTAAAGAAAATGAGCTGAGACTGATTACATTTAACGTTTACAATTTACATGCAAAAAACTTAACAGCTTAAATTATCGAAAATTAGACCGTTCAAATTTGCTAAAGAAATAACCACAAATTACTCAAACGGTGATAATTATAGCTGAAAAATTACTTCTATTAAAAACTTCTTCAGTCAGTGTATTTAATACTACTTTAATTTCACCTACCTTCAAAAAATTGCTAATGTTTTTGCGAAGTATAGTATCGTAGCCTACTTTTTAAAAACCAGAAAAATGTAAATGGATTTTTTTGTCTAACTAACAGGACAAACAATAATACAAACTATTAAATTATAAGTATACAAAAAAAAATAATAAGAATAATAATAGTAAATATCAACAAGCATTCGGAAGCTGATTAGAAATGGAAGTAGATATTCTTTTTTAAAAAAAGAACACCGCGTTTTTGTCAACATCTGCTGATTTTTACTTCTTTATCAAGGATAAGATTTAATACTACGCGTATGTATCGTTTGTATGTGGTGTATGAATGTTCTGCTCATTCATTGATTCAGTCTTCTAATAAATTTTTTTTTACGTGATAGGATAAATGTTTAGTTAATAATAATAATATACAGTAAAAATTTCTGCATTCATCACTCTGGTAAATAACTAAATAAGTATTATTCAACAAATACGCAATAATCACCAAAATACGTACAAGATCGAACATCTTGCTATTTTTGACAGAAATAGTACCTCTTATAAACTAAAATTAGAACTAATAACATTTCTTTTTACTCAAATCCAAATAAAAATAGAATTCTCTCTTCGCAAATAATCTCGAAACATAAAATTAACTTAGTGCGAGTAAATAACAAATGAGATGAACTGTTAGAGCTACATTTACATTTTTAAGACCTTAGGCATCAATCTCCTACTGACACAAGAAAAGGTCGACAGTGTAAAAAAAAAAAAAGTAAGTGAAATACAAAAGATTAACGCTTAATACTCAAAAATAACCTCGACACAATGCTACTGGAAAATCCTTGTTAAAGAATAAATTTGCGAATTAGTTAAGTTTTTTTTAGAATCCTGGAGCATAAAAAATCCAACAGAACAAGAAAAAAATGATATATATTACTGGTAAAAAGAACTTCTGAGATAGTGCGTATATTGTACAGTTCTCGAGATTCTCTTAGAATGAAAACAGATTAGCTAAAAAGCACGATCTTCATATTGAATTTTAAGGTCTTAAGATTACAAAATGAAAGCGGAGGAAGCCAAGGAAACACTAAATGATTGCGGCCTGTGAATCTGAGTATACCTTAATTGCCTTGAGTAGTACCGAATAAAACAAAAAAACTATCCAATTTATAACAAAACAAAAAAATAAAATAAAATAAAGACGGTGATAACAAAGAGATTTCTATTTTCGTTTGATGAAGATGGTGGATAACAAAGAGATTCCTACTTTCGTTTGATGAAGGCGAAACAAGATGAGATAGTAAAAAATAAAAAAAAGTTAAAAGTAAGAAAGTGACAAAAAGAGGTTTGAATACATTAAGCTCATGAAATAAGTAGAGGGCCTTCTTCGCAACACATAATGATGCTTTATTCCGTCAGAGTCAATTCTATTTCACCAGAAAATAGCTTACTCTACACAAATTATGATTTCTTACTACTATCTGCCTATTCCACAATAAATTCAGCACACTATTGTTTTAATAAAGTTTCTTTTCTCATTCATTTAGGAAGAATCTCAGTTGGTACGTAATTTTAAATCAATTTAATTTCCAGGCGACTGGCATTACAACGCCACTATTGGCTAGTAAACCTTGCCTCAAATTGGCTAGTATGTCTTTTTTTTAATTATAATTTGTTACTGCGATACGGAGTGTTGTAGTAATCGAAAGTTGTGACCCTTTTAGGCATCCTAAATGTGACAAAGAGCAAAAAAAACAAAAACAAACTCTAATTGAGCTATTTTCCATGATATTTTGAAGGCCAAGGATCAAGTCAATATTTTTTCTAACAAAAAAAGAGGACATCATAAATAGGAAACTAGTAATTAATGTATTGGCGGACCACATAGTCCGAATGCGAGAATATCTACTAAGATAGCGGTAATAATGAAGAAAAGTCTAATGATTTAAAGGCAGCAGTCAATACTAACGAGTGGAAACCTAAATATTAATAGAATAACAGTGACCTCATAATTATGATGGTTTTAATATCGGAGATTTTCCTTTAGAAATATAAAGCGGTGAGAAGCGCATTAAAATTACCCAGTATACGCAAATAACGATGTAAAGAGAAATCTCAATACAAAAATTTAAAAAACTTGACCAGTTTGTCAAAATGGCTTTTCACCCATTAACTGAATTAATTATACTTCCCTTCACCTCACAACTGTGATGTTTTTAGCTGAAAGTGGAAGCCGTAGAAGACTTCAGGAAATAGCAATAACATAAAACAGAATACTATCCAGAAATTGTGTAAAGTTTCAGATTATTTTAGACAATTGATCAAAACATCATATTTAAATTTTTCGAGATTTCTACCATATCAAACATTTAGAAAAATTAAGAACGAAGAAATATCACTCTGTCAAAAACCAAGAAATTTTCCTTGGAACAGATACCACCAGAAAAGTCAATTTTTAATTGGTATGCCGATCTGTTAACCCACATGTCTATTAAAATAGGCAAACTGACTTTACTTACTAAAAAATGTGTGAAAGTTCGTAATATTTTCTTTGGCTTGAAAGATGAATAAAAAAAGTGTTACCAAAAACTTCACTAATGGCACTATAATCTTGAATATCGAACATCTGACTAGAATAAATACTTCTTTTACAAAGAGAAGTGGTTGCATAAACATCATTAAAAACTTAACGAACATCTGACAGAAATCAATACTTTTTTTGGAAGGAAGAGTAAATGGTGGCATTTACCTAAGATTGTATCCCAAAACATTCGATTCAAAAAAAGAACTTATCGTAAATGTCTACTGTAAATGGTGCTTTGATTTTAGCTGCGAAATTTGCTATTATATCTTAGGTACACCATAAAATGACCCTTAATGCCAAGTTTAGCTTCCCTAAGTTATTTCTTAATAAAACCTTACAACCATAAGTTCTATCTTTCAGCTCTAGGTGGGTAGTTGAAAAGTGACACCATTATCCTGATAGAAACAAAGAACTTAGCACATGTTTAAATTTTAGGATAAAATTACTTTAAAATACTTCCAATAACATTAGATGTCTATGACAATTGATGTTTATTATCGTAGTATAGATAAAAATACGTTTTGTTCCCAACAAGGTTTGCTTCTATCAATATTATGTCAGGTCTTTTGTTAGAATGTTTGACAAATCTATTTTTCTACCATTAATAGACGTAATGGTAAAATGGTTTTTTGACTCAAAAAACACAATTCACCCTTAAGTTTTGAATGTTTTATAAATAAATTTTATAACTTTCGACTGAAATGTTTTTTTAATAAACCCAAGTATTAAGATGGTGAAAGTTAGTTTACAATTTGTTACCTTTTGCTTCTTAGAAGATATTTATTAAATCCAATCTTCTTAGTAACTTATGTTTCTTCTTTGATAACATTTAGCACATTACTTAATCATCTGCATTTTACCATTTTTTTTCTTTAAAGTGCCTAGTTCAGTTCATCACTTTTAATTGGTGACCGAAAATTTTCAGTAAAAATCATAAATTGAACTTATTGTTTGAAAGTTTTACATAAATGTTTTTTGCACTATTTTGGTTTTAATTTTCTTGAGAAACTCCAGGCAGTTTTAATTGATTAAATGTTGGCCAACTTTATACAGTATTACATCAGTGTTTAAACTGTGAGATTGAAGTAGCTCATTAAAGTAGGCGTTATCAGAAGTAGAAGGGCAGATAGAAGCCAACCTAAGAGCAATTAGGCACGGTCAGTCAGCTGTTCAATCTAGAAACAAGAACAGTGGACCATTACTTTGCTTAAGAGGTTACAAGGGGAAGAAGAGGTAACCTTACTTACTGATGCGAAGGTTACCTACTAATGCAAAGGTTACCACATTGTTATTAATTTACTTCGTAATGTTATAAGGATAGCTGGGGTACCTCATTAATCAAAGAGAAAATATAGAAATGTAAACATATAGGAATAAAATATGCTATATGTACAATATTTGAAATAAACAATACACTAAACTAATAGAATTATAAGGGTATTTTTCCTCCTACAATTAATTGAGAGATTAATTCTTTCTCTCTTAACTGTAATTGAACTTATAACTGAAGTTCGTTCTTACGTTCAGGCAAAAAGTAAAGTTACTGCATCACTTATGTTAATTCCGATGAGATTATTTTTATAGCATAATAAAATTAATCTTATGTAAGTTAGTGGAGAAATAGACCTGTCTTGAAAGCATAACATACGTAAGCAGAGTGCATTAAATTCTGCAGCATCAATTTCTACAGTTAGATCAATCCCTTCTTTCTAATTGCACATTTTCATTATGTGGCTCAGTAAACTCACAGTGCTTGAGAGTCAACAAGTACAATAATTCCTTTCAAGTCATGTTTCGGCAGGCTCATAGTCAAAAGCGACATAAATTGCACAAAGCCTATTTTCGTAAACTTCAGCCCATCTGCAGGGCTGGCAGAACCATTTGTAAACTTCTAGCCAATTAAGATTTTCCCAACGTACAACAGATTTGTCCAAACCGTATACAAAAAATAAATAAATAAATAAAATTAAGTGCGGAGACTTGAGGACCTGCTTTAAAGAAAAATTCCCCCAAATAGGGGATGTCACTGCTGCAAAAAAATAAGTGTCCTTCACTAAAAGTACGTAAAAATTAGACCCTTCTCGCGTTGTTGGGCTGATTTCTATCCATTACTTGCAGGATCATCTATTTTTAGTAGCAGTAACAGACACCGTACATGGAAAATCAACAATTTACAGTCTAGATTATATTTTAGAAGAAAGAACCGATGTGATACTTAATATAAGATTTTATCTACCTTTTAATTTCATGAACAGATAAAACTACTATGGCAATTACATTACGACTAGTTACAACCTAACTACAGTCGGTTAGTTTGGGTACCAATAAATTATTTTAGAAAACATCCTACACATTTCACAAAGATAAAACTTGTTTCTCAAGAAAATGGTCGAAATTTAATTAAAAATGAACATTTATAGCAAAGAAGGATTGGCTTATCAAACACAAAGTCCACAGCAGCATAAAAGATCTTTAGTGGCTCCCTTAACTGATAGAAGGCGTCTATATAGTGTACAGTGTGAAAGATGAGATAGAATGTACCTCTAGCTTTGCTAAACTTAAGCTGCACACATCTCTGTTGGCACTCTGAGTATTTTATGAGTGTGAGAGGGCAGTATTGATGCAGCTTAAACTACTAAACCAAGATCCATGAAAGTGACTAATCCACTTCTCCTAAAGGAAAAAAGTAACCTTTGAATTTAGGATTGTCTTAAAAGAAAAAACATCTGTTTTGCTCGCACGTCTTTTTCGTATAAAATTCTGACCTGAACGAAACATAATTATTTTCCACAAACATTTTACAGACGTAAACCCGAACCTCACGCTGCGCTGAAATGAAAGAGCCAATATCTAATATCCCAAAACTCCCTCCCACTTTCCTTTAAAAAAAAAAGTATTTAAAAAAATCTACGAGTATGATTCGACTGTTTTACACAATGAGTAGAGAACGTCTTGGGTGAAGAAAAACTCAATTCGGTAACTTCCATACTAGTTCACTGCACTATGATAGAATATCTGACAACCAAGACTAGTATTAAAATATCTATTAATGATTCTAATATATTAAAATCTCGAACATATTGATGTGAGGAAATATTTCAGCCACATTATCTATTCTAATGTTTTTGCGCGCTGTATTAAATACAAATATTTTTGTTTTCGCTACTTGAATTCAGACTCTGATAACCTTTTGCCAGGCCTCACTATAAAACACTCCAAAATAATGTGCATATTATCAGGTGGCAAATCAGTAATTCAACCGAAGTAAACAATTTTGCTAATTGAAAGCTAATACTCGTTTTACGAATATGTAATAGTTTATTTTTGCTAAGAATAGCAATACTAACTAGAGTCTAATGATTGATTTATTTTGTTTTCATTCCTAAAATATTCACAACTCAATCAAATTATTCCTAATTAAAAAAAAAAAAATTGTTTGATTACATTTCCTATATTCTCTGATTTATAAATTGTAACCATTTTTTTCTGGACGATTTTGCTGATCTTTTGAATTTACGAATAATTTAAATTAGTATCCGATTTTTTTTTTTAAGAATACGTGATCGAAAAAATTGAAAGGGCGAAAAATGTACATGTAAGTGCAAGTCAGTGCACATTTTAAAATGTTATAGTACTTAGGTGTAAATTTCATTTCAAGTCTAAATTAATTTAAAAGAAAAGTTGTTGGTGTTAGACGCATTATTATCAGTGTTAATTTTATAAACAAAAAAATGCATTCAGACCTACCAAATTTAAAGTCTTTGCAGTAAGAATTCGTTCCGTTCATACAAAGAGTGTCAAGTTGCATTACAAATTTTTCTATAAAGAGGCTACAAAACTACTAAGTTGTTCTAATTAGGCATTTGGAAAAGGGGAAGAAATGAATGCTTCAGTTTTATCCTGAAGCTTTATTTTAACAATAGCTCATACAAATTCCTGGTTTCCTTATTGGTTAAAGTAGAGAGGTACAATGTTAATCTTAAACAATCGTTCCAACAATAAGTGGCATCAACAAACCAAATATTTATAATATACAACCTTTGTAAAAAAATAAGGAGAAACTTCTGCCTCTGACGTAACATGTCCACGATCCGTTTAAATATTTGTTATTTAATTTGAACTATCAGAATGAAAATCAAGTTTTAAAGGTAACCCTTAATTGTTGAAATGTGGATAGGTCGGAGTGCTAGACAATATGGCTGATTTTTTGGACAGAGGTTGATTAATGAATTTGGTTAGAGAATTTGGCTTCAACTAAGTTACGGTCTCACACAACACCTGCTGAAATTAAAACAAAAAATTAAATTAAATTAATCTGAAAAATTAAATTAATCTCTCTCTGCAAGTAAAGTGTGAGATGCAAACGTTTATTTGAAGTAAAATTCCCTACACAAACTGATTAATCAATTTCTGATGACTGGTGAAAATCCGATGTCAAAAATACGAAAAACGTACAAAAACAAACAATTAATAAATTTTTTTTTTCTTTTTTTTTTTGGCGCATCAACAGCTGAGGTCATTAGCGCCCGGAGCTTTTTCCAGTGCACTGCCGGCCTCCGGACAGTGTTCTCTCGTTACAGACAACACTGTCCATCACCGGACAGTGAGCTGTAAGAAGCTCCTAGGAAGAGAAAATCTAAGGGTCAGCTGCTGGATTCGAACCCGGGACCTCCGCGTGGGAGTCCAGTATGCTAACCTCATAGCTAATCCCTTCCCTTTAATAAATTTTAATAACAAGTTAAGGCTTGCTGAAAAAATTTATATGTAAATGTTCTTTGGGCCAACTTGTATTAACTAGTAAAAACATTTCATTTTTTGTCACAGAGTTTCTTATTTTGTTTTATTTTTGTCATTTCCTCCTACCAGGCAAGAGGTAGTATTGCGATCGTTCAAAATTTCTATATCTAGTTTTACAGGAAATATCACTTTTGTGAACCCTTAGGTCCAAAGAAATGATTTTTCAGTCAATGGCCAATACAATATGTATGTCAATACTTCAAAAATGAAAAATCGTAGGAAGCTAAAACTGAATACTACGTCCGGGGTAATATCATGGGATCCGACAGAAAATTAGCAGTCAAGATCTCTTAAATTTTACAAAAGGAACTTAATAGTTTTTTAAGATCCTTGAAAATGGTCCCTACATTTTATAAATCTTCTGTATAATACATAAATAATTTTTTTCCCCTTTTATTTCATCATTTTTCTAAGGAAAGGCTTTTTCTTAGTAGGATAGGGGTGGGCTTCACATTAATAAAATATTGATTCAGATTATTTATAAAGGCGGTCCAAAGACCATTGTTTTAAATGTATTTAAAATAGTTTTGTTCAATTATATTTACTTTTGAAGCAATAAACGTTACATTTCCCTAATTAAAACAGGCAAAAGCCCAGTTTCTTAAACAGCTAATTTAAAGTGTTACTCGCTAATTAAAATATAGAATTATAAGTGTAATAGTACTTAAAATAAGTAAACGTATCAAAAAGAAAAGAAAAACTTCGTTAACTTTGTTAATTTAGGAAATACTAAGAACTGTAGAAAATATAATACGAAGCAAATGAAGTGGGAAAAACAGATGGGGTTAGCTTTGATTATTAAAACATAATTTTAATTAAAGCTTGAACTGTAAATGTACTAATATTAAATTTTCTCAATGATTTTATTATGGAACTCAAATTTCCCTCAACTTCAAGATGGCTTACCAGCTAGCACTGGTTTATTGAGATTCAATGGCAAACGTGGGATATTATAAAATTTATATAAATTAAATTCAAGTCCTATAATTTTCTGCATTCCATTTGAGAACTTAATTTTGAATATTTGACACGATTGCAACAGTATCCCTTGCTAAGAGCAACAGCAAGTGATTAACATAAATACATTTATTTATTTTATTCATAATAACTTTAAGACAGCGATCAATCAGATCGTTAATAATAAGTTCGGAGAGCCTCTAGCGATACACTCGTCAGAACATTGATTAGAGACCTACTCCAGCTCATCACCACTATTTTCACTCTAGTAATACTATCTGAATTATCACCTCCGCAAGAGACTCACAAACCTAATGAAGTAATAATTCTGACAGTTCAGAAATTCTGCGACTTGCAACCGAATAGAGTCATGCCTTTAAAACTTTTTTTCTTTTCTCGGCCAGTCTGAATACGTCTAAACAACTGTACTCTTTTGTCACCTAATTTATGCGGCTTAGGAGTTATGTGAGCGAGTCTGTGACTCGTAATCTAAAAAAATATATAGTTTTTCAAATACTTATGGCAAATAATGAGCCTCAACAGAACGACTTTAAAATACTCAGGAGTAATTGTTGTTGGACTCTTTCTATGCAACCTCACATTTAATTTGAAATCTTTCAAATTTCAAGTTACTATTTAGAAAATAAACATATCGTACTTACAGTGAATGGATAAAGTCCCATCTTTCTAATTACTAATTTTAATACAGAAGAAGAAGACAGTATTAATCTGCTTATTACATGGTCGTTTCAGGCAGTATGGGTGACAGCTTTAATGCCCTACGTTGTATTGTTTATTTTGCTGATACGAGGAGTTACTTTACCTGGTGCTGCAAAAGGTATAAGTTACTATTTAACACCACAATGGCATAAATTAGCTAACACTAAGGTAAGTAAATTTGATGATTGTTTATTAGAATAACCTTTTGGTTCTTCATAGATCGCGACTGATTTCAGCGATCCCTCTCGTCTGGCTCCTTAGATTTCCTTGTTCCTCAGCGTCATTTATTTTAAAGTATTGACATTTCTCGAAGTAAATAGTTCATCATTAAATAAATATTCTATAAAAATTGAAATAATCGTATTACGGTAACTAACCAACCAAATTAAATACTTAAACAATACAGTCAATTTAGTGATAAAATACATATTTCAGTGTTCTTATGTAATAAATAATTCAACTTTATATCATTTTGCACAAACTAAATTCAAAGTAGAACAGTTACTCCAAGTAAGCACCAGATGTGTATGGGTAATCCGGTGTGAATCCTGTCCGACTTCATTGCACAGACAAGAGTCAAGTTTAAGGATTTATAATTTTCAAGTACATTATATTACACTCCTCACTTTTACAAATAACTCAAGGGGAAACTAAAACGCACAGAATGTAAGGTAATTCTCGGATTACCAAAGAGAATATGAGACAGGATTATATTTCTGTGAAAATTACTACTTTCAATCCGTAAATTATCTTAATAATCTTTCAATTCGTTAATTTTATTTAATAAAATAATTAATTAATTATTCTACAATAGCTCTTGCAAAAAATCATTATCAAAATCTCGTAATCATCACATCTAACATGTTAGATTGTAAGCGAAGTATTTTTTTTTTTTTTTTGCATATTAGGTAATCATATTTTCTTTCACACTCTTCATAATGGAGGTCTTTTAATTTTGCGTGAGACTGCTAAAACAAAAAAATTAAATTATTAACTATTAATTTAAATAATGACACGCTTCTCTGTTAATTTAAATTATGACGCGCTTCTCTTAAACCTCTCAAAAAAATCTTACAATTCCAGAAAAAATACAATTAATGGCTTTATTTTTAAACTTGATAAAATCAAAATCATTCCCAGTTAGTTACTTAAATTAATTAGTTTATATTTAATAGAGTGGAGGCTAGAAAGTCTTTGTACGATACGTACGATGGTTTGTTCTAACATACTCCTTTGTTTGCCTTCTACACTCCCGAATCTTTTCTTTTTATTCACGAGGAATCTGGGGAAATCTTCTATGGTATTGTTTTTCTTCTTTAAAAATGCTAGAACTACATTCAGAAAGCCATTCATTCAAGTACTAAGGAATCCATTGTACGAGAAAGTTAATTTTTTAATACAACTTACTTTTTACATAATTTTTACATTTGCAGACATGTTTAATATTTGTTAATAATATAAAAACATTTATTCATATTACCTGATCAAAAGAAGCGTTAAATAAAAAAGCGGTTCACAGAACGCGATCAGTCCTGTCAGCGATACGGAACATCTCTTTGGATGTGATATTTTTATGAGTCTGGATTACTTTCTAGCGAGCAGATCGTGCTAATTTGTACAGTATTCTTAATAATTTTTCACGGAAATGAGTGTTTTTGGACCACAAACAACTTCTGCTGTTAGCGTTACGAAGGAAAATACCTTATTAGCCGCGTAATATTAGGAAAGAACAACCAAAGTGTTTAGGATTACTAACGCTGAACCCATCAAGAGTATAGCTAAATAGCCTACTCGCCTCCGATGAGTTATCGTTGAGCGCAGCAACAAGTAGTGTCCCTAACTTTTATGTCTTTTATGGCATTGAAAAACTGATACAAAAGCATAGAAAGGCTTTTAATTTTTCTTTTTCTTGTTGGAAAAGCAATTTAAATAGGCTGAACACAAATAAATGGTGATTGATATAGGAACTTAACTTCCTAAGTAATTCTAATTATTGAGATCAATTAATTCTGCGATTTTTTGTTTGTTTTATTGACATAGGTTTGGATTGATGCTGCATCACAGATATTCTTTTCATTGGGACCTGGTTTTGGCACTTTACTTGCACTATCTTCTTACAATAAATTTCATAATAATTGTTATCGTGATGCCATTGTCACATCGTCCATCAACTGTCTTACCTCATTTCTGGCTGGTTTTGTCATATTTTCTGTTCTGGGATATATGGCGGAAGTACAGAATAAAAGTGTTGATCAAGTTGGTTTAGAAGGTTAGTTACTCTTAATTTTTATTTGTTTAGTAGATTATTTTGAAGTAACAAGCTTTGGAAAGAGCAAAGAACTTGTTCCACAATCTCTCATTTTATACTAAGAGGGCATCGTCCACTAAATACATGAACATATTAATGCACTAACATGAAAAAATTATTAACACAAATTTAAATATTCAATTAATGCAGGAGAGCAATTGGAGAAAAAATCGCCGATGTTTTGCGTTCTTTAGAACTACATGTATGAAAGCATAATTTGCTTTCTACTACTTGCTTTCTGCCCTTCACTTTCTAACTCCTAAATATAATATACTCAAATACAACCAATATCCAGTTTTGATCCATCTTGTTTCGCAAAACATCAAACCACGAACTTGCTTTTCATACGTCCTTCTTTTATCAACTTCCTGTAGTCCAGACGATTTTCAACAAACCCAATATCAATTCTTTCAGACAATGGCATCTTTCTTCACGAGTGAAAATAAATTTCATCGAAGTTGAAGACTAAAGAGTAGCAAAAGTTGTTTCCAAACCAAAGAATTAGAATAAAATCCGTAAAACTAATAAAATATCTTACTGAAAAATTGAATGTTTTTATACACTCAGTTCTTTGTGCTTAAAAAAATGAGAGAAAAAAAATTCAATTTAAGATTGATAAACAAATATTACGTTTTACTACTAACTGAGATTCCTTTCTTGATGTTAAGCTGATCCAATATTCTTAAAAATTTGTTATTTCTTTTCAGGACCTGGACTGGTATTCATAGTATATCCGGAAGCTATAGCTACCATGACAGGAAGTGTATTCTGGTCCATTATATTCTTCCTCATGCTCATAACACTTGGTATGTAGTTGATTTCTTGATGATCTTAATAATCAAGAAAAAGCGAAAGATTAGATAGATAATTATTCTGTGTCACACCGGACATTCATGCATTGTCTGGGTTACCTTGATAAAGAATTGATATCGAAGATGCAAACAATGCTTACTAATTTTATGTGTTTTAAAAAAATTAAGACTAACCGTGAGTAAGTCCAAATTTTATCTAAAAAGTCCTTTTAATCGTTTTATTAATTGTATTTACTGCCTACGTAGTGAAAATAAAATTTTAAAAACGATGAAAACAAATAACGCTAGTTGAGTCGAATAAAGAGTAGAAACTATGCTACCGAAGTCAAATTTTATCCCTTATATTTCCTTTGTCCTCGGTTGTTAGAAAGCTGAGAAGTTAAAGTACCTTTTTCTCTCAAGTACGTAGGAAATAAAATATAAAACAATAGACAGTTGTGGTATGTTAAGGGATGGAGTGTTGAAGTTGTGGCCGTTACCCCAGGCTATAAAGAAGTTCTACAGTAGCGCCACACTCTTAACTATAAAAATAGCCCCGTGTAGAAAAATCTTAAGTGTTTAAAAAAAAACTGAAGGAGAGTAGTAGTAGTGAAATCCTTTTCTAAATGAGAACAGGCTCCCTTCACTAACAGTTGTGCAAATATTTGTGGTTCGGAAAAATGTAAGGACTATATAACAGAAAAATCCTCTCTGGAGGTGGTTCTTGCAATCACTTATGTTTGTCATAATCAATTCTCCACTTGAGGCTTTTTTTTATTTATTCTTTTTAACTTGATGAAAAAAAAAGGAGCTACTTTTTTACTTTCTCTTACCTCTATTTAGAAGGAGCATGGCAATCGTGCAGATTTTTTATTTTTAGTAAAAATAGCCTTTGCAAATTCTGTAAAGCGTCACTGACAATATTAAACAAATAAATTTCTGCTTAACTCTTTGTATTAAACTATTAAGACTTACAAGCCAAGTTTGTTTTGACCGAGTAGAAGTAGTTTTTAAACGAAATATGCCTCTTTTTCCACCTGACCTGTAAACAAATTTCAGAAATAATAAAAACAAAGATTTATCTGATTCGTAAATTGTAAGGTCTTAAATTACAAGAGGAAGTAAAAAAATATATATTGATGCTCTACTTTTGCTTTACTTTTTTTTTTTAATTATTATTATCAGCAATAATGTAACATAAAATCTAAACCTGAATTGCAGGTTTGGACAGCACTTTCGGGGGAATGGAAGCAATGATTACTGCTCTTTGCGATGAATATCCAAGATTACTAGGACGCAACAGAGAACTATTTGTCGCCGTTTTACTCATTGGAGTATACATATGTGCACTGCCCACCACTACATATGTAAGTTGACACGGATAATGGATTTAAATAATCCTAATTAAGAATAAAATTTTATGATACTTCACATTAGTCTAATCTAAATTTTCATTTATCTAAATTAATCTCAATGAGATAAGAAATCAGTCCAAAAAGTGAAGTCTGCGATTAATTAATATCACGAATTTAATATTTATGCCGCATCACTTCTATTAACTATTGAACCACGCATTGTGTGATGATTACAATTTTTTAAATATAAAAACAGAATACCATTACAATGTAATATTCAACGCAAAAACTTTTCATACCAAGGTTTTTTATTCAAAGAAAATATTATTTAACGGAAATTATAAACAGAACCTTCATGACAATAAATATTATTTTCAACGTTTAAATGTGACAAGAGTTATTTCCTTCATAGAACAAAACTTATTTTATATACTAGCGTTTTGTTTTGTACAGTCGATTTATAGTAAATATTTTTATAAACACTATTATTCGTACGAAAATGAAAGTTAATACATACAAATGTTTAACTTAAAAAAAACTGAATAGGATTAACGAATAGGATACATTGTTTTAATTTTAAGGAGTAAAAATGGATCTCTCTTTTTTAGCCATTCTTTTATTTACGATAATCTCTGCCGAGGTATTATGTACTAATACTTTTTTAATATTAACATAACTTTTACTTGTTTTCTTTTTTTAAGGTTTCCAAGCTTTTTTATTTTTTTGCATGCATATTGTTGAATGTTTATCAAATTTAATTCAAGACAATTTTATCTTCAGCGTACAAAATAAAGGATGAATTTAGATGAATACATTTTTTGTTCAAATTTGTTGATGCTCCAGAAGTTTAAATCTACTTTAGCTGACACTCGATAATTAACAATCATTAAGAAATACATCAAAGCAATATATTAAGCAGAATAAATTTTTTCAGTATGGTCAATCGTAAAGAACGTCAGTAGATAAATACTCCACTTCTTCAAAGAATAAATATAATTGTTGTATTGGTTTATACATTCTTGACAAGGAGCCCATTTTTATTTGAGAAAATAATATCTAAAATTAAAAATTTCCGAAATAACAGTGTTTTATTTAATTAAATAATTAATAATTTATTAATTGAAATAGTTATTTGTCATTGCTCTAATATTCAGTTAATTTATTATTATTTTCATTCAAAATGTTGAAATGAATAAAACTTTTTTACAGTAACGAAATGTAAAAATAGGTCTCATTATTAAAGAAATGCAGGTAGTCTTGTCACTCCACATAGCTAGGCGTATATTTTTAATGGTTCTTCACAATTTTTAATATTATAGTACTTACTAAGGAAAGGGATTAGCTCAGTGATTACTATCCTGAATTCCAATGCGGAGAACCTAGATGTTCGACCCTAGTAACCTAGACTCTCGAATCCCTTAGGATTCCCTTAGGTTTTCTCTTCCTAGTTCATTGTTCATTGTTTTTCTAATCTGTGACGAACAGTGTTGACTGTAACAAGAAAACCCTGTCCGAGTGTCCGGAAGTCCACTGAAAAAAGTTCGTGGTGCCAATGATAGATGTTGACGCACCTAAAAAAAAAATATATATATATTACTAACACTCCTTCGTGAACTAGTTAGTTGCCTGTTGTAAGTTAAATTCAAAAAATCGTAATGCGAATAATTATTAAAATTTCGATTTATTCATGAACTATTAAATAATATATCAAATCATTCTCTGAAATTATTGAATTATTATTAACACTAATTATTATTTATTGCATATTTTAAATAAATGTTGTTTAACATTGTTTGTGCTCCCTCCCAAGGAAGCATATTTTGTTGTAAAACTTCATGTTGCATAACTAGCTTTTCATACAGTGTAGAAATTGTTTTAAGAGAGTTTAATCTGGACTGCTACTGTGGGGCTGAGAGATAAGGCGAAAAGCTCCAGGCTGGGTGAGAGAGAGACCCGCGTAGAAATGAGTTCTATGACCACACTACGAGAAAGGAGAGTTGGCCAGTAACTGTTGAACTCATTTCCTACTGTATAAACCTCCTTATTTTAGTAAATGTTGGTAGGAGCCGTCTCCTCAACTTTTCTCAACTGGTTGCTTCTGTTTCTCCTCTTCAACCTGTATCAGATAAAGTCCCTATTGTAATTACTTTACTTGCCCATTGTATTAATTAACACTCCATCTTCAGATAACGAATGATTTAACGCTGACGTTTTGGCTGATAAGCAAACAGGAGGAGATATATATATATATATATATATATATATATGTATGTGTGTTTGTGTGTGTAGAGAGAGAAGGAGATAACCTTTACTCTACCTTTCATCCATCTTGAGAAACGTTTCCAAAAATCTGGCTCAATTCTTGCCATCTAACACCAGAAGTTTCCTAATTTTTCCCTGCAAATATATATATAACTTTTTTAAGAACAATTTATCTACATAATTATTAGGAGCACAATAAAATTAATCTCACCTTGTACTTAAAAGAAGAAACTGGATCAAATCAAAATTTCGAAATAGTTTTTTCACCAGTTTGAAGTTGATTTGTATTGACGTGATCTCTTTCACCAGATTAAAAAGTAAAAATAAAATAATTGATTTAATTCAAATAATATTTTTTCTGTAAAAATATTTTATATAAAAGTGAGAGCTATATCTTATGAAATTAGGAAAACTGAAAAGAAATCAACATTGTGGGTTGACAGAGTTCGATCAAAACCTTCCCATTGAAGGTGACGTTGGTCGGAAATTAAACAGACAATACGTTCAAGTTCAAAATTTTATTTCATCGTGTAACGGAATAAGAACTTATAAATGCCTTCCCTCCAGCAAAGAACGTAAAGAGACGTTCACTAGCAAAGAACTGGAGTGACATACTTTCCTTACTGTACAACGTGAAGATGGGCTCAAAGGAGGATGGCAAGTGAACATGAATTAAGGCTTGACAACAGTAGATTGGTTAGTTTGTATGGCAATCTACAAACGACAAGATCTAGAGATATACAGCAAAGTAGAGGTCTTAAACAACGTAGTAAACAACATTTTACTGTATCCATTCTTCAATAACCTTGGTTCCTAGCGCCAGTCGATTAACCTTCCCCTTGACTGTTTACTTCAAGTGGCTACTTCACATTTCATCTTTTGCCAACAGGTTTCTCTTGCACAGAATGCATCTAATTCCTGCCTCATAACATAGCTCAGCCCTTCAAAACATTTGTAGTTTTTCCATCAGTGAGTTTTGGAACAGAATTCTATTTCTAAATAATATCTTAATCCTTCACCTCAATCTCGTTTTCAAATTAGATTCCTTTACGAATAATGCAATACTATGCGTTCATCATGCGTTGAATGCATTTTTAAGAATACTGATATTAGTTCTAGAAAATTCATGAATCGTAAAAAATAAAACAAACGCTTTTCCCTGTAAATAAAAAAAAAAAAAATAGAAAAGAAAAGTGAACTGAAACGGTAGAGATTTCTGCATATGTAGATGAATGGTTTCGAAAGGAAAAAGTTTGGCGTTAGTTTGGAATTGAAAGAATAGTAAGAAGTATTTTGGATGAGTTTAGGAAGGGTGGAGGAAAAAATAAAAGGGGTAAAGCCAATATGGGTACTGTGTGAGAATTGGTGAGCCTATTTTGTGCTACCAGCCACTGGCCAATAGTGAGGTCTTGAAGAGGGTGAATTTTGAAGGCGTATCCTCATTACTGGTTTAGAGCCACCCAAAGTGAAGAAGAAGAAGCAGCAGCAACAGACAATGATGGGTGGGGAAGTAGTGGAGTGGTTACACTATGAATGTTCCATGAAGTTCCACACGGACGCACTCACCTGTGTGTAGCACTATCAATCTGATCCTGACTCATCCTTAGTAAGAAGCGTGAAGCCGATAGTAGGATGAGGGTCTCTTCCACTGACTCTGTAAGTGCTAGGAACTTTATGTCAACACTTCAGTTTCCAAGTACTTCTGCCTGTTGAAGGTGACGCACCTCTTCTTCCTTTGTCAACAATCCATCCCTAAGCATCCTCTTCTTACCATTAACCTACTCGTCTTTTGCCGCGGTCAACCTACATTCCAATTATTAACACCATCCAAATGAAATTTGATATTCAATTTATCTGAAAACAATTGTTATTGTAAAGAAATTTTTGAAATAAAAGTCAAAAATAAATTATCCTGCATTACATTTGAATATTTTTAAACCACTTTAATTCTAATAAATTGCCTGAGCATTTTATAAATAATACAGTTATGTATTACAGTATTTGCGTGCAATCTCGCAACAAAGTGATTTATAATAAAAAAATATATAAATCTGGATACTTACGCAGTTCTCAATGTTCTTATACAAGTTTCTACAAACTTGGATTTTTTAAAAAATGTTAGTTGCTTTAAAATTAATACAGGACTCTCTATAATTAAGACTTGAACTGGGTATCTCCCCCTTACGAGTGTACGTTCGCAATCAATATATCTTACAATTAGCCACTTATGTTTGACTGATATAGACCAAAATCTTACTATATAATGGGCACCCTTTTGTAAAGGACGCCTTTTTGATACTTCCACACTCAAAAGCAAAAAACAAACTCCTTAATTGTAACCACAAAATCTTATTTTTGCGTTCCCAGTTTGACAGCTTAACGAAATTCCGAATTTCAAACTGTCTATTTTCCATTGAATGCCGAATATTTAGATTTGCACACTCACCATTCAGATATGCATTTATAAAAACCATTTTTTCCAAAATTGGGGCGCTCACTAAAATGATGATTTCCGGTGAAAAGTTACACGATTGCAAACTTCCTCTTACAAGAGGAGGTAATAGAAACAAAAAAAAAAAATGGAAAATAACAATAAAAATGTTAACAATAAACTTTTAGTTTATCTATTAAAATATATGCAAAAAGTAAGAATTCCTGCTTTGTAACGAAGCCCTAATAAATCATTATTGTAAGTCCCAAGTGTACTTGATCAGGTAAATCAATGTCGAATGCATAGGTATACTCTAGCGATGGCACTTCATAATAATGATGGAGACCTCTGAGTCAAAGATATAATACAGACTGTAAAGTAAATTGTTAGGCTCTTTAATAATTACGAATGAGAGCAAACATTTTATTTGTTGGGTAAAATAATGATAATAAAGAAAATATGTATGTAATTAAATACATATTTCTTTTCCACATTACATTATTTAAAGTGAAAGCGATTAGACTCTGTAGCGATACCAAAAAATAGAAACTACATAGGGTACTCTCTTTTAGTATGGGGTTCATTTTATAGCAAAAATTATTGAACAAATTCATTTTTTATGATTTATTGATAAATTTCTTTTAGAAGGAAGCGGAAAACACGACACATACTCACTCTATACTTGAAAAAAAAGGGATTTCTTTGAAATTCTTACAATTAGTGACAGATACTTGGCATTATACTTTGAAATTATAGGCTACCTGTCTTTTAAAAAGATGTAAGCACTAATCAGTCTCCTTTGGTGATCGGCAAACGCTCTGAAGTGTTCACTGAAGTTTCATTAGTTCCTCAATGAAGAAGATTCAGATGCACGTGAACAATGCATGTACGCGAATGCAATAGATGGGCATATTAAACGGAATGTCATATTCTCCTTTTATATGACGATTTATAAGAGGGTCAATGTTTCTTTCGATTTTTCTTTGACTTTATTTTATCCGTACACAGAACTCACATTCGCTGAAAATACTTTTAGTATTTTTAATGGACTTTCAAACATTTATTTCAGTGTAAACTCAAATTCAAAATTTTGTAAATAATGCTTCTTACGTGAGTCACTAGAAAGTAAGATTTAGTAATATGCAGTTACTGCTTATATTAAAGGAAACTAACAGAATTATGATGAATTAATACCTTTTGTTCGATTTAGAATGTTTTTAAAAGAACTGCATAAAATATATAACAAAAACAATAATTTTATTTTCGAGTATATTATAAGTATTAAAGCATAAATTTTGTTAATAATTTGGAGATTAACTAACTAGAAAGTCGTTTTCCTGCCGTAGTACATAACAACAAACACAAGTTAACACAACTTATAGATGTGGTTTGTTATTCAAGCCACAAACATTCCATTGTTGTCAGCAATAACGACAGCATAGCTTTTCATATCATGTCAGGTAGGATCGTAAACTAGTTTGAAAACCAACTGTCCACATTCAAATTTCTGGTAGTTAAATAAACAATTTCATAATCACAAAACTTTCATTTAACTTTAAAATTCTTACTTCAACTTTCATAAAAACTAAAACATTTTTTCATTTTTTATTTGCATCAAGGCTAAAACCTTGTATTAAATAGAAAACATCTTTTTTCATTCAAAATTCTGAGCTGTCTTCACACTTCGACTTCTTACAAAAAATGTTTTTTAGTTTTAATACTAATGTTGGGTCTTAAATGGAGTAAAAGAACTTTTGAGGAAATGTTTTCCTCAAATGACATCCAAGACGAAAATAAATTTGCGTCAAAGAATTTCAAACAAAACTGAGTAGGTGCTACTCGAAAGTCACAAAAAAAATCACAGAATATCACATAAAATTAATAATTTTCCAAAAAAAAAAAATTTAAAAGCAAGAGCCAACATAAAGCAAATAAGTTTTAGAAAGAACGGATACAACTGTCCTTATTTCCGGGTGTTGATGATGACGATAAGAGTGTGTAAATGAAAGTGCTTTTTAGTAAAGGAAAGAAAACTGTAACAAGATGCACTGAGGCGCCATTCAATGAGTCTCACCATTTCTCTCCTCAAATACAAGAGTTTTAACACAACTTGAGCATGTGGCCTAGAGCATTAGCAATGTATGAGATGGTGTCCATGGTTTGCTACCCAAGAAATCTATAGCTAGATTATACGCTACTATCGTAATGTAAACTACTAACACTGGCACAAAGTACCACGGAAATTTATCAGAGTTTTTGCCCAATGAAGGTAAAGTGAATTCTATACTTTTAAAACTACCTTGACACAATTGGTTGTAACAATTTTCATTGTTATTCAATTTATTAAGAGATGGATGTTCTTGCAAATTATAATAATTTTATGAAGAGAATATACGATAATTACATTTTTTATATTTATGGATTTTTAAAAAAGCAGATCTAAAAACTAATCAACTAATACAGTTCCCTTATTTCTTTTAACCCAGAATGCTTACTTAATATTTTACTACCAGTATTTAAGAATGGTTTTCAACAAGTGACATTGTTGAATTAATTAAGGTCCCTGTAACCTTAAACCTTACCCACTTAGTCCCTTTAGTTAACCCCTTAATGCCTTTCCTCTTCACTCTCACGATGTCTTCAATAATGGTTTCCAAAAAGCTTTACTGTTGTCGTACATCATTGCTGGAATAGTACCAAAGTATTAAGCAAATAATAATCAACTTTTTCACCTTCTTCTGTCTTGCGGTTTCCTATGACCACTACTTTTGTTATCACTTCGGCGACTTTTTGTACACTCATTCTTTGATAGCTGCACTTATATGGTATTTTCAATCACAATAAAAGAGTTCAGATGTTCGAGGAGAAAACATTTGCCGGAATTCTCCCTAGTAAGCGATCTGTTATCTCGTTGGCTTCTGAATCACGAATGTCCGGGCATCCAGAACGAGAAAAACAAAGTTTTACATTTACTTAAAAATCTGTCACTTAAATCTAAACGTACACAAACATACTTACGAAAATTTGTTTGTGTCCAATTTGGATTTAGCTTTAGGGCCACTTATTACGACGTACAGCTGCTAAAAATGTTCATAGTGCTTATAGTTGGTTGCACTTCCTTCAGAAACACATTCCTTCCTAATCAATTTTCCAGAGATTAAGTTTCTCATAGAAGTGATACAAATCTGCAGCATAAATTACATACGAAAATAGTTGGAACCTCAAAAGCAAAGCCTTCCTTAGATACATGTAACCTAAATGGACTTTTTAATTTGAATTTTCTATAAAAATTCGGTTTTGATAAAACATCCACTCAACCTTTGTGTAGTTGTAATCAATTTCTACAAATAAATTTTAATTATCACGTAATTCATTTCATTTTCATCAGACATAGAAACTTAATTTCTAAATTTTCCGGTTATTTTATTAATAAAAAGTAATTGAGCTTTTAAAGGACCATAAGAAGATTACAAAGTCTTCGTATAATTGAAATCTATTTTTACCTTTTCAGTTTAATTCTAAATTAAAGTCACTTTTTGTTTCAAGGGTGGAGTATATTTGGTAGACTTCTTAAACGTTTACGGCCCTGGATTGGCTATTTTGTTTGTGGTATTTGTGGAAGCTGCAGGCGTTTGTTGGATATATGGAGTAGATAGATTTTCATCAGACATAGAACTGATGTTAGGACAAAGACCAGGATTGTTTTGGCGTCTATGTTGGGCCTATATTTCACCGATTTTCCTTCTCGTAAGTACTGTGAATTACATTTACAAAATGTTCATTAATTTATTTATAAAAAATAAATTAGAAATTCAACAAAAAATGATCTTAGTTTCAAGCCTAAATTTATAATGTAGTATAACCACTCTTATTCAATAAACATAAACCCTAATGAAATTTTTTATCAAAACATCTTACAGTTTTTTTTGAAATACTGAGAATATATTAAATCACAATGGTTAGTATTACATTAATTATTTTTATCTATTTCAGGTAATATTTGTTGCTTCAGTATGCAGTTATGAAGAGATGTTACCAGGTCCATACGAGTATCCTGATTGGAGCATCAAACTAGGATGGGTGCTGACTTGCTCTTCATTAGTGTTCATACCAATCTATATAGTGTACAAATTTCTCATCACCAAGGGATCATGTATAGAGGTAATTTTGAGAAATAAATGTTCTGTTTTTATAAGCCATGAGAATTCAATTTAAAAAAGAGAAACTTGCTTAAAAGAAAAAAATGGAAAAAAAATGTATACGAGTAAATAATTTTTCTCCGAGTAAACAGGATAGCAAGGAAGTCAGGGGTTGTTAAACATGGAGGTACTCACACGATTTACTGTTATTGGATATGTGCATATTCATGAATACGACTGCCTAAGACCACATGCCATGTAAATTATAGTTACTTTTACGTTATTTGGTCCACTCCCCACATAGTAACGTTAAAGTTCATATGTATTAATTGCCTCTATTTCTTTCAGTGATGAAATATTCTATGTTTTAGAAGTTTTTTCCAGGCTAAGCATCTCAAAGATTTATTTTTTAGATCAGGTCTGAGATTTTTTTACCTTATTACACTTTTATCAAATGGGCATTTCTGATGAATTTACATTCATCAAAGAGGCCAAGTTTTCTGGTCGTTTTTGTTTACATCGGTCGGTCATCTTTCTTTCCGTTTTACGTTAGGTTTTGATAATTGTACTTAAAATTTGTTGCAATCCCTCATATCTGTTGCCACTTCCAACTAATTTTAATAAATTTTGTTTGAATTATTTTTCAGAGAATAAAATTGATCATGAAACCAGAAGAAGAAGTAACAGAAATCCAGGTGATAGGCACTACAACCTACGGAGTAGCCGGTACACACGTTTGACTCAAAGAATGGCTTGTATGATTATATAAGAATAGAAGTTTTCCATCAAAAGCAAAACGCTCAGCTAAAAATACTATATTGGCCGGCCTAAAAAAATGCCACAAATATTGCCGCAATTAGCGCAAAACTGCTAAAAAAATTATAATTGTGTGCTTAAAGCACTTGTTTGCCAGTCTTAAAAAAGAAATAATAATAATAGGTTTTTAACATTTAAATACGTTAACGCCACAAAAAGAAAATACGTCGCTAGGATCATATTAAATTGTTGGTCCATTGGTTTAGCTTTAAAGACAAATCAAAAGTTATGTGCTGTATATATTTATTAAAAATTTGTACTTGAGTAAAATATAAATAAAAATTTGTTAACTAAAAACTAAATTAAAACATTTATAGAATGCTCAAGTATAAAATTGTGTTGGTACACCGATACGTATACAGCCATCGTATCGGATATCAAATATTCACTGCATTAGTACAATTAATTTAAAATAATATACATTATGCGAAAATCGGGAGAATCGTCTCATTACTATTATTTATTAAAAAATAAAATAAATGTTAGACCATAAAACTGATAATAAATATTGTGATTTAATAAAATTGTCCCTTGTTTTGAAGTATGTTAAGATGTGATGTATGTAAGAAAATAAAAATTAATGTATAATAATCTAACATATATATTTGTATGCTAAATAAATTTTAAATGTGGTGCTTTTTTTTGGTCCTGCCTGGTCAAAATTATGCCACTATTTTGTAATGCTGTTTAAAGAATAAGAAGTGAAAAACAAAAATGCGTTGTTTGTAAAATTAGGGAACTAAACGGAGCTGAACAGCCACAGCATCCGCGATACGTTCCTAAAAATTTCTTAAATGACAATATCAATACTTATAATATTAAATAAATAAAGTATTACAATAGAAATAATGTAGTATTGTTATTTGTTATACCAGTATTAATATGGAAAAAAAAAATTGAAATTAAAATAAATACATGTTCTATTTAAAAGTTATTTTTAAATTATTATTCACATCGGAGAGAAAAATTTTCTACTTTTTATGATTTCTCATAAGAGAGCCGTGAATATTTTCGATTTTGACTTTTCATTGGAAATGAGTGCTTGAAGGGATACCTCGAGAAATAGTGATTTCTACGAATTGGTCTTAGTGTGCGTCCTGGCGACACCGTTTACAACCGATTACCCAACACCTGGACTATTCAGACGATGTGTTGATTTCAGCGCACAGGCAAAGCGGTCGTACTGGAAATCAACGAGGTAAAGATCAAATAAAAGCGAACCTCGAGTGCCAAGTCGCGTGAAGATAGACAAATCCAGTTGAGAGATCTCATCTTTCCTACGTATAGAGATTTAAAATATCTAGGGTCACACGTTACAAACAATTACAATGTTAGCGCAGAAATCATGGCCAAAAATTGGGACAGGAAATATTCATAATACATATTGAAACATTTTTTTTTCAGAAAAATTTCAGAAAATGGAGTTTTGTGGGAGCTGAGGCGTCATCGTCCTTCTTTCACTATCATTTTTAGTTTGTTTTACCAATCGAGAAAGTAGTTATTGTTATTTAAGAAACATAATTAAAAAAAAAAGAACAATCAGTTAGTACCAATTAAAAGTTACAAGAAATTTACGTTAACTGAGATAAGTGAAAGTTCTACTTTCAAACCAGATTTTTTTTGTTTTTAATTTACCTGTTGCTAAATGTATTTTTTTAAATCGCCTAGATCCAGAATAAACTAGAAAAGAACTATTTAGAGTAGAAATGTAAGTTAACTTTTTGAAAAAGACCTATCTGATGTAGGAAGAGAAAACTATGTAAATCACTCTGAGAATCATATTGTGATAAATAAAACATTTAAAAAAACAATATGTCAAAACAGCTGAGACCAATACAGATTTAACCTCACTTTTCTACAATATTCAACACAACAACATTTTGACAAACTAGGTAGAATGAAAACATGAACAGTGGGGTGAGTTTTTGATTTATTACTTTATAAGTAAATTTTTTTTTTTAAAAAAAAATGAGGTTCTGGATCAAACAGATCAATTTTCAATTTTTTACAAGATGGTGAGGCGACCCGGAAAGGAAACCAGCTTATTTTGGTACTCTCAAACCACAATGTATATTTCTGCTTTTATCTATTAAACAAAATAAAAAAATCTCGCAAAAACACTTAATGTATTGTAATTCTCACGCTTTTATCTCATATATTTTATTTAAATTCCTAATATTTGAAATATTTTTACTTTTTACTAACATTACTCAATTTGAAAATCAATACGTTACACTGAAATGACTGAAAAGGAGAGAATGCCTTCCACCATCGATCTCAAATTTTGGTGAAAATCGTCGGGGCTAGTTGCAAAAAAAAAGTGCAAAATCCATTCAGATCTGTATTACAACCGTATTAAAACAGGTTTTTTAAATTTTAAAAACACAGTTAATGCTCATAAATAAAAAAAAAACTCGAGAACTGCACATTATACTGAAATGGCCTAACCACGTCGCTCTCTAAGAAGTGCTCCGAGTCGAATGTTTGGCGGAAAAATGAATCAAACAAGAGTTTATAGAGCAATATGATTACAATGAGTATGAACAATTTTAATAGAACTATACAAATTTTAAAGAAAATCAATAATAATCTTTATAATTTCACATTGGATTAGACGTTCAGTTGATGATAAATAATAAGGGCTAGCTTTTTGAGCAATTCTAAATTTAACGTTGTTTGATCAGAATCAGCAATAACAATTTGATATTTTCAAATAAGATTGATGAAATTTCGCAAACTTATATCAAACAATTTCAACATTCTTTTCAGGAAAGGGCAAACAAAAACGCCCTTACCATGATTCAAGGTGATTCAAGTTGTGATTCGAGGCAATAATGTCAGGTAAATTTCATTTAATACAAATAGTAATGATTTAACTAACTTTTTCTTCCATTTTTCCTTGATAGAATGATTTCTTTCTATGAGATACTAGTCTGCACTGCCGATAATTAGCGTTTTAAAATGCCCTTTCCTTTTTACATTAAATGCTTTACTGTTCATTACAGAATCAAATGTATCAGAGTCTCCTGAACACACTGATCCTGAAACAGAAAATAAGGATGCCAAAGCGAAAGGTACAAAATTTATATTAATTTTATGTTAGCCTTATAGAAATTATTTTAACTTTTCGTCCTTAAATAGAAGGGTTTTAACGTTCATAACCTCCATCACAAGCGGGTGTCTTAGGAAATACAAATTTAACTTTTTGTTTTGTCTTCATAACAAATAGATGGCGCGGCATGTAACTCTGACTTGGGCACATATCTCGATAGCCTAAAGTATTTGCTAATTTTCTGCTTACCACATCCACGTCATCTAAAAAAACGAAATTAATTTTTCACCTACATGTTTATATCGTTCATTCAGGTAAATATTCTGTTTTCAATATATTTTCATATTACAATACTCATTTTATTTTAGTATTTGCTACTTTTTACTATCTTAAAAGAATCATCTGACTTCTGAATGCACTGTTTGCGATTCTTAATCTTAGAAAATAGAATATATTAAGCTATGTTGATTGTAAATGAAAAAAAAGTATGCTTCTAAGGAAAATGCTGGAGATTCACAGATTTCAAAAAGCACAAAACTGCTTTTAGGTGACAATGTCAGAATTTTTCTACCTCTGAGAAAAGAAATATGAATAATGAATATGATGAAAAAGAAGATTCGATAATTTTGAGTCACGGGCAGAATAATATTCTACATCGTAAGAAAAATAAATTAAGAAATTACTTTAAAAATACTATAAAATACTTTTGTTTTTACGTCACATAGAATACAACAAGAAGTTTAAAAGGAATTATGCTGCTACGTAGATGATCTCATTAGATGATTTGTTATTGTTCTAAAAATCATGCATCTAATGACAGAAAGTAAAATGAAAATTTTGTATTAACTGCAGTCTCGTGCCCCGACTTTATGCATCCTATCTAAAAACAAAAATATTTTCTAAAGTGCTGGAAAAACACAGAGATTATGATTTTCCATAAAGCTGTAAAACCAAAACAAGAGCCTTGCAACTACCGACCAATAAGCCTTCTTCCAACTCTCTCAAAACTATTCGAAAAAACTCTATATGTTGCCACAAAGTCCAAACTGCCTGAACACAAAATTGTATCAGCACACGGGCGCCTAGCAATCAATGTAGGAAAAAAAAAATCATCAATTTCAATTTACAAAACCTAGGGCTCTAACAATTTTTACGAATAATCGAACAACTCGTGAGTGGATTCAGACATAAACATACTTGAAAGTTTTTTCACTTTTTGTAGTTCCAGCACTCTAAAGTACGTCATGACGGACCTCTCTAAAAATTTTACTCAATAAAGGCTTCTCTATTCTTACAACCTATACCAACCATTTTTTTTCCTAAGGACCAAAAAAAAAAAAATTGAAATTAGAGTAAATTTGACTCAGTACCTGAGATTTATAAAGGGTGTGGTTCCTCCTCAATTCTCAATCCCATCTTATTAACAATTTACATAAGTATGAGACATTCCCAAAGCCTCAATACTACCCTTGCAACTTTAGCAGACGATACGCTTTTCTTTTCAAGACATCACATCCTTCCTACACCAACATATAAATATATAAATCTTATTAAAAAAAATTACTAATGGTTCACAAATGAAAATTATGAATAAAAATGTACAAAAACACCGATTGCAATTATACCGTAGATTCTGATTATATACTAATTCTTAATCGAATAAATGAAATGTAAATCGTTTTATGAAGAGAATTTCTGAATAAAAAGTAATTTTTTAAATTATTTTATCATTTTTCCCATAAAATCTTACCTGCGTAGATCATAATTGTGTAAAATTATGATAAAGTGCTCTAGGCTTACAATTATCTGAGATACGTGGCTGGAGGAGAGCTCCCCTCGCCTATTCTATGTAAGCTCAGTATATAGAAATTATCAATATTAAAATATTTCTTTAAACTATAGATATTGTACACCAATTAATTAAATTATATTTAGGGATGGAAACTAGAAAATAGTCTAATTCAATTAATTCACCGCCCTAGCTACGATGGACAATAGAAAAACAAGGATTGATTCCAACGGACTATTTTGCCTACACAAATTCTCGTAGTGTTCATCATACAAAACTAGGATGATGAATTAATTAATTTAACTTTGCTTAGTTTCTATATCTTACACGGTTTTCGAAATAAGAGAATTATTGATCACATAAAGAAAGTAAACTTGAAATCGATCTGACAGTCGCCCGCTTAAAAACAAGTGTAAACATTATCAGTGAGGGTTGATGGTTAAGGAAGGTTTCACCTTACAGCAGAATATTCAAAAAGTGACAAGTAAACATTAGGTAGAGGCCCGTTTCCCTTCACTTATGAATCCTTAGGACGAATTCTAATACACCTTTTGCCTAATGTTTTTTACCACTATCGGTCAAGGCTACAAGGTAAATCTCAATGCTGGACAGTTTTAAAATTTATATCTCAGCATTTACTAAGATTCTAGGATAGCCAAGCAGCTTTGAATGCCCTGGAAAAGTCAGTGAACATAACAGTGGTGTGGGAATGTTAATACTCACGAAAGTAGAACAGAAAAAAAGCATAAAGCCTTTTCTGGCTTTTAAGGAAATGATTTAATGAACCTAGTATCGCTGATTGCTGAACTTGCACCTATGGTTCGTCACTTGTTCAAAATGAAGTTAATTCGGCAGAAAGAGTGGTCATCCAAGAAAAATTAAGACTGAAGAGTCTAATCTGTTGTACATTAGCTCAGAGAATGCTAGCAATGTAGTCTGCGATTTTAGGATATAAAAAAATTTGTTTAGGAACATTTCTTAAACGGACAAAGTATTGCGAAAGTTGAATGAGAGATAGAATTAGTACGGTAGGTTAAATACCCTACTGTGCTTCAATGTCTCAATGCAACTTCTTATGTATAAGAGTTTGAGAAGTGTGATTATGTAAAACCTATTCTTATTTTTTCGTACATTTTTAAACCATAATTGTAAAGAATTAATAAATGTACTTACGTACGGCAACTCATCATTTGGGTTTTAAACGGTTTTCAATGTCTCCAGACAAAATATTTGGTTAGTTATCAAAATATAGCTATCAATTAGCGGAAACCATTAAATTAAAATAATTAAATGTACGCTATGATTCCAAATTTGAGTTTAAAATTCAGATTATAAAATATGCGCCGTACTTGATCATGATCAATTATCGATAAATAGGTTATTATCAAAATTACAAAAGGGTGAATAGGAACGTCTTATAATTCAACCATTTTTCACTGCTGCCACTGGTCATTGAATACTTTAAATTTACAAAGTATTTTAAAAGGTATTTGTCCCAACGCTTTATATCTTGTGAAGAATATTTCAAAGCAATATTAAAAAATATGGGGCTAAAACATGATAAAAAATTTTATTCAAAGTAAAATTAGCAGAAAATTTTCAACTTTTATCACGAATCCCTAGAATTCTCAATTCAATTTTCAGAAGTAAATTTGGTTCCCCTGATTTTACTTTTTAGTTATACTCAAATATTATGTACATTCAAACTAATAGAATGTAGAATGGTATTTTAGCAGAAGCAGAGGAAGAAATACCGATCAGTGCGAAAATTCTACCTAACGTACTTTCATCCACCGAACAAATTAATGTAACTACATCTTTACATACTAAGTCAAGGGAAGACTCCGCCATACAATGTTCCATATTTTTGGAAGAAGGGGCGAAGAGCACATCTTTCGTCAGTTCAAATACAATACCTGTTAAGTGAGTTTAATTTTGTGTTATTAATTGATATTTGTTGCAAATATTAGGATATTCACAGATATATGTATCTGTGAGAGTAGTAACTGAAATCGAGACAAATTTTCAAAATACGTTTTTCACTGGATGTTCACTAAGGTCCTCTAAGTATTCAAAAGAGGTTTTTAGAATATGATTGCTGATTATCTATACACGAACTAATTTAAAAATAAAAGTGAGAGAAACTCAAATTTTATACTAGTTACTGAATGATCTTTCACAGATTTGTGCTATGTGAAGGCACACATGTATGCCAAAATGTTTCGCAGTTTGGAGAGATGAGTTTTAAATACCCACGCCCAAATCAAACATTAAAACAGAAGAACAAGTAAAATTAAATACCGCAAAACACACTTTGTATTGCTATTGGATTCCGGTATTCGCCACGTTATTCAAGTTACAGTCAAAATTTATCTAACGCGGATGTATACTTATCTGCAGTTCATGGGGAGGGTTGAGGATGAGTTTCCTCTCTAATTTTGTGGACATACAATTCAGAAAGAAATACATACAATGTCTTGTAAGGTACTAGCCTATGCGCTGAAATGTTTTTCCATGGAAACTAACTAAAAAGACAATGTCGTTTTATATTCTTTAAAGGATCATTTTTTTGTTTCACAGTTTTATTACTACATATTTACTGTATGATTTTAATTGCTGATTACCGAGATTTAAAAATGTGGTCACAAGTTTTTTGCGTTTTTGTTACAAAAAGTATAAGATATGTTTTTACATTTGGTCTAGTGACATCTTAGACAAAAGCCGTGCATAGTAATTTTGTTCGTGTAAGATTTTTTAAGAAATTGGAGAGAGTAAATATTAGAAGGAAAAAATTATAATATTTAGTACTTCATTTTTGAGAAAATGTGTGATTTACATTGATTTGTTTTCGAACAAAATGAAATGAATTACATTTTCTGTTTACAGCAGCTATCTATCCAGCGACCATTTAGCAGCAGGAGTAAGCGATCTTGAAAAAGAATTTGAATCATTTTGTAGGATATGCCATGAAGTAGAGAAAAAAGAATCATTTATATCACCATGTAAATGCAAAGGTACCATCTCTTGGGTGCATAAAGCTTGCGTCGAAAGGTGGCTAGCTGAACGAGACATCAATAAATGTGAAATCTGTGGTTTTTCTTACAATACCATCCGTGTTCCAAAGTAAACATTAAAATATTTGTCATAACAAATAACCAACTTTTTACCATCATTTGTATGAATAATCTTAATAACAGTTTGAATCAATTTATAGATACAATGTATTTAAAGCTTTCTATGTGTGGCTGACGTCAGATGATACTCAAAGAGATCGAAGAGATGTAGCATTAGATCTGCTGGGAATGTCCTTATTTGCCCCACTTGTCACCACTGGCACATACGTTGGTCTAATATTGGCTGATGCAGTGGAAAGTCTACCGCCTAATGAAGACAACAATGTGAGTTTTCTTCAGGTATAATAAAGGAAATTAATTTTTATATAACGTATTAAAAGATATGACCTCCCGACCATGTAACGCTAAGGAGAAACTTAAGAAGAATAAAGTGTTATCGTTATCACAGATTCGTTTAGTACTATCTCCTATGCTTTATTCATAGTTTAATTGACCATTAAGTTAGGTAGATTCGGAGGCAGGAACATTTGGAAAGAATGGAGGGCAGAGAAATTTTTGAAGCGCTTGCTGTCTGAAAAACACGGGGAGCCAGAAATCAAAGAAGAGTCTGCTTGAATGAATTTCAAGGAAAAAATTTCCGATAAATGCAAAATAAAAAACAAAAATATTCTAGTCTTCCTTCGATTATTAATTTTAACCAACACTCTTTGAAAATCCTAAATCAGATATCGCATTTTAATCTATTTTCCCTTTTGAGTTATACTAACTTCCACAGACTAATTTGTAAAGCCTACTTTTGCTTTCTCAGGAGGCCTCAGAACTAGTATTTCCGATTAAAACAAAGTTCATGTTTGCTCTCAACAGTTGTACTGGAATGTTTTATATTGTATAGTGGTTAAGACAACACCAATCAAGCTTTGGATTCCTATAACAGTAAATCTAATACCACACTCGTCCGACCTCAAACTCCCTAAAAATTTTCCACGTAATGATTTACTTTGTTTAGATATAATCCAAATTTTAATGAAAGTTGGGAGACGTTTATGAAAATTTCCGAAAACAGGACAAACTTATTCTGTATAGTCGTACTGATAACAAATTTATCAGGTAAAAGAATCTGAAGATTTATTGTAATTTTGTAAAAATATAATAATTTCACTTAAAATATTGTCTGTTATCTCGTTTGTTTGCAGACTTAAAAAAATAATAAATAAATAAAACATGGTGTGCAACATTAATTTCCTTTTATTAAGGAGATTAATTTTATTAAATCATTCTCTCTGTTAGGTTGTCATATTAGAGTAACTATTTTAAATAATTTGCTTAAATAATGTATTTATTTTCAAGATACTGTTGCTGGCATCAGGCAGATTAACAATGCTTAGTGTCATCTCATTGCTTGTAACAGTTGATGTCGCTTATGCTACTTGGATTGCTATCA
Source organism: Rhodnius prolixus (assembly GCF_049639745.1). Lineage (NCBI taxonomy): Eukaryota > Metazoa > Arthropoda > Insecta > Hemiptera > Reduviidae > Rhodnius > Rhodnius prolixus. Next base: position 4,028,447 of record NW_027411583.1, on the reverse strand, counting down.
GGGTGCAAAATCATGTCAACAACTGGTGCTCCTGGTTCAGAAGAAATACTATGGTTACATTGCTACCTTCTTCCAATGATCAACATGATTAACTTTTAAAACACTTTTCAATAAAAAGTTTCCTACAAAGTTGGTTAGATTTATTTTAATTTAACTCCCTACAGACAAGTCTAGAAAGTGAGGAACCCATAATTTGAGTAACCACTCCATGATATTCAAAACACTCCAACCCATGACGCCCAAGCAATGATGTCCAATGAACCGCTCTAATCCTGGTAACTACAGAAGCCAAAGCTATGATCGCCAAGATTCCTGAAGATGAATTGATACCTTCGCTTTTCAGGGCAGAATATATATTAACCTAATCATAGAAGGGGTCAAAAATGATAAAAGCATACGTAAAAACAAAAAATATTCATAGGGAAATAGGGAGTAAAAGATCAAACAAGAAAAATATGTGATGAAAATTAATTGAAAGTAAATTAAAAGCAATAAGAAACACTGAGTAACCTTTTTATAAATTAAGTATTTGAAAAAAATATTGTGTGAACTACTCAATTTTTACTGGTAACTTCGAAATTTTAGTAAAAGTTATTTCATTTGACTAATTAAAGGAATTAGTGGGGAGTAATTTCCCAAATCTCAACCGCTTGAAACCATTGTTCGTATTATAATCATTGATCATAGTATTCTGGTCTTTGATGTTGTTTTTCGGACACCTAGGCAAAACACTTATATAATACTCATAGGTATCCAAAACATTTTTTCCATTTCATTGGTTCCGCGAGACAGGAGTTTATACAGACGCTCTGAGCGAGCTTTAATAATCCTCTTTTAAACCCCGACTATATAACAATGACATAGAATATTTATTTCTAAACTGCTATTTAATGCAACAGAATGCCCTGACTGGCTCCATACTCTTCAGTTTCATGTCCTTACCACACCCGACAACAATTGACATTCGGCAAAATATACTCCACCAATTATTTCAAATTCTTAAGTCACCCTCTTACAGATGGCGTTACTTCCTTCTCTTCAAAAACATAAATATCTTCAACGAAACTTAGTTATTGTTTTAATTAATCTTGATCTCATTATATTTTACATTGTAATTATTGTACTTAATTGTTAGTAGTATATGTCTTGCATGGATTATTTCTTATAATTATAGTTCTGTAAGATTGAAGTTTAATGACTGGTTTGTAATATTTTAACTGTAAATGGACCAGAAGCACTCATTTGTTCGAGTGATGAACAAGTAATAGTCAAGATACCAGAGTAACAGTCAATGGATGCCTGTTGGCGAATAAGTAAGCAAAACGAAGTCTTCATGGCGACTGTATTAAAAGTATGAATTTAATTTCAAATTTAAACATAAAAACTTTAAACGGTGAAAATCCATTGCGTCTTATAAAATCTAATGCTGATTCTTTATGTGGCAGTATTGTTATAATTTAAGCTTTTGCAAAGTAGATATTAAGTTTTTGTGTTAATGTAAATGAATGTGTGTGATGGTGATAAGCTAGAGTTTGCCTATGGAGACACTAAGCCCAAATTGTTGCACCCATTAACTTGCTCTGCAGGAACTTGACAGAAAATACTCATAGGTCGCCAAGTTTGCTTAAGAACTCCAACTCCCCCTGCAGGATCTCTATCAGTCAAATATGTCAAAAGCTTCCATTGTTTTTAATCTGGGAGCTGTATTGATTGTGGAATTGCATCAAGCTCACTAGAACCATATTTTTTAAAAATGATTTTCTTACAAAAATAAAATATTCCCAGATAATTGCACCCAGACAGATACGATGTAAAGGTTCACAAATAGATAAAAAGTTATCTATCTCATGATTTTCATTAAATTGCTTATTCATTAAATCAGATGATTTCTGTCACGTGAATAAAGAGATAGTATTTTATAATTTAGATTAGAATTGAAACTACAAAATTATTAACCAAAATTCCAGTGTTATTTTCGTGAAAATTCAGGTGAGGATCCTTATGATTAGTGAATTATGTTCAAGTTCTGCAAATGGGACTCAAAGGAGTACGCAAGTCCTTGAGTAAACTCTTTTCTGGTCAATTCCTTTTATTCAGCAATTTCATTCGATGATTGCGAATTGAATTTCATTTTCATATAACTTGTAACGACGTGTAGGCAGTGTTTTCAAGTTTTTCTCATAATTTAACGACGATTAAGCTTTTATTCTTTAAAAAACAGAATTTTTTCTTTTTAATATAGAGGAAGTTTTATGTATAAGTAAATCACTATGACCCTAAAGAGTTACCGTACTTATTTGTGGATCTCAGTATTATGTGAATAGGAGTGGTTGCACTGCAATGGAAGAACTAAATCCACTCTAAAATACATTAATACATTCTAAAAAAATTATTATGATTCTATTGCATCAAATTTGGCACAGGATTTATTTCTAGTAGAAACATGTATGTGTACCTGCAAATTGGTAATTGGTGATGAGCTAGAAATTGCCTAGTCGATCGCTAAATTAAGAAGTTCACAACTTCCACCGGTTCAACGAGTAATTAATTTTTACCTATTTGGATTGTCACTCTCAATATGTACGTGAGTAGGATACGCCAAGATCCTTGATAGTCCATTCATTCCAACAAATTGGATTCTAGAATCAAAAATGGAATCGCTGAAAATGTACGTAAGTATTAAAATTGTCTAATTCGGAAGAGTTGTGAAGAGGCTAAAGAAATAATGCGATTTCATCAAGAAATTTTAGCGATTTTCCACTATAAGTGATTCTTTTTTTTTCTAGTGTTCTTTAATCTATTTGACTATTTTCAAAGCCTTCTGCCTTTATATTATTTTCTGATACATATTTAATAAAAATTGTGAGTGATTAGCAAACATATCTACACTGAAAAAAATATAACCCGATATATTTTAATACAGTTAGTACAGATTTTATTTAACGTAACCAACTATATACTTTTAAGTCAGGCAAAGCTTAAACTTCGTAAGCTATTGAAACGTTTTTTGTTAACTTATCTTTATTCTTCTGTAGGGATGGGATGGGTAGTGAAGAAATAAAAACGCCTGCTGACTCTCGTTCGGAGGCGGAAAAATCAATTTTACCACAATCACTTGAAGTATCTGAAGCGTTAACATCACCTCCATCACACGGAACTTCGAATGTGTTAATTTCACTACCGCCAAAAATAGCATCAGGAACATTACCTGTGTCAGATGGAGAAAAGCAAGGTACTAGTGGAGAAAGAATTTCTAATTTAATTGAAGAAATTACAAATATTAACATATCTAAGATTAAAACCAGCAGCGAAAAACAGATAACCGCCAAAAGTGAAAAAGATGCTGTGGATTCTAAAGATCACGAGGGAGACTCCAAAATTGTGCAGCCACAAGCGTTAAAACAACTATCAAGTGAAAACAATTTTATATCTCCACAAAACCCACCACGTATTGAGAATGAAAATGGCAAGTTTATTAATTCTTTCTATCTTAAATTTAAAAAAATAATAATTATAATGATAATTTATTTGGTCAATATGCAACGTTAGTAAATTAACGTTTTGGCCATAACCGATCAATCATGCTTCAATTATTTAATATGTTTTCTAGATGAATCATTTCTGACAAGTGATAGTACCCGTAACTTTACAGAAAACAGTAGTTCTGCAGCTTTTACTCTTCTCTTGAGGTATTTTTCCACATTGTTTTGAAAGAAAATAATTTTTAGACAATATTAATTTTTTCCTAGCATAACTGTTTTTTTAAAACCTTGATTTACAGAAAAGATTCCCATCAATTCTGCAGAATATGTCATGAAGTTGGATCAGATGATTCTTTTATTTCCCCATGCAGATGTAAAGGTTCACTATCTTTGGTGCATAAATGGTGTTTGGAACGATGGTTAGCTGAAAGCGATACAAATCATTGCGAACTTTGTGGATTTGTATTTAATGTTTCTAGAAAACCAAAGTAAGAGTAATATCTTTGCTAAATTTTGGTTGGGAAAGTGAAATCTCTTAAATTTTGTTTAATAATTTTAGGTACAATATTATATGGTCATTATTATTGTGGCTTTGGACGGCAGCTCCGAGACGAGAACGACGTCTTTTGCTATGTGATACCTTACTATTTGCAGCTCTTTGCCCATTAATTATACTAACAACGGTACTCGCGTTTCAAGTGGCCGAATCAATCTTAGGTCCTGATATTAACGAGAAAATTATTCAACTTGGCCTGCAGTTAAGTCGTGAAAATATTCAAGTATGCTGAACTTTATTTTATATCTATGTTTTCAATGTTTTATGCAATTATTTAAAAAAAAGAGCTAACACATTTAAAGTTTACAGTTGATTGCTACTTTGGTGACCCGTCTAATTCAGATGACATTAGTGAGCTTAGTGATTACGGTTGACGTTGGCTTTGTATCCTGGTCAGTACTTAGATCTCAATATCATATACAACGTTGGTATAGATGGTATCGGAGAAATTGCAAAGTAGTGCTTAGAGGATATCCAGAGATTAGAGGACCCATTTTACCAAGCACTGAGTCTTCTTCAAATATTCGTTCTGTCACGTTTTAGCAACAAAACACTCCCATTAATCCAAATAAAAAAAATTTTCTGAACAGTAATTATGTGCTTCAATTAAAATTAAGTAGCCGTAAGCTATACCCGGCAGTATTTCATCCTTAAACAAATAATATAAAATATCAATTTTATCTCTGTTTATATATAATAATTACAATTATAAACTGTAAGCATTTGTCTGACACACATTAATTAAAAAGCCAACTTCATTACGAATTTTCCAGTGAAAACCAAATTTTAATAATTAATGTCTAAAATATAAATTTTTATTACGTTTTAATTTAGAAAGAACATTTAAAAGTGATTAAACCACAGGGATAAAAGCTAAAATGTTTTCAATACCATTAGTACCATCACTTACTTTTGTCGGTCATCACTGAGATTATCGCATCACGTAATTTAGCATTTATATGATAATCAGAGAAACTTCTCACTAGTATGTATGTAGATGACATGTAGGGCTCACAGATTTACAAATTTAGGATCATAGAAATTTTAGAGCTTCTTAAATAAAAGTTTATTTAATTTTTCCATCGTTCTGCATGAGATTTTCAAATTTTGAAAGAATTATACACAAGGAGGTTCTGTATGCAGTAAAGTAGTATTTTCATTTAACGGATTTTCGAAGAGAACCTGCTCAATTCTGGCCACATATTATAATTTTATTCCTAGGAATTTTTTATTCCTATTTTAGACTCCAAATATTTATACTTTACGTTCCAAAGGATTCTAGAACATCATTTCCCAAAGGAGAAAAAAATATTTTTAAAAATCATTATAACAAAATAATATTTACCGTACCATTAAGTATAAAAATATGTAATACGATACAAAAAAGTGGAAAACGTAAAATTTTGATTAAATGATTAATTCCCTTAAATCCCACTAGATGGTGGTACAATTCAAATTTGCACTGCAGTGAATTCTTGTTTCTTAAATAAAAAATACATTTTCTGGTAAGATGTTTAAAAAGAAAAGTGTTAAAGCTAATATTCTCGAATTAATAAAAGCGTAAATAAAAGAATGTCATAGTCAAATATCTACTGAGTTAACCAAGACCTAAGAATATAATTTAACACTCGCTGACTTGGAGTCAAAATCTCAAGTCAATTATAATTTTAACTGAAAATTTAGTTCTTGTTATTGTAATAATTGGATTAAATGATGCTTTTGCGAGAGTTTCACCCCAAATCATTCTTAAGAGGCACGTCATTTATCCTGTCAAATAACTTTGTGCACAGAGAATGAACTAATGGAATTTCATTCTGCTGTTGAATGTAAGAAGAAAAGAAGTAGAGAGTATTTTAAATAAATAAAAGTGACATCATCTAGTTTTGTGTTCAGAGGAACTCAAAATTGTTATCGGTTAAAATCTCAAATTCGAATCTAAATTTTTTCCCCAAACAGATACAAGGACAATACATAAAATAGTAATAAAAATTTAGTACAGGATAAAAGTTATTAAACTTTAATAAGATAAAATATACTTTTTGTATTTCAATATTTTAATAATAAAATTTGTTTCCTTAGTAATCAATTTCGGAGATTCGAAATTTCAATATAATGTGAATGTTTTCATAATTCTGAAATACTTTTTTTAAAGAAAAAGTAGTTTTACTTTGTTTATATTAAAGAATTGCATACAACAAGCTCTGAGTTATGTATAATAATGTCCGCAGATTAAGTTATGCAAAATTTTTATCTGCATAGTGTAACTTATTATGTTATATTGTGAGTAATTTCCTCATTAATTCTATTTATTTTTCTTACATTGGAGTTATTTTACGAACGCTAGATCTCTAAATAGTCATCTCAATGCATTTTTTAAATTTAAATTAAAAAAAAAAAAAAACTGCCATGCTACAGTAAGTACAGAGCCAGATAATTTGCGAAAACATTGAATAAGATTTTGAAATTCGAACAATGGAATGCCCGGGCGTGATTTATTTATGCTAATCATTTAATTTATTCAAATTAAGAAGCCAACAATTACCTTTCCCAACAGAAAACCAATTAGGAGCATGGTTTCCGTTGACTAATCTAACCTTCCAGAGAAATAGGAAGTGGCACATCCAGATACTGTTCTAAAAGATTTTTCCTGTTCAAATAAACAATTCGCTTAGAAACACCTCATCTTCTCTATCTACCCAATACAGTATGGCGATCGAATGAACTGGGTCAATATTAAGCTATCGAAGTAATACATGTTTGAAGTTCTCTGAGTACGAATAATCAGTTTTTTAGAAAATAGACTTGAGTTAAAATTAAAGGAAGTCAAAAAATTATATTTGACAGAACTTAGCAACGGTCAGGATCGGAAAGTACCAATTTACATAGGTGGAGCCTTCAATTTTTGAGACTTTCAAAAATGCCCCAAGCATTCTGCAAAATTTTCATAGAGATTTCTGATACTGAAGAGCAATTTCATTGTAATAATATGGAGGTTCCTAAATTTATGGTGATTAAATAATTTAACCTTTTTATTTCAAATTAATGAGTTAAAATTCTGAATTTAAAGAAAATGGAAAATAGAGAGCATTAAAACTGTCCGGTAGGACAGTTGTATAAGGGTTGATCGTCAAAAACTGCACGAAAAAGCGTAACGCTGAAAAACACCCAACTTTGGCATTTTTTTTCTGTTTTTCTATAAAAGATAAAATTCCCAAATTTTCTTTAAAATATAGTGCAAATCCTTCTTTATGCCTGTAATTTTTTTGCAACAACATAGATATAATAGATTTCGAGAAAAAAGTTGCTGAAAATGAGCAAAAACGGCATTTTCAAAAATTGGTTGTTGTTCTTGTTGTTGTTACCTTTTTTGTAAACTGCGTAGCGCCTAAACGCGTGAACCGATCTTCATGAATGAGGTGTCATTCGATTCGGAATTTTATGTAGATGTGGTCTCGGCGCTGTACATTGAATGAGAGGGGAGTTAGCCCCCTTTATGTAAGGCCCCTTCCAAAATTATTATTACTAATTACTCTGTAAATCTAGGCCTGATTTTGATAAAATTTGGTAGGATGTTTGGGTTAAGGCTCCCCTTTGTAACAATAAAGCGACGGTCTGCTCTTACACTTGTTAAGGGGAAGTATAGCAATCGTTTCAAATTATCAACGCGTGAACCGATTTTCATGAATGAAGTGTCATATTATTCAAAATTTTATGTAGATTTGCATTTTAGAGGTCTCGACGCTGTGCATATTTGGGAGGGGAGTTCGCCCAATGTATGTAAGGCCCCCTCCAATATTATTATTACTGATAACTCTGTAAATCTTAGCTCGAATTGATAAAATTTGGGAGGATGAAAGGGTTAGGGCTCCCCTGCATAACAGTAAAGCGATGGTCTGCTCTTACTTTATTATATTATATATGCGTTGTAGTTTTATTTTTTATATGTGACTAAACTAACTGACGGACTAAGTCCGCCAAGCCGGTCACAAGCCCAGGTGAGAAAGGATGAGGGGTCCGTCGGAGTTACTTATGTTTCAGGATCTAAAGGCTAACTATACACAGAGCCAGGAGAGGGAGGATATATTCATAAATGTTTATGCTGTGTAAATATGTTATTGTTTGCAACCCTCTATAAAACTATAAATAAATCTATCCAAAAGGTACAAAAATCTCCTTAACAAAAACTTACAGTTTAAAATGTTAGGTATAAGGGTTGATTAAACGCCAAAATGCACACAAATCAGCAGGTAACCAACATTTCATTCATACTTCATTGATATTATTTAAGTAATTTTACTGCATTAACTTTTTATTAAATTTTTTAGAATTTATTAGATGTCGCAGACCCTTATGCTGGCCAATTTCAACTACAAAATATTTGTTCAAGTAGCACACCATTTAACTTAGATTGACTGTAGTATCTATTTATCTAGCAGTAAAATTACTTAAATTTTTATCACTAATTATGTTGATATTACTCACCTTTTATTATTATATCAAAAAACTTATAATGAATGAAATGGCCAGCATAAGGGTCTGTGACATCTAATAAATTCTAAAAAATTTAATAAAAAGTTAATGCAGTAAAATTACTTAAATAATATCAATGAAGTATGAATGAAATGTTGGTTACCTGCTGATTTGTGTGCATTTTGGCGTTTAATCAACCCTTATACCTAACATTTTAAACTGTGAGTTTTTGTTAAGGAGTTAATGAATGTAGGGCAAAGTTTTTTTTAAATTTCTCAACCCAGAAATAATCCCTTTTAGATTTTTTCGTAAATTTTTTAGTTTTTCCATGGATTTTAAAATTTATTTAACAGTTTTACAATCACCATACAAAGTGCCTTTCCATTTTTTCGAAGAAAAAATAATAATAACGATATAATTACACAAATTTATAATCTCACCTTCATTTATTTTCAGTTACTTCAGTTTATAAAATTTAGAAAAACCTTTAGAAATATAGCTTTATATCACGTTTTATTTTATTTCTAAGCTAAAGCGTCCAATCATACACCTAGCCCGTGCAATTGTGCAGAGTTTTGAATAGATTTTTAGTTTAAAATATCTTATAATCGTTAAAATGAATATTTTAATAAATGAAGCAAAATTTTCTTATATATAACAAACTACAGAATAAAAAATTGCAGGAAATAATCATAAACATTTTTCAGATGGATGTTTATAAGTGAAGCGTCATTATGGTCTCTAAATTCAGAAAACAATTTAAAAATGAATAATGACCAGCAGAAATATTACATAAGCCAATCTAGTGATGTCGAAGAACCAGAATATTTTTGGGATACATTATCTTCAACAGAAAACTATCTCGAAGAAGCTAAAAGAATTAAGTTTGTAGAGAGTGCAATAAAACATCCAACAAATCAAGAAGAATATGAATCTATTGAAAGAAACTTTAAGAAGTATCCGCTTTTAAACATCATAAATAACTTTGGCAGACCGGAACTAGATTACAATAAACATGGGATACTTAATCTACAGATAAAAACGAACGCTAAACGTAACGCAGACAATAAAGATGTAAGATATTCAATTATTTTTTGTTCCAAAAACTAAGCCAAATCATTAAACAGAAAAGTAGGTTCCCTAAAATTTTTCAAGCTATATTAAAACCCCAAAACATTATTCTTGTTCCGACAAAAATAAAAAAAGGGTCACTCTTACACGATAAGATTGTTTTATCTTTGTACGGGAATGATCATTCTTGATTCGCATAATTAATTCTTGCCTAAAAGGATGGAAATTAATGAACATATATCCTGTGCAAAAATTTCTCATAAATCTGCTCGATTATTTAAAATTCATTCATGGTTAAAAATCTGTGAACTTTTCAGAATACTTGCTCTAACCATAGGGCAAGTAAAAAGTAATTTAGCGTGAAACTTACATAAATATGACAAACTCTGTCATACACTTTTTAGATCTTTGTTTAAAGATGTAAAAACTTTTTCATTTTTTTTTTACCTAGTTTTTACTTTTTTATAATTAAATTTTTTAATATTTTGATATTTCAAATTTCAATTTAAGGAAAAACTAATAAAAAACAGAGAATTTGAAAATAAAATTAAAGAAATGGATCTGGCTGATAATCCAGATACATTGGTAGAAATATTCATTAATATTTTAAAAAAGAAATATCCAAAAAAGTTATCAGAAATGAAAACTTTATTAGATAAAATGGCCTTATCCGGAGAACTAAATTGTAGTGATAACAATTTAACTAAATTTAAACCTGTGAAAGATAAAATTCAGCCAACAACCATTAATTCTGGAATAGCTTCGAATACCCAAACAATGAAATCTATTACAAAACTTAAGAGTGAAACTGTTAAGGATGTGATTACAATTAATTCTCATGTAAAATCATCAATATCAACTGCAACTACCGAAAGTAGTGATGATGAAAATGAGGAGGAAGAAGAGTGTGATGAAAAAGAGGAGTATTCGGACGACGATTACAAAACTGAAGATGAACTAGATGAAGACGAATATGGCAATCCATCCGATGATAATAGTTTAGTGACAGAAAATCCTAGGTATTTAAAAAAAAAGGTAGGACGAACTAGTGGTGAACTGAACAATCGAATGAATGCACTAAAAACTGCCAGTCCAGATGATTTTATTATGCCATCTACAAATTTGAGTTATTTCAAAAACGAGGCTAAAATCGTTACACAATCCACTTTAACAGAAATGGATTCTGAAGAGCAAGAAGATGGTGATGTAGAAAACAAATCAAATAAAAATACATCAAAATGGAAGTTACAGTTACTAACTCAGCCTAAATTAGGCCTTGAAACGACAAAACCAATTCAAACCGCTGACCATTTCACAAGCACAGAATTTATCGCTACAAGTGTTGATCGTGATGATTCTCTCATTAATGTATCTGACACAGTTATGGTGGATAATCCCAGTTTATCCATGGTAACAACAATTAACAACGATGATCTTATTAATGAAGAGTACGACACAAGTTCTCAATACAATTCACAGATTAAAACTCACGCCAATGGAAGAAAACATTCCCAGCGCAGAAACAGACGTAAAAGAATAAGATATATGCATGAAGAACCTCTAAGATACCGAAAAAAATATAAAGGAATAAACAAAATAAATATATAATAATAAAAATTATGTTATTTTTATATTGAGAACATAAAATATATACAAATGATAAAATATTTATATGATCCCAATTTTATTAGCAACATCTAAAGCATCATAATCTCTAGCCAGTCTCACGTACGCCTTCTTCTTTCCGTCAGGTCTGCAACAAAAGGAAAATAAATAATATTAATGGAAAAAAATATATATCAGTAGGACTTTTATGGCTATGCCTACTGTTGAAACACTGTCAGATTCAGATAGACATCACACAGAAGTTAGATAGTTTGGTGTCACTAGGCAAAAGTAGTTATAAGTGGAATTCAGTGTTTCTCTACATTTTTTAATATGTATAATATTTCTCTACAGAAACCTGATAATTCTGTCAATAAAAATATTGAGCACCTTTTGCCAAAAAGCTAACAATAGTGATTAAAATATTCATCCATGTAATCACTAGAATGTAAATTTGGTTACTTTATTATTATAACTGTCGATAAAGAGCCTTTATACTAATTTTAAAACAAACAACACTTACTGGTAATACAAAATATTCAAATTAATAGCTCAACTATTTAATACAAATATTCTATAACTAGAAACAGGCAATTCAATATAACTGATCATTAACAACTTACCTGACAAGAGTATTTACTTTAGCTACGTCAATATCGTACAACTTTTTAACAGCTGTTCGGATATGGTGTTTGTTTGCTTTCAAATGGACAATAAATACCAATGTATTATTGTCTTCAATTTTCTTCATCGCTGCTTCAGTAGTTAAAGGATATTTGATGATATTGTAAGCATCCATGCTAAAAATCAAAACAAAATAAATTGAACAAACAATAAATTGAAAAAAGAAAAAGCGTTTCACTAAATTTCTTAAATTGAATACAAAAATCATAGTACTTTTTTCTTTTAAAGTAAATACATTACATAATAAGGAATAATGTTACCAAAATTGAGATAACTATGAATCTAAGCTTCTTTTACATTTTCATTTAGCTGAAAATAGCTTTGCAATCGAGATAAAAATTAAGGTAAATTTTGGGCCTAGCTCAAAAAGAAAATATCTAACACGACTGAGATGTATGTATGTGAATGTTTCTTTAACACAGTATTCCAACTGAGATATAAAAGTAGTTGATTTAAATTAACGGATAAAGTGAAAATAAAGCAAAAATATTGCGTCCTTAAAGATAAGTGGCTTCCCGGTTGACTTCATTCGTAATATCTGGTCATGGAATGTGAATACAGATAGTATATATGGGGGTAAGCCTGAGTTTATGCGCCATTAAAATCCCAGGATTAGAAAAAAAATAGCTAATAATGGAGATACTAGCTTAATATTGTGTATTCTTGTATCCGATTCCTTCTTAGCATTAGGTGTAACCAATTGCTTAGGAAATTGTTATGAGATGTCGCAGTTCTACATTAAGTTCTTATGACTGTTAGCTTTAAAAAAATATTTAAAAGAAAAATTGGTCTTCACGCTAAATTGACAAAGGAAACATGTCAGATTTTTTTTCAAAATAATTTTTTATGTTCAGGGAATCAAAAAATATGTACAAAAAATTACTAAAAATTCAATTATTGCATTATTTCTTGCTGAGAATGCCATGAAAGAATAAATCTAGATGAGAGTATATGTTCGAGATAAAATTTGTCACTCAGAGCGTATATTTTGATAAAAATCACAAAATATCGTCATAATATACTCTATCATCACAGTGATCAACATTTATCTGTTGTTTTTTTTTTTTTTCTGCAGGTTAAAAGAATCATTTACCTGCAAGGGATGTCTGTTACATGCAGTCATCTGGGGGTAGCGATCCCATGGGCATCCCAGCACAGTACACCATGCACAATCACCACAACCAAGAAGCACACAATACTCTTACACTACAACACATACACTATACAGACAAGGTCATTTACAGTACATAACCTGGAATCACCGCCCCTAGGCTTTGGCGTATGCCAAGGGAGTAAACCCTCAAAATCACAGGTCCTCCAAGTTAACGAGGGTTAGACGTGGGGCTAACAACTCCACCCCGGAAAAACCGTATTGTTCAGAAACCACCAAAGAAAAGCCAGACTGATTTTCAAGGGAACCGACTTCGGAGAGTTAACGGACATAACTGGATAGCAACATGGAATGTTAGAAGCTTTTTTAGAGCCGGAAGTAGCACCAACCTGCAAACAGTTAGCACCAACCTGCCTCAAGTGATAATGGGATGAGACTCGTGAATTTTGCAATGGCCAAGAATTTAAGAGTAAGCAGTACTTTCTTTCCTCACAAGGAGATCCACAAGGAGACCTGGATTTCTCCAGGCGGACTAACCAGGAACCAAATAGACCACATTCTCATTGAAGCTAGACATGCCTCGGACATCCTGGACGTGCGCAGTTGTAGGGGGGGCCGATTGTGACTCGGATCACTTTCTCGTGAGAGTGAAGAACCGGCAAAAGGTTGCAACAACCTATAGGCCGAAAGCGTTTTTCCAGCAACCCACTAATTTCAACATCAAGGCCCTGAAAAATGAGACTTTTAAAAGGCAATATGAGGAAAGTTTGAATATGGAACTAATAAAGCGCAGAGCGGGACAGGAGTTAACCACATCAATCGAACAACGTTGGAGAAGTCTAAAAGAATCAATTTACAAAGAGGCAAAGGAAGTTCTGGGTGAAGAAATAAGTACTAAAAGGAGATGGTTCGATCAGGAGAGTGAGAGGGCCTTAAGGAAAGAAAGACCCATTTTTCGAAGGTAGAAAAGCGAATAGGAACAAGCGAAGGTCAGAAACTTTCAAGAAAATTACGAAGAACGCTACGCAAGGAAGTTCTATAAGGAAGTAAAGGAGATTAAATCAGGAGATGTTCCAAGGAATTATTTGTAAAGAAGAGATCGGCAACGTTTTGATGGATTAGGAGAGGAATGTAGAGTGTTGGGCCTAATATTTTGAAAGGTTGCTAAATGGGGATGAAGGAAGAATGGACGGATTGCAGGAAAAAGAGGCGAGTGACGGCGAATGGCAAAGTGACAACGATGATGCAGAGGATGAATCATCACAACTACCGACACTAGAAGAAATGGCTGATACAATCGAAAAATTAAAAAAATTTAAAAGCCCCGGCATAGATAATAAATCAGCGGAATTATTGAAATCTGGTGGTGATATCTTTCGGGAAGAAGCATATAGACTCTTCGGGGACATTTGGATGCAGGAAAAAATGCCAGAGGAATGGTCCACAGCTATAACTATCCGATCTATAAGAAAGGCGACAAGCTGGAGTGTAAGAATTATCGGGGAATCGTGCTTTTAAGCATTGTTTATAAAGTTATGGCTAAAATTATCAATAATAGGATAACTTGCTGGACTGAGAAGGTACCGGAGGACTACCAAAGTGGTTTCAGAGGTGACAGATCTACCATGGACCACATATTTACCCTCAGAATGAATTTTGAAAAATGCCGAGAGTTTAACATCAAGTTATATAACATTTTCATCGACCTGTAGCAGGCTTACGACAGGGTGCATCGAGATTAGCTGTTCAGGATGATGACGCTGTTTGGAATTCTCAAGAAGCTAATCAACCTAACAATCATGGCATTGGCAAACTCAAAGTGCTGTGTCAAGGCCCAGGGCTCCGGATCTAGAAGCTTCTCAGTGACGAATGGGTTAAGACAGGGAAATTCTCTCCTACGTTATTTAATCTCATAATGGAGATGATAATTAGGAGCGTCACAATCAACCCGGAGGTAATATTTACAACCGGTTATGTCAGATCCTCGTCTATGCAGACGACGTCGTTCTGACGGCTCGCAGCATTAACTCCTTAAAGACTGCATGAAAGAGTTCGAGGATGCGGTTAAAAGAATGGGGCTCCATGTAAACGAATCGAAAACACAGCAGAGACATCCAGGGAACATGGTGAGAGACAAGGCAGTCTGCAAGTAGAGTACAAGGTCTATGAACGTGTGGGAGGCCTTGTAAGTATCTGGGTGCGGTGCTGACTGAGGACAATAACGTCGGAGTCGACGTAAGGGCTAGAATAGCAGCGGCAAACCGATGTTATTTTGCCTTGCAAACAATTTTCAAATTCCGCGATATTTCCCGAGAGGCCAAATTAATAATATATCAAACGGTCATTAGGCCTGAGGTGATGTACGCCTCCAAGAAATGGTCTCTAACGAGTGCCAACCATTTGTTGGGGGTCTGGGAGAGACTGCTTCGCAGGATCTACGGACCAGTGTGTGAGAACGGCCAGTGGGTATTTGCGCCAATGCAGAGATTCAAATCCTTTTCGGGGAAGCAAACCTGGTGACAAAAGTGAAACAAGCGAGATTAAGATGGGCTGGCCATCTAATGAGAATGGATCGCAATCGCGGGCCAAGAATGGCGCTGGAGGGCAAGCCTGGGGGCAGGAGGCCCAGGGGCTGCCCACCAAATAGATGGATCGACCAGTAGGAGGAGGATCTGAGGGCGATGGGTGTAAGGAAGTGGAGGGCGTGAGCCGAAGAAAGGGAGGAATGGCAGAGTATAGTGGTGGAGGCCTTAGTCCTTTTAAGGACGGTTGAGCCTTAGAGAATCATTCAAAAAAAATAATTAGCCAATTTTTAAAGCATCAGTTCAAGTTTAAATATGAACTACCTAAGTTAAGCTTAAGTAACTAATAAAGTGAGTGTATGAAGCACTTTCTCTATTTCTTAAGGCAATTATTGCACATAAAGCCCAAACATAGAATGTTATGAGGATAGCTCCTCAAAATCAAAGAGAACTAAGCTCTCCCAGGAAGAAAGCGGATATAATCTCCCTGGTGTTCCAAGCTCTCCTCCCCGCAAATTAATTATGATATTCCGAAATTGGCCGTAGTTAAAAGGAAAGTTCTAGGAAAGAAAAATTTCTCCACCTACGATAACCGCTCAAAATCGAAGATCCTCTTGAATCAATTCCCCCACTTAAGGTATCGATCATCCATAAAAATTAAAAGATACAAATTATCACTCAGAGCGTATATTTTGAGAAAATCATAGAATCTCATGATTATGATTATACATGGTCTTCATAGTGATCAATTTACCTCATTTGTAACCGAATTAAATATCTAAACGAAGGTGGTTTTGTTAGCTAGCAAGCAGTATGCTAACAAAATTAATTTTTTAGAGTACAAAAATGCAACTTTTATCAAATAGAAAAAATGATTAATAGACTCTTCTAAAAATAAATAATTAATTCAACTAAAACAAACATATTTAATTTCTTTCACAGCAAGAGAAAATACAGCGTTCTTTAAATTATTATATTATTGTGCTAAGTCTAGAATAGTAACCAAAAAGCAGAATAGTAAGTTGATTTTTAATTACCATCTAAATATTTATGTTAGGAAAATCAGTTTGCAAGTTTAAAAAAAATAATAATAATAAAAAATTGCTTCTAGGCATAAAATGTGTCAGGGAAAGTCAAATTTTCTAGCTCAAAAACGGAAAACCTACCAATATGAGTGATGAAATAAAAAAAAAATTAGAAAACCTATTTTATCTTACACCTTTCATACTCCGTATACATTAAGACCTCCGAATTTCCTACTTCTGTAGAAGTCGGGAACTGGTACATCAGCTTCAAAGGATCTTACAATATATTTATTAGATATCTTCCAATTTAGTGCATTTCCAATACAATAAAAATCACATGAAAATCTGATTCAGGCCTAATAAGCGACCTAACTAAATAAAAAATCTAGTTGGAAACAATTACCAGATTTTCTTTTAAAATATTCGTCGCACCAACGTACAATTCACAGAAATGGCACTTTAGAGGAACATCTAAAACACTACTTCCATTCGTCTCTCAAAACCGAAATTGCTGAAAAAGTTTCTAACAAAATTGGATTCGTGCAGTTGTCTTCAAACCCCTTGTTTTAGTTCTAATATGCGTTTAGAATAAAGGAATACAGTTAATATGATATTCAACTCTCCAACCCTAACCAAATTTTCTAAGAAAAAAAGTTAAAAATTAAACTTTCAGATGTATATGGATGAACGAGGTTCAAAGAAACCGAAATAATAGTTATCGAGAAAATCGGCGAACGCTTTCGGAATGAGGAAGCCTAAAAACATAATTTCTATAAAGTCAATTTCGAAAAAGTACCTCAATCACAACACTACCTCTTACTGGTAAGAGAGAGAGAGAAATAAAAAAAAAATTAAATAAAATTGCTTAAATATCTAATACATTGCAAGAATAAGATCTATGTACTTCTAATTCATTATTTAAATAAAATTATATAAACCAACCGATTTCTCCTTGGTACGGATTTTCTTGGGTATTTTGGATTACGAGGAGGCTTGAATGTCTTCGGTCTGCGGAAATGGACCGATGTCCTAATTTTCCTAGTTCGTTTTCCAAATGGTCCTTTTATTACCTTGAAAAATAAATTAACATTTGCGAAAACAACAATTTTTTTAAACTTTATTGTGATGAAGTTAGAAAACGGAAATTGACAATATATTGCTTTTCCATCAGATTGTAAATTATTCTTTTCATGCTTTAAATTCAAAGAGATTCCCTCTTGTTTTTTTTTATCATCACTGTAAAGCATATTCTTTACTGGAGACATGCAGATATCCTCACTAATGAAGTTCAAAATTTGTATTGTAATTAAATTTGTGAGGTGTTAAAAGTAATGTATAATAAATAAATATTTTATACACTAATTTTTAAAATTACTTTCTCTGTAAATTATGTTTGGCATAAACTTATGTCAACAATCAACAATTTTATTTATAAAAATATAAATAAAAGCAATAAAAAAACAAAATAAGACAAACAAACAAACCAACATTTGTACCTTCATTTTCACTTTTAAAGCTTTCTGAACTGGAGCCTTTTTAACAACTTTACCACCCTTCTGGGCTTTAGGTGCTACTCCACGTTTGGGTTTTTCAACTTTCTTAGTAACCAGTTTGAATGGACTTTTCTTGGGGGCTGGTTTTACTCCAGGTTTAGTAGAAGGTTTGGCGCTAGGTTTGGCTGATCCCTAAAAATAAAATTCTGGGTAAGTAAAAAATGGTAAGAAAAATTCTAGATGTAGTTCATTTTTATCCATTAATGGGTTTTGAATTATAATTAACTCTTTTTAATGTTCCTACAAAATAACAAGATAAATTCTAAGTACGATCACCTCGAATTTCAGATCACAATGTCAACGTTTATGATTTTTTAAACACAATTTATAAATTTTAATTTAATTCAATTGTATCCAATGTAAAGTAACTTTAACTTCTTTTTTCAAGATAATTTGTTTTTACATATACAATTTAAAATATACATAAAAGATAGATAAAAAAACCCAGAGATTAAAATCTTAAAGAGACTTTTTTCCTTCTTAGCTTCCTGACTTTTGCAGATCACCACTTAACTCACTTTAATGTATTACCTGGGTATGTTGTCTGGTTACTTGAGTTTAAATAAGTTTTACTGGAATTTATTTCTAAACGTTTATTCTAAAAGTGGGCGCAAACTTTGAAGTTTAATGACTTGATATTTCAAAAATTCTTGTTAATCTCTACTTTGCTAAGTATCGTACTCATTGAGATAAAAATTCACACGAACTAACAGTATTCCTCAAACTATTTACTGAATAAAAATAACCAATAAGAACTGTAAGCTTTTGTTTTTCTTTATTTCGACACCTTCGTAAAATGATGCAAGAGTTTCGGATAGAGACTATTATGTGTAGTCACTCCTTTCTAACTATCGTAGTAGAAACTTTGTACGTGGTAGCCAATATTATACAAAGCTGATGAATCAATATTTAAAGATAGATAAAAACAAAACGTTATAAAAATAATTTATCTTGACGGATAAACAAGCTGGAATTAAGATCAATTATTAGTCTTATAATACCAACTTAAAAAATACATACTTTTGCAGCAGGTTTGACTGGTGCTTTCTTTGTGGAAGCTGCTTTTGCCGCTGCAGGCTTTGCAGCCGCACTTTTAGCTGGTTGCTTACTGCCTCCAGTTTTCTGACTTCCTTTAGACTGTGTTTTAAGTGCAGGTTTTGAAGAAGCAGCTGCTGCTTGAGCTGCTGCCACTTTAGCAGTCGCAACTTTAGGAGCAGGAGCTGGAGTTTTTGAGGATTTAGGCGCAGGAGGTTTTGGTGCCGCCTGAGAAGTACTAGCCTGAGAAATACTAGAAGTGGAAGCAGCTGCTGGAGCTGGCTTCTTCTCCTGCTTTTTTTCAGGCTTTTTCTCCGTCTTACCTTCACACATAAAATGTTTTGTTAAAATAAAATACACTACAAATAGTTATATCGACATTTTTACAAGGTTTTTTTTTAGAAGTGATAATTTTAGTGAATTTACATAACAGATACAAAAAAGAAATAAAATATAATTTTAGCCAACCATTATTGTTTTAACATAGAAATAAAAACAATAAATCCAAGTTTTTATTAGTAGCCTCGTGGTCAATTCTACACAGGTTATAATGGAAATTAAGAGCTCACCCACAATAATCCCATATTTTCGGAATTCAACAATATTAACAGTAAGTCACAATTTTAGAAGTCAAGATAACAAAATTACCTGATTTATCCGTGGTTTTCGGTTTCGGTCCCATTGTTAATACTTAAACGAACCTAATAGAAACACATAGACACCATGCCGTTAGCTCGAACAAGATCGGTACCAGTGCTACTTAAATCATAATGTAGTGGCTCAATGGCACACTCAGGAGAAAGTAGCGGCAAATTCAAATTCATAGCTGGAAAGCAAACACCTGACCCGTATCCATGGATACCAATTCTCTTTGGGAAATATAAACAACTCACAAACTATATTTAGTTTTTTTTTAATTACAAATGATGCCTCCATGTTCAGTCCTACTGAAAATGTTGAAGAAAGAAGCAGATATAGACAGACAGATCACTAGCTTCCAACTACCATTTAATATAGAGTACACTCCTTATGAGACTGATTTTAATGAAAGAGTTAAACGTTATTGTAAAGAAGGCAGAAATCAAAACCATTTGAAAATATCTAAAATTATAGTGATTGGCGATGTAGGCGTGGGTAAAACATCTTTGGTTAACAGGTTAATATATTTTAATATTATTATTTCAAAAAAGTGAATTTCTGTAAATTGTATTGGTAGAAAAATAATAGTGTTGGCCAGATTATATTTTTCATTATAATACATTTTTTTTGTACTTTTTTATTTAGATTCTGTCACAAGACATTTAACTGTAACTACAAAGCAACTATAGGCGTAGACTTTGAAGTTGAAAGATTTGACATTTTTGGTGTACCATTTAATGTACAGATGTAAGTATTTTACTTAAAATTTCATTAAAAAAGGTGTCGTAAATAATTTTTTGCTTGAGGGGTTAGCTTTATGAGAGGTAGTATTAACATTTTGCAAATTTTTGATTCTAAGTTTTCACTGGTGCTTGATGTGCGAAAAAAGAGTATGTAAAATTGGTCTGTCTCTGTACATCATAACCCAAAGACGAAAAATCGCAAATGAGCTTTGATTTTTGATTTAAATGCTTTGACAGGACCTAATAAACTTTTGGCAAAAATCATTTGAGGAAATGCGAAATTTACAAAACCAAATCTTCTGTTTTTTCGAATTATCTCGAAAACAATTTCAATCATTCTCTTTAAACTTAGTTATTATGAATGAAGATCTATGTTTATGGATAACTTTCTTTATTTTCGTTGTACATTTTTTTATTTTAAAGATGCATATGTTGTTTGTTGGGCTAAAACTTTTGAGTATTTATTTTTATTATGTACTCTACCCAATTTTTGTAAAAAGCTTTTTAAAGTAAGAGAAAAAAGTGTAAAATCTGTTCATACCACAATTTTTTTTTTTAGATGGGATACAGCTGGACAAGAAAGATTCAAAAGTTTGGCTTCATCTTATTATCGAGCAGCTAATGGTATTATAAAATTTTCATTATTATTCTGAGAATAATTTAAAATTTAGTAGTTCTGTGTTACCCACGCATGTTTCATTTAATTCTTTTCATTTTCAAAAAATGGGTAGAAGTTTTGTGTAGATTATTAGTTTTCCATTTACAACTGTTTCGTTTAGCTAAAGGCGCAGATGTTGCGGGTTCGAGCCAGCTGCCAGCAGTAAGTTTCCTTGTAGTTGCTTTAATAGTATAAAGAGAAAGCAATGGCAGTGCTTTAAGTAGGCTTAGGGCGTCAATAATCTTCAGAGTTTGATGGACTTAAGTGCCAAAAACAGAAAGAGAGAGAGCTTTTTCTCTCAAATACTAATATATTAGCTGTTAACATGGCGAAGCAGTTCTTAATAGTTGAACACGAACTGTACAGAATTAAGGAAAACCAGAAATATGCTGATAGGGACATAAACCAACGAAATTCTGACAAACTATTGCACAAAGCTTTATACCCTATTTCTCATATTGTGGTACAATACAACTTCTTAATGTCTTATTTAACTATAATTATAGTAATTTATTTCTTTCCCAGTAATTATCGTTGTATTTGATTTGGGAAAATTAAATAGCCTAGCAAATTGTAAACAGTGGATGGAAGAAGCACTGAGAGAAAATCAAAATAATATGCCACCTCCTTACACATTTCTTATTGGAAACAAGCTGGATTCTGTGGTGAGTACAATCTAATGATATTAATTTGTATTATTTCCGCAGTATCACTATTTAAAAATAATATTAATACAATAAGAGAAACCTATAAAATGTTACAGTCATTATCAGCTTACGACAGTATTCAGCTACAAGCTGTTAAGTTGACAGAGGCAATAAGGGCCGAATACTGGCCAGTTTCCTCTAAATCTGGAATTAATGTGGATTCACTCTTTAATAGAGTAGCTATTTTGGCTTTTCAATCTTCGGTACTGCAAGAAATATCAACTTCTCATTTGACGAAAATAGAAATAGGAAAATTTAGTAAGTAATATTTTTCTCTTCTATTTATAAAAATTAAGTGTTAATATTTAAATATTTATTAAATTAATTTTAAATTTTATTTTTTAAGATCACACTGTTAGCGAATTAAATCAAAGAAGACTCAAAAGAAATTGCCAATCTTGTAACTACAGATAATTGATATTTTAATATTTTGATATTGTAAATAATGGATATCATGCTCAAAACAGTGCATTTTCCTTTTTATATGAGTTTCATTTTAAAGTTTTATGGCTAGACAATAATAAAGTATTTGCAGTTTTTATAATTTTGAATACAAAAAAAATATTGGTTACTAAAGAGTGTGCTCTTTGGAAACTAGGTAACTTATTTCCCAATTCTGGACATTCCCTTCTTGCCTTTAAGGACATTACTATTTTTTTATCAGAATATTGGGGTTCAAAATACAAAAAATATTTTCATGATCGAAGGAAAATAAGAAAAATAGTTCTTCAAGTGTGCAGAAAGAATATCAAATATTGTCTGGAAGAAATTATGATAAATAAAACTTAAAAAAAATTATTTTCATTTCTTTTCCACCTCATAAGGTTCTGTGGTCATAGTAGAACTTTGAACTCCTGCTGTAGAACTCAATGCCAGTGAGCTCTCCTGTGTCGCTTCTCTATGTCTTCTTGATCCGTGAATGCTGTCCAAACGTTAAAGATATTCAAACAGCGGTGTCTATTTGGTTTTATTGATGCTACCAAGTTCTCATGTCTAGCTTCCTTGTAAAGATTTCTAAGAACTTGGTTCTTTCTGATCCAGCAAATCCCAATTTTTTTGTACGATCCATGTACCGTTCTTAATGCTCCCTCCCTTCTGCTATCTTTCATTTCTTTTATAACCTCAACTAGTATGAAAGCCACACATATCTGTCGGTTTATATCCCGCCGCTATTCTGTTTTGCACATCTCGACTTTGAACGTTATTACACGTTAGTGAGCGCCAAGGTGTCTGATCTAAACCTCTCAATTGAGAGTACCATATTACTGGATGGATATTCCAGTTTCTTGAGATGTTCTCAAACAAAGCAAACACTGTTTACATATATGCAGTTTAATGACTTTTATTGGAAACAGTTTTCTAAAATAAATCACATGAATGCCCACACCTGAGATTATGCTTAAGCATGGTTTTGAACATTACACATATTTCATATTAATTCGTAGAAAATTTATGATAATTATTAGAATTTAATATAAGGTCATACAAATGTTCTAAATTTAATTTTTGTTCAACATTGTTCTATCAGGATGAGGGAAATTTAAGAGTTTTATGTTGGTTAACTTGCTTTCAGTAGTTGGAATGAAAATGGAGGGGTGCCCCAATGGAGGGGGATTCAATGTAGAGTAGAAATGGAAGCAAATTTCCTTCATTCTTGACGTTTGGCAAAGTAAGGTCCGGAACGTGAATAACACGTCTGCTCTTCCAAGATATTCACAAAGTTTCCGAAAATAAGTAATACATTTCTTGGGAATTCGATTTTTATATTATATATTACGGTAGCCGAACTAGTTTTTTTTTTATTTGTTTACAAGTGAATCACTATAATTGATCCGTTTTTATCTCATTACTATCATTTTAATATTCCCAAAAATTTACTTCATTATTTAAAAGAAATTTGGAATAATTCAGCGCAACGATAACATTATAAGGTAAGTGAATGTGTTATCAGTTATCACTTGCTTTATCACATTAAAACCATGTGAGTTTTTTTTATCAGTCTCATTTGAGATGAGATTTTGTAAGAACAGTTTTTTATTGAAGAGGAAAAAATTAACTTTTTTTTAATCGATTAAGAGTGATTTCAGAACTTTTTTATCCGGAGAATATGTGCACACATTTCGGTTAAATTAACCCAATTAGCTAAGGTCAAGGTGTTAATAGTAATAGGTACCCATAATCACTAACAATTCTCTTCTCTAGGTGACTGTTTTTTATTATTATTATTATCGTTAATATATTCCTTCGTGAGTTCTTTTTATTCATACCTGTATATCTGACCTGAGACGGTAAATTATTTAATCTTGAATAAAACATTGAGAAATTTAAAAGACATTGAATTTTAGATGTTTTGGATGAGTTTAGCTTTTCTTATTTTTTTAAATTATCTTCACTCTTTTTTTGTTTCTTTGTTTTTTAAAATTATATTTACTAATTTTTTGGGCAGTCCAGCCTTAAGACAGTTATCTAAATTTTACGAAGAATTAAGATTCTTCTTTTAATCTGTTAATTCCGATTTCAAAGTTTATTAAATAAGAAATGACACTGGTTGCCGGTTGTCAAAGTAATTTCTCTTTAAAAGAACGACGAGGAAACAACTTATGAATTCTCAAACCTAAAATAAGTAAAAATCTAGTTGACTGATAATATCTAATTGAAAAGATTTTTCTGATTTTCGCAAATATGCCTTAAAGAAATATTTTGGACGACCTACTTTTCAGTAGGGTCCTTACCAATGAAGAAACTACTTGTGAATCTAAATTTATAGGTATTCTAGAGCTAATTTTCTTGATGTAGAGGGAAAGGATACAAAAACAAATAAATCATTGCGACCTAAATGATTTGTTGTGGCTTACATTAGTGCCTGTGATTTTTCATGAATGTTGGCGTCTCTGAAGTGTAATTGTGGTATTACCAGAGTATAATTTGATAGTATTAGGTTGTGGGCAAGCAAATGCCAAAAGCATGCTGCTGGCTTTATAATTTGTGTACTTTTTTGGAATATTTGGATAACTGTTAGTGTTTTCTGGTTGAGATAACCGAAAGGTAAGACAAACTCCCTGATGTCCACTAGTCTAGTCCACTTCTACCCGCAAATTCTTGCACGAACTAGAAATGCAAATTATTCTGCGTCTAACGCCTAATAAAGAGGTTCTAGTCCTCTCATAGTATCCTAGGCAATCAAATAAATTTAAGAAAATGTATTAACTTAAAAAAACCATTACTGCTCCCGCTTAAGGGATATTCACTATCCACTTCTTGTGGCCTCTGAAGGCACCTAGCCCAATATTACAAAGTACCCATAATTTATGAAATATCCAATATCCACAAATTCAGAGGGCTACAAAAGTCATCTGATGTATGCTACTGCTTGGGTTAATGAACCCTTTTGCTAATTGCAGTATAATTAGAAGGCGACCTAATTCCCACAAAGCCCATTCTATATGGATTTTAGGTGCCAAACATTTTTTTAGGCACGCAGAGAATCCTTTTAGGCACCCTCTCTGCAGGCTACAATCTCACGTACTTACATACTACTCTATAGGTTTCCTATTTTATCTTCCGAAATCACTGTTAAGTATCTAGCCGTATCCAGTCCATACCCAACTATTTTAAGTATTTCCGAGTGGACTTTAGGCAGATCTTTGTTACTAAACCCTAAACAAATCTCTCCCTGCGTTTTTTATAAAAACCATATCCATGGATGTATTGTTATAGCAAATCCTATTAGTTCCCCAAGAGTTTATTGTTAAATATTTTTTGGGTACTCCTTAATACGTTTATTTGTTGAATTCTTGCCGTAGAAAATTAATAATAAATGTCAAAAAGGTGATTAGGGAGATATAAGAGGTGAGATTTGAAAGGATAATACACGATAATTGGTGGAGAAAGTTGCACAGTAAGGCCTTACCAAACTAGACTTCAACCAAAGGTTTACTTTAAATTTTGCAAACTTACTTTACAAAAATAAGCTTTAGACTTTTATTTAAAAAAACTATTCTATGGACACTTTTATGAACTTTTTCTCAGTCTCTAAGGGAGCATCTATCTCTAAGCGTCTTTGAAGTTCTCTTTTTTGAGTGAAGTGTATGCCCTAAATCTATTGCATAATATGATGCATTTAGTGCACAGTTATAATTGCAGAAGCGGTAAAAATCATCATCAACTATATTGATTTTTCTCGTATTTACACGAGTCTTGCAAATTTTAATTTTTCCGATCAGAAGCAAGCTAGTTCTCTTTAATTTTAATCCGCCCCCCTTAACGTGAATGTGTTGTTTGCCCCCGGGACTGTATTTATAGGAGTACACCTCTTCTTGCAATAATAAATAAATAAATAAATGAATTCAGCAATATTTTCTAGTTCATGAATGTTGTAAAAATATTCTCAATAGTGGCTTACATTTTTTATCAAGTCCGTACTAAAAAAACAAAACACTTTATTCTAAGTGTTGTATACATAATCAATTGAAAAAATTCAACTTTAAAAAGTGTATCTCTTTTCTGAAACTAGTTTTTCGATTTGATTATTCGGATTGTTTAAAAAAAAATATATTGTTCGTAATATCGTTCGAGAATTTGGCTCAAAGTCTAACCAAAATATTAAAAAAAGATAAAGAAAAGAAGTAATTTCAAGTTATAAATGAAGCCTGAACGTTGCAAATACATTTAGAGGCTGCCACTTTTTGCAACCTCCTGCGCATGCGCAATGTTTGCTTTCCATTTGTGATTATTGCTTTATAGTACTTAAGGGTCTTTAATGCAAAATTTGTTCATCATTACCGGATAGATTTATCACCAGCTTTATTACTGATAGTTCTTATTCAATTATTTTTATCGTGAGTGATGAGGAGCCCTGTGTACTTAGTTGCTCCTATGGATGATGATGATGTCAAGGAGTGTAAGTGGAGAACCATAGCTACACGACTTGGAGGACACCGGAAGTCAGCCGCCTTAGCAATTGCTGATGATCTAGTTATAACAGCAGACTGCGAAGAGAAGTTGTTAGAAAATTTACAACGTATGGAAAGAGGAGTTGATGCTAAGAATCAAGTTCTTCTCCAGAACAGAGAAGAAAGACAGAATCTCCATGGAAGGGACGAATATTAGAGCAGGTTCTTTGTTTCAAAGTATCTGGAAGTCTAACTAAGAGAAAGCGGGAAACTAAGGAACTATAAATCATAGAACTTTTTACTAGCAGAAACAGACCAAAATTCATTTTTTTTACGTAAATTATTTCACAAACAGTTAGTAGATACATTTTCAGGTTAGAAGTGTATAAAGGAAACTGTAAAAATTACTAGAGGTTATTGTATAAATCATATGCAAAAGAAACCTTCACAAAATCTAACCAATCAATGCCATACATCAGGGGTCGGCAACCTATTTTAAGTAAAGAGCCATTTCTTCTTAAATAATTTTAATAAATCTTACTAAGAGCCGCAAGGATGATAATGTAAAAAACTCTGTAGATCATTTGTATTCAGAATTTATTATTTTATGATATTCAATAACAACTGAATGTTTTAAAACTGTCCGGTAGAACATTGGTAAAAGGGTTGATGTGGACAAAAACTGCATGAAAAAGCTGTAACGTTGAAAAACACCCACTTTGACAATTTTATATATTTATTTTCACATATTGCAAAGTAAATAAACGAATAAATAATAACTAAACCTGTGTTAGAATGAAAATGGAGGCAGTCCTATATATTACGTACTGTATTTTAATATACAATAATACTCTTCAATTTCAAACCTATCACATTTAAAATTCTTTTTTTGAAAAACTATCTTTACTTTAATAAATGAAATTTTCATTTGTTCCAATAAAATTGAAATGTACAATTTATAATTTGGACAGGCTGAAGAGCCACAAAATTTGGATAAAAGAGCCGCATGCGGCTCGCAAGCCGCGGGTTGCCGACCCCTGCCATACATGGATAAATAATTAAAAAAGGAGTATTCATTGATTTAAAAAAAAAAATACAGAGTTATAAAATGCGTACGCATCTTTGTGTTGCTTATTTAATTAACAACTGAACATATTAATTCAAAAATTAATTACATTTTTTTTTAGACATTAACCAAACAGGTGTTTTTTTTTTTTATTTAATTATGTTGTTTATTTACGTTTATGGGAAAAGATTTTCTTTGAAGCTTCTAATAAATTATTTTTCTATTTAATTTAATTTAATTGAAATATAAGCTGCAAACTTTGTGGCTTTCTCATGAATTATATTTTTATTCTTAAAATTATTGAAACTTGTTTGCACATTTTTTGAGAAATACATAATCAGGGTGAAATGATATTGCTACAGAAATATTAAATATTTAAATTTGAAGCGAGTTGATTGTAATTTGAAATCAGCATTATAGTTTTTGTAGATTAATGATGGGAGATAAAATGTTCCAGAATAAAGAGGATTGAATTAGGAATCAATTTTTGCAAATAACTTGATCTGAACGGAGAAATATGGAATTGTGTTTTGACTACTCCTGGTGTTTCTAAAGATCAAATTGAGCCCTGATGGTGTATATATTGAGGATGTTGATACCTGAAGAGTATGAACTGGAGATACTTCCTTCTGTACTTCGCATTCAACCTAACCAAGAATTATGAAGTGGGTGGAGGCTAAAGACGAGAGAGAATGAGAGGGAGACCAATTTGTCAAAATTGCATTTTCTAGCTCAAGACATCTCGGAAGCACATACGAGGGTCGTTTGAAAAGTCTTATAAAATATAAAAACTACTTAATTTTTGGGGGTAAACCTTTTTTATTTTTCAACATAGTCTCCTTTTAGGCTTATACACTTCGTCCAACGCTGCTCTAGTTTGTTGATCCCTTCCGAATAATTGGACTTGGATTTGTCCAAGTCTGAAAAATAGCCATTCGTTTCTGCAATCACCTCCTCGTTTGAATAAAATCTTTTTCCCGCTAGCCATTTCTTCATATTGGGGAACAAATAGTAGTCCGAGGGAGCCAAGTCTGGAGAATAGGGGGGATGTGAAACGAGTTGGAACCCTATTTCCATTAATTTTGCGACCACAACTGCTGAGGTGTGAGCTGGTGCGTTGTCGTGATGGAAAAGGACTTTTTTGTGGGCCAATCGTGGGCGTTTTTCTTGCAGCTCGGTTTTCAAACGGTCCAATAACGATGAATAATATGCCCCTGAAATAGTTTTACCCTTTTCCAGATTGTCGATGAGGATTATTCCTTGCGAATCTTAAAAGACAGTCGCCATAATCTTTCCGGCCGAAGGAACGGTCTTCGCCTTTTTTGGCGCAGATTCCCCCTTGGTAACCCATTGTTTAGATTGTTCTTTGGTCTCAGGAGTGTAGTGATGTATCCATGTTTCATCCACAGTGACGAAACGACGCTTAAAGTCCTGCGGATTCTTCCGGAACTGCTGCAAACCGTCAATTGCAACACTTCACACGATTTCGTTTTTGGTCAAGCGTGAGCAATCGCGGCACCCATCTTGCGGATAGCTTTGTCATGTCCAAATGTTGATGCAAAATATTATGTACCCGTTCATTCGAGATGCCCACAGCACTAGCAATCTCACGCACCTTCACTCTTCTGTCATCCATCACCATATCATGGATTTTATCAATGATTTCTGGAGTAGTAACCTCAACAGGGCGTCCAGAACGTTCAGCGTCACTTGTGCCCATATGGCCATTCCGAAAATTTTGAAACCACTTATAAACTGTTCTAATCGAAGGTGCAGAGTCACCATAATGTTTATCAAGCTTCTCTTAAGTCTCCTCAGGCGTTTTGCCTTTCATAAAGTAGTGTTTAATCAACACACGAAATTCTTTTTCGTCCATTTTTTGAAAATCACTCGACTTCCTCGATTCAAACGAATGCCAAACACAAAGAAATAGACCGATCTGGCTGAAACTTGGTGTGTGTTCTTCCAAGAGATGCTACTAACTAAACATAACCTCGATACGCGCCAGTAGTGCTATCTCTCTGACTTTGCACGGACTTTTCAAACGACCCTCGTATTTCAGGTAGAAACTCAGAACCAGAGAATGTGCCCTACTCTCACTAAGAGAATCAAAGGAATCAAAAAGATTTGGGCTAGTTAACATTTTAATTAAGTAGCAGGGATTCATTAGGAATTAGCCCGTAATATGGTTCCTTATTTCTTTCTCTAATGATTCCAATTGTAACCATAATTTCACATGTAAACAATTTCTTTTCAAAGGAAATACAAACTATTAATGAAATTTCTCAGTTCTTGGTACATTTAAATTGATTTTTTTTGTTCAAATTTAGATAGAAGACAAATACAATTTGATAGTATAAGATTTGTTTATCTGGAAAAAACAATCAAAAATAACGCCAAAACACTTAGCAATTTACCAGGATTGGTAAAAACAAACACTTTAAAAGATTTGATATTTTAATTGTAATGAACGTTTTAATAGCTAAATTCTTTTTTAAAATAATATTCTCATATTTTATTAATTATAACCCCATCTATTTATTTTTAATAAATTATTTGTTACGTTTATTATTAAATGGTATGTGAAAAAAATGTGGGTCACCCACACAGGGTTTACATTTGACTTGAAAAACTTTGAAATTCCTCACTATTATACGATTTCCCTCTGAAGGAAGGTAACAAATAGGAGGTTGTAAATAGTAACGGTAAATAGGTATATTTGGACGCCTTCTAGTTGTAAAAGTCTTGTCTTTTTAAAATTGCTTATTTCTTCAGCTTGCTAAAAGCCTTAAGCATATATATATTATAACTGATTTTTAATTTTCCTTAATTTTGAAGTAGATATCTATTAGATTGGGGTTATGTTTTACTCAAAATTATTTTCTTTTATTTACTGATCCAGTAACCTCTGAAGATACATGAAAGCCGGAAGACAGGTCAAATTGCAGACGAAGTAAATGACGTTTAAAATTGAATTACATATTCAACCAGTTTATCTTTATCGTTGTTTTTATGAAGATTATATAAAAGTTGGTCTGATTAGCAACCGTCTGTTAGCTTGTTCTTCCAATTAATGGAATTACAGTTCCTTTCTATTAATGTGTGAGAATTAAAATTAGTAAAAATTGCTAGTTTTTTTTTTTTAAGTTATTAGAATTCAGTGGATAGAAGGAGCTGATGGAAGGAACTGTACACACTTGTTCTTTACTTAATACGAGGGTCGTTTATAAAAGTCTTATAAAATATAAAAACTACTTAATTTTTTGGGGTAAACCTTTTTTATTTTTCAACATAGTCTCCTTTTAGGCTTATACACTTCGTCCAACGCTGCTCTAATTTGTTGATCCCTTCCGAATAATAGGATTTGTCCAAGTCTGAAAAATAGCCATTCGTTTCTGCAATCACCTCCTCGTTTGAATAAAATCTTTTTCCCGCCAGCCATTTCTTCATATTGGGGAACAAATAGTAGTCCGAGGGAGCCAAGTCTGGAGAATAGGGGGGATGTGAAACGAGTTGGAATTTCCATTAATTTTGCGACCACAACTGCTGAGGTGTGAGCTGGTGCGTTGTCGTGATGAAAAAGGACTTTTTTGTGGGCCAATCGTGGGCGTTTCTCTTGCAGCTCGGTTTTCAAACGGTCCAATAACGATGAATAATAAATATGCACCTGTAATAGTTTTACCCTTTTCCAGATAGTCGATGAGGATTATTCCTTGCGAATCCCAAAAGACAGTCGCCATAATCTTTCCGGCCGAAGGAACGGTCTTCGCCTTTTTTGGCGCAGATTCCCCCCTTGGTAACCAATTGTTTAGATTGTTCTTTGGTCTCAGGAGTGTAGTGATGTATCCATGTTTCATCCACAGTGACGAAACGACGCTTAAAGTCCTGCGGATTCTTCTGGAACAGCTGCAAACCGTCCTTGCAACACTTCACACGATTTCGTTTTTGGTCAAGCGTGAGCAATCGCGGCACCCATCTTGCGGATAGCTTTGTCATGTCCAAATGTTGATGCAAAATATTATGTACCCGTTCATTCGAGATGCCCACAGCACTAGCAATCTCACGCACCTTCACTCTTCTGTCATCCATCACCATATCATGGATTTTATCAATGATTTCTGGAGTAGTAACCTCAACAGGGCGTCCAGAACGTTCAGCGTCACTTGTGCCCATATGGCCACTCCGAAAATTGTGAAACCACTTATAAACTGTTCTAATCGAAGGTGCAGAGTCACCATAATGTTTATCAAGCTTCTCTTTAGTCTCCTGAGGCGTTTTGCCTTTCATAAAGTAGTGTTTAATCAACACACGAAATTCTTTTTCGTCCATTTTTTGAAAATCACTCGACTTCCTCGATTCAAACGAATGCCAAACACAAAGAAATAGACCGATCTGGCTGAAACTTGGTGTGTGTTCTTCCAAGAGATGCTACTAACTAAACATAACCTCGATACGCGCCAGTAGTGCTATCTCTCTGACTTTGCACGGACTTTTCAAACGACCCTCGTACATTAGATCTCAGCAAATTTAAATTCGATATTTCGCTTTAATTCATTTATTGCAAATCTATTTTTATATATTTTAACATTTCGATTTAAATGCACTTTTAGGACAGAATGATGATCTAACATTTCTGTTGAGTGCCATTATTGCCTTGCTTCCTGATATAATAATGATAGTTTTGGTTTTTTCGACCATTTTTAATTGATTATTTTTGGAAATATTGAGGTGCGAATGAATAATGAGGCGGTGAATGAAATTAACTCCAAAAATTTTAAAATATAAGTCATTTTCTAAATATTTTTTTCTAGAAAATTTCAAAAAAATTCATTTTACTCAGTTTTGTATCTATATTTGTGTAACATCCCTTTTCGTACAGACCCTGAAGAAGGTAAACATATTTACCGAAACGTTGGTATGAAGAAAGAAATTTATTTGTGAATTTATCGACCGCACCGCAATATTCCCCCAAAAATCATTAAAAAATTCCAGAATAATGTTAATAAAAATCAAATATAAGAATGAATTTCAAAAAAAAATGTTTTTTAAAGTCCGGAAGTGCCTTTCTATCAAAACTTCGTTTCAATATTTTGAGATTTTCTCAATAATGACTCTTAAAATTTCCATTGTTAGGTACACCGTATAGTTATTACAAAACTTATAAAATATACAACAGTATGAACCTTTTTTCTTTTATGAGTGCATAATGTACACATTGTTGCTAATTATTGTGAATCTGTCAGATTTTTTTGTCGGATTTATATTTTTCATTGGAAATATTTGTTTTCAGGTCGCCTTGGTAATGTGGAAAAAAAGTAAGTGCCATTTTGCTTTTATTTAATTCTTGTGCAAATTTGAGTACAGCCTACTTTTAAAAAGTTAAAGCTTTACTAAGAAAGCTTAAACTTCAGTTATAAGTATGTTAGGAAAGTAACTATCAGCTTTCCTCTTAATAATAACCTTTAAGGCAAAGCCTTTACAATCAGCAGCCCCCCCCCCGAAATTGAATTAAAATTCAGTTTAACAAAGAATATATTTTGTAAAATATATTCTTTGTTAATAAAAAAATAAAAGAATATTGTTTTAAGTTAAAAACTTTTGCCTATTTCCTATTGTTTACTTAAAAGAAATCGATTTAGAATCCATTCATATTTTATTTGTAATGTACTCGATATAATTTATTCAATTTCACATTATAATCGATTGAAGGATTGTTACGTCAGTTCTCGTCTTGTCGCTAACAATTCATACAGTGCAAATCAAGTTCATACATCTTCAGTTTATTCTATCCTTAGAAAGATTTCTGCGAAAATATCGATACTTAAGGATTGCATGACGAAGCAAATATATCGATATCAGGTTTTTTAATTGTTATTTAGAAATTTTATTCAGTCCTTGGGTAGTGTTCTCTCTTTACATACAACTAATAATCGTATTAAAAAAGTATCTAATTTTTTTTAAAGGAAAAAAGATTGATTTCCCAATTTTAGTCAAAAATTTGGGTTTTTTATTTGAATTAATGCCAAGCTTTTTAACCTATGGAGTTGATCATCTTCAGGGCTTATACTTTTAAATGTTATAATTTTTTATTTATACTGTGAGTGTTTGTCTTAAAGATTAGGGTCTTTGGTCTCAAGTGGTTGGTTTTTTTAAATGTTCTTGATTGTGACAAGTTAGTGTTGTCAATTGACTAAAAGAGGTTTGTTTTTTATTATTTCTATTTGTGGTAAGTTGGACAGATTGTAGCACAGCTCTGAAGCATTAACACAAATACATAAATTTATGACAAATTGGCCAGAATCTTTCAGTATTTCTTAAATATTTGAGAAATTTGAAATTCATTACCAGAGATGTAGAATGTACGAGGATCGTTTGAAAAGTCCGTGCAAAGTCAGAGAGCTAGCACTACTGGCGCGTATCGAGGTTATGTTTAGTTAGTAGCATCTCTTGGAAGAACACACACCAAGTTTCAGCCAGATCGGTCTATTTCTTTGTGTTTGGCATTCGTTTGAATCGAGGAAGTCGAGTGATTTTCAAAAAAATGGACGAAAAAGAATTTCGTGTGTTGATTAAACACTACTTTATGAAAGGCAAAACGCCTGAGGAGACTTAAGAGAAGCTTGATAAACATTATGGTGACTCTGCACCTTCGATTAGAACAGTTTATAAGTGGTTTCAAAATTTTCGGAATGGCCATATGGGCACAAGTGACGCTGAACGTTCTGGACGCCCTGTTGAGGTTACTACTCCAGAAATCATTGATAAAATCCATGATATGGTGATGGATGACAGAAGAGTGAAGGTGCGTGAGATTGCTAGTGCTGTGGCCATCTCGAATGAACGGGTACATAATATTTTGCATCAACATTTGGACATGACAAAGCTATCCGCAAGATGGGTGCCGCGATTGCTCACGCTTGACCAAAAACGAAATCGTGTGAAGTGTTGCAATTGACGGTTTGCAGCAGTTCCGGAAGAATCCGCAGGACTTTAAGCGTCGTTTCGTCACTGTGGATGAAACATGGATACATCACTACACTCCTGAGACCAAAGAACAATCTAAACAATGGGTTACCAAGGGGGAATCTAGGCCAAAAAAGGCGAAGACCGTTCCTTCGGCCGGAAAGATTATGGCGACTGTCTTTTGGGATTCGCAAGGAATAATCCTCATCGACTATCTGGAAAAGGGTAAAACTATTACAGGTGCATATTTATTATTCATCGTTATTGGACCGTTTGAAAACGGAGCTGCAAGAAAAACGCCCACGATTGGCCCACAAAAAAGTCCTTTTCCATCACGACAACGCACCAGCTCACACCTCAGCAGTTGTGGTCGCAAAATTAATGGAAATAGGGTTCCAACTCGTTTCACATCCCCCCTATTCTCCAGACTTGGCTCCCTCGGACTACTATTTGTTCCCCAATATGAAGAAATGGCTGGCGGGAAAAAGATTTTATTCAAACGAGGAGGTGATTGCAGAAACGAATGGCTGTTTTTCAGGCTTGGACAAATCCTATTATTCGGAAGGGATCAACAAACTAGAGCAGCGTTGGACGAAGTGTATAAGCCTAAAAGGAGACTATGTTGAAAAATAAAAAAGGTTTACCCCAAAAAATTAAGTAGTTTTTATTTTTGCACGGACTTTTCAAACGACCCTCGCAAGTACCCTTATCGTTCTGCATGTCAAAGTTTTGTAATGCTTAGAATTATGTTTGCTTTATGTGTTAGGTTTCAAAAAATTCTCAATTATTTTACAATTTTTATAATGAATTGCTTTTTCCAATTAAATCTAATTCA
The DNA here is from genome assembly GCF_049639745.1 of Rhodnius prolixus. Taxonomy (NCBI): domain Eukaryota; kingdom Metazoa; phylum Arthropoda; class Insecta; order Hemiptera; family Reduviidae; genus Rhodnius; species Rhodnius prolixus. Next base: position 3,992,830 of record NW_027411583.1, on the reverse strand, counting down.
TTACATTTATTGCTCTAATTTCCAATTGGTACCAACTGAACTTTAAATAGCTAGTCACGCCGGAAATGGGCATGACGTTTAGTTTGAACACTAACATCATCGTTTGTTTTAAATATTCCACGTAGGCAGAGTACTACAATTCTTTTGATAGTAAACACATTCCCACGGCTGAAATAATCGATTTGATTTAATTCATAATTAGTTTTGATTTATTTTGTTAATTATCTAAGTTGTGTATTTTTTGTATTCCATTTTTTTTTTCCTGCGGTGAGAAGATAAGAAATTTGTCAATTTTTTAGAATAAGTGTTCACTATGAACGCATTTTTCGTGGTCTATTTTCGAATAAATGTTTTAAATTGTCTGCAGTCTGGTGTAGAGACCTTAACTTCATTTTATGATTTTAGAATTATTTATGAACTGTTTATCATTTTAGGTGAACGATTAATTGCTTCAAAAGGAAGAAAGATTATTGTCAATTTTACTAATTATTTTTTACCAAGCTTTAGGTACTAGGTCATCTTCAAGGACTTATGCTTATTGACAATTATATTTTTTTAATTTTTAATAGTCTTTAAATAAACAAGATAGAAGACACATCAACCTTTGACGTAAACACAGTAGAAAATAGTAAAATTTTTAATAAGTGTAAGCCCTGAAGAAGACCTTAGTCATTCTAAGTCCGAAAGCTTTGGTAAAAAAATGAATGAAAAATTATGAATGAAATTTGGGGAAAACCTTTCATCTTTAATCAATCATTTTGTCGCCCCACAGTAAACTTGCTGAGGACACTCACCGTGTGAGAGTGCATTTTATCGCCCCACAGTAAACTTGCTGAGGACACTCACCGTGTGAGAGTGCATTTTGTCGCCCCACAGTAAACTTGCTGGGGACACTCACCGTATGAGACATACGGTAACATGCTACTTGCTACTACGGGTAAAATAAAAAATACTCGAGTATTGCTGACCAAATCTGATCTGTGTCTTTGCAACACATTTCTTTTTAACCATCTCAGCGAATATTTTGCAATTTTTAATTTATGCAAATACTTAGAGATTGACCAGTGTGTATAGTAAATGCAAATATTCCCCTTTAATTCCTAAAAACTGATTGCTAAGCTCCCCACCAAGCTTAGACAGCCCACCGAGCTCCAAAGTGTGTACTACGTAGTGAAGCACATATTAAACCAGACTAACTACTTTCACTGTAATTGCAAAAAAAAAGAATGTTAAACCAAAGCCTGTTTCCTTATAAGAAGTCTTCCGTTTACTTTTGAATGTTACCAAACTTTTGAAACAGTCTTACCGCCTCCTAACTCATTCCGTTTTTTGCTTTTCTGACGCCCCCCATCGTAAAAGTAACCTTTTATACAGGATGAACCAGTAAGTAATGTCCTACTGTGTGTAGTACATCTAAAGTAGAGTTCAATGACGTTTTGACGAACTTCATACTTTCCACTGTTCTTGAGTGACGTCACTTTAATTTTTTTTCCCTAAAATCATTACTTTTTCCCAATAAAAATGTTATTACTCAGAAAGTTTTAGTCCGAATTCGATTCTGATAATACAGTTAGAAAGACAGATGAATTTTCTAAAAATTGATGCCATTTTGAAGCATAAGTTATTCTCCAAACAACCTCAATCTTCTTCCGAATGCTGGGGAAAATAAAAGTAATAGAAATTTTTAAGAAAACTCATTAATCCCGTGATCAATATCAGACCTAGGTGCTGGCACTTTTTATAAAAGTTTCCTTGTCTAGTGGGCTTTCTATCGGTATATCATTTTCCAGGATTCCTTTTATCTTCGTATGAGAAATTACGTTTGTTTTTACAAGAAAACGTGTTCACGAGCACTCAACAGTGTTAGTTTATCAAGTCGTTTAATTCATTGAAAACTCTTTTAGATGGACCAGTAGTCAATTTTTAAAGTAGATTGTCTTAAAATAAGGAAGTCAAAGGTTACAAATTGCCATTTCGAGCATGATCTGTAATATTAATGAGGAGTAAAATTTATAATAAAATAGTACTTTTCTTCTTATTCTATCAAAAAACCGTTATAATATCATTTTGACATTTCTTATAAGAATCATGTTTTCATTCATAACTTGTAAAATATCGCTTACAGAAAAAAACCGTTCGAGTAAATTTTTCTTTAAAAAAATAGAGGAATCTATTTCTAAAATAAAAACCACACCTCCCCATTTGAAAAAATGCAGTTGGTGCCTGTATCTCGCTTCTGGAAGCACCGAAAAAATTTACAAATTAAATTTGGATTTCTAAGAAAAAACTAAGGGAACACGTATTTTTTAGTTTTTTTCTAGCTATCTTAGTTTCCGAGAAAAATAGCTTGGGACACCCTGTGTAGTATAGTAATAATTGTTAATCGAATTATAAAATCGATTTATTGTTTAAAAAAATATCTAAAAACAAAAAGGATAATTTTATTTTATTACGATTGAAAAGATTAGTGCACTGGACTACTTAACGCTGTTCCTAGGCAGAGGTAGTGCTGGAAAGGTAGAGCGCCCATGACTGGAGAAGTTTAATTAAAAATTAATAGACAAGTAATAAAGGGAAGGGATTTGCTAGTGGTTAGCATACTAGGTTACCACGCAGAGATCTCGGGTTAGAATCTAGCTGCTGGTCTTTTAGATTTTCTCTATCTAGGAGCTTCGTTCAGCTCACTGGTGATGGACAGTGCTTAGGGTACGTTTACAACGGAACTGTGAGTATAGATGATAGCAGAGATGATAACTGATAGAGTAAAATATAATCGCTGATTAGTGTGCACAACAGAGCTGTGATACATGCAACATGTCCGAGTAGTGAAGAAGCAACAAAATGGTATATTTTAAAGAAAAAACGCTCAAGAAAATATCATGTACATCCCATAAATAAAAAACGAAGTACTTTGGGCGAATTTCACTATTTATATAAGGAACTTAGAAATTATCCGGATCGTTTTTTTGAATATGTGAGGATGGGTCCACCCACATTCGACTATATTTTAGGAAAAATAAGGTCAAAATTAAGAAAATGGAAAAATTGTCATGGAAATCCTATAACCATAGAAGAAAAACTAGTGATTACTCTTAGGTTAGTAATGATTTTATTGAAAAAAAACAACAAATAAATACACATGAAAATAAATGTAAGCACGATTTAAAAAACAAAATATTGTTTAAAAGTAAATAATAAAATAATAACCAAAAATAATGAGTAAAGACAGCATTAAATAATTTTTCGACGTCCATTTTGAAGCTCCGATACTGGAGTTCAGCTAGCAGAAAAATGAAAAATTCAATTCTATCATCTATGCTCGTTTATAGCAGCGCGTATGAGTCACTAGTCGAAGCTTCGTTGTGCACGCTCACATAAGAATGTACTAGGTTATTCTATAATCGCTGATGCATCACTGCTATCATCTCCGCTATCATCTATGCTCACAGCTCCGTTGTGAACGTACCCTTAGAGAGCACTGAGCTACAATAGATCCAAAGGGGTCACAGTGGCGTAGGCCTTGAGGCCGCCCTAGTTTAATCCATCTAGAGAGCAGAGAAAAAAGCTCCGGGCGCCAATAACCTCAGATTTTTGTCGCGCCCTAAATTAAAATAATAATAAGGGAAATAACTTATTTATTTATTTATTGGTTACAAAAGGACAATGTCCTGTAGCAAGGGTTTTGTTGCAAAGCTTACACATTTAAATGGTCAGAAAAATTTACGTATCTTTAAAAAAACAAAAACAATTTATACAATAGCTTGGCTCTCGCAAAATAAATAATAAATAATAATAAAGTCTGAGATTACAACTTAAAATAAGTTTTAATTGGCCACCTAGTTATGAAGGAGAAAAATAAAATTATATAGAAATAATCAGAATAATAGTGAGTAAAAATAATAAATGATAGCAACTGTGAGGTTGCACATAACTTAGATTTCATTATTTTAATAATAAGGCAAATAAATAAATAGATAATTAAGGTTAGGCTACATAAACCTGTTCAATCTGTTCTCGGTTCTACCAGATTTGCAACTCACGCATTAAGCCTCGCTCATAGCGCTATCTCAGCTATTGGAGTTTCAGGCAGTACCCTAGAGGCTGTTTTTAATTTCTATTTGAAAGTCATCTGTGCGGATTTCTTATCAACTTTTCGTAAACTTCTTCCTGATTTTTTTTTTTTTTTTTGTGATAAAAGAGCTTGATTAAGACTGCCTTAATATACGTTCGTGTATGTGTATGCTTTGACCAATAGGTTTTCCCCTATTCTTTAATTTTACGTCATTAAAGCTAGCTTACAGCGTAATAATCTCTTAACCCAGCACAACTTTACCTCCTAGCATAGGACATCGAGTACATTAAATTCTGTTTTAATATTCTGCAGAGAAGGACAAACGTCATTGAGTGTGCAGTATAGTGCAGCGTTCGGCGCACAACATACCCCAAAGACTTATAAGCAACATCATATTGGGAATAATGCTCTCTCCATGGCAATTTTGTCTCCACCCCCCACCCCCCTTTAACATCCTGAAGAGAATAACCCACGGGTAAATTCGGTGTCACTTGATTCTCTCAGAGATTCCCATTATCCTGTAACAGAACCAGCGTGTTATCAAAGGAATAAGAGCGAGTTTAAGGCGCATTAAAGTGCATTACTTTGGCGGTATAAGGAAGCTATAAAAAGCTTACGTGTTACGTAATATTTACCTTAATACTATTTTTTTTTTTCAGCTGCATTACTAAAAAGAGATAAATATATTAAAGCAAAAAACCTTTGGGATTAATCTGGTTTGTAAATAGCCAGTGTTATCAGTATTAGAGTGTTACAAATACTGCAGCGAAAATGCAAAAAACAAACCGTGGAACTTTTATGTTATCAAAACAATAATAATTTTTTCATTCTCGACCAATCCTGATTCCCATCCGGACCGGCCATTCCAAACCCAAAATTCATCCGGCTCCCTTGGTATATCTCAAATCTTCTTACGCCTCATGATGACCTAAGTATCCCTTTTGTTGCCGTTACGACTGCTTAACGCCGTTGGTAAGCAGGAAAAAAGGTAGAGTGCCAATGACTAGAGCAGAGGTAGCCAAAGTGGTCTATATAAACCCCCAGGGGTCTATTTAACAAAAGTAGGGGGCGATCCGAGCCAGGGGTCGAATGGGGGTCTTATTTATAATTACTTATTATTTTAATTAACTGAAAATTACTTTTATGGGGATCGATGGAGATTTCGAAAAATTATATAGGGGTCCATGTTCAAAAAAGTTTGGGTGACCCCTGGACCAGGAAACATTAATAGAGAAGTAAAAGAGGAAATGAATTTGCTAATGGTTAGCATACTAGGTTGCCACGTAAAGATCCTGGGTTAGAATCTAGCTGCTGGCCTTTTAATCTTTCGACGTCAGATTATTCCAATTCTTCTGATATCCAGCACTAGACGTCGCTTGAAGTGGCTCGAATCTTTGTACTCCGATTTTTCACGTGGTACTGCCCTTCATATGTTGCCCCCACTACACCAGAAGTGGACCTGTCATCCCCCCCCCAAAAAAAGCACCCCTTAACACACTTAAGTCCTTTCTCCTTGGAAGTTCTAAGGTAGAGCTGTCATTTAGGGGATAATCAGTCCTTAAGTTGTCAGAGAAGTGACCGTTTTATTTAATAATTTTTTTGGGCGCGGTGGTGTGTCAACATCCTAAGGTCATTGGAGCCTGGAGCTTCTTTTCAGTGCACTGCTGGCCTCCAGGACAGTGTATTCTCGTCACTGACAACACTGTCTTAGGAAGAGAAAGTCTAAGAGCCAGCAGCTGGATGTGAATCCGTTTTGGGAATACGTTAATCACTTCCTGATGAAACTTTTTACGATTATATTGTCAATATGATAAACCCCACTAATTTTCTTTGAAAATTTTTTATTGATGACGTTCTTGAGAGTAAATAAGATTTCAATGTTCGAGTATAAGGTCTCGGACAAGTATGATAGAAAAAAGAAGACGCTGCCTGATAATTACAGTGCCTATCTCTTAACATCTTAGCCAAATAATACCAATTGAAATTTAGGTGAATTCCATCTGTGATAAACTGACATATCATTACATTTCTTCCTCCAAAAAATTAATCTATCCAAAGTATTTAAAAAATTGAACCCAATTTTTTTGTTTTTTGTACTGTCACTGTCTGTACAGGCTTCTTGAACTACTTTAGTCACTCAACCTTGACTTCTTAAACAGGAATTATTTCAGTTCGTATTGGTAGTTACTTTCACTTCATTTACTAAATCCACAACTAGAAATCTATTTTACGTAATTATATTATTCAGGCCATGAAATTAGTAGGTTGTACATTATATTATTTAAAAAAATTAAGATAAGAATGTTATCTCGGGGCGATCCATCTCCCATCATATTTCATCATTTATTAAGTGATTCTTTTTAATAATACTAATCAGCAATAAAATTATTATTATTTACTTTATGATCAAGGATTTATTATAAAGAGCACAGAGCTCATTAATTATTCTAAATATTAATTCCACATTGAGAGAGGTCTTAGAACTGTTGTCTTGGACAAAAAAAAGGCACCACGATAGCCGCACTGTTATAGACAAGGAACACTAAACTAGGATGTGTTGTTTGTAACTTGGTTCGATTCCCGAACCAGGCCTTGGATTTAATTTAATGAAATTAAAAATAAAATAAACCAAAATCCAGTGGAACAGGTTGGCTACGAGGGTCGTTTGAAAAGTCCGTGCAAAAATAAAAACTACTTAATTTTTTGGGGTAAACCTTTTTTATTTTTCAACATAGTCTCCTTTTAGGCTTATACACTTCGTCCAACGCTGCTCTAGTTTGTTGATCCCTTCCGAATAATAGGATTTGTCCAAGTCTGAAAAATAGCAATTCGTTTCTGCAATCACCTCCTCGTTTGAATAAAATGTTTTTCCCGCCAGCCATTTCTTCATATTGGAGAACAAATAGTAGTCCGAGGGAACCAAGTCTGGAGAATAGGGGGGATGTGAAACGAGTTGGAACCCTATTTCCATTAATTTTGCGACCACAACTGCTGAGGTGTGAGCTGGTGCGTTGTGGTGATGGATAAGGACTTTTTTGTGGGCCAATCGTGGGCGTTTTTCTTGCAGCTCGGTTTTCAAACGGTCCAATAACGATGAATAATATGCACCTGTAATAGTTTTACCCTTTTCCAAATAGTCGATGAGGATTATTCCTTGCGAATCCCATAAGACAGTCGCCATAATCTTTCCGGCCGAAGGAACGGTCTTCGCCTTTTTTGGCGCAGATTCCCCCTTGGTAACCCATTGTTTAAATTGTTCTTTGGTCTCAGGAGTGTAGTGATGTATCCATGTTTCCTGCACAGTGACGAAACGACGCTTAAAGTCCTGCGGATTCTTCTGGAACAGCTGCAAACCGTCCTTGCAACACTTCACACGATTTCGTTTTTGGTGAAGCGTGAGCAATCGCGGCACCCATCTTGCGGATAGCTTTGTCATGTCCAAATGTTGATGCAAAATATTATGTACCCGTTCATTCGAGATGCCCACAGCACTAGCAATCTCACGCACCTTCACTCTTCTGTCATCCATCACCATATCATAGATTTTATCAATGATTTCTGGAGTAGTAACCTCAACAGGGCGTCCAGAACGTTCAGCGTCACTTGTGCCCATATGGCCACTCTGAAAATTTTGAAACCACTTATAAACTGTTCTAATCGAAGTTGCAGAGTCACCATAATGTTTATCAAGCTTCTCTTTAGTCTCCTCAGGCGTTTTGCCTTTCATAAAGTAGTGTTTAATCAACACACGAAATTCTTTTTCGTCCATTTTTTGAAAATCACTCGACTTCCTCGATTCAAACGAATGCCAAACACAAAGAAATAGACCGATCTGGCTGAAACTTGGTGTGTGTTCTTCCAAGAGATGCTACTAACTAAATATAACCTCGATACGCGCCAGGAGTGCTATCTCTCTGACTTTGCACGGACTTTTCAAACGACCCTCGTAGAAGCGCCTAATTTAGTCAGCACAATTATATTGCGCGGCGAGTAGAAGTTGAAGTCAAATTCACTACAGTAACTGTAACAAAAAACCGGAAGTAAAAAAAAAAAATAAACCTTCAAAAATTTCGGAGAGAATTGGGAATATCTGTAATAGTTACTTTAATGGGAACAGAGAAGTTGAAGAAAGAAAGAAGTAGATGTGAGGAATACCTTGAAAGATACCATCAAACAAAGGAAGAAAAAAACTGCAAATGTACATTGTTCGCTCTGTACATCAAGTAAATATTTTATTTCTTTAAATTATTAATTAACAAATGCATTATTTTTCTTGATGAACAATGATTTATGTGGCCCAAGGTCCCAGCTATTGGAAAAAACTGCTAATATTGTTTTTTTAAAAGATCAATTAAGTTTTCGAGTCTGTTTCTATAAAAAAAATAAATTTCATCCGAAATTTGTCGGCTGAAACTGTGTTGACATTTACTGAGCGATATTTCCAGCTTATTTTCGCGTTTTTGGAGCTTTCTTTGGTGATATCTTTACAAGAGGAGGAATATTCAGGTTTTTTTCAGGTTAGGTTTGATAACATAATTGGGCTCATTGGTTCTAAGGAATTTTGTTAATGACAATTAATTGGAAAGTTAGATTGAGTTCCGTTCGATCTGTGATTGAGAACGGAAGTGTGGTTTTGTTGTCCAGTATAAACTAGTGATCAGGTAGGTCTAGTATTTTGCTAACAAAGTCGCGCTACCGTTTGTTCATCTCTTATGTTTTAAGCCCAAGCTTTTGGTTGAATTCAAATTACGAAATCGATTCCTATACATTTATAGCAGAAATATTAGAAGTAATAAATTAACTAAAAAAAGATATTCAGTTTTAATGTATGTAAAAGACCTTATTTTTTTTAATCAAGGTAGCATACAAGGAGTACTCCTTATATACTGCAGACATACCTCAACATCCAAATACCATTCTTTCTACCTTTGCTGACGATACTGAAATCTTATCTCCTCATTCCGATCCTCTTATCGCTACACGAATTCTAAAAACACACATCAACCAATTTACAGGACTGGCTTTTCAAATGGAGAATCAAAACCAACGTTACGAAGTCAAAGTAAATCCTACCTCCTATCATCTTAAACCAAAACTTCTATACCAACTGTGGACAAAGTACGCTACCTTGGAATGCACCTAGACAAACGGTTGACATGGAATCTCCCATACTAGACTCGAAAAGACAAGAAACTAACCAACGCTACAAAACTTCTCGCCAGACTACTCTTGACAAACGATCTAAACTCAACTTACAAAACAAAAGACTCTTATACCTGTTGTTACTGCGGACCTATTTGATCATACGGCATCGAAGTATGGGGATCGACTAAGCGTTCCAATTCTCTACGCATCCAGTCTTTACAATCAAGAATACTAAGATAATTTCTTAATGCTCCGTTCTATGTATCTAATCTCACTATCCACAATGATCTCAAAATCCCTTTCATTACAGGTTCTTGCTAACACTCGTTTCTTTAAATTTCATTCCTCTACAGCAGCTCATCCTAACCTCCCTCTCATAGAACACCTATCTTCCTCCACATTACCAGGTAATCCTCTAAGGAGATTGAAGAGAAAATGGCCTCGTGATCTTCTCTTATCGTGAGAGCAAAGCACGTTACTGGAGTGACACCACTCCCAATGGGTGCCTTCTCCACTCATGATTTTCTTTTATTTCTTTTTTCTTTTACCATATTTGTTTGTTGGTACAACTGTTGCAGTGGTAAATTACAATAAAAGATTAAAAAAACAAATAATAATCAAGGTAGCATTTTACCGGATATAGTTTTTTTTAAATAAACCTTGTATACTCGTAATTAGTGTTCTAAATGTGGACTGACTTACAGGAATTTTTCTATTGGATTAAATTTCCTTAAGTTTCAGTTTTTGTTTCTGATATCTTCTTATAAAAGAAGTAATTGCGATGCCAGTTTTGCGAAATGGAATTTTATCGGAAATACAATGATTACTGGATTGCAATATCTCCTTATCCTTTGAAGTCTGAGGGGAATTTTTTAAAAAAGAAACATTTGTTAAGACGATATTCAATTTAATTAACACAATCGCAAGTTCATGAAAGTTACGGTCTTTTTTGGAAATACTTTTCCATTATATCTACAATAATATATTTTTTGCTTTCTATTTGGAAACCACTACGAACGCGCTACACTTTGATAATAACAGAAATAAAAAGGTAGAAATATGAGGTGCTTTCTTTGATTACTTTGTTTAAACTCGTCCGCTGATATTAGGACTAACTTTGAGCTTTACTACGTTAAGTTACATTCTTATTAAAGAAAATAGTGAATAAATAGAAATATTTGTTAGCTTTATTATAATTTTAATAACAATAATAATAACAAAATTCCGTTTTCCTCTAAAATGAAAACCTTTTATTCCGTATCCAGATCCATTATTTGTTATGGTGCTCAAATCTGGGGACACAAACAATTTGAAGAATTAAACAGATTTCTGTTTTTTTATGAAAAAATTGCTTCACCTGCCTTCTTACACACCAGCTTATTTAATTTATTTAGAGTCACACTTAACTTCTCCTTTTGTATATACACTTCAGCTCCACTTAAATTACGTAATCAAAACTATTAATTATCCCGAATATACGAGGGTCGTTTGAAAAGTCCGTGCAAAAATAAAAACTACTTAATTTTTGGGGGTAAACCTTTTTTATTTTTCAACATAGTCTCCTTTTAGGCTTATACACTTCGTCCAACGCTGCTCTAGTTTGTTGATCCCTTCCGAATAATAGGATTTGTGCAAGTCTGAAAAATAGCCATTCGTTTCTGCAATCACCTCCCCGTTTGAATAAAATCTTTTTCTCGCCAGCCATTTCTTCATATTGGGGAACAAATAGTAGTCCGAGGGAGCCAAGTCTGGAGAATAGGGGGGATGTGAAACGAGTTTATTCCTTGCGAATCTTAAAAGACAGTCGCCATAATCTTTCCGGCCGAAGGAACGGTCTTCGCCTTTTTTGGCGCAGATTCCCCCTTGGTAACCAATTGTTTTGATTGTTCTTTGGTCTCAGGAGTGTAGTGATGTATCCATGTTTCATCCACAGTGACGAAACGACGCTTAAAGTCCTGCGGATTCTTCTGGAACAGCTGCAAACCGTCCTTGCAACACTTCACCACGATTTCCTCTTTGGTCAAGCGTGAGCAATCGCGGCACCCATCTTGCGGATAGCTTTGTCATGTCCAAATGTTGATGCAAAATATTATGTACCCGTTCATTCGAGATGCCCACAGCACTAGCAATCTCACGCACCTTCACTCTTCTGTCATCCATCACCATATCATGGATTTTATCAATGATTTCTGAAGTAGTAACCTCAACAGGGCGTCCAGAACGTTCAGCGTCACTTGTGCCCATATGGCCACTCCGAAAATTTTGAAACCACTTATAAACTGTTCTAATCGAAGGTGCAGAGTCACCATAATGTTTATCAAGCTTCTCTTTAGTCTCCTGAGGCGTTTTACCTTTCATAAAGTAGTGTTTAATCAACACACGAAATTCTTTTTCGTCCATTTTTTGAAAATCACTCGACTTCCTCGATTCAAACGAATGCCAAACACAAAGAAATAGACCGATCTGGCTGAAACTTGGTGTGTGTTCTTCCAAGAGATGCTACTAACTAAACATAACCTCGATAGGCGCCAGTAGTGCTATCTCTCTGACTTTGCACGGACTTTTCAAACGACCCTCGTAGGTATCCGAAATTAGTCACTTTAGAAATCATGAAATGCAATAGTCTCTGGTTAAAAGAATTAAATAGTTTAGCTTCAGATTATGAATTTAAATAACGTAGACTTATGGTTGTCTAATTTAAAAAATATTCAGTCTCGCTTTAATTATTATTTCCGTCAGAATTGTATATCTAAAGCCCTAAATTCTTCATCAGGCAGAATTTACAAAGAATTGAACTTAGATGTTCAATATATGAATGACGAGCTGCCAATAAGTTACATCAGTTGAATAACCAAGTCCAGAGGAGAGTTATTATATTTGAATTGCAATGTACTTAAGAGAGCCGTCAAGGCATTTATGTTCCCTGTGTAATATGTCTCATTTAGAGAACGTATACCATTTCATCGCTGAATGTCCTTGTTTGAAGGAATTCAGAGTGATACATTTTAACAAGAGCACTCTCTCTTTGGAGGAGTTAGTACAATATCTGAATGGGTACAGGGGATGGTTACCTCTCATCAATTATTGCAAGGATGCGTGGAAATATAGGTATTGCCTCATTTCTAAATTCAATTATTGATATTTTATTTATTTATTTTTTTCTTCTGATTTTGATTTGGGCCTGGTATATTGCTTAATTTATGATAAAGTGCTGTATATACATATATAATTTAATTTATTTTATTATTATTATTTTTTCTTCATTTATTTATTTATTTATTTTTTCTTATGAACATATACAGGGTGTTCATTTTAAGACGGCTCAAATGCATTTCATGCTTAAACGGTTAATCTCAGCAAAAAATGGTAAAGGAAAAATTTGTTGCCTGTCACCTCTAGTTTCAGAATGTGTGACTTGATTTTAGATTCCTGCCCGCATACGCGGCTGACGCGCGACCAAAAGTGAGGCTTCGCAGTTGACCCCCATTTTCATATACACACTTTTAAAGAGCATAAAAAGTAATGAAAGAAACCGGAAACCGTAGTTCGATATCTGCAAAATTAAAGGTGCTAGGCCATTTCAAAATCTGGCATTTTTAATCATATTTCAATTTTTTTAATTTGTTATCAAAGAGAAAGAAGAGCACACGATAGGTCATTTCTATGTATTTTTTCATCCCCTTTCTACTAAAAATATTGCCAAGGCAGTAAAGCTAGTATTTTTCTTAATATCGGGAAATAAGTCGTTTTCCGAGTGATTTTTCTAAGAAAAATCAAATGTTAAGAGCTTTAGATGTTCTCAAGCATACACAAAATGGCTAAAAATTAATTTTAGCTCTGTTACAAACAAGAAGGTTTAATAATTATTTGGTAATTTTGGGAGAGTTGCGTTTAATTACCAAAAAAAATTGGAAACCTTCTGCCACATATTTAAGTGATCAATATCTTTCATGTAAAGGATCAAACTTATTCCTTAATTTATCAAATAATGCACTTTATTCGACTTGTGAAGCATGGCTGTGCCTTCAAAGGTGCCTCCTCAGACACAGAGAGCAGTTAATAACCTCCTGGCAAACCTGGCTGGCGAGCCTTTACATGAAGCCTTTATTATAATTTTAAAAGTATAGTAATATGATTAGAATACGAATACGAACAACTAATTTAAGTTTTTTGTACAGTGTATTAGTTTGTTTATTGCGCATTCACTTCCACAATCATGAGTGCCAATTAACTAGTTCTTTAATTAACGAATTAAACCTGTCCGTTAGGACAGTTATACAGGTATTATTATACCATAGCATAAAGAGATAGTTCATTTTGAAGCGCCTAAGACCTTATGAACTATTTAGATAAGACCAATTCAAGGTGTTATGACCTTGCTATGCGTAAAAGAAGAAAAAAAACCATGCCAAGGTAGACATATTTCAATTAGGTGACAACCTAAAACAATTGTAAAGAAATTTTTGTTAAAAAAAGAAAAAAGTAAACAAAAATATCACAAGAATTTTTAAGACTCAAGGAATCTTCTGTTACTTCCGGCAGAAACTACTAAAAATATTTCATGGCAACAATAACTTTTCAGCAGTAAGAAAAAGGGAAAAGTTAGTAATGTTGCTAATGTCGGTGTAATGATTTTGATAAATATTTTCTACCGGAACTTGACGTAATGTCGCCACGATTTAACTAAGCTGAAGCTACAATCAATTTGATTATACCATAATATACTTGTTACGTTTTAACTCTTTGCAGCTAGGTGGGTTAAAAACTGTCCCACCTTTTGCTTAGCTTTTGCTGCATGGTGGGATATATTTTAACCCACCTTGAAAAGTTGAAGTTATTCATACATACAGCTTAATATGTTATTTAAAGTTGTTCATTCAGTTGGCAGTGCTATGCACCAATGGTAAATGCGTAAATAAGTGAAATAATTTTTATATTTATTATAAACTTGACCGATAGTAAAAAATGGTGGCACCGCATACTGTTCTATTACTTGAATGCAGCTGTTATTAATTCATATATTGTTTATAAACAATTGGGTCAGAACATGGAACTTAAACATTTCAAGGAAGAGTGCGTTGAAGGACAGTGCTGTACTGTCTGCAAAGTTCGGCTTTGTTTTGGTCAAAAAGTTGTGTTTGAATGAACATCATACGAGGGTCGTTTGAAAAGTCCGTGCAAAGTCAGAGAGATAGCACTACTGGCGCGTATCGAGGTTATGTTTAGTTAGTAGCATCTCTTGGAAGAACACACACCAAGTTTCAGCCAGATCGGTCTATTTCTTTGTGTTTGGCATTCGTTTGAATCGAGGAAGTCGAGTGATTTTCTAAAAATGGACGAAAAAGAATTTCGTGTGTTGATTAAACATTACTTTATGAAAGGCAAAACGCCTCAGGAGACTAAAGAGAAGCTTGATAAACATTATGGTGACTCTGCACCTTCGATTAGAACAGTTTATAAGTGGTTTCAAAATTTTCGGAGTGGCCATATGGGCACAAGTGACGTTGAACGTTCTGGACGCCCTGTTGAGGTTACTACTCCAGAAATCATTGATAAAATCCATGATTTGGTGATGGATGACAGAAGAGTGAAGGTGCATGAGATTGCTAGTGCTGTGGGAATCTCGAATGAACGGGTACATAATATTTTGCATCAACATTTGGACATGACAAAGCTATCCGCAAGATGGGTGCCGCGATTGCTCACGCTTGACCAAAAACGAAATCGTGGTGAAGTGTTGCAAGGACGGTTTGCAGCTGTTCCAGAAGAATCCGCAGGAGTTTAAGCGTCGTTTCGTCACTGTGGATGAAACATGGATACATCACTACACTCCTGAGACCAAAGAACAATCTAAACAATGGGATACCAAGGGGGAATCTGAGCCAAATAAGGCGAAGACCGTTCCTTCGGCCGGAAAGATTATGGCGACTGTCTTTGGGGATTCGCAAGGAATAATCCTCATCGACTATCTGGAAAAGGGTAAAACTATTTTAGGTGCATATTATTCATCGTTATTGGACCGTTTGAAAACCGAGCTGCAAGAAAAACGCCCACGATTGGCCCACAAAAAAGTCCTTTTTCATCACGACAACGCACCAGCTCACACCTCAGCAGTTGTGGTCGCAAAATTAATGGAAATAGGGTTCCAACTCGTTTCACATCCCCCCTATTCTCCAGACGTGGCTCCCTCGGACTACTATTTGTTCCCCAATATGAAGAAATGGCTGGCGGGAAAAAGATTTTATTCAAACTAGGAGGTGATTGCAGAAACGAATGGCTATTTTTCAGACTTGGACAAATCCTATTATTCGGAAGGGATCAACAAACTAGAGCAGCGTTGGACGAAGTGTATAAGCCTAAAAGGAGACTATGTTGAAAAATAAAAAAGGATTACCCCAAAAAATTAGGTAGTTTTTATTTTTGCACGGACTTTTCAAACGACCCTCGTAGTTCATCTTCAGGGCTAGTTTACAAAGTAATATTTTTACATTACAGGGTTGGTGTGTCTTCTGTCTTGTCCAATCCAAGAACAGACAAGACAGAAGACACACCAACTCTTTTATGTAAAATATAACTTCGTAAACTAGCCCATGAAGATGACCCTAGTCCCTAGGTCGAAAGCTTGGCAGAATAAATGTATCACGGACTGAAATGGCAACTATTTTTTTCATCCTATTGAAACTATGAATCAGCCACCAAAAATAATGAACACACTTTATTAAGTTATACAGATGATAATATCGTACAACTTATACACAGGTTGTTGCAAAAAAAAATTACAGTTATAAAGAAGGATTTGCCCTATATTATAAAGAAAATTTGGGAATTTTATCTTTTATAGAAAAAGAGAAAAAAAAATTGTCAAAGTTGGGTGTTTTTCAACGTTACAGCTTTTTCTGTGCAGTTGTTGACGATCAACCCTTATACAACTGTCCTACCGGATATAGTTTACATTTTATAAAGTTTTACAGTTGATAAAAACGTACAGCTTAACCAATTTTCCTTCCATGGAAGTGTCCTTACAGTTTAATGTGGAAATTATTTTAAATAATTGTCATAGATCATCTTGTTTCCGGTTACGCAGTAGTACAGCGCGTTATGCCCTTGCAAAAAAAACGTTATTTCCTGTTTTCAATTTTGACCAAAACTTGAATTATTACGCCCATTTTTATTACGTTTTTCTCATTTTGAGTTATGGTGGCCATTGATAGATTTGTGTCTCAATTCCTCGCTCAGATCTTTCTTAATTTTTTTTTTTTTTTTAAAAAAAAAAAAGAACCTCTTGGGGGTTCAGAGCACCTCCAAAAAAAAGTTTTCCCGATGCAAATTCAAAATCTAAAGATTTAAAAATAAAATTGTAAAACTCGTAACTATCCTCGAAATCTCCATATTAATTGAATATTACCATTTCATTACAAATCTCATAAAGTACAAAAACTTCGAGCAAAAATTATTTTTCTTTGAGAAAAACAAAAAAAGTGAAGTGAAAAGAAAAGTGGCTTGCAGACAGACGTTTTTGTATTTTGCGTCACCAAATAGCTTCACTTTAATTTTTTATCCTTGAAATTCACTCAACGAGATCGCTAGCAATTTAAATTGATTGTTAAATTAAATTTGAAAGATTTACTAGGTCACACACCAAGTAGTTACGACATGCAATTTTTTATTTATTTATTTATTAAAATATTGATTATTTATTTCGCGTATTGTATTTCTAGTTAGCAGTGGTAAGTCCACAAAAACCTTCGTTGCCTTGTTCTGGTTCAATGAAATGAAATATTATACAGGGTTATATGCTCCACCCACTTTTTTTTTTAACGGCGGGAAATTTCGAAAAAATAAAAAACACGTATTTAATCATTTTTAGTCTAGTTTATTTTCAGTGATTGACCCATTTTTTTAAACCCCTGTATCTCGAGATACAGCATCCAACTTTTGTTTTTCAAATGGAACGTTATATTTTTTGTTGCATATTTTTGTAGTATTTGATCTTCTAAAAACAACAAAAAATTTTTTTTTTGAAATCGGTTAGGTTTTTCAAAAGTTATGGGTATTTAAAATATGAAAAACAAATTTCAGTTTACTGTCAAAATTACGTAATTTTTTTTAAAAGAATCTGTTCAAACTGGGCACAACCAACGGATAGGCAAGCCAAAACTCTGTACTCCCACGCTCTGCTTGTAGCAGTACTTATAGTGGCGAAGTCAAGATCTAGGCAGGCTAGAAGTATTCGACGTTCAGGTTGCTTTTTCTACAAACGTTTGATGTGGAGTTATAGGAAATCAACTAATCGGCCCATACTTCTACAGAGAGAACTTAACTGGTGAAAGGTATCCAACTTCTTTTTTCAGAGACATTTTGCCAGTTCTGCTTGAAGATGTTCATCTACAACGTCGGCTAGATATGTATTTTCAACAAGATGGTTGCCCGGCGAGAGTGGTTCGAGGTTAGCTGGGCAGAAATTTCCATTAATAGTGCGTAAGGACTCATTGTCCCCATCCAATGGCCACCTCGATCTCCGGACTTGACCCAAGTGGACTATATTTTGTGGGGATATCTAAAAAATAAAGTGTACAGTATCCTTAATCCCGTGGCTTCAGTCGATGATCTGAAACGTCGAATTACTCTAGCCAGCCTAGATCTTGACTTCACCACCATAAGTACTGCTACAAGCAAAGCGTGGGAGTCCAGAGTTTTGGCTTGCCTATCCGTTGATTGTGCCCAGTTTGAATAGATTCTTTAAAAAAAATAACGTAATTTTGACAGTAAACTGAAATTTGTTTTTCATATTTTAAATTACCATAACTTTTGAAAAACCTAACCGATTTCAAAAAAAATTGTTTTTGTTGTTTTTAGGAGCTCAAATACTACAAAAATATAACGTTCCATTTAAAAAACAAAAGTTGGATGCTGTATCTCGAGATACAGGGGTTTAAAAAAATGGGTCAATCACTGAAAATAAACTAGACTAAAAATGATTAAATACGTGTTTTTTATTTTTTTCGAAATTTCCCGCCGTTAAAAAAAAAAGTGGGTGGAGCATATAACTTTGGTCACCCTGTATGCTAATTACGAGAACTGCTTCGTCCATCTTGTGAGTCTGTTAAGAAACCCAGTGAATGATGATGTGGTAAATTTGAAAAATCTCTTCTAATTTCAGATAGAGTTTTTGTTTTTCTGAAATTCTCATATCAAAATAGATTATTTCGAAGCCCTATGAAGCGTAGGATTTTTAGAACATAAGCTTTGTAACGTTCCAGTATTCTTCACTTCACCATCTTACATTCATGGAACAGTTGAACAGGAAGTTATAGTGCGACAGAATACAGTCGGAAATGGATTCTTTACTACAAGAAAGATGTTCCAAACCTTTTTCCTAAAAAAGCAACGAACAAATAACTAATATCAGTATTTCCTTTTTGTGGCAGCGTTTAAATACAAAGAATTGTAGATTTGTAGGTGCAAGAATTTCGTTTTCAAATCATCTCTAATACCATTTTTCGTAATTCTGCCATTTTACAGTTTACTTCCGTTTTTCCGTCTTCATTTTTTTTTTTCTTATTTTTCATTTGGGATCGACGTTAATGCCTCTTTTTCAGCACGTATTAAATTTGAGGTAAATTATTCAGTTAAAGTGGTAAGGTTTAGTAAAGAAATAAAATCATTTTGCGACTTTGATGTAAATGATGCTGTTAGTTTGAGTAAATAATTATTTTTTTTTTTACTTATTTACATATAAAGAATAAAATTTGCTATTTAGTAGAAAATTTTCCATTTTCATCCTGTTCGTTCCCTTATATTTTCATGTTTTCCATTTCACTGCAGCAGTTTTCTAGCTTACTTCCAACACAATCACGTAAGATAAATGCAATGTAATACTTAAAAAACAAAAAATTATGTTTAATTAGTTTGTACATAATCCAATTATGTTTATTTTAATGTATAATAATTATTCTAATGATATTATAATAAGGTAATAAAAATCTACAATTCTTGGCCCTAACAAAAAAAGAAATGGAATGTTGGCAATTATAATTGTTTTATTGACCGAAAATCCGCGCAAAAGTATGAATATCTACAAATAATTAGAGTAGATAGTAATTGTAGCTCCAAAGGGAAGGGATTAGCTATGAGGTTAGCATACTGGACTCCCACGCGGAGGTCCCGGGTTCGAATCCAGCAGCTGGCCCTTAGATTTTCTCTTCCTAGGAGCTTCTTACAGCTCACTGTCCGGTGATGGACAGTGTTGTCTGTAACGAGAGAACACTGTCCGGAGGCCGGCAGTGCACTGGAAAAAGCTCCGGGCGCTAATAACCTTTAGATGTTGATGCGCCAAAAAAAAAAAAAAAAAAAATTGTAGCTCTGTAACCAAACTAATCAATCATAATGCTTGTACTCATTCTCTTTCCGAGAACCTTTATTCAGTAATCTCTCGCTAAAACGCTATCAATCAACCGGGGCAGGGTTTAGTGGCTGCTAGAAATGGAGATAACCCGGGATTTACGCATGTACGTGCAGGTATACTGGTAGCTAGTATACTTTCTTTAGTTAGCTGTTATTCTTATTAAATGAATGTGACCAGATTTTTGCTTCGTTCAGTGAGAAAAATCGTCTTATATTATTATTGATTCCTCTAAAATCACGACAATAAGCCGGAAGTGTGACTTTTCTGAATTGAATTTCCTGTTTTTTTCGCCGTTTTCTCGTTAAAATGAATCCTTAAAGTTGGTATGCCAATAAGGATAAGCGCATGTTACGTCTATACAAAACATGAAATCGGGAAATTGTTTATTCCAGATGTCCTTGGGGAAATTCTATTTTAAGATTCTTTCTGAAGTGTTTTTTTTTCAGGGCAATTTAATTTCCCATCATCTGGTTAAATTCTAAAATAAAATTATGAGCATTGCTAGAATTTCAAATTCGTGCTAAATCTGTCAAGCGTAAGTGCACATTTAAATTGTGATGATTTTAGTAAAGGGAAAGTTTCACACCTAACTTCAGCAATCTGAAGAGGAATACCAATAATTGCAATGGGGAAAGGGATTAGCTATGCGATTAGCGTATTGGATTCCCACGCGGAGGTCCCGGGTTCGAATCCACCTGTTGGCCCTTAGATTTTCTCTTCCTAGGAGCTTCTTACAGCTAATTTTGTTGTCTGTAACAAGAGAAAAAAAGCTGTCCAGAGGCCGGCAGTGCACTGAAAAAAGCTCCCGGGCGCCAATAACCTTGTCTTAAAAGAATACCAACAATTCAAGTCGTAATCATCACATCATCAATCAAGGTTATTCTCCAATAATGGACTTGAAAAAGAGATACATGAGCTGCAAATTTCCATCATTCATTCACTTACTCGTACTCTCGAATTGACTCTGCTCACCTTGCGACTTCCTCAGCCTCTTTGCCATGTACAGCAATATAATACCAATATCTTTTGGCTTCTCTCCTTTTTCAAGTCATCCAGTCTCAAAGGCCTTCCTATATTTTTCAACTCTTCAAGTTCCAAATCCTCCATCCATTCCCGTAATACTAGATCTCGCTCATCTGCTCTCTATATTCCCTCTCACCGTACCTCATCCTTTGACAAATCCTTCCTTATACGTGCTACCTCTCTCTGGAACTCCTTGCCATCATCTGTCCGCCATGCTCCTACCCTATCCATCTTTAAATCCCGTCTATTCAGTTATCTCCTTTCTATTCAGCTTCCTCCGAAATTCTTTTAATTTATTTCCTTAATTTCTGCTGTTTTATTATTTTCACTTTTTGTAAATACTTATATATTTTCTGTTTAATCACAGGCCAAACTAGTAAGGCCTCTATTTGTACCTGTGTTTATTCTTAGGGGACAATTGTCCCAGAATAATATATTTCTTTTCTATTTCTATTCAATTCAATATCAGGAACTTGATACCGTTACCGGACATAGCCAGTTCTTTAACGTTGCAATAAACTCCAATCATCTCTTTTAGGACTCGCTGAATACAAACGAAAAGCTAATATATCCTTCATTACCACTTATACACTGAATTAATTTCAAGGTTAAATTGATATGATTACCCTATTGGTGACGTCTGAACTAGTAAATGTATAACCTTTTTATAAAGTAATTTCTTCGTTTAAAAAACTTATTGCTGTTAAAAAAAGTTGTTTGCATAAATAATCTTTTTTAATTAATTTTTACGGAAATAGAAAAACAGTAGCAAAAATGGAGAGGGAAACAGGAATTCTCTATTTCAGAAGATACAAAATAAAGGTTATAGAGGATATCCGGTAATATGATTTAACAGATCATATTTCTTTGAACTTTTTTAGATTATTTCAATTCGAGCAGTCTTCCTACAACTTACTACCTTCACAGGAGTAGCCTTATCTATCTGGTGTTATTAGGGCGAGGTTCATCAGGAGCCTAAAGCAGGCGTTATGCTTTCTAAGATACAACCAGTAGATTTTACGGATCTACTTCTGGTAAAATATTAAGTTTATTCCAAGTTAACAAAAAATAAATAAATAAATAAAAAACTAATTATAAATCCAGAAATGCAGTTTCAGTAAATGTGATCTGCGAGTTGGTAGAATGTTATTCCTAAGTTGCTGAGCTATTTCAAAATTGTAAGGACACTCATGGGCCACACTTAACTTATTTATTATTTTTTTTATTTTTATATATTTAATTTATTTTATTTTTTTAAAAGAGCAAATAGGTTCTGCTTGAACAGAGACTTCCTCTTAGGGCAGAATATCGTGAAAGACAACATATAAACTGAAAATGTGGCTAATGCACTCCCAACTAACCGGCTATTTTGAAATTCCCACTTATGGATCAATTTTTTTTTTTTTTAATTATTCTACAGGGTGTACCCGAAGGAGAGGTCGAAACTTCGGGAAAGTGATTCAGCAGCTCAAATGGATTAAAAAATATTCTATTCACTTTGGCCCGATTCTCAATAGTGTCGCAAGATATTTTGCATTTTTAACTTTTCCATCGATATTCACGTTTTTTCCACCATAAAAACGGCCTCAACATTTCTAGTAATGAAATAGAATAGGTTGGTGCCTACCTAAAATCGCTACAAAAATTGTTCGAACTATTCAAACAAGGAAGTGGGAAAGAATTGTGGCAAATTTTTAGTTTCTTGACGACTACATTATTTATGCAACTTATATTAATGACATAATTGAGGTTTTTTTTTCATCTAAGTTGATTAATAATAATTCAAAATTAATCAATTTCTGGAAAAGGAACAAAAAGAAAAACTACCATTTTATTTTTGAATTATTATTAATTAACTTTGATTAAAAAAATACTCCATCATATCATTAAGATAAGTTGCAGAATTGTAGTCAACTATACTGAATATTATTACTACTGTATTTTTTACTTCCGTTTTATTAGATAGTAATTGTTAAAAAACTAAAATGGTTACTTTTCTTTTAGTTCCTTCTCCAAAAAGTTGACATTTGAGTAAATTAGTAGTGAAAAGTCGGTTACGCAAAATCCCAGTTTTCTGCATTTACACCCCCTCTGTTCGGGGTAGGGTTTTATTAAAAACCTAAAAAATCCGTATGGTCTTGAAGCTCAATAAATGCTCAAATTTGTTTGTAATTGGGTGACTCCTTGATTCATTAATCATTGAAAAAATGCTGTTAAAAATTTTAACAAAAATCATCGAGAACGAATTTTTGTGACATTCAAGTAAAAATTTCATGTTTAATTCGAAATGTTTTGAGGATCTAGGTTAAGCAGATTTATAGGAAATTTAATGCTCTTTCGTTTGGAATAAACAGATTTGTTGTAGGATAAAGGATAGAAAAGTTACGGCCGTTTTTATGGTGAAAAAAAACGCGAATATCAATGGAAAAGTTAAAAATGCAAAATTTCTTGGACACAATTGAGAATTGGGCCAAAGTGAAAGAATATTTTTTGTTGTATTTGAGCTGCTGAATCACCTCCCGATGTTTCGACCTCTCCTCAGTGTACACCCCTGTATATTCGGATGAGGGGTTCAATTCCACAAATTACTTCATTTAATCAACTTTATTGCGGGTAATCTAAATCAAACTGTAAGCTCAATTAGGTTACTGTAAGCTTGCACGATGTAATCAAGGATGAAAGCGTTTTATAGATGAAGAAGTAGTTATTTACAGAGGAGCTAAGGGCAATTAAGTTTGTCTAATGAAATAATATAGGAAATAATGGCGGAACTTTACGTTTATTCGATATTAAAAGTAATTGGAATTACTATGTAACAGTATAGTCTTCGAAACATCATTTTTATATTAACTATTCTTCCTATTATTTATGAGGAACAAAGCAATTAAATTAAAGAAATAAGTGATGTATTTCGTACTTTAGAACTTGAAAATGTTATTAAAGCAAAAATAAATAATAAATTTATATAAAAAAAATATATATCGTTAAAATTATAAAAATACATTGAAGGAAAAGAGCTGGTAATGAAAGGAATTAATACTAGTGATTACTTGAACCAATTAAACTCAAATTGTTGTAAGGAAATTTCAACTTTTGTTTTCCTTATTGTTACTAAATGTGTTCATTTCCGCTTTTAAGATTTCACCATAAATATCCGCATTTGAGGTCCCCAAAGTTTGAGAAAAGTAGTCCTTATTCTTGAGCCCGATTTGTGTCAAATTTGACTGAATAAAGAGATTAGGGTTTCCCTTAGGGTACGTTTACAACGGAGCTGTGAGTATAGATGATAGCAGAGATGATAACTGATAGAGTAAAATATAATCGCTGATTAGTGTGCACAACAGAGCTGTGATACATGCAACATGTCGAGTAGTGAAGAAGAGTTTTTATGTTCACCAGCAACCAAATGGTATATTTTAAAGAAAAAACGCTTTAGAAAATATCATGTACATACCATAAATAAAAAACGAAGTACTTTGGGCGAATTTCACTATTTATATAAGGAACTTAGAAATTATCCGGATCGTTTTTTTGAATATGTGAGGATGGTTCCACCCACATTCGACTATTTTTTAGAAAAAATAAGGTCAAAATTAAGAAAACTTTGGAAAAATTGTCATGGAAATCCTATAACCATAGAAGAAAAACTAGTGATAACTCTGAGGTAAGGTTATATTGAGGATAAACAAATAAAGACACATAAAAATAAATGTAAGCACGATTTAAAAAACAAAATATTGTTTAAAAGTAAATAATAAAATAATAACCAAAAATAATGAGTAAAGACAGCACTAAATAATTTTTCGACGTCCATTTTGAAGCTCCGATACTGGAGTTCAGCTAGCAGAAAAATGAAAAATTCAATTCTATCATCTATGCTCGTTTATAGCAGCGAGTATGAGTCACTAGTCGAAGCTTCGTTGTGCACGCTCACATAAGAATGTACTAGGTTATTCTATAAGCGCTGATGCATCACTGCTATCATCTCCGCTATCATCTATGCTCACAGCTCCGTTGTGAACGTACCCTTAGTTAACATCGAAAGTGTTATTAATCCTGCTCTTTACACCTGAGTATGTGGGTAAGTAAACAAATCGCCCGTCAAATTTTCGACGCAAAAAAGAACAGTCCAGATTTAGGTTTATCTGAGGAGCAGTGGGTTTTCTTATTCTCCATAATGGGAGTATTTTAAACATTTTATTTTTTTAAATTTTTGAAAAACGGTTTTATGTGGAGTGGTGATTTAAAATTACAGAAATAATTTATCATTTTATTAAGAAAAGTTCACTAATAATGTTAACTATATCTTAATTTTTGGATTATAGAAAATCTACATCACTAGGAATCATTTAGCTTTAATAGAAGCATTCAAAATCCTCTATATCTGGCGTGAAGAATTAATCCAGATTATTCCCTATATTTATCGATCCATAAATCAAGAGGCTTTACTTTTCAATTTATTTTCTAGAAATATTTCCTTTCTTTCTTCAATGAACGTTTTTTAGAGAAAGTAGAAGCAGCCTGAAACATTTGCAGATCTATTGCTTTTGACCTTTTACTTTCAGGGAAAACCCAATAATTATTGTGAAGCCCATTTCTAGTTTTAAAGGTAAGTATGACACCCAGTTTTTTTTGTCTATTGTGGTACTGTACATTTCAATTTTGGTGATTACTAAACTTTTGAGTGTTAACAACTTCTTAACAAACATTTTATTGTGTATTCCAATAGGGAAAATTTATATTTTTTCTTTTCAACTTCTTACACTAGGCACTTTTATATAAAGGTTCATAAAAGATGGTTAAAAGTCAAAATACAATACATTTCTGAGTCGTATATATTTCGAAAAGAACCGGAAAAACTACTTAAAAGTTGAATTTTTCTCAATTTTTTTTTTGAGATATTTCGTAAATGCCTCCTGCTACATTTCCTCAAAACTTTTCATTTAGATGAAAAGATCTGATTTGAATCATTTTTGGGGGGATGGCCCAATTCATTTTTGGCATTTCCTAGGGTATTAAAATGTTCTTTTAATTCGATAGTTCGAGAACTATAGTGAAAGAGTGTCTGCAAGTATCCTCAGCAGATTTATTGTAGTATTTACCAAGACATTTCTTCCAGGACACTCCTTCCTGTAGAAACACTTCTAGGAGTCTTGTAAGACGAAGGCAACACCATCTCCTGTTCTCGGAGTGTTACCACAGGGTAATTTCCCCACTTTTCAGTATATTGTAGACATTATATTTTATCCTTGTTACTTATAACGCAATTAATGCGTTGATTACAACTTCAGTGGTCAAAAAAAGTGTTCATACACTAGGTTTTTTTTACTTTATCTACAGAACTTTTGTTTCTAGGATGACTATTTCTTCAGCACTGAAATCGAAGATAGTAACAACGAATTTAATGCTCTCATTTTCTTTTATAAACATAAAGAGTTGATTAAAAAGCAGAAAAATAATTTATTGTATGCAAAATAAGTATTCATACACTCAGTCTGGATGTTATAATTAACGCAAAACTAAAGACCTAATATTTTGTAAACAATCCCTTTGCATTTGTTATTGCCTGAAGCCACCTTGGCATAGATTCCACCAGGTTTAGTGTCTCTTGAGATGTGATTTCTGCCCATGATTCCTTTCAACAGGATAACGATCCTAAACATACAGCCCCAAAAAAAACTAAGGAATGGCTGCTTTGTAATGCCCAGAGAACAACTTCTCACCCCCTCCACAGTCTCCGTATATAAACCCTATTGAAAATTTATGGTCTTATTTGGAGCAGAAAATTCGAAAATTGAAATGTTCTTCCAGAAAAGAGCTCATAACCAATTTAAAGAAATCATGGGCAGTAAACATATCTCAAGAGACACTAAACCTGGTGGAATCTAAGCCAAGGAGGCTTCAGGCAATAATAAATGCAAAGGGATTGCGTACAAAATATTAGGTCTTTAGTTTTGCGTTAATTATAACATTCAGACTGAGTGTATGAATACTTATTTTGCGTACAATAAATTATTTTTCTGCTTTTTAATCAATTCTTTATGTTTACTAAAAAAATAGAGTGCATTAAATTCATTGTTACTATCTTCGATTTCAGTGCTGAACAAGTAGTCATCCTAGAATCAAAAGTTCAGTAGATAAAGTCAAAAAACTTAGTGTATGAATACTTTTTTTTGACCACTGTAAGTAAACTATTAAATGAGAAAAAGTAGTATTCAGAACGAAATTATTGTCACTTCGTTTGGCCATCTTTAAACCTCTACGTCATCTCCTTTCACTGTTGTTTTTTACCAAGAAGTTTTCTTATATAATCCAGTCTGGATTTTTATTTTGTACCATATAATGTAGCTAAATGTCGCCATTTTGCTTTAGACATTTTTCTAGATATAATTAGTTGAATATTTCTTATAAGCACGCTTTCTATTGAGGTTCTCCCTTCACAGAGTAAGGTCTAATTAAAGGTAGCATACTACATAACAATAAGTATATTAATTGCATAACACTACGAAGTTGTAAAAATAAGAATTAATCGGTAATTAACCAAACCGCGAATTCCAAAAGTGTTTTCTATTTATTGGTCTATCTCTTTTTGTGTGTGTGTCTGTCAGTGTTCATGTATGTGCGCACTAAAATTCAAAAACGGAAGTAATAGAAAACTTCGGTGCCTCGATCGAATTCTGTAAATAAGCTTTTAAACAACAAATTAAACCGGAAGTGCCTATTGATTTAAAAAAAAAAATTCTTTTTTAACTCCATCGATTTTTCTTCAATTATTGTGCATACGTCACAATACTTCTACAATTTTGGTTTATTTTCTCTTCAAGATGCTTCATAAGCAGTTTTGGAGGAGAGATAAGTTAAACATTCTTTTGAAGTTTTATAAAAAGTATAATGTACGACTACATAACCTGCTTTTTCAGTCATTTTTTCAGGCGGACTTTACGTCCAACTACCAAATTAGGTGTCGTGGACGGAGGCGACTAGCAAACATACTTTACTATAAATTTCTCATATTAACCATTAAATAAAATCCAAGGCCTAAGACCGGGAATCGAACCCAATACATCTTAGCTTTACAGGTCTCGCCTCTTAACAGCTCGGCTACCGTGGCAAGTCAATATCAATTGGCGCCCAGTACTTTTTTTTAATGGTCTGCCATATGCGATTCTGTCCATAGCCGAGTAGTGAGCCATATGAATCTAAGGGTCAGCAGCAGGATTCTAACCTAGGATCTCCGCGTGGGAATCCAGTACAATAACCATTGAAAGCTTCTTCCTTTCCTTGACATGTGATTGAATAAATTCATTACTATTTAGAGAATAGTTACAAAAAATTCCGGATAAAAAGGGGGCGTTTTCCAATTGAAGAGTCAATCCTGAAGATTACTTCACTTCCTTAACTGAGTCTCAAGAAAGTTACCTCTTCTTATTTTAGGGGTCAGATAAAGGATTTCCAATTCATTGAATTCATTCATATTAAGTAAAAGGTGCCACTCTAGCCAAGCGATTTTAGGCTAGACCCGCAAAGCTAGGAGATGTTGGTTTGGTGGGTTCGATTCCAGGTCTAGGCTTTGGATTTTATTTAATGGTTAATATGAGAAATTTATAGTAAAGTACGTTTGCTAGTCGCCTCCGTCCACGACACCTAATTTGGTAGTTGAATGTACAGCCTGCCTGAAAACAAAGCCGTTACTGTACTTTACTTTTTACTTTACTAACATATTACGTGGGAGAAAACAAAGCTTTAAAAATTTACCAGTTGAAGAAGGAGCGTCTTAAGTAATTATACTCTGAAATGAAAACGTTATTTAAACTTTTGTAAATGATTTAGTCTACGAGAAAGAGATGTGATGTAAAAAGTAAATAGTTCTAGTAATTGTGCTGAAAAATGACAACGCTAAATTAAATATGCCACTTCATTGCCATGACAATTAAAAGTGATAAACATCAAGGAGACTAAATGACGACGTTTGGATTACAGTGAGAGAAAAAAATTAGTAAATTAAATCGAAATCTTGTTTTAAAAATTATACTAACTTTTGAATCGTATATTTTGAGTACAGTTTTGATTAAATATTCTCTCGAATCAATTTATTTTGATATTAAATATTTAATTAGCAATAATGACGAAATTGTCGCTTAAGTAATATGTCAATAGTTGTTTTTTGATAAGAGAATACAATTGAGACTTGTAAATATTCGGGGTTCAGGGTTGCCACATTCTGGTAAAAGCGAGATTGCTTTTTTGGTTAATCGCGAGAACGGATCAACAAAACAATCCTGGCTTAAAAGCAGCTGTCAAAGATTATTGTAGTGTCTATTCTTAAAATGCAGGCGTGAGAAGTGTATTCGCTCTTCCTAAACGTAGAAATGCACTGTTCTCCCATGTACGAGGGTCGTTTGAAAAGTTCGTGCAAAGTCAGAGAGATAGCACTACTGACGCGTATCGAGGTTATGTTTAGTTAGTAGCATCTCTTGGAAGAACACACACCAAGTTTCAGCCAGATCGGTCTATTTCTTTGTGTTTGGCATTCGTTTGAATCGAGGAAGTAGAGTGATTTTCAAAAAATGGACGAAAAAGAATTTCGTTTGTTGATTAAACACTACTTTATGAAAGGCAAAACGCCTCAGGAGACTAAAGAGAAGCTTGATAAACATTATGGTGACTCTTCACCTTCGATTAGAACAGTTTATAAGTGGTTTCAAAATTTTCGGAGTGGCCATATGGGCACAAGTGACGCTGAACGTTCTGGACGCCCTGTTGAGGTTACTACTCCAGAAATCATTGATAAAATCCATGATATGGTGATGGATGACAGAAGAGTGAAGGTGCGTGAGATTGCTAGTGCTGTGGGCATCTCGAATGAACGGGTACATAATATTTTGCATCAACATTTGGACATGACAAAGCTATCCGCAAGATAGGTGCCGCGATTACTCACGCTTGACCAAAAACGAAATCGTGTGAAGTGTTGCAAGGACGGTTTGCAGCTGTTCCAGAAGAATCCGCAGGACTTTAAGCGTCGTTTCATCACTGTGGATGAAACATGGATACATCACTACACTCCTGAGACCAAAGAACAATCTAAACAATGGGTTACCAAGTGGGAATCTGCGCCAAAAAAGGCGAAGACCGTTCCTTCGGCCGGAAAGATTATGGCGACTGTCTTTTGGGATTCGCAAGGAATAATCCTCATCGACTATCTGGAAAAGGGTAAAACTATTACAGGTGCATATTATTCATCGTTATTGGACCGTTTGAAAACCGAGCTGCAAGAAAAACGCCCACGATTGGCCCACAAAAAAGTCCTTTTCCATCACGACAACGCACCAGCTCACACCTCAGCAGTTGTGGTCGCAAAATTAATGGAAATAGGGTTCCAACTCGTTTCACATCCCCCCTATTCTCCAGACTTGGCTCCCTCGGACTACTATTTGTTCCCCAATATGAAGAAATGGCTGGCGGGAAAAAGATTTTATTCAAACGAGAAGGTGATTGCAGAAACGAATGGCTATTTTTCAGACTTGGACAAATCCTATTATTCGGAAGGGATCAACAAACTAGAGCAGCGTTGGACGAAGTGTATAAGCCTAAAAGGAGACATGTTGAAAAATAAAAAAGGTTTACCCCAAAAAATTAAGTAGTTTTTATTTTTGCACGGACTTTTCAAACGACCCGCGTAATACTCTCATTCCGTGGTCTACCCACGTGAAGTACTTAGGGCTAACTTTGGACAACAAAACTAGCTTTCACTAAGCACGTTCAGGACAAAGTAAACTCAGGCAAACTGGACTACACGATTGTTATTTCCTCTTTTCTCACGTGACTCCAAAATGACTAACAAACTACTCCTTTACAAAGTAGTCATTAGGCCGATATTGCTCTACACCTGCTCCGCCTGGGGCCTGTAGTAGCAACATCAAGAAACCTCAGGACAACATAGAACAAATTTCTGAGACTCGTAACAGACTCTCCACGACGCACTAGAATTGACTCACTCCACGGAGACTGTGTCCATTATTCCCGTACACTGCTATATCCAAAAAAACTCCTTTCCATCCTAGGCTGCCATCCCAATCCACTATGCCGCGACATAGCCTCCTACAGATCCTTCTACAACAGACAGACACAGAAGACTAAAGCAGATACTCCTCTAACTTTCTACACTAGCTGCAGGTTTTTCCTCTCCTTTTTTCCCTGCATTCCAATCCTCCTCACCTAACTTTTCTCTTACTTCACTTAGTTTAGAAGGTTGAAATGTATAGTACATTTACACTTCTGTATTTATTTTATGTATATATTTATTGTAATAAATATTTATTCTAGGTCCTTTCTGAGGCTAGACATATGAATTTCCATAAATAGTTTGGCAAATTATTGGGATAGAGTTATTGGGTCGCGATTACGTCGGATGACTGGGAACCCTCGATCTAAACGTTTTATAATCTTTCTAAAAGGAAGTTTTTGTTCTGATTTGAACAAGTTATGAAAAAGTTTATAAATTAAACGATGAATTATTTGGGCAAACATTGTGGTTACTCAATTCAAGAAACTGTTGAATCATTTGCAAACTATGTTGTTGTATCCAAGACATTCACAGCTATTACACTGCAGGACAAAAAACGAATTTATAAATGATTATCTCGAGGTAAGAATTTGTTTGGGAGTAAGTTCAATCACGTTTATCTACTGCGCTGTGGTGGAGTTTTTTTTTTTTAATAAAGTGACTTTGTTTCCTTTATATTCTTAAATTTTGGGGTACATTACTTGTTTTTGTATTTACAAGAAAATGATGTTTTTGTTGGGTACATAGAAAGAATGCTACCTCAGAATACCGGAGTAGCTTTTCTCTGTCTTTCTCTAGAAGTGAGACAGTCTTATTAGTTTAGAACCTTCACCGACCCCAAGGCATGAGACCGTCTCAAGCTAACCGTCCTTGGGCTACTTCTCTACTAACTTATATTTATATACAGGTGGCGTTACATATTAGTATTTCAATGCTTCTAACTTAAGGGGCATCCAATATATGTAGTATATATTATATAATATAATTTCTGTACTTCCTTTTAAGAGACGAAGGTGATATCGTTGAATAAGGCAGCCATTAAAAGATTTAAGTAGCTATTTAAGGCTAAAGGGCTGAATAGAATAAAAGTTTATAGTACTATTTGGAAGGCCCCGCGGTAGCCGAGAGGTAAGAGGCGAGACCCCGCAAATCTAAGATGTATTGTTGGTTTAGTAGGTTCGATCCCCGGTCTAGTGTTTGCATTTTATTTAATAGTTAATATGAGAAATTTATAGTAAAGTATGTTTGTTAGTCGCTTCTGTCCTAATTTGGTAGTTAGACATTCATAGCTTGCCTGAAATAATAAGCATTAATTAACCGCTTTACTTGTTCTATTCGTGACTAAAATATTTCCAAAGAAGATAATATCTTTTCCCCAGGGCCAAGGACACAAAATATTCCAGACAATTCTGTGGATACGCAGTGAAAACAATAATTACTGCCCAGAATGGTAAAGATATAATGCGAAAATTACACCCAACATTTAGCCATTATTGTGGGCTATGTAACTAATATATTTGAAGAAGACCAAACATTTTATATCCATGTTTGGAAGTAAAGAATGTAAGAGGGAGTTCTCTCTGTGTGTTTGGAGGGTGGGGGTTGAGATGGGAAGAAGAGAGAGCTTAAGTTGGTAGAACTGGAAAAAAAAATGTTTAGTTTAGTTGCATGTTGAACAGTGGCAAGGTTGTATGAAGGTTATGGTGACGGTCGGTGACGTGATGTATCCTCACGTAGGCAACTAGTTCAAGAAAATAATGCTGCTTGTTAACTAACGTTGTTAATAATTAGTGGTAAATATTTATTCACTGTATGGTTTATGTGTTAGTGTTATTTTGACCTTAAAATTTGGAGAAGAATTGGTGACATTGAAGAGCAAAGATAAGGTAGTTTATCTATCGACACAGTTTTTCTACGTTGTAAGGTTTTCTAACTAAACACCCATATTATACTTAATTATCATAAATATTGTCGTTAAATTTACGCAATTTATTGTTAACCCCTGTCACAGCCCCAAATGTCTTTTTTTTTGGGGGGGAGGAATATTTCAATTAATTGTTTATTATACTTTAAAATTAATAAAGTATTCTGGCAGGGCCAGAACTTTGTTTAAGTCTAACTATATTTCATGTTGACAGTACCAAAAGTGGGCACTACCACGCGACGTTAACCCGTCAAATAACTAACATGTTATTCACAACAAGATTTATAAAGACTGGAACATAACAGATTCTAAAGTCTCTCCAGAAATTTGTCGACAGTTGCTCCAAAAGTTACGTTAATTTTGAACAAAATACTTGGTTACAACACTGTTTTCAAAAAACCATTTTTGCAAAATGCCATGAGGTTTGGTGTACCATCGAAACAATTTCAACTTCTATCATAATTTAATCATTCAATAGTCGAATAATTTTGAACAAATAGTTGTTGGTGACCTCATCCGTTAATCTCTAAACCGCTTAATCACGGATCTGTAACTGACTGGATCGTCTTTTTTTTTTTTCTGTCTCTGTCTCGCAGCCAACCATTACAGCTGTACTCTTGATATGGTGGGGATGGCATCTTCCCGCTCATTTTCATGTCATGTGTATTCCACGTGAGAGATCACATTCATTTGTAATAATTATAATATACGTATAGTAAGTAAATTTTAATTTTGTTTACATTTTTTATAATAATACTAATACCGGTATTTTGCCGGTATTACCGGTTCTAAAAGCATTCCCTAATTCTATTAAATGGAAATGATATACATATCTAAAGTTATGATATTTGAAAGAGAGAAGAGCTTTTTAAAAAAAAATTTATTTAACAGCAAAATTAGATGTTAACAGCTCGGAGGGTTTGACAAGAATACAATTGCAGGAGAGCGTGAAAAAATATTAAGAGAACATCAGAACATGAGCATAAGCGGCATAAGAGCATAAGAGAGTAATGTGGGAAAACTAAGTGTATATATTAATGTGATTCTGCGGAGTCAGCTCGAGGTGTCGGGCTCCTGTGAACATTGCTGTAACTTAAGACAGAAAACAGTTTAAATTTCAGACTCGAACAATTTAAACAACATATACGCTAAACTTACTACAAAATACTTGACAATTGGCAACACTGACTTCCACACAACCTAACATATATTACACTCACTCAGTCCATGAACAGACAAGACAGAAGACACAGCAAACCCTGTAATGTAAAATATTACTTCGTAAACTAGCCCTGAAGATGATCCTAGTCCCTAGGTCGAAAAGCTCGGCAGAATAAATGTATCACGGACTGAAATGGCAATTATTTTTTTCATCCTATTGAAACTATGAATCAGTCACCAAAATGAATGAACAACAAGTAGATACTAAGCTTAGAGACGGTTATGCCTATTTTTTTTTTTTTTTTTTAGGCAGGCCTTATACGACCCGAATACCAAATTAGTGTGTGACGTAGGCGGAAGCGACTAGCTAACAAATTTTACTATAAATTTCTCATTAAAACATTAAAAAAAAAAAAAATCTAAGCTCTAGACTGGGAATTGAACCCCTGTATCAGAATGCGACTCAGTTTAAATCAAGTTATACAATATAAAATAAACGTTTCTATTTTTACTATTTCATTATCTAAATTTGTCACTATCAGACATTATTCAGACCATCATTCGCAATCCAAAAATTTGTATTTTTGATAAGAGAATAAATTTAAATAAATACAAAAATACAGGAAATAATCCTTCTCAGCCACGGATTAAAAACAAAAACAACGCGATAAATGAAAAACCCTTACGATTTTTCTAATTTTTGGTTAAAAAAATAAATAATTTTTTTGGGGGGAAATTTCAAACGGTTTTCTTTACTGAACTTCTCACTGCTGACAGCCACAGGTAATTTGATGGCTAACTATCATATATATAATAGTTCTAGAGTCTCTCTTTCATAAATTGAAATTCAAAAAGAACAATGACAATAGAATGTTTTATCACACAAATCAAGGACTTGAATTAAAATTAAATCACGTGACCGATTGAAAAAGGAAATGTGTATATTTTTGTTTATATTATATGTACGCCATTTTGAAAATACGAAAATATGTTTAAAAATGGTAATTTTTTAATAATTAACTAATTATTATTTTATTTAAAAATTAAACTTGTGCCAAGCGAATTTCCTTTGACACAGCTGTTGACATTAAGCTATAAAATATTATTGTATATAAGTCGTGAGAGTGTGGCCTACCGGATTTACGCTCTGCGATTAAATATAAAAATGTATTTCTAATAAATATTAGATAAAATAAAGGCAACCAATCCTCAGTAAGCAAAGGAATGGCATGTATTAATAAAAAACCAATCCAAAAAAATAAACTTACGAATATCTGTTATTAATCCATTAATGAGCCACCAATCGATTCTTCGATCTTCGAAGTCACTTGGTCCCCTTAGTAGGTACGATAGAAGCAGTTTCAAAACAATTTATTTTAATTTACTATTTTGCACTAAGTTTCTTACGGAATTTTGAATACCCGAAGTGTTTGTTCGCACTGGTCAAAATATTCTAAACAAATTTAAGAAAAATAAAAACAAAAATCCCGCCCTAAAAGTCCCTAAAATATTACAGCGCCATCTGAAAAGAAAAAAAAATTGTAAATTATCTTAGAATTTAAGAGTTTATTATAGGCTTCATTTGAAAAGAAAAACCTGTGATTCAAAGGGAAAAACAAACATTATTTTATATCAACCAAAAATACAGACAAAACATGGACTAACCGACTCAGCTCTACTTGGACTGGAAGTTCCGAAGGAGGATATCATAGTGGCCATATAAATGCTCTCAATAATAGTAATTCCATTTTTGTTAGCAAACATGCTAACAAAAATGGAATAATATTATTATCATGCAGAAGGTTACATTGTAACGTAGTAGATTGCTGAAGACGACGATACCCTAGCAAGGCAAACATCAGCATAGATATGACCACTACATTCCTCGCCCTACCTGGTTTAGCTGTCGGACGGGATATGTAACCATCTCTTGCAGTCACATATCCATCGATGACAGGGTAGTCTGATGATTCTCCTCACTGGACACTTGACACAGTTTAAAGATCATTTACTTCAATAAAAATGTACGATTTAAGTATTAACTTTATTTTGCGGAATTTGGAATACCCGAATTACTTCTTATTTAGTGCACCAGTTAAAAAATAAACTTTTTTAGTAAATCCAAAAAAAAAAAAGCACTCGCGTTAAAAAATCTGTTCCGGCACACTTCTGCAACAGCACCTGGAAATATAGAAATTAATTTTAATACATCTTATCAAAATAAGGAAAGTATGATACATGATATCCATGGCTAAGATGGTTGGTTACAATCAGTAGTTTCATTATTATTAAAATTTTGGGTAAATTAGAG
The DNA here is from genome assembly GCF_049639745.1 of Rhodnius prolixus. Lineage (NCBI taxonomy): Eukaryota > Metazoa > Arthropoda > Insecta > Hemiptera > Reduviidae > Rhodnius > Rhodnius prolixus. Next base: position 3,956,723 of record NW_027411583.1, on the reverse strand, counting down.
CACAAACTGACTTACAATCTTTTATTGATAGTGTGATTGCGACAATTTGATTTTTTAGGTCATCACACTCAAAATGGCAAAGAGTGACAACTTATCACCTTCTTTTTTTGGCAAGAGCGTTCTGTAGATCGGGTTCTCTCCTGGATGTGTCAAGCTCAAAGACGAGACGTTGGCATATCGCTCTTGTCGAACAAATTCTACCTAATAGATACTTTGTGGATATGATAAAGGAAGTGTACTGCGAGATGGTGACGACGTAAGTGTAGGTGAAATCTATTCACCAAACTGATGAGGGTTGAAGGACCAAAAATGGTCCAGGGATACCACAAACATGCGTGCCAGACCCGGATAAAATTGAGGATTTTTTTGAGTTTGGTCCGTCAACATTTGAGCTTATCGTAGCCTAAAGTTTTTTTTCCTAGTGTACTGTTGGGCCTACAGTTGTCCTCTCGTTACAAACGATACTGTCCAACACAGAAGCTCCCTAGGAATAAAAAAATCTAAGGTCGGATAACTGGATTCGAACCCGGGATCTCTGGGTGGGAATCTAGTCTGTTAACTACTTATCTATAGCCTATCTTAACGGATATTGTTATTTAAAAAGAATAGTTAGCTAGCTGTAAAGTAGTAAAGTAAAGTAATTGCCTACTTTTTCAGGCAGGATTTAAGTCCAACTCCAATTAGGTGTCGTGGACGGAGGCGACTAGCAAACATACTTTACTGTAAATTTCTTTTTTCTGCAACCATGTAGGAATTTTCTCATTACTCAATTAAAATCAGCTGTGTAATGCCCAACTTTACCTCACTAGTGGGGAAAAATTCCCATTAGTGTCACTTTCCTCACTAGTGAGTGGAAAAACTTTATTGTGCTTCCTTGGTATAAGAAGTTTTGTTATTAAATATTTTCTGTAAAACTTTAATAAGCTTATTTAAATTTATTTTATCTAAATAAACAAAAAACGAATATTAAAAAATAAAATAAAAATTGAAAGGAATATAGAAATAAAAATAATACTTCCAGCAGCTGACCCTTAGATTTTCTCTTCCTAGGAGCTTCTTACAGCTCACTGTCCGGTGATGGACAGTGTTGTCTGTAACGAGAGAACACTGTCCGGAGGCCGGCAGTGCACTGGAAAAAGCTCCGGGCGCTAATAACCTCAGATGTTGATGCGCCAAAAAAAAAAAAAAAAAAAAAAAAATTAATAAATAATTAGATATTTTTAATTATAACAGTTAAAAAGGTTATAGTGTTACCTTATAGAAATTTAAAATGGATTCTAGTGATTCCTGTTTAGTTTTTTTTTTTTTTAATTAATAACCCTAATGGTTGCAGAAAAAATATAATATTTAACTCGAGTGTAAAGTATTTTCATCACACTCGGCAATTTGCACTTGCACTCGCCTCGCTTCGCTTGCTCGTGCGTGCAAACCCTGCCTCGTGTGAGGAAAAGTACTACTTTCCGCACTTGTTAAATAAATAACTATTATTAACAATTAAATAAAATCCAAGGGGTTAGACTAGTACCGCAATACATCTTAGCTTTGCGGGTCTAGCCTATAACCTCCTAACATACTTTACTGTAAATTACTCATATTAACCATTAAGCCAACATTATTACACATTTGCATTGAAATTTGAAAATAGGCTATTTGTTAAGGGGCTCTTACTGGGTGCTTTTCTTATTTTTTTTTTTAATTTTCTAATAAAGCTAGTTGGATTAAGATAAGAGTTAATGATACAAGTTGACCTCTAATTTTGTGCGCATGAATGTGTGGCGTGTGTAGAACCTTCACAATGATAATGACACAATTTTCAAGGCTGTTGTAACTTATTACTGACTAATAAATTGATGTGATCTCCACTATGCTAACACTTGTTGCCTGGTTTCATTCAGTAAACATTTCAAAAGACAATTCAATTAAAATTTTTTAATAATTTATAGAGTATTTAAAAATTTCGTGTACAAAAAATTAAAACCTAGTAATGCGCCTATTTTTTTTTAGGTGGACTTTACGTCTAAGTTTACCACTTTTTCTGTAATTTTTAACCGCATTAAATAAAATCCTAGGTCTACTAGATCGAACCCACTAAACCAACAATACATGCTAGCATTGCGGGTCTAGCCTATAACCGCTCGGCTACTGTGACGAGTTTTTTTTCTTGTTTTAACACAAATTCAGTCTCCCCACTTTTTACCACTTGCAGGAAATGGTTTTTCCGAAATAATTGGAACCCAAAACGGAAGTAAACAAAAAAAAAAAAATCGATTTGTATCACCATTTGATTGAATGATTTCAATTAAAATCGTATCACACTAGAAGTTCTTATTTACCAAAATCGTGTTTTAGTAATTAATCATCTCAAGTAAGTACTAGGTCAGCAATTTTCTTTTTTCTCGACAGTGGGGGCGGGAGTGCCGCAGGGGAGTCTACTTGGTCCCGTTCTCTACACAGTATACACATCAGACATACCCTCTACACTACTCTGTACATATGCAGACGATACAGCCAAACTAGCCACAAGTACACATCCTACATCAGCTTCGTACAAGTTACAGACACACTTACATAAAATAGAATCCTGGGCAAAGAAGTGGCGGATTAAAATGGAACCCACAGAAATGCCAGCAAGCCACGTTTACTCTCCGGCGGGGCTCCTGTCCACCTGTCCTCTTCAACAGTGTACAGATCTGGTGCGCTACCTTGGGGCTCTACATAGACAAGCGACTCACGTGGAACCCACACACTAGACTTAAAAGACAAACAATGACAAAACGTGCGAAACTGCCTTTACAGACTTCTTGGACGTCGCTCCAAATTACCCATTGAACTCAAACGTATGTAGACTTACGGACTAGAGCTGTAGGATTCAGCCAAACCTACAAAACATACGGACAGTTTAAAAATGCCTAAACATAGCTGACGCTTCTTTCTACGGTGACTATTCTTACTCTTCACAACGACCTCAACATTCCCTTCATTGACCAACTGGCTAAGACGAAATATCAAAAATTCCATACTGCTCTCTCGACTAGCTCTAATCCTCTCGTACTGTCTCTCGCTTCCTCTGACATCCCTAATACTCCTCGCCGACTGAATCGCCAGTGGCTCCGCGACTTCCTCGCAGTCTGAAGGCCTAAAAATCATATCCTGTAGATAGAGCTACCGCTGGGCAGTTTCTTTCCTCCTGCCATTCACGCATCCATTTATCCTTCATTCTCCCTATTTACTTATTGTTTATTATATTATACAGATTGTAAATAACCAAATAAATTTAAAAAAAAGAAGTAATTAATCATTTCGAAAATAACTATTTCATTTAAACATGTTTCTGAAACTTCACTAAGTCCTGCCACTTTTATTTGGAAAAGTTTTCTACAGAAATTCATTTTCTGGAGGGTAAGTCCTGGGCAGAAAGAAGAAAGGAGACCAGTAGACTTCCGGTAAGTGAAAGTGGCGTAGAATGAAATATTTCAAGCCCCATAATCAGGTTTTTTATTTCGGTATTTACTTAATATTTTATACTCAAAGAATTTAATGAAAAGCCTTCAACCGGAAGTCTCAAATTTGTGGGGGGGGGATAATTTTCACGTGTTATTGTAACCTCCAGTGCATGTGTCAGGTTCTAATTTTATATGCGCAGAAATTGTTTTTTACCGCTTTATTTAATTCAAACACGATTATAATCAGGAAGGCTGTAATGTCGAACGTAATACAGGCAACATTCGAGATAGATTCTTAATTAACATTTTATTAAAGATTTTTTTTTATTTCTTTCAAACACCTTGAAATTCAAATTAATTAATTTGGCAAGAATTTCAGATGACAATTAAATTGTTAACAAATCATCAGCCATTTAAATTATAATTTATTGACAAAATAATCTAATTTACATTTTGTTTTCTTCTTCAGTAAAAATGTTTGAAACAGCAAAAATTAATAATTCCTTTATTTAATTTTTAGAATTTATTTCTTCTTTAAATAAGTAAAACTAGTATTTTTACGTAAAAGCGTTATCTAAATATTACGTTAATTGCTGAATATTTTTCTATCCGATTTGCTGTGTTACGTATGACCTCAATTTAATTACCTAAATTGCTATGCAATGCTATTATTCGAATACAATCTGTATGGAAGTATGTTTTGGTTTAAAAAGCAATTAAATTCTTTACAGTTTTCTGCGATATAGCATGGTTTTTGGCCCATTTTCGAAATATTCCTTAAATAATGGAAAATTAATTCAATAAAATGAGGTATTTCAATAAAAGGTGTGGTCTTTTGTGTTTTGGCACTTAACCAAAGTATCAGATTTAAGCTTTCAGCATTTTTTTCGTTTTATCCACAGACACACTTTGTAAAAACTACTTATTTCGAACTTAAGACACCTCAAAAGTGGTTAATAGTAAACTCAAATTCGACAATCTATAGGATAAAGAAGGAATTGACTGAATGGATTCCCTCCCGGAGATCCTGGGTTCGAATCCAGCTGCTAGCCCTTAAGTTCTCCTTTTCTTAGGAGCTCCTTCTGGAAGAAGGTCCTTGAATAAAGCTCCGGGCGACAATGATCTCAGATGTTTACGCATTTTAAATTAAAAAAAATAATAAAAAGAATCAACAAAAACATAACCTATGATAGACGGTTGTTTTTTCCCCAAGCTTCACTGCATGCTTACATAAGAACAACAAATTGCATGAAAACAAACGAGACAAACAGGAAGATAAAACCAGTTGGCCGGAAATATTGCTAATAAATATGGAATTTAAGAGAAGGAGCTAGGTATTTTTCTTTCTTCCAATTAACCTTGACATCTAACTATATATTATAGATGGGACAAACTTTTCACAGCCACTTAAGAATACTATTTTATGAACAGGTTGTTAATTTTATTATTTTAAATTGATTGATAATTAATACATTTGCCGATTTTTTAGACCAGTGATGGGCAAACATTTTTATGAGCGGCCCAAAAACTAAAAGGCCAAAATTTTGATCGGCCATAATAAATTTTTTATTGAAAAAAAAAAATACAGTAATTGAGGAAGCCATTTTTATAATATCAAAATTAAACTAATGCGATGTATGAAGCTGCGAGTGTTTTTGATAATAGTTGGTCATAATTTGGTCCAAATTGGGGACGTAGTTATTCTCAATATTCCCAATATTACCCCAATTTGAAAGCTTGAATGTTTACATTGAAAGTGTAATTGTTATTTTTACGACTATTACTATAATTATTATTATAAAATATAAACTTTGTAACTTCCTGTGTACATAGTCCCTACCCACATGTAAGAAGTATTATGGACTATAACTCGAAGTTTTCTCTCTTAATTATAAAAAATACAAGCATAGAAGGTTTAAACATATCTTGCTTTAATTAACTGTATGTAGTAAGGTTTTTTTTCTAAATTTTTTGCCTTAGCATTAAGTTCGACTTATATCCACCAAGGTAAATGTTGATATGTTGTGGAGAGAATATAGGCATGCAGCCTGAAACCTCCTTTTAAATATATTTGTATAAAAAGTTTTAAATTGTAAATAAACATTTTCAAATTCAAATTATGAAATATGTGACGGGCCGAATTGAACCTTTCACTGGGCCGGAGTTGGCCCTTAAACCGTAGTTTGCCCATCATTGTTCTTGTACAGATCGGAGTAGATTAGATTACTCGTTGATTAAAAAGCAGGACGGGACTTACACCCCACTGGCACCGCAGCCACCAGAGGCTTTATTGTGCCTTCCCCTTTTTGGATCTAGTAGACGAAACCTCCCCTACTAAAGAGGCTGAGGACTTTCTCTACTAGTTCTTTTTGCGCTGAAATTTCCTTTGGTCTTAAAGTTCCGAAGACATCATAGCGCAACTGTTCGATTGCAACGCAATAGAACAACAAGTGAGAGGCCGTTTCCTCCTCTTCCTGACACAATCTGCACAATGATTCCGAGGTAATAAGCCCTACCTTGTACAGGTGCTTCCTGAACCTGCCATGCTCCGTAAATAGGCCTGTAATCAGAATAATCTGATTTATGTCCAAGCCCAGTGTCTCTTTGGTACTTTGTTTACACAGCCAAGGGCATAACCCTCTTGCTTTGTTTGACCCCCAGAAAGCATCACCCAGTTCTTTTCATGTTCTCTTTAGATCCAATCTCTGAGAGCCGCTCGAATTGCACCCTTAGTGATCCCCATTACTGGTTGATCCCATTACTGGCCAATATATCAGCTGTCTCATTCCCCTTAATCCCCACATGACCTAGCACCCATTCCAGCCAGAACTTTATTGTGCCAAGCCAGTTGTTCTAGGGCCTTTTTTACATTCCCAAACCAGGGAAGAGATAGTTCTGAAAGAAGTAAGAGGGCCTTCAATTCAGCTTGGCCTTCCGAAAAAAAATGCAAATCATCCTTTTTTCTAACAAATCACGAGTAAGCTATAATTATCTTAAAGTCGGGTGCAAGCTGAAAGGTCTGGTAATCTCGCCTTGATAGTCTCGAACTTTGTATTAACTATCAGTGAAGTTCTGTTCTATAAATTTTAGAAATATGGAGGGAGTTGCCAGTGATTAAGGAAGTAGTGAACTATCGGATCTAGTGAAAATTCTCGGAATGAGTGAGGGGCGAATGAATGAGTGAGTGACGGATGAATAATGAGTGAGTGACGAATGAATGAGTGAGAGATTGGTAGATAAAGAGGGGGGGAGCCTTGTTTCCGTGCTCAAGGGAAGATCAAAGTGTGCAGTTTTCCGCTGTTAGTGTTGTAATGTGTACTCTAGTATGCGTGTTTGCCATAATGATTGGTCATTCTTCTTTTCTGACTGTTCATGTTTTGAGAGGACTGTTGAAGATTTAAATTAGAATTTTTTTATAGAAAGGCTCCATGTTTAATAAATTAATTATCTATTGAAAAGAGTAAAGAACAGTATATATACTCGTATAAAAAAAGTCCCTTTATTATGTTGTCAAGTTAGTATGTTTGTTCGTGACACTGAGTGTACGCTAGCTTTCACTTCCAACTGGCCTAATAGTGCTGCAAGAAAGTGGCTGGTCTTTTAGTACTTCCGCTATCTTATTTACAGTGACATGCATTTAAAAAAAATCTCTAACTACTCATTGTGCAATGATAACGTGATGGTTTTGCAAAGTTACGATCTTCTGTTACCATTTTAAAAGTTGACAACAATCTTTTATGGTAATAATTCATTTAACGTTTATATGAACAGTATTACTTTCGGTAGATTTTCAAATTTTACTATTCAATGGAAAAAATCCGTTTTAAAGTCTCCTTCGGGAAGAAGGAGGAGCCGTTTTTTTAAATGAGTAACTCATAATCGAAGAATCGTGAAAACTTCACGATTCATGTTTTGCTATTTAGTGAACGTGACAGTTTGGGCTTAATCAAAGTCAGGCGTACAGAAACTACTGCTTTACTAAAACTGTTGTTGAACTACTAATGTAGCGGATACATAGAAATCGCAAATGGTAACTGAATTGGGTCAGAAAAACGATTACGGAGTAATGTCCCCTAAAATTAGTAAAAACTAGGATATATTATGGTCTATAATTGAGAAAGATAATCCACAGCTGAAAGATGATTAAAGGAACTCTTAAATGACTCCTTAAATTCTGGATTTTAATTAGATCGCATTACCGGAAGTATTCCTGAATAGAATATAATATATCCGGGTCTCTTTTTGTGGAACTTTTTATTTAATTAATTATTTTACAACAGAAGTATTTATTGATATTTCGTGCTCATTATACAGAAACTTGGCGCTAGAAAAAAACAAACATCTGAGGCGATTCTACAGGGTGTACACGGAGGAGAGGTCTAAACTTCTGGAGGTGATTCTACAGCTCAAATGCTACAAAAAATATTCTCTTCACTTTGGCCCGATTCTCAATAGTGTCGCAAGATATTTTGCATTTTTAACTTTTCCATCGATATTCGCGTTTTTTCCACCATAAAAACGGCCTCAACATTTCTAGTAATGAAATAGAATTGGTTGGTGCCTACCTAAAATCGCTACAAAAATTGTTCGAACTATTCAAACAAGGAAGTGGGAAAGAATTGTGGCAAATTTTTAGTTTCTTGACGACTACATTATTTGTGCAACTTATATTAATGACATAATTGAGGTTTTTCCTTTAAAGTTAATTAATAATAATTCAAAATTAATCAATTTCTGGAGAATGAACAAAAAGAAAAACAACCATTTTATTTTTGAATTATTATTAATTAACTTTGATTAAAAAATACTCCATCATATCATTAAGATAAGTTGCACAATTGTAGTCAACTATACTGAATATTATTACTACTTTATTTTTGACTTCCGTTTTATTAGATAGTAATTGTTAAAAAACTAAAATGGTTACTTTTCTTTTAGTTCCTTCTCCAAAAAGTTGACATTTGAGTAAATTAGTAGTGAAAAGTCGGTTACGCAAAATCCCAGTTTTCTGCATTTACACCCCCACTGTTCGGGGTAGGGTTTTATTAAAAACCTAAAAAATCCGTATGGTCTTGAAGCTCAATAAATGCTCAAATTTGTTTGTAATTGGGTGACTCCGTGATTCATTAATCATTGAAAAAATGCAGTTGAACATTTTTAACAAAAATCATTGAGAACAAATTTTTTAGTCATTAAAGTAAAAATTTCATGCTTTATAAGAAACGTTTTGAGGCTCTGTATCGAGCCTATTTATAGGAAATTTAATGCTCTTTCGTTTGGAATAAGCAGATTTGTTGTAGGATAAAGGATAGAAAAGTTACGGCCGTTTTTATGGTGGAAAACGGGAATATCGACGGAAAAGTTAAAAATGCAAATATCTTGGACACTATTGAGAATCGGGCCATAGTGAATAGAATATTTTTTGTTGCATTTGAGCTGCTGAATCACCTCCCGAAGTTTCGACCTCTCCTCCGTGTACATCCTGTATATAAATTTGTTTCTTCATTTTTGAAAGCAATTTTGTTAGCAACTATTAAATCAAAATAAAGACGACAGCATACTATTTGTCAGAACAAAATTACAATAATTAATTCTTGCCTGCTTGGCATTATTGAAGAAAATAATGGGGAAAAAACAAGAATCGAAAATAATCGACTGGATTTCCTCTTGAATTGGATTTTTGTTTAAAGGTTTTCCTTCTCCAAACAGAAACAAAAAATTGAAGAATTAAAAAAAACGAAGTTCCGTTTTCCGTTTCATAAATTAACAGTTCTGTTATTTTATTAAGCGCCATTAACACAATTAATTTGATTTTTTTCTGGTAAATTACCGACCACAATTAATATAACAATTTGCATCTGCGTAGGAAGTAAGGAGTTATTATTAACGTGTTAACGTAAGAAAAAAAAGATCAGTAGTAATTAACAATTATAACTTGCACCAATAAAAGAGAATATTTTAATTAATTATTAATGTATAATAAAATAAGAAATAAAATCGAGGAACATAAAATTATTTCCTGATACCTTTGAACAAGGAAATAGAGAAGAAAATACTAATTTATTAGATTCTTTTAAAAGATTGTGTTTTGAATTCTGTATACGCCATTCAGTAGTATATGAAATTTAAATAAATTAACGGATATTGTTAAATGAATGGAAAAACTAAATAAGTCATAAATAATGCGGGATTTTTAACCGTAACTTTGGAGGTTAGAAGTGATGGCCAATATTGATGGCTGATTGCTAAATTTGAGAATTCCTGTTAGACTTTTTTGTTTTAAAATTGAAACGTAGCAAAATTTATATTCAGTTTGCAATTATCAGATGGAGATAAAATAAGTAACTGTAAAGCGACGTAAAAGCCTAAATAAGTTATGGTTATGCTAGGCCTCCTAGGTTATACTAGTGACCTTGCAACTGGGCGTAACCTTAAGTGAGTTTTTAACCATTGGTTAGTTGGTTCAGGTTATAGTAAGTCCAATGACTCTTTTCAAACTAGTATATTGTTAACCATTTAAGCGCGTTTGACGTGTATACACGTCAAACTAAATCTCTGTTACGGTGCGTTCGACGTATATATATAATATTGCCATTAACTATAAAGACTCGAAATTTTAATAAAATACAATAAGAATATTATTTTGGTGGGATGTTTCCCTTTATCTTACCAATAGAAGTGTCAAGTATTTTATACGGCGGGGGTTGGTGGGAGCCAGCCAAATTATAAGTGGTTAGTACATGTTTGGTCTCCGCATTACAGATTGGCGAATTACGCACACAAATAGAAGCTCTCAGCCCTTGTGCAATGCCGGTTTTACCTTTTAGATAGAGGTGCAGACCTCAGTACGAGCATGATTTCATTTTGCACAGAATTCAAAGCTCTTTTCTTCCTTGTAAAAGCTCTTGCATCTCTAGTTAACTAGAGCAATGCATACGTAAAGTGGTGCAAGATTTTGAAAGAGCACAGAATGCTCTGTAATCTGTAAGCCCCAAAGATTGCAGAAAAAGTGCTTGCAGTGACTATTATGTCGTTGTAAACTTTTGGTTGTTTTGTCCTGCGTTCGACGTGCATACACGTCATTGTCTGATTTTAATTCCGCGCACTGTGGTTTTTTTTTTTTTTTTTTAAATTAAATTCCACGCTTAACTGGTTAAAGAAGATCGTATTATTAGCCAGATTTTTTTCTTCGGATGTTAAGTGGATTAATTCCTCTTTCTGAAATTGTGGCTTGCAGCGAAATTTAATGGACTATTTCTAGAATGTTTTAGAAGACACTCGCGTCGCTGCTAACCTTTACTTGCTCCTAACTCCGAAGGAATTATAGTGATTTCTTATCATAAATACTCGTATAGCTTCTGAATGGGGAAGAATCAGATTCCAAAATTTGCCAGAAATGCAGCGCCAGGACATTCTAGTATCTACTGAATTTTTTAAGAACCCTTAAATGCATTAAAAGATCTCTAATTAAAGGGAAAACTGCAACTATTAACCGTGCTTAATGTTCTAGCTCTTTCTCGCTATAGCTTTTTGGGGGGCGATACAATAAGACCCGCTGGAAGCCTATTTCAATTTTTTGTTCTGAAGCCCGGTTTTCAGATTAAAATAAAGAATTCAGGTAAATAAAACTACAATTTATTATTGCAACATTTCGAGGGAAATAAATATTTTAAACCAGATTCTGGGAACAACTTAGAGAACATGTTCACTAGAAGTGATTAGGTCACTTAGCTCTAAAACGTTCATTCTCTGAATTCCAGTAACGTTAATTACACTACCAGTATTTTTTTTGTAATTGTGCAGTCAACTGCTCTGAGGCCAATGAATGGTTTAACAGGAGACTAATACCTACATTGCAACACTGTATTGTCCAAAATATTTATAGGAATCAGTGTTATACTTCAGTTTGGTTTAAAAGTGATGCAATTTTTTAAATGGATGTCCGTTAGAACCAAGTTTCTTAATCGCTAAGTGGCCCATCATCACATGGAATACATAGTTGGCTTTCTCCTCAAAAAAGATGTTTAATTTATTTCAATTTTTTTTTGGGGGGGGCTATAAGGATGATTGTAGGCCTATTAACTGGGCCACTGCAGGCTCAGGAAACACATGCATCGTAAGCGTCTGGCAGATGATAGCCTTTGCAGGTCCTGTCAGGAGGAAGAGGAGGAAACGGCACTGCATGTGTTGTGTCAGTGTGAGGGTCTTGTCTGGGCTAAGGATGTTACTTCTCGGGGAGGTGAAAACCAAGGCCCGGTAAGCTTTACCCAAGGGCCGCTCTCCAGCATCAAGAGTCTGATCAAAAGGACAGGTGTGGAGAGTGAGCTTTAAAGTTGGGGAGCCACAATAGATCCAAAGGGGTCGCAGTGGCTTAGGCCTTGAGGCCGCCCTAGTTTAATCTATCTATTTCAATTTTAGAGGAATTTGGGTAAAATTACTTTCTCTTGTAAAGGGAAGTTTTGCGATAATGAGTTTTCAGATCATGCTTTCACTTGAGTCCAAAAAACAAATGGTTTTACATCTCTAATGAGTTCTCTTAAACGTGGTCCACCTATTCTACATACTTAGACCTAAACATTTTTGTTTATTTAAAAAAAAGGAAAGGTTTAGCTAGCGAATACTGGATCCCAACGCGGAGATCTTGGGTTCGAATCCAGGCTACTGACCCCCTTAGACCTTGCTCTTCCTAAGAGCTTCTTGTAGCTCACATTGTCTGTAACTTTGAGAAAATTGTTCGAAGACAGACAATGCACTTCGAAAAGAAACTCCAGGCGCCAATAATCTACAAGATTTTTGATACGCGTTAATTGATTTTATTAAAAAAAGTATTTCAACGAGAGGAAGGGAATAGTGCTGCTGCCATTTTGTGGGAATTCTACGGTTTAGTCATCATATATTTTTATGTAAATATCAATATGTTTTTTTAAAGGAATTGCCAAAATCCCCGGGTTGCCATAAAATACGAAGAATATTTATCAATTACAGCTCTAAAAGAGAAAGAGAGACAATATTTCACCAGCTTTTCTATAATATTCACTTCCTCTTATTCCAGTAAGAGAAATTATTGTTTTCGTATAGATTTTCTATTTTGAATTTATACCGGAAATACTATTGTCAAAATCGGTCAACCGGAAATAGGAGAGAGGGGAATGTGAAGAAGAGAATATGAGTAGGAGAGAGGAGAGATTTAGTTCTTCAGACTGTAAGGAAGTCGCGGGGCCACTGGCGATTCAGTCGTCGAGGAGTATTAGGGATGTCAGAGGAGGCGAAAGACTGTACAAGAGGATTTGAGCAACTGAGTTCTCTACGTAGTATACACATCAGACATACCTGTACAACCCTCTACACTGCTCTGTACATATGCAGACGACACAGCCATACTAGCCACAAGTAAAAAAAATGTACAGTATAGTAATCCCTATTTTTTCAGGCGGGGCTTAACGTCCAGCTACCAATTAGGTGTCGTGGACGGAGGCGACTAGCAAACATACTTTACTGCAAATTTCTTTTATTAATCATTAAATAAAATCCAAGGCCTAAGACCGGGAATCGAACCCAGTGGGGCTCCTGTACACCTGTCCTCTTCAACAGTAATCCTCTTCCTCAGCACAGATCTGGTGCGCTACCTTGGGCTCTATATAGACAAGCGACTCACGTGGAACCCACAACACTAGACTTAAAAGATAAGCAATGACAAAACGTGCGAAACTACTTTACAGACTACTTGGATGACGCTCCAAATTACCCATTGAACTCTAACGCTTAATATACAACACTATTCTCAAACCTATGTGGACCTACGGGGCTAGAGCTGTAGGGTTCAGCCAAACCTACAAACATACGGACTGTACAAACATTTCAGTCAAAACTCCTCCGACAGATAGCTGACGCTCCTTTCTACGGTGACTAACCTCACTCTTTACAACGACCTCAACATTCCCTTCATACACCAACTCGCCAAGACTAAATTCCACACTGCTCTCTTTTCAAGTTTTCTTATCAAAAACTGTTACAAAGTACACATTATAAATTAAAAGACAGTTTTCTACTTATTGACTATTTTTGCTTTCGTTGAATAATATTGAATAGAAGAAAGAGAAGAGGATTCGGACACTAAACAAGCTTTTTTTTTTTTAATTTTTAGAAGATTTTTAGCGGATGATTTTGAGTGCGTATGTACAGATAAAGTAACCAAATTGTCGGATAAAAAACCTAGTTCTAGTGTTAGACGAGGGAGCCATAATATTTTATGGCGTTTGCCTGGTATAGTTGGGTGACAACGTCAACAGAAACATTCATAGAGATGGTTCCATAGTCATTCTTTCGCTCTTCTGAACACAGCCGGACATCAATGCGTAAAACTAATTTCTTGGATAATGCTAATAAAACCACCTCACACATTCATTCATAAATGTACACCCCAAAATTAGGGATGACTGTGATTTTTCTATTCACAAGTTCTGTTCAACTTTACGAGTTTTAAAGAAAAGCTCGAAACTGAAATTTTTCATACGTTTCCAAAACATTTTTTGTTGAAATTAACAGCTATTTGGGTCATTAATCTCACAGATTTGTTGCGCCCTAAGGGTCTTACAAAACATACCGTCTTTTTCCGAAAATAAGACATCCCCCGAAAATAAGCGAGCGTGATTTTCGGGACTTTTTGTAATATAAGCCCTTCTCCGAAAATAAGCCCTAGTTAAAATAATGTGAAAAATATAATTCGTTAAAAAATGCTGTTGTAAACTGTTGAATTTAGTAAGTATCTCTTAGCTGCCCTAATATTCCCGGCAGGAATGACTGACTACCTTCAGACACTTGACATTACAATAAACAAGCCATTCAAGGATCATTTGCGGATGGAAATCAATGAATATATTGAAAACAGAATGGTGAGAAATCAACAAGGTGATTTTGTAAAGCCAGGCTTACAAGAGAAGTTGTGAATTGGATATAAAATTTATGGGACAAAATAACGTGACAGTTGTGTATCCAAATACACTACTAACAGGTTACTTATAGACGAGAAGTATTCATTTAACGATAACTATATTGCAAGACATGAGAGATTCGGACCAATGATTCTACAGGAAAATGGATTTGGAGGAAAATCAGAACGGAAGTCAAAATTTGATCATTTAGGACGATGTTCCACAAGAAGATGACATGACTGTAATTGAATTTAAATTTCTGTATATAAATAAATATTAAAATCTACTTATTGTACTTGTAGCTCTCCTCCGAAAATAAACCCTAGCACGTATTTTGGACCTAAAAAGAAAGTAAGACAGTGGCTTATTTTCGGAAAAAGACGGTATTGCGCCCGATGAAGGGTTAACATAAATTATGGAAGCCTAAATCTAGGTAATGACACAGGGAAATATTCCTAGAACCATTCCAGATCCATGGATACACTTAATAAAAAAATATTATTTGCAGCATTACCGTGGAGGACCCAAACTAGCCCTGAAGATAAAACAATGGAATGTAGTGGATATTATCAGAATAAACTCTTAATAAAAATGAATTTTGAATTTACTTCGGTGAAAGTGAGCCATTACTAGGCTTAGTACCTTTTTAACTCCATAATTTTGTAGAGCAACAAGAGTTGGGACTTATCACAAATTTAAAATCAAATAAGATCTTTCATATATCCTAAAATGTCAAACAGAAACATCCAAATATTTATAGAATAACCCATTGCTACATAATTCTAAATTTACTCAAAAATAGAAGGAAGAATAAAGTTTAAAAATATAATTGAATATTGATCTTTCTCAGTAAAAACAAAAACAAACCAACGTATTTCTTATATTCCTAAAAGTGAATATTTTCTGGATCAAATTATCCCTTCCCTAACATGAAGACCTCACTTGACGTGCCGGTCAACACAGTGGTAGTATTCTCTCTCCTCCCCACTTGCACTACACGCAGTTGATAATAAATGTTGCCACGAGATACGCATTTTACTGACTGGCAGTCACGGTGAATCCTTTGTCTAGGTATGTGTCGTGGAGGTTAACTTTGTTTTCCTTCCAGGATTCTAGAATTACGCCTATTCATGTGAAAAGTATTTAATTTTCTCTTTCATTTGTTCTTACAGCAACAATCATGGAAAAAACTATAGGCGCGGAAGAGCAGACGGGACCGTTGGAAGACATTGAAGAACCAATGTTTGGCGTGTTGGATGTGGTATTATTGGTAGCTTTACTTGGAGTAGCCGCTTGGTGGCTTATGAGGAATAAAAAAGCTGATGCAGCGCTTAGAGAGAAAACTTACGCCATACAGTAAGTACTTTCATAGTTATATATTTTTAAAGAAAATGATTCCTTAAATCTTCCTATTTCTCGAAATCGGATCCACCAAAAGCAAACATTTTGGTGTTTACAACCTGTTCAGTAAGTTAATTTTTAAAAACCATTTGAAACCTCCCTACTACCATGTTTATTGTTTTCTAGTTCATTTGATACTGGTATCTTCCCCCCTCTCTGCCCTACAAGAGATTAGAAGAGGAGGCATTCATTTCTAAAACACATATTTTACACCAAAAAGTAAAAAATTTAAAGTTTCAGAAAATCGGTCTTGTAACGTCACTATACTGGAAGATCTGTTTTCCTGATTTATCATCATGAATTATAATGATAAAATCTCAACCTTTATTATAAAATAAGAGAAAAATATTTTTCGGCCAGTAGAAGTCTGATTTAAAGAAGATTAGGTATTCTAAGTTTCGGATATTCTATTTAAAGCCTTACATTAGGAGCTTATTTGGTATTTAAAAGAGCACGTTATAAGTTATAACCAGTAGTGGAAGACAAAACAAATAAAGAAGCTCGTGATGTAGGTTATTCATGATTTCCGAAAGGAAGAGGTTTAAGATCAAAACAGGTTAAAGGTGAAAGAGAATTTACGGTTTTCTCTGAAGCTTTATGGCCA
The DNA here is from genome assembly GCF_049639745.1 of Rhodnius prolixus. NCBI lineage: Eukaryota > Metazoa > Arthropoda > Insecta > Hemiptera > Reduviidae > Rhodnius > Rhodnius prolixus. Next base: position 3,940,344 of record NW_027411583.1, on the reverse strand, counting down.
ATTTCTTTGGTAGCAAGTGTGGAACATGTTTGCCCAAGACTCAGTTTGAGTTATTGCTTTTTTTCAGAGCAGTTATTTGGGCTCTGTAGGGTTATTTCCACCTCCACAGAATAATATTAACTCAATGATTGTAGAGATGAGTACTCATTTTGAGTATTCGATTCGCTAAGACGTCGGAGGTTTTTTGCTAAAGCTAGGATTACTTGTAGAAACTTTGAATGAATAAGTAGATCCCACTGGGGATGTAAGTCAAAATATAGATCTGTTAATCCGTACATAATTATATCTATGGACTTTAAGGCTCACAAAATTGAACAGCTCAGTTGTAAATGCATGACCCCACAGTATGGTTGTGCTATGCTACCCGGACAGGGTTTGGAGCAGTGATGCGCAAAGTACGGCCCGCGGGCCAACTCCGGCCCGCCGAGGGTCCATCGACATGGATAGTATATGGCCCGCTATAATTACGTTTTGACGGTCGAGAAGTATAAAGTAGATTCTACTTAGTAGAATAATAGATGCATAGCCTATAGGTGAAGCTAAACTAGCCGCGTAGTTACACAAGTGTGTAATGCTGTAATGTTTTTATAATATTATGATTAAAAGCTTTAACACAAAATGCATTTTTTCTATAATTCTGGCCCTCCTCTAGAATTTCTTAAACTTTGTGGCCCCCCATTAAAAAAGTTTGCCCACCACTGGTTTGGAGGGTCCACATTTTCTCATTAATCCTAGGCAGGATCTTAAACACACACACGATACAATATATTTTGATCAATTTCATAATTAATTGCAAACAATCTTTGTTTTTTTCCAGACCAATGGCAATGAGCTCAATGCCACAAAGTACAGAAAATTCTTTTATTAAAAAGTTAAAATCAAGTGGACGAAGCCTCATAGTATTCTATGGTAGCCAGACTGGTACTGGTGAAGAATTCGCTGGACGTATTGCTAAAGAAGGGATTAGGTATAAAATGAAAGGAATGGTTGCCGATCCAGAAGAATATGATATGGTATTTAATCATTTTAAATTTTCTGATTATCAGTTATTTGTATATTTATTTAATTTTTTTCATTTAAAAGAAAATTACGAACTCAGTAAGGGTACCCACCCACGTAACATTAACTTTTAGTGATACCTCCGTTTATATTAAGAACTTGACATAGCCTGCCCATTCGCTACCTCCGCTCTACTTAGACAGACGAGCAACACGCTTCGAAACCTGGACCCTTTTTGAAACAGTTTCTAATAAACCGTTTTTTCTTTATTCCACAAACTAACCAGACTGAACACATGTAAGATGTATAGAATAAGATTCTGATCACGCATTACACACCTTCTTTGTTGTAAACACGTTTAACAAAACACCCTGACCTAATTAATTCATTCAAAACAGACTTCTAAACTCAATAACTACACTAACAAAATCCACAAGATATCCCACAAATCATCAAAATATTTTCTTTATCTTTGAGTAGTGTTTGAAAAACATCTTGGCCAAGAGCCTTACAAGTGGTAGAGCAGTGAATTGTACGTAAATAACAAAAATGAATGTGAAATAAAAATAAAATAAGAGTTGTTCTTATTCAAGAAACACTAATATTGGATTTTTAAAAATATTTTTAGGAAGATCTAATTCAAATGAAGACAATACCAAACTCATTAGCCGTTTTCTGTATGGCAACCTATGGTGAAGGCGATCCAACTGATAATGCCATGGATTTCTATGAATGGCTTCAGAATGGTGAAGCAGATCTTACAGGGCTTAATTATGCTGTAAGTTATATGTATATATATTTTAATTAAATCTAGTTGTAACAGATCAGAATGTCCCTCTAAGTGAAGGGCTAGCTTGCAAGAGATATTCTTTGGCGGCTGTAATTGGAGGATGAGATTTGTAGAACGCCTACTGAAGTTGGAAGTCACGATTTGCAGTAGGAAGAACGAATGGTGTTAAGGCTTTATGAGGTTACACACCTAATAGGCCTAAGGTTCTCCGCCTTTTTTTTTTTTTGGATCTATTGCTACGCTAAATATTTTTTTGTTCAGATTCGCTTGTAAAATCCTCCCGCAAAACTCTTGAAATTCAGCGCACACCTAAGAGTATTCAGTCGCCTACTAGTTGCCTATATTATCTGCATTGAGAACCGCTGGCTTAATGCGGAAGAATAGCGTCAGTTATTTCTGACGATGTTATTTATGCTTATAAAGTAACTTAATAGTTCTGAATGGATTATTGAAGTGTTATTCATTTTTAGACTCCATTAAACTGCTTTATTGTGACCTCATTGACTTACTAACAAGTCTACTCCAGTACTTATGCGTTATTCAAATTCAATGTTGCCAAAGAAATCATTTTTATACATGCAATACCGTTTCTTCGAAGTAGTTGTAAACACAAACAACAAACAGTGTATTGCCCTAGTTTTATCGGACATTAAACCTTTCGACGTCAGAGGTTGCAATGTTGCGTAAATGAGAGACATTGGTTAAAAAAAAGAAAAAAAAAAGAAGTTTATCTATCGTATTTTAAGTTTCTAAATTTCATTATCTTATTTACTAAATTTGTTAGAGGAAAACAAGTAACTAATACATTTTTGTACAGGTCTTTGGTTTGGGTAACAAAACTTACGAGCACTATAATGAAGTTGGTATCTACATTGACAAAAGGTTAGAAGAACTAGGAGCAACTAGAGTATTTGAACTAGGACTTGGGGATGATGATGCTAAGTAAGTCTTTATCTATGTTACATTTATGGTTGAAGATGATTTTTATTGAACTTTACAAGAAACACCTTGAAACCAGTTTCAGGAAGTGTTCAAGGTCACTTCCCTATAAAATTACCGTTTATTACATATCATTGAAAACTAATTGTATTTTTAATTATAATTTTCCTGATTGTTAAAGAGTTAACAATCCAATTGTAATGGAGGAGTAGGTCATTGGTTGTTTATATCAACTTTCCTGACTGTTTAGATACAAAAGACACACCCACCTTTGTTGTTAAAATGTAACAAATATTATAATTGTCTACAAGTGTAAACCTGAAAGTGACGTAATTCCTAGATCGAAAGAATTGTCTAGTACTAGTACATCAGGTATCGCATCCCTCGCTCCAAACCGCAGGCCACAGACCTAGAATCATCTCGCATCTAACTTTTCTTGGAATATTTCTTCCAAAAGAGGATTATATTTTCTCACGGTGTACTTTTTGTGCCAGTCAGGTCATTCGTTTCAATCCTCACGGCCAAGTCCATGATCAGAATAACTTTAATAGCTTTCTTAAAAGCACAGAACAAGGCACAAGGCAATCTTAAATAAATTCAAAAGGGATAAACGTAAAGAATTCGAAAATTAACTTGAAAAATTGTTAAGTATTTTTTTTTTTCAACTTTTCTTGATTAAAAACAAAAACAATAAACGCTCTTAGGGAAGGGATTAGGTAAGCGGTTAGCATATTGGATTCCCAAGCGGAGGTTCCGGGTTCGAATCCAGCTGCTGACCCTTAGATTTTCTCTTCCTAGGAGCTTCTAACAGCTCACTGTCCGGTGATAGACAGGGTTGTCTGTAAGGAGAGAACACTGTCCAGAGGCCGCCAGTGCACTGAAAAAAGCTCCGGACACCAATAACATTAGATGTTGACGCGCCTTAAATCATAAAAAAAAAAAAATAAACGCTCTTAACGAGTTCAAAATTTTTGATAAATTTGGGTAAAATTTTAGTTGTATTTTTTCTTTAACAGTAAAAAAAAAAGTGCAGAAGGCTCCGGGAAGTGCCAATGACCTCATCTGAATATTTACCAAATTTTAATTAACAAATAATAAGTTTAATTTTGAAATTTTTACAATTTTGTTTCTTTACATTTTTTTGATAGCATTGAAGATGACTTTATTACTTGGAAAGACAGATTTTGGCCGACAGTTTGTGCCCATTTTGGTATAGAATCTGCGGGAGAAGATGTCTCTGTAAGGCAATACAAACTCACCGAACATATAGAGACAATACCAGAGCGAGTGTTCACCGGAGAAGTGGCTAGACTGCATTCACTCATCAATCAGAGACCGTAAGTTTTTTTTTATTTCTTTCTTTGAAAGAGTAACTAAAAACTAAATTGAGTTAGTAGTTTGTTACACGTGGTTCTTTTGGATTTGCAGACCATTCGACGTGAAGAACCCTTACTTAGCGCCAGTAAAAGTTAATAGAGAATTACATAAAGGTGGTGGAAGATCTTGTATGCATATTGAATTTGACATTGAAGGATCTAAAATGCGATATGACACTGGTAAGTTGCCCCAAATTTTTCAGATAACCGTAATAACAATATAGTGAATAGAAGATTGATAGCGTATATGTAAATAAAATCATTTAAATTTGATTAAAGCTGAAAAGATGCCTATTCTTAATTTAAACTAAAATTATCAGTTTAAATTAAGAATAGGCATCTTTTTATTTTGAATACATAGAAGACTAGATGTTGTTGCCCGTGGAATATTTCTTAAAAGTTGGTATGCGGTCGGCCGGTTTATTTGGATGAAACTCCATAAAAAACAAACATTAGTATATGTTCATTGCGCATCGACGACCATGGTAATTAGCGCTCCTAGAGCTATGTTTTTTCTCGGACTAGAATGACACATGTCTCTCCACCCGATTAGGGTCCAACCGATATCTCAGCCAGTGAGGCTTGGTGGAGCCCAGGGTAATCCGACCTAGGTTCACACTCTCCTTCATAAGTTATCGGTCCAGCCGACAAGAGGGAGTGCGGGTACCCAGCAGTGCCTTCCTTTACTGACTCAACTCATTCGTCTTGTCTCAGTTTTATTTACCACCTAAAGGCTATTTGCATCTATATCCTTTCCCAAACTATCCTAGCTATCAGTTTTGAACTTTAGGGTGTATACTCTTATGAATATTCCTACACCCCTTATCTGTTCATTATTATTATTATTTTTAATGATTTAAGGCGCGTCAACATCTAAGGTTATTGGCGCCCGGAGCTTTTTTCAGTGCACTGCCGACCTCCGGACAGTGTTCACTGTTACCGACAACACTGTCCATCACCGGACAGTGAGCTGTAAGAAGCTCTTAGGAAGAGAAAATCTAAGGGTCAGCAGCTGGATTCGAACCCGGGACCTCCGCGTGGGAGTCCAGTATGCTAACCTCACAGCTAATCCCTTCCCTCATTATTATTATTATTATTACCTGACATTTCGTCAAGCTTTGCCTTTCATCTTCATAATTGGTATAAAATACCATAACAAAAATGTATTATTTACATGGTGTCTTTAAATTCAGAGTGCATATGAACTTTTTCTGTAAATTCTCATTATTTGAAGACTCCTTCTGTGTTTACTATTGATTGAATGTAGCAGTATTTTATAATTATTCTATAATCCACTGAAGATGATAGAGCAAAGCTTGTCGAAAGGTCGGCAAACAATTAAAAAAAAAAAAAACAAGAAGATATTTAGTGATTTTTCCTCCCCAAAAACGGCCGATAGTGAAAATAATTTTAATAAAAAAAAAAGCAGAAATATTTTTCCCCTTTAGATGTCCAGTAAATTCTATTCTCACTTAGAAATACTGGATGATCAAAAACAAATTCTCCTCCTCATTAAAAATGCTTTATTATAATTTTCGCCACTAAAAGAGCTGGGGTTTTAAAAGTACAAATCATCATTGCACAACTTGAAAGTGGAATATTCATTAAATGAATGAATTCGAAATCCGGTCAGTTTGAGAATTATATTTATTACCGGTATATATCACATAATCAACGGGCAGATAAAGAATTGATAACTTGAGTGGAATTGCAGTATATGATGCGGTTATATAAATTAGATAAACAGCTCATCCTGATTGCATTACATAAATTCTTTTCCCCTTAATATCCATCCTAAAGAGAGGAGTCGTATTAAGCTGAAATTGTGGAACTTATAGCAAGCCTAAAACACAGAGAATGGAGTACCATACTAGTATACTAGTAAGTATAGTTTGTTAGGTGCCACGGTAGCCGAGCGGTTAGAGGCGAGACCTGCGACGCTAATATGTATTGTGGTACTGGGTTCGATTCCCGGTCTTAGGCCTTGGATTTTATTTAATGGTTAATAAAAGAAATTTACAGTAAAGTATGTTTGCTAGTTGCCTCCGTCCACGACACCTAATTGGTAGTTGGACGTTAAGCCCCGCCTGAAAAAATAGGGGATTACTTTACTTTACTTGACTTTTAGTATAGTTTGTTTGGGTAAGAGGTTAAAGCAATGAACTTAGAAGACTTTACTGTCAGTGGGTCATCCGAAAGAAGAGAAATAGAAGAAGATTACACAGATTACCTTCCTCAGATTTTAAAGAATATGATCTTAAAGAGTGGCCGCCGTCATAGTAACGAGTAAGGTTGAGAGGTAATCAGGCAGTTTGTGGAGCATATTTACATATAAATGAATAGAAATCTTCGCCTTTTTGTAGAGGCCGCAATAAGAGGAAGATATAGTGAGGATTTTTCCTCAGAAGTCAGAAACGAATTATTTGTCATTTATCGATGCTCCCATCCAGTACGGGTGTATAGTATTCTTCGCCATAATTTCCGAACTCTAGTAGCATTAACATGTAAATTTGAATTATAAAGATTAAATTTATGCTGACATATTAACGCTAGATATTAATGTCTGCATGGCCAAAGCCATTGTCAACAGTTCGCAAACAAACTATCAGTTCTCAATTAAAAATTGATAAGATTAAATTAAGACATATATTTCAATTGATACTAAGGTTAATTGTGTGTTACTCATGTTTAGTTATTATTATTATTATTAAATGCGCACATTTTGTGAGTGTCACATACTTTTAAGTGCACAGAGTTCTTTCAACTTATTGTGTTATCATTTATTTTCAAGTATTGTGGCTCGATAGCACATTGTTTACATCAGAAAATGTGGCTAACTTTTGCTAAATCCGGATTAATAGAGAATTCTTTGAGGATGAAATCATCAACTTTTGATTCTTCGTATTGTAATCAAATTATTTTGTTTCTATAAAATACAGCAAAAAAAAACGTTTATAGACAATATAATATATGAATCTGCTCAAAATATTTTTTGTGTTTTTGTTTTGTGAGTGCAGCTTACAATATTTCTAAAGAATAGTTATTTTTAATTCTATGAGGTAGTTGCGAAGGTAATATTGAGGGTTATATACTGATTATTTCTGCAGGCGGGAGAAAGAATAGATATTGCAACGCACTTCTTTCAAAAGTCTTGATACTTTAGTTATGAACTGAATACCGTAAGAAATAAAAAACTTGTCACAAACCCTAATCCTCTGCAACGTCTTTTCCTCTAGCTTCCAAAACTTACTACAGGGATGTTTATTTGTAAGTTCATCTCTCACCGATTAGGGATATAGCAATCTTCGCCTATGTCGTAGCAAAGTGGAAATATATGCGGACTATCAAAATCGTCGTAGAAGCTAAAGGTTTTAGACAATGCCAAAAACCTCACCTGACAACTACCTAAATATTTTTGATGTTTTTAGTGAGACTCAAAAGTTCCAAACTAAAGACAAACTAAATTTTTATTATGGAATCGAACCTACGCCTTGATTATTACCACCCCCTAACTCAGAAACTTGCATTCTACGAACAAAATTCTCAGAGAGAACAGCTTCAGCACTGTTCTACATTCATAGCATTTGGTAAAATTAAATGCCTTCGTCTTTGGTATGGACTCTCTTGATGACCAAGTTTCTCCTCACATTAAGAGCCGCAGGAAGCTCAGGTTTCTCGCGTTTTTTGAGTCCTTAGCATCAGTAATAATAATAATAATGATATATTTCCCTAATTTTCGTGCCTTTCAAGTTGTCACCAAGAGGTTGCGAGGATTAATTTAGAATCAGGTCTGGGGTCCTTGCGCTACTACAATTTGGGCTGACGGTAAGGCTTCTTGGGATTTTTTTTTAGACATTCTGCAATTCGCAGAATCCCGGAGCTCGTCAACAATCAGGAGAAGGCTTACTCTACTAAAACTTGCAAGAGGAAGACTCTCTTTGGCTGTGGTGACGTGGGGTACAAGGCCTGTCCCATTTTACAATTAAAATAATAAAAATCATCACTGTCAATCAGCTCGATTCATGGATCTGCAACAATCTTGTCCCTTCATTGGGATAAAATTTAGGATGCAGACGTGCCGATTGAGATTGTGAGTCGTAACAGTAAATGCTGCGATTAATTACCAACGTTTTTGGCAGTCCTAATCCATCAGGATTTTTTTAGGTTCTCTTCAAATAATTGTGACTATTATTTTCAGTAAAGTAAAACTAATTACAGAATTTTTCTGATTATAATCCAATCTCTTATTGTTTTAGGGGACCATGTAGCCGTATATCCAATGAATGACTCAGAATTAGTCAATAAGTTTGGCACATTACTTGGAGTTGATTTAGACACTATTATTACCTTAACAAACACTGACGGTAAATTAATATTTTCAATCACTTTTTGTTGATTTAATTTACTAGATTCTTTAATAACCAAAAATTGTAATATAATTACTATTTCTTTACAGAGGATTCTAGTAAAAAACATCCATTCCCTTGTCCGTGTTCCTATAGGACCGCTTTGACGTATTATATTGACATAACATCTAATCCACGTACTCATATTCTTAAAGAACTTGCAGAGTATGCCACAGATCCTGAGGTATATCTATATTTTTTATGTATATTTGTCGAGGATCTTGCTTTTTGATCACTTCAATGAATTGTTGAAACATTATCTTCCATGAATAGGAAGCAGCAAAATTGAAGCTGATGGCAAGTACTTGTGCAGATGGTAAACATTTGTACAGCCAGTGGATAAATCAAGATAATAGAAATATTGTTCATATATTAGAGGACTTGCCTTCTTGTAAACCCAAATTGGATCATCTTTGCGAATTATTGCCGAGGTTACAATGCCGTTATTACTCAATATCATCGTCATCCAAGGTGAGTTTATTAGGAATTTTTTTTTAGTAATTAAATTATATTTAAAATGTGAGTTGAGCCTAAGTCCTACTTAAATATCGATCATCCTAAATTTCAGCATTTTAGCAAAAAGAAGCTTTGATAGATAAGATAGACTTTCTTTATTTAATATGAACAATTAATTACAAGAAATGAAGTGCCAATGTATTTATATTTCAACCTTCATTAAAGTTTAGGGGACGCTTAGGGACAGGGATTAAATATGAAGGGAAAAAGGATAGAAAAACTAGAGGAGTATATTAGAGAAGAAAATGTTTAATTCTCTTGTGTCTGTTGAGAATGGTCTGTTGGGTAGCTGGCTATTTCTCTAGGATAACAACCTAGAGTGGAAAAGGGTTTCAAAAGACGGTTTTGGATAAAGAAGTGTACGGGTATTATGGAAGCAATCTCAAGAAGAGAGGGAGCATGTAGAGGAGTCTTAAGAAATTTGTTTTGTGTTGTCCGGAGTTCCTTGATGTTACTGCTGAAGTTCAGGCTCCAGTCGGAGCTGGCTTAGAATAACATCGGTCTGATGATCACTTTATAATGGAGGTGTTTGTTCTATAGTCATTTAGGCGAGTTTAATGAGATGAAAGGGAAAGCCTTGCAGTCAGTTTACCAGAATTGACCTTGTCTTGAACGTTAGTAAAGAAGGTCAGTTTGTTGTCCAAAGTTAAGGCGAAGTACTTGTCGTGGTTAGACAACGGTATCAGAATATTGTTGTGTCATAATTTGTATGTTGAGGATGGGTCTTCGTCTAGTAAAAGTATGGCGTTAGTCTCCTCACTCTATCTATTAGAATTTTGATTAACCGTCTCAGTCCAACTTGTAGATCTTGCTCTTAATAATTTACGATATTTTGGAAAACGAATTTAATTAGCCTTAGTTGGCTAAGCCGTATGACAACTTATAGTTGCCAAGATAGACGAGCGGTTAGGCCCGCAGTAATTCAATAATTAATTATTTTAGTGGACCACCACAATTATTACATCACAATAAATGAAAATTGCTGTTAAGCTTTCTCTGTGGTTTCTTTTTACTTATATTTTTCATATAACTTTTTTAAAATTAATAAATAAAATTTTCAGCTCTATCCTACCACAGTGCACATTACAGCTGTAAAAGTGGAATATGATACTAACACCGGGCGTAGAAACAAAGGTGTTGCTACATCATGGTTAGGAAAAAAAATACCAACGGACCCTAATGCCCTTCCTGTTGTTCCTATCTTTTTCAGGAAATCACAATTCAAGTGAGTATACTTTCTTGGATAAAGTTAATGAGGTAAATAAATAAGTTAATGAAATAATATATCTTATTGATTATTTCCAGATTGCCCACAAGACCTCAGACGCCAATAATTATGATAGGGCCTGGTACAGGTTTAGCCCCATTTAGAGGATTCATACAAGAACGACATATGGCCAAAGAAGAAGGTACTGTAATTATTTTCAAAGTTAGCGACTATATTGAAAGTCTTAAGTAAAATATGGCTTAAATAAATTTCTGAACTTTTAGGCAAACCTCTAGGAGAAACTATCCTATATTTTGGATGCAGAAAGAAATCAGAAGATTATCTTTACGAAGAAGAACTTGATGAATTTGTGAAGAAGGGGACGTTGAAAGTAGGTTTCTTTAAGAGCATTTATAATTATTATTTTTACCGTTGGTATTTCAAATTTTATTTTTGTGTGTAAACTTTTGGTATTTAGTATTGTTTCTAGTCTCGTTTCATAATTTTGAAAGTTAGGTTTTCCCTGGTAAATACTGGAAAATATAACAAAAATGAGCTGGGTACCGAGAGGTTTTGGGATAAGTTTAATGGGATTGAAAAGATTTCTACTGTACTATTGTGCTTTTTATTTGCTAGAATGTTTTCTGGGCTAAGTTTACTGGTCTAGCCACTTCAGGGATCTAGTTCTGTGCGGGAATCGTACCCGGACAACAAGAACAACACGTCTTAACTGACACCTCCATTATTTCACATAAGAGCCTACGGAAGGAGAAGATTTGGGAAACTCTTTAGGTTTAGCGTTCTCTCGTTTAAGAACTAAGAACTTTAGCACACCATCACTCTTTCACAATCTTATATTAAACTCTATAGACTAGGGATGGCTAGAGATAGGGAATTTCCCCTAAATTTATGTATTGGATGTATACGGCCTTAGTGCGCCCTATTTTAGGCTTATGGATGTATTTGTGGTTGAATGCCAATCGGCAAAAGATGCTTTGTAATGTTTTACAGGCTGAGAAAATAATTGGCCTATCTAAAACCGCTGTGGGGTTCAGGTGTTGAGTGGGCATGCGAATTTAGTGTACCATCTTTTTAAAAGCAGTCTTTACCCAGTCGCCAATCTGTGCTGGCTGTGGTGAGGCCAATAAGACTGTGCAGCAATTTGTGGAGGAGTGTCCCGTCAATTCTAAAACTAGATTCCTCGTTTTTGAGGTTAAATGTTTACCTCCCGGAGATTGTGGCATCTGGTAATCTGTGCAAACTTTCTAGGTTTATTCAGTGCACAAGGCGATTGAGTCGCCATGCTCCCTAGGGTCCTGTTGCTACTTTATTATTTGTAGTATTGATATCTGGCAATTTGTGGCCGGAGTTGTTGGTTTTGAAGCCCCAGTGTCTCTTAGGGGGTGAGAGTAGGCGGGGAACAATGGACATTTTGGATTGCCTGTGTTCCTTCCCCTTTTTGATGGAACCGCCCTTTGTCACAATCTAATCTAATCTAATAGGCCAGGGATCATCAAAGTGGTCGATGCCGAACCCTGGGGATCGATGAATACCAATGCCATTCAACCGCAAATTTATTGACTGTAACGCACCAATTACGATTGTTGTTTGAAATGCCATTTGTAATTACAATATAGTAAATAAAGTTTTGCTGACGCGATCATTTTTATGCCTGTATTATTATTGTTACATTGTTACTAAAGGTCACCTCGAGAGAATGCATTCGGATAAAAAAATTAAAAATTTGGATTTTGTTTACAAAACTTAAAGTAGGATATGCAACACTACCAATCGTAAAACAATCTATTAAATCGCCGTCAATTGAAGTTAATAATGAAAGCAGGTTATATTGTTCGTACTAAATTTCATTCAGTATTGCGAAAAAGGGAAAACCTTATCCAGCCGAACGAGATATAATTGCACCTGCTATTAAAGATATCATTGAAAGTGTAAAAAAAACAAAAATCTACCACTACTTTTTAAGTTTAGTAAAAAGGCTTATCCATAATAAATTAAAGAATTTCGAACCAAACATAGCTTGCCTATTGTCATCAAGCACAATCTTTCTCATCGATTTATGTAAAAATTCATGCTCATGAACCCTTGGCATGAAAAGTACCACAATAGGTCTGATTTACGACGCTGTGTAGATTTGACTTTGTAACCTTTTTATAAGTAAAAGAAATTTAAACTACCTTTAGGTCAGATCATATCAATTAAACGTATTTAATTCGTTCTGTTTCTTCTATTTTTTTTCCAGTTACATGTGGCATTTTCACGTGATCAAAAAGAAAAAGTATACGTTACACATCTTTTAGCACAAAATGCTGATGAAATTTGGAACGTCATTGGTGAAAACAATGGACATTTATATATCTGCGGGTAAGTCAATACAGTATATAAATCGTAAATTTTTTTTCTTATACAGGGTGTTCATTTTAAGACGGCACAAATGCATTTCATGCTTAAACGGATAATCTGAGCAAAAAATGGTAGAGGAAAAATTTGTTGCCCGTCACCTCTAGTTTCAGAATATGTGATTTGATTTTAGATTACTGCCCGCATACGCGGCTGACGCGCGACCAAAAGTGAGGGTTTGCATTTGACCCCCATTTTCAAATACAAAGTTTTAAAGAGTATAAAAAGTTACGAAAGAAACCGGAAACCGCAATTCTATATCTTCAAAATTAAAGGTGCTAGACCATTTCAAAAGTTCAAGGCACCTTTGAAGGCACAGTACATGCTTCAAAAGTTGAGTAAAGTGCATTATTTGATAAATTAAGAAATAAGTTTGTTCCTTTACATGAAAGATATTGATCACTTAAATATGTGGCAGGAGGTTTCCAATATTTGTGGTAATTAAACGCACCCCTCCCAAAATTACCAAATAATTATTAAACCTTCTTGTTTGTAACAGATGTAAAATTAATTTTTAGCCATTTTGGGTTTACCTGAGAACACCTAAAGCTCTTAATATTTGATTTTTCTTAGAAAAATCACTCGGAAAACGACTTATTTCCCGATATTAAGAAAAATACTAGCTTTACTGCCTTGGGGATGAAAAAATACATAAAAATGACCTATCGCGTGCTCTTCTTTCTCTTTGATAACCAGTTAAAAAAATTGAAATATGATTAATAAATACCAGATTTTGAAATGGTCTAGCACCTTTAATTTTGAAGATATCGAATTGCGGTTTCCGGTTTCTTTCATAACTTTAAAACATGAAAAGGGGGGGTCAACTGCGAACCCTCACTTTTGGTCGCGTGTCAGCCACGTATGCGGGCAGGAATCTAAAATCAAGTCACATATTCTGAGACTAGAGTTGACGGGCAACAAATTTTTCCTCTACCATTTTTTGCTCAGATTAACCGTTTAAGCATTAACATGCATTTGAGCCGTCTTAAAATGAACACCCTGTATATTTCAAGAAAATAATTTGTATTTGAATAATTATCAACTGCTTTTTCAATTAATTTTACAGTGATGCCAGATCGATGGCACGCGATGTGCACGATATACTATTAAAAGTGGTACAAGAAAAGGGGAAAATGACTGAAGAAGAGGCTAATAATTATGTAAAAAAGATGGAAGCACAAAAGAGATATTCAGCTGATGTTTGGAGTTAAAAAAATATTTTATTTTTTTTTTAAGAAATAGTCCAAATTTAAAAAAAAAACGGATGAAAAACGCTAATTGATTTCCCACATCATCCAGTAATTGAATTTTTGCATCTCAAGTTCACACACTTTTTATTTTATTTTGTTTTACTTTTGTTGAAAGTTAGATTCAATACTTTAGATTGAAGATACTAAAATGTGAGCAATCAATTAATTAGTAAACACGAATGGATTGGTGATGGGAATTATTTTTTTAAAAGGAATAACAATTTCTCTTTTTAAACATGACTTTGATTTATTTTAAAATATAAAAAACAAGAAAGTGTGTGAACCTGAACAATTGTAAATATAAGAAAGAAATATATATTATATTTTTTTGTGTACAGTACTATTAGATATTAAGGTAGTGTTTATTGTAAGATTAAGTCTGCTGGAAATAAATCATTTTTCAGTATTATTACTGAAATCTTTCCAGTTTTTGCCCATCGTTTTCCACCTAGTGGCAATTATTAGAACATACTAATCTTACAATTGCATAAAATTTGTTTCTATTGACGCATTCCTTATTAAAAAGAAACAATAAAAATTAAAAATGTGATAGTCGTGAAAATAAAAAAAAAGAGAAGATATTTATATGATAAAAGTAAAGAGTTTTGTGAAAAGAATGAAATCGTTAATTTATTATTGGAAAATTATGAAATTTATTTATATTCTTGCTCTGAGAAGTTACTAATTGTACCAATTTATTTTTGGTTGCACCATCCACTTAAAATAATTATAAACAGTTACCCTCAAATCCGAATTCTTAAGTTTTGGTTTTAGTCTTCTCAGCCATTAATTAAAATTGTAAAACTATCATTAAAAAAAAAAAAAACTTGTTACCAAATTAAATTAGCTCAAATTTTAATTGTGATCAAGAATTTAAGATAAAATTCTAATTAAAAAAAAACTAGATGTGACGACAAAAAATTGGAACGAGGTAATGAAATGATACTACTCTATTGAAGAAGCTCTGTAAGTATGTGTGCCTTCATCACAATGACTACAATTATTTGTGATCTGTGAACTAAATTATAAAATTGTGCTACATGGTCTCCCTTCATGTTCTATGAAGTAAAGGCATTAATTTTTTTTAAAAAAAATATCTTGTTTTACTTTTATTTTCATTTCCTTTATAAACTCATTTTTCCCGTAATTGTATTATAAGTACTGAAGACAATATTTGGATTCAAGAAATTTGCTACTTTAGTAATAGTTCATAGTAAATAATGAAGTTTAGAGCAATTCGCTTGTTCTTGCACTATACAACACTGGGCACTTGTTAAATAATAATCATAATGTTACAGTATTCCAAACAATGATTAGGAAACGAAAGAAAAAGATATTTGATTTAACTGTAGATTTCCATTTAATTTTTTCCGTTCACTTAGTTTCGTCGAATGTACGTGTAATAACAAATAGTAGTAATAAATAGTTGCGAATGAAAAGTTGAAAAAAACAGTCACAGTTTGTGCCAAGAGTTTATTCAAATTTTTATAGAGATGTTTCTTCGTAAGATTCATTCTTTTAAGCAACATTGTTGGCTGACCATCTTCGCCAAGGTAACTGGCTAAACGACCATTTACCAGGCAGCAGAGAGGAAATTCCTCTTTCGAATTGTAGGGAAGTCTAGAAGAGACAGGAATTAGAATGGAGTAATGAGGTGAAAGTAGACGAAACTCTGAGCCAGAGAAGGCTGACGTGGTTTGAAGCCAACTTGGGATGTTTATTTGACGAGAATATAGGAAGCCTACGAATTAATGCGGATGACAGTTTCGTTGAAGTAGAATTATACATTAAAGGTTTTAATACGAACTCAATTCTTAGCCAAGAAATAGAAAAATAGATAAAATGGGTGTGAAATATTGACCACAGCTTCTTTGAAAAAGAAAGTAAGACGAGACTGAATTTCTGAATGTAAACATCTTTGAATGTATCCAGACGAAATAGGCTAGAGAGTGAAATTACTTTCTGAGAGATGCAAGACGCAAGCCCTAAAAAAAAAGAAGAGGGAAGAAGATGGAGTGTCAAATTTGGGAAACGATCGCAAAGGCGAAAAATAATAAAAAATGTACTCTTTCTATGAAAGGTATACTGGTCTTTTGTCTAAGTGCAATTTGGATTAATTCCAGAAATGTCTACAGTCACACACAATTCTCGACTTAGCATCAAAATGAAATTTTGAATGTAGATGTAAGGCAGAGCTTTGACCTTTATATCGATATAAAATTTGAGGAATTATAAAAATCATGTAATAAAACGGACAATTTGCTAGGGTATTCACTTTCAAAAGAAATATAACCACCACCATTAGGACAAATAATTAAGAATTCATTATAACATGGATAGTTGTACACAGTTTCCTACCTTACACTCCTCTTCGATATCTGTAACTGAAGTTGCCCTGAAGAAGCACTTGATACTGCACTCAACGCACACCACGCCTGTAATTAGTAAGGGTACTTTGTATTAAATAAAATAATTTTTCAGTGTAATTTGAAGTAATTAGTGTCTTTAACAATTCTAAGATTTGGATCCAGAGGAAATAGCGACCCAGCATTTATTGAAATTATTATTTTTTAGAATATTCTTATGTTGATTTTATTTAGTGAAAAAACTGAAATTGAAAACTGAAATGCCTTAAGAAATGTCTTTCAGGAATGAAAAGCTTTTTAGCACCTTTTAAAAGGAATTAGTCCATAAATGAACTCTTCACTAGCTTCTATTTCTTGAGATATTATTAATTTTTATTCAGATTAGTTTCATAGAACATTTTGTTCCAAAATTTGAATTATTCAAAAATTATGCTCAGGACAAATTAAAGATTCCCAAAATGGATTTCAATGGATGGTTAACAGATATCAGTTAAATTACAATTGATACCAGTTCTACTGAAATCGATTATAATTTCATTTGTATTTAAGAGGAATTGATCTTAAAAAAAATCTCTTAAACCTTAAATATTAGTAAAAATTTACAAATAAACATACACTAAGGTACATTAAACGATAAACTCCTTAAAAAATTAAAATTATTTAAAATCGCCATCTTACTTTTAGAGACCCATGATGCTCTTACGGTTCATAGTATAATATATAGTTTACTTTAGCCATTCATCTTAAGTTATTTTTATTGCTAACATGCTAATTAATTATTCTTTTAATAGAATCATTGTGTATATTTAAATATCTTGCAATTTAAAATAATATTAATTCTACTTACACATTCTAAGCTAAGTTGAGAAGAAATCCACACAGGAGACTAACTAATCCGGGCAGCAGTAGCGACTACTAAAAGTTCTTTTAATTTTTATTTTTTAATTAGTTCTAATTTCTTTTATCAAAATTAATCTTTTTTATTTTAGATTACTTAAGAAATTATTTAATTTAAATAAAACAAAAATTTTCATAAAGGTCATCAAATGTTAGAAACAAAGTTTCAAAATATTTTTTAATAAAATATGGTTCCATAATTCATCAATTTTTATTTTTTATTATTCTAATAAAATACGTTTTTATTTAAATAAAAACAATTTTATTATAATCAGTTTCCGTTTTTTCAAGACCACTTTTGAGAGACGCCATTAAGTTTCCACTTAGAAATGATGGCCCCAATTGCTGCGATTTCTTTTTCTTCATATTATGTCTATTCTGAGTTGTAAGTAAAAAAAAACTGTCAAAACATTATGAAATTATTAACTTGAATGTCTTTTTACAAAGGAAAATAGCTCATTGTAAACGAAAGAAACTTGCATTTATTATTTATTACTAAATATTCATCTGCTTACATAAGTGACTGGTAAGTTTTTAAAATTTGAATTTAATATGAAACAATTCTGGTCTTTTTAAATTTTATTTATTTATTTTATTTTTAGGATTAGATTCATTTATAGCAAAAAAATGGATTTGATAAATGCAAAATTGAAGCTCTTTATGGAATTTGAGTAAGTTTGATTAAGTGTAATCAATTATTTGATTTGTGCATAGATTTTTGAATAGATTACACAAAAAAAATTAATAAATGTTAAAATGATTTTAAGAATTCTTCGCAGTGAAAAAATAATTTTAAATTAGCTAATGTCTGCTGGTAACATTTTTCCACTTTTTTGGCTAGGAATTTTCTTTAAAATCGCTGCAGCTAATTGTTAGAAAACTTTGTGTGCTAACTTCTTTTTTTTGTTACCAATCACTATTTTAAAAATTTTGAAATAGGTAAAATTTGATTTTTGGATGGCGATGATTAATATAAAAGAATAAAATACTTCTGGATTTGAGATTATTGGATGGTGGCTCTTCTAGTGGCGAATATTGTAACTACACAAACTTCAATACCTGTAAGTAACTTTTGGCTTTACCCAATGAACATATTAATTATTTAAGAAAGTATAATCATTAAACATGTTTAGTAAAATTCAGTGTTGAGATTTGTCAATTAAAATTGTAATAATTAGATTAAGAGAATCACGTGAGATTATTCACACCATATTTCTAGTTATTGTTGAATGTTCATATTTCATAATCTTTCTTAGTGTCACACTAAAGTTCTTTTCATATCTCTTATTAAGTATTTGTTGTGGAATATCTTAGAAACTACATTGTAGAACATGAAATCAATAATATAGACACCGAATTAAAAAACCTGTACAATATTTCATTGATGAGTTTGTAGTTCGGGACAATTTTCCCCTTTACTGGTGAGAAGTATTGGCACAACTTTAGTTTGGTAATGATTCCTCATGATCTTCCGATCATAATAAAAAGAAATAAAAAACTTTATTTGAAGAGAGAAATACATCTCATTGCAAAGAAGTGAGAGATAAGGAGCAAGAGAAAATTGAATAAAATTCCGGTTATAAAATTAGCTGGATGAATTGTGTAAAAGTTTCAACTTTATACATTTTGAAATATAAAAATAAACATTGTTTTGATAATGATGGGTGGAAAGGTTGAGTAAATTAGAAAGATTGTCGTGTACATTATCTAGCTTGAAATAAGGTTCCAAATATCTTTTTCTGTGAGGAGAAAGTGGGCTAGCAAATAGACATAATCGCTGCTACCAAAACTACAATCAAAACATATTTGTTCTCCATACATTTCTTTTACTGTATCGTTGCTTTCCAGCTGGACGTACTGGGATTCATTTTATTTTAGAAAATTGGGTTAATCAAGCATAAATATAGTTCAGCTTAAACCAAGGATCTAAAATATGTGTAAAATAATCTGTAGGTGGAATTCATGGCAAATTTAATGTCCTTGCGTTGTAAATAGTTTCTAAAAGAGTGGAATGTTATTCAAATGAGATTAATTAAGCTGAGCTTCAGATGTTCCCAACAGTGAAACCTTAGTATATATTTCTCTCACTCCATTACTAGGCTTGTTGCTTGACGTATCAGTTTTGATAAAATAATCTACCACGTTTTCCATTTCATTCTTATACTTCCCCAAGCCTCTTTCCTAAGCATCTAGCCTTGTAAGATTATTTTGGATTCTTCTCTCTTTCATTCTTGTAATGTGTCCAACCCTATCGTATTTATGTTATGTGTCTTTGCATAATTCGTACCGCTATTATTTTGATGTGATTGTGATGTTTTAACATGGTTCCTTCTTGTTTTACCTTCTACTCTCCGGAGTTAGCACTTTTCCGCCACTTGTAAAACAGCTTTTAATGTTTTTAGGTGAGATTCCAAAAAACACATCCATACTTCTCTATCGCTAAAGATTTCTTTCTTTATTATTAATGACTAAGAATAATCATCATGATGAGGCAGCCCTTGCAATGAGTCAATACTCTGCCATCCGAACTGATTTTTACCCTAAAATATTTAAAGAATTTTACCTGTTGCAGTGGCTTTTCTTATTTTTTTTATGTTAATTGTTCTGCTTAATTTCTCTTTTCTGTTCTGCTTACTTCAATGGTGTTACTCTTCTCTTAGTTGAATATCAATCCTTCTCCATATATGAATGACTTTTGTCCCGAAAGTAGGAGATGGCTCAGTACTTACACCTGTAGAAAATATTATTACATCTTTAACAAGAGATTAACAATAATTGAAAACGGATATCCCATACCTAAACTTGTATTCAGGTATCATATATCTTGAATTTTTCTCCAGGTATCCTGTTCTGTATTCTATTATGTTAATCTCGGTTATAAGAGATAATTATATTTTTATTTTTTATGAACCTTGTTTGTTGTACCTGAAATTAACACCAAGGCTATTTGAAACGTTTAAACAATAAATATACAGTGGTCAAAAAAAGTATTCATACACTAATTTTTCTTACTTTATCTACTGAACTTTTGTTTCTAGGATGACTATTTCTTCAGCACTGAAATCGAAGATAGTAACAATGAATTTAATGCTCTCATTTTCTTTTATAAACATTAAGAATTGATTAAAAAGCAGAAAAATAATTTATTGTACGCAAAATAAGTATTCATACACTCAGTCTGAATGTTTATAATTAATGCAAATCTAAAGACCTAATATTTTGTATGCAATACCTTTGCATTTATTATTGCCTGAAGCCTCCTTGGCATAGATTCCACCAGGTTTAGTGTCTCTTGAGATGTGATTTCTGTCCATGATTTCTTTAAATTGGTTATGAGCTCTTTTCTGGAAGAACATTTCAATTTTCGAATTTTACGCTCCAAATAAGACCATAAATTTTCAATAGGGTTTATACCCGGAGACTGTGGAGGGATGAGAAGTTGTTTCAGGGCATTATAAAGCAGCCATTCCTTCGTTTATTTGGCTGTATGTTTGGGATCGTTATCTTGTTGAAAGAAGTATGTGCTTTCGATGAGCACGCCAACTCTCGGAAAGCCTCGCGTCAACTTCAGGGACCCTTGTTGCGCCACAGACCATCCGAAATCGCCTATATGCAACGAGTTACAAAGGTAGAACTGCAAGGAAGAAACCATTCATTAGTGAAATCAATAGGATGAAGAGACTGAATTTCACTCGAAAGTTTGCCAATAAGCAGCTTTTGTAATTCTTCCCAAATTCTTGATGCAATTCTTTATGTTTATAAAAGAAAATGAGAGCATTAAATTCATTGTTACTATTTTCGATTTCAGTGCTGAAGAAATAGTCATCCTAGGAACAAAAGTTCGGTAGATAAAGTAAAAAAACTTAGTGTATGAACACTTTTTTGACCCACTGTAAATATTTTTTTAAAGAGAATTTGGACCAACCACCAATTAATTGCAACAACTTATTTTTTAAACAATGACAAAACATTTAATTATAACTTATCAGTTGTAAAACTATTTAGTTAAGATCAATAATCAAAATCTATCTAAAACATTAGTTCTATTATGATTATCTGTAATCGTTGCTCGCTTAAAACTATCCCCTTTTTTATAATACATATAAAATAAATTATTTTAAAGAGTCAAGGGAACATTCTTTATTTAATTTTAGTTTTTCTTTCTCCAACATTCAGCATCGAATGCATTTACGTTATTAGGTCTTTAGATTCATTTTCTTTTTTTGGTTTGTTGCATCTTAAAGAAAGAAATAATGTCATCTAATTCTAAAAATAACTTTACTTTTATCTGTCCAAATAATATGTTACATTTAGCATCTTAAGACAGTTTTTATTTTCGTGGAGATCGTTTTATGCACCAGATTTGTTAACTTCAACTTTCACCATGAACAATTGCTCAACAAAGTGGTCTAAAAGAATTTAGAACATTTTTGTTTTTCTATTTTCATATGAACAATAAAAAAAATAGTCTTAAATTCGCCAAAATGTCCTCTTTAGCAAGTCGTTTACTCTTTTTAAAAAAATAGTTTCATCTTCTATCATAATACATCGTTTTATCACTTTACATGAAACGTGTCTCAAACAATTAATGTATGTATGTAATCAAAAAGTATTGCCAACGGCATGACAGCAGGTAATTTCCGTACAACAGACCTGGTTTAAAGTGTTTAGAATCTCTGACAAGAGGTTGCCAGTGGGATATCTAACCATTCTCTACGTAGTAAGAGTTAATAGACGACGGACCAACGTTCAAACTGAAGTCTGCACAAAGTCAGAACAGTAAGCTGCACTTAACTTCTTTTTTTCTTTCTGTCATCACAACATAAGATCAAGTGTTACTGGATATTTCTAGTATCAAGAATTATCAGGAAAAGAAAGAAATATATTGTTTCATCAAGGCTGAAAATGTTAAGCAAAGATCAAGATGACTTTTAAATATCATCATTTTTGAAAATGAAGTTATAGTTTTGTGTCACTCAATAGATTTTAATATTAAATGTGTACAGCATGTTCAACTCTTTCTTTTTTGTAAAAAATATACAGATTAAATATTTAAGACGAAGTTTTTAGAAGAAGTCCAGAGAAATTCAAATTTCTGAATGTTGGTTGCAAGACCGTCTTGTATAGAGGAGTGTTGCTTTCGTATTCCAAGATACAATTCTTTATGTGTCGGTCGATCCCGAAAGGACATAAGTTTGCCTGAAAACAAATATTAATTGAAACCCCAATGAGATCAATCATAAAAAACATTCATTTCTAACTTATTTCATTCTTATTTACTACTAATATAAAAAGCAACTTTTTTTAATTTTGAAGTGCGCACAAAAAAGCATTAGGCAATTGAAAATATTCTCTGTAGATTTTGAATGGTAGTTTAATCCCAATTCTCTGAACTTAATTCAAGCAGTGAATAATTATCTTTAGGACATTGTGATTGCACTAATTAACTATTTATGAAAAAACAAATATTTTAAACTGTATAAAAGTAAAATAGTTAATTTTCTTCATAAGTTCACAAACTGAAAACATGAAAATTTAAGAATACTTATGATTGTATTTGATGCTTTTATGAAATCTAAAGGCCTGAATTGAAATAAAATTAGATAATTTTGCAAATTACAAATTGAGAGGAATTTATGTGTGAACATTTTAATTAAAAGTATTGTCTTAGCGGTTATTTAAACTTTTCCTTGAAAGATTAACATTACTTAAGCTCATTGCTCTTGTATTTTTATTTATTCTTTGTTTTTTTTTTTTAAGAGGCTATTGAAATTGATCGCGTTATTTTTATTAATAGAATGGATTAAATTATGTGATCTTGATTTTGCTTTTTGTATTTAAGTTAAGTTAGTCAACTGGGAAGGTTAGACAATGAAGAAGGTTAAATACCGAAGGTTTTGAAGTGGGCCACGACATTTGAATTTGCCTTTGCATGAACATTTTACATAAACTTTGTCTTTACATGGAAATCTGGTGTGAAGTTCAAGTGTTTTTTTATTTTTTACCATATATTTCCTGTCATAATGATGTATAATAGAATACAGACTATTTCTATTCATTTTGAAAGTTATATTGAAGAGTTCGGCATCTGCTGTGTTTTAATTTTATCTTCATTTTGTTTTTCCATTTGTAATGACAACCTGGATGCCTTAAAAAGCTAATAACTGTGATATTAGAGAATATTAAATTTGCTGGCCATTGCTATGAATGAAAAAAAATAAGAAGCGCCCTTTATTCTTAAAGTACATCGTAAAGAGGAGAGGAACCTACGAGAAGGTAAGTTCGACACTAAGAAATCATTTTATATACTTTATTCAAATCATTTTGAAGACCTAAATGTTGTAAATTTATTATTGAATTAATTCCTTTGCCTGTTTTTTCCTGCCTCTCATCTCTCTTGAGAGGAAGTATTGTATTCCTGCAATTTGTTTTAATATCTAGTTAATCTAAGGTCATTTAATGTTTCCAGCTAGTGCGGAAACGGCATCGTTATTTTTGCGGAAGTGGTTTTGTAAAGTAAAAGTTTATTTTATAACTAGTGCGCTAAATAACAAGTAATTCGAGTATTCAAAATTCCGTAAATTAAAGCTAATCGTACATTTCTTGAAGTAAATGATCTTTAAACTGTGTCAAGTGTCCAGTGAGAAGAATCATCAGGCTACCCTGTCATCAATGGATATGTGACTGCAAGAGATGGTTACATATCCCGTCCGACAGCTAAACCAGGTAGGGTGAGGAATGTAGTGGTCATATCTATGCTGATGTTTGCCTTGCTAGGGTATCGTCGTCTTCAGCAATCTACTACGTTACAATGTAAACTTCTGCATGATAATAATATTATTCTATTTTTGTTAGCATGTTTGCTAACAAAAATGGAATTACTATTATTGAGAACATTTATATGGCCACTATGATATCCTCCTTCGGAACTTCCAGTCCAAGTAGAGCTGAGTCGGTTAGTCCATGTTTTGTCTGAATTTTTGGTTGATATAAAATAATGTTTGTTTTTCCCTTTGAATCACAGGTTTTTCTTTTCAAATGAAGCCTATAATAAACTCTTAAATTTACAATTTTTGTTTTCCAGATGGCGCTGTAATATTTTAGGGACTTTTAGGGCGGGATTTTTGTTTTTATTTTTCTTAAATTTGTTTAGAATATTTTGACCAGTGCGAACAAACACTTCGGGTATTCAAAATTCCGTAAGAAACTTAGTGCAAAATAGTAAATTAAAATAAATTGTTTTGAAACTGCTTCTATCGTATCTACTAAGG
The DNA here is from genome assembly GCF_049639745.1 of Rhodnius prolixus. NCBI lineage: Eukaryota > Metazoa > Arthropoda > Insecta > Hemiptera > Reduviidae > Rhodnius > Rhodnius prolixus. Next base: position 3,915,909 of record NW_027411583.1, on the reverse strand, counting down.
GGACCAAGTGACTTCGAAGATCGAAGAATCTATTGGTGACTCATTAATGGATTAATAACAGATATTCGTAAGTTTTTTTTTTGGATTGATGTTTTATTAATACATGTTTTCAGAAAATATTTGTAGCCATTCCTTTGCTTACTGAGGATGGGTTGCTAAATTTATTTTATCTAATATTTAGTAGAAATAATTTTGTATTTAATCGCAGAGCCCGAATTCGGTGGTTACTCTCATAGATTCTTTTATTGTGGCCATTGTTCTACTTCTGATGGCTGACTTTGACTACAATTTGTTGTCGAGTTCTTCGCCACGTCTTAACGTAATATAATGTTTGAACTTGATACGATTTACTTTTTCATTGGCTTTTACACAAACTAAAAAAATTTCTCAAAACCGAAAATTCGTAATTTTGGTTTTGATCCACCAAAATTTGACATTTTCGGTGATCCACCTTTCCTACCCTCCAATTAATGCGTGAATGATACCACTGTTCTGTAAATGTTATTCGGCCCAACACTTCCAGAATCACAGATTAGAATTAAGTGACATTTAGACCCACTCAAGGCAGTAAGCACCAATGCAATCGATGCTGGGTGTCATCTCCTTGAACTTGATACACAATCCTGGTGAAGCCACCAAATGTTGTGGGTGGATGTAACGAGATCTCATTATGATCTTTGCTTCAATGGAAGTCAATAATACGTACGAGATCTGTGTCACATACCATTCTACCAAAAGCGAGATTATTATTCCTATTCTATTTCTTAGGAATGATTGACTTCTTGTTCTGTGTAGCTGTTTCCTAGACTTGGAGTCTATCCCCTTAGGTATGCAACTCCGACTTTAGAAAGATGGACGATTATTTCTCGTGTTTTGACTCAGCTGGGTCATTTTTTTTGGAGTATCTGTAGCTTTGTACAAAACTCTTACTGTTTAAAGGCTAGAAATTATCTTATTTTTAAAATAATGCTAGTTTTTTGAATAAGGTTCCATTTGAATCACAGGTCTTACGTACTTTCAGAGAACGGGAATTTCTTCCTGTAAAACTCTTAACCTGATGACCACCACTTACTTTCGTACTGTTCCACTCTCATGATCTTCACTTCCTGTTAAGACCGTCAGTTTCGGGTCTACAGAAAGATTTTCCAAACCTCTCCTTTCCAGATTTATTAGCTTTTTCGTTTTCTTTACTTCCTAAACATTAATAATAATAATATTAAGCCTTTATTTACATATTTTACAGAAAAATAATAACACAAATAAATATCCATCGCTCAATTTAAATAAGACAAAAATTAAAAAATAAATAAAATGAAACTACACTGATATAAATCATTGTTCATTGATCCATTCTTATGTAAATATGTAGGCCTTCCCATAGGGGAGTTTTGGTCCTTTGACGGTGACCAGCCGTACCTAAGAATAAGAGTTCCTCGATTTCTCCATCTGCGCACATTTCTTGTACCAGTAGGCTCTGTCTTCCGCTTTCCTCGTCCCGCTGACTCCCTCTTCTTTTTTCATCTCGTCTGACCATCTTTTGCGCTGTCTCCCTTTTTTCCTTTTTCCTTCTAAAGGTAACCACTCCGTGACCATCCTTGTCCATCTGTGGGTATCCGTTCTGGCCAAATGTCCAGCCCACTCCCACTTTATCTTCTTGCAGCACCGAGCGGCGCGTCTCTCACTGAAGTTCTTTCCCTTATAATTCGGCTTCTGATCCTCCTGTCTCTTCTCTTTATGCTTAGCATGCTCCTCTCAACACTTCTTTGCCAAATTTCTATTCTCTTCTCCACTGCTTTTGTAGTCGACCAAGTTTGGCATCCATACGTCCAGCACAGGAAGTATATTGTAGTTGAATATACAGGCTCTTCCATTTAATGTCTATGTTTGCCTTTATTATGCACTTCAAGGACCAATATTTTCTCCAAGACAAAGCGATGCGCCTCTGAATCTCTTTTGGGAGCCTGTTTTGCAGGAAACTGTTTGACCCAGATAAACAAAATCTTCAACAACTTCAATTCATTAACGAGTCCAAATTAGACTAACATCCTTTCCTGGGCTAGATGATCCAGAATTCTGCATTCTTCTTTTTCCTATCTTCTTAGAGTCCCAGCTAGGCTTAGCCTTTAATGCCGTCTGTCAGAGAAGTTTTTCTATCTATTCTTCTGGATCCTCTCCAGCGCCTTACAGCAAAGTATATTGTTGTAGAAGATCAAATCGCCGACTCTAGGGTGGAGATTTTCGTAGCAACTGTGACTGAGTCACAACTGTGACCAAAATGACTTCTTTTTCTGTAAGAAGATTATCTTTATGAGTAGATTATTCTAACTATCTGCAGAATTCAAATTATTTTTATTAAAAATATTTATTATATTTAATTTGAATGATTAAACAATATAAGATGCGAAAGGGTTTCTAGCACTAATCCCCATTATTGTGAGATTCAGGTTTTAACGCTTAGGGTGACTTTAACAGTCAGAAGGGTGGTTTAATGAATACTTCTTGGGTATGTGTGTGCGTTTGATTTAGGGTTAAATGGGAAGAGAGAGGATACAGTTGGGTGTGTGATGCTGTGATGGGATGAGTAGGAGGATGCCCGAAGAGACAAGAGAGGACAGTTAACTAGTATAATGAGAGGGGTTGCAATGCTGCAAGAGAAGAGATATGTGAATCGCGTACACACACAATCATGCGGTAGAATGGGTGACAATGTGAGTGAATAGGAATGATGAAGAAGTAGTAAAAACAACTAGAATGAAGAGAGAAGAGTAGAGAGTATGGACTGTTATACTATGGTAGTTGGTGGTGGTGTGTAGGTTATTCTGAGAACAGTATGAAGAGGTTTCAACAACAATAACAACTTCAGTTACTAGTGTTCACTGCCCGCATTAACAACTCCGCACAATGTTAGCTGCCGTAATATTAGCTTCTTCTATTGTAGTGATTGTCACGCGGGTGAGTACTATATTTTTTTCAAAAATAAGTCATTTCTTTTAGGGGGGGAAAAAAATATATCTTTCTAAACTTTCTTTAACTCTCTAAGTTAAAGAATCTCTCGGAATTTTTGTGGCTTATCAGTTAAGTAAGTCTTATCGCACCTTAATTGTATCTCTAAACAACACTTCCATTAGGGAATCAGGTAACATTATCAGGGTTGGTTTCACTGATGCCCTATAGGGCGCTCTGGGCCTACTATTTGGGTTCTACTATTTTTCTTCCACGATTATTTATTATATTTCTCATGAACAAATCTTATTACTGCTGCTTTTTACTCAGTTTCTATTTACTTTTATGTTTTCGGAAAGATATAAAGATTATTAGTTTCACCTTAAAAATTGTAATGTTTGGTACAAATCAATTAGTTTACTGTAGATTTTAACGAAAGATTCTGTCAGTTAATATAAATTTTATTTTTAACATAAATTTTCTTTTTCACGAAAAGCTTGTGATTACGTCAGAATAGATAAATAAATAACAGTTATTTTATTTTATTTTTTTTTTAATCGTAGAGTCTCTTAGACTGAGTTATTGGCGCCATGGGCAAAGTATATAAATTTTAGCGCGCTTTCTTTCTCCCTATGGCAAAATTTTTGGTTAACTATTTTTTACCACTTCAACGAACCAGAATTTAAATTTATTATACATTAATAATTTTTAAATAAATTTGGTTTATTTTATTTATTTAAAATTATTCTAAGTTTTTTCCTCCCCTTGAGTTTGACTGCCAAAATGTCAGGAAAAGTTGTGTATCTTTTACAATCCTTCTCAGTGTAACCAGATTAGCTACCCCTCAACAAATTTAACTTTTAATATTTTTTACTCGCTTTGATGACGACAAATAATCCTTATCTTGTTCTGAGGCAAATACTTTAACTCAATACATTCCAAGAGAATGTATTTCATGGTTGTTTTCACTTTAACAAGTATTTGGTTTCCATATTATTAGACCCTATGTGGTACTGGGTTCGATTCCCTGGTCTTAGGCCTTGGATTTTATTTAATGGTTATTAAAAGAAATTTACAGTAAAGTGTCTTTGCTAGTCGCCTCCGTCCACGACACCTGAAAAAATAGCCGATTACTTTACTTTTTACTTTTTTATTATTAGACCCTAATTTTGATATTTTGGAATAATTGGGTTAGAACAATAAAAATAGTTCAAAAAACCAGTACTCTTTAAGAATGAATTTATATTGCTTTTAGTGGCCGTAAAAATATTATATTAAGGATTCAGAATTGGCAAGGAATCGGCCCAGAAATACAAACAACATCTCTCTCCTTTTCTGTAAAAACGCCATGAAGAAGGCAATATATATTTGTGGAAACGTTGGCAAAAAGACGAGTTGTTGTTTTTAATTTGGATCGATTCCCTCGCCAATTTGAATCCTTTGATTACGCATTTTGCGTCTAGCTATAGAGTATTTCTCGCTAATTTGTGGTTTCTCTTATCGAGATGTTCGTGTAGAGAGAAAAAAAGAAAAAAGCGTTGAACATGTTTTCAACTTTGATTCTTTCAGTTTCATAGACTTAGACTATTTCCGTTCAGAGAATCACTCTCTTGTGACGATAACACGCAGTTGAATTTTGGTTTCCCCGTTCATTAAAATCTCTGTACTAGATCTAATATTGATTAGACATTTTTAAAATTACAATTAGACAGTGCCTCTTTGATTTTAGCATTGTAAAACATTAAATTTCATAAATCTTTTCATGAATTCGAATCCCAGCTGCTTGCTTTTAGATTGTCTTTTTTCTAGGAGCATCTGACGGCTTATTGTAATGGACACTGTACAAAAAATAGGCTTCGGGCGCCTAAGTCCTTAGATGTTGCCGATTCTTTATCGAAACAATATATATATTAAAAAATTGGCGAGGGCTTTGCCCTGATGCTTGATTATTTAGCGTCACACTTTTTCTTTTTTTTTAATGAAATGCCCGGCAGAAAGATGATTCAAAGCTACCAACGGTCGGTCCATCACTGCCTATCATCTTCACCTCTGACAAGTTGAAGGTCACCTCTATAGGCCTTTTATCCTCTCCATCTAGACACTATATATTATTCCACATTATAGTTCACACGGTTATAATCAATTCCATTACAATGAAGAAACAAAAACACACACACACACACTCACACACAGGATAGAAACTAAAAGAAGTGGCAATTTAAGTGATAATAGTTTAAGTTTCATAGCTTAAACTAACCTTCTCCTGAAACATGATGAGAGGTTAGTTTATCTTATGCAGATCTGTTCACAATATTGTTTACCCTCTTCATTTCCATCTTTTTAATAATAGCATCATATTAAAGCTTATTACGTTCAGAAAACACAAGGTCAGAACAAATGTTTCTTGTACTTAATATTGTAAATAAGTGTTAAAACACCAATCCTTCCTTTTAGTTTAGAATGCATAGAATAAAACCTTATAAATATTTTCAAGTACGTATTATCTCCCGTTTGTGGTTTATTTATTATTATTATCTTTTTTAGGACTTAGTTTACTTCGTGAATAAATTCTTTATTAACGACCAAATATTAATTACGTATCGTAGACGGAGGCGGAAACATTTGTGAAAAATCTCTACACCAATCTGATTAATTTACTTCTGATGATAAGATGAAGGTCCGAAAACTTGGCAGTAATGATGATTTAAAAAAAAAAAAAAAAAATCGATTCACAAATTCGATCTAAAAGCTCCTCTATGCTGCTACCTCAATCACATTCATTCACTCGAATTTGTAAAAAAAAAAAAATTTACTTTTTTGGACTTGGTGATCTCAAAACGAATATTTAGGATAACTTTCGTTTACTGTTTGTTCTCAAGAGAATTGACCATTGTTTAATTCTATTATATCCTCATATTTCGAGCGGAAGTGCCAAATTTTCACTTTTGAATTTATTAACGGAAATACACGTTTTAAAGTACTTCGTCTTCTTCTTCTTTCATGGCTCTACAACCCAGTGATGTGAGTCCTCCTCAATATGCTTCCGCCAGTCGTCTCTATCTCTAGCGGCCGCCATCCAGTTACGCAGTTCGAGGATATTCCTCGCGTCCTGGGCAGCTCCATCATTCCAACGCAGTCTAGGTCTCCCTACCTTCCGTCTCCTATCCGGGGTCCCGCGCAGCAGATTGGAGGGAATCTCATCGGCACTCAGCCTCGCCCACATGGCCTTCGCCCATCTCAGCCGGTTTAATTTAATCCAGGTTCCAGTACAGGTCGTGCCTTCACGTACTGGGCCGTAGATTTTTGTGCAGTAGTTTTCTCTCGAACACCTGCAAACGGTGTTTGTCTGACTTTGGAAATGGTCCAGGTTTCTGAGGCGTATGCCAAGACAGGCCGAATGAGGGTCTTGTACAGCCTAAGTTTGGTGCCTCTTGTCAGCAATTTACTTTTAAGGTGCTTATTTAGGTCGTAATAGCACCTGTTAGCCGACATCAACCTCCTTCCTATTTCTTGGGAGACGTCATTATCCGCTGTCACAAGAGATCCCAGGTAAACAAAATCAGCTACATTTTCAAATGTGTAGTCCCGTATGCGGAGTGGGTCTTTTTGTGTTGGGTCGGTGGGGAGGAATTTTGTTTTTTTCCTCATTAACCTCCAAACTCAATCTCCTGCCGTTGGCTTCAATTCTCAGGAAAGCATTCTTTACAGCTTCGACTGTTCCACCCACAACAGTCTATGTCATCTGCGTAGGCTAAGAGCTGCACAGATTTATGGAAAATGGTTCCCGAGGTTTGGATTTCCGATTCTTTGATCACCCTTTCGAGAGCCAGGTTAAAAAGCAAGCAGGCTAATGCATCACCTTGCCTTAATCCGTTTCTCGATTGGAATTGAGAGGAGATGTTCGACTGTACAACGCAGTGAACATTCGACATACTCATCGCAACAAGGCGTACCAACTTAATCGGTATATTTATTTCACTCATAGCCTCATACAGCTCGCACATATTTACGCTGTCGTAAGCGGCTTTAAACGTTTTAACCTTTACTAATCTTGATATTTGTGAACAAAGTATCCGAGTGGCTTTTCCAGTATTTTTGGAAATTTCAAAAAAAAAAGCACCTATCTTTAAGCAAAACTCTGGTCAAGAGGAGGCGGAATATCATATTCTCCTAATAATCCTGAATTTTAGCAAATAAAGACTCGAACTGGGGATCTCCCACTTACTAGCCCGCCCTCATAACCTCTACAACAAACCAGCTCCATTCAGAGCTGATTATAAATATTAAAACATTTAGCCTTTGTGTTCTAATTTATTTAAACAAAAAACAGAAAAAAAAATTTAGCTCTTAGTAACATGTATCTGATCTAGAATTCATTGGCAATTCTTTTTAGTATTTTTTATATTCTCTTTGGAATTTAGATAACCATCTGGACAATAATTAATCAATCTTAATTTATGTGGGCTAATTAATTACTAATCGTCTTGTTAATTTCGTTTGATTTGTAATAAGTGGTTCGTAGAATTATAATTAACTAAGGTAATTAATTAAAGAATTGTCTAATACAATACAAGGGTGAATCTAGAATTGAAACCGTCTAAAATTTTTGTTTTTGAACTCATTCATTTTGTAATTCTATTCACCATTTCTTTATTTAAACGAAAAATGTAATTCCTGTACAAAAGCGATTGAAGTTGTACTGTACAGAGAGAGAGGAGATCTTCCAATTAAAACAGCTTCTTCTACCTTTAAAAGCGATTTAAAAAAAACATACGTTATAAAAACAAACATAATCAACATTTCAGACAGAAATAACAAAAAAATATTTAAAGAAAATCGAATCATTCAATCGATTTGATGCGGATAACTGTAAAAAATAAATTCATTAAATTACTACAGCATTTTAGTAACGGAGGTTAATAAACATCTTTGAATCATCTTTTACAGAAAATCAATGCATAATTTTTTCAGTAAATAAAGAAATAATATTGAAAATTAGATAAAATCTATCAAGATTGTAGCTATAGTTCTTGGCATTAAGCACGTCCATAGGAAATCTTTAAAATTTGTAAACAAATGATTATCTTTGAAATTTGGATTTTATTAAAAACGTAAAACTAAATAAGACTCATTGCCCGATTTACCCGCCGGCTTCAAGACGTGGCTTCCTTAAAATTGGCGCAAAAACTAGTCTCAGCTTTCAGGGGCGTAATAAATTTAAAGCAGATGATCAAATAAAGTTGATAATCGAAAAGGATTTATTTCGATTATTATATACAGGGTGATCCATTTAAAACGCACCAATCGCTAATAACTTTTTAGAAAAGTGGAATTTCGAAAAAACCCACGAAGTAAACTATATGTTTTTTTCGGTCTAGTTTTCAAATTTTCCACCCCTGATGCTGTATCTTTATTTTTGGCTGAAAACCCAATTTGGGTTTTATAAGGACCACTGATCTTGACAATGACTGTGAGAACTACATAAAAAATTGTGAAAAATGATGTTGACCCCGTTTCGATATCCTTAATATTTGTCGAAATATTTAAGATCAAAATTACTATTGTATCTATTCATTACACAGTTCTACAAAATGAAACTTTTTGAGAGCTGTTTTACTTCTGCAAAGTGACTATATACAATTGAGTACAGCCATTTTCAAAAATAACCCCCCTTTTCCCCTATCACGTCAAGTTTTTTCACAAATCGAGAATGAAAAATTCAGCGTTAATTACAAAAAATACACATTTCTTTTCAAATGTTGATATAGTTTTGATTAAAATGCTGGTTGTATTACTTGGAAATGCGCAATGTTGATTCACTAGAATGTTATTTAATCAATAATAACGTTTTCGTTTGCCTTCCAGTGATCTTCTCTGATGACCTGCTGCAGAGTCTTCTCTTTGAAGCGTCCAGCAGTAATCCGCTATCATTGATATACTCCATCGTCCTTGGTACCGTCGTTCCATCTCCCGGATGTCCTGATGAAAGCGTTCGCCTTGTTCCTCGCTCACCGCCCCCAGATTCTCAGGAAATACATCCAAATGCGAAAATAGAAAGTGCACCTTAATACTCATGTTGCATCCCAGAATTCTGAATTTCTCAAGCATTGTGGCTACTAATTTTACGTAGTTAGAATCTTTGGTATTTCCTAAAAACCTTTTGGTTACATCTATAAAGGCTTGCCAGGCTCCTCAGGTCAACTTCGTTACAATATTAAAAATAAAAGATAGTGTGAAGTATGCAATAACGCTGCTAAGACTAAAAAATTAAGACTATGACTAAAAAAGAAAATGGTATGTGATACAAGTAAACGGGTATCATACTTGGTATCAGGACATGCATATTACTTCAAAATGACTCAAGAACTCAAAACAGCAAAATCACTGTAGACCTGTGTTATCGGTTTTCAATATTAATTTTCCACCAGAAATACACCAGTTTTGGGAGGTCCTCTGACTCCAAAAATGTTATTTGTGACGCAAAGAACAAAAATCATAATAATTAAATGTTTTAAAAATGTAGTGCAATGTAATGGTTATGGGTGAGTCAGAATAAATTTGTTTTATCATCAAATAAAAGCAATCATCACATCATTTTAATGTACCCCGTATGCGAGACTTCTTGATCTATGATTGCGGGTAAGAATATCTTGCCAGGGAGGGGCGGGTGATGGTCTAGTGGTCAAGAGCGTGGTTTTGTAAGTGGGTATTAATATTCTTACCGTAATCACAGTTCAAGAAGTCTTGCATACGGAATACATTAAAATTATATGATGGTATACTTCTGACTTCACTTCAGTGTTAGTGTCAATATCCAAGGAAATCGGTAATACGAGCTCGTAACATCTCTTACTCGTAATATCGGCTATTCAGGGGCTATTTTCCGTACCCCGGATATCCCGCTATCTCAGTTGGTTCCCCCACTCCAAATGGACCTTCAGGACAGTGTCTACCTCTAATGTCTTTTTCTGAAATTAATTTAGGTGAAATTTTGGAAAATCTACAGTCCGTAATTGCACCATTGAGATGCTCTCTTTCATCTCTTAAAAAGTACAGGTTGCCAAGGGTGATTGCATGTACTGCAGTGGGCCAGACTACGACCTGGGTTGCGTTAAGCCAAACTTAAAACTACACTGACCTTTTCTTTTTTTTAAGGTTGTGCGGCTGTCAATGAAAGTATAGTTCGTGTTCTTGGGCTGGGTTCCCCTGGGGTGACATCATAATTTCTGTTCCATTCACAAATAGTTTTCCTAAAATATATATTTAAAGTGTATTTTGTTTTGTTTTTGTACAAAAAAAAAAAAACCCACCACGTCTTTCTCCTTATAAGGTAGTTTGCCCATCACTTAATGGTAAATATGAGAACTTCATAGTAAAGTATGTTTGTTAGTCGCCTCAGTTCACGACACTTAATTCGGTAATTCGGACGTTCATAGCCTGCCTGAAATAGTAGACATTGCTTAACGTACTTTACTTATACGAGGAAACTAAGTTATATTTCTTGAGTTCGCCCTTTAAACGAAAAAAAAGAGAGGATTTTCGTGTTTATGATACAGAAAATGAACATTTCGGGTGGAAATTCAAAAAAGAAAATCTGCTGGATAAGAGTTTCCTGTTGTTGTTAGGAGTGAGAGTAATGAAAAATTATCGTAATCATTTTAGTGCTCATTAATTACATAACATTATTAATTATATAAGTGATTCGATCGTCCTTTACAATAAAATGGTACTTTGGAGGGAATCCTAACCTGCCCTCTTATCCAAAAACGAATTTTTTTTATAGAAAACCGTTACAAATAAAAGTTTTAAAACGTTATTGTAAGCCATTAACACGTAAAAGTGAAAAATAAAATAATTTTTTTGCGATTTTTTTGGGAAAACTACTTCCGGTCTAAATTGCGGGTTCTTTCTCGGAACACACATTTAATTTTATAAAAATGTTGAAAAAAAATGTAATTAGACAAATCACTGGTTATTTTGCTAAAAAAAATAAAAATAAATACGGATACATCACTACACTCCTGAGACCAAAGAACAATCTAAACAATGGGTTACCAAGGGAGAATCTGCGCCAAAAAAGGCGAAGACCGTTCCTTCGGCCGGAAAGATTATGGCGACTGTCTTTTGGGATTCGCAAGGAATAATCCTCATCGACTATCTGGAAAAGGGTAAAACTATTACAGGTGCATATTATTCATCGTTATTGGACCGTTTGAAAACCGAGCTGCTAGAAAAACGCCCACGATTGGCCCACAAAAAAGTCCTTTTCCATCACGACAACGCACCAGCTCACACCTCAGCAGTTGTGGTCGCAAAATTAATGGAAATAGGGTTCCAACTCGTTTCACATCCCCCCTATTCTCCAGACTTGGCTCCCTCGGACTACTATTTGTTCCCCAATATGAAGAAATTGCTGGCTGGAAAAAGATTTTATTCAAACGAGGAGGTGATTGCAGAAACGAATGGCTATTTTCCAGACTTGGACAAATCCTATTATTCGGAAGGGATCAACAAACTAGAGCAGCGTTGGACGAAGTGTATAAGCCTAAAAGGAGACTATGTTGAAAAATAAAAAAGGTTTACCCCAAAAAATTAAGTAGTTTTTATTTTTGCACGGACTTTTCAAACGACCCTCGTATTTGCCCACGCTTGAATTATTGCTAAAATCTTAAATGTTTAAAAATTTGCTCAATAGAAAGCGCTGGTGTTAAGTTTATTGTAGTTACTACCTCACGTAGTTTACCACCATTTTGTAATTTTTCATTTTTGCTTATTTTTTGTATTGTTTTAATGTTTCATTATTTCCGGTTTGATCACTTATACGACTTTTTCTTTTCTTATTTGACCTTATTAAATATTGTTAAAAGGGTGTATTAATTAAACAATACAATAATGAGATACTGTTTAAATGTTTAAATGCATACGCGAATGAATGTTTAAGGATGACATCACATCTCAATCTGAATTCCATTAAAACATCTTTTTAGCACTTTCTGTGCATTAAATTTAAAGAATTCAGCTTATGCCATTTGAATCTATTTAGTCAAAAGTGACACTTTTGGGTAATAATGATGGCTTTGGTTTTTGGACGATTGGTAATAGATTTAGGGAATTTAGAGATCCGGTCATTAAAATTTAAGGTCAATTTTTTTGCCCACCGACGTTTCGGTAAATTTATTTATTTATTCGATATATTTTCAACCTTTACTTTAATTTTAATTTATTATTGTTATTATTATAATATATTTTTTTTTTACTTTTGCGTTTACTTCTCAGTTTGTTATTTACATTAATGTACTATTCCTTTGTACAGACCCTAAAGAAGGTTCATAAATTTACCGAAACGTCGGTGGGCAAAAAAAGAGATTTGTCTATAAAATTTTAATTGACCGCAACTCAAAATTCCTTAAGATAACTTTTGGGTAGATTCTTCCAAAAATCTTAATTTTCTTGAAAATACAGTAAAAGCTCCTTATTCGCGCTTCCTTCATTCGCGTTTTCACTATTCGCGGATTAAAAAAATGCGACCCAATTCCTATATTCGCGGAAGTACACTATGATAATAAAAGGATTCCAATAGGTATCCAACCCAATATCCTTTGTAAATGCCGTCAAATGGACTAATAAAAAAAGTAAAATAGATCTTATTATAACTTTGCCTAAAGTATGATGTTAAATGATATCGCCGAGGACTTTGACATAAGCCGCCTTTGCCGCGATCGGTGTTTTTGAGAATGTAAACGCACAGAATGAAAGCAATTGTTCGTGATCCAGCAATAGAAAAAATGGAAGTGGCGTTGCCATTATGGATCGAAGACCGCAATCAAAAAAGGGTGCCCCTGAGTGGTCCAATGGTCCGGGTGAAGGCAAAGTATCTTTACGCTCATTTTAAAGAACCTGATGGTAGTTGTAGTGGCAAGTTCAAACTTTGACTGCAAACAAAAGCTTTTAAAAACTGCCAAGCAAGAGGAAATTACAATATTCTTCTAACCATTGCCTAAGCCTTAAGATGATTAATCAAAATGTTCAAAAACTTCAATTAAATTGATTTTTTTATGTATTAGTTTTTTTTTATTTTGTCACCTAGGAACGTATCCCCTATAATCCCATATAAATTACCATTCCGTATTCACGGTTTCTGTATTCGCGGCATATTTATGGAACATATACCCCGCGAATAAAGAGCTTTTACTGTACCTAAAAAGAATATTTAAAAACTGAATTTTATGCTGTTACGCGCTTTTATTACGTCAAGAGGGACTTATTCCCTCTTGAAAAAAAAAAAAAAAAATCACTTTTACAAATTCTGGAGGCTTTGAAAAGTTATTTCCGGTGATTATTTAAAATAGAATCTCTGCAAGACTGTAAAGGAGAACTTCCTTCTCCTGATTCGATTACAAACTTCAGATTTCTTTTTTTTTTTAAAGATTGATACATCGATTTAATTTGATTCTAAAGAGTATTTATATTGAGAATCGTTCAGACATCTTTAGTTGAAGCTACAGTTTGTGAACTTGGTTATCGAACACCCTTTCTGTACAAAACAGTTTCCTCTATTCTTCTTAAAAAATCTGCCTGACCTGCATACTAAGAAGGTTTGATTAGTATAACAATAGATAACCTTACACGCTGGTTAATGCCTTCTAATATTCTTTAAGGTGTTCAGAGTCATCTTTTTTTATAATCTGATTTTTTTTTTTCTAGCGACATTGAAAAATTCATTTCCTGATTCTTTTTTTAAAATCTTCCCATATCTTCTCAGTATTCAGTATTGATTTAGCAGAATTAGTTCTCATTCTCTCTTATCAAAATTTTCGGAAATTGAGATATTTTCCAAAAATTCGTATTTATGACCCTTAGATTTCTGTCATCTCAGTTCTCTGCACCCCCCACTCACTGGTAAAAATATTTTTCAATGCTGCAATCTCCTTGCACATTCTTTGTGCAATTCTACGAGGCACGATCTAAAAGTTTCTAAAACGCGCGTTTATTTATTGTTTTAAATTAATTTGCCAACGGATTCTTCAAAGTAGATTCCTTCTGAATCGATACATGGTATCTTAAGGAAATTCAATCCATTCCAAACATCTTCGGAAGTCCTTTTTTCTGTCAAAGTGTTTCATTAACATTAACGAATTTCACTTACCCATAATTCTTAAGGTTCTTAATCGATTTTTTTTTTCGAGTTTGAAATTTCAAAACATATTTGATTGTAGTTACATTAAGCAATTTTGTGTTCACTAAAGTGGGCCTTCCAATAGAAGAATTTCCTTCTCTTAGCACTTGGTAATTCAATATTCTTTCTGCGCTTCAATCGACAATCTAGAAATAAACGTAATAGCAATCTGTTGCATCCTTCAGATCTTCTGGACATGGCATGTCTAAAACTAGTTAAAGATCCAATCATCAGCGTCACAACTAACGATTCTGCCTTCTCTGCATCGAGTGGACCACTTGTACACTTTACTCTTCACCTTGCATCCCAATATGCAGGGTGATCCATTTAAAACACACCAATCGCTGATAACTTTTTTAGGAAAGCGGAAATCAGGAAAAACCCATTAAATAAACTATATGTTTTTTTTTGGGTCTAGTTTTCAAATTTTCCACCTCCCGATGCTGTATCTTCATTCTTGGCGGAGTTATGGCCAAAAAACTAATCAAGGTTTCATAAGGACCACCGATTTTGGCTGATGATCATGGAAACTACATAAAAAATTGTGAAAAATGATGTTGATCCTGCTTCGATATCACTAATATTTGACGAGATATATTAGAACAAAGTTACAATTTTATCTTATTCTTGATCGGTTTTCAATATTAATTTTCCACCAGAAATACACCAGTTTTGGGAGGTCCTCTGACTGCAAAAAATGTTATTTGTGACGCTAAGAACAAAAATAATAATAATTGAATATTTAAAAAAATGTAGAGTAATGTAACGGTTGTGGGAGAATCAGGATAAATTTGTATTATCATCAAATAAAAGCAACCATCACATCAGTTTAATGTACCCCGTTGATTACGGTAAGAATATCTTGCCAGAGTGTTGGTCTAGTGGTCAAGAGCGTGGCTTTGTAAGTGGGAGATCTCCAGTTCGAATCCCGCGTATGCAGTCATTCTTTTAATACTTAATACATCATAATACTTTTTTTAATAAAATGTAGCCAAGATATTCTAAAACGTTATTAGCGATTGGTGCATTTTAAATGGATCATCCTTTATATTAGGCGCCACGGTCGCCGAGCGGTTAGAGGCGAAGCTCGCAATATTTGTTTTTCCTATGTTCTATGCTCCTTATGTTGAAGCTTCCTTTAGAACAGCTTATATCAGATCCTAAGACCAACTACTGGAGCTAACTTGCTGGAAATCATTTCACTAAATCCTTCAACTCTGCGGAGACGCTCATTCCTGAAACTTTTAGATCGCTCTTGGTATAACTTTACAGTTTGATAGAAGTGCGAATTCAGAGATGTTAAACAGAATGAAGTCTAAAAGAAGTGAAAAAAAGCTTAAGAAAATTGAAATTCTGTAATCGGATTATCTTGAGGTGGAACTATATAACGCAGTATACTCTGTCAATATAGCTGTTGAGAGATAGAGTGTGGATTATCGTAGTTCTTCAGCTAGTGGTATTGACGTGGTTTAGGCCAGACATTGATGTAGTCGAACAATGAGAATAGTAAGGAGCATGACCTTTTTTTTTTTTCATTTTGTTTGTAACTACGAGATATTGTTTACGAGGAAGTATCCAAGCAGCAAGCGGTGGGTGTAGAAGAATGTGTTGCTAATTCAGTAGAACCAAGCGAGCCCATGGCTTCCACTTCTTGCTTGGCCACCATGTTCAATGGATAATCACAAGATTGCCGTGACTGAATCAACGCCGGCAAAACTCGCTCGCATATTGACACAAACTACCAACATACTCTCCTCATACATACTCGTACATGTGCAGATGTCTTGTCTTCCCTTCTATTCAATAATTCAAAACTTAGTTACCATCTTCAATTCTTTACTCTATCTTACGACTCATGAGAAGAAAATTCTTTTTTTTTTTTTTTAAAAAAAATAAGATTTCCGATTTACAGTATATAACCATAATGTCCGCGTACAAAATAGTGATTTTTTACAAATTACTAAATGTTTGTGTGTATATTCGTATCGCCATAAGTTCCGATTTGGTTTATCCAATTAGTTGCATCGTGCAAACACGTCATTTTGGTTTTGGTTAAAATGAGTGAACCGGAAGTACCGGCAAATGGTTACACACACACAAGCGCATTGTATATATTTATATACAATAAATATTGAAAATGTAGTTAGGTTGGCAGTGTTGGATAATATATTTTGATTTTATTCGTCGTAGCACCTAGTTTTAATTGTATCTCTGACTAGTTTCGGACTTCCTTCCATAATCAGAGGTGCATTAATCAGTTTGATGTAGAGATTTTTTAGTACACTTATGTTTCTGTATGGCAGTACTCTAGCTGACTACGAGGGTCGTTTGAAAAGTCCGTGCAAAAATAAAAACTACTTAATTTTTTGGGGTAAACCTTTTTTATTTTTCAACATATTCTCCTTTTAGGCTTATACACTTCGTCCAACGCTGCTCTAGTTTGTTGATCCCTTCCGAATAATAGGATTTGTCCAAGTCTGAAAAATAGCCATTCGTTTCTGCAATCACCTCCTCGTTTGAATAAAATCTTTTTCCAGCCAGCAATTTCTTCATATTAGGGAACAAATAGTAATCCGAGGGAGCCAAGTCTGGAGAATAGGGGGGATGTGAAACGAGTTGGAACCCTATTTCCATTAATTTTGCGACCACAACTGCTGAGGTGTGAGCTGGTGCGTTGTCGTGATGGAAAAGGACTTTTTTGTGGGCCAATCGTAGGCGTTTTTCTTGCAGCTCGGTTTTCAAACGGTCCAATAACGATGAATAATATGCACCTGTAATAGTTTTACCCTTTTCCAGATAGTCGATGAGGATTATTCCTTGCGAATCCCAAAAGACAGTCGCCATAATCTTTCCGGCCGAAGGAACGGTCTTCGCCTTTTTTGGCGCAGATTCCCCCTTGGTAACCCATTGTTTAGATTGTTCTTTGGTCTCAGGTGTGTAGTGATGTATCCATGTTTCATCCACAGTGACGAAACGACGTTTAAAGTCCTGCGGATTCTTCTGGAACAGCTGCAAACCGTCCTTGCAACACTTCACACGATTTCGTTTTTGTCAAGCGTGAGCAATCGCAGCACCCATCTTGCGGATAGCTTTGTCATGTCCAAATGTTGATGCAAAATATTATGTACCCGTTCATTCGAGATGCCCACAGCACTAGCAATCTCACGCACCTTCACTCTTCTATCATCCATCACCATATCATGGATTTTATCAATGATTTCTGGAGTAGTAACCTCAACAGGGCGTCCAGAACGTTCAGCGTCACTTCTGCCCATATGGCCACTCCGAAAATTTTGAAACCACTTATAAACTGTGCTAATCGAAGGTGCAGAGTCACCATAATGTTTATCAAGCTTCTCTTTAGTCTCCTGAGGCGTTTTGCCTTTCATAAAGTAGTGTTTAATCAACACACAAAATTCGTTTTCGTCCATTTTTTGAAAATCACTCGATTTCTTCGATTCAAACGAATGCCAAACACAAAGAAATAGACCGATCTGGCTGAAACTTGGTGTGTGTTCTTCCAAAAGATGCTGCTAACTAAACATAACCTCGATACGCGCCAGTGGTGCTATCTCTCTGACTTTGCACGGACTTTTGAAACGACCCTCGTAAGTTAAGGAAGTTACTTGGTGGGTTTCTTTCATACTCTAACCCATGCTCTGGCTGAGACGGTATTTTTATCTTGAAATTATATAGATTTTGACATCTGCATTGTTTTAATTCAATAATAATGATAATAATAATAATAAGGGAAGGGATTAGCTATGTGGTTAGCATACTGGACTCCCACGCGGAGGTCCCGGGTTCGAATCCAGCAGCTGACCCTTAGATTTTCTCTTCCTAGGAGCTTCTTACAGCTCACTGTCCGGTGATGGACAGTGTTGTCTGTAACGAGAGAACACTGTCCGGAGGCCGGCAGTGCACTGGAAAAAGCTCCGGGCGCTAATAACCTCAGCTGTTGATGCGCCAAAAAAAAAAAAAAAAAAAAAAAAAAAAAAAAAAAAAAAATAAGGGAAGGGATTAGCTATGAAGTTAGCATACTGGACTCCCACGCGGAGGTCCCAGGTTCGAATCCAGCTACTGACTCTTAGATTTTCTCTTCCTAGGAGCTTCTTACAGCTCACTGTCCGGTGATAAAACAGTGTAGTCTGTAAAGAGAGAGAACACTGTCCGGAGGCCGGCAGTGCACTGAAAAAAGCTCCGGGCGCTAATAACCTTAGCTGTTGATGTTCTCAGAGAACCCAAACTAAATATCAAAATAATCAAACATTCCTTATTGATTAAGAACTAAAGTTTAGTCCAATCGCCTCATGATTATAGAGAGAACAATAGTGTCTATTTTCATCCCTGTTTACACTAAAATCTAAGTTAAACAGTGTGCCTCTCAGCTTCATTATTGCATTAATAAATTTCAATCTGTGTTCATCATTAATATACCCGTTTTCCCCTAAATCCAACTCTAATTCTTTGTAAATACAAATGGTATTTAGCGCTATTTGCTTTCCGTATCAGATTATCTCTAAATTCTGATTTTATTGTTAACATCAATTCATTATTAGATTATTTGATTTTATTTACTGAAATGTAATTGATCCTGGGCTGTGCCATGTTTCTTACACAGATCGAGATAATCTTTGTACCAAAACAATTTCTTTCTTATCACTTCCCACGCTAAAATATAGGGGGCCATGAATTTGTACATAATTATAGTGTAAATTAAACATGAAACCGAAGATCGGGTCGTCACTGTTGGTCTCTTAAGTACAATGTGTAGTTTGGCGTGTCACTTGGCAGCATAAACAATTTCTTTTTAAAAAAAATATGTAAATTTTCTCCACCTGTTAATTCAATTCCGAGTTTGCTCTTATAAACTGAGAGTTGAAAGTCTTTTTATTATGTACGAGGGTCATTCAATAAGTAACGAGACAAATTACTACTGCTCAAAAACAGCTAAATTGATCCGTATGAAACTTTCAGGACATAAAGTTGGCAACCTTGCGATGACATCTGATCAGCTGTTCAATTATATTTTGTAAACGTAACCTCAAATTTACTCAGTTAACGATGGCGAGTCCGCTCGAGTATCGCACCGTGGAAGAACAACATGCCGTGATCAGATTTTTAGTCGCGGAAGTTGAGAAAGGTAGTAAAATCCACAAAAGAATGTTAAAAGTGTACGGAGACAATTGTTTGAATCGTTCGAACGTTTTCAAATGGGTAGAACAGTTTCAAAGTGGCCGTACAAAAGTTTCTGACGAGCAACGCAGTGGACGACCGATCGAAGTTGGGACTTCCTCTCTCGAATCTCGGATTGACGCGTTAATTCGGGACAATAGGCGTATCACCGTTGAACTGATAAGTGAAAAAGTAAACGCGAGTGTTGGAACTGTCCATAACATTATTCACAACAAGCTGCAGTACAAGAAAACCTGTGCGAGATGGGTGCCCAGACAACTCACGGACGCTCACAAAGAAACCCGGCTTCAAATCAATCAACAGTTGAAAAATCGATATTCGACTGAAGGAGAAGGTTTTTTCAAAAGAATTGTAACGTGTGATGAAACATGGATCCACCACTATGAGCCAGAGTCAAAACGACAGAGCCTTGAGTGGAAGCATACGACTTTTCCCATTCGGTAAAAATTCAGGACCCAGCCATCTGCCGGTAAGGTCATGCTTACAGTATTCTGGGATTTTCAGGGGCCAATTTATTGTGATTTTCTTGAAGGCCAAAGAACAATCAACAGCCAGTACTACAGTGACATGCTGGAAAACAAGATAAGACCTGCAATTCGAACGAAACGCCGTGGGCTCTTGACTGAAGGCGTGATTTTGCTTCATGACAACGCCCGTCCACATACGGCACAGCTGACGAAAGAAAAACTTCAGAAACTGGGATGGGAGATCCTTCCACATCCCCCCTAAAGCCCCGACCTCGCCCCATCAGACTTCCATCAGTTTGGACCCCTTAAAGATGGTCTACGAGGGATACATTTTCGATCCAATGAAGAGGTAAAAAATCAGGTGCAAAAGTGGCTTCGAGATCAACCCAAAGAATTTTATGCCAAGGGCATTTACAAATTAGCAGAAAGATGGGACAAGTGTATAAGTGTTGCTGGGGACTATGTTGAAAAGTAACCAAAGTTTTGTACTGATTCAATAAACCGTTTTTGAGCAATAATAATTTGTCTCGTTACTTATTGAATGACCCTCCGTATTTCCGATAATAATTCAGTACGAAGTATCAGAGACAAAGTTTTTTGAACTCATGGAAGTTTAATTCTATTAAAAAATTTCTTGTTTTCAAAAATAACAGTTGGTACAACTGAAGAAATATTTAAGTGGCAGTCGCACATGTCACCGCACTTATCCCCCACCACTATCATCACATTTACATATTCACATATATATATGTAACCCTTCCTTTGTCTCGTGAACTGTTATGCAGTGTGCATATCTAATATTTACCATGGGACGGGGGTGCTGGGAGATGGACCTAGTTATTTATCATATGTGCCGGAGGAGATGACACCTTAACTCTCCCTCTCTCGTTGCCTCCCTCCACTGGTGTACTGGCCGCGTCACATTTTCTTATTCGGACAATTGCGAGTTATTATTAGATTTCCGTGTCACGTGTGTATGTATGTACTATGTGATACATTCTTAATACTGTAACTCTTTCAAACAGTACCATAACCCATGTAATAAATATCTTATAAAACTAAGGCAATTCAAATGTTCTACGAGTTGAATGCTTTCTAACTTAAAACCGGTTTCTTTTCGCCGGAAGTGGGAAACTAACTAATAGTACTCTTCAAGTCAGCTGTGAGTCAGCCACTTCTACCAACCCATTGACTTACGCTGATATCTCCCAAAGGAAGTATACTTGGACCTCTTTTCTATCCTTGGCTGATAGCATCACCATCCTTTCATCGAACTCTGATCCTAAGGACTGCCCTTCACAGATTAAAAGGAATTAGGGATTTGAACGCAAAAAAAAAATGCCCTTAGGACTCAGCTTTAATACTTAGGCCTTCTTGTGTCCTTCAATCAAACTTTACTCAATACCACTTCCTGTGCAGATTTGGGGTTCGCTATCTTATCATGTTCATTGATAAAAGACTAACTTGAACGTTCACACTAAACTTAATGGAGCTGAAGGAATCGGTTATTTTTTATTTTATTTTAGCATCGTCTAGGAGCTTATCACTAGAATATCACTCTCCATTCTTACTTATACATACATTCGCTTCACACATTCATCCCTCTACTATATACTGTTATTTACATAAACCTTACAACTAATGGATGGATCAGTACTCTATATTCTTGCCATCCTTATAACTTAACCGAAATTAAAATCACCGTAATCCTTCTCTAATCATTTTCTTCCATTCATTCTATAACTTTTAAATACATTCATATTTCTTTGCTAGCTCAGCTACAGATTTAAGCACATAGATGGTGGTGGAGAATATTATGTCTTCGTAGCGAAATGGTGCATCTAAATACCTGTATATATCGTCAAACATTCGTTTCCTTTCTACCACATAACGTGGACATATCATTATTATATGTTTGAAATCCTCTTCCTCATTGCACTCTACGTGTATACTCATCCTCATTGTTGATCTTGTGTAGATACGATCCACACACCGCGTGGTTCGCTCTCAGCCTGCTTATTGTCGTAACAACCCATTTATTAGTGACAGATCCCTTAAACCATAGTTATCAAATTGAAATTCCTACATTGACAGGTTTCTTATCACGTTTTGTTTTTTTCCGTTCGATTAGACCAAAAAGATTTGCTTTTTCCGCCGCCATTTGCAAGGTAATCAATAAAAAAGAATCCCTTTGCATCCTAGAAAACTCTAGAGATGACCTTTCCCTTAACATGAGAAATCGACTTTGTGTCTTATATAATATTAAAGAAGGATAGAATATGTTGCTAAAATTATTGAGGTAAACATTCAACAAACCAGTCCTATTTTACCGAATAAATTTATCATTTTCTCTCTATTTATTTGGACAGTGGCTGTTCACATTTCTGGACATTTAAACATCGTATTTATACATTATCTATTCGTAGATCTATCTGTAAGTTATTTATCGAGGAGAATTCTTTCTTCGGGAGTGTCTGAGGATGGAGAGATTGAACTTAATCTTCTTTATTGTCCTATCGGTCCTTTCCAAGCTAGATAACGAGGTACATCTGTGAAGTAAAATTGTGAAAAGAAATCTAGAGTCCCAAAGCTCTAAAGTCCCAGATCTTTGCCATGCCCGACAAATTCCTCTCCAAGTATCTTTGTCTTCAGCTATTCATCTCCATTCCAGTCATTTCGATTTCACAGACAGATCTTCTTCTAATACATTACCCCTTGAGTTCTAAAGAGAATTTGGAGCATTTTCCAAGTGGATCTGTAAAGAAGTTTTGCACTTTTGGTCATTGGTTGTTTTTTAAATCTTCAAGTGAGGATCCCAAGATTGTGCACCATCTCTGTACAAGGAAGAGGATTGCTGTTAAGAGAAGACAGTTGTCCCGCTGGAGAGTAAACGTCGCATTTCTGTAGATTCATTTTAACCAGTTAAGCGCGTTTGACGTCAAACCAAATCTCTATTACGGTGCGTTCGACGTGTATACTCGTTATGAAAAATATAAAATTGCCATTAACTATAAAAACTAGAAATTTTAATCAAATACAATTAGAATATTATTTGGTAAGATGTTTTCTTTATCTTACCAATAGAATTTTATACGGAGGGGGCTGGAGGGAGTCAGCCAAATGATAAGTGGTTGGTACATGTTTGGTCTCCGCATTAGAGATTGGGGAATTACGCGCACAAATAGAAGCTCTCAACCCTTGTGCAATGCCGTTTTTACCTTAGATTGAGCATGATTTCATTTTGCACAGAATTCAAAGCGCTTTTCTTCCTTGTAAACGCTGTTGCGTCCCTAGTTAATTAGGCAATGCATACTTGAAACGGTGCAAGATGGTTTGAATGAGCACAGAACGCTCTGTAATCTGTTAGCCACAGAAATTGCAGAAAAAGTCGCTTGCAGTGACTATTACGAGACGTTGTAAACGTTTGATTGTTTTTGCCCTGCGTTCGACGTGTATACACATCTTTGTCGTAATTTTAATACCGCTCACTGTGGGGGGTTTTTAAAACTAAGTTCCGCGCTTAACTGGTTAATTCTCCAATTCTTGGTCCAAGATTCTATCCCGAATAATAACCATTTTAATGAATTTATAGGTTGAGTTGAGGTTGCCGGACTTAAGAAAAATATTTTTTTTCTGCAAAAAAATGCAAAACTTCTCAGATTTGACATTGCAATAACAAAATACTGAACCTAAGTAACACACTAGTCTTAAAAAATCTTTTTTCCCTTATTTTTTGTTAAACACAACAAAAGAGGGAAATTTTTTGCTTTATTTAACGGTGTAACATTGTCACCAACATGAATAGTTTGGCCAACATAACCTGTACACATTCATACACATACTATAACAATAATAATAAGAAAACCTTTTCTTGTTTTTTTACATTTAGGCTATAGAAAAAAGAATTTCATTCATGTGTGTTTATTTCTTTTCTAAGTAAAGATGTCATTGTTTATTTTTTGGTATTTTGAAGTTAAAAACTTATTTTTCCACTTTTTTGCGTTTTTAAAACACATTTATTTACAATGTAAGTTTTAGCATACTTTTTATATCATTTGAAATTTCACTTTTTATATTGGTCTATTGGATACTTTAAATGGAACTTTACCATTACTTTGTTTCTCAAGAACAGTTTGCTTCTTTTTGCTTTCACTTATTTTGCTCTTCATTATTTTTAGTGACTGATTCATAGTTTCAATAGGATGAAAAAATAATTGCCGTTTCAGTCGTGATCTATGTGTATTAGGCCGAGCTTTCGACCTAGGGAGTAGGTCCATCTTCAGGGCTAGTTTACAAATTAATATTTTTACATTACAGGGTTGGTGTGTCTTCTGTCTTGTCTGTTCATGGACTGTGTGTGATCGGTCCTCACAACCATACACATATCACGCACATACCGATCACACTCAGTCCATGAACAGACAAGATAGAAGACACACCAATCCTGTAATGTAAAATATTACTTTGTAAACTAGCCCTGAAGATGACCTAGTCCATAGGTCGAAAGCTCGGCAGAATAAATGTATCACGGACTGAAATGGCAATTATTTTTTCATCCTATATTCATTTATTTATTTTTTTGCTTCAATTGTTTGCCGGAAGAGTCTAAAATATTCCTTCTAATTCGTACTTTTAATGGAAGGTTTTGTTTGTTTATGACAATTTTCTTCTTATTTTAATCGATAAGAACTTAATCGATAAATTTGAAAATGAATGCACAATACCTCGTTAGTGCAAATATAAACAAAAAAACAATAAAAAATGGGTGCATAACAGGTCACATAATCGCTGTAGAAAACGTTTTATATCAACAACTACTTGCCGAGGAGGTCCATTATTGTTGATCGCAGACTTCTTAAAAGGCTACTTTATTGACTTGGCAAAGCGTGGGCTGAAAGGAAACGGCGATAAACTTATTGTGTTAGTAGCGTTGGTATGACTGCAGGGTTGGTGGTTTTCATACTTTGTCCAGGAGCCTCTATCTAGGCTCCTTATAGTAATAAAAACAGATCGGAAGAGACCTGGGTATTACGTTAGACCAGAGGTCGCTAAATTCGACCAGAGGTCTATTTAACAAAAGTAGGGGTCGATCTGAGCCAGGGGGGGTCGATTGGGGGTTCTTATTTATAATTACTTATTATTTAATAAATATTAAGGTATTTAAATTTCAACATTAAGATATTTTTCATAAAACTATTGTTACACAATGTAAAATTACTTTAATAATAATGTTTAAAATCATAAAATAAATATACCAACACAGTACCTAATTTTTAATAGATAGTTTTTTATTTTCTTTAACTGAAAATTACTTTTATGGGGGGGGTCGATGGAAATTTCGAAAAATTATATAGGGGGGTCCATGATCAAAAAAAGTTTGGCGACCCGTGCGTTAGACTGTCCGGTTCTTTTAGGCGAAGGATTTGTGGTAAACCCTCAAAGTAAAGTAAAGTTATCGCCTATTTTTTTTAAAGCGACGTTTAATCCAACTACCATATTAGGTGTCGTGGACGGGACCGGAAGCTCATACTTTACTATACACAAATTTTGTCTAACAAATAAAAAGTAGCCGAACGCGTGATTCGTACTGGGGGATCTCTCACTTACAAAGCCACGCTCTTGACCACTAGACCAACACCCGCCCCACGTCATATTACCTAACCTAATCGAGTGCATACTGAAGTTAGAGAATGTCCATGTAATTGTTTCACACCATTTTCCGTTTTGTTTCCAAAGTTTGTAAATTTTCGAGAAGTTTTCAAGTAAGTTAATCAAATCAGGGACGCCTTACTTTCTATTGTAAATACATTTAGTTACACAATTTACTACAATGTGCGCGTGTTGTGGCAGTGAACTTCCTATGATACACGTGTCCCCCTCTTCCTATACTATATGCCACGTGTCCTTTTAAACCCTTCTTCAATTTATTCTCTCGTGTTTTTTTATCCTATTTTGTAACCAACTCTTGTTAGTAACAGTACAGTGCCACTAGTATGGAGAGCATGCTGATTAAGGGGAGAGTGTCCCCTGCGTTCCTAATTTAAGGTTATAATCAAGGGTACCTACTGTGGGGAATCGGAAATGACGTGGATGGTTTTATATCACTTGATGGGGAAATTTAATGTTGGTTTTTACAATCCTGGTGTGTTTTATTGTCTTCTTCTTTTGTACACTTGTGATATCTGATTGTAGTATTAAGTAATTTCTGTCACACCAGCTCACCACTCAGTAGGGGATATTCTAATTCTGATTTTATCCTTTACTGAGATTTAGTCATCAAGATAAGCACAGAATCCTAGATCTATTTTCCTTTTTTTATGACCGAATATTTTGAAAGAAGTCCACTAAATTTTACAACCACCATTAAAAATAAGAAGTAGAACAATAAAATAATATTATTCTAGTAATAAAAACAAATGAAATTTCATTAATAAAAGATGGTTTGTAGTTCTGTTTTAGCGTGACATGGTTTAACAATTTTGATTGTTTGAGACACTGAACTGGAATGCGCCTGAGTATTTAAATTCTACTCAGCCAGTTTCACTTCTTTACATCGATAAGAATCGATATGAGAAATAGAGGAATTGAGTTAGATTTATTCATGACTTGTGAGTTCTGAGCTTGATCGACTGTACCTTAAACTAGTAGAGGCCTTATTACGCTATTTACGTAATTACATTTTTTTTTTGTGTGAATCTCCTTAACAAAAACTTACATTTTAAACTGTAAGTTTTTGTTAAGGATAATTTATTAGGAACAAAATAATTTGTTTTTACAAGTTATAATGATTTATACAACAAAGAACATTTTTACTATTTATAAAAAGATGTGTTAAATTTTCAATTTTGAAAACTTCCCTCTTCGAAATTGTTTGCAACCAAATGAAATTTCAAATGTTGGAACGTAAAGTGACGACGATCTGGGCGTAAGATGGACTTCTAACGACTAAAAGATCGTTCAACATCTACAGATGTTATAGGTGCCTTGCTGAAAGAAGTTATCTCGTTGGTTGTAAAGGGTACACGATGTTCTGAGGTGACTTCTGTTCCACTGATAATATCAGAAATCTGGCAGATGGTCTCCCACCCTTTGTTCTTGCTCAGTACTTCTACCAGTTTTGATCTGATCAGATCTCCCTTACTCCCAGGTATTCCTTCCACCTTTTCGATGACTTTTTTTAACGTTGGACACGTTTTCTGTCCGTCGAACATTTTGGGACTCAAGTTGGGTAATGGCTTGTGCAAGAAATACGCAATTGTCAGAAATGAATGCAAGGTCGTTCCTTAAATTAGGTTTCTCGAATAAAGACTTGGCTGTATTTATCGCTACTGCTTCGTCTTCGAGATGTGAAAGGACATTCTTGATTTTATTGTAGTTTTCATAGTAATACTGAGCTGCTTCCAGCCAAGTACCCCATCTTGCCAATATTGGTTCTGGTGGAAGGCACAAGTCTGGATAGAGATCTTTTAGCATTTTAATGCGACTTGGTGCTTTTAAAAACACTTTTTTTAACCATTGTGATTCATAGTCTGTGGTTCACAGTTCCTGTCAACCACCTCCCAATTATGAAAATATGCCCAAAATGAAAAATATGTACATATTTTGATTAAATATGTAGAAATATTTATTTATTTTAATCAAATATGTATAAATATGCGATAACATCCAAATATGTGGAAATATGTGAAATAAAAGTAGGCTCAAACGGCTTAAAAAGTGTCAGTATGAATACTTCTAGTTCAAAAACGTTTGTAAATTGCCTAGAAAAAAAATATGTAAATACATACGAATCCGTTCCCTACTTATAACGCAAAATGCGTTGATTGCAACTAAATAAATGATTTAATAAATAAATCTTTTTGCTCGTTCTCTAGGGGGCCTCAAAATGGCGAAAACACACAATCACCATTACAATACCACTCTCTTATGAGTAGAATAAGAAAACAAAATTCCACATTTTTTCCAATACTATACATTTTAAATTTATTTTCTATTTTCAAGGCAGAATATTGAGCTACATTTATATTCATGGACATGCGTCACCATTGTTAACATACGCACATACAAATGCTACGGACGATTTGACAAAAAACAATAAAGCGGTGGTTACAAGTCCGAGAGACGACCAGAGTTCTAACCCATTGTATGGCGCCTGTGTACAATAATACCACCAGACTTCTAGAAAATAGTTTCAGTAGAATTCTGTAACCTCTAAAACTGTTCATAACTGTTGGCCTCTCGTAAAATTATAACCTACCAGCTAGCTTGTTGGTCTTCAAGGGTCTAAACTGTGGCGCCAGCAAGTCCTTGTTATTCTGTTTGTTCACTATTTTTGTTTGTTTGTTTTTGAAAAGGAAGAATAAAACAGTAATTTAGGTTAAACTATAATTCTTGCTAACAAATCAATTTTGGGATCCCATAATCTGTAAAAATAATCAATCAAAGATTATGGGATCCCTAAATAGATTTTTTAAAAAAAATATTCAATTATTTTTCCACCCCAATTACAACTTTTATTCCACACGGTAATGCGCAAGTTTAAATCCAGGTTTACCAAATTTTCTCCACATTTAATTAATTATCATTAACATTAAAATTAGATAAAACACGAAGAGTTATGTTTTCGCGCGAACAGATAATCTTGCTTTAAAGCAGCATTCTGTGTGAACACTGAGTCGATATTCTCGTTATTTTTCAACGTTAATACCACTGGTGCTGATAACTTACACCAAAAAATATGAACAGTAATAATAATTTTTATCAGTAACTATAAAATAAATCTCAAAATCATTAGATCTGGTTTGATGCAAAAAATTACAGTTATAAAGGAGGATTAGCCCTAGATTATAAAAAAAAATTGGGAATTTTATCTTTTATAGAAACAGAGAAAAAAATTGACAAAGTTGGGTGTTTTTCTTCAACGTTACGCTTGTTCGTGCAGTTTTTGACGATCAATCCTTAAACAGCTGTTCTAATTAATTAATAGCTGTTCAATTAATCAAATTTGAAAAAGAAAATAAAATAAAAACGATAAATAGATAAATAAACCACATTATAAAAAATATTTACTATGAAGTACCAAAAGTAAATCTACATTTTACCTCCGTAACAGTTAGGGGCACACTTAGGATGGGATAAGGATAAGATCTGCAGGGGAAAGAATAAGGATAGAAAAACCTGCAGCTAACTGGGAGATTCCTGCCAAAATAAAGATTTACTATAGGATGAAAAAATAATTGCTATTTCAGTCGTGATAGATTTATTCTGCCGAGCTTTCGACCTAGGGACTGAGGTCATCTTCAGGGCTAGCTTACAAAGTAATATTTTACATCATTAGAGGGTTGGTGTGTCTTCTGTCTTGGCTGTTCATGGACTGTGTCTGACACCAACCCTGTAATGTAAAAATATTACTTTGTAAACTAGCCCTGAAGATGACCCTAGTCCCTAGGTCGAAAGCTCGGCAGAATAAATGTATCACGGACTGAAATGGCAATTATTTTTTTCATCCTATTGAAACTATGAATCAGTCAACAAAAAGAATGAACAGCAATAAAGATTTACCGTGTACGGAGAATTTAGTAAATAATCTTCAGCCTCTTTGGCATTTCGTGATCTCCATTTTGGGGGAGAATTTTCTTCTTTTCTACATTCCTAGTATATAGTACACTTTTATCTAGTTTGGACGCAACAAATTTCCCATTTTCACCATTTACTAAAGAAAGTAGGTCAAACATTAATGGTATTTATTTTCTATTTATTTCTAGGGGAAAATAGTGTTTAAGAGTAACTTGTTTTTCTTTTTACATTTAATATTATTTGTTGGCAGTTTTCTGTACTATTTACTAGGTTATCTCAGCCACATATACTTCTTTAACATACTTATTTGAAGCTGCATACCTTTTCATCTGGTAGTACTGACCAATTTTCTTTGTAATATTAAATCCAATAACATTTTTAACTCGTAAAAATTATTCTCTTTTCAAAAAAGACACTTTAATGGAAAAGACAATGATTCCTTTTAAGGAAAACTAAATGGCCTATGAGGAAGAAATATTATGGCCAATTTCAGTCATAATTTTGTATTAAAACTGTCCCGGTGGGACAGTTGTCTAAGGGGTTGATCGTCAAAAACTGCACCGAAAAAGCGTAACGTTGACAATTTTTTGTAACGTAACGTTAACACCCAACTTTGACAATTTTTTTCTCTTTTCCTATAAAAGATAAAATTACCAAATTTTCTTTAAAATATAAGTAAAATCCTCCTTTGTGACTGTAGTTTTATTGCAACAACCTAGATCTAATAGATTTCGAGAAATAAGTTGCTGAAAATGGGTAAAAACGGCTTTTTCAAAAATTGTTCTTCTTCTTCTTCTTGTTCTTGTTACCTTTTTTTGTAAACAACGTAGCGCCTAAACGCGTGAACCGATTTTCATGAATGAGGTGTCATTCGATTCGGAATTTTATGTAAATATGCCTTTTGGGGGTCCCGTCGCTATACATCGAATGGGAGAGGAGTTAGCGCCATGTATTTATATTAATACCAAGTTTTCGGTCTTGGGACTCGGTCATTGTCAGGGCCTTATTGCTTGTAGACAATAATAATAACTTTTTTTTTAAATTTTTAACATCAAAGTTTGGTGTCTTTTCTATCCGGACAGTTTTAGGTACTTTGTCTAGACTATCTCAGGACAATAAGCACAAACAATAGCCAAATCGAATGCATAGTCATTAAATTGTCTAATTTAAGGTTTTCAGAATGGTTGTTCCATTGATAGCGAACCAGTGTTGAGGGATTTTTTGAATCAGCTTATCTTTACAGCCATCATTAAACTGTATATCCCCCTTTTTTTTGAGAACTTTTTGGTCTGAGCATCCACCTACTGGATACCAATATGGGATTTCAACCAGCCAAAATAAATCCTAATTCGATTTCCGCTTAGAATCTCTACTGTAGTTTATATTTTCATAATTTTTTAAATTCTAATTAAAGTAAAATTTTAGCTGTGTCAAGGCGGCGTTCATGTAATCTAAAATGTATTTTTTCAGCACCCATTTAATATATTTTCAAGCTTGGCTTAAATGACCAGTTTTGCGTCCATCTGTGCCTTGTTAGGCGATTGTAAATCCGTTAAATTGGTTTTCAATACTCGTACGGTTCTGCGGATTTATTATTTCTAATTATCTATCATGCACTATATTTTCTTATCTACTATCTAATCGCTGACGAGCATGCGCACTCCCTAAAAGGCAAATATTTTGAATCGAATTCATTGATGTAAATAGGTTCACTCATTGATAATTTTAACGATTGCAGTACTTCCTCTTAGTAGGTGTAAGAGCATGATGGCACTTCACAGCCACGTAGAGGAGCTTTAACCACTTCTTCGTGGTAAATTTTATCCAAATCGAACTAAGCGTAATAGAAATATTGGTAATAATAGTTTTAGAAAAGGCCTTACTTTGGGTGGGGCAAACTCCCCTCCTTATGAGTCATAGCGACTAGACTTTTAAAGTGCAAATCTGTACAAAATTTCGATTTGAATGACACTTCAATGGAGGTTTAGTGCAGAAGTGATTTATTCAAAATGATCACGTACCATCCTATTTTTGTGTTTTTAAATTTATAATTCTATCTAAATTTAGGTCACAGGTTACCGAGGTATGTAAACATTGGGTCGCTTCTGTTTTGTATAATTCGAAATTAACTTAATTTTCAATTGAGTTGTTATTAACTTAGGCAATAGCATTAGTTTGGGGGAAAACAAACAAAGTAAAATTGAAATCAATATTTAATTTTTGTGTAAAAAAGCAGGAGTAAGTTCAACAAAATGGAGATTAATAAATTAAATTAATCAATATTTATCAGGGGACCGAATAAATTTGTTTAAATACCAGCCAATCTCTGCCGTTCAGATAATCGATTAGTTGCAACATACTTGATAACCCTTTATCAAAATACCTTGTGATTCGCTCTCAGAATACGGTAAACCTCTATAAAATGATCTACTGGCTCTCATATTACACGTGGAACAGTAATGGCCGCGCTTTCAACCCCTGTTACCATGTAATTTAATTCCAGAAGCTGCTTCTCTTGCTTTCAGCGTGTTTCTCATCAAATAAGCATCATTGTCTGTAGACTTTGAATGGTTATCTGAGCTTGATTTCCCAAGTCTTTGTTTTTAGACTATTTAGACCGCCTGATTTTAGTTAAACTCTTGTTTTATTCGCTCATGCCATCAATCTAGTCTACGCTCTATTCATAACTTGTGATGAGTAAATGTTTATTAGCATTTATTAAGCCGTAATATATACTGCATTTTTATATTAACGAAAAACATGTAATGAATGAAAATGGCCAGCATAGGGTCTATGACGTGAAATAAAATGTGAAAAATATTAATGAAAACTTAATGCAGTAAAATTGTACTTAAATGATATCAATTGTTATAAAAGTACAATGGATTCTTATTTGTTTTTAATATCTTCTGCAAGGATGCATGAAGATACTGTTCACAGGGGAATGTTCTCAGGAAACCAAATAGTAAGAGAAATCTGTTTATAAAAATGGCGAAATATTAAAACAAACATAAAACATGTTTTTTTCAAAACGTTTTCTAAATTGCTGAAATTATTACGAGCTGTAGTATAAGTGAAATGATGGGTACTTGTTGATTTGTGTTCCTTTTGTCGTTTAATCAAACCTTATACTTAATTTTTGGCGCCACGGTAGCCGAGCGGCTAGAGGCGAGACCTGTAAAGCTAATATGTATTGTGGTAACTGGGTTCGATTCCCCGGTCTTAGGCCTTGGGTTTTATTTACTGGTTAATATGAGAAATGTGTAGTAAAGTATGTTTGCTAGTCACCTTCGTCCACGTCACCTAATTTGGCAGTTGGACGTAAAGCCCGCCTGAAAAAAATAGGCAATTACGTTACTTACTTAACTTTTTAAACTGGTAAGTTTTTGTTAAGGAGATTCATATCATGTGATGAATTATCACCCCATTGGTGGCTCTCAAATGAATCAGTTATTGCTCTTTACCGCTAAGTAATTTACGAGACCAACGCCCGTCTCTATCAACGGCCAGGGTTGTCTGGAAGTGTGAAAGAAGAAGTTCTTGTATCGCGCGTTGATTATATCTTACTTGAAAGGTACTTATAGATCGGTGAATGGTTCTGTTAGATCTGTAGTTTGGAACATTAGTATCTGGAGTCGATGATAGTTGTTGGTATGCTTGTCTGAAACCCACAGTTCTACTCCGTAAATCCAAATTGGTTTCTGTAGCGTGTTCTATTTAGAAGTACATTGTTGTGTAATGTCAATTTTGATGCTCTGTCCATGAGTCTAGCCAGTGCATAGCAGCGTTTTTTTGAGTGCTTTTCTTCTATGGTGGATTCCATGTCAAAAGTTTTTCCCACAAATAGTCCGAAGTATCGGACAGTGGGAAATGACAGTGACAGTACAAGGAAATGCAATCCAGTTTAAATAATTATTCTAACGTTTTCAAAGTTTCTTTTTAAAATAGTAATTTCATTAAAGACAATTTCATTTAACGACAGTCGGCCATATCTTAGACTTTTATTTTCCCTATCACCAAACATCTGCGGCTGGCGCTTACCGTAAAAGAAAAACCGTTAGCTTAAACTTAAAGAAAAACTTGTCTGTGGTATTTTGGTTTAACGTTTTATGACTATTTTGTGGTTTATCATATAAATTTGCTTATTACTTATTGTAAAACCTTCTTCTGACGTTCTCATCAATTATAGGCCTTTGGGAAGAGTCTTTAAAAATTATTGTTTCATATATTTTAATTATATACGAGGGTCGTTTGAAAAGTCCGTGCAAAAATACACTTCGTCATAGTCTCCTTTTAGGCTTACACACTTCGTCCAACGCTGCTCTAGTTTGTTGATCCCTTCCGAATAATAGGATTTGTCCAAGTCTGAAAAATAGCCATTCGTTTCTGCAATCACCTCCTCGTTTGAATAAAATCTTTTTCCCGCCAGCCATTTCTTCATATTGGGGAACAAATAGTAGTCCGAGGGAGCCAAGTCTGGAGAATAGGGGGGATGTGAAACGAATTGGAACCCTATTTCCATTAATTTTGCGACCACAACTGCTGAGGTGTGAGCTGGTGCGTTGTCGTGATGGAAAAGGACTTTTTTGTGGGCCAATCGTGGGCGTTTTTCTTGCAGCTCGGTTTTCAAACGGTCCAATAACGATGAATAATAAATATGCACCTGTAATAGTTTTACCCTTTTCCAGATAGTCGATGAGGATTATTCCTTGCGAATCCCAAAAGACAGTCGCCATAATCTTTCCGGCCGAAGGAACGGTGTTCGCCTTTTTTGGCGCAGATTCCCCCTTGGTAACCCATTGTTTAGATTGTTCTTTGGTCTCAGGAGTGTAGTGATGTATCCATGTTTCATCCACAGTGACGAAACGACGCTTAAAGTCCTGCGGATTCTTCTGGAACAGCTGCAAACCGTCCTTGCAACACTTCACACGATTTCGTTTTTGGTCAAGCGTGAGCAATCGCGGCACCCATCTGGCGGATAGCTTTGCCATGTCCAAATATTGTTGATGCAAAATATTATGTACCCGTTCATTCGAGATGCCCACAGCACTCTAGCAATCTAACGCACCTTCACTCTTCTGTCATCCATCACCATATCATGGATTTTATCAATGATTTCTCGTACAATATTTTCTACATTTTTAACATCAATGGTTGGTGTACCTTTTGCCCTGACTGTTCAACTTTTGGTGTCTAAAAGGTATTATTGTTATATTGAGTGTAAGCCCTGAAGATAACATAGTCCCTATGTCCGAAAGCTTGGCAAAAAATTAAGAAGGTTATGACTGAAATTGGAAATAATCATTTTAACTTTTGGATTAATGCATCAACATTTTTCTTCAGCTTAAGAAGTTTTTACCTCTTTAAAAGATTGATGGTTTTAATAGAAGAAACTTAGATGCTTTTATTGTACTTCATGTTGAGAGTACTACTTATATAACTAAAAAACTATCATATTTTAATGCCTATATTATTATACTATCATACTAAACTATAACATTCTAGATCACTGTTATTTCTGACTTATTTTACTCTAAGCAGTTTGTTTTCTTGACGTTTAGTTGCGCGACTATATTTGGGTGCATGGTCTCAGATATCGATTAGTGAACATGAATTGCATATTTATGTTACAAGAAAATCGCTCATTTCTATTCTCTGCACATATAAAACGCAGATCCCACGCTTACGTCATGCTTTAACTGTTTTTTTTTTTTTTTCTTTCATAATTTTATTCCGTCCCATGCATGGAATTTTATCATTAGATCAAAAAAACTGCATAATGCTTCACTAATGAAATTCTACCTTCATTTACATTTTTGCTGTTAATTTAGAACTGATTATATTAGAAATATTGAATTAAACTACAAGTTTTTGTTAAGATTTCCTCTTAGTATAAAAACCATTGAATAAAAAACCTAAACCGCGAAGTCAAACCCTGTACCGTAATATTTCTTTAGCTTTGCGAGCCTCGCCTCTATCCGATCTCAGCTATCTTGGCACCTGATAGATACTGTGATTATTAGGGTGGGTCAAAAAAATCGACTATTTTTTTTTTTACAAGTGCAACGGAAAAATGGGTTCCTAGACACCTTAAAAAAATTCCCACCAAATATGAGCTCTTAATTTTGAAGGGAAGATCCTCCGCATCGCAGTTTTTTATTTTTTTTTAGTCCAATAGAAAAAAATTCATACCTCTCTATTAATTGACTGTACAAAAAAATGTTTCGAATGAATTTTGTAGGAAATTTAATGCTCTACAAAAAAGGTACCTTATATTTTTTTCGTAAACCTCGCCATTTGAAAGATATAAAGGATTTAATTTTGATTATTTTATGACAAATTCCATTTTTGTTTATGAATTTTATAACTCGACAATAAATGACTTTTACGAAATGCAAAATACCAATTTTTGTTGGAAATTAACTGCTCTATAAAAATGGTTTCTTATGTTTTGGCGATAAAATTAACCGTTCAAAAGATATTCATCATCAAACTTTCATGTGTACGGATTTTAAAAGTTTTTGATTAGATATTCGAAAAATTTCAATTTAATTTATGATTTTTAAGAAAATTTACACGAATTTTAGTTGTTATCGATTGAGAAACGTCAAAATATTTTTTAAGTTTTTATTTATGTTTAAGTATATTTGTCTTTTTTTTTTTTTTTTTTTTTTTTTTTTTTTTTTTTAATGATTTAAGGCGCGTCAACATCTAAGGTTATTGGCGCCCGGAGCTTCTTTCAGTGCACTGCCGGCCTCCGGACAGTGTTCTCTCGTTACAGACAACACTGTCCATCACCGGACAGTGAGCTGTAAGATGCTCCTAGGAAGAGAAAATCTAAGGGTCAGCTGCTGGATTCGAACCCGGGACCTCCGCGTGGGAGTCCAGTATGCTAACCTCATAGCTAATCCCTTCCCTTATATTTGTCTCGATTTATTATCGACAATATCAAATAATGCTTTAAGTTCGTTCTGAAATTTTATTTCATTTTTGCATCGTCCTGATGATTTTTTTCGCGCAAAAGATTTTTGCAATTTCAACCATCGATTATGATAGCGAAGAATTTTTTTTATTACACTAGTCGATTCACTAGTCGGAATCTGGTTGTTTTTCCATAATTCAATAACTTGATCAGCTGCATTTTTGGCACTTTGTTTGACAGAACATTTCAAAACTTTGAGCTGATGAAAAAAAACACTCATAACCTCTTTCACTGTTGGTAACTTACGTTCTGAAAGTTTTTGCACAAGTTTTCCGATCAAATGAATTTCTTTATCCATATTTTCGATAAATATCAAGTTAATTCACGTAGTAACCACAATATTTGTAAATAATTAATCGATCGATCACATATACAAGACCATAAATTTTGGAAACACTAAAAATGCTGTAGAAATAAATGTATACAAACCAACGACAACATAACGATGAAGTAAAAAGTAGGTGGTGCTAGTTCAAAGTTCACAATTCAAACAGATGAAATAAAATACGAAACAAAAATTCTCTAGAGAAGAAATTTTCCCTAGGATCTCGTGATTTCTAATGATTAAAACTAAAATGTTTAGAATAAATGAAGAAAAATTTTGATAATTTTGAAAATAAAACTCAAATAATACTTATATTAATGACAAGAAATGAAATTTATAAATTAAATTGAAATTTTTCGAATATCTAATCAAAAACTTTTAAAATCCGTACACATGAAAGTTTGATGATGAATATCTTTTGAACGGTTAACTTTATCGCCAAAACATAAGACACCGATTTTATAGAGCAGTTAATTTCCAACAAATATTAGTATTTCGCATTTCGTAAAAGTCATTTATTGTCGAGGTATAAAATTCATAAACAAAAATGGAATTTGTCATAAAATAATCAAAATTAAATCCTTTATATCTTTCAAATGGCGAGGTTTACGAAAAAAATATAAGATACCTTTTTTGTAGAACATTAAATTTCCTACAAAATTTATTCGAAACATTTTTTTGTACAGTCAATTAATGGAGAGGTATGAATTTTTTTCTATTGGACTGAAAAAAAAATAAAAAACTGCGATGCGGAGGATCTTCCCTTCAAAATTAAGAGCTCATATTTGGTGGGAATTTTTTTAAGGTGTCTAGGAACCCATTTTTCCGTTGCACTTGTAAAAAAAAAATAGCCGATTTTTTTGACCCACCCTAGTGATTATTATTATTATCTCTTAATTATTTTGTTTTTACCTGTTAATATTTTCAATTTACTAATATTTTTCTTCAAATTTCGCTTAATTTTTCTTTTGTAATTCATTTACTTCTTCTTGTGATCAACTCCTGTAATTACAATTTTTAAAAAAGATCGCCACCTTTAACTCAGAACTGTTCTAAAAATAATTTTATTAGAAAATTATTGGATAAAAATTATAGATCCTTGTGTACGTAATCTGTATGCGAGGTTTAGAGAAGAGTCTTATTGGCCATTTTTGTGAAAAAGTTCAAAAAAATGTGAGAAACCCAGTAAAGATCTAATTTTGGCCGTGGAACATTTTTTTAACTCGGAATATTAGGCGTATATTTAACACTTCCGTTAGAAACGGCCTCTCACCTGATATTCGATTGCGTTGCAATCGAAAGACTGCGCTGCGATATCTTTGGTACTTTGAGACCAAAGGAGATTATAGCGCAGAAGGAACTGGTAGGGAAAGCCCTCAATCTTCTTAGAAGAGGAGGTTTCACCTACTAGACTTAGAGGGAAGGCACAATAAGCCTCTTGTGGCTACGGTGCCGTGGGGTATAGGTCCCGTCCCGCCCGCTAAAATCTAAAAAATCTAACACTTCCGTGATAGAATATAAGTGGTAGAACTGTACATACGTAATGCTGAAATAGTACTTTAGAGTGGGATCGTGCTCACCATTTTTTTCCAAAATTACTTTTTTAAAAGAAAGTTGGAAATCTAAATGAGTTCTATAAGAATTAAACTTTGTAGAGGTGGTTTTCAAGCAAATCTCAATAAAATGAAAAATCTATTCAACAAAGTCGTACTTCCGGTAGTAAGTATTGGTCGCTAACTTTCTCCGAGTTTCCGTGAAATAACCAAACGAAATATAACGTTTGAGCTTCATTTGTGGTTTTTATTTTCGAACAGGACAAGCGCACAAACGTTTTTCTAAAAAAGCAACATTGTACTCGAAAGTAACTGAAAACGCTATATTTTCGTTTACGAAAACTTTTTAAACGTCCACAATTCTTTCATTACCTTGAACAGGAAATAGTAAAAATTGTATCAAAACTCGAGGGAGAGAAAAAAACAAGTTCCCCCCCCCAAAAAAAAACTTTAGTTTCTCTTTTAATTTCCAACTTTTTTGCTTTGTCCACTTTGAAGCTTTTAATTTCCTTCCTGGCTGCGTCAAAGGCATTAATTAGGTCCAGCATCTTTTCTCGAGAACATTTAGGACATTTGGTTTTCCAGTACTTTTCAAACTTATACGTAACCTATTTTCTACAGATTTTCTGTTAATTAAAAATGTTTATAATTGAAATTAATTTAAATCTTCACAATTAACAGTTTTATTAAAAAAAAAAGGAAGGTAAATGCTTTTAGGATTGCTTTTTCTAGTTGATTTACATTAATTCATGAAAAGATGTAGCCTAAATGAGTTCG
Source organism: Rhodnius prolixus (assembly GCF_049639745.1). Classification (NCBI taxonomy): domain Eukaryota; kingdom Metazoa; phylum Arthropoda; class Insecta; order Hemiptera; family Reduviidae; genus Rhodnius; species Rhodnius prolixus. The sequence goes on along the minus strand of NW_027411583.1, from coordinate 3,876,914 downwards.
TGGAGTCACGTTTATGCCATTATATCGCAATAAACATTACAGATTTACAGTAAAGTAAGTTAATTGCCTATTTTTTTCAGGCAGGCTTTACGTCCAAGTACCACAATTAGGTGTCGTGGACGGAGGCGACTAGCAAACATACTGTACTGTAAATTTCTTTTATTAACCTCTAAATAAAATCCAAGGCCTAAGACCGGGGAATCGAACCCAGTGCCACAATACATATTAGCTACACAGGTCTCGACTCTAACTGCTCGGCTACCGTGGCGCCTACATTACAGATTTACAGTAAAGTAAGTTAATTGCCTATTTTTTCCAAGCAGGCTTTACGTCCAAGTACCACAATTAGGTGTCGTGGACGGAGGCGACTAGCAAACATACTGTACTGTAAATTTCTTTTATTAACCTCTAAATAAAATCCAAGGCCTAAGACCGGGGAATCGAACCCAGTGCCACAATACATATTAGCTACACAGGTCTCGACTCTAACTGCTCGGCTACCGTGGCGCCTACATTACAGATTTACTTAATATTTATTAAAAATAATAATAATAATCCTTATAAGTTAATGTAATAAGCAAAACTGTCCTGAATTTTGGTTATTCATTAATCTTGACCGCACTGGGCAGAGTCATCCTTAAAGAGGGCTATTTATTTGAGAGGGAATCCATTCGGGAAGGAGCTATAAAGTAAGAAACACTGAATATGTTTTTCTATACAGGGTGAACCAGTAAGTAATGTCCATAGGCCTTCTGTGTGTAGTACATCTAAAGTGGAGTTCAATGACGTATCCTCAAATATTTCAGTGAGATCAGAAGTAAATGTTTAAAGTGCAATTTCTCTAACCTTTGACTCCCTTATTTTAAGACAATTTACTTTAAAAATTGACTGCTAGTCCATCTAAAAAGAGTTTTCAATGAATTAAACAACTTTATAAACTAACACTGTTGAGTGCTCGTGAACACGTTTTCTTGTAAAACAAACGTAATTTTTCATACGAAGATAAAAGGAATCCTGGCAAATGATATACCGTTTGAAAGCCCATTAAGCAAGGAAACTTTTGTAAAAAGTGGCCAGCACCTAGGTCTGATAATGATCACATAAGAGCCTAATGAGTTTTCTTCAAAAATTTCGATTACTTTTATTTTTCCCAGTATCCGGAGGAAGATTGAGGCTGTTTAGAGAATAACTTATGCTTCAAAATGGTATCAATTTTTAGAAAATTTATCTGTCTTTCTAACCGTGTTATCAGAATCGAATTCGGACTAAAACTTTCTGAGTAATAACATTTTTATTGGAAAAAAGTAATGATTTTAGAAAAAAAATATTAGTAAAATCAAGAACAGTGGAAATATGAAGTTGGCCAATACGTCATTGAACTCCACTTCAGATGTCTTCACACAGTAGGCCCTATGGACATTAGTTATTGGTTCACCCTGTATAAGCTAAGCTTAAAAAGAAATTAATAAGATAAAAAAACGAACTGTTGATGGTCAGACTTCGTCAGCAACGAGAGAATACTGAATGTCCGTTAGTCGACAGTGCGTTGCAGGCTCCATTAACCTCAGGTGTTAAATTAGGCTATTTTTTCAGGCGGGGCTTAACGTCCAAGTACCAATTAGGTGTCGTGAACGGAGGCAAACGTACTTTACTGTAAATTTCTTTTATTAACCATTAAATAAAATCCAAGGCCTAAGACCGGGAATCGAACCCAGTACCACAACGCATATTAGCTTTGCAGGTCTCGCCTCTAACCGCTCGGCTATCGTGGTGTCCCTCAGGTGTTAAATTAAAATTAATGATAAAAAAAAAATAGAATAAAGGCTAGCCAAACATTTGATCCAAAGTTCCCAGATTAGAGGGATAATCAGCTAAAGCCTTCTATTTTGCGCTAGATTTATTGTTTGCTCCCATTTTGGCACTCCACCCCCTCCATGTAACCATGAATATCAGCCTTGATTTGTATCTTGATGAAATTTTGGGACTTCAATTAATCAATCACTCTTCTCGTATGCGAGAGAGGTTTTTAATTTGTTCCCTTTGGGTTTTTTTTGAGCGGCCGACAAAGCGTGGGCTAGTCTCCCCTCTCTCTCATCCTGAACGAGGATAGATTGTCCTGTTTACTGTTCTGGAGAGGAATATTTACTCATACATGGACCCTTTATTACTCTAGCGTTTGTTTTTGTCAATCTGTTCTCTTTTACAATTTATTGCAAATATTAATAGTTCATGTGCAATTATATATTAATGCTTTCCACTTGAGCGAAACAACGCAAAAGGAAAAAAATAAATATTTTCATTGGAGTCAGGAAATTTCATCTCAGTATTTTCACATTAGATAAGTTTTTCGAAATAAAATCCTTAGACTTTTCCTTTTTTAGAAAATGGCCGAACATTTTAAATACAGCTATTTAAATTTCCTTCTTCTAGGTCAACATTTTCATTTTTCCTCCAAGTAAAATCTTACATTTTCTGTTGCTGTGGAAAATTTTCATGACAATATTGTCTTGAATGAGTTTTATTTCCCACCTCTCAACATGTTTTTTTCTGTCCTGTCTGGGTAAACAGTGGAAATGAAGTTATGTATATATAAAACATTTTTCCGTAACTGCTTTCTCAGAATATTGAAGTAAAAAGTATTTTTTTTTTTTTTAAATTCTGTCGAAAAATTCAATTAAAAATAAAAAATTTAAATTAACAAAAAGTTTATCTTGATTTAAATAATGCTTTTCTTCAAGTTTAACATCTAGCTTCCAAACTTTAGTGGATAACGATTAGGACAGAGGATTCTATCGCGCAGATTCTGAGTTGGAATCTAATTTTCACTTCCTGAGAGCTTCTTTACAGCTCTCTGTTCCAGTGATAGTGTTTTCTGTAACGAGAGGGCACTGTAGGTCAGCAGTAGAGTGGGAAAAGCTCTGGGCGCCAATAACCTGTAACGTGGATGCGCCTTAAAAAAATGAAATAATAACCTAAAGTATAACTTCTACTAAAGTTGCAACTCGTGCCCGTTTTCATGGTCGTGGTATTTAACACCGGAAAAAATCTTAACAAAGTTACAACTACACAAACTACACATTTCAAAATTCTCCTTCTGTCAGTTCATAAAAAAAAGAAAGAAAAAAAAAAAAAAAAAAAAAGCTGGATATGCGAGGTAGGGATAGGGATTTTTGTGCGAAGTACGGTATGTCAGTTTTTATTAGTACTAGCTAAGATGTAAAACTACTAGAAGAAGCGTTATTCATCTTCCCTTGCAGGTGCATCCGTCATTATTGAGGATATAAAAATTTGCCATAAATATAGGGACTTCTTTCTATTTAGGGAAAGTTTACAACTTTGTTGTAATTAATAACATTATTTAATTGTGTTAATATCCTGTTAACATCGATTATCCTGTTAATATCGATGAAGCTTTATTAATTAGAAAGCGATAATTAATTTTAACTAGACTTAGTAAGATTAGCCTTTATTAAACTCGAGGAAGAAAGTAATGCAAATTTTCTTTTAATTTTTCAAAGATTTTCGCGGAGATTTTAATTCTAAGTTAAAAATCTTCAATTTTTGCCGAAAAGAATACTTATTAATTGATAATGACTAATCTGACCTTGAGTCTTTGAAGTATAGAAGGAAGAAGGAAGACAGAAAAAGAAGGGAATCAATTCGTTCCAGGAGCGTGAATGTATTGTCTGTCACAAGTTGCATAAGAAGTGGAGCCCTCACTTAGTATATTTACCATCAAACATAACTAATCTGGTTTTGGCGATAACGTGGACTTCAGGGTATATTTTTTTGGATGCAACTTAGAATTATGGTTTTTTGGGTCAAATTTGAGAAGTAAGGTCTCTACTGAAGTGTTCATTTCCTTTTTTGTTGAACATTTTCTAAGAATACTTTACCTAGGAGTCGCTCAGACTCTAAGAATGCGCTGATACCTCGACTGGAGGGTACTCTAGGAATTGGCTACTTCTTGTAAATGGAGATAACGTATATTGACATGACCAGTACATCATTATAGCCCGATAAAAAAACTAATTGGGTTGGCTGTTAGAAGATGGTTGAACTAGGGTTAGCCTGTGGGTTCGCTAAATCCATTCAGTTGTGCACATCAACGTGCGAATTTTGGTGCGATATTAGGGTATGTCAGTTTTAGTACTAGGTTGGGATATTCACAATGGTGTAAAACTCCTAGAAGAAGCGTTATTCAACTCCTCTAGCTGGTGCATCCGTCATTAAGATGTCAAAAACGCTATTTTGACACCAGTAGTGCTTCTTCAGAGATTAGATTTTAGTGCTGCACGAGAAACGAGGTAAATCTCGGTCTCGGTTTTTCAAATATTAATTTTTAGCTACAAAATTATAAAATTGTGTTCTTTATTAATAAATAATCATTACGTGTATTGAATTAATTATTAAAAGATACGATTTTATTATATATGTTCAATATTACTACATCTATTTGACTTCGAATTACGTAAGTAAAGTAAGCAAAGTAAAGTAATCGCCTATTTTTCAGGCGGGGCTTTACGTCCAACTACCAATTAGGTGTCGCGGACGGAGGCGACTAGCAAACATACTTTACTGTAAATTTCTCATATTAACCATTAAATAAAATCCAAGGCCTAAGACCGGGAATCGAACCCAATACCACATAAATTCACTAAATTTCACTATTCATATCATAAAAGAGCTTTTACTGAGTCAGAAGTTAGAGAAGATCTTCTGTTGGTCATTATCATCGCAGCTTGCGAAAATAATCTTTCCGATGGCAGTGAAGTTGCACAGATACTAAAAATATCTTTCGCCATTCTAGATAAATTTTTGAAGGAATTCTCAAGTATTTTCCACCATTCTAAAATGTCAACGTCTACTGGTGCTTGGTCTAATTTGGTGTAATTAATTATTTCTGTCTTCCATGCTTCGGTGATATTTGCTGATTTTTGAGCAAATGGCGCAAAAATATTGATGCAGTCGTCGTCGTCGTCAAAAGGTGAATCATCAGATTCTTTATCTTCACCAACAGCCATAACTAATGGAGCGGGAAGTTTGTTGGGAGGTGTATTTTTTATTTGGGTCTTTCATTTGGCGCGTTTTTAACATCTTTTTGAAATTATATAAAGATATATAACAGTAATAGTAATATATGATGCATTGAAGTGTAAGTAGTTGTCTTCTTTTACACACATTTTCATTACCAATATATAAATTAAAATAATTATTAGAAAATAATAACATTTTTTGAAAAGGCAAACCGCTTTTAATACTTAAACAAAAATTCAAAAAAACCGAGACCGAGATATCTCGACGAGACCGAGATCGAGACCGAGACTTGAGCGACCGAGACCGAGATCGAGACTGCATAAAGTCTCGCCTCGTCTCGATCTCGTGCAGCACTATTAGATTTTCTTGGTTTACTTTTCTCTCTTACCCCACTTAGTAAAACTGTCCAGTAGGACAGTTGTATAAGGGTTGACCATCAAAAACTGCACGAAAAAGCGTAACGTTGAAAAACACCCAACTTTGACAATTTTTTTCTCTTTTTCTATCGTATAAAAGATAAAATTCCCAAATTTTCTTTAAATTATAGGGCTCACCCCCGTTTACAAGAGCAATTTTTTTTTGGAACCACTTAGATTTGATAGATTTCGAGAAAAAAGTTGCCAAAGTTGGGTGTCTTTTTCAATGTTACGCTTTTTCGTGCAGTTTTTGATAATTTCAATCGTGATAAAATCTGATTTTGAGTTACTACCTGAAAAATATGTTTTTCAAGGGCCCCCGCTCATGGAAAAATGATTCTCTAAAAATTGGTCTCTACTTTTATGCGTTCGAACCAGTTTAATATTTCCTTTATAGGCCAACAGAGTTCGTCCCAAACATGAATGTCTGTGAGCTTCTCCTAGGTAACATTTTGCCCAGGACAATTGAATTTTTGAGAGATATCCGGGATGACTGCCAACTTTTTCTTGCTTTCTTTTAAAGTTGCGGAACAATTTTATGGAGCTTGACCACTTTCATGTACTTTTATAGCAACTACCACGCGGAGAACTCGGCTTCAAATTCAGCTGTTGGCCCTTTACACCTTCTAGGATCCTTTTACAGCTCACTCTCCATGGATTGACATTGCTGTATGTGACGAGAGAACAACGTCCGGAAGCGGGTAGTGCATTTAAAAAAAAACAAAGCACTAGACGCCAAAGACAGATGTTAATGCACTTTTACGAGGGTCGTTTGAAAAGTCCGTGCAAAGTCAGAGAGATAGCACCACTGGCGCGTATCGAGGTTATGTTTAGTTAGTAGCATCTCTTGGAAGAACACACACCAAGTTTCAGCCAGATCGGTCTATTTCTTTGTGTTTGGCATTCGTTTGAATCGAGGAAGTCGAGTGATTTTCAAAAAATGGACGAAAAAGAATTTCGTGTGTTGATTAAACACTACTTTATGAAAGGCAAAACGCCTCAGGAGACTAAAGAGAAGCTTGATAAACATTATGGTGACTCTGCACCTTCGATTAGAACAGTTTATAAGTGGTTTCAAAATTTTCGGAGTGGCCATATGGGCACAAGTGACGCTGAACGTTCTGGACGCCCTGTTGAGGTTACTACTCCAGAAATCATTGATAAAATCCATGATATGGTGATGGATGACAGAAGAGTGAAGGTGCGTGAGATTGCTAGTGCTGTGGGCATCTCGAATGAACGGGTACATAATATTTTGCATCAACATTTGGACATGACAAAGCTATCCGCAAGATGGGTGCCGCGATTGCTCACGCTTGACCAAAAACGAAATCGTGTGAAGTGTTGCAAGGACGGTTTGCAGCTGTTCCAGAAGAATCCGCAGGACTTTAAGCGTCGTTTCGTCACTGTGGATGAAACATGGATACATCACTACACTCCTGAGACCAAAGAACAATCTAAACAATGGGTTACCAAGGGGGAATCTGCGCCAAAAAAGGCGAAGACCGTTCCTTCGGCCGGAAAGATTATGGCGACTGTCTTTTGGGATTCGTAAGGAATAATCCTCATCGACTATCTGGAAAAGGGTAAAACTATTACAGGTGCATATTATTCATCGTTATTGGACCGTTTGAAAACCGAGCTGCAAGAAAAACGCCCACGATTGGCCCACAAAAAAGTCCTTTTCCATCACGACAACGCACCAGCTCACACCTCAGCAGTTGTGGTCGCAAAATTAATGGAAATAGGGTTCCAACTCGTTTCACATCCCCCCTATTCTCCAGACTTGGCTCCCTCGGACTACTATTTGTTCCCAAATATGAAGAAATGGCTGGCGGGAAAAAGATTTTATTCAAACGAGGAGGTGATTGCAGAAACGAATGGCTATTTTTCAGACTTGGACAAATCCTATTATTCGGAAGGGATCAACAAACTAGAGCAGCGTTGGACGAAGTGTATAAGCCTAAAAGGAGACTATGTTGAAAAATAAAAAAGGTTTACCCCAAAAAATTAAGTAGTTTTTATTTTTGCACGGACTTTTCAAACGAACCTCGTAAACGAACAAAAAAAATAGAATATTAATTTAAAGTTTCCCTAACTCCGAGAAACCAGGTGACTCGAGACCAGAATGAACGGTGGTTAAAAACAAGATTGACATTTCCTTATCAACATCCAATGACGTAACAAATTTAATTCAAAATCACAATGAGTTTGTTCATTCTGTAATTGTTAATTTGTTTTCTATTTTTGTTGTATAAGCTCAATGAATGGACATAATTAAACTAAATATATAGGTCTAGAGAATCTAGTTGGCATTGTTTGCCCATTACATTGTCTTCCTTTTAGATGTACACTAACAGGAACACATTGTTATCCTGAAATTAAAATATCAAACCAATGTTCTTCAGCTAGATAGTAGTTTAAAGGTCACGTTATAAAGGCTCGTGCAGGTTAAGAAATATCTATTTTTTGTTTTCACGTATTTTAATATTAAAAAAAGAGATCGAAAAACAAAATAGTTTTCTAAAATAATAACAAAAAGAAAAAAATCCAAGATGTTTGTGATACCAAGCATACCTAAGTGATTTAGGACAATAATATTACTTCCATTTCACATTTTCAGCATCAGTAAGAGATACGCGTAACAGTTTTGTCCGGAATTGAAGTAAAAAGTCCTCTTAACAACCAAGAGCATATCTAAATAATTATCTATCGATACTTAGGTATTGTAAGATTCTAGTACTGTTATATTCGTATATTTCGATACTGGTGCCTTTTTTTTTCAATTTAAACCGCATAAAGATAACATTTAGTTCCAATCAACGCATTGCGTTATAAGCAACAAAGATAACAATAAATAACATTCACACATATCAGAGTGGAGAAGTTGCGCAGCGGTAACACTCCAAAAAACATTCTACGTTCTACTGACTCTTAATCAGAGAGGAGATCGCGAGGCCCACTGTCTTTTAAGACGTCTAGAAGTGTTGTCTGGAAATGTTCTGGAAGATATGTAGATGTTGTATGAGTGGATTGTGATGAGATTGAATGTTAAGATGGAATTTTTCAGCGACTTGTCCGACGAAAGGAATGTTCAAGTCTGTGTGCCATGGTTTGATTGGTGACGTAGAAAGGAGCGATTACTGTAGAGCAAAGAATTTTATATTGCAAGGACTGGATCCTTTGTAGATATGAGCGTTTGGTTGAACCCCACAGTTCGATTGGCCATAAGCCCAGACTGGCTTTAATATACTTACATAAATAATAAAAAAACTAAGAGTGACTGTGAGATCGATGGCAAGAATAATGCTAGGAATTACTAGAAAGGATAAAAAAAAGAAACAGTGGATAACAGAACAATCACTTCTGGTGGATGTCGGTAAAATAGTGACAGAAAGAAAATGGAACTGGGCAGGGCACATAGTAACAACAAAAGATGAGAGGTGGTCCAAAAAAATTATAGAATGGTATCCCAGAGAAATGAAAAGAAAACGAGGAAGACCATCCCGCACCTGGGAAGAAGAGTTTAGAAAAGTTTGTGGGGGAGTTACCTGGATGAGAGTAGCTAGAGATAGAAGAGAATGGGAAAGATTGAAAACCGTGTATTCGACAGTGTGGCTATACCAGGACTAACTCAAGTTATTAAATCAAATCAGTGTAAAGTAAATAGGTGATGATAAAATACAAGAGTGTAAAGAGATAATAAGTGAAATAAGTAAAATTTATGAAAAAATTCAATATATAAGAAATTTAAATGTATCCATGAAATTGAATTATAAATATGATTTGAGTGTAAATAGGAGTAAAAATCAGTTCAATTAAAACAAAGCTAAAAAATGTACATAATAACAGGAAAGAAAAAATTATTTTATTCTGCAAAAAGGAACTTAACTTTATAATTTCTATTTTTTCACTTTATTGTTTATCTAACGCATTTAACTAGAGTATTAACAGCACTCTAACCTTTAAAGGTGCCACGGCTTACAGCCGATTTGTTTATGTATTATAATTGGGTAAAAGAAAAAAAAAAAAAAAAAATGAAAAATGTCAATTTGTAAATCAAAACAATAAATGGCTATTATTATTATTATTATTATTACATAAATAAGTCTTTTGTGGTCCAGAGTGAGTTTTGATCTATTGCCGTGTAGTCTTTTCAGTTGTCGGAAGCGTATGTTGAGTTCTGTTCTTCTTAATTCTGAGATGTGGATTCCGTGCGTCTTAGTTCAAAATTCATTTTGATTTATTAACACCTGCTCTAAAATTTTCAATATCTTTATCAATTATCCTTAATCTTACAAGAATAATATCGATAGTGGTATTGTATCGAAAATATTGAAACAACATTCAATGGTTATGTCTATCATTTAAAAAAAATTTTGTTTGGAACTATCATATTTAGGAAGAAGCTTTTTCCTTCAATTTCTCTTCAATTTGCCTAGACATATTTCAGAGAAACTAAAAATTTCTTTGGAGGAAAGATTGCGTAAAACGATTTTGAATTCACCGGTTTGTGCGGCCAACTGTTCAAATAAATACAGTAAAACAGAATATTGTGTTATTTCTGTTTAGGGATCTAACCAACTCTGCTAGAGTTACCTTTAGACTCCCTTAGTCGCAGGAACCTGCGTCAAGAATTGAATATATCCATAATCTGATTTATATTCATGGCTCTTCTCGGTGTATACCTTTAAGGCATCGATCTTCCGTTGCCAACCTGTATACTTTACTAGTGTAAGAATATTATCGGCAGTTCCACTCTATCGATAGCTGCCGTATCTTCGTTAGTTCTGATTTCACTTCATATTCAGTCTTAGGTGGTAAGCCACCGTCCCATTTCCAATCAGAGATTCAGAGATAAGCCAGTGGATACCTAGCTGAAGCCGATAGCCTTAACGCAATGGACCTTGGCCACAGATTGGCTGCGACTATTACGTGCAATCTTCACACTGGTTACCTACTAGTCTTGTTACCACTACCGTTTCGAATCCAACTGACACACATTTATAAAATCGTCCTTTCGAAAAAGAGAAAAAACCTCCTTGCACTTTACCGGCTCCAGTTACCATGTTTCCATAGTGAACACACTTAATTCTTAACATAACATGTAAAAAACAGTACAGAGTTTAGTACAAACATTTCACTTCTTGAACTGGAGCGTGCTGGTTTACGTGCGGATGTCAGCGGACATGTATGTATGTGTTTGTGGAGATTCCTAAATTGCATCCTTCGGACGTGACACCACTAACCGGAGAGTAAAAAGTGGTCACGTAGGAAGCCGACCACGTCCTAAGTGTTCACCATTTATACGGATTTAAAGGCAATAAATATATGTCTAGTAAAAATTTTCTATGTTTAGAAAATGTTGGTATAATTTTTCTTACCAAATTGCAGAGAACCATTCCATTTTCCGTTATAGTTCACAAAATATGCAATATATCTTTATTCGTCACTATCTGATAATTCATTGCGTTCTAGCCAGCGACTCTTAAGCACCAAGACGTCCTTAGATAAGCCGCTAGGGCAATCTATCCTCCTCCATTGTCTCTTCACATGTCCCAATCTACGGGGCCGATCTGCCTTTAAATGAGATGTCGTCTTTCTTTGAACAGTTCGTAAGATTTTCTCCAGATATACCACTTTCCTTGGACTAAATATCCTTCTTGAAGGCCTTTCTTTCTAACACTCCAGAGAGCCTTTTCCGCTTCTTCTTAAGATGGTTGGTGAATTTTTTATGGAATTTATAGTTTAACTGTAGAACTACAAGGAGACCAAATGGCAGAAGGAGACAGACATATTTCTGATACATATCGCAAAAATTATTTACATAACATCATTCGTAGCATAACTACCAAAAACATAACCTTCTTCTGCGCTTCCTGGTTGGATTACCCTTCAATGATCCGACTATTGGATCTTACACAATGCAACTTACTACAAACGCAATTTCAAACACTTCAAAATGCCCTTAAATTAGAGTTAGTAGCTCAATTTTATATGAAGAGAACATGTTTACTATCAAATTTAAGAGTTTTCTTCTTCTGGACTGGAATTGGCCAGCAATGACAAGATGAACTTGTATGACGCAAGCTTGACTCTAATTAACTCCAGCTGAAAAGCTGGAATTGCGTAGAAATATCTGCCGATTCTTCATGATTGGGTCAGAGTCAAACAGTCATCCAAGTTCTGAAACAGGATGCCCAGAAAAACTAGTCTTTCACACCTCAGTCAAGGAAATTACGAGTATTAGGAAAACTTCGTAAAGGAATAATCGTATTAGGAAAACTTCAAATTAACATTGTTTCGGGCAGTGCTGCCTGCTTTCGGGCAGTGTTCTTTCTGTTCCCGCTGGACAGTGAGCTGTAAGATGCTCCTAGGAAGAGAAAAGGGCCAACAATTGGATTCCATTTTTGCCAACATCCGTGTATATTAATATTCCAATATTCTCTATTAAATTTTCATTATTCTAATATTATTCAAAAAATTAATAATCACAACTATATTAATCAATAACATCTCTACTAATTGCTCTGTTCAAATCTAATTGATGGCTTAGAGAGCACTCGCTCGGTGCTGGCTGATTTGGTTATAATCACGTATGCAATTTATCTCCAATAATTTACACTTTCTAATATTAATTAAGTGATAAAACGATGTAAATTATGATAACATATTGCATAATTTATGCTTGCTAATAGCTAATACGGTTGCATATCTGAACAGTCCATTGATTTATATGATGGCCGTTAATATTCCAAATTGTATTCGAACTTGAATTGCTATGGAAGTTAAAATTTGTTTTGTGTTAACAAATTATGCATGAACAATATTTGAACAATATTTGCTTTACTAAAATTTATTCTCTGTTATTATTTGGAAATATTGAATAATAATTTTGCTGTAAGAAAAAGACTTGTACTTTTTTAACTAAGAAGTTTTTCAATCTCATAATGATGTGTCGATTGTCCGCCTAAGATCAAAACCTTCTTTAATTCTTCATTAGTTAGGTCCTATTTTGGGATTGATCTGAAAGATTTCTTCGTCTCCAATTTCAACCACTCTGGCCAAATCTGGAAATAGGGTCCTAAAATGAAATGTAGCACTTTAGTCATCCGCCAATCGAAAAAGCGTATCGTATCGGCCTTGTATCAATCAAAATAAAACAGAGGCTAAATTAGAGGCGAACGAGAACTTCGAAATCATCCCTTGTTAAACTTCAGGTTGCAGGCTAGACATTTGATATATCCCCTCCTAGGAAATGGACGGGTTTTCTTACAATTTCGAGGCCAGAACAATCTTTATGATGATGTTTCTTCAAGAGGCAGTGCTCCTTGTGACCAGGACAATTTACCGACCTTAGGCTCCATTTTATTTCTCCTAAAGAGATAGTAGGTTGTGCAAGTTTTGACAGGATCCTCTGTAGAGTTCTTCAGTTATTTTTTTTGTCAGCATTTGCAGGGACTTTAAGAATTCTCTAATCTGAAATATTTTACGAAATATTATTTGCTAAGTAAACAGTTGAATTTCCTGTTTTAAACCATTAACGTGATAAATCTAGCAACAAAAAATTATATATATTTTATTATACATATCGTATATATATGAATATCTGCCTGTCGGTCTGTGTATTTAATATAATACCTGCAGAAATATTAAATTTTAAATGAAACAAGTTATAAAACAATATTTAAGGTTAATACTAAAATGTTAATAATAAAGTTAAACAGCGATGATTTAGGTTAATCAAAACTATAAACACCACTCGCCCTTAGGGAGATATATACCTATATATGTATATCTACCACTTTGTGCACATTTACTAGAGATTAACTTCATGAACAAGTGAAACATTTTGCGGTTACAGCTTATTTGTGGATTATATTGAGTTTGTGTAACTAGCAAGCATAAAGTTCGTGACATTTAACAATATATTTCTATATGAAATTAATAGTTTAGTTTGATTAACTAATTTCAAACTTAATCTAATTTAAATTTATGTATATTTTGTCAACATTTGATTAGTTATATTTCTATTATTACTTACTATCTGGTGTAACAGTCCTTAAAGTAGGACCTGGACCTCCTCAACAAGTTGTCTCCTTTCGTTCCGGTCTGCGGCCTTAAGGCGCCATCTTCTTACTCCAGCCCGACGAAGGTCTTCCTTTACATCATCCAGCCATCTAAGACGAGAGCGCCCTCGAATTCTTCTGCCTCCTGGGTTTTCTTTTAACAGTTTTCGGGGCACCCTTCCCGCAGGCATCCTCTCCACGTGTTCCCCAACCATCTTAATCTCCCCTTCTTTATTTGGGCGACTATGTCTGGTTCTCCAAACAATTCCATCAATTCAAGGTGGTTCTTTCTGATTTTCCAGTCGCCATTCTCGCACTTCGGGCCAAATATCTTTCTTAATATTTTTCTTTCCCAAACCCCGAGTATCTTTTCACTTTCTTTGCTGAGCACCCAGGTTTCGCTGGTGTATGTGTCTGATTATTGTTGTATAGGCTATTATCTTAGCCTTGCGGGACAAATCCTTAAACCGCAAAACCTTTTGAACAGCGAAGAGGCATCTGTTTCTTACCGCTATTCTCGCCTTTATTTCTGCGGTTATGTCATCATTGTTTGTAACAATTGACCCTAGATTATTAATATATTAGAAGGTAAAATTATAAGAGACATCGATATATGTTTAGATTAGAATAAAAACGTTGCAGTAATTTTTAGCGCAGATCATAAAATATTGAAATACAAAATTCTTATCAGGTCATTTCCAGTTCATAATTTTTTAAAGAAATCATTAAATGATTAATTTCTTATAAGAAAAAAAACTTTTTGAGGTATCAGGACCGTACATTGTGCTGGAACAATATTTTACAGAGAACGTTTACTCTCTTTGATAAGTACCCTTAATTGAATATTACTGGAAATAAATAAGTATGTAAGTAAGTAAAGTAATTGCCAATTTTTTGAGGCGTGCTTTACGTCCATCTACCAATTAGGTGTCGTGGACGGAGGCGACTAGCTAACATATTTTACAGTAAATTTATTTTATTAACCATTAAATAAAATCCAAGGCCTAAAACCAGGGAATCGAACCCAGTACCACAATACATATTAGCTTTACAGGTCTCGCCTCTTAACCCCTCGGCTACCTTGGCGCATAATATTACTGGAAATATGTAAGTTATAAAATAGAAATGTTTGTAGTCCTCCTTCTGTCTGCGTAAATAGATAAGCCTAGTCTAAAGATTTGAAGGAATCATTCTCATCCGAATGGAAAATCTACTTCGTGGAGGGATTTGGTTCGCTAAGTTATACTCGGAAAGTTTAACTACGAGGGTCGTTTGAAAAGTCCGTGCAAAAATAAAAACTACTTAATTTTTTGGGGTAAACCTTTTTTATTTTTCAACATAGTCTCCTTTTAGGCTTATACACTTCGTCCAACGCTGCTCTAGTTTGTTGATCCATTCCGAATAATAGGATTTGTCCAAGTCTGAAAAATAGCCATTCGTTTCTGCAATCACCTCCTCGTTTGAATAAAATCTTTTTACCGCCAGCCATTTCTTCATATTGGGGAACAAATAGTAGTCCGAGGGAGCCAAGTCTGGAGAATAGGGGGGATGTGAAACGAATTGGAACCCTATTTCCATTAATTTTGCGACCACAACTGCTGAGGTGTGAGCTGGTGCGTTTCCTGATGGAAAAGGACTTTTTTGTGGGCCAATCGTGGGCGTTTTTCTTGCAGCTATGTTTTCAAACGGTCCAATAACGATGAATAATATGCACCTGTAATAGTTTTACCCTTTTCCAGATAGTCGATGAGGATTATTCCTTGCGAATCCCAAAAGACAGTCGCCATAATCTTTCCGGCCGAAGGAACGGTCTTCGCCTTTTTTGGCGCAGATTCCCCCTTGGTAAGCCATTGTTTAGATTGTTCTTTGGTCTCAGGAGTGTAGTGATGTATCCATGTTTCATCCACAGTGACGAAACGACGCTTAAAGTCCTGCGGATTCTTCTGGAACAGCTGCAAACCGTCCTTGCAACACTTCACACGATTTCGTTTTTGGTCAAGCGTGAGCAATCGCGGCACCCATCTTGCGGATAGCTTTGTCATGTCCAAATGTTGATGCAAAATATTATGTACCCGTTCATTCGAGATGTCCACAGCACTAGCAATCTCACGCACCTTCACTCTTCTGTTATCCATCACCATATCATGGATTTTATCAATGATTTCTGGAGTAGTAACCTCAACAGGGCGTCCAGAACGTTCAGCGTCACTTGTGCCCATATGGCCATTCCGAAAATTTTGAAACCACTTATAAACTGTTCTAATCGAAGGTGCAGAGTCACCATAATGTTTATCAAGCTTCTCTTTAGTCTCCTGAGGCGTTTTGCCTTTCATAAAGTAGTGTTTAATCAACACACGAAATTCTTTTTCGTCCATTTTTTGAAAATCACTCGACTTCCTCGATTCCAACGAATGCCAAACACAAAGAAATAGACAAATCTGGCTGAAACTTGGTGTTTGTTCTTCCAAGAGATGCTACTAACTAAACATAACCTCGATACGCGCCAGTAGTGCTATCTCTCTGACTTTGCACGGACTTTTCAAACGACCCTCGTACTTCCTGCAAATTTTTGATTTTCATCATCATTTTGATGAAGCGCCCCATTTTTCGTTTTTGTTTTTTTTTGCCTTGGTGGACCTCAAACGGATATTTTTTTTGGGGGGGGGGAAACTCAATTTAGAAAATTTGTTATAATCTCTCTCATACTTCCGTCTTGCGTAGCATAAACTTGGTAGCTGCTAATTGTTTTATGATAAAACAGCTCTTGTTCTGCTGTAAACAGGATGAGAATCTTCAAGAAACATTTAAATTTACAACAAACATTCAAGAATGGTGTTTTTCCTAAAAAGACTGGAAAATTGGTTGATTTTATATTTTATCGCCAGACAAGTAAGCCACATAGTGACGTCACTTTAGAAATGTGACAAACACGGAAAGAGTTTTTCTTTTTTTATTAGATATTTTCCATTTCATTTGGTCAGACTAAAGAAACTATTTTGTCTAGTCCAGTGTGACATGGTTTTTTTTCCCCTCTTGGTCCTGATCTTTTACTGGCCGGCTTCTAGTTAGATTCAGAAGAGAGATTTTAATGCTAGACGTATATTGACCAGTCAACACTAGTTTATGTTACAAAAGCGTATCCGTCGGTTTGTCCGTGTGTCTCCGTCTCGCTCTATGTCGACAAAAAAAGAATGCCAGCTTTTAGTTTACCGTAAAACCTACATTCATTTTTATGATTATTATATACAGAGAGTTCTGCTGCAGTTCTGTGGCCAATGAATTGAGCGCCGGCGGCCTGCAACTCTCTCAGAAAAACATAGAACCATTATACTTTTCACCTTTTTTGTTTTGCTTTTCCTTTAGTTGTTATCATCACGTGTTTGTTGACATTGATAATCGTCCTGTTGAATTATCTTCTTCTTCTTCTTTCTGTTCTCCCCACCCAAAAAGTAATTTAAACTTTTCACTTGAAAAATGTCTGGGCCATTTTTATTTTCTACTTTCTCTTGTCGCCTGAAAAGATGAGGTAAAATATTACAATTGTGTGCCAAATGTTTGGCATACTGTTTTCCATGGAAAAGTATGTCTTTAGGTTGCTAATACGAGCAACATCATCGTACTATATCCTCGTAATATTGTAGTTAGTTTTAGCTGATGTTTATTTAACACTGCATTGCCAATCCGGAGTCAATTTGACTCAGAAAAAAATAGGAATGGTCTCTGTTTCTCCACATCACATAGCTATCCCGAAATGCTTTTAGATATGCTATCCCCACACCTCTCACCATTTGATAGTCACGAGCTGAAGACCGTGGAATTCTTGGTTTCTTTTTGCAGATTGGTTTACTTTAATCATATGAGTCATTTCGACTCCTGATTGGTAATATTAGTAGATTTTCTGTTATTAACTTGACTCCAGATTATTGCCTAAATGCTTATTTGATAAATTTACATAATTTTCATAGAAAGTATCAAGGCACAAAACAAAAAGCCTCTTTCTAGAATTGATTTTCTGTCCGAATTGCAGCGAATTGGGTAATTTCCGATCCGTGTCAACAGCGCGCAGTAATTGAAAAAATAGTGAATGCAATTAAAAAAAATAAAAAAGTCCCTGATCAGAAGGCAGTCAATCAGGATTCTAGAAAGTACTGAAATCACTGCGATCCTAAGTTGAAGTTAATTCCTTCTGCGTGAAATGTTAAAGCCGATTTGTGAAAAGCTCCAAAATTTGTTTTTTTCGTCCTTAATTCCTATTCTTTCTCATCCTTTAACGCGAATTTTATTATTAAAATTGAAATCAATATAAAAAGAGCTAAAAATAAATTATGAAGTCAATATGACTCCACATTGGCAATAACTAATTAAGTACGAGCATTGGCAATGCAGTGTTAAGGATAGGTTTTCTAATAATTTTTTGATAAAGATTTTATTGAAAAAGCTCTATTTTTAGTGCTTTTAAAAAATAATAAATATTTTTTTTCCAGTATTTTGAGATTGTCTGGAAAACGCTTCTTATTGTTTTCTATAATTTGGCGCACTACTTTTTCTGAAAATAAATCTATAACTTTGTCACAAAAATTTTAAACTGAAAATTTAATAAAAAGGAAATAGGGGTAACAGTTTCCCCTTTAAATTTCAATTGTTTTGAAGGAAAATCCTTCTACTAAAAGTGCCTCCTTTACAGTACTAATAGCTTGCTTTACAAATACTTTGATGCTTTTTGACAATATTACTACTAATACGCTAACTTCACAATAATGATAGATTTATTACCTCTTTTTATCATTTTTAGGACAAATTTGTTTTTTAGAGCAGTTCTCTGAGAGTGGTACAGATTGGCTTTACTTTATGACGTAAATATTTTAGGACAAAGAAAATTTGTGACTTAAAACCTTGTATTGTAGGCGCGACGGTAGCCGAGCGGTTAAGAGGCGAGACCTGCAAAGCTAATGTGCATTGTTGGTACTGGGTTCGATTCCCCCGGTATCTAGCTCTTGGATTTTATTTAATGGTTAATATGAGAAATTTATAGTAAAGTATGTTTGCTAGTCGCCTCCGTCCACGACACCTAATTTGGTAGTTGGACGTGAAGACTGCCTGAAAAAGTAGGCTATACTTTAATTTTTTACTTTACTTTTAATTACTTTAATCATTTTTTGGGCAAATTTGTTTTAGTGCAGTTCTCTGAAAGTGGTACTTTACTTTATGACTTAAATTATGCTTAAAGAAAATTTGTCACCTGAAACCTTTGTATCCAAAATGACATGTTGCCACAAAGTATTTTAAAAGCCTTGAATTGTGGTTCAAACAATAAGTACAGTAAAAGCAAAAAATCACAGAATGACTATTACATCAAATTACCATTTAAAAACCCCCTTTTCTAATCCATTCTGTGATCATGATCCCAGACTCTACTGGTATTCAGAGAATTGGACTTACATTTCCATCGTCTTGGAGTTGACTTTGTTCTAATTTGCTATTACTGTTCATTATTTTTGGTGACTGAGATTCATAGTTTCAGCAGGATGATAAAATAACTGCCAGTTTCAGTCATGATATATTTTTTATTATGCCGAGCTTTCGACCTAGGGACTAGGTCATCTTCAGGGCTAATTTACAATCTACTATTTTACATCATTAGAGGGTATGGTGTGTCTTCTGTCTTGTCTTGTTCATGGACTGAATGTGATCGGTCTGTGTGTGATATGTGCTAGGTTGTGTGGAAGTCAGTGTTGCCAATTGTCAAGTATTTTGTAGTAAGTTGGCGTAGTATGTTGCTTAAATTGTTGGTGTCAGTTTTGAAATTTAGACTATTTTCCGTGTTAGATATGTTTATCATTTCTAGCTTATTTGCTATGTGTACTTCTTAAGTTAAATCGTTAAGCAAATAAATTACATACACTCACTTAAAATTCATTGTTACCGTTAAAGTTACAGCTAATTCAATGAACTAAGTTTTAATTTTATCGAAGTATTTCCCATAATTTTGCTCATTAGTTGTTTTTAATTAATTTCTTTTATTAATACCCATTGTTAATATTCTCTATATAAACATAGACTGGGCTAGAGTTATTTTTATTACGTAGTTAAAATGACGTAGAGATGAAAACAAACTAGGCCGAGATTAAGTAAATTGTAGATAGATTATTATTGCTCTGAAAGGTTACCATGTTTCTTTTTTACAAAGAAGTGAAAGTTACTAGGGGAGAAGGGGGAAATGAACACATTTTTCTGGAATAAAGTGAAATAACCGTTAAAATGGATTTAGATGTATTTTAAATTAACCTTGTAATTTGCGGGAAGAAATTTTCTGTTTTTTTCTTTGTCTTTTATTTTATTTATTTATTAAAGTTAATTAACTTTAATCTGGTTTTTATCTCGTTAATCACTGATCCGTGCATCAGCGCTTTAACTTCTCTTCAAGTAGAGATTTCCAAACTTCCTGTGACGTCGCTCCTCTTCTTCTTCGCGAGCTCTCCCTCTTTCTCTTTTAAATAATTCTTGAAATACTACGAGGTGTGGCTATTAAACAACGGAAACTGATGCTGCTACAGAAGAACTATGCATACGCCAAATCCTAACGACCGACAGCTGTGCAGCGTAAAGACCTTCTCTTTCGATTGCAGCGCCTCACGTGTTTGTAGAGAAATCTGTCTGACCGAAACCGTCGTTTGTGGAAGAGGTGTTTAGTTTCGTTTTGCCGAAAACATGATACTACACATAGTAGTAGAGCAACGAATTGTCGTAAAATTTCACATGAAAACCGCTACTGAAACATATCCTTTATTAAAAGAAGTTTATGGCAATGAATGCTAATCACGTGCGCAAGTTTTTGAGTGATTCAAGCGTTTCCAAGATGGCCGAGAAGATGTCGGAGATGATGACCGCCCAAGTCGCCCTTCCACGTCCAAAACAGATGAAAATATTGATTATAATTAATTAACATTACTACCGTGAGGTGCTTGCTCAACTCCGTGAAAGAGTAAGGAAAAAACGACCCGATTTTGTGGAAGAACAAGTTACGGGGTTCTCCATCAAGACAAGGCGCCGGCTCACACTGCATTGTCTGTCATGACGTTTCTAGCCAAGTACAACATCCCAGTTTTTTTAGGCTATCCGCCTTATTCGCCTGACCTGGCCCCTTATGACTTTTATTTGTTCCCCAAAGTCAAATCTGCATTAAGAGGAACACGATTTCAGTCCGTTGCAGCTGTGAAAGAAAAAGCGGCACGCGTCATGCAGAAGCTGACAGAAAAATACTTCCAACACTGTTTCGAACAATGGTAAATTTGCATGGAGCGTTGTAGGGATAGGGGAGGGGTGTATATTGAAGGTGATAATAACTAAATATGTATATAAATTTAAAATAAAATGTTTTACAGCAATAGTCTCGTTATTTAATAGCCACACCTCGTATTTTGTATTACATCAGGGGCTGGTGTAGTGATTATGAGGCCTGGATTTCTAATTAGAGGATCCCTAGTTCGAATCCCGCGTATAGCTATTATTTATTTGTGGGGAAACATAATTATAGTAAAGAATGTGCTTTTGCTTCTGTTCAACATGGACGTTAAGCTCCGTTCGAGAAAATTGGCGATTACTTACTTTACTTTAAAAATAAGTTGTCATTCCTTAGAGCCCAAAATCCTACTACAATCAATGCATCTCAAACCTTACTATCCATAAAACTTCGACTTAAAAATTCCCTTCGTTTCCGCCAAAACCAAATTCCATTATTTAAGCCCTCTCAACTCTGATTCCTCTCGTGAACCCTTCTAGACTCCTACTCTTTCCTAAGACACTCTCTCTCTTAAAAATTGTTTCGTTTTAATGAACTAAAATGTAAAATTAAATATAGGTTAGTTCACCCTTCACATTGAAGGTTAGAAGTTATCCTAAATTTAATCTTTTTAAATTATTATGGTAAATGAATCATATTTCGTGACCTGAGTTCATTTCAAGTGTTTAGGTGTCATAAAAACCAGAATTCATTATTGTAATAAAATAAAGTAAACTGTAAAATGTTAATAAGCTACTAGGTTAGGGGGTTTCTTAAATTATTACGATATTAATGCTGGCTTACTTAAAATAATTGTTTAATAGAAAAATCAGTTATTAAACAAAATACTGTATTAATATTATTATGAGAAAAATTTAGGAGTGAATGTGACGTAAAAATGGCTTACTTTAATAAAATTTACCATGCTATTCATGTATTTATTCTATGTATCATGTTGTATCAGCTAGGAGAAACATGCTACAGTTGTGAAAATACAGTAAAAACAAAAAATGTCCAAGATGATAATTTTATCAGTTTAAATGAGAACACGCAATGCCATCGAATTTAATAGCATCTTCCGCTTCTTATCCTATCTATTACTTCCTCTTTGGATTATTCTACATATGGAGTTTAGTATCAGATAATAGCGTGTTTTAGGAATTTCATTGGTGTTTACCTAGAACTGTCCACCTATTAAAGTGTGCACAAATCAAGAAATAGATTAGATTAGATTAGGGCGGCCTCAAGGCCTACGCCATTGCGACCCCTTTGGAACTATTGTGGCTCCCGAACTTTAGAGCTCGCCCTCCAGACCTGTCCGTTTAATCAGATTCTTAATTCTGGAGAGCGACTATTGGGTAAAGCTCACCGGCCTTGGTTTTTCCTCCCCGAGAAATAACATCCTTAGCCCGGACAAGCCCCTCACACTGACACAGTACGTGCAGTGCCCGTTTCCTCTTCCTCTTCCAGACACAATCTACAGAGGCTATCATCTGCCAGGCCCATGCGATGCGTGTGTTTTCTGAGCCTGCAGTGGCCCAGTTAATAGGCCTACAATTATCCTTATATAACCCCACGGCTTTTTGACGGATTAATTCTGCAGTCAGTCTCGGCGAGTAGCCTCTAATGAAATCCTTCGCCTGTCTCTGTCCAGTGGTGGCAAGTCACCATTCCTGAGACCTACTCTGCACCCATAGTTTAACGGCCGCAGTCTTAACACACTTTGAAACCCCAAAACAGGGTTCTGGGACAACGAATTGTCCCGCAGAGCCTTCCCGGGCCAATAATTCTGCCGCTTCGTTTCCCTTATGTCCTGAATGACTTTATTATGGTCACTAATTTCCTTCAGGGCACCCAGACAGTCCCTGAACCAGCCTTGAGTTGACCTGGTAGGAACTAATTGTCCGTAGAGCAGCCTGACTATCCGAGAAAATATGACCTTAGAATTAATAATTCCTCGCCCATTTAATCTTGGTAGCGCAGAACCTAATTGCAGCTAACTCAGCCTGAAAAACTGTAGCTAGTTTCCCTAGGCTAACCGAAAATTTCCATTTCGGCTTCACCCCGTACACTCCCGCTCCCACACCCTCCTCCGTCTTGGAGTCATCCGTGTACCACATCGAATCTCCCACCACTGGGGGTCCACGACTCCAAGTCTCCCGGTCTCCAATACAGACTTTGAACGGCTTGTCGAAGTTATATTTGGGAATCATAAAATCCGAAGGCAGGCCCAGATTCAAAAAATAACTGGACCAAAAAAAAAAATTGCGGGAACATTTTGTACGATTAATTTCACCGATTAAATTTTATTTTTAATTAGTGCTCATCTCGGAAGTGAACAAGTTATTTAACGAAAATGTAAGAAATATAATCAGACAATGGTCGTGAGAGTTTTCTTATCAGGTTCATTTTTATTTATTTATTTTTAGATTATTATAACTGACTTCTGTCTGAGTCACGTTTTCTATAGATATCTAGTTAAAGGTCGGATACTCAAGTGTAATACTGTCTCGGTGTTGTGCGTGAGGAATGCGCTGTACCGGGTAGTTATGGAAATGCAACGTTCAATGGTGACGGAGTACGACGGTGGTGGTTATGAGTATTGAAGTGCAAGGCCGAGTTATTGGTCATCTCATCATCGCCATCATCATCTCTCTCTCTCGATCTCGGTTCAACATCTTGCCTGGGTGATGATATTGTACGTGCACAGCCGTGATTGTCAGCATTGACCGTTAGCCTGAAGTTTAGTTTTGTCTGTCTGTTCTAGTCTAGTAACGCGCTGACTACGCGCTAGTGACTAAACTGGACATTATCACATAAATATATATAAAAATAATGAAATAAATCAAAGAAACCAGCGCTCTTGTGGCAAGGTAAGCCAGCTGAGGAAAAACTGTTTTCTTCCAATAATTCTTAAACCATTTTCCTGCGGTCATAATATTTCTACTAGCCTCTATAATTATATTTTGGTCTGTCTGGATTTATCGCAGACTCAGCTTAAAAGTCCTACGGTCCCTGTATGAACAGTATAAATTCTTTTTACCATTTTGTTCGTCGTCTCCACACAAGTACCGTATTATTGTGGTTAACTTTATTGCTAGTATAGTACATACTTTAAATATCGCTTATTTACTATTTGGCCATTAAATAAATACATAAAACCCTTCTTATTTTATTCATCTTGAATCAATAAAGTGATAATAATAATAATAGCTATTGTTTCGAGGAACTATTGCTATTATATTAAATTTTTGTTATCACTATCTTTACAGAAAATGCACGATTCTAAAGAGTGGTTTTTAGAACATTTTGCTTGAAGACCTTTAGTTCAGAAACGCAACAAGTTCATCAACAACCGGAAAAACACTCTGCTGAAAAGATTGTCCATCTTTTTTAAAAATATTATCTTGAAAGTGGTTCTTCGAACTTTAAGGATATGAAACTTTTGTTCCAAACAAAACGCTGATAATTACACAAAAAGGGTATGGAGGCCAATGCTTACTTAAGCATTATTAATTGGGGATATGCCTGTATTATCAACATAAATGCACTTTCGGGGTGGTGTACAGTAAGTATCCACAGTAACAAGACGAAATTTGGTATTCTGATTTGGATAACACCAGATGGGTTATCAAAAAGTAAAGTAATCGCCTATTTTTTGGAGGCGTGGCTTAACGTCCTACTACCGAATTAGGTGTCGTGGGCGGAAGCTTATACTTTACTATAAATAATTTTTTCAAATTGTGGATCTCCCACTTACAAAGCCACGCTCTTGATCACTAGATCAACACCTGCCCCCCGGGTTATGTTAACAACAGGAATTTTCACAGATTTCCCGGGAAAATGTGGTTAAGAATACTTACTCTCCCCCTCGTCGACTGGATCGATGAGATAAGAGGGGATGAGTGGGATATATTCTCCAACATACCTGGGCTCCACCTTACCTTGCTCGGCAAGGTGCAGTATGTGGAAGCCCGAAGGAACCGCGTGCCGACCCAGCTCTAGTGGATAAAAGAAGAGATAAGACTAAAATGATCAGGGGCGCTAATGACCTCAGCAGTCGATGCGCCCAAAAAAAAAAAAAAAAAAAAAAAAAAATACTTCCGGAAAAAGAGAGTTTGTAGACTCTCTTTAAAGATTCATTTTTTGAAAAAGTAATCTATCTAATGAGTAATGGCTGGTTAGCGATTTAACCAGTTAAGCGTGTATGACTTGAGTATACACGGACAAACCAAATCTCTGTTACGGTGCGTTCGACATGTATACTCGTTGTGGAAAATATAAAATTGCCATTAACTATAAAAACTCGAAATTTTAATAAAATACAGTAAGAATATTATTTGGTGGGATGTTTCCTTTATCTTACCAATAGAACTGCCATGTATTTTGTACGTAGGGAGGTGGAGGGAGCCAGCCAAATGATAAGTGGTTGGTACGAGTTGGACTCCGCATTAGAGATTGGGGAATTACGCGCACAAATAGAAGCTCTCAACCCTTGTGCAATGCCGTTTTTACCTTAGATAGAGGGTTTAAACCTCAGGACGAGCATGATTTCATTTTGCATAGAATTCAAAGCTCTTTTCTTCCTTGTAAAAGCTCTTGTGTCCCTAGTTAACTACGCATACGTGAAGCGGTGCAAGATTTTGAAATGCACAGAATGCTCTATAATCTCAAACCTCAGAGATTGCAGAAAAAGTCGCTTGCATTGACTATTACAACGTTGTAAACTTTAGGTTGTTTTGCCGTACGATCGACGTGTATACACGTCATTGTCTGATTTTAATTCTGCACACTGTGGGGTGTATAACCATTAGGTAATACGAATTTTCAAAAACTGCTCTAGGTTTTTCTGAAAACTACCAATATGCATTACATGCACATAGGTTTAACTATAACTTTTTCTTTGCCAAACGGAATTGAGAAATTAATCCTTAGACATTTAATTGGAGTATTCACCAAAAGATAAGACTGTTTACAATTGAAGACTTCATGGAAAAAAGGGGTTGAGTACAATTTTGACGAAAATGAGTTTTTGGCATCATTAAGTAGAGTTCATCACACAAACTTTCAGCTGGGTCAACTTAGTTGAATGTAATGGTTTTAGTCTCAGAGTTATAGCCAGATGAATATATATGGTATACACTGAGAAAACGATGCGAAGAACATCCAAAGAGTGAAGTCCTGCAGGTGTGCATTTCTAAGCTGTATTAATTTTTTTCCTCTGGTTTTATGAAAGTTATTTTTAAAAGGTATAATATTATAATTTACATAAGTTCATTCAAAATAAAAGCAGAAAATTTGTAAACAATATTATTATTTTCTGAAACTCAATTAGACATGAACCACCCTGCATGATAGACTCCACAGATGAATAGAATTTTGTCGTGGGAGTTGCATGGAGTTTATATAGTGAAATATGATCTCTATATTATATTATATTCTTATTTTCACAATATGATTCGAAAGGTTATACCAAGAAACTGGAAAATAGACATACAGACAAATAGATCCAGAGGCCCCAATTTGTTTAATACTTTTAACGAATACTAAAGAATGGTCCATTCAATGCACTGTATAAATTACAAAAGCTGTAACGTTTCAAACTTTAAAGTTGCTCTCCTGAAAAAAAATCAATAAAATGGACTTAACCCTTTCTTCCCGTCTAGTCGTCTTCAATTGTAATTTTACTGATAAATCTTAATATTGATTCCGATTCTAAAATTAACAGTTTGTGGAAAATCTATGAGGTCATAACCTTGAAAATATTAGTAAAAAAAAAAGTAGTTTGTATTTAAGCCAGATTTTTCTTTTTGGCCAACTATTTCCTATTTCTTTGTACAAAAAATAAATAAGTAAAAAAGAAAACTCACTAACTAACCAACGAAACAACGAGCTACAAGTATCGTGACAAGAAGACATTGTGGTTAGGTTGGTACAAATGATGGCTATGTATTAATATTGTATGCTGTATGGTTGGTAACGTATCCGGGTCGGCTCTGTACACATCATTTCTGGGCTGTGTTGATACTGCCCCCCTTCCAGGAGGGTGGGCTAGCCTTCAAGCTCGCGTGTTCACCGACATATCACCAATTATGATGGTGTATTAGTTCTTTTCAAGTTTTATTGGTTTTCATTATTATAGTTATTTTTGTCTTCTTCTTTCCCCCCTGTAGTTTTTTACGTGTCGTAAAATATAGTGAAGTGATCCATCAGTTAGGCAGCATAATCTAGACTAATCTTAGTTTGGTGGTTTTCTCCTGCCGACAACTAGATTTACTATAATTTGTTGACATTTTATACAAAATAATATTTTATTACTAAAAGATTCCAGCCAATTTAGTAAAACACTAAACCATATATTTCCGCTAAAACGTTACAGGTTCCTTTTTAAAACAAAAATGCAATAAATAATGATTGGAATTTCTTCTTCTTCTTAATGCCTATTTTTTGAGGCAGACTTTACATCCAGAACTACCAAATTAGGTGTCGTGGGAGAAGGCGATTATTTTACTATAATTTCTCATTATAACCATTAAATAAAATCCAAGGCCTAAGGCCGGGGAATCGAACCCAGTACCACAATACATATTAGCTTCGCAGGCCTCGCCTCTAACCGCTTGTCTACCGAGGCCCCCTTTTTAAATAAAATCCAATTCCTAGACCGGGGAATCGAACCCAGCACCACAATACATATTAACTACGCAGGTCTCGCCTCTACCCGCTCGGCTACCGTGGTACCTAATTGGAATTTAAGGCCGGGTTAATATATGTATATAATTGATCACTTTGCCCTTTTTCACGTGTCTTAGGGCAATACTCTTTGACAACGAACAAAAATTGTTGGCCCAAAATAAGAATGGTCGGCAGGTGAGAATCGAATTGCGGGAGAATCTCCGCTGTAGTCTTGGTCCTCGAACAGAGGAGCATCTCTAACTCGCAAGTTACCCATTTCATCGAGGCTGACCGCAGAATTAATTCGTCAAGGCCGCGTGGGGCTATAAAGATAATTGTGGGCCTATTAACTGGCCACTGCAGGCTCAGAAAGCACATGCATCGCATGGGCCCTGGCAGATGATAGCCTTTGTAGGTTCTGTCAGGAAGAAGAGGAAACGGGCACTGCAAGTGTTGTGTCAGTGTGAGGGGCTTGTCTGGGCTAAGGATGTTACTTCTCGGGGAGGAAAAACCAAGGCCTGAGAGCTTTAACCAGGAGCCACTCTCCAGAATTAAGAGTCTGATTAAGCGGACGGATCTGGAGGGTGAGCTCTAAAGCCGGAGAGCCACAATAGATCCATAGGGGTCGCGGTGGCGTAGGCCTTAAGGCCGTCCTAATTTAATCTAATCTAATCTACTCATTTCATTGATTAACAGATTGCTATTAATGGTGGACAGTTTCTCCCATCAGGTAGGGCTAAGCTCAGGGATTTATTAATTATTGACTGGTTTGGCTGAACATGGATATCCTTCTAGAGTATCCTTATTATGATAATATGATGCTGTAAGAATGGTGATTCGTGGCAAAACTAAAAGTGGTTTATTAAAAACCCAACCAGCTTGCGCTTAACAAAGAAAATGGTCTGTACTTCCTGACAAGTATGGCTGATGTAGACGATGATGCCAATCTCTCTAGCTCGGCCAAAATTGGACATACATTCAGAAAATGCCTATATAGTCTTCCATAACCCTGAGATTAGTTAGCGAGCCACATACTTTCATCGTTTCCATTCTTGGTCTAATAATGATAGCTCGGCTCTTAGTCTGACTAACTTAGACTTACTACTGACTCACTAATAGCTCTCTACTAGTCAGATATCTATAAGATTCCATCGAGATGAATCTCTGTGGACTCTCTTGTATTTCGAGTTAAATTTTTTTGTAAAAACACCTGCATCTATTAAAAGAATTCACCATTTTTTTTAAACTATTATTCTTTTACTAGCCCAGATTCTTTTCTATCCTAATTCCAATCCTCTAGTTCGTCGTCTCTCATCCCGAACTCTCCCTGACAATCCATCTGGGCGGCTAGTGGCTTCGAGACTTCCTCTCTGGTTTTCAGTGTCAGAGAATGAATCGCCAATCAGGAATGTTACCCACTAAGTACTTTCTCAAATCACTTGCCTTTTGTAAAGTTGTTATTTCTGTGCAAATTTACTTGAGTTTCTAGTGACGCTATAAATTTCCAATAAATAAGTAAATGTAATTTCAATTAGCCGATCATATTTGTTTAAATGAGAAATAGAAATAATTTCAGCTTGCTTTCCAATTCCATCTGTTAATATTTACTAAGAAAATCAGTTAATTGATTTATAGTAATCACATCATGGTAGTGGAGAGGGGGGAGATTTGTAATAGCCACACAAAGATTGTCTTATTGGCATAAGAACAGATGTTCTATCAAAATAGTAAATCTTAAAGTGATAATTGCTTCAAATTCTATTACTCTGTTAATTAGAGAAGCTGCTATAATCATATAATACGATATATCGTAGTACTATATATAGTATTATATGCTCGTAGATAGATTTTCGATTTGAAAAGGGAAATATCAGTTGCTAGGATTGTTCTGTGAGAGTGTCTGAGGCTGTAGGGCTACAATTTGATGTAGTATAGCTGTAGAGCAACAAATTTTTGTTGCATTTTTCTAAGAAAATTTCGGTCAAGACCACTGAGGTTTTTCCCTGAGAATAGTTGGATAGATTATTTTTTTTAAATTGCCATTTTCCTGTAACGTGTGGTTCTATTTCTAAGTGCACTATTGAGGAGGAGTAAAACATGTTGCTAAAAGTCGAATTTGAAGAAAATGTATAAGTTAGAAGTACGAGTATCTCGTTGCTCAACAGTTAGTCCACTGTCTCGAAAATTGCTATCACGCTTTTTTTATGTGCAATTATGCATTATACACTCATTGATTTATATAAAGGGTGTTCATTTTAAGACGGCACAAATGCATTTCATGCTTAAACGGCTAATCTGAACAAAAAATGGTAGAGGAAAAATTTGTTACCCGTCACCTCTAGTTTCAGAATATGTGACTTGATTTTAGATTCCTGCCCGCTTACGCGGCTGACGCGCGACCAAAAGTGAGGCTTCGCAGTTGACCCCCATTTTCATATACATACTTTTAAAGAGTATAAAAAGTTATGAAAGAAACCGGAAACCGCTATTCAATATCTTCAAAATTAAAGGTGCTAGGCGATTTCAAAATCCGGTATTTATTAGTCATATTTCAATTTTTTAACTTGTTATCAAAGAGAAAGAAGAGCACGCGATAGGTCATTTTTATGTATTTTTTCATCCCCTTTCTACTAAAAATATTGCCAAGGCAGTAAAGCTAGTATTTTTCTTAATATCGGGAAATAAGTCGTTTTCCGAGTGATTTTTTTTTCTAAGAAAAATCAAATGTTAAGAGCTTTAGATGTTCTCAAGCATACACAAAATGGCAAAAAATTAATTTTACATCTGTTACAAACAAGAAAGTTTAATAATGATTTGGTAATTTTGGGAGAGTTGCGTTTAATTACCCCCCAAAAAATTGGAAACCTCCTGCCACATATTTAAGTGATCAATATCTTTCATTTAAAAAGGATCAAACTTATTCCTTAATTTATCAAATAATGCACTTTACTCAACTTTTGAAGCATGTACTGTGCCTTCAAAGGTGCCTCCTCTGGCTTGCAAGCCAGGTTAGCCAGGAGGTTATCAACTGCTCTCTGTATCTGAGGAGCCGAGCGGATAAAGGCGAGGCACGCAACGCTAAGATGGATTGTTGGTTTAGTGGGTTCGATTTCCCGGTCTAAACCCTATGAAACTGAGCAATCTGGTGAAGATGTGTTTGAATAACTCATCAGCAAAAGTGAAAGTACAAGGCGGCTGCTCAAGACGGTTTAACATTAATAGAGGACTGCGACAAGGTGATGTTCTGTCAACCATATTGTTTAACCTTAGTTTAGAAAAGGTCATCAGAAGTATTAAGGTAAACCCGAATGGTACGATCTTTGAACGATGCATTCAGTATTTGGCGTATGCGGATGACGTCATATTAGTTGGAAGGACTTTTAGAGCTTTGGAGGAGAGCTATGAGCAGTTAGAAAAAGAGGCAAAGTCCGTTGGCTTACGAGTAAACTGTGACAAAACCAAGTACATGTTAGCTTCAAGGTTTGACAGCAGAATATGTCGGTTAAGTTATGTGAACATCAACGGAAATAAGTTTGAAAATGTTAAAACATTTAAATATTTGGGAGCCATATTCACAAAGCAGCGGGATGTGAAAAGTGAAATTCAAGAGAGGTTGGCTGCAGGTAGCAGATGCTTCTTTGCATTGAGCCGGATAATGAAATCAAAGTCCATTTCACGTAAGAACAAACTCCATATCTATAAAGTTATTATCCGGCCGGTTGTAATTTATGGATCAGAGACATGGCTGCTGAACCGGAGCGATAGTAACATGCTAAGGGTTTGGGAGAGGAAGATTTTAAGGAAAATATTTGGCCCTAACCTGAAGGACGGAGTTTGGAGCATTAGGAAAAACAGGGAGCTCAGTGAGCTTTACGCGTCGCCAGACATAGTAGCTGAAATTAAAGGGAAAAGACTTGACTGGCTGGGGCATGTAGAGCGCATGGATAGGGATAGTATTACAAGTAAGTTGTACAGAAATAAACCTGAAGGAAGAAGAAAGGTGGATTGAGGAAGTGGAAGAAGATATTGCCAAGCTGGGCATAGCACGATGGAGGTATAAGGCAAAAGAGAGAGAAGACTGGAGGAAAATTACTAAGGAAGCCAGGGCCCTACAAGGGCTGTAGAGCTATAAATAAAATAATTTACTTAATGGTTAATAAGAGAAATTTACAGTAAAGTATGTTAGTCGGTTATAGGCAAGACCCGCAAAGCTAAGATGTATTGCGGTACTAGTCTAGCCCTTGGATTTTATTTAATGGTTAATATGAGAAATTTACAGTAAAGTATGTTAGGCTAGTCGCCTCCGTCCACGACACCTAATTTAGTAGTTGGATGTAAAGCCTGCCTGGAAAAATTGTAATGATTTTTTTTCCCCCCCGGCTGAAACCTAAAAGGGGTTTTGTACAAAGTCCTTTTTAACTTAGCACAATTTTATTTCTTTAGAAGGGGAAAAAAAGTCCTGTACACCGGCGTATAAAATATGCGGAAGGAAGCTGACAGGTAGAGCAGTTTGCGCTTAAGGAACGTTACTAATATAAAAACAACTGACCTCTACGACCATTAACGGCAATTATTACCTGCCCTGTACTGTTATCAAGAATTATGTGAATTATAAAAGTTAGATTCACATAATTTTTTTTTTTATTATTATTATTTTTTTTATAATAATCATTATATCATAATTGTACAACTTTCACATGGAAAGAAAAAACTTTATTAGTTCGCTGGTTTTCCACTCTTAAAGTCGGTGAAAAGCGCTCACAGAATTTTTAATATTCTTCAAACATGGAACTTTTTAACTTAAGAGAAGACTTTAACTCTTCGAGGCACACGATTTTAAAGAAAATAAAAGCCCTAGTTGCACAGAATTTCTTTTATTATAAAAAAAATGGAAATAAACATTCATTTCCATTAATCATCATCTCTCAAATCATCCCTCCCAAATAATCATCACTCTCGAAATAGAATAGAATAGAATAGAAAAGAAATTTATTATTCTGGGACAATTGTCCCCTAAGAATAAATACAGGTACAAATAGAGGCCTTAATAGTTTGGCCTGTGATTATACAGAAATTAAATAAATAAATAAATATTTACAAAAGTGAAAATGAAAGTAAAAATAAAATAATAAAACAGCAGAAATTAAGGAAATGAATTAAAACAATTAGAATTTCGGAGGAAGCTGAATAGAAAGGAGATAACTGAATAGACGGGATTTAAAGATGGATAGGGTAGGAGCATGGCGGACAGATGAAGGCAAGGAGTTCCATAGAGAGGTAGCACGTATGAGGAAGGACTTGTCAAAGGATGAGGTACGGTGAGAGGGAATATAAAGATCAGATGAGCGAGATCTAGTGTTACGGGAATGGATGGAGGATTTAAACTTAAGGAGTTGAAAAATATAGGAAGGCCTTTGAGACTGGATGACTTGAAAAAGGAAAGAAGCCAAAAAATATTGGCGGCGATAGACAGGAAAAAGCCACTTCAACTCATCGTAGCAGTGCGAAATGCGAGAGTCTCTGGAAATGCTCTGGAAATACGGAAAAAAGAAAAGAAAAAATTAATACCATTTCAATAGTCCTTTTTTAGTGTGGGCCACTGGTATTGTATAATACCACTATGCAACTAATGCTTTATATGATGTTCATTCAAACACAACTTTTTACCAAAACAAAGCGGAACTTTGCAGACAGTACAGCCACTGTTCCTTGAAATGTTTAAGTTCCATGTTTTGATCCAATTTTTTATAAACAATATATGAATTAACAACAGCTGCATCCAAATAATAGAACAGTATGCGGTAACACCATTTTTTACTATCGGTCAAGTTTATAATTGATATACAAGCGGGAATCTGCGCCAAAAAAGGCGAAGACCGTTCCTTCGGCCGGAAAGATTATGACGACTGTCTTTTGGGATTCGCAAGGTAATAATCCTCATCGACTATCTGGAAAAGGGTAAAACTATTACAGGCGCATATTATTCATCGTTATTGGACCGTTTGAAAACCGAGCTGCAAGAAAAACGCCCACGATTGGCCCACAAAAATGTCCTTTTCCATCACGACAACGCACCAGCTCACACCTCAGCAGTTGTGGTCGCAAAATTAATGGAAATAGGGTTCCAACTCGTTTCACATCCCCCCTATTCTCCAGACTTGGCTCCCTCGGACTACTATTTGTTCCCCAATATGAAGAAATGGCTGGCGGGAAAAAGATTTTATTCAAACGAGGAGGTGATTGCAGAAACGAATGGGGTCATTCCATGTCAAATCAACACAAAAAAAGACCATTTTTGACCTCACCATCTCGGATTTTCTTGAAATTTGGCACATGTGTACTATTGGTATAGACTTGGAAAAATATGAAATTTTACTGTGATATGTCAACTGGTTTATGAGTTACAGGGCTGTAAAGTTGCCAAAAATGGGCCGAAAAACAAGGAACCCCGTGTTTTTGAATTACTGTAGAAGCTTTCCTAAGTAAGCTACAGTCTTGGGATTGGTGTCATTTTATAGCATATATAATGCCCTTTCCTGTGATATGCGACACCATATGGGTTAGGATTAATAAAGTTTGTTAAATTTAAATTTAAAATTTAAATTTTAAATTTTTTAAAAAGTACATATTTTAAAATTTTAAAATTAATTCTATGAATAGCTAATAGTGTTATGAATCACTGGGCAAAATATTAATTTGGGACGACAATGGCTTCATTGTTAAAAAAATTTAAGACTAAAGCTCCATTTCATGGAAAATATATTTTAATAAAATTAAAGTAATAAATAAATTGAAAATAGTAATAATGAATCAATGAATCATAATTAATAACTATTAAGATTTAAAATATTGATTTTGAAATCATTTTTAGAATTAATAATTATGATTACAGTAATTATTCATATTAATTATAATATATTATTTTAATGAAATTATGCAGTTAATCAAATTATACAAAAATAATTCAATTCAATATCTTTGTTTAAGAACAGTCTTCTTTGGCTGAGATAACAGCCTCTTTAAGTTGGTTTAAGTCGGCAAAGGGCCTTGTGATGGCGTAGGGGGTTCGGTAAAGAGACTGGCAGCTCGTGCCAGTTTGCAACGACCCTATGGAAATCAAATCCAAACTTCACTACAACTTTTTGAGTGGGCAGTAGAAAACATCACCAACATAGACTTTGCATATTCAACCCAGGAAGACTATGTTGAATCTGAGTGTTTTTTAAAAAATCGGTTTGCTCAAGCATTGGCTATTAAAGGAACACAGCAATACCATGCTTTCATTCCCAGAAGTCAATCCAAAATATTGGTTAATAACGTTTCTATGAAATCAGAAGCTTGCGAAGTTTCAAAATTCCCTGATAAACTAAAATTAGCCGACATATCAGGTTATATCAGTGTAGTCTATAAAGAAACTGGTGGCTTGGATATGTTTTAGAGAAAAATGAAGAACTGGATGAAGTAAAAGTAACTTTTCTTCATCCAGCTGGACCCTCTAAATTATCTCGTATCCAAGAAATGCTGATATTCTTTGGGTCTCAGTAGTGGATGTTTTGATAAAAATTGATCCTGTGACTCTGACAGGAAGAACTTACATATGTCCTTCTAGAAAGTGATGCATGTCAAACAAATGAAGCCTTTTCAAGCTTAAAATAAAAAAGAGATCCTATTACTTAACAGTATGTTTTACTTTGGACTTATTAGTGGAATTATTATTAGCATTATTATATTAACATGAATTCAGAGTTGAATTAATCGGATTGGAGCTTTAGACTTAATTTTTTTTAACCATGAAGCCATTGTCGTCCCAAATTAATATTTTGCCCAGTGATTCGTAACACTACTAGCTATTCATGGAATTAATTTTAAAATTTTAAAATATGTACTTTTTAAAAAATTTAATATTTAAATTTTAAATTTAGATTTAACAAACTTTATTAATCCTAACCCATATGGTGTCGCATATCACAGGAAAGGGCATTATATATGCTATAAAATGACACCAATCCCAAGTCTGTAGCTTACTTAGGAAAGCTTCTACAGTAATTCAAAAACACGGGGTTCCCTGTTTTCGGCCCATTTTTGGCAACTTTACAGCCCTGTAACTCATAAACCAGTTGACATATCACAGTAAAATTTCATATTTTTCCAAGTCTATACCAATAGTACACATGTGCCAAATTTCAAGAAAATCCGAGATGGTGAGGTTCAGACCCCGTGTTGATTTGACATGGAATGACCCAATGGCTATTTTTAAGACTTGGACAAATCCTATTATTCGGAAGGGATCAACAAATTAGAGCAGCGTTGGACGAAGTGTATAAGCCTAAAAGAAGACTATGTTGAAAAATAAAAAAGGTTTACCCCAAAAAATTAAGTAGTTTTTATTTTTGCACGGACATTTCAAACGACCCTCGTATTAAGCTGTATGTATGAATAACTTCAACTTTTCGAGGTGGGTTAAAATATATCCCACCATGCAACAAAAGCTAAGCAAAAGGTGGGACAGTTTTTAACCCACCTAGCCCCAAAGAGTTAAAAAGAACCTTATTCAAAATTTGTCGATTTCAGTAAATCGGAAGTCTTTTATATATACTTATATAAAAAAAACTACTTTATTTAATGATTTAGTGCAAAAATAAGAGGTTGATGCAAAAGTTACCACTGATGTAGGCGTTACTACAAGTTTTGGGTAACCTTTGTGTTATGGCAACCCTCAAATAAATAAAAAAGACGTCCGATGTGGAGTGACCCACATGATTCTATAATACGATTCTTTTGAAACTGTTCTACCCTTATAAATATTTAACTATGTTCATTTCACAGCAAAAAAAAATGAACTAGAAAATTCAATGTTGCATGTTCAAACTTGCACCTTATCCACCTTCCTCCCCTTCCACCACATCATGGTTCACCAGATATTTTTTGTAGCTCTCTGTAAACAGGACTTATACAAGTAATACGTAAATAAATAATGTTTTTTTTTTGTAAATATGGTTAGATCCGCCGTACTGGATAAGTTTTTTAATTTCCAGGACCGATTTCGGTTTCTATTCCATCATCAGTTTGGTTTAGAGAATTTGATTTCAATTATACTTACACACTATACTTGCTAACATGTTGAAAACAAATTCTCTCCACTAAACTAATCGATTGACCTCTGATAATGGATGAAAATCCGAAATCCGGTCAGTAGTAACAAAAGCATGCATACAACGACGGATAAGATCAACGATTGAATGCTTTTTAAATCAAAATTTTGTTACCAACGCACTGAAATAGATTTAAAATTTTAAAATAATACTTTGGATTGCAGGTTTTTTTTTTTTTTTACACAATTTTACGTAATTTTGTACAAAATAAATGTTTCGTAGTATTGTTGAATAATTTTTTTATTTCTCTCGAAGTTAATCCCATTTCTGGACAAAGGCCGTATTCTATTCTTCCGCAATACACCTTAGTTTGGCGGCCTCCATTTCAAGCTGTCGACTATTCTGGCGCTTGAATGGTTGGATTAGAGTTAGATGCGTAATTGGGAACATTTGACTATAATGCGAAGGATTTTTTGGTAGAAATTGAATGCGATATATGTTTGTCCGTTTGGAAGTCTCATATAGTTCGAGGTTAGTTTTTAAATATAGAGTTTTTTTTGTTAAGGCCATGAAAGTTTGGAGCTTTTTTGTCTTTGTTTGGAGTCTTTATAACGTTTTAAGAGTAATGTGGAAATTTATTGCTGCTTGTTTGTAACATTAGATCGGTTTAAGTGACGAAGGTGAATATTTAGACGATTGGTGCTGCAAAGTTATATCAAATAAACAGCCCATACGAAAATTGGAACACTCCTTATTGGTTCTGCGTAGTTAGCTGGAGAAAAAACACTTTTCTTGAGCTGAAGGTGATTTAAAATGTTTAGACATCTGGGGAAAACTCCAAATTTGCCCTACTTCTTCTTAACGGAAGTAAGGGAAAGTAAAAAATATCCAAGATTTCACGTAAATTTGTGCACCAGTTCGTGACCTTAGTACCACTTGACTTTTACTAGTGAAAATCATTCTTTTCTTTTAAAGATAAGTGCCATCGAGAGTAGTTTTCTAATTTCATTGTAAAATAATGTGAAACTGTAAACAGTGAGTGCACAGAGGCTGCTGAAACAGAGTGGTAACCATGGCGCTTTTAGGAAGTTAAGAGAGACAGCACTTAGAGCCATCTATATTTGTAATGGTGTTGTATTTGTGGCTGAGAAGCTGAGATACAGCATCTATAATTAGAAAGTAGGCGTGCCTTGCCATCTGTTTTGCAATGCCATTATTATTGTTATTAATAATTCTATTTAATGTTCCAGGCGGCTGCAGAATTCGGTGGAAGTCTGGGTAGTGCTTGCCAACTTGATCAAGACTGTACTACACAGAACAGCCGATGTAACCATGGAACTTGTGCCTGTTTACCATACTACGCTACCTATAATAGTTCGCAGTGTTTACAATGTAAGGTGTTCTTCTTAGATTATTAAATTATTAAATTTAGAAGCTGCATTCGTTTGGCAATTGAGTAAGGAATCGAAAAAGTGCATATAGGGGAAAGGTTGCTCAAGTCTTACCCCTTAAAAAAAACGTTCTTAGAAATCAGAGAATATATTAGAAAATACACACTTATGGGTATCATTGGAAACGTTATAAACCCTGCTTCTATTTTTTGTACAAAAATTAAATAGTCTGCGCACTTTTTCCCTTAAAATTCTAAAATTTAAAAAATTGAAATCGGTACGACTAAGGAAACCAGTACCTTAAGTGGGACCACCTGCTGCTTAAGTCGTATCTCCGGCTAAAATTAAATAAATATATGGTTTATTTTCAAATAAATATATTTGGACGTGGTACTGGAGCCAGCAAATTTAAATTCACCTTTAATTCTCTTGAAGTGTGACGCGATAAGTTGGAGACTGAATGTGAGACAATATCGACAGCAAGTGTTTCAATTTCCTGTATTTGTCTCGATTTGTGTAGGTGTTGTCCTAGAGTCGGCGGAGGTGGGCCGGGGCTGACGGACTTTCAGTTTTTTCAGTTTCAATATTCTCTTCTGGAGTTGGTTATTGGAGAATGAGTCCTCATTATTTATCATTGAAACAGAGAATTCTTCATTTCGATGTCTATTCTTTATGCCCACAATCCTGAAGATTTAAAGCCGTTTATGGCGAAATCCGTACGAACAGATTTTGGTTACGCTCCACCTTATAACTCCGAAACGGTACTTTGTTTAATTGTTTTAACACAGGATTTGTTCTTACCTAATTGACGAGGCTTCGTTACAATAACTCTTAAGTGATTTAAAAGAAGAACGGTCCAGTGGTTGAAGACGGTGTGCTCATCTATCTAGCCCCATAGTTATTGAAAAGATATTTCAACAAATACAAATACCGGTGGTACGATTTAGGAAGCGTAAATGGGTACGAGATAAGACACAGCGTCCATCAGTTAATGAAGCCCCAAAAAACTGTTTTGAAAAAAAATCTTTCACAAAATTGCAAGAGGCAAACAGATCGCTGATAGATATTTAACTAATACTAAAAAAGCAAAATGTATTTAACTAGTGTTTTCTTGCCTTAGGAGCTTCCACACACCAGATGGAAATTACACTGAAATGGCCGTAAATGAATTTTTTTATCATTCAAGCAGAGAAGTGTTCATCCCGAAAGATATGTCTATTATATGGCCACAATCCTGTAGATTTAAAGCCTTTTATGGCGATATCAGTACGAACAGATTAACAGAGTCTTAATTCGTTGAAACGCAGATTGCACTGCCTACACGTTTGAGTAGAACCGAGCAGTATAACTATATACCTACTGTTACCATTTGTAAGACGGGAAAAGTATGTACTTTTGAAATCATTGAGGTACGATTTAAGCACCGGTACGACTTACGCAACTTTTACTCTAATATACAAATGTAAGTAATACAGTATATAGGGACTCAGGGTGAGAAGAATTAACTGAATTATTAGTGCAAAGGATTTCCATGTGGAGACCCTGGATATGAGTCCTATTGAGCCATTAGATTTTCCGTTTCTGTCAGGTGATGGACAGAACCCTGGATCTCAGATATTAGCACACCCGAATGAATAAGATGATCTATTGGCCACTTGCGCTTCAGGCGACGCGTAGGGTTTTCAGAAAGAATGGTAGGTGGTAATGATGATACCAAGGGGATTAGTTTGTGTGAAAAGGCTGGAGTGGAATTAATAATAATAATGTTTTATTTGTAATAAAAAGAAAATAAATACAATTAAATAAATTAAAAACATTCTGCGGCATGGAAGTTCCGTCTGCCGGAGGGTTAACGCAAAATTAATAAAGCAAAGTAACCACTACATAACAGATAATACAAAAATTAAATTAGACAGAAAAATAAATAAATAATAATAATAAAAATTAACAGCATAAAAAAGAAAAAAAAGATAAAAATAATAATAATAAAAAATGAAAAAGAAATAAAACAGAATAACTGATTCATGCTAATCTAAAGAAAATTATACATACTTTGAAAAAAGAAAAGTAAAATACATAAATAAATAAATAGAAAGAAAATAAAAGAAAATTATAATTCTCTGAAAAAGAAAAGAAAAATATATAAATAAATAGAATAGAAAATGAGAAATACCTACAAGATGGCAAAAATAAAAATATAAAGAATTTAATATAACTATTGAAGTTAATATAATTGAAAGAAATTCACACAAGCCCTGAAGGCAATAAGACTATGATGGTCAAGTCTTACGACGGTGATAATGCCAAGCAAGTCGCGCAAAGTCTATTAAACGTTTGCAATCTTTCTCAGAAGAAGCATTTAGAAAGGGTATCAGCGCTGATGCAGGAAAAGGGCTAAAGCCAAGGTACCGCAGCCGCAGTTCGCTAAGGGCAGTACACTCGCACAGAAAATGATGCAAATTCTCCCTCACAATCGGGGCACAAAGAGGGCAGTTAGAATTAGGACGGTCAAGCCATGGGATGAAATTTAAATGTAAAAGCTCATATCTGAGCTTAAATAACCATTTCAAATCGTACAGATTAAGAGCTAAATGGCACTTAGCCTCAAGACAGAAAAGTTTAACATCATAATTGAGTTCTTTGTACAAGAGAAACCTGTCTGAACCCTGAGCAAGCCGTACACATTGTTCAGTATGCCGAACCTTAACAGTATCTAGCAAAGTCCTGAGCTGCCCTTGCCAGAGAGAAACCTGATCCAGAGCACTATCAAACCCACAGGAGTATCTTAGCGCTAGCTCGCACCAGTGCCGGAACCAAAAAGCATTCTGATTAATTACCTCGATTGCCAGAATACGGGGCAAACGATGAGAGGGAAGATTTATAGCCCCTAGGCAATATCTAAAATGTAAATTTAAAGTAAACACTTTAAGAAGATCTAAAGAAGTTTCCAAGTAAATCATGTAGTTAGGTGTGGAGGAAGGTGATGAAAACAACTTCTTCACGAAAAACCGCTGAAACTTCTCTAACCGCTCATACCTCTGAAAACCCCAGACCTGGGCTCCGTAGCAAACAATGGAGCGTAAAACGGCATCGAACACTTGTTTCTTTGCATGAAGAGGGATCAGTTGCTGAGCGATGAAATTCGACCAATTCCTATTAAGAGCTAATTTAGCTGCTGAAATTCTTTCTTTCAGGTGGCATTCCAGGGAAAGGCGAGTAGAGAGCGTAACGCCAAGATACTTGTAAGAATTAACCACTTCCACTGGCTCACCCCTGTACCTCCACCGATCTGCTACAGCCAGCCTACCCCCCTTGTCAAGATTAACAGTCAAACTCCACTGTTCACAATTTTTTCGCCAACAGATTAATGTTTCGCTGCAAAGTAACACGATCCTCCGCGAGAAGAACAATATCATCCGCGTACATCAATACACTAATTCGACGACCCCCAATACGCACGCCACCCTCAAGTACCTGTGGCAGGTCATCCAAAAAGAGCGCAAAAAGGAGCGGGCTCAAAATACATCCCTGACGAACACCAGATTCAACAGGAAAAAACTCGGAAATACCCTCTCTACCACGAACAGCCGATTCAGCGTCGGAATAAAGACTTTTTAAGATGCGGATAAATTTTGTTGAAACTCCAAGATTAAACCATTTCAAAAATAAAGCCTCTCTTGGAACCCTGTCGAATGCGGCTTTAAAGTCAACAAAAAATGAATATACTTTATTACCTCTTTTAAGAAATTTAAGCTTAATAATGTTCAAAAAACAAACAGGTTATCAATGGTAGAATACCCTCGCCTGAACCCGGCCTGATACTCACTGAGAGTGGAATCATCTTTATCTAGATTTATCCAGGTCATTATGGAGGACATTAAAGGGGGAATCTCCTTAAGAGAGTAAAAAAAAGGATGAGTTTTACTGAGATAAAAAATGGCTTCAATATAAGACGTTCCTTTCAAGCACCCACCTTGGATTTACCGTCTGCTCAAAATTCCTGAACAAGAAACCCCGATTTCCCCATCTAAACTGCCCGTCTCTTAATATTTTAATTAAAAGCTTTTATACGACAAATTTCCTTGAAAACTGCCGAGCGAAAGACCCTGTTATTGAAAAGAAACATGCGTCACAATCCCGTTAATCCTGGAAGCCCGGGTGCCTACCAATGTTCCGGCTACTATCTTAAGAGATTGGTCACACACACATCCTCCTATTGGAAGGAGTCTGGCGGTGGCATTCTCCTGTGGGCGACCACGTACACATATCTCTTTAGTACTTCCCCCAGGGCTATGTAACGTTGAAAGCATTGATTTTTCACTTATCTCTTAGGCTACGTCCTATTGGCGCTCTGGGTCACAGTGTGGGCGGAGAGGAAGGGAGAATTTCTGCATTATCTCCTCTCCTTACCTCTTCATATACACCTTGTTGCTTTTTCAATTTATACATACATTCATCTTCTTGTATAACATGGCCATGGTCTACTCTATAGAATAATAACTTTGTACTTTTATTCATAGATTGAAAAATAGTCTCCCCTACTCTTAATTGCATTTCTTAATTAAAACAGTAAATAAATATTGTTCTATTTACGAGGGTCATTCAATAACTGAACTGACAAACATACTTAGTGAGAACGACGATTAATGCAGGGAAATTTAAACTTTTATAAGACTAAGTTGGCAACCTTGCTAAGAGTCAGCTGTTCGATTAATATTTACGCAAACATAACCTTTTAGGTCACGATAGAGTGTTCGCTCGAAGAAATTACTTTTGAAGAATAGCGTGTACATACAAACAATCAGAAATTTTCGCTCGGATGAATACAACAATACGGCAAATGGTTGCATGATCCTGGTGAGTTGATTTAAAGCGTGGGTTGACAAGTTTATATGTGGCCACAAAAGCGTAAGTGATGATCAACGTTCCGGGTATCCGGGATAGCGCAGTATCGACCTCCGCGTTCCATTCTCGTATTAATTCACTTATCCATAAAGGACCAACTAATATTTAAACAAATTGTATTGTTTTAATAAACAATTTTTTAATGTATAGCTCTCTTGGACTGTTTAATTAATTGAAGGCCGCTCGTATTGAATATTAATTTATCTAACACTTACTCGTAGGTCGATATCTGGAATAATCGCAATCGATCATTTAGTGTCAGAATTTCTCAACCTAAATTTTTTAAAATTATTTATTTCGCAGTTTACGGGAACACAGTTTATCGCATAGAGTCTCTTTGCGTTGTTTACTTTTATAATCTCTCTTTTTCATCCAACCGGGACTTTTTTATTCTACACAGAAAATTTGAAAAAAAAAGTAGATTAATTAACAAAAAGTTCCTACATTTTAATAATATTTTTTAGGTTTTTTTAAAGCAGACACAAAACTAACACCACACATTACACTATAATTAATAGCAAGGACCTATTAAATTTTCGAGACAGCTCTGATGAAAGTATTAGATATTGAGATATTTTGTTCAAACACACGAAACTTACGAGGGTCGTTTGAAAAGTCCGTGCAAAAATCAAAACTACTTAATTTTTTGGGGTAAACCTTTTTTATTTTTCAACATAGTCTCCTTTTAGGCTTATACACTTCGTCCAACGCTGCTCTAGTTTGTTGATACCTTCCGAATAATAGGATTTGTCCAAGTCTTAAAAATAGCCATTCGTTTCTGCAATCACCTCCTCGTTTGAATAAAATCTTTTTCCCGCCAGCCATTTCTTCATATTGGGGAACAAATAGTAGTCCGAGGGAGCCAAGTCTGGAGAATAGGGGGGATGTGAAACGAGTTGGAACCCTATTTCCATTAATTTTGCAACCACAACCGCTGAGGTGTGAGCTGGTGCGTTGTCGTGATGGAAAAGGACTTTTTTGTGGGCCAATCGTGGGCGTTTTTCTTGCAGCTCGGTTTTCAAACGGTCCAATAACGATGAATAATATGCACCTGTAATAGTTTTACCCTTTTCCAGATAGTCGATGAGTATTATTCCTTGCGAATACCAAAAGACAGTCGCCATAATCTTTCCGGCCGAAGGAACGGTCTTCGCCTTTTTTGGCGCAGATTCTCCCTTGGTAACCCATTGTTTAGATTGTTCTTTGGTCTGAGGAGTGTAGTGATGTATCCATGTTTCATCCACAGTGACGAAACGACGCTTAAAGTCCTGCGGATTCTTCTGGAACAGCTGTAAACTGTCCTTGCAACACTTCACACGATTTCGTTTTTGGTCAAGCGTGAGCAATCGCGGCACCCATCTTGCGGATAGCTTTGTCATGTCCAAATGTTGATGCAAAATATTATGTACCCGTTCATTCGAGATGCCCACAGCACTAGCAATCTCACGCACCTTCACTCTTCTGTCATTCATCACCATATCATGGATTTTATCAATGATTTCTGGAGTAGTAACCTCAACAGGGCGTCCAGAACGTTCAGCGGTCACTTGTGCCCATATGGCCACTCCGAAAATTTTGAAACCACTTATAAACTGTTTTAATCGAAGGTGCAGAGTCACCATAATGTTTATCAAGCTTCTCTTTAGTCTCCTGAGGCGTTTTGCCTTTCATAAATTAGTGTTTAATCAACACACGAAATTCTTTTTCGTCCATTTTTTGAAAATCACTCGACTTTCTCGATTCAAAGGAATGCCAAACACAAAGAAATAGACCGATCTGGCTGAAACTTGGTGTGTGTTCTTCCAAGAGATGCTACTAACTAAACATAACCTCGATACGCGACAGTGGTGCTATCTCTCTGACTTTGCACGGACTTTTCAAACGACCCTCGTATCTACACATAAACAAACACATACAAAAGGATAAAGAATTTTCAAAAAAATC
This sequence comes from Rhodnius prolixus, assembly GCF_049639745.1. NCBI lineage: Eukaryota > Metazoa > Arthropoda > Insecta > Hemiptera > Reduviidae > Rhodnius > Rhodnius prolixus. The sequence goes on along the minus strand of NW_027411583.1, from coordinate 3,832,109 downwards.
ACTATTTTAGGCTCAAAACAACGCAAACTTAACGAGAAATAACTAGAAATCAAAAATTTGACATAATTGGAATACATTTCTCACCAAAATAAGAGAAATTGATAATTTATTAAGAAAATAAATTATAATAATCATCATATAATTGTATCTCGCATTCTATCAATGATAAATGTACGAAATTTCGTACAACTAGAAACTACATCTAACTCTACAATCGGGATGAATATTAATTTTGAGGAAGCATGAAGTATAGAGATATTGAAGTTGAAAATTTCGGAACATTACATCGTATGCAAAATTCAAGTCCAAATATCGCCCCTTCTTTTAGTGATGAACGTATGAAACTACATACAACTAGACACTACATCTACCTCTACAATTGAAGGAGTTATCTACATTTTTTTCAGAAAATGTGTTTAGTGGTGCCCCCTATTGTAATGTTCAATTCTCGTACATCTTTTGGTGCATAAACGAGTCTTTATGCAGACTCCTTTATTATTACTTATTCTCTAACCTAGGTTAGATTTGGAGCAAAAATGAGTTTTCTACTGCAGATAACTTTCTTTTGCTCCAAACAGAAAAGATGACGCCATCAATCGAACAAAAATGTTTTTATTAGGTTTATTTAATGTTTATATTAGGTAGATATTATTATTTTTCTTTTTGACAGGCATAATAATATATCTAACATTCGCTTCGACAAGACACAAAATGCCACTTAATAACTCAAAAACAAGAAATCTGTTGACTAAAGTACTTAATATGTACTCAAGTTTTACTGAAAATTATGATTTTGGTGCAATAAAGAGCTAACTGCAAAATAACTTTTGCTTATAGCAAGCTTAAAAAATGCCCTAGAACAGGGGTCGGCAACCTATTTTAAGTAGAGAGCCATTTCTCCTTAAATAATTTTAATAAATCTTACCAAGAGCCGCAAGGATGATAGAGTAAAAAACCTCTGTAGATCATTTGTATTCACAAATTATTATGATATTCAATAACATTTAAATGTTTTATATATTTATTTTCACATATTGCAAAGTATATAAACAAATAAATAATAACTAAACCTGTATTAGAATGAAAAGGCTGCAGTCTTATATTATTACGTACTTCATTTTAATATAATTCTATTCAATTTCAAACCAAATCTCATTTAAAATTCTTTTTGAAAAAATATCTTCACTTTAATAAATGAAATTTTCATTTGTTTCAATAAAATCAAAATATACAATTTATTTTGGACAGGCTGAAGAGCCACAAAATTTGGATAAAAGAGCCGCATGCGGCTCGCGAGCCGCGGGTTGCCGACCCCTGCCCTAGAAAGTTCAAATTGAGCCCCAAATGACCCCATCACCACATATTAACTAATCCTTTCAGCAGACCCAACATAAGGAATACATCTTAAAGCATATTTAGTTTTTTGCCCTTACTAAACATTTTAAAAAACTGTAGATAACTCCTTTGTGCACCAAGCTCTTCAATTGGGATCAATATTAATTTTGAGGTAGCAAAATTTCATACAACTAGACACTATATTTACCTCTACAATTTAGATAAATGTTAACTTTGATGAAGCATGTAGAGCGGAGATATTGAATGTTGAAAATTTCGAAACGTTACATCGTACACGAAATTCTCGAGTATATTTCGTACAACTAGACAATACATCTGCCTATTAATAACCTAACTCAACCTTCAGCGAATTATTTCTTCATCTAAATGTATCATTTATCTTCCGAATTACTGAAGCGATCGCAAAAAAAAAAAAAATTATTGAAATGATAATATTGTACACTTAATGGAATTGTTTTCATACTTCAATTGCAATAAATATCTATTCCTAGTGGCGGAAAATGGTATTAAAATGATATTTTCTTGTAATATAAATGAAGGAAACAATTGAAAAAGGTTGCCAATCTCTTGGGAAATATATTCGAGTTAAACTGGGTCACGTGTGCTTCATGTAGTACCATCGTTAATAATAATGTGGATCTTCCTTCTACTCGCTAGCTCCTCCCTTGGGAACTTGTTGAATTTCCATCTATTTTATTTAACCCTTTGGTATCTTTTCCGCCAGTTAAGGGAAAGAAATTACATACTAGAAGTCGCTAGTTTAAATAACTTTTTTTTTTTTAATCTATTTTTCTACTTGAAGTGTCACGGTCTTGTGTGAACTTATTGCAATGCAAGGAGTCCTGTAGCATTACGCTATTTCCCAATAAAACACATTTTTCTTTTTCTTTTTCCCCCTTGTCACGATGCAAGCATAATACACAATGGGTATGACCCGTTGGCGGTGAAAGCATTTAGTTGATTTTATTCTTCTTTTTAACACTAGTGCAAAAAATATGCATGACTGGCTTGAACTCCGAGAAGGGAGACTCACTCATAACTTAGACAAATATGTTTTTCTTTTATATTTTCCATTTCTTTTCCGTTTATTCTATACGGTGCGTGTTTGCACGCTCATGATGACAGTTACAGAACATACAGGATATTCTGCATGATATACGTGCAGTTCTATTTGTATTAAATGGGGAAAAACTTTATCTACAAAAAGCAGCTACTACCTTACAATCAAAATACTTCTAGTTACGATGTAGTTTTTCTAATTTTAGATACTTAGAATCATTACATCGTACACGAAATTCAAGTCCAAATATCTCTCTTTCTATCAATGACAACCCTTTGAAACTTCATACAACTAGACACTACGGGTGCGTTCCACTAAGCGACCACAACGACCAATACATACCTTCAGGCGCTCCACTTGGCGACCGCGGTCGTTGTGGTCGTGGCGAAAACGTCACTAATGACGTCACTATTTTCGCTCACGCGAAGCCCACAACGCCCCATCTAAAGAGCTGGATCGAAGTGGGTGTTTAGAAATATGGCGCAATTTTTGAAACAAAATATGGCGACCGAAAAAATTATATCATGTAAATGAAAGTATTATTTCATGTAAATAATAGAATGTGTTTCTCGAAAGTCTACAAAAAAAATAAATAAATAAATAATTACTTATCCCTTTACATACTAAATCACTGAATAACACAAAATCATTTACCTGAAATAACTTTTAAATTCTTCATCTGAATAAAGATCAATTACACTGATAGCTAATAATACGTGGCCTAAGTTTTCGCTTTTTATCATTGCGATTTTGTAAAATTGCATTCCACTCTTCATCGGAACTAGATAAAGAACTTTCTAAAGCATTATTAATAAATATCCAACTGTTGCCTCAAAAGACATTTTAATTTTATTTAAACGTAAATTTTATAAATACTCCACTAAAATGTAATATAAAAAATTGAACTTATATATTCTTTAAATAAAAGTCAACTTTACCAATAATTAATAAAGTTTATTGTAACTGCTTATAAACGGGGTTAAAATTAAAAAACAATCTCTTCAAGCTTCTGACTTATTTTCGAGGTCGCCATATGTAATGTTTACATGAACGGTTAAAACGCCCACAGACCATTCCACTTGGGTTTTCGATCGCAACGCTCGCAAGCAAGTGGAACGGGCAAAATCGCGGTCGTGAGCGTGGTCGTTGTGGTCGCTTAGTGGAACGCACCCTAGATCTACCTCTACTATTGAGATAAATTTTAACTTTGAGGAAGCATGTAGAGCGGAGATATTGAATGTTGAAAATTTCGAAACGATACATCGAACACGAAATTCTAGTCCAAATATCTCTCTTCTTATCAGCTAGATTTTTTAACTAGATCCGCTCAAAAAAAGAAGTCTAGTCTATTTTTGGGGGGGGGTCTTGGCATTACAGCTGATTTTCCAGCTTATACACCAAATTAAGATCTTTTCTGAAAGGAAAGTGTGCTTTGGTTTTCTTCTAAAGAGCTTGTTTGGTACATCGTACAGTGTTGCCATCTGTAAACAATAAAAATAGAAATAAATTATCTCTAATAATTATAGATATAGGGGGAAAAAATGGCACTTCTGGAAGTGTCCATTTTCCAAAGGGTTTTTCCTTTTTTTCCCCAGTTTTCCGTAATTTTCTTTAAAATTAATTGAGCTTACCAGTTTAAGCTGAAGTTTCTCTTATAAGAGCTTTTCATTTTTTTAAAAAAAAACATTTTCTGTTATTTGTTTTTAAGTAATGATTCCGGAAGTGGGAATTAAGGTTTCCCATTGAAGGTTATGTTTTGGTCTTATTACTTTGCAGTATTTTGTGAACACTTAATGCGGTGCGAAAATTTCAAAGCATTTTTTTTTTAAATGAGAAAAGATTTACATTTAAAGAAATTGGTCAAAAGATTTTTTACATCCTGAAGGAAACATTTTACTGTAGTAATAAATTATATCCAAGCTTTAAATACATTAAAATTCTCGCTACTATATATTTGCATAAAATTATTTTCAACTGTTATAAATTTTCTGTAGAATAAATTTGAAATTAAATGTCCTTATTTATACAAACAATATGTATGTAGCAGTCATAACAGAAATAAATTTATATAGAAAACAAAAGCTACTCTGCAATAATTAATGTTGAATAAAGTGAATTTTATTAGCCCAAGTTTTAGATCGTGCGGTGGTGAAGTACTCCTGTCCTCCAATGGGGAAGTAACGAAATTTACTGTAACTTTTGTTATCCATACACCCACTCTTGTGAATATATTTTATATATTTAGTTCTTATTGCAGAATTCAATTCTTTGGTGCTTTTTGTTAAATTTATATATTTTACAGGAAGTTTTACATTTCTATTTTTAACTTTTTTTGACTTCTTGCGATTAACCAGTTAAGCGTGGAATTAACATTTTAAAAAACCCCCCCACAGTGTGCGGAATTAAAATCACGACAATGACGTGTATATGTTACCGTGAAAGACCGAAATTGGAGAATGTCAAGATTCACTTGATGATTCACATAGTCGCTTCGTTTAAGTACGAAATATTTGCTAAATATCCCTTATTTCTTCTTATTAGCACCTGTAAATGTCGACATTCACTATGCACTGATAGTGAGTATTGAATAAAAATATTTCTGTTACATTTTTAATTATACTTTATTATTAGAACATATTATCAAAATCAAAATAGGAGAAAATAAGAGCATACGAGGGTCGTTTGAAAAGTCCGTGCAAAAATAAAAACTACTTAATTTTTTGGGGTAAACCTTTTTTATTTTTCAACATAGTCTCCTTTTAGGCTTATACACTTCGTCCAACGCTGCTCTAGTTTGTTGATCCCTTCCGAATAATAGGATTTGTCCAAGTCTGAAAAATAGCCATTCGTTTCTGCAATCACCTCCTCGTTTGAATAAAATCTTTTTCCCGCCAGCCATTTCTTCACTTTGGGGAACAAATAGTAGTCCGAGGGAGCCAAGTCTGGAGAATAGGGGGGTTGTGAAACGAGTTGGAACCCTATTTCCATTAATTTTGCGACCACAACTGCTGAGGTGTGAGCTGGTGCGTTGTCGTGATGGAAAAGGACTTTTTTGTGGGCCAATCGTGGGCGTTTTTCTTGCAGCTCGGTTTTCAAACGGTCCAATAACGATGAATAATATGCACCTGTAATAGTATTACCCTTTTCCAGATAGTCGATGAGGATTATTCCTTGCGAATGCCAAAAGACAGTCGCCATAATCTTTCCGGCCGAAGGAACGGTCTTCGCCTTTTTTGGCGCAGATTCCCCCTTGGTAACTCATTGTTTAGATTGTTCTTTGGTCTCAGGAGTGTAGTGATGTATCCATGTTTCATCCACAGTGACGAAACGTCGCTTAAAGTCATGCGGATTCTTCTGGAACAGCTGCAAACCGTCCTTACAACACTTCACACGATTTCGTTTTTGGTCAAGCGTGAGCAATCGCGGCACCCATCTTGCGGATAGCTTTGTCATGTCCAAATGTTGATGCAAAATATTATGTACCCGTTCATTAGAGATGCCCACAGCACTAGCAATCTCACGCACCTTCACTCTTCTGTCACCCATCACCCTATCATGGATTTTATCAATGATTTCTGGAGTAGTAACCTCAACAGGGCGTCCAGAACGTTCAGCGTCACTTGTGCCCATATGGCCACTCCGAAAATTTTGAAACCACTTAATAACTGTTCTAATCGAAGGTGCAGAGTCACCATAATGTTTATCAAGCTTCTCTTTATTCTCCTGAGGCGTTTTGCCTTTCATAAAGTAGTGTTTAATCAACACACGAAATTCTTTTTCGTCCATTTTTTGAAAATCACTCGACTTCCTCCAAACGAATGCCAAACACAAAGAAATAGACCGATCTGGCTGAAACTTGGTGTGTGTTCTTCCAAGAGATGCTACTAACTAAACATAACCTCGATACGCGCCAGTAGTGCTATCTCTCTGACTTTGCACGGACTTTTCAAACGACCCTCGTATGTAAATAAACTGTAGAACTTAAAAGTAAAATTATATTCAAAATGAGTAAAGAAAATAATAGCAATAATAAACTTCATTATATGATTGACGTTAAAAAATCTTATTGAAACAACTTAAACCAAATAACATATTTGGATATACACCAAGCGACTGTGTGAATCTCAATATTCACCAAGTTAATCTTGACATTCTCCAATTTCGATCTTGCACGGTAACATATACACGTCGAACGCAGGGCAAAACAAACCAAAAGTTTACAACGTCGTAATAGTCATTGCAAGCGACTTTTTCTGCAATCTCTCTGGGGCTTACAGATTACAGAGCATTCTGTGCTCTTACAAAATCTTACACAGCTTCACGTATGCATTGTCCAATTAATTAGGGACGCAAGAGTTTTTACAAGGAATAAAAGAGCTTTGAATTCTGTGTAAAATGAAATCATGCTCTAACTGAGGTATGAACCTCTAACTAAGGTAAAAACGGGCATTGCACAAGGGTTGAGAGCTTCTATTTGTGTGCCTAATTTCCCAATCTCTAATGCGGAGACCAAACATCTACCAACCACTTATCATTTGGCTGGCTCCCTCCACCCTCCTCCGTATAAAATACTTGGCAGTTCTATTGGTAAGATAAAGGGAAACATCCCACCAAACAATATTCTTATTGTATTTTATTAAAATTTCGAGTTTTTATGGTTAATGGCAATTTTATATTTTTCACAACGAGTATACACGTCAAACACGCTTAACTGGTTAATATATAAGTATATTAAAGAGTGGCATTTTAAGTTTCATTGAATGTAAGATAATCCAACTTAAAACTCACTTCAAGTTTAGGAGACCTTTTTACCCGTTAAACTCTTATTATTACATTACAAAGGGCGCGTCAACATCTGAAGTTATTAGCGCCCGGAGCTTTTCTCCAGTGCACTGTTTGCCTTCAGAAAGTTATCTCTTGTTGCAGACAACACTGTAACATCACCGGACAGTGAGCTGTAAAGGAGCTCCTAGATAGGATCTCCTCATTGGGATACGCTAACCACTGATCCAATCTCTTCCCTCTTATATAGTCTAATGTTTTGTACTTTTTAAAACATTTGTCCACAACTAATTTGTCCCAGAGTATCGATAAAAAAAATTTTTTCTCAAAGGAATTTGATGTTTCAAAATGCTTCGAATTTGTGGATTGAATTTAGTTCAGCTTCCAACTGGGAAATTATTTTTCTTAATTTTTCGCGTATTCTACTAGATTTTCTTATTTGGATTTTTCACCCATAAATATCCATTTTTAAGGCACCCTGAGTTCGGAAAAGTCTCACTCTTTCTCACGACTGATTTCGAAAACAACTGAATTATCTGCATTTTTCGGTTTCGAGTCATGTTGCTCACATATGCGACTATTAAGTAAAAAAAAACAGTATTTTTTTGAGGGAGTTACAGTCATTTTCTAAGATATCGAGGAGGCCTTTTAAAGATATGGTAAAAAACAAAAACCTAAATATTTCCAACTAATATTCGCAATATTAATCTAAAAAAATAAGTATTATTTTTCTCCCTACATTAGACTTTAAAATTTTTTTGGTGCATACTAAAGAGTAATTGATTAGTTTTAATTATACTTATTATTACAATGTACCTCTTTTTTCTTTTTCTTTTTTTTAAGAAAACATGATTCCTTAAATTTTTTCTATTTAATGTTACAGCTACATTGTTGGGCATGCCTTGCGTGACTTCAGAACAGTGTTGGCAAAAAGTGGCCAACAGCTCGTGCACGGCCGGTGTTTGCAGATGTAGTAAAGGTTTTCTGCAATTTAGAAGGCATACTTGTCTTTCACGTAAGTAATAATTCTTACTAGATTTACTGTTCTAATTTTGTCTTAATTAATATTTTACTTTTTGAATATTTATTAGTCGTACGATATACAGCCAAAACTGCAGGATTGCAAATATTTATGTTAAAAAAAATTATTGTAAGTTCAACATGTCTCGATTTAAAATAATAATTAAAACTGTCCGGTAGATGAAAAGGGCCAGCATAAGGGTCTGTGACATCTAATAATTTCTAAAAAAATGTGAAGAAAAAGTTAATGCAGCAAAATTACTTAAATTATATCAGCTAAGCATGAATGAAATGTTGGGTACTAGCTGATTTGTGTACCTTTTGGCGTTTAATCAACCCTTATACTTAACATTTTAAACTGTAAGTTTTTGTTAAAGAGATAATAATGATAAACTGTGATATTTCTTTTCATGTTTCCGTCTTTTAATCGAGAATTTCCGGTCTGTCAAACGCAAGATACAAACTAGTCTAAAGATAGTACTCAAGTCAATCAGACGGAAAGGAACTTAAAGTGGGGATTGACTGATTTAATTTCGCTTCCATGTTGATTTCATTTCACTCGTACTTTTACTCTCTCATTTTATTTTAATTATTAAATTACCCTTGAAAGATTTCTCGAATTATATTGGGTACATCCCCAGATTTTATTTTATCAGAGGATCCTATTGGGTTGGTGCAAAAATAATGCAGGTTTTTATATGCCAAAAAAAAAATTATTATAATTTGTATAAAACTAAGATTATTTATTCAAAATATGTTCCATCATTATCAACACATAGTTGCCAACGTGTCAGAAGCATTCTTATTCCCGTTTCTAAAAAATCTTTATTTAAACTCTCAATAAACTCGCGGAAGGCATTTTCGGTTTCACTTCGGTCCCTAAAATTTTTTCCTCTTAAGAAGTTGTCCAAATGTCTAAATAAGTGGAAGTCCGTCGGCGAGAGATCGGGGGAGTATGGAGGGTGCGGAAGTGTTTCATATTTCAATTCCTGAAGTTTCCTGAGAGTTGGCATTGCGATATGTGGCCTGGCATTATCGTGAAGAAGAATTGGTCCTTTCCGATTCACCAATGCTGGACAAAGATTTTGCAATTTCCTATGCATTTTGTCAATTTCTTGACAATATGTTTCAGCCGTGATTGTTTCGCCAGTATTTAGGAAGCTGTAATGAATAACACCTACAGTAGACCACCACACTGTCACCATTACTTTTTTCGGGTGCAGGCTTGGTTTCGCGAAATGTTTTGGTGCTTCATCCTTGTCCAGCCACTGGCCTGACCGTCTCCTGTTGTCGTATTGGATCCATTTTTCATCACATGTCACGATTCGATTAAGAAATGGTTCATTTTGGTAGCGCAACAGAAGAAAATTGCAAATTTCAAAACGCCGATGTTTTTGGCTCTGGGTCAATTCGTGAGGTACCCACATGTCGAGCTTTTTAACTTTACTAATTTGTTCGAGATGGCGAACGACTGTTGAGTGGTCAACACTAACTTCTCTCGCAAAGTCCCGAGTGGTTTTGCGAGGGTTATCTTCCACCAATGCCCTAAGATGGTCGTGATCAACAACAGAGGGCCTACCGCGACCTTCCTTGTCTTCGAGATCAAAATCTCCAACACGAAATTTTTGGAACCATCGCTGCACTGTACATTTACTGATGCTTCCTTCACCCCAAACAACATTGATGTTACGCGCAGTTTGAGCCGCACTTCGACCAAGTGTGAACTCGTAAAAATAAATTTGACGAAAATCTTGTTTTGACATGGTGAATATCGGAGGTCTTAACTCATACAAAATGGAACACAAACTAAACTGATATTTGAGGAAAAACAACATTATTGTTGCACCAATAATGAGGACAACCTGCATTATTTTTGCACCAACCCAATAGATGCCGGACTGCTTGGAGCAGTAAAAATTAGCCATAACCGAGAATGCCTTAAATTTCTTAGAGGATCTTGGATACACAATATTGTATAATGTGCTTCATCAAATTTACACTCCTCCGTAGTGGAGAGGGGAGCACATTTGAACAGAATTTACATTTTCTGTTACAGAGTGCACAGAATCGTATTATTTAAACTTTTTATTTTGTTTTCTACAACTTTCAAGTCTTCTTAACAGATCTATATCAATAAACAGTTATTACTTTACATACATCTTCCTTGTACAGATATGGTGCGCTACCTTGGACTCTACATAGACAAACGACTTACGTGGAACCCACATACTAGATGACAAGCAATGACGAAACATTCAAACATTCATCGCCATAAACCTCTTTTAATAAAAGATAAGTTTCAGTAGCGGTTTTACCAAGTATCATGTGAAATTTCACGACAATTCGTCGCTCTACTACATGTGTAGTATCATGTTTTCGGCAAAACGAAACTAACACCTCTTACACAAACGACAGTTCCAGTCAGACACAGATTTCTCTACAAACACGTGAGACGCTGCAATCGAATGAAGAAGGCTTTACGCTGCACAGCTGTTTGGCGCATGCATAGTTCTTCTGTAGCAGCATCAGTCTCGTTATTTAATAGCCACACCTCGTACACTTCCAAAGCTGCAACAAAAACTTTTACTTCCACCTTTCAAAATAATACATTCCTCAATTCTGGACTTTACCAAACAATGAAAACGAAGGGAAACTCTGTCAATTATATATTATACGTACAACAGGTCTACCACAAAATATGGAGAAAATTACCAATTCATAAATGTTTTAAATATTTGGCGAGAAATTAAAACTGTTAAAAGGTGCCCCTTCCTCTCCCCTATATAGCAACTTTCAAAATTACGCCTTAAGTGATACAGGATGTTGATTGTTTTGTTAAGTTTTTTCTACATTCGTTCTGGCTCCTAATAAAATCAGGCTGGAAACATAGTGGAGCGGCGAGCAAAGCGGCGATGATAGCGAAGAGCAAAGCGGCGAAATCAAACACAGGTAAACATATGGGACCGCGCATAGTGGCGAGCAAAGCGAAGATAGAGCAACGCTATCTCTAGAGAGTGGAGCAAAGCGTTATGACATGTTTGATTTCTTCGCTCTCATCGCGCTCAATTTGTAAAGGCTATTTTTCAAAGGTTATGGATATTGATACATTATTGGTTTAGTTTGTTTAAAGAAACCTCTGTGGGACCACAGTATTTGTGAAGCTACAATAGTTTTTAATAATTAATAGTTTAAATTAATTAACAATTAGTAGTTAATGGAGAATTCAGGTAATTTTTGCTACATTTAATTTGGTTCTCAATCCCTTAATGCTAACTTTCATCTAAATACTAGGCAAAATTAAATTACATTTTCACGTCCTACTACTTCTGATCAGGACGAATTCTCCAATCCTTCTTCTGTAGCGTCGTACTACTCCAGTTTTTCAGATGAACAACATTAATTTACGACAAATCATGGTGTAGTGATTTAATAAAATTATTGTGTTTTTTTAATTGACTAATTTCTTTTTATCTGCATATATTTCTATTTTATTTTTATTTATTTTGATTTTCTTATCTTAAAGTAACTGCTAGGATTAATGGGGTTACACAGATTTGTATTTAGTTAATAATTTAGTTAATTTTTCTGTATTGTGCCTAACTCTTGTTATGAGTTGTATTATTCAAAAACAATAAAATTTGATTTTGATTAATGGGGTTACACTGGGCTAGTATGTAATCAAATGTTGATAAGACATTCGAAAATACGAATGAAACTTGCCAGGATGCTCCCGAAGTTGATGGTACAAGTGATGAAATTTACCAAGATCATTTCTAGACTTATTTATATCAAGAACATTGCAGCTCCTACTACTAAGCTGCTGCAAATACCAAAGTTTCAACGAAGAATTTTCATATAAAAATAGTTCCTCCATCTTGTTTTGTCAAAAGGAGAACGCGACTAAGCTCGTCACTATGTGCATGCGAATCTTTGCTCGCTGCTCGTCGCTCTCTTTGATCTGAAGCAGCTATCATCGCCGCTTTGCCCGCCGCGCCACTATGTTTCCAGCCTCAGGGTCACAGACCCACAGATAATCCAACAGCAAATTGAGGAGTTATAGAGAGTGCAAATTTGCAACACACGGGAGTATTGTGGGTTTAGCATAACTGTTAGTTAAACTTAAAATATACAACTCCTTTTGCTCGCACTTGCTGTTATTGTCGAGTTGATCTTTTTTTTGGTAATTTTTAGATAGCAGAAGAAAGAAAGTAAATTATTTCAGCTTTTAGCAGATAGTTGGAGTGTGCGAGATATAAAGTAATTTCTGGACAGCTGGTTAACTTTGTACTATAAAATTGTACACAAATAAAGATTTTTTGTTCACATTTCCTTTTGAAAAATTCTACACAAAAAATTAGGTTTATTTTCGGCTGAGCGTGAAACATTGTAATAATTCTAGGGGGGGGGGGGTAAAAAAAGCCTTATATATATATAAGAAGTGAGCTAATACGTGTTGTATGAAGTACATATAGAATTATTATTGTTATAATACGTATATCGGAAAAAGTTGTGCTCCAAGGACCAACTCATCTCCAGGTTCAGTGTGAAGGAACCTTGCTTGATGTTTTTATGTCACTCTTACTTTGTTCGGTACAAGTTCAAGATCCTCACGCCAAGTATGTTGGGTGGCCTCCTCCCAACGCCACGGGTCAATCTTTCTCCCACCATTTTCCACAGCTTACACTCAAACCAATTTGCTTCAAAAGAATTTGTTTTTCCTTTTTCGCCTACTTTTTTTTGTTTTTTTTGTTCTTGTTCTTCCAGTTGTAAATAAATGTTCCAGGGATTCATCATCGTCTTCGGGCAAGAAGTGCTTCTGTTAGATCTGTCCTATCTACTATGCTGCGAAGTTTAGCTGAAAAATTCAGCAATATGGTTGTGAAATGGTTCTTGGGACAGGATAACCTACTTGGACTTTTTCTCCCATTGGTTATTACCTTTTCCTCATACAATCCGAGGCTTTCAACGCGGTGTGGCGTCCATATTGAATACCTTATCTTGCAAGGCAGGATGAGCCAGTCGTACGTCATAATATTTATTCAAAAATACTTTCTTTAGTGCGTCTTTTCAGTCGATGTGAGGGACTGAGTGATTGGTTTTGTATCATTTATTGCTGTATTAGGCCATTATTTTGAATATTACTTATGTGACTAACCTACCCGATAAGGTTACTTTGGGAGAGAAAAAAAAAATAGAACTATTCTTAATATAATTTTTTTTTCATATTGACATTTGGCTTTGTAAACTATGCTGTTTACAGATATTTTTGAATAGATTTGTGAAGAAGAATAGAGAGCTCCTATGAAACGTTTAACAGCTTAAGTTACTTTATTATTGATAAATTATTTAAGTTTAAGCTGTCTTCTGGAAGTACAACAGATTATACTTGGTCATTTGGACAACTTAGAAAATCAATTTCAAAAATATTATCATTCAGATACTGACTCTAATCTGTTTGATTGGATATTGAAACCATTACAGATAGAAATGGATCAAATGGTCTCCAACGCGGAGTATCCAGCGGCGAGCATTTAAATTTTCTCTTCCCAGGAGTTATTTACAGCTCAGTATCCGGCAGTGCACTAAAAAATAAGCTCTGGGCACGAATTTACCTCCAGATATTGACGCGCCTAAAAAGCGAATGTATTTTCGGCATTTCCGTTACCACTCAGTACTGAATGAAGGAAGGCGAATAATAGAGTTTAGTTTCTCCGCCTCCTTAAAGAGGCCGCTCCCGCCCTCACATTGCCTGCCGGCCTGATGTTACTCTGGTCACGCTACTCTCCTCTAGTCTTACAACAATCTACCGTCCTTATCTTTCCCCATTTAGAGCCGCCTTCCACTTTGTCTAAATAAATCCAATTACTTTTAGTCTTTAATTATGATAATTCAATTACCCTTTAAAATCCATCTAGATAACACTGGATTTGTGTATCATTTTATTTATTTTGCATAATTACAGGCGCTTGGTAAGATGAAATATGCGAGCTGTGATATGATATGTTAGGGTAATTAGTTAGATTAGATGGTTTAAATGAACCCTCTTGGGATTACAGTTGAAGGTATATCTTGTTACAGTCTAAATATATTTATGCAAGATGAGCTGTTTCAGAACAGGAGGGGATGCAGACTTGAGACTTAATTAGCTGGGGTCGTTCTCCATTGAATAATTACTTTCTTTTCAAGTCCCTGTGTAAATAAGATGCTTACTTTTATCATATTCTTGTGTTTACTTTGAATTTTTAATAACGAAACTTCTTATTATTCCGGCAATGGCGAATAACGAACCAGAACATAATTTATTCTTTTTTGTCGGCTGTGTGAGCCAATCAGAATTCTGGCCTGTACCTCATTCCTCTCTTATCATTGCAATTCTTCTTCAGTTTCATTGCCCACTCTCTTCTTCTAGTCGCCCTTGAAAGACAAGTTCACTAAGAAGGGGTGGCTCGTGGTTTTTTTTTAAATAATTGAACAGTCAAAAAAGATTTTCATAGTCGAAATGCGGAAATAAACAGATTTTGATATGAATTTCATTTCTTGACATTTTCGGGGTTGGTTATATGTCCGGTCTTTCTAATCGTAGATGGAAAAGGATATTTTCTTCATGGAAGAAGGTGTCTGTTGGCATCAGCGAATGGTTATCCTTAAACCGTCCGGCTTTCCACACTTTTGCTTGGACTTGCTTGGAGAAGAAGTAAGGCGATGGAGATCTCTTCGTTATTTTCATTAACTTTTCGCATTTTGGGGGAATCTTTGTGGGAGAACTTGGAGCATTGGATGGGGGTATTGGAATGTTTATCCTAACTGCTAGCTCTCCATTATTCCCAAAACTTTCGCAGAGAAACTAGGTGAACTGTTGCATTAAAGTTGAATGAAAAATTTCAAAAAAAAAGTTCAAATCACGAATTGATGACATTCGTTCGATATCAGAGATGGATTATTATGCATTATATATTATATTACTATACATTCACCTTATGACATTTAAAAATTTTTTTTTTATAGAATAATTAGACATTGCGTTCATAAAAAAAAGCAAGGTGTGATTTGAAGTAAAGAATTCTGTTTCTTCGGGAGAGGTTATTGTATTTCATGGATAAAGGAACCACATATGATATATCTAGGTTTAAACTTTAAACTAGGTGAATAGTTCAGGTGTGTTCAGATGACCTTTCTGGCATGAATAGAATTTAGTGAACTTAGCCTTGTTAGAACGATAGAGTGGTCCTCTAGAGTGGTTTTTACTGGTTGATTTTCGTGTTTGTATCCACTGTAACTCAGAAACGGAAAATCGCAATTTGAAATTTGAGTTTTAGCTTAGAGGAGGATGCCACAATAAGGTTTGGTCAAAATCGGACTACCGGAAATACCCCTAAATGAATTCCTACTTCCTACTTCCTCTAATCCTACTTTGTCACTTTTACTAAAGGAACAAAAAGATTCGAATTTAAGTTTCGCAATCGGTACAGCCGCGTTCGTCAAGGGCAGGCCCTCCCGTTCTTTATACCCATAAAAGCTGGGGTCCCTCAAGGAAGCATTCTAGGCCCTTTCCTTTTTCTACTGACTTACCTCTATCCCAAAATACAATAGTTTCAACATTTGCCGACGATACTGCTATACTTTCATTTCACTCCGATCCGGTCCAAGCCAGTCAGAACATTCAAACTCACTTACTGCTCCACAGACTACATTTCTAACCTTACAATACACACTGACCTTCACAGCCCTTTTGTCACTGACCTAATAAAGTCTCACTACCGCAACTTTCACAGCCTCTTTGCTCTCCATCCTAATCCTCTTGTATAACAACTCGCCTCTCCTCACCTTCCAGACAATCCTCCTCGTCGCTTGAAGCGAAAGTGGCCTAGGGACCTACTGATTTGAGTGTAATATCCACTGAGAAAGAGTTCCATCAATGGGTGGTTGCTCTTACATGACATTCATGAGAACTTAAAACCAGTTTCATCAAAATTTACTTGATGCAACAATTGTTGCAAGTTGTAAATGTGGCTAATAAAGTGAAAACAAAAAATCGCGAGTTTTTTTTTTGGCTTCTTAAGTTAAAATTGCAACTTTTATGTGAAAAAAAAAATAATTAAAATTGTAAAATTACAAAATTAATTAAATTATTATTTGTAAAGGGCGAAGGAGACGGGTATTGCAGGACAGAATAGACAAATATCTCGGACATAAAGGTATAGCACCAAAATAGAATTCATAAAGGTTTTAGATTTGAAGACTCAAAAAAGTATTGTATATTGCCACCTTTTTTTTTGGTATTGTCTCAAAAAGTTTTTCAAATATTGTAATGCATGAAATTTTGAAATCTCAAATTAGGCGATTGTTTTTATTTTGATGGTTGTGAAGGCCTTAAGTGTTAATTGTAAAATAAATAGTTATTTATTTAACAAGTGTGGAAAGTAGTACTTTTCCTCACGCGAGGCAGGGTTTGCACGCACGAGCGAGCGAAGCGATGCGAGTGCAAGTGCAAATTGCCGAGTGTGAGGAAAATACTTTACACTAGAGTTAAATATTATATTTTTTCTGCAACCATTTATTAACTAATAAAATTAAAAATTTCATTTTTACAGTCTACAAAAAGTAATTTATTTATTATAAACATTTATTGTTATATTACAATTATTTACATTACTTATTACATTTTCTGCTGTTTCTTTTATTGATAGAGGAGTGTTTTCTAAACAGGAATCACTAGAATCCATTTTAAATTTCTATAAGGTAACACTATAACCTTTTTAACTGTTATAATTAAAAATATCTAATTATTTATTAAAGTATTATTTTTATTTCTATATTCCTTTCAATTTTTATTTTATTTTTTAATATTCGTTTTTTAATTATTTAAATAAAATAAATTTAAATAAGCTTATTAGAGTTTTACAGAAAATATTTATGTTAATAACAAAACTTCTTATATCAAGGAAGCACAATAAAGTTTTTCCACTCACTAGTGCGGAAAGTGACACTAATGGGAATTTCCCCCCACTAGTGTGGGAAGTTGGGCATTACACAGCTGATTTTAATTGAGTAATGAGAACCTCCCTACATGGTTGCAGAAAAATTATTTTAAATTGAAGTAAATTTTTAATTTCATCTCATATTTTGGTTTTTGTTCTTTGTGACATTAAATTAAATGTCAGAAAATTTTTGTCGTTTATTAAGTTGTGAAGCTTGTGTGAATGTGTTATCTTTATCTTCTATATTAAGTTCAGGCTTCAGCAAAGTCACCCAAAAATAGAACACGCTTTATCCAAAAAATAAACACAGCATCCATCTTCGGCAAAACATGATGATGTCAGACAAAAATCGGCTGACAGGTCTGATTCATGATTCTCATTAAAAACGTATCTGACCTATTCCAAGTCCATAAATCTCACGATCAATATGTTCTTAAATATAGCAAACAGAATAGTTAAATCTATTTCCAAACTGGTTTTATTTACTAATAGCTGGATAATAAGTGATCTTAAGCTTCTAGTTTTACCTAATTTCTAGTTACCTAATTAATAAAAAAAGATAGAGAATAACATTTACGAGTAAAAGCTAAATTACTGGATTAGTAAACGTAACTTTATTCTATCTTCCCAACATAAAAAGAATGATTACAAATAGAAAATATTATTCTAGCTACTAATCAAAATAAGAAATCGTCCAAATGTTATATTTAATTTCATCTCTCAGTAAAATAACCATCTTCAGGACACAAGGGAAACGAAGCGGCAGATTTATTGGCCAGGGAAGGCTCTGTGGGAAACTTCGTTGGCCCGGAGCCCTATTTTGGGGTCTCCAAGTAACTTAAGACTGCGGCCATCAAATTATGGGTGCAGACTAGGTCTCAAGAGTGGTGTCTTGCCACCACAGGGCAGAGACAGGCCAAGGCTGGCTGCAGAATTAATCCGTCAAGGCCCACGTGGGGCTATAAGGATAATTGTAGGCCTATTAACTGGGCCACTGCAGGCTCAGAAAACACATGCATCGCATGGTACTGGCAGATGATAGCCTTTGAAAGGTTCTGTCAGGAAGAGGAGGAAATGGCACTGCAATTGTTGTGTTAGTGCGAAGGGCCTAGTTTGGCTAAGGATTTTACTCTACTCTGAGAGGAAAACCAAGGCCTGAGAGCTTTACCCAAGAGTCGCTCTCCAGAATTAAGAGTCTGATTAAACGGACAGGTCTGGAGAACGAGTTCTAAAGTTGGGGGAGCCACTGAGATAGCCTTAAGGACCGTCCTATTAGAATCTAACCTAATCTAAAATAACCATCACAAATTAGTAAGCATCAAGCATGAGCAGACTTTAAGTTACATAATTAAAAATATTGAACAATGCTTATTTTTTATTATTATTATTTTTTTTTATGATTTAAGGCGCGTCAACATCTGAGGTTATTGGTATTTTTTCAGGGTACTTACCGGTCTCTCCGGACAGTGTTCTCTCGCTGTAGACAACACTGTCCATCACCGGACCAGTGAGCTGTAAGAAGCACCTAGGAAGAGAAAAAATCTAAGGGCATGCAGCTTGGATTCGAACCCGGAACCTCCGCGTGGGAATTCAATACGATAACCGCATAGCTAATTCCTTTCCTAACAATGTTTATTGAAATTTAAAAACAGAAATACGAGGGTCGTTTGAAAAGTCCGTGCAAAGTCAGAGAGATAGCACCACTGGCGCGTATCGAGGTTATGTTTAGTTAGTAGCATCTCTTGGAAGAACACACACCAAGTTTCAGCCAGATCGGTCTATTTCTTTGTGTTTGGCATTCGTTTGAATCGAGGAAGTCGAGTGATTTTCAAAAAATGGACGAAAAAGAATTTCGTGTGTTGATTAAACACTAATTTATGAAAGGCAAAACGCCTGAGGAGACTAAAGAGAAGCTTGATAAACATTATGGTGACTCTGCACCTTCGATTAGAACAGTTTATAAGTGGTTTCAAAATTTTCGGAGTGGCCATATGGGCACAAGTGACGCTGAACGTTCTGGACGCCCTGTTGAGGTTACTACTCCAGAAATCATTGATAAAATCCATGATATGGTGATGGATGACAGAAGAGTGAAGGTGCGTGAGATTGTTAGTGCTGCGGGCATCTCGAATGAACGAGTACATAATATTTTGCAACAACATTTGGACATGACAAAGCTATCCGCCAGATGGGTGCCGCGATTGCTCACTCTTGACCAAAAACGAAATCGTGTGAAGTGTTGCAAGGACGGTTTGCAGCTGTTCCAGAAGAATCCGCAGGACTTTAAGCGTCGTTTCGTCTCTGTGGATGAAACATGGATACATTACTACACTCCTGAGACCAAAGAACAATCTAAACAATGGGTTACCAAGGGGGAAT
Source organism: Rhodnius prolixus (assembly GCF_049639745.1). Lineage (NCBI taxonomy): Eukaryota > Metazoa > Arthropoda > Insecta > Hemiptera > Reduviidae > Rhodnius > Rhodnius prolixus. Next base: position 3,812,534 of record NW_027411583.1, on the reverse strand, counting down.
CTGCGCCAAAAAAAGGCGGAGACCGTTCCTTCGGCCGGAAAGATTATGGCGACTGTCTTTTGGGATTCGCAAGGAATAATCCTCATCGACTATCTGGAAAAGGGTAAAACTATTACAGGCGCATATTATTCATCGTTATTGGACCGTTTGAAAACCGAGCTGCAAGAAAAACGCCCATGATTGGCCCACAAAAAAGTCCTTTTCCATCACGACAACGCACCAGCTCACATCTCAGCAGTTGTGGTCACAAAATTAATGGAAATAGGGTTCCAACTCGTTTCACATCCCTCCCCCCTATTCTCCAGACTTGGCTCCCTCGGACTACTATTTGTTCCCCAATATAAAGAAATGGCTAGCGGGAAAAAGATTTTATTCAAACGAGGAGGTGATTGCAGAAACGAATGGCTATTTTTCAGACTTGGACAAATCCTATTATTCGGAAGGGATCAACAAAGTAGAGCAGCGTTGGACGAAGTGTATAAGCCTAAAAGGAGACTATGTTGAAAAATAAAAAAGGTTTACCCCAAAAAATTAAGTAGTTTTTATTTTTGCACGGACTTTTCAAACGACCCTCGTACGTGTACAGCTGATCTATGGCACCGAACAGATTAGATATTTCAATCTGATCTCATTACAAAATTGGACAACTTGCAGCAATATACCAAAAAAATATTATAGTATATTTTTAGAAGTCCAATTTATTTTTGCTGGCGTTGACAATCTTTTTCCTGTACCTTTTTGTCAGCCATTATTACCACAAATTTTTATACTATTTTTCGAAGTAAACAATATTTTCGTTATCGTCAATCCATCAGCGTGCCGTCGAAATAATTTAAAACATTTTTATCTGCTTAAATTTAGGTTTTTTTTTTGGTTTTTTTGTGAGTATTGCACGTAAATGTTCAGTCAGTATAATAATGTAAGCCTGCAGTTTGGCTTTTTGTAATTGTAGGTTTGTTTTTGTCGTTTTTAATACTATCTTCTTTTTTATTGCTTGCATCATTATTTTTATCTGTGAGTTATCTTCTTGAAGAACCTGTTCTTCTCTCATATCTACTGTCATTAAATCTTACACCATATTTCTAAGAGTCCCTCACTTGAACTACCACTTAATTCTCGCTTTAACTTTACTTTGCAATAATATTAATTCAGCTAATTTCTGTAATTGTTCTTCTTTTACAGCCGCCAGGGTTGGAGAAGTTTGCTATAGTAATACCCACTGCAAGATGTGGGATACTGAATCTCAATGTGATTTTTTAATACCAAAACTATTTGGAAGATGTTCGTGCCGAGGGCGGGCCAAAGGAGACCGATGTCTACCTCCTGCGCATTTGCCGCCATTAATTAGAAGTAAACCTAAACCTCAAATAGGTAAGGGTTTATTGTTTCAACTTTATTTGCTTACTCTTTCAATTTTAAATTTTCGACTGTATAATTTATTTTGTTTCTTACTGATTAATTAGCAAAGCAGGAGGTGTAGTATATTTTTGAAGGATTCCTTTGATAGAAACAACTGTCCTTCATAATAAAGAGCTTGCGCTCTGAGATCATTAAAACTGTCCAGTAGGACAGTTGTATAAGGTTTGAAAAACACACAACTTCGACAATTTTTCTCTCTTTTTCTATAAAAGATAAAATTCCCAAATTTACTTTAAAATATAGGGCGAAACCTCGTTTTTTTTTTAATAGGTAACGCAGGTTTATTATTTCTCTAGAAAAACTATTCCAAAAATGAGCAAAAACAGCATTTTCTAAAATTTTTCTTGTTCTTGTAAAACATTTTTGTAAACAACGAAGCGCCTAAATTTATATTTACAATGGTACCTCGGTTTTCGAACGACTTGACTTTCGAACAAATCGGTATTCGACCAAGAAATTCGAGAAAATATTGTCCTGAAATCCGAACAAACAATTGGAACTCGAACACCCGAGATGAGCCGAGTTGTTTTTTATATTTACACTTTTAGATCTTATTTCTTGTTTAGATACCTTGCTTTTACATAAAATATAAAAATTAGGCTAGTAAAACGGCATATTTCTGGAGCTTAGATACGAAGTAAACTACATAGTTTACATTATTTCTTATGGGATAAATTGTTTCGGTTCTCGACCGCACTTCCGGAACGAATTGTGGTCGAGAACCGAGTTACCACTGTATATCCTTCAAATTATACTCGTATAGTAGATTCTCTTTGTTCTCTTTGCTATTTTCAAAACACTATTGAACTGTACTGAATAGTTCCGAGATAGGGCCTGAAGGCCTTAGAGACCAGGATCTTCTCTGATTGTCAGACAGCTCTAAAAATCACTAACTAAACCTACCGGGATTACGGAGTTAGTAGAAAAACTGCTGAAGAAGCCTTAACCATTTAACCCAGGAAAGGATAGTTAGCCGATTGTGGATTCTCTATAGACATTATGGTAAGGCAAGAAGAGGCTAGCTGTACATTCTTTGGAGCCGAATCAGGTCTTGGCAATCTGGTAGCAATCTAGTAGAACAAGAGAACATTGAGGCTGAAAGAATTTTGGAAAAGTTCTGGACGGACCTATAGAGGTTTGCGACAGGGTTAAGAGTTTTATAGAAGGAAATAATCAAAACACAACAAAGTTATTTATTGGATCTGGGAAAGCAAGTTTTTTTTAAGGGTTCTGATGATAAAGGTAATGATTGGAACTGCTTCTGAGATTGTATATCGGCATATCTTCGAAATGGAGACCGAGAAATCTGAACATGGTTTAATAGATAGGGTGCTCGAGACTCATTACACGGTACTCAGTATTCGGCTCATTGTACTCGTTTTGTGGAAGAAGATATTGTCCTAAAGAGAAGGATCTAGATCTGTTATATTCTTAAATATTTCATAATCTTGTTCGTGATTGCAATTAAATTTAATTGTAATTATTTAAAATCTTCGCTAATTGATACACACACACACACACACACACACACACACACACACACACACACACACACACACACAATTACTCTCCCTCTCTTTTCATTTATTGTTCTTTTTTTTTATGCAGTTCACTTTACCATAACTGCATCACCGGCGGAATATACTGCTATATTTTAGCAGAGATCGGCAAGTTCAATCAAGTATCGAATGATGACTAGTATCGATAAAATATGTTTGTGATTGCCGCGAGATTATTTTAACTAGCCATTACCAATCGCTAATTTTACGCCGGACGTTCACCGAAATGTAACCAACCTATCATAAGTGCTCTATATATCGCGATTTGCAATCTGCTATATTGGTATATATATTACAGTTATGAATCTACTATAGATATCCTAAACAAGCCACTGGTAGAATTATTGCCAGTGGTAAATGGCATTTCCATTTTGGGAACTATTCTACAAATTAGTTCAGCGATGTACACAATATCAGGCCATTATCTCATGTTTTGTTATTACTATTTACTGAACTGTGAAACAAATGGCTATCTGACTAAGATACATTGTTCCAATAAATGTTGCCCTAAGTTCTGGCAATTCTAAAATATTAAAAACTCTCCATTAGGACTATGGACCAAACTATATACATGTAGTAATATTACATTTATAACAATCGTTTATCCCGAGCAACTTTGTTCAGGAGGGGGTTAAATAAGGTTTTCTAAACTTCCTTTTTAGATTTTTTAAGGTTTTACTACCTCTAAGTATTTGATTATTAAATTTCTAACCAAACTTCCAAGAAGATAGATAATCAATACATCGGAAGTGCAGTTTTAAAGAAAGGCTTTTTCTGTAATTTACTATGAATTTGCCAAACGGATTCATTTGAAGCTGATCTAATGGCGTACTTAAGCCTTAAATGTCAGTTTGGCTTGTGATTTTTTCTTAATTAATAGTTTAGTTCAGAGGGAATGTGTCGCATTCTATCGACATTATTATTAAATTGATCTTTTTATTATGCAATTCTAAGTAACAAGAAAATTCCATTATATTCTTAAATTATGGTAAGAAAAAGTCATGTGAGTGTTCATACGAGATTCTTTTCATGAGAAAGTAAAGTGAAACTGTCGAATATTGGCGAAAACTATTCGAAAACGATCTTAACTTAATAATAAATTTCTTGAAAATTGAGAATGATTTTTTTTTCGAATAATTTATTTTTTCTCAATATCTACTTAAGATTAATATTATTTCTCAAATAATAAAAAAAAGTTAATAAAATGTGAGAAAATAATAAAAGATTTAGTAAAATAAGGGAAAGGTAGGCACCATTGTTACTACGCTTTGGCCCAGCCCATAACTGGTTTTCATTGGACGAGGCGTGACTTAACTAAAGGTGGGCATGACCCGCCCACCGCTTGCTACCTTACTGCACTGTGATTGGCTACTGCTTTAAAATCAATGAAATAATTAATTTAAAATTTTTTTTCCAACATTTCTCCCATAGGTATTTGATAAACAATCGATTTAAGCAAGAAAAAAAAATCTTCTTTAAAATTCGATAAATAATATTTCTTTTGGAGTAATACTTCATGTTTTACCAAATTATCGTTAACAGAAACAAAAAAGTTGAGAATTTGTGTTGTTTAATCGTGAAATAGATAAATGAGAAATAGGCATATTGTAGAGTTTAAGCCGCCATTAAATAGGCTGTAAGCTTACATTACAGTCCAGTCGGTGGAGAACTCTAGTGGCAATTTCTGTAAACATAAATGCAGCTACTACAGCTGGGCTATTTCTTGATTTTCTCCTCAGTATTTTTTAGGTTTATAAATTGAATTTGCTCGGAAAGTTTTTTTTTCTTTTTCAGTTCATGAAATAGTTTCTTAATCATCTTGGTAACTCACAAGACTTTTATAGGTCAACCTTACACTTCCAATTAACCATGTTAGGAACTCACAAAACTTATATAGGTCAACCTTACACTTACAATTAACCATGTTGGTAACCCATAAGACATATAGGGCAACGCCACGGTAGCCGAGAGGTTGGAGGCGAGACCTGTAAAGCTAATATGTATTGTGGTACTGGGTTCGATTCACGGTCTTAAGCCATGGATCTTATTTAACGGTTAGTAAAAGAAATTTACAGTAAAGTATGTTTGCTAGTTGCCTCCGTCCTCAACACCTAACTGGTAGTTGGACGTTAAGCCCCGCCTGAAAAAATAGGCAATTACTTTACTTTACTCTACTTTATAGGGCAACTTTACACTCACAATTAACCATGTTGACGGCTTACTAGACTTATATAGGGCCATTTTACATTCACATTTAACAATGTTGGTGACTCACTAGACTTATTATAGGTCAACGTTACACTCATATTTAACCATGTTGACGACTCACTAGACTTATATAGCACCACCTAATACTCATATTCAACCATGTTGGTCACTCACTAGACCTATATTGGACCACCTTACACCCACATTTAACCATGTTGACGACTCACTAGACATATATAAGACCACCTACATTTACATTTAAACATGATGGTCACTCACTAGACCTAAATTGGATCACCTTACACCCACATTTAACCATGTTGACGACTCACTAGACTTATGTAGGACTACTTTACTCTCACATTTAACAATGTTTGTGACTCACTAGACTTATGTAGGACCATTTTACACTCACATTTAACAATGTTGGTAACTCTCTAGACTTATGTAGGACTACTTTACACTAACAATTAACCATGTTGGACACTCACCAGGCCTATATTGGACCACCTTACACCCACATATAACCGTGTTAACGACTCACTAGACTAATATAGGACCATTTAACACTCACATTTAACAATATTGATGACTAGTCGTATGTAGGACCACCTTACACTCATATTTAACCAGGTTGGTCCATCACTAGACCGCCTTACACTCACATTTGAACATGTTGTTTATTCACATTTTTTGATATACTTCCGTTAGGGTCATTCGCCTCGTTTTTAGAACCTTGTCTGGCTGAGAACAGGGTTTTCTTATTACAGTTAACATTATTATAATATTACAGTCCATTTTGTCGAATATTCTAGGTTCAGCACTCAGGAGAGGCGAAGTAGACGACGGACCTGTAACTCTTGGTCTACCTTGCTCTTCAGATAGACAATGTGCCAGTGCAGACCCCAATTCAAGGTGTATCTCCGGGTTCTGCGACTGTATAATCACAAACTCCAGTTGTTCAGCGGCCTTTACCGGCTGTCATAAAGGCACTTTCCAGGTTGGTGAAGAGAACATTTTCTATTATGTATTCCTAATCTTATATATACTATAGAGCATATACTATAGAGTGAGACGAAAACGAAATTTAGAGATCGTTGATTTTATCCATCGGAAATACGCATGTTTATTGTATGTCTGACTAGTTTAGGACTATTATCCATCATCAGAGGTAGATTAATTAGTTAAGAGTTGAGAATTCTGGGCAACACCGTAGCCTATTGGTTAGAAACGAGGCCCGTTAACTTGAGGCTTAAGTATGGAGGGGTACTGAGTTCGACTTTTGATCTAGGTCTTGGATTTTATTTCATAAGTTAATAGTATTTAATAATTATTGCAAAGTCTAGTCGCCTCTGCCTTTCCTCTTCTTCTCCTTTCTGGGCATTACAACCCTTCTACGAGTACATTTATATTGAGGTTTGGAGACGTATTAAAGTTTTGCTGGGTTAGGTTGTACTAAGCCCAACCCTCGATACAACTGAGGGTTTACTCCTTTTGTTAGAGATCCCTTTGGGGTTGTGCGGTGTATTTGCCTTGGTGTGCTTGATTACGTGAATGTAGTGCAAGTGCATTGCATCCCTGTTGTATAGTGTATAGTGCATGGAATACCCATTGGGATGGCCACACCCAGGAAGCTACATTTGCATTAGCAAATTCCTGCAGGCACTTTATTATTTTAGAGGGTCCTACCGTGAACGTATATTGTTCGATTGTTCGAGATAAATATGTCCTTAATGGGCAGGAATTTCAGATTAAGAATCGAAGTAAGAGAAGGTATAGAAACACTAAAACGATAACTAATTGGGTTCATGAGGCCCAAGGAAAAAGCGAAGAAGCCTAAGAGGGGATGTTCGTTAATGTCAGGAGAGAGAGTTTGAAGAAGTAGGAAGTAATACGTCACCATTAATTGTAGAGATTGCAGTCAATCCTTATGGAGAGTAATTGCTCCATCAATCTCCAGCAAGCTATTGTGGGGCTGGCCACGCAATCCGGCAACATTTACACGGAAATCAATATATTTATATTTCTTCTGGTTTGTAATAATTCTCTAATAATCTAATAGCACCTTATTTTGAGCTTAAGTTCTACCTGAATAGAATAAGTTCAGCTCTTTCAAGAGTTTAACCTCTTTAAAGAGGTTTTTTTTTTTAAAATTTGAGGCACTTCGACATCTAAGGTCAAAAGCGCCCGGAGCTTTTTACAGTGCTCTGCCAGCATCCGGCGACGAGTGTTCTCTCGTTTAGAACAACCCAATCATCAGACAGTGAGCTGTAAGAAGCTCCTAGAAAAAGAAAGTTGGATTCGAACCCTTGATCTCCGCGTTGGAAACCAGTCAATACTTCAACTTAAAGTTGATCCTTTTCTTGGATACCAGTTTATAGGTTGGGTACAAAGTCTTGAACTTTTTTGAGTTTGTAGCTATTGAACTCAAGGAGTGGGTCACATTTAAATTGAAATAGCTTAATCCAGACATTCACAACCCATAGCCAACATGCGATCCACCTAGTTATGATATCGTCAAACATTAAAGTAAATCTGACAGTCAGATCCATTCATAAATCATGGCCAGAAATTTCTGCGTGCAAATCTCCGCCCGCTATGATGTATCATGTAATTAACAGTGTATATAATTACAGTAGCAAATAGAACGTAGCTTCACGTGGGGGGATCCTACCAACACCTGTCCCAGAATCACAGTAACAGATCATTGAACGAACAGTTTTTAGTCAGATTAACACAACTTTATTATCTCCTCGTTTTATGTCTGCTATTTTTAGGATTATTCTGCTACTGTTCTGAAAAATAAACATCAGTCATTTTCTATCAATAATTTTATTGCAGTAATAGATGATGTAATGGTTAAATGGGGCCATTGTGGCTCTTGATCAAACCTTGTACAAATTCTGGCCCTCAGACTTAAAAAAGTTGAGCCCTCTTTGTCCAAATGTACGAGGGGGTACCCAAAAATAACCGGAATTGCGTTGCCGCGCATGGAGCTTATGTAGTACGCATTTCTGCCGCTAGACGTGTATAGCGCAATTCCTTGCCAGTTCAGTCCTGCCTGTGTTGTCTGCCTGGCTTGTTCTGTTCATCTGCAGTGATTGTTTTTACCAGCGCTGTTTTGTTCTTTTTTCGTTTTTTATGATGGCAAGTTTAAGTGAACAACGTGCAGCTCTGAAATTTTGTTTTCTACTCGGCAAAAATGCTGCTGAAAGTGTTTTAATTTTGAAAACAGCTTACAAAGATGACGCTATGGGAAAAACTCAAGTATACGAGTGGATTACTCGGTTTAAAAATGTCGTCAAGTCAAGTCAAACATCAAAACAATGCTGATTTGCTTTTTTGATGCCAAAGGCGTAGTCCATTCAGAGTTTGTCCCCCCAGGTCAGACCGTCAATCAAACCTTGTATTTGGAAGTTTTGAAAAGATTGCGCAATAGTGTTCGCCAAAAAAGACCCGATTTGTGGCAAATAGGAGACTGGTTCTTCCACCACGACAATGCACCTGCACACACAGCCATCTCTGTTACACAGTTTTTGGCTAAAAATGGCATGGTTCCGCTGCCCCACGCACCTTACTCGCCTGACCTGGCTCCGTGCGACTTTTTCTTATTTCCACGCATGAAAAAGGGCATGAAAGGTCACCGATTTGACAACATTGAAGAGGTCAAGAAAAAAACGAAGAAGGAGCTGTCAGCCATTTCTAAAGATGACTACAAAAAATGTTTCGAACAGTGGAAGCACCGGTGGGACAAATGTATTAGTTGTAATGGAGAGTATTTTGAAGGGGATAAGGTTGTTCTCTAAAAAATTTGTAAATAAATAGCTTTTAAAAAATAATTCCGGTTTTTTTTGGGTACCCCCTCGTATAAACGGTGAATAAAATGTTATTTTGGTATTTTAGAAATACTTCTACGAATCAATTTTCCTCCTCAGAGATCTTATTCTTATAAGTAAAACTTTTCTTTTTTCACTGAAACTTGAACATTTAAAAGCTCTAAATAAAGTGAAGAACTTTTATTGGATTAAGCTAGACATTAAACTTTATTGCTTTGACTGCAAACACAGTTAGCAACTTTGGCTCAAATAGAAAAGTAAGTTTTTAAAAGTTGGTCTAAAATAAAATAGTAAATCGATTTAGTCGCTTAAAGCTAAGTTGTTTGTGTTTAGCCCTAAAGTGAGTAAATAAAGTTCTTTAGCTTTAGGTTTGAATTGGACAATTTCTCTCACTCAGAGAGAATTATTATCTTTTCTTGTTGAGAAAGCTCTCGACTGAACAAACTATTCTCTCTTAATATTATTTGAACTGCAAATAAGTGGTAAAAATGGGTTTGAACAAGAATTAGTGGGTACTTAAAAGATAAAAGTTGTTTAATCTTTGAATTATGATCAGTATTATCTGTAACCAAGAAAGAGTTCTATTCTTCTGGATCCTGAGTACAGCCAGCCAGCTCTTTTCCACAAAATAGACAAATTAAATTCTAAATTACGAAAATTTAGCCTGATTACAACGCTTTCCTTATTTACTTTGTCAAAAAAATGTAAGTTATACTAAAATAAAGTAAATTACAGTTGGCCAATTAGCATAGTTATTGCTGTGCTCCATGTGGAGCATTGAATCAAGCCACTTCGAGTCAGCTAGAGATTTTGCTTCTATTTTTGTATTAATTACGAATTACGTGTTTTATAAATTAACCTTGAGAAAAATCAACTGTTCATTACAGTATAAGGGTTTTATTAGTTCAGTATATTATTTTATACCGTTCACATTGTTATGTTTAATTTTCTTAATTAATGGCAATAAAGTTCCACATGGTATTCATATATTGTTGCTTCTAACTTAGGAATTTCCCACAGGTAGGTGTTTATTAAAGAAGTCCAGTAAACTAGATATATATACTCTGCTTAATCCTGGAAATGTAGTGCGAGAAGTCTGACAGGTTTTTTGAATCTCTCGTTCCTTCTTCTTAGTCTAATTTCTGTGGAAGATGACATTTCCGTTATAGCTGCTAAATAGTGGTAATATGTTCGTGTTGAAATATGTAACACTTTGTAAAGAGGAGAGATTATGCTGTCTAAAATGGTAAAGTGGGCTATAACACTCGTGATTTGTACGAATGGTTTGAATCTCTTTGATTTTGCCCTCTGACTGGTTCCAAACTTTCATTCACTAGCGAGTTTTAGCGGAAAACAATCAATAATAACTCAATGAATCTTTTAATAGATAGAAGAGACAGGAAATGATGAAGTGTGGCATATACACAAACACTGGAATGAGCCATTCAGGGCGGAAAACGGCAGTGCCAACCTTTAAATATCGACAAAACCAAACTGAAAAAAGCTTGCCGCCGGTCATAACGCTTAAACTGTTCCCCCTTGCCCCCAGGATACGTGGGACATCAACTAGCTGTATAAATGTGCAACTCCACTCTCCTCATCGTGATCGTCCCTTGCATCTCCCTCGCGTAAAGTACCAGACTCAATCACCATCATCCCATCTCCACCAACCACCCTGTTCATGGTCTATTTCTATGGCGGCCACCCTTATCATGATTCAGGTCACGCTTTTTTTTTCTTTTTTTTGCAGAAAAAAGTAAAAAAAGAAAAATCTTTTCTCCAATAACCAAATGGTTTTATAATATTAGGTTCGATTTTCATCGAATATATCATCCAAAAATAATCGGCAAGCACTTCGACCATAAATACAGCTTTCAGTGACGCTACATTAATTCTTTCTAGTGTCGATTTATTAGAAAAAAAATACTATTATAAATCAGAGATAATGTTATTTTCTTTTTCTCTTGCAACTCTGAAGAGCTAGCTCTAGAGGTTTTTATTTTTAAGTTTTTCACTGGTACTGTCCATCATAGAGAAGTGATACTTTGGGGGGATTTGCCCCTCATTTCCCAGGAGTCCTTATATCGTTCAAATAAACGATATAGATTTACGGCCAATCGATTGGTGCACTAAGTTTTGAGAAAATCATTTTTAAAAACTAAAAACTGAGAAAAACGATTCACAGTAAAATGGTACATCCGGTGGACCGGAACCGAATCTGCGATTTTTCCTTTTTTTAGTTTCAATGATTTATAGTCGCAAGTTGTTTGTGAAAAACCCACTGTTTCTTACTCAGGAGATTACTTTAAAATTTTTCACTTTTGGTGAGAATTCAAAAATTAGAAACTTCTGTTCTCAGTTAATTACTTTAACCAATAGGTTAAGAGAAAGTATAACTAAAAGGGAATTTTGAGTTTGAAGACCGGGGATCCTGAACTTAAATTAAGTAGAAAAATAAAATCTTGAGTTCGATAAAGACGTAAAAGATGCATATTTTGTAGTTTTGCAGCTGTTAAAGTCGCCTGCTAATTACAATTTATTTCTGTTAAATGAAACTTCGTAACAATGCCTCTCATTAAAAAATCCATTTTCATTAGATTGATATGTATTTCCAAGATGAGTACGTAGATCAAGGGTGTCTAACTGGTGACCCCCTGAGGTAATTTCTTGTAGCCCCACGATGTACTGAAATTAAATTGGAAATGTAAAGAATTGTAATGAAGAAAATAGCGCTTTTGGGAGATTGAGGCAATACTCGCACCATATACACCAATTCCTTGTTAACCCTTTATACTATTGAAGACCGAGTATGTATACACGTGGCGCAGGGTCTTTCCTGGGTGGGTGGGGGCCTGTGGGCTTGTATAAGCGCGCTTAGTTCCAGAGACGTTTGGAAGCCATATGTCCTGCCTTATCTTAGTGAAATTCCAGAATGATTCGGTTTTAAAAGACGAAGTAGGAATTCCCCAAAATATATTCTTATTTAGGTGAGAAATATATAAAAAAAAAAGTGTTAATTTTGGTGTACTTTCTTGTGTGAACAACTATTTATGTCCATGAAATTAAATAAAACGGCCTACAGATCAAGATTGACTGGATAAACATCTATCTACCTTAATGAAGATTGTCTGTTCTCTGTCTCTGACTCCAGATATTGGAAAACTAGGAAACATTTTGTGAATACGAGTATGTTGTGGCCGGCGTGAATCTTGCCTGTTGCACCAAGTGGCCCGTGGTTTAATCGAGTTTGACTCCCCTGACGTACATAGATATTATTTTCCAAATTTTATTCTATTTCCTTTTATGTACCAGTGTGGGCTATATTGCTAGTTTTCCTGGATATTCGGAGCCAGTACTCCCCTTACCCACTTCTCAGTAAGATGGAAAGATAAGAGGTAGAGGATTATCCTAAACCCAGCTGTTGTAGGTTATCCTCTGTCGGCTCTGTACAAGGAGCTTAGGTCTTGTTACTCCATCCTTAGGAGCAATTACCGGTGGTGGAGCATCAGAAGAAGGTAGAGAGTGAATTTTGCCCCTTTTTTAAGAACTTTAATTTACATAGTAAACATTCTTGGTTTCAAAAAATAAAATGAGGATCCTGTAAAGTTAATATCCCCTATTTAATATTACAGGTTAATATAAAGGGAATGGATGTACTTATAAATTCCATCTAAATTTGAATTTCAGCATGTGATGGACCTAAGACTTCGACACTAAGACCTAGTTTTACAACTGTTGAATAATGAAAAGCCATTGTTTGACTTTGCTACATTGTATGAAACTTAACTATTAACCAAGCTTGGGTCTAGCGTTCAGAACTACTCTCCATGGATTAAGTTAACCGCTTTTATTAATCCATATTTCACTAGCTGTAGTCCACAATACTTGTCAGAATATTGAAAAACTTACACTTATTTATGGGCTTATTTTTAGAAGTAATTTATATTATTACATTCTTATAGTAATAAGAATACATATTTATATTAATTATTTATTAGTTGATTTATTGCTTTCGCTTTATTGACAACAGTCGCCTGTTGCTAGTGCATAATAATGTGTACATTGTATTGAAAGGCTGTTTAATAATTCTGTTTCTTTATAAGGGGAAGTATGCGTGATATTATGCCCCATTTGTCACCATACTACAGCCGCCTAATTTAGATGTGTGTCATTTAAGCATATTTTAGTAGCCTTAAGGGGCATGAAAGGCCTTAAATAATTATCTATAGAAAGCTCCTTCTCGTTTTCGCTTTCGCTGGCATTGCTAAGTAGCCTTTGCAAATTTCTCTTAGATAAATTTAAATAAATTGTTCTCAATTTAAATATTTTGGGCAATTGAGGGGTTAAAATATGAGTTCTGTACAGCGAGAAGTTGTGCTCATTAGATCAGTTCAGCGTAATGGATTTGTTTCTCTACATAAATGTCAAACTGACAGCATAAGCGAACGTTGAGGGGTTGAACGTTAAGGTTAGGTTGATATTTACTACTGAGTAACCTTCCATTTAATGGTGTTTTGTTATGAAAACAAAGGTATGAGTCAGGAGGTTAATAGTACTCGTACTTCTATGGAGCGATTTAAGGGCTGGTCTTAACTTTTAGAAATAATGTCATAAGTTGCCAATTGGGTAAATTACTGAAAGATGATAGCTCTGTGCTTAATTAAAGTGGGCTAAAATTTACTCAGCGTACTTAGAATGTTTTATTAAATTAACAACTCTACAGCTTCAACGAGATAAAAGAGTATTTTTGAGGAGGACCTCCCTTAAATTACTGTTTTTCAAGAAATAGAAAACTTGACATCATCCATCTCATTACATTTTCTAATAAATTGTTTTTCCGCTAATTCAGTTAAAAGTAATAGGCCTATCACTCCAGTAAATGTGAGCATCATTTTGTTAGGCACAGATTGTAGGCTGAATCCGAGGTTCCAGCGCCACAATCGGAAGGGATGCTAAGAGGGGTCAGCCAATGCTGGAACTCTCTAGAGGTTGTAAGGAAGTTTAGGAAATAGGTAAAAGGTCGCGGGGCCAACTTCGTGGAGTACTGTCAGGATGGGTTGTTGTGTGGATAAGGCTTGTGTTGTGGGATTAGGATGTATGGTTAGGCTATTATGGAAATTAAGGAAGCGAGAATGGATTAGATCATTGACAAAAGGGATATTAAGGTCTGTACACATACATCTGGATACATAACAAGGAGCGTTGACGATATGCCGAAGGAGTTTAGATTGAAAGGATTGGATTCTTTGAATGTTGGAAGGTTTCGCAGAGCCCCACAGCTCAGCCCCGTAGGACCAGATGGGTCTTAGTAGTGTCTTGCATAGAGTCAGTTTGTTCTGTACGTTCATGGCTGATCTCCGCCCTAGCAGTCTTCGTAGTTGTCCTAACACTCTTAGTGTTTTTACCAAGTGAGAGGAATTATAATCAGGCTGAGCTTTTCTAAATGGGAACGCTGAAAACTCAAAATTATGTTCTTTAAATTTAAATTAAAACTGTCCGGTTGTGGTTGTGGCGCTGGAACCTCGGATTCAGCCTACAATCTGTGCCTAACAAAATGATGATCACATTTACTGGAGTGTTAGGCCTATTACTTTTAACTGAATTAGCGGAAAAACAATTTATTAGAAAATGTAATGAGATGGATGATGTCAAGTTTTCTATTTCTTGAAAAACAGTAATTAAGGGAGGTCCTCCTCAAAAATACTCTTTTATCTCGTTGAAGCTGTAGAGTTGTTAAAGGTTTGAACTGTTAAAGGTTTGATCGTCAAAAACTGCACGAAAAAGCTGTAACGTTGAAAAACACCCAACTTTGACAATTATTTTCTCTTTTCCTATAAAAGATAAAATTCCCAAATTTTCTTTAAAATATAGGGAAAATCCTCCTTTATAACTGTAATTTTTTTTTGCAACAACCCAGATCTAATAGATTTCGAGAAAAAAGTTGCCGAAAATGAGCAAAAACGGCTTTTTCAAAAAATGTTCTTATTCTTGTTCTTGTTCTTCTTGTTGATACTTTTTTTTCTGTAAACAACGTAGCGCCTAAACGCGTGAACCGATTTTAATGAATGATTAAATAATTCGAATCCGTCAACTTATAATCACCGGAAATTCCCCAGGAACTGTGGATGCTCTTTATCCACGCACAATCCTGAACGCTTCTGGATATTTTATAAACACCCATCAAGTCCTCTTACGGGGGTCTGAGTTGACCTGAAGCAATTGTCCGTGGGGGCACCAAAAAAAGATTGGATTTACTCAATTCTCAATTTTCGTGGATAAAATATTTCAAATAATAGAGATAGGCCACTTTGTTTGGCACAAATCATATGGTCACTTCTTCAATGTTGGCGACCCAACCTAACATTGTTACCAACCTTACACTGTGATTCTAAAACCTGAGAAGGTAGTGTACCCGTGCTATACCCACAACAAACCTTACGCTGATTAAATACTCACAAAAGAAGCTCCCTTCTACAAAATTATCTGGACAATATAAAGGTTATATCGATGCAAATTCAATTTGGTAAAAACGTAAGCTCAAACGAATAAATTAGACGGGCCATATTTAAATAAAGGGTTTGCTTCAATTATATTGGATGGACCAAAGGGCCTTTTTTGTAATAATGAGCTCTATTGGGGAAGGAGCACAGACAGGAAGGTGGCCATGTTTAATCAATATTATTAAATTATTTATATTCCTTATCTAGGGCTAGACAATTTCATTTATATTCATGTAATAGCAGCCAAGTTATCCTTTCATTTAATTTACAATTAACTAGAGTCTGATTGGCATCGGTTGATAGTTACATGGTGATAATGTCAACCCTAAGCAACTTCTAATTGGTTAACATTATTCACTCATCGCTACGTATACACTTCCACTACTGTGAACAGAAATTACACAAATTAACTTGCTATTTGTTAGTAACAGCCATAGATAATTGAGCCGTTCGCTGCACAAATCGATTAACTCTCCTTTTTAAGATACTATCTAAAATTTAAAGGTCAAAGCACTTGGTTCAGTCATAGCTTTTTATATTTGTAATACATTTTTTCGGCCATTGAATAATAAATAATTTATTTCAGAAGCCATTTTGATTAAGTCCGTGTACTAACGTAAACAGTTGCAATAATTCATCTCAAATTCAGAAGCGGGCGCTGAATGTTGACGGTAAATTTATTTGAATTTATATTACAAAGGGAATTGTAAAAGACATTATTTCATCGCATTTCTCCATTTTTTGTTTTATGGAGTTAATCAAGTTGTGCAATTGAACGGCTCAATTAACTAACCTGTTTAATTAAAATGTGACGTTTGATGTTTAAAATTGAATTTTTAATCGCGCCCATTGATTTGTTGTTAAATGCTAATTTATTATTTATCCTTTTAATGAAATTTACAGCTGTATCTACAGGGTACAATAAGTAAATGCGATAAGTGTATATGAATAGCGTGGCAGACGTGAATGACGGTCATCCAGTGATGGCCGCCATTAGTCACCCAGTTGGTCACGGGGGCCAACGGCGCCTCAGCCGTCTCTTCGAGGATTGGAGGGTAGCGTAGTTGAAGACAAGTTTGCAGCTAAAGGGTTGGGATGAAGTGAGAGTTTTTGGTTAAAATTTTTATATCGAATCTTAGCAAGTTCGGAGATGAGTGGAATTTGGAGATCTGTATGGATTGTTATGGGTTGCTAACATAGAATGGAGCGTCTACTCTATGCGGCAGAGTATTTTGGATTGTAGGGTTTGCAGACTAATTGATGTTTGATTTTTTAGCTGTTCCTTAAAGTTCGAGTCCGTAAGTCCCTAATTGGTGGTGAGAAGAGCTGTATAGAGCCGTCGTTTGTTCTGTAGTGAGAGTTTTGAGCGTTTGTCAAGTAGTCTGGCTAGAAGTTTGTATCTTTTGTTTAGTTCGGTATGTTTAAGTCTCGTATGGGGGTTCCAGGTAAATGCTAATTCTGAAATTGAGTGAAAAATTGCCAATATATTTTTTTCCAGTTCTTTTGAGATTGAGTTTGGTTAAAACCTACTCTGTAAATTCGTTCTGTTGGTTAACCTACTATCTTCATTCAGGATTTTTTAATATTTTAAAAGGTGGCCTAATTATAGCTGGTTTTCCTAGCAGTTTAGAGGATTGCACTTAGGGTTCCTAAAGTAAATTTTCGCGAGGAAATGTTTCAAATAAAATTTGATTGGTGCTTAGATTATTCAATTCAACGTAATATCTTTAGTCTTCCGCCTAGCGCTTTGAGTACGAACAGATTGAGAGCTCATCAATTGTATGTGTTAAAATTCTGGGTTAATTCGCGTATGGTTGCAATGTACATATCTTTGCTACAGTGATCTGCCATTTGCCAGAATGGAATTATAAACTACGAAACAATTACCTTTGTTGTAAAAATAGATCATTTAAAAGAAAGAAATATTTTAGAATTACTTTTTAGGGAAGGGATTAGCTATGAGGTTAGCATACTGGACTCCCACGCGGAGGTCCCGGGTTCGAATCCAGCAGCTGACCCTTAGATTTTCTCTTCCTAGGAGCTTCTTACAGCTCACTGTCCGGTGATGGACAGCGTTGTCTGTAACGAGAGAACACTGTCCGGAGGCCGGCAGTGCACTGGAAAAAGCTCCGGGCGCTAATGACCTCAGCTGTTGATGCGCAAAGAAAAAAAAAAAAAAAAAAATTACTTTTTAATCTCCCCCAAACATTATCACTAGAAGAAGGTAGAAGACCTCGTCATAAATCATCAACCATATTAGAGGGTGACGGTTCGATAAACCTGGCGCGTCCAAGCAATTATCTATTGAATTTCTAATCTTAGCAACGATTGGTTGGTTAATGGTGAGAGGTCTGTTGTTGCAACATTCACTTATCAATATCTTCTCCCATTGTACTTTGGCTTCTTTCAAACATTTTTTTTTAATGACGTTTCGATGACGTAGGTATATGGCCACAAATATTCATTTAAAATAAATAATCTCGCTACTATTTCTGCAAGAAAGTTGATTGTTATTTATTCAGTTGTTTTTGAAATCGAATTCGTCAGGGGTTGTTCTGCTTCGCTATCGATTAAAACAAGTCTCTTGATCTGTTCTGCATGAATGATTGCTGTGACCGCTTGTAATAATGTCTATAGCGTCAAATCAGTAGTTGAATATTATATAATTCACAGAAGGGCTACACTACTTCAACCTAAAATGTCTATTGTCTCCTCCTTTAGTTAGGGCGTCCCTACACGATTCCTTCTGTTTAGTTGTACTTAGGAGTTTTGGGAGAGGTTTCTAGGCAAAGTACAAGGTATGGATTTTTCATTTCGGAAGAGTTGAACCCTGAATCATACAATCCCTTCGCTCTAACACAAAACGTGCGGCAATGTTTCCTCTCCTTCCTGACGTACAGAATATCCTCTACCATTTCCATTGGTTTTCACAATCTATAATGGACCCAGGACGAATCCTGCTATCTAAGCCAGCATTACCGCACGGTCTTGCCGGAATAATACCGTTGAAATTTTTGGTTTGTCGACTTTGTTTTTTGTTTTTTAATATAAGGCACGTCCAAATTTGAGGTTATTGTTCGGATATTTTTTCAGGGCACTTACTGGGTCTCCGGATAGTGTTCTCTTTCTATAGACTGCACTGTCCACGGTGAGCTGTTGTAAGAAGCTTCTATATAAAAAAAAAAATCTAAGGGACAGCTGCTGGATTCGAATCTATTGCGCTAAATGTCCTTAATCCCTTCTGCATGTATACCTTTTTGTTGTCTACATTAAAGCCTTGTTCTGGCTTGAGGTACTTCACTCACTTCTGCTTCTTATGATTGCAACGATTGCAACAACTTCTGCAATTTATTATGCACTCATTCTTTGATGTGACCAATGCCATGAAAGGGTGAGAAATCTGCTCGGGACAAGCGATCTGCAACCTTTTTTGCCGCTGTAAGTCGAATGTACGGGCATCCAGACAAGAAAAGATCACTTATTTTAGTAGGTTTTCTAAACTGTCTTATACCAGCCTTAAACAGACTTCTTAGTCTTTGATAGTCTTTAAGGTCGTAAGACTGTCCCTCAGAAATTAAATAATTCGCCAAACAAAGCTAGATTGAAGATGTTGTTAGATCTTCTACACCGAATTGATTATGAATGGATGTCCGAAACCCGTCAGGGATACAATAAACATACGTGCAGCGATAGGTAGATAAAATCAAAGATACCACACAAAGATTTATTGCTTAAACCTGTGCCCAAGAAAATACAGCCTCCTCTTATAGGATTACTGCCTAGAAATGATGAAACTCTTAACTAGGATTATATCTGGTTTCGAAATTAGTCGTTCTCGTGATATATTTCTCTCATAAAACTTGATTTTATTAAATTAAAAAGAAATGGAAAGTAAGAAGAGATAAAATGGCAACATTCTGCTGCGTTCGTTCCATAAATAGCTCCATGATTGTTTGTGTGGTTTTCTATTTTGATGCCTAATGATCCTTTAATTAATGAGTTTACTAAATTAGGCCAACAACGTATACTAGCCTAATATCTTTGTGATAGAGTGGAATGTTATTTTTCAATCGATCAGCTGTTTATTGACTGTGAAAGAAAGTAGGTAAGACCATTTAGCCCAATTTAATGCTGAAGAGAAATGTAATTGGCCGGGGCGTTTTGATGGCCGAGCAGAGAAGGTAAAATATTATCCTCTCACTGAACATCGACGTGATCGAGTCTGGAGCAGCGTGACGTTCCAGAAGTACTGTATTAGTGACAGCGGTCGGCCGCGCTTTCATTATTTTGTCCTTGGAGAAGGTTATTGTTTTCTATCTCTTTCTTTCACCTGTACATTACTTTTTGTTGTTTAATTTTTTTTCTTTTTTTATGTTTTGTTTAGTGTCGAGGCAGCGGTGAATGTATCAGCTGGTATCTGGTGTGTGACGGCCGACAAGACTGTAAAGACGGAAGTGATGAACAGTGTAGAGGTCCGGGACATTGTCCTAGGACAGCGTTCAGATGTGCCCGTTCTAGGCCACATTTGTGTATATCAGCTGGACTAAGATGTAACGGTGTGGCTGATTGTCCAGCCGCTGAAGATGAAGCGAATTGTCGGGATCTGGCCAATCGAGGTAATTGGGGGAAGTGTGATTGTTTTGGATTTTCTCGTATTAATAGGCACCAGTCAAGAAGTTGAGAGACTGGGTGTACCAGACTTTTTTTTTTCAATTTAAGGCGCTTCGACATTTGAGATCATTAGCGTCACTAGAGCCTTCCATTTTTAGGGATACACGCCTCTATTTCCTCACATCCTAAACATCTTAGGTTCCGACCTTATTGCAATGCCATGCCATACCATTTTGAAAAAAAAGTTGCCGAAAATGGGCAAAAATGACATTTTCAAAAAAAATATTCTTGTTCTTCTGGCATTTTTTTTGGCATTGGCTTCCCGCCATACAGTCAGCATCATCGTCTAAGTGCTTATCACTAGAATATCACTCACTCTCCATTCTTACTTATAAATACATTCGCTTCACACATTCATCCCTCTACTATATACAACTATTTACATATACTACAACTAATGGATGGATCAGTACTCTATATTCCTGCCATCCTTATAGCTTAACCAAAATTAAAATCACCGTAATCTTTCTCTAATCATTTTCTTCCATTCATTCTATAACTTTTAAATACATTCATATTTCATTGCTAGCTCTGCTATAGACTTAAGCACATAGACGTTGGTGGAGAATATTATGTCTTCGTAGCGAAATGGTGCATCTAAATACCTGTATATGTCGTCAAACATTCGTTTCCTTTCTACCACATAACGTGGACATATCATTATTATATATTATATGTAAGGTTATATGTTCTTGTTGTTGTTGTTACCTTTTTTTGTAAACAACGTATTGTATCAGCCAGCTTTATTTGCTGCATAAATTTACTGCAGTTTTGAACATAAAATAAGAAACTGAATATCTTTGCAATTAAATATCCAGTGATTACTATAAAGTACAGCTGATACTGAAGTATTACAACTAACAGTATCAGCTTAAACTGAATAAATGCAATTACAGGACAATGCTCATGGTGTAGTATCGATCTGATATACGTACAATTGATTGGTTGAAATAATTGGAATGTGGCCCCATTGATTGTTGGTTGATTTTGTTTGTAATTATCGTAGAAAAAGTTAAATAATCAATTTATATTTTGAAATTCTCCTAATAATTATCGAATAAAACTGGATCATTTGATGGTAAAATATATCTCTAGACTGATAATCGAGATTATATTCACTTTTAATTACTATTTCCGAATTATAATTAAAAAACAAGAATAGAATAATATCAATAATGGGCCTGTTAACTTTTGAAATTAGTGGAACTTGTTGAATTATTCAAATGGGGCCCATTGATTTCTATGTAAATGGTTTTATACAAACTGCATATACACAGTTGAATGTCTTGTTGCGGTTTACTAGCGGTTTACCGTTGCCATTGCCTTGCTTTTCCCACTAATATTAGTTAAATTTATGTAACTGTTGACTGCTAATATATTCAGCATATAAATATATAATTATTGTGTACAAGATAAAATGTAAAATTGGATAAACGGTGGTCGTCCTTCATTTTTTTTTTAGATTTTCTTATTCCTGAATGTAGAAAGAACTATTGGGCAAAGAAGTCTGTGTTCTTCTATCTAAAGATATATTATCATAGGCACGATGTTTTTTCTAAAACATTTTTTTAAGGCACAACGGGCACTCCGCTGAACGAGCTACTTCTACTATATTATGGAGGTAGTTTTGGAGATAGCCTTGTCTGGTTGCAAATAGGGAGCCAGGGATATCCGGATGGAAATTTATCGCTTCGGGTTTTTTTCTTTTTAGAGCGTCGTACCTTCTGCTTCTATCAATTTCTTCTTCCTGCTCTTTCGCCGTTGTTCGTTACTTTGCCCTTTATAAATCTATTCTTGACAAGACAGATAAGGGTCTGGCCGACCGACTTCGTAGCAGCTTCTCTATCGTATCAGACCGCTTTCTGTCTTGAAGTCTGTTTTTTTTTTGCCAACTATGTCAAAGAATGTGTATTTGTGTAGAAATAGTACAGAACAAGAACAAAATATCGCAAGAACTTAATCTTTATTCTTTTGAGTACTCCACCTGGAGCCGGATGTTGGTATAGTGGATTCGCTCGCTCGCTCGTGCGTGCAAACCCTGCCTCGTGTAAGGAAAAGTACTACTTTCCGCACTTGTTAAATAAATAACTATTTATTTATTAGACAAATTCAGAGTTAATGAACTAATTTGGAAATTGAACCAGTCTTTATCTTTCGTACAATTACAATTGATTATAAACTGGTCGCGTTTAAAGATTATCTCTTGTATATTGTAATGGGAATATTTTTACTTTTATCATGATTGTAATTATATTTATGTGTCATGCAAACTTGTCTAGAGAGAGATGGAATGATAGGCTATGTGAGAAATTATGCAGGAGTGAGTGAAAGAGATATATAACTTAACATTATAGTATGTTATCATGTAACTGTTTGAATACTAATCTTGCAATGTACAACTGCATTGCGGGTTAGCATACTTTATATTACGTTCACTTAGATAAAAGATTCCACAAAATACAAAAGAGAAGAAAGATTATTGTCAATTTCATTCATAATTTTATTTATTTTATATTAATGGCAAGCTTTCAATTCTGGGACTCGGCCATCTTCAGGGCTTGCAGACAATTACAATAATATTTACTTTTAATCTTTCTTCCTTTTGATTTAATGAATCAGTTACCAAAAACGATGAACAATATTCTACAATACAAAATGCCTTTAAAAACATAGAATAATTCGTCCTAATGATAATGTCAAAATTAACGATTTCCTTTCTATTTATCTCATTTTCAGGCTGTCCAAGGGGTACTTACAGATGTAGAGAAGGAACATGTATAGGTGGCCATGAATTTTGTAACGCTGTGCTCACATGTCCGGACGGTAGCGACGAACCAGAAGGTGCATGTCAGGCTAACGGTCCAGCACATTATTGTCCTTTTAGATGTGCGAATGGCAGGTGTAGATCGACGGCTGTTGCTTGTTCCGGTAGAGACGGATGTGGTGATAATTCTGATGAGGAACACTGTCGTGTTTGCAGTAAGTTCTTTATGACTTATAGTGTTAAAGTAGAGAAAGTTAGTTAGGAAAGAAAAGAAATTAATATATTAAGGATTCAAATTGGCGAGGAATCGGTCCAAATAAAAACTACAGCTTGGATCGATTCCTCGCCAATTTGAATCCTTAATATAATATTTTTACGGTCACTAAAACCAATATACAGGGTGTTCAGCATAAGACTACGGTAACTTCGGGAGGCGATTCTGGGCATCATTTGCAACAAAATATTCCATATAAACTATGGCTCGATTCGGCTCCGTTTTATAGATATTTTTAATTTTATGTTTTTTCAAGGTACTACTACTTTTTAGCAAACAGTTATCTATATTTCACAAACTATTAAAGCCACAGCTATTTTAATAAGCTCATTAGAAAGAAGGTTAAATTTCCTTTTAAATAAGCTAATTTGTATTCCAAAATAATAATATTAAGTATTTTACTTTGTGGCCCAAACATAAGAAATAGCAAGTTTCTAATTTTTTCCAAAAACTTTGACTTCATTTTTCCCAAAAACATTTTATATGAAAAAACCGTGCACTATTCAGGAAAAACATCTACATACGATCACCTTTCGAACGGTATACAATAATTGGGGTTATGTTAAAAATTGATGCAGAAATCTGTGATTAATTGCAAAAAAGTAGGCCTCAAAATGGCGTCGGCATTATGAAAGGAATTCTCCTACCATAAGAATATAACTGATCAGAATCATCAAATCCAGTACGATTTTTTGCAAACGTGTAATTTAATAATTAATTAATTTAAGAACTATATTCAAAAATATAAAACTTACATTAAAAATAATAAAATAAAATAAAAAGAATAAAAATGAATATGATGTTAAATGAGTGTTAGGTACCAATTTCGAAAGAAAGGATTTTCGTTTAACGAGTTTAGATCTGTGTGTTATTCTTTAGTTAATCAAAGAAATATTCCAAATAATGTGAATAAATCATCATTTTGAACTACTCAATAAACTTTTTGAATTAACAGGTTGTGAAGAGCTAATGAATAAACCGAGAACTTACTTATCGCTCTAATCTCCAAGTTAAAAACTGACATGTTTTATCCTAATACGGCTTATAAAAACAAATAAATACATTAAGAAGAAAAGATAGTTTAAAGTCTACATTTTCATTAGATATTTAGTTGTCATTTTGCTATCATTATGCCAACGTATTCGAATATTGAATATCGCGATATGTTATACATCTACGGTTTCGTAGATTAGAATAGTGGAGAAGCTAGGCGGGAATATTCTAGATGTTTTCCTGATAGGTGTTCCGAACGCTTATTAAATTACACATTTGCAAAAAATCGTACTGGATTTGATGATTATGATCTGTTATATTCTTATGGTAGGTGAATTCCTTTCATAATGCCGACGCTGTTTTGAGGCCCACTTTTTTGCAATTAATCACAGATTTCTGCATCAATTTTTAACATAACCCCACTTATTGTATACCGTTCGAAAGGTGATCGTATGTAGATGTTTTTCCTGAATAGTGCACGGTTTTTCATATAAAATGTTTTTGAGAAAAATGAAGTCAAAGTTTTTGGAAAAAATTAGAAACTTGCTATTTCTTATGTTTGGGCCACAAAGTAAAATACTTAATATTATTATTTTGGAATATAAATTAGCTTATTTAAAAGGAAATTTAACCTTCTTTCTAATGAGCTAATTGAAATTGCTGCAGCTATAATAGTTTGAGAAATATAGACAACTTTTTGCTAAAAAGTAGTAGTACCTCAAAAAAACATAAAGTTATAAATATCTGTAAAACAAAGCCGAATCGAGCCATAGTTTATATGGAATTTTTTGTTGCAAATGATGCCCAAAATCGCCTCCCGAAGTTACCGTAGTCTTATGCTGAACACCCTGTATATTAAAAAATAATGACGAAACATTAGGTAACATAAATAATTTGAAAAACAATGAAATAACTTTTTTATTGTATATCGTTTTTATTACTGCATTCATGCACTAGTAAAAGAACTATTCTGCTAATGCAGATTTTTCATGATGCGTTTTCAATCTGTGTTGTGGTCTACCCAGACCAAAAAGGTATTTTTTACAAAATCAGTTCTGTGTGTGCGGTTAGCTTTCTAAAAATCAATTATCTAAAAACATTTTTAAAGAATTAGTGTGATTGTAAGGAGTTCTAAGAGAATTGCAATGTTATTTAAATAACAATTGTTTTTTTTTTCGAAAAAATAGTTATGCCATCAATTTAAGCAATATTGACGCAAAATTACTTCAAGAGAGACTTTATTGATGCTTTTTCATAGTTTTTTTGGTTAAAAGCGTTTCATGAAAAAAAAAAAATTTGATGAGAAATCTAGGTCAATATTAATTGGTTTTTCTTTCAAGTCTGCAATAAACAATAAAATATCTATTTTCTAATAAAACGTTTATTCCAGTACTTTAAGTACCAAATCTTCTATATAGTGAAAAGCTAATATAATTTTCTCTTATATTACTCACATAAAATCTAATAATGCAACCTGTTGGCAAGCTTACACAGCAACCATCCTAGGAGGTCGGCGTTATATGTTGAGATGATCGCGTGGCCACCGCCGCTTCAGTCTACGTTGAGGATTAAAAGGAAGTGTTGTGGTAGACATGTTGTGGATCAGAGGGTTGTAATGACTGTGTAGATTTGAATGGAGTTTTGTGTAACGAGATTGGGGCTATTTCAGAGTCGAGAGGAATATTTAGATCAGAGTGTATAGTAAGATTGGAGACGTGGAAGGAAGCGTTAACTATTTTTCTTAGAACTTTAGACTGTAAGGTTTGAAGTCGGTTGATGTTTGATTTTTTGGCGCTTCCGTAGAGCTGTATTCCGTACTGGTGCAAGTAGAGCGGTATATAGTGTTCGTTTGTTTGTCAGGGTCAGTTTTGATCGTTTGTCGAGTAGTCTTTTCAAAATTTTGCACCTCAGATTGAGGTCAGTTCGTTTGAGTTTCGTGAGGGGGTTCCATGTTAGTCGTTTGTCAAGATGTAGTCCGAGATATCGTACTTGGTTAGAAATTGGTATAGATTTGATTCAGAATTGATTTAAATTTTTTTTCCTTCCCAATAATTTTATTTTAAATTTTTCCGATACAAATGGCTGACTAAACTAAACCAAATCTTCTTCTTTCTGTTTCAGAATGTCCAAAAGTGTGATCTCAAGCAGGCGACGCTTACCTTTATAAATTTTGTTCGTTATTTCGTCATAAGAACCATTTTTTTTTTTTGTAATTTAAAATAAAATTCGTATTTATTCTGTTATTTATTTGTGTGAATTTTATGTATTTTTTGCAATTATTACATAGACCGTTTTTTGGGTGGTAGTAAACTGTTACCTAATTAAAAAATAATGTAATAATATTATTAATAATAGTTCCGGTTTTAGTCCGTTGTTAATTGATGATTTTGGGAGTATATTGAGGTGCGGTCAATCAATAAATTTTAATTATAATATAATATAATTATAATAAATTTAAAATAAAACACAAATTTTTCTTTTTATTTCACCAACGTTTCGGTAAATCTATTACCATCTTCAGGGTAGTGTAAAATTTGTGGAGTTTAACTTTAAGCGACTCACGTGGAACCCACACACTAGACTTTAAAAGACAAGCAATGGCGAAACGTGCGAACTGCTTTACAGACTTCTTGGACGGCGCTCCAAATTACCCTTTTTGAACTCAAACGCTTAATATACAGTACTATCCTCAAACCTATGTGGGACTTAGGGACTAGAGCTGTGGGGTTCAGCCAAACCTACAAAACATACGGACTGTACAGGACATTTCAGTCAAAACTACTGCCGACAGATAGCTGAGCTCCTTTCTACGGTGACTAACCTCACTCTTCACAAAGACCTCAACATTACCTTCATAGATCAACTCGCCAAGACTAAATACCAAAAATTCCATACTGCTCTCTGGACCAGCTCTAATTTTCTTGTACAGTCTCTCGCCTCCTCTGACATCCCTAATACTCCTCGCCGACTGAATTGCCAGTGGCCCCGCGACTTCCTTGTAGGCTGAAGACCTAAATCATTATTCTCCTATCTCTCCTCTCTCCTACTCATATTCTCCTCCTCACATTCCCCTCTCTCCTATAGAGAGTGCTACCGCTGGGTAGCTTCTCTTCTCCTTCTCTCCTCCCGCACCAGTTCATCACTCTCTCCATATTTACTTATTGTTCACGATGTATACAGATTGTAAATTACAAAATAAATTAAAAAAAAAAAACTCTAAGCTACATCATCATAACTGTTGACACTAGCTCACCCTCTCACCGTACCTCATCCTTTGACAAGTCCTTCCTAATACATGCTACCTCTCTCTGGAACTCCTTGCCATCATCTGTTCGCCATGCTCCTACCCTTTCTATCTTTAAATCCCTTCTATTCAGTTATCTCCTTTCTATTCAGCTTCCTCCGAAATTCTAATTGTTTTAATTTATTTCCTTAATTTCTGCTGTTATTTTTATTTTCACTTTTTGTAAATACTTATTTATTTATTTATTTTCTGTTTAATCACAGGCCAAACTGTTAAGGCCTCTATTTGTTCCTGTATTTATTCTTAGGGGACAATTGTCCCAGAATAATAAATTTCTTTTCTATTCTATTCTATTTCTACCCTGAAGAAGGTAATAGATTTACCGAAACGTTGGTGAAATGATACAAACTTTGTGTTTGAATTATATTGATTGGCCACATCTTAATTCTCCCAAAATCATCAATATTAATAAATAATAAAATTAAAAAAACAGGTCTGCCAGCATCTGCAGCTTCGGGATGTTGAGGATTGTTACCACCGGAAATTGGGCCAGTTGGAAAATGTTTACAACCCTTAAATGGACACCAAATGAAGTCTTTTTTAATTCTTTGGTAGGTATTACATGATTTAATGAAAACTAAATAGAAATATTCAATGAAAATTGGGTCTTTGGTGCTCCAGCTGGATGCCAAATTCAATGCGAGCGATGCGAACCGTTTATTGTCACAAAAAAAATTATGCTAAAATAATTCATATAAAAATATCAGCAATGATGATACCTTGAGGCAAAATGGCAGAGCAAAAAAATGTAATCTCAAATTATATTTCATTTTATTTTTCTTAAGGAAGTACAAAAATAGAACTAATTTAATAAAGTTGGTAGAAGACAGGTGGTAAAGTAATAACTAGTGGTAGGTACGCAGAAGGTGTGGCTCGGTGCCAGACTATGGGAGCGAGCTACTGTTTGAGCCAAGCGAGTCGAATGCAAATTGTGCTTGTAAGTGGAAATGTAAGGGGTTTAAGCGAATGTACACACGTGTTAGGGGAAACAGGAGAAAAGTTAGTTATAAAGGAAGGAAGTAGGGGGTCAACTGATGACATTTTCCAATTCAAAAGACGTCTTTTGCATCTGAAGAACTTTTTTACTGTATTAATGCAACGAAAAGAAAACATCTAATCAAAAATAATGGGGGGACCGGAAAGTAATGTCGTTTCTGCGCAGTCGATATTTGGTTCTCATTTGTCGGCTCATTGTGTATCTCGAAGGCGCGCCAAAGTCAATTTAAGGTTATTGTGACTTGTTCACTTCTAAATAATTCAATATTAAACTCTTTTTTTTGCAGTTTGGGGTGAAATAGCCAGCCAAATACCAGAAGAGCAAATACGGCATTGTATGCTTTTTGGGTTTCGCTAGGGTAGTAACGCAACAATTGCGACCAAAAACATTTGCGATGTTTATCCTAGTGCATTAGACGTTCGTAAATGCCAAAGATGGTTTTCCAAGTTCAGATCCGGTAATTTTGATCTCTCGTGACTTCTATCGATCAGGAAGACCAACAACATTAGACAACGACATGCTAAGGGCAGAAGTGGAAGTAAATCCATGTCAAACAATCGAGGAACTATCAAACACCCTTAACCAACCTTGGCCGACCGTCCAGGAACATTTTAAGTCTTTGTGTTTGGGTCCCCCATAATCTGTCCGAAGAGAACAAAGCCAACCGATCCATCCACATGCAACGTATTGCTTCAACAGCAGTTCAACAGTTTTTTGATCGTTTGACCACTGGAGACGAAAAATGGGTCCTATATGATAATCCAAAACGCAAAATGCAGTGGCTCTCTCCAAATGAATCACCACGTAGTACTGCGAAGCCGGGTTTACATCCCAAAAAGGTGATTCTGTGTGTGTTTGGTGGAGTATTCGCGGAATTGTTCACTTTGAAGTGTGGCAACCTGGAGAAACTGTTAAATTCAGACATTTACTGTGAACAATTGGATCGAGTGAACCAATCTTTAATCGAAAAGTATCCGGCGATTGGCAACAGAAAGAGCGTCATTCTGCAACACGACCATGCAAGACCACACTGTGCAAGGCGAACCCTGGGAAAAATTAATGAATTATGGTGGGAGGTACTGTCTCACCCACCATACTCGCCCGATGTCGCACCCTCGGATTTCCATTTATTCCGATCCCTACAACATTTTCTTGGTGGCAAAAAATTTGAAAATTTGGATGATGTCCAAAATGCCATCTCGAGATATTTTACTCAATAACCAATTCATTTTTATCGGTCCGGGATGAAAATTTGCACACTAGATGGCAAAAGGTTGTTGATAACGAGGGTGACAGTATTATTGATTAAAAATAAAGACTTATTAAACATTTATTCGTTTGAATTTAATGTAAGAAAGCTACATTACTTTCCGGTCCCCCTATTATTTGGTTCTTTCATCCCATCATTGGCACAACATCTCTCTAGCATTATCTGATAAAATTACAACTCGGAAATTTGATTATACTTCTTTTATAGCTTCACCATAACAAAATACGTCTCAAAAACTCGTGGCTTGTTTTTACTAAGCTTAACCAAAAATCTTATCTCGCATTAGCGCTGTATACCCTTGCAGACCAACAGTTCTTCTAGATCTTGGAGTCGTCCCAGTTACTCTCAGAATCATATCGTTTTAAGGAAAACATATTACCTGTATTATTTTCATAAATAATCTCGTTAAGTAAATTCTTGTACCCTCAGTGTACTTTTAAAATGATCAAGTAAAGCATTTACTTCTCAAGAACAAATAAATAATTGAATATGAATCGGAAAACAAATAAATTTTTTTTTAAAATTCATAGTTTTAAGGACAATTTATAATTTATAATTTGGAGAATTGAAGAAAGAGGAAGTAGATTGATAATGTTAAATCTGTTCGATATTATTGGCAAGCAGAATAATCGATAAATACTGAGCTGACTTTATTAGCATTCCTTTATTATTTATAATAGGCATAAATTTACATTTATTACTTCCGTTTGTGTTAATAATGCCTTGCGGTATGTCATTAGAACACAATATGGTGTAGGTATAGACACAGTTAATATTTGGACACATTGCTCTGTACGTATAGGCAGCACATGTGATTTATATTTTTTTGAATGGTTAAAGTCCGGCTAATAAAGATGGCTTTTGTTTATGTATAATAATAATACGATGCAGCCTCCATTGCATAATAGTCAAGGTAACACTTATTGATCGATCTCTTGTCGTTTTTATTTTTATTGTGGAAAGTTATTTTCATTTCCTCTGGTACTGTTATTGGAAATTCTGTTTGAAAAATTTCTCGTAAGAAATGAAGCATAGATCGATGAAGCAGCTCAGGTAAGTTTGTTTTGATGCTGGGCATCATTATTGGATTGTTTGTTTCCGCTTTCGCTAAATGATGGGCCCATTCATTTCCATTCTAAATTCAATTTAAGTAATTCAAATTTCAATCACTAGGGAGCCAAACTTTTGTATTTCATGGCTATATGAGCTTAATTAGTATTGTTTATTTTTAAGTTAATCTTTTAAACAAAATAGTCTAGAATTGTTACAATCGATTGTCAAATTCAAAATCAATAATTGCAAATTTAAATTTAAGATTAAGTAAGCAATTACTTTTTTAAAAATTCAGGA
Source organism: Rhodnius prolixus (assembly GCF_049639745.1). Lineage (NCBI taxonomy): Eukaryota > Metazoa > Arthropoda > Insecta > Hemiptera > Reduviidae > Rhodnius > Rhodnius prolixus. The sequence continues at coordinate 3,781,389 of NW_027411583.1, read as the reverse complement.
AATTTTAGACTGTACTCCTGTTCTGTAAGCTTTTGGAACGGTGGTTGCTTCTCTTTGAAGTCTTCCTGGTTAATGGTTATACAACTCCCTGGTGGAAGGGTTTTGCGTTGGATCGGACAGTCATGGTTTGTTGAAGACGGGAACTTATGTGTTTTCATTTCCATAAAATGTTCTAGAAGACTGGAAGATCTAGCTACTTTTTATTGGTTCTTCTAGTCTGAATGATTGGCTCAGGTGGGGGTATTGGGTATTGTGGCTAGCCAAAATGGAACCTTACTCCTTTTCATCGTCCCGAGCTAGCTGTTAAGATTGTCAGGCATAAAAACAGCGTCACATCCTTCAGCGAACAGGCTATGGGGCTATCAAAAGTCCAAGATGGTTGAATTATAGTTTAAAAAAGGGACGCCCCCCCCTAAATGAACCTCCATGGCCCAATCTTATCTGCAGAGTTTGCCGAAGGAGAAAACACCCCTTACTGATTGTTTAGGATGTGATAAGTCTTAGTTTAGGATATTTGATCTGATCAGGTTGAAGGTAAGGGGAAGAAGTTGGAGATAAGGTTTCCCGTTCAAGGTGGTTACTCGATTTGTTTGGGCAGCTGTGATTCTTAGACGCAATTTAAGAATATCGTCCATTATTTTTTTGGCGAATGATTCACTAATTCCTCAGGAAGAAAAAGATTAATGTCAATTTTAGTTTGTCTGTTTGTTCGGGGGTTCTTTTTTAGTTTTGCGTCTAAATGCAACTCTAAGTGCAATGTTCTTCCAACACATATTTTGTGGTAGTCTTCGCATTCTATTTCGAAGATGAGATTTAATTGTTTTTGTGTTTTAGTCTGACCCTTCCAAATTGAGAAAAACTGCCTTTTTATATTGTTAATGCTTTTCTTGTAGCGATTATTGTGTACGTCGAGTTTTGAAGTTATCTGGTCGAACATAAGGGAAAGAGGCGTCCTTAATTTTGGTAATGTAGGAACTGAAATTGGTGATAATCTTTCTTCCTTAAGGATAATAATTTCACTTGAAATAATCTTCCAAATTAATTTTAGTAAGTTTGGATGAGTACACTCAAAAAAAAAAGTACCGTTACTATATTTTGCACTTATATAACATGTTATGTACAGATTCTAAAAGTAAAATAAGTTTGTTTATTTTAATAAAATACCTAATCAACTTCAAATACATTTAATATATAATTTAGCCGCCATTGTGATTCAAATCATTGGTTAAAACTTAAAATAATACAAAAATTAATGGAGTAACGTACACGCACAATTCAAATACGATTCTTGTAATATTATTTAGATAAACACGTAATATCGTGACCATTGTAGTAGCGTGAACAGTATCATGTTAAGATTTTTTTCTTTTTAGAGTTCTAAAAGCTTTTTACTATTTGCAGCTTTAAGTAAGTGCTTTTATTAAATACAAAGATTTTGGAAACTTACAGAGTAGGTATAGTTACCATATAGTGTCGAGTGTAATTCAGTAGTAATAGTTCTGCGAAAATTTTAAAAATAAACAAATTTTGGGAGGCAAAAAGTTCTAAATTGGCAAGTTGTCCAAGTCGATCAAGTTAAAGGAATCGAATTTTCTCGTACATTCAGATACCAAAATGATCAATTTCTTTCATTTAAAGGATCAAAGTTATTCCTTAATTTATCAAATAATGCACTTTACCCAGCGTTTGCTGCATATACTGTGCCTTCAAAGGTTTCTTCTCTGGCTCACAAGCCAGGTTAGTCAGGAGGTTATCAACTGCTCTCTGTATCTGAGGAGGCACTGTACTTGCTTCACAAGTTGAGTAAAGTGCATTATTTGATAAATTAAGGAGTTAGTTTTAACCTTTACATGAAAGATATTGATCACTTAAATATGTGGCAGGAGGTTTCCAATTTTTTTTTTGGTAATTAAACGCAACTCTCCCAAAATTACCAAATAATTATTAAACCTTATTGTTTGTAACAGATTTAAAATTAATTTTTAGCCATTTTGTGCATGCTTGAGAACATCTAAAGCTCTTAACATTTGATTTTTCTTTAAAAAAAATCACTGGGAAAACGACTTATTTCCCGATATTAAGAAAAATACTAGCTTTACTGCCTTGGCAATATTTTTAGTAGAAAGGGGATAAAAAAATACATAAAAATGACCTATCGCGTGCTCTTCTTTCTCTTTGATAACAAGTTAAAAAATTGAAATATGATTAATAAATGCCAGATTTTAAAATGGCCTAGATATCGAATTGAGGTTTCTGGTTTCTTTCATAACTTTGTATACTCTTTAAACGTGTGTATATGAAAATGGAGGTCATTTCCGAACCCTCACTTTTGGTCGCGCGTCAGCCGCGTATGCGAGCAGGAATCTAAAATCAAGTCACATATTCTGAGACTAGAGTTGACGGGCAACAAATATTTCCTCTACCATTTTTTGCTCAAATTAACCGTTTAAGCATGAAATGCATTTGAGCCGTCTTAAAATGAACACCCTGTATATAATAATATGTATAACATATATTATAATAAAACAAAATCACTTGAACATCTTGAACATGAAGGTCAACTTAACGAAGGCCATCACAAGTCGTTAAATCAAATAATCGAATGAAATGAATTCGAATGAAGGATGCCCAGTTTTTTGTTCAATCTACCTGGCGCCATCGTTGACTCAGCCTAAGAGGATTTGACGGCAGGGTACAAGTTGCGAATTAAGGGAAAGTTTGGAGTGGAATTTGATATTGGCTACACTGGGCGCAAGGTTTGAAACGAATCGGATTCGCGGGTCTGTGTAAAATGGGTAGAATGGTCGCTTTCATTTGAATCTAGTTTTTAAAAAAACATGTGTTCAGATAAAGCAATAATGGAATAATGTGTGTACCCAAGAAAAGCAACAGTTTTATAGATGAAAACTATGTAGAAAAATGATTTCTGCTTTTGAACAATTATCATATTAGCTAATTGCGTCACCGGTAATACGCAGTTGCGAATGTATTAATAAAGATTAAAAAAATGGTCATTAATCTATTAAACAATTTGTCTACAATTGTTGGTTAAATTGACGGTTGTTTTTGAACGAACAACTTCAAATATTTTGGACATTTACACCTTTTCATCAGGGCTGTACAGTCACTTTGTTAATTTTTATTCACTTGCTTGCTCTCAAGTTTTACAGAGTGATCAATTTAGCATTGATTACGCAACTTTATTCTCAAGTTAGTGAGATCTAATTTGGTAAATCAGCATCTTACTCGTCTTCTTGATAAGTTCAACTCTTTGGAAGTCTTCTTTTTAAAGAAGTCTTCTTCATCGTTATAGTGCTGCAGGTCAAGTTCACTAGTCTCTCGGGTTGGTTTTTCTCATTCTCTGATATTATTTTAAAACATACTTGGAATTTATCCTTATTAGCTAAATATTTCCTTAAAAATATCTTTTAGCAATCAATCAGCAAACAGAATGAGTAACTGTTCACTTCCCGCCATCATATAACAACGAAAGTACCACTAAACTTGCTCACACGATGGGGAAAATGTGTTCGAGATGGTAGTTAGTGAACCAACACAGTTCCAGGTATCATGGAGAGGTTACTAAAAAAAAAGCAACTGGGTTCGAACCTTAGAATCTCAGCTAACCACTGAAAAAAAAAAAATCGCCTCTTGCGGTACATAGGTACAAAAATTGGAAAAATTTAATTCTGTAAAATTTTACTGCCGGATGACAGATTTTGATTAAAACCACATTGCGTCATACTCTGTTGGCACCTAAGGTAAATATCAAATTTGAACTTTAAGGGATTTTTTTTCCGTTTTACTTGTACAAACTTAAAACACACACGGATTGAGGAGAGGGAGAGAATGAGATGATAATAGAGTGTATAACGAGAGAACACTACTCGGAGACCAGTAGAACACTGAAAAATAGCTCCGGGCGCCAGCAACAGATGTCGCTCCTTAAAATAAAAAAATGAATAATAATAGTTTGTATAAACAACTATTTTCTACTTAAGAAGACCTCAAAAAATCCTGATGAAAAAACAAAGAAAATTTGCACTTAGTAAAAATAAATAAATAAATGAAATACAAATAAATAACAGAAAATATAAAAAAAGAGAAAATAATGTTTGGAGTAAAGCGCATGCGCTGTTTACTAGTCAGTCAATAAAACATTAGGCGCGCGCCTGTACCTTCCACTGGTTTCAGTCTGTGGGATAACCTTCACGTGTTTACACAATTAGACAGTACTACTTAGCAGGTGAATCTCTAATTTTAAAAATAAGTACGTACATTTTGATTGTTTTTTTAAAATTTTAATAAATTTACAGGAGATATTTCAAAAAGTGAATAAAAAAAAATGCTAAAATTTTGTTCGTAATGATTGATTGGAACGTATTTCCTCTTGTGTTTTTTTATTTTATTCTTTTCATATGTGAATTCTTTTTTTAATTGATTCAGCAGAATTTACATATTTGCTTTCATTTTAAATACGTTTAAAAGAATCTTTTTGAGATTATTTAACAGTTCTCAGTAATAAACAAACCTTGAACCTGCTCCACTAACAAATTCACATTTTAATTAGTTGATCGCGTGATAAAATTTATGATGACGAATTGCATGTTCTGTTTTTAACTTGAGAACTCTTATACACCACCAAGGAAAAAGAAAAAGATCCTTATAATGAGAAAGTTTCAAGTTTATTCTAGAAAAATACACTGTTTTTATTTATTTAAATCATTCTCTAATTTTATCTACTATTTTGGTGATATTTCTTTAATAGATATTTTACTCAAAGTAAATTTGTTGAGTTAAACATAAATATCAGTTGTGATTGTTTTACTTAAAAAGTTAAAAATCACCATTGACAACAAACAATTATATCTAACCTTCCATTTTGATAACAGCAGTTTTTGAAATATTAAGCATTATTAAAAATTGAATACAGCTAATATTATTTCCTTTTTTATAAACTAATATTTTCCATACAAACATTTTTTATTCAGTTAACATATTGATTTATATTTATTACTTATTTATTTTTTTAACTGACGGCCTATTTAAGAATGAATAAAATTGATGTGTTTAACATGGTTTTTTTTTCATTTAATTTTGGATAAGATTCAGAAACCAGTTATAGTCTCCATAGTATTTTTTATTTTTGGGGGTTTAAAGAAGGACAATGTTTCGACTATTTTCAAGGCAACTTCAGATTTTTGTTTATCACAGTATAATTAATTACTATTATATTTTGACAAATAGGAAATTGCTAGAAAAATTGTTTCGTTTAAAGTTCTTTTCTATTTTACGTCTTAAATTCTATACTTTGGAAAATGACGTGGTAGATATTTATGTCTTTTGTAGTCATGGGTACATTTTTTGTCCAGATTTGAGCTAGTTGAATTTCAACTCACCAATTATGAGTTTCGTTTTTGTTTCAGCTACAGTAAAACCCTTTATCTAATAATATCTTTAGAGTCATTCAAATATTGGTTTTCCACAGTAACATTGAGCAAACGAATTTGTTAAAAAATAAGACTAATCTATCAGTATTTGGTTGGTTTATATTTAAAGAACTTTATCGAAAGTAAAGAATCAAGTTTTCATTTTGAAGCCGCGTAATTCTTAATGAAATGCATCTTTTAATTATTTTTTAATACGTGTTAGAAATTCAAAATCATTTGAGCAGACTTTACCACCCTACTAAATCAATATTTTTCGGAATCTTTTCTTTAAAAAAGGAAGTCTACAGCGGTCACTCACATGACTTCCTTTGTCGACAAATCTCTAAGTTCTCATCCAATTTCCAAGTTATTTTTTATTGAAAGTTGGTTTTCTTCTTACAAAAGTTATTATGCTTTGCTGTAAAAATACTTTTGAAAAATTAGTCGCAAACATCCCAAATTATAGTGTAATATTTTGCAGTGAACTTGTAAGTTGCCAGAGTGCATGTTTTAGGTACCATGATGTTTAATTTTGGTTACACAAATTACTAGCCGACTGTTATCAGTAATTAATGGATTCAACTTGATTATTAGTTTATCTTTAAGAGAAGTACTCGTTCTAGGGAGTCTAAATTTAGATAAGATCTTGTCGTTTAAAAGAACGTAATTACTTAGATAGGACCCTACCCCCACTGTCAATGATAACCAAAGAGATGTCAATTTCACAAAGTTTTACTTTCTCCTTCCTTCCACGGCCTTTTAGAGTCCATAGAGATAAGAAATGATAAATCGTACAATGTTGCCGTTCATTAGTCTCCAGTAACTAATTTGTTAATTGGCTTCCTGTATTCGCCATTTTTTTATTTAATTAAATCTAAATTAAGAAGTAAACATTAATTTCTCTCTATTGGGCTGTTCAGTAAATAATGTTGTTGACTTTCTGAACACTTTTAATGGCCATAGTAACAGATACATCCTGCGGTTGTGCCATTTTAGCCCAATTAGAGTGCAACATTACAGGGGTGGAGCAGGTTAACAGAATTGCCCACTCTTTTGGGTTGCTAAAATCTTGGTTTTACTGAAGTTTTTTTTTATTTATTTATGGTATTTTTGGTCTTGCTGGCACAATTACCATGTATTGGTTTCGAGGGCTGGAACAGCTACTGTTGGCTTCTATTGTTCTGCAGCCTCTTTCACTTCACTCATCTTCATGACTTCCTCGAGGTAACAGTGGCTATCTTCTACTATCTTCTTCTTCGTGGCTTCCATTAGATAAAGGATAACTTGAGCGCTGCTTACAGGTTTATTCCTTCCAGAGAAATAACGTAGTGGTAATTGAATGTGTCTTCCTTCGCTCAAGTGTTTGGTGCTTAGTGTGATGTAATTACTAGAGCAGCGTTTCCCAACCTTTTTTTGGCTTGCATATACAGCATACTGATCCGGTGCGCTACCTTGCGCCCTACATAGACAAGCGACTCACGTGGAACCCACACACTAGACTTAAAAGACAAGCAATGACAAAACGTGCGAAACTGCTTTACAGACTACTTGGACGACGCTCCAAATTACCCATTGAACTCAAACGATTAATGTACTGTACTGTCCTCCAACAAATCCTGGACATAAGGACTTGAACTGTGGGGTTCAGCCGAACCTACAAGCACACGGACTGTTCAGACATTGCAATCAAAACTCCTCCGACAGATAGCTGACGCACCTTTCTACGGTGACTAACCTCACTCTACACAACGACCTCAACATTCCCTTCGTACACCAACTTGCCAAGACTAAATATCAAAAATTCCATACTGCTCTCTCCACTTGCTCCAATCCTCATGTACAGTCTCTCGCCTCCTCTGACATCCCTAACAATCCTCCTCGCCGACTGAATCTCCAGTGGCCCCGCGACTTCCTCGCAGTCCGAAGGCCTAAAGTTAATATCCTGTAGAAAGTGCTGCCGCTGGGCAGTTTCTTTTCTCCTGCCTTTCACGCCTCTATACTTCTATCTCCCTATTTACTTATTGTATAGTGTATTATACAGATTGTAAATAACAAAATAAATTTGTGTTTTCGGATTTTGGAAACTACTCCTTGAAAGACAATTTTAATTCTGTTATATTTTCTCGTATATCTTGAGACAGTCTAACCTTATTACTGTACATATTAACAACTTTACTGTATAATATTATTAATTAAAATAATTTTTTGAAGTATAGGGAAAAACGTTTCTATGATATTTTTATGATTTAATTTTTTTTAATTATTTATGTCCACCATTATTTATTATTTTTCGCGTACCACCAGTGGTTGGGAAACGTTGTAGTAGATGATAGTGTTTAGGGTGAGTAATATGGAAACTATGAAGTCTCTTTGCCTAGGGAATTCATCTGGATTCATTTAAACGTATCTAGCTAAGGTACGTTTAGCGCCACAGGGAAATCGTACATTTTGCTGACCAATTAAAACTGTCCGGTAGGACAGTTGTATAAGGGTTGATCGTCAAAAACTGCACGAAAAAGCGTAACGTTGAAAAACACCCAACTTTGACAATCCATTAAGGAACTTATCTCATATTTCTACTATATTCTACTGCATCTAAAGAGAAGAGTATGGATGACTCCGTCCTCTCCGCTACCACAATCGCACCTAGGACTATCAACTAACGTTATTTCAGGGAGATGCGTATTCGTGAGGTCATGGTTTTAACTGAGTCACAGATTAGTTTTGTCAGATAAGAGCTACTAGAGCTTCATACCTGTGCTTTTCGATTTTTTGAGCAAACGGTTGTATCAAATTATAAACATCTTATCGACAGACTTACGCTACCAACTTTACATTATTCATTTCATTAGATGTATTCACGCATTAAGGCATTGTTTCTCCCTTGGTTTTTGGCCTCTTGTACTTAGCAAATCAGCCATTTAAATGTTGGGTGTTCGAACAAATATCTTTGCGTGTTAATATATCTTCTAATAAAATCAATGGTTAGCTTCGTTTATGCCGTTGTCTTCTTTACATCCACTGTTTTAAGTTATTTTGAGTTTTGGGTTTTTTTGATTTCTTAGTTGTCTAGTCTATAAACCAAACCCTATACATGACGAGCGTTTTTAGTATTTTCATTAATTATAGCGTTATCCTGTTGTGTTTTATGAACTCAAAGAGTTCTGCGTAAATGCTGCCATCATCAGATGCAAGTGTAGTGTTTAGATTGGCTGGTAAGGGACATCCACAATCGTTCTCTTCCTTTAGAGTTGTTAGCACATTCCAGGATTAGGTGGTTGGCGTCTGCTATTACTCCAGAAGTACATTAAGCCATTTAGGTTTTTACTTTTAAATCTTAATTTAAACCTTATAATGCAGAGGTTCCCAATCTTTTTCGGTTTGCGGTTCCCTAAATAATCGGATGTTTTCCGCGGCGCCCTTAATACAGAAGATTTTTTTCTAAATTTTTGACTTTCTTTAAAAATTGGAAAACTTTCCTTTTCAAAAGCGATTTCCCATTTAACAGCGAAATATTAAAAACAGATACTATTTTCCTTGGGATAATATAAAATTATCTAATTTCAACTGTTTCGGTAATATCCATATCGAGTATATCCACAACCACCATTTGGTTAGGTTGGTTGGAAAATAAATTAAACACGAATTTTAAATTCACAAACAATTTATTGAACGTCCATTGATGATTAACATTATTAAAATTATTAATGGGATGGATGGGCTTGATGTTCACTACACCAACTTCTCAAATCTCGGAATAAAATTGGATATAAAATTCGAGAATTGGAAATTCCAAGAAAATTGCCGAATTGTTTCGCGAATTGAATATTTCGCGGCGCCCCTGGGTGCCGCGGCGCACACTTTGGGAATCACTGTTATAATGTATACTTCAATATACAATATACAAAATAACATGTGGTTATGCACTGCTGCCTATGTACATATGTAATACCATGTTTCCCCGAAAATATTATTTTCAAGGCCTTCTAAGCCTTAAAAAAAAGGGGTTTTAAGGCAATGATCTTTGTCTGTGTGTGTGCGTAGGCTTGAGAAAAAAAAGGAACAGGAAGGACAAACTGATAAATTCATATTTTAACACTGAGGTCATTGGCATCCGGAGCCCATTACAGGCGCATTATTATTATGCAAACGCTATAATGCACAATTTTCATTTAATTCTTTATGATTGTGACCTAAACACAAATTCAGAGGGATGGAGACGACTAGCAAGTCCAGTCTTGCCAACATACCGCTTCTGGTTTATTTTTCTCCCTCCTTTACCACCCTGATAAATATTAAAAGAGGGATTAATGCGCATTATTGTGTCTTGTTTCTTATTACCTCCTTCTCCTACCCCTCTTTCCGGCCAAAAATATACGCTGAAATTTTTTTAAGTTCTAACAACACAATGTTAATACAAAAATCTATTATAGCGTAAGAATAGAATGTAGCAAGTTTTCTGCATAATCTAACGGCAACGAGCAAAATTCTTGTAGCTCTCTGTTTTATGGTAAATACAGGAAACGTTTGATTGGTTGAAGTGGAGGGAGGATATTGTGTCAAAAAGAGTAACAGTTTGGTTAACTTCAAAACAAAATCCTGAAATCTAAAGCCAAATTCAGTAGTCAACATAGGGGGGCTTCCTTGAGATCAACATCGTCAACACGACGTGCTTATTTATCTGCATACATGAGTTAAGAGAACCAAAGTCTTGCTACTTTTTATTTAGTAAACATTCCAAGTTAGACGGGAAACTAATTTTGAATCGCTCCTTATAGTACTCGTACTTCTAATTTTGACTTGCTCTACTAAAACAGGAAACCGCGAATTACGATTAAAACAATTATCTTCCCATTAGCGGACGTTATAAACTAAACATTTGTTTTTGTTTGTTGTCTAAATAAAATATTAAAATGTTGAACAGTTGTTGATAGAAGCTGGTATGATGATAATTGTAATTAGAGAGCGGATGGTGTTCCATTTAGAAAGACCTATCTAGGGAATGGGAATTTTTTAAGATAATGAACAAATTTTTAATAACTAGTTAACAAAAAAATAACATTTGTTATCTCCTGTAACGTATCTTACCGTTAGTTTGGGCTGTAAAGATAAATGACAAACGATTTTTAACCCTAGGTTAGCCTCGGTACTATGAGTGCACGTAGCAGTTCACGCTCTTCGTGAAATGACGCATTTTCGCCGCCAAAAAAAAGGTCAGTCTTAGAAAATTGGCCATACTCTATTTGACTGAGAGCTGAGCCCATGAAGTCATTCCACAGACATTTGAAGAATTAGTTTGAAGAAAGGGAAGGGAATTTTGTGGCACTAAGGATATAGCCAAGAGTGCTGTTCGCCGGTTTTTCCAGCACTTCTAAAGACCAATCCAAGGCGTTAAGGACCTGTACCGAAGGATGGATGACTCAGAGGTTACTAAGGTAAAAAACAGAGCCTTCGAGGTATCGGGTTGCTCGCTCGGAATAAGCTTTCCCACTTAACGCTTGGAGCTCTCCAGAAAGCCTGAGGGGAGGATACAGCTTCTATCACGTGGAATTAAGGTCTAATGGGAGAGGCTATCCCAATCTGCTTGGGTCTTGTAATCCTTGGGATTTCCTTGAAGAACGGTAGGCGGTTACCAGGGTCGTATAGATCAAGCCTTCTTGATACACAAACATCCTTCTAATTTTGACCAATCATGTAATGGAATATATGTAATAGTGTGGTTTAGTTACTGGTATTAATTGCCAAGTGATAAAAATAACGTATTTTTGAGTTGAGTTGAAATACAAAATTGTAACAAATCCTAATAAAGAATATCTGGAACAATTCTAGAGTTCTTTTCGTTGTAATAGAGTTATTACCTAGGCCTTTGCTATGGAAGGATGTCTGGGACTCAAATGTTTGACTGGTGGTTCTCCAATAATTCTCAACTTCCCTGTAGAGAGGGAGAGCTTGGTACCCAGTTGATCTAAGGGAATCCATCCATATTTGGGGGAACGTTGGTGATGTGTCGTAAATGAAGAGTTCCTAGATGGGATACCAGTCGTTAGAAAAGAATATACTCGGCCAGGAATACTTTTGAATAGCTTCAGAATATTTATGGATAGCAATGAGGAGGGATGAGTAGGCTCACAAGGGAATATTGGTTCTGATGGCACCCACTTCTCTAGAATACCAGGTGTGATTCCAATTGGTTCACCCTGGCAATAGTGTGGGACACAATTGAAGATCGCAATGCTAATTCCCCTCCGCCCCAACTCACTAAGATCGTACAGGAAACCATAGCAACCATTTTCAAGTATCAAAAGAATCATAAAATAAATAAAATTAGTTTATCAATCCAGCCAAACATAAATACTTGCCGATAGATGTGGTCGAATAAATGTAATATTAGTGAATAAATAAGTTAAACGAAGTATCTTATAAAGGTGCTTGATCGATAAACGGTGGCGCGTCAGTTTGTTCTTATTTTTTCACATTCCCGCCAAGGTGTTTGTTTTGTTTTAAGGCGAATTAACTTATCCGTCCCTCAACTAACTCCAGCTCAAGTATTCTCGTTGTTTTTGTTTTTGTTTTATATATATAAAAAAAAAAATTACTGTAACTAAAATGAGTAAATTCTAAAATCTGTGCAAGAGGGAATCTAATTTTCGTTAGGAATCTTTAAAACTGTAGGCATAATAATTTACGACTCCCAAAATCTTCATTTTACTATTTTGGAATTAAATACAAGTAAAAAGTGTTAGTATTAAAAAAAATGTGCACGTACAACTATCAAAATGCATCAGAATTTTTATGCAACTCTGAGGAACGATTGAACGTATTGAGCATGATGATAGCAGATGCCCTCCAAAGGAAATAATCATTTTAAAACTCGATTGACAAAGAGTGAAGGCTAGCGATTTTTCCATACTCTCGAAAGGGATAAGTAGAGAAAAGCTGGGATGTTAGAGATTAAAAAGCGATGATGTGGAATCATCGAGCTGAGCTCTCTGAAATCATCATCTTCTTCCATTAGCGATCCTGATCCTGAAACGTCCTGGAACTCCTCAACCATCCGACGGGTTATCATCCTTATTTCCTGCCCTTGACCTCCACATCTCCTTACCCCCAACCTACTCAGATCCTCCTCCACGTCATTTATCCACATCAAGCGAGGGGGATTTTCTTTGTTTTCTTCTTGACTTCTATGCAGCATGCGCCTGGGAAATCGCAACCTCAATCCTTCTCCACGTATCAACATTCAGAAACTCTTTCATGCGCCTCTTTAGATTAAAAAATAAAGAAAAGATGCACAAGGGGTCTGGTTTAGATAAACAGGACGGCTAGTTCGTAATTTTTCTTTGACTTGAAGGTAATTTAAATAGAAATTAAAGTGATTTAAACTTTAAATGTCGAAATAGTTGCAAATATTTCAGCAGGAAACTAACTTGAGTTCTCACCAGCCTATTTCCTCTACTGAAAGAAATATGGCCGAATAATATAGACGTACCTTCGTTGAGCAATATAGACATTCCTCTCCAGTAGTCAGTCTAAAAGGTCCTGTATTCCAGATCTTGAGCTTTAGCAAGATAGCTACAATTCTTTGGAGCTTTTACCCACTTCTAGTCTCTTTTTACATTCCACTCGAATATATTTTTCTCATTTGAAATGCTCCATTTCTTTCCCTACTTACATTCTTTTGCCTTTCATGCATCCGTAATTAACCTTTTGGAAAGATTAAAAACTGCCAAATATTAAAATATCTGCCGATTTTTTTCAGTAAATATTTCTGGAATAATTTATATATTACATGATATAGTAAATTAATAGTCAATTGTTTTCTGGCGGGGCTTAACGTCCAACTGCCAATTAGATATCGTGTTCGCTGTATAATACATACTATATCTAGAATATATTGTAAAGTTTTTCTTGTCCTTTTACTAAGAAAGAACTTTACTTACACAACTAATGCCTGCCACTAGTTATTAAATAATATGTGGGTTTGATAAAATAATAAAACTCGCTAAATTTGTAAGTAATAACCTGATTTATTAACACATTACCTTTACTCACATTATCATTTACTAGCAACTAACGCTATTCATTACAGTCACCATTTACAACAGTCACAACAGTTTACTGTTACTTACTCACTACGTAACGCCACAAAACTGTTCCCCGACTGACCACTGGTCCGCACTGCACCGAATTGCACTAGTCTCTGCTACACAAACAAAGCTCTACTTACTAACTGACTAACCGCCTGACTAGCTATCTCTGAAGCACTCCGCAACACTGACTCTCTCAAACTGTCACTTCCAAAGTGTCTCTCCAAACTAACGTCTCTCCAAGACTCACTCAAAACTAACTGATTAAAACTGATTAACAACTGTAAAACTCTAATAACTCGTTAAGAACTGACTTCTCCAGCTGTGTCTGCCTCTCTTTTAACTGCGTGCCTCCCTCCAACTGGGACTGCCCTCCTCCAACTCTCTGAGCATAAGTTTCCACGCCCTCCTGACGTTCATTGGCTGGAGAAAACATACTGCCACCACCTCAGCTGGGGCCGCCCTCCTCCTTCTCTCTGTCTCGCTCCTACCTGTCAATCACTGGCTGGGAAAACACATATGCCACCACCCCATTTGAGGCCTTTCTCTTAGCTGGCTTTTACACAGGTCACTAACTCCTTGAACAATCTAGCCCTTTCCTTTTTAGTTCAGGTAGAGACCGGCCCCTATTGTCTACACAGTGGTGGCCTGTTACTGACTTTGATCGCTCAACCCCTAGAACAATCTAGGCCTTTCTTCTATGCCCAGGTCAATATTAAAATTTACAATATATTAAAATTTAAATGAACATATAACGAAATGTGTTTTATATTCATTATATGTACACACTACGCGTTAGAATTTTATATCACATTAATTTTTGTTGCCACCAGGTCAGACTGCATCCAAATTAGTTTTTCCAATTCACAACAATAGATATAAATAATAAAATACATTTCACGTTTCTATTATTTAGCCAATGTAGGTTTTTCATTTTCTAAATGCATTTATTATTTATTATAATAAAGAAGTAAAGTATAAGTTAGGTTACGAAGTTTAGTACCGTCAAAGTATAAATAATAAATATTAACAGTTTTGCAATAATAATGGCGGGCAGCTTTTGTTCAAATCCTTTTATCACTTTTATTTTTTTTAATTAAAATAATTAAACGTTATGTATACACAGCGCTATCTTTATTTCTTTATTATCACAAGTAAATTTATTACCATTCCAATTATCGTTGATAAAAAAACAAAGAAATAATTCTTAGTAGAATAAACTGATAACAATGGTAATCGCAATACGCTCGCACAGCATGCAAAAAGGAGATGATGACAGCCAGGCTGAGGATTGGCCACACGTTATTAACCCAGGGTCACATCTTCAGAAGAGAAGAACCACCTATTTGCTCTGGGTATAGCCTTCCTTTAACTGTACGCCGTATCCTGGTTGAATGTTCCAAGTGTTCCTACAGAGCTAGGCAAAAGTTTAACATTCTCTCACAACCTGGAAGAAGTGTTGAACGACAACGAAAACAGCGTACAAGACACTCTGCAATTTCTTTAAAGATATTAAGGTTTTTTAATTCAATATAACAATAGTCACTTTACTATGTGAGGTCGCTTTTAACATATAAACTTATAGAAATCGGTATCTTACAAAAGTTTGGTAGTAGTAAAAATAACAGTAGTATTTGATAATGGTAACAATTTAGGAAGGAGTAGGTTTGGCAGTTTGAATGTGTGTGTGAAAGAGGTGTAGGGGGGCCAATGCCGAGGCAGGGGTGGCAAACAGTCGTCTTCTTGTCTTGCAGGAAGTCTTCCTGCACTTTCTCGGGAGCCACTGCTTTCTAGGGTGGATCTGTGTCTGGATTGGCGTCCTGGAACGCGTATGAATGGGTTGCGTGAATGTAAATAGGTTTAGGATTGTAAATGAGTGAGAGGAATATAGAGTATTCCACTCAATGTATATACAGGATGAACCAGTAAGTAACATAATGTCCATAGGCCTAGTAAGTGAAGTACATCTGAAGTGGACTTCAAAGACGTATTGGCCAACTTCATATTTCCCACTGTTCTTGAGTGACGTCTCTTGACATTTTTTTTTTTTCTAAAATCATTACTTTTTTGCAATAAAAAATGTTATTACTCAGAAAGTTTTAGTCCGAATTCAATTCTGATGACATGGTTAGAAAGACAGATAAATTTTCTAAAAATTGACACCATTTTGAAGCATAAGTTATTCTCCAAACAACCTCAATCTTTTTCCGAAGGCTGGAAAAATAAAAGTAATCGAAATTTTTAAGAAAACTCATTAGGTTCTTACGTGATCAATTATCAGACCTAGGTGCTGGCACTTTTTGTAAAAGTTTCCTTGTTTAATGGGCTTTCAAACGGTATATATTTATCTATCTTTCTAACCGTGTCATCAGAATCGAATTCGGATTAAAACTTTCTGATTAATAACATTTTTATTGGAAGAAAGTAATGATTTTAGAAAAAACTTAAAAGTGGCGTCACTCAAGAACAGAGGAATATATGAAGTTGGCCAATACGTCTTTGAAGTCCACTTCAGATGTACTTCACACAGTCACCATAATGTTTATCAAGCTTCTCTTTAGTCTCCTGAGGCGTTTTGCCTTTCATAAAGTAGTGTTTAATCAACACACGAAATTCTTTTTCGTCCATTTTTTGAAAATCACTCGACTTCCTCGATTCAAACGAATGCCAAACACAAAGAAATAGACCGATCTGGCTGAAACTTGGTATGTGTTCTTCCAAGAGATGCTACTAACTAAACATAACCTCGATACGCGACAGTGGTGCTATCTCTCTGACTTTGCACGGACTTTTCAAACGACCCTGGTACAAATAAACTTCACTTATCTGTTACCTTGGTTTCAAAATTTTCTATCGTACCATAACACTGTTTAGTGCTCGTGAACACGTTTTCTGGTAATACAAACGTGATTTATCATACGAAGATAAAAGGAATCCTGGAAAATGATATACCGTTTGGAAGCCCATTAGACAAGCAAACTTTTATAAAAAGTGCCAGCACCTATGTCTGATAATGGTCACGTAAGGGCTGAATGAGTTTTCTTAAAAATTTCGATTACTATTATTTTTCCAGCATTCGGAGGAAGATTGAGGCTGTTTGGAGAATAACTTATGCTTCAAAATGGAATCAATTTTTAGAAAATTTATCTGTCTTTCTAACCGTGTCATCAGAATTCAGAATTCGGACTAAAACTTTCTGAGTAATAACATTTTTATTGGAAAAAATTAATGATTTTAGAAAAAAGTGTAAAGTGACGTCACTCAAGAACAGAGGAAAATATGAAGTTGGCCAATACGTCTTTGAAGTCCACTTCAGATGTACTTCACACAGTAGACCTATGGACATTACTTACTGGTTCACACTGCATATTTATCAGGATGAACGTATTTATTAGGATGAACGTATTTATTAGGACGAATGTACTTATTAGGATGAGTGTATGAGTGCGTATATAAATTTTATGTAAATAGGAGATTTTAAAATTTAGGCTAGAGCTCTATGGGATGCGAGGAATATCGAGTACTCCACCCCAACATTAGTTAGTTAGGTTAGAAGGAAATACGAGTTAGGCCAACCACTAGGTTAATTTCGACAAGATTAGATGTTAAAGTAAATCAAGTAATATAGCATAGTGTCTATTCTGCTGTATAGTTCAGGTGTAAAGGACCTTCGATGTTGCGCACCTTTCAAAACAAAAATAAAATTGAATGAGAGTACAAAATAATACAAAAATTAATTATGTAATTAAAAATAAAGCCGTGCGAAGAAACATATTTGGATATACGTACCTACTCTTTAATATTTTAAAGCCGGGAAGCTACACTCGTTGATGGCGTCTAAAAGGATTGCCACAAATTACTTGGAGGTGAACTAGAGAAGTTTGGGTGAGTAGATACAAGGTTTATGGTGTAGCATTCTTCTTTGATGATATCTTTTAGGAGAGGGAAACTGATATCTTTTTTTGTGGGAATGGTTATATAATAGGGCTCATTGGTTCTAAGGAATTTTGATTGTGGCGATTAAATGGGCTGTTGATTGGAAAGTTTGGAGAGTTCGTCGATCTGTTATTGAGAACGGAAGTGAATATTAGTGGTTTGTTTTCTAATAAAACTAGTGATCTTTTAGGCCTAGTATTCTGCTAACAAGTCGCGCTACCGTTTGTTGCACTCTCATCTTTTAAATCCTAGATGGGAGTTAAGTTTTATAAAAAGTAGAACCCCAGGAAGCACGAACAACATTAAAATGAGTGACTTGATTTAAAGATGGTGGAGTTATAGAGCGCAGTAAGAAGTTGATCGATTGACATTTATTTTTGTTTTTCCAATTCTTTTTTCGAACCAATATTCTGTTTGTGTTTAATGGCTCTGTAGGTATCTGTAGAAGAGGAAAAAGACGGGGATACATCGCAGTATCATTTGCTTAGATGGTGAAAAGAGGGTGTAGTTCGAGAAGGAATATCGTCTGTAGTGTGTTCTGAGTAAAAGGGCAGGCCCAAGAATACTGTCCTACGTCACGCCCGCCTTAGAACAATAAGGGGAGCAAGGGAAATCCAATCGACGCTTGGAAATATCGATTGGATGGATAGGATTTAAGTATAAGGTTGTAGGGAGAGATAGGATGACCTTGAGAAGTTCTTTCATTGTATTTGGGTTCGTCTTCATTTACTTTGAAGGCCTATTCCTGTTGCAACATACTCATAGTCAAAATATTATTCCTGGCAGCATCTTTTGAACGACTTGCTGGATTCACATCATCTGCAGCTGCACTATTCACTCTACTGTTCAGTTCCTCATAAGCCTAAATGCTCTACGATATCCTTTATACTTGGTTTACTTATTCCGTCGTCTAAGGAGTAGTTCTGCATTACTTTTATTTCAAAAATTTTCCCAAAAATTTGGTGAAAGGCACATTTGGGCAAAAAAGGATCCTTTAAAGTAGGCTTCATTATTTAAAGACCTATGACCTATTTAATAAGGATTCAGTGTGTAACCAAAAAATACCAAAATTTGAGGAAAATTAGCTAACTAAAGATGCTGTTTAAATAAATAAACTTTTATTGTAGCTTTTAGCGATTATTTCGCTAGTAGTGAGATTTACAGGAAGCTTAAATTTGATATCCGGTTCAGGTACCACCGTTGTATCTGACAGTAAGTGCCTCAGTTGATTTTCCATTTGTTTAATAATTCTAGAAAATTGCTCCATAAATGTGTTCAGAGTTTGAAATATCAATTTGATAACGATACCAAAATAATTTTATATGTAATAATGATAAAAGATAAATTATTTAAGATAATAATTATTAAAATTTCAAGATGATTGAAGTCAGCTATTTTAAAAAACACTCTCAATAAAATTCTAAAGTTGGGAAATACTCGTACTAACTAAATTCTTGTTACCACTCAAATTTTATACTCACAAATCCATGGCCTAGTTAAAGAGAACTGTCTGCCAACAGCTAGTCAGTCATTCCAATCAACCAAGCAATCACAACGCCCATATATGTAACAGACAAAGTGTTCTAAAACTACTGCATCAAAGTGTCAAGGAGAGGGGGGATCGTAACAATAAACCTTGGGAAAATAGATGATGTACAGACAGACAGATCTCTTTGTTATGGGAATATCCTTTCTTCCAGTCTTTCATCAAGGTTTCTATTTATGTTGTAATTATTTGAGATCATTGCTGTCAAGTTGGTGATTCCTAAACTGGTTTTATTGCTTCCTTGAAGTGTGCAATATTATAAGTTTCTTTATACGATAAAACGATTGTACAATTGTCTAGCTAATATTTTATTTTACTTTTATGTTAACAAAAAAAGAGTTAGATAATGCCTATTTACGACCAACTACCAAATTAGGTGTCGTGGACGGAGGCGATTATCAAACATACTTTAATATAAATTTCTCATATTAACCATTGAATAGAATCTAAGGCTTTGACCGGGAGAATCGAACCTACTAAACCAGCGTTTCCCTGTGGTACGCGAGTTGCTGGTTGGTGGTACACGAAAAATAATCCGTAATGGCGGACATAAAAATATCATAGAAACGTTTATTCCTATAAAACATAAATATGATCTTAATTAATTAATTAATTTACAGTACAGTTGTTAATACGGTATGTATAATACTAATAAGGTTAGTCTGTCTCAAGATATACGAGAAAAATCGAGAAAATATAAAGCACATTTAACAGGATTAAAATTG
Source organism: Rhodnius prolixus (assembly GCF_049639745.1). NCBI lineage: Eukaryota > Metazoa > Arthropoda > Insecta > Hemiptera > Reduviidae > Rhodnius > Rhodnius prolixus. The sequence continues at coordinate 3,761,666 of NW_027411583.1, read as the reverse complement.
TCTTTTATGGAGTATTTTCCAAAACCCGAAAACACAAATGATAATTGAATTTCTAACTCCTTATATAAAGAAAATTTAGGAAAAGCTACATCATTATCGATAAAAGATAAAGAAAATTTAATAGCATTATCATTTGACAGTACTTAAATGATAACTATGAAGAAATCTGCTTAAAGAGAGACTGATTGTAATGAGTTATCGGTACTTACAGGTAGTTGAATGCTTAAAAGATATTAATTTAGAAGATTTGGGCACAAATATAATAATCCTAAAGAAGAACTTTGTAAATTAATTAATAATTTTGAAGATAAAAATATGTAGGCAATTTTTAATCATTTAAAAAAAAGTTTTAAAACTAAGATCTTACACTTTACAAAGTTTATAGAGTGAACATAAACTTGAACTCCTTTGTTGTAGATACGAGGGTCGTTTAAAAAGTCCGTGCAAAGTCAGAGAGATAGCATTACTAGCGCGTATCGAGGTTATGTTTAGTTAGTAGCATCTCTTGGAAGAACACACACCAAGTTTCAGCCAGATCGGTCTATTTCTTTGTGTTTGGCATTCGTTTGAATCGAGGAAGTCGAGTGATTTTCAAAAAATGGACGAAAAAGAATTTCGTGTGTTGATTAAACACTACTTTATGAAAGGCAAAACGCCTCAGGAGACTAAAGAGAAGCTTGATAAACATTATGGTGACTCTGCACCTTCGATTAGAACAGTTTATAAGTGGTTTCAAAATTTTCGGAGTGGCACACCTCAGCAGTTGTGGTCGCAAAATTAATGGAAATAGGGTCCCAACTCGTTTCACATCCCCCCTATTCTCCAGACTTGGCTCCCTCGGACTACTATTTGTTGTCCCAATATGAAGAAATGGCTGGCGGGAAAAAGATTTTATTCAAACGAGGAGGTGATTGCAGAAACGAATGGCTATTTTTCAGACTTGGACAAATCCTATTATTCGGAAGGGATCAACAAACTAGAGCAGCGTTGGACGAAGTGTATAAGCCTAAAAGGAGACTATGTTGAAAAATAAAAAAGGTTTACCCCAAAAAATTAAATAGTTTTTATTTTTGCACGGACTTTTCAAACGACCCTCGTACATTGTATCTCTATACAAATAAAGATAATAATAGTAAAATAACACCTTGGAATAACAAATTTCACGAAATAAAAGCATTTTTACGGAGTGGCACAATTTAGCATGATGTACTTACTGGTAGTACCTTGGTAAGTGGTATGCGAGCCAAAAAAAGGTTGGGAAACGCTGCACTAAACCAACAATACATATAAGCTTTGCGGGACTAGCCTATTATCGCTCGGCTACCGAGACGCTTTCGACTAGATGAAAATTTAGAATTTTACTTAAATATTAAATTCTTAATTATATCATAAAATTATTAAAATCGTACTTTGCACTTAATTAGCGCTTTAAAGGAAATCTTAGTGCCAACTTCCTTCTCAAAACTGTCTCGTGACGTAGCATCCTGTGTACGGAATGAACAATCGAAGCTTATAGAAATCATAGGACTCATTTTTGGGATAATCTAAAAAAAAAAGTAAATCAATATGAGGTGGGATTTATTTAAGTACCAACTGCCGGCCAGAAGCCGAGTAGATATCAACTACTAATTTTATTGGGAGTTTAAAGATATAACGAATTCGTTTTACCACAATTCTAAATAATGTAAAAAAAGCAGATCTTAAGCATGGCATTTTTCTATGCTAATCACGAATAACACTCGCAACATGAATTTTAAAAAATGTTGATGTTACTAATAGCAAAAAAAGATGATGAAGTAAACCAAAAAAATGCACACTTGTCAGAGTTTTTTTGCAGGATTAATTTATTTGCAGAAACAAAAATTTTACTCTGTCAAGTAAAATATCACTGATTATTTTGCCCACTAAATGATAATGTTCCTTAATTACAACTAATTCTTCGAGACTTGGCCATTTTCAAAGGGATTGGTTGGTGTAGTCGATAGATCACTTAGTTGTCGCCAAATTGGCAGAAAGAAGGAACAGAAAATAAGGAGAAAGTATCAAAGCTACTATTCCTTAGCCAGCTAAAAGAAACGAGTGAAGGAACAAGTTGACTTTATTGGATATAAACAGGAACTTATAAAGTTTTCTTCGTGTCTGAAATAAAATTCTGTGTCAATTTCCATCTCAGTTTTTTGTTTCTTCAGAGTTAAATGACAAAAATTAGAATCATACAACCTAATATCTAAATTATCAGCTGTTAACAAGAAGGCAGTGGCAATTAAAAAACAGCTGGTTTTAATGATCAAATGGCGTGTGCTGGTGCTGAACTTGCTACATAATATTCAAGTGTACGAGTATATAGCTCATTTTAGATGCGTAAGCATTATCGCTTATACTATTTCACAACTACTGTAACAGAGCTGCCCTAAAATGTCATCCATATTTACATATTCAAAAAAGCTGGCATCATTTAACCAAACTTACATAACTGCCTTTAAACTGTCCGTAGAATATTAAATTAGTTTGAAAATGTTTTCACTACGATTTAGTTAGACCTAAACACCATTATTATCATCAACATCGATATCCTGTAGATAGAGGAGTTGCTGTCGCCGGGTCGTTACTCTACTCTTCCTACTCACCATGACGGCGCATCATTTACTTATCTTCACTCATATTTACTCATTGGAGGAGACGACAAGCAAACATATTTTACTGTTAAATTTTTATTTTAACCAATGAATAAAATCTAAGAATCTCCAGACCAGGTATCGAACCCAGTAACACCACAACAGTACATCTTAGCTTTGCAGGCCTCGCCTCTAACCACTCGGCTATTGTGGCGCCTAATCTTTACCTAGTTAGAGAAAGTAATGAGTTAACATATTCTTTCAATAAATTGGTATTTCAGGTGAGAAATTTTTCTTCCAAAAAAATCTGAATGTTTGGAAGGTAATACTATACATGTCTAAACACTGCTCTACGTATAACTTTTACTTATATTACTTTTTGTAGAAATGTTCGTTTTGTTGTTATACTCTGGTTTGGTTGTAGTCTTTACTGTGAGATGTCATTTAGATTCTAAGTACGGGTTAATTGGTAATAATGTTAGTTAGGCTCATTTTTAATTAGGTTTAAAAATTCAAATAGAAGTTTGGCACGAGTAGGTGAGTTAGATCCTTCAATACAAATAGTAATAGGAGATTGTCTAGAGAGAATCTAAAAGAGAATTTCTTTGTTTTGAAACCAGAGATTTGCCTTGAGCCCCTAAACGCTTTGAGACCGAATGTGGAGGTAATATTTTCCTACTTGTCTAAATACTCGTCAAATTTATCATTATTGAAGCGCGATTCTAGGAATTCCTGTTTTCTTTGAATCGGATACTCCACAAGAAGAGATAAAAAAATAAATTAGTGATGTCACTAATTGGAAACTTAAAAGTCATCCTTGGAATCAGGTGACCACACATTCACTTATATAATCAACGAGTTATAAAGATAAAATTCCATGCGTCCAAACACAAGAAGATTCTCCAGTGTTGTGACATATAGTTCCGCCTCCCACCTTAGGCTGGTTGCAAGAAGAAATCACTATTGCTCATCCAAGATATCGTACCAACAGCGTACAATTCTGATTTATAAGATTTAACTTCTTTCATTCCCTGTTCTGGGTGATTCAATACGGGTATGTAAGGTCTTGAATGTTTGCGATGTTTTGTTTGCTAAAGATGAGGTTGATGTCGATGAGTACAGCCACGAAAATGAAGATTGATTTATAAACACGAGCGGATAATTAGATTTGATCAGAAAGGCTGAAGGCCTAAATAGAATAAAAAATAATATCACGGATTGAGAGTGAAATGGCTAGCATTAACACTAAGTATAAACTATTGCTTAAAGAATTGGTCTAAACTGAATGGCGAGTAGAGTAAGGTCGTGAAGAGAGTGTAAGAATGAATCCTCAGGGAGTGAATGCAATGCCTGGATGCGATTGAGTGACCCGAGCGATGGTCTGGTGTCCTTATATACTCTAAATATAAACTATTTCTCAAAGAATTGGCTAAACTGAATGACGAGTAGAGTAAGGTCGTGAAGAGAGTGTAAGAATGAATCCTCAGGGAGTGAATGCAAGGCCTGGATGCGATTGAGTGTCCTGAGCGGTGGTCTAAGGTCCTTATATACCCTATTGCTAGGGCAACTTCTACTGTTCTGGGCCCTAACTGAAGTTTTAACCCTTTAAACCTTTCAAAGCCACTTTATTTCCCCCAACTTTTGGATTTCCCAATTCTGTGACGCTACACATACGAGGTGTGTTCAAAAAGTAACGGGAATTTTTAAATTTCGCGGGTTTGGAGAGTCTGATTGTAAAAATTTTTTTTTTTATTATGTTGGTACACATGCCCCTGAAGTACGATAAAATTTTCAGTAATATTCATTGTTTACTTCTTAAGTGGCAGCCGTTAAGGTTAGACGTGTTTTTCGAGTTTGGCGATTTTTGTTTGTTAAAAAAAATGGATCAAAGAATTTGTATTAAATTTTGCGTAAAAAATGAAATAAAGTGTGTGAAATGTTAATAAAGGCATATGGTGAGTCTGCTATGAGTAAAACAAGGATTTACGAGTGGTATAAGCGTTTCCAAGATGGCCGCGAAAACGTTGAAGATGACGAACGACCTGGACGTCCAAGCACATCAACAACCGATGAAAACGTGAAAAAAGTGAAAGAAATGGTTATGAACGATCGCCGAATCACAATCAGAGAAGTCGCTGATGATGTTGCCATATCAATTGGCTCATGCCATGAAATTTTTTCGGATGTTTTGGGTATGAAACGTGTGGCAGCAAAATTTGTTCCAAAATTGTTGAATTTCGAACAAAAACAGCGGAGAATGGAAGTTGCTTAAGAGTCACTCAATGAAGTTGACAACGATGCGGATCTACTGAAACGTGTTATAACAGGTGACGAAACATGGGTTTACGGATATGATGTCGAAACTAAGGCTCAATCGTCCCAGTGGAGGCATTCTGGATCGCCAAGACCGAAAAAGGCTCGACAAGTGCGGTCGAATGTGAAGGTTATGCTCACTGTGTTCTTCGATTTTAATGGCATAGTGCATCATGAATTCTTGCCACAAGGTCAAACAATCAATAAGGAGTACTACCTACAAGTTCAACGCCGTTTGCGTGAAGCAATCCGAAAAAAACGCCCGGATTTGTGGCAAAACAATTCATGGATTTTGCACCACGATAATGCACCTGCTCACACTTCATTGCTTGTTCGTGAATTTTTGGCCAAAAACAAAACTTTAACGATGCCCCAGCCTCCATATTCGCCAGACATGGCTCCATGTGACTTTTTTCTATTTCCAAACATAAAGAGAACATTAAAAGGCCGTCGTTTTACAAGCATAGATGACATTAAAAGCGAATCGCTGAAAGAGCTGAAAGCTATCACAAAGATCGAGTTTCAGAAGTGTTTCGAGGATTGGAAAAAGCGCTGGCACAAGTGTATTGTATGCGAAGGGGACTACTTTGAAGGCGACAATATTAATGTAGATGAATAAATAAATATTTTTTTCAAAAAACGAAAATTCCCGTTACTTTTTGAACACACCTCGTATACGTTGAACAATTAGCTCATCTGTGTAAATATTTGTTCATTAGTCATGGATAAATTATAAATGATGAAAGTTTATTAGATGATAGAGTTTCAGTCTTTTATTGAATTGTATGCTTTTTCCACAAGAATGCAATCGATTTTTAATGTTATTGTTATCGATTAGATAGCGAATTGCTAATTAATTTGAAGACCTATTTCATCTTATCTTCCTCCATCAAAAGGCTGCCAAAAATAACATCACCCTCTGACCAGCTATCTCCATTTACATATCTTGCTTGAGACTTTTAATGAAAAGGTCTAATTGATTTGATAGCATTTATATTTTCTTGTTGTTGTAATATTTCTTTTAATTCTGATAATTCCTTCACTCTACCTAATAGAAATAGAAATAGAAATAGAAAAGAAATTTATTAAATAAATAAAATAAATAAATAAAAATAAGCCTTTATTCTTTTCCTAGATTTACATCCTTGGTACAAAAAAATAAAAAATTTATATTTTCTATTACTTCAATGAAAAATAAAATGTACATTATATTACCAATCCTTTACAAATAATTAAATAAAAAATTTAAAAAAAGTCAATTCTTTGTATAAATAAAATAAACTTGTTATCTTTTGTATTCCATAAACAATTCTTGGAATCAGGCCCATTTCTGGGCAAAGGCCTCTCCCATTTTATTCCAGTCTTCGCGACATCTTGCTATTTTGGCATAATTACTTCCTGTTACTTGGGTTATCTCGTCCCTCCATCTGCGAAACTGTCTTCCTTTCTTCCTCTTCCGGTTCGCCGGGCACCACTCAGTACAGACTTTGGTCCACCTGTCACCTTCTAACCTAGAAATATGACCTGCCCAGTTCCACTTGAGTTTCTTAGCTGCTACTACCAGATCCGTAAGCAGAGTCTTCTTTCTGATTTCTGTGGCTTGAATCCTGTCTTTCTTCTTTACACCCAACATACTCCTCTCCATCGCTCTTTGAGTGGTACGCAACCGTTCCTCATTCTTTTTAGTCAGCGACCAAGTCTGGGCTCCATAAAGGAGACACGGAAGTACACATGCATCAAATACCCACTTTTTAATACTGACATTTAATGGAGCTTTAAAAATATGCTTTAGAGACCAGTACTTCTTCCAACCAATGGAGATTCTTCTGTTTATTTCTTGCGTGGTCCTATTTTTGGATGATATGGTTTGCCCCAAATACACTGCTTCCGTTACCCACTCAATTTTTTCATCATTCAATGTAATAATACTTTCAGCACCATTGGTCATAAGTTTGGTCTTTTTAACATTTATATTCAGCCCAGCTTCAGAGGAATGGATCATTAGGTCTTGTATCATACCTGACAGTTCTTCTACAGATGTGGCAAACAAAATAACGTCGTCAGCAAACCTTAAATTATTTAATTTTCTTCCATTTACCGTTATACCTCTATCTTCCCAGTTCAAACTCCTGAACACCTGTTCCAGCAGTGCGTTAAAAATATTAGGCGACAGGGGATCCCCCTGTCTTACCCCTCTCTCCATATTGAATCCTGCTCCAGTTCTATCCATCTTCACTTGTAACTGCACATGGGAATATATATACTTCAATAGTCTAATATACTTAGAATGCACTCCTTGCTTAGACAGAACATTATACATATAGTCATGGTTTACCTTGTCAAATGCTTTTTCAAAATCTATCAGTGCTAAGTATATAGTGACCCCATATTCCCTGACTTTTTATAACATCTGATTTATTGCTTGCAGATGGTCGATTGTGGAAAATCCGTTACGGAAACCCGCTTGTTCTGTTGGTTGGTTTTCATTTAATGTCCTATTTAGCCGATTTTTCAAGACCATCATGAACAATTTATACAAGTTGGATAGTAGACTAATAGGTCTAAAACTATTTAGGTCTTGTGCGCCTTTTTTCTTCGGGATTAGGATTATATTGGTTTTATTCCACTGTTCTGGAGTTATTTCTTCTTCTAATATCTTATTAAATAAGATAGTTAGAGGTTTGACGATACAAGAAGCCGCTGCTTTGATTACCTCATTCGTTAGATTGTCCTCGCCTGGAGTTTTATCCTTTTTTAATTTTTTAATGCCTAGCAGTACTTCCTCTTCCATGATTTCTTCTACCACTTCGTTTCCTTCCTCTTTAAGGTCTATCTCTAAGTGGGATGTTCTACAATTTTCCGAATACAGATTCTTGAAAAAGAAAGTTGCCTCATTAATAATAGCACTTCTATCACATATTTGCTTTCCACCGTTGTTTTGAATATTGGGAATCCACTTTTGGTCTGTAAATAACATCTTGTTTACTTTTTTTGTTGAGTTTGTGGCTTCTAAAGTTCTTTCTATTACTGTATTATTAAAATTCTGAATGTCTTGTCTAATATGTGCTCTGGTTAGTTTGCAAATTTGATTTGTCTCAATTTTTTCTTTTAGACTTTTCTTTTCCTTATTTCTCATTTTTTCTCTCCTTTGGATTAATTTCTTTGTTTCTTCAGATAATTTAGAGTTTTTAGTTGTATTTTCCGGAAGAGCATTTACAGTTGTTTTTATTATATTTTCTATTCTGTTATATAATGATTGCATGTCCTTGAAATTTGTACAATATTTTAATTCAGAATATTTAGATAACTGTAATTTTATATTCTCTTCATCTACGTTTCTTTGAATATCAACTAAGTTTTTTCTTGGAGTCGGAATGGATTTAGTTATGTTTAACTTGCAGACGACCGGTCTGTGATCAGAATGAAATTCAAAGTTTGTCAGAACTTCATAGCCGGAAATGATGCTTTTATTGCTAGTGAGAATAAAATCTATTTCATTCTTATATTTGCCGTCCGGTGATTGCCAGGTCCATCTTCTTCCACTTCTTCTTTTAAAATATGAATTCACTATTCTTAACCTTTGCTGCTGACAGAAACGTAGCATTACCCATCCTCTTTCATTTCTTCTTCCTATCCCATAGGGTCCCATTGTCTGTCTCTCTTCTTTCTGTCCACTTCCTACTATACTATTAAAATCTCCAATTATTATTAGTTTGCTGTGTAATTTCCTCTTCGCTTCCGCAACTGTTTTCTCTAATTTATTATAAAAATGTTCTATTTCCTCTTGCGATGAAGCGGATGTGGGAGCATACACTTGGATTAAATTTATTATTCTTCGACTTCCAAAATTCATCCTTAACATAGCAATTCTGTCAGAAATTGCTTTAAAGTATTGAATTTTTCCTTTTAAATTTGCCTTGACTAGAAATCCAACTCCATTTACCCCTTGTTTTGCTCCATAATAATAGAGCATATAACCACTTTTCCTAATAATAATATTTTCGTCAACTCGTCTTATTTCTGATAGGCCAAGAATGTCAATATCAGTTTTTTCTAATGCATTTTCAAGTTCCACTAATCGATCCTCTGCTAGCAATGTTCTTACGTTGTAAGTACCTACACAAATGTTTGAAGTGCTTTGACGTTTTTGTGTTTGGGAGGATATGGTCTGACACTCCCTTGGTGACCAACCTTTCTGGGAGGTTATTTTCGTTGTTCCATTTGAATCGTTCCTAAAACTGCCAGAGTCCTGTTGCCGTCGTGTGAGCCTAATTCCATTTAATTCCTATTTTCCTTCGTTTGCTGAGTTTCTGTTTGAATAAACAGAGCTTGTACTGCTTTCCGAGTTAGTACGTTCCCTGAAAAAAGTGCTTATATCCTTTGCAGCGGATGATGGGGTCACTTTTTCTTTTAACTTTTTTACTTTACTTTTTTCTGCCTCAACTTTATTCGCCTTACCTCTTTTTGGTGTATCACTGGAAGCTCTTCTTCTTCTTTTGCCAGCACTTTCTTTTTCATCCCTTACTATCAATTTATCATAAACTAGAATCGCAAATTTACCATTCTTCCTTTCCTCCATCATCTGACCTCGTAGTTCCTTTCTTTTGGTGAGCACTTCCGGTGAGAAATCTTCAGTTATATAAATATCAGTATCTTTTAAGTACCTTTTATTTTTTAAAATCATTATCTTCTTTCTGAATGTTGTTATTCCCTCTAATATCGGCCTAGTTTTGTCTTCTATTTTCTTTCCAATCCTTCTTAAAAAATCTATTTCTTCCTCTTTTAGATCCACCTTGATCTTGTTTTTTATAAATTTCACTACTTGCCTCTCTAGTTCTAAATATTTGCTATTTCCCTCTTCTTCTAAACCATGTATTATTATATTTCTTTTACGTATCTCTCTGTCGAAATATACATCTTTTCTTATACACGAATCAATTTTTGCTATACTTGCGTTCCAATTTTTCTCCAGATCCTCTAACTTTGTCTTTATTACATCAATATTTTTGTTTAAATCATTTTTAATATCATTGCTGAAGTCAGTTAATAATTGTTTCATTTTTAATTCATCCATTACGTAAGTAATTTGAAATTGAAGATAATTCTCAAATTATAAGCAAGAGCAAAAGATTTATAGAAGAAGAATTAGTACCAAAATAATAGTTAATATTTAATAAAAGAGCAGTAGTAAACAATAAATAATATTACTTTAAGAAACGGACTTACAAACGGACCCGCTGGAAGAAGAGTGCGGTAGGTGAAGTAATGCTACTACCTATCCCTACCTGGCCACGCCTACAATCCCGCTGACTGTTTCACTTCTGTTGATCAAATTTAATAAAAAATTATTTTACACTTTAATTTCTCGATAACTGCTCGATAAAGTTTTCCGAAATTGTACAGAGTTAATCACTATACAAAGCACTTAGTATACACTAAATTTTAACGTTTACTTTCAAATATAAACTAGTTTTTTCTCACTTTTTACTTTCTACACAATTAATAGATGTTCACTGTGCAGATGCTCTAACACGACTCAAGAAATTTATTATTCTGGGACAATTGTCCCCTAAGAATAAATACAGGTACAAATAGAGGCCTTAATAGTTTAGCCTGTGATTATAGAGAAATTAAATAAATAAATAAATATTTACAAAAGTGAAAATATAATAAGTGAAAATGAAAGTAAAAATAAAATAATAAAACAGCAGAAATTAAGGAAATAAATTAAAATAATTAGAATTTCGGAGGAAGCTGAATAGAAAGGAGATAACTGAATAGACGGGATTTAAAGATGGATAGGGTAGGAGCATGGCGGACAGATGAAGGCAAGGAGTTCCAGAGAGAGGTAGCACGTATGAGGAAGGACTTGTCAAAGGATGAGGTACGGTGAGAGGGAATATAGAGATCAGATGAGCGAGATCTAGTGTTACGGGAATGGATGGAGGATTTAAACTTAAGGAGTTGAAAAATATAGGAAGGCCTTTGAGACTGGATGACTTGAAAAAGGAAAGAAGCCAAAAAATATTGGCGGCGATAGACAGGAAAAAGCCACTTCAACTCATCGTAGCAGTGCGAAATGCGAGAGTCTCTGGAAATGCTGAAAATAAATCTTATGAAGCAGTTCATGAGGCGCTTAAGCTTAGCTTCAATATCACCAGAAAGACCGCCATACACTAAACAACCATAGTCGAAATGGGGGAATATAAGAGAGAAAACTAGGAGTTGCCGGGTCTTAATTGGAAAAAGGTGACGGGAACTATTAAACTGCTTAAGGATATGGATGGAACGACGAGAGATTTGGGAAACATGGTTTTTCCAGGATAGGTTTTGATCGAAAGTGATACCAAGGTTTTTCACAGAGGAACAATATTTTATTGGGGTATTGTAAAGGAAAAGATTAGGAAGAGGAGCCAATGATTTAAGGAGTGGGTTGGAGCCAATAACTATAGCTTTGGTCTTTTCTACATTCAGGGTAAGCTTATTGTTCGTGGCCCATGCTGAGATGTTATTGAGGTCTTCTTGAAGTTTAAATACAGCTTCAATAATAATAGAATAATAATAAAACCAATCTAGTGAATATAAAAGTTGCAAATTACAAATTTGTATTTTTTCAAATTTACAAAGGTAAATAATGAGCAAACAAGAGGTGAAACACAATTTTGATTGTCGAGATGAAATTAGAACAGATATAGAATGTTCTCTGGAGACAAGTCACAAAAAAACTTGTCCCAATTACAAATGACTTAGTTTTGTATCATTTCTTTGATACTTCGGGCCAACTTACGTTGACCGCTGCTATTTAACTAATCATGTTTGATTTAGAACGAAGCTGCATTAATCGCTTGTATGATTGCAACAAGTGGGATACAAGACTTAAGGCGCTACTTGTTGCTCAGTCTTTAGTTGCTCTAAACACTTAGTTATAGAGGTAAAAGGGGATTGTGCCAAAATTTCAAAATTGATTTCTTGCGATAAATACAAGTTTTGGGTTAGAAATTAAAATGTTTTTAGCGTGTTCACAAATAAAAATCTTAAATAGCTCATACTTAGATTAGGAATCGTTTCTAAAAAACCAAAAACTTAATTAAAAATTAATCGATTTCCTTCTTTGGTTTTTGATTGTTGACATAATTGGAAAAAATCCCCTTTTTTTCATATAAATGGGACGCCGATAAAACGATTAACAATTTGATAGCCTTGACAACTCTTGGATAAATTGCGTTTATCGAAATATATCCCAAATTGAGATCATGATTGCATTTATGTTTGCACTGCTGAAGATAATTCGATCAGCTTATTATTTTCAAGTTGATCAAATGCAATTGATTTTATATCTTCCATGTTGGGGTCCAGACGATAACTTCATGAACTAACTCTCTCATACTTCCTGGTCAACTTCAGGAACATTAGAAAATTCTCCCCCTTAAGTGGAAAAATTTCTAAATCTTTCTGTTGTTGTACCTACCCCAAAAAACCAACTTTCATTTAAACGCATTTTTTTCCCCCCCCTAAGGATAAAAATATTCTCCTGAAGAAGAACATCAGGTTCGTTCAGAAGACTAAATATGTCCACCATGTTTCCCCTCACAGACAACACTTTCCATCATCGGAGCAGTAAGTTCTTATAGAGTAGAAAATCAATGGGCCAACAGCTGGATTCGTTACCGGGATCTCCGCATAGGAATCAAGTTTATTTAATCTTTTCTGATTTAATTCACCAATGTTATACTAAATTTAGTGAAGAAAGTTTAAATTTCAATCACCATTTTATGCACTACTCATATTAGTGCTCACGTAGTAAGTTCTCATTTTTTTACATTTTTTTTTTTTTTTTTTGTTTGTTTGTTGGCTTCCTGTCTGTGTTTTTTTTCATTAAACATCCAAATATACATTGTTACATTCATTATTAATACGTACTCATTTAAATTTAAAGTATAAGTTAGGTATACCTTTTAAATATATGATAATTTAGGCTGGAAACATAGTGGAGCGGCGAGCAAAGCGGCGATGACAGCGAAGAGCGAAGCGGCAAAAACAAAAACTAGAAATAGATAGAGTTGCTCTATCTTCGCTTTGCTCGCCACTATGCGCGGTCCCATATGTTTACTTGTGTTTGATTTCGCCGCTTCGCTCTTCGCTATCATCACCGCTTTGCTCGCCGCTCCACTATGTTTCCAGCCTTAGACATCCTTGATCTATAACCTAAGAGAAACCTTTTTACATAATGGTGTAACATCAAGATGCAGCAGCTAATTGCACGGGCCAGTTTTCTTCTTAAATTAAGATAATTGTGTAAAACTAATAGATAACTTACTTAAAACTTACAAATTGTATAGGAGCAACTATTCAATTAACATACCAGTTATGGATGTAATTGAAAATCGTTGAATATAATCGCGTGGAAAATAACATGAAGATTTACTAAAAATCGTTGAAAAATACTCAATTAGATGTCCAATAAATGTATACCTAGAAGTAATTAGTCGGTGAACAACTAACATATCGTCACAAAATAAGAAAAACAACCAGGTTCATGTGAAGGTAGCTAAGTATAACCTTCCTTCTTTTTGGTGCGCATACACGATACGTTTCAGACAGTCGTGTGTTTACTTAAAGATTATATTATAAGTTTGTTTTTTGTAAAAACTTCCATGATCTTTTTCTGGAACTATTGAAGAGACTTTGTATAGTGTTTTTAATACTTAATAACTAGCATTTATATATTTCAGATTCAGCCATACGACGAATAATGAAGGATCTGCATACGAATCTGTTAATCCTCCCAGAAAGAGGTTTGGTAATATATGCTGCGATCAACAAGTATTTGTCGCCAATCCCACCATGAACAGTATGGCAAAGTCCTCTCAAAATGGGGATCTTAAGGAGCAACTAAGTGGTAAGTGTTTCAATGCAAACTAGTTAGTTTTTTTTCTTGAATGCACTGATAAGCTGGCTTATCGTGGTTGATAGAGGTGCATAGTTAGTGTAAGATAAGTGATATATATGATGGAAAAGAGAAGTTTGCTCTTATCTACTAGTGATTATTAAGATTCGCTAGGGAATCATATGATCGTTTGAATAGTGAAATTGTTTGATTTTGCTCTCTTAAATAATCAGTTCTATTTAAGTTATTCAATAACTATTTAAAGGCATTTGTCCTTTTTCCCGAAAAGGGAAGAAAAATAAAATCCAGGTTTTTTATCTTTGAACATTTAATATCGTGTTAAGAAGGGTTGCTAGTGCTTTTGATACATAAAATAGCTCTATACATATACGAGTATAGAGCTCGTATAACTATTAAAACCATGAATTAACAAAAACAGTGTCGTAAATTCGTAATTTAAGGAAGCCAATTAAGAATATTGCCAATTTCATTCATATTTTTTTTTTTTTCTTGCCAAGCTTTCTGTCTTAGGACTAGGTAATCAATGAATGGGTATTGAGAAGGACGAAGCCGTACGTTGTTGAAAGCCCTAACTGGTTCTAGCTTCCGCAGTATGCCGGTATATGAGTTTGATTTTTGATCTCCTGGGAAAAAACACATGAACATTGAACATAATGCGATTTGTTCGTTTCCTTTTTTTACTTTTTAAAAGTTATAAACTCATAGGCACCACCAAAACTCAATGAAGAGCGATTCTTTAAAATCATTTTTTGGGATTATGGTTGCTCAGTTTTAGAAAATCTTCTAGAATGGAGAATCTAATCTCCTCTTCTTATAAAAAGGAAGTATAATCATATCGTTGCTAGTAGTTGCTTTCAATGATATATAAATATTTTGATAAATATAAATGACATAAGTTATCTGAAACATAGGAAATGAACTCCTACATACGGCCCAATTTAGTTAAGGCAAGTCAATTTAACTGCATCATATTTCAATTAATGTTCAAGCTATCTATTCTCAGTCTTCTAGAATTGAGAAAATTATACTCGTATCGTTATTAACATTAGACTAAGCATTGGGAAAAGTTTTCCAATTTAATTTTCTCATAATCTACATAAATAAAAGTGTAAATGTTGCTTAAATCTCTGAAAATTCTTCACCGATTGCTTTGAAATTTTGAAGCAAAGTTGCATTCGAATATGGGCGTGTTTTTATATACCTATTATGTAGATGACACCACTGTGGCAGGTAAAAATATGTTAAAAATACAAAATAATAAAACAGCGCCATCTGATGGACGCAAAAGCAACACAGGCTTTACTTGAATATTTTACGATTTCTTTTCAGTGTTTCCGATTTACGATTCCAATTTAATGTTTCCGATTGCATAGTAAAATTGAATGTTCATAGATTTTAATGTGCAACACACATCGCCCTGAATCCATCGGCTGCAGCGTTAACTGCACTCTTCATGTTACGTCAAAATGACGCGTTTTCAATCAATCAATAAGTCTTCAATAAGTGACCCTTTCTCAATCAAAAGTGCCTTTAATCGAATTTCTCTGTATAAATACGAGGGTCGTTTGAAAAGTCCGTGCAAAAATAAAAACTACTTAATTTTTTGGGGTAAACCTTTTTTATTTTTCAAGATAGTGTCCTTTTAGGCTTATACACTTCGTCCAACGCCGCTCTAGTTTGTTGATCCCTTCCGAATAATAGGATTTGTCCAAGTCTGAAAAATAGCCATTCGTTTCTGCAATCACCTCCTCGTTTGAATAAAATCTTTTTCCCGCCAGCCATTTCTTCATATTGGGGAACAAATAGTAGTCCGAGGGAGCCAAGTCTGGAGAATAGGGGGGGGATGTGAAACGAGTTGGAACCCTATTTCCATTAATTTTGCGACCACAACTGCTGAGTTGTGAGCTGGTGCGTTGTCGTGATGGAAAAGGACTTTTTTGTGGGCCAATCTTGGGCGTTTTTCTTGCAGCTCGGTTTTCAAACGGTCCATTAACGATGAATAATATGCACCTGTAATAGTTTTACCCTTTTCCAGATAGTCGATGAGGATTATTCCTTGCGAATCCCAAAAGACAGTCGCCATAATCTTTCCGGCCGAAGGAACGGTCTTCGCCTTTTTTGGCGCAGATTCCCCCTTGGTAACCCATTGTTTAGATTGTTCTTTGGTCTCAGGAGTGTAGTGATGTATCCATGTTTCATCCACAGTGACGAAACGACGCTTAAAGTCCTGCGGATTCTTCTGGAACAGCTGCAAACCGTCCTTGCAACACTTCACACGATTTCGTTTTTGGTGAAGCGTGAGCAATCGCGGCACCCATCTTGCGGATAGCTTTGTCATGTCCAAATGTTGATGCAAAATATTATGTACCCGTTCATTCGAGATGCCCACAGCACTAGCAATCTCACGCACCTTCACTCTTCTGTCATCCATCACCATATCATGGATTTTATCAATGATTTCTGGAGTAGTAACCTCAACAGGGCGTCCAGAACGTTCAGCGTCACTTGTGCCCATATGGCCACTCCGAAAATTTTGAAACCACTTATAAACTGTTCTAATCGAAGGTGCAGAGTCACCATAATGTTTATCAAGCTTCTCTTTAGTCTCCTGAGGCGTTTTGCCTTTCATAAAGTAGTGTTTAATCAACACACGAAATTCTTTTTCGTCCATTTTTTGAAAATCACTCGACTTCCTCGATTCAAACGAATGCCAAACACAAAGAAATAGACCGATCTGGCTGAAACTTGGTGTGTGTTCTTCCAAGAGATGCTACTAACTAAACATAACCTCGATACGCGCCAGTGGTGCTATCTCTCTGACTTTGCACGAACTTTTCAAACGACCCTCGTACTCCTAATACAAGTTGTAAATCTACTTTTAGCATTGAGTATTCCAGCTGACGTAGTGCGATACCTAGGACTGTACATTGACAAGAGACTCACCTGGAACCCACATACTCGACTGAAACGACAAGACGTGAACAGACGCTACAAGCTACTTACTAGACTACTTGACCGCAAATCCAAACTCGACTTGAATCACAAACTGACAATTAACAAAGTCACTGTTAAAACCCATATGGACATACGGAGCAGAAGTGTGGGGCTCAACCAAACCTTCTAATTCCAAACGCCTGCAGACACTACACAGTCTAAAATCCTACGGAAAATCCTGAATGCTCCATTCTACATCTCTAACCTTACCATACACACTGACCTACACATCCCTTTTGTCACCGATATAATAAAGTCTCGCTACCGCAAATTTCACAGCCTCCTAGCTCTCCATCCTAATCCTCTTGTCCAACAAATCTCCTCTTCTCACCTTCCATGACAATCCTTCTCGTCGTTTGAGGCGGAAGTGGCCTAGAGGTCTGTTGTGATTAAATCATTGTGAAAGAGTTTCACCAGTGGGTGATTGCTCTAACCAAGACATTACAAGTGAACTGAACCAGTAAGATCAAATTTACTTGATGCAATAGTTGTAAATATACAAATAAAGGGGGGGAAAGCACTGAGTATACCAATTTTATAGAAAATTCATTGATACATTTTCGAGGCAGTCTCAAAAAAAAAAAAAAGTTTAAAGAATTTTGATGGCTAAATGGATCGCAGAAGCGATTAAATGAAATTTTTCGTTGCGATATTTCATGTAGCCCAATCTGGGGGAGACCTCCAAGAAAAATAGAGGGGGAAGAAAAAAATATCTTCATAAAAATGCGACAGATTTCCCGGAAAATAATTGCAATAAAATTTTCATTTTGTCCATAT
The DNA here is from genome assembly GCF_049639745.1 of Rhodnius prolixus. Lineage (NCBI taxonomy): Eukaryota > Metazoa > Arthropoda > Insecta > Hemiptera > Reduviidae > Rhodnius > Rhodnius prolixus. The sequence goes on along the minus strand of NW_027411583.1, from coordinate 3,744,059 downwards.
TTTGTTGAGCATGCGCATTATAGAATTGGGATTGTCTCCCTCCCCTCTTCTTCTTTATATTTATTTAATCTCAACAGTTGTTTGTGTGTCATTGAAGGCAGTTAACGTTTTGTGTCCATCAAGGGAATAGTGTTTCTCTTATTTTATTAAACTTTGCCCAGTTTTGTTCGTATACAGATGTTTGTCAATGAAATAAATCTTTATCGTAGTTACGATTATCAAATGTTGGTGTCATGCAGTCGGGTGAAGGTAAGTTAAGTTTTTATCAATTAGGTTCCTTTTCCAATTTTTTTAAGAAAAAATATTTTATGTACAAGTAATGTTAATTTATCTAGCTCGTTTAAATGCTGGCAAATAAGATACATTTAATACGTTCCTTTAACTCTCTGGACAATGTTTCATTTATTTATTAATTTTAAATTATAGCAAATATGTGTTAATTACGTTTAAGAAACGGGGAAAACAAATTTTTGATGAAGATTGCGAATTAATCTCCTTATCATTTACAGTATCACATTACCCACGCATTAACCAAATTAACCCCAAAAAAACATGTTTGTCATTAATATTTTTCAGCACAACATTTTTCTGTAAATATCCATACAATATTAATATAACGTAATATTAAAAATTTTTTTTTTTTGTTTATTTGCAACTGTATGCAGTACAATAAGCAAAAGAGATGCATGTGCTCCAAGGGCGTGATTGGAGTGAACGACGACCATCCAATGATGGAAGCCATTTAGTTCGCCAGATTGGCAAGCTTACACAGCAACCATCCTAGGAGGTCAGGTCGGCGTTATATGTTGAGATGATCGCGTGGCCACCGCCGCTTCAGTCTACGTTGAGGATTAGAAGGAAGTGTTGTGGTAGACATGTTGTGGATCAGAGGGTTGTAGTGACTGTGTAGATTTGAATGGAGTTTTGTGTAACGAGATTGGAGCTATTTCAGAAACGAGAGGAATATTGAGATTAGTGTGTATAGTATGATTGGAGACATGGAAGGAAGCGTTAACCATTGTTCTTAGGATTTTTGATTGTAAGGTTTGAAGACGGTTGATGTTTGATTTTTTTTGGCACTTCCGTAGAGACACAAAGAACAAAAATAATAATAATTGAAGATTTTAAAGAATGTAGAGAATGTAATGGTTGTGAGTGAATTAGGATAAATTTGTTTTATCATCAAATAAAAGTAACCATCAGATCATTTTAATGTACCCCGTATGCAAGACTTCTTTAAATGTGATTACGGTAAGAATATCTTGCCAGGGTGTTGGTCTAGTGATCAAGAGCGTGGCTTTGTAAGTGGGAGGTCCCCAGTTCGAATCCCACGTTTGACTACATTTTATTTAAAAAAGTGTTATGATGTATTAAGTATTGTGAATGACTGCACCTGCGGTATTCGAACTGGGGAACTCTCACTTACAAAACCGCGCTCATGACCACTTGACCAACACCCGCCCCTCACGGGCAAGATATTCTTACCGTAATCATAGGTCAAGTAGTCCTCCATACTGGGTGCATTAAAATGATGTGATGATTGCTTTTATTTGATGATAAAACAAATTTATCCTGATTCACTCACAACCATTACATTCTTTAAAATCTTCAATTATTATTATTTTTGTTCTTTGCGTCAAAAATAATATTTTTACCTTCCAAAACGTGTATTTCTGGTGGAAAATTAATATTGAAAACCGATCACGAGTAGATAAAATTGTAACTTTGATCTTAAATATCTCGACTGATATTAGGGATATCAAAACGGGGTTAACGTCATTTTCCACAGTTTTTTTATGTAGTTTTCATAATCATTGTCAAAACCAGTGGTCCTTATGAAACCCCAATCGGGGTTTTGCCCGTAACTCCGCCAAAAATGAAGATACATCATCAGGGGTGGAAAATTTGAAAACTAGACCAAAAAAAAAACATATAGTTTACTTCGTGGGTTTTTTCGAAATTCCGCTTTCCTAAAAAGTTATTAGCGATTGGTGCGTTTTAAATGGATTACCCTGTATAGTGTTCGTTTGTTTGTCAGGGTCAGTTTTGTTTGTCGAGTAGTCTTTTCAACATTTTATACCTCAAATTGAGGTCAGTTCGTTTGAGTTTCGTGTGGGGGTTCCACGTTAGTCGTTTGTCAAGATGTAGTCCTTCCACAATACTTCTGTACCAATTACCAACCAAGTACGATAATTTTATTTAAAAAAAAAAATCAATTATTAATCTAAAATTTTCTGTACTTTGAAAGGGATGTAAGTACATGAAGGATTTATCTAAAGACATTTATACAGATTTCAAAAATGACGAAGACATTAAACGAAGTAAAATAAAGTGAGGAAGAATATTGCCAATTTCAATAATAATTTTTGTTATTTCTTGCCAAGCTTTCTGTCTTAGGACTAGGTCATCTTTAGAGTATCTAAACAGGGCAGAAGAAGGTTCACCAAGTATTGATGTATTATACAGTGGTACCTCGGTTTTCGAATCACATTTGACTTTCGAACAAATTGGTATTCGTCCAAGAAATTCGAGGAAATATTTTCCTGAAATCCGAACAAGCATTTGGAACTCGAACACCCGAGATAAGCCGAGTTGTTTTTATATTTACACTTTTAGATCTTATTTCTTGTGTAGATACCTTGCTTTTACATAAAATTAGGCCAGTAAAACGGCATATTTCTGGAGCTTAGAAACGAAATAAACTGACATAGTTTACATTATTTCTTATGGGATAAATTGTTTCGGTTCTCGACCGCACTTGCGGAACGAATTGTGGTCGAGAACCTAGGTACCACTGTATTAATGTAAAAAAATATAATTGTTAATACTAGGGAAGGAATCAGCTCTGTGGTTAGCTTAGTGGATTCCCAAACGGTGATCCTGCTGGCTACGATATCCAGCTGCCAGCCCCTTAGATTTCCACTTCTTTGGAGCTTCTTACAGCTCCACAATCTTGTGATGGGACCAGTGTTGTCTTTAATGAGAGAAAACAAAGCTTCCGGGGACCGTTAGTTAGACCTCACTGATATTGACGCGCACGCGCGCAACAAAAAGTAGTAGCATAAGCTCTGAAGATGACGCAGTCCCTAGGAAAACTTGGCAGAAAATTATTATTATGACTAAAATTGGCAATCATATTTCTTGCTTTTGGATTTTTAATGAATCACCTACCAAAAATGGTGAACAAATAAATACTGTATAAGGTAAAATATTTTACTGAAGGTGGTTTTAAAAAACTATTGGTCACCATAATTAATTAGTTTTCACACCCAAAAGCATTATTCGAAAATTCGGAAAATGCCTCTGCAAAGTCGGCTACCGGAAGTGCTAAATTACCAAATAGAATTTTCCTTATTTTAAGATTTTATTTAAATTTTGTACAGTGATTACAAATACATAATCTAAAACGTTTAGAATAATTTTCTTTATTCAGGAAATTGTGATCAATAATAATTAATATTAAACATTAATACGACTCGAACCTTCGGAGTTCAAAGGAAATTTGAGAATTTGGACTTGAAATTTGAAATCCATGTTCATATTTGAATTTTCCTTGCATATCCGAAGAAAAATATCTTCCAGCCATGTGCGATTTATATTTCTCCCATAACTCTGTTGCAGATTAGGGAGTGCAGGCAGTCAATATGATTGCAAAAAATGCACGAATTTTTATTTGGATGTGACGTGTTGCATGCGTCATTAATGCATACATCCCAGTGTCGGTCTCGTTCTCTAATAAATTCAGAACTTGGACATGCTCTGTGGAAAGTGGAAAATGTGCAACGCCGCTGGAAGACGTTGGCCTGGGGACATTTACCAATAGCATGCGAAGAAAGAAGCACTTATCTTGATTGGGATGCATGGTGTACAGTCTGTCTATCGAAGTTTCTTTAAATGTGCCAGGTTGTGCGTCGACTAGCTCTCCTCGTTTGCGTCAATCAAATGATTTTCTACTCGCATATCTTGTGTAAAAAGTAGACATTTCCGAATACATCAATGTTTCAGTGCAAACGCGTCATTTTGACATAACGTGAAAAAAATCAGTTTAATGTTGTTAAAGCCGGTGGATTTATAGAGTTGCACATTGAAATCTATGAACATTCAATTTAACAATGACATCAAAAACATTGAAATGGAATTTAAAAAAAATGTAAATCAGGCAATCGTAAATAGGTAATAAATCGGAAACCTTGAAATGAAATCGTAAAATATTTATGATTGATTTATTAGTGATGCTTTTAATTGAGATGAAACAGATGGTGATGTTTTTTTTAAAAAAGCATGTTTTTACCTGTCACAGGGGTGACATCCATATAACAGGTATATAAAAACACACCCATATTCGAATGAACGTTGTGTCCAAATTTCAAAACAATCGGTGAAGAACTTTCAGAGATTTAACTAGTTAAGCGTGGAATTTAGTTTTTAAAAAAAACCCACAGTGTGCGGCATTAAAATCAGCCAATGATGTGTATTCACGTCGAACGCAGGGCAAAACAACCAAAAGTTTATAACGTCGTAATAGTCGCTGCAAGCACTTTTTCTGAAATCTCTCTGGGGCTTGAGATTACAGAGCATTTTGTGTTCATTCAATATCTTGCACCGCTTCTCGTATGCATTGCCTAGTTTTAATTAGGGACGCAAGAGCTTTTACAAGGAAGAAAAGAGCTTTGAATTCTGTGCAAAATGAAATCATGCTCGTACTGAGGTCTGAACCTCTATCTAAGGTAAAAACGGCATTGCACAAGGGTTGAGAGCTTCTATTTGTGTGCGTAATTCCCCAATCTCTAATGCGGAGACCAAACATGTACCAACCACTTATCATTTGGCTGGGGCTCCCACCGCAGTTCTATTGGTAAGATAAAGGGAAACATCCCACCAAATAATATTCTTATTGTATTTTATTAAAATTTCGAGTTTTTATAGTTAATGGCAATTTCATATTTTTCACAACGAGAATACACGTCGAACGCACTGTAATAGAAATTTGGTTAGACGCGTATTCACGTCAAACGCGCTTAACTGGTTAAGACTTTGAACAACCAAACATTTACAGTTTTATTTAAATAGATTGTTTTAAGAAAATGTTATTAGAAACGATTGCTTGATGCCAGAAAATCTACGAGATTGATTTTTCAAGTTGTTGGAGAAGATAAACATGTGTGTGTACCCAAACCCTATATTTCCGAATCATAGTACATTAACAAATGATCCTTTTCTTTTCATTGCAGGATATAAGAACGGGCTGCAAACTCGAAAATTTCTGCGGTTAGCAGTCGCCTTATCAATTGTAGTTGTTATCACAACTTTCTATCTGCTTGGCGATTTGACGACAGACGGATATCTCTTTGTAATTCGGCACATGGAAGCTTCTGGTGCTGGAGACGGATGTTAGTATGGTTTTTAGTTTTAAAACTTACAATATTAATATTTTTGGTTATTTTCTTGTATGAAAGACATATTTCTCGTTCACTCTCTCTACCTCAAAAGACGCCTTGCCCTTTTCTGATGGTAGAAGAATAAACCAAATTGTTGAAAATGTGCTTTTGAAAAATGTACTTTATCCGTCGTGGTACGCATATTTATTGTATCCCAGCTCGGTCTCGGACTTCTGTCCATTATTAGAGGTAGATTATTCATTGTAGTGTAGAGTCAGAAGTGTAGTGCGAGACGAAAACTTAAATTAGATACTTAAAAAAGTGGAGTTAAACGATTTGTGCTAGGAACGGCTCATATTTTAGTGACTTTATCTTGTGCACACATTAGAAGCGTAACTGAGGGTTTCTAAAATTGGAGGTCTCAAATCTTTATTTTTTTAAAAAAATGTCTTACTTTAAATAATCATCATTTTGATTTTTACACTCATCATTATTACCAATACTGAATAAAACTTTAATTGAATATAATGTGGTTAATGAATTCTGCGAAGATCGCTTCGTGGAAGAAATATCTACGCTTACTAATTAGGCCGATCCTAGAGTACACATTATCATTAATAGTTGAAACACTTTCAATTTTTCCTGTTTGCAGAGGACAAGGTGCGGTGCCTCTTCAGTCAAGCAAAACATGTAATGATCTCCTTAACAAAAACTTACAGTTTAAAAGGTTAAGTATAAGGGTTGATTAAACGCCAAAAGGTACACAAATCAGCGAGTACCCAAAATTTCATTAATATTTAAGTAATTCCACTGCATTAATTTTCATTAATAAGTTATTTTTTAGAATTTATTAGATGTCACAGACCCTTATGCTGGCCATTTTCGTCTACAAAATATATGTTCAAGTAGCACTGTAGATTGACTGTAATATCTAGTTATTTATAATAATCAAACTATTAATTACAGGTTAAAAAGAAAAACGTTATAAAAAATAAAAAAAATATGAGGCTAAAAAATTCAAAACTTTTTTTTATAAAAAACTTACACCAATGATTTTGTTTATTTTATTTATTTATTTTTATTTCGTAAATAAAAATCGTCGGTTTAAGTTCATTCTTCGATTAAAGTAATTGTTATTTTATGTAGTAGTCAAACGTTTATAATAATAGGTAATAATTATCTGGCTTTATCGCAAATAATATAGTTTTCTTCAATTACATTCTCCATCTAGGTGTTCTTCCCACAATGTTGTATATACGAAATATAAAGTAAATAAGATATGCATATATTTAGGACAGCTCATTATTCCAGTATTTTACTATAAGTAAAATTAGGGGGACTAAATTAAATTACAATAGAGAAATGAATAATTATTGTTTAATAATCTACTTGTTATTAACTGTGTGTTAATTGTGCTCACGAATATTTCGGTAAGACGAATTCAAGACAGTAGCCTACTCTAACTTTATCTTTACTTTAACATGCATGTACGTATATGTGATTTATCATAATTATAACAAAAAAATAATATAAATGAAGTGGCCAGCATAAGGGTCTGTGATATCTAATAAATTCTAAAAAATAACTTATTAATGAAAATTAATGCAGTAGAATTACTTAACTATTAATGAAGTATTAATGAAATGTTGGGTACTTGCTGATTTGTGTACCTTTTGGCGTTTAATCAACCCTTATACTTAACATTTTAAACTGTAAGTTTTTGTTAAGGAGATCATTACATGTTTTGCAAAAAAATTACAGTTATAAAGGAGGGTTTGGAATAAGATTTAAAGAAAATTTGGGAATTTTATCTTTAGTAGAAAAAGAGAAAAAAATTGTCAAAGTTGGGTGTTTTTCAACGTTACGCTTTTTCGTGCAGTTTTTGATGGTCAACCCTTATACAACTGTCCTACCGGACAGTTTTAATCAGTATCGGCTAGTTTCAAACTAGTTTCATGTGTTATTCAACTTAAAAAAGCCTTGGTTCCAGCGTAAGCAAGTAAGCCTTACCTTGCTTACTTGTGGAGAGTACGTATTCATTTGCCTACCTGTGGACGATAGTATTATGCCACTAAATTCGCTGCTAACTGACGACTTTGAAGACCAATTTCATTTCTGTCCTAAGCCAATCGCAGAAAGGTTGGACGAAAGACAATGGACAGGATTGAACCATATCAGTCTCTCATTGCCCAGAAGTCTTCTTGTATTGGCGTATTGAATTATTTGACAGTATTGGAACTGTCTACACATTGGTGAGGGACTGAAACAATTGATTCTGTAGGAATTGATGGCCTTGGTTGTTACGTGAATAAGGAGTAAGTTACTTAATAAAGGAATGTTACTTACGTCATACCGTGGAGATCATGTTTTAGAATCTCATCATCTCAGCTAACGCTAACATTGCCATGTTATAATTAGTAGTAAGAAATTTACTGGCTGAAAAGAATCTCAGATAGTTTTTATTTATGCTGAGATCTTTGGAAGAATATTTTATGAAAAACTGAATCATCAGTAGCAATCCATCCACAGATCATTTATATACAGCTGTAGAGTGCCCCTTTTTTGTAAACTGATTAGAGAAATGAAGGTTCTCGCGTTGTAATTTTTGCAATTTTCGTTACCAGGTGGAAATGATTTTAAAGAAAATACTAATATGAGATTTCGCAAACAAATCGCAGTAATTAAAAAACTGTGCTTTCATTTAATTACTATCCTGAAGTAAATTGAAATGGGCATTTCATGTAACATTCACAAGTGTAAGGGTATTGCTGCTTCTTTGTCCGAAATAGGGTGGGTACTCAGCTTTCTCTGAGTATTATGTTCTAATAACTTGTCATTCACAAAATTAATTAGAAGTAAAGACTATTATTAATTAATAAAAATCAATAATTTTTTTTTTTAAATATTAATTTAAAGACTTTTCCTGTATTTCCTCTTTTTTTTGTTACAGCTATGTTCTTCACATACATGAACTCGAATCTGGCTGGAACACCTCCCAGCGGTTATGTAGTATGGAGCCCTAGTTGTCGTATTCCAGACGTTCCCATACTTCATGAGAGTATTAGAAAATTTGTTTATATAGTAAAACCTGTGCAATGTGCCAGTACACCTCATCTAACATCAATTGCTAAAGAAAATGGTTCACATATTTTACAAGTACATAAAGAAATAGCTGTCAAATATTATAAAGATCCATCGCCAAACTGTTGTTATTCATTGATAACTAGACAAGATTCTGCAGAAAATGCAACCAATATAGAATCTGCTGATGATAATTTCTCGTAAGTACCGCATTTATTTCAAAATAAAAAAAAAAAGGTGAAATGTTTGCAAAATGTAATAAATCAATAATAAAATATTTCTATTACTGCATTATATTAAAGGACTAATTATCTTTTAAATAAATGTCGAAGTACATTATATTAAAGACAGTTTTTGATTTTGTGATAAGGAGTTCGTCCTCCAATTTCTTCTCTTTATGTTACTTGTACGGAAATCAAATTCAATTCCTAACCCTAACAGTTCTAAAAAAATTCTCTAAAAATAATTTCCAATGAAAATAATGTTCATTTTTATGCAATGTTTCGGCAAGTTATGCGGTACTGTCCTGGAACCGTTTTTCAGAAACTTGTTTTGAAGTTCAATAATGTTACGTTTAGTTAGACTTTTATTATTTTCTTCATTTTGTCAAACATGTAATAAATTTGCTATAAAACTACAATTGTATATTTAAAGCGAATACAAAATATATATTTTCTTACATTATAAGATGTTTTCTATAGATGTAAAAGTTTTGCTACTTACCGTACTGTATTCTATGAATAAGAAGATTAATTAGGTTCGTTTATGTAATGTAAGCTAATAATAAGCTGCAATTTACTAAAAATAGTAAAGTTAAACATTACCTTGCTTAAGTATAGTAAACATTACAAATAAGATTAAAAATCATTTCAGTCTATACAGAATTGGGTTAGATTCCATTTCTTTTCTATGTTTATTTATGCGCATAAATGTAGTGTTTACATTTCATTTAGTAGGAAAATAAGGTATATATGATAAGTGTGGGCAAACCAAAATTTGAAGGCTTTAGAGATTCAGAAGTTTCTAAAATCAAATCTAAAGTTACGTATTTATTTAAAAAAATAAAATAAATAACTCAGATCGATAAGGTTTTAGTTTATAACTGCTCCAATTTAAAATTGTTTAAAGTACAAACTGCATAAAATTCTATATTGTTTATAATGAACTATGAGCTTCCGCCCCCGTCCAGGACGCCAAATTTGTAGTTGGACGTTAAGCCCACTTGAAAAAAATGGCGATTACATAAAATTGAATAGCTTCAAAGGCTCTTCGTTTAACGTAAGACAAAAAATTAAAACACACACATATATTTAGACAGTTTAAACTTTGTGTAGTATCATGAATTACATTAGCACTTAAGGTCTACTCCGGAGTTGTTTCTCTACAGCGAACAGAACTTGATGTAGGCTGTTCCTTTTTGTGCTTTGATTCAGCCAACTTGTAGGAGGTTTGCTTGCCAATAGAGAATTTCCTTAGAAGTGATTGGGGAAAAGATACAAGGATAAATCTCTCTTCTGGGCTTTACCATTGCCTTTTGCAACCATCTGATGGACTATAGAATCTGGCCCCATCTGAGAAAAGAACACGTTTCGCTTTTCGCTCAGCTTCAACATGAGCAAACTCCAGTTGTGATTAAACTTCAGCACATTGGAGGTCACAACTGATTTGTTTAATCTTCTTTGTACAAAATATTTGTTCATTACCTTTCTTCAAGGAGATTATCAATATCTGGAGTTTTCTATCGATAGAAAATTTGCGTAAACACGTAAACGATATTGAGAATTGAATTTATTTTCATGTATGTGTATTCATTTTCCAAATAGCGTAATTATAAAACTCCTGTAATATCTTTAAAAACATCGTTAGCCTGTTGCCTTGAAAAAAACAAACAAAGCAAACGTTGACGATAAATATGTATTCATAGTATCTCTTCGTATCTCTTCCATACTTTAAATGTTACATATTTAATTTTTGTAGAAACATAAAGAGAATTAAATTATAATAATGTTGTTGGTCTGTTTGTTTCAGAATAAGCAAGTGTACTCACTTTTCGGATAATGTTACTTTCACTAAAGAAGAACAGTTTGTGAAGGTAAAATGCACCACAAAAAGTAAAAAGAAGAAAGATCTTTATAATAATATTCACGCCTTTGTTAGAAGAAAAAAGAATCTGCAGAAGAAAATCAGACAAGTATTTGTGGATACTAAGAGTGAAAGTGATAGAAAATTGAGTGTAATGTTTGTTGGTATTGACTCGGTATCAAGACTAAATTTTTTGAGAACCATGCCAAAAACTTCAGCATATCTTCAACAAAATAACTGGATTTCTTTGAAAGGTTATAATAAAATGGATGATAATACTTTTCCAAATTTAATGGCTATATTAACTGGTCATACGGTAAATCAGATTACGCAGTTATGTTGGCGACATCGAAAACAAAAATTAGACAATTGCCCATTTATATGGTACAATTATTCATCGAATGGCTATGTGACATGTTATGCAGAAGATGAACCTACTATCGGATCATTCAATTACCGTAAATCTGGTTTCCAAAAAACGCCAACCGATTATTATCTACGTCCTTTTATGCTGGCTGGTGAAAAACGTTTAAAAATGAAAACTATAAACAGTTTAAACGTGTGTATCGGGCCGACCGCCACTCCTGACCATATTTTAGATTATGCCGTAGATTTTGTACACACTTTCAATGGTGCATTAACATTTTCTTTGTTTTGGATGAATTCCTATAGCCATAATGATTTAAATAGTCCGTCCTTGATTGATTCAAGAGTGCTAAAATTTTTTAAAGACTTGGAAAAAACTGGCGCATTAGACACAACACTAGTAATCTTCCTAAGTGATCATGGCATGCGATTTGGTAAGATCAGGGAAACATATGTTGGTTGGTTAGAAGAAAGATTACCTTATATTTATTTTTGGTTACCAGATTGGTTTCAAAGGATTCATCCAGAGAAAACAAAAAGCCTTATGAAAAATGTTAATCGCCTTACATCGCCGTTCGACGTGCATGTGACTTTGCTAGATATTCTCGGTCAGAAGCCTATAGGCCCGGCCGGCTGTCCAACGTGCCAAACGTTGTTCAAAGAAGTCGCTTGGAACAGGACGTGTTTGGATGCTGGAATTACGGACCATTGGTGTACATGTTCAGAATATAAAACCTTATCCTTAGATTCTAGTCCAGTTCTTGCAATAGCAAGACATGTTTTAGACGAATTGAACAAACTTGTAGAAAATGGTAGCCATAATTTATCAAATAGAACTAAATGTGCTAAACTGAAACTCAAACGCGTATTATCGTTAAGAAGTAAAATTTTTACAAGAAAAATAGGTTATAAAGAATTTGTTATACTGCTTCAAACGGTACCGGGCGAAGCGATGTTTGAGGCTACGGTTAGGCATAAAAGTACTTTTCAAATTATGGACACAGTTAGTAGAATTAATACTTACGGTAGTCAAAGTAATTGTATGAAAGATGCATTCCTTCAGAAATATTGCTTTTGTGAAAAAGTTACTTAAATGATTGTATGAAATAAGTGAATTGTTACAGGCGAAGGGCCCAACGATGTAGTTACCATGAAAACTATTATAGTGGATATTATGTACTGAAAATGAGTTTTCTTTACGCTTAAATACTTAGATAGCCGCGATGGTACGAAACATGCTGAAAGTTAACAATTATTTGTGGAACTTGAATATTCACCCCTGACAAAGTTTTAAGCAAAAGAGTCTTTTATGTTATTTTGGTTCGCTGAAAAAATGTATTTTGATATGAAAGCTTCTTTTTCACTGTTACTACGTTTAGAGCAACGCTTTATTTAAATGTTACTTTCAGTACGTTTTGTACATTTAACACAAAACGTTGTCGAAATCAGTGTCAACGATTTTTCATTAAATATGTGTAAGTGATTTCTATTTATATGTATATGTATGTAACGAATTTTATTTTTTAAGAATGGATTCCAAAATTTGCGTTAAGGCTCTTGGGTTCCACTTTCAGGGAATATTAAGAAATTAAATAAAGTGTCTAAAGCAGTGGTTCCCAATCTTTTTTCATTAGTGTACCCCATTACCTGATTGTTTCCTTAGTGGGTACCTCTAACATATATATATATAATATATAAATACAAAAAATAAATAATCGTATTCTTGATTTTACGTATTGTAACTTTAAATTAACAGTAAAACAATCTGAATATAATGTATCTTGTAAAGAACATGTACATATGATATTGATTGATTGAACGTCTTTATTACTACACTGATAGAACAATTAATACATGGTAATCATAAAATAAATAACACTTAAGGTGCAAAAAGAAAACAAAGGAACCAGAAAATTACCAAATTAAAATTTATTTTTTTTTTACATAAAGACAATACCATGGTCTCTGACCGTTGGTAGAGTCGTATAATAAATTAATAATATATAAGAAAAGTAAACTAATAATTCAACTTAAATGGATAAAATGTAACGTAAAATTTAACAAAATATCATATTCTTCAATTCCGACAAAATTAAACTTTTCAAATTACAAATAACAGATTAAAATAAGTAAAAACATAATTAGCAAAATATATAATCAATTACCACTAGCAGACTTGTGAGTACGCATATGCGGCTTTACAAAAATTAGCTAGAGAAGGCCAATGTCTGCCATTTAATAACTCCATCATAGTATGCCCAGATACACGCTGACTACCAAACCATTTCAGCCTCAATTCACTAAAACGGGTACAAACTGCCAGATAATGATAAGTTTGGTCCGAAAAGTAGCACCCGCATAGTTCGCAATATAACGGACTGTCATCAAAAAATGCAGACTGATGGCCTAAATTTAACATGCCCGCCCTAGCCCTCATTATCCATCTCGCTTGGTCCAATGGGACGTTACACTGCAAATAATGATTAGAACCTAGGTCACATTTTAATTCCCTATAAATGGGGTACTGATCATAATCATTTACCTTCTCATTAAATTGATTTTTAAATTCATTTCGCACACTGTCACTCAGTAGCCGAAAACATCGGTCCCAATTACTTACATTATTTGCAGTTATCACACCTATTCCGTACTTAGTCAACAGGTTGTTAATGTCACTAGACCAGAATATATTTTTAGTAACAGTCTCTCTCGCTACAATCAGAGGTAATCTCCAGCTGGGCATATCAAATACTTTTAGCACATAGTCTAGGTGTAACTTGAGAGTGTGTGTAAAAATTAGCATGTAATTAACCTCCCTATATATAAATACTGACGGCACAAACACTGGCAGTCTAAACAGTTTTTTTATAAAATAACGGAACAACTTTTCAATTTCCTCGTGGCAGACACCTCCCCAAACCTGAGCCCCATAACACGCTATGGATCGACTTACGGTATTAAACACTCGCAGTTTCGAACCGAAGCTAACATTGTTATATGTACATATGATATGTTCCTATTAAAAAAATCATCTATGAATAGGTTAACATTTCAAACCAATAACTATTACAGGGGCCGTAAATTGAAACAGCAAAGCGTTAATATAGGAGAAGTAAATTATATGCGGGCCATGTCTAATATTAGTCAAAACTAAAGCAACATTTTTTCGCAATTTTTACATTCTCCACCATAATAACTTTTTTTTTGCGCACCCCTAAACAATCTTTCGCGTACCCCAGTTTGGGAACCGCTGGTCTAAAAGCATCACCTGATTGCTTTTTACACTTTTTCAACGACCATGTTAACTTTCAGCTCTTCTCAATATAGTTCCGGTGCTTATGTTTGAATCCAGCGATTATTCCGAACAGCTATCAGTCTTTCATTTTGTACAACATCTATTCCATAATAGTTTGTCTTTATTAATAAAAATGTAACATTTTATTCATGTTGTAATATTGTTTTAACATGCTTTTCTTTATTATTTAAATTGTTTAATCACAATAATGTTTTTGAAGGCTGAAATATTCTTAATTTTGATCGCTCTCCCGTGCTACCAGGTGTGCCGAAGATGTGCAACAAGTGGCGAGTTCTTTTTTAGCCCCGGGTCTTTCACATTTTTTTTTTACGCTAAGCTAGGGGTTAGCTCTTACTTTAGAATATTTACATCGTTTCTTTTAGTAAATTTCTGTTAGATCATATCACATAAAACTGTTTCTTATCTGAAATTGTTGTATCACTATCTTTTATTTAGGTTTAATAAAAAAAGTACATTTCTGGTCCAAATCGCGCACAGATTTGTCACAAAATTATGTTTTTTGACTTTTCTATAAATGTAAATATTACAGTATTAAATATAATTTTATTCTAATAAGTAAATAAATACGATTAGATATGCTGTGCTTTATACAAACAAATAACTAAATTGTGTTAGAAAAATAAACTGCTTTAATTAATAAAGAAAGATATGTAAAAAATAAATCATTTTAGAAGACAAAAAGAATGTATGTGTAGCCAAAATAATAATAATTTGTTGCATACATGCCTTAGGCAAACAATAATAAAATTCTTAGCTTAGATTCTTAGCATAAATAACTTGTGATAAATTTTTGTATATTTCAATTTACGAAAATTATGCCACAAATCAAAGAATATGAGTTTTGTTCCTATATAATGGAGGACCATGAAATATTAATAATAATCAAACTAATGTGATAATAATTTAATTATATTTTAGAAAAAGAAAGTATAAGTTATAATTAAAAACTTTAAAATTCTAAGATACTCAATTTGTTTAGGTAAATACTTTGATTTTTTTTTTGTTTATTCTAGTGCAGCGGTTCACAATCTGGGGTAAGCTACGAACCATTTGATGGGATTCGTACTGAAAAGCTCAACTGTTTGAATTAAGCTCGTTGATCTCATTGAATTTCACTTAATACTCGAATATTTGTACGGCTTGATGAATGTAAAACATTAACGTAGTGTTAGTTTTCATCACGAGGGAATTTTTTTTTTGTCTATATATTATCAGTTTAGAACGAACATTAAATGTAATATATTAAAATAAAATAAAAATTAGAGCTTGTAATTGTCATTAACATGTTAATTTTGCTAACTAGACAATATTTCTAGCACAAACAAACTTTGGGCGTAAAAATATAGGTTAAGGTTATCAGAGGTGGGTTACTCTGGAATGAAAAGCCTATTCAAGCCATACAATAATAAGGATGGGAACCGCTGGACTGGAACTGTAAAAATTTTTTTTGGTGTATCATGGAGTTTGATTATAAAAAGTATGTTTACTATGTGAGTACATTTCTCTATATGCAGTAACCATCTTTGGTTAAGTTTTGTTGAACTTAAACCAATTATACAATTTAAGTTGGTTTAAAGTAGTTTTACCTATAATAGCTTCATTTAAGCATGCTGTAATGGATTAAATCACATTATGTTGTCAAGTATTGCAGATCAAACCGTGTGTTTGATTCAACAATTGAATGTTTTACGATCTACCAGGCTAAGTTTGGTTATCCGATTTTGTCTCCAGATCATTTAAAAGTATTTTCTGGGATGATTTTAATGAAACTAATGTTTGTTTTTATATCATGAACGGTGGTGATGGTACAGATTATCTTTACCAATTTGTTAAAAGTGAGCGGAGGTTTTGTTTTTTTAATTTTGTTTGTTTGAAATTATGATTACAAATTTTTCAATATGTTGTTATTAAAATAACCTGTGAAAAAGTAAATAACAATTCATTAAAAAAAAAAAAAAAAATGGCAGAAATGATTTTGCTCTTCGTGAGCTTGATTCACTATGGCCCTTTTTCAGTCACCAGTTTTGATCTACTCCTATACCGCTAAGACACGTCTTAGATTTTGTAAAGCTACCTCCCAGATTCATTCTCTCTAAACAAGCTAATAAACTTTTATACAACAAACGCGATTATGTTATATATATATGGAGTTCCGCGAAACTTAGCCCATAAACATGCCTTTATTGATAAAGAAATCAAATTCCACTGCTATGTAACAATTCTATTTGCACTTATTTTTATTTTTTATTTTTTTTTTAATGTATTTTCAATAGATCTAACTCAGGGGTCGGCAACCTATTTCAAGTGGAGAGCCATTTCTCCTTAAATAATTTTAATAAATCTTACCAAGAGCCGCAAGGATGATAGTGTAAAAAGCTGTAGTAGATCATTAGTATTCACAAATCACTATTTTATGATATTCAATAACATATTTATTCATTTATTTTTACATATTGCGAAGTAAATAAACAAATAAATAATAACTAAACCTGTGTTTGAATGAAAATGGCGGCAGTCCTATATATTACGTACTGTATTTTAATATAATTCTATCCAATTTCTAACCTATCACATTTAAAATTCTTTTTGAAAAAATATCTTGACTTTAATAAATGAAATGTTCATTTGTTTCGATAAAATTGAAATATACAATTTACTTTGGACAGGATGAAGAGCCACAAAATTTGAATAAAAGAGCCGCATGCGGCTCGCGAGCCGCGGGTTGCCGACCCCTGATCTAACTCCATGATTAACCCCAAAAAAACATTATAATTCTATTATAATTTTTTATGTATGTATATTTTTATTATCGGAGAGCCCAAGAAGTACAATAGGTTCAAGAAACCTCCATTACAGTTAAAAAAGTAAAAAACTTTTAATGAATATTCTCTATAAAACTGGCACCCATCTTGAAATTATCATTGTACTAGTACTTTTTATTGGGATGAATGCAGAACAGTCTGTTATCCATTGTTGAGGTGACGATAAAAACTGTCTGTGAGGGAGGATATTATCGTAAATGCTATACATTTATTTATTCAAATAAATTTTGTAAGTCTCTTTTTATTTAAATCCTTATTTTAAAATTTACTTCCAGATGAGTTAATAATTATCTTAAGTGCAAAGAAGGAAATTCTAGTTACTAGAAGACCAGCATTTGTTAATATAAGAATTTTAGCTTAAGATGAACAATTTAGGAAAAAATAGCCTCATAAAATTAAAAATGGAAATATATATAGCGTTTACGAATAATTTAAAAAAACTTAATTAATTTGTACTTTTGCGAAGTTACCACATTATTAATATGACCTTGTTATATAAATAATACAGAAAAGTGCCAAAGAAATAATTTGTATTTTTAATTATATATAAATTTATTTATTACCAAGTTTTTCTAAATTCGTTATTTTTTTATTTTTGTTCAACCAAAATTTGGCTTTTTAAAATATTGCGTTTCAATGAAACTGAACTGTAATAAATATCTATATTTTCAACATATCTGTATTTGCTATTGTCTTTTTCAAAATAAAGTATCTATTTTGGAATAATGTCAAATGAAACCTATAATTTCTTTAAATATCTTGTATTTTATGCTAACATAAAGCCACAAAATATACAAAAAAAAAAAAGTTTGTAGAAGTAATGGAGAGACATTTTTAACAATAATGTGATTCATCTTCTACCATAAACTCACAATATCGCATTTGCACAAAATATATTAGTCGAAAGTGTTAGATATGGTTAGGTTGGAGATATCCCTTGTATTCTAAGTCGCTTTTTTGATCTCAAAATGAAAATTTTGCTCTGTTTTTGCATGAATATGTAATTCAGGGGCAGATAAATGAATTTGAAAGGCATGCTATTGTTTGGAGGTAAGTAATGATGTGCTTATTTACCTTGTTGTTAATATTATTATTACATGTTAAACTTTTATTTCTAAAATTATAGCTTATAGCTAAGAAAAAAAAAAAGGAAGAATAGGAAATCTCTATTGGTTTTACTGGAAATTTCTTATTTTCTACTTTTAACATTGCATTTTGAAGGTTGAAGTACATGATACAGTTTTGGATATAGAGATTCGGAAAATGGAAAGCCTTCAAAATTTTTACTGGAAATTTCTCCATTTCTTTTTCTAGCTTTGGATTTCCAAGCCAGACGTACTTTACAAATATTATATTGACTATGTAAGGATATAGGAATTGAGAAAAATGCGAGATCTTCACTGGTTTCACTGGAAATTCTTTTATATTTGTTTCTAACATTGTACTTTTGTGCCAGGTGTATATTATACTTATTAGGTAGGAACGTTTTGGATGTTGAAATTCAGAAAAAAGGGACAAATAGAAAATCTTCAATTGTTTTGCTTTTCTTTTCCTAACTCTGTATTTTTGTGCCTGGTGACATTATAGACATTAGGTCGGTTAGTTCTGGATACAGATATTCAAGTAAAAGAGAAAAATATCAAATCTTCCTTAGATTTACTGGAATTTTCTTATTTTCGAATTCTAACATTGTATTAATGCCAATCATACATAATACACATTTGGTCGGCATGTTTTGGATGCAGAGATTCAGAAAAATAGGCTATTGCTGTTAGTTTTACTGGAAATTCCTAATTCTCAACTTTTAACTTTGCATTTTTCGAGGCTGAAGTACATAATACTTTAGGAGCAATAAATTTTGTATACAGAAATCCAGAAAAAAAAAATGGATAATAGCATATTTTCATTAGTTTTACAAAATGGTTCCAGCTCCAGCATTTTCTATTGGCTAGATTCAGTGAACGAAAAAATGGAACGAGTCCGGTTTCAAAAGGATTTAAATCACTCCGGATTTGACTCCACCAATTCCAGTGGATTTAACCAATGAAATTGCTGGTGTTGGGCCGGAGTCGTTAAACGGTTCCATCACCATGACAACGACGACTGACTCCACCTGCACTTTAGATCATTCTGTGTTTGTATATTATATTTTATTCGAAATTCTTCGCATATTATAAGAGTAATGGACAAAAACAAATTTTTAAAAATTAAAAACATCTTGAGAAAGCGTTATAATGTTTTTTGTTTTCAAATAAAACGAATATTAAACTACAACCCATTTCCAATCGATTGAATGTTTGTGAAGTAGGTGATAGAGTGGGAGGGATACAGCAGTAAGTAATCCAGTTAGGTAATACTATTTTTTAGCTCAGTATTACTTTGATTAACATGTACACGATTTAACTTTCGCCAATGAAGATAAAAGAAAGAGCGTCCAGCCGCTAAGTTAAAGATTAAGCACACAGTATTTTCTATATGTAAAATAAAATATTAAATAATAAGTAAAGTAACTACAGCATTGCTTTTTAATTAATGAGATGGGTGTGCCTGGTGTTTCTTTGCAAGGTTCGCTATATTGGGTACGAAATTATTTTTCCTTCGACTCCCTGTCTTAGATCGACCCCTACTTTTGTTTAGAAATTAACAAAATAATAAAATGAATATTATTTTAGAATTGATATTCTAAAAAAACCTTCGAACTTATTTTATTCTTCAAGCATCAGTATTTAAGCTCGCCAGGTTTTGTATTTTGGTGTGGATTCCTCTTACAAGTTGGAATGTGTCAGTGAACTTCTTCATAGTAGCCTTAAGTCAGTTTTATTTTAGTGTAAACGACTACAGTATTAATTATTTTCATTTTAATTTGCCTCAATTTTTTGGGGCTGGGCGGAATCACTTTTTTTTAAAATAGGGATTTGAATCAACTCGTTCCACCATCGGACTCGTTCCGCTGGAACGAGTCCGCTCTAATAGCCCATCACTAGTTGGTAACATCGTGCAGAGGTTATATTCGTTGTTTACATTAATTATTGTGATTTGAATTAATAGTTCTGAATTATTTAACAAACAGAAAAAAAATTGATGTACTGACGCCTATCGTTTAAGGTACTAAAAATTATTATTAAAAGAAATGTGTTTCCGAAAAGATTAGTTTCAAGCAGCACCACAAGAATTTGTTCCAACTCTAAGAATAACATTCTTCCAAAAGCATGAAAATTAATTCGCCCATATATTCTTTTTTAAGAGTTCATCTCTAAATACTATTCAATAAAGCCCTTATAAATAGCTTTTTACAAGATCTTGGTCTAAAGCAAGAATTTGAATCATAAATCACATTTTGCTCCATTTGAGATGTTTCTAAGTTATTATAACGTTTTCTGCGGATGGTAATATTCTCATGATTCTTTGCTGGTTTTTACTGCCTTAATTTGCTTAATGTAAACCCATTTCTTGGTTGATGGTTAATTGATTTTTATCTATTAGTTCAGTTTCTTTAAGAGTTTCAACTGGTTTCTAATGCAGTGAAAACATACCAATTTTGATTAAGGAGACACCGCTAGTTTTCATGTAGGTACTCTAACAATATAGTTGACTTTCCAGAATTTGCCGTATATTATAAACAAAATTGGGAATTTTTATCTTTTATAGAAAAAGTGAAAATAATTATTAAAGTTAGGTGTTTTTCAACGTTACGCTTTTTCGTGAACTTGTTGACGATCAACTCTTATAAAACTGTCCCATCCACATTTGTAAACTGGTTGTTTGATTGTCCTATTTCTCTGTTAAAAAGTAACTGTTTTTTACCAGGCCTGTGTTACCTGTCAAATGGAGGGCATTAAGTCTACTTTAAAGTGACACCAACAAATAAAATGTGTTCTTTCTCTGAAACCATGTGTTCGATGTTATGATAAGAAGTCGTAAGTATATTTTAATAATCATTTCAGTGGATAAAATAAAAAAATAAGTTTTTTAATCCATAAATATTTATTTGTAACCCAACATTTATCACAGAACATTTAATTTCTTAATAATTTTTTAAAAAACTAGACCTAACTAATTGGTAATTTTTATTTCTTATTAATAGTACTTATTCGGTAACGTCCTTTTTCCAGTTCTATACTACTGAATATTGATGCTTGATCTTGGTCCAGGAATAAATGATTATGCTTCATCTGTAAGTGTAGCTTCTTATTTTTTAAGACACATATGAATTATGAAGTACAAAAACATAGAAGAAAGTGATAGTGCTGCACATTTTGCTTGAATTTTTCAGAAGAAATGTTAATATTACAACCAACCTCTATTTTCCTTGGCGATTTTTTAAAAATGTGTAAGAAGGCAATCCCTAAAATTAGTTGTCTTGAAATAAGGTTTGTTTTATAATAATATTATATTATTGTTGTTTATTATACAACTACATGCCATTGACGCAATTATTATTATATTAATTGCGTCAATGGCATGTAGTTGTTTGTATTCCATTGTTTTTGTTGATTATTGGACGTGTAGGCTAGAGGGAAATCCGCCGCCCTTATTAGATCTTTAGATTTTAACAAACCTGCTCTTAGTTTGTGAAAAGAACGTTTTTGCTTTTGAAAATAAGTATAATATAAATTTTTACATAGAACTTACTATTCGTAAGGTGGAGGTAACAACAGATCACATAGATTTATAGCGGTAAGAAATTGTTTTTATAATTAAAAATGATTTTGCAAGACTATTAATTTAAGAACTTTAATTAAAATCTATCGATAATTTTGAAGGTGTGGGTCCTGTCTATAGTTTATTGACTCAAGACGCGAGACTCAACTAATGCTAAAGGTGGTAATGATTATTCAAGAGTGAATTCAAACAGGGTATGTAGTTATAAAATATTCAAATAATTAAAGTTCCTATAATATTCTATAAAGTTCAATTGTTTAGATTCGTAAATCACAAAATTAATTGATCAGTTAATTGAAGGGCTTTGTCGCCTTCAAGATTTCATTATTATCTTTTAGGATAAACTTAAGTTCAAAAAGTTAAGTATATGGGTTGATTAAAGGACAAAAGATACACAAATCAGCAAGTACCCAATATTTCATTCATTCTTCCGCCCGTCATTTAGAAACATTCGAAAAAGCATGTGTTTAATGGAATTATTATAACAATTGTTATCATTTAAGTAATTTTATTGCATTAATTTTTTATTAATATTTTTTAGAATTTATTAGATGTCAGACCCTTACGCTGGCCAGTTTATTCGTAATAATTTTTTGTTAAAATTATGATAAAATGTAAATTACCACTCCATAAATAAATAGAAACTTTAATTTGATCTCATTCCAAATATTTCTTTATTTTATATTTACATTTAAATCTGGCGGGTTACACTTTAACAGCGAATCAAAATCACTTCGAAATATTTCAAGATTGATAATTTTATTTACAATTTTTGGTAATGTCTTACAATTCAAATTCCCCTACACATCATTACAATACTGATATCTTTTAATTTCAAATTTGTATTCAGGTAATTAATATTATAATTCATTTGACTGTAAAGACCGTGACAAGTGCCTTTTCTTGCTCTTACAATACATTTCTCCTTATACCCTGAAGCGATCCCTGCTTCGACAGTTGTATTTACTATTTCATTCATTTTTTCTGGGTGCGCGACAAGTTACAGGAGGGATTATATACTCTAGTTAGGTGTTCCCAGTTCTATTTTATCCTATTTACTTATTTATTTTTCATTACTTCCATCATTATTGCAAATCTTCTTGATAACTCAGGAGTTTTATTAAAGCTTTAGTTGCCCCTAAAACATCTTTAAATAAACAAGGTGGTAAAATATTGTAAACTGTGTGTGATTCAGAACATTTGGATCTTCTAGAATTCATTTTTCAGGTTTAATAAAACATTTATGGAGATGACTCCATACTGTAGTTACTCCAGATTTTATTAAATTTAAGTATTTTATCAAATAGTACATTCATTTTTATTGAAAACGTTTAAAGAATTGATTGTAGAGACATACCTCATACATAGAATTAAAAAAATCTATATTTATTTAAAATTCTCGATTTGTATTTAAATATGTTGCCCTTTAGAACATACAATAAGAAGATTTTGGTAATGCTTACAATTTGTCTTTAAATACGAATATGTAAAAAGAAATGCTTATAAAACAATTCAACGTTAGAACAATATTAGCTTTTTTTTTACTGTTGTTACAAATATAATTCACAAATTCATCTTTGTTTTTAGGCTTAGATTGATTTGTTTGATGATGAACCGTGTAATTGTAGCTATTTTTGGTAAAAAGATGAACCAGAATTGAGCGGTAGAACTACCAACCTCTTTTCCACCAAATTTTACAATTATAAATAAAAAATAACATATTTACATAGAATTCGTAACTATTATGAAACTTTATTAGATATTAGACTGCTTACTGTTCTTGTAAATGATGGTAGATCACATAATTGGAAGGTATTTTGGACAAAATAAGATCTCAGATTCTCAATTCTTTGTAGCTATATTAATATTCAGGATTCTAGGTGGTACATTATTGTTAAACATATCTTAATTTACTCTAAAATTGCTACATTGATGAATCAGAAAAGTAAATGTTGAACGTATGTATTGAGTATTGGTTTTTGAGCTATCTTAGTGAACTGAACATCACATTTAGGATCTTAACTGTTCTTAAGCTTAATATAACATGTTTAAACCATGTACACCACAAAAGTAAAACCTAAATTTGTTTTTTTTTATTAATATTAACCAATAGAAAGGAAACTGATTGAGTGCACTTGCAGGAAAAAGGAAGATTGTGTAAAGGCTGAATTGAGTTCTATAGAAAATGGCTCACAGGTAAAAGTTTCCGCCTACACTTAACAATTATTCTTTAATATGATGTCAAATTCAATTATAAAGCGTAAATGATCAGTAATTACGAGCTAAAATTTCATTGTGAAAGAATATTGACGTAACTAGGTTTTCCACTTTAAAGCTTACATATGAAACAATTTCAATGCAAGATTAAGATCTTACTGCTAACGTAGGCAATGAAGATTTTATACAAATATTAACTTAAAAGATAAAGTTATTTCGTAGGTTAATGGAAATTCGCCAGGTATATGGGTAGGTAATAGGTTAAGTAGTTATTTCGGATTTTCTTAAAATCGGCTTCAAAGATTTTGTTCAAACTTTGTGAATTTCTTATTTAGGCAATATTACATAAATTATATTGAAAACCATTTTCTGAAATTTTACTTTGAGACCACTTTTGGAGTACATCTTCAGCTCTAGGTCTAACTTGTAAACTAGCATTTAAATAAAATATTACGTTTTACTACTAATTTATTATTAAACATTACCTATTATTTTATTAAAATTCCAAATTTCAAGAAAATCTATCGAGCAGATTTTCAAGAATTAGCAAAAGAAGGTCAGAAGTGTAGGTGCTCATTTTTGCCCTAAAAAATAATTTCTAGTAAAAAATAAATTTTTAACAATTTATTCAACTTAATCATTTAAAATTTTAACATTTTTTAAAAGAAAATAATTGATATTATTAATTTTTAATTGGAACTACTTTTTGTATTCTTCCGCACGACCACGTGCTTTATACGTGACGTCATAAAGTAGTCCCAAATTAATTATTTAAAAAAGACTTTGAAACAATTATTACTGTGGGAAAATCATTTTTTTTATCTAAATTAACTTATTATTTATCAAATGCAATCAGAATTTTACTTAAATTTGATTTTATAAAAAAATGTAAGTTCAAATATGGCGACTAACGGATTTTTGCAGTCAGTTGCCATTGGGCTCTCGACCAGTGAACATCTACGCTGTTCACGTAAGTAAGATTTTATTATTTTTTAAATTAAGTTCAAATTTTTATTAAAATTAATAAAGTGATACAACTATATTAAATTTACGGAGTTTTAGATATTTTTTTAGTAAAAAATTAAAAGAATTGAATTAGCACGTGGTCGACCAGTGAATCTTGCATGCCTGGACAAGCAATAATTCTTATTTCTTTAATTATTTTTCTATTTCACTTAATTAATTTTTACATTTTAACATAAAATTAATTTTCGGTTTATTTTAAATATTTTTTTACTAAAAAATAGAATTAGCACGTGGTCGACCAACGAACCTTGCATGCCTGGACAAGCAATGATTCATTCGTATTTCCTTAATTATTTTTCTATTTCACTTTATTAATTTTTACATTTCAACTTGAAATTAATTTTTATTATTTAAATTTTTTTTTTATAATCTGAGCAATTTATAAACTTCATTTCAGATACTTAAGTACATTTAAATTAATATTTAGAATTGATTTATTTTTATTTTTTGTAACTGCACTCTTGAAATAGCTTTTTACCTTGGAACATTTCTTAACCACTTCACTAAAACAATCAATAATCCAAATTATGAAGCAAGTCACCCCGAACAGGCGATTGTCATTACCTACCTTGAACTGAATACGCAGGGGTTAAGTAAATTTTGGAAAAAAAACAAGTAAGTAATATTTATTATTATATTCAATAAGAACTACAAATTAAAAATTTTTAATAGAAATTCAAATAGTTTAAAATAAAATCAATTAAGGATTCAAATGAAACATGATACAAACTACAATTGATTAAATTTTGAAATAATTTTAAAGCGCACGATATGAAAGACAAACTGACAAACATTCACTTTAGAGTTAAGCAATAAATAAAAAGAAAGATGTAAATATTGATGATTTAAAATACACTAAGTGAAAATATAAGATTTTTATGAGAAATGGGTAAGTTAATTACTTCCTAAAGTTGATCTAAAACAATCATCATTAAATTCATTGTTTAAAAACAAAATCGAGATTTTCAGTTAGTACATTGCATTAATAAGAAAAGTTATTCCTATAACTTATTGTTATTAAGAAATTCGGTAATTAGAGGTTTTTGGGGAGCGAAATCTGATCTCTACCTCCTCGAGGTGCTCCCTGGGCAACTACTCCCGGGAGTAGGCTAACAGAGACAGTACACTTTTCAAACCTATTAAATTAAACTTTTTTCCAAATTTAATTAAAAGTTGTAGAATATAAAAGTATTATCTGGTGCAGTATCGCGAACGTTTGGGATATCTATATCAAAACTATACAAATTATTTAATAGGTTATTTACTAGGATATTCTTTTATTAACAAATTCTCAAACATGTAAAAAAACAGAGTTTAAGAATTTACTTTATCATAAGTGGCAATAAAAACTGATACATGGCTAGTTTTAGTTGCAGTTTAGTATTAGAGTAGATAATGAATTAAGTATTAGTTGTAGATATAGGTATAGTTTTAAGAATTAGATATAGTAGGTATAAGAATTAGTTATAAAAACAGGTAGTTTTAAGAATTATTTATAAAAGTAGATATAGTTTTAAGTATTAGATATAGAAGTAGGTATAGTTTTAAGAATTAGTTATAGAAAGAAGTAGGTATAGTTTTAAGAATTAGTTATAAAAATAGGTAGTTGTAAGATATAATAGAAATAGGTATAGTTTTAAGAATTACATACAGAAGTAGGTATAGTTATAAGAATTATTTATAAAAGTAGGTAGTTTTAAGAATTAGTTATAGAAACAGGTAGTTTTAAGATATAGTTGTAGAAATAGGAATAGTTTTAAGAATTAGTTGTAGAAGTAGGTATAGTTTTAAGAATTAGTTGTAGAAGCAGGTATAGTTTTAAGAATTACTTATAGAAGTAGGTATAGTTTTAAGAATTATTTATAAAAGTAGTTAGTTTTAAGAATTAGTTTTAAAAATAGGTGTAGTTTTAAGTATTAGATATAGAAGTAGGTATAGTTTTAAAAATTAGTTATAATAATAGGTATAGTTTTAAGTATTAGATATAGAAGTAGGTACAGTTTTAAGAATTATTTATAAAAGTAGGTATTGTTTTAAGTATTAATTTTAAAAGTTGGTAGTTTTAAGAATTAGTTGTAGAAATAAGTATATTTTTAAGAATTAGTTATAATAATAGGTATAGTTTTAAGTATTAGATATAGAAGTAGGTACAGTTTTAAGAATTATTTATAAAAGTAGGTATAGTTTTAAGTATTAATTATAAAAGTTGGTAGTTTTAAGAATTAGTTATAGAAACAGGTAGTTTTAAGATATAGTTGTAGTAATAGGAATAGTTTTAAGAATTAGTTGTAGAAGTAGGTATAGTTTTAAGAATTAGTTGTAGAAGTAGGTATAGTTTTAAGAATTACTTATAGAAGTAGGTATAGTTTTAAGAATTATTTATAAAAGTAGTTAGTTTTAAGAATTAGTTTTAAAAATAGGTGTAGTTTTAAGTATTAGATATAGAAGTAGGTATAGTTTTAAAAATTAGTTATAATAATAGGTATAGTTTTAAGTATTAGATATAGAAGGAGGTATAGTTTTAAGAATTAGGAGGGAAGGGATTAGCTATGAGGTTAGCATACTGGACTCCCACGCGGAGGTCCCGGGTTCGAATCCAGCAGCTGACCCTTAGATTTTCTCTTCCTAGGAGCTTCTTACAGCTCACTGTCCGGTGATGGACAGTGTTGTCTGTAACGAGAGAACACTGTCCGGAGGCCGGCAGTGCACTGGAAAAAGCTCCGGGCGCTAATGACCTCAGCTGTTGATGCGCCAAAAAAAAAAAAAAAAAAAAAAAAAAAAAAAAAAAAAAAAAAAAAAGTTTTAAGAATTAGGTATAGAAATAGGTAGTTTTAAGAATTAGTTGTAGAAATAGGTATAGTTTTAAGAATTAGTTGTAGAAGTAGGTAGTTGTAAGATATAGTTGTAGAAATAGGTATAGTTTTAAGAATTAGTCGTAGAAGTAGGTATAGTTTTAAGAATTACATACAGAAGTAGGTATAGTTATAAGAATTATTTATAAAAGTAGGTAGTTTTAAGAATTAGTTATAGAAACAGGTAGTTTTAAGATATAGTTGTAGTAATAGGAATAGTTTTAAGAATTAGTTGTAGAAGTAGGTATAGTTTTAAGAATTAGTTGTAGAAGTAGGTATAGTTTTAAGAATTACTTATAGAAGTAGGTATAGTTTTAAGAATTATTTATAAAAGTAGTTAGTTTTAAGAATTAGTTTTAAAAATAGGTGTAGTTTTAAGTATTAGATATAGAAGAAGTAGGTATAGTTTTAAGAATTAGTTATAGAAGTAGGTACAGTTTTAAGCACATTTAAAGGCCATCATATCAGTTTACATTCAAGGAAGAAGCTCAGGTGTTGTGAGATTCAATTTTAATAGATAATTGCGTTATCTAGGAGTAGGCTTAGGCCAGCTTTACTCAAAGAGTGATGCAACTTTCTCCAAGCAAGTTCCTCGATTTGATTTTTAATTGTTGCTCCAAATAATGCAAATAATAAAATGGAGACTTAAATTTGGTTTCTGTCATGAGAATGACATTAACATAGTCTTATAACAAACTAATATCTCAGAGAACAGATTTTGATGTTAATTTCCAGAAATGCACTTTTAGTCTTTTATTCCTCTAAAACTTTCTGCACCTTTTACATCTTTGCATGTTAACAAAAAAATAATTGCTAGCTTAAATTTGAGACTTAATTTTTCTAGGGTTCACTAATACGTTATACGATATTTTAACAGTATGGTACCATACTACTAATATCTGGGCAACTAAATAATTTAAGAAATGTCTGTGGGGAATAAAACGGAGCACGTACTGGTGATATTAGTATTGGCGGAACTTCTAGGCAACGATAAAATCAGATATACGGGTATTTTGATAATCCGTGAATGTTAAAATAATTCGGTATTAAATATCCTCCGTCAGAGTTAAAATTTTTTTAAAGAGCTTAAAATATTATTCGGCGTGGAGCGTGTTCGGGAAGTAATACGGAGTGGCAAAAGGAACTGAATCGGTTTGCGGTGTATTTCAATAATATGTGATCTCTAGAACAATTATATACGTCATATTACGGAACAGTTAGTTAGCTGTTTAAGCATTTAATATAAACTATGTAAGTATTTAGTTTATAAATTAGGATAGTTGTATGGGCAGTATACCCCTGCTATATCAGAAGAAACCATATCTTAGGAATCTCACTGGATGTCTTAAGTAATTAGAAGGGCAGTATGCCCCTGCCATATCAGAAGAAACCGTATCTTAGGAATCCCAATGGATCGCTTGGGTATTTAGTATATACGTATTTAGTATTTAAGTATTTAGTTTATCTTATAGCTTAAGTTTGAAGTTTAAGTTTAGTTTTAAGTTGGGCAGTATTCCCCAGCGATAAGAGAAGGAACCATATCTTAGGAATCTTATTGGATGGCTAAAGTATTTAGTTTATAAGTTAGGTTAAGGTTAGTTGTAAGTTGGGCTGTATGCCCCTGCCATAAGTGAAGAAACCATATCTTAGGAATCTCAATGGATCGCTAAAGTATTTAGTTTATAAGTTAGGTTAAGCTTAGTTTTAAGTTGGGCAGTGTGCCCCTTCCGTATCAGAAGAAACCATATCATAGGAATCTTATTGGATGGCTAAAGTATTTAGTTTATAAGTTAGGTTAAGCTTAGTTTTAAGGTGGGTAGTATGTCTCTGCAATAAGAGAAGAAACTATATCTCAGGAATCTCAATGGATCGCTAAAGGATCTAGTTTATAAGTTAGGTTAAGCTTAGTTTTAAGTTGGGCTGTATGCCACAGCAATAAGAGAAGAAACCATATCGTAAGAATCTCAATAGATCGCTAAAGTATCTAGTTTATAAGTTAGGTTAAGCTTAGTTGTAAGTTGGGCAGTATGCTGCTATATCAGAAGAAACCATATCTTAAAAATCTCAATGGATGTCTTAAGTAATTAGAAGGGCAGTATGCCCCTGCCATATCAGAAGAAACCGTATCTTAGGAATCCCAATGGATCGCTTGGGTATTTAGTATATATGTATTTAGTATTTAAGTATTTAGTTTATCTTATAGCTTAAGTTTGAAGTTCAAGTTTAGTTTTAAGTTGGGCAGTATTCCCCAGCAATAAGAGAAGGAACCATATCTTAGGAATCTTATTGGATGGCTAAAGTATTTAGTTTATAAGTTAGGTTAAGCTTAGTTGTAAGTTGGGCTGTATGCCCCTGCCATAAGTGAAGAAACCATATCTTAGGAATCTGAATGGATCGCTAAAGTATTTAGTTTATAAGTTAGGTTAAGCTTAGTTTTAAGGTGGGCAGTATGTCTCTGCAAAAAGAGAAGAAACTATATCTCAGGAATCTCAATGGATCGCTAAAAAATCTAGTTTATAAGTTAGGTTAAGCTTAGTTTTAAGTTGGGCAGTATGTCTCTGCAATAAGAGAAGAAACTATATCTCAGGAATCTCAATGGATAGCTAAAGTATCTAGTTTATAGGTTAGGTTAAGCTTAGTTGTTGGTTGGGCTGTATGCCACAGCAATAAGAGAAGAAACCATATCTTAAGAATCTCAATGGATCGCTAAAGTATCTAGTTTATAAGTTAGGTTAAGCTTAGTTGTAAGTTGGGCAGTATGCTGCCATATCAGAAGAAACCGTATCTTAGGAATCCCATTGGATCGCTTGGGTATTTAGTATATATGTATTTAGTATTTAAGTATTTAGTTTATCTTATAGCTTAAGTTTGAAGTTTAAGTTTAGTTTTAAGTTGGGCAGTATTCCCCAGCGATAAGAGAAGGAACCATATCTTAGGAATCTTATTGGATGGCTAAAGTATTTAGTTTATAAGTTTGGTTAAGCTTAGTTTTAAGTTGGGCAGTGTGCCCCTTCCATATCAGAAGAAACCATATCTTAGGAATCTCAATGGATAGCTAAATTTTCTAGGTTATAAGTTAGGTTAAGCTTAGTTTTAAGTTGGGCAGTATGTCTTTGCAATAAGAGAAGGAACCATATCTTAGGAATCTTAATGGATGGCTAAAGTATTTAGTTTATAAGTTAGGTTAAGCTTAGTTGTAAGTTGGGCTATATTCCCCTGCAATAAGTGAAGAAACCATATCTTAGGAATCTCATTGGATCGCTAAAGTATTTAGTTTTTAAGTTAGGTTAAGTTTAGTTTTAAGTTGGGCAGTGTGCCCCTTCCATATCAGAAGAAACCATATCTTAGGAATCTCAATGGATAGCTAGATTTACTAGTTTATAAGTTAGGTTAAGCTTAGTTTTAAGGTGTGCAGTATGTCTCTGCAATAAGAGAAGAAACTATATCTCAGGAATCACAATGGATCGCTAAAGGATCTAGTTTATAAGTTAGGTTATGCTTAGTTTTAAGGCGGGCAGTATGTCTCTGCAATAAGAGAAGAAACTATATCTCAGGAATCCCAATGGATCGCTAAAGGATCTAGTTTATAAGTTAGGTTAAGCCTAGTTTTAAGTTGGGCTGTATGCCACAGCAATAAGAGAAGTAACCATATCTTAAGAATCTCAATGGATCGCTAAAGTATCTAGTTTATAAGTTAGGGTAATCTTAGTTGTATGTTGGGCAGTATGCCCCATCCATATCAGAAGAAACCATATCTTAGGAATCTCAATGGATCGCTAAAGTATCTAGTTTATAAGTTAGGTTAAGCTTAGTTTTAAGTTGGGCAATAAGCCCCTTCCATACCAGAAGAAACCATATATTACGAATTTCAATGGATCGTTAAAGTATCTAGTTTATAAGTTATTTTAAGCTTAGTTGTAAGTTGGGCAGTATGCTCCTGCCATATAAGAAGAAACTATATCTTAGGAATTTCAATGGATGGATAATGTATCTAGTTTGTAAGTTAGGTTAGCTTAGTTGAATGTTGGGCAAGTGTGCCCCTGCCATATAAGAAGAAGCCATATCTTAGGAATTTAATGGATGGCTAATGTATCTAGTTTGTAAGTTAGGTTAGCTTAGTTTGTAAGTTGGGCAGTATGCCCCTTCCATATCAGAAGAAACCATATATTAGGAATTTCAATGGATCGCTAAAGGATCTAGTTTATAAGTTAGGTTAAGCTTAGTTTTAAGTTGGGCAGTGTGCCCCTTCCATATCAGAAGAAACCATATCTTAGGAATCTCAATGGATAGCTAGATTTACTAGTTTATAAGTTATTTTAAGCTTAGTTTTAAGGTGTGCAGTATGTCTCTGCAATAAGAGAAGAAACTATATCTCAGGAATCCCAATGGATCGCTAAAGGATCTAGTTTATAAGTTAGGTTAAGCCTAATTTTAAGTTGGGCTGTATGCCACAGCAATAAGAGAAGTAACCATATCTTAAGAATCTCAATGGATCGCTAAAGTATCTAGTTTATAAGTTAGGGTAATCTTAGTTGTATGTTGGGCAGTATGCCCCATCCATATCAGAAGAAACCATATCTTAGGAATCTCAATGGATCGCTAAAGTATCTAGTTTATAAGTTAGGTTAAGCTTAGTTTTAAGTTGGGCAGTAAGCCCCTTCCATACCAGAAGAAACCATATATTACGAATTTCAATGGATCGTTAAAGTATCTAGTTTATAAGTTATTTTAAGCTTAGTTGTAAGTTGGGCAGTATGCTCCTGCCATATAAGAAGAAACTATATCTTAGGAATTTCAATGGATGGATAATGTATCTAGTTTGTAAGTTAGGTTAGCTTAGTTGAATGTTGGGCAAGTGTGCCCCTGCCATATAAGAAGAAGCCATATCTTAGGAATTTAATGGATGGCTAATGTATCTAGTTTGTAAGTTAGGTTAGCTTAGT
This sequence comes from Rhodnius prolixus, assembly GCF_049639745.1. Classification (NCBI taxonomy): domain Eukaryota; kingdom Metazoa; phylum Arthropoda; class Insecta; order Hemiptera; family Reduviidae; genus Rhodnius; species Rhodnius prolixus. Next base: position 3,711,314 of record NW_027411583.1, on the reverse strand, counting down.
TTTATGTTGTGCTGTATGCCCCTGTAATAAGAGAAGAAACCATATCTTAGGAATCTCAATGGATCGCTAAAGTATCTAGTTTATAAGTTAGGTTAAGCTTAGTTTTAAGTTGGGCAGTGTGCCCCTTCCATATCAGAAGAAACCATATCTTAGGAATCACAATGGATCGCTAAAGTATCTAGTTTATAAGTTAGGTTAAGGTTAGTTTTAAGTTGGGCAGTATACCCCTGCAATATGAGAAAAAACCATATCTTAGGAATCTCAATGGATCGCTAAAGTATCTAGTTTATAAGTTTGGTTAAGCTTAGTTTTAAGTTGGGCAGTATGCCCCAGCAATATGAGAAGAAACCATATCTTAGGAATCTCAATGGATCGCTAAAGTATCTAGTTTTTAAGTTAGCTTGAGCTTAGTTTTAAGGTGGGCAGTATGCCCCTGCAATAAGAGAAGAAACCATATCTTGGGAATCTCAATGGATCGCTTACTACTTAGTGTTTAAGTACTTAGTATTAGGTAATTAAGTATGTAAGTGTTTAGTTTATAAGTTAGCATAGTTGTCAGTTGGGCAGTTAGCCTCCGCTATATCAGAAGAAACATATCTTAGGAATCTCAATGGATCGCTTCAGTATTTAGTATTTAAGTTTTTAGTATGTAAGTACTTAGTTTATGAGTTAGCTCAGTTGTAAATTGGGCAGTTTGCCCCCGCTACATTAGAAGAAACCTGTCTTAGGAATCTCAATGATGCCTTTAGTAATTAGTTTGGAAAATGCATCTGCCATATAAGAAGAAACCATGCCTTAGTAATCACAATGGATCTCATAAGTATTTTGTATTAATTATATAAGTACTTTGTTTATAATTTAGCTTAGTTGTAATTTGGACAGTATGCCCCTGCCATTCTATGGCGGGATATTATCTTTTTATGCTTCAGGATATGACGTGATTCTCTGGAGAGCACAGCTTTCCCCAGGCAACAGGTAGTTCTCGGGAGTCTGATTGTTTCTGCATTAATAGCTTCGCAGTCAATCGGGAATCTTTAGGGGTTTTATTAGTTATAATTGGTTCACTTACTTTTACAAATTTCTATCATAATCTTGCGTTTTAATAATAATTATAATTCCATTTATTTTACATTTTCATATTCTATTAATATGGTGTAATTAACAGCATGATAATAATGCATGAAAAAATTAAATCATTTCACTAATTGCATGTGCACTAATCACTTAAATGAATACTTAGAATTATAATTATTTAAAACATTTTAGTGGTAACTATTAATGTTTTTCTTCGGCTTTTTAAGGCCAACTGTGAATCAATTGTACAGACCTATAAAATATTGTATTAGATTTATTTCGTATACACATTCTGCACAACACTTCGTGACAAAAAACACTAGCTCCGATTTTACACATTACACGATTCAGTTTTTTTAATTTGTTGTTTCTAGGTTGTTTTGTTAAATTTCAGGCTGAGGTTTTAGTTGTTAATTGTCTTCCAGTTGTTTCTTGAATTTCATTTTCTTTGTTTGTTTTCTTCAAGTCTGTATCTTTTTGTAAGTCCAATTACCCACAAGTCCAAAAACCCTTTTTTTCCGAACGCCTTTCTGATTATCCCTCCCTATTTCCCTAATTGCCCTATCCTATACATAACCTAGAAATCTAGGTTTACGTCATTCTAGTCACTGGTCTATGCAGACAGATCTCCCAGAATTTCCCTCAGTCACTAAATGATTTATTAACCCTATTCCCTTATCCTCCAATTTACCCCAAATCCATTTTTCCGAACTCCATTATCTGGAGTTCTAAGTAACCCTACGCCTGCTTAAAAGACCAACTAGAATACGGATGTGGGTAGAAAGGCGTTCTTTGGGGAGCGAAAACTGATCTCTACCTCCTCGAGGTGCTCCCCGGGCAACTACTCCCGGGAGTAGGCTAACAGAGACAGTACACTTTTCAAACCTATTAAATTAAAATTTTTTCCAAATTTAATTAACCTTTATAAATACAAAGATGTTCATTAACTATAACACCTCCCGCATGGGGGAAGTGGACTAGCCACTTCTTCAGGGAACTTGGCGTCCCTGCGGTAACCCTAGCTCTAACAACACGAACAATACACGTTCACCAAAATTTACGCGACGTATTGACTTGTGGGTAACAAAGCGAAATGTTTATTCTCTATAACTGGATAGGATCAGTCTAAAAAAGAATGCACAAGTTAAATGGTTTTTAACGACATTCCTAATGTAAGGTGAAAGTGAAAATAGAGAGGGAGCAAAAAAGAAAACTCTTCAACTCTTCTTGAAAATTGGAATATATTTTACATAACAAATAACTACAATAATGGTTGTTTTCAAGTAAAATATGGCGTCTATCAAATTCGGTTTTGTCACTAAATGTTTACATTATTTTCTAAAAATTAGAAGTTAGTATCTATAGCATGTAAAATATTTGAAACCACATTAGCTGCAGGTAATAAGTAAATGGGTAAGGTCTCTATTTATTTTTAAGTCTTTCAACTGTTTAGCTTACAGAGCGATGAGGATGTGTACAAATTTGTACACATTTAAATTGGACATTTCTGACGAATTGTTTTTTTCTTGAAAAAACATACTTGCTGTTAGATACGTACTTGAAATCTCCCTTCTACAAACCACAAGAACTCATCACTTTTAATCATAATATGATAATTAAAGTATTCTTTGAGGAACGTTCAGAGTAGGACCCTAAATTATTCCAAAGTTCGATTTTTATTTTTTTTCAAAGAACTGGGAAGGATTTTAATAATTTGTTTCCTTATTCTAAAAAGATTTAAAAATCTGAATAAAGAAATTAGTGTTGAGAGATATATTACACTATTTTCCAGTTTCCCAAAGTGAGCTACGTTCTCTTGAAAAATTGAACCATATGCCACATTTCTTCAGCTGAAAAAGTCGGGATCACAAAATATTTTTATTGTGCATTACCGTTTTTACTGCGTACATTTTTATATTCAAAATTATAAGGAAAACAAACAAAAAGAATTCCTTGTGTCTGACAGCTTGTGAATTGTAGTAAAAATTAGTAGAAAAATACTCTTTTAAATATTTTCTAAAACTAATAATATCAAGTAGTTTTAAGGAAATTAAGGCTTGTAATAGATACATTTTATTCTTTTGAAATTAATTAATAAAAATTGGGCAGCATTAATTAATATTCACAATACTGTTACTAAATAGAATAATTTGTATTATACATATATTTGTCAAATATTTAAATAAAATTGACAAAAAAAAAGGATTATAAGGAGAAAACAGCTTCTGGGCACTTCTACGTTCTGAATCAAAAGTTGATATTTTGGCCATGTTTTGAAAGTTAAAGCTTTTTTCCAGTTTGCAGAGCACTCCAGTGGTGACATTTGGAAACTTAGATGTTTGCAATAACCTTCCACTTTTATCAGTATTTATTTAGTTGGTGCGTAATGCCGGAGCAATTTGTTCAGTCTGTGTTATTATTTTTTTATTTGATTTTTGGATATCACAATAACAAAGTATCATTAGTCCAGTGTGATTCATCAGGTGCATGTATTTCTTTGAAAGCTGCAGGAGTGAAGAATTTTGTTGATGGCAAAACTTTCCTAATAAAGTTTTATTATTAAAATATTTCTATTATTATTGGATGGATACAGGGTATGCAATATAAATAAACCACTGCTTTTAAAAGATCTGTGGATTTTATCACAAACTTCTCTTCAGTGTTGAATTTTTATATATGCTGTTGCCAGAAAAATCTTTTAAAAAAATCAATGATTTTCTTGTTATTCTCTGGTTCTATTGTATCATTCATCATGAAATTTTGAGAGGTTTTAGTGATCAGTGGTTAACAATAAAAGGTAACAGAATCACTTTCAGAAACTCCTGATAAAGGCCTAGGAATAATTAAAAAAAAAAAACTCATTTATTTTTTGAGAATCTTCTTAATTATTTAGGTTTTAGAGAAGATCTTACTTTTGGTTTTACACTATTGATCTGTGGATGGTATGGTTGCAAACCAGTGTGATCCATGTGTTGCTAGCTTTCCTTGGAAAGCTGAAGCATTAAGGAAGAATTATATTCATGGGGAAACTTTTCTTGAAATAAGGTTTGTTTTATAATAATAATAATTTGGCTTTTTAAAATAAGTATAATATAAATTTTTAGGTAGAACTTATTATTCGTGAGGTGGAGGTAACAACAGATCACAGATTTATAGCGGTAAGAAATTACTTTTTAATTAAAAATGATTCTGTAAGAATATTAATTTAAGAATTGTAAATAAAATATATCGATAATTTTGAAGGTGTGGTTGTTGAGTTACTGGTTAAAACGAGCGAGAAAAATGGCATTGTAATATAAATGACTTTACCGAAGGATTCGCAAGATTAAACTAATGCTAAAGGTGGCAGGGGTTATGCTAAAGTAATCCAAACAGGGTATGTAGTTATAAAATATTCAAATAATTAAAATTCTTATTATGAATGAATGATGTATATTTACAAAATATATGAAAATACATAAACAGAAAAGTAATACTTATTACAAAATAATATTCAACTACAAATAAATTCAATTATAAACAATGTAAAAAAAATAATAAAAGTAAACTATTCAAAAAAATAACTTTTCAATAAAATAAAATTTCGCATCATAGACAATGGCTCGTAGGCCGTCTGTCGAGTAGTTCCATTTAACTAAGTTTTTAAGTATAAGTTTGAAAGTGGATGATGTATGTAAACTAAAAGAATAATAATGAGCACAACAAACGATGAGGGGCTAAACAATATAATAATAATGTTATAATTGCGTATTATTAATTTTTTTTTTTTTTATTTATATATTAATTATTATAATTATATTCAGAGCATAACATTTTCCTGTACCGATATGCATCGCGGATATATTTATATAAATTATATAAGCTATTGACATTATCATTTCCATTTAATATATCAACATATTCCTGACACTCCATTCTCTTTTTCCCAAAAAACCGTAACCTGAACTCATTAAGTACAGGGCATACTGATATAAAATGGTAGGTGTCCTCGTTCACATTCAAGTTACAGAGGGTTACTTATTATTATAGAATATTTTCTATAACGTTTAATTGTTTAGATTAGTAAATCACAAAATTAATTGATCAGTTATTTGAAGAGCTTCTTCGCCTTCAAGATTTCATTATTATAAGGGTTGCACTTGTTCCTTACTAGCAATAGTAACATTCATTGATGCAAAATTGTACGGTACGAAATTAAAGCGGATTGTGGGGTGAAACTGATCACTGATTTGGTAGCTCACTAATCTGAATAGGATGTTCAGATATTTGCAATGTTTTATGAGCCATAGAGAGAAGAAATACATTACATAAAGACACTTAACATGGTAGGCTCTCTTTACAAAATGATAAATCAAATATTAACTTGAAAATTCAAATACTTAATTACGCAACGAAAAAATAAGTATTGAGTTGTTAAGTAAGTGTTAAAATAAATTTAAATAATCTGTATAAATAAAAACTGAAATAAAAAATATCAATAAAATTAACTAAACTTATTAATAGCATTAAATAATTTATACAATTCAGTTTTAAATTTTGCTATTGTAGTACTATAGGTTAATGTTGGAGGTAAAGATATCCATCATAAAGAGGACTGAATAAGAAATGAATTTTTGCAACTAACGGTTCTCAATAGAGAAAGAATTAAGTATCAACTTCTGTGCTGTTTCTAAGAACTAATCTCATGAATATCAAATAAATGTTACAGGTGTTTATTCCTGAAGAGCATTACAAGAAGTTGTTACCTAGGAAATACTTGCTTAAGTACTTCACACATAGCCAACGAAGAACGATGAAGTGAAGGGTAATATGTTCATGTCTATTTTAATTCCAAATATAAAGGACGTAGAAATTATGAGACCTTAGCAATTTTAAATTCAGCTCTGCAGGTTATCATTATACATCAGCGAACAGTAATCAAGGTAAGGAAATATGGTTGCGACGAACTGTTTACGTAGTGAAATATACAGAATGTTTTAAATATATTTTATTTGGTACAACGTTTTTGGAATTTTTTTAGAAAGGATATTAACCGGATTATTCCACGATGTGTTGTAATTGTGACACCCTAACATTTTGCTGATATGACGTATGGAATAGGGTTCTGATCTGCAGTAATGTTTAAAATGGAATCAGTAGTTAACTATTGTTCTGGCTCTTGTAACAATCAGGGTTTTGGTTTTTAGAAATATTAAACATAATGTGGATGGTTTTATAACTTATTAGATTTGCTGTTGGAATATGTTGTCGGGTCGTTCTTAACCTCTATGTATGTTTTTGTCGATGAAGTCTTCCATCTTTTTGTAAATATAGTGTGAACTACATTAAAATTAACTATATAATCTGAACTGAGTTGCCTATGCCCGCTTTGTCAATTCGTGATTATTGTCTTCTTTTGTGATTTAGTTTTTTTGTGGTTCCTGATTGTTTAGTTCTATGTCTTCAGTTTAGTATGTGTATTTTTGATAATTTCAGCCGCTAAATGTTCGCGTACTTTTTTTATCATGAAGTAATTTTACTGCCATTCCTGCGTCGATCGTTAGATGCTCTATGTTTTTGATGTGGTTATAATTTTTGATATAATATTTAATATACATAAGTTCTTTTTCTTGATTAAATGTGAATGTTCAAACTCAAAGAAGAATATCCTAGCTTGTTTTTTGATTGTCATAAAATTATCTTTTAATATTTGCCTTCCGACCGTCGAGGTGAACACATCTCCCTAACCATAACCCATGACATATTATCAAGATTATATATGGGGAGAGAGGTGTTTTGACTACATATTTTTGGGGCGAAAAGCGACGCTGATCCCTCCTCACAAGGGCGACTCTGCAGTCGTACTGAGGAGAAGATGTTTGACAGTCGTATGTTATATACGCAGTTCAAGTGCTCCCTGGTGGCAAACATATGAACTAACTTTTCTTTACATAGCTAACAAGTCTAGTAAGTGCTGCTTACCTGGTGGCAAATATGTGAACAATTTTTTCTTTTTTACTTTTTACTGATGCAATTTTTTCTACTTTTTTTACTTTTTCTGTTTTTACCTCTTCCTGTCGCCATTTTTTCGAACTGCTATTACTTTACTTTATTTTTTTTTGTTTAATGTGAACGGAATTTTTAGTTTTATACATACCTGTACATTACTTTATTTGCCTCTTATTATTTTTACTCTTTTTTAACTTTGTTTTTATAAAAATAAGAAGACTATGGGAAAAGAGAAAATACATAATGTTTTTAATAATTTATAAATAATTCTTTATTTTGCTACCACTTATACATTTTTTTTTCTTATTCGTACTACAAAAACATTTTAAATTCAATTTCATCTTTTAGGTAATGATTAAAAAATTTACAATTAATTAATTGTAATTTAAAATTATTTACATTATAAAATTAAAATTTACATTACATTTTCAACATCATATATACTTTTTACAAATAATCGACTGAATAATAAAAGAATTGGAAGAGTGCAGTTGGATAGTTGTTTTTCAATTTCTTTTTCATTTTGACTTAATTCGATGAACATTTTTTGCAGGAAGCACTCCAGTTTCGCCTGTTTCAACTCTGGAAAATGACATTATACAATGAGATAGACTGTTTACTGAATGATCCTATAAATAAAACTCAACCTCCTTGAAAATCAATGTTAATTTGTGTAGGTTTAAACAAAAATAATTATTTCCTAGGATTTACGGATGGATGGATGAGAACCATCTAATAAGTATTACCAATGTGCTGCTGAATGTATAAAATGTAATCACATCACCTTTCTGTGCTGTAAGCCGGCAAAAAATTAGAAAAGTCGATGGGTAAAAGCAACTGGAAATTAATATAATTAATTCGTAAGTTAATAATTTTAACTAAATTCACACCTTATGTTGGACTGCAGAAATGAGAGCCTTTTTAAGTTGAAGTAAAATCTGGTTAATCTTACATTAGCCCTCGGAGTTGTGGCCTATTTATTTTGATTGCATGCATTGTATAGCAAATGTTACCATTTACGAGTACTTTCAAATAATTCATTGTTAGTTCCCGCACACGCTAGCGCCTATTTAGTTTGAGTTTAGTTCCCGCTACAGTGCCGAGCCTTATCTTTCCTTTTTTTAACTTCATTTGACATGTTATTGTTCACAGTTTTTACTCTCTTGAGGGCATGAATGTTGTCTGAGTGAGGAAGGCCACATGAAAGTTTTGAGATTTTGTATGGGATGTTGGTTTAATTAGTAATAGATAGGTGAGTCCACAAAGAAATGAACTGATAAAACAAAGCCGTGCGATAGATGAGTAGGGATGGCTGTGCAGTCTATAATCTGTAGTCAGAAGGGTTCTATTTTTATCCAGTGCTTTCAATAGCTTTGCCAAGAATGCTCAGCTTTCTTGTGGAAATGATTACCTCTATGGACCCTTCTTTACATCCAGCAGCACGCCGTTATTAGGTGATTCTCATCAATTCTATTCTGGGGTACAAAGAAGTTAAGGTATACAGTCCACTTGCCACGCAGCCTTCTTCAGGGACTTCTTCAGGTAATCTTATCTATTATTTCATACATTATCAGTATTGCAACATAAACTAAAAGCTACTTCCTCATAAATAATCTTTCCCTTTTAATCGGAATAAGTAATGTTTTAATTTGTATAAAATTTTATTTGATAAATTGGCGAATTCTGTAGCATTTTCAATCAAATAACTGTATTCTTTAGCCAGGTTAACCTTTACGAAATTAATCTCGCTGTATCTGATCTATTATTTAAAAATACATTTTCTTTGAAAAATTACAATTTTGTTAGAAAAAGTTAATGTTTAAACCACATAAAAATGACGTTATTTCTCCCAATAGAAAGTGATGTATTTTATTATTGACAAGAATTCATTTATATTAATCAAAAAATGTTGCAGTTCTTAAACAGTTACTTAAATTTAATATCAGTCCTGTATCTTTAATCATTGAGCAAAATTATTCACCCAAATTAAACTTTTTTTCAAAAATATTACTATTTTTTAATTAAACCATACTCTTTTAACTTAAATTTCATGGAAAAAGGTTCAATTTTAGTCAAGAAAGGTAGCATTAGAGTGTTCCAAAATTAAAATTTGTGTTACAAACGAGTTAACCCATTGCCAATTAACCTGGTAGTTCTAATTTTGGTTGGAGAAAAGGATAAAATTTGATTGAAATATTCAACGTTAAACTTAAATTCGTAGGCTGCAGCATTTTCTAAAATTGACTAAGAAAACTATTATTCCCCAAATGAAACCTATTTTTCTCTGAATATTAATTTCGTTGTAAGTATTTGATTTGTTAGAAAGTGGTAATATTCAGGTGTAAAATAGTAATATAATGTATAATACAAGTTTAGTACAAAACTAAAATTACATCGTAGGAGTGGGTCAGGTTCAAATAATATTCTTTTTTTTACTAAATTTACTATTTTTACAATGCGTCGTGTTCATTCAAAAATCTGATCATATCTGTTTACAAGATTTAAACTTAAATTTTTATTTTGAATCATTTAATTCATTTTTTTAATTCCTGTAAGATAACGTTTCTCTTTAAAAATGGTTGAGTGTTAATTTGTAGTATCTTTAGGTAGAACGCTTTATAATTCAAGATTAACTGTTATAAACACTTTATTTCATTGAATAATGATGCTTTTCAGATTGAAACAGCCAATACTGGGAGTACTTCCTGCAAAACTGTTCATCAAATGAAGTTAAAATGAAAAAGACGTGGAGATGACATCCTCCGAACGGAAATATAAAATAACTTATGAATCACCTTCTAAAAAATGTATTATTTAGTTGTATAATATGTAAGTTTATGTCACAATATAATTAATTATATGAAACTTTTACATTTGTAAAGATAATGTATAGCTTGGATGAGAATAAAGAAAACACTTGAATTAAAAAAAATTCTATTTATTTGAATACCTACTTTTTTTACACAGACTTAATATTTATATTCTATTATTGTACAAATAAAACAGTAAAAATTATTAAAAAAGCCAAAAGAAGTGCTAAAAAATAATAAAAACTAAAAAAAAAAAAACATCAAAAATAAAAAATTAGTTCAAGAAAAATCCGGCAGAGAACGCAAAATATCGAAAAAGATAAAAAATTTAAAAATTAGTTCTAAAAAAATGCGTAAGAGTACGCCAAACATCAAAAAAGTTAATAAAAAATTAGTTCTAAAAAAATCCGTCGGGAGGGCGCCACAAAACGCAAGTTTAGCAGTTTGTTTACATATGTAAACAACTTTTACAGTTATTAGTTCTAAAAATGACCACCAGATTTCACAGCTGTCACCTCTAGTATATATACGTAAACATAAACAAATTTTCTTCAGTACGACTTGAGTGATGCAGGGGGTTATATCGCTCTCGCTCGTCACTCCAAAAACATGGATATCATGTTGCTACCTCTCTCACAAAGAATTCATGATGGTAGTGTAATGGTTATGAAGATGTTGTCGCTTCGACGGTCGGAAGGCAACTATTCTCCCCACCCTACCCCACCCCCGCGACGAACTTTCTTATATACCTTCTGGAAACCATATCACCATAGCAACGCGTCCCGTCACCATGACAAACAACAAACATTCAGCAAAATGCCGCTAGATCGCTCCCATTCCCTCTTTTACCATGCTTAAGACTCTCATGACTTCCACACATTAACCATGCTAACCACTCTCATGACTTCTTCATATTCAACCATGCTAACGACTCTCACGACTTCCAAACATTTAGCCATGCTAACCACTCTCATGACTTCCAAACATTTAGCCATGCTAACGACTCTCATGACTTCCAAACATTTAACCATGTCAACGACTCTCACGACATATATACCACCTTGCACTCCTATCTAACCATACTAACCACTCACATGACTTCCTCATATTTAATCATGCTGACTACTCTCATGACTGATACGGTACTTCCTTACACTCCCATTTAACCATGCCAACCACTCTCACGACACATATATGACCTTGCATTCACTTTTAATAATGCTGAGACTCTCATGACTGATACGGTACTTCCTTACACTCCCATTTAACCATGCCAACCACTCTCATGACACATATATGACCTTGCATTCACTTTTAATAATGCTGGAGACTCTCATGACTTATATATTTCTAACTCGCCCACACATTTAACCATGCTAACGACTCTCATGTCTTTTTATACTTAACCATGCCAACGACTCTCATGATTTATTTATTACTACCTTGCACTCTAATTTAAACCAAGCTGGCGACTCTCATAACATATATTCCTAACTCGTGCAAACATTTAACCATGCTAACAACTCCCATGACTTTTTATACTTAACCATGTTGGCGACTCTCATGATTTATTTATTACTACCTTGCACTCTAATTTAACCATGCTGGCGACTCTCATGACTTATACAGCACTACCTTACACTCACGTTTAACCATCATGGTAACTTTCTAGACCTTTGCTCTTACCCACTCTGAACACCCTGTTGAACTAGTCCAAATTTTCATATTTGAGGATCAGCCCTTGTACAACAGCCCTGCTGGACAGTTTTAATCCCTGCAATTTTGAAATGTCAATAATAGTATCTATTTTTTTCCCACTACAAAGTGCACATTAATAATGGCTTAAGCCATGACAGTACATAATAAACCACTGTATTAAATAAAAAATAATAAAACAAATAATCAATAATTAATGGAAGAAAGAATAAGCATGGGTTACATTTTTTTGTAGCTGTAATGAAATGAAAAAAATGAAGGATATTGACTTAGGAAACAATTAGGGCTTACAAAATAGAATAAAAATGAAAGAAACATCAAAGACTCAAAAAACTTGATTTATTTTGTACTTAATTGCAAATACAACATATAATCTAGTAATATGCTAATTTTTCAAGAATATTTATGAAAATGGTTTAAAAATTATTAGCTAAACTGTGGTTCTAAGTTATTGAAAAATGATACAGAATTAATGTGCACGTTTTATGTCGAATCTTTCCATCAAATTAAATCCTTCTTTCGACTATTTTTTTTTTTTTTTTTTTTTTTTTTTTTTGCGCATCAACAGCTGAGGTTATTAGCGCCCGGAGCTTTTTCCAGTGCACTGCCGGCCTCCGGACAGTGTTCTCTCGTTACAGACAACACTGTCCATCACCGGACAGTGAGCTGTAAGAAGCTCCTAGGAAGAGAAAATCTAAGGGTCAGCTGCTATTTCGACTATTAAAATTATTTTTATTCAGATTCAAAGGAAAAGATTTTAATTATATGAAAAAAAAAGTTTTGGTATGTTTTATTACTTTGAACCTATTAAATAATAGATAAATACTACCTGAAGAACAGTTCCACTGATGGAGTGATGTAGATTCCCTTGTTCAGTTTATTATCAGAAACAGAACGGATGCGAATCACCTTATATTTACGGTCTTGCTGCTGGAATTAAAGAAGAGTCCTTAAAATGATCATGTCATGTGAAAGTCGAGCTTAACGGGCTGTAAGTTGACAAAAGAACGAAAATGCCCAAGGATGAAAGCACTGGATAAAAGAAAGAATACTACATTAAACCCTCAGTGGATAATTCGAATTCAATCCTAACTATTGTAATTACAAGTACTAACAAACCTTTTTTACATATAATGTACATATTTTATACATATAATTTAGCTACCTTTGTTACCAAAAGAAAGGAAACCATAGAAATAAACCGTACATCCAGTAATAATAATCAACCAAAAAATGTAAACACTCAAAAAAAAGAAGTTCACTAAAATCCCACTTTCTTTTGAGGAGTTCATTTGTAAAATAAGGTAGTATTATTTTTCAAATAACATCTCAAAACATGCTTATTTATATCACTAAGCATTGACAATTATTATTACCTGAATTTACAATGCATCGTTGACTTTGTCCTTCTTAGTACCTGTTGAATCCCCCACAGGTTCTGCACTTTCATTCATTATCAGCCATGATTAATCAGTTTAAATATGGAATGGATTGTGAATTCTACCTCAACCATTTTTCCAATTCACACTTGCTGACTGAGTGAATGAGGTTACATACGTGGTTACAACATATCACATGGTGTGTTTGTGTGTGTGTTAATTAATGAGCTATCTAACATTTTTTGAAAAATAGTGAAATAAAATTAAGGAAACCTAGTATGTATTTCAGTCTTGCATATTTTTGTTGCATTATGTTTTTAAATTGTATTTTACATGAGGGGGCCGCCTTTGGTAAGCACAAACACTGAATACCCAAGTTCAGGTGTTCTGGGAATTATTTGATACCAAATACATTACAATAAACATTAATATTAAAAACATAAATAAACATTAACCCTTTACAGGTAATTTTACAATAAAAAGGAGTTATTCTCTTATAATATTTTGTAGGTTATCCAATAACGATATTATTAATAATAATGCTAACAAAATAAGGTGTCCCAACCAGAAACCTTTCTAGAATAATTGAGCCTATTATATTATTGATTATTGGCATCTATTGATGATACATTGAGGGTGGGAATTACAATTCAGGGTACTAAGATTTAAGATTGGGATATGCAGATGAGTTGGTGTTATTGCTACCGAACTGGTATTCTCTTTCAAAAAAAAGAATAAATTCCCTATCTGACTACTGCGATATGTGGAACTTAGTCGACGTAAATTAAAGTATTCAGGAAAGAGAAAAGGTTAGCCAGAAGAGAAAAGTGGCATAAAAAGGAAGCGATTGAGGTTCTTTCCCATAAGTAATTGAGTGTCACGCTACCATCTATACTATCTTTGGAACAGCATTTTCAAAAGGAAGTGGAGTGCGCGAAATTTGCTTTGAATACTTTTAACAAATAAATAGCACAGAAAAATATCGTTTGGTTCTGAATTAAGTGTATTCAAGGCAATTCCAAGTGCAGTTTTGTATTTTTTGTCAAAAATTAACCGTCTTGACATTGAAATCATAGTCTTGGAAATGTAATTAATTTTATATATCAATTAGATAACGTGTAACATATGTCGTTTTAATTGGGAATCAAGAAATGTAATAAGAACAAATTGGACAAGGGAAGTTTAGCACACTGCAAGTGAGAAGACTTCCAAGTAAAACTCTTGCGTTTAATATAAATTGATTATTTTCATTGTATTTAGCGCTCTCTAAATTAAATTTTTGGTTTTTTGTTTTTATTGCTAAAAAATTTTTGCGTTTCTGAATATATCATTATCTCGATTAATATCGAGGGCAGACAAAAATGGTTTAACAGACAAACATTTTCGGGGATTATTTTGACAATCTGCCTAGACGCAGCTAAACCACTGCTGATTGAGGGGATCTTAACAAGTTTAAAAGTATCAACTCCTCAGTGCATCACAAACCATTGGACTCTTTACAGATCCAATGGCTGCAAATGCTAAAATTTGAGGTATTTTTTTTGGTACTGGCTCTGTTAGCCTGCTCATAAGAGCAGTTTACCGGGGGGCACCACGAGGAGGTAGAGCTCAGATTTCTGCCCCCCAAAAAATATACCATTCATGCCTAACGCGAAATTATTCAGGGGATTTTGGCATGAATGGCAGAATAAGGGATAAGTCGCGTTTGGGAATTTATAGAAAGGGAGGACACAACAACCAAGAATACAACCAACAAACAACTGAAAAGACAAAACAACAAAAGACAACAACAAAAAACAATAGAATAAAACACCTGAAAAGTAAAATACATACATAATACATATATTATAAATAATATATAAATATACATAATATAAATATACATAATGTAAATATAAAAAGATATCTGAGATAATCATGCAGAGAAAGCGAAGATGCTTAGTAACATGCAGAATGGACTGACCGACTCTGCTCTACTTGGACTTGAAGTTCCGAAGAAGGATATTAATAGTGGTCATATTAACGATCAATATAATTATAATTCCAGTTACTTTAATAAAATGACTAGTGTCATTTTGTCATGCACTAATAATAATCATGCACTAATGTTGATGAAGTTGATGATGTAGCTGGTTGATTGGTACCTGAAAACCCTAACTAAAAAGCAAAGTCCGAACTTTAATTTTGTATTTATTTACATGCTAACTAATATGATGTCCACCTGAAAACCCTAACTGAAAAGCAAATTCTAAACATTAATTTTGATATTACTTTAAAAACTAACTAATGTATACGTTGTCCACATCCTTCCTCTTGAAGTCCCTAACATGCCCTAATAATTGGGATTATAATTATTTATTATTTAAATCGGTAGTTGGACGTAAAGTTATCCGGAAATAATAGGCATTAATTTACTTTATTTAGATCGGAGAACATTAATTTTGATGCGAAGTTTGACCAAAATTTAGAATAAAAAGAACTTGAAAATGGAGATCTTAGTGTGTCGCTCGCTCTAGGAGAGCGACACACTAATCGCGCCAGACGCGTCAGCAATATGCCACTAAGAATTCCCCAGTCTACCTTATACTGCTGTAGGTTGGGATATGTAACAATATCTTGCAGTTACATATCCATCGATGTGGCCTGCTGCGTCGTCCAGGTTGTTAGTGGAGTGGAGATAGAGGTCTGGTCAATTGACAGTCGTCTGGTGCACCGCATGAGAAGGACAGCGAAGCAGAAGGATAGAACGGAGGATAGCGTTTCTCCTTGAGCTCCTCATAAGAGTAGATGTAAAACGCAAACTATATCGCATGAAATGGCGGAATTTGGAAAACTTACCAATTGGGGAAAAAATATTAAAAACATTTCCGAACAATCACTCCCGGAACTTTAACACTCCCGGCCTGAAAACACAAAAAGTTAATGAAATGCTCCCCAATGGGGGGAGGAAGTGGTTTGTGTTATGTCTGTATATGTCAAGTTCTACTGTTATGCAGTGTGCATGGTCTTCTGAGCTGGGGTATCCGTGGGGTCGCTACTCCCCAGGTGACAGCATGCATCTGTCACCTCCTGCGGTATTCCCGGCAATATTACCTAAATTATGACGAAAAAATGCCAGAATCAACAGTTTTGGGCACAAAAGAAATACTGATAAATGAAGAATGATTAATTTTTAATCAACACGGAGGGCAAAAGTTGGTTCAAAACAGTATAGTGACTGCAAGAGCCTAGAAACCTCTAAAGTGTTCTTAGCAGCAATCATTGGCAGCCCAGGTAAACTTACAGGTCAGGACATCCGACCAGTACCAAGTCAAATACATATACTTAGTAGCAATTTAGGGATCAGGTCGAACATAAATAGGTTTAATTTTCACCTATTCAGTCTTAGTTTGAAATAAGAAGAGCTACTAAAAGCACTTAGATAATAAATTACCAAGGCCATCACAAAATGAAGTAAAATAGAACAATAAGAATATTGCATACTAACTCATTCAGCTGTAATTAAATATGCAATGAAAAAAAAATCAAACCTAAGTATCGCTGCAACAATTGCACTGAGTTTTGTCTATGAACTTCCAAATATCTCTCTAATACCCACTAACCCCTAATCATTATACAATTCATTAGAAGACTTGCTAGAAGTGACAAATCAAAAAAATGTGAAACGATTATCTCAACATGACACGCAGACAGAGAGCAATATTTAGCTAACAGGGATGTAAATCTGCCGCCTTGAATACGGGCATTAATAAAGCGTTCTTTGTATAGAACAAAATAGGAACTTTCACAATAAATGTTCCCAATGCAGAAACCATAAAGTTAGAAATACTATATAAACTCAAACTCCAAATCACAACACATATTATTATATTAGGACACTTCAGGAAAAAAAACAAGAATTACGTATTGCATATTCTGGAGCAGCTAGTCTTGCGAGTGTGTGCGTCTGGCTTTCAGTTGGAATCTGTAGAGATCTCTACAGACTGAATAAACAGGGCCAATCTAACACAAACATTAGTAATGATCTTTTTTTCACTTACTAAAACCAAAATCGATAATCACAATCAGACTAAGGCATTACCAATTCTCTTAAATTAAAACTTAACAGCATTTTCCCTATATGCCTTCTCACGCCGGGTCTATAAGAACACGAACTTACGCGGAATACGGAACGGAAGATCGCAGAACGGCGTAAAACGGTTTAGTTGCAGGCAGCCTTTACGATCGACAAAAACACCGACGATAAACGTATTCGAAATTATTAGAAGCGTCACGACGATATCGAAACCGACAGCAACTATTCGAACGTTAGGGAACCGCCGTTTTCCCTGAAGACCCAGTTTTAGAGAGAGAGACCTCTTAGTTTCATTTCCTTTTATATTCAATCACAGACAAGGTTCTCAAAGACTTATCAGGAGTTATAAAACGGTAAATCAGAACATGATAAGTTAAATAAAAAAGACTTCGTTTTTGTAAACTCATCATTTCTGTTTATACTTCATTCTTAACCCACCTTTAAGAGAAACCTGAGGTAAATAAAAGATTTCTCAATTTAGAAACCCAGTTTACTTCATTTCTTAAATAGAGTCTGCACAGATCCAATTTCTCGTTATTACACAGTATTGAAGCAACATGATTCAACTCTCATCATATTTCTCAAAAAAGCTTATAAAACTAATTTAGTATCCCACCCGCTACCATAGTAACTAAAGCACGCGAATATATACAGACCTATTTCAAGGAGTACAATTGATTCGGTAAATTCCCGGATAGTTAAAAGAAAACTTTATCAGCCCTTGATTAAGCTACTGTAACCGCATATAATTAAATTATTTAACGCTCCTTGAAAAACAAATACATCCTACAATATTCCGACAAAGGACAAATAAAAAACAAGAAGAATAGTGACTGTAACTTCTCATAGATTCAAGTTATCCGATTATCAGATAATTTTCGGAGAACGCTGACAGCAAAAAAACAAAAGCACTGATATTTTCAATTATATTTTACCCTCACCACCAAACTGGATCAATTTGTTCTGGACTTCGGATTCATAATCTTCCATTTAATCACAAATACGATTCCAAATATAATTGCATTTCGCCTTAAACCGAATAAAGTTAATACATATATTTTTCTAAATTCCGAACAACAAAAAACTTCTATTTCTGTCTTTTAGCTAAAAATCCAATATCCATTTTTTTTTACTTCTAACAAACTTGAAGACCCTATATCGAGGTGACTCAGGCTGGCTGCAGTCCAACTACTGCAGTTACCTCAATACAGGTCTGTTGTTTTGTTAGCAGCTTTAAAAAATGCAATTGGAATTTCGAAGCGTAGACTATGAAATAAGGAAGATTGCTGTTTCGGTGTAATTTAAGTACTTACAACCTTTTTAGGTAATGCGATGGTAACACATAATACATATTAAAAATAATATATATAAAGGTCACCACGATTTCGCTTATGAAATTCAATTAACAACGCAAAAAGAAAAAAAAATGGAATCATGTTTTCGAATTAAAGGAAGAGCATTGGAATCCTCAGCCCGAGAATGTTTGTTTGATGGAGAGTGTAAAACAGGTAAGTTTTCTGAAATTATCTGAGCACCTTTCTGCCGCCAGTGATCTACAAAAACGATCTAGCTGTTTCTTTACAACTGGAGTGCTACAAGGAGTCATAGTCACGCTTACTTTTTTTTATCTAACATTTCTGGAATATTGTATTTTACTTCTACAAGGAACTAAACTTCCGAACTTCTTAAAATTGTTATCTTATATTTATCGGAAGTTGTCGCATTAGATTGGTAGCAATAACTAAATTAGATTTTATAGAAATAGATCTTAATTTATACTCGCGAGCTATCAGTTACGTTTAGAAAGCGATAGATACAAAGCTCTAAAGTCGAATGATGAGAGATGGAATCAAACTTGCTCAATTGAGCTGTTTAAAAACAAGTTAGACCGTTAGCTGGCTCGATATCATAGAGCTGGGTTTGAAAATGAGTTAATCTTTTACATACCTTGGTTCCTGCTCAACACTGTGGGGTAAAAAACCGCTAAAGTACCGTTCTATTAGTTCATATAAGTCAATGAATCTTTTATTAGATTGATAAATGAAAAATGAAATTAAAGACTTCTTCCTCCAATTTAAGATGACAAATAGAAAAAAAAAATGCTGTAGAGTTTTATATTTAAAACAAAAGATTGAACTTTTAGTCTGAAAGCAATTATAAGTTTGACTTAAAGCTGTAAAAGATCACATCCTGCAATTTATGTATTGTAAGGCCTACTCAGAAATTAGAAATTTAAACACATTCTTATTGAACAAGCCATACATAACGAGCTATCTGATCCAGATATTAACGACGGTCCCAACTGAGAAGTTGAACGTTTTGTTTTTCACATATTGTGTACATAATAAGACTATGAGTACAAGGTTTGGAGATTTAGTTTTATATAAGCTTAACCATCTTGATTTCTATATAAGCATTTTGTTTTTTTATGAAAGTTCGAATTAAGTTTTCTGCTCAAAGTAAACTTTGATAATGCTCAAATTCTAGCATCTACATAGCATTCCTTGTAAGCTATAAACTGTCTCCCTCCATGAGCGTTAGCATCGAAATAATCATTTACATTTAAATAATTACTACTTATAACAAACTGCAAGTTTAGGTGATAATGGGGGAAGTGCAACTTATCTGCAGTTCAAGCAGACTAATCTTCAGTGCAATCGAGTGTTGCCATAGTTAATATTAATTTTTTTTAAAAAAAGCTCTTTGAATTACAGATCGTATAGAAAAGCATTAATTTTGAAACAAATCACATAACAAATTAAAAGCATTGTTTTGAAGGCGAGGTTCCGAAACATAGAAATAAAACAATCCCAAATTATTGAAGAAAATTGAAATTTAATTTTTTTTTTCGAAAGTTTCGAAATAATGTCTCGCTTGGGTAGGATATTTCCTCATCAAATCGGTTGTTGACTTCTTCCTCTTGATACCAACAAAAATATATCTGTTTCAAACCAACTGAACCACAGTTTAGTAATAAAAATGGTACTATTCAAGAATCATTATACAACACTTTTTGATAATTCAAATGATAAAAAATCAATAAACTTTTTTAGTGTAAAGTGATTCTATCCCAGAATGTAGTTGTGAGACATGTTACATTGTGTGATTGTTGATATCTGATATGGTGTCGGTGTAAGAGTGTTGTTTGTGTTATTAACAGCAAAAGCTGGTGGATTGGCACCTGAAAACCCTAACTAAAAAGCTAACTCTGAACATTAATTTTGTATTAATTTAAATACTAACTAACATGATGTCCACCTGAAAACCCTAACTGAAAAGCAAATTTTAAACTATAATTTAGATATTACTTTAAAAATCTAACTAATATGTTGTCCACATCCAAAGTAGTTGGTTTGGTGAACCTGAAAACCCTAACTAAAAAGCAAACTCCGAACTTTAATTTTGTATTAATTTAAATACTAACTAATATGATGTCCACCTGAAAACCCTAACTAAAAAGCAAATTCTAAACTTTAATTTTTATATTACTTTAAAAATTTAACTAATACGTTGTCTATTTCCAAAGTATCTGGTTTGGTGTACCTGAAAACCCTATCTAAAAAGCAAACTCTTAACTTTAATTTTGATAATATTTTAAAATCTAACTAATATGTTGTCCACCTGAAAACCTTAACTAAAAAGCAAACTCTAACCTTTAATTTTGATATTCATTTAAAATCTAACTAATATTTTTAAATATGTCCTTGTGTAAAACCTGGTAAAAAAATCATGCAAAGAAAGCGAAGATGCTTAGTAACATGCAGAATGGACTGACCGACTCTGCTCTACTTGGACTTGAAGTTCCGAAGAAGGATATTAATAGTGGTCATATTAACGATCAATATAATTATAATTCCAGTTACTTTAATAAAATGACTAGTGTCATTTTGTCATGCACTAATAATAATCATGCACTAATGTTGATGAAGTTGATGATGTAGCTGGTTGATTGGTACCTGAAAACCCTAACTAAAAAGCAAAGTCCGAACTTTAATTTTGTATTTATTTACATGCTAACTAATATGATGTCCACCTGAAAACCCTAGCTGAAAAGCAAATTCTAAACTTTAATTTTGATATAACATTAAAAACTAACTAATATATACGTTGTCCACATCCTTCCTCTTGAAGTCCCTAACATGCCCTAATAATTGGAATTATAATTATTTATTATTTAAATCGGTAGTTGGACGTAAAGTCAGCCGGAAATAATAGGCATTACTTAACTTTATTAAGATCGGAGACGAGAGATCGGAGAATATTAATTTGGAAGCAAAGTTTGACCAAAATTTAGAGTAAAAAGAACTTGAAAATGGATATTTTAGTGTGCCGCTCGCTCTAGGAGAGCGACACACTAATCGCGCCCGACGCGTCATCAATATGCCACTAAGAATTCCCCAGTCTACCTTATATTGCTGTAGGTTGGGACATGTAACAATATCTTGCAGTTACATATCCATCGATGTGGCCTGCTGCGACGTCCAGGTTGTTTGGTGGAGTGGAGTGGGGATGGAGGTCTGGTCAGTTGTCAGTAGAGGAGAAGCCTTGGTCTCTTGACCATGGTCAAAATGACGTATAACGCAACAAACACTTTGTAACGCATGATTGTAACGGAATTTGGAAAATACCGAAGCAATTTTATTTTTTTTGTATATTTAAAACGCACTGGCTGTTCATCTTAATAAAGAGTTGAAACAATCGCAAGCAATCACTCCCGGGGATTTTAACACTCCCGAACTCGGTGTCTGTAACAATAAGAAAACACAAATATTAGTAAAAATTAGTTTGAAGGATTGAGGATACTTGACAATTATACATATATTAAGTTATATTATTCTCTTACTAGCGAAACAAAAATAGCCTACTTTATTGCTAACAATTCATTCAAAATTCACATTAATAGCTACCTTAAATTTAGTAAATAACTAATATGCTAATACAATATTAAAGATCTCATTAATTATTTAAATAATTTAAAAAGAAAAAAGAATCACAAGAATCTATAAACTACTCAGTTATATTCACATAATCTATTTCCAATCTGTATTCAAATAAAATAAATTTTAGGACCATCTTTAATAAATTCGAAAGAATAAAATTATTGAAAACACAGTTCGTTTTAAAATGGCTTAATCTGTACTAATTGTTTTATTAAAAAAAAAAGTACTAAAATAGCAGTTTAAAAAATTAAAAGTTAAAAAAATAAAAAGTTACGTGTCTAAGAATTCATTCATGCCTGAAATTTGTGCCAATTTCAGTTATAAATTTGGGTCAATTTAAGTTAAATTTGGTTCGATTAAAGTTACATTAGATTTTTTATCTTAAATTGTAATACATAAATAAGTGAGCTAAAACTTATTTAATAGATTTGAAAAAAAATACCTTCGTTTCCATCAAATTTTTATTATATAAACTAATTTATCCTAAAATATTAATAAAAACAATAAAACAGAAGCTAAAAGATTGATTATTAACAATAAAACACTAATTAATTCAAGGAAATAAAAATTCATGCCTGTTGGAACAAGTCGCTTAAGCAGGTAGCTCTTTTTTTCTATTTTAAATCAATAAAATTGTTTAAAACGATTTTTTTTATATTATTTTCTTGCTTTTTTATTATTATATCAATAATAATAAAAATTTGATGGAATATTTTCAATTTCAATTAAGAAAAGGACTATACTTTGCAACTACGATGTTGCCTGGCTGAGATCACCAGTGAAACTGGCAAAATGGCCGTTACATAAAACATATGTTCTGCTTTACAAATATTATTAAAAATTATTTAATCAAATTATATTGAATTTAATGAAATTATGGCTAAATAAAAAAGTTTTCTACACCTAAAATATTTTTTAATTCATTTATTAATTTATTAGGGACTACTTTATGACGTCACTGCAGATGGTGACCATACGGTACTTTTGATAATAAATCACTAATTATCTTTTTTTTTTCATATTTTACTTTAATTAGACTAGTTTTAGTCTAATTAATTTTTGGAATTGAGTTTGTAAAAGTAATTTAAGTTTTAAAGACGAAAGTAGAAAGCTATTACGTACGACTTCATTTTGGCAATTCTTGAAAATTGGCTCGATAGATTTACTTTAAAATTGAAATTTGGGTCATGTGATGAACTATCTTTAAAATTTAATCGGTGATTGAACCGTCACATGAGTAAATGAGACTAGACCTGAATCTTAAGTAGGTGAGAGTGAAGGTCCAGAGTGGTACTTCCACTCCAAAACCTCTTTGAAATCATATCTCAGAAAATAGTTTTTAATAAAATATGATATGTTCAGTAATCGTACAAAGTTTTGAACAATTTGGTGCGGTCATTTTCGAGAAACCATAAAACAAATAGGTCAACCTTCGTATCCATCAAACAAAAGAGATCAGGGTTGAATTTTTAGTAGGTATTTAATTATACATCGTTAAAACGTACGTAAGATTGCACATTTACACAATGAAGACAAAAAATTTAAAAAAAAAATGCCAAGAAAATGTATAAACAGTTGTATGAGGCAGAAAAGAGTGATAACCCTGCAGTTGGACTTCCACTCCAAAAACCTGTTTGAAATCGTATCTCAGAAAATAGTTATTAATAAAAATTATAGAATGTGATATTTTCAGTAATTGTACAAAGTTCAACGTAAATTGCTGTAGTCGTTTTCTTTGAAACCATAAAACAAACCAGATAACTTCGGTATCCATCAACCAAAAGAGATCAGGGTTGAAATTTTAGTAGGTATTTAATGGTGGATCGTTAAAACGTACATTAGATAGCAAATTTATGCAATTAAGTTAGAATTATGTTAAAAAAATTAATAGAAATCTTCAATCAAACAGTTCACCTTCAAAAAATCAATGTCTGGTACGATCATTCAGTTCAATTAATTTCTTTAGCTATATCAATAGATTCTGTTCATCTAAATCAAACTTTTAGTGTGAATTTAAAGGATATGTACTAATGAAACAAACACTATATCATTTTCAAGATAGTTTTTATTTAAAAAAAGATCATCAGTTCTTCCAGAAACATATCGTAAATCAATTACTGTAAGTTTCTTTAATCAATTTCCTTTTAGGTTGCATAATAACTCTAAAAACGAATTTGAGTACCTGTTTTATCATATAATATAAGGCTGAAACCTACAAAACAATTGGTAAAAACTGTTTTAGTCTAAAACATAACATAGGACAAGGTTTACTTCGGTTTTCACGATATACCTTACAGAAATGATATTTTTATAGATTCTGTTCACAACCAAAACTTCCAGAAATAAAGTATTTAATAAAATTTGTAAGCCTTAAGAAAATCTGGCAATCTAAAATCACCTGTTTATGTTTATGATTGACTCAATATTCATATATATTATATTAATAAACCAGCCTTGTTATATTCGAATGCCTACATTTATAATTATTTTAAACGCCAATTTATGTTTAGTAAAAGTTCGAAGTTTTAAGATGGTTTATTATTGTAAATGCAATGCAGAATAAAAAAAAACTTTCGAATGGAATATCCCAACAGATTTTAAACTTGTAAAGGAGTTTTAATTATTTGGATCTATGGAAAATCTGTCTAAATTAATTTCAAGAAAGAAATAACTCATTTATCGTTTACAGAATACTTTCAAATTTTAAAAAGTTTTTACACTTGCCAACTCAAAAACATTTTATTGCAAAATGATCACATTCAAATACATAAAATAAATTACAGTTACTTTATGTTTTATACGTAAAATTCCAGTAATAACAGTACCTTAGTTTATTACATGCTGCTAAATGACTCTTTGTAAAATAAAAACGCTCTTAGTACATCTAAATATAAGGACTAAACAGTGAGCTAGACCAACCATTATAAACTTTTCTCAGTGAGGCTATCCAGTTTTCCATCAAATTATCTTTTGAAAATAACAGTAATAAATACTCAAGTGATGCACATGTACAGGGTTTTATCAATCCTATCCTGATGAAGGACATTATCACTTAATGAAAACCAACATAAATTACAGAAACTAACACTTGAATTAAACAATATGCATGTATTAATATAATAAATTATAATACTTTATTATTATATACAAAGAATTAATATACAAGATACCGACCTCTTAATTGAAATGAGTGAACTATTTTAAAGGTTATAAACAGTGTTCTATTTAATAATCTTACAAGTACATAAATATAATCTTAACTTTACATTTGTTGTGGTAGAAGTTGAATTTTTGATGTATGTATAATTTTATTTTTTCAATTTTGTTTTAGTTTACTTATGTGATTATTGTTAATTAAAACAAACTTTATTCATTTTATGAAAGGTGTGTCCCACGAACAAGTTATGAATCTTTCTGCAGTTCTTTACATAATCGTAGAATCGTTAAGCTAAAAAGTGTTTCTTTTGCTCTCCTTTCTTGCGTAGGAAAACAAATCTGGTGAGATTCACGCACAAGGCTTTTCTTACTGCGTTTATTATAGTTTCTATTCTCTCTTTTTGTTAATTTTTCTTTATACAATCTCAAACGTAACTATCAAGAAATAGTACCCAAAATGTTGTTCTTTCTTAAAACTTTACTGCATTAATCATAAAATTTCATCGTTCAATGTTCTAATTGCTCACTGCTATAATAATAATAATAATAATGTATTTATTATTGATCAATTACAAAAGCTACTATTTACAAATAAACGGATTCATACAAAGCATGGACAATAGTCCATCTGCTGAGTTGCGTCGTAATAGTTCTTTAATTTTCATACATATATGTATATATTTATAACAAAATAATAATAACTCTTGATATAAACAGAAAAATAAAACCAAAACTAAATAGAAAATAAGCAGTAATACTTCCAGATTCTTTAAAATATATAAAACAAATAAAATTATATTATATTTTTAGTTATTTTAATGGTAATTAAGTATTATAATTTTCAATTAAAAAACTCCTGTATTTCCAAGCATTAACGTGGTAATTATATAAAGCTGCCCAGTTCTGACCATTCAAATAGCTGATACATTCTTCTTTAGACAAATATTTCTTACCGAACCACCTTACCCTGAACTCACCCAACACCGGGCATACTGCTAAATAGTGGAAAGTATTTTCTATGGCCTTACAATTACACATTGTACATAACTGAATCTCCTCTCTCCGTGTTATATTATAATTTAAATTTAACAATTGACCTCTTAACTTTATTATTGTTTTCATAAAATTGAAATTAACATCGTCAGAAATATAATGATTATTACCTTAACTTAAATTTAACTCACTATACAAACGGTGATACTGGGAGTTTTGAGCTTTTACGATTAAATTGTTCTTAAAATCATTTCTAATATTCCCCAGTAAACCTTCAAAACATTGTTTAGTCTCATTAATGAAATAGTAACTGTTTTCCCAGCTGTACTTTTCACAAATTGCTTGAAATTCCTTATACCAAAATAGTTTTTTACTGATTATTTCCCCTGCCAAAATTTTTGGGATTCTATTATTAGGCAGAAGCAACACTTTTTGAATATATTTCAAATGCAGTTGGAGAGTAGATATGAAGGGCGGGTCAATTCCAGTCTCCAAATATATTACATAATTTGGTGTTGACCTATAAAGTGAGCCTTTTTATAAAAAAGGTAAACAATTTTTCTGTTGCCTCTTTACGCAAAAAACCCCACACTTGCGCAGCATAGTTCATAATCGCTCTACTGACAGAGTTAAACACTTCTACTTTTGACGATAAAGGGACATCTTTATTTTTAAAAAATTTTGAATAAGTAGAGTGAATACTGAACTTGGCAGCACTTAACCTGTCCTCAAAATGCTTCGCGAAGGAGAGTTTAGGTGTTAAGACAAGGCCCAAGTATTTATAGCTGTTGACGATTTCAATTCGTTCCCCATTTAATTGCCATCGTTCACTTCTCGCCCTCCTACCACCTTTACCGAATACAATAATTTGAGACTTTTTCAAATTAATAAATAAATTCCATAATTTACAATAAGTAAAAAGTTTATTTATCATTTCTTGTAAAATAAAAGGATGGTCTGCCATTAACACAATGTCGTCTGCATACATTAAGCATCTAACATTTATTCCAGCAACATTAACACCTCCCTCAACAAATTCATAAATATCCGCTATAAAGATATTAAATAACGCTGGCGAAAGAAGGCAACCTTGTTTCAAACCAATATTAGTGGCAAATTTATCTGTCACTCCACGTGGGGTCCAAACACACGATTCTGTATTATTATATAACCCCTTTAAGACTTCAATATATTTTGTAGAGGCACCCAATACATTTAATTTATAATAAAGAGCGCGCCGGTCCAGGGAATCAAACGCTGATTTAAAATCCACGAAAAAGCAATATAACTTTCTACCTTTCTCCAAGGTTTTAAGCTTAATAATATTTACAAGGCTAAAAATACTATCCACAGTGGAATAGCCCTCCCTGAAACCTACCTGATGCTCTTTTAAAACATTATTTTTATTCACCCATTTATTTAATCTCAGCAGAAGCAATCCTGTAAATAATTTAGAAACACAATCAGAGAAGGCTATTCCTCTGTAATTTTCATCTAAATTTCTTTTACCTTTTTTGAATAGAGGAAAAATTATTGATTTTGTAAAGCTCACTGGCACTATACCAGTTTCATAAATATGGTTAAATGCATTTAATAAATAATCTAAAAAATTTTGTGGACTCATTTTAAAAAACTCATAGAGCACCCGATCTGGTCCTGGTGCTTTTCCAATTTTAGCTCTGTCGAGCACTTGATTTAATTCATTAAATGTAAAGGGTTCATCGACAAAGGGAATAGTTATTAAGAGTGGCGCATAGCAAATGGGATCCCCACTTTGCATTGGATTTAATAAATTTTTAAAATGTTCAATCCACTCGACCTCTCTAATTTCAGGGGCGCCCACAAAACTACAACTTTTTAATTCCCTTACTAAACTCCAAAAACTTCTGGAATCAAATACTTCTTTAAATTTTCTATTTAAACTAAAATAATATTCTCGCTTCTTATTCTTACATGTTATCTTATATTCTTTATTTATTACAACATACATACGTCTAAATAAATCTATATTTGTTTTCCTAAAGAGATTTAACAAAGCAAAAGACTTGGACCTTAGTCTTTTACAAACATCAAACCATTTTTGTTTCCCATTGTTAAGTAAATAAATATTCTGATTACAACTCCCTAGACAGGCAGCGCTCTTTATCAACTCTATGCCCTTATCAATTATACCCTGTGTTTCGACTGGCGCGCATTTTAAATTATCAACCAAATTCTCCAACTTTTTTTTAAAGTGTTTGCCATCCATAGGCTCCCATTTTAATCTTGGCAAAAGAGGCATAATTTTTTCTCTGTCCCCTATATTATCTAAATTCAGAACAAGGTGGATCGGCATATGGTCAGAAAACAGCTGAGGAACAACTCTAAAATCTCTAACGCTATTTATAATGTCGAATGATACACAGCAAACATCATTTACTGATCGGCCAGGGGCACCAATAAAAGTAAATTCCCCTTCCAGATCACCTGGAGTTCTCCCATTTAATATTATCAAATTTTGTTCATCACACATTTCCAAAAATTGTTTCCCTTTACTATTTATAATTAAGTCTTTAGATTTTCTTTTCAAATTAAATTTAAATTTACCCTCATTTAATTCTTTGGGAACTCTCTGAGCGTCTCCGATTCTAATATTCATATCCCCCATTACGATAACATTTAAAAAATTATCATTTAAGAGTCTAGCAATACATTCAAATTCATTACACCAATCACTCCCACTTATATAAACTGGCAATATATAAAATACTGTATTATATACACTGCTATATTTTGTTATATTTATGAGGTGTAATTCCTAGTTACGAACAGCAGTTTGTTGTGGATTTTGTTCAATTTCCACCAACTTAGCTATCTATATATGTTGTATAAAGATATAGCTAGATAGTTATATTAGTTAGTTTATTCATCCAGCATATCTCTAAAACTGGTGACTCTACCTTAATGCAGTCTCTCTTGAGTAGGATTTTGAACTTCTAAACCTAGCTCAATGCAGGTTTAAAAACCAATTGGCTATGGAACAAGTACTTTTCAAGTTTCCTTTACTTCATCCATACTTGTAAGTTATTAACTTTCGTCACCTTGAAGTTTTCATAATTTTTAGAGTTGCCTTATATTTCTAATGAGCAAAACGAAATGATATGTTTTTCAACTAAACAATTAATACAAATTATCTGGTTCGCAAAAAGAAAGGAGACAGAGTAGTGAAATTGATCACTGAATTGCAAACTCTCAAAAGAAATGTTAATATTACAACCAACCTCTTTTTTCCTTGGCGATCTGAAGACAGTTACAAAAATCTTAGTCGTCCCCTTTATAATTAATTTGAGACGATTCTTTTTGTGACTGATTATTAATCTAAGAGGAAGATTATTACCATTACAAGTTATAATTTTTTTATTTGTTTTAGTGTCAGTCTTTTCACCTTATACTCATTACAATTTCAAATTGGAAATTTCAAGCTGGCGGCTTGTGCAGACAGTGAGTTCTCTGCTGCTCTTCAAAATATTGTTAGTGTTTGTGATAAAAGTACAAAAATGAAGAAAAATGAGTTTAAAGAAGTGAAGCGTCGTCTAGTTAGTGAGTTGGAAAAAATTCATGCTAGGATGAAAAACGTAATTGCTGATTTAAATGAACAAGTTAATGTGGCTAAAAGTCAGGTTAAGCTGAACAGTGGATTGTTGTTAAACAAACCTAGTTATTAGCAGGTGGTTTCTGGCAACCCTTTTAAAAAATATAAAAAAGGTAAGCTCTTTTAAAGAATTGTGAAATCTAAAGACAACAAACCATCTAATGAAATTAAAAATTTAGTTAAAGAAAATATTAACCCAACTAAATTACAAGTAGGAATTTTAAATTGGCTAAAAAACAATTCAGTACTCATCGAAACTGAATCGAAAACTATGATAGATAACAAATGTAATGAAATAAATAATAATGGTACACAAGATATGTCAGCTACTATTGTAGAAAAATGTTTTCCGAGGCTCGTTGTTTTCAATATTCCAGAAGAAATTACTCTGGAAAATGCTTCTGGAACTATAAGGGAGCAAAATCCTGATGTTGTCTGGGATGGAGACAATATAGTAGCAAAATATATTTGGAAAAATCGAAATAACAGCAGAAGAAACCTTGTGATAGAGATAAACCCTGCGTTACGTAAACGATTTCTTGAGAGAAAAATAAGATTGTCGTGGAATATTTGCCCTTGTGATGACTACATTTCAGTGCGTCGTTGCTACAAGTGTCAAAAATTCAATCACACTTCGAGAAACTGTAGAAGCGAATCAAAATGTTGTTATTGTGCGAATGACCATGACAGCAACAAATGTGAAAAAGCAGAACTGCTTGGAGAACGTTCTTGTATAAACTGTAAATTTTAATCGAATTCTCGGGAAAAATAATAAAGTTAATGTAAATCACTCTGCAAAAAGTAACAAATGACCCCATTTTATTTATGCGATTGAAAGGAAAAAAAAGGAAATATTAACTGTGGAGATGAATAACTGTTATGTTAAACTTAAGTCTTTGAATTCTGTAATTGAACGGCATTCTCATCATAGCGGCATTGTTTTCCCACCTCTTATTAAACAGTGTTTGCAAGTTTGCGTCACCTTCTATTTTCTTAGAATTTTCATCATGCCTAGAGAAATTGAGTTTAAAACGGAAAAGAAGATCGTGGACAAGCTAGATGGTGCCACATAGTCGTGTTACGCTAGTTCTACTATTGTGAGCTGCTGTGAGAAATCCAAGGTAAATAGTAATTTTTAACGACAAAGTAAGGAAAAATCATTATTAACAACAACAAAACTTATCTTCAGTGCCTTCAAATAAATGTGCAAAGATCTAAACTAGCAACCTCACAGCTTTGTGAAGCAATTTCACGTTTGGCAGTTGATGTCGTTTTAATTCAAGAACCTTTCACAGTGAACAACAAAGTGGCTGGATTCCCTAATTATTACAGAATTTATGAAGCAGGGAACATCGCAAAAGGGCAGCAATATTGCTGACAAATAATGAAGTAATGGCATTGCTAATGCAACAATTTTCTGATGAAGATTTTGTTTGCATAGAGATTAATTTTAAAAACACAACATTTAAATTGGTAAGCGCCTATTTTAGTATCGACAATTCTCTAGAAACTGATCTCTTAAAAATAAAGCGTATCATAAAAGCAAACAACTTAGTGTTATCGGTAGATACCAACAGCAGATCAATTTCCTGGTTCGACAGAGTTACAAATAGAAGTGGTAAAATATTAGAAGATTACTTAGCAGCTAGAAATCTGTTCTTCAGCAACAACAACGTTGATATACCGACCTTTGAAACGTCAAGGGCAAAAGCAGTATCGACCTAACATTAGTCACAAATGGAATGCTCTCGTATGTGAAGGATTGGAAAATTGATCCACAGGAAATCAGTCTGTCAGACCACAACTATATTACGTACAAAATCTCTTTAGCACGGACCCAACATTCGCAAAATAACCAAACATTCATTTATAACATAAATAAAGCAAACTGGGGTAAATTTGCAATCGTAATAAGGAGGAGAATTACCACAAAATTCAACATAAAGGAACCATCAAATGCCCACAATGAAATTGATGAGCTTCTTAAAACAAAATTGGTAAAATATGACGCAAATTTCATAGCGGAAGAACTGGAGGAAATTATTAAGAAATCAGCAAATTGTTCTATCCCAAAAAAGAATAACACTCGATCAAGTGGGGATAGTAAGAAATCAGTATGCTGGTGGTCTGAGGAACTGAGTAAGTTGAGACACATCGTCAGGAAAAAGAGAAGATTGTATCAACGAACTAAAGAAGAAGAAATCAGAAAAATCCGTAAAAAAGAATATAACACCATCAAAAACCTATACCAAGATAAGATCAAGGAGGAAAAACTAAATTCGTGGAAGAGTTACTTCAGTCAAGTTAATAGCACAAATCCAGGGTCCACAGCTTACATAATGGTATCTGGAAAATTAAAACCTGCCATGACCGTGAGCACTATAAAGAAAGGAGACGGCACATTTACAGCTGACCTAGAGGAAACTTTAAACGTTATTGTGGAAAACATGTTACCCCAGGATGACACTTCGCAAGATGAAGAAGTACACAGGAAACTCAGAGAGGAAGTTAAATTGCTGCCTAAGTCAGGAAACGACGCAAGATTCAGCCGAGAAGAAGTGCGTCATACCATAGCAACCTTCAATTACAAGAAGGCTTCAGGCGAGGATGGGTTAAACACCCTAATATTATTAAAAGCATTTGATCTTCTTCCCTTATCTCTGACGGAGTTGTACAACAGGTGTTTAGGGGATGGCATTTTTCCTAGAATATGGAAACTTTCAAAGGTTATTCTTACCAATAAGGTAGGCAAAGAAAACATATGTGATGTTTTTTAAAATTTCCCCCCATAAGTTTACTTCCGATTAGTGGGAAATTACTGGAAAAACTCTTCATAAAAGAGTAATGTTGCACTTGGAAGCAAATAAGTTGCTTAGGAATCAGCAATATGGGTTTCGTCCCCAAAGGAGCACTACTGTTGATGCTTTAATGTATCTGAAAACCTTAGTAGAGCCTAACATGAACTGTAAAAGGGAAACTCTTTTAATTTCTCTCGACGTTAAAGGTGCCTTCGATTCCGCTTGGTGGCCTTCAATTCTAAATCAGTTGAAATTACTTAATTGTCCCCGAAATTTATATAAATTAGTAACGAATTATCTATCTGAACGTCTAGGGTGTCTATGTTTAGGTTCAATCAAAAAATGTAGGCTGATAACTAAAGGCTGTCCGCAAGGCTCTTGCTGCGGACCTGGTTTGTGGAACATTTTATTTGACTCTTTGCTGAAGTTAGACTATCCTCCTCACACTTTCACCTTGGCATATGCTGATGACTTTCTTGTAATCATAACCGGAAAAGACAGATCCCATCTAGAAAATCTAGGAAACCTGGTTCTAGATTGTTCAAACTGTTCAAACCTGGTCAAACTATTCAAATTTACATAGAGTGCAAAGGAATATGGCCTTACGCATCATTAAAGGTTGTAGAACTGTTTCTTTTGAAGCCTGTTGCATACTATCTGGGCTAGCTCCAATAAATTTAATAATAAAAGAAATAGCTATGTTGTACCTGGTTACTAGAGATGTCACATCAATAGAAGGTCTGAATATCAGAGATTGGGATGCCCCAGTTAAAATTAATAATTTGGTTTATCCCGAAATAGGAGATGGTTTAACCACTGAAAACAACTTCACAGATTGTGTAGAGATCTATACTGATGGGAGTAAGATGGGACCAAAAATAGGAAGCGCATTCGTGGCTGTAAATTCATCAAAAAATATATTGGCTATTGAGAAGTTTAAGTTAGGACAACATTGTTCCGTAAATCAGGCCGAGCAACTGGCTGTGTACAGAGCCACTGAATGGATCATTGAGCAAGGTACAAATGTTAATCATTATGTAATTAATACTGACAGTGAAATAACGTTTAAATTGCTGTTGAAAGTTGATTATAATTCTTTTTTTATTGAACGGACTAAGGAGAATATAAGCAGGCTGGAAGCTAGAGGGATTCTGGTCCACGTCGTCAAAGTAAAAGCCCATTCCGGAATTGATGGAAACGAAATGGCGGATATCAACGCTAAGAGTGCTGCTTTGGATGATCATCTACCTGTGGTGTATAACCAATTTCCCACTTCTTACCTAAAGAAAGTACTACGGGAAAACTCCCTAACATTGTGGGAACAGTTATGGAGCAACAGCCCAAAAGCTGCTGTCACAAGAAAATACTTTCCCTCTGTGAGAAGTAGATTGCAAGCACTGCATTACAAATCTGATTACATTATAACACAGTATGTAACCGGACACGGTGCATTCAGTGAATATCTGTTTAGGCTGCAACTACTTCGTTCTCCCGCTAGTTCTTGCGGCAGTGAAACTGTTCAGTCTCCGGACCACATTCTGTTTCAATGCAGACTCTGGGAACAAAAACGGTCTCCACTAATTAGGAAGATATTGCTAGAAGGAGGTAGATGGCCATCCGAAGCAGAGACTGTTACGAGGTTTTTAAAAAGTTCATTCACAGTACATATTTCACCGCAAAATTATTAACCATCAATCCTAGGAATTTCGCTTTTGTGTATTTTGTCCGTGTAAATATGTTAACTTTTTGAGGGGAAATATATATGTATATATATGTATTGTAGGGAGTGGGGAGTGCTCTTTTAACGTGTTCACTTCGTATCCGTTTAAATTCAACAGTTTACTAAGTTTTAGGAGTTTCTGTGTGCTGAAAATTTGCAGACTTTAAATTTAATGTGCTTTTGTTATTTGTGTGAAATTTGGAAAAAATCTATCGAGCCGAATCGGTAATATAAGCGAATAAAAAGAATTGACTGATTAAAATCTGCCCAGTTTGGAATATTCTTGTCCAGGTAGGTTTTATGACGTACTAATTAGCGGGAGATAAACGTCATTTCAAGTAGAACTGATCTGTCAACAAACGGAGGCTCGACCACCACGTCACTGTGTTTGTTGGAGTAATAGTTTACTTGGACTCTATACTACATTAATAGTAATTTATCTCAACAAAACTATATATCTGGTTATTCAATCTTATAAACAGCTGAGCTATTCTATTTTATCGGGGAATAGTTATTAGTAATAATAATTTTATTTTCGCTTTGAGGCTATAATTTCTCAACATGGGAAGTGAGATTGCTGAACAACTCAAAAAACTACGCTTGGATTTAAAAGCCGACATGGAAGAGAGTAGATCGAAAACTTTAAATGAATTAAAGCAGTACTTTGAAGTCTTGGAAAATAGAGTTAAGATAGTCGAAACGAAAATGGATACTCTCGATCGCGAACTGAGAAAAAGGAACGTAGTTATATTTGGAGCTGTCGATGAAATGGTGGACTATTGGGAATTGGAAAGTTTTGTCTGCAACTTTTTTGCTAATAAATTGGAGTTAAATATTGGCAGAACGGATATTGACTTTGTTAGACGTTTAGGTAAACGAGATGGTAGTAGGAATCGTCCGATTCTCGTAGGACTGGCTGCTTTCCGTTCTAAATTTATGATTATGCAAAATGTTTTTAAGTTGAAAGGCTCTAATTTTTCGATTTCGCATGATTTTCCAAAAGATGTAATCGAAACTCGCAAGAGCTTACGACCGAAGCTTGTCCAGGCCCGAAGAGAGGGAAAATTTGCTGTCATAAAATATAATAAACTGGTGATAAAAGATAGCTATGATCCTCTTTTAAATAGGAAAAGAATGATGTCGGCCTCACCTCCTAGTAAAGATCAATTATTGCTGAATAAGGATAACAAGCTAGATACTACTAAACGGAACAAACTGGAACCAGACCAGAATATTATTCCGAACAGTAATTCTGAACTGTCTGATTATACTCATACCCCCAGAAGTGTGCAGTGTATAGATCGGAAAACTTCAGTTTCAGACTCTTAGCAACTACGGCAGCGGATTGGTCGACTGGATATTTTAAGTTACAATATAGCTGGATTGAAAAGGGTTTTATCTAATAGGAATTTCATTTCGTACGTTGTCAAATTTGATATTTTTATGATTTTCGAAACTCATATTGAAGAGAAGGATATAAATAAATTCACCAACTTGTTTCAGGGATTCGTATTGAAGTGGGTAACAGCATCTAGAAAAGCTGCAATGGGGAGAGCTTCTGGTGGTTCATTGTATGGTATAAAAGTTAACAGTGCAATTTCTCAGTGTGCTAGCTTTGTTAAATTGTCGGGCAGAGATGTGATTTGTGTAAACATATGTAGCGATTGTTTTTATATTGTTCCAGTGTATTTAAACCCTACTGCATGGGAATTAGATTTTAAAAAATTATCTGATATCCTTTATGGTAATAGTAATTTAAAATTTTGTTTGGTTGGAGACTTTAACAGCAGGACTGGGTGCCTGCAACGAATTTCAAAACATTGTTTAAACTCAAGGTCATTAGTGGAGAATTTTTATAGGAGATCTAAAGATAACGTTGTTAATAAAAATGGTAAAGCCTTACTGGAGTTATTAGAAGATTTTAGTCTAATTATTTTGAATGGACGTGTGAAAGGTGATTTGGAGGGGGATCTTACTTACATTAGCAACCACGGTTCGTCAGTCATTGATTACTGCTGCATTAGTGCAGATGTTATTCATTATATTTCTAATTTTCAAATCAAAACTCAAATTTTTTCAGATCACCTGCCTTTAGAGATAACTTGTGACATTAGCGTAAAAGAGCCCAAAAGTGTTCCTATTCCTATACCTAAACTAATATGGCGTCATGGGAAAAACTTAAAGGATGTATACCAATACAAATTAGATAAAATGCTAAATTCCATGATATTAATTACGGACAACACTGATTCTAAAATAAACTTTCTTATAAATCTTATTATGTTAGCTGCCAATTTTAACCCTAAGCCAAAGCAGAAATATGATTATTGTGAAAAATGGTTTGACAGAGAATGTTTTAACTCTCGGAAGTTATCGTTTCAGAGTCTAAGAAAGTATCGGAAGTCTAATCAGTTAAGCGATAAACTGGTCTATCTGAAGTATAATTATGACTTTAAAAAATTGTGTGAGTTAAAGAAAAGTCAGTTTAATTATAAGATATTAAATCAGATAAATAATAGCTATAATAGTAAAGAGTTTTGGCAGGCGGTGAGATCTCTTAAGGGTACGAATTACAAATCTCATAGTATATCATTGGATGAATGGACTAAGTATTTTCAAGATCTATATAACCCCTCTTTGAGTATGAGTAGAATGCAGTATGCTGCGCCTTTTATACAAAATACAAAATATGATGCGCCATTTACTATGTCAGAGTTGGAAGTGGTACTATCTAGGGCTCGATGTGGAAAAACGCCTGGCCTTGATGGTGTTCCATATGAACATTTTAAAAACGCACCTCACACTTTTCTAAAATTATTACTAGATGTATTTAATGAAATATTTGATTTTGGTAAAGTTCCATCTAGCTTTAGAAAATCAGTTGTTTTTCCTCTTTTAAAAAAAGGAAACTGTAATGAGGTTTCAAATTACAGAGGAATTTCTTTTAATAATGTTGTTGGCAAAGTATATGCTGGTCTAATTCTAGAAAGGCTAACAGAGTGGGCTAACAACGGTATTCTAAATGAGTTTCAAGCAGGATTCCGGAAAAATTACTCCACTATTGACAATATTTTCACATTGGTTAACCTAGTAAAGCTGAAGCTAAGTGCTAAGAGGCAGAAAGTCTACGCCTTTTTTGTTGATTTCGCTGCTGCCTTTGATTCTGTTGACCGATATGCTTTATTTTTTAAACTTAATAGTTTGGGTCTGTCCACAAAGATTATCCGAAGTGTTGAGGCACTTCTCTCAGATACGGTAGGCTGCGTTTGGGGTCCGGAGGGAAGAGGCTCTGAGTTCAATATGGAAATGGGAGTTAAACAGGGTTGTGTGCTTAGCCCCCTCCTTTTCTCTTTATTCATCAATGATATTGAGGAGTGTCTGGACGGGGGTGGTGTGCTTGTTGGCTCCAAAAGAGTAAAGTTGTTAGCATTTGCTGACGATATAGTGCTTCTTGCCTCCGAGCCCCAAACGCTGCAAAGAATGATTAACTCTCTTTGTAACTACACGCAGTTATGGAACTTGAAAATAAACATGAAGAAATCTAAGATTATTGTTTTTAGGAATGGAGGAAGGCCTGCAAAACGAGAGAAATGGTTCTGCCATAATGAAGTTGTAGAAACGGTAAATGAGTACAAGTACTTGGGCGTGACATTGACTTCTAGATTGTCATTTGTAAAGCATATTAAAAGTAATGTGTCTAAAGCTAAACAAGGGCTGAACACGTTATGGAGTCGACTTATAGAAAATAATAGTATAAAGTATTATTCGAAACTAAAATTATTTAACAGTGTAAGTCGCTCTATGGCTTGTTATGGGGCCCAGGTTTGGGGAGGAGACCAATATGAAGATCTAGAAAAGCTATACCGTTTCTTTATTAAAAAAGTGTTTAAAGTGCCATTATTTGTCCCATCTGCCTTTATTTATTGTGAAACTGGTTACCTACCAATTTATACTCACACCCTCAAATTACAATTAAAATACATTGTTAAAGTTTTTGCTATGAGTGACAACAGGTTACCAAAAGTAGTTGCGACCCAAATTGTTTCTAAGAAGCTTTTTTGGTTTCTAGAAATCATCAACCTTTTAAAAAAATGTCATATAAACTTTGAATGTAATACTAACAATATAACCTCATGGAACAATATTTTTAATAAATTAGTCAAATGTGTCCAACTACAATTTAAAGAGGAATTTATGCAGAAAGCTTTGGAACTCGATTCCTATAACATTTATAAAGAGCTTAATTTTAGCTTAGGTAACAAACATTACTTCAATTGTAGTTTATCATTGGAGCAAGTCAGGTGGATAATTAAGGCTCGAGCTGGTTTATTGTATTTAGGTAGTTCTCCGCCATACCACCATGATAATACCGAAGAAGTTTGTCTCTTATGTAATGACCTAATGCTTGATCGAATGTACCATATATTGGTAGTTTGTTCTAGACTGAGTGAGGTCAGACTAAAATATTTTAGGAATATTTCTATAACAAATGTGGAAATATTAGAAATATTAAATGGTTCTGATTGGCCTCGGTTAGCACAATATTGTAAAGCAATAAGTATATACGGTTCTAGTATTGGTTAAATTACATAATAGAAATAAATGTTAGATTTATAGGGTAATCCATTACTTTCTGAAAAAGGTTATTATTAATTATTCGCAAATGATTTTTTGAAAACTTTTATTTACCTAAATTTTTTTAACTCTCTGGTTTCTTTAATAATAATAATAATAAGAATTAATAATAAAAAGAAAAAAAAAGAAAAGAAAATTGTATTAACCACTCCGCCGACGGTCATTGACCATGGCAGATGTCTTTATAATTATTTTGTACACCCAGGAATGTATTTTATTTTTATTTTTATTTTAATAAATAAAGACTGTATAAATAATATATATTTGTAAGTAATGTATATTTTTTGTATATTTATTGTATATATTGTATTATATTACTATATATTTTGCTGCATCTATTTTCTGTAACTTGTATCTATCTTACTGTATATATCTTATGTATTCTATTTTATATTGTCTTACATTTTATTGTACCCATATTGTAAATAATGTATATTTCATTTTATATTGTATTATTAAAACTGTCCGGTAGGACAGTTGTATAAGGGTTGACCATCAAAAACTGCACGAAAAAGCGTAACGTTGAAAAACACCCAACTTTGACAA
The DNA here is from genome assembly GCF_049639745.1 of Rhodnius prolixus. NCBI lineage: Eukaryota > Metazoa > Arthropoda > Insecta > Hemiptera > Reduviidae > Rhodnius > Rhodnius prolixus. Next base: position 3,671,853 of record NW_027411583.1, on the reverse strand, counting down.
TTTTTTTCTATTTTTCTATAAAAGATAAAATTCCCAAATTTTCTTTAAATCTTACTCCAAACCCTCCTTTATAACTGTAATTTTTTTGCAACCACCCAGATCTAATAGGTTTCGAGAAAAAAGTTGCCGAAAATGAGCAAAAACGGCTTTTTCAAAAAATGTTCTTGTTCTTGTTGTTGTTCTTCTTCTTGTTACCTTTTTTGTAAACAACGTAGCGCCTAAACGCGTGAACCGATTTTCATGAATGAGGTGTCATTCGATTCGGAATTTTATGTAGATGTGCCTTTTGGGGGGTCTCAACGCTGTACATCGAATGGGAGAGGAGTTAGCCCCCTTTATGTAAGGCCCCCTCCAAAATTATTATTACTAATAACTGTAAATCTTGGCCCGATTTTGATAGAATTTGGTAGGATGATAGAGTTAGGGCTCCCCTACGTAACAATAAAGCGACGATCTGCTCTTACACTTGTTAAGGGGAAGTATAGCAATCGTTTCAAATTATCGACACGAGAACCGATTTTCATGAATGAAGTGTCATTCGAATCGAAATTTTGTACAGATTTGCACTTTAAAAGTCTCGACGCTATGCCTCATAAGGAGGGAAGTTTGCCCCACCCAAATAAGGCCCTTTCTAAAACTATTACCAATATTTCTATAACGCTTAGTCCGATTTTGATAAAATTTAGCACGAAAAAGTGATTAAAGCTCCTCTACGTGGCTGTGAAGTGCCATCATGCTCTTACACCTACTAAGGGAAGTACTGCAATCGTTAAAATGATCAATGAGTGAACCGATTTACATCAATGAATTGTCGTTCGATTCAAAATCTTTGCCTTTTAGGGAGAAGTACTGTAATCGCAGTTTATTTTTCTTGCTCCTCTTAAAAGGAAGTACTGAAATCGCAGTTTAATTTTGCTATTTACGTACAAATACCTTCCTATTTTATTCAAAACGCTTTCTAAAAAAAATTGTTATTGAGGATGGTTTGGGGACCGCAACTATAATCATTCTTTAAAAAGATCTCTCCAGTGGTAGTTACGGTTCCGATTTAACACCTTATCAGGTTATAATGATAGAATAGCTTATTCCAAATTTTAAAAAATCTGTAAAGCAGACGTAACTTTGCAAATAGACAAAAAGGAAAATCTATCCAAAAGGTACAAAAATCTCCGTAACAAAAACTTACAGTTTTAAAAGTCAAGTATAAGGGTTGATTAAACGCCAACAGGTACACAAATCAGCAGTTCCCAACATTTCATTAATACTTCATTGATATAATTTAAGTAATTTTTCTGCATTAACTTTTCCTTCACATTTTTTAGAATTTATTAGATGTCACAGACCCTTATGCTGGCCAGTTCATTCATAATATTATTTTGTTACAATTATGATAAAATGTATATTATATCTTCGTAATTAAATAGGTACTTTATTTTAACTCTATTCCAAATTATTCTTCTGATTTATCTTTAATATGCCCTTTATTCTGAGTAGTCACATATACATGCATGTTAAAGTAGAAAAAGACTAAGTTAGAGTCGGCTACTGTTTAAATTTGAATCACAGAGGATTCAAAACAATATTTCAGTCTTGAATTCGTCTTACCGAAATATTCGTGAGCACAAATAACATACAGTTAATAACAAGTAGATTATTCAACAATATTTACTCATTTCTCAATTGTAATTTAATTTAGTCCCCCTAATTTTACTTATAGTAAAATACTGGAATAATTAGCTGTCCTAAAAATATGCATATCTTTATTTTCTTTATTTTATATTACATATATATAACATTGTGGGATGAATACCTAGATTGAGAATGTAATTGAAGAAAACTATATTATTTGCGATAAAGCCAGATAATTATTACCTATTATTATAAACGTTTGACTACAACATAAAATAACAATTACTTTAATCGAAGAATGAACTTAAACCAATGATTTTTATTTAAAAATAAAAACAAAATCATCGATGTAAGTTGGTGTAAGCATTTTTTAAAAAAGTTTATGAATTTTTAGCCTCATATTTTTTTTTATATTTTTTATAACGTTTTCTTTTTCACCTGTGATTAATAGTTTGATTATTATAGATAAATAGATATTACAGTCAATCTAAGTTAAATGGTGTGCTACTTGAGTAAATATTTTGTAGACGAAAATGGCCAGCATAAGGGTCTGTGACATCTAATAAATTCTAAAAAATGTGAAGGAAAAGTTAATGCAGTAAAATTACTTAAATTATATCAATGAAGTATTAATGAAATGTTGGGAACTGCTGATTTGTGTACCTTTTGGCGTTTAATCAACCCTTATACTTGACTTTTAAAACTGTAAGTTTTTGTTACGGAGTATTACTATATATTTTATTGTATCTATTTTCTGTAACTACTTGTATCTATTTTATTGTATATACCGTATGTATTTCATTTTATATTGTCTTACATTTTATTGTACCTATATTATAAATAATGTTTATTTAATTTTATATTGTATTATATTACTATATATTTTATTGTATCTATTTTCTGTAACTACTTATATCTATTTTATTGTATATATCGTGTGTATTTTATTTTATATTGTCTTACATTTTACTGTATCTATTTTCTGTAACTTGTATCTATCTTACTGTATATATCGTATGAATTCTATTTTATATTATCTTACATTTTATTGTACCTATATTATAAATAATGTATATTTCATTTGATATTGTATTATATTACTATACATTTTATTGTATCTATTTTCTGTAACTTGTATCTATCTTACTGTATATATCGTATGTATTCTATTTTATATTATCTTACATTTTATTGTACCTATATTATAAATAATGTATATTTCATTTGATATTGTATTATATTACTATACATTTTATTGTATCTATTTTCTGTAACTTGTATCTATCTTACTGTATATATCGTATGTATTCTATTTTATATTATCTTACATTTTATTGTACCTATATTATAAATAATGTATATTTCATTTGATATTGTATTATATTACTATATATTTTACTGTATCTATTTTCTGTAACTTGTATCTATCTTACTGTATATATCGTATGTATTCTATTTTATATTATCTTACATTTTATTGTACCTATATTATAAATAATGTATATTTCATTTGATATTGTATTATATTACTATACATTTTATTGTATCTATTTTCTGTAACTACTTGTATCTATCTTATTGTATATATCGTATGTATTTTTTTTTATATTATCTTACATTTTATTGTACCTATTTCAATGATTAGTGTTGTTCTCAGTTTCAAAACTTTGATCTACATTGAATGTCATCTAATGGATTAGATTAATCAGCCAGATGAGAGACTCAAATAAAAGTCTTAAAAATGCATACTTAGAGGAATTCTTTAGTTAACAGCTAATTTCACCGGGCATGCAATCATAAAGAGGGTGATGATCCTTCCTTTTTTCGCTGCCCAAGTTTTGTGAAGTTAAGGCGATCATATATTGAAATATTGTGCTTAACAAATGATACTATGACTAATACTTTAAGAGTAGACAATGAACGACCTATAAATTGTCTATTCTATTACTGTCCAAAGATTTCTTATGCTGAGAAAATATTTCTTAGAAGAATGTTCGCTTAACTATTGTAGTTACAGTTAATTAAGACAAAAATCAAAAATTGTATGTTTCTTGTATTACTTTAACTCTGTGTACCCCAAATTTCAATGGGTATTGTTTTTGTAAATAAATAAATAAATAAATATTCTTCTGGGTTCAGTGCTTGATGGTTCCAGTAGAACTCCTAAAAAAACATGTGTTCAGATTTTCATTTCTACTCACAAACCCATTCTTAATAAGATATTAATATCCAAGTTGATACATCTAAACAATCAGTTTTCTGCAAGAATTAGTTACTATTACTTTAGGCATTAATATTATGAAAGTAGTTTGGCCTAAAAAGGAAAAGGCTTTAAAACAATCAATTATTTTTCTTTCAGTCTCTGGTCCATAGGTGTCATTCATCAGGATCTTTTGAATGTGTATCTGTTGGCAGAAGATGTAATGGTTAACATAAAAAGATTACAGAATCACCTACACAAGAAAACAGGTGAAAGGAAAGATCAGAAAAAAAAACTAATTAAAAAAAGATTATTTGAAGTCCTTTTTTTAATTTTTTTGAACATTGTATTTAAAATCCAAAAAAAGCATTATAAAACTTAGGACAGCTGGAATTAAGAGTAGAGGTTCAGAAAAGAAAAACGAAATTTAACAGCACCACTAGTTTTACTGGATAAATCCACTTCTTGCATAAAAATATAAAACATTTCTTAAAATTTATTAAACTGCACTTTTATTTATTTATTTTTTAAAGATCTATATTGATAAACGAGAGGTAAAAAACATAGAAAAAAGTGGAAAAAGTCTCTAATTACAGTGGCAGGAAACTTTTTCTACTTTTATATTTAATACTAAGGGTAATGCTGGGTTGTACATGTTGGATGGATCTTTGTTGATAAACAAGAAATAAAAACAACTGAAAATAGCAGAAATAGACAACTAATTTCTAAAAAAATTGCCTTTTCTACTTTTGAGAATTAATATTAAGGGCAATGCTGGATTGTAATTGTTAATCTATTATTCGATCGATCTATTTTGAAAAACAAGAAGTAAATACCATTCATAAAAGTGGAGAAAGTCGCTTATTTCTGTGTACAGTTGCTGTTTCGGCTTTTGATAGTTAATATTGAGGGCAACGCTGGGTTGTACTTGTTGGGTCGATCTATTTTGAAAAAGAAGAAGTAAAAACAATGGAAATAAGAGGAAATTTTCCCTAATTTCAGTGATAGGAAGCTTCTTCTGCTTTTAATAGTTAATATTAAGAGCATTGGTGTCACAGCGTTAGCTGATTTAAATATTTAAATGTATTGTTTAAATGATTTAATAAATGGCTTTCATTTCATTTCATTTCATTAAGAGCATTGCTGGATGGTACATGTTGGGTCGATCTATTTTGAATTACAAGAAGTAAAAACCATGGAAAAAAGTGGCAAAAGTCTCTAATTACAGTGGCAGGAACCTTTTTCTGCTTTTGATATTTAATATTAAGGGCAAACCTGGATTGTACTTGTTGGGTCGATCTATTTTGAATTACAAGAAGTAAAAACCATGTATAAAAGTGGAAATACTCCGTAATTTCTTTCTAAAGTTGCTTTTTCAGCTTTTGATAGTTAATATTAAGAGCAATGCTGGGTTGTACTTGTTGGGTCGATCTATTTTGAATTACTAGAAGTAAAAACCATGTATAAAAGTGGAAATACTCCGTAATTTCTTTCTAAAGTTGCTTTTTCAGCTTTTGATAGTTAATATTAAGAGCAATGCTGGGTTGTACTTGTTGGGTCGATCTATTTTGAATTACTAGAAGTAAAAACCATGTATAAAAGTGGAAATACTCCGTAATTTCTTTCTAAAGTTGCTTTTTCAGCTTTTGATAGTTAATATTAAGAGCAATGCTGGGTTGTACTTGTTGGGTCGATCTATTTTGAATTACTAGAAGTAAAAACCATGTATAAAAGTGGAAATACTCCGTAATTTCTTTCTAAAGTTGCTTTTTCAGCTTTTGATAGTTAATATTAAGAGCAATGCTGGGTTGTACTTGTTGGGTCGATCTATTTTGAATTACTAGAAGTAAAAACCATGTATAAAAGTGGAAATACTCCGTAATTTCTTTCTAAAGTTGCTTTTTCAGCTTTTGATAGTTAATATTAAGAGCAATGCTGGGTTGTACTTGTTGGGTCGATCTATTTTGAATTACTAGAAGTAAAAACCATGTATAAAAGTGGAAATACTCCGTAATTTCTTTCTAAAGTTGCTTTTTCAGCTTTTGATAGTTAATATTAAGAGCAATGCTGGGTTGTACTTGTTGGGTCGATCTATTTTGAATTACTAGAAGTAAAAACCATGTATAAAAGTGGAAATACTCCGTAATTTCTTTCTAAAGTTGCTTTTTCAGCTTTTGATAGTTAATATTAAGAGCAATGCTGGGTTGTACTTGTTGGGTCGATCTATTTTGAATTACTAGAAGTAAAAACCATGTATAAAAGTGGAAATACTCCGTAATTTCTTTCTAAAGTTGCTTTTTCAGCTTTTGATAGTTAATATTAAGAGCAATGCTGGGTTGTACTTGTTGGGTCGATCTATTTTGAATTACTAGAAGTAAAAACCATGTATAAAAGTGGAAATACTCCGTAATTTCTTTCTAAAGTTGCTTTTTCAGCTTTTGATAGTTAATATTAAGAGCAATGCTGGGTTGTACTTGTTGGGTCGATCTATTTTGAATTACTAGAAGTAAAAACCATGTATAAAAGTGGAAATACTCCGTAATTTCTTTCTAAAGTTGCTTTTTCAGCTTTTGATAGTTAATATTAAGAGCAATGCTGGGTTGTACTTGTTGGGTCGATCTATTTTGAATTACTAGAAGTAAAAACCATGTATAAAAGTGGAAATACTCCGTAATTTCTTTCTAAAGTTGCTTTTTCAGCTTTTGATAGTTAATATTAAGAGCAATGCTGGGTTGTACTTGTTGGGTCGATCTATTTTGAATTACTAGAAGTAAAAACCATGTATAAAAGTGGAAATACTCCGTAATTTCTTTCTAAAGTTGCTTTTTCAGCTTTTGATAGTTAATATTAAGAGCAATGCTGGGTTGTACTTGTTGGGTCGATCTATTTTGAATTACTAGAAGTAAAAACCATGTATAAAAGTGGAAATACTCCGTAATTTCTTTCTAAAGTTGCTTTTTCAGCTTTTGATAGTTAATATTAAGAGCAATGCTGGGTTGTACTTGTTGGGTCGATCTATTTTGAATTACTAGAAGTAAAAACCATGTATAAAAGTGGAAATACTCCGTAATTTCTTTCTAAAGTTGCTTTTTCAGCTTTTGATAGTTAATATTAAGAGCAATGCTGGGTTGTACTTGTTGGGTCGATCTATTTTGAATTACTAGAAGTAAAAACCATGTATAAAAGTGGAAATACTCCGTAATTTCTTTCTAAAGTTGCTTTTTCAGCTTTTGATAGTTAATATTAAGAGCAATGCTGGGTTGTACTTGTTGGGTCGATCTATTTATTTTGAAAAAGTAAAAGGAATAACCATGGAAAAAAGTGGAAAAAGTCTCCTAATTTCAGTGGTAAGAAGCTTTTTCTGCTTTTAACACTTAATATTAAGAGCAATGCAAAGTTGTACTTTTTGTGTCGATCTATTTTCAAAAACAAGAAGTAAAAAGCACAGAAAAAAGTGGATGTAGTCACCTAATTTCTGTGTAAAGTGGCCTTTTCTACTTTAGATAATAAATATTTAGGGCAATGCTGGAAATAGTCCCTAATTACTGTGTGAAGTTACCATTTCTACAATTGATAATGAATATATAGGGCAACGCTTGGTTGTACTTCTTGGGTCGATCTATTTTGATAAGCAAAAAGGAAAAACCATCGAAAAAAGTGGAAATAGACCCTAATTTCTGTGTAAAGTTGCGGTTTCTGCTTTTAATAGGTAATATTAAGGGCTAGGCTGGGTTGTAGTAGTTTAGTCGTTTTATTTTGAAAAAGAAGAAACAAAAATCTTGGCAATAAGCGGAAATAGTCCCTAATTTCCGTGGTAGGATCTTTTTTCTGCTTTTGAGAGTTATTATTAAGGGCAATGCGAGGTTGTACATGTTGGATGGATCTATTTTAAAAAAGTGAAAGGAAAAACCATGGAAAAAAAGTGAAAATAGTCCCTAATTTCTGTGTAAAGTTGCTGCTCCTGCTTTTGATAGGTAATATTAAGGGCTAGGCTGGGTTGTAGCAGTTTAGTCGATCTATTTTGAAAAAAAAGAAACAAAAATCTTGGCAATATGACTCATGATTTCCAAACATTTAACCATGCTAACGCCTCTCATGACTTCCAAACTTTTAACCATACCAATGACTCTCATGACATACATATATACGACCTTGCACACACATTCTGACTTTGCTGGTGAGACCTATTTAGTGCTGCTTACACACACTTTTAACCATGGTGGAGACTAGGAAAGAAAAAAAGTGGACCAATACATAAATAGGTTACATGTGACCCGATGAAAAATAATTTAAATGGTAAGTATAACGTAGATTACCAGCATAGTTAAATGTAAGTCAAAGGTAATTCTATTTAGGTCTAGAGAGTTATTATCATGGTTAATTGTGATTGAAGGCAATCCTATATAAGTCTTGTGAGTCATCATCATGGTAAAAGATGAGTGTAAGTTAGTTTCCACATAGGTCTAGAGAGTCACCAGCATGGTTAAATGTGAGTGTAAGGTAGTACAATGTAGGCCTATAGAGTCGCCAGTATGGTTAAATGTGAATGCAAGGTGGTCTTATATAAGTCATTAGAGTCGCCAGCATGGTTAAATGTGTGTGCAAGGCGTCCTATATAAGTTATGAGAGTCACCAGCATTGTTAAATGTAAGTCAAAGTAAATTCTATTTAGGTCTAGAGAGTCATTATCATGGTTAATTGTGATTGAAGTCAATCCTATATAAGTCTTGTTAGTCATCATCATGGTAAAAGATGAGTGAGGGTAGGTTAGTTTCCACATAGGTCTAGAGAGTAACCAGCATGCTTAAATGTGAGTGTGAGGTAGTTCAATGCAGGTCTAGAGAGTCGCCAGTATGGTTAAATGTGAATGCAAGGTGGTCCTATAGAAGTCATGAGAGTCACCAACATGGTTAAATGTGAATGCAAGGTGGTCCTATAGAAGTCATGAGAGTCACCAACATGGTTAAATGTGAATGCAAGGTGGTCCTATAGAAGTCATGAGAGTCACCAACATGGTTAAATGGGAGTGCAAGGCGTCCTATATAAGTCATGAGAGTCACCAAGTTAATTCTTAACGTTCTAAAAGGAGGCTTCTATTTAAATAGTTTTTAGTACCCAACTCAAAATGCAACGCTCCATTAATGATTGTAGAACTCGTAAATTATTAAGATCCAAAATAAATTATTTCTTGAACAGATTTTCTCGGTTTTAGCGTACTTCAATAAATACATTTCACCATTCATGTCTTTTATTGATAGCATGTTACCTATATTTAAATTATTAATTTCTTTAAACCATGATAGTTTATTTTCAATAATAGTTATTGCCAACCTTTTAGCAAACTGGTCGTCTGGTAACTCACGAACATTACAGATATAATCATGATGTAATCTGAGGGTATAGAAGAACAAGGGCATTAAATGAATTTCCAGATGTAGAAAAAGATGTAGAAGTTGTAAAGAAAAACGCATTTACCCACATTAATTTTCGATATACTGAGAAGACACAATCTAAAGATTTTGGAGCTGTTTGTCATTTGAAAACGATAGGGAAATATTACTTGATATGCGATCTTGAATAACTGGCTGTCAATTTTAAATGAATGAATTAATGTAATTAAATCTGAGCTAATACACCCATAATCGATAAAGGATGAACTAATCATATTTATATTGGTCTATTCACCATCCAGTCTTCCATTTAATACGTACTATTATATCAAAGTCACTTAGTAATTCAAACAATTTAAACCCATTGCTATTACCTATTTTATCTTTAGAACATCTATTAGAATTTCCCTAACAATATAATGCTACCATACTATATGTGGACAAAATATGTTTTTCCTTCAATTCAACAATTAAAATCTCCCAACATCAAAAAGCTAGGCATCCCAAAGGATGCCAAGGTATTCATACATAAAATAAGTAAGCTAATCAACTACAATTAATGTAGATTGGAATTAAATATAACATTTTATCACTGATATGTAATTCTATCACATTACAATTACTTAGTAAAATAAAATAAAATTTACTTTGAAAATTTACAAGATTTGCTTCTTTTTTTTTTAACCGTTCACACAGCCTCCAGTATTGGTTCTTCTTTGCGTAGATATAGTTCGTGTTAGGTACTCAATTTTTATAGCGTTCCTCACTTATTACGAATATTACATATAAATCCAGTCAAATAAAAACAATTTATTCTTATGAAATGGAAGAGATAGCTTAATTTAACTCCCAAGGTAGAAAAACCATAACAATTTAGGCACAATTCTAGCTCATTTTCTGATTATTTTAAACAAAAAGTTAGGTAACGTTTTATAAATAAGTAATAAGCCAAAGAACAACTAACCTGGAAAGCACAGAATGTTTTGTGCCGCTAGTAACTCCATAAGTTGTTCCAATGAGCAAATAAAGATACGGCCTTTACTACGTATTAAACTGATTTACATGTCCTCAAGATATATCCACAGACTTACAGTACTCTATATAAATATTTTATACCAAGAGTTAACTGCTACAAAACCTGAAAAAAAATCTAACGAATTAACTTAGTTCAGAAATAGTAAAAGAACATTTTTCTTCTTATAATACCTTGGAGCGATCGTAAATAACATAAAAACACTCACAGAAATGGACAAGCTAATGCTAATATAACATATTGGATATTCCCTTAAGTAAGCATAAATGAAGTGTTGCAAGTTTTAAGGCCTACGTTTTGCATACAACATCTAAAGGAACTTAAAATCGTACCATTAGTCCAAGGAGGATGATATCGTGGCATGTTGAAAGAATTGAGGAAGGTACCCTTCCCAAAAACTTCACAAGAGTTGACCCTTTGATGCTCCTCTGAGAGGTAGGTATTTGGGCAATGTCCATGAAGGCCACCCTTCCAAGGGCTATCAGAAAATGAGAAAAGAGAGACCGTTGTAACCTAGATAGACAGATTACATCAAATAGTTTTAAAATTTGGTTTAGGTAATTGAAAATAAAATGAAGACACCTTAAGAAATTGCAAATAAAGTATTCTATTAAAGTGCATGATTAAAAATTGAAAGACGAATAGTGAATTTAATTACCTTAATGGAAGTGTGCTACATGCAAATATTGTAGTCACTCTAATGTCTTATTTACTGGATACTAGCAGCAAGCATGAGAACAATACTCGCCTACATTGTTTTTAGTGTGCCCCATATTTCAGTAAATTCAGCGAACAATAATACCATTTTGTAAGACTTATTGATAATTTTCTTTTAATAAAACTAACAAAATTCGAATATCAAATTCCGTTTATATATATTTTTTTGTTATAAGTTCTACAGAAATGTTTCATTATAATCAAAACTAATTAACTAGTTAAAAAACGAACATTCTTCTACAAAAGAAAATAGTACATCAGTAAGACTCTAAAACAAATAAATGTAATAACTAAGACTATTTTGCACCAATCACGAACTTCCTTTCATGAAAGAGTAGATGTAGACTCCAAACTTCTGTCTGCATTTACAGAAACATTGGAAAATTATAGCAGGTTGGATAGAAAGATGTGGAGATAAAAACAACTATTAAGGCCGGGGATAGATGATTCAATTAGGGTACACCCAAAAAAGGGTGTTTTGGAGAGACCATAACCAGTATTACGGCGGGGTGGATGATAAAAATGGAATTGACCTTATTTTTATATACAATAAAAAAATTTAGGAAAATTTGGAATCTTATAGCTAATTAGGGCAGAGAAAAAAGATTTTAAAGAGATAACTACTCCTAATAAGACCGGGATAGATAATATACTGGGTCGGACCTAATTTGACCACTAAAAAAAAAAAAAAAATGAACAATGCACTTCGTATACAATCAGAACATAGGTAGGCACTAAAATAATTTAAAACTAGACACGATTACGATTACAAAATAAAGTAAAACATGAAACTTACTGCTCAATGTCACGGTAGAAGCAACCTTGTGCTACCTTCTCTTCCCCGACTCAGTGTTGCAACTCGGTTACTAGCTTATTGTTATTTTAACTCAGAGATGAGCACTGATTAAAAAAACAATTTAATCATAAATTTAATAAATTAAGACTTAAAAAAGATTTAAAGATTTAAGATTTAAAAAAAAAAAAAAAAATTTATTCAGAATTTAATCGTCGAAATTAATTGTAAATTTTGATAATTTGACAGATTAGATTATGGGAGGTGGGACCTATGCCTCACGGCACCGCAGCCAAAGGAGGCTTTTTGTGCCATCCCCTTTTGATCTAGTAGATAAAACCTCCCCTTCTAAAGAGGTGGATGACTTTCCCTACTAGTTATTTTTGCGCTACTATCTTCTTTTGTCTGAAAGATCAAAAGGTTTCATAGCGCAATCACTCGATTGCAACGCCGTGAGGGGCCGTTTCCTCCTCATTCTGACACAATCTGCACTACGGCTCTGAACTAATAAGCCCTGTACTATGATGACTATGTCCTATGTTTACTGTGTAAATGTATTGGGGGGGAGGGGGGGTTACAGTATATGTTGCTCATGTTCATGTTGTTAGTCTGGGATACCCGCAGGGACGCCAAGTACCCTGAAGAAGTGGCTAATCCCCCTACGGGTTTATTTGATAGTTTGTGATCTAAAATTCAAATTCAATCGTTAACCAAATTGATTTAAACACTCACTAAATGACTTTTCAAAATGGTTTGTACCACGTTTTGGCGAGGTCACCTTTCTGAGTATCTCCTTCAAAAACGTTTCGATTAATTATTTTAGACTTGGACTTCACAAGCATACGATTCACTAAACCAAGATAGGTCCATCCTCACACACATTTAACAGTGTAGGTGACTCACCAGACATATGTAGGACCATCTTATACTCTCATTTTACGAGAGTTAAATAAGGTTTTCTAAACGTCCATTTAGATATTTAAATGATTTCCTACCTCTAAGTATTTGCTTATTAAATTTCTAACCAAACTTCCGAGAAGATAGAAAATCAATACACCGAAAGTGCAGTTATAAAGAAAGGCTTTCTCTATAATTTACTATGAATTCGCCAAACGGATTATTTGGAACTGATTTAATGGCGTACTTAAGCTTAAATGTCAGTTTGACTTGGATTTTTTTTTTTTTTTTTTTCTCTATTAATATATTGGTTCAGGGAGAATGTGTCGCATTCTATCAACATTATTATTCATTTGATCAATTTTTTATTTTTAATATGCAATTCTAAATCATAATTCTAGAAAATTCAATTATACTCGTAAATTATGGTAAGAAAAAAGTAACGTGAGTGTTCATACGAGATTCTTTTCATGAGAAAGTAAAATGAAACTGACAAATATTGGCGAAAACTATTCGAAAACGATCTTAACTCAATAAAAGGGGCCAAGGGGGGGAGTCTTCGGGCTTCCATTCCGCCAGGGTGAATAGTTAAGGCTTCACCTTCTATTCACCAAGACCGTCCGAGCGTAGCATTAAGTTATACTACATCCTGCAAGAGGTGGCCCTGCTGGATAACTAAACTCGGCGGATCTAGACATGGATGTCGATAAAAATCCCGGGTGGCTTAGGGTGGAAGTCACTCGTCACCAGGGTGGTGTCCCCGGGGGCAGCTCTGGAAAACACCCCCCCCAATCCAAGGTGTGAGACTCCGTGCTGAGGGATGGATGGCACAGGGGTTTTTGTGCCAAGAACGGATCCTCCGGGGTACCAGGCGACCCCCCGGTAGTAGGTAGCCTTACCCGACCAAGCGGGGCTCTGGCCGGGCGGACTTTTTAATTCCCTAGCTACTCGTGGGACCAAAATGGACAAGGAAACAAAAAACAAAAATACGGGCGGGGAAAACAACAACAGCAACAACAGATACAACAGGCACAACAACAGTCACAACAACAGCAGTCACAACAACAACATCAACAACAACAGACACGACGACAAAACAGACGGAAACAACAGTCTGTAATAGGCCAGGGGGGTGGAGGTAAAAAACCCACGACCTCTAATGCCGATCCCAACACAATAACAGCCAAAGGCCGTAAAAATGTGGCCATGGCAGGTATAAGCGGGGAAATAAAACCCTGCAAAGGCCAAGGGAAGGGGATGGGTAATCCTCCAACCAAAATGGCCGGTATGGTTAAACCTAAGACACCTGAGGCCCTAGGGGCGGGAGGTGGACAACGATCTAGTTTTAGGGCAGACTCCCTAGAGGCGATAGAGAACATGTCGGATGCAGAAGTGCATGCGGCACGTATCTCGGGTAGCTCAAAGAAGAGGGTCATGGCCCTTACTAGAGAGGGCCGGGATTACGTGCAAGCCAAGAGGCAGGTAATCCGGGATAATTTTAATCGCTGAGCCCAGCAAACCTCTAAGGCAGCTAAAAGACCCAGGTCAGAGGGGGAATCTCCACAACAATGGCAGCCGGCAAAGAAGGCTAAGGCTAGGGCTGGAGAGAAATCCTACAGCGAGGCCCTCTCCTTTGTCAAAGTTGCCATTGTGCAGGAGGGGTACCCTGAAGCTCAGCTGGCTCCGGAAAGGCTCACCGCCATCCAGCAGGCCGTGCTGAAAGAATACGATCAAATCCCAAAAGGGAGCATGCAGGTTAGATTAGCCAAATGCATGTATAGGCCAGGGTTTGTCTTGGCCACCTGTGCTGATCAATTCAGTGCAGAGTGGCTTAGGGACATTGTCCCAAAGCTTAGACCCTGGGAGGGAGCCAAGCTGCTGCCGCTGCTAGGGGATGATATTCCAAGGCCTGAAACCGCAGTAGTATTTATCCCCGATGAGCAGGGTAGCAGGATAGAGGCCGATATAGTGCTGAAGCGGTTGGAGGTAGGTAATCAAAAGTTATGTACCGACAACTGGAAAGTATGGGGTTGTAAGCCCGCGGAGGGTGGTCAGGTGTGGACCTTCTCCATGGATAGGGCCTCATTAGACGAATTGAGAAGGCTGAATATGTCTCCTTTCTTCGGTTGGGGACAGGTGAAGTTTAGGGCGAAGTCCTCAAAATATCAGGGCCCGGAAGAGGCCAAGACATCAACAGAAGAGGAGGGGTTGATGTTGAAGGCCACAGACCCTGAAAAAGAATCTACACCGGGGGGGCAGAGTGGGTTGGAGGGGGAAATGGAGGCCCTCCGTGCCGCTCTGTCCGAATTACCTGCGGACGTGGGATATCCCAAAGGAGAAGGGGTAGAGGTGATGGAGATTTCCGTGGGCGAACTCCCGTGTGGAAGTGAATCCTTGCCTCAGAGGCCTAGCGGCCTGGGGCAAGAGTCAGGATCCGCCGAGACACGGGGGGGAGTCGCGGGAACACAGGACGTCGCCCTGCCCCCCCGGACGCTTAACATGGTGCTGAAAGTGGTGCAGGCAAACCTTCACCACGCCAAGGCTGCTTCGGCCGTGGTGTGTAGGAGGTTTGACAGCGAGGGGCTAGATTTAGCCCTACTGCAGGAGCCATGGTACAGAGGGATTGCAGCTAATACTGGGGTGTGACGCCAACGCACACAATACTGCATGGGGGAGCACCGACGACAACGCCAGAGGTAAGTTACTTTTAGAATTCATTTCTGGTGAGGGGCTGCATGTGTCTAATATAGGATCAGTCCCGACTTTCGTGACTGCAACTAGGAGGGAGGTGTTGGACTTAACTCTTGCCACGCGTTGCATGTCAAATACCGTAGTTAATTGGCATGTATCGAATGAGCCGTCTTGTTCCGATCATAGGCATATCAGATTCGATATATGCGTCCCGCCCCTGGTTATCAAGAGGCTGCGAAGCCCTAGAGAAACCCACTGGGCGGGATTTACCCAATCGCTCACAGAGTCCCTAACAAGCTTTAAGGTTGATGTTAGAAGGACGGAGAGCATCGAACAGGCAGTGGACCACATCAATGAGGCGGTATTGGAGGCCTATCAGGAAAATTGCCCGGAAAAGATCAGACCTCAAAGGTCGAAAACAGTCTGGTGGAATAGTCACCTCGAAAAGAGGAGAAAAGAGGTGAGAAGGCTGTTCAATAAGGCCAAATATAACCAGGACTGGGATTTGTATAAACAAGCTCTGACGCAGTACAACAAGGAGATTAGGAAGGCCAAGCGAAGCGCCTGGCGGTCATTCTGTGAGGACATTAAAGAAGCCCCAGAATGCGCCAGAATACATAGAGTCTTGGCGAAAGAAGGTACTGCGGGCAGAATAGGTTTCATGGCTAAGGATGATGGAACCTATACTAAGTCGATGGAGGAAACCCTGGAATTACTCTTGAGTACTCATTTTCCGGGGTCCACTCGACTATCAGCCTCGGGTTATGAGGAGGTCTGCTCGGAGGTACCGAAAAGACCTTCAAGGGCGGATTGGAAGATTGCGACGCACATCGTTCAGCCAAACAAGCTGCGGTGGGCGATCGCGCGGTTCCAGCCCTTTAAATCCCCGGGGCCGGATGGAATTTATCCAGCCTTTTTACAAAAGGCAGGGGAGGTGCTAATGCCCTTCCTGTGTAGAATTCTCAGAGGCTGTTTGGCTTGGAGGTTCATTCCTGAAGTATGGCAAAGGGTGAAGGTCGTTTTTCTTCCTAAAGTTGGGAGATTAGGGGACCAAATACCGCAGTCATTCAGGCCGATTAGTCTGTCGTCCTTCCTGCTTAAAACATTGGAAAGGCTTTTAGACAGACATATTCGGGACGAAATCCTAAGAATTCAACCCCTTAGTGATCGTCAATATGCCTATCAGGCAGGCAAGTCGGTGGATCTTGCTTTGGATGATGTTAATAGGCTACTTCAAAAGTCCCAAGAGGACAAAGAAATCGCAATGGCCGCATTTTTAGACATACAAGGGGCCTTCAATAATGTCTCGGCTATGTCGCTGATAGATGCCCTGTCAAGGAGAGGCTTGGCGCCAACTATCTGTCAGTGGATTAAGTCTAATTTATTAGGCCGCATTGTTATGGCCACATTAGACGATTGTTCGGTGGAGGTCAGGGTGGCGCGGGGTTGCCCGCAGGGGGGGTTTGTCACCCCTTCTGTGGACGATTCTGGTCGATGACCTTTTAGTGAAAATGACGGCGGAGAGTTTCTACTGCCTAGGTTTTGCAGATGACCTGGCAGTGGTTGTTAAGGGACGATTCGCTTCTACGGTTTCGGAGCGCATGCAGAGAGCGCTTAATATCGTGGATAGGTGGAGCAGAAAGGAGGGTCTCTCCATCAATCCGCAGAAGACTAAGGTTGTCCCTTTCACAAGAAGGAAGAATCTGGGTGGACTGGAGCAACCAATTTTGGGGGGAGTTACGATCCCCTTGTCCATGGAGGCCAAGTATCTGGGAGTTATCTTCGATAAAAGGCTTACATGGAATTCACATTTTAATATGATTTCCCGCAAGGCTAAGGTTTCCTTAGGTTGCTGTAAAAGGCTGTGTGGGAAAAGTTGGGGACTAAGCCCTAGAATGACACTCTGGATCTATAAAAGTGTAGTTAGACCCATGGTGTCACACGGGGCGGTGGCGTGGTGGGCGAAAACCTTGCAGGTGGGTGGGGTTCGGGCACTAAGTGGTATTCAAAGGCTGGCTTGCCTGAGTGTCACTGGTGCCATGAGGACTTCCCCTACTGCGGCCTTGGAGGTTTTATTAAATTTACCCCCATTGCACATATATATTCAAGGCGTTGTAAGGGCCGTTGTCACTAGGCTTATGAAAGGACAAGCTCCTATTACCGTTAGGCACGGAGGAGCGTATCAAGAGTTATACGAGGAGCTGGAGGCGGACCCTATTTTGGGCCTGCCTTCAGATTTTATGACTCCCAAATATAACTTCGACAAGCCTTTCAAAGTCTGTATTGGAGACCGGGAGGCTTGGAGACGTGGACCCCCAGTTATGGGAGACTCGATGTGGTACACGGATGGCTCCAAGATGGGAGAGGGTGTAGGAGCAGGAGTGTACGGGGTGAAGCCGAAATGTAGCTTTTCGGTTAGCCTAGGAAAGCTAGCTACAGTTTTTCAAGCTGAGCTAGCTGCAATTAGGTTCTGCACTACCGAGATTAAAGGGCGAGGAATTATTAATTCCAAGGGCGTAATTTTCTCGGATAGTCAGGCTGCTTTACGTGCAATTAGTTCCTACCAGGTCAACTCAAGGCTGGTCTGGGACTGTCTGGGTGCCCTGAAGGAAATTAGTGACCAAAATAAGGTCTTTCTGGTTTGGGTACCTGGTCATTCAGGATATAAAGGAAACGAAGTGGCAGACTTATTGGCCCGGGAAGGCTCTGCGGGACACTTCGTTGGCCCGGAGCCCTGTTTTGGGGTTTCGAAGTGTGTCAAGACTGCGGCCATTTTGTGGGTGCAGAGTAGGTCTCAGGAGTGGTGGCTCGCCACCACTGGACAGAGACAGGCGAAGGAGTTCATCAGAGGATATTCGCCGAGGCTGACTGCAGAAGTAATCTGTCAAGGCCGGGGGGCTATAAGGATAATTGTAGGCTTATTAACTGGCCACTGCAGACTCAGGAAACACATGCATCGCATGGGCCTGGCAGATGACAGCCTTTGTAGGTTCTGCCAGGAAGAAGAGGAAACTGCACTGCACGTGTTGTGTCAGTGTGAGGGGCTTGTATGGCTAAGGATGTTACTTCTCGGGGAGGAAAAACCAAGGCCTGAGAGCTTTACCCAGGAGTCACTCTCCAGAATTAAGAGTCTAATTAAACGGACGGGTCTGGAGGGTGAGCTCGAAAGTCGGGGAGCCACAATAGATCCAAAGGGGTCGCAGTGGCGTAGGCCTTGAGGCCGCCCTAATTTGATCTTATCTAACTCAATAAAAAATTTCTTGAAAATTGAGAATGTTTCTTTTTCGGATAATTTGTTAGCATTTATTCTCAACAGCTACGTAAGATTAATATTACTTCTATATTAAGCAAAAAAAGATCATAAAATATGAGAAAATAATAAAAGATCTAGGAAGATATTGAAAATAATAAAAGATCTAGGGTGCGTTCCACTAAGCGACCACAACGACCACGCTCACGACCGCGATTTTGCCCGTTCCACTTGCTTGCGAGCGTTGCGGTCGAAAACCCAAGTGGAATGGTCTGTGGGCGTTTTAACCGTTCATGTAAACATTACATATGGCGGCCTCGAAAATAAGTTAGAAGCTTGAAGAGGTTATTTTTAATTTTAACCCCGTTTATAAGCAGTTATAATAAACTTTATTAATTATTGGTAAAGTTGACTTATATTAAAAGAATATACATAATTCAATTTTTTATATTACATTTTAGTGGAGTATTTATAAAATTTACGTTTAAATAAAATTAAAATGTCTTTTGTGGCAACAGTTGGATATTTATTAATAATGCTTTAGAAAGTTCTTTATCTAGTTCCGATGAAGAGTGGAATGCAATTTTACAAAATCGCAATGATAAAAAGCGAAAACTTAGGCCACGTATTATTAGCTATCAGTGTAATTGATCTTTATTCAGATAAGAATTTAAAAGTTATTTCAGGTAAATGATTTTGTGTTATTCAGTGATTTAGTATGTAAAGGGATAAGTAATTATTTATTTATTTATTTTTTGTAGACTTTCGAGAAACACATCCTATTATTTACATGAAATAATACTTTCATTTACATGAGATAATTTTTTCGGTAGCCATATTTTGTTTAAAAATTGCGCCATATTTCTGAACGCCCACTTCGACCCAGCTTTATAGAGGGGGCGTTGTGGGCTTCGCGAGAGCGAAAATAGTGACGTCATTAGTGACGTTTTCGCCACGACCACAACGACCGCGGTCGCCAAGTGGAACGCCTGAAGGTATGTTTTGGTCGTTGTGGTCGCTTAGTGGAACGCACCCATATTGAAAGGTATTGAAGCACCATTGTTAAGCACGCTTTGTTCAGCCCTAACTCGCTATGATTGGACGGGGCGTGACTACACTAGAGGTGGGGTGATGACGTTAGAGGAAGGCGTGACCCGCCCACCGTCTGCAACCGTACTGCAATGTGATTGGCCACTACTTCGAACGTGACAGTTGCAATGAAATAATTAATTTAAATTATTTTTTCCAACATTTCTCCCATAGGTATTTGAAGAACTTTCGATTTAAACAAGAAAAAAAAATCTCTTTAAAAATACGATAAATAATATTTCTTTTGGGATAATAATTCATATTTTACCCAATTATCGTTAACAGAAACAAAAAAGTTGAGAATTTGTATTGTTTAATCGTGAAATAGATTAAAGAGAAATAGGCTTATGAGCCGCCATTAAATAGGCTGTAAGCTTCTTTTACACTCCATCCGGTGGAGAACTCTAGCGGCAATTTCTGTAAACATAAATGCAGTTTCTACATACATATTTACCCATGTTGACGACTCGCTAGACTTATATAGGACCACGTTACTCTCATATTTAACCAGGTTGGAGACACTTATAGACCACCTTACTCTCGTATTTAACCATGTTAGTGTCTCTCAAGACTTATATAGGACCACCTTACACTCGTATTTAACCATGTTGATGACTCACAACACTTATATAGGTCCACCTTGCATTCACATTTAATCATGTTGGAGGCTCACTAGGACCACCTTACACATATAATGATGCTGGTGATCTATATAGGACTATGTCAGTTCGACTTATACTTTTTCTTAAATAACAGTTTAGTTCTGGGGAAATGTGTCGCATTCTATCAACATAGTTTAATCAACAGCCAACCCCAACCGAGCATACAGACGAGTCATACTTATTCTATGGGTCTTCGGTCAGAATTGAAGTTCTATAAAAATCACTGAATGTAAATTGGGAAGGGAGGTCCAGATCATTAACTGAACTCCGCCGTCCTAATAGCCCGACGAATATCGCCACTTGTTAAGGAAGCCAAGCGATAAAAGTCAACTAGGTTGGAGCAACCCGCATATTGTAACAGATCCATAAATTGGGACACCCAATTAAACTTTTTATCAGTGGAACAATATAATTGTATTTTCTTGGATCCTAGAATTGCATAATACAATTTAATAATGATGTTGATAGAATGCGACACATTTCCCCAGAACTAGCCAGGTTACTGTGACTAAAACAAAAACCCTGTTTCAATAGAAATGAAACGAGGTGTTTACTCTGCAAACAACATGAACGCACTCCAGCAACCACCGTCCTGTTGTTAGCGCTAGTGTCGATCATCACAAATTAGAAATGTAAATACACAAATCAAAATATATACACAAATCAAAATATATACACAAATCAAAATATATACACAAATCAAAATAAATAAACAAATCAAAATACAATTCAATAGAGCGTGATGCACACAAAGTATGTCTTAACTAACGTTAGATCTAAACGCGTAACGCTAGCATAAATAGGGAGTGGTATCATCCTGATAGTGACCCTTTAATAATATCTAAACTCGCAATGAAAAAGTGCGGTATCAATGTGCTACAGCTACACTAACATTAAATCTAAACGCGTAACACTGGCAGTAAAAATGTTTTGTGTTGGGTGCATGGTGTACTGAGCTGTGGTACCCGTGGGGTCGCTACTCCCCAAAGCGACTGCATGCATCAGCCGCTCCATGCGGGGTAATTTTAGAAGTGTTTTAAGAAATAGAAGTAGCCCTAAAACAGGAAAGAAAATCACTTTATTCGAAAAATGTATGAAGCAGTACTTGAGCGAGAGAATGAGGGTGTCACTCCAACGTAAAGTCTTGGAATTTAACCTGACTGACGGTTAGTTAATAATCAGGTCCCTAGACAAAATAAAATTTATAATCCAGTAGATGATGATGATAATGTGTAACACTGAGCTATAGATTTCTTCTAGTTCTGAATATAGCGTCATCCTAACTTAGTTACTTGAACGTATATCGGAATTAAGCTGAGAACATCTGATAGATCGCAGTACATGGAAAAACCTCTAATTGCCATAGAAATTGAAAAGTAAAACTACTTTAATAAACAATAAAATTGTAAAAACTTTTTCACTAACCTACTTAATAAAGATTAGGGTTGGGGGACGACCTTATGAAGATGACGAGAAATGGTAACTGGGATACCTATCTACTGGAAAGTACACGTAGCTAGTTCATCACGGCTGAAGGTTTCTTGCGGTGCCATAGAATTTCTGAAATGGTGTGGGCAGTCAGACTTGCGCAGCTGCCAGAATACTATTGGACTACTGCTAACCTGAGTCTTCATTCTCAACAAATGTCCACTCAGAATACTTAAAGGAAGTGGTACTGGCTCTGTTAGCCTGCTCCGGGGGGCACCTCGGGGAGGTAGAGCTCAGATTTTTGCCCCCCAAAATGCCATCCTGCCTTTAATATCGCATTCCAACTGGTTTTCATCCTCTATTAAGCAGGCGTAGTAGCAAATCTCATTAACAATGGAGATGCATTACCTGCGATTTACAGAGGGGGAGAGAGAAAACATGCTTTGGACCCGTCAAGGAATACGATTATACGGAGTTTGGGTAGGGTAATGGACAAATAGCAGGAATGGCAGAATACAGGATACGTTATTTGTGAAGAACCGCGCTTGGGAAAAAAAGCTTCAGAAGTAATCTTGGGCTCGTTCAAGCAATAGACAATAAACCAAGCGATAAATAGGAAATAGCCAAAAAAATATCAATCCAGTATAAACAGAAAAATGTAGTATCAACCTGATGGAGTTCACCTAAGATTAAATATGACGCGCATCCTATATATTTACAGAAAAGATTTTTATCTACCTCACGGTGAAACACGAATATACCAACATTAAAATACACTAAATAAAGTAAAATAGATAACTTATCTTGGAAGAAACCGAACAAACAATGTGATACCAAAACTAGCTGTTTAGCTAGGGAGTTAAACAGAGCCACGACGTGAACGTTTGAGGGCCCTTACTCATGAATTCCCTCGGAAAATGACATGTTAAATCTGGTGCTGGGCAAATCTAGTAGTTACATCTCATAGTGAAATATTAGAGTATTAATGCTCCACTCATATGCACTAAAGTTCAACTAGTTTGCACTTGTTACAATTGGTGTGTCTTCTAATCGTCTAATCTTCATCAATGTGCACTACACTTCCACTAATGTGCACTGGTATTCTACTAATATGCACGAATATTACTATAATGTGCAACTAATGATCTCTTAAAGAGCAGGTATGTACTACTGCACTGAAATTTCACAAATAATACATTAATGTTCAACTCAACTACCCTAATAATCATTAATGTGCTCTAATGTGCACCAGTACACTATTAACATGCACTAATGTTACAAAAATGTGCACTAATGATCTCTTAAAAAGCAGGAATCTTCCATTAATGTGCACTGAAATTTCGTAATATGTACTTATGTTCAACTTTACAACTCTAAAATCATTAAAGTGCACTATAGTTCCACTAGTGTGCAATAGAATTCTACTAAGATGCACTAATGCTCCAGTAATGTGCACTAAAGATAACGAAAAGAGCACCTATGTTTCATTAATGTGCACTAATATTCTACATATTAGTACTAGTAATATCTAAGGTGCACTAGTGTTACACTAATATGCAATAATCTTCCACTGTAAGATAAAAGAGAATTTAATTAGTCTACAAAAAATCACGATGTTCCAAAATTAATAAAAAAAATACATATAGATGCTTTTCTTGATTCATAAACATAAAGCTAATCGTTTCAACAGAGTCCAGCAGCAATATTAACACAACTCATTCGGAGGCAATCCATAAGCCAATCGTCCTCATCACGGCACTGTTTCACTCCAAAACTTACCAGATAGTTTATCGACCACCCATGTACTTTAGGTAGCTAATAAGATATAATATCCGTTTATTGCATCTATCAACATACAACATATTTATTAAAAGAACTTTTTAATAATGAAGCCAGTGTTAGATTGTCCTCCAGAATCGGAAAGGTACCACCATAATATTAAGGGGCAAGTTAGAAGTAAAATACCATTAATGCAAGAAATTACTACGATCCGGATTTAATATACCCTGTTAACTCTATGTTACGATACATAGCTAATACAGCAACACAAAAGAATGTAAAAACATTAAAACCACCACGAAAATAATTACTCGCCTTACTAACAATAAGAAAAATTATATGATCAAAATAGTGAAATTACCAACTACAAAATTCAAAAACAGCAGAAAAAAAAAATATTGAACGAATCTGATGGAGATACCTTAATAATTATAAACTAAAAAAGAATCAAATCAAAACTGAAAAAGGTAGAATAAACCTGATAGTCACCCCAGAATCTTGCCTACTAAATCTGCAACAACCAGTAAAAGAAAAGAGATTCATCAGTCAGATGGAGATACCTAATTTAAAATACTAAACGCGTCTTAATCCTCCTCGGAACCTGACCGTGGAAGTCCAATCTTAATAACAATCAGCGAAAATAACCTGCCACAGAAATATGTTGTGCAAACCTGAAAGTGATACCGCAATCTTGGTAACTAAACGCGTCATATATAATGACGGAAATGTGCGTATCAACCTGACAATGATACCGTAATTTAGTAGCTCATCGCATATTGGCCAGGACAGAAAACTGTTGTATCAACCTTGCGGTGAGACCCCAAACTTAATAACTAAAAACGTAAGTTCATTAACGGAAATGTGTGTATCAACCTGACGATGATACCGTAATCTAAATACCTAAACGCATCATATACAATAACAAAAATGTGTGTATCAATCAGACGGTATTACCTTAGTCTTATTAACTAAACGCGAATTAGCCAGCAACAGAAAACAGTTGTATCAAACTTACGGTGACAACCTAATCTTAAAAATAAAACGCGAGAAGTTCAATATCGGAGGAGTGTGCATCAACCTGTCGGTGATACTCTGATTTTAATAACTAAATGCGTATTAGCCAACAACAAAATACTATTGTATTAACCTAATGGTGATACACTAATCTTAATAACTAAACCTGTCCACTTCAATATCGGAAAAGTGTGCACCAACCTGCCGGTGATACCCTAATTTTAATATCTAAACGCGGCATATTTAACAACGGAAAAGTGTGTATCAACCTGACGTTGATACCTTGATCTTAATAAATAAACGCGTAGTAGCCGGCAACAAAATATTGTGTCAACCTCATGGTGATACCAGAAACTTAATACCTAAACGCGTCATATTTCATTACGGAAAAGTGGGTATCAACCTGACGTTGATACCTTAATCTTAATAACTAAATGCGTAGTAGCCAGCAACAGAAAAGTGTTGTATCAACCTTATGATGATACCCTAATATTAATACCTAAATGCCTATGAGCCAGCAACAGAAAAGTGTTGTATCAAACTTACGGTGACATACTAATCTTAAGAACGAAACGCGAGAAGTTCAATATCGGAAGAGTGTGCATCAACCTGTCGGTGATACTCTGATTTTAATAACTAAATGCGTATTATCCAAAAATAAAATACTATTGTATTAACCTAATGGTGATACCCTAATCTTAATAACTAAGTGCGTCATAGTTAATAACGGAAAAGCAATATCCTAACGGTGGATAAACTAATCCTAATACCGAACGCGTATTAGCAAGCAACAGAAAACGTTTGTATCAATTTGACGGTGATAGCTTTATCTTAATAACTAAATGCGTAATAGCCAGCAACAGAAAACTGTTTATCAAACTTACAGTGATACCCTAATCTTAATACCTAAATGCGTATTAGCCAGCAACAGAAAACTGTTTATCAAACTTACAGTGATACCCTAATCTTAATACCTAAATGCGTATTAGCCAGCAATGGAAAACTGTTGTATCAAACTTACGGTGACATACTAATCTTAATACCTACATGCGTATTAGCCAGCAATAGAAAACTGTTGTATCAAACTTACAATGACATACTAATCTTAATACCTAAATGCGTATTAGCCAGCAACAGAAAACTGTTTATCAAACTTACAGTGATACCCTAATCTTAAATCTTAAAAACAAAACGCGAAAAGTTCAATATCGGAAAAGGGTGCATCTACATGACGGTGATACTCTGATTTTAATAACTAAATGCGTATTATCCAACAATAAAATACTATTGTATTAACCTAATGGTGATACCCTAATCTTAATAACTAAATGCGTAATAGCCAGCAACAGAAAACTGTTTATCAAACTTACAGTGATACCCTAATCTTAATACCTAAATGCGTATTAGCCAGCAACAGAAAACTGTTTATCAAACTTACAGTGATACCCTAATCTTAATACCTAAATGCGTATTAGCCAGCAACAGAAAACTGTTTATCAAACTTACAGTGATACCCTAATCTTAATACCTAAATGCGTATTAGCCAGCAATGGAAAACTGTTGTATCAAACTTACGGTGACATACTAATCTTAATACCTACATGCGTATTAGCCAGCAACCGAGAACTGTTTATCAAACTTACAGTGATACCCTAATCTTAAATCTTAAAAACAAAACGCAAAAAGTTCAATATCGGAAAAGGGTGCATCTACATGACGGTGATACTCTGATTTTAATAACTAAATGCGTATTATCCAACAATAAAATACTATTGTATTAACCTAATGGTGATACCCTAATCTTAATAACTAAATGCGTAATAGCCAGCAACAGAAAACTGTTTATCAAACTTACAGTGATACCCTAATCTTAATACCTAAATGCGTATTAGCCAGCAACAGAAAACTGTTTATCAAACTTACAGTGATACCCTAATCTTAATACCTAAATGCGTATTAGCCAGCAACAGAAAACTGTTTATCAAACTTACAGTGATACCCTAATCTTAATACCTAAATGCGTATTAGCCAGCAATGGAAAACTGTTGTATCAAACTTACGGTGACATACTAATCTTAATACCTACATGCGTATTAGCCAGCAATAGAAAACTGTTGTATCAAACTTACAATGACATACTAATCTTAATACCTAAATGCGTATTAGCCAGCAACCGAGAACTGTTTATCAAACTTACGGTGATACCCTAATCTTAAATCTTAAAAACAAAACGCGAAAAGTTCAATATCGGAAAAGGGTGCATCTACATGACGGTGATACTCTGATTTTAATAACTAAATGCGTATTATTCAACAATAAAATACTATTGTATTAACCTAATGGTGATACCCTAATCTTAATAACTAAGTGCGTCATAGTTAATCACGGAAAAGCAATATCCTAACGGTGGATAAACTAATCCTAATACCGAACGCGTATTAGCAAGCAACAGAAAACTTTTGTATCAATTTGACGGTGATAGCTTTATCTTAATAACTAAATGCGTAATAGCCAGCAACAGAATATTGTTGTATCAACCTTACGGTGATACCCTAATCTTAATAACTAAATGCGTATTAGCCAGCAACCGAGAACTGTTTATCAAACTTACGGTGATACCCTAATCTTAATAACTAAATGCGTATTAGCCAGCAACAGAAAACTGTTTATCAAACTTACAGTGATACCCTAATCTTAATACCTAAATGCGTATTAGCCAGCAACAGAAAACTGTTTATCAAACTTACAGTGATACCCTAATCTTAATACCTAAATGCGTATTAGCCAGCAATAGAAAACTGTTGTATCAAACTTACGGTGACATACTAATCTTAATACCTACATGCGTATTAGCCAGCAACAGAAAACTGTTTCATCAACCTTAAGGTGATACCCTAATCTTAATAACTAAATGCGTATTAGCCAGCAATAAAATACTGTTGTATCAACCTTATGATGATGCCCTAATATTAATAACTAAATGCCTATGAGCCAGCAACAGAAAACTGTTGTATCAAACTTACGGTGACATACTAATCTAAAAACGAAACGCGAGAAGTTCAATATCGGAAGAGTGTGCATCAACTTGTCGGTGATACTCTGATTTTAATAACTAAATGCGTATTAGCCAGCAACAGAAAACTGTTTATCAAACTTACGGTGATACCCTAATCTTAATAACTAAATGCGTATTAGCCAGCAACAGAAAACTGTTTATCAAACTTACAGTGATACCCTAATCTTAATAACTAAATGAGTATTAGCCAGCAACAGAAAACTGTTTATCAAACTTACAGTGATACCCTAATCTTAATACCTAAATGCGTATTAGCCAGCAATAGAAAACTGTTGTATCAAACTTACGGTGACGTACTAATCTTAAAAACAAAACGCGAAAAGTTCAATATCGGAAAAAGGAACATCAACATGACGGTGATACTTTAATCCTAAATGGTGATACCCTAATCTTAATACGTAAAAACATCATATACAATAACAGAAAAGTGTGTCTACCTGACAGTGATTCCCTAACCTTAATACCTAATCGCGTCATATTTCACTACGGATAAGTGTGTATCAACTTGACGGAGATACCCTAATCTTAATAATTAATGCGTATTAGTCAGCAAGAAAACATTTTTGTATCTACCTTATTGTGATACCTTAATCTTAATAATTAAATGCGTATTAGCCAACAACAGAAAACTGTTGTATCAAACTTACGGTGAGATCCTAATCTTAATAACTATATGCGTATTAGCCAGCAATATAAAACTGTTGTATCAGCCTGACAGTGAACCCTAATTTTAATAACTAAACGCGTTATGTCCAATAAGGGAATAGTGTGTATAAACCTGATAGAGATACCCTAATCTTAATAACTAAACACGTCATACTTAATAATGGTGCAGAGTTGTATTAACCTGTCGGTGGCATCCTAATCTTAATAAAAACACTTGTCAGAACAATAAACGGTATGGTGTGGTATGAAGCTGACGGTGATACTCTAATTTTAATAACAAATTGTTTAATAAATAGCCGCACTAAATGTTTTATCAACTGATGGGGATACCCTAATCTTAGTTATTATTCGCGTGTTACCCATTTCGTTTGAATGAGTTTCCATTTAGTGGGTTTGACCACTGTGTAAATCTGGCAACCCACTTATCTAACATCGAACTTTTTTGGAATAGATATTTATAATTAAAGAAAAATTATTAAACTAAATTTATAGTCGGATATAAAACTGGTTTTTAGTTTTGGAGTTTAACAGGGCAATGACGCAAACGATTAAGGGCTGGAATAAATTTAATTTAATAGTTTCATCTCAAAGTGAAATATTATGGCAAAAATGCTTTACTGATATGCATCAAAGTTCAACTAGTGTGCACTAATGTTCCAATGAATTACCATAATAATAATTAAATAGCACTAAAGTACCATTAATGTGCAGCGTACTCATCTAAGATGCGCTAATATAACAATGAGGTGCACTAATGATTAACTAAATAGCGGGTATATTCATTCCATTTATGTGCAATGAAATTCCGTTAATATGGAATAATGTTCCATTAAAACACCTTAATAATCATTAAAGAGCACTAAAGTTCCATTAATGTGCACTAGTATTTTACTACCATGCACTATGTTACAATAAGGTGCACTAATGATCTCTTTAAGAGTAAGAATGCTCCACTAATGTGCACCGAAATTTCATTAATTTGCACTATCGTTTCATTTAAATACCCAAATAATCATTAAAGAGCACTAAAGTTCCATTAATGTGCACTAGTAATTTACTAATATGCACTAATGTTACAATAAAGTGCACTAATGATCTCTCAAAGAGTAAGTATGGTCCATTAATGTGCACTGAAATTTCATTAATTTTAATGTTCCATTTAAATACCCTAATAATCATTAAAGAGCACTAAAGTTCCATTAATGTGCACTAGTATTTCACTAAGATGCACTATGTTACAATAAGGTGCACTAATGATCTCTTTAAGAGTAAGAATGCTCCACTAATGTGCACCGAAATTTCATTAATTTGCACTATCGTTTCATTTAAATACCCAAATAATCATTAAAGAGCACTAAAGTTCCATTAATGTGCACTAGTAATTTACTAATATGCACTAATGTTACAATAAAGTGCACTAATGATCTCTCAAAGAGTAAGTATGGTCCATTAATGTGCACTGAAATTTCATTAATTTTAATGTTCCATTTAAATACCCTAATAATCATTAAAGAGCACTGAAGTTCCATTAATGTGCACTAGTATCTCACTAAGATGCACTAATGTTACAATAAGGTGCTCTAATGATCTCTTAAAGAATAAGTATGGTCCATTAATGTGCACTGAAATTTCATAAAGTTTCATTAATGTGCACTAGTATTTTACTACCATGCACTAATGTTACAATAAAGTGCACAAATGATCTCTTAAAGAGTAAGAATGCTCCACTAATGTGCACTGAAATTTCAGCCAATTTCCGAACATTCCTGATCAAAAACTGCAGAATGAATTTTAATGAAATAACATAAATTCTTCCTAATATTCATTTAACGGAAGTGAAGTATCATCCTAATTCTGACACCCTAAAAATATCTAAACTCGCACTGAAAAAAAGTTGCATCAAACTGCTGATGATACACTAACATTACCTAAACGCGTAACGATAGCAGAAAAAGAGAGTGGTATCATCTTGATCGTGACACCTAAATGATATCAAAACTCGCAAGAAGAAATGGTTGTATCCACCAGCTGGTGATACAATAACATTAACTAACAATACATCGAAACGCGTAACGCTGGCATAAATAGAGAGCGGTATCATCCTGAAGGTGACACTTTAATAATTTCTAAACTCGCAATAAAAAAGGGCTTTATCAAGCTGCTGGTGACACACTATCAACAACTAACACTATATCTAAACGCGTAACGCTGGAATAAATAAAGAGTAGTATTATTCGGATGGTGACACCCGAATAATATCTAAGTTCGCAATCAAAAAGCGCAGTATCAACATTCTGATGATACACTAACATTAAATAACAATATAACTAAACTCGTAACGCTGGTATATATGGAGAATAGTATCATCCTTATGGTGACAACTTAATAATAACTAAACTCGCAATAAAAAATGGTTGTAACCACCTGCTGGTGATACACTATCATCAACTAACATTATAGCTAAACGCGTAACGCTAGTATAAATAGAGAGTGGTATCTTCCTGATGGTGAAACCTTAATAATATCTAAACTCGCAATAAAAAAGGGCTGTATCAACCTGCTGGAGATACACTAACATTAACGAACAAATAACTAAACTGGTTACGCAGCATAAATAGAGAGAAGTATCATCCTGAAGGTGACACATTAATAATATCTAAACTTCCCATAAAAAAGATTTGTATCAACCTGCTGGAGATACACCATCTTCAACTAACATTATATCTAATCGCGTTACGCTGGCATAAAAAGATAGTGGTATCATCCTAAAGGTGACACCTTAATAATATCTAAACTCCCCATAAAAAGGGCAGTATCAACCTCCTGGAGATACACTATCATCAACTAACAATATAACTAAACTCGTTACGCTAGCATAAATAGAGAGTGGTATCATCCTGAAGGTTACACCTTAATAATATCTAAACTCCCCATAAAAAAGGGCTGTATCAACCTGCTGGAGATACACTATCATCAACTAATATTATATCTAATCGCGTTACGCTGGCATAAAAAGAGAGTGGTATCATCCTGATGGTGACACCTAATAATATCTAAACTCGCAATAAGAAATGGTTGTATCAACCTGCTGGTGATACACTAATATTATATCTAAACGCGTAACGCTGGCATAAATACAGAGTGGTATCAACCTGATGGTGTCCCCGTAATAATATCTAAACTGGCAATAAAAAGTTGTTGTATCAACCTGCTGGTGATACACTAATATTATATCTAAACGCGTAACGCTGGCATAAATACAGAGTGGTATCATCCTGATGGTTACACCCTAATAATATCCAAACTCGCAATAAGAAATGGTTGTATCAACCTGCTGGTGATACACTAACATTATATCTAAACGCGTAACGCTGGCATAAATACAGAGTGGTATCATCCTGATGGTGTCCCCCTAATAATATCTAAACTGGCAATAAAAAGTTGTTGTATCAACCTGCTGGTGATACACTAACACTATATCTAAAGGCGTAAAGCTGGCATAAATACAGAGTGGTATCATCCTGATGGTGACACCCGAATAATATCTAAACTCGCAATCAAAATAGGCTGTATCAACCTTCTGGTATACACTAACAATTTATCTAAACGCGTCATGCTGGCATAAGAAAAGAGTGGTATCATCCTGAAGGTGACACGCCTAATAATATCTAAACTGGCAATAAAAAAAGGCTGTATCAACCTGCTGGAGATACACTATCATCAACTAACATGATATCTAAACGCGTAACGCTGGCATAAATAGAGAGTGGTATCATCCTGAAGGTGACACCTTAATAATATCTAAACTCGCAATAAAAAAGGGCTGTATCAACCTGCTGGAGATACACTATCATCAACTAACATTATATCTAAACGCGTAACGCTGGCGAGAGTGGTATAATCCTGATAGTGACAACTAAAAAATATCTAAACTTGCAATAAAAAATGGTTGTATCAACCTGCTGGAGATACACTATCATCAACTAACATTATATCTAAACGCGTAACGCTGGCGAGAGTGGTATAATCCTGATAGTGACAACTAAAAAATATCTAAACTTGCAATAAAAAATGGTTGTATCAACCTGCTGGACATACACTATCATCAACTAACATTATATCTAAACGCGTAACGCTGGCATAAATAGAGAGTGGTATCATCCTGAAGGTGACACCTTAATAATACCTAAACTCGCAATAAAAAAGGGCTGTATCAACCTGCTGAAGATACACTATCATCAACTAACATTATATCTAAACGCGTTACGCTGGCATAAATAGAAAGTGGTATGATCCTGAAGGTGACACCTTAGTAATATCTAAACTCGCAATAAAAAAAGGCTGTATCAACCTGCTGGAGATACACTATCATCAACTAACATGATATCTAAACGCGTAACGCTGGCATAAATAGAGAGTGGTATCATCCTGAAGGTGACACCTTAATAATACCTAAACTCGCAATAAAAAAGGGCTGTATCAACCTGCTGGAGATACACTATCATCAACTAACATTATATCTAAACGTGTTACGCTGGCATAAATAGAGAGTGGTATCATCCTGAAGGTGACACCTTAATAATATCTAAACTCGCAATAAAAAAGAGCTGTATCAACCTGCTGGAGATACACTATCATCAACTAACAATATCTAAATGCGTAACGCTGGCATAAATACAGAGTGGAATCATCCTGAAGGTGACACCTTAATAATATCTAAACTCGCAATTAAAAAGGGCTGAATCAACCTGCTAGTGATACACTATCATCAACTAACATTATATCTAATCGCGAACGCTGGCGAGAGTGGTATAATCCTGATAGTGACAACTAAAAAATATCTAAACTTGCAATAAAAAATGGTTGTATCAACCTGCTGGAGATACACCATCATCAACTAACATTATATCTAAACGCGTAACGCTGGCATAAATAGAGAGTGGTATCATCCTGAAGGTGACACCTTAATAATACCTAAACTCGCAATAAAAAAGGGCTGTATCAACCTGCTGGAGATACACTATCATCAACTAACATTATATCTAAACGTGTTACGCTGGCATAAATAGAGAGTGGTATCATCCTGAAGGTGACACCTTAATAATATCTAAACTCGCAATAAAAAAGAGCTGTATCAACCTGCTGGAGATACACTATCATCAACTAACAATATCTAAATGCGTAACGCTTGCATAAATACAGAGTGGAATCATCCTGAAGGTGACACCTTAATAATATCTAAACTCGAAATTAAAAAGGGCTGAATCAACCTGCTGTAGATACACTATCATCAACTAACATTATATCTAAACGCGTTACGCTGGCATAAATAGAAAGTGGTATGATCCTGAAGGTGACACCTTAGTAATATCTAAACTCGCAATAAAAAAAGGCTGTATCAACCTGCTGGAGATACACTATCATCAACTAACATGATATCTAAACGCGTAACGCTGGCATAAATAGAGAGTGGTATCATCCTGAAGGTGACACCTTAATAATACCTAAACTCGCAATAAAAAAGGGCTGTATCAACCTGCTGGAGATACACTATCATCAACTAACATTATATCTAAACGTGTTACGCTGGCATAAATAGAGAGTGGTATCATCCTGAAGGTGACACCTTAATAATATCTAAACTCGCAATAAAAAAGAGCTGTATCAACCTGCTGGTGATACACTACATTATATCTAAACGCGTAACGCTGGCATAAATACAGAGTGGAATCAGCCTGAAAGTGAACACCTTAATAATATCTAAACTCGCAATAAAAAAGATTTGTATCAACCTGTTAGTGATACACTATCATCAACTAACATTATATCTAATCGCGTAACGCTCGCGAGAGTGGTATAATCCTGATAGTGACAACTAAAAAATATCTAAACTTGCAATAAAAAATGGTTGTATCAACCTGATGGAGATACACTATCATCAACTAACATGATATCTAAACGCGTAACGCTAGTATATATAAAGAGTGGTATCATCCTGTTGGTGACATCTTAATAATATCTAAACTCGCAATAAAAAAAGGCTGTATCAACCTGCTGGAGATACACTATCATCAACTAACATGATATCTAAACGCGTAACGCTGGCATAAAAAGAAAGTGGTATCATCCTGAAGGTGACACCTTAGTAATATCTAAACTCGCAATAAAAAAAGGCTGTATCAACCTGCTGGAGATACACTATCATCAACTAACATGATATCTAAACGCGTAACGCTGGCATAAATAGAGAGTGGTATCATCCTGAAGGTGACACCTTAATAATAC
The DNA here is from genome assembly GCF_049639745.1 of Rhodnius prolixus. NCBI lineage: Eukaryota > Metazoa > Arthropoda > Insecta > Hemiptera > Reduviidae > Rhodnius > Rhodnius prolixus. Next base: position 3,637,254 of record NW_027411583.1, on the reverse strand, counting down.
CTAAACTCGCAATAAAAAAGGGCTGTATCAACCTGCTGGAGATACACTATCATCAACTAACATTATATCTAAACGTTTTACGCTGGCATAAATAGAGAGTGGTATCATCCTGAAGGTGACACCTTAATAATATCTAAACTCGCAATAAAAAAGAGCTGTATCAACCTGCTGGAGATACACTATCATCAACTAACAATATCTAAATGCGTAACGCTGGCATAAATACAGAGTGGAATCATCCTGAAGGTGACACCTTAATAATATCTAAACTCGCAATTAAAAAGGGCTGAATCAACCTGCTAGTGATACACTATCATCAACTAACATTATATCTAATCGCGTAACGCTGGCATAAATAGAGAGTGGTATCATCCTGAAGGTTACACCTTAATAATACCTAACTCGCAATAAAAAAGGGCTGTATCAACCTGCTGGAGATACACAATCATCAACTAACATTATATCTAAACGTGTTACGCTGGCATAAATAGAGAGTGGCATCATCCTGAAGGTGACACCTTAATAATACCTAAACTCGCAATAAAAAAGGGCTGTATCAACCTGCTGGAGATACACTATCATCAACTAACTATATCTAAATGCGTAACGCTGGCATAAATACAGAGTGGAATCATCCTGAAGGTGACACCTTAATAATACCTAAACTCGCAATAAAAAAGGGCTGTATCAACCTGCTGGAGATACACTATCATCAACTAACAATATCTAAATCCGTAACGCTGGCATAAATACAGAGTGGAATCATTCTGAAGGTGACACCTTAATAATATCTAAACTCGCAATTAAAAAGGGCTGAATCAACCTGCTGAAGATACACAATCATCAACTAACATTATATCTAAACGCGTTACGCTGGCATAAATAGAGAGTGGTATCATCCTGAAGGTGACACCTTAATAATACCTAAACTCGCAATAAAAAAGGGCTGTATCAACCTGCTGGAGATACACTATCATCAACTAACAATATCTAAATGCGTAACGCTGGCATAAATACAGAGTGGAATCATCCTGAAGGTGACACCTTAATAATATCTAAACTCGCAATTAAAAAGGGCTGAATCAACCTGCTGAAGATACACTATCATCAACTAACAATATCTAAATGCGTAACGCTGGCATAAATACAGAGTGGAATCATCCTGAAGGTGACACCTTAATAATATCTAAACTCGCAATTAAAAAGGGCTGAATCAACCTGCTGAAGATACACTATCATCAACTAACATTATATCTAAACGCGTTACGCTGGCATAAATAGAGAGTGGTATCATCCTGAAGGTGACACCTTAATAATAGCTAAACTCGCAATAAAAAAGCTTTGTATCAACCTGTTAGTGATACACTATCATCAACTAACATTATATCTAATCGCGTAACGCTCGCGAGAGTGGTATAATCCTGAAGGTGACACCTTAATAATATCTAAACTCGCAATAAAAAAGAGCTGTATCAACCTGCTGGAGATACACTATCATCAACTAACAATATCTAAATGCGTAACGCTGGCATAAATACAGAATGGAATCATCCTGAAGGTGACACCTTAATAATAGCTAAACTCGCAATAAAAAAGCTTTGTATCAACCTGTTAGTGATACACTATCATCAACTAACATTATATCTAATCGCGTAACGCTCGCGAGAGTGGTATAATCCTGATAGTGACAACTAAAAAATATCTAAACTCGCAATAAAAAATGGTTGTATCAACCTGATGGAGATGCACTGTCATAAACTAACATTATATCTAAACGCGTAACGCTAGTATATATAAAGAGTGGTATCATCCTGATGGAGACACCTTAATAATATCTAAACTCGCAATAAAAAAAGGGCTGTATCAACCTGCTGGAGATACACTATCATCAACTAACATGATATCTAAACGCGTAACGCTGGCATAAATAGAAAGTGGTATCATCCTGAAGGTGACACCTTAATAATACCTAAACTCGCAATAAAAAAGGGCTGTATCAACCTGCTGGTGATACACTACATTATATCTAAACGCGTAACGCTGGCATAAATACACAGTGGTATCATCCTGATGGTGACACCTTGATAATGTCTAAACTCGCAAAAAAGGGCTGTATCAACCTGCTGGTGATACACTAACATTATATCTAAACGCGTGACGCTGGCATAAATACAGAGTGGTATCATCCTGATGGTGACACCTTGATAATGTCTAAACTCGCAAAAAAGGGCTGTATCAACCTGCTGGTGATGCAGTAACATTAACTAACATTATATCTAACCGCGTAACGCTGGCATAAATACAGAGTGGTATCATCCTGAAGGTGACAACTTAATAATATCTAAACTCGCAATAAGAAATGGTTGTATCAACCTGCTGGTGATACACTACATTATATCTAAACGCGTAACGCTGGCATAAATACAGAGTGGTATCATCCTGATGGTGACACCTTGATAATGTCTAAACTCGCAAAAAAGGGTTGTATCAACCTGCTGGAGATACACTATCATCAACTAACATGATATCTAAACGCGTAACGCTGGCATAAACAGAGAGTGGTATCATCCTGATGGTGACACCTTGATAATGTCTAAACTCGCAAAAAAAGGGCTGTATCAACCTGCTGGAGGTACACTATCATCAACTAACATTATATCTAAACGCGTAACGCTGGCATAAATAGAGAGTGGTATCATCCTGATGGTGACACCTTAATAATATTTAAACTCGCAGTAAGAAATGGTTGTATCAACCTGCTGGTGATACACTACATTATATCTAAACGCGTAAAGCTGGCATAAATACAGAGTGGTATCATCCTGATGGTGACACCTTGATAATATCTAAACTCGCAAAAAAAAAGAGCTGTATCAACCTGCTGGAGATACACTATCATCAACTAACAATATCTAAATGCGTAACGCTGGCATAAATACAGAGTGGAATCATCCTGAAGGTGACACCTTAATAATATCTAAACTCGCAATTAAAAAGGGCTGAATCAACCTGCTAGTGATACACTATCATCAACTAACATTATATCTAATCGCGTAACGCTGGCATAAATAGAGAGTGGTATCATCCTGAAGGTTACACCTTAATAATACCTAACTCGCAATAAAAAAGGGCTGTATCAACCTGCTGGAGATACACAATCATCAACTAACATTATATCTAAACGTGTTACGCTGGCATAAATAGAGAGTGGTATCATCCTGAAGGTGACACCTTAATAATACCTAAACTCGCAATAAAAAAGGGCTGTATCAACCTGCTGGAGATACACTATCATCAACTAACTATATCTAAATGCGTAACGCTGGCATAAATACAGAGTGGAATCATCCTGAAGGTGACACCTTAATAATACCTAAACTCGCAATAAAAAAGGGCTGTATCAACCTGCTGGAGATACACTATCATCAACTAACAATATCTAAATGCGTAACGCTGGCATAAATACAGAGTGGAATCATTCTGAAGGTGACACCTTAATAATATCTAAACTCGCAATTAAAAAGGGCTGAATCAACCTGCTGAAGATACACTATCATCAACTAACATTATATCTAAACGCGTTACGCTGGCATAAATAGAGAGTGGTATCATCCTGAAGGTGACACCTTAATAATACCTAAACTCGCAATAAAAAAGGGCTGTATCAACCTGCTGGAGATACACTATCATCAACTAACAATATCTAAATGCGTAACGCTGGCATAAATACAGAGTGGAATCATCCTGAAGGTGACACCTTAATAATATCTAAACTCGCAATTAAAAAGGGCTGAATCAACCTGCTGAAGATACACTATCATCAACTAACATTATATCTAAACGCGTTACGCTGGCATAAATAGAGAGTGGTATCATCCTGAAGGTGACACCTTAATAATACCTAAACTCGCAATAAAAAAGGGCTGTATCAACCTGCTGGAGATACACTATCATCAACTAACAATATCTAAATGCGTAACGCTGGCATAAATACAGAGTGGAATCATCCTGAAGGTGACACCTTAATAATATCTAAACTCGCAATTAAAAAGGGCTGAATCAACCTGCTGAAGATACACTATCATCAACTAACATTATATCTAAACGCGTTACGCTGGCATAAATAGAGAGTGGTATCATCCTGAAGGTGACACCTTAATAATACCTAAACTCGCAATAAAAAAGGGCTGTATCAACCTGCAGGAGATACACTATCATCAACTAACAATATCTAAATGCGTAACGCTGGCATAAATACAGAGTGGAATCATCCTGAAGGTGACACCTTAATAATATCTAAACTCGCAATTAAAAAGGGCTGAATCAACCTGCTGAAGATACACTATCATCAACTAACATTATATCTAAATGCGTAACGCTGGCATAAATACAGAGTGGAATCATCCTGAAGGTGACACCTTAATAATATCTAAACTCGCAATTAAAAAGGGCTGAATCAACCTGCTAGTGATAAACTATCATCAACTAACATTATATCTAATCGCGAACGCTGGCGAGAGTGGTATAATCCTGATAGTGACAACTAAAAAATATCTAAACTTGCAATAAAAAATGGTTGTATCAACCTGCTGGAGATACACCATCATCAACTAACATTATATCTAAACGCGTAACGCTGGCATAAATAGAGAGTGGTATCATCCTGAAGGTGACACCTTAATAATACCTAAACTCGCAATAAAAAAGGGCTGTATCAACCTGCTGGAGATACACTATCATCAACTAACATTATATCTAAACGTGTTACGCTGGCATAAATAGAGAGTGGTATCATCCTGAAGGTGACACCTTAATAATATCTAAACTCGCAATAAAAAAGAGCTGTATCAACCTGCTGGAGATACACTATCATCAACTAACAATATCTAAATGCGTAACGCTGGCATAAATACAGAGTGGAATCATCCTGAAGGTGACACCTTAATAATATCTAAACTCGAAATTAAAAAGGGCTGAATCAACCTGTTGTAGATACACTATCATCAACTAACATTATATCTAAACGCGTTACGCTGGCATAAATAGAAAGTGGTATGATCCTGAAGGTGACACCTTAGTAATATCTAAACTCGCAATAAAAAAAGGCTGTATCAACCTGCTGGAGATACACTATCATCAACTAACATGATATCTAAACGCGTAACGCTGGCATAAATAGAGAGTGGTATCATCCTGAAGGTGACACCTTAATAATACCTAAACTCGCAATAAAAAAGGGCTGTATCAACCTGCTGGAGATACACTATCATCAACTAACATTATATCTAAACGTGTTACGCTGGCATAAATAGAGAGTGGTATCATCCTGAAGGTGACACCTTAATAATATCTAAACTCGCAATAAAAAAGAGCTGTATCAACCTGCTGGTGATACACTACATTATATCTAAACGCGTAACGCTGGCATAAATACAGAGTGGAATCAGCCTGAAGGTGAACACCTTAATAATATCTAAACTCGCAATAAAAAAGATTTGTATCAACCTGTTAGTGATACACTATCATCAACTAACATTATATCTAATCGCGTAACGCTCGCGAGAGTGGTATAATCCTGATAGTGACAACTAAAAAATATCTAAACTTGCAATAAAAAATGGTTGTATCAACCTGATGGAGATACACTATCATCAACTAACATGATATCTAAACGCGTAACGCTAGTATATATAAAGAGTGGTATCATCCTGTTGGTGACATCTTAATAATATCTAAACTCGCAATAAAAAAAGGCTGTATCAACCTGCTGGAGATACACTATCATCAACTAACATGATATCTAAACGCGTAACGCTGGCATAAAAAGAAAGTGGTATCATCCTGAAGGTGACACCTTAGTAATATCTAAACTCGCAATAAAAAAAGGCTGTATCAACCTGCTGGAGATACACTATCATCAACTAACATGATATCTAAACGCGTAACGCTGGCATAAATAGAGAGTGGTATCATCCTGAAGGTGACACCTTAATAATACCTAAACTCGCAATAAAAAAGGGCTGTATCAACCTGCTGGAGATACACTATCATCAACTAACATTATATCTAAACGTTTTACGCTGGCATAAATAGAGAGTGGTATCATCCTGAAGGTGACACCTTAATAATATCTAAACTCGCAATAAAAAAGAGCTGTATCAACCTGCTGGAGATACACTATCATCAACTAACAATATCTAAATGCGTAACGCTGGCATAAATACAGAGTGGAATCATCCTGAAGGTTACACCTTAATAATATCTAAACTCGCAATTAAAAAGGGCTGAATCAACCTGCTAGTGATACACTATCATCAACTAACATTATATCTAATCGCGTAACGCTGGCATAAATAGAGAGTGGTATCATCCTGAAGGTTACACCTTAATAATACCTAACTCGCAATAAAAAAGGGCTGTATCAACCTGCTGGAGATACACAATCATCAACTAACATTATATCTAAACGTGTTACGCTGGCATAAATAGAGAGTGGTATCATCCTGAAGGTGACACCTTAATAATACCTAAACTCGCAATAAAAAAGGGCTGTATCAACCTGCTGGAGATACACTATCATCAACTAACTATATCTAAATGCGTAACGCTGGCATAAATACAGAGTGGAATCATCCTGAAGGTGACACCTTAATAATACCTAAACTCGCAATAAAAAAGGGCTGTATCAACCTGCTGGAGATACACTATCATCAACTAACAATATCTAAATGCGTAACGCTGGCATAAATACAGAGTGGAATCATTCTGAAGGTGACACCTTAATAATATCTAAACTCGCAATTAAAAAGGGCTGAATCAACCTGCTGAAGATACACTATCATCAACTAACATTATATCTAAACGCGTTACGCTGGCATAAATAGAGAGTGGTATCATCCTGAAGGTGACACCTTAATAATACCTAAACTCGCAATAAAAAAGGGCTGTATCAACCTGCTGGAGATACACTATCATCAACTAACAATATCTAAATGCGTAACGCTGGCATAAATACAGAGTGGAATCATCCTGAAGGTGACACTTTAATAATATCTAAACTCGCAATTAAAAAGGGCTGAATCAACCTGCTGAAGATACACTATCATCAACTAACAATATCTAAATGCGTAACGCTGGCATAAATACAGAGTGGAATCATCCTGAAGGTGACACCTTAATAATATCTAAACTCGCAATTAAAAAGGGCTGAATCAACCTGCTGAAGATACACTATCATCAACTAACATTATATCTAAACGCGTTACGCTGGCATAAATAGAGAGTGGTATCATCCTGAAGGTGACACCTTAATAATATCTATACTCGCAATAAAAAAGAGCTGTATCAACCTGCTGGAGATACACTATCCTCAACTAACAATATCTAAATGCGTAACGCTGGCATAAATACAGAATGGAATCATCCTGAAGGTGACACCTTAATAATAGCTAAACTCGCAATAAAAAAACTTTGTATCAACCTGTTAGTGATACACTATCATCAACTAACATTATATCTAATCGCGTAACGCTCGCGAGAGTGGTATAATCCTGATAGTGACAACTAAAAAATATCTAAACTCGCAATAAAAAATGGTTGTATCAACCTGATGGAGATGCACTGTCATAAACTAACATTATATCTAAACGCGTAACGCTAGTATATATAAAGAGTGGTATCATCCTGATGGAGACACCTTAATAATATCTAAACTCGCAATAAAAAAAGGGCTGTATCAACCTGCTGGAGATACACTATCATCAACTAACATGATATCTAAACGCGTAACGCTGGCATAAATAGAAAGTGGTATCATCCTGAAGGTGACACCTTAATAATACCTAAACTCGCAATAAAAAAGGGCTGTATCAACCTGCTGGTGATACACTACATTATATCTAAACGCGTAACGCTGGCATAAATACACAGTGGTATCATCCTGATGGTGACACCTTGATAATGTCTAAACTCGCAAAAAAGGGCTGTATCAACCTGCTGGTGATACACTAACATTATATCTAAACGCGTGACGCTGGCATAAATACAGAGTGGTATCATCCTGATGGTGACACCTTGATAATGTCTAAACTCGCAAAAAAGGGCTGTATCAACCTGCTGGTGATGCAGTAACATTAACTAACATTATATCTAACCGCGTAACGCTGGCATAAATACAGAGTGGTATCATCCTGAAGGTGACAACTTAATAATATCTAAACTCGCAATAAGAAATGGTTGTATCAACCTGCTGGTGATACACTACATTATATCTAAACGCGTAACGCTGGCATAAATACAGAGTGGTATCATCCTGATGGTGACACCTTGATAATGTCTAAACTCGCAAAAAAGGGTTGTATCAACCTGCTGGAGATACACTATCATCAACTAACATGATATCTAAACGCGTAACGCTGGCATAAATAGAGAGTGGTATCATCCTGATGGTGACACCTTGATAATGTCTAAACTCGCAAAAAAAGGGCTGTATCAACCTGCTGGAGGTACACTATCATCAACTAACATTATATCTAAACGCGTAACGCTGGCATAAATAGAGAGTGGTATCATCCTGATGGTGACACCTTGATAATATCTAAACTCGCAAAAAAAAAGAGCTGTATCAACCTGCTGGAGATACACTATCATCAACTAACAATATCTAAATGCGTAACGCTGGCATAAATACAGAGTGGAATCATCCTGAAGGTGACACCTTAATAATATCTAAACTCGCAATTAAAAAGGGCTGAATCAACCTGCTAGTGATACACTATCATCAACTAACATTATATCTAATCGCGTAACGCTGGCATAAATAGAGAGTGGTATCATCCTGAAGGTTACACCTTAATAATACCTAACTCGCAATAAAAAAGGGCTGTATCAACCTGCTGGAGATACACAATCATCAACTAACATTATATCTAAACGTGTTACGCTGGCATAAATAGAGAGTGGTATCATCCTGAAGGTGACACCTTAATAATACCTAAACTCGCAATAAAAAAGGGCTGTATCAACCTGCTGGAGATACACTATCATCAACTAACTATATCTAAATGCGTAACGCTGGCATAAATACAGAGTGGAATCATCCTGAAGGTGACACCTTAATAATACCTAAACTCGCAATAAAAAAGGGCTGTATCAACCTGCTGGAGATACACTATCATCAACTAACAATATCTAAATGCGTAACGCTGGCATAAATACAGAGTGGAATCATTCTGAAGGTGACACCTTAATAATATCTAAACTCGCAATTAAAAAGGGCTGAATCAACCTGCTGAAGATACACTATCATCAACTAACATTATATCTAAACGCGTTACGCTGGCATAAATAGAGAGTGGTATCATCCTGAAGGTGACACCTTAATAATACCTAAACTCGCAATAAAAAAGGGCTGTATCAACCTGCTGGAGATACACTATCATCAACTAACAATATCTAAATGCGTAACGCTGGCATAAATACAGAGTGGAATCATCCTGAAGGTGACATCTTAATAATATCTAAACTCGCAATTAAAAAGGGCTGAATCAACCTGCTGAAGATACACTATCATCAACTAACATTATATCTAAACGCGTTACGCTGGCATAAATAGAGAGTGGTATCATCCTGAAGGTGACACCTTAATAATACCTAAACTCGCAATAAAAAAGGGCTGTATCAACCTGCTGGAGATACACTATCATCAACTAACAATATCTAAATGCGTAACGCTGGCATAAATACAGAGTGGAATCATCCTGAAGGTGACACCTTAATAATATCTAAACTCGCAATTAAAAAGGGCTGAATCAACCTGCTGAAGACACACTATCATCAACTAACATTATATCTAAACGCGTTACGCTGGCATAAATAGAGAGTGGTATCATCCTGAAGGTGACACCTTAATAATATCTATACTCGCAATAAAAAAGAGCTGTATCAACCTGCTGGAGATACACTATCCTCAACTAACAATATCTAAATGCGTAACGCTGGCATAAATACAGAGTGGAATCATTCTGAAGGTGACACCTTAATAATATCTAAACTCGCAATTAAAAAGGGCTGAATCAACCTGCTGAAGATACACTATCATCAACTAACATTATATCTAAACGCGTTACGCTGGCATAAATAGAGAGTGGTATCATCCTGAAGGTGACACCTTAATAATACCTAAACTCGCAATAAAAAAGGGCTGTATCAACCTGCTGGAGATACACTATCATCAACTAACAATATCTAAATGCGTAACGCTGGCATAAATACAGAGTGGAATCATCCTGAAGGTGACACCTTAATAATATCTAAACTCGCAATTAAAAAGGGCTGAATCAACCTGCTGAAGATACACTATCATCAACTAACATTATATCTAAACGCGTTACGCTGGCATAAATAGAGAGTGGTATCATCCTGAAGGTGACACCTTAATAATACCTAAACTCGCAATAAAAAAGGGCTGTATCAACCTGCTGGAGATACACTATCATCAACTAACAATATCTAAATGCGTAACGCTGGCATAAATACAGAGTGGAATCATCCTGAAGGTGACACCTTAATAATATCTAAACTCGCAATTAAAAAGGGCTGAATCAACCTGCTGAAGATACACTATCATCAACTAACATTATATCTAAACGCGTTACGCTGGCATAAATAGAGAGTGGTATCATCCTGAAGGTGACACCTTAATAATATCTATACTCGCAATAAAAAAGAGCTGTATCAACCTGCTGGAGATACACTATCCTCAACTAACAATATCTAAATGCGTAACGCTGGCATAAATACAGAATGGAATCATCCTGAAGGTGACACCTTAATAATAGCTAAACTCGCAATAAAAAAACTTTGTATCAACCTGTTAGTGATACACTATCATCAACTAACATTATATCTAATCGCGTAACGCTCGCGAGAGTGGTATAATCCTGATAGTGACAACTAAAAAATATCTAAACTCGCAATAAAAAATGGTTGTATCAACCTGATGGAGATGCACTGTCATAAACTAACATTATATCTAAACGCGTAACGCTAGTATATATAAAGAGTGGTATCATCCTGATGGAGACACCTTAATAATATCTAAACTCGCAATAAAAAAAGGGCTGTATCAACCTGCTGGAGATACACTATCATCAACTAACATGATATCTAAACGCGTAACGCTGGCATAAATAGAAAGTGGTATCATCCTGAAGGTGACACCTTAATAATACCTAAACTCGCAATAAAAAAGGGCTGTATCAACCTGCTGGTGATACACTACATTATATCTAAACGCGTAACGCTGGCATAAATACACAGTGGTATCATCCTGATGGTGACACCTTGATAATGTCTAAACTCGCAAAAAAGGGCTGTATCAACCTGCTGGTGATACACTAACATTATATCTAAACGCGTGACGCTGGCATAAATACAGAGTGGTATCATCCTGATGGTGACACCTTGATAATGTCTAAACTCGCAAAAAAGGGCTGTATCAACCTGCTGGTGATGCAGTAACATTAACTAACATTATATCTAACCGCGTAACGCTGGCATAAATACAGAGTGGTATCATCCTGAAGGTGACAACTTAATAATATCTAAACTCGCAATAAGAAATGGTTGTATCAACCTGCTGGTGATACACTACATTATATCTAAACGCGTAACGCTGGCATAAATACAGAGTGGTATCATCCTGATGGTGACACCTTGATAATGTCTAAACTCGCAAAAAAGGGTTGTATCAACCTGCTGGAGATACACTATCATCAACTAACATGATATCTAAACGCGTAACGCTGGCATAAATAGAGAGTGGTATCATCCTGATGGTGACACCTTGATAATGTCTAAACTCGCAAAAAAAGGGCTGTATCAACCTGCTGGAGGTACACTATCATCAACTAACATTATATCTAAACGCGTAACGCTGGCATAAATAGAGAGTGGTATCATCCTGATGGTGACACCTTAATAATATTTAAACTCGCAATAAGAAATGGTTGTATCAACCTGCTGGTGATACACTACATTATATCTAAACGCGTAAAGCTGGCATAAATACAGAGTGGTATCATCCTGATGGTGACACCTTGATAATATCTAAACTCGCAAAAAAAAAGAGCTGTATCAACCTGCTGGAGATACACTATCATCAACTAACAATATCTAAATGCGTAACGCTGGCATAAATACAGAGTGGAATCATCCTGAAGGTGACACCTTAATAATATCTAAACTCGCAATTAAAAAGGGCTGAATCAACCTGCTAGTGATACACTATCATCAACTAACATTATATCTAATCGCGTAACGCTGGCATAAATAGAGAGTGGTATCATCCTGAAGGTTACACCTTAATAATACCTAACTCGCAATAAAAAAGGGCTGTATCAACCTGCTGGAGATACACAATCATCAACTAACATTATATCTAAACGTGTTACGCTGGCATAAATAGAGAGTGGTATCATCCTGAAGGTGACACCTTAATAATACCTAAACTCGCAATAAAAAAGGGCTGTATCAACCTGCTGGAGATACACTATCATCAACTAACTATATCTAAATGCGTAACGCTGGCATAAATACAGAGTGGAATCATCCTGAAGGTGACACCTTAATAATACCTAAACTCGCAATAAAAAAGGGCTGTATCAACCTGCTGGAGATACACTATCATCAACTAACAATATCTAAATGCGTAACGCTGGCATAAATACAGAGTGGAATCATTCTGAAGGTGACACCTTAATAATATCTAAACTCGCAATTAAAAAGGGCTGAATCAACCTGCTGAAGATACACTATCATCAACTAACATTATATCTAAACGCGTTACGCTGGCATAAATAGAGAGTGGTATCATCCTGAAGGTGACACCTTAATAATACCTAAACTCGCAATAAAAAAGGGCTGTATCAACCTGCTGGAGATACACTATCATCAACTAACAATATCTAAATGCGTAACGCTGGCATAAATACAGAGTGGAATCATCCTGAAGGTGACACCTTAATAATATCTAAACTCGCAATTAAAAAGGGCTGAATCAACCTGCTGAAGATACACTATCATCAACTAACATTATATCTAAACGCGTTACGCTGGCATAAATAGAGAGTGGTATCATCCTGAAGGTGACACCTTAATAATACCTAAACTCGCAATAAAAAAGGGCTGTATCAACCTGCTGGAGATACACTATCATCAACTAACAATATCTAAATGCGTAACGCTGGCATAAATACAGAGTGGAATCATCCTGAAGGTGACACCTTAATAATATCTAAACTCGCAATTAAAAAGGGCTGAATCAACCTGCTGAAGATACACTATCATCAACTAACATTATATCTAAACGCGTTACGCTGGCATAAATAGAGAGTGGTATCATCCTGAAGGTGACACCTTAATAATATCTATACTCGCAATAAAAAAGAGCTGTATCAACCTGCTGGAGATACACTATCCTCAACTAACAATATCTAAATGCGTAACGCTGGCATAAATACAGAATGGAATCATCCTGAAGGTGACACCTTAATAATAGCTAAACTCGCAATAAAAAAACTTTGTATCAACCTGTTAGTGATACACTATCATCAACTAACATTATATCTAATCGCGTAACGCTCGCGAGAGTGGTATAATCCTGATAGTGACAACTAAAAAATATCTAAACTCGCAATAAAAAATGGTTGTATCAACCTGATGGAGATGCACTGTCATAAACTAACATTATATCTAAACGCGTAACGCTAGTATATATAAAGAGTGGTATCATCCTGATGGAGACACCTTAATAATATCTAAACTCGCAATAAAAAAAGGGCTGTATCAACCTGCTGGAGATACACTATCATCAACTAACATGATATCTAAACGCGTAACGCTGGCATAAATAGAAAGTGGTATCATCCTGAAGGTGACACCTTAATAATACCTAAACTCGCAATAAAAAAGGGCTGTATCAACCTGCTGGTGATACACTACATTATATCTAAACGCGTAACGCTGGCATAAATACACAGTGGTATCATCCTGATGGTGACACCTTGATAATGTCTAAACTCGCAAAAAAGGGCTGTATCAACCTGCTGGTGATACACTAACATTATATCTAAACGCGTGACGCTGGCATAAATACAGAGTGGTATCATCCTGATGGTGACACCTTGATAATGTCTAAACTCGCAAAAAAGGGCTGTATCAACCTGCTGGTGATGCAGTAACATTAACTAACATTATATCTAACCGCGTAACGCTGGCATAAATACAGAGTGGTATCATCCTGAAGGTGACAACTTAATAATATCTAAACTCGCAATAAGAAATGGTTGTATCAACCTGCTGGTGATACACTACATTATATCTAAACGCGTAACGCTGGCATAAATACAGAGTGGTATCATCCTGATGGTGACACCTTGATAATGTCTAAACTCGCAAAAAAGGGTTGTATCAACCTGCTGGAGATACACTATCATCAACTAACATGATATCTAAACGCGTAACGCTGGCATAAATAGAGAGTGGTATCATCCTGATGGTGACACCTTGATAATGTCTAAACTCGCAAAAAAAGGGCTGTATCAACCTGCTGGAGGTACACTATCATCAACTAACATTATATCTAAACGCGTAACGCTGGCATAAATAGAGAGTGGTATCATCCTGATGGTGACACCTTAATAATATTTAAACTCGCAATAAGAAATGGTTGTATCAACCTGCTGGTGATACACTACATTATATCTAAACGCGTAAAGCTGGCATAAATACAGAGTGGTATCATCCTGATGGTGACACCTTGATAATATCTAAACTCGCAAAAAAAGGGCTGTATCAACCTGCTGGAGATACACTATCATCAACTAACATTATATCTAAACGCGTAACGCTGGCATAAATAGAGAGTGGTATCATCCTGATGGTGACCCTTTAATAACATCTAAACTAAAAAAGTGCGGTATCAATGTGCTACAGCTACACTAATATTAAATCTAAACGCGTAAAACTGGCAGTAAAAATGTTTTGTTTTGGGTGCATGGTGTACTGAGCTGTGGTACCCGTGGGGTCGCTACTCCCCAAAGCGACTGCATGCATCAGCCGCTCCATGCGGGGTAAATTTAGAAGTGTTTTAAGAAATAGAAGTAGCCCTAAATCAGGAAAGAAAATCACTTTCTTCGAAAAATGTATGAAGCAGTATTTGAGCGAGAGAATGTGGGTGTCCCTCCAACGTAAATTCTTGGAATTTAACCTGACTGACGGTTAGTTATTAATCAGGTCCCTAGACTAACTAATTTTTATAATCAAGTAAATGATGATGATAATGTGTAACACTGAGCTATACATTTCTTCTAGTTCTGAATATAGCGTCATCCTAACGTAGTTACTTGAACGTATATACGAATTCAGCTGAGAACATCTGACAGATCGCAGTAGATGGAACAACCACTAATTGCCGTAGAAATTGAAAACTAAAACTACTTTAATAAACGATAAAATCGTAAAAACTTCTTCACTAACCTACTTAATAATGATTTGGGTTGGGGGACGACCTTATCAAGATGACGAGAAATGGTAACTGGGATACCTATCTACTGAGAAGTACACGTAGCTAATTCAACACGGCTGAAGGTTTCTTGCGGTGCCATAGAATTTCAGAAATGGTGTGGGCAGTCAGACTTGCGCAGCTGCCAGAATACTATTGGACTACTGCTAACCTGAGTCTTCATTCTCAACAAATGTCCACTCAGAATACTTAAAGGAAGTGGTACTGGCTCTGTTAGCTTGCTCCGGGGAGCAGTTGTCCGGGGGGCACCTCGGGGTGGTAGAGCTCAGATTTTTGCCCCCCAAAATGCCATCCTGCCTTTAATATCGCATTCCAACTGGTTTTCATCCTCTATTAAGCAGGCGTAGTAGCAAATCTCATTAACAATGGAAATGCATTACCTGCGATGTACAGAGGGGGAAAGAGAAAACCAGCTTTGGACCCGTCAAGGAATACGATTGTACGGAGTATGGGTAGGGTAATGGACAAATAGCAGGAATGGCAGAATACAGGATACGTTATTTGTGAAGAACCGCGCTTGGGAAAAAAAGCTTCAGAAGTAATCTTGGGCTCGTTCAAGCAATAGACAATAAACCAAGCGATAAATAGGAAATAGCCAAAAAAATATGAATCCTGTATAAACTGAAAAATGTAGTATCAACCTGATGGAGTTCACCTAAGATTAAATATGACGCGCATCCTATATATTTACAGAAAAGATTTTTATCTACCTCACGGTGAAACACGAATATACCAACATTAAAATACACTAAATAAAGTAAAATAGATAACTTATCTTGGAAGAAACCGAACAAACAATGTGATACCAAAACTAGCTGGTTAGCTAGGGAGTTAAACAGAGACAAGACGTGAACGTTTGCGGGCCCTTACTCATGAATACCATCGTAATGTGACCTGTTAAATCTGGTGCTGGGCAAATCTAGTAGTTACATCTCATAGTGAAATATTAGAGTATTAATGCTCCACTCATGTGCACTAAAGTTCAACTAGTTTGCACTTAAGTTACAATTAGTGTGTCTTCTAACCGTCTAATCTTCATCAATGTGCACTACACTTCCACTAATGTTACTATAATGTGCACTAATGATCTCTTAAAGAGCAGGTATATACTAATAATGTGCACTGAAATTTCACTAATAATACATTAATGTTCAACTCAACTACCCTAATAATCATTAATGTGCTCTAAATTACACCAGTACACTATTAACATGCACTAATGTTACAAAAATGTGCACTAATGATCTCTTAAAAGCAGGAATCTTCCATTAATGTGCACTGATATTTCGTAATATGCACTTATGTTCAACTTTACAACTCTAAAATCATTAATTTGCTCTATAGTTCCACTAGTGTGCAATAGAATTTTACTAAGATGCACTAATGCTCCAGTAATGTGCACTAAAGATCACGAAAAGAGCACCTATGTTTCATTAATGTGCACTAATATTCTACATATTAGACTAGTATTATCTAAGGTGCACTAGTGTTACACTAATATGCAATAATCTTCCACTGTAAGATAAAAGAGAATTTAATTAGTCTACAAAAATCACGAAGTCCCAAAATTAATAAAAAAATTTATACACACATAGATGCTTTTCTTGACTCATAAACATAAAGCTAATCGTTTCAACAGAGTCCAGCGTTTATTGCATCTATCAACATACAACGTAATTATTAAAAGAACATAAAGTTCTTATTTAAAGAACTTTTAAAGCAATCTTTTTTATTAATGAAGCCAGTGTTAGATTGTCCTCCAGAATCGGAAAGGTACCACCATAATATTACGGGGCAAGTTAGAAGTAAAATACCATTAATGCAGAAATTACTACCATCCGGATTTAATATACCCTGTAAACTCTATGTTACATAGCTAACACAGCAACACAAAAGAATGTAAAAACATTAAAACCACCACAAAAATAATTACTCGCCTAATAAGAAAAATTATATGATCAAAATAGTGAAATTACCAACTACAAACTTCAAAACCAGCAGAAAAAAAAAATATTGAACGAATCTGATGGAGATACCTTAATAATTCAAACTAAAAGGGAATCAAATCGAAACTGAAAAAGGTAGAATAAACCTGATAGTCACCCCAGAATCTTCCCTACTAAATCTGCAACAACCAGTAAAAGAAAAGAGATTCATCAGTCAGATGGAGATACCTAATTTAAAATACTAAACGCGTCTTAATCCTCCTCGGAACCAGACCGTGGAAGTCCAATCTTAATAACAATTAGCGTAAATAACCTGCCACAGAAATATGTTGTATAAACCTGACAGTGATACCGCAATCTTGGTAACTAAACGCGTCCTATTTAATGACAGAAATGTGCGTATCAACCTGACAATGATACCGTAATTTATTAGCTCAACGCATTGCCAGATCAGAAAACTGTTGTATCAACTTTGCGGATTATATTGGGCTGCCAGAAGCCGAATGGACTGAGCACCAACGGCTTGGCGTTAAAAAAAAAAAAAAAAACTTTGCGGTGACACCCTAAACATAATAACTAAAAACGTAAAGTTCAACAACGGAAATGTTTGTATCAACCTGACGATGATACCGTAATCTAAATACCTAAACGCATCATATACAATAACAAAAAAGTGTGTATCAACCAGACAGTATTACCTTAATCTTATTAACTAAACGCGAATTAGCCAGCAACAGATAACAGTTGTATCAAACTTACGGTGACAACCTAATCTTAAAAATAAAACGCGAGAAGTTCAATATCGAAAAACTGTTCATTAACCTGACGGTGATACTTTAGTCTTAATAAATAAATGCGTATTAGCCAGCCACAGAAAACTGTTGGATCAAACTTACAGTGACATCATTATCTTAATAACTAAACGCGTCCACTTCAATATCGGAAAAGTGGGCATCAACCTACCGGTGATAACCTAATCTTAATAACTGAATGCGTATTAGCCAGCAACAAAATACTGTTGTATCAACCTTATGGTGATACCCTAATCATAATAACTAAACGCGTATTAGACAGCAACAGAAAACTTTTGTATCAATTTGACGGTGATACCTTACTCATAATAAATGCGCATTAGCCAGCAACAGAAAACAGTTGTATCTAACTTACGGTAACCACCTAACCTTAAAAACTAAACGCCTCAAGTTCGATATCGGGAAAGTGTGCATCAACCTGACAACGATACTTTAATCCTAAACGGTGATACCATAATCTTAATACCTAAACGCGTCAAGATCAATAACGGAAAGAAGTGTATCAACCTGACGGTGATACATTAGTCTTAATAACTAAATGCGTATTAGCCAGCAAGAGAAAACTGTTGTATAAAACTTACGGAGATATCCTAATCTTAATAACTAAACGGGTCAAGTTCAATATCGGAAAAGTGTGCATCAATTTGTCGGTGATACATTAATCTTAAACTGTAATACCCTAATCTTAATACCTAAACGCCAAATATTTAATAACGGAAAGTGTGTATCAACCAGACGTTGATACCTTAATCTTAATAACTAAATGCGTAGTAGCCAGCAACTAAATATTGTTCTATACACCTAACGGTGATACCCTAATCAGAATAACTAAATGTGAATTAGCCAGCAACAAAATACTGTTGTATCAACCTTATGGTGATACCCTAATCTTAATACCTAGTAAACGCGTCATATTTAATAACGGAAAAGTGTGCATCAACCTGACGGCGATACTTTAGTCCTATACGGTGATACCCTAATCATAATAACTATACGCGTCAAGATCAATAACGGAAAAAAGTGTAACAACCTGACGGGATACTCTAATCTTAATAACTAAATGCTTATTAGGCAGCAACAGAAAATTGTTGTATCAAACTTACGGTGTCCTCCTAAACTTAATAACTAAACGCGTCAAGTTCAATATCGGAAAAGTGTGCATTAACCTGACGGCGATACTTCAATCTTAAACGGTGATTCCCTAATCCTAATAACCAGTCGTGTCAAGTTTAATAACGGAAAGAAGTGTATCAAGCTGTCGGTGATATTATAGTCTTAATAACTAAATGCGTGTTAGACAGCAACAGAAAACGGTTTATCAAACTTACGGTAACCTCCTAATCTTAATAACTAAACGCGTCAAGTTCAATATCGGAAAAGTGTGCATTAACCTGACGGCGATACTCCAATCTTAAACGGTGATCCCCTAATCCTACTAACTAATCGTGTCAAGTTTAATAACGGAAAGAATTGTATCAAGCTGTCGGTGATACTATAGTCTTAATAACTAATTGCGTGTTAGACAGCAACAGAAAACTGTTGTATCAAACTTACGGTGATATCCTAATCTTAATAACTCAACGCGTCAAGTTCAATAACGGAAAAGTGTGCATTAACCTGATGTTGATACCTTAATCTTAATAACTAAATGCGTAGTAGCCAGCAACTAAATATTGTTCTATAAACCTTACGGTGATATCCTAATCAGAATAACTAAATGTGAATTAGCCAGCAACAAAATACTGCTGTATCAACCTTATGGTGATACACTAATCTTAATACCTAATAAACGCGTCATATATCATTACGGAAAAGTGTGTATCAACCTGTGGGTGATACCCTAATCATAATAACTAAACGCGTATTAGCCAGCAAGAGAAAACTATTGTATTAAACTTACGGTGATATGCTAATCTTAATAACTAAACGCCTCAAGTTCAATATCGGGAAAGTGTGCATCAACCTGACAACGATACTTTAATCCTAAACTGTGATACCATAATCTTAATACCAAAACGGGTCAAGATCAATAACGGAAAGAAGTGTATCAACCTGACGGTGATACATTAGTCTTAATAACTAAATGTGAATTAGCCAGCAACAAAATACTTTGTATCAACCTTATGGTGATACCCTAATCTTAGTACGTAATAAACGCGTCATATTTAATAACGGAAAAGTGTGTATCAACCTGACGTTGATACCTTGATCTTAATAATTAAACGCATAGTAGCCAACAACAAAATACTGTTGTGTAAACCTCATAGTGATACCCGAAACTTAATACCTAAACGCGTCATATTTCATTACGGAAAAGTGTGTATCAACCTGTGGGTGATACCCTAATCCTAATAACTAAATGGGTATTAGCCAGCAACAGAAAACTGTTTATCAAACTTACGGTAACCTCCTAATCTTAATAACTAAACGCGTCAAGTTCAATGTCGGAAAAGTGTGCATCATCCTGACGGCGATACTTTAATCCTATACGGTGATACCCTAATCATAATAACTATACGCGTCAAGATCACTAACGGAAAGAAGTGTAACAACCTGACGGTGATACTCTAATCTTAATAAGTATTTGCTTATTAGCCTGCAACAGAAAATTGTTGTATCAAACTTACGGTGTCCTCCTAAACTTAATAACTAAACGCGTCAAGTTCAATATCGGAAAAGTGTGCATTAACCTGACGGCGATACTTCAATCTTAAACGGTGATTCCCTAATCCTAATAACTAATCGTGTCAAGTTTAATAACGGAAAGAAGTGTATCAAGCTGTCGGTGATACTATAGTCTTAATAACTAATTGCGTGTTAGACAGCAACAGAAAACTGTTGTATCAAACTTACGGTGATATCCTAGTCTTAATAACTCAACGCGTCAAGTTCAATAACGGAACAGTGTGCATTAACCTGATGTTGATACCTTAATCTTAATAATTAAACGCGTAGTAGGCAGCAACAAAATACTATTGTGTAAACCTCATGGTGACACCCGAAACATAATACCTATACGCGTCATATTTCATTACGGAAAAATGTGTTCTCAACCTGTGGGTGTTACCCTAATCCTAATAACTAAACGCGTATTAGCCAGAAACTGAAAATTGTTGTATCAAACTTACGGTGACATCCTAATCTTAAAAACTAAACGCAAGAAGTTCAATATCGGAAAAGTGTGCATCAACCTGACGGTGATACATTAATCCTAAACGGTGATACCCTAATATTAATACTTAAACACGTCATATACAATAACAGAAAAGTGTGTATCAACATGACGGTGATAGTTTCGTCTTAATAACTAAATGCATAATAGCCAGAAATAGAAAAATTTATCAACCAAATAGTGATAGATAACTTTGTTAACTAAACGCGTAAGATTTAATAACGATAAAGTGTTGTATCAACCTGACGGAGACACCGAATTCTTAATTACTAATTGCCTAATAGCTAGCAACAGAAAAATGTATCAACCAGATGGTGATAGATAACTTTATTAACTAAACGCCTAATATTTAATAACGTTAAAGTGTTGTATCAACCTGACGGTGATCCCCGAGAATTAATAATTAATTGCCTACTAGCTATCAACAGAAAAATGTAAATCTGACTGTGATACCTAATCTTAATATCTAACCGCGTAATATTTTATAACGATAAAGTTTTGTATCAACATGTCGGTGATACCCTAACCTTAATTACTAAATACATAATAAGGAGAAAAAGAAAAATGTATCATTCTGATGGTGATACATAGACCAACTAACTAAACACGTAATATTTAATAACGATAAAGTGTTGTATCAACCTTACGGCGATACCCTAATCTTAATAAATAAATGCATTCTAGACAGCAACAGAAAAATGTATCAACCTAATGGTTATACATAATTTTATTAACTAAACGCGTAATATTTAATAACGATAAAGTGTTGAATCAACCTGACGGTGATACGCTAATCTTAATTACTAAATGCATAAAAGCCAGCAACAGAAATATGTATCAAACTGAAGGTGCTACCCTAATCCTAATAACTAAACGCATATTAGAGAGAAACTGAAAATTGTTGTATCAAACTTACGGTGACATCCTAATCTTAAAAACTAAACGCAAGAAGTTCAATATCGGAAAAGTGTCCATCAACCTGACGGTGATACATTAATCCTAAACGGAAATACTTTAATCTTAATATCTAAACTCGTACTATTTAATAACAATAAAGTGTTGTATCAACCTTACGGCGATAACTTAATCTTAATAAATAAATACATAAAAGCCAGCAACAGAAAAATGTATCAACCTGATAGTTATACATAATTCTATTAACTAAACGCGTATTGTTTAATTACGATAATATGTTGTATCAACATGACGGTGATACCCTAATCTTAATAAATAAATGCATTATAGACAGCAACAGAAAAATGTATCAACCTAATGGTTATACATAATTTTATTAACTTAACGCGTAATATTTAATAACGATAAAGTGTTGAATCAACCTGACGGTGATACCCTAATCTTAATTATTAAATGCATAAAAGCCAGCAACCGAAAAATGTATCAAACTGAAGGTGATATCCAATTCTTAATTACAAAATGCATATTAGCCAGGAATAAAACATGTATCAATCTGATGGTGATACCTAATCTTAATATCTAAACGCGTAATATTTAATAACGATATAGTTTTGTATCAACATAACGGAGATACCCTAACTTTAATTACTAAATGCACAATAAGCAGAAAAAGAAAAATGTATCAACCTGATGGTGATACATAATCTTATTATCACATCGCGTAATATTTAATAACGATAAAGTGTTGTATCAACCTGACGGTGATACCCTATTCTTAATTACAAAATGCATATTAGCCAGGAATAAAACATGTATCAACCTGATGGTTATACATAGATTTATTAACTAAACGCGTAATATGTTTTAACGATAAAGTGTAGAATCAACCTGACGGTGATACCCAAATCTTAATTATTAAATGCAAAAAAGCCAGTAACTGAAAACTGTTGTATCAAACTTACGTTGAAATCCTAATCTTAAAAACTAAACGCGAAAAGTTCAATATCGGAAAAGTGTGCATCAACCTGACGATGATACTTTAATCCTAAATGGTGATACCCTAATCTTAATACGTAAACACGTCATATCCAATAACAGAAAAGTGTGTATCAACTTGACGGTGATACTTTAGTCTTAAAAACTTAATGCATAATAGCCAGAAACAGAAAAATGTATCAATCAGATGGTGACACTTTAGTTAACACTTTGTTAACTAAACGCGTAAGATTTAATAACGATAAAGTTGTATCAACCTGACGGAGACACCGAATTCTTAATTACTAATTGCCTAATAGCTAGCAACAGAAAAATGTATCAACCAGATGGTGATAGATAACTGTATTAACTAAAAGCCTAAGATTTAATAACGATAAAGTGTTGTATCAACCTGACGGAGACACCCAAATAGGTGTTCTGTTTCAAAGTTCAACAGGGGAGTGATGCGAACGATTGAGGGCCCTTACCCATGAATCGCCTCGGAAAGTGACCTGTTAAATTTGTTGCTGCAAATCTGGTAGTTACATATCTGAGTGAAATATTAGGGTGGTAATGCACCACTGATGTACACTAAAGTTCCACTAGGTTGCACTAATGTTACAATTAACTACTCTAATCTTCATTAATGTGCACTAAAGTTCCATCATTGTGCATTAGTCTACTAGTAAGATTCACTAATGTTACGATAATGTGCACTAATGATCTATTAAAGAGCAAATATGTACCATTTATGTGCAATGAAATTTCATTAATATGCACTAATGTTCCAATGAATTACCTTAATAATCATTAAAGAGCACTATTGTTCCATTAATGTGCACTATTAATTTACTACCATGCACTAATGTTACAATAATGTGCACTAATGATCTATTAAAGAGCAAATATGTACTATTTATGTGCAATGAAATTTCATTAATATGCACTAATGTTCCAATGAATTATCTTAATAATCATTAAAGAGCACTAAAGGTCAATTAATATTCAACAGTACTATACTAAGATGCACTAATGTTACGATAATGTGCACAAATGATCTATTAAGAGCAAATATGTACCATTTATGTGCAATGAAATTCCATTAATATGCACTAATGTTTCATTTAATTACCCAAATAACCATTAAAGAGCACTAAAGTTCAATTAATGTGCAACAGTACTATACTAAGATGCACTAATGTTACGATAATGTGCACAAATGATCTATTAAGAGCAAATATGTACCATTTATGTGCAATGAAATTTCATTAATATGCACTAATGTTCCATTTAATTACCCTAATAATCATTAAAGAGCACTAAAGATCCATTGATGAGCAACAGTACTATACTAAGATGCACTAATGTTACAATAATTACCCTAATAATCATTAAAGAGCACTAAAGATCCATTAATGAACAACAGTACTATACTAAGATGCACTAATGTTACAATAATCTGCACTAACGATCTCTTAAAGAGAAGATTCCATTTATGTGCACAGAGATTCCACTAATTAACACTAGTATTCTCTGAAATGCACTACTGCACAGCCGCGTGGTACATTTCCTCTCAAATCAAGATCTACAAAAATTATTAAGTAATAACATACAAATTTCTAAACAATATTAGTTACTTCCATGATTCATAACCCTAAAGCTAAACAGTTCAACAGAGTCCAGCAGCAATATTACAAGTACTTATTCAGAGGCAATCCATGAGCCAATCGTCCTCATCACGACAATGTTTCACTCCAAAACTAACCAGGCAGATTATGGCCAACATATAAAATAACATTATATCTAAACGCGAATCGCTGGCAGAAAAAGAGAGTTATATCTAGCTGCTGGTGATACACTAACATTAACTAACGTTATATCAGGTTTGAACCTGAAGGTGACTCCCTAATAATATCTAAACTGGCAATAAAAAATTGTTGTATCAACCTCCTGGTGATACAATAACATTACATCTAAACGCGTAACGCTGGCACGAATAAAGAGTGGTATCATCCTGATGATGACACCCGAATAATATCTAAACTCGCAATGAGAAATGGTTGTATCAACCTTCTGGTGATACACTAACATTATATCTAAACGCGTAACGCTGGCATAAATACAGAGTGGTATCGTCCTGATGGTGACACCCGAATAATATCTAATCTCGCAATCAAAAAGGGCTGTATCAACCTTCTGGTGATACACTAAGAATATATCTAAACGCGTAACGCTAGCATAAAAAGGGAGTGGTATCATCTTGATGGTGTCCCCCTAATAATATCTAATCTCGCAATCAAAAAGGGCTGTATCAACCATCTGGCGATACACTAACAATATATCTAAACGCGTAACGCTTGCATAAATACAGAGTGGTATCATCCTGATGGTGAATCATTAATAATATCCAAACTCGCAATAAGAAATGTTTGTATCAACCTGCTGGTGATACACTAACATTATATCTTAACGCGTAACGCTGGCATAAATACAGAGTGGTATTATCCTGACGGTGACACCCTAACAATATCTAAACTCGGAATAAGGAATGGTTTTATCAACCTGCTGGTCATACACTAACATTATATCTAAACACGTAACGCTGGCATAAATAGAGAGTGGTATCATGCTGATGGTGACACCCGAATAATATCTGATCTCGCAATCAAAAAGGGCTGTACCAACCTTCTGGTGATACACTAACAATATATCTAAACGCCTAACACTGGCATAAGAAGGGAGTGGTATCATCTTGATGGTGTCCCCCTAATAATATCTAATCTCGCAATCAAAAAGGGCTGTATCAACCATCTGGTGATACGCTAACATTATAATTAAACGCGGAACGCTGGCATAAATACAAAGTGGTATCAACTTGTTGCTGACACCCTAATAATATCTAAACTCGCTATAAAAAGTTGTTGTATCAACCTGCTGGTGATACACTAACATTATATTTAAACGCGTAACGCTGGCATAAGAAGAGAGTGGTATCAACTTGTTGGTGACACCTAATAATATCTAAACTCGCATAAAAAAGTTGTTGTATCAACCTGCTGGTGACACACTAACATTATATCTAAACGCGTAACGCTGGCATAAATAGAGAGTGGTATCATCCTGATGGTGACACCCGAATAATATCTAAACTCGCAATAATAAATGGTTGTATCAACCTGCTGGTGATACACAAACATTATATCTAAACGAGTATCGCTGCCATAAATACAGAGTGGTATCATCTTGATGGTGTCCCCCTAATAATATCTAAACTCGCAATAAGAAATGGTTGTATCAACCTGCTGGAGATACACTACATTATTTATATAAACGCGTAACGCTGGCATAAATACAGAGTGGTATCATCCTGATGGTGACACCTAATAATATCTAAGCTCGCAATAAAAAATGGTTGTATCAACCTGCTGGTGATACACTAACATTATATCTAAATGCGTAACGCTGGCCTAAATACAGATTGGTATCATCCTGATGGTGACACCCGAATAATATCTAAACTCGCAATAAGAAATGGTTGTATCAACCTGCTGGTGATACACTAATATTATATCTAAACGCCTAACGCTAGTATAAATACAGAGTGGTATCATCCTGATAGTGACACCCGAATAATATCTAAACTCACAATCCAAAGGGGCTGTATCAACTTGCTGGTGATACACTAACATTACATCTAATCGCGTAACGCTGGCATAAGAAGAGAGTGGTATCAACTTGTTCGTGACACCCTAATAATATCTAAACGCGCAATAAAAAGTTGTTGTATCAACCTGCTGGTGATACACTAATATTATATCTAAACACGTAACGCTGGCATTAATACAGAGTGGTATCATCCTGATGGTGACACCCGAATAATATCTAAACTCGCAATCAAAAATGGCTATATAAACCTTCTAGTGATACACTAACAATATATCTAAACGCGTAACGCTGGCATAAGTACAGAGTGGTATCATCCTGATGGTGACACCCGAATAATATCAAAACTCGCAATAAGAAATGGTTGTATCAACCTGCTGGTGATACACTAACATTATATCTAAACGCGTAACGCTGGCATAAATACAGAGTGGTATCATCCTGATGGTTTCCCCATAATAATATCTAAACTGGCAATAAAAAGTTGTTGTATCAACCTGCTGGTGATACACTAACACTATATCTAAAGGCGTAACGCTGGCATAAATACAGAGTGGTATCATCCTGATGGTGACACCCGAATAATATCTATACTCGCAATCAAAAAGGGCTGTATCAACCTTCTGGTATACACTAACAATTAATCTAAACGTGTCATGCTGGCATAAGAAGACAGTGGTATCATCCTGATGGTGACACCCTAATAATATCCAAACTCGCAATAAGAAATGGTTGTATAAACCTGCTGGTGATACACTAATGTTATATCTAAACGCCTAACGCTGGTATGAATACAGAGTGGTATCATCCTGATAGTGACACCCGAATAATATCTAAACTCGCAATTCAAAGGGGCTGTATCAACCTTCTGGTATACACAAACAATATATCTAAACGCGTAACGCTGGCATAATAAGGGAGTGGTATCATCCTGAAGGTGACACCCTAATAATATCCAAAATCGCAATAAGAAATTGTTGTATCAACCTGCTGGTGATACACTACATTATATCTAAACGCGTAACGCTGGCATAAATACAGAGTGGTATCATCCTGATGGTGACACCCTAATAATATCTAAACTCGCAATAAGAAATGGTTGTATCAACCTGCTGGTGATACACTAATATTATATCTAAACGCGTAACGGTGGCATAAATACAGAGTGGTATCATCCTGATGGTGACACCCGAATAATATCTAAACTCGCAATCAAAAAGGGCTATATCAACCTTCTAGTGATACACTAACAATATATCTAAACGCGTAACACTGGCATAAATACAGAGTGGTATCATCCTGATGGTGACACCCGAATAATATCATAACTCGCAATAAGAAATAGTTGTATCAACCTGCTGGTGATACACTAACATTATATCCAACCGCGTAACGCTGGCATAAATACAGAGTGGTATGATCCTGATGGTTTCCCCCTAATAATATCTAAACTGGCAATAAAAAGTTGTTGTATCAACCTGCTGGTGATACACTAACACTATATCTAAAGGCGTAACGCTGGTATAAATACAGAGTGCTGTCATCCTGATGGAGACACCCGAATAATATCTATGCTCGCAATCAAAAAGGGCTGTATCAACCTTCTGGTATACACTAACAATATATCTAAACGCGTCATGCTGGCATAAGAAGAGAGTGGTATCATCCTGATGGTGACACCCTAATAATATCCAAACTCGCAATAAGAAATGGTTGTATAAACCTGCTGGTGATACACTAATATTATATCTAAACGCCTAACGCTGGTATGAATACAGAGTGGTATCATCCTGATAGTGACACCCGAATAATATCTAAACTCGCGATCCAAAGGGGCTGTATCAACTTGCTGGTGATACACTAACATTACATCTAATCGCGTAACGCTGGCATAATTAGAGAGTGGTATCATCCTGATGGTGACACCTAATAATATCTAAACTCGTAATAAGAAATGGTTGTATCAACCTGCTGGTGATACACTACATTATATCTAAACGCGTAACTCTGGCATAAATACAGAGTGGTATCATCCTGATGGTGACAACCTAATAATAACTAAACTCGCAAGAAGAAATGGTTGTATCAACCTGCCGGTGATACACTAACATTATATCTAAACGCGTAACGCTGGCATAAATACAGAGTGGTATTATCCTGATGGTGACACCCTAATAATATCCAAACTCGCAATAAGAAATTGTTGTATCAACCTGCTGGTGATACACTAACATTACATCGAATCGCGTAATGCTGGCATAACTTGAGAGTGGTATCATCCTGATGGTGACACCTAATAATATCTAACCTCGCAATAAGAATTGGTTGTATCAACCTGCTGGTGATACACTAACATTATATCTAAATGCGTAACGCTGGCATAAATACAGATTGGTATCATCCTGATGGTGACACCCGAATAATATCTAAACTCGCAATAAGAAATGGTTGTATCAACCTGCTGGTGATACACTACATTATATCTAAACGCGTAACGCTGGCATAAATACAGAGTGGTATCATCCTGATGGTGACACCCTAATAATATCTAAACTCGCAATAAGAAATGGTTGTATCAACCTGCTGGTGATACACTAACATTATATCTAAACGCGTAACGCTGGCATAAATACAGAGTGGTATCATCCTGATGGTTTCCCCATAATAATATCTAAACTGGCAATAAAAAGTTGTTGTATCAACCTGCTGGTGATACACTAACACTATATCTAAAGGCGTAACGCTGGCATAAATACAGAGTGGTATCATCCTGATGGTGACACCCGAATAATATCTATACTCGCAATCAAAAAGGGCTGTATCAACCTTCTGGTATACACTAACAATTAATCTAAACGCGTCATGCTGGCATAAGAAGACAGTGGTATCATCCTGATGGTGACACCCTAATAATATCCAAACTCGCAATAAGAAATGGTTGTATAAACCTGCTGGTGATACACTAACATTATATCTAAACGCCTAACGCTGGTATGAATACAGAGTGGTATCATCCTGATAGTGACACCCGAATAATATCTAAACTCGCAATTCAAAGGGGCTGTATCAACCTTCTGGTATACACAAACAATATATCTAAACGCGTAACGCTGGCATAATAAGGGAGTGGTATCATCCTGAAGGTGACACCCTAATAATATCCAAAATCGCAATAAGAAATTGTTGTATCAACCTGCTGGTGATGCACTAACATTACATCGAATCGAGTAATGCTGGCATAACTTGAGAGTGGTATCATCCTGATGGTGACACCTAATAATATCTAACCTCGCAATAAGAAATGGTTGTATCAACCTGCTTGTGATACACTAACATTATATCTAAATGCGTAACGCTGGCATAAATACAGATTGGTATCAACCTGATGGTGACACCCGAATAATATCTAAACTCGCAATAAGAAATGGTTGTATCAACCTGCTGGTGATACACTACATTATATCTAAACGCGTAACGCTGGCATAAATACAGAGATGTATCATCCTGATGGTGACACCCTAATAATATCTAAACTCGCAATAAGAAATGGTTATATCAACCTGCTGGTGATACACTAATATTATATCTAAACGCGTAACGCTGGCATAAATACAGAGTGGTATCATCCTGATGGTGACACCCGAATAATATCTAAACTCGCAATCAAAAAGGGCTATATCAACCTTCTAGTGATACACTAACAATATATCTAAACGCGTAACGCTGGCATAAATACAGAGTGGTATCATCCTGATGGTGACACCCGAATAATATCTAAACTCGCAATAAGAAATGGTTGTATCAACCTTCTAGTGATACACTAACAATATATCTAAACGCGTAACACTGGCATAAATACAGAGTGGTATCATCCTGATGGTGACACCCGAATAATATCATAACTCGCAATAAGAAATAGTTGTATCAACCTGCTGGTGATACACTAACATTATATCTAACCGCGTAACGCTGGCATAAATACAGAGTGGTATGATCCTGATGGTTTCCCCCTAATAATATCTAAACTGGCAATAAAAAGTTGTTGTATCAACCTGCTGGTGATACACTAACATTACATCGAATCGCGTAATGCTGGCATAACTTGAGAGTGGTATCATCCTGATGGTGACACCTAATAATATCTAACCTCGCAATAAGAAATGGTTGTATCAACCTGCTGGTGATACACTAACATTATATCTAAATGCGTAACGCTGGCATAAATACAAATTGGTATCATCCTGATGGTGACACCCGAATAATATCTAAACTAGCAATAGGAAATGGTTGTATCAACCTGCTGGTATACACTACATTATATCTAAACGCGTAACTCTGGCATAAATACAGAGTGGTATCATCCTGATGGTGACACCCTAATAATATCTAAACTCGCAAGAAGAAATGGTTGTATCAACCTGCCGGTGATACACTAACATTATATCTAAACGCGTAACGCTGGCATAAATACAGAGTGGTATCATCCTGATGGTGACACCCTAATAATTTCCAAACTCGCAATAAGAAATTGTTGTATCAACCTGCTGGTGATACACTAACATTATATCTAAACGCGTAACGCTGGCATAAATAAAGAGTGGTATCATCCTGATGGTGACAACATAATAATATCTAAACTCGCAATAAGAAATGGTTGTATCAACCTACTGGTGATACGCTAACATTATATCTAAACGCGTAATGCTGGCATAAATACAGAGTGGTATCATCCTGATGGTGACACCCGAATAATATCTAAACTCGCAATAAGAAATGGTTGTATCAACCTGCTGGTGATACACTAACATTATATCTAAACGCGTAACGCTGGCATAAATACAGAGTGGTATCATCCTGATGGTTTCCCCATAATAATATCTAAACTGGCAATAAAAAGTTGTTGTATCAACCTGCTGGTGATACACTAACATTATATCTAAACGCGTAACGCTGGCATAAATAAAGAGTGGTATCATCCTGATGGTGACACCCGAATAATATCTATACTCGCAATCAAAAAGGGCTGTATCAACCTTCTGGTATACACTAATAATTAATCTAAACGCGTCATGCTGGCATAAGAAGACAGTGGTATCATCCTGATGGTGACACCCTAATAATATCCAAACTCGCAATAAGAAATGGTTGTATAAACCTGCTGGTGATACACTAACATTATATCTAAACGCCTAACGCTGGTATGAATACAGAGTGGTATCATCCTGATAGTGACACCCGAATAATATCTAAACTCGCAATTCAAAGGGGCTGTATCAACCTTCTGGTATACACAAACAATATATCTAAACGCGTAACGCTGGCATAATAAGGGAGTGGTATCATCCTGAAGGTGACACCCTAATAATATCCAAAATCGCAATAAGAAATTGTTGTATCAACCTGCTGGTGATGCACTAACATTACATCGAATCGAGTAATGCTGGCATAACTTGAGAGTGGTATCATCCTGATGGTGACACCTAATAATATCTAACCTCGCAATAAGAAATGGTTGTATCAACCTGCTGGTGATACACTAACATTATATCTAAATGCGTAACGCTGGCATAAATACAGATTGGTATCAACCTGATGGTGACACCCGAATAATATCTAAACTCGCAATAAGAAATGGTTGTATCAACCTGCTGGTGATACACTACATTATATCTAAACGCGTAACGCTGGCATAAATACAGAGATGTATCATCCTGATGGTGACACCCTAATAATATCTAAACTCGCAATAAGAAATGGTTATATCAACCTGCTGGTGATACACTAATATTATATCTAAACGCGTAACGCTGGCATAAATACAGAGTGGTATCATCCTGATGGTGACACCCGAATAATATCTAAACTCGCAATCAAAAAGGGCTATATCAACCTTCTAGTGATACACTAACAATATATCTAAACGCGTAACGCTGGCATAAATACAGAGTGGTATCATCCTGATGGTGACACCCGAATAATATCTAAACTCGCAATAAGAAATGGTTGTATCAACCTTCTAGTGATACACTAACAATATATCTAAACGCGTAACACTGGCATAAATACAGAGTGGTATCATCCTGATGGTGACACCCGAATAATATCATAACTCGCAATAAGAAATAGTTGTATCAACCTGCTGGTGATACACTAACATTATATCTAACCGCGTAACGCTGGCATAAATACAGAGTGGTATGATCCTGATGGTTTCCCCCTAATAATATCTAAACTGGCAATAAAAATTTGTTGTATCAACCTGCTGGTGATACACTAACATTACATCGAATCGCGTAATGCTGGCATAACTTGAGAGTGGTATCATCCTGATGGTGACACCTAATAATATCTAACCTCGCAATAAGAAATGGTTGTATCAACCTGCTGGTGATACACTAACATTATATCTAAATGCGTAACGCTGGCATAAATACAAATTGGTATCATCCTGATGGTGACACCCGAATAATATCTAAACTAGCAATAGGAAATGGTTGTATCAACCTGCTGGTATACACTACATTATATCTAAACGCGTAACTCTGGCATAAATACAGAGTGGTATCATCCTGATGGTGACACCCTAATAATATCTAAACTCGCAAGAAGAAATGGTTGTATCAACCTGCCGGTGATACACTAACATTATATCTAAACGCGTAACGCTGGCATAAATACAGAGTGGTATCATCCTGATGGTGACACCCTAATAATTTCCAAACTCGCAATAAGAAATTGTTGTATCAACCTGCTGGTGATACACTAACATTATATCTAAACGCGTAACGCTGGCATAAATAAAGAGTGGTATCATCCTGATGGTGACAACATAATAATATCTAAACTCGCAATAAGAAATGGTTGTATCAACCTACTGGTGATACGCTAACATTATATCTAAACGCGTAATGCTGGCATAAATACAGAGTGGTATCATCCTGATGGTGACACCCGAATAATATCTAAACTCGCAATAAGAAATGGTTGTATCAACCTACTGGTGATACGCTAACATTATATCTAAACGCGTAATGCTGGCATAAATACAGAGTGGTATCATCCTGATGGTGACACCCGAATAATATCTAAACTCGCAATAAGAAATGGTTGTATCAACCTGCTGGTGATACACTACATTATATCTAAACGCGTAACGCTGGCATAAATACAGAGTGGTATCATCCTGAAGGTGACACCCTAATAATATCTAAACTCGCAATAAGAAATGGTTGTATCAACCTGCTGGTGATACGCTAACATTATATCTAATCGCGTAATGCTGGCATAAATGCAGAGTGGTATCATCCTGATGGTGTCCCCCTAATAATATCTAAACTGGCAATAAAAAGTTGTTGTATCAACCTGCTGGTGATACACTAACACTATATCTAAAGGCGCAACTCTGGCATAAATACAGAGTGGTATCATCCTGATGGTGACACCCGAATAATATCTAAACTCGCAATCAATAAGGGCTGTATCAACCTTCTAGTGAAACACTAACCTTATATCTAAACGCGTAACGCTGGCATAAATACAGAGTGGTATCATCCTGATGGTTTCCACCTAATAATATCTAAACTGGCAATAAAAAGTTGTTGTATCAACCTGCTGGTGATACACTAACACTATATCTAAAGGCGTAACGCTGGTATAAATACAGAGTGCTATCATCCTGATGTTGACACCTAATAATATCTAAACTCGCAATAAGAAATGGTTGTATCAACCTGCTGGTGATACGCTACATTATATCTAAACGCGTAACGCTGGCATAAATACAGAGTGGTATCATCCTGAAGGTGACACCCTAATAATATCTAAACTCGCAATAAAAAAAGGCTGTATCAACCTGCTGGTGATACACTATCATCAACTATCATGATAGCTAAACGCGTAACGCTGGCATAAATAGAGAGTGGTATCATCCTGAAGGAGACACCTTAATAATATCTAAACTCGCAATAAAAAAGGGCTGTATCAACCTGCTGGGGATACACTATCATCAACTAACATTATATCTAAACGTGTTACGCTGGCATAAATAGAGAGAGGTATCATCCTGAAGATAACACCATAATAATATCTAAACTCGCAATAAAAAAGAGCTGTATCAACCTGCTGGAGATACACTATCATCAACTAACATTATATCTAAATGCGTAACGCTGGCATAAATACAGAGTGGAATCATCCTGAAGGTAACACCTTAATAATATCTAAACTCGTAATAAAAAAGGGCTGTATCAACCTGCTGGAGATAGACTATCATCAACTAACATTATATCTAAATGCGTAACGCTGGCATAAATACAGAGTGGAATCATCCTGAAGGTGACACCTTAATAATATCTAAACTCGCAATAAAAAAGGGTTGTATCAACCTGCTGGAGATACACTATCATCAACTACCATTATATCTAAACGCGTAACGCTGGCATAAATAGAGAGTGGTATCATCCTGATGGTGACACCTTAATAATATCTAACTCCCCATAAAAAAGGGCTGTATCAACCTGCTGGAGATACACTATCATCAACTACCATTATATCTAAACGCGTAACGCTGGCATAAATAGAGAGTGGTATCATCCTGATGGTGACACCTTAATAATATCTAACTCCCCATAAAAAAGGGCTGTATCAACCTGCTGGAGATACACCATCATCAACTACCATTATATCGAAACGCGTAACGCTGGCATAAATAGAGAGTGGTATCATCCTGAAGGTGTCACCTTAATAATATCTAAACTCGCAATAAAAAAGGGCTGTATCAACCTGCTGGAGATACACTATATCAACTAACATTATTTCTAAACGCGTAACGCTGGCATTAATAGAGAGCGGTATCATCCTGAAGGTGACAACTTAATAATATCTAAACTCGCAATAAAAAATGGTTGTATCAACCTGCTGGAGATAAACTATTATTATATCTAAACGCACAACGTTGGCATAAATAGAGAGTGGTATCATCCTGATGGTGACACCTTAATAATATTTAAACTCGCAATAAGAAATGGTTGTATCAACCTGCTGGTGATACACTACATTATATCTAAATGCGTAACGCTGGCATAAATACAGAGTGGAATCATCCTGAAGGTGACACCTTAATAATATCTAAACTCGCAATAAAAAAGGGCTGTATCAACCTGCTGGAGATACACTATCAACAACTACCATTATATCTAAACGCGTAACGCTGGCATAAATAGAGAGTGGTATCATCCTGATGGTGACACCTTAATAATATCTAACTCCCCATAAAAAAGGGCTGTTTCAACCTGCTGGAGATACACCATCATCAACTACCATTATATCTAAACGCGTAACGCTGGCATAAATAGAGAGTGGTATCATCCTGAAGGTGTCACCTTAATAATATCTAAACTCCCCATAAAAATGGGGTGTATCAATCTGCTGGAGATACACTATCATCAACTAACATTATATCTAAATGCGTAACGCTGGCATAAATACAGAGTGGAATCATCCTGAAGGTGACACCTTAATAATATCTAAACTCGCAATAAAAAAGGGCTGTATCAACCAGCTGGAGATACACTATCATCAACTAACAATATCTAAACGCACAACGTTGGCATAAATAGAGAGTGGTATCATCCTGATGGTGACACCTTAATAATATTTAAACTCGCAATAAGAAATGGTTGTATCAACCTGCTGGTGATACACTACATTATATCTAAACGCGTAAAGCTGGCATAAATACAGAGTGGTATCATCCTGATGGTGACACCTTGATAATGTCTAAACTCGCAAAAAAAGGGCTGTATCAACCTGCTGGTGATGCAGTAACATTAACTAACATTATATCTAACCGCGTAACGCTGGCATAAATAGAGAGTGGTATCATCCTGATGGTGACCCTTTAATAACATCTAAACTAAAAAAGTGCGGTATCAATGTGCTACAGCTACACTAATATTAAATCTAAACGCGTAAAACTGGCAGTAAAAATGTTTTGTGTTGGGTGCATGGTGTACTGAGCTGTGGTACCCGTGGGGTCGCTACTCCCCAAAGCGACTGCATGCATCAGCCGCTCCATGCGGGGTAAATTTAGAAGTGTTTTAAGAAATAGAAGTAGCCCTAAATCAGGAAAGAAAATCACTTTCTTCGAAAAATGTATGAAGCAGTATTTGAGCGAGAGAATGTGGGTGTCCCTCCAACGTAAATTCTTGGAATTTAACCTGACTGACGGTTAGTTATTAATCAGGTCCCTAGACTAACTAACTTTTATAATCAAGTAGATGATGATGATAATGTGTAACACTGAGCTATACATTTCTTCTAGTTCTGAATATAGCGTCATCCTAACGTAGTTACTCGAACGTATATACGAATTCAGCTGAGAACATCTGACAGATCGCAGTAGATGGAACAACCACTAATTGCCGTAGAAATTGAAAACTAAAACTACTTTAATAAACGATAAAATCGTAAAAACTTCTTCACTAACCTACTTAATAATGATTTGGGTTGGGGGACGACCTTATCAAGATGACGAGAAATGGTAACTGGGATACCTATCTACTGGGAAGTACACGTAGCTAATTCAACACGGCTGAAGGTTTCTTGCGGTGCCATAGAATTTCAGAAATGGTGTGGGCAGTCAGACTTGCGCAGCTGCCAGAATACTATTGGACTACTGCTAACCTGAGTCTTCATTCTCAACAAATGTCCACTCAGAATACTTAAAGGAAGTGGTACTGGCTCTGTTAGCCTGCTCCGGGGAGCAGTTGTCCGGGGGGCACCTCGGGGAGGTAGAGCTCAGATTTTTGCCCCCCAAAATGCCATCCTGCCTTTAATATCGCATTCCAACTGGTTTTCATCCTCTATTAAGCAGGCGTAGTAGCAAATCTCATTAACAATGGAAATGCATTACCTGCGATGTACAGAGGGGGAAAGAGAAAACCAGCTTTGGACCCGTCAAGGAATACGATTGTACGGAGTATGGGTAGGGTTGTGGACAAATAGCAGGAATGGCAGAATACAGGATACGTTATTTGTGAAGAACCGCGCTTGGGAAAAAAAGCTTCAGAAGTAATCTTGGGCTCGTTCAAGCAATAGACAATAAACCAAGCGATAAATAGGAAATAGCCAAAAAATATGAATCCTGTATAAACTGAAAAATGTAGTATCAACCTGATGGAGTTCACCTAAGATTAAATATGACGCGCATCCTATATATTTACAGAAAAGATTTTTATCTACCTCACGGTGAAACACGAATATACCAACATTAAAATACACTAAATAAAGTAAAATAGATAACTTATCTTGGAAGAAACCGAACAAACAATGTGATACCAAAACTAGCTGGTTAGCTAGGGAGTTAAACAGAGCCAAGACGTGAACGTTTGCGGGCCCTTACTCATGAATACCATCGGAATGTGACCTGTTAAATCTGGTGCTGGGCAAATCTAGTAGTTACATCTCATAGTGAAATATTAGAGTATTAATGCTCCACTCATGTGCACTAAAGTTCAACTAGTTTGCACTTAAGTTACAATTAGTGTGTCTTCTAACCGTCTAATCTTCATCAATGTGCACTACACTTCCACTAATGTTACTATAATGTGCACTAATGATCTCTTAAAGAGCAGGTATATACTAATAATGTGCACTGAAATTTCACTAATAATACATTAATGTTCAACTCAACTACCCTAATAATCATTAATGTGCTCTAAATTACACCAGTACACTATTAACATGCACTAATGTTACAAAAATGTGCACTAATGATCTCTTAAAAGCAGGAATCTTCCATTAATGTGCACTGATATTTCGTAATATGCACTTATGTTCAACTTTACAACTCTAAAATCATTAATGTGCTCTATAGTTCCACTAGTGTGCAATAGAATTTTACTAAGATGCACTAATGCTCCAGTAATGTGCACTAAAGATCACGAAAAGAGCACCTATGTTTCATTAATGTGCACTAATATTCTACATATTAGACTAGTATTATCTAAGGTGCACTAGTGTTACACTAATATGCAATAATCTTCCACTGTAAGATAAAAGAGAATTTAATTAGTCTACAAAAATCACGAAGTCCCAAAATTAATAAAAAAATTTATACACACATCGATGCTTTTCTTGACTCATAAACATAAAGCTAATCGTTTCAACAGAGTCCAGCACCAATATTAACACAACTCATTCAGAGGCAATCCATGAGCCAATCGTCCTCATCACGGCACTGTTTCACTCCAAAACTAACCGGATAGTTTATCGAACACCCAAGTACTTCAAGTAGCTAATAAGATATAATATCCGTTTATTGCATCTATCAACATACAACGTAATTATTTAAAGAACTTTTAAAGCAATCTTTTTTATTAATGAAGCCAGTGTTAGATTGTCCTCCAGAATCGGAAAGGTACCACCATAATATTACGGGGCAAGTTAGAAGTAAAATACCATTAATGCAGAAATTACTACCATCCGGATTTAATATACCCTGTAAACTCTATGTTACATAGCTAACACAGCAACACAAAAG
The DNA here is from genome assembly GCF_049639745.1 of Rhodnius prolixus. NCBI lineage: Eukaryota > Metazoa > Arthropoda > Insecta > Hemiptera > Reduviidae > Rhodnius > Rhodnius prolixus. Next base: position 3,597,647 of record NW_027411583.1, on the reverse strand, counting down.
AATGTAAAAACATTAAAACCACCACAAAAATAATTACTCGCCTAATAAGAAAAATTATATGATCAAAATAGTGAAATTACCAACTACAAACTTCAAAACCAGCAGAAAAAAAAAATATTGAACGAATCTGATGGAGATACCTTAATAATTCAAACTAAAAGGGAATCAAATCGAAACTGAAAAAGGTAGAATAAACCTGATAGTCACCCCAGAATCTTGCCTACTAAATCTGCAACAACCAGTAAAAGAAAAGAGATTCATCAGTCAGATGGAGATACCTAATTTAAAATACTAAACGCGTCTTAATCCTCCTCGGAACCTGACCGTGGAAGTCCAATCTTAATAACAATCAGCGAAAATAACCTGCCACAGAAATATGTTGAACAAACCTGAAAGTGATACCGCAATCTTGGTAACTAAACGCGTCATATATAATGACGGAAATGTGCGTATCAACCTGACAGTGATACCGTAATTTAATAGCTCATCGCATATTAGCCAGGACAGAAAACTGTTGTATCAACCTTGCGGTAAGACCCCAAACTTAATAACTAAAAACGTAAAGTTCATTAACGGAAATGTGTGTATCAACCTGACGATGATACAGTAATCTAAATACCTAAACGCATCATATACAATAACAAAAATGTGTGTATCAACCAGACGGTATTACCTTAGTCTTATTAACTAAACGCGAATTAGCCAGCAACAGATAACAGTTGTATCAAACTTACGGTGACAACCTAATCTTAACAATAAAACGCGAGAAGTTCAATATCGGAGGAGTGTGCATCAACCTGTCGGTGATACTCTGATTTTAATAACTAAATGCGTATTAGCCAGCAACAGATAACAGTTGTATCAAACTTACGGTGACAACCTAATCTTAACAAAAAAACGCGAGAAGTTCAATATCGGAAGAGTGTACATCAACCTGACGGTGATACTCTGATTTTAATAAATAAATGCGTATTAGCCAGCAACAGATAACAGTTGTATCAAACTTACGGTGACAACCTAATCTTAACAATAAAACGCGAGAAGTTCAATATCGGAAGAGTGTACATCAACCTGACGGTGATACTCTGATTTTAATAAATAAATGCGTATTAGCCAGCCACAGATAACAGTTGTATCAAACTTACGGTGACAACCTAATCTTAACAATAAAACGCGAGAAGTTCAATATCGGAGGAGTGTACATCAACCTGACGGTGATACTCTGATTTTAATAAATAAATGCGTATTAGCCAGCAACAGATAACAGTTGTATCAAACTTACGGTGACAACCTAATCTTAACAATAAAACGCGAGAAGTTCAATATCGGAAGAGTGTACATCAACCTGACGGTGATACTCTGATTTTAATAAATAAATGCGTATTAGCCAGCCACAGATAACAGTTGTATCAAACTTACGGTGACAACCTAATCTTAACAATAAAACGCGAGAAGTTCAATATCGGAGGAGTGTACATCAACCTGACGGTGATACTCTGATTTTAATAAATAAATGCGTATTAGCCAGCAACAGATAACAGTTGTATCAAACTTACGGTGACAACCTAATCTTAACAATAAAACGCGAGAAGTTCAATATCGGAGGAGTGTACATCAACCTGACGGTGATACTCTGATTTTAATAAATAAATGCGTATTAGCCAGCCACAGATAACAGTTGTATCAAACTTACGGTGACAACCTAATCTTAACAATAAAACGCGAGAAGTTCAATATCGGAAGAGTGTACATCAACCTGACGGTGATACTCTGATTTTAATAAATAAATGCGTATTAGCCAGCCACAGATAACAGTTGTATCAAACTTACGGTGACAACCTAATCTTAACAATAAAACGCGAGAAGTTCAATATCGGAGGAGTGTACATCAACCTGACGGTGATACTCTGATTTTAATAAATAAATGCGTATTAGCCAGCAACAGATAACAGTTGTATCAAACTTACGGTGACAACCTAATCTTAACAATAAAACGCGAGAAGTTCAATATCGGAGGAGTGTACATCAACCTGACGGTGATACTCTGATTTTAATAAATAAATGCGTATTAGCCAGCCACAGATAACAGTTGTATCAAACTTACGGTGACAACCTAATCTTAACAATAAAACGCGAGAAGTTCAATATCGGAAGAGTGTACATCAACCTGACGGTGATACTCTGATTTTAATAAATAAATGCGTATTAGCCAGCCACAGATAACAGTTGTATCAAACTTACGGTGACAACCTAATCTTAACAATAAAACGCGAGAAGTTCAATATCGGAGGAGTGTACATCAACCTGACGGTGATACTCTGATTTTAATAAATAAATGCGTATTAGCCAGCAACAGATAACAGTTGTATCAAACTTACGGTGACAACCTAATCTTAACAATAAAACGCGAGAAGTTCAATATCGGAGGAGTGTACATCAACCTGACGGTGATACTCTGATTTTAATAAATAAATGCGTATTAGCCAGCCACAGATAACAGTTGTATCAAACTTACGGTGACAACCTAATCTTAACAATAAAACGCGAGAAGTTCAATATCGGAGGAGTGTACATCAACCTGACGGTGATACTCTGATTTTAATAAATAAATGCGTATTAGCCAGCCACAGATAACAGTTGTATCAAACTTACGGTGACAACCTAATCTTAACAATAAAACGCGAGAAGTTCAATATCGGAGGAGTGTACATCAACCTGACGGTGATACTCTGATTTTAATAAATAAATGCGTATTAGCCAGCCACAGATAACAGTTGTATCAAACTTACGGTGACAACCTAATCTTAACAATAAAACGCGAGAAGTTCAATATCGGAGGAGTGTACATCAACCTGACGGTGATACTCTGATTTTAATAAATAAATGCGTATTAGCCAGCAACAGATAACAGTTGTATCAAACTTACGGTGACAACCTAATCTTAACAATAAAACGCGAGAAGTTCAATATCGGAGGAGTGTACATCAACCTGACGGTGATACTCTGATTTTAATAAATAAATGCGTATTAGCCAGCCACAGATAACAGTTGTATCAAACTTACGGTGACAACCTAATCTTAACAATAAAACGCGAGAAGTTCAATATCGGAAGAGTGTACATCAACCTGACGGTGATACTCTGATTTTAATAAATAAATGCGTATTAGCCAGCCACAGATAACAGTTGTATCAAACTTACGGTGACAACCTAATCTTAACAATAAAACGCGAGAAGTTCAATATCGGAGGAGTGTACATCAACCTGACGGTGATACTCTGATTTTAATAAATAAATGCGTATTAGCCAGCAACAGATAACAGTTGTATCAAACTTACGGTGACAACCTAATCTTAACAATAAAACGCGAGAAGTTCAATATCGGAGGAGTGTACATCAACCTGACGGTGATACTCTGATTTTAATAAATAAATGCGTATTAGCCAGCCACAGATAACAGTTGTATCAAACTTACGGTGACAACCTAATCTTAACAATAAAACGCGAGAAGTTCAATATGGGAGGAGTGTACATCAACCTGACGGTGATACTCTGATTTTAATAAATAAATGCGTATTAGCCAGCAACAGATAACAGTTGTATCAAACTTACGGTGACAACCTAATCTTAACAATAAAACGCGAGAAGTTCAATATCGGAAGAGTGTACATCAACCTGACGGTGATACTCTGATTTTAATAAATAAATGCGTATTAGCCAGCCACAGAAAACTGTTGGATCAAACTTACGGTGACAACCTAATCTTAACAATAAAACGCGAGAAGTTCAATATCGGAAGAGTGTACATCAACCTGACGGTGATACTCTGATTTTAATAAATAAATGCGTATTAGCCAGCAACAGATAACAGTTGTATCAAACTTACGGTGACAACCTAATCTTAACAATAAAACGCGAGAAGTTCAATATCGGAGGAGTGTGCATCAACCTGTCGGTGATACTCTGATTTTAATAACTAAACGCGAATTAGCCAGCAACAGATAACAGTTGTATCAAACTTACGGTGACAACCTAATCTTAACAATAAAACGCGAGAAGTTCAATATCGGAAGAGTGTACATCAACCTGACGGTGATACTCTGATTTTAATAAATAAATGCGTATTAGCCAGCCACAGAAAACTGTTGGATCAAACTTACAGTGACATCATTATCTTAATAACTAAACGCATCCACTTCAATATCGGAAAAGTGGGCATCAACCTACCGGTGATACCCTAATCTTAATACCTAAACGCATCATATTTAATAACGGAAAAGTGTGTATCAACCTGACGTTGATACCTTGATCTTAATAATTAAACGCGTAGTAGCCAGCAACAAAATTCTGTTGTGTAAACCTCATGGTGATACCCGAAACTTAATACCTAAACGCGTCATATTTCATTACGGAAAAGTGTGTATCAACCTGTGGGTGATACCCTAATCCTAATAACTAAATGCGTATTAGCCAGCAACAAAATACTGTTGTATCAACCTTATGGTGATACCCTAATCATAATAACTAAACGCGTATTAGGAAGCAACAGAAAACTTTTGTATCAATTTGACGGTGATACCTTACTCATAATAAATGCGTATTAGCAGGCAACAGAAAACAGTTGTATCTAACTTACGGTAACCACCTAATCTTAAAAACTAAACGCCTCAAGTTCGATATCGGGAAAGTGTGCATCAACCTGACAACGATACTTTAATCCTAAACGGTGATACCATAATCTTAATACCTAAACGCGTCAAGAGCAATAACGGAAAGAAGTGTATCAACCTGACGGTGATACATTAGTCTTAATAACTAAATGCGTATTAGCCAGCAAGAGAAAACTGTTGTATAAAACTTACGGAGATATCCTAATCTTAATAACTAAACGGGTCAAGTTCAATATCAGAAAAGTGTGCATCAATTTGTCGGTGATACATTAATCTTAAACTGTAATATCCTAATCTTAATACCTAAACGCCAAATATTAAATAACGGAAAGTGTGTATCAACCTGACGTTGATACCTTAATCTTAATAACTAAATGCGTAGTAGCCAGCAACTAAATATTGTTCTATACACCTTACGGTGATACCCTAATCAGAATAACTAAATGTGAATTAGCCAGCAACAAAATACTGTTGTATCAACCTTATGGTGATACCCTAATCTTAATACCTAATAAACGCGTCATATTTAATAACGGAAGAGTGTGTATCAACCTGTGGGTGATACCCTAATCTTAATAACTAAATGGGTATTAGCCAGCAACAGAAAATTGTTGTATCACGGTGTCCTGCTAAACTTAATAACTGAACGCGTCAAGTTCAATATCGGAAAAGTGTGCATTAACCTGACGGCGATACTTCAAACTTAAACGGTGATCCCCTAATCCTACTAACTAATCCTGTCAAGTTTAATAACGGAAAGAATTGTATCAAGCTGTCGGTGATACTATAGTCTTAATAACTAAATGCGTGTTCGACAGCAACAGAAAACTGTTGTATCAAACTTACGGTGATATCCTAATCTTAATAACCCAACGCGTCAAGTTCAATAACGGAAAAGTGTGCATTAACCTGATGTTGATACCTTAATCTTAATAACTAAATGCGTAGTAGCCAGCAACTAAATATTGTTCTATAAACCTTACGGTGATACCCTAATCAGAATAACTAAATGTGAATTAGCCAGCAACAAAATACTGTTGTATCAACCTTATGGTGATACCCTAACCTTAATACCTAATAAACGCGTCATATTTATTAACGGAAAAGTGTGGAGCAACCTGACGTTGATACCTTGATCTTAATAATTAAACGCGTAGTAGCCAGCAACAAAATACTATTGTGTAAACCTCATGGTGACACCCGAAACATAATACCTATACGCGTCATATTTCATTACGGAAAAGTGTGTTTTCAACCTGTGGGTGATACCCTAATCCTAATAACTAAACGCGTATTAGCCAGCAAGAGAAAACTATTGTATTAAACTTACGGTGATATGCTAATCTTAATAACTAAACGCCTCAAGTTCAATATCGGGAAAGTGTGCATCAACCTGACGGCGATACTTTAATCCTATAAGGTGATACCCTAATCATAATAACTATACGCGTCAAGATCACTAACGTAAAGAAGTGTAACAACCTGACGGTGATACTCTAATCTTAATAACTAAATTCTTATTAGCCAGCAACAGAAAATTGTTGTATCAAACTTACGGTGATATTCTAATCTTAATAACTAAACGCGTCAAATTCAATATCGGAAAAGTGTGCATTAACCTGACGGCGATACTTCAATCTTAAACGGTGATTCCCTAATCCTAATAACTAATCGTGTCAAGTTTAATAACGGAAAGAAGTGTATCAAGCTGTCGGTGATACTATAGTCTTTATAACTAATTGCGTGTTAGACAGCAACAGAAAACTGTTGTATCAAACTTACGGTGATATCCTAGTCTTAATAACTCAACGCGTCAAGTTCAATAACGGAAAAGTGTGTATTAACCTGATGTTGATACCTTAATCTTAATAACTAAATGCGTAGCAGCCAGCAACTAAATATTGTTCTATAAACCTTACGGTGATACCCTAATCAGAATAACTAAATGTGAATTAGCCAGCAACAAAATACTGTTGTATCAACCTTATAATGATACCCTAACCTTAATACCTAATAAACGCGTCATATTTATTAACGGAAAAGTGTGTAGCAACCTGACGTTGATACCTTGATCTTAATAATTAAACGCGTAGTAGCCAGCAACAAAATACTATTGTGTAAACCTCATGGTGATACCCGAAACTTAATACCTAAACGCGTCATATTTCATTACGGAAAAGTGTGTATCAACCTGTGGGTGATACCCTAATCATAATAACTAAACGCGTATTAGCCAGCAAGAGAAAACTATTGTATTAAACTTACGGTGATATACTAATCTTAATAACTAAACGGGTCAAGTTCAATATCGGAAAAGTATGCATCAATTTGTCGGTGATACATTAATCTTAAACTGTAATACCCTAATCTTAATACCTAAACGCCAAATATTAAATAACGGAAAGTGTGTATCAACCTGACGTTGATACCTTAATCTTAATAACTAAATGCGTAGTAGCCAGCAACTAAATATTGTTCTATACACCTTACGGTGATACCCTAATCAGAATAACTAAATGTGAATTAGCCAGCACCAAAATAATGTTGTATCAATCTTATGGTGATACCCTAATCTTAATACCTAATAAACGTGTCATATTTAATAACGGAAAAGTGTGTATCAATCTTACGTTCATACCTTGATCTTAATAATTAAACGCGTAGTAGCCAACAACAAAATACTGTTGTGTAAACCTCATCTTGATACCCGAAACTTAATACCTAAACGCGTCATATTTCATTACGGAAAAGTGTGTATCAACCTGTGGGTGATACCCTAATCCTAATAACAAAATGGGTAGAAGCCAGCAACTAAATATTGTTCTATACACCTTACGGTGATACCCTAATCAGAATAACTAAATGTGAATTAGCAAGCAACAAAATACTGTTGTATCATCCTTATGGTGATACCCTAATCTTAATACCTAATAAAGGCGTCATATTTAATAACGGAAAAGTGTGTATCAATCTGACGTTGATACCTTGATCTTAATAATTAAACGCGTAGTAGCCAACAACAAAATACTGTTGTGTAAACCTCATAGTGATACCCGAAACTTAATACCTAAACCCGTCATATTTCATTACGGAAAAGTGTGTATCAACCTGTGGGTGATACTCTAATCCTAATAACAAAATGGGTAGAAGCCAGCAACTAAATATTGTTCTATACACCTTACGGTGATACCCTAATCAGAATAACTAAATGTGAATTAGCGAGCAACAAAATACTGTTGTATCATCCTTATGGTGATACCCTAATCTTAATACCTAATAAAGGCGTCATATTTAATAACGGAAAAGTGTGTATCAATCTGACGTTGATACCCTAATCATAATAACTAAACGCGTATTAGGAAGCAACAGAAAACTTTTGTATCAATTTGACGGTGATACCTTACTCATAATAAATGCGTATTAGCCAGCAACAGAAAACAGTTGTATCTAACTTACGGTAACAACCTAATCTTAAAAACTAAACGCCTCAAGTTCGATATCGGGAAAGTGTGCATCAACCTGACAACGATACTTTAATCCTAAACGGTGATACCATAATCTTAATACCTAAACGCGTCAAGAGCAATAACGGAAAGAAGTGTATCAACCTGACGGTGATACATTAGTCTTAATAACTAAATGCGTATTAGCCAGCAAGAGAAAACTGTTGTATAAAACTTACGGAGATATCCTAATCTTAATAACTAAACGGGTCAAGTTCAATATCGGAAAAGTGTGCATCAATTTGTCGGTGATACATTAATCTTAAACTGTAATATCCTAATCTTAATACCTAAACGCCAAATATTAAATAACGGAAAGTGTGTATCAACCTGACGTTGATACCTTAATCTTAATAACTAAATGCGTAGTAGCCAGCAACTAAATATTGTTCTATACACCTTACGGTGATACCCTAATCAGAATAACTAAATGTGAATTAGCCAGCAACAAAATACTGTTGTATCAACCTTATGGTGATACCCTAATCTTAATACCTAATAAACGCGTCATATTTAATAACGGAAGAGTGTGTATCAACCTGTGGGTGATACCCTAATCTTAATAACTAAATGGGTATTAGCCAGCAACAGAAAATTGTTGTATCACGGTGTCCTGCTAAACTTAATAACTGAACGCGTCAAGTTCAATATCGGAAAAGTGTGCATTAACCTGACGGCGATACTTCAAACTTAAACGGTGATCCCCTAATCCTACTAACTAATCCTGTCAAGTTTAATAACGGAAAGAATTGTATCAAGCTGTCGGTGATACTATAGTCTTAATAACTAAATGCGTGTTCGACAGCAACAGAAAACTGTTGTATCAAACTTACGGTGATATCCTAATCTTAATAACCCAACGCGTCAAGTTCAATAACGGAAAAGTGTGCATTAACCTGATGTTGATACCTTAATCTTAATAACTAAATGCGTAGTAGCCAGCAACTAAATATTGTTCTATAAACCTTACGGTGATACCCTAATCAGAATAACTAAATGTGAATTAGCCAGCAACAAAATACTGTTGTATCAACCTTATGGTGATACCCTAACCTTAATACCTAATAAACGCGTCATATTTATTAACGGAAAAGTGTGGAGCAACCTGACGTTGATACCTTGATCTTAATAATTAAACGCGTAGTAGCCAGCAACAAAATACTATTGTGTAAACCTCATGGTGACACCCGAAACATAATACCTATACGCGTCATATTTCATTACGGAAAAGTGTGTTTTCAACCTGTGGGTGATACCCTAATCCTAATAACTAAACGCGTATTAGCCAGCAAGAGAAAACTATTGTATTAAACTTACGGTGATATGCTAATCTTAATAACTAAACGCCTCAAGTTCAATATCGGGAAAGTGTGCATCAACCTGACGGCGATACTTTAATCCTATAAGGTGATACCCTAATCATAATAACTATACGCGTCAAGATCACTAACGTAAAGAAGTGTAACAACCTGATGGTGATACTCTAATCTTAATAACTAAATCCTTATTAGCCAGCAACAGAAAATTGTTGTATCAAACTTACGGTGTCCTCCTAAACTTAATAACTAAACGCGTCAAATTCAATATCGGAAAAGTGTGCATTAACCTGACGGCGATACTTCAATCTTAAACGGTGATTCCCTAATCCTAATAAATAATCGTGTCAAGTTTAATAACGGAAAGAAGTGTATCAAGCTGTCGGTGATACTATAGTCTTAATAACTAAATGCGTGTTAGACTGCAACAGAAAACTTTTGTATCAAACTTACGGTGATATTCTAATCTTAATAACTAAACGCGTCAAATTCAAAATCGGAAAAGTGTGCATTAACCTGACGGCGATACTTCAATCTTAAACGGTGATTCCCTAATCCTAATAACTAATCGTGTCAAGTTTAATAACGGAAAGAAGTGTATCAAGCTGTCGGTGATACTATAGTCTTAATAACTAATTGCGTGTTAGACAGCAACAGAAAACTGTTGTATCAAACTTACGGTGATATCCTAGTCTTAATAACTCAACGCGTCAAGTTCAATAACGGAAAAGTGTGTATTAACCTGATGTTGATACCTTAATCTTAATAACTAAATGCGTAGCAGCCAGCAACTAAATATTGTTCTATAAACCTTACGGTGATACCCTAATCAGAATAACTAAATGTGAATTAGCCAGCAACAAAATACTGTTGTATCAACCTTATAATGATACCCTAACCTTAATACCTAATAAACGCGTCATATTTATTAACGGAAAAGTGTGTAGCAACCTGACGTTGATACCTTGATCTTAATAATTAAACGCGTAGTAGCCAGCAACAAAATACTATTGTGTAAACCTCATGGTGATACCCGAAACTTAATACCTAAACGCGTCATATTTCATTACGGAAAAGTGTGTATCAACCTGTGGGTGATACCCTAATCCTAATAACTAAATGCGTATTAGCCAGCAACAAAATACTGTTGTATCAACCTTATGGTGATACCCTAATCATAATAACTAAACGGGTCAAGTTCAATATCGGAAAAGTGTGCATCAATTTGTCGGTGATACATTAATCTTAAACTGTAATACCCTAATCTTAATACCTAAACGCCAAATATTAAATAACGGAAAGTGTGTATCAACCTGACGTTGATACCTTAATCTTAATAACTAAATGCGTAGTAGCCAGCAACTAAATATTGTTCTATACACCTTACGGTGATACCCTAATCAGAATAACTAAATGTAAATTAGCCAGCACCAAAATAATGTTGTATCAACCTTATGGTGATACCCTAATCTTAATACCTAATAAACGTGTCATATTTAATAACGGAAAAGTGTGTATCAATCTTACGTTCATACCTTGATCTTAATAATTAAACGCGTAGTAGCCAACAACAAAATACTGTTGTGTAAACCTCATAGTGATACCCGAAACTTAATAACTCAACGCGTCAAGTTCAATAACGGAAAAGTGTGCATTAACCTGATGTTGATACCTTAATCTTAATAACTAAATGCGTAGCAGCCAGCAACAAAATACTGTTGTATCAACCTTATGGTGATACCCTAATCATAATAACTAAACGCGTATTAGCCAGCAAGAGAAAACTATTGTATTAAACTTACGGTGATATACTAATCTTAATAACTAAACGGGTCAAGTTCAATATCGGAAAAGTATGCATCAATTTGTCGGTGATACATTAATCTTAAACTGTAATACCCTAATCTTAATACCTAAACGCCAAATATTAAATAACGGAAAGTGTGTATCAACCTGACGTTGATACCTTAATCTTAATAACTAAATGCGTAGTAGCCAGCAACTAAATATTGTTCTATACACCTTACGGTGATACCCTAATCAGAATAACTAAATGTGAATTAGCCAGCACCAAAATAATGTTGTATCAACCTTATGGTGATACCCTAATCTTAATACCTAATAAACGTGTCATATTTAATAACGGAAAAGTGTGTATCAATCTTACGTTCATACCTTGATCTTAATAATTAAACGCGTAGTAGCCAACAACAAAATACTGTTGTGTAAACCTCATAGTGATACCCGAAACTTAATACCTAAACGCGTCATATTTCATTACGGAAAAGTGTGTATCAACCTGTGGGTGATACCCTAATCCTAATAACAAAATGGGTAGAAGCCAGCAACTAAATATTGTTCTATACACCTTACGGTGATACCCTAAGCAGAATAACTAAATGTGAATTAGCAAGCAACAAAATACTGTTGTATCATCCTTATGGTGATACCCTAATCTTAATACCTAATAAAGGCGTCATATTTAATAACGGAAAAGTGTGTATCAATCTGACGTTGATACCTTGATCTTAATAATTAAACGCGTAGTAGCCAACAACAAAATACTGTTGTGTAAACCTCATAGTGATACCCGAAACTTAATACCTAAACACGTCATATTTCATTACGGAAAAGTGTGTATCAACCTGTGGGTGATACCCTAATCCTAATAACAAAATGGGTAGAAGCCAGCAACTAAATATTGTTCTATACACCTTACGGTGATACCCTAATCAGAATAACTAAATGTGAATTAGCGAGCAACAAAATACTGTTGTATCATCCTTATGGTGATACCCTAATCTTAATACCTAATAAAGGCGTCATATTTAATAACGGAAAAGTGTGTATCAATCTGACGTTGATACCTTGATCTTAATAATTAAACGCGTAATAGCCAACAACAAAATACTGTTGTGTAAACCTCATAGTGATACCCGAAACTTAATACCTAAACACGTCATATTTCATTACGGAAAAGTGTGTATCAACCTGTGGGTGATACCCTAATCTTAATAACTAAATGGGTATTAGGCAGCAACAGAAAACTGTTTATCAAACCTACGGTAACCTCCTAATCTTAATAACTAAACGCGTCAAGTTCAATATCGCAAAAGTGTGCATCAACCTGACGGCGATACTTTAATCCTATACGGTGATCCCCCAATCATAATAACTATACGCGTCAAGATCACTAACGGAAAGAAGTGTAACAACCTGACGGTGATACTCAACTAAATGCTTTTTAGCCAGCAACAAAAAATTGTTGTATCAAACTTACGGTGTCCTCCTAAACTTAATAACTAAACGCGTCAAGTTCAATAACGGAAAAGTGTGCATTAACCTGATGTTGATACCTTAATCTTAATAACTAAATGCGTAGTAGCCAGCAACTAAATATTGTTCTATAAACCTTACGGTGATACCCTAATCAGAATAACTAAATGTGAATTAGCCAGCAACAAAATACTGTTGTATCAACCTTATGGTGATACCCTAACCTTAATACCTAATAAACGCGTCATATTTATTAACGGAAAAGTGTGTAGCAACCTGACGTTGATACCTTGATCTTAATAATTAAACGCGTAGTAGCCAGCAACAAAATACTGTTGTGTAAACCTCATAGTGATACCCGAAACTTAATAACTCAACGCGTCAAGTTCAATAACGGAAAAGTGTGCATTAACCTGATGTTGATACCTTAATCTTAATAACTAAATGCGTAGCAGCCAGCAACAAAATACTGTTGTATCAACCTTATGGTGATACCCTAATCATAATAACTAAACGCGTATTAGCCAGCAAGAGAAAACTATTGTATTAAACTTACGGTGATATACTAATCTTAATAACTAAACGGGTCAAGTTCAATATCGGAAAAGTATGCATCAATTTGTCGGTGATACATTAATCTTAAACTGTAATACCCTAATCTTAATACCTAAACGCCAAATATTAAATAACGGAAAGTGTGTATCAACCTGACGTTGATACCTTAATCTTAATAACTAAATGCGTAGTAGCCAGCAACTAAATATTGTTCTATACACCTTACGGTGATACCCTAATCAGAATAACTAAATGTGAATTAGCCAGCACCAAAATAATGTTGTATCAACCTTATGGTGATACCCTAATCTTAATACCTAATAAACGTGTCATATTTAATAACGGAAAAGTGTGTATCAATCTTACGTTCATACCTTGATCTTAATAATTAAACGCGTAGTAGCCAACAACAAAATACTGTTGTGTAAACCTCATAGTGATACCCGAAACTTAATACCTAAACGCGTCATATTTCATTACGGAAAAGTGTGTATCAACCTGTGGGTGATACCCTAATCCTAATAACAAAATGGGTAGAAGCCAGCAACTAAATATTGTTCTATACACCTTACGGTGATACCCTAAGCAGAATAACTAAATGTGAATTAGCAAGCAACAAAATACTGTTGTATCATCCTTATGGTGATACCCTAATCTTAATACCTAATAAAGGCGTCATATTTAATAACGGAAAAGTGTGTATCAATCTGACGTTGATACCTTGATCTTAATAATTAAACGCGTAGTAGCCAACAACAAAATACTGTTGTGTAAACCTCATAGTGATACCCGAAACTTAATACCTAAACACGTCATATTTCATTACGGAAAAGTGTGTATCAACCTGTGGGTGATACCCTAATCCTAATAACAAAATGGGTAGAAGCCAGCAACTAAATATTGTTCTATACACCTTACGGTGATACCCTAATCAGAATAACTAAATGTGAATTAGCGAGCAACAAAATACTGTTGTATCATCCTTATGGTGATACCCTAATCTTAATACCTAATAAAGGCGTCATATTTAATAACGGAAAAGTGTGTATCAATCTGACGTTGATACCTTGATCTTAATAATTAAACGCGTAATAGCCAACAACAAAATACTGTTGTGTAAACCTCATAGTGATACCCGAAACTTAATACCTAAACACGTCATATTTCATTACGGAAAAGTGTGTATCAACCTGTGGGTGATACCCTAATCTTAATAACTAAATGGGTATTAGGCAGCAACAGAAAACTGTTTATCAAACCTACGGTAACCTCCTAATCTTAATAACTAAACGCGTCAAGTTCAATATCGCAAAAGTGTGCATCAACCTGACGGCGATACTTTAATCCTATACGGTGATCCCCCAATCATAATAACTATACGCGTCAAGATCACTAACGGAAAGAAGTGTAACAACCTGACGGTGATACTCAACTAAATGCTTTTTAGCCAGCAACAAAAAATTGTTGTATCAAACTTACGGTGTCCTCCTAAACTTAATAACTAAACGCGTCAAGTTCAATAACGGAAAAGTGTGCATTAACCTGATGTTGATACCTTAATCTTAATAACTAAATGCGTAGTAGCCAGCAACTAAATATTGTTCTATAAACCTTACGGTGATACCCTAATCAGAATAACTAAATGTGAATTAGCCAGCAACAAAATACTGTTGTATCAACCTTATGGTGATACCCTAACCTTAATACCTAATAAACGCGTCATATTTATTAACGGAAAAGTGTGTAGCAACCTGACGTTGATACCTTGATCTTAATAATTAAACGCGTAGTAGCCAGCAACAAAATACTATTGTGTAAACCTCATGGTGACACCCGAAACATAATACCTATACGCGTCATATTTCATTACGGAAAAGTGTGTTCTCAGCCTGTGGGTGATACCCTAATCCTAATAACTAAACGCGTATTAGCCAGAAACTGAAAATTGTTGTATCAAACTTACGGTGACATCCTAATCTTAAAAACTAAACGCAAGAAGTTCAATATCGGAAAAGTGTGCATCAAGCTGACAACGATACTTTAGTCCTAAAAGGTGATACCATAATCTTAATACCTAAACGCGTCAAGTTCAATAACGGAAAGAAGTGTATAAACCTGACGGTGATACATTACTCTTAATAACTAAACGCGTATTAGCCAGCAAGAAAAAACTGTTGTATAAAACTTACGGAGATATCCTAATCATAATAACTAAACGGGTCAAGTTCAATATCGGGAAAGTGTGCATCAATTTGTCGGTGATACATTAATCTTAAACTGTAATACCCTAATCTTAATACCTAAACGCCAAATATTAAATAACGGAAAGTGTGTATCAACTTGACGGTGATACATTAATCCTATACGGTGATACCCTAATATTAATACGTAAACACGTCATATACAATAACAGAATAGTGTGTATCAACATGACGGTGATAGTTTCGTCTTAATAACTAAATGCATAATAGCCAGAAACAGAAAAATTTATCAACCAAATAGTGATAGATAACCTTTTAACTAAACCCGTAATATTTAATAACGATAAAGTGTTGTATCAACCTGACGGTGATACATTAATCCTAAACGGAAATACTTTAATCTTAACATCTAAACTCGTACTATTTAATAACAATAAAGTGTTGTATCAACCTTGCGGCGATAACCTAATCTTAATAATTAAATGCTTAAAAGCCAGCAACAGAAAAATGTATCAAACTAAAGGTGATACCCTAATCCTAATAACTAAACGCATATTAGAGAGAAACTGAAAATTGTTGTATCAAACTTACGGTGACATCCTAAACTTAAAAACTGAATGCAAGAAGTTCAATATCGGAAAAGTGTCCATCAACCTGACGGTGATACATTAATCCTAAACGGAAATACTTTAATCTTAACATCTAAACTCGTACTATTTAATAACAATAAAGTGTTGCATCAACCTTACGGCGATAACCTAATCTTAATAAATAAATGCTTAAAAGCCAGCAACAGAAAAATTTATCAAACTGAAGGTGATACCCTAATCTAATTAACTAAACGCGTAATATTTAATAACGATAAAGTGTTGAATCAACCTGACGGTAATACCCTAATCTTAATAACTAAACGCGTATTAGCCAGCAACAGAAAAATGTATCAATCTGATGGTGATACCTAATCTTAATATCTAAACGCGTAATATTTAATAACGATATAGTTTTGTATCAACATAACGGTGATACCCTAACTTTAATTACTAAATGCACAATAAGCAGAAAAAGAAAAATGTATCAACCTGATGGTGATACATAATCGCGTAATATTTAATAACGATAAAGTGTTGTATCAACCTGACGGTGATACCCTATTCTTAATTACAAAATGCATATTAGCCAGGAATAAAACATGTATCAACCTGATGGTTATACCTAGATTTATTAACCAAACGCATAATATGTTTTAACGATAAAGTGTAGAATCAACCTGACGGTGATACCCAAATCTTAATTATTAAATGCAAAAAAGCCAGTAACTGAATACTGTTGTATCAAACTTACGTTGAAATCCTAATCTTAAAAACTCAACGCGAAAAGTTCAATATCGGAAAAGTGTGCATCAACCTGACGATGATACTTTAATCCTAAACGGTGATACCCTAATCTTAATACGTAAACACGTCATATCCAATAACAGAAAAGTGTGTATCAACTTGACGGTGATACTTTAGTCTTAATAACTAAATGCATAATAGCCAGAAACAGAAAAATGTATCAACCAGATGATGATAGATAACTTTGTTAACTAAACGCGTAAGATTTAATAACGATAAAGTGTTGTATCAACCTGACGGGGACACCGAATTCTTAATTACTAATTGCCTAACAGCTAGCAAGAGAAAAATGTATCAACCAGATGGTGATAGATAACCTTATTAACTAAACGCGTAATATTTAATAACGATAAAGTGTTGTATCAACCTGACGGTGATCCCCTAAAATTAATAATTAATTGCCTATTAGCTAGCAACTGAAAAATGTAAATCTGACTGTGATACCTAATCTTAATATCTAAACGCGTAATATTTTATAACGATAAAGTTTTGTATCAACATGACGGTGGTACCCAAACCTTAATTACTAAATACATAATAAGCAGAAAAAGAAAAATGTATCAACCTGATGGTGATACATAGACCAACTAACTAAACACGTAATATTTAATAACGATAAAGTGTTGTATCAACCTGACGGTGATACCCTAATCTTAATAAATAAATGCATTATAGAAGCAACAGAAAAATGTATCAACCTAAAGGTTATACATAATTTTATTAACTAAACACGTAATATTTAATAACGATAAAGTGTTGTATCAACCTTACGGCGATACCCTAATCTTAATAAATAAATGCATTATAGCCAGCAACAGAAAAATGTATCAACCTGATGGTTATACATAATTTTATTAACTAAACGCGTAATATTTAATAACGATAAAGTGTTGAATCAACCTGAAGGTGATACCCTAATCTTAATTATTAAATGCATAAAAGCAACCGAAAAATGTATCAAACTGAAGGTGATATCCTATTCTTAATTACAAAATGCATATTAGCCAGGAATAAAACATGTATCAATCTGATGGTGATACCTAATCTTAATATCTAAACGCGTAATATTTAATAACGATATAGTTTTGTATCAACATAACGGTGATACCCTAACTTTAATTACTAAATGCACAATAAGCAGAAAAAGAAAAATGTATCAACCTGATGGTGATACATAATCGCGTAATATTTAATAACGATAAAGTGTTGTATCAACCTGACGGTGATACCCTATTCTTAATTACAAAATGCATATTAGCCAGGAATAAAACATGTATCAACCTGATGGTTATACATAGATTTATTAACTAAACGCGTAATATGTTTTAACGATAAAGTGTAGAATCAACCTGACGGTGATACCCAAATCTTAATTGTTAAATGCAAAAAAGCCAGCAACTGAAAACTGTTGTATCAAACTTACGTTGAAATCCTAATCTTAAAAACAAAACGCGAAAAGTTCAATATCGGAAAAAGGAACATCAACATGACGGTGATACTTTAATCCTAAACTGTGATACCCTAATCTTAATACGTAAACACGTCATATCCAATAACAGAAAAGTGTGTATCAACTTGACGGTGATACTTTAGTCTTAATAACTTAATGCATAATAGCCAGAAACAGAAAAATGTATCAACCAGATGGTGATAGATAACTTTGTTAACTAAACGCGTAAGATTTAATAACGATAACGTTGTATTAACCTGACGGAGACACCGAATTCTTAATTACTAATTGCCTAATAGCTAGCAACAGAAAAATGTATCAACCAGATGGTGATAGATAACTGTATTAACTAAAAGCCTAAGATTTAATAACGATAAAGTGTTGTATCAACCTGACGGAGACACCCAAATAGGTGTTCTGTTTCAAAGTTCAACAGGGGAGTGATGCGAACGATTGAGGGCCCTTACCCATGAATCGCCTCGGAAAGTGACCTGTTAAATTTGTTGCTGCAAATCTGGTAGTTACATATCTGAGTGAAATATTAGGGTGGTAATGCACCACTGATGTACACTAAAGTTCCATCATTGTGCATTAGTCTACTAGTAAGATTCACTAATGTTACGATAATGTGCACTAATGATCTATTAAAGAGCAAATATGTACCATTTATGTGCAATGAAATTTCATTAATATGCACTAATGTTCCAATGAATTACCTTAATAATCATTAAAGAGCACTATTGTTCCATTAATGTGCACTATTAATTTACTACCATGCACTAATGTTACAATAATGTGCACTAATGATCTATTAAAGAGCAAATATGTACCATTTATGTGCAATGAAATTTCAATAATATGCACTAATGTTCCAATGAATTACCTTAATAATCATTAAAGAGCACTAAAGTTCAATTAATTTGCAACAGTACTATACTAAGATGCACTAATGTTACGATAATGTGCACAAATGATCTATTAAGAGCAAATATGTACCATTTATGTGCAATGAAATTCCATTAATATGCACTAATGTTTCATTTAATTACCCAAATAACAATTAAAGAGCACTAAAGTTCAATTAATGTGCAACAGTACTATACTAAGATGCACTAATGTTACGATAATGTGCACAAATGATCTATTAAGAGCAAATATGTACCATTTATGTGCAATGAAATTTCATTAATATGCACTAATGTTCCATTTAATTACCCTAATAATCATTAAAGAGCACTAAAGATCCATTAATGAGCAACAGTACTATACTAAGATGCACTAATGTTACAATAATTACCCTAATAATCATTAAAGAGCACTAAAGATCCATTAATGAACAACAGTACTATACTAAGATGCACTAATGTTACAATAATCTGCACTAACGATCTCTTAAAGAGAAGATTCCATTTATGTGCACAGAGATTCCACTAATTAACACTAGTATTCTCTGAAATGCACTACTGCACAGCCGCGTGGTACATTTCCTCTCAAATCAAGATCTACAAAAATTATTAAGTAATAACATACAAATTTCTAAACAATATTAGTTACTTCCATGATTCATAACCCTAAAGCTAAACAGTTCAACAGAGTCCACCAGCAATATTACAAGTACTTATTCAGAGGCAATCCATGAGCCAATCGTCCTCATCACGACAATGTTTCACTCCAAAACTAACCAGGCAGATTATGGCCAACATATAAAATAACATTATATCTAAACGCGAATCGCTGGCAGAAAAAGAGAGTTATATCTAGCTGCTGGTGATACACTAACATTATATTTAAACACGTAACGCTGGCATAACTAGAGAGTGGTGTCAACTTGTTGGTGACGCCCTAATATCTAAACTCGCAATAAAAAGTTGTTGCATCAACCTGCTGGTGATACACTAATATTATATCTAAACGCGTAACGCTGGCATAAATACAGAGTGGTATCATCCTGATGGTGACACCCGAATAAGATCTAAACTCGCAATAAGAATTGGTTTTATTAACCTGCTGGTGATACACTACATTATATCTAAACGCGTAACGCTGGCATAACTAGAGAGTGGTGTCAACTTGTTGGTGACGCCCTAATATCTAAACTCGCAATAAAAAGTTGTATCAACCTGCTGGTGATACACTAACATTATGTCTAAACGCGTAGCACTGGTATAACTAGATAGTGGTATCAACTTGTTGGTGACACCCTAATAATATCTAAACTCGCAATAAAAAGTTGTTGTATCAACCTGCTGGTGATACACTAATATTATATCTAAACACGTAACGCTGGCATAAACACAGAGTGGTATTATCCTGATGGTGACACCCGAATAATATCAAAACTCGCAATAAGAAATGGTTGTATCAACCTGCTGGTGATACACTAACATTATATCTAAACGCGTAACGCAGGCATAAATAAAGAGTGGTATCAACCTGATGGTGTCCCCCTAATAATATCTAAACTGGCAATAAAAAGTTGTTGTATCAACCTGCTGGTGATACACTAATATTATATCTAAACGCGTAACGCTGGCATAAGAAGAGAGTGGTATCATCCTGATGGCGACACCTTAATAATATCCAAACTAGCAATAAGAAATGGTTGTATAAACCTGCTGGTGATACACTAATATTATATCTAAACGCCTAACGCTGGTATCAATACAGAATGGTATCATTCTGATGGTGACACCCGAATAATATCCAAACTCGCAATAAGAAATGGTTGTATTAACCTGCTGGTGATACACTACATTATATCTAAACGCTTAACGCTGGCATAAATACAGAGTGGTGTCAACTTGTTGGTGACGCCCTAATATCTAAACTCGCAATAAAAAGTTGTTGCATCAACCTGCTGGTGATACACTAATATTCTATCTAAACGCGTAACGCTGGCATAAGAAGAGAGTGGTATCATCCTGATGGCGACACCCTAATAATATCCAAACTCGCAATAAGAAATGGTTGTATAAACCTGCTGGTGATACACTAATATTATATCTAAACGCCTAACGCTGGTATCAATACAGAGTGGTATCATCCTGATGGTGACATCCGAATAATATCAAAACTCGCAATAAGAAATGGTTGTATTAACCTGCTGGTGATACACTACATTATATCTAAACGCGTAACGCTGGCATAACTAGAGAGTGGTGTCAACTTGTTGGTGACACCCTAATAATATCTAAACTCGCAATTAAATGTTGTTGTATCAACCTGCTGGTGATAAACTAATATTATATCTAAACGCGTAACGCTGGCATAAATACAGAGTGGTATCAACCTGATGGTGTCCCCCTAATAATATCTAAACTGGCAATAAAAAGTTGTTGTATCAACCTGCTGGTGATACACTAATATTATATCTAAACGCGTAACGCTGGCATAAATACAGAGTGGTATCATCTAGATGGTGACACCTAATAATATCTAAACTCGCATTAAAAAGTTGTATCAACCTGCTGGTGATACACTAACATTATGTCTAAACGCGTAGCACTGGTATAACTAGATAGTGGTATCAACTTGTTGGTGACACCCTAATAATATCTAAACTCGCAATAAAAAGTTGTTGTATCAACCTGCTGGTGATACACTAATATTATATCTAAACACGTAACGCTGGCATAAATACAGAGTGGTATCATCCTGATGGTGACACCCGAATAATATCTAAACTCGCAATCAAGAAGGGCTATATCAACCTTCTAGTGATACACTAACAATATATCTAAACGCGTCACGCTGGCATAAGAAAGGAGTGGTATCATCCTGAAGGTGACACCCTAATAATATCTAAACTCGCAACAAGAAATGGTTGTATCAACCTGCTGGTAATACGCTAACATTATACCTAAACGCGTAACGCTGGCATAAATACAGAGTTGTATCATCCTGATGGTGACACCCGAATAATATCTAACCTCGCAATCAAAAAGGGCTGTATCAACCTTCTGGTGATACACTAACAATATATCTAAACGCGTAACGCTGGCATAAGAAGGGAATGGTATCATCCTGAAGGTGACACCCTAATAATATCTAAACTCGCAATAAGAAATGGTTGTATCATCCTGCTGGTGATACACTTACAATATATCTAAACGCGTCACGCTGGCATAAATACAGAGAGGTATCATTTTGATATTGACACCCTAATAATATCTAAACTCGCAATAAGAAATGGTAGTATCAACCTGCTGGTGATACACTAACATTATATCTAAATGCGTAACGCTGCCATAAATACAGAGTGGTATCATCCTGATGGTGACACCCGAATAATATCAAAACTCGCAATAAGAAATGGTTGTATCAACCTGCTGGTGATACACTAACATTACATCTAATCGCGTAATGCTGGCATAACTAGAGAGTGGTATCGTCCTGATGGTGACACATAATAATATCTAAACTCGCAATAAGAAATGGTTGTATCAACCTGCTGGTGATACACTAACATTATATCTAAATGCGTAACGCTGGCATAAATACAGATTGGTATCATCCTGATGGTGACACCCGAATAATATCTAAACTCGCAATAAGAAATGTTTGTATCAACCTGCTCGTGATACACTACATTATATCTAAACGCGTAACGCTGGCATAAATACAGAGTGGTAGCATCCTGATGGTGACACTCTAATAATATCTAAACTCGCAATAAGAAATGATTGTATCAACCTGCTGGTGATACGCTAACATTATATCTAAACGCGTAATGCTGGCATAAATACAGAGTGGTATCATCCTGATGGTGACACCCTAATAATATCTAAACTCGAAATAAAAAATGGTTGTATCAACCTGCTGGTGATACACTAATATTCTATCTAAACGCGTAACGCTGGCATAAGAAGAGAGTGGTATCATCCTGATGGCGACACCCTAATAATATCCAAACTCGCAAAAAGAAATGGTTGTATAAACCTGCTGGTGATACACTAATATTATATCTAAACGCCTAACGCTGGTATCAATACAGAGTGGTATCATCCTGATGGTGACACCCGAATAATATCAAAACTCGCAATAAGAAATGGTTGTATTAACCTGCTGGTGATACACTACATTATATCTAAACGCGTAACGCTGGCATAACTAGAGAGTGGTGTCAACTTGTTGGTGACACCCTAATAATATCTAAACTCGCAATTAAATGTTGTTGTATCAACCTGCTGGTGATAAACTAATATTATATCTAAACGCGTAACGCTGGCATAAATACAGAGTGGTATCATCTAGATGGTGACACCTAATAATATCTAAACTCGCATTAAAAAGTTGTATCAACCTGCTGGTGATACACTAACATTATGTCTAAACGCGTAGCACTGGTATAACTAGATAGTGGTATCAACTTGTTGGTGACACCCGAATAATATCTAAACTCGCAATCAAGAAGGGCTATATCAACCTTCTAGTGATACACTAACAATATATCTAAACGCGTCACGCTGGCATAAGAAAGGAGTGGTATCATCCTGAAGGTGACACCCTAATAATATCTAAACTCGCAACAAGAAATGGTTGTATCAACCTGCTGGTAATACGCTAACATTATACCTAAACGCGTAACGCTGGCATAAATACAGAGTTGTATCATCCTGATGGTGACACCCGAATAATATCTAACCTCGCAATCAAAAAGGGCTGTATCAACCTTCTGGTGATACACTAACAATATATCTAAACGCGTAACGCTGGCATAAGAAGGGAATGGTATCATCCTGAAGGTGACACCCTAATAATATCTAAACTCGCAATAAGAAATGGTTGTATCATCCTGCTGGTGATACACTTACAATATATCTAAACGCGTCACGCTGGCATAAATACAGAGAGGTATCATTTTGATATTGACACCCTAATAATATCTAAACTCGCAATAAGAAATGGTAGTATCAACCTACTGGTGATACACTAACATTATATCTAAATGCGTAACGCTGGCATAAATACAGAGTGGTATCATCCTGATGGTGACACCCGAATAATATCAAAACTCGCAATAAGAAATGGTTGTATCAACCTGCTGGTGATACACTAACATTATATCTAAACGCGTAACGCAGGCATAAATACAGGGTGGTATCATCCTGATAGTGACACCCGAATAATATCTAAACTCGCCATCAAAAGGTGCTGTATCATCTTGCTGGTGATACACTAACATTACATCTAATCGCGTAATGCTGGCATAACTAGAGAGTGGTATCGTCCTGATGGTGACACATAATAATATCTAAACTCGCAATAAGAAATGGTTGTATCAACCTGCTGGTGATACACTAACATTATATCTAAATGCGTAACGCTGGCATAAATACAGATTGGTATCATCCTGATGGTGACACCCGAATAATATCTAAACTCGCAATAAGAAATGTTTGTATCAACCTGCTGGTGATACACTACATTATATCTAAACGCGTAACGCTGGCATAAATACAGAGTGGTAGCATCCTGATGGTGACACTCTAATAATATCTAAACTCGCAATAAGAAATGATTGTATCAACCTGCTGGTGATACGCTAACATTATATCTAAACGCGTAATGCTGGCATAAATACGGAGTGGTATCATCCTGATGGTGACACCCTAATAATATCTAAACTCGAAATAAAAAATGGTTGTATCAACCTGCTGGTGATACGCTAACATTATATCTAAACGCGTAATGCTGGCATAAATACAGAGTGGTATCATCCTGATGGTGACACCCGAATAATATCTAAACTCGCAATAAGAAATGGTTTTATTAACCTGCTGGTGATACACTACATTATATCTAAACGCGTAACGCTGGCATAACTAGAGAGTGGTATCAACTTGTTGGTGACACCCCAATAATATCTAAACTCGCTGTAAAGAGTTGTTGTATCAACCTGCTGGTGATACACTAACATTATATTTAAACGCCTAACGCTGGCATAAGAAGAGAGTGGTGACAACTTGTTGGTGACACCCTAATAATATCTAAACTCGCAATAAAAAGTTGTTGTATCAACCTGCTGATGATACACTAATATTATATCTAAACGCGTAACGCTGGCATAAATACAGAGTGGTATCATCCTGATGGTTACACCCTAATAATATCCAAACTCGCAATAAGAAATGGTTGTATCAACCTGCTGGAGATACACTACATTATTTATATAAACGCGTAACGCTGGCATAAATACAGAGTGGTATCATCCTGATGGTGACACCCGAATAATATCTAAACTCGCAATAATAAATGGTTGTATCAACCTGCTGGTGATACACAAACATTATATCTAAACGCGTAATGCTGGCATAAATACAGAGTAGTATCATCATGATAGTGACACCTAATAATATCCAAACTCGCAATAAGAAATGGTTGTATTAACCTGCTGGAGATACACTAATATTATATCTAAACGCCTAACGCTGGTATAAATACAGAGTGGTATCATCCTGATAGTGACACCCGAATAATATCTAAACTCGCAATCAAAAGTGGCTGTATCAACTTGCTGGTGATACACTAACATTACATCTAATCGCGTAACGCTGGCATAACTAGAGAGTGGTATCATCCTGATGGTGACACCTAATAATATCTATACTCGCAATAAGAAATGGTTGTATCAACCTGCTGGTGATACACTAACATTATATTTAAACGCCTAACGCTGGCATAAGAAGAGATTGGTGTCAACTTGTTGGTGACACCCGAATAATATCTAAACTCGCAATAAAAAGTTGTTGTTGTATCAACCAGCTGGTGATACACTAACACTATATCTAAAGGCGTAACGCTGGTATAAATACAGAGTGGTGTCAACTTGTTGGTGACGCCCTAATATCTAAACTCGCAATTAGAAGTTGTTGTATGAACCTGCTGGTGATACACTAATATTATATCTAAACGCGTAACGCTGGCATAAATACAGAGTGGTATCATCCTGATAGTGACACCTGAATAATATCCAAACTCGCAATCTAAAGGGGCTGTATCAACTTGCTGGTGATACACTAACATTACATCTAATAACATCAGCTCTATTAAGAAATGATATCCTCAGAAATAAACATAAGTTGGCCGACAAAGAAGATACAAAAAATATAAGAATTAAAGAAGATATGCCCAAAGAGGTCCGGTAAATAAGGAAAGAATTACAAAAATATTACGATTTAGCTAAAGTTAGAGGTGATAAAGTACTTTTCAAGTATGACAAGCTTTTAATAAATGGCATATTTTATACCTTAACGGAATTACAGGATGGTAGAAATGTACAGAATAAAAGAGGTAGGAGCGAAGAAAAGTCGCCCGAAATTAAGCATATTGAGAAGGGATCTACCTCTATTAGGGCTAAAACTCTTCTAAAGAAAAGCAGAAGTGCTAGTCTTGACATAAAGAAAAGTGAAAAAGAAGAAGCGGCTCTAAGCTGTCCTTATACGGCTCGTGAAATCGACAAGAAATCTCAGAAACAGGGAAATCCGTGTTACATTAATAAGAATAATTCAGGAGTTGGAACAGAGAGCAATAGTAAATAACAATTACTGCCTGATGGGAAGGAATTGGTGAAGGACCTAGGCATTTCTAAGATAAACACGGGAAAAGGAAAAATGAGAAGTTGTAGAACATTAAATATTGGTTCACTCAATACACGGACATTATTAAGTAATGATAGGCTGGTGGAACTAGAGCATGCCCTTGAAAATGTCTCCTGGGATATTGTAGGACTGGCTGAAATTAGAAGGAATTCGGAAGTATCTGTTGAATTGAAGAATGGTAACCTATTCTTCCATACAGCTGCAGAGGCCGGAAACTTTGGAGTGGGATTCTTGATAAAGAAAAATAAAAATATTGTCATTAAAGAATTTAAGCCAATTTCACCAAGATTAGCTGCTTTAAAGATAAATGCATGGAATAGAGAAATATATCTACTCCAAGTTCATGCCCCAACAACTGCAAGTACAGAGGATGAGATAATACACTTCTACAATCAATTGGAAGAAGAATTATATCGATCTCCATCTGGTAGATGCACATCAATGGTAATAGGCGACTTTAATGCAGTAGTAGGAAAACGAAGGCGGGGCGAGGGAAATGTTCTAGGGCCTTATGGATATGGAAATAGGAATGAGCGTGGTGAATTTCTAGTCGATTTTGCAGCTAGCCAGGGATTTAAGCTATTGAATACCTTTTTTCAGTCAAGCAAGGAAGGTGAATGGACTTGGTGTTCTCCGAAGGGGAAGAAATTCCAGATTGACTATTTACTTATAAAAGATATAAGGAAAGCTGTAACTGCGAAAGTAGAGGCTGATTTTCCATTTAATTCGGATCATAGACTTATAAATTGTACAATCAAATTAGAGAGAAGACCATTTAGAATTACCAAAAAGCAAGTAAGTCTACTCCCAAGAATAGAGGAATCTCGAGAACGATATGAAGAATTATTGGAGGAGGAGCTGTCTAAATTATTACCAGGAAATGGCATGGATATTCAAAAGGAATATGACGCAATAATGAAGGCTATAGAAACAGCAACTTTAACGACATGCAAAGAAAATCAGAGGCATAAAACTCTGAATAGGAGAACAAAAAAATTATCGGATGAAACTATCAAGTTGATTGAGAAAAGGGAAAAGTATAATAAAATAATTAACAAGACGTCATTTCAAAAAATCGAACACGCAGAAGTGAGGAAATTAGTAAGGAAGAAAATTAGAATGGATCTGAAAAAATATGAAGAAGAAGTGATTTTAAAAACGGTAGTGGAAGAAGGTTCGACAAAGAAGATGAAGAAAGAATTATCAGATATAAAGAAACATTGGATTCAAAAACTGGAAATGCCAGAAGGTATAATAACAGATAGGGAAAAAATATTAGAAAATATCTCAATATTTTATGAAAATATTTATAAACGGGACCGGAGTTTGGAGGATGAAAATAGAAGTAAGTTTTTAGAAAAGGAGAGGGAGGAGGAATTCTTAGCGATTCTGGAAGGAGAAGTTGAGAAAGCCATTGAGAGATTGAAATTAGGCAAAGCTACAGGGGATGACCAGATAGAGGCAGTTATGATTAAAGAAGGTAAAAATGCGCTAAGTAAAGTTTTAACCAGGCTCTTCTCTAATATTTTATTGCATGCTATTATTCCAAGTCAATGGGAATGTAATAAGATCCTCATTTTGCATAAAGGCGGTTCAAGAAATGTAATTAACAATTACCGTCCCATCAGCCTTACCTCAGTTATGTACAAATTATTTGCATACATTGTTCAAAATAGAATAAAAAATAAAATAAATGAATTCCAACCGGAAGAACAAGCAGGTTTCCGGCCTTCGTACTCAACAATTGATCACCTCCAGACAGTAAACCAGGTAGTGGAAAAATGTAGAGAGTATAGAATGGAAATATACCTAATATTTGTTGATCTCCAAAAGGCATTCGATATGTTAGAACATCAAGCTATTTGGTTAGCTCTACAGGAAATCGGAGTGGAGAAGGTGTACATCGACCTACTTAAGGCAATCTACTCTAACAATAAGGCCTACATTATGTTGGAGAGGAGAGGAAAAGACTTTAGTCTAGAGAGGGGAGTGAGACAGGGTTGCCCTTTATCTCCTATGCTGTTCAACTGTGTATTGGAAAGTATCTTTAGAAGGCTGGATTGGGAGAAGAGAGGAATCTGTGTAGATGGTGCGTTCCTCAATCACCTTCGCTTCGCTGATGATGTTGTAATCTTCGCACCAAATCTGATACAGGCGGAAGAAATGCTAGCCGAATTGCTAAAAGAATGCAAGAAAGCGGGATTAATACCGAATTGGAAGAAGACCAAAATTCTCACCAATGGGAGAAGGGAAGGTTTTAGAATCGAAGGAGAGGAACTAGAATTTGTAGAAGATTTTAACTATTTAGGACAAACGATCTCTTTTAATTGCAGGAGAGAGGAAGAATTGTATAAAAGGATTAATAGGGGATGGAAGAAATTTTGGGCACTGAAAAGTATTTTTAAAGGAAATTTCTCGAATGAACTGAAAGGAAAAGTACTTACTCAGTGCGTTTATCCCTGCATTCTGTATGGATGTCAAACCTGGGCCCTCACCAAATACCTTTCCAATAGGCTCCGAATAACCCAAAATAAATTGTTGAGGAGTATGCTAGGAGTAAAGAGGCAAGAAAAGAAAAGTATTGTGGAAGTACGAAGGAAATTCGGAAAAATGCAGGATTTAGAATTGGAGGCCCATCGATTAAAATGGAAATGGGCAGGTCATGTGGCCAGAATGGAGGATAAAAGGTGGGCAAAGAGAAGTTCTGAGTGGACGCCAAGAAATCGGAAGAGAAGAAGAGGTCGTCAAGTAGTGAGGTGGAGAGATGAGATGGCAGATAGAGTGGGTTGCCGGTGGTGGACCACAGCAAGAGATAGAGGTGTATGGACTAAAGTTGTAAACAATTATTTTGAGATGTAACAGTTATAATTTATTAATGAAGAATTTAAATTTATTAATTTAGAAGAAAGTAATTTTTGTTATTTTTTGTTATAAATTTTGTAGCTTATTTTGTTTACAGTATATTACGTTCTAAATTTTGCATACTTAACTGTTCATTTAATTATTTTTTAATTACTTGCTATTTTTTTTCTCAGTATATTATACTACATTCTATAGAATTGTTAAATTGAATTGTACAAATCGAACTCTAAATCCTCCAATGGAGAGGCTTTTTCTCTGTAAAGGGTGTTAATAAAGCTTTATTATTATTATTATTATTATTACATCTAATCGCGTAACGCTGGCATAACTAGAGAGTGGTATCATCCTGATGGTGACACCTAATAATATCTAAACTCGCAATAAGAAATGGTTTTATCAACCTGCTGGTGATACACTAACATTATATCTAAACGCGTAACGCTTGCATAAATACAGAGTGGTATCATCCTGATGGTTTCCACCTAATAATATCTAAACTGGCAATAAAAAGTTGTTGTATCAACCTGCTGGTGATACACTAACACTATATCTAAAGGCGTAACGCTGGCATAAATACAGAGTGGTATCATCCTGATGGTGACACCCGAATAATATCTAAACTCGCAATCAAAAGGGGCTGTATCAACTTGCTGGTGATACACTAACATTACATCTAATCGCGTAATACTGGCATAACTAGAGAGTGGTATCATCCTGATGGTGACACCTAATAATATCTAAACTCCCAAAAGAAATGGTTGTATCAACCTGCTGGTGATACACTAACATTATATTTAAACGCCTAACGCTGGCATAAGAAGAGAGTGGTGTCAACTTGTTGGTGACACCCTAATAATATCTAAACTGGCAATAAAAAGTTGTTGTATCAACCTGCTGGTGATACACTAACATTATATCTAAACGCGTAACGCTGGCATAAATACAGAGTGGTATCATCCTGATGGTGACACCCGAATAATATCTAAACTGGCAATAAAAAGTTGTTGTATCAACCTGCTGGTGATAAACTAATATTATATCTAAACGCGTAACGCTTGCATAAATACAGAGTGGTATCATCCTGATGGTTTCCACCTAATAATATCTAAACTGGCAATAAAAAGTTGTTGTATCAACCTGCTGGTGATACACTAACACTATATCTAAAGGCGTAACGCTGGCATAAATACAGAGTGGTATCATCCTGATGGTGACACCCGAATAATATCTAAACTCGCAATCAAAAGGGGCTGTATCAACTTGCTGGTGATACACTAACATTACATCTAATCGCGTAATACTGGTATAACTAGAGAGTGGTATCATCCTGATGGTGACACCTAATAATATCTAAACTCCCAAAAGAAATGGTTGTATCAACCTGCTGGTGATACACTAACATTATATTTAAACGCCTAACGCTGGCATAAGAAGAGAGTGGTGTCAACTTGTTGGTGACACCCTAATAATATCTAAACTCGCAATAAAAAGTTGTTGTATCAACCTGCTGGTGATACACTAATATTATACCTAAACGCGTAACGCTGGCATAAATACAGAGTGGTATCATCCTGATAGAGACACCTGAATAATATCCAAACTCGCAATCTAAAGGGGCTGTATCAACTTGCTGGTGATACACTAACATTACATCTAATCGCGTAACGCTGGCATAACTAGAGAGTGGTATCATCCTGATGGTGACACCTAATAATATCTAAACTCGCAATAAGAAATGGTTTTATCAACCTGCTGGTGATACACCAACATTATATTTTCTTAACAGTTATTCTGTAACATAGAACGGTACTAAGGTCCTAGTTCTCGAAGTGGAAAGATTTTATCATTCCGATGGTAGTATATTAGTAATGCATAGCCATTTCATTACTGTTTTTGACTGTATTAAACTGGTGGTGTTACATTAATTTAGAATCACACGAGTAGAATATTTGTCCTAACATAGAATCATTCTAGTGAGTAAACTCGATTTAGAAGTTTCGATCGTTTCTGTTTGGAGTAAGTAACATGATTCAAAATCGTACTATTCTCTTTTTACAATTGAATCTACCGATATGTTGATTGTATGCTAATTTTAAATCAAAATTATTTGTTTACAAGTATTATGAACAATTTTTTTGTTTTTCTAATTGTACGTTTGTGAACTGCTTATGTTGTTATTTGGGTGTAAATCATTAAACTTGACATTTAGTAATTGTGCGTACAATATTTTAAAAAGCTAATAATATACATAAAAGAAACATAAATAAATAAAACACTGATTATTTGTTTCCGGTTTGTCCTCTGAGTTTTTTTAAGTTTATACATTTACTAAAATCGCCTTTTTTGTCACATCTAAATATGTGACAATTATGGCAAAGTGGTGAGGTTGCGGTTGTTGGGGGAGGGGTCACCTTCACAAAATGAGTGTAGAGAGATCCCTTCGAAAAGTCTATGGAGGACACCCAGGAGGCGGAAGACCTAAAGGTCGGCCAAGATTACGGTTGGCTGTAGGATTTGAAGGCGGATCTGCAGATGATGGGCGGTCAGACAGTAGAGTAGCAAAGCTACGGGCAGAGACGATTGAGACTTCCTACTAATGGGGGCAAAGGCCCTGCAAGGGCTGTAGCGCCAAAGTAAGAAAAAGATGGCCAAGATAAACAGACCGTTATCGCACAAAATTGTGTTTAACAGGTCTGCTGAGGGTGTGTCTGTAATTCCTATTCCTAGGGGAATGATGGGGTAAAACTGTGCTCCCCACTTTGGTGAAATTTCCATGCAAAGGGTAAAAAAAGGAAAAGAAAAAACAAATGCAATTTGAAGTACGAATTATTTGTATACTTCATTCCCCTGTTCCCAAATCTGATGACATTTTTGGGAATCGCAGACTCAGAGGACCTTTTACATTCTCTTGAATATACTATCCTAATTTGCCTGCATATTAATAACAAAATAAACAAATAAAATTAAGGAAGAAACACTTATCTTTTACTTTTTCTGCTTCACTCGAACTTGAAGTTCCGAAGAAGGATGTTAATAGTGGCCATATACATGTATAAATTTAATAATTATAATTCCAAAAAAATATTATAAATAATTAATAAAAATTATCATGCACATAGAAATTAATATATTCTTATGGACTAAAGCTAAATTTATTGATTGTTTAGTTGATTTTTATCGGTAATGGTCGATTAAGAAATTCTCGAAAGCCGTTAAAAGTATAAATGATATTTGATTTGAAACGATGCCAAGCTGCTCCCAAAAATAATAATTTATATTAAAAATATTATACAACATAAAAGGTTAAAAGCCTGTGATAAAAAATATATTAAACAAACAAATAAATAAAGTATGTTGGAATTATAATTTTTGTAGTATTTTTACTTTATTATAGTATTTTTTTTGTTTAATATCTCATTTAAGAGAACTGCCACATATATATGGAACCACTATCAACTCCTTACGTCCTGTTGAAGGCTGGAATATCAGTTACTGGATTGATGTCTTCATATCCTCATCATTGCTGGACACTTGACACAGTTTAAAAAGATATATGAACGCAAAAATACTGTAACGCTTTTCTTTTTTCTTTTTGTGACGGAATTTTGAAAAACCGAAATACTTTCTTTTTTTACTATTATTTTTATGAACGCACTATTTAAAGAAAATTATTTGTTGAAACCAGAAAACAGTCACGTGGCAATCACTTCCGAAAATTTAACACCACCGCACTTGCTGAAATTAAAAAAAAATATATATAATAAAATGCATAATTAAATTGCTTTACAGAGATAATAAAATATTTTAAATAAAAATTTGCTAAAAAAGAAATTATTTTAAATATAATAATAATAATAATTCATAATGTTTATGTATTCAAACTTTAAAATAGATTTATCATTATCTAGAAACAAGAATGTACCACCAATATTACATAAAAATGATGTGAAAAGAAATGCGCCAAAAATTATTCAACTAATAGTTTCCACATCTTCATCAGCCAATTGGCGCACCAACTGCAGTCAAAATACGTTACCTTGGATTGTAGCTAGACAAAATGGTTGCCCTGGAATCCCCCCCTCCCATACAAGACTGAAAAGGCAAGAAACTACCCATTACCCTGAACCTGAATAACAAAAGTCTTGTATCTACCTTTTTAACTCCGCCCTATTTTTGGACAAACGGCATTGTAGGTATGGTGATCGACTAAATCTTCCAATTCTCAAAGCAACCAGTTACTGACAAGCCAAAAAAATACCATTTTAATGTATCTAACCACACAAAGCCATAATGACCTCAAAATCCCTTTCAATCAAAGAGCTGATGAAAACTAGTTTTTTCAAAATTTCATTTACTCTATAGCAGGTCATCTTAAATCTTTTAAACCGAACACCTATCCATTTCCGCCTTTAGGTAATGCTCCTAGGAGATTGAGGAGAAGATAGCGATCTACTTTCATCATGATAGCAGTAAAGTTAAATGTTCACGATAATAATTCTGACAAAGTGCTATCATGTACCAAACATACTTGTAACAATTGTTGCAGTTGTAAATCTCAATAAAAGATTTTTATACAAATAAAATAAAAGTTATTGATCTGAATGTAAATTATAACTTTAGAGTAGAGGTATTTTCCAAAATTAAACATAGTATAGATAAAAGGTTGAATTATACCTACAGACTGTATGTATTTCCTTATTTTTATTGTAGTCTGTAGTTCCCTTATTTCTCATAATTAACAGAAAGGATGTTATTAATTTGGTTTACTAAGAAGGACTTAGGCCAAAAGATGGAGAAATAAACATGGTTTTAACCAATGGCCTACGACTCAACAGTTTATGACTGTTTGG
Organism: Rhodnius prolixus; assembly: GCF_049639745.1. Classification (NCBI taxonomy): domain Eukaryota; kingdom Metazoa; phylum Arthropoda; class Insecta; order Hemiptera; family Reduviidae; genus Rhodnius; species Rhodnius prolixus. The sequence goes on along the minus strand of NW_027411583.1, from coordinate 3,562,971 downwards.
AGGGGGATATTATTTTCGCAGTTATTTTTCTGAATTATTACGTAGCTGAGCATTGTGAAGTACATGTTAAAAAACGTTAAATTTTTAAATTCTATGTTATTTTTTTCATGTTATTTGCTTCTGTTATGATTATTATCATAATTGGTGGAATTCAGTCTTTTTACTATCCTAAGTGTTGGGAGAGGTCTTTTATACTAGTGTGATACTGGTGAGGTTATGCAAATGAGTTCAGTGAATTAGTGATTTCAAATTGCAGTTTGTGATTTTTAAAAATTTTGATCCAAGAATTGTTTAGTTTTATTCAAAATGAATGGATAATATAATTTATGGATTTGGCTGTGGAATCAACAAATTCAAAATTTATTCTAATTCAACAATTTGGTAATAGCCACAAAGGAAAATTATTCATGTAAATTAATTTTTTGTTTTTTATGTTTTCTATATTGAGTTTTCATCGGAATTACACTTTTTTTAGGGTTTTCTGGGTCGGAAAAGTTGATTATTAAAAAAATTTATCTCTGTAAAGACATCTCGAGACTTTTATGTGCCCGGTTACCTTACAATAGGATTTGAGTTTTTAGCGAAATCCCATAATTTTTTTTTTCTCAACTTCTATCTTCCCACTCATAAAATAAGTGAACTATCACTTTTTCGTAAAAAGATAAGAGTTCTCGGAGATATGGTGCATATTTATGGGAATTACATGGTATGCAGCTTGAAATGAGTGTAACTGTAAGTCCTGTAATTATTGCAATTATGAATAGTATTATCGTACATAAATTTAATTTAAAAATTGTTATAACTTATTACTTGTAAAAAAAAAAGTGCACTTTATTTACAAATATAAATGGCTGCGTGTGTCACAGACATAATAATAAAATCCCCCTAAATCAATGAAAAGTGAAAGCAATTCAGATTCTGTAGATTTCCAGGTTTGTTCTGTCATTCCATCAGCAGCTGCCTGTTCCTATTAATTTTTTTGGAAAATGGGGGGGCTTGTTGGAGGATTTTGATTTTAGGCCACCCTTTTTTATTATCCTTAATTTCTATTTTGTTAAATCAATTTATTTCTATATTCATTAAATGTTAAAAAGAACAATATTTTAAAAAAAGAAAGTCACCTAATTCGTCATTTATCTAGCAGAGTTAACGTTCTTAATCCTGTTTTACTATATTAATTTTCTTTATTATTTGAGAATATAAATTCCTCACTGTACTATTCGATAATCCTTTTCTGTTGTATTCCTTTTTCTTTTGATTATTTTTATTGTACAGAGTTTTTAATTAATTTCCCTTCATGGAAAAGATATTCCCACTAGTGCCCCTGTGTATTCCAGGTTGTATTTTTTTTCCACTTGAGTTTTGGTTGTTTTAATCCATTTTTTTAAGGGTACGATTCATTCTCATAGATTAAATCAACTCAGACTTCGGAAGGGGAAAAAATGAAAACAACTTCGAATATTGGGCACAAATGGGACGCACCTTACCATATAGGGAATTAAAACAGAATAGGAAACTCTATACATTAAAAAGTAAAAAAATATAAAAAAAAAAGAACATTATACAGGATTTTCAAATAGAGGACAATATTCATCTTAAAAAAATAAGGAAAGTTGTAGAAAAATACGACTAAGAAATTAACTTAGCTTGAAAATAGGCAACAAATCTAAGCTACGTTGTTCCAAGTAGGTGTAGGTCGAAATATTGCACATTCAAGTATAATTAGATAACAAAAAAGACAAAAAAATATGTGTATGTACTTATAATTTTATTTATATTTATTTAAAAAAAAAAATATAAATTGCTGTCAAAAAAATAAAAACCATTATTAAAAATAAACTATAATTCCAGACTCTTGGCGAGTATTTCCGATGGTTCCGGTCGCATCACTCTCCCCCCCCCCCACACCCATGAAATAAAATTTATTTGCCGACAGATCTTGACCATCTGGTGGGCTACCTATGTTCAGATTGCCCTGGATAAATCAGTACGTTATTCCAGAACAATCCTGTGTCAATGAAGGCTATCTTTGGGAAAAGTAGATGTTGTGAGGTCCATGTGACCACAAGATGTATTTAAAAAAAAAAAAAGTAGATAGGTACATAGTAATAAAAGAACTCTTGATGAGGATCAACCAATAAAAAAAAAGGATATTTCTTTTTTATTGCCAACGTTTCAACAACAAAGTGTTTCCCTGTCTTTGTGGCAAAAGTTATGGAAAACTTTCCACTTAAAATGAGATGGTAATATATTTTGGATTTTCTAATTTGGAAATGAAAATACATTACTAACTCTATTTTTGTTTAACTACAAGGAAATTTGTTCTTGAACCGATAAAATTAAGGAACAAAGAAAATATTCTTCTTTTTTTCACCTTGGTAAGTCAAATTTAGACTAATTGATATATATATTTTATTATTTCTATTTTTTGTTTTCTTATTTCTTTATATTTCCATTTTCAAAATTAATGATCGTTTTTTAAGTTTACAAAATTGATCTTATTTTAGGCTATAACAGTTAGGAATTGAATTTAAGAATCAATCCTAACATTATGTTCAGACCTAAAATTTCAAATTATTGCAATACTATCAGACAATCTAAGGGTCTAGAAAGAAAAACGTTTTAATTTTGAAAATTCTATATAAAAAATAAAATATTTCAAAAAAATAGAAAAATCATAAATTTATCAAATAGTTTTTTCCTCTTACTTTGATACATTTTTTTTTTCGAGATCATTTTGTGGGATGAATCAGGATCATATTCTCCGTGTTGAATCAGTTAACCAAAGTGTTGCAATAGAAAAATTCTCCCATCTGAAATTAGAATTAAATATTAATAAAAAATGCAAAATATATATTTTTATTAATTTTTATTGTTTATTATGCTAAAATGTATTAAATATTGTAAAAAATAATTTCAAAAAATTTGAATTTAAAAATACGTAAAAAGTGCATTTTTTTTTTATCTTACCTTCGGTTTTTCTTCTTAGGAAAAACTTAATTTTTGTTTTCATCTTTTCTTGAGCTCCTATCTTTTCTGAAATAATACAAATAATTAGAAAATACATAGAATTATTAAAAAGATTGAATACTAACACTTTTTGCTTGGATTGCAGAATTCGTGAGACAAAATAAAATAAAAATTCTTTATATCACGGAAATTAACGTGAGGGGACCTATTTTAGAATTTGGAATAAAAAATTAATAATTCTAGCAAATTATCGTAAAATATTAATAAAAAGGTGAATTATTAACATTTTTAATTTGGATTTTTTAAGAATTAGTTTGACAAAATCGAAACTTAACATGGACAGACCTAAAATTTCTATTATTGCAATACTAAGAGACAATCTAAGGATCTAAAAAATGAACACTTTAATTCTGAAAATTCAAAAAAAAAAAAAAAAAAAATAGAAAAACAAATTTATAGTCATTTTCCATTTACTTTTTATTTTGGTGACCATTTTGAGGGATGAATCAGATCATATTCTCCATGTCGAATAAATTAACCAAAGTGTTGCAATAGAAAAATGCTCCCATCTGAAATTAGAATTAAATATAAATAAAAATTGCATCAATTTAATATATATAAAAATTCTTAAATTTATTAAAACACTGCAAAAAATTTAAATTTTTAAAAACTACATAAAAAGTGAAATTACTTTATGTTGGATCTTACCTTTGGGCTTTTCTTCTTAGGAAATTTGTTTTATTTTTTTCCTGCTCCTAATTTTTTCTGAAATAATTTTAGACATTTTAGATTAATAAAAAGAATAAGTATAATATTTTCTAATTGGATTTTTAAAGAATTAGTGAGACAGAATTAAATAAAAGAAATTCTTTATATATCGGAAATTAGCGTGAGGGGACCTATTTTAGATTTTGGTATGAAAAAATAATAATTCTACAAAATTATAGTAAAATATTAATAGGAGAATAATGGATTAACACTTTTTGGCTGAATTTTTAAGAAAAAAGAAGAAATAAATTATTTTCCGGAAAATTGCGTGAGGGGGCCGATTTTCTATTTCCAAAGAAAATTGAATAAATCCAATTAATTCTAGCAAAATATTTATAAAAGGATAAAGTATTAACATTTTTTAGTTGGATTATTAAAGAATTTGCAAAAGAAAATGGGGAAAAAATTTAAAATTAAAATTCACGGATGATTGCGCAATAGGCCCATTTTCACTTTTTTAAATAAAAAAAGAAAATTATTAAAAAAATAGTTTAAATAGTTAATATTGAGTGGATTAAACATTTTTAGAAAGTTTTTGGGATTGGAAGTTGTGAAAACAAGCTTAAAAAGAAATTTTAATAAAATGAAATTCAATTCCATTTGGCTGGCCATATTGGATTCTCTCTCAGTCAAATTGAATTTTCTTTAAACACATTTTTCTAATATCAATCAATGGTAAAATGTGCAAAATTATATATCACTTTGAAGCTTATAACACAATAAACAAGTTTTAAGTAAAATTAGCTGGGAATTGAGAAATTTTTCCTATTAATTAATTTATTCAATTTGGCTGGCCACATTGGATTCTCTCTCAGTCAAATTGAATTTTCTTTAAACACATTTTTCTAATATCAATCAATGGTAAAATGTGCAAAATTATATATCACTTTGAAGCTTATAACACAATAAACAAGTTTTAAGTAAAATTAGATGGGAATTGAGAAATTTTTCCTATTAATTAATTTGTAAAAAGGACTTACAGCAGGGCTGATCTTCACAGGTCCAGAGCAGGCAGGAGAAGGGGGCTTTGCACTTGCTACGACAGCCTCTTGTCTTAGCTTCAATTTAAAAAAAAATTGTTTTTAAACTAGAAAATTTATACATATTCTATTGTAAAAAAATAAAAAAGAATTTCTGATACGGCCTTTTTTAAAAATTATGCATTAATAAACTCAATATTCAGGGATTATTTTTTTGTATTGTCACTTGAAGTTGAAGTTTTATGTGGATGTACATTACATAAATACGTGGACCAATCAGATTTGATCTCTTATTTAGGAAGTATTTGGCAAATAAAAGGAAGCTTTTAGATTTATTTTGTGACGTAATAGGTTTATAAAGGCTGTGTTTTTTTCTTAAATACAAGCAAAGGGAAAAATAAATGGCTGCCTTAAAACTTGACATTCAATTTTAAATTATAATTTAATTAATGTGTTTTTTCTAAAGATGAAAGAAATGATTATCTATTATCAAATTGGATCAAAATTCATTTAAAAAGTAGAAAAATATTAATTGAACTAAATAGAACAAGCATTCTAATTATTAGTTATAATTATTAAAATAAATGAAAATGAAATTTTAAATATAATTATGTAAGTAAATATTTTATTTCTCTCTTCTTTTTTTTAAATAAAACCACAATTTATTCTTAATTTTATCATTCTATTTTTTAAATTTTACGAAATTATTGGGTTGGTGAGGGGAAACTTGAATTAAAAAAAAGAATCATTAAATGGAGGCTGAGCAAATTAAAATATATATATGTATATATGTATATTTTTTTTTTGCAACGATAAATTAATATTTTTCAGTAATAAATTGAAATAAGATAATGGTATCAGTATAAAATAATTATTAATAATTCTAAAGTTGTGCTAGCTCGCCCATTTAATTTTTTTTTTTTTTTTTTTGTCCAAAAGAGACACATTTTTTTTAATGTGACTTTTTACTATGCAACATTTATGTAGGTAGATATTGAAATGAAAATTTAACATCCTACAAAGATGAAGATACGTATCTTATTTCATTATTATTTTCTTTAATAATTATTTCAAGTTATTTTGGAGATTTTTTTAATTAATAAAAAGTGGTGGGGATAGAAATTATTGGAAATTTGGTTCTAGTAGAGTGTAATTCCAGTGAAAACTCTATTTTCATTTTAAATTAACAGTAAAACGTAAATTGAATGAAAATTTGAATATAATTAATTAATACTAATTAAAAATTCAATTTTTTGTTTTAAAGATAAAGGTTGTATGGAGATTTGATGATTCACATTTGAAAGGGAAAACTGCTATTTCATCACAGTTAATTGGTTTCTAATTACTATTTTATCTATTAAATTAATTTTTGGAACAATTTCATTAAGAAAAGGTATTCATTTTTGGATATAGTTTTAATAGTATCTATTCCTAAAATCGTCGAGAAATGCATGCCCTAAATTGTGAATGAATTTTTTAGTTTGTACACGTCAAGCACCTTGCATTTTGGTGCAGTATGTGTCATTTGATCTTAACAGCTACAAAAAACAAAAATATGAATAATAATAATAAAGTAATTTATTTCCAGCAGCTGACTTTTGGAGCACAGACTCAGCTCGGTAAGACCATAGCCTGGAATTTTTAGTTTCAAGCTGTGATGAAGAATGATCCTGTGTAAAATTGATTCTGCATAGATTGAAGGTATCTCTATCTTGCAATTGGTTTATCTGTTGACCTGAATATAAGTCTTTTGGGGTACACAAAAGAACCGGATATCTATAAACTAATTCAGGTAGTTTCCTTTTTAGCTTTTCGGATTTATTTTTTTAACAGACTGAGGAGTGAGAACTTTAAAATTGTCTTTGATTAAATTGAGATTAATTTCTATTCATTATTATTTCAATTTGAATTTCAATTTGAGCAATGGGAGAATTTTTGTTCCTATTAGCTCCACAAATGTAATTCTGTTGCAAGCAATTGGCTTTTGGACCCTGCTTTGGATACAGTATCTTGGAATGGTGAGATCCAATTGTAAGGACTGACCCTGTGGACCAGTGAGCTGTGTGTGATAGGGGTCCTTTGGAACTACTTCAACCCGGCCCTGGAAATCGACCCTTTGGAGCATACTGCAGGACTTCAGGACATTGCAGTTCTTTTTACACGCCAGATCTATGAACTACAGAGAAATTTCTTGTCAGTCAACGGAAGGAAGCTTAATTGATTAAAAAATAAAAGTGAGAAATTTAAAATTTGTTACTGTTTATTTAAATAAAATTTTATTTGAAATTGTTGATGAATTGATTAAAGCAGGAATTCTGTTACCAGAAATTTGCTTTTGGACTAATATTACAGCTAGGGATTGGATTGCCAGTCCTGAAGAATATTGACCTTTTGGGTTTTGCTACTGAACAGTAGACATGGCAGCCCCATGTCATTGAACTATTAGGATTCAGGTTAAACCACGGATTCTTCCATAGCTTTGGCAGTGAGAAAAGCAAATATCCTCATTAATTGTTTAGGAATGATTTTTTAATTAGATTTATGGTTGTATTTACATTGCAGTCAATAATTTTTTTTGTTCTTACCTAGATAAAAAATAATTATTTCACATGTTACCAAAAGAATAATTTTCCCATTCTTGAAGTTCAAAATAAGTTAAGAAAGCCGTACGTATTTAGTGCAGAAAACCAAACATCGTTCCTGTATTGCCCAGAAAAATAATACTTACACTTTTCTGTAGGATTGGGAAACAATTATTTGGCGAAGGAGATGTAGTAGTCCAGATTTTTGGATTTGGAAGTGTAGAGAACGCCGTTGGATAGGATCACAAAAAAGATGTGCTAGCTGAATAACCCGGAAGGGATGGATCAGCAAGGTGACCACAAGGAAGATCTTGCAGCGTAGGTGTAAGGATGGAAAGCTAAAGAAGGAGACGAATTTAGGGAAAACTAGCAGTTCTGCAATTAACGACTATTGTCTTAGTTCAGTTAAGTAAAAAGAAATATAAGTTCTTAAAACTATTGTAGGATATAATCAGAATCTTTTCTAATACTTATTAGAATAATTCAGCAATTACAATAATAAATGATGGGCATAAAGTTCATGATATTTATCTATAAATATTAAAATTATCGTCTAATTTACAGCAAAACCATCTCGACTGAAAGAACTTTATCAAAAACGAAATCTAACAAAGAAGAAGTCAGCAGAAATGTTACAGAACTTTTGCTTTTTAAATTGCATTAATTTATTACACATTAATTATAAAAATATGTGGACATTTTAATTTTATTAGATCTAAAATGAATCATAAATAATATATAATTAGAAATATGTAATATTTTTTATACTTTTTATTTTATTCTGGAGAATGATGCAATATCTCAAGTCTTTTTACACAATTTTTATACAAATTTATTAAAATAGGAATTTGATGAGCTGAAATGAGGGGAGATGGCGTGCAGTATGGATGCTGGAGAGGTTCTTTTATTGTTTCTTCACTTCTTGGTGAAGCATAGACGATCTCACATCACAGACTGCTTTTCGATTTATGCTGAAATCTCGGAGTTATTTTTGGTCATAGCTGGAGATTATTTCAGTTTAAATTTCAGTGTAAGTAACATATATTTTTTTCTAATGGTGATACAATTGTACTTAAGTTCAAAAAAAATTGGTCTTTCTATTGTCTAAATGAAAGACCTAGGCTTAGCTTGTGAGTGTGGTGTCAAGCAAACCTATGCCACCGTAAATCTCTCTAGATTCTGTATAGTAGATTTGTGTAATCCAGTCTTGGCAGATTTGGAATCTGTAAAAGAAATATCTTGATAATTTAGGTACTTATTTCATAGATTGAAAACAAATCGTGTATATACCTCAATAATGAGCATATATAACACGTTGAGTTCATGGTTTCAAATTTAATTTCACCATGGCTTCAAAAAGGAACCAACAGTTTCACATATCATACTCCATGGACATAGTGTACGATTCAGGCGTTTTTGTGTTGTATGTTGCTTGTATAGTTAAGCTGGCATATCCGAAGGTACCACCAAGTAGCCTGAATCTTGTTCCAGTGGAGCGGGTTACATGGTAATGGTTACAATTTTATGGTTACCAAAGAAATTATTTTTTATTGAATTTAAAACAAACATTCAAATACAGAAAGGTATTCAATGATTAAGTACTTAAATGCTGTTTAAAATTAGTCTTAAGTAGCCCTAATCTGCTTAAAATAATCCCTACAAGAAAAGAAAATCGTTACCAGGTATTCGCACCTTTTTATGTTTTGTTATACCTGTAAGTTAACTACTAATTAAAACATTTTAGAAATTTGTTATTTTAGTATACTTAAGAGAGAACTGATTGAATCTTTTGAAAATATACCGATTAGTGATGAAATCAATTCTGGCTTGGTTTAATATCATTAACGGCTTTTTAGCTTTCTTGATTATTTATTTAACTATTTAACATAAGTTTATTTGATTATTTAGATTATCTAGAGCTGCTGATTAAGGAGAGGCTATTGTCGAGTTATCATTTAACGTGCGCTCTCTTTAACGGAGGGGATGAGAAGATGGTGCATCTCTAAGCTGAAGCTATTTTTAGGAAGTAAGGAGATTGTGAACAGTGACCAGGCATTTTGACATCCACGAGCTTTTTCAGACAACACTGGATATTGGAAAAGTAGTTAATTGTAAGGTTGATTTAACTATTTACTTAACCTCTTCTTTACTGAGTTTGTAGAGAGTTAAAGTGCACACAGTACTGACAATCCAGCCGGCTACATTCCCCACCATACTGAATTCTTTTTAACTCAAGGTTGTTTTCCCCACTACTTGTTTACAAGCATTTTAAAGCTTAAATCCACTTCTTTAAGGGTTTTAATCTTTTTAAATCTCCTTATAATTAGTAACTTATTATATTTCCTGTGCATTTATTCAATTTTTTTCAATAATTAATGCTTTTAATTATGTTTAATTAGCCTAATGTTTTGGGATTATGATAGCTAGAAAGAAATACTTCTTAAAATAATTTATTTTTACGTCTTTATTCTTCTTCACTATCACTTACTGTCAAAAGTTTTAAAATTTCTTCTTCACTTAGTATTTTACCAGCCATAGTTTCTAAACTGAAGAAATAAACTAAAATCTGAACTGTAATAAAATAATCGGAAATTCAAACTCACTAAAGTCAATAAATTCAAAGTAAAAACTATAATAAACTATCCGAACTTCTAAGAATAACTAGAAATAAAAATTAAAACAATAATACTAAAAATAACGCAATAGAAACTAATAAATAAACGCAAATAATAACTACTAAAAATTCAAAAAGTGTAACTAAAAAATTGCAAATAGTTGGTACTTGAACGAAAGCAAACGCAATAGTGATAAAAATATGTATGCAAGGGTGTTATCCACCCTTAACATGTCTTCATAGTCGTAAAAACATAAACCATACAATAAAAAAAAAGGAGCAGGTAGAAAAACTAAATCTAAAAAGGAAAAATAGGGTTCTAGTTGATAGTGGAAAAATCAGTCTGTGTACGAAACAATAAAATTTAAAAACACAAAGTTGCTATCTATTGCCATTCCAGTAAATTAAAAATATTGTCGATACCATAGATTGTATAGATGTCGCTGGAGAATTGAAAACTAATAGAAATATAACAAAAAAAATGTCAATAGATGTCGTTGGGAGAATTAAAAAAATAACACACACACACAAAAAATGCCATCTATTATCATTGTAGTACATTAGAAATATTATATAGAATGTATAGATGTCGCTGGAAGCATTAAAAATTCATCCACATTTAACTGGGAATAGTAAACAAACGAAAAAGCACCAACCGCATAAATGGGTAGTTAGTACCAGGAGAAAGTCGGCCGGCACCGCATTAATGGGGTGTTAGTACCACCAGCACGTCAAGTCAAACCGCATATATGAGTAGTTAGCACTCAAGAGAAACAAAAAAAGTTTTCAAATTTGAAAATATTTGTGCTTCATGGCCAGCAAAGAATATAATTGCTGATGATTGCTGTTATGAACATTCTGCCTGTCCTGACGAATTTATTGATCTTTCAAATATTTATTCGCATATTCAATTATGCAATTGATGTTTATAATTGCATATGATACTTCATCCTTTTTTTTTAACGGGTCTTTTCTTATTATTTCTTCCTTTTAGATGTAGAGGATTTTTAGAAAACCGAGAAGGGCAATTTTTTTTAAACATTTTGTGAGAAGTTCTTAAATATATTATGTAAAGTGCAACTTTTCGTTTCTATGAAAGAATCTTTGACAATGGTGTCAGCTGATACTTTTGTATTCCAAGACAATCCACTCACTAGATTGACTAAAAGACTTATACAGTGACTCCCATTAATATTGGGACACCTATTACAAAATGATTTAAAAGGAAAATGAAAACAACATACAAAAGTTTGGAATTTTTTTTTTTTTTAAATAACATTAGCAACATCTGTGGAAATTATATATAAGTATAACTCAATGAAATTCCAAACTGTTAGGTAGCACTTTTTGAAAAAGTGTAAAATAAGGCTCTCAAAAATATTGGGACACCAGAAGTGCTAGAGTTTAAATGTTCAATATTTAAAATCTCCTACTATTTAATATTTGGTTGGTAATAATTTAATAATTGCTTTTTGACTTACAATAACCCTCTAACGATCAGGCATAGGTGAAACAAGTTTTTGGTTAGGTGGTGTTTTTTTCCCATTCTTCCAGGAAACATCGTTTTAATTTATTTTTGTTAGATATTACTCGTTTACTTATATTACTAGCTAAATATTGCCATAAATGTTCAATGGGATTAAGATCCGGTGACTACGGAGAGGTTTGGAATACTTTTGGCCAATTATATAACAGTCACTGACGTATCACCCAAGCCGTATGTTTGGGGTCGTTTTCTTGGTAGAATTTAAAAGATCCTAAAATACCCAATTTTTTGGCACTTTTTTCCAAATTATTTTTTAATATATTACTATAAACCATTTTGTCTATCACTCCATCAACAAACACTAATTCTCCAAATCCTGATGCGGACATCCAGCCCCAAACCATAACTGACCCACCTCCACCAGGTGGTGGAGCTTTAAAACCCTTTAAAGTTGGCTGTAAATTCTTCTTTTCGAGTTCAGCATTCGCTTTCCTCCAGACCATAACCCTTCCATCTGACTGAAAAACATTAAATTTTGATTCATCGCTAGAGTATATCATTCCAAAAGTCACTATTTATATTAAAATATTTTTCGGCAAATTTCACTCTCCGAACAATTTTACTGACAAAAGGATTCTTCCAGGCTACTCTACCATGATAGTCGAGTTTTCTTAGCACTCTCCGAACAGTTTCTGCTCTTTTTTTGCTCTCTGAACACGTCAAAAATTTCACATAGAAGTTTTGGAGCACTAAGTCGGTGATCTTTTTTAATTCTTTTAATATATAACGCTGCTCTCTGCTGCTCTCTCTCAGAGAGCAGCAGAGAGCAGTTGTGGACGGCCTTTTTGTGGGGTTGAAACAATTCTTTTTTCTTTTTCGTAACGCTGAATGATGATCCACGCAGTAGATGTTTTAGGTCCGATCAGTTTTTCTGTCTCTCGAACACTTTTTATTGTCTTTGTGCAAAGAAATTACAATTTCTTTGTTCAATCGTTGTATTTGTATTTTTGCGCGACATGTTACACCTGGCTTGATTTATATAAACTAATTTAATTATTAATTTCATATTGAATATGTGTTTAAGGTAAATATTTACAGATTGTATAAATATTCGGGCAAAACCTTGGACAAACTATAAATTATAATAGTGTCCCAATACTTATGAGGGGTAGAATTTGCACTTCTTATTATATATATTTTTTTTAATCTACCAAAACATTTTTATGTACTTATTTAAATAATAGTAATATGTAAATAATATGTAATTAATAGTAATTATAAAATGAAATGAATTTATAAAAAAATTTGAATAATTGAGTGCCACTTTTAATTTTCGTCAATTTTTAACTTCTGTATGTACTGTCCCAATAATAATGGGAGTCACTGTATTTAGATACGACACTATTATTCCGATTGACAATCTCGTCGAGATAGAAGTTTGGATTTCAAGATATTCTTGGTCTGTACGTCAGATATTAAGATATTAAGTCTTATAATATCCGATGTTAACCCTTTAACTGCTACAGACACATATACATATGTGCTCACCAGTAATAATGCCTGCCACGCTACGAGCACATATATGTGCACTGCATGGCTGTACCTCTCACGCTAAGGACACATACCTATATGTGTTTCTACTTTTTCCCTCTGACTGTTCGAAGCACATATTTGTGTACGATTGTGGTACATTGGGTTATTCTTTTTTATGAACTATTAGTACATTTTCTTGACGACAGATAGATATTCATCGAAAAATATTCATTCTATAACTAGAACTATTGCTGTGAGACGTGTTCATATTTTCATTCGTTTATTTTATAAAAATTTTATTTCAAGTATTTATTCAGCAGTTATTTTATAGTTTTCGTTAGTCAGTTGTTAGTTTTTTGTAATTTAGTTATTTACAGTTCTAGTTTTTATTAGTTTATTTTTGTCTCTTCCACAATCATGTCTCGTGATAGATACTTGCTCCTTCTAAGGATGTTGTATTTTTCGGCCAACAAAAAAATTGAATCCAGAAGGAGAGAAATTAATAAAAATCAAGAATATACTAGACATTCTGAAAGAAAAATTCAGGAAAACTTTCTGTCCGTTTCAAAATCTGTGTATTGACGAAAGTCTAACTTTGAACAAGGGAAGGCTTAGCTTCAAACAATTTATTCCTTCAAAAAGGATTTGGGATTAAACTTTTTCTTTTGTGCTATTGCGAAACTGGCTATATTTTAGATTTTGTTGTTTATACCGGTGCGAGCTCTAACATTATTATAATGTGAAATAAATAATATGATTTGAAAAACCTTTTACTTAATTCCACAATCTCACAATAAAATTAATAATTTTATTAACTTAATTATGACTAATTAGACGGCAGCTTACTAAAAACATTTAAATCCCCAGTAAAAGATTTAAATCTCCTCTAAACGGTTTAAAAGTCATTAAAGGATATAGTGACGAATTTCTAAAAACTGCTTAGCTTGAGAGGTTAGTACTAGCAGGCAGAGCTCAGCTTGACAGCCCCACTACTCCGCAATACTACGTAGCAGTTAAAGGGTTAATCTCCTAATGAACATAAAAAGAGAAACACTATTATATTTTTTAATTTTTACGAGTAATGGTTCCACCAAATACAGTGTTTAGCAGACACAAAATATTAACGCTTTGTGGAAAGCATCTTAAATTAGATTGTCTCACCTTCGCCGTTGTTAGGTGGCGCTGGTACACAATTCTCTTCTCTCTGGGTTTAATATTCTTTTTCTCAATCTCTTTGCTCGGCAATTCTGTATAAACCAGGGGTCGGCAACCCGTGGCTCGCGAGTCGCATGCGGCTCTTTTATCCAAATTTTGTGGCTCTTCAGCCTGTCCAAAATATATCTTATATTTCAATTTTATTGAAACAAATGAAAATTTCATTTATTAAAGTAAAGATATTTTTTCAAAAATAATTTTAAATGTGATTGGTTAGAAATTAAATAGAATTATATTAAAATACAGTACGTAATATATAGGACTGCCGCCATTTTCATTCAAACACAGGTTTAGTTATTATTTATTTGTTTATTTACTTTGCAATATGTGAAAATAAATATATAAAACATTTAAATGTTATTGAATATCATAAAATAATAATTTGCGAATACCAAAGATCTACAGAGTTTGTTTACACTATCATCCTTGCGGCTCTTGGTAAGATTTATTAAAATTATTTAAGGAGAAATGGCTCTCGACTTGAAATAGGTTGCCGACCCCTGAAACTGATCAAATATTATTTTAAAATAAATTTCAGACTTTTATTTCCATTAAATTCTTAATAAAATGATTTATAATTGCTTCTTTTTTACTTAAAAGTTATTCCTTTTTAAAAAGTAAAATAAAAAGTGCACCTTATTGAAAATTTTAAATTTGTTTTTCAATTTTGGAGGCCTGTTCTTGTTATGAGCTTTTTAAGTCGAAGATAACATCTCTATAGCATTAAAGGATAGGTTAAGGTGTTTCTCTTTTCTTATTTTTTTAGAATTACTTTCCAGGAGATTTTCCATAGCTGAATTGCTTTCCAAGCATTCTCTTTTCTCGTGTTCAACGTTTCCATATTCTTCCTCGTAGACCAAAGGCACAATAAGTCTCTTGTGCCGGCGGTGCCGTGGGACATAGGTCTCGTCCCTCCTTTTCTAATCTATCTTCGTGGGCCATGCTCAGTTATGATCTTCTTAGCAAGGTTACCTTTTTTTATTTTCGAGAAAAGCAAGAATAATTGAATGTGTGTTTTGAAAATTCAGATTATTTTTTTTTAAGAAAAAAAAACTTGTCAGGGAAATCATTTTAAGTAAATAAAAAGGTTATAATAAACTTAACTCCTACTTCGATCAATTACTGAACAGTTCAAAACTGATTATAGTTTTAGCATTCATGTCTAATTATAAATTTTTACCAAAATAAATTCTGAACAAATAGACTCCCCTGATGGTCGAAGTTCCACGTGGACGTTTTTTTGGCTAAAAATATAAGTAAAAATTCAAATGTAGATAATAAAAAATAAAAACGGTTTTTTTTTTTGTTTTTCTTATTATTATTTCATTTATTAATTTGTGAATTCTATAATTTATACCTATTTTAGAAATTAATGTTATGGATCTTTTGAATTGAATAAAGACTTCTTTCTTTCTTTCTTTCTTATCAAAGTTTACCAAAGTTCTAGACCTTTTTCGGTCAATTGGACTGTCGGGGCTCAATTTACGAGAGACGTTATCAAAAGGTACAATCTATGGTCTACAAAAAACCAATTGCCTTGGAATAGTCGCGCTTTCTACGTTACTTTAAGTTTTAACACCAAGATTAGCAACTTATTACCAAATTACTTAAATTTATTAATTAGCTGCCAATTAATCATCTAATAAGTTTCCTTTTCTTGGGTAAATATTTGTCTAGATAGATGTAGAATCTAGATAAATATATTTCGTAGAATCTAAGTTTTACACATAACATGTTTTACTTAAAACTTTTATGGTTTTTTTAACATTCGTTGTAGATCGCTATCTATAGATTATCATCAGAAAACTTTCTCTCATTTTTTAGGGTATTTGTGGGCTTTTTAAAACAACAAAAACTCAAAAATGAAAATTAGCTTAGAGTTTCAAATTTTATTTCTCCTTTCGCTTACGATTCCTTCTTAATAAGTAGTAAAAGAAGGTTTATTTATTTTATTTGCAGCTATGTATAATCAGTCAGTTTTTTTAGATGGTTGCGTGGAAAAATATAAGATTTAAACCAAGTAAGTAATAAATCAAACTTTAGTTTTTGCTGTTTACGTTACTTTGTTGAAAGCTTTAGCTATATCCTATTTTGAAACAGTCGAATTCTATTTTATCTTATAAGTTATCTGTTGTTTGTGTGTTTGAATTTTTGCCTCTTTTCTCAAGTTTTTTCTGCTATACGCATTAATAGTATAAGTTTATTAGTAGTTCATATTGCTGGTAATAGATGTAATGGTTTTTGAGGAGAGAGTTGGTTGTAGATGTTGATGGATAAATAACACTTTTAGTATCGGTATAAGATATTATATTTGTATGTGACTGACTGCCAAGGACTGTATACTTTACACTACAAGAACCGAACAGACTGACTGACGTGGCTAAACGTTGTGTACAATTGAAGTGTAAGACTTTGAACTCAATCTCGAACTGAATATCTAACTGAGTATCGAACTGAATTGAATATGTAACGCAATATCAATATGATCTATCACTGAATTGAATCCCAATTGAATATCCTCTTTGAATTTCCTCTTGTTCTTATATACCTTCGTCGAGCCTCCCTTCTCTGTGTGCCAAGGGGGCTGAACCTCTCCCTCTGGCTAGAGTGGATGAGTGGTGGGGTTTCACTACCCCTACGCTAGGGTGGATGAGTTGTGGGGGGTTCACTACCCCTACATAGAGTAGGAAGTGCTCTGACGTCACTTCTTGTGTTAATTTGTTATTTTATTTGTATTAATTATATTGTTTATTTTGAAAATAAATGCTAAGTCTTATTTCTCTTAAACAGTCTTAATTGGCCGGAAACGGCACACCAATTAATTTGGATAGGATTTAAAGTTTAAGCCTAATTTTTTGTATCGCTTAAAATACTTTGCTGAACAATGAAATTTCGCTTAGTCCTAAATACAATCAGTTCCTTTTAAAATTCACAAAATTAGTTAAATTACTATTTTTCCTTGAATTTTTGGCCATAGAGTAAGAAAATGGTGTTCACTTTTGGCAAGATACCTTGCAGAGTGCTTAGTCAAGCGAAGTACTATTTCAGACCACGATGTAATTATTGTACGTCCATTTAAGATAAATTCTATAGATCTTGTTGCGTTCTAACTAAAATTGTAACTTTTGTTGAAGAATAGTACGTATTACGTATTGATCTACTCATTTCTAAATCCTAAATGAGAAATTGTCTTGTTTTTAAAAAAACGTTTTTGTCAAGAACTTGTTTTTGCACGCACAAAACAAGTCATCAGCATATCATGGTTTGGTTCATGTGTTAACTATTTCTAAACTGAGTTCTAGTCCTTAACTTCCTCCTCTTAATCGATTTTGTACTACTAATCCCATCGCCTTAATGTATTTACGATTACTTTAATAATAAGTTAATAAAATTTAACGTATTATTATCAATATGACAATGTTTTATTAAAATATTACCCAAAATTATCGTTTATAAGGTAAATCAGTCACAATGCATGGTGGTTTGATTAGTGGAATGAGTTAATTCGTATTTATTGGCTCTGCCTTTCGTTTTCAAATTAATGTTTTTCTATCAAACATGAGAAATAATCATAGTGAGTTTCCTGTAGTAACGATTACGATCTTCACGTTCCACCAAATGAGAAATCGCCAAGAGATTTTGACTTTAGGACTTTTTTTAAAGTGTAGAATGATCACGCATCTGTAATTAATTGAATAACGATGGTTGTTTAAAATAAGAGGATAGTTACCCTCTTTTAATTATAATCCTCTTTTTTATTCCTGAGGTTTAGCTGTTTTCTTTTTGTAACTTAACTTTCGGGAACAACTCCGACTCTCGGGTAAGACTATAAGAATCGAAGCTCGAAACTATCTCAGAAATACGTGGTGGGTACTTTTTTAGGTGAGTCAAAGAAGTATTTCAGTTTCACCGAGGACCATTAATGGTTTCGCGTCATAGTTTTATCGAAAATATTTATTTATTTATTTTCATTTGTTTATTTCAGTTAAGAATTTATTTATCAATTACTTTTGTATTTTCTCAAATTATTATTAATTTGCTTCGCTGATTACTTTTATTTTACTTAGTTTTTCACTTTACTTGTATATTCTTTTTTTATTTTTTGCATTATTTAACATAATTTTAAACAATTTATGGAAACTGATTCCAAATAGAATTTTAGACGTATTCTCAAAGGCTATTATAGAAAAGTCTTGTCTTTCTTTGAATCTAATGTTAAGTTCAGTTATTAATGCGGGGGAAAAGAGAATTCAAGAATTCAGAATTGATTCAAGAACCTTATCAATTTCAAAATTTGAGAAGCTATATCATTTTATTATATTTAATCGTGCAGCGGAAGAGAAAAAAATTACATCCAAATTAAGTGTATTTTTAAAGAGTACTGATTAAAATGACTTTAAATGGTCAACTTGGTAAATTATCTAGTTGAATAACCAATAAAAAATTTATCAGTGGTTGTTTAAACGGTCACGAAGTTAAAAAGAAAAAGAAAACTCTTGGCAAGGTAGGTAAAATGAAGACGACAGCGTAATTACCTGACCTGAGTGCTAGGGGATCGTCAAAACGGTTTTTTTACTTTCTATTACCGCCATAATGGAAAGTATTTGATTTCATTGTTGATGTCCAATATGGCGTTTTCACTGGAAAATATAGTTTAGTGGTTTACTGTGATGCTGTGAAAATGGCAGCGTCTGTGCAATAGACATCTGTTATTAGAATTAAATTGTATGCACTTCCTTTGAACTGTACCTTCCTGCGTGTCCTTCTCTATGGGGAGCTCCTTGCTCCTAGATGATCGAGACACGCTGTTGCTGTAGTTTTAATCATAGGAGAAAAATGAACTAAGCGAAAAAATACAAATTAATTATTTAAAATTCTTTATTTGGTAGAAATAATAACAGAATATTACATTTTCTTATAATAAAGATACAGCTTGGCTTAAGCCGTCTGCAGGAGTTGTTGCATGTTTTACAATCAGTTAAAAATATATTTTAATAATAATATTAATAAAATAAATAATACCGATCTTTTAAATTAACCAGTAGTAGCATTTTTAAATGATTAATAATAAACATTTTAAAAAGCGTCTGCTAGCTGAAGCACCAAAACAAAAATATGGTTTTGCTTTAGAGCGACTGCCAGCTGGTATATTATTATTGTGATTCGTACTGTGCTGAATCAATATCGTTTTTTGTACTTTTACTAACACCATATTTTTTTTATATAAAGGACACTTTGCTGAACAGTCATTTTACTGATGAAGTAATAAGTAATTCTCATGTCATGAAATTCTCATTTTCGCTCTGCGTAAAGGTTTGTTAGATTGACTATTTTAAATGAAGTTACATTAATTAATTAATTTTTTAATTTATTAATTGTTAGAAGATCGAAGTATTCAATTTTTTTAACGTATGAGTTTCAGAAATATCCATTATTGAACTTTTGCACTTTTCGATAAAAACAGCAGTAATTTCTCTTCAATTCTTTGATTACAGTTTTTAAAGTTTTCTTGGTTTGTTTTTTAACTAAAACACTTCATGCTAATATCTTTTAAATGTTGACAAATACAATCAACAGGATTCAAATCGGTTGCTGTGTTTGGATCATTTTTGGACCATTGCAGAGCTAGCACTTCTTTAATGGCAGGCTGTTCGGTAAGCTTCGTATCATTGTAATGATAAAATTTTAAATTTCATAAGATGCCAAATTTGTTCTCGCTTTGTCTTAAATTTCAAATTATTATTGCCAAACTAAAAGCAGCATCAATTTCTATCCCATGCAAGACCGGCGACTGCTGGGATAGTGCATTGCATGGGCCTGGCAGATGATAGCCTTTGTAGGTTCTGTCAGGAGGAGGAGGAAACGGCAGTGCACATATTGCGAGGGGCTTGTCTGGTGGCTAAGGATGTTACTTCTCGGGGCTTGGTTATCCAAACCATTAATTATTATAGCAGGGTATAACATACTCGTATATTATAATCTCCTTAACAAAAACTTACAGTTTAAAAAGTTAAGTATAAGGGTTGTTTAAACGCCAAAAGGTACACAAATCAGCAAGTACCCAACATTTCATTAATACTTCATTGATATTATTTAAGTAATTTTACTGCATTAATTTTCATTAATATTTTATAGAATTTATTAGATGTCACAGACCCTTATGCTGGCCATTTTCGTCTACAAAATATTTGTTCAAGTAGCACACCATTTAACTTAAATTAATTGACTGAAATATCTATTTATCTATAATAATCAAACTATTAATCACAGCTTAAAAAGAAAACGTTATAAAAAATAAAATACAAAAAATATGAGGCTAAAAATTTCATAAACGTTTTTAAAGAATGCTCACACCAACATACATCAATGATTTTATTTTATTTATTTATTTTTATTTTTAAATAAAAATCGTCGGTTTAAGTTCATTCTTCGATTAAAGTAATTGTTATTTTATGTAGTAGACAAACGTTTATAATAATAGGTAACAATTAATCTGGCTTTATCGCAAATAACATAGTTTTCTTCAATTACATTCTCCATTTAGGTGTTCTTCCCACAATGTTGTATATATGTAATATAAAATATGCATACTTTTTAGGACAGCTAGTTATTCCAGCATTTTACTACTATTTGAATAATCTTCTTGTTATTAACTGTGTGTTATTTGTGCTCACGAATATTTCGGTAAGACGAATTCAAGACTGAAATATTGTTTTAGATCCTCCGTGATTCAAATTTAAACAGTAGCCGACCCTAACTTTGTCTTTTTATACTTTAACAAGCATGAATATGTGTCAGAATAAAGGGCATATTAAAGAGAAATCAGAAGAATAATTTGGAATAGAGTTAAAATAAAGTACCTATTTAATAACGAAGATATAATATACATTTTGTTCGGTTGTGATTGTGTGAATGAGAAGCCATCTGGCAGCAGCGAAGGCGATCCGGCAACATTGTTGGGAGCCCCTGCGTCTGTGTGTGTGATAACCCCCTCTGCACCGCGTGCCCTGCCCGCTCGAGTCTCCCCGTTGAGGCTCGGAGAGCTTCGCTGCTACGGCTACTCTTTCTCCCTCACCTCTCCTAGTCAGTATGCTCTCTACTGTGAACGAGAACACCCCGCTTGTATTCTGTGCTTGACGCCTACGCTCTGCATTGCGCAATTGCTGCTTTGTACTTCCGCTGTGGTTACCGCTTTGGGTGCTGATCTTCACCTCGTCTGCGAACTTCAGGGAAGTTATCTCACCGCATTTACATAATCAAACCCACCCCGCTCTGCTTCAGAGACACTCTCTGATCCCACTTCCGGATCCTGCTATTCCTTCCCCTACGCTCTCCCTGGGCCTTGGCCTGCCCTCTCCGCTACGCTAAGTACGTACTTGAACCTTCCTTTTCCTGAGTGCCCCTCAGACTTCTCGCCTTTCCGCTAACCCCCTTTTCTCTTGCTTCTTTACCCCCCTCCCTCTACCCCTAATCTAACCGCCCCTTTTTGTCCCTATCTTGGGGCTTACCTTCCCTTCCGCCTCCCTGTCTCTTCCTGACTGCTCTGCTACCCCCCCCGGCCCCCGGTACGCTTCAGGAGCTTCACCTCCGGCATCAAGGGTCCCGCACGCCCACTCCGCTGACCCTCCGTGGTTGGTGGTGGGGGCTACGGTGTTGGATTCCATCATCCCCCCCACGCCTCACGCGCCCTTTCGCGGGGAGTGGCCGCACCTCCTCGATTGAATTTGGCGGATCCGGTCTTTAATCAGCCGCGAAGCGTTGACCTGCTGGTGGGCAACGACCTGCTCCCGGCCCCTATGCGCCATCTCCTCCGATCCGGCGGACCCCGAACCTTTGACCCCGGGGCATTTCCTCGTACTCCGCCCCCTGACGGCCCCCCCTGAACGAGACCTCTCCTCGATCCCCCTGAACCGGCTGTCGCGCTGGGCGCTCATTGATCGAATTCATCAGGATTTCTGGAAGCGCTGGCGGGTAGAGTATCTCCATACACTTCAACAACGCACCAAATGGCTCCGCCCCGCCACGGAGGTGCAACCGGGCCTGCTCGTGCACCCTATGCTATAGTACCGTAAATCAATGCTTCGCAGATTGGTACAGCACAGGTGTAGGTCGTCGTTGGTTATATAACTTGTTTACGCCGTTTATCTTAAAAGTTCAAGGAGATCGGGTCGTGTCGTTCAGTAGGTCGTCGCTCAAAGAGTATATATATTGTTTGGAGTCACTTAATACTATCACAAGATTTCTCTCGTTCACATATCCTTGTTGGATTGATCATTTTGGTACTGGTAAGTACACACTTTATGTTTATATACGTATTGACAATGCTATATTGTATTATTAGACTATGTACTCATGCAGTGTATATTTATAGATATGTCGACATCCGATCATATTGACGAAGTTCATACCAGCAACTGTCAGTGTGACACATGTATGCCCAACTCTCAGATGAAGGATCCAGCGATTCTGGAGGCTCTGGAACCGCCGGTCAAACGTATAAAAACATCTCCCAAACGCAAAATATCGATGAAACCAATATGGACACTCATACGAACATACATCCGCCTTCAGCTTCTGACGCATCTTCAAATGCCAGCACTGTTAAAGATCATATCATTGAAGGTATTGAACAATTATCCGACACTTCAAACTCTATGGAACCAGATGTTGGATATTTATTCATCCAATACCAATCTGGATTCCACAGATGCTCAAAGTTACTTTTCCGACGAACCAGACGATTCATCGTTCATGATGTCTGGTTCCCTGGACGAGCTCAATCTTTTGACTCAATGTGTAACGACATCGTTGCAACACTTCTTAACTTCATCAGACCAGATGGATTCTGGTACTGCTTCAGGCATAACTCCGAAACCCCACACATCCACTTCGTCCATGACTGCGCATACTCCAACAAAAGCTGTCGTTGCGGACCTATCAGCTCAATTCAACACCAATACAAAAGATGCCGCAAACAACACTATCACAGACGAGTCGTCCGACGAGGGACCTTCCAACGTCTATCCCATTACATCAGGAATCTACAACATTATACAACGTTGGAAGGGCGGCAACGGCTCGCAACGTCGGTCGATGGCCACGCCTGGGTCGAGTCTTGTACAAATACGAATTATGCCGTACCAACAAGCCAAAACGATGGATCCAACACAACGCTACAAATGTACGAAGAAATATGCTCAGGTAGTTCTAAATCCTCTCCAGCATACTCCTCAAATCCGTTTACTACGTCAGTTGTTTCGAGAAATGGAAAACGTAACCGACACGGGATCTGGTCTCGAAAGCAATGTGCCATTGAGGCGATTTTCCGGTGGTTACAAACCCATGTAATCGTTCCTGATCATGACGTAACCTCCTCTGCTATTTGGTTAGACAGCGAATATCGGTTTATTACAGAGCGTGATCCTGTATTTCAAAACGCTTTAAAGATTCATCGCACTACATTATCCACCAAGACCTTAATAGATCTAATGGAATATATTGACTCTGTTCAATATATTCAGTATTACTCACACCCACATACATTATTATCCATTACAGACTCCGCTACATTTATATATACCATTCTAACACTTCAAATGTCTACTCATGATACTGCTATATTTCTTTCCTTTTTATTTTCTTTGTTAAAACATGAATCCCAGAAATGCAATTGCTTATTAATTAGTGGTCCTCCCAGTGTTGGTAAAACCTGGTTTGCCAACATTGTAGGAAAACTAATGGTTAATACAGGATATATAGGCAATAGCAATCGGTTTTCTCAATTTCCTTTTCAGGATTGTCCACGTCGTAATTTACTGATATTTGATGAACCGAATGTTGAACCAATGGCATTAGAAAACTTTAAATTATTATTTGCTGGTACACCAACACCAGCAAATATTAAATATGAATCCCAAAATCTCATTAATCGTACTCCTGTCATTGTTACCTGTAACCGAGATCCATTTCCTAAGACTTCTGAATTTCAAACGCGCATTCGTAGGTTTTATTGGACCCATCGTATTGATAACAATATTAAACAATTAACAGCTGAAATACATCCATTAGGTTTATTTCAGCTGTTAACAAATACATCAACTGCTACTACACCACCTAATGCAGATGATGATATTATCGATTATGACTTTGGCTCTGATTATACATATATGCATGCCAATTTAGAGGAAGGCCATACACAAACAGCGACAGATGTTATTAATAATTTTAATTTAGATTTATTATAAATTATATAAATACATATTGTATCATAATGATCAAAATAAATGGATACGTGTATATATATAACTTTAATTTAAACTTGGTGCAAACCCTAAAATACTATTATTATACATCATACCAATACCAAATGGTTTACTACCAAATGGAGTCTTATTAGGACCATATAAGGAATTATGAATATAATCCTGAGTATAATCGGTAACTAACTCAATTCTGGTTTTTACCTCCCATGTAGCACAAGCAGTAACATATTCCTGTAATTCCTTATCTGGAGCATTACTTTGAATTGGTAAAATACCAATATGTAATGATGGTTGAGCATGACCTGAATTTGGAGGTGTATGATCTAATATAGTTACAGAATGACATTGCTCAACACATTCTTTTTTATAATTATCATAACTATTCTCTGTACGTTTAATACTATTCAGTTTATTTATTCTTGTAATAGTAAAAGCCTCTTTATCTACTTTTCCTTTATATAATGAAATATCCTCACCACCCATAATACATTCATGATGCGCAGCATCATCAATATCCACCTGCGTTTGCTTAGCCTTTAATACATTTGTCTTAATATCATAATGATAATGAACAACAGGAATATCTATATGATCTAAATAATTATACATTTTTAAATGCTTATTTAATTCAGGCCAACCAGCAGATACTTGGTTATTTTTATCAGAATCTTTATATGGTTGTAAAATACCAGCATATAATTTTAATGCGCGTGAAATACCCATACATGTTGGAATAGACACATCGTAATTATCATCATACATATGATGTCCCCATACCCGTTCACTGATATCATGTGTTTTAGGAACATTAAAATTATCAATGACCATAGGTGCGGTTGCATTACGCTCAATTTCATAGTTGCGTATCATTAATTTATTATTCAGACCAACAGCACACTGACCAAATACACCTTGTGTATTATTAGCAGACGATGTAATAGATGTACCTGTATCAAAACTAGTTTTAAACCCTTTAGGTGTAACAATACATTCTACACGTACAATACGTGTACCATCAGGTAAATTCTTATATTCTGCATAAGACATCCAAAAACAAACTGCAGATACTGGTAAACATGCTAAACTAGTTAACATAACTTTTGTTTTAACCTCTGTTCCTGGAGTAGCCACTTTATAGGCATTTCCCCATGTATTAATTAAATGCACATGTTCAAATGCAAAATGCGCCATACCTGCCTTAGCAGCAGAAATATAACGAATGTCATTATTTATACCACCTGTCGCAGATGATCCACTTATAGCAGTTGTCTGATTGCCTGCAGCTGTTTCCCGACGTATACGTGATACAGGTAATCCCTCATGAGATTGATTCACTGTCATTTCTTCAATTTCTTGATCACTTGGTTGTTGCGCCGATAGGAATTCTTCAAAATGTGATTCTCCTGTTGCTGGTTTACGTGACGGTCCCGCTTCCGGTTCTTCTTCCCTACTTTCTTGAATACGTTCAAATCGTCTTTGCCTTCTACGTCTTTGCGTTTCTTGTGCACGTCTTTGTGCTTGTCTGTAGTAGACTTTATAACCCCACCGATAATTGCCTTCGTTGAATGGTTTACCGTCTTTTCTGAGTTTATTTTCCGCTGTAAATTAGGATATATATTTTTATGTAATATGCCTTCAACTACATATTTACTACCAATCCCAGCGAAACCAACCAACGAATGCCAATTACCAGTTGTTATAAAATCTTTACCAAATTCTTTTACTGCCTTCGCATCACTTACATGAATATCATCAAATGAACGTGCACGTTCATATAATAAATCATGTTCCATAGCAATAAGATCATCAGCATCAATTGGCCGTTGTGTGTAATCGCTAGGACCAGGACCGAAAAAATTATGACGTGTCCACATTACCGAGTATGCGCGCTTTATATGAAGAATAATCTTCTACAGGTATACCCTCTCCTTCAGAATCAGAACTTGACATCCTGTAAGTATACACTGCATGAGTACATAGTCTAATAATACAATATAGCATTGTCAATACGTATATAAACATAAAGTGTGTACTTACCCGCTCGAGTCTCCCCGTTGAGGCTCGGAGAGCTTCGCTGCTACGGCTACTCTTTCTCCCTCACCTCTCCTAGTCAGTATGCTCTCTACTGTGAACGAGAACACCCCGCTTGTATTCTGTGCTTGACGCCTACGCTCTGCATTGCGCAATTGCTGCTTTGTACTTCCGCTGTGGTTACCGCTTTGGGTGCTGATCTTCACCTCGTCTGCGAACTTCAGGGAAGTTATCTCACCGCATTTACATAATCAAACCCACCCCGCTCTGCTTCAGAGACACTCTCTGATCCCACTTCCGGATCCTGCTATTCCTTCCCCTACGCTCTCCCTGGGCCTTGGCCTGCCCTCTCCGCTACGCTAAGTACGTACTTGAACCTTCCTTTTCCTGAGTGCCCCTCAGACTTCTCTCCTTTCCGCTAACCCCCTTTTCTCTTGCTTCTTTACCCCCTCCCTCTACCCCTAATCTAACCGCCCCTTTCTTGTCCCTATCCTGGGGCTTACCTTCCCTTCCGCCTCCCTGTCTCTTCCTGACTGCTCTGCAACCCCCCCCCCGGCCCCCGCTACGCTTCAGGAGCTTCACCTCCGGCATCAAGGGTAAGTGTAACACCTTCTTATCTGTAATCTACTGTTGCTTCCCCGGTGTGGGCCCCTCTGGTGACCCATTCCCCTTTATTCTCCCTTGCTTCGCCATTTCCGGCTTCATCCGCCGACGCGTAGCGCCCCGATTAACGCCCCGCTTTAGGGTGTCCGCGTTTACGCGTGGACACATTTTATAACAAAAAAATATTATGAATGAACTGGCTAGCATAAGGGTCTGTGACATCTAATAAATTCTAAAAAATATTAATGAAAATTAATGCAGTAAAATTACTTAAATAATATCAATGAAGTATTAATGAAATGTTGCGTACTTGCTGATGTGTATACCTTTTGGCGTTTAATCAACCCTTATACTTAACATTTTAAACTGTAAGTTTTTGTTAAGGAGATTTTTGTACCTTTTGGATAGATTTTCCTTTTTGTCTATTTTGTAAAGTTACATATCTGCTTTACAGATTTTTTTAAAATTTAGAGTAAGCAATACTATCATTATAACCTGATAAGGTGTTAAGTCGGAACCGTAACTACCACTGGAGAGATCTTTTTAAAGAATGATTATAGTTGCGGTCCCCAAACCATCCTCAATAACAATTTTTTTGAAAAAGCGTTTTGAATAAAATAGGAAGTTATTTGTATGTAAATAGCAAAATTAAACTGCGATTTCAGTACTTCCTTTCAAGAGGAGTAAGAAAAATAAACTGCGAATACAGTACTTTTCCCTAAAAGGCAAAGAGACAAAGATTTTGAATCGAACGACAATTCATTGATGTAAATCGGTTCACTCATTGATAATTCTAACGATTGCAGTACTTCCTCTTAGTAGGAGTAAGAGCATGATGGCACTTCACAGCCACGTAGAGGAGCTTTAACCGCTTCTTCGTGCTAATTTTATCAAAATCGGACAGGGTTATAGAAATATTGGTAATAGTTTTAGTAGAAAGGGCCTTATTTGGGTGGGGCAAACTCCCCTCCTTATGAGGCACAGCGTCGAGACTTTTAAAGTGCAAATCTGTACAAAATTTCGATTCGAATGACACTTCATTCATGAAAATCGGTTCACATGTAATTAACGCCACAATTACCAATATTCTGGTATTATGTACAGTGCCTCACAAAAGTTTTCATACACCCAGGTAAAAAGAATTAATATAATTAATTTGGAAATTAATAAATTGAGAAAAATGTAATTTTAGTATTCTCGATGAAGAATCCATTTCGAAGAGTTTCATTTGCTGAAACTTTAAGCCGCTAGTGAATGAAACAAGAACAAAAATTAACCATTTTTACCTCACTAAAGTTACCATACATTATTGAACTATATTGATTAATTGATATTGATTAATATTGATCTATCAATATTTTATTTTCGTGTGATTCGCCAAAATGGTTAAATGTGAGAGCAAGGAGGCCCTATATAAGTCTAGAGAGTCGTCAACATGGTTATATGTCAGTGTAAGGAGGCCCTACTTAAGTCTAGATAGTCGCCATGGTTAGATTAATTGTAAGGTGGTACTTTTTAAGTCTTGCGAGTCGGCAACATTGGTAAATGTGAATGTAAAAAGGTCCTGTATAAGTCTAGTGCAGGGGTCGGCAACCTATTTTAAGTAGAGAGCCATTTCTCCTTAAATAATTTTAATAAATCTTACCAAGAGCCGCAAGGATGATAGTGTAAACAAACTGTAGATCATTTGTATTTTCACAAATTATGATTTTATGATATTCAATAACATTTAAATGTTTTATACATTTATTTTTACATATTACAAAGTAAATAAACAAATAAATAATAATTAAACCTGTGTTTGAATGAAAACGGCGGCAGTCCTATATATTACGTACTGTATTTTAATATAATTCTATTCAATTTCTAACCAATCACATTTAAAATTCTTTTTGAAAAAATATCTTTACTTTAATAAATGAAATTTTCATTTGTTTCAATAAAATTATAATATATAATATATTTTGGACAGGCTGAAGAGCCATACAATTTGGATAAAAGAGCCTCATGCGGCTCGCGAGCCGCGGGTTGCCGACCCCCTGGTTTAGTGGGTTCTCAATATGGTTCAATATGCGTCTAAGGTACTCCTGTATAATTCTAGTGGATCGTCAACATGGTTATATTTGAGTGTAAGGAGGCCCTACATAAGTCCAGAGAGTCGTCCACTTGGTTAAATGTGAATGGTAAGGAGGTCCTATAAAGTATAGAAAGTCGTCTACGTTACGGTAGTAACAAATATAAAGCATAAAGCAATAGAAAAGCTGTAATTATAACTGTTAGTTGTGTCAGACTCCGACCTTTTATTTGCCATTCGCAACTACTGTAATAATCCTTTGAGCGCTGCAGTTTTTGCAACTAATTTTATTTATTTTTGCCGATTTTTTTAAGCAGACAAGCAATTGACTGATTGGAAAGGGTTATAAAAAAAGAAGTTATGTTTAAACATACAATTTATCATAAATAAAATACATTTCTTACAATAAAATATACACACTCTCCGAGTTTATTTACATGGAGAAAAGTGATAAGAAAATGTAATTACATTGTAAAATTAATAATGAAAGATTTATTAAATCAAATCACTCTAAAGTTTAGAGTCTAAAATAAGGATTTCTAATGTAAGTACATACATAAACATCACAAATATGAGTTAAGGAAGATTTTCATTATTAATATTTCTATATCAATGTCACAATAAAATTGTTTTAAAATAAATCCAGTGCCA
This sequence comes from Rhodnius prolixus, assembly GCF_049639745.1. Lineage (NCBI taxonomy): Eukaryota > Metazoa > Arthropoda > Insecta > Hemiptera > Reduviidae > Rhodnius > Rhodnius prolixus. The sequence goes on along the minus strand of NW_027411583.1, from coordinate 3,533,202 downwards.
TCTATTAGATGCCTCAATTCGTAATTTTATTATAAAGTGGTTAGTTCCTGAATAGGTTTTCTCTATTGTAGAGGTGTATAATTGTAGAATAACACTTTATCTTCAGGTTTGGTCATACACTTGTAACGTTAAAACTGTCTCATTCGTATCTGAAAATGATAAAAATAATTTATTGTAACTTGCTTAATAAATATTAATAAACATCTTGATTATATTCTTATCCTGTCTATAGATGGCTGTTTTTTAGCCAAATTAAAAAAACAAAAAATTTTTACTTTATAAATTACTTAATTTTATTTTATAAAATTTACTTCTAACCATCATTTTTGCTTTTAACACTAACCAATTTTTTGTTTAAACAGGCGGGCATTAATAAATGCTTTTGTTTTTTTAAATGCTAGTAATGTTTGTTTATGGACAGCACTCTATGAGTGCGTTCCACTAAACGGCCACAACGACCACGCTCACGACCGCGGTTTTGGCCGTTCCACTTGCTTGCGAGCGTTGCGATCGAAAACCCAAGTGGAATGGACTGTGGGCGTTTTAACCGTTCATGTAAACATTACATATGGCGGCCTCGAAAATAAGTTAGAAGCTTGAAGTGGTTATTTTTTAATTTTAACCCCGTTTATAAGCAGTTATGATAAACTTTATTAATTATTGGTAAAGTTGACTTCTATTAAAAGAATATATATAATTCAATTTTTTTTATTACATTTTAGTGGAGTATTTATAAAATTTACGTTTAAATAAAATTAAAATGTCTTTTGTGGCAACAGTTGGATATTTATTAATAATGCTTTAGAAAGTTCTTTATCTAGTTCCGATTAGAGTGGAATGCAATTTTACAAAATCGCAATGATGAAAAGCGAAAACTTAGGCCACGTATTATTAGCTATCAGTGTAATTGATCTTTATTCAGATGAAGATTTCAAAAGTTATCTCAGGTAAATGATTTTGTGTTATTCAGTGATTTAGTATGTAAAGAGATAAGTAATTATTTATTTATTTATTGTAGACTTTCGAGAAACACATTCTATTATTTACATGAAATAATACTTTCATTTATACGAGATAATTTTTTCGGTCGCCATATTTTCTTTCAAAAATTGCGCCACATTTCTGAACGCCCATTTCGACCCAGCTCTATAGATGGGGCGTTGTGGGCTTCGCGTGAGCGAAAATAGTGACGTCATTAGTGACGTTTTCGCCACGACCACAACGACCGCGGTCGCCAAGTGGAACGCCTGAAGGTATGTTTTGGTCGCTGTGGTCGCTTAGTGGAACGCACCCTATATAACTGATTCACTTTCAACAGAAGATAATTCTTTGTATACTATCACCAGAATAATCCTGAAATACAATAATCCTTCTCAAAATCTCCGACAGAATGAAGGCGAATGAGCCAAATCGATAAGACCTCTCACGTACAGGACATCACCAAAGTACTAGATCTTCCTAGATTCCACCTCCACTTTCTCTTTTTCCCAACATTGTACCCTTCAAAAAACTAAACTTACGAATGATACTTAGCGAAGGGGACAGGAAAAAAAAAAAATCAATCAGACGTTTGGTTTAGCGCCCCTACGAGCCTTTAATTCTAAGGAGTTTCAAAGTTGTGCAGGAATAACAAATTTTAGAGATGTATTCTTAAAAAGAGGTTGGGAGCATACGCGCTGCTCATTACTAAGTAATTTTAAATTATATAAAAGTAATAAATGAAATGCTAAATAAATGTAATACAATTAGAGGATGAAATTAAGAAGAAAAAAATAGTTTTTAGTTAGAAAAGTTTTTTTTTCTAATTCCCTAAAATACCATAACTTCGACAAAATCCACACCTTTTACAGTACAACATACTATCATGGAAAATTTTACCAGTAATAACACCAAGTATAGATGTAAGAACACATCGTATCAGATAATATTTTGATGGGAATTTCCAATTTTTATGAAAAGAATTATATAACCACTTTTACCAAGGAAAGTCTAGAAGAAAAAATAACTATACAAAAATAATAAATAGATATTACCTCTTAAAAAATGGTTATCTCAAACCAGATTAGTTTTTCTCTCAAGAAAAATTAACATGAACTTTAAACTTTTCATTTAAAGAAAAGCCTTTTTCATCTATCCCAATAGTGACACGAATCTTTTCAATGTTGTAAAAGAAGTCCTGGAAAGTGATTTCCAAATTATTTTATACCCTAATAGTAACAAAGGAACCTTTTAATAAACTAAGACAGAAGTTCCATTAAATATACAATATTTTCATAGAAATTATTGCTTAACATGCACTGGATAATTCCTAAAGTCTATAAAAAATGTATTAGAAAATAGAGCTTAGGAGAGAGCTTACTACGTGCACTTTTCATAATTGTGGTAATTAAAATAAAGAGAAAAAAGAATTAAATCAGATTTTTGGTTTATTAAACATTAGCTGGCCTTAAAATTATTTGTAAATGCAAATTTAAACTGATAATTGCCCAAAATTTTATTTAAGGGCAACCTGAATCCATTAAAGTCCACTAACAACTTCCACTTTATTCACATAAAGTACCATTTATCAGCAATTACTCCAAAAACTTGGAAGTAGGTTGTCCTTAATCTAACTATAAAAAAAGAAGGCGGAAAGTAGCCTAAATTGAACGTTATAGCTTCAGTATGATTGGCTAAAATCTTCGAAAACCACTTCCTCTTACTAGAATTCTCAAAATCATAATTGGACCAATCTTGTTGATAACTCAGTAAAACTTGATTGCTCTTAAACCAACTATAATTAAAGAAGGTGACAATATATGTTGTACTGGTAAACTGAAAGTGTTTCAGAAAATTTGGATCAATCTGAATTCATTTTTCAATTCTAATATTACATTTTGGGACATGACAAAACTCCATATATTAAAGTAACCGAAGATTTTATTTTATTCAAGTATTTTATCAAATATAACATTCATTTTTACTGAAAACTTGAGAGAATTGATTTTGAAAGCATATGTACATATAATTTAAGAAATCATAAATATAACAGAATCATAAATAAATCATAACGGAGGAAGTATTTAATTACGAAAACAGAGTTCTAGTTAATATCCATTCATAGAAATTACTGCAAAATACAGCGTAAGAGAGAGCTTACTTCGTGTACCAACCAACCAAAATTCATTGCAGTCCCCTAAAAAGTTCTACATTATTCACAATTTACCAGCAGTTTTTCTAAAAACTAGCTCTGACCAAAGATTAAATTTGATTGTACATTAAGTAATTTTTAAATCAAAAAGGTGAAATACAGTTAAAATTGAACGTTCCAAGTTTAGTATGAGCAACTTAAAATCATCTTAAAACTACTTTCTCTTACTACAATTATTATAATTATAATTGGACAAATCTTCTTGATAACTCAGAATGTTTATTAAAGCTTTGGCTGCTCTTAAAATATCAATAAATAAAGAAGGTGGTATAATATTGTTAACTGAATGTGTTTTAGAACATTAGGATCCATCTGAATTTATTTATATTTAGGGCCCATGACTATATACTGTAGTAGTAAATTGCACGTATTTTATCTTATAAAACATTAATTTTTGTTGGAAACGTTTAGAGAGTTGATTTTTCAGGTATAGCTCATACATAGAATTAAATAAATATATATTTCTTCAAAATTCATGATTAGTTTTTAAATTTTGCTGCCTTCTAGAACTTACTATAAGATTTTGGTAAACCATACAATTCGTTGATATTTTTTAATAAAAAGAAATGCCTGTAATTCAATGTTAGAAGAATTTTAGCTTTTTTACTATTATTACAATTATAATTCACAAATTTATCTTTGCTTATAAGCTTAGTTTGATCTTACTTGTTGGGTAAGAAGATTATACAGAAATTAAACAGTAATAAACTATCTTCTTTTTTACGGCAACTTTTTACAAGTATGATAATATTTAACTAATTTACAAAGATTTCTACAGAATTCACACAGAATAACTTTATTTTTTAATAAACTGCTGTATGTTCACGTAGGAGATGGCAAATCACATAATTGATGGTATTTTGAACGAAATGAGATCCCAGATTCAAATAATTTGTAGGTACATTAATCTTTAGGATTCTAGGTAGTATATCATTATTAAAATACATTAATTTGATCTAAAATTGTTATTTTGATAAATATTGATCAATCAGAAACGAAAATATTGTATTAATATGTTGAGTATTGATTGGTTTTTGAGCTACTATGGTGAACTGAACGTCAATCTAGGGTCTAAACGGCCCTTAAGTATGATATAACTTGTTTAAAGCAGGCACATAACATAAACAGAAGTTAAATTTTATTATTATTTTTTTAATAATAATCAATAGAAAGGAAATTTATTGAATGCACTTACGGGAAAAAGGAAGATTGGGTAAAGGTTGATTTAAGTTATTTATAACATGGCTCGAAGGTAAAACTTCTCACCTTCTTCTACAATTAACTATTATTCTTAAAATGATGTAAAATTCAATAATAAAGCGTAAATGAACAGTTAATGCGAGCTAAAATTTCAATATTTATGAATATTGACTTAACTAGGGTTTCCACTCTAAGGCTTACATATGAAACAATTTCAACACAAGATTAAGATCCTTACCACTACTGTAAAATTACAGGCAATGAAGATTTTGCAAAAATATTAACTTATAAAAGAAAATTATCGCGTAGGTTCGTGGAAATTTTCCACGTACAAGAATAGGTAATAGGTTAAGTACTTTTTACGGATTTTCTTAAAAACAGTTTCAAAGATTTTGTTTAAACTTTGTGTACTTTTTATTTAAGCCGTATTACATAAATTTTACTGAAAACCGTTCTCTGAAAACTTATTTTGAGACCACTTTCTCAGTACAACTTCAGCCCTAGGTCACACTCGTAAACTAGCATTTAAATAAAATTTTGAGTTTTACCCTTAACTTATTATTAAACTTTACCTATTATTTAATAAAAGTTCTAAATTTGAAGAAAATCTATCGAGCAGATTTTCAAAAATTAGCCAAAGAAGGTCAGAAGTATAAGTAGGTGCTCATTTTTGCCTTAAAAAACTATTTCTAATGGAAAATAAAGTTTTAACTACTTAATTCAACTTGATAATTTAATATTCTTTCATTTTTTAAGAGAAAAAAATTAGTATTATTAATTTTTAACTGGAAGTACTTTTTGTATTCTTCCGCAAAACCATGTGCTTTTGAGTGACGTCATAAAGTAGTCCCAAATTATTTATTTAAAAAAAACCTTTAAAACTATTAATAGTGTGGGAAAATCATTTTTTTATCTAAATTAACTTGTTATTAATCCATTTTAAATAGAATTATGCTTAAATTTGATTTTATAAAAAATCCAAGTTCAAATATGGCGACTAACGGATTTTTGCAGTCAGTTGCCATTGGGCTCCCGACCAGTCAACATCTATGCTGTTCACGTAAGTAAGATTTTATTATTTATTTAATTAAATTCAATCAAATTTTTATTAAAATTAATAAAGTGATACAACTATCTTAAATTTACGGAGTATTAGATATTTTTTTACTAAAAAATTAAAAGAATTGAATTAGCACGTGGTCGACCAATGAATCTTGCATGCCTGGACAAGCAATAATTCTTATTTCTTTAATTATTTTTCTATTTCACTTAATTAATTTTTACATTTTAACATGAAATTAATTTTTATTATTATTTTAAATATTATTTTTACTAAGAAATTGAAAAAATTGAATTAGCATGCATGTGGTCGACCAACGAATCTTGCATGCCTGGACAAGCAATGATTCTTATTGCTTTAATTATTTTTCTATTTCACTTTAATTTTTACATTTTGACGTGTAATTAATATTTATTCTAATTTTAAATTTAGTTATTTATTTTTTTGTTGTAACTTAACTCTTGAAATAGCTTTAGACCTTGGGACGTTTCTTAACAACTTCACTAAAACATACAATACTCCGAATTGTGAAGCAAGTCACCCTGAACGTGCGACTGTCTTTACCCACCTTGAACTGAATACGCAGTGGTTAACTAAATTTTGGAAAAAAACAAGTAAGTAATAATATTTATTATTTTATTCAATAAGAACTGCAAATTAAATTTTTTTAATAGAAATTCAAATAGTTTAAAATAAAATTGAAATAAATTAAGGATTCAAATGAAACATGCTACAATCTACAATTGATTGGATTTTGGAATAATATTAAAGCGCAAAATAAGAAAGGCAACCTTCACTTTGGTGTTAAGCACTGAATAAAAAGAAAGATAAATAGAAAGAAAGAAAACACTAAGCGAATTTATATGATTCCTATGGCTAGTCAATTACATCATAAAAAAAAATTTGTAAGCTATGGAAAGATCCATCAATTTCTATTTAAAACAACTGGAGGGCATTTCATTTCCCTAAAAAGATTTCTTATGTTCTTAAATATAATATACTAGACTGAAGGAAATTAAAATATTATTCAAGATTTATGACAAATTTTATTATAATAATTCTTCCATTACACTTCGATACAGAAAATATTAAAACGTTCTCAATTATTGAAAACAATATCTAGATTTTAAGTTTGTACAATGCATTAATAAGGAAAGATAATCGTTAACCTTATAGTTATTGCGATAATCGGTAGGTAATTTTTGGGGAGCGAAATCTGATCTCTACCTCCTCGAGGTGCTCCCTGGGCAACTACTCCCGGGAGTAGGCTAACAGAGACAGTACACTTTTTAAAGCTCAAATGTAGCTTCAATTAACACTTACTTCTACAAATTATCTAGTATAATCTTTCGCTTCAATGTTAATTATAATTCCACTTATTTTACATGTTCATATTTAATTAATATGGTGTAACTAATAGCATGATAATATTGCATGAGAAAATTAAATCATTTCACTAATTGCATGTTCACTACTCACCTAAATGAATACTTGGAATTATAATTATTTAAAACATTTTAGTGGCCACTAACAATGTTTTTACTCCGTTTTTTAAGACTAAATGTGAATCAAATATACCGACCAATTAATTATTGTGTTAGATTTATCTCGGATACACGTCTTGCACAACACATCGTGACAAAAAACACTGGCTCCGACTTTATACATTACACGTTTCTTTGTTTTAAAATCTTTTGTTTCTTGGTTGATTTGTTTAATTTCAGGCTGGGGTTTCAGTTGCTAATCGACTTCTTCTTGATTCTTGAATTTCGATTTCTTTGTTGGTTTTGCAAACTCTATTTTCTTCAAGTCTGTATCTTTTAAGCCCAATTACCCACTAGACCAATCAGAAAAAACTATATCTTAGGAATTTCAATGAATGACTAAAATATCTAGTTTGTAAGCAAACTTACTTTGTAACCAAAGTTAAGCTTATTTGTAAATTGGGCTTGTGTGCCCCTGCCATATAAGAAGAAACTATCTTCGGAATTTCAATGGATGGCTAAAATATCTAGTATGTAAGTTAGGTTAAGCTTAGTTGTAAGTTGGGCAAGTGTGCCCCTGCCATATGTAAAGAAACCATATCTTAGGAATTTCAAAGGATGGCTGAAGTATCTAGTTTAAAAGTTAGGTTAAGCTTAGTTGTAAGTTGGGCAAGTGTGCCCCTGCCATATAAGAAGAAACCATATCTAAGGAATTTCAAAGGATGGCTAAAGTATCTAGTTTGTAAGTTAGGTTAAGCTTAGTTGTAAGTTGAGCAAGTGTGCCCCGGCCATATAAGAAGAAACCATATCTTAAGAATTTCAATGGATGGCTAATGTATCTAGTTTGTAAGTTAGGTTAAGCTTAGTTGTGAGTTGTGCAAGTGTGCCCCTGCCATACATGAAGAAACCATACCTTAGGAATTTCAAAGGATGGCTAAAGTATCTAGTTTGTAAGATAGGTTAAGCTTAGTTGTAAGTTGGGCAAGTGGGCCCCTACCATATATGAAGAAACCATATCTTAAGAATTTCAAAGGATGGCTAAAATATCTAGTTTGTAAGTTAGGTTAAGCTTAGTTGTAAGTTGGGCAAGTGTGCCCCTGCCATATATGAAGAAACCATATCTTAGGATTTCAATAGTTGGCTAAAGTATCTAGTTTGTAAGTTAGGTTAAGCTTAGTTGTAAGTTGGGCAAGTGTGCCCCTGCCATATATGAAGAAACCATATCTTAGGAATTTCAAAGGATGGCTAAAGTATCTAGTTTGTAAGTTAGGTTAAGCTTAATTGTAAGTTGGGCAAGTGTGCCCCTGCTATATAAGAAGAAACAATATCTTAGGAATTTCAAAAGATGCCTAAAGTATCTAGTTTGTAAGTTAGGTTAAGCTTAGTTGTAAGTTGGGCAAGTGTGCCCCTGCCATATATAAAGAAACCATATCTTAGGAATTTCAAAGGTTGGTTAAAGTATCTAGTTTGTAAGTTAGGTTAAGATTAGTTGTAAGTTGGGGAAGTGGGCCCCTGCCATATATGAAGAAACCATATCTTAGGAATTTCAAAGGATGGCTAAAACATCTAGTTTATAAGTTAGGTTAAGCTTAGTTGTAAGTAGGGCAAGTGTGCCCCTGCCATATATGAAGAAACCATATCTTAGGAATTTCAAAGGATGGCTAAACTATCTACTTTGTAAGTTAGGTTATGCTTAGTTGTAGGTTGGGTAAGTGTGCCCCTGCCATATATGGAGAAACCATATCTTAGGAATTGTAATAGATGGCTAAAGTATCTAGTTTGTAAGTTAGGTTAAGCTTAGTTGTAAGTTGGGCAAGTGTGCCCCTGCCATATATGAAGAAACCATATCTTAAGAATTTCAAAGGATGGCTAAACTATCTAGTTTGTAAGTTAGGTTAAGCTTAGTTGTAAGTTGGGCAAGTGTGCCCCTGCCATATAAGAAGAAACCATATCGTAGGAATTTCAAACGATGGCTAAAGTATCTAGTTTGTAAGTTAGGTTAACCTTAGTTGTAAGTTGGGCAAGTGTGCACCTGCCATATATGAAGAAACCATATCTTAGGAATTTTAAAGGATGGCTAAAGTATCTAGTTTGTAAGTTAGGTTAAGCTTAATTGTAAGTTGGGCAAGTGTGCCCCTCCCATTTAAGAAGAAACCATATCTTAGGAATTTCAATGGATGGCTAATGTATCTAGTTTGTAAGTTAGGTTAAGCTTAGTTGTAAGTTGGGCAAGTGTGCCCCTGCCATATATGAAGAAACCATAACTTAGGAATTTCAAAGGATGGCTCAAGTATCTAGTTTGTAAGTTAGGTTAAGCTTAGTTGTAAGTTGGGCAAGTGGGCCCCTGCCATATATGAAGAAACCATATCTTAGGAATTTCAAGGGATAGCTAAAATATCTTGTTTGTAAGTTAGGTTAAGCTTAGTTGTAAGTTGGGCAAGTGGGCCCCTGCCATATTTGAAGAAACCATATCTTAGGAATTTCAAAGAATGGCTAAAATATCTAGTTTGTAAGTTAGGTTAAGCTTAGTTGTAAGTTGGGCAAGTGTGCCCCTGCCATATATGAAGAAACCATATCTTAAGAATTTCAAAGGATGGCTAAACTATCTAGTTTGTAAGTTAGGTTAAGCTTAGTTGTAAGTTGGGTAAGTGTGCCCCTGCCATATATGAAGAAACCATATCTTAGGAATTTCAAACGATGGCTAAAGTATTTAGTTTGTAAGTTAGGTTAAGCTTAGTTGTAAGTTGGGCAAGTGGGCCCCTGCCATATATGAGGAATTTCAAAGGATGGCTAAACTATCTAATTTGTAAGTTAGGTTAAGGTTAGTTGTAGGTTGGGTAAGTGTGCCCCGGCCATATATGAAGAAACCATATCTTAGGAATTTCAATAGTTGGCTAAAGTATCTAGTTTGCAAGTTAGGTTAAGCTTAGTTGTAAGTTGGGCAAGTGTGCCTTTGCCATTTAAGAAGAAACCATATCTTAAAAATTTCAATGGATGGCTAATGTATCTAGTTTTTAAGTTAGGTTAAGCTTAGTTGTAAGTTGGGAAAGGGTGCCCCTGCCATATAAGAAGAAACCATATCTTAGGAATTTCAAAGGGTGGCTAAAGTATCTAGTTTATAAGTTAGCTTAAGCTTAGTTTTAAGCTGGGCAAGTGAGCTCCTGCCATATAAGAAAAGACCATATCTTAAAAATTTCAAAGGATGGCTAAAGTATCAAGTTTGTAAGTTTGGTTAAGCTTAGTTGTAAGTTGGGCAAGTGGGCCCCTGCCATATATAAAGAAACCATATCTTAGGAATTTCAAAGGATGGCTAAAATATCTAGTTTATAAGTTAGGTTAAGCTTAGTTGTAAGTTGGGCAAGTGTGCCCCTGCCATATATGAAGAAACCATATCTTAGGAATTTTCAAGGATGGCTAAACTATCTAGTTTGTAAGTTAGGTTAAGCTTAGTTGTAGGTTGGGTATGTGTGCCCCTACCATATATGAAGAAACCATTTCTTAGGAATTGCAATAGATAGCTAAAGTATCTAGTTTGTAAGTTAGGTTAAGCTTAGTTGTAAGTTGGGCAAGTGTACCCCAGCCATATATGAAGAAACCATATCTTAGGAATTTCAAAGGATGGGTAAAGTATCTAGTTTGTAAGTTAGGTTAAGCTTAGTTGTAAGTTGGGCAAGTGTGCCCCTGCCATATATGAAGAAACCATATCTTAGGAATTTCAAAGGATGGCTAAAGTATCTAGTTTGTAAGTTAGGTTAAGCTTAATTGTAAGTTGGGCAAGTGTGCCCCTGCTATATAAGAAGAAACAATATCTTAGGAATTTCAAAAGATGCCTAAAGTATCTAGTTTGTAAGTTAGGTTAAGCTTAGTTGTAAGTTGGGCAAGTGTGCCCCTGCCATATATAAAGAAACCATATCTTAGGAATTTCAAAGGTTGGTTAAAGTATCTAGTTTGTAAGTTAGGTTAAGATTAGTTGTAAGTTGGGGAAGTGGGCCCCTGCCATATATGAAGAAACCATATCTTAGGAATTTCAAAGGATGGCTAAAACATCTAGTTTATAAGTTAGGTTAAGCTTAGTTGTAAGTAGGGCAAGTGTGCCCCTGCCATATATGAAGAAACCATATCTTAGGAATTTCAAAGGATGGCTAAAATATCTAGTTTGTAAGTTAGGTTAAGCTTAGTTGTAAGTTGGGAAAGTGAGCCCATGACATATAAGAAAAGACGATATCTTCAAAATTTTCTAAGGATGGCTAAAGTATCTAGTTTGTAAGTTAGGTTAAGCTTAGTTGTAAGTTGGGCAAGTGTGCCCCTGCCATATATGAAAAAACCATATCTTAGGAATTTCAAAGGATGGCTAATGTATCTAGTTTGTAAGTTAGGTTAAGCTTAGTTGTAAGTTGGGCAAGTGTACCCCAGCCATATATGAAGAAACCATATCTTAGGAATTTCAAAGGATGGCTAAAGTATCTAGTTTGTAAGTTAGGTTAAGCTTAGTTGTAAGTTGGGCAAGTGTGCCCCTGCCATTTAAGAAGAAACCATATCTTAGGAATTTCAATGGGTGGCTAATGTATCTAGTTTTTAAGTTAGGTTAAGCTTAGTTGTAAGTTGGGAAAGGGTGCCTCTGCCGTATAAGAAGAAACCATATCTTAGGAATTTCAAAGGGTGGCTAAAGTATCTAGTTTATAAGTTAGCTTAAGCTTAGTTTTAAGCTGGGCAAGTGTGCCCCTGCCATATATGAAGAAACCGTATCTCAGGAATTTTAAAGGATGGCTAAACTATCTAGTTTGTAAGTTAGGTTAAGCTTAGTTGTAGGTTGGGTAAGTGTGCCCCTGCCATATATCAAGAAACCATATCTTGGGAATTGCAATAGATAGCTAAAGTATGTAGTTTAAAAGTTAGGTTAAGCTTAGTTGTAAGTTGGGCAAGTGGGTCCCTGCCATATTTGAAGAAACCATATCTTAGGAATTTCAAAGGATGGCTAAAATATCTAGTATGTAAGGTAGGTTAAGCTTAGTTGTAAGTTGGGTAAGTGTGCCCCTGCCATATATGAAAAAAACATATCTTAGGAATTTCAAAGGATGGCTAAAGTATCTAGTTTAAAAGTTAGGTTAAGCTTAGTTGTAAGTTGGGCAAGTGGGCCCCTGCCATATTTGAAGAAACCATATCTTAGGAATTTCAAAGGATGGCTAAAATATCTAGTATGTAAGTTAGGTTAAGCTTAGTTGTAAGTTGGGTAAGTGTGCCCCTGCCATATATGAAAAAAACATATCTTAGGAATTTCAAAGGATGGCTAAAGTATCTAGTTTGTAAGTTAGGTTAAGCTTAGTTGTAAGTTGGGCAAGTGGGCCCCTGCCATATATGAAGAAACCATATCTTAGGAATTTCAAAGGATGGCTAAACTATCTAATTTGTAAGTTAGGTTAAGCTTAGTTGTAGGTTGGGTAAGTGTGCCCCTGCCATATATGAAGAAACCATATCTTAGGAATTTCAAAGGATGACTAAACTATCTAGTTTGTAAGTTAGGTTAAGCTTAGTTGTAAGTTGGGTAAGTGTGCCCCTGCCATATATGAAGAAACGATATCTTAGGAATTTCAATGGATGGCGAAAATATCTAGTTTGTAAGTTAGGTTAAGCTTAGTTGTAAGTTGGGCAAGTGTGCCCCTGCCATATATGAAGAAACCTTATCTTGGGAATTTCAAAGGATGGCTAAAATATCTAGTTTGTAAGTTAGGTTAAGCTTAGTTGTAAGTTGGGCAAGTGAGCCCCTGCCATATCAGAAGAAACTATATCTTAGCAATTTCAATGGATGAACAAGTTATCTAGTTTATAAGTTAGGTTAAGCTTAGTTGTTAGTTGGGTAAGCAAGCCCCAGCTATATAAGAAGAAACCATATCTTAGGAATTTCAATGGATGGTTGATGTAATTAGTTTAGAAGGTAGCTTAGTTTGAACTTAGCGAAGTGTCCGTCCTTCAGCTCAGAAGAAAACCATATTTTTGGAACCTCAGTAGTGGATCTCAATGTAGTTGATAAGTAGTATTTTAAGGAAATGGTTTGGAACAAATGGTTTAATTAGTTACATACTGACTATAATAATAATTTCAATGCTCGTCATCTAATAAATACACAACCTAAACTAATTTAAGTGAACACTTCAATTTTTTTTTGTAGACTGTTGAAGTGCTCTTGAAGTATTGATGGATGTATAAGTTTTAATTGTACTCGTATTTTTTTTTTCTACACTTAGCATTATTGGTGCATTTAAGTGGCTTTTTTTCCTTTGGAACAGATATAGTATATTTCCTGGCAATATATTTTAATTAAATAATCTTCGTCTTAATCTTAAAAAGAAGGTTGTATTTAGGTACAAGAGTGACATTGATTAGAAGAAGAAAACGGTTGAACAGGTTGAAAGCGTACGCTGGTTTCTGAGAAACTTGTCGGGATCGTTTCATTTCAAATTCGTCTAAGGGTAGGAGATCTCTTTTAATTATTATTGATAGCGTTCTCAAAGCAGTCTTATTGTTTCTACATTATTTGCTTTGCAGTCAGTGGGAAATTTTTAGGACTTTTATTTTTAATAATTGTTTCGCTTACTTTTACAAATTTCGATTGTAATCTTGCATTTTTATAATAATTATAATTCCACTTATTTTACATTTCCATATTTAATTTATATGGTGTAACTAATAGCATGATAATAGTGCATGAAGAAACTAAATCATTTTACTGATTGCATGTTCGCTACTCACCTATACGAATACTTGGAATTATAATTATTTAAAACATTTTAGTGGCCACTAACAATGTTTTTACTCGGTTTTTTAAGAGCAACTGTGAATCAATTTACACAGACTAATTAATTATTTTAGTAGATTTATTTTAGATACACATTCTGCACACTTCGTGCCAAAAAGAAACACTAGCTCCGATTTTACCCATCACACGTTTCAGTTTTTTTTAATTTGTTATTTCTTGGTAGATTGTTTAGTTTCAGGCTGGGGCTTTTGTTGTTAATAATTGTCTTCTTCTTGTTTGTTGAATTTCGTTTTCTTTGTTGGTTTTGCAGACTTGGTTTTCTTCAAGTCTGTATCTTTTTGTAAGCCCAATTACCCACCAGTCCGAAAACCCTTTTTTTCCGAACGCCTTTCTAATAATTCCCCTATTTCCCTAATTGCCCCATCCTATACATAACCTAGAAATCTAGGTTTAACTCATTCTAGTCATTGGTCTATGCAGACAGATCTCCCTGTATATCCCTCAATCACTAAACGATATTCTTACCCTATTCCCTTTTCCTCCAATTTTATCCCAATCCAGTTTTCAAACTCCATTGTATGGAGTTCTACGTATCCCTATGCCTGCTTAAATGACCAACTAGAATGCGGATGTGGGTAGAAAGGCGTTCTTTGGGGAGCGAAAACTGATCTCTACCTCCTCGAGGTGCTCCCTGGGCAACTACTCCCGAGAGTAGGCTAACAGAGACAGTACACGTTTCAAACCTCAAATGTAGCTTCAATTAAAATTTTTTCCAAATTTAATTAAACTTTAAATATACAAAGATGTTCATTAATGACTACAAACAATAAATTGTGTTATCTGGTACAGAATCGCGAACGGTTGAAATATAGTATATCTAAATTTGCTAACAAAAAATAAACTTCACTTCGAGCATGAAATAAAACTAATAAGATCTCGACAAGTTAATTCTTCCACTCAAACAAGCGGCCTTAATTCTTTCAACTTTTTTCTGTATCAATGTCTTCTTTTAACTTAAATTTACCGTTTATTTTTTATGATCGAAACTTAAATTAACTAGCGAAAAATTTATTGCCAGCTAAATGTACAATTTCTGTAGTAATCCAGGAATCAGGGTCCTTTTTAAAACAATAATGGTTTATTTACAAACACAAGTAAAACTAATAAACAGAAAAATATGTACATAGCGATACTTCATGACAGAATAAACATTCTGACCTGACACAATTAAAAAAGGCCTTTTCTTAGTTTAAGTGTAGTTCATTTAGTGACGTTTCACTAAAATAACTTTATAGTTTACCTAACAAATTAAACTATTCATGTTCCAAATAATTAGTTATAAGTATAGTTAAGATAATTATTAAGATCAAGAATAATGAAGAACGTGTAATGATAATGAAGATGTTGGGAAACCAAAAAATTTAAATGCTACTTAGTTATAAGTTAGTTTTAAGTAACGCTAATCCCAAGCTGAGATGAGGAAAACCAACTTCGTTTAGTTAAGTTAGTTTTAAGAGACTAAGTTTGTACATTGTATTTAAAAAAAAAGATATCTTTTACTATTTTTCTCCCTAATCCTCTTGATATTAAGCACCAGTATGACATTAAATTTTATGACCAAAGGCAAAGCAGCTATGAAATGGAAGCCAAAAATAGTTAATACGAATTAAATAACTAAGAAGATATAGAGGTGAGCCAAATCCCGACACTCAGTGATGTGGAAGTCAAACATAGTTTTAAATTAATTAATTTAGTAAATTTGTAGCTATAAGTGTGATGCAGTGATGTGAATTTTGTGAAAAAAATTTTGCTAACATAAGTTAGTTTTAGAAAAATGCTTAAATTATTCTGTGGACTTATTATTGTTTAGTTGTTAATTAGTTATAAGATATTTAGTTACTTAGTAGGTTAGTTTTATAAGTTAGTTATAATCTTCATGAGTTGATGTGAACACCAAAAAATAATTCAAACGTAGCTAAATTAGTTAGATTACTAACTCTTAAGTAAGTATAAACCAGAAGCTGTGATGTGAAAACAGTGTAATATAATACGAAGTAATATGATTCGCACATGTACCAACTTTGAAGTCACACAGGAGAGGATAAATAGAAAAAGGAATCTAACTCTACAATATTTTTACATATGGGACATATGTTTTTAATATTCTCATCCAGGTAAAAAAAAACAAACTTAGTTTTAAGAATTAGTTTTAATGAGGCTGGGATGACGTTATGGATGAGCAAAGTGGATATGGATGAAGGAATGGAATGGAAGTCCTACAAATATTTTGGAAGTAATGGTAGATGGCTTAACGGACAATGGAGAAAAGAATATTTGATATTTGTTGAAATTGGTCCTTTCGTTGTTGCAAAATCTTAGTTTTTTTTGTTTTGTTGATTGGATCTATTGTAGTTTGTATAATCTCGCATTTGCTTTAAGTGCTATTAGTTGAATTAATACTCCTAAAAATGATTCACATGGACTTTATTAAAACAATCCTTTCCTAGTGTTCCATACCCAGTCGATAGTCAATCTTAATTGAATTATAATCAATGCTGCTCATCATTGAATATTTTGGGAAGCAGATTTTTATACTCTGATCTTATTACTATTGACCCTCTATATTTATCATTAGCATTTATGTATTTTATTATTTGTCTCATGGCACTGACTGTTAATTATTTAGGCATTTATTCCTCCTGAAACTCATCAGTGTTGATACACGTTGGAATTTCGTAAAGTTACAAGTTGATACTTGATTAAACTTTTCTTAGTGAATCTTTCCCTTGTGTATTAGAAAGTAAGAATTGAAACTGACTCTATCATAAGTGACAATAAAAACTGATAGATGGCACTAGTTTTAGTCACATTTTTAGTTGTAGTTTAGTTTAAGTAGAGCATTAGTTTAGAGTACAGATAGAATTAAGTATTAGTTATAAAAGTAGGTATAGTTTTAAGAATTAGTTATAGAAGTAGGTATATTTTTAAGAACTAGTTATAGAAATAGGTATAGTTTTAAGAATTAGTTATAGAAGTAGGTATAGTTTTAAGCACACTTAAAGGCCATCATATCAGTTTACATTCATTGAAAAAGTTCAGGTGTTGTGAGATGCAGTTTTAATAGATAACTAACCTAATTTGTTTAAAATTCTTACTTCTACATTATGTTACTAACCTGTATAAAACTAGCTCCTACCCCAACTTAGAATAGAAGATAAGTGAATTTGAAGCTAATTTCCAGACATGCAATTTTACTCTTTTATTCCTCTAAAACTATCTGCACCTTACACTTCTTTGCACGTTAATAAAAAAATAATTACTAGCTTAAATGTGACACTTAATTCTTCTAGAGTTCACTACTAATACGACATATTTTAAAAGTATGGTACCATACTACTAATATCCGGGCTAATATAAAATAAAACGGTGCGAGTTCTGATGATATTAGTCTAGGGAACGATAAAATCGGATATCCGGGTATTTAGATAATCCGTGAACGTCAAAACATTCGCCGTCCGAGTTACTTTTTTATTTTAAAGAGCTTAAAAGATTATTCGGCGCGGAGCGTGTTCGGGAAATAATTCGGTGTGGCAAACGGAACTAAATGGGTTACCGGCGTATTTCAATAGTATGTGATCTCTAGAACAATTGTATACGACATATGTCGCCAAACAATTAATTTACTGTTATTAATGTGCCAAGCAGAACTGGGTGCAAAGTATATCTATGATTTCTAAATTAGTGAAATTGCTTGTCTTACTTCGAATTGAGTGCTTCAGTCTCAAACAGTCTATTTCTCCGGTTTTATGTGTATATTATAATTTTGGTTAAACATCTATGTAGAATTTAAATTATACATAATTTCAAAAAATGTGCTCTTATTTAATACGTTCAACGTTTTGAATTTAATGTTTTAGGATAGTTTTTCTTTCTGTTGAGAGTTTAATGTTCATGGACTTGTTTTCGCTGCAGTAGATTAACAATCCATAGGGGTTAAACTCTGAATAGATGAAATCCTGTTTTTAGATTCGAAACGTGTGAAGTTAAATAAAAGTATTTTGGTTGTTAGGGTTAATGTAAATTTTAAACGTATTAGTAATCAAATATTTTGAAGCTCATGTACTTCTTTCATTTTTGTGTTTACTTTGACCTTGATCTCCGAAATCTGACTAGATTGTTAGGCGAACAGAGAGCTTCCTTTTGTTTGGTTTGTGTTCTTTGTGAATTCTCGATAGCTCTTCTTCAGACAAAAGTGGTCCATTGAAAATTAATTGTACCTTTAAAGGCAGTTACTTTCGTTTTGTAGATAGTAAATGGAAGTTAAACTGATACCTCTTGCTTATGATTCATTGATGTTCGTTGGTTCATAGATTCTTTGTAGGCTGTTATTTCTGCTATGCAGCTAGAACATGGAACTACTCCAAACCACCGCATTACGTAAATCTACGTCTTATGAAACTCCAGCCTAGCAAAAATTAGAATAGAATAATAATTAGTTTTTACGTTTACTTAGTTATAAGATGAGGAATTTTTAGCTATCATGACAGAAGAAAGCTATATGATTGGAATCCCAATGGGTGCCAGCTGAAATCAGCTCTAAGTTAACTTGGCTACAAGACAGGAGAAATGAACCATTTATGTCACATGAATCTAATATCTTTTGAATCGCAAACGTTGCCTAACCAAATTCACATTTTACGAATAATATTGGGTGAGACAGGTGTTTAGTTTATAAAGTAATGGTTTAGATTAAGCTTTAAACGTTCGCGTTTATATTTTAAGACTTCACCTGTTGGTGTTCACATCACTTGTAAGTATTTAAGTAATTTAGGAGTAAATCATATGCACCCTCAAGTTCAGACGAAAGCGAAATCTTAGGAATTTCAAAGGATGATTAAATTATTTAGTTTGTAAGTTAGGTTAAGCATAGTTATAATTTGAGGAGTATGCCCCTGCCATATCAGAAGAAACTATATCTTAGGAATTTCAATAGATGACTAAATTATCTAGTTTGTAAGTTAGGTTAAGCTTAGTTGTAAGTTGGACAGTATGCCCCGGCCATATCAGAAGAAACCATATCTTAGGAATTTCAATTGATGGCTAAAGTATCTAATTTGTAAGTTAGGTTAAGCTTAGTTGTAACTTGGGCAAGTGAGACCCTGCCATATCAGAAGAAACTATATCTTAGGAATTTTAATGGATGACTAAATTATCTAGTTTGTAAGTTAGGTTAAGCGTAGTTGTAAGTTGGGCAAGTGAGCTTCGCCATATCAGAAGAAAACATATCTTAGGAATTTCAATGGATGACTAAATTATCTAGTTTGTAAGTTAGGTTAAGCTTAGTTGTAAGTTGGGCAGTAAGCCCCAGCAATTTAAGAAGAAACCATATCTTAGGAATTTCAAAGGATGACTAAATTATGTAGTTTGTAAGTTAGGTTAAGCTTATTTGTAAGTGGGGCAAGTGAGCCCCTGCCATATTAGAAGAAACCATATCTTAGGAATTTCAATTGATGGCTAAAGTATCTAATTTGTAAGTTAGGTTAAGCTTAGTTGTAAGTTGGGCACGTGAGCCCCTGCCATATTAGAAGAAACCATATCTTAGGAATGCAATTGATGGCTAAAGTATCTAGTTTGTAAGTTAGCTTAAGCTTAGTTTTAAGCTGGGCAAGTGAGCTCCTGCCATATAAGAAAAGACCATATCTTCAAAATTTCAAAGGATGGCTAAAGTATCAAGTTTGTAAGTTAGGTTAAGCTTAGTTGTAAGTTGGGCAAGTGAGCCTCTATCATATAAGAAGAAACCATATCTTAGGAATTTCAAAGGATGACTAAATTATCTAGTTTGTAAGTTAGGTTAAGCGTAGTTGTATGTTGGGCAAGTGAGCTCCTGCCATATCAGAAGAAACCATATCTTAGGAATTTTAATGGATGAATAAGTTAGCTAGTTTATAAGTTAGGTTAAGCTTAGTTGTATGTTGGGCAAGTGAGCCCCAGCCATATAAGAAGAAACCATATCTTAGGAATTTCAAAGGATGACTAAATTATGTAGTTTGTAAGTTAGGTTAAGCTTAGTTGTAAGTTGGGCAAGTGAGCCCCTGCCATATTAGAAGAAACCATATCTTAGGAATGCAATTGATGGCTAAAGTATCTAGTTTGTATGTTAGGTTAAGCTTAGTTGTAAGTTGGGTAAGCAAGCCCCAGCCATATAAGAAGAAACTATATCTTAGGAATTTCAAAGGATGACTAAATTATCTAGTTTGTAAGTTAGTTTAAGCGTAGTTGTAAGTTGGGCAAGTGAGCACCTGCCATATCAGAAAAAAACATATCTTAGGAATTTCAATGGATGACTAAATTATGTAGTTTGTAAGTTAGGTTAAGCTTAGTTGTAAGTTGGGCAAGTGAGCCCCTGCCATATTAGAAGAAATCATATCTTAGGAATGCAATTGATGGCTAAAGTAGCTAGTTTGTAAGTTAGGTTAAGCTTAGTTGTAAGTTGGGCAAGTGAGCCCCAGCCATATAAGAAGAAACTATATCTTAGGAATTTCAAAGGATGACTAAATTATCTAGTTTGTAAGTTAGGTTAAGCTTAGTTGTTAGTTGGGTAAGCAAGCCCCAGCCATATAAGAAGAAACCATATCTTAGGAATTTCAATGGATGGCTGATGTAATTAGTTTAGAAGGTAGCTTAGTTTGAAGTTAGCGAAGTGTCTATCCTTCAGCTCAGAAGAGTTGTCTTATTGTTTCTACATTAATAGATTTGTAGTCAGTCGAAAATCTTTAGGAGTCTATCATTAATAATTGAAACATTTACTTTTACAAATTTTCTAGTTTAATCTTTCGCTTTAATTTTAATTATAATTCCACTTATTTTATATTTTCATTTTCAATTAATATGGTGTAACTAATAGCATGATAATATTGCATGAGAAAATTAAATCATTTCACTAATTGCATGTTCACTACTCACCTAAATGAATACTTGGAATTATAATTATTTAAAACATTTTAGTGGCCATTAACAATGTTTTTACTCGGTTTTTTAAGACTAAATGTGAATCAAATGTACCGACTAATTAATTATTGTATTAATTATCTTGGATACACATCCTGCACAACACTTCGTGACAAAAAACACTGGCTCCGATTTTATACATTACACGTTTCATTGTTTTAAAATCTTTTGTTTCTGGGTTGATTTGTTTAATTTCAGGCTGGGGTTTCAGTTGTTAATCGTCTTCTTGTTCTTTCTTGAATTTTGTTTACTTTGTTGGTTTTGCAGACTTTGTTTTCTTCAAGTCTGTATCTTTTTGTAAGCCCAATTACCCACTAGTCCAAAAACCCTTTTATTCCGATCGCCTTTCTAATAATCCCCCTATTTCCCTAATTGCCCCATCCTATACATAACCTAGATATCTAGGTTTAACTCATTCTAGTCATTGGTCTATGCAGACAGATCTCCCTGTATATCCCTCAATCACTAAACGATATTCTTACCCTATTCCCTTTTCCACCAATTTTATCCCAATCCATTTTTCAAACTCCATTGTAAGGAGTTCTACGTATCCCTATGCTTGCTTAAATGACCAACTAGAATGCGGATGTGGGTAGAAAGGCGTTCTTTGGGGAGCGAAAACTGATCTCTACCTCCTCGAGGTGCTCTCTGGGCAACTACTCCCGGGAGTAGGCTAACAGAGACAGTACATTTTTTAAAGCTCAATATGTAGCTTCAATTAAATTTTTTTCCAAATTTAATTAAACTTTATAAATACAAAGATTTTCATTAACGATAAAACCTTCCGTAAGGGGGAAGTGGACTAGTCACTTCTTTGGGGCGGGTCACTTCTTGGCGTCAGTGCGGGTACCTTAGCCTAGCAACACGAACAATACATGTTCACTAAAATCTGGCGCACCATATGCTACATAAGTTTGTTAAGTATTTTGTTGCGGTCTGTTTTTTTAAGTAGTGACACAGGTTAATTTCAATGATGTTTTGAATGAAGGTGGCGTTCTATTATGTATTCTACATAGCGATACTTCATGGCAGAATAAACTTTCTGGCCTGACAGAATTAAAGAAAGCCTTTCGTCAAGCTTCATCAAGGCAAAACTAACTAAACATAAATATTAAGTGGATTTTTACCTCTTTTGAAAATGGTTATCTCACATCACATTTGTTTTTTTCCTCAAGAAAAATTGACGAAAAACATTTTTCATCTATCCCAATAGTGACGAATCCTCTCAATATTATAATAAAATCCTGGAAAGAAATGATCAACAATATAATTATTTTATTTCATTATCATAACAGAGGTAGTATTTAATTACGAAAACAGAGTTCTATTTAATATCCTTTCATAGAAATTACTGCAAAATAGAGGGTAAGAGAGAGCTTACTTTGTTCACTTTTCATAATTTTGATAATTTAAAGAAAATCTAAAAGAAATAAATCAGATTATTGGATTATATTACATTAGTTGGCGTTAAAATTACTTGGAAATGCATTTTTGGGCTTATTATTAATGCAGAATTTTGTTCAAGGACAGCCAACCAAAATTCATTGCAGTACCCTAAAAAGTTCTACATTATTCACAATTTACCAGCAATTTGAAGAAATTCAAATAGTTTGAAATAAAATGAATTACTGAAATCAGTTGAATTGCAGTAAGAGAACATGTGCTGATTTAAATGCATTTTTTTTTTTTTTTTTAATTATTTCAACTAAACTAACAATTCTTAAAGTTTTCTAAAAGATAATCAAGAAAAACTATCTATTACTTACTTTCCTAAAGTCGTAAAAAGAAAATGTAGATTGCTAGGTGATTAAACTGGGAAACAGAGCTCCCTTATTTCACGTTTTCCAGTTGAAACAGCCTGCAGTCTTGTATACCTCTTGACTGCATTTCTATTGAAATTAAATATATTTATTGCACAAAAAACCACACAAAACCAAATCACCATTTAAAGAACCAATGTATTCCACTTTTGTTCTCTATTACCTACAATCACAATACACCAAAAGAAATGTATAGTACAGATCTACAAATGGAGGGAAACTTTAAGAATCATGTGTCCTCACTTTTGCTGAAAGACAGTGTAGCAATTATATATTTAATATTTACCAATATGAAAATTATTAATAATTAATTGAAAGTGTTTTAAAATTTTAAATATAAAATTATTTTTATAAAACCTTCTGATAATTAGTTATAATAATGTTTGAAATAATTTCTTATTTCTTTATATTGTTCCCGTGAACGAATTAAGATAACAAATTTACTTCGATTCACTTGAGTTTGATTCAGTGACTTTTATCTAAATCACCACTATTCTATTACGTTCTATTACGGAAGAGAAAACAATTCGAGAGAAATATCACACGATTTTCTCTTGCTATAATAATTGTCAAGGTTTTTCCATTACTCTTCGATACTCCAAATCTTAAAACTTCTTAATTTTTAAAAACAATATACAGATTTTAAGTTTGTACATTGCTTTAATAAGAAAAGATATCCCTATACATTGTTGTTATTCCGATAATCGGTAGATAATTTTTGGGGAGCGAAATCTGATCTCTACCTCCTCGAGGTGCTCCCTGGGCAACTACTCCCGGGAGTAGGCTAACAGAGAAAGTACACACTTCAATGCTTAAATGTAGCTTCAATTAAACATTTTTTCAAATTTAATTAAACCTTAAAAATACAAAAATGTTCCATTAACGATAAGCGAAATGCCTACAAACCATAAATTACGACAGCTTTAAAAGGGTTGCCGAACATAAAAGTGTTTTCTTATTCTGTATCGCGAAAGTTTGAGATATATATGAAAAATTGCAAAAAAAAATATACCTCAACTGCTCCAGTTCGAACTTGAAATAATACCAATAAGATCTCGTCAAGTTTTTTCTTCCTCTCCAGCAAGCATGCTTAATTTTCTTCAACTTTTTTCTGTATTGATATCTTCTTTCCACTTAAATTTGCCTTTTTCCTTTTATGATCGAAACTTAAATTTACTAGCGAAAAATTTATTGCCAGCTAAATATACAATTTCTGTACTAATATAAGGATCAGCGTTCTTTTAAAATCAATAATGGTTTATTTACAAAACAAGTAAAAGTGATAAACAGAAAAATATGTGAAGTACATAGCGATACTTCATGGCAAAATAAACATTCTGGCCTGACAGAATTAAAGAAGGCTTTTCGTTAATTTAAGTGTAGTTTATTTAGTGACGTTTCACGGAAATAACATTATAGTTTACCTAACAAATTAAACTATTCATGTTCCAAGGATTTTTTTAATTTAACATTCTCATTCAGGTGAAAGAAAATTTAGTTTCAAGAATTAGTTTTAATGAGGTTGGGATGACGTTATGGATGGGCAAAGTGGTTATCGATAATGGAGTGGAATTTTAATAGTCCTACAAATGTTTTGGATGTAATAGTAGATGGCTTAGCGGATAATGGAGAAAAGAATTTGTTCTAGACAATTTGATGTTTGTTGAAATTGGTCGTTTGGTTATTACGAAATCTTATGATTGTTGTTTTTTCCGATTTTTTTTTTATACGAAATTCTTGATTGGATTTATTGCAGTTTTTGTAATCTCGCATTTGCTTTGAGAGAATTGACATTCCAAAAAATGATTCACATGGAATAACAAACAATTCTTTCCTTTGGTGTCAGACCCAGTCGATTATTAATCTCGACTGAATTATAATCACTGCTGCTTATCATTGAATATTTTGAGAAGATTTGTGAACTCTGTTCTTATCTTTACTTGACCCTATATGTTTATCATTAGCATTTATATATTTTACTATTTGTCTCCTGGCAGAGACTTTGTTAGTTATTTGGGCATTTATTCCTCCTGAATCTCATCACTATTGACACCCTCTAATTCTAACATCATTATGTTTTTTTATTACCAAATATCACGTTTTGGAATTTCATAAGGTTAAGGCTATGATTTTAGATTGGCAATTTTATGCCAAGCGTATTTTATACTCATTAGATCAGTTAGTTTTGTGTGTAGGGTTTCAAGAAAAACGGGAAATAATGAAAAACATTACTTTTATACGGATTTACGGGTTTCCCGTTTCTACCAATCTATTTTTATGCCTGTTGTAAATTGTCCTCATTAAACTTGCTAGTTTTGTATGTGAAAATGGAAAACTGAATAATTTTCATTACTTTTACTGGTATTTCTATGTTTATGTTTCTCTAATGTTTTTTGTTTTGCCAATTGTAAATTATAAAATTTAGATCGGCTATTTTTGGATTTGGAGATTCTGAAAGCGGGAATAATGCATAATCTTTATTACTTTTGCATGAATTTCCTTGCGGTTTCTAATATTGTAAATTTATGCCAAACGCATATTATACTCATTAGTTCGACCAATTTTGGATGTTGAGTTTCATAAAGAAAGAAAAATTGCATAATCTTCATTACTTTTTCATGAATTTCGTTATTTTGATTGAATATTGGACACATTTGAAATATAATTAATGAAAAACGCTATATTGAATAATCTAAAAGATAGGTTGAGACGCTTTGTTCTAGAAAGGATTGTGAAGTCTTCCTGTGGCAATGGTAAGACAAAATTAATAGTAAAACATAAATTTTCGGTATCAGGCTGAGTAAAGTTTTTAGTAAGTAGTAAGTGAATCTCATCACTATTGTCAGCCGATAAAAGTTTGACAGTAGTGCATTTAAGTACGAAGTCACCTCTGAGCCAATCTATTACCACCTTCAATATATTTTCATATTAGCATAAAGTAATGGCAGAAGATTGAAGACTTACTGTTGATTAATGGTTACAATGGATTAGCATGGCTGAGGGACAACGTTAGGTTTGTTGACAACCTTTTACTCCACATCTTCAGCTTCTTATAAAAATCGTTAGTTTTTATTGATTTACTTATGGAAATTTTAGTTACGTCACTTGTAAATAGTGAAATATCAATACATCTTATGGAGATTTATTAAGAAATTTCCTCGTTTGTTATACCAATATTATTGTCCCATAATTATTAAAATACAATCATAAGATTGGTTGATTCTGTTATATGTACATAGCTTGTGAAAAGAGTGGAATTTATAAATAAATTTATATTATTTTGGTATTTGCTCTATTTAAATCAAAGAATAAATCAGGAATTGAAGTCCTTCTATTTAAATTAAAGAAATTGTAGAAATTCTATACATTCCGTTCTTACTTTTAAAGTAACTTTTAGGAATGGAAAAAAATAGTCATTAAGGTCATGCCTATGCCATCTAGAGGCAATAGCTTGAACTAGTAACGTGTAATTACATAGAAACTAGTTTCAGTAATTACCGCTAGGTAGGATTAACATGTACTTTGACACAATTAATTTAAATCTCCAAATCCAAAAATAGCAAGTTTAATGAGGACAATTTACAACAGGCATAAAAATAGATTGGTAGAAACGGGAAATCCGTATAAAAGTAATGTTTTACATAATTTCCCGTTTGTCTTCAAACCCTACACACAAAACTAACATTAAAATAAACATTAAATAACCTTCTAACTAAACAACTGTCTGGCAAGGCAGTGGAGTAAAAAGGGTATTCCGATTTGTCCAAATTTTCACTTTATTATGTAGCAACAGTAATTATTTGCCTTATTTAATAAATGTTCTTCACCCACGTTGATAAACATTTTATATCGTCAGTATTTTAAAAAGAAGTTTTCCTCTAAAAAAATTTCCATGTTTAAAATTCACCGTTTACCTCATAATTTGATGGTTTTTTATTTATGATTATTAGTTTTCTAGTTGATGCTGCTGTAACTAAGTCAGTGAGAACTTTACATACCTTAGAAAATTGTATTGTCTATTTACATTAAGCAATAACTTCCTAGGAAATTAAAAAACTTGTTTTTGCATAATTACTGCCTTAAGGACTTCTTACAGGTGAGCTACATTTTTTGTGTATACTTTTATTTTTAATTACGGATTGATGTGATTAGTAGTGTTTATAAAATTGACATATTTCCAAGACAGTTTATAGTAGGTGCATTTTAAGTGTACGCATGTAATTTTAAAAGTTGATTTTAGTCTTCATTATTTTGTTTTATAAAAATGTTTCAACGGTCATAAGTAGGTAGATTTAGTTCGTAACATGTTAATAATTTTATTACTGTGAAAGTAAATAGCTAATTAAGATTATGTATTTGGGAATTATAAACTTCCATGTAAATATTAACATTTCCCTCATTTAAAAGGGAGAGTAATCTCCATGAAATTTAAATTAATAATGTAAATTTTAATAACGTCCTAGAATTATGGACCTTGGTTATTGCAAGGTTCGCACCAATAGTTTTAAATTCTAACTTATTGAAAATTAATTTTTTTTCTAAATATTTGTAAATTACAATGAAAACAATGGTATAAATAAGAGTTTATATAATTTTATTTTTGTTCTCAGCGTTCTTTCGACATTCTAATGGTAATTTTGATCTGGTTCTATTCAGACAAATGGCTGAGTTGATGACATTCATGATATTTTATCCAGTGTAACACATTTTAACTCCTATAGTAACAGTAAGTACATGTTTTCAGCTTACAGCATGTTGTTTCTCAGTTAAGATATTAGTTTCTTAGTTAGATGTTAGTTATGTTATGTCGTATTATCTAAAGATAAATAATAAAGTATACAGTAATAGATTGGATACCTAGAAAGTGCAATGATTTTATTGCTTTTTGCAATAATTAAATCAAGTATTTCAAATAGGAAGATGGGGCGTTTTGTCTTTTGATAATTCATTATTTCACCCATTTCATTATTTTGAAGGATCCTTTTATACTTACAGCTAGTACGGCCGTATTTATGAGGTTATTCGCATCCATTCTATTTTGATGATAAACTAAACTAGATTCTCTAATTGTGAAACTGTTCTTCAAGTATTCTTATCTATTATTTACTACGTTCAGAATAGTACTACATAAACTAAAACTTTTTTCATATAAATTTTTATCTTTGTAGCTGAAATAAAGCTTTTAATTTTTGTGAAAGAAGGTTTTAATCTTAGTAGTGTGTCATTTCCAGCGGAATCTATTGGATTTAAGTATATCTAATTGTTGATTATAATTTATCATAATTTGTATGGAAAGGAATTGTTTTTAGAAGGCTGTATTGCTAGAAGCTCAACATAGTTGAGCAACACGTTTTGGTATCTGTAGGTTAAGACTATTAGTCAATAGTTTAGGTGGATTATTATTTTCTCCATTCTAATTTTTAACAAGACCTAAGGGTCACCATTTTTGTGTTGAAATGAAGGCCTACACGTCAACTCTTCAGCTCTTTCCGTGTGTTTTTCATCTCTAGATTATTTATTTATTTCTGATTTCTCATTTTGTTTTTCTTGTATAAATAAGTAATTATCTGTAAGGTGAGATCTCTGATTTAGATTTATGAAAATCAAGGATGAACGGTTTGCTGTTGACTTTCGTACCTTCTCCTTCACGCTGACACCTTTATTCACATTGAAGTTTCGTTATTTCGTAACTTTCCTTACAAGAACCCACCTGTTTCCTTTAATATACGTACAAACTTTATAGAAATGGTATTTTTATTTCATTGATAATTGAAGTAATGTTAAAATACTGTACGCTATATGTACAATTATTGGTCTAATTTAGTGGTAAAGCCTGAACTTCATTCATAATTTCGATATCAAAATTTCATTAGAAAAGGTTTCAATGAAATTCTTTTGTTCTTTAGCGGGAACCTTCGCCCAAGAACTGCCCTTTGTCGACTTGCTTGTTGCAGAGATGGCCTTTCATCACATCCAGCATGTAATTTGATATAATTCAAATCTATTTCTACATTCTGTTAAATAAATCAATGACGAAATCTCCATGCCTACCATGTTATCTTATGGAGCTGTTCTTCGTATAATCGTATCCATTGTTTGTTTCATCTAAAGCATTTTAACATCAATTAAACCTTTACTGTAATAAATTAAATATTTTCCTTTGAATCTGAATAAAATTGGTAATTACAGTCTTAACTAAGATTTGGTATGTAAAATGCTATATAAGTGTGAATGAATTTCTATCATTTACTAAGGTTTTAATACATGAAAACTTTCAGCCCTTGGCCGACTCGCAGCCCAGTAAAGCTGAGACATAATCTAAAATGATTACTTTTGAGGGAATTTCTTTGAATGCTGCAGCACTTCCGTAAATAAGAGGTGATACACATCCATCTCTATACCTGCAATATCCAAATAAGGAAATCTACCTACCACTCTGTGGTGTTGTCTTGCAGGTAATCTTATCCATTATTTATTAAAACTTGAGCTTTTTAACGTGATTAAACTGTTTTGTCCTGTTGAATCGAAATGAGTAAAGATTCAGTGTTGAAGAAAGTTTTATTTGACTGAAAAATTGAAAGGTTCGAGAACGAAAAATGACGAGTTTTTATTTAAAAAATGTTTATTTCACTTAAAAGCTTACAGTAAACTACTCTTTTGAAAATGGATTAAGTTCATATAATTACTAACACAATGTTTTACTTTCTTGCGTTTTCTTCCTAAAAGATTGATCTAGTTTTATTTAAACCTATAGAAATTAACATTGATTTTCAAGGAAGTTGAGTTGGATTTGAAGGACGATTCAGTAGACCAACAGTCTGTCTCATTGTATATTATTTGCCAGAGTTGAAACAGGCGAAACTGGAGTGCTTCCTGCAAAAGAGGTTCATCGAATCAAGCCAAAATAAAAAAGACGTTGGAAAACAACTGTCCAACTGCAACGCTTCCAATTCTTTGATTATTTGTAAAAAAATATATTTAAGTTTGAAAATGTAATTTAAATTTAAATTTTATAATGTAGATAATTTTAAGAATGATTACCTACAAGATGTAATTGAATTTAAAATGTTTTTGTAATACATAACAAGAAAAAATGTATATTTGGTAGCAAAATAAAGAATTATCTAAAAAAATTTAAAAACCTCATTATGTCTTTTCTCTTTTTGCCCTAGACTTCTTATTTTTATTATATTTGCAAAAAAACCAAGTTAATAAAGACCAAAAATAATAAGAGGCAAATAAGTAATGTACAGGTACGTATAAAACTGAAAATTCTGTTTACATTAAACAAAAAAAATAAAATAAAGTAATAGTAGTACGAAAAATGGCGTCAGAGAGCGTTAAAAAACCGAAAAAGGAAAAAAAGTTGAAAAAATTGTGTCAGAGAGACATAAAAACAAAACAGAGAAAATTAGTTCACATATTTGCCACCAGGTAGCAGCACTTACTGGACTTGTTTACATTGTAAACAAAATTTAGTTCACATGTTTGCCACCAGGTAGTACTAACACTGTTTATACTCTACTACTGTCAAACAAGATGTCTCCTCAGTACGACGGCAGAGTCGTACTCGTGAGGAGGGGGCTATGTCGCTCGTCACTCCAAAAATATCTAATCTAGTCCAAACACCTCTCTCCACATAAACAATTCTTGACAATATGTCATGGGTAATGGTTAGGGAGATGCGTCCACCTCGACGGTCGGAAGGCGAATATTCGCCCCACCCGGCCCGGCCCGCGCGGCGAACTTTCTTATATACCCTCTGGATGGCGTCTTATCACCATGACAACGGGCTCCCCCCCCTACTTTTAGTTCCACCAGCTGACACTAGATCGCTCGTGCTG
This sequence comes from Rhodnius prolixus, assembly GCF_049639745.1. Classification (NCBI taxonomy): domain Eukaryota; kingdom Metazoa; phylum Arthropoda; class Insecta; order Hemiptera; family Reduviidae; genus Rhodnius; species Rhodnius prolixus. Next base: position 3,502,842 of record NW_027411583.1, on the reverse strand, counting down.
TCTGTTTTACCTCTCGTAGCCTTTACTCTCAAGACTTTGGCAGCCATTGTTGTAACTTTCCTATCTTCTTACACTCTCTAGACTTTGGCAGCCATTGTGTCACCTTGCTATCTTCTTACACACTCTCTAGACTTCGGCGGCCATTTTTATAACCTTGCTATCTTCTTACACACTCTCTAGACTTCAGCGGCCATTGTTGTAACCTTGCCATCTTCTTACACACTCTTAAGACTTTGGCGGCCATTGTTGTAACCTTGCTTAATGCTTCTTACACACTCACATGACTTTAGCAGCCATTGTTGTCAACTTGTAACTTGCTAAACACTCTCTAGACTTCGGTAGCCATTGTTGTAACCTTGCTTAATGCTTCTTACATTCTCTCAAGACTCTTGCACCCATTTCAAGTTCTTTTTATATTTTTTATATAAATATAAAGATTAGGAAAAGGAAAAATAAATACAATATTGTTATAATTAATTCGTTTATTAAATATTAATAATTATTTATACATTTTCTTACAATAAATTTTTATAAAATCTTTACATCCTTTATCTAATATTTTGTTAACGACTCACAAGACTTATATAGGACCTCCATAAACTCACATTTAACCATGTTGGTGACTCTCAAGACTTATACAGGACCTCCATAAACTCACATTTAACCATGATGGTGACTCACAAGACTTATATAGGACCATCTTACAAGCACTTTTAACCAACTTGATGACTCATGAGACTTATATAAGACCACCTCACAAGCACTTTTAACCAACTTGATGACTCACGAGACTTATATAAGACCACCTCACAAGCACTTTTAACTAAGTAGGTGTCTCAAAAGACTTAATAGGACCACCTAGCGCCCACTTCTAACCATGTTGGTGACTCTCTGGACTAATACAGGACCACCTTGGAGTCACCAGCATGGTTATGTGTGTAAGGTGGTCTTATATAAGTCTAGAGAGTCACCAACATATTTAAATGTAAGTGTAATGTGGTCCAACTAAGTCTAGATAGTCACCAACAAGTTAAATGTGAGTTTTGGGTAGTCCTATATAAGTCACCAACGTGGTTAAATGTGAGTGGTCAAATACAAGTCTTGAGAGTCACTAACATGATTAAATGGACCGTTTATTTTGAAAGTGGTGTAAGTCCATTTTCTCTTATTTCGAGAAAATTAAAGGTTAACATATCTGTTAATTATAAAATTTAGACAAATTATATGAAGTCTGGCAATGTTTCTGTTACTGTTTTATCAACATGTAATTTACAAGACCACTATAACAATAAATAAATAAATAAATAAATAAATATGTAATTTGGTTATATAAATTTGTTTTAGGCGTATTTTACTAAACTGATGTATACTTACGGGCTGCAAATGGACTTACACTACTTTCAAAATTGGATAATTGTAAAAATCGTTTAGTTTCAATTTTGAAACATCAAATAATATATATTTTCAAATAATAATATACTAATAAGGGAAGGGATTAGCTATGAGGTTAGCATACTGGACTCCCACGCGGAGGTCCCGGGTTCGAATCCAGCAGCTGACCCTTAGATTTTCTCTTCCTAGGGAGCTTCTTACAGCTCACTGTCCGGTAATGGACAGTGTTGTCTGTAACGAGAGAACACTGTCCGGAGGCCGGCAGTGCACTGGAAAAAGCTGCGGGCGCAAATGACCTCAGCTGTTGATGCGCCAAAAAAAAAAATAATAATATACTAATTTATAATAATATTTTATGTTAATAAATAATAAAATACTTCATATTAATCCACTTTTGTTTACAAATAATAGTGACACGACATAAAATAGAAGTAATATTTTTAATTTTAGACGCTAATTACATTGTTAAAATTACAAGATATTGATAGTATTTAATATAAAACAAATGTAAAATAACAGGCTACTGATCGGCAACCATCTGCTAAGCCGCCTACCTATGTCAATTGGACTTACACCACTTTCATAATCGATGATTATTCAATTTCAGTCACCGACCAATTTTAAATTCTACAAAACATGAGAATTTTTTAAGAAATTAAACACGGACTAGTTATACATAAAAAATTAACATAAAATTAAGCATGAATTACGTGATATCTCATTTTTTTCAAAAATGGACTTACACCACTTTCAAAATAAACGGTCCAAATGTGAATGTAAAGTGGTTATATATAAGTTCTGTGAGTTACCAACATTAAAACTGTCCGGTAGGACAGTTGTATAAGGGTTGACCATCAAAAACTGCACGAAAAAGCGTAACGTTGAAAAACACCTAACTTTGACAATTTTTTTCTCTTTTTCTATAAAAGATAAAATTCCCAAATTTTCTTTAAATCTTACTCCAAACCCTCCTTTATAACTGTAATTTTTTTGCAACCACCCAGATCTAATAGGTTTCGAGAAAAAAGTTGCCGAAAATGAGCAAAAACGGCTTTTTCAAAAAATGTTCTTGTTCTTGTTCTTGTTGTTGTTCTTGTTGTTGTTGTTACCTTTTTTTGTAAACAACGTAGCGCCTAAACGCGCGAACCGATTTTCATGAATGAGGTGTCATTCGATTCGGAATTTTATGTAGATGTGCCTTTTGGGGGTCTCGATGCTGTACATCGAATGGGAGAGGAGTTAGCCCCCTTTATGTATGGCCCCCTCCAAAATTATTATTACTAATTACTCTGTAAATCTTGGCCCGATTTTGATAAAATTTGGTAGGGTGATAGGGTTAGGGCTCCCCTACGTAACATTAAAGCGACGATCAGCTCTTACACTTTTTAAGGGGAAGTATAGCAATCGTTGCAAATTATCGACACGTGAACCGATTTTCATGAATGAAGTGTCATTCGAATCGAAATTTTGTACAGATTTGCACATTAAAAGTCTCGACGCCGTGCCTCATAAGGAGGGGAGTTTGCCCCACCCAAATAAGACCCTTTCTAAAACTATTATTACCAATATTTCTATAACGCTTAGTCCGATTTTGATAAAATTCAGCCCGAATAAGTGGTTAAAGCTCCTCTACGTGGCTGTCAAGTGCCATCTTGCTCTTACACCTACTAAGAGGAAGTACTGCAATCGTTTAAATTATCAATGAGTGAACCGATTTAAATCAATGAATTGTCGTTCGATTAAAAAATCTTTCCTCTTTGCCTTTTAGGGAGAAGTACTGCAATCGTAGTTTATTTTTCTTACTCCTCTTAAAAGGAAGTACTGAAATCGCAGTTTAATTTTGCTATTTACGTACAAATACCTTCCTATGTTATTCAAAACGCTTTTTCAAAAAAATTGTTATTGAGGATGGTTTGGGGGAACGCAACTATAATCATTCTATAAAAAGATCTCTCCAGTGGTAGTTACGGTTCCGACTTAACATCTTATCAGATTATAATGATAGAATTGCTTATTCCAAATTTTAAAAAAATCTGTAAAGAAGATATGTAACTTTGTAAAATAGACAAAAAGGAAAATCTATCCAAAAGGTACAAAAATCTCCTTAACAAAAACTTACAGTTTAAAATGTTAAGTATAAGGGTTGATTAAACGCCAAAAGGTACACAAATCAGCGAGTACCCAACATTTCATTAATACTTCATTAATATTTAAGTAATTCTACTGCATTAATTTTCATTAATAAGTTATTTTTTAGAATTTATTAGATGTCACAGACCCTTATGCTGGCCACTTCATTTATAATATTTTTTAGTTATAATTATGATAAATCACATATATACGTACATGCATGTTAAAGTAGAAAAAGACAAAGTTAGAGTAGGCTACTGTCTTGAATTCGTCATACCGAATTATTCGTGAGCACAAATAATACACAGATAATAACAAGTAGATTATTTAACAACAATTATTCATTTCTCAATTGTAATTTAATTTAGTCCCCCTAATTTTACTTATAGTAAAATCCTGGAATAATTAGCTGTCCTAAAATATGCATATCTTATTTACTTTATATTACATATATACAACATTGTGGTATGAATACCTAGATTGAGAATGTATTTGAAGAAAACTATATTATTTGCGATAAAGCCAGATAATTATTACCTATTATTATAAACGTTTGACTACTACATAAAATAACAATTACTTTAATCGAAGAATGAACTTAAACCGACGATTTTTATTTAAAAATAAATAAATAAATAAAATAAAATCATTGATGTAAGTTTTTTATAAAAAAAAGTTTTGAATTTTTTAGCCTCATTTTTTTTTCTTTTTAACCTGTAATTAATAGTTTGATTATTATAAATAACTAGATATTACAGTCAATCTACAGTGCTACTTGAACATATATTTTGTAGACGAAAATGGCCAGCATAAGGGTCTGTGACATCTAATAAATTCTAAAAAATAACTTATTAATGAAAATTAATGCAGTAGAATTACTTAAATATTAATGAAGTATTAATGAAATGTTGGGTACTCGCTGATTTGTGTACCTTTTGGCGTTTAATCAACCCTTATACTTAACATTTTAAACTGTAAGTTTTTGTTAAGGAGTAGTTAAATGAGTTTAAGAAGGTCCTATTTAAGTCTAGTGACCCTCCAACATGATAAAATGTGAGTGCAAAATGGACCTATATAAGTGTTGTGAGTCACCAACATGATTAATGTGGTTGTAAGATAGACCTTTAAAAGTCTAGTGAGTCGCAACATGATTAAATATTAGTGTAAGAAGGTCCTATATAAGTCTTGTAAGTCGCCGTCATAGTTTAATATAGTGTAGGGAGGTCCTATTAATTCTTGTGAGTCGTCAACATGGTTAAATGTGAGTGTATAGTGGTCCAATACAAGTCGTAAGAGTCACTAACATGATTAAATGTGAGTGTAAAATGGTCATGTATAAGTCCCGTGAGTCGTCAACATGATGTGAGATAGTCCTATAAATCTTGTGAGTTGTTAACAAAGTTAAATGTTAGTGTAAGATAGTCCTGTATAAGTCTAGTGATTACTTAGTGCGTTCATTATGTATAATGTAACAATAAACTTACAGATCTCAGTTATGATCAGAAATCCGATTTTCTATAAGCAGATTCCAGGAAAGTATCTACGTCGTTGTCGGAGGTTGAGAACCCATCCATTTCAGGAAGATATCTTAGGTGCTGACGTAGTGTTTGCTGTAAAATAAAAAATAGCTCAATTTGTAGTTTGCACTTATTTATAAGGCTGCACAGTTTGTTAATAATGCTTACATTATTAACAGATAAGAGTTTTTTTTTTCCTCTTGTTATTGTTTTCTCAACTACACTTAAACTAACAAAAGGCCTTCTTTAATTGTGTCAGGTCAGAATGTTTATTTTGTCATAAAGTATCGCTATGTATATATTTTTCTGTTTATCACTTTTACTTGTTTTTGTAAATAAACCATTATTAATTTTGAAAGAACGCTGATTCTTATATTAGTACAGAAATTGTATATTTAGCTGGAGATGAATTTTTCGCTAGTTAATTTAAGTTTTGATCATAAAAGGAAAAAGGCAATTTTAAGTGAAAAGAAGATATCAATACAGAAAAAAGTTGAAAAAAATTTAACACGCTTGCTATAGAAATAACTTGACGAAATATTATTAGTTTTATTTCAAGTTCGAACTGTAGCAGTTGAGGTATATTTTTTTTAGCAATTTTTCATATATATCTCGAAACTTTCGCGAAACTGCACGAGATAACACTTTCATATTCTACAACCCTTTTAAAACAATTCTAATTTATCATTTCGCTTATCGTAAATGAATCTAATACTATTTATAAAGTTTAATTAAATTTGGAAAAAATTTAAATTGAAGCTACAGTTGAGCTTAAAAAAATGTACTGTCTCTGTTAGCCTACTCCCGGGAGTAGTTGCCCAGGGAGCACCTCGAGGAGGTAGAGATCAGTTTTCGCTCCCCAAAGAACGCCTTTCTACCCACATCCGCATTCTAGTTGGTCATTTAAGCAGGCATAGGGATACGTAGAACTCCATACAATGGAGTTTGAAAACTGGATTGGGATAAAATTGGAGGAAAAGGGAATAGGGTAAGAATATCGTTTAGTGATTGAGGGATATACAGGGAGATCTGTCTGCATAGACCAATGACTAGAATGAGTTAAACCTAGATTTCTAGGTTATGTATAGGATGGGGCAATTAGGGAAATAGGGGAATTATTAGAAAGGCGTTCGGAAAAAAAGGGTTTTTGGACTGGTGGGTAATTGGGCTTACAAAAAGATACAGACTTGAAGAAAACAAAGTCTGCAAAACCAACAAAGTAAACAAAATTCAAGAAAGAACAAGAAGACGATTAACAACTGAAACCCCAGCCTGAAATTAAACAAATCAACCCAGAAACAAAAGATTTTAAAACAATGAAACGTGTAATGTATAAAATCGGAGCCAGTGATTTTTGTCACGAAGTGTTGTGCAGGATGTGTATCCAAGATAAATCTAACACAATAATTAATTAGTCGGTACATTTGATTCACATTTAGTCTTAAAAAACCGAGTAAAAACATTGTTAGTGGCCACTAAAATGTTTTAAATAATTATAATTCCAAGTATTCATTTAGGTGAGTAGTGAACATGCAATTAGTGAAATGATTTAATTTTTTCATGCAATATTATCATGCTATTAGTTACACCATATTAATTGAAAATGAAAATGTAAAATAAGTGGAATTATAATTAAAATTGAAGCGAAAGATTATACTAGAAAATTTGTAAAAGTAAGTGTTTCAATTATTAATAATAGAACTGCTAAAGATTTTCGACTGACTACAAATCTATTAATGTAGAAACAATAAGACTGCTTTGAGAATGTTATCAATAAAACCTAGAAAAGATCTCCTACTCTTAGAGGAATTCGAAATGAAACCATCCCGACAAGTTTCTCAGTAACCAGCGCACGCTTTTAACCAGTTCAACCGTTTTCTTCTTCCAATCAATGTCACTCTTTTACCTAAATACAACCTTCTTTTTAAGATTAAAACAAAGATTAATTAATAAAAATATATTGCCAGGAAATATACTCTATCTGTTCCAAAAGAAAAAAAGCCACTTAAATGCACCAATAATGATAAGGGTAGGAAAAAAATACAAGTGAAATTTAAACATATACCAATACTTCAAGAGCACTACAACAGTCTGCAAAACAAAATTGAAGTGTTCACTTAAATTGGTTCAAGTTGTGTATTTATTAGATGGCGTGCACTGAAATTACTATTAAAGTCAGTTTGTAACTAAATAAACTATTTGTTCCAAACAATATCCTTAAAATACTACTTATCAACTACTTTGAGATCCACTACTGAGGTTCCAAAAATATGGTTTTCTTCTGAGCTGAAGGACGGACACTTCGCTAAGATCAAACTAAGCTACCTTCTAAACTAATTACATCAACCATCCATTGAAATTCCTAAGATATGGTTTCTTCTTATATAGCTGGGGCTTGCTTACCCAACTAACAACTAAGCTTAACCTAACTTATAAACTAGATAACTTGTTCATCCATTGAAATTGCTAAGATATAGTTTCTTCTGATATGGCAGGGGCTCACTTGCCCAACTTACAACTAAGCTTAACCTAACTTACAAAATAGATAATTTAGTCATCCATTGAACTTCCTAAGATATGGTTTCTTCTTATATGGCAGGGGCTCACTTCCACAACTTACAACTAAGCTTAACCTAACTTACAAACTGGATAATTTAGTCATCCATTGAAATTCCTAAGATATGGTTTCTTCTTATATGGCTGGGGCTTGCTTACCCAACTAACAACTAAGTTTAACCTAACTTATAAACTAGATAACTTATTCATCCATTGAAATTCCTAAGATATAGTTTCTACTGATATGGCAGGGGCTCACTTGCCTAACTTACAACTAAGCTTAATCTAACTTACAAACTAGATAATTTAGTCATCCATTGAAATTCCTAAGATATAGTTTCTTCTGATATGGCAGGGGCTCACATGCCCAACTTACAACTAAGCTTAATCTAACTTCCAAACTAGATAATTTAGTCATCCATTGAAATTCCTAAGATATAGTTTCTTCTGATATGGCAGAGGCATACTGCCCAAATTACAATTAAGCCTAACCTAACTTACAAACTATATAATCTAGTCATCTATTGAAATTCCTAAGATACAGTTTCCACTGATATGGCAGGGGCTCACATGCCCAACTTACAACTAAGCTTAACCTAACTTACAAACTAGATAATTTAGTCATCCATTGAAATTCCTAAGATATAGTTTCTTCTGATATGGCAGGGGCATACTGCCCAAATTACAACTAAGCTTAACCTAACTAACAAACTAGATAATTTAGTCATCCATTGAAATTCCTAAGATATGGTTTCTTCTTATATGGCAGGGACCCACTTGCCCAACTTACAACTAAGCTTAACCTAACTTACAAACTAGATAATTTAGTCATCCATTGAAATTCCTAAGATATGGTTTCTTCTGATATGGCAGGGGCTCACTTGCCCAACTTACAACTAAGCTTAACCTAACTTACAAACTGGATAATTTAGTCATCCATTGAAATTCCTAAGATATGGTTTCTTCTTATATGGCTGGGGCTTGCTTACCCAACTAACAACTAAGTTTAACCTAACTTATAAACTAGATAACTTATTCATCCATTGAAATTCCTAAGATATAGTTTCTACTGATATGGCAGGGGCTCACTAGCCTTACTTACAACTACGCTTAACCTAACTTACAAACTAGATACTTTAGACATCCATTGAAATTCCTAAGATATAGTTTCTTCTGATATGGCAGGGGCTCACTTGCCCAACTTACAACTAAGCTTAACCTAACTTACAAACTGGATAATTTAGTCATCCATTGAAATTCCTAAGATATCGTTTCTTCTTATATGGCTGGGGCTTGCTTACCCAACTAACAACTAAGTTTAACCTAACTTATAAACTAGATAACTTATTCATCCATTGAAATTCCTAAGATATAGTTTCTACTGATATGGCAGGGGCTCACTTGCCTAACTTACAACTAAGCTTAATCTAACTTACAAACTAGATAATTTAGTCATCCATTGAAATTCCTAAGATATAGTTTCTTCTGATATGGCAGGGGCTCACATGCCCAACTTACAACTAAGCTTAATCTAACTTCCAAACTAGATAATTTAGTCATCCATTGAAATTCCTAAGATATAGTTTCTTCTGATATGGCAGAGGCATACTGCCCAAATTACAATTAAGCCTAACCTAACTTACAAACTATATAATCTAGTCATCTATTGAAATTCCTAAGATACAGTTTCCACTGATATGGCAGGGGCTCACATGCCCAACTTACAACTAAGCTTAACCTAACTTACAAACTAGATAATTTAGTCATCCATTGAAATTCCTAAGATATAGTTTCTTCTGATATGGCAGGGGCATACTGCCCAAATTACAACTAAGCTTAACCTAACTAACAAACTAGATAATTTAGTCATCCATTGAAATTCCTAAGATATGGTTTCTTCTTATATGGCAGGGGCTCACTTGCCCAACTTACAACTAAGCTTAACCTAACTTACAAACTAGATAATTTAGTCATCCATTGAAATTCCTAAGATATGGTTTCTTCTGATATGGCAGGGGCTCACATGCCCAACTAACAACTAAGCTTAACCTAACTTATAAACTAGATAACTTGTTCATCCATTGAAATTGCTAAGATATAGTTTCTTCTGATATGGCAGGGGCTCACTTGCCCAACTTACAACTAAGCTTAACCTAACTTACAAACTAGATACTTTGGACATCCATTGAAATTCCTAAGATATAGTTTCTTCTGATATGGCAGGGGCATACTCCTCAAATTACAACTAAGCTTAACCTAACTTACAAACTAGATAATTTAGTCATCCATTGAAATTCCTAAGATATAGTTTCTTCTGATATGGCTGGGGCTCACTTGCCCAACTTACAAATAAGCTTAACCTAACTTACAAACTAGATAATTTAGTCATCCATTGAAATTCCTAAGATATGGTTTCTACTCATCTGGCAGTGGCTCACTTGCCCAACTTAGAACTATGCTTAACCTAATTTACAAACTAGATAATTTAGTCATCCTTTCAAATTCCTAAGATATGGTTTCTTCTTATATGGCAGGGGCTCACTTGCCCAACTTAGAACTAAGCTTAACCTAACTTACAAACTAGATAATTTAGTCATCCATTAAAATTCCTAAGATATGTTTTGTTCTGATATGGCAGGGTCTCACTTGCCCAACTTACAACTACGCTTAACCTAACTTACAAACTAGATAATTTAGTCATCCATTAAAATTCCTAAGATATAGTTTCTTCTGATATGGCAGGGTCTCACTTGCCCAAGTTACAACTAAGCTTAACCTAACTTACAAATTAGATACTTTAGCCATCAATTGAAATTCCTAAGATATGGTTTCTTCTGATATGGCCGGGGCATACTGCCCAACTTACAACTAATCTTAACCTAACTTACAAACTAGATAATTTAGTCATCTATTGAAATTCCTAAGATATAGTTTCTTCTGATATGGCAGGGGCATACTCCTCAAATTACAACTATGCTTAACCTAACTTACAAACTAGATAATTTAATCATCCTTTGAAATTCATAAGATTTCGCTTTCGTCTGAACTTGTGGGTGCATATGATTTACTCCTAAATTACTTAAATACTTACAAGTGATGTGAACACCAACAGGTGAAGTCTTAAAATATAAACGCGAACGTTTAAAGCTTAATCTAAACCATTACTTTATAAACTAAACACCTGTCTCACCCAATATTATTCGTAAAATGTGAATTTGGTTAGGCAACGTTTGCGATTCAAAAGATATTAGATTCATGTGACATAAATGGTTCATTTCTCCTGTCTTGTAGCCAAGTTAACTTAGAGCTGATTTCAGCTGGCACCCATTGGGATTCCAATCATATAGCTTTCTTCTGTCCTGATAGCTAAAAATACCTCATCTTATCACTAAGTTAACTTAAAAACTAATTATTATTCTATTCTAATTTTTGCTGGGCTGCAGTTTCATAAGACGTAGATTTACGTAATGCGGTCGTTTGGATTAGTTCCATGTTCTAGCTGCATAGCAGAAATAACAGCCTACAACGAATCTATGAACCTACGAACATCAATGAATCATAAGCAAGAGGTATCAGTTTAACTTCCATTTACTATCTACAAAACGAAAGTAACTGCCTTTAAAGGTACAATTAATTTACAATGGACCACTTTTGTCTGAAGAAGAGCTATCGTGAATTCACAAAGAACACAAACCAAACAAAACGAAGCTCTCTGTTCGCCTAACAATCTAGTCAGATTTCGCAGATCAAGGTCAAAGTAAACACAAAAATGAAGGAAGTACATGAGCTTCAAAATATTTGATTACTAATACGTTTAAAATTTACATTAACCCTAACAACCAAAATACTTTTATTTAACGTCACACGTTTCGAATCTAAAAAAAGGATTTCATCTATTCAGAGTTTAACCCCTATGGATTGTTAATCTACTGCAGCGAAAACAAGTCCATGAACATTAAACTCTCAACAGAAAGAAAAACTATCCCAAAACATTAAATTCAAAACGTTGAACGTATTAAATAAGAGCACATTTTTTGAAATTATTAAGAATTTAAATTCTACATAAATGTTTAATCAAAATTATAATATACACATAAAACCGGACAAATAGACTGTAGCACTCAATTCGAAGTAAGACAAGCAATTTCACTAATTTAGAAATCATACATATACTCTGCGCCCCAGTTCTGCTTGGCACATTAATAACAGTAAATTAATTGTTTGTCGACATATTATGTCGTATACAATTGTTCTAGAGATCACATACTATTGAAATACGCCGGTAACCCATTTAGTTCCGTTTGCCACACCGAATTATTTCCCGAACACGCTCCGCATAATCTTTGCCACACCGAATAATCTTTTAAGCTCTTTAAAATAAAAAAGTAACTCGGACGGCGAATGTTTTGACGTTCACGGATTATCTAAATACCCGGATATCCGATTTTATCGTTCCATAGAAGTCCTGCTAATACAAATATCATCAGAACTCGCACCGTTTTATTTTATATTAGCCCGGATATTAGTAGTATGGTACCATACTTTTAAAATATGTCGTATTAGTAGTGAACTCTAGAAGAATTAAGTGTCACATTTAAGCTAGTAATTATTTTTTTATTAATGGGCAAAGAAGCGTAAGGTGCAGATAGTTTTAGAGGAATAAAAGAGTAAAATTGCATGTCTGGAAATTAGCTTCAAATTCACTTATCTTCTATTCTAAGTTGGGGTAGGAGCTAGTTTTATACAGGTTAGTAACACAGTGTAGGAGAAGTAAGAATTTTAAACAAATTAGGTTAGTTATCTGTTAAAACTGCATCACACTACACCTGAACTTTTTCAATGAATGTAAACTGATATGATAGCCTTTAAGTGTGCTTAAAACTATACCTACTTCTATAACTAATTCTTAAAACTATACCTATTTCTATAACTAGTTCTTAAAAATATACCTACTTTTATAACTAATACTTAATTCTATCTGTACTCTAAACTAATGCTCTACTTAAACTAAACTACAACTAAAAATGTAACTAAAACTAGTGCCATCTATCAGTTTTTATTGTCATTTATGGTAGAGTCAGTTTCAATTCTTACTTTCTAATACACAAGGGAAAGATCACTAAGAAAAGTTTAATCAAGTATCAACTTGTAACTTTACGAAATTCCAACGTGTATCAACACTGATGAGTTTCAGGAGGAATAAATGCCTAAATACTTAACAGTCAGTGCCATGAGACAAATAATAAAATACATAAATGCTAATGATAAATATAGAGGGTCAATACTAATAAGAACAGAGTTAAAAATCTGCTTCCCAAAATATTCAATGATGAGCAGCAGTGATTATAATTAATTGAGATTGACTATCGACTGGGTATGGAACACTAGGAAAGGATTGTTTTAATAAAGTCTATGTGAATCATTTTTAGGAGTATTAATTCAACTAATAGCACTCAAAGCAAATGCGAGATTATACAAACTACAATAGATCCAATCAACAAAAGAAGAAAGTTAAGGTTTTGCAACAACGAAACGACCAATTTTGAACAAATACCAAATATTCTTTTCTCCATTGTCCGTTAAGCCATCTACCATTACATCCAAAATATTTGTAGGACTTCCATTCCATTCCTTCATCCATATCCACTTTGCTCATCCATAACGTCATCCCAGCCTCATTAAAACTAATTCTTAAAACTGAGTTTTGTTTTTTTTACCTGGATGAGAATATTAAAAACATATGTCCCATATGTAAAAATATTGTAGAGTTAGATTCCTTTTTCTATTTATCCATCTCCTGTGTGACTTCAAAGTTGGTACATGTGCGAATCATATAACTTCGTATTATATTACACCGTTTTCACATCACAGATTCTGGATTATACTTACTTAAGAGTTAGTAAACTAACTAATTTAGCTACGTTTGAATTATTTTTTGGTGTTCACATCAACTCATGAAGATTATAACTAACTTATAAAACTAACTAACTAAATTACGTTTGAAAAAATATTGGTTTCCATTATTTGATTATTCTATATAACTATTATTTGAAACTAGGGAACTTAAATTACTGAACGATGTTTGGTTTCCTCATCACAGCATTAGCGCTAGCGTTTTCTTAAAATTAGCTTATAACTAACTATCGATTAAATTATGAGTTTTTTCCACATCCCAGCTTAGATCTAGCGGTTCTTATAACTAACTTATTAATAATAAGCATTTAAATGGTATTTGGCTTCCATATCGCAGCTTGGAATTAGCGTTTCTTGAACTAATATCTTACAACTAATTAACAACTAAACAATAATATGTCCCCAGAATAATTTAAGCTTTTTTCTAAAATTAACTTATGTCAACAAATTTTTTTTCACAAAATTCACATCACTGCATCACACTTATAGCTACAAAACTAAATTAATTAATTTAAAACTATGTTTGACTTCCACATCACTGAGTGTCAGGGTTTGGTTTCCTCACTTATGTAGCTTCTTATTTATTTAATTCCTATTAACCATTTTTGACTTCCATATCATAGTTGCTTAGCCCTTCGTCATACAACTTAATGACATACTGGAGTTTAATATTAAGAGGATCAGGGAGAAAAATAGTAAGAGATATCTTTTTTTTAAATACAATGTACAATGTTTTAAGTCTCTTAAAACTAACTTAACTAAATAAAGTTGGTTTTCCTCATCACAACTTGGAATTAGCGTAACTTAAAACTAACTTATAACTAAGTAGCATTTCAATTTTTTGGTTTTCACTTCAAAGGTTGGTTCCACATCTTCATTATCATTGACGTTCTTCATTATCCTTGATCTTAATAATTATCTTAACTATACTTAAAACTTACAAACTAGATACTTTGGCCATCAATTGGAATTACTGATATGTGGTTTCTTCTTATATGGCAGGGCCACTCTCTCCCAACTTACAACTAAGCTTAACCTAACTTAGAAACTAGATACTTTAGCCATCCATTGAAATTCCTTTGATATGGTTTCTTCTTATATGGCAGGGGCACACTTATCCAACTTACAACTAAGCTTAACCTAACTTACAAACTAGATACTGTAGCTTTCCTTTGAAATTCCTAAGATATGGTTTCTTCTTATTTGGCCGGGGCACACTTGTCCAACTTACAACTAAGCTTAACCTAACTTACAAACTAGATACTTAAGTTATCCATTGAAATTCCTTTTATGTGGTTTCTTCTTATATGGCAGGGGCTCACTTGCCCAACTTACAACTAAGCTTAACCTAACTTACAAACTAGTTACTTTAGCCATCCATTGAAATTCCTTTGATATGGTTTCTTCTTATATGGCAGGGGCACACTTGCCCAACTTACAACTAAGCTTAACATAACTTACAAATTAGTTACTTTAGCAATCCATTGAAATGTTTAAGATATGGTTTCTTCTTATATGGCAGGGGCACACTTGCCCAACTTACAACTAAGCTTAACCTAACTTACAAGCTAGATACTTTAGTCATCAATTGAAATTCCTGAGATATAGTTTCTTCTGATGGGACTGGTGGGTAAGTGGGCTTACAAAAAGATACAGACTTGAAGAAAACCAAGTCTGCAAAACCAACAAAGAAATCGAAATTCAAGAATCAAGAAGAAGTCGATTAACAACTGAAACCTCTGCCTGAAATTAAACAAATCAACCAAGAAACAAAAGATTTTAAAACAAAGAAACGTGTAATGTATAAAATCGGAGCCAGTGTTTTTTGTCACGAAGTGTTGTGCAGAATGTGTATCTCAAATAAATCTACTAAAATAATTAATTAGTTGGTGTAAATTGATTAACAGTTGCTCTTAAAAAACCGAGTAAAAACACTGTTAGTGGCCACTAAAATGTTTTAAATAATTATAATTCCAAATATTCATTTAGGTGAGTAGTGAACATGCAATTAGTGAAATGATTTAATTTTTTCATGCATTATTATCATGCTATTAGTTACACCGTAGTAATTAAATATGAAAATGTAAAATAAGTGGAATTATAATTAACATTGAAGCGAAAGATTATACTAGATAATTTGTAAAAGTAAGTGTTAATTGAAGCTACATTTGAGCTTTAAAAAGTGTACTGTCTCTGTTAGCCTACTCCCGGGAGTAGTTGCCCAGGGAGCACCTCGAGGAGGTAGAGATCAGATTTCGCTCCCCAAAAATTACCTACCGATTATCGCAATAACTATAAGGTTAAGGATTATCTTTCCTTATTAATGCATTGTACAAACTTAAAATCTAGATATTGTTTTCAATAATTGAGAACGTTTTAAGATTTATTGTATCGAAGTGTAATGGAAGAATTATTATAATAAAATTTCTTATAAACCTTGAATAATATTTAAATTTCCTTCAGTCTAGTATATTATATTTAAGAATATAAGAAATCTTTTTAGGGAAACGAAATGCCCTCCAAATCTTTTAAATAGAAATTGATGGATCTTTCCTTTGCTTAAAATTTTGTTTATGAAGTAATTGACTAGCCCATTACTCATAAGAATCATATAAATTCACTTAGTGTATTTTGAATCAAAGATATTTATATCTTTCTTTTTATTCAATGCTTAACTCCAAAGTGAAGGTTGCCTTTCTTATTGTGCGCTTTAAAATTATTTCAAAATCCAATTAATTGCAGATTGTAGCATGTTTCATTTTAATCCTGAATTGATTTCATTTATTAATTTTATTTTAAACTATTTGAATTCCTATTAAAAAATTTTAATTTGCAGTGATCTTATTGAATAAAGTAATAAATATTATTGCTTACTTGCTTTTTTCCAAAATTTACTTAACCCCTGCTTATTCTGTTCAAGGTAGTCTTTACTGTTCGGGGTGACATGCTTCACAATTCGGACTATTGATTGTTTTAGAAAAGTTGTTAAGAAATGTCCCAAGGTCTAAAGCTATTTCAAGACCTACCAATAAATAAATAAATAAATAAATTTAAAATTGGAATAAACATAAATTTAAATTCAAAATGTAAAAATTAATAAAGTGAAATAGAAAAATAATTAAAGCAATAAGAATCATTGCTTGTCCAGGCATGCAAGATTCGTTGGTCGACCATGTGCTAATTCAATTCTTTTAATTTTTTTAGTAAAAAAATATCCGTAAATTTAATATAGTTGTATCACTTTATTAATTTTAATAAAAATTTGATTGAATTTAATTAAATAAATAATAAAATCTTACTTACGTGCACGGCGTACAAGTTGACTGGTCGGGAGCCCAATGGCAACTGACTGCAAAAATCCGTTAGTCGCCATATTTGAACTTGGATTTTTTATAAAATTAAATTTAAGCATAATTCTATTTAAAATGGATTATTAACAAGTTAATTTAGATAAAAAAAATTATTTTCCCACACTATTAATAATTTTAAAGCCTTTTTTTAAATAAATAATTTGGGACTACTTTATGACGTCACACCTAAGCACATGGTTTTGCGGAAGAATACAAAAAGTAGTTCCAGTTAAAAATTAATAATACTAATTTTTTTCTTTTAAAAAATGAAAGAATATTAAATTATCAAGTTGAAATAAGTAGTTAAAACTTTACTTTCCATTAGAAATTGTTTTTTAAGGCAAAAATGAGCACCTGTACGTCTGACCTTTTTTGGCTAATTTTTGAAAATCTGCTCGATAGATTTTCTTCAAATTTGGAATTTTAATTAAATAATAGGTAAAGTTTAATAATAAATTAGTGGTAAAACTTAAAATTGAATTTAAATGCTATTTTACGATGTTGACCTAGGGCTGAAGTTGTACTCCAAAAGTGGTCTCAAAATAAGTTTTCAGAGAACGGTTTTCAGTAAAATTTATGTAATACGGCTTAAATAAAAAGTACACAAAGTTTAAACAAAATCTTTGAAGCTGTTTTTAAGAAAATCCGTAAAAACTACTTAACCTATTACCTATCCTTGTACGTGGCGAATTTCCACGAACCTAAGCGATAATTTTCTCTTATAGGTTATTATTTTTACAAAATCTTCATTGTCTGTAATTCTACATTAATGGTAAGATATTAATCTTGTGTTGAAATTGTTCATATGTAAGCCCTAAAGTGCAAAACCTAGTTACGTCAATATCTTTCATATTAAAAAAAGTTGTTTGTACATACTCGTACTTATTTGACTGATGTTTTTTCAACGTCTTTTTCATTTCCACTTCAGTTGATGGACGGTTTTGCAGTTTTCGGCTCACACAATTGGCTGTTTTCAATCTGAATATCATTATTCAATGAAATAAACAGTTTATAGATTTAATCTTAAATTAAAAGCATTTAATTCAATGATACTACAACTTAATACGCAACTATTTGTTCAAGATAAATTTGTATCTTTCAAAAATTTAAGAAATAAATAAAATATGAATGCTGAAATTTTAGTTAATATCTTTTAAACGGATTAATCTTTTAGAACATATTCGTGGCATTGTAAAACATTAAATTATTTTAACATAAATTACGATGCAATTAAACTGTTATACTAAACTTGTTTAAGTCAAGCTGCCATAAACTGAAATCATTACTTCATGAGGTTTGTCAACCAAAATAAACAATTTTTCAAGCTCAATTTTGTTCAAAATTATTTCATTTAATTCATAAAAGTAAAGAAACACATTTAATATCTATAACTACTGATGTAATATTATTCATATAATTAAATAAATGTGACTGTAAGTAAACTTAAACAATGATGTGCACATAACAATAATTTTGCAAAGAAAGGATTTCGCTAGATAGAGGATAAAAGATTTTGAGGTCATTATGAATGGTAAGATCAATGCGAACCGAAGAGCATTTACTATTTTTCTAAAGATTTTTGATTGGGGAGACTGGATTCGTTGGAAAGGTAGTAAGCACCCTACGATTTCCGTCTAAGTACAGATTGCTCCATACCAGCTGCAATAGCAGTCTTTTATTGATTACAGAGAGTTTTTAGTTGTTATCAATTTTTCGAGAGAAATGCTCAATACATGCTCTAGATCATAATAACATAATGAAAGTACTTTGCTTACAGGAAATCGTAAATGCTGTTCAAGAGAAAAAAAGAAAAATCAGATTCAGTAAATTTGTAGTTAGGTGGCCAAAAGGAGCCATTTAACTAAATATAAATATTGGAATTTTCCCTTATTGATTTTCATCACACACGAAACTTGAAGATTCGTAAAAACATTTATCGAAAACAAATATATCCGTTTAAAACTAAATAACATTCTACTTGATCGTAACACCTTGTAATTATTATAGGCAAGAAAAAGTAATTGAATTGTAACGAGTGCTTGGTGGATATTAAACTGAAAGTGAAAAATTGAAGGCCAAGTAACATAAATAAGCCAAATACCTCATGATGTCGATACAAAAGGAAAGGATTTGTTCACACACTTGCTCCAGCAAGTACTTCTCATTCTACTCCTGCTTGCAATACTAACCTCTTCATTCTTGTTACGAAATAGTCCATTACCAGCGAAACACAGAGCTAGCAAGTTCTTATCAGTCCTATCTATGAAGCCATTTAAGTTTTCATCTGAATTGCCGAAATCACCATCATGTATAAATACCAAAGTTTCGATGTATTTCACACCTTTTTCAAGCCCTAACATTGTCATATTGTTATTTTTTCTTACACTGGCTATATTCTACGAAATATAACTATAACAAAAACTTGAAACGATTCTCCCAAAATACATAAACAACTGTGTGTAATACGTACATACGTTACTTAATATCATTAAATAAGATTCCTTTTTATTAAATTTTAGAGGAAGAATAACAAGATTTGAACTACATTGTTCTCCCCGGGCCACACTACACTTACTAACTGAGCAGACTGAGTAAGGGAGGTTACGTGGTGTTATCCATAATATTAACAAATTGTCAAACATTTGTAAAAATTATGAATTAAAATAATTGAAATCTAGTACTTGTTAAAAAGAAATGTTTTTTTTTTTATTATTATTCTATGCGACTAGTATTTTAGAACTGAGAAGTTGGAAATGTATTTTATACGAGGGAGGTGCGAGAATTTAAGTTTAAAACACGGACATTATTGCATTTTGAGTGAAAAATATTTATTGTTAAGAAAAATATGAATGAATATGCGATTCTAATAATTTAAAAAATGCGAAAATTAGTAAAATCTTTAAAGGAAAACTTTTAATCAGCATAGAAGATGCAATATGCTAGTATTTTCAAGCTTTGTGAATGGCTTTCTGTTTGCATATTTCTAATACTTACATTTCTATCCGTAGCAGAAACACTTCAGTTTTTATAAAACAGAAACTTTATAAAAATCGTTCATAAAGTATATAATTTTTTGAGAATTTGAGAATTTTTTGATATTAATTGAGAATGAACGATTCTACATTAAAATAATCAATGCATTATAAGACATACAAGTGGCCCAGATTGGATTTCTCCAAAGCACCTTTCTTTAGGTTAATCTGCTAGGTCTAGTTAATACGCTAGGTCAATCTATTAAAAAAAGATCGTACCTAATATGTACACTTTACCATTGGCCTCAAAAGTGACTATCAAATACCAAACAGGAGCGTTCGAGTGAAAGTAGAAGACGATTTCTACTTTTTCTACTTCTTGATTTTCAAAACAGATCGACCCTACATATACCATCTAGGATTGCTTTTAATATTACTATCAAATGCAGAAATAGTAGCATTACAGTGAAATTAGGAGACTATTTCCTCTTTTTTTAATGGTTTTTACTTCTTGTTTTTCTAAACATATCATTCCAAAATTTACCAACTTGAATTAACCTTATTATTAACAATCAAATACAGAAACAGCAGTATTCAGGCGAAATTAGGCAAGAACTTCGACTTTTTTCAATCGATTGTACTTTACCAGTGGATAATACTTCATTTTTTCCAATCTTACTGTTGAAAAAATATCGTACCTACACGTACATATATTGTAACATCAGTGTTGATAGTAAATATCAAATACGAAACAAGAGTGTTCGAGTAAAATTAGAAGACGATTTGTACTTTTTCCAATGGTTTTTACTTCTTGTTTTTCAAACTAGATCGAGCTAATTTGTACAATCTTGGAATGGCTTTTCAAACACGGAAACAGCTATATTCTTGTGAAATTAAGAAATAAATTCAACTTTTTCTAATGGATTATACTTTATAATTTTCAAAATAGATCGACCCTTCATTTGTAATTTAGCATTTATTATTAACTATCAAATACGAAATCGCTGCATTTCAGTGAAATTAGGAGACTCTTTCCACTTTTTTCAATACTTTTTACTTCTTAATTAACAAAAGAGATTGTCCCATTATGTATCATTAGCCTTTATATTAACTATAAAATGCTGAAACATCAGCATTCCTGTGAAATTAGGAGAAAATTTTCACTTTTTCCAATAGTTATTTCTTCATACTTAAACGTACCTACATCTACATTCTTACATCGGCCTTAATATTAACTATCAACTACAAAACAGGAGTGTTCGAGTGAAATTAGAGGACGATTTCTACATATAGTATTTGATTCTTGTTTATCACAACAGATCGTCCCTTGCTCTATACTAGAATAGCCTTTTTTTTCTTTTTTGGCGCATCGACTGCTGAGGTCATTAGCGCCCCTCATCATTTTAATCTTCTCTCTTCTTTTAACCACTCGAGCTGGATCGGCACGCGGTTCCTTCGGGCTTCCACATACTGCACCTTGCCCAGCAAGGTAGGGTGGAGCCCAGGTATGTTTGAGTATATATCCCACTCATCCCCTCCTATCTCATCGATCCAGTCGACGAGGGGGGAATAGCCTTATTATTAACTAATTTATACAGCGATTAAGGAATAAGATTAACCGTGGTTAACCGCGAAATTATTGAGGGGATTTTGAAATGAATGAATGAATAAGGAATAAATCGTGTTTGGGAATTCATAGAAAAGGAGGACAACAACAACCAAGAATACAACAACCACTGAAAAGACAAACAACAAAAAACAATGGAATGGAACAACAAAAAATAATTGAAACAAAAACAACAAAAGAATAAAACAACACCTGATAAGTTTAAAATTCATACATAATAAATCATATATACTTACATAAATATAAATAGATATTTGAAATAATCATGTAGAAAAAGAAAAGTAACATGCAGAATGGACTGGCCGACTCTGCTCTACTAGGAATTGAAGTTCCGAAGAAGGATATTAATAGTGGTCATATTAACGATCAATATAATTATAATTCCAGTTACTTAAATGAAATGACTAGTGTCATTTTGTCATGCACTAATGTTGATGATGTTGATGATATAGCCGGTTGTTTGGTACCTGAAAATCCTTGTTAAAAAGCAAACTCCAAACTTTAATTTTGTATTAATTTAAATGCTAACTAATATGATGTCCATGAAAAGCAAATTCTAAACTTTACCTAATTTTGATATTACATTAAAAACTAACTATGTGTTAATATATACGTTGTCCACATCCTTCCTCTTGAAGACCCTAACATGCCCTAATAATTGGAATTATAATTATTTATTATTTAAATCGGTAGTTAGACGTAAAGTCAGCCGGAAATAATAGGCATTACTTAACTGTATTTAGATCGGAGACGAGAGAACGGAGTACTTTAGTTACTAAAGTATTAGTTTAAACTAATACTTTAGTTTGGATACACTAATCGCTCCCGACGCGTCATCAATATGCTACTAAGAATTCCTCAGTCTACTTTATACTGCTGTAGGTTGGGATATGTAACAATATCTTGCAGTTACATATTCATCGGTGTGGCCGGCTGCGACGTCCAGGTTTTAGGTGGAGTGGAGATAGAGGTCTGGTCAGTTGACAGTCTTCTTCTGTACCGCATCAGAAGAACAGCGCTTCTTCTTAAACTCCTCATAAGAGTAGATGTAAACGCAAACTATATCGCATGAAATGGCGGAATTTGGAAAACTCACCAATTGGAAAAAAAAAATTCAAAACATTTCCGAACAATCACTCCCGGAACTTTAACACTCCCGGCCTGAAAACACAAAAAGTTAATGAAATGCTCCCCAATGGTGGAGGAAGTGGTTTGTGTTATGTCTGTATGTGTGGAGTTCTACTGTTATGCAGTGTTCATGGTCTTCTGAGCTAGGGTATCCGTGGGGTCGCTACTCCCCTTGCGGAACTCCCGGCAATATTACCTGAATTATGGCAAAAAATTGCCGGAATCAACAGTTTTGGGCATAAATGAAATACTGATAAATAAAGAATAATTAATTTTTGATCAACATGGATGGCAGAAGTTGGTTCAAAACAGTATAGTGAGAGAAAGAGCCTAGAAACCTCTAAAGTGTTTTTAGCAGCAATCATTTGGCAGAAAATAATAGAATATGATAAGTTCAGTACTTGTACAAAGTTTCAAGCAAAGTGTAGTGATTTTCCAGAAACCACAAAACAAACAGGACAACCTTCGTATCCATCAACCAAAAAAAGATGAGTGTTTTAATTTTAGTAGGTATTTAATGATGATATATCGTTAAAACGTATGTTAGATGGGAAATTAGCGCAATTAAGTTAGAGAATTTCTTTAAATATTCATAGAAATCTTCAAACAGTTTGCCTTCAAAAAGTCAATGTCTGGTACACATATGTAAGGCTGAAACCTATAAAATAATTCCTAAAAAGCGAGATAGTCTGAAACATAAAGTAGGACAAGAAATCTGGACAAGTAAATACTTCGGTTTACACGGTACATCTTACAAAACTGGTTTTTATAGATTCTGTATAAAACCAAATCACATTGTAATATTCTAATTCCAGTTTTGGATCTAGAGGTTCAATTGTCAAATCTTCCTTAGTTTTACTGGAATTCCCTCGTATTCTGTTTCTAACATTCTATAATTTTGCGAGGCATATATTATACACATTAGGTAGGCCAGTTTTGGATCTAGAGGTCCAGAAACAAGTGGAAACTGTCAAATTATCCTTAGTTTTTCTGGAATTTATTTGCTCTCTGTTTCTAACATTCCACTCTTATGCCAGGCGTAATTGGGTTGGCTAGTTTTGGATTTAAAGGTCCAGAAAATAGTGGAAACTGTCGAATCTTCCTTAATTTTACTGGAATTTCTTGACTTCTGTTTCTAACATTGTATTCTTATGCCAAGCGAATATTATAGTCTTTAGGTCGGCCATTTTTGGATCTGGAGGCTTAGAAAGAAGTGGAAATTGTCAATTTTTCCTTATTTTTACTGGAATTTTCTTGTTTTCTGATTCAAACAATGTATTCATATGCCAGGCGAATATGATACATTAGGTTCGCCAGTTTTGGTTTTGGCTGAATTATACTAGTTAGGTTGGCTTTTTTTGGATTCAAATTTTCTGAAGGAAAGAGAAAAGTACGAAGTTTCGATACTGCTACTTTCAAAGCTACTGGAATTTCCTTACTTTCGGTTTCTAACTTTGTATTTTGTTGCCAGACGTACATTATAGACATTTGGGCCGTCAGTTTTGGTTTAAAGAGATTCAAAATAAAGTGAGAAACACAAAATCTACATTAGGTTTGGTGGAAGTTCCTTACTTTCAGTTTCTTACATCGTGTTCTTATGACTGGCATAAATTATACCTGTTAGGTTGGATTGTCTTGAATTTGAACGTTCAGAAACAAGTAAAAAGTACGAAGTTTCCATTAGTTTTACTCGAATTTCCTTAATTTCAGTTTCTAACTTTGTATTTTGACGCTATGCGTTCATTATAGACATTAGGTCGGCCAGTTTTGGTTATAGAGATTCAGTAGAATCTCGACTTTTTGCAATTACACAGGTTTTGTTTTTGAGTTTTTACTGTAACGACCATATCTTGTGAACTGTTCCTGAACCTGATAAAGTTTACAAAAAGGATTGTGTTTGACAAACGAAAAGTATAAGTATAATCAGTAAACTATAAATGTTTCATAGTCAGCCCCATTTATAGATCTATATTTGTATTAATAATAGTAAATTGTACCTATGGTTTTTTTCTAACTCATTAATATACATTTGAAGATAGGCGCCACGGTAGCCGAGCGGTTAGAGGCGAGACCTGCGAAGCTAATATGAATTGAGGTAATGGGTTCGATTCCCGGTCTTAGGCCTTGGATTTTATTTAATGGTTAATAAAAGAAATTTACAGTAAAGTATGTTTGCTAGTCGCCTCCGTCCACGACACCTAATTGGTAGTTGGACGTTAAGCTCCGCCTGAAAAAATAGGCGATTACTTTACTTACATTTGAAGATATTTAACACTTATTTGACTCATATTTTTTAAAATAATAATAATAATAATAATAAGTTCCTCTTCAAGTGTCATTAGTGTAATGTATGACCCTTTCACTTAATGATGAAAATTCAGTTACATCCTAAAATTCCGACTTAGACGAAGATGGATAATACTAATTTCCGGAAGGGTTATTTCCGCGTGTTTCTAAAAAAAAATTACTTCAGATGATTTCTGTAAACTTAACGTATTTACAATTCATAAGTGTAAATGGGCAGTTTTGTACAAATAGATCTAGGAATTATCTTTTTCTTAGTATTTTACTTAAGTCATTTTGCCCAGTAAAACTCTTTTTTAATTTATTATTATCCCCTTATTGTTAATTTAATATTATTACTAATTATTATTAATATTATTACTAATACCGTATTGTCAGTTGGTTTACTAGTTGCGCCTCGGCTAAAACTGAAAGTTGGACACCGTCAATCATTTTCAAAATTAGAGTGAATTAAGAGTATAAAAGTATTTACGATTCGTATAAAAAGTTTAGTAAAAAGACCAGTGATTAAAAAAATAACTTGCTAGCTGTTTTACTGAGCTGATTTTGAAAGTATTCTCTATACCACTGACTCTCATTTACAAGTTTTAATAGAAAAAAGTTAAATTTATTTCCAACCACCTTAATTATTGTTTTTTTATGAAACGTGGATTTGTAAGTAGCAAATCCTCAGTTCTAATCTTAGTGATTAGAAAAAATGGTAATAGTAAACTAAGTGCTTTCGCCTCCGTCTACCTAATTGTTAGTTTAGACTTTAAAACCTGGAAACACATTCATAAGCATTTAATTTATTACTTGGAATATATACAGAAAAGTTTCAATAAATATTACATTTGGGATTTTTTTTTTTTGTACAAATATACATTTCATTAAGAAATAAATATTCTTTCTGTTAAAGTTAATTTTTTAAAAAACAAGTTTCAGGCTTTTAAAATGTTCTAATAATTCAAAATTGATTTAAAAAACTTTCCTCACTTTTTCTTTCTAGTTTCCCGTGGACAGGTTAATGTTAATTTCTCCATTTTGTCTGTAAGATTTCTAGGCGTTAATGTAAGACAGTTTTTTCTTCTTGTAGTTCGCCTTGGTGGCGTAGTCTCAACAATTGATACATCAGAATCTATTTTTATCACTTCTGCTTCACTCTTTTTATCCGTTAAAGGATTATTCTCTAATTTTATAACTTGGGCTTGTGATAGCGGTTTTTCGTTTAATTTTGTACTAGTCTCACCGTTAACGATTTCACTTTTTTCGTTGCTAATACTTTTTACCGGTATGACCATCTTGAAGTCCTCACAGTCCGAACTATCATCACTAAACAATACTCTACCGATTTTCTTTTTCTCCTTCTTTATGATTACCGGTGAATCTTTGGATTCCTCCCCGTCAAAATTTAATTTTCTATCCACAGTTTTTTTGGCTGTTCTTTTAGCAGTTGCGGTTCTAGGTTTCCTTCTAACTGTACTGCTCACATCTTCTTTATCATCGCAATACACTTTAACTGAACTCTTAGCCTTGAAACCGTTCAAACATGGTGTACTAAACAGATTTGTGGTCAATGGTGTACTCTCTATAGTTTTCTTATCAGTATTTAATTTTCTTCTGCTATATGTTTTCACTGTTTTATCCGTTGTAGCAAATGATGATAAACTTTCTCTAACTGCAACTGGTGTTTTAAAATTATTTGCAACTGTATTTTCATCAGTTCGTGGTACTGTTAATAAATTTTTCTTCACTCTGCTTGACTTTTTTACAAGCGGTGTACAAAATTCTGAGGATACTTTAGACTCTTCCTCGCTTAAGTCATCGATTTCAATTATTGGTAACATACTGTCAAAGATATTTACTTTTTTTAATGATTTTACCAAATCTCCTTCTTCGACATTTTCATCATTTAATATTAATTTTTTACGAAACACTGGACAAGGAGTGATTGGTGTAGCGTCGGCTTTAAATGGTGTTTTACCAATGGTTGGCAGCGGTGGTTTATATGTATTTTCAGGAGTTTTGGCGTCATTTATTGGAGCAGTCGGCGCTCTTCTTCTTACAAACACTGCAAAAATAAAATAAAATTATAAACTGAAATTAAAAATTTTTGTAGGTAGTAAAGGTCTGAGAATTACCACATTATTAGTGCACACTACATACAAAGAGTGCCAACCAAGATGAATGAAACGAAAAGTTCAAATAGTTAGCCGGTCTGCCTCCTATCTGAATCGCAATTTATCGACTACAACTCTTTAGTAAGATAAAGTATTGTGTTGGTGCCAAATGTTTGGAATTTAGTTTTTAATATAAAATATGAATGAATACCTTCCTAAAAACATTTTAATGCTAGATCTAAGCACGCGTGAAAAACCTTTCTTTATTTTGTATAAAAATGTTTTGGACAGTTCTGAGGAATCTGAGGGTTCGATTTGTTAGTCGTTTAAAGTTCTAAGAAAATAAGGAGGCTGTGAACGCTCACTACTTTCCTTATAAACGAACTATTCTAAAATCTCAGGCAATCCCCACCACCTATATTTAATTCATTTTCATGCTTAGTTTTAATAAGTAATTTTGTAAGTTTTCACATCAAATATTTTCTTAATTCAACATAATTTAAAAAACTAAAACTCGATTTAAAGAAAATTTAAGCGTTATTTGTGTACAATTCATTAGCATTCTTACTGTAATAGACAATCGCGCATCTATATCACACTGTACCGACAATTAAAAAGCAAACTTAAATTTTCTTTAAGTTCATGTTGTATAAATGCATCCTTATGGATAGCTTTACTGCCTATAAATGCAAGTCTATTAATTTGAAACTAGAACCATATTGGCAGATTTCGTAAGTTATCTTACGTTAAGCAGACTTGTGATTTAAAGTCGCTTAATTTATCTATGACGCAAACAAATTTTCAGGTATGAGTACTGCAATAGATAATATATTCAGTTCCAATCAGATGGCACCTTAAGTCGGTTTTATTCTCTACCTTCTTTATTGAATTTCGATAAAGTGGTTATATATTTGATTTTATTGTTCGTGATTTTTTGTAACTGATTGAGGCAGGAAATCATTCCTAATTATATTTCTTTTAGTAATATTTTTTATTTTTGTCCATTATCCAGGAGTTATCAGTTTTGATTGTTGTTTTCCCCACCCCTAAAGTTGTGAAATTATTCTAGTAAATGTAGCTACATGGTTGTTCCATTGCGTGTTGATAAAATTAGTAGGTTTTCTTTATAAGAAAAAGATGTGTGGAAGTTCCGCAAAATATTTTACATTTTCCAAGAACAGCCTACCACCTTATCACGATTACTGGCTAACCAATCACCAATCATAAAGAACCGATCATAGTACTTTGTTTCAGCGAAGTTCGGTCTCCATGCCGTTCGAGTAGTTTCTGCAAGAGAGTAAGGTGATACCCAGAAACAAATCAAAACAGTATAAACGAATGGGCTAACTATAATTTCACTATGGTATAATGAAATTTAGAAAAATTAATCAGGGGCGAAAATTAAATAATCCAGTGCTACTTTGGAAGAAAGCTGCATTACATGATGTAATATTTAAAAGTGAATTGCAATATAAGTATATATTATATGTATAACTAACTGCTAAAAAATTAAATTGAATAGTATTAAATTTAACTTTGTTTTGATGAATTGTTCCCTAACTTCAGCACTCTCGCCCGAGTTGTTTTTTTTAAATAACTTACCTACAGGCTGTTTTCTTTCCACTAATGGATTCCTTTTCCATCTTAGAAGATTTCTTTGCTCCAAAGCCAAACATTTAAGCACAATATTAGGTACAAGCATTGAATCAAGTTCATCCAATACTAAAGAATTATATTCTTCAGCTCTGGCAATATCATTCCATAAAACGTAACTACCGCATATTGACATGTAAAATCTAATTTTGTATTCGGCCAGATCAGTGATTAATCCCTGATAGCCAGGTGTCTGTAGCTTTCTATTAATGAAATCAATAATTTTAACGCCAACTGCAAAGAGAAAAGAAATAGTTATATTACTAAAAATAAATCAGAGGTTCCTGTTCCACAACAATTGAAGTAATTTTTTTTTGGATGAAAAAATTACTGCCAGTTTCAGTCATGATAAACTTTATTATGCCGAGCTTTCGACCTAGGGACTAGGTCATCTTCAGGGCTAACAGTCAGACAAGACAGAAGACACACCATACCCTCTAATGATGTAAAATAGTACATTGTAAATTAGCCCTGAAAGATGACCTAGTCCCTAGATCGAATAAAAAATAATAATAAAATAATTCAATGTATGACTGAAATTGGCAGTTATTGTTTCATCCTATTGAAACTATGAATCAGTCACCAAAAAAATGAACAGTTATTTTTCTTGACTTCTCCGATGGACTGTTTGCTTATATTAAACAGAGTTTATAATATTTTATTTACAGTTTTTTTAAGTATTTTAGTCCCTAATTGCAGACTGTGTGCTACACACTCACAAAACAAGAAAAAATAAAAATAATTTAAACACTTAACTCTTAATATTTCAAACAGCTTTCTAAATTTAATTATTATTGCCTCCGAAACACCCTGAACCAACGTTATTTTCCAACTTCTGAGGAAAGTTGTTCCCTCTCAAGTTCCTGCACATTTTACATTGTGGCCAACAAAACTAACCAAAACACACTCAAACCAATCGTCATGGTCGAATCACCATAATAAAAATAATTATTGAATTCAATCTTTAAATTAGCCGGCACCTAATGTTACTATTCTAATGATGATTTACTAACTTTTAATAGCGAGAAGGGCCTGATGTTTTAGTTGGCTGGCCATGAAAAGCTGAATCCTCAATGTAATATAATTTAGTGCCTGTATTTGATAATCTATGAGCATACATTGGTCACACGTACATTCCGCATTATGTGATAAGAACTTTGGAAGACACTGAAATGAGTTGCTAAGAATCGGAGATCCACATCTGTGGAAAAAAGAAGAAGCCAAAATTGTAATAAATCAATAAAAAATGCAGCAATGTTAGTATTTGTTAAACTTACTTTTCTGTTCGATCGGTGTCAAGCGCATAGTCCGCACCAGAAACAGTGCCCATATCGAGTATGATTTCGATTCCTCTCAATTTTATCTCACATTCTTGCGTATTAATACAATACATGTCCGACCAACCAAGTGAGGCCAACAGTTCACAAACTCTAGATTTTAAAAATTAATTTATTACATTTTTATATTTGTTTTATAAGACAATTTTAGCCATAATATATACCTTAGTGGTAGACCGAGACGTTGGGCCATATTAAATTGATTTTTGGCATAACTACGTGCATAACGAACTAATTTCAAATCAGCAAATATTTTACCCAATAGGTAGCCAATGTTTAGTAGTAACCATTGTTGCAATGTTAGTTCATTAAATGTACCTTTATAAACAAATTTTAAAATATAATCCAAATTTATACAAATTTTAATATTATAACCCAGGACTGTTACAAAAAGACGATGAATGAAACCTACATATATTTTATATAATCCAATAACTTTATAATAATATATGTAACTACATAAAATTTCACCGTGGAGCTAGGTCATTGCTTATTAAAATAAAATAAAAATTAGAGATAATAATAATAGCAACTGATGTTTCCTGATCAAAATTTAATTATGAATAACTTTAAGGTCATTCCGTTGTTAAAAGAAAGCTGATGAGGTAGGTTATTTTTAAAATTGCTTTCTAAATTGTCGAACCTTAGTGGAAGATTTTTCGTTAATGGATATAGAAATTCTTATATAAACCTTTATTGTTGCTCTACATTTCAAGAATAAGAGAAGCTCTTGTCACCATTCTAACAACCGAAATTTTTAAGTTGCAGATTATAGATACATAAAGATATCTTTAACAACGTTAAAGATTTATACAAGATGAAAGAAATATGCAAACTATTTTATATACATCAAAATTAGTTTTCATAATTAGGAAACTGTTTATTAAAAATATATTATAAACCCTCAAGTCCATTACATTAGACCACTGAAACTAATCAACTTAGATTACCTAGTTTTTTCCTAAAATCTGTTATGAAATCGCTCCAAAGAAATCGCATTGTTGAACAGATTTGATTGGAACCGCTGTAATGGAAAAGCTTCACCTGGCATAACAATATTTGTAATGATTCCGATTTCAAATTTTTATTCACCATCAGAGAGTGATTCGTAAAAAATTTAAAGTCAAAAACACAGATTGCTTTGACGCGAGAGATAATGAAATTGAATGTTAAGATAAAAACATGATTAGGATCTTCGGGAAAATCTCTTGATGTTTCCTCTGGTTCGGCTTTTATGGACTACAACGAAACTGTAGTTGAAGTGTGGGCCTTGATTTTTATCCTAAACTTTTATTTATTTATCGTCAAGATAGAAGAAAGTCTTCGGATAGTGTAGTGTTTCGTCCCTTTCAGACACAGATATTGCCACTAATCTCACATTTCCCCTGGCAGATGCAGGAAAAATCTAGTACGTCTAATTCGTTACTTTCCATAATCAAGGTGGTGATGTCACTTTCATAGAGGAAAACTCTTCTGTTAAAATAAATACCTTTTTTTTTACGGTTTGTCAATTTAGTAATGGATAAACGGTGATTTACTTACTTTTCTGAGTGAATTATTTATTACACTCTGAAGTTCTTAATTACTTGGACTTTTGAAATTCATTTATAAAAGCATAAACATAAAGTTTTAAGATTTACTTACTCCATTTTTCATTTTTAGAAACATATTGCAAATATTCAAAAGATTTTATCATGGGCAGCAATGTTGCTTCGAGATTGTCGATTGGCAGATGTGGATGACTAGAATTTATCATAGTTATCAAAATTTGCAATTGTGTATAGACTATAAAGTTATGTTTAATTTGGCCAACATCTAGTTTCTCAATTATTGCCACAGTCTCTTCAATCTAAAATATTTAAAATAAGATTTTTAAGATTTTTCTTGTTTGAACCAGAAGATTATATAACATATTTAGAAGTAAAAAAGATATTAACCTTGCCTTTGTGGAAATAATATTTGGCTAAATTTACATAAAATAGTTGATAGGTATAAGATGTGGTTTTGATTTCATTTTCTTGATTATTCAATATTTCTTTTGTATCTTCGATCATGTTTATACTCAGTACTTCAGCGATGCCAAGCAATTCTGCTACGGCTAAATATGTAAATTATAATTATTTTAATGCCAAAGGCTTCTGGTAAAAAGATTATATTGAGAACAAAAAAGATTATTTTTCAACCAAAAAAGTTCACAAACGTCTGATCTTTACAAACGCGATATTATAACAATTACTATATTGTAGTGTGATTCTGTATATATTTCTCCGCGATAGAACTGGAGTGTTTTAAGGTACATTCTAATTTTATTCACTTCAATATTAAAAAAAAAAAAACCAAGTTGTGCGGCAAAGTCGAAGCTAGGCTCTTTTTGGAATCAAAGAAGACGGTCATGTTGCCCGACATTTGTTTAGGATATTTAATAGTGGCAATACGATCTTACAAAGGAAAACAGGTCAGCCAACCACTTTAGAGAAGCTTAACGGTAATTTGATGAATCTAATAACGTGACGTCCTTACAACTGCCAGTGCCTAAAGATATGGTAAGTCACCAACTCCTAAGCTATAAGGGAGAGAATTAGTGCCCATTCATCTTGCCAACTACTCTTAAAAAATCCATCTTACTTGCGATTTGAATATTCTGGGGATCAGATGACGTTTATTGATTTGATCGTGGTCAAAGGGTAATTCCAATTAGTTCAACAAGGCAATAGGAGAAAAAGTCGATGAAGTAATTATTCGCAGCTGTAAATCATCACAAATTACAAACTCGCTCTCCATGGTCTGCACGTGAATTTCGACGTTTACTACCAACAATTAGATAGAACTATTGTATACAGCGTTATACAACTATGGTAAATCATTTTTCCAGTAAGATAACGCTCGGCTACTCCCCCTACAGTCCCAACAGCTCTCCACTACTGTTCATTTAGGTCTATGATACACTTTCTTCAAAGAAAGAAAACAACGAATGCATCAACTATTGAAGGAATGATGACTTACTACAATCAATCGCAAAGAGCCATATTTTGAACATGAAGAAAAACTAACATCAATTCTTCACTTTCTTAAGTGTGCTATATTTACAGGAAGGAACGCACAAACACATTTCACCAGACAAATAAATTCAGATGTACTACTGTAGGCGCTCGTTACATTGAGGAATCAAACAAATTTTTCCGCAAAAGACTTGCGACAATATGAACTGTTCATTATTGATAAGAAAACTAACAATATTGCTCTTTCTCAAACACCATCACACTGTATCATTCCTTCAATTTCTAGAAGGTTCTTGGACCATGAGTATTTGTCTGTTACTGTATAATTAAATAAACAAATATGTAATTTTATAAACATTTAAATAAAGACACTTTATTATTATATTACTGTTATTATTCCTTCAATTTGCACAACCCTTTCAACTTAACCACTTATCCAAGCATATCAAACACCTTCTATAATTACTTGAATAATTACACATTCACCTCTGTTAGAACTTTTCTTTTATTTATTTACTTTTTTAAAGTCTTAAAGACAAAGTTACTTCGCTACAAAACAATATTTCCCATACTCTGAGCAAAAATAGATGTTAGAAATTCAATTTCAGTTGTAATTGTATGACGTTTTATGATTTTTGTTTTTAAGTATTTTTTTGCAAAACGGATATATAAAAATATTATTTAACCATCTATACATACCCAGAACCACGTATTTGGGCCGAGACATTTTACTACCCATTTTGTGAAGTAACAGCCAAGTATCACGTTCTTTCGCTTTATAATTAAAGAGACGATAAAGATAGCCTAATGACTTTATATAAGATAAACATGGAACTGTCTTTGTATTATTTATAATCTGCAAAAAAAATAAAATTAATGTTTAATAAAACAATGTACTTTAATACTTAAAAAGAGATCAAAGTGTAAAACTATGCATAAATTAGTACATTTTCTGTAGCTTTAGTCCAATATGAAAAAGCTAAATTCATTTTCATCATAATTGGTTCCAAATGTACCGCTTTTAGATAACTAAATGCTGGAGTAATGTTGCATACATCTAGTTCGTCTTTCTGATCACCATGTAATACTGGAACATCTCTCATAGGTTTTACATCCAATAGTATCATCTCATCCTACGAAGTGGAAAAAGTAATATTTCAATTTTAAAATATTGATTATTATTAGAGTTTATAAAAAAACAATAATCTTCTTAAAACTCACGTTACACTTTTTTCTAATTTGTAGAAGTTCACATCGAATTTGCTGATAATAAAGATTTCCTATGAGACACTGTATCTGTGATTTTTCACCTTCTTCACACCGTGCCTTTAACTAAGATTAAATTAAGATAAAAGAATTCAATTCGTAAATGTAAACATTACAACTGTTAGTTTAGAACATTTTGAAACACTATTTTTCAGTTGTACCATAAAGATGCTGAAATTACTAAAAGTTGTTAAAGAAAATTTCGTATAAACATAATCTGGAACAAGTATTCTTGAAATGGGAACGTCTTGGCATATAAATATCCATGTTTAAGAAAACAAGATCAATGTTTGAAGTAATATTACATGATTGTTTACAGTTAGATTTTAATGTTTTGTTAGTAACATTAGTAGGAAAATTAAGTTCTGGGCGATTTAGAAGAGGGGT
This sequence comes from Rhodnius prolixus, assembly GCF_049639745.1. Taxonomy (NCBI): domain Eukaryota; kingdom Metazoa; phylum Arthropoda; class Insecta; order Hemiptera; family Reduviidae; genus Rhodnius; species Rhodnius prolixus. The sequence continues at coordinate 3,468,212 of NW_027411583.1, read as the reverse complement.
GGGAGCGGTGATTATTAGCGAGAAACATTGTGTGCGGAATGTAAAAAATGTCGCTTGGCCAAAACTGTGAATCTTTTAAAAATTATGTTTTAATTGTACCTCAGATAAAAGACGTGTCGTTTTTATTTGAAAAGGAACTTTGAAGAAGAATCTGTAAGTTAAACCTTGAATTTTGTGAAACTATGTCATGTGTTTAAACTCGTAAGATTTATTCGATTTAAGAAGGCTTTAAAAAATATTTCGTATAAAAAATGCAATATTTTGTCATAATCGCAATAAGAGAATACATAAATTTGGGGCAAAAACTGGTAATATATGTATATATTTACTTTTATCTTTATAAAAATAATGTTGACGTGAACTAGACGGACAAAAATACTTGTTCAGATAAAATATTTTCAGTAGATTGGCTTGGCGGATGCATAGACATTGTGTATTGAATGGCATTCCAAAATGCTGCTGTCAAGGAAAACAGCTTTGCAACTGAGACATAGTTAATATGCTACTATTTCAATTCACCGTATATTCTTTTGCCAGTTATGATTCATCTACACTTCTAAGCTAAGGTATATTGACTTAAGTTTATAATGACTTTTTTTTTTCAAATCACAAACTATCATGATATTTTTGTGAATTTGCTAAAATCTAATTTAACTGAAACAGTGCTTTCTACAATGTCTTTTCACTACAGGTATTGATTTGGATTTTACTTATCAAGTTTGTCAACTACGGTTGACCTTCTATACAATTATTTTTAGATGTCATCCTACAATAAGAATTTTTTATGGCTTTGTTGTTTCAGATAATTATAATTTAATGTTTCTTAGTGGTTTTTGTTTTTTATTTATTTTTTCTGTATTCGTCACTTTGATTATTCTCAAGGCTAGCTTGCGCACCTATTTATAGATTTTTCTTTTTACTATCTTTATTAAATTTTGTTTCTAGGTGTATTTAATAATATAGAAATAAATTTTGAGGCAGATTCTGGTGTAATGGTCGCTAACGTGGATTTATAAAAGTAGAACCCCAGTTCGAATTCCAAATGTGCCACTTTTTATTTGTTAGAAAATAAATTTAGTAGTAAAGTTTGTGCTTACGGTAATAGGGCGTTAAGCCCCCGCTACAAAATTTTATTTTACTTTTAGAAATAAATTTCCAACAGAGGTCCTAATGAAAAAACATTTATACGATAAAATATACTTACTTCATTTATTTTTAGACGCTCTAATACATTTTGAATAGATAATTCAAAATTGCTCAAATAGGCACACGACCCATCAGTGGTGATACATTCAATTGTAGCTACTAATATTGCTGCTAGTAAGTAATCATCTTCTACAGATTTGGCAGCATTTCTGTAAACAGCTAAGGCTGGCTCTTTTTGAAGCGGCCTGTTCAAAAAAAAAGAAGTAATATTAATAATTTCTTCCGATTCTTACTTATGACCTCTCAATCTCCATTGAGGCGACCTTCACTAAGTTTATGCTATAATAAGTGATGTCAATTCGAGCGACTACTAGTGGCAGATTTCTAACGCATACAACATCGCGCTATTGACTTTGGGAGTGTACCGTATATATTTCCTGTTAAGAAAGTTATGAACAACTATATAATTCTGTAAAATGAATCCCGTTCTGCATGATAAAATCTTTAAAATACAATGTTCAAAATTATTTAATTTTTTATAAAAATGATTATAATCATTCTTTGAAAAGTTTCGAAATCAAACACTATCATTGAATTAAAAAAAAAATCAACACATATTTCAGAAGATTCTATTAAAATAAAAATAAAAATGTGCGTCTTTCAACATTTTTTTTCATCCTTTTCAAATTATAAAATACGCAGTGTATAAAATAAGTCTTAATAAGATATTATTATTGCTTAAAATTTATCCTCACTGAGAGGTGATTTAGACTTACGCAAATTAAGTTCTTGATGAAAATAAGTCTCTGAGTTGAAAGCTTTCCTGGGTACTACCTACGTTCCCAATACCTTATACCTTACATAAATTTCACTACTAGGAAACATCAATGTGCTTTTACTAAAATTTCAAATATTATCTGCCAATTTAAGTTTAGTAGTCTTGGGTAATTGGAGGCTAAGGAGTGTTTATACCCTTGCGTTGCACAATTTATTTGGAGAGCTTTGTTCCAGGGAGCCATTACAATATCAGAGGAAGACTCAAGCTAAACTAACACTAGCTGACTACCAAGTGATATCTAGGATACATTCTTCCTAAACCCTCACAGATTCTGAGATTTCCCAGGTTCCTTAAACGGGAGGAGGTGTTGTACTGGTTCGTCAAACAAAATTTTCTTACATGCGATTATTTTCTACACATTTAATGTAATAATTAAGAGTAAAGTAACCGAAAAATTCTACAATGTAGCAGTTCCGATCGGATAAAGTTCTTTATTTTTGGAGTTAACCAGCACATTGAATTCTAGTCAACTATTCACATTTGAAGTACGGATGATTGAATATATTGACAAAATATATGATTGAATTTGGTGGGTTAGAATTTGTTCTTATATAAAATATATATGTTCTTAAAATATGGTCTGATTCATAGTTGCATGAGATGTCAAAAATAAGTAAAAAAGAAATATGATTCCAATATTCAGAGAAAGAGGGGAATATATAGAGGGAACTTTGAGAATTGTTAAGAAAATGTTCACGCTTTTATTTTTCTTATATTTTCAAAGGCTACCGTTTACTTACCTATGTTTTGCATACGAGAGCACTTCATGCAGCAGCAATGTGCCTACATCAATCTTATCCATACTGAAAAAAATCCATTCACTTTCTATTTCCTCTTTATAGTCAGTTACTATATCGTAACATGTTATTTCCTTAAAATAAAATAATACCAATTAAAAAAAAATATGAACAAATTATACTAAGTTAACTGTACACAACACAAAATGTTTTTACTCCTTAAATATGTTGAAATACTCACTTTGTTAAAATTACCAATAGTAATTGCAGCTTTCAGGTCGGCCCAAATTTTAAACACAGTGTCAGAAAAAGTAGGATATTTAATGGTAAACGCTGCAAGAGCAGTTAACGCTTCAATTCCTAAGTTTCGCTCTCTTAAAGAAGTTGTTAACGTGGATAAAGTGTACTGAACATAAGACTAAAAATATAAAGCGTAGTAAATCTATTAAAATAAATTAATTACAATCAACAGAAACTTTTCATTATTTTCCTTGTAGGTTACTATTCAGGCATCTATCTTTATTAAATAAAGGAGCACCATATGATCTTATGTATTTCTGAAAAATATGTGATCAATACAAAAATTATTGAAATATTTAACTCTTACTTTAAAATTTTTAGATTTCATTGCATCATCATCAAGTGTTAGCAAAAATTTAACTAATAGCTTTGACAATCCTGCAGCACATCTATAAAGTTCTGCTTTTTTGTAAGATAACAGTACATTTATGAAGCTTGAAACTATAAAAATATTAACATATTATTATTATTTATTACTAAATTAATTAACTGACTAAAATTCAATATCTTACCAACGCAGTTCATATTTTTGTTAATTGCGACATTCGATCCTGGTGCGACATTTTTTAATAGTGTATAATGCCTAAATAAATACTGAACATCATTGTAGCTATTTTTTAACAGTTCAGTGTCAGTCGGATTGGATGAAACTAAATAAAAAGCCATGTACAAGATGTTAATAATTTCGTAAACAATTCTTGGTGTTAACGAATCTTTTCTAGTTTGCGAATATAATTCTTTACAAAATGATAATAATAAACTTTTTTCTATAGTTTTATTGTTAAAAACAATCGTACGAAATTTAAATAACATTGATGAAGTAAGCATTCTTGCTTCTGTACTGTCAATTTTTTTTGAAAGAATACTGTAGAAATTTTGGAATTGAACAGAAATATCTGAATGATCTGCGTTAAGGCAAATAAAAAAGCAATTCTTTAAGAAACGTAATACTATTCCATCCTCGTTATTTACTAATTCTTCGGCTAAAGTTATCACTTTCATGAACTTCGGCCCATTCGCTTTAATAGTTTCTTCATTTATATTATAAATAAAATTATCGAGCAAGTGTAGAAAAGCGATAAGATTTTTGGCGCAAAGAATTTTATCTTGAGTATCAACGAGTATATTATCAAAAAATGATATAATTAAATCAATACAATCCATGCCAAAGTCAACATAATTTCTTTGCAATTGGCTTTTCGAAATTATTGGCAAAACTATTGATATTATTCCAAAACAACTGGATAATTTGTTGAAATTATTCAATTTTGCAAGTTTTAATATAAATGATATCCAAGAAGTTAACGAACTATCGCTTGAAATCGCAATATCTTTAATTAATTGTCTACTATTGTCTTTTATATACGTTACGAAATTGTAAATTGTATTTGATAAAACAAGTTCTTCGCTTTCATCCCATTTACTTATGTCAGTTTCATCTTTCAGTTTAAAATAGTAATTGCAAAGTGTTCTGGCCAATATTGGTTCCGACTGTAAAATAAAACAATTCACCTTAAATCGGAAATATCAATAAAATATTTTATTAATTTCCTGATGTATATATGTATATCTTAAAAGTTATAAACTTTCCAACTCATTCAAGGTTTAGATTTTATGAGGGAGTAAAGAAAAATACTAACTAAAAACGCTCTATTTTTAGAAACGTTTTTACTAATTAGCTCCGCCTGCAGCAGATCTAGAAGAACTTCTAGTTTAAATTTAAAGTACTGGCAAGGATCTTTCAAGTAACCAAAAAAAAAAAATCTAGAAAATAAGGAAGTCTCCTCTGAAGCGAAAGAATCTGTTAATAAAACCACCTGATTCTAACGTTCTCAAGGGAGTTTTGAATCAAAATAAAAAAAGACAGAGGGCCATCCACCAGGCAATGAAGATGAGGAATCTGTGAAAAGCTATAGAGAAGATTAGAATAGATGTATGGAAGAACACTACGAGACTTCTACACTGTCGACAGCAGAAAAGGAGAGAATTATTATGAGGACGATTTCATAATGTAAACGTTCCAAAAAACAAGGATGGCTATTTGCTATTATTCTTCAGAAATTTGATGGATACCTTCACAGTTTTTTTTTCTATGTTATTTGTACTTAAACAATTACTTATACTATCTCTTTAAACCATGATATTATAAGATTATGCGTTATATGTGCCGTTTATTTTGAAAGTGGAGCAAGTCCATTTTTTGTTATTTCGAGATCTTTAAGGTTTTTCGTTTCAATAAATTTAAAAATATTGGTAAATATTAATAGACATATTTTTTGTATTTTGTGGTATTAGATAATGCAAGTTTATAATCCAATAGTGTTTATAGTGCTGGCTAAGAAAAATAAAGATTTATTATAACTAAATGGACTTGCCTCACTTTCAAAATTAATGAATTATTGTAATCGTTGATTTAAATGGATAATATTTCATATTTTACAAAATACTAATCAAGAGTTCAACTATTCTTCTTCTTTTTTTGAATCATTTTGGTCTGAATTGCCTTCGTATTCAGATTCTGATTCCAAGATTCTTCTTTTATTACCGATTGTCATGGGTCTTATTTCTACAAACATAATAAAAATAATAAAATTACTTGCAAATGAGGATTTTATTGAAATGGCGTTATTACCCAGAAAAGTATTTTCATTTTATTTTTGTTACCAAATTCACTTTCAGATGTATCAGAGTTATTATTACCGTTGTAATCGGTTTCAGCCATTTTTTTTTTTTTTTTGTAATATAAACTACAATCCGTTATTAATTTTCAAATAATGAAACTTTTTTCGTACACCGAGCACAAAACAACACAACTTACTTGATAGCCGACAATAAGTCGAATGTTATACAATTTACAGTTTTTCAGAGCCAATAGTACTAAGATTTCCCGATGTTGGTGTTATTATCGAAACACAAAATTAAGATGTACTTATTATTATTAAATAATAATAAATTTTATGAAATATTGTACAATCACCGATTTACAAAATCAAAGATAGATAGATAAAAACACCCTACATTATTCAGACATGATTTTAAACCATCACATTTGCTTCACCATACAGCAACCGGAGTTAAATTTTGCTGTACGGTTAAATAATTTCAACCTAAGATGGACTTGCACCATTTTCAAATTAAACATATTTACAATATTGTTAAGAGCTAAAACTTCCATCTCCCAAATATTAGGATTCTGAATTTTTTTTGACTCTAAATTGTTTACAGATAAAAAGATCATACTAAGTTTTATCTATAATTACCATTATCTTCATTTTTTTCAAAAATGGACTTGCCCCACTTTCAAAATAAACGGCTCATATATTCATTGTAAAATTGTTGATTTTTATTTTATTTTTTACTATTTCTTTTTTTTTTTATGTTCATTCCAAATAATGTTCAGACAAAAATGCAAGAAGGCCACCTTAGAGAAGAATGAAGCGTACCGGCGAATGTTTAGCAAAAGAGGAACTAGAAACTTGACAGAGCAATATAGAAAGGGACGAAGAAAGGAGGAGAAGATAAATACAAAGAAAAAGAAGGTATGAGAAAAGAAGAAGATTGTGGAAGTGATCCAAGAACCAAAGTTTATTAGAATTTCTGTAAAGCTATAAATGAAGGGAGAAATGCGAATATGCGTCGGATAAGACAGGTACAAAATATTAATGGCGTTCTGGTGTCAGATAAAGATAGTATATTGGAAAGATGGGCAGAACATTACAATGCTCATTTTTAACTGGGCGATGGGGATATTCTGCAAATAAAAGGATCATGAAAGTGAAGATATAGTAGAGCCTTCAGATGATGATGTACTCGACGCAGTCTGACATGCAACTAAAAAATAATAAATCCAACACAACAACCCCCAACTTACAATGACAACTTACCCCAAAGAAACGTTTTAGCGCAGAACCAGCTGGTAAAAAGAAATTGGGAAGACCGAAACTGAGATGGCTAGATACCGTGCGTGGCGACGCCAGATCTCTCTCTCTCTCGGGGTATCAGGAATTGGTGGGACGTCGCACGGGATAGAGATGAGTGGAGCGCAATTCTTGAGCCGGCCAGGGTGGAGCTCAGGATGATATTGATAAAAAGTTGCATAACTTGACGAGAAAACTGAAGGGGGATTGAATAAATAAAAACCAAAACAATTTTAATCTAAAAGATCTATTGAGCCTAAAAAGTCAATGGCGGCATTAGAGGATTTAAGGGTGTGATAAGTATGAAGTCTGAAAAATGCATACTTTTGGGTTTGATGAGCTACAGTTTGCCTGGGGTTGGCAACTCAATTGCTTGAAGAGATCATTCACCTCTGAGGGCCTTGAGATACTGAGTGAGTGTTGAAACCGTCAGTGAAAGTATAATATTGTTACGCTAGGACCCACAGCACACCCAAAGTAGCTAATTCACCTATGGTTAAACCTTCTTAATTTATTTTCAACTATGGAAACCATTGCAAGTTATTTATTTTTATTGTTTCTATAAGCTTAAATTTGTACACTTACGGCTAGGACAATTTTAAGACACTGGTTATTTGAAAAACAAATTAAAGATAATAAATATTTACTATAATATAAAAAGTTTACCTGTTGAAGTAGATAGGATTTTATGTGATATAAACACTGCATAAAAGTGAGACGTTTGCACTTCCACGTTAATGAAATCTTAGAACAACATAAACTTGTCAATTTATAAATATCTATTGTATCGCTTTTGCATCGTTTTCCTCGTAATCTTGATTTATAAACTAATTTATATAATGCTGTTAATATTTCGTCGACATCTTTGACAGAGAGTTTCTGAATTGTTCCCTAAAAATTGATTATTTTATAACAAAAATTGTTATTATTAAAGAGCAATACATTTCACTTAAGTAAGCAAACTAAAGTGTTACTTCTGAAAAAAAATCAAAATTATTTACTAAAAAAGAACTCAGAATTAAAGAATCCATCATTAATACTATAAAACATAAACCTTAACATACCTCAGCCTTCAAATAGGCACAATTAACGTTATCTTCTAGGATAAGCTTGATTATGGTATTAAGAGCCATTTGGAATTAAAAAGTTTTCGATCTAATCTTGAATCGAAATGAATTCACAAATTTAATAAGGAAAAGGTATAATGAATTATTGTAAAGAAAATATAGATGCGCTCAACTGAAAATTCAAATATAAAACCATCATATAACCTACCAATGTTAACCGCCAATGAAAAAAAAGTGCACTCTGTTGAGCATTGAAAGAAAAGTTGCAAGATGTTATGTGAGATTGCAATTATAATCACATAAGATTGAGATCAATATTCAGATAAGATTTGCATTTTATAAACGTAATAGCTGTTACTTTTGATCTAGATATGAAGTGATTTTGGTGGTAATGTTCAAGGCTGGGCAGATCTTTCAAAATATCATGTTCTGTTTTAAGTGTAATCAGCTATCTGCATCCGTTCTGGGTAAGAGGAATAAAATCCCACCAATTTCCAAATGAATGAATGAATGATCGGCACTCGTTGAGAAGGACTGTTGTAAAAGGTAGGCAATTAATATTACTTCCATTTTTATTGAGCAACACTTTCTATTGACTTTTGAAAGTTAATAGTTTATTTTATCTTTTTTATCAAATCGTCTGTAGCTAATTTTTCAAATGAAAAATAGTTTAAAGGTTTAAATCTTTCACTCTTCTTCTCAAGCCAGTAGAAGGAACTAGTTGAAAATTAATGACTTTCTACCTTAAGCTTCACGATTAAATTAATGGTAGGATTAATTAATTTTAAAAACGTGTGAAGTCTATACTTCTTTTTTATTCAGTTTTCAAAGACTTGATACTTACTAGATAATTGTAAGTTAATGTTAAAAAGAATCCATTAACTTTTATTTATTTTGGGATATTAATTTAGGTTCTTAAAATTAACCACTTATTTACCCCCTTAAATATTAGTATACTGCTCTTGACTACTGAGTATGTGATTGTATTTTTCTAGATACAAGATCAACATGGTCTCCTCGTAATTAGAAGTAACATTATATTTGTACGTTCGAGAAATGAATTTATATAAAATTCATTAATTCACAGTCGTTCTTAAAGACAGATTATCGATCTCATTGGGGACTTTTTTTATTTACTGTGCTCCATTAAAATCGAAAAAACATGGCACCTTTTTATACTCTTTCCAGTTTAAGAAGATAGTGGGTTAAGCTTGATAGCAGTTTTTCTTCTTCGGTGATCTACAGAAGCTGTTCACACTGACACTGCCTTTTTTTTCTGTTCCTGACTATACCTTTTCAGCTGGAAATCGGAATTGGAATCTGTTTTCTTAATGGACTGTAAAGAGATCTATAAACAACCGATCATTTTAGAATTATCGCGCAGTAGGAGTAACTAACAATGAACGGATCTCTTTTACTTAACTAAGATTTCTATCAACCATTCCTGCTTTGACCATCTCCAACCATCCATGCTTCGAGGCATTGCATTATTAAGGCAAGTCTGCAAAGGAGCAAAGTCTACTCTGATAAGCCTTCATAATATATCACCCCTGTTTCTGAATATCCAGTCACCAAGACGAAAAAATCCTTGATTTGGACATCAATTTTCGTAAGGTTCTTTGACTGGTTGCTGCCTGTCCGCCTGAGAAGATGGTGACACCCCGATTGTTGTCCTCAATTTTATGTAGTATATTCGTTAAATGCTGCTTGAAACGTTCTTTTTTGATATTGTTGGTTTCAATTTAGGCCCTTTAAAAATGTTTATTAGATTGTATTTATATTTGCTTTTTAAATACAAGCATTAACAAAGTGTTATTTCATTTCATAATAGAAAATGCATCAGATTTTATGCTTTTTGGGAATAATGGAGAATTTATAACAAAAAAACAATTATTATTCTTTCAGATAATCGTTATCTTGTTAGTAGTATTGTTTGTACTTTTATGTTCTCCAATTAATTGAAAAAAATCATTCTTCTGTTTTCTAGAAGCAATGGAGAACTGGCAAAAAATTTCTTTAATATTATGTGCATATGGAATTTTGAAGGAATTTCGCCCTTCAGAACCATTTGTTACTAAGTACCTCAACAATCCACCCATGAATTTCACGGATGAGCAAGTGAGAATTTTTTTCTTACTTTATAAAACATTTGTGCTCTAGCAATCCGAATTTCATTTATTTTACAATTTTTTTTTTTTTTTAGATTTCATACTCGATTTATCCCGTTTCTATTTATTCTTCAATGATTCTGTTGATTTTTGTTTTCTTAATAACTGACTTTCTGCGTTATAAACCTATAATAATATTAGACAGTATTGCTGGGATTGTAGTTTTTGCTATGCTTATAATATGCAGATCTCTTTTCCTCGTTCAAGTAAGTTTTAATCTTATCTGTAATGAATATATGGATAAATTCCTTGTTTTTTCCTTGTTTTCTCTGTGTTATTTTTGATAATTTACTTCCCTTAAGATTATTATTTTGTTTCCGTTTCTTTTCATTTATAGGTATTAGAAGTATTTTATGGATTATTTACGGCATGTGAAGTAGCATATTATACATATATTTATGCTAAAGTTGATAAAGAACATTATCAAGAAGTTAGCAGTCATACAAGAGCATCTTATCTAATTGGTCGAGCATTATCTGGTATTTTGTCGCAGATATTAGTATCTACTGGCTTCTCATATTTAAGTTTGAATTATTTTACCTTAGGAGGTATGTATTTTGTTAAAAATAATAATAAGTTATTGGTAATAAATGACTGCTCACCTCCCTTTGAATCAACCTACATTTAAAGAAATGAAATAAAATATATGTATGTCTCTTAAGGCAGACTGAGATAAAGAACTTTGGCACTTTAATGACAATGATCTTGAAGGGATCCTACAATAAATTAGTTCTAAGCGAATGGGCCATTGGTATGTTAGAAAATGTTGCAGGGTTAAAAAAAGTAGTTGCTTCGTCTAAATATTGAATTCCTTTACAAATAAAATAAACATTATACCCATATATATCACAAGGAAATGGCCATTCGATGCTCTATTAAAAGTTAGATTGAAGAAGTCAAATCTAAAATAAGAGTTGCCTGTCCGTCAACAATCTGTACTTATAATGTGTAAGGATTTCCCAATAATTTTGGCTGACTAGAGCAACGCAAGAATAATACGAGAGGTTTTCTTTTTTTGTAGTGCTAAGTATAATAAGTTCATCACATAATTAAAAAATAGCTGGTTTATTCACCACTTACACTTCGAAATATCGGCTATTTTTCTCTTATAACGTACAGAAAGAGGGTCGTTTTCTAAATGAACGATGGTTTTGAAGAAGGGGCTACACACTTCTAGTCTGCATGCGACGTGATGTACGATGATGCTTCAGTATGTTCTGGCAACCTGCAGCACCCAGGTGGCAGTTTAGCTAGGACAAAAATTTGCATGTACGACAGAAACAAAAAAAGAGACTTTTCCTTGTGCTTCATTAATTTCTGAAGAGACTCTGTTGTGTTTTTGTTTTTTTTGTAAACTGCTAATCCAGAAGTTATTAATTCAATATATTCTTCTATCTCACCTTGGAAATCGGATAGACTTTTTTCGTGAGCTGAGAGAAGCATAAGTAGTTAGCTAATAACAAACTTTTGTTAAACGTAATTGGTAAATAGTACGAAACAACGCTTGAGAATTAGCACCGAAAATATGCAGTTTTTTTTTTACTTTCCCAATTGGCTAAAGAAGAATTCAGAAAGTTAATTTATTTTTATTGTTGCAAGAAATATTGGGCCAAATTTTTGACATCATATTCTGTCCGATTAATTTATTAGTTTGATACTGATCCCTTTTCAAACATCTTCAATATATTTTAACATTATGGATTTTGTTTAAAAGAATGACGACAACTTTAGAAAAGATAATCTTGGCCCAAATTCATTGTATTGGGATATCTCTATGATTAGGTAATATGCTTACGCAGTTATTGAACGAAAATTTGTATTTCCCAATCGTATTTTTATATTATATTTACTTATTAATTGAAATTATTATGTTATATATTTAAATAATCATTTTTTATTTTACATATTTTTGTTTACTAGGTATGATTTTATCATTAGTTTGGGCATGCATACTTCCAACGGTATCTTCTTCCATATATTTTCATTCCTCATCTGGAAAAGTAATCACTAAGGGAAATCATAATGAAAATGTACAAAATGGACAAATAAAAGAGAAAGATAACGTATGTAATGTCGTCATTTAGTATAATAGATAATGTGCTGTAATTTCATCTGAGTACTATAAAATAAATTCATAAATTTTGATTCGAGTATCAGTATAACGAAACAGTCGTTAGATCTTGATTAAAGTAGAAACGTGGCATATGGGAAGAGTAATTACTTATGGCCTCATTTAATTGATAAGCTTAGGCCTGTTTTTATTTTTAACTAGTGTTAATGGCAAACATATTCATGGATGAAAGAAATATAATTCATTTTAGGAGAAGCAAGAGATAAACAGTAGTTTACAAGGTTTCCAGCTGTTATGGACTGATTTCAAGGTGGCCTTTACAGATACTTATGTTCTTAAATGGGCATTTTGGTGGGCCTTAGCTACTTGTGGTTATTATCAGGTTTGTATTAGATGTATTTTATATCAGCTGATTTTTTTTTAGGCTCAAGCAATATGTGCAATTTTGCAAATTCTAAAAAATTATTCTGTTAATTTAAAAAATATATTAATCTTATGAGATTTAAAGTAATGGTAATGATGCCAAAGTTATATTATCAAATATAAATGGTTGAGCTAGGCTCACCGAAATACATAATTAATAGTTATGAATAATACATTTTCAATTTCAATACTTGTCTTTGATAGTTTAAAAGACAAAGATTTCTGTAATCATCATAAAATTGTAGACTTCAAACCGAATTTATTGGTTCATTTAACCGTAACAGAGTAATTAAGCTAAAAAACTGATTTTATTCGTCGTGTCACGTACATTTTGGTATTTTCTGACCACTTTAAGACTTTCTCCCATTATCAAATGTTAATTAATCGGTTTATGCGGAGAATTTGAACTTTGTATAGTTAGAGAAAGTAAAAAATGTTCAGAATCATTTTGAAGGAGCCGATTGAAAGTTTCGTACGATATTTATGAAAACATTTATTTTTTTAAATTTCAGATATTGGCTTATATACAGTTGCTTTGGGAAGAAATCTTAATGGGTAGAGATACAGAATATTATACAAAATTGAATGGAGCTGTTGAAGCAATTTACACTTTAATGAGTAAGAACTAATTATTTAATTTTTTGTTTGTTTGAAATTTCTATTTAAATAATTTTTTGTGAAATAGTTACTATTGGGTTGTCCAGAAAATAATGCAGGATTTTATGTTTTATTTAAAATACCCCTCCAAATTGTAAACTGTTTATATTGGTTGGACTTTTGACCTTTACAAAAGTAAACACTTATTAATCCTGTTTCAAACATAAATGTTTGTGTACTTCTGTAACATTTTGCTACTTTGAAATAATTCAGTCTTTAATATGTCAAAGCGTGATTTTCGCATAATTTTGTTTTACGAGTTCAAACTCGGCTGGTACGGGGCCCAAACGGCCAGAAATATCAACGATGTCTGGGGCGAAGGCAGTATAAGTGAGTGCACTGTTCAACGGTGGTTCCAGAGATTTCGAGAGGGAGACTTGAGCCTTGAAGACAAAGAAGGCCATGGAAGAAGTTCTTCCCTCGATGACGATATTCTCCGAGCTTTGGTGGAAGAAAATCTCAGAACAACTGGTCCAAAACTGGCTGGGAAACTCGAAGTCAGCAAATCAACCGTCTGAGAAGGTGAAAGTTAGGTTCCGCACACATTAAACGACCGCCAAAAAGCGGTGTGAAATTTGTGCTGCACTTCTTTGCCGAAACATCAGCGATCCTTTTCTGTCCAGAATTGTGACTTGCGATGAAAAGTGGATTCTCTATGACAAAAGCGGCTTGACAAAGGAGAAGCAGCATAACATTTTCCAAAGCCCCCAAATCATCAAAAAAAAAAAAAGGTGACTGTTTGGTGGGCTTCATTTGGTCCTGATTCATTACAGCTTCTTGAATCCTGGCGAAACCATCAATGCCGAATCGTATTAAAACTGTCCGGTAGGACAGTTGTATAAGGGTTGATCATCAAAAACTGCAGGAAAAAGCGTAACGTTGAAAAACATCCAACTTTGACAATTTTTTTCTCTTTTTCTATAAAAGATAAAATTCCCAAATTTTCTTTAAATTATAGGGCAAGTCCTCCTTTATAACTGTAATTTTTTTGTCAAGACCCAGATTTAATATATTAAGAGAAAAAAGTTACTGAAAATGAGCAAAAACGGCATTTTCAAAAATTGGTCTTGTTCTTGTTGTTGTTCTTCTTGTTGTTACCTTTTTTGTAAACAACGTAGCGCCTAAACGCGTGAACCGATTTTCATGAATAAGGTGTCATTCGTTTCGGAATTTTATGTAGATGTGCCTTTTGGGGGTCTCGACGCTGTACATCAAATGGGGGAGGAGTTAGCCCCATATATGTGAGGCCCCTTCTCAAAATTATTATTACTAATAACTCTGAAAATGTTAACCCGATTTTAATAAAATTTGGCAGGATGAAAGGTTTAGGGCACTCCTACGTAACATTTAAACGACGTTCTGCTCTTACCCTTATTAGGGGGAAGTATGGTAATCGTTTCAAATTATCGAAACGTGAACCGATTTTCATGAATAAAGTGTCATTCGAATCGAAATTTTGTACAGATTTGCACTTTAAAAGTCTCGTCGCTATGACTCATAAGGAGGGGAGTTTGCCCCACCCAAGTAAGGCCTTTTCTAATACTATTATTACCAATATTTCTATTACGCTTAGTTCGATTTGGATAAAATTTACCACGAAGAAGTGGTTAAAGCTCCTCTACGTGGCTGTGAAGTGCCACCATGCTCTTACACCTACTAAGAGGAAGTACTGCAATCGTTAAAATTATCAATGAGTGAACCTATTTACATCAATGAATTCGATTCAAAATATTTGCCTTTTAGGGAGAAGTACTGTAATCGCAGTTTATTTTTCTTACTCCTCTTAAAAGGAAGTACTGAAATCGCTTTTTAATTTTGCTATTTACGTACAAATATCTTCCTATTTTATTCAAAACGCTTTCTCTAAAAAATTGTTATTGAGGATGGTTTGGGGGACCGCAACTATAATCATTCTTTAAAAAGATCGCTCCAGTGGTAGTTACGGTTCGGACTTAACACCTTTTTAGGTTATAATGGTAGAATTTATTATTCCAAATTTTAATAAAATCTGTAAAGCAGATATGTAACTTTGCAAAACAGACAAAAAGGAAAATCTATCCAAAAAGTCCAAAAATCTCCTTAACAAAAACTTACAGTTTAAAATGTTAAGTATAAGGGTTGATTAAACGCCAAAAGGTACACAAATCAGCAAGTACCCAACATTTCATTAATACTTCATTAATATTTAAGTAATTTTACTGCATTAAATTTCATTTATTTTTTTGAATTTATTAGAGGTCACAGACCCTTATGCTGGCCAGTTCATTCATAATTTTTTTTTTTATTGATTTAAATCGCGTCAACATCTGAGGTTATTGGCGCCCGGAGTTTTTTTCAGTGCACTGCCGGCCTCCAGACAGTGTTCTCTCGTTACAGACAACACTGTCCATCACCGGCCAGTGAGCTGTAAGAAGCTCTTAGGAAGAGAAAATCTAAGGGTCAGCAGCTGGATTCGAACCCGGAACCTCCACGCGGGAATCCAATACGCTAACCGCATAGCTAATCCCTTCCCTTAGTTCATTCATAATATTTTATTTTTTGTTATAATTATGATAAAATGTATATTATGTCTTCGTAATTAAATAGGTACTTTATTATAGCTTTATTCCAAATTATTCTTCTGATTTATCTTTATTAGGCCCTTTATTCTGAGTAGTCACATATACATGCATGTTAAAATAGAAAAAGACAAAGTTAGAGTCGGCTACTGTTTAAATTTGAATCACGGATTTAAAACAATATTTCAGTCTAGAATTCTTCTTACCGAAGTATTTGTGAGTACAAATAACGCATAGGTAATATCCAGTAAATTATTCAACAATAATTATTCATTTCTCAATTGTAATTTAATGTAGTCCCTCTAATTTTACTTATAGTAGGTAAAATACTGGTATAATTAGCTGTCATAAAAATATGCATATCTTATATTCCAAATATATAACACTGCGGTAAGAATACCTAGATTGAGAATTGAAGAAAACTATATTATTTGCGATAAAGCCAGATTAATTATTACCTATTATTAAAAACGCTTGACTACTAAATAAAGTAACAATTGCTTTAATCGAATTACGAACTTAAACCGAAGATTTTTATTTAAAAATAAAAATAAATAAATAAAATAAACAAAATCATTGATGAATGTTGGTGCAAGCATTTTTGAAAAAAGTTTTTGAATTTTTTAACCTCATATTTTTTTTTATAAAGTTTTTTTTTTTAACCTGTGATTAATAGTTTGTTGATTAGATATTACAGTCAATCTAAGAAATAGTGTTCTATTTGAACAAATATTTTGTAGACGAAAATGGCCAGCATAAGGGTCTGTGACCTCTAATAAATTCAAAAAAATAAATGAAATTTAATGCAGTAAAATTACTTAAATATTAATGAAGTATTAATGAAATGTTGGGTACTTGCTGATTTGTGTACCTTTTGGCGTTTAATCAACCCTTATACTTAACATTTTAAACTGTAAGTTTTTGTTAAGGATTGTAACCAAATTGATGTAATGCATCAGAAATTGGCAATAATGAAGCCATCTTTATTCAATCGAAAGGGGCCCATTCTGTTGCATGACAACGCTCGGCCACATATCTCACGTTTCACTTCCCGAAAATTGTTGGAGCTAGGCTATGAGACTCTGCCACACCCGCCCTACTCACCGGACCTCTCGCCTACTGATTACCATTTTTTTAAGACATCTTGACCACTATTTACAAAATAAAAAATTTATTGACAAAAGAACATTAGAAAATGCCTTTTCTGAATTCATAAATTCTAAGGATTCCAAATTATATACAGAGGGAATGGAAAAGTTACCTAAGTTGGCAGAAATGTATAGAAAGTAATGGATACTATTTTGATTAATAAAAACAGTTATAAATCATTAATTTTTTTTTCTTTTAAAACCATAATCCTGCATTATTTTCCGGACAACCCAATAAATAAGTTTAAAATTATTAATAATTTATATTCTGCAAGAGAGCCTAGCGCACTACTACTGACCCAACCTTTTCCCTTGATCCCGTCCTTGGAGGGTTCCGGCCGACAATTTCCACGTATTTTATAAACTCAAATATTTGCAATGAACAGCTGCCGCTTCTGGTCCTTTGTTTATTTAGTTAGTTACTAAGGGTCGCATAGAACCCTAAGATTATTAGAAGTTATAATTTGGCTGGTATCTACTATGAAAAACTTAGTAGGTTAAAAAAAAACTATTGTAAAAAAATGTAATACAATATTTGTAAATTATTGTTAATTTACTGGACAGGTGCAATGGCTGCTTTCGCTTTTGGAAAAATCAAAATCAATTGGTCACTTTATGGAGAGCCAGTACTGTTCTTATGCTCAATAGCTATAGGATTGATAGTGCTATTGATGTCGCAAACCACTCTAATTTTGGTGGCCTACGTAACCTACATTGCTTACACCATTATCTATAATTCCATGATTACCATCGCAAAGTAAGAATTTGCTTTAAAAAAAAAAGTTATTGTTCAAAATGATTTAAGCATAATATCTGTTTCGTCAAATGAAGAAAACGTAATCGTCTAATCATATCCTTACATTATTTCAGTTCTGAAATGGCCAAAAATGTTAATCCAGACAGCTACGGATTAATTTTCGGATTTACACTCTTTGTTGCGTTAGTTTTACAAACTATTTTAACTGCTGTAGTTGTTCATTTATTTAATTTATCCGCTAGAAAGCAGGTATGTATTTTGAAATTTAATTTTATCTAAAGTTTATTGTTTAAAGACTTTCATAATATAAAATTTCTCCCCCTACTACTCCAAATTTACAATTATTAAACATTACACAAGCACAAAACAAACAGAAACCTTTTGTAATAAATTTGTAAATTATTTTACAGAAGTTTTACGATTCATTAACATTAATAAATGTTAAAATTAAATCTAAATACTTGATAGATTGAAAAAAATTTACAATTGGAGTAAAAGATAATCATGTTTTTTAAAAAAGTCTCGTTAAGTAATTAATTTTTTCTAAATTTTGTTTTAGTTTGAAATATACAGCTGTTATTTCTGCTTCCTTGGATTAATATTTGGGATTAAAACTGTCAATCAGTTTGTGAAATGGTGTTATCGTAAAAGACGAGACGTTGGCTCAATTAGCGCTTAAGCAGATGGTATATTTATAAAGCAAATATTATTTTTATATTACATATTAGAAGATTATGTAAGATACTAGGAAGCCAAATCCAAAATTAGAGATAATATGCCTTAGCATATTTACACAACTTCCCTCCGAAAGATAAAACAGCTATCAGGCCCAGCCTAAGCGCACAGTAAATGAATTGTTTTGCCGAAAGATGTGGTGTTCAAGACTATGTTCAAATTTATTTAAAGTATGAAATGTTAAAGAAAGTTTTTAAACTGTTGAGTATTATAATTTATTTTAGCTCATATTCCATGCACAAAAAGACTAGTCAAGCAGTATACTCAGTAATTTTTATTTAATAGAAATGTATTGTGAAAATAAGGAACCTCTTTGACATTATAATTCTTCTTTTAACATTATACGTAAATTAACAGTAATGCTATATACTTAATTATTTTAGCACACAGCCTACTAACTTTAAGTACAACATTTAGTCTGGCAAGTAGAAATATTACCTAATGGTCTATGTTGGAGATTTTGTACATTCAGCTGAGGTACAAATACTATGCACTAGGAAAAGCCTTCTTAATATTTTACTTCAAAGTTTCTTTTTTATTATATAAAACTAAAAGTCAAACCTTTCTTCCACGTAGTGAAAGACTGTTTCTAAGATAAGGAAGCACTTCTTTGTTCAATCGGCCTCAATTTAATTTCGATCGGGGGGGGGGGGGACGGGTTTCAATTGGTGATTACCCATTTAATACCCACTAGTCTAAGGACACCTAAGGTATGGAATAAATAGTAATAAAGTATTAGTAGAATTAGAAAACAGATGTAAAGAATCATTCTGGGAGATGAGTTGAGATTTATTCGAGAGAAATGACTTTGTAACAATCACTATATATAAATCCATCACAATCTTAAGATGGAACTTTCCTAGTGTTTAGTTTGTACCTAGCTTATAGTCTTTCTAGAATGTAGCAGTATTTATTTAGGAGAAATTTGTGTATACGTGATGATGAGATAAATTGCACTTGGATGCCCTGCCGAATCTATGTATATTTTGCATGTTTGTGTTTGGTATTAAAGTACCAGTTAAGTATTAACTTTAAACTGGGGATATTGCAGGGTTTTAGTAGTAAAGGTAGAACTAATGGCAACTGGGTGACGTGAAATCCGTTCCCTATAGTTGCCATTTGGTACGCCTAGTTCTCTTAATGGGCTTTTAGTTTGTGATTATTCAAGTATTTTGTCAGTTTCAAAAAATGTCGAAACAGTTTAAAGAAGTGGCAGGTTAGCCCACTTCTTTCTCCTCTTCATGGCGGTTTATGGTGCAGAGTTGATTTAAAATCCTAAATAAATTACGGAAAGTGCTCTTTGGGGTGGAGCGTATGTACTATTCAAGAAATAAACCATTTGTGGTTTGGGTAGGGTTAGCTCAATGGTTAATCGCTGGACGTCCACGATTGATCCCTAATTCGAGCTTCTTGCCTTCAGAATTTCACCTCCAAAGAATCTTACAACTCAAGTTCTTGTGTCACCATTGCCGTCCGTCCATCAGACAAAGCTGATTCATTCATCTAACCTTTTTATTAAAGGCGCACCAATGACTGAAATTCCAACACTAACTTCATTAATATCACATAAAAAAATTAACCGTTTTTTTCAACTAGCTACGATTCACCACGAGAAGCAGTTGGGAAAAAACGGAGGAAATATTTCCAGATACCTGTCAAAAGCGCTATTTGAGCCTCACTTGAAGCTCAGTGCCAGAATTATATCAAATAAAACTCGTATGAATAGCCTCACTTGAAGCTCAGTGCCAGAATTATATCAAATAAAACTCGTATGAATAGCCTCACTTGAAGCTCAGTGCCAGAATTATATCAAATAAAACTCGTATGAATAGCCTCACTTGAAGCTCAGTGCCAGAATTATATCAAATAAAACTCGTATGAATATTTTAAATACTTAAAAACACACCTTTCCTTTCCAGATAAATTTTACCATTAATAAGTTTCTGGAAATCTTTTATTAATTAAATAACATACTCCGCTTTCCACGAAAAGCAAGCATAAATATTTACTTCTGCATCCTATCAAATATCTCGTTAAAGAGAACAATTTGTCTATAAATGTGCCTTAATAATTCTATTTAAAACCTATCATTCACTATCATCAATACCTTTTTATTCGTAAATCACGAACTATAATTATTGTTTTGGCAGTTTATTATTTGTCACTTTCGGAATACTTTGTGTGTAGCGTTGCACCTAACTGGATCTCATCGTAACTTGACTAACTTAGACCGTTGTGAAAAAAAATTATGATTTTTTTAAAATAATAAGTGTTGAATTTTAAAAACAGTACTCACAATTGCTTAAGACTGTTGACTTTTACGGAATATAAGAAAATAAATAGATTTTTAGCATTCTTTTTTACTGTGATAGACTTAAGATCTTCTCTGTTACTCTGTACCATTACCCAGATGGTCTTACTGACATTTTTGTATTATATAAAAATATTCTCATTTAAAAGACTTGTATTTTTTAGTAAATCAATGGTTCATATCTTGTGACATACCTCATTTTTTTCCAATTTTAGAAATTGAAAGACTGAAAATTACTCAGTATATCTTAATGTACATGAAATATACGTATTAATAAATATAAGATCACAAGATGAATTCATCGACCTCTAAGTTTTCTTAAAATAAATTTTTAAAAAATCAAAATGGGGCCAGAGATTTGTTACATCATAATCATAGTGACCATTAATAATCATAGAGAAAAATGTCTTGAAACTGTAAAATTAGAAACAAAACAAATGTTTAGTAAATTTATTGTAAATATTTTAGATAAAAAATCTTTTAGAAAGATATACTTATTTTTTTATCTTCGCCTTTATTTTCCTTGAATGGAAGATTGATTAATACGTTCACTATCAAGGCAGAAATCTAACAAATCAAGCCAGGTATTTTTAATCATATCTACTTCTCATTTTATAAAAAACTCTCTTCTACCACGAACTAGAGTTCATCATCTATTTTGATTTTTTACAGATCAACAGGTCTGTTCTCGTTAAAATTAGTTCCTTTAAGCAAACAGTAACAGTAAACCAAGCGTCACTGAATTAATATTTAGTAGGTGTAGGAAAGTTGCGAGCTTTTATTTCAATATTCAGAGCTTAATTTTGCTTGCTGGTTTGTGTGAAGACTAGTCATATCTTCACATTGGCCACATAACTCAGAAATAATTGTATAAAAGCTTTTTATTATGTCTGCTTTTAAACTTTTACCAAACTTTGAAAGTGTTAAAAGAATTTTAGCCTTAAGAACCAGCCTAGAATGTGAAGTATTACAAAGAATTATCTGGGGCTATACTTACATAGCAAATGACGGAATTAAATTAGAACAAAAAATTATTATTATTATTTTAATTTTTTAAATAAGTTTTTCTTAAAAAAACAAACAAAATCCCACACTAGTTTTAGAACTGAGAAACACAATTACCATACAAAATAAATCAACTATATTTAAAAAAACTATATTAAAAAAAAAAGAAAGTGAAAATGAATCTTTGGCATTCAGTTGGAAGTTTCTGAGAGATAATAATGTGTTAATCCGTAATATTGAATGAAATCTCAAGAATACGTTTGTGCCACCTCATTTCATAAGGCCTTTATCAGATTTTGCATATGGATCTATGACGGAATGGGATGAAGAAAGTAATTTACTTTATTAACGAAAAGATTTTGTTTGGGGGTGTTCATCATATTCGTCAAAGACAACAAACACACACACATATATATATATATATTGAAAGCACTTTGCAACTTTAATACAGAAGCTTTAAACTACTTTATTTATTAAAATTAGGGAAAGCTGAAAGGAATTGGTAATACTTTCAATGTAAAGTGCCTGCCAATTCATTAAATAACGGATGAATTTTATGAAAACTACAATAAAAAATATTTATTTAAGCTTTGAACAAAGGAATTATTAATTACAAATTTTACATTCCGTAAAATATAACTTTATGCATCAGGTATTATACAAAAAGGAGAGGAAAAAATTATTCCAACCGACAGCTTACCGTGATTACTTCATGTTTAAAGTCTTCATTACTGTATGCACGCCCCATGGGTATAACTTTTTTTATGAACTCCAGAGGTGTATAAAGATTTAAAAATGTAAAATAATCCAGTTGTGTTTTACAAATATTGTATTTGATAAGCTCTTCCTTTAAAGATTGTAAACTTAACTCTGGATGGCCCAACAATGTATTTGTAACGGCATTGTGCAATAAAAGTACCAATCTTTCACTATGGTACCTCTTTTCAAGCGAATATTTACTACCTAATTTCTTTTCTAAAAATGTATAAAGTTCTTTTTTAATCCATTTTGCAGGTTTAGCTAACCTTGGGAGCGGCTCATTATGTGAGATAACTTTTTTCTTTTCAACTTCTCCAAAAATACTATCCGACCTCTTCTTATTCTTGCTAAATTTACAGACCAATGACAAAGATTTTTCTGGAACTAGACTATTTTCATTGAAAGTAGTTTGAGTGATATTGCTTAACTGAGACTCTGTGTATACGGCGCTACGTTGTAATGTGGTTCTAGAACTTCTTAACGTCATCTGCAGGGTACCATTTCTTAAACTTCTTTCTTCAGTTTCCACAATGATGGCACTCTTTTCTAACACTGAATTTGCTCTTACTGGATCACTTTCATCACTGTAAGACGTGCTAAATGAATCATCATGTGGTCGATTAAAACAAGAAGATTCTTCCAATACCATTTCAGAATTGCAAGGCTTAACTGACCCTCTAGACGTATATTTACTTTCTTTTTGTGCACAGGGAATAGCACTACGTAAATTTGACTGATGAATAGTGGCAGTAGTAATTTTGGTGGCCATGCAAGTGTGCGAATCGTAACTTATTAAATTTCCGTTTGATTGTGATTTTGAAGAACTCCTAAGCGTTCTAGTTGTTGGTGAATAGCTATCAGACTGAACAGCGTCTGTTCCAGTTGTCGTATACAGAGATGAAGAAGACAGTGAAGTTTCTTCACTACCAGTGAGTCGTATACGCTTCCTTGTCACTGAAGGAGTTCCTATTAATATAACGCGATTCTTTGGGGTGCTATGAAATAGTAAACGTTTCCTCTGTTTTGGCGCCCTAGGAGTAATTTCACTTACTTCTAATGAAGTCTCGTAAGAAATATCTTTATTTGTTTTATTCTCAGCTGCTGAATAATTACCTAATCTTTTAGTGCTATTTTTGGTAGAAGTATTCGTGGAGACCCTGCGATAGCTTTGATCTTGGGAGTTTTTATTTTTCCGACCCAAGCTTGTCTGCGAATCTCCTGACAATTTTCTTCGATTCACACTACTAGATTTGTCTGGAGTTTTAGATATTTCTTGCGCTGGTATAAGTGAAGAGTGCGGGCGAAATGTCACACTTCTTCTTGTTTTTTTCTCTGCAGTGATGCTTGATTTTCTTGGGATCAATTTTGGTGCAACAAATTCAAAATCATTCACAGAATCGTGAACTTTTTCCTTCACAGCTTTTTCAAGTCCATTTTCACTTTGAGGCGCTACACTAACAAGAACTTTTTTTGACCGAGTTGCTCGCTGTACTAGTGGAGTACTTTTGTATTTCTTCCTTTTAGTAGAAATTAATTTATCATTTGATATTGCACTCACATCGAATGATAATGATAACTCACCAAATTCTTCACTATTGCCCTTAGTCGTAAATGAAGCAAGTGGTTTTACTTTTCCATTACTATTACGTTTTGACTGTTCTGTCATACTTTTTTTATCCCTTGAAGGAGTTTGCATCGGAGCATTCTCAACCTGTTTGTTTTTTTCTTCAGCAATCGATTTTACGATGGATGTATTTGCTACAGAAGTGGTTCGAGAACTTTTTCTCAAGGTCATATTTTTATCATTTAAAGTAGTTTGTATCCGGGCATTCTCAATCTTTTTTTTATTTTCATCAATATTCGATTTTACAATAGATGTATCTGCAACAGAAGGGTTGCGAGAGCTCTTTCTCAAGGTCATATTTTTATCCTTTAAAGAAGACCGCATTTTGGCCCCCTTAATCTTCTGGTTACTTTCTTCAATGTTCGATTTTACGATGGATGTATGTGAAACAGAAGTGTTACGAGAACCTTTTCTTGTAGACCTAACAGCTACAGAAACCTCGTCAGTATTAAGTGGATTAGGCAATCTGTTCTCCAAACATTCAATTTGCTCACTAATCTTTGCTTCATTTCTAGATTCCACTTTCTGAACCTCAGTACAAACACTATTCTCTTCTGGCTGGTTATTTACATCGTTTGCTTCTTCATCGTCTTCAGCAGAAGCAACATCAATATTATAATTAATTTCCTTCCTAATATCCTCATTTGATGTAATATTCTTAAGTGAAGTAGCATTCTTTTCTTCAGTGGTAAGATTGTTGTTATCTTTATGTTTTTTGGATTCATTTTTATAACTGTTCAAAATATCATTAGATTTATTCTGTGTATTGCCTACTATTCTAGGACTTTTACGGCGTACAAATCTTCCAATATCGTCTGATTTATTTGAAAAACATTCATCTTCCATCAATGGTTCTTTTTCTGTTCGAGTTTGACTGCTTTGGGGGGATTGATTAACAGATAATGCGTCACTGTTTTGTACATTGCTTGGAGGTGGTGTGGGAAGCATATCAGTTAAATTAACAGTTACTCCACTGATATTTTTCTTACTTTCAGAAACCACGGGAACGTCAGCGGCATCTACCTCTGACTTTTCTTCATTCCTAGGGATTTCTGGTTCAGTTACCTTTAATTGTGGTTTAACATGAATATTTTCCTGCATTTCAGAACCGATTTCAGGCATTGATCGGTGGGTTAATGAAACGTTATCTTCTATATGAATATTTTTAACTTTATCTTTTGGACTTTGCTTATGTGGTGCTATAGGTAAACTTTCATTTGATTTTGTTCGGCCTTCATCTTCTTTGTGAATTTCTATTTCTTTCTCTTTATTCGAGTGCTTACGTTTGACTTTATTTTTATTCACATTTGTGACAATTGAACTGCTAGAATTTGTTTCCTTAGTTACAATTGGTAACATTACATTTCTTCTCACTTTTGTAAGCCTTGCTACGTTATTTGTACTGCACTCAATTTTTTGTTTCGGATCAGATTCTTTACTACAATGAACTTCTGCAACGGTTGTTACTGTACTCATGGTTAAATTGTCAACATCATCGCTAGATAAATGCGGTTGTTTGCTTTGAAAAGTACTTTCTGGAATAGTTTCCTCTACTGAATGACTTTTATGAACAAGTACGATTTTATTAGTTCCTACCTCTAAATGAGCTTCGTCAATGTGGTACTGTGAACGTTTAGTTTGCCCTTCACCAGCAGTTCCTGAATTATTGGATAAATTCTGATTGTTTGTTGGCATTAGTTTGTCATCAGAAGTTTCTATGGGCAATGATTGAGATTTGGGTTCACTGTTTATACATTTCAATGAGATATCTTTGCTATTAGGTATATGAGAAATGTCCTTTTCATTTTGTAAACTTGTTTCTTGATTATTACAGTTTTCTTCTTTAGAGTATGCAGTTTTGTTTTCTTTGTTACGTGGAACTTCTTCATCTTTTTTTAAAGACGGACATTTTGTTTCCTGTGATTTATCTGTAATGACAAGATGGTTTTTATGTCGTTTAGAATCATCTTGAGAAACATTTTTACTAAATTCCATCATATTTTCAGAAAGTAGTGATCCTACAGAAATGCTAATTCCTTCTGATTTAGCAAACGAATCAGCAGATGTGTGCTTTAATGGATAGCTAAGATTTTCTGGTTTAACCGAAACGAAAATATCTCGTTCATCATCTAAAATACAAGAAGGATCCAACTCTAAGGTGATAGAAGGTGTTAAAGCATTATTAGTTGCAATTTCGTCAGCTTCAACTGCTGAAATAGCCGACAGAACATCGTCAATGCCAACTACATTTGAATCTGGAAATGTGACCGATATCTGAGGTTTTTCTACCGTTGCATCTTTATTATTTATTGAATCTGAACAATTTAATAAAGAGTTCGGTTTGTTTTGTCGATTTGCAATGTTTTTTCTGCTTTCCCCAATTATTCCATCTAAATTTGGTGTCATAACATTAACAGACAATTCATCCCCTTTTTCATTTTTTCCAAATCCGTTCAGCTGGCTATCTACAAGTCTCGAAGTGTTATCTAATTTAGAACAATGATTATCCAAACCAAGGGAAATTTCTGAGGAAGATTTGCAAGTCTCTCTTACATAAGCATTGCTTGTAACTAATGACATATCGTTTACGCGCTGAAGTGAAGTCTTCTTGACCACTTCTTTTCCAATAACAATACTTTTCTCCTTACAAGGCTGTTCTAAGGAGATTTGTTGCACAGTTTCAGATTGAACGCCGTTTACTTCTTTATTCAACTTATTGCTACTACTGTTTTTTTGGAATGTATCTGACTTTTCTAATTTTGAATCATTGTAATCTCTGATTTCCTCAAGAGAACTGAAACTATTAGAATAATTTCTTTTTGAATTAACTACTTTACTCGTAGAAATACTAAGACTTTCCGACTCCTTAGGATTACTTATTGTAAATGAAGGAGAAAGCTCAACTGATGCTTCTTCCAAATCCTCATAAGATTTTGCAGCAGTATCGTTTGCAGACTCTTCTTCTGGTGATACAACTTTTTCAGACACTTCAGAAGTAAGCGTTTGAGAAACAGGTACATGCATGATATTGCACACTAATTTCTCTGATGAAGGGTTTTCTGTTTGTAGAAAAAATTCTTGTACATCCTGTTTTATCGCCATACTGGATATACTTTCACTTTTTGAATGCATCTCAGAAATATCTAACTGACTGACAAGTGAATATCTGCTGTTTCGTTGTCTCCTAAAAATATTATTTTTTTCGAGATTCCCAGTGACTCCTTCGATTCGTCTTTCAACATTCGATAAGTCTTTATCACATAAATCCTTTATTTCCATTTCAGTGGTCTGTTGAGAGTCATTTTCAGATATGGAACTTCGTGCCCCTGTCGTACTTTTTACGTGAACAACGTACTTCTCAATTAATGAGCAAGTAGGATTTATAGTATTTATGTCTGACCCACTGCTTTTTTCCTGACTTTTTTTAGAATGGTCTTCATCTGTTTGAATCACAATTCCATTAACATCCACGTTATCTTTATGCAAGCCAACTGTATTTTGCCCTGCTTGCCCTGCCAATTCTGATAAAGTAGTTTCTTTAATAGCAACTTCATTGTTGCCAGTAGAGTGTTCAAACTGGCCTTCAAGAGAGTACTTTCTTTTTCTTAAATTCCGAAATGGATTGAGCTTGTTTTCTGTTTCCAGATCTTCACTTAAAGATCCAATCGTTTTAAAGGCAATTTCGACGTCTTCAGCAACGGTTTCGTTGTGGTTGATCAAAGAAATATTTACCCCTAACTGACCACCCAACGAATACTTGCTTTTTCGAATTTTCTTAAAAGGATTAAGTCGTTTTTCTGCTTCATAACTCTCATTCAACGCGATATTTGTGGCGTCCCTCTGTCTGGACAAATCTGTTATTGGATTAACAGAGCAAACGTTTCCCTCATTTTCGTCCAATTGTATTATATCCTCAACATGATCAACCATTGGCTCATAGGTTATCTTGTGTTTTTTTTCATCTTCTGAAGAAAGTAGTGCTGTTGAAAACGAATTATTTTCTTTTTCTACTTGATCATTAGATGTTTTGCCAACATTTTCACCTAATCTATTTGATAAAATTTCTTTATTTACACATTTAGTTTCTGATGCGACAGTCTTAGATACATTTATAGAGTCTAATTGATTTAATTGTGTTTCAGAATTTTGAGTAGCTCCCGTATCATTTTGATTGAAATCATTAATGCTACTAACATCAGGAAGATTATAAGAAGTATTTAAAGAAAATCTTAGAGAATTTTCTTTTTTGGACCGATTCTGAATCTCTGTTTTCTTTTCTTTAGGCATTGCACTGTTGGATCTGTTCAATTCTGTTGGATCGGCGGAAACAGGGATAGATGTGTTATTCCTCGTAACTGCAACTTCGCCATTCGGACGTTGCTTCTCTGACAAAGCCATTAGATTTCTATTTGGTGATATCTGAACTCTATCTTCATTTGAAACTTCTACTGTATCCTCTGCATTCGCAACTTTAGGAAGAGCCAATTTTTTTATATTTTCTTGCGAAACTAAGGAATTACAAGATTCTGCTTCATCATGTTCGCCTTTTTGTTGAGTCGGAGTACATGTACCATTTACAGGAATTTCTGGCAAATTATCTTTTTTGATCGGACTCTGCGTTTCTTTTTTTCTTTCTCCGGACTTCTCACAAACGGAATTGATGGAAGCGTTTAAAACAATGGAAGATGTGTTATTTACATCAACAACTGGACATTGTTTCTCTGTAGATAAAAGTAGATTATCTGATGTTGTTTGAACGTCCCCTTTATTGGAAATGTTTGCTTCATTCCGTGTACTCACGACTTTTACTTCAGACAGATTTTCTGAAAGTATGTGAGAACTTAATGAATTCGATTCTGCTACAATGTGTTCATTATTTACAGCAGACACATTATTTGTAGCAATCATACTAGAAATCTGAGGGGTAGATTCATCATCTTGTAATATTTGTTCATCATTATTCTCATTGATTTCTGCACCTTTGCACCCAGTCAGGCCTGGCAGTGATTCTTCGCGAATGTCAACTTCTTTAAAGGTCACAGAACCGATATCTAAATTTTCAACCTTACTAGATGTTTCTAGAAGTTGTGCCAAATTAATAGAGTTATTTTGAGCCGCTGGATTTACTGAACATTTTTCTACACACTCTCTCAATTCCTTGTCCACATTTTTATCAGCTTCCTCAGATAACTTTTCTTTGACAGTCGCAGATTCAACTTCCTGATTCAGTTGTTGGGTTTCAACGTTATTTTTTATTTCTTTTTCAATGAGGTTGCTAAGGTTTGAGTTTGAAGTATCAGATGCGTTAAATGTCGCATTTAAGGAAAATTTTCGTAAATTTGCTTTCTTGAATGGATTTTGTTTAACAATATCTTGTATATTTTGTGGAGATACTGCAGTAGAATGCTCGTTATCAACACCTACTTCAGTCGTATCGAGCTTGCATACCAAGGAATATCTTTTACGTTTGTTCGGTTTCTTGAAAGGATTTTGAATTTGATACACTTTTTCGTTTTTTATGCTGTCGTTACTTATTGAAATACTGTCTTCGTCTGCAGGAGTGGTATCATTTAATTTAATACTTTCATCAGTGGAATCAAATGTCTTTTCAAATCTAACTGAAAACTTCTTTCGTTTCGAATTCTTCTTAAAAGGATTAGCCACTTTCTTAGATTTCGGCGATACATCTTCAAAAGAAATATTCTCTTCTTGTGTGGAATCCAAAGCAAAAGAAGTTATATTTTTCTTAACTCGAGGTCTTTTAAATGGATTAGTATTTGTGATTTCACACACTTTATTGTTAGATGTATTTACTGTTAAATCCAATGAATTACCTGAAAGTTCCTCTGATTTTTTTGTAAACGTTTGGTTTAACGAACTGGAGTTGAGTGAATTAATAGAATTATTAGTATTTCTTTTTCTCCTTGATGATTTTGTACAAAATATTGGAAATAGATAGCTATCATCCATTCCGGACTTTAATTGATTGATAAATGATTCATTTATTACTGGTAATTGTGTACCTTCGGAGAATGTGTTCTTCAGCAGCATTGTTGCGTCTTCAGCTGTTCCATTTAGTGATGTCACACCAACACCTTAAAACATATACAACTTTAGAAAAAAAAAATGAATTGGCAATAAAATAATTTACATTATGTATAATAGATTTAGCTATGGTAATGTTTCAAAATCAACTACGCTAGAAACAATGTGCAACACTGATCACCATTTTTATCAATTAAAGTAGAAAAATTCCATCTTTTCTTATTTTCTTATATTTTCATGTATTTGTCTGTACCGTAATCCTTTCATAAACCGAGTTGGATTTTGTAGCACATGTAACAGAAACATCCAATTTCATAAAAATAAAAACATTATATAAACCCAGTCAGAAAATAACAACAGAAGGAAAAACATACAAACAATCTTAAAATCACTTAAACCAATATAGAGGGAAAAATGAAATTTCATTTAACACTATTTAAAAAGAAAGGACAACTTTGTAACAACTGAAAATCTCAGAAAAGATTATTTTGAGGTCAATGGTAATATACCATTATCTTATGGCACGTAATTTTTGAAACATCTTTTACCAAACGATATGACAGCTATGAAAAGTGTGAGCAAATAGGGCACTGAGCACCAAGTGACACAATCCTTTGGAGTTTGTCATTTTGTTTGGTAACTATCATAAACCATAACCAGCTCAGAACAAATTCTATGCGTCCTTACAGAAACAATTCATTTGAGTATGCTACTTTAAAACTAAACAGAGAGTGTTTAGTATAATCTAAGCAAAAAAAAACCTTTTTTTGTTTCAGACAAACAAAAACTCTTCTACCTTAATGGACTTTCGACTTCTGCACCCCTAAAAAAATACATTATAAACCCTCTCATTCTGCTCGCATAAATATCCCTTTTGAATTTATTCAATATACAAACAGTGGCGTTGGAAGCATGGAAATCATTTCTGCAGGCAATAACATACTTTTGTTCTTCATAGATTGCTCAATTAAATTCGAGCTTCGATCACGTATAATGTTAAGAGGATTAGATAAATGCCAAAACTCCGAGATCGGAGAAAATTACTCGCTTAGAAGAAACACTTAGTAGCGTTTTTGCCCTTGATTATGATATTTTATCGTTATTATTGTAATTAATTTCTTATCGAAATATGTATATAAGTCATGGAAGCAAATTCAAGTCAGATTACATTAGATTAAACTAGGGCGGCCTCAAGGCCTACGCCACTGCGACCCCTTTGAATCTAAAATTCAAGTTAGAAATAATATTGTTTTTCCCCGAGGAAATATTTAGAAAAATAGTATAAAACTTAAACTTTATTCCTGAACCACAAACCCAGAATGTTGGATGGCACCCCGAGGAGCCTTAATAAGCTCTGTTTCTACAAAAATAAACAAATCCGTCCTCTTTTATTTAATTCGTAAAACTAGTGCCCCAGGAACAATTCTGAAATTTCACCCAATACTTTTTTGCACAGCCCCTATATTTTTATCAAAAATAAAAATTATAGATATGTTAGTATAAAAGAAAATTATTTCCAGAAAACGTATAGAAAAAAAAGTAATTTTTCTTACTTGAACCAAGGTCTTCACATGGTGGTGACAATTTCCCACCACTTGAATTTCTTAATAAAATCCCTTTCTTTTTATCAGCCATGGATTCACTTAAGGTGCCGGTTCTGAAAATTTCACACTATGACTTGATAAAATAATATAAATAACGTTACGCACACAACGTGAACAGAGACTAGAGCACTTTAATGACTCGTATTACTACATTTGTATTTAAAAATAATCATTTGTATCAATCAATGAATTTTAAAGAACACATGAATAAATAATAAATCAAATTACAATTATAATGAAATAATTAACATAAAACACTACCAAATTTTGTATGTATAAATCCTTATCCTTCGTGACATGAACCAACTGTCGGTTATTCAAAACAAGTATCTGTTAGTGTTTAGAGACTCCATTTAGCGGGAGAATTGTTTTGTCTGATTACAAATAATTGAAATCGATTCTACAAACTGGCATTCGATAATTTAAATTTTTCGTTTCTTAATTTCTTTCACCAAAAGTGTTAAATAAATAAAACAATTATTGGCTTTGAAATTAACTAGTAAAAAATGTAATTGAACAAAATGAATAAAACACGAGAATATTAAGCCTATGTACAATGTAAAATGATCATATTCATATGATTTTTTGTAAATAATCCTAAATTTATGTTCTAGTATGAAAACTTACGGAAACATAAAAAGCTTTTCAAGTGAAACTAAAATCTGAAAGTATTTTATTCAGTAATAGAAAAACGAAGTAGGAACATTGAACACCGATATGATATTCCGGTAAATCTTTACAATAGCTCCCCAGAGGCGTGGCCTAATTCGAAGTGATTCTGATTCGCTGTTACTATAGAACCCGCCATATTCAAATATAAATATAAAACTATTTATTTATTTTATATTCACACTTAAATCTAGCGGGTTATATGGTAGCACCGAATCAGAATAACTTCGAATTCTTTATTTATTTCTTAATGGGGGGCTTCGCCCCCCACACCCCCTGATTTTTTCTTCCCCCCATACCCCCTCCTAACCTACCTAATCACCCTCAATTTTTTAATTTTTGTCACAACATTCATTACAATAATTACACAGAACAACACAAAAGAAACTACCTTATTCTGTGGAGTCCTTTTCCTGAGGAGGGTATACTTGTCGAACTCCATTCTTACTCACACTACAATCATGCTTTAATTTAACAAAACCCGCAAATTTAAAACGCTCATACTCATAAAGTTACAAAAAAACGGCACCTCCGGTCACATACAGAACACTCGCGGGAACTATTAATACATTAATCAGGAAGCAGTTGCTATGCAGTATGTGTACTGCGCATGCGCGCTAAACATAAGCGCTACGAAATTCGCACCATCCGCACATTGACGGGAAGTAGTTTTTATTTTCCCCGGTAGGTGCTCTGCACTACCCACACCCTAAAAAAAACAGGCCACGCCTCTGGGGAGCTATTGTAAAGATTAGCCGATATTCCTATTAAATTGGTATTGGTATCTCCCCATCACCTTAACCTCCATGTGATGTCAATTTTAAATTAGAAATTCTCGCAAAATGTGCTCATACTTACAATTTAGATGTAAATTAAATTACAATTTAGGCTTCTTTAGCTTGGTATCCAAGTTTGCAGAATCAAAGACAAATGGAGCAGTAAAGGAAACTTGTAGGCGATCTAAAATCAAGGCCTTGGCCAGCCATAAGAAGCTTAGTGATGAAATTGCTGTAAGGACTGTATTCTACGGTTCTGAAGCCTTCTGTACTTCATTGAGTTTTAGAAAGCCAGCCCATCTTGTCTTTTTTCATTGAACAGAAATGTCCCAACTTTATTGTATCATTTTAGTGTCTAAATTGCATTAAAAAAGGTTTTAATAATAAAGTAAGAACCTACTTATTTATCAGTAAGTATGTGATGGTTTTATTGTAGTTTTTAATTTTTTTCTTGATCCAGTTCCCTTCGCTGGCTTGATTTGATGGTGGCCCTTCATTGTGAAATAAACATGCCTGTTACATATTACAACTAAATAATACATTTTATAGTCAAAGATATACAGTAAAAGTTGGTTGTTTATTAGATGTTTTCTCAACGTCTTTTTAATTTTACTTCATTTTATGAACAGTTTAGAAGGTAGTACTTCCAGTATTAGCTGTTTTCTATAAACGAGGTAATAATTGAATAGTTTTGAACAAACTTAACTTTTGTCCAATAATTTAATTTGTTTTAGGCAGACCTAAACTACTTGTAAAAGGGTCCATTTTTTTAACAGACAAGTGCTAAGTTTGCTACTACATTATTACAAGTGTGTTATAAAACATGTAATAAAAAATATGAATAAAAATAATGTATAGAAATGAATAATTGGTACAACATTTAAGAATTCCATAATCACAAAAGATTTGTTTAATTTTATTTGAAAAAAAATTACCACCAAATTAAAATGTCCAAAAAAAGTCTACAACTAGATAGGAATTTTTTGGGACCACCTGTAATTAGTTAATTCGCCCACTAAGTGGCAAAACGACTAAAAGCATAATAAAAATAAAAGATGAATGCTATAAATAAAAAAAAAGTAACAATATTAATACAAAAAGGAAAATTAACATATAGTTGAGAACCTTCAATAACAGCGTGCACTTCTAATAGCATAACTTTTATGCGCCCCTGTATTAAATATTTATGGAAAAAAACAGAGAAAATTTTTCATTGTGAGATCGGAAAACTATTTAGAACACAAGGGAACCTAAAAGAGGTCCTGTATTTTACTTACACTTTTATTTATACTTCTATTCAAGTACTTACTATTCTAATTCCTCGTAGTAAAATAACCAGGGCTTTCAATGACTACATGGGAAAAATCTTCTTCTAATGTGTTCCTTATAAGGACTGTTCTGATCTATTTTGTAGGCAGTACTTTTCTGGGTCAATGAAAAGCGATCAGGAAAGTGTTTTCAAAAAGCCTCAACTAATGATTGTTTAGGATGTGAACTAAGAAGGCCCTAAATAAAGTAACCGCCAATTTTTTGAGATTAGGCTTAACGTGTAACTACCAATTAGGTGTCTCCACACCTCCGTCTGTTCTCGTTAAAGTTAGTTCCTTTAAGCCAACATTTACTATAAACCATGCGTCACAGAATTAATATCTAGTTGACAATAAAGTTGCGAGCTTTTGCTTCAGATTCAGAGCTTAATTTTCTTTGTTGGTTTGCGTGAAGACCAGCTATATCTTCACATTGGCCAAATATATTTATATTAAGTCTGCTATCATACATTCAAGTCATATCTTTAAGACTGCTTTGTTTCTAGACGCAGAATTACTTGACAGGAAAACACTGAAACGTAACTTGTAGATTACCCAATGAACTCTGTTTTTAGAGTTACATTAAAAATTATGGTTAATAATGTTTCAAATTTCATTAAATACAAAATGAATTGACCAGAAAAAATCTCTAGTAGAAATAGTCTCTAGTTACTGCTGCAATCAAGTGGTGAAATTCTGAATTATAATGAAGGCTACTGGTCAGTGTTTGTAGAATCAACTAGTTGCTACTGCTATCTGATGGCGAAATTTTAAACCAGCAACTCCATCTTCTACAAGCTTAACAGTTGGTGGAAATATTTTTTGGGAGAATATATTTAAAAGTTAGTTACATAATTTTCTTCTAGGAATTTGCAAAATACAGACCAAGACTTTTTATTGATTGGTGCAAAAATAAAGGAAAATATGTAGATTACTTACAAACAAAATTCTTATGTAACCCTTCTTATAACTACTTCCTCAAAATAACACATGGGCATGTTCGTAATGTTCCCTATTATTAGAGGTAAGAGAAGATAAAAAGTAAGAGTAAAAGTAACTGGCACCAAAACTAGAAATCTGTATGATTGTACTGAAGAATGTAAAGAGGCTGAGCTGGTGAGTGCTCAATTAAATCCATGCTTGTGAATTATACATTCCGTAAGTCCGCTAACAAACTTTTCCGAAGAGGTGCTTACTACAGAGAATATAAAGCACCATGATGAGCATGTCGTATTACTGCCATATTACTACTGCGTCCAGGTTTTCCACTATCAGCTGATTCTAATGTGAGGTTTCAGTACTTACTAGATTATGTTATTTATAATGATGATAACGTGCATTTAATATGACGATTATTTTTAATAAACATTACTAATTAGTAATTATTTAACTCCAATTATTTTAGTGTTTGTAAACTTACCAACCTTCGAATGTTGCATCAGTAGGTCAATCTACTGTGAGATCAATGAAATCACATTATTTTTGACGAGTTCCACTTTTGTCTGTAAAAATAGGCCCAACCACGTATCTGAGACCTGAAAAACTTTTTATAAAGCAGCTAGTTCTTCCAGTAGTATCCTAGAACATTCGAATTCTATTCTAGAAGTAAAAACTCATGAATTCAGCGCCTTTAATGTTGCCTGTCTATCTGATTAGATGCAAATTCCTTCAGCTTAGTCCACAGTAACAGATTCGCTAATCAACCAACATAACAGATGGTCATATCTAACTGTAGACCACCGACGTTCAAGAACGGCAAGTTCCATTAATTAGAGCCTATGGATTTGCACTTATAAAAGTCATTCAAGTTTTGAAACGCCTTTTACATTAATGGAAATGAAATAAAATAGTTTAGAAGTGGAACAGCACTTACCAGCTCAAATTAGAACGTTGGAAAAATATTTACCACTATTAGAAGCGCCAAACGAAAATCTCAATTAAATGTGGAAACTGACTTAATATTAAAACTCTTGTTAAAGTAAAGCTGCTGTATGATAGAATATCAAAATCATCCGCAGATTTCAATAAAAAATATAACACAAAGTTGCATAGAAATTCTACAGGAAATCTATCTCCAATTTACACATTCCCCACTCTACTACATACCATCTGTATAATGTGGAGTGGTCATTTCCCATATCTTGCGTCACACAAGTGATTTGTTCAGTCATCAACAGACTGCTAACGTTGATCGTTTGCAGAGAGTGTATTTATTTATTTTGTAAACAAAAGATTTATAAAAACAATTTAAAATAAATTTAAAGTAGTGTATTTTTACAACAAATAGCTAAATAAAAATGGAACAATGGCAGAAAATTTCGCTACTTCTTTGTGTGTATGGAATTTTAAAAGAATTTCGTCCATCTGAACCGTTTGTGACGAAATATCTTAACAATCCTCCAATGAATTTCACCAGAGATGAGGTAAAAATCTATTTTTAAACATAAAGTGGAACTGGTCATTCATACCATTTTTACTAAATGCTTCTGTTTCTTTAAGAGAGATATTTTTATTAATTTTGTTGTTACGAGACAACTTATTGCTTGGTTTCAAGGAACTGTTTGTTAAGCCATTGTAATGATAGATTAGCCGCCAAGTAATTGCCAGCTTTTATCCTCCAAGTCACTTTTCTTCAATTCCGTGTGTCTGTTAAGTTTTGTCAAATGCATGATGGGTATGTTATGATAAGTACGAGGTCTGTAAATTTAGTAATGAGACTGATTTTTTTAAATTTTTTAATTCAAAAAGAATTACAATTCTATATTGTCACCTTCAAAATAACTTCCTTCTGAAGCCACACAGCGCTGGAGACGTTTCTTCCACTCCTCATTAGCAGTGCTCGAACTCCGATACTGGAATAGCCTTCAGCTGGTCGGTTACAGCTGTTTGAATGTTTTCGACTATCCCAAAATGAGTCCCCTTGAGGTGATTTTTCAACTTCGGGAAGAGAAAAAAGTCACAAGGACTCAAGTCAGGCGAATAAGGAGGCTGAGGAGCCACACGAATGTTTTTACTGGCCAAAAACTCGTTTATTGAAATTGCTGTGTGACAAGGAGCATTATCGTGATGCAACACCCACTTGTTCTTGATGTCTGGTCTCACACGAATGACCCTTTTTCGAAGTTTTTTAAGAACCTCTTGGTAAAAGTGTTGATTGACCGTTTGATCTTAAGGTAGAAACTCTTTGAGGACGATTCCGTGGATATCGAAAAAACAAATCAGCATTTTAAAAAAATCAGTCTCATTACTTAATTTACAGACCTCGTATACAGTACGAGGCCATATTATGAGTATTCACTTTTTGGAAACTCAACAAGCACGTTTAAACGACAGGTCTACAACTGCTTTAGGACCGATCGGAGTTAGAATTCTGATCTAGCCAGCAGCCTAACCCACCAATGAAAGACAAATGTTCAATAAATTTGACCTGATGTCATTGTCCGTTTATGGTCAGGGCATAGATTAGGCTTTACAGGAAACTGTTCGAAGATAAATCCAATCAAAAGTGGTATTAGAGTAATGGAACTATTACAATGCTCTTGAACAATCTAACTGATATGTTCGTGTAAAAATAAAAAAAGTATGGTAACTATTGGATTTTGAGGCTGGTAGCCAAAACATCATTTCTTATTATTGCAAATGAGCATCTGAGAAAGTGGATTTATTAATTTTTCGGAGCCTTGAGTGAGTGAATTCGTTTTTGTTAATAATCTAAAGCTCAATACTTTTTATCGAGGTATCTTTGTGGAATGCATTTTCTCTTTCTCTCTCTCAGAACAATGACGTGTCTACAGATGTCGAAGTGTTCGAGGGCTTTTCATAAAAAAAAAAGATCTTGAAGTTTTTAATCTAATTATGAAAGATACCATTCAGAAGGCAAACGGTTTGAAGCGAGGCACGCAAAGCTAAGAAATATTGCTGTATTGGGTTCGATTCCCAGTCTAATGATTTGATTTTTATTTAATGTGTTCTAATGAACTTTAAAGTAAACAATGTTAGCTATCTCACAACTCTTTATCAGTAGTTAGATGTAAAGCCGGCCTAGAGAAATAGGCATTTACAAGACAGATTCAATTGGTAGATTGGTACTTACCTTTAAGTACAATTTCTGTGTACAAGTTTTAGGTTATAAAGGCGAGAAAAAAAAATGTGTTGGCTAAATTCTAAGTTTTTAGAAAGTTGCTGACAAGATTTTTCACTTTTCCAGAGATTATTTTCGAAAATTCTCTTCATAGGTAAATTTGTTTTGGGAATTTTTGAGGTTAATTTGGGATTTTTTTTTTTTTTGTTGGCAGTTACTATTTCTAGATAAAATGATTCCATCATTAAGTAATTTTATTATCAAGGACACTCGTCCACTTGTCACCAATTCACCGATTAAAAACTGAATTAGTTTACAAACCTTTGTTTACACTAGTAGATTTTAAATTATGATGTTTAAATATTTATTTCTAGCAAACCTTATCAATTTATAACCTCTACCCACATTAACTTTGTATTTAGTCTGTTTTTCTTTTCTATTTTTACACCAAATGTCGCGTGTTTTAACAATTATTAGCATTTTAGATACATCTTTTATTTAAATTTTTGTTACAGATTTCCAATGAAATTTATCCAGTAGCAATTTACTCTTCAATGGCGCTTTTGGTAATTATATTCCTAATAACAGATCTGTTACGCTACAAACCGATTATTATAATAAACAGTCTCTCTGGTGTAATTATATATCTAATGCTAATATTTTGCAGAACATTGTTTGCCATGCAGGTAAATATTTTTATGATAATAATTTTGTGAAAATTATTTTAAAACCAGTACATTTTGTTTATGTGGTTTTGGTTTATACATTACCGTTTTGGCGAATCAATTTTAAAGGATTCAGTTTGCTGCGTTCAAGGCTTTCTCCGATCTCTTGACTGGAAGAGTAACTGAACTCGCTGAAACTATGATTGAGGAATATCAGTCTGAGAATTTAGGAAGTTCAAATCGTACCATATTGAAATTAAATTCATACAACAATTCATTCATTCCATGGTATTATGGATCAATTTATTGTTTTTTGTTTAGGCAATTATTGTTTTTATACTATACGATACCAAGGGCAGAACAGCATTATACGCAATAAATGTTAAGAGCTAAATTTTAACCTAGTTGGACTAGTTAAGGAAACAAAATGGAAAAGCCAAGTTATATTCAAAATATCTTTACGTTTTCATCTTGGAAACGCTAAGGGAAGCTCTTGCCAGTTTGCTGTTCAATATGACCGCTAGTAAAGGCAGTCCCGGTTTTTTTGGAACAAACAGGTCAGGACTAATATTAAATAAGTCAGTTCCAAAACTGGCAAAATTGTTGGTGATGGCATGTACGTAGGGAGTAGGAAAGAGCCGCCCAAAATATGGGCATATTTGTCCGCGAAAACTAGACGCAATACATGATATCCAAGAGTTCGCTCTCTGAAGAGACCTTCGAGCAGGTCTAGTCCAAATTCACCTGGCGAAAACGGACAACAAGAAATTAGGCAGAAAATATTAGCGTCTAGTAGGTTCTATTTGTGGGTTAGCAAGAGTCACATGAAGAGCAAACCAGGAAAAAAAAATTTTTGTTCCACAAAAACCCAAATACTGGTAAGGAGATATGGTGCGGAAACATGGACTCAAGGACAAAATAAAGCAGGATGTCCAAAAGAAAGATCTTGAGACCGATCTATGGATTAATCCGAGGTGATTGTTGGAGAAGACATCATTATGAAGAAAAAAAAAAAATCTGATGTGATGATTTCAAGGCTGAGGACATGTCAATGAAGAAGGCAGATGGATTTGGGTGTAAGCTGTACCAGCACCTAATTTTTTAGAATGACAATTTCCTTTTTTTTCACAGGTCGTAGAAGTACTTTATGGATTATTCATGTCTTGCGAAGTAGCGTACTATACTTACATCTACGCCAAAGTTGATAAGGTGCATTATCAAGAAGTCAGTGGCCATACCAGAGCAGCCTACCTGGTCGGAAGAGCTGTTTCCGGTGTTGTCTCACAGATTTTGGTCTTAACGAATTTCTCGTATTATATTTTGAATTTTTTTACTTTAGGAGGTATGATTACTTATTTACATCGAATTTTTTTAGCAATCTAGGTTACATTAGAGCGGGCGATTTCATCCATAGGTACTGCCAGCCAGAAGTTTATTATTATTATTTTAATTATTTAAGGCACGTCTACATCCTCAGGTTATTGGCGCCCGCGTGCTTTTTTTCAGTGCACTGCCAGCCTCCGGACAGAGTTCCCTCTTTACAGACAACACTGTCCAATCACCGGACAGTGAGCTGTAAGAAGCTGCTGGGAAGAGAAAAATCTAAGGGCCAGCAGGTGGATTCGAAACCGGGACCTCCGCGTGGGAATCCAATACGCTAACCGCATAGCTAATCCCATCCCTGGAATTTTATTATTATTATTATTAGGGTTTTTCCAACAGCTAAATTTGCGACTGGCCTTATCCCTTCTGACCCCCATTGGATATAAGATATTCCTTTTATACATATTCCTCTCCTCCTTCAAAATTTGTAGAGGATAGACTGAAAATGGGGACACAATGAGAAGTTGTTTTCAGCTTATTTGTTCCTCGCAAAATTCTGAATTTTCCTCAAACTGGAGAAGATACAACTAATGCTCTATTAAATAAATATTAAGGAAGAGTTTGCTGTTAATGGGCAGCAAAATGAATTCTAAGCGGTAGGTAGAACAAAATCAAATTCTTACCCCTCTCGTATTTTAATAATCTTACTTATTTAAATTTTAAATTAGAATTTAATGATTTCTCGATCTTTCAAAGCTGTTTTACAATGATGTCGAATCGTGTGGGTGATAACGAGTTTGTGTGCATGTCTGTCTGTCGCACATCAAGACGTTATTAAGAAAGATTATGGAATGTAATAAATTAAGGTAGATTTTAGCGTGGGAAGGGCCTAGTTCAAGGAGGATGTTAGTAAATTTAATTTAATTTAAATAATTTTCACATTTAAATTAACAAATTCGTTGGTGTAATCTTTAACAGATTATTTTTTTTTGCTCATGAAAAAAGAAATTAAAAAACTAACAAAATACTTTGAAGTGACACTTTAGAGATAGGAGCATCAATAACATATTTTTTTTAATAAAATCTTTCTTACGATAGATAGGAATTTATGATATGCAGTTAGTGCCACCTCATTTATCGTTAATGCTGGGGCATTTAGTAAATAATGACTACATACTTATCAGAATATAGCCTGTTTCACAACCCATCGAATCGACTCATAGGCTCAAATGGTACTTAATTATTAAGAACTGTTAATTAAGCCGTTCACAAACTCCATAAAACCAAAAAAATGGACAAATGCGATGAAATACTCTACATTGTTTGTTTGAAATTCCATTTATAATTTAAATTCAAATAAATTTACGGTTATCATTCCAGCGCCTGCTACTGGAATTTGAGTTGAATTATTGCTACGATTTACGCTAGAGCAAGGAGTTAAACAAAATGGCATCTGAAATAAATTATTCAATATTCAATGACCAGCAAAATTTTTGTCATTTAATGGTGTTAATATTCATTATTTGGGAAATTTATTATAAATATAAAAAGCTATAACTGAACCAAATGCTTTGGACACTTAAATTTAAGATATTTCAAAAAAAATGTGGAGTATAATCTATTTGTGAAGTGAATGGCTCAATTATTAATGTTTTGCTTCAAGCTAAGCGATTATTACAGCCTAAATTACTTTGCAAATATGTTCTCAGTAAGAGCCTCAATAGGAAAGTGATTAAAGTTGTATCCTAAGCGATACAATTAGATTTAAAAATTAGCAAGTGATGCATTTTCGTGGGAGCAAAAAAGAAAAATTCTAGTAATGCATCTGTAATAATTATTGGCACTGGTCATCTTTATTTAGGTGACCGCTTTTCATTAGTCTAAAGGGAAGGAAGATTTATGAATGAAAATGACAATAATCTTTCTCTTTCTTGTGTAATTAATTGATGTTACAACGTTAAATACAAATCTACGGCGTCGTTTTTTAAAAAAAATGCCAAAAGACTCTATTTTGTAAATTAGATCTTTATTCACAATATTTACAACATACGAGTACATACGTAACTGCAGATCTTAGGAGTTTTCAGCTTTAATCGTAACCTTCTACCAGTACATATGTAGAACACACTAAACTATAAAATTATTATACCTAAGGGAAAATGTATTTAAAATAACCAAAAATAACCCTAGCTACACGGCAAATATAACACGAGATTGAAGCGTGAAAAACTTTTTTAAAAGAAAATAGAGTCTGGCCAATATAATTAAAGAATACTTCTTGCTAAAAATCTATGCCGCAAGCAAATAAGTTATTTTTAGCCTGATTTCAAGCCTGAAAATGGGCACATTATCAGAGGAATACTAACATACACTGTGAATACTTCACTTTGTAGGTATGCTGTGCTCATTGATCTGGGCATTATTCTTACCTTCTGTGTCGCAGAGTCTCTATTTCAATAAGACTGAACAGCCAGAAACTGCCGCTGTTGTTGATTCACATAGTACAGACAATCTTTACCACCAAGTTAGTAGTTTACACTGGAAATTAAAACAAAAATATTATTTATTTATTTAAATATACGTATATAATATACATATAAATATATTTTCCCATTTTTTTGAATTCTAGAATTACAGAAACGTTTCACAAAACAAAATTATTGGAGGTTTTCAATTATTGTGGATTGATTTTAAAACTGCTTTTACCAACCTATATGTGGTTAAATGGGCGTTCTGGTGGGCTTTGGCCACTTGTGGTTACTACCAGGTAAATTATTTTTCAATTTAACCATAATTTTAGTGGTTTCAATTTTGTTTCATGAATAAAATCTATATTAATATAATATTCTAAATTAAGAGTGTAGCTCTTTCTAAAGATATTATAATCTACAATACAATAATTTGGTAGCAAACTTTAAAAACTCCATCCAAATACGTTTGTTTACAAAAATGATGTTATACTAAAGTGCTAAAAAAACATAAAACTTGTATCATTACTAATATTAAAAGAGACAGTATTAATTGCAACGTAGAAATGTAATAATCACAGGTGTGGATCACCTGAGATGCATGATAGCTGCTAATTCAAAAATTTTAAAGGCGCCACGGTAGCCGAGCGTTTATAGGCAAGGCCTTTATAGCTATTATACTTGTATATTGTGGTGTAGTAAGTTCGATTCCCGGTCTAAGCTTTGCATTTTTTTTATTTAGTGGTTAATAAAAGGAATTTACAGAATAAAGTATGTTTACTAGTGGCCTTCGTCCACGACAGCCTGATCAGTAAATAGACGAAGTGGGCATAAATAATGTCAGTTGCTTTCATCTGTTCATAGGGTATGCCTGTTTTTTCTATTAATTCTAATCGGATTTCCACATATCTTCAGGATGAGCACCGAAAAGCAAAGAATGTAAACTAGTAATCATTTGGACACCCAACTGATGATTTCTGTTTCTTATTTTAATGGTTGCTAGCCATGAAAATACAAATTTTCTAAGTTATATGATTGGACATAGAAGTGGGAGCAATACGTAGCT
The DNA here is from genome assembly GCF_049639745.1 of Rhodnius prolixus. Classification (NCBI taxonomy): domain Eukaryota; kingdom Metazoa; phylum Arthropoda; class Insecta; order Hemiptera; family Reduviidae; genus Rhodnius; species Rhodnius prolixus. The sequence goes on along the minus strand of NW_027411583.1, from coordinate 3,423,987 downwards.
CTTCTGGAAAGACGAGGATAGCCTTCTTGATCATTCAAAGATGTAGTTTCTCATCAAATTAAGTCTTATATACGAAACCTCAACCAGCTGCCTTTTCTAGGACAGGATAGCTTTCCGTTTTCCACTTGGTTCTTCCACTCTGCTCACCGAATTGGGCCGACCGTATCCTTCAAGCTCTCAGTCTCAACTTTAGAATGTTCTCTTCTTCTCCTTTTCTTTTAGTTCGACCATTTACTTATTTTCCTCTGCTTATCCTTAGTTCGCCTAAAATATTGACACCTTTTTAATTTCCTCACTAGAAAACTTTCTTCTGAATGCTTTTCACCTCCTTGGTGATATATCTTAAGCCTATCGTTTTCTTTTAAGAGCCTTATCCACTAATTTCACTTCTGCTGGTTGGTGCAAATTTAAGCTAAGTAAGCAGGTGTTCTCCATTAATAATGGAGTAAAGTGTCCTGCTCTTATTAAATGAGAGGATTTTTGTCTCTTGGTCCTTGGTAACCCGAACCGTCCACTTCTCTTCCTCCTTCAAAAGGATATTCCCTCTTTTTTTCCCAAGTTCTGCGCACTGTTACATCCTTCTTAATCCTCTAATAAATCTTCTTTTTCATTTCCCACTATTATCATTTACACCGCCTTAAATAATTTATCTTCACTTTCTACTTGGAGGCAGATATTCTTTACTTTAATTTTTTTTACATAAGTAAGCATTTAAGATCATCAAATAAAGGCGCCACGGTAGCCGAGCGGTTAGAGGCGAGATCTGCAAAGCTAATATGTATTGTGGTACTGGGTTCGATTCCCGGTCTTTAGGCCTTGGATTTTATTTAATGGTTAATAAAAGAAATTTACAGTAAAGTACGTTTGCTATTCGCCTCCGTCCACGACACCTAATTGGTAGTTGGACGTTAAGCCCCGCCTGAAAAAATAGGCGATTACTTTTTTAAGATCATCAAATAAAACCTTAACTTGCCTCCACAGAGTTCGGTCTTTTGATGTCTTTACTGCACAGCTATAATTGACAAGTTTAAATTGAACAGAAATCTAACGCTCTCGCAAGAAAAAGAGACAGCCCATTCACAGCAGTCAGCCTCTTTTAAATACAACGATCTGGCAGCCCGAACAGAATTGGACGTCGTTCATAATCATACAATATTTGAAACACTGTTTGCAGGAACAAATTATCTTTCCCAGAGATGGGCGAAGGAGCTGAGATAACTGGTTTGCAGCAAATCAATCTCTGGGCCAATGGAATGATCCATGGAATTGGCTGAAAAGAATCTAACCAAATTTGTGATAAAAATTTCCAGATCCTCTCTTACATTCAGTTACTGTGGGAAGAGATTTTGAAAGATGAAGGAACCAAATATTATACTAAACTAAACGGTGCGACTGAAGCAGCCTACACTATAGCTAGTATGCTCATTAACATGCTCAATAATAAATGTTATAATTAGCAATTATTTTTATTGATAGAAATTTATTTATAGATTTTCTTTCTCTTTAAGGTGCTATTTCCGCTTTTTGTTTCGGTAAACTGATGGTCGATTGGTCCGTTTATGGTGAATTAGTATTATTCATCTGTTCCATTGGTATCGGTATATTATTAATGGTCATGGCAGAAACTCCATCGATCTGGGTGGCATATGGCACAAAAGTTGTGTATGCCATGATATATCATTCAATGATCACGGTTTCAAAGTAAGTCTAATTACATAAATTTTTGTAAAATATTTGACTAGATATATATATGAGATCGATTGTAGGTCGACTGATTCATTGGTTTGATTAAGAATAAAGTGTGCAGCTTATAGAGTCCACACAATCGACTAATAGTCAATCGATCTATTTTTTTTTGTTAATAATGCAATAATCGCAAAAAAAATTTAATTAAAGAAATTGCAATCTAGCAGAAATATCGATCAAAATTGGTAAAAGCATTTTCTAAAAAAATGCGATTTTTTTTTGTTGGTAACAATCCATATACTATTTATTTACAGTTCTGAAGTAGCCAAACACGTTAACCAGGACAGTTATGGATTAATTTTTGGATTTACAACATTTGTAGCATTAGTACTACAAAGTATTTTAACAATAATTGTTATAAATACCTTAAAATTACCAATTAGAATGCAGGTACAAGAATATCATTATCTTAATTCTTTATTCATGAATTTATTAAATATTTTATTAATAAATAAATAATTACTTATTCTTTTCATTTCAGTTTGTAGTGTACAGTGGTTATTTTATAGTTCTTGGTTTAATTTTTGGTTTGAAAACAATGGTGACGTATATAAGGAGACGTTGTTCGTCCAATAGGTCGGTTACAATTACAGACGAAGTGCAAACCTAGAAGGATTTTTATGTATTTCAATTTATTCTAAGAGTATTCACTCAAATATTGTACAGAACTTCCTTGTCTTTCATTTTTTTTATAAATAAATTTGACATTACCTAAACATTTATCAATAAAGAAATGATTTATTTATAGTTTTTAAGGCATCCTGGGTTCGAAAATGTTAATTTTTTGATAATTATGTTTGGTATACGAGGGTCGTTTGAAAAGTCCGTGCAAAAATAAAAACTACTTAATTTATTGGGGTAAACCTTTTTTATTTTTCAACATAGTCTCCTTTTAGGCTTATACACTTCGTCCAACGCTGCACTAGTTTGTTGATCCCTTCAGAATAATAGGATTTGTCCAAGTCTGAAAAATAGCCATTCGTTTCTGCAATCACCTCCTCGTTTGAATAAAATCTTTTTCCCGCCAGCCATTTCTTCATATTGGGGAACAGATAGTAGTCCGAGGGAGCCAAGTCTGGAGAATAGGGGGGGATGTGAAACGAGTTGGAACCCTATTTCCATTAATTTTGCGACCACAACTGCTGAGGTGTGAGCTGGTGCGTTGTCGTGATGGAAAAGGACTTTTTTGTGGGCCAATCGTGGGCGTTTTTCTTGCAGCTCGGTTTTCAAACGGTCCAATAACGATGAATAATATGCACCTGTAATAGTTTTACCCTTTTCCAGATAGTCGATGAGGATTATTCCTTGCGAATCCCAAAAGACAGTCGCCAAAATCTTTTCGCTTTTTTTGGCGCAGATTCCCCCTTGGTAACCAATTGTTTAGATTGTTCTTTGGTCTCAGGAGTGTAGTGATGTATCCATGTTTCATCCACAGTGACGAAACGACGCTTAAAGTCCTGCGGATTCTTCTGGAACAGCTGCAAACACGATTTCATTTTTGGTCAAGCGTGAGCAATCGCGGCACCCATCTTGCGGATAGCTTTGTCATGTCCAAATGTTGATGCAAAATATTATGTACCCGTTCATTCGAGATGCCCACAGCACTAGCAATCTCACGCACCTTCACCCTTCTGTCATCCATCACCATATCATGGATTTTATCAATGATTTCTGGAGTAGTAACCTCAACAGGGCGTCCAGAACGTTCAGCGTCACTTGTGCCCATATGGCTACTCCGAAAATTTTGAAACCACTTATAAACTGTTCTAATCGAAGATGCAGAGTCACCATAATGTTTATCAAGCTTCTCTTTAGTCTCCTGAGGCGTTTTGCCTTTCATAAAGTAGTTTTTAATCAACACACGAAATTCTTTTTCGTCCATTTTTTGAAAATCACTCGACTTCCTCGATTCAAACGAATGCCAAACACAAAGAAATAGACCGATTTGGCTGAAACTTGGTGAGTGTTCTTCCAAGAGATGCTACTAACTAAACATAACCTCGATATGCGCCAGTAGTGCTATCTCTCTGACTTTGCACGGACTTTTCAAACGACCCTCGTATTTGTTTTTGTTTTTTTTTGTATATATTTCTATGAAAATCACTTTTGGGGTAAACAAGGTGTAGGTTCTTTGCATCATTTCATGATATGTGCCGATTTAAAATGTAGATAATTTAAAAAAAGACAAAAAAATTAACCCACTGTATCCATCCCGGATATCCTCATCTCTCAGTCCTGAACTGTGGAAGCTTTCTCGGACGCCCTCTATCCACGTTTCCTTGTCTGTCTGCCTTTTGTTCTTCTACCTTCAGCTTCCCAGTCTAGGATCTCCTTAGCCATTCTCTCATCTACCATTCTTTTGATATGATCGTACCATCCAAGTTTCTTTTCCTCCTAACGTTCATTTTCTTTCTTATTTCTTCGTTTATTCCTCTATCAAGCCTTGTTATTCTTTCTGCCCTTCTGCAGTAGTCCATCTCATTGGCCAGAAGCTTTTTCCATAAAGCCTTGTCAAGGGCTCAGTATATACTTTGTATCAAGCTACTTTTTGGTACTAATATTCAGAATATTGCCGCTCCTTAATACGGGGTTCAGTATGCCGATGGCTCTTTTAGCGTTTACATCAATTTAACTTGAAGCGTCCTTGATGACAAAGCCCAAGTATTTGAATTGCTCTTAATTGCACTATTTGTGGGCTCAAAGGGTTGTTAAGGTTTATTCAAATTCTTTTCTTTTCCAACAGTGCAGTTATGTGTGAAATTGTAATTTGGAGTAAATACAAACTATATTAATTTTGTTTAAGCACTTGTTTAAAATATTTTCTAACATTTTCTCAAATATTTCGGTGAGATCAGAAGTAAATGTTTAAAGTGCAATTTGTATCCTTTGACTTCCTTATTTTAAGACAATCTACTTTATAAAAATTGACTACTGGTCCATCTAAAAAGAGTTTTCAATGAATTAAACCAACTTGATAAATTAACACTTGTGTGCTCGTGAACACGTTTTCTTGTAAAACAAACGTAATTTCTCATACGAAGATAAAGAGAATCCTGGAAAATGATATACCGTTCGAGAGCCCATTAAACAAGGATAACTTTTATAAAAAGTGCCAGCACCTAGGTCTCATAATGATCACGTAAGGGCCTAATGAGTTTTCTTAAAAATTTTCGATTACTTTTATTTTTCCCAGTATTCGGGAGGAAGATTGAGGCTGTTTGGAGAATAACATATGCTTCGAAATGGTATCAATTTTTAGGAAATTTATCTGTCTTTCTAACCGTGTCATCAGAATACAGAATTCAAACTAAAACTTTCTGAGTAATAACATTTTAATTGCAAAGAAAAGTAATGATTTTTAGAACAATGGAAAATATGAAGTTGGCCAATACGTCATTGAACTCCACTTTAGATGTACTTCACACAGTAGGCCTATGGACATTAGTTATACTGGTCACCTGTACAGCCCAAATCTCAAAGATTTGGAAATTTGCAAACAAATCTTTTGCGCAGAATTTCAATTCAGATTAAAACTCATTGCTGAGCGATTTTGAGCCAGGCAAATTGTTTTTTGGAAACTGTACCAAAGTAAAATGCTTTGAAATTGTATACCTTGGCCCTAAATTCAGGAATATGTCCCCCCACTCACTTAGTTCAAATTTATTTATAAATTAAAACTAATTTTAATATCCATCGTGATAAATGTTTTTACAATTTTACCAGAAAGAATGAGAAGACAAATTTTATTTGTGATTAGAGCCAGCCAGCGAGCGAACAGTATCGCTTGTTGATTCTTAGTGTAGTATGAATAACCGACGGTAGAGTGCTGAACTACCCCCACTCTTAACAGGAGCATTCAACAAAACCCCACTACGTTCACAAACGTCTAGCTGTTGAAAAAGCACCATTCCGAAGCCAACCATCGGTGGTTGATCGTGGATATCCGAGCGGACTTTTTTTTTCGGTTTTTTCTTTTTTCCGCGTAAATTTTTTTTTTGGTTTATTTAATTTTTAAATATTTTTTTATTATTCATTTTGTAAAGTCTTGTTTATTATTATTATTTTTTATTTTTACAAAAAAGAAAATAGAGTGTGAAATTGGAAGAAATTAGTGCTGAGTAGTAGATATGTTGTTACCGTTATTGTGGTATATTTGGTTAAGGTTAGGCATTTAATCTGCCGCCTCTTTACAATAGAAACAATAAAAATACCTCCTACTAACGGATTACTTGATCTACGGTGTATATTATCATTTTTAAGCCACAGGCCGGCCTTTCTATAATAAAGAGGAGTGGCAGAATCATAAAGGATTAAAAATTGAAACAAAAATTTGTTTCAAAGTTTTCCCCCCCAAAAAAATAACACAAAGAAACAGGAAATGACAACTACAAAGAAGACTATGTCAAGTCTAGACGAACAGTTAACATCAATTACAGTTACAATTATTGTAAGTTTATTGTTATTTACAAACAGTTCTATAGCAGAGCCAGTTAATTGTGATAATGTCAGCTATACTTTTGCTGAAAAAGGAATTGATGGACATGTACCTACAACCTCCTCATCGTCATCTTCATCAAAAGAATTAAAAGGTAAGTAAGTAGTCTATAGTTTTTTTTTTTTTAATGTATTTTTTAATTTTCTGGAGAATTAAAAGTGAAATTATGCATAAGTTATCGTAAAAGTGGGCTATCAATAGTTAATTTTTATAATCGATATTTTTCTCAATTTTTTTTAAACATTATCAGAATATTAGTAGATTTGTCTTGCAATGAAAATCATTAAAACGTATTTCATTTGAATTTTCATGTACTTAGTTACATTGTTGCGATTTCTAGAGTTTTTGAACGATCCAAATCTTACTCGTAACTGACGATAAGAAATAAAAAATATTTTTTGTTCGTTTTACCCCAAAATATCACCTATTTTATTATTAAAAATGAGTGAGAGAAAAACAAATTGAGAAAATTGTAAACCCGCCAAAAAAAAGTTGTCAATTACATTTCTTCGAAATCTACCATCTTCTTTCAAGCCCCTTAAAAAAATATTTAGGTTCCAACCAATTCGTTTTAAAACTTCGAAATAATATTATTGTAGCATTTATTTTCATTATTTTATAATAAAATAGTTTTACGTATTCAAAACAAATAACATTAATTCAATAATAAAAATATTTAGCCCAAATTCGCAATTTAATGTAAATTTATGACGGAAGTGGAACTTAATTTTTATCGGAATTTCCAACAATTTTATTAGTAAACTTTGTTTAATAGGACTTCCTTAATGAGTAATAAAGGGCCGTTTTAGGCGGCCGTTAAAATTTGAAGTTAGAAAACTATTTTCAATTTGTTTATAGATTCAAAACTAGACATAGTTTTGGTGTTGGTTACTTTCAACTCTCATTCAAGACCCTCAGATTAAAAATATCGCAGAATTCTGTAAGAATAAAATCTATGGGTGTTAACAAATTTTAAATAAATTACATAACTCTAAACAATAGGCCTGAAGTATTTTGTGGTTAAATCTGTTGGAAAGCTGCGAGAGACGTCGTCTAAACTAAACAGACATAACTTCTCCAAATATACATTAAATGCGCATCTAAATGGAAAGAAGTTGCAGACTAAGGACTATAAAACTATTAGTAGTGTGGTTTTTACCTTTAAGATAACCTCGCAAGTCCTAGACTGTGGTGGCCCCCATGGCATCACGATTCATGGCTACACTCCCACGCTCTCTTCAGTTCAGAATACCTCCTCTTGGGACTGTGGAGAGCTGCCGGTCGCCGTGCGGCAATGCCTGGACGACCTTGCCCTCCAACCTGCATCACTACTTCACTCATTTCATTCCACTTCTTCTTCTTCTTCATCCCCACCACCCATTCGGGCCTTTATATTTAACTTGGCTTCTTGGCTGTGTTTACCTTCAATAAAAACATAGATCTGTCAATCACTTCGGCACTTATCTTTCTTCTATTTTTTTAATCAATTTTCAATTTCCCCGTCCAGTAAACTGAGCATATCTTCTTTCTTCTTTTAACAGACTTAGTGGTGATTGCAGGTTGATTGAAGAAACAATACAGATTATTGAGTTGTCCTCCAATTACTCCGTGAACTAAAAGTGATTCATTCAAGTAGTTCACTATTGATATAAAAGAAACTATTGATTCAAAAGCTCTGGTAGTACACATAATGTAATAATATCAAATTGTACCGCTATACTTAGGATTCAAGATTGGCGAGGAATCGGTCAAATAAAACAACTCTTCTTTTTGCCAACGTTTCGACAAATATATTAGTCTTCTTTAGGGCCTGGATATTACAAATACAAAACAGAGTCAGTAACATAGAAAATCAGTAAAAATCAGTAATACAATAATAAACAGTAAAATACAATAAATTCTTTATAATTATTGAAACTTACATGGCTATGCAACCCGCATAGGCCCTGAAAAAGACAATATATTTGTCGAAACGTTGGCCAAAAAAGACGAGTTGTTTTTTATTTGACCGATTCCTCGCCAATCTTGAATCCTAAGCTTAACAATTTATGGTCACGAAACCTATATATTCATATTTGTATCGCTATATTTACGGTTTTCTTTAAAACCTTTGTATCCCATAGCAACACATTAAGATCTATCCAATTTTATTCGACGCAATTTCCTCTACAAAAATTTATTATTTTTTAATTTCAAACAAACTTGAAATGCTATTTATTTCATCAAACAATAAGCAATAAATTTTAATAAAATGGTATTTTTGGGTAATGTAAGAATGAGGTCAGTTAGAATTGTCGTTACGTGATCAGGCTTAAGCTGAAAAAAAAAAACCGCTCTGTATAATGTATTCAGTCCCAATCCCAATTGATCCCTCTGGTCCCATTATAATTATGAAAAGCAAGGATTAAATTGCCTTATATTTATCTTTTTATAATTCTGACAATTTGAATTTTTTTAAAATACCAGATTTTAATATTCAGTGAACCACAAAAGTATAGATTCAAAATAAAAAACAACTATATCTATAAATATAAATACCAAAATTACGGCAAACAAAATATTGTTTACGAAACTCGTCTCTCCAAATTTGTTTTGAAACATCAAAAGCAAGGACTTTCTGGGTTACTGGTTAAACTTTCGCCCCATTATTTTGTTTTTTTTTATTTTTAAAAGAATAACTTTTAAAACTCTTTGTAAAATTACTTTTTAAGATAAGTTTATTCTTCCGGATTAGTTGTTTTTTGGGAGGAAGTTTTAATGTGCCAAATAAATATTCTCGTTCTCACACATCCTCTGCCTTACTGGCATTTATTTTGAACATTTAAATTTAAAATTGAGCATTTGATTTCGTAAAAAAGTAAATATCTTTGCTTATTATTAAAAAATTGGGTTTATAAATGACCTTTTTTTTTGTATTATCATTATCAAATTTTTTAAAACTGAATTTAATATTATTTGAATAACGATTTGAGGCTTCACAGATCCAAGATTAACATTTTTTTTTGTATTCGAAATAGTGCTGCACGAGACCGAGACGAGGCGAGACTTTATGCAGTCTCGATCTCGGTCTCTCAAGTCTCGGTCTCGGTTTTTTTGAATTTTTGTTCAAGTATTAAAAGCGGTTTGCTATTAATAATCTTTTCAAAAAATGTTATTATTTTCTAATAATTATTTTAATTTATATATTGGTAATGAAAATGTGTGTAAAAGAAGACAACTATTTACACTTCAATGCATCATATATTACTATTACTGTTATATATCTTTATATAATTTCAAAAAGATGTTAAAAACGCGCCAAATCAAAGACCCAAATAACATATCTGCCTGCTATAACAAGTCGATTCGTGAAATAAAAAATACACCTCCCAACAAACTTCCCGCTCCATTAGTTATGGCTGTTGGTGAAGATAAAGAATCTGGTGATTCACCTTTTGACGACGACGACGACGACTGCATCAATATTTTTGCACATTTGCTCAAAAATCAGCAAATATCACCGAAGCATGGAAGACAGAAATAATTAATTACACCAAATTAGACCAAGCACCAGTAGACGTTGACATTTTAGAATGGTGGAAAACACTTGAGAATTCCTTCAAAAATTTGTCTAGAATGGCGAAAGATATTTTTAGTATCTGTGCAAGTTCAGTGCCATTGGAAAAATTATTTTCGCAAGCTGCGATGATAATGACCAATAGAAGATCTTCTCTAACTTCTGACTCAGTAAAAGCTCTTTTATGAATCAATGCTTGGGCAAAGTGTATCTTAAAAACGAAAATTTGTGGCAATATTTTTTAGATGCATAGATAGTCTTTTTTTTTCAAATTCACTAATTCTAAAATATAATTCAAATAATATCAAAGTTCAAAGTATTAGATTATTAATAGTGAAATTTATGAAATTGAATGAATGAATGATGTGAATAGTGAAATTTAGTGAATTTAGGTAAAAATTAGGTAATTCGAAGGGGGCCGCCACGGTAGCCGAGCGGTGCGAGACCTGCGAAGCTAATGTGTATTGTGGTACTGGGTTCGATTCCCGGTCTTAGGCCTTGGATTTTATTTAATGGTTAATATGAGAAATTTACAGTAAAGTATGTTTGCTAGTCGCCTCCGTCCGCGACACCTAATTGGTAGTTGGACGTAAAGCCCCGCCTGAAAAAATAGGCGATTACTTTACTTTGCTTACTTTACTTATGTAATTCGAAGTCAAATAGATGTATTAATATTGAGCATATATAATAAAATCGTATCTTTTAATAATTAATTCAATACCCGTAATGATTATTTATTAATAAAGAACACAATTTTATAATTTTGTAGCTAAAAATTAATATTTGAAAAACCGAGACGAGACCGAGATTTCTCGACGAGATATATATCATGTCTCGGTCTCGGTCTCGGTTGCTCAAGTCTCGTCTCGAATTTGTCTCGTTTCTCGTGCAGCACTAATTCGAAAATTCTTTTGCATGAATATTCTGAATTATTAGAGAATAGTACCGTACCATTCTGCTGGACCTTTTTACATAATGTTACACGATAATAAGTACAATTTTGTAAGTTCTTTACAAGTGAAATATGACTAAAATCAGACATAGTCTGTTAAATGTGTTGTTTTGCAACCAGTTAATAATATTTTACTTCTACAATTCTCTAAAATAATTTCAGCATTGAATAGATTAGAAAATATTGAAATATTTAACTGATAAAAAGGATTAAATATGATAAACACCTGCCAGATACGAGATTGCGATCGGCCAAGTGGGTGAAAATGTTTACGAGTAACGGACCTTCTGACAAGTTATTTATTTCATGATTTTTTCCTTCTTAATTACTAAGAAACTGGTTACCCTGTTTTCTCTTGGTACCTGATTTCTACATTTCAGACAGAGACAGTCGGTACCCCTACCTAATCCCGCGTCGATCAGTAGGTCTAATCAGGGATTAATCCTATATTTGTGCCTTAACCGAGGCCTTAGATTGAGTAGTGAGTGAAATTTTTAATTACAACTCTTTTTATTTATTAAATCTAAAATCATTAAAAAAAAAACCAACCTACGCTAATTTGATTTGCCTTGATTTGAAATTAAAATACAATGACGTATTTCTGCTGAGCAGATAATAGCAAATAAATGTAATTATAATGTTGTCTGGAGTTTCAATTAACAAATCCATTTGCTGCTCCAGAAATTCCATACCAAATAAACAAGAGCATAATGAATATGCATGGTATTTAGTATAGTAAGCTATTATAGCTCTTTATTTGGCTAAAATTTAGTATTAATTAAGTATAAAACAATAATAATAACAGGAAATTTGGCCTTTGATACAAATGACTTTCTAAATTTGCAATTTACGTTAATAAACTTTCTTGGAATCCCCACACTAGACTTAAAAGAACAGAACTAAACAGACGCTATCGACTACTTAAAAGACTCTTAGACGATAGATCGAAACTCTCTCTGGACAACAAAAGACTGATTTATACTTCTATTTTGAAACCCATCTAGGTGGGCGTACAGAATAGAGCTGTGGGGTTCAACCAAACGCTCCAAAACTCAAAGGATTCAATCGCTGCAATCTAAAATACTTCGAACTATTGTACACGCTCTATTTTACGTCTCCCAACCTGGACTATACAACCTGACCTTAACATTCCTTTTTATCACCCAAGTTGCTAAAACAAGACACAGAAAACTCCATTTCAGCCTGCAATCTCATATAAATCCTCTAGCTAAAAATTTTTCTTCAAGAACTCTTCCTGATAACCCGGACAAGACGTCTTGAAAAGACAGTGTGGCCTCGTGATCTCCTCTCCAGTGAAGAGAGTGATTAACCATCTAATGTTTTGGAGTGTTACCACTGGGTAACTTCTCCACTCGTTACCTTATCATTTGTTACTCTGTTATCACTGTTACTTATAGCGCTGATCACTAACGCGCTGATTGTAGCATAAATAAATGCAAAAAAAAAGTTTATAAAATTTTTTTGAATCATAGAATTTCTATGAAGTTCAAATATTGAACATGTTCACAATATGTGATTCTGTTGAAGGAAGCGTGGCGTCACAGCTCATCGAGAGCCTACTGAATTTGGAAGAATAAGTGGGGTGAAATTTGAGCCTATTTTGGGAGAAATTTTAACCCTTATAATAACAAGAATTAAGTATATAAATTATATTTGAAATTTGAAAAAAAATTCGAATTGTTCGCCCTGATTGAATAGATTTTGAATTTTCCTGAACTAAGGAGTATCGATATGGAAACCTTCACTCTCTTCCGGTGCTCTTTTTTAAAATTCACTGATCCACTTCCGTTCTATACGACGGATAAGCTACCAGGATAACGGGATTGGAAGCCATTGTAAGCAAAGAAGCTGCCAGCCGTACTATCTCATGCTTGTTTCCTAGAATCTCGGACCGTCTTGAAAACCAGGAAACCAAGGACCGTATTTTATTGCTCCAAAAAGATTACCAAAAAATATTGATTTTTACTAGAACCACAGAGCTTTGATGACGTCTGTCTAATTGGGGCGTTCTCGTCTAAGTCTTCAAATTGAGAAACCCTAAGTCGTCACGGATTTCTGTTAGAATAATACTGTCTCGATTGAATAAAAGAACAAAATTAAATAACCTTTACGTATTATTAGATTATAGTTAAGCGGACAAAAAAAAGCCAACAGAAACCCGTCGTTTTATTTAAAGAAATGCCAGGCTTTTTGACTTACATTAGTTAATGGAAACCGCCGTTTAAAGTTCTGTAAAGAAAGAAAAACAAAGAGGAAAATCTAGCCTCATTTTCTGGTAATTTATTACCCAACAGCATTACCCCGGCCTGTCACTGATTTCTCCAAATAACCACTGCATCTCCAGTTGGGCTAGATGACGACCCGTTCTTTCATTTTCCTTCTGTACAGTAATCTATCACCCTTTTTAAAAAGAAAAGAGAGCCACCCACCAACTATATTACTTTGCCCGTAGGTTTGCACAAACGTGTCAATGCAATTTCCATGATATTTTGGAAACGTGAGTTTCAGCTTTTGAAGCCTGCTGAACTAGAAAAGGTTTTCCTTTTGCATTTTAACTGTTTTCTAATTTTTCAGGGGCATTTATATAAAAAAAAAGAAGATTTTAAAATTAGATCAATTAATAACAAAAAGCACAAGTTTTTCTTCACTTTTAATGGATACCTTTTTACCCGAGAAAAATTGGATTTACGAAGTGAAAAACTAAACCCGTAGATCACTATAGTCTTTAACAAAGAAGGTGGTGCGCTACCTTGGACTCCACATAGACAAACGACTCACGTGGAACCCACACACTAGACTTAAAAGACAAGCAATGACAAAACGTGCGAAACTGCTTTATATACTACTTGGACGACGCTCCAAATTACCCATTGAACTCAAACGATTACTATACAGTACTATCCTTAAACCTATGTGGACCTACGGACTAGAGCTGTGGGGTTCAGCCAAACCTACAAAATATAAGGACAGTACAAACATTTCAGTCAAAACTCCTCCGACAGATAGCTGACGCTTCTTTCTACGGTGACTAACCTCACTCTTCACACCGACCTCAACATTCCCTTCATAGACCAACTCGCCAAAACTAAATACCTAAAATTCCATGCTGCTCTCTCGACTAGCTCTAATCCTCTTGTGCTGTCTCTCGCTTCCTCTGACATCCTAATACTCCTCGCCGACTGAATCGCCAGTGGCCCCGCGACTTCCTTGTACTCTGAAGATCTTAAAGATCATTATTCTCTTATCTCTCCTCTCTCCTATAGAGAGTGCTACCGCTGGGTAGTTTCTCTCCTCCCGCACCAGTTCATCATCCTCTTCATATTTACTTATTGTATACTGCATACAGATTGTAAATTACAAAATAAATTTTAAAAAAACAAAGAAGTGAAAGCTACGTTGGGATAGCATAGTGAATTTCCCCGCTTTTCTCTTCATAGGATGCTTTTTACAGGACAATTGTCCGATGATGGACAATACTGCAGAAGAGAACGCAGTCTGGGGGCTACCAATGCACTGGAAAAAAACTCCGGGCGCCAATGACCTCAGATGTTGACGCCTTTTATAATATTAAATAAAAAAGTCTTCAACATAAGTACATCAAGAGAGTTGGTTTCAGGGGGTAGAACCATCCACCCGGACTTCCGTGAAAAATATTTTCGAATAAATAGTGGCAATCAACGTAATTCATTGTACCCAGATCTAAGGCAAGATTAAATCGTCCAACTCTCCCTACATCCTTATAGATAAATTGATTCTCCTTAATCATTCACGTAAGATAAGATTAGATTGGATTTCATGAAGGGGTTGGCCAATCAGTCTGGGCCACCTCACGTCCCAGGAGATCTGTCGTGGCGCCTTCCAGTTGTCTATCACTAGTGTGCGTCCTCTAGTCCTATCTGTCTGATTAGACTTAAGTGTCTGGAAAGGGACTACTGGAATAAAGCTAGAAGACACCAAGGTTTCCTTCTCCAAAGTACCAAAACACTCAGCCATGCACGCCCTTTCTAAAAGGCTACATCCAATATACACTGAGCTTACACAGGCTAATCCGTTGATAGGACGCCTTTGGGTTACGTATGTTTACTCTGTCCCCAGTGGCTTTTCAAGAGAAGCTTACGAACGTACGAAAGGTCCCCAGAGTCTTTTTTTGGTTGCAATATCGTAGTAGAGGGATGGGATTAGCTGTGAGGTTAGCATACTGGACTCCCACGCGGAGGTCCCGGGTTCGAATCCAGCTGCTGACCCTTAGATTTTCTCTTCCTAGATGCTTCTTACAGCTCACTGTCCGGTGATGGGCAGTGTTGTCTGTAACGAGAGAACACTGTCCGGAGGCCGGCAGTGCACTGAAAAAAGCTCCGGGCGCCAATAACCTTAGATGTTGACGCGCCTTAAATCATTAAAAAAAAAAAAATGTAGTAAATTTAAGCGAGTGGCTAGACTATGCCTATCTTTGATTTAGGACTTCACCCGCCATTGCTATATCTTATTTATGCGTGTAAACACTGTTGGCTGCACCTTAGATGTGCAGTAAGTGACTCAGATCCTTTGAAGGTACATTGGGAACAACTGCAGGCTATACTAAACGCCCGGATAACGTCAGTAGCTCATCAAAATGTCCTTCAAGACAATCTCACGCTACTTGAAATCAAAATGGAAAGCTTGATGTCCAGAAGTGCCCAATAACTGAGCATGACAATTCATGAGTTAGTTAAAGTACCAGCTTAATCATTTCTATTTTTCATAAATTGCAACATTGTTCAAATATTTTTTAATTAATTTTAATAATATTATTGTTTTCAATAAATCAATTAATATTTGCTTGTAACAACTTATCACTGATAACGGACTTCATTTATCTTAAGTATAAAATACCAATATAATTAAGTGAGATTGATAAGTGCGAGATATGTTGATAAAAATACTTGTAAATGAATTATTCATCATTAAAAAAAGTGAATTCTTTAAAAAACTGAAATTGAACTTGAGAAAATAAAGAAATAAATGGATTTTTGAACTAATAAAACTCAAACAGCTCGTTCTCGGATACAATTTAAAAAAACTGCAGAATAACCAGAATCTATTTTAGGCAAGCAATATTTCCTAAATTGTGGAGTGAGTTAGGACAAAATTTAGTGCTTAAATTTTCATCTTTAATTTACATTTTGGGCGCTTTTCCATAATTTTCTCAGAAGGTCATCATTTAAAGTTGGGAGAAATACTTTAAAATCCAGTCAGTTGGTTATTTCTACTGTTAAAACTTGGTGATGGTTATTTCAAAATTCAAACCACAATTTCCTCGTGGTTAACGAATTTCATGGAATCTATTTTAGGTTGTTGAGACAGGAAGGGCCAAGAAAATTATTTTAGACAGACGAAGAAGCATTAAATTTTGAAACGGACGAAGTCTGGAAGTGAAGCTTAAATTCTAAATTTATGTATTTGCCAGCACTTTTGGTGAATAATCTTCACTAATTACGGGTTCTCCTATAACGTTCAATTAGGCTGGGAAATTAAGGGAGACAGACCCAATTTTCCACAGCCATCTATCTTAATATTAAACAAGTCTTCATAATCGCACATCCATGTTATTTGTGAAACTGTCCCTCTGGACGCCATTTAAATTTAGAAATACAGGTTATTTCCATCCAAATTTGCCCCCCCCCTCACGTCTATCTCTAGTTTAACTATGTAAATATAATTTAAATGTACCTACCCATTTGGGGCCACCATGGGACTGTCCAATGAGATTTCATGTTGTGACAAAATTTTACATAATACTGGATTACACTGTGGTGGGTAATGCGATTATTTCACTATGGACAGACTATGGGGGGAAAAGTGCCCCCAGGATTAGGGAGATGTTTCCATCAGCTGATAATTCTCTTATTCATATCATGTGCGCTTATTGTTTTAGGCCATCCTGCAGCTCTGTCCAATCAATGTCTACTTCTTAAACAACCACCAGATTAAAACAATATGAAAAACTTAACTGACCCTTGCTATTAAGAAATAATATTGTAATAATAAGATTTATATTTTATAAATCGGCATTTCATCAAAAGTTGAAGTTTTTAAGTTCTCTATGTCCGAGGTGTGGCTATTAAATAACGAGACTATTGCTGTAAAACATTTTATTTTAAAATTTATATATATTTAGTTATTATCACCTTCAATATACACCCCTCCCCTATCCCTACAACGCTCCATGCGAATTTACCATTGTTCGAAACAGTGCTGGAAGTCTTTTTCTGTGAGCTCCTGCATGACGCGTGCCGCTTTTTCTTTCACAGCTTCACAGCGGACTGAAATCATGTTCCTTTTAATGCAGATTTGACTTTGGGGAACAGATAAAAGTCACATGGGGCTGCCAGGTCAGGCGAATAAGGCGGATGGCCTAAAACTGGGATGTTGTACTTGGCTAGAAACGTCTTGCGACAGACAGTGTTGTCTTGATTGAGAACCCCGTGACTTGTTCTTCCACAAATCGGGTCGTTTTTTTCCATACTCTTTCACAGATTTGAGCAAGCACCTCATGGTAGTAATGTTGATTAATTAGAATCGATATTTTTATCCGTTTTGGACGTGGAAGGGCGATCCGGGCGGTCATCATCTCCGACGTCTTCTCGCGGCCATCTTGGAAACGCTTGAACCGCTCAAAAACTCGCGCACGTGATTAACATTCATCACTATAAACTTATTTTAATAAAAGATAAGTTTCAGTAGCGGTTTTATCAAGTTTTGATTTGCAATTTCACGACAATTCTACTACATGTGTTGTATCATGTTTTCGGCAAAACGAAACTAACACCTCTTACCCAAACGACGGTTCCGGTCAGGCAGATTTCTCTACAAACACGAGAGAGACGCTGCAATCGAAAGAGAAGGCTTTACGCTGCACAGCTGTTCGGTCGTTAGGATTTGGCGCATGCATAGTTCTTCTGTAGCAGCATCAGTCTCGTTATTTAATAGCCACACCTTGTATGTGATCAAAATATTTATTTCTCCCTTTATTGATCAATTGGCCAGCGTAATACATCGGCGCAACAAGCAAATATGACGGAACGTATAACAGCATAGATAAAATAAAGTACAAAGTAAAGTAAAAACTAAACAAAATAATACAATAAAACAAAATAAAATAAAATCATTGGAAGGGCATGAATGAAGCCCCATCCAACGATGATCATCACAAGTCGGTTAAAGCAGAATACCAAATGGATTGAATACGAAGAACGGCCTTGTTTACCTCTCGACCAGGAGATCGCGAATCCATCGGCGCCTCAGTCTGCGAGTTGGATTTGACGGGCAGTTTAGTGCTGCAAAATATTTCGAAAACAAAATTTCATTTGAAACCCAAACTTTATATTACGATAGGACTCTACCTTGGGGCTCATTGCTAACTTAGCCCCCCTTCAACCGAACATGCCACCTCACAGAAATAAGTTACCCCCTTTTTTTATATTTGCTTCCCCAAGAAATGGTTTCCTATGATTATATTTTAATTTAATATATGCTCATCGTGTACTCTTGTAGATCTAGAGAACTTTAATTTGAAGTATTTGTCCGAGGAAATTGGATTAACAGATTCTTCTGAGAGATTATGTAGACTTCCCCATTTTCAGGTACCATTTTAATGATGAATAGGTAGCCGAGCGGTTATAGGCGAGCCCCAAAAAGCTAAGAAGTTTTGTGGTTAGTGGGTTCGATTCCCAGTCTAGACATGAAATTTTATTTAATGGTTAATACGCGAAATTAAAAGTAAAGTATGTTGAGACTAAGTATTTTTAAAATCCATTTTTGGTTTTTTGTAACGTAAATAATCAATTTCATTGCAACTACAAGATTACTATATTAACGAAATTATGGAGGATATAATATGCGCGCTTTTACACCAGATATTTATTGAGATCTAGAGTAACACATATCACGTGCTGAAGGCACGAAGGCGCCAACTAATGTTTGTGATGTCGCCGCAGACCAGTTTGTTAATGAAAATTAATGAGTTTGTCAGTTTGAAATTCTGCTCTTTCATCATTTATTGTTTCGTAACAGTTATTTTATTTCTTTCTCACTTTTTTATTTTGAATGCTTTTTATCATGAGGAATATTGGAAGTGTGTTAAAATTTTTTCATTTATTAATAATCACTGGAGAAGCTACCCGGCAGTAGCATTGCACAAATTAAGTTAAAAGAAAGAAAACCATCACTTGACTGGCGCTTTAATCGCCAGCGATGGTGAACGGATAGTGTAGGATGTAGAGATTTATGGAAATAATTGATTGCAAGGCCAGGTTGATCGAAAGAACTTAAAGGTCTCCTTGGAATGGTTAAATTGGATAGATAGAAGGTTGTATGTATTAACCATTGTACAGGTTCAAAAGATTTTGATTGGAAGAGATGGTAATCTTTGAAGGAGGCACCACGGTAGCCGAGCCGGTTAGAGGCGAGACTTGTAAAGCTAATATGCATTGTGGTACTGGGTTCGATTCGTCGGTCTTAGACCTTGGATTTTATTTAATGGTTAATACAAGAAATTTTACAGTAAAGTGTGTTTGCTAGTCGCCTCCGTTCACGACACCTATTTTGGTAGTTGAACGTAAAGCACGCCTGAAAAAATGGGCAATTACTTTACTTTTTAATCTTCTGAAGGATGAAGCATTTTGGTTGAACCTCACAGTTCAATTCCGTACGCCCGAAGATAGATTTTAAAAAAGTATTGTATATAAATCATTTAGGGAAAGACTGGATCTGTTGTCAAGTAAACAAGTAAATGAAGAACAGTTTTTTGTTTCAATGTGGCTTGAACATTTCAATGTTCGGTTAACATGAGTTCAGTTCAATTACAGTCGACTCTCGATAAATCGAAATCCAAGGGACTACAAGAAAAATTCGAATTATCGAGACTTCGACTTATCAAGAAGTTCGAATTATCAAGAAGGGGAAAAAAATTCGAATTATTAAGAGTTTTGATTAAGTATATATGTATGTACATACGTATATTGAAAATATGTATGAGCTTACCTAAGTTTTAGACATATATAGCCTCAAGTAAAAAAGTAAAAATAATGAAAACGACAAAAAAAGAACAAAAAAATTACATATGTATTAAAATTTCAATAAATAGTAATATACATATGTACCTAATTAAAAAAATGAACAGTTTTTTGTTACAATGTGGCTTGACTTAGTCAGTGACTTAGAATTGTAGAAAGCGTTGATGGTGGAATATTGAAAGTTTTGGCGATATCTTCTTTTTTTCGAACCACTTTTCACGGCCGCGATACTGTTTTCTTTGTCGGACACAGTAAGGGAGATGTACTTCCCATCGTGACAAACTAAGAAAGAGAATTGGAAAGTTAAACTGGGCTGAATGGAGGGAAACATTACGCAGGAAATGAACAATGAGCGGAAAATGAGAAGTAAACATTACTAGGGAAAATTCGAATTATAAAGAGGGGAAGCGGCCTGGTTCGAATTATAGAGCCTTCTCGCCCCCTGTTGTTAAGGGAAAAGGATTTCGAATTATCGAGCGAATCAAAATACATTGCATTTTTTCGATTTACCGAAGTTAACAGCTGAAGAGTTCGAATGATCGAGAGTCGACTGTATTTTCAGTCGCATGTGCAAATTCCAATTTAGTTTATTTCTACGAATATAAATTCCAAATAGTAGGCGACATTAGTTTATGACGAAGTATTTTAAAAAATGTTTACATCAGCACAATTCTCCTCCACTTTTTGTAAATCCAATAACTTACTTGAAAAATTTCATTATTTTTTATGGCACCATGGATAGGGATAATTCCATCCCTAGAATCCCAATAATTCCTTTAAGAGTAGTTAGTAATAGAAGTAGTAATAGTCATGCGAGTGTTCGCGCTGCAAATTTATACTGAAGGTGAGTAATTCTTTAATAAGTAACTAATATTTTTATCATTTTAGTTGAAAGCTTTTTTTTTCCATGAACTAAATGCTGACAAATAAAAAAGAAAACTACAATGTTTAGAAAAAAGGTCATAACTTCACTACCTGAAGCCATTAGGTACTAAAAAGGGAAGGTTACTCACTGGTCAGTGTTGCCCTTCAAACAAATTTATTCTTCTTAAAAAGAGAAAAGAATGAGGGGGCCTCCATTTTCCCCTACAAAACATATTAACTTACTCTAATGTTCTCATATTTTTTGGAAACACATTTAAAATGTAATAAAATTTATTTATTATCTATTAAATAGTAATATATATATATTGTTCTTTCTCTTACTCTACTAATAAGAGGTTATGTAATCGTGCAGATTGTTGAGTTTCCAGTTTTCACTGGAAATATTCGTTTTGCGCAATTCAGGGATCCAAAATAGTGGTTTTTACAATATGTTCTCCCACTCTGGTGTTTGTAAAGTAATCGCCTAATATTTCTGGCAGGACTTGAACGTTCAACTACCGAAAAGGCGTCCTGGGCGGTGGCGGAAGCGCATATTTTATTAGTGACGTTTTTTTCTAACAGATAAAAATTACCTACATGCGGGATTCGAACTGTAGACTTATCATTTAATAACTTTTAGTTATTTAGTCCAAGCTTAAGAACCGCATTACTCCAAAAACTCCTCATTACGAGTAAATTTGTGTAACCACCGTAATTCTAAGAAGAAAAATCGCTAAAAACTGAAAATTGATATTTTGCCTAAATGCCGATCGGAAAATGCCAAAATCAATCAATCAAAATTGGCAATCGGAGCTTTTTTAAGTGCACTGTCGGCTTCCGGAAAGAGAAAATCTAAGTACCGATGAACTAATTCCTTCCGTTCGCAATAAAATATTTTTTTTTTTTAATAATTTCTTGAGAGTACAACCTTGAATGTCATGGAGAATTCAGATATGAATCAACATACTACCACCTCCAAGTGGAACCAATACAAAAAACTCGTATGACATTTATGAGCTCCAAATAATTCAATTTGGCTATGTGTTGTTACTTTTGTAACATTTAACATGCTTTTTATTGGACAGAAAATTGACAACCTGACAATAAGATATTTAACAAGAAGAAAAATTATTGGAAATGCATTTTCAATTTTACTCTGTATGAACTTTTTGTTACAAAAAAAAAAAAGTCTCTTTTAATTATTTTTGCAAAATTTAATAGCTATCGCTTCTCATGGGCAACCTCCTAGTTAAAATGCAAATATAAGTTATAGTTCTACAATTACGTGATGTCTCTACCCAAACCTCCTCATATCAAGCTTGCCTTGTACGCTGATGACGTGGCTTGATATACACGTCATCTAGGAGAATCGACACCATCAACAACAAGACTTAATCTTGCAATAGACAGACTATAACTAGATACTGCACTGAGTGGGGAAAATCAAAATAAACCACGGATAAGACTAAAGCCATACTCTTTAAGAAATACAGACGATTTCTTAACCGACAAATTAGACATAATAATTCTTCGATTCCGTGGTCTAAGAACGTCCAAAATCTCGGCATAACTTTGGTCAGAAAACTCACTTACACTACAGACGTTCAGGACTATTTCCACTACTCTCACGTGACTCCAAAATGACTGTTCCCAACATACTCCTCCTTTGGAAAGTAGTCAAAAGACCGATGTTACTCTACGCCTGCTCCGCTTGGAGCCTGACTTGTAGTAGCAACATCAAGAAACACCCAGGTTAACGCAGAACAAAATTTCGTCAGACTTGCGGCAGAGACTCTCCTCGACGTACTAAAATCACGAGACTGTATCCATTATCCCCTCTGTACACTCCTATATCCAGAATCATCGTGTGCTGAAACTCCTTTCCAGTCTAGACTCTCATCCTAACCCACACTGCCGTGACATAGCCTCCTACAGATTCTTCTATTCCCAACAAGGAACCAAACACTAGAACACATACTTCTCTAAATTTCTCCTTTAGTTACAGGTTTTTCCTTCCTTTTTCCCTGCCTTCTAAATATTTCTTCACATTTTGACATTTCCGCATACCATTTGTTATGAAGGTTATAATGTATTTTTCATTGGCACTTCATGCATTTACTTATTGTACATACTTATAATAAAGATTATTCATCTATCTATCATGGTTACCACTTTCAAAAAATTAAATAAAAAAATCCCTAAAATGTAAAAAAATCCTTCCAGTTGGTAGCACCGCTGATTGACGAAATTTAGCCCTTTCCTAATTGTGTGTACGAGTATGTGCTACGATTGTACATTACACTGAGAAGGCACTTCGCAGTGAGGCCAACTTCGCAAACCATAATCGAATTTATCAGACATTTTAAAATTAATGACGCACAATTAGATGAGTGCAATGTTAACTTTCAAAGAAAATATCTTTGATTTTGTCTGTCGTAGCAGTTTAAAAACTTGTAGACCTTCTACAGTAAATATTTTAGGTGAACATTAAAATTGAATCAATAAAATTTTTAATTCCTAACAATTCTTCTTTTTATAGTTTTGATGGAATGCTTTTAAGCGGTCAATGAAAAGTAAATTAACCCTTAAGAGTTGATAAAAAAAAGCTTTTGTTAATTAAAGAATCTGAAGTTGTACAAAACTCAAAAGAGAATGCTTTCCTCAAATACTACTTTCACAGTCATTAAGGTATTTAAAGAATAATTCTTTTAATAAAAGAAGAAGTTAATTAGAAAACTCTTTTATTTCTTTTATTAATGCTTTTACTACAATATTTAGCGGAGCTTATCTTTTTGTATAATTAAATAAGTTTTTTTTTTAGTGCGTAAGATGTAAATTAAATTAACGTTAACTTTTTTAAATTAAAAAAAGAAGAAGAAAAATCTACCCAAATTTACACACAAATTGTTAAGACTGTTGTCAGATGTTGAGTTGCTTTCCTCGCTTTTGTGTTTTTGTATTTAATGATCCACTTTAAAGGAAACGGATAGAAGTTTATTTCCTTTAAATAAAACAATTCAATGGAACGAACAAATTTTGATTAAATAAATAATAAGCAGTAAAATTGGAGGAACCTATTGAATTTAAATAAAATAATAAGTTTATATACTTTTTGATTGTTCGGTTTTATAGCTATAATAAATGATGCTGTAATAAATATAATATGATGGTGAGAGATTACAGTCATCGTAAAATAACTTGATGAATTTAGTCTTATCGAATAAAGTTATTGTGGCACATTCATATTTAAAATGTAGGGCCAACTTTCACTCTGATTTGAATAATGCGCTGGAATTTTCATTGTCACCGTGAATAACGGAGTGTATCTGAAATTTCTCTTAAAAATTTATTAAAAAATCGAATATATAATCAAAAATTTTAATTATTCCTGGAATAGAGAAAGGATGTTTGCATAATTTAAGAGAGAAAATGAATTTTGAATTATGCAGTAAAATTTACCGAGAATTATGTTTTTATGGTCCATTAAAAGTTAAAACACTGTGATCGTATGAAATTAATGATGAAAACTGATTTTTCACGAGAAATGCACGTTTTTAAGGTCAACACCTAAACAAAAATTTTTTTAAATTTATTTTATGGAGCCCCCCAAACAGACGCTATCGACTACTTAAAAGACTCTTAGACGATAGATCAAAACTCTCTCTGGACAACAAAAGACTGATTTATACTTCTATTTTGAAACCCATCTGGGCTTATGGAATAGAGCTGTGGGGTTCAACCAAACGCTCTAATCTCCAAAGGATTCAGTTCCTTCAATCTAAAATACTATCGAACTATAAGTAAATGCTCCATTTTATGTCTCCCAACCTGGACTATACACACTGACCTTAACATTCCTTTTGCCACATAAGTTGCTAATAACAAGATACAGAAAACTCCACTTCAACCAGCAATCTCATATAAATCCTCTAGCTAAAAATCTTTCTTCTAGAACTCTTCCTGACAACCCTGGACAAGACGCCTTAAAAGACAGTGACCTCGTGATCTCCTCTCCAGTGAAGAGAGTGGCTAACCATCTAATATTTGGGAGTGTTACCACTGGGTAATTTATTTTAAGTCTGTGTACTGTGGGTATTTTAAAAAGAAGTTTAATGGTTATGGTTTAATCATTTGGGTTACTCCCTAGGAGGCTCTTTAGGAGCTTAGCTAATATTATCCCTCAAACGGAAGTACTTTTAGATTTAAAAAACAAAATACTTTTGAAACTTTCTCAATAACGTCTAACGATTATTATGTTGGCAAATTGGAAATTGGGAAAACCACAGTAAATATATACATCCAAGGGAAAAATCCTAGTTAGGCTTACCTTTAAAATATGTTGAACAAAATCCGGTATCGAACAAAATGGCGTGTGATTTTCCTGTTGTTCCAAAATTTGGCCGTTTTCCTCAAAAAACCCCTTTTGAGTTGATTTCTTCATACCTAAAAATAATAACTCTCATAAATAAAGCTACAAATTTTGTGTTATAACTATTCATGAAGGAATTAAACTTAATGGTTAGCGTAGATTGGATTCAAATTACGGAGATCCTAAAAATTCCCTTCGTTTCTGCCAAATCCAAATACCGCTAATCCTTCCAAACTCAATCCACCCAATCAAATCCTCACAAGCCAAATCCGTGGTAGAGCCAAGCAACTTCGGTTGTCTTAAGAGGAACTTACACTTCGCTAATTCCTTAGTTATTTGGATAATTAATTATTGTCAACGCTTGGGAAAGCAGTTTGCTTAACCATTGATTTATTTCCTTCCTTTGGAATTAATTGGTTATTGTTCTTGTCAAGTATTTTGTTTGTTCAGATAAAAAGTAGAAAAGTTAAAAAAAAAGAAAAGATTTAATGGAGACATTTACACTCTACAACTATTTGCCTAACTAATCTAGTTTCTAAGTCCTTCCCCTTTCTTTAAGTTTAAAGTAGATGAAATGTGGCCATCCTGTTTCAAGTGCCTAGAAGATAAGAGACTTCAACTCCCCTCACTCATTCATGTTTTCACTAAGTGAAGTGAGAATGCTTGTAGTGTTTGAAACAATTTAGTGTTAAGTGTTTCAATTTCTTAAGGGTAAGGGCTTAGGACACTTTGTGAGACCCACCAGAATTTAGGAACAATTTTCTTTTTTTTTTAAGAAAATCTTTGGAGCTACTAAAAGAAATCTCAAAAAAAAAAAAATTTCTTTTCAGTAAAGTGGCACTTTTTGATTGGCTAGGTACTAGATAGGAGTCAATGATTCCTCATGTTGCATTACAGGTTGGTTGAAAATAGCAGCAATAATTAAAAATTAAAAAACATGGACGCCCTTTTTTTTGTCCAAACATACAAGAACAAGTGGGTGTTACATCACGATAATGCTCCTTGTCACACAGCAATTTTAATAAACGAGTTTTTGGCCAGTAAAAACATTCCTATGGCTCTTCAGCCTCCTTATTCGCTTGACTTGAGTCCTTGTGACTTTTTTCTCTTCCCGAAGTTGAAAAATCACCTCAAGGGAACTCATTTTAGGACAGTCGAAAACATTCAAACGGCTGTAACCGACCAGCTGAAGGCTATTCTAGTATCGGAGTTCCAGCACTGCTATGAGGAGTGGAAGAAACGTCTCCAGCGCTGTGAGGCATCAAAAGGAAGTTAGTTTGAAGGTGACAATATAGAATTGTAATTCTTTTTGAATAAAAAAATGTAAAAAAAATCAGTCTCATCACTTAATTTACAGACCTCGTAGACTATAGTACTATTCACGAGTTCTGGGACTTTTTCTCAGGTTTCAGGAGAAAGCCATGTTTTTTTTCATTCAAAAAATATTGGAACTTAATTTTGATAGTGATAAGTTGAAGGTTGTATTGGGATTTAAAAAAAAAAAAACACAAACAAAAAAAGGAACAAGCTCATAATGTTTCAATTTTTAACATGTTCAGACTTGTCTGAACTTGTCTAAGTCACACTAATACTATCATTTAAAGATAATAAATAAAAACAAAAAGATAGAGACAGTATGAGAACCTGAAGTCGCGCGCACGCTAGTGTGTGTGTTATTTGGTAGGTAAAGTGGGGGGGAAGTGAGGTTTCTTGAACAGAATGATTGTCCTTTAAGGGGCGAGGGGTTTGTGGGGATATGGGACGCCTACTTTATCAAAAAATCGTTCTCTCTATTTACTCAGTTGCGATCTCTCCTCTCTCTCTCTTGCTCTCTTACACACAACTAACGCAGAATAAATGTGATGAGATTTCTCTCTAAAATCTTTAGAACCAGAGAAGAGAGTTAAACTAGCACGCGAGCGAATTGTGCGTATGTATGTTTTATTCGCGTTTGTACGCGTATGTCTTGTGTATTAATACTGTACCAGGCATCTGTAATGATTTATAATAGAATGATGTTATTTGTGTTAGTGTGAGTACTTTACATATTATGTGTATGTATATATTGTTGTCTATGTGTGTTAGTAAAGGTATTTAGATGATAGGAGGTAGTAGGTATATAAAAATTATATGTTTGTATGTGTGTGTGTTGTTGTGTGTGATGAAGTTTTTGGTGTGTAGCGGTGGGTCGGGGTAGAAAGGCACACAAGAAGACTGAGTGAGATAATGCACAGAGGAGAAAGAGAAAGAGATTAGACTGCATTCCACTGGAGGATGCTGTAGGTTCTTTATTTGGACAACGAAGAGTTTGGACCAACTTCACTTCCCACGATCTCTCTAGAACTGCATACCTCTCCCATCATTGCTGCTTATCTCACTAGTTATACTTCTTCCTCATCTTAAATGCATACATTCAACTCCCTTCGCCCCTTGCCAGCGGCGGCAGCAGGGCCCCCACTTAGTTATCTCATTCTCTCTCTATTTTTTTTACCTCTCTACTATCTCCAACATTTAATCCCCCCATTGTGTGAACATTCTTTACATGCAGGCTAAACACTCATATCCAATTCCAAAGAATTCAAAATGGAAGTTAAATTTTTATTACTTATTATCAGTCCCATATCAGAAAATAAAAATAAATAAATAACAATTACAAAAGTCTCGAAACTCTTAACTTTTTAAAAATCTGTGGTTTTGGTTTAATTCGACCGTTGTTGATGGATGATTTTTGGGCAATATCGAGGTGCGGTCATCATAACAGTTATGATGATATAGCTCTTCATTAAACTTCACAAACTTTTTTTTTATAATACCCTGAAGAAGGTAGTAAAAATTACCGAAACGTTGGTATAAAGCAAAAAAGTTGTTTTTATTGATGACCGCACCTCGATATTCCCCAAAAATCATTTAATAATCTGTTGTAACTGAATATTTAAACAAATTTAATTATTCGTGAAATTGCATTTCATATGAAATTGGAACACTTTTATTCTAATTCTATCACTCTTCATGATGCAAGAATAATTATAAATAAAAAGATATAGATCTAGAAGTAGTACGTATACAAGTAAAAAGTAAAGTAATCGCCTATTTTTTCATGCGGGTCTTAACGTCCAACTACCAATTAGGTGCCGTGGACGGAGGCGACTAGCAAACATACTTTACTGTTAAATTTCTTTTATTAACCATTAAAGAAAATCCAAGGCCTAAGACCGGGAAGTCGAACTCAGTACCACAATATATATTAGTTTTACAGGTCTTGCCTCAAACCGCTCGGCTACCGTGGCGCCTTGTACAATGTTTAGGCCAAAGAAAATGGCTACAAGAACCATAGAAGCTGAGAAAAGTAACGAAAATATGATAAATAATGTGGCAAGTAATGGTTGTAGAATATTCTTCAAATTTAGAATATTAGTAAATAATTTATTATCCATAAAACATAGAATTGTACATTATACTGAAATAGTACTTTAGAGCGGAGCCTTCAAAGACTCGTATTCTTCCAGAATAGCTCTTTATATAATAAGTTTTTCGAAAAAAGACGCTGTAAACTATTAACTAGGCGCACATGTGGAGGGGGTATAACGTCAGGGTTAAACGAAAATTATTGGACACTATTTTTTTTGGGGTGAAACAATGTGAAAAATTAAGTCTATAATTTGATACATCCAATTGAGGGATTTTGCAGATCAATCAATTTAAGTTCAGGAGTCCCCAAAGGAGTCAAATTTTATTGCATAGTTTTTCAGCTCACTACGATTTCATTCGCATGGATACGCAGAACTATTTTCTCAGTGATATTTATCGAAATGACCGGGGGGAGGGAGCCACAAAGTGGATTTTGGAAAACTGAATAATGAAAATGTGATCACATTATTTTACTTAGTAAGAGAAATTGGGGGACGCGGAAATGGGTATTTTCAGACTCCAAAAAAGGGAACACCGTTTTTACAGATGAGAGGGATAGAATGAGTGACAGACTTGATTAAGGCAATTATAATAAGAAAATGTTTATTCACGTTTTTCAACTTGTGAAAACTCTTTTTTTTTTCCTTTATTAATTTTCAACTTAGCACAGCTTAATTAAGTTATATCCTACTTTGAAGTTAAGGCTTAATGATGTTTACATTTGCCTAAATTTTCGCCTGCCGATGGTAATTCTATTTAATTCTTTGGGGGGAGAATTTCACTGATCTTTCTGGAGCCAGTGTGGGATAAAAACTCTTTTACCAAAGTTCAAAGAGTTTAATGGGTAACAGTGAAATTGATTCAGAGCCCCTTCAAAATAAAAGAGGGACCAATGAGGAGCTATAACCATGCCCCCTACACAAAATATTTAAGGACAAGTAAAGGGTACAAATGTTGATTAATATGAGCAAGAACAGTAATAGATAAAAATGTATCTTAAGGATGATTCATACTCAAGTGATCAATCTACTCACATGCTATACTTTGCTTTGTGTGCACTCGGTTAAAGGAGAGAAAAAAAGGTATGATGATAATTATCAGCCAAGCAAGATCTTTTAACATAGAAGGAAACAAGAAGTGAAGGTGAAGAGATGAACGCTTGTGGAAGACTATAATCGAAATCATGACGTGTTCTAACAAAGAAGAATAAACAGCGAGCATCTCAAAAGGTGTAACAGAAAGAAGTTTCAAAGGCCTACTTGATTTTTGGGCTTTCGGGTGCAAAAAAATTGTAATGACTTTACTGGCTGGGGATGGATAAGGGATTAGCTCAGTTAGGAACACTGAGAAAAAGTCCAGGATGTAAATTACCAAAGATAGCCTCTCAATTTAAAGCACCAAATGATATCTTACAGCTTTAAGAAATGTACAACTTGTTGCAACAGAATTGGGTACAAAAATAAAAAAATGCTTACAAAATACAAATATAAAAAAGAACAAATAATCCCAAACTTAAAAACAAGTAATAGCCAAAATAGGAATTAACATTACAGAACTTTTGAACTCTTAGAAATCCTTATTTCAATAAAAGTAACAACTGAGAAAGCAGAAGGAAAAGCAAATTCATGAACTCATTAATGAGTATTATTTTTTTCAAACTGAGAGAGAAGTTGAAGCAAAATAAAAAGTAGGCTACACCTGATATACTTAAATACCAGGATAACCAGGAAAATTATTTACTATTGAACAATAGATGAATTAAATCACTTTAATTAGAAATACAGAATTTGATTTGGAACAATTTTTTGTGTTCTTCAGAACACACAGCATTTTATGACTAGTTAAAGAGACAATTCTTAATGTTTTCGAAGGTTTAGATTACAAAGAAGGTAAATTCTACAGTGAAATACGAGGGTCGTTTGAAAAGTCCTCAAAGTCCGAGAGATCGCACCACTGGCGCGTATCGAGGTTATGTTTAGTTAGTAGCATCTCTTGGAAGAACACTCACCAAGTTTCAGCCAAATCGGTCTATTTCTTTGTGTTTGGCATTCGTTTGAATCGAGGAAGTCGAGTGATTTTCAAAAAATGGACGAAAAAGAATTTCGTGTGTTGATTAAAAACTACTTTATGAAAGGCAAAACGCCTCAGGAGACTAAAGAGAAGCTTGATAAACATTATGGTGACTCTGCATCTTCGATTAGAACAGTTTATAAGTGGTTTCAAAATTTTCGGAGTAGCCATATGGGCACAAGTGACGCTGAACGTTCTGGACGCCCTGTTGAGGTTACTACTCCAGAAATCATTGATAAAATCCATGATATGGTGATGGATGACAGAAGAGTGAAGGTGCGTGAGATTGCTAGTGCTGTGGGCATCTCGAATGAACGGGTACATAATATTTTGCATCAACATTTGGACATGACAAAGCTATCCGCAAGATGGGTGCCGCGATTGCTCACGCTTGACCAAAAATGAAATCGTGTTTGCAGCTGTTCCAGAAGAATCCGCAGGACTTTAAGCGTCGTTTCGTCACTGTGGATGAAACATGGATACATCACTACACTCCTGAGACCAAAGAACAATCTAAACAATTGGTTACCAAGGGGGAATCTGCGCCAAAAAAAGCGAAAAGATTTTGGCGACTGTCTTTTGGGATTCGCAAGGAATAATCCTCATCGACTATCTGGAAAAGGGTAAAACTATTACAGGTGCATATTATTCATCGTTATTGGACCGTTTGAAAACCGAGCTGCAAGAAAAACGCCCACGATTGGCCCACAAAAAAGTCCTTTTCCATCACGACAACGCACCAGCTCACACCTCAGCAGTTGTGGTCGCAAAATTAATGGAAATAGGGTTCCAACTCGTTTCACATCCCCCCCCTATTCTCCAGACTTGGCTCCCTCGGACTACTATTTGTTCCCCAATATGAAGAAATGGCTGGCGGGAAAAAGATTTTATTCAAACGAGGAGGTGATTGCAGAAACGAATGGCTATTTTTCAGACTTGGACAAATCCTATTATTCGGAAGGGATCAACAAACTAGAGCAGCGTTGGGCGAAGTGTATAAGCCTAAAAGGAGACTATGTTGAAAAATAAAAAAGGTTTACCCCAAAAAATTAAGTAGTTTTTATTTTTGCACGCACTTTTCAAACGACCCTCGTACATCGGAAGTTACCATCAAACGATAAATTCACAAAAAAAACGTAACTTGAAAAAAATGATTGTCGAAGCGCTGATGATTTTAAGGCCGACTTTGCTTTATTGTATTAAAATGACTTTCAAATTTATTGAATGCTAATACCAGATAAGTTAGTTACTTAGATAGGAATAAAGAATAAGAGTTAAATTAATAGATAAATAATTCAAACAAAGAACTATCATTCTTTGAGCTATACAATAGTTATTTATTGCACTAAGTACGGGCTTTTTGAGTAAAAAAACCTCCTTCAAAATTTAAATATTAATTATATTTCGCTTTCTTCGATAATTGGAATCAATAATTCAAAAAACAAACTGTAACCTTGGACGAAAAGGCTCGCCGCTAAAGTTTAGGTTGGTTATTGTATTAACTTGAACTTTAGATGCATCAATATTAAGGAATCAATATTAAAATATATTTTCATTACATTTTTTTACGAATCTACGTTTTATATTGACATTAATTGTACTTACATAACTTTGTTTCTATAACTGGTAATGAATGGTTGGTAATCCTGCAGTTGATTAGTTACTACTATTATACGTGTAAGTTTGAAGTAAATTCCCAATGAGTTTTCTGCAATTTACCTAAGTTTGGGAGAAGTTAGTTCAGGAGAAAGAATCATCACAAAGTCAAGAACACTGTATGGCGGACCAGTATGTGAGAAGGTTTCACTAGGTTATAGATCAGTGTTGCCTAAATTCATGCACGTGTAAAATGCAATGCTAACTTATTATTTAAACTTTAATTGTATTTATTAATACTGAATTTAATTACCAATAAAATTTATAATTTAAAATAATTGTAATAAAAAAAAGCAACTAACATTTAGCGTATAAATAAAAATTGGGCACTAAACAGTGATTTGAAATTGAACCTCTTTTATTAAATTTAATATAATGGATACTTTTGTTTAGGGATTGCAAAAAAAGAAAATTTAAATATAAAAGCTAATATAAAAAATAAAACTTAATTTTTCTAAGAATATTTTTAGAATGATTGAATGAAATTCTCAAATTGCACTAAAACGAACTGGCAGAGATTTCAGAAGAATTAGTAAATTTAAAAAATAAAATTAGAATTACTTCACAGAGTCCATTCCCCATGGACACCTAACTTCGAACACCTACAGAGTCCATAAATTCCGTACAGTCATGCTAGACATGGCTGCCAAACTAGGGATGGTAGGAGTATCTTGTATGTTTAAATAATGGAACATTATAAACAGACAAATGCACAACACACATCCTGTCCACATTGTGAGCGCTCGTGCGAGAGAGTTAGTTATTTTTATTATGTGGGCTGTGGTGGAAGATATTTGAAGAGAAGTGGCCTCTCAGAAGAAGACCACTGGTGGCTCCATCAACTGGCAGTTCTTGCTAGCCAATTTCCACACCAATACACCAACTTAGAGGCTATTAAGATTTTACATTTAGATGAACCTCCTTCAACTTCTTAAATATTATATTAAAAAAGGAATAATTTCATTAGTATGATTTCTCTGACGTCATACTTTCCTACGCAATATCTTTAATATATTCGTTGGAGTGGGGGGGATCTTACCAGGGAAGAGTCTTAAAATAATTGCATTTCTTTTTTTTCTTCTCTTTTATTTCAGAAATTTGATAAAAAAATTTTAGGCGAAGAAGTATTGAAAAACTGTTCGATCACAAAGTTAAATACGAGTATAGCATACCCATAGTTAGGAATTGGGATGAAGTGATTCAGGGTTTTGAAAGGGTATGTATCCACAGTTCTTTAAGGCTGAGGTACCGTTAAATATATAATACCTGTGTGTATATGAATAAGGCCGACAGCATTGATATCAAAACCAAACATGTACCAACCACTTATCATTTGGCTGACTCCCACCAACCCTCTCCGTATAAAATACTTGGCAGTTCTATTGGTAAGATTTGGGTACAGTGGTAGCTCAGAATTTTGAGTGTATCAGAAGTGCTGCGAAATACAAAAAGATGCCCGAGGTATGGGCAGTTCTAGATAGAGAGCCGTCATGTTCTTATACTTTGATAATAAAAAGTAAAGTAAAGTAATTGTCTATTTTTACAGGCAGGCTTTACGTCCAACTACCAAATAGTGCCGTGGAGGGAGGCGACTTGCAATCATACTTAACTGTAAATTTCTTTAAATAATCATTAAATAAAATCCAAGGCCAAAGACTGGGAATCGAACCCAGTACCACAATACATATTAGCTTTACAGGTCTCGCCTCTAACTGCTCGGCTACCGTGGCACCTATTATTTGGAGAATATTATTTAAATAAGTGTGTATTTATATAAAATTACTGTTAGACATCTTGAGGGAGTTATAACTCCCTCTCTATACTATATATTATGCATTCGTTAACCAGTTAAATGTGGAATTTAGTTTAAAAAAAAAAAACCACAGTTTGCGGAATTAAAATCAGACAATGACGTGTACACTCGTCGAACGCAGGGCCAAACAACCAAAAGTTTATGTCATAATAGTCACTGCAAGCGACTTTTTCTGCAATCTCTGAGTCTTGAGATTACCAGAGCATTCTGTGCTCTTTCAAAATCTTGCACCGCTTCACGTATGCATTGCTCTAGTTAACTAGAGACGCAAGAGCTTTTACAAGGAAGTAAAGAGCTTTGAATTCTGTGCAAAATGAAATCATGCTCGTACTGAGGTCTGAACCTCTGTCTAAGGTAAAAACGGCATTGCACTAGGGTTAAGAGCTTCTATTTGTGTGAGGTAATTCCCAATCTCTAATGCGGAGACCAAACATATACCAACCACTTATCATTTGGCTGACTCCCTCCACTTCCCTCCGTATAAAATACTTGGCAGTTCTATTGGTAAGATAAAGGAAACCTCCCGCCAAATAATATTCTTATTTATTAAAATTTCGAGTCTTTATAGTTAATGGCAATTTTATATTTTTCACAACGAGTATACACGTCGTACGCACTATAATAGAGATTTGGTTTAACAAGCTTAACTGGTTAATATGAATATAATTCCTACATTGTTGTACTACACTCTGAGTTAAGAAAAACCAAATTTATTCACAAGTTAGCTGAAAGACGATCTCAGATAAAGAGTTAATGCTCTCAGAAGTTATCAGGCGTTCTCACAAAGTAAATCATGTTGAAGAACAAACATCAAATAACAAGTGTTCTCAAAGAATGTGACATTTTTTAAACGAAATATAAAACCATGATATGTTGTAGAATTGATCGAAAACTAAACAATCACAGGAGTCTCGAAGTTAGGGGTTTATTTCTAAGCAATATTTATGTAAGGTAGAACTGTAAAAACCGGATTCCGCTAAAAAAGCATCTGTTTGTCACTAAGTACACACAGATCTTTTCCCTTGTAAGCGATTACATACCCTTTTTTTTACACTAAATTAACATACTGTTAAAAAAAAACTGAGAAACTACTTTTGTCATGTTACTACAACTGTATTTACATCCTTTTTTTACCTTTAAAATCTTGCTTCAGACTTTGTAATTGTCTTGTTTATCTCGCTTATTAACTTGTACTTTAAATGCAATTTGAATTGTAAATTTAAAAAAAAGAATTACTTAGTTTTTATGTATAAAAGCAGGCCCACAGAAATTTTGTTAAATAAATAAAATTAACTAGTAAATGCCCAAGAACCATTTACTGCTCTCAATTCACCAAATTAGATCACCTTGTTGTATTCATAATTCTACTTATTTACATATTTAATAACATGCAGCACATAACTACAGTACAGATATGTAAGGTGTACACCATTGTTATCTATTTACTATTTTAGTTACCTATTTACAAATCCTAGAAAAGGTATAGTTGGACTGTTAACCGTTTAAATATTAACCCAAAGTGGATATCGTTTAACCTAATTTTGACTTTGTTTTGATTCTATTTAAATAAAATTTTATTTTAATGATTTAAGTTAAATAACAATAAAAAATAGAACCATATTAGATATATTTTTAATAGCGCAAATTTCTGAAAACGACAACTTGCGATTAAAATAATAAATAACGAGAAATGGAATTAATTTCAATACTAGGTATATTTTATCGATGTATCAGGGTGAATTTTGTTAGCGATAGCTAACTACCTCGTAAATTAACCAGGCAATAAATAGGATTAAACAGAGTTTGGTAACAAAGTACGGTATTAATTGTTGCAGGAACAAAGAGCTTGGTTCTTTCTTGCGTTGGCCAGGTTTGTAATTTAATGCCAAATGCACAGAAGGTATAATCTCATATACAAAGTCATAAATATGGATAAATGTAAATAATAAATTGATAAATAATCGAAAGAGTTGATGATAATTATACAAAATAAAATAAATATTGAAGAATGTTTAGCGGAGAGGCGTAGATCTGTCTGGGCAATTAAAACCGGAAGTGATCTGTGACGTACGCAGGGATGTTAGAGGAAGTGATTCTGAGACTCCTGTAATAACTTAAATTAGTGGTTGTTCCCTGATAACAATAAATACTTTAAAATAAACCCCCAGCTTCCTCCTAGAAGAAAATTCATTCATTCATTGAATTTCTCCTGCAATACGTTGCATATAAAAGTTTTAGATCTACGTAGTAGATGCAATTAGCGCACCAAGTTCAATGGAAATAGTAGGAGCCATTTTCGAGGAAGTCCTAAAAAACTGAAGAATCTATTCACTAAAATTGTATTTCCGGTTGGACAATTTTAAACAAAACCTTTACAATAGCATCCCTCTGATGGGTATCTAAGCTAAATATCAAATTTGAACTATCTGCAATTTTTTTCATTTTTGAGTTACGGCGGAACACACACACCAAAGTCACGAATATTTCCGATTAAAAGCGAAAATCAATAATCTGCACGACTACAATACCTTCCTTACTTAATAGTATAAGAGCAAGTAATAATCTAACATAAATATATATTTAATTAATAATATTGTAATAAAGTTATATATTATTAATTAATTAATGAAAAAGTGGCAGCTTCACCGTTCTAATAAAATATGTATTTAATAAATGTTTTAAAAATTATTAATGAAGACACAAAGTTTTACTGTTCCTGGCAGATGGTTCATTAAAATAAATATGCATGATGGTACAATGGAATAAAGCCAGAGTATATTTATATAATATATTATAATAATAAAGATAATGATGACGATGAGAGAATACAGATAAATGAGATGAGAACACTCACAAGACTTGTTCTTCATGTAATTCCCGAGGTTCAAATTAAAACTGTCCGATAGGACAGTTGTATAATGGGTTGATCGTCAACAACTGCACGAAAAAGCTGTAACGTTGAAAAACACCCAACTTTGACAATTTTTTTCTCTTTTTCTATAAAAGATAAAATTCCCAAATTTTCTTTAAAATGAAGGGCAAATCCTCCTTTTATAACTATAATTTTTTTTTGCAACAATATAGATTAGATTTATATTCAAATTCAAATTACCAATTTTAAACCATATTTTATTTTCACTAACATTTAAGGCTGTGTAATAATTGAAATAATTTTTTTTAAACTTAATCCGAACGCACCCAATGTTTAAATGCTTAAATCCGTAACCCAAATGTTCTTAAAAAATAAAGACAAACCAAGAATAATTATTTAAATAAAAGTTTTTCTTTAAAAAAAAAAAAAAATTTAAAGCACGTCAAGATCTGAGGTCGTTGGCGCCTGTGTGCTTCCGGCCGCTGGACCATTACTATTAGTATAATAATTATAGTAAGTTACTAGTTTACAGGAGTGTATACGGAGGAGAGGTCGAAACTTCGGGAGGTGATTCAGCAGCTCAAATGCAACAAAAAATATTCTCTTCACTTTGGCCCGATTCTCTCAATCTCAATAGTGTCCAAGATATTAGCATTTTTAACTTTTCCGCCGATATTCGCGTTTTTCGCCATTAAAACGGCCGTATCTTTTCTATCCTTTATCCTACAACAAATCTGCTTATTCCAAACGAAAGAGCATTAAATTTCCTATAAATCTGCTTAATCCAGAGCCTCGAAACGTTTCTTATAGGTAAATTATAAAATTTTTACTTTAATGTCTAAAAAAATTCGTTTTCGATGATTTCTGTTAAAATTTTCAACTGCATTTTTGCAATGATTAATGAATCACGGAGTGACCCAATTACAGGAAAAGTTGCGCATTTATTGAGCTTCAAGACCATATGGATTTTTTTGTTTTTAATAAAACCCTACCCCGAATAGAGGGGTGTAGATGCAGAAAACTGGAATGTTTGCGTCACCGACTTTTCACTGATATCAAATTATGAATTTCCTCGTTATGTCAAT
Organism: Rhodnius prolixus; assembly: GCF_049639745.1. NCBI lineage: Eukaryota > Metazoa > Arthropoda > Insecta > Hemiptera > Reduviidae > Rhodnius > Rhodnius prolixus. The sequence goes on along the minus strand of NW_027411583.1, from coordinate 3,386,027 downwards.
TTTTGGAGAAGGAACAAAAAGAAAAGTAGCCATTTTAAGAGAATTTAGATCGCCAACTTTTACTCGGGTAGCCTGCAGACACCAAAAAAAAATATCAAGACTGAGCTTCATAAGATTATATTTTTTGTGTTTTTTATTCAGACGACCTGATTGAATGTAGGCGGCTGTGAGATATAAATCAGAATTAGTGAGTTCATTGATCAGCTTAGGGAGTTTACCAGTGTGGGTACGCTAAATCCGGTGGTTGCAGATCTCAAGTTACCTTTGCAGGCTCGTAATTGTAAAGTACGTGTACTGGAGGATTCAGTAGGAGGGAGTATTTTAAGCTGCTATGTTGCAATTCCTCCTTCCCTAAAATCCCTAGAGAAGTGTTAAGGGATTAAGCCACTATTTACGCTGTGAGAACTCTATTTGGCGGCGCTACATACACTGGCCACCTTTTCATAGCTCGTTGGAACTTCATACTGTGAACATGCGTATCAAGTGAACTCCAAGGAGGGTTTAGTACTATCGCTGAATCCTGTACGATTTCACCAGCTCCTTAACGTTAGTCTGCATGTTCGTCTACGAGAATTACGAGTAAAAGGAAGTCATGAGAGTCTTGCCGCTATATTTTTTTTTATTATCACCATTTTAAGCAACCGCTACTTTATTGTGAATAAGAAATACTTTCAAGGTTTGCGCTCTTTAAACGCACTAAAGAAAAATCCCATTTAACGCCATTTTTTCCTCCACCATCTTTGATAAACTGCCTTTTAACGTCTTGGGTCATTCTTAGTAAATCTCTTTCCATCTTTTTTTTAGCTTCTAAAAGTGCATTAACGTACGTACTTTAACTTAGCCTAACGAGTGTCTTCTACACAATGAGTGATCATTTAGTTAAATAGGCCAATATATTTTATGACTATTTTTAGCTTTAGTTCATTTAGAATAGTTTATTAAGAAGCTAAAAGATGATTTACATGTTATTGTTTACTCATTCTAGATTTTCAAAAATGTTTAAATTTAGCTTGTTGTCAAAAGATTCAACAGGCGATTAGTCTAGCCAAAATATGGCGTCGCTACGCCATCAAACTCTTGTAGCTTCCAGAAGCCTATGTTATGAACCGTTTCATTACGCTCAGGTTTATGATAACTTATAATAATCAGACTGTTATGATAGCTTCATAACTTCAACAGTTATAACTCTACAAATTTATAATATCCTGCAGAAGGTAATAAATTTGTCTATTAATTGACTGCTCCTCGAAATTCCAAAGAATTAATCTATTAACAGCGGTCATTAAATGGTTAATTATTTAAAAAAAAGAAGATAATTTAATGCGCTCTAGCTCTTATAATGGGGCTGTCTAACTAATTCAGCTCTGGCAAAAAAGTATTGTCCCCTAAGACTTAAGACAAATGATGGCTTTCAAGAAGGAATAGATAAGACTAGCACCACTCTCCTTACAAAGAGAAATCGGTTCTTTATACAAGATCAACTCTGTTACATGAATCAGTTGAGATTGGATTGGAAAAAACCAGATCATTCAAAGTCTATCCGAAATGATAGTCTAATTTATCACTACCAAGCATCAAATCAATGTTGTCCCAAAAAAAAAACAAGGGAAAAAGAAAAACTCGTACTAGTTCTTATGGGAAAGTTTATTTTCCCAAGGAAAACAGTATTTCTCGCTCTTGTTCATGAAAGAGGTTAACACTTATGAATGATAAAACACTCTGGTTTCTTGTTAGAATATCTAATTTTGATATCTTTACTGGGGATTACGTCTGAAAAACTAAATTATGTATTGATGTTTCTGGGATACTGATTGTCCTAAGAACGTGATCCGAATACATCTCATTTATACGGGAATCTTTTTACTTTTCTTTGCAAAAGTTCACCTTATACAGGGTGTTCATTTTAAGACGGTGGCTCAAATGCATTTCATGCTTAAACGGTTAATCTGAGCGAAAAATGGTAGAGGAAAAATTTGTAGCCCGTCACTTCTAGTTTCAGAATATGTGACTTGATTTTAGATTTCTGCCCGCATCTGCGGCTGACGTGCGACCAAAAGTGAGGGTTTGCTGTTGACCCCCATTTTCATATACACAGTTTTAAAGAGTATTAAAAGTTATGAAAGAAACCGGAAACCGCAAGTCGATATCTTCAAAATTAAAGGTGCTAGGCCATTTCAAAATCTGGTATTTATTAATCATATTTCAATTTTTTAACTTGTTATCAAAGAGAAAGAAGAGCACGCGATAGGTCATTTTTATGTATTTTTTCATCCCCTTTCTACTAAAAATATTGCCAAGGCAGTAAAGCTAGTATTTTTCTTAATATCGGAAAATAAGTCGCTTTCCGAGTGATTTTTCTTAGAAAAATCAAATGTTAATAGCTTTAGATGTTCTCAAGCATACACAAAATGGCTAAAAATTATTTTTTTTCTGCAACCATGTAAGCATGTTCTCATTACTCAATTAAAATCAGCTGTGTAATGCCCAACTTTACCTCACTAGTGGGGAAAACTCCCATTAGTGTCACTTTCCTCACTAGTGAGTGGAAAAACTTTATTGTGCTTCCTTGATATAAGAAGTTTTGTTATTAACATAAATATTTTCTGTAAAACTCTAATAAGCTTATTTAAATTTATTTTATTTAAATAATTAAAAAACGAATATTAAAAAATAAAATAAAAATTGAAAGGAATATAGAAATAAAAATAATACTTTAATAAATAATTAGATATTTTTAATTACAACAGTTAAAAAGGTTATAGTGTTACCTTATAGAAATTTAAAATGGGTTCTAGTGATTCCTGTTTAGTTTTTTATTTTAGTTAATAACCCTAATGGTTGCAGAAAAAATATAATATTTAACTCGAGTGTAAAGTATTTTCCTCACACTCGGCAATTTGCGCTTCGCTCGCTCGTGCGTGCAAACCCTGCCTCGCGTGAGGAAAAGTACTACTTTCCACACTTGTTAAATATAAATACCTATTACATTTGTTACAAACAAAAAGGTTTAATAATTTTTTTTTTTTTTTTTTGGCGCATCAACAGCTGAGGTTATTAGCGCTCGGAGCTTTTTCCAGTGCACTGCCGGCCTCCGGACAGTGTTCTCTCGTTACAGACAACACTGTCCATCACCGGACAGTGAGCTGTAAGAAGCTCCTAGGAAGAGAAAATCTAAGGGTCAGCTGCTGGATTCTAACCCGGGACCTCCGCGTGGGAGTCCAGTATGCTAACCTCATAGCTAATCCCTTCCCTAGGTTTAATAATTATTTGCACATCCGTTATGTGTAAAATTCTATGCAATATTTATGAATGTTGTTCTAAAAATATAGCGTCAAAGTATCTTAAAGTCACACGTGATTCTTGTAACATATTCAATGCCATTAAAGCTCTAGAAAGGTAGAAATTAACAATTTTAATTACATTTAAATAGTTAAAATTAAGAAAGAAGTACATGTTTGTTAGGTTTAGTCAGTCTGAAAAAGCATTAACAATTCTCATACAAATGGCATTGCTTTGTAGTTAAATATATGCACGCCATGTCACACAGACATCAAGAAGTCAGAGCAAATGAATGTAGAGAGAGAATTAAGTCAGCTGTGAGATGAAAGCGGAAAAATATACTAGCTTTATTTTAGGCACCGGCCTATACTCAACTTCATTTACAATTCACTGATTACAGTTTAATGCTAGAGAGTAGCAACGTGTTTTAGATGTTGTCACTGATAAAGGTGTACATTCCAGTTCATCTAGGAAATTTATTATTCTTTTCATAATATTTTGTTTGTAAAAACTAAGTTGTTTGTCATCTACAGAATATAACTGAATCATACTATCCATTTTAGATAAAAGAATCACACTGCTAATTTTAAAAACTTTTAACGAAAGTGGAAGTATCAGAATCATTTTTATAAATTATTTTTTTATCTCAAAAAATTTTAAAAACAAGAGCAATGTGTTTTCGTCTGAAAATATATTAGCTAAAATCAAATTGTGATTGAGCTATACATATTTACTGGCTAGCGATTTGATTTTAATGGAATTCTAACCAATAGTGATATCACAAAGTTGGTAATTCTGTACAATTCTGTAAGATAGCACTTTACAAAGCTAAGGTTAATCTCACCATATCAAATTGCCATAAATGTTTTGGGTAAAAAGTTGAACACACGATAGCTTTTTTTTTTAGCTCTGACGATCCTAATTGATTTGGGAATAACACGAGATGTTTTTTACCAAGGGTACACAATAGACTTCGGTCTAAGTAAATTGTTATTATTTTTTTTCCACGAGGAGGTCCAGGTACAGGAGTAACTTGAAAACGAAATAGAAATACTTTGAAACGATATCATTGGTCACTTAAAATAGAAAAAAAAAAAATTGCATCGCCATCTTATTGTTTGGAGCATTCAAAGTCATTTTAGTAAAACCTCTTCGCTCATACGAGGCAAGTCTAGAGCGGTCAGTTTAAGAGATAACTATCTCAGGAGATGTCTTGTCCGGTGTGCGCGCGCGCGTTTGCCTGTGCACATGCATGTAGGATTGTGCAAGCCTCCATGAGAACAAGTTAATTGCAGCTATATATCTCATCCAGAGTGTGGCCGTTCTTCCTAGGACCCAGGCTCTCCTCCCTCTTCGGAGGAGACTGTGTGGGATGATGTAGTCTCACCTCCACCCTATACCCTACTAACAGCAGATCACCTGTTAATTCATAGTTTCTTATTTATAGACTGCTTTCTTCTTCTCCACCCAATCTTCATTCCCCTCTCCTACCTCTCCTTCTGGAATCCAGTCTAACCGCCCCTTTTTGTCTCCTTTTTTTTAAATTCCTATTTTATTTTGCTTAATATATGTTTAAAAGGCGTTATATTCAATAAGCTGCTGTTCTTCAATAAGAAGAACCCACGTCTAGGAGTTTGCAAGTTCATCTTGCAATTTTATTCCCTGAGGTTCACGCTTATTTCCCAAAACTGGTCATTTGCTGATTTATTTATTTATTGGACAATATTGAAGTGATTTTGATTTCCTTAGCGTTCCTCAGATTTTTAACTAGACCAATAAGATCCTCAGAAGCTGGGTTGGCTCCAGCTGTTAGCGATCCCACACAATATCATGGCCACCCAAAGTATGGTAGGCCTCTTGGTGATTGAATTAGTTTCACACTTCCTCTTCAGACAGGAAGGATTATGGTTTCTTGGTGGTGCCATCCTCTTGTATTCAACCAATTTATTTATCCATGAGGTTACACATATGTATATTAGAGACCCTGTTATCAATAGGATGAAAAAATAATTGCCATTTCAGTCGAGTAAAATCACAGAAAATTACACAGCACAGAAAATCATCACACTTTCGATTTCCTAAACACAAAGATACTCAAATCAGAAACCAACACACCAAAAAAGGAGTGCTAGAAATGATATACATATCTAAGACAGAAAACAGTTTAAATTTCAAAACAGACGAACAATTTAAACAACATATACGCAAACTTACTACAAAAATACTTGACAACTGGCAACACTGACTTCCACACAACCTAGCACATATCACACACAGACCGGGTACACAGTCCACGAACAGAGAAGACAGAAGACACACCAACCCCGAAATGTAAAAGTATTACTTTCTAAACTAGGTAAATAATTTTTGTAAATTTCGTTATATTGTACATATTCATTTAAATAGAATCATTGTTAACCATCTGTAAATATGTTCCACAGCCCTGAAGATGACCTAGTCCCTAGGTCGAAAGCTCGGTAGAATAAATTTTACTCGACTGAAATGGCAATTATTTTTTCATCCTATTGAAACTATGAATCAGTCACCAAAAAGAATGAACAACGACCCTGTTATCATTTGGATTCACTTATTTTGTATTTAATGTTTTACTCCGAAGAAAAGAATCACTTTTTGCACTAATTACACAGTCAGAGAAATGTTCGTCACCATTTTACGGACTGGGAAGGATTTCTTTTGCGTCATGAATTTTCCTCACGATCGGAAATGATAGTTTTACGGGAAAGTCTTCTATTAAAAATTGAACGATCGCAAATACGTTTTCTGAATACTTGTAAGAAGATAAAAAGAAATGGTATCATTATACATATATATGCTCCCAGAAGTATATGCGTTTAAAGTACCGTTATCTTCAAAATATGAAACATTTTGATTGGAGAGTTTTTTCCCCCCCTCCTTCTATAAGTGCAGAGAATGGCCGGAGGCATGTCGCTTTGTTGGGGAGTCTGAGCGGAGCGTAATTAGATGTTATTGGATTCGTGACTCGGAAGTGAACGCGCTGGGCTTTTATCTGTTTCTCATTTAAGTTCTCCGACCATCCAGAGTTTTTATTTCTGTCTCAGTCGCTTCTTTTTCCTCTTTCACCTTGCCTTGTTTGTGGCGTAAAGAGAAATGATCTTCATTCGGAGATCCATTGATTCATCTAACAGCCGTACGAGCACCTAGAGAGGAGGGAGAAGCCTTATTGGGCATCTTAAACTGAAAGAACCAGGACTATGCCTCTGTGCATATCGAACTGGAATGTTTGTCCGATGAGTCATACTTGTGTGTTCTGTTAGTTAGTGGTAGTGGGGCTGCAGCAGCACACACTGGACAATGAAGTGAGGTGGCCGGTGGAGACTGTAAAGGGGGGAACTTTGGGCGCGAGGCATGTCTATGCATGTTGCATTACAGGTCGATGAGCAACACTGTGCCCCTCTACCACTTTACACCCAACCCTCCTGAGGAGCAGGTAGAATGAGACGCCACTATATACACACACATATATCTACCGCTCACTTGCCGACTCTCCCAAACACAAAGCACAACTCCCAACGGCGAAGTACCTTTTCCATTCTAGACTTGTAGACTTGTTGGTCCTCTCCTCCTCGCACAGTACTCGAGTGGGTCTGCATTTAGGCATGGCTACAAGTGAAGTCTATTTATTGGAAATAACTACTCCGCACTACAATTCTTCTAGAGAGCTTAAGTCTATTTATTGGAAATAACTACTCCGCACTACAATTCTTCTAGAGAGCTAAAGTCTATTTATTGGAAATAACTACTCCGCACTACAATTCTTCTAGAGAGCTAAAGTCTATTTATTGGAAATAACTACTCCGCACTACAGTTCTTCTAGAGAGCTAAAGTCTACTTGCGGCCTTCCAGCAATTTTTAGTTTCTAGTCCTTTTATAAAGACTCAAATTACGTAATCATTTAATCGTAGCTCACATGATTTTTTCGTTTAAATCACACGAATTGAATTGATATGACGAAATATTAACGCTTCATACTTGAATTCTCATTAATTAGAGTGCTTCCCTTCAAAGCTCGTAATTGTATTGGAACATACCCAATCGTATGCTGTAAGAATTAGTTATCTCTTCATGAGACACAAATAAACTGACAATTTCAAAAATTTGTCGATTGAAGCGCAATAATTTCCTTGTCTAAAAATTAACGCAGCGACAATATTTTTATCTTTACATAAAATATCATAATGTATAAAATTGGTATAAATAACCTATAATTTGCTTTACTCTTTTTTTAAAATTTATTTGCAACTGTACAAATACACATTTAGCAAATGAGTGTTTACAAATAAACATTCGAATTGTGTCTGAGCTAGTTCAATGCCACAACCGGGATGACATGAAACCAGAGAAAGCAGCCGGCGCTAGAACTCTCTAGGGATTTGTTGGAGGTTGGGAAGCAATGAGTGAGAACACCGCCATTTTTAAGCGACGTGGAGAATTATCAGGATAGTGATTGTGCCGGGGGGTGATCGGAGAGCTTTGTTGTGGATATTTAGGAATTGGGTGTACGGATTAACTCATTTACATTGGGAATAATAAGATCGTGATGGAGGGTACGGTTTAGAGACATAGAATAGTTAACGATTCGACCGAGGACTTTAGACTGAAAAGATTGGATAGGTTGGATGTTGGATGGTTTGGCGGAGCCCCACAATTTTGCTCCGTATTGGTCTTAATTGTGTTTTTATAATTTACTAAATTTAAATTTTCTGTTACAGGTGAGTTCGCACACTGAGTACAAAAGGGTCATCCCGTTGGCTAATCAAGTAAGGTTATTATATTCGCCATTTTATTGCTGCCTGATAATTGGTCTGTTAAATTATCTTTATTGTAATAGTTATATAATTTAGTCAAATATACATTTAATATTAACAACGAGAAGGGGTAGAGAAATTGGTTCGTCTGTTTAAAGGGAAATTTCATTTTTAAGGAGAAAAAGTTGGCATTACCAACGTTCTAATTTATATTAAAATCTAAAATCTGTTGTGAGATTGCTATAACAACTTGGGAGAATTATTGGACAAACAATATAACCTCATAACGTTATATTACCTCCGCGTAAAAATTAACACAATTAGTTTTTACTGTACAGTAACATTCAGTTCATTTATCTATCGTAAACAACTATGAGTTAGAAATTTCACTAAGATTTTAACTTTTGACAATGCATTTAACAAATTCTATATGACTATTAATAATGCCATTTTTGTATTTATTTATTTGTTAAGTTATACGAGCACTATTAGTAACAATGGCAAATCCTGACACCACTGTATACCCACTAACTGAGCGGAGAAGTTACCCAGCGGTAACACACCCTAATTCGTCTCTAGGAATAACTACTCTCTTCAAAAGAGAGAAAATCTCGAGGACATTGGCGTTTTAATCGCCTGGGAGGATGATCTGGAAGGTGATGAGATAAATAAATGGCGGACAAGAGGATTGGAATGAGAGTGCAAGTTCTATAGAGAGTTCGTACAACCTACAAAGCGGAATTTCCACGTCTGTGTGGATGGATAAGATTTGAAACATAAAATGGAGCCGTTAACGATAGTGCGGAGAATTTTAGACTGAAGAGATTGAATTCGTTGAAGATTGGAGCGTTTCGTTGAACCCCCACAGTACGTCTAGCTGGACATCTTTTTGTGTAGAAGTGTATATCAATCGTTATTAAGTGGTTGGTCTAGTAGTCGATGACGCCTATTAACTTCAATTCGAATTCAAATTTAAAATCACTTTTTATTTATTAGTAATTCATTCTTACAATTATTTGCTTTCCAATCAAATAACTATATTTTTTGTAAGCGATTAAACAATTGACCCAATGACAAGATGGGTGACTAAGCAACAGTTATCGTAATTAGTTAATTGTTAAACTATTTTTGGAATAAACATCTTTGCCTCACATATTCCTGTTAGTTCCACGCTACATACAAGTTGGCTTAACATTTTTATAGGTGTACAAGGAGGTGTACTTCACCCCGCTATTCCCGACAAAACTGCATTCCACTGTCAGGGTGGGCCGAAGAGAGAATACAAGATAGAGTAGGGAAGAAGGTTTGCAGAAGGTACTGGGTAGAAGAAGCACATACAAACCTACCTGCTGCTTGTATATTCTAACCATGACTTTTCTTCAGCATTCCCCTCTCCCCGGCTCTGAATCACCGGCGCCCAACTCACCAGTTGAATACTTAAACGGACCCACAATGGTAGAGTATCTGAAACTGTGCGAAATCAATTTGCGGGCGGAGAAGGTGTTCCATGTAGAACTTACAGGAAACTGTGTGGAACAAGACCACGTTGGGAGCAGCAGTAGCCATGTACAGACAGACGGACATACAGGATAGAGAAAGAAGGATGACTCAAAGGAAAGGATGTGTGAAAAAGGAAATGCACCGAATTGGAAAGATAGATTTAGGTAGCGCTGGTCCCAGGAAATAGAAACTTTAAACTTTAATAAAGGTATCTCGGGTATTGTCTGGAATTTAATACAGAATTCCCCCAGTATTTCCGATTGAGCCTGTTCTAAAGAAAGCAAACTCGCAAGAGAACTGTTTACCGAACACTGCTCTTACTGCTTATTATGCTTATTTGAGAAAATTTCTTTTTTCTGCAACCATGTAGGGAAGTTCTCATTACTCAATTAAAATCAGCTGTGTAATGCCCAACTTCCCACACTGGTGGAGGGAAATTCCCATTAGTGTCACTTTCCGCACTAGTGTGTGGAAAAACTTTATTGTGCTTCCTTGATATAAGAAGTTTTGTTATTAACATAAATATTTTCTGTAAAACTCTAATAAGCTTATTCAAATTTATTTTATTTAAATAATTAAAAAACGAATATTAAAAAATAAAATAAAAATTGAAAGGAATATAGAAATAAAAATAATACTTTAATAAATAATTAGATATTTTTAATTATAACAGTTAAAAAGGTTATAGTGTTACCTTATAGAAATTTAAAATGGATTCTAGTGATGCCTGTTTAGAAAACACTCCTCCATCAATAAAAGAAACTGCAGAAAATGTAATAAGTAATGTAAATACGTAAGTAATGTAAATAATTGTAATATAACAATAAATGTTTATAATAAATAAATTACTTTTTGTAGACTGTAAAAATGAAATTTTTTATTTTATTAGTTAATAAATGGTTGCAGAAAAAATATAATATTTAACTCTAGTGTAAAGTATTTTCCTCACACTCGGCAATTTGCACTTGCACTCGCATCGCTTCGCTCGCTCGTGAGTGCAAACCCTGCCTCGCGTGAGGAAAAGTACTACTTTCCACACTTGTTAAATAAATAACTATTATTTACCTTGCGAGGAATGTTATTTCTCATTTACCCCAGCTACCCATCATTAAACTAAAGATCATCTACAGTTCAAAGTAAATATTTGTTAACTTCATATTCATGAGGCTGTGCAATGTGAATCTTAGCTTTAATTACAACCTACGTCAATACTTTTCAACTGAACACTTGCCTTGCGGCAAGAAAGAAAATAGTAAAATTCTTATATCAGGTTGTGGAAATTAATTTCCCGTGCATACTTTAAATGTTTTTTTTTAAAAAAACGCGTTCTTTACGCATTTTTGTAAATTTACTTAGGCAAAATATCAAGAAAACCAAAATGGCCAAACTTGTAACAGGTCCTAAATATTAAATAAAGTTTGGGTTAAAAATCTGTCACGGAGAAAATTCCGTGTATACCTAAGGTTACGCCAAAACAGGACCTGTTAAAACATGATAGCTTCGTCATATATTTAAATCGAATTTCGAATATCATTAGGCATTTTTTTTTTTGCAAAAATATATTAGAGAACTAGGTATATCCAAAAATTTAACTTTTAAACAATGTTTCATATAAATTATTTTGTTTTAATTTTCACCAGTAGTAGATCCCGAAATGTATGATTATGCAGCATTATGCTTCGTAGAAGTTCATATACTTGTTTCATTCAAAGGATGCCCAGAGAAATTCTTATCTTAAACTTATTGTGGGTTTTCAAACCAGCTGTTTGGAGTTTTAAAGACGTATTAATTTTAAAAAAACCCAGAGATAACCGAAGGGGATAGGGTCATTAATGCTAAGAACCCAAGTTATTGGGTTCCATTCTCTGTTTAGGGATGGAATTTATTTAATGTTTAATATGAGAGAAATTTATAGTGAAGTATTTTTGCTAGTCGCTTTCGTCGTGGACACCTAATTTGATGGTTTGAAGGCTGCCTGAAAAAATTGACATTACTTTTTTACTTTTAATTAAAAAAAAAGAAACTGATAACAGAAAATGCTGTGGTCGCTAATTAAAATGCCCTAAGGGACTCTAAGGTTATATCCTGAACAATTTTAGACGATTAGTATTCTTTAAGAGAATCAAAATAATGGTAATAGATGCTCCTCTAATATATACAGGAGCCATAAATAAGTGTGTCGCTGTACATCACTTAGGATAATACACTGCTCAGTCACGTATCGAATATTACCGGGCTGGCCGACTAACTTACCAGCGAACTGGACGAGTACATAACTAACTGAGTACTGAGCCGGATAGAAACGTGGCTGGTAAAGATAACTTTACAACTTAAATGCTGAGTTATTGGAGAATCTATAATTTTATCTCTTATCACATTAAAAGGATATAGTGCTTTTATGCAAATTTTTGAGCTGGAACTATATCGGTAATAATAATTGGTTTAAAGTAGGGTTAAAAGTTGAGAATGAGATCTGTTGGTAAAGGAAGGAAATAAACAAAGTTTATTGAACACCTGGAGGTACCAGAAAACCTGAAGTTCAACTTCAAATTGTGGATTAAGCTAATCTGTATGCGATGTCCTTGGATTCAAAGTGTCAGGATAAAGGAAGTCGATGTCTGTATGCTTATATAGAAGATGTTCCAACTTAAGGACTTTTCGAAGTTATCATTTACAACAAGGGGTGTCAAACTGGTGGCCCCCGATGTTCTAAAATGAAATGAAAATAGAAAAAAAGTTTGTATGAAGGAAATAGCGCTTAGAGGAGGTCGAGGCAATATCGTACACCCAATTCCCAGTTTCCGTTAACTGCTGAAGACGAGTATACACGTGACCCAGAGCCGTTTCTGCGGGCCTGGGGGCTGGTATAATCACGCTGACTTAGTTCCAGAGACGTTTATAAGCCGTACTTCCTGCCAGGGGAATTCCAAAATGATTCGGTTTTAAAAGTCGAAGTAGGAATTCCCCAAAATATATTCTTATTTTGGTGAGAATTATCCAAAAATGTTTGCTGTAAAAATTTTGTGTTATTTTTGGAGTAAGCACTTATGTCGGCAACTATTAAACTATGAGATAAACGGCATACAGATCTGGATTAGCTGGATAAATATCTATCTACCTCAATGAAGATTATCTGGATTCTCAGTCTCTGGGAATCCAGATAATGGAAAACTAGGAAAAATTTTGTGAATATGTTGTGGGTCCGCGTGAATCTTGCCTGTTGCACCAAGTGGCCAAGTGGTTTAATTGAGTTTGACACCCTTGTTCTACAAGATGATGGTTATCCCAGTACTCTAGCGAAATTTGGTGGATATCCAGAGGAAAATATAGAGTGTTTAAATGAAAGACGTTAAAGAAAAAAAATCTAAGCTCCCATATTTATTACAAATATGGAAAAAGAGGAAAGTTCGCTCTAGTCAATAATTAATACTATATGGGGAACCAGACGTAGTCTCTTTTAAAAAATGCAATGGCTTGGCCATATGAAGCGAAAGTCGCAGTAAGATGTTGTGTGGCAGACTGGAAAGAGCCAGACTTAACGGGATCGAACACGTTGAAGAAGGTTGTACGATTTGGAGGATGATCACCACCGGTCATGCACACAGAACACACGATTTGAAGTTCCTTGAAGACGAATCGATTAAAAATAAAAAGGAAATGGCTCCATTTATGTCTATTTAAACAGCTTCCTGCGTACCGCAGAAATATACTGCAAATACCTACGTACTGCTAATTCGAAATATTTTATATTCGAGTAATTATTCTGTCTTAAATAGAAAGGACCTCTATTCCTCCCATTTCAAGAAGCATCTCCCCTCTCTAGTGTACCTGCTTATTAACACTGGTACATTATTTAATTATTGAGCTGGAAGGGAACTGGACTCTAATGGAACCTTTGGAATGCCGGTCCTCGGGAGAGGCCTCGCTCGTACACCTTCTTCCTTCTAGCCTCTTTCTCCAACATACCTTTAACTCCTGTTCCTTCTCCAATCGATTATATAATAAATAACTCTACTTGCTTTAATATTGATATTTTTGTTGTTATCATTATTATTAAACCTCTGTCTCGCTCTTATTACCGTTATTAGGCAATTAAAATTGTTTCCCATTGCTTTAAAATGAAAAATTTCAAGAAAAACTATTCTGTCTATCTGAAGACATCCATGGGGAATGTTCTGACGCAACTGGTTCTCCCCGAGTATTCAGGCTATTCATTTAAATCTAGAATTCTTTAACCTACTACACACAGTGGAGTCTCGGTTATCCGTCATGACCGGGACCGGACACGTGACGGATAGTCGAACAGACGGATAATGGAAAAAAACAGGAAAATTTCCAGATTCTTTTGTTTAACGTGTATAAAACTTTGTATTAACTGGTATACATATTTTATACGTTTATACGCTTCAGCCTTAAAGGTCAGGTATCTTTCATTATTCAATTCATTCTATTGTGTGGTAAAATTAATGAATACAATGTCTGCGACATCTAATCGGTTTTGTGGGCGGTTTTGTTTGTGCTTGATCTTTTTAGGGAAATAAGAATTTTTTTAAGACAAAAGGACTCTTTAAAATTTCTGTACACTTATTTTCTTTTTAAAATAATTTTGTGTTTTTTTTAAAAAACTTTTAACTACTGAGGACAGTGACGGTTAATTGAAATAGACGGATAACCGAGACTCCACTGTATATAATATATACATATATATATTCAAGAGAAATGACCAAAGGGACCAATTAGCGAGCAGGAAAAGACGCAAAGCGAACAGATTTTTTATAGAATTATAACAATTTAAAAGATGAAATCAAGTTTTGGGTATCAAATCCAGCATCTGGGTTTTTATGTTCATCAACGGTTATGGGTAAATGAAAGATTTATGTTTAAACATAAAAGACCACGTTATTTGATTTTGATTTCTGTGCTTAAATGAAGGGAAACGTTCAAAGTTTTGAGATCTAATTAACGAATAACTTTTATTGATTCCTTCAAATTCCGATTAATCGATTTTTTCTTAAGCTAGACAACTTGATTTGCTAATATGTCAGTAAAAAAAAAAATCTAAATTTTTATTAAATAATTTTATAAAAATTTTAGCAAAAAATTCAAGTTTAATTGTCACTGAATTTCCCACAAAATATTTTGTTGTATTTTATTAATGAATAAAATTATTTAATTATATTTCTTTGTCAATAAATGTAAGCTAGACCCGCAAAGCTAAGATGTATTGCGGTACTAGTCTAGCCCTTGGATTTTATTTAATGGTTAATATGAGAAATTTATAGTAAAGTATGTTAGGCGGTTATAGGCTAGACCCGCAAAGCTAAGATGTATTGCGGTACAAGTCTAGGCATTGGATTTTATTTAATGGTTAATATGAGAAATTTATAGTAAAGTAGGTTAGGCGGTTATAGGCTAGACCCGCAAAGCTAAGATGTATTGCGGTACTAGTCTAGCCCTTGGATTTTATTTAATGGTTAATATGAGAAATTTACAGTAATGTATGTTTGTTAGTCGCCTCCGGCCACGTCACCTAATTGGTAGTTGGACGTTAAGCCCCGCCTGAAAAAATAGGCGATTACTTTACTACTTTACTTACTATTAATGAATTAAACACAATCAATTCAGGAGTTTATTTTTTTACTAAATAAAATCTATTCCAAATTATTACATGGCATTATTTATTTAAAATAAATTTGTTCATGATAATGAATGTTCAGGTCCAAAATAGGTCACCTCCGATTAAAGGTTAAAAGTTTTCTGAGGCACATTTATTTTAGTGAGATTTTTTTTTAGTTTAGTGAGGAACTGTGACGTCATTCTGTCATTAACAGGAAAAACAAAGTTAAGCAAGTTTTAAGCACATTTTATAAAAATAAAAGTCAACTTAAAATTTTTGTTTTAATGAAATTTAATTTATACTGACTGCGGTAAGAGAGATAACTACGTGTGAGGTTAAATTTTTTTTTTCCTAACATTTATTCTTTAAGAAAACGGAAAGAAAAACCCAGGGTGGTCTTCCCGTACTCGTGATTATTATTATTATAATAAAGCAATTCGGCTGTGCCCTTATGTACACTTCTATCTAGTAGGCAGGTGTGTCCGGACACCAGCTGCAGACACATCTTGCGTTTGGGTTTCTTTTTAACTGTAACACATTCCGCTTTAATTGTATTATTTAACCTCAAAGCTGTCTTCTCCCCTCCACCTAGCACTGCCGAAACGGATATTATAGTAGGAGGTCTTTATTCTGACTTCCTCTTTGGAAACGCCGTTTTTTTGTTGTCCTATTTATTAAAAAAAAAAAAAAAATTTGCTTTATTAACATATTCTGTGTCCCCTATTAAATTCTCGTACTGAACGAACGCTAACTCATTTCTCCTGCATTTATCACCAGTCCCATCAGCTTAAATATATTTGTGAGTTATGCGTGACTTCAAATTGTAGGGGAGCTTTGTTCCCCCATCTTTGTTGGGTTCCCCACTAGGCAGCAGGAACCCCTTTTTAGATTCCCCTATCTATCATCTTTCGGATGGTATGGATTATTATTATACGGCCTAATAAGGCTAATTCCAGCCGCTTTAAGTCCTGTATTTAGTGGATTTTAATTATATTATTGAATAAGATGAAAAAAATTGACAGTTTCAGTCTTTATAAACTTTATTATGCCGAGCTTTCGACCTAGGGACTAGTTCATCTTCAGGGCTAATTTACAATCTACGGTTTTACATCATTAGAGGGCACGGTGTGACTTCTGTCTTGTCTCTTCATGGACTGACACACACCAACCCTCTAATGATGTAAAACAGTATATTGTAAATTAGCCCTGAAGATGAACTAGTCCCTAGGTCGAAAGCTCGGCATAATAAAGTTTATAAAGACTGAAACTGGCATTAATTTTTCATCCTATTGAAACAATGAATCAGTCACCAAAAATAATGTACAGTAATTTTATATTATTGAAGTATTTGTCTATGAGAGTATTGATAGTGAATAATTTAAGTAGGATAGTCCTGAACAGTCAGAACTTAAAGTGCATCAATCTTTGATGTTAACTAAGTTAAATTGTAATTGATAAGTGTTTGCAGTTTCACGTATGCGTCCTCCGAAGTAATTTTTTGTGGCCCCACGATGTTCTGAAATACTCGTAAAATGAAAATAGAAGAAAATGGCTATGAAGAAAATATCGCTTAAGGGACATCAAGGCAATACCGTACACATAATTCCCTTCCTCGTTAACTCTTTAGCTACTGAAGACGAATATACACATGGCTCAGTGCCTTACCTGAAGGCCTGCGGACGTGTATAAACATGTTGACGCAGTTCCGGCGACGTTTGGAAGCGATATGCCTGCCACTCTAAGTGGAATTACAGAATGATTCGGTTTTAAAAGACAAAAAGAAGTTGGAATTCCCCAAAATATATTCTTACGTTCTCAGGTCTTTGAATCCAGATATAGCAAAACTAGTACGAGGAAATCGCTGTCAGAGTTTCGAGGTAAAAAAAGAATAATTTTCGTTTTATAAATACAATTAAATAGTGTTTTAATTTATTTTATCCATATTCTAGAATCCTCACTTCAGAATATAAATTTAACGAGATTTATGAATGTGACGTGGGCCCGCGTAAATCTTGCCTGAAACACCAATTGGCGCGTGTTTAATTTGAGTTTGACACCCCTGCCTAGTCCCTTGATCGAAAATTTGACAAAAAATAAAAATAAAGAAGTAAATTAAGACTGAAATTGACCATAATCTTTCTTCCCATTTCTTTTCTATTATTACTGATAGTTTTTAAGATGCGCGCACTATATTTTTCAATATTTGTTACAGTGTAGTTACTGGATACAGAAAGAAGAAATGAATGACATACGAGGGTCGTTTGAAAAGTCCGTGCAAAAATAAAAACTACTTAATTTTTTGGGGTAAACCTTTCTTATTTTTCAACATAGTCTCCTTTTAGGCTTATACACTTCGTCCAACGCTGCTCTAGTTTGTTGATCCCTTCCGAATAATAGGATTTGTCCAAGTCTGAAAAATAGCCATTCGTTTCTGCAATCACCTCCTCGTTTGAATAAAATCTTTTTCCCGCCAGCCATTTCTTCATATTGGGGAACAAATAGTAGTCCGAGAGAGCCAAGTCTGGAGAATAGGGGGGGATGTGAAACGAGTTGGAACCCTATTTCCATTAATTTTGCGACCACAACTGCTGAGATGTGAGCTGTAACCATCCTTGCAACACTTCACACGATTTCGTTTTTGGTCAAGCGTGAGCAATCGCGGCACCCATCTTGCGGATAGCATTGTCATGGTCCAAATGTTGATGCAAAATATTATGTACCCGTTCATTCGAGATGCCCACAGCACTAGCAATCTCACGCACCTTCACTCTTCTGTCATCCATCACCATATCATGGATTTTATCAATGATTTCTGGAGTAGTAACCTCAACAGGGCGTCCAGAACGTTCAGCGTCACTTGTGCCCATATGGCCACTCCGAAAATTTTGAAACCACTTATAAACTGTTCTAATCGAAGGTGCAGAGTCACCATAATGTTTATCAAGCTTCTCTTTAGTCTCCTGAGGCGTTTTGCCTTTCATAAAGTAGTGTTTAATCAACTCACGAAATTCTTTTTCGTCCATTTTTTGAAAATCACTCGACTTCCTCGATTCAAACGAATGCCAAACACAAAGAAATAGACCGATCTGGCTGAAACTTGGTGTGTATTCTTCCAAGAGATGCTACTAACTAAACATAACCTCGATACGCGCCAGTGGTGCTATCTCTCTGACTTTGCACGGACTTTTCAAACGACCCTCGTAAAATTGAAAAGTAAAAAAAATATTCTTTACAAAAAAAAAGTTTATTCACAATCAATAACCACTTGGACAAATCGGTAATAATATTGAAAAAGAGCAAACTAAATACAGGAACGTCAGATGCTGAAGATGGCCTTATTAGGCCGAAACATCCTGAGACCAAAATTAGACAAATTTTGCAAACTAATTGAAGAAGCTGTAAAAGAGGATGAAGAATAGATCTAAAGTAAACATTATTGCCGAGATCTTAGTCAAAATATCCACACACACACACACACAAAAAAAAAAAACTATCTTACAAGTACTTTGTAAAGTTCTTTCACCTGTAAGAAAGTGATTGTTTGGGGCGGCTAAAATGGTTGTAAATGTAATGGGAGGGGGTAAGAGGGGTGTAAAAATAACAAATGCACCATTTATCTTGAAGAGAGAGAGGATTTTAAAAATTTCCTTGAGGACAAGGACTTCTTAGGATACCTGGGATGTATTGTGGCTTTCAACACACTAATAACCTCTCTCAAGGGGCGGAAGGGTAACGCAGGATTTTCCTGTTACAGTTTAAAACTTTTCAATACAGTAGAATTATTTTCTAAATCTGACGTCAACAATTTATTTCTCTTATTTAAGTAAGAGAAAATGGAAATTTATTTGGAAAAAATAGGGTTTTTTTTTTCAGCAAGAGCAAAAGATTTTTTTTTTAAAATAGTTTACGGTTGCTCAACGTTTCAGCAACCATTGATGCGCTTCATCAGTTCAGATTCATACTAAAATATTCGCATTTTAATAAGTAAAAAACTATGACTTCACTTTTTTACAAAGTCTTAAAAAATTTACATACATATTTTATCCGTCTTTAGCACACGCGATTATTGTATCCGTTACCGGTTTCAGATCTTTATCCATCAACAGAGGTAGATTAAAGAGTTTGATGAAAAGATTTTTATTTGTATTTGATGCTAGGACCTTCAAACTGGGGGCTACGTAAACTTCATAACTATGGAACATATTTATATACAAACAGATAATATTAATTGTCCCGTCCAGTAAATATTATCCACAGTCCTGAAGATGAGCAAGTTTCCTAACTATGACTGAAATTGGCAATAATCTTTATTTCCATTAAATTTATTCATTTAACATAAAAATCCACAATTACACAATCTTTTGAATCCTTTGGAGATTGGAGCGTTTTGTTGAACCCCACAGCTCTATTCCATACGCCCAGATGGGTTCCAAAATACTCGTAGAAGTATAAATCAGTCTTTTGTTGTCCAGAAAGATTTTTGATCTATCATCTAAGAGTCATTTTAAGTAGTCGATAGCGTCTGTTTAGTTCTGTACTTTTAAGTCTAGTGTGGGGGTAATATCAATATTTAAATTTATCAATTTAAATAGATCAATAAGAAAATTTAATACATTTCATCATTAAATTTTATGATATTCATTAACTGAAATGGAAACAGTTTATCGCGAATGTTGCTACGTGAATATTATAACAAACAAGTTAATAATAAGGAAACAAACGGAAATATGTATTATTAAGATTTGGATGATTATTTGAGCTATGAAGTTGCGAACTAGTTAAACTAATGGGACATTCGCCCGCTGTATTATAGTTTAATTACTCCTACCAGATAGATATATATATATATATTAACATTTCACTTAGACATTACACCATCTTTTAGATATATTATTCATCAGTGATGATGCCATCGCTTCCATATCTCGTTAAGATGCTTTCAAAATTAATTAATCGTGTACATCTTAATGTCTAGTCGATTTAGTAGGCAACGTTTCTCATTAATGAGCAGAGAAAAAGAGTAAGAAGCTCCTCTGACAGGAGATTATTAATCTGAAAATGCTGTTGATTTTGATGCTGGATACATTTCTTTAAATAGCAGATCCACAATTTTTATATTATAACAGAAGCTAAAAGATCGATAATTGCTGAAAGTGAATCGATTGAATGACGAATTGGGAAAAATGGCTGCGAGAATGAGATAATGGAGTGGAAGGTAACTGGATCAAGTATGACGTTAGAATCAATCTAACTGATCAATCATATATGATACAGATTATGCAACCAATCCATTCTAACAGTTGCTCGCTGTTCCAACCTCTAATCTAGAAATCTATTTTGTTAAACGAATAAATATCTTTTCTTTTAATATTCATGTTTTCGAGAAAAAAAAAATCTAGCAGGACTAAAAATTATAATTGAGTTGAATTAGTAGTTTTTTGAAATCTGATACTGATAAAAAATTTAATAAAAAGTTAATGCAGTAAAATTACTTAAATAATATCAATGAAGTATGAATGAAATGTTGGTTACCTGCTGATTTGTGTGCATTTTGGCGTTTAATCAACCCTTATACTTAACATTTCAAACTGTAAGTTTTTGTTAAGGAGATTTTTGTACCTTATGGATAGATTTTTCTTTTTGTCTATTATTTGGGTGGGGCAAACTCCCCTCCTTATGAGGCATAGCGTCGAAACTTTTAAAATACAAGTCTGAACAAAATTTCGATTCGAATGACACTTCATTCATGAAAATCGGTTCACGTCTCGATAATTTGAAACGATTGCTATACTTCCTCTTAACAAGTGTAAGAGCAGAATGTCGTTTTAATGTTATGTAGGGAAGTCATAACCCTATGATCCTACCAAATTTTATCAAAATCGGGCCAAGATTTACAGAGAAATTAGAACTAATAATTTTGGAGGGGGCCTTACATAAAGGGTGCTAACTCCTCTCCTATTCGATGTACAGCGTCGAGACCCCCAAAAGGCACATCTACATAAAATTCCGAATCGAATGACACTTCATTCATGAAAATCGGTTCTCGCGCTTAGGCGCTACGCAGTTTACAAAAAAGGTAACAAGAACAACAACAACAACAAGAACAAGAACATTTTTTGAAAAAGCCGTTTTTGCTCATTTTCAGCAACTTTTTTCTCGAAATCTATTAGATCTGGGTGGTTGCAAAAAAATTACAGTTGTAAAGGAGGATTTGCCCTACATTTTAAAGAAAATTTGGGAATTTTATCTTTTATAGAAAAAGAGAAAAAAATTGTCAAAGTTGGGAGTTTTTCAACGTTACGCTTTTTCGTCCAGTTTTTGATGATTAACCCTTATACAACTGTCCTACCGGACAGTTTTAATAAGACACACAATCGAATTTTGGGATTGTAAAACTTTCAAAGAAATAAAAGAAAAATAACCTTCAAAATATTTTAAACAATAAATTCCCCTTTTTGGGGGGTAACTCCTGGGACAATGTATCCTTTATGAAGAATTTAATTATTAAAAATTCCATATCCTGTTTACGTCTGAACGAAAACCTTATTCCTACTTAAAAATCTACTGATTTGTCTTACGGCAGGATTTATAGTATCTCCAAACCGAAGGATGAACGAATTACTTCGTACTACACACGTACTAAACATGGAACACGATTATCGTTCGTTCACACAGTCGTAAAAACCAATGGAAGTAATTACGATATGTGGTACAATTTGTAAAATGTGTAGTGGGGTACCTTATTTGTGACGCAAAGAAAAAATATTAATAATTGAAGATTTTAAAAAAATTTAGAGTAATGTAATGGTTGTGGGAGAATCAGGATTTTGTTTTATCATCAAATAAAAGTAACCATCACTTCTTCAATAATTATTATTTTTGTTCTTTGCGTCACAAATAACTTTTTTTTTTGCAGTCAGAGGACCTCCCAAAACTGGTGTATTTCTGGTGGAAAATTAATATTGAAAACCGTTCACAAATAAGATAAAATTGTAACTTTAATCTTAAATATCTCGACTAATATTACGGATATCGAAATGGGGTTGATGTCATTTTTCACAGTGTTTTATTTAGTTTACATAATCATTGTCAAAACCAGTGGTTCTTATGAAATCCTGATCAGTTTTTTTGGCCATTACTCCGCAAAAAATGAAGTTACAGCATCAGGGGTGGAAAATTTGAAAACTAGACCAAAAAATACGTATAGTTTATTCAATGGGTTTTTCCAGATTTCCGCTTTCCTAAAAAGTTATTAGCGATTGGTGTGTTTTAAATGGGATCATCCTGTGAACATTTTTCAGTCACCGATATCGTGTAACAGCTAGAAGTGTGTTCGCAGCATTTGTTCAATGATAAAGGCTTTAAACGATCGACAGTATCAGTTCCAAAAGGATGAATGGTGCAGTTTCACTGAGAAAAAAATGGTTTGGAATTATTCATATCTCTTTCTCATCTCTCCATCACTCCCAATCTTTCTCTTTAACTTTCTCACACACACAGAGATCGCTAAGGAAAAAACAAATTCTGAAAACCCCCATATTAGAATAAAACGAACTTTCATTAAATTAATTCAGTTAAAAAAAGAAAGAAGATTGGAATTATTATTAGAAAATAATTTGTTAGTCTTCACACAAGATTAAAACAAATCTCCCTTACATTCTAGATAATATTCTGACGACACGCACTGTTGAAGCTTTATAATTTTAATTTTTTAAATTATTATCATTTTGTTGTCAATTCAATCATCCAATTAATCAAACCTTTCAAATTCCTCTAATTAGTTAAATAGGTTGCTGACAGGGCAAGTCTTCAAATATTTAGATGTAATATTTTCCACATGAACTAATTCTTGAATCCTGCTGGATACGATTAAGCCCTGAGATATTGGGAAACATTCCCAAGGCTCGTATCAAATAAATATTTAATTAATTGATTTTTAAATTCTATTTTTTGTATGATCAGTTTGATGTGTGGTAATCTTCTTTAAAAAGAACGCGTAATGGTTTAGGATTAAATTTTCCAGAGCCAGTCCCCTACGTGGACTCTCAATTGGATGGAGGAGATAAAATGATTAAAACGAAATGGTAGGATGAAAAATTAAAATTCCCCTTAATTGGCAGATCAACCAGATAAGCAGGAGGGATAATCTAGCTAAAGGGATGGCCTGCTTCAGGTTAGCCTTGGCCAAAAATTATGACTAAAATTGGCAATAATACTTTTTTTACTTTTGGATTAATGAATCAGCCACCAAAAACAATGAACAATTCTCTAGCAAGTGCTGAATATTTGTTGACTAAAATTATGACTAAGCCATCAAAATCTGAAATATATTTTTATGAAAGGTAAAGGATTAAGATAAGATCGTTCACAGATAGTTTTAGTTAACTGGACACAAAGGACCACAGAGATAATAAAACTTGATCTGTTTTAGCTTAACCCATTTAAAGATTAACCGATATCTATATTTAGAACAATCTTTACAAAAAATGTGTAATTGTTGTTTGTGCTGTTAAGCTAAGATAGAAATGGCGAACCATTTTGAGCCGTGGGTCAAATTTTTTTTTTTTTTAGTACTAGCTCTTGGGTCACTAACGCCCATTTGCACAAGAGTTAAGTTTTAAGATTAGTGAATATTTTCAAAACTAAACATCTTTAAAATTCTTAATGGGTAAAACGGGACGAAACAAGTGCTATGGAAGTCTCTTTTTACAAACATAACTGAACAAAACTTTACAAAGGTGTGTTTTATCTGAAGAAAAATCTAAATATGGTTATTAGCTTTGGGTTGTCGATTTTTTTTAACAGACAAAATATGATTAACATTATAAACTTAGGATGGATGATTTGCGAGGAATCGGTCAAATAAAACAGCTCGTCTCTTTGCCAACGTTTCGACAAATACGAGTTGTTTTATTTGACCGATTCCTCGCAATCATCCATCCTAAGTTTAACAATTTACGGTCACGAAACCAATATATTCAGTAAAATTATACATTTTATTTGATATTTTGTAAACACTTCTGCTTCATTTCAAATACTACAAAAGCATTTGTCGTCATTTGCGTTTTAGAACTATAATGATCAAACTAAAGGTTATAGATAGCATTTAATAAATTGCTTTTGTGTCAATGAGTGATTGAAAAAAATACAGATAGAATATAAATTATCCACACAATTAGAAAATCTAAATCAACTCGCGTAAACAAACAAATGGTTGCCTAGCAATTGTTGTGAAAAAGTTTGCGCAGGTCAGACACTGACCCGCGGGTCATAGGTTCGTCAACACTAAGCTAGGATAACCAAAAGTAACCGGGAATTCCTGAAGAAGTGGCTAGACAGTCGCCTTTTGTAGCTTAGGGGAGAGAATTAGAGGAGTTGGTTAAAGTGGTGACGCATAGGTAGCCTGTCGGAGGCTCTCAGAAAGGAGAATGCTGATTAAAGCGAGAACTTGACCCCTGAAGAAAAATGCAGTCTGCGAGAGATAGAAACCTGACCGGTTTTTTTTTTTTTTTGACGTTATTTATTTTATCAGAGATACCCCCAAAATGATCACGAAGTTTGTACAAACTTTTTTTGGATTTTTTGGTTTATTCTCCCTCCTCACCTATTAACATTTGATGAGACAGTTAGATTGAAGATATTAGAAGAAGAAGAAGATTCATAATTTGAATATAACCGGAGGACTTGTGAATACATTATACAGAGCTGGCTGTCTGTCCACAGGAATGTTTGCATTCCAGATTCTGCGCAACTCTTCAAGATCAACTGATCATCATGCTCCCTTCCGTCCAACCTCTATCATGTTAATAGCAGATTATGATGGTGTTGATCAAGAAACGGGCTGTTACTTTCTAGTTCATTTTTTTAGGCTGTTCTCATATCATTTTGTCGTAACTTAATGGAATGTCGATACCATAACTTGAATCTTTTGAAGAGGTAATATATGATTTTTTAAAAAGACGCCGTAAAAACTTGATAAACCAGACTTATCATTAATTGAACCGTTAATTAATAACATTAAAAGAAAAAATGTAATTAAAAAACTTAATTATCTGAATGACATGCCATTTTGTGTTAGCCAAATGACGTAATTAAAAAAAATAATAACTTTTTATAAGAATCCTATAATTAATTATTAGCATTTTTTATTAATTTCCTTTTGTAACTCAATAAATAACCTCTCCCCCCCCACACACAATGCGCAAATTTGCCACAAAAAAGAAATATGTCCGCAGGATATAAAATTGTTTTGTCTGAAAATTGAAAAATTAAAAGTAAAAATAGAAAAACGCGAAAACCCAGTTGGTAATTAACTGCTTAATATTTCGAAATGCTCTATAACACACAATAAAATAGAATCCCTGCGCCTGCGCGGAATAAAAAAGAATCTAGTTAATAAATAAAAAAAGAAATAAACTATTTTTTCAGTTAAAAAAAAAAAAAGATTACGGACTGGCGAATTCGATCCTAGTGTTTGTAATTTTGCTCTTTTTTGTAGCTCCCACACCTAGACAGCAGCACTGCTCCCTGGTGCTTTAAATTGAAAAATAAAAATAAAAAAAAACACTGTCTGTCTACAAGTCTGTGGTAGATTTTTTGTGATGACGTAATGATCTTTCTATTCCTAGTTGAATGTCTTGAAAGATTGTCTATATGTAAAATCCTTTATGATCTTCTCCTTTTTGGTGCTTAGCAAATTGTATGTGTCATCATTATATATGAAATTTGTCTATTTTTATATACTGGATCTTTGTCTGTGTGTATATTAGTACGTGTATATGTGTATAAATAATAAAGATATACTCTTATTGATGGGAATTTATTTGTAATCAAGATGGCAGAATTATTTATAAGGTCAGCCATGATGATTAGTGTTCAGTTTCACCTTGAATATATAATGAATACATTTAGTTGGGTCGTTTACCTTCAATTTATCATTTATACTTGTCTTTATTGGTTTTCGTTTTAATGTCTATAACTTCAAAACGTCAATAAACTTGATTATTAATTTAATATTCCTCATCTACTTTTAAAACTGATCTGGCTACATCTAGGATGTCCTCAGCTATTAAGAAATCTACAATTCACTCGATTTGGCCAATAGACAAAACTCATAAGAGATTTATTGAATTCGAAAAACGAAAATTAATTTTTTGCTGAATAGTTCTCTTTGAATAAGTGATACTCAAATCTTATAAGGCCTATTGCTTAGTTCTAATTTTTTTTTTTAGGCGGGCTTAACGTTTAACTACCGAATTATATGTCGTGGACGGAGTGACTAGCAAACATACATTACTATAAATTTCTCATATCAACCATTAAATAGAATCCAAGGGATTAGACTAGTACCGCAATACATATTAGCTTTGCGGGTCTTGCCTATCACCGGCTAACATACTTTACTATAAATTCCTCATATTAACCATTAAATAAAATCCAAGGGCTAGACTAGTGCCACAATACATCTTAGCTTTGCGGGTCTTGCCTATCACCGGCTAACATACTTTACTATAAATTCCTCATATTAACCATTAAATAAAATACAAGGGCTAGACTAGTGCCACAATACATCTTAGCTTTGCGGGTCTTGCCTATCACCGGCTAACATACTTTACTATAAATTCCTCATATTAACCATTAAATAAAATCCAAGGGCTAGACTAGTACCACAATACATCTTAGCTTTGCGGGTCTCGCCTATAACCGCCTAACATACTTTACTGTAAATTCCTCATATTAACCATTAAATAAAATCCAAGGGCTAGACTAGTACCACAATACATCTTAGCTTTGCGGGTCTTGCCTATCACCGGCTAACATACTTTACTATAAATTCCTCATATTAACCATTAAATAAAATACAAGGGCTAGACTAGTGCCACAATACATCTTAGCTTTGCGGGTCTTGCCTATCACCGGCTAACATACTTTACTATAAATTCCTCATATTAACCATTAAATAAAATCCAAGGGCTAGACTAGTACCACAATACATCTTAGCTTTGCGGGTCTCGCCTATAACCGCCTAACATACTTTACTGTAAATTCCTCATATTAACCATTAAATAAAATCCAAGGGCTAGACTAGTACCACAATACATCTTAGCTTTGCGGGTCTTGCCTATCACCGGCTAACATACTTTACTATAAATTCCTCATATTAACCATTAAATAAAATACAAGGGCTAGACTAGTGCCGCAATACATCTTAGCTTTGCGGGTCTTGCCTATCACCGCCTAACATACTTTACTGTAAATTCTCTAATATTAACCATTAAATAAAATCCAAAGCCTAGAGACGGAGAGTTGAACCCACTAACCAACAATACATCTTAGCATTGCGGGTCTCGCCTCTAACCGCTCGGCTACCGTGGCGCCTCGAAGTTAAGTTCTCTTATTTTTTGGTTTCGAAATAGAAGTTTCGTCTAAATGCATGTAACATTAAACATAAAAACAACGTAAAGGACCCTCAAACAAGAACACCTGGTTTCATTAATTTTACAAAAACTATTTTACGAATCACTAACATTTGTGAATTCTTTCAGCAAACAAACTCATTGATAATTTCTGTTTATTCAGGTTACACTTCACACCGGTTAGTGTTCGTCCCAAAATCCACCAGTTTTTGATTTGGGGCAATTTTTTTTTTTAAGCTTAAGGATAGGATGAGCTTCTTGTCCAGGATTACAGGGCAATTTCTTGTGGTTTCTTATTTTTCATTTTCTAAGGCTACCCATTTTTTTTTTCCTCCGTAAAGGTAATTTATTTTTGGTGAAAGCGTTACTGCGGGGGGCGCTCTAGGGTATTTTTATACAAATAAGGTTTTCTATGAAATAGATGGCTGGTGATTAAAGTGAACGCGGTAAAGCTCACCCATTGTTACCAGTAATCGGCCGCTATTAGTGGAACAGATGAGGGCCAGGACTCTGAGTTAGGAATGTTCTTTTGCGCGTACACACATACGGCCAGTACACCCTTATGCTCAGGGTACAAACGACCGGATCGCGTTACAAGCGGGTAGATGGGTGTACTCTTATTGGTAGACTGACACATCGTTGGACATTATCTCGGGAACAACGCGTACTACTCTCTAGGAGAGCATGGACTGAGTAAATTGAATCTCCACTTCCTTGTACAGTCCTCGCTACTAACACATTCACAATTTACACACGCACACACGGTCTCCTTTATGCCACCCTATTACATGCTATTGTATGCTCTTAAGAACACCTTACCTCCGCCATGCTTCTTTGTTAAGCACCTATTTAGGACAACATTCCAAAAATTTTTTTTCCTTTTTTCTCTCTGGCCCTTCCTTTTTCCACCTTGGTCTTTTTCATTATTTAAACTCATGTCCAGTGTCCTACATTTGTCCCAACATGGTAAGCACTTTTGTAGTTGCCTTACTACGTAATTTCCTTCAAATATAGTCTTCGTAAAACATTTTTAAAAACAGAATCATTTTAGAAAACGATGTAACTTTCTTTTTCTTTTTATTTTTGTTTGAAATTTTCATTGAAGTTCAAAGAGTTTCTTTCAAATTGATTAAATTATGCACCGAATTTATAAAATAGCAACTTTAAGAATGGCGCCGACCTTCTCAACAAAAAACCTTCACTTGTGTCTCCTCCAGCTGAAGGTTACTCAAACTGGAAGATTTTGTTGGTTGGTCTTACAATACGCAAAAGATGACAATCATTAGCTCCTCTTTAGGCTCCAAAATTGAGCCTACCCAATATTTTTCGAGAAAAAAAAAAGAAACATAGCTATTAAAATCTTTTGTAACTACCTATTTTCCACCATGATGAAAATACAGAATCCGCTACTGGATGACAATTAACAATAAATTAGCAAGAATGGCGGAAATCTCTAGCGAAGGCCCCAAAAAGAATAAAAAGAAGAAGTACAAAATTAAAATGTACCATATTTGGACATTTTCTCAATTCAAATTAAAGACAATTTGGATGAACAAAAATTATTTTTCCTTGTTCTAGCGATAAAATGGAATTCAGTCATCCAAGGTGTGTATAAACAAGGACGAACTACGAACTGAGGAGGAGGCAGTAATTGTTCGTATAACCCCAGGGTATCTTCGCAAAACATCCATTAGAATGGCATTACTGTTCATTACTTTTGGTGACTTTCTATAGTTTCTTTCTATAGTTTCTTTCTATAGTTTCTATAGTCTATAGAATGAAAAAAATAAATGCCAATTTCAGTCATGATAGTTTTTTATTATGCCCAGCTTTCGATCTAGGGACTAGGTCATCTTCAGGGCTGTGGAACATACTCGTATTTACAGTGTGTTAACAATACTTATGTTAAAATGGATTCGTATAATGTAACGTAATTTACAAAAGAATGATGTAAAATGTTACATTGTCAATTAGGTAGATAATTTTGGCATTGGCTTTCGCCATACAGCCGGCATCGTCTAGGTGCTTATCACTAGAATATCACTCACTCTCCATTCTTACTTATAAATGCATTCGCTTCACACATTCATCCCTCTACTATATACAACTATTTACATACAAATTAAAATCATGTAATCCTTCTCTAATCATTTTCTTCCATTCATTCTAATCGGCTATAACTTTTAAATACATTCATATTTCTTTGCTAGCTCTGCTACAGATTTAAGCACATAGATGTTGGTGGAGAATATTAGGTCTTCGTAGTGAAATGGTGCATCTAAATACCTGTGTAAGGGTACGTTCACAACGGAGCTGTGAGCATAGATGATAGCGGAGATGATAGCAGTGATGCATCAGCGCTTATAGAATAACCTAGTACATTCTTATGTGAGCGTGCACAACGAAGCTTCGACTAGTGACTCATACTCGCTGCTATAAACGAGCATAGATGATAGAATTGAATTTTTCATTTTTCTGCTAGCTGAACTCCAGTATCGGAGCTTCAAAATGGACGTCGAAAAATTATTTAGTGCTGCCTTTACTCATTATTTTTGGTTATTATTTTATTATTTACTTTTAAACAATATTTTGTTTTTTAAATCGTGCTTACATTTATTTTCATGTGTATTTATTTGTTTTTTTTTTCAATAAAATCATTACTAACCTAAGAGTAATCACTAGTTTTTCTTCTGTGGTTATAGGATTTCCATGACAATTTTTCCAAAGTTTTCTTAATTTTGACCTTATTTTTTCTAAAATATAGTTGAATGTGGGTGGACATATCCTCACATATTAAAAAAAACGATCCGGATAATTTCTAAGTTCCTTATATAAATAGTGAAATTCACCCAAAGTACTTCGTTTTTTATTTATGGGATGTACATGATATTTTCTAAAGCGTTTTTTCTTTAAAATATACCATTTCGTTGCTGCTGAACATAAAAACTCTTCTTCACTACTCGGGCATGTTGCATGTATCACGGCTCCGTTGTGCACACTAATCAGCGATTATATTTTACTCTATCAGTTATCATCTCTGCTATCATCTATACTCACAGCTCCGTTGTAAACGTACCCTAAGTCGTCAAACATTCGTTTCCTTTCTACTAGCATAACGTGGTTTGGAAATTTTGTAAATTTCGTTACATTATACATATTCATTGTAATATAATTATTGTTAACACACTGTAAATATGTTCCACAGCCCTGAAGATCTAGTCAGTCCCTAGGTCGAAAGTTAGGCATAATAAAAATATATCATGACTGAAACTAGCAGTTATTTTTTCATCCTATTAGAATAACATGTTGTTAGGTTTAACAGTGCTGCGATATCGGCGTAATGTTTTCGACGCTCTGCTAGCGTCCAATATAGAAAATTCAATCAGAAAACCATCATGGTGTCCGAAAACATGGAATTCATTCTCTTTTCTTGAACTGCTGAACATCTGGTGTATCTTAAATTTTACTAAGTATTCATTAAAGATTCAATTAATTCATTCATTTATCAATTACAACTCAAGATTCTAACGGTAAAAACTGAATAATATATGAGCCTTCGTAACAGCGTTATTTTTTTTCGTTTGACTTCCTCACAGTCAATGACCAAATGTCGGGGTGAAATCATTAGGGTTAATTTTGTCTGAACGTCTGAAATCATGTTCAGTAGAGAAAAAAAGCAATAGAAGGTTTTTTGTTTCCTTCTAAAGGCTATAATTAACAGGTTAAGATTACAGGTAAAAAGAAAAAACTTAATGGTGTTTCATTTCATTTGTTTGCAGCGGCAAGAAAAAAACCTTATATTCTTCTCTGAACATTATCTTATGAATTACTTGTTTAACTTGTATAAATAATAGATAGGTTTAGAGTCTTTCTATATTTTTATTATATCATTCTTAACCTCTCCCCCCCACAACCAGTTATTTATTTTCCAAACACAGGGAGGCAAAAAATGAAATTAAAGAAATGTTTACCTGTCTCTAGGAACATTAATTTTAGACGCTCTTTAACAATAGAAGGAAACAAGAAGAACAAAACTCGAAAGTGCAGACGAAACAGCTGGGTAAATTATTAATGGGAGCGCGTGAAATATTCAGCTATAAGAACAACGCTAGTTTCAAAAATGTCGCATTTAATAAACATTTTTCGTAAAAATGAATAAAATAAGATATGAATTTATATTTGCTTTTAGTGACAGTAAAAATATTATATTAAGGATTCAAATTGGCGAGAAATCGGCCCAGAAACAAAAGCAACAACTCGCCTTTTTCGCCAACGTTTCCACAAATATTTTCAATTCCCTAAATTGTTTTGTATTGTTTTATTTGTAATATCCAGGCCCTGAAAAGAAGGCTATATATTTATCGAAACGTTGGCAAAAGCAGCACTACAAAAAAATGGCAGACAGATTACAGTAATGGTAAAAAAGGGAGATTCTATAAAACTATGGCTGATCAGTTACCTAGACAACCATGGTTTATAAGGGAACTGTCACTAATAAATGGGTTGTTTACAACAATAAGCAGGCTGAGAGCGAACCACGCGGTGTATGGATCGCATCTTCACAGGATCAACAAAAGGTCCTCCTCTCCTCTTTGCGTAGATTGCAATGAGGAGGAGGATTTCAAACATATAATAATTACGAGGGTCATTTGAAAAGTCCGTGCAAAAATAAAAACTACTTAATTTTTTGGGGTAAACCTTTTTTATTTTTCAACATAGTCTCCTTTTAGGCTTATACACTTTGTCCAACGCTGCTCTAGTTTGTTGATCCCTTCCGAATAATAGGATTTGTCCAAGTCTGAAAAATAGCCATTCGTTTCTGCAATCACCTCCTCGTTTGAATAAAATCTTTTTTCCGCCAGCCATTTCTTCATTATGGGGAACAAATAGTAGTCCGAGGGAGCCAAGTCTGGAGAATAGGGGGGAATGTGAAACGAGTTGGAACCCTATTTCCATTAATTTTGCGACCACAACTGCTGAGGTGTGAGCTGGTGCGTTGTCGTGATGGAAAAGGACTTTTTTGTGGGTCAATCGTGGGCGTTTTTCTTGCAGCTCGGTTTTCAAACGGTCCAATAACGATGAATAATATGTACCTGTAATAGTTTTACCCTTTTCCAGATAGTCGATGAGGATTATTCCTTGCGAATCCCAAAAGACAGTCGCCATAATCTTTCCGGCCGAAGGAACGGTCTTCGCCTTTTTTGGCGCAGATTCCCCCTTGGTAACCCATTGTTTAGATTGTTCTTTGGTCTCAGGAGTGTAGTGATGTATCCATGTTTCATCCACATTTGACGAAACGACGCTTAAAGTTCTGCGGATTCTTCTGGAACAGCTGCAAACCGTCCTTGCAACACTTCACACGATTTCGTTTTTGGTCAAGCGTGAGCAATCGCGGCACCCATCTTGCTGATAGCTTTGTCATGTCCAAATGTTGATGCAAAATGTTATGTACCCGTTCATTCGCGATGCCCACAGCACTAGCAATCTCACGCACCTTCACTCTTCTGTCTTCCTTCACCATATCATGGATTTTATCAGTGATTTCTGGAGTAGTAACCTCAACAGGGAGTCCAGAACGTTCAGCGTCACTTGTGCCCATATGGCCACTCCGAAAATTTTGAAACCACTTATAAACTGTTCTAATCGAAGGTGCAGAGTCACCATAATGTTTATCAAGCTTCTCTTTAGTCTCCTGAGGCGTTTTGCCTTTCATAAAGTAGTGTTTAATCAACACACGAAATTCTTTTTCGTCCATTTTTTGAAAATCACTCGACTTCCTTGATTCAAACGAATGCCAAACACAAAGAAATAGACCGATCTGGCTGAAACTTGGTGTGTGTTCTTCCAAGAGATGCTACTAACTAAACATAACCTCGATACGCGCCAGTAGTGCTATCTCTCTGACTTTGCACGGACTTTTCAAACGACCCTCGTATATGTCCACGTTATGTGGTAGAAAGGAAACGAATATTTTGACGACATATACGTATTTAGATGCACCATTTCGCTACGAAGACATAGGATTCTCCACATCTATGTGCTTAAGACTATAGCAGAGCTAGCTAAGAAATATGAATGTAGAAAAGTTATAGCCGATTAAAATGAATGGAAGAAAATGATTAGAGAAGGATTACGGTTATTTTAATTTCGGTTAAGCTATAAGGATGGCAGGAATATAGAGTACTGATCCATCCATAAGTTTGTATGTAAATAGTTGTATATAGTAGAGGGATGAATGTGTGAAGCGAATGCATTTATAAGTAAGAATGGAGAGTGAGTGATATTCTAGTGATAAGCACCTAGTCGATGCTGGCTGTATGGCGAAAGCCAATGCCAAAAAAAGGCAAAAAAAACGTTGGCAAAAAGGCGAGTTGTTGTTTTTGTTTCTGGACCGATTCCTCGCCAATTTGAATCCTTAATATTTTTAAAATAAAAATTATTTAAAAGTAAATTTTAATATTTAAAGTTAAATTCATTTTGATCAATTTTTTAACAGTTAATGAAATCAAATACATAATAGACTGAATAGGAAATTTTGATGCTTTCTTCTGAAAGTGCATGATTCAATAAATACTCGTACAATTTAATCGAAATAAAATAATTAGCAATACCAGAAAGGGGTCTGACGATGATAGCATCCTCTTTAAGAGAGATCATTGTTCTTAGGCTCCGGAAAAGGCTGTGGATGTTGAAGCGCCCTTAACTTAAATTTGCATCAGCATATCTTTGCCTATGTGAAACAAAGTCGATGTATCTGATCACTTAAAATTAGATACTCCAGATTTGATGAAGGCCGTTTATGTCTAGCGCTCTGTGGTTTCTACCAGCAAGAAGAGCTATCCAGATGGTTGATAAGGTGATAAAACTGTTAGCGAGTAAATCTGAAGAGTATTACGACTGAGGCAGTACTGCGTTCTACCGGGCTTGGTCATGCGATAGGTCAGACTCCTTCAGTTCTCCTAAAGCCGTCTGTTATTGGCCCTAATTTCCAATATATTTCATCGATTTCTTGACAATATCTCGTCTCTCCGGTGATAGTTCCACCGATTTTCAAAAGTGGTATAATCGATTGCAATCTGAACCCTTTTTTGCTTTCTTCTAGAAGTGTTTGGACTGCCAAGCTTTATAAACACTCTACAAAAACGATTCCTATAATTGTGCAAGCTTTTCAATCCATCAACAGTCAAGGATTCCATCCAAAATTGGGTGGTTTTTGTTGCATAATTAAACAGTGAACAATTTTTTGATCAGACATTTCAAAATCATGATGCAATGAATCGAGTTTTTTGAGTTTCTTTACCTCATCAATATGCGCCGCATTTAAATCTGGCCATAATAGCAGGATAATCAATTGTTCTGCGATTTCCCAAACTGTTTTATAAGAAGAGCCATTAGCTTTGGAATTCGCTCTCTTTATGCTATGTACCTTTTTTGCTGGTACTTTGCGTTGTGGACAGTGTTTTTCCAAGTTACTAGCCCCAGAGAACATTGTTCCCAGAACAATTCGCGTCCACCGGCTTTCTGTTCTAGGACCACAAGCAACAAGATCACTTTCACACCTCATAATTTCAACAATTTAATGATCATTTTGAATGATGTGCTGCTCTATAAAAGGCAATAATGATGTTTCTACGCCAACTGTTTGTCTAATCTTCTTGGTACATATTTTTATTTATTTATTTAAAGAGATTTTATGGGATGCTGTTGTTGTTGCATTGCCAAGTGGACATTTTTTTACTTTTTCCCACTTTATTTTTTTATTTTATTTTTTATGACTCCGCTGTCCTAATTCTAACTTTTATAACTGTGTTTTATTTATAGAATTGAAGGGTTTAGTGCTACAACTATCTTACCTTCTTTTTTTCTATTTTAATGCTAATGGAGTAATTTTGTTCTCCGTTTCAGGTACGTCATTAACATTTTACCCCTCTCACCTTTGCACTTCCCTATTTTTTAGTAAGTACTAAATTTATTTATGCAAACAATAGAATAAAGATAGCGCTGTTAAATTAAGTTTTTTTTAATTATTTGTAATAAGGTGATGGCTATAAAGTTTTATTACTTGAAAGAACTTATTTTTTACTGCTGACTATTTATATGTTAATGACCATTTATAAATATAACTTTTAATAAAATAATAGATCGTATTAATTGTAGATGTTCAACGAATATTTATGGAGATATTGTTCGCGGTGATCTCCTTACTGAAGTTGTTTTTCTTTAAATAATTATATTTTTTTTTTATTTTATTTATTGCTTTTAAGTTTACAAACTTTTTGCAATGGAGTTGGCTATACATAGTGTAAATAAAAAATTACATTGGTTACAAAGTAAATAATCCAAATAAAGTAAAAATAATAAATTATATCAAATTATATACAGGGTGTCCCAAGCTATATGGATAACGACTTTTTCTCGGAAACTAAGATAGCTAGAAAAAAAACTAAAAAATACGTGTTCCCTTAGTTTTTTGTTAGGAATCCAAATTTAATTTGTAAATTTTTTTCGGTGCTTCCAGAAGCGAGATACAGGCACCAACTTCATTTTTTCAAATGGGAAGGTGCGGTTTTTATTTCAGAAATAGATTCCTCTATTTTTTTTAAAGAAAAATTTACTTGAACGGTTTTTTTCTGTGAGCGATATTTCAGAAGTTATGAATGAAAACATGATTCTTATAAGAAATGTGAAAATAATAATATTATAACGGTTTTTTGATGGAATAAGAAGAAAAGTACTATTTTATTATAAATTTTACTCCTCATTAATATTATAGATCATGCTCGAACTGGCCTCCACCATTAGAGATGCATAGACATGCTCTTTCCTGCCAATTGCCCTTACTGCCAAAGAAATAGATTCGAATTTAACCGAGTTACAGGCATCTATTATTCTCTGCTTTAGTTCATCTACAGATGCAATCCCGGCTTGATTCTGATACACCTAGATTTAGTAATGCTTTTAGATAAGCAGAAATAAGGAAAGAAAGAAAAAAGTTATGAATAATCACCTTATTTTTCGGGTATCTCCAAAGGAAATAGTCCATAGGTGTCAAATCCGGTGAACGAGGTGGTCACTGGAATCGCCCCCCGTGTCGGTATAACACCATCAGGCATGTAAAGAGATATCTCGATAGGCAATTTGATGGGCGTGTTCTACCGACACGGGGGGCGATTCAGTGGCCACCTCGTTCACCGGATTTGACACCTATGGACTATTTCCTTTAGGGATACCTGAAAAACAAGGTGATTATTCATAACTTTTTTCTTTCTTTCCTTATTTCTGCTTACCTAGAAGCATTTCTAAATGTAGGTGCATCAGAATCAAGCTGGGTTGGCATCTGTAGATGAGCTAAAGCAGAGAATAATAGATGTCTGTAACTCGGTTAAAGCCGAATCTATTTCTTTGGCAGTAAGGGGCAATTGGCAGGAAAGAGCATGTCTATGCATCTCCAATGGTGGAGGCCAATTCGAGCAAGATCTGTAATATTAATGAGGAGTAAAATTTATAATAAAATAGTACTTTTCTTCTTATTCTATCAAAAAACCGTTATAATATTATCAATTTGCCATTTCTTATAAGAATCATGTTTTCATTCATAACTTGTAAAATATCGCTCACAGAAAAAAACCGTTCAAGTAAATTTTTCTTTAAAAAAATAGAGGAATCTATTTCTTAAATAAAAACCACCCCTCCCCATTTGAAAAAATGAAGTTGGTGCCTGTATCTCGCTTCTGGAAGCACCGAAAAAAATTTACAAAGTAAATTTGGATTCCTAACAAAAAACTAAGGGAACACGTATTTTTTAGTTTTTTTCTAGCTATCTTAGTTTCCGAGAAAAAGTCGTTATCCATATAGCTTGGGACACCCTGTATATATATTTATTTATTTTTTTTTTTTTACAAAACCAAAAATTTGACTGTACAAAGCACACAATTTAACCATTACTCTATTAGCTCATTTCAACTCTCTCTGGCAGACCACTTTATTATTTTATTTCAGTGTTATCAAGTATCAGTCAGTGGCTAGTATTTCTTTTACTTTTTGCCTATTCTGAAGTGCTTGTATTACAAAATAATACAATTTATTTAATTGAAGGTCCGTTTGTACCGAAAGAAGATAGTCTATTTTCAATTTGTAACTATTAAAATATTTACATCTTAATGAGCTGTAAAATGGGCATTCAGTTAGAAAATGTTCTATCCTTACATACCAAGTTATTTTGAAATTTAGTTCTTAAGTTACAAAAATTTTTCTTTAAAATTACTGGATCTTGATACTCCCATATTTCTAAAGCACCAATACTAGATAACATATCTTTCAAACCTGAACACCAGTTGTAGGGAACATTATTATTATTGATTTCCTGTACCAGTTTTAAATAACAAATTTTTTGAATTTGACTGTCAGGTAAAATTAGTAGTTTATACCAAAATTTGATCATTCTACTAAATATATCACTTTTTAAATGTACACTATTTGTTTCTAAATGAACATAACAATTTGGGGTGTTGGGAGGATAAATGTAACAAATATTTGAAAAATTTTAACTGTACCCTTTCCAAAATAACAGTGTAATCAAAAGCCCAAATTTCAGAAGAATATAATAGAATGGATTTTACAAGGGAGCTGAAAAGATGAACCTTAAAGTGTCCAACTATCTGATTTATAGCGTGACAATATTTTCATTACTTTGGAAATTGTAACCTGACTTTTATTCACAAAATATTCACGTGTTAAATAATAATATATTCATTTCTTTGTCCGCTTTTTGAAACTGTAGTGGAGTTGATCACTTTTACGCCCTTTTTAAACTTTAAGTAGATGTATAGCTTTGTTTACACCCGAGGTTTAGCTTCTGGCAATACCTCAGATCGAATTCTAGCCCGATTTCCTATCCTAGAACTTGATTGATTTCAATTTCTTTCAAAAGACAATTGAGTTTTTGGATTTTTTCTAGTCGAGTAACAACCTTTAAGCTCTATCTTTACTTTTTTACTTCTTTTTAATTACTTTTCTTTTCTAAGATATAACATTAAATATCAAAATATCAATAGTTTGTAGGAAATTAGTTAACCAAAATGTTCTCTAAGAATCGTGGAGAAATAAAAATGTTAGCGTAGTTATAAAAACTAACTTCCGGTTCTTGATGGCAATAAATTTAGAAAAGAAAATTAAACTCTCTTACCCTGAAAGAAACTTTTCCAGATGGAATGGAGCTCAATGGTTGTTATTTTCTGTAAAAGAAACACAAAAATTAGGAATTAGTTAAATAAAATATATGGAAAAAATAACATTATAACTAGTTGCTGTTCATTATTTTTGGTGACTGAATCATAGTTTCAATAGGATGAAAAATAAATACCAGTTTCTGTCATTATAAACTTTATTATGCCGAGCTTTTCGACCTAGTATTTTGTAGAAAGTTGACGTATATGTTGTTTAAATTGTTCGTGTCAGTTTTAGAAATTTAGACTGTTTTCTGTTTTTGATATGTATATTACTTACATTTACTACAAAATACTTGACAATTGGCAACACTGACTTCCTCACAACCAAACGCATATCACAAACAGACCTCTTCATTCTCAGTCCATGAGCAGACAAGACAGAACACGCACCAACTCTATGTAAAAATATTACTTTGTCAATTAGCCCTGAAGATGACCTAGTCCCTAGGAAGAAAGTTCGGCATAATAAAGTTTATCATGACTGAAACTGGTAGTTATTTTTCATCCTATTAAAACTAGTGAAAATTTGGAAAAATTACTGTTATCACCTGGAAACATAGAGCTTTAAAGTTCTGGTAATCCCATTTTTTGAAGACCCAGTGTTACTACAGCCATAAAACGTGGGGGGCGTAAAATAAAAAAAAAAGTATAGTAGTTGTTTTTGTCAGCCTTTTATTTTGTGGTTATCTAATCTTGGAAAGTAGAGCTCGCTAGATCATGAAAATTTGCATGAAAAAATAGAAAACTCCCCCAAAAAAGAAAATACAGTCGAACCTCTCAATAACGGACACTGGCGGGGGAAAGCAAAGTGGCCGCTGTTTGGAGGTGGCCGTTAGAAGGAGGTAGGCAAGTTTCATAATGAAAAAATATGGGTTTTTTTCCAACACCTATTTAAAAATTATTTATTATTAACAGATTTAAAAACGTAATAATTGCATAATTATTTAGCTATATGATATGCATCAAGTTTTTCTTAATTATCCATTGACTTAATTAACAATTTTTATAATAATCATCACATTTATTAATAACAATAATAATTTATGGTAAAATTATCATCATACTATTATCTATTATTAGAAAAATAGAAAAAACCTTTCGGCAAGTTGACGATGGCTCGATTTGGTTTTTGCAAAATCTTCCAACACATTTATTTTCTCTTCTAGAGTTAACCACTTTCGTTTGAGAGACATATCGGTAAAAAATATTGTTCGTCCAAAGTAATATTGAAAAATGATTAAAATGGTACAAGATGTATGGAGCTTATACAGGAAACTTTAGGAAAAACCAGAAAAAAAAACAAAAACTTGAGAGGGGATAATTACTTTTTATCACCGCGTCAAACGAACTTTTAATAATAAGGTGGTCGTTGATGGGAGGTGAAACATGTAATCCGTTCCCCAAAAAATCAATGTCCGTGGTCGCTATGTAGAGTGTCAGTTAGATCGGAGGTTCCTTTATATAGAAAGTGTTTAGGGGTAAAACGGGGAAATCCAAAAACTGTCCGTAAATAGAGGTGGTCGCTAGTGAGAGTGTCCTTTATGGGAGGCTCGACTGTATTTTGATTAGGAAAGCGTCGAAACATTTTGGCGTGGCCTAGATTGATTTCATCAATTATTAATCAGGAAATCAGCAAAATAAAATAAATCATTTAAATGAAACAATGGACAATAATGACTGTTGAAAGTAT
The DNA here is from genome assembly GCF_049639745.1 of Rhodnius prolixus. Classification (NCBI taxonomy): domain Eukaryota; kingdom Metazoa; phylum Arthropoda; class Insecta; order Hemiptera; family Reduviidae; genus Rhodnius; species Rhodnius prolixus. The sequence goes on along the minus strand of NW_027411583.1, from coordinate 3,345,510 downwards.
AATGAATATTCGTATGTTAATGAAGCTTTTGATTAGTACTAAAGCTCCTACCATTGTGATTACAAAATGGTTTGTTTTTAAATTAAAAATGTAGATGATCAGTTCATTTATTTTGCACCAACTCATCCTGGGAGCTGGGGATGATGTAATGTTTTCAGTAAAGAGACCTAAACTACCATTCGAACCTCATTCTGGGCTTTAAAAAAGGTTTTACAAAAAAGGAGCCCCAAAAAGTTTGTTAAGAATGTGTACGAAAATAGTATTAAATACTTAAAACATGCTTGCAATGTTTTTTTAACAAAGAAATTATAAGTTGTAACATTTTTTTTTTCATTTTCAATCTTCTTCAATTTATTTGGTAAGTCTCAGGTAAACCATTTTATGGTGACCTGGTCACTGGGGTAGGTAGAGGTGTAGCAGGTTATATTGTTTGTGACAAGTGGTGGTAAATGCAAGGCGCCAACATAGTCTGTTCTTCTTATAACAGTCTGCAGGCCGACTTCCAGGTTACCTTTCGTGTGTGCCGTCAAACACAATAGAAATGAAAAGTATCCACTTCTTCTTGCCTGCAAGGTGGTGGTGGTTTGTAAAAGTGTATGTTTGTAAGTGAGAAAGATGGATAAATGGTGTTTCCAATTGTACCGCGCCACTCACTCTCACGGCAACCATTCAAGAAATGGAGGAACGTAGTAAAGAAATGCTGACCTCCAGGTACCAGGTAACTGTTTACCTTTTTTTTTTCTCATCTGTGTGGCCGGTGTAAGGTGAACTGTAGCCGGCTGGAGGGGAAGGACTGTACTTGAAGAGAGGGGAGGAAAAGACTTCAATGGGATGCCCCCACTCTCTATTGGAATGTGGCTCCCCTTATTAAAAATAAAAAAATATATACAGGTTAGTTGGTGGAGGGGAGGTTATCCCTAACCTCTGGGTATATATTTTGGTAGGTCCTAAATACTGTTCCGACCACACACACTCGCTGGTTTCAACCAGTACTTTTTATTGTTACCGTAATTATTTCGTTAACTTGCTATTACTCTTGACTTTTTATGTACAGGGTGATCCATTTAAAACGCACCAATCGCTAATAACTTTTTACGAAAGCGGAATTTCGAAAAACCCACGAAGTAAACTATATGTTTTTTTGGTCTAGTTTTCAAATTTTCCACCCCCGATACTGTATCTTCATTTTTGGCGGAGTTACGGCCAAAAACCCGATTGGAGATCTAAACTCTTTAAACGAAAATCCTTTCTTTTGGAATAGGTACCTAACGCTCATTTAATATCATACACCAATTTCTTCTTTTTATTTTATTTTATTATTTATAATGTAAATTATATATTTTTGAATATAGTCCCTAAATAAATTAATTATTAAATTACACGTTTGCAAAAAATCGTACTGGATTTGATGATTCTGATCAATTATATTCTTATGGTAGGTGAATTCCTTTCATAATGCCAACGCTGTTTTGAGGCCTACTTTTTTGTAATTAATCACAGATTTCTGCATCAATTTTTAAAATAACCCCAATGCATTGTATACCTTTCGAAAGGTGATCGTATGTAGATGTTTTTCCTGAATAGTGCACGGTTTTTTCACATAAAATGTTTTTGAGAAAAATGAAGTCAAAGTTTTGGAAAAAATTAAACACTTGCTATTTCTTATGTTTGGGCCACAATTTGAAATACTTATTATTATTATTTTGAAAAATAAATTAGCTTATTTAAAAGGAAATTTAACCTTCTTCCTAATGAGCTGAATGAACATTCTTTAGCTATAATAGTTTGAGAAATATAGACAATTGTTTGCTAAAAAGTAGTAGTACCTTGAAAAAATATAAAATTAAAAATATCTACAAAACGGAGCCGAATCGAGCCATAGTTTATATGGAATGTTTTGTTGCAAATGATGCCCAGAATCGCCTCCCGAAGTAACGGTAGTCTTATGCTGAACACCCTGTATTTTATCCAGTAACTTCATCCAGTTTTGTGATCAAGGCACCCGGGTCATTACAAACCTTTTTACTCCTTATCACGTTGTACATAACCGTGAAATGTTTTTCCACTTACAACGATAAAAACGTTCGGAAAAACGATAGAAATATCGCGCGCGCACGGAACTAACACACACAAAAATATATTGTTATTTTTTAACTATATTAAAGAGGGAAGGAAGCTGTATAGGGCGGAAATGTTACTTTGTCAGTTTGAATAACTTTACGGGTGGTCGGTTCTTCCTACTTCTTCCTTGTACGTAGAACAGTTCATCAACTTAAGAATTTCTCAACAACGAACAAAGTGGCGGGGAAGGTAAAAAGATAACTTTGTGACCAACTTCTTTTTTCTTAATTAGAGCCCAGTGTTTTTAAGGTTCTTACTTAGGTTTTATTTTATTATTATTTTTTTGTAAAGAATAAGTTTTAGTTTGGTGAAGGTCTATAAATATAGGTATACACCTAACAACCTTCATGTATACTTAATAAAGCATCTTTTAACATTTTTTAAAGGGGAACTTTTTTGTAACGGAAGTAAAGTATTGTTCCCTCGGAAATTACTGATTGTTAAGTTTCATTGGGCGAAAAAAATGTTTTTTCCCAACTTCTCTGTGACTGGAAAAATTAATATATTAGCCATTCTGTTTTTGGAATTTTAAATTTCACTTTTCAACTAATTACGCGACTGAAATTCAGCTACCTTTTTTTTTAATCTTTTGTTATTCTCTTGTTTAATAAAGGTCATTTCAATGAGGGCGAAATGAATGGCTTTTTAAAGAAGAGCCCCTCTCTATTACAATAGCCATCGTGCCTCTCTGCAGGGGGCCCAAATTGAGATTTATTTCTCCCCAAATTAAAGCTTAAAAGCCTTTTCTGTGTGTGTGCATCAAGTTACAAAAATAATAGTAATGATTTTTGTTTTCGTTCGTTGTTATTAGATTATGATAGGGAAGTTTTTGAGTTGCGGTCAATAAATATTGTAAACAGTTATGAAAGATGTAGCTCAATATCAAACTATACAAATTTTATAATGCGAGAAAAGCTATTGGAATGTTAAACCCTATCTTATGGAGCAACAATATCCAGATGAAGACCAAGCATCTAATATATGATGCAATCGTCCACAACATACTGCTCTATGCGCTGACAAAAACTGAAATAATAAGTTATTTGAATGGGCAGAATAATTGTTTTAAGCGCCTTTATTGGTACCACTTGGAGGCGGCTAACTACAGACAGTTTTTGATTTCCAATTATAATTTTTAAATTTACTTTTTTTAAGAGAAGAATATTTATCCTTATTTTTATAGAATTTTGTGGATTTCAATAATTAACTTAAATTTCTTTATATTATTTTTGCGATTGTTATTTTAATCTTCTGTTTCAAAGAATTTTTTGTTTATGTAAGGCACAAAAGCATTTGGTCTGAGGGACCCTTGAGGAAAACCCCTTAAAAAAATTATAATACCCTGAAGAAGGTAATATATTTACCGAAACGTCGGTGTGAAAAAAAAACAATAAACTTGTTTACAATATTTATTGACCACAACTCAATTTCCCTTGGATAATCATAATTGATTCCCTAAATGGCACAATGACCAAATGATCGAAACTTTAGTGCAGGATTTTGCCCGGCGGTTTATCTAAAAGAAGTATAAATTTTTGAACAGTCCCCGTTTTCCCATTTTTGTCGCGCTAACCGCGGAACGAGGATGACCAATTTGTTAAAAACCAGGTTTTTTTTTACAGTCAGACACATTTTGATACTTAAAGTACAGTCGACTCTCGATAATTCGAACCTCGATAATTCGAATTTTTCGATAATTCGAACTCTACAGCTGCTAACTTCGGTAAATCGAAAAAATGCAGTGTATTTAGATATCCTCGATAATTCGAAATCCTTTTCTTAACAACAGGGGGAGAGAAGGCTCTATAATTCGAACGAGGCCGCTTCCCCTCTTTATAATTCGAATTTTCCCTAGTAATGTTTACTTCTCATTTTCCGCTTATTGTTCATTTCCGGCGTAATGTTTCCCTTCTTTCAACCCAGTTTAACTTTCCAATTCTCTTTCTTAGTTTGTCACGATGGGAAGTACGTCTCCCTTACTGTGTCCGACAAAGAAAACAGTATCGCGGCCATGAAAAGTGGTTCGAAAAAAAGAAGATATCGCCAAAACTTTCAATACTCCACCATCAACGCTTTCCACAATTTTAAGTCACTGACTAAGTCAAGCCACATTGTAACAATAAACTGTTCTTCATTTTTTTAATTAGGTACATATGTATATTATTATTTATTGAAAGGTTAATACATATGTAATTTTTTTGTTCTTTTTTGTCGTTTTCATTATTTTTACTTTTTTACTTGAGGCTGTATATGTCTAAAACTTAGGTAAGCTCATACGTATTTTCAATATACGTATGTACATACATATATACATAATAAAAAATCTTAATAATTCGATTTTTTTCCCCTTCTTGATAATTCAAACTTCTTGATAATTCGAAGTCTCGATAATTCGAATTTTTCTTGTAGTCCCTTGGATTTCGATTTATCGAGAGTCGACTGTACTATAACTAAAATCGTTTTTGAAAAAATATCAAAATACTGTAAAATGTATTCATCATTAAAAAATAAATAAGGGAGGATGATGGGGAAAAACCATATCCGCGGCTAGAAGTTATAGCCAGTGCCATCCTGCTAGAGTAACTCTTAGAAGAAGAAGGTAAATAGATTTGGGGCGCTAATGAGCGTTGCAGTCGATGCGCCAAAAAAAAAAAAAAATGAAATTAACATATTAAGGCACAAATTGAAGAGGCAGCAAAATGTTATCTAGAATTGGGGAAGACCTATTTTACAAAAATAGATAAAGCTGGATAGACAAACAAACTTTTCCTTTAAATAGTTAACTGGGCGAAGTAAATGAGATGGGCTAGATTAGTGTCAAACCATATAACAGCTGTACTAGCCTTATTGTGACGTACAATAAAGCCATTTACATAATCTTGACAGTACAGGGGCCTGTTTCTCTTCAAACTCATTGCCATCTTGTCAATCCTGAGGGTCCCTGACTGATTGGTCGGCGACAAGAACAGAGATAGTGTGAGGGGAGAACAAAAGAGCTGGTATGAGTTTGTGTTCTTGTGTGTAAAAGGGAAAGGCGGAACTGCCGTTTTACAATAGGACAGTTGCATCCTCATATTCATAGTCACTTTGTTATTCTCCGCACATTATGCAACTACATCAGCTTAAACTTTGACCTAGACAACCATTTCTTGTACTTCTGTTCTGTTTTATTAATTTATTTAGGATATATTGCGGATTCTAAAGTATTCGTAGTGTTATGATCCATCTAGAGATGTTCTCTGTTGAAATAAATTGCATCAGAAAGGAATACACGACCTTGAGATAGTCCGATGGGTCGAGGAAATCCTCAAGGGTCTAGGACTGGGATAGTTTGGATCAAGCTCCCAGATCTTCTATAAAGAGTTTTACGCATTAAAAAGATGCATTCACTTTTTATCCACGACAAAAACTATCGGAGTCAGGAGAGATGGGCGATAACCTGTTAAGACAGTTAGACCTCCTCAACTTTCAAGTCGTTAGCTTTGCAAATGTTTTTGCGAATGCTTTCAAAAACTCTTAAGAAGAGAAAATGTCAGGCAAGAGGTTTCGAAGCTGAGGTCTCTATGTGGAAATCCATTGCATCAGCAACGAGCTAATACCTTTTATACTTTTTTTAAAGGCGCGTCAACATATGAGGTTATTGGCGCCCGGAGCTTTTTTTAGTGCACTATCGGCCTCCGGACAGTGTTTTCTCTCTTACAGACAACACTGTTCATCACCGGATAATAAGCTGTAAGCAGCTACTAGGAAGAGAAAATCTAAGGGCCAGCAGCTGGATTCGAACCCGGGACCTCCGCGTGGGAATCCAATACGCAAACTGCGTAGCTAATCCCTTCCCTAAAGTACTTTATACTTTATTATTTCACATACGAAAAGAGAAACCTTTGTTCCGTATTCAAGAGATTTATTATTATTATTATATCGATTATTTAGAATTTTACTACTGCCATGGCAGTTGGTACACTAAGTAAAAAAGATGAAATGTACATAAAATAAATGCTTTAGCTCAGGGCCAGCTCTCTGGCTTGATTCCATGAAAAGCGCCTATTCAGCGGTGTCAACCGTGATAGGCCCTTAAGGCGTTAGAGAGTGCTATTGTCTCGCTGGATAGTCGACGTAAAAGGCGGATCAGATGATCGCACAGCCTTCGACGTCAGACATTAGGAGGAATTCGTGGGAAGAGTTGGGAGAGCTTGGATTAGTGCATTTCAATGGGAGTATACTCGTAGTTTAATGCAGGCTTCCAGGTGAGGTTTAAGATGTAAAAGGGGGCGTTGTCTATGGTAGGAACACGGGATCTTTTTGATTGATTTAAGGATTGAACGTGAAAGAGCTTGTGTATTTCGCAGTCTCGTATAGTTGAAGTAAGTGCAAAGTAAGTTCGGAGTGTTTGTCTAAATATAGTTTCCTTAAATATTCTGTGATTCAGTTCTGTTCTTTTAAGTCGAATATGAGAGTTCCATGCCAATCAGTATCAACTGGGACGGAAGTTCTTACAGCTCCACTGTTTGATGAGGCTCTCTCAGTAATGAAAGAACACTGACCGGAGGTCGGAAGGTGCACTGAAAAAAAAAAAAAGCTCCAGGCGCCAATAACCGCACATGTTGGCGCGCCCTTAAATTAAATGTATCGCCGATACATTTAATTTAATTTTTTAAAAGACGATTTGTATAATATTCCTCCATACTTAATTTTCTGCCAAATTGTGGAAATATTCACTTAACTTTTAAACGATGAAAAGCTTTAAAAAAAAAGTGGTTTTTCACGCGAATACATATTAGATGACCAGCTCTTAGAGCGCTGCTATTTATCTACTGTAAAGTAGGTGGTTCATCCTCTTCTATCTTAACTTTAATTAATTATATCTGCATCATCCTAAGGTTATTAGAGTAATTATTAACCATATTGGGAAATATTGTTCCATTATGGTGCCTGAATTTTTTAAACAATTTTTTTAAGTATTAGCGAATTACAGTATGAGAGAATATCTTTAAAGGTTTTTTCCTACTTCAGCTTTTGTGAGAAAAGAAAATACGAGTAATTTTCTAGCTATTATGAAAATATAAGGACGATAAGTATGGTTTGAATTAGGAAATAAGGTGTGACCTATGGCAATGCTTATCTATAAAAAGTAATAAGTGAGAATGAACGAAGCATAAAGAGAGGAGATATAAAAATAAGCATGCCGCTTTGTAGAGGTGATCAAAGAATGGGCATGTAATTGCGACTAGGCCCCCGCGGATTCCTTCACAGCTACGCTAATCATTGTAAAGATGACTAGATAGTATTGTGAGCTGTAAAATGCCAAAAAAAAAAATCTACCGTGAACTAGTAAGGATCTTTGCGACTATACTTGGACTGGTAAAAAGTTCGATGAAATCAAACAGTTAGCTCTTAATGAACATGGTTGACGACGAGTGGTTTGCTGCCAGTGTTTTCATGCTGGAAACGCCAGCATGGAGGGGGGGCCAACATTCTGGGATACCCCTTTTTTTTTAGCAATTAAAGGTCCTAAACTCTGAAGATGCTTGAAAATTTAACCCAGAAAAGTCGTGGAATAAACACATACACATATCCGTAATACTATAAAATGTGGGACCGTTTTAGCGGCAAACTGGTGCTAAACACACTGCAAATATTACAGTTTATTCTAACTTGAGAGTTTTCTTAATAGAAAGTCGAAGGAAAGGGGAAGGAAGAGTGTTGAATGTTAGGCAATGTCACTTCCTCTCAATATAATGGTACTTCCGGTTCCATTTTGTTCGATAACAATTAATTCGAGTAAACCTGTCACCAAAAATGATGGGATACGACCGCAATAGTGCCAACCTACTTCTCTCAGCAAGAGAAAATTAAAAATTAATAAACTGAAATCTTGCTAAATGCAATTTTATATAGTATTTTTCCCAGTAAATAGTTGATAATAATAGAGTGTCGATAGATAAATATTAAAGGGGTAACGCTAGCGCGTTGAAGTCACGTGCATAATACTTAAAAGATTGTTTAAATGAATAGATTACAGGAAGATAACTGGTGCCAGAAGGCTGATGCTGAAGCAATATAATCACCATTTATTCCAAACAATTTCCTCTCCTCGCTGATATTTTGTTCTACCAGTGTTTTTTATTTCGTTCACAATACTCTTGTACAAGCGCGATTTTTTAGTTGCTTTTTTTTTTGGTTAATACAATCAAGAAGGCTTCTTAGCTAATATCACATGACTGGAGGTTATTTGGATGCAGGTTTATATATACAATGCTGTTATTAGTGGCCGCGATGAAGTGTGAATCGAGAAGGTTAATTTCTAATAAAGCCAACAAAAGCGAGACAGTAAGGCGATAGTTTATTTTTAAACCTATCAATGCCTCCTGTATTTTAATTTCAAATATAAAAAACATTTTTTTTATATTTAATAAAGTTTTTCTGAATAATGTGTAATGTCTTTTGCTACTCCTAAGAGTTTTTATTTTTATTTAAAAAATTCGACCGGAATTACGTAATTCGGGAATAATTTGTATTAGAATAATGGCAAGCATGAGTTTATTAATAGAAATCTCAAATCAAGTTCAAGATTTGATTGGCAATAGCCTAACTTACACCCTAAGCTTAAAAGACAAGTTGGGAATTAACCAAACATACAGACTATTTGGCCGCGAAGTTCTTTAGTCTTTTGAATATAAAACTATCGATGAACATCACTATCAAATCAAATCTATCGGTTGTTGATCTAGTGATCAAGAGCGTGGCTTTGTAAGTGGGAGATACCCAGTTTGAATCCCGAGTATGACTACTTTTTATTGGTTAGAAAAAAATTGTTTATAGTAAAGTATGAGCTTCTTTGGACCAGTCCACGACACCTAATTGGTAGTTGGACGTTCAGCCACTCCTGAAAAATTTGGTGATTACTTTACTTTTATATCTTAACTATAATTTAATTTCAACATCAAATTATTGTTCTTCCTCATCTTCACGACTCGCCAACGGTTATGACTGACTTAAAAAAATCACCTTATGTCCAGAATTTACTAAACTCTGTATCTAAGGTCCTTTACTACAGGGTGGGGCAAAAGGTATGAACCGGTTTTAAAGGGATGTAAAACAAAACCAATTCAACTTACAGAAATTATGTTTATATTGTTTAATTCAGTACAGAATCTAGTTTTTTACATTAAGTTTGAAAGATGATATCACGTAGGTGGCGGCCGTCAGCCGCGATGCACTCTTGAAGGCGAATTCTGAAGTTTTCAACCGCTCTTCTGCACATTTCGATGGGGTATTGCCGTAACTTCCTCTCTGATTCTGTCCTTAAGTTCTTCCTGGGTATGTGGACGATGTTTAAAAACTTTTTCCTTTATGTACCCCCAAAGAAAAAAAATCACAAATGCTCAAATCTGGTGAGCGCGCAGGCCACTTCAAAGAGACGAAGCGCTGGGGGAACACTTGCTTCAATCTCGCCATTGAAATCCTAGCAGTGTGGGATGTAGGACCCGTCCTGTTGGAACCAGATGTCTCCCAGATTAGTTGCTTCACTCAATTAATACCCATCGAAATGTGCAGAAGAGCGGTTGTAAACTTCAGAATTCGCCTTCAAGAGTGCATCGCGGCTGACGGCCGCCACCTACATGATATCATCTTTCAAACTTAATGTAAAAAACTAGATTCTGTACTGAATTAAACAATATAAACATAATTTCTGTAGGTTGAATTGTTTTTGTTTTACATCCCTTTAAAACCGGTTTATACCATTTGCCCCACAATGTATATAGCTGGCAGTGAAGCCTGGAATCCAGTAAAAATGTAATACCTTCCAGAACCTTTTAACCAAAAATCTTATTGCGGTTGTCCTCTGTTGTTGGCTTCCAACCGGAACAAAAAACGATTCTGCAATGTTTTGCGATATAATACGGTGGAGACAACATGCATATGTACTCATAGACAAACTTCTAAAAACCATATATAGTAAAAAGTAAAGTAATTGCCTATTTTTCCAGGCAGGCTTTACGTCCAACTAGGACCAATTAAGTGTCGTGGACGAAGGTGACTAGCGAACAGACTTCTTCTTCTAATTTCTTTTATTAACCAATAAAAAAAATCCAAGGCCTAAGACCGGGAATCGAACCCAGTACCACAATGGATATTAGCTTTGCAGGTCTCGCCTCTTAACCGCTCGGCTACCGTGGCGCCTTAAAAAAACCATATATATTTATTCTCAGGGTATCACAAAACGGAAAAACTAAAAATTGAAAATATGCTCGATTATAACATTTTCTCTTCCTACTATGGAGAAAAAGAAAATAAAAAAAATTGAGAAAAATAATATTTTTGAGAAATATTAGTTATAAATTGCTGACAGATTTTTGTTTTAAAAAGACAGGATGAAATTCTCTCCAATAAAACGTGAAAAACCCACGAAACAACCGGTCATTTTCGACAGCTGTTTCATTTTGAAATAGAGAATTACAAAACGCTGAGTGAAATAAATATGAAACACCGACTGAAACTAACTGGGCCACTGAACAGTGTATTACTCACGTGCGGTCGGGGCTTTATGACGTGTTCGTGGATGTGACAGGGCTGCCTTTTTTATATAATGTATATATCTAGATTCACAAATCACGGGCAAAACTCCCACAACTCGGGGTAAAAAAATGCCTTTATCCCCCCTACTATTTCACATTCCTCTACTTCAGAATATTGCTCTTATCTACAAAATATATAATTTTGTTTTGTTTTTCGTTTTTTTTTTTTTTGGAGAAATTTGTAGGCGCGTCGCGTGAATTAATTTACAAAAAGATTTGGTTTAAATCAGGGTTCATGAATAGTGGGTAAAGAGGAACATGGCGGACACGAGTCTAAGACGAAAGAAACTAATTTTTTTTGTTATTAATAGTAATAGTAGTTATAAAGTTTGTTTAAATGAAACAAAATACAAGATACAAGCTTTATTGAAACAGAACCAAATACGAGGGTCGTTTGAAAAGTCCGTGCAAAGTCAGAGAGATAGCACTACTGGCGCGTATCGAGGTTATGTTTAGTTAGTAGCATCTCTTGGAAGAACACACACCAAGTTTCAGCCAGATCGGTCTATTTCTTTGTGTTTGGCATTCGTTTGAATCGAGGAAGTCGTGTGATTTTCAAAAAATGGACGAAAAAGAATTTCGTGTGTTGATTAAACACTACTTTATGAAAGGCAAAACGCCTCAGGATACTAAAGAGAAGCTTGATAAACATAATGGTGACTCTGCACCTTCGATTAGAACAGTTTATAAGTGGTTTCAAAATTTTCGGAGTGGCCATATGGGCACAAGTGACGCTGAACGTTCTGGACGCCCTGTTGAGGTTACTACTCCAGAAATCATTGATAAAATCCATGATATGGTGATGGATGACAGAAGAGTGAAGGTGCGTGAGATTGCTAGTGCTGTGGGCATCTCGAATGAACGGGTACATAATATTTTGCATCAACATTTGGACATGACAAAGCTATCCGCAAGATGGGTGCCGCGATTGCTCACGCTTGACCAAAAACGAAATCGTGTGAAGTGTTACAAGGACGGTTTGCAGCTGTTCCAGAAGAATCCGCAGGACTTTAAGCGTCGTTTCGTCACTGTGGATGAAACATGGATACATCACTACACTCCTGAGACCAAAGAACAATCTAAACAATGGGTTACAATCTAAACAATGGAATAATCCTCATCGACTATCTGGAAAAGAGTAAAACTGTTACAGGTGCATATTATTCATCGTTATTGGACCGTTTGAAAACCGAGCTGCAAGAAAAACGCCCACGATTGGCCCACAAAAAAGTCCTTTTCCATCACGACAACGCACCAGCTCACACCTCAGCAGTTGTGGTCGCAAAATTAATGGAAATAGGGTTCCAACTCGTTTCACATCCCCCCTATTCTCCAGACTTGGCTCCCTCGGACTACTATTTGTTCCCCAATATGAAGAAATGGCTGGCGGGAAAAAGATTTTATTCAAACGAGGAGGTGATTGCAGAAACGAATGGCTATTTTTCAGACTTGGACAAATCCTATTATTCGGAAGGGATCAACAAACTAGAGCAGCGTTGGACGAAGTGTATAAGCCTAAAAGGAGACTATGTTGAAAAATAAAAAAGGTTTACCCTAAAAAATTTAGTAGTTTTTATTTTTGCACGGACTTTTCAAACGACCCTCGCAATTTAATCGGCCTGGTCTTTACCGTCTGACGGAGTTTGAAACATGTATTATCAGCACAGTTTGGAATACAAAGTTATAATTAATAGATTTATATAAATAGAAACATTTTAAGTACAGAAAGGACTAAGAAAATAAAGGAAAAGTGAGAAAATAATTTATTATTTTATTAGCTAAGATTTTTTAGGTCCTCTTCCTAGTAAAGATCTGGTGCGCTACCTTGAGGGCTCTACATAGACAAACGACTCACGTGGAACCCACACATTAGACTTAAAAGACAATCAATGACGAAACGTGCTAAACTGGTTTACAGACTACTTGGACGGCGCTCCAAATTTCCCATTGAACGTTTAATATGCAACACTATCCTCAAACCTATGGTGGTCTTATGGACTAGATCTGTTGGGGTTTCAACCAAAACTACAAAAACATACGGACTGTACAGGACATTTCAGTCAAAACTCCTTCGACGGATAGATGACGCTCCTTTCTACGATGACTAACCTCACTCTTCACGACGACCTCAACATTTCCTTCATAGACCAACTCGCCGAGACTAAATACCAAAAATTCCGTATTACTCTCTGGACTAACTCTAATCCTCTTGTATTGTCTCTCGCCTCCTCTAAGTTCCCTAATACTCCTGGCCGGCTGAATCGCCAGTGGCCCCGCGATTTCCTTGTAGTCTGAAGATCTTAAAGATCATTATTCTCTTATCTCTCCTCTCTCCTATAGAGGGTGGTGCTACCGCTGGGTAGTTTCTCTCCTCCTGCTCTGCTCCCGCACCAGTTCATCACTCTCTCCATATTTACAGATTGTAAATTACAAAATAAATAAAAAAGGTAATTAATCATCAATGATAAACTATATAAACACAAAGGCTCCTCTCAGATGTCTACAAAATCAAAAAAACAGGCTCATTGAGGCATTTCTTTCTAAACTTCCAAGATTCAGTTGTGTAATGGATCAGTTGAGGCCAATCAATACCATTCATCAAATTTACAAATCTTTCTAGTGATAAGATAGATATCTTTCTCCAAAAACTGCCAAACGAATAGGAGTCAGGGCCTGGGCAGATAGCAACAAAGTGGCCATTCTAATACTTATTCCATTATTTTATTATTTTCAGACAATATTTCATTCTCATTCTTTAAATTTGACACTATACCTACTTCTACGAGTACATAAATGGCTAAAACTTTAATTTAAAACTATTTATTTTTTTCCCATAAATATTCCCAACTCGAGTAGTTTGAATTTCCGGTTTGATTCCTGTTTAACGTTAAATAATAAAAAAGCCTTTCATTTAAATTTTTAATCTCCTTATTTTTTTGTTTTTTAAAATAGTGTAAATCAATTTAATAGAAGTAATTAACTATTTAAATTATTCCGTTAATAAATCAAAAATAAATTATTCATTTTTATGTAAACTCATTTTAATTTTAAATTATATTTAAGCTTTTAAAGATATTTTATGTCTTTTTTTTTTCTTTCCTATACTTTAAGAATGGACAGAGTTTTTTGCGTAATTTCAGCGGCTTTTCTAAGAGTACCAGTTTTTCTTCTTTTAAAAGTTATTTTTTTCAAGTATAAACGGATTGCATGTTTAAGTGTTGTAAACATGCAACATCATGCACTTGCAAAGAGGGAGCAAAGAAATGGATTTATGGGTATGTCCTGTATATGTTTTAAGCCTAATGGGGGGAACAAATCAATGCTTATGTTCGTTTAGCTGTCCGGTCGGCCGGAAGTGCGAAGCGTCACTAATTTGTAACCATCCCTCTTGAGCGCGCGCGCGGGGGGTGGTGGTGTGTTTACGTGAGGAGAAGGGGAAGAACTATGACCTCTCTCTCTTCGTAATATTAGCCTTAACATGCCCCCCTGTCAATCTATCTCCGTTTCTTCTCAGCCTGAAGCTGCAGAAAAGAGAAAGAAGATAATGAGGCGCCTGCGCCCTTTGTATATCTATACACATATTGGGACAGTTTACTAATACAGTGACAGGCCATGTCATTCATACACGTGTGACGCATTTGGTCAGTCGCACACTAGAGAAGGGGTGTCCTAACCCCCTCGAAGAAAATATCTCCCACTAATTCCCTCTCTCTCTTTCAAAACCCACTCCCTCCCCTAGCAGAAACCCCTATTTAATAAATTTTGCACCCTTAGAGGCGCCTACCGACGACCAACTTGGTTCTGTTTAATGGCAAGGGATCTGTTTTTAAAAACCCTACCCTAAAAAAAAAAAAAACTGTTCCCTATTGAATTTTTGCCGCGTCCATTTCATTTTTTCACAAATTTACCCCCCCCCCCAACTCCTTGTTAGCGAAAGAAAAAAAAAAGGAACACTTTACTGGAACACTCAGAAATTACCTAGTTTTGGCGAAACTTTTATTTTACCAAAAATTAAACGTTAGTGAAGAGATATTTAAGGAGAAAACCGATAATGCACCACCTAATTTTTTTACTTCCATGGTTTTATCCTGTGCTTACCACAGTAGCCGAGCGGTTAAAGGCAAGACCCGCAAAACTAAGATGTACTGCGGTACTAGTATAGCACTTGTATTACGTCTTCCCTGGTTTGGGAATGTAAAAAGGCCCTGGACAACCTTGATCAGCACATTAAAGTTCGACTGGAATGGGTGCCAGGACATGTGGGGATTAAGGGAGAAGAAATAGCCCATCAGCTGGCCAAGAACGGAGCTGACCCTCCTTTCATTGGCTTGGAGGAACCAGTCCTGGGGATCACCAAGGGTGAGGAGTTCGTGCGGCTCTCAGAGACTGGATCTGGAAAGAGCATGAAAAGAACTTGGGTGACTCTTCCTGGGGCTAAACATGGTAAGCGTATTATGGCCCTTGCTGAGACTCTGGGCTTGGGCAAGAATCAGATTACTCTGATTACAGGCCTATTCACAGGGGCATGGTAGGTTCAGGAAGCATCTGTACAAGGTGGGGGCTTATTAGCTTGGAACCGTTGTGTGCAGATTGTGTCAAGAAGAGGAGGAAACGGCTTCTCACCAGTTGTTCCGATTGTGTTGCAATCGAGCGTTTGTGCTATGTTATCTTAGCAACTTTGAGGCCAAAAGAGATTGTAACACAAAAAGAACTAGTAGAGAAATTCCTCAACCTTTTTAGAAGGGGAGGAATCGTCTTCTAGTTCCGAGAAAGGGAAAGGCACAATAAGCCTCTTGTGGCTGCGGTGCCGTAGGACGTAGATCCCGTCTCGCTTTTCTATTTCTAAGTAGAGTAACTCGTCACTTAATTGCAACAGATATAGCAGGAGATGCAGCAGTTTCAGATCATTGTATACAGATTACAAATATAAATAATGGTCAGAAACAGCCGCAGATTTCACAGCTTCTTCGAGATTAGCAGACTCAGTTCGCAAAGGAAAGAAAAAAAAAGGGAATAACTGTCCCACAACAACCTGTAAAACTACAGGCGATGCGATTAATCACTACAGGTAAACCACTGTTTAACCCAATACAACCAATTTTCAATTATTCTAAGATCAATTATTTCCAGAAGGCTATTTTCATCCCAAGCGAAGTGTTCTAGGTTAAAAGGAAACTCTAAGGCAATGCAGGGCACATTCAATCTTCAGCATATAATTTAGCTTTGCTACCCTTATACCATATCATCTCATCTTATCAAAATCAATAATCATAATTCTCCAACCGTTGCCTATTGGTTGCTAGTACATCCAAATTGGTAAAGGGCCTTCATTGGTCAGAAATATTTCAAGTAAAAAACGCCTTTTCAATAACACATTATCCCAGGGGTCACCCAAACTACGGCCCGCGGGCCACATGCGGCTCCCTGAGGACATTTATACGGCCCTCGCCGCACTTCCGGAAGGGGCATCTCTTTCATTGGTGGTTAGTGAGAGGAGCACTATTTGTGGCGGTGCCGCAAAGTGCTGCGTCGCTCATGTACAGTACTAGTTCCGATACGCGGGACGGACGAGGAAAAATAACAGCAGAAGTAGGAAGAAAGGCAAAGCACTATAACTAAACCGGACATTGACCATCTCATTAGCCAAAAGCAGGTCCATAATTCCCAGAGAAATACTGGGCAGTTTGTTGATTTAAATTTACTTGTTCTTAATTTTAAATATTTTATTAAAAATAGTTTATTTAAAAAAAACTGTCCGGCCCTCCAACAGTCTGAGGGACAGTGAACTGGCTCCCCTGGGTAAAAAGTTTGGGGGGCCCCTGCATTACCCAGTAAAGCGTGCAACAAAGTTCAGTAATGGTAGAGTAATGATCAAAGATCTCTTGAAAGACAACCCCATTAGTAATATGTGATCCAGAGGCGAGTTTAACTTTAATTAGCTAAATTAATCTAAATTGATTAAAGATAAATTTCTTTAAAACAAGAAACTAATCTGGGAGAAATGACCTGCGTAAAAAAGAAAACCCAAACGAAACAAAAACAAACTAAAAAACAAGGCGCCACAAATTAATAATGAATGTGTTAAGCTTTTTATTTAACCAAACACCCAGAGCCAGAGCCAAGTCGGCCGGGCAAACGAATGAATTAAATATAAAACCATTAACAAAAAGAAGAAGAAGTAGTGGGGATAAAAAGTCGTTTCAACAACACCAACACCAGTTAGAGGCTAGTTAAGATAGGTATCTGGTTTTAGTGTAAATGTAGCGCAGCCTCCAGGCAATTCCAAAAAGGGTAACTATGTAGTCGTATCAGGTATACCCCATTCTAGGGCACCTTTCTTTCTACAGCCAATTAAGGCCCTTTATTGGACTAATTTTTTTTTGTTATTATTGTCTCGTAAGGGGGAATTAAAAATAAATGAGAACTACAGCTCCGAGTAGAAGATTTAGTTTAAATATGGAGAGCGGAGTTTGAACTGAAGAGCTCCCAGGCAAATGAATAGATTCTCATCCTATTGAGATGGATGAATCGAATCAAGATTCCTCTCTGTTGAGTAGTCTGAAGTAAAAGAGCCCAGAATATAGATTAGACTACATTAGTTCTATTGGTGATTTTATTTATTGGTTCCATAGAAAATAATTTATATACAGTCGAACCTCTCAATAACGGACACTGGCGGGGGAAAGCAAAGTGGCCGCTGTTTGGAGGTGGTCGTTAGAAGGAATCTAGGCAAGTTTCATACTGAAAGAATATGGGTTTTTTTCCAAACATATATTTAAAATTGTTTATTATTAATAGATTTAAAAACGTAATAATTGCATAATTATTTAGCTATATGATATGCATCAAGTTTTTCTTAATTATCCATTGCCTTAATTAACAATTTTTATAATAATCATCACATTTATTAATAACAATAATAATTTATGGTAAAATTATCATCATAATATCATCTATTATTAGAAAAATAGAACAAAACCTTTCGGCAAGTTGACGATGGCTCGATTTGGTTTTTGCAAAATCTTCCAACACATTTATTTTCTCTTCTAGAGTTAACCACTTTCGTTTGAGAGACATATTATAGGAAAAAATAATATTGTTCGTCCAAAGTTATATTGAAAAATGATTAAAATGGTACAAGATGTATGGAGCTTATATAGGAAAATTTAGGAAAAACCAGAAAAAAAAAACAAAAACTTGAGAGGGGATAATTACTTTTTATCACCGCGTCAAACGAACTTTTAATAATAAGGTGGACGGTTGGTGGGAGGTGAAACATGTAATCCGTTCCCCAAAATCAATGTCCGCGGTCGCTATGTAGAATGTCCGTTAGATCGGAGGTTCTTTTATATAGAAAGTGTATAGGGGTAAAACGGGGAAATCCAAAAACTGTACGTAAATAGAGGTGGTCGCTAGTGAGAGTGTCCTTTATGGGAGGCTCGACTGTATTTTGATTAGGAAAGCGTCGAAACATTTTGGCGTGGCCTAGATTGATTTCATCAATTATTAATCAGGAAATCATCAAAATAAAATAAATCATTTAAATGAAACAATGGACAATATTGACTGTTGAAAGTATAATGAATATTCGTATGTTAATGAAGCTTTTGATTAGTACTAAAGCTCCTACCATTGTGATTACAAAATGGTTTGTTTTTAAATTAAAAATGTAGATGATCAGTTCATTTATTTTGCACCAACTCAGCCTGGGAGCTGGGAATGATGTAATGTTTTCAGTAAAGAGACCTAAACTACCATTCGAACCTCATTCTGGGCTTTAAAAAAGGTTTTACAAAAAAGGAGCCCCGAAAAGTTTGTTAAGAATGTGTACGAAAATAGTATTAAATACTTAAAACATGCTTGCAATGCTTTTTTAACAAAGAAGTTTTTTAACACCATATTTATAAAAAAATTTTTATTATTTAAGGCGCATCAAAGGAAACAAAGTGGTAGATTTATTGGCCCGGGAAGGCTCTGCGGGACACTTCGTTGGCCCGGAGCTCTATTTTGGGGTCTCTAAGTGTCTTAAGACTGCGGCCATTAAACTATGTGGGTGCAGATTAGGTCTCAGGAGTGGTGGCTTGCCACCACAGGGCAGAGACAGGCGAAGGTGTTCAACAAGGGCTATTCGCCAAAGCTAACTGCAGAATTAATCCGTCAAGGCCCGCGTAGGGCTATAAGGATAATTGTAGGCCTATTAACCAGGCCACTGCAGGCTTAGAAAACACATGCATCGCATGGGACTGGCAGATGATAGCCTTTGTAGGTTCTGTCAGAGAAGAGGAGGAGGAAACGGCACTGCACAACGGTGTTGTGTCAGTGTGAGGGGCTTGTCTGGCCAAGGCCCGAGAGCTTTACCCAAGAGACGTTCTCCAGAATTAAGAGTCTGATTAAACGGGCAGGTCTAGAGGGCGAGCTCTAGAGTGGTGGGAGCCACAATAGATCCAAAGGGGTCGCAGTGGTGCAGGCCTTAAAGGCCGCCCTATTAGAATCTTAAGGCGCATCAACATCTGAGGTGTTTAGCGCCCGGTCAGTACTCGTACTCTTGTTACAGACAACACAGTCCATCACCATATAGTGAACACCGTTTAGAAGCTTCTAACAAGAGATTTTTTTAAAAAATTTACGCGATCACCATACTTCCAATTATTTAGATATAAGAGAAAGTAATAAAACAATCCCAGAAAATGACAAAACTAAAACTATAAGAATTTTAAATTTTAATTAAGACATTAATAGTCCACACTCAATCTTGTAACATTTACAATACATTTTACACAATAAGTAATTTGAAATACGTAAACAAACAAAAGATATGTGATCTGTTTTGCATATAATAGTAATTAAAAAGTGTCAAATGCATAAAATCTTATTACTGCCTACTTATATATTCATTTGTCATAAGACGAAGTGAATATAAATTTATTACAATGTTTATAGCCGTGTAAACAAGGTGATAAAAACATTTAATAATGGAAAAAAGCAAACAGACAAACGGAGAGATGCCTTTAAAAAGTGTCTATTATTAAAAGAGTATGGATATAATAACAATAATAATGAGATTTACATTCTAAACGTGTATGGGGATAGAACACATTCATTCACAGTCGGTACACATTACCTCTTCACCTTAGGACACCTACAATATTTATTCATACATTACGCACAATACATTTTATTAGAGGACAAAAAACTATGTACAAACCGACAGACAAGACAGCTAATGGCAAATACTTGCGATTAGAATAATAAATAGTAATGATACTTCATTGTGAACATACATGCGCAATATAAATACATTAAAATTTATACAAACAATGAACTGACAACTGTACAACCATTAATTGTGAGTTTTGTTTGTGTGTTTAGAAAACAAACTGCCAACAATCAAGATTTACATTCAAAAAATATTTTATTATCGTATTGTTCTGTAGAATAAAATTTTTAAAGTATGATCAAACGGAAGTAAGATTTAGCTATCGTTGGCCTACAATAATAATTAATTAGAGAGTGTTTTTTAGCTATTCCCTTACTCGCAACTTCCGTTAGAAAGAAATATTACGATCAAATTACACGGGAAGTGTAACAAGTTATTGGGTTGCCGAAAAATACCATTCAAGGGTAAGTTTTGGCTGCCAATCACTTAGGGTTATTGGCCGTTAGTTCTCGTACTGAAGTAAATCTACAGCCATTTTTTTCTTAAAAGGCCATTAAATAGTACACTTAATCAATCCGGACGGACAGACCGACTGATCACTGAACATGTAATAGCCAGTAAAGATAGATGATAAATGAGACCGAATGATTTCTAGAGATATTGAAATTCAAGCTTTAATCATGACGATTGGAAGGGAGAGATTCTCTTTAGCAACGGTTAGAATTTACAGAAATTGGCAAAAAGAAAAAGAAGCTTAAAAGATATTTTGTGGTGCTAATGGGATTTACATTTTGGTATAATAAAAATAAAAAACTCTGCGTAGGAAGCCAGTCTCAAGTGCGTGGTACCTGAGTTCGATTCCCGCTCTTGACCTTGCATTTTATTTGATTTATTAATGTGAGAAATTTATGGGATTAATATTTCGCCTCGTCATTTGATTCTCTTCTTTCTTTTGTTTTTTTTTTTTTTAGCGCCAAAACCGGATGTTACACCAAAAATGGCTGTTCATAAAAGTAGGCGTAGGTTTTTTTTACGAAAAGAAAAAGGTTATAAATATTTTGCAAAAAGTTGGTACTCTTAAGTTTAAACAATATTGCATGTCATTTTTTGTGAAAATTTCTGGGAAACTAAAATATTCGTTAATTAAAATGGAACATCTGTTTGATTCGCCAAATTTTGATCCAAAATATTATAAGTTCGCTGGAAGCATCTAGGCTAAATATCAAAGTATCTCATAATTTAATATTTTAATGAAAACATAAGGGTTTGTTTGCTAGGAATGCAGTTACAGATTGTATGAAGCAGGGATAGCTAATTACACCTGCACCAAAAAAGTCGTCTCTATAAAAAGAAAAGATTAAAAAAAATGACCCTAACTGATACAGAAGTGGTGAAGCCAAATCCCTCTTGCGACCTATCTATTGTATTAGTGTTCAGGCGTTTGTAAAGTACGAGGCATATCCAGAAAGTAAGTGTACTAAGGCTCTCACGACTGGAGGGATTTTTTCTTCGACATGTTGAAGTCCTCCCGTCCGCAACGAGACCAGTTCGAGGTCAGTACGTTGAGAACTGTCGACGGGACAATTGGTTTCGAGAAAAAATGTCAATCCAATCTCCCGCCAAGTGCAAAATATGAGACGCTACAAACTCCGTGGAGATGAATTTCTCCGCTCCATTGTAACTGGAGATGAAACTTGGGTTTCGGTCCACTACACACCTGAAACCAAAAGGCAGTCTCGAACAGTGGCGTCACACCTCTTCACCCTCCGCCAAAAAGGTTCAAAACCACCACAATTTCAGCCCTAGAAAATCATGGCATCCGTGTTTTGGGACTGTCAAGGCATAATTTTAATTGAATATATGCCTCAAGGGGAGAACTGATCAACTCTGCAAGATAGAAATAGAAAAGAAATTTATTATTCTGGGACAATTGTCCCCTAAGAATAAATACAGGAACAAAAAGAGGCCTTAACAGTTTGGCCTGTGATTAAACAGAAAATAAATAAATAAATAAGTATTTACAAAAAGTGAAAATATAATAAGTGAAAATGAAAGTAAAAATAAAATAATAAAACAGCAGAAATTAGGGAAATAAATTAAAACAATTAGAATTTCGGAGGAAGCTGAATAGAAAGTAGATATCTGAATAGACGGGATTTAAAGATGGTTAGGGTAGGAGCATGGCGGACAGATGAAGGCAAGGAGTTCCAGAGAGAGGTAGCACGTATGAGGAAGGACTTGTCAAAGGATGAGGTACGGTGAGAGGGAATATAGAGATCAGATGAGCGAGATCTAGTGTTACGGGAATGGATGGAGGATTTAAACTTAAGGAGTTGAAAAATATAGGAAGGCCTTTGAGACTGGATGACTTGAAAAAGGAAAGAAGCCAAAAAATATTGGCGGCGATAGACAGGAAAAAGCCACTTCAACTCATCGTAGCAGTGCGAAATGCGAGAGTCTCTGGAAATGCTGAAAATAAATCTTATGAAGCAGTTCATGAGGCGCTTGAGCTTAGCTTCAATATCACCAGAAAGACCGCCATACACTAAACAACCATAGTCGAAATGGGGGGATATAAGAAAGGAAACTAGGAGTTGCAGTAAGATCCTAAAAAAAATTGCAGAGGGCGATTCAGTACAAGAGAAGAGGCATGCTGACAAAGGGAGGCACGACAATGCCAGACCACACACGGCCAATGCCACGAAGGAACTGCTCTCGCCTCGTTTAAATGGGATGTCCTGAACCATCCCTCGCATTCCCCTGACTTAGCACCTTCAAATTACTATCTCTTTACCTCCCTGAAGCTGCACATGGGTGGAAAAAAAGGTTTTCAACCGACTGTAACCTACAAAAATTCGGTACACTTACTTTGTGGACGTGCCTCGTATTAAATGTGCACCTTTACTATCTGAATGTTCTATAAACTTAAATAGTTGTACGTATCAAGTATGCTCTATGTGAATTATGCGAAGAACAATATGATTGTTCGAATAGTCAAGTGGGATACCCGCAGGGAGGCTAAGACTTCTCCCTAAAAGGAAACGCATCCCAATAATACTCAAGAGAACAAGAACATTTTGTGTAGAACAATAATTACAAAATTAAGACATCCTGTTAGAAAAATATAAAACAATAGAACAGCGAATAACAAATGAAGAAGAACAATAAATTGTTATTTCGTAGAGAAAAGTTCACAGAATAAAATTAAGGTCCCCCTAAAATCGATTAAACTATTTGTAAAATACCTTTGTCACATAATTCTTTAATCTCCAAGGGAATCATTGCTCGGCAAAAGGGACTTACAATGCAGAGAAGTTGGTGATTCTATTCCCAGTAAGCCAAGTTTAACCTACTCCTGTTCCTCTATAGCGCCCAAGTTCTATTTATGTAGATTTCATTCATGTACGCAAACCCCAGACCGTTTTCTTCTTTAATCGATAGTAAAAAAAAGGGAAACCTTTTTTAAACAAACATGTGCCAAGTAAAAAAAAAGTCTTGTTTGTAAAATAAAAAATAACAAAAAGTTAAAAATAATTTCAAACGTCATTTCCTGTTTTATCAACAAATAAATTCAATTACATATATAAAAAATTAAACCATTTTTAACTAATTACAATAATACAAAATGGCATTACTATCTTTCGCCGTAAATTATTTCGTTCAACGCTTTTATAATTTCACGCTAAATGAACGAACGAATGTAAATGCAGACCCATTATTTATAGCTTGTACAGCGGTGAAAATTTTTTTTAGGCATTTATCCAAGTGTATCATCGCACAAATCCATCTCAACTGGCCTTTTTTTCTTTTTTAATTCCATTCCATTAAATACGTGCCTGAAATGGCTTAGCGTGGCCATATTTAATGAAATTTTTTTTAGGCATTTATCCAAGTGTATCATCGCACAAATCCATCTCAACTGGCCTTTTTTTCTTTTTTAATTCCATTCCATTAAATACGTGCCTGAAATGGCTTAGCGTGGCCATATTTAATGAAATTTTTTTTAGGCATTTATCCAAGTGTATCATCGCACAAATCCATCTCAACTGGCCTTTTTTTCTTTTTTAATTCCATTCCATTAAATACGTGCCTGAAATGGCTTAGCGTGGCCATATTTAATGAAATTTTTTTTAGGCATTTATCCAAGTGTATCATCGCACAAATCCATCTCAACTGGCCTTTTTTTCTTTTTTAATTCCATTCCATTAAATACGTGCCTGAAATGGCTTAGCGTGGCCATATTTAATGAAATTTTTTTTAGGCATTTATCCAAGTGTATCATCGCACAAATCCATCTCAACTGGCCTTTTTTTCTTTTTTAATTCCATTCCATTAAATACGTGCCTGAAATGGCTTAGCGTGGCCATATTTAATGAAATTTTTTTTAGGCATTTATCCAAGTGTATCATCGCACAAATCCATCTCAACTGGCCTTTTTTTCTTTTTTAATTCCATTCCATTAAATACGTGCCTGAAATGGCTTAGCGTGGCCATATTTAATGAAATTTTTTTTAGGCATTTATCCAAGTGTATCATCGCACAAATCCATCTCAACTGGCCTTTTTTTCTTTTTTAATTCCATTCCATTAAATACGTGCCTGAAATGGCTTAGCGTGGCCATATTTAATGAAATTTTTTTTAGGCATTTATCCAAGTGTATCATCGCACAAATCCATCTCAACTGGCCTTTTTTTCTTTTTTAATTCCATTCCATTAAATACGTGCCTGAAATGGCTTAGCGTGGCCATATTTAATGAAATTTTTTTTAGGCATTTATCCAAGTGTATCATCGCACAAATCCATCTCAACTGGCCTTTTTTTCTTTTTTAATTCCATTCCATTAAATACGTGCCTGAAATGGCTTAGCGTGGCCATATTTAATGAAATTTTTTTTAGGCATTTATCCAAGTGTATCATCGCACAAATCCATCTCAACTGGCCTTTTTTTCTTTTTTAATTCCATTCCATTAAATACGTGCCTGAAATGGCTTAGCGTGGCCATATTTAATGAAATTTTTTTTAGGCATTTATCCAAGTGTATCATCGCACAAATCCATCTCAACTGGCCTTTTTTTCTTTTTTAATTCCATTCCATTAAATACGTGCCTGAAATGGCTTAGCGTGGCCATATTTAATGAAATTTTTTTTAGGCATTTATCCAAGTGTATCATCGCACAAATCCATCTCAACTGGCCTTTTTTTCTTTTTTAATTCCATTCCATTAAATACGTGCCTGAAATGGCTTAGCGTGGCCATATTTAATGAAATTTTTTTTAGGCATTTATCCAAGTGTATCATCGCACAAATCCATCTCAACTGGCCTTTTTTTCTTTTTTAATTCCATTCCATTAAATACGTGCCTGAAATGGCTTAGCGTGGCCATATTTAATGAAATTTTTAGAGAACACCGTTTTATTACATTTTATTTAAAACTGGATAGGAAGGAAGTCAGATGGAAATATACTGTAATAAAATTATTAATAAGTATGTATATATAGTTTTCGTGACCGCAAATTGTTAAACTTAGGATGGAAGATTTGCGAGGAATCGGTCAAATAAATACAATAATGCACTTTTGCAGCTTTTTCAGCATGAACTGTGTCTTGAAAGGTGCCCCCTAAGACTCGCAGGCCAGGTTAGCCAGGAGGTTATCAACTGCTCTCTGTGTCTGAGGAGGCACCTTTAAAGGCACAGTACATGCTTCA
The DNA here is from genome assembly GCF_049639745.1 of Rhodnius prolixus. NCBI lineage: Eukaryota > Metazoa > Arthropoda > Insecta > Hemiptera > Reduviidae > Rhodnius > Rhodnius prolixus. The sequence goes on along the minus strand of NW_027411583.1, from coordinate 3,319,948 downwards.
CAAGTTGAGTAAAGTGCATTATTTGATAAATTAAGGAATAAGTTTGATCCTTTTTAAATGAAAGATATTGATCAATTAAATATGTGGCAGGAGGTTTCCAATTTTTTGGGGGGTAATTAAACGCAACTCTCCCAAAATTACCAAATAATTATTAAACCTTCTTGTTTGTAACAGATATAAAATTAATTTTTAGCCATTTTGTGTATGCTTGAGAACATCTAAAGCTCTTAACATTTGATTTTTCTTAGAAAACTACCTGGAAAACTACTTTTTTCCCGATATTAAGAAAAATACTAGCTTTACTGCCTTAACAATATTTTTAGTAGAAAGGGGATGAAAAAATACATAGAAATGACCTATCGCGTGCTCTTCTTTCTCTTTGATAACAAGTTAAAAAAATTGAAATATAATTAAAAATACCAGATTTTGAAATGGCCTAGCACCTTTAATTTTGAAGATATCGAATTGCGGTTTCCGGTTACTTTCATTACTTTTTATACTCTTTAAAACTGTGTATATGAAAATGGGGGTCAACTGCGAACCCTCACTTTTGGTCGCGCGTCAGCCGCGTATGCGGGCAGGAATCTAAAATCAAGTCACATATTCTGAAACTAGAGGTGACAGGCAACAAATTTTTCCTCTACCATTTTTCGCTCAGGACAACCGTTTAAGCATGAAATGCATATGAGCCGTCTTAAAATGAACACCCTGTATATACAGATATAGCGGGACTTTCACGGGAATTTTGGTAATGACAATGGGACAGATACAATAGACTAGTTACAACAAAAGAGTAAATACAATAAATATTGGGAAATTTCTTTAAAGAACAAAAACCGTTAAACACAAAACACAGGAGAAACCAAATAACCCTTATGCACTAAATAACAAATAACCAAAAGATTTGAAGTAAATGTTTAAAAAACCCAGCAATAATTATGTACAAAATTTGGATATCTATTTATTTTTTAATGACAAAATTGTAGCAGTTGGCCAAATTCGACGTGTCTGTCCTAAAGTTAACTGTGTTGTTCTGTTTTACTAGGTGGCACATTTCAAGAAAATTTCGCTTATACTGTTTGTATTGTTTAAAGAAATTTCCCAATATTTATTGTATTTACTCTTTTGTTGTAACTAGTCTATTGTATCTGTAATTGCAATTGTAATTACCAAAATTCCCGTGAAAGTCCCGCTATATCTGTATATATATACTTGCTTCTCCATTTCTGGCTCTTAGTTTCTGTAACTCAACCAATCCGCATAGCCACGTAAGTTTCAATAATTATAAAGAATTTATTGTATTTTACTGTTTATTTTTGTATTACTGATTTTTACTGTTTTTTCTATGTTACTGACTATGTAAATTGTTTTGTATTTGTAATATCCAGGCCCTGAAGAGGACAATATATTTGTCGAAACGTTGGCAAAAAGACGAGTTGTTTTATTTGACCGATTCCTCGCAAATCTTCCATCCTAAAATTATTAATAAGGGAAAATTCTTGTGGGTGAAACAAATAAGGTTATGCACATAATTCTGGGGCAATCTCGAAGCTTTATAGTGACTGGATTAACAAAAAAAAAATTAAGGCTCAGTGAAATAGTAGAGGCTCTGAACGGAACTGAAGTGGTTGCTGACAGGAAAACAACAGTTTAAAAGTATACTGCATATCCAGCCAGGAAATAGTTTCATGTTAGTGAGGATTGGTGTGCAGAATCAATGTGAACACACCAGCCCAACCAATCGAAGACCAAAGGGTGACTAGAGTTTGGGTGGAAGGTAATTAGCAATTACAATGTCAAACATTAAACCTCACTTTGAGCATAAACTAATCTAAAATCTAAATCTACCCAACTAACTGTAGGACAATGAGAAGATTATAAGCAATAACAATGATTATAAAAATAAATTATGTGATGAATTTATTTAGCGCCTTTATTGGAGTTCTTCAAAACCTCTAAATATACAGGGTGATCCATTTAAAACGCACCAATCGCTAATAAATAACTACATTTTATTAAAAAGAAGTATTATGATGTATTAAGTATTATGAATAACTGCATACGCGAGATTCGAACTGCGGATCTTCCACTTACAAAGTAACACTCTTGACCATTAGACCAACACCCTGGCTAGATATTCTTACCGCAATCATAGGTCATGAAGTCTTGCATACAGGGTATATTAAAATGCTGTGTTGGTTGTTTTCATTTTTGATGATAAAACAAATTTATTCTGACTCACCCATAACCATTACATTGCACATTTTTAAAATCTTCATTTTTTTTTTTTTTTGGCGCATCAACAGCTGAGGTTATTAGCGCCCGGAGCTTTTTCCAGTGCACTGCCGGCCTCCGGACAGTGTTCTCTCGTTACAGACAACACTGTCCATCACCGGACAGTGAGCTGTAAGAAGCTCCTAGGAAGAGAAAATCTAAGGGTCAGCTGCTGGATTCGAACCCGGGACCTCCGCGTGGGAGTCCAGTATGCTAACCATATAGCTAATCCCTTCCCTTATTATTATTATTATTATTATTTTTGTTCTTTGCGTCGCAAATAACATTTTTTGCACAGTCAGAGGACCTCCTAAAACGTGTATTTCTGGTGGAAAATTAATATCGAAAACCGTTCACGAATAGAAAAAAATTGTAACTTTGATCTTAAATAACTCAATTAATATTAAGGATATTGAAACAGGGTTAACGTCATTATTCACAGTTTTTTTATGTAGTTTTCATAATCATTGTCAAAACTAGTGATCCTTATGGAACATCAATCGGGTTATTGGCCGTAACTCTGCCAAAAATTAAGATACAGCATCGGGGGTGGAAAATTTGAAAACTAGACCAAAAAAAAACATATAGTTTACTTCGTGGGTTTTTTCGAAATTCCGCTTTCCTAAAAAGTTATTAGCGATTGGTGCGTTTTAAATGGATCACCCTGTACGAGTATATGTAATTAAAGAGCAGGGCAAATTAGCTAGTTACTAAGTCGATGGTTGTGAACGTAGTCTACTCTCTATTTAGAAATTATGCAAAAAAAAAATAGAAAATAAAATATAATTTACGTAAGAGGACTTTCGACTGAGGAATTTCGATCGCTAAAGTAATGATATATTTTCCAAAAACCACTTTTATGAACTCCTGAGACTTCAAAGTAGACATTTCCTATTAAAATTAAAAAAAAAAAAAAACACCAACACTTCTTTTTATTTAGAAGTAAAAGAAAATCAACATTTAATTTGGACATACGACAATTTTTGTTTGTCCCACAGAAAAGAAGAATTAACGAACATAAACAGTACTGTAATGACAAGAAGAGCCTTCCTATATGTGGAAAGGTTTAAATTTAAGTGTTAATTGGTGCCAGTTTGTCATTTACTAGTCAGTCCATCAGTGGGACTTGGCAGGCTTTGCTCCCTAATGTCTAAATTAGGAGTATGTTTAGTTAAGGAAGATCTGCAGCAGCGGACCGCCCTAAAGATATACATTCATTATACACATACTCACCCACGCCCGAACATATTAAACTGTTGCTTCTCTTTAAACATCATTTTCTAGTCTCTCTCTCTTCTCGGTGCATTCCCTCCGTCTATCTCCCTTATAACAACCATAAACTCGCTAAGAGAGTGGCCTGTGTTTGTTAATGGGGGAATGAGTTGGGGATTTTAATAAGAACCGTGAAAACATTCTAAAACATAACCTGCCTTCACTGGCCATTTCTAAATAACCTCACTACTGCTTAACTGTACTTTTCGCCCAGCAGTTATTTTTTTAAGATTCCATTCATAGTTTATGCTTATACAATTTTGAAACTAAAAAGCTATAAACTTTGGATACGGTAAATCAGACAAAAAAAAAGAAAATGTTTAAGGTGAATTAAGGGGAAAATATCGATAGAATTGATTGTAAACAAACTCTGAAATTTTGAAAGCATAATGAGTTGGCGCACTGTCGTTGTGAAAGAAATCAAGACTGCATCCCCAAATGTTAAGATTTCTACCTAACTCAACATTTCATTAAGCTTATTAAACCATTAGCATTCACATCACAACCACTGTGACCTATATCTAGGGTTGCCAACTCTATAAAGTTCCAAAAAAGGACACCCAAAAAATATTAGGTACATTCAGAGCCGTCGACAGGATTTTGAGGCCCGGGAATATACAGGGTGTTCCGTATAAGACTACCGTTATTTCGGGAAGCGATTCTGGGCATCATTTGCAACAAAAAATTCCATATAAACTATGGCTCGATTCGGCTCCGTTTTGTAGATATTTTTAATTTTATGTTTTTTCAAGGTACCACTACTTTTTAGCAAACAGTTGTCTATATTTCTCAAACTATTATAGCTGCAGCAATTCCAATTAGCTCATTAGAAAGAAGGTTAAATTTCCTTTTAAATAAGCTAATTTATATTTCAAAATAATAATATTAAGTATTTCACTTTGTGGTCCAAACATAAGAAATAGCAAGTTTCTAATTTTGTCCAAAACCTTTGACTTCATTTTTCTCAAAAATATTATATAAGATTTAAACGTGCACTATTCATGAAAAACATCTAGATACAATCACCTCTCGAAAGGTATACAATGCATAGAGGTTATTTTAGAAATTGATGCAGAAATCTCTGATTAATTGCAAAAAAGTAGGCCTCAAAACAGCGTCGGCATTATAAAAGGAATTAAACTTCCATAAGAACATAATTAATCAGAATCATCAAATCAAGTACCATTTTTTGCATTTTGTTCATCGTTACATCAATAACCTGTTGATCTATTCAGTTCAGTTAGAACAGAAAAACAACTCGCCAAATGAAGAAGTCTCAAAAGTCAGAACTTAAATCAAAAATACAATAAACTAAATTAGATTTGTGTGAATAATATCTGAAAAAAGGACAAGGACAACCAGGTGTTAAAAAAGGACTGTCCTTTCCAAAAAAGGGCAGTTGACAACCCTACTATATCTCATCACCGGTTTCAATCCTACCAAGGTCCAATTGTGAATAATGTGATACAAAAATCTTAGAACATATAGATGCGTTTATTCTTCCAGTCATTAGTCACCATTAACCGTGCAATAAACGTTACCAAAATATAAAACACACCAAATTAAACGAGCTTGAGAAACCTCACCTGTTCAACATGGTCATCAATTGTGGATGCTGATGATCTCCTAGTGTTGCCATTAAGAACTCCTAACCTCTTTTGTTGCGCATTTACTGTACCCATTTCTTTCCAAACTCATCACATTTTTCCCCATTTTAAGTCATGCACAATATTTTACAAGTTTTCCTACCCAGTTTAATACAATATCTTACACAAGAACGCTACACAAAGAAACTGCTCATGATAAAAAATTGGCCAAGAATAATTATCATGATCTGATCAGTTTCAAATGAGGTTAACAATAACTGGAGGTTATTGGTGAGGTTTGGCGCTTCAATAGCATCTAGCGGGTATTTTCAGAACTACTGATCACCTACAGAGAATAATAGATCTTTTAAGTCTTCATTTACCTAAACTAAAGTCAATTATTGCTAATTGAAAAAGTATTTCATGATTTCAAGTTTTTACACTAGTTAACAAAAAATTTAAAGTAAAAATAAATAATTACGAGCATATTTTGTATCGTTAAAAACTCAAATATGAATCCGCCCATTTTAGATAATTTTCTGTTAACAATATTTGCGTAGGTTGAAAAGAAATCTAAGAATTTGAAGTAAAGTAAAAATATGTTCGTCATATAGCCTGACGACAACTTCGACTACATATCTAATTAAGAAAAGGAAATGATGGCAAATCGAGAATACAAGAATATATTGACAGATGAAATTATTGACCTGGAAATCCATCCATAATCCGCCACTTTATCAACAAGTTGGATAAAATGATCGGTATTGCGATGCCCATTTTTCATCCTAATGTTTTCTAACTAGCCAGGATAGCACTTGAACTGGCCTAGCTTCAGTGATTGAATTAAAATTGAATATTGTGTTTTAAGACTAGCAAGCTACAAGGAATAAAACTGCGAGCCACAAACGGTTTGGATTCGACCGATAAAGACAATAGTAAACATTATTGTAAAGAAAATTATTGTACTTGAAAAAACTGATTCAACCATGGTGAAGAACAAAAGCAGTGATCAGTATCCAACGGACGGCCATTTTAGTGCAATCTTATTTTTTACCATCTACGTTAAAAGCACTGTTTAAAGAGAAGAAGAAGAAGAAGAAGAATTATTTATTATAATAGAGATATACATAGAATAAATATTAAAGAAGTATAAATGTATAATACATTACAACCTTCTTAACTGAGTAACAAAGAGAAAAGTTAGGTGAGGAGGATTGGAATGCAGGGAAAAAGGAGGAAAAACCTGCAGCTAGTGTACAGAATTAGAGTAGGATATGTTTTAGTCTTCTGTGTCTGTATGTTGTAGAAGGATCTGTAGGAGGCTATGTCGCGGCATAGTGGATTGGGATGGCCGTCTAGGATGGAAAGGAGTTTGAGCAGACGATTTTGGATGAAGGAGTGTACCAGAGGATAATGGACGCAATCTCTGTGGAGTGAGTCAATTCTAGTGCGTCGTGGAGAGTATGAGAAATTTGTTCTGGGTTATCTGAAGTTGCTTGATGTTGCTACTACAAGTCCAGGCTCCGAGGCGGAGCAGGCGTAGAGCAACATCGGTCTAATGACTACTTTGTAAAGGAGGGGTTCGTTAGTCACAGTCATTTTGGAGTCACGTGAGTGTTTAAAGAGAATAAGTTAATCGAACTTAACACAACTGGATTTCAAGATATTTTTAACGTGATCGGCACTAAGATTTTGTATTAACTGTTTAATGTTTAGAAAGCTACTTAGTTTTAAGGATGATTAAAGACCAAACAAAGCTAACAGACGATAATAATAATAATGTGATTTTCATTTTGGTTTTTCTGAACATTTTAGAGAAAGAAGAAACAGATTTAGAAAGTTAGGCGTTTTTCTAAACCTTCATTTTGTAAGTGGTTACAATTGTAGAATCTCTGAAACGTCATTTTGGTGGGAAGGAAAATGAAAAGTAATCAATACATTATTAATATTATTTTTTTAAAGATAAGAATTAAACTTTCCCTTGTTCCATCCAAATATTAAAGATTCCAAGGTGCCTTAGTAATTATAAAGTTAAATTCTAAGTAAAGAAAAGGGATGAAGACGAATTTAGAACTTAACAGGGAAGTTACTTTGCTCTGCTCATGCCCAAGTAAACGATAGCATGCATACGAAGAAGTTGAGACTTCTAACAACCTGTAAGTTCTATTCGTAGGTATTAGCAACAAAGTGTACAGTCAGGTGTTTTTTACTTTTGTCTTTTGCTAAGATCTAAAACCTTTTCCTGAGTAAGGCAAGCACATCAAAGAATTTTATTATAGTCACAGTGTATGTGTGTGACTAGCATTGGATAGAACTCGTTAAACACTGGCAACACAAAAACTGTGTCTATGTGAAAGACACAAGACCATGTAATGCCGGCTTAAAGAACAAACTACTGAAACACAAACCTTTACAACTTGTATAATATAAATGTCGCTTTACCTTTTGGTAACGTTCCTTTCAGATTGTATCTCTTATCTATGGCGTTCGTAGGATTTCAACATTAAATACAAAGTACCCTAGAACTTACAACTTAGCAATCAGATATGAGCTACACATTACCTTCTTTAAGGTTGCAATACTAAGACGATTAGCATGCGTGCGCATTCAACTTTCGCCTGAAGACCATACGGCAGAAAGTTATCTCCCGTTTGAATTTAATTAATATTAATGTAAGAGTTAAGTAATCTGTAGAAAATTAGGCTACATTATTAAGCTACATTACTGAAGATGAAAGGAATGGCTATAAGATCTAAATGCTTATAGTTCATTAATCTAAATGGAAGAAATAGTTTTCTATTAAATCGATAAAACTAAATAAGAATTCTATAAAGTTGATAAAATGACAGCGTGGAAATTTTACATTATTCAATATTTTTTTAGGCTTAAGTACGATTGCAAATCAATTAAGATGGAGCAGATTTCTAATAATCCATAAAAAGTAATAAATTATTTGCAATAGTTGCAGACGCTCCGAGGGATGAAATTCATTTTTTATTCTGTGTTAGAAGAATGATTTAGTTTGGCTACGAATGTTCTAGATCAGGGGTGAGCAACCTTTTTAATCAATGGGCCAATTTAAATTTAAATTTTTTTTTGCGGGCCGCACATAGATTAACTCTTACTAATAATTTACGAAACGTCCGTATTGCATGTTTGAACAAGTCACCGACAAGTGTGTATCTCGTCACAAAAAAATCGCGCAGACGCGGCGCGTTCGTATTGCATGTTTAAAAACGTCGTCGACAAGTAACTCGCCATAAAAAAATATTTCGGTTTAGTATGTACTACCATTTTATTATAATTAATTTTATAACAATATATTGATGGGAGAAAGTGGATAAAATAAATTCAATTTTAGAAATGCTTGGCGGGCCGCGTGTTGCTCATCCCTGTTCTAGATGTAATGGAAAAAATAGACAGTAGACTACTAACTGTAGTGTAGGCAAGTTAGGGCTGTTAACGTAAGTGTAGTTCGTGTTGTTAGGCTGGGATATCCAAGAGGATAGTTCCAGCTGAGGATTCTTTAAATAAAGCTACATTACTTCCTTCTAATAGAGATTTTATCGATAATTAATCGTTAAAATGTTTAAAATTAGAAATATATATCTAAATATCAAGGATAGTGAGGAATGCAAGGGTCCAGACTAGGAGGTCTCCAAAACAAAAACGTTTGTGAAAGGAATTAAGCAGACAGGCCCGAAATTTCTTCTCTCCTGGAGTACGCCTCAAGTTTTGGCAGAAGAAAAAAAAAATGAAGCTATAGGCAACGACCTGGAAACAGCTTCGCAGGCAGCAACTGGCAAGTCTACAGTTCAAATAGAAGAGATAATTACTGGTTACCGCTTGGATCTTGAATCGAGGAAACCACAATTGCCTAGATATAGATGCCAGAATCTGACAGAAATCAAAAACTTTATCTAATTCAAACTGTGAACAGAGGTATCCTAGAGATGAAGGAAATAACACTGTCGGAGACTATCGTTCAAAGAGACCCATCTCACAACCCAAAACTGGTTGCGCTTAAGCATGAATCAGTCGTATAGGGTAGTGATGCAGCTGACATGACATATCTCTTCCCATTAGGTTTTTTTTTTTGGCACCAATTACTTTTATGACCTGACCGGACATTGAAAGAGATAACGTGTCACACGAAAAAACAAGATGAGAAATTTATTAAATTGTATTACAAGAAATTGAATGGTAGATTTGCCAAGTACCAAGCAACGGTTAAAAAACAAAAGAAAAAGGAGTTTTGTTCATTCCATAAGATAACAAGGACTGTCACTGTTTAAGTTGAGGAGACAGGAACCATTAGGTTCAGTTATTCGGAAAAGGTATACTCTCAAAGAAGTTCTGAGGATATCCTTTGATAATGTTGGCAGATCGGAAGTCGGATCGGCTTCTAGAGGGGCCCTTATAGTTCTTGTTAGGCATTAATTAAAATCTAGAGAAATGCAGGGTTATTAGCTCTTTAAGCAGTTTAATATAAACAGTAAAAATATTTTTTATAAAACTTAGCCTTAGCCTTTTAGTTTTTAAATACTGGCAAAACTCTCAAAATAGTTTGGTTTCAATATAGGATAGAATAGATTTTCAGGATAGTGCATTCAAGTTTCAAAAAAGTGTTTATCTCCTGGAATTTATAAAGTAAAAGTAATAGTAAGCAGTGGGAGGAGTACACTGGTTTGGGAAGTTGATAATTGGTTATGTCCTTATATCCAAAGCCAGATTATTGGCGGGAAGATAGGTTTTAACGTTTCTAGTGAACTCTAACAGTCGGTGGTATCTATTGAATTGACATGGCAATGAAAAAGAGTGGAAGAGTGGATAAAAAGAGAAAGAATTGTTTGCTATTTAAGGTTACAGTGCTCTTTTATTTACAGAGTGGATTCAGAATTGTAAATAGAGACAAAGTAAACTTAAACTGTCATCTGGTGTTTGCTTAACCAAATAAACAGTAATGGAAGAAGAATCCGGGCTATGTTTTAAATGTGCTCAATTTTAAACAAAAGCCAAGTATTTTCCAAGAAGTGAATGAAAAGCAAGCTGAAAAGGTTAGTTAACTTAAACATGTGTATTGAATACAAAAAAGAGCATTCAGTTTTCGTTTGAAAGACATGATTGCTTTGTAGAAACACTATTCACAATTAATTGACAGTTTCCTATGCAACTAATCATCTCCATTGTTTTCATGTTTATAAAGGTAATGTTAACATTATTTTGCAATGTTTAATTAAAATTAGCATAGTGCAAAAGGAAAACAAAAATTCCAAACTTACTTCCAACAGGGTTCCTTTCGAAAAGTAGTTGCACAAGTTGGTGAATACACCTTGCACTAACACTACCGAATCCACAATGCACTGAAATTATAAAGGATTTCTATAGTGTAAGTATACATATTTTTCACATTACATTATATTGTTTATAATCAAAAGTTAGGGAAATGTTTATTTGTTTAAAAGAACTTATTCAAATTAATGTAGGTTTAAATTGTTTTTAAGTGTACAAAGATGGTTGTAAATTCAGAAAATTCAATTTTAGAAATATTTTTGCCAACATACTTTTTTAATTAATAAAATACTGTATGATGGTAAACTGGGAAAACTAAATTACATATTTCAGCTTTAATTAGTTAAGCAAATAAAATATCCAGGTATGATTATATTAAGTTTTTCTTCTCTCAACTAAATTAATGCCCCTAGATGTGAGCTAATTAACATGTGTACCGTTAATACTTGAATCTCCTGTTCAATTATAATGATGTAAAATCTTAATTCATAATTAGCTAAAATTTCATTTCAAAATTGTGTAAACCTAATTTCAACTAAATTCAAATTCTTATTAAAATGATTTTAATATAATCAGTGGCTAAAAAGAGTTTAATTTATTGACTTAGATTACAGCTTTGTTAAGTTATTTTTTTAAAAAGTTGATGAAATGTTAAATCTTAGTAATTCAACGCCATTTTTATGTTTCAAGTAGTCATGAATTTGTACTTCATTTATTACAGTAATCCATCGTGAAAACTAAGTAAATCTTACACAAATACAAAATTCATGACTTTATGATTGAATTAGTTACAGTTTATTTGCTTTAATAAATGTATAATTTACCTTAATAAGTAATTAATAAATTGACACAAATCTGGCATTCGAGTTCATTGCACGGCCATCACATAGACTGGGCCTGAAGGGGGCTTACCTTGCCAAAGATTTTTTTCTTTCAATTTTTTGATGAAAATTAAATTAATAAAATTATCATTGTTTCATTAATTTTAAGTAATTTTGCTGACTTTAAATTTCTTCTTTTTTTAAAATTTTGATTGATCAAAGTTTTAACTTGTTAATAACGACCGACATTAAATTATTAAAAGTTTAAATACCCTAAATTAAAAATGGTTTTATCAATATCAACTTTTGTAAAATAAATATAATACATTTAAATTAAAATATAATTTTCGAATTTAATCCAAAAATATTTTTCAGTGATTCATTACGTCATCTCATCATCTTGCCATTTGCAGATTCGTGAGTGATCCATTTTTTTTGTGATGTGATATGCTTTTAAGTTATTTTAAATTGTGAAACAAAAGTAGTGGAAAAAAAACAAAAGTGAAACTTTTCATAGATTTATAAACGAAATTATGTTTGTTTAAAGTTCATTAAAATAAGCAAATTGCTAGATAATTTGCAAGTGAATGGTATGTAAAAATTTCAAATTTTTAAAGCTTATATTTGACCACATATTAATGTTAATTAATTTTATTAAATTATGATTATTGATCTTTATGTAGTCAACAACATTCATCAATTTACGGATTGTTTTTTTACGTTTCGCCAATTCTTGTTCTGAAGAAGAATAATGTGTACTATTTCTTTAACCATCTGCAATTTTGAAGCATCCATTACCACATAGTTTTCACAAAGAGTTTAATGCATTTTAAACCTTTTTGAATTTCTCGTTAGTATTTTTCTCTGCAATAATAAATTAGGATTAATGTTGGAAATTTCCTACAGATTGAGTTCTTTTGTTGCAATGCCAAGTGAAATCAGAATCATTTTGAAACTGATAATGAATGAAGTACTATGAGTTGATAGATTTGATTTTGCTGTAGATCTATATTTGTCAATGCTTTCAGACATTTGTCTGCTTTAAAATTGTAGAAACAAAGAAATTGCAGTTTATTGTGACCTCGAATTTGATGTAGCATCAGTATTAATTATAAGGTTATTCCAAGGGATCCAAAACTTGCGGAGCTGCATCATCTTCATTCTTGTTCTATTTCAAAGTAATATATTTTTGCAGCCTATAATAAATAATTATGTCGTAATCTATATTATATAACTATTTTTAAAATAAACTTTTAATGATAATATAAATATAGTTATTAGTAACTATATTTTATTTCAATAATAAAGGTATTCTGGATTAGGTGCTTATTCGATAGATAACGGGTGCCCTCACTTTATGTTTTTTGCTAAGGTAAAGTAAATTCAGTTATAATTTTTCTTTTAGAATTTATTATTAAAACAGAAGATAAATTTCAGTTTTATTAGTTTCATTTTATACCTTAAATGGAGTTAATGAACATTAATTCGTGTTGTTTCTGCTTCACTTAATTTTCCATACATCTTCTTTAGTTTACTCATATTTCTTTGTGTGAATAACATTTTGCAGATTATATAATGGATGTAGATAATGGTTTTAATGGAGCTCAAAGTAATATCATTAAAATAATACCTTCTCAAATTGTTAGGGAACATTGACCTAGGAAAATATATGTATGTCTTTTCCCCAACTTCTGTATCACAATTTTGACACTTAGCACAAATCGTCCTTCCTATTTTGTAGACAGAAAAAAAACCTTCCAAAACTCTATGTAAAACCTTTTTAAGGAGAAATAAGTTATTAGTTGGATTAGTAACTGAACTTGTGATTGGAATTCCAAGACATTCATGCACATAACTGTCACTAAGTTATAACTTGTAACTTTTCTTATTTCGTTATCAACCTTTTTTTTGGTGTTTCTAAATGTGCCTCATATGTGCTGCGGTTATAATGTAAAGTCAATTCTCAGTCGTTACAAATGAGATTCTGGAAAATACCATTTATTTACCCAACAAGACTTTAAGGTTATCACTAATCTTACTGATTGCTATCTAGAGGACGTAGTGATTAATGTATGAATAAAAATGGTTTAAGATATCGGTGCGTATGATGTTTCATTCTATCGAATGTACATTAAAAGTGAAATAGATTCCAGTATTGTTATATACGCTTTTAGAAAAGACAGAAAATGTTTTGCAGTACAGTTTTAAATAGGTTCCAAAATCCTCGCGTCCAATTCTTATAAACCAAAGAATTCACAAAGTCGACAGAATCTGTTACCTTGACCTTTTACTTTACTAAAGACTCACCTTGAATGCGTTTTACTAGAAAGAAGAAAAAAAACTTAGCATTAACCTTCTCTATGAACTTTTCTTAAGACTTTTCGACGACGCTAAAACTTCTCTAAAACGAAATAAGTCTACTATGTCTAGTAGTTTTACTGGAATTATAGAGCACTACCCTATAATAGTCATCGAATCGAAAGCGTTCCTTTATAATGATCTCTATACTTTCCTTCATCCGCGATCTAGCGAAATTCCGTTCTTATCCTCCCTTAGAAGCCCATCCTTATGCGCTAATCGAATCTCTTCAATCTGATATCTGATATTCTAGGTAACCTAACAAGGCAGGCGTGTGAAGCGAAGATGGCCTATAGATCTTTAAGCTTTCAAAATAAATAAGTTTGTGTAGTGTCACCTGTGGGTGTGACTTCTCCAAATCGCCAAACTTGTTACAGTTACTTTTTAACGTATTCACTTATTACACTACTTATATGTATTTGCAATATTCAATAAAGTAGAAACTAAAGCATTAAATCTTTGAATTTATTTATGCAATCGCTCGCTGCATATAGCAACACTCTGAATTGCTCAAAAGGTTGTGCTCTTCAGGATAAAAGAAGAGAGTATTAGGAATGAAGTTTACTTAAACATTTTAGGAGCTAATTCGTAAGGAGTTTTAAGGACATCATCTACCTCTCTAGCTTATAATGGAGCAAGATCTAATGTGCATTTTCTAGGAGTTACAAAAATTATTCTTTGGCGTATTTACATAATTGTCTTTTTCTTTTCCTACATGATTCATCGTCTCTTATTACCCATTCAGTTTCAATAAATGTGCTTACCCCTTTCATGGATCCATACTTGTAGTAGAACTTAGCCAACCAAGACTTAATAATGCAAACCAATTATCATTTGAATAGTATGAATAATTTTTAAAGAACTTTTCAGTTAGTTGTAAAAGGACTTGGGAGTTCTATGTTTCCTCTAGTTAGAGAATGAAGCCGTCTAAGATCTTCCTTCCTTTCTTTTCCATTTACAAACTCTATTCATATTCATGTACTATGGTATAATTACCTCCCTTTATACTTATACTGAGTTAACCGTTCATTTTGTTGACCTACTTAATTTGAAACCTTTTATGAAAGAAGGGTGGCCAATAAAGAGATTGGTAGTTTCAGATATCCGAGATATTATAAATTCAATAGGTTCTAACCATATTTTGGCTTGTCTATAGTATATCTATCAGGTCCAGTTTCCTGATTTACTTTAATAAAAGGGAAAGGTTTTGAAAACCAAAGCGTTTTGGGTTTTGTGGTAAACTGGACTGATGGAATCCAGAGAGGGCTTATTAAAATTTAAGGAAGGCTAAAAGGGAGTTTGTGAAGGGAACAACAGGATGGTGGTAAACTAGTTCAGTTTTCCTAAACCAATAAGACCTAATGAGATACTTAGTGTTTCTAGGGCTGGCCTTATATACTATATAAGAAAACTCTCTTAGCTCAGCTGCTTTAATTAAAGATCTATTGTTGAGTTTTCTTTTCAATCGCTTCTTCTTTGACCATTGAAATTAGTTTTTCTGCTGATTTCAAGTGTTGAAATTTAGTGATAGGAATTTTGAGATTCTTAAGACTGTTTATAGTCAAATTTGAAAATAATACTTTGTTTGATTGATTGATGAGATTGCTCAAAGCTACACGCACGTCATCATTTGCTTTTTTAGTCGGCTCCTGGACTTGTTTTTAGGCGCTCGACGTCCCACTTACCGCACTGTCGCCGCACACGCGGCCGCATGTCAAATAAATATATTATTATTTTAAAAATGTTAGAATAGAAATAGAAAAGAAATTTATTATTCTGGGCCAATTGTCCCCTAAGAATAAATACAGGTACAAATAGAGGCCTTAATAGTTTGGCCTGTGATTAAAAAAAAATATATAAATAAATATTTACAAAAAGTGATAATAAAAATAACAGCAGAAATTAAGGAAATAAGTTAAAACAATTAGAATTTCGGAGGAAGCTGAATAGAAAGGAGATTTAAAGATAGAAAGGGTAGGAGCATGGCGGACAGATGATGGTAAGGAGTTCCAGAGAGAGGTAGCACGTTTTAGGAAGGATTTGTCAAAGGATGAGGTACGGTGAGAGGGAATATAAAGATCGGATGAGCGAGATCTGGTATTACGGGCATGGATCGAGGATTTAAACTTAAGGAGTTGAAAAAATATAGGAAGGCCTTTGAGACTGATGTGTTAAGTGTTTCGCGGACCATATTTTAGTTCTTGCTGACCACAGTTAGGGAACCACTGCACTAGATCGTACAATTATTAGAAGTATTACTTAAATATAACCTCTAAAGATCAAAGATTTTCTGAGGATTTTCAAATTGCTTTTGTAGTACACATCATTCTCAATATTTCCACGCCATTAAGATCATGCAAGATAGTGAGGATTCAAGATCCTGCTGTTTGGGTTTAGCAAACCCATAGGTAAATTAATAACTGTTATCATCTAATTCTCAAACACTCAATTCTATAATAAATTTTACAAATGTATACTTTTGACTAAGAAACTCAAGAGATCTGCGAGAAAAGGCTTTATATTTAGACATGTTTTAGTAATTCTCAAATCAGTATCATAGTTCCCTGAGGAGATAGCGTACCGAAATGGCAAACAGTATTCATACCGTTTACACACACGAGACAAATCACTTTTTAATAAATTTAACTTATGTCAGCCAATAATATTAGTTTTAGAAATTGATCAGACTTAGTTTCATCACATTTGAATATTAAATAAACAAGCTGTGTTTAACAAGTCTATGTTGAAAGGCCATCAGTTTGAAGATATGTATGATATAAATTTCAAATCCATTTTTATAACAAGAGAAGTGTAAACTACATATGTGTACTTGAGTAGGCAAAAAAGAAAAAGCATGTTTATACATTGTAAGCACCTTGCAAAAAAAAACGAGATAAATTCATATCTTTACACTTAAAATGTATATATATCAGAAGTATACATGCTTTTTATGTGAGAAATGCCAGTTGTCAATGTCATAATACATAATAGCACCAGAATACACTTGCTTTCAAATGCCATCAGTAATACCATGTTTTTTTCTTCCTCTAGATATCTTTATTTCAAAAATATAGAGGATATATATTTGTATCTAATACTTGGTTCATAAATAAGAAAATTTGAATTTATGAAGGTTTTACTTATGAAATAATTAATATTTATTTGTTTCAATTCCTAAGCAGTGTTGACAACTTATATTGTTATTATTTATTACATTCTGTTACTAATTTTTTACTCACTTTGTAGTGTGAAGCGGTATTTCAAACTTAACAGATCTAGTTAAGCTTAATTTTCCAATCAATTGCTTGTTGCCGAAGTAAGAGTCTAAACTTTTGTAGAACTTCATCTAGTCTATACCATAGGTCTAAAGTCTAGAACAATGGAATAGCTGTCCTTTATCTTTCACTTTTGGATTTTAGAGAACAGTCTTTTCTAAAGTAGGTATTCCAGATAGAATATCCTGCATCCAGAAGGAGTCCTTCTTGTTATCTCGTTAAGCTCTTTCTTCTCAATATTTTGTGATGAACTGAGGTAGGTGAGGTGGGACACACCCTCAAAATTTAAATTTAAAATTTAGTAAACATTTATCTCTATTTGATCATCGTTGAACGTTCTTTTGGCCTCTGATAGGGACATCTTCAGATGATGTCAGTATCTTTTATTAGAAGTGCTATTTCTATTCTTTCATCAATTATAGAAATTTAGGCTTCTTTTAGCACTTCTAGCACTAGAATCAGATCATCCGCAAAAGCACCAATATTTCTTGGTTGGTACTTGCATTCTTTATTATTCTCCTGTATGTCTAATGGTCGTCATGTTTTTCGGGAGTGGAGCCATTGCATTGCCCTCACACTCAAAAAATAAATTAAAAGACCCCGAAATAAATCTCTTACAATTTCTTGATCAGTCTGTGGGTCTCATTGCAGTAACTGAGAGGCTCAGGTCCATTATATCAATCTCCGGTCTCTCGCATCCACATCCTCACACAGATGACATTGGTCTTCCTACCGTTAAAATATTTTCCAGCCAGAAATCACCACCACCAGCGCCCTTAAATGATTCTTTCTCACACCCAAGTGCCTAGTGGTGTCTTTATTAGTTCCTTCCATAAAACTTAGCTGGTCCAGAGTCTTTACTCCCTGATAATCCTCTCACTATATCCATAGATTGATGGACTAGATCCTCTGCTTTGCAAAAGTTCATCAACTTTTTCGTTACTCTCAATTCCTGAATATCCAGGGTTCCAGAAGAATCTAACCATATTTCTCTAGTTAAGATGGTTCAGGCAGTCTTCTGTGTTCTCCTTACCAGCTTTTGGTCTTAAACAGGGTTTAGCTATTGCCTGTTAATACTGCTCTGTCTATAGGAATAGTTCCTTATTTCCGTTATATTTATCTGGATTCCCTCCAGCGTTTTGCAGCATTCTATTCCATACAATTTCGCTCAAAAATAAATAAATAAAAAATAACAGCCCTATTACCAGAGTTCTTTTCCTACCTTCTTAGATCCAGACATCTGCTTACCATGTGCTTAATGTGCACAACAATTAACAAAAAGAGAGCAAATCAAATAATTACCAGAAATGTAAAGTCAGCATGAATAGCAAACATTAGCTGGTTAATGATGATTAAAGCAATTACTTTCCTAATTGTATCTAACAATCTTCACTAACCACGAACATTGTCAAAGTCTCTTATTAACATTTTTTTTTCTTGTGGTTTTTCTCTCTTTGAATAAAAGACAAATTTAATAAAATGTCCCCTGTCTCACTTTCACTTCGTTCTATGGAGCTGGTTTTATATTAAACAAATATTTTTGTTCTCTTTGTAGGAACATTTTTTAACAAAGTATAGCCTTGGCTTATTTCTAAGTTGAGTTTTATTTTTAAAAGAACAATTCTTATTTTAATAATTTAGCATTTTGTTTAATATTTTTGCCTGTAATGTTAAATATTACCTAATTTTTGTGTTACCACTGCATAGTTTCTCTCCTTATTAATTATTAATATTGTACAGAACAGCTGCATTACTTGTAGCGAAATTGGGCCGTTCTAATAATCAAATTAAAAAAAAAAGTATTAAGTTTATAAAATATTACACTGAAACATTACAGGGTAACCTGCCTTACATTACTTGTAGCGAAATTGGGCCGTTATAATAATCAAATTAAAAAAAAAAGTATTAAGTTTATAAAATATTACACTGAAACATTACAGGGTAACCTGCCTTACATTACTTGTAGCGAAATTGGGCCGTTCTAATAATCAAATTAAAAAAAAAGTATTAAGTTTATAAAATATTACACTGAAACATTACAGGGTAACCTGCCTTACATTACTTGTAGCGAAATTGGGCCGTTCTAATAATCAAATTAAAAAAAAAAGTATTAAGTTTATAAAATATTACACTGAAACATTACAGGGTAACCTGCCTTACATTACTTGTAGCGAAATTGGGCCGTTCTAATAATCAAATTAAAAAAAAAAGTATTAAGTTTATAAAATATTACACTGAAACATTACAGGGTAACCTGCCTTACATTACTTGTAGCGAAATTGGGCCGTTATAATAATCAAATTTAAAAAAAAAGTATTAAGTTTATAAAATATTACACTGAAACATTACAGGGTAACCTGCCTTACATTACTTGTAGCGAAATTGGGCCGTTATAATAATCAAATTAAAAAAAAAAGTATTAAGTTTATAAAATATTACACTGAAACATTACAGGGTAACCTGCCTTACATTACTTGTAGCGAAATTGGGCCGTTCTAATAATCAAATTAAAAAAAAAAGTATTAAGTTTATAAAATATTACACTGAAACATTACAGGGTAACCTGCCTTACATTATTTGTAGCGAAATTGGGCCGTTCTAATAATCAAATTAAAAAAAAAAGTATTAAGTTTATAAAATATTACACTGAAACATTACAGGGTAACCTGCCTTACATTACTTGTAGCGAAATTGGGCCGTTCTAATAATCAAATTAAAAAAAAAAGTATTAAGTTTATAAAATATTACACTGAAACATTACAGGGTAACCTGCCTTACATTACTTGCCAAAATTGTGCAAAAAATGTGTACTGAGTGTATTCTTTATTATTTTAATCTTGATACTAAGGATGCTAGAACGCAACGTTTAAGAAGTTGAAAAATTAACAGTTAAATTAAATAGTTATAATATGAGTTAAAAGGGAAAGGATTAGCTATGCGGTTAGCGTACTGGACTCCCATGCGGAGGAATCCAGCTGCTGACCCTTAGATTTTCTCTTCCTAGGAGCTTCTTACAGCTCACTGTCCGGTGATGGACAGTGCTGTCTGTAACGAGAGAACACTGTCCGGAGACCAGCAGTGCACTGAAAAAAGCTCCGGGCGCCAATAACCTTAAATCATTTAAAATAAATAAATAAAAAAACGAGTTAAAAATAATTATTAGGTAATTTGCTGCATGTCACCTTTATGTAAAACAATTTATTACAAAGAAGAGGTATTTACAAATGCACTTTATTATTAGTAGGTACATATTAATATTTTATTAAAATATTTCATATATGCATATTAAAGGAACAGTAATAAAAATCAAATAATTTGACCACAACTTTATCTTTAAAAAGAACAACTTCTTTTGATAATCTCTTTTGCGTTTTACACTCTGATTTTACGAGTATATTTTAGCAATGTCATAAAAATCAAACAGTAAATGGGATATAAGGTTTACTAGAGTTATAAGAGAACGGAGCAATGTCTGTGGTGGTAAGCCATACATTTGAGAACTTAAAATCCACCCGACTTTGGATAAAACCAAATAAAATTCACTCAGATAGAGCCCAGGCTTTATAGACTTAGGATGGGTGCCTAGTAACCAGCATAACTGATTTATTATGTATAAACAAACACTTTGATATTCACCTCACTCTTGTGAGTATGTAACGCACTAAATCGTAATATTTTCTAACTATAAAACATGTGTACATACTCTTGTAAACTTTTTTTTTTTTGTTTTCCTTTTTTCAAATATTTGTAAATAATTTTCAATTTTTAATGACCTGGAAGACTAGATGATTTACCCCATTATTCCAGGCAGAGTCTGTTCAATGTATAGATTTGTGCTGTTCAGATCCTAAAAGGAATATAATTTACTTACAGAGTGGTAAGCAAGGAGGCCTTATAGGCCAAGTCCCCACTACGATTATTCGGAAATTATTTTTAGGCTGAAGATCCTGAGAGAATTGGAATCCAAAACAAGATCTTTTTTCTTATTGGGTTCGTTGGACAAGACGGGATTCGGTCTTGCCGGGAGGTTTCCTGTTTAGCGTCATAAGTTATCAAAGAAATTTGCTCATTGAGTTGCAGGAACCAGTGGCTGGAATATCCTAAGTACAAGAGGTTAGCAAAAAAGTTGAACATGTTAGTACCCAAGTTCACTACGGTACCAGATTTCCTAGTCTAATTGGTACATATTGGCGGATGGTAAGCTATTTTTGGCCAATCTTCAGGTCATCTAATCTTTTTTTAAATAAAAGAGTAGGATCTGAAATTGGCTCAATTTACCTGGAAAGTCAAACGTTCTCTCCGCTACCTAAGAAAATCTTGCTTTTTTTATTTCTTTACAAATCTGGTGTTATTGATGAAATTATTGATGATAATTATGAAGTTATTTAATGTCTGCAAACCGAGCTTACTTCGCTAACATGAAATTGTTTAAGACCTCCTATCTGTCCAGAACCTCGAAGATAAGGCTTTATAGAACCTTAATCAGGCCGGTTCTTACATACGGTGCTGAAACATGGACGTTCACATCTGCCATGATAGATAGTCTCAATGTTTTTGAACGTAAGATCTTAAGGAGGATTTATGGTCCAGTTTTCGACTTCTCTCACACATGGAGACCAAGAAAAAACTGTGAGATTTATGCTCTATATGGGGCTGAGAATGTGGTCCGTTTCATTAAGGCTCGACGATTGGAATGGTTAGGCCATATTGCTAGAATGCCAGAAGACAGGATGCCGAGCAGACTGCTGCGTGGTACCGTCATAGGCATGAAGAAGAGAGTTGGCCGGCCGCGAAGACGTTGGCTTGATGATGTTGAGGACTTGAGAGTCCTTGGAGTGTCAAAATGGAGCACAAAAACAGCCAATAGAGATGTCTGGAGTCGCATTATTAAGGAAGCCAAGGCCTACCCCGGGCTTTAGAGCTACGTAGTAGTAGTATTATGAAGTTATTGATGAAAAATGGAAAACCGGAATTAATAAACCAATATTTGCTGCCAGAGAAGGGACGATAAGGGATAATATCGAAGACATTTCCAGATCTATCATAGAATCAAAAATGTCTGCTTTAAAATATGCCAAGTGTCTTTAAAAGGAGATTGAAGAGAGAATCTTTTTAAAACGCTAAATATTCGTGATTATAATTCGACAAGAAAGATTTGAACTGCCAACTTGATCTGTTTTAACGAGGTGATCGATGACGAAGTAAATCCTTACATAAAAATATACTATCTTTTGATTGCTTCGAATGATTTCTCAGATTTCAGATTGCCATCACAGATCACGTATCTACTTGATCCCTTAGCCCAAGAAAGACTGTGTTACAAAAGAGTTGAGATTAAAAGTAGTTAACTCTTGATTGTTCTAACGATTTTCAGACTATTGTCAGCTAGCTGCTTGGGGTATCTTATATTTCTCTTTTAAAGTATTTCTTGAAATTTCTCAGAGCTCTTGGATATTGCAACTTTTTTCCCCCATACTTCTGTGTAAGAGAAGAGTGAAGTTAGACTTAGATTATAGCTTGTGCTACAATAATTTTTTTATAGAGATTATTGTTCTAATCAGATACTTGTTATAATACGTTGATGTGTGGCGCAGCTGTACGGTAGTTATAGACATTACTGAGTCATTAGCTCTACTTTGACAAAATTCATGACTTATATTTATTGTTTTCCTCATAATATTGATAAAATATTGTTTTATAATAATATTACAATGAATTTGATCTTTAATAATAGTCGCTGTTTCAATGGAATTTAATTTAAAAAATACCGAATAAAAAGGACGCATGACAGGGGCGCTTTACCCAAGTTGAATAAAATTCTTTTTTGTTCTTTGCCAATAAGATAAATCTTAATGCAAAAAACGTTTTCACTGCAAATAAATTTTTAAAGTTACTGAAGCTTAGCTTGCTGATCCCCGACGAGATATACCTTGAAGCAGATAGTTTGGAAGGAGGAGGATACTTCTCAAAATCATCATTTAAAACTCTTTCTCATAAAGTTTCTACTATCTTATAAAGAACCAGAATTAAGGTTTATTTAGTTGGCCATTCCCAATAAACCCGAACTAAAATATTGTATTTTGAAATCCTAAATTTATTGATTACATATACATTCTGTTTGTTTTGTATTTAGTTTTTCCTACTTTTAAAAAAAGAGTATAGAAGCTGCTCCAAAGTTTCGAAATTGAGTCTTCAGTAAAAATATACATTATTTTTTTGTTCAGACACAGAATTTGTGTCACCAATGTCACAACACAACTTTGTTTACATTCAGAAAAGAGCCATTATACGAGGGTCGTTTGAAAAGTGCGTGCAAAGTCAGAGAGATAGCACTACTGGCGCGTATCGAGGTTATGTTTAGTTAGTAGCATCTCTTGGAAGAACACACACCAAGTTTCAGCCAGATCGGTCTATTTCTTTGTGTTTGGCATTCGTTTGAATCGAGGAAGTCGAGTGATTTTCTCACGCTTGACCAAAAACGAAATCGTGTGAAGTGTTGCAAGGACCGGTTTGCAGCTGTTCCAGAAGAATCCGCATGACTTTAAGCGTCGTTTCGTCACTGTGGATGAAACATGGATACATCACTACACTCCTGAGACCAAAGAACAATCTAAACAATGGGTTACCTAGGGGGAATCTGCGCCAAAAAAGGCGAAGACCGTTCCTTCGGCCGGAAAGATTATGGCGACTGTCTTTTGGGATTCGCAAGGAATAATCCTCATCGACTATCTGGAAAAGGGTAAAACTATTACAGGTGCATATTATTCATCGTTATTGGACCGTTTGAAAACCGAGCTGCAAGAAAAACGCCCACGATTGGCCCACAAAAAATTCCTTTTCCATCACGACAACGCTCCAGCTCACACCTCAGCAGTTGTGGTCGCAAAATTAATGGAAATAGGGTTCCAACTCGTTTCACATCCCCCCCTATTCTCCAGACTTGGCTCCCTCGGACTACTATTTGTTCCCCAATATGAAGAAATGGCTGGCGGGAAAAAGATTTTATTCAAACGAGGAGGTGATTGCAGAAACGAATGGCTATTTTTCAGACTTGGACAAATCCTATTATTCGGAAGGGATCAACAAACTAGAGCAGCGTTGGACGAAGTGTATAAGCCTAAAAGGAGACTATGTTGAAAAATAAAAAAGGTTTACCCCCAAAAATTAAGTAGTTTTTATTTTTGCACGGACTTTTCAAACGACCCTCGTATTACCAACCTCTTCCATATTTATTTGAAGGAACTTAACTTTGGTGAAAAATTTGTCATTTATAAGTTTTTAATAATTGGAGTAAGAGAATACCTTGCTAGTCACCAGTTTTTGTTGTATTTTAAACCCAACTATCTAAATTCTATGATTATTTCATTGATTTACTTTTTGTTTTTTTTTAATCACTGTATTTAATTTAAAATATAAGTTGAGTTTATTGTTTCAATAATGTTTTAATTACAATTCTTGTTTGTTTCACATCCTAATGGAGTAATTTTAATCTGTTACAGGTAATTAACAATTTGTTCCTCGCCTCTGAAACTCACGTATAGTAAGTTGCACATTTATTTATGTTATTTGATGGGACTTTGGCCGTGCTTGAAACTTTATTTTACACTTTAGAATACAATATTTACCTGTAAGGTTAATATTACTTACTTTACTTAAATTAGCAAAATGTGTAAACAAAAGTTTGATTGTTAATAAGAAGTAATTAGTAATAATTTTTTTTTTGGCCTTTTTTTTGCATTGGCTTTCGCCATACAGCCAGCATCGACTAGGTGCTTATCACTAGAATATCACTCACTCTCCATTCTTACCTATAAATACATTCGCTTCACACATTCATCCCTCTACTATATACAACTATTTACATAAACTACAGCTAATGGATGGATCAGTACTCTGGGCTCCTGCCATCCTTATAGCTTAACCGAAATTGAAATCACGTAAACCTTCTCAAATCATTTTCCTCCATTCATTCTAATCGGCTATAACTTTTAAATACATTCATATTTCATTGCTAGCTCTGCTATAGATTTAAGCACATATTTGTTGGTGGAGAATATTATGTCTTCGTAGCGAAATGGTGCATCTAAATACCTGTATATGTCGTCAAACATTCGTTTCCTTTCTACCACATAACGTGGACATATCATTATTATATTGTCTTGAAATCCTCCTCCTCATTGCAATCTACAGCAAAGAGGAGAGGACCTTTTTGTTGATCCTGTGTAGATACGATCCGCACACAGCGTGGTTCGCCCTCAGCCTGCTTATTGTCGTAACAACCCATTTATTAGTGACAGTAATTAGTAATATAATTATTAAGAAATAATTCAAAAATTCGGTTTGAATATATAAACTTTAGAGTTAGAAGATGAAAATTATTTTAAGAAAAAGTCTTGTGAAGATTTTCACAATAGATTTTTGTTTGATGTTATGTTGTCTAAAATGAGGATTAAGTTTTCCAACTTCTTGTAAATTTTCCTCTTCCTGCAGAGACTACACAACCGGAAATCTTAGATGAAAGAATGAATAAAGCAATATTACTAGGGTTTTTTTTTATTGCAATTAGTTTATTAAATTATCTCGTTGAAAAGTCATTAAAACCACATTATCATGGTAACAATGGAAAGAATCTTCATCTTAATTCATTAAAGACATTCCTTCTTTTTGTTATACTTTAATTAATTTAAATTACTTTCATTAAAGTTCCTTAAAAAAAGGATATAAGAAAAAAGAAAATTTAATTGATATCCATTAGCAAGATTGAGGTAATGTTATTATGTCAAATTAAGATAATCTTAGATTCACAAACAGATTTGTTTTATTATAAGCTGAAGAAGTTGTAGTTTTCAAAAACAGATTAACATGTTACCATAGTAATGGAATATCATGCAAATGAGATTTGTCTGCCGGATGCTAAAGCGAATGATAGTGAGAGAGCGTGCGCGTCTGTATGTGAGAGATTTTTTTCTTCTTTTAGATCAAGATGTAGGGGGATTATATGTCTTTTAAACCAGTAACAGGTAACAGGCCTTCTTAAGCGGAGGAGACCTAAAGATATAGGAAACTTTGCTAAGTGACTTTGAGAGTGCCTACTTCGGCGGCATTGCTAGGGAAGAATCTGAGATGCAAGCGACCGTAGCGAATGGTTTTTTTTCTCTCTTAATGCTATTTACTTACACATAATGTGTTTTGTGTATGTGTGTGTTTGTGTGATGTATTAACGTAAGTTCCAAGATGATGTAGGCATTGGATGGAATAGAAAAGAAAAAGAGATACCGAGAAAAGAAATAGTAGTAGAGGATAAAGGTAATGTCTTAATGACTTTAAGGAAGATTTGAAAGGCTGCGGCTGCTCTGCAGTATGTGGTTGGTTGGTTATCCACTGCTTTCCTTTTTTAGATTATATTATTATATCATCTGGCGCTTTAAAGTTTTCATTCCCACGATTCTGGTTCAAAAAAAAAAAAATCTTTTCTGCTATATAAATTCCAACACCCAACCAAATCTACCTATACTTGTATAAACACACCTAGTTTTATTCCTAAAGTGTCAAGCACCTATTAAAAAAATGTAGAAGATGCAGAAGTAGAGAAAGAGAAGAAACGCTATTGAAAAGAGATGCTTGCGGTCTTAAGGAGGAACATATCTTGTACCACAGCTCCGTTGATGGCTGGGAAAAGAGGTGAGGGAATTAAGTGTATTTGTGGCGACATATGGCGTGGACCAATCAAACAGACCAAAAAAAAAAAGAGAGAAAACGATGAGTTCAAAACCACCGAAAGAACAGGAGAAACCAAGTTTTAGAACGGCTTATTACGTAACAAGACGGGGCCTTAACACCAGGCGTCTTAACATTAAATAATGATTGTACTGTCGCGACACGAATACATTCTGTATGTCTTTTTTTTTAGCATAAATTATCACAAGTACATTAGCTTTAAAAAATGCAAAATAAATAACAAAACGCCATCTTACATTTTCACCTCTTCCTTTTTTTCACATCATTATTATTCAATAAATAGCCTTTTCTTTGCATAAATTTATTTATTAAAAGAATTTATGATAAATAAAAATAATGATTGCTTATTATGTAATAATTTAGTGATTGACAAAATATTTTAATTCTGCCAGGTGCATTGGAATTTTTATTTTCCATCTTTAACTTAATAAACTAGACTTAAAAAACAAGCAATGACAAAACGTGCGAAACTTCTTTTTCAGACTACTTGGACTGCGCTCCAAATTGCCCATTGAACTCAAACGATTACTATACAATACTATTCTAAAACCTATGTGGACTTACGGACTAGAGCTGTGGAGTTCAGCCAAACCTATAAACGTAAAGACGGTACAAACATTTCAGTCAAAAACTCCTCCGATTGATAGCTGACGCTCCTTTCTACGGTGACTAACCTCACTCTTCACCAATACCTCAACAACCCATTCGTACAACCAACTCGCCGAGACTAAATATCAAAAATTCCGTACTGCTCTCTCTACTTGCTCTAATCCTCTTGTATAGTCTCTCGACTCCCTCTGACAACCCTAACAATCCTACTAACCGAAGTGGCTCTGCGACTTCCTTGCAGTCTGAAGGCCTTTTTTTTTTAATCTTTTATTGTAATTTACCACTGCAACAATTGTTGCTACAAGCAAATACGAGGGTCGTTTGAAAAGTCCGTGCAAAGTCAGAGAGATAGCACTACTGGCGCGTATCGAGGTTATGTTTAGTTAGTAGCATCTCTTGGAAGAACACACACCAAGTTTCAGCTAGATCGGTCTATTTCTTTCTGTTTGGCATTCGTTTGAATCTAGGAAGTCGAGTGATTTTCAAAAAATGGACGAAAAAGAATTTCGTGTGTTGATTAAACACTACTTTATGAAAGGCAAAACGCCTCAGGAGACTAAAGAGAAGCTTGATAAACATTATGGTGACTCTGCACCTTCGATTACAACAGTTTATAAGTGGTTTCAAAATTTTCGGAGTGGCCATATGGGCACAAGTGACGCTGAACGTTCTGGACGCCCTGTTGAGGTTACTACTCCAGAAATCATTGATAAAATCCATGATATGGTGATGGATGACAGAAGAGTGAAGGTGCGTGAGATTGCTAGTGCTGTGGGCATCTCGAATGAACGGGTACATAATATTTTGCATCAACATTTGGACATGACAAAGCTATCCGCAAGATGGGTGCCGCGATTGCTCACGCTTGACCAAAAACGAAATCGTGTGAAGTGTTGCAAGGACGGTTTGCAGCTGTTCCAGAAGAATCCGCATGACTTTAAGCGTCGTTTCGTCACTGTGGATGAAACATGGATACATCACTACACTCCTGGGACCAAAGAACAATCTAAACAATGGGTTACCAACGGGGAATCTGCGCCAAAAAAGGCGAAGACCGTTCCTTCGGCCGGAAAGATTATGGCGACTGTCTTTTGGGATTCGCAAGGAATAATCCTCATTGACTATCTGGAAAAGGGTAAAACTATTACAGGTGCATATTATTCATCGTTATTGGACCTTTGAAAACCGAGCTGCAAGAAAAACGCCCACGATTGGCCCACAAAAAAGTCCTTTTCCATCACGACAACGCACCAGCTCACACCTCAGCAGTTGTGGTCGCAAAATTAATGGAAATAGGGTTCCAACTCGTTTCACATCCCCCCTATTCTCCAGCCTTGGCACCCTCGGACTACTATTTGTTCCCCAATATGAAGAAATGGCTGGCGGGAAAAAGATTTTATTCCAACGAGGAGGTGATTGCAGAAACGAATGGCTATTTTTCAGACTTGGACAAATCCTATTATTCGGAAGGGATCAACAAACTAGAGCAGCGTTGGACGAAGTGTATAAGCCTAAAAGGAGACTATGTTGAAAAATAAAAAAGGTTTACCCCAAAAAATTAAGTAGTTTTTAGTTTTGCACGGACTTTTCAAACGACCCTCGTACTTCAAGAAGTACTCTTGCTGGGGACTGAAAATGAATTAAAAAAAAGAAAATTGGAGTACTTGATTGTTCATCAATCAGGAAGACAATCCTTGATCATTGATCATTCTTAAAAGTAACTTCCATTTTATGGGGTTTATTGTCGAAAGTGGACTCTTTGTGAAAGAGATAAAATGATTTTTATGATTACTGCTAAGTAAATGTATAATTGACTGGAGATTCAGTACCTAAAATATTAAAATGTGTTGGATGACCGGATGCAACAGTAGGTCTCGCGGTTATTGGCTCTTCAAACGGTGGGAGGACACCTGAATGAGAAGAGGCGAACTGTAGGACTCGATTGGAATGAAGAAGGAGGAATTCAGGGAATTTTTTGAAACAGAAGAATGCTAATTCTATTACGAAAGCAATATAATTTAATTAAAATAAAAAATGCATAAATTACAAAAAATAAAAATAAATGGGTAATAATTATTCACTTCTATAAGTGATGATAGTATCTCAGTATGGAGATTGGCCCAATCAGCAAGAAACGGCTTGATTTTCTCATCTTATGAGCTTCAGTAGCTCACTGTCCTGTAATGGCCAAAGAAAATACTGAAGACAAGAAAACGATCCAGAAGTAGGTTTAGTGAAAATGAATAAGTCACAGTTTTCCTTAAAGAATTAAAAAAAAAAAAAAAAACAATAGAAAATACTCATAGCATAGAAAATTTTAATTTACAAAAGAAATAAATTTCCTTTAATGGCCTAATTTATGTTGGAGGGCGGAGAATAAAAAATAAAGCCATCAACCAGATACAGATATTAGTCGATGGGATATTAGTGGAAGCTGTTACACTTTCTCTTTCTCTTCTTATCTTAAGAGCTATTCAGAGATAAATTGTGCTGTTAGCGGCTCCACAATACACTACAAGAGAAGGAATTTATCTTCATTATAATCCTCCAAATGATGGAACTGCTCTCTCACCGTTTTTATGTTCCTATATTTTTTGAATTTATTGTTTAAGGTTTTTGGCCTTTTCTTTTCCTCAGTATCTATAAACCTTACTTTTCTTTTAATTTGATGAGGAAATTGTTGCCTTTATTTTTCGTTAGAAATAAAAATAAATTGTAACCCGAATAAGAAAAAAAAAAGCTGTGGATGGCTACATCTTGGTTATCTTTACCATGATCTAGATCTCTCCTTGACTCTTTCTAGTAATTTCCTTGCTTTCTTGTTTTTATTGCCTGCTTTACAGTTGTTATACATGTTTGCAAGCTAAAGGAGAACTATTCCCATTCCTTAACACATGTTTTCTCTCTTTCTCTATTTTTAGTAACGTCCTACAAACGCACATTCTCTTGTTTTCCTTAACATGTTTGTGTGCATTTTTTTTTTAAATGTTTATCTATCTATGTATCATCAATCTATACTCAAAAACCGAAAAATCGTGGCTAGTTTAAGGCGAGGAGTACAAAGCTATCCTTTCACAATAATTGAGCTTCTAGGGTTTCACTAAATTATTAAGAGTTTGATCGTCCAACTCAATATAATGTAAACGTTTCTTTTTAAATACAGACTTCAGAAATGATCGTATTCAAACAAGTAATTTAAGAACTTATATTGGCTGTACGTAAAAACGTAAAAAAATTTGCTCTTAAACAAATAAAACGTCGCCATTAAGTAGCCTTTTTTAATAATTAAAATTAATTTGCTATTATTACTCACCCACCCAGGCTATTTGTATCATTTCCAGAATTTTGTAACACTTAAAATAGTAATATTTTCTTCTAAATAACAGTAACTACAGAAATGACAACGTTTCATTAACCACAATTTTTCTTTCTTTTTTTTTATTTTGGCGCATCAACAGCTGAGGTTATTAGCGCCCGGAGCTTTTTCCAGTGCACTGTCGGCCTCCGGACAGTGTTCTCTCGTTACAGATAACACTGTCCATCACCGGACAGTGAGCTGTAAGAAGCTCCTAGGAAGAGAAAATCTAAGGGTCAGCTGCTGGATTCGAACCCGGGACCTCCGCGTGGGAGTCCAGTATGCTAACCTCATAGCTAATCCCTTCCCTCTACCACAATTTTTATATCCCTGAGTTTATACAAAGAAAGTTAAGGTTATTAAATAGCAGGTTATAATTTCGTGTGCTCGTTTAATGCTTATACACATAGTAGAAAATTCTTATCTACATTTGGTGTAAGTTGGTAGCATTGTTTTAGTCTCATAAAATTTAGTGGAAAGTCTAATTTTTTCGTACGTCCATCTTGTTTTAGTTGTAAAGCATAGTTTCAATTTTCATTGTTTGTTAACAGTTTTAATTAACAAATCCATTTTATTGGTTTGTTCATATTAAATGTATTTGCTGTAAAAAAAAATGTTAGTGTAGATTACTCGTGAGTGAATTATGGATTATGAATCACTTTTCCAGCTGTTTCTGTTTCGGAATAGTGAGTAATGTCTTTACTTTTAATGTAATTCTTTTTTACTTGTAATGTTTTTAATACTTTTCAATCATACTTTGCTGTGTTCTTTGACGTATGTTTGTTCATTTGCTATTTAAAGAGAATTATTTCATTTCAAAAACAGTCTCTTTTTGAAAAGTTTTAATTCTGAATTATGAGTTCCATTTCTTCCATCAAAGCCCCAGATTCTTATTTAATCTTCAAAGATGTTTAATAATAGTTTTCGATTTATTATTATTTTTCTCTTTTAAATACATATTTGTCTAATCGAGTATTTCAAAAAATTATTTCAGTATTCTTTTTAGGTTAATTTAAATTCATTTTATCTACAGTTGTTTTTAAAGTTGCTCACTTGGAGCGCTTTTGTCTCACTTATGGAACTTAACAATTCTCAGGTTGAAATGAATTTTACAAGTTGATAAAACCGTTGTAAAAGTCACAAAGCTAATTTGTTTTTTTCTCCTCAATATTGTTATTTTTAAGTATACTCTGAATTTGAATCAAACTAGGGGAAATGAGATTCAGGAATATTTAATTTAAAGTTTTGCGAGCTGAGGTTAGTTTTAAATCTTTTAAAGTAAAATGTAATTTAATTTTTTAATTGTTTTACGCGATTTTTAAAACAAGATAGTTCAGTTTCAAAGTTAATAGTCCAGATGGAACCCATTTTTATTTTTGTAAGGCAGTCAGTAGTGAAAGAAACCCACTATCTTAGAATATCCCCTTCAATATTATATAAGTTCTGATTATTTATTGTCTAGTTTGCATGTTTTGATTATTAAAGAGTAGGAAAAAATTGCACTACATAAATGTCTTTGAAGATGAAATAACAAAATTGTGGAAGATTTTAGGCTTTGATGCAATTAATTTCTGTTAAGATTCGGCCTCTTATTGAAATTGCTTATTACCTAATGATTTTCTAGTTTTTCTCTTAGTGCTCTTTGAATTTCTAATGGAATTTTAGGAAATCTATTATACTTACTAGATTTCAGTATATACTTTCTTCTTTTTTTTCCATTGTACCATTAAAGATCCCTGTAATGAATTAACCTATTAGTTCCACAGTTTCATGAATTCGCCATCTGTGTACATAATCATGTAACGTACAAAAAAGTACGTTTAATGTTATTGGGAAAGAGTGTGCTATAAAGTCTATGTATTCTTTCTTCTTACCAGACCGATTGCTAAAAACATATAACTATGTTCCTTTGAACTTTTGAACCAAATTCCAAGGTAATATGTTTAAACTATTTTAAACTGATTTCTACTTGATTCTGGTTTTGACAGTCAGGCTCGGGATTTAATAAAATATTTCCTGTATCTGATCTACTATATATAAATGAAATGTTTTAACCATTTTATGTAAAGTTTTATATTTGATATTTAATACTGTTGGCGAATTCATGAATCTGTGGAACTGACAGGTTAATTCATTTTTTTTCTATTTGTAATTAAGTAATTACCAAAGTAATTGAAGTTGAAGAATACTATTTTATAAAAATGAATGGTGAATATTTGATAGAATATTATTCTCTATTATACTGAATTACGACAGAACCTTTTTATGTGTTTTGCAATATTATTAATATTACCTTTTACTGAAGGAAAAGAACTCTTCTCTTTGAAAACATTCTTCTTTCTAATGTAGTTTCTGTTCTTCTACCTCAGCTTCCTTAATCTTAAATGAATTTGTGCACTTAGCTTTAATTCAACTTGCACCAAAGTTTTCTAAGTTTTACTTGAATTAATCTAATTTTCCTAAAAACCTTAACGTTTTATCTATTTCTTCTTCATATTTTGTTTAAACTTTATTTTATTTTTATAGAATTGGCTTGAAATTTTTAACAAATTTATTTCCTTATTTACCATCTGTATAATATAATATACGAGGGTCGTTTGAAAAGTCCGTGCAAAACTAAAAACTACTTAATTTTTTGGGGTAAACCTTTTTTATTTTTCAACATAGTCTCCTTTTAGGCTTATACACTTCGTCCAACGCTGCTCTAGTTTGTTGATCCCTTCCGAATAATAGGATTTGTCCAAGTCTGAAAAATAGCCATTCGTTTCTGCAATCACCTCCTCGTTTGAATAAAATCTTTTTCCCGCCAGCCATTTCTTCATATTGGGGAACAAATAGTAGTCCGAGGGAGCCAAGTCTGGAGAATAGGGGGGATGTGAAACGAGTAGGAACCCTATTTCCATTAATTTTGCGACCACAACTGCTGAGGAGTGAGCTGGTGCGTTGTCGTGATGGAAAAGGACTTTTTTGTGGGCCAATCGTGGGCGTTTTTCTTGCAGCTCGGTTTTCAAACGGTCCAATAACGATGAATAATATGCACCTGTAATAGTTTTACCCTTTTCCAGATAGTCGATGAGGATTATTCCTTGCGAATCCCAAAAGACAGTCGCCATAATCTTTCCGGCCGAAGGAACGGTCTTCGCCTTTTTTGGCGCAGATTCCCCCTAGGTAACCCATTGTTTAGATTGTTCTTTGGTCTCAGGAGTGTAGTGATGTATCCATGTTTCATCCACAGTGACGAAACGACGCTTAAAGTCCTGCGGATTCTTCTGGAACAGCTGCAAACCGTCCTTACACGATTTCGTTTTTGGTCAAGCGTGAGCAATCGCGGCACCCATCTTGCGGATAGCTTTGTCATGTTCAAATGTTGATGCAAAATATTATGTACCCGTTCATTCGAGATGCCCACAGCACTAGCAATCTCACGCACCTTCACTCTTCTTTCATCCATCAACATATTATGGATTTTATCAATGATTTCTGGAGTAGTAACCTCAACAGGGCGTCCAGAACATTCAGCGTCACTTGTGCCCATATGGCCACTCCGAAAATTTTGAAACCACTTATAAACTGTTGTAATCGAAGGTGCAGAGTCACCATAATGTTTATCAAGCTTCTCTTTAGTCTCCTGAGGCGTTTTGCCTTTCATAAAGTAGTGTTTAATCAACACACGAAATTCTTTTTCGTCCATTTTTTAAAAATCACTCGACTTCCTCGATTCAAACGAATGCCAAACACAAAGAAATAGACCGATCTGGCTGAAACTTGGTGTGTGTTCTTCCAAGAGATGCTACTAACTAAACATAACCTCGATACGCGCCAGTAGTGCTGTCTCTCTGACTTTGCACGGACTTTTCAAACGACCCTCGTATTACTCTTACTTTTCATTTAAAGTAGTGAATTATTAGTTTAAAATATTTAAAGTTCATATAAGTATCAAATGTATTAGTATTTTTAATACTCGAGTTAGTGAAACATTGTTCCACTAATAAAAGTGGAATATTTCCAGAAGTTCTTTGAAAACCAATCATCTAGAGTAAATTTTTATTATCTCCCGGTGAAGTCACATTTAATGCTATCGAAAAATTGATGTGAGAAATTTGTCCACGTTATTGTTGACAATTTATTTTATTCACATTTTCCTCATTTTATGTTTATTTAGATATCCAGCTGTGATTATTGTTCATAATAATTCATTCTTCAGTTAATTCTTATATTATTTAGTAAATGTTTTTGGCCCAAAAAATATTTATTACAAATTTAGATAGTTAGTAAAAAAAACACCATTTCTTTATCCTACTGAAAACTGCTGTACGTCTGGCCAAGTTCTTTAGCTCTAAGTGCTTGTGTGGGAACTTAGTTTTTAGAAGTAAGATTTTTTTTTTTGGAACCTGCTGTGTTACGCCATAATTTATAAAATTATCCTTCTCTCGATGCAGATAACCTTTACCATCTTCGTTTGGTTTTATTACATTTATTTATAATATTGTTCAAATAAATTTTGTTTAAATAGAGATCATCTGAATGGATGAACTTTATCTCACTTATCGCTTCAGTAAACGATGTAAATGAGCCCCAAAAGCAGATTAAACATAATTTCAACAAATTAAACATGTTTTATGTTCCTTAACATAATATGGTTCAGATATATAGCTAGTCTTTTTTGTCTTTTTTCCCAGCTGCTTAACTAGAACCTCAAGAAAACTGTAATTAAGAATCAATTGGAAGAAAAATAGATGAAGTTATCTAGTAGCTAATCCTATCTCTTGTTATAATCAAATTGAGACTTTAATTCCATAATTTATGAATAGTCTGTTCACTTTTTGATTCATCATTTTTTTTTACCTTTAACTTCGTGAACCAAAAAAATATTTTGATGCCATCTGTTTCCTTTGAATATTATTTCCGGTTTAGGGATGTAAAACAAGAGATTACGTGTTAGAAAAAAATAAAAATAAATAAAAAAGTTTATGTTACATGTGTGTAAAGAAGTTGTGAAGAAGGGATTTTGGTATTTCCGATAGTTTGTAAGAAGGGTGACTCAACATCCATTTGCCATTGACAGCCTTGGGAATGGGTGACTCAAAGGGTGACTTTATGCTGTACATTCCCTTCTGAGTGAGAGAGAGGAAGAATGTTACAATTGGGCGCTTCCAAGTAGGATACCACTGCTTCTCCCCTTAAATAAAATTCTCTCGTATTACTTTCTTATCATAAGAGCCACAATCGTTTTGCTGAAATCGATTTTTTTATTTAATACTAGTGAGGAAACTGGAATGTTTCTCAGACGGTCTGTTGTATTTTTTTTTTACGATTGTATCTCTTTCATTTGTTGTGAATTTATACATATATTAGTAGGTAGACATTTCTTAAAAAGCCTGTAATTTCTTTACAACTTTTTATTATAATTTAATTTAGGAGGCATCAATATCTGAGGCCATTGGCAAAATGAACAAGTAAAGGAGATTGGCACCCGGAGCTTTTTTTCAGTGTCGGCCATTTCAGACATTGTTCTCTCGTTACAGACAACTCTAGATCAGACAATCCAATAGCGTGGATGATGTAGATCAATGGTTGGCAATCCGCGGGTCACCTAGTGACCCAATGGGAAAATTTTTACGACTCAGTAAAGAGTTCTTAATTACGACGATCTGTAGATATTCTTGTCAACGAATTAAAGTGTGCTTTGTGTATTGAGGGGTGTTGCAAAATGTGATCAAATTTCTATTATTATGCAGGGATTACACTTCTTAAACATGTACTTTTCTGCTAAAATTTTATGATATCTTTCAAGTCAAGTTTATAAATAAGTGATGGTTTTGGGTTTTTTCGACCGTTGTAGATGGATGTGCGGTCATCAATAAATACAACTTTTTTGCTTTACACCAACGTTTCGGTAATGTTTACTACCTTCTTCAGGGTATTGTAAAGAAAAAGTTGGTGAAGTTTAATGTAAAGCTACATCATCATAACTGTTGATTAATGTAGATTTGTATTTTAAAATAAGCCACCTATTTCCTCATTTTGAAATCATACTTGACTGACAGACATTTTAGAGTGAAAGTAGAGGAACTATTCTTTCTCCATTCAGCCATGCTGACGCTGGAGTTCCGCAAGGCAGCATACTAGGCCCCATTCTGTACACTATCTACTCCTCAGACATACCTACTCATCCTCAAACTACTCTTCTCAACTGTGCTGTAGTGCTGCACGAGAAACGAGACAAATCTCGGTCTCGGTGCCGAGACCGAGACGAGACTTCAGCAACCGAGACCGAGATCGAGACATGATATATATCTCATCGAGAAATCTCGGTCTCGTCTCGGTTTTTCAAATATTAATTTTTAGCTACAAAATTATAAAATTGTGTTCTTTATTAATAAATAATCATTACGGGTATTGAATTAATTATTAAAAGATACGATTTTATTATGTATGTTCAATATTACTACATCTATTTGACTTCGAATTACATAAGTAAAGTAAGCAAAGTAAAGTAATCGCCTATTTTTTCAGGCGGGGCTTTACGTCCAACTACCAATTAGGTGTCGCGGACGGAGGCGACTAGCAAACATACTTTACTGTAAATTTCTCATATTAACCATTAAATAAAATCCAAGGCCTAAGACCGGGAATCGAACCCAGTGCCACAATGCACATTAGCTATGCAGGTCTCGCACCGCTCGGCTACCGTGGCGGCCCCCTTCGAATTACATAATTTTTACATAAATTCACTAAATTTCACTATTCATATCATTCATTCATTCAATTTCATAAATTTCACTATTAATAATCTAATACTTTGAACTTTGATATTATTTGAATTATATTTTAGAATTTTGGAATTAGTGAATTTGAAAAAAAAAGACTATCTATGCACCTAAAAAATATTGCCACAAATTTTCGTTTTTAAGATACACTTTGCCCAAGCATTGATACATAAAAGAGCTTTTACTGAGTCAGAAGTTAGAGAAGATCTTCTATTGGTCATTATCATCGCAGCTTGCGAAAATAATCTTTCCGATGGCACTGAAGTTGCACAGATACTAAAAATATCTTTCGCCATTCTAGATAAATTTTTGAAGGAATTCTCAAGTATTTTCCACCATTCTAAAATGTCAACGTCTACTGGTGCTTGGTCCAATTTGGTGTAATTAATTATTTCTGTCTTCCATGCTTCGGTGATATTTGCTGATTTTTGAGCAAATGGTGCAAAAATATTGATGCAGTCGTCGTCGTCGTCAAAAGGTGAATCATCAGATTCTTTATCTTCACCAACAGCCATAACTAATGGAGCGGGAAGTTTGTTGGGAGGTGTATTTTTTATTTCACGAATCGACTTGTTATAGGAGGCAGATATGTTATTTGGGTCTTTCATTTGGCGCGTTTTTAACATCTTTTTGAAATTATATAAAGATATATAACAGTAATAGTAATATATGATGCATTGAAGTGTAAGTAGTTGTCTTCTTTTACACACATTTTCATTACCAATATATAAATTAAAATAATTAATTATTAGAAAATAACATTTTTTGAAAAGATTATTAATAGCAAACCGCTTTTAATACTTAAACAAAAATTCAAAAAACCGAGACCGAGACCGAGATCAGACTGCATAAAGTCTCGCCTCGTCTCGGTCTCGTGCAGCACTACTATGCTGACGATACTGCCATCTTATCTACTAACATAGATCAACTGATAGCTCACAGAAACCTTCAGTCCTACCTCACCTCCTTAGAAAAATGTTTCAAAAAATGGGGCTATCAAACTAAACGAGACAAAATTTCAAAACATTACTTTCACTCTTCGACGCATCACTCTTCCTCCTGTCTTTTACAATCTTATTCCTTTACCAGTAGTCAACGTAGTCCGCTACCTTGGGCTTTGCCTTGACAGAAGACTTACATGGAACCCTCATACTCGAGACTTAAGAAGAACAGAACTCAACAGACGTTTCCGACAACTGAAAAGACTACTCGACAACAGATCAAAACTCACTCTGGACAACAAAAGACTTATATATGTAAGTATATTAAAGCCAGTCTGGGCTTATGGTATCGAACTGTAGGGTTTCAACCAAACGCTCAAATCTGCAAAGGGATCCCAGTTCTTGCAATCTAAAATTCTTCGCTCTATAGTTGGACGCTCCTTTCTACGTCACCAATCAAATCGTTCACACAGACTTGAACATTCCTTTCGTGCAACACAAGTTGCTGAAACACGATACAGAAAATTCCATCTTAATATTCAAACAAATCACAATCCCACTTGTACAACATCTATCTTCCAGAACATTTTCCAGACAACACTTCTAGACGTCTTAAAAGACAGTGTGGCCTCGCGATCTCCTCTCTAATGAAGAGAGTCAGTAGAAAGTAAAATGTTATTGGAGTGTTACCGCTGGGTAACTTCTCCACTCTGATATGTGTATGCTATTTATTGTTATCATTGTTGCTTATAACGCAATGCGTTGATTGGAACTAAATAAATGATTAACAAATTAAATTAAATTAAATAAATTTTAAAATATTTAAAGTAAAGTTTAGTTTGAATGCTGCTGGCTTTGATAGTAGCTTGAAGAGGACTGAAATAACATACTGACAAACAAACCGACTAGAGAGAGTCTGCTCTTTGGGATTGTAACAATAAATTCAATAAATGAAAAATAAATAAAATTTTTGTATGTAGCATAATAATAAATATTGGTTAATATAAATGTATTCTTCTCCAATATGATATTAGGAATTTAATCGTGGTCTGATGGGCAACCTCCTCTTCTCTCTATACCTTGTGTTTGTAAATAAAATTCATGACTGTATTTTTGTAGGGACACGCTCTGCTCGCTCTATCTCTTTCTCTTCTATCCTTCGCTCTGTCTCTCCAGCATGAAGTGTACAAGAAGATATATTTAACGATCTCCTGGTGGTTCCTTAAATCTCTCTGTTGGTGGTCTTGGAAGTTTCTTATTCTTTTTTTATCTGAGTGATTTCTTATTCTTTTTTTTCTTTTCATTATTCTATGTAATCATCTTTACCAGATCAAATTAACGCCCTGGGCATTAAGTAAGGCAACAAGAGTTTGGTCCTTGTTCCTTCTAATTAGTTTGTTTTTTTCTCAGTTTTATTTATTTTGTGTTTTTATTATTCTACTAAATTACTAATTGTATAAACTTATTCTAGTGAGGGAGTATTTTCTTATCTTTTTTTCTTACTAGGTAGGGTAAAGTAGGGTGAGATGGCCACCATTTTATTTGGAAGGTGCCTGCAAATTTTTGGTTAGGGCTAGGCTTACTTTATTATTATTTTTGGTAACCTCATACGCTCACAAACATAAGATAAGGAAACAATTTCAGAAAAAATGCTAAGGGAAACATTTTTTTATTCTTACAACAAAAAATAGCAATTGGCCATCTATCCCCCTGGGTTGGGTGAGTTGGCCAGTGTAACTTGGGAGAGATGGCCACATATTAAAACTGTCCGGTAGGACAGTTGTATAAGGGTTGATCGTCAAAAACTGCACGAAAAAGCGTAACGTTGAAAAACACCCAACTTTGACAATTTTTTCCTATTTTTCTATAAAAGATAAAATTCCCAAATTTTCTTTAAATTATAGAGCAAATCCTCCTTTATAACTGTAATTTTCTTTTGCAACAACCCAGATCTGATAGATTTTGAGAAAAAAGTTGCTGAAAATGATCAAAAACGGCGTTTTCAAAAAATGTTCTTGTTCTTGTTGTTACCTTTTTTGTCCTAACGCCTAAACGCGCGAACCGATTTTCATGAATGAGGTGTCATTCGATTCGGAATTTTATGTAGATGTGCCTTTTGGGGGTCTCGACGCTGTACATCGAATGGGAGAGGAGTTAGCCCCCTTTATATAAGGCCCCCTTCAAAATTATTATTACTAATTACTCCGTAAATCTTGGCCCGATTTTGAAAACATTTGGTAGGATGATAGAGTTAGGGCTCCCCTACGTAACATTAAAGCGGCGATCAGCTCTTACACTTATTAAGGGGAAGTATAGCAATCGTTTCAAATTATCGACACGTGAACCGATTTTCATGAATGAAAAGTCATTCGAATCGAAATTTTATACAGATTTGCACTTTAAAAGCCTCGACGCTGTGCCTCATAAGGAGGGGAATTCCCCCCCCCCTCCAAGTAAGGCCCTTTCTAAAACTATTACTACCAATATTTCTATAACGCTTAGTCCGATTTTGATAAAATTTAGCAGGAAGAAGTGGTTAAAGCTCCTCTACGTGGCTGTGAAGTGCTATCATGCTCTTACACCTACTAATTCTAAATGAAATTGCACTAGTAAAACGTAAAAATAGCAGAAAACAATGAATGGTTTCTTAATTAAAACTGTCCGGTAGGACAGTTGTATAAGGGTTGACCATCAAAAACTGCACGAAAAAGCGTAACGTTGAAAAACACCCAACTTTGACAATTTTTTTCTCTTTTTCTATAAAAGATAAAATTCCCAAATTTTCTTTAAATCTTACTTCAAACCCTCCTTTATAACTGTAATTTTTTTGCAACCACCCAGATCTAATAGGTTTCGAGAAAAAAGTTGCCGAAAATGAGCAAAAACGGCTTTTTCAAAAAATGTTCTTGTTCTTGTTCTTCTTGTTGTTGTTCTTGTTGTTGTTCTTGTTGTTACCTTTTTTGTAAACAACGTAGCGCCAAAACGCGTGAACCGATTTTCATGAATGAGGTGTCATTCGATTCAATATTTTATGTAGATGTGCCTTTTGGGGGTCCCGACGCTGTACATCGAATGGGAGAGGAGTTAGCCCCCTTTATGTAAGGCCCCCTCCAAAATTATTATTACTAATTACTCTGTAAATCTTGGCCCGATTTTGATAAAATTTGTTAGGATGATAGGGTTAGGGCTCCCCTACGTAACATTAAAGCGGCGATCAGCTCTTACACTTGTTAAGGGGAAGTATAGCAATCGTTTCAAATTATCGACACGTGAACCGATTTTTATGAATGAAGTGTTATTCGAATCGAAATTTTTTACAGATTGGCACTTTAAAAGTCTCGGCACCGTGCCTCATAAGGAGGGGAGTTTGCCCCACCCAAATAAGGCCCTTTCTAAAACTATTATTACCAATATTTCTATAACGCTTAGTCCGATTTTGATAAAATTCAGCTCGAATAAGTGGTTAAAGCTCCTCTACGTTGCTGATTCTCTTGCTCCTACTAAGAGGAAGTACTGCAATCGTTTAAATTATCAATGAGTGAACCGATTTAAATCAATGAATTGTTCGATTAAAAAATCTTTGCCTCTTTGCCTTTTAGGGAGAAGTACTGCAATCCTAGTTTATTTTTCTTACTCCTCTTAAAAGGAAGTACTGAAATCGCAGTTTAATTTTGCTATTTACGTACAAATACCTTCCTATGTTATTCAAAACGCTTTCTCAAAAAAATTGTTATTGAGGATGGTTTGGGAGCCGCAACTACAATCATTTTTTAAAAAGATCTCTCCAGTGGTAGTTAACACCTTATCAGGTTATAATGATAGAATTGCTTATTCCAAATTTTAAAAAAATCTGTAAAGCAGATATGTAACTTTGTAAAATAGACAAAAAGGAAAATCTATCCAAAAGGTACAAAAATCTCCTTAACAAAAACTTACAGTTTAAAATGTTAAGTATAAGGGTTGATTAAACGCCAAAAGGTACACAAATCAGCGAGTACCCAACATTTCATTAATACCTCATTAATATTTAAGTAATTCTACTGCATTAATTTTCATTAATGTTATTTTTTAGAATTTATTAGATATCACAGACCCTTATGCTGGCCACTTCATTTATATTATTTTTTTGTTATAATTATGATAAATCACATATACGTACATGCATGTTAAAGTAGAAAAAGACAAAGTTAGAGTAGGCTACTGTCTTGAATTCGTTTTACCGAAATATTCGTGAGCACAATTAACTCACAGTTAATAACAAGTAGATTATTAAACAATAATTATTCATTTCTCTATTGTAATTTAATTTAGTCCCCCTAATTTTCTTTATAGTAAAATACTGGAATAATTAGCTGTCCTAAATATATGCATATCTTATTTACTTTATATTACATATATACAACATTGTGGGAAGAACACCTAGATGGAGAATGTAATTGAAGAAAACTATATTATTTGCGATAAAGCCAGATAATTATTACCTATTATTATAAACGTTTGACTACTTCATAAAATAACAATTACTTTAATCGAAGAATGAACTTAAACCGACGATTTTTATTTAAGAAATAAAAATAAATAAATAAAATAAACAAAATCATTGATGTAAGTTGGTGTAAGCATTTTTTTAAACAAGGTTTTGAATTTTTTAGCCTCATATTTTTATTTTATTTTTTATAACGTTTTTCTTTTTAACCTGTAATTAATAGTTTGATTATTATAAATAACTAGATATTACAGTCAATCTACAGTGCTACTTGAACATATATTTTGTAGACGAAAATGGCCAGCATAAGGGTCTGTGATATCTAATAAAATCTAAAAAATAACTTATTAATGAAAATTAATGCAGTAGAATTACTTAAATATTAATGAGGTATTAATGAAATGTTGGGTACTCGCTGATTTGTGTACCTTTTGGCGTTTAATCAACCCTTATACTTAACATTTTAAACTGTAAGTTTTTGTTAAGGATATTTACTTATTATTCTTCTTTTTAAATGCGCTTTTACTACAATTTTGGCAAGTGTATGCAAAAGAAGAGCAATTTTCGTGGAACCACTTCCGGCATATTATGCATTCCAACCAATCTTTTTTATTCTGGTCTTGTTGTAGCTTTCCCCATATCCTGTATATTCAGTTTCATCGATTTCTAAAATGGCATCACTTTCCTCTTCAAATTCGATTCCTGTTTCGTACTCTTCATCGGAACTTGGGGAAGGTGAGCATTTTCTTTTTCGGACTATCCTTTCTTTCCAGAATTGTCTCTTTGGGGGATGGTATTTCTTGTTGGTTTGGATTTCTTTGCAACTCTGTTTTTTATAACAGTAATGTGCTCGAGAGAAGTTAATAAACTGACGACAGACTTGGCTCGTTTTCTTCAGTAGTTTTCTTCAAGTTTTCTTCAAGAGACGACAGATTGGGTGTGAGGTTAATACGATCTCAAATTTTCTTCAGTATAATTTCCGCGGTTAGTGTTCTGTCTTTTATACTGAGTTGGCATTTTTCTGCAGTGTATTGGAAACTGAGCCAAACTATAACAGAAAAAAAGTAAAAATAATTGGCCATGTATCCCTACTGTTTGATTGGCCGAATGCTAGAAAGAAATGGCCAACATGATAAACTATAACTCAGCGCGTACTTTTTGACAGTTTTAGCAGTTAGGATTCATTAATGTATACTGTACTTTCCTAATATGTAGAAAAACAACACTAAAATTTCGACATATACATTCGCTGCAGCACGCAATATGCAACTATCATAAAATTTTTTGTTGAGGCGATAATGTTTTTATTCTCTGAGTTAATTAATAACGCTTTGACGCAGACCAAAATAAACTCACTGTAGTCAGACATGAAGGTTCATTACTGGAGAGGTCACGCAGCGCCGTCGGATGACATTTCGGCTGTTGGCCATCTCACCCGACTTTACGTACACTATAAAAATTATTTCGAACTCGTTTCCTTTCCGAAAGTTCATTACTCACCCCTAACAGTTAATTTTAAGGGCTGAGGGGAGTATTGTAAAGAAATTACCCATTTATAGTGATTTAAGCTCAGTTTTGGATTTAGTGTTCTTAAATTATGAATTTAGGCATCTTTTTTTTTAAAAAATTCCGATTTGAGGTATGAAAAGTATAATATCTCCCTCTCTTTCTGGCAGAAATGTTTCCATTCTCTTGTCTTGAAGAGTAATGCGAAGCCGTTTTAGCTTTGTTATTACTATCTTTTTCTTCTGTGACTTAAAAGCAAAAAAATGTATTTTTCTTAGAGCAAATAGCACATCGCTCTGTCTCTCTCTACAGATGATTCATTTGTTTCATTAATTTATTTTCCAAGATTAGTATCTTAATGGTTATAAAAGTTAGTTGTTCGATTTTTTATTTTGATTTTTTCCAAGTTATTTGATAAGAAAGCAAGAGCTTGTTGTCCCTGGCAGGATATAAGAAACTGTAAAGTTAAAAATAATTATTGTAATCATTTTTCGTCTTTTTTTTAAAATTTAATTTATACGAGGGTCGTTTGAAAAGTCCGTGCAAAGTCAGAGAGATAGCACCACTGGCGCGTATCGAGGTTATGTTTAGTTAGTAGCATCTCTTGGAAGAACACACCAAGTTTCAGCCAGATCGGTCTATTTCTTTGTGTTTGGCATTCGTTTGAATCGAG
Organism: Rhodnius prolixus; assembly: GCF_049639745.1. NCBI lineage: Eukaryota > Metazoa > Arthropoda > Insecta > Hemiptera > Reduviidae > Rhodnius > Rhodnius prolixus. The sequence continues at coordinate 3,274,992 of NW_027411583.1, read as the reverse complement.
GAAGTCGAGTGATTTTCAAAAAATGGACGAAAAAGAATTTCGTGTGTTGATTAAACACTACTTTATGAAAGGCAAAACGCCTCAGGAGACTAAAGAGAAGCTTGATAAACATTATGGTGACTCTGCACCTTCGATTAGAACAGTTTATAAGTGGTTTCAAAATTTTCGGAGGGGCACAAGTGACGCTGAACGTTCTGGACGCGCTGTTGAGGTTACTACTCCAGAAATCATTGATAAAATCCATGATATGGTGATGGATGACAGAAGAGTGAAGGTGCGTGAGATTGCTAGTGCTGTGGGCATCTCGAATGAACGGGTACATAATATTTTGCAACAAAATTTGGACATGACAAAGCTATCCGCAAGATGGGTGCCGCGATTGCTCACGCTTGACCAAAAACGAAATCGTGTGAAGTGTTGCAAGGACGGTTTGCAGCTGTTCCAGAAGAATCCGCAGGACTTTAAGCGTCGTTTCGTCACTGTGGATGAAACATGGATACATCACTACACTCCTGAGACCAAAGAACAATCTAAACAATGGGTTACCAAGGGGGAATCTGCGCCAAAAAAGGCGAAGACCGTTCCTTCGGCCGGAAAGATTATGGCGACTGTCTTTTGGGATTCGCAAGGAATAATCCTCATTGACTATCTGGAAAAAGGTAAAACTATTAGAGGTGCATATTATTCATCGTTAATGGACCGTTTGAAAACCGAGCTGCAAGAAAAACGCCCACGATTGGCCTCCAAAAAAGTCCTTTTCCATCACGACAACGCACCAGCTCACACCTCAGCAGTTGTGGTCGCAAAATTAATGGAAATAGGGTTCCAACTCGTTTCACATCCCCCCTATTCTCCAGACTTGGCTCCCTCGGACTACTATTTGTTCCCCAATATGAAGAAATGGCTGGCGGGAAAAAGATTTTATTCAAACGAGGAGGTGATTGCAGAAACGAATGGCTATTTTTCAGACTTGGACAAATCCTATTATTCGGAAGGGATCAACAAACTAGAGCAGCGTTGGACGAAGTGTATAAGCCTAAAAGGAGACTATGTTGAAAAATAAAAAAGGTTTACCCCAAAAAATTAAGTAGTTTTTATTTTTGCACGGACTTTTCAAACGACCCTCGTATTTGAAGATAGATGTTTGATGTTTAAATTTTGTTTTAGCCGTTCGTTTTAATTACATTAGTCAGATTCATTATTACTTCCAGGGATCTTTATAACAGTGACGTAACTTCTTTATAAGCTCCCAAGCTAAAAGAAACCCAAAATATTTTTTTCGAAAAAAAAGGTAATTAAACATTCCCACGTAAATTTCAGCATAAAAATACAGCTTTTATAAAAAATAAAAACAAAGGCCGGGGAACTTGATGCCAGGCTACCAGTATCTCTAGTCCAGTTTTCGATGATCAGTATTGCGCAGTATGGTTTAAGACCAGCCTTTTTTGGTTACCGCCGGCAGTGGTCCGTAGAATTGTGGCGTTATCTGTTGTATCTTCAGTAAAATTTCAGATTTAATGAAATTCGGCTTACAGGAAATGACATTTAGGTTTGCTAAAAAACCCTTTAGAGGGTTTTTAACGATATTTTTCTCACATATTCTGAGATATCAGAATTTTTTTCTTCATTACGTAAGTTGTAAGAGAAAGTGAATGATCTGTTCATACAAGATTTGTTCATCTCAAGGTTATGCACCAGCCAATGTTCGCCTCCAGATTGATACAGATCTGATATATTATCTGTTATTATATAATTAATTATTGATAAATTATTTATCAATGTTCTTTTGTTTTAGTTACATAATTCAACAAAATTTAATTTTGTTTCAGGTAAGAACATCAATGTATCTTCAGTTCTTCATTAGGTGAATCTATTTTATTTATTTATTTTGATTTTTAATTTTTTTAAAATAATTGTAAGTTTCAATAAGAGATAAAAGGCATTTAATAATAATAATAATGATGTTCATTAACAATTCTTTATACATAATTCAACACTATTACACATCATCACAAACCATCAGTCCGTCTGCCGAGATGTTGTTGATAAATAAAAGTCTCCCTGAATACAAAAATTTAATAATTAAACTCAAAAACTAAGTCCCTCCTGTACTTCAGTGCTAATATTGCGTAATTGTACAATGCCTGCCAGTCGTTACCATTGAGACACAATAAAAACTGAGCCCTGTCCATTACCTCCGTCCCTAAGCATTTCCGCCGAAAACCACTCAGAACTGGACAAACGGCAATAAAATGATAAGTATCCTCTACAGCCGACATATTACAAAGCGAACACTTATGCCGATCAGCTGTCCGGGGTCACAGAGTAATTTAATGGTAACATTTCCCCTCTAATCTTCATTATAAGCGACATGAACCTTAGCTTATTCTCATCACAGACATATCTTTTACTTGCTTCTTGCAAATTTAGATCTTTGTAAATTTTATAAAATTTTGAATCAGCCCTTTTACATGATAATTCTTTTTGAAAATCTATTTTCATTAAATCTAACAATTTGTGTACTGAGTCAGAACCTTGGTATATGTTCTTGGCGTTACAATTATATTTATTACATAACTCTGACATCTCTTTAAACCAAAATAGATTTTTATTTATCACATACTCAGCTTAAGCGCTTTTTAAGACAAGGCTGTGAATTTAGTACTTTACAAACAAAATTGATATGTAGTCGCAGTGTATAATAAAAAAGAGGTGCTCTATCAGTCTCGACATAAACAATATAATCCGGGCAGTGTTTGGGCAAGGAGAACAATCGTTTCAAAAAATATTTTTGCACTTTCTCTACTTCATTATGGTAACAATATCCCCACACTTGGGCTGAGTAACAAATAATAGCTCTACTTACTGATTCAAACAACTTATATTTTGCTGACAACGGTATGTTGTCATTTCTAATAAAACTATTCCATGTTGAGCTAATACCGAACTTAGCAGTGGTTGACTTTTCCTGAAAATGTTTTACAAACGACCGACGCGGAGTTAATATGATACCCAGATATTTGTACTGCGAAACTATATCTATAACTTCACCATAGCGCCACCAACGCTCCTTTCGCGCTCTTCTTCCACCCTTTCCAAAAATAATGATTTTTGTTTTGTTTAAATTCACGGTCAAGTTCCATATGCAACAATATTCATACAATCTATTAATCATATTTTGTAGAGTGCGGGTGTCGGAGGCAAGAAACACAATATCGTCCGCATATAATAAACATCTTATATTCAAATCTTCTATCCATATACCTCCATCTACGAGGGTCGTTTGAAAAGTGCGTGCAAAAATAAAAACTACTTAATTTTTTGGGGTAAACCTTTTTTATTTTTCAACATAGTCTCCTTTTAGGCTTATACACTTCGTCCAACGCTGCTCTAGTTTGTTGATCCCTTCCGAATAATAGGATTTGTCCAAGTCTGGAAAATAGCCATTCGTTTCTGCAATCACCTCCTCGTTTGAATAAAATCTTTTTCCCGCCAGCCATTTCTTCATATTGGGGAACAAATAGTAGTCCGAGGGAGCCAAGTCTGGAGAATAGGGGGGATGTGAAACGAGTTGGAACCCTATTTCCATTAATTTTGCGACCACAACTGCTGAGGTGTGAGCTGGTGCGTTGTCGTGATGGAAAAGGACTTTTTTGTGGGCCAATCGTGGGCGTTTTTCTTGCAGCTCGGTTTTCAAACGGTCCATTAACGATGAATAATATGCACCTGTAATAGTTTTACCCTTTTCCAGATAGTCGATGAGGATTATTCCTTGCGAATCCCAAAAGACAGTCGCCATAATCTTTCCGGCCGAAGGAACGGTCTTCGCCTTTTTTGGCGCAGATTCCCCCTTGGTAACCCATTGTTTAGATTGTTCTTTGGTCTCAGGAGTGTAGTGATGTATCCATGTTTCATCCACAGTGACGAAACGACGCTTAAAGTCCTGCGGATTCTTCTGGAACAGCTGCAAACCGTCCTTGTAACACTTCACACGATTTCGTTTTTGGTCAAGCGTGAGCAATCGCGGCACCCATCTTGCGGATAGCTTTGTCATGTCCAAATGTTGATGCAAAATATTATGTTCATTCGAGATGCCCACAGCACTAGCAATCTCACGCACCTTCACTCTTCTGTCATCCATCACCATATCATGGATTTTATCAATGATTTCTGGAGTAGTAACCTCAACAGGGCGTCCAGAACGTTCAGCATCACTTGTGCTCATATAGCCACTCCGAAAATTTTGAAACCATTTATAAACTGTTCTAATGGAAGGTGCAGAGTCACCATAATGTTTATCAAGCTTCTCTTTAGTCTCCTGAGGCGTTTTGCCTTTCATAAAGTAGTGTTTAATCAACACACGAAATTCTTTTTCGTCCAATTTTTTGAAAATCACTCGACTTCCTCGATTCAAACGAATGCCAAAAACAAAGAAATAGACCGATCTAGCTGAAACTTGGTGTGTGTTCTTCCAAGAGATGCTACTAACTAAACATAACCTCGATACGCGCCAGTAGTGCTATCTCTCTGACTTTGCACGGACTTTTCAAACGACCCTCGTATATAATCGTGCAGATCGTTTATGAACAATGAGAACAACAGTGGGGACAATAAACACCCTTGCTTTACTCCAGATTTAGTTTCAAAAAATTCCGTCAAACCTTTTTGCGTCCAAACTGCAGCCTCAGTACTACTGTAATACCTTCCTATTGCCTCAATAAATTTGGTGGAAACTCCCATAGTAAACAACTTATAAAAAACAGTACATTTTACTTCTTTTCCTCATAGTTTTAATTTCAATAATATTCAACAAATTAAAAATATTATCATTAGTAGAAAAACCCTATAAAAGGAATTTTTTTCCCCATTTATAATAAAACGGCTCTGTTTTTATAAATAATATATTATCTGCATTTTTAATGGGACTAAAAAATGAAATCTGGGGGTCAGTGGGATATTCCTCAATTTTTAAGATACAAACAATTATCTAGAGATTAAATTTTGATTAAAAAAATTCATCGAAATGATTATCAGTTTGGACTTTTAATTGGGATAGAATGTTTAAATCAATTTCTAAATTAGATAAAAAAAAAACCGATTAGGCGGTAGAAATACTTCGCTGAATAAATTTTAATGATTTTTAAAGATCTTTTTCCACCCTAATTATTTCTAGAAAATTTTGGTCAAAAAATGAATAAATAATAAGTGATAAAATAGTTGGCCAAATATTCTAGCCGGTTATTAATACAGATCTTGGAAAATGTTTAAAGAAATATTAAACGTTCAGATCGTCGCGTCTAGAAAATCTAATATTGAAGTGTAGTACAAACAGAGCGGTAATTGATGAAATATGGCGCCATTTTCTCATACCCTCTCTTGTATTCTCTCCCGCTTTGGCACGACCAACTTGATCATAATATTTAAAAAAAAAGAAACCAGTTTTTTATTTTTTTTTTCTAAATTAAGCTATTCTAAACTTTAATTTATTTTTACCCATCAATGGAAAAATTATTGGTAATCATCATAAATTCCTAAAATGATATTCCTCTCTTGAATATAATAACTCTTGTTGTTTAAATAGGTTATAGGTATTCCCCCATTCTACCATCTCTAGCCGCTTTATATGTTTTAATATAATGGAATTGAGCTATAAAATAATTTTATGGGAATACGAATATAATTCATTTTGACTTTAATAAAATGTTAAGTAGAAGTCGTGGATCTTTTAGATTATGGGTGGTGGGGTTTAGAGTTGAGGAGTGTGAGGTTGATTAGGCAAGGTAACCTTGCGGCAGGTTTGTAATAAGACAGATTTGTTTATTTTTTTCATCAATTTTCTGCTGCTAGCTCTTAGATTTTCTCTTCCTAGGAGCAGTTTTTTACAGTTCATTGTCCGGTGATGGGCAGTGTTGTGTGTAACGAGAGTATACTGTCCGGAGGCCGGCAGTGCACTGAAAAATGCTCCGGGCGCTAATAATCTTAAAAGTTGACGCGCCTTAAATTAGCTGATAATTTCTTTGATTTATTTCCGGGTCTTGCACTAAACAAAATGGACTACACTTGACTAGTCTCCACACCTAAATGAATTGATCTATGTCTAATGATGGATGAATGTCCGAAACCGGGCAGTAATATTATAAAACAAGCCGTGTTAGGACGTGTAAAATCGAAAGATAACCACATTTTCAATAGCTGATAATTCTTTTAATTTTTTTGAAATAAGACTTTAAATACTTAGGGACTGTACATTGACAAGAGACTCACCTGGAACCCACATACTCGACTCAAACGACACAAGCTACAAGCTACTGACTAGACTACTTGACCGCAGATCTAAACTCGGCTTGAATCACAAATTAACCCATCTACAAGACACTGTTAAGACCCACTGCACCCATACGGAGCAGAATTTTGAGGCTCCGCCAAACCCTCTAACTCTAAACGCCTGCAGACACTACAGTCTAAAATCTTAAGAAAAATCCTAACCTTTCCATTCACACTGGACCTTCACTTTTGTCACCGATCTAATAAAGTCTCGCTACCGCAACTTTCACAGCCTCCTAGCTCTCTCCATCCTAATCCTCTTGTACAACAGCTCTCCTCTCCAGGCCTTCCAGACAATCCTCCGCGTCGCTTGAAGCGGAAGTGGCCTACAGACCTACTGATTTGAGTGTAATATCCACTGAGAAAGAGTTCCCTCAATGGGTGGTTGCTCTTATACGACATTCATGAGAATTTAACCCAGTTTCATCAAATTTACTTGATGCAACATTTGTTGCAGTTGTAAATGTACTAATAAAGTTGAAAAAAAAAAAAATTAGATTAAGTAAATGAGTAGATGTTTATCTTAGGACGATTTTAGTGACAGTAGTAGATGTTAAATTGTATCTGCAACAAACCTGTACATTTTATTATGTATTTCATTCTATTGTCCCAGTCTGCCTTGTTGTTTTCTTCTACTTAAACGGATTTAAGTCTGTTAAAAAGAGAATTCTCTCTCAGCGTGTTAGTAGACTTAGCAAGCAGAGTTTGATTTATCTCGATGGGAAATCTCCAGGTGGATGTGCAAGTTAGTTGTTTCTAAGGTAAACACTTGTACAAGATGGGAGACAGATAGGCTCCACTTTTGCCACAGACAGGAAATTACCATATGTTGTAATATTCTGATTCACATTTTCGATATTGTGACGTTTCTCTTCTACAGAAAAGGGGGTATATCCGGTCTCTTTTCTCTTCATTAGTTATTCTCTTGATTATTATTTTTTTTAAATGTTTAATTTATATTTCAAATAATATTATTAGATATTTTCTCAAAAGATCTCATTATTTATTTATTTATTTTTTAAACGCAAACCAGTCACTGACATTTCTAAAAGAATTCAAACTAAAAAATAAACACAACTTGACTTGGCAGTATTACAGAAATATCCGCTGGGTCTTTCAAATATTAATTAAAAGTTATTTCTACAAATATTTATTAAATCTACTTCGGATTTTATTTTATTTTTTTATTTAAATGAAGTACAAGCTTTTTTTTTTTTTTTTTTTTTTTTTTTTATATAACTGAAGCTTCTAAATGCTTCTTTTATATAAATATATATATATATATTATACTTGTATAAATGTATTATATATATACATACATTTATACATAAATAATAAGAAGAAGGAGCTTGATATCAAGATGTATATTTGAATTTAATATGGGAGTTTATTATTTATTTTAAAATATTAAATCTTTCAACCGACTCTAATTTATTTCGCTGCTGTTTATATGTATATATTTTATTTACTTTATAATTAATATGAGAGATGTGCTATTCTGAAAAAACATTTTCTATTTTTACTTATTTTTCTTTCTATCTCTAATTATCTTTGTTTTCACTGGTCTGTGAATATTAATTACTAGGATGCAACAAAGGTTCTGTTCTGCTTTGTTCGTCTTTACTATTCAAAAAACAAAAAAAAAATTGTTTGTTCACTTTCCAATTAAATTTATTTCTGGGTACCATTATTTTCTCCAACCAGGACCCAATAGGGAAACCCAGAATGCGTTGCGTCCTCTTGTTTACCATTTATCGGGGTTTCCATCCCATCCCCTCTTCACCAAGAAGCATATTTTCCAATCAAAATGGATTGATCGATACTAGCTGAGTGTAGATTGGATTTTTGATATTCGAGAAGTAGGCCCTGAGATAGTCGCCGTACCCTTCAAAGGGTTGCAGCTCTAAATTATTCACAGCCTTCGCAGTTCTATCCTACCATAAGAACAGCGTTGTTTCCCTCCTCCGCAAAATCTCGTCTCTTCGGTGTGACGATTTTATTAGCGCCCGTCCCCTATCACTTTTATATTTTCCTTCTTTACCGGAAATTAATTTTGTGTGGTCTTTTAGTTACGGGAGGGGCGGGAGGGAAGATGAACTCTGCGCATTTTGTTTGGTAGTGAGAGGTGCAAAATTCCTCAAAAAAAATGCTGTTTGGATAATTTTTCCATCTCTGATACCAAAATTTTTTCAATCAACATCCAGAAGTATGGTTTTCGGAATATCTTTTTTTTCAACTCCACAAATAACTCTTTATTTTGGTGAGGCACTTTTGGGGTTATAATCAACCTTGGTAAATGAATAGTTTTTTTGTTTTCCCCAATTTTCCTTGGGAACACTATAGTTCCCCCTAAACTGGGTGCCCCATTTTCAAACTGTTTTTTCTTCCCTTATTACCTTCTATCCAGCAAAGAGGACGTCTTAGGACGTTGTATTCAGTTATGGAGTTAGTTTGATGGTCGAACTGCATATTGCAGTAATGTTCTTTACTCATTTTTCCTGAGAGAACCGAACTCTCTTTGTAGCAAATCTAAATTTGAGAGAACCTTTTGTATTCTATAGCAATCTGAAAGATATAGATAATGATAATTTTTGGGAATATTGAGGTGCGGTCAATAAATTCTTAAACTAATTTCTTCCTTCATACCAACGTTTCGGTAAATAAATTACCATCTTCAGGGCCTGCACAAAAGGAGTGTTACACTAATATAGGTACAAACTGCACCAATTGCTAATAACATTTTAGGAAAGCGGAATTTCGAAAAAAACCCATGAGTCTAGTTGGGTCTAGTTTACAAATTTTCCACCCCCGATGCTGTATCTTCATTTTTAACGGAGTTACGGCCAAAAACCTGATTGAGGTTTCATAAAGACCACTGGTTTTGACAATGATTATGAAAACTATATAAAAAACTGTGAAAAATGACGTTGACCCCGTTTCGATATCCCTAATATTTGTCGAGATATTTAAGATCAAAGTTACAACTTTTTCTATTCGTGAACGGTTTTCAGTATTAATTTTCCACCAGAAAATACACGTTTTGGGAGGTCCTCTGACTGCAAAAAATGTTATTTGTGACGCAAAGTAAGAAAAAAAAAAAATTTAAAACGTAGTGTGATGTAATGGTTGTGGGTGAATCAGGATAAATTTGTTTTATCATCAAATAAAAGCAATTATCACATCATTTTAATGCACCCAGTATGCAATTATAATTAAATTATGAAATTTGTGGAGTTTAACGTAAAGCAACAAGATCATAACTGTTGAGGATTCACGGAAAAGCGGGTTTATATAGTGGTAAGGAAGAGGTGAAAACCATAGGGCTGGAAAAACCTAAGGTATGTGGCGAGTAATTGTTAAGTTACTGTTTGAAGAATGCTGTTGTATATTCGAAAGGTTGTTCCTGTCTGACATAAAGTTAATGGATGTTTTTTGTAGTTTAATGTGGATAATTTCTAATATGTATGTTTCTGTTGGTGTTCGTTGCAAGTATGGGAAGTGTTGTCAATATCGAATTTGTGTTGCAAGACTAGACTTTTTTTTTTGTAATTTACTCAGTTTGTGTCTACGAGGTGTGGCTATTAAATAACGAGACTGATGCTGCTACAGAAGAACTATACATGTGCCAGATCCTAACGACCGACAGCTGTGCACAGCGTAAAGCCTTCTCTTTCGATTGCTGCGTCTCACGTGTTTGTAGAGAAATCTGTCTGACCGGAACCGTCGTTTCTGTAAGAGGTGTTAGTTTCGTTTTGCCGAAAACAAGATACTACACATGTAGTAGAGCAACGAATTGTAGTGAAATTTCACATCAAAACTTGGTAAAACTGCTACTGAAACTTATCTTTTATTGAAAGAAGTTTATGGCGATGAATGTTTATCACGTGCGCCAGTTTTTGAGTGATTCAAGCGTTTCCAAGATGGTCGAGAAGACGTCGGAGATGATGACCGCCCGGGTCGTCCTTCCACGACCAAAACGGATGAAAATATCGATTATAATTAATCACCATTACTACTGTGAGGTGCTTGCTCAAATCCGTGAAAGAGTAAGGAAAAAACGACCCGATTTGTGGAACAACAAGTCACGGGGTTCTCCATCAAGACAACGTGCCGGCTCACACTGCATTGTCTGTCAAGACGTTTTTAGCCAAGTACAACATCCCAGTTTTAGGCCATCCGCCTTATTCGCCTGACCTGGCCCCAAGTGACTTTTATCTGTTCCCCAAAGTCAAATCTACATTACAAGGAACACGATTTCAGTCCGTAGAAGTTGTGAAAGAAAAAGTGGCACGCGTCGCGCAGGAGCTGACAGAAAAAGACTTCCAGCACGGTTTCGAACAATGGTAAATTCGCATGGAGCGTTGTAGGGATAGTGGAGGGGTGTATATTGAAGGTGATAATAACTAAATATGTATAAATTTAAAATAAAATGTTTTACAACAATAATCTCGTTATTTAATAGCCACACCTCGTATATTTGTGTAACATTCCTTTCGTACAGACCCTGAAGAAGGTAAATATATTTACCGAAACGTTGGTATTAAGAAAGAAATTTGCTTGTGAATTTATCGACCGCACCGCAATATTCCCCCCAAAAATCATCAGTCTAAAAGAATGTGAAGGTTAAAGAGAAAATTAGTTACTCATAATTGTGAACGAATTGGGGAAGAGCAAAATTTTTTCAGTCTTTCGCCAGATTCTCTTTGAAAATGATATTTGTATATTATTTTTTTAAATTAATTTGAGTCTATCAGAGTTTTAATTCATTTAGTTTAAATCAAAAGGTTTGTTGATTGGTAATAAACTAATTATAAATGATGGGTAGTAAAGAGATTTATATAAATAGCTTAGTCAAGAGGGCTGTTGACTCATTATAATAAAGTATATATGAGCAGTAATAAATGTGATCATATTACATTATCTTGTATACTGTGTACACTGTCTACAGTGTATGTGTTAAGGGAGCGTTAATGTGATAATTGTATCACTAATAGGCCTCTCACAGAGTATATCTATATATAAATACATGAGTTAGCTTTGTCTAGACTTAATCCATAGGAATGTGTTTTGATAGAATGCGTCAGTATGAGTTACAGTTAACATGGTGTTTAATGTATCATATTTCCGTTACATAATACATAAAGTGAAGTTTCAATTCCTAGTGTGCCTTCACTAAATATAGTTTTTTTGTTCATTTTTAATATTTAAACGAATTAGGTTGAGGCTTTCGCGATAAGCCACAAGAAACAAAGTGGGAATTCGCTAAAAAAAAACCGTGTTATCTTACTCTTAGTGAACCTTAAAATCCCTATATTTCCGGTTAAAAAACAGGGATTCTTTTGCGCACAGAATACACTAGCATCATCACCAAGTCGGCTTTATCCTCTCCTTCTCAGAATATTTGCGGAAATATGAAACAAATAATCTTAATGAACATAAAAAAATATATTTAAAAAAAAAATTAATTAATTTTTGTTCTTGTTTGCACTGTTTTCCTCGTAGGTTTTAGTAATTCAATAGATTCCGTGATGTTCTAAGAATCATGACCCATTATCTTAAGGTTATTAGCTCTATTTCTCTGATTCTTACGAATCCATTCAATGACCTCAAAGTTTAATCAATGTTAGATCATTTCTTTTTTCTCTCTCTTTGTTTAATGTTTTATATTCAAGAACAAAAATTTGATAATTAGACAAAAATGATTATTTTTTTGAAAAGAATTGTATGAATACGTCACATATTTCGGTCAAAATATCATTATTACGTCAGCTAAAAGAGTGAATAAAAAAAAATAGGAAGTTAAAATTCTGTCTTTTTTTTCTGAGATCATGGGTTTTTTCCAGTACACTTCCGGCTTCTCGAAAGTGTTGTCTCGTTACAGGCAATATTGTCCAACATTGGACAGTGGGCTGTAAGAGCTCTTAGGAAGAGAAAATCTAAGGGCCAGCAAGCTGGATTCGAAACCCGTGAGCTCTGCGTTGAAATATATTACAGTCGACTCTCGATAAATCGAAATCCAAGGGACTACAAGAAAAATTCGAATTATCGAGAGTTCGAATTATCAAGAAGGGGGAAAAAAATTCGAATTATTAAGAGTTATTATTATGTATATATGTATGTACATACGTATATTGAAAATACGTATGGGCTTACCTAAGTTTTAGACATATACAGCCTCAAGTAAAAAAGTAAAAATAATGAAAACGACAAAAAAAGAACAAAAAAATTACATATGTATTAACATTTCAATAAATAATAATATACATATGTACCTAATTTAAAAAATGAAGAGCAGTTTTTTGTTACAATGTGGCTTGACTTAGTCAGTGTCTTAGAATTGTAGAAAGCGCTGATGGTGGAATATTGAAAGTTTTGGCGATATCTTCTTGTTTTCGAACCACTTTTCACGGCCGCCATAATTTTTTTTTGTGGGACACAGTAAGGGAGACGTACTTCCCATCGTGACAAACTAGGAAAGAGATTTGGAAAGTTAAACAGGGCTGGAAGGAGGGAAACATTACGCAGGAAATGAACAATAAGCGGAAAATGAGAAGTAAACATTACTAGGGAAAATTCGAATTATAAAGAGGGGAAGCGGCCTCGTTCGAATTATAGAGCCTTCTCGCCCCCTGTTGTTAAGGGAAAAGGATTTCGAATTATCGAGCGAATCAAAATACATTGCATTTTTTCGATTTACCGAAGTTAACAGCTGAAGAGTTCGAATTATCGAGAGTCGACTGTATACGCTATAAACCAATGAGCTAATATTAATCCCTTCTCTCATAATTAATTTTTTAAATTAAATGTTGAATCGTAAAATGTTATTTATCTGCAAGATATTCTTGCACACTTTGAAGCAAAGATTTGGATTAACCGTTTAGAAATTTAAAAAAAAAAAGTAAAGAAAGTAATGACGTCGAAACTTCTGTTTTGCTTTCAAAAGAGCCCCCCTTTAAATAATTTTGAAAAAATCTAGAAGCCGTAGTTTGTATGAAAATGGCCCTTCTTTCTAGTCAAGATTCCCGAAATGGACATCCTGCCATTTAGATAGTGGAGTTACCTGGAACGTTATGATCTCCTTTAGCGTGACTAAAATGCAGTTGAGGAATATTAAAAAAGAATTCGGAATAAAAAAGAATAAACAAACGTAAAGAGAGTTTGAGAATTAAAATAAATAAAATAAAATAAGCTTTTTCTAAAAATCTTCATTGCAAAAGTTCATCGAATTTGTTCTAAATACATAAATGGAAGTTAAAAATCGATCTCCTGCCCCTGCCGCTTAGATCTTAACGAGTAAATCTTTTTCCCCCCTCAATTTAGGAGGCCATATTAAGTTCAGTGTGTCCCCTGCAGGACCAGCGATCTTTATTAGCTTTGCCAGCTCTGGTATCCAGGCTATTGCAGTCTGAAGGGTCCTGTTATTAATGCTGTTATAAGTATTACTGTTATTGGTTGAATATTTTATCTGGTTTTGATGATGGTTATTTGGTTGGTGGTCCTTTGTCGTTTAGGTAGTTTCATCGCTACTCTCTCCTATATATTTGTGTTTTTTATTTCTAAGTTACAACCGTGTTTTTGGTGAAAATGGAACTATAGAGTTGAGAAAATACTTTTCTTTGTCGGCCCTATACCTAGCCACCACCAATGCAATCGTGCTTTTGCCGAAGCTATCTCCAAGTTAGCCTTTGGGGCTTGCAGTGTACGGTGTTTTGGTGTGCTTGTGCTGTTTGTGAATGTGCCCCTATTGTATAGTGAAAGTGCATTGAGTGCACTGTGGGATTGCTGCAACACCCAGAAAGCTGCATGCAACAGCGAACTCCCCCTTTTATGGGAACCCAGCTCTTTATAATGGATAAATTTTATTTAAATATTCCTTTACATTCTCTAAAACAATGCAAACATTGTAGAGTTATAACAAGTGCCAATTGTTGTCCGGATGTTTCCCTAAAAACAATCGATTCCTGTTCCCATATTCTAGAAGTGGAACAGAACCTATTTGAAAATAAATAGAAATTACTAAGTGTTACGATATTGTTTGACACATAACAGCATTTCAACAATGATTTTTTTATTTGTTTATTTTGCAACTGTATCCTAGTACAATAAGTAAAAGTTATGAGAGATAAGGGATGGCACAAATACATATGCACGCATATGTATATCCACACATTATACGCGCACATGCATGTGCGCCAAGGGCGTGAGAGGAGTGAACGACAACCATCCAGTGATGGAAGCCGTTAGTTCGCTAGATTGGCAAGCTTACACAGCAACCATCCTAGGAGGTCGGCGTTATATGTTGGGATGAAACCGCCGCTTTAGTCTGCGAAGTGGATTTGAAGGAAGTGTTTTAGTAGACAAGATGTGGATCAGAGGGTTGTAATGATTGTCCATAGATTTGAGTGGAGTTTTTTGTATCGACATTGGGGCTATTTCAGAGACGAGAGGAATATTTAGAGAATATATATATATATATACAGTCGACTCTCGATAATTCGAACTCTACAGCTGCTAACTTCGGTAAATCGAAAAAATGCAGTGTATTTAGATACGCTCGATAATTCGAAATCCTTTTCTTAACAACAGGGGGAGAGAAGGCTCTATAATTCGAACGAGGCCGCTTCCCCTCTTTATAATTCGAATTTTCCCTAGTAATGTTTACTTCTCATTTTCCGCTTATTGTTCATTTCCGGCGTAATGTTTCCCTCCTTTCAGCCCAGTTTAACTTTACAATTCTCTTTCTTAGTTTGTCACGATGGGAAGTACGTCTCCCTTACTGTGTCCCACAAAGAAAACAGTATCGTGGCCGTGAAAAGTGGTTCGAAAACAAGAAGATATCGCCAAAACTTTCAATATTCCACCATCAACGCTTTCTACAATTCTAAGTCACTTGACTAAGTCAAGCCACATTGTAACAAAAAACTGCTCTTCATTTTTTTAATTAGGTACATATGTATATTACTATTTATTGAAATGTTAATACATATGTAATTTTTTTGTTCTTTTTTGTCGTTTTCATTATTTTTACTTTTCTACTTGAGGCTATATATGTCTAAAACTTAGGTAAGCTCATACGTATTTTCAATATACGTATGTACATACATATATACATAATAAAAACTCTTAATAATTCGAATTTTTTTTCCCCTTCTTGATAATTCGAAATCTCGATAATTCGAATTTTTCTTGTAGTCCCTTGGATTTCGATTTATCGAGAGTCGACTGTATATATATATATATATATATATATATATATATGAAAATCTCAAGATAATTGTTCAACAAAATTACTCCTGTAATTGATGTAATGTAATTGGCTAAATCTGTTTTGAGTTGGTAGGTATCCGTTGCGTGCCAGTCTACTATTGTGTTGCATGTTGCATGATAAGAGAAAACTGCATGTAGGTTTAGTGATGGCTACATAGATGCTTTTACTGTAGATATATCAAAGTGAAATAGGAACCCTTATAAAAAAATAATCGATCTCTTTTTGGATTTGTAATTACGAGAGCAGAAATGGATATATTCTTTGTCGAGTTTTTAGAGCAGTCTGTCTGTCCCCGATGGAGAATCTCTTTTTTTTTTTAGCTTTAGCCGTGAACTCAAGTTCTTGTCAGCACAGGTTTAAGTAGCATACCCTACGATCGAAATTAACAATCAGACTTCCTCTTTTATAAAAAATGGATTATGAAAATGTATGGAGAGATAGCTGCTATAGAAAGACGTCTACAGATATGTGTGTTCACGCAAGAATTTTGTTTTCCATGTACCAGTTTGTATGCATGTTCCTGTTGGTTCCTTGACTTAAACTACTTACCTATAATAAAACATCCGCTACTGCACACTACCTTCATCATCTTAGGATTCGAAACATAATGCTTTGGAATAAGTTTAATTTTTTAATTCGTTTATTTATTTTGCAAGAGATTAGCAAAAGAGATTAGGGTAAGGAACTGGGTGCAAATACGTAAGCACGTGTATAAATATATATATATGCATTTGCATACATACATGCATGTGCGCCAAGGGCATGATTGGAGTGAACGACGACCATCTAGTAATGGAAGCCATTTAGTTCGCCCAGGTTGTCAAGCTTAAATATAGCAATCATCCTGGAATGTTCGTCGTTATGTGTTAATATGATCGCACAGGCCACCGCCGATTTAGTCTACGATGTGGATTTGAAGATAATGTTCTGATTGACATGATGTGGGATCAGACTGTCTAGATTTGAGTGGAGTTTTGTGTAGCGAGATAAGGGCTATTTCAGTAACGAGAGGAATATTTAGATCAGAGTGTATTGTGTGATTGGTGACGTAGAAGGAAACATTAACTACTGTTCTCAGAATTATAGTCTGTAAGGATTGAAGTCGTTTGATGTTCGATTTTTTGGCACTTCCGTAGAGTTGTCCATATATATAATTTTTTTTTGCGAGGGGGAAAAATGCCAAAGGCACCTTCCCACGATCTGTCGGGTGTGTGGGGCTCGACCCACTAAAAAACCCCCTCCCCTTCAGGCGTACAAATTGTCCATCCCGGAACCGCCAAACAGCATTACTTCGGGATGGCTCCTCGTAAACTTGGCTTTCCTTCCTTTTATTGCTCTTCAATTATACCTGCAATTATTCCAGGTCCTTTCTATTTCATATTAGGATCCTCCTTACCATGGAAGAGACCCTCGCCCAGGCTTCTTCCAGCATCCGTCCGACGATGCTGTCCGGACTTATCGGACCGGTAACTTCCTGCAATCTTCTTCTTTCGTTGTACCCAATGTGTACATTCAAAAAATGTGTGCAGGGCGTCATCCGAGTCCAAGTCCCCCGCAAATGCACGCCCCAGACGGCCTCTTCCCGATTTTATGAAGGAAACCTGCGAAATATCTGTGGCCAGTAAAGGAATTGTGTGAGGTAATAATCCACCTCCCCATGGTACGTCCATGTTGGGGCAAGTAGGGCGGTATATACTTTTCTTTTGTTCATCAGGGTCAATATAAGGTTAATCCAAATTAATATTGCATCAATATTACTGCATCAAAAAAGATCATTTTATTGGTGATTTTTCTCTAGTTATAGTAACTCCCAGAAGAGTTGATTAGTAAGGTTATAAGGAAAAGAAAAATATCTGAATAAGTTTGTAGGTGTGCATGAAAACAGTTTAGATTGTAAAAGGAAGTTGTAGTTCACTTCCTTCAGTGTTCCCAACAGGATTCTCTTGTAAAAAAAAAAAGCCACGTCCCAATTTTCTCTCTTTGGTTACAAAGTTATCTACTTTACTGAATGAACTTCAACACCGCCAGTAGTTTCCCGTAGTTTTATTTTCCTGGTACAGGTAAAGGAAAAGAAAAGTATGAAAAAAAATGGGCATCTACACTAACTTTACCCGTTATGGGGGCAAAGTCATAAAGGGTTGAACTTCTTTTCGCGGTGAAAGAAAATGGTTGTCAATCCTCCATAGTTCGTGTGGAAATGTAGATGAAAATTTCTATTTTCAGATTCTTTTTTTTTTTGGGTGGTTTAATGGCTGGAAGATGAAAATATTATTTTCTATTTTCCTTATAAATTTTCCAATCTATTTCGTCTTTATGTCCGTTACTCTTACAGCTCTATTAACCATACAATTTAATGTGTTTCACTGCGATGAATTAAGCATAGTCGAACCTCTCTATAGCGGACACTGGCGGGGGAAAGCAAAGTGGCCGCTGTTTGGAGGTGGTCGTTAGAAGGAGTGTACGGCAAGTTTCATAATGAAAAAATATGCGTTTTTTCCAAACATCTATTTAAAAATTGTTTATTATTAATAGATTTAAAAACGTACATAATTGCATAATTATCTAGCTATATGATATGCATCAAGTTTTTCTTAATTATCCAAAAAATTTATCAAAAAACTACATATTATTGACTTAATTAATAATTTTTATAATTATCATCACATTTATTCATAACAATAATAATTTATGGTAAAATTATCATCATACTATCATCTATTATTAGAAAAATAGAACAAACCTTTTGGCAAGTTGACGATGGCTCGATTTGGTTTTTGCAAAATCTTCCAACACATTTATTTTCTATTCCTAGAGTTAACCATTTTCGTTTGAGAGACATATTATAGGAAAAAATAATATTGTTCGTCCAAAGTTATATTGAAAAATGATTAAAATGGTACAAGATGTATGGAGCTTATATAGGAAACTTTAGGAAAAACCACTTTACTTTTTATCACCGCGTCAAACGAACTTTTAATAATAAGGTGGTCGTTTTGGTGGGAGGTGAAACATATAATCAGTTCCCCAAAATCAATGTCCGCGGTCGCTATGCAGAGTGTCCGTTAGACGGAGGTTCTTTCATATAGAAAGTGTATAGGGGTAAAACGGGGAAATCCAAAAACTATCCGTAAATGGAGGTGGTCGCTAGTGAGAGTGTC
This sequence comes from Rhodnius prolixus, assembly GCF_049639745.1. Classification (NCBI taxonomy): domain Eukaryota; kingdom Metazoa; phylum Arthropoda; class Insecta; order Hemiptera; family Reduviidae; genus Rhodnius; species Rhodnius prolixus. The sequence goes on along the minus strand of NW_027411583.1, from coordinate 3,256,242 downwards.
CTTTATGGGAGGGAGGCTCGACTGTACCTTCATATTATTATGGGGCTTGAAAAGAAGCTGGGATGTTCATAACTTTTTAGCATTTATTTGTTTAGAAGTAATTTTATTTTTAAATTGTTGTTCATTATTTTTGGTGACTGATTCATAGTTTCAATGGGATTGAAAAAATAACTGCCATTTCAGTCTGGACAAATTTATTCTGCCGAGCTTTCGATCTAGGGACTAGGGTCATCTTCAGGGCTGTGGAACATATTTTACAGATTGTTAACAATGATTCTATTAAAATGAATATGTATAATGTAACGAAATTTACAAAAATTATTTACCTAGTTTACAAAGTAATACTATTACATTTCAGGATTGGTGTGTCTTCTGTCTTGTCTGTAAGTGGACTGAGTGTGATCGGTCTATGTGCAATATGTGTTAGGTTGTGTGAGAGTCAGTGTTGACAATTGTCAAGTATTTTGTAGTAAGTTTGCGTATATGTTGTTTAAATTGTTGGTGTCAGTTTTGAAATTTTGACTGTATTCTGTCTTAGATATGTATATCTATTTCGAGCACTTTCCTTTTTTGTGTGTTGGTTTCTGATTTAAGTATCTTTGTGTTTGTGGAAATCGAAAGTGTGGTGATTTTCTGTGCTGTGTAAGGAAAGTGCTGTGTTGTTCTTTTTTAGTTTTGTGTCGTAGAGTGTTGGTAGAGTCTTTTTTTTAAATATTGTGATGTTTCGCCTATATATTTTTTGTGACAGTCTTTGCATTCAATTTCGTATATCAGATTTGATTGTTTGTCTTTTTCAGTCTGGTCTTTTAGCTTCGAAAAAAATTGTCTTTTTGAGTTGTTGGTATTTTTTGTAGTGATTATTGTGTTTGTCGTGTTCTGTAGTAATGTTCTTAATTTGTTTGTGAGTGGTTGTACATATGGTAGTGAGGCATATTTTTTGGGTTCTATGGATAGGTTGGTGTCGTTGTGTGTTAAATTTCGTTATATTATACATATTCATTTCAATAGAATCATTGTTAACAAACTGTAAATCTGTTCCACAGCCCTGAAGATGACCTAGTCCCTAGGTCGAAAGCTCGGCAAAAGAAATTTTACTCGACTGAAATGGCAATTATTTTTTCAATCCCATTTATTTTTAAATGTTTTTTTTTTTTCTTTTAAAGGAAAAATTATTGGGAAATTCCTATTTAAAGTTTCACTCGAATAATTTGTATAAATAAGTTGTTTTCCCGAGTATTTCCATTAATTTGATGCTACTTTTTATTCACTCTAAAAGCAAGCTTATTTTTTTTTACCCTAGCTTTTTTCTAAAATGCAAATTCAATCCAACGACAAATACTTGATCAGGGCTTAGCCGTTCTAGTTAGTAAAGTTAGGATTTAGTGATGAATAAAAATAGCCTGGCGTTTGTGAATGGGTATTTCATTAAGTGAGAACCTGATACTGGGTTTCACCGTCTGGTTCGTTATTTTACTCTCCAATTTAAGAGTCTGGATTTGGTTTTTATCTTTATCAGAATTTGAAAGAATAAATACTTAAAAGTGTACTTAACAATTTGCAATATTTAGTTTGCTATTTGATACACATTGGCTCTTTTTTTCTCTGACAAAACGTTCAATTTTTCTCCTTTTTCTTTCTCTTGTGTTTACTTTTTCTTACCCTCTTTTGAGAATAAGTTTTTTTTTTTCAATTTTGCAGATTGTTCTTTTTGTTTATCGCACCGGAAATAATTGTATCGCAAGTTTAAAATACTGTTTTTTTAAAAATAAGTCTTAACTTTAATGGAATGGTAAAATTATGTTTTTTTTTTATAGTGCTTTTTAATGCTACTGAATTGTTTTTTTTTAATAGTTTTGTGGCGATTTCCTTGAAAACGGCTATTTTTGGAGGGAGGGGGTCGTTAAATTTTTAACCAATGATTTTTGATGATACACTTGAAGTTTCTGTTCAAGTATTCCTCACCGAACACCACACTTTGATGACTGACTAACAGACGCACTCGTTTTTACCGAATACTAAGACCAGATTGATGCTAGGGGCCTTACAGTTTAAAGTCTCCTTAGTTTATTAGCAATAAAATAAAACAAAGTAGCGATATTTGTCTCAAATTCAATCATAATCAGTCCTCAATAAATTTTGTAGTGGATTACTATGATCCAGTGCCACAAATGTCTGCCGATTTTTAATTTACAATTCCAAAAATCTATGCTCTTAAAAAAAAAAAAAGAAACTATCTATTAGGACAGGGGTCGGCAACCCGCGGCTCTTTTATCCAAATTTTATGGCTCCAGCCTGCCCTCAATATATGGTATTTTTCAATTTTATTGAAACAAATGAAAATTCCTTTTATTAAAGGTATTTTCTCAAAAATAATTATAAATGTTATAGGTTCGAAATTGAATAGAATTATACAATATCAAAATAAAGTACTTGATTTATATTGTAAGACTGCCGCCTTTTCATTCGTTAAGTTATTATTTATTTGTCTATTTACTTTGCAATATGTGAAAATAAATACATAAAACATTTAAATGTTATTGAATATCATAAAATAACAATTTGCGAATACCAATGATCTACAGAGTTTTTTATACGACCATCCTTGCGGCTCTTGGTAAGATTTGTTGAAATTATTTAAGGAGAAATGGCCCTCTACTTGAAATAGGTTGCCGACTCCTGTATTAGGACCATCTCTTGAAGTCTCTCTTCTGTGACTTAAAACTGTGCACTCATTTTGACGCCCTCCTCGTGATACCGGAAGCTACGCTGACGAAAACCTCCAATATACACGTCATTACTTCTTCTATTAGAAGATTTTTCCACTCTTGAAGAGTACAATGAAAGTAAATTAATGATTTATAAAAAATTTGTATGAATGTTTTTTGAAGGCATTCTGAAGACGCGATTTATGTTCATTCTAAAATTTAATTTGGGTGTAATGTACAGTTTTACCAACTGACTATTGTTAGTCAAAAATATTTTTTAAAATTCGTTGGTTACAAACAAAAAATAAAGTAAAATTTACAGTGTGGTTCACACCATTTTTTTTTTTAAATTTATCAATTATAATGCTAACTACGTAGACACTTGACATCGTCAGGACTGTGAAAAAAAGTTACTACATAATTATAATTATCAATTATTTTTTTAATTAGATAATTATAATAAAAAATATAATTTAAATTATGTAAAGTTCAAAATTAATTAGTTAATTTTGTTTCCAACTGGGAAGATGAACTTAGGTGCTAAGTTTGGCAAAAAGCAAACAAATAAAGACCGAAATAGGCCATAATTCATTTTCCCATTTTGTAATAAAGTTATATAGATGGTATCTACGCGACGCAGTTTACATTGTTAAAAATTTAGGACCACCAATTAGTGTTAGTACGTCATCCAGCTTTTTTGATAACATTGTTTACTGTCTATATTTTTATTTATTTTTCAACGTCTTAATTTCTATTTTTAAATTAATGAACTAAAAATAGCCGCTCCTTTTATGTTCACTCTAGTGTATTTTAGTTTTATCGGTTGAATTCGACCTTAATAGCAGCATTTTTGTTTAGTTCAGGGTGAGCTTGCCATCGTGTCAAATTTTTAAAATTTTACTTTTTACAGGAAAAAGAAACCATGTTTTTGGTTCCACTGAAAGCGAAAAAATTGAAATTCTCTGGTAGCCTGCTTTGTGTGCAAGATTCTAACATTGAATTTTATACCGATTTGATTCTAACATCCGCTTCCGTTACTAAATTTTAGGCTGAAATTCTTTATCCGGAAGTACGACTTTAGTATTGTCGAGTTTATCCTCAAAAATGATTCTACAAATTTTCTTTGACCCTGCATACATTTCTTCTTCTACATGTCTAATCATTTTTTACTTGAAACATATTCTTCTTTTTCGTGTTCTTCAGTATTTTACCCGAATTGAAGAGGTTGTAGGGAAGGCCTGTCTGTCTATTCTTGGCCATTGGTCTGACGTTAGATCAAAGCTCATCTGTCTTTTCAGTAATTTTCCTTCAGGTTTCCTCCCAGATTAATGTATTTTCTCCATCTCATTCTTCTGTTCAAGACTCTTACCTTAAACGTTCTTACGACTGCTCTGATTTCAACCACTCTCGTGTCCAAATCATATTTAAGCTTCTCTTTACCATTAAATTTCCAAAAAGAGGTTCTACCTTTATAGGCTTACACTCAAGGTGATATTATCATTACAATTGCGTTTATATAGTCTTCTTTTCTACTCTTCTTAGCAATCGCGTTTCAGTTGCTTGGAATTAAAACATTATCTGTTAGGAGCGTTCGAATTTACTCTGTTCTTAAAATTAGACTCATCTCTAGTTATTTTTTTTTAAGAATGTTTGAAAGTGAAAGAAAGGTAAACTGAGACCCAAGCTCGCATTAGATTCCATTATCTCCCAAATTGCCCTTTTTTTAAATACAGCTAACAGCTCTCTCTAATGTTTAACTTCATATACACTGGGCCAAAAAAGTCTGTGAACACTAACCTAAATTTTATTACTTTTATTATTATCTTATTAGAAACTTCTTTTATTTTCAAATGAAATATACTATTCGATAGAGAGAAACCAGAATTTTTCATTTTATATTCAATCTTTTATTTTTGTTCAACAGGAATATCACAATTAAATGTTTAACAAAACAACACCCCAAACGAATGCAAAAAAAGTCTGTGAACACTTTGCAGAAATAAATCATTCTTACACATTGTACGTGAATTATAAATTTTAAAAACTTGTAGGACCTCCTATGTTCCTAATCACTTCCAACAAGCGAGCTTTCATCGATCCTAATAATTTTGTGGTCGTCAATGTTGGAATTTTATCCCACTCTTCTAAAATAGCGTTTTTTAGTTGTTCACGGTTTCTTATTCCTCGTTTATTTATTTCGCGGCTGATTTCATCCCACAAATGTTCTATTGGGTTAAGGTCTGGCAATTGTGGAGGGGTGTTTAGGCGCCAGAGTGTATTATTTAAAAGCCATTCCCGAGTTTTTAGTGCGGTATGTTTCGGGTCATTGTCTTGTTGGAAGACAAACGTTCCCTCCAACCCTAATTTTTTTGAATTTTCTTTTAAATTGCGTCTTAATATATCCACATACACATATTGGTCCATCATACCATTAATTAGATCTAACTTGCCCACTCCTTTAGCACTCATGCACCCCACACCAGAATGTTGCCTCCCCCATGCTTAAAAGTAGGCTTCATATTTTTTATTTTCATAGCTTCATTTCTTTTTCGCCACACTTTTTGTCGTCAATCAGACCCACATACATTGAATTTCGACTCATCTGAAAAGATTACGGTTTCCCAGAAACTAGAAAGCTTAGAAACATATTCTTTCGCGAAATCCAATCGGCGGTTACTATTTATTTTATTGATTAAAGGTTTTTTCCTCGGGACTCGACCGCAATAATCGTATTCATGTAATTTATTTCTAATTGTCTGTGGTGTTACGCTTACACATAACCACTTGATAATTCTTGACTGATTTTTTGAGCGCTTGTCCTGGGTTCTTCTCGAACAGACTTCAGAATTTGCAGTTTATGAAAGGAATTAAGTTTTGGTGGCCGTCCACTGCGTGGCCTACTAATCACATTTCCGTACTTTTTAATTATATTATGCACCGTTGAAGGGTTTTTTTGAACTATCTTCCCTATTTCTCGAATACTTTTTCTTTCATTTCGCAACGTCACAATAAGTTCTCGAATTGGTCTGGGAACTTCCATATTAGTGGTTAAATATGTACTAATTAGATTATTTATTCACAAAACTGACTGTAGTGGTTTCTACAATACAATAGAGAACTTTGAAACTTTATTCAATCGTTTTTCTGTTTGTTATCTTAATGTTTTTACATATTTATACAGCTGTTCACAGACTTTTTTTGCATTCGTTTGGGGTGTTGTTTTGTTAAACATTTAATTGTGATATTCCTGCTGAACAAAAATAAAAGATTGAATATAAAATGAAAAACTCTGGTTTCTGTCTATCGAATAGTATATTTCATTTGAAAATAAAAGAAGTTTCTAATAAGATAATAATAAAAGTAATAAAATTTAGGTTAGTGTTCACAGACTTTTTTGGCCCAGTGTACATGTTTTCTTTACTACAACATATTGAATTGGAACTAATTAATCAATACGTAATTAATTTCAATGAAAGCACAGTATCTGTAACCAGAGATTGATGGTTAAAACATTATATAAGATGGCGCCCCCTTTAATTCGTTCAATCTTGTTCAATTACTCCGATTGAATCAAACATCAGTAAATCTTTTAATAGTTGTTTAAATCTTCTCATGGCCGTGCAGAAGGACATATCCAATTGATTGAGTTCTTGAATAATTTACTATCTTCAATAAATGTTGGATACAAATTTAAAATTTAAAATTAGTTCTTTAAGAGGGTAGCTGTGTTTGGCTCTTTGTTCCAATATAAATATTTATTTTAACGTTACTTTAAATTTCATTAAATTTCACATTCAGTTAAATTTCCTTTAAAAATGTATTGATAACTCGATAAACAATCTTGCTTTCAACATAAAATTATCTAGATTAATGTTTAAATGAAGCACACGAAGAAAATAAAATAAAATGAAGGAGGCACATGCTAGAATCTACTCCACAATATTGGTATTTGAAACTCGGGATCTAATGAGGGTACATCGTACCTAAATTCGTATCTAAATTGAATATTTATATTGAATGCAACTTGACGGAAGCAATATGTTGTGATTTTAAACAGTTCTTTTGTTTTCAAAAGCTCCAAACAAAATTTAGCGAATAAAAGTTTGCTCAGTGCTATCGCCATCCTAATTGGTGTCCTAGAACAGCATTAATTTTTTTTATAGTTAAAGCTGCATTACTTCTTGGACGACGCTCCAAATTACCCATTGAACTCGAACATTTAATATACAGTACTATTCTCAAACCTATGGTGGACTTACGGTCTAATAGAGCTGTGGGGTTCAGCCAAACCTACCAACATAAGGACTGTACAAGACATTTCAGTCAAAACTCCTGCCGACAGATAGCTGACGCACCTTTCTACGGTGACTAACCTCACTCTTCAACAACGACCTCCTCGCCTTCCCTTCATGGACCAACTCGCCAAGACTAAATACCAAAAATTCCATACTGCTCTCTCTCGACTAGCTCTAATCCTCTTGTACAGTCTCTCGTTTCCTCTGACATCCCTAATACTCCTCGCCGACTGAATCGCCAGTGGCCCCGCGACTTCCTTGTAGGCTGAGGACCTAAATCATTATTCTCCTATCTCTCCTCTCTCCTTGTATTCTCCTCCTCACATTCTCCTCTCTAAAATAGAGAGTGCTACCGCTGGGTAGTTTCTCTCCTTCTGCTCTCCTCCCACACCAGTTCTAATGTGTATTGTGGTACTGGGTTCGATTCCCGGTCTTAGGCCTTGGATTTTATTTAATGGTTAATATGAGAAATTTACAATAAAGTATGTTTGCTAGTCGCCTCCGTCCGCGACACCTAATTGGTAGTTGGACGTAAAGCCCGGCCTGAAAAAATAGGCGATTACTTTACTTTGCTTACATTACTTATGTAATTCGAAGTCAAATAGATGTAGTAATATTGAACATATATAATAAAATCGTATCTTTTAATAATTAATTCAATACCCGTAATGATTATTTATTAATAAAGAACACAATTTTATAATTTTGTAGCTAAAAATTAATATTTGAAAAACCCAGACGAGACCGAGATTTCTCGACGAGATATATATCATGTCTCGATCTCGGTCTCGGTTGCTCAAGTCTCGTCTCAGTCTCGGTCTCGTTTCTCGTGCAGCACTACAGCGGTCAATACAAGTATTTGTCTGACTATCATGCTCTGATTTCTAAATTAACTTTACTGCCTAATTTGTACAGTAACACCTCTGATGTACATCCAGTTAATTTAGGACATCTTTATCTGTTGCATAATACAAGAAATATATTCATTTTTCGCTTCCAGGGAATAAAATATTTACCTAAAATTTTCTATTTTATTATATTAACTTTAAAATTCAATTTTCTGGATTGTTTGACAGTTCTTCATCAGTTTTAATTATATTAGAATCCATTTTTGGATATATTTTTATTTTGATTTTGAACTTCTAACGTCAAATGATTTGATTGATCAGATTTTTCTAGCGGTAATAATTTTTAATAACGCTTCCTAAATCCTTCTAAATTTAGTCCCTGCTCCATGTAACAGCGTTTACAGCTGATTTTTATGAATATTTAGAATAATAAATGGACAAACTTGATCCACTCTGTATTTATAAAAATACAAATAAATCTCTTAACAGAATACATTATTGGTTCTCGTCCATTAACTTTATTTAGTTTTACCCTTGGATAAGTTTTTTCCCTCTCAGTGTGTGTATTTTAATATCATTAATATTATCATTGATTGATTTTATCCGTTCTTACAGCATCCCTGACTGGTTTTAGATTTACATTCATCTTTGGAAGGAAGATTTATCAGTTTTATTGAGATTTCTACTTCAGTTACGTTACCCTCTCTCATCACGTTTCTTGTTTGGTGCAAAAAAAGATGTTAATTATATAAATTAAGTCGCAAAACTGTTCGCTCTTAAGATAAACTAAATTAAACGACACCTTTGTCTGTTCATAGTTTCTTTTTGTTTTTTTTCTTTGTTTGGCATTGGCTTTCGCCATACAGCCAGCATCGTCTAGTTGCTTATCACTAGAATATCACTCACTCTCCATTCTTATAAATACATTCGCTTAACACATTCATCCCTCTACTATATACAACTATTTACATATACTACAGCTAATGGATGGATCAGTACTCTATATTCCTGCCATCCTTATAGCTTAACCGAAATTAAAATCACCGTAATCATTCTCTAATCATTTTCTTCCATTCATTCTAATCGGCTATAACTTTTAAATACATTCATATTTCTTTGCTAGCTCTGCTACAGATTTAAGCACATAGATGTTGGTGGAGAATATTATGTCTTCGTAGCGAAATGGTGCATCTAAATTCCTGTATAAGTCGTCAAATCCTCCTCCTCATTGCAATCTACGGCAAAGAGGAGAGGACCTTTTGTTGATCCTGTGTAGATACGATCCGCACACCGCGTGGTTCGCTCTCAGCGTGCTTATTGTCGTAACAACCCATTTATTAGTGACAGTTCCCTTAAACTATGGTTGTTTAGGTAGGAAGATAGTTTTTCTTACTTATACATTTTATTATTCTAATAAAAGAATATCTAAATTATTTAATTTTAATTTTTCTAATTGACACATTTGAGGAATGTAAGTTTGCTTGAGACCCGTAAATTATTCACAAATTATCTGATAAATGTGTTTCAGTTAAAATTTATAATTCAGAGATTTATTTTTTACTACTACTAGTAATAATAATAATAAAAAAAAACTTTGAGATATTCTTATTTTAATTTGTTATCTATTCTTCTATTTATCAACGACAATACCATGAGTGCTATTCATTATTCTTCGGTAGTCTAGAATAGATTAAACCAGTTCTTTGTCTACATGATATTATTATCTGCTCTGAATTACTGCATGAATGCTTATTTAAATTGGATAATTGAGGGAACTTTTAAATGATTTAAAGAAGGAATAATCCATTATTCATTAAATATTTAGGAAGTTTAACAAATTGATACCGGAAAGTGCATTTATTTTTTCATTTATTAAATAATTATATTTATTTGGGTGGTGACTTTTTGGTAACGGCTTTTACTAGCCATTTTGAGTTGTATCTGTTTACCAGCTACTAATTAATACCAAAATATATAGTACACCTTCTACGTAGACCTAAGTACCTACTATTTAGGTAGCACCCTAAAACTTTACAGCCTGACGGTGGCAGTACCTCAGTATTCTTGCCTTAGTGACCTCTCTCGACGCGTTCGTCCCTTCTTAAGAGTAGCATTCGTACTTATTGGTATTAAGTACGAACTCTTCATTTCTTTCTCTTGAGTAACTTGAGTAAATGGTTATTGAGAGCTTGAGATGCCAGCAGCTAAATTTGAATCTGGCATCTTCACATGGGAAACCAGTTAACCTCTGAGCCAATCCTCTCCCTGAGTTCGAGATCATCTTCTTCTTCATTGCACTCTGCCCATAGTGGTTAAGATTTCTTACTGATTCTATAAAAATATGACTCACAAACTGTGTAATTAGATTTCAACCAACTGATTGTCGTAACACTTTTTTTAATCATAAACTCCTTTGAATCATAACCATTTGGGTATCATGGACTTATAGTAATGCTCCCGTTGCTATAATCTGTAATCTGCCTGCTATTACGTTAAGGCTAGTTTGATAATCTTAGATCTTTTGTCCAGTAACCGGTAATTTATAATCTTCCATTTCGCCATTGTTGGTGGCCTCTTTTGCAAGCTTATCCTGGTAACCATTACTTTGACACTTAAGCTACAATGTTCCATTACCCAAACAATACTGATATGGATTGCTTCCTCTTCTAGGGCTAGCTATAAAGCTATACGATCCAATCGATGATGTGGGTTAATGCTTGCAAAGTGAATGCATAATTTATCACTAATAATGGTGAACATTTTTCTCGGCCAGAGTTTGAATCTGTTGCAATTTCCTTAGATATCGTTCTATTTCAAAGTAGAGACTGCTGGCTCAATTAATATCTAAAAGTTATTACTTGAATCATAATAATAGCGCCTTGTGTTTGCAAACATCAGATTTATTTTGGTACTTAGTTTTAAGTTTCTATCCCCAGCAAAAGTGAACCAAGTACCATTTACTCCGGTCCCTGCTTTATATTATCTTCAAAGAGGATTGCTAACTGCGACCTGTAATTATCTTCGATTATTCTGTGCATTGGTGCTAATTACAGTTGTTCTAGAGAGCATAATGTGGATTTGGATTTCATTTAATACTCCTAATATAAGCTATATCTCGTCTGATCAATCGTCCATTACATTGTAAGCATTTCTGTGCTTTATCATTTATGTTTTGTAGCCTTTTATCTTATTATCAGCAGATTATTTAGGGACATATTTATTTAACTAAAATTCATAATTCTCCAAAATCTTTAATAAATTGATAGCTTAGTGTTCCATAAAATTATAATATCCTGCTTGGCGCCATTAAATAGACTTTAATTGCTATCTCAGTACAAAGCCTCCTAAATCTAAAATTTATTATTAAAACTAAGATTAATAATGCACTGTTTTGATTCAATAGCATGTTTATATATTGTAATTATAAGATTTTAATATTCTTATCTTTTCTTTTTTTTTTGTTACAGGTGAGTAAAACTACAATATTTGAAAGCCCAGTAATGTTTTAAGTAAGTGTTTTTTTTAAAATTATATTTATTGGACTCTATTTTAAAATTTTTCGTAAATTTGCTTGGCAGTGATTCTTGTAGAAATATATATTTATATTTTATGATTTAAGGCGCGTCCACCTGAGGTTTTTTCAGTGCACTGCCGGACAGTGTTCTATCGTTACAAACAATACTGTTTGCATCGATTGGACAGTGAGCTGTAAGAAGCTCCTGGGAAGAGAAAATGTGGATTCGAACCCGGGACCTCCGCGTGGGAATCCAATACGCTAACCTCTCATAGCTAATCCCCTCTTAAACTCAGTTATTAAAATAATAAAATTAAATCAACTTGAAATAATTTAAATTTTATAGAATTTAGATTAATTAAAAATTAATGACGTAATAAAAACCAAATTTTTTACATAAGTCGTACAATCATCTAGTTCTTCGATATTTCAGAATGGAATTTCACTTCCAACTGCTGGCCACTTACGCTATTTAGTTTACTATTCATCGACTATCGACATGGAAGAAAAGAACAAACGATTTAAATGACTATTACTTCTGCATGGAAAAGGATCAAAACTATCACTACGTTACAAACGACAGACTTACTTAGCGATACTGAAACCCAAGTGAGCATCTGTCATCGAAATGTTTCCAGCTAAACCTTCTACTAAGACTCCCTGCCGATTCCAGTATCATTCCGTTCAAATAATCTCAACTACAAGTTTTGATGCTTCCGTCTGCGTTGAATCTAAATCTATATCTTAGACTCTCTCACTCAACATTCCATTCCACTAATACGATACCTAATTGGTCGGACGATAACCCCGTCTTAAAAAATATGGGCGATTACTTTACTTTGGTTATGCCATCGATAAAACTTGGCGGAAACTAGTTAGTTAGTTTCCGATCTTTCTCTTATAATACTGCCTAGAATGAAGAGAAAATGGTTCTTACCAGAGTTTTACTTCATCTTACTCGAAAACGGAATTAGTTTGGACGGAAGAAGAGAGAAAGAACAAAAAGTTGATTTCCCTCTCCACCATGCTGGCAGGGTGCACGCTGCATTACACTGTCAGAATCTAAATATTATCACGCTAAAGTTATTGTTGCCCCCAACGTGTAACAAGCCAACGAGAAAAACAAGGCTTGAAAGTAAAATTGTTCTTCCTCCTCTTTGTTATTAATATACGAACAACAAGGCAGCGCATACAGCACATTTGTTTTTGTACTTCAGCACTATATATTACAATGCAGAGGGACCGCCAGTAAACGTGGTAGTAACCACACATCTCGCTAAAACACTACACTCTTATATTAACAGTTGTATTATGTATTTGTTTGTTTACGTCACTTAAGGCTATATGTTTCAAAACAATAAATACATGTTTTTACACAGAAACAATGGAAAACACTTACACTGGGAATAATAGAATTTTGAACGTTTTTTTTAGAAAGTGGTTTTACTTTAGAATTCTAGGAATATTTAATATTTATTTATTCTAAAAGTGAGTAAAGTTGAATTTGAATTTGTATTATCTTTTTTGTGACCGTAAACTGTTAATATTTAGAATTGAACTACCGAGAATTCGGTCAAAAATGAAAAAAACATCGCCGACTTTACCCGAAAGTTTCCGACTATTTTATTGTCAGAAAACAACTTTTTTTTGTAAAGTAAATTTCTGAAACTCAACCAAATTACATGACCACGCCCTGAGGATGTCAATGAATCTGTCGAGACGTTGGCGTAAAGATGGAGATGTTGGTATTTTATTTTTGACTGAATCCTCGGTAGTTCAATCCTAAATTGTAAAGTTGAATTTAGATTTTTTTTTTTTTGGTAACCGAATTAGGAGGGTCGTTTGAAAAGTCCGTGCAAAGTCAGAGAGATAGCACCACTGGCGCGTATCGAGGTTATGTTTAGTTAGTAGCATCTCTTGGAAGAACACACACCAAGTTTCAGCCAGATCGGTCTATTTCTTTGTGTTTGGCATTCGTTTAAATCGAGGAAGTCGAGTGATTTTCAAAAAATGGACGAAAAAGAATTTCGTGTGTTGATTAAACACTACTTTATGAAAGGCAAAACGCCTAAAGAGACTAAAAGAGAAGCTTGATAAACATTATGGTGACTCTGCACCTTCGATTAGAACAGTTTATAAGTGGTTTCAAAATTTTCGGTGTGGCCATATGGGCACAAGTGACTCTGAACGTTCTGGACGCCCTGTTGAGGTTACTACTCCAGAAATCATTGATAAAATCCATGATATGGTGATGGATGACAGAAGAGTGAAGGTGCGTGAGATTGCTAGTGCTGTGGGCATCTCGAATGAACGGGTACATAATATTTTGCATCAACATTTGAACATGACAAAGCTATCCGCAAGATGGGTGCCGCGATTGCTCACGCTTGACCAAAAACGAAATCGTGTGAAGTGTTGCAAGGACGGTTTGCAGCTGTTCCAGAAGAATCCACAGGACTTTAAGCGTCGTTTCGTCACTGTGGATGAAACATGGATACATCACTACACTCCTGAGACCAAAGAACAATCTAAACAATGGGTTACCAACGGGGAATCTGCGCCAAAAAAGGCGAAGACCGTTCCTTCGGCCGGAAAGATTATGGCGACTGTCTTTTGGGATTCGCAAGGAATAATCCTCATCGACTATCTGGAAAAGGGTAAAACTATTACAGGTGCATATTATTCATCGTTATTGGACCGTTTGAAAACCGAGCTGCAAGAAAAACGCCCACGATTGGCCCAGAAAAAAGTCCTTTTCCATCACGACAACGCACCAGCTCACACCTCAGCAGTTGTGGTCGCAAAATTAATGGAAATAGGGTTCCAACTCGTTTCACATCCTCCCTATTCTCCAGACTTGGCTCTCTCGGACTACTATTTGTTCCCCAATATGAAGAAATGGCTGGCGGGAAAAAGATTTTATTCAAACGAGGAGGTGATTGCAGAAACGAATGGCTATTTTTCAGACTTGGACAAATCCTATTATTCGGAAGGGATCAACAAACTAGAGCAGCGTTGGACGAAGTGTATAAGCGTAAAAGGAGACTATGTTGAAAAATAAAAAAGGTTTACCCCAAAAAATTAAGTAGTTTTTATTTTTGCACGGACTTTTCAAACGACCCTCGTATAGTAGCCCATAATCTAAATGAGTAAAGGACACCTAATTGTCTTAAATTACCTATTAAGGACAATTTAATAATTTGCGTTGTATCTGTGCTACAATCTGCGCGTTGGTGCTATAAGTAACAATGATAACAGTGAATAGTAGAAGTTAAATGAGTGGAGAAGTTACCCAGTGGTAACGCTCCAAAACAGATGTTTAATCACTCTCTTCACTTGAGAGGAGATCACGAGGCCCAGACTGTCTCTTAAGGCGTCTTGTCCGGGTTATCAAGAAGAGTTCTTGGAGTAAGATTTTGAGCTAGAGGATTTATACGAGATTGCAGGTTAAAATAAAGTTTTCTGAATCGTGTTTTGGCGACTTGGTAAAAGGAAATGTTAAGTTCAGTACCTATAGTTCTGTTAGAGATATAAAATGTCACAGTTACTATGGATCGGAGTTTTTAATATATTTAGTAGAATTCTTTGAATATTTGGTTGGAACTCGATAGCTCTATTCCACACGCCCAGATAGGTTTTAAAATAACTGTAAAAAATTAGTCTTTTGTGGTCAAAAGATAGTTGCTATCATCTAAGAGTGGTTTAAGTTGTCGAAAATGGATAGCGTCTGTTTAGTTCTGTTCTTTTAAGTCTAGTGTGAGGATTTCAAAGAAGTTTTCGGTCTAAGTACTAAAACCCAAGGTAGCTGGCAACGTTCTCTATTGGTAGATTTATTTAGTTATAATTTTCAACTAATTGTTACTTAGTTTTATTCTACTAACTACTGTAGAAGGTAGGTAGTCTTTTCCATTTTATACTCTCACTGGTAATATCTGGCATTGAGCACCCAGAATCCTAGACATTTTTAAAAAATATTGCCTGGAATTGTGTATAATATTAAATTCCTTGATTAAGGCATTCTAATGAAACACAAATTCCAGTAAAACACTTCCTCGTGCTCTTCCCTTCTCACCGGAAGGTTGTTGCACGTATACTTTTGATTATTCTGTTTCACGATTGTAACAATTCGAAAACAAAGCAAAATATAAGTGACATAGATGATGGTTCGTGCAATCAAACTGACTGCATGATATGATAGAATCAAAGGGTGTTCGTGTGTAAAAGAAAAAAATATAAAAAAATGCAAACACGCTGCTGTCCGTTCACGGTATATATTTTGGATAATTTGCTTTTTATTTACTTTCTTTACTTTTTGTGTCCCTTCTATTCCTCGTTGATTCATTTGGTAAACAAAAATGAACTTTTATTCTAAATGAAATAATTGTTGGTGAAGCAAGTTCTCTCTGTAAAGGTACATTTCAGTGTAATGAGTAGTTCTGTGTTTTATAACAGTTTTTTTATCATTGATTTTATTCGTAATAGCATGTTTATTGTATTCTAGACCGGTTTTCTGACTAATCAGCAAGTCTAATGCGAGACGGAAACCGTAAGTGAAGTCGTAATCTCTTCACCAGTGGTCGGCCTACTCATTAGTTACCAGAGCCAAATATTAACAGTAAAACGAATGAAATTTTTTTTGGGAGCAAAATTTTTGTAATCTTCAACTATATAGGTACATTATTATTCACTTAATTAAGGTACTAGGCGTTATCGACTACTTAAAAGACTAACTAGACCATCGTTCAAATCTTTTACTTAATAACAAACGATTGATATACAATTCTTTACTGAAACCCGCCTGGTATTGAACTGTGGGGTTCAACGAAACGCTCCAATCTTCAACAAATTCAATCTCTTCAGTCTAAAATTCTTCGCACTATCGTTAACGCTCTATGTTTCAAATCTAACCATCCATACAGACTTAGAAATTCCGTTTGTAAGTCCAGGTGGCTCGAACTCGCCATAAAACTCTCATTAGAACTTGGCACTCTCATTCCAATCCTCTGGTCCGCCATTTATCATCTCATCACCTTCCAGATCATCCTCCTAGACAATTAAAACGCCCGTGGCCTCGCGATTTTCTCACTTCTGTAGAGAGTAGCTAATCCTAGAGACGACTTAGGGAGTGTTATCACTGGGTAACTTCTCACCTCAGTTAGTGGGTTTGTAGTGGTATCAGTTATTGCCATTGTTACTAAAAGTGTATCTAGCACTGGTGCAACTTAACAAATAAATTAATTATAAAAAAATAGTAAATTAAGGTACCGCTAAACTTGCCTTTGCTGAAAACGCCCTCCATCTGATTTAGGTACCTAATGTTGACTCCTTCCAACTCTTCCATCCACCCTCGTTCTTGTATACTTGTATGGTCTATCTCCATTTGTTCATCTCTTGTCTAACGCCACTTCTTCAAAAAAATAGACTTGCCCAGGCCGTGAAGCCGACTTTTGCGCGTCAAAATTTCAATCAGACTGTTCGTCCGCGCACGCACGTGGTATTTGGTGGAAGAGTCACATTCAAGGGGCCAAAGAGCCGCAGGTGGCTCGCTAGCCGCAGTTTCCGACCACTGCTCTACACCAAACTGATTTAACTATGATTGATTATAGATGTAAGTACGATACCGGTCAGGGATACGACAAAACTTGCATGCTACGATAGATTAAATGAAATGATATTAACCCAGCGTTGCCTCTTTTTTCATAATTTCTAATTAATAATTTGAATTTGGAATAATTTTTGTGGGGGAATTTGTTCTTTTTATAGAAAAAAGGGGGAAAAAATATCGTATTTCGTAAGATGAATTAACCTGGCTCCTCGAAATTAGTTAGCGAGAAGAATTCGTGAGAGTAGGAAAGTTATCTTCTCTTCCCTCGCCTCCTCCAAAAAAATACTTCCAGCTGTAAGATATTTAAAAAAAAGAAAAAAAAAAGAAGCAAAATATTTCTTTTCGTGCTTTGTTGTTAGAAGTCGTGACACATTCTGGTTGTGTACGGGTATGCAGTAAATTAGCGATTCAGTTTTCTTTTTAAGTTATTATGGTGTAGTAACGTTCCTGGATGGGATGGAGTTTGTGTGTGACTCGTATTTGTCGCAGCATGGCGTCAATTATTTCGAGTAAAGTCATTCTACTAATCTGCAGAACTTCTTTTTGAGATTCTGTGAAAGAAAATAAAAAATAGATCTACTATCTGTAAAATAGCGAAAAACTATCGTGCTCTAGTGAAATTCAATTCCCCTAATTAGTGATACTATTACAACACTGTTTAAGTGAAGCCAAGTAATAAAAATAGTTATTTTCCTCCATGTAAGCTCATAAAGTTCATCCAGTTCGTTATCATTTATCTTAATTTTGTACAAAAAGAGATTTAATAAATTACTGTATACAAGTAATAAATAACTTGTAAAGTACAGTAATAAAAACTATTTTACAACTTAATGAATCTTAAAAAATTGTTATAAATATGAAATCAGTTACCTATAGTACATAATAAATGGTAGAATTACCGTTAAAAGTCAGCGAAAATTATTTATTATTGGCTGATAATCATGAAGTCCTACTTTTCATTATGGCGGAGAGGCAATGGGTTCCATTTTATTATAGGAAAAGGTTACCTCGCTATCTGATAGTGGTCAACTGTTTTTAATGTCTAATGATGATTTTTTATCTTAATCTACGGGGAGTTCGATTAAAGCAGACTTCAGGGATAGCGGGATTTGATAGGGTTCCTTCTATTTCAGCAACAAATCTATGATAGTATTTATTGTAAAGGAGAGACAAATTTGTAGCTACAAATTCCAAGTTTGACTTAACCAAAAAGGCAATTTTTTTTATTGGAACAATTTTGTGATTTTCTATCGTGATTGGCTCCTCAACATTGAATTAAGTTCGTACATTTTACTGTATTTACTTAAGAGCTATAATTATTTGTTGAACTAATCGTTTTAGAACCGTTCTGTGGATCTATGGGAATAGGTTTAATTAATAAATCAATTTATTATTTTTAAATTACAACTATATCCATCGATTATATCAATTTATAATCGATTATCGGTTATAAAAAACACTTCGTTTCAATAATATAGAGTTTTACAAATTAGATTACTGTTTGTAAGAAGTTTTAGATTTTTTTTAGCATTGGCTTTCGCCATACAGCCAGCATCTTCTAGGTGCTTATCATTAGAATATCACTCAGTCTCCATTCTTACTTATACATACATTCGCTTCACACATTCATCCCTCTACTATATACAACTATTTACATACAAACTTCAACTAATGGATGGATCAGTACTCTATACTCCTGCCATCCTTATAGCTTAACCAAAATTAAAATCACTGTAATCCTTCTCTAATCATTTTCTTGCATTCATTCTAATCGGCTATAACTTTTAAATACATTCATATTTCATTGCTAGCTCTGCTACAGATTTAAGCATATAGATGTTGGTGGAGAATATTATGTCTTCGTAGCGAAATGGTGCATCTAAATACCTGTATATGTCGTCAAACATTCGTTTCCTTTCTACCACATAACGTGGACATATCATTATTAAATTGTCTTGAAATCCTCCTCCTCATTGCAATCTACCCAAAGAGGAGAGAGAGGACCTTTTTGTTGTTCCTGTGAAGATACGATCCGCACACACCGCGTGGTTCGCTCTCAGCCTGCTTATTGTCGCAAACAACCCATTTATTAGTGACAGTTCCATTAAACCATGGTTGTCTAGGTAACTGATCTGTCATAGTTTTATAGAATCTCCAATTTTAGATTTCGTATAAGTGTTTTATTATTTGAAATATTAGCAAAAATTACGATGTTTGCTTTGTTCTTCACTGCATTTGCGTTACAAAATCGATTTAAAAAAAAAAATAATCTAATCATGACTTTTAATGCAAAATGGATTATCCTACGCGATAGTAGACCGGCAGCGTTTTGGAGCGATTCTCCTCCCAAACTGTACGAAGTTTAAATGAGTTGCCAAAATTTCTAGCTTACTTTTTACTACTAAATGTAATTTTTTTGAAATACAGTTTAGAAGTAAAGAAATAGACGAACAAAATAGGAAAAAATTAATTGATGTCCCTTTTACGTAACATTGAATTTTCTTTTTTTTTTGTTAGTTTTTCTAAAGAAAGTCAGAATTTCCTCTTGGGAATGGATTGAGAACGTTTTGCCTTAAATTTTGTTTGCACGTGGCTTGGAATTAAATGAGCTTTACATTTGAGGAATACATTTTTGTTAGATGATTCTTTCAAGCATAAAGTAGGCGCACGGCTTTATTTTGATAAAGAAAGCTTTTTATAAAATTCTTTTAGATAACATTCTTTTGACTGTTTCTTCCCTAAAAGTGGTGAATCAAATCTTTTTGTCAAGTGGGCACACATTTTACAAAGTTCATTACTTTGAGTTAAGCTTTTAGTGTTGTGTGTTTTCATTGCTCAAAGTATGTCCTGTAGTGGTTTCCGTTTTTGCTTTTCTTTGTTTTGTGAAATTGGATGCTAATTGGAAGGATACGAAGTATAGATTATGACCGGATGTGATTTAATCTTGAGGGAAGTAATCGAATAAAAAATTGGTACAGTAATGCCTATCGTTTAGTCGCGAAGCAAACCTAGTACTTTTCTGTGAATTCGTTTTAGTAACCATTAAATAAAATCTAAGGGCTAGTCGACTGGGAATCGAACCCACTAACCAACAATGCATCTTAGCTTTGTGGGCCTAAACCTTTTATCGCTCAGCTACAGTAGCGCCTTGTTAGCTGAAATATAGTATTTGTTTTAACCAAAGGCATTTTCTCTTTTTTGGAAACCAAGCGCAGTTACAATATGGTAACCAATGAAAACTTCCAGAGGTGCTTTCATTGGTTACTAGTTCAAAATTAATGGTATACCATATCAGAATCATAACTGAATTCATTAATTTAAACAAATCAGTAAACCTAGAAGATTTCCTTCATCCAACTGCTGCTGTAAGTATAATCCGATTAGGAAACGCTGCACGTTGTTCGGCTAAAAACCATGGACTCCTCTGGGCTATGAATAGTTGATAGCCTGCTCTTTCGACTTTTTTAAAACCACTGGTTTTACTGAGTATGTTCTTTGTAACGTTCTGGTGAATCCAATAAATTCGATCTCTTTTGTTCCGTGGGAATTTATTAAATACGAGTACACAACATATACTAAGTATATTTACGTATTTCTGTACTGTTAGTTCTTCCATTTTCTTTTTCTGAGGTATTTAAAGTATTTTTTGTTTCAATATGACATCATGTTTTTTAATTAAGCCAGCATAAATTTTTTATGAGTTTTCTTTATTATTAATTATTTGTTTAATTATTTCTTTACATAATTGTTTAAAGTCAGCATTAGCAGTGAATCCCCTTTTAACAGCGTACAAACATATATACAGCATTTTTTCATTAAATTCATTTTTAATTAATTAATTAAAGAAGGATTAATGTTTTATATCTATCCTTGTTTATATTTAAAAAATTCCAATTTTAATTTAATATTAATTAGATGAGTTTCATTAAAGTTTCCCTTTTAAAATTTTTGTCTAATTTAGTTTTGTTGTAATTAAAGTATGTTTTAATTTCTTTTGAAGGGCGACTACTTTTTTTATATATACATAATGACGTCAAGTGTATTGTACACGTTGAAACTTTATAAAAGTGTTTTTGTTTGAAGTTTGCTAAGGACAGAATTAGTAATTTGTACCGCCAATGCTGACAATTTAATTATTTATATTTTAATTTAAAAACAAAAATTAATATTGGGCTTAAAATAATCATTATTGGGAAAAGTATCGATTTAATAAATAATTGACTTTACTCCAATCATTTGTGTGATCGTGAAATTAGCCAATTAAATACTACTCGGTAGAATACGAGCGCTGGGGTTCTTAGTTTAAATATTACAATGACCGAACATCTGTCCCAAAGTAAAGACAGAATAGAATTGATGGATAAAGAAGTTAAAAAAAGTCAACAAGTTTAAGTACCTGGGATCTGTTGTTGGTGGTTCTAAATCAGAGGTGGATAGAAGAATCAGAGAAGGGAAAAGAGTCATAGGAATGCTCAATCCATTGCTGTGGAGTAAAAGTATTTCCCGAAGCACAAAGCACCTAATTTATAAAGCCATATTTAAAAATATTGTGCTATACGGAGCAGAAACCTGGACTCTAAATAAAAAAGAAAGAAATAGATCGCTAACCACCGAAATGGACTACTGGAGGAGGTCAGCAGCAGGTAGATCCAGAAGGGAGAAAAAATAAGAAATGCGCACATTAGAACAGCTTTGAATGTCCAACAAAATATCCTTCAATCTATAGAGCTTAAGCAGCTAAAATGGTTCGGGTATTTGTTAAGGATGAGACAACAAAGGCAGTGTATGAGATGACGGTTGAGGGAAGAAGAAGGGGAAGACCTAGGTCCTAGTGGAAAGACTCCTTATTGGAATCCCTGGTGGGATACGGTTTGACGGAGGCCTATGCCGCGAATAAGGTGAAATGGAACGATCGGCTCGGATAGTAGGTTGAGAGGGATCTACTTTGGGTGGAAATAAAACCTCTTAGAAGAAAATAAAAATTTTCTTCGATAATTCTGAATAGATTTTTAGTATTTGACTTCGCGCACTCTTGCGATTGTCATGGAAACTAGGAAATCCACTTAAAATTAACGGGGGGGAAAAAAATGATTTCGCACTTCGTGGACTTAATTTAGGAAATTTGACTCAATCGCAATGGTTTCGTTCTCTAATTGTAAGATCGTTTTTTTAAAAAATCGCAAAAAGAAAATTTTACTTTCTCCATCGTTTTTTGTTCTTTAATGCTGATAGATTATTAGTAGATTACTGATATACATAGCCGACATTTGCTGCTACGTCTAAAGCAAGCAAGAAATTTGACACAAAGATGGAAATTGGAGAAAAGTGACTTACTACTTGCGGGAAATTCCTGTGACTTTCCCACGTTTGATCATGTTAGCGCATGCTACCCGGCCAAAACCAGCTGCAGAAAAGCAGTGGAATTGAAGGCAGTTCTGGGCTACTTGATAAGCAATTGGGAGGATTTGACTGGTGAGCATTTTTACTCCTCTGTGCCTAATTTGAGGGTAATTAGGGGGGGGGGCAGTGAAATACGGTTTTGCTAGCACAGAAAATGGTTGGATGGCCATTTAAGTGGAATTGTTAAAAGAAAACAGTTTGCAGTAAGCCTCACAATTTCTAAAGACAGGTTGAAAATGAAAGATTTTTTTTTCTTTTTAACCTAACCCAGGGTTAGTTAGAACTCTATAACTCACACAAGACCATGATGTATGAATGGGTATCCTAAATTCCTGTTTCTCTTACGCCCTGATAGGCCGTGTAAAAGAGAGGATGTGTAGGGCAAGCCTTGCCAAAGGCAGGGATGAGCTGTTTCTTCTCTCTGAACAATACAGCCTATATATGTATATATATTATGGTTGTCGTCGATTTGGCGAGACATCAGCATCCTGTATGGGAATCTGCATCGTATATTATCCCCAGGAGTGTTGTGTAAAGGATTAGTTTTATGTGTGGGGGAATGATACAGTGATACTGTGCAAGCTCTTGGCTTAGTCTGCATGTATGGAGTGTGGTAGGCTCAGACTGCCAGGAATGTCAGACGAATATATATTATATAGATACAGAGAGATAGAGGAGGCTATCCGGCTATCTCCATCCCTTCTTCGACCAGTCTTCAAGATATTGGTTTCCTGTCCACTACTACTACTTCTCCCTCACTCGGCGTTCTCCTGCTAGTGTAGGAGATGCAGGTCCAGTCTTGATGTGTTCTTACATACTTTTATTTATACAGGCCATCCTGAAGTACCCCTCCTCCATCTTTTGCAGCGCCTTCTCCTCGGTCTCCCTTCTCCCTCAGCTGCATATTGTGTGCGTCTTTTGTGTTAAAACATGTTTTATTAAGCCGCATTCTTTGTTGTCTTTTATTTATTTTTTTACTACTCTTTCTTTTATCGCGAGATGTCTTTTTTAAGTCGTCAGACTTGCTTCTTCTTTTCTTTTCAATACCTTTCAATATTTCATCTTAGATTATACTTGGCTTTAATTCTTGTAAATTCTTTAAGAACATTATTATAAATCCTTTTTCTCAAGAATGAAAGAATGTATTATATATTAAACGAGATTTTTATATAGTAATTTTCATAGTATATAAAATTTGGATAAAGGAATAATAGACATTTTTTTTTACAAAAATGTTCTTCTGAAATAATATACTGCGACAGTGATTCAATCGAAATTGGAGACTAAAGTTATGTTATGTTATCCATCATGGCAATCACGTTTTCCTAAATATGTCTACCACTTAGTTGAAATCTTCTTAGCGTTTTTGGGGGGTTACTGGGGAGGATTTAAGCTCTTCTATGAACTTTTGATTGTGTATACGAGGTGTGTTCAAAAAGTAACGGGAATTTTTAAATTTCGCGGGTTTGGAGAGTCTGATTGTAAAATTTTTTTTTTTATTATGTTGGTACACATGCCCCTGAAGTACGATAAAATTTTCAGTAATATTCATTGTTTACTTCTTAAGTGGCAGCCGTTAAGGTTAGACGTGTTTTTCGAGCTTGGCGATTTTTGTTTGTTAAAAAAAAATGGATCAAAGAATTTGTATTAAATTTTGCGTAAAAAATGAAATAAAGTGTGTGAAATGTTAATAAAGGCATATGGTGAGTCTGCTATGAGTAAAACAAGGATTTACGAGTGGTATAAGCGTTTTCAAGATGGCCGCGAAAACGTTGAAGATGACGAACGACCTGGACGTCCAAGCACATCAACAACCGATGAAAACGTGAAAAAAGTGAAAGAAATGGTTATGAACGATCGCCGAATCACAATCAGAGAAGTCGCTGATGATGTTGCCATATCAATTGGCTCATGCCATGAAATTTTTTCGGATGTTTTGGGTATGAAACGTGTGGCAGCAAAATTTGTTCCAAAATTGTTGAATTTCGAACAAAAACAGCGGAGAATGGAAGTTGCTCAAGAGTCACTCAATGAAGTCGACAACGATGCGGATCTACTGAAACGTGTTATAACAGGTGACGAAACATGGGTTTACGGATATGATGTCGAAACTAAGGCTCAATCGTCCCAGTGGAGGCATTCTGGATCGCCAAGACCGAAAAAGGCTCGACAAGTGCGGTCGAATGTGAAGGTTATGCTCACTGTGTTCTTCGATTTTAATGGCATAGTGCATCATCAATTCTTGCCACAAGGTCAAACAATCAATAAGGAGTACTACCTACAAGTTCAACGCCGTTTGCGTGAAGCAATCCGAAAAAAACGCCCGGATTTGTGGCAAAACAATTCATGGATTTTGCACCACGATAATGCACCTGCTCACACTTCATTGCTTGTTCGTGAATTTTTGGCCAAAAACAAAACTTTAACGATGCCCCAGCCTCCATATTCGCCAGACATGGCTCCATGTGACTTTTTTCTATTTCCAAACATAAAGAGAACATTAAAAGGTCGTCGTTTTACAAGCATAGATGACATTAAAAGCGAATCGCTGAAAGAGCTGAAAGCTATCACAAAGATCGAGTTTCAGAAGTGTTTCGAGGATTGGAAAAAGCGCTGGCACAAGTGTATTGTATGCGAAGGGGACTACTTTGAAGGCGACAATATTAATGTAGATGAATAAATAAATATTTTTTTCAAAAAACGAAAATTCCCGTTACTTTTTGAACACACCTCGTACAGTACGATTTTAACCATAATATTTGTGAGTATCAACTTTTGTTGCAAAAATGTTTATTACAAGTATAAGAGATATTTAAATTTGAAATTTACGGTACTGCCATCCTCTCTATCCACTCAGAACCATCTGAAACCTCCAAAATTCCTTCAAGAGCACCTCAACCTAATAGATATAGCTGGTGCACTCATTAGGGCATAAAAATTAATGAAAGCAAAAGCGTCCGCCACGTAACTTTTACGCTCAGGCGACAAAGGTGCCTCAGTGTTTTCTGACCCAATAATCGCATTCCTATCTCGAACATAGTACGCTATCTGGGTTTCTACTTGGACTGTAGACTCACATGGAATCCCCACAAGAGACTCACAAGGATACAACTAAACAAAAGATACGGACAACTAAGACGCAAGATCGTACCTAAATCTAATCTAAGCTCACCTATAAAACTAACCCTATATAAAGACTTTTCTTAAACCCATCTGGACTTACCGGATCAGAGCTGTGGGGATCAACTAAACCCTCCAATATCTCCTGTATCCAATCCTTTCAATCAAAAGTCCTCCACGGTATTGTTAATTCTCCCTATTAAGTCACTAACCTCATCTTTTACAAAGACCTAAATATTCCTTGTGTCACTGAAACGATCCATTCACGATTTCTCAATTTCCACAGAAGCCTATCCTGCCATCCCCACTTTAACAGCTCAAACTCTTTACTCATCAACTCATCCTGATAATCCACCACTAAAGTTTATAACTGGTCCTTGATAGTTCCATTCAGTAAAATTCCCGAGAGTGTTAGCAATGGCTGATTTCTTTCTTCCTCTGTCCGTACGGTTGCGTTATCCGTCGGCTATGCCGGGCACCTTTAACATCAAGTATTGTATTTACTGAATTGACACTTTGCCTGATGTATATGTATTTTTATACTGGTAGCAGTAAACATATGTAAATATTAGAATTATTATTGTTTATTCGTTTAATCATGGCAACCGTGGATTATTACTATTTATGTTGCATTTCTCTTTCAAATAATTAGATTTTTTTCATTTTATTGTTTTCACTGTATGAAAAAATATTGATTTTAACTATTGCGGAAGTGTTTTCTTACTCGTGCGATTGCAGTTCCGCATATTCTGAGCAAAAAATCATCTTCCACTTTAGTCACCTTAATAGCTATTACCCCAAGCAACATTTCCACGATATGTTATTTAATTCATTCAGAATATAATTAGATATTGTTTGTAAAATTAAGGCTTTGTGGTGCTCCTGAGTTTAATATTTATTTACAAATACTTTTTTTTTTTCAATCATGTGTACAGTTCGTGCGTCCCAAAGCCTCTTCAAGAGTTGGCGCCGCAGTTGGCTAACACTTACAAAGCATATAATTTGTTTAATGCGGACGCAATTATTCTTTCCATTCTAGAGCTTCTATTTCATTCCTCTATTTAGCGTTCGCTCCATTCTTCTTGCTCCTGTTTTTTCTTTTAGTTTTAGTTTTGTTTCCATTGAACTTGTTTTAGTCCAGCTTGGTATCCTTCCTGCTTGCATTACGTCAGGTTCTTTTTTTTGTTAAATTCTTTTTGTTAAAATTGTCATTTAAATTTTGATGAAACATTTAAAGAATTTTGTGTTCACTGGAATCCCAGATCTCCTCCTACTCTTCAATATTTTCCAGATATCTGAGGATTAAGCTTCTAATTCCCTACCTTAGAATGTCCGTCTAAATAGGGTAGTTTATTGTTGTTCATTCTTTTTGGTGACTGATTCATAGTTTCAATGGGATTGAAAAAATAACTGCCATTTCAGTCGGGTAAAATTTATTTTACCGAGCTTTCGACCTAGGGACTAGGTCATCTTCAGGGCTGTGGAACATATTTACAGTTTGTTAACAATGATTCTATTAAAATGAATATGTATAATAAAACGAAATTTACAAAAATTATTTACCTAGTTTACAAAGTAATACTATTACATTTCAGGGTTGGTGTGTCTTCTGTCTTGTCTGTAAGTGGACTGAGTGTGATCGGTCTATGTGCATTATGTGTTAGGTTGTGTGGAAGTCAGTGTTGACAATTGTCAAGTATTTTGGTAGTAAGTTTGCGTATATGTTGTTTAAATTGTTCGCGTCTGTTTTGAAGTTTAAACTGTTTTTTGTCTTAGATATGTATATCATTTCTAGAACTTTCCTTTTTAGGTGTGTTGGTTTCTGATTTAAGTATCTTTGTGTTTGGGAAATCGAAAGTGTGATGATTTTCTGTGCTGTGTAAGGAAAGTGCTTACTTAAAAAAATATATAGGCGAAACATCACAATATTTAAAAAAAAGACTGTACCAACACTCTTAAGACACAAAACTAAAAAAGAACACCACAGCAATTTCCTTACACAGCCCAGAAAATCATTTTCTAGAAGGAAAATTCTTTCCTTTATATCCTCTTGATGTTCAGTACTGTCCTAGAAAATACGTCAACAGCAAAAAAAACTAGCCGATAAATAATGCACTATTTATACTTTGTGTAAGCTGGTTTTTAACTATTACAAACTCTTTGGAAGTATTCCTAAAGTATGAAAACTATTTCATTCTTATCCAGAGGGGTATAAAAATATTTCATTGACAAGAGTACAGGATTAGGATTAGCTCATTGGATGGTTTTCCTGGATTATCACGTGGAGTCTTAATATATTTTGTAAGCTACATACTGCTGGTACGTCATTCTTACATAGAAAAGTATCTTCTGTGAAGGGCGACTTAAATTAATATATCCCTTGGGATCGATGACCTTTAACTACTCCTCCCATACTCAGAAATAACACCTGCACAGTTCTGCAGGTACGGGTTAAAATAAATACTAAATTTGTAGAAAATTATTTAAGTGAAAATAGACTGAATGATTGTTTATTTCATGACAGTATTTTCTCGCTAAGAGCAATTTCACCAGACAGTGAAACTCTTTAGAATAAACAAAATCTTGAGAGAAAGCTGGATTGGAACCCGGGTATTGCGTTAATCTTTGATCTCCTCTTTACCTCTCAAGTATGTATGTAAACCTGAACATTTTTTGGTATTAATTTTTAATACCAAACTTTTGAATAGAATTTTAACTAGAGCGAAGTAAAGTACAATAATTTAAATATGGTATTTCATTATTTGGTTTAAATAGCGATTATTTGTTGAACAGATTCTAAAATTGAAATTTATATAATTTCCGGTACATTTCCTCTTCTTTGTTATTCATAAATTTCTTAAGGAAATTATTATTTTTTTTTTAGAAGTTAATTTATGCATGTTTAATTAAAAAAAGAAAAATTCATTGCGTACTATAATTTTCCAAATATCTCTTTATTACTCTGAAACATGCAAATGGTGCCTTTATAATACTTATTTTCTGGGGAAAATGGGAAAAATTGTTTCTGTAAGTTACTTTATTTTTTTTAATTTGATTAAATTTAATTGATTTAATAGTTTGATATATGGATATTATCTCGAGACCTGGTAACCTTTACTCGGCCAAAGTTTCCATGTAATAAACTATGGTGTCGTGTTTGGTTGGGTTGGGTTGACTGTGTGTGACATTCTGTCTATGGACATCGATCGGTTTCCGGAGCGGTTTACTTAACATTAGATTGTCTTGGGAGATCACAGCCTTCATAAACTTTCAAGTGAATTTTCACACTAGAAAAAAAAACCTGTAATAATTCAAACTGTCAATTAAAAAGGACAGTAGTATAAGGGCTGGTCGTCAATTAGTGCACGAAAAAGCGGAACATTGAAAAACATCCAACTTTGACAATTTTTTTCTCTTTTCCAATAAAAGATAAAATTCCCAAATTTTCTTTAAAATATAGGGCAAATCCTCCTTTATAACTGTATTTTTTTTTTGCATCAACCCAAATGTAATAGATTTCCAGAAAAAAGTGACCGAAAATGGGGGGAAATACGGCATTTTCAAAGAAAATCTTCTTGTTTACGTGGCGCCTAAACTATAAACGCTTGTACCGATTTTCATGAAATGAGGTGTAATACCGGATTCAACGTAATTTTGTGTAGCTGTACTGTTTGGCGGAATCTCAACGCTGAATATCCTACGGAATAAAAGAGTTAGCCCCAATAAGACCCCCATCTAAAACTATTATTGATAAAAATTCTTTAAATCTTAGTACAATTTTGATAAATTTTGGCAGAATGAAGGGGTACGGGGCTTCTTTACGTTGACACTAAGATGTCATCCTGCTTAAGTACTGCTTGGGGAAGTATTGAAATCGTACCCATATTCGCAGTTAAAATTAAGCGTCTCATGAAGTGCTTTATAAGATTTATTTTCAGCATTTCTAGAGACTCTCGCATTTCGTCTAATTGGCCTTTTCATGTCTCTCGCCGACATTATTTTTTGGTTTCATTCCTTTTCCAAGTTATCCAATCTCAAAGGCCATCTTATATTTTCCAACTCTTCAAGTTCAAATCCTCGATTCATTCCCGTAATACTAGATTTCGTGCGTCCGACCTCTATATTCCCTCACACCGTTCTTCATCCTTTGATATGACGTGCTACCTCTTTCTGGAACTCCTTGCCATCATATCTCCGTCATACTCGTACCCTTTCCATCTTTAAATCCCCTCTGTTCAACTATCTCCTTACTAACCAGTTTTCTCCTTAACTATAATTGTATCCCTTTATTTTATTAATTTTAATTTTTCATTTTTGTAAATACTTGCCTATTTTTGTATATAAATATCTGAAATATAGCAGGCCAAACCAATACGGCCTCCAGCTGTACATGTATTTATTCTTAGGGGACTATAGTCCCAGGATAACAAATTTATATTCTTCTTCTTCTTCTTAAAATTCTCTTTGCTCTAAAAGTAGAGTAATCGCAACTTAATTTTTCTTACCACTTATCTTAAGAGGTATGTACAGTGGAACCTCGCATAACGAGCACCTCTCTTAACGAGTAATTCGCATAACGAGTAAAACAAATTGATTCTTATAGCGAGCGATGTTTCGCATAACGATAGTTTTCTAATGACATTTCGCTGACTGCGCAGTTTTCGCTGTCTCATCGAAAACTGCGCATTCTTCGATTAGTCATTCCTGTTTACGCATATGCGTTTCATATTCTCCACGTATCTAATGCATTGATACAGTCGAAACCGAACTTCACCGAATGAGTGGTGTATAGGGGAAGTCCATATAGTGATATTTGTGTTTAAATATTATTGTGTTTATTTTGTTATCCCTCTAACAAAATGGCTTCGAAAAAAATTAAAATAACGTTAGAATTGAAACGTAAAATCATTGAGAAACGAGAAAATGGTGTAAGTGTGGCTGATCTAGCAATTATCCCCTTTTATTTTAATTTATATAAAAAAATTGTTTCGCTTAACGAGTATTTCGCGTAACGAGTAAGGTTCTGGAACGAATTATGCTCGTTAAGCGAGGTTCGACTGTACTGTATAACCAGTTTATTTCTCTTTTCCGTCTTTAGAAGAAGTTGATTGTAATCGCAGCTTATAGTGCTTTAAAAATGTAATATCTTTTTATGGCATTTTGAAGTAGTATTATTGATTCTTCTTCCTCAAATTTTTGGACATTTTAAAAAGATCAATCTATGATCTTGAGGAATGTTTCAAGTATCTAGGAACGGTTTCTCTTTTTAGCTAGCTGCTCCTAGAAAAACAGACGTTCTCTAATCATTCTAAATTCTTGTTATAAAGCGATGTGTTATAGGAACTTGTAATTCGATTGCATTGAGACAGAAGGTGATGGTAGCGCAAAAAGAAATAGTTTGGAAAGTCCACAACCTCTTTAGTAGGGGAGGTTTCGTCTACAGATCCAAAGGGGAAGGCACAATAAGCCTCTTGTGGCTGTGCGGTGCCATGTGGGCTGTGCGTCTCGCTTTTCTATTCTAGGAACATCTGAATGAGAAAAATCCACAGAAAAGGCACTCAGATAAGTGCAGTTCAAGCAGGACAATGACGCTGAACGACTTTTCATTTCAATTCCTTGGTTCTTGCGTTTTCTCCCTAATGGTGAATAATCGTAAAATAGCAGAGGAATTTTCCGTTCTTAATTCCTTGCGTTTTATTTCTATTGAGTTATTTTATTTTTTATTAGTGTTTCGTGTATTATTTCTACTTCGCCTGAGCATTTAATTCTAGGGTTCGTTTGTGTTTTTCACACTCTTTTAACGCCCTTAACAAGGTGGATTTAGCTGAAGTTTTAATAAATGAAAAAATGCAGCCCCATTTTCCGGGTCAGCGCGTTTTTTTTTTAATTATTATTATTTTTTTTAATTCATATTACTGGCATACCGGAAGGAGAGCGTATTGTTTGTCTCTTACATTTACTAAATAATACACATCACTACGTATATCTATAGAATGTATCTCTTATCGTGCCATTATATTTTAGTATGCTCTTGAACTCCTTCACCCTCTCTCACTCTTTCTCCATATTTCTCTCTTTTTCTCACGTGCCCATTTTCTCCCTCACACCCTCTCTCTTTTTCGATTTTCCCTCGCCCTTTACCCCTCCCCCCGCCCCTGCTGCTAAACCCTGTTTATAGTTCTTTATTTTCTCGTTTCCTCTAGTGTCGCTCGCCATACTAAAGGTAATGCCCTTTTACCTGCCCTCTATTTTTGGAGTGAGACAGAGCTAGCTAGCTGGCCGGCTGTCAGACTTTAGCGTCTCTCAACTGTCGTATATTTGTCGGCACGTAAAACAAACATCGCTCACCTTCTACCACCACTTCTAACACTTATAATATATATATATATATAAAACAAAAGCTAACACGTAAACCTTTACTGGCTTCTTCATGATATCTCGCTCTCATTTTATATTTACTTCTAATCTTCGTCCCGAAATTCTCCTGGTCTAATTCTTATTTTACAAAAATTTCACATCATTGGCTAACAAAAAGGAAACTAAGTATAATTGGATTAGATAACTAATTTGTTTTTTTGTAAATATAAAAGAAAAAGAATTACTTCTTAGCATGATCTAAAATCGTGAATAATTTAAATCCAGAGATGTTTGTTTATTCTAATTTTTTTTTTTTTAACCTTTCACCCTATCAATCAGGGTGTTAAATTGCGGAATATATCAGTAAATTAGTGTTGACAGTCATTTAGTTTTAGGTATTTTAGAATTATCGTGCTCTAGAGCAAATAATCCGGAAGTGCTGGAAGATATTAATTTCGCCAGATTTACGAAGTTCGTGTAATTTAACTTTTGTCAAGTTGTGTAAATTATCTCTTATATACAACACAACCAGTCTGCAGGAATGAATCATATTATCGCAGAGATTGGTAGAAATTATAGCCATTTTTAAAGAGAAGGAGGGTCTGCATTAAATTTTTTGTGGGTAAGGGGTCATTGTGTGGTATAAAAGAAAATGAAAATTGTTGATAAACTTGCAAAGGAAGCCACCAATAGTGGGGGAAATGGCTAATTATAAATTACCACACACCGATATCAAGTGTATAATTGCAAAAACAGCATTACAAAAATGGCAGACAGATTATAGTAATGGTAATAAAGGGAGATTCTATAAAACTATGGCTGATCAGTTACCTAGACAACCATGGTTTAAGGGAACTGTTTACGACAATAAGCAGGCTGAGAGCGAACCACGCGGTGTGTGGATCGCATCTTCACAGGATCAACAAAAGGTCCTCCTCTCCTCTTTGCGTAGATTGCAATGAGGAAGAGGATTTCAAACATATAATAATTATATGTCCACGTTATGTGGTAGAAAGGAAACGAATATTTTGACGACATATACAGGTATTTAGATGCACCATTTCGCTACGAAGACATAATATTCTCCACATCTATGTGCTTAAGTCTATAGCAGAGCTAGCTAAGAAATATGAATGTATTTAAAAGTTATAGCCGATTAAAATGAATGGAAGAAAATGATTAGAGAAGGATTACGTGATTTTAATTTCGGTTAAGCTATAAGGATGGCAGAAGCAAAGAGTACTGATCCATCCATTAGTTGTAAGTTTGTATGTAAATAGTTGTATATACGAGGGTCGTTTGAAAAGTCCGAGCAAAAATAAAAACTACTTAATTTTTTGGGGTAAATCTTTTTTATTTTTCAACATAGTCTCCTTTTAGGCTTATATACTTCCTAAAGGTCTTCGCCTTTTTTGGCGCAGATTCCCCCTTGGTAACCCATTGTTTAGAATGTTCTTTGGTCTCAGGAGTGTAGTGATGTATCCATGTTTCATCCACAGTGACGAAACGACGCTTAAAGTCCTGCGGATTCTTCTGGAACAGCTGCAAACCGTCCTTGCAACACTTCACACGATTTCGTTTTTGGTCAAGCGTGAGCAATCGCGGCACCCATCTTGCGGATAGCTTTGTCATGTCCAAATGTTGATGGAAAATATTATGTACCCGTTCATTCGAGATGCCCACAGCACTAGCAATCTCACGCACCTTCACTCTTCTGTCATCCATCACCATATCATGGATTTTATCAATGATTTCTGGAGTAGTAACCTCAACAGGGCGTCCAGAACGTTCAGCGTCACTTGTGCCCATATGGCCACTCCGAAAATTTTGAAACTACTTATAAACTGTTCTAATCGAAGGTGCAGAGTCACCATAATGTTTATCAAGCTTCTCTTTAGTCTCCTGAGGCGTTTTGCCTTTCATAAAGTAGTGTTTAATCAACACACGAAATTCTTTTTCGTCCATTTTTTGAAAATCACTCGACTTCCTCGATTCAAACGAATGCCAAACACAAAGAAATACACCGATCTGGCTGAAACTTGGTGTGTGTTCTTCCAAGAGATGCTACTAACTAAACATAACCTCGATACGCGCCAGTAGTGCTATCTCTCTGACTTTGCACGGACTTTTCAAACGACCCTCGTAGTAGAGGGATGAATGTGTGAAGCGAATGTATTTATAAGTAAGAATGGAGAGTGAGTGATATGATAGTGATAAGCACCTAGACGATTTGTGCTTTATTCCAGCTAGAAATAATTTTTTTTTTTACTTGCTAAGCGAATTTTTGTGATAAGCTTAAGCTTGAATTTGTGTTTATAAAGAGGCATTATTTTATAAGCGAGGGATTTAAAAAAATAAATCTGACTAATTGAGTTTTTGCATTATTTAAATCGATACTAACTGAAAAAGTTATCAAATAATACGTACGAAATTTATCTTGTACATTTAATAACCAGGAGTTATTGGGAGTTAGAGAAATCGGCTTAAATTATTGCCAAGGCTCAGGAATTTAGAATTTAATGACGGAAGATAATAGAATAAATTACTTGAATAAATTCCTGAATAAATGATGTGATAAACAAAATACACTAATATATATTCAAGATATTAGAATTGCCTCGTGATGTTGTTTCTTTGATAAGCTCTTAAGATTCATAAATCTTGGGGAAGGATTCATTTACCTTGAAAATGTCCTTCCTCTAGAAGGATTTCTTATGTTTTCACTTAAACTTTTGAATTAAATTAGATAGATTTTATTATTATTCTACAGCAAGTGTTTTTTTTTATCTCTTAAGTTATCAATTTAATAGATGATGCTAGATCTCATTCCTTGCTTTTTGTGTCGTTAAAGTGATGACTATTTTATCTATTTCCTAGACATCTGAATGTATAAGTTGCGCTAGTTACGACAAGAAGAGATGGTTCTAACAGTATCTCTCTAATGTTTATCTATCTGTAGAAGTGAAGGTTTATGCTTATCTTTTACCAGCAAAGAGAAGGAAGTTCTCGTACATTACAGCAAGCTCTGATAAAAAATATAAATTTTTTTTACCTAGCTGGTACTTCTTTAGATACTTAATAGTTAATTCTTTATATTCAATTATTGATATTTTAATAATATTTTTGTTAAATTATTATTATTAAATTTGGGACAAGACTTTAGGAATCGTGTTCTAACAGAAAATGTTGGATAATGGTTGAGTAATTTTCGATAGAGGAAATCGTTTCGACTTTTTTAAGACTTCATTCGAATTTTAATTGATGGTAGAATTAACTAAGTCAGTGCTCCTTAAAATGGCTTGGCATTGATTGATTTAGAGTAATTGTAATTGAAAAAGTGGCACTGGTACCGAATAGCCTCGCTAGAGGGAGCAGTATTGGACTAGGTAATAAAAGAAAGACTACCTAATTAAGACATTAGCTGAGTAGGCAAGGTGGAAAGAGGAATCGTTTTGTAATTCGATGAGGGCAGCACAAGAACATACTCTAAAGCAGTAAGGAAAGACACAGTATTGTGTAAGGTAGACCCTAAATAAGTTCGAAGACACTGTGTGTGGTTGTAGTGGTTGTTGTATGAAATGAGTAAGAAATTGTGGACTTGGCTTCAACAGGCAGACATGTTATTAGGTCTTCTCCATCAGACTAGTATAATAAAGGATCCATCCAAGTGTGCGGTCTGCTCTCTTACGTTCCTTCTTCTCACGTTATTTATTTTGTTTTTTGTTTATTTCTTGCCCTGACTCTGTAACTTTATTTCCTCACTGACTAACTTTTTCACATTCTCTACTATTTCTTAAAATACGAAATATTTTTTTTTTCCCCTCCGACCTAGGCCAGAAAAAAGATTCTGTAATCTTTAAAATTAATATTTGGTTTAGCTGTTACCAGTAGCATGATTATTTTTTGCTTTAAGCCGCGATAACTTTTTTTTTATATTTATTTATTTTAAGGCACGTTAACAAACCAGGGTAATTGGCGCTCGGAGCTTATTCCAGTGCACTATCAGCCTCTGTTCAAAGTTCTTTCGTTACACTATCGATTACTGTAAGAAGCTCCTAGGAAAAAAAAAAAAAAAAAAATTTTAAAGACCAGCAGCTAGATTCGAACCTGAGATCTTTGATGTTTCTGTTTTAACAATAGTGCGACAAACAATAAGCCAGTTACTCTCATAGTTTTTATTTTTATTAAACATTAACAAAGCCATATTTTAAATCTAAATCAGTACCTCGGAGGTACACCACACTATGTCACATTTTTAATTTTTTACAAGAGAGGAAGTGAAAGATTTTTTCGCGGTATTTTCTTACTTATAAGCCCACGGGAGTTATTTTGCTTAAACCTTTGGTGGATAATAAGTAACATAGATGCACCATAATGGTGATGGTTGGGTAATAAAACAAATAAAGTTGAATTAGAAACATTAAACAAAGAAAGTTTGAAAAAATGGACTTAGTGTTGTATACCTCCGGGGTACTGAAATAACAAACGACTTATTTACAATTCCATACTAAAACCCACCTGGACGTACGGTATTGAACTGTGGGGTTCAACGAAACGCTCCAATCTTCACAGAATTCAATCTCTTCAATCGACAATTCTCCGCACTATCGTCTTGTTTTAAATCTAACCATCCGCACAGATTTAGAAATTCCGTTTTGTTAGTCAAGCGACTCGAACTCGCCATAAAAACTCTCATTAGAACTTGTCAGTCTCATTCCAATCCTCATATCCGCCATTTATCATCTCATCACCTTCCACATTATCCTCCTAGGTGATTAAAACGCCAGTGGCCTCGCAATTTTCTCTCTTCTGAAGAGAGTAGCTAATTCTAGAGACGACTTAGGGCGTGTTGTCACTGGGTAACTTCTCCCCTCAATTAGTGGTGTCATTGTTTCTTGTAGTGTATCTAGCGCTGGTGTAACTTAAATAAATTAAAAAAAAAATCATTTTAATGACCTTTAAATTCTGAAAAGAAAAAAGTTTTTTAAAAAAAAATGCAAGCCGAGGGCTTCGAACTTGTGGCTGCATTATAACAAACAAAACGAGACCAACGAAGCGAAAATAAATTAAAGAGTTGCTTGGCCGAACCATGTCTGCTGGGCAGTTGGTGCAGAGGAGTAATATGGACGTTGTAGCCGACGTAATAAAAGTAATTAATTTTTAGATTTTAATGGGTGTGTGGGAAATGATTTGATTTTTTTTTGAAATATATATATATTATATACGTTCCAGTAAATAAGAACTTACTAGGAGAGGATGACTGCTTGAGGAGAGGAGATGGCATCACTTAATAATTTGATTTTGCCTAAATTAAATATTTAATTTGACACAAATCAAATCGTATAATTTATTGTATGTAAGGCGGGCCTCGGTATCTATATGCCGCCTATTAATTTCTTGGCCAAGAGATTAATAATCCTCCTGCAGCTCTCTCTCCTCGCAGCATGCAGTCTGGCGATTTTTATACCCTACTAAATTTATGTTTATTTATATAAATATGATTTTTTATTTTTTATTATATTTATGTTTGTTTAAATATTAAATATTTGTTTAACAGCGTGCATTTTCCCTGTTTGGAAATATTCTACCTAACTTGTGGTACCCCAACCTCAACTAGCATAATTCTTCTTTCTGACTCATCACACTTCTTTTATCTCGGGTCTTCTACGCCTTTAAAAAGTGTGGAATACCATCAGAATTATTCTTTATTATCAGTTCAGATTTCGCAACTCTGTAGGTACTGTAGCAATTATTTCTTGGACATAAACTGTTGGGTATTTTTTTTCTTAGACGTTTAGCTGCTGATCATCTGTCCGAGTATCGTGTGAAGGTCTTCTTAAGAAGCTGAACAGTGTTCATTCTCCACCTTCCAGTATCTCATTCTGAAAACTAAAACTGATAGTCATTTACAAAATACTCTAAAGACCCTTTACAGTCTTCTGAATATATATCCTGTTCGTAACTCGAAAAGGTGTCTTCCTTTTTTAGCTCTTCTTGTCTTCTTCTATTTAATCTAACCTTTCTCCAGACCCTCACATCTTCAAGTCAAACTTCGCTGTTGACACTCGTATAATTCTATCCTCACACACAGTGTTATTCACTATTCGCTCTCTTCAATCTCATCGTCTCTAACGCAAACTTTGGATACAGCAATGTCGAATGAAGATCAACTTTAATATAAGCACTAATCTCTAATCTCAAACGACAAACTCTTGCACTTGGCTTCTTCTTGTACAATTGCCTGAGTACGGAATTGTGAATTTCTGTTCGTGATAAACAGTTTACTGTAAGATTATAGACTGGAGAAGGGCAGTGCACTGAAGAAGATTATGACCTCTTATAAAATAATAATAATAATAATAATAAAAATGATAATGATAAAAATGATAAAGTTAATGCCTATTTTTTCCGGCAGACTTTACGTCCAAATACCAAATTAGGTGTAATAGACAGAGGCGACTAACAAACATACTTTACTATAAATTTTTCATATTAACCATTAAATAAGATACAAGGGTTAGACTAGTACCGCAATACATCTTAGCTTTGCGGGTCTAGCCTATAACCGCCTAACATACTTTACTATAAATTTCTCATATTAACCATTAACCATTGGTATAAAGCAAAAAAAGTTGTTTTTATTTAAGACCGCACCTCAAAGACCGACAAAAAAATGCTGTCTAAACTGTAAAAAATACGTATGCGGGAAATTTACAATTGAGAAGCCTATAATTATAAAAAATGATGCCAAAAAGAGTAAAATCTACGAGATTTATTTTTAAACAAAAGAAACTATGCTTTTTCATAGTTAAATAATTATTATCTTCATTTTAAAATAAGTTTAAGTGATTTTAAAGTCCGGTCATTTGGCCGGTCACGGTAGGAATAGTTATGTATAAATGTCGGTAGGTTTAGTGTTAAATAAAATGCAAGGCCTAGACTAGTACCGCAATACATCTTAGCTTTGCGGGTCTAGCCTATAACCGCCTAACTTACTTTACTATAAATTTCTCATATTAACCATTAAATAAAATCCAAGGGCTAGACTAGTACCGCAATACATCTTAGCTTTGCGGGTCTAGCCTATAACCGCCTAACTTACTTTACTATAAATTTCTCATATTAACCATTAAATAAAATCCAAGGGCTAGACTAGTACCGCAATACATCTTAGCTTTGCGGGTCTAGCCTATAACCGCCTAACTTACTTTACTATAAATTTCTCATATTAACCATTAAATAAAATCCAAGGGCTAGACTAGTACCGCAATACATCTTAGCTTTGCGGGTCTAGCCTATAACCGCCTAACTTACTTTACTATAAATTTCTCATATTAACCATTAAATAAAATGCAAGGGCTAGACTAGTACCGCAATACATCTTAGCTTTGCGGGTCTAGCCTATAACCGCCTAACTTACTTTACTATAAATTTCTCATATTAACCATTAAATAAAATCCAAGGGCTAGACTAGTACCGCAATACATCTTAGCTTTGCGGGTCTAGCCTATAACCGCCTAACTTACTTTACTATAAATTTCTCATATTAACCATTAAATAAAATCCAAGGGCTAGACTAGTACCGCAATACATCTTAGCTTTGCGGGTCTAGCCTATAACCGCCTAACTTACTTTACTATAAATTTCTCATATTAACAATTAAATAAAATCCAAGAGCTAGACTAGTACCGCAATACATCTTAGCTTTGCGGGTCTAGCCTATAACCGCCTAACTTACTTTACTATAAATTTCTCATATTAACCATTAAATAAAATCCAAGGGCTAGACTAGTACCGCAATACATCTTAGCTTTGCGGGTCTAGCCTATAACCGCCTAACATACTTTACTATAAATTTCTCATATTAACCATTAAATAAAATCCAAGGGCTATACTAGTACCGCAATACATCTTAGCTTTGCGGGTCTAGCCTATAACCGCCTAACTTACTTTACTATAAATTTCTCATATTAACAATTAAATAAAATCCAAGGGCTAGACTTGTACCGCAATACATCTTAGCTTAGCCTATAACCGCTCGGCTAGAAAAAGAGCTGCTTAAGAATATAGGAAACGGTGAAAAGATACACTTTGATGACCGCTTTTCTTAATAAAGCTTGTGAGAATTTATTTAATAATTTACCACTTTATTATTATCATCTTTTTTTTCCTGTCAAATCAGCAAATTTCTATGTAAACTAATTGTTGCATACATCAATCAAAATTTATTATTAAATCTTTTTAATATAAAAAAAAGTATTCTTAAAGTCACCGTTTAAAACAAATTATCCATAATAACAAAATTACGTCATTTAGTGTTAACTTCACATTTTACAACAATTAATTATTCATAAAATGATTACGCATTTAAATAAATAATTTATGCAGGACACGTAACGCCATTTTACATTCTTCAGTGCGTATCCGAACATCCGTTAGTTGGGAGTTTTTTTTACTAGTAATTAAGTTAAATTGCATCTTTTATGTTGGAATATTGAAATTTTAGTTTAAAAATGAAAGAGTTCGATTAAAGGGAACTTGTATAATGTATCTTATGTTATTTAAATTACATTGCAGCTGTTATACAAAAAATTGCAGTTAAAAGGTATAACAAACATTTAGAGCACTTCTCTGCACCCTGTAGCAAACTAAGTTATTATCGCGCCTCCTTTCTAAGAT
The DNA here is from genome assembly GCF_049639745.1 of Rhodnius prolixus. Lineage (NCBI taxonomy): Eukaryota > Metazoa > Arthropoda > Insecta > Hemiptera > Reduviidae > Rhodnius > Rhodnius prolixus. Next base: position 3,215,719 of record NW_027411583.1, on the reverse strand, counting down.
TATGGATGCAACTTAGTGCAATTTATTTTTTTACTGGCTAACTTTGCTTTTATTGGTCGAGAAGTGGCTTACTTTGTCACGACGTCATCAGCCAAGAATAAAACGAACAGACCGCCTACCTTTCACTCTTAGGGTACGTTCACAACGGCGCTGTGAGCATAGATGATAGCGGAGATGATAGCAGTGATGCATCAGCGCTTATAGAATAACCTAGTACATTCTTATGTGAGCGTGCACAACGAAGCTTCGACTAGTGACTCATACGCGCTGCTATAAACGAGCATAGATGATAGAATTGAATTTTTCATTTTTCTGCTAGCTGAACTCCAGTATCGGAGCTTCAAAATGGAGGTAGAAAAATTATTTAGTGCTGTCTTTACTCATTATTTTTGGTTATTATTTTATTATTTACTTTTAAACAATATTTTGTTTTTTAAATCGTGCTTACATTTATTTTCATGTGTATTTATTTGTTTTGTTTTCTCAATAAAATCATTACTAACCTAAGAGTAATCACTAGTTTTTCTTCTATGGTTATAGGATTTCCATGACAATTTTTCCGTTTTCTTAATTTTGACCTTATTTTTTCTAAAATATAGTCGAATGTGGGTGGACCCATCCTCACATATTCAAAAAAACGATCCGGATAATTTCTAAGTTCCTTATATAAATAGTGAAATTCACCCAAAGTACTTCGTTTTTTATTTATGGGATGTACATGATATTTTCTAAAGCGTTTTTTCTTTAAAATATACCATTTCGTTGCTGGTGAACATAAAAACTCTTCTTCACTACTCGGACATGTTGCATGTATCACAGCTCTGTTATGCACACTAATCAGCGATTATATTTTACTCTATCAGCTATCATCTCTGCTATCATCTATACTCACAGCTCCGTTGTAAACGTACCCTTAGAATTCGCCAATGAGATTAGCCAATTCTTTTTCCTAATTATTACTGAGAAAAAAATTATTTAAATATTTTTTTTACTAATTTTCCCTCATAAGTATTTAATAAATTATCGATATACGCAATAATAAAGTGTTAGTCTTATATACGGTAAAAATAAATATTATTCTTGCATTATTTTTTCGGGTTTTTACTTCTAATGTAATGCTGAAGAAAAACAGTCATGGATATTGTTTATTTTATTGGAAAACGTCTTCTCGTTTTCCGTGCGTACGATGTTCAGTCTGTTTAAATGTTCACCGCTGTCGAGTTCTGGATATTGAGCTAAATACTACTTTTTCCTCACTCTAGACCCTCTAGAAATTGATGTCCTGGTTATAACTAAAAATAGATAAAACGGCAAGATACCATTCTTTTTTTTCACGGAAGATTAAGGAGAGGATAGAAAGACTTCGGCTTGCCGTAATTTTTGAATATTTATAGCTCGTATGTATTTATACTTTTAGACTGTTCTGAAGAAAATACTTTATGACATCATAATACTTATTATGCAGGGTGAACCAGTAAGTAATGTCCATAGGCTTACTGTGTGTTGTAGTACATCTAAAGTGGAGTTCAATGACGTATTGACCAACTTCATATTTTTTACTGTTCTTGAGTGACGTCACTTAAATTTTTTTCTAAAATCATTACTTTTTTTGTCATAAAAATGTTACTATTTAACAAGTACATTTTTTACAATATTTATTGTTAATATTTACAGGTACTAATTCGCTTAGTTTCAAATAGGGTACAATAGAAAATTTTGAAAAACCAAGTCTAACAGATCTGGGAAGTTTATTTATAAGATCCCTAGTTGTATTGGTTAGTACCTAATTCCGATATAAGGATTATCTGTTAGTGAGTTCAAAGGGTTGTTAAGGCTTATCCATATTCTTATCTTTTTCAACAGTGCAGTTATGTGTGAAATTGTAATTTGGAGTAAATACAAACTATATGAATTTTTGTTTAAGTACTCTCAAATATTTCAGTGAGATCAGAAGTAAATATTTAAAAAGCAATTTGTAACCTTTGATTTCCTTATTTTAAGACAATCTACTTTAAAAATTGACTACTGGCCCATCTAAAAGAGTTTTCAATGAATTAAACAACTTGATAAACTAACACTGTTGAGTGCTCGTGAACACGTTTTCTTGCAAAACGTAATTTCTCATATGAAGATAAAAGGAATCCTGGAAAATGATATACCGATAGAAAGCCCACTAGACAAGGAAACTTTTATAAAACGTACCAGCGACTAGGTCTGATAATTGATCACGGGATTAATGAGTTTTTTTTTAAAAAAAATCGATTACTTTTATTTTTCCCAGTATTCGGAGGAAGATTAAGGCTGTTTGGAGAATGACTTATGCTTCGAAATGGTGTCAATTTTTAGAAAATTTATCTGTCTTTCTAACCGTGTCATCAGAATCGAATTAGGACTAAAACTTTCTGAGTAATATCATTTTTATTGCAAAAAAGTAATGTTTTTAGAAGAAAAAAAATAAAAGTGACGTCACTCAAGAACAGTAGGAAATATGAAGTTGGCCAATACGTCATTGAACTCCACTTTATATGCACTACACACAGTAGGCCTATGGACATTCCTTACTGGTTCACCCTGTATAGTTGAAATTATCAATGACTTATCAAGTTTACTAAGAATGTATAATGTAGACAAACAAGGATGCCTTTTTTGGTTGGGTAAACAATAAATACAAATTGAAATCTTGAGTAAGCTTTTAAAGAATCATCAGAAGGAAATAGAAGACATAAAGATGGTGGTGTTGGTTTAGTTCCGGCCGATGTTTTACTTAGCCAAGAGTTGGCAAACGTTCAGATACCTTGGAACTTCCCCCAAACTCTAAAACCTTCTCACTTCCTCTCACTCTCTTCTTAATGATGCTTCAGCCTCCTTTTCTAACTAATCGACTAATTAAATATATTCTCTCTTCTCCTCTCACCCAAAAGAATAACCACAAGTTACCTTCTAAAATACGATGTATATTCCCAAAACTGTTTTAATTTTCTTACCAAATGTTAATTATTAAATATTGATTTTTCATAAAGTCGGTTTATCCCATTTTCTTTTTGTTTCTTAGTAGAGTTTTCCCTACTTCTTATTGAGTTTCCTAAAATGAGAAGTAAAGAGATTTATAAGCAGCAATTAAAGCAACTTTTCTTAAACTAAACAAAGCTGTTGAAATTTATTAGATTGTTGAAGTAACCTACTTGGAAAATGTTTTGGTCATGAATTTATGGGGCTACTTACAGTTAACTGGGACTTGAAGGTGGGGCTCCACCTCTTCTCTCTCTCCTGCAAAACTTCGACGGCAGGCACTTCCACTAAGACTGTTCGTAATAATCCTTTCTGTATCAGTAATCTAGGATCTGCAAGAGTTTATCCTACTCCTCATCGGAGAAAAAACTCTTGTGTTTATATCAAGACTCCTAAATCTTCCTTGCAGTCCACTAGGAACTGCCAATGGTGTCTTCTTCATCCTACTCGCAGAATCTGAAGAACTTAACAAAGTCCATGTATAATTTTAGGTGGCCATCTAAACGCTGTCTACATTCAATGAGCAAGCATAGCGAATCATGCTTCGGGGTGCAAATCTTCTGCCAAAATTCTGATAGATGCCAGGACCTTAGTGTTGTCTTCTTCGCTCTATCTGTTTCAGCTTGAACCAGTACCAGTTTTAGACCTTGTTTTTATCGTAGAACTTGGTGTTTTCTAATTTGTCCCATAAGTTGTATTTCAACGGTAAATTCCGGGTTATTAATGATTTTACAGAATATTTGGCAAATAAACGAGTCTCTCAAGCGACAAGCACTTCCTAAAGCCACCCTTCCTTAATAATAATTAAGTGTTTTATTTTTAATTAATATATACATAATCTCATAACCAGCAAAACATATTTACACAAAGCATGGACAGCAGTCCATCTGCTTGACCAAATTCTATTAAAAAATTTACAATATAAAATAGCAGCCAGAACTTATCGCATAATTTCAATTACATTCTAATATATACTAAGTATTACATTCCTGTATGAGGAAACTTCTGTACTTCCATGCTCTCATGTGATAATTATATAGTTTATTCCAGTCGCGTCCATTTAAATATTCTATACACTCTGATTCAGATAGCGCTTTCTTTCCAAGCCATCTAACTCTGAATTCAGATAATACAGGACAGACACTTACAGAATGATATCTTCAATAACAGACTGGTTACACATGGAACACAAATGTTCAGTTTCATCTCTGGCAACATTAAAATTCAGATTTAACAACTGAACCTCTTAATTTGAAAAATAACTTTAATAAAATTTCACCCTTCCTTAGCCTCACCCAGATAGTGGGGAGGATTGCATTCATTACCGGTCTGTGAGCTGTAAAGAGCCTCCTAAGAAGAGGAAATCTAAGGGATAGCAGCTGGATTTGAACCCGGGATCTCAAGGCATGCCTATTCATTTTGTTGGAATGCTATTATTTAATGCCATATGCTTATCACTTTTATTTGAAACTTGTTTGCGAAGAAACTGTTTAAACTCTAAAATTAAAAAAATACTAGATTTTTGACCTTTTGGGCGCCCTTTATGGCAATCAGTATAACTAGAAATATCCATTAAATTAATTAATTGTGTTCAATTTAAGTTTATATATTGGTTTACTTTTCGAAAATAATTATACACATTAAAAACACTTAAAAGAACTTAAAAAAAAACTTAAAAGACAAGCAATGACAAAACGTGCGTAACTACTTTACACACTTCTTGGACGACGCTCCAAATTACCCATTGAACTCAAACGCTTAATACACAGTACTATCCTCAAACCTATGTGGACTTACGGACTAGAGCTTTGGGGTTCAGCCAAACCTACAAACATACGGACTGTACCAACATTTCAGTCAAAACTCTTCCGACAGATAGCTGACGCTCCTTTCTACGGTGACTAACCTCACTCTTCGCCACGACCTCAACATCCCCTTCGTACACCAATTAGCCAAGACAAAATATCAAAAATTCCATACTGCTCTCTCTACTTGCTCCAATCCTCTAGTACAGTCTCCCGCCTCCCCTGGCAATCCTCCTCGCCGACAGAATCGCCAGTGGCCCCGCGACTTCCTCGCAGTCTGAAGGCCTAAAAATCATATCCTGTAGTTGCCGTTGGGCAGTTTCTTTCCTCCTGCCTTTCACGCCTCTATACTTCTATCTCCCTATTTTCTTATTGTATAGTGTATTATACAGATTGTAAATAACAAAATAAATTAAAAAAAGAAAATTATGGATACCATATTTCCGTTGTTATTTTCTAGTATTTTTTTGGAATATGGAGTGATTGCAAGTGGGTGGGGGGTTACTTAAGATTAATTTCCGTTTGTCCGGATATCAAGCAGTACGAATGTTACTGTTGGCTGTTTTTTTCAAATCAGCCAACCCTTTTTCAGCGTCCTATTAATCTTAATGAATCTTTATAACCAAAGCCAGCCGGAAGTAATCACAATTGGTTGTTACTAGAAAATCTAAAAGCATAAATTTACGCTAATGGAGAATAATGTTATCCTAGTTCCATTTCTAACTTATCTTAAGGTTTCACATTACTTTTAGTCCAATATTCTCATTAATAAAATAACTTCGCGATCTTTTTAGTCCAAATAATTATGTAAAGTATAACGAGAGTGCTAAGTTGGTGAATTAAGTTACAAAATTTAGGGAGTAAAGTGTGTTAGTAGTAAAAGGTGAAGATGGTTTTGATACTTGATAGCGCTATACTAAAGTTGGGCATCAAAGTAAGCGAGCGACAAGACGGGCATATACTTACACCAAAACTTTATTAGTCCCAATGGGAGCAGATTGTAGTTGACTAACTTGTAAAGCGCAAAGTTAACACCCGTCATCTTCCTCCTCTCAAACTACCATCTCACTCTGGCTAATCAAACTATGTGTTCCACTAGTTATAAAGGTAGCAAACTGTGTTCAGTGAATGTAAGTTGTGTTTTGTTGTCACCAACTTGGTTATAGTAGTTCACGGTCCTATGTTACAATTTTATGGACAACTAGTTATAATTCACTTAACGTCGTGGCTAATGTCTGGTCACACTCTATTGTAGTTGTCTTTAAGCTCACTTCTAACTCAATTCTGAAACAAAAATGTAAACTCCAACGGAGTACAAACCTAAAGATTAAGATAAAATGAATGAGGTAATATGAAAAAAAGTTTTGTCTGCAATATCAGACAATTGGGGAAAGATTTGAGCCATCTTGTAATTGTCCCAGTTTTAGCCTTATGACATCTTTCGGAGTTTAGGGGAACCACAGAGAACAATACTGCTGACTCGAAGTGGATAAGGACATGGACTTGGAAAAAAAAGATGAGGTTTCACCTACTAGGGCTTTACAAGGATCGACCTTAATAAGCTCTTTTTGACTGCAGTTCTTAGGGAAGAGGATATACAATGAAAACGGCCTCTTATATTCGTTACAATCGCCAGTTTTTGTCTTATGACACCTTTGAGACTTTGGGTTACCACAGAGAACGGTAACTGCAGCCTAAAGACTGATGAATAGGACGTGAACTTTGCTAGAGATGGCGGAATAAGATCTTTTTTGACTGCAGTTCTTAGGGAAGAGAATATACAATGAAAACGGCCTCTTATATTCGTTAAAATCGCCAGTTTTTGCCTTATGACACCTTTGTGACTTTGGGGTACCACAGAGAACGATAACTGTTGAATAGGACGTGAACATTGCTAGAAATGGCAGAATAAGGTCTTTTTTGACTACAGTTCCTAGGATTCCTAGTTTCCAAGTACAGGATGCACCCTAAAGATCTAATCTAACTCATCCTAAGATAACAAAATCAATTACGTCTATAATTTTCTGCTAATATGTTTGGTAAATTCTTAATTCAAATTCGGCCAATTCGTTTTAGTGCTTTTGTAGGAGAGCGGTGGTTGGGTTACGCTAACCTCTAGGTGCCATATCCGTTGTTAGGTTTACCAAACTGTAGAATATCCGCTAGAATTAAATATTGGGAGTTTGTTGAAAAATTATTGAGGTAGTACTTGAGAAATTGTAATAATCACGTTAGTGAGAGTGGCCGCTCTAGATTTTCATGTTCTTAAGTGTTCCATTATTACTAAAATTACTAGTGATTGAGCAACTATGGGTTACCAATTTATGCTCATCCATTTTTTAACAAATGACAGTTGGCTTTTTTTTTTTAAAAAAAGAGGAAATACTTTTAAGACTTCCGCTTCTAAAACCTTAAGGATCCTTTAATTATGAACTATAATTCACCTCCTCGTATGAACAGTTAATTTATAATTGTATAAGACATATTTATTGTCATCAAATGTTAATTTTGTCCAAGATGTAGACATTAAGAATTTTTTAAAATAATTTGTTAGAAGTTTTTTTTTTTAAATAGTATGAGATTTTAAGTTTAAGACGCAAAAGTATGTGAGAATATGTCTTGGACAGTTGCATATGAAGTTCTCAGTTAAGTTACATGAGAAAGAGCGGAGAGAGCGAGAGAGAAAAAGGAGAAAATTAAGTTGCATGTCTCTCTGCTGCAAATATAATGCAGCTGCAATTGTTCTCTTTTATGCACTCTTTGATAGTGGTGGCTCTGTTGAAAATTGCTTTTATTGCAAAGGAATATTAAACGTGTAACGATGCCGCTTACAAAAGACCGCAACCAATTATCCAACCGGTCACGTGAAGGCAAACAGACGCGCTGTAATGTGCGTACATAAATACATATGTACATCCATATGTAGTATTGTATGTGGTAGAGAAGTGAGGTGGTTTTCTGCATGTTTTTGAGCGTTAGTATGTAGTCGTCTGTACGTTTGTGTGTCTATCCTCTTGTAATAGATGTTGTATGTACCACAAGATGTACGAGAGAGGTTATGCTATCTTAGGTACCACTAAGTCTTGGCTATTTCTTAGACATCTGACCTTAAACGTTAAGATATGTTCAACTGGAACTCTTCTTCTTTTTTTCTTTCTTTTTTACAAAAAAATTGTTTGCTAACAACTTATTCACTTTAAAATTAGCTCTTAATGTTGTTAGAAGTTTCTTTGAATGTGAAAAAATCTATTTTAAAAGTTTCAGTGAAAGTTGTAGAATATCTGGAAGGAATCGGGTAATAAATCCGTGATTTGTGACTAGGGAAATTGCAGCGTATTCCAAACGGAAATTGGACCACCCATTTCCTTGGGAATCTTTACCATCCTAGGATTATAACAATGGTGATGCAATAGGCTTACTCTTAAAAGAACTGATGCATCATTCTTTTCTCTTTTCTTTTTTATGGTTTGTGCTGAAAGTGATGAGTAAAAAAACCTTTCGTAAACCTCATTTTTCTTATAACCTCAAATTACTTGGGTTTTTTTAATTCAATTTTATTTTTTTCCATCCAGAATACTTTTTACATTGATCTTGTGGTTTGGTCCGAGTACTGGATAATATCGCTGATTATATCTGTCGCAGCTCGGATATGAGCTTCTGCTCCAAAGCGCATGTAATCTTAACAGCAATAAATAAATAAAATAAAATAGCGAATTTATTTATTTATATTTATATTTATTTTTTGAATTTCATTATCACAGAAACACACAAATTGTTAATGTTTATTATATGACGTAAAAGAAATGGATAAAGAAATGGCATTTTTTTTTACAAACTAAAGTTTAGTTTAGCCTTGGTTTTGTGAAAAGTTGACACCATACTTTTTTCCACCATTTTCCTCTTGAAAAACCATGTCCATGTTATTACTAGTCTCTTGTTAGTAGTTTTCCTTAACACCTTGTATATTTTATGAGATCTTTCAAACTTTCATTTTATACAAACACCAAAATATATATATATATGGCTTTTCCATGTTTTCCTTTTTCAACTAGCACTCCCATACGTAATCAAAAATAGTAAAGTAATGGTGAAAAATGAAATAACTTTTAAAGAGGAAAAACCTTCTAGGATAACAGAAATACTTCAAAGTTTTCTAAATTTTCCTAACTACATTGGCTTGTCTTTTTATTTGTTAAAGTGAAAAATCTCAAATACCAAAAGTTAGTTGAATATTCAATATTGGTATTTTGATTACTACATTCACAGTTTACTTTCTTTTAAACTTAAGATTTGGCCAAAGTCATATTAAACTGATTTTTTTTTTTTTTTTTTTTTTTTTTAATAATATAGCTTTTTGTGATTTTGGAGAAAGTGGTACCTATTTTTTCAAATATCTCGATCTCCATTCTATTAGATTGAAAGTGCAAGTTTTTGCAGGTTTTGACATGTCTGCTTTTCAATACGTTTTTCTGTATCGTTAAATAAATATGTCGGTAGACTATAAAAGTAGTAAATTTTTTGATTTTTAGAAATAATTCATTGTTTTTTATTTAATTTTATTTACAGTTCAAACTATAGCTTTTTCCTAACAAATCGCTGTTGTGACGGGGCTATTAGCGAGCACTGTGCAACGTTAATGTCAGAAAATTGAGGGTCTGCAGATCTGTAGCACGAAGATAGGTCGATTACCAATCGATTTTCGGGTAGTTCTAAGTTACTATAATCGTAAAAGCTACCCTATCACAAAACGGGTTTAAGAGTTAAATGAACAATTGGATTTGAACAGTTAGAATTAAATGCCAAGTTTTAAGTAAACCTTTTTTTAAAAAAATAACCATAAAAAAAAAACGCGAGAAACTGAAAACAAGAGATTGCTTGTTGACTGATTTGTTAACAGAGACTCATTTTTATTTAAAGTGACGAAAATGATTCTCAAACAAAGGCAACATCAGCTGAGAAGTTATATAGGCTAGACCCGCAATGCTAAGATGTATTGTTGGTTTAGTGGGTTCGATTCCCCTGGTCTAGGTTTTAGATTTTATTTATTGGTTATATGAGAAAACAGTAAAAAGTATGTTAGGTGGTTATAGGCTAGTCCCGCAAAGCTAAGATGTATTGTTGGTTAAGTGGGTTCGATTCCCCTGGTCTAGGTCTTGGATTTTATTTATTGGTTATATGAGAAAACAGTAAAAAGTATGTTAGGTGGTTATAGGCTAGTCCCGCAAAGCTAAGATGTATTGTTGGTTTAGTGGGTTCGATTTCCTGGTCTAGGTCTTGGATTTTATTTAATGGTTAATAAAAGAAATTTATAGTAAAGTATGTTTGCTAGTCACCTCCGCCCACGACACCTAATTTGGTAGTTGGACTTTAAGCCCCGCTTAAAAAAATAGGCATTACTTAACTTTTTTAAATTCTCAAACGGTATCACATGTAGACCAATCGATTTTCATGATTGATCTATTACTTTTTTTGTGTGTGTTTACATACATACTCTCATACACAGATCGTTTGGTAAAAGTATTACATTCAAACTAACGAGCCTGTCTGGTAAAAAATTAATTCCAAAAAAACAAAGAAATTAAATAGATTATTATAACTAATTGATGAGTTAGAAAACTATAATGTGACTTAGTTATTTTTAAGCATAATTTTGGCTGTAATAACGCAAAGTGGAGGGGATATAGGCTTGACCAATCAGATAAAGATGAATCAGAATGTAGCATACAGAGAGGACTTGGAAAAGAAATCCGCGTGCGGAACAGTGCACTGTGATTAGTGGCACGCGGAAACATCTAACTGCAAGAATGAATAGTTTCTAACTACCAGCTGGCCTCGCTAGCTCTACCTAGACAAATATAGGTCAAACTATTCATGTTACCAATTCTTCTTCTTCTTTATTCTCTCTCTCCGGACTAAGTGCAGATAAGGGGGATGTAACCGTTTTTTTTATTTGGAGGCGCCTTAATGGTGAAACGAGAGAGGAGGGGATCTTGTTAGTAAATTGTAGGGTTTTTTTTTAACCACTAACATTGGATGTACAGGTCAGTTAAACGGATTAAACTGGGTGGGCGAAATTAGACTGTAGCCGTTTTGAAATTATTAAATCTCTATGTCCTAAGATGGCTTAGAGAAACATAGGGATGATTACCACTTTATAATGGGCGGATTTTGTTCTGTTCAGGTCCATCTTCGACTCTCGTGACAGTAAAAGGAAATATAAGTCTTGTAGTCATATTACCAGGATTTCATCTTGTCCTGGCATTTCTTTTCTTTTTAGTTCCTCCTTGAGCAGTTAGATTAGACTAATTAGGGCAGCTTGAAGTTTTTCTTTTCCTTTTTTTTTTTATCCCAGAAGGGCCAGTAGTCCTTTATTAGTTCTAAGAGAAGCCTTAACATGGGATTTTAAATACCTTTAAAGGATCAACAACAAAAATTTCTCATCGATTACTACTCTTAGTCTGCTGATGTGATAAATTTGCCAATGTTCAGTTTTTAAGTTAAATTGTTAACAAATAACTTGCCAAGAATTCCTGTATGGATTCAAAGCGTAGGAAAACAAAATTTCTTCGTCAAAATTTGTAGCTCTTCATCAAATAAGATAAATGTTCAGTGGCTTCCTTGATAGTTCAAAAAGAATTAATTAAAACTGTCTGGTAGAACAGTTTTATAAGAGTTGATCGTCAGAAAAACCCTCAACTTTGACAATTTTTTTCCTCTTTTTCTTCAAAAAATAAAATTCGCAAATTTCCTTTAAAATACAGGGTACATCCTCTTTTATAACTGTGATTTTTTCGCAACAACCCAGATCTAATAGATTTTGAGAAAAAAGTTACCGAAAGTGGGCAAAAACGGCATTTTCAGAAATTGTTCTTGATCTGCTTCTTTTTCTTATTGCTGCTGTTGTTACCTTTTTTGGTAAACTGCCTAGCGCCTAAACGCGTGAACCGATTTTCATAAATGAGGTGTCATTTATTTCATGTAGATGAGCCATTTGTGGGCCTTGACGCTGTACATCGAATGGGAGAGGAGTTAGCCCCATGTATGTGAGGCCCCCTCCAAAATTATTATTACTAATTACTCAGTAAATCTTGGCCTGATTTTGAAAAAATTTAGTAGGATGAAAGGGTTAGGGCTCCCTTATGTAACAGTAAAGCGTCATCCTGCTCTTAGTCTTACTCCTTAGAGTATTATCTTCCCTTGAAAGTATTGCAATCGATTCAAATTATCGATGCGTCAACCGATTTTAATGAATGTAGAATATAAGATATATTATTATCCCTTTTTAAGAGCTTAACTTTAAGCAATATGCTTGCATTGCAATGATAATCAAAATGGCGATACTATTAGTGCTGCAATACTGACTAACTTAGAGGAGGGAGGGATTAGATAACGAAACTTTGTGCTTTGATTAACAAATCATTCATTAAAACCTAATCAATTATTAATAAGGTTAATGAATAAGAAAGCTTTAGTAGTTGGAATTAACATTTAATTATGTAATAATAATTTAGTTTAGACAATGGATCCTGCATCTCAACGTAATAGACATGCAGCTTAGTTCTACGTTGTTTGTTTTCAATTCTGTTATTATTAAAATCTATCAGGAACACTCTGAAGACCTCCTATTGCTGCTATTTTCATACTGAAATTTACTTGGAAATTATAACTAGAACAAAATTAACATCAGTAAAGTGACATTTCCAATATAGTTCAAATCTGTCCTTACCATTATTCGCAAAAGACACTTTTTAAAAGGGAACTAATAAACATTTCCAAGGGCAAAATCTTTATGCTACTTTATGGGGCTTGTTTTCGTGCCCTGATGCTTGTTTTAGAAGTGGTTTTACCCCTCTGTTTGACTCTAGCCAAAGTAAAGTTATGGAATGAAACGCTGGCTTTTATTACTAAGTTTGCAGAGGGCATTTTCTGTCCCTTAGCAAGACTTATTACTTGTTAAAAAAAGGGCTCTTCAAACTACCTCATGATATAAACTCCGTTCTATATGTTTTTATTGCGGAATATGCTAACTTCGGTCAGTCACGTAGAATACAGCACTACTCGTCTTCTTCTTTTTAGATCAGATGATCTTAATCTAAACCGGATATTCTTTTATTATATCGCTCTCTTTCTTTCTAATAAGTAGGCGTGCCAACCAAATTCTTTTTTTCCGTTCTTCCTCTTCATCTAGTTCTTATTTCATTTATTCCAGTGAATTTCAACCACGTCCGGTACAACTAACGAATATAGACTGAAAACCGTTATTAATCTGTTTGTCTCCTACATTTTAGATATATGTAGTTGCAGGTATTGCAATCTACTTGAGTGATTAAGTTCATGTTTCGTGTTTGATGTTTGTTTGTATTTTTAACACAAATTAATTGTTGAAAATAATATGATATATTTTGTCTTTTTTTGCATTGCAGATGATCGATCAGTCCGAGACCATGAAGCCAACCGAGCCATTTTAGGTGAGTGTTAATTGACAAATTATTAAATTTTATTATTTATCCATTTTTATTTATATATTACATAAAAATTGCTATTAAATTTCTAAACCCTCAAGCTGAAGCTAAATCAGTAACTAGTAATTCATATGTTCGTCGACTGTATGTATATTTATTCATATTGCAAAAAATTATTCCAAATTTGTATGTGCAACATCTTGCACCATAATTCAATTCTGCATTTTACACGAATCTGTACACCAAAATCAAAGTTATAATTTTGTCGTTATAATTTATTATAAAATATTTAGCAAATGGGATTAAAAATACAATTTAATATTTAAAATTTAATCTGAATTTAATGGGCGAAATTAATCGAACTTTTAATCATATATGACAATTAATTACTGAACTAAATTTCTTTAATCTCAAAACATTACTATCACTCTTCGACGCATCACTCTTCCTCCTGTCTTTTACAATATAATTCCTCTACCAGTAGTCAACGTAGTCCACTACCTTGGGCTTTACTTTGAAAGAAGACCTACATGGAATCCTCATACTCAGACTTAAGAAGAACAGAACTCAACAGACGCTTTCGACAACTGAAAAGACTACTCGACAACAGATCAAAACTCACTCTGGACTACAAAAGACTTATATATGTAAGTATTTTAAAGCCAGTCTGGGCTTGAGGCATCTGCAAACTGTGGGGTTCAACCAAACGCTCAAATCTATAAAGTATCCAGGGCCTTGCGGTCTAAAATTCTTCGCTCTATAGTAAACAGCTCCTTTCTACGTCCACCAATCAAACCATTCACACAGACTTGAACATTCCTTTCGCGCAGCACAAGTGGCTGAAAACACGATACAGAAAATTCCATCTTAACATTCAATCTCATCACAATCCCACTTGTACAACATTTATCTTCCAGAACATTTCCAGAAAACACTTCGCCCAGACAGTGGCCTCGCGATCTCCTCACTGATGACCGAGAGTCAGTAGAATTTAGAATGTTTTTTTGGAGTTTTACCGCTGGGTAACTTCTCCACTCTGATATGTGTGATATGTTGGGTTATTGTTACCCTTGGTGCTTATAACGCAATGCGTTGATTGTAACTAAATAAATGATTAAAAAAAAAACGTTAATCAAAATGATTTAATATGACTTTTCAAATAATGGTTTGGACCACGTTTTGGCGAGGCTACCTTCCTGAGTATCTCCAACAAAAACTTTTCGATTAATTTTTTCATACATTCATTTTTAACCATGTTGACGACTCACTAGACTTAATAGGACTACTTTACACTCGTATTTGCCTACCTTGTTTTCAAATTAATCAAATTATCTATCATTCAGCTACTTTTCATTGAAGATTTGAATGTAAAGTTTTGAAAACTGAGCGATGGGTGCGAAAGGGGATATGAAAGGACAAAATGGGAGGTTTCCATGTGATAAATGTGTTCGTGAAAATGGATTAGAATTTGGCTAAGAGTTCATTTCACCTTAATCGTTGCACGTAACAAATTCTCTTTTCAGTTCCTGGGTTAGCTTTTAGGGTGTCCGTGTAAAAAAGTATTGATCGCCGTTGTTAGGTTGGGATATCCACAGGGATGCTAGTCCACTTCTCCCCATGGGGCCACTCAATCGGCCTAAATGACTAAATAATCTCGTTCATAAATCTTATCTTTTCCAAGTTTTAGAACTCAACTTAAATTCCAGTTGAGTCATATTTAGCATATAAATAGGACCAGAAGAAGGTATTTATTAAAAAAAAAAAAAGAAAAATTGTCGGCTGTAGTTGACCTGAGGGTTGGTTAACTTTGAGTGTACCACAAGTAGGTAGGAATGCAAGCCGGACGTACAGGCTGGAGGAGGTTGCTACACCTGTCCTGCAGGACCGGTTCACATTGTCCGTACCATTCCTTCTATCCCAATGAATGCAGTTCGGCTCCACCCAGACCCTTAGTCTTTTCACTACTACACACACACACACACACACACACACTGAACTAGCAAAGTTATCTGTTTCCATACTTAAAGCCTCTTAAGATAAATTTAGCCAGCTTACAAGATCCAGTTTGTTGTGAATGTTGGTACGTACTCTCTTCTTCAGTAGAGTAAAATACTCTTCCGCTCAAGTTTACTTTAACTTATCCCTCTAACTCCCTTCTCTTCCAATTTCTCTCGCTTTAACGAGCGTCCGTCGGCACCCAAGAGAGAGCGCGTGAGAGAGTGTCTATTATAGGCTAACTTAGCCTTTGAGGTGCTGTAATCTCCTTTAATGATTAGCAATAAGTTATAATTATACCGTGGGATGGCGATGTCTTAGTTTTAGTTTTTAACGGCCCATCATTGGCCTCCCCCCACTTTAATAATTGCTTTCCATATTATTATTACCATTATTTTAATGTACATACATACAAACAGATTATAAAATGGTCCAAACTTCCCCTTCGGTCTCACTGGAGTTCAAGAATGCATCACATCATTTCTTCAGCTAATTGCACGACCAGTCTGCTTTTTGTCTTATTTATTCATTTTTTTTTTTTTTGCTTTGTTTCGCTCTGTAATAATAGTGTCTAGCTCATAAATATGCACAAGATTGGGAGAGGCTATCCCAGTATTGGGTTTCAAAACCTGGAAGGTGCTAAATATGATCATTAAAAATTAAACCTCATCATTACCGTGATGATTTCTTTAATTGATTTGTTTGCTAAAAGACTTTATTTCTTCTTAGATCTCTTGTTTTTTCGGTACGCCCAGCTAACCATTCCTCATTGGCAAATTAATCATGAAGACTCACAGGTCTTTTTGTTCCTACAATTATTATTATTATTTTAAATTGGGCTTCTAAAAATCCTGATATCCTGCCGTTGCTCACCGATATCACATCGGTGTCATCTCATTGTTTTTGAAGACATAGGTGAAGAGTAAAATATAGATGCACGCAAGAGCAATTACTATAATATTTCTCAATGGGCTGCAAAATCCTTATCCCTCCATTCATAACATCTATTCACACAGAATCTGTTACCTTGGACCCTGTTACCCGCCAGGAACCCACATATTTTATAGCAGGGGGTGTCAAACTCAATTTAAACACGCGCCAATTGGTGTTTCAGGCAAGATTTACGCGGGCCACGTCACATTTATAAATCTTGTTAAATTTATATTCTGAAGTGAGGATTCTAGAATATGGATAGAATAAATTAAAACACTATTTAATTGTATTTATAAAACGAAAATTATTCTTTTTTTACCTCGAAACTTGGCCAGCGATTTCCTCGTACTAGTTTTGCTATATCTGGATTCAAAGGCTGAGAACTTAAGAATATATTTTGGGAATTCCTACTTGTTTCCGTCTTTTAAAAAACCGAATCATTCTGGAATTCCACCTAGAGTGGAAGACATATCGCTTGCAAACATCGCCGGAACTGCGTCAACATGTTTATACACGTCCGCAGGCCTTCAGGTAAGGTACTGGGCCACGTTGTATACTCGTCTTCAGCAGCCAAAGGGTGATCGAGGGAGAGAATTGCGTGTACGATAGTGTCCCGACTCCCCTAAGCGCTATTTTCTTCGTAATAATTTTCTTCTATTTTCATTCTATTTCAGTACATCGTGGGGCCACAAAAAAAAATGACCTCGGGGACCGCCAGTTAGACACCCCCTGTTTTATAGGTTAGACGAAACTAACCGACGCTGTGAACTTCTCTTAAGATTTCTCTATACAAGCACCTAACTCTGAAAACTATTTGTTTTTATCCTGCGCATTAGACTAATCTGGACTCTTATGGATTTTAATTATCAAGAGTTCTAATCTCCAGCAAATCTAGTTCCTTCAAGCAGCTGCTATTAAGTAATATATAGTTATATAATACGAGTAATTATATAGTCCTAATTCAATTGCCTCAACAAAACGGCGGTATCTGATGCAAACTTATCTTTGTACAACTATATAATGTTTCAAAGGCTTTTTTGTCTCAGTAGTAACAGTTATAAATATCTCAGCTATTACAAAATTTCGTAACTTCACAATGATGCAACTTCACTTCATCTTTTATTGTTCTTTCTCCTCCATTCCCCATTGCACTAAATCATCATCATCACCATCATTGTTGGCAATCATTTAAATTAAATACTTACCGAAAGATTTGTAACGAATAAATTCTTTAACGGACGTTTACTTCGACGAAGTAATCAAGTCATCGTATTTCGCCATGTCATCTATGCATTAATCATTATAAGAACATGCGTCCATATTTACCTGCCATCTTAAGTCAATGTACTAATTACTTCCTATATTGTATGCAGCAAGTTCAAAATGTCTTTCTTATTTTAATTAGATGGCTTAATGTGGGCTAAATGGTTTTGTTTTGATTCATTTTATTCATTGATGGTGATTTTTTGTTGTTGCTGTTGAATAAGTGTACGAGGTGGTGGCTATTGAATAACGAGACTATTGCTGTAAAACATTTTATTTTAAATTTATACATATTTAGTTATTATCACCTTCAATATACACCCCTCCACTATCCCTACTACGCTCCATGCGGACTTACCATTGTTCGAAACAGTGCTGGAAGTCTTTTTCTGTGAACTCCTGCACGACGCGAGCCGCTTTTTCTTTCACAGCTTCAACGGACTGAAATCGTGTCACTTTTAATGCAGATTTGACTTTGGGAAACAGATAAAAGTCACATGGGGCCAGGTCAGGCCCTATAAGGCGGATGGCCTAAAACTGGGATGTTGTACTTGGCTAGAAACGCCTTGTGACAGACAATGCAGTGTGAGCCGGTGCGTTGTCTTGATGACTTGTTCTTCTACAAATCGCGTTTTTTTTCTTTTCCTTACTCTTTCTCGGAGTTGAGCAAGCACATCACGGTAGTAATGTTGATTAATTATAATCGATATTTTCATCCGTTTTGGACGCGGAAGGGGGCGAACCGGGCGGTCATCATCTCCGACGTCTTCTCGGCCATCTTGGAAACGCTGGAACCATTCAAAAACTTGCGCACGTAATAAACATTCATCGCCATAAACTTCTTTTAATAAAAGATAAGTTTCAGTAGCGGTTTTATCAAGTTTTCATGTGAAATTTCACGACAATTCGTTGCTCTACTACATGTGTAGTATCATGTTTTCGGCAAAACGAAACTTACACCTCTTACAGACAGATTTCTCTACAAACACGTGAGACGCTGCAATCGAAAGAGAAGGATTTACGCTGCACAGCTATCGGTCGTTAGGATTTGAGGCATGCATAGTTCTTCTGTAGCAGCATCAGTCTCGTTATTTAATAGCCACACCTCGTATGCGTAAATTAATTTTGATCATTTCTCCGAAATGGAAAAGACTGCGAATAAATTATTCTGGATTCAGTAAGATTTCTAAAATTTGCTAAAAAATGATGGTATCTGCTCAATGTGCTACAGTAATGTGTGTTCAATAAGTGTCATTTGAAACTCGAAGGAAATCGCAAGAACGGAAATACCATTTCGCCCAAATTAAAGTTAAAAAAGGTACATTCATCACGTTAATTGCGTTAAAGGAAGTAAGTTTTTGTGATTTTTTGGTTGTCTCAGAATAATTCTATAAATTTGAAGTGGTTTCCTGTTTCAAAAAAAAAAATTACTTACAAAAATTAAGAGCGATAATTTAGTCTGAGATAAGTTGGGCAACTATTCTATGCACAGACCATCGTACAGAAATAGCAACGCATAAAAACTGTGGACATCGACACTCAACAGCTACAAGTAAAGGAATCCCAACATTCAGTACAGAACGCGCGCACTCTCGCATTGCAAACGTGTTTTGCGTGAGTACGTCCCCCCCACCCTCACCCTAGTGTATTACAACCATCTTGGTCATTCAAACGGATACGGTATACACAATTTTCTTGTACAACCACAGAGTATTTCATCTAGACTAATACTATAATCTCTCTTCTTTCTCTGTCTCTCTCTCTCTCTCTGAACGCAATCCAACTTCTTACTAACACTTGGAAACCAAAATGCATTCATCTAGCGACTATGGGGGATGCACGTTTGTGAATAAGATTAATGCTTTACAATTGGTTAGATTTTTTTAGAATACGTGCGCATCTATTTTCGCATTAGTAACGTATCCGCCATCGTAGTTCTTGGTTCTTCTTTTGGCCCATAATTTTGGTTTCTTTTTATTACGGACCAGATTTGGTTTTTCCATTTAATTGGAGGTATTGGTTCACTTGTTACCCGTTTTATTTTATTTTTTTACATATTGATCTACCAATTGTTGATTGGTAGAAGCCCTGAAGATGATTTACGGCCTCTTGGCCGTACGCTTGACCTAAAACAATTAAAATAAAAAAAAATAACTGAAATTGGGAAAAATTGATTTCCCATTCGGATTAATGAATCAGTCACCAAAAAAGATTAACATTTCACTTAGGAAAAATATAAATAAATGAAAATATTGCAGCCGTACATGTGAAAATTCGGGAAAAAGAAATGAAAAAATTAGCTGTAGCTTAATTGGAAAAACCAAAAAAAACTTGTGCTCGATTATATCAAAACTTATTTTTTTTCTGTCGAACATTCAATTCCCTTTAAATGAAATTTTAAAAAAAAGCAAAAAATAAACATTTTGGGTGCTGTCAGGGTTCATTTTAAAACGTCAAAATTGTTTACATTAGTGTATTTTGAATGTTATCGTCGGAAGTCAACATGTTTATAATTGACAGTAATGTCATGCTTTTGAGTAGATCTAACATAGATTATGTT
Organism: Rhodnius prolixus; assembly: GCF_049639745.1. NCBI lineage: Eukaryota > Metazoa > Arthropoda > Insecta > Hemiptera > Reduviidae > Rhodnius > Rhodnius prolixus. The sequence goes on along the minus strand of NW_027411583.1, from coordinate 3,195,692 downwards.
CAGACAAACGAACGTAACATTTCAATATGTTAGATAATGCATTTAACTTTATAGACACAGATAAGAGCCGAAGTGTCTGCCTATTAAAGTAAATAGTGAGGACCTAAGGGACATGATCGATCGATATTAGAAAGAGATTTTAGTAGCTCCTAAAAAGAGGAGGTAACGAAAGAGGTGTGACCGGAAAAATAGGTAATTTCTCCAGCTTGACTTCCGTCTTAAAAAAAAAATAAGATAAGTTCCGGAAAAGTAAAAAAAAAATGGTAATCCCAAAATCGATATTTAATTACAAATTATGGAATAGATAATATTCTATCTACTTTGCATTGTTGGTTCAAAACGATCAATCAAAACCTATTAACAATGTGGTTTGGTCTGGCAATGGAGGACACTCTCGGCATTGTCAAACGCATGCTTTGGGTCCATGTTAGCCCAATAATACCGCCTCCAAAACCTCATGTCTAAAACTGTTCCCAATATCCATAATTACTTTGCAATATTGAAATGGAGCAGTTTTGAAATTATTTGTTGGTAGTAGTAATATTGGTGTTTTCATTGGGATAATTATTAGTTATGAAATATTATCAACATTATTGCTATTGTCCTGTCGTAATTAATATTGTATGCATTTCAAAGCTTCAATTGATTTCATTACTGTTGTGTTTAAAATGACTTTATTGTTCACTGAATTAAACTGTCCTTGTCGTGACTGAGAGATATATTTACGAGGGTCGTTTAAAAAGTCCGTGCAAAGTCAGAGAGATGGCACCACTGGCGCGTATCGAGGTTATGTTTAGTTGGTAGCATCTCTTGGAAGAACACACACCAAGTTTCAGCCAGATCGGTCTATTTCTTTGTGTTTGGCATTCGTTTGAATCGAGGAAGTCGTGTGATTTTCAAAAAATGGACGAAAAAGAATTTCGTGTGTTGATTAAACAGAAGAGTGAAGGTGCGTGAGATTGCTAGTGCTGTGGGCATCTCGAATGAACGGGTACATAATATTTTGCATCAACATTTGGACATGACAAAGCTATCCGCAAGATGGGTGCCGCGATTGCTCACGCTTGACCAAAAACGAAATCGTGTGAAGTGTTGCAAGGACGGTTTGCAGCTGTTCCAGAAGAATCCGCAGGACTTTCAGCGTCGTTTCGTCACTGTGGATGAAACATGGATACATCACTACACTCCTGAGACCAAAGAACAATCTAAACAATGGGTTACCAAGGGAGAATCTGCGCCAAAAAAGGCGAAGACCGTTCCTTCGGCCGGAAAGATTATGGCGACTGTCTTTTGGGATTCGCAAGGAATAATCCTCATCGACTTTCTGGAAAAGGGTAAAACTATTACAGGTGCATTATTATTCATCGTTATTGGACCGTTTGAAAACCGAGCTGCAAGAAAAACGCCCACGATTGGCCCACAAAAAAGTCCTTTTCCATCACGACAACGCACCAGCTCACACCTCAGCAGTTGTGGTCGCAATATGAAGAAATGGCTGGCGGGAAAAAGATTTTATTCAAACGAGGAGGTGATTGCAGAAACGAATGGCTATTTTTCAGACTTGGACAAATCCTATTATTCGGAAGGGATCAACAAACTAGAGCAGCGTTGGACGAAGTGTATAAGCCTAAAAGGAGTCTATGTTGAAAAATAAAAAAGGTTTACCCCAAAAAATTAAGTAGTTTTTATTTTTGCACGGACTTTTCAAACGACTCTCGTACATACTCAAATAAAAACAAAAACGTAAACATTTCCAAAAATGTTAGCCAAAATTAACAACGAATTGGACATTAGCCAATACATTGCACCCTTCAACATGTTGTTTCGTGGAATAAGACTTAACTTCCTTTTAAAACATAACCTGCTCTAAAGTCATCCAAATTTACCCCTGTAACATCCGTTAATGTTGTTGTTATCTTGTTAATGAACTGCAAATTTAATTTTTTTAAAAAAAAAAAAAAAAAGGTTAAAAAGGAGAGATGCATAATTTTGGTGAAACACAGTGAGATGCAGTAATGCACACAAAGAAACAATTTCTTTTTGTTCGAATTTTATTTACTATGCAGAAAATTTTAAAATGCATTTTTAGTAGACTGATTTCTGATTAGAGCCTTTTCTGGAATATGTGGATTAAATTAAAGTAAAGTAATTGCCTATTTTAGAGCGCCATGGTAGCCGAGCGATTAGAGGCGAGACCTGCGAAGCTAATATGTATTGTGGTACTGGGTTCGATTCCCGGTCTAGGCTTCAGATTTTATTTAATGGTTAATATGAGAAATTTACAGTAAAGTATGTTTGCTAGCCGCCTCCGCCCACGACACCTAATTGGTAGTTGGACGTTAGGCCCCGCCTGAAAAAATAGACGATTACTTTACTTTCTACTTTTACTTTTAATCGTCTATTTTTTGGAGGCAGGGCTTAACGTCCAACTACCAAAAAAAGTGTCGTGGACGGAGGCCGGAAGCTCATTCTGAAAACTGTTTTTTACAGTACTGTAAACAATTTTTTCCTAACAAATAAAAAGCAGTCATAAGCGGAATTTGAACTGGGGATCTCCCACTTACAAAGCCACGCTCTTGACCGCTAGACCAATATCTGCCCTGAATATGTGGATTAGCAGCTTTGTTTAAAGTTTGATTATTAGCGAAACGTTTCCTGTAAGTACCATTTTACTGAATCGATTTCCAGTTTGTTTATCGATGTTCCGTTGAATCTTAATTGATGTAAAAAGTAAAATAATTGCCTATTTTTTCAGTACGCCCAACTACCAATTAGGTGTCATGGACGGAGGCGACTAGCAAACATACTTTACTGTAAATTTCTTTTATTAACCATTAAATAAAATCCAAGGCCTAAGACCGGGAATCGAACAATATACATATTAACTTCGCAGGTCTCGCCTCTAACCGCTCGGCTACCGTGGCGCATATCTTAATTGATATTCTTTGAACTTAATTCTTACTGCGTGCGTACAAGTGGATCAATGTCAATTGGATGCATCTAAAACTGTAAAAAAAGTGACTTAAAAAAATGGAAATCCACAGAATTAAGGTTTTCTCTATAGTATTTAATTTTTTTTAAATAAGATTGGTTGTCAATGATAATGAACTAAGGGGAGTTTGCATTCAGCTATTTGAACTAAACTCACGTAGTTGCGTACTATTTTTACAGATCCAAATTGTACTCTTTAAAAGAGATCACGTTTGGCAAGGCAAAACGTTTGGATAGCCTGGAATACCCTACAGGAATACTCAATACTCTTTGTTATTAGATTTTGTTTTCTCTTTGGACCAAACCAATTTCACGCCATTTTGGAAATACTCGTATGGCATAATGCCCACCTTAATGGATAGATTGTGAGCTATTCCTATTGATTTAGAGTAACTAAATATTTAATTGCAGTTCTGTTATTTTACAGCTAAAGTCATTTAGTGTTTCACTTTCTGCTCTGAAAATAAAATGAAAGAATTCTTTTTAATAATACTGTGTTCCTGAAAGCATTTCCTTTGTATATTTGAGATGAATGCATGTTTAAAAATTTCAAGAAGATTCTGAGGCGATATTATAGAAAATTTCACTCTGGATACTCCCAGAACATCATAAAAGGCTTTAAAAATAAAATTAAAAAAAAAGAGCAGTTAAGCAACCTGCACCATTCAACCTGCCTCACCTGTTGGCTGCCCCAAGGAGTCAGCTGGCTTCTTTCACAGTTTTATATTCATTCACAAAAAAAACAACTAAAAATACCGCCTTTTGTAAGAGCTTTTAGATCTAGATTCCAAGCGTGAGTGGGCGGTGCACATACAAGGCATTCCCTCACATTCAAGGCATCTGGCATCTCTCATTCCTCGTGGTCGAGGGAGTTGCGGGGATGGAGTTCATCAGGAGACAATATATCTTTAAGCCAATAGAACCCAGAGAAGTGCTTACCCATTCTATTAAAACTAATCATTTACCAGCGGACTCCATGAGAGCCCCAAAAATTTTTGTCTAAATTAGGCCGGAAGTTCTTGTGTCTATAATATTATACAGGATGTTGCCCCTATTTGTTAATATACCGCTCCTCCTGCTCCTTCACTCATGGATATCTCTTTAAATTGATGGCTTTAGTAGGTTTCACAATGGTATATATAGTGACATTACTATAAATAATTTAGCCAATTCATTTATCTGATAAATAATTCATGCTTCAATTAATGCGTTGTCAACGGTTTTGTAGTTGAAGGACCGTTCAGGTGGGGGTAATTATCTAATAAATATTTTATTTTTCAATTTTAAATTAATTAATTACTGATAAAAACAGTATCTGAAGATGAATGAACATGTGAAAGCTTTGTTGATTTTATTAAAATTGTCCGTTAGGTAGATTTAAGGGTTGATCGTCAAAAAAGTGCACGAAAAAGCGTAACTTTGAAAAACATCCTATTTTATTGTATTTTATTTTTCTCTTTTTCTATAAAAGATAAAATTCCCTAATTTCCTATATAATATAGGCCAAGTTCTCCTTTATGACTGTATTTTTTTTTTTTTTTTTGCAACAACCCAGATCTAATAGATTTCGAGAAAACAAGTGCCGGAAATGGGCAAAAACAGCATTTTCAGAAATTCTTCTTGTTGTTGTTACCTTTTTGTAAAGAGCGTAGCGCCTAAAACGCGTGAACCGATTTTCATGAATGGAGGTGTCATTCGATTCGGAATCTCATATAGATGGGCCTTTTGGTGGTCTCGACGCTGTACATAAAATGGGAGAGGAGTTAGCCCCATGTAAGTGAGGCCCCCTCCTTAATTATTAATTACTAATAACTCTGTAAATCTTGGCCCGATTTTCAAAACATTTAGCAGGATGACTGGGTTAGGGCTCCCCTATGTAACCGTAAAGAGTCATCCTGCTCTTACTCTTACTAAGGGGAAGTATTACAATCGATTCAAATTATCGACGCCTCAACCGATTTTAATGAATGTAGAATATAATAAATATTTTTTTCTTTTTTTAAGAGCTTAACTTCAAGCAATTTGCTTCCATTGCAATGATAATCAAAATGACGATACTATTAGTGCTGCAATACTGGCTAAACTGACGCCTAAACGCGTGAACCGATTTTCATGAATGAGGTGTCATTCGATTCGGAATCTCATATAGATGTGCCTTTTGGGGGTCTTGACGCTGTACATTGAATGGGAGAGGAGTTAGCCTCATTTATGTAAAGCACCCTCCAAAATTATTATTGCTAATAACTCCGTAAATCTTAGCCCGATATTGATAAAATTTAGCAGATTGAAAAGGTTAAGGGGCTCCCCCTACGAAAAGTTTGCTCGATAACTGGTATAAGTAGCAATGTGATAATAGTTAATGAGATATACAATAGAAGGTTCAATTTTGGAGATTTGCATATTCGTTCAAATTTCAAATCTTTATATCTCTCTTCGTACTGTTGAGAATTCAATGAAATCTTTACCGAATTGTAGAGAAAGGTTTCCTCTATAAATGGTACAAATTACAATGTTCTAGTTATATTAGTTAATGAGATATACATAGAAGGTTAAATTTTGGAGAATTTGAAACAATAATGAAAAAAATAGCACAAAACTAGGTTTCTACCAATATTAAAGAAAGTCAACTATTCTAACCTGGTACCAGATAAACACTGCCATTACTTGAACAAACTGGAATACTGGCCAGGAAAAAAGAAAACATACAAGCCATAAGTGGTTATCCCAAACATCCCAAACGTTATTGACTTACATTAAACTGGAATTTGAGACTTTCCATAGCAGCGGAGAATGCTTTGATATGTATCAGGCGAATAAATAGAAAAAATATATTCAATTTTATAAATAATTTGTTCAGAAATGATAATGAGCTTATTAAAATGCAAATTAGATGATTTGGATGGTTGCCAGGATACAGCTCTATTAACTTCTCTCGCAGGAATCTGTTCCCAGTCAGGCATGTCACATTTCATCGAATAAATAAATAATCGTCGATTTATTAAAAGAAGTAAAATCGATATTTTATTTTTAATATATTCATATTTGAAAATTAAGTGAGACAGAAGTATAAATTATCTATATAATAAAATAATTTTTAATTTATCTTGGTAAAATGTATTGTATAAATACGTACGCTTTGGCAGACAACCGGTTTAATTAGGAAGATGAAAGGGTAGTCTGTTGAACAAATATCACGTACAACAGCTGCTCCAGGTAGGTCCAGAGGACCTGGAGGAAGACTCAACTTGTATTGTTACTTTATCGATCAACTCCTACATCTTCAAGTATGTTCCTACTTGGTTTGCTGGTACAAATAATCCCGTTTGTTTAGCACAAATGGTGGGTTCTATTGTTAAATGTAATTTGGGTAGAAACAATTGTGGTAGATATAGGCACCATCTATATTAGCTGCTCTAAATATAGAACAATAAAGCAATTTCATGTAAACTAACCTATAGTAGGAACAGTATGAATAGAGAAGGGATTTGGGATTTAGTTTCATAGTTGGTGGTCTGTTTTTGATTTGGATGCAAATATGGCGGATTTCAGAGGATAGACTAATGTTGTGTAAGCTCAGCCGATAAATCGTTCATAATTAATCGAAAACTAAAGTCGATTTATCCTCCTCGGGATTCGAGGAATACCATTATTTCAGCGTTGAAAGTCATTCGGTTGCTTAAAAGAAGTTGAAATTCATTGTCGAGAGTTTTGGGCAATGCGGTGGTGGATGATGTAGCACTTCGATCTTATTAGATTTTTGATTGTGTGATTTGTGAAACATGTGGGCGATCATTGTCACTTCGTAAGGATCGATCTTTCTCTGCTGATCAGTGCCAATTGAATGGAATACTTCGATTATTCTCAACAAAATCTATCAGCATTGTTGGTTTCCGATATAGTGCAAATAGTGGACAACACCAGTCGCCAACCTTTATACTTTTCTTTTTTTAATGACCTTATCCAACTTGTCGATCGATTGTCACTTGACGATCCATTGAAGCATCCAAAGTAACGGCTTTATCTCCTCCCCCAAAATTGGTATTTTTTATTGAGCTATTGCATTGTTAAACAAAATTTTGGTTAATCGTTCAAAGTGTGTAGCATCTATTTTTTTTTTTTTTCTCACCAATCCAGAGTCTTTTAATTTTATTCTTATTGCTGAAACATTATTGGGTTAAAGTACATAAATTGTCCTGGAAGCATCATCATCGGTCCATGGATTACAAATTTCGAGATAAAAATTTACCGACCGAAATTGATGTTGAAATAGGGCGCCACGGTAGCCGAGCGGTTAAGGGGCGAGAACTGCAAAGCTAATATGCATTATGGTACTGGGTTCGATTCCCTGGTCTTAGGCCTTGGATTTTATTTAATGGTTAATAAAAGAAATTTATATTAAAGCTAGTCGCCTCCGTCCACGACACCTAATTGGTAGTTGGACGTAAAGCCCGCCTGAAAAAATAGGCATACTTACTTACTTACTTGATTTTGTAATGGGTGTTTGTTTAGTGGTTATGAAGTAAGTTAATCGATTAAGTATTGAGCTCCCGTTTCCGTCAACGACACCTAATTGCTAGTTATACATAAAGCTCTACCTACAATTACTTTTCTAGGCTTTAAGCTTTAAGTAATTGCTCCTAATTTCGCAAAGTTCTGGCTAAGGGTAGGCTCATTTTGGTCACTTTAGAATCTTCCCATAAATATCTAATGTTATTCACCTCCAATTATAAATTTACCTAATAATTCCTTTGTTTAATATTCTACTTTTGGACCTAATATAGTTACAAATTGTAAGCTTTACTCTTGTTTCTGGTAATGTACGGTTCCAAAAACTGTTCAGTATTAGTAACAATTAATAATGTTTAATGATTCAGAATTTAAAAATAAAAATGTTCAAGATAGAATCTTAGAAATGGTTGTAGAAATTCGTGTAAATGTTCAGGCCGAAATTTATTTTGAATATAAAACAAAATGGGGGCCCCTCTTTAATTTAGCCCCCCTCCACCTTAGGTTAACCCCTTAGCTAATCGATCTAGTTGACCAAAGACTCCTGTCGTGATGTATAATACTAAGATTAATATAGTTTTATGACAGTTTCTGAGGGTTAACCTTTGATGTGTTAATCAGTGTAATTTTTCTTAATAAAGATATGATTTAAAGTTTGCGTGTTTTGTATAAAATATCCAAATTATTTATTATACTATTATAATAATTTTTCTTTCTACAATTTAAATCAAGAACAATAATATGAATCTATTTTTAATAATATAAGTACCCTTTAGTGTAGTTTAGGTGTAATTATAGGTTTATTAAAAGTTAACGGGTGTAATTAATGCGTGTACAAAGAATCGGAAGTTTTTCCTTTACAAAAACAAAAATCGACAATGGAAAATGCAGGAAAATCGTTCATCTGTATTAGGCTTTTTTTGCAGAATTATACTTGAGGCGAGGCTTTGTACGCCAGCACTGGAAAAACCAAAAACCGGTGGCTTTTTTCTTTTTTATCCCGAACTTTTAATTGGGTCGTGTAATGGGAGAAACATTATTATTTCAGTACAAATTCCATCCCAAAATCTTTTTAGGCTTATAATTTTGCAGAATCTCTTATTGTAAAAAAAAAAATCTCATCTAGCAAACAGACTATGGTATTTACAAATTACAATACAGAGGGCCATTTTCATCTCCACTTAATCACAGTCAAAGTACATAGGCATGAAAATGATTCCAATAATTTCTTATCAGTAGCTAGTGTAGTAAAAAATTCTATATCATCTAAATTTACTGCTCGCCAAAAATCTCGATTTTGTAGGAAATCATTTGAACCGGAAACACAACATTTTGTACGTGTATAGCCAACTTTAAAAATTAATAATTTTATTGATTTTCCCCAAAATATTTTGGGAAAGTGCCCATTGGCTACAAGACTGCCGTTATATAAATGAAAATTCGTTTTCCCATCATTATTCCCTCTTAGAGAAGAAAAACCAAATGGCGGTCAGATCTGCATAGAATGTTTTTTTTTTTGTTTTTTCTACTTATTTCCCTGGGGAGCCATTCTACAAAAAATTTAATAGTTAAAATGCTTCTATTTCATTGTACGGTTTTTATTTTAATCTAAAATATTTTTATTAAATGTTTAGTAAAGTTGTACACATTTTTATTTCAATGTTCTCTCAGTGTCAGTGTTTCAGAAAATTTCATTTTGCTAATTAGATTTTAAATTTAGTTTGATGCAATTACTTTAGACCAATTTTTGGCAACTAGATAACTGTTCTAGAAATACGAGGTGTGTTCAAAAAGTAACGGGAATTTTTAAATTTCGCGGGTTTGAAGAGTCTGATTGTAAATTTTTTTTTTTTATTATGTTGGTACACATGCCCCTGAAGTACGATAAAATTTTCAGTAATATTCATTGTTTACTTCTTAAGTGGCAGCCGTAAAGGTTAGACGTGTTTTTCAAGCTTGGCGATTTTTGTTTGTTAAAAAAAATGGATCAAAGAATTTGTATTAAATTTTGCGTAAAAAATGAAATAAAGTGTGTGAAATGTTAATAAAGGCATATGGTGAGTCTGCTATGAGTAAAACAAGGATTTACGAGTGGTATAAGCGTTTCCAAGATGGCCGCGAAGATGACGAACGACCTGGACGTCCAAGCACATCAACAACCGATGAAAACGTGAAAAAAGTGAAAGAAATGGTTATGAACGATCGCCGAATCACAATCAGAGAAGTCGCTGATGATGTTGCCATATCAATTGGCTCATGCCATGAAATTTTTTCGGATGTTTTGGGTATGAAACGTGTGGCAGCAAAATTTGTTCCAAAATTGTTGAATTTCGAACAAAAACAGCGGAGAATGGAAGTTGCTCAAGAGTCACTCAATGAAGTCGACAACGATGCGGATCTACTGAAACGTGTTTTAACAGGTGACGAAACATGGGTTTACGGATATGATGTCGAAACTAAGGCTCAATCGTCCCAGTGGAGGCATTCTGGATCGCCAAGACCGAAAAAGGCTCGACAAGTGCGGTCGAATGTGAAGGTTATGCTCACTGTGTTCTTCGATTTTAATGGCATAGTGCATCATGAATTCTTGCCACAAGGTCAAACAATCAATAAGGAGTACTACCTACAAGTTCAACGCCGTTTGAGTGAAGCAATCCGAAAAAAACGCCCGGATTTGTGGCAAAACAATTCATGGATTTTGCACCACGATAATGCACCTGCTCACACTTCATTGCTTGTTCGTGAATTTTTGGCCAAAAACAAAACTTTAACGATGCCCCAGCCTCCATATTCGCTAGACATGGCTCCATGTGACTCTTTTCTATTTCCAAACATAAAGAGAACATTAAAAGGCCGTCGTTTTACAAGCATAGATGACATTAAAAGCGAATCGCTGAAAGAGCTGAAAGCTATCACAAAGATCGAGTTTCAGAAGTGTTTCGAGGATTGGAAAAAGCGCTGGCACAAGTGTATTGTATGCGAAGGGGACTACTTTGAAGGCGACAATATTAATGTAGATGAATAAATAAATATTTTTTCAAAAAACGAAAATTCCCGTTACTTTTTGAACACACCTCGTATTATTGGTTAAATGTAATGAACAAAAGTAATAGTAAAGTAATGTCTAATAATTTCAGGTGGCTATAAGTTCTACCCAATTACCGATCGACGTGGACTTAACTATAAATCAAAGTACCGCAATATTTACTAGCTTTGCGGGAAGGACCGCCTCTAACCGCTCGGCTACTGTGGCCACTTAAATGTAACAATATTATTGGTTTTTTTTGTTTAAAAAGGGCGCGAATAGTTATTTTGGTGACCAGTTTTTTTATTCTTATTTTGGTACTTTAGAGATTTCGCTGATACTGTTGCTAGGAAAAAGCCCTGTGCCCTATGAGAAGAGGTGATATGTGTCCTAAAAGGAGCGACCTAAATAAGCCCCATTTTTAATGTGAAGCCTACAGAACTGGGCACATTATAAACCTAATCAAGAGTTGGTAACTTTATAGAGCAAATTGCAAACCTAAATATGTAGGAAAATCTATTTGAAAATCATTTCCACTTGCTGTTATCTGTGATGATCGAATTTTATGAACATTTCTAAATTTAAAAAATCAATTTTGGACACTCACTGGACCACAAAAATTGCAATTCATATGGAAAATACTATTTCATAAAAAATTTGGCATTATTAAAAAAACATCCCCTCTTACAAGCTGATAAAATATAACAGAAAAAACAGCATTCTACAATCACAGCGGCCCTTCATCTGCTCAGTTATTCTCTAGTTACTGTTGTATTCGATTAGTAAATCTAATTATTTATTTATTATTACATTTATTCACACTTAGTTATTTATGAATAAATACTGCTCCCTTGTAAATTGATTTCTCTTTCTCTCATTGCGTTTCCATTAGAAAGATTACGACAATTCGTTAAACCCCACCAGGTGCCACTCAAGAGTTAATTGAATTCATTTAAATCTCTTGTACTTACGATCTCCCTTTATTATATTCTTTTTATATTATTCATTTACTTATTTTATATTCTCATTTTTATTTCAATGAATAGGTTAATATGTTGGGAAAAAATATATCATAGAAATGGGGAAACAGGTGTGAAAAACGTTGCCCAGCTTTTCTTGAAGAATAATGTAGGTGCACCTTCCAGAAATGTTCTTCAGCTTGAGATAAAGTGGGGCTGCAGGTCTGAGCGCCATTAAATACATTTTCTTCGCCTTTATTATATATAATATTTTATGGGTTTAGTGAAATTTTGGATTTGAGGGACGACATTTATTTTTCTCTTTATCGATTATGGGCTTTAGACCTAAGGAAATCGAGATAATGGCCTACAGAATACAAGAAAAATAAATAAATATTGATGTAAAGCAGTGGTTCTTAACCGGTGTTGCGCGGAACACCAGTGTTTTGCGAATATGGTCCAAGTGTTCCGCGAAATTTCAATTTTAAATGTATTGAAATTTAGAAACTTAGGAAAGATACGAAAACAGAAAATTGTTCTTTTTTTCTTTAATTTGAATTTAATTTTAAGTTCTTGCTAAATACCGTATTTCAAATTATTTAATGTTAGTGTTCCGCGGGAAAAATATATACATATAATTGTTTTCCGCGTCTATGAAAAGGTTAAGAACCACTGATGTAAAGTATATTAAAATCAAATGTCCCCTCATAATTTTTTGTTTTCTGTTCTGCGACGATCGCTGAGTTATGTGGGGCCCATCATTGTTCTAAATTTAGTGAAGGTAGTTCAGATTTCAGTCACACTGTTTTGTGCACAACTATAATGTTGTCTTTATCCTTTTTTATTCTTGTTCTAGCCGCCATATTTCTATTTTTAAACTTTTCGCAACACTTCAACCTGCTCAAATGCAACCTAACTTCCAGACCTACCAATTTCATGAAATCATACCAAAGGCTTGAAGCTTCGATGGATGGTGAATTATACGCGATCATATTTACTTCTTTGCCAACAGGATGTTTGTAAATAAAATGAAAGAAGTCACAACAAAGAGCCTCCGTTTTTGTTCCTAGGGGAATTTTAAAACTTATATTTCCTGTAGAAAATCAAAAGTTTAGAACCGTAGATAAACGAAAATCTTCACTATTGTTCGAGAACTAAGAGAAATGTATCTAATTTATCTGAATACATTTAGAATAGCTGTATTCTATAGAGGATAGAACAACGCTGGCTAAGAGTGTGCTGTTTGAGAATAGATTTTGGCCACGCACGACCAGCTACAGCCGATTTCTCGCTCTTACAAACTCTTCAGGAAATAGACTATTCCTTTTTTTTTTTAGTATCCTCTCCATCTTCCTCCACATCTTCATGTGCTTGTTCTTTATTTCACGCAGTTCATTCAATTAGTCGCTCCAATTTTGGGTAACGATAAGAAAGGAACAAGAGGAATAAAGAGAAATAATTTTACTTCTTTGTATTCTTCATTTTTATTCGGTCAATTCGTGGGAGATAAACAACACGTCCGGTCACTTTGAAAACACTTATCTATTTTCTTTTTCTTTTTTTTATTAACTATTTTCTATCGATGTATTGTTCGATTAATATAATGAGTGATGAGATGTCTTTATAAGAATCGAATTATTTCTTCTTGAACGTATTTAAACGAGAATGGAGTATCTACTCTCTTTATATATGTACGTTCACTTACTAAAGATGAGCTATTTTGTGTTAATTTTGGCGAGTTTTTTTTTTTTTTAATTTATTTGCTATTCACAATCTACAAAGAATAAAATGTAAGAAGTGAATACGATAAAAGAACACTTCATGACAGGATCAGCTTGAGGAGAGAAGCTGCCCACCGGCAACACTCTCGCTGGAGTTTCTTGCTCTACTGAAGCTGGTCACGAGGTCAACAGCGTTTCAATCGTCGTGGAAGACGATCAGGAATCGTTTTGGAGGCGAGATTTTGAACAAGAGGATTGGTACAGAGTGGAAGAGGGTCAAAGAATTTTCTGTATTTAGATTTAGATTCGTCAGTTACGTATGAGATTTTGAGGTCGTTATGGAGGGTGGAGTTAGAGACATAAAATGGAGAGAATTCGTAATCTGACGGAGTATTTTTGGATTGGAAGGACTGGATCTTTTGTGAATTAGAAAGTTTGGTGGAACCCCACGGAGTTCTAGTCCGTAAGTCCAGATCGGTTTGAGTACGCAGTTGTATATTAGTCTTTTATGTTCCAGTGGCAGCTTAGATTGTCTGCCAATTAGTCGCAGTAGTAATTTGTTTCGTCGGATGAGTTCGTCTTTTCAGTTTAGTGTGCGGATTCCGAGTTAGTCTTTTTTTGTCGATGTACATCCCAAGGTAGCGAACTAAATTAGCTGAAGGAAGAGAAATTGAGTTAAATTTTGGCGAGTTAAATTGCAAAATTGCGGTATATAGAAACTTCCTCATAGTTTTACTCATAAACTGAACCGTCCATCCAATTTGCTCCGTATCAATTATGCCAACCAATCGATTGTGCATTACAAAGCTGTATTATCGCGACAATACTAGTGTTTCCACCAATAAACTTAGCTTGTAACATTACAATAACAATGTAAATTATATCGCAATTAATTGGATTCATTTTAAATAAATCACGTTTCAGACAGACAAAAACACTTACTGCTCAGGGGATCTCTTAAAATGAGTATTTACGTTGAATAATTGAAACAAAAAATTTGACATGGTCGCAATTCTTGATTGAATCATAAGTAAACCGTAAAAGAATCGTAAGTAAACCGTATTATATGATCGTAAAAGAGCATTAGAGAATCATTAGTGAACCGTAAGAGAATCGTAAGTAAACCGTATTGTATGATCGTAAAAGAGCATTAGAGAATCATTAGTGAACCGTAAGAGAATCGTAAGTAAACCGTATTATATGATCGTAAGAGAGCATTAGAGAATCATTAGTGAACCGTAAGAGAATAGTATGTAAACCGTATTGTATGATCGCGAGAAAGCATTAGAGAATCATTAGTGAACCGTAAGAGAATAGTAAGTAAACCTTAATATATGATCGTAAAAGAGCATTAGAGAACCATTAGTTAACCGTTTTTAAATCTTAATTAAACTGCAAGAAAAAGAGGAACTAAATTGTAACTAAACTATAACTAAACCGTGAGAGAATTCTAACTACAGTAGGAGAAAGCAATTCCATATACTTTACGAGCGCCTTAAAAAAAGCCAAAGCTAATTTTACTTCATTTTATTAAGATTCCCAAATTACAACTCTTTTATAAATGTAACACCGCATACTGAGTGTTCACTTATTTTGTACTTATTATTAATATTATTATAAGCCTCATTTTCTCTCACTCTCTTTCTTACATGCTTGTTTAACATATACCTCCATTAATATAATAATAAGTCTGTATGATATTTATTGTAAGTAATGTACACTTTATTACAATATTGTAATTCTGTGTTAAGCTACAGTTCGCGTGTTTACAAACTTTAACTGTATAATTCTGAGTATTATATTTGTTTTTTTTTCTTATGGGGTGGAGGGTTATTTTTTACGAGCTGAGGTTACGTTCATTGTCACGAGAAGGTTATTTTGCTGTTTTTTGTCCTCAATAATGCATATATATATATATATCTGGCTATTGAATAGCCATTTCTTTTCCCCTTACAAGAAGAGCACTTCTTACTACCGTGGAACTTAACTTTCAAAAATATTCAACTTTTTATCTTTGTACTTAGTTATACAAAGGCATGAATATACTTACATATTTTTTTGCTCCCTCTCTCGGTGAATACTATTTGAAAAAGTTAGCCATTTTCCACATCTTTTACTTTCCAATACCTTCCATTTTCTTTTGTATAAACTTATAATGTACTAAGTTTTCCTGCCAAGCCGGCTGCCACAAAGTAATGAAAGTACTATATATTGTTTCCAGTTTGGTATGGATCATTGTTTTAAATTTGATTGTGAGAGATGCTCACAATATTCTAACAAAAAACTTTATTGCCGAAAGTTTTGTTGAAAATATGATTTATATATTCGGAGAGTCGCTCCTCTGGCAACCTTTTTCCTAGCCCGAATCCGTGGTCAGTTGGTAAGATGATTTCTAAGTCTTGGTCTATTTAATGTTGAATTCTAAGTATAATTTTTCCCATTCTTTGATTAGGAATACAGTCGAACCTCGCTTAACGAGCATAATTCGTTCCAGAACCTTACTCGTTAAGCGAAATACTCGTTAAGCGAAACAATTTTTTTCATTTAAATTAAAATAAAAGGGGATAATTGGTTCCATGCAAAAAAAATATTGATAAAATTTTTTTTTATAACATTTATTTCGAAAAAATTATATACATATGTACATATGATGTAATATAATATAAATTACATATATTAATTGAGATAAATATGTACATTCATAATTAATCCTTTTTAATTATAAATTTGTCCAATGTTCCTTGTTTCTGCCGTCGCTTCAAAATGTGACACAGCATTATCATTAAATAAATTTATAGATCGCATAGCCACAGCCTTATTCGGGTGATAGTTTTCTACGTGTGTTGCAACAGTTTCCCATGCTTTCAACATTTCTCTTATTGCGCTGGAAGATTGTTGTTCCTCTGATATTTTCTCCTCTTTGTCTAATAAATTCTCTTCCACCAATTCTTGTTGTGAAATGTGTTGCAACTCAACAAGTTCCTCTGTGGATAGCTCTTGACTATGATCTGCTACAAGCTCATCAATATCATCTTTATCAACTGTCAATCCCATATCCGTGGCCAAAGACACAATTTCATTATCTAGAGATTCCACAGGTTCGGATTCAATCGCCTCAAAACCAGATTCGACGAGGATTTCAGGCCAGAGCTTCTTCCATGCAGAAATTAGAGTTTTTTTGGTAACCCCGTCCCACGCCTTGTCGATTATCTTGAGGGATGTAACGGCCTGTTGCTGACTTTGATCGTTCAACCCCTAGAACAATCTAAGCCTTTCTTCTCTGCCCAGGTCAACTTCGTTACAATATTTAAACACAAATGTCACTATATGGACTTTCCCTATACACCACTCATTCGGTGAAGTTCGGTTTCGACTGTATCAGTGCATTAGATACGTGGAGAATATGAAACGCATATGCGTAAACAGGAATGACTAATCGAAGAATGCGCAGTTTTCGATGAGTCAGCGAAAACTGCGCAGTCAGCGAAATGTCATTAGAAAACTATCGTTATGCGAAACATCGCTCGCTATAAGAATCAATTTGTTTTACTCGTTATGCGAATTACTCGTTAAGCGAGGTTCCACTGTAATTAGCTTTTCATTGAATATTTTTTCAGTAAAATATTTGGTAATCTGGTACAGTAGACTCTCAGAAATCCGGACTTTTGTGGCGGACGGCCGGTCCGGATAAAATCCGGATTTCCCGGAGGTCGGCATGACTGATGGTTTCCGCCTTTATGGCGAACAATTATGACAATACTGTATGTGTTAACGTTTATTAACAGTAAGCTGCTGTTCTGTATTATATTGTACAGTAGTACTGTAATTAATAAAACACCGGAATGAATAATACATAATACATAGTTAAACACAGGAGTGAAAATAATTATTATTTACAAGTTATCTTTTGAAGAAGTCCTTAATGTTGGTCTGCTTCACAGTTTTAGCTGGTTGTCTGGCCGCAATGTCCCTCAACTTCCTCAAACACATAATGTCGGCTGCGGATATTCCTTCTTGTTGAGTAATGTACTCTAGCGCTCCGTCTAGCATTTTAAACCCTTCTGAATGTGGGATAAGACTTGTCTGGTTCTCGGTTAGTCCTTCTTCTTCCAAGGTTTCTTCATTTGCCTTGCATATACTGGGTGATCCATTTAAAACGCACCAATCGCTAATAACTTTTTTGGAAAGCAGAATTTCGAAAAAAACCCACGCTAATTCACAATGCAATATTTTACATCATTAAAGGGTTGGTGTGTCTTCTGCCTTGTCCGCTCATGGACAATTTTCCATTCAATTTGTAACATATTTTAACGACTTTTCTACATCCTCATTCTTTCTTTCCTGGCAATACGAATAAAATCAGTGATATAAGAATTAAAATTCGCCCCAATAATTGGAATTTAACAAAAAAAAATACATAAATTTGTCGTAAATCAGTTAAGTTGCAATTTGAGTCGAGAGTAAATCGAGACTTGTATAGAAAACTTCCTTTATAGTTCCATCCTGTTCGATAATTGTAAATATTTTACAAAGGAAAACCTGCAGAAGTTGCTGTTGAACGTGTGCATCAAAGAATGTTGTAGAAAAGTGAAGAGACCAATTCTATCAAAAGAATTTGTCAACTTTGAATTAAGTGAGCACAAAAAAAATGTCACAAACATAACTATGACAGATTTAGTCAGAGAATGTATAATGGATCAATATGATCTTTCTATCCAAATAATACATATGTGTCACCCACAGCAAATGATGGACAGCAGCTGTGCAGCTGAACTATTCACATCTATTATTAGGGGCTAGCCCTCGGTATGTGCGTCCGTCTGTACTGTGGTGGTGAGGGTTGATGAATATGAATGGAAGTGGGTGAATATGGTGTTTGGTGTGGGGAAAGTATGTACATACAGTACTACCAGGACAGTGGTGTGCTTGCGCACAAAGGGGTATATTCTAGAGACCCCGAGGAGGAAGCCTGCATGGATCACTGTAGTTGACCCGTACAATAATTTGGGTAGAAGATCGACGGCGGAAGTGGGGGGGGGATGGATGGTAAGAGTGGATGACTAGATCCCCATGGTTGCCAACTTCTATTCAACTATTATTATTTTAGAAAATTCTCCACCCTTTTTTTTTCTCTCGTACTCGAGTTAGTTTTGCTTCTTCATTCAATGAGGAAGGTTTGTACATTGAACAGGAAGTGCCTATACTGATGAGTGGTCCACTAGATTGGGTATAATAAGATATCAAGGGTTTTTGGTGACAAACCGTCCAATGGGGCTAAGTTGACTGCACTGTATTGAATTCAGTTATTCTAGTTTGGGCGCCCGATTATGGACTGAATCTCCAAGCTAGCTCAGCGCCTGATATATTTAAATGATCAAATTAGATGTCTTATTCAAATTTGCTTTACTACGAGTATTCACAGAATTTCCTACCTCTCAGACAAACTTTCAATAAAATTTGGGGCCTTTTAATTTTCATTATTGTTAAGTGACTTTTTTTAAAATATTAGCTACGATATTTCTCCAACATATATTTTGTGACAGTCTTTGCATTCTATTTCGTAGATTATATTTAATTGTTTTTCAATAGGATGAAAAGATAATTGCCATTTCAGTCGACTAGGACTAGGACTAGGGACTAGGTCATCTTCAGGGCTGTGGAACATGTTTACAGATTGTTAACAATGATTCTATTAAAATGAATATGTATAATATAACGAAATTTACGAAAATTATTTACCTAGTTTACAAAGTAATATTTTTACATTTCAGGGTTGTTGTGTCTTCTGTCTTGTCTGTTCATGGACTGAGTGTGATCGGTCTGTGTGTGATATGTGTTAGGTTGTGTGGAAGTTTGCGTATATGTTGTTTAAATTGTTGGTGTCAGTTTTGAAATTTAAACTGTTTTCTGTCTTAGATATGTACATATCATTTCTAGCAGTTTTCTTTTTTGTGTGTTGGTTTCTGATTTAAGTATCTTTGTGTTTGGGAAATCGAAAGTGTGATGATTTTCTGTGCTGTGTAAGGAAAGTGCTGTGGTGTTCTTTTTTAGTTCGATCCTTTCAAATCGAGAAAAACTGCCTTTTTATATTGTTAATGCTTTTCTTGTAGCTATTATTGTGCTCGTCGAGTTTTAATGTTATTTTGTGGCTGGTTCTACATATTGTCTTTTTATTATTTTTGGGTCCTTTTGGATAAATTGATGTCGTTCTACGAATTTTAGTGTTGGATTGTTCTCTTCTTGAGCAGTTACTTATTTAGTATTTCTGGCGTTGTTTAATTGGGAAAGTCAAAGAAAAACATTAAACCGTTTTCCTTCCTTCCTTTCTGCTAGAGTTTTCCTTCTTTTAGAAGTTCAGTATCCTGTAATTTAAGTTTCATTTCACCCTAACATCCAGACTACACTGCAGATGACCTCATTTCTTACTTATTACTATAGACTTCTTTATAAATACTGTACTCCAGCAGTAGTTCGGCCACTTGTTTACAAAGTAAATATTGTTAGTACTGTACGAAGTTCACCAAAGAAAATATCTGTGTTTGTTTTCCTATCGTAATAATTATTTTTAGTAATTTTAGTTATTTTTTGTACACCATTTTCAGAAATATAATTGCTGCCTAGTGTGATATTTAACATTAATTTTAGTTATTTTTGGCTAGTACCAGTATTTATTTATTTTTTGCTTCTTGGCATCGGGTTTCATCTTCTATCGAGCGATTTACTCCTATCTATGTACCACTTCGTAGTAGAGTAGTATAATCTAAATTCTAATACTCCTATACTCGAATCTAATTAAAACTGTCCGGTATGACAGTTGCATAATGATTGATTGTCAAAAACGGCACAAATTAAGAGTATAGCCTAAAATATAGCACACCTTCTACGTAGACCTAAGTACCTACTATTCAGGCAGCACACTAAATCTTTACAGCCCGACGGTCGCAGTATTCAGTATTCTTGCCTTAGTGGACGTCTCTCGACGCGTTCGTCCGTTCTGAAGAGCTTTCGTACTTATTGGTCAAGTTTTTCTATAGGTTCTGGTACATAAACTGTACCTGGAGAAGATAATGTTCTCGCATCCGAAAGGAAATACCAGTATTAAGTAGCCAACTCTTCATTTCTTTCTCTTGAGTAACGTGAGCAAATGGTTATTGAAAGCTTAAGATGTCAGCTGCTGGATTTGAATCTGGCATCTTCACATGGGAATCCAGTTAACCATTGAGCCAATCCTCTCCCTGAGTTTGAGATCTTCTTCTTCTTCATTGCACTCTGCCCATGGCTGTTAAGATTTCTTACTAATTCTGTAAAAATATGACTCACAAAACTGTATAATTAGATTTCAACCAACTGATTGTCGTAATAGCTCATTTACTCACAGCCTGTGTATCGGTAAAACAATTACAAGTAAATCTCAGGATCTGCTTCCCATCATCCAGTTTGAGAGGCTCAAATTCCAATGCTGAAAGCACTAATGATGTAATAATTGTAATTAATGCTTCTAGTTCACATAATTACTCATTTAACAAATTTTATAGCAATATTTTATGGTTATTATCAAGATTTGTTCACATTTCTTGTGCCTTCTCATACTTTATTTGATTTCTCACCGTTTTAAGGCCCCGTGAATTCGAAAAATTGCTCTCTCTGTTTTTAATGTGCATAACTTAAAAACAGAAAAGTTTAAATTTTATATTCTGACTGTCCCCAAAATGGAATCGAGTTTTGTATAGTACTTTATTCAACTTCTGCGACAAAATCTTGGGTACAAATATTCTCCTGGTAATTCAGCAAATGTATGAAAAAAGTGCCTTAACAATTCAAAGTAAGAAAAATAAACATAAAAACTCTTCTTTTAGTTTATGAACAGAGAACGAAATTTCTCCGTTAGTTATATTTACTCCTTTTTGTTCCTCTTCTTTATTGTCTCACCTGTTAGAAGTTAGAACAGATTCAGAGTTAGCCGTGGAATGCAGTAGAAAGGTAATGTTTACAGTTCAGGTTATAGTGTTTACCTTTCACAGTGAAGCAGGAATAAGGCATTTATTGTAAGTTCCACATTCAATATTTCCCACCGTACTAGACTCTTTTCCAACATTATTTAGACTTTTCATCTTCTTATTTACAATTTTTAAGATCAAAAGTATGTTTTTGTTTGACGCCGGAAAACGTAGTTTCCTTTATTTGCAGCTCATAAGCGGAAATGTTCTAAGGATTTCTATTATTCGTTTTCTTTTTTCGAATTGTGCCTTTTGACCTCCCGTCGATCTATTAAATGATTTTTGAAATCTAGACAGTTGTGTGCATTATGAATCCCAGGATTGACTTTGAACTGTAAGGTACAGCTAAGCGTTCCAATCTTAACCTACTCCAATCAGACCAATCACCTTTCTTCGTCCGGCTATCCACATTAACCCAAAAATACCATTTCTTGTTATCCCATTAGACTTAACCTTAATTTTTAACCTTCTCATGCGCAATCGGTCCTAAACTACCCTTTCCTCGACACTTGCTCTGTAAGCTGATCAATGGCCTCGGGTGCATCAGTCAGAAAAGGGCATCCTTCGAAGCGACTTCAACGGTATCCTGAGTTATCGCTGAATTCTTTTTCGTTTCAGTTTGTTCCCTTTAAATGTATAATCATATTGTATTATTTCAATTATTCAATTTGAGAGTAAAAAAGAGAAATTAAAGAAAATATTCGACCATACCGTATCAGTTAGAGCTAAGAGAGTGGTTCATGTTCCTCCAGAGTATCTTTTTGCTCCCCACCTAAGAAAGCAAAAGATCCTGAGAAAGATTTAGTTTCTTCACAGTTCGTTATCAAACTTTTTTTTTTTTTTCTTGTTCTTCCGCAGTATCTTCGTTGCTGGCATTCTTGTGGGTAGGCTTGACATGTTTACCAACCTTAGAGATAAGAAGCTAAGTCTTGATTCAGTGATATCTTTATCTAACATGCACTTAAAACAAATATTAATCTTTCTTTATATGGAACATTTAATTTACTGTACCTACAGTCTTCATTTCCCCTTTAAAGAAAAAAAAAATGTTTAAAAAAAACACAAAATAGAGACAACATATAAATTGAATTTGTTTCTCTGGCTATTTATATTTGTATGTACATATATATGTAAATATTGTACATGTCATATGTCACAATGGCCATTTTATTTATTTATTATTGAATATTTTTCCTATCAAATTTTCGAAATACCTATTTAAAAAGTTTCATTGAGCATCAAGAATTTATTTTTTTGGTTTTCATTTTTCATAATTTAAAATAATAATAATTTGTATTTTTTGAATAATTAACAATTTTTTTTCAATTAATTAAAGAAGGTATTGCGTTCGTGTAGATTTTTGATTTTTAAAAAAACCAGAAATATCCATTTGGTAGCCCCCCTCAGTTTGAAAAAGTGATTTTTAAAAGTCTTGTTTATTTCTTCTTCTTAATAAATGTGAGCAGCATAATTCTAGTTTTATCTTTATTATTTTGAAATTTTACACCTGCATAAAAATGTGCAGCATAAGGGTACGTTTACAACGGAGCTGTGAGTATAGATGATAGCAGAGATGATAGCTGATAGAGTAAAATATAATCGCTGATTAGTGTGCACAACAGAGCTGTGATGCATGCAACATGTCCGAGAAGTGAAGAAGAGTTTTTATGTTCAGCAGCAACAAAAAGGTATATTTTAAAGAAAAAACGCTTTAGAAAATATCATGTACATCCCATAAATAAAAAACGAAGCACTTTGGGTGAATTTCACTATTTATATAAGGAACTCCGGATCGCTTTTTTTTTAATACGTGAGGATGGGTCCACCCACATTCGACTATATTTTAGAAAAAATAAGATAAAAATTAAGAAAACGGAAAAGTTGTCATGGAAATCCTATAACCACAGAAGAAAAACTAGTGATTACTCTTAGGTAAGTAATGGTTTTATTGGAAAAAAAACAAATAAATACACATGAAAATAAATGTAAGCACGATTTAAAAAACAAAATATTGTTTAAAAGTAAATAATAAAATAATAACCAAAAATAATGAGTAAAGACAGCACTAAATAATTTTTCTACGTCCATTTTGAAGCTCCGATACTGGAGTTCAGCTAGCAGAAAAATGAAAAATTCAATTCTATCATCTATGCTCGTTTATAGCAGCGAGTATGAGTCACTAGTCGAAGCTTCGTTGTGCACGCTCACATAAGAATGTACTAGGTTATTCTATAAGCGCTGATGCATCACTGCTATCATCTCCGCTATCATCTATGCTCACAGCTCCGTTGTGAACGTACCCTAAGGCCGGAAACATAGTGGAGCGGCGAGCAAAGCGGCGATGATAGCGAAGAGCAAAGCGGCGAAAACAAACACAAGTTAACATATGGGACCGCGCATAGTGGCGAGCAAAGCGAAGATAGAGCAACGCTATCTATAGAGAGTAGAGCGAAGCGTTATGACATGTTTGATTTCTTCGCTCTCATCGCGCTCAATTTGTAAAGGTTATTTTTCAAAGGTTATGGATATTGTTACATTTATTGGTTTAGTTTGTTTAAAGAAACCTCTGTGCGACCATAGTATTTGCGAAGCTACAATAGTTTTTAACAATTAATAATCAATAGTTGAAATTAATTAACAATTAGTAGTTAATGGAGAATTCAGGTAATCTTTGCTACATTTAATTTGGTTCTCAATCCCTTAATGCTAACTTTCATCTAAATACTAGGCAAAATTAAATTACATTTTCACGTCCTACTACTTCTGATCAGAACGAATTCTCCAATCCTTCTTCTATGGCTCGTACTACTCCAGTTTTTCAGATGAACGACAGTAATTTACGACAAATCATGGAGTAGTGATTTAATAATTTTTTTTTTTTTAAATTGACTAATTTCTTTTTATCTGCATATATTTCTATTTTATTTTTATTTATTTTGATTTTCTTATCTTAAAGTAACTGCTAGGATTAATGGGGTTACACAGATTTGTATTTAGTTAATTTTTCTATATTGTGCCTAACTTTTGTTGTGAGTTGTATTACTCAAAAACAATAAAATTTGATTTAGATTAATGGGGTTACACTGGGCTAGTATGTAATCAAATGTTGATATAGACATTCGAAAATACGCATGAAACTTGCCAGGATGCTCCCGAAGTTGTTGGTACAAGTGATGAAATTCACCAAGTTCATTTCTAGACTTATTTATGTCATGTACACTGCAGCTCCTACTACTAAGCTGCTGCTAATACCAAAGTTTCAACGAAGAATTTTCATATAAAAATAGTTCCTCCATCTTGTTTCGTCGAAAGGAGAAACGCGACTAAGCTCGTCACTATGTGCATGCGACTCTTTGCTTGCTGCTCGTCGCTCTCTTTGATCTGAAGCAGCTATCATCGCCGCTTTGCTCGCCGCTCCACTATGTTTCCAGCCTAACACAAAAGTGAAAACTTGCCTCAAGTATAAAATTTTAATGTTTGGAATCGATGCCACCTCTCTCCTCTCGTACTATCTAGTTTTTATGAGTTTTATGAGTATGAGTATGACAAATTGCTGAGTTTAAAATTTGAAGTAAACTTTGATAAATGAATTGGCAGCGTTTAGGCAGGAAATTGTCGTCCGCCCTATTTGGCGACAAGTGTTGCTAGTTTTAATACAAAATTAAGGCAATTTGTGGTACTTAAAATTTATTATTATATATTTATAGAAGGGTTATTATTTTATTAGGGTAAATTAGCCCTTCTAATTGTATTCTAATTAGGTTCTATAATCAATTAACAATTTAGTATGGGGTCCTAATGGATTTTCTCTCCTCCTGTGCTTCTAATTGTAATATACAAGCTTGTGGTAATTAGATAAAGTGAATTATCAAATTCATTAATTCCTACAATATTATCTAATTAGGGCGATGCTGGCTGTATGGCGAAAGCAATGGCAGAAAAACAAAAAACCATCAAATTAGAAATTTACTAATAAAATCTGGGGATTTACGGAACATTCGGAACATTTATTGGGAAACCGTAGACTTTAAAGATGATCAAATATGTTCACCAGTCACTTCTGTCCATGACACCTAATTCGGTAATTAGACATAAAGCCCACCTGAAAAAAAATAGGCGATTACTTCTTTAATTGCTCCAAAGAGCGCACGCCGCAAAACATTTTCGAAGCCTAAAAGGTTATACATGGTGTTCATTTTAAGACGGTGGCTCAAATGCATTTCATGCTTAAACGGTTAATCTGAGCAAAAAATGGTAGAGGAAAAATTTGTTGCCCGTCAACTCTAGTTTCAGAATATGTGACTTGATTTTAGATTCCTGCCCGCATACGCGGCTGTCGCGCGACCAAATGTGAGGGTTCGCAGTTGACCCCCATTTTCATATATACAGTTTTAAAGAGTATAAAAAGTAATGAAAGAAACCGGAAACCGCAGTTCGAAAGGTGCTAGGCCATTTCAAAATCTGGTATTTTTAATCATATTTCAATTTTTTTAACTTGTTATCAAAGAGAAAGAAGAGCACGCGATAGGTCATTTTTATGTATTTTTTCATCCCCTTTCTACTAAACATATTGCCAAGGCCGTAAAGCTAGTATTTTTCTTAATATCGGGAAATAAGACGTTTTCCGAGTGATTTTTCTAAGAAAAATCAAATGTTAAGAGCTTTAGATGTTCTCAAACATACACAAAATGGCTAAAAATTAATTTTACATCTGTTACAAACAAGAAGGTTTAATAATTAACAAACAATAAGGTTTAATAACTCAACTTATGAAGCATACACTGTACCTTCAAAGGTGCCTCCTCAGATACAGAGAGCAGTTAATAACCTCCTGGCTAACCTGGCTTGCGAGTCTGAGGAGGCACCTTTCAAGACACAGTTTATGCTGCAAAAGCTGCAAAAGTGCATTATTTGATAAATTAAGGAATAAGTTTGTTCCTTTACATGAAAGATATTGATCACTTAAATATGTGGCAGGAGGTTTCCAATTTTTTTGGTAATTAAACGCAACTCTCCCAAAATTACCAAATAATTATTAAACCTTCTTGTTTGTAACAGATGTAAAATTATTTTTTAGACATTTTGTGTATGCTTGAGAACATCTAAAGCTCTTAACATTTGATTTTTCTTAGAAAAATCACTCGTAAAACGACTTATTTCCCGATATTAAGAAAAATACTAGCTTTACAGCCTTGGCAATATTTTTAGTAGAAAGGGGATGAAAAAATACATAGAAATGACCTATCGTGTGCTCTTCTTTCTCTTTGATAACAAGTTAAAAAAATTGAAATATGATTAAAAATACCAGATTTTGAAATGGCCTAGCACCTTTAATTTTGAAGATATCGAATTGCGGTTTCCGGTTTCTTTCATTACTTTTTGTACTCTTTAAAACTGTGTATATGAAAATGGGGGTCAACTGCGAACCCTCACTTTTGGTCGCGCGTCAGCCGCGTATGCGAGCAGGAATCTAAAATCAAGTCACATATTCTGAAACTAGAGGTGACAGGCAACAAATTTTTCCTCTACCATTTTTTGCTCAGATCAACCGTTTAAGCATGAAATGCATTTGAGCCGTCTTAAAATGAACACCCTGTATATTCACAAAAGTCTTCAAAATCTTTTAAATTGTTCAAAGAAAAAATTTTATTGAACTGAAAATTTTGGCATCAAATTTAAAGTACTTCTTAATAGAAGTAAAATTATTAAAAAGGGCCACACCTTTATAAACCTACTTTGAATTATAAAAGAAATTTAAAATTGTGCAAAGAAAGAATTGAGTCAAAAGTTATTACCAAATTTTTTGTTCCTGTTTCAGAGGAAATGAAAGAAAATTCTCCATTTTACTCTTCTCTCTTCAATAATGTAGTTACCAGAAGGAAGAGTAGCTCCTTAGTCCTTATTTCATCTCCCTAAAGGGTCTTGGCTCCTCCACGGTAACCATATACCGCTCTCTTTAGTGGCTATCAATCATTCAATGGCCTCATCGCCTCCCTTGATCATCTACTCACTTCTTTATTTCTACTTTAAGGTTACTATTTTTATCGTTCATTAGTGTAACTGAATGTTCATGTCTTTCCTTGATTGCATTTATTGGCGTTGGCCGCGCCAAGAGAAATCTCTTCATTAATAGGTTTTTTCTCTCTTTGTTTGGCATTGGCTTTCGCCATACAGCCAGCATCGTCTAGGTGCTTATCACTAGAATATCACTCACTCTCTATTCTTACTTATAAATACATTCGCTTCTCACAATCATCCCTCTACTATATACAACTATTTACATATACTAACTTACAACTAATGGATGGATCAGGACTCTATATTCCTGCCATCCTTATAGCTTAACCGAAATTAAAATCACCGTAATCCGTCCTAATCATTTTCTTGCAATCATTCTATAACTTTTAAATACATTCATATTTCATTGCTAGCTCTGCTATAGACTTAAGCACATATATGATGGTGGAGAATATTATGTCTTCGTAGCGAAATGGTGCATCTAAATACCTGTATATGTCGTCAAACATTAATAGGTTATTGATTGGTCAACTGTGGGGTTCGTGTTTAGGACTAGGTCGTCGATATCACTGCCCCGTTATTAAGGATCTTGCTGTGACCATAGTTCTGCTGTTGTCTATCACAAATCCTGAAAGTTTGTTTGGGGAATGTCTTATTCTTGCTTCCGACCAACAACTTATTGTCCTGAATACTGTTCATCAACATTTGGTGGCCGTTAAGTGTGGATCTTAGGTAGTTAGTAATCTTGATCTCTATTATAAGCATACAGCTAACTAAGCGCTTCGTGAGCGACAATACGACACTTTATTGTGATCAATATTGGCTGACACAGATGTTGTAATAGGCTAAACGTTGTTGTTGAAGGACTTGCCGAGAAGTGATGTTGATGTCTCCAAAGATGACTATGCTTGAAGATCAAAAATATTCTGAAGAGTTATGGCAAGGTAGAGATGTAGAGAATTTAGCTGGAGTTATTCCAAGTATAGTTTGTTGCCCTAAAAGCACCGTATGATTCTTTAAAGAAGACATCTGGATCAAGAATTTTGGCTCCCATATTTAGATGCTCCTAGAGATTCTTTGCTTTGAGCTAATGTTTTTCTAAAAAAATACACCCCCATTTTTTTTTTTCTAAAATCTCCTTTTTTGGGGGGGAGGCCTCAAAATACACGAATCTTACGAAAACTTAGCATAGAAAATTTGAGTCACTCAAAATTCTTTTTCTTCTCAGTAATAAAAGGAGGTAAATTCAAAGTTTTTTTTGCGCGCGAACTCTCTCAGATAAATGTAAGAAAATTTTCAATTTTAAAGAAAATTTCCTGGCTGAAATTAATGAAAATAAAATAAATGGAAAAACCATTGACTATAAGATCAAGAAAATGCCGTTACTAAAAACGTAAAACCCTAATCAAATTAGCAGCTAGCGAGAACCCAAAAAAAAGCCTTATTTTCGTCTAGTAATTGTTTCCTGTGTGTTATTGCCTCTATCGTATAACCAAACAAAATTAGCATTTTATAATTGGAAAATATTTGAACAAATTTCAAAAAATTAGTAGTGCTCAGTCGGTGGTTTCGTTTTTACAACATTGTAATTAGGCCCTTCCTTCGTGTTTATAAAAGTAATCTAATGAATAAAGTAATTTTTTTTTTTCTCCCATTTTTTGTTTAAAGATAATTTGATTCCGAGTAGTTTCGGTTTACATGGGCAAACATCATTTACATATTACCACGGCTAACTTGAGCTGGAGGGTCCATTATTGCCGGGCGTCTTTTTTTACACCCAGATGTTCAATAAAATGGTAACTTCGTTCGCTTTTTTATTTATTTATTTATTTTTTTAATTTTTTACTGCATTAACGTCATTCAAGTTCTGCAGATCCTTGCGATAGAACTATCTCTATCTCAAGACTCTGCTTAAACTATTTCCATTTTGATGTTATATTTACTACTAAAACTAAAATTTTACTGCAGACTATTCTGAAACAGCTTGATTAGGGTTTTTAGGTGTCACTTGTTCTGCATCTTAAGAACACATACGAAGTACTTTGCTACAGATTGTGAAGTAGTTCAAGTGTCCTATTCGCGATGTAGTTTTAGAAAAAAAAAATCCTTCCCTTCAAAATGGAATTAAATTTCAGAACGTAATATCGATGATAATTGAAGGAACATTCTGTGTTGAATTTCATTCAATTTTCTTTTTATCGATTAATTGGATATACAATTTCAAAGAGAGGTCATTTGGTGGCGGTGGTGGAACGCTTAATTATACTGATTGAAACTGTTCAGTTCAGATTTCCCCTCCAAACCCCCCTCCAAAATAAAAGAAAAAAAAGTTAAATCCTAATTTAAATTAAGTTTTCCAATTAATCGTATAAAGGTCGATTCAATTAAGAAAAGGGTCCTTTAGTATATAAAATGACGCGTAGATTTGTAATTAAGTAAATGGAACTCTAACTTCCTGTTTTTTCCCCTCTAAAAAGAAAAAAGGGAAGTTTTGACTAATTTTCTAAATTTAGGGGTACGCGTGTGAAAGTTAATTTGTTTAAATTAGTTTTTCCAAAAGGAAAAGACAAAAATTCAGTTGTTCAAAAATATTGGATTTTTGAAGGGTGCCTAGACTGTGTGGTGTTGTAAAGAATTGAATATGATTCAATCGTTCGACGTTGAAAAAAATTAATATAATCAGTTGAATCGTTAAGGAATAATAGTTTTTTTTTCTTTAAATTTATTTTGTAATTTACAATCTGTATACAATCAGTAAATATGAAGACTACGATGAACTGGTGCGGGATGAGAGCAGGAGGAGAGAAGCTACCCAGAGGTTGCACTCACTATAGGAGAGTGGGGAATGTGAAGAGGAGAATACGAGGAGGAGAGAGGAGAGATAGGAGAATAATGGCGTTTAGTTCTTCAGCCTGTATGGAAGTCGCAGGGCCACTGGCGATTCAGTCGGCGAGGAGTATTAGGGATGTCAGAGGAAGCGAGAGACAGTGCAAGAGGATTAGAGCTAGTCGAGAGAGCAGTATGGAACTTTTGATATTTAGTCTTGGCGAGTTGGTCTATAAAGGGAATGTTGAGGTCGTTGTTGAAGAGTGAGGTCAGTCACCGTAGAAAGGAGCGTCAGCTATCTGTCGGAGGAGTTTTGACTGAAATGTCTTGTACAGTCCGTATATTTTGTAGGTTTGGCTGAAACCCCAACAGATCTAGTCCATAAGTCCACACATAGGTTTGAGAATGGTGTTGTATATTAAACGTTTGAGTTCAATGGGTAATTTGAAGCGTCGTCCAAGAAGTAGGAATAATAGTTATAAAATTAAAAATGAGTGAAATGCTTCTGCACGGAGTAGAGACTATGTGCCCTTTGTAAAATAGAGAAGAACAGGAGGATTATATCACTAGTAGGTGTCTGTCCAATCCTGACCGAATATAGAATAAAGTGGCTGGGGAAAAACTATTTGAAAGTTATATTCCTGTTGAATGGTGGAGGATGAAACCAGTTATTCTATTTCCATGTTACCGCTTATAAGTATCGGGCTTTTCTCATAGCTGAATACAACAGCTGAAAACTTACAAAATTGTAAATTAGAAGAAATATGATTCTTTGTTGAATTTTGCCTATTATTATTTTTTTAGTTATGTAAATATACCAGCAATTAGGCTGACGGTAATTTACCAAGCCGAGAAAGCTTTTTGTTTTTCTGTAGCCTTTTATTTAATATAAAATTGTATAAATATTTCTACCCAATAAAGCTATTCTATTCTATACACTATTCTTCTGCACTGAAAACTGACAGAAATTCTAAGTTGAAACCGATAGATTTGTTTTTATGTGGAGACTAACAGATGCCGACAAAAAGATTGCCAGAATACCATATTATTGTTACCATCCCGTCCAGGTGCTACCGCACGTAATACTTCTTTAATTTCCTCTCCAACCTTTTCTTTTTGGGGCAACCCACAAATCTACTTCTACTACAGTCGTTCACGTCTGAACAGAAGATCCTCCTTCCCCTTTGTTGGGAATCCCTTTTAAGGGCGCAAGATTCAGTGAGTCGGCTAAGCTCAGTTTCTTTCACTGATTTTAATCGTTAAGAGCTAGTTTACCTTTCCGCCATAGTAATACCACTTTCCGGCAGGTGCTTGTTGCAAATAGTTTTTAGCTTATCCGGCCTCTTCCTTCTTATTGGTTGAAAGTTTTTTTTAAACTGTTTGTCTAGTGATCCAATATTGTTCGGCCCTAACCAGCAGCTCTGTCTAGATCTCTTTTTTTACACTATACCTGAAGAATTCTTCTTATCGACAATATAAACCTTTTCATTGTTGTTAAAAATCAAGTTACCACTGCACAAAAAAAGAAGAGGAGTGAATCGGTAACTTGAAAGAAATATATCTTTCAAGGAGGCAGTGTTATCTCTCAACTTTTCGGTAAATAGTTTTCTTTCTAACAATATCGTTGAAGAAGAGAGAGAAATTTGTGTCTACTTCTTTTATATCATGTTTTATCTAGCCCAAAACGGTCTAACGGTTTGCTCTTATAAACTGGTTCTACCAACGAACAGCAGTTACTTGCAAACAATTGCTCCAGGGCAACCAACCCGATCTTGTTTTGATATTAATTACTGTTTAAGTTTTATATATTATATATATATGTTGCCCAGTATAACACACAGCTTAGCGTTCTTCGACTCTTAGCGCTCAGCTATTATAACGCCTATCCATTAATAGTGCCACAATTATAAACAGAGGGATGCGAATATTTAGGAAAAACTGAAAATAATTTTACAACTTTTAACATTATTTCTTTCCTTTTTTTGTTTCAGGTTAGTAAAATTTTTCTCCTTAAACGCAGAATTGTGTACTATCAGATAATAAGTGAGTTATTTAAAAAAAATAATTAATGTTTTATGAGTTTATTAAATTTTTTAATTTAAGTTGCGTAAACATCACTAAGGTTTTTTTTTATTTCCGCTTAAAGCTTTTTCCAGTGCACTGCCAGCTTCCGGACAGAGTTCTCTTGTTTACTGACAAAACTGTCCATCACCGGACAATGAGCTGTGTACGGAGCACTAAAAAAAGTTTTAGAAAAAATTTAGAATTATTCATAATTCATTTGATTTTAAAAATAAGTTGGTTTGCGGAAGCTACAGAAACTTTTGAAAGCAACTTAAATTAACTTAAGTATTGTAGATAATTTTATTTTGTGTAGATTAGAAATTCGTGTTTCCTTTAGGCTAAATTTAGTTTCTTATTCGAAATAATATTTATTTAGCTAACAACTAATGGGAAAAATACTGTTCTGAATTTAGAATTTCATATATTTAGAATTAAAAGGGAAAATTTCTATCTAGCACGAACATTGTCCATACTCTTGTTTATGGGTAATAAGCTGGTTAGTTTGATCTGGAAAATCTTATCCTTTAGTGAAGAAGGAAAGAAAATCAAGGAGTATAATTAATCCGAGCCTCATTTTCATGTTTTGTTTTGTGACTATTTTTCGGTAAAATATTTTTTTCTAATAATACAGCAAGAAGCTGATCATTTTTATTAGAAATTATGTGAAAAATAGTTGCTGGGTGTCTGCGACATTCTCTCTAATCTGTAAGGTACAGGATATTGTAGGGCTGCTAAATCTTATCTAATAAACTGGGTGCATCATAATCGTGGAAATTAAACAATACAAGTTTTCAGTAAGATTTGGACCCGCAGCAAAAAAGTTATGGTGTAAGGGTATCTTAATAAACTAATATTTTAAGGAATACGAGGGTCGTTTGAAAAGTCCGTGCAAAGTCAGAGAGATAGCACTACTGGCGCGTATCGAGGTTATGTTTAGTTAGTAGCATCTCTTGGAAGTACACACACCAAGTTTCAGCCAGATCGGTCTATTTCTTTGTGTTTGGCATTCGTTTGAATCGAGGAAGTCGAGTGATTTTCAAAAAATGGACGAAAAAGAATTTCGTGTGTTGATTAAACACTACTTTATGAAAGGCAAAACGCCTCAGGAGACTAAAGAGAAGCTTGATAAACATTATGGTGACTCTGCACCTTCGATTAGAACAGTTTATAAGTGGTTTCAAAGTTTTCGGAGTGGCCATATGGGCACAAGTGACGCTGAACGTTCTGGACGCCCTGTTGAGGTTACTACTCCAGAAATCATTGATAAAATCCATGATATGGTGATGGATGACAGAAGAGTGAAGGTGCGTGAGATTGCTAGTGCTGTGGGCATCTCGAATGAACGGGTACATAATATTTTGCATCAACATTTGGACCATGACAAAGCTATCCGCAAGATGGGTGCAGCGATTGCTCACGCTTGACCAAAAACGAAATCGTGTGAAGTGTTGCAAGGACGGTTTGCAGCTGTTCCAGAAGAATCCGCAGGACTTTAAGCGTCGTTTCGTCACTGTGGATGAAACATGGATACATCACTACACTCCTGAGACCAAAGAATAATCTAAACAATGGGTTACCAAGGAGGAATCTGCGCCAAAAAAGGCGAAGACCGTTCCTTCGGCCGGAAAGATTATGGCGACTGTCTTTTGGGATTCGCAAGGAATAATCCTCATCGACTATCTGGAAAAGGGTAAAACTATTACAGGTGCATATTATTCATCGTTATTGGACCGTTTGAAAACCGAGCTGCAAGAAAAACGCCCACGATTGGCCCACAAAAAAGTCCTTTTCCATCACGACAACGCACCAGCTCACACCTGTTAACTCACAGTCAGGGAAGAGTTGAAAATGTTCAAACAAAAAAATGAAATAAAACAACTATATCACAACTTATTTTTTTTTATTAAACAAAATACACATCAACAAAGCTCACACTCCTCAACCAAAACCCCAACCTTAACCTTCCTTCTTTTTCTTAACTATCGAAGGGATCTATCAATCGATTAGACAATATTTTTCGCCCCTTTAACACACCTCAGCAGTTGTGGTCGCAAAATTAATGGAAATAGGGTTCCAACTCGTTTCACATCCCCCCTATTCTCCAGACTTGGCTCCCTCGGACTACTATTTGTTCCCCAATATGAAGAAATGGCTGGCGGGAAAAAGATTTTATTCAAACGAGGAGGTGATTGCAGAAACGAATGGCTATTTTTCAGACTTGGACAAATCCTATTATTCGGAAGGGATCAACAAACTAGAGCAGCGTTGGACGAAGTGTATAAGCCTAAAAGGAGACTATGTTGAAAAATAAAAAAGGTTTACCCCAAAAAATTAAGTAGTTTTTATTTTTGCACGGACTTTTCAAACGACCCTCGTATTTATGATCCACGTCCAATTAATGATTTTATTATTATCATTCTAAAAATAACAAGCGTCCAAGTTAGGCCAGATGGTCAGTCTATTTGCAAATCAGTGGGATGTGAATTCCTGCCCTATCAGGACGACATATGGTCGATTAACACATCCTATACAGTCCACAGAGTCTGGGCTAAAGACTTGTTCGACTAAAGCATCCTTTGATTTGACAAAGCAAAACCCTTAGGGCAGTAACAAATTGGTGTTACGTAATACTGGACAAGACAAATGCAATAATAATACTAGGAGCGTTTTCAAAGCTCCTGTTTCCTGTGATTCAAGTTTTAGTGGTACTGTTGACCCAATAACGGCGCTTTGATAGATTTCATCTTATTGTCGCTAATTTTGCTAAAAAAAATGGGGCTGAATAGGAAAAAAAAAATGTTTTTGGCAGCTGTGCGTGATGAATTATCTGGTTTCACATTCTTTAACCTGCAGTAGTTTTAGTTGGACAAATTTGCATTGCAAACAACATTGCAATTGTTGGCTAAAACCATCAGTTATCGTTAATAACCAAAAAAGAAAAGAGCTATTGGTCTCGTGATAATAAATTGAACACATGTTCCAATCTAATCTAATGACTTGTTATTTCCGTACAACATGCTGTGCATTCCAATCAAATCAGGGAAGTCTAGCGTTGAAGTGAACTGATAAATGTATGACCGAAAATAAAGACTCGGAAAATTCAATTTTTGGGGCCCTTAGAAAAAAGGGATCTAAAAAAAAAAAGGGTTTTCTATATTTAAGACTCTGCAAATTACTTTATGTAAACTTCTGGTACATACGAGGGTCGTTTGAAAAGTCCGTGCAAAAATAAAAACTACTTAATTTTTTGGGGTAAACTTTTTTTATTTTTCAACATAGTCTCCTTTTAGGCTTATACACTTCGTCCAACGCTGCTCTAGTTTGTTGATCCCTTCCGAATAATAGGATTTGTCCAAGTCTGAAAAATAGCCATTCGTTTCTGCAATCAACTCCTCGTTTGAATAAAATCTTTTTCCCGCCAGCCATTTCTATATATTGGGGAACAAATAGTAGTCCGAGGGAGCCAAGTCTGGAGAATAGGGGGGATGTGAAACGAGTTGGAACCCTATTTCCATTAATTTTGCGACCACAACTGCTGAGGTGTGAGCTGGTGCGTTGTAGTGATGGAAAAGGACTTTTTTGTGGGCCAATCGTGGGCGTTTTTCTTGCAGCTCGGTTTTCAAACGGTCCAATAACGATGAATAATATGCACCTGTAATAGTTTTCCCTTTTCCAGATAGTCGATGAGGATTATTCCTTGCGAATCCCAAAAGACAGTCGCCATAATCTTTCCGGCCGAAGGAACGGTCTTCGCCTTTTTTGGCGCAGATTCCCCCTTGGCAACCCATTGTTTAGATTGTTCTTTGGTCTCAGGAGTGTAGTGATGTATCCATGTTTCATCCACAGTGACGAAACGACGCTTAAAGTCCTGTGGATTCTTCTGGAACAGCTGCAAACCGTCCTTGCAACACTTCACACGATTTCGTTTTTGGTCAAGCGTGAGCAATTGCGGCACCCATCTTGCGGATAGCTTTGTCATGTCCAAATGTTGATGCAAAATATTATGTACCCGTTCATTCGAGAAGCCCTCAGCACTAGCAATCTCACGCACCTTCACTCTTCTGTCATCCATCACCATATCATGGATTTTATCAATGATTTCTGGAGTAGTAACCTCAACAGGGCGTCCAGAACGTTCAGCGTCACTTGTGCCCATATGGCCACTCCGAAAATTTTCAAACCACTTATAAACTGTTCTAATCGAAGGTGCAGAGTCACCATAATGTTTATCAAGCTTCTCTTTAGTCTCCTGAAAAAATCATTTCAAAGATATTTTACTGACTTTTTTTTTTTTAAAGTGCTCATTGATTGAGAAAATTCATGTGGAAAATCTCTAGTTTTCTTTACTTTAGTTTCACAAGTGAGGGAAAGTACTAATTTCCTGTCAGGACATCCTAGAATCTCTCCACCGGAACACAAAGGAATAAAAAGACGAAGGTCAGCGTTCAAATCGATCGTCCGGGCGTGCTCTTTTTTATCCTTGAAAATTTCTACTAATTTTACACAATTTTTCTTAGATTTGTTCCAATCGTTTTTTCTAAAAACGTGATACAATCTAGCTAATTTATTATGAAGTGCCCTCATTTTTAGTACATCCACTTACTGGCTTTCTTTTGGAGGAAGTGATGCGAAGATTTAGTTGCAGGAAAAAATACCATTGGTACTTTAATCATAAAACTTATCAAAATATACGGAAGTTTAATTTATAATTAGGTCAAGAGAAAACGTTGCATGATTTTATATCGTAAATTCTTGCAAAGGATTTTTTTAAGATTTTTAAGCTAATATGGGAAAACCAAATCATTTTGAAGTATTTTACCATTATTTTACGTTTTTTATTGTCAATTACAAAATCATCATAGAATAACATTCCTCCCATTTTTTCCTGTATTAGATTTTACGTAAAATTAATAATAATCCATATTTAAATCCATTTGAGAGGTCTACTAGCGTTAACTTTAATCCAAAATATTGTAAATGAAAACAGTAACAGTTTTGCCTTTGTTACTACTAAACAAAATAACACAAACAGAAACAAGACCCCTAA
This sequence comes from Rhodnius prolixus, assembly GCF_049639745.1. Lineage (NCBI taxonomy): Eukaryota > Metazoa > Arthropoda > Insecta > Hemiptera > Reduviidae > Rhodnius > Rhodnius prolixus. The sequence continues at coordinate 3,158,538 of NW_027411583.1, read as the reverse complement.
ATTTAACAGAATAATCTACATAGTGTAATGTTGTTATTTCATTAATGGCTTGGTTGCTAAGGCGCACAACTCTGACTGTATTCTAGATGAAGTGTATATTATTTTACATATATTCTACACGCACATACACGTAAATACAGCCGGAAACAAATCACTTTGTTCGTTATGTTGTTCATTGTTCGTTTGGTTTGAAACTTCGGGTTGGTTTTAACTTAATGAAAAATAGGATTGTTTGTGCTAAAATTAGAGGTTTTCGTTGTTGTTGTTGTTGCTGTAAGAAGGCAATTTTGGAATCGCTCTCTATTTTAGAGTTTAGATTACGTGTTTTGATATTGATGGAATGAGGAAGAACGCAGCATACTCCTTAATATTCCTAGGAAATGGTCCAAGTAACATGCTCCTCCAGGCTAAATGCCTGGTTAAATGGACCCTAATTGAACTCCTGAACAAACTTGGCTTTGTTTACCTTCAGGATGTATATAATATTATCCCGTAATACTCGTCTTTAAACTGTCCATCTCTTTCAAAATTTCATCATTGTTTTTTTTTCTAATATTCTATCGGATCTTGTTTTTCTTGTATATCTCTTTCTATGTTCCATTTCGATGGCGTTTTTGCCTGGTTGTGTACAGATCTTAAATAAAATAAAGTTATACTATATGTATACAGAGTGAACCAGTAAGTATTGTCCTTAGGCCAACTGTGTGTAGTACATCTAAAGTGGAGTTCAATGACGTATTGGACAACTTCATATTTTCCACTGTTCTTCAGTGACGTCACTTTAATTTATTTTTCTAAAATCATTACTTTTTTCCAATAAAAATGTTATTACTCAGAAAGTTTTAGTCCGAATTCGATTCTAATGACACGGTTAGAAAGACAGATAAATTTTCTAAAAATTGACACCATTTCAAAGTATAAGTGATTCTCCAAACAGCCTTAATCTTCCCTCCCCGAATCTGGGAAAATAAAAGTAATCGAAATTTTTAAGAAAACTTATTAGGCCCTTATGTGATCAATTATCAGACCTAGGTGCTGGCACTTTTTGTAAAAGTTTCCTTGCCTAATGGGTTTTCAAACGGTATATCATTTTCCAGGATTCCTTTCATCTTCGTATGAGAAATTACGTTTGTTTTGCAAGAAAACGTGCTCACGAGCACTCAACAGTGTTAGTTATCAAGTTGTTAAATTCATTGAAAACTCTTTTAGATGGACCAGTAGTCAATTTTTAAAGTAGATTGTCTTAAAATAAGGAAGTTAAAGGTTAGAAATTGTACTAAAAAAAAATAGAATTTTGTCAGAACTTATAAAACACTATTATCAAAACTCCTGCTGACAGATAGCTGACGCTCCTTTCTACGGTGACTAACCTCACTCTTCACAACGACCTCAACATCCCCATTCGTACACCAACTCGCCAAGAGGAAATATCATGAAGTTCCATACTGCTCTCTCTCTACTTGCTCCAATCCTCTTGTACTGTCTCTTGCCTCCTCTGACATCCCTAACAATTCTACTCGCCGACTGAATCGCCAATGGCCATGCGACTCCCTTGCAGTCTGCAAGACCTAAACGGCATTATTCTCCTATAGAGATTGCTACCACTGGGTGGTTTCTCTCCTCTTGCTCTTCACGCACCAATATACCTCATTCACCTTCTAATTTACTTATAGTATATATTTATTTATACAGATTATAAATAACTAAGTGTATTTTAAAAAAACAGGGTATTATAAACAAATAAATGTTTAATAAATCCAAAACTCTTAAAAGGGTTAACCAGAGGAGTCTGCATAAAATATTCATCCAGTCTAATCTAGACTAAAAGCTTAAGTGAGAAATCTATATAAATAATATAGCAGTTTGTCTGTTTGTAAGTTTTTCATTTATTTTTAAGTTTGTAGTTCCTTTCTAGAGTAAGTATTGCAATCTTGTTTATCTGCCGTTTTACATATATTTAGTGGCAAACCAGGACTAAATGTTCAGAAAAGAGAAAGTATCTGGTGTGAATTACTCATGCAACATTGTAAAAAATACAAATATCTAGTAAAATAAATAAATACAAAGAAGAGATTTTTTCTGGAGATTTTTAGATATTAATACTTTTTTAAAATTTTGGACGAATAAAATGAAAATGTATTAAACCATAATTACTCGCCTATGTTCAGAGTCAAGATTTTACCAATTCTGAAGGTATATATTGTGGCTTGGTGCAAGAAGTGCCAATGTCAAAAAAAGGATTACCAGTGACGTCCTCTTTGGTTTACCTGGAGGAGGGGAGTATTGATGCTAAATTTTGACATTGGCACTGGTAAGTTTTAGTAACTCAGTTACTACTTTGAAATTGACTTCGGCACTCCTTGCAAGAAAAATTCTGATGGTTAATGTTTAAAAAAATATTTTTTACCCATTTTTACCAAAATCTGACATTGGCACTTCTTGCACCAAGCCACAGTTAATATGCAATAAGTAAATATGAGTGGTGACGATGTCAATGGTACGTAAAGAGCATGTGGAGGGGAACTATCCATCTCTCTACAGGATATGATCTTCAGTTTCCAAGTAAGTCCTGGGCGATTCAGACATGGGATTGTTAGGAATAACAGTTGAGGAGAACAGTATGGAATTTGTGGCATTTTGCTAATGTAGGGTGGAGTATGCGCGTAGTTAGTAGATAATGGCTGTGTGCAGTTAGTGGGATGCGCAGGATATGTGGTATGCATTCTGGTGTAGAGGACATCGCCAAGTATATTCCCCTTGCTGTACTCCGCCTACAATTAAAATATATTTTTCACAACACGTTTAAGTGGACGAAAAACATCTTAAGAAGATAGCAGTCACCAATTCGTCCCTTTTTTCCCTCATTCTCCTGATGACCCTACTTTCAATCCGTATTATTGAAGAAATCAATGTGAACTATCTATTATCTAGTATTTTTTTTGTTTCGGCGCATCGACATCTCGGTCATTAGCGCCCACTATCAAGGTTCTTCTTATTTCCTTATGCTACACGAGCTGGGATGACACGTGCAGACCCATAGCTTCCAATCACTACACCTTGCTCAACAAGGTAGGGTGGAGCCTGGGTCTGCAAGAGTGTCTCCAAACATCCCCATTATCTAGTATTATAAATATTTGTGTAGAGTGGTGCCGCTTTATATTTCTATTCATACATTCCATGACTTCTTTCATTGCAGTCGATACAGATTAGTACCTAAAAAATATAACATTTAGTACTCTATAAAAAATTTGTATACCCGACTTATTTCTTGCTATGTGAAAGTGGACGTCAGTCCTCGCTTTAGCTCCCTCCGAATACTGTTAAGAGTGGTTACCACATTATCATTCAAACATAGAAAGTAAATAACTGTCAAAGAGATTTCTCGAAACCATCATATATTAATTTATTTATTGTTCATTATGTTACAATTACTGTAGTTTACAAAATAGAAAATTATTTTTTGAACTTAATAATTTCCAATCTGTATAATATATAGAATGAGTAAATATGATGAACTGTTGCGGGAGGAGAGAAGATAACCTGCGGTAGCAATCTCAGTAGGATGTTTAGGTCTTCAGACTGCAAGGAAGTCGAGAGGGCCATTGGCGATTCAGTCGGCGAGGAAGATTATTAAGAATAACAGTAGAGCCGAGAGACTGGATTAGAGTAATTAGAGAGAGCAGTATGGAACTTGCGATATTTAGTCTTGGCGTATTGTACGAATGGGATGGTAAGGTCGTTGCGAAGAGTTAAGTTAGTTACGTAGAAAGGAGCGTCAACTATCTGTCGGTGACAAAATAGAATATAAAATTAAAACAATTTATTTAAAAAAACCCGAACAACCCACCGGAAATAAAAGACTAAAAATAAATCAGACAAATGTACTAGGGAAGCGTATTGCAAGTAATCATAGTTGAAATGAAGGAAATAAAGAGGAAAAACAAACAGAAGCGGTAGAGGAAGATTTAAGGGGAAAATCTCTGCGATATGGTCTAGTGGTCGCAAGGGAGGGTTGGACCGTCGGTGGAAGTGATGTTCATGTTGGAAGGAGCATGGCGTTAGGTATAAAGCAAGATGTCACTTATAGTTGACACAGCCTCACTGCTGCCGGCTGGCATCTTTTAAGAGGTGTCATTTCAATTCTCTGCCCCATCACTTTTGTCACTAGCTTTTCCTCCTCAAATCCATCCTTTATGTGATCTTCTCATGAAATACTTTATTCTTTAAAAAAAATATCAATATACGCTGTAACGTTACGCATCACGTGATTTTACTCTTTGTGTGCTCGAGATTCATTCAATATAAATTAACAGACAAACATATTTAGTGAAGCGACGCTGATTGCAGGGAATTGAAATTTTTGCAAGTGCACAATCAACGCACTAAGGGAAACAGCGTATCCTAACTCACGACATGATTGAGAACAAAATCAATCCTGTCCTCTAACACTCAGCTAATCTGAACCACTGTTTTCTTCACCTATTCAGATGGTAATTCATTCGTGATTGCTTGATTTGCTGAATCCAGTAAAAATCGTGCTTAACTGTGACTTCCGGTGAGATTTGGTGTATATAAGATTTTTAAATCACATTAATATGTGTTGGCAGTGTGCGTAATCGTCCACAACAGGATGGAAATGAAACACCATCACATAGACAGAGAATGTTGTATATTACATCACTATTATTTGCTAAGTGTCAAATGTCCCGGTATGTTTACACCGTGTCTGCAAAGTGATTCGCGTGTAAAACTTAACATCCAAATAGATATATCTTTATTTTTTGCTCGCTATATATTTCGCGTGATGTAGCATCATCTTCTGTCAATTTGTCTCTCAGTTTTTGATGTACTATTTAGTGTAATTGATGCTCTCCTACCTTTTTTTGTATATTTCTCTTTTCTTTGGCAACGACTCCATTATCTATTCTGTAAAATTCTTACTTAATTTACGTGTTTTTTTGTAAATTAATTTTTTTTTCTCCCCCTTGAAATAGCCCATAATTTTGGTAGAGTTGAAAAATACGTTCAAAAAAAGGGTAAAACTTATCTCTTCTGCTGCCACAGCTGATGTTTAATAACAAAATAATTGTAGTAAGGAATTCAGCTGTGTGGAACTAATTATTTCATTCAGTTTTTTCAATTCTTTAGAAGGCAGCAAACTATAATAAGTGCAATTATCCAGGCACGCTTTGGCAATTTTTCGTTTTCCATTATGCATTTTAATAATTGAAAGTAGTTGTTTTTCATTTACATATTTCTGTTTGTATTTGCATATTATGTATCCTAATTTTACGCTCCATCCTTTGTCATCAGTTTTTTCGATCTTTGATAGTTGGAAGTGAAGGAAATATACCAGTATGGGAGCAATATACTCTCATCTCTTTCCAGCATATCGCCACAATCCCAGGTGTCATGGAACCCATGACGAAGCCAAAAGGAAGTAATTGCACTTCTTGAAGAACGGAGCCTTTTGAGCTTCCGAGTGCTCGCTTTAAGTTTTTTTTTTTTTTTTTGTTGGCCTTTTCTAGTTAATGTGAGCTTAGAAGGGCTTTAGATCTCCTGCAGCCTTTCGGGTGGTGAAGGAGGATACATCCTCTTTTGTGGAAGAGAAATGTTAAATCATTTTAGGGGAAGATAATTTCAATCTGTTGACTTTCCTCAGATTCCTGGGGATACCTTGAAAATCCTGGGTATTAGGGCTAGGAATTGCTGCCCCTGGGGAATAACCAGCCAACTCTTTGCCCCCTAGAGAACCTGGGCTTTTACTAGGGTTTAAGGAGTCTACATCCTCCTTAAAACACTGCCCATCTTATTACCTTATATTATTGGCTCCTCTTTCTCTTTCTATAACTTTATTGGAGAGCAAGTTAACTTTTTATTGGCATCCTAAGAACATCAGGAAAGCTTTGAGGTGTAGCCTGAATGGAGAGGTCCATGTTTCCTGGGTAGTTTCAGGTGTTAATGGGAAATATACCCTTCATAGAATCGTCTTGGTGGAGCTTTTTTCACAGTAAAAAAGTAAAAGTAATGCCTATTTGGTCAGGCAGGCTTTACGTCCAACTACCAAATTAGGTGTCGTGGGCGGAGGCGACTAGCAAACATACTTTACTACCAAGTTCTCATTTAACCATTAAATAAAATCCAATTCCTAGACCGGGGAATCGAACCCACTAAACCAACAATACATATTAACTTTGCGGGCCTCGCCTCTACCCGCTCGGCTACCGTGGCCCTCTTTCTTCGCAGTAATTATCCCTTGTTGCCTACATCCATTTCTTAGGGTGCCAGGGTGAGTTATTTCATCACCAAAGGGTGCTGATAAGCCCCATGAAAAGTAAAAATGATTTTTAAATGCGTTTCTAATTACATTCAGTCTAATACTTTATTTTATTGGAAGGGGAAGGGTAATTATATGGACCCAGAGTGGTTTGGATGGCCCAGACTGGGGAATAATAATTCTATTTGCATTAAATACCAATAAAACATCTAAACTGCATCTAAAATTCTAGTCTTAATTCTTTTTATAGAATTGTCACATTGTGTAACGATGATTTGGTTTAGAACATGTATTAGCACTGAAACTTCCGCATCTATTTATTGCACCTATTTATTTACACACACAATGAAGAACTTGCACTACAGAGGAATGATATCCCCACCCATCTGCATCTAAAACCCCACCCATTAGTTTCCACGAAATATAACGGTGTTATTTTGGACGTGGTAATTTCCACCAATTGCATTAGCTTTTCCAACTAAACGTATGAGCCATTTAAACAAGAATGTCAATACGTCGTTAACCGTATAGATGATATCATCAATTACGATGATTGGTGCCGTCAGAATATGCTTTAGTTACTATTGTTTTGTTAAATGACCCTAACTCGTTGGTAATAAAGCCGACATATAAAGTGTTATTGCAAAATCACCTTCACACACAAATGTTTTATAAAAAGTCTGCTAATATTTATAATTACAGTTGAAACATATTGTAACACCATCTACTTGAGTGTAATGGGAGTCATAGTTTGGCGACAATCATTAAAATTATTTTTGATAGAATTTCAAAAAAAGGTAAAAATTCTTTTAGTAAGGTGGTACTCCTGTATATGGGTTTTTGGGTGGAATTTTTGATGAAGCAGCCTGCGAAGAAATTTTCGTAGAACGTATTGTACTGAATTGATTTTTTTTTTTATTGATTGATTTAATTGAACTACTTCAGATATTCAAATAAACGGAAGTAATTGTCTTTATATTACTTGCACTTTTCGCAAAATAACACTGCCTCCTCTATATTACCACCAAACGTCTCTCCCAACCTCTGCTATCATCTGCCACCTTGGGCAGTACATCGATAAAGGACTAACATGGAATCCTCACACTGGACTTAAGCGACAAGAAATGAACACATGTTACAGACATCTCAAAAGACTATTAGACTATCGCTAGAAGCGAAACATCTCTTTCAACAGTTTACTTAAACCAATATGGATCTACGGAATCGAAATATGAGGTTCTGCTAAGGGGTTTTAAGCTCCTGAGAAACCCAAACCTTGCAATCCTCCGCACAAAGATCAGTGCTCCCTTCTACGAATCCAACTGAACCATTCATAACATAAAGACCACTATATTCCTTTTCTGACCGAGGTAACTTCAAACCTGCATAAGAAATACCACACCTTTTGTCTGTACATTCGAATCCTTTAGTCTGTCGTCACTCTTCCCGAACACCTCCTGAAGAGCTTCCTAGACGTCTTAAACAACAATGGTCTTTGCACATCCTTCGGAAGGTTTCTCTCGTCATTTCCAAGCCTAGAGCCGCAATGGTCCAGATGAACGTACGAATCCCAATATGAAATTAGATATGTAGCAATTACGTAAAACATAAATTGCTGGACATAACCAAACTTAAATGGAGAGCAGTTAAATTACAATTTCAGCCCATCCTACCGGTATTTCGCGCTCATAAAATTTTGTATATTATATTCTTGATTAAGTAGAACAGATTCTCTTAATTTATTCCATTTTCGAAATATCTGAGAATGTTCGCAATAAATCTTTAATATGGATTAGTCTATAGAATGTTTTAAATATATAAGTTGGAAGTATCCATATTTGAAAAGGTTTATGATATGTTCCTTATTTTCTCTCCTCCTCTTTGGGGGAAGGGGGAGAGATATTTTAGGAGCCAATAATAATTTCAGTAGGAGAGGTGGTAATTTGGATATGGTGGTACCAAATATAGCTGAGAGAGGAGATAGCAATAGCAATATATTTGGTTTGATGCGAGCAGGTTTATGGCGAACGAATTTCTGATTTATATTCATTCATATGTATATGCAGACCCCTAGCTCGCTTCAATATTTTTTTTACCGTTCCTTCTTAGACGTTTTCACCTGGCATACTTGTGGTCTAATTCTACATACTTGCCTAAATATTGCTCTATAATTTCTTTTTATTTAATTGAGAGAAACCAAAACCAAAGTGAAGCTGGATACTGGAAGCTCGAAGCTGATGTCCTAATTAGGGATATCTTTGCATCTAATTGGGTCCGGAAACTCCAACAATATGGTAATCATAACTTCTATTGGGAATTGTTCCCGAGGGTGTTTGTTAAGGTATTTCTGGTGGAAGATGAGGTAGAGACCCTTTGAAGTACCTTATAAATGCAATAAGCGGCTCCTTACTTCTGTAATTTAAAATGAATTAAAGAAGTAAAATTCCATATTTGAATTAAGTAGATTGAGCGTAAGTGCCACCCAGTTTAATTTTGAAGTTTTAATTTTTTTCCCGCAAAATTGTTTCCAATTTCTGAATTTCAGTATTAAAAATTCAAGTGAATGTTTTACATCAAGTACAAGTATTACTTATGGCGACCATATTTTTTGGGGGGCGGTGGGAATAAAGGACATCGAAGAAACTAAAAAAGTACCTTATAAAATTCGTGAGTTTATAACTCTGATTACGAAAATAGTGTAATACAACAATGCATACGTGAAAATTTTAAACAATCTTAATTAATAATACTTTTAGTGATACTAAACCTTAATGAACCTTAGTGAACCTTAATTAGTGATACTTTTCTGTGGAATAAATTTCTTTTAATAGCGCCGGTTCGTAGTTTAAAAAATCTTAAATTCCATATAGTTCATTTGGAAGTTGTAATTGACGGAAATATATGCTTCTAATGAGCTTAGAATAGAATAGATTAAATTAGGGCGACCTCAAGGCCTACGCCACTGCGACCCCTTTGGATCTATTGAGGCTCCCCTTCTCTAGAGTTCACCCTCCAGACCTGTCCTTTTGATCAGACTCTTAATTCTGGAGAGCGACTCCTGGGATAAAGCTCACAGGCCTTGGTTTTTCCTCCCCCGAGAAGTAAACATCCTTAGCCAGAACAAGCCCCTCATACTGACACAACACGTGCAGTGCCGTTCCCTCTTCTTCCTGACAGAACCTACAATGGCTATCATCTGCCAGGCCCATGCGATGCGTGTGTTTTCTGAGCCTGCAGTGGCCACAGTTAATAAGCCTACAATTATAGCCCCACGCGGGCCTTGACGGATTAATTCTGCAGTCATCCTCGGCGAATAGCCCCAAATGAACTCCTTCGCCTGTCCCTGCCCAGTGGTGTTTTCTAATGTGCTTACCTTTAACTGGGTTTTTTCTCATTCGTTCCCATATTATTCACCAATGAAAATATTCTTTTCTTTTTTTTCAACTTTGCGACAACTTTACAAAATAAAGGACAAAAAGGCCTATTTTAGAAGATAAATAAAAAAAGTTAAGTGGACAGAGCAGTGAAATAAAGGACTTATGGCCACCGTATTTATACCATTATTAATATAGGCGTCATGTTAGCCGAGATGGCGCCCTACGTTGAACAGTTCCAATTTCAAGAACTTCTAGGCGCCAATTCATGCATTCCATTTTCACAACTAACGAGAGATCATGCACTTAAGTCAATAAAAAGTTTTATATTTTATATTTGTGTGTATTTAAGTATTTTTAAAAACAAAAGAATAGAAAAAAAGGGAAGTTCGATGTAGTTTGAAAACTGTGCCTCTTATATATATAAGTATATAGTGAGTTCGGCTATAAATAGCTGACGTGACAAGCTCGCACTTGTGTGTTGCCCCTCAAACAATGAGGTTTGCCGGCAGGAGTACTCGACCGCCGGCTGTTCAAACTGTTCAAAGAGAGCTTTGATTGGATTCACTTTCTTATCTTTTCTACGTGCTTGGAATAGATAAAAAAAGAAGGAAAAATTCTAAACAGCCGACTTGAACAAGAAGGCACCACCAGAGCACTAGTAGTAGCGTAGACAATTTACCGTAAACCAGTACAGACACGTTTCTAAACAGCTTCTCTTAGACAAACAATGTTAGCTTCCTTTGTTAAGTCAACGGATGTTTTAATGTTTCCTCTAATAGCAGTACTACTGACTTTTTTCTAAAAAGAAATTTGTCCACCCCTATTTCTTAAAGGGGTTTAAATGTTAAAGGAAAACCGCTTAATGGCGTCACGCTAAAGTGTTTTTTTGCAACCATTAGTACGCTTTGAAGTGACTGTGCGGAATAGATATTGCTAATTATAAAATTAACTCTCTACGGCTATTAAAACTAGATGACAAACATAGGTTATTTTTTTAAATGGCCAAAAACGTGGCGCATGCGCGTAGTGTGGATGATTATAAGTGGTGCAAGCAGAATCTAAAGCTGATCTTGTTCTCAGTTCCAAAAATTAGAGGTCCAGGAAATCATTTTTGACTATTATAGGTTGGTGACTATTGTAGATTGTTGACTATTATAGGATTGGTGCTTTATTAAACTGGCTGTAAATAAATTAATTTAACAGCTGTGATCAAGATATTCCTTTCCCTCCTTTAAGCCAACCAGATTCTACCATTATCTCTATTTACCATTCCTTAACTTTGAAAGATACGAGGTGTGGCTATTAAAATGACGAGATTATTGCTATAAAACATTTTATTTTAAATTTATACATATTTAGTTATTATCACTTTCAATATACACCCCTCCCCTGTCCATACAAAGCTCCATGCGAATTTACCATTGTTCGAAACAGTACTGGAAGTCTTTTTCTGTGAGCTCCTGCATGACGCGTGCCGCTTTTTCATTCACAGCTTCACAACGGACTGAAATCGTGTTTCTTTTAATGTAGATTTGACTTTGGGGAACAGATCTAAAGTCACATGGGGCCAGGTAAGGCGAATAAGGCGGATGGCCTTAAAACTGGTAGGAAGTTGTACGATTACTTGGCTAGGAAACGTCTTGACAGACAATGCAGTGTGAGCCCGGCGCGTTGTCTTGATGGAGAACTTTGTTCTTCCATAAATCGGGTCGTTTTTTCCTTATTCTTTCACGGAGTTAAACAAGTACCTCACGGTAGTAATGTTGATTAATTAGAATCGATATTTTCATCCGTTTTGGACGTGGAAGGGCGACCCGGGCGGTCATCATCTCCGACGTCTTCTCGGCCATCTTGGAAACGCTTGAACCACTCAAAAACTCGCGCACATGATAAACATTCATCGCCATAAACTTCTTTTAACAAAAAGATAAGTTCCAGTAGTGGTTTTACCCAGTTTCATGTGAAATTTCACGACAATTCGTTGCTCTACTACATGTGTAGTATCATGTTTTCGGCAAAACGAAACTAACACCTCTTACACAAACGACGATTCCGGTCAGACAGATTTCTCTACAAACACGTGAGACTCAGCAATCGAAAGAGAAGGCTTTACGCTGCACAACTGTCGGTCGTTAGGATTTGGCGCATGCATAGTGCTTCTGTAGCAGCATCAGTCTCGTTATTTAATAGCCACACCTCGTAAAACCAGTGTACCGAGTTATGTGGCGCATCTGAACTCGTTTTTTTAAAACAAAATTGGCGCATAATGTGCAAAAGATTGGCCAATCCTGCTTTAAGTAATGAACACTCTCACTCGAGACTTAGCTACTAAATTTATATATTCAATTAAAAATGCCTAAAACGAAAAATTCTAATCTTTTTTATTTTTATTTACGAACTTTAGAGAATATCGTCATTTTCAAAATAATAATAATCCATTCGAAATGATAGTGACGTGATGTTTCCGGTTTTATAATTTTCCGCTACTTCTATTCTAGTTTCATATGCACAACACAAAAGGCAGAAAAGATTATGGCTAATTTTACTCTTAATTTTTAATTATTTATTGCCAAGCTTTCGACCTAGGGTCTTGGTCATCTTCAGGGCTTCTGCTAGTTGACAATTACAATATTTGTATACATTATTATTAGACAGGACAGTACCTAAACAGGATAGAAGGTACCATCAACCTTTTTGATATTAACAATTTAAACCAGTTGAGTCCATTTGGCTAAGAGACATGCTCTACTTAAGAGCCCTACTTACGAGGGTCGTTTGAAAAGTCCGTGCAAAGTCAGAGAGATAGCACCACTGGCGCGTATCGAGGTTATGTTTAGTTAGTAGCATCTCTTGGAAGAGCACACACCAAGTTTCAGCCAGATCGGCCTATTTCTTTGTGTTTGGCATTCGTTTGAATCGAGGAAGTCGAGTGATTTTCAAAAAATGGACGAAAAAGAATTTCGTGTGTTGATTAAACACTACTTTATGAAAGGCAAAACGCCTCAGGAGACTAAAGAGAAGCTTGATAAACATTATGGTGACTCTGCACCTTAGGTTAGAACAGTTTATAAGTGGTTTGAAAATTTTCGGAGTGGCCATATGGGCACAAGTGACGCTGAACGTTCTGGACGCCCTGTTGAGGTTACTACTCCAGAAATCATTGATAAAATCCATGATATGGTGATGGATGACAGAAGAGTGAAGGTGCGTGAGATTGCTAGTGCTGTGGGCATCTCGAATGAACGGGTACATAATATTTTGCATGAACATTTGGACATGACAAAGCTATCCGCAAGATGGGTGCCGCGATTGCTCACGCTTGACCAAAAACGAAATCGTGTGAAGTGTTGCAAGGACGGTTTGCAGCTGTTCCAGAAGAATCCGCAGGACTTTAAGCGTCGTTTCGTCACTGTGGATGAAACATGGATACATCACTACACTCCTGAGACCAAAGAACAATCTAAACAATGGGTTACCATGGGGGAATCTGCGCCAAAAAAGGCGAAGACCGTTCCTTCGGCCGGAAAGATTATGGCGACTGTCTTTTGGGATTCGCAAGGAATAATCCTCATCGGCTATGTGGAAAAGGGTAAAACTATTACAGGTGCATATTATTCATCGTTATTGGACCGTTTGAAAACCGTGCTGCAAGAAAAACGCCCACGATTGGCCCACAAAAAAGTCCTTTTCCATCACGACAACGCACCAGCTCACACCTCAGCAGTTGTGGTCGCAAAATTAATGGAAATAGGGTTCCAACTCGTTTCACATCCCCCCTATTCTCCAGACTTGGCTCCCTCGGACTACTATTTGTTCCCAAATATGAAGAAATGGCTGGCGGGAAAAAGATTTTATTCAAACGAGGAGGTGATTGCAGAAACGAATGGCTATTTTTCAGACTTGGACAAATCCTATTATTCGGAAGGGATCAACAAACTAGAGCAGCGTTGGACGAAGTGTATAAGCCTAAAAGGAGACTATGTTGAAAAATAAAAAAGGTTTACCCCAAAAAATTAAGTAGTTTTTATTTTTGCACGCACTTTTCAAACGACCCTCGTATCATCATAGAAGGCCCATTATCGCTTGTTAGTTTGGTATTGGCTCGCACCTATCTTGACAATCAATTACCTCATGCCTAAGGCAACTTTTGGCCATAATTTATTGAAAAAAAAAAGTTAATTTATTCACAATTCCGAGACAAATCACCAATCTACATTAGTCTGAATGTGATCATTTTTAATTTTAATTTTTTTTTCTTATATCAAAATATTTTATAAAACTTATAAATTCATGTTTTTATGACATTCAAGTTACTTAGGAGTTTTTTAAAAGACTAAATTTTTATAATCTCAATAAATCTTCTCTTATAAAGTTGAATAAGTTTTTACAACACAACATTAACGTCCAAAAAATGTGTTTACCTAATCTAAAATATGAAAGAATATTATAAATAATTGAAGATTAAAGAAAACAAAATAATAAAATATTTTTAACAAATTTTCCTATCTTATAATTTAATATCCTTCAGCATACACGGGGGTACGTGAAAATCTTTTGCAACTAAATACGTGATTCGTGAAAAGTTTCATTAAAAACAAAAAAATATGTACCCAGATAACTACGTGATGATTCAAATTTTATATAGAATTACCAACACTTACGTACATCTGCAAATGAAGCTATTTTCATAACTAAAAGAGAAGGTTATATTCAGCTATAATAGAAACTATAGTATAGGGATGGAAAATTATCTGATATTTTTGTTTATTAAAATCTGCCTTCAATACAAAAAATTATAGATTACTGTCTGAGAATAAAGTATTCTTCTCTAATATCTGAGCTCTCAGATCACAGCTAGTAAGTGTTACGTTATTTAAAGACAAGGTTTTACATAAGACTAACAATAACAGATAAATAATTGACTCTGTGGCGAAAGGCAATGCAAATAAAACATATTTTAAAAATATGAAAAAATAAACTTCTGACTTTGGATTTTTAATAATAAAATATTCAAATTTTGATTCAAATATGGAAAATAGTAAATTTTAAACTTTCCAAGAAATGGTTTTAAAATTTTTTATAAACAATACTGTTCGTCTTTCTCGATGTGGCTCAGGCCTTTGATCGGGTCTGGCACTCGGGCTTACTGCACAAACTTAAAAATCATCTTCCTTTCACCTACTATCTGATCTTAAAATCTTATTTAACCGATCGGTACTGCCGCGTTCGTCAAGGGCAGGCCCTCTCGTCCTTTATACCCATAAAAGCTGGTGTCCCTCAAGGAAGCATACTGGGCCCTTTTCTTTTTCTAATATACACTGCTGGACTTACCACTTTCCCAAAATACAATAGTTTCAACATTCGCTGATGATACTGCTATACTTTCATCTCACTCCGATCCGGTGCAAGCCAGTCAGAATATTCAAACTCACTTAAAGCTTCTCGAAACCTGGTTGCGAAAATGGAAAATTAAAATTAATGAACAAAAGTCAGTACACATTACGTTTACTTTAAGAAAATCTGCGAGTCTACCAGTTCAACTGAACGGTGTAACGATTCCTCCAGCTGACGTAGTACGATACTTACTACTGTACATTGGCAAGAGACTCACGTGGAACCCACATACTCGACTGAAACGACAAGACGTGAACAGACGCTACAAGCTACTTAGTAGACTACTTGACCGCAGATCCAATCTCGACGTGAATCACAAATTGACTATTTACAAGACCCTGTTAAGACCCATATGGACATACGGAGCAGAAGTGTGGGGCTCAACCAAACCCACTAACTCCAAACGCCTACAGACATTACATTCTAAAATCCTAAGGAAAATCCTGATTGCTCCATATTACATTTCTAACCTTACCATACACACTGACCTACACATCCCTTTTGTCACCGATCTAATAAAGTCTCGCTACCGCAACTTTCACAGCCTCCTAGCTCTCCATCCTAATCCTCTTGTCCAACAACTCTCCTCTCCTCACCTTCCCGACAATCCTCCTCGTCGCTTGAAGTGAAAATGGCCTAGAGATCTGTTGTGATTAAATCATTGTGAAAGAGTTTCACCAGTGGGTGATTGCTCTAACCATGTCATTACAAGAGAACTGAACCAGTAAGATCAAATTTACTTGATGCAACAATTGTTGCAGTTGTAAATATACAAATAAAGTGAAAAAAAAAATAATAATTAACGTTTTCTGTTTGTTCCAGGTGAGTGAAATTTGGCTACCATTTAGAACGTGAGTTTTAAATTAAATTAACTCTTTTTTTTTAATATATTATTTACTCATTCAAAGCTATGAATTTGCCTTTTAAAATAAGTTTTGCTTTTATAAAGAAATGGACATTTTTCTGCTATTTGGCCACTATTTGTAGTACATATGTGCAACTAATACGTCAGAGAATTTATCAATTTTTATTTAAAACATATTTTATACCAAATAGTTCTCTGGAGGCCACTGAATATCTCCTTTTTTTTTCAAAAAAACAATGACCATAATAATAAAAAGATTATTTCTCGACGCGGAGAACCCCTTAGTTCGAATCCAAGCTACTAGCTATTGCATTTTCTCATCCTAAGAGCTCCTTACAGCTCACTGTACCGATGGTGGACAGAGAAAACTGTCCAGTGTTCTCGGGCACTGCACTGTAAAAAGCTGTCTTCAGTTGTTGACGCCTTAAAATTAAAAAAAAAAATGAAAAATAAATTTTCCCATCTGGCTCCCAGACAAAAATCACCAATTTCCCGGTTTTGAGTTACGTTTACCTGACCGGAACTCACTCTTATCGAACTGTTTCTAATTGGTAAAAAACTAGTTCCTTCTCGCTCAGGGGAAGTCAAGACGGAAATGATGTGATGAATGAGTATAGTAAACATTTTTTAATTTATCAATAATAATGATAATAAATTTATTTACAATATTTTGTGTACGTAAAATTAAAAATAAATAAATAAATATAAAATTTATGTATCAAGCAATACATTTATTAATTGAGTTTTCTTTACATCATTGAAACAAGCAAAACATGTTTTATATTTCATTTCCAATTGGTGTAGACAGGAAAATGTAACTTTTCCTTTTACGAGAATTTTTGTAAATAATTTTCAGAACATTTGAACAAATAATATAATAACCTTCTTTTAAATAATGGAAGTAAAAAATGTCCACCATTTTTAATCATATTTCATTTTTTTCTAGAATAATGATATTTTACTGGGACGATTAAACAATAAAAATGGTTGGTTACGCAGTGGATTGTTAATTTTTTGTTTTTTTAATATCAACTTCCAGTTTTCTAAATAATAAACGAGATTAACAACAGAGGCACAGTTAGAGCTCGTATTCTTCATTGTGTTCTGCATGAACTCCAACAGGCGTCGTCACACACGCTCAACGTTGTTGGCAGAAATTAATGTTCTAAATTGCTTTTCTATTTAGTTCAAATTCTTTTCGGTTTCCAGATCTTTAAGTGAAAATAAGCAACCCCTTTTTGTAGCATATTCTATCGCTTTCTGTGGTCACAATGATATCGCTAAATATTTAGCTTATATTTGATATTAATATGGATTTTAAAAAAATGCCTTAAAACTCAATTTAGCATAAATCCGCACCACCCTGAACCCTTTTTGTACGTTAAACCGAGAATCCAAATTACAAAGCACTTGCATAAAGCTCGTTGTACACTTCGCTAATCACAAAACTGGTAAAGTTTTGTTTTGTTTACAGCACTGCTAATTTAAAGGCTTGGCTTCATTACTTTTTTGATCAGTGTTATTGCAAAAACAAAAATTCGCAGCTATAAACGAGCATATACAGGGTGTCCCAAGCTATATGGATACAGGGTGTCCCAAGCTATACGGATAACGACTTTTTCTCGGAAACTAAGATAGCTAGAAAAAAACTAAAAAATACGTGTTCCCTTAGTTTTTTATTAGAAATCCAAATTTAATTTGTAAATTTTTTTCGGTGCTTCCAGAAGCGAGATACAGGCACCAACTTTATTTTTTCAAATGGGGAGGCGTGGTTTTTATTTCAGAAATAGATTCTTCTATTTTTTTAAGACAAATTTACTCGAACGGTTTTTTTCTGTGAACGATATTTTACAAGTTATGAATGAAAACATGATTCATATAATATTGAAATGTCAAATTGATATTATAACGGTTTTTTGATTGAATAAGAAATAAATTACTATTTTATTATAAATTTTACTCCCCATTAACATTACAGATCATGTTCGAAATGGCCTCCACCATTAGAGATGCATAGACATGCTCTTTCTCGCCGATTCTCCCTTACTGCCAAATAAATAGATTCTAATTTAACCGAGTTACAGGCATCTATTATTCTCTGCTTTAGTTCATCTACAGATGCAATTCCGGCTTGATTCTGATACACCTAGATTTAGAAATGCTTTTAGGTAAGCAGAAATAAGGAAAGAAAGAAAAAAGTTATGAATAATCACCTTGTTTTTCAGGTATCCCCAAAGGAAATAGTCCATAGGTGTCAAATCCGGTGAGAGGTGGCCATTGAATCGCCCCTCGTGTCGATATAACATGCCCATTAAATTGCCTATCGAGATATCTCTTTACATGCCTGATGGTGTTATATCGGACACGGGGGCGGTTCAGTGGTATTAATGAGGAGTAAAATTTATAATAAAATAGTACTTTTCTTCTTATTCAATCAAAAAACCGTTATAATATTATCATTTTGACATATCTTATAAGAATCATGTTTTCATTCATAACTTGTGAAATATCGCTCACAGAAAAAAATCGTCCAAGTAAATTTTTCTTAAAAAAAAAATAGAGGAATCTATTTCTTAAATAAAAACCACACCTTCCCTTTTGAAAAAATAAAGTTGGTGCCTGTATCTCGCTTCTGGAAGCACCGAAAAAAATTTACAAAGTAAATTTGGATTTCTAACAAAAAACTAAGGGAACACGTATTTTTTAGGTTTTTTTCTAGCTATCTTAGTTTCCGAGAAAAAGTCGTTATCCATGCAGCTTGGGACACCCTGTATCCATGCAGCTTGGGACACCCTGTATCCATGCAGCTTGGGACACCCTGTATCCATGCAGCTTGGGACACCCTGTATACCCTTTATTTTAAAAAGAAAATATGGAAAATTTCTGTTTTATAAGTAAAGAGGTAATATTTTTTTCAAAGTTAGGGGGTGTAAATCGAACAGTTGTAATGACGAATCTGCACAGCATTCACGCGGCTAAGATTTAGTAACATTTCGAGATTTGAAGATAATATGTTTTATAAACAAAAAATTTCAGTCGATTGAAAAAAAAGAGAAAAAGTCGATTTAGTGTACACACCAGATTTATTTTTCCTAGCTAGACTATGACATCACCTAATTAGTCATCGCGTATATTTTTAGAAAATTAATAAAATTTACTTATTTATTTGTATTTGGTTGAACAAATTATTGAATATTTTAATAATTTATTTTCACTTTTTTAAAAATTTAAATTTAAAAACAGCTGTTTTTAAAGGGAAAAATTTAGAGGCTTTAATTTCTAAATTTATTGCAATAGAAAATGTGGATAAATATAAGAAGAAAAAAAATTTTCCCATAGCTTTTCCAATCCCTCTGTGATAATAAATTGTGTCATTTGTATTTTTTTACCCCAGTGGTGAAAAACTACCAGGATAATATTATAAAATCCATGGTCTTCTCACTGGCTTTATTTTCCGGCGCACAAATTATATTTATTTTTTGGAAAAAAAAAGAATTTGTATATTTAATGTATGTATTATTTGTAAGGGGGGGGGGGGGTTCTTTTCCCAAATTATTTGTTTAAATTTATGGAAGTTGAAAAGAGAATATCGCTGATGAATACTTCAAAGAGATGAAGAATTACTGATTCAAATTCCTCTTTAACCAGCTTTATTCGACTCCTTCGACCAACTTCATTAGGTTCAAAGTGATCCTAGTGTTGATTGCACTAAAGATAGACATCCGCTATACACGTAAATTGTGCGGGTTTAGTATAATTCGTACTCCTTAATTTATAATTTAAAATAAATATATTTAAATTAGCTGTTAGCCAATGTTTCTGGAAGACTCAGAAGATTTTTTATTTTTTTTAATTCAATTTATTTGATAAGTATTTGTTGATAGAATTTTCAATTTTCCCTTAAGTTTTCCCGAGCTAATTTCAGTTAAAATAACAATAATTGAAAAGACTTCAATTATTTTATTCATTTTTCTTCTATTGCCTAGTTGGGCTTGTCTCTAAATTAAGAATTGCTTGTTTTATTGTATTCAAGTTTGTAAAAAACAAAGAAATCTAAACCGAGACAGTTCCAAATTGTTTACGAAGTGGCCGTAAAAGGCAAATATTTCTGCCACAGTTAATTTGGCAGCAGTTTGTGGTGTGATATATGTATATCTTGTTCTTTGCTCTTTAACCCGTTGCCGCAAATGACGGCTATAGCCGTCCGATCTTTGTTGATATGTAGGCAAACGACGTCTATAGCCGTCGTGCACATTTTAATTAATAAAAAAAGTACAGCGTTAGTACGAAGTGTACTAATGCATACACTTGTTAATTATTGAATTAGTAAAGCAAATGCTGTATAGTCGTCACGACGGTCATAGCCGTCGAGAGTTTTTTTTGGAAAAACCGTGGCCAAATGTGATAATTTTTACTTCCAAACATACAACTTACACTTGATTCCATCTGGCAGCCATAAACAATTGAGAAAAAAAAAGTGCGTTTCTGAGCACGATCATCAAAATAAAAGTGTGCGGCAACGGGTTAAGGGTGATGACTCCTGGCTCTTAAGACTAAGTTCTCTTGACGTCCATCTAAGGAGCAGTTGTTCCGCTTTGGTGGAAGAGATCTGATTTTAACAACCAGCGGAAATGCCTCGTTTTGTAAGGTCCTCTGAACACGAAAAAAAGAGAAGTTTTTTGCGCAAAGTCTGGGCCTGTTTAGCAGATTGTTTGCATTTTGTGCGTTTGAACAGAACATTTGAAACAATAAAAGTCATTTTTATTTTGATAAAAATAGTGGAAATTGGTTTGTAATATTTTATAATTTCTAAGAACGAACACACGAAAACTGCCCGAAAAAACGTAACGTTAAAAAACTTCCAACTTTGACGAATTTTTTTTCTTTTTCTATAAAAGTTAAAATTCCCAAACTTTCTTTGAAATAAAGGGCAAATCCTCCTTTATAACTGTAATTTTTTTGCAACAACCCAGATCTAATAGATTTCGAGAAAAAAGTTGCCGAAAATGAGCAAAAACGGCCTTTTCAAAAATTGGTCTTGTTCTTGTTGTTGTTACCTTTTTTTGTAAGCTGCGTAGCGCCTAAACGTGTGAACCGATTTTCATGAATGAGGTGTCATTCGATTCGGAATTTTATGTAGATGTGCCTTTTGGGGGTCTTGACACTGTACAAAATGAATGGTAGAGGCGTTATCCCCATGTATGGGAGGCTACATGATTTTTATTAAAGTCAAAAGTTCACTAGGCTTAGTTCAACATTAATAGAATAAATATCAATTATTTTAAATATTTATTAACTTTATTTTTTAAAAAAGCTGGTGACTAGATTTATTGATAAAGTGAATTTAAATTGTCACAACATAGTCTCTGGGACACATAGATTACAAGGCTCGCATTCTCTTTTATTGCCAAGTGATTTATTGCCAACGGGTGACATCACTGGCGATATATCTTGCTAACCGGGTTCTCCCTAGTACTTTCTCTACTCACTAGAGCTATTAATTACTTAAGTAATTTTTTTTTTTTTTTCCTGCAGCAGCGGTGTTAATATCTTGTTATTTTGGCAAATGATGAAAATTAGGACGTAATAGTTCTTGTGCCAGCTATAATTAATGACTGCAGTCTTTTTAAATATTTTATCTCCATCCAATTTTCAAAATTTCAAATGTTTTTTTTGAAATAATGAAATGATATTAGCTCGTCGTAATTCTAAATATCGATAGAAAGACTGGAATAGATGTGATTAGAAATGTGTTTATGGAGAATTAGGGTTTAGCGCTCCCTCTGAAGGTGAATGGAATTCCGAAACCAGATAGAGATACAATAAGCATGCGTACTTCGGACAGATAAAATCAACGATACTATCCCGCATTGCGGATCAAAATAGATTTTCATCTATTAATTTCAGCATTATCCTTACACAAAGTTGATCGTATATTTATATTGAAAACTGAACATAATTTTACCCAAACTTTGATCAGGAAAAGCTTGGTTTTCTGGTAGGTAGTACATAAATCTAACCATTTTTCTATTTACTGCAAATGTTTTGACATTATAAGGAAAATTTGGGACTAATTTGGTCTCAATAAAGATTTCAAAAAGTTTGCTGTAGAGTGAGTTAAATTAATAGCGTTTTTAATTTTCAATATTTTTGCAACTTTTCTACCCTCTTATTGGTCAACGTAACATTTTCTCTGCTAACAAAATTATCCACCATGAGTTCAATTGATATTGGAATATTTTTATTCAATAAAAAAATTATTAAAAGTTTTCAACCAGTAAAATAACTTATATAAGGAACCTACTTAGAAAGCGCATTTTGGTAAAAATGGACGAAAATAAATTGCGAGATAAAGATGGAAAATAGAAAAAGTTTTTTACCTCGTTTAATGTGATGTTAAAAGTCATTTAACTTAAATGTTATTGAAGTTATGAACATTTTAATATTTTATACAGCTTTAGCGTCTGTTAAAAAGTAATAATTCTTTATTTATGGCAGTGAACGTTTAAAGTTGCTTTAATAATCTACGATCTACGTCATATATAGCCGCTCTAAAAACCTTTCTTGTAATTACATTATTCTCTCTACTTCCTTTTGCTAAGTCTAATCTTTTTGTGAGAGCGACTCACAAAGCTGATGTCAACCCCTACTACCTTTAGGTGTTACTTTGGTGTCATACCCTAAAAGCACTAACTATAACAATGATAATCAAGATGATGTTGACGATGATGATGACGATGTAAAAAAAGATGTTTTAACAATCTCCTTTTTCACACATACTTTCACAATTTAGTACTTTGCTGTTAGTAATAATACATCCTCTACTGTTGTTGTGTGTGTGTGTTTGACAGTTTGTTGCCAGTATATTTCTCGATTTTATGCGATGTTTGTTGAACATCATGGTGGGCCCAGATCATTACTAGATGGGCTCTCTGCCTCTCACTACCGCAGCACTCTGTTTTTCCATGATGTACAAAGGCGACGAGTGTAAACTATGTCTCACTATAATAAACTATCATCCAACATTAACTCTCTTCAAATGATTCCTCTCCCACGCCAGGAAAAGAACAAAGATTCTGGTCTCATCAACATTCTAGCCTGAAGATAAAGATTTCTGGTGTGTTATATTTAGATGACCTTCCTAATTGCCTATGGTTCAGTACAAAAATGTATTATTAAAAAACATTATTTGCTTGGTGATGGCGGGAGAGAGAGAGGGTATTCTATCAATAGCCAGCGGGAACCCGATTGTCACTGAAGATACGTGCTTTCCAGTGGCTGCCAAGTGTCACAGGCTTCTATCTTCAAGTTGACGGAGCTTAAGAGAATAACTGCAAGCTTCTTAGCCATGAAATGCTGCAAATGGGGAATTGGTGACCCTGCAACGGATACAGGAGCTCACCGGTTCCACGGGAATGAAAATTAAGAACCAAATAAGTATCGTTCATCTTTTTTTTGGTGGCTGTTTCATTAATCCAAAAGGAAGAAATAAAGTAAAGTAATTGTCTCATTTTTCAGGCAGGCATTACATCCAACTACCAAATTTAGGGTGTCATGGACAGAGGCGACTAGCAAACGTACTTTACTGTAAATTTTTTTTATTAACCTTTAAATAAAATCCAAGGCCTAAGACCGGGAATCGAACCAAGTACCACAATACATATTAGCTTCGCAGGTCTCGCCTCTAACCGCTCGGCTACCGTGACGCCTAAGAGCAAGAAATATTATTGCCAATTTCAGTCATAATTTGTTTATGTTTATGAGAAAATCAGAAATAATGACTGATATTGACAATATTCCTTCCTTTCAAGCGAGTAGCTTTAAGGATTCGATTTAAAGACTCATTCCATTAAGGATTAAGCTATTAAGTTTACAACAATGACTGACTCATTCGCAAGAACCTATCCCGTTCAATCAACACTATCTGATTGAAAGACTGTCTTCTAGGCACCGACTCTCAGTAAAAGCGTCTTCACCACATTTTGAGTTGCAGACTTCACTAACTGGCCCCGTATGTCCTGAAGAACAGTTCGTGCTCTGCGCTGCTTTGGCTGATGTTCCTTTTTTTTTTTTTTGTTGAGGTTCAGTGTTCTTCTATTTGTTCCAGGTGTTTTCCCAATTCACTCTAGTTTCCCATGGGTTTATTTTTTTGAGGGGGGACAGCCAGATATCATCCATTCTGCTCACATGAGCATACGATCAAAGCTCTGTCTGTTCTCTCTCAATTGTTTGCTTCTGAGCACAGCTCGGTTTCGTCATGTTGTTTAACCGGCCTCTCTTATTTCTATTCAAGAACTTCATTTCCTTAGCCTGGAGGCGATTTGGACAAGAAGTAAAATGGCTGGAATTCACTAATTAAATAAAATAACAACTGCCATTAGCTTTCTTTGACTAAGTATTTAAAATATCACTTTTTTTAATTAAATGTCACTTCGTTATTACGATTACTGCAAAAATTATTATTGTTTTCGTTTTATAATAATTAATTCCCTGATCGCGTGAGCTTAAAATTGTTTTTAATCTAATTGTTCATTAGCTCTAATCTATGTAAATAAAAGTTTTACTCCTAGTTTCCTATCTGACAGGAACAAGAAACTCATACATCATAACTCACTATCAGTAACTGCAGTCAGAATTTAGAATACAGTTTTACAAGAAACATTTCAACATTCTTAGCTAGAGCCAACTTTGAAAGCAACTGAATTATATATGCGTATGTCAACAAATAGGGTGACTTAAACCTAGTAATTATTACTCTTTGCATAAATCATTTTGCTTTTTTTAAAAAATAGAAATTATTGCTGTGAGAAGCGAAGCATTGTGATACATTATCTGGATTGACAGTAGCAGCGATAACTCCCAATTCTTATCGCAGCTTTTTTTATGAAGAAATACCTCTTAAGGAGTACTACTCATTTTTATTTTGGGGTTTTCAGTTCCATCTTTTCCTCGTATATCGTGAGGTAGTTGGATAATGATTTTATTAATAGTAATAATTGATTATTAATTTTCTACTTCAGTTAAAAACCATGGATCTCGCTCTCGAATCCAAACAGTGTAATGATTGAATAAAAAACATTCACCTTAAAACAATAAGATAACAATGATTCACCAGGGGCGATTTGTTCTTTCTCTTCTTCTTCTTCTAAGAGGGAGTATTGTTATAGCACATATCTTCTATTTAGTCACCGGAAATCACTCAAGGTCCCTTGAGTCAGAATAAGTAGTATTTAGAAATTGGTTTGAGTGTATCTCTCTGACTATGATACTTTCTCTGGTCTTTCTCTTTGTGTGGAGGTTGGGTGGGGGTTTAGTTAGCCACCATCGCTCAAAATTTGTGACTAGATTTAGTAGCCACCAGAGGAGGGATTCCACTCCCAAGATTTTTTGGGTCATGTCAACTGTAACTTGACTGAATCAATTTTTCTAGTTTTGTTAAGTTTCAGTGAAACCAACTGAACATTACGTTGAAATTTCCATGTTTTCAGGTAAAGAGTTTTTAGAATTGTCGTCAGAGTAAGTCAGTTATGTAGTATATTACCCGAAAAGTAACTACTACATTTACAAAACATAAAATTAAAAACCAAAAAACCCCTTACCTTATGTTCGGCCCTTTACATTTGTAACATTTGTTTGTGATCCCTTTGGGCAGAATTAAAAACAAAAAAAAATGAGGTTAGGAAAAAAGAAGGTTATTTTGCACCTCCTGTCTGCAAAGAATTTAATTAAAGTCTGAAATAAAATGTTAGCTTAAAACGGAAACGGAACTAGATTAAAGTTTTACTTCTCTCTCTCTCTCTCTCTCTCTCTCTCTCTCTCTCTCTCTCTCTGTCTGTCTATTTTTTTATATCTTCTATTTCCTTTTTTATGGCTCCTGAGCATATTATAGGATGGTCGTAAAGTAGTTGGAGTTATGCTAACCGAGTTTTAAGGAACTACGTTTAAATTGGAATTATTGCTATTTAAATATGCTCCTCAGTTTTCTTACATTTATTGAAACATATTTCTGATATAAGCTAGACTTTAGCTGCAAGCATTTTATTGTACCCTTAATTTATAAATTATTTATTTATTTATTTTCTACAAATTGGTTGCATTCTCGTTGACTTTAATTCATAATATTAGTTAGTTTTATTTTGTCTGCAACTGTTTTATTAATGGTCACTTAGACCAGAGGGGTCGCCAAAGTGGTCTATGTAGACCTCCAGGGGTCTATTTAGCTAAAGTAGGGGACGATCTGAGCCAGGGGGGTCGAAGGAAAAACAATTTCGAACCTTGGCACACCCATCTCATTAATTAAGAAGCAATAATGTAGTTACTTTACTTATTACTTTTACCTATTCATAATTAATTATTAAGGTATTTAAATTTCAACATTAAGATATTTTTCATAAAACTATTGTTAACACAATGTTCTCCAACTTCTTATCTTGGCAATTCTCATCTCCTAACCACGCGTAATTTCTTTTTATCGAAGCAATCTAATCTATAAATACATTATTAAATTACTTGAGTAATTGTTTAAAATAATAAAATAAATGTACAAACAAATAGATAGTTTTATTTTTAATTAACTAAAAATTACTTTTATGGGGGGGTCGATGGAGATTTCGAAAAATTATTTAGGGGGGTCCATGATCAAAAAAGCTTAGGGACCCCTGACTTACACTATCAAAAATCGACACTTTAATTTTGTTCACTAGAAAATTATTATTTATTTAAATTAAAATAAATGGGTACATACTTAATATTCATGACATATTATTATCGATTTTATGGTTTCCATAACTCTCACCCAAGTTCCCTGAAGAAGGAGATCATCAACGATTTACGAAACGTTGATCTAACAAAGTTGTATTAAAAATTGGTTTTCTAAGATTTTCTGTATTTTTTTTTCTTCCCTCTAACCATAGCAACAACGTCTAGAAATTAAATCATATTTCAAACAAAAGATAATGTTGTCCTTCGAACTGTGTTCTCTCGTTTCAAACAATATTGTGCTGCTACAGACTCTTGGCAAGCAGGATTATAACCTGGGATCTCCTCGTGGAGTCCATTGCTCTATGCATTCTGCTAATCGATTCACTTTCTTCTCTTTTTGGGTATTATATTATTTAAATGAAGAAATTACTACAATCGTTTCTTAAGAGTTGGTCGCGGTTATTTTCGATAATTGGAATAAAAAATAATTTCAGACTATCGATTATAATAAGTTGAACTTACTTTTAGAACATCGGAGAGGTGGAGGCGCAGCCCTTCATCAAAACTTATTCATAAAGTCTAGCCCTAAACTTTCAAAGGTTGTGCAACCTCTCTAGTCTCTACTTCAGTATTAGTTCTAAAACATTGTGGTTCTATTTTTATTTTTTTCTTTTAAAGGTAAAAACTCTTATTTCTTATTATACTAAAATTTAGATAAAGAAAAATTCCCGAGATAAAAGAAATTTCTTAGAGACTTAGTAAAAACGGAGAGACCCTACTCCTAAATGTTAGCTAATTCGGCTCGGGTTACATTTCACTGGTTAAAAAAAAAAACAACACAGAACAGGTAAAAAAAGAAATCCATGTTGCAGAGTGAACAAAACTCCGCTAATGACGTAACAGATTAAGCCATTAAGCAGGTGGGTAGGTCGTTCTGACTGTAATAATTAGGAAGATATATGGCGGGCCGACTAAAATCATGTCCTCTTCGTTTTTTGTTCTACTGTTCTATCTCTCTGTCTCTCTTTACTTGGGCGGAAATGTAGCAGAAGCTACCTTATTCACAATGGCAGTGCTTTACTGAACGCCTTCTTCTTGCCGATAACTTGAAATATGGCAGCAACGATTTTCAAAAAAAAAAAAAATTAGTAAAAATCATAACTCTGTATGTCTCCTACGTAAGTATGAAAATACAAGTACAAAAATAAGGGCCTAATCTGAAATATAAAATCTCGAAATAAAATTTAAAGGATGGCAGAAATGGCTAGCGGAGTTAAAACAGTTAATGATAGAGGCGACTTTTGAAAACTGGGAATTAAGGGAAGCGACGAATTTATACTGGTAGTACAGAGTTCCAAGGAGAACACGCTTGAGAATGGATTTGCCAAAAAGTTGCTATAGGAAGGAATATAGAGGTAGAAAGGACGAGCGAGAGTGGGTTGACAGGAATGCACAAAGAATTTTAAAATGGAGAAATAATAGGTAGGCAATTTAGTATTTAAAAGCTTGGAATAGGAAGGCTGCGAGGAATTTATGGCTAAGGAGTGCCAGTTTCATCGAAACGGATGATGTGAACTTTTCTGGAGGGGTTCTCGAAGATAGAATGTAGAAAATAGATGAACAGACGCTTTTGTTTGCTTAAGAAAGCCCCTCTCTGGAACTCGTAAGAATTAAAGTTGAGGAAAATAGGTGCCACGATAGCCGATCGGTTACAGGCAAGACCTGCGAAGTTAATATGTCTTGTTGGTACTGGGCTCGATTCCCGGTCTTAGGCCTTGGATTTTATTTAATGATTAATATGAGAACTTTATAGTGCAGTATGTTTGCTAGTCGCCTTCCTCCGCGACCCCTAATTTGGTAGTTGGACGTAAAGCCGGCCTGAAAAAGTAGGCATTACTTTACTTATGCTGGAGAGGAGACGCGGATTGTTAGCTGGTATTTTGGAGAAGTAGGTGGCAGAACTGATTCAAAATTTTTTTAAGGATAAGTTGGGATCGTTTGATATTTGTGAGTCTCCAAACTCACCACTCATATCGACCTTAATATAAAACCACGCCCACCTGTATCCCTTAGCTTCAAGCACCAGTCGCCTGAAGAACTCTTTTGAACATGCGTCAGCGAGTGACACCATTTGGTTAGTTCCTCCACTCTATTAGAAAGAGAGAATGACTGTGAAAGAGATAGGAGAGCATTTCTCACTCAGCTTTGCAAGTGCCCACTAGAGCGTTGTAATTATTTGCACACATATATATATTAAAAAAATAAATAAAATTCCGAGATTTATTCCTGTAGCCTTTTGCATCCTCTCACGCTGCTAATCTAATTTTATCTTCCTACTTCTGGGTTCTCTTTGAGGAACGGCCAAAGCCGGCTTTTCTAAATGTACCCTTGATTCAGTGCCCTCCAAGGGCCTGGGTACTTAGCCGCTACTTTCCAGAGATACTGGTATATATTTCCATGAAATTCATCATCAAGTCTCATCATCTCAAAAACTCATCTACTTTTTGTCCTTCCATTAACTTTCAAACCTTACACTATCTTACTCCAATTTCCATTCTTCAGAAATGGAAATATTCACCTGTAATTTTTTTTTTAGCAGACTTGGAATTTTTAGTAATATATGTTAAGCACTGTAAAACCTTAGAGTTCCCTCAAATGGTGCACTAAAAAAAAAGAAATCAAACACCCCCTTTTTCCGGAAATTCTTGTAAAAACAGTGTTCATGAAGGAACAAATCGTTTGAGCAAAACTGATTAGCCCTTACAGTGAGTAAACCTGCATCAAACAGTTCAACTCCTTTTGATACTCGTAATAAATGGGATCCTAACAGGCGAGCGGTTAGAAGCGAGGTCCCCTTTAAGCTAAGATATAAAAGCGGATTCTTGATGCTAATAGTTACTCCAGATTTTAATAGTTAATAGTTAGAGGGAGTATTAATTAAGTATGTTTTCTGCCTCCATCCACGATACCTAATTTGGTAGATAGACCACCTAAAAAAAATAGGCATTACTTTACGTAATAATAATAATAGACAGCATTTATTGGCTCCTAATTGTATGCATATGTTCATAATTTTTTATTTCATAATTTTATTTTAATAAAATATTTACTTTTACTTATGGCACTACATCTCGCGGCGTGTTCTAGCCTCCCTAATGACCATCCGCCATCTTGCTCTATCTTGTGCCACTGCTTACTTGATAGAAATTCTCCAAAAAACTCTTAACGTCTTGGGATCCTCAGTTGCCACCATTCTATAGCTAAGTGGCCTGTCCAGCTCAGACTTCCGGTCTTGGATAACTTTTAGAATATTCTCTTCGGCGTATAAGTCGTAGAGCTCCCTATTCTTTCTTGTTCCCCAGACTTCTCCTCCTTCTACTTGGGCTAAAATTTCCTCTCGAAAATGAACAGATCCTTTTCATCTGTCTTACTCAAAGTCCAAAGTCTCTAGTAAGCATATATCAGGCGGATAAGGGTTTTGTACTCAGTGCCTTTGGATTACCCAGATACGAGGGTCGTTTGAAAAGTCCGTGCAAAGTCAGAGAGATAGCACCACTGGCGCGTATCGAGGTTATGTTTAGTTAGTAGCATCTCTTGGAAGAACACACACCAAGTTTCAGCCAGATCGGTCTATTTCTTTGTGTTTGGCATTCGTTTGAATCGAGGAAGTCGGGTGATTTTCAAAAAATGGACGAAAAAGAATTTCATATGTTGATTAAACACTACTTTATGAAAGGCAAAACGCCTCAGGAGACTAAAGAGAAGCTTGATAAACATTATGGTGACTCTGCACCTTCGATTAGAACAGTTTATAAGTGCTTTCAAAGTTTTCGGAGTGGCCATATGGGCACAAGTGACGCTGAACGTTCTGGACGCCCTGTTGAGGTTACTACTCCAGAAATCATTGATAAAATCCATGATATGGTGATGGATGACAGAAGAGTGAAGGTTCGTGAGATTGCTAGTGCTGTGGGCATCTCGAATGAACGGGTACATAATATTTTGCATCAACATTTGGACATGACAAAGCTATCCGCAAGATGGGTGCCGCGATTGCTCACGCTTGACCAAAAACGAAATCGTGTGAAGTGTTGCAAGGACGGTTTGCAGCTGTTCCAGAAGAATCCGCAGGACTTTCAGCGTCGTTTCGTCACTGTGGATGAAACATGGATACATCACTACGCTCCTGAGACCAAAGAACAATCTAAACAATGGGTTACCAAGGGGGAATCTGCGCCAAAAAAGGCGAAGACCGTTCCTTCGGCCGGAAAGATTATGGCGACTGTCTTTTGGGATTCGCAAGGAATAATCCTCATCGACTATCTGGAAAAGGGTAAAACTATTACAGGTGCATATTATTCATCGTTATTGGACCGTTTGAAAACCGAGCTGCAAGAAAAACGCCCACGATTGGCCCGCATAAAAGTCCTTTTCCATCACGATAACGCACCAGCTCAGCTCACACCTCAGCAGTTGTGGTCGCAAAATTAATGGAAATAGGGTTCCAACTCACATCCCCCCCTATTCTCCAGACTTGGCTCCCTCGGACTACTATTTGTTCCCAAATATGAAGAAATGGCTGGCGGGAAAAAGATTTTATTCAAACGAGGAGGTGATTGCAGAAACGAATGGCTATTTTTCAGACTTGGACAAATCCTATTATTCGGAAGGGATCAACAAACTAGAGCAGCGTTGGACGAAGTGTATAAGCCTAAAAGGAGACTATGTTGAAAAATAAAAAAAGTTTACCCCAAAAAATTAAGTAGTTTTTATTTTTTCACGGACTTTTCAAACGACCCTCCTAGGAGCCTACTTTTCTTTTACCTCAGCAAACCAAAATATTATCTAAACTAAATATAATAATTAAACTCTAAAACAAAGAACTGAAGTTCCTTCAGTAAGAAAATTAAATAAATTCTACTTCTTTATTTTTGAAACCAGACCCATCTCTGTCCATTCTTCTGTATTACAGACTTAATAGAATCATAAATTATTCCACTGTAACTTAAATAGAAAAAAATAACTAACCCCCAAAAAAGTGTACAATGAATCTAATTTTCCTGATAAAATCTTTTGAAATATAAGTTTGAGATTTATCTGCTTTCTCAATTATGGACCAAGCTTAAAGATAATGGTCCAGAGTTGTTTCCAGAAAATGTAAAAATCTACCAAGTCCAAGTACGTCTTTTTGTTGGGTCCCCTCGGGAGTACATGAAAAATTAAAGTAGGATTTTCCAGTCATTTTTCTGTTTTCTATCTTAAATATTTTCTTAAAAATATTTTTATGTAATTTTTTTTTAGACTCGGAGGGCCTCAAAAATGAAAACTGTTGCTAGAGTTAGAGAAATTATTATGTAAAGTTGAACTTTCAAAGTTTTTTTCCCTATTAATCATTTACCATTCAGGCTAATGGGGCCACAATTCTTGCAGACCATGAAGCACAGAGAATTTACTTAAGGAAATATTAAGATTCATTCTTGAACTCAGCTGTTGAATTTGAAAAAACAAAAATAATTAAAAAAAAATGAAGCATTTTTCTAATGATTTTATTAAATTAACCAAAGTAAATTCTTGCTATTTTTGGTGTTATGAATATGTTTGCTAGCGTAACCAGTGCAGTCGAACCTCGATAATTCGAATTTTTCGATCATTCAAACTCTACAGCTGCTAACTTCGGTAAATCGAAAAAATTCAGTTTATTTAGATACGCTCGATAATTCGAAATCCTTTTCTTAACAACAGGGGGCGAGAATGCTCTATAATTCGAACGAGGCCGCTTCCCCTCTTTATAATTCGAATTTTTCCTAGTGTAGGTAAATTGGAATGTTTGGTACATGTGTGAGTGGCCACTCTGTGAGGGTGTCTAAGAAGGGATGACCGTTAGGGGTGGCAAAAGGGTTGCAGGTACAGTCAGTCGAACCTCGATAATTCGAATTTTTCGATCATTCAAACTCTACAGCTGCTAACTTCGGTAAATCGAAAAAATTCAGTGTATTTAGATACGTTCGATAACTCGAAATCCTTTTCTTAACAACAGGAGGAGAGAAGGCTCTATACCCTATCCCTATCCATCTTTAAATCCCGTCTATTCAGTTATCTCCTTTCTATTCAGCTTCCTCCGAAATTCTAATTGTTTTAATTTATTTCCTTAATTTCTGCTGTTTTATTATTTTATTTTTACTTTCATTTTCACTTATTATATTTTCACTTTTGTAAATATTTATTTATTTATTTAATTTCTGTATAATCACAGGCCAAACTATTAAGGCCTCTATTTGTACCTGTGTTTATTCTTAGGGGACAATTGTCCCAGAATAATAAATTTCTTTTCTATTCTATTCTATAATTCGAACGAGACCGCTTCACCTCTAATGTTTACTTCTCACTTTTCGCTTATTGTCCATTTCCTGCGTAATGTTTCCCTCCTTCCAGCCCAGTTTAACTTTCCAATTCTCTTTCTTAGTTTGTCACGATGGGAAGTACGTCTCCCTTACTGTGTCCCACAAAAAAAAATTATGGCGGCCGTGAAAAGTGGTTCGAAAAAAAGATATCGCCAAAACTTTCAATATTCCACCATCGCTTTCTACAATTCTAAGTCACTTGACTAAGTCAAGCCACATTGTAACAAAAAACTGTTCTTCATTTTTTTAATTAGGTACATATGTACCTATATTATTATTTATTGAAATGTTAATACATAGATATGTAATTTTTTTGTTCTTTTTTTGTCGTTTTCATTATTTTTACTTTTTTACTTGAGGCTATATATGTCTAAAACTTAGGTAAGCTCACACGTATTTTCAATATACGTATGTACATACATATATACATAATAAAAACTCTTAATAATTCGATTTTTTCCCCCTTCTTGATAATTCGAAGTCTCGATAATTCGAATTTTTCTTGTAGTCCCTTGGATTTCGATTTATCGAAAGTCGACTGTATATAGAAATCTTGTTTTGTTCAAAATTAAAGTTTATTCTAGTTGCATTCTGTTCTACAAGTATGTTGTTGCCTTTATTATCGATCTCTTTGTAAAATACTCTATGGCATTGTAGACTGATGATCTAATCAACATAAAACAGTAATCATGTGTTGTTTAGTCAGTGCAATTTTCCTTTTTTTACATAGCTCTAAAATTAGTCTATTGGCTACCATTCAGGGCTAATTATAGACATCACAAGAAGGAGAGGAGAGTTGTCTTTTTTTTGTCATTCCATCTCTTACTCACTCGGTCTTTGTTAGCTAATATGTAATGTATACATTGCAAGAGCATTACAAGAGTGGAGTACATACAGCTGTTATTAACTTCCAAGTAACTGCTGCCAACATGTGTTCAATATTTGCACTTTCTGTAGTTCATTTCCTTTTCTTTTTTTTCCTATTTAAACAGAGAACACGTGTTCTGTCAGCTTTTCTTAGCTAAAAAAGTTTAAAAATAGGAATATTTTTCTTTTAAAAAACATTAAAATTCAATAATAAACTACTGCACTTAAAAAGGTTAGTTGAATTCAATATTATCGAATGCCGGCGTAGACACAAGCAATAAGAAAAATATGATGAATAATCAGAATATAATGAAGTTGTTGTATTTGCAGAAAAGTGAAGTATATTCTTGAATTTTAAGTATATACAGGGTGTATGCGGAGGAGTGGTCGAAACTTCGGGAGGTGAAGATATTTGCATTTTTACCTTTTCCGTTGATATTCGCGTTTTCCACGATTGGTTCATTAATCATTGAAAAAATGCTGTTAAAAATTTTAACAAAAATCATCGAGAACGAAATTTTTAGTCATTCAAGTAAGCATTTCATTGTTATAAGAAACGTTTTGAGGCTCTGTATTGAGCAAATTTATAGGAAATTTAATGCTCTTTCGTTTGGAATAAGTAGATTTGTTGTAGGATAAAGGATAGAAAAGTTACGACAGTTTTTATGGTGGAAAAACGCGAATATCGACGTAAAAGATAAAAATGCAAAATATCTTGGACACTATTGAGAATCGGGCCAAAGTGAAGAGAATATTTTTTGTTGCATTTGAGCTGCTGAATCACCTCCCGAAGTTTCGACCACTCCTCCGTGTACACCCTGTATAATAATAATAATAATAATAACGCTACTCTTTCATTATTTACTAAAGGGCTCTCTCTACGTTCCCTTGAGGACCTTCCAGTCCAACAAGTCCAACATTCCAACTCGTCCCTATTCAAAGCACGCAATCTCCATGTTTCGTATACCAAAAAATTTCCAGGATCGCCTCCACAACGTCCAGATAGGATTTTAGCTCCCATTGATATCGCTTTCGGCAGCCTAGTTTTTAGCATCTTTATTCAGGCTATCTCTTCGTCTTTCTCATTTCTAACACTTGAAATGCTGTTCTTTAGATTTGAGTTTTAATTGTTGTTGAGGCCACATTTGAGGTTTTAGAATTGGACTGTACTGAAATGATTGAGTTATGAAATTAATCTTAAATAGGTACAGCAAAAATTAGAATTAGTGCTGTTTGCAGCGCTAACGGCTAACAAAAATATTAAACTTTGTTTTCTATAGTCTTAAGATAAAATCTACATCGTCTAGCCAGTTCTCCGTTTTTGTACCATGTACATAAATTGATTTTGCAATCCGTTGTACCAAGTACATCATCATTGCGTTAATCTAATATTTGTATTAAGTTCCATTATATTAATATATCATTACTCTTCTTCTTCTTCTTCTTCTTCTTCTTCTTCTTCTTCTTCTTCTTCTTTGTCTAATGCCTTCCAGCGTCGTGCTTAAGATATCTTAGGCCCTTAACCAACGGATGTACTCTTCCTTGTTGTTTGCCAATCATATCATTATTCGAGAACAATATTGTACTTTTCGCACCAAGTGCTCAGACAAGAACAAGTAGTGAATTCAGTGCGTGGTGAAGTAATCGTGAACATTTCCGTCTTCGGTACACGCCTCGAACAGGTCCGTGAGCATTTCCGGTGTCGTGCAGGCGCATCTCCTAGGTCTAGAGGCAAACAAGAAACACCACACCACACAGCGCACGGCCTAGCTGAGTGACAGCTGCAATACAGTAACCTGTGCATCACAGGTTTTGGCTCTCGGTGCCAGCATTCTGTTATTTATTCTTTTTACTTTATTTTTTATTAAGCAACATTAAGATGTTCCCATCTAAATGTCGGTTGTAATTTTTTTTCTCTAATTAATTGCATTATACTTTGTTTCATTTAATATTATAATTAAGTAGTAATTTCAGTCGCTCATCTCTCTCTCATGGACCCTCTTGTCCCCATTGGGCATACCTCTCTCTTTTTAGGGTGCGGAAATAGGAAAGCCCTACAAGGAGCTCTAGCTCGCCCCGACAATTGAAGAGCTTGGTGCAAAAAGAAGTTATCTACAGTTTTTTAAAAATTTGAGTAGGGACAAAAAACTAAATATGCTTTAAGATGTATTCCTTATGTTGTGTCCGCTGTAAGGATTAGTTAACATATTGTGATGGGGTCATTTGGGGCTCAATTTGAACTTTCTAGGGCATTTTTTAAGCTTGCTATAAGCAAAAGTTATTTTGCAGCTAACTCTTTTTTGCACCATAATCATAATTTTCAGTAAAACTTGAGTACATATTAAGTACTGTAGTCAACAGGTTTCTGGTTTTTGAGCTTTTAAGTGGCATTTTGTGTCTTGTCGCAGCGAATGTTAGATATATTATTATGCCTGTCAAAAAATAAAATAATAATATCTACCTAATGTAAACATTAAATAAACCTAATAAAAAAATTTTTGTTCGATTGATGGCGTCATCTTTTCTGTTCGGAGTAAAAGAAAGTTATCTGCAGTAGAAAACTCATTTTTGCTCCAAATCTAACCTAGGTTAGAGAATAAGTAATAATAAAGGAGTCTGCATAAAGACTCGTTTATACACCAAAAGATGTAGAATTGAACATACAATAGGGGGCACCACTAAACACATTTTCTGAAAAAAATGTAGATAACTCCTTTTTGCACCAAGCTCTTCAGTTGTTTAGCAGTGCACTTTTAGACTATCACAAAAGAAAAAAGTGGTTTAATCTTTTAGCTCCCAGCTAACAATTTGACATCTTAAATTCCA
Organism: Rhodnius prolixus; assembly: GCF_049639745.1. Lineage (NCBI taxonomy): Eukaryota > Metazoa > Arthropoda > Insecta > Hemiptera > Reduviidae > Rhodnius > Rhodnius prolixus. The sequence goes on along the minus strand of NW_027411583.1, from coordinate 3,121,830 downwards.
AGCATGCCTATTTAAAGTTACTAATGAAGCATTTTCCGATGTTAGCAATACCCTGTGGTAGGCCAGTTACTGCCTTTTGCCGATGAGACTACCCTAATGCTAGGTGATCAACTTCAGCGCAATCTCAGTAGTCAGATCTTTCAACAATTCCAATTTTTGATACCTCCAAATTTGATTACAACCAATGGCTGTGGTAGAGATTAATTCATGGGAGTACCTAAGTGCAATTATAAATTTGAAACTTGTAAGTGAATTTCCGATTTTAAAAGTTTCGCCTATTTATTATTTTCTTCTTTTGGACTCATAAACCTCAAAATGTGAATATTAAGGGATTAAACAATATCTCAAATTTTATACAACCCCAATATTTGCTACCAAACTGGCACGCTATAAATTCACAAAATTTTGGGTGGAAAATCTTTGCAGTTATATTTATTGCGTCACAGTTACAAGAGTTTATTCAGCAAACAAAAATGGCACAGGGAAAGGAAACAGAATGTTCACCCATAAAATCCAGCATCTCCAATATATACCACCGCTACGAAGGCAGACGGACATAAGAAACTGCGGAAGGAAGAAGAAGAAGAAGGAAAAGCCGTCCGTTCTATAGGCACCCTCTTCAAGGAGGAACAGTAAATAAGGAGGGTTGTTACACTTTAATCAATACAGGTTTCCCTTCACGATTCCTTGGAAGCCACACCACACTCGAACTAACGCTTAACAAACCCAATATGCGGAAATACCTCCCATTATATTTCTCCTTGGATAAATATGCCTAAAGAAAATATTGCCAATCATATTTTACATAAAATTTATGTATCCAATTTAGTTTTTCAATAAACCCAAAGAGACAATCTTTGATGAATCAAATAGGATTTAATATTTAAAGTAGGCGGTTATTAAAACCGGTCCTATGGGATAAAAACGGATCAAAAAAGCGGAATGTTGAAATACAATAAACTTTAGGCAGTTTTTTTCCTACTTTTGCTATAAAAAAAATTAGAAATTTTATTTTTTCTTTAAAATGAAGGGCACATTTAATTAATTTGTTTAATAAGTGAATTTTTGGCAGCAACATAGATCATTAAAATTAAGTACTCACGCACAAATTTCTATAGTTTAGATATCAAGGAGGGGAGAGACGATGTAACAGAGAGAGGATATAAAAGTTTACATGTAAGGATGCATTCAATTGAAGAGCTTGGTGCAAAAAGGTGTTATCTACATTTTTTTCAGAAAATGTGTTTAGTGGCGCCCCCTGTTGTAATGTTCAATTCTACATCTTTTGGTGCATAAACGAGTCTTTATGCAGACTCCTTTATTATTACTTATTCTCTAACCTAGGTTAGATTTGGAGCAAAAATGAGTTTTCTACTGCAGATAACTTTCTTTTGCTCCGAACAGAAAAGATGACGCCAACAATCGAACAAAAGTTTTTATATTAGGTTTATTTAATGTTTATATTGGGTAGATATTATTATTATTTTTTTTTTAATTTTTTAAGGCGCGTCAACATCTAAGGTTATTGGCGCCCGGAGCTTTTTTCAGTGCACTGCCGGCCTCCGGACAGTGTTCTCTCGTTACAGACAACACTGTCCATCACCGGACAGTGAGCTGTAAGAGAAAATCTAAGGGTCAGCTGCTGGATTCGAACCCGGGACCTCCGCGTGGGAGTCCAGTATGCTAACCTTGTAATATATCTATTATTACCAGAAAGAACTCTAGAATTATTGCCGATATTCTTTATTAACGTTTTTATACAATTCTGTCTTTTAAACTCAACATACGTTATTATTATCACATGACAATTAACACTAGTAACTAAACAACAATATAACAACAACAATATAACACATCTCCCCTCTGAATTTCGCTGGCTATCTCTCAACCCTCAGTCTTGTCTAAATCGACGTCCCGAACGAGTGACACTTACTGTCTGTGGCAAATCTCCCTGTTGTGCCACTTCCGCATCTTCTTCCCCTCCGCTCGTTCGGTCGACTTGTCGATGAGGCTCAGAACCATCTGAACCCGCCTTTACTATCTGATCGACGTGCCGTCTCAAAAGCCGATCCCCCTCCATTTCCTTTAACAAGTATACCCTATCGCCTAATTTTTCTTCGACTTGTGCTTTTCTCCAACTCCAGTGAGCTGGATCGCTGAAGTCGCGGGCATACACTATCTCCCCTACCGCAAACTCTGTTCTACGATGTCCTTTATAATTTTGGATTTGCTTGTACTGGGATGCTTCTTGTTTGTGTGCTTGTAAAGCGTCCCAACGCGTACGAAGCTCTCTTCCAAACATTAATTTTGCCGGGGTTTCTCCCGTAGTGGAATGCTCCGACGTTCTGTAGTGATACAGGTACCTACTGATGGAAGTCTCCAAGTTTGCCTTCCCTTTGCTCTCGATCATTAGCTTCTTTATTTCGAGTTTGAAAGATTTTACAGAATTTTCTGCCGCTCCATTGCTGGCAGGGTGATACGGAGTCGATCGCACGTGCCTTATTCCATTAATCAAGCAAAAATCTTGAAATGCCTGACTAGTGAATTGCGGCCCATTATCAGAAACTAAAACTTTCGGAATACCGAACCTGGCAATAGTTTCTCTTATCTTTTGAATGGTAGCGTTTGCATCAGTGCTGCCACCCATAAGAAACACTTCAGGCCATTTAGAAAAAGCGTCGGTTATTATCAAAAACATCTTCCCATAGAAGGGCCCGCAGTAATCGACGTGAATTCTATCATAGGGCCGATCTGTAGTTGGCCAAGGTTTCAAGATTGCCTTCGCTGGCTCCGGCCTTACCATCCGGCAAGCATGGCATGCGTTGACAAAGTTTTCTATCTCTTTATCCACAGATGGCGTACCAAACATAAGAGCGAGCTAGAGATTTCATCTTGCTCATCCCCTGGTGTCCTGCATGCAGATCTTTAAGCACTCCTATTCTTAGTTGCCGCGGCAGTATGAGGCGGTATCCCCACATAAACAACAATATAACAACAACAATATAACAAACCTCATAGCTAATCCCTTCCCTGGTAGATATTATTATTTTTCTTTTTGACAGGCATAATAATATATCTAACATTCGCTTCGACAAGACACAAAATGCCATTTAAAAGCTCAAAAACAAGAAATCTGTTGACTAAAGTAATTAATATGTACTCAAGTTTTACTGAAAATTATGATTTTGGTGCAAAAAAGAGCTAGCTGCAAAATACCTTTTGCTTATAGCAAGGTTAAAAAATGCCCTAGAAAGTTCAAATTGAGAGCCCCAAATGACCCCATCACAATATATTAACTAATCCTTACAGCGGACACAACATAAGGAATATTTAGTTAAAGCATATTTAGTTTTTTGCCCTTACTTAACATTTTAAAAAACTGTAGATAACTCCTTTTTGTACCAAGCTCTTCAATTGTAAATTTAATATTTGAACAAACCCATGCTAAAATAAATGAATGTACTTAATCAAAAAGCCTGTAAATAAACATCTGAATGCTAGAAACTAGTTAATCAGTTTTTTTTAAAGTAAAAGAAAATTAAGTAAATACTTAAGCAGTGAGTGGTTATAAATAACTTAACACTTTTAAAAGTCACCAAATTCGTCTTGCCTTCAAAATAATAATGTTTTAATCTAACTAAAACATGCTTGTTCTAAATTATAGTTATATATTTATAAAACATTGCAAGAGATAACCATCTAGTTGGAGCTTGTCTAGGTTGCTATAGTGATCAGCTATAGCTCTAGCGTGACCTCAACTGCATTTACCTTACACTTATTTTGTACTGCATAATATACTGGCAATCTTGTTGAATGCGTTATTTTGATAGTAGACACTTAATTTTAATAAGTATTAATCAATAGTTTGTCCTTTTTATTAGTTTTATTTTATTTCTTACTACTTGGGATAAGAATAAATTTGAAATGGACCCTAAATTGGAGATTTTATCCCTAGTAAAATGGAAAGCGATTTTTTTTTTGTTAAACCTCCCCTTCTCGGGAGTAAGGCTTTACAATGTTGGTTGGAGGGTGCGTAAGGATAAAGGAGAAAGAGATCCTGTATCCTGGCAGGAATCTGATATTGACGTGGGCGATCTCCAAACTCATTTCGAATCTTCCCCTTCCTTTTAATTCCGTCAGTTCACTGTTTCTCCCCTAAGTATTTATCTACAAGACAGACAATTGGTTAGCAGCTTGTTCTGGAAATAATTAGCTCCTGCCATTCTTCAAATTGAAATTAGTTTTGACAATTAGTCAGTCTGGTAGTATCGGTTATTTGAGCTTATTTGAATACGGTGTGGTTTCAATGTGGGGTACAATAACTGGATCTTCATGATTTTTAATTAACCAAATTAGAAATTAGTGGGAGAGGATAAGCTGCAGTTTACGGACGACAGTTTACGGTTGTTATCAAGATGGCCTTGCATACATGATGTGGGGCTCACAGTTTACTTGGAATAAAGCTTAGAGGTCAATAAAGTTCAAAATGCAGTTAGTACACGGTATTTAAGACAGCTCTTCTTTAACTTTGATGGAAATGGAAAACTGGAACCTGGATTACCAGCAATTGGGACTTCAGGATTGGCTGTCCAAAAAACAAAACTGTAAGAAGAAAGCAAAAGTCTAATTAGTAAACTCAGTACTTTGGAGTAAAAGGAAAATACTGCGGCGAATTTGCGGCCCAGTACGCGTTGGAAAGGAATGGAGGTCTCGAAAGAATCAGGAGCTGTATGCGCTGTATAAAGAAATAGATGTGGTGAAATTTATGAAGTTGACTAGACTTCAGTGGGCTGGACATGTGGATGAGGGACCAGGACATCCCCCCAAAAAAATGGAGATGAATGAGCATCTCCATGGAGCCAGGAGAGTGGGGAGGCCGAAGCTACGCTGGACGGACGGTGTTGCTGGTGATGTGAGGACGATATTGAGAAGATCGCCAACTGAACAGAACAGAACTGATTGCCGCAAACTGGTTGAGAAGGCCAAGACTCAGCAATGAGTTGTAGAAAAACAAAGATGTTGCCAGTAAAGTTACATTTAATAACCCTGGATCTTGTTCTCCAACTGCACCTTCTATTTCTTAAGGAACCTCTAAAGAAGAAAAACAGCGTAAAAAAAGAAAAGGTCAACATGTAACCCACACTTCACCTAAACCATTTCATCTAGGCCTACCAAATAGTAAATAGATAGGGGTTTGAATATTTAAAAATACAAACAAAACCCCAATAAATCGAACTTTGACCTCCACTTAATCTCTATAAAGTGGATCAAGTTTAATTCCCTTAAAGTTAAGTCAGGCTAAGATAAATTTCGCTTTGACCGCTCACGTGTTCCCACAGACACATATACATATATATAAAGGGATAGAAAGATACACCATCTACTTTAAACTTTTATAGCTAAGTGGTGAAATAGCATTCTCTGGTCCATAATTAATGTAAACCAATAAAAAAAGAATATTAAATTGCTTTTTACGACTTTTTATGTGTGTTAGTGTTTATTTAGATGAAGATATATATATCTGTCCTCTTTATTATTATTATTTTTTTTTTATCTCAACAGATCATACGATAAAATGTACATATTTGGATCGTAGTATTCTTTGTAGCCCATTTTTAAGTAGTTCTCACATCATTTAGATGATTTTTTACAGAAATTAAGATAATCTAAATTTCTTTCTTTACAAAAATAAAGTAACATAGAAAGTGCAAAATTTTTTTTTTGGGGTAATAAATGATTTAGAAAGATCATATTTTGGGGAAGACAGGGAAGAAAAAAAAGCATTAGGTTCAGCACATTGAAAAATGTATTCAAACATAGGCCTGGAATGGCGGCCCACATTTTGTGTAGGAGCTACATTTATTTCTTTTACTCCATTACATTTTTTCTCATTCTTATCTTTGCACCTCCTACTATTGGTAAACTAAAACTGTTATTTTTGTAAAGGAGAGAACGGGCAAAGCAGGTAATAAACAAGAGTGCCTAGAATTTTCTGTCTTATCTAGGAAGTGCATCATCGATCTTTGTTTAATTGACCAAAAGTAGCCCCACTTCACAAATACCCAATATGACTTTCACATTGTAATTAAAGAGACTCGAAAAGTTCAAACAAAAAAAGGACCTAATCCGATAAATACATTGAGAAATCCAAAAAAATGTAAAATTTAACCCTGTATTAGCTGTAGTGAGGTAATCTAATTAGTGAATCTATATAATCTACAGAGAATCTGGTGGCTTATTATTTTATAATAATAGAATTAACTTAATTGTAATAATGTTTGCCTTTTGTACTCTTATATCCCTTTTGTTCTCTTATAAAAGCTCCCTTTGTGCTTTACATTTTATTTAAAGCACAAGAATTGTATTTTTGCGTTCTATTTTATTTTTAGCCTTGTTTCAATTAGTTAAATAAGTATGAAAAAACACCTTTGAAAATATTTCCTTATTAGCTGTTCATTATTTTTAGTGACTGATTCATAGTTTCAATAGGATGAAAAAATAAATGCCATTTCAGTCGTGATACATTTATTCTGCCGAGCTTTCCACCTAGGGACTAGGTCATCTTCAGGGCTAGTTTACAAAGTATTATTTTTACATTACAGGGTTGAACAGACAGGACAGAAGACACACCAACCCTGTAATGTAAAATATTACTTTGTAAACTAGCCCTGATGGTATTCCGTAACTGGAGGGCGGCTGCGCAGGACAGAGACGCCTGGCGGGCACGTATTGAGAAGGCCAAGACTCTTCATGAGTTGTAGCGCCATTTAAGAAAGAGAGAAGAAACTAGCCCTGAAGATGGACTAGTCCCTAGGTCGAAAGCTCGGCAGAATAAATGTATCACGACTGAAAACTGGCATTTATTTTTTTCATCATATTTCCTTATTGGTTATTGAAAATTAAGACTCCAAAAATGATTGATTTAAATCTTCAATTTCAAGATATTAAGGCATTTTTTTTGCTGAGACCTATTGCAATATCGCCTCCAAGTAGAGCCTTGAAGAATCTATAGTATTCCAAAGCTTTTTGTCTTTTTGTTGTTCAATCTTCGTGTTTAATTTCATTTAGACAATAAATAGAAATATTAGGGGGACCGAAAAGTAATCAAAATTTTGTTTTCAGGCGAAAAACATTTATTTATTAAAGAAATCTTAAGTGCTAATCAACAAAATAATTTCCTTCATTTTCTAACACTTTTTGCCAGCGAAAAGGCAATTGTTCGATTCCCTTTTTAAAAAAGTCCTTCGATTTTTCATTGAAGAACTTTTCCAAGTGCGTTTTCACTTTTCCAACATTGGTAAATTTTTAACGGCGCTCGATCAACGGCGTACCATCAGCGCGTCTCTTTTGTCTGGGTATGAAGCTGATCCATTTTTGCGACGAATTGTAACTGGAGATGAGAAGTGGGTGCTATACAACAACCCTGCACGAAAAAGACAATGGCTTTCTCCCGGAAAAGCACCTGTTCCGACACCTCGACCGTCACTAACGATAAAGAAGGTCCTTGTGTGTGTGTGTGGTGGGATTTTTCTGGAATCATACACTATAAATTGCTTGAACCTGGCCAGATCGTTACAGCGACAGTGTATTGTGAACAACTCGAGCGAATGAAACAAGAGCTCATAAGAAAACGCTCTGTTTTGGTCAATAACAAAAAAAAAGGATCCTTCAACACGATAACGCGAGGCCTCACGCAGCAAAAAGAACACAGGAAAAAATAAGGGAGCTTGGGTTAGAACTTTTACCCCATCAACCTTATTCACCAGATCTCGCGCCGTCGGATTATCACCTTTTCAGATCGTTAGAGCATACATTAAGAGGTAAAAAATTTACCAATGTTGGAAAAGTGAAAACGCACTTGGAAAAGTTCTTCAATGAAAAATCGAAGGACTTTTTTAAAAAAGGAATCGAACAATTGCCTTTTCGTTGGCAAAAAGTGTTAGAAAATGAAGGAAATTATTTTGTTGATTAGCACTTAAGATTTCTTTAATAAATAAATGTTTTTCGCCTGAAAACAAAATTTTGATTACTTTTCGGTCCCCCTAATATTTCGAAGTAGAAAAAAAGAAAAAAATAAAAAGTCACACAGATATAGAAACAAAATTATATTAACTAGGGAGGTATTCAGTGGGTGAATTGATAGTACCATTAACAACACACAGAAGAATGGTGTGGGAGATCATTGTTGACCCGGATTGTGCAATTATGGCGTCAAGAAAAAAAAAGAAGAAAAAAAAGAGGGCTGCTACTCATGCCGGTACGAGATGAGGCAATAATAATGGTTTATTAGCGGTCGCGACAGGGGGGCCCCTAATTCCCTCTCCTAAGCCACCACGCAAGAGGTAAGATAGTGTGACCGGCTGTGACGATGCAGACCACCGACGACGAATCACGGCCTAGACCGTGATACCTCCAGGACCTGTGCCACCACTAGCCAGTGTATACTGGTTTACCGATTTACCGGTTAACCTATAAATTGACGAAAAAAACGTTCGGTAAACATATCGGTCAATTTCAAAAATTTACCCCTGAATTCTCGGTAAATGAAAAATCCATACTAGAAAATTTTATGTTGAAAATATTGTTGTGTTCATAGATATTTAAAAGGGCTAATTGAAAATAAAAAGACCTGTCCGTCCGCCATTAGCATTTTTAATGCTACTTTTTTTCTGAAAAACAAACTATAGTTTAGAATTTTTTAACTATTTTTTCCCTTCGTAGGTAAACTTAAACTTAACTGTTTTATTTCGACAAAATTCTTCAATCAAATCAAAATAACCCACATTATAATTCAAATATAACATATTGATAGATAGATAGATAAATTTCTGTATTTGATGTAAATTTACGTATTACAGGGGTTCTGAAGTGTACAATAATTTTAAATAACCACTTGTTGCAAAGTAATAAAATAAATTAAAGAAAATTAAAGATTTCTGTGTAAACCAAAAGATAATAATAATCATACTGATGTAAATTAAACATTTTAGCTACAATAAATTCTATTTCTTTATTCGTTTCTTACAAATGATCTTAGTTTTAAAGATTCTATAACATAATGGTAGATCTTATTTAGGCGATCATATGTGTTTACTTTTAGAATATTGATTAATTGGGACTCTTTTTGGTGAAACTCTCCCAGGTAGTGTCTTCTCAGCGGTGAATTCAGCGGACAGACAAAGAAACAGTTGCACCCAGGGTTTCAATTCTATTTAGATTGCACATTCCACCAGTCCTGGGCATCACTAGGGGTGCAGTTCGTGAGGCTCTCAGAGAAAGTACTGGGTGATGCTTCCTGGGGTCAACACAGCAAGAGGGTTATTCACTTTGTTTGCAAACAAAGAACCAAAAGTGACTCTAGGTTTGGACAGGAATCAGATCACTCTGATTACAGGGCCTATTCACAGGGCACGGAAGGTTAAGAAAGCACCTGTACAAGGTAGAGCTTATTAGCGCGGAACTGTTGTGCAGATTGTGGTCAGGAAGAGGAAGAAACGGCCTCTCACCTGTTATTCGATTGCGTTGCAATCGAGAGACTGCGCTGCGATATCTTTGGTACCTTGAGACCAAAGGAGATTATAGCGCAGAAGGAACTGGTAGGGAAAGCCCTCAACCTTCTTAGAAGGGGAGGTTTCATCTTCTAGACTTAAGGGAAGGCACAATAAGCCTCTGGTGGCTGCGGTGACGTGGGGCATGGGTTCCGTCCCGCCATTCAAATCTAATCTAGAATGCACATCGTGCAGAGCAGTGTTGGTGTCTATGTGGTAATAACCATTTCTAGACCTGATTCTCAGTGCAATTGCAACTCGATACTCGAATTTTAGCTGACCACCCTGAGTTTGTCTAATATATTCTTCATTAAGACCCAATAAACTGATATCTCTCTCTCTATACAAGCGACTATAGCCAGAATGAACAGCCTCTATCGACATCGAGCGAAAGAACATGATTAGACCATTTTTCAATCAAATATGGTACTCTCCGTTTTATGCACTTCCCAATATCGCAATGAACGAAGTTAGATTACAGCCAATAACAGCAAGCCATTGCTGCAATTGGGTGAACCAATTCCACTCGACTTAGTTATCCGCTAACATATTGGTAACCAATGGTAAAACGTAAAATAAATCTAAAAAAATGGTTTTTGCATAATTTCATCCTTCATTAAATACTTATGGGGGAAAAAATAGTTAAAAAATTCTATAATACATTTTTGAGACGGATACATTCGCAATAAAAGTCGGTAAATTTACAATCCCTAGTCACCTTCACCCGAAAATATATACTCCTTTTTTTCACTTTAGACTCTCTCTCTGTTGGTTTAACCAATTCTCTTGTAGGCGTTACATCCAAGAGGAGAGAACAGAGATGAGGAGAAACTGAGATAAAGAAATAAAAACTACAGAACAACCAAACTAAAAAAAACCTGGAGGGGAAAGAGGAACTCCGTCAGCATCTTTCCCCCCACCATAGGTAGAAAAACGCCCTCAGAGAATAAACCTAATTACTGTTTATCCATTTCTATTAAAAGGGACAGTGGATGGAAGGGCCTGCATTCCTTACTGCAGCATCTTCTACCTTTTAAAACCACCTTCTTCTATCTTTTAGAAAAGGTTTTTTACCTTCTCATCCTCAAGCTTCCACACGCGCTCCATCTACACATAAGCGCACATATTCACAGCCCATCCTATGTCTTGCCTAATAAAAGCAACGATATTATCTTCTTGGCCCAGTTTGAGCCTCATTTATTTCATTCTTAATAATTTAACCTAATAAATTTTAACGTGTAAAAAATTAATATACAAGGTAGTTGGACGTTAAGCCCCGCCAGAAAAATAGGCGATTACTTTTCAATTAATATACAAATAATTTTCATTACACCTTTAATAAGAAAATTATTCAATCAAAAGATACAAGCTTTATTAGCAAATATTTTACGATATTTAAGATAATTTATTATTCAGTACTTTTTACATTTATTTAAAGTACTTCCCACTAAAATGGATTTTAAATTTTTTCTGGTTGAAACAAGGTTTTTCTCATTACGAAAGTGCTACTCCAGTATTTACTATAAGCATCTAAATCTTACGAATAGCGAGGCATAGTGGAACGTTTTGGGCCCAATAAAAAACCGATGTGTCATTAAAATTTTGTATATATTAGATGATATGTGTCAATAACTTCTACTAAATTTTTCGGATGGTTTTTCTTGTATTTTGGTGACTTTTTAAAGTGAAAATGTTTTATTTATATATGTGCGTGTGTAAGAGCATTTTGAAATGAACAACCAGGATGCGGTTGTAAAGTTTTGGAACTGTTCTTCCTCAATGGAAACTCGTCCAAACTACTTACAGCTTTATTTTTTGGCTGAATTTTAAAACCTAGTCGAAATTAAATTTGATCCTAGGAAAGGAAACTTTAAGCTCTACTACTACTGCAGTTTTAATGCTTGGATAACATTAAACACTGACATGTTTCAAGAATTTCTTAAAATGACGAAAGATCCAAAATTCTCTCTGGACAACAGAAGACTGATTTATACTTCTATTTTGAAACCCATCTAGGTGGGCGTACAGAATAGAGCTGTGGGGTTCAACCAAACGCTCCAATCACCAAAGGATTCAATCTCTTCAATTTAAAATACTACGAACTATTGTACACGCTCCATTTTATGTCTCCCAACCTGGACTATACACACTGACCTTAACATTCCTTTTGGCACATAAGTTGCTAATAACAAGATACAGAAAACTCCACTTCAACCAGCAATCTCATATAAATCCTCTAGCTCAAAATCTTTCTTTAAGAACCCTTCCTGACTACCCGGACAAGACGCGTTAAGAGACAGTCTGGCCTCGTGATCTCCTCTCAAGTGAAAAGAGTAACTAACAATCTAATGTTTTGGAGTGTTACCACTGGGTAACTTCTCCACTCGTTTGCTTCATTTGTTACTGTTATTATTGTTACTTCTAGCGCCAACGAGCTAATTGTAGCACAAATAAACGCCCCTCAAAAAATTATATATATATTCCCTGGGATTTATTGTTAATTATTATAGGAAAAATATTTTCTAATTTTTGTTTACTAAGTTTTCCTCCGTAGGAATTTATTAAATTGTCGAATTTTGCAATAAAAAAATTATCATACAAATATCAAAAATAAATCTTTTTCTTTATCTTTATTATGTGATACTGATTAAAATATTGATTATTTAATTGGAAAATAAATATGACACTGAGCATGTGATCAGTAAGTTTGATTAACCATTTTGGAAGGTTATGCATATGGCTGCCGGTAACTGAAGTGAGACCCTTAAAGATCCTTTCTCTAACTGCAATTATGTCCAAAACTACAACCGTTCTGGAACATAGTATTTCTGGTGAAGTTAATTTCATCAAACCAGGCATTCTAGTGGAGCTTAATTGTGGTTTAGCACTATTAGAAAACTTCATTGCAATGATGATGTTCTTCTATTCATTGGAACACCCTGGGATTGGTCATCTCGCTTCTTGATTTGTTCAGATTCAAGTTTGTGTGATTTTTAAGGTAGTATTTTAATTGTAAATATACATATTTTTTAACACACGGAATTGGAACTGGGAAAAAGTTTTGTATAAAAATGGCGTAATTAGAATTCCCTATTTAAAAATGGTTTTAATTATTTAATTTTTAAAATTATTAATTGTTAAATGTCCGGTTAAAGAAAAAAAATATATCAAAATAAAAAGCATAAAGTAAAATATTTCCTCTTTTCTGTCAGACCATTGCTGCGAAAAACTTACAAAAATGTACACTAGAATGCGCTAGGTATCAGGTTTTCATATGGAAGTTAAACTCATAATTCGCTTAGAATAGGTTATAAAACTGTTAACGACTTTAGTGATTTTAGTTAAGTTTTAAGTTTTATTTTCTATTTGACTGGTTAATAATGTAATCTCGTACCATTAAACTTGACTGAAGAGAGATTTTTTCTTGGTGTAACAGTCAGTGAGAGCTACCAAATATGTAAAGTAAGCCAAGAAGTATTAGGATACAAAAAAAGAAGTGGTTAAACCTTCTATAAACAAATGACAGACCCTTTATAGGAGAAAAAGGTTTTTTCAGGTATCTAAAACTGCTGTTAAATTAAATTATCTTTACACATGGAATGTCCAGTGTTCATTCAAGGACATTCCCTTTTTTCGAAGTGTTTTTTTTTTGTAATTCTCAACTACTCGTGTCTAGTCAGATTAATTTAAGCCCATAAATCAAGAGTGTAAATACCATGAAGCAATTTATTCCCAAGAAGTAAATATATTCTCAAGTCAACCCTTTCTCCTTTGGGGGAAAAAAAACAAAAACACTAGAGATTTTTTGAGACTAAACAATCTTGAAGCTACTGAACAGTAACACCAGAGACAATACAGGATCTGTTTAATGTCTATTAGAATACCCATTAGTACCATGTCTTTTTTTTTTTTTCCTCAACTATTTACAAACAAATCTCTCACACATTCCCTAAGGACAAGGCTGGCAGATGGGCGCCTAGACAAGATTAAGTCCATAAGTTTGTGATTGCGTAGAAAATGTATATCAACCTTTGTTTGACTATTACTATAAATGAACTCAATACTTAAGTAATAGCATTTAAATGAATGGTATTTAATTTGGCAGTTGGTTAAAACAAAACAAAAAACTGAAGAAAACGCTAATTTGTGGTACTGTAAACAACAATGTAAACAAACATCAACAAAACAAACCTTTAAAGCTTACAGAAAATGTTATTGTTTGTAGACTGATCTTATTGTCTTTTGTGTATTAAGAATTGCTGTTAGAAGATTCATTTAAAAGATATAAAAAAAAAAGACGAAACCATTAAATTACTATCTGAAGTATAGTAAAATTGGGAAGGCATTCGCAAGTGTCGCAATAACCTCCTTAAATGCAACCTACTCTTGCTCAATAATAAATTATTTCTCTTAAAGGGTTGCATTATTTATAACGAACTAACACATCACGTCATTAAACATGGAATTTTTTTTAAGTTGAAAGTTTTGAGAAAATATCATCCATTAAAAAATATTCGCTCTAGAAATATAATTTTATTTTAGACACCCATCGCTACCTCACTAGGAGATCGAGCACTGATGTCTACAACTAAGTTTTAACTCTTGACCTACAAAGTGGTACTTAATGGTGCTTGTGCTTGGAACTTGTCTTAAAGCTCCACTTCCCAGTTATATTAAAGTGGAGTTCTTCATATTATTCTTTTGATTTATTATTGTATTAATTTTGTTTTTTATTTAGTGGCCATGATTTCTTTATTCGAATTATTTTTATATATTTTATTTATTTAATTAAAATCTTCATAAGGATTTATATTTTGCCTTGATGAATTGGTGAATATAATTTTAATTACCTACTTATATAATTTTTTGTATTTTGTTGCAGACGGGTTGGTAACAGTGTGTGGAAATGGACCCTGCTGTACAGAGAGTATGCAGCAACAAATCAGTTACCATAGTAAGAAACAATTCGAAACTGCTCTTTCACACACATTGGGATCTCTAAGTACGCTTCTACAAAACAGAGCACATAAATATGATGGTATGTATAACTGTATTAGATTATTTAGCTATTAAAATTGAACTTTTTTATTAGAAGTGACAAGACTGTAAATTATACAGGCACAGTATTTGGGAGAGAATCCGACTGTAACCCCCCTTTTTTTGCCTTTAATTGAACATTTCCTGAAAAAAATATTTCGAATAATCATTGTAGATCGATGTGAGTAGTATTTATAAGTAGTTTCGAAAAAATAGTTGAAGTCATTATCGAGAAAATACAAAAAAGTTAAAATTCATTCAGTTAAGCTGTACTATTTCGTTAGAGTTTGATCGCTAGGTTACAGTCAGGTCTTCTCCAACGACCAAATCGAAATATGAAGTTCCATTTTGATGCAATTTTTCGTCTTTGGGTTATTTTATTATAACCCCATACAAAGAACCATTTTCCCTAACTCGGAAAACCTTAAAATGGTCAAAAAAACCGGTGAAAAACTTGTCACCCGGCTGGATGTGAGGATCTGCTCTTGAGGAAGTTATCCTATTTTAGGGGCGCCAGATAACCGTAGCTATCCGAGAACGGTAGTCAAGTTCGAAATAAATATTCACTTCAGATGGGATAACTCTGTGATGTGAAAGGTGGGTCCTACAATAGAAAAACGTAGACAAAAGGGAAGGTAAAATTAAACACTTTTTACATTAAAATTAAAAGAAACAAACACTTTTATTAAACGAGAGGAAAAACTAAATGAAAACAACTGGAAATAGAAAACCGAAATAAACTTTAAATCAATAATTCTTATTATAATAGTAACACTTAAAATTAAATAAAAACTAAATTTTTTTTTTTTTTTTTTTTTTTTTTTTTTTTTTTTTTTTTTTTGGCGCATCAACAGCTGAGGTCATTAGCGCCCGGAGCTTTTTCCAGTGCACTGCCGGCCTCCGGACAGTGTTCTCTCGTTACAGGCAACACTGTCCATCACCGGACAGTGAGCTGTAAGAAGCTCCTAGGAAGAGAAAATCTAAGGGTCAGCTGCTGGATTCGAACCCGGGACCTCCGCGTGGGAGTCCAGTATGCTAACCTCATAGCTAATCCCTTCCCTAAACTAAATAAACTTAATAAAATAATTTTTAAGCCAATGCGCCAATAAAGTTGTAATAAAACATAGCCAACTAGTGCAGCGTATGCCATCTAGCGGATATTTCGGGTACCAACTCAAGTTCAATAATTAAACAAAAAAAACAATGGAGAATATCTCCACAGTCTCTCATTAATCGTTAAAAATTTATAAATTTAATTAAAAATTGATTACGATGGGATTAATCTTTTAATGTAGACAAATTGATTGATTTTATTTTAGTTTGATAAAGCACTGATGAATAAAGAGTAGTTATTCCCCGGTTTGATAAAGCTAATCTCTCTTCCCCTAGCCAATTACCAATTTATAGACTTTAGATTAAGAGTATGAGTGATAGATCCATGAAAAGAGGAAACTGGACAGGATTGCTTCTATTTAAAGAGGGGATTATTGCCTTACCATTTAATTTGGAACCCTCCATTGTTTTGTATTAGTTTGGAGCACGCTTCTCCAAGTCTAAAATGTGTATGTATATGCTTTGGACAACAAACACTAAACAATTCTGTTCGTCTCTTTTCTTTTTTGTCTGCCCTAATGTAAACACTAACAAACATAATTCTCTTCTTCTTCACCAGTTGTTAGTGTGTCGAGAATAATTTGTTTCTTAGAAAAATAATCTAGATTGCGTGCTTTGTGTCAGTTTGGGAGTTGTTGTCGATATTAGGTTAATTCATATTTGTCCTTGTAAATAGGCCATCCTAGGGCCTCTTACCAGGAGGGAAGCCATGCATTTAACGATTTCAGCCCAATTTCTTTTTAGGTGAATGTATATAAAAAAGTGATAGTCTCTTGTCCGACCGTTCATTCCAATTGGCCCCTGAACCCAGAAAATAAAAAGTCTTGTTTTTATTTTCGCTATTAACGCATCTTTTCTCTATCATAAAACGACAGCAATAATAATAATGCTCTGAAAACCCTCTTTAAATGGCAAAAACAACTTGACATTGTTACAGTTTTGTGATTATTGTATTAAAAATTGTAATATCTTATTTTTCTGATTGTTCATATCATTTTATAATTGAAGATTCAATCGAGTCAGTTAGTTCAAACATTTACGGAGAATTGAGTATTATTCATCTTTGTGATTTCTATCAGTACAATAGTTGACATAGCTGGTCAAACCAGGAGTATGTTATTGTATCAACTAGCTTCGTGTCGAGGTTGGTAATAAATAAAGGACCAAGTCGGGGAGAGTTCTACCTTTCTTATCACAATCACTGATTAGAGCTATCTTTTATTAATTGGACCGTTTATTTTGAAAGTGGTGTAAGTCCACTTTTCTGTTATTTCGAGAAAATTGAAGGTTAACATACCTTACAAGCACTTTTAACCAACTTGATGACTCACGATACTTATATAAGACCATCTTACAAGCACTTTTAACCAACTTGATGACTCACGAGACTTATATAAGACCATCTTACAAGCACTTTTAACCAACTTGATGACTCACGAGACTTATATAAGACCATCTTACAAGCACTTTTAACCAACTTGATGACTCACGAGACTTATATAAGACCATCTTACAAGCACTTTTAACCAACTTGATGACTCACGAGACTTATATAAGACCATCTTACAAGCACTTTTAACCAACTTGATGACTCACGAGACTTATATAAGACCGTCTTACAAGCACTTTTAACCAACTTGATGACTCACGAGACTTATATAAGACCATCTTACAAGCACTTTTAACCAACTTGATGACTACGAGACTTATATAAGACCACCTTACAAGCACTTTTAACCAACTTGATGACACGAGACTTATATAAGACCATCTTACAAGCACTTTTAACCAACTTGATGACTCTCGAGACTTATATAAGACCATCTTACAAGCACTTTTAACCAACTTGATGACTCACGAGACTTATATAAGACCGTCTTACAAGCACTTTTAACCAACTTGATGACTCACAAGACAAAAAAGGACTACCTTACACACTTTTAACTAAGTAGGTGTCTCAAAAGACTTAATAGGACCACCTTACGCCCACTTCTAACCATGTTGGTGACTCTCTGGACTAATACAGGACCACCTTGGAGTCACCAGCATGGTTATGTGTGTAAGGTGGTCTTATATAAGTCTAGAGAGTCACCAACATATTTAAATGTAAGTGTAATGTGGTCCAACTAAGTCTAGATAGTCACCAACAAGTTAAATGTGAGTTTTGGATAGTCCTATATAAGTCACCAACGTGGTTAAATGTGAGTGGTCAAATACATGTCTTGAGAGACACTAACATGATTAAATGGACCGTTTATTTTGAAAGTGGTGTAAGTCCATTTTCTGTTATTTCGAGAAAATTAAAGGTTAACATATCTGTTAATTATAAAATTTAGACAAATTATATGAAGTCTGGCAATGTTTCTACTGTTTTATCAATATGTAATTTGGTTATATAAATTTGTCTTAGGCGTATTTTACTGAACTGATGTATACTTACGGGCTGCAAATGGACTTACACCACTTTCAAAATTAAACAATTGTAAAAATCGTTTAATTTCAATTTTGAAAAATCAAATAATAATATACTAATTTATAATAATATTTCATGTTAATAAATAATAATATACTTCATATTAATCCACTTTTGTTTACAAATAATAGTGACACGACATAAAATAGAAGTAATATTTTTAATTTTAGACGCTAATTACATTGTTAAAATTACAAGATATTGTTATTATTTAATACAAAACAAATATAAAATAACAGGCTACTGATCGGCAACCATCTGCTAAGCCTACCTCTGTTAATTGGACTTACACAATTATAATCAATGATTATGCAATTTCATTTACCGACCAATTTTAAATTGTACAAAACATGGGAATTTTTAAAAAAATTAAACACGGACTAGTTATACATAAAAAATTAACATAAAATTAAGCATGAATTAAGTGATATCTCATTTTTTTCAAAAATGGACTTACACCACTTTCAAAATAAACGATCCAATTATCTTTACCAGAATTTGCCAGATTTTTTTTTTTTTTTTAATTTTTAATACGTATCTTATTGTGGAAGCGATAGGCACAGATCTATTAGTTCTCCATTCTTATAGGGGATAACTTTTTTCTGCAATAAAAACTAAGGAAATGGGATGTATGTTTAAATTATTTTACGATGAATAAAAGGCCCATTAAAATTAATGTAAAATAGCCAAAATAAAACACAATTTAAAACTAGAACTGTTTCCGAAATCCAGGGCGCCTGTTAGGCCCCTCTTACCCGTGTCCAATCTTTTTTTTGAAGTACCTTCATCAAAAAAAATTATTTTTTTTCAATCGGTGACCATGTCTTGTAAGTCCCCTTAACAAGTACTGCTATTATCTCACATTTTCTGTGCTAACTTTTCACCAGATTATCGATCTATGTTTTGTTGTCACAAAAAGAGGTCACTGAAGCTTGATGATGATCGAGGGCGATATGTAACCATCACTTGTAGGGTGATGATGGCACTGCCAAGTGGCGATCAGTATTTATATCCTTCATCAATCTTCCTCAATTTTTTACCTGCAAAAATTTAAATGCTTACTAACTTTTAATTTACGCTACTTAAAAGCATCTTGACATCTTTGAAATTTATTGGGAAAAATTGGGATAGAATGGAGTAGACATGACTGGATTAGGTTTAGATATTTTGAGATGTGGTGCATTGCTGGGAACTTATTGTCGTTCGCAGAATCAGAATCTGAAGTTATATTTATTTATTATGTTATGTTACTTAAATTGTAAAAATAACTTATTATTTTTCTACATTTTCAAATCTAGGATGAATAAAGTATATACTCGTATATGTATATAACCACTCTATGATGGTGTAAACCAGAACCACATCTTAAAAAAACACGCAATCATTAATTAAATTTATTTATAGCGTACCGTACGTGTCTTATCTTGTTTCTGAGTTAGAACTTACATTTTAAATGAGACTGTTCCAATGAGAGCAATAAAATGCAACTTTATAAATAATATTTAGAAATACTTTTATTAAAATTTAAAATTCTTATTATAATGGTTACACTTAAAATTAAATGAAAACTATATATAATAAATAAAATAAACTCAATCAGAAATAATTGTATAGCAAATGTGCCTGTAAAGTTGTAATAAAACTGCCAACTAGTACAGCCTATGCCATCTAGCGGATATTTCGGGTACCAACTCAAGTTCAATAATTAAACAAAAAGCAATGGAGTTAAAAAATATCTCCACAGTCTCTCATTAACCGTTAAAAATCTATAAATTTAATTAAAAATTGATTACAATTTCACACATTCGTTTTAAACAAACATTTTAATTTAAATTTTAAAAGTAATCTAATGTGAAGGACGAATGAGTTGATTTTTTACGTTAATATCAGGCTCGAATTTAGACAAAAACAGCAGTTCGGTAACATGTAAACGATTTCTGTTCTTAGGTAGCAGCGTTGCCCCAGCACAAAAATCCACGTTCACACAAATACGACGAAAGGGAATGCTATCAAAAAATCGTTGAACGAAATCGACCTTAATCCAGAGTACAGTTGCGGGATTGGTTTTTGTAGCCAAAATTTGATTTTAGTTTAAAATATTTAGATAAACACAAATCAGCCATTGCCACTTCAAACTGCTTCAACAACCCCAATTTTCTCTGGGCTCTTTACCGCCCTCCTGTAAACCTCCATCGCCCAAAAGGGGGAGTTATCGCCCACTTTAAATTTTAACTGACTATGCTTGGTACTATTTCCTTTTTAATATATTTTTGTTTATATAAATCTTCGCACATAATTGATTGTAATTCGCTTAAATAATTGATACAGTGTTCACTCTAGATTAAAGTACCACGAACTGTGGTAATCTTGGTAGATTGAAAATAGTCCTATAATTTTACGGTTGGATAATTTTTTATGGTTTGACTGTCAATTGGTTCTGTTTTGCATGGCTGACCAATGCTTTCCTTATCTCTTTTGGCCTTCCCATGCAACTCAACTGATATGAATCCGAGACTGTTTATTTTTTTTATTCTAAATTCATTTGAATATTTATTTTCTTGAATTGGAGAGGTATTTTTTTTTTTTGTAATAGCTAAGATACAAAAGATGGTCATAATAACTAAAACCTGCTGTGCAAGTCAATGAATTTAGTTGAATTTCTTATTCAAAACCTCTAATAATAGCTAATTTGATTATCCCTTTTTTTTGTTGACAGTGATATTCAAGCAGATGATGATAAGCGCTAAGAGCGATTTCCATGAAATGTTTAAGAAAACCTATGGCATAATCTATGAACAAAATTCCTATGTATTCACGGATTTATTTGAAGAACTGGAAAAGTACTATACTGGTGGCCAGGTAGATCTGACAGAAGCTATGGATAACTTTTTCGTTACACTCTATCAGAAGATGTTTACTGTTTTAAATGCACAATATCATTTCACCGATTGGTATGTTTACAATTATTCTTTTTCTTTTTTCATAACTAATTTTTTTGTTTTTTGTTTTAAATGACAAAGTCAAAATAAATACTGCAAATCACACTCTAGAGATGAAATGTCCAGCATTTCTTTCTGTCTAGTCTAGATTAGGAATTACTCTAGATTCATGGCTGTCTTGAAACCCTTAAGCTATCTCTGAAGAGGTGAAATTTATTGGCAACTTTTGTTGGCAGAGCCTCCGAATTACTCTAGACATCACTTTATTTGGCTTAAACTTTTTTTTTGTACTTAAAGAATCAAAGCTAGAGAGCTTCTAGCTCGATGACCAACACCAAATACAAATATTCCGATTCAGAATTCTTCCCAGCATTAACGTAGCCCTTCCTCCTCAAACATTTCGCCCAAAACGCCTAAATATACTCCCAAAATCCGAAGTATGAGTCATAACAATCCATACAATGTCGTCGTTTCCTATTCTACCGGATGAAACTATAGGCCCATGCTAAGCATGTGTTTTAAATAAATTACCTGTTTCTGGCCTTAGATTTCCACTTAAAACACACCCATTCTTTGATGGCTGTATTTACGAGGTAATTTGCCAAGTAGTTGAGTCCTGTGAAAGCTCCTTTGCACTTACGGTTTGGAAATCGCCCAGAAATGTAAGTGTAGTTGCAAAAATATTCATCTCCCTCGCTTATCTTCCTGCTACATATTCTTCTGACTATAACATGGTGTTTTTTTTTAAAAAAGTCTCTATTCTATAATATTTCACTTCTTAATATTGGAAAATATTCTGGCGTATTGACAATGAAAAGATACTCCATGCTTTTGAGTATCAGAAAATATTTGTTCAACAACTTTTTTCTAAAATCTTAAGATTCCAACGTGACTCGTATTGGAGTTCATCCAAATGCAAGTCCACGCCCATAACCTCCCCTTTGTTCAGTGCAGTAGAAAATATATATCCATTTTTTAACTAAACATTAAACGGTACTAAGTAAATTGTATAAATCTTTTTGATTTCTGTACAGGTATTTGCAGTGTGTCAGTGAGCGAATGAAAGAACTAAGACCATTTGGCGATGTACCGGCCAAACTTACAGCACAATTAAAAAGATCCTTTGTGGCTACAAGGACATTTTCTCAGGCGCTCATTATCTCTAGCAGTGTTGTCAATAATATGCAAAAGGTATATTTAATTTTTTTAAAAATCAGACTATTTATGTTTCATTCTCAAAATGTTTCAGTTATAAAAAAATATCATATTTAAATTTCAGCTTTCAATGACACCATCTTGCATCAGAGCTGTAGCCAAGATGACCCATTGCCCAGCTTGTAGTGGACTCAAAGAAATTAAACCTTGTTCTAATTATTGTTCGAACGTCATGAAAGGTTGTCTTGCCTACCATTCACAATTAGACAGCCATTGGAATACATTCATAGGTTTGTTTCTCTCTAGATTTCCGCAGAATAAATATTTGTGGGTAATAATTAAATATTATTTTAATTAATATTTATTTTTTTTTTTTATTTTTAGATGCTACAGATGAATTGATTGGACGATTGTTGGGTCCATTCAACATTGAAGTAGTTGTTGAGCCAATTAATATCAAAATCTCTGAGGCTATTATGAACTTCCAAGAAAATGCGCAGCAGGTTTCTCAAAGGGTAAGGTTATTTATTTTTTATTGTGCTTATAATCATAAGCAATTAAGAGTAAACTATAGGCTTTCACTCGCTGTCGGGTTTCCTACAAATACTATGCTGATGATGAAGGAGACTCCATTACATTCTGCAAGAGATTCCATCATCCTTAAAACGCTTGGAAGCTAGATTTCTTTCTAATTCATAGTACTGTCCGTAAAGAAAATGTACTATCCCCTGGAATCCTCCCTTTCTTCGCATTTGAAGAAGGTGCTGATGAGAGACCTCAATCGCACTGTAGGGGGAATAATAAATAGATCTATGATGTCTTTAAGCAAGATCCTCTAAATTCTTTTAGTGGCAATAGAACTGACTTAGTGGCCCCAGCTCCACTAACTAATATTTGGTGCAAATTTGTCACCGCCCATTTTATTCTGAAACTTCTTATGAAGTTCAGTTGCAAACTGATATAATGATTTTTTTTTTTTTAATTCTTGTAGGTATTCTCTGAATGTGGTAAAGTAGAATTGGGAAAAAGAAGAAGACGAAACACTGGTGAAATACCTTTTGAGACTTTGCACTTTAATAACAATAATCACAATAAAAATAATCGAAGACAGGGTAACCAACCTGACGGTTTGGAGAAAGTTATTCGTGAGACAAGATCTAGATTGAAGGATTCAAAACATTTCTGGCAGAAATTACCATATCATATGTGCGGTACTTCGGTTGCAGAACAGCAGGACAGTTGCTGGAATGGTGAGAAAAGAGATAAGTAAGTAATTTTCTGATGCACAGTTAATTTAGCCTTGTGTTATTATTATACCTTATCTGTAACTGAATGATGTACATTAGTATTAAGTTAACTTAGGTTTATGTTGATTATCTTTCGTAAGTATAAAGTTTTTTTGTTTGTTTATTCATCAGATATGAGCCAGCAGTTGTAGGCGATGGTATGTCGAATCAACAAAACAATCCAGAAGTTGTGGTGGATGTAAATAGGCCAAATAGTCTTGTTAATGAGCAGATATATGCTTTGAAAACTATTACAAGTAAACTAAAAAGTGCTTACAAAGGAATGGATGTAGAATGGATAGATACAGGTATTAGAATTTCGCAAAAAATTATTACACTTACAAGCATGCAAAAAATGAAGGTGAAAGTTATTATCTATAGTGAGTCTCACAGCAAGATTCGCCTTTTTCTTTAGTATTTCTAACCTCTTTGCACTCCATTACTTGCCACTCTCAATGAATTGTCACAATTCGAGAGACAATTAAGAGACACAGTCAATAATTACTTGCATCCTTCATGATTTATTAACATAATTAAATTCCAATATCAGAAAGTATATTGGGCTAATCCCATCCAATTTTCATTGTTGTTTTTCTATTCGTTTTCACAAAATGAATGTTAACGAAGTACATATTAAAAAGATACCTAGTTTTATTTTTCAATTTTCGCAGTAAAACAAATGTTAACGATGCACCTGATATACAGTGCCGAACAAAAGTCTGCATACACCTTGAAAATTTGTCTTTTATCTCAGTCGGAAAGGATATCTCGCGTGGCTTCTTTGAATAATGTTTGCAATGTTACGATATGAAAATCCTTGATTATTTAATTTAACTATTAATCTGCGTTCTGACACAGGAATTTCCTTTCTTTGGTGAACCATTTTAAATAATAATAAATTCTTAACTAACTCAGATCCTCCTATATTCACGTTTCAACTAAAACTAATAAATATGTAAATATTAAGATTTACCCTAACTAGTAAGTATTATTATAATAACATATTGAATTTATCAATTCTGTATGTGGACTTTTGTTCAGGCATGAACTCCGATCTTTTTATTTATATGCAATGGGAGATGGCAGAGGTATTTTCATCTCTCATATATATATTTAGTAACAATAGTTAAAAATGTTTAAATCACATTTTTTACTCTAATAATTCTTTATTTTGAAAATTCCCGAAATATTGTGGTGTATGTAGACTTTTGTTCGGCACTGTACGTATTTTCATGAAATATTAATTAGTTTTAATAATAAATATATCATTTTAATATATGCGTTTGCTTTAATAAACCCGGCGAGTTGCTAGTTTATCAATTACCAAAAAAGATCCGTAAAAGAATTTGTGTTAGATTACAACAAAAGTTTGTTACTTTACATTTTTTTTTTTTTTTAATTCTTCAATGCTTGCTTGGATTACCTTTAAAGAGTAACTATGGCCATTTGTCTTCTTTTCTGGTGAGCTCACACATTGGTTATCCCATATTTCAATTTTCCTTCTAGTTGTTCAAAGGAAGATAACGTTTTATCAGAACATTTTGGCCCTCACCTAAGTGAAGGTGGTGTAGCTGAAAAACTAAGTATTTATTTATTGTTTTTGTGGTCTTGTTTGCACATTAACCATTATTTTTTTATGAGGGCTGGTTAAAACCAACATATTGGTATGCGCAGCTACTATTGGCTTCTAATGTCTCAATTTACCAATATGTTAGTGGAAAAAAAACTAGCCCTATCTTTTCCCAATATACAATTTGAGGAATAGCACAGCCTCTTTCCCTTCTTTCTTCATCATTACTGCAACTCTTCTACTACATTCTGCTTCGTGAAAAACTAAGTAACATGTGAAATACTCGCAAGAACCATCTCATTTTCCCTTATTTACTTTATGAATTACATTTACTTTATTTAATTTTTTTTTTTTTTTTTATTTAAAACATTCTCAGAAGAGATGTTTGACTACGGCAGTGGATCAGGCTATGGATGGACAGAACTAGGATCTGGATTATCTCCACGAGGAGGTGAACCTGAAACCAGTGTACCAGAACAATCTAGTCCCGAACCACCAGCTAGCGCTAATGAAGAAGATAACCATCTATATCCAATTCCTGATTCACCAGTAAAATCAACCTATAATTCAAGCGAAGAAAATAATGGTACTGGTGCCGCCAATCAATTACCAAATAATAGATTGCTTATATCATTCCTAATACCATTAGTTATTGTTATGTGGTATGGTTCATTTTTTTCTGACTGCATCAAGTGACATTTTTTCGTTCTGTGGTCAAATTAAAAGTGCTTAGGATTGTAATAAAAATTTTTTCTGCTCTGCCGTAAGTATCTGTAAGTGAGTAAGCAATTTAATTAACTAACTGCAATTGTACATACTACTTCACAAATTCTTTTTATAAAAATGTGTTTAACAGCTTTAAAATAAACAAATCCTACGTTAATAATCATTTCAATGAAACTTTAAATAATGGTATGAGTTTTGTTTTTAATTTTATTAACTTAGATTTGTACTTTATTTATTTAAAGTAGAAATCTAATCGTGATAATTATGTGAAAAGTACCGTCCTTTGCTTGGTCCCTACAGCGGTGGATTTACAGATGTTTACTATGAAACTTTTTAAATGTCTTATTCTTCCAGATCATGCATTTCTGCTTGAAAAAATTATACTTGTACTCTCAGATACTTATGGCAGTACATTTTTATAAATAAAATACGAATAATTAGGAAAAAAAAGTAATGTAATAAAGTTATTGTAATTTATGTGAATTTTTCTTATTTTATTTTGTTTTTATTTTTTAATTAAGAATAATAAAACGCAATCAATATTTTTATATAGTGCACCTCTTTAAAGTAAGGCTGTGCTCGACCGAATGCATTTTTGGTCATTTTTACAGATATATTTATTGAATATAATTATAATTACCAGAGAAAATAAAAAATGAATATTTATAATTTTTCTTTCCTGTGGCTGTGCCAAAAAAAAAAAAGAAAAAAAATTAGAAATTTATTCTCTGGAAAAAGAAAATCTTTTCTAATTATTTAAATCTGTCTTTTTCTTTTCTTTTTCTATTAAATAATGACACAGAAATTATATCAACTTTGTAGATATTTCAATCAAAATAAGTAAATTGAAAAAATAAATTAGAAAAGATTATTATTTTGGACTGATGATCAAAGAGTAATGTAAAAATGGTAAATGTGGGGCATTAGGAAAAAAAATAATAATGAACTTGGTTTTAGAGAAATTTTCCTGCTGCCCAGATATCATAATATAATTATTGTTATTAATTGATAAAAGAAATACATATTTATTAAAAAGAAAGAAATAACTGTGGCCTTCAAAAAATCATATAGAATTATTAAGTGATTTTTTACATTTTCACTTTATTCTGTATTTGTGAGCTTAACAACAAAAAAGAACGCTATAGTCTATTAGAGCTCTCTTATTTTTCTCTCTCTCCTTCATTTCATCTAATTTAAGATATATTTTTCATTTTCTGATTATATCTAAACTCATTTTTTTAAAGGGAGTCTGTGCCCGTTTTGTTCATTTCAAAGTTATTGTGTATAATTTATTTACCTTGTCTATTCTTATTTATTTTACATCATGTTATTATCATATTATTTTTTGCAATGTATGTATTTTGTTTTGTTTTAATTAGCTTTGAAAACATAGGCATAGTCCACATGCGAAGTCTAAAACAACAGCTTATAAAATGTTATTCAAACTTAGCACTGTCTACGAATTCTGACTGTCTGGAAAATGTTTTTTTTTAGGGACTTGACTTTAGAATTGATCTGGGCGTTCTTATCTACATTTGTTTTCTGGAAAGCTAAATATTTCTCTAAGTAGAAATGTTCGTAGGTTCTTTGCCTTTTTCTAACATTTGATTGATTAAAGTTTGCCTGTTAATTTAATTGTTAGTAAACTGTCTCTTTATTGAATAGATTCAAAACTACGTTTCAAATCTGCCATGTCATTGATATTTCATTATTAAGAAAGAAAACGTGCTTACCATTTGTACTTATTTAATTATTTTACATCAGAAATAATGTCGATTTTGGTTTCTGTTAATGGGGTAACACTGGTACCAGGTGATTACCTACACTCTTCTCCCCCTTCCAATGCCTCTTCTAATTTGAAGAACACCTCCAGTTGAACAAAATAGGAAGGTTTCTAGTGAAGGTTAAGGGTTATTTTAAACGCTTTATGAGTGAAAGTCAACAACTCAATATAAACCGTATTTAACCTTTGTATAAAATGGCGTCAAATTGAAGCAAAACTTTTCTACTGTTCTCCTCTAACACCTAAGAGACTCGAGGATAGCCCCAGAAAAAAGAGGGAGCCAGCGATTAGAAGGTAATCATCTCCTAGTCCAGTACTTTCATCCTCTAACTCTACCCATTACAAGCTATTTTCTCCTTCAACTCCTAGTAAATAACGCAGATTCTCAAGGGAAGTTCACAAAAAAAGAGTGGAAATCAGGTGTTCAGTTGGTAAGAATCCTATATACTATATATCATACATCAAATATGTACATATCTATGTAAGTCAAAATTTAATTCAATCTACGAGTTATCTGATTTCTAATCTGAATAGTAAACCATTGAGAAATAATATAATGTTCACACTTGATTGGAGATATTTTCTAGAATTTCCAAACAGCATTTTCAAAATGATATTGATGGGCAACTTTACTAATTTTTCTTATTTTATTTGCATTATTTGGAAAATTAAATTAATGTCTGGAAATTTATAGCAAGCATTTTGTTTTTACTTCCTTTTACTATTTTTAAAATTCCAAAATTAATCTTCTCATTCAGTTACATATAAAAAAAGTTTTATTAAAGAAAAATTAGAATTGTAAATTTACGGAATGTAATTTTTCGAACAAATATTTTCTCTTCCTTATCCCTTTACAAAATAAAAATATCTGTTAAAAATAAATTTGATAAAATATAAACAAAAAAGAAAAGCGTTAGTAGATTAGTTTTTTTAGTAGGAAATAAGAGTATAATTTTGTAAAAATTTATTTTTTAATGTACACTATGCTTTACTATATTTTTTTTTTTAGAAAAGAGAGAAAAAAAAATGAAATGTTAAAAATTTGTCAAAGTATGGATGGATGATAGTAAAAATCTAAACAGAAATATTTTTTGGCTAGTCGTATTTATTTAATTAAATATTAATTAATTTAATATTAAAATGAAGTGATAAAATATTTAATATTAATAAGAAATTGTCGAGGAAGTACTGATTTTCAATAATTTATAATGGTTTATTAGTTACATCTTTCTTGTTTTTTTAACTCAATTTTTTTTTTTTTACAAAATACTTTATTTAATGTTATGATTTGTGTATGAACCATGTTGAAAATGAAGTCATTGTTTTATTACAAAGATAAATGTGTGCTGCAGGAACACTTTTTGACACATAGAAAAATATTTTTGTATAAATGCAACTGTTCTGAAACAGCTAAGGTAATAAATACATTGCACCAATCACTAATTAATCACTATGTCTGAATTATTATTTTTTATTTATTTATTTATTTATTTTTTTTTTGAAGTATACAGTAATTGTATTTTTTACTTAATTTCTTGTTCTAGAATTTAAAATTAAGAAAACAAAGAGATGGATGTAATTATAAAATTTGAATGTGTGATTTAATATAAAAGTAATTAATGATGATAAATTAACAATCAATAAAAAAAATAATAATTTTGTAAATAAGTCGATTTTTTTCTAGAAATTTTCTTTTATGACTTTATGTAAAGTAACATAAATTTTTACTTAAGTTTTTTTTTGTTTTTTTAAAATTAAAACCGCGAATTTGTAAATAGTTTTAACTATGTATATTTTACCATTATTTAATAACATAAAGGCTTTTGTTTTTTAAAATACTTGAACTTTCATTTTAATTTTGTTTCCTTGCCCATATCGTGATGGGGATCTAATTTTACATAGTTTCCACTTAATATTATTTACTATTTTTCTTTCTTTCTTTAAAGATGCCAAATTTGAATCACTCTCGCAACTTCCTCAAACCACTTTTATTTATTTATTTTATGCAATATAACTTCCTTTATATTTTACTTTTTACTACCATCATCGTTTACCGATCAATTTTTCTTCAGAATGTTTTTCAACAACATCTTGTACTGTAACCTGTAACCCTCAGTAAAGAAGTTCTTGTGCTGTATATTTTGTTCTTAAAGATATAACAGAAATGAAAAATTGATAATCCGGACAGTTCTTCTCTTCTTAATCGTTTAAAGTTCTTTTGGCAGTTCATTACTTTTCTGTCTTATGGCTTAAATTTATTCTGGTGAAACCTGCGCCTAAAGAATTTTTTTTTCGGACAGCAAACCTGCGCTTAAAGCACTAGCAGCTTGTAATGTAAGGCAATGTCATCCGTTGTTTAGGTATGAAGGATGTGTACATTAAGATAATTTTTCATCGATTATTTGATTTGAATATTTGTGTAAAAAGATTTCCAAACCAGAAATAATTTTCCAAAAAGCGAAATTAAAATAGTAAAAAAGACTTAAACATTTATATGAAAATAGTAAACGATAAATTTAATTCAAATAGTAGGTTTTCCTTCAAATCTTTTCTTTACAATTTAAACTCTAATGATAGAGCTCATATGATGTTTTATTAGGAGCTTTTTTCCACATGTTTTAACAAAAATCATGTACTAAAAAATAAATAGTATCTTTCCTAACGGAATTGACTTTTGGTTGGCAATTATTCAAATTCTAATTAATTACTGTAATTTTATCATATTATATTCTTAAAGATTTGGTGCATTAATAGGAGAAAAACTAATTTTGCTAGAATCATTGTCAAATTTCATATTTAAACAAAATATTTTTTGCGATAAACCCAACGTTCGGTTTTTCCTTTTTGGACAATATGTATAGGAAGCCAACAAATAAGTGCAATGTTGTTGTTACAGCAGAACTACACAATTTTGAAGATGAATTAAAAGATATATATCGCTGCTGTAATGGTAAAATATGGAAATGTGACAAAAATGATAATCGAAGCGGAGGCGATAGTGGCACACACTACTGTAAAGGATGTTCATGCTCCTGCCGGCTTGTTAAAGAATTGGAGAAGTACACATTTTTCTTGTGTCCTAAATTTATAAAATGGTCAAAACTTATAACACTTATAATTATAGCTTTCTTTATATACATTACCTACAGTTATCTACCATACAAACATTATCTTTCTGAAATTAGCGAAAAAGTAGGACTTCCTAATTTTTCTTGGGAATGGATTGGGCATTTTTTTAATATGTTTGATGCAGTTTTCAATTCATTCTTTTAAAAGTAATTATTATCAATAATGTTTAAAATAAATTATTTTCAATTTTTATAAATAAATATTTTCAAGCACTATTGAAATATTTTTTAATTATTGACGCTTAATTATAAAAAATATCTTATTGAGAGGTTGGGTTGAGTCACAAAGAAATAAATAAATGTAAAATTTTTTTTTATTTTTTCAACAACAAAAATATACTATCACGACTGATCACTAAAATATTGTGCACCAAATAAATATACTGTATGGTCCTATAAGTCAGTTTTCGGGACATATTTTTTGGGGTGTCACGAGGCTCAAACTTCTCAATTTATTCCAGTTACATTAGGAATACTTTAATCATGAAGTGCACCTTTATAAATTCCACAATATGTCCATAAAGCAATTTACATTCTGATGCAGATAACAATAAGCAGCACAGAATTCATTAATTTCTGAGACGGTAAGGCCAGGACTAGATTGTAGAGTTAGACTTGTTTACTGGAATGCTTAATCCCCGAAGTTAAGAAAAATGCAGAGAAACAATAGGAAGATCTTTGGAAATTCTACATTGGGTGGTTCCTTTGACCCATTGAGGAATGTACCCTTGGAAATAAAAGATGGATATATGTAGCTTCTAGTTAAACAGCCCTTTCTAAGGAAATACACTTTCCGATACTTAATTTTGCAAGATGATAAGGATCAGGCAGTGATTTGCTACACCGCATGCAACACTCTATAGAACCAATTTCCTTTCGACATATCACTTGATGTAAACATTTCTTTGATCCGCAGACGTCCAATGCACAGACATTGAGGACCCATTACCAAATACTACAAATGTTCAACCAATGTTCTTGAAACATATATAATTATAGAATGAGTAATTGATACTGTCATTTAACACTTCCGGTTATGTCATAATCACGCTTAATGTACCTTTTGTCTTAAGTCACGTTAAGTTCCTAACTTCAAGTGTAATTTAAACAAATCAAATACAAAGCTGTAACAATATCATTTACATAAATTCTTTTTTCTACATTTTTATATATTAATCAGTTATAAGCTTTTAAAATTACTATCACCCAGTACCTGTATATTATTTTATTTTATTGTAAATATAAAAAAATAAAATGTGTCAAATTCATTTCCTAATGCCCCTCAAACTGTCGATAACAGACAAGGTCACACAATTTTCACAGGTCATAAAATCAACTACTTAAAAATTAACTAAAATTCTTTTATTTAACAACATGTATAAATATATTTAAACAACCAATTCATAAAAACATTAAAATCGAACTGGACAATACCAAAACATTTTTTTCCTCGTTAAAACAAATACCTTTGTAATAAATAAGACCCATCAAGTTGGAATGTAACAAACTTAATATTGGTAGAAATATCTGACAGCTTTTAAAAATAATGTTGAGAAATTAGAAAATACTTCACTTTCTAATGAATACATACAATTAATTTTTAAATCAAATGTTTCTAGAACACTGAAAGATTGAACATATTGGAAAATAGGCAGTCTACGAAAAATTTTGTTCAGTCTTTTGAAAAATCCTTCCTAGATAGGTTGGCTCCTCTTTAGTAATGCAGGTAAGTTCTTTATTGCATTTTTTGTTTCGTTTTACAGTTTGATCAATTCTGTGTCTTTTTTTTTTTAATTATTTTTTAAAATTTCAAACTTAATATTCTTCAATTGCTTTAGGTCTTGTTTTGAGATAAACATAAACAACAATCAAAAGAAAAATTGCACCAACCGTTGGTAGAACAAGACTGAATATTTTTTTCTTATTTTCCACAAAATCTTTTTTGCGTTCTTTTTTCTGTTTATTGGTTTCTTTTACTTTTCCCTTTAATTGTCTCATGATGTATTTTATAAAACCTGTGACAAGATATCTAAACTTTATTAAGAAATAAATGATATCATAGAGAGGATATTTAAAAAAAAAAGTGTTTGATAAGAGTACTTACTACATCAATTTCGCGGGACGGCTAAGCAGTAACTGACTGAACGTTGATAAAAAAACTTTTACGTCAGAAATTCAGAAAAACACAAAATCGACACCTGCCACGTAGAAAACAATCTGATGTGACATATCATATGGCCATTGAGTCTTTCATTTAGAACCTCAAATAGGTTTTGTAACCTTTCTTCAGATTATAAAATTTTATTTT
Organism: Rhodnius prolixus; assembly: GCF_049639745.1. NCBI lineage: Eukaryota > Metazoa > Arthropoda > Insecta > Hemiptera > Reduviidae > Rhodnius > Rhodnius prolixus. Next base: position 3,088,764 of record NW_027411583.1, on the reverse strand, counting down.
AAAATAAATTTTGTGTAAAAATTCTATTAATCTTTTTGAAGTTTGATACACTCTTAGCGTATTAAATAATCTTCAACATGGTTGTTTATTTAAAATCAATTGAGTGGATTTCGTTTTTTCTAGGCATCAAGTGTGCATTGGATTGGGGTGTTGGAGCCACCACTTTCGTGGTTTGGTGAGCACGAGTGGTTATCATGTTGTGTACGGTGATATCAGTGAAGATATTGAACAAAATGTTGAAAAGTTTATCTTAAATGATGTGCAAATTAGTATTAAAGTAAATCGAGAATACGTGAGCTAATGGCCAATAGGTTTGTAATGTTTACTCTTAAATATTATTTTTAGATTTTATTTGAAGTTAAGTAAAGAGATATACTCTGAGTTAATTAATATTTTTCTTATGTTCTCTCTGCAGGAGGAACAGAAAAACCCATAACGTATTAAATAATGGGCCCTTTATCAAAAGAACTTAGTGGCCTAAAACAGTATGGCTTTCGTTCAAGTTCTGATTATAAGGAATTTATATGTGGATGGGGAGCTGCAGCAATAAACATTTTAGTTACATTTCCTCTAAATAAAGTTATATTCAGACAGGTATGTGTGCTTGTATACGTACTCATGATTGTGCAAACCTTATTATATAGTAAAAAGGTTTCTTCACAAAGGTTATAAAAGCTTTAACAAACATTAATTGATGATTGTAGATGGATGAATGAAAATAAATTTATTATCCTGGGACTATGTCCCCATAGAATAAGTACATGTACAATTGGAGGTCCTATTGATTTGGCCTGTGCTTTAGATATTTATAAACAAAAAATAAGCAAGTATTTACAAAAATAAGAAATAAAATTAAGGAAATAAATGCATTAAATTATAATTTCGGAGGAAGCTGAGTAGAAGAAATAATTGAACAGAAGAGATTTAAAGATGGAAAGGGTAGGAGTATGGCGGACAGATTATCGTAAGGAGTTTTTCAGAGAGGTAACGCGAACTAAGAAAGATTTGTCAATTTTTTTTTTAGATGCTGCACAACGTGAGCACAGTGGCTGCAGTAAAGCAGATAGCTGGTGAAGGTTTAATCCATTTATATAGAGGAGTACTACCACCTCTAATGCAGAAATCTGTCTCCGTTTCCATTATGTTTGGCATGTACGACAAGTGCAAAAAACCACTGGCTGAATCTAATATGCATCCATATTTAGTTAAAATTGTTGCTGCTATAACTGCGGGCACAATTGAATCTGTTCTTGTTCCTTTTGAACGCATACAAACTCTATTACAACATGAAAGGTATCATAAACATTTAATCAATATGAAAGATACTGTATCTTTTCTTTGGAAGAATCATGGTTTTACTGAGTTCTACAGAGGCTTAACACCAGTTTTAATGAGAAACGGTCCATCAAATGCATGTTTTTTTCTTTTGCGTGATGAGGCAATGCAGAGGTTTCCTGAGCCTACAACGATTCCGGGTCGTATGTTGAATCAGTTCGCAATTGGTGCAATGATAGGTGCTTTCTGTTCGACAACCTTCTATCCATGTAATGTGCTTAAAGTACATATGCAAAGGAAAATAGGTGGACCTTTTCAGAGTGTTCCATTTGCAATAAAAGAGATATATAAAGAAAGGGGAAGTGCCCGGGCGTTTTTTCGAGGAGTGCACCTCAATTACACTAGATCCTGCATCAGTTGGGGAGTGATTAATGTTGCATATGAAGGGTTGAAGAGAATACTGTGAAGTCATTAAAAATAACTTTTCACAAAAACATAAAATGAGTAGAAATTTCCTTATTGTTTCTTGAAAATCATTTCCGTCAAATGGAATTGATCTTTAAGGTGGAATCAAAGTTTATTTCGAAAGTACTAAACTGAATGCTTTTTATCCGAATTGTATGTAATATTTTAATTTGTAAATATAAAATTAAACGTGTTTTATTTTGTAAATATTAGTTGTTGAATTTTGACGCTATCATTAAAGAATAAATTCACGTTAACATTGATATTTTCTGAACGGATTTCTCGTGTTATGTTACAGTTATTGCGCTATTTATTTTTTTTTACTACGATTTAGAAATTTTATGATAATATTTAGTTGCTAAGTGTAAAGGACCATGATCAAGTATTGTCAGCTCAAAGCTATAACAAAAATAGTCTTTTTTAAGTTATAATTCGTGAGAGAACTCTTCATTGCAACCGGGTTAACTGTAATGATCTCAAGATAGTATTTATTTCAGCCTTCGTGTCATAATACATATATATTTTTCTTTTTCTTTAAACATAACGTTAAATATATTAAACACTAAATGTTAGCACAAAGTAATTGCGTATAACTAAATAATTGTGACAAATATCTGTAGTTGTATTGTAAAGAAATTATTTATTTTGCCAAGCAAATTGTAGAAAGAACATGTATCAATAATTATTACTATTAGAAACATTTCAATAAATATATTTGTAAATATACAAAAATATTTATTGAAAGTTTGTGTCCATATAACTTAGTTGAAAAAAAAAAACATTGGGAAAAGAACCAATACTGTGCATGTTAATTAGGAAAAATTAATAATAATTGTTATTAAAGGAATGATTTTTATTTCTTATGGCGTGCTTATTTTCAATTTTTTAAGCCGAATTTGCTGTAATTTGAACATTAAATGGAAAACACGGGGAACTTATAATGAGGACAAATTATACTATTATCCTAGTTTTGTTGGAAGAAAGCTAAATTTTCTGCAGCGAGCGTGAACGGTACTTTATTTTAAATCCACAGCTCCGTATTTTCGGCGTTGATAAAATAATTGATGATTGTATTGTTTATTTTATCAGTGTCTTAGGCGATGGCATTTCTTTCTTAATTTGTTAGATAAATTCATCTATTCGCTTTGCACTTGAACGTTGTAAAGTGTTCAGCACTGTCTCACTAGATTCACCATCTGCATACTAATGTACATAATGATTATCTTTCCAAAATTTTATCTGTATAGTCCTAATTTTTGTTAGCATTTTTAATTTTCCAACGCTATAAGAATTTATCTCAAAATATAAGTGAGAGGCAACAGATTTATTTTTTAGGGATCCTGTATGGCATAAAGATTTCCGACCTATTTGCTTGATCCATTTCATAAATAAATCAGCTTAAGATTTAGAATAGTTGGGTAAATCTAAATTAAAACGGTAAATTTTTAGAAAATCTCTGTTAGGTCATTTGAAAACTCATTTTTATTTTATTTTTTGAAATAGTTGAAACATTCATTTTGTATTTTCTTTAAATTATTGTTAATGTGAATTTTTATTTTAATACATTTATTCGTTCAGGATAATAGTTTTTTCTAACCGAGAAGTTACAGGGCCTCCTTAGTAACTTTTCCCATTAGTCGTAAACTAAACAAGCCTTCCCTTTTGAGTTCCTCCTCAAGCTTTAATTATCTTGGCCTGCGTTTACTCCTTCTGCCTTCTGGTTGCCATAAATCCATTTTTTGGCTACTCGGACTCCATTCTTTCCAGGTCTCCTAACCTTCCTGTTCTTCTTTTGTTTACCCTAGAAGCCAAAGCAGCTTCCTTTCAGCCTCTTTATCTTGTCTAATTACGTATTCTCCTCTTTTCTTCTCAGTATTTCCCTTGGGTGTTTAAATATCTTCCTGTATGCAGCTCTCACATGCATACGTGACTGTTAGTATAACTACCGTTCTGTAAAGAACGCATACTGCATCGGGAGCATTCTGTGAATTCAGAAGAATCTAAAAGAAATCTATTTACTGCCGCTATTTAGCTTTCATTAACCCCTTTCGAATTATTTATTACGTTATCAGCTTTCCTATAATTCGAAGGAGTTGAGTAAAGAGCAAGAAGCTCTATTAAATAAACATCTTCCTTCCACTAAATTGGTGGGTTCATGGTCCTCTTCTTTTACCTTGACTTGATTTATTAATCATCAGGCCCAACTTTCTGGTAGCATTTTTACATTGCTCTAATACTCGTAAAAAAAAAACTTTGCCCTCGTCAATGTCTTCAAAGCAACATCATCTGTGTACGCAAAATCAGGGAATTTTTATTGAAAATTATTTACATATGTTCAAAAAAATGGTCAGTTTTAAATTATTTGAAGCTATTTTTCTACCAGCTGTTAATTCATTTACTCCATTCTTCATTGTATAATAAAAGAACACCTGCAATCCTGTTTCAAAATCGGTCAAGTTATTGAATATTCTCTTTCAAAGTATGTGTTTAAAAGAAATACTTGGATGAATTTATTAACAATGAGTTTCTCTAGTAAGAAAAAAAAATTCAAGGGTTATTTGTCGGAAAAATATTTCACTTTTGTAGGAAATTGTTAAATTTTCAGTTTTGTTAGTAATTGTTATTGGGTGATTACATTCGCATTCACTTCTTACTTAATTGCTACGTTCGGATTTACCATTAAGATCAGTGCAATCAATACAATTGATAAGTTTGGTAGCCAGTACCGCAAAGAACAGAGATCATACTTTCTTAATTTTACTTAAATCTTTTATTCCATTTTAATTTTTTTTTTTTTTATGTTATTGATAAATTCACATGTTCATTAAATATTTTCTTTGAAGTTCATTGTTCCTTATTACGAAAACTTAGTAACTTAATTTAAAAAAAAAATAGCTATAATACCGTTAACATTTATAGAACGAATGTAATGTTCTTTTTAAAAAAAATACAGACAAACAAATCTGGATACAAAATTAAGCAATTCGTTAGCATTGAGGGATAGCGAACCTGTTTCACCTTATGTCTCAAGATCGATTTTAATTTTATCTTTATATTATGTGATGTTAATGTCTTTATAGTATTCCAATCCTTCAAAAGCAATGTTGATGTCCAACAATAATGTACGCTTGATCCAATGTATTGTTGGTGCACAACTAGGAAAAAAAAAATAATTGTCCTCTCTTGAAAAAGCATCCCCCATTTTTTCCATCTTAATTTGAAATTACTGGCAAAGCTAAATAAAAATAACCCTTCTAACCTCCTTTAATTCTTTATCCTCAAATTTATTAATTTTCATTCGGAATAATTCATTAGTTCATCGTCAGTTTTTATCATACCATTGAGTACATTAATATTTAGTTTCTGGATAGAGGAAAAAATTATTTAATAGAATTGAAGTATATTGAATAATATTTTGAAAATTCAGATAAACGTTATATACGATAGTTGGATGATTGTACGAAGGAGGTAATATTTGGCATTTAATATTATTGTGTATTTGTGAGCAAACAATTTATATTTATATTTCTATTTATAACATATCATTTAGCAATGTGTATTTCTTTTAGTTCTGACAGTTTGTAGAAGAAAAATGGCAGTTTAATTTCATTTAGATCGTTTAAAAACATTGAATATATCAAATATTTGTTTATTTCATTTAAATTTCGTCACGGTGAAACAGTTACTTTTTTCAACCAATATCCAATTGTTAAAAAGTACTGTTTTATATAATTTTAAATCACAAATTATCTTTAATTTGAAGAAAAACTGATGAAATTATTTTAATATTTCCATTTAGGTGCTTACAAAAGATTGTTGATATATTATCTCTTAATAGTTAATTTAAATCTTTTCTCTTAATTTTAATGCAAAATTGATTCTATTTTTGACACAATAAAGATTAAAAATAGATGTTAGGTTCGCAGTGTTCAATTGATCATCTATCTTCAGAGTTTGGGTTCATCAGGATCTACCTAGTACGGAGAATTTGACTTACTTTTTGAATTTTGTTCAGGAAAGAAGACTTGCTATCTGTGATGGATAAATTCAAGAAAGTAATTATTTCTTAACATTTTATGATTTTTGTCGTTTTTGCGGAATAATTGTAACCAATCGGTTCTCTAAACCTGCAAAGATACTGTGGTGTTAGTATTTTATATTTTCATATCTAGAAAACGTCGCATTTCGTTTTCAGGAAAACTTCTATTACTCATTATCAATAAATAAATTAGTGTTATCATGGACTTAGTTAAGTAGTTAGTTAAAAACTTGAGGCGGATCTTGATCCCAGTCACTACTGCTAAAAGAGGCTTATTGTGACGACTCTTTGAAGTTCTTCAAGTAGGAGGAACTTTACCTTTTCTTTAGGTCCAGAATTTTTCCTCCAGTCAGTCGTTTTTGCAGATTTTCTCCTTTGGTTTAAAAAGTGTCAGATGAATCACATCAAAAAGTTTTGCAATTGTAAGGCAATCAGACAGTTTACAAGAGATGTTTCCTTTTCTTTTTTGTCATTGACTACTATTGCTGGATCACAGCTGGGAGCACTCTCGGGAGAAGTTTTTTTGCGCCTAACAAATTCTTTACAAAATGTACAAGAACATACATTATATCCGCATTGGTACGCAGTCTAGTTGAATGTTCTATTTAAAATTAAGTAACAGGGCTTAAGTAAACTACCTTTCTAGGCCAAAGCTTCTAGAGCTGTATGTGGATCAGCTGCCTTATCTTAGTTAGTGCCCCATTCAGTCAGAATCGCCCAATATTGGAAATCCTAACGATTGCCCAAGATCATCGCTACATTGGCACAAATTTAGGGTTGCTTCCCGCCACTTTGATTAAAATTGTCTTGAGCAAATCTAAAAATTATTACCTTACCAATAGTAATAATAATAATGTGTCAAGTATCGATTTTAGTGTATACACATGTATTAGTATATTTATACATATACACAACTCAATAGTCGTGTGTGCAGCATTGAATGTCGGGCAAAGTAAAACCAAAAATAAATTTCCTGAGTAAGTGCAGAATAGTATTTAGTATAATCGTGCTTAGCATTTTTATTTCTGACCAGTTATTGAATTTTATTCATTATCAGAAGTTGATTGATTATTTAGGTTTAGAGAATTTGACTTCCACCCCAACATTTGCTAAATTTTTAAAGTGTAGTGAGCAAGTTTAATGTGTGACGGAAAAATTATTAGTGGAAATTAAATTCTTTACACTAAAATGATGGATCAACCTCTAAAGATCGATGAATATCAGAACTGGTCAAAAGTGTGAATTAAAAAAAGGGGAAAAAAAATGTATGTTTTGACGGATAAAGTCAATGAAATTTTCTAACTTTAAATAATTTCATTACAGAAGACTAGAAATTAATTTCAAAGTGTATTATTAAAACTGTCCGATTAATCTTCAAAATATTATTTGAAACGAGTAAAAGAAGGGTTAAGAGTGCTTTGTTGATTTGTGATGTTTCACAACCACTGAAATGTTTCTTCAGGTAATGATTGTAACAAATATTTTTATCAAAATATAGTAAGTTTTCATTAAGTAAAAATAAACATAGCAAATCGTAAGAGAAGCCGTAGCCAAGATAGAGCTGAGTAATTTTGTAAACATATCTTTATTACTTACTCTAAAAATCAATATTTTTTTAATCATAAAATTAATTTAATCTTTGCTAGTCACACTGCTTTTGCATTATCCCGAAGAACGTTATTATTAATTTGTAACTTTCAGTCTGTTTTATTCCACGCGATCGCAGGTCAATCTTTTCCATGTCGCTCCTCTTCATATTCTCTTCGAAATTAATATTTCCAGCAATTATTTAATCTTCCTCTTTTCTTTTTTCAATATATATTGAAGGATTCAATATAAACCCCAGAATACCCTATGATATGTTTTCTCGAAGCGGCAAATAGTAATAATTAGGAAAAATGTTCACAGCTAAGCACTCTAGCAGTTCCTGGCAAACCTGTTTTAATTGACTGGTAAATTCTTTCTAGCTTTAAATCTGGAATTTTCGATTTATGATTCTACTTCTAAAGTTAAGACTCTAAACTGATCATTAGTATAACTATCAACTTCTAATACTTTGCCAACCTTCGCTTCTTTAAAAGCATAAAGAATCTCACTTTCAGTACGCACTTAATATTTGACTCCTATTCAACTAACAAGTCATCGTGTTAAATTTGACCACCTTTTGAGTAATAGAGGTACTTAAAAAACTGCCTATTTCACTGGTTTTTTCCGTCACAAGATTCATGTTTGTAATTATTTTGTCTCTGGTTTCTATTTGCTGTTTTATCGAATTTTTTTAATGGTATTCCTGAAGAAAATTAATGTCTTCAATTTTTTTAATTGTAGACCATTTTTCCCCAATTCTCAATGATTAATTTCTATAATATGTGTATATATACTTTGGTTTTCTAATTTTTCTCTTTTTGATCAGTGATCCCTACACATATTTCTAGATAATTTTGTAAATAATCTAGGTAAATTTACATTAAAATTCTTGCAACTTCTAAATAAATCAAACACATACTACAATGCACATTATGACTATGTGAACCACATAAACAAGAATTTATATTTCTTTTAACCAATTTATTAACTTATTTTGAACAATTTAAACAAGTTTATTTTAATCATCACTTTGCGCATCCTCAAGTAAAGTTATAAAATGATATGCTTGTACTTTTTTTTTAAGTAAAAATACTTTTTTATTAGCTTAGCAAGTTGGAAACCTTACAGCATTTAAATGTTAAATATTTTTAAATACATAAGTTTTTACTAAGTGCAGAGCTTCTCCAATAAATCATTATTTCCAACAACTAATGGAAGTTTAGATATACTTTACTCTTAGAAGGTTTTAGAGTTTTTAAAATGGGAAGGGTCATGAAAGAAAGGAAAACGACATTGGAAAAAGACAAGTAAATCCCATGGTATCTTAATTTCTTTTCATTATAACTCGTTGAAGGAGTTGTCCTTAATTGAAGGGTCACTGATGAACATTGTCCGTTAACATTGTGTCCAGGTAAAGTGCCTATTCCGAGTTCTTCCATACATTAAAGTACATATCAAATAGAAAAAGAAAATGAAGTTCGACACATCAGGATGGACTTTCTCTTGCTACAATTCTTGGGTACAGATTCATTAGAATAAGCTCCCTGTACTTTTGAGGGAAACTTCCAGCCTGTCGTCTCAGCTTTCGTGTACACCCTGTAAAAGCAATTTTCTTTAAAAGAAGTCCAAACAAAAGCTGTACGTCTTACTTTTCTGTGTTTGAGTTGAGAAGTTGTGGGAACGTAACTTCCTTCTTTGATTTACACCTCTTATACTTAATTCCCTCTCTAGCCTTTTAAATGAAATCTAAGCTTAGTTTATGTTAGTGATAGAATCATAAGTTACCAAAAATGACGGGTGACCAATCCCAATCGCGGGGAAAACATTTCACATAAAGATAATTAGAGAATGTAATGTTAAAATTCTATGAATTTAAAAACGTGTTCATTGTTTTGAATACATAATATTTCAAGGTTATGTATTTGAAAGAATCGTTTTTTTCTTTTTTGTTGGAAGAAAAGTATATTTTAAAGGAATTGTTTATGATTCTAGCAAGACCAAGCGTCGAGAGAATTTAAAATTGCCTATTAATTTTTTTTTTTTTAATTACCTATTAAAAAATTTCACGAAAGCTACAAAAAGCAGCATTGTGCATCTAGGTCGTTTTTCGCCTTAAATTACAAACCGCTTACTCCGCTGTTCAATGTACTTCTCTTAATAAACGCTTATCTCCCCCCCTTGAACTTGACTCATTCAGTTCACAAGGAATACTGCTCTGGAAATTTTACTTCACGCCCAGCATCGCTAGTCACTCAAATCTTTCTCTTCGGGTACAGCTGGTTGGCCCAACTCTTAGTCCATTCTTTTTGTTTGTTTGACTTACAAAAATCAATCCAGTTTTCATTACAATTAGATGCTGCGAAAATCTCGTGGGTTTTAAAGAAGAGTTTTACAAGTCGCTTAACCCTCAGATCAATTTTGTAAAATAATTTGTTCATACTTGGTGACCTTAGTTCATATATTTGTGAGTGAAACACAAAATCGAATTTTTGTACGATTGCAATAGATCCTCTTAAGAGGGATAAGAGAAAGTAGAACGAACTACAGATACCTTGGCTATATGGTATTTCAACTCCTAAAAGTAATCCCACAGTATTGCTTTAACCGATTATATTCAGATAATTAATTAGATAAATTCATTATACGGCATCAGATATGTGAAACAATATTATTTCAATAATCTAATAATTGGACAGGGTTATTAGTTTATTTTATATTTTTTAATGACGTTATCACGAATTATATAATTTTGATTAGGATCAAGTTTGTTTTGAACTGATGATTTGGCCCGCACTTCTGCATTATGTAGTCTCTTTTAGATGTATTAAGTTTTCTGTGCACTCCTAATATTTGCAATTTATCATGTTTAAACAATTTATTCTTCGTTAAAAACTGCTAAATGTTGAAATTTGCTACAATTTTTGTAAACAAATTTCTTGTACAGTAAAAATGTTTAGTGACAATAAAATAGTGCAAAAGATGGGCCTACTGCTTGTTTTAAGTAGGTTAGTTATTTAAAAAAAAAAAAAAATCAGGGAATAAATATGTATATATTGGGTCTTAAAGTTAGTTTCTAAAATAGTTAGTTTTGATTGGATCTGTGTTAGATATGTAATTTTAAATGAAATAAGATAGTAAAAAAAAATATATATAATGACGTATATAATTAAAGAAATAACTAAGATAATGTACGCCATAATTACGTAAAATGTTTTATCTAGCATTTGGGTTATTAGTAATAAATATTTTGATATTTGTGTAGATGATCAGAAGAAATTTATTTACCATATCTGTTGTTATCACGATGTTGTTAATGTTACTGCTATGCTCAAATTTAGATAAATAATTTATTTGTTTTTTAATTGTAAAAAAAAATAAAATCATTTAGGGGTGTAGCCTATAAGATTGCCTCAATGTTTTACTCATAGCTTTTCGAGGTTTACGAACTTGTACTTAAAATAACATGGCGTCTGAAAAATTAGAATGAACGTTTTTTCTTTTTTTCTTTTTATAAATAAAAACTCAATTTTTATTTCTTAAAAAAAAATATTCCTATAATATAATGTAGCTCTCTGTGTTTCATGGACTGCCGTAAAAATACTCGTCAAAACCAAGTCTAAAGAACTGGTGGGTGAACAATTTGTTCAATAGGGTCTAATTTCTTAATTTTGTCTTCAGTCTGAGGTAGGTGAGTTAAAGAAAGTTACGCTTATGTACAAAATTTGTTTGAAGAAAAGGTCGGAATTTGTGAATAGTCCAACAACAAAAATTCGTCGTACTGGGTAACTCCATAGTTATTGATAATTGCTAAACATCGTCTTTTCTTTTAGTTGCTTTTTTTGTATCAACCAAATATGCCATTCTACTAGACTACCTACCTCTGGATTTCGACTGTGGATTACAGCACTAATATTTTTTTAGAAGCTGTAGTCTTGTACTACTTGTAGGGCATCTTATCGTAAGCTGAATGTTTAAAAAAGTAAAATCATGTAAAAATAGAAAAATAAACAGGAGAAATGCTCTTCTTCTTTTTTTGTAATTTAGGAACTAAATAAGTAAAGTTTGAATGAAGTCTAAAAACGTGTTAATTTAGATTATAACCTAAAGCTTTTTCGCTATAATAAGTTATTTGCATTTTTATAGCTATACCCTTACAAACAATTAATTGATAAGTAATTTTGACTTAAATTGGAATCAGACATAAGTAGTAGTAAAAGAAAAGCATATGTTTTAGTTAAAATAAAGTGATTCCAATAAAATTAGCTTTTTTTTTTATAGTTTGTAATTAACACTAAATGCAAATTTAAAAAAAACTGCAACGAATTATTGTAACCGCATTTAACCAACAAAAAATAATTTTATTTCTATGTTAGATTAAAAAATAATAATGATACAAAAAAAAAAAGTGCCTGGAATAATAGACATTCACAAAAAGCCGTGGAAAATTAAATGTAATACATAATTTTCCTGTTCCAAAATGCAGAATAAAGAGCCAAAGATAATTCGAAATAGTTGCAGCTTAATATCCTTTAGTTTATTTCATAAATTTAAGGAAAAGAGGCATCGCTCAAATTCCAAGAGAAAGAGAATACAATTTAAACGACATTGAGGAAAGAAATATAAAGAAGGTATGATTTTATAATTTTATTATTAAGAAAATTAAATGTTTTGTACATATTTATAAAATTAAAAAAAAATATTGTGTTAAAGTTTTATAAAAATCACAATATTTACAGGAATTATATTTACAAAAGTTAGTTTTTTACTCTTTGATTCGTTGCCAGAGATTAAGAAAGTACTTTTTTTTATCTTGCGATTTGTTTTAGTTTTATGGAATATTTACATTTTGACCGTTTGAAACTCAATGAATGCTATGAATCAAAATCTTAACGAAACAATCTTTTAAACTAATATATACAATTAAATATTATACATTTTTCACTAATTGTTTACTAATTGAAAGCATTTATCGTAATTAAGCAAGACTTTTGTTATTTTTTACACGACTTGCAATTATTACTATATGAACAAATTTTTAACAAAAAGAAAAAGATCACAGTTATCACATTATATAAGTTCAAAAACCAGTAAGATCAATGAGACATCAGTCAAAAATATACTGTTAGATTCATATTTTCATTTGTTTTTATGTCTCCAATCGGTGTAACGCTGACATCAGGGTCGATTTCCGTCTATAAAGAGAAAAAAAATACAAGCATTAATAATAATTTCATTGGAATTTATTCATCATAGCATGAATTTAATGCTTTCATTCAGAACAATTTAGAATTTTAAGGTTTATGTCTATGGGCCAAGCATTGTGCCGCTGGTTATGTTCTAATGTCCCCGGACACCCAGACAAGAAGAGGAATTTCTAAATAAGATCAAGATATCGAAAAAGATTCGTTTACCAAAATATAGTGTACCCACTTTACTACTGCTGTTAGGTGAATCGCTTTCATCATCCCAACTGAGTTTCTTCACTGTCCTAGGAATAGAACCTGCTGGCCAGACTCTATTGGTCATCATGGGTGAATCTACGTTTCCTCCAGTATTTGTTTCAAAATTTGTTTTATTATGGACTGTAGAGTGAGGTACTTGTGGCGGTGACGGTGCGGTGGTTTTTTTCCCTGGAGAAGCTTGCGGCAACCGACCATTAGCATTTCGTGACATTATGCCTGAAACAGATTTAAGAATTTAGCACATTTGTGTACTAAAACATGCTTCACATTATAGCAATAACAAACTAACTTTTTACTGTCGCTGTGTATTGGGAAGTTCCATTCACTGTTGGTTGTAGAACGCTGCCATTTATATTCGCTGTGAATATTGGATTATCAACTTTTCCATTCTTGTCCCTTCCACTGCCGAAAGTCATATTTTCATTTCTCAAAGAAATATTGTCACTTCTTGTGCCAATGCCACCATTTAAATTATTATTTTCATTGTGCAATCCAGACATTAATGTATTACCTACAGTATGTCCACTCAATGACATATTATCATTATGAGAAATTGGTGGTATCTTCTCTGATTCAATGGTATTCATGGCTTGCGATGTAGAAGACAGTTGATTTTTCGTTTTAGGCTGTCTACTGTAATTGAAGCATAATCATAGTCTGGCATTACTGAACATTAAATAAGATTGAAACTATTTTTGATATATGTACGTACTGTTTATGAATATAAATTATCAGAATGACAATTATTAATGCCAACAATCCAAGAGTGACACCAAATCCAGCGATGACTAATATGTTCTGAGGAATGCCACTCTTCCACACTATAGCTTCAGGTAGGTGAATTATCACAGGGACCGATGCCTGTAATTAAAAAAAACAAAAAACCCTTAAATTAATGTTCTAACTACTTAATATTTGATTATGGTTTTGGTTCCAATGCTGGACAGTGTCTGTGATTCTATGATCAATTCTGATTGTGATTCTGGTGTGACAGAAGTGTATGAAAGTGAAAATCAAAAATAATAAATCTTTCTCAGAAGATAAATGAAAACTCAAATTATAGAAACCAGACATTCTCTCAATGGAGGACTAATTAATTGCGATTAATTTTGATTGCAATGATGTATAAAATTAGATTGATAAGGAATATTGAAGCATGTTATTCGAAAATTTGCACATGTGATTAGTAAACGGTAAACGATACATCTTGCTTTTTTGCTTAACAAGAATTGTGGGAGTATCGTTTTCGATATTGCCTTTGCACCGGAAATCCAAGATTTGTAATCTCTTTTGTTCGAATAAATGTTTTTTAGAATATTCAAACACTAGTATGTAAACGATGTATCGCAAGAAGGTCAAATGTTATATACGTCAACATCTGAGATCATTGGCGCCCGGAGCTTTTATCTGAGCTCAGCTGGTCTCCGGATAGTGTTCCATCGTTACATTCAGAGAACTGTAAGAAGCTCCTAGATAGAGAAAGTCTAAGGGCCAGTAGCTGATTCGAACCCAAAACCTACGGGTGGGAATCCAGTTCGCCAACCACCGATTCAATTATTGCCATGGAATTCAAATGCAGTCTACTCTTTTAATTTTATAATTTTTCTATTTTCAGATCTGGCCCTTTATTGTACCATGATTGTTAACATAGCTCTGTTGATGATCGCTAAGTTATTAAAACATTTTGGGGAAATAAACCTCTCTTAATAAACATCCTAATAAGGCCGGCCATTAGACTATATTTAAAATAATTGTACAAATTAAAATTTTTAAAAGATGATTCAATGGTGTTTCTAGCAGTTAAATTTATTATCACATTATTTGTGATATTTGTCTATTCAAAGTAATTTCGGGAACTTACTTGTTTTGGGCCTAATTTTAGGTAAGTCTAATGTTTTACCTGTCTTGGAGGAATTCCAGTATCTATAGCTATTGCTACTAAATGTACAGTACTACTATTCAAAGCGGATAGATCTGCAGTTCTGATTACACCATCTTCATCGATACTGAACATTCTGAAATAGATTTTGTTATAAGTTCATATAGTAATTATATTTTTAATTGTTAGATTACATGTAATAGTTTTGAAGTGCGCTGAAGTAAATCTAAAGTAGTTTTTCATTCTGTGTTAAAACATATCCTATATATAAAAGGAGGATTTGCCCTACATTATAAAGAAAATTTGGGAATTTTATCTTTTATAGAAAAAGAGAAAAAAATTGTCAAAGTTGGGTGTTTTTCAACGTTACGCTTTTTCGTGCAGTTTTTGATGATCAACCCTTATACAACTGTCCTACCGGACAGTTTTAATTTGTTTAATGAGAGCTATTATTATTAATTTGTTTAATGAAATCTTTTTATGATACGATGATTCCCAAGATAATTCATAAATATAAAATCTTTTCCTACGCTTCATTTTAAGCTACGCTGCTTAATTTGTTTTAATAGCCGCTAGAGCGCTCGCCAATCTCGATTTAACCTCCGCGTGATGGAAAATGGTCTAACACTAAATGATAATATTATTTAAATTGAAACTTTCAAGCGCAAATTATGCGAACAAAAACCAACCTTGCAGCTGTTCCTTGTAGGCTTAAAGTGATTTTATCACCTCGATCGCCATCAGCTGCTTCAACCATTCCAACAGCAACTCCATCGCCGAGATTATCATTGGCAGGTATTTCAGAAACAAAGAATTCATATTGTGGAAACCTGAATCGTGGATCCCAATCATTAACATTCAAGACTGTTATGTTAATAGAAGCACTAGCATTCTGAAAACAAGTAAGTATTAATTTGTAGCTAAAGAAATAAGATATCAATTATTCGTGAATTACATTTCGACATACCATAACACCATCAGTCGCATAAACTTGAAAGAGGTATTTATCTTCAGTTTCGTAATCTAAATGGTTTTTCAGAATAATATCACCTGTTGATATAACTGAGAACATGTCCGTGTGATTGTCCAACCAATAACGCAATCGCTAAAAACGATGTTTTTTATTGTTCAAACGTGAATAGTTACAATTTTTTGGTTGTAAACAAAGAAGTATGATATTAATACCTTATCCCTATGTCTGTTAGTGATGACAGTAAGCAGTACACTGTTCAATGGTACATTTTCTAGTACGCCGGCAACATAATGACTCTGAAGAAATTGGAGCTCCTTTAGAGAAGTACCTGGTCTGCTAAGAGTTAAAGTTGCCAACGCATATCGATCGCGATTATCACTCTGCGTTGCCTGTACAAAGAATAAAATAGATAAATATTGACTTTAATTAAAAATAAAAACACGTTTGTTTGTATCCAGTGAATATACTGTACCTTAACGACTAGTGTTACTGGCTGCAATAGTTCATCGTCAGGAATCCGTTTCTTAACTATTACAGCGCCCGTAACTTGGTCTATCTCAAAGTATTTGTAATCAGAGCCCCCTAAAAAGCAACAAGGATTAACTTAAAACGAAAATACCTTTTACTGGGAACTAGTGTGTTTGTTTAAAGTCGATATATTCCATTTTTGTATTCTATGGTTTTAATAAAATCATAAATCTGCATAAATTAAGCACTTTTACCGGAATTGAATGAATAAAAGATTGGTGATTTTATTCCAAGGTCTTGATCGAAGGCAGTAATTTCTCTTGGTAGAATCCTTAATCTTGTACCCTGTAACAGTACCGTGGTTTTAAATAGAAATTCAATAATATGATACTGTTTTTAAGAGTGCATTTAGAAAGAGATGGATTAATTTGTATACTCTCTCTTTTGGAAATTTAATTCGATAACGAAATGAAATCAAACAATGTCGACAATGTGCGTTACAATTTACAGATATGCCATTTCTAAAAATAATTCCTAATTTGCTAACATTTCATTCGTCTTCGCCAAATCTTCCAACAACTTTCTTCTCGATTTTTTTTTTTTTTTGCTTGTATTGAAACCGTACAAAGCTCTTTGTCTATATTACTATAAATATTTATTTTTATGGCCGAAACACTTAAATCCTCGGATAACAAGGCTCAGGAAGATCATTTTTCCTCACCCAACTCTATATCCTCATTTTGGACTCTTCTCCTAGAAGAAGCTAAAACTTCTCTGGTGTATTGTATCGTGGGTTACCAGTTTACTACTGGACTTTTTCGAGCGCGCGTAGCGAGAATCGCTAAAGACGAAAGACGGTATTTGCTCTTCTTGGTTTGGTGAAGCTCAACAGGAAGAAATTAAACATTCCAACCAACAAGTTCTTGGATTATTTTCGTGTCTACGTGTTATCTCTTTGAGGCAAAATCTAATCTACGTTTTGTGTGAAACGTCATTTAGTTTTCTATTCTAACGAATTTCTTTCTAGTAACTGCTCATAGTATAAGTGAAATATTCACCTGTACAAATTTATGCTAAGTGAAATAAAATATGTATCATTAAAATAAACTTACCTGGACAGCATGATCAGGTAATATAGCAGAGTATCTCTCGTCTAGGAATCTTGGATTCTGATCATCAGCGTCAATTACATTCACATATAATAAAGTGTCCGTATACTGTGGAGGATTTCCTTGATCCTAAATAATATAACAGTAATTATTCTTAATAAAATCAGCGAGTATGAGAAGTAATTGAACTTTTTTGTTGTGGAAATTGATTAAAACCAAGTACCTGAGCTCTAATTGTTAAAGTAAAGTTGGGAAGAGTTTCAAAATCCAAAGGTTTCCTTAGGACCAGTGTGCCCTCCAGTCCATTTATAAAAACGAAATGGTCCTAAAAATTAATTTATTTTTAACATTATTAAAATAATAATTCTAATAAGATACTATTATCTATTTAAGTTTAAACTTAATATGTATATGTATATGTATGTAGATGATATATGTATACAATATATCATCGTCGTTATTTTTATTTAATTACCATTTTCTCTCGGTCTGTTCTTTAGAAGATGGGAACTGTAAGACGTGCGAAATTTATGATGTTTATGCATGTTTCGAGGACCACCAAAACCGATAAAACTGTTTTTAGAGCATAGTTTATTTCGCGCGAGTGGGTACGTGGAAATAAAATATTTCAAAAATGGAAGATCGCACAAATCAGTAAAGTTCATATTGTTTATTTATAAGTTTATATTATAAGTTCATAACTTACAGAATTTGGTGCTGGCAACACCGTATATTGCACAGTGGAGAAAGGTCCTTGCTGGTCCTTATCTCTTGCCCTGACTCCTTGTAGTACTCGAGTTCCGACCACTGTAACCTGAAATTATGTTTGAATTACATTTAATCAACTGAATAATATTTAAAGAATTAATCTATTATTCATTATATTATCTACCTCAGAAATGTTAAGTATGTATGGACCATTTTCAAATTGGGGTGCATTATCATTCACATCCATTACTCGAATGTTCACCGGTATTTTGATCTGTAAATAAAAGCCTTCGTACAATTTGATTTAAAACCTAATAAAGATTATATCAATGGCTGTTTAACACTGGCTCATATTTTCTAGATTATCAATGAAATCGAGCTGGGCAAATAATGACAAATATCAAAACTGAAACTGAACATAAATTACTTACGGGATCTGTGGATCCTTTTGGAGTACAAAGAATGTGAATATACACGGACGAAATTCCAACTTCACCCTGAAATATAAAGTAAACTTAACGACGTAAGTATATATCTCATTTTAAATATGTTTATGTACATAACTAAGATGCGTCAGCATTTAAGGTCAATTTGCGCCTGAAGTCTTTCACTGCTTGCCACTTTCCATTAAATGTTAGTGAGCTGCAGATAAAATTTCCTAAATTGTTTAAACGCGGGACCACCGGCTTTCTAGTCCTCCGCGCTACCACAACTGTGTTAATCCTTTCCCTATCTTATACTTTCTATATTGCTACATTAAAAAAAAAAAACTTCATACTTCTTTATCTAATTTTTTAACAAGTGTAAGATTCTTGGTGCCTGGCTCTATCAGCACTGGGCTGTCCAGTTCTTCAAGCCTTAGTTCTATATTACCCCTCGGTCCAGCATCTCCATGAATCCTTAAAGTTCCTGTAATTCAGAAATATATGTATATAAAAATACCTCTTCATTGCTACATTTTAGTACTATACTTCGTTTGTATTCAAATCTTACCTATTAAGGATCCTAAAGGTAAGTCTTCACTCGCGAAAAAGTTTTCTCCTGAACTACCATTTTCTAGGTAACATCTATTGTCAAGACCTGGAACCGAGAGAGAAAATAAAGGAATTTAGAAGATTTTTTTTATTAATAAGCTGCAAGGTACTATCTTCTAAAAATTATATTTAAAAAAATCCAATCAAATATTGACTTAGAAACCTTGAGATATTTAAAATATTTGGTTGTGAAAAATTATTTTAATAATTTAATTATTGTGTCTTATTTAGTGTTATGTTAGTTTAGTAGAACGTTGACATTTCAGCGGACTTATTAATGTAGAGATTGAAATATTAAAGCTTGCATGTTTTTTATTCTTAAAAACAACTATTTTGTAGTAACACATATGCTAACAGAAGGGGCTGAGGAGTTTATTTGATTTTGTAGCAGTACAATGAAGGTAATTAATAGAATTGTGCAAGGTTTGCACAATTCTATTGTGTAACGCTGGTTTATTCGAATTTTCTAAACTCGGTGGATCATTCACTGACTTCGATGAGAGTACCCAGTGAGTATGGCTGTATCCTGTTCACCCAAGATGGTGGCTTCAAGGATAGGTTTGTATTAAGTCTGCAGATAGATGGTCGTCTGGAGGGAGCAGATCGTAATTCTACCAATCATGATTACTTTCAGCCTTTACCTGATGAGTTCATCTATAAGAGAAGATTAAACTAATACAAAAAAAAAAAACAAGTAATGTACCTCTCAGCTCATGTCTGCAATTTGTATTACTTCTAAGCGTACGCTTAGAAATGACTAAGTGAACTAAAAACAATTGGTTTTTAGATCCCTCCGTTTTGTTGAATAACATTTATGAAGAGTTTTGAAGATCCTACAAACTAGAAACGAAAGATGAGACCTTGACCGACAAGAAAAGAGCCAGACACCATACCCATATCCCCGAAAGCATAAGGCCTAAACAACGCGTTCGTGGTACTGCCAGCATGTATGAATAAGGATTATAACTTCTACGATGACAAATTTGCTCGTGACAGTGATTCCTAAACACATCCTAATTTAAGTTGAAAATGTGTAAAAATCCTTGCATTGTTTAGACATCGTCAACCTGTCATAAGAAACGATCAACAATAATTAAGATTAAAATTTTAAATTGGGAATAACTAAAACTCCACTCGACCGTAATTCTGAAATGTAACTTTATTCTTGATTTTACGATTCTCTACCATATAGTGGGTTTTTTTTTTCAACAACCAGTTATCCCTGGGGGGATTCCTCTTGCTACGTCAAAAATGAGGTATGCGGTAATAGGAATGTAGCTTCGACAGAAATGAGGTATGATGTAATGAGAACGCGTTAGTATTAAAATTGATTCTGTACTAAAATACTTCGCGAGAATGTGAATCAAGATACACAGCCTTATTTATAAATATGTTCAGCACATTGATTTATGAATGAAAAGATACGTATTTGCATCCTTTTCTGATACTGTTACAACTAATTAATGCAGCTCAGATAAGTTGCTTACTTCTATTAAATACTTTAGTGTTTTTAATAGCAGATAAGTAATAAATCCGTATAAATTGTGAAATTAATTTGACCTTTTAAAGAAACTACTGGTAGTTTTGAAAAGCTGGCCACTTTTTCTATACTAAACGCTATGTACTTATCGCATATTATAGGCGTGATATCCCTCGACTCGTATTACCTTCCCATACTACATTTATAAAATATAATTACAAATCTCCTCTATACTGAAATTACGTTCAGTAGTTAGCAAATATGGGAAAAATGAGTTAAATAATATTTTTATAGAAAGAATGTTGCTTTTTAACCAGATTGAATTTCTCTCTTCTCACACTTCTACGTATACTTGGAGATTTCTAAGATAACATAATTTGTAAGGGACACGACTTATTACTAAGAAATTTAGGTATGGATAATTTAGGTTGCTAAAGAAGACTCAGTATTTTAATTTATGGTCTAGCTTTGTGTCCAACACTTAATTTGTAACTTGTTTTGTTTTTAGTTGGGTAAGTAAACAAATGAAGACTTTGTCATAAAGATATATTAAAAGGTCGCAATGCTTTAATCCTCTCAAAGTAAAATTGCTATTTTTATTTATTTCAGCCCATTTGTGTGCGGATCCTTCCCAGTGGACCATATGTTCTTTTTGTTGTAGATATCGTCCATCCATTGACAGAAAATATGTTATTTTTACTGTGAAAAAATTAAAAATTTAACTTGAGATTTTGACTATTCCTCATTTTTCTTTTCTTTTTTTTTTAATCGATTTCTAACAAGTCTTATGTTTCCAGATAATAAGGTGACAAATAGAGCATATTGAAGTACTTTGGCTGCCTTATGGTCTTTATATCCATGTAAACTAGAATCTAGACGCTACAGAAAATAATAGGCTAGAATTTGTAAGTGACTATTTTATATATTGAAATAATTATTAAGTTTTACTTCTTTATGTTTGGAAGTGGCTTGCAAAGAGCCTGAAGTATTGGCTCCTTTATTCAAGCCAATTAGATTCATAGCTTCGTTTGTAGCAGCGCAATGGCAATCATAATTTTTAGGAAATAATTTTATTTAAAAACAAAAAAATATTATTACGGCTATGGAAGCAGATTTTATGGATTTATTTAAAACTATTCCGTAAAATAGTACTTCAGGATACATTTTATTCACATTTAAGGATTAGGCGCAGTAAACAGAATATATTTAGTAAAAAAAAAACTATCCTTAGATATGTCCCAAATCAGAATCATAACCTGGTCTACCCGTGGTAATATTTTGGAGTTTTTCTTCTCCTAGACAGATAGGTTTCACTTCAAATAGCCTTGTAAGATCTATTCTCGCAGGATGCAGTTTAACGTCTTGCACAGGACTTTACAGAATCGAAAAAAGTAAAATTTCCACAGTATCCGAAGACTTTTTTTTTTTTACGCGGCTGTTTGTTGAAATTTTACATGCATAAAGGTTTAAATAAACTTATTCTACACTATACACAACAAAAGTTAAAGTATATTTGCCATAATTTTCTTAAATCTCTCTTAGTAAAGAAACAGCAGGTGCACTGCTTGTGGTAAAACACGTCAGGGGGAGTTCGTGTGCACTGACCGTAATTCCTATTAATTCTTTCTTGGTTGTGAGATGAGAATGTTGTTTCTAAAGCGCGCTAATCGTCGAACCCTCCATCAAGTTACCGCCCTATCTTTTACTCTTCAAAAACGACGATTCAAAACATTTCTCAAACTGTTCTTGTTCATAATTACTCCAACACTTGCATTAATAAGTAAGTTTGTTCCCGATATATTGCTCAATTCTGGGCTTATTTTTTTTTTTTGCGAATCTAATATATGTGGTCCATTTTTTAATAACAAAGTTATTGGAGTTAGTAGATTTAATTATTATTCTTGATAAATGTTTAAGTTATATTTAAAAGGTTGCAGGTTGTAACAGACCAATGTTTTTCTCTTGCAATTGTGGAAGATTTCTACATTTCCTTTATATCAATTGAGCTCAGATTTTTTTTTTTTTTTCTTCTTTTGAATTAGCAAAACTACAGTTTTCGTAGTATAGCTCTCCGCTATTTACATTCCTGTCACTCGGATAGTTGCTTAGATCCATTGAGATTATTTAGTAAGGCTAGTTCATCTGTGAAAGGACGAAAAACATTCCGACATTTGGTGAAATCACTACACGAATAAAACTTGGAACTACTAGCTAACAGATCGCAGGTCCTAATACTTTTTAAATACAATAAGTGACTGCATTATATTTGGGCTGAGAGAGCTGAGGTAAGCTGTAGATCTAACTCTCCTGATCCAATTAATAGCTGCCTTCTACTTCATAAAGCCATTATCTTTTTTTTATAAAAGAATTCCTTCGCTACCATTTTAAAAAGCTATATTGTCAGTTAATTATTTGTGAATCATGTTGTAGGTTAGTAGATTACACTAAAATGTTTGTTGAATTGTTAGTATAGTTTCCTTTGGAATGAGTAATAAGTTGAGCGCTTGGCTGGCAGTGCATGCCGTCTTCCTTCCGCTTTGATGGGGCTTATTCAACGTTGTCGGCACCACGGCTTCCAAATTTATTAAGTACGTCAATTCAATCTTGCTAACTAGCAACATTGGAAGTCTTGTACAAGGTTTTCTTTTTTCGAGACCAAAATACAGAAGTAGATGCACATTCGTGTTATTCGTATTACTTATTTTACTACTTTAACTTCTTCTTTACTTCTTAAACGTTTTGCCCTGAAATTATTCGAAATCTCTAAAGAATATCTATAAATCTAATAGCATAATATAACAGACGAATAGATCTAATAAATACTAATAGATGAGGATGTTTAACAAGGCAAAATCGTAAGTTCACTTTTTTCACTAATACAGCAAAGTAGGAGAGGGAGCACGATGTTATATACTCGGTAGTTTCTCTTTGATTAATTATATAGTGTGTACGGTAGTTGAATCACAGACACTTTCCCGCAATCGTGACAAGGTCAATAGAATCACGATATTCATTTAGTACAGTAGACCTAGAAGGCTGGAGTAGTTTTTATATTTTATGAAAGAGTGGTGTGTGTGTAATATTATCGCGGAGAGACCTGCTGTATGAATAACGATGGCGGCCATATCGTGAGGGTGGAGATATTGTAAGAATTACTTTCACAACTCGAGGACGATATTATAATTGTATGAATGGAGCTGGTTCGTGGCGATCAAATTTTTTTTTTTTTTTAAATCAGCATCTTATATTTCCGTTTTATTGTTGCTGCAATATGTTTTGTGAGGATTTTTAACGAAAAGAGTTGTTGACTTCCGAAAGAAAAAAAAATTGCATTTAACGTTATATAAAACTTTTTATTATATTTTCACTTCAATTGTGACCTTTTGGCCATTCTGCATCTTGCAACTCAATGTTGTTTGTTTTGCAAAGTAAATACCAAAATCTAATGTACTATCTTATAATGTAGTTTTCATGGTTCAAAATAAATTTTTATTTTAATATTATTTAATTTAACATAATCGCGTTCAATTTTTTGTCTCGTTTTTTACTACTTGAGAAAAATTGAGGCCCTTTTTCAAATAAAACCTAATATTACCAAAAATTGTTTTGAAAAATGAAAACAAAATCAACAATAAGTAATCGTTTTTTAAAAAAACTAATTAATTGACAAAGTTTGGAGAACTCGGCTAGTACACAGCTGGTTGTAGGCTGAATAGCTTTCCAAAACTCTTAACCTCTTAGACCAAAATGATCAACTGTTGTTTCCTTAAATATCAATGTTCTTTCATAGAATGTAAGCCCCTGAAAAGACAGCATGTGATGAGTAAAGTTTGTAGGTGGTTCACTAACCCCATTAGTTGGACACGTAAAGTATCTCTGCATGTCCTAAATGTTCTTTGTGTCGTAGGAATCAGTAAAGTGTTTATTGTTATTGGACGCCAAAATCACTAGAAGAATTGGCAATTCCTCCTACAAAATAAATTCTTCAGTTGAGAGGCCCATACGTTTCAAGTGTTGTTTTTTTCAGTTTGCAGTGGCTCGTCAATAGATCTTCGATCATATTAATGGTCTCCCGACTTTGTAGAAGAAATACTTCTGTAAAGTTTCATGGCTAATAATGAACTTAGACTTTCGCCTAGACGAAATAACGAAATGGCATCTACAAACCATTACTGTGACTAATTGTGTTTCCACACTTTGTTAGACGCACTACTGTGGCATCACAACTCTCGAATTGAAAATTCTTCTCTTATTAGTTGAGAAGTGTCAGTAGCAGCTAGCCCAGTTTTATGAACTATGGCCAGCTTTTCTATTTTTGTCGAGATATCGTGCCTCGAATTAGGGCTATACATCCTCTGATACCTCCTTTTTCTTTCTTGGAGCCTTCCGAGAACTTCAGAGAGTCTTAAGCACTAAGTAATTGCTTAACCATTAATGACAGAAAATTATTAGTATTATTTTTTTTCTTAAAAAGACAATGTTGCTTAAATTATTTTTCAAACATATTCTCAGAAACAATCTTATTAGGAAAGTGATTGTGTTGTGAAAGAAATAGTTTTAAAAACAAAAAGTAATAATACGTTTACTTTTCAAACTAACCACCCCTAAAGTCTAGGTGCGCCACTTGTACCTGGAATATTAAATATTCTACATTGCGCCATGGACTTCTTAAAGTTATATCCATTGAAGCTTCAACAAAGTTACTAAATTAGTACACTCTCATACACTCTTAACGACATTCTAAATGTTAATTACATTGCGTTTCTCATGCATAGAGTTCAAATGTAATTGCAAATCTGTTTGAAGCAATATAAATGTTATGTAAAGAATTAGAGAAAACAGCTTGAGTTCAAAAGCTTTTAATACTTTAAATGCCCAGTTTATTTATAAAAACAAGGTTATATTAAGGTACATTATTAAATGTCTAATATCTAAACATGACATACTAAGTATAATTTTTATTTAAACTGTCATTTCCAGGCCTTACTTCTGGGATTACTTTTCTTTCTTTTTTTAACAGGACTCCAGGACTTCCTTAATTTATATTTATCTGCCTTTCACTCTCTTCCAATTAAAAGAAATAGTAGTAGTTGTCCGGGAGTTCAAGTTCCACATTAAGATCTCCATATTACGATTTTAATAAAAGGCTCGTCAATAAATGAGGTAACTACCGTCCGGAGTGTGCTGCCGGTTCTCTAGACTAGAATCCAGATTGTAGCTGATAAAACCATTCACTTTCTGGACTTAGCAACTTTTGAGGTTGGTTTCTGTTAAACATTATGTATTGCGAATCCAATCAATCAATAAAATCAATTTCCTGCGAAAACGTTTCAAATAAAAGTATCAAAACATTTTTGTCTGTAGTAAAATTGAAAGAAATTTGTTTATGGAACCTCAAAATATGTTTTTCAGTGTAAGCTCAATTTCGAAAATTGACCCATTCGCAATATTCACAGAAAAAAATTCGTAAAAAAAGCAACTAAGTGGTGAAATTATATCGTATACAATATATTGAGGGAGCGGAATTATTATTTACTTATATTATTATATATGTATAATTACAACGAATTTTACAATAGTATAGGTTGTATTTTTCATTTTTATGTAAAACCAAAAGTAAAAATTAGCCAACAATAACTTTTATCTAAATAAGCGTAGGTGGTCTGACAAGATAATTGGATTTCTCTTTTGGGCATTGTACAAAAGTTAACTGAGTGCGTAGCCTGTCTGCTAGCCCTAAGGGCATTCGTGTCTTAACATTTGCATTTCACTGATTCTTGTTTAAATGATTCTTTCATTTATTTTCTCTCTCCTTCACTGTCTCTTTCTCACTCGTTCTTCTACTCTTCTCTCACAAGTTTTCATCAACAATCTAGGTATAAGTCCGACATCGCTTTTTGCAATCTTCTTTTAGACTTTTTTATTACATTTTCGAAAAACAGGAGGTTATGAAAAGAAAAATTATGTCATACTTTGTTTATAACTTAAGAGAAATTTATTACTTTAAACTTTTTTTTTTGCTATTACTTAACTAAGTTTGCTTTCATTTATGTTATTTAATTATAACAGGAAATTATGTGTTGAAGTAATGCGACAAGGAAGTGTTTGGCATTGATTTTAATTTTTAGCCTCTTACATTCGGTAGCCCTGAGCTATTACAAAGTTCAGCAGACATTTCTCTCTTTTGACACTTTAATACGCATGTGATTGTTTAAAAGTTTGAATTTGTATTTGTGTACGTGCTGCGTGCACATACTAATGGGTGATTTTATTATTTTGACATCTTGCATGGATGACTGGTAACAAGTCTTCAAGATCACTTGAATTCCGGAGAACCATACACACATTACTACACATCATCACCTCATTTAAAGTTTGTCATGCTAAGTAAAGCCTATTCTATCCTACCTCCCCTTTAGAGGTATATTATTTGCTTTTACTCCTAGTAAGCAAGCAGAGTATCACTGAGAATTGAATATGTTAAAATTTAGAATTTGAACATTATAAATAACGTACATTGATTTCTAGGTAATGACCTAGTGAAACAACTTATTGTTTTTTGTTATCTACTTTATTTTATGTCCCCACAATTAGTGATCTTAAAAATCTAAATGTAAATAATTTCTTTGATTTTAATTCTAGTGTGAAGTATAACTTTTGATGCCTGTCAGACATTCAATCCAGCTTCCTGAATAAGCCTCTGAAAATTGAAAGTAAACGGTCTTTAAAAGTGTAGACTTATGAAAACAATAATTGGCACGATACGTCTCGATAATAAAAGGTAATTGTATTAAATATGTATCTTATAATATTAACATATTCTTCATTAAAAATAAAGCGAACAGCAACAAGCTTTATGATTTAGGCCAAAATATTGATGATATCAAAAGCGACAATAGAATAAAAACAAACAAATAGAGTGAGTTTGAAATTACTATAACTTTTCATTTAAGAGATTTTCAGTTCATTTATAGAGGCTACTCAAACACATAAGCGTGGCATGTGTTATTTTGTTCATACTAATGACTTGACCCATACTATTGTTTGAAAAACAAAACATATTTTCGCTAAAAACTCAATTTTGAAAGGTTGGTTCATCACTAAAGTAACATTTCTCTCTCTTTATAAAAAATAAATGTGATAAATGTGGTATACAACTTAGTATACAGATCAATTGTTACAACTTTTTGAGGAAGAATCATTACTAGAAAGTAATGAACTGTTCCTCTATTCGAACAGTTAATATAATTTTGTTTCTCTAAACAGAATTCATCTGAAAAGAAAATATTAAAGTCAAACTGAGGTTGTAAATATAAGATGTATATCTCCGTTATAACGGAAAGCTTTTATAATTGATTCGGATTCACTTGATAGTCTTCACTAACCTATTCAGTCTCGCTACCAGAAGTTACTGCATGTACCGTTTTATTACCAAGATGCTTTCAACGGTAAAAAATTATGCTTAATTTAGTTATGGAGAACCATACTATATTTTAATAAGTACAATACATTACAATTTGAATGCTACCTATAATCTAGTGTTAGAATTGAAAAAATTCGTTTTTTAAACATAAATTATAACTTCTTTATAAAGAAAACAAAGTTCATATCATACAGTATTACCTCATACCTTTATTAGTATACAAAACTTGAAATAGAAAAATAACACTAGTCCTTAACTTTTTTAAATATTCATACCTAAAAAAGGCAACACAAACTTATAAGTTGATGTACTATGTTGATAATATTGCATTCTAGAATGTACACATGGGCTATAGAACGTGTCTGTATTTAATGTTCGATAATACTTCATGCTGGGCGGTGCAGCTTCTCTCTCCACTAGTTTTATCATTTATGTGTTCCTTATAAAACACATCTTCTGTACAGACGATTTTCATATTGACTGTTAATTCTTTCTGAAAAGTTAAGTACAGTTAACATGTAAGTTTACATGTTAAACTTTAAATTAATTTAATTTAATGTAGTCAAAGTAATTAAAGCTGGTAATCACAGCAGCAAAGATAACGGAAAATGGTTAATTCATCTTCGAAGTATTAAGATTACTGTCTTTCTCCCGAAATACATCACTGACTGTATCAGTCATAATAAATTAATGAAGTTACGTTTTTAATTCTGTAAAAATTCTCTTCTAGATTTTATCTAGTTATTTCTGTTTAGACAGATATCTGTCCAAACCTATCTATCTGAAACGACATAGTGCCAAAACAGAATACAAAATTTGAACTGTGATTATAGTTTTAATATTCTTTACACTCCATCTCTTAAGAGTTCTTTTATGTATATTGCTACATCATTTTCCAAAAATATTAAGCAGCAATTTTTTTATTTATATATTTTAATTGAAATACGAGTATAAAATATCGTATAATTTCAATTTTTCAATTTAATTGTCAAAATCTGAGTCCATTGGCGCCCGGAGCTTTTTCCATTGAACTGCCTGCTGGTTTCCCGGATATTGTTATTACACTTTTCCATCACCGGGCAGTAAGCTATAAGAGGTTTCTAAGAAGAGGAAAATCGAAGGACTAGCAAGCTGGTTTTAAATCATTAAGCAGCATAGTCGAATATAATTTCTTATAATTAAAATTTTCCTTTTTTATTATTTCGTCACTTTGAAGAAAAAAAAAGTCAGTACTCAATAATTATAATTTAAAATTGTATCCTTGAAGGTAATGGTCCTTTCTTGATACATTTGTCTCTATGATTTAAAATGAACAAAATGATAATGTAATGATAACTGATGTTTTTCGTGTTACAATTATCACAATTATAGGGCGGCGACTGCTTATTTTTACATTAGTATTTTGAATTTCAATTCGGGCCAAGGTTTTTTTTTTAATTTGAGAATCAATGAATGCGAACTATTTTTTATAAAATTTTATTGGTTGAAATGATTGTTTATATTTACAACATTTTTTTCTGTTTGTATAATTTTTACAAATCATCATCCTATTCATTCTTAAAAGTGTAAATGCTTGAATTTTAGGTCGAAGTATTTGGCGATGTCTTGAATCAGCACTGGACGCTGGTTTAGTCCAGTCGCTAGACTCCTCGAGGAGATCAACTATTCGACTCCAGCGATCAGCTCTTAATTTTTCTTGCTAGGAGTCTCTTACAGTTCACTCTCCGGTGATGGACATTGTAAAGCTATAACTATGTCCGGAGGTCGGCAGTGTGCTGAAACTCTGAGCCCCAATGACTTCAGTTGTCGACGCGCCTTTAATTAAGAAAGAAAAATTGCTAGTCAATAAAATCCTAAATCACGAAATTTTCCACAAAGGAGTTAAGATAATAATTTATTAGTTCTTAATAAACTGAAAAAAATGAGTAGAAATTCAGATCAATAATTTCCCAAAATAATTTTCAAAATTTTAATTAGAGGAGCTGTTTCTTGTATTTATTTATTTCAGAAGTTCATAGATAGCGTTGCAGTGACCATATGTTTACTAATTAATGGAGGCCTTCATAATGGAGTGAAGGTAATTTCCATTTCCCAAATGAAAAAAGAAAGTCCCCTAATAATCATTTATTTATAGTATCAAGACTCAAAATTATGGAATTAAAGCAGTGAGAATTTAAAGTTGAATATGAATATTTAAAACAGTGAGTTCTTTGACTTAAAGGTTCTCAAATAATAATGTATGGTAAGAATACACATTGGCTAATTGAACTATCATATCTCTTTTATCTTGCATTTATTTTAGTAATTGATTAATTTGATGTAAATGAACGTGTCATCTTTTCGTTTTTTTGAATTAAAAATTTTTAAATGCTGTACGCTTTTATGACTAATCTTTGAATTTTAATTTCAAAATGAAATCATATGAATTCTTTTATGCTTAAATTTAATAGTGAATAATTTTAGTATATACTTGAATACAAACTGAGAGTTTTGAAATGACTCGGCAACAGCATTCTTTATGGAATAGTTTCCGAATCCCGAATAATAGAATTGGGGTGTTGCGAATGCCCGATTCACTTTAGGCACAAATGTTCATTGATTAGTTACGGAACTATTATATTCAAAACTGCGAAAAGAACTTTATTTTTTATGTGTTTTCTTCAGTCTGGACTGTTGATTTTTTTAGTCCGTATATAAGCACGTGACCAACAACCATTTAGTTTTGTACGTGTGCTTGAAAAATGTTATAGTATATTGATTTTTGTTAAGAATACATGTATAAATGATAAGGTTGCATTCATGAGGTAAGATTTTTTTATTGAAAGTATGGTATGAACTCTCGCAAAACTTTTCTCTTTCTGCTAAAATCGTATATTTATATTAAATTTGTACTAACTTTTTGAATAAAGCGGTAATGGTGCAAAAATTTATACATTCAGTATTCTGATGTCCAAAATGATATAGATATCTGGCCTCAAAAACAAGAATGCCGGACAGTTGCATTACAGATTGACTTCAAGTTTGGCATTTATAAGCAGCTTTAAAGTATTTGTACTTATTCATGAATATCAGCGTAAACTACACTAAATAGGTATTTTAAACGAATTCTTATTGATGTATTCCACAGAGAAATCACTAGCATTAGTTTTCAAGAAAATTGGTTTTGAGGTTGAAATTGATACAGCTTGGTGATTAATCAGTAAACTATTGCTATCAATTTCGGAAGTGCAGTGAATAGTTAGCAGAGTTAATAAACAGGATTGAACGGATTACTATATTAAAATTGCAGTTTTGAGGAGGCTAAACTTTTTTTATCATCATCTCTAAAATAAACGTAGTACGTAAAAATTATTTAAATCAAGTGTTGGTTTGTGAGAAATGTTAATGTTTTGTTCCCAATTTACTTTTTATTTACATTTGTTTTTACTCCTTTAAAGAGATATTTTAAAAATGATTAATGAGATTATTTATAACTTAAGTTAAACAATAATATTCTACTGTCTTATAATAATGTCTAAATTTCAAGGGTCTTTCCCCGTCCACATTTCATCATAAAAAAAGTTTCCGGCCTTATGTTGTAATTATACTCTTTTACATAATACATCCTATTGAGAAAACGCAAATATTTTACGCAATTTTATTTTCTTTTTTTCTATTAGCTCTTCATTATTCTACTTACAATTTAATCATTGTGTATGTTCATTATTTTGATTAAGAAAGTTTTGATTCTAAAACAGTATCTATGAAAATCTTCCGTCTGTCTGAATATTCAGTAGAAATATAAGAAGCTTTGTTTTTGTTTATTAATATTATATATGTAAACCTTTACATTACTAGAATCCGATTCGTATTTACAGTTATTTGGTTCCTTATTACTTCCGATAAACTAGAGATGTCGACGCCCCAAGTAGAAGGACTGTCACAGTTATTGAAATTTTTCTTACGAAGCAAAAAATCTGACATGAAAAACTTAAAATTTTCTCTTACTTTAATTTCCACATTTCTGATGACCAGTTTTCTTAAATCTCTGGAATTTTAGTACTTCTACCATTAGACATAATTAATTTTGTGAGTGAATATTGTACAGAAATGTTTAAATGATATTAATTCTTTGAAACCAACTTTCAGAGAGTATTGCGTGCTGAAGATGTAATTAAAAGTGCTGGGATTTGCTTAGAACCGTGAAGAAGGGAATACCTCTGAATTTCGATTTCGCTTGTAGTTTAATAATTAGAAGCTTTAGT
This sequence comes from Rhodnius prolixus, assembly GCF_049639745.1. Classification (NCBI taxonomy): domain Eukaryota; kingdom Metazoa; phylum Arthropoda; class Insecta; order Hemiptera; family Reduviidae; genus Rhodnius; species Rhodnius prolixus. The sequence goes on along the minus strand of NW_027411583.1, from coordinate 3,056,618 downwards.
TATAACACGCACTGGTAATTTTCTGATGATAAAACATCTTAGAAAATGAACAAAGATGATATAATGAAAAAAAAGAAACAATGGTATATTCATAATAATCATCAGTAGGTACAGATAGATGTCAGTACAATGAACGGACATTACCTAACATTTGGCGACAGAAGCGTTGCTACTAGCACTTGATATTCCTCTCTTTTTCACTGACATCATTCTTGTTTTCTACATTAACTATTAATCAGCAGTAAAGAAATTATTAATAATGAAGCACTCTTGATCTGATTAATAAAATCTTTTTCTTGTTAACTGTTAAATCAGATAATCTGATCGTAATAAGTTATAATCAAATATCACGATTTCCAATGATCTGACCTATTAATTAATAGATATTTAGTTTTGGTTTGGAAACATGGGATGGAGAATAAATTGTAAACTTGTATGTGTGTTTAAGGTGGAGGACGACTGGATGCTGTGAAAGAACCACGAGATGCTGGAGTACAGTGGGTCAGGGAGGGCACGATCGCCCCTCTAACCATCCTGAGCTCACTGGTAGAGCATATTTGTTCACCGCCACGCCCGCGATGCCTTCCGATGTGTAGAAAGTTCGCTCTTATACTGGATTGTAAGATTGATTTTTGCGCAATTATTTCACAATATTTCGTGATGAAGTTGCTTAGTTACAACTGTAAAACCAAAGAAATTTGTTACATGAAATTGTTTTATTTTATTGTTTATTTTTGTCGTCAAATTCATTTTTTTTTTTTTGATAATATATATCCACAACAAAAATCATTCTTCAATCGACAATGAACTTAGTTCTTTAAATTTGACTGATAACCTAACTTAATATAATAGTTAATAATAAATTAATATAAAAACCAGTCATTTATTTTATTTTTTGGAATGTGTTTCGGAAACAATTATTATACTAGGATTCTGGAAAATCACGCTGATCCCTGATCTTATTCAGTCTCCATTTGGTAAGTTTAGTAAAAATAGGTAAATGGGAGGAAAAAGTTTACGTTTAACTCAGTCACGCAAGATATGTTAGTGACAAGAATAATTTCACTACTGGTATTTTTATGCCAAAAATTTTAATAAATTTAGCTCTTGCTTAACAATAATTAAATTAAATTTCATTGAATTTGAACAATGTACCAATAATCAGGCTGCATCCCACTATATTTCGTGTATAATAATAATTTAGGATTGGCATGAAATATGGAGTTTTATTCGTGCTTTTTGGTCGGCGCGTGCCTCTTTGTTGTTGCAACATTTATTTTTTTGTCTTATGGGGTAGGTTAGTTACGTTGACTAACTTCGTTTTTTCATTTTTGTTTGTTTGTGATCATTTTATCATTTACAAGTGCCGATCGTCTTAAAGTGTGCTAAGCTTATTTGTTTTGGCAGTAATAACAGCTTTTACTTTAATTATTCTTTAATTGAAATTCCACGCTTTCTTCCAGAAAACTCATATTTAATAAATTACTCAGCAGTTAATTAGGAAGACAGTGCATCTTGCAATATATATTTTCTTTGAGAGGAACTGTAATGAAAAATAAACTTGCATTTATTTATTTTATTTTTTTAGGAATCGGACTTTCTGCGGCATTGATGATATTTATCTTCTGATTCTTAATTGAAAGGTTTATGGAACGAATTAACTAAGAACCTCGTCCGGTGGCTTGGAAGCATCTAGTATGCTTCTTAAAATTCACTTTCCGTTAAGCAGTCCTCCAGCAGGGTATGTTTAAGTTTCCTCTAACTCATCAAAGTATCTATAACGCAATTAAATTTTCTGCATTATTTTCAGTTTAAAGAGTGGTTTAATTAATTTAAAAAAAGTTGGTTTGCAGATATAATTAGAATGTTTTTTTTTAATTATTATTAATATGATGATACAATGTTAAGGAATAAAAAAAGTAATTCAATAAAGGAAAGGATTATATAAATTTGATGGGTATTATTTTGTAATCAATTATATAATCTTAAACAATTGTCCACATTGATTTCAGAAGCCGGAAACGACGCATCATTGCGTAAGACAGAAGAGGTAAAATTTTACATTTCACTGCCTAGGTATTTGGAACAATTACCAGCTGATGACACTTCAGTTTGTCATACCTACATACCTTCGTAGGTTTCTGGTACAATTACGGCAGCAAGTCTTCATGTAGCCTACATAGTGGGGCAGTGTACAAGATTGTATTGCATAACGAACACAATACACTACCAGAACCGCCGATCTATATCAACTTTGAAGTACGATGCCAGGTAACATGACCTTTCTCTTTCTCTTCAATGAGACACCAACTGTAAATGTTGTTTGTGAATATATACAAACAGATAATCATCTGACCAACCACCAGTTATCTATCTAAATTGCTTGTGCTTTTGCAGCGAAATTCGAAAGATACATACTTAAGACTAAATTACGCTTCAATTGTAATATCGCCCTAGGAATTTTCTTGTACATATTTTATTTTAGAATAGAAATATATTCTCTAGTTGTAATAGAGGTGTGCGGTAATTGCAGTTTGGGTTGTCTTGGACTTTTATTTCCGTATAACGTAATAGGCATTAGCCCTCTGGCATTCTGAGAGTTGTTCATACTTGGATGATCATTTTAAAAGGAATTTAATGATTGAATTTATTTTTGCTGATAATTCCTTGCTTTCTATGTTAGATGAGTGATTCCAGACGAATTCGATGATAAATTTAGGTTAAAACCGTAAGAGCCATTCTCAGCCTTAAAACAAGCTCCTCATTTTCTCTATTAAATTGTCTATTTTGTTCTATTTAATTTATCTATTTCGTAGATAAATCTTGATCCAATGATCGACCTCCAAGTCCTCGAGATTTGGTCTAGATGACTAGTCCTCAGCATCTTAGGCCTCAAATTAATAGTGTTAACTTCTTTACCTGCATCACAATAGCAGTGGATGCTCCAAATGATTTAAGTCCATCAACAACTGAAAGAAAAATTTTCAATCATTGTAAATTATGAGCTCATTGTACCACAGAAATTTCCTTTTTTTAATATTCAGTAACTACAACACCCTATCCTATTTTTAAAGACCAAGTCCTTTGAATTCAGAGCTTAGGTTTATAGGGCCAATGGACTAGTATGGTTAATAGGATAAAATATTCTCTGTTCATTAACATTGTGTGACATTTTCGATATGACATCTGTCAAACTAGTGCACTTATTCAGTTTAATGACGTCCTTATGTTTGTCCCAAGTCAGCTCCTAAACTTAAAGCAAACAAACATTTGTTCAGAAATGTCCACAATTCTTTTTTGTTAAATTCGATCGCATATCTAGTTTTAAAAGAATGGTTAAATTTATCAGCTGAAGTAACCATATCTTTCGTTACACCATATAGTAAACATAATTCATTTAAAGGAAGACCAATTTGTTATGGGTATCAACATAAGACAGGTAAATAGATTGCTTTGGCTTGTTTAAAATGTAACTTACAGTTTCTTCTAATGTATATTGATGTTTATAGTATAATTAGTCATTGAAATAATTTGTCTTTAAGTATATCGCTAGAGAGCGAGTTAACATACCATGAATTTCTGTGCTCAGATCGTGATTTCATTATTGCTCTATTATAGTTAATGTTTGATGAAAAGGAAATGACAGTTTAAAATTGGTCAAAAAAAGAGTACAAGGCGTCTGGTTTTGTTATCGAGTTGTAAATCGCCTACAAAATGCACACTGCACAGTGAAGTGAAAAAACAAAAACGCCAAAGGTTGATATAATGATTAAAAACGACTGTTCATATAAGTGATAGCTTCGTGATAGTTATATTTTCCAAGCTGCAATGAACTTCTTCACGTGATGTTTACTTCTTCCCTTCTGAGTGTCAGCTAGCCTATCAGTTACCTCTCAGCTCACTGTGGTCTGCGTGACCATTGCGAAAACTCCAAGTTACATTCATATGCGATCATTTTTTTTTTTTTATTATATAACTTAAGAATGATTTTTATCATTGACTCTGTTTGTACGTATTAAATCTATCAGTTGTAATACAAACATACATAAGCGTGTAGATACAAAAAATAAAAATGGTTGTCTCGTTTGTAAACTATTGCAAGTACTAAGTGTTGACCTTTAGAGAACGTTTGCTTTCTCTTTATATACTACTAGGAAAATTTACGAACGATTAATGAAGCACTAGTCCCCTTCTTGTAGGTTATTTTGGTTTAGCAATCAAGTAAACATTTTAAATAGAATTTATTTTAAACCATTGTAAAGGTACGTTTTTAAACTAGAGGAAATATTGCCTTAAGTTTGAAAATTTGGACAACATAACATTTGGTTTGAATGAAACGTATGTAGCATATTTTTTTTAATTCTCAATAAAGATCTAGTAACCTCATAGTTAATGATGTAGGTTACTGGTTAGAGATCATTAGCTACCGCGATTGAAATTGTGTCACCCACTGATTTAGGGCATCTTCTTCTCCTTCAGTCTAATTGGAATTGAGGGTCAGGTAAGGGTAAGTAAATTCTGAAGGCTTCAGTTTTTCTTCTCTTGAGAATTGAAGCCTGAACCATACTAGCCTTACCCGCAGATATAGGTGCCGACCATATTAACCATCTATATACATGTATATATATTCTACAGTTACACAATATGTAAGTGCATTTCCCCTTTGTATCAAGAACTACTCAGCCTATTATTTTTCAGGTTCAAGCGATGCTGTGTTTCCTGATTCTCAGAGTGCAGTACCTCCATGAGGTCTTGTTCATCCGAATAGCTGGCCGGCCTTGTTGGAAGAATAATACCGTAGTAAACTTAGGCGAGTATGTAGCAGTCAACTCTTTTACTTCTTCTTCTTTTTATGACGTAACCACTATTCCTGCTGCCTTTGTGCACTCATTGGATGCAACTTTTGGTCTGCATAAAGGTTAATTTTGCAATGCCACAAAAGTTTCGTGTCTAATGTAAACTGAAAACCCCTCCCCGACATGGTGGACTGAAGACTGACCCGACACGATCAATGGATTGGGTTTTATAACTTTTCGCTTTTATCTAAAATTAACTTCTTGTAGTTTCACTCTTAAAAAGTTAGATGCCTGTATAGCGCGTGCGTGAATGTACGAGAGAGAGAGAAGTTAGATGTAACTAGTTAGATTTTGCCTGAGTGTTCGCTGTTGGCCTTAAGGGTTTGTCTAAGTGTTTCTTTGGGTACGATATTATTAGAGTCGTCAAAATCAGAATTGGCTTCAACATATTATATACTCCCATCCAGTATTTACGAGTGGTAAGAAAAATGGGAAAAATAAAATAAATAATTTAACCGTTAAAATTCAAATATGAATTGAATCAACTATTCTAAGTGTATTTGATGTGTCTCAGACACTAATGCTCTGAGATCATATAACCAGGATTAAGGCGAATTTTTGGGTTGTTACGTAACTATGAAACAATTTAATTTGTGGTTAGCCTGAGGTTATTCATCGAAGGAATGGAATAATTTATAGCGTATAAAAGAAAGATAAGATTAAGAAATAAGTAAAGCAGATTAAGTAGTTTGCTAGGATTCATTGCTGCAGGTTATGTGGACACATCGGTTAGTTTAAAATGGTGTTTTCGAATTGCTAGAGGGCATCTGGGATTGCTCATGTTTTCCACTCCAATTGGTTATACACTTCCTTAATTTGTTTTTGAATTTGAACCATTTATTGTATCCAAGGCGCTAGCTTCAGCGACGTATTAGAAAAGAAAAAATGACCCAACTTTCTCTTAAAACTATATCAATATTACATGATAATGTTTTAAATTGTATTTTTTTCAACGTTTGAATTAGAAAACTTAATATCCTAAAGCAAATTAATACTATCAGGAAGAAGTGCACATAAATAACACCGATTTAATTAAATCGCTTTTAAAATGGTTTCAGAATCCAATCAGAATAGAAAAACTAACTCTAATGATAATCTATGGAACTAACAGAATTTACGGTTAATAAATTCCTTAGCTTTTCTTTCAACTTTAAATGTTTTCTAAAGCTTGTTTAGCTTCATGATAAAAAAGAACTTTGAGTAGAAGCGTAACTTCCCGAAATCCCTCCTTAAAATCAATTTTCAAGCAAAGAATTTTAAACAAAAGTACTAGGTCTTTAACCAAATAGTCAATAGCTAAATTATTTTAGTTCAGTAATTAGTAACGGTTTCTTATCAAAAAGAAATAACGAAATCACACTCTTGTGGAAAAGTAAAAGGATTTTCTTCAATCGCAAAATTTTAGTCACAAGTTTAATGTTTATTACTGTGATGGTAATATAATACAGAGATTAGGTACTTGGGTTTTATAACTATTTTAATGACTATTATTAGGTTGTACCATTAAATTAGACAAATACAAAATCTTTCTGTTGGTAAAACTGCCGTCAACTTTATTACCTTTATTCACATAATATTTCTTACTTTAAACAATATTAGTACACCTGCACATGTAAGTAATCAATTGTCTCGACCAAGAAAGTAAGATACTTTTCTTTGACAAAACCACAAATCTTTCATTTCATTAAATAACTATTGTTTTTTAATTAACTTGTATTTAATAATATTCGATTTTTATTTCAGGTTTGAACTGAAAGTATTGCCCCTTTTATCTATTGATCTGCGTAATTATGTTATCCGGGAAGTAAATTTTTAAATTATAACTTCAAAAAGTAGTTATTTAGACATAGTGCTAGTTCATAGTAGCTCCGTTTGTGTTCATTCATTTTCTTTTGCTGAGTTGGGAGTTAGGTGTGGTCACTTTGTCAAAGGTTTCTTAGTTATCCTGAATTTGTGTATTGCTTACTTGTTCTTTTTCTTCTTTTATGTGTCTGTGAACTCAGGTTTGTTGGATGACAACGAAACAGAAAACAAAATACAGCGTTTTAATTCCTTGCTACATCACTTCAACATCCAAAACCCTGAACTGTGATTAAAGACAAAAAAATAATAATGAAGGAATACATATAATATTCATCATTAAAGATCGTATCTTAATTAACTGCAGGACAGATACTAGTAAGTTAAAAAAGTATATATAACCAAAATCAAAAATTCAATCTAAATGGCATTGACAACAGGCCGTCATTGGATCTCTGGATTGCAACCTACCCAGAAGATAGGCTCCTCGGTACAGACTACACATATCACATTTACCATTTAATAATCTCTATATGTTATCTTTCAAATATTTTCAGATGTGTTTCTTTTTACCGTAAATAAACGAAGAATAAACTGATATTAAAATAATGACTATCTCAAGTAATTTGATTTGGTACAACAATATTAATGACAAAAATTATTGCTTAAAAAGTTGCATCAAAAAGAAACAAATGAAAATGTGGATTCGATTGCTTCACCTTTTGTATTTTCATTTTGCTCATTATGGGTGAAATATCAGGAATGACATTGTAATACAACCATCTTTTGACCTTCCAATTGGTCTATATTGACTTTTCTAACTTAAAATTGTTCTGAGATCTTCAAAGTGGTTAAGATCTGCTACACTAGTAGATGGCAGAAATTGGTCCAATTTTCCAATGAATGGACATTCAGTGCAATTTTGATCAATTTTACTCCTAGAATTAGTACACGCGCCACAAATACTTTAAAAAACAAAGAAACAAACAAAATGAAATGAAGTCACGAAATCTCTATTAGGACGGATTGTATGAGTTCAGTGAAACAGAAATTCACCATACAAATAGTTGTTTGTTAATGACTAATGTGAAACATATATTTCTATAAGAAATTATCTTCAGTTTGTTTTTTCTATCTATTGTTGCTTTCATTATTTCAGCTGGTTCCTACATTATTTTGTAAACATTAATATAAAGTACGTCTTGATTGTATGGACCGCTAGGATACAGATACTTGATCACACGCATACAGCAATATATGTATGTACCGCTAAGTTTCCACTCTAAATATTTTGTTTGCAACTATCTTCTATGCATGTATTGTTTTTTATTCTAATTATGATTTTAAGATTATTCGGAATTAGAAAACATAGGTTGATTACTGTAAATTTAGTTTCTTCATTTTTACTATTTTGTATTTCACTGTGAAATTTGTTTTTTTTTAATCCTTATTTTAAAAATAAAATGGTTTTTATTAATTTTACAGGAAAGCATTGTACGTCCATCCGTTTGCAGTATCAGTATAAGGTTATCCCAGCTTGAAGATCATCTTCTTTCGTCTATGTTACAACCTTCTAGACAAGAAAAGTATTCAACTCGTAAAAAGCAGCTGAATTAGCCGTCTTCATCTCTAACTAGGTTGGTCTCTAAAATATTTACCTGAATAAATGTGATATAGAGTCCACAGAAATTATGTTTAAGTGCACTTCGAGCTCCGAATCCACTAGGGTACAATCGATTGATAAATTGTATCAATAACGTCTTTAGTTGCTTAACATTTATAGCCATATGTTGCATTGCTTAAGGTCACATTGATGATGTGCTTGTTATTGCAACCAATAACGTTAGATGAACTAGGTTACCTGCTGTGACATCAGTAAGAGTAACTGCCGTCTTATAAAATCCTCTTCGTCGAAATGTATTTCATTAAATAATTTAATATTTCTGCTCTCCTTGACAAATTCTTCAGAATAACCTCTAACATTTAATGCTATTAGGTCATAAGAATCGTATATCTTTAAAATATTGAGTTTATTTTTTCTTGCTGTTAGAGACAATTTTGAGATCGTTTTTAAATCACTTTGAGTGATGTATGATGTTTTCCAGTTCATCATATATTTTATATAGTATTGGATGTTCATATATTTTTTCCAGTTGACGTAATAAAGTTGCTTGATGTTTGAATTTAACTAAAAAAGATAGGTTTTTCAATGTTACTTGTTTGCTATCATGAAACCGTATTCGTTCTAAAGTGTGATTTTAATGCTCTGTTTTTAAATAATGTTAACAATGTTAGTAAGAAGTAAAATGTATTAGCACCTTGAAAATTTCTCTTGCTGTAGTAATAAAAAAGGTCATTTAAGATTTCGTTTAATTTTTAGCACTTTTTGACTAACTCATTTATGACCTAATTTGTTTTTCCACTGAGTTGTCTTTATTTTGTTGGTTTGTTGCTCACCTTACGTTTTATGTTATAGATTAAGTAATAAGTATTGGAAAAAGTTTTTTGTTAAAAAAAAAAAAATAAATAAAATAGGAAGAAAAATAATTTCATGCTACAACAGTAAGAGGTTGAAATATTTGAATTAAAATATGGACACGTTTATGAGCACATTCTCTTTTCACCTTGTTAGGGGACCAAGCTAGCCACTATCGATGTACTTACTGTATTGTAAAAATTTCCTGGTCTTGTTAGTGCATTTTACTGGTCGCGGCTCAGACTTGTGATCAAGAAAAAAAGCACGAGAAGGCAAAAGGAAAAAAATACTGATCAGAAGGAGAATCTCTTGTAGGAGGTCAGCTTTTTCTATAATTCTTATCAATTAGGTTGGTAGCTGTATTCTTTGCCTGTTTCTTTGATTAAGTTAGGAGTTTGTATTTTCTTTTCTTTTTATGTAATCAGTTACCAGATTTGAATCCGGTCATAGATTTCGTAATTAACTTTGCTCATCAATACCATTTTGGTGTATACTATTTTCTGTAAATTATGAGAAATATAATCAGCTCGAACGTATGCTATTTTTCTCCAATCACATGATTATATTAAAGTGTCTTATGGAGTTACCCCTTTTCCAATCAATTACAGAATCTGAATTTTGTTAGCTTTCGCTCATTGTTTGTAACATTGCCTGAATGATGTCAAATTATTTATTTTCTAGACGTAGATTTATTGAATGTTTTTGTTTACCTTCTTTTATTCGCATTTAGCGGAAATATTGCGATCACGTCAAATTTCAGTAATAGAGTTTTTTGAAACACGCCGGGTAAAACTTGGTGAACAGTCTTTTCTCAATGGTCTCAACGTTGCCTCGAAATACCTTTTTTGGAAATGCGTTTGGTCAGAATTTAATAAATGCAGTTCCAACATTGTAGACAGCTTACTTCTATTTAATTCTCGATGTAATTGTTTCGCTCACATAATTCTAATGTGCTTTCAGTGTCAGCAGTCACATGCATGTTTTAATCGCCGAAATACCATTATTGTACACCTTGTTGTTTTCATCTGTGCTTGCTATTTTGGACCACCATTTATGAGAATACGACCACGTTTAAATGGTACACCCGCAAATTTCTATATTGTTAAAAATGATAAAGTGCAGGCTCATTATAAACCCTCTTTAACTTGAATTAATTTTCGTTGATAATAAATAGTCTAAAACAATGAATTTTTGGTACGATAAATTAAAAACTGAACTAGCCGTAAATTATTCCATTGTCCAATTCAGCCATTGAAGTATGTTATTGCAAGTTGTGAACCATCACAAATCATCTGAGCTGCAATACGTTCTTAGGGCAAGGCGAAAACGGCTTACTTTGTCATAAGAATTACCTCAATTTTACAAATACTCTCAGTTTGGATAAATATTTTGGTGTATATAATATAATTTGGTTTATATAATAAATGCTAGAAATAATCGCATTACAGAAAAGGCTTTGTGAGTTCCAATCATGCTATTTATTTCTTATATATATGTCTTCATTTTGGAAGAGTTCTAAACCAGTAAAGCTAATGCAAGTTTCAGTAAGAGATTGCACATTGTTAGATCGTAATTTTGTTCAGGCGATCTAGATTTCTTCAATTATTATTTACTTTTTTTTAAAACAGACACGAACTAAATTATAAACTATAATCTACAATATAATCTTTAGCTTATCTTGTTACGCTACCACTAATTATCGTATACCCAACCATCTACTTCCAATATAAACTTATTTGTAATTATTGGGTAACATCAATAATCGAAGGCTTGCTTAGAAATTGTATACACTACAAAATAAAAGTGTTTCAAGTGAGCTAAGCATTTGGAAAAACAGTTGCCAATCTCTTGAATTTCTAGAGTTCAAATCAGAAAATTTCTTTTTCTACTTCATTTCCTCATATGTTTTCCAAGAGAAGCTGTTTCTCACGTCACCTGTAGGCCACCACAGGTTATCTATTCTAAGCTACCTCAGTGGGCGTTCTTTCATGGGGGCTTAATGTTTAGTTGGAGTCTACCAAAACTTATATACATACTGATTACTGACTCTATCGTAAGTAATTGTACATAGTAAGTTTTACTTTGTGGAAATTTTGAAGAAAAAGGCTTCTGCTTTTTCCTTCACAAAGAAATGGGTAAAAGAACATTGAGCCGACTAAAAGAAAACAATTCCTTAAAATCATTATAATTTGCTTAGATAACATTTTTTATCTGCTTAATGTAATTAAAGCTCTTGTTTATATTGTAGTTTTATAATTTTTTTTTTTTTTTTTTTTGGGCGCATCAACAGCTAAGGTTATTAGCGCCCGGAGCTTTTTCCAGTGCACTGCCGGCCTCCGGACAGTGTTCTCTCGTTACAGACAACACTGTCCATTACCGGACAGTGAGCTGTAAGAAGCTCCTAGGAAGAGAAAATCTAAGGGTCAGCTGCTGGATTCGAACCCGGGACCTCCGCGTGGGAGTCCAGTATGCTAACCCCATAGCTAATCCCTTCCCTTTATAAAATCTATAAAATTTATAAAATTGTCAATGTGGATTGAGTTTAATTACGTGATACAGAAAAGTAGTAAGAAATTTTAGTTTATATTATTTGCATTAATATTTTTGTTTTATTTACTTAATATCTTTGTTTGAACTTTAATTTATTAGATTACGGTAAATGATGCACTTCGTCAATTACAGAGGTTGAAATGCAGCTTTCATTAATGTAATGTGTACTAATCTTTCTTCTTCTTAGACTCACACACAAGGTGAAATTTAATAAGAGTGTATCAGTTTTCTTGTTTTTTGTTTTAAATCAGCCACGTTAAACAATTACCTACTCTTTTAGATTTTTAATGACGATTTCATTGTTTAAAGTTTATATTGGTAGTTGGTATCAGGTTTAAGTATCTGCAGTTTGTATTTTCTTTTTTTTTTGTGCGAGGTTATTTACTGGTAATGTTATTTCATGCTTGTTTAATGAATAGTTTTACTGCAAGAATTAAAGACAATATTCTTAAGGTTTCGTGTCTTTGGATTCATTGGAGAAAGAAATTGTGTAAATGAAATGAAAAAGATATCTATGTGATTCGGTTCATATTTTAAAATACTCATTTTAATGAATAGAACCAATTTGAAGTTACAGTTTTTAATAATACAAATTTCCATTATTTTTCTTAAAATCGTATTAATTAATTTTATTTATTGTTTCTAGATGACTGACTACACTGTATATTGGAGATGAAAATTTAGAGCAAAATAAGGTTTTCCTGGATATTGCCAAATTATATTGAAATATTGTTTATTAGGATAACTTCTACAAAGTAAGTCTTTAAAGTGAACCGTTGCACGTTTTCTAGAACTTAATTTTTAACCGACAATTTTTCATTCTTGAAATTTTTATCTTCCTTAGTTGACCTGAGAACATTTTAACTAATTTTTGAATTCTTTCAGAATTTTAAAACTAATCTATTCATCAGCGAGAAATGGCCTACGCCATTTTCTTTAGTCAATATTTCCGGTAAAACATATTCGTAGTAAATATCTATTCGTAGTATTTTGAAGGAATCTGTTGATATTGAGTGATCTACTTTATTATTCTGCAATAATTTCAATTCTTATGCATAAAGTTTCTTCTTGTATATCAATTTAAATGAAACTTCAGTTACCTGAAATTTCTTGTAGGACAAGTAGTTCCCAAGTTTCTTATATATTAATTTCTGAAACCCTGCTGTCCTCTGTGACTCATATTTTTCTCTTGTGGACTTAATCTGAGATTCGTGTACTTAATTGAGAGATTGAGGTTTTGATTTTTAATTAAGCATCAATTTAGGCAACTTCAGTCTTGTCATTTCGTTTTTCTTTTTTTCTGAAGTAAAAATTTCATTTTAGCTTAATAATGAGGATGAAATGTTAACTAAAGTTTCATGCAAAGTTGATTGAATTTTTGTATTTAGATTCTGTCATAAAACAAAGCTACTTTTAAGTTGAATAAAGTTTTAACTGACTTGCCATCTTTTATTTCTAATAATTCTGTTCGTACTTCTAGAAACATCAGTTACATAGATCCATTAGCATAATTCACTTTAGAAGATCAATTTTTTGAAATGAGAAAATCTTTCTTTCAAAGCAGACGCCAATATTTTCAGATAATTAAGTAATTTGTGTTTTGACAGAAATCATTCAATTTAATGAAGCTAAATATCTTTTGGTTCCATGGTGCTGTTTATTGTGCACATACTATGAAAAATCATTTTTAAAAACATTGCATTTATTAATCTGTGTAGAAAGAAGTGATCAAGTCAAGAACTTATTAAGTTCTAAACTGTAAACGCTTAAAATTAATTTTACCCTGAATCCTTGAATAATGTTTGAGAAATTTGTTTCTTCTGTCGGTTGGCATAATGATTTTACTTGTCCTCTCTATCTCATTATGCTTGTTTGAATCTAATTTGATTAATTATTTGTTGTACTTAACATTAATCAAAAATATTGCGTGAAATATAAACTGCTCAACCATTTAATGATAGTTATTTACTTAGTGCAGGATTAATGGGTCAGCTAAAATGTGAAATGAAAGTAGGCTAAACCCTCATGTCTGTTTACTGCCTATAAAAAATGGCTTAACGATCTATGAAAATTGGAAAAAACAAAATTGTTATAATGCATAGTTTTGAAAGTGCCGCACTTGTTCTACAGTGTCCTTGGTTATGGCTAAAAGTACTCTCTCTTTTCGTCTCTCAATACTCTTACGGTTTCTAGAGCCACACGGCGGCCACGCCTTTTAAGAACGTAATCAGCGTGCGAATAGGTCATAGGGCAATCTGTCTTTTAGTTGTCGTGGATTTATATATATTGTAAGTTTATACATGGAAAAATACTTATTAAAGAACCAGCTGCTGCTCTCTTATGCTTATTTATTACTTTGTCTTTGTATGTGTACATAAGCCTAACATACTTTCAAGTAGCCTCATATATTTAGAAATCTTACTGTTTAATCATATATAGACTTTGATAAATTATAGTTGGTTTCTTGAAAGTAAAAACTGTTTTATATATTTATATATATAAAGTTTTGTATGTTATGTGAACACAAGGTCGCGCTTTATTTAGTGTGAAAATATTCTTTGGCAAGATTGCTTTAGAATCCCAGAAAAATGCTATACCTAAATCTGTATAAAAACTATATTTTAACACAAATAAAAAAATAAATAATGAAAACTGACTTAAGATGTTGGCTCATAAGCAACTAATCTGTTCGTAATAAGCAACCTCGTCCAAAGTGACGTTGCTATATTTCTAAACCCCTTGGCAGATCGTGTTCCAGGGCCTTTAATCTTTGATCAGTAATTATTCTATACTAGATGAACCTTATGAACAAAATAATAGACAAAGTATCTCTTGCCTTAAATAAAACATTCTTTAATCTTATTTAATTTGCAAAACTGTATCTTCTAAATTTAAAATGTATTATTTATAATTATAATACTACATACATTTTTAATTTTGAAATATGGTTTAATAAGATAAAATAATTTTAAAAAATCATTCTCCCATATTTGATTTTGTAACTAGAATAGTATAGTACTGGTCTCATGATTTTGTTCACACTTAATTGAAGATTAATTGACCTAATTGATTGTTTTGAGTGTACAAACTCAGTTTTTCTTTAAATAAAATATCTCACATTATGTTATGTAAACTAAGAAGTCGTGTACAGTTTGTTGGCATAGATTGATCCCTGGCCACTACTACACTTTCTTGAGCTCTATTACATATAAGCACAAACTTTCCTTTAAACAATGTATTGCCCACTGTTTTACAGCTTCACTTTCAAAATCTACTATACTATTAGTAGACTAGACATAGACTAAGATAACATGTATTCTGAAGAATTCAACTTTATACAAAGGTTAGGTCACGTATTTTATCACTTTCAGTGACTGATTTTTCTATTCAAATTCTTTTTATTGTCTGCAAGCAAAAAATTATGTTTTTTTTCACTTGGTACAGAGTTATTTTTACGTTAAAAGTTGGTACACAAAGAATAAAGTAAAAAAATTTAATCTGATTTTGCAATTTGAATGTTTCTTTTTTGTTTCTAGCAACTTCAGATCTATATTTGTTTACACATATAATGTTCAATCACTGTAGCATGACTGTCGGTAATGTGTAGAAATAGAAATGTTCAGTCATAATATCCTCCTTATACACGATGTGCTTTTTTGGCGATTCATCTTCGCTGATTCAGTAGAAATGCTGTTGGAGATATCCATGGCTAGTGATAAGAAACTTTCCTTTTAATGTCAGTTCTTTTGGCGTAAGTTAATGATGTAGGCCAATTCGCTTCTTCATTATCTCTTACTGGAATGTTAGGAAATCCACGGCATAAGCACTTCCTTGCCAGATTTCTCATCTAACTCTTTACCTTAACTAAATCCTAGTGACGTCAGAAGAATCAGCTACCGTTTAGAGGAATTAGCAATGTGTACCGCCTTTGAGTTAGGTTTACTGTTATTTTCTATTATCAAAATCCTAATCCAACAACTAAGTTTGTTTTAGTGACAGTTCTTATTTGTCATCCCACAAAATTTGTGCCAATACTATTTCATTAATTTTGCTTCTAAAGTAAAAAAGAGAGTTTTTCTAGACCGACATTTCCATAAAATAGAAGTGCATAAAAATTAATGTTTTACTTTTCAGAAACAATGAACAAGCAAGTACATGCTAACTTTTCATGTTTCGATTTTAAGACTTCATTAGAATTATCCACTTTTTTCATTTCATCTAAATTGTTTTAGAAATCGATTGCCCAACACTTTTCGTGTGCTTTAATTTTCTAATTCGTTGAACACGAAAATTAGTCGATAATAAAAAAAAAGTCAAAAATTTTATTTCAGATATTTTAATCCTCATCTTTTATACTTAAATTAGCGGTATAAATTGTAATTGGACATAATAACTTTTTTTACATAGTAAACTTGCATTCAACCCTCAGGATGCTTTGTCCCCCATAAAATTTTGTCTTTCGTTTGGTTATGTTATCCTGATAAAAATAATAAGACTAACCTTTTGCTATGACATTCGAGATCAGAGGTGCTATGTGAAGCAGCATGTACACTAGGTACATGGCCATCGCTTTATCTCTAGAAAACGCCTTCTCTTTGGCTTGGTCATCGGGCGATCATATACGAACACCTGCAAAAAAAAGTTTAATATTATTACATTAATCATTACTGACAAAGTTGTACAGAATTCTGGTTATATATTTATATTAGGTATTAATTAATCGCCTTTTTGTTCTTGCCATATATTCTCAATATCTGATCTATAACTGAGGTAGGATGATACACCTTTGAAATAGCACACTAACGAATCATATCATACACTGTTGAGGCTAGACATCTTTGTTGTAACGCTTAGAAAAAATAGAGAAAGGCATATTATATAGGCCTATATCCAACCAATCAGTCTAAAAACAAAATAGACATAAACAAAAGGTCTCAAGTATGCAAAATACAAATAGGATTGTACAGGTCTCCCCTCAGACAGAACAATAAATTTTCATTACAAAAATTATAATTACACAAATACGTGCAAGTGTGGGACTGTAACTCTACTGCAGTAAAACTAAAATAGATAGCGAATTGCACACAGATTTTATAAAATTATTCTTGCCCTCTTTACACCTATTGGAATTGTTCCTAAAGGCATTCTATATGGTAATAGATTTTTCTTAAACATTATAATGTAAATTGTTTATACATGTGTAATAAATGTAAATCTACAAACACAACAGTATAAGGAGTGATGTGATTTTAACACCTATGGTCCAAATCTTTGAAAGCTAATTCACCTATCAAAATGTGTTGTCCGTACATTTATACAAGCGATAATCCATTTGTCTCAAAATGTTAATACTTTGCAAGATTTCAAATACTGGTTTCCATTAAAGAATCGATAACTTTCTATTTAAAATTAAACTGTAATAATGGATTATCGAAAAATTATAGCTAAAGGTCATGATCTTTATTTATTATTATTATTTTGTATGTTTGCTTTTTAATAATTTCAAATAATATAAATGAACTTCTTATTAAGTTTATTGTTCATTTCAGCAAACCGAAAGTTTAGTGGATTGAAGAAAGAAAGCAAATAAATCAAGTGAAATAATTGAATTTGGAAGAAATCGATTAAGTGGAAATAATTGAGAATAAATCAAGACCAGATTTATTTGTACCTCCCACTTATCTTCATAAACATGGGTAAATAATTGTTTTTTTAAGTTAGTTTTATTTTATTTTATTTTTATTTTTTTGAAAAAGATAAATGAATTCACTATTATCAATTGAAGGTAGCACGACGGTACTGCCCCTAAATCCCACTAAAATAAATTGAATCCAGAGTTTTTTTAAAATTTATTTATTAAATGTACGTATTTCTTCAGCATATGGGAGCCCTTGTTAATGTTAACTTCGGCGATGATCGTAACAGTAAACCTGCGCGTAGCCAGGGGGTTACTCTCACCATTTCTTATTTCCTTTTTATTTTTTATTTTTCTTCCGGCACATCCTTTCCACTTAGTAAGAATACTCAGCTACACAACAGCCCCACTCAAAAGAAGAGATTGCCTTAATGGTTAGTGTACTCCAATACAAATGACTCGGGTTCAAGTCCAGCTGTTAGATTTTTTTTCTTTTGACTTCTGCAGCTCACCATTTTATGAGAAGCAGTGTTTTTTTTTTTTGTAATGAGAGAACATTAACAGAGACCGATAGAGCACTAAGAAGGATGTGGGCTCTTGATCTCTAGTGGTATTGCGCCTTAAGTTAAATTAAAAATTTTCTACTTTCTAGTATAAGGTTAGAATTTATATATGCCATGATTTTAAATTCTTACGAGTTGGTGATGAGTATTCCAATCGCGTGCATGCCCTAACCCAATTGCTTGTAATTGTAGTTTCATCGCCTTCAAGTAGATTCATACGTGGCTTTATAAGTTGAGCGAAAAAAAGGCTGCAGAGTAAACGATTCGTCAAAAAACACTGGATGTGTATAGAAACAATTAGTGTTAACAGGAGTAGTGGGTTTCATCTTTCAGTAATCCAACAGTCAAGGTGATGTCTACTTATTCTTTCTAAACGAATCTTCCAGTTCGGGAGACCAAATACTTGATAAAGGAAAGTTCTCTTACCTCCTTAAATAAACAAAATTTAATAACAGTGTTTCGTTTATTGGACTGACAAGCGTACTGAAAAACATTCTTCAATGATTCATCAAAACAGCATGATGTATCAAATCATAATTTAACACTGAACCGAAGCGGGGAACAAACAGAAAAAATATTTTTTAAAAAAATCGATAAAGAAGTGATATTTGTGAATCGATATTACTTATTTTACGAAAAAACGAACTTACCGTTTAACATTTTAGAACTCGCACGCTTCAACAAGAAATAAGGATCAGTGTAATATGCAAGGGAAACATTTGACATTGTAACGCTTGCCGGAGGTATTGTGTTTACAATCGAATAATTGGGAGAGAATCCCTCTACTTGCGGCTCTTGAGATTTCCTTTTTTGGCATAATTTCTTGGATTCAATTTTAATTTTAGTTTGATGATTAAAAAACTTTTGGTTAGTAATGCTGCGTTTATAATCGGAGATAGTTTGAATTACTAATTCAAGATTGTTGGGGAAAATATTCATTCAACTCCTAAATTGGCTCAAAAATTTCGTTTGGAAAATTTTTAAAAAAAATCAGTATATTTTAGGTTTTACTACTTTTAAACCCTCATCTAGAAAAGCGCTCCTTGTTTACTTAGAAAATCATGATTATTGCTAGTTTTGAGTTTGGCATCGATTAAACATCATCTTTAGACATCACTTTGGTGTGTATAGTATGAGACAGATTAATCATCCTCTGAGATGGATGAAATCCGTAACTAATTAGGAATACGAAACACCTGCGACGGATAAAGTCAGTGGTGATGATGCAATGCGTACCCAACCACTTGTCAAACAATAGGCAATGTATCATCTTACAATTACATTATTATTATTATTACTATATTGAATTAATGTTATAATGATTCACTCTTGTCTTTTTAACGAAAGTGATACTAACCGCACAATACAAAAAGGGATCTTTAGAATGAACATAAATGAGTCGTTCCTCTATAATATTTCATTATCTAACGTCTAACCGTTAGGTCGTTATGCGTCGGTGAACTTCTTTCTTTAGTAACACTCCACTTTACCCCCACATATGTCGGTATCTAAGGAAAAGAAATATTACTAACAGTAGGAAAAGGCAAGTGTCTAGAATTAAAAAAAATAATAAACTATTTTCATTGTTTACTTTTGTAAAGAAAGATATCGTCAAGAAAATTAAGTGATCAGTGTCAATTTGTAATAAAATCACATAAGATTTGTTGAAAATTAACGTGATAAATTTAATGTTATTAATTGACTTTTTAAGTATTAACCTTTTACACATCATGCTAATTGCGTATTATCACTCCATAAAACAGTTTGCTTGTTTGCAAACTTGTTTTGTTTTTATTGAAAGGTGTTAATGTAGATGCAATCAATTTATGAATGTTTTTACAAAAACAAAGTGCTTTCCGAGATACTTAGTTCTATTTTTAGTGATAAGTTTAGCTACAATTTTTTTATTCAAATTATCGTTTTAATTCGACTGTAATTAGTATAATTTAAACAATTCTAAGTGTTCAGAAAAAGTAATTTAAGATTTATTTTGATTATTAATTGCCAAGCTTTTCTCTGCAGGACTTAGAGAAGAGAGTCAAATTAGCCTAGTCAATTTAAGCGGAACAAATTACTTTTATACGATCTGAATATCATTAATTGTTCCCATTTTTTCTCTTTTAAGTTTGAAACAATGGAAGTAATATAAAGCACTAGTGGTTTTGTGAAGTTAGTGGCTGGTTTCTTTCATTAGAGAAGAAGCCCCTGACATTTTTTTGTTACGTTTCTTCCTATTAATTGAGTTACTTTCCGGTCATTGGCTTTTTGGATGTCTTGATGCGTTGGAGTGAAGGTTTCTGTAATGGTTGGAAGAATATCAAACGGTGATCTGAATAAAAATGTTAATACGGTATTTAATTTCCTTTAAAAGAAATATCTCATTTACAATAAATCTTTCATACAAATTATTTTGTGGGAGAGAATATTAATTTTTCAGAGAAACAAGACTAATTAAAGTATTATTAACAACTAATTAGCTTATTTTACTGAATATGTCTGGGTTAACATTGGTTTTATGATCAAGGGGTGAGATATTGATAAAAGGTGCACAAATCAGCAAGTACTTAACATTTCATTCATATTTCAGCTGCAATGTTTACCAGTTTTAGATGTTGGGTAAAAGCTTATTTGTTTTATTCAAATTTGTTTCTAACATCCCTAAATTTCCTAACTAACTTCTCTGACTGCTGTTTAAAAATTGAATAAACACAAAAACATGTCACTGCATTTTTCATGATTTGGTTAAAACTGTTTATTTTAGCTTAATATGTGTGATAATAATTGTGAACAATCATGTCTGGTTAATTGATTTTGAAAAAGTTGAAAAAAACCAAAGTTTAATTTATAATCTTTAAAGTTTATTTAATGATTAGAAAAAAAGAAAAAATAAACTGTTCACATCCCGGCAAACAGGTTGGTTGGGCATTGCTCTGGTATGTCAGGCTAGTTACTTGTATTATATAAAAAAGTCTGTATCCTGTTTTTATAAGTTCACTGATATTTCAAAGAAAATATTTTCTGTTTTACAATCAGTGCTGGTTTAATGCTAGAAGATTTGTCCCTTGAAACATTTTAATTGTAACATATGCTCTCAAAGCAAAAACTGGTATGTATTCTTAATTCTTTTATTCCTAAAATTCAGAATTTAGGAACGCGTTATTGTAAAATTTTATTTTAAATGGTTAGGAAAATTCTTCTGTTACAAAGCCAATATTAAAAACGTTGGGCTTTTATTAATATTTTATAAAGTTTAGAATAATAAAAAGAATAGGTTACAGTTATCTTACAAATAGGTATAGTTCAGCATTGTTAATGAGAATTATATCAATGTAACCTCTTAATGGTTCTCCTTTCTATTTTAGTCTTGGAAGAGATTTTTTTTTTTTTTTAATTACGGTTGATTCACAATTTTATAGTTGACCATCATTAAAAACACGATTAATCTTAGAAGGCATACGAAGTTTAACAAAAACATTCTATTTTATTCTGTTTTAGTTCCTTTCAATTATCTCATATCAAACATAAAAGAGTGATGACTCCAAAGAAAAAGAACAGTGGCGAAATCAAAGGGAAAAATTGCAGTAAAAAAGACAAAGAGAGTGTTTTTAAGGTAAGACATTAATTAATGATGCATTAAATAAGATAGATTTTTTGAAATTTAAATCTAGTAGGTATTAAAATTTGTGTTTTATGAAAGATTAATTTCTACCAGCAAAAATCTTATTTTAATTATCTTATCTGTAAAAAAAAAAATTTCTTATTTTTCTTTTATTTTGTTAAATAAACTGTCACTATTTTGGTCACTTAATTTGGCGAACTTGAGACTTTCCATTGTTCCTTGAATCTTGCGAGAAGCAGACCAGTACACGGCACTAGAAGACTTAAAGGCATTTTAGAGTCCCGCTCAACGATAAATAGGCTGTTACGTAACTTTGGAATAATATCTAAAAGATGGTAGGAATAACGAATATTTAAGAAATTACTGTATCTGTGATAGAGTGTCAAACATTACCAGTTCAAACCCTTAAAACACCGTGGATAATGGTGAAAAAAAAGTCTGCTTGTGGTGGAACTTTTAAGGATTCTGATGGGTGAGCTGTAATATTTGAATTTTATTTAATTAATTTGGATGGGTACAAGTTGTTCTGGTCTATTTGGTTAACTCAAAAACAAAATTGTAGCACGATAAGACGACACATCTCGCCACAGACTGACTCAAAAATGAAATGAGCTTAGTTCAAATTTTTTCTCACCCAAACTCGCTCCATCGACCTACCACTTATTCGATTTACGACTCATTTTTTCTGGAGAAAATATTTTGTTAATGGTAAAAGCAGATTTTGTTGCATTCTTGTCTGACATAAAGATGGATTCTTAAATGATTATTAACAATGAATTAATATTTGAAGAATAAATTTGTAAGCCTTAATTTTTAATATTTATTAAAGCACAAATAATTTAGTTACTGCTCAGATCTTAAGATCGTAGTGTTTTTGATTTTGTTACAGCCACTCTCAAACAGATCTAATTTGATCTAGTTCTAGTAACTAGAATATTTAAATAATGTAACGAACCTTCAAATCGTATGTAAAAACTTATTTTCTTTGTCAAAGTTCTTTATAGTAACGTTAACCTTCAAATTAACTGTACATATCTGAGGGATTGAAATAATAAAAGTGCTGTTTCTTGTTTACAAAAGGAATGCAGTGACATAAAAATTAATGGAAACATTTTAACAAAACATTTTTTACCTTCCCTCACTTTCTTTTGTGGTTTAAATAACAAAGAATCGAACAAATTTCAGTCGAAGTGCTTATCTCTAAAAAGATAATTTTATGATTTGTATTATTGTTAATAATGATTTTTAGGGAAGCATTTGTTTGTTTTTTTTTTGAACTGTTGTAATTTGTTTTAACTATTGAAGTAGATATTTTTTTGAATGTCCTTGATGGAAATCAATACGGTATTATCGATGATAGCCTCAGGCTTGAATCTCTAGGAAGTATTAAACTAAGCTGGGAGTGGTTTTTGAGAGAGAGTGAAAAAAATCTCAGTCTTGGAGCTACTATTTTGGAAACAAGAGCAATTATTATAATGACTGGTCTCACAGTGGCGCTCACTCACTTTTTAAAAAATATTTTTAGATCATTGAAATTCTTCATTACTTCTTACATTCTGCAATTTTTTTTTTTTTTTTTTAGAGAATTATTGTGCAGGTCAGGTAGAAAGGCTGGCTGTTACTGTTATTATTCCCTTTTGCAAATTATACTAATGAAGTAATGGATGGAAATTCCATCGCAAAAAAAAAATTGTTAAAATTCTACCCGTATAATTACAGTAGTTTTTATGAAACAAATGAGATAAATTAGATTTGTGAATGTAAATTAGATTCATTTTATACTCGAACTAGGGTTTAGTTATGCTTGTTAAATTTTCAATCGAGTAATAAAACAATTACATCCATTTCACTATTTCAACATTAATCTCGACGGATGTAATTGTTCTATGCATTTTTACCAGTCTTTAGTGGTACATTGTTTACATATGATGGCTTTTCATTTACTTTTTTTCGCTTGTTTCAGGTTATAAATTGATCTGTAACATTTAAAAATGATTGAGGCATCAGCGTGCAACCGAGAAACAATAGAAATCGAGTTATTTAACTAGGTTAATATAGTTTTAATTTTGTTTATAATTGGTTAAAAGAATTGGAATGTTGCAATGTGACTATTTTGTTTTTGTAACCGAAAATTACAATAAAATGTTTTTTATGTTGATGATAATAATATTATTATAACTTATGCGATATTATTTGTGGTAATTATATAGGAAGAAAGCGGTTATGCTGTGGAGATGTTAGATATTGTACCAAACCATACCTGGCCTGCGGCTGATGTCTCCTTTCTTTTCTGGTTGAATTGTAGGCGTGGCTTATCAACGCCATATATGCAGACTGTTTGTAAGTTAAAAAAAAAAAATACGTACAGGTAAATGTTCGTATGGTTATTGTCATAATTTACTTTAAGAATGATTTGTGAAAACTCTCATTTTTCGTAAAATATGAGTTTAGTCTACTGAAGAAATAATAATTTATATATAAATTAAACTTATTATATAAATGGTCAGTATTTAACAAACTGCTAGCCTCATATGAATATAAATGCCATTACAAATCTAACAGCACATTTGATTAAATCATTTAAGGTAAAAATTGATTATAGTTTGGATTTTCATTGTATTACTTAAACATTCCTATTTTCATTGCAAACAGGTATTCACCGCTTAACTGGGCCGTTTATTAGTGCACAATTATCACTCAACCTTATTTAAAATTTACGTGATTAAATTTAGATGTCTCGTACATCTGCTTCTTCGCCATGGCAAACAGACGATAAACATTTCAAAAGGGTCAGAGATTCAATCAATATACCTAAGAAAAAAAGTGAACAAATTGAATAAGCACTTAAGTCTCAGTAGTTTGGATAATTAGTTTTACTATTAAAGAACATTTTGATTATCAATGTAATTAACTGATAGCTAAAATGTAACTTGCATCCATGTTTATTACTAAAATATAACAGAGACTTTTACACTGAACGTTGCTTTTAGCAAGTTTAATGACTTTGTCTTTGGATTCAGCTTTAGAAGTTTATTTAATTAATTCCATTTCATTATCTAGTTTGACTGGCTTTAACTTTGTTTTATATTTCGTAAGAGAGGGTAGGTACTACAATCGTACCGCTTTTCTGCTTTGAGTTTTCATAGAGATATTCTTTTTGAGTTCTTGAGAAAATAAAAGTAGGTTATACAATTCACTGTGTGGTCTGTCTTCTGTTGCAGGTGGAAAACAGTATAACTCAAAATTTAAAATCGCAGAAAGTTGGGGATTCATATTTGGTTTATGAGCAACAACTGAGTGACGAGGTTGGTCAGGCAACCCTTGAACGTACCACTATAGTAATTGAACGGGTTCTATAGCTTTTGAAACATTATCGATGATTAAGTAAGTTGCTAAATTTCCAAGTTTTGAAAATGAAAAGTAAGTGCCCGGAAATCGAATTTCATTTCATTTTTCACTTATCCACGATTTTCTTGAAGCCAATTAGATGACCTTTTTAAACTTAGTATTCTAATTATTCATTTAAACTTCTAGAAGTTTGCTTGAAATGTTTTTGAAATGAGATTGTATTCGCATCAATTTTTTAGTGAATATCCACTTAGTGATCATGATTGTTCAAGTGCATCAATTCTAAACTACTTTCCACAAGTAGATCATTGTAGATTTGTGTTTCAGTTATATAAAACCGTTTAGCGGATGCAATGCTTGATTTATTGTACTATTTTATGGACGAAATTCTCCCCTATTTATAAAGTTACTTAGCAAATAACTTCTTAGAGAATCTATTAAACAGTCTTTTCACCGTACTGAAATGCTCTATTTCTTTATTGTTCATTTAGGAAAGACTGCTTCATTTTGGAAGTGTTGAACTAAAACACAGATTTAAGGAGATTCAGTAGATCAACATGACCTTATAATTTAAGTGTAAGTAACAGTTGGCTAATTGGTATTTTCTTGAATGTAAGCACTTAAATAATCTTAATATGATTTGTTGTTTTTTGTAAACCCCAGCCTTAGAAGGTAAAATTTGTTGATTCGTTATTCACTACAAAAAGTGTTTAAAATCACTTATTTATTTATTTTAAAATACATTCTAGGATATAGAGTTTATTTTGAATTTACTTCAGTGATTGCAAAATCTTTGTTAACAGAAAAAAAAGAAGTTTTTTTTTCATTTAATATCCCCAGCAATTAATTTGTAAATAAATAAACAGTGAATGATTTACAGTCGTATTCTAAAAAATACAAAAAAACAATTATCAGTTTAAAAAAAATATCAGGTTGAAATTTTTTAAGCTGAAAGGTACGCTCAAAAAATTATAACAAACTTCTAATTATAGAGTTCTGTCAAGATTTATTTTTATTTCTATACTTTAAGTGGGTGATTTTGTTACCAAATAGTTCGCTATGTTAAGTATACCATTTGAGAAAAGGTTAAGTAATTAATTTTCGTGATGCAATACAGAAGTAGAGCATAATACATTGGAAAACAAAAAAATTAACGATTTTTTTTTTAAATAAAAAATATATATTTCTTATTAAAAATTAAATTTTTGAAATGTTACATTTTATATCCTTAATATAAAATAAAGAATGAACTTAAAAGAAATTAAAACCAATGAAAAGACTTAAATATGTGGATGTTTGCACATATTAAACAGATAATGTTAAAAAATACTTAATCTGTCACGGGAGGTTCATTCTGGAACGATCTTGCTAGTTTCGAAATTTTTTTGAAGCGTACGAGTTTTGAGTCTATTTTAACATGCATTTCAATCTTGTTACGATTTTAATTAGACGAGTACAATTTACTGCTGACGTTATTAACTGCAATAGCTTAGAAAAACAAGTAACATTTAGAAAATAATGTTATACTCAATGAGATTTTTAAATAAATCTTTATTAACTTAACCAGTTATGGTAACCATCTTTTTTTTTCCGTGCCCCTTGTATACGTTTTGTTGACCACTTGGTTAGTTAGGCTAACGTTTCTTTCATTTTTCGTGTACAACGTTAGAGATTACGGAGTCTGGGATGCATCATCCAAGAAAGAAAGAAAATTAGGCTTTTCCTTTGGTGCTTTTTTTAAAATTAGTATTCTAATTAGATTGAAGAAATCAATTTTAAATTAACTTCTTTATAATTGATGCGATTCACTCTGTTTTCAATTAAAATTAATTGAGGGTAAGATTTTGTTATTGTTTCTATAATTGTTGTAATTTTTGTTATTACCCGTATATATTGCTGATGTATAACGTTTTATATTACATCCTTCGAAGGCCGATTATTTACCGTTATGTTATATCAGTTAAGTGAACAGCATTAGTTCGTGAGGATATTTCAACCTTGGAAATTACTAAACAGCCTTTATATGTGAAACCGTGCACAATAACACCCTACTTATATTGGGTGCGGTTTTTATCTCTTTGGTCGTTCCTTCTTTTAGATTATACTTATTGCTGTTAAATGTAAAGATATATTTTGTTTATTGTAAATGCAAATGGTCCACTACTTATTCATAATAAGTCTTTTTATTTTGTAATGCGTCATTATTAGCTTGCCGTTAATCTCAAATTCCTGACATTCGGTAGTTTATATTTTCGGTATAAATTATTCAAGGTCTTATTTCATATTGTCTAGAGATTTTTTTTGATGATGACCTTTCATTTGGAACACCGACCCATTAAAAAAAGAGTTCCTCGGTAAAGGTGTGATGGATGCAGCGCGTTTTTTTTTTCACCTTGTGCACTTCAAGATTTCACTGCAGCTGTTATCTACGACATTCCAAGTTATTACCTTAATAACTTTTTCATTTTACTTATTCTGATTTACTACTGTCAAGCTTGATGAGTACGAGGCAGACTGATAAGAAATAATTGACATATTTACCAGTCTCTATCCGTTAAATTCGCCACAAAATGTATCGTGTATGAATAAACACTTTTTTGTTAATGGTGATAATCGGTAAGAGGTACGCACGCACTCGAAGATAACAAATAACTGGTCCAACTATTGCTTCTTATTGATCGAAAATGATCATATTTTTATTTGTATATTTTATTGAAATCTTAAGTTCATAATTTTTAGGCAGCTATTTCTTCAAGCAATTACTTGCGAATCCGTGCATGGGCACTCTCGTTGCGATAATAAATTATTTTATCTTTTAATATGTTAACAATAACAATAACTTTATAGAAATGGTTTCTTTCAGGCAAAATCGCAAATATTATTAAGAAGTCATAAAGTTAGATTTTTTAAATTTAATTTATTATTATTAAGCAAATTTTATTCCATCTGAAGTTTCTTACATTCCTCTAAACCCCAAAACCCCAATTTATAAGTACGATAGTAAACTCTAGTTCTCGATTTGTTATCCGAAAAGTTATTAACAAAAGACCATTAAACACTTGTCTTGTTAATAGTATAATAATTAGTAATTTTGAATACACAAAGTAGTATCCAATTACTTTTATGGCAGTTGGAAGGAAAAAATATCTTGTTTTCCCACGAAATGAAAGTTCGCACATTTTATCAAGGATTTACATTCTACTGTAGAAAAAAAAAACTGTATATTTATTAATGTTAAACATCAATATCAGTTATATAATTCACTGTACCTATAAACTTCGTAGCCTTTTATGTAGTTTAGCTGTAAATTGTAACTTATTTTTTTTAAATGAAAATGAATTTGTTAGAACAAATATTTGTTAAACGAAAAATCTTAGTTATTATATTTTATTCTTTTATCTATTTTCTATTTTGAAACGCAGAAGTAAGTTTATTATTTTTTAAAATCGTTATCAAGGAAATCAAGTTTCTCTCCGTCCCGCTGATAAATGGCCCTTCACCAAAAGCAAAAGGTCGCGGTTAGATTGAACCTCTTAACTCACCACGGTAAAATTGTCCTTTCTTGCCAGTGAAATACATAAAGTATAGAAAAAATTCGCAACTATATTTTATTGGTTATTATTTTTAAAATATAATGCAGATCGAATTTTATTTGTTCATTGTTCTTTGTAGATTGCATTATAAATATAACTCTTTTGAAAAAGTTAAATGCTTAAATGGAATGTGAGTTGCAATCTGATAATTATGTAAATTAATGGAACTATAATTTTTGAAGTTTATTTATTTAAAAAGCCATTTTATGCAGTTACGGCATATTTCTTGTATAAATTTACCCAGCATTCAAAACTACATATTTACTCTTAAAATAGACATAACTGGGATTTGGATGTTTCGTGAAAATGTTGTGGATGGCAAATGCATTTTCGAGTAGTAGTAAACTACTAAATTCGTAATAAAAATAAAATCGAGATAAAAAAGAAGCTTTACTAAACCCAAAAGCAAAATTTGGGAAATAAATTTTAAGGACATGTTGCTGACTATCAAGATAGATTTCTGCCGTGTTCACAAAAAGAATAAATAAATAAAATTGGAGAGAGGAGTTAAAATCAATATTCTAGAAAGTAGAACTGAAATGGCAGAAGTAATAAGGCTACGCAAAAAAAAAAGATAGAAAGGCAGGTCATTGTTCTAAAAGGCTTCTGGTACATGTACTTCGAGGAAGTAAAAAAAGAGGGCGTTCCCAGTAAGTGATGATTACAGAAAGTACTTTAAGCAATGTCAGGAAGAGTTCTCACGCATGAGGACTGTTTAAATCGAAAAGAGTGGAGCATTGGGTTCCGGTGATATATGGCGGATCATTGAAGAATCAGCTGAAAAAATGTACTAGTCACCTTTTTTTTTCGGTAATTGGACTTACCATGCGCCTTCCAACTGTAGGCATGCTTAGCTCTTGTGAACTTATAAGGATAGGTGGAAGAGTATTGTATATAGGAACTTCCTTAATCGGTTCCTATCTCCAGAATATGCTAATTAACATTATTTGTTTGGTTTTTAGATGTATATGGACGTGAAAAGACAAGGAGTAGCCATTTATTACAAATTCCAACAACATAATGTTTTTACCTAACAGGAATCAAAAAAGGGTACTTCTAATCATGGCTAAGGTAAGGGTAATATAACATTGTTTGAATTATCGTTTTGAATACTTATAAAATTAATACTCAAAATAACATAAGCGAAATATATATAAATATATATTCACTTCTTTTTTTGATCAATAATCGTAAATTGAGAGAAAAATAATCAGTGTTTTGTATATATATAAAATGGAACGGCCTTAAAGTATTCAAGGGCATTTCATGAATTGTTTAAATAGACTAAACGATCTGTACTTATAATAATATCCTGTGATGTAGTTATATTGCAATTCTGTTATTAGATTGTGTTTCAGTATTGATGGCATAAAAATAATACCATACAACTATAATTACTGAAAAGAATTTTACAGTAATATATCTTTTATTTGATTACATTCTTTTAGTAATTATAAAAATCATACTCTTGATTGTAGATTCTTAAGCGTAAAGACATGAGTCCCACATTATTTCTTACAACATCTGAAGTCAAACTCACGTAATTCTTTATTACTACAATTCTAAATTTAAAATTTTTCTTGAAACTAATTGTAAATTATTTACTTTAAAGTAAGGCGTATCAAAGTCCTGGCTAAGGTTTAAGAATGGGTGTAGTGGTATAGCCGTTATCCACTATAATGTAGTGACTACATAGACATATCTAAGAAGATATCTTGAAGAACTTAAGGATTCTACTGTTTGAAGTTATAGGGGCACTAGTCAAAATACCCATTTAGAACCCTTTATGATTTTCAGTTTGTTAGTTAAGCTGACAGACCATTATAAAAAAAAAAAGAAAAAACCTTTTACGTATTACGGTGTTTTATGGTATTATTAAACAACTTGAAGACGTACTTTCGAGAGAAATACCTTCGAGAAATTACTGGAAGAAATCGTAAATTAATTAGATATTTGTGATTTTGTTACTTCTCAAAGAATTTCGATACGAAACAAGAGAATAGTGACTGTACCAGTCTTAAAGAAAAATATTTATCCCAAAATAGGTTGGAATAAAATTGTACTGTACACTTGGTACTGTTTAGTTCACGAATGGGTCAACTCAGTGGCATCATAAAAATTTTATATGTGTACATTTATTAAATAGTTTATTTAGGAGTGGGATCATTGAAAAACATAGTGCTAGAGTAGTGTCCATTAGAATAGTAAAGCAGTTATTTTATTTATAATCATCTGTGATTATATGGTAATTCATTCAGTATTCACCACTAAGGAGAGGTACAATGTCTAGGGCCTTTTTAAACTGGAGAAACCTGTACTAATAATTGTTCTGACATTTCAAGAGTACAGACCATGTTGCACATACAATGTAGGCAGATATTCCACCTTTATACTGTATTATGTAATAATGAATTTATAATACTATTCCTATAAATGTGAGTACGTACTTTGAATGGGTGTGGATGTTTATAGATGCAACGCAAACATAACTTTTACAAAAACTAAATGTTTGAAAAATATTTTCTTGTAATATTTTGAAATTTTTGTATCCATTCTCACTTGGTAGGTTAAGTTATGTAACGGTTATAAAGGTTCTTTACTAGCTGATATCTGAAGTGTTTTACATTTCATAGTCTAAAATTTTATTTATTAACAATTTTCGGGCGGGTGAAGAAATCTTATTGATGCCACGTATGGAATATTTTATATCACTGTCAAAGCAGTGAAGATTATTTTTTAATTCAAATAAATTAACAGAAAGTATGTAGATTCTTTAGTTATTAGAATACAATTACAATACCTAAACAGTCACAACCATTAGTACACGCCCTTTAAAATTAACACTATAATAGTTGTTGTAATTGTTTAACATAAGCCCTGAAGATGACCTATTTCCTGAGTCGACAGTAAAGCTAGCCATAGTAAAGATAATATATGAACGAAATTAGCGTTAATTTATTCTTCTCTGGATATGAATAAATCAATACCCCCCCACCTATACAATTCGTTGATGCATATTGTTAGAACTCAAAACTCTCTTTGTTTTCTATAACTCATTACAATTCACAATATTATCTTAAAGAGTTTTTTTAAAATGCAAGAATCCTAAAAAAGAAGTAAATGATGGTTTCTGCAGAAATACAATACAAAATATTTTTAATTCTTTCTTCTCTTTTCTAAAATTTATGCATATTAAATATGCATAAAATGTAGATATAGATAAATATGGATATTTCAATACTTGTGGTTATGTCGTGGTCGCATTTATAACCTTCCTTTACTTCTTACATGTGCGATAGAGATAGAACAGCGTGCAACTTCTTGAGGGGCCAGTGCACTGCCCCTCAGACCGTTCGTGGGCCGGAGTATAAAAAAAAACTGAACAAATTTCTATACACACTGCAAATATCTTATTTTAAAGTAAAAAAACAAAACAAAATGGGAACAAATACAATATTTAAAATAAAGAACAATTAAATTTAAATCAACAAACTGCCCAGTATTTCAATGGGAACTAAGGGCCTGCTTTTGGCTAATGAGATGGCTCTAAGTAAGCATAAAATTCACTTTGTGAAAGTGCAGAATGTCACAAAGTAGCACTTAAAGTTTCTGTTACATATTGTGAAATAGACTTTGGAAAGCCTTATAGAAGAAAAAACAAATTTTGTAGAAAAGGTTGAACAGCATTTACTATCAGTGGGTGTAACCTTATATAGGAAGTAGAACAGTACATTGTGCTATATTGAAGAATACTTACTAAACTTGTTCCTACACGCGAGCGAACAATGCCCTCTTCAGATGAGTACGGATAGTGTAGTAAGATTAGAAGTATGTATGACTTGCGTTACTTAAACTCTTTCAAACTTATTATTCATAAAAATTATAATTTTTATTCTCCATATGGATCTAACGAATAAAAAAATTCATTTTCAATTTTCAAGTGATTGTAGTGAGATTATACTTATCCCTAAAGTGATTTTGTAGTGCTGTTAGTCTCATATTTAGTAATTTTTTTTAGTGTTATACCTAGAGTATAAAAGATAAAGAAATACACTGCGCTTGCATGTTTTCTATTTAATATTTTAATCTACATAGCTTGACTATGCTAGTTACTAAACTCTTCTTAACCAAAATTATCTGTGCAAGAGGAATTAATCATTTGTGTGTTCTTTAATCTTATCTATAAAATAAATAATTCACACGATTAATTCATCTATTTTTTCCAATTTCCACATTTCAAAAATATTCTACTTTCACTGATTGTTATTAAAGTGGAAAGCATTTCTCATAGTAGTGACTTTTCATTTCAATGGTTTTTTTTTAAGTATTAATTGTTATTGTTCTGATTATATCTTTAGTATATTTCAAAGGAGATTTCTAGCTCCTTAATAGTAATTTATTTTGTGTTAAGTATGTTTTCATTGATTCCCGTTAACGCTGTTTCCTTTTGCTTAACTTATTCTGGGACAGGGTTGAGATAATTAGGAATGAGTTATTATTGCCAATTTTGGTCTTATTTTTTATTCGTCTTTGACTCGCTTCCGACCGGTACGTTCAATTGTTTTTTCCATTTGGCTAATTGTTTTTTTAAAAAATATTTTCATCTTAGAATGATTTCCAGGAAATAAATTTAATGATCTTAATCTGTATTAAAAACAACATTACTGAAATGACATTGTATAACTTTTGCATTGAACCTCCTCTTAAGCCTCAAAAATCTGATTTCCTGATTCAAATAAAACTTTTTTCGTAATTGTTTCAGTTGCACGGATGACTTTTCATCGCTAGTACGGTCTAAAAAAAATCTGAGCAATGACTGATCTCAACTAATCTATGCATTAACTAACCTATCTATACATTCTAAAGGTTTCCACTGAAGGCAAAAAGAAATCGAATTATCTGACTTAATGGATTTTTTTCAAGGTACTTTAAGAATAAAATAAACATTCTTGGGGTAACTTCTCTTGTACAAGAAGTACTTTAGACTTAGAATCAAGGGCACTATATTGATCTAGTTGAGGTAAAACATTCGGAAACTAATTGTGTGACAGTAACTATGATTAGGCTGTAGGTTTTTATTTTTGTAAATAAAAGAAAGGGACTTTTTTTTTTTATTTATTTACTAAAAAGCATTAATTTCAGCAATAATGCACTCCGAGATTACGGATTTGAAATAAAATCTTATTAAAAATTAAGTAAAAATTATTTGACGTGCTCACAGCTCTACTTAACGATAGAAATTTATCCAATAAAATTAGGCATAGACTAAAAATATTTGATAATCAAAAAATAACAATTATCAACATCATTCTTAATTCTTTTATTCTGAAAATATCTGTAAACGGTCACTGCTGATGAATAAATGAAAAGAATGTACATTTTATAAACACGAATCTTTGTACAAGAAGCTTCTATTTCTGGAATTGTGCTCGTAATCATAGTCTCCGACTCTTGGATGTAAAAAAAAAAAAGAAAAGAAATAGCTAGTTACGGTATTATTTCCGTAAATCTTCTGACCCTGTTTATTTTGAATGGAAAGATTCTCATCATTACCTGTAAGCGGAGAAGTAAAGTAAATCCATTAGTCATTGGCTTTACGTTTAAACATTTAGGTGAAAGAGAACTGTGTGAGTTATTATGGATCAACAACAATTAGGGAAGTTAATATGTGAATAATGTTTTTTACAGATGATATTCTCATTTATTTTATTTCCACTTTACACTCCAATAATCATTATTTTTGTAGTTTTAGGTACCGTTTTATTTCAATAGACCTATTGTGTTTGGGTCAGTCCTATTTACATCTGAATACAGAGTGCACTGATAGGTTGGGAAGCTTTATTCTTTCTGATAAAAAAAAAACAAGATTTAGACAGGATGTAGTAGATTTTTATTTTTTAATGGTACACCTACATAAAATTCTTCCGCCCAAGTAGCAAGTACACATTCTTACGAATTTCTTTCACTTGGATAGAAAAAAGTTCGTTATATAGGATGCCCACGCTAAAAGTGAACGACTTCTTGATTTGTATTGAATCGCTTTCAGTAGATTTTACCGTATCTGTAGTGTCCATCAATAGTGCATCAAATTGGTGTTTACAAGGTCCATTTTAATAGGGAACAATATGATGGTTATCGCTTTCACTTGATTACAAGATAATGTCGCCAAGTCTTTGAATACTAAGTTGTTCTTAGATTCATCACTTTTTCCGACTGAAGTGGAAAGCTACACAGAGAGCCTGTTTGTATTAATAATCCCTGTTAAAATATTTATATTATATATATTCTACAGGTATGTAAACAGATTACGCGTACTTTTTAAAATGAATGCTAGGATTATAATCTATGTTGCATTGATTACATTTAAGATTGCCTTCATCTATTCTTCCATTTGAGCATTAAATAAATATTTTAAATATAATTTAGTGAGTATCTCTTTTACATCTCTTATAATAAATATCTCTTTACAATTCTTAGAGAGTTCTTCATATTTAAGAGTTTCAGAACATAATTTAAAATGAAGCTCGCTTTTGTTCATTTGATGTAGGTCTAACTTATATTAAACTAAGATCAACTCATACTGTCTGGTACATCCAGATATGTTCTTTTTATGGTTTGTTCAATGATATAATCGTTCATGTACGTTTAGAACCATCAAACAATTGCAGTTGAATACTTTAATGTTTCTAACCATTGAATACAATTGAATATTAAGGGAGGTTTTTTTATAGATTTGTTTAAGGGGCTGACGGTACAGTTTATTTATTCAGGTAACATCCGCTTGTACCTAGTTTAATTCTCTCTTTTTTATTTTTATGTGTTGGGAGTTACAAGTGTGAATCATAGGGCCTCTATGGTGGGGGAATACCGTGGGTTTTGTAATTTTGTAGTCAATATGGTCAGTTTTATTGATTAATGTAACTGTCTCATTTATTTTTGTAAAACACCCAAAACAGAAAGCTTAAAACGGAAAAGGATGAGACTTGAACATTGAACTGAAAGTTGAAGTATAGATCATTTTTCTTCAAAATTTAGTATGATTTGCGATAATTGAAAAATATAGTCTCTCAATTTAATAGCTCTTAAGAAATGCGACAATGTAAGTGTAAAAAGGTAAGAATTGTAAGAATCATTTAAGAGGGATTAGTTCCACACTTAATAGAGTTTGTAAAATATTATCGAATACAGTGTATACGATGTATAACCCGTTGTCAGAACACCACTAAGAATTGGTGACACACCTTGCTGCCTCAAATGAAACTGATTGAAATCTAATTTGAGCATTCATATAAGATTTTAAATTGTAGATTCACATTTGGTATACGCTCAGTGTGTGTGCACTTTCTACAAAATGTTCTTTCTTTTCAGATTGAATTTCGAAGTATTAGATTTATTGAATCGTCTGACAAGCAAAGCATTGCCATGTCTGTTTGATTAGTTCAAATATCAAGGGACATGTAAGGCATTTATCATTTAGTTTGGAAGTTTAACACCAGGTTTAGCAACAGAAAATATTATATAGATCTGTCTCACAAAATGTTCCGATAATATTGAAAATAATTGACATAAATTGTTATTCACCCATTAAACTTTTTGTCAGAAGAGCATTCATTTTTAGCAGTATTTGGAGCAGAGAATTTTTCTCTCTTCTTTGTTAAAATCAATTCTTATCAATGTTGTGTTCAACAATTGTCAAGAAAAAAAAAATACATAAATTTGTTACGGATAAAAATGATTGTCATAAATTGAATGAATAAAAACGTAAAAGAAGTAATGAAGAAGCCTAGACCGATAATTGATGCGCCAAAAAAAGTAGAAATAAAAAAGTTTACAGGTCATTAAAAGTGTGAAATTAAAAGCTTTAGACATTTTATCTGTAGGAATTTTTAAAACACAATAGTTAAAGATTATATACAAGAACTGCTTTTTTTTTGTGTGTATATAATAACAGACTTCATAGTTCTCAAAAATAGTGATCAGTCCAAAGTAAAATATAGTTCGCTTAGTACATTACTAGATGAAGGAGAGAAACAATAAATAGTTGTTTGGTATATGTAACACTTTCTACCCTCAGGGTTATCTAATTGCAGAATAGACTATCCTGCATATATTAAGATGTTTAAATTCACCATTTTTGGTTGTATGGTATATTTCATCTCTTCACTTGTAAAAACATGTTTTGATAAATTTCAACATCAAGAATAATACGACTAATGGTAATTAAAAACAAAGTATTAACCACTAATGATAAAAAAAAAAAAGTGTAAATGCAAATGTTAATGAAATGTAAAAATTGTTTTTTGGTCTGGAATGTTTTTAGCCTTCTCCTGGTTCAACATTTTTTTTTCTCTTCGATAATTTGGTAATTATTGGTTTGAATTGGACAACTTAATTACTCCATAAATCCCATTTAATTTATCTTGTTCCGCATTGAGATTTGTTCAAAGTGGAATAGTTTAACAGCATGAAGCTTCTTATTTACAACTCATATTTATCTCTATATCTAATTATTTATTTGCAATTGCAGGTGAGAAAAGTTATTTGAAGTAAGCCTTTGCTAATTATTCTTTTAAGTAATTCATAAGATTAGGCAGTTTAAAAGCGGATTGAAATGAACTTAAGGATTTTTGTAAATGATGGAATAGGGGCTCATTGAAGTGGTAAGTGTTTTTCCTAATATCTCTTATTAGTATGAACAGTTTCTTTTATGATTTTACTAAAATAACAATAACAATTTGAACCCACAAAATTTTCTTTTCACTCAGTTTATTTTTACATAATTAAATTTTCTTGAAACATGAAATTCGTTCGTAAAAGAAACTACCTTAACGTAAGAATTCTGATAATAAATGAATACTTCAAAAGGAATCGCAACTAAAATTAATAATCTTTGGGAAAAAATGTTCAAACCAAGAGATAAAGCAAGTTCATATGAAACACTTCTGTAGATTAAATTTTAAAACAAAATGAATTAAAAAAATAATCGTTCTTTACAGTCGCACAGTCGTAAAAAATATATTTCCCCATCTATTAATTTTAGATAGAAATTGAATTTTGTTCATAGGTTACTGTTATACAAGGTGCAGTAAACTGTAAATTTACTTTAAATGAGAGCTTCTTTTTCTGCATATTGATTTTTGGATAAATGTTACAATCACAAATAATAGACCAAATTTTATAAGCAGAGCTGCTGAGTTTTATCCCATTAACCGCCAAGATGAATAAGACAATAAGTACGTCTAATCTTTTAAAATAAGTTGCGCTAGAAAAATGCAATCATAGCTAGCCTATTTTTTTTTTTTTTTTTTTGTAATTTGTGAAGTTTGGCACTTGTCATAATTTTTTTTATGGTTGTAAATTCCCGCTATTTATAAATTCGCATAAATTTCCCGCGGATTTACAAAATTCGACCATATTATAATATAAAGAAACAGGATGTTCAGTTTATTAATAATGTGCTTTCAATATTTTGAAATTTGCTTTTAAAATTAGCCGTTTTTCTTGAATCAGTTATTCAAAAATTGAAAAATAGCCCAAAACACCATAAAAAGTACATATAAAGTTAACTCACAACAAACCGTTAGGTTTTCATGTTGTCATCGATGTCTACAATCAGTAGAACCCCATGCTGTGAGATACAGATCTTATTTCTTGTGCCATTCACAGAAAATGGAAGAATTGAAAAACACAAAAGTTAATAAAGTGTAACAGCATTCCTTATACACAGATATATACATTACGTTTTTTTTTTAACAAGCAAAAGTGGTTATAGTGCTCTTTGCTGTGGTCATTTTTTATTTTTCTGGTATTCTGTCTCTTCAGCTTAAAGAAATGATGCATTTTGGTTCTTGGAGCAAAGAGATTCTGTTGTTTTTTTTTTGCTTGACTTAAACAACAAAAATAATTAAAAAAGTAAAAAAAACGGCGCGACAGAAGTAAGTTTATCCAAACATTATTTTGAAGCTCGAGTGTTGTATGTTTTCCGTGACGATGGACTTATATTTGACTTTCAGGATCCGCAGTTGAATGAGGGTATACAAACAATAAACGATTATTTAACTAAAGAAGTGCGACGCTTATACGAGCCATTCTCATACATTGATGTTAACATTTTATTTTAATATTTAGAGAGATTCTTGACAAATTATGTCTCCTTCAAATAATCTGTTATTTGTAACCTTTATATACTTTTAATTAAATAAAAAAGACAGATTTTGATACAACTTTGATTATAGGTTACTGTTGGCGCAGCATCTTCAACACTATAGTTGCTGAGGTACACATATGCTCTTTGTGAAATCATAGATCAGCATTGGTTCCAAAAATCAAAAAGATACATACTACTTTAAAATGAAAATGAGGATCAGGATCGTCCATCATAGAACAATGATGCGATTTTGCAAGAAGGCTGTGGAAGTCAATCTAATCGCAAGATTGGTAAATTAGTAAGTTTGAACTTGAAATATTAGAAATTCTGTTTGCATAACATGTGTAAAAGGACGCACATAGAGGACATATGCTTGTTGAAACAGAGTGGATGCTGGGTGACGTTGGAAGCCGTTCTCTCGATAGGTAGCGCAGAAGTGGAATTTGAAACGTTAATTAAGACTAACTGGGCCACGATCGTTTGATTCTACTAATTTGCATTTACGTTCATTAGTATTAACTGAAACTTCCTAGTAACATTGTGTATTTCAAAATAAAATGCTACATTTCTTGTTTCAATTGTACTAAATGAATTCAACGTAATTTCTCAAATGATTTTGTTTCTTACGGTCATTTAATATCTGATGAAATCAATTGCATTAAAGCCATATTTTTTTCAGTTTAATATTACTTTTTTTTTTTGGTTGACTTGGTTTTGTATCTATAAATTAGAGCAAATCGTTACACGAACCATTGGTAACACGTACAGTACTGGATGTCTGCGGTTTATTATAAGGAGAACGTTAACCGGGATATCAGTACGTGTCCTCAAGGTTTCATAACCTAACTTTTGTAAAGCTTTTTTTTTTCATGTTCATAATTCTTGGATAAAACACATACAATGGAACAGTTAGATTTCATTTTTAAAGTGACTTCCATAAATTAGGTCTAGTATTTTAGTAACTAAACCGATTATTAATAGTTTGCTAGTTGAATGCAAATTAAATTCCCCAATTTAATTTAACCCTCTTCTTTTTAAACAAAAATTAAGTAAGTAAAGTAAAGTAATTGCCTATTTTTTCGGGCGGGCTTTACGTCCAACTACCAATTAGGTATCGTGGACGGAGGCGACTAGCAAACATACTTTACTATAAATTTCTTTTATTAACCTTTAAATAAAATCCAAGGCCTAAAGACCGGGAATCGAACCCAGTACCACAATGCATATTAGCTTTGCAGGCAACAAAAATTATATAGATCTTTTCTTTCTTTTTTTTTATTTGGATAGTGAATAATTAAAATAGAACCATATTCTTTCTCTAAAGGCATTTATCTTTCTCCTGTGATATTCTTTTTTTGAGATATTGCTGTGTTCAGTCAAAAGATTTGTAATCCTCCAAATGACCGCCCTTGGAGTTAAGCGAGTAAACCAATAATACACTCTCTAGCCTGAAGTTTCCAATCACCATTCCTGTGAGTACAGGGCTGATAGTGCTACAATAGAGTTCGAATCCCGTGAAAATTTCAGAGGACCCCTCTTAGTCCAAGCGATTTCTTCTCTCATTCTTCAATATGTCCGGTAAATCAAATGAGAAATGCCTTATTTTGGCTATAAATTCTCATCAGGATTTCGAATCCGTCATACAACCTATCTTAAATTTTGGGATAGAACGTATGATGAATCAACCCACATGTTTCCGCTATTAAAAGCAGTTTCTTTTAATTTATTATTTCTTAGCATCACCTCAATGAAAGGATGTTGCTATCAAACCTCTTTTTAGTGCAGACATGCGGGTTGCTGGAATGCAGTTTTATATATATGTATGTATATAAACAAGTAGAAGTGTTCTTGCTTCAACAAGTGCCTCCCACTGCTTTTCATTCTCTATCAGAAGAATCTGCCTTTGGTGCACGTGCGAACCGGTTTAAAAAATTGAAAATAAGAGGACCTAACATGTTTCAAAGCATTCATTTCAGTCATCCGCGGATTTCATCCGTATTTTCTGTTTATTTGAATAAATGCTTTGATTTTTAGTTCTAGATGTTTATTTTTAATGAACTTTTATTTCTTCTCAGTCTCTCTTCATTTGTTTGATTATTGTGTAACTTTGGGTTGGACAATGGTGAAACTAGAAAAAAATAGATAAATAAATAAATCTAATCTCTTTAAGATTTTGTTGCGTTTCGTGTTTTTACAGGGTCTGAGAAAAAACAAATACCAAAATTCGATAATGTTAGTAAATTTGTAGTAATATTTTCATTTACTAAAAACCATTCATAATTCTTGACACAGATAATAATATCTATATTTTCTTTTAATTGTAAAAACTCTAGATTTTTGAATTTACACTTCGCTCGGAGAATTAAAAAAAAACAAAAACATATTTACACGGTAACGTCGACCGTGTTATGTAGTTTTGCAAAGTAATGCTGATTGCTTGGACAGCTGCTTCAAATTCAGCCTTTAATAGGTTTACTTTAATAGATTTGCTCAAAGGGTTACACTTTACTATAACAGGCAGTACTGGGATGTCCAATACATTGTGATTTTCCGTGTTCGAGAAAGGTTTAGAGCAGAAATAAATCAGACAAGAACCTCTTAAGGCTTAAATGCTGGTTGCTAACCAGCCATTACCTTATGTAAAAATAAATATTCACAATTATGCACTTCCTGAGTTTTAATCATTCAATTGTAAAAGAGTGAAGCTTTAAAAACAATCCTTCTCCTCTCTCTCTCTACTTCACTAAAGAAAGTTAAATACGGAAGTAATTTTTAATTCTTAATCGATTCATTGATTTAGTATTTATTTTTTTAAATTCTCCATGGGGAGAAAGTATTTTTATGGTAAAATTTTGTTGCAAGGAAATAATATTACACAGTGTTTGCACAATGAGAGCGATGTTATTAACTGTATAACTAGGTAGAGACATTTTTCTTGTCGAAGGAAAGCGTTGCTGTTCACAATTGGCTGAATATAATATGTATTGGAGACTTCTTTTTGTTAATACAATTGTTACGAAGGGTACACAGTTTCTCTTGTAAAATGTTTTTAACACAGTGTAAAAAATCATTTTAATGAGTTCTGAATAAAACAATATTTTTTTTTCTTCTTTTCCTTGAGCTTTCTTTATTCGTTTTCAACATTAAAATAATCATCTAGGAAATTTTAAAAAAGAGTAGGTATTATTAATTCTTTTAAACATCATCATTATGCTTTGAGAAGTACTGATGATTAATATTTTTTAAAATACAGCCATCCGTGTAGGTATCAGAGTATCCATTTTTTCAGGGATCTTAGTGACCCTACGCATACCTCATCCCATCAACACGAACAACTTTTTTACTCAATTCTTTATTATTTTTATTAATATTTTAATTAATTACTTGTAAAAGGTGCTAACCTTTGAGGTTGTCCACTCTAAAATAAATGCGAACATTATGTCATCAAATGCTACAACCTTTTTAATGTATAAATAAATAATATATATAAATAGTAATTTTTAAATATTTATTTATTATTATTTTATTAAAATAAAAAAATAGATTTTGGCAGATGTACTAATAAAAATGAGATTTGATATTTATTTAAAGAAGATTATCACTTATCTTAAAGTAATATTGTACTCATTATTGAACTCTTATGAACTAACGCGATTTATATTAGTTTTGAAAGTCCATATAGTATGTACTTATTAGTT
This sequence comes from Rhodnius prolixus, assembly GCF_049639745.1. Lineage (NCBI taxonomy): Eukaryota > Metazoa > Arthropoda > Insecta > Hemiptera > Reduviidae > Rhodnius > Rhodnius prolixus. The sequence goes on along the minus strand of NW_027411583.1, from coordinate 3,014,333 downwards.
CGGAAGCCATGGCGGACAGGTATTATTTATTTAGGTGCTATGAATGGAGTCGTGTACAATTATTATTAACAGCGATATAAATTATCTAAGCAGATTAATTTTTCAATTCCTGCTTTCACATCACACGGCTTAATCAGGAAATGATCATTCAATAAAATTTCTCAGGTTTAATGTTTTCTGTGCTGAAGTGGGCCTTGGCCTTCTACTAAGTAGTACGTTTACAGACTCCTTAAATGGTTAATTACATTCAGTATTTTGTATTTTCAGTGCATTATTTTCAAATATTTTAAACATGCACGTTTAGAATCTACATCTCTTGAAATGGTGAGTGTAACTAATTGAAAGCCGGTGCAAAAGGTTAATGTTTAAATGTTATTTAATGCAATTTTTCTCAAATTCTAGAATTTACGAATAAAATATTTATATACGAATATATTTATTGGTCCTATGATGCGTTCAACGTACTACCTATTATATTATGAAATTGTTGTATTTTAATATTTAAGTTTATTTTTCATAAAATAAAATTTCTCCTAATTAATAAATCTTTTTTTTCAGACAAGCGTAACGCAGTTCTAAAACATTCTAACTACTACTTATTGATCACCTCGAAATCAGATCGAACTTGCAGAATAATATTGATTTTTAACTAATTACTTTGAACCATCCCATTTGAAATCTATTTATCTTCTCTACTGTTCGATGTCAGGTACTTAATCTCGTAAACAAATTAGTAGTTAATTGCTAAGTTTTTGTAGCTGTACAGACTTTAACTTTATCTGTTCCTTTTGCATAATTTTTATAAACAAAATTTCTAGCGATGGTAATTACAAAAGAAATTTTAGTTTCCAAGAAGATTCTCCTTACTTACATTCAGCTTTTTTCCTCAGCTTTTTAGAGAATGTTTCTAGAGATTATTTTTACTAGTCACCCAGGTTACAAAAAAATGAGGCATGACTTAGCAAAGAATTCTGTATATAAGCGTGATTATTTTTTGTTTGTTTACCTACAGCAATAATAATAATAGTATTTCTTAAGTGGGCGTTATATTGAGCACTTCAATTTTTTCCCCCATTTATAAACTTAATACAGTTGTTAAGAAAGGCAAGTTAACGATATTTTAATATTTCCAGACAATTTCGTGATGTAGCGGGATCTTAGTTTTTTTTTTTTTATTTCTTTTTCTCTTTTCTTTCGATCCAGAAATGAAAGTCGGAAGTATCACAGATCTACATTAAAGAAGAAATTGTCCATCTTCAGTCATTAACTTGAAGATACTGGAGTAACTGAAGAAGCGCCATACAGATTAATCACAGAATGTTTATTTGTTTTAAAACTTTCACCATCTTGTGTAAAAAGTAAATCATTATCCACGAAGATTTATGATGTGATGTAAGTTAATATTATTTTCGGCTTTTAAATGAACATTAATGTTTTGCATTGAGTTAAATTAGTAAAAGAAACAAACATGTATTTACGAAGAAATTCTGTAAATTGCTAAATTTAAAATTAGAATAGCCATAAACTTGAGAAAAAAACAGTGGTAACTAAATAACAGTTTTATGACCTACTAAGAAATGTTGGAAGTTAAATCTGCTTAGCTGCAAGATTTGAACCGGTTAGACCTTCTTTTTTTTATTGTATAATGGCGTACGATTTCTTACTAGACGATCCTAATTCCAATTTTGTCTCCTCTTGCGTAGTCCTCTCAAAAATTGCATTGTCTTTTGGTGAAATCCCTTATAACATAAACTCTATTTTTCAATATTCCTTAATATAGATAGCCCTAATTTAGAACTGAAAACTGAAACTAATATCTGTTCCATGTTATGACTAGTCACGAAAAACTGAAAATTGTATCAATAAAATCGCTTCTCCAGTTGAAGGAGAAAAGGAACGTAGTTACGGAATCGACTTCTGCTTCAAACTGGAAGCTGTATTGGACTTTTAGATGTACTTGTGAAACTCGATTATAGCATTGAAATGAAACTTATTTGACTAACATCAAGAAGTTTTACAAATATTGTTTTTTGAAGGTTAAAAAACTGAACATTACTTTTGGTTTATTTATTAGACATGGTATCCTAACATCACTTCGAAACTTTCTCTTGTTCTTCTCCCCTGCCTAGAACTGGATGCAAATATTCGAAAAAACTTCATACAGAGTTCCTGAGACATAACAAATGCTACTCGTACAGAAAGCTAACCAATTTCTTATAAAGTATAATTATAAAATTATAGATTTTTTTTCTAAAATAGTTAATGATTCAGTTAAAGAAACTAACGTAAAATTAGAAAAAAAATTGCTTTTTCAGCTAATTAATTTTTTATAAATTCAATGAATTTATATTTCTGCCTTGCTCAATGCAAATTACCTTGCCTTTGGTGCAAGTGACCACCTTTTGTTCTTCAGGTATCTTGATAATTCAGAAGGCAAAAGATGCTCTTCACATCCATATTAGCATATCTAACATAACTAATCGATATGAGTAGGTTCCATTTGCTGAAGGTATACAATTAAAATTTCTTTAGCAGATTCCATCATATTTCATGCTTTCCAGTACCTTGTTCAAAATTGGAGATCTCTGGAAAATTGGAGAGAGCTGATTTAGAATGAGTAGGGAAGGGAGTACGAGCCTGATTGTAACGCCTAGAGCAGCCCTTCTTTAATTGTACGTTGGGGCCCAAAGACTCCGAGTTAAAGAAAAGACTGAGAATGATGTGGAAAAATGTGAGTCGATAAGTTTAAAACAAATAGTTTTGTCATTTAAGTTACCGTAGTTCGATAATGTAAAGGTGAATAAACTCACGGAATTGTACCTACCAGAATTAGATTCTAACTTAAACTACTACTCATTAGTTACATTTATTATGTAATGATAATAATTCTCATCCTTTGAAAAGTTTTACAATTGCTCCAATTATATTGACTACAGTAACGGATACCTCATTTAGATCTACTCTAGCGGTACAGTGACATTTAAAAAAAAAAAAATTAACTACATAAAAAAAGCCTAGAAAGGTATCGGCTTAGTAGCTTGATATTAAAGTATGACATTAAAGAGCTATTATCTTCGAGACAATCGTATACCAACAAATCTCACTTTGCTCTAGGAAGTGACCTGCAGTGGCAAGACACTGGTCACGTGTAGCACGTAGTACCTCTTTCAAACGCTCTTAGCTACTAAAAGAAACGTTTAAAAAATATTAGACACATCTCTAATATCTAGAATTTTTATTTTTTTTTTCCCCTGCCATTTCACCCTTGTAATTTTAGGTTTCATAATTTATGTTATATACCGTTCAATTGTTAACTCTAGAAATGAAGATGGTTATTCAACTGGACTTACATTTTCATTTATATTATTATTAGAAAGCAAGAGTTATTTTGGTGCAAACAAAGAATGTAAAACGCCTTTGTAACATTAATACTGCATTGTGTATTTATAAATTTGCTCTCTAATCTTCTAATTCAAATGTATTTTGATGACGATAGTGTTTTTGCTAGTTGAACACAGTGAGAGTAAAAGCTTTCTCGCTAATATTTCTATTAGTAAATTATTAATTTAGATATAAATAATTAATTACAATAGTAATAAGAAAGAAAGTGATTCAAATTAAATTATATAGATCATTTTATTGTTTTGTTTTTTTTTTTTTACTTTCCCCATTCCCACAATTAAAGAGTTGTGATTCATAGTAAATTAGAAACATACAATTACATACATGCACGGCAATGAAGTAAAAACAGCCTACCTAGTTATCTAAGTTGATTTCACCCATTTGGTAATTTACGCACTTAAAATACATTTATAATTATTTAGAGTTAGTTTGTATTTCGAGGTTTAAGATTACACTTAACTTTTCCTCGTTTACATTTATATGTATCATTTATTGCATTATTTTTAATTGCCTTCAAATTGTCTTAGGTACATCGTATTATTTATAATAAATGTCTTTAAAATTCAGTGTATAAATACAGTACTGATATGAAGGTGACAGTTGTTACGTTATAGTGTACAAATATCCTAATACAATTAATTACAAAGCAATTTAGTACAAAATTAAATTCAAAAAGACCGCCATTGCAGAAGTGGAGTATAACCTATGTACAACCTTCTCGTGGAGGAAGGTGAGGCTTTAAGCAACATGCAACTCGTACTACTCTTAGCGAACGGCTAATGTGATTCGTTTATTGTCTGACTTAATTTACTCTCAGCTTCGATTGTGATTGCGGAAATGTTGGACAGTACCATTTACGAAAACCAACTATCATTCATAACATTTTGACATAATCTTAAAATACCTTTCTTAACAAAAAAAAAGTATAAATTATCTGAAAAATCACGTGAAATATACGAATAGCGTACAAAGCATACTTTCACTATTCCAAAACACTTGGATTTTAGTGTTTTATCAATTATGTGACTTGCACCTTGGCAGAACTTTGAACGTATCAAAATAGATTTGATGAGATTTATTAACAATGTTGAAGGATGTAATTTAAAACTGTACTAGCATTAAGTAAAATGCTTTTCTAGGAAAGTAACCCCGCTGAGGTACATTTATTTTTATTTTACTACTTTTCTCCAAACTATTTAAATTTTCACGTTTTTAGTTTCCGTTTACATGAAAGATTTAGTGTTTGATAGTACATTTGCACAACAACCCTAAATACTTTTGAAGCGAGGCTTCTTTAATCTTTTCTATTAAATTGATTTGGCTATTTAGTCGCTTATTTTTTTTTCTTCCCTCGGTGTATCAAAATTATAGCTTTCTAGCCTAACATTACAGTTTCGCTTCCTCCCCCCGAAACCGATGTTCTTGATATTTTTCTGACTGGGTCTCAACTATTGTAGGCAATTTCTTTGAGGACCTAAATTGTTGATATAACTTATTTGTTTCAGAATTTGAGATAGTGACTTATTTGGCCTACTAAAGAATTCAGTGAAATATAAAATCAAACTCGACCTGCTATCTTCAAGGTGATGGTCAAAGATTAGAAATTATATGACACCGTAGTTGTTTCCACATTCAGTGGCATAGTATCAGCCTTATAATATTTCCAAGTTAGACTGTATGCAAAACTAAGTAATTTATCAGACTTCAAAGTTTATGTGGTTGTGTCTTCATTGTTTGTTGATTTTTCCGTCATAACAAGCATAGTTTCCTTTCTATTTTGACCGAAGAAAGGAATTTTACTTCCGCTTATAAAGTACTATTGTTCTGTATGTGTTAATAAGTTTTATAAGTGGAAGAAAACATCTCTACTCCGCAATCATAAATTAACCTCTGACAAAGTGTTGAAAATTCGACAACTCAGAAATAAGGAAAAAATGCTTCTCACGACGGATAAAATCAACGATTACAAAGTTGACTCTTAATCATTGTTTTAATATCGTTCAGTTTAAAGAATCATTCAAAGTTAAAGTAACATGCGCATAAAAAAAGAAATGGATTGGAAAATATTATGTCGCAATCAGGCTAGTAATATAAATAATCATTGGGTCATTTTATTATACAGGTCAGTTGATCTGTGTTTTGTGGTTTGGTTCACTTCTTAACCCAAATGCCTTTAACTACATGTTCCTTAGTATCTAGTTGACACAGTGCCGTACCGAGTTTATTTACTTTTTTCGCTTGATGTTAACTTGTCAAATATATTTTAGTTATTAAGTAATATTGTGGTCCATTTTGTTCGCTATTTCTGACTTTCATCTAGCTTCAGGATTAGGTTCATCATTTTCTTGTAGAGAATTTGACTTCTTTTATTTGCAGAGGCGGAGTCAATACGCTCAAAATGTATAAACATTGGAAATATTTGAAACTCCGGAACATTTCACATTTACAAAACTAATTTGATAATACGAATTGGAATATTTCAATTTTTTTTTTGTGGGGAAAAGATAAGCTAAATATTTTGATAGGAGTATCTTTTATTTTTATGTCCAATGTTACCCTATATTTTATCTTTTTGACACATATTTATTTTCTTCATTTCTAATCCGGTTCGATTTGTTTTATTTATGTGCAAACGCAGAATATTAGATCATTTCAAGATCGAAAACTTTTAAAATGTAACTCATTTTTCATCATACCATAGTGGGTGGACTTGAAAGGCCAACTAATATCGAATCGTCCTTGAGAGGAGAGGTGTAATAAATTGCTTTGAGCTTTTTTGATCACGAATCTTTTGTTATAATCACTTGTTAATAGGTCAGGAAGGATAGTATTATGAATATAGTTCTTCTCTTTCTGAACTAATATTTTACACAGTTGTGCCTTTCCCGTAAAAATGATTGGTACTGCTAATCAACTGTGTGAATTTTCATTATTTTTCTAGAGAGTGTATTATCCTAATAAATATTCTATTTTCAGATAGTTTTATTATTTCGAATAGCGAAACAATGGCAGGTTCTCATTGTTTTATCTGTGAAACATCAATGGACGGGTGGATTTAATTTTAAACTGCATTTGTTTATCATTAATGACCTCAAGGAATTCCTACTTTCTGCAAGCTCATCTCAAAGAGGTTAAAAAAAATTCAGTGTTCATTTGGCGTTTCAATAATGTTTTTTTAAGGTTTCATGATAGGGGTTGGATCTGCTGGTATATTGTTGAAACTTAGAACTAGTATTAATTTATTGTCGAAATAATCGAAGTAGTAAGCAGTATTACTATTTTTGTTCCTATAAAATCAGTTGTTTTTCGTTGAGATATTGTAAATATGGTGGGATAAAACAGAAGCAAAAAGAAAACCGTGAAAGGTCAAGTGTTAGTTTGAAAATGCTGAAGTTTTTACCCTCAAGTGATTGTTATTTTCATCCCATGCGTACATTAATGTAGTTGATGTTGAAATACGAGTGCAGGACAGACACACGTATCTATGGTGCGCATGTTCTAAACTTTTTGGAAGGCAGCAAGGTACAAGAAATACTATATCTAAATTTGTAACACATCAACTCTAGTTGTAGGTAGGTGTGGAAAGTTTTTTAACACTCTTATGTAAATTGTAAACTGTCATTCAGATAAGCTTTGGGGGTCAGCACGATTATTTAATAAATTTATTTGCAGTTTCAGTAGTTTGTCCAGCTTTATTATATTTGTTTAATTTTTTTCAAAGCTATATTTATTTAAATTCCTAAATGTTTATCGCCGTAAAGGTTACGTTATAAGAAGTTGGTTCAATTTATCATTGTTGGATTAGCGTTTTACTTTTTTAAGATATTAATCTTATAAAAGCAAAAAAGCGTTCCAGACTACAAGTAAAAAAAATGGCCATCAAAAATTGTAATCGGGGAGATTAATATCTAATAATAATTTTTGTTTGTATCCTGTATAAACAAAAATTCGTATGTTTTTGGGATAACTAAAAAATGGATACTTAGTACTCTATATGAACTGTATGCCAAGAACTGTTTTTTGTAAGAAGCGTTTTTTTTTTTTTGGCATTGGCTTTCGCCATACAGCTAGCATCGTCTAGGTGCTTATCACTAGAATATCACTAACTCTCCATTCTTACTGATAAATACATTCGCTTCACACATTCATTTATGTAAGGAGCGTTGTCGCTTTCGGGGAAATGGTTAAGATCTTTCAGGTCGTATTGGGTTTGGTTTTATTAAACCACGTTCTAGATTTTCCTAAATCTAAACTAGTTCATTAACTGTATGTTAATGATTGAGTAATTATTTTCTACATTTAGTGAAATAGATTTAGATTTGGTTAGGGGTTGTAAGTAAAATGAAATCCACTGAGGTCAACTATAAAACATTGTTATAGTTTCCTAAAATATTGTTCCATTATTTGGTGAGAATTATTGGAGAGAGAACTTAGAGTTAGTTCTAAGTAGTTGCTCACGTCCATTACTTCGGCAGGCCATTTTGAAATGAGTAGATTTTGGAATAGTGTAAGTATTGTTAGGCTGGGATAACTGCTTGAGAAAAAGTGGCTTGGCCATTTCCTCCATTGGATATTTTGAAATATTTGTATTCGCCATTTAAAGAGTTGATTAGCCAAAAATGTTTTTGTTAATATTAATTTAAGTTTACCTAAGTATTTAAATGTTTTTCTTCTTTTTAGATTTGTATTTCTTAACATATTCAACACTAAAACCAGATGGTGCCTTATGACAAAAAAGAATATTCAATAGTTTACTATTTTTTCTGTAAAGAAACCAGCTAGTCATTCATGAATTCTGTCATGTTATTTTTATTTTTGTCTAGATCTGTTTAATATAGAGCGCAGTTGAATCGCGCAAAAAAACGTGAGAGTACTGTTCAAACTTAAACCATATTTCTTAAAGTAATACTAGTTAGAAGATATGATCGACTCACGGCTTTACGCTATACTCACCGTTCTGTTAGACTCTCTCACTCTTAGAAATTATTGTGGCTGTTCTTTTGCCAGTTACCATTGTTTTTACCTCCCACGTTTTACCTTCCATTGACCGGTAGATAGATATCTTTGTTCAATACAACTCTAAATCCTAACCCTTAGCAAATAATACTGAATAAACCATCTTGTTGATTATTAGCTAGTAAGAGATTTACTTATAGTGAACGCATAAGAATGTATAAACAGAGTTTATACAAACCAGGTGAACTAATAAAAATTATCGAACCGATTAGAATTTCAGTTCTTACTTTTTTATTTTTTTATTTTTCATTTAAGTATTACATTTATTCATTTATTTTTTCTTAGGGTATGAAAACTATGAAGGTACAGTTAGCTGAAGTATAAAATTAAGAAGAACATTTCCTTCATATACTCAACTGCCACATACAATTTCTTAAGTCGCTAAGTATTTAAATTTACTTGTTCTCTGTGAATATTTGTGCCAACTGTGTAAATATTAAATTAAATCATGAAACTAATCGGATTTCTGTAATCAAATTTTATTATTAAATTTCTATTTGAACATTAGGTTAAAAAAAACATCAACAAAAAAGCTGGCTTGTAATTCTAGGATGTGAGTAAACTAGAACCCATAAATCTTTTTAGGGGGAAGCATTGTGGGTCGAACTTCATGCCAGAAACAATGGATATCTACTTATAATTCTGTCATATGACTTGCAAAACATGGTAAAGAATATTTATTAAAAAATAGGAGGAAAAAATAAAAGTCATCATACTAAATATAGTTTAAAGAACATATATTCACTTTCCCCATAAGTAGGAGATGGAATAGATTTTAAAATATTTTTCCCAATTTTACTAGAATGTAATTGTTTTAATGCTTACTGTTTTAATGAGTGCTGTAACAAAGCTTTGTTATAGAATGGATTACGTTATTTTTTATGATGAATAGAGGAAACTAGATAAACAATGAAGAATGCTATAATATTTGATAGCGTGACACAATCTTCTACAAGTTTTAATCAGTACATGTAAGAAAAATCTCGTGCTTTTAGTTGAGTTTTTTTTTAGCATTATTAGTTTGGAAGTCTTTTGTTTTGTTTTTTTTATTCAGTTAAGTAAATCTTTCACTTTTATTAAGTCAATAACAAAACTTAACTGGTCACAATTGCTTCTAGAAGATTCCTAAAATAAATTTGTTCCAGAAATGCCGTATAGTAAAATTTGCCTCAATTGATTATTTTTTGTGAAACCTTCATGCTGAGCTGAATTCTATGTTATAACTTGCTTTGTTTTTTCCTGTTTTTAGTTATTTTATTTTCTCTGAAGCCAATCTCAAAAAATATTTATTTCAAGCCCCCAACTTGAGTCAATAACAAATTACGTAAAAACATAGAAGTATTAACTTTCATGAATCCAACAAGAAAATAATGAAAAAGTATAACGCAATATATATTGTTCGTGCAGTTCTCTGATTAGAAGTAATAGATGGGCGTTGAGCCGTAGTTGTGTAAGAGAGGCTCTCCAGACCTGGCTGGCTGGCAATTAGAGGGCGGACAGTGTCGCCTCTGTAATGTAACTAGTGGCCACTAGTTCATACATATAAAACTGGAAAGTTCACGTTTATCTGGAGGCAATATCGCAACATGAATCAGTAGTGGGGCAGCCCTCATGGTATATCAAGCTTTTTGAGGCTCTTGTTTAAACAATATCATTTCTAGGAAACTCGTATGCTATATTATATATATTTTTTTTTTTGAAGCAACAGAAAGTAAGAAAATAAGTTTCTTCAAGATCCTTTGAGTTCGTAAAAATGTTTTTATCTGAAAGACTTTCTCTTCATTCCTTTGTCATTCTCTGCAGCTATATGATTCATGAAAATTTAACATAACAAATAAAGATAAGAAAAAGAAGTTTTGGTTTTGTTACTTTTTGTTGATATGTTTCGATTTGACAAGGTTGAAAAGTGGCTAATCATTTTTCATTACTTAATACTTAAAAGCTTACTTAAAAACTAAGGGCTTTACTTGGCTTTAAAAAAAAAAAACAGAGAAATATATTTTCTTAATTTTTTGTGCTTTTATCTGGGAGCCCAGCAGTCTCGATTGTCTACAGTAACCGAATAAACCCTACTTTTCCTCAATTTTTTCTATTTATATAGCTTTGCGGTAACTGGCCATACAGAAATTATTAAAAATGTTCAGATTTGGGAATAATTTTCGCAATTCGGAAATACAGTTTCATTAATCTAGAGCGAAAAATAACACTCCGTTATTAATTAAATGTGTTTTTATATACAGATGCGCACACAGAACATAGAGCGATAGAGATAATTATATAAAAACTTCTTTTCCGAATTCATGGGACCTCACAACGGACATTATTGTGAAAATTAAATTTAAAATCTGCAGGATCGCTATATTTTCTCTTGCTATAGTATTGTAAGAGAATAAGAACAACTATACTTCTTTAGAAATGTTTCAAGAAAAGTGCAAAAAAATTTAATTGCTAATTTTGAATATTTAAAGGTATGAAGTTAACGACAAGAAAGTAACTATTTGGATGTTAGTTTTTAAGAAACAGGCCGACTGTTATACCATAGTAATAAGGCTATTGACCTACTTAGTAATACTTAGAATTGTAAAGAAATACAGTAAATAATTTAAATCCATCATCTAATTAAAATGTATTAAATAACAATTGTTTTCTGTGTGTAGTTATTAAAACGTGAACCACAAATGACATGTTTTCTGATACAACACATAAAAATTATTTCTATAACAAGAAGAAAACTTTAGTGGTTGAAAGTAGAACATGTCAATTAAGGAAGGAGCATAATAACAATAAATTTATCAGAGACGTATAGCAAAATTTAAGCAGGTATTGTTACATATATTTTTTTAAGACAATATACAGGGTGATCCATTTAAAACGCACCAATCGCTAATAACTTTTTAGGAGAGCGGAATTTCGAAAAAACCCACGAAGTAAACTATATGTTTTTTTTGGTCTAGTTTTCAAATTGTCCACCCCCGATGCTGTAACTTCATTTTTGGCGGAGTTACGGCTAAAAACCCGATTGGGCTTTCAAAAGGACCACTGGTTTTGACAATGATTATGAAAACTACATAAAACATTGTGAAAAATGACATTAACCCTGTTTCGATATCCCTAATATTAGTTGAGATATTTAAGATCAAAGTTACAATTTTATCTATTCGTGAACGGTTTTCGATATTAATTTTCCACCAGAAATACACGTTTTGGGAGGTCCTCTGACTGCAAAAAATGTTATTTGTGACGCAAAGTAAAAAAATTATAATAATTGAAGATTTTAAAGAATGTAATGGTTGTGGGAGAATCAGGTTAAACTTGTTTTATCATCAAATAAAACCAATCATCACATCATTTTAATGCACATATAGTTTACTTCGTGGGTTTTTTTCGAAATTCCGCTTTCCTAAAAAGTTATCAGCGATTGGTGCGTTTTAAATGGATCACCCTGTATAATCTAAAGAACAAATTAGAAAGTTTCATTAAAAGCTGATGAAATCAGTATAACATCGATTTTGGATAAAGTATTTAGTGTGTGAATTTGTTAAACTTTATTTTTTAAAGTTTTATTGTAGTGCGTATAGTTTAAAGTACTTTATTCTAGTTTGCCCCTTGATTTTTCTTATTCTCTTTTCATAACTAGAAAATATTATCCTTGTCACATTTAATTGTTTTAACAACTTTTAGGCCTAATTTTTAAAAAAACTTTTTGTTGTATTCATAATTTTCAGAACGAGCATTATTGAGATCGAAGTGGGATTCTTTCGAAGATGCTCCAGTAGCTAGCACTTACAGTTCAACTTCTGTTAGTAGTATTTTGATCGTTCCAAATGGACACCAAGGAAACAAAAGCCTAAAAGGGTAATACTTTTTATATCTAGAGCTATATGGTTGTAGTTTACGTGTTTTAACAATTTTTCGACATTTTCTGAAAACAAAGTCTCCAATTTTTTTATCGATTCCCTTCTAATACTAATTTTTCAGTTTCCAATAATGAAATCAGTCTGTAGTTTAGTACCCTCTAAAATTAACATGCCTTAAAGTTAACCATAGCTGTTCAAACGTTTAGTTTATACATATTATTGCATTCTTATAATCTGTAATTCTGATCTTGTTTTTGTCTCATCAACAACTTTTAGGGTTTGGTTGATCAGGATCATTAGTTAATTGTCTACAAAGTTTCTGTTACTGTTTGAAAACTGATGAGATTTAAAGAGAACAAGAGGCTTTGTTGATGTAATCAATCAATCATTTCTAATCAATTTTATAAAATAATGCTAAATTTAAATTAATAATATAAGTAATATGTCCAGACTTTGTAAACAGAACAAAACTACCCCATGAAAATTGTAGCTTTTGCTAAGGATCTCGCAACCAATTCATGAAATGCCATAAAGTTATATACACGTCACTTCGAGCGCGATGATGATGATAACTTACGAAATTGTTAAAAAATAAAGTAATAAACATTTATAGTTAATCAGAAAATAAAAATAAATGTTACGAGAGAAAAAAAAAATTCTATTAAGTTTACTGAAATGAGTTAGATAGATCTCTAGATAGATAAATTACATCAGCAACCTTTCGATGTAATGATCTCTTCCTACCATTTACAGCCGATTATTTGTGAACCTAATTTTAGTAAAAATAACAAAGGTGAAAAAGAAAAATTTGAAGAACGGATTAAATTCCTTTATTTGTACTGGCCGACGGTTGTTAGGTTATTATTCTGGCAACATATTTTTAGGCTTAATTTAATATCTTATAGATCATAAGTCCTCAATTAATGAAAAACCTGTTAAGTTTTATGTGATTATGGATACAGAAAAATGTGAAAGGACAAAGAAATGTGGAAGGAAAAGGAAATAAATTTCATAGTATATTTTTCATGAAAGTTGTTGCAAATAACCTTGAATTTTATTCTATTTATTAACATGCATTTTCATTCATATAAAGGTGCAAGAATAATCATTGTCTTTATTTTGCAGGTAGGAACAGATGGCAAGTGTATCTTTTTCAATAATGCAGCTGCAAATTCAGCGAATGTTGAAACTATAAAAGAACATGTGGTCATTCATCTTAAGAACAATGAATTCGTACTATTTAAAACGAAGTTAATTATAACCAACGAATAGAATTTGTGTTTTTCTAATTTATGCATCAAAAGGAATGTACAGCAAACCTGCTGTTTAACTAATTATGATTGTCACTTTTATGATGATTAAGGTAATGTTTACAATGTATAGTTATAGTAGCCATGTAGAAAATCACGTTTGATTTCTTGGACAAGACGCTTAATGGTCAATGGAGTAGGTGGTTATCGATAGGTGAAGAGTTCAGCGTGCTATAAGCGTCTGTTAAGCTGAAGAGACGATTTTTTATTTCTTACATAAAAAAAAAGTAAAGAAAACAAAACATAGCGGAAGAATGAGTAGATATTATACTAAATGAAAAGGTAAATAATCAACTACAAAAAATGCGAGAGGCTTGAAATAGCTTTTCTTTATTTTACACATTTCAGTGAAAATCTGTTGCTAGGACTCGAAACCAGAACACAATTCACGGCTACTCTTTTTTGTTTTTAACTTTAATTTGTTAGGCACCTGAAAATTCTGCGACATCCATGTATTACTCAGTACGACTGTGCTTGCTAAGGTGGTTGATTAGTGTATCTACAGACACGTCTGTTCATTAACAGTACATTTACTTTACAGACTACAGTTTATAAAACAAATGTTGGATACATAAGGGAGTTACAATAGATTCGTAATGTTATAGTGAATTTGGCTTTATCGCCACCCTTTATACAAAGCTAATTCTTAAAGATGGTGTTTAATAAATGCAAATATTACGAATGCTGGCGCACAAATTAGGGCCACGCTAATTAATCATATAGTTAGATAAAATTTTAATATTGTAATTATTTCAAACCAAGATAATAAGAAGCAGTGATTGGGATGTGAGACTGGAGTGTGTAGTTTTCAGTGAATTAGACTATAAAGATTGAGATTCAACTACAATTCTCCCCTGCAAATAATATTCTCATCTACACAAATAAACAGAAATACCACCGTCATGCTTCAGTCATGCTCTGATAATATAGAAAATCCGCTATATATATGCGGGCAAGACTTTAAGTAAAGTTAAAATACGCATTTTATTATTTTAAAACATTTTTTAAAATCACTAGGGCAATGCTTAGTTTTTCTTCTGTTAGGAGTTTTGTTTTTGATAGTTATTTTGATTAATCTATTGAAATTATTATTTTCTTGACGATCTTTTATTGGTTTTTGGATTATAAGTAATTTAAGATAAAATGCTTTTTAGGAAGCAATGTTTAAATGTAATTTTTTAAATAATACTTATTAAGGATAAATTTAGATGTGATAAATGATTGGTAGCATGTTATCATGTCCAACTCATAATTTCATGAGTATTCAAACTAGTAAGTAAGTTGAGTGATGATTTTATTACTTTTCTTAGCCATCGTTCTAGAAATAATCTCTCTTACTTTACAACTCATAACTTCATAGTTGATTACAAATTAAGAGAAAGTTAAGCTTAGTGCAAGTCGAGTTCTGTTTAAAAGTCGTAAGCTTGCTGCATTCTTAAATGCAGTGCTTACACTTAACCAATTTACAAATTACAATTATGAACTTAAATTTAGTCAATGGATTTTTATTAATTAGAAATATATAGACAATATAAATTAAAAGACATTAATTACTTACAATCTGTCTCTATCTCTTTCAAGAATTACTTTATTTCCCTGAACTCTTTTATAACAAATATTTAAAACAATACATTTAATAAGGTTAATTGTCCCATCTCTATCTCTCCCTTTCAAGAAAAACTTAATTCAAAAGATGAATTTTAATAATTTGCATAACTATGTAAATCACTCGGTAAGTTGATTGTATTATTAGAAATGTTAAAATAATTTTCTCTCAAATTTGATATAATTCTCACAGACTTATTAGCCATTGTCTGACTGTTTTCACCTTCATTCCCACTGTTTCATTAAAGAAATATATCTTAATAAGTTGTAACGCCTTCTCTTGTTTGTTCACTTTTATTCTTTATGTAATTAACAAATATACGATTTATTAAAAACTTTTAGGTTTGCTGTTCAATTCAGAGCAATGTTAAACCTTTTTTGTTCCAAGCTAATTATAGTCTGGATCAGTCTCTAAAATTAGTTTTTCTTTCTAAATGTTGAAAAAAAATTACGATCTTTAATTTCTAAAAAATATAATAATTTTGGATGCTAAAAATGTTAATATTAATAAGTGACTATTTTCTAAATTTCACTTAATTTCAAAATTAAATTATAGTAGCTTGAAGACTCACTATGTCAAAGGTCAGAACTTATATATGTTAGCTGACATTCCAAATATGTTCCATTAAATATGAGTGTATCTACTTTTACCTGGTATCGCATCTCGGCTAAGTTCAAAGTGTAGTGTATTTTTACTGAAGAATTCATGGAAAATTTTAGTGTATTAAAAAGATGTATTTGAATTTGTGAGGTATTAGCTTAGACATTTATTTTCTAAAGTGGTTACCGAAATAAATATTATTTTTGATCTATTAGTTTTGCTCCAACTAAAATAATTTAAATCACATATTTAATATGCCTGTTAATAATAGTTTTTAACTTTGAAATTTTTTCAGGCAGAATTTATCTAATGAATATCTACGAAACAAAACTAACTTTTTTTTTGCAAAAATGAAGTCTTTAGCTGATAGATATACTTCTAATTTCTGTCTGTGGTTTTTTTAAAAAAAGAGACACAAGGTAAGCTATTTTGGTAACAGTTTTTTACAGTTATTTTCTAAAATTTGAAAACATGAATTCATAAAAGTTTTTCACTTAAGTGAGTAGTTGATTTGTGAAATTCCTTAAAAAGTATTGAAACTATTTGATAAAATAGCAACTTTGGTTAACCGAATACCTTCAAATTTGACATTCTATTAATGCATTTAATGGAATTAATTTTTATACAAATTCGTAAATTTTACTAATTTGGTATTTTAATATGAATAAAACTTATACTCGTATCACCAATATTCACAGCGTTGCTTGCATATTTGATGAAAATTTGTTGGACCCACGCAAATGTTTTGGTTTTTATCCGACACTTAAGTTTTTTATATTTCTAATCAGTTTCGGACTTCTATGTGTCATTAATGGTTGATTTTTGCGTAGCGAACTAACTACCTGGTAAAATCTAGTTCAGGATGAGTGTGTATAAAATCAACCGAGAGAACTCAATGCGTTGACTAATTAGCACTTTTATAAAAATAGAAAGTATGTCACTGGAATTGTAATTGATCTAGCAATTTTATATATATGTAGTCTTTTCGCATTGAAAATGTTAGAAATTACTCAGGATATCGGTAGGGTTAGTCTCCAGTTGAAATCTGGTAAATGTTAAATAGTGTTATTTAAATCAGAAAACTGTTGCACTATTACAATTAAACTAAATTGATTAATAAATTAAATTGTATTTATTTTAAGATTTTATTCTTAGAAGATATAAAATATTTGTTTATGTTTGCAGGCGATATTTTAAATGTCAGCTTCAACGTAATGAAACTATTGGTTCAATGCCTGTGGGCTTTTTGATCTTTAAGAACTTGCTAATGATAAATATATCTCTACAATAGTGATCTGGATTTAAGAAATCATTTTCAATCTACATAAAAGGTATGTTGTTAAGGCACATGGGTGTGCCACAGCTGTCAGTTTAGTTAATGTGTAGGAGGTGAAAGGTAAGCAATTGACAGTCTTTATGGATAGAAGAGGCTGCTGAAATGTTCGCCTCTAACTTTCAGATCGTTTGGAAAGTGTTGAGTACTTCCTATTATATTATACAGCAATATAATGCCAATCATTTCTTTTAGAAGCAACCGTATATTTCTTAATTCAAAAAATGTCTTTTAGTGTCGGTCTTTCAGTCTTAGACAAAGTATTAATTGTTAGTCAGAGTCATCATCTTTAGCTAAATGACAGTATAAAATGACAAAATAAAAAATGCTTTTTGTTCTCCAAACGTTTTTAAACTTAAAGCTTATTTTCTAAAGTTTATATTTTTAAATAATATTATTTAATTAAAAAGTGTAATTCTAGATAACCAAATTGTTGTTTATTTCGGAGCTGTTTTAAATTTTGTAATTGTGTTATTAATTTACATCAGTAGCTTTAATTAATTAGTATATCGCAACATTTAATCTTTGGTTAATATTATTAATAAGTTTTTTTTTTTTGAGAGAGGTAATTAAAGTGGAATCCATTACGAAAAAACGTCATGTTTTGTACTAGGAGTTAAATTTGATATTTTAAGGTTATTACTGCTAGTATCTACTTATTTTAATATCCAACTTACATAAGCTTAGTATTTGGAGACCTATATTGATCTGTTTCAATAAAAATCTTAAAATGTAAATATTTAACGAGGATTAGAGTCTTATTCAAATCATTCTAAGTGGTTTGCGAGATTCATTAACATCATCTATCATGCATCTAAAATTTAATCATAAAAGCAAATTTCTCTTAATAATAAAAGTCGATGACTAGCTTTTTTTTTTTTTTTATTATGTCATTACATAGAAATGGATGATGGGTTATTTTAAGAAATTGTCTTTGGTAAATTTCAAATAAAATTAACTTCCTTAATAACTCTCGTTACTTATAGCTTTGTTACTTAAAAATTTGATGATAAGCTTTTTTTTTAATTTTTTAAACCATTCCTTGACGGTTAATGATTACTATTTGTGAATTTCATTATGCGGTATATTTGAGGAAATTTAGTTATTAATAAGACATTTCATATTTAACTTGATGTTTTACCTAATACAAGACCATCATTAGACATAACAAAACATTCTTGTAAGAAACACTCCTACAACTCTCTCTTATTACAATTATTACCATTCCAATCAAAGCAAAGTTTTTTCACCTTGGCATTTTGATTGTTTAGTTCGCCTTTAAAATTAATAATAAAAATGAAGTAGTATAAAACAGCACTCATCCTTGAGGAACAAGAACTTCCTAAAGTATGAATTCGACTTACACATGCCTATATCAACATTTTGGGTGACTTTTTGTAATATAGAAAAGCGGGGTTCTTGTATGTGGAAGAATATTTTGTGAAATTCATATATTGAAACAACTATGAACAATATTTACATAACAAAACATTCAGAAATAAAAACCCTTTATAGTTATTTAGTAAATTGTATTTTATCTAGCACGCTCATTAAGAAAATAATAGCGCGCTTATCGATAATTTTTAACTTTAATATTAGCACTTTTAAAGCCGTTAAGCTAATCCAACACAAGTAATGCCGATCCCAAATCTTCCTCACAAAACACACTATCAGTCGTGCCTTCAGTCGTGCATGCGTTTGCTTAGTTAGTATCCCAGTAGTATCTTAAGGAAAGTAGAAGCAGGCCTTATTTGGAGTTGATAGACAGAAAACTTAGCCAATAATCATAATATCTCTAGCTAGGGATTTCTAACTACCATTCCTACGACTTATTGTGTTTCGACTTAAGCATTTTTAAAGTCATTTTCCTAGATTAATAAAACATCTTCAAACAATTATTGTTATCTGAATTTTTCAGAAGTTCCTGAAAATACACCCAAGGATGATTTGAGTTGTATAAATACGAGTTATATTTAAATTTACATAGCTGTAAGTATAAAAACCTTTTTTCCATTAAAAGTAAAAGTTAATTTTGTAAATCTAATAGAGAAATAACTTTGACGATCCACCTAATAACATAACTGATTAGAAGACATGATTTATAAAATTACTCGAGATGTGATCTCCAATTTCACTAAAGAAATTTCGTGTTCACTAGAGTATACTCTTTTTTTTACTCTAACGAGCAATCGCTCGCTCTTAACGTGCGTTCATCCCCCCCCCCCAAAATTGGTAATATTTAATTAGAGGACTCTGTGACTATAAATTTCAGTAATACCAATCATTAAGTAATAGTTCCCAGTTATTTTCACAGCACTTTTACTGCAATGAATGCATCATCTAAATATATATTGCAGACAAACCCTTAATTATAACGTACTGATATATTGCAGAAGGCTAAGGTAATATGTAATTTCTATAGTATTACCAAATACTACTTGAATTAACCTCCACGTAAGTACTGAATTGTTTATGTGACACATGAATGGTTTAATAGAAGACATTTCCTGCATGTGGACGCCTTATTATAGTGGTCGGTGGTGAAGACTGGCTCTCCTTAATTAACTGCTCCGAACATCGTTATTTATTTTTATATTTAGTTCTTATATTATTAACTTAATGAAAGGTTGAACAAACATAACAATAAATACAAAACTGCGGTTTCTGTTGACTATTTTCTGCCCGCTTCATTTCAAATAATGATAACCACACTGTTATAAGAGAATAATCAATACATTCAGTTACACACTGAGGATGTGCTGCCTATTTTCGTAACTGTTTAAACTAGACTCATTTCAATTTCAAAATTTTACGCCATTTAATTGCTTAATGTTTTAGCGTGTGCATGAATGTAAAAAATAATTATGAATTTTTAACAACATAACGATTTCAAGTAAGTTTTTGTGTTCCAATTTATTTTATGTCAGATGTTTTTATTTTTCAGTTATTTTTACTTGTTGCAAAAGTAAAGCATTGTGATAAAGAAAAAGAAGCAGGCCAAGTTTCTGACAGCTGATGATTTAAAAAGTGAAGAAGAGCTGAGAAAATCGGTGGAAACTTGGAGGCTATTGTACGTAAACAAGTGGTCGAACATTAGGTAACTAACTCTTCACAACCAGATTCAAATCATTTGGTCAATAAGTTTAAAGCTTTAAATTCTTAAGGGAAAGCAGGGCCCGCAGAATATTCAAATGGAAATCAACTCACAATAAAAGATAAGAAATTGCAGTTTACACTTTTAATATATGTAACTTGAAATTCAAAAAAATTAATAATAATGTATAAATGAATCACCCAAGATTTAAAAAAATATTTGTTTAAAAATGGAAATTATATTTCTTACTTGTTATAATTTCATCGAAAGGTATGTTAAAAATGCAAAATGTCCCCCAAAAAAGCATCCAATTTATGTTAAACAAAAAGTCGGAAACTTTTTTTTTATAACTTCCTGTACTTAGTTGCCCAATTAAAGTTTGTAAAGTACATTCACTCTTATTTTTTGTAAACACTTCCTTGAGTGTTCTACGGAATGTGGGAACCTGAATTGTAGCAACTTAATATTGATTTTTTTTTTTTTTTAATGTGTTTTAAAAGTCTTTAGGTTGAGTTTGTGAAGGTAAAGTTATTTTTCTTCTTTCAGAGCTCTAGTTTCTGCGAAAGAAGTTGTTGTTACCTCAGGATGTCTTGTATTCCGAATCAGAATTGTTCCCGGATCACTGTTTTCCTCTAATATTTTTAAAAGTTAAGGTTAAATCTCTCACTTCTTTTATGCCACTATTTTATTTTGAGAATGCATCTTATTGCTATCAATTTCATGGAGGTTATTTGTGATTATGATGCGTTTTATTAAGCTTAAATCAGACAGAAGAAATGGATAATTGATTAAAAAAATATCCCTTTATTTCTCGATAATTTTTCTTTTCTAGAAAAAATGTACTGTAAATTTTAAAGATGTATAATTATGTTTTAGGTTTGATTACTTCCATTGAACTGTATATCACTAAGATATTTATTTTAAATCGAATATCAACTGAGAATAATTATTTTGATGTTATATAAGAAATAAAAACCAAGTTGTTTTAGGATCATGACCCTTGTGTTAAGGCTTATCATCCGAGAAGGTATATAACAACATTCTTTTATTAAATTACTAGTTTAAGTTACGTACAAGTAAATAACGGGCAAAATGTCACTTATTCTTTGTACATATCTACGTGTGCAAATAAAGGAAAGGGTAAGATATTTTAAAATACATAATATCTTATTTAAAAATAACTTTAAAAACTGCAGCGACTTTCCTGTCTGTCTAGCTGATTTTTCATGGCTTAATCGTTCTTATTTTTGTTGATTGAAGTGAAGTGCCTGATATATTCAGTTTCCTCCTGGAAACCTTATCAGTAGTTTAATGTAAAACCTGCTGGACGTGAGAATTGTTCATAGAAAACAAAGTACCAAAAAACGGAGGTACTTGCTCGGAATTGAATGCAGAACACCTAGCTGCATGATGGGCGTATGTCGCCGCAAGGCCGCCGAGGTATATGTTGCATCAACCTGTCCGAACTAGTGAAACTAAATCCTTAATTTATTAATAGACTTGCTGGCACCGTCAAAAACCTAATATTGTTAAAAGAACAGTTTTAAAGTACACACTTGTTTACTTGTACGTAAATCGTTACTAGCATCCCTACTGTTTTCAAGGGCACTACTTTCCTAATTAAAATTTAAGAATTTTAAGGACTATTTTATAAAATACGTATGTGAGTTAGATTATTAAACCCAAACAGTTATAGACCTTGTGTGTCTATTGGATGTATAATGAGCTCTCAGTGTGGGTGCGATTGGATTGGCGGTAATACCCACGGGTACACCATATGAAGATAATTCAGCGCCTAAAGGCCTATTTTGATTTTATGAAAATTGTTTTAAGAGAGCTTTTGAGAAACATGATATCCTTCCTTCTTTGTAGTCATTTCAGTTCTAAGTGAGTTTCAAATATCGTATTAAGAGAAAATAGAAAAAACATATTATAAAATTTCTGTTTATTGCAATGCATTAATAGCAGTAAATAACTGATTTATAAAACTAATGCATTAAGATGAATGCATTCCGTTATAAATTGTCGAGATCAGACCATGGTTTATTGAACTCTTAAGCCAAATACAGTGTCTCTTCTGTGAAATGGATATGTCCAACAAGTAGCAGCCGTTGTCCATTTACACGGCCAATCAAAATAAACGTAACATAGAGAAGCAGGTAACAATTCTTTAATATCATTATTCCATTTATCTACAGCTTCATGAAACGGTTATTTGGTCCATTCGTTCTTAACACAATCTTTAAGACGATTGTTTGTAAAATCAGAACTTTTTCTCCAATCACCAATCATATATTATTTCTTAATATCCTCAGATCTTTTCTTGAATAAATTAGCTTATAATGTTATTTAATACTCGCCACATATGAATGAAAGATTCATCTTTACTTATTACTTGTAATGATCACCCAATTTTTTGATGGAAACTGGGACAAGGTACATATACATAAAACAGTAACTTAGATACCTATCAATTTGATATTGATTATTATACCGCAGTTTTGGTAAGACCTAATTTTAAACGAAGGTAGTAGATATCTTATTTATTATTTCTTGGCCTAGTTTTCATTCAGTTATTATGCAAACGTACTTTTAAAAGTACATTGACTTTTTTGTTTATATAGATGTAGTTCAGAAGATATTGTCTGTGTACATCATTTATTGATAGACGTTCCAATAGTGCTGACTCTCCTTTAGCTACGTTTTTGTTGTTCTACTTTAATCTAGTTTAAAATTTTTTTAATAATATAAAACATTTTTCCTATTTCTAAATTTAAATAAATTTTCTCACATCTTCGTACACTACGACAGTCCATATTTATTTCCCCTAAAAATGCATGACTTAAATGTTTCTCTTTCTTGTATCTTTTTTAATCTAAAATTAAAATTTATTTCTTTAAAAGACAACAAATTTACTGTAATATAATTCAGCTTAAAAATCTGACAAACTTGGCTTTGTATTCTGCTGGCAAATAACGGATAACTAGTTTATTTTCATCGGTTGTGCCTCGTTATCATTTTGTAGAAAAATAAATAAGGATTTTACGGAAAATTTTCAAGTTGGAGTAAATTATACATATAAAGGGATTAATCCAAGAGAAAAATGAGTTAAGGAGGGTTAGGTCTTGTGTACAACCAGGGCACAGAGTTGTGACCTATTAGGTCTAGCCGGACCTCTCTGGCATCTTACCTGTGTGTAAAAACTTAACGGCATCTTACCTATACATAAAAACATTCACTTTTACCTTAGCAATGCTTTTATAGACGTTTCAATAAGTATATTTTTTTATGTTTTCTTCCATTTTAAGATTTAGGACATTATTTATCTACAAAGCCTAAAAAGAATGGGGTTTATACTTTTCAATTGCATCGTTTACTATTGTTTAAAAATAATTTAATTATTATTTTAATTTCCTTTATTACAAATAAAAAACTTACAATTACTGTAATTAAAAAGTAATGCTTAAAACGTGCTACATTGAGGAATTTTTTGATGAGGAAGTGTTGGAATTTATTTGTGTTTAAACAATATAAGATTAATTTGTAGAAGCCATTAGTTTCCTATAAAATAAAAATATTTTCAGTATTTCATCAACAATAATATGTTACGTCCTTTAATTGGCACCATACGCAGAAGTTTACAAAAGAAACATGTTTATACTTGGACCTTGTAGCTTATGAGAGAGGTAAGAGTTACGTTACTCTTGTTCGTATTTACTAATGATTGCTTATTGTATTTTTTCGTTTTAAAATGACTTTTTTATTTGTTATATAACTTTTTTTTCTCCTAGAATATATTCTTTACAGGTCTTCCCCAATGAAGTTGACGATGATGACTATGTAATCTAAAGTTATAAAGAAATATTGTGATGAATGTAAGAAAGATTGTAAAGCATCTTTTAAACTGAAGTGATAATTCCAAAAATACATTCTTACACATAAGTTAATTGTTTTGAGCAGATTGTTCATTTCCAAGAGATAAGTTCTAAATTATTAATTTAAACAATATTTCTCAGTCTTATTTTATTCTTATTTACAAAATATACAATTTCTGCTTCTACATTATCGGGTCTAATAAAAATTATGTACTGCACAACTGACGACTAAATTGACTTCAATCTCCTTGAACTACTTGTTAAAAACGATCAGGAATATCCGCCAGAGAGCATTAATAACTTAACAAAGAGAAAATTAACGCGGAAAAAATATAAATTTATTCAAAATGATATATATTCCTAAAAATCATTCGGTTCTGCAATCAGTTTTGGGGATGGTACCCATTTAATAGCACTATGTTAGAAGTAAGATTAATGACATTTCATTTTATTTCTTGTTCTAATGTTAGTACCGTCATTGAACATATTATGCTCTTTTTAAAATTGATAGGGTTTCATAAATTTTTGTTTAAAACTAAGACCAGTGAATCATAATATGGTTCGTGTATTATATGAATTCCATTATCAAAAACTATCATTACTGCTATTATCCCTTCCGCATTTTATTATTAAAAATTTTAGTAAAAATTAGCTTCTAAACTCTTTTGCCTTATGATTTTATTAAAACTTTACAACTTATTTAATTTTTGTATATTACGCTTTCATGTGTTCATTGATGGCTCAGCGCTCATTGCCTAGTTATGCAGATGCATGTCTCTTTTTAATAGCAGCCTAATCTGGCGTTTATATTCATCCGACTTTTCTGACACTTACTTTTTAAAATTATGGATGACAAATTTATTTGAAAACGAGAGTTATAAAGTCCTTTTTATCTATTGTTCAGGTAAATATTTAATCCAGGATGTAAGATATTAGGCTCGATTGCAACATTTCCCCATGAAGACCTAGCGGTAATATAAATATGGCTGATGATGAGGAAGTTTTAATTTGACATAATTTCAGTGCTCACAGTCATCGATTATAATGAGACGGTGTTAGGTTAATAGAGAAAGCAAATTGTACTTTAGGTGTTCCATTCACAGTAAGATATTGAAAATTAAAACCAAATCGTCACATTAAACAAGTTTCGAAAGTATATGTAGGCTGATTGCTAAGAAAACCTAGGCTCCCTTAATGCTTGCACTATTTCTAAAGCCTGCCCAGAGTTCAAAGTGTTACCTTTAGCCTGATTTTTATCCATGCATTAATGTTTGAATAGGTATTGTAGCTTTGGTGAATCTGATTCGATGACTAATCCGGTAGATTTTCATGTGTCTCTCTTTTACAGCACCTGATAACATAGTCAGTCGGCTTGCAAAACAACAGATGGTCGACTCGCCCAATTTATTCGTTAAAAAAAAATCTTTATGATCGACAGGATGTTTTGGTCAAAATCTTAAGTCAGTAAGAAAGCTGTTCCTGGCTAGCTTTTTTTTAAAAAAAAAAAGTGATTCGCGATTTTCTCTAAACATTAAACAACAGAATAATGTTTCACCCAAGAAAATAAACAATTTACTTAGTAAATGGCGTATTTAAGTTCCTTTGCTAACAATGATCTTATCCTCGAGAAAGTGAAATAACGGATTGGTTGGTTTCTGGTTACTTTATTATGGCGGCTGCAATGGCCATGAACTTAGGCTGTATGTGCTTTTTTCGTGCTCACGTTGCATGCCCTATTTATTTAATTTCATGCAGTGCAGATCCATAAACTACCATTTAATAGTAACTGTTACTTATTTTCAAGTTCATATGAAGTAGGAATTTTTTTGTCATGGAAATGGATAGGTTAATTAAAATTTATTTAATCACAATTATTATTTCTCTGTAAAAAGAAAAAAAGAATAATAACAATAATAAAAATTAAAGAAAAATGGAACACCTGGTTGTAAAATGAATGGTAACCATTTGGTGAGGTTCCGAAGCTATTTGCTTTTAGCCAGGCTTCACGCACTCTTGCTTCTGCACACCTGCTTTCTAATTTTCATACATCACCGATTACAAGCAACCAACCTGCTAGTTCTGTCTGTTTGTTTAGGTAGTTTTTATTTCCGAAATTTAATTAAAATAAATTCAAGATTATTATTTTACGTAACAATTTTTATACAAATAAATTAAATCAGAAGGAGCAGCCCTCATCTATTTAGCATTCATTCTTTGCGCCCATTCCAATGGACCGGTTTTGGTTTTAAGAATCTAGTTTCATGGTTATAGTGCAGTGTAGACTAATGAGGCGTGTTATGCCATCAACTTTGTAAAAATTACTTCTAGTTTTACTTATTTTAGGAATTTCTAAGAAAAAAAAGTGCCCTATAAGTAACTCGTTCCTGCCATTGCTGGTAGAGCAATTAATGTTTGAAGCGTACTATACAGATCACAAACCAACCGCTGGCTTTCAAAGAAAATGAAATTTTCAATCTTAAATCTACTAATTGAGAGTACGTATAATTTGTTAATTCCTCTTATTTGTTATTGCTATACATTAATTATTATTTTACAGAGTTTTGATAGCAATTATTTAAAAATTGAAAATCATTTATTGCTCTACTTATTGAGTTCAAGTTCAAAATACTTTTAAAATTTAAGTGTTTTTATTTTTGACCTTTGGCGCTCCAACTTCAAGCCATTGTGAGGGCAGCCAATTATTATTATTATTATTTTATACACGTTCATGAATTATATTTTTAAAAGTAAGTATTGTGTTGCCATCAACTTGTTGATACAACTTTAAACGTGAAATCCATTTTGAGATCTCAAAGTTAATAAAAAGTGTTTTTTTAAACAGTAATTTTTGTTAGCGTGCGTGTACAATAAATATTCCTCTTCTGAATTTTTGTTGAATGGATTTTGCACTCTTTTTATATTTTCTCGTAGCAGCTCTAAAGATTTTCTTTGATCTTTTTATACACATGTTGATTATAATATGTTATGAACTTATTTTCAGGGAAATTCGATTAAGGTCACTTCTGAGGTTATCCGTCACAAAATATATTTCAGTAAAGTATTATCTTAATTCCTTTAAATTAAGGAAGATGACATATGTCGTGAAAACTCTTACTGCTGAAGAATATTTCTTAACCTAAATTCTCCATTTTGGTGAGTTAATCTTTCATTTTTCACAAAAAAATCGCAATACTTTTTTTTTATAACGTTTGTGTTTACAATATGTACATAGAGATCTATAACTTTTTTGAGAAAGGACATTTGTGGGCTTGAGAATATGATAGATGTTTTGGTTTGTTGGCTGGGATCCATTATGAAGTTACTTTTGCAGTTTCCTATAAAATTTCAACTTACAATTTGTACTCTCACTAACAAATTAAACATCCAATTTTTCAGTTACGATTCACTTAGGATAAAAAAAAGAGCAATAAACTTTAATAAATTAATCTTAAATCACAGTTATAATTAAAAAATTGGTTACTAATTAATATTATATCGGTACATTCCTCATAATGATGAACTTCAATGGAACTTTGGGCTAAAGGAAAGTGAACTTGCCATTCTTCAGAGATTTCGGTCCCCACTAAACCCTTGCCATATGACCAGTCAACAATCTAAAACTTCTGTTTGCTATTGCTGATTTTTGATGCGACGCCTCTTGCATGTTTTTTTTTTATCCTTAACAGGTTACGGATTTTCATCAGTCAGAGGTTGATTAATCACTACGATGTAGGGAATTTAATATCAACTATGTTTCCGTCTCTCTTTTTGCTGATTCTGAGTACACCAAACTGACGATAATCAACTTCTGATGCTGGATGAAATTCTGTAGCCAGGCAGCGAAACAAAAAAAATGCGTGCTAAGACTGATAAAGTAATATCAGTAATATCAACGATATTATCCAGCAATGCAAACCTACCTGAATTTTTAAGCGGTCATTTGCTATTTAAAAACTAACTTGTTTTTAACATTCACCTGCCAAATTATTATTAAAATCAGCATTAAATATTCTTTCAGTATGAGTAAAATTCAATCACTATGAAGCAACTAAATGTAGCAAGCTTTGGAAATTTTGAAAATGGATCGCAGTTTTTAACAAAGAATTTAATTCGAAGTCGTTATAACTAAAGTAAGTGTTTTTTATTTTTCTATAATTATAAGGGGCAAACATGTTTTCTTAATTTGTACTAATTTTTCTTTATAATTTGGAATTTTAATAACCAAAGAAATTCCTAGAGATATGATACAATTATGAGTTCGTACATTACGTATATTTATGATACCTTTGAGAAAATACCACTTCTCCCACAGAACACCTTAAAGAGCAGTTACTTAGGAAAATGTTTTAATTTGAGCATGTGAAGTTAAAAGAAAATTGTGGGTGTTGAAAACTGAAACCAAAAAACGTATCTTTGTAGTGAAAACTAAAAATAGAATCAGCACGATCGCTAATCCTTCTTTTACTAATAGTAAGAGATACGAATAAGACAATATATCAAATTACATTAAAAAGCAAAAATTACAAAAAAAGAACTGCCGGCCCTTAGATTTTTTCTTTCCTAGGAGCTTCTAACAACTCACCGTCAGTGTAGTCTGTAACGAGAGAGAGCCCTGGCCGGAGGCCGGCAGTACATGAAAAATAACCCCAGATATTAGCGCGCCTTAAATATAAAATAATAATAATAAAAATTAAAACAATTTAGTAATTATTTAAAGTTAATCGTGATATATTTTTAATAATAGACAAATTATTTAAATTTCACTCACCCAGCACTCTCTTCGTCCATTTATCCTATAAAGAACAACACAAAATCAGAAAACACATTACCGAGTTCATTAAAAAAAAAAAAACACAAGAATGGAAATAAAACTGTACGAGTAAAAGAAATTAATGGAATTGCCACTTTTTAAATATTTACCACTAGTTTATAAAATAATAAGTTATTACGATTATAATTTCGTATTTTTTTTGTTTCCTTTAAAAGTTTACGTCGTATTGAAATTCTGTAGATATAGAGTTTTACATTCACACTGCCCGAGTATTTGTTACCGACTGGCTTTACTGGAGCCGAAATAACGTCTTTTCGCTGCACTAGCGCCATCTACCTGGTTGTGGCCTTTCATTCTCTTCCAACTACTTTACCTTTGTATAGCTCTTTCTCTCTTTTACTTCTGAGAATAAAGAAGTATTGTGATCTTACCAAATTTTTGAAATTGACTTTTCTCCTTTAAAAGTTATTTAGAGTTGAAAAAGAGTTTTTTACGCTCTCTGTCTCCTCTCTCTATAAACAAAATATCTCAAAAAAACTTATTTAGTTGATTTGGTTTACAGAGGACAATAAATAGGCAATCAAATTCCCAAAATCAGAAGTAGCAAGTTACTGATGGATGTTTTCACTTATTCGATATTCACTTTGAACTGGCTACTGCTCATTGCAATCATGTTAGTCTACAATTTGTATTCAGGAAATTTTTTGAGGAAAATGCAGTTAAGGCACTTCTAGAACTAGAGGTAAGTAATCTTCTAGGTAAGGTAACGTATCGTTATAAAGTACGAGTACTTGTCTTATAAATTAAAAAGAGTGATGAAATGTGATTGTCTAGCTTTAAAAAGAAATCGAAATCGATAGTACCATTTTACTGGATTTTTAATATTTTGAGATTTATTCGATAATATTACGATTTTCTCTAAATAAACTTTATTATATTTTATTTGATTAATTTTTCTAGGCAAAAATTCATTTTAGGCGATCCTATGTTTCTTAGAGTTTCATCTTGGTGTAATATCCAGTTTTATATTCTAAATTATGTTAGCGAGAAATAGATACGTTTTAAACCAGGACTTTGACAAAATATCTTCACATCAAGAAGAAGATATTAATATCTAAGCTCTAACTTCTGCCTTTTTCATTCTCCCAAACTTTACTCAGTAGGCGGTGAAACTTATCTCTTCATCAGAGACTAAATTTTTGAAGCTTGAATTCTAGTCTCCTTCCTGCCAATTAATTGTGGCTTATGGTCCAACTGTGTGTTGTGGACTGCCTCGGAAGTCTATACTTAATTAATAACATTTATTTCATACAAATAAAACTTTTTAACTTTAGTTTAGTCGGGATTCGAACTTTGCCAAGAACACGCTTCACAGAACACAAATTATTTCGCATTATTTCTTTAAACACAAGTTTTAATGATATACTAACAAGAATTAGTCAAGTTCTGCTCAATTTTTGTGGAATTTTGAAATCCTTTCCAGTAAAAAAAATAAAATACTGTAAAAAAATCAATTTATTTTTAGAAATTGTTGGAAGCCGAAATAGATTTTTGGAACCTGTCCTAGATAAACTGAGAAGAGAGAAAATTAATAAATCCGAAATAAGAGTGATTGTAGGTTAAATACCTCACCTTAATTTTGAAGCAGAGACAGTGGTGCTTTGGTCACATAAAAAGAATGAAGAACGATAAAAGAAGCAATAAACTGGAGGACTAAGAAGAGTATGCATAGGTGAGTTCAAGTAGAGTATGACTGGACATGGGATTGCAGGAGTAGAGATTCTCGATTAGCAGTAGAAAAGGTTACACTGTGTGAGAGACATAAAGAACTCCATTCTAGTTAATAGGATTCGATAATTACTTTTTGTATTATGGAGAAAATATTTTATTTTATAAAAAATTAAAAATTATATTTAAAAAAAATCTTTAAGAAAGAACATTATGGCTGGAGGAAATAAAAATTGAACAGACTTCATTTTTTCTGATTTTGCAACAGCTGCTTTAAAAGATACTTTATAATCAACTCTATATAATTTAGGTACTAGTTACAAAAGTAGTAATTGTAGACCAACCATTGTTGGACGACTCGTGCCGTAGCTCATTCGTTTCTATTATTGAACAGAAGTGTTCCTAATTATCTGGCTGCCTGTTATTTGTGCTACGGCGCAATGCCACATTGCTATTCTAATATAACCTCTTCTAATATTAGTAACAGGTGTCAGTTTTTATAGTATCATAGTCCTCAGTACAATTGCATTAGTATGAGGTTGACCGCTGTTGGAAATCTACCACGTTTTTATCCAATTAATTAATTTGTACATTTCTTTTTTCCACCAGACTAACCACAAATAATACTTTCCCAATGTTTTACAACAACAACAAAGAAAATGTATCTCTTGAATCATTTGTTTATATTATTTTGAACGTCGTTTTTTTTTAATTATTAAAGATAAGAATAATGTAAAGTTAAAAATAATAGATTTGTTTCCATACTCAATCATCTTTTATTCAATGATTTGCTTCAATTCTCATCTTTTCTGAGAAAGATGTTCGTCGAGATTACAAGACATCTCTATCAGTGCGTAATATGTCTTTTTCTTTTTCTTGGTTGGGGCTACAGAAATTTCTATTGAATATACTTTTTTTTTAGGGTAAACCTGCAATTCGCTAAAATTATTGAACTTGGCCCTCTTCAATCTCTTTCCTGCAGAAGAATTATGCTTTGATCAACTCTGAATATAGTGAGTCTCTGTCGGTCTCGACGAGTCCATCCAAGTTACATTTCTTAAATACCTCTTCTCGTCTATTTTTGAGTCTTGGCCCATCGATTTGCTTCTGTATTGGGAACATTGAGAGTTTTATAAAAGTCCATTTTTGTGTCGTATTTCATTTCTTGTTCAACTATTATTTCTTTTATATATGTTTCTTCTAATCTTCATATTTTTTTCAGTGCCAAAGGTGGGCAATGGCGAATTCAATTCATCTAAAAAAAAAATCCACTAATGTATTGCCACATTAGATGTTTCTGATAGAAAACTTCATTCACTCCGCGCACTTTTACAGCTTTTTTGGTACATAACAAACTGTACAGAATGCTCTGTACGAGGGTCGTTTGAAAAGTCCGTGCAAAAATAAAAACTACTTAATTTTTTGGGCTAAACCTTTTTTATTTTTCAAGATAGTGTCCTTTTAGGCTTAGTTTATTGATCCCTTCCGAATAATAGGATTTGTCCAAGTCTGAAAAATAGCCATTCGTTTCTGCAATCACCTCCTCGTTTGAATAAAATCTTTTTCCCGCCAGCCATTTCTTCATATTGGGGAACAAATAGTAGTCCGAGGGAGCCAAGTCTGAAGAATAGGGGGGATGTGAAACGAGTTGGAACCCTATTTCCATTAATTTTGCGGCCACAACTGCTGAGGTGTGAGCTGGTGCGTTGTCGTGATGGAAAAGGACTTTTTTGTGGGCCAATCGTGGGCGTTTTTCTTGCAGCTCGGTTTTCAAACGGTCCAATAACGATGAATAATATGCACCTGTAATAGTTTTACCCTTTTCCAGATAGTCGATGAGGATTATTCCTTGCGAATCCCAAAAGACAGTCGCCATTATCTTTCCGGCCGAAGGAACGGTCTTCGCCTTTTTTGGCGCAGATTCCCCCTTGGTAACCCATTGTTTAGATTGTTCTTTGGTCTCAGGAGTGTAGTGATGTATCCATGTTTCATCCACAGTGACGAAAGGACGCTTAAAGTCCTGCGGATTCTTCTGGAACAGCTGCAAACCGTCCTTGCAACACTTCACACGATTTCGTTTTTGGTCAAGCGTGAGCAATCGCGGCACCCATCTTGCTGATAGCTTTGTCATGTCCAAATGTTGATGCAAAATATTATGTACCCGTTCATTCGAGATGCCCACAGCACTAGCAATCTCACGCACCTTCACTCTTCTGTCATCCATCACCTTATCATGGATTTTATCAATGATTTCTGGAGTAGTAACCTCAACAGGGCGTCCAGAACGTTCAGCGTCAATTGTGCCCATATGGCCACTCTGAAAATTTTGAAACCACTTATAAACTGTTCTAATCGAAGGTGCAGAGTCACCATAATGTTTATCAAGCTTCTCTTTAGTCTCCTGAGGCGTTTTGCCTTTCATAAAGTAGTGTTTAATCAACACACGAAATTCTTTTTCGTCCATTTTTTGAAAATCATTCGACTTCCTCGATTCAAACGAATGCCAAACACAAAGAAATAGACCGATCTGGCTGAAACTTGGTGTGTGTTCTTCCAAGAGATGCTACCAACTAAACATAACCTCGATACGCGCCAGTGGTGCTACCTCTCTGACTTTGCACGGACTTTTCAAACGACCATCGTAAGTAGTATATTTATTTAATAGTAATATCTCAAAAATCTTGATAGTGTTGACACCGTTACAATACACTGAATAAGTAACAGTGCACGATCTATTTTCTGGTATGGCACGTTCCTTGGTTAAAAATTTCATGGAAGAGTTAATAGGGTATCCCTAAACATCGTGTTTTGCCTCTAGCTAATACCATAGACTTCCTCTATTACTGTATATCGGCAATATTGTCAAAAAAAAGAAAAAAAAAAGTGGTATCTAATCCTCTTTTCTGTTACACGTATTTTCATGTAATGCTACAATCCAAATAACTACTTTTTAGATACATAGATGTCTCCTAAATATTGTAATTAGGTATTTATTGCATAATTACAATTTTTATGGTGTCATTGAGTTGGATTTTGGAGCGGATATGATGAGTTTTACGGATAAAACGCCTTTTCCCTTTTTGTTTGATTTAGTTTTCTCTGAGCTAATGTAATTTTTTAGAAACCAGTAAAAAGATTAATGTAGGAAATAATAAAATAAATACAAAAAATTATGCATCCATGTTTGCAATGGGAAATTAAATCTCACATTCAATCAATTTAACCTCCGATTGTGCCATTACATATGGCTATTTCAATCAAATAAATTTATTTTTAAGTCGGACTAGGTCCTTTTCATAAGTCATAATTTGTTGATTATTCCAGCAAATATAATTGATATACATTTTCAGTATATGGGTCATTCCATGTCAAATCAACACGGGGTCTGAACCTCACCATCTCGGATTTTCTTGAAATTTGGCACATGTTTACTATTGGTATAGACTTGGAAAAATATGAAATTTTACTATGATATGTCAACTGGTTTATGAGTTGCAGGGCTGTAAAGTTGCCAAAAATGGGCTGAAAAACAGGGAACCCCGTGTTTTTGAATTACTGTAGAAGCTTTCCTAATTGAGCCACAGACTTGGGATTGGTGTCATTTTGTAGCATATATAATGCCCTTTCCTGTGATGTGCGACACCATATGGGTTAGGATAAATAAAGTTTGTTAAATTTAAATTTAAAATTTAAAATTTAAATTTTTTAAAAAGTACATATTTTAAAATTTTAAAATTAATTCTATAAATAGCTAGTAGTGTTATGAATCACTGGGCAAAATATTAATTTGGGACGACAATGGCTTCATTGTTAAAAAAATTTAAGACTAAAGCTCCAATCCGATTAATTCAACTCTGAATTCATGTTAATACAATAATGCTAATAATAATTCCACTAATAAGTCCAAAGTAAAACATACTGTTAAGTAATAGGATCTCTTTAATATTTTAAGCTTGAAAAGGCGTCATTTGTTTGTCATGCATCACTTTCTAGTAGGACATATGTAAGTTCTTCCAGTCAGAGTCACAGGATCAATTTTTATCAAAACATCCACTACTGAGACCCAAAGAATATCGGCATTTCTTGGATGCGAGATGATTTAGAGGGTTCAGCTGGATGAAGAAAAGTTACTTTTACTTCATCAAGTTCTTCATTTTTCTCTAAAACATATCCATGCCAAGCCACCAGTTTCTTTATAGACTACACTGATATACAACCTGATATGGCGGCTAATTTTAGTTTATCAGGGAATTTTGAAACTTCCATTTCGCAAGCTTCTGACTTCATAGAAAAGTTTTTAACCAATATTTTGGATTTACTTCTGGGAATGAAAGCATGGTATTGCTGTGTTCCTTTAATAGCCAATGCTTGAGCAAACCGATTTTTTAAAAAACACTCAGATTCAACAGTCTTCCTGGGTTGAATATGCAAAGTCTATGTTGGTTATGTTTTCTACTGCCCACTCAAAAAGTTGTAGTGAAGTTTGGATTTGATTTCCATAGGGTCGTTGCAAACTGGTACGAGCTGCCAGTCTCTTTACCGAACCCCCTACGCCATCACAAGGCCCTTTGCCGACTTAAACCAACTTAAAGAGGCTGTTATCTCAGCCAAAGAAGACTGTTCTTGAACAAAGATATTGAATTGAATTATTTTTGTATAATTTGATTAACTGCATAATTTCATTAAAATAATATATTATAATTAATATGAATAATTACTGTAATCATAATTATTAATTCTAAAAATGATTTCAAAATAAATATTTTAAATCTTAATAATTATTAATTATGATTCATTGATTCATTATTACTATTTTCAATTTATTTATTACTTTAATTTTATTAAAATATGTTTTCCATGAAAAGGAGCTTTAGTCTTAAATTTTTTTAACAATGAAGCCATTGTCGTCCCAAATTAATATTTTGCCCAGTGATTCATAACACTACTAGCTATTTATAGAATTAATTTTAAAATTTTAAAATATGTACTTTTTAAAAAATTTAAAATTTAAATTTAACAAACTTTATTTATCCTAACCCATATGGTGTCGCACATCACAGGAAAGGGCATTATATATGCTATAAAATGACACCAATCCCAAGTCTGTAGCTCAATTAGAAAAGCTTCTACAGTAATTCAAAAACATAGGGTTCCCTGTTTTTCAGCCCATTTTTGGCAACTTTACAGCCCTGTAACTCATAAACCAGTTGACATATCACAGTAAAATTTCATATTTTTCCAAGTCTATACCAATAGTACATGTGTGCCAAATTTTAAGAAAATCCGAGATGGTGAGGTCAAAAATGGTCTTTTTTTGTGTTGATTTGACATGGAATGACCCATATAGAAAACGTATTATATTTAAATTAAAGAAATTGGGCAACCTCATTAGAAATTCTACACGATCTGTTCTTCCTTTAAAATTAGGAATAGAATTAGGAACTTAACTTTTCGGTATCGAGCTGAGTGATGTTTTTAGTAAGTAGTAA
This sequence comes from Rhodnius prolixus, assembly GCF_049639745.1. Lineage (NCBI taxonomy): Eukaryota > Metazoa > Arthropoda > Insecta > Hemiptera > Reduviidae > Rhodnius > Rhodnius prolixus. Next base: position 2,978,252 of record NW_027411583.1, on the reverse strand, counting down.
GTGATATTGTCATCCAATAAAAGTTTGACAGCAGTGCATTTAAGCACGAAGTCACCTTGGAGCCAATCTATTATTACCTTCAATGTATTTTCATATTAGCAAAAAGTAATTGCAGAAGATTGAAGTCTTAGTGCTGATTGACGGATACAATGGATTAGCATGGCTGAGGAACAACGTTAGATTTGTAGACAAGACTCCACATCTTCAACTTCTTATAAAAATAGTAAATTTTTATTGATTTAATTATGGAAATTTTAGTTACATTATTTGGTAAATGGTAAAATATCAATACATCTTATGGAGATCTATTAGGAATTTCCCTCGCTTGTTGTACCAATATTATTGTCCCATAATTATAGTTTCATAAGATTGGTTGGTTCTATTATACATAGTGTGGAATTTATAAGTATATTATTTTGGTATTTGCTCTAATTAAATCAAAGAATAAATCAGAAATTGAAGCCCTTACATTTAACATAAAGAAATTGGGCGACCTTATTACAAATTCTGTACATTCTGCTCTAACATTTAAATTAAAAATAGAAAAAATTAAGACGTATTAACATGCCAGTGCTATCTAGCGGGAACAGCTAGAACTAGAAAGAAGTAATTACGTAGAAACTAGTTCCAGTGATCATCGCTAGGTAGCATGAACATGTACTTTGACACTATTAAAATAAACATTAAATAACCTCCTCACAAAACAACTCAGTTTCTATGGTTTGCTACAAGTAAATTCACAGAAAATTTTCTCATTATTTAATAATTAATTCAAGTCATTTAAATCGACTTGTGATAATTTTGAGGTTAAAATATTTATTATCTACACATATTTCTTAGACTGTGCGTATCTGCGATTGAGTGCGGCGAACCAAAGTCAAAACTCGGTTGTGAGTGACAGTGTCAGTGCGCTGTGGTTTTTGTGTAAGGATATTTTCCGAGAATTGCCAGTCTCCCCCGTAAACCGTAAGAAGTTGTATTAGAGGGAAATGTCGGCAGACAGCGGGGGCCAAGGGCCCCCAGAAAATACTAGCAAAATTTCAGATAAGTCATCTTTTAGTAATGCTAATATTAACCCAAATGTTTCTAACACAATAATCAATCATAATAATAATACTAGCTTACTTACTAACATGATGGAAGTAATAAGTACCAACACTGATAGCGACAATGATACTAATAAAAGTACTCTAAAGGCAAATAAACGCCCGAATGAGGAAAATATTGCATACAGTAAGTCAAAAGTTCATGTACAAGAGGCTAACTCAGGTACCCTAAAATATAAAAATGATTACGTGAAAAATGCACTAAAAAATAGATACAAATTAGGCGATAAAGGTCCCTATATTGTGAATTTAGAGGGCAATAAGGGTAATCTGGGCAAGGTTCATCGTATGGCAATAGGAAAGTGGCTACTAAAGTCATCTATGACCTGTAAAGACGATATATTGAACTTAGAAGTTACTGGTAAAAACCGAATGAAAATAGAAACTAATAGTGCCCAAGCAGCCAATGAATTACTAAAGTTGGAGATCCTTAAAGAAAGGGACATTTCAGCTTATATTCCTAACTTTAGAATTCATTGTACAGGGGTTATTAGAGATGTCGATATAGACTTAGGGGAAGGAGAAATATTATCGGAATTAATAGCACCGGTTAAACCCACCAATATTAGACGCCTTACGCGCAGAATTCTAAATGGGGGTAAGGAAATAATAAAAAAAATTCCAGTCTGCATAGATACTTTCGACAGCCAGTCCCTTCCGCAGTTTGTATCATTATATGAGGTAAGATGTCGTGTGGAGGCATACATCCCCCCTTTAAGACAATGTAGGAACTGTCTCAGATTCCGTCACTCGGAGGATCACTGTACGATAAGGCAGTGGGGTAAAAACAGTAAAAAGGAAATACGGTTTTGTCCAAATATACTCTTTATCATGTAGCAACAGGAATAATTTCCTTTATTTATTAAATGTTCTTCACCCACGTTGATAAACATTTTATATCGACAGTATTTTAAAAAGAAGTTTTCCTCTAAAAAAATTTCCATGTTTAAAATTCACTGTTTAACCTCATAATTTGATGTTTCTTTATTTATGATTGATAGTTTTGAGTTGATGCTGCTGTAACTAAGTCAGTGAAAACTTTACATAGCTTAGAAAACTGATTGTATTATCTATTTGCATTAAGCGATGACTTCCTAGGAAATTAAGAAACTTCTTTTTGGATCATTACTGCGTTAAGGACATCTTGCAGGTAAGCAACAATTTTTATGTATACTTTTATTTTTAATTACGTGTTGAACCGTGTCTCTAAATAAATTCGAATATTCTGGAATATACTATGCCACTGAGAAACATTACTAAGTGACAGAACAGTTTCCATATTTAGACTGTTCATTATTTTTTTAATATGGTTAAATCCGCTATTATAACCCAATTCATTATTTTGAAGGATCCTTCTGTACTTCTCCATTCTATTTTGATAATAAACCAAATTAGATTCTCCAACTGTGAAACTGTTCTTCAATTATTGTTATCTATTATTTACTACGTTCAGAGTAATACTACATAAACTACAACTTTTTTCATTTAAATTTTTATCTTTGTAGCTGAAAAAAGTTTTAATTTTCTGAAAGGTTTTAATTTGATTGAATTTCTTATATATCCTACAATCACAAAACTATTTCTATTCTGTATATAAAAAAAAATAAAAAAGAAGAAGAATATTAGTAGCATGTTTGTTGTACTGTTCAATCAGAGTAATCTTTTTAATAAATAATAAGTATGTTTTTTGAAAATATCTTTCATTTTCTTTGAAAGAAAGGATTAGGTTCTTTAAAAAATGATTTTAACTTTCATATCAATGCTTTACTTTTATTGCAGTACATTTATTTAATTTGAATGAATACATTATCAATTATAAATTTTTTTCTTCTAGGTACTTAATTCAGGCTAAACTCAGTAAAAACTAATTATTTTAAGTACATAAATATTGTTGATTGTACATAATGTTGATTTTCAGATGAAATACCTCTGATACTGGAGTACTGCCTGCAAAACTGTTCATCAATAGAAGCCCAAGTGAAATAGACGTAAACCATCTATCCTAGGAAAGTTTTGTGAAGAATCAATTAATAAAACAAGTACTATGAAGTTACTATACGTAATAAGCACGTTAGTTTCACAATGTAATTTTTTTTTTTTTTTTTGCGCATGAACATCTGAGGTTATTAGCGCCCGGAGCTTTTTCCAGTGCACTGCCGGCCTCCGGACAGTGTTCTCTCGTTCACAATGTAATGTTACAATTTTTATATAAATTTTAAAAAAGAATCTTATTTATTCTCCTTTTCATCTCAAAAAAAGAGGAAAAGTTCGATAGCGAACTGACAATAGGATGAAAGAAAAAATTTCCAAAAATAAAAATAAACTGTTAAAGATGATTTATTAACATGTTTGTACAGATTTATTGTTAAAAAGCATTAAATTAAAAAAAAAAAGAATAAAAAGGAAAACATGAAAAGAGATTAGAAATAGCTGCGACAATGGAAGGAATAAAAAAGAAAACCTTTAAAAAGATAAAAAAAACCATTGGAAATAGCCTCTTAATTTCGATGTAATGATTCTGTATTTGATAGTTAATATTAAAGGCAATCCTGGAATGTATATGTTGGTCGATCTGTTTTGAAAATCAAAAAGTACAAACCATTATGAAAAGTAAAGAAAAATTAGTTTTAAAAATAGCCACAAGGTAGCAGCACTTACTGGACCTGTTAACTCCATAAATACATTTTAGTTTACTTATTTGCCACCAGGTAGCACTAAAACTATGTACAACTATTAAGATTTCTCTTCAGTACGACTTGAGCATTGGGGGGGAGAAGGTCGCTCGTCACCCGTCACCTTAATCCTAATCTACTCTTGTGCCACATCTCAATCATCAAATATGAAACAGGTATGATAACATATGTCTGTCTAGTCTAAAAATCACTGTCGTAAAAGTACATTAAAGTTCTTCTTTAAGAATTATGAAAAAAAATTATGTCTGTCTAGTAAAAAGTAAGAATTATTCTAAAGTATAATAATCACTACCACAAATCTAGATGACAGTTCTTCTATAAGGATTATTAAAAAACTATTCAAATATGAAATAAGGTACGTATTAATGACATATTCAAAATATTAAACTCCCACCCTCCCACCCAGCAAAATCACTCACCTATATACTCTGGCAGTACTAGTGCACACTCGAGAAGCAAGAAATATTTCATGCATTTTTCTCAGCATAAAACAATTTATTTTATCTTACTTTTGGTATCATTAATTAACACATACCTGATGCCATCTAAATATAATATTTCCTAATTAAAAACAAGCTCGAGCTACATAATAATTAATAAAAACAATGGAGTTGATAACAAATTCACTGCAGTTTGTACTGTCACTCCTAGCTGGCAGAAAAATCACTATTTTAACGATTAGATTTCTCTTTCTAGACATTGGAGGCCTTTTTTTTTTAACTTTTTTTTTATTTTTTTGTTTTGTATTTAGTTAATAATTTTTAATTTCTTATTATTTAAGAGATTAAAAGGAAAAATAAATACAATATTATTAATTAACTACTTTTTTTATTATTTAAAAATCATTTATAAAATTTTTTTACTATAAGTTTAATAAAATCTTTACAGGGTTTGGGAAAACTTCAATCGACAGGTGACTCACAAGACTTGTACTGGACCTTCTTAAACACACATTTAACCAATGAAAGGAGTCATCAATATGATTAATTGTGAGTGAAAGGAAGCCCTATATAATTGTAAAGTCTATCATTTTTGAAAAACAGAAACTAAAAAGCAAATTTTTATCACTGTTTCTCTAAGATGCAGTGGTTTCTGTATAAATTAGTTAATAATAAGGCTATTTTAGTTTATACAGCAAGGGACGATCTGTTGTGATAAACAAGAATCAAATACCATATGTAGAAATCGTCCTCTAATTTCACTCGAACACTCCTGTTTTGTAGTTGATAGTTAATATTAAGGCCGATGTAAGAATGTAGATGTAGGTACGTTTAAGTATGAAGAAATAACTATTGGAAAAAGTGAAAATTTTCACCTAATTTCACAGGAATGCTGATGTTTCAGCATTTTATAGTTAATATAAAGGCTAATGATACATAATGGGACGATCTCTTTTGTTAATTAAGAAGTAAAAAGTATTGAAAAAAGTGGAAAGAGTCTCCTAATTTCACTGAAATGCAGCGATTTCGTATTTGATAGTTAATAATAAATGCTAAATTACAAATGAAGGGTCGATCTATTTTGAAAATTATAAAGTATAATCCATTAGTAAAAGTTGAATTTATTTCTTAATTTCACAAGAATATAGCTGTTTCCGTGTTTGAAAAGCCATTCCAAGATTGTACAAATTAGCTCGATCTAGTTTGAAAAACAAGAAGTAAAAACCATTGGAAAAAGTACAAATCGTCTTCTAATTTTACTCGAACACTCTTGTTTCGTATTTGATATTTACTATCAACGCTGATGTTACAATATACGTGTAGGTACGATCTTTTTTCAACAGTAAGATTGGAAAAAATAAAGTATAATCCACTGGTAAAGTACAATCGATTGGAAAAAATTGAAGTTCTTGCCTAATTTCGCCTGAATACTGCTGTTTCTGTATTTGATTGTTAATAATAAGGTTAATTCAAGTTAGTAAATTTTTGAATGATGTGTTTAGAAAAACAAGAAGTAAAAACCATTGAAAAAAGTGGAAATAGTCTCCTAATTTCACTGTAATGCTACTATTTCTGCATTTGATAGTAATATTAAAAGCAATCCTAGATGGTATATGTAGGGTCGATCTGTTTTGAAAATCAAGAAGTAGAAATCGTCTTCTACTTTCACTCGAACGCTCCTGTTTGGTATTTGATAGTCCCTATTGAGGCCAATGGTAAAGTGTACATATAGGTACGATCTTTTTTTAAAAGTAAGAGGTAAAAAGGTTTAGAAAAAGTAAATTGTCAAATTTTGCTTATTTGATAGTTAGTATTAAAACCAATACTAGATTGTAATTGTAAAGTCTATCATTTTTGAAAAAAGAAAAAAGCATCAATTGGAAAAATTGAAATTTTATCCGAATTTCACTGAGAAGCTGTAGTTCCTGTACACGATAATTAATTAATAATAAGGCAATGCTACAGGAATGATGTTGCTCCTGTATTTATAGTTATTATTAGGGCTAATGCTAGATTGTGCATATTGGGTCGATCAATTTCGAATCACAAGCATTAGATAAAGGAGAAATTGTTGCCAGGAAGACTGCTGATCCACCTTTTCCAATGGTTTTTCTTTCTTGTTTCCCAAAATTGATTCATAATCTACCCTTGATCTTAAAATTAACTGTCCAAAACGGAATTATAAGTAATTAAGAGAAATATTCCACCTTTTCCAACTGTTTTTACTTCTTGTTTTTCAAAATAGATCGACCTAATTAGTACAATCTAGCATTGGCTTTAGTGTTAACTATTAAATCCAGGAGCTGCATCATTCCTGTCAAGTTAGATGAAAAGATCCTCTATTTCCAATAGTTTTTCTTTTTTGTTTCTCGAAATAGATTGACCTAGCGTATTAACTAGACCTAGCAGATTAACCTAAAGAAAGGTGCTTTGGAGAAATCCAATCTGGGCCACTTGTATGTCTTATAATGCATTGATTATTTTAATGTAGAATCGTTTATTCTCAAATAATTCAATTATATACTTTATGAACGATTTTTATAAAGTTTCTGTTTTATAAAAACTGAAGTGTTTCTGCTACGGATAGAAATGTAAGTATTAGAAATATGCAAACAGAAAGCCATTCACAAAGCTTGAAAATACTAGCATATTGCATCTTCTATGCTGATTAAAAGTTTTCCTTTAAAGATTTTACTAATTTTCGCGTTTTTTAAATTATTAGAATCGCATATTCATTCATATTTTTCTTAACAATAAATATTTTGCACTGAAAATGCAATAATGTTCGTGTTTTAAACTTAAATTCTCGCGCCTCCCTCGTATAAAATACATTTCCAACTTCTCAGTTCTAAAATACTAGTCGCATAGAATAAAAAAAAAACATTTCTTTTTAACAAGTACTAGATTTCAATTATTTTAATTCATAATTTTTACAAATGTTTGACAATTTGTTAATATTATGGATAACACCAGGTAACCTCCCTTACTCAGTTTGCTCAGTTAGTAAGTGTAGTGTAGTGTGGCCCGGGGAGAACAATGAAGTTTAAATCTTGTTATTCTTCCTCTAAAATTTAATAAAAAGGAATCTTATTTAATGATATTAAGTAACGTATGTACGTATTACACACAGTTGTTTATGTATTTTGGGAGAATCGTTTCAAGTTTTTGTTATAGTTATACTTTGTAGAATATAGCCAGTGTAAGAAAAAATAACAATATGACAATGTTAGGGCTTAAAAAAGGTGTGAAATACATCGAAACTTTGGTATTTATACATGATGGTGATTTCGGCAATTCAGATGAAAACTTAAATGGCTTCATAGATAGGACTGATAAGAACTTGCTAGCTCAGTGTTTCGCTGGTAATGGACAATTTCGTAACAAGAATGAAGAGGGTAGTATTGCCTATAAGCAGGAGTAGAATGAGAAGTACTTGCTGGAGCAAGTGTGTGAACAAATCCTTTCCTTTTGTATCGGCATCATGAGGTATTTGGCTTATTTATGTTACTTGGCCTTCAATTTTTCACTTTTAGTTTAATATCCACCAAGCACTCGTTACAATTCAATTACTTTTTCTTGCCTATAATAATTACAAGGTGTTACGATCAAGTAGAATGTTATTCAGTTTTAAACGGATATATTTGTTTTCGATAAATGTTTTTACGAATCTTCAAGTTTCGTGTGTGATGAAAATCAATAACGGAAAATTCAAATATTTATATTTAGTTAAATGGCTCCTTTTGGCCATCTAACTACAAATTTACTGAATCTGATTTTTCGTATTTTCTCTTGAACAGCATTTACGATTTCCTGTAAGCAAAGTACTTTCACTATGTTATTATGACCTAGAGCATGTATTGAGCATTTCTCTCGAAAAATTGATAACAACTAAAAACTCTCTGTAATCAATAAAAGACTGCTATTGCAGCTGGTATGGAGCAATCTGTACTTAGACGGAAATCGTTGGGTGCTTACTACCTTTCCAACGAATCCAGTCTCCCCAATCAAAAATCTTTAGAAAAATAGTAAATGCTCTTCGGTTCGCATTGACCTTACCATTCATAATGACCTCAAAATCTTTTATCCACTATCTAGCGAAATCCTTTCTTTGCAAAATTATTGTTATGTGCACATCATTGTTTAAGTTTACTTACAGTCACATTTATTTAATTATATGAATAATATTTCATCAGTAGTTATAGATATTAAATGTGTTTCTTTACTTTTATGAATTAAATGAAATAATTTTGAACAAAATTGAGCTTGAAAAATTGTTTATTTTGGTTAACAAACCTCATGAAGTAATGTTTTCAATTTATGGCAGCTTGACTTAAACAAGTTTAGTATAACAGTTTAATTGCATCGTAATTTATGTTAAAATAATTTAATGTTTTACAATGCCACGAATATGTTCTAAAAGATTAATCCGTTTAAAAGATATTAACTAAAATTTCAGCATTCATATTTTATTTATTTCTTAAATTTTTGAAAGATACAAATTTATCTTGAACAAATAGTTGCGTTTTAAGTTGTAGTATCATTGAATTAAATGCTTTTAATTTAAGATTAAATCTATAAACTGTTTATTTCATTGAATAATGATTTTCAGATTGAAAACAGCCAATTGTGTGAGCCGATAACTGCAAAACCGTCCATCAACTGAAGTGGAAATGAAAAAGACGTTGAGAAAACATCAGTCAAATAAGTATGTACAAACAACTTTTTTTAATATGAAAGATATTGACGTAACTAGGTTTTCCACTTTAGGGCTTACACATGAACAATTTCAACACAAGATTAATATCTTACCATTAATGTAGAATTACAGACAATGAAGATTTTGTAAAAATAATAACCTAAAAGAGAAAATTATCGCGTAGGTTGGTGGAAATTCGCCACGTACAAGGATAGGTAATATGTTAAGTAGTTTTTACGGATTTTCTTAAAAACAGCTTCAATGATTTTGTTTAAACTTTGTGTACTTTTTATTTAAGCCGTATTACATAAATTTTACTGAAAACCGTTCTCTGAAAATTTATTTTGAGGCCACTTTTGGAGTACAACTTCAGCCCTAGATCAACATCGTAAAATAGCATTTAAATAAAATTTTAAGTTTTACCACTAATTTATTATTTATTAAACTTTACCTATTATTTAATTAAAATTCCAAATTTGAAGAAAATCTATCGAGCAGATTTTCAAGAATTAGCCAAAGAAGGTCAGAAGTACAGGTGCTCATTTTTGCCTTAAAAAACAATTTCTAATGGAAAATAAAGTTTTAACTACTTAATTCAACTTGATAATTTAATATTCTTTCATTTTTTAAAAGAAAAAAATTATTATTATTACTTTTTAACTAAAACTACTTTTTGTATTCTTCCGCTGAACCATGTGCTTAGGTGTGACGTCATAAAGTAGTCCCAAATTATTTATTAAAAAAAGGCTTTAAAATTATTAATAGTGTGGGGAAATCTTTTTTTTTATCTAAATTAACTTGTTATTAATCCATTTTAAATAGAATTATGCTTAAATTTAATTTTATAAAAAATCCAAGTTCAAATATGGCGACTAACGGATTTTTGCAGTCAGTTGCCATTGAGCTCCCGACCAGTCAACATCTATGCTGTTCACGTAAGTAATATTTTATTATTTATGTAATTAAATTCAATCAAATTTTTATTAAAATTAATAAAGTGATACAACTATATTAAATTTACGGAGTTTTAGATATTTTTTTACTAAAAAATTAAAAGAATTGAATTAGCACGTGGTCGACCAATGAATCTTGGAAGCCTGGACAAGCAATAATTCTTATTTCTTTAATTATTTTTCTATTTCACTTAATTAATTTTTACATTTGAACATAAAATTAATTTTCGGTATTATTTTAAATATTTTTTAACTAAAAAATTTAAAAAAGTGAATTAGCACGTGGTCGACCAATGAATGTTGCATGCCTGGACAAGCAATGATTCTTATTGCTTTAATTAATTTTCTATTTCACTTATTCATGTTTATTCTAATTTTAAATTTATTTATTTATTTTTTGGTTGTAACTTAACTCTTGAAATAGCTTTAGACCTTGGGACATTTCTTAACAACTTTTCTAAAACAATCAATAGTCCGAATTGTGAAGCATGTCACCCCGAACAGTCTTTACCTACCTTGAACACAATAAGCAGGGGTTAAGTAAATTTTGGAACAAAAACAAGTGAGTAATAATATTTATTATTTTATTCAATAAGATCACTGCAAATTAAATTTTTTTAATAGAAATTCAAATAGTTTAAAATAAAATTAATAAATGAAATCAATTAAGGGTTCAAATAGAACATGCTACACTCTGCAATTGATTGGATTTTGAAATAATTTTAAAGCGCACAATGAGAAAGGCAACCTTCACTTTGGAGTTAAGCATTGTATAAAAAGAAAGATATTTCACTAAGTGAATTTATATGATTCTTATGAGTAATGGGCTAGTCAATTACTTCATAAAGAAAATTTTAAGCTATGGAAAGATGCATCAATTTCTATTTAAAACATTTGGAGGGCATTTCGTTTCCCTAAAAAGATTTCTTATGTTCTTAAATATAATATACTAGACTGAAGGAAATTAAAATATTATTCAAGGTTTATGAGAAATTTTACTATAATAATTCTTCCATTACACTTCGATACAGTAAATCTAAAAACGTTCTCACTTATTGAAAACAATATCTAGATTTTAAGTTTGTACAATTAATGCATTAATTAAGGGTAGATAATTATTAACCTTATAGTTATTGCGATAATCGGTTGGTAATTTTTGGGGAGCGAAATCTGATCTCTACCTCCTCGAGGTGCTCCCTGGGCAACTACTCCCGGGAGTAGGCTAACAGAGACAGTACATTTTTTAAAGCTCAAATGTAGTTTCAATTTAAATTTTTTCCAAATTTAATTAAACTTTATAAATAGAAATATATTCATTAACGATAAGCGAAATGATAAATTAGAACTGTTTTAAAAGGGTTTTAGAATATGGAAGTGGTTATCTCGTGCAGTTTCGCGAAAGTTTTGAGATATATATGAAAAATTGCTAAAACAGAATATACCTCAACTCCTACAGTTCGAACTTGAAATAAAACTAATAATATTTCGTCAAGTTATTTCTACAGCAAGCGTGTTTAATTTTTTTCAACTTTTTTCTGTATTGATATCTTCTTTTCACTTAAATTTGCCTTTTTCCTTTTATGATAAAAACTTAAAATAACTAGCGAAAAATTCATTGCCAGCTAAATATACAATTTCTGTACTAATATAAGAATCAGCGTTCTTTTAAAATCAATAATGGTTTATTTACAAACACAAGTAAAAGTGATAAACAGAAAAATATATACATAGCGATACTTCATGACAGAATAAACATTCTGACCTGACACAATTAAAGAAGGCCTTTTGTTCGTTTAAGTGTAGTTTATTTAGTGACGTTACACTGAAATAACATTATTGTTTACTAACAAATTAAACTATTCATGTTCCAAATAATTAGTTATAAGTATAGTTAAGATAATTATTAAGATCAAGAATAATGAAGAACGTGTAATGATAATGAAGATGTCGGAAAACCAAAAAATTTAAATGCTACTTAGTTATAAGTTAGTATTAAGTAACGCTAATCCCAAGCTGAGATGAGGAAAACCAACTTCGTTTAGTTAAGCTAGTTTTAAGAGACTTTAAGTTTGTACATTGTATTTAAAAAAAAAAGATATCTTTTACTATTTTTCTACCTAATCCTCTTGATATTAAGCACCAGTATGACATTAAATTTTATGACCAATGGCAAAGCAGCTATGAAATGGAAGCCAAAAATGGTTAATACGAATTAAATAATTAAGAAGATATAGAAGTGAGCCAAATCCCGACACTCAGTGATGTGGAAGTCAAACATAGTTTTAAATTAATCAATTTAGTATATTTGTAGCTATAACTGTGATGCAGTGATGTGAATTTTGTGAAAAAATTTGTATTAACATAAGTTAGTTTTAGAAAAATGCTTAAATTATTCTGGGGACATATTATTGTTTAGTTGTTAATTAGTTATAAGACATTAGTTAAAGAAACGCTAATTCCAAGCTGCGATAAGGAAGCCAAATACCATTTAAATGCTTATTATTAAGTTAGTTATAAGAATCGCTAGACCTAAACTGGGATGTGGAAAAAATTTAATCGATAGCTAGCTATAAGCTAGTTTTAAGAAAACGCTAGCGCTAATGCTGTGATGAGGAAACCAAACATCGTTCAGTAATTAAGTTCCCTAGTTTCAAATAATAGTTATAATTCTGATGCAGTGATGTGGAAACCAATATTTTTTCAAACGTAATTTAGTTAGTTTTATATGATAGTTATAATCTTCATGTGATGATGTGAACACCAAAAAATATTTCAAACGTAGTTAAATTAGTTAGGTTACTAACTCTTAAGTAAGTATAAACCAGAAGCTGTGATGTGAAAACGGTGTAATATAATACCAAGTTATATGATTCGCACATGTACCAACTTTGATGTCACACAGAGGATAAATAGAAAAAGGAATCTAACTCTACAATATTTTTACAAATGAGACATGTTTTTAATATTCTCATTCAGGTAAAAAAAAAAAAAAACAGTTTTAAGAATTAGTTTTAATGAGGCAGGGATGACGTTATGGATGAGCAAAGTGGATATGGATAAAGGAATGGAGTGGAAGCCCTACAAATATTTTGGATGTAATGGTAGATGACTTAACGGACAATGGAGAAAAGAATATTTGGTATTTGTTGAAATTGGTCGTTTCGTTGTTGCAAAATCTTAACTTTCTTCTTTTGTTGATTGGATCTATTGTAGTTTGTATAATCTCGCATTTGCCTTGAGTGCGATTAGTCGAATTGATACTCCAAAAAATGATTCACATTGAATTTATAAAAACAATTCTTTCCTAGGGTTCCATACCCAGTCGATTCTTAATCTCGATTGAATTATAATCACCGCTGTTTATCATTGAATATTTTGGGAAGCAGATTTTTAAACTCTGTTCTTATTTGTATTGGCCCTCTATATTTATCATTAGCATTTATGTATTTTATTATTTCTCTCATGGCACCGACTGTTAATTTTTAGGATTTTTTTTCCCTTCTGAAACTCATCAGTATTGACACACGTTGGAATTTCGTAAAGTTACAAGTTGATACTTGATTCAACTTTTCTTAGTGAATATTTCCCTTATTTATTAGGAAGTAAGAATTGAAACTGACTCTATATCATAAGTGACAATAAAAACTGATAGATGGCACTAGTTTTAGTTACATTTTTAGTTGTAGTTTAGCATTAGTTTTAGAGTAGCGATAGAATTAAGTATTAGTTATGAAAGTAGATATAGTTTTAAGAATTAGTTATAGAAGTAGGTATAGTTTTAAGAATAATTTATAAAAGTAGGTGTATTTTTAAGAACTAGTTATAGAAATAGGTATAGTTTTAAGAATTAGTTATAGAAGTAGGTATAGTTTTAAGCACACTTAAAGGCCATCATATCAGTTTACATTCATTGAAAAAGATCAGCTGTTGTGAGATGCAGTTTTAATAGATAACTAACCTAATTTGTTTAAAATTCTTACTTCTCCTACATTATGTTACTAACCTGTATAAAACTAGCTCCAACTCAACTTCGAAATAAAAGATAAGTGAATTTGAAGCTAATTTCGAGACATGCAATTTTACTCTTTTATTCCTCTAAAACTATCTGCACCTTACGCTCCTTTGCACGTTAATAAAAAAATAATTGCTAGCTTAAATGTGACACTAAATTCTTCTAGAGTTCACTACTATTACGACGTATTTTAAAAGTATGGTACCATACTACTAATATCCGGGCTAATATAAAATAAAACGGTGCGAGTTCTGATGATATTTGTATTAGCGGGAATTCTGTGGAACGATAAAATCGGATATCCGGGTATTTAGATAATCCGTGAACGTCAAAACATTCGCTATTAAATATCCACCGTCCGAGTTACTTTTTTATTTTAAAGAGCTTAAAAGATTATTCGGCGCGTAGCGTGTTCGGGAAATAATTCGGTGTGGCAAACGGAACTAAATGGGTTACCGGTGTATTTCGATAGTATGTGATCTCTAGAACAATTGTATACGACATATGTCGCCAAACAATTAATTTACTGTTATTAATGTGCCAAGCAGAACTGGGTGCAGAGCATATGTATGAGTTCTAAATTAGTGAAATTGCTTGTCTTACTTCGAATTGAGTGCTTCAGTCTCAAACAGTCTATTTGTACGGTTTTATGTATATATTATAATTTTGGTTAAACATCTATGTAGAATTTAAATTATACATAATTTCAAAAAATGTGCTTTTATTTATTGTATTCAACGTTTTGAATTTAATGTTTTGGGATGGTTTTTCTTTCTGTTGAGAGTTTAATGTTCATGGACTTGTGTTCGCTGCAGTAGATTAACAATCCTTAGGGGTTAAACTATGAATAGATGAAATCCTTTTTTTAGATTCGAAACGTGTGAAGTTAAATAAAAGTATTTTTGTTTTTAGGGTTAATGTAAACTTTAAACGTATTAGTAATCAAATATTTAGAAGCTCATGTACTTCTTTCATTTTTATGTATACTTTGACCTTGATCTGCCAAATCTGACTAGATTGTTAGGCAAACAGAGAGCTTCGTTTTGTTTGGTTTGTGTTCTTTGTGAATTCTCGATAGCTCTTCTTCAGACAAAAGTGGCCCATTATAAATTAATTGTATCTTTAAAGGCAGTTACTTTCGTTTTGTAGGATAGTAAATGGAAGTAAACCTGATAGCCCTTTTTTGTGATTCATTGATGTTCGTTGGTTCATAGATTCTTTGTAGACTGTTATTTCTGCTATGAAGCTAGAACATGGAACTAATCCAAACGACCGCATTACGTAAATCTACGTCTTATGAAACTCCAGCCTAGCAAAAATTATAATAGAATAATAATTAGTTTTTACGTTTACTTAGTTATAAGATGAGGAATTTTTAGCTACTGTCATGACAGAAGAAAGCTATATGATTGAAATCCCAATGGGTGCCATCTGAAATCAGCTCTAAGTTAACTCTTGAGACAGGAGAAATGAACCATTTATGTCACAAGAATCTAATATCTTTTGAATCGCAAACGTTGCCTAACCAAATTCACAATTTACGAATAATATTGGGTGTAACAGGTGTTTAGTTTATAAAGTACTGGTTTAGATTAAGCTTTAAAAGTTCGCGTTTATATTTTTCCATCTATTGGTGTTCACATCACATGTAAGTAATTAAGTAATTTAGGAGTAAATCATATGCACCCTCAAATTCAAACGAAAGCGAAATCATAGGAATCTCAATGGCTGCCAAAGGTGATTAGTAGTTACTAAGTTAAGTTAGCTGTAAGTCGGGCAAAATACCTCGTTTGTAAGATAGGTTTAGCTTAGTTGTAAGTGGGGCAATATGCCTTTCCAATAAAAGAAGAAACTATATCTTAGGAATTTCAATGGATGGCTAAATAACCTAGTTTGTAAGATAAGTTAAGCTTAGTTGTAAGTTGGGCTAGTGAGCACCAGCCATATAAGAAGAAATCATATCTTAGGAATTTCAATGGTTGACTAAATTATCTAGTTTGTAAGTTAGGTTAAGCTTAGTTGTAAGTTGGGCAGTATGCCCCTGCCATATAAGAAGAAACTATATCCTAAGAATTTAAATGGATGGCTAAAAAATCATGTTTGTAAGATAGGTTAAGCTTAGTTGTAAGTTAGACGAGTGAGCCCCTGTCATCTAAGAAGAAACCAAATCTTAGGAATTTCAATGGACGACTAAATTATTTAAAGTAGTAAGTTAGGTTAAGCTTAGTTGTAAGTGGTGCAATATGCCTTTCCCATATAAGAAGAAACTATACCTTAGGAATTTCAATGGATGGCTTAATAACCTAGTTTGTAAGATAGGTTAAGATTAGTTGTAAGTTGGGCAGTATGCCACTGCCATATCAGAAGAAACCATATCTTAGAAATTTCAATGGATGACTAAATTATCTAGTTGTAAGTTAGGTTAAGCTTAGTTGTAAGTTGGACAAGTGAGCCCCTGTCATATAAGAAGAAACCATATCTTAGAAACTTCAATGGATGACTAAATTATCTAGTTTGTAAAATATTAAGCTTAGTTGTAAGTTGGGCAGTATGCCCCTCCCGTATAAGAAGAAACTATATCTTAGGAATTTCAATGGATGGCTAAATAACCTAGTTTATAAGTTAGGTTAAGCTTAGTTGTAAGTTGGGCACTATGCCCCTGCCGTATAAGAAGAAACTATATCTTAGGAAGTTCAATGGATGCCTAAAAAATCTAGTTTGTAAGATAGGTTAAGCTTAGTTGTAAGTTGGACAAATGAGCCCCTGCCATATAAGAAGAAACCATATCTTATGAATTTCAATGGATGGCTAAAAAATCTAGCTTGTAAGATAGGTTAAGCTTAGTTGTAAGGGGTGCAATATGCCTATCCCATATAAGAAGAAACTATACCTTAGGAATTTCAATGGATGGCTAAATAATCTAGTTTGTAAGATAGGTTAAGCTTAGTTGTAAGTTGGACACGTTAGCCCCTGTCATATAAGAAAAAACCAAATCTTAGGAATTTAAATGAATGGCTAAAAAATCTAGTTTGTAAAATAGGTTAAGCTTAGTTGTAAATTGGGAAGGATGCCCCTGCCATATAAGAAGAAACTATATCTTAGGAATTTCAATGGATGGCTAAAAAATCTAGTTTGTAAGACAGGTTAAGCTTAGTTGTAAGTTGGACAAGTTAGCCCCTGTCATATAAGAAGAAACCAAATCTTAGGAATTTCAATGGATGGCTAAAAAATCTAGTTTGTAAGATAGGTTAAGCTTAGTTGTAAGTTGGGCAGGATGCCCCTGCCATATAAGAAGAAACTATACCTTAGGAAATTCAATGGATGGCTAAATAACCTAGTTTGTAAGATAGGTTAAGCTTAGTTGTAAGTTGGACAAGTGAGCTTCTGTCATATAAGAAGAAACCAAATCTTAGGAATTTCAATGGATGGCTAAAAAATCTAGTTTGTAAGATAGGTTAAGCTTAGTTGTAAGTTGGGCAGGATGACCCTGCCATATAAGAAGAAACCATATCTTAGGAATTTCAATGGATGACTAAATTATCTAATTTGTAAGTTAGGTTAAGCTTAATTGTAAGGGGTGCAATATGTCTTTCCCATATAAGAAGAAACTATACCTTAGGAATTTCAATGGATGGCTAAAAAATGTAGTTTGTAAGATAGGTTAAGCTTAGTTGTAAGTTGGGCAGTATGGCCCTGCCGTATAAGAAGAAACTATATCTTAGGAATTTCAATGGATGGCAGAAAAATCTAGTTTGTAAGATAGGTTAAGCTTAGTTGTAAGTTGGGCAGTATGGCCCTGCCGTATAAGAAGAAACTATATCTTAGGAATTTCAATGGATGGCTAAATAACCTAGTTTGTAAGATAGGTTAAGCTTAGTTGTAAGTTGGACAAGTGAGCTTCTGTCATATAAGAAGAAACCAAATCTTAGGAATTTCAATGGATGGCTAAAAAATCTAGTTTGTAAGATAGGTTAAGCTTAGTTGTAAGTTGGGCAGGATGCCCCTACCATATAAGAAGAAACTATACCTTAGGAATTTCAATGGATGGCTAAAAAATGTAGTTTGTAAGATAGGTTAAGCTTAGTTGTAAGTTGGACAAGTTAACCCCTGTCATATAAGAAGAAACTAAATCTTAGGAATTTCAATGGATGGCTAAAAAATCTAGTTTGTAAGATAGGTTAAGCTTAGTTCTAAGTTGGGCAGGATGCCCCTGACATATAAGAAGGAACTATACCTTAGGAAATTCAATGGATGGCTAAATAACCTAGTTTGTAAGATAGGTTAAGCTTAGTTGTAAGTTGGACAAGTGAGCTTCTGTCATATAAGAAGAAACCAAATCTTAGGAATTTCAATGGATGGCTAAAAACTCTAGTTTGTAAGTTAGGTTAAGCTTAGTTGTAAGTTGGGCTGGATGCCCCTGCCATATAAGAAGAAACTATATCTTAGGAATTTCAATGGATGGCTAAAAAATCTAGTTTGTAAGATAGGTTAAGCTTAGTTGTAAGTTGGACAAGTTAGCCCCTGTCATATAAGAAGAAACTATATCTTAGGAATTTCAATGGATGGCTAAAAAATCTAGTTTGTAAGATAGGTTAAGCTTAGTTGTAAGTTGGACAAGTTAGCCCCTGTCATATAAGAAGAAACCAAATCTTAGGAATTTCAATGGATGGCTAAAAAATCTAGTTTGTAAGATAGGTTAAGCTTAGTTGTAAGTTGGGCAGGATGCCCCTGCCATATAAGAAGAAACTATACCTTAGGAAATTCAATGGATGGCTAAATAACCTAGTTTGTAAGATAGGTTAAGCTTAGTTGTAAGTTGGACAAGTGAGCTTCTGTCATATAAGAAGAAACCAAATCTTAGGAATTTCAATGGATGGCTAAAAAATCTAGTTTGTAAGATAGGTTAAGCTTAGTTGTAAGTTGGGCAGGATGACCCTGCCATATAAGAAGAAACCATATCTTAGGAATTTCAATGGATGACTAAATTATCTAATTTGTAAGTTAGGTTAAGCTTAATTGTAAGGGGTGCAATATGTCTTTCCCATATAAGAAGAAACTATACCTTAGGAATTTCAATGGATGGCTAAAAAATGTAGTTTGTAAGATAGGTTAAGCTTAGTTGTAAGTTGGGCAGTATGGCCCTGCCGTATAAGAAGAAACTATATCTTAGGAATTTCAATGGATGGCAGAAAAATCTAGTTTGTAAGATAGGTTAAGCTTAGTTGTAAGTTGGGCAGTATGGCCCTGCCGTATAAGAAGAAACTATATCTTAGGAATTTCAATGGATGGCTAAATAACCTAGTTTGTAAGATAGGTTAAGCTTAGTTGTAAGTTGGACAAGTGAGCTTCTGTCATATAAGAAGAAACCAAATCTTAGGAATTTCAATGGATGGCTAAAAAATCTAGTTTGTAAGATAGGTTAAGCTTAGTTGTAAGTTGGGCAGGATGCCCCTACCATATAAGAAGAAACTATACCTTAGGAATTTCAATGGATGGCTAAAAAATGTAGTCTGTAAGATAGGTTAAGCTTAGTTGTAAGTTGGACAAGTTAACCCCTGTCATATAAGAAGAAACTAAATCTTAGGAATTTCAATGGCTGGCTAAAAAATCTAGTTTGTAAGATAGGTTAAGCTTAGTTCTAAGTTGGGCAGGATGCCCCTGACATATAAGAAGGAACTATACCTTAGGAAATTCAATGGATGGCTAAATAACCTAGTTTGTAAGATAGGTTAAGCTTAGTTGTAAGTTGGACAAGTGAGCTTCTGTCATATAAGAAGAAACCAAATCTTAGGAATTTCAATGGATGGCTAAAAACTCTAGTTTGTAAGTTAGGTTAAGCTTAGTTGTAAGTTGGGCTGGATGCCCCTGCCATATAAGAAGAAACTATATCTTAGGAATTTCAATGGATGGCTAAAAAATCTAGTTTGTAAGATAGGTTAAGCTTAGTTGTAAGTTGGACAAGTTAGCCCCTGTCATATAAGAAGAAACTATATCTTAGGAATTTCAATGGATGGCTAAAAAATCTAGTTTGTAAGATAGGTTAAGCTTAGTTGTAAGTTGGACAAGTTAGCCCCTGTCATATAAGAAGAAACCAAATCTTAGGAATTTCAATGGATGGCTAAAAAATCTAGTTTGTAAGATAGGTTAAGCTTAGTTGTAAGTTGGGCAGGATACCCCTGCCATATAAGAAGAAACTATATCTTAGGAATTTCAATGGATGGCTAAAAAATCTAGTTTGTAAGATAGGTTAAGCTTAGTTGTAAGTTGGACAAATGAGCCCCTGCCATATAAGAAGAAACCATATCTTAGGAATTTCAATGGATGGCTAAAAAAATCTAGTTTGTAAGATAGGTTAAGCTTAGTTGTAAGTTGGTCAGGATGCCCCTGCCATATAAGAAGAAACTATATCTTAGGAATTTCAATGGATGGCTAAATAACCTTGTTTGTAAGTTAGGTTAAGCTTAGTTGTAAGTGGTGCAATATGCCTTTCCCATATAAGAAGAAACTATACCTTAGGAATTTCAATGGATGGCTAAATAACCTAGTTTGTAAGATAGGTTAAGATTAGTTGTAAGTTGGGCAGTATGCCCCTGCCATATCAGAAGAAAACATATCTTAGGATTTTCAATGGATGGCTAAAAAATCTAGTTTGTAAGATAGGTTAAGCTTAGTTGTAAGTTGGGCAGGATGCCCCTGCCATATAAGAAGAAACTATACCTTAAGAAATTCAATGGATGGCTATATAACCTAGTTTGTAAGATAGGTTAAGATTAGTTGTAAGTTGGGCAGTATGCCCCTGCCATATCAGAAGAAAACATATCTTAGGATTTTCAATGGATGGCTAAAAAATCTAGTTTGTAAGATAGGTTAAGCTTAGTTGTAAGTTGGGCAGGATGCCCCTGCCATATAAGAAGAAACTATACCTTAGGAAATTCAATGGATGGCTAAATAACCTAGTTTGTAAGATAGGTTAAGATTAGTTGTAAGTTCGGCAATATGCCCCTGCCATATCAGAAGAAACCATATCTTAGGAATTCAATGGATGACTAAATTATCTCGTTTGTAAGTTAGATTAAGCTTAGTTGTAAGTTGGGCAGTATGTTCCTGCCATATCAAAAGAAACCATATCTTAGGTATTTTAATAGATGACTAAATTATCTAGTTTGTAAGTTAGGTTAAGCTTAGTTGTAAGTTGGGCAAGTGAGCCCCTGCCATATCAGAAGAAACCATATCTTAGGAATTTTAATGGATGGATAATCTATCAAGTTTGTATGTTAGGTTAATCTTAGTTGAATTTTGGGCAAGTGTGCCCCTGCCATATAAGAAGAAGCCATATCTTAAAAATTTAATGGATGGCTAATGTATCTAGTTTGTAAGTTAGGTTAAGCTTAGTTTGTAAGTTGGGCAGTATGCCCCTGCCATATCAGAAGAAACCATATCTTAGGAATTTCAATGGATGACTAAATTATCTAGTTTGTAAGTTAGGTTAAGCTTAGTTGAATGTTGGGCCGTATGCCCCCGCTATATCAGAAGAAACCATATCTTAGGAATTTCAATGGATTATTAAATTATCTAGTTTGTAAGTTAGGTTAAGCTTAGTTGTAAGTTGGGCCGTATGCCCCCGCTATATCAGAAGAAACAATATCTTAAGAATTTCAATGGATGGCCGATGTAATTAGTTTAGAAGTTAGCTTAGTTTGACCTTAGTGAAGTGTCCGTCCTTCAGCTTAGAAGAAAACCATATCTTCGGAACCTCAGTAGTGGATCTCAAAGTAGTTGATAAGTAGTATTTTAAGGAAATTCTTTGGAACAAATTGTTTATTTAGTTACAAACTGACTTTAATAGTAATTTCAGTGCACGTCATCTAATGAATACACAACTTAAACTAATATAAGTGAACACTTCAATTTTTTTTTGCAGACTGTTGAAGTGTTCTTAGAGTATTGGTATATGTTTAAATTTCACTTGTATTTTTTTTTCTATTCTTATCATTATTGTGTTATATTTTCTTTTGGAACAGATAGAGTATATTTCCTGGCAATATATTTTTATTAATTGATTTTCGTTTTAATCTTAAAAAGAAGGTAGTATTTAGGTAAAAGAGTGACAATGATTGGAAGAAGAAAACGGTTGAACAGGTTAAAAGCGTACGCTGGTTACTGAGAAATTTGTCAGGATGGTTTCATTTCAAATTCGTCTAAGGATCTAACTAGATGATCTTTTCTAGTTATTATTGATAGTATTCTCAAAGCAGTCTTATTGTTTCTACATTAATAGGTTTGTAGTTAGTCGAAAATCTTTAGAGTTCTATCATTAATTATTGAAACACTTACTTTTACAAATTTTCTAGTATAATCTTTCGCTTCAATTTTAATTATAATTCCACTTATTTTACATTTTCATTTTCAATTAATATGGTGTAACTAATAGCATGATAATATTGCATGAAACAATTAAATCATTTCACTAATTGCATGTTCACTACTCACCTAAATGAATACTTGGAATTATAATTTTTTTAAACATTTTAGTGGCCAGTAACAATGTTTTTACTCGGTTTTTTAAGACTAAATGTGAATCAAATGTACCTACTAATTAATTATTGTGTTAGATTTATCTGGGATACACATCCTGCACATCACTTCGTGACAAAAACACTGGCTCCGATTTTATACATTACACGTTTCATTGTGTTAAAATCTTTTGTTTCTTGGTTGATTTGTTTAATTTCAGGCTGGGGTTTCAGTTGTTAATCGCCTTCTTGTTGTTTCTTGAATTTCGTTTTCTTTGTTGGTTTTGCAGACTTTGTTTTCTTCAAGTCTGTATCTTTTTGTAAGCCCAATTACCCACCAGTCCAAAAACCCTTTTTTTCCGAACGCCTTTCTAATAATCCCCCTATTTCCCTAATTGCCCCATCCTATACATAACCTAGAAATCTAGGTTTACTCATTCTAGTCATTGGTCTATGCAGACAGATCTCCCTGTATATCCCTCAATCACTAAACGATATTCTTACCCTATTCCCTTTTCCTCCAATTTTATCCCAATCCATTTTTCAAACTCCATTGTATGGAGTTCTCCGTATCCCTATGCCTGCTTAAATGACCAACTAGAATGCGGATGTGGGTAAAAAGGCGTTCTTTGGGGAGCGAAAACTGATCTCTACCTCCTCGAGGTGCTCCCTGGGCAACTACTTTCGGGAGTAGGCTAACAGAGACAGTACATTTTTTAAAGCTCAAATGTAGCTTCAATTAAAATGTTTTCCAAATTTAATTAAACTTTATAAATAGAAATATATTCATTAACGATAAGCGAAGTGATAAATTAGAACTGTTTTAAAAGGGTTTTAGAATATGGAAGTGTTATCTCGTGCAGTTTCGCGAAAGTTTCGAGATATATATGAAAAATTGCTAAATCAGAATATACCTCAACTCCTACAGTTCGAACTTGAAATAGAACTAATAATATTTCGTCAAGTTATTTCTACAGCAAGCGTGTTTAATTTGCAGCCCGTAAGTATACATCAGTTTATTAAAATACGCCTAAAACAAATTTATATAACCAAATTACATATTGATAAAACAGTAGAAACATTGCCAGACTTCATATAATTTGTCTAAATTTTATAATTAACAGATATGTTAACCTTTAATTTTCTCGAAATAAGAGAAAATGGACTTACACTACTTTCAAAATAAACGGTCCATTTAATCATGTTAGTGACTCTCAAGACTTGTATTTGACCACTCACATTTAACCACGTTAGTGACTTATATAGGACTACCCAAAACTCACATTTAACTTGGTGACTATCTAGACTTAGTTGGACCACATTACACTTAAATTTAAATATGTTGGTGACTCTCTATATAAGACCACCTTACACATATAACCGTGCTGGTGACTCCAAGGTGGTCACCAACATGGTTAGAAGTGGGCGTAAGATGGTCCTATTAAGTCTTGTGAGTCATCAAGTTGGATAAAAGTGCTTGTAAGATGGTCTTATATAAGTCTCATGAGTCATCAAGTTGGGTAAAAGTGCTTGTAAGATGGTCTTATATAAATCTCGTGAGTCATCAAGTTGGTTAAAAGTGCGTTTAGGATGGTTCTATGTGAGTCTTGTGAGTCACCAACATGGTTAAATGTGAGCGTAAGGTAGTCCTTTAATGTCTTGAGAGTCAACAAGTTGATAAAAAGAGCGTGTAAGATGGTCCTATATAAGTCTTGTGAGTCACCATCATGGTTAAATGTGAGTTTAAGGAGGTCCTGTATAAGTCTTGAGAGTGACCAACATGGTTAAATGTGAGTTTATGGAGTCCTGTATAAGTCTTGTGAGTCACCATCATGGTTAAATGTGAGTTTATGGAGGTCCTGTATAAGTCTTGAGAGTGACCAACATGGTTAAATGTGAGTTTATGGAGGTCCTGTATAAGTCTTGTGAGTCACCATCATGGTTAAATGTGAGTTTAAGGAGGTCCTGTATAAGTCTTGAGAGTGACCAACATGGTTAAATGTGAGCGTAAGATGGTCCTATATAAGTCTTGTGAGTCGTCAACAAAATATTAGATAATGGATGTAAAGATTTTATAAAAATTTATTGTAAAAAAATGTTTAAATAATTATAAATATTTAATAAACGAATTAATTATTACAATATTTTATTTATTTTTCCTTCTAATCTTTAAATTTATATAAAAAAATATAAAAAGAACTTGAAATGGGTGCAAGAGTCTTGAGAGTATATAAGAAGCATTAAGCAAGGTTACAACAATGGCCACCGAAGTCTAGAGAGTGTTTAGCAAGTTACAAGTTGACAACAATGGCTGCCAAAGTCATGTGAGTGTGTAAGAATATAGCAAGGTTGCAACAATGGCTGCCAAAGTCTTGAGAGTGGGCAAGGAAGGCTACGAGAGGAAAAACAGATAGCACGAGCAATCTAGTGACAGCTGGAGGAACTAAAAGTAGGGGGGAGCTCGTTGTCATGGTGATTTGACGCCATCCAGAGGGTATATAAGAAAGTTCGCCGCGCGGGCCGGGCCGGGTGGGGCGAACATACGCCTTCTGACCGTCGAGGTGGACGCATCTCCCTAACCATTACCCATGACATATTGTCAAGATTGTTTATGTGAAGAGAGGTGTTTTGACTAGATGATATTTTTGGAGTGACGAGCGACATGGCCCCCTCCTCACGAGTACGACTCTGCCGTCGTACTGAGGAGACATTTTGTTTGGCTGTTGTATATAAAGTGTTAGTTGCAACCTGGTGGCAAACATGTGAACTAAATTTTGTTTACAATGTAAACAAGTCCAGTAAGTGTTGCAACCTGGTGGCGAATTTGTGAACTAATTTTCCTTTTTTATTTTTATGTCTTTCTGATGCAATTTTTTCAACTTTTTTTACTTTTTATGCTTTTTAACGCTCTCTGACGCCATTTTTTCGTACTATTACTTTATTTTATTTTTTTTGTTTAATGTAAACCGAATTTTTAGTTTTATACGTACGTACCTGTACATTACTTTATTTGCCTCTTATCATTTTTAGTCTCTTTTAACTTTGTTTTTTGCAAATATAATAAAAATAAGAAATTTACGGGAAAAAGAGAAAATATATAATGACGTTTTTAAAAATTTATAGATAATTCTTTATTTTGCTGCTAATTATACTTTTTTTTCTTTTGTATTACAAAAACATTTTAAATTCAATTACATCTTTTAGGAAATGATTCTTAAAATTATCTACATTATAAAATTAAAATTTACATTACATTTTCAAACTTAAACAAATAATAGACTAAATAATAAAAGAATTGGAAGAGTTGCAATTGGATAGATGTTTTCCAACGTCTTTTTGACTTTGGCTTAATTCGATGAACATTCTTTGCAGGAAGCACTCCAGTTTCGCCTGTTTCAACTCTGAATAATAACATTATACAATGAGATAGACTGTTCGTCTACTGAACCGTCCAACAAATCAAACTCAACCTCTTTGGAAATCAATGTTACTTTGTTAAGGTTTAAATAAAAATAGATAAATCTTTTAGAAAGAAAACGCAAGAAAGTAAAGCATTGTGTTAGTAATTATATGAACTTAATTCATTTTCAAAATAGTAGTTTACTGTAATATTTTAAAGGAAATAATTAAATATAATATTTATTGGCACAAGGATAACCTTGATTTGTGTACAAGTATGGTATTACTTTTTCACATTATGAGGACATAAATTTAGATGACATTCTCGCTAACCTTAAAACAGAATTTCTGAGTGCAATGGTTGAGAGGGCAAATGAGTCCAGATTCCATTGTTTATAAAAAGATCTTATGCTGGATCCAGCAGGCAGGCGCTACATAAGTGATGAACTTGAACTTCATAAGAGTGATCTTTATATTACGTGGGCAATTAATCTCTCTTAATAACAATGTAATTAGATCAGAGCAACAGAGACTATGTGCCCTTTGTATTAGAGAAGAACAGGAGGATTTCTATCACTATGTGGGAGTTTGTCCAGTCGGGACCGAATACAGAATAAAGTGGCTGGGGAAAAAGGATCTAACTCTTTCTTAAGTTATATTCCTGTTGAATGGTGGAAGACTGAAGCAGTTATTCTATTACCACTTTACCGCTTACAAGGATCGGGCTTTTCTCATAGCTGAATATAACAGCTGAAAACATATAAATTGTAAATCAGAAGAAATATTATTTTTTAGTTGAATTTTGCCTATTTTTTATTATTATTATTTTTTTTTGTTTTCTCAGTTATGTAAATATACCAGCAACTCCAGGCTGACGGTAATTTACCAAGCCGAAAATGCTTTCTGTTTTTCAGTACCTTTTTATTTATTTAATACAAGATTGTATAAATATTCGTCCAATTAAGCTATTCTATTCTATTCTGTAATCTTTTAAATAAAATAAACATTTTTTAAATAAATACTCGTCATTTTTTGTTTTGTACCTTTCAATTTTTCAGTCAAATAAAACTTTCTTCAACACTGAATCTTTACTCATTTCGATTCAACAGGATACGTACAAAAAAGTTTAATCACGTTAAAAAGCTCAAGTTTTAATAAATATTGGATAAGATTACCTGGAAGACAACACCACAGAGTGGTAGGTAGATTTCCTTATTGGGATATTGCAGGAATAGAGATGGATGGGAATCACCTCTTATTTACGGAAGTGCTGCAGCATTCAAAGAAATTCCCTCAAAAGTAATCATTTTAGATTATGTCTCAGCTTTACTGGGCTGCGAGTCGGCCAAGGGCTGAAAGTTTTCATGTATTAAAACCTTAGTAAATCATAGAAATTCATTCACACTTATTGTAATACAGTAGCATTTTACATACCAAATCTTAGTTAAGTCTGTAACAAATTAAACCTTTCTGCAACTAACTCGTAAAAAGGTTTAATTTGTGTTGAAGAAAACCTATTTGTTAAAGAACTTATCAATTAAAATAATTTTAATTTCGATGAATTAATATGTTTTCATTGTCAATTGGATTAATTATAGATAGTTGTTGAAAACAAGTTTCATTAGTTAAAGATGTTTAGTTCCGCAGAAAAATAGTTTGATTAAATATGAATGTTTGACGTCTTATTTTTTCAATCTAATTTAAAGCTTCTTTGGAACGAAATTAAAACTTTTTATTCAGATTCAAAGGAAAATATTTAATTTATTGGGATAAAAGTTTAATTGATGTTAAAATGCTTTAGATGTAATAAACAATGGATACGATTATATGAAGAACAGCTCCATAAGATAACATGGTAGGTATGGAGATTTCATCATTGATTTATTTAATGGAATGTAGAAATAGATACGAATTATCTCAACTTATTTGCTGGATGTGAGGAAAGGCCATCTATGTAACAAGCAAGTCGAAAAAGGACAGTTCTTGGGCGAAGGTTCCAGCTAAAGAACAAAAGAATTTCATTGAAACCTTTTCTAGTGCAATTTTGATATCGAAATTATGAATGAAGTTCAGGCTTTGCCACTAAATTAGACCAATGATGTTATAGCGTACAGTATTTTAATATTACTTCAATTGTCAATGAAATAAAAATACCATTTTTATAAAGTTTGTACGTATATTAAAGAAGTCAAGTGGGTACGAAATAACGAAACTTCAATGTGAATAAAGGTGTCAGCGTGAAGGAGAAGATACGAAAGTCAACAGCAAACCGTTCATCCTTGATTTTCGTAAATCTAAATCAGAGATCTCACCTTACAGATAATTACTTATTTATACAAGAAAAATAAAATGAGAAGTCAGAAATAAATAAATAATCTTGAGATGAAAAACCAACAGAAAGAGCTGAAGAGTTGAAGTGAAGGCCTTCATTTCAACACAAAAATTGTGACCCTTAAATTTTTCTTAAAAATTAGAATGGAGAAAATAATCATCCACCTAAATTATTGACTAATAGTCTTAGAGTAATAGACACTACAGATACCAAAACGTGTTGCTCAACTATGTTGAGCTTCTAGCAATACAGCCTACTAAAAACAATTCCTTTCCATACAAATTATGATAAATTATAGTCAGCTATTATTAAATATATTTAAATACAATAGATTCCGCTGGAAATGTAACACTACTAAGATCGACCCCAACTATTCTTCTAAAAAGCCCCTATGTTAATTACGATATGATTCCAATCGAACGAAAATCTACTATAAATGTTTTTGTAAACAAATTCTACAAATAGCAATGAAATGGACTAATGAAAAATAATAAAATTAAATTGCAACTCTTTAAATTTGTGCCTTAAAATAAACTAAACTTACACACATAAACAAAAAGATAAAATGCTAGTTACTACTTCTATTAATCGACGAAAATACACTTAAATTTAGAATGTTATCACAACGGATTGCACGTGAAGCAAACTTGATAAAGGACTTACCTTCTTTAAAACTGAAAGAAAATTACTTCGATTGAGATGAGAACACTTCCTTGGCCAATCATATAAAGTAACATACACTTCAATCTATCCCCAAAAGAATTCTGAACAAAACATTACAAAGCGTAAAAAGGCCTAAATCAGCAAGCCTAATCAGGCAATTCGCAATAGATAGAAAATAAAAAAGTAATCACTTGAATCGAATCCAATAATCACAACAAAAGTTAATGAGTCTTTACTCTAACCAAAAGTAAGACAAGCATACGTATAACGTTATTCGAAATACATTCCCACGAAAAAAAAAAATAGTTTTATGCAGATATTAATAAGAGAGAACTTAATTATGTTCCTAAATTTCAACTCCTTCGAATCTACTAACATAGTGACTCCACTATCCGGTGTGCCCTGCACTGTATGTTATAATACATACTTTTGGCAATCAAATTTAGGGAACGATAGTGAATATACTCGTAAAGGAAAGTTCGCAATTAACGCCTGGTGTTGACTAAAATTAAATCAAACTTGATTCAACAGTTAAAAAACGAATAAAGATCTTTCAATACTTATGCATATTAACAGCATGTTTTGCCGAAAATGTATGTGCGGTTACCATCTACTTATCTGGATGAAAATTAATATAATCTTACTTATTATTTGACGTATTTTTATCGGAATTTATAGAAATTTAAGTTTAGAATAGAAGTCTGAGCAACGATAAGGTAAATCGTATGGAAAGTAAATTACTTTTTTTATTTCCCTTACCTAATTCACCGAAGGCTCAATGCTATGTAGGAATCACACTACAAAGGTATCATCACTGTTACAATAGTGCGACAGCCTTTCTACTTTCTACAAATCAACACGCATGCGTTATTTAAGAACTTTGTCTTTACTTAGAGCTATTATTTGAATAACTCTCATTTTTATACATTAATTAACATGCTGTGCTTACTAAAGCATTTCTAGAAACAATTTTGTACCCCTCAATCAAACCTTGTTTTTTCGAAGGGGAGAATTTTTTATCCTGACAGGTGTAACTAAATGTGACATAGCTAGAATGAAACACTGTTTATGCAATTAGGGGGCAAGGTTTTCTAAAACCAAGGGTATCATCTAAGTTATAAATCATTATCCACTAGCCAAATAAAAGAATAATATAAATATGTGAATCTCATACATATATCTATGTGTGATTAAATTTAAAAAAAAGAGTGTAAGCAACCTTTAATTAGTAAAAATATACAGCTATGTACACCAAGTGAAAAAATTGCGGTTATTACTTGAGAAGTAAATCAAAGAAGAGTTCCACAATTATTGTCAAAAGTTTTTCATGGGTAATTCCATCTTTACTGTATTTTTTGTTAAAAAAAAAAACGCAAATATTAGACGACTATTGGCTTTTTCTGTAGCTTTTTACGTCTTACTTTTAAAAAAGATCGTTCCTAGCTGTACATTATACCATTGGCCTCAATTCAAAAATTCAAATACCAAACAGGAGCGTTCCGGTGAAAGTAGAAGACGATTTCTATTTTTTCCAATGGTTTTTTAAAGGTTTTATTTTTTATTCCCTCCACTCACGCAACTATTTGTAACCTTTTTTCAGGATTTCCTTTTTATTCTTTTTTTTTAATTAAACGCTTTTCAACAATAAATATGTACAAACATGTTATAAAACATCTTTAACAGTTTATTTTTATTTTTGGAAATTATTTCTTTCATCCTGTTGTCTGTTCCTAATCGAAGATTTTTGAACTTTTCCATTTTTTGTTTTTTTTTTT
Source organism: Rhodnius prolixus (assembly GCF_049639745.1). NCBI lineage: Eukaryota > Metazoa > Arthropoda > Insecta > Hemiptera > Reduviidae > Rhodnius > Rhodnius prolixus. The sequence continues at coordinate 2,947,670 of NW_027411583.1, read as the reverse complement.
GAGATGAAATAGGAGAATAAATTAGATTCTTTTTTTAAATTTATAATTTTTTTTATACAGCAAACAAATTAAGCATTTTATTAAAAACAAAGAACAATTTGAAGTAAAAATTCTAACATTACATTGTAAAATTAACGTGCATATTATGTATAGTAACTTAATTATTTATTTATTTTACTCGCTTATAATTTAGAATTGTAGCGAGGGGTTGGCCCATGCCTTTATAGTTATAATACATAACAAAAACAACAAAAACAAAAATAAATTCACTTTTACAAATAACAAAAAACCTATTAAATTAATGAAACAAATTTCTAATTTTTATAGAATTAATTACAAAAAGTTTTCAACTAGCAATAATCAAAAGGCGCCACGGTAGCCGAGCGGTTAGAGGCGAGACCTGCGAAGCTAATATGCATTGTGGTACTGGGTTCGATTCCCGGTCTTTAGGCCTTGGATTTTATTTAATGGTTAATAAAAAGAAATTTACAGTAAAGTATGATTGCTAGTCGCCTCCGTCCACGACACCTAATTGGTAGTTGGACGTTAAGCCCCGCCTGAAAAAATAGGCGATTACTTTACTTACTTAATTACAAAAAAATACATATATTTTACTTTATTTACCGAGTCGAAACATAACAGGTTCTCCAACAAAATTTCAGGTTGTATACAGGAAGAAAAGTTAATATTGTACATATGTAAATACTTGGATCTTAAGACATCTAACATCGGGCAGATAATTAGGAAATGAATTAGGTCATCTTGATTTTTTCCACATAGCGGACAGGAGGAATCAGTATTAAATTTATAAACCCTACTGTAGTAACTACGTAATATTTGTTTTATTAATTGATTCATCACAAAAATTTCCTTGGATAGATGATTTACGTCTATTTCACTTGGGCTTCTATTGAACAGTTTTGCAGGCAGTACTCCAGTATCAGAGGTATTTAATCTGAAAATCAACATTATGTACAATCAATATTTATGTACATAAAATAATTAGTTTTTACTGAGTTTAGCTTGAATTAAGGATCTAGGAATAAAAAAACATTTATAATAATTGATAAATTTGACTGCAATAAAACTAAAGCATTGATATGAAAGTTTAAATCATTTTTTAAACAACCTAACCCTTTCTTTCAAAGAAAATGAAATATATATTTTCAAAAAACATATCATTTATTCATACAACAACAAACATGCTACTAATATTCTAAATTTTTAATTATTTTTTATACAGAATAGAAATAGTTCTGTGATCGTTAAATATAACAGAATTTCAATCAAATTAAAACCTTTCACCAAAACTAAAAACTTTTTTTCAGCTACAAAGATAAAAATTTATATGAAAAAAGTTTTAGATTATGTAGTACTCCTCTGAACGAGTAAATAATAGATAAGAATACTTGAAGAACAGTTCCTCAATTAGAGAATCTAGTTTAGTTTATCATCAAAATAGAATGGGTGCGAATTACCTTACCATAAATACGGCTGTACTTGCTGGAAGTATAGAAGGATCCTTCAAAATAATAAAATGGGTGAAATAATGGAAAGCGAAATAATGAAATAGCAGAAGACCACGCGCTCAATCTTCCTATTTGAAATACTTGAATTAATTGTTGCAAAAAGTTCAGTTTTAAAGAAGTAAAAAGACCAACAAAATAATATAATTAAATATTCTGAATGTGCAATCTGTACAACACTAATATTTATGACTTAATAATTCACTTCAGTAAACCAATTTGATCCAAAAAGCCCTAAGATGAAAGAGAATCATTAAAAGAGTAAGCAAAAGCACTTTTTTTTAAACGTAAATCTAAGTTCATGTACCTTCTGGATAGTTTGAACTTAGGCAAATCATTGCACTTTCTAGGTATCTAATCTATTGCTGTATACTTCATTATTTATCTTTAGATAATAAGACATATCTTAACTAATATCTAACTAAGAAACAACATGCTGTAAGCTGAAAACATGTACTTACTGTTACTATAGGAGTTAAAATGTGTTACACTGGATAAAATGTCATGAATGTCATCAACTCAGCCATTTGTCTGAATAGAACTAGTTCCAAATTACCATTAGAATGTCGAAAGAACGCTGAGAACAAAAATAAAAATTATATAATCTCTTATTTATACCATTGTTTTCATTGTAATTTACAAATATTTAAAAAAAAATCAATTTTCAATAAGTTAGAATTTAAAACTACTGGTGCGAACCTTGCATATCCAAGGTCCATAATTCTAGGACGTTATTAAACTTTATATTATTAATTTAAATTTCATGGAGATTACTCTCCCTTTTAAATGAGGGAAATGTTAATATTTACATGGAAGTTCATAATTCCCAAATACATAATCTTAATTAGATATTTACTTTCACAGTAATAAAATAATTAACATGTTACGAACTAAATCTACCTACTTGTGACCGTTGAAACATTTTTATGAAACAAAATAATGAAGACTAAAATTAACTTTTTAAAATTACATGCGTACAATTAAAATGCACCTACTATCAACTGTCTTGGAAACATGTCAATTTTATAAACACTACTAATCACATCAACTCGTAATTAAAAATAAAATTATACACAAACAATGTAGCTTACCTGTAAGAAGTCCTTAACGCAGTAATGATGCAAAAACAAGTTTTTTAATTTCCTAGGAAGTTATCGCTTAATGTAAATAGACAATACAATTTTCTAAGGTATGTAAAGTTCTCACTGACTTAGTTACAGCAGCATCAACTAGAAAACTAATAATCATAAATAAAAAATCATCAAATTATGAGGTAAACGGTGAATTTTAAACATGGAAATTTTTTTAGAGGAAAACTTCTTTTTAAAATACTGACGATATAAAATGTTTATCAACGTGGGTGAAGAACATTTATTAAATAAGGCAAATAATTACTGTTGCTACACGATAAAGTGAAAATTTGGACAAAACCAAATATTCTTTTTATTCCACTGCCTTGCCAGACAGTTGTTTAGTTAGGAGGTTATTTAATGTTTATTTTAATAGTGTCAAAATACATGTTAATGCTACCTAGCGGTGATCACTAGAACTAGTTTCTACGTAATTACTTCTTTCTAGTTCTAGCTGTTCCCGCTAGATAGCACTGGCATGTTAATACGTCTTAATTTTTTCTATTTTTAATTTAAATGTTAGAGCAGAATGTACAGAATTTGTAATAAGGTCGCCCAATTTCTTTACGTTAAATGTAAGGGCTTCAATTTCTGATTTATTCTTTGATTTAATTAGAGCAAATACCAAAATAATATACTTATAAATTCCACACTATGTATAATAGAACCAACCAATCTTATGAAACTATAATTATGGGACAATAATATTGGTACAACAAGCGAGGGAAATTCCTAATAGATCTCCATAAGATGTATTGATATTTTACCATTTACCAAATAATGTAACTAAAATTTCCATAATTAAATCAATAAAAATTTACTATTTTTATAAGAAGTTGAAGATGTGGAGTCTTGTCTACAAATCTAACGTTGTTCCTCTGCCATGCCAATCCATTGTATCCATCAATCCACAGTAAGACTTCAATCTTCTGCAATTACTTTATGCTAATATGAAAATACATTGAAGGTAATAATAGATTGGCTCAAAGGTGACTTTGTGCTTAAATGCACTGCTGTCAAACTTTTATTGGATGACAATATCACTTACTACTTACTAAAAACATCACTCAGCTCGATACCGAAAAATTAAGCTTTACTATTAATTTTGTCATACCACAGAAAGACTTCACAATCCTTTCTAGAACAAAGCGTCTCAAACTATCTTTTAGATTATTCAATATAGCGTTTTGAATTTATTTATATTTTAAATACAGTTATAAAGGAGGGTTTGCCCTATATTTTAAAGAAAATTTGGGAATTTCATCTTTTATAGAAAAAGAGAAAAAAAATGTTAAAGTTGGGTGTTTTTCAACGTTACGCTTTTTCGTGCAGTTTTTGACGATCAACCCTTATACAACTGTCCTACCGGACAGTTTTAATATGTTCAATATTCGATCAAAATAACGAAATTCATGTAAAAGTAATAAAGATTATGCTTTTTTTCTTTCTTAATGAAACTCTATATACAAACCAAGCCGACCTAATGAGTATAATATACGCTCGGCATAAAATTACCATGTTAGCAACCAAGTAGAAGGAAATTCATGTAATGGTATTGAGGATTTAGCATTTTTCCATTTTTCCTGAAACTCTCAATACAAAACTAGCCGACCTAATGAGTATAATATACGCTTGGCATAAAATTACCATGTTAGCAACCGAGTACAAGGAAATTCATGTAATAGTATTGAGGATTTAGCATTTTTCCATTTTTCCTGATACTCTACATACAAAACTAGCCGACCTAATGAGTATAATATACGTTGGGCTTAAACTTGCTAATCTAAAATCATAGCATAACTTCACGAAATTCCAACAGGTGATAATTGGTGATAAAAAACATAAGGATGGTTGAATTAGAGGGTATTAATACTAATGAGTTTAAGGAGGAATAAATGCTCAAATAATTAACAAAGTCTCTGCCAGGAGAGTAACAATAAAATCTATAGATGCTAATGATAAATATAGAGGGTCAGAGCAGAGTTCAAAAATCTTCTTCCAAAAATATTCCGCACTAATGAAGAGTAGCAGGGAGGATTAATCAATTGAGATTATTATCGACTGGGTCTGTGACTGAAGGAACCTATTGTTTTTAGAAAGTCCATGTGATTCATTTTTAGGAGTATCAATTCACTGAATCCAATTGCGAGAATATACAAACTACAATAAATCCAATCAACATATTCGTAAAAAAAAGAATAGGAAAAAACAACAACTATAAGATTTTGTGACAACGAAAGAACCAATTTCAACAAACCGAAATTGCCTAGAACAATTTCTTTTCTCCATTGACGGCTGAGCCATTTACTATTATATCCAAAATATTTATAGGACTATTAAAATTTCACTCCTTCATCCATATCCACTTTGCCCATCCATAACGTCATCCTAGCCTCATTAAAACTAATTCTTAAAACTAAGTGTTTTTTTTACCTGAACGAGAATGTTAATTTTAAACTCACATTTAACCATGATGGTGACTCACAAGACTTATATAGGACCACCTTACGCTCACATTTAACCATGTTGGTGACTCACAAGACTCACATAGAACCATCCTAAACGCACTTTTAACCAACTTGATGACTCACGAGATTTATATAAGACCATCTTACAAGCACTTTTACCCAACTTGATGACTCATGAGACTTATATAAGACCATCTTACAAGCACTTTTATCCAACTTGATGACTCACAAGACTTAATAGGACCATCTTACGCCCACTTCTAACCATGTTGGTGACCACCTTGGAGTCACCAGCATGGTTATATGTGTAAGGTGGTCTTATATAGAGAGTCACCAACATATTTAAATGTAAGTGTAATGTGGTCCAACTAAGTCTAGATAGTCACCAAGTTAAATGTGAGTTTTGGGTAGTCCTATATAAGTCACTAATGTGGTTAAATGTGAGTGGTCAAATACAAGTCTTGAGAGTCACTAACATGATTAAATGGACCGTTTATTTTGAAAGTAGTGTAAGTCCATTTTCTCTTATTTCGAGAAAATTAAAGGTTAACATATCTGTTAATTATAAAATTTAGACAAATTATATGAAGTCTGGCAATGTTTCTACTGTTTTATCAATATGTAATTTGGTTATATAAATTTGTTTTAGGCGTATTTTAATAAACTGATGTATACTTACGGGCTGCAAATTAAACACGCTTGCTGTAGAAATAACTTGACGAAATATTATTAGTTCTATTTCAAGTTCGAACTGTAGGAGTTGAGGTATATTCTGATTTAGCAATTTTTCATATATATCTCGAAACTTTCGCGAAACTGCACGAGATAACACTTCCATATTCTAAAACCCTTTTAAAACAGTTCTAATTTATCATTTCGCTTATCGTTAATGAATATATTTCTATTTATAAAGTTTAATTAAATTTGGAAAAAAATTAAATTGAAGCTACATTTGAGCTTTAAAAAATGTACTGTCTCTGTTAGCCTACTCCCGAAAGTAGTTGCCCAGGGAGCACCTCGAGGAGGTAGAGATCAGTTTTCGCTCCCCAAAAAACGCCTTTCTACCCACATCCGCATTCTAGTTGGTCATTTAAGCAGGCATAGGGATACGTAGAACTCCATACAATGGAGTTTGAAAAATGGATTGGGATAAAATTGGAGGAAAAGGGAATAGGGTAAGAATATCGTTTAGTGATTGAGGGATATACAGGGAGATCTGTCTGCATAGACCAATGACTAGAATGAGTTAAACCTAGATTTCTAGGTTATGTATAGGATGGGGCAATTAGGGAAATAGGGGGATTATTAGAAAGGCGTTCGGAAAAAAAGGGTTTTTGGACTAGTGGGTAATTGGGCTTACAAAAAGATACAGACTTGAAGAAAACAAAGTCTGCAAAACCAACAAAGAAGACGAAATTCTAGAAACAACAAGAAGGCGATTAACAACTGAAACCCCAGCCTGAAATTAAACAAATCAACCAAGAAACAAAAGATTTTAAAACAATGAAACGTGTAATGTATAAAATCGGAGCCAGTGATTTTTGTCACAAAGTGTTGTGCAGGATGTGTATCCCAGATAAATGTAACACAATAATTAATTAGTAGGTACATTTGATTCACATTTAGTCTTAAAAAACCGAGTAAAAACATTGTTAGTGGCCACTAAAATGTTTAAAAAAATTATAATTCCAAGTATTCATTTAGGTGAGTAGTGAACATGCAGTTAGTGAAATGATTTAATTGTTTCATGCAATATTATCATGCTATTAGTTACACCATATTAATTGAAAATGAAAATGTAAAATAAGTGGAATTATAATTAAAATTGAAGCGAAAGATTATACTAGAAAATTTGTAAAAGTAAGTGTTTCAATAATTAATGATAGAACTCTAAAGATTTTCGACTAACTACAAACCTATTAATGTAGAAACAATAAGACTGCTTTGAGAATACTATCAATAATAACTAGAAAAGATCATCTAGTTAGATCCTTAGACGAATTTGAAATGAAACCATCCCGACAAATTTCTCAGTAACCAGCGTACGCTTTTAACCTGTTCAACCGTTTTCTTCTTCCAATCATTGTCACTCTTTTACCTAAATACTACCTTCTTTTTAAGATTAAAACGAAAATCAATTAATAAAAATATATTGCCAGGAAATATACTCTATCTGTTCCAAAAGAAAATATAACACAATAATGATAAGAATAGAAAAAAAAATACAAGTGAAATTTAAACATATACCAATACTCTAAGAACACTTCAACAGTCTGCAAAAAAAAATTGAAGTGTTCACTTATATTAGTTTAAGTTGTGTATTCATTAGATGACGTGCACTGAAATTACTATTAAAGTCAGTTTGTAACTAAATAAACAATTTGTTCCAAAGAATTTCCTTAAAATACTACTTATCAACTACTTTGAGATCCACTACTGAGGTTCCGAAGATATGGTTTTCTTCTAAGATGAAGGACGGACACTTCACTTAGGTCAAACTAAGCTAACTTCTAAACTAATTACATCGGCCATCCATTGAAATTCTTAACATATTGTTTCTTCTTATATGGCAGAGGCTCACTTGTCCAACTTACAACTAAGCTTAACCTATCTTACAAAATAGATTATTTAGCCATCCATTGAATTTCCTAAGGTACAGTTTCTTCTTATATGGCAGGGGCATCCTGCCCAACTTACAACTAAGCTTAACCTATCTTACAAACTAGATTTTTTAGTCATCCATTGAAATTCCTAAGGTATAGTTTCTTCTTATATGGGAAAGGCATATTGCACCACTTACAACTAAGCTTAACCTAACTTACAAATTAGATAATTTAGTCATCCATTGAAATTCCTAAGATATGGTATCTTCTTATATGGCAGAGGCTTATTTTTCCAACTTACAACTAAACTTAACCTATCTTACAAACTACATTTTTTAGCCATCCATTGAAACTCCTAAGGTATAGTTTCTTCTTTTATGGGAAAGGCATATTGCACCACTTACAACTAAGCTTAACCTAACTTACAAATTAGATAATTTAGTCATCCATTGAAATTCCTAAGATATAGTTTCTTCTTATACGGCAGGGGCATAGTGCCCAACTTACAACTAAGCTTAACCTATCTTACAAACTAGATTTTTTAGCCATCCATTGAAATTCCTAAGATATTGATTCTTCTTATATGGCTGGGGCTCACTTATCCAACTTACAACTAAGCTTAACCTAACTTACAACTAGATAATTTAGTCACCCATTAAAATTCCTAAGATATGGTTTCTTCCGATATGGCAGGGGCATACTGCCCAACTTACAACTAATCTTAACCTATCTTACAAACTAGGTTATTTAGCCAGCCATTGAAATTCCTAAGGTATAGTTTCTTCTTATATGGGAAAGGCATATTGCACCACTTACAACTAAGCTTAACCTAACTTACAAATTAGATAATTTAGTCATCCATTGAAATTCCTAAGATATGGTTTCTTCTTATATGGCAGGGGCTCATTTGTCCAACTTACAACTAAGCTTAACCTATCTTACAAACTAGATTTTTTAGCCATCCATTGGAATTCCTAAGATATAGTTTCTTCTTATACGGCAGGGGCATCCTGCCCAACTTACAAGTAAGCTTAACCTATCTTACAAACTAGATTTTTTAGCCATCCATTGAAACTCCTAAGGTATAGTTTCTTCTTTTATGGGAAAGGCATATTGCACCACTTACAACTAAGCTTAACCTAACTTACAAATTAGATAATTTAGTCATCCATTGAAATTCCTAAGATATGGTTTCTTCTTATATGGCAGGGGCATCCTGCCCAACTTACAACTAAGCTTAACCTATCTTAGAAACTAGATTTTTTAGCCATCCATTGAAATTCCTAAGATTTGGTTTCTTCTTATATGACAGAAGCCCACTTGTCCAACTTACAACTAAGCTTAACCTATCTTACAAAATAGATTATTTAGCCATCCGTTGAATTTCCTAAGGTACAGTTTCTTCTTATATGGCAGGGGCATCCTGCCCAACTTACAACTAAGCTTAACCTATCTTACAAACTAGATTTTTTAGCCATCCATTGAAATTCCTAAGATTTGGTTTCTTCTTATATGACAGGGGCTAACTTGTCCAACTTACAACTAAGCTTAACCTAACTTACAACTAGATTTTTTAGCCATCCATTAAAATTCCAAAGATATGGTTTCTTCCGATATGGCAGGGGCATACTGCCCAACTTACAACTAAGCTTAACCTATCTTACAAACTAGGTTATTTAGCCATCCATTGAAATTCCTAAGATATAGTTTCTCCTTATATGGGAAAGGCATATTGCACCACTTACAACTAAGCTTAACCTAACTTACAAATTAGATAATTTAGTCATCCATTGAAATTCCTAAGATATAGTTTCTTCTTATACGGCAGGGGCATAGTGCCCAACTTACAACTAAGCTTAACCTAACTTACAAATTAGATAATTTAGTCATCCATTGAAATTCCTAAGATATGGTTTCTTCTAATATGGCAGGGGCTCATTTGTCCAACTTACAACTAAGCTTAACCTATCTTACAAACTAGATTTTTAGCCATCCATTGAAATTCCTAAGATATAGTTTCTTCTTATACGGCAGGGGCATAGTGCCCAACTTACAACTAATCTTAACCTAACTTACAAACTAGGTTACTTAGCCATCCATTGAAATTCCTAAGATATAGTTTCTTCTTATACGGCAGGGGCATCCTGCCCAACTTACAAGTAAGCTTAACCTATCTTACAAACTAGATTTTTTAGCCATCCATTGAAACTCCTAAGGTATAGTTTCTTCTTTTATGGGAAAGGCATATTGCACCACTTACAACTAAGCTTAACCTAACTTACAAATTAGATAATTTAGTCATCCATTGAAATTCAGAAGATATGGTTTCTTCTTATATGGCAGGGGCATCCTGCCCTACTTACAACTAAGCTTAACCTATCTTACAAACTAGATTTTTTAGCCATCCATTGAAATTCCTAAGATATAGTTTCTTCTTATATGACAGGGGCTAACTTGTCCAACATACAACTAAGCTTAACATAATTTACAAACTAGATAATTTAGTCATCCATTGATGTTTGTAAGATATGGTTTCTTCTTATATGATAGGGGCTCACTTATCCAACTTACAACTAAGCTTAACCTAACTTACAACTAGATAATTTAGTAACCCATTAAAATTCCTAAGATATGGTTTCTTCCGATATGGCAGGGGCATACTGCCCAACTTACAACTAAGCTTAACCTATCTTACAAACTAGGTTATTTAGCCAGCCATTGAAATTCCTAAGGTATAGTTTCTTCTTATATGGGAAAGGCATATTGCACCACTTACAACTAAGCTTAACCTAACTTACAAATTAGATAATTTAGTCATCCATTGAAATTCCTAAGATATGGTTTCTTCTTATATGGCAGGGGCTCATTTGTCCAACTTACAACTAAGCTTAACCTATCTTACAAACTAGATTTTTTAGCCATCCATTGAAATTCCTAAGATATAGTTTCTTCTTATACGGCAGGGGCATCCTGCCCAACTTACAAGTAAGCTTAACCTATCTTACAAACTAGATTTTTTAGCCATCCATTGAAACTCCTAAGGTATAGTTTCTTCTTTTATGGGAAAGGCATATTGCACCACTTACAACTAAGCTTAACCTAACTTACAAATTAGATAATTTAGTCATCCATTGAAATTCCTAAGATATGGTTTCTTCTTATATGGCAGAAGCCCACTTGTCCAACTTACAACTAAGCTTAACCTATCTTACAAAATAGATTATTTAGCCATCCATTGAATTTCCTAAGGTACAGTTTCTTCTTATATGGCAGGGGCATCCTGCCCAACTTACAACTAAGCTTAACCTATCTTACAAACTAGATTTTTTAGCCATCCATTGAAATTCCTAAGATTTGGTTTCTTCTTATATGACAGGGGCTAACTTGTCCAACTTACAACTAAGCTTAACCTAACTTACAACTAGATTTTTTAGCCATCCATTAAAATTCCAAAGATATGGTTTCTTCCGATATGGCAGGGGCATACTGCCCAACTTACAACTAAGCTTAACCTATCTTACAAACTAGGTTATTTAGCCATCCATTGAAATTCCTAAGATATAGTTTCTCCTTATATGGGAAAGGCATATTGCACCACTTACAACTAAGCTTAACCTAACTTACAAATTAGATAATTTAGTCATCCATTGAAATTCCTAAGATATAGTTTCTTCTTATACGGCAGGGGCATAGTGCCCAACTTACAACTAAGCTTAACCTAACTTACAAATTAGATAATTTAGTCATCCATTGAAATTCCTAAGATATGGTTTCTTCTTATATGGCAGGGGCTCATTTGTCCAACTTACAACTAAGCTTAACCTATCTTACAAACTAGATTTTTAGCCATCCATTGAAATTCCTAAGATATAGTTTCTTCTTATACGGCAGGGGCATAGTGCCCAACTTACAACTAATCTTAACCTAACTTACAAACTAGGTTACTTAGCCATCTATTGAAATTCCTAAGATATAGTTTCTTCTTATACGGCAGGGGCATCCTGCCCAACTTACAAGTAAGCTTAACCTATCTTACAAATTAGATTTTTTAGCCATCCATTGAAACTCCTAAGGTATAGTTTCTTCTTTTATGGGAAAGGCATATTGCACCACTTACAACTAAGCTTAACCTAACTTACAAATTAGATAATTTAGTCATCCATTGAAATTCAGAAGATATGGTTTCTTCTTATATGGCAGGGGCATCCTGCCCTACTTACAACTAAGCTTAACCTATCTTACAAACTAGATTTTTTAGCCATCCATTGAAATTCCTAAGATATAGTTTCTTCTTATATGACAGGGGCTAACTTGTCCAACATACAACTAAGCTTAACATAATTTACAAACTAGATAATTTAGTCATCCATTGATGTTTGTAAGATATGGTTTCTTCTTATATGATAGGGGCTCACTTATCCAACTTACAACTAAGCTTAACCTAACTTACAACTAGATAATTTAGTAACCCATTAAAATTCCTAAGATATGGTTTCTTCCGATATGGCAGGGGCATACTGCCCAACTTACAACTAAGCTTAACCTATCTTACAAACTAGGTTATTTAGCCATCCATTGAAATTCCTAAGGTATAGTTTCTCCTTATATGGGAAAGGCATATTGCACCACTTACAACTAAGCTTAACCTAACTTACAAACTAGGTTATTTAGCCATCCATTGAAATTCCTAAGATATAGTTTCTTCTTATACGGCAGGGGCATCCTGCCCAACTTACAACTAAGCTTAACCTATCTTACAAACTAGATTTTTTAGCCATCCATTGAAATTCCTAAGATATAGTTTCTTCTTATATGGCAGGGGCATGCTGCCCAACTTACAACTAAGCTTAACCTAACTTACAAATTAGATAATTTAGTCAACCATTGAAATTCCAAAGATATGGTTTCTTCTTATATGGCAGGGGATTCTTTTTCCAACTTACAACTAAGCTTAACCTATCTTACAAACTAGATTTTTTAGCCATCCATTGAAATTCCTAAGATATAGTTTCTTCTTATATGACAGGGGCATCCTGCCCAACTTACAACTAAGCATAACCTATCTTACAAACTAGATTTTTTAGCCATCCATTGAAATTCCTAAAATTTGGTTTCTTCTTATATGACAGGGGCTAACTTGTCCAACTTACAACTAAGCTTAACCTATCTTACAAACTAGGTTATTTAGCCATCCATTGAATTTCCTAAGGTATAGTTTCTTCTTATATGGCAGGGGCATCCAGCCCAACTTACAACTAAGCTTAACCTATCTTACAAACTAGATTTTTTAGCCATCCATTGAAATTCCTAAGATTTGGTTTCTTCTTATATGACAGGGGCTAACTTGTCCAACTTACAACTAAGCTTAACCTATCTTACAAACTAGATTATTTAGCCATCCATTGAAATTCCTAAGTTATAGTTTCTTCTTATATGGGAAAGGCATATTGCACCACTTACAACTAAGCTTAACCTAACTTACAAATTAGATAATTTAGTCATCCATTGAAATTCCTAAGATATGGTTTCTTCTTATATGGCAGGGGCTTATTTTTCCAACTTACAACTAAGCTTAACCTATCTTACAAACTAGATTTTTTAGCCATCCATTGATGTTTCTAAGATATGGTTTCTTCTTTTATGGCAGGGGCATCCTGCCCAACTTACAACTAAGCTTAACCTAACTTACAACTAGATAATTTAGTCACCCATTAAAATTCCTAAGATATTGTTTCTTCTTATATGACAGGGGCTAACTTGTCCAACATACAACTAAGCTTAACATAATTTACAAACTAGATAATTTAGTCATCCATTGATGTTTCTAAGATATGGTTTCTTCTTATATGATAGGGGCTCACTTATCCAACTTACAACTAAGCTTAACCTAACTTACAACTAGATAATTTAGTCACCCATTAAAATTCCTAAGATATGGTTTCTTCCGATATGGCAGGGCATCCTGCCCAACTTACAACTAAGCTTAACCTATCTTACAAACTAGATTTTTTAGCCATCCATTGAAATTCCTAAGATATAGTTTCTTCTTATATGACAGGGGCATCCTGCCCAACTTACAACTAAGCTTAACCTATCTTACAAACTAGAATTTTTAGCCATCCATTGAAATTCCTAAGATTTGGTTTCTTCTTATATGACAGGGGCTAACTTGTCCAACTTACAACTAAGCTTAACCTATCTTACAAACTAGATTTTTTAGCCATCCATTGAAATTCCTAAGATATAGTTTCTTCTTATATGGCAGGGGCATCCTTCCCAACTTACAACTAAGCATAACCTATCTTACAAACTAGATTTTTTAGCCATCCATTGAAATTCCTAAGATTTGGTTTCTTCTTATATGACAGGGGCTAACTTGTCCAACTTACAACTTAGCTTAACCTATCTTACAAACTAGATTATTTAGCCATCCATTGAAATTCCTAAGGTATAGTTTCTTCTTATATGGGATAGGCATATTGCACCCCTTACAATTAAGCTTAACCTAACTTACAAATTAGATAATTTAGTCATCCATTGAAATTCCTAAGATATGGTTTCTTCTTTTATGGCAGGGGCTCATTTGTCCAACTTACAACTAAGCTTAACCTATCTTACAAACTAGATTTTTTAGCCATCCATGGAAATTCCTAAGATTTGGTTTCTTCTTATATGGGAAAGGCATATTGCCCCACTTACAACTAAGCTAAACCTATCTTACAAACGAGGTATTTTGCCCGACTTACAGCTAACTTAACTTAGTAACTACTAATCACCTTTGGCAGCCATTGAGATTCCTATGATTTCGCTTTCGTTTGAATTTGAGGGTGCATATGGTTTACTCCTAAATTACTTAATTACTTACATGTGATGTGAACACCAATAGATGGAAAAATATAAACGCGAACTTTTAAAGCTTAATCTAAACCAGTACTTTATAAACTAAACACCTGTTACACCCAATATTATTCGTAAATTGTGAATTTGGTTAGGCAACGTTTGCGATTCAAAAGATATTAGATTCTTGTGACATTAATGGTTCATTTCTCCTGTCTCAAGAGTTAACTTAGAGCTGATTTCAGCTGGCACCCATTGGGATTTCAATCATATAGCTTTCTTCTGTCATGATAGTAGCTAAAAATTCCTCATCTTATAACTAAGTAAACGTAAAAACTAATTATTATTCTATTCTAATTTTTGCTAGGCTGGAGTTTCATAAGACGTAGATTTACGTAATGCGGTCGTTTGGATTAGTTCCATGTTCTAGCTTCATAGCAGAAATAACAGTCTACAAAGAATCTATGAACCAACGAACATCAATGAATCACAAAAAAGGGCTATCAGGTTTACTTCCATTTACTATCCTACAAAACGAAAGTAACTGCCTTTAAAGATACAATTAATTTATAATGGGCCACTTTTGTCTGAAGAAGAGCTATCGAGAATTCACAAAGAACACAAACCAAACAAAACGAAGCTCTCTGTTTGCCTAACAATCTAGTCAGATTTCGCAGATCAAGGTCAAAGTATACATAAAAATGATAGAAGTACATGAGCTTCTAAATATTTGATTACTAATACGTTTAAAGTTTACATTAACCCTAAAAACAAAAATACTTTTATTTAACTTCACACGTTTCGAATCTAAAAAAAGGATTTCATCTATTCAGAGTTTAACCCCTAAGGATTGTTAATCTACTGCAGCGAAAACAAGTCCATGAACATTAAACTCTCAACAGAAAGAAAAACCATCCCAAAACATTAAATTCAAAACGTTGAACGTATTAAATAAAAGCACATTTTTTGAAATTATGTATAATTTAAATTCTACATAGATGTTTAACCAAAATTATAATATATACATAAAACCGTACAAATAGACTGTTTGAGACTGAAGCACTCAATTCGAAGTAAGACAAGCAATTTCACTAATTTAGAACTCATACATATGCTCTGCACCCAGTTCTGCTTGGCACATTAATAACAGTAAATTAATTGTTTGGCGACATACATATGTCGTATACAATTGTTCTAGAGATCACATACTATCGAAATACACCGGTAACCCATTTAGTTCCGTTTGCCACACCGAATTATTTCCCGAACACGCTACGCGCCGAATAATCTTTTAAGCTCTTTAAAATAAAAAAGTAACTCGGACGGTGGATATTTAATAGCGAATGTTTTGACGTTCACGGATTATCTAAATACCCGGATATCCGATTTTATCGTTCCACAGAATTCCCGCTAATACAAATATCATCAGAACTCGCACCGTTTTATTTTATATTAGCCCGGATATTAGTAGTATGGTACCATACTTTTAAAATACGTCGTAATAGTAGTGAACTCTAGAAGAATTTAGTGTCACATTTAAGCTAGCAATTATTTTTTTATTAACGTGCAAAGGAGCGTAAGGTGCAGATAGTTTTAGAGGAATAAAAGAGTAAAATTGCATGTCTCGAAATTAGCTTCAAATTCACTTATCTTTTATTTCGAAGTTGAGTTGGAGCTAGTTTTATACAGGTTAGTAACATAATGTAGGAGAAGTAAGAATTTTAAACAAATTAGGTTAGTTATCTATTAAAACTGCATCTCACAACAGCTGATCTTTTTCAATGAATGTAAACTGATATGATGGCCTTTAAGTGTGCTTAAAACTATACCTACTTCTATAACTAATTCTTAAAACTATACCTATTTCTATAACTAGTTCTTAAAAATACACCTACTTTTATAAATTATTCTTAAAACTATACCTACTTCTATAACTAATTCTTAAAACTATATCTACTTTCATAACTAATACTTAATTCTATCGCTACTCTAAAACTAATGCTAAACTACAACTAAAAATGTAACTAAAACTAGTGCCATCTATCAGTTTTTATTGTCACTTATGATATAGAGTCAGTTTCAATTCTTACTTCCTAATAAATAAGGGAAATATTCACTAAGAAAAGTTGAATCAAGTATCAACTTGTAACTTTACGAAATTCCAACGTGTGTCAATACTGATGAGTTTCAGAAGGGAAAAAAAATCCTAAAAATTAACAGTCGGTGCCATGAGAGAAATAATAAAATACATAAATGCTAATGATAAATATAGAGGGCCAATACAAATAAGAACAGAGTTTAAAAATCTGCTTCCCAAAATATTCAATGATAAACAGCGGTGATTATAATTCAATCGAGATTAAGAATCGACTGGGTATGGAACCCTAGGAAAGAATTGTTTTTATAAATTCAATGTGAATCATTTTTTGGAGTATCAATTCGACTAATCGCACTCAAGGCAAATGCGAGATTATACAAACTACAATAGATCCAATCAACAAAAGAAGAAAGTTAAGATTTTGCAACAACGAAACGACCAATTTCAACAAATACCAAATATTCTTTTCTCCATTGTCCGTTAAGTCATCTACCATTACATCCAAAATATTTGTAGGGCTTCCACTCCATTCCTTTATCCATATCCACTTTGCTCATCCATAACGTCATCCCTGCCTCATTAAAACTAATTCTTAAAACTGTTTTTTTTTTTTTTTACCTGAATGAGAATATTAAAAACATGTCTCATTTGTAAAAATATTGTAGAGTTAGATTCCTTTTTCTATTTATCCTCTGTGTGACATCAAAGTTGGTACATGTGCGAATCATATAACTTGGTATTATATTACACCGTTTTCACATCACAGCTTCTGGTTTATACTTACTTAAGAGTTAGTAACCTAACTAATTTAACTACGTTTGAAATATTTTTTGGTGTTCACATCATCACATGAAGATTATAACTATCATATAAAACTAACTAAATTACGTTTGAAAAAATATTGGTTTCCACATCACTGCATCAGAATTATAACTATTATTTGAAACTAGGGAACTTAATTACTGAACGATGTTTGGTTTCCTCATCACAGCATTAGCGCTAGCGTTTTCTTAAAACTAGCTTATAGCTAGCTATCGATTAAATTTTTTCCACATCCCAGTTTAGGTCTAGCGATTCTTATAACTAACTTAATAATAAGCATTTAAATGGTATTTGGCTTCCTTATCGCAGCTTGGAATTAGCGTTTCTTTAACTAATGTCTTATAACTAATTAACAACTAAACAATAATATGTCCCCAGAATAATTTAAGCATTTTTCTAAAACTAACTTATGTTAATACAAATTTTTTCACAAAATTCACATCACTGCATCACAGTTATAGCTACAAATATACTAAATTGATTAATTTAAAACTATGTTTGACTTCCACATCACTGAGTGTCGGGATTTGGCTCACTTCTATATCTTCTTAATTATTTAATTCGTATTAACCATTTTTGGCTTCCATTTCATAGCTGCTTTGCCATTGGTCATAAAATTTAATGTCATACTGGTGCTTAATATCAAGAGGATTAGGTAGAAAAATAGTAAAAGATATCTTTTTTTTTTAAATACAATGTACAAACTTAAAGTCTCTTAAAACTAGCTTAACTAAACGAAGTTGGTTTTCCTCATCTCAGCTTGGGATTAGCGTTACTTAATACTAACTTATAACTAAGTAGCATTTAAATTTTTTGGTTTTCCGACATCTTCATTATCATTACACGTTCTTCATTATTCTTGATCTTAATAATTATCTTAACTATACTTATAACTAATTATTTGGAACATGAATAGTTTAATTTGTTAGTAAACAATAATGTTATTTCAGTGTAACGTCACTAAATAAACTACACTTAAACGAACAAAAGGCCTTCTTTAATTGTGTCAGGTCAGAATGTTTATTCTGTCATGAAGTATCGCTATGTATATATTTTTCTGTTTATCACTTTTACTTGTGTTTGTAAATAAACCATTATTGATTTTAAAAGAACGCTGATTCTTATATTAGTACAGAAATTGTATATTTAGCTGGCAATGAATTTTTCGCTAGTTATTTTAAGTTTTTATCATAAAAGGAAAAAGGCAAATTTAAGTGAAAAGAAGATATCAATACAGAAAAAAGTTGAAAAAAATTAAACACGCTTGCTGTAGAAATAACTTGACGAAATATTATTAGTTTTATTTCAAGTTCGAACTGTAGGAGTTGAGGTATATTCTGTTTTAGCAATTTTTCATATATATCTCAAAACTTTCGCGAAACTGCACGAGATAACCACTTCCATATTCTAAAACCCTTTTAAAACAGTTCTAATTTATCATTTCGCTTATCGTTAATGAATATATTTCTATTTATAAAGTTTAATTAAATTTGGAAAAAATTTAAATTGAAACTACATTTGAGCTTTAAAAAATGTACTGTCTCTGTTAGCCTACTCCCGGGAGTAGTTGCCCAGGGAGCACCTCGAGGAGGTAGAGATCAGATTTCGCTCCCCAAAAATTACCAACCGATTATCGCAATAACTATAAGGTTAATAATTATCTACCCTTAATTAATGCATTAATTGTACAAACTTAAAATCTAGATATTGTTTTCAATAAGTGAGAACGTTTTTAGATTTACTGTATCGAAGTGTAATGGAAGAATTATTATAGTAAAATTTCTCATAAACCTTGAATAATATTTTAATTTCCTTCAGTCTAGTATATTATATTTAAGAACATAAGAAATCTTTTTAGGGAAACGAAATGCCCTCCAAATGTTTTAAATAGAAATTGATGCATCTTTCCATAGCTTAAAATTTTCTTTATGAAGTAATTGACTAGCCCATTACTCATAAGAATCATATAAATTCACTTAGTGAAATATCTTTCTTTTTATACAATGCTTAACTCCAAAGTGAAGGTTGCCTTTCTCATTGTGCGCTTTAAAATTATTTCAAAATCCAATCAATTGCAGAGTGTAGCATGTTCTATTTGAACCCTTAATTGATTTCATTTATTAATTTTATTTTAAACTATTTGAATTTCTATTAAAAAAATTTAATTTGCAGTGATCTTATTGAATAAAATAATAAATATTATTACTCACTTGTTTTTGTTCCAAAATTTACTTAACCCCTGCTTATTGTGTTCAAGGTAGGTAAAGACTGTTCGGGGTGACATGCTTCACAATTCGGACTATTGATTGTTTTAGAAAAGTTGTTAAGAAATGTCCCAAGGTCTAAAGCTATTTCAAGAGTTAAGTTACAACCAAAAAATAAATAAATAAATTTAAAATTAGAATAAACATGAATAAGTGAAATAGAAAATTAATTAAAGCAATAAGAATCATTGCTTGTCCAGGCATGCAACATTCATTGGTCGACCACGTGCTAATTCACTTTTTTAAATTTTTTAGTTAAAAAATATTTAAAATAATACCGAAAATTAATTTTATGTTCAAATGTAAAAATTAATTAAGTGAAATAGAAAAATAATTAAAGAAATAAGAATTATTGCTTGTCCAGGCTTCCAAGATTCATTGGTCGACCACGTGCTAATTCAATTCTTTTAATTTTTTAGTAAAAAAATATCTAAAACTCCGTAAATTTAATATAGTTGTATCACTTTATTAATTTTAATAAAAATTTGATTGAATTTAATTACATAAATAATAAAATATTACTTACGTGAACAGCATAGATGTTGACTGGTCGGGAGCTCAATGGCAACTGACTGCAAAAATCCGTTAGTCGCCATATTTGAACTTGGATTTTTTATAAAATTAAATTTAAGCATAATTCTATTTAAAATGGATTAATAACAAGTTAATTTAGATAAAAAAAAAGATTTCCCCACACTATTAATAATTTTAAAGCCTTTTTTTAATAAATAATTTGGGACTACTTTATGACGTCACACCTAAGCACATGGTTCAGCGGAAGAATACAAAAAGTAGTTTTAGTTAAAAAGTAATAATAATAATTTTTTTCTTTTAAAAAATGAAAGAATATTAAATTATCAAGTTGAATTAAGTAGTTAAAACTTTATTTTCCATTAGAAATTGTTTTTTAAGGCAAAAATGAGCACCTGTACTTCTGACCTTCTTTGGCTAATTCTTGAAAATCTGCTCGATAGATTTTCTTCAAATTTGGAATTTTAATTAAATAATAGGTAAAGTTTAATAAATAATAAATTAGTGGTAAAACTTAAAATTTTATTTAAATGCTATTTTACGATGTTGATCTAGGGCTGAAGTTGTACTCCAAAAGTGGCCTCAAAATAAATTTTCAGAGAACGGTTTTCAGTAAAATTTATGTAATACGGCTTAAATAAAAAGTACACAAAGTTTAAACAAAATCATTGAAGCTGTTTTTAAGAAAATCCGTAAAAACTACTTAACATATTACCTATCCTTGTACGTGGCGAATTTCCACCAACCTACGCGATAATTTTCTCTTTTAGGTTATTATTTTTACAAAATCTTCATTGTCTGTAATTCTACATTAATGGTAAGATATTAATCTTGTGTTGAAATTGTTCATGTGTAAGCCCTAAAGTGGAAAACCTAGTTACGTCAATATCTTTCATATTAAAAAAAGTTGTTTGTACATACTTATTTGACTGATGTTTTCTCAACGTCTTTTTCATTTCCACTTCAGTTGATGGACGGTTTTGCAGTTATCGGCTCACACAATTGGCTGTTTTCAATCTGAAAATCATTATTCAATGAAATAAACAGTTTATAGATTTAATCTTAAATTAAAAGCATTTAATTCAATGATACTACAACTTAAAACGCAACTATTTGTTCAAGATAAATTTGTATCTTTCAAAAATTTAAGAAATAAATAAAATATGAATGCTGAAATTTTAGTTAATATCTTTTAAACGGATTAATCTTTTAGAACATATTCGTGGCATTGTAAAACATTAAATTATTTTAACATAAATTACGATGCAATTAAACTGTTATACTAAACTTGTTTAAGTCAAGCTGCCATAAATTGAAAACATTACTTCATGAGGTTTGTTAACCAAAATAAACAATTTTTCAAGCTCAATTTTGTTCAAAATTATTTCATTTAATTCATAAAAGTAAAGAAACACATTTAATATCTATAACTACTGATGAAATATTATTCATATAATTAAATAAATGTGACTGTAAGTAAACTTAAACAATGATGTGCACATAACAATAATTTTGCAAAGAAAGGATTTCGCTAGATAGTGGATAAAAGATTTTGAGGTCATTATGAATGGTAAGGTCAATGCGAACCGAAGAGCATTTACTATTTTTCTAAAGATTTTTGATTGGGGAGACTGGATTCGTTGGAAAGGTAGTAAGCACCCAACGATTTCCGTCTAAGTACAGATTGCTCCATACCAGCTGCAATAGCAGTCTTTTATTGATTACAGAGAGTTTTTAGTTGTTATCAAACACAATAAAAAACGCATATAAAATCTAAATTAAAAGGGAACTCTGCATAAGTAAGCCAAGAAATATCGTGTTGATACTATTGAAGTAATGACTACGACTCTGGTCAGGACGAACTTATTCTCTGGTTGATTTTTATTACTGCAGGTTTTTGCAGACCTCGAGAGAGGTAACTGGTGAAGGAGAGAGAGGTTACTGTGGTTATATTGCTATAAGAATGAAGAGGGGTTTTATCTATTCTTTCATTTAAATAATTTCTAAATAGAGATTTAATAAAATTTATTCAAAATACTACTTTAAATTTTGAGTATATATGATTCAATGAGAAACTCAACAGACATGGACAAAAATTAATATTAACTTTAGATCAGCTGTTTTTTTGAATATCAAGTGTATTGAGAAAAAACAAAATTTTTTTTTGATGTTTCTTTGAAAATAAAACTATTAGTTAAATGCTAAAACTGATAAAATAAAACAAGATATTTACAAACCTTGCATGTTGTCTAAGAGTTTTGAATACGTTACTCTTGCTGCATCCAATAAACCATTAACTTCTTGTTTAATACAAAATCAACTATTTAATTCGGCTGCTTGAAAACCTCTTGCTGGTTTTGAATCTTCATGCAATACTTGGGCAATTTTCTCTTTAATTGTATTGTATCGTTGGTCCTCTAATTTCTACGGAAAAATACAAAGAAATAATAATATTTCACGACTTTAATTGGATAAAGTTTAGATACATTTTGTTGTTTGACTCTGAGAACCTCAAAACGGACATCCGGTGAATACTGAAATTGAAAATTTGATATGATCTCAGTAATGAAAGTAATAATATTGGAACCTCATTTAATTATAACGTATTTAACAAATTGATGATCTTTTACTTTAAAATGATTGTTCTTATTATAAACGCATATAGTATATAAATATACATATGTATATATTGAACTAAGGAGAGCAAGCTTTCTGCTAAAACTAAAATTACTCAAATTATATATTTATTTTTTTTTAAATTAATAGTACTGCAGCTTAAACAATACGTTTATTCCGCTAATCGAGTGCATTCTTAAAAGTGAAAGCAAACTTGAAATCTTCAAAATGTATTTATGACTTGTTTATAAATTTCAGTCAATATTCCACCCGCCCAATAGAAGCACGCCATCCAGCAAGCCCACATCAATTCTTAGATTCTCTCGACCTTGGCTTAGCCTATCAGCCACTAGATAGATAGATTAAACTAGGGCGGCCTCAAGGCCGACGCCACTGCAACCCCTTTGGATCTATTGTGGCTCCCCTCCAGACCTGTCCTTTTAATCAGACTCATAATGCTGGAGAGCGGCTATAGGGTAATGCTCACAGGCCTTGGTTTTTCCTCCCCGAGAAGTAACATCCTTAGCCATACAAGCCCCTCACACTGACACAACACGTGCAGTGCCGATTCCTCCCCTTCCTGACAGAACCTGCAAAGGCTATCCTCTGCCAGGCCCATGCGATGCATGTGTTTCCTGAGCCTGCAGTGGTCACTTAAGCCTGCAATTATCCTTATAGCCCCACGGCCGACGGATTAATTCTGCGGTCAGCCTCGGCGAATAGCCTCTAACTTTGCTTTGGTCTACGGATGAACTCCTTCTCCTCAGTCTCTGAATATTAGAGATACATCACGAGGCCTCAAATTTGCTGCAGACCCAGAACTGTAAGACTACTTCAGCTCAGCTCTTGGTAGGATTAAAAGGGGCCTGGACCCGGCTTACTAATATAATAAAAAACACAGTCCGTATTCCAATTATCAGCAAACTATGTTAATAAAACTGTATTGCGTTTTATAAAGTGATTATTAAAGTAATTGTCTTACACAATTGTTTGTTTTCATTTTTTTTTACCCAAAGAAATAATTGATAACTCCCCAAAGAAACAAAATGAATTCTCAACGATTCTAAAGGACGTCACACAAAACAAATCTTCAAAGTGGGGCAATAGTTTCGAATATTTAGAGCCTCTGATCTAGAAAACCGTGTCCTCTTAGCATGCTTTTTATTTTGTCCAGTTTCAGATATTCATTTGTCTTCAACACCCACATAGGTACAGAAACTTATAAGTTCAATTAAATTCTCTAAACAGTGTTATGAACCAAATCATACTTTAGATTTGATGGAGATTAAAAAAAGAAATCAGAGAAAAAGACAACTCCATGTTAGCAATCCCACACTAAACCAGTGGCAACTGTCATAAAATAATTATAGACAAGAAAACCAACTTACATCTTTGATATTAGTGAAACATTCTTGATCAATATTTCTTAGTACTTCCTTTAATTGAAACAAATCATCAATATTCTGCTTCAACAGCCCAGTGTATGTAGAATTCTTAATCTCCTAGTGCTATCCATTTTAACATTTTAGGCTAGATATAAAATAAAATAATCAAATTGATGAGGTGAACTCCAAACAAAAGCACAACAATCACTTTATCCTGGAATTTGATTCAAAATTACCTGTTCAACTACAATAAGTCTACATACATCTAAATAATGTAACTAAACCATTAATACTTTGTTCATAATTCTCGAATGTTATTCGCCTTCACGCTCACAGGCTATTGTTCATATTTCATAAAACTACCCAGTACTAGTACTAAGGCTCACACAACTCTATACATCTGTTTATATTTACACTGCCACCAACGTACACATACAAAATTTATCAATAATGTATATTTCTTCAATATTATTATTTTTTTATATTATTAAGATTTTCTTTCATTATTATACTTATATTTATTATTACGTATGTATATATTCAGTATAACTCCTACACGCTTATTAACTAATGCTAATGGTTGATTATAATATAACCATCTTACCTTTTAAAAGTAATATACTTCTTAAATGTGCTAAGAAATTAAGAAATAAATAAGTTTATATAAATCCCTTAAAAAAGAATTACAATATTTAAATATTTGACGAGGGAATGTAACAATTTTTTGTTTAACCTTCCGATACATAAAACATTGAAAATCTATTCTATATTATCAACAATAATCAAGGCTAAGTTTGAATGTGGAAGTTAAATTCATGTTTATAGAGGTGAATTGTTCACTTAAGTATACGAACTGCATAGTAGTTGATAATGTTCAATTTCCACAATGTATATGTAATACTTTACCTTCATTTAAGATCAATATTAAAATGGTTTTTGAGAAAAACTACAAAACTTTGCGAACTTCAAAGGATTTGTTACGGTAAGCCTGCTGGTTGTCAGAGAACTCAAGCAGTAGAGTATTCATTAAATTATTCTAAATCGTCAGAAATTAAAATGATGATAAACAATTTAAATGGTTTTTCGGATGCTAGACAATTATTTGGAAGTACCCAAAAAACAGCTTTAGAACAATCTGTCATGATTGTACTTAAAGTTAAAAAGATTAATCCTTACATTCATAGACAGTTTATAAAGTCTTTTACGAGATGTTTAGAACATATTTGGGGCTATCGCCAATTAATGCAGGAAGTTGAAGCTCTCAGATTATTGCAATTTGATTCATCAGACGAAGAACATGAAAACAAATTGACAAGATTATGGGAAGCTTTACAACCAGATGTTGAGTTAGAATCTAGAATATCTAAACAATGGAAAGACATTGGATTTCAAGGAGATGATCCGAAAACGGACTTCAGAGGAATGGGATTGTTAGGATTGGACAATTTAGTGTTTTTTGCTGAAGAATATGGCGAGGCAGCAAAACATGTGTTATCACATTCACTGCATCCGCAGTTTGGATATTCCTTTGCTATAGTTGGTATCAACATAACTAGTATGGCTTACGATCTTCTGAAGGATGGTGCAGCAAAGACTCATATCTACAATATTTGTAAAAGTAGGCCTTCGATGAGAATATTTCATCAGTTTTATAGTTATTTATTTTATGAATTTGATCGTTTTTGGATAGAATCTAAACCTAAAGACGTTATGCAGTTTAGTTTCATCAGAGATGAATTTGAAAATAACATTAGAGATTCTTTATCAAATCAATCAACAGTGTTTAATACAAATTTTGTGGTCAATACTGTTTGAATAAATTAATAAGTTTAAGTGCAATTTTTATTTATTTGCGGTCATTTAACAGTGTGCTAACAAAAAATCTAAATGTAGTGGAATGTGTATTTTATATTTATTGAAAAGTATTTTTTGTTTCGTTTTTAGAGTAAGAAAAATTTATTTATGACACAGAAGTGTCTATTACTTGGTAGAAACAAACTCAATTTACAGACTTTTTTTTTTAAGGTGAATAGATTTTATTGATCTGTAGTTTTTAAATTAGAAATTCTCTACAGTAGTAAATAAAATTGAATAATTCTTACTCTGTTATTCCTTATGTATATTCGTTGTTGGTGATATAAAATGATCTCTAATTTGATTCTTTTTTAAAAGTAAATAAAAAATCTCTTAGAAGGTCGATTAGTGTGGGCCTCGCTTTCAGCCACTTTAATTACCTTCATATGATATCATGACGCTTAATATTTATATTAGTTCATTACTAATAAATGTACAATTTAAACTTTAAAAGTGTGAGCCTTACCTGACAATAGTAAAGTTTTTGCACTTTCAATCCAGTTATTTATTCTCTCCTATTCCTATAAAGTAAGTGGTAATGTACTGTAAAATTAGCCCTAAAGAAGCGTAACAATGAATCTTTAAATAATTATCTGTTACGAATTTAAGCACTGGCTTTATCATTTCAAAATTTTTTTTTTTTGTAATTTGTACTGTATGTAGATTTTATTATCTATGGAATTTATGGATATAGACGTATATATAGATGCAAACTGCTCTTTCTTCGCTACCGGAGCGCATAGACATTATTACTTGTGGCAGCGTAAATCATGTAAAAGCTGCCCGCGAATATATTTTATACTGTGTACTAACTAAATCTCCGAGAGGTTCAAAGAAAAGTCAGAGAGTGCGATTTTTTGTTTGGTTTTACTAAGAGGACGATCTATATTTGTACTTTAAGCGGTCGTTGTGGACAATTAAAATGACGAGTGATTATTATCGAATTTGTAGCCATAATTAACCATCTACAGCTAGAAAGCCTATTTCCAAATTTTATGAATAAAAATTTTGAAATGTTACACATAAGTTTATCTTTTATTGTGTAAAATGTTTATATTTTAATTTTTTTTTGTATAGGAAATTGGTTTGTTATAGATAAGTACGCCCATTTTCCAGTAATTCGATTCAGTAGAGCGTCCTCTCTGTTTTTGTTATTATTTTGAAAAGAAAGTGTTTTTCTCTACTTAATGTATCATTATTAATAAGTAATTCTCTTTTAACTCGTACGATTTGTGTATATCGAAATGAATTTTCGGAAATATTACACTTCGTACAATCTATGATTATTTTTGTACCAATAAATTACAAAATATTATTCATGCTATTATATTTTTTTATTATATGTCTAAGTTCCTAACCTTTTGAAAGGTTTAGCCTTCAAACGTGTTATGAAACACTTTTACTCAGATAATCCGGAACCTAATTTAAAAACTTAAAACAATAATTTATTTGTTAATAATTTTAGACGCGTTTATATAAGTCATTAGTGTACTGAGTCTTTTTCAAAGGCCAGCAGTTTGCACTTATAAGGCTTCGGATGTCTAATTACTTATGAGTAATTGAAAGAAAAATAATATTTGCAAAAAAAACAATAATGGTCATTTATAAGTAAAAGCCATTAAGTGACTGCACTAAAATACAAACTAGACTGTACCTACCGCACAAACCATAGCATAACTATAGTATCCACCGTAGTCTAAAAATGACTAACGCACCTTAGAGCAGGGGTGTCAAACTCAATTAAACCACGAGCCGGTGCAACAGGCAAGAGTCACAAGGGCCACAACATATTTACACATTCTTCCTAATTTCCAATATCTGTATTCAGAGACTGAGAACAGACAATCTTCATTAAGGCAGATAGAAGTTTATCAGTCAATCTGGATCTACATGCCGTTTCATTTAATTTCATTGACGGAAAAAGTTGCTCACACAAAAACGTCTCCAAAAATAACACAAAATTTGTACAGCAAACATTTTGGATATTTCTCACCTAAATAAGAACACATTTATGGAATTCCTACTTCGTCTTATTAGAAGTTACTTAAAGCTTTAGATTATTGACGGGGCATGATTACCTTCAGAAGCATCTCCACCGAATTGGCATTAAGGACAACAGTATGTGTGTGCTTTGTGGTGGAGATGTTATGAACGGTCCACACCTGCTAGCATGCTCCCAACTGCAGGATGTCCGGGACAATATGCCCACGGACCCACACAAAAAAAATAGTATTTTATATTGGGCTGCCAGACGTCGCATGGGCGTAGTAGCCATTGACCGTGAAGGCGTAGGGTAAAAAAAAAAAAAAAACTTCGTCTTATAAAGCCGAATCATTCTGGAATTCCACTGAGAATGGCAGACAAATGGCTTCCAAACTCTGGATCTAAGTTAGCGCGTTTATACCAATCCACAGGCACCCAGGAAAGGCTCTGGGCCACGTGTATGCTCGTCTTCAGTAGTTATCGAAAACTGGGAATTGTGTGTACGATATTGCCTCGATCTCCCCTAAGCACTATTTCCTTCATAAAAACTTTTTCTATTTTAATTTTATTACAGTACATCGTGGGCCACATAAAATTACCTCAAGGGCCGCCAGTTTGATATCCCTGTGTTAGAGCGACTATTTTAATTTGTGTAGGTCTTTTGTATATTATTACTCGTATTCTTAGCGTTTCTTTCTAATATTAGGTAATAAGCACATTATTGCCAATGGAAAAGATGACTGTAGAGTTTGTTTTATTTGGTGTCCACCCTAATTATTCGTAATTGTTATAATATTATGTAATTAATTAAAGAAAGTGAGTAGTGCACACAAATAAATGGCAAAAATCAGTAATATCCAAAATAAAATAAATGTATTTTTACCTTACTACGATTTTTCGTTTTCAGAAATGCTGAAAGCAGGTCTAGCATACACCCATATACGAATTGTAAGAAATAATTGTGAAACAAATCAACAGCTGCAAACTTCTTAAAATGAAAATGGTTACTGCAAAAAAAAAAAATTAATTAAATTAAAAATTGCTGCATTTAAAACATAAATCTTGAACTCAAAAACAAGAAACATCGCGGGATGTGCAAAAATTTGATAGGGATGAAAAACAATTTTTATTTTCAAAGTAACATCAATTTCTAAACATAAATTTTGGAAAATATCACTATGGTATTATAGATAATTCCATCACATATTTCTGGAAGCCTGTAACTAAATATCAAATATTTATCAATAGAATTACGCCAACAAATAATAATTAACCATTATAAAAGATGTTCAAATAAAAAATCGTTACTAAAAGATTCAACAATAAATCAATATTTGTAATCATTGTTAAAATTGCATAATGTGTTTTAAAAATCCTGATTAACTTATACAAACTGAATCACTCAGTCCTAAGTACAAATTCAAGAAGCAAATTTGAAAATAAAATAAACAAATTTCAAATGCTAATCTGATGGTAACTTTGTTGTAAATCCTCTGAAAATTTGTTCATGTTTAATGTCGTGATGTTTAAAAAAAAAAATGCCATCCAATATAATCGTGTTGGGTAAGTGGTAAAGAATATGACTTTATTTTTGAGAAGTTTGAAATTTACAAAGGGCTGGTTGTAATAGGGCTTAAGAACACAGAAACCTAACAACAATGAATAATCACATTATACTGATCTCAAAATTATTAATTTTGGTTTATTGATGATAGGTAATAAAGAAACCCTTCTTTTTTAGAGTTTCTTTGGTCTTTATTCCATAATAAAATGCAGAGGAAGGAGTCATTAAATATAAGTAAAAACAATGGTGAAATTCTACAAAATTAATAAAATAGTTCAAATTTGTGCGGAACTTGTGCAAAGAACTGAGTATTAATTAAAAAGCAACTCATACGGTCGGTAATAATGTGATGGGAATGCAAAGTCATGTACTGCACACAAAGAGAAAAGTAATATAGACTATAATAGATCGTGAATAATTGATTCATACATTACGCGATGGAGTAAATCTCTAGACTATGACTGTCCTTCAATATTTAGAGCTAGTTATCAGTTTGGAGGCATAGAATAAGAAGAAAAAAAAAATATATACAAATATTTAGAAATGGTGGTAAATTAGCTCGTTGTAAGAGCTGGAAATTTAAAGGCAAGAAATATAAATAATTAGGAATATAATTAACTCCTCAGTTATCTTCAAAATATCATTTTGAAGAGAAGTTACGTGCTGCCAAATTTTTTATTTTGTGAGTTTATAGTAGAATACTTAAAAAAGAACAATATACCTATATCAGCAAAATTTAAAATTTTTAATAGCGTTTAAAATCAACGGTACGAAAGTCTAGGGATTCATGAGGTAGGATATAGTGGAAAAATTAAATACTTATTTTCTGAAGAGTTTTTTTCTCTTCCGTAGAATTCTCCTAAATTATATATTATATTTGGAGACTGGATATCAACCTTTGTTTTTTTTTTTTTATAAATTTAAACTGCACTATGAGTATGTACAGAAAGTTCTCACTTTACCTGACGAACGCCTTCCTAAAATATTCACTCAAAGAAATAACAGCCGCGAAACTATTTTGGTATAAGGAATGTTTGTCAGTATATAGAAGTTATGGCTATGATGAATTACATTATAATGCAGATGGAAATTTAATGGAAATTTTCATTATACAGCGGTGTGTTCCATTTTGGGAAAGTTAAAAAAAACACGCTTTGGTAAAGGTGTACCAGATGAAAACAATTTATTCGCTATATGAACGGTCATAGCTGGGAGAAACTGTACATATATAATGTAACGGCCGGGAAATACAGAAACTTTTTAATTAATGAATTTAATTTTTAGTTTGAAAGAATTTAATTTTGTTTGTAAGCTATTTTGTATTTAGTTATATATATTAGTTTATTATTTGGAGATTTAAGCTTGAAGTATATATTTTTATTATAAGATACAGTACAATTGAGTAGGAGTCAACTTCCGCTGACGAACTTCAATCCATGAAGTAGGTACTTCAGTTTATGATTAAATTGTGTATTCTTGTAAATTTAATTAAAAAAATTAATAAGTAAAGCACTATACAATTATTATTATAAGGTAAAGAAGTAGCATATTCTACCAAAACCATTGAAAAGCAAAAATTGGGTCAATGTCGCATGAGATACTGAAAAAAAGCTGTATTGGTCCCTCCACGCCTCACAGAACAAAAATACTTAGGAAAGTATAAGAGACATTACTTAGAAGTTTCATGTTAACTTCATTAAATACTATAGATAAAACAAAGAAATGCTCGGGGCACGCTCCTCTGTCAACGACCTAGATAACATTCATATTCTATTCTGTAGATTGCTTTAATTTAAATACCCATCTAAGTTATCTACGAAAACATTGAACGCATAGAATACAATAATGATTTAGAATTACCAGAATAGAATGGTAGAATTAAATTAAGAGAGGTAACCCAATTGGAATCTTAAAATTTTTACGTACTTTAAAGTTAGTTAAAGTTTATTAGAACCTTATAACATTGTCTTTTTTATATAACTTCGAGGAGTGATCTTTGTAAATGGTAACTTTCCACTTAAAGTTGTTATTTAATTGAGTTCGCAAATGGTATTTTTGCTTTACAACTTAAATTTTTCATTCAGTAACTTATAAATATGGTAGATAAGTTAATTTAACAGGTTAATTTGTACCATTAGCTCAAACTTAATAACCCTTAAAAAGCCCAAAAACAGCTGAATAGTCCGAGAATAAAATTATAAAAAATCATTATATAGTTTACTTAAATTACTCAAAATAATTAACTGAATTGCAATGGGATTCTTCAATGGATTTTAAAAAGAATTATAAAATAATCAATTTTTAAATAAACAGTTATGAAAAAAAGTAAAATTAAACTCAAGTTATAGAGCTCCTTCATTTTGAAATACATTATGATCGGATTAATAAAATAAGATAAATACAGAGCAAATTAAAGCGATTACAAATTCTAAATCTATTAGCAGTGAGTGCCAAATTAACTTTGGAACTATAATTATCAAATGAGTGGAAACATGTGTAGCTTAACTAACAATTTGTACTTCAATGAAGAGTAAAATTAAATTACTAAGAAAATTTTGTTTGTTCAACAAGTTTAGATAAGATCATTTTTAAACTTTAAAAACAACAATTTAATAATTTATAATAAATCTCATGGAAAAGTAATATAATGTTGCAACATTCATAAAATTCTAGCAAGAAGCTGAATTTAATACAACTATGGTTTGGAAGTTCTTACGTTTAATGCAAAAAAATCTAAACACTCAGATACATACAGTAAATACAACCAACAATTAGTAAGATAATATATTTTAAATGTCCATTACTAAAACCGACTTTGAGACTTTTAGTTCTACTTAGTAATAATTAGAAAGAAATTGGAAAAGACCTATAACAATGAACAGTTTAGAAAGAAGTAATTTTATTAAAATTTCATAACGAAGCAAAATTTACTACTAGTATAAACAAAACAAAATTATTTATGGACAATATTTAACAACAGAAGTATATTAAATTATTTGACTAGAATTATAACTAATTCAAGCTAAGAATTTTAAGCTGGATGTCAAGGTTAGGAAGATAATATTACATTGTTGGAATATACTGATAACACATAAATAGATTAAATTAGAACAATAATAAATGCCAATGAACGTCCAAAAAATTATTGGTCCCACTAATCTTCAATATATAAATCTTATAATATTATAAAAAGAAGAGATGATATTTATAATATCTTGATAACATCTTGGAATTTATTCATACTAAAATTTTTCGTAAGAAACACCAAAAAAAAAGAAAAAGTTAATACCATGCGAGAAATGCGATGCTCTTATTTATAATGCCCATTTTTAATAAACCAAGATAGTTGATATTTTTATTTCCACAAGCGCCCGACATAACAAAATTTCACAATATAATTCATATTCAATAAGATTTTATTTTAAAAGGAAGAATGAAAAAGAAAATGACTGATAAAAGTCTCCCGGAAGAGAAAATTGTCAGGGAAACAATTTGAATTCTCCAACGTAAAAAAACATTGAAGTTTTTCTCTTTGGCACTAAAGATCAAAATTTAAGTGAGATTAAGAAATGAAAAGTTTATTTAATGCCAAAAAAAAGAAGTAAAAATTAAAAGGAATGAGAAATTTTCTTGAAATGAGAAATATGTTAATTTTCAGTTTCCTTATTGTTAAAAGTCAGTTGAGTTTATTCTAAGTTGATAGCTGAAATTTTTCCATTATAGTTGCCTAAAAAATTCATTGTGAAGAGAATTTATAAGGTTGAAGTGACTATCTTATGACTTTTAAGGAGTTGCTCTGCATTTTCAGCAGAAAAATCATTAAAAGGCATTTTTTTTAAATTTTGGTATTATCAAGATGAAATTAAGAATTATAGAAGAAGTCAAATTAAACACAAATTTACAAAGCACAATTTGGAACTTTATGTTTTAATTTATGCAATTCATTTTTTTCAATTTTTAATTAAAGAAACTGAAGCTTAACCTTATTTAAATAAATATATAATATAAATCTTTAGGACTTTTTGGGAGTATAGGTGTCTAACGTTTAAAAGACAATTTTAATAGTTTGAATGAATTATATAGTAAAAAGTGTGATAATAATTTAAAACGTACATTTCAATCATTACTTAAATTATAAGTAAAGTATAGTGAAAATTATTTTAATTATAGAATAGCGGACTTTAATAAAACATTAAAAATAAAGTTTATAAATATCATCTCATAAAATATAAAACAATTTAAAAACAACAATGAATATTTACGGAGTTCCATCACAATAAGAATTTATTATTCACCTTTAAGATTCAAACTTTCAATGATATCCTCTTTAACAGTTAGATCTCTAAAGGCAATAATCCCACCATTGTTACATGTATTTTTAACACCCACATGGCCTTTATATTTTAATGGTTTTAGACTAGTAAACTCAATTATATCACCTCCTATAGATTTCAGTATGGCATGTCCGGCACAAATATCCCACATATATGTGGTAGGTTTGCTAAGAACATAACCACAGACTTCACCAATTATTATATTAAAAATTTTATAACCTGCACCAGCAATTTCAGCAATACTGTAGCCATTTTGAGAAAGTTTATGTTTAATATCGTCATTCTCCGATGAGCTCACTGCAATTACCTGAAAAAAAGAACGAATAACTTTTAATAGTGTAATTAACAATGGTGACCCATGTTTACATCACAGGTTCAAAGCCATAGAAAGGTTGTGTCACACGCGTTAGAATGGTGTCAGGTTATGCGTCAATATAGGGAGGAGGCTACATTATTTGTGCGAAATCTTATAAGAAGGATCTTTCTGTTACTAGGCTTGGCAATAGTCTCACGTGTTAAGGTGGGTCCATACCAACGTCCTACGCAATTCTGTACCTGAACAAAACTGAAACAGAATAGAACTAGGTTTTCGGGTCCCCTAGAGGATGGAGAAGAAAAGTATGCTTTCAAACCAACCATTCGCTGCACTTCTTAAACTGAAGGGACAGAAACAACGTCCCAACCATTTTTCTTTGATGTACCACAACAAGTGGATTAGTTTGTCGGGATTACACAAAGATAGGCAACATGACTCCACTCTCTGTGAACAATTACAGCAGTGCAGAGCGAATGTTGTGAATCCAACATAATAATCAAAGAATCTGTTTTGTTTTTTTATGAATCCATTTAAAATCGATTATGTGAAAAAATGTTTCAAATAAAATAGTTTATAGAAAACAACTTATTAAGTTAATAAACACACCTCTGTTAAAAAGGCTTTTTGTGTTCTGGGACTTCAAAAAATTAGATATTTCCGGTAAAACTAAATGTAGAAAGTAAAACACAATCGCACATATCTATAGCTGCGAATAATGAACTAATTATTGGTTATCGGCAAATACTGGTTGAAAAAAGTTCAAGATAAATACGAATTAAGGTATGTCCCACCACCAACTGAATGGAAAAGTATGCTTACACATAGTTTGTTTACAGTTAATTGGTTTGAAAAATTTCTTACAGATAACAAAAATGCTTTACCTATTTCTGCGAAATAAATCATTTTCGTGTAATTAGCACGGCTTCTCGAGGAAAAAGCGTATCTTATATATTTTTAATTACAACATCAATGAAAATCGTACAGACCTAATATTATGTACCATAAGAAATTTAATACAATTAAGAACAATACCAAGACAAAAATGTTATGTACGATTGATTAATAATGAAAAAAAAAACAATTCGCCTTATTTGACATTAAAATTTTTATTTTTAATTTGAACACTTACTTTTTCTTTCGTATTCAGTTTATACTCAGGTCCACAAACTTTATAGTCATTTATGCAAACGCCATATACATATCGTCCTCGCCACCTGAGAAAACCATTATAATGACATATTAGTTGACCCAACATAAAATCCATCCATAGAATCAGAAGGAAGTACTTCTCCAATCACCTTATTGCCAAATCACATATATTATCCATTAAATTAATTAAACATTGAAACAATTATCCAAATTTTATTGAATAAGTGGTTTAGAAGCTACAGTATAAATACACAAATTTAATTATCAAAACTTCAATATATGAACGAAATACTTTTAACTTCTTTTGTTGATAATTATACAAAATCTTGCATAAATGTTTCTAGTTACTTTTCATGTTGAACTGTGTAAAAAGGTTGATTAATGATTCCCATGATTGGTTCTCCAGTATTCCTATCAAACACTCCTATAAGAATAGTTACACAAGGCAAGCCAGTTCTTATTCTTCCATCTTTCTCACCATTTTTTCCACCGATAAATTCTGCGGTTGAATCTGCAAAAATATATAAAGATAATTATTTCAATATGATAAATTCAATATGTCTTGATTGAAAATGTTACATCACAGACGGTTCAAAGCGCAGTCAAAATTAAATCATCGATTGAAATATTATCTAGAAATAATTTTTGTCAATCTTAGCGCAGTGCTTATTAAGACATTCGTAGACAATCGGACGGCAAGAAGACGAAGACAACGATCGTTAGCAAAAACAAAAAAATGAGTCAAGCAACATGATAAAAATATATTTTCCAGTTCAGTTAATACTCACACATGAAAACACATATTTCAGAATAATTACCTATAGGATCTATCCACACGCCTACAGCTGCAGGTAATTCTGGAATGTGAACAGTACAATCAGTTTCAATAGTTTCGGAATGGACGACTTCTGCCAAAATTTTACTGGCTTCAGGATCAAGTAAAATCTTAGAAAGGAGAGCACAGGTCTCCTCTACGTCTGATTTGACTTCAATTGTAACACATTCGTTTTCTAACTCAAATCCATTGCTTTCTTCACCGAATATATATCCATTTAGAACTGGAAACTTAAAATTTAAATTTTAAAACAGATCAGTACAATCTTTCTTAATAATGTTCACAATGGTTAAAACACAATAGAAATTTTACCTTACTACACAGTTCATGTTTCACAACCTCTTGTACTAATACATCGGCAAGTGTCTTAAAGTCATGCACGTATCTTGGATTTTTTTCAGATTCACTTTTCTCTCGCACAAGCAGGGATAGTAGATGATCATCTTGCCGGCAGATTCGTGCTATATCTCCAGCTTTTTCAGCAACTCCGATAAGTGTAGATAGAATACTTAATTCAGCCGTCTTTGAGTGAGCCATAATTACTTTTTTTTATAAAAAGTGTGCTGTGTAATGGGAAAAAACATGAGAATCCAAAGAAATCAACTCTTTTTTTGAGAATATTGTTTAAATTAAATGCAGTTTGATTTGAACTTACTGATGTGAAGTAAAATTTAATAAAACTCCAGTAATTACATTATTTTGATACGATCAATGATACTACATTTGAAATGAACAAGTACAATGATAGATAACCTAAACTGTACCCTTCTACTGGTATAGGTATATAACACTTTGAATTTCCACTCCCTTCAACGTCTCTAAAATTTCATAAATTACAAGAATTTCCCTGCAAATTCACTTAATGAGAAAATCCACTAAATAGTCTAAAGAAAATGTAAGGTTTACTAATTAAAAATCCTTGATTCCTTATATTTTTTGCTGCATTGTTCAGAAATCATTTCTCTCATAAAATTAAAAACTATTTTATTCTAAGAAATAAATGGAATTATCAATAAAATTGTTTGTAGAGATAAGTTTTTTTTAAATAGCATGAATGTATAATTAGTTGATCATAAAAAGAATGCATTAAAAAAAATAAAATCGGCGGCCGTTGCCTCACATCTAAATTTTCAGTTTTTGTTTGTTTACAGTTTGTCAAAAAATAGAAAAAGTTTCGGTCAATACTTAAATTTTTCTTACAAGCCTTATGTACAATTTACCAAGATCACGATTTTTTTCAACAATCTAATCAGTTTTGTTAAATTGCAATATCTTTACCAACGATCTTTTATTACGATAGTAATAATTGCTTCTATTAGTGAAAGTTCGAATCTATTTCTATTTTTAATTCGCCAGGATAGAGTACAAATCAGCCAAAATTCAAAAATAACAATGGGAGAATAGGTTGCCCTCTAGTCCAAAGATCCCAAGTTCGATAGTCTCACACTGGGGCTCTGCAAGTTTATGGTTCCAGTCCAGCTGATTGATAAGAATGTTTGCTGCTTGACTATTTTTTATTGGACAAAATTACTTATGATTACTCTTCTTATTTCTTTCAAAATATCTTATTGTTATTTTGACTTGAATTGAAAGACGTCTGATTTTTTTAAGTATGGTATTAGACTTTTCATCATGTACACCAGCTGTAAGTTGGAATATTTAAGTTTCCAAAAGGTAATTATACAAAATCTTTAAAATTCTTTGAGAAAAGATATACATATATAATAATTATATATATAAAATAATTTTTTTCTTAACTTTTTTGTTAAGGATTGCACAGGTGTAAATAATGTTCTTTAATATCAGTGTCTGTGAATGAAATGCTAAATGCACCAGGAGATTCGATGCGACAAACTATGCTTTTTTTTTTTACTTTCTCTTAATATTTTTGGTAATTTTTCATCTGACTGTTTAGCTGCTTTTAGTTTCATTAGGGCTTTTTCATTCCTTAGGAATGACATAGAATAATGGAACGATAAAGGAACTCCTCGCAGTACTACTCTGCACAGACTTGCCACGATGCCAAAAACATAAGAATTTCCACTTGAAATTTGTGCATTAGTAATGAAACGAGCAGGAGTTTAATCTCCTTCAGTGCACATTCAATGCTTCTGTAAGTTATTAAAAAGCTTTAATTAATCTTGTCATTTTTTATGATCATTTTGTATAAAAATTAAGAAGTATATTTAGCGGCTACTAAGAAGATGGGACAACTTTTTTTTCTCTATCATTTTATTATTGTATTTTGTTTAGCACTATTTTATCTAATACTCGTCAACGTCAGAGGTCATTTGACTTGCGAGCCTTAATGAGTGTTCTTTCGGTTGAAGGAAGATGGTTCCTTGATGTAGACAACAGTGAACTGTACGAGAGCTCTAGGAATCTAAGGGCTGCAAACTGAACTTGAACCAGGGGCAATGCACTATTCACTTAGCTATTTCTTGTCACCTTCATTATATGTTTTAGGTTAAAATATATTTACACAAACGCCATATTAAAAAAAAAGAAGTGCAAATAAAGGTTCTACCACAAAAAAGATAAAGTAATGTTCCTACCAATACAACAGATTAGCATAGTAATCGATAATTACAGTAACAGTTTGACATGCTGTCACCTTAAAATTGTTCACTCATTTGTTATGCCTCTAATTGAAATCTTAATTTGCGTATTCAAGGTGCCTGATGATTTAATCTAATATTCGTTTGACGTATGTTTCGCCAAAGTTGCCCAGTTCTAAAATACAATGTCCTTTACAAGAAAAATGATTGGTTACAGCGTGTCTACGGTTCTAATTTGCTACCTCATATTCTTTTCTTGCTGATCTCTTTATTTCAAGTTAGTGTAAAATTGAATTTTCTATGCAATTTTTATTAATAATATCTCTAAATCAGAGGACCTCATACCAGTAAATTTGTTATAATATTGGCCTCTAATTTAACATTTTAAGATTGGTTTAGTAATGCATCGTCTAATGGATAATTACGTTTTGTCAAGATGTCTCATCTTCCAATATATTCAACTTCTTTATTCAAAGCCCTTCAGAATGGAGGTATATGACCACACTATGGGGGCTCTATGGTTGGATTAGTTAATCCGCAGCGTGGCTCATAGTGAATTAATGCATTTTGTTGGGCTCCCGTTGAACGTCTTAGCTTTTTTAAAAAGAACCAATAGATCATTTCATGGATGTCAGCTCATTGCCACTTTCATTCAGAACTTTATTTTCAATTCCTCGTGTAAAGGCACTTGAACGCCTCAAAAGAAAAAGAAAGTAAGAATGCAGATTTATTACCACCTCCCGTTATCCGCATTTAAATGAAATTGACGTTCAGAGAATGAGAAAAAAAAATTATTTGTTTCAGAAATGACTCCATTGCCTGCAGATGCCGATCCTCCGGAATTTATTACTGCCACGATGAGCATATTTTTGGCCGTAGCACCAACTTCTACAAGAATTCATGTAAATTAGATCTTCGCTATTGCAACATGCTATTTGTGTAGTTTGTGTAGATGTTAGGTGCTTCTGTGCAAATAAAAGTAGATTGCTTGTTATCAGCTTGTGCAGTTTGTTATTTTAATTTGCAGTTACAGCTCTTAAAATGCATCCTGAATTAATGTAATATTTTTCAATTGTTAATTAGTTTTAATATTAATAAAAGAAAAACTAAAATTTCAGCTAGTTAATGTTTTTTTTTACTCGCTTTCATATAAGAATATATAACAGTTTGGTAAGTTTTAATCCAAAATTGATGATAAAATTTCCCTTGAGCTAACGCATTCTCAAACTTCTTGTCGGTAAAAAAATAATTCATGGAGTTACCGAGTTCTGTCTGATAAATGTGGAATACTTTTGCATTTTTTTTTATTGTTATTAATTCAGAGGATTAGTTACCATCATAAAGTTAACAATTAGGCAGGGCGTGGTAGACAATTAGAAAGTTGTAGCAGAGAATGGAATTCTAGTATCAAACAGAATTAAATTAGTATAGTTTCCCAAAATGACAAGGTTTAGTAATATTAACTATGGGAATCAGAAAATTCCTTGCTTCTTACAGAAAAAAGTTTTTCGCTGGAAGAGTCATTAACTGAATTCATGAATGAAATTTTTAAAAAAAGTACGTGTCTTAAGAAAAATAATAATCAGTGGATAGAACTGAATTTGCAAAATTTGATTTAGACCTTGTTATTAGGTTGTACATTTTAAACTATTCATAATTGTACACACACCCTGAAAAATGCATATAAAATTAGCCCATATGAATTACTGATTAGCATTAGTGTTTAGAAATATCAGAAAACTTCATGCGAATTTATAAAGAATGTATGCCATAATGAAGTGCATATATGTTAAAATAAAGATGAGGCCACAATCTATAAAATTAACGGAAACCATAAATAAAGTGAACCATAAATGAAGTGTTTACTTCATTGGGAGTCGTCGTATTTTTCCCTTTATATGAAACTATATCTAACTAATGAAATAAAAAGAAACAATAAAGAACTCACTTATTATTCATTGTGTCTCCAACTGTAAGCATTTTGATCAGATTAGATGTTAAGGATGAAAGCAAAAAACAACATCTTTCTGTAAAAGAATAAAGAAGAAAATTATGTATTTTACATAAAAGCAATGTACTAGTTTGGAAAAGTGCTATTATATGAAACAGTTAATTACTTAATTAAAGTAGCATTGCGTAGTTTACTATCTTCCTGAAATAACAGGCCACTACTAAATTCATATAATTTACCGAATTTTTCACTTTGAAACATTCGAAGACTTTGCTAAACTTGAATTGGCTGTATTGAAATATATTCATTTTTAAAATTGTTTTAAAGTTCTCACAAGACATATACTCGTATAATTGGAGAATATCTTTTAATACGCAGAAACCCTGAATTAACGTTTAAATGCTTTTTTAAATAATTTAGTGCAGATGTAATGATCATTCTTACAATAATTTGCCACTTAAACAAATGTGTTCATTGTATGGAATCTTCCACTTTCTTTTCGTGTAATTTTTGACAAATTTTAACGTCTTTAACTAGTTGTTTCATTGGATTATCTAAAATTCTTAAAGCTTCTTAGAAGTTGAAGTAAAAGGAGGAATAATTTTCTTAAGATCTCACATAAAAAAAATAAACCATCCCAATAAAATTTCATGAAAATTTTGTATATTTAAGGTGTTTTTTTTGTCAAATCAAGTTATTATTTCATGGTGTAAATATGTATTTATAATAAGGTAAGTAACGAAACCAAAATAAAATGCAAGTAGTTTTTGTTCGATGCTTTATTGGTAGGATTTAGAATGTCTTGCATTTCAGGCAACTGGATGGTGCATCCTATTTTAGTACAAGAAGTTACAATGGCAAATACTGAAGGAAATGCTTGTTTTACGTGTGTAAACTGAATTTATTTATCAAATCTGCCTTATTTAAGGAGAAAAAAATAAATGAATTTTCTTCAATCATGCAAACATTTTTTAAAAGATAGTCTACTTAAACTATCTTTCACTTAGCTCATCACTAAAATGCCATCATTTTTTGGGCTTTGAATGTGTATGGAAATGGACAATGAGGATCATTGACAATATTGATTGGCAAGAAATTTCAATGCACTTATATATTAGATAGTTGCAGAATGTGCAAAAAGAAAAAAACATATGATTAATTAGAGTACACACATTAAACTAAGTCACATTTTAGGGCTATCATATTTCTAGAATAATTTCGAGTTTGATTATTTGAATCTAATAGTACTAGTTTTACATTTGAAACAGTCATTTTCTACTTCAGGATAAAATGAAATGCTGATTAAAAATATAGTAATTGACTTATTAAGTATTTCAACTAAATAGTGTATTTGACAATATAAGTTTAGTAGGATGTTCGTATTCGACATACATTTTTTTCATTGAAATAATAAACACTGAAATTATTTTATTTAGAAGTAATTCACGCTCTGAAATAGATTTTAATATATTCTGGGGAATTCCAAAGTGAGAAAAGTTTTTAGAGTCAAGATTTTTCATAACTTTCAAAAATTAGTTTTGACAAAATTTCCACCTATATAGATAAAAATTAAGCAAAAGAAAAAACTCATATTAAACAAAAATCTTACTGCTAACAATAAATCTCAGCCTAAAATAGGCAGTACTAAGAAACAGCTAGAAAAAAGTTTAAATGCTAAGTTTCTGGTACATACCCAAGTATTAGATTAATAAAAAACTAAAGAAACTGAAAATCCTCAACTAACAAATTGGTGTACCAGACTCAGTCAGAGCGAAATCCGAAGCCAAATCTGCATTATAGAAAAGATACCTGCTGAGGTGTATTATACCGAATATTTGATCCTGCTCAGTATTTTTAATTCAACAATCCTTTCAATTTTTGATTGATTTTGGATGCCATTTTTTAAAAAGAAAGATTTTTTTCAAAAATGAAATAGAATGTTTGATGACGGTTGCAATGTTTAATTATAACTAGACAAACTAGAGAACTGTGGATAAGGGTTCATGAAATAAAATGTCTAGAAAGCTCCCCTGCTTAAAATTTTAGATGTATCCGATAAAAGTAGCAAAAATAATAGTTCTGTTATTTATATTAACTAGGAGTTAAGAAATCGAAAATATTATAGTGGAGATCCTGAACATTTTCCTGAAGTAAATAAAAAGCTATACAAGAACAAGATAAGAATAATGAAAGCATTACTCACAATGAAACCTATTAGATCAGAGAAGAAACAACTATTGTAAGACACTCGCCCCTTCTAAACTAATATAGAATAATATAATAAATGTTAACATTTCCAGACACGTTGCCGGAGTTTAAATCATATGGACAAAGTTGGTTTGAAAAATACAGACATGAATTTAAATGTTCCTTTACAACAAAAAAGACATAATCTAGCTAGATCGCAGGTAACTTTTTTGTAAAATGCATTTCCTACTAACAACTTGCTAGGAAAATAGCTAAATAAAATAAATACTAATACTGAAAGTTGACTTTAAATAACAGGTGAACAGTTCTGAATACTTTAGTGTTGCTTTTGAAATAAAAGGAATTGATTCAGGACATGAGTTTTTATTGGCATCAAAAGGGACATCTTTAGCGTAAGAAATACTGAATTTTGCAACATTTTACAATAAACGATCTATTATATTCTAAGCAGTTACTATGAACATATCTAATGTTATAGAGAATCATTAGGAACAGTATGCAGCCGAAGAGGTGTAGAACTAAGTAATGTAGAGGTAATGTTGGAACAATATAAGACACCATTACCCATTCTTACAACCGATACAGCCTGGCTGGGCGGGAAACATATCACAGTGAGAGGTAATATTTGTTGTTTTGTTATTCAATATTTTGGTTGTATTAATAATATAACAATAATGTGTATTTTATTTAGAAAAAGATCCTACAGAAACGGCGAGTAAAAGTAATAAAACTTTTGGTCACCCTTCTCGGAAGACATCCCGGGTAAGTGCAATTAAAAAATTATGCAACATAATTGGAGTTGACATCAAGTCGATAATGATAAATAATATATTATTCAAACTCTAGATTGAATGAAATGAGATAAATTCTCACCTTTATCTACGAAGCATCCACAAATATTAAAATTCGCTATTCCTAACATAGGCATATTAGTATGTCGAGTAGACCATTTTTTTTTCTCAGGTATTCCATTCTTAGTCTATTAATTTTCTCAGTAACTGAAAAAAACAAAAAAGAAATTGTGAGAGAAAGAATTAGCTATAATTAGCACACTGGATTCCCTCGCAGAGATGCCAGGTTCGAATCCAGCTGCCAGCCTTTACATTTTCTCTACCTAGGAACTTTGTACAGCTCACTGTCCGGAGGCCGGCAGATCATTGAAAAAAGCTCCAGGCGCTAGTAATCTCTGATTGATATGCCTTAAATTAAAAACAAAAATTTAAATAAAAACATGCTATATTACTACTTGAGTGTTCTAGTAAATTAAAAAACAAAAGAAAAAATTACAGTTACAACTTAGTTTTATTCTAATTTGAAATTTAAATTAATATTTTCTTCTCACCCAAATCCTCTGTTTACCTGAATACAGAATTAACAGGATTTTCAGTTCCAAAAAACCCAACATTGTTCTCTATTTCACCACATCTTCTTCATTCTATTCCTCTCCTTTGTAGTTGATTATACTTCTCGAACTATATTTCCACGTTATTCTGTTTAAAAAGAGATATCAGAAGAATATTAATCTTAATTAAGAAATTCAATCTAATGCTTATTAATTAAAGCTATTCATCTTTATCTCTACCTTTATTCATCCAATCTTTACCAATACGAACTAAACCTAAAGAAGGCCACCCTTCTCCAAGAAACACCAACAGAGCCACTAACTGCCTCAGATCTAAAAAAAAACTTCCAAAAACAAATCTGTTACAGAAAGTGGTCTGACATTTACAATTCCTCGAAAACAGTTAGAGGAAAATCCTACTTCTCTATACAA
Organism: Rhodnius prolixus; assembly: GCF_049639745.1. NCBI lineage: Eukaryota > Metazoa > Arthropoda > Insecta > Hemiptera > Reduviidae > Rhodnius > Rhodnius prolixus. The sequence continues at coordinate 2,902,864 of NW_027411583.1, read as the reverse complement.
TCCTTCATACCGGTTAAACCATGGTTTGCAGCATTTTCGAAGGATCTTACTGCACCATGAGCAGACTTACTAACCACTACTAGTCACCTCACCATTTGTCACGTATTGGTTATAGAAATAAATTTCATATGCTCTTGCGACAGAAAATCAACAGCCTAAGCCAATCAAATCATCTTGGCCTGCAGCAAGAACAAGAACGGTAGGGACCAGCTGTGGAAGGCGAAGTGAGTGCCCACTTCGGGCCAACTTAACACAATACATACTTACCCAATCATTTTCCCATACTTGTACAACTACATCAAGAGAAATAACATTAAAATATAATCACACGGACAGTGTCTTTAAAACGTACTACTAACAGACAAACTACCCACTACATAAAAACAAAACCTCAGCATGATGGCTAGTTTGGAATCACCATAAGGCCAAGAAAGAAGAACGAAAGAAAAGCTATACATCTTCTTAAACATTTCTATTTGAAAGTCAAAATCAAAATTTCATGTCACAACAACTACTCACTTATTGGACAGAAAACCGATGATATTAAAAAGTTCCCTTTTTTTTTTATTAATGAATGTTACTAATAGAATTTTATTTTTATACAAATTAAAACTTGGCTTTCATTAGAGTTGTAAGGGAAGGACCAGTTTTTTCACTGCTAGCACTGAAGACAGTGGACCAAATAATTCAGAATGTGGAACACTGTCCGTTGAAAGTAAAGTCAAGGGAGCAAAACAGCGGTGGAGTGGACTTTTTGGAAATTCAAAAGTAAGCATTTATTCTAATATGTTGATTCAACCAAAGATGTCAAAATGTCAATAGGAGAAGATAAAATAATTCTTCTAATATTAATATTTTTTTTGGAAAAATTGTAGGATAGTAAAATGGAGCTGTTAATAGAAAAATTAAATAATTACAGTAAATTTGGCATACCGCAGATTTGTAATAAACATGACGAAGATTTAGAAGAATGTAAGTTCCTACTGTTAGTTTATTAAAACAATACTTCTTAAATTAATTATATAATTAAACAATATTTACTTTTAATACAACTTATAAATGAACCAATATTTTTCTGTAGCACTCTATAAACTTGAGGATGACTGGAAGGAGATTGTGCTAAGACATTCAGATTTAACAGACAGTGAACGTCAACAACAGACTGCTATTTGGGAATTCGTACAGACTGAAGTGGCTTACATCCACACTCTGAAACTTGTTACCGATGTGCGCAACATTTAAATAAACAATTTATGCTTATTCATAAATATCAATAAGTCTAAAGAATTATTTTTCTCTATCTTTTTTTTTTTTAGCTTTTTCTTTCATGCCTAATGAGTTTACAAAAATGTAACTTACTCACAGATATTGAAAAGAATCGTCTATTTAGTAATGTTGAAGAAATATCTCAATGTAATATAAATTTATGGGCTAAATATTTGCTTCCAATGTTGGCTACAGCAAGGGAAACTTCGACACCAATAGAACCCAGCACAATGTTAGATGCTTTCTTAAAGGTATTAAATTACCTAATTAAACTGTCATAAAATTAAGCGCGTATAAATATGTAATAATTGTTTATATATATAATTTCAGTGCGATGAGCTGTTTTCGCCGTATGTTCTTTACTGCTCTGAACAAGGAGAGTGCCAGAAATATTGCCGTGAGAAAACTCATTCAAATGAGTTATTTACAGCATATTTAGCGGTAAAATAAAGCTTTCGATTTTTATAACTTTTAAGTAAAAAAACTTTAAAACTATATTTCCTACTTAAGGGTACAATTTTTTTTTTTTTTTTGTGGTGGAACAAACTTACTGGCCATTATTTCTGTTTCCTCTCCAATAAATTCCTCATAATCTGAATATTTACTTCCTCATTCTGTGCATACATAGATTGAGAAAGTATACATCTATAAGATGAGATATTGATTGTGCCAATTTTTTGCAATTGAGTTTCCAATAGAAAAACCTGCTTTGAGCGCATAAAAAGTGGTTTTACAAAGTGGCCTGTCTTTGAAGGGTATGTGTGTTGCCATCTTTTTGAGGCATGCGTATGTGTGGGTTTATCTGCCTGTGTACGGTCTCAGTCTAACACAAAAAACTACAAATTGAAGCAAGATCAAATTCATTTATGTTGACCATTGCACATTTAGTTAGACCTTAAGCCCTGCTTGAAGACATAATTTTACCATTGCACATTGATTTTGAATATTGCATATTTATATAATACCTTTGAAGTTGTCACTCAGTTTTAAACCATCTGTTTACCTTGTACAAAGTAGAAAAATATCTAAGTGCAATTTAACTAAGTAAGATTATTAATTAATGTGAAAGTCCAGTTAGTCGACGAAAGCTCTGAAGATGACTTAGTTCCTAGGTCGAAAGCATAGCAAAGACAAATGAAAAAGACTGAAACTGACAATAGTTTTCTCTTCACTTTGGAATTTTTATGAGCACCATATATTTGTATACCCACTGGACTAATAGTTCAACTATATTACGCTGTAAATAATGACTTTTTGAGTCGCCAATACCTTTCATTGGAACTTCGGCATAATGCTTAAGTCTGTCACTTTAGTTTGAAAGTTTTTCTCAGATAATATTGATTTTACCAAAGGGGTTCTAGCATCCATCTCCCTTCAGTATCACTATCATCTTTACTTCCTTTTAATCTTCGTGAACGAAGGAATTGTTATTTTAGAGAACTTTTTTTACGTTGGCTTTCAACATCCATTAAGTGATATTTACTCGTAATGTGTTCAGAACATTATTCTGAATGGATATTTTTTTATTCTAGTGGTGTGAAACACAGAAAGATTGTCATCGGCTACGCCTTATAGAGATGTTAGTAAAACCTATGCAGAGATTAACTAAATATTCTCTGCTGTTGAAAGCTATCCTTAAACATACGACCATGGGCAAGCAGAGGGAGAATCTGGAGACTATGGTAAAGAAAGAATATATTTATTTTGTCTACTGTATCTTGCATAGGTAGAGCATGAATCATTAAATTACTGCCAAAATTAAAAGTTGTTAGATAATTTATGATTAAAATCTTTTTTGGGATATTTTATGTTACCTCTGAAGGATTAAATGGGAAATTAATTCACTGAATCATTGTTTCGACATTATTAGTTTATAGTTATTTCTAGAATTAGTATTTAGTTTTGATGGCTTATTTTGTGATTGTGAATATTAAACTATTATTTTATTTACACCGTTATTTTGTTTTAAAGGAAAAGATGTATGTATGTTTTGTGTCTACATATATGAAAATAAGGCATAGTCCATTTTCAAATTTTCAAGAAATACGATAATTTTTTCATTTTATAGATTGAAAGAATGGACGTTTTCGTAAACAGCGTTAATTCAACACTTAAACACAAGGAGGATATGGAAAGTTTAAAGACATTGATTTCCAGGATTGAGTCATACGATGTTATTGTAAGTCTATTTTAGAAAACATTTTACAATATGAACATAAAGAAATAATACTAAATGATAAACTGTATACTTAGGAAACAAAAGATGATGATTTGGATAAGATCATAAAAATGCATAATAACATAGATTTGGGAAAACCCATGCCCGGTTGTAATCCTCTGCATAAGAGGCAGTTAATCACAGAAGTTGATCTTAAATTTAAAGAGCATAATAATAGCAAGGTAACGTTTTCAATTTATAGTGTCATTAATAGCCTTAATAGCCTTTTTAATAATGATTTAGTAAACATTTATTTTTTTGTCAGATTGAAGTGCATTGTATTCTGTTAACTGACATGCTCCTTATATGCAAGATCACACGCGGTTCTCAGCTGAAGATCATCCGTCCTCCTTACCAAGTCCATAGATTGGTGCTGCAAGAATTAACTAGAGACACACCAACTTTGGCGGTTGTTTACTTATCGGAATATGCTGCACCGATTACGGCTTTTTTACTTGTTTCATCCGACCAAAAAACAATTAAGGTAAGACAATTTAAGATGATTTTTTCAAGAGGGGGAAGTGAATAAGCCACTTATACAGGAATCTTGGCGCCCCCTCAGGTATCCAGCGTAACAACTAGGAATACAAACACCTATTAATGTTTAGAGTAACGCTCACATAATGAATGATCTGCCTTCAGGAAATAGAACCCTAATTGCCCTAACGTCGCTCTCCTGGGAGTCCTCTAGAGAGTCTGGGTGGTTACCAGTTTTGGAAGGTTATACACTCTATCTAGGTCACTCCACTTCTTAATTTGGGACGATATATCTGGAAAGCTGAGGAGAGAAATGCGGGGAGAATCTCCTTCCTGAGGGCATTAGAAAAAGGGGTGTCTGACTCCACAAAACTGCTATTCTATTCACTCTCATGGGATTTCCTAGAAAGCCTAATAACCTAGTTTTGGGTTATACACCTTCCCTACAAAAGTTTTTTAAAAAAATCTTTTATTGAAATTCACAACTGCAACAGCTGTGCAAAAGTTAAATCTGAATCTTATTTAAACATCGATTTACATTATGTGCCTAATTTTGACTAATAATAATAACATTTGTACTTATTTTGAATAGAATTTTGCGATAAGTATCCGACGGGCAGAAGGGCTGTATAATGCAGCTAAATTAGCCAGTGATGACACTTGGAGAGTTGAACCAGATTCTAATAGGTAAGTACATAGCCTTTATCACTTTATTCTAACAATGCTTATATCTGGCGGCAAAATCAATTATTTATCAGCGAAGTTTTGATTTTTGAGTTGCTTTGATAATATATCTTCGAGAGTCTCTGAGTGGAATCTTTTAAGCATATTAATTCATCATTATAATGAAATAAAAGAAAACATGAAAACAATAACGTTAAACAAAATTTTCAAGTCTTAAAAATTTCAATAGCGGTTCGGCGGGAGAAATGGCAGAGGGTTGTTCACCCATTAGTAATGTTTCACGTGGACTCAGCGTGGAATCTGAAGCAAGGCCACATTCACATAGTTCTGATGAAGCCTTTGCACAACCGTTAGTATTACCATTTATTAAAAACTAGTTATATTTTTATGCCTTGTGAAAACTACTGCTATGCTATGTGAGAAATATAAATTATAAATTTCCAGAGCTGACACTTTGAAAGTAGTAGTACCACAGTTGGGACAGTCATTACCTGATTTGAAAGAAGCCAGCAGAAGATGGCTTGCACCTCCTCCAAGGCCATTGGCGCCGCCTCCAGCACCGCCCAGAGGATCCTCATATCCACCTCCATCGCCACCATTACGCAGAACACCTGCTATACGACATAACACAATGGACAGACCAGAACAATAAAGTAATCTTTATAAACAATTTAAATCATAAGTTTAAAAATACCGTGGGAATTTCATGAATGATTTAGACACAACAAAAAAATCATTTTACCAGCTTTCTGAGAATTATATTTGAACTGGTTATGAAAACTGGTTCTCTTCGTGAAGGAAAGCCGGTTACAAATTGAAGAGGTTATTTACGACAATTAAACAAGTATTCGCATACTTCAGTAAACAGGGTTTTCTATTTTTGACTCTATACAAATTATAGCATCGGTATCAGACGAAGCGTTCAAGACGTTTATTTCAATAAATAAATTCTACTTTTAACTAATAAATGACTCGAGAATATAAATCACTGATTACAGAGTATTCGTGAGAGTTTGATACTCTCTAAAACAAGATAATAATTTATTGTAACTGAGGAACAATTCATTTTTTAAAAAAGTCTTTTAAATTTGAAAGAATAATGCCTAAAATTCACTGCCGCCTTCTGAGAAGTGTGAATTTAACGATTTTTTTGACTCACATCTTAAGTCAGAATTTCATTAGAATTGAAACTGAGTCATGAAGTTTCGAGAAACGTATTTCTACTACTAGGCCTAAATAACAATTTCTTAATATATTTCTCTACCAATAATAATAATAATAATAATGATAATAATAGTAATAATAATAGATAATTGTGCTTAGTATTTGAGATTTGAGAAGTTTAAACTTCTGTAGAAAACAAAATAAGAATTTTAACAAGATAAAATAATTATTTTCCTATGTAAATAAATCTGCTTAAAATAAAATTCTCTCTAAAATACATAGTTTTGCCATACATATCATGAATCCAGTTAAGTGGATGAGTTATTACGGAGCTAATTTGTGCACTCGTTCTCTTTACAATGTTAAGGAGAGAAATCATTAAATTATTCAAATTTCAAATTTACCAATCACATAAATATGTACAACAGTGTACACATAACGCAGGCTTGAAAGGTCCTGTGAAGGCTTAATTAGTCATAAGAAAATTCATTTACCTTGAATTACGCCAGAAATTTGACAAGCTTGTTTTGCATTTATGGTTGACAAATTGGCAGGACAATCTCTAGCAGAGTTTCATACTAGTTCGTCCTGCTTGCACGCTTTTTCGTTTAATATTCGTTTTTAGTAGAAGTGTGCATGTAATTTGCAACAAAGCCCTGCATAAACAGATACAGTAAGTATCGGCAAAATATTAATCACTAAAAGTGTTTTTTAATACTTTTTTTAAAAATAATTCAGAAACATTAATTTTATTGGATTTTAAAGGCCTATTTTTGCTCAAGATGGCTGTAAATAGCCATTTAAAATCAAAATTCATTTGAAAGTCAGTTACTACAGGATTATAGACACATTATTGTACCAATTCTAGTTGAATCTTTATGTACCTTCAGAGTTTAATTTAGACCGCTTTCTTTAAATCGATCTTTCTGCCATATAATACTCTATTATAGGACAGTAGTAATAATGGTTCTGTTTTAAAGAAAACTAATATAATAAAATCTTTAAAACTTGAGTAGTATTTCCAGAAAATAAGTTGATTAATTTTTTTTTAAATTCTAACTACCAGAACAATTGAAAAATTATTTTAAACAAAGGATTTTGCAGGACTTATTCTTAAATTTCAAAAAACTAATGACAAATTTCGTTCAGTTGTTACTTTTACTGGTTTAGCTGCTCTAGTTTTATAGCACGTGACAAAATCATTTGTTGTAGCGTATCGTTCCTTAAAAAGCAATAAACCTTAACATAAAGAAAAAGTCCATCAAGCTTAGGAAAATATTATTTTAGCAAGTTCTATCGCTATAATGAAAACTTTTCCTACAAAGAAAAATTTAATTTCCTATTATAATTTTAAGCGAATCATCTGCATTTCCCAAAGAAAACCAAGTATGTTCTTAAATGTCTAAATTGACAAATATTTGCCTGCAATATGATTTTTTTTTGCAAACCAGAAAGACTTGTTAAGGCAAAGCGCTTTTCTATGAACCAAAACATCAAAAGCAATAATAAATTCGTTAAAAGACTTGAACGGCTCCAAATTTTAGCAATAATCGCTTTAATCTAAATAATACACTTCTAGTTTTGAAGTTCTAAAGAAATGAAAACTTCTAGAACTTCTAGAGATAAGTGTGCAGTTTTCATGTTGATATTATTTATTTCTTTTTTTGAGTGTTTTGAACTCTTAATATTTGATTGTAGTTTATTGGAAAATAGATTTTTTACATAATAGTCATATACGTTTTGTCACTGATGTTCGGCTTCTTCAGAGGCTGGGCTGTAAACACACCTCTCTGCCCAAGGTAAACTTCTGATCCGGAATGTTTCGCAATTATATAAAAACTATTTTGCAAGTCCTATAACCAATAAGATATTATCAAAATAATTTTAAGATATTTTAAATAAATAAACATTTGATTTCAAATTTTAAGACCGCCAAACCTTCAACGGCTACTGTTAAATTAAGTTTTTTAATTAATTTGACGTAAATTAGATCCTTATTACCTCATCACTTAACTCATATTTTTCAATTATTTTAAAATGTATTTAATAGTTCCTACATTACAGTTTTCCCACATATTAGTTGGGATTATGTTTTATTTCTAACAGATCACCTTAAAATTTTAAACTTTAAACAAAAATAAAGAACCATTTTTTATGCACAATTTAGATAATTGTACTTGCCTTACTTAAGGAACAATAAAATTGTCAATTTTTCTGAACAATATAAAAATAATATAAAGAACTGAATATCGACAAGATATTATCTGTACATAATCAAAAAATAAAAACTATAGAAAGTATAATTAAAAAAAAAAAATTATATTTGTGAATAATTTTGCTCTTAAAATACATAGTTCAGTGGACCAGTTTTTGTTTTTGTTTTTTTACTTTATATTATAAAAAAAAAAAAATATATTTATAGATAGTTTTAGTGATCTTGTAGCAGTAGGAATATGGTGAGCAATGACTTTAATTTAATTAGAATATTAGAGATAATAAGATCAATGAATTTTTAATTAGGTAATTTGTTGTAATGTGACAACCTACATTATGTAGTAATCTAGTCAAATAATAACAGCCTAGTCAACTTATCTAGTACTTTAAATATTAAAAAACAAAGGCTGGCAGTTTACAAAATTTAGCACTTTTAGATTACCTTAAAAAAAGAAAACTTTTTATTTAAACCTAGATATGCATTCCATAAACTTAAACACATTTTAAAATTAAGGGAAAAAAATCGAAGGCCTATTTTTCGCCTTTATGTAAATTAGTAAATTTTTTTCTTACTAGATATAAATATTTATTAAACGCTCATTAGTGTTTTACTATTTCTAAATAAGATGATAATTTCAAAGAAAAGTCATATCCTACACAGCTATCAGGGTTGAATTTAAAAAAAAAAACTACAAAGGTTGTAGGAAATAAAATCTTTGCATTTCGAAGTAATTATAGTTCTATCATAAAAATATTTGTTAAATATGTCGAAGTAGAAAATTAAATTGAAAAATTTAAATTAAACGGCCGTATCACCCCAATATTTTAAATGTGTATTCATTGGGAGGACCAAATGATGTATATTTGCTTGTAAAAATATTAAATCTATTTGCTATTAAGAAAAAAATAAATTGTTAACTCCCTTCCCTTTTTGATGATGTTTTCATTAAAAAAAGGTTATAAAATTTTTGCTTGTATACTTATGTACGTAAGATTATTTTTTCTTGTATTAAGCTTAGCTGAAATGACGATTTACAAAATATCGAATATACAAAATATAGAAACAAATCGAACAGTTTAAGGAAAAACAGCGTAAGCTCTTCCAATGTCAATTTCTTTTTTGACCAAGATCTAGAACTTAATCTCACTCTCGAACAATCAGTTATGAATTGAATGGAAAGACAAGGAATTTAACGTCTTCAGGGAACAAAACTATTCCAGCAGTTACAAATTTGTATTCTCTCGTTCTACTTTCTTATTTCTGATCGGTTTAGGATTTACATCCACCATCATTTAGTTTGGTGATTCGAGTTCCATTTTCAATGCTTCTGGCACATACTACACTTGCTGACTGTCTCTCGTACACCAAACTGACCGACCAACCTCTAATGATGAATGATAGTCTGAACTCGATCAGAAATTAGAAAATCATGCATACTGACAGATAAAATAAACGATATTTCTTTGGACCCAAGCACATTTTCAACACCTACAAATCTCTGATCTAAGAAATAGCTATTTTCCGATGCCTGGGGGGAAAAAAAATAATTTTTTAAAGAAAGAATTACGTGTGTGTTACCTCTAATTCTGAATAATGGAAGAGTTCTAGAATAGACGTTGAAATTCAGTTGTAATCTATTCTTTACTGTCAAAAAAAATAAAAATTATTTGTCTTTTCCCATCAACCAAAACAAATGCACCCTGAAAAGAAAAGTAAATAAAATATAGTAACAATAATTAACATATTGGAGTAGCTACCCAAATTTTGTCATTTTGTTTATTTCTGTTCTCACAGGAGCCACAAGTTTCCTCTTGATTAAACTCGTTTTTTCTTTCTAAAATATTCTATGTAAAAAATACTTTTTTTCCCTATGAATTCTCTCATTTTAATGAACGTTTCTGGGTTTTTTAATTTCAATTTCGGACATATTATCATATCAGAACAGTACTAAAACTCAGAAGAACTTACGTGGAAAACGCTATCAAACACGAAAAAAAAAAAAAAAAATGAAAGAAAAAAGTTACTTAACTTACTTAACATTTCATAATTAACTATGTTCCAGGATGAAAAACTAAATTTTATGGCCTTAAAGATTGTGAAAGTAGGGTCTATTTTTTGGCTGAGCATTAATATTTTATACAAATGGAAAATAATGTAGTTATTACTTACCAGGTCACTATCTCCAATGCCCTGGCACCTCTTGAAAATTATTCACTTGCATATTATAGTAATATGGGACAACTCTTAGTACAAAATTTAACGGCAGCTTGAATTTCAAAGTTCTTGCATTTTATCTTTTGAAAATGTAGTTGTTAAAAAAACAAAACGCACAAGTCTAGTGGCAACAGTACGAGTTTCAAACCTGTAACTAAGTTCTTTCTGAGAATGTTTACAAAGCAGTTAAATAACTTACTACGAATTATTTGATACAGCAACGTATAATTATAGTAATGTAATGCACAATTAAGTAGTTAATACTTATCTAATACAATTTATTGTATTTCTTTGCTGAACTCTAATAGTTTTCCTAGGCGACTGAAGTTTTAAAGTGTAGGCTTAGTAGTTTCCGCACTCCCAATTAAAACACCATACGAAACTTCACAGACGTTTCAAACAGTCAACCTTTCTTATCTACATATTGTGTACAACGTACAATAACATTTTTAAATAACTTCTTACCTTGTTTCAATAAATGCAAAATTTATGACCTCTTTTTTGAAAACACCCTCTACTATTAATTGATTAATTAATTATATGTAGCGTAATTAGGGCCTAAGTCTAGTAAATCCGTCTTTATATGTACGCTTGATGTAATAAAGTAGTTTAATTAAAGATCTCAAGTTTGTTTATTTTATATTTGAAAAGAAAGGTGATATTGTATGTACATTGTACAAAAATACATCGAAACAATCCAGGTACTAGTCTTATTGACCAATAATTATTCAGTACTACTATAATAATTATCACTATTATTATTTCTGTGGATAATTTTTATACATTAACATTTTTTCAAAGAAAAAAAAGAAGCTTATTGTGATGTACGATGCTATGTGACAATGTAATTTACATCTGTACTGTACCTGTTAGAATATAATAAACGTATTTTTTGCATAGATTAGTTTCTAGAACATTGTAACACAAATAAAAAAAAAATTTGATAGAAAAAGTGCCTTTTTGCTTTATTTCAGTTTTGTAAATAAAACGCAACATTTTTAGATAATAAAACAAATATCTTTAATACTGTTTTTTTAATTAATTTCTTTGCATTTTCCTAAATTTTATTAATAAATTTTTAAAAAAGAAAAATATTGACTATGAAGCAAAGGAAAAATTAATAATCCTTTCAATTTATTTCGTCGTACTTTTAATCTCTGCCTGGAGCAGTCATATTCAAGAAAAGAAGAGTTTATTTATTTTCTTGCCACAATCCACGTAAAGAACAAAATAATCTTAAGTTTAAGCAACATTTTTAAATTTAAATTTAGAAGGTCACAAATTCATGACGAAGAAAAGGAAATGAATTTTAGGCAATAGCAAATGACATAGAAGTATTATTTTGGACCCTAATTAATAATAAAAAACATTCTTCTTGACGGTTGACTAAAAAAGCAAAGGTACCAGTGTTCGGATTTATATTTAACTCTTCCTCAGAGTTTTTTATTTGCTTTGTCCGTGACTAAACTTTGTTCACGACTTAAAAATACTGTAGATTTTAGTGCAATAGTTCTCATGAAAGATATTTTAATCAATTACAGAACAGTTCATAATCCCAAAAGAGATTTAAACATACGTCCAAGCATTGGCGTAGAGAGTATTCGCAAGTTTATATAAATATTATATATGTTAATAAAAAGATTTTATTATGCGATATAAAATACTTACGATGTTCTATTAAATTATTCAGTTATTCATTCATCAGCGAGTTATCGTTCTAATGTCCATTGAATCTGTGAAAGAAGCAAAAAACTATTTAATTACCCATTTATATTAAACTGAAGAAAAATTTGTTTCTTTTAATAAACTTTATAATGCATCACATGGGCTAGTAAAATGACAGAGTAGCTTCTGTCACGAAGAAGAGGAAATAGCACTTCACGTTTTGTCCATTGTGAAGGCCTAGTTTAGCTCAGGGTTCGGCTCTTAGTAAATGACAAATTCTCGCCGACATATTTTGCCCACACTATTAAGTCAAATAGGTAGTACTTAAAGGGGTGCTCTAAGTGATTGCCACAAATGACTCTCTGGATCGAAGTGGCGAAGTGGACTCACTGGGCTTTCTAGACAACCTTTGTAGAAACTACCTATCTATCTAACACAAACTAAGTACTCTGTGACTTACCTAAACAAAATAAAAATACAAAAAGCTGAAAGCGAGTTATTGTTGTTCTTGCAAATTGAACTAAATCTTTTTTTTTTTTTAGATTTTAATAAACAAGCGCAAAATGCCTTATCTTCTTTGTTGTAAGTGATCAGTGGGTGAGTTTATAGGAAAAAATGTAACGGTTACAAACTAATATTTTAGCATAAATAAGAAAACATAGCATAAAGAAATTTTGTATGAAATCGTTTTCCATTATTCCCGATAGAATTTTTGTCAATTAATGGTTGTTTATACACACCACGATCTGAATTCAAACTTGCGTGCTTCTACCACCATTGTATGTTCAAATATTGTTTGCTGCTGTTCAGGTCAGTTAACAAATGTATCGATAGATCGAACTATTTATCGAGAAAGTCAACTGCCAAATCAGCTGAACCTTTGTCGTATGTTGTTTATTTGGATCCTTGAAAAGTGTCTTTATCCATGTACAGTTAGTTTATTGTTTTTCTTGCCAATATATTTTTTTGCTAGCATTTTCCCTCTATAAGGTGTGATTAGTATCTGGAAAAATGGAAGGGGTTCTTCTTAAATGGACAAATTATTGGAATGGTTGATATTTATATTTTATTTTTTGTGTTAGCGCGGCATACGAAGTCTTTAATTATCAGAATTCGTTTACAGGATGGCAAACAAGATGGTTCGTATTACAAGATGGGATTTTATCTTATTATAGGTCTGCAGAAGAAGTCAATCAAGGATGTAAAGGATCAATGAAAGTTTCAGCTATTGAAATTACAGGTATGTTAACTTGAAATCTCTATTTTTTTGAGCCATGTAACTTAGGGACGTTTAAATTTTTAGTCGAAGTTTGGATAATTGAGGTAGACGAATGAAATGTAAGTATTTTCTCTCAAATTACTCTCTGCTCTACTGTGTTAACTAGAATCCATTATTGGGTTGAAAGCTATATTTTATTATATGAAGCTATTTTTTTCATGAAACTATAATTATTTAAAAATCTTGTTTTCCAGTTAGCAGTGTTGATAACACTCGGATGGATTTATCAATTCCTGGCGAAAAACATATTTTTTTAAAAGCGCCATCTTCACAAGAGAGACAATTGTGGTTAGTCGCGCTAGGAAGCTCCAAAGCATGCCTTACTAACTGTAGGAGAAAAGAATCGGGTGAATATCGAAAAAATAGTTCAAAATTTTATTGATTCCAGGTTTTTACTTTCACTGTTACATAAAAACCAAATCTGCTGATCTATTATGCACTCTTAAGAATTATGTTTGTAAATAGAATGTAGGCGTGTACAGAGTGTATGAAGTGTAAATGTGAACGAGTGTGGGTGATTGAATGTTCTTGTGGGTTCGCTAAACCCTAGCAATTGCGACATTAACTGCCTTTGTAGATATATTTTGGGCATTTTTGTAGTTATGGGTGTTAGAGTAAGTGTTTTTAGGCACGGATACCCGCAGAGACGCACAGATTTCAGGAGAAGTGGCTAGATCACTCCTCCCTGCAGCTAGAATCCTGAGATAATCAGTAGAACTGATTCCCTAATTTCTGTTCTTGATCCTAAGTAAAAGGGGAGATGTGACCATTAATCGCATTGAAAGCACTTTACCTAGGACAGAATAACATCGAAATATTGTTCTTGGATGCCTAAATGCTGTGAGGAGACGGACAGTCCTTCCACTAGTCTTACCTTGCAGAAAACCGGTTTCCTTATCTGGGAAATTTTATCTACTTAATCCCTTCAATATAGAATTGTGAAGACGAAACAGTCACGTAGTCAGTAGAAGACGTCTACTTCTGCAGTGCTCTAGCAATACTTGCTAGACGTTTCAGTCTAGTTTCTGTTTAGCAGTTGATCTAACAAAACTAATTTAGTTTGGGTTTAGCACACTAGTGGCAGTTTCGGCAATAACAATTATGCCTTATATGGAGTCTCGGCGAATACTTGTACAGTACTGGTGTACGCATTAGATTACAAGTTTATTGGAATAAAATACGTACTGCAAAGTGGTGGTAAAGTACAGAATGAATGTACATTGCGAACAAGATGTAAACAATGTATCAAAACATTAGTTTGACTTTGACTAGTTGGTTAGGGTAAAGAATAATCACGAAATTCTTTTTCATAATAAAAATAATTAATTTTCTTCTTTCTTTTCATTACTTTCGTTACTTATTAAGCCAAACTACCTATAAAATCGATTGTTTAATTTAATAATTTAATGTGCTATTTTTATTTCAGTCCCTGAGACATGTCCGGAAACATTAAAGTCTAAGAAGTCTGAACTGAGACTTTACTGCGATTTGCTTATGCAACAAGTTCATATGGTTAAAACTGCAGCCAGCAAAGAATCAGGACCTGATTTAGAGGTATATTGTCGTAGTTTATTTATTTTATAAACATAAGTTTATGTTAAACAAAGTAACCAACCAAGATTTCCTCTTTTTTTTAGAAAATAACGGAAGGAAGTAATCTCCTAACAGCAACTTGTGATACATTTATAAAGACTTTAGAAGACTGTATGCAACTATCTAGTTTAGCAATATCCTCTCAAGAAAAGGCACAACAGATAGAAAAGGAGATAAATAATGTAAATATTTGATGAAATCAAGTATTGTGGCATATTTACTTTCCAAATTTGTATTTTAATTCTTAATTCTTTAAAGAAAACTCTCACTAATCAAACTAAATTAACAGTTTTTACAAAATACTGTGTTCTATCCATCTTGATTTAGTCTGAAATATTTTATTTTCCATCCTCTTTCTGAATCGTTGGGAGGAATCTTCGTAATATGGTTATAACTCGAAAATATGTTTTTAGTTCTTTTGAAAATAAAAAAGTAAGTTAGTTCGTGGATAGAAATGTTTAAACAGAAGTATTTTATCTCAAATACTTTACATTTAATTAATACACTTTTTTCACATATTTTTGTCGATTCATTTATATTAGAAATTGACACAAATTTACTTTACGAGGTTTAGACGCAAGGGCCGTTTAGAAAAATACCCTTTATAACTACCAAAATCGTATATTCACAGTAATAAACAATAAATTACTGGGTTGGCAAAGTCCCAGTTTAAAAACGGTTTCTTAATCTCTTTGCAGTGATATTTTGTTCGTTTTTCATAAACAGTTTTTTCCAGGCGCGACGATTTACTTTCAAACTGTATATTGTTTTTGATCCATTTTAATTTAGAAATATTTTGGTAAAAAAAGTTGTGATGAGTAGGAAAGAGAATATTTATACTTTCAATTACAGTTATTGAGTCTTTCAATTAGAATTACAATTAGTTATGCTGTTAATTTCAGAATATTTTTTGTGAGAATCATAAGAAGAGAAAGTAATATGAGAGTTTTTTTAATCAGTTTGATTTCATATTCAAATATCTAAGATTGATTATCGAAGGTAGAGATCCCAGAGTAGACAACAACGAAGCGCTAATGACCGTAGCAATCTATGCAAAACAAATCCAAGTTAACTGGAGAAACAATTTCATTGGAAAACAAACTGGAGATTGATAAAAACTATTTTCTTTAGTTACAAAGAAATTTTAATTTCTATTATAGCCTGGTCATTTTGTTACTTAATCGTATCAACTTTTTTGTTTTAAAAATGACTATGTAATGCTTATGAGATTTTGCACTTAAGGTTCGATCATTTATATGTTAGTTGCTTATTTGTTTGTCTTCGATTTTTCTCCTTCATTATTTTTTATCCTTTGGTTTGGTTTGTTGGAGAAGCCAACATGATCACATCAATAACTCTGATAGAAAAGGAAGTGGTTGATACGCAGAGAGATAGCACTCAGTTCATCTCTTGTGGTTCCAATCAGATGGATTGCAATGGTGGAATCCACTGCTTTCTTCATATGGAATAATGTATTTGGTTTGATTTTCTTTGTGTCTGCCCTGCAATTAATTGATTAGAGATCTTTGACAATAGTATCATCTATTTCCTATAAGATTCAATTGGATTTATTAATTGTTTTTTTAATCTTTATTTTTTAATATTAATCAAAAACCTATTTTCTGAAAAATTCAATTAATTATTACTTTTCTTTAAGTAGAAATAATAGTCCTGCCTAAAGTAATCCTAAAACATGTGCTTAAGTTGCCGTACTTTTCTCGCTAGTATGTGACTAGTAGCTCGTTATACAAGTGCTATTCTAAATTGAACAGAAGAAATTCATCAGATTAAAAAAAAATCTATTAGGATTTCACTTCAAGCCTCTTTTATTTGTTTTAATAGTTTCTAGATGTCCTCATATCAGCTGACAATTGGTTGTCTCAAATTGGAATTAACATTAGAAGATACTTGGAAACGTAAATTTGTTTTTGTTATCTAATTTTGTTATGATAATTCGATGAACCCTCTTAAATAATCCTTTTCTGCGGAAAGGGAACTAGTCTCTCTGGAACAAATAAGTAGCCGGTTGTAGGATTACAAAACAAAGCAAAAAAACATCCCTTTCATCTATTAATGTCTTCGCTTGCATAATCTTCGAAAGATATCTGATATGAGCACCGTTTTATAGAAATGATCCCGTAAGAAAGCTCCAACCAGGATCTGAGTTAGGTGCCCCTGAAAACCCAGTAACGTCTTTTCGGTTACCTGACTAACCTGACTTCTAAACAGCATTTTAGAACGCTGACCCTACCGAATTGCGTGAAGTATCCGATTCTGAAAGTTCGACAGAATGTGCGCTGATATATATACCAATGTTTAGGACCAAAAAAAGGGGATAAAGGCGTCAACTATCTTCATCCTCGTTTTCCGAAACTACTGCACACAACCTAGTAGTACCCGGTCTAGGAAACTTCTTCCTAACTTCTGGAATATTTTTGATAAAAGGAAACTTTTAACACTGCGTGACTTAGATTCATATCTTAACACTTAATATCAGCTCATTCGAAGTTCAGCAAAGAACAGCGCATATATTAAGAACAATTTTCGATTTGGAAACAAGTCCATTAACCGAAAACTTTGCTTACTAATTTTTAAAAGTAGATCACAGCTCTTGATAATTGCCAGATATTAAATTAGGCAGGCCCAACGTTAAGAAGCAATATGTTTTATATTAATTTCATATATTATTTTATAGATAAGCAAGCCTACAATTCCAGTGATGAGGGTCAACTCCACTGAAAAGTTAGTGATGTTTTATAAACTTTTTAGCTGAATTAAACAAAAATTTTAATCCTACTTTAATTTTTTTTTTTTAGGAAAGCCTGAGAAAATCTAAAATTTATGCTAGAAGTTGCTTTATTTGTCATTTCTTAAATGGGCAAGAAATTATAACCAACATAAAAGACAGTATTCCTCGTACTACTATTTTTCTTTTGTTTAAAGTTCAATGTATATTTGTTGTATAATTTTTATTATTTCCAAAAATTATAATATTAAGTTGGAAGTCACAAAAAGAGATCTTATTTTTTTGTTAGTTAATTAATTTCGATCATTTCAATATGAAGTGATTATTCGTTTAGGTTGTGTTTCTTTCGCAGAATTCATAGTAAAATTATAAATGTAAATATTGTTAATTATAAAGTTATGAATACACTACATATATATTATTATTATAAATAATTTATCAAGTTACCTAATCAGAAGCATAAAAGAGTATTTATATGTCTATTAAAAAATTACTGCAGTGTATTTTTTTTTGTTGTTTTAAACGATAGCATTATAATTATTGCAGTTATAATATATATTTTGTATATATTTTAATCTTGATTATTATTTTGTGACAGTATCCCAGAAAATTAATTCCTTGCTTTAAAAAATAAAAAGTAGTTACTCGAGATTTCAGCAGTCATCTAACAAATGCCCAAATGCCTATATTTGATTATTGATCTATTTTGTTGGCAAAATATCTGTAAACGTGCCACGATTACTTTTGTTTCCAACTAATGAGGATAACATTCTAGGCGTTTGAAGAAACCAAATCCATTGATAGTTGAAATGAAGGTTAGGTGCAAAGTTGTCTCTTAAAAATTAACTAAATATGAGATTAGAGAATTTTCGACCGAACTAATACTTCGTGAAACTTTTTGTATTTTATTTTACTTGTGTACGTTATAAATGTCGTTCACGTGGATTTAAGTACTACAGCCAGGAATTCTTCTACTTCTTGCAGCTTTACTCTCCGGACACCACAAGAGAACTGAAAGTTAAGTGACGTATTATAAACCTTAGCAGTTGTACACCTTATCATTCATTGCCTGGACTTCCGTATTCGTGATTACAACCTTACGGATGAGCTGTGGCAATTTTATTTTTTAAAAATACAGATATTGTTTCAAGAATAAAAATAAAATAATTGTAAAAAACAAAAACATTCCTTTATTAAATAAACTGAGTCACTTGATTTTCGTTTATAAAAGAAGTAATTATGGCATCGAATCTGAAGGCAAACTTTCCATCAATTCCGTCATATCCAAACTCTTGGAAGTCTTACTTTTCTTAGTATTAAATACTTTTCCACTTTTTTTATGGCCAAAAGTAAATGGTCTTGAAAATGCAGACACCTCTGGAACACTGGCTGATGAAGTCGTGGGAGTTTCTTCTTGTTTGGAATCTGTTTCACTATGACTTATTTCCATCTGATTTTTTTCGGCCATTTTACCCTTCTTCTTCAAAGGTCTTCTGTACAGATAAATTATAACAGATTAGACAAATATCCAGATAACAGGTCTTAACAAGTAAGGGCCCCTAGATTTTCTGTTCCTATGAGCTTCTTACAGTCCAAAATTCGATGACTTATTTGAATCAAGAGAACACCATACTTTCCAGAAGCCAACTGGACAAAGTGTATGCGATTACTCCTTAACCAACTGTGCCCGGGGCAGAGTTTGAATTAGAAGATTTAGCAGCTTCAATCGTAGCATAGAGGAGGACTGGCAGTTGAATTACATCAGTATAGCTAACCCGAACTTTACTCATACTTTCTCTCTTAAAAGTAATATGTTTTTGATTGCCATTTTGTTACTATTGGCCTTTACCTTTTAAAAGACAAGTTTCTATTCTCTCAGTTCAAATGAAAATCAACAGATAGCAACAGAAGCGCGGTAAAACTCAGAATGTTTTTAAACTGAATCTTATTTGCTTTTCTGAAACTTGTCGCTTTTTAATAGCTCTTGACGGAGCTAAAGCAGTAACTAAAAATTATTATTGTTAGTTTTTAGTTAGATTCTCTGACGAACACCACATTTTATTTTATTCTAAATTAGTAACTTTTAAAACCTTTAACTTTTCTTTTTTATGATTTAGTAGCCAGACGCATGGTGTACCAAATGTCTTCGTTTCAAAAAATACTTTAAATGATAAATAGAATTTTTCTTATATTCTTGCAGTGAGGTATAGATATAAGAGTTTCCAGACATTTTTTTTTAAAATACTAATCAGACATTCATGTAGTGAAGGATTCAAATATAAAATTGCTTTCAGGAATTATTAAAATAGGTTGAATTTTAAATAGTTTTGAAGTGCACACAATCAAAGAAACACTATGAGCAATTATTCAATATATATATAAGAAAGAGAGGGTGCCACAGTACCAGACGGCTACAGACGAGGGTCGCATAGTTAGGATGTATCTTATAGACAGGGTTCGTTACCCGGTCTGGGCCTTGGATTTATTTGAAGAGTTAAATGAGAAAAGCAATAAATTACGTTAGCCATTCACCACAGTTCCTGACGCCCTTTCCATAGTTAGAAAAAAAGCTGTCCTGAAAGAACAGCAATGTATTGATTATAACAGGAACGGCAATAGAGCCTATATGTAAATAACATTAAGAAAAACTTGTTCATTTATATCCCATCTCACTATGGACAAATTGCCAGATTAGAGAATGTATGATCCTCATTAGTAGTCACTTCTTTTAATTTAATTAGGTTTTCTTACTTTTTAATGGAACCAAATAAATCGTCGTACCTTGTATCATAACGGAAGTCATGGGGAAACCTGTGCACTTCAATACAATGGCTTCTTCTATCTTGAGCATTATTACTGACAGCATCACATGACTCTACAAAACATTTGTACTGAAAAAAAAAGAGCACTTTAATCACAATTATTAAGTGTTTTCATTCATACCCAAGTTAATAACTAAGTTAAATACCAACCTGGGTTTTAATCTTATCTGATTTGAAATTTTATTTAGCTTCTTTCACTATTAGGATAAAAGAAATTAATAATAATTACAAAATATTACCATTGGTTTTCTTTCTGCTGCTGCTTTGAAAAATGAATCATGCGTTTCAGAAACATGAAGATCTAGAAGATGTGGTGAGGGTAAATGTTTCTTACAATATGAACAGCTGTATCGGTGACAAGAATTATAATGAAGCTCATATTTTAAAACTGTATCAAATTCTTGGCAACAGTTGGCGATTTCACATTTGAATGTTTCATATCTGTAAATAAATAAAAAAGAGATTTAAAACATACCTTGCACAGGTGAAGAAGATATTGCTGTTTTATAAATGAGAAATACGTCAATCTCATGAGTTAAATCATCTTTTGTAAAAAAAACAAACAAAAAAGTAATAACTATGATTCTGAATAAAATGTCATTAAGCATTAGCATTTTAAAAGTTAATTTCCCATTAAATAAATAAATGTGATAAACTAGATTTTTGTTGGTTAAAATAAATTGGCAGTCATGTTTCAAAGTAAAAGTCTCTTCTGTAATACTTTGCAAGTAAATATTAAAACCAATATTCTGAAAGAAATAGGTCTGCAAGATTTAAAAAAGGAATAAATTAAAGTAAAAAGAGAAAAGACTCTAAACAAATAGCTATCAACTATCAATTACCAAGCCATATAAACGGTTTAGGAGTCTTAAAAAATTCAATTTTCATAATACCAGAGTTCGTACAAATGTCATTTCGAAGATGGCCTTAGTTGGATAAAGTCTGCTATGATATCTCGACTGAGAAAGATATCGTGTACCCTAAAATGTAGCGAAAATAGGTGCGCATTTCAAAGGAATATTTAGCAGTAAAGATCCTTTGGAACTAAGGTAACCGAACGGTTAGAGGCAAGACCTGTAAAGCTAATATGTATTGTGGTAGTTGGTTCGATTACCGGTTAATGGTTAATAAAAGAAATTTACAGTAAAGTGTGTTTGCTAGTCGCCTCCGTCCAAGACACCTAATTGGTAGTTGAACGTAAAGCCCACCTGAAAAAATATGCATTACTTTTACTTACTTTACCTTCTTTGGAGCAAAAACTTATTCAAATTAATTATCAAACAGACGCGGGCGTGCTTCTTTAATTAACCAAGATAATATATTTAATTAGATGTTTTGTCTTTTATTGCTAATCTAAATAAAACTACATCTAAACTATTCAAATACTAAATACTTACTGCTGGTGACAGAAGTCTTCCTCATCTTCATCTACTATACCTCTTCTTGAATACACGCGGCATATTCGATTACCTTCATCGAAAAAAGTATCATTTATATGTTGCACTTCAGCTGCATAATTTGTTAATTTATCAAGTAGATCTGCCATGTTAATTGAGCACTTGATATATCTACTTTCAACCTGAAAAAAAAAATTAGTCTACATTTACTATACGAAATAATACTATATTATCTTTTATTATAATAAAATAAAAGATCGAAAAATCTGATACGGACATTAATTCGAATATCTATAACCGCAATTCACGTAATAAAAGTTTATGGAAACTCAAAATTTGTGCCAAAAATTAGCATTTTATAAAATAATTTATTCAGCACAAGAGCAGTTCCATTGAACCAAATCTCTCAATTTTGAATTTTACAAATAATTCCTGTAAATAATGTACAATAGTGCTACTGCTCAATAAACTGAAATGATAATTTAAAGGAAAGCTTAACCATATCTTTCCACCAGAACTGTTTTAAGAAACATTATTCTTAAAGTTATAGATCAAAATGTATGAAACGAGCAAAAAAACAACGAAAAAAAAGAAGAATAATCGATTCGGAAAAAATGACACTTCCAGTTGGTTGACTTTGTTCGAAAGCTTATCTCCAGGTCACTTTGTAGCCCAAATAGAAGCAACAAATTGGAAGTATGTGAAATTTTCCGCTTTGAGTTGTGCTAACCACTAACATTCATAGGTGCACTGGTAGTACAGAAAGAAAGAGAAATTAAAGCGCCTTACTACGATATACGTCCTGTAATTGTCCTCAGAAAAGTATTTAAAATAAATCAATGTTTTATATAGTTCATCTGATACGAAAGTTTCTGTAGTTATGTTTTGATAAAGCTAAAAATACAAATACTAAAAAATCACTTTTGATGAGGAATCTATTGAACAAGAAATTCATAAGTTGGAAAGACGAAAGATTATTTTATTTTTTAAACACCAATAAGATTCTGAAAAGTGAATCTAACACTACTTTTATTAAAAGCATTGCTTTCAAGAACAATCTTCTCAGTACAAGGTTATCAACTTATAAATACTTACAATCAGTTGCTCTACATCTGCAGTTGAAAAGATTAGAGCTTAAAATGAAAAGGCATTGATGTTCTCACCTCAGAAACAGACTTACCACTCATAGTAGTAGTAGAAGTATAAAAACGTTTCAGCGATTCCACTTAAACAATTTTAATCTGTGCCTGGTAAAATGCATCATTGCAATGGATGAACACGACCTAGGTATTGTTTTTTGGTGATTCTAGGATTAATTTAAAATATCTACAAAATATTCTGCCCTTACTGTACTTTCAACATAATATCAGAATACATAATTACTTATTTAGTTCCCACCTCAACTATCTTGCGGTTTAGAGGTAATCTTTAATTAATAATAAAACCATCTCTCACAAAAGTGCATTATCCCTGGTTCGACTTCTTATTCATTTTCTTAAAGTTTCCTCAATGGAAAAGTAGGTATCTCTGATTACCGCTATCTTATGGTTTTTCTAATTTGTTTTTCTTACTCCTAGAGTAGTGCAGACCGTTCAGATTTTCTATTTTGAGTTTTTACACTCGTTTTGAGGTTCCCTGATCCAGAAAAAAAAAAAAAAAATGGATTTTACGAATTGATCTGCAATTAGGTGCGATTTAAAAAAATCGTGGGAAGTTCATATGTTAAACTTCGACTCGTTGCTCCTCAATTGCCCTACTATAAATATTTGATTTAATAGTTCGACACAGAAAAAACTGAGGTTCCACGTTAACCAAGAGGTTAGAGGTGAGGCCTGCAATGCTAAGTTGTATTGTGGTTTTACTGGGTTCGATTCCCAGTCTAGGTCTTACATTTTATTTGTTTGTTAACATATGAATTTATTAGTAAAACATGTTTGCTAGTCGCCTCCATCTACGATGCCTAATTTGGTAGCTGGACGTTCAGCCTGCATGAAAAAAAGGCATATCTTTACTTTTTATTTTTCACAAGCAACCTATTTCAGTAAGAACTACCAAGTTATACAAACCATTCTAACTACAAACTATTGACATGCGACTAATCAAATAAATAGGGCAAAATACCTTTCAATTTTACAATATTTTATAATGCAGCAGACACATTATTACTTTAAAATGTTTTTTGCAATAATTTTGTTGTTGGTAATTATTCTGGTGCATTGTAATTAAGGAGCGCTATTTTACAATTAATATACGATATATTGACAGTATTTAAAGAACTGTTCCAGTTTTAAGTTCATAGACTAATATCAATTTTTCTGGTAATTTAATTTTTGATCTCATAAAATTTATTAAAAACTTCTAAATAGAATTATTCATGGAACTACAAAACTTATATTACGACCACTATTACTTACCTTGGAGTTAAGGAATGTGCAGATGACACAGAATAACCATTATAAATCCATTATTATCCTTTTTTTATTATAATTTCAAAGGAGCGCGCAACTTTAAGTTCTTTAGCACCTATGTAATTTTGAGTTGTGTAATCTACTTTACTTTATTATTTATCATAAAATTTTAATGCCCGCCTCATATGCTTCCCAAATTATCTGAAATAAACTATTTTCTTCTAGTATTAAGAGAAAATGAAGAAGGAAGTTTATGGTACAGTATAATGAAATCGAGATGTAATAAATTAAAAATATGAGAATTAAGGCAAAATCGAAGCCTCACCAAAAGATTTTAATTACTAAGTCTTATTGCAATAAATATCGAAACAAATCGGTTAGTATATGGGCATATAGCTTTATGCTCCTTAATAACAATGCACCAGAATTATTACAAATAATGAGAGATTCCAGTACGTGATTCACTTGTTAAAAGTAGACTATTTTTTAATGAAAAGAAATTGCTATGGGGATTTTTAAATTTTAATTTGTCTGTTGCTTTATAAAATATATTGAAATCTGTAGGTCATAAGTTTACCTTACGAGTTGCAAGTAAAGTTTTGTATTTCAAACATTGAATGTAACGTAAGGAAAATTGCGGGAAATTAAATAATTAATTTGTATTTTTGCACGCTCACTTTATTATATTTTAAAATATCGATTATCAATTGTAAAAATGCTTAAATTACATTTCTTGAATTTAGTTTTAATACTATTTAGGCATAAACTCAATACTCAAATTGACCGATGGATTATTATTTCAGAAAAAAACTTTATATATCACCTTTATACATTTATTCACATCTGTACAATAGTTTTGTAAAGCTTCGAATTCTATACAATTAATTTAGAAACCCATTAGAAAACCTTGTGCGGCTTATAAATCTAATAAAATATACAATTTATTAAAAATAAATATTTTATATATATCTATAGTTCTTTTTTAATGAACCTTAAAAGATCTTCTCTTGTTAAAACTTAAATAATAAATAGTAACAGCAGACAGTTGAAAGCTGCAATGATGTCAGACTTAGCTCTCCTTCAATAAACTATTTGTACTAAAGTTAAAATAGGATTGTAATCCCTGAGATATTTGCATTAATTTAAGGGTAAGTATCTCTTCAACATTTTTTTTTAAGCACCACAGAAGGTGTTTTATATTATAAAGTCCACATAGCCAATCAGCGGAGGCTTGAAACGACTTGAGAAGGTACAATGATGGTGCCAATTAGGTTGAAGTCCATATTTACAATTTCTAATAGCAATTGTACCCTTTTCTCGCATATAAAATTAAATTATATTCCTATTGATTGCGTATCAAGATGTAATGGTGTAAAAGCTGAATGTTTGATAGGTTCTGTCTTATAAAGCATACATCTTAATTTCGCTGTTTCATCAGTAAGCGCGGCTATTTGATACTTTAATTTTAGATTTTCCTGTTCAAGAAAAGCCGCTCGTATAGCAATTTCATCTTCTTTAGCTCTTCTAGCATCTCTGGAACGTTTTGCAGCTTCATTATTCTTTCTTCGCCTTTCCCAATAGGCGGCATCTTTATCATCAGCCGAATCAGCACCACTGGACGTTGGGTGTTGAGGACTTGGCGCTCTCTTCTTCAGCGGTGGTTGCCCTTGATGAATATTGTTATTGTTATGGTTAACCGAGATTGACTTTTGATTTCTAACCTGTGAAAGCATCTGTTGTCTGAATTGTAAATAAGCTTCATTTTGTCCATCGGCCAAGAATACTGGATCTTTTGGATACGCTTTAAATGGTCGGGTTCCTTGTGGTGTGTTCGCCGCTTGTAATACTCTTTGGGTAATAGCTAAGGTTGGTGAAACCAGCGCGATTGGCGGTGAAGGTGGCGAACTTTCCATTTCTTCTCTAATTGGACTGGATGAACACCAGGATCTTGAACAATCTTCTTCACTTTCTTGGGTTGTCGATCTGACACTGCTACTGGTTGTTCTCAAATCTAACACACCTGTGAAGCCTGTGGTGTAGTCTATAGGTTCATGGTGACGCTCAGGCATCAGTCCCAACATGTTGGTACTTGTAAAACTGGAAATAAAGATGGTTCTCAGTTAAGTTTGATAAATTTAGAGAAATATTCTTTAATTAAGAATAATTAAAAAAAAGATAAGAAAAGACAATAAACTATGTCAACAAAGACGTTAAAATTTAATACAATTACTGACTTCTGAACAATAAAAATTAAACTGGCAATTATTTATTCTATAATTTCTGTCAATATCCTAATTATTCGATTTAATAAATAGTATTTCCAACTTAAAACAGACAATGGGATTTGCTAAAAACTTGGACTGCAATAATAAAACAGTAGAAGGGCAAAATTATTGAGATAATTTCGCAATAAATAATTAAGCCGTTCACTGCACAACACGATTAACTCCATAAAACAAAAAAATGGAGAAATGCGATGAAATAATGTCTTTTACAATTCCCTTTATAATATAAATTCAAATAAATTTACGGTTATCTGCTACAGAATTTGAGTTGAATTATTGCTATGATATACTTTATGGTAGAGCACGGAGTTAATCAAAATGAATTATTTATAATTCTGTAATAAATTATTATTCAATGGCCAAAAACTCTTTTTCCGTTTAATGGCGTAATCTTCTATTATTTGGGAAATTTATTATAAATATAAAAGGCTATAGCTGAACTATGTGCGTTGACACTTTTAAGATATTTCAAAAAGTGGAGTTAATCAAACTGAGTTTTTGATTTAACTTTATTTAAACATACAATGCGGGATAAATACACTTCTTCTGTCAAGTAGCAGAAAAACAAATAATATAATCTTTTTAAAAAAACACGATCCATGTAACTCTAATACTGCCTGAATCATGAAGTTTTAAGGCAATTGAGCTCGAAATTTTGCCACGCCAATTCTTAAAGCTTAGGGTAACATAATGGATACGGTTAAGATCCAATATTTTCCTTTACACCCTAGCAAAGTAAGCTCATGAATCATGGTATCACTATAATTCCCTGTAAACACAAAATTTTCAAACTCAAAATATTTAAAAAAGACTAGATAGTATCAGCAGATATACTTAAGGAGTTGAAACTAAGGTAACAAGCTAGGCCGCAATTTTTGCCTAGTCGTTATCTTAAACAAAAGCTAACACATAGATTGCACACATAGATTCTGGACTGCGGATGTTAGGTTCTTTTCGCCAATGCTACAGGGAAAAAATTTATTTAAACAAAACTGCTTTGAAAGGTTAGTGCAACGCTGTTTCGGCAGTATTTTTGTATTCCACTGATTAACGCAAACAATCATATAGTTGATGACAAAATCTCAAATACTTCAAATTGCTGAATACTGAGGAGAAATCGGATAAACATTGATTTGTGTGGATATTGACAGCTTGTGGACATCATAATCAAATGAATCGACACAGATATCCAACTTCGAAATTTGAACTAACAGTGAGACCCAAATATTTAAACATAGAACATTTTCTATTGATTACATTCTGAAGAAAAAATTTTTAACTCTCCTCAAAAGAAGATAATAAAATTGTTTTAAATAATAGATTCTTTTACAGACTGCTTTGGAAATTAGGCATTATTGGAACCTTTACCACAAATCGAACTGAGCATTTCAAAAAAATAAGAATTCTATCAAATAAACTGTCAATGTTACAAGTGAATAATGAAAACAATTACAGAAATAAATGGTTTCCATCAACACACAAGAATTGACTTCACTAATTGTAGGCTGATCTTACCAACTGGTCAATATTTTTAAAGCTTAAAACTAAAACCACCAAAAGACTTTAATAATAAATAAACCAATAAATCTGATTCACACATACATATTATGATAAAACAATAAATTAATCCATACTCGAAGTAATATAATTTAAAAACTAATTTCGTCAACTCTCAATACAAATGGTACATACTCAACAGCCATGATGTGTTCTTGAGCTGAATCACTGTTAAACTAATGAACAAAACCCAGGTGTATAGAGACTGTGTGAGAGATATGTTTCCTACCCTCTTTGAGGGGGTGTTATGTTTTAGAGTGGGGGTGGTAACAATTTTTTTTTTAATGAACAAAAAATCTTCTAACCTAAAAAAAAAAGATCGGCACTTGTAACGGTACAGGTCCGCAGGGAGAGATAGAGTGAGTGGTACTTGTTGCATCATGCCAGTCCGTCTATTATATGTTGGAGGGTGGACTACCTGCCATCCAATACACAAGGCAAACGATATTTTACCGCTATGCCTAAGAAGAATTCAGAAAAGATTATCCTTCTTCCTTTTTAGTCGATGGTGCACACCCATCCCCACACCCTTGGGTACAATATTGAAGGCCAGAACATGTGCACTTTGCACTTATTTCCTGGTTTTGCAAGAGTAACAGTTGCATTTGAAGTAGCTGTACTTTTTATTGCTTCTTAAAGAACCTGAATTCACAAAAAAAAAAAAAAAAAAACACTCGGCACCGTTATGACCGACTTTGTTGAATCTGCCTTAGAAGAAAACTTGCGACATATTTACCGTTATACCGCATTTGAAGGTTTTTCTTTTTTATTGGCTACAGTTTTTAAGAAATGCCGCAATATCTATTGCCCATTTTGGCACGTTCTTCTACCAAGGTTACTGTTTAAGATAAATGTTGTACAATATTGTGAATATGGAATAGATACATTTAAATGGCATTCAACAAGAAAAAACTTTAATTTAAAACTACGAACTTCTAAGCATAAATTATACAATGGAACCCCTTTTTATTTCAATCTATTGGTGTTTCCAACTTACTTACTGAATCTACAAGGAACAAAACAAGGAATCTAATTTTGCAATCATTGTCAATATTTAGCGAATGATTTAATTTGGTTTCACCCTAGGTAAATATAAAAATCTTCTCCCAAGTCTATTTTTGTAAAACCATCTTTACCATGTTAGGTTAGGGCAATAAATGCGTTGATTGTGCCATTAATGGCCCTTATTATGCACTAATTTATATTTGATTATTAGTATATCAACATCGCCCTTTACTTAAATTAACAAATTATGCGTTACACCAATTAAAACTAAGTAAATTTTATAGTAGAACGTCTCAAAGGAAATTTAAATTAAAATTTGGTACACAGTCAAAAGACACCTCAGCCACAATATCTGGTAATGCAATTTTTGGTAAGCCCTAGTGGCCAAAATAAAAAGAACTAATTGATCACAAGGGGAATTTTGGGGGCATCAAAAAAAAAAAAATTAATTTTACGACTTATAAAAATGTATTTTCAAGCTTTACCTTTTATTGAATTTTTATGATAATAAGAAAACATAATAATCCAATAAATTTTTTTTTATAAAAGCAAAGAGAATCAAATTTCATTTGCGCTTTATTTCTATAAATATCTTTTAATTAAACAAAGAGAATGATAGGAATGATTCTCTTTGAGAAGCACAGCAAGAATTAGATAAGTGAATTTACTGCAGTTCAATATTCTTTATTTGCAATCACTCCGCTAAAATAAAACTTGAAATATAACTTCAAAAAATTCCTCAGAATCTAAATAAAATTAGTGTTTTTGGTTTTTAATAAAAATTTTTCACTCATATGATAATAAAATTCAAAATTAAAAGTAAAATATTCATAAACCATTAATAATAAAATTTTGAAAAATAACGATCATTGCAAGTGGTGCGATAACTACAATATTCTACCTGAAGAACAGATGGGCTTTCGCAGCGGAAGGGGTTGCGCGGATGCGGTGTTTTCTGTTAATACTGCTATTAACATTCAACTTAGGCTCAAAAGAAGGAGAGTATTCGGCCTTTTTGTAGACTTCAAAAGAGCGTTTGACTCTGTGAACCACGCCAAATTGTGGTTTAAATTATCTCAAATTGGTGTTAGCGCTAGGCTGGTTGCATTTCTTAGGAGTATGTATGATAGAGCCTCTTTTGTAATTTCGGATGATGCCTCTCTCTCTAATGAGATGGGTGTTACTCAGGGGGTGCTACAGGGCGAGATATTGAGTCCACCACTGTTTTCGCTCTTTTCAGCCGACATTGTAGATTATTTCGTTGATCATGGTGCTCGAGGTGTAAATGTCAGCTCACACAAAGATCTTATAATGGTCCTTTATGCAGATGACCTGTGTATATTGTCTTCTTCTTGGCTAGAAATGCAGACTAATCTCAGAATCTTAGAAAGTTACTGTAATGAGAATTCTCTTTCTGTAAATACCAAGAAAACTGAGCTGGTTCCCTTTCATAAAGGTGGAAGACTTCCGAAATTTCCCAAGTTTTATTATGGTCGGGAGAGTATATCTGTAGAGAGCTCTTTTGTATACTTGGGTGTCCCACTCTATGCTTCTGGCAAATTCTCTCAGGCTGGTAGTGGTTTTTACAGAAAAGTATTGCAGCCAACTCTGTGGTCTACAGATTATTAAGTACCAGTAAATCAGATGTTTGGAGCACCAAATGCTATCTGTATAAATCTCTCTCTGAGAGTGTTTTGCTATATAGTGCCGAAATTTGGGGCTCTCAGTGTTTGGATATCCTCGAAAGGAGCCAAATCTTGTTCTTTAAATCCCTTCTACAGCTTTCCCCCAGTACTCCAAACTCGTACATAAGACTTGAAACAGGAAGGGTGCATGTAAAATACAATGTTTTCAAGAGAATGTTGAAATGGTGGGAAAAATTGCTACTCATGCCGGATAGCTGCATTCCTAGAATTTGCTAGCTGAGATTGCATCAACTAGCTAATTTCTCTTCAATACCTTTCAATTGGGTATCTGAATTTAAATCGTTTTTTTTATCTCATTGGAGCTGAGGATGTGTAGCTTAAGCAAGATGTTTCTTTTCTGCGAAAAAGCAGATGTGATGTACTTGCCAAGCTGAAAAACTACTTATCTTCAATTGATGTTGACCTTGTTTTAAATAGTCGATATAATTTATATTATAGAAATATTAGCTCCTTTGGATCTGGAGAAAGTTATCTCAATTTGAAGTGCCATATCAACAAATTAAGGTTGATGGCTCAGATAAGACTGGCTTGTAAAAAGTGCTCTAAGGTATCATGTGGTGATATGCGCTATAAATTTTCTCCAGAGAGTTACTGTCTGCTTTGTGATTCACAACAGTTCGATACATTGTCTCATTTCTTTTTAGATTGATCAGAACTTAATCACCTTAGAACTAAATACATTTCCAGTTTCATAAATGATTCTATGTCTGTAACTGAAAAAATTGAAAATTTATTGAACACTTTGGCCTTAAGTAAAATGAATAACCTCTTCTTGTTTACAGTGAATGGTCTCAAACTTAAGTGTTAATATGTTTTTTGTGCGTGTATATAATGTCATTTAACATATACTTGTGTACATGTATAAATTTACTTTTTCCTTTTTTAGGCGGTTTATGTATTTTTTTTGTGGCTTTGAGTTTTCATCTTTTCCTCCCCGTTTCATATCTATTTTCTAAGTTCATGAATATTATTATGTTTTCATTTTTGTGCAATTTCTTTTATTATTATTATTTTGTTTGTTTATTTATTTCCAAATTAATCAAATCTACTTAATTTCGATTTTATTAGATATCAAGTGTCCTACTTTTGTTTGTATTTTCTGTATTTTTTAAGCAGTTACTTTAATTTTGTATGTTTTATTATTATATTGTACATGCGCTGTTTGCATTCCATTATCTATTTGCTTGTAAAGTGTAAACTTAAAAAGCAATAAATATTATTATTATAAAAATAACGATCATTCCATTCTAAACAGTAGCATTTCAAACTAATCTATAATCTTCTAAATAAAAATCTAACCATGCCCTAGAAGATATCTCTTGTTAGAGGGGTCTCCCTTAAGAAACACATTTCTCTGCAAAAGTACATAAGCAAAAAAACAAGAATTCTCCGCTAAATTTACAAGAATACCTTTAGGGCTGTTTTTGAGTTATTAGTACTGAAAAAAAAAAAACTCAGTAAATTTGTGATTGGCTGATTTTTTAATTCAGGCAACTGGAAGTATTTTGAATGTTCCAATTTTTCGATATCGGAATCCCGAACGGAAATAAACTTTTCACGGTTTCTTGAAACAGAAATAGTGTCACCATATTTTTCTTATAAGTTCAAGATTTCTGTTTTTTATTTTTATTTATTTTAATTGGAGGATTCATTTTGGGGCTGAGTGGTAATCGAAGAATCAATGACCTTCTACAACAATGCAACTCTATGCGAACGCCAAAGTTATAGAAATTGAGAAAAAATTCATAATACTGGGAGAGATTTACTTTGTCCACAATAACTATTTTTTTTTAAGCAATTTTTTTTGACAAAATAATCAAATAATTTGTCAAGTTTTCTTAAAATATTTTGACAAAGAATGTAAAACCCGTTTGACCTAAATTGAAGACCCTATTTTTTTTTGGCTAAGTAATATGTGAAAGTACATGACACCGCCTTTGATTTACTCGAGAAGGGGGGAAAAAATAAGCAGAAATAAAGAAGTACGTTTTCAGACCAAAGGACATTTTAACTTGAGACAACCTCGGGAGGGGTCATTAAATAATAAACTCTAAAAAAGAGAAATTTGTAAAAAAAAAAAAGGCGACATTTTTGCAAAACTCAGGCGTAACCTTCGATTTCCCCATAGAAATCACTAGAGTACAGATACATAACGGGACCCTTCTTGTGACGTAGTATTGTGTTTTTTGGGCCGCCCTTTACAAGAGACACAAATTGACACAAAAAAAAAAAAAGAGATAAAGAAGTCACCCTGCCTTTTCCAAAAGTGTCCTTCACCTTTTAACTGTTTACTAATTAGTTAATAGGATCTAATTTATATTTAAGTTGTGATTGATGTATAACATTCTGTAGAGTGGTTGAACTCATTTTAATTACATATCATTAAGGCTTTTAGTTTTAAGTAACATTTTCCTAGGTTTTTATTGATTCATTTCCATTATTCCAGTCAATAAAATAAGATACGAAAAGTTTTCACAAAAATTACCTTCAACAAAAATAACTTTTTTAAATCCATCAAACCTAGATTATTAAAGTGGGAATCTCTTATTGGCAAAAAGCAAATTTATCATGGCAGACAAAACAAAACAAAACAAACGGCACGTTACCTAATAGTTGAACTTATCCTCTCCTAGATAAAATAAATAAATAAGCGAATGTTTCGGGAAACAATTTACAAATAAATTTATAAAATCAACATGAATGGAATAACAATAAGTAGAAGCCAGTCAGAAAAAAAAATTATTTAGTAAAAGGGCCAACAATTGCGGTCGGGGCAGATTTTGGCCCTAGTGCTCATTTATCAGGCCCTATTGTACCAATAATTCGAAATTCTGGCAATTTTCCCTTTATGAATAATGCTGGAAACACACTGAAATTGAAACAAAACATTTTACTGGATTACAAAGACCTCTAAATGGGTGTTTCCGGAGCCAGAACTCAAAATGGATTCCCTAGTAGAGAAAAAAGTAAATGATCGGTGGAAGAGAGTAATAATGCAAAGTAAATATGTAAATTTAGGACAAACAGTTCTGATTAAATTAATAAAATATTGGTTATTCTTAAAGTAATATAAAACTATAAAATCTCCTCTTACCACAAGAGTTAAATCTCTATAAACCTTAACTCGCTAATAGAAATGTCAACAACAGTTAGAACCACCAAAACACAATATCAACACTGCCAGTAAACAGTAATAAAAAGAAAGAGTCCTCCTTTAATTATTTATATGTAAACATTAAACTATTTATTATCTGTAGAGATTATGTGGTACATAATTACAATTGATTACAAATTATGGCCCATATTAGTTAAAAGGAGGAAATGGATACGGGTGAGTGTCATATTGGTCTGTGTCGTCATTGAAACCGTAGACTCTGTTGACTGTGGGAGGAGGGGGGGAGAGATTATCATGCTCAACATCAGCTCCTTCCTATTTACGTGAGTTTAAAAGGAAAACAAAGTTTATACAGTTGGTAATCATGTTTCTCTTTCGGCTTACAGTTAATATTTTAAGAGATAATTTAGGAAAAGTAAGGGGACTCTCAATTACAGTTTAATTACCCAATTTGATGGATGGCATTCAAGTCAGATTTCTCTCAAAAATAAATAAACATTTCTCTGAAACGATAACCTATTCTCTTTTCGAGAACTGCCCTAAAACGTATTGTTCTAGAATAATTATTCAAATAAAAGTCATATATCTGTGTAAATTTAATCTATGAATGAATTTTTAGAGAACAATTTCGAGACATACCCCAAAAAAGTGGAAAATCCAATCAGTGAAATCCTACTTTCAATTGAAGAATTTTCTTTTAAGCTCCTCTCTCTGTGTGTGTCCTCAAATCGAATTTCCCAAGAAAATTGCTTCAAACAATATCCTCTAGTACTAGAAGTGATCTGTGCAATCTCTGTTCACATTGTATGAATGCTCTAAGTCGGGGATGCACTCAGGTACGAACAGAAATGAAAAGCAGTTTTTACCTATTATGAACCCCGAATTAGGGAGTTGCAGTATTCTAAATAGTACCAAAAAGTCATTTTTTAGTAGCTTAGTACTATATGCCACCGAGACTTGGACCTTGAATAATCTTCTTACCACCGAGATGGATTGCTGGAGAAAGGAAGCACGAATATCAAAAGCTTGAAAGAGTAAGAAACGAAAAAATAAAAAAATAAAATGAACAATTCGAAAAATGAACAGCAGAAGGTAGAAGGAAAAGAGAGTTAGATGGTACGGCCAAATAGAAAGAATGGATGATGGGAGAATGGCTAAGGAGTTCCTAGACTGGGAAGCTGAAGGAAGAAGAACAAAGAGCAGACCCAAGGAAACGTGGATAGAGAACGTCCGAGAAAGCCTCCACTGTTGCGCAATGAGAGAAGAGGATACCCGGGACAGATCCAGTGGGAAGCTGAAAATAAAGAAATATTTGGTTACGGAAGACCTACTTATTAAGGAACTCTTCAGAAAAAAAAGTAGCTTTTACCTACAGTTCCCCGTCCAGGGCTCCCCCTGAAATCAATTTATACGGCAAATATGGTAAAAATTACAATTAAGTCGCAAAAAAATAAATAAAAAATGCAGCACCATCCAAAGATTTGGAACCATGGTGAAAAATCCTACAAATACTATTTAAAATTCACTAAAATTTATGAGGTTTTTCAAAAAAATATTCAAAATGAAAGCACAGTTTTAAAAAATTTAACCCTAAGCAATAAATATTCTTATAGTAAAATGGAAAGGGATTAGCACAGTAATTATTCTCACATGCAGGATATTGGGTTTAGACCCTTTTTCCGCTCAGATATTTCTCAAAAAATAGGGACAAAAAGTTTGAAATAGTGGAAACTTAATTTAATATCGTAGTTCGTAGGACAGTACACTTATATCATGAAATGAATCTACATTTGCTGAACACAATTGAAAAATCATTCAACTATTCGATAAATTTTTTTCTTACATATTAATCTACTGAAATAATTTAATTTTAAAAGCAAAAACTCAAGATTGTTCAATTAATCTTTAATTGCCAGTAAAATTTTTAAAATTCACATCTTAGAAGTTTAAAGTTACCCTTAGGTGATACCTAATGGTAAAAAAAAATGAAAATGAATTAATTAATACTTACTCTTTAGTCAATCAATGATGAAAATGTTGTCAAAGTAGTGTAAAAGCAGGACGTCAAGAAATTCTCGTCACTTTAGTTACGAAGAAAGCACAACAGATGACGACGTGTTACCTTCACAAACAGTATTCCACTAATGATATATGGAATTCTGTTTATTACGTTTTCCACACTGCTGTACATATACAAACTTACAATTTAGTGGGGTAACTTCTCCACACTCTTTACCCAGCCAGAGTGGCCAACCCTTTCACTTTGGCTGTAAAACCAATAGCAATAGAAAGGGGCATTTATTGTAGTAGGGAGGTTGAGGGAAAACGCTGGTTGGTTGACTAGTAAGTGTAGAGGTACCCGCCCACTTCTCTTGGTGATTTTTTTTATAACTTTGATGAAAGCTCCACCTAAACTTTATATAACTTGAATGCTGTGCAGGTCTGTAGGAGAGGTAGTGACAAAAAAAGTAGGATTTGAGATAAGAAGTGAAATGACAGTAACTAAGATGCGCTATGATTAGGTAGGTGCTTATCTATTTTTGGCTTTATAAAAAATCCTTAATATTTCATTATGTCTTCAGAGAGTCGATATAATAATGCAGAGAATATTGCCTAACTATCAATATTACCAACAACTAAGAAACCACTGAATAAAATATACTTAAGAAAGCGAGAGAAATTCTTCTTAACCATGACGGAACAATGGTTCCAAGTAGATGTTACCAATTTTCAGAAACTAAATCAATATTACTAACAAGTAGTGGATAACTGACTAACAACTGAAAAACTGCGCAGCATCATGCGGAGAATTACAGCTTCGGTTGTTTAGTAGGAAGATTATCTGATCAAATGAATTGGCTGTAAGACAAATCCACTGCGACATTAGGTTAGGCAGATACTGAGATACGCATGTCCGTGAAAGACTAGATTATAAATGCTACTTAAATAGTAGTACTTCGGGATGAAAAAATAGTATATTATTAATAATAAAATAAATAAATAAGTCAATTAGAAAATATATTAAGCTTTCAGAGTGTATTATAAGAAAATACAGCAATGAAGTTGATCAATTACCTAGTTACTTTAAATAGTTAAATTCAATTTGTTTTTTCTAATTCTATTTGATGGCCCATATTTCAGAAACCGTGATCAAATAGCAAAGAAAATGCAATCGTGTATTAATAATAAATAACCTATCGTACATTATAACCTCCAAAAAAAACATTTAATAACAGTGGAAAAGTGGCAGACACCCAAGTATGGCTTGAATAACTCTACCAAAACGATACACCACCGCGACAAGAACAATGCAACGATGCATAGCACTGAGCACCATTTCATTAGTTTAGTTACGTTACAGATACCGTCAATGAACAGTCATATGTCATTCGCGACATAGGTGTCACAATATGGGCTTATAGCCTTAAAGGTCTTCTATCGGTGAAAGGATGTGCGAAATTGTGTGGGGTGCCAGAAGAAATTCCATAGAACCCTGGGGAAATAGCTTTTCTATTTCACCTAACGTTTAGACTTCTAAGATGTGCTGATTTAAAGAACTCTCACCATAAAAATACCGCAATAGAGATCCCGAGGACGAAATTAAAAAAATCCCGGGCTTGTTCATAATTTTCTATAAAAATTAAGATATCTTTGTTTATGAAATTCTAGTATTTCAAATAACTTGTATGTAAAGCTTTAAAGTAACTATTATTGTAACTTACCTATTCTTTTCGAAAATGTTTCTAATAAAACTATTTTAACGAAACTAAAAATAATCCCTTCTTTGTGAATGATGAATTTAAAAATGTTATAATCCCAAGAGGTAAAAATTGTGTTCTTGTGAAAATTCCACTCTCATTTTTGTTTCATTATTTCTTGAGAATACACCTCTCTCTGTATAAAAGAACAGAATTATGGTCATTTATAAGTTCTAAAATAGTTTAGGCATTGCAAAAATACCTGAGGCCACGTTTTTAATAAGAATGATAGTCCAATTGTTTAATTGCAAAAATATGTTGCTTACCTGAACCCGATATAGTTCAGTAAAAAGAAACTTCCCTCTAATGTTCAATTTTGCATTTTTTTGGCAATTGTTTCTATAATTTTGAAGATAAATGCTCTAAAACAAAAATGCTACCAACAGATTAGGTTCAGTTATACAATACTGAATTAAATTGAGGTTTAGAAAACTTTAAACATTAAAATTCAATTGGGAATAACTAAGAAAAGTTATAAATTAATTTTTGTAATTATTTCATTAAATTGACAATTACTGTACTTACATTATTTCCATAAATGTCGGTGGTAAGTAATCTAGCTTTTAATCATGTTTACTATTACACTAGTAAGTTTTAAGTAAGTTATCTATAAGTTTTTGTGCAATTTGCTTCATTTTAGGAGGAGTATTTTCAGAAAAGTTTTAGTATTTCTTTCATAGTTAATTAGTCACCTCATCGGGCTGTTGGCCTGAACGTAAGGTTTCTTTTAGGTTACAAACAGTGATGCCTAAATTATAATATTTAAAAAGTATTGCAACTTAAAATTTTCGATTTAAATTTGTAGTAACAGTGAGTTTTTACAATAGTTAAATTCATTATATTTTTTATGTGACTATTGTAAAGATAAAAAACTTACTAATTAAGCGCGTATAGTGCACATAAAATTGAAGAGTGAAATTTTTTTCTGTCGCATGGGAATATGATCGTTGCATACTTTCTGGATCTATTCTTCTTATTTGAAACATTTTCGAAAATCCATTTTAAATCACTTTTGAGGAAGAGGTACGAGTGGTCTCCTTTATAACATATCATTCCTAAGAGACATTACTGTCACCCGAACAACACCTATATCATCATTATATCACCTGTAAATCACTTATCTTATTTGAACTTGAATTAAATGAGTAGCCAAGATTCCAAATTAAAAAAACAACTTTTACGAGCTGCCAAGTGTCACTCAGAGATCCTGCCTTAAAAGAATTCAGGATACTTAAGTTTGGTATCACCAACTACATGACATTAAGATGGATTAAAATCACCGCTTGTGCCCTAAATTTAAAGAAAAACGTTAAACCAAATGTGCGACTTTACCAAAAATGGGTTTCTTTCTTAATTGACTGCATTTTTTTCGGTAACGGTTTGGACATTTTCATTCAACTTGGTGTTCTCACTGCTTAATTTTATTAACAATAATTTTTATTATTTGACATATTTTACCTTAAAAAAAATTAAAGAGATTTTTTCGATCCACGATATTAGGAAAGTTTATCCTTAGACGAACTAGACTAACCTAGTAGGTGGATTAAGACCCAATACCGGTCAGATTAAAAGTATAATCTGTGGTCTAAGAGAAAACATAAAGGAAATAGACAGAAATCTGTCGTACGATTTCCGCTTCATCTTTGTTTAGAAAGTCATTTCCTATCGTGGTAGTTCCTGCGAAGTTCGACATCTGGCATCCATAACCAATGTTGGTTACCGAATGCTGCTATACTAAGTAATAATTTGATAATTTCTTCAAACGAAGAAGCCATTTAAATTAAATATTTTCACTATCCTAATATGTATAACTTATCAAAAATAAATAAATACAATACTAATATTAATATCTGCACAATTCCTACTACCACAATTACGTGGTCATTATGTCAAGGTAATTATGTTTTGCTAAAATAAAACTTTGTTTATTCAAATATAGAATTTTTGTGACTTTGGTTAAAACGGGACCTTGGCATATTGTATTTCATAACGGAATTTTCCCTTTTTACAAAATAAATATTAAAAATTTCTTTTTATTATTTTAGTAGTATTGTTTTTAAAAAAAGAAGGTTAATTAATTTTAACTATTTCATTATTATATTCTTCTAATTCACGTAAGAAAAAAAGTATTTGGAATCGTGACTATTTTCGACTCACAATTTTTACGGGAAATACTCGATTTGATTATAAAAAAAGGAAATTGATGAAAAAAAAATGATTTTCTTCAATGTGGACAAATCTAGAGTGGATTAATTCTCCTCTTTAGGCCCATTTGAGTTAATATACGATTCTACGTTTTATTTTATAGTATAAAGGGAGGTTACGTTAAATGTCTAGATAAAATTCTAAAAGACCCCTCCCCAAAATCATTGGAAATATCTCACATTACTAAATGAAATTTTAACTTTATTTAGATCCAAATTTTTTGATTGTATAATTTTGATTTTTGTTAAAAATCCTTTTTTAGGGCATTTTACGAGGGTCGTTTGAAAAGTCCGTGCAAAAATAAAAACTACTTAATTTTTTGGGGTAAACCTTTTTTATTTTTCAACATAGTCTCCTTTTAGGCTTATACACTTCGCCCAACGCTGCTCTAGTTTGTTGATCCCTTCCGAATAATAGGATTTGTCCAAGTCTGAAAAATAGCCATTCGTTTCTGCAATCACCTCCTCGTTTGAATAAAATCTTTTTCCCGCCAGCCATTTCTTCATATTGGGGAACAAATAGTAGTCCGAGGGAGCCAAGTCTGGAGAATAGGGGGGATGTGAAACGAGTTGGAACCCTATTTCCATTAATTTTGTGACCACAACTGCTGAGGTGTGAGCTGGTGCGTTGTCGTGATGGAAAAGGACTTTTTTGTGGGCCAATCGTGGGCGTTTTTCTTGCAGCTCGGTTTTCAAACGGTCCAATAACGATGAATAATATGCACCTGTAATAGTTTTACCCTTTTCCAGATAGTCGATGAGGATTATTCCTTGCGAATCCCAAAAGACAGTCGCCATAATCTTTCCGGCCGAAGGAACGGTCTTCGCCTTTTTTTGGCGCAGATTCCCCCTTGGTAACCCATTGTTTAGATTGTTCTTTGGTCTCAGGAGTGTAGTGATGTATCCATGTTTCATCCACAGTGACGAAACGACGCTTGAAGTCCTGCGGATTCTTCTGGAACAGCTGCAAACCGTCCTTGCAACACTTCACACGATTTCGTTTTTGGTCAAGCGTGAGCAATCGCGGCACCCATCTTGCGGATAGCTTTGTCATATCCAAATGTTGATGCAAAATATTATGTACCCGTTCATTCGAGATGCCCACAGCACTAGCAAGCTCACGCACCTTCACTCTTCTGTCATCCATCACCATATCATGGATTTTATCAATGATTTCTGGAGTAGTAACCTCAACAGGGCGTCCAGAACGTTCAGCGTCACTTGTGCGCCCATATGGCCACTCCGAAAATTTTGAAACCACTTATAAACTGTTCTAATCGAAGGTGCAGAGTCACCATAATGTTTATCAAGCTTCTCTTTAGTCTCCTGAGGCGTTTTGCCTTTCATAAAGTAGTGTTTAATCAACACACGAAATTTTTTTTTCGTCCATTTTTTGAAAATCACTCGACTTCCTCGATTCAAACGAATGCCAAACACAAAGAAATAGACCGATCTGGCTGAAACTTGGTGTGTGTTCTTCCAAGAGATGCTACTAACTAAACATAACCTCGATACGCGCCAGTAGTGCTATCTCTCTCACTTTGTATGGTATAAATTCAAAAATGTTCCCATTTGGCAACAATTTAAGAAATATAATTAAAAAAAAGTCGCGCAGATGTTTATGCAAGGTTTTTTTTATTTAGCCTTAAAGTCAAAATTGTGAGGAGAAAAACGAAAGACGTTGAAATTCGGCAAAATATGCCACAATCTTTATCCAGTCAACCGTGGCTTTTATTCACCATGAATGAAACTAAGAAATAGATGTTGATGAATGAAAGTTTGGGAATAAACTATGAAAATAACTAGAAGAATTGCAACAAAAGGATTTTACAGAAGAATAAGAGTTAATCCATTTTTAACAAGTTAAAGTTTGGTACAGTGCGTAAAATAAGATAGATAAGATGTTTTTGGGGAAAAATGAGAAAGTTTAAGATATTTCACCGAGATATTTTTTTACCCAGTTAAGTTAAAGCTTTTGCAAGTGTTATTTGTACGGACGGAAAAAAGGGTTTTTTCGTGTGTTTTGTGTGCATGTGTATTTTGTCTATAGGGGGGGGGGCGATATGATGTTGGACAGTACGTACAACTAATGAAGAAGGTAAGGTTATGTTGTTATGTTGAATGGAGTAGTCATGTGTCAGCTTGTCGTGACGAGATATGTATGGCAGTGGTCAACGATGGTGCTACCAACCTCTTTCAAACTGTACAAAACCATTCATCTACAATTCATAATTCTGCATAGGGTCCCAAATACTTCAAAATGGATTGTATTCACATAGAAATATACTTTCTTAAAAATGAAGAATGGCCACTGCAAGTCTGGAAGAGATAGAGAGAGAGAGAGAAGAGATTTA
The DNA here is from genome assembly GCF_049639745.1 of Rhodnius prolixus. Taxonomy (NCBI): domain Eukaryota; kingdom Metazoa; phylum Arthropoda; class Insecta; order Hemiptera; family Reduviidae; genus Rhodnius; species Rhodnius prolixus. The sequence goes on along the minus strand of NW_027411583.1, from coordinate 2,860,732 downwards.
AAGATATACTCTGAAGAGTGAAACCAATTAGTGCGGCTAAACTGTACGTCAATCAGAGAAACAGTTTTCTAAATTTGTGAATTGTCATCACATAAAAGAAAAGCAATAATTTTCAATGCTCCACTTTAGTAACCAAATTTTATCGATGTTGTCTCCAAATATCTTTAAAAAGAAATCAGTTAAGAGTACAAAAAAAATTGTCTGACTTAACACTTAACTTGGATAAAGAGCTTTCAGGTGAAAAAGAAGAGATCCTGGAAAGGAGAGCAACAAAATTGTGAGGATCAAACTGGAACTTAAGCGATAACTACTAGCAAATTAAATAGATCATCGAGTTGTTATTTTATTCGATAAGATCGATTTTAATAAGACGGCTAATAAAGCTATCATTAGTTAAGTTACGAGGGTCGTTTGAAAAATCCGTGCAAAGTGAGAGAGATAGCACTACTGGCGCGTATCGAGGTTATGTTTAGTTAGTAGCATCTCTTGGAAGAACACACACCAAGTTTCAGCCAGATCGGTCTATTTCTTTGTGTTTGGCATTCGTTTGAATCGAGGAAGTCGAGTGATTTTCAAAAAATGGACGAAAAAGAATTTCGTGTGTTAACTGAACACTACTTTATGAAAGGCAAAACGCCTCAGGAGACTAAAGAGAAGCTTGATAAACATTATGGTGACTCTGCACCTTCGATTAGAACAGTTTATAAGTGGTTTCAAAATTTTCGGAGTGGCCATATGGGCACAAGTGACGCTGAACGTTCTGGACGCCCTGTTGAGGTTACTACTCCAGAAATCATTGATAAAATCCATGATATGGTGATGGATGACAGAAGAGTGAAGGTGCGTGAGCTTGCTAGCTGTGGGCATCTCGAATGAACGGGTACATAATATTTTGCATCAACATTTGGACATGACAAAGATGGGTGCCGTGATTGCTCACACTTTGACCAAAAACGAAATCGTGTGAAGTGTTGCAAGGACGGTTTGCAGCTGTTCCAGAAGAATCCGCAGGACTTCAAGCGTCGTTTCGTCACTGTGGATGAAACATGGATACATCACTACACTCCTGAGACCAAAGAACAATCTAAACAATGGGTTACCAAGGGGGAATCTGCGCCAAAAAAAGGCGAAGACCGTTCCTTCGGCCGGAAAGATTATGGCGACTGTCTTTTGGGATTCGCAAGGAATAATCCTCATCGACTATCTGGAAAAGGGTAAAACTATTACAGGTGCATATTATTCATCGTTATTGGACCGTTTGAAAACCGAGCTGCAAGAAAAACGCCCACGATTGGCCCACAAAAAAAGTCCTTTTCCATCACGACAACGCACCAGCTCACACCTCAGCAGTTGTGGTCGCAAAATTAATGGAAATAGGGTTCCAACTCGTTTCACATCCCCCCTATTCTCCAGACTTGGCTCCCTCGGACTACTATTTGTTCCCCAATATGAAGAAATGGCTGGCGGGAAAAAGATTTTATTCAAACGAGGAGGTGATTGCAGAAACGAATGGCTATTTTTCAGACTTGGACAAATCCTATTATTCGGAAGGGATCAACAAACTAGAGCAGCGTTGGACGAAGTGTATAAGCCTAAAAGGAGACTATGTTGAAAAATAAAAAAGGTTTACCCCAAAAAATTAAGTAGTTTTTATTTTTGCACGGACTTTTCAAACGACCCTCGTAAGTACATAGCTTTACTGAGGATGTACGAAAAAAGAGGAAAAGCTAATATCGCGATGCGTAGATAGCAAAGAGGATGCAACCTTTTCTTAGTCCGACACTGATGCTGGACAGTGTTGTCTATAATGTGAGAATATTGTCCAGATGGTGGCAAGTGAATTGGACAAGACTCTAAGCGACAAAGGTTGGTACAACTTGAATTTTTTAAAAAACGACTTCTCTTTCTACTATTCTCAACGATTCTAACTCAAAAATTTTCTGCAAAAAATTATACTGTTTGTAAAAGTGTACATTACACTGTAATCTTATCCGGAAAAGTCTACCCTCGGGTACTGTCCTAAAATGAATTTGTTTAAAATGTAAAATGATAAAAGAAAACATCAATAAAAATAAACATATAAAAAAATCAAATCTGATCGAAACTTCTATCTGGTAATTTTAAAAATCATTTTATGATTTTTTGTTTTTGATCAACAGTCGAAAAAAATTGTAAATTGATCAATTAATCTTGATCTTTATTTAATCAAAACAATCAATTTTGAAAATCTCAAAATATTTTTCATTAGGTGGTATTTTTTGATCATCCATTTTTCTTTAATTTGTGAAATTCTACTTCCAAAATTGGATTCTTGGAGGTGGTAAGACAGTACAACGTACAGTAAGTGGCACATTAAAAGAAAACTTCAACTACTTTCTTCCCTTAGGAGAGCCATCAATTGAATTTCATTGGAAAACGATCGAAAATAAAAAGTTGTAGATCGATATACTCGTATTATATAAAATTTGTTAAACCAACTTTACAGAAAATCGTTTTAGCGTTTTTCTAGGTACATTAAAAAACAAACTTTTCAGTAAAATGGTACCTCAGATTAACAGATTATGACCCAAAAACCTCATTATGGCATGCTCTAAGATTTTTCGTTTTTGCACCAACAGAATACATTTTTAAAAATCTGTTTTTCAAACCCCCAGGAGTCCTCAAAAACAGGATATTTCAGGTTAAAACTAATAACCAAAAATCTGCACGATTACCAATAACTTCTCTTTAAGAGAATAAGAAAATAACCAATATTTTACTAAATTATCAGTCGACAATTTGACTTACTTATCATTTTGTACCCATTTTAGGGGAAGTAAAAGTATTATAGTTGCTTAAATTTCATTTCAAGTTCATTTCTGAATTCAGTTTCATTATAATTAAATAAAATTATTAACAGAAATCTTTTGCTTTTATGTAAACATATACAAAAAATATAACCAGATTATTTAGTGTAAAGAAATAGAGATTATCAATGAAAGTGATAAGACTACAATGTGATAAGTACCAGTTGAATGGAGAAAAGGAAATCACCCCCCAAACTTCTCCCAAATATGCCGGGGGCCTTTAATCGAAATATCCATGAAAACATGTCTGTTTTCAAATTAAAGTTTGTATGTCTGTTTATTAATTAAAGAAAATCGTGAAAGCTATTTTTGAGGGGAAGGGAAATAGATCAAAAATGAGTGAAAAATACTCTCAATAAAGTACTACTTTCTGTGAAGAGATTCTGGCCTCAAATTTACCCCTCACGCCCCGTTTTCTGAAAAACTAATTTTTTGGACTCAAGGGGGAGCTCGTATCATATTTTTGAATAGAAATAAAAGAGAGATTAGGAAGACTTACCGGCTGATTGGCGACATAATTGTGAAAGTTGGTCCCATTCTCAATACAAATGATAACTTCAGACATATCCCAATTTTATTATAGGAGATTATCACTATTAGAACTATCATATAAAAGATAAATGGCCTACAATGGCACAGTTACATAATAATACTGGCTGTATTGATTCATGTATATATGTACATAAGACTGTTTTCTATTGGCCATTTAACAACATACAATCACAAAGTTCACAAATATTACTCGTACAGTTAGTTAAATCAACATTATTTCTATGTTAGATACAAGTTATAAAGGTTATTATTTAAAGATTAAAAAGGCAATTGTTTTAAATGAATCGCAATACCATTGTAGACATGAAACTCAACCCTTTGCTTCACAGCCTACATAAGAATCCCTTTTTTACAGCCAGTAAAGCAGGTACTGCTACAAAATTTTCGTAGCAAATATTATCCTAAATGAATTGATCTAATAATTATTGGCACTTTCGTTTATATTCTAAAAGATTGGGTAAAATCTAAGATCGTTCAATGCCCTCTACATAGTGCTGCACGAGAAACGAGACTTGAGCAACCGAGACCGAGACCGAGATCGAGACATGATATATATCTCGTCGAGAAATCTCGGTCTCGTCTCGGTTTTTCAAATATTAATTTTTAGCTACAAAATTATAAAATTGTGTTCTTTATTAATAAATAATCATTACGGGTATTGAATTAATTATTAAAAGTTACGATTTTATTATATATGTTCAATATTACTACATCTATTTGACTTCGAATTACATAAGTAAAGTAAGCAAAGTAAAGTAATCGCCTATTTTTCAGGCGGGGCTTTACGTCCAACTACGGACGGAGGCGACTAGCAAACATACTTTACTGTAAATTTCTCATATTAACCATTAAATAAAATCCAAGGCCTGAGACCGGGAATCGAACCCAGTACCACAATACTCATTAGCTTCGCAGGTCTCGCACTATTTTCGTTTTTAAGATACTCTTTGCCTAAGCATTGATACATAAAAGAGCTTTTACTGAATCAGAAGTTAAAGAAGATCTTCTATTGGTCATTATCATCGCAGCTTGCGAAAATAATCTTTCCGATGGCACTGAAGTTGCACAGATACTAAAAATATCTTTTGCCATTCTAGACAAATTTTTGAAGGAATTCTCGTGTTTTCCACCATTCTAAAATGTCAACGTCTACTGGTGCTTGGTCTAATTTGGTATAATTAATTATTTCTGTCTTCCATGCTTCGGTGATATTTGCTGATTTTTGAGCAAATGGTGCAAAAATATTGATGAAGTCGTCGTCGTCGTCAAAAGGTGAATCATCAGATTCTTTATCTTCACCAACAGCCATAACTAATAGAGCGGGAAGTTTGTTGGGAGGTGTATTTTTTATTTCACGAATCGACTTGATATAGGAGGCAGATATGTTATTTGGGTCTTTCATTTGGCGCGTTTTTAACATCTTTTTGAAATTATATAAAGATATATAACAGTAATAGTAACATATGATGCATTGAAGTGTAAGTAGTTGTCTTCTTTTACACACATTTTCATTACCAATATATAAATTAAAATAATTATTAGAAAATAATTACATTTTTTGAAAAGATTATTAATAGCAAACCACTTTTAATACTTGAACAAAAATTCAAAAAAACTGAGACCGAGACCGAGATATCTCGACGAGACCGAGACCGAGACCGAGATTTGAGCGACCGAGACCGAGACCGAGATCGAGACTGCATAAAGTCTCGCCTCGTCTCGGTCTCGTGCAGCACTACCTCTACATTATGGATATTGTATTAATTCGCTTAGTCAGATTGCTTAGTTTTGCAATTTAGACGTAATTCACGTAATTGTTTTGGTTTAAAAGCAAGATAAACCAATTTTACTCAATAATAATCAAACAGCCGCTCACGTATTACAAAAACAATTTGTAACAAAATTCAAGAAACATGGTGTAATTATTAATTAAAATTAGTACAGATAATGTTTAATTGTTTTCTTATTAGTAACTTCTGTACTGTCTTGAAACGAATAAAAGCGAAATCGGTGTTTGTAATGATATGAAACTATTTTCATAATTATTTATATTAGAATTAGGTCGACCTGTAAAATCAAAGGTTTTTTTTATTGAATACAAATAAATTATATAAATTATCAGAAATATCCGTATAACCCATATTCAGAAAGAACTAGTTTTATATACCTACATATTTATCAATATTGGAGGTATTTGTCTTTATTGAATCTAACACATTGTTATATTGGACTAATATATTGCTGGCAGGCAAAAGGGGCAAACTGATATTGGGCAAAAATTAATTTTTAAATTATTTTAAAGTAGAAAATAACCTGGAGTATGCTAAAAAGGTAGAAGGGAAAACAAAGCGAGACCTAGTTCGAAACACTATCACTTCGTTGAAAATTGTACCACTAATTTTAGACCAGATGGAAAAATGGGCAGTCTGCGTAACTGCAGAATGGACGAAACCTAGGCTTTCGAAACGGAAATGATAGGGAAGCGTATCAGAGGAAGAAGAAGGATCATCTCCTGGGTAGATAATGTTAAAAAAAGAGTTTTACAGAGGAGACTCTTTGTTGGGAGCCAGAATCATGGGGAAGAAGAGAGAGAGAGCTCTGGTAGCCCTTTTGGAGGCAATCGACTAAGTAGGAGCAAAATTGGCGCCAATTTGGGTCCCATTAATAGGCTTTTTGGACTAAATTAGCCTACCCGAAGGGGCTACTTCATTAAGTCCATTTTTTAAATAGTTTTTTGGGCACTTTCTCGCGAACACGGTTCTGTCGATTTTCTATAACCTTTTTAATAATAATCATGACATTCAAGAAGGTACAGTCGAGCCTCCCTCCCATAAAGGACACTCCCACTAGCGACCACCTACATTTACGGACAGTTTTTGGATTTCCCCGTTTTACCCCTAATACACTTTCTATAAAAAAGAACCTCCGTCTAACGGACACACTCTACATAGCGACCGCGGACATTGATTTTGGGGAATGGATTAAATGTTTCACCTCCCATCAACGACCACCTTATTATTAAAAGTTCGTTTGACGCGGTGATAAAAAGTAATTATCCCCTCTCAAGTTTTTTTTTTTTTTTTTTCTGGTCTTTCCTAAAGTTTCCTACATAAGCTCCATACATCTTGTACCATTTTAATCATTTTTCAATATAACTTTGGGCGAACAATATTATTTTTTCCTATAATATGTCTCTTAAACGAAAGTGGTTAACTCAAGAAGAGAAAATAAATGTGTTGAAAGATTTTGCAAAAACCAAATCGAGCAATCGTCAACTTGTCGAAAGATTTGTTCTATTTTTCTAATAGTAGATGATAGTATGATGATAATTTTACCATAAATTATTATTGTTATTAATAAATGTGATGATTATTATAAAAATTGTTAATTAAGTCAATGGATAATTAAGAAAAACTTGACGCATATCATATAGGTAAATAATTATGCAATTATGTACGTTTTTAAATCTATTAATAATAAACAATTTTTAAATAGATGTTTGGAAAAAAAACCCATATTTTTTCATTATGAAACTTGCCTACCTCCTTCTAACGACCACCTCCAGACAGCGGCCACTTTGCTTTCCCCCGCCAGTGTCCGTTATTGAGAGGTTAGATTGTATATAACTTTAAGCCCTTTAGGTACAATAAAAATCGGCTAACATCACGTAAAACAAAAATATCACCATCAGATCTGAAGTACCGCTATAAGATGTACCCAACTCCTAGGTACTTATGTGAACCCATGAGAATGTAGTTCACAAGTAAAGTAAATACACAGAATATAAACAAACTTGCCAACCCAAACTGAACCACAGCCCACTGTATATGGGGACGTAAATCCGTTAAATAAATATAACTAGAAACTGGAAGGAGTTAGTTTTCATAGCGGTTTTTATAGTTTCAAAAACCCTTTTTTTACAGGTTTTTCCCTAAGAAATAATGGTGCAGAACGGTAAGAGGTGTTTATCTTGGTGGTTTTAATGTCACCTGTTCAATATTTGTGGAACCAATTTTCAAAATCTGTAAGAAATGGTATATTATTTTACGTCTGTGTTTACATAACCTATAACTTGTTCAAAGATATATCTTTAACTTTGCTATAAAGTTCTACATTTACTCTTAGACAAATGTCAGTATTCCGAACAACTTGGTGGTTGGAATAAAAACACAGGAAATGCTCCGAAAAAACTAATGTTTCACTACTTCATAAGAAAGGAAATAATAATTTTATTATAATGACGAATGTCTCGCCTTAAGGTACGAAAATATGAAGAAGTGACACAGAATTCTGAAGAAGTATACAGCTTGCTGATGACCATTATCAATAAAGCAAAAGATATTGTTTCCATATTTCAGCAAATGAAAAGTCAGGAATCGGCCAAGAAATGGTTACCATTGAATAATATGATTCTGAACGAGCAGCGCCACCGGAAATTTATCTTAAAACTCGAACTTCTTTAGCCATAAGAATGGCCTAGAAACATTATCATCTTGATTTCCTCGATGGCAAGTTACCAAAAGTTACATCTGTATCGAGAAAACTGGGCAATTTGCAGGACTTTCTTGAAGTTAAAGTGGCTTTTTACGGATTGTTCAAGTCTCGGTGGCTATCCTACGTGTATTATTTGCTTGATTACTTGATATATTGTTTTTGGGACGAATTTATTTATTATGTAATGTGTTTTATAGAAAAAATAAATAATTTGGGTTATGAGTTTACCTTTTATCCAGATGAGGATGTGCCAAATAAAATAACTAAATATCTAGCTATTTGTCGTATAATGATAACTGTCTTCATGTTTATGGGTATCCAAAAAAATCTTGCAGGCTCTGATGGGCAGGCCATGTGGCAAGGATGTCTGATTTGGAAACACCCAAACGGCTTCTGCAAGAAGAAGTACATAGGATCAGGAGAGTAGGCAGGCCTAAATTGAGATGGAATGATGGGGTATGCGTGGATGCCAGAGACCTGCTTGGAGTGAGAAATTGGAAGATTACTGCAATGGATAGGAGTGACTGGCGGAAGCGGATTGAGGAGGCCAAGGCTCAGTAATGGGCTGTAGCGCCAGTAGTAGTAGTAGTAGTAGTAGTAAAAAAATCTTGAATTATTCAGACCTAGAATCAGGTATTTTTGATCTAGGACCCGACTTGTTTGGGTGGCTTTAGATGGAGTAAGATTTACAACCGCCTAATATAGAACTAATAACAAGGGGTTATCTCTTGTTAAAATGTTTGAAAAGTCAGTAAAACTTAAAAGAATCCCCAGTAAGTCTAGACAGTGTAATATGAACAACAAACTGCAGAGGATTTATGCAATTGTTAGTTTGTGTGTGGTCATAATGCGAGTGCATTGTGAGGTCGACCGGTGGCGGATCTCTTTAAAGCTCTCTCAGCCGAACGTAATGTTGTACTGACTGCACTTAGACACAGTCCTTTCTGAATAGAGCATCCATTTCAAAATAGGGATGGTAAATGGCTCCGCTTAAAACGGATACCCATTTTCTGGAAAACCACACATACAAAATATAATGCAAATGAATTTCCACAACCAATTAACATCAGCTAAGATGGCCCCTAGCTCTAAAACAGGAACTTTTCCCCTATTATCTCGAATTACGTCATCATAATCTAAGGTAATTATTAGCTAATCACAAGGCTATACATTTTTAAAAATGAGATAATGCAACAGTATTTGAATAATAATTAATTTGATTGAATTTAATAAATAATTATGGATGTCTGATACCCCTTTAATTTCATATTACTCGTACACGCATTCTCCAAGCAGAAGGAACCGGAGTTCGCCCCTCTGGCCATAATTTTGTACACACCGGTTCCGCAGTAAATGTAGATGCTTCCGCATTTAGCAATTTCCTCAGTAACTTCAGCAGAAAATCTCTCAAAGCTGACATACATTCTGCCCAGGAGGTTGAGCAAATTTTCGTCATTAACTTCGAGAAAGAAATGAGTATTTTTTAAAGAGGCTAGCCTGGACGGCGTTCTCGTTGCCTTCTTTTATTTTGTGGCCCCGCCATTAAAACTTAACCTAACGCTATTGTGGTTCAGCATTCCTTGACGGATCTTCAATCTTCAGTACGATTCTAAAGCGTTAAAACAATTATAAAAACGAATTGGGAAATACAGACTTCACGAAATAATTCTTTTAAACCTTCTGTTTTGCTGCTATTATCTCCTTTAAAAAAAAAGACAAACTTTCAGTTTAAAAAGTTAAGTATAAGGGTTGATTAAACGACAAATGGAACATAAATCAGCAAGTTCCCATCATTTTATTCACACTTCAGCTCAAAATTTAGAAACATTCGAAAAAGCTCGTGTGTTCTGTTAAAATTGTTTGAACAACTGATTCCATTTAAGTAATTTTACTGCATTAAATTTTCATTAATATAGTTTTGAATTCATTAGATGACACAGTCTCCTAAGTTGGTCAGTTCATTAATTACAATATACATCTTCGTAAATAGTTATTAAAAGCAAAGGACCTCATTACATGAACTGCTCTCCCAAACTATCTAAATATTTTTAGTTCTACGATGTTGTTTTACAGAAGGTAGGTTAGCTTCTGTCCAACAACTGCTAACATGATCGATGTTTAAATAAATACGGCTGCAGATTGACTTCACTAGATCGAAAGGTTCTGTACGAGTTAACCATAGCTATTTTTCATAAAAAAAAATTAAGAAATGCTGTGAACAATTTACACCTGGTCATATAAAAACCAAAAACTACTCATTATCAAAAATATACAAAACTAATTAACTAAATTTTCCATAACCTCCAAAATGAAATTATGTCCTTCATACGTTGAACTATGCAATAAATACCTTTTTGCGGTGTTTGTATATTTTCATAGAAATAACATATTTTTCTGGTAATTTTAACCGATATTTTGTATCTTTTTCTTTTCGAATTTTGACTCTCTAGTTTGTAGCAAGTTGTTTTACTTTTCTAGGCTGAGCATGGTGCAGGATGTGCTCTCCAGGTAGGGGTTAGCAGGAACATTTCCCTTCCTTAGGGCAGAAAATGAATCAGATAAGAGCAATTTTTTTTGAAAATATATAAAGAGGCCATTTTATGTTTTATTTTGTTTAAAGAACAATAAATATTTATCACATTAATGAAGAACTATTTAATGGTAATTTGAGAACACTCCGTTTTTGTTTTGCAGTTCTGAAGATGAAATAAATGTAGTTCGAAACGTTGAGACAAAAATTGGTAATAATCGCACCTTAGGAAACCTTAATTGGTTTACGATAGTGCCACGGTAGCCGAGTGGTTATAGGCGAGGCTTGCAATGTATTGTTGGTTTAATAGGTTCGACTCCCCGGTGTAGGTCTTGGATTTTTATTGAATATTTAAATATGAGAACTTGATAGTAAAGTATGTTTGCTAACAGCTCCGTCCGCGAAACCTTATTTGTTAGTTGGACTAAAATAAGCACTACTGTACTTTTTACGTTGGCGTACAGGTTAAAGGAGTGCTGATTATTACGAAATGGAAGAAGAAACAAGTTCAATGAAATAGATAATAGAAAACTTTAACTAAAATGTTATTTTAATTAATTTAAAAATATTTTAGATCAACAGCTGTGATAGAATAATTGTTTATTTGGTTCAAATATTTTATTATGGTGGTAAATAAACGTTGATGACGTACTAAAAAGATATTTTCTAAGAAACTCTATGTATATCTAATATTTACCGGACTGTTAGATTACAAGGTCAAGTTTTAATTATAGTTTTCATAGTTTGGTAGATATGTTCGTTCATCATCGTGGCGTTTTAAAAGAATATTAAAAAAAAAAAATTAAATGTGATTTTGTAAGAACGAAAAATGCCCAATTTCCTGAAAAGTCCTAGATTTCCTGTAAAACCCAATTACCTGCTGAAAATGGAGATGAACGGAACCATAGTAGTTACCAGGAAGTAGTAATACCTTAAACAAACCACACCGTCAAACCACACTAGCCACCCACTAAGCTAACTGTTTACAAAAACTTACAATTACCCCACAAGAGTCTAAATCAAACCTTCTTTTCTACAACTACAGTTTGACCAGAAAGTGACAAAGTATACTGAAGACAGACAGAGAAGATTGATGGTGAAGAACTGGAATAGACTGGCAAAGAAGAAAAAGGAAACAAAATGGACCAAGAAAGCAAATCATTTTGGACAAAGTGGGTCCTATATAAAATAGTTTGTCCAGGAGAACTCCTGGTGTTCTATATACAGAATTTTACAGGCGATGATACTACCTGCAATCTAGTAGATATATCTATACAATGCACCATAGAATCTGGGAGCAACTAGAACTAATTTAGCTTTGAAGAAGTAGCAATTGTGTAGAGGGCAAACCTGAAGGTAAAATATTTAATAAGCATTTCTTTTTCAAGACGAACACTTGAGGTTTTGGTTTCCTGTAATGACGCCAAACTAAACCTCAAGAACCAGTACAAAATGGAACCATCCCCAAGTACCGTTTAAAAGTCAACCTCCACATAACTAAATGATACCCAATATGGTTTATTTGCCAAATATTTATGACTGTATTCAGTCGAATACCCAATGTGGTTAAGCACAACTAAATAGCAAAAGTAGCTTAACGGAACTTCCCGTCTATTAGTGAAAAAGCGGCGATTCCTTTGAAGTTTAGAAAGACATTGACTTCCGCCTGTTATTATTGTAAAGGATTAAAAAATTCCCCCCCCCCTTGAAAAGAAAGCCCAGAAATATTACAGGTCCAAAGGGTCAATTCTCCTTTTCTTTTTATTATCCTGTAGATGTAACAAGCAAAAGTTTTATGTAAGTAATTGGAAAGGGCAGGTATCTATGCCCTTAATTCCAAAGAATTATTTTTTTGGTGAAAGGGTATTTCTTTAATTAGAAAGTAGCTACTTTAAAATTGATTTTTTCTCATTCATCTAATGTTTTAATTTGTGTTAGTTAAAAGAAAATTTTTATTAACGGTATGCAGTTTCGGGTGACGCCGAGATTCTAACAAATGCAGCGCTAACCTGAAGTTTACAGAAGTTACAGCGAATTCAGGCAATTTGATGCCCACGCTGCACGCAAATTGCCTTCAATCATGAACATATAAATACTCCAACTATTTTAAAATATTAAAAAAAAATTCAAGGACATTCTTTAACATTTCTTTGAGAGCAACGAAAGAACGTTCTCCCAGACTGTACTCTCAAATAGGAAATTATGATTTATGAGATATGCCTCCTGAATATATGCGCATAAAAGAAATAAAAACAAGAATAAGTTCTAAGTTACTGCTGCAAGTTATTGCATTTTTAATAAAGATAATTTTTTTCCCTGGATTTTTAATAAGTTGCAACTTAATGGTGATAAATGACCAAAAAGTGTAACGGATGAAGATAAAATTCTGGCACTTTTATTCGCACCAAGTTATCTTCAGATCACTACCGGTTATAATTACCCAGAAGGAACTCCACCTTGACTAGGACTCACGTCGTTCACCGCACAGGCTTACCCTCTTTCTGGTCCTCCTAAAGGTGAGAACTATTACTTATTCCATCAATGTCCCTTAAGAGGGCTGCACAGAGTTGCCATATGTACGGCCATCTCATTTCCTTCCAAGACAACATAGTCCTACCATCCAAATAAGATGATCCTTATTTTGTTAATCAGGTCTTTCTAGGTGCCATGGTAGCCGAGCGGGTTAAGAGACGAGACCTGCAAAGCTAATATGTATTGTGGTACTGGGTTCGATTGCCGGTCTTGGCCTTGCATTTTATTTAATGGTTAAATAAGAAATAGTAAAGTACGTTTGCTATTCGCCTCCGTCTGCGACACCTAGTAAATGGTACTTGGACGTTAAGCCCCGCCTGAAAAAATAGGCGATTACTTTACTTTACCAGGTCTTGCGAGTTCACCAAGACATTTCTGAACAATACTTGAACAGACAACACGAACTCTAGGCTTTAATGGCAGCCAGGCTATTTAATAGGATAGTATCTTTAGTATTGTTTTTTCATGCCTAATGTTGAGGATGGGGAATTTACCACATCTGCTTCGAGTATAGCCTTAGTTCTTAGTATAGCTCGACCCATTAACTTGTAATCCAAATCGCAAGTTATTTAACGCCAGCAACTGATCTGATCAACCTAGCTTCCAAGAGATATTTTCAATATATCTGTACTTCATTCTCATCCACTATTGAGCAATTCAAGATCGAAGAGCCGGAAATCAGGGATTACGACTCCTTGATTGACCAAGGCACCCTACTTTTTCAATAACTTCTCCCGAAATTTGGAGGGGCTCTCTCTACTTTCAAACCAGTTCCTATTTTTTGATTTACTTTATCACCAAAACCAAATTGGCATGCCCCAATAATTTTCTTCGTACCAAAGATACTTCAAAATATATATGTTCAGTAAAAATTAACTTTGAAATTTTGAGATTTCCTTACAATAATTCAAAGAAAATAATCCAATGTTCTAAACCAAATTAATTATGAGATCAAAGCTTGCATTTAAAATTTCAGATGCACAACACACTAATAGACAAGATTAATTAAAATTAAAACAATGGGAAATAAACAAAAACAAGGAATCGAAACTGAGATCAAGTTCGTAAGCGAATCAACAAACAGATGACTGAATATTTTTTTAAAACTAAAAAATGGAATAATAATTAGGTATTAACCATCTGTTATTATTACCATAAATATTTGAAATAGTAACTATTGAGGAAGTCAGTGCAAAATAAGCATAATTCACAAACGGCTAACAATTAAAGTATACCTACTTCCGGGCTTTATTATTATTTTTATCCTAATTAGTTAAGACTCTTAAATTCATTGTTTAAATTGTTGTAAAGAGTAATTGTATAGTCTTTTTGTGTAAAGTTCAATGACATTGTAGCAAGATTTACTATAATCATCATTTTTTTGAATATTATTATCTCTACATGGAATTCTGTATGGTTACAGCGATATACACAAGGAAGTTGATTGTTAGGTTTGTCACATTAAAGTTTACAATAATTGAAAAACTCAGAGCAAATAATCAAGTTAGATCTTTACCGTTTAGGGAGGATTGATAAGTTAGGTAAAATTAGTTGACGTTTGGCAGCCTCCTAATTTGGTAGCTGGATTGGCTAGCCAATCAGATTCAAGACAATCAAGTTTTAAATTGACTTCAAAATTGCGAAATATCGATGAAATTCATGCAGAAGGAGGTAATTACGAAATAAATGAAGACTCTCCTAAATCGTGGATAAAACATCCACTTGACTTTTTCCTATTAGATATATAATATTTAGGCCTCGAATATTTATTTTTTTTATATTTTTAAACCCTGTATTATTTCCGAGACCTTTACACTAACACAAAAATTTGAAAACACGTACATAAGTGACTTAAAATTGTGCAAAGAAAATGTTTAAGTAGAAGTTCCTTTTTAATCGAGAAAATATTAGATATACCAATTTCGATTACAGAAATCACGCAAAAAAGAGAATAATTTTCGTATAATAGGATTTCGATTAGAATATTCCAAATCGATCATTCCGACGAATACTCGATGTCGAAAATTAGATCGATAGTAATACTTCCATTTGGTACTAAATTAATTGACCTGTTGTAATATTATTTAAAAAAAACAGCATGTTTTGCGTTAATTCTAAATTTTCAAAGAATTCCACATCATTCCTCGTTAACATAATATATAAAAAGTCATAGATATTTTCGAGTTAAAGAATAAATAAATCGAAGAGCTAACTTTGAATAGCAATGCACAGAAACTGGAAATATAATATTAAAAGATCAAATTGCGAAATAAATTCTAATTGTATCTAATTGCGTGGAAAAGAGACTGCAGATATTAAACAGCGGCCAACTTAAAGAACAGTTTTACATTACAAGTTGTAGATGTACGCACTAGGGAGGTTACATACATATGTTCTCATTGGCTATAAAAGGAAAATAATCTAATAGTTTTGTGGCATAAAAAAAAGAATAGAAACGAACTAGGCCTTATTGATTTCTTAAAATAAGTTCATAAAGAAGTTTCATGTAGCAACAATTCTAGCGGCATATGTTTGAATTTAGAGAAGGTTATTGTGATTGTTCAGTTGCTTTGAAAGAATTTCTATAACAGTTTTTTTTTTTACTGTACTTTATTTTTTATTTCTAATTATAATAACCTGCCAGATCTATGTGGCAGTGCTTAAATTCCTTTTTTCCTTTCCTTGTTATTCTTTCTAAGAGCTAAATTCAATGTTAACTGGCCAATCAGAACTGTAATTACTGAATACCTTTATAGAAATGGCCAAACAGTAATCACGCTTGAAATTACTCAAAAGCAACTTTTACTAAAGAACTCGGCGGAGACTGGAGCTAGCTTTGAGAAGGTCAATGGTCACTTCCAGAACTTTTGATTGATCTAAATGACAGACTTATATGCCATAAAATGATCGCGCCTTGATGAGGATGAATGAAATGAGGTGAGGAGATTGATAAGATATTTTTCGAAATTTCTAAGTGCTAAAAAGCAATACAAAAAAGAGTAATCAATATCTTTCAAGAAGAGAATATATAATCAACTTTGTTGATAGCAATCAATGATAAAGTGAAATCAAGGCGCAGCAACCCGCAATACTCAGATGTATTGTAGGCACTTGATTTGATTGCCGATCTTGGCCTTACATTTTATTTAATGGGATAAAAACACTAGAGAAATATGTTTTAGCCGTTTCATGTCCTGATTTCACGAGCAAATAAAAGAAGATGAGTAGGCACTTAAATGTTCTATCCAAAAGACGAAGAAGTTCTATTCTGGCAGAACAAATAACGGATTGTTGAGGAAGCGGTTTATTTTCAGCCTAAGAAGATACACCAAACTCAAAAATCGATTTACTAGCTCCTTGAGGAATTTATCCAGAGTTTGGTTTCAAAATACATAAACTACGAGGGTCGTTTGAAAAGTCCGTGCAAAAATAAAAACTACTTAATTTTTTGGGGTAAACCTTTTTTATTTTTCAACATAGTCTCCTTTTAGGCTTATACACTTCGTCCAACGCTGCTCTAGTTTGTTGATCCCTTCCGAATAATAGGATTTGTCCAAGTCTGAAAAATAGCCATTCGTTTCTGCAATCACCTCCTCGTTTGAATAAAATCTTTTTCCAGCCAATCATTTCTTCATATTGGGGAACAAATAGTAGTCCGAGGGAGACAAGTCTGGAGAATAGGGGGGATGTGAAACGAGTTGGAACCCTATTTCCATTAATTTTGCGACCACAACTGCTGAGGTGTGAGCTGGTGCGTTGTCGTGATGGAAAAGGACTTTTTTGTGGGCCAATCGTGGGCGTTTTTCTTGCAGCTCGGTTTTCAAACGGTCTAATAACGATGAATAATATGCACCTGTAATAGTTTTACCCTTTTCCAGATAGTCGATGAGGATTATTCCTTGCGAATCCCAAAAGACAGTCGCCATAATCTTTCCGGCCGAAGGAACGGTGTTCGCCTTTTTTGGCGCAGATTCCCCCTTGGTAACCCATTGTTTAGATTGTTCTTCGGTCTCAGGAGAGTAGTGATGTATCCATGTTTCATCCACAGTGACGAAACGTCGCTTAAAGTCCTGCGGATTCTTCTGGAACAGCTGCAAACCGTCCTTGCAACACTTCACACGATTTCGTTTTTGGTCAAGCGTGAGCAATCGCGGCACCCATTTTGCGGATAGCTTTGTCATGTCCAAATGTTGATGCAAAATATTATGTACCCGTTCATTCGAGATGCCCACAGCACTAGCAAGCTCACGCACCTTCACTCTTCTGTCATCCATCACCATATCATGGATTTTATCAATGATTTCTGGAGTAGTAACCTCAACAGGGCGTCCAGAACGTTCAGCGTCACTTGTGCCCATATGGCCACTCCGAAAATTTTGAAACCACTTATAAACTGTTCTAATCGAAGGTGCAGAGTCACCATAATGTTTATCAAGCTTCTCTTTAGTCTCCTGAGGCGTTTTGCCTTTCATAAAGTAGTGTTTAATCAACACACGAAATTCTTTTTCGTCCATTTTTTGAAAATCACTCGACTTCCTCGATTCAAACGAATGCCAAACACAAAGAAATAGACCGATCTGGCTGAAACTTGGTGTGTGTTCTTCCGAGAGATGCTACTAACTAAACATAACCTCGATGCGCGCCAGTAGTGCTATCTCTCTCACTTTGTATGGTATAAATTCAAAAATGTTCCCATTTGGCAACAATTTAAGAAATATAATTAAAAAAAAGTCGCGCAGATGTTTATGCAAGGTTTTTTTTATTTAGCCTTAAAGTCAAAATTGTGAGGAGAAAAACGAAAGACATTGAAATTCGGCGAAATATGCCACAATCTTTATCCAGTCAACCGTGGCTTTTATTCACCATGAATGAAACTAAGAAATAGATGTTGATGAATGAAAGTTTGGGAATAAACTATGAAAATAACTAGAAGAATTGCAACAAAAGGATTTTACGGAATAATAAGAGTTAATCCATTTTTAACAAGTTAAAGTTTGGTACAGTGCTTAAAATAAGATAGATAAGATTCTCTTTAGTCTCCTGAGGCGTTTTGCCTTTCATAAAGTAGTGTTTAATCAACACACGAAATTCTTTTTTGTCCATTTTTTGAAAATCACTCGACTTCCTCGATTCAAACGAATGCCAAACACAAAGAAATAGACCGATCTGGCTGAAACTTGGTGTGTGTTCTTCCAAGAGATGCTACTAACTAAACATAACCTCGATACGCGCCAGTAGTGTTATCTCTCTGACTTTGCACGGACTTTTCAAACGACCCTCGTAAAAATTACTGTTCATTATTTTTGGTGACTGAATCATAGTGTCAATAGGATGAAAAATTAATGCCAGTTTCAGCAATCCATACAGTCTACAGTCCATGAACAGACAAAACATAAGACACACCAACCCTTTAATGATGTAAAATATTACATTGTCAATGAGCCCTGAAGATGACCTAGTCCCTAGGTCGAAAACTCGGTATAATAAAGTTTATAAATGACTGAAACTGGCATTAATTTTTCATCCAATAAATTAAAAACTTATTTTATCCTAAATCACAGCGATCTCAAAATACATTTCCTATTAAAATGGCGGATAGAAAACTTTGACGTGGAAGATAAAATATACGTAAATAGTTAGTGATTATAGATTGCGTATATTGTCTGGCGTCTCGGATAAACAACAAAACGATCTTGTTTACTCTTGGTTTCCACCAATTTACAGTTAACATCCGAGAAAGAAAAGCAGTTAGTGATTGTAAAATGTTGCGTCTAAAGATAAATATAATTAGTTTCATTATTAAAAGTTATTTGACGTAAATGTAAATGATATGTTTATATAGATACAATGATATGGACTTTTAAAGCTAGACATTTCTCATGTTTAGACAAAAATACAATGTACTGTTACAAAGATGTTGTCCAAGTCGGATTATACCCATGTCATCGCTGTCGATTTTTATTTAAGAAGTAAATGCGTTATATTTTAAAAAATGTTCAATAAAGTTAAAATAAATTGTTTAATCCTAAATAAACTCTTCGAAATTCGTAAACGACTTCAAAAAAGAGATAGCCTGAGGGCACTCGTGCAAATCGGATGTACGATATGTTGGTAAGCCAGGGAAAACTAGCCACAGCCTTTTAGACAAAGCAAATTACAATAAATTTGTGTTGCAGAGGTTATTAAGAGAAGGATAGCTTATATTTGTCTATTTTTTTTTTCAGATATCCATGCGGCTCTTGTGACTATCAAGTTATTTAAGCCAAAGAAACTTCGTGTTGGAGATTCTGATGAGTATTGATACAATTCTGTGGGTGCCCGGTTATTTAAGACAAAAGCATTATGAGGTGGCAGCCTGCCCTAGCTCAAGATTTGAGCCGTTTAGGGCATTAGTTAATCGCCTGAGTAGTGCAGCCAACAAAGTATGGGACGCAAAAATAGTCGTAGCAAGAGTGGATGGAAGCCCAGGATGGCAAAAAATTTCATGATTAAGCCATTCGCGTGACCATTCGGACGACCGTAAGCTTCTTGAAGGGTCCTTTCAATGGGTACCCCATTGGCAGAAAGATGACGAAACGATACTTAAATGTGTTCGAGTATTTCCTGTCATTTTGGAGATGAAAAACTCGACTTGTCTTCAAGTTTGACCCTGCCAATCTAATCTAAATTTGCGTCCAATTTTAAGATTAGAGATATAGAATGCTGACAATAACGTTACGCTAACTAGTCTTGGCTTACAGCTGGAATTTCCTAATTAATGAACATAGCTTGCGTTTAAAATATTAATTTTATTTAATTTTTTTAATTAACACATTATTGTAAAGCTTTTATTTTTTCATAAAATTTCCAAAGAGTTGCAACCCTTAAACTTCCCCCACTCCACAATGGGTGCGCCTGCATTGTCTAGAATGAATCATATACACGTATCTATCGGAGAAGACATTGCAGTGAAAATTGCAAGGGGGCCCCTCCAAAATGACATGTCTATTTTAGCAATGGCAATGTGGTACTAACTGCAGTACAATAAATCGCACAAAACTCCAGAACTCCAACATACATCCTGTAATCGGCGCACAATACACAAACAAAACACACCCCTCTCCCCCCACGCCCCGAAACCCTTTTAGAGTTTCGCCCAATTTCTCTCAACCCTTTTTCAAACCATTAATAGTGGTGGTGGAATGTGTACCAGGAAGTTGGACACAGATTGGCCAACCTTTGCAAATATAAATACAACAAATGTTACAATTTAAGGCCCATTCTTCGTATCGATTTGGTTAAGCTTTTGTAACATTACAGTCTGTTAGTCACTTCATGGTAAAATATTTCCTTTTCTAGTGTGTAAATGCCGCAAACTAGTCTTTGTTTGTCCCTTAGCGCAGTTTTTCTTAATTAAATTTCCTTAAAAACTTGCAATTTACATTTAAAAGAGACGCCAAGTTAGCCGAGCGGTTATAGGCAAGGCCCGCAAAGCTAAGATACGAGGGTCGTTGGAAAAGTCCGTGCAAAGTCAGTGAGATAGAACCACTGGCGCGTATCGAGGTTATGTTTAGTTAGTAGCATCTCTTGGAAGAACACACACCAAGTTTCAGCCAGATCGGTCTATTTCTTTGTGTTTGGCATTCGTTTGAATCGAGGAAGTCGAGTGATTTTCAAAAAATGGACGAAAAAGAATTTCGTGTGTTGATTAAACACTACTTTATGAAAGGCAAAACGCCTCAGCAGACTAAAGAAAAGCTTGATAAACATTATGGTGACTCTGCACCTTCGATTAGAACAGTTTATAAGTGGTTTCAAAATTTTCGGAGTGGCCATATGGGCACAAGTGACGCTGAACGTTCTGGACGCCCTGTTGAGGTTACTACTCCAGAAATCATTGATAAAATCCATGATATGGTGATGGATGACAGAAGAGTGAAGGTGCGTGAGATTGCTAGTGCTGTGGGCATCTCGAATGAACGGGTACATAATATTTTGCATCAACAAACATTTGGACATGACAAAGCTATCCGCAAAATGGGTGCCGCGATTGCTCACGCTTGACCAAAAACGAAATCGTGTGAAGTGTTGCAAGGACGGTTTGCAGCTGTTCCAGAAGAATCCGCAGGACTTTAAGCGTCGTTTCGTCACTGTGGATTAAACATGGATACATTACTACACTCCTGAGACCAAAGAACAATCTAAACAATGGGTTACCAAGGGGGAATCTGCGCCAAAAAAGGCGAAGACCGTTCCTTCGGCCGGAAAGATTATGGCGACTGTCTTTTGGGATTCGCAAGGAATAATCCTCATCGGCTATCTGGAAATGGGTAAAACTATTACAGGTGCATATTATTCATCGTTATTGGACCGTTTAAAAACCGAGCTGCAAGAAAAACGCCCACGATTGGCCCACAAAAAAGTCCTTTTCCATCACGACAACGCGCCAGCTCACACCTCAGCAGTTGTGGTCGCAAAATTAATGGAAATAGGGTTCCAACTCGTTTCACATCCCCCCTATTCTCCAGACTTGGCTCCCTCGGACTACTATTTGTTCCCCAATATGAAGAAATGGCTGGCGGGAAAAAGATTTTATTCAAACGAGGAGGTGATTGCAGAAACGAATGGCTATTTTTCAGACTTGGACAAATCCTATTATTCGGAAGGGATCAACAAACTAGAGCAGCGTTGGACGAAGTGTATAAGCCTAAAAGGAGACTATGTTGAAAAATAAAAAAGGTTTACCCCAAAAAATTAAGTAGTTTTTATTTTTGCACGGACTTTTCATACGACCCTCGTATTTTATGGTATTGGGTTCGATTCCTGAACTGGGGCCTTAGATTTTATTTATTGGTTAATACGAAAAATTCACAGTAAAGTAAGTGTTGCTAGTCGCCTCCGCACTCGATACCTAATTTGCTATAGTTTAATTTAAAGCCCGCCTAGAAAAATAGGCATTACGTTACTTTTTTTTTACTAAAAAGTAATCGACATCAATATTATGAGCCCATAATACTGCATGAGCGGACAAGACAGAACAACCTTTAATGATGTAAAATATTCATTGTCAAATTAGCCCAGAAGATGACCCATTCCGTAGATAGAAAGCTCGGCCTAATACAAATATATCATGACTGAAACTGGCAGTTATTTTTTCATCCTGCTGAAACAATGAATCAGTCACAAAAAAATAATGAAAACAGTAATCAATATTATACTTATTAAATTTATTGGTACCATTTTCGAGAAATAATCGCTAAAAACTAAAAAATCTACTTAATAACTTAGCACTTCCGCCCTACCAATTTCCTGTAAATAAGGAATATTAGATAAAAAAATAAATACTGAATACATGATCAGTCTATATATTACAATGAAATGGAGGTGAAGAATAAATCACAAATCAGCTCCTCCAATTCTGATCTCCCAAAGAAATGTTTATTTGCGTCTAAATTATTCCGCTCCCAGCATAAAAACAAACGCAAACTGTTCCTGATCCCCAAGGGAATTAAAAAACTTTTGCTCAGGAGGATCCTGTTTTCTAAAATTGGATACGGCCATAAAACTTCCCTACTCTTTAGAAAACATATTCTGAAAACGGCTCCAAATAGTAAATAAATATTCTTACAAAGCATAAATGTATGCTTAGGTTATTTGTTACAATTAAGATCATATCTATTTTTTTTCAATTTTCTCGCTTAAGAATATATAGTTTTCGTGACCGCAAATTGTAAAACTTAGGATGGAAGATTTGCGAGGAATCGGTCAAATAAAACAACTCGTCTTTTTGCCAACGTTTCGACAAATACGAGAAAGACAAATAGCGAGAAACAGTTTCTGTAACTCAACCAACCCGCATAGCCACGCCCTGAAGAGGACAATATATTTGTCGAAACGTTGGCAAAAAGACGAGTTGTTTTATTTGACCGATTCCTCGCAAATCTTCCATCCTAAGTTTCTCGCTTAAATTACAGAATTTTAATTAAATATTAACAAATACATTGTTTTATTTAAGACTAAGAGATAAATATTTATATATTTTTTAAAAACAGAATGAGATAGAGATGTAGAATGGAGTCAAACAGGGAGATCCTGCACAGCATCCGTGGTGCAATGCCTAGAATGGGAGGAGCTAAAACAGATGGCCACCATCTTGTTTAAGTCAACTAGGAGCTCATCGTATAAAAGTCAAATAAAATTAATTTTTTTGAAATGAATTTGTGAATTAAAACAAAATAATTTAGATTTTTGATGAATAAATTCAATATTTGGCATGAAAAGAATCAAATAGCAGAGGGAATAATTTTTGAAATTATCAATTTAAGGCGTATTTACAGCACATCGTTTTTTGAACTCAAAACCCTTTTTTTTAACGATGGAAATAAAATATGCAGTATTTTTTTAATCCTAATTTTTTTTTAAAATAAAGGGGCGTCAACATCTGAGATTATTGGAGCTAGGAGCTTTTTCCAGTACACTGCCGGCCTCCAGACAGTGTTCTCTAAAGAGAGACAACACTATCCATCACCGGCAGTGAGATGTAAGAAGCTCTTAGGAAGACAAAATCTAAGAGCCAGCAGCTGGATTCAAATCCGGAAATCTCAGCGTTGGAATCCAGTATACGCTATCTAGAGAGCTAATTTCTTCCCTAATATGCTATATTAAATTTTAGTTAGGCTAAACTAAGTTTTAATATAGATTTTGAAAGGGCTAAGTTGGTTACTCATGCAGAATATTATTAATTCTGAAGTTTAAACTATTTTTTAAGCTATAAAATGAACTTCTTTAAGTAATGTATATATAAAAGACTACTCTTCTTTGAGAATAACTATCAAATTACAACATAACAGGTAACTATTTTCAGTTACTTCCTTAATAGTTACTGCAGGTAACTCAACAGAGTAGGAAGTCTTTTTTATATTTTTTTATTAATCCCGTGGGAACTTGATGGGTAAAAAAGCGAAATAGAATGTATAATGTTGCACAACTTGAGCTACTCCATACTTTCTACGTTTTTTTTCTTAAATCTTCTACAGGCTGCAGATTGGTAACCGAACAATAAAGGAAATGCTACAACTATGCAATGAACTATGCTCGTTTTTGTTAAGTTACTTTGTCCATCGTCAATACCCAAGAATTCTAGTGACGTGGTAAAATTCATTTTATGGAATATTCTTGAATTTCTTACTTTTAGAATCTCATTTCTCTCTTCTTGGGTCACAGGATATCGAACTTTATACCATAAATTGGAGCTTGAAAGGGTAACCTAGCTTACTCGCTCACTCAGAAATTTCACTTACCAACATAACCAGGTCATTTCCTTAAAAGAAAAACACTTTTCCGGATTCTAGGAAACTTGAAATGGATAATTTCAATTAAACCTCGAAAAAGATAAGTTGACTTAATTTTGACTTTCCAAACCAGACAAAGTAAAGTTATGTCTTATATTCAGGCAGCCTTTACGTCCAACTACCAAATTAGGTGTCGTGGAGGCGATTAGCAAACATACGTAAAAATTCTATCTATTAACCATTAAATAAAATTCAAGGCCTAGAGACCAAGGGAATCGAACCTACTAAACCAACAATACATCTTAGCTTTGCGGATCTAGCCTATAACCACTTGGCTACCGTGACTGGATTGTAATAAATAAAATGCATTACCAAATACATTTTAGGCTTACAAATCACACAAACTATTCTAATAAACTTAGGATTCAAGATTAGCGAGGAATCGGCCAAATAAAACAGCTCGTCATGTTTTCTGTAACTAAATCAATCCGCATAGCTACGCCCTGAAAAAGACAATATATTTGTCGAAACGTTGGCGAAAAAGACGAGTTTGTTTTTTATTTGACCGATTCCTCCGCCAATCTTGAATCCTAAGTTTAACAATTTACGGTCACGAAACCTAAGATATTCATATTCTAATATTTGAAATTATATTTTAAAACAAAATTCATTCGTTTACTTCAAAGAAATAGAAGCACGCAAATATGTCGAATAGATTGCTATTCGCACTTAAATCGTAAAAAAATGATCGAAATAAGAATGGTCTTCTTTGATGGTAAATTCGATTTTTTGTCCTTTTAGGCTAAATTTGTATGAAACTGAAGTAGAACACAGATCATCCATTCAACCAAAAAATTAAATAAAATGCTCGTCCATTATAAGAACCTACAGCGCGGCACTTTCTTTTGAAAATATGAACTATAATTTGTAAGTTGGACGTTTTTTTTTCTGTGTGAGTGTGTCGCAAGTGGTCCAAACTGGTGAAGGTAGAGCAAAGGAAAATATTGCAATAACTGTAAAGTGGGCATTGAGCATCTGAAGAGCTGAGAAAGGGCTCACAGAAGCGCAGTGAGGATGTGCCGTGCTTTTTTTGGAATAATCACACCTGCGTATTCTTTATATTCAAGTATATAACCAAACCGCATAGTGTGTAACCAACAGTTCTCTCACACAGGCACATAGTTATATACAGTAATATACAAAAATATGACATTTATGTAGGTATGACAATGCACAGAGAAAAGATTTCTGTGCGTTGTCCAGTTATGGCAAGAAGACACAACCAGGTAACTGAACCTGAACGCCGACTGTTCTTCATGGTAAGAAACGCCCTCACAAATGAACACTTACATTCAACCACTGTGTGAGGGCCTAGAATATATACATACAACGGTACCTATTCCCAGTGGTGTTGTCCTATTTCCCTAGACAACAATATGTAAAGGATTGTTAAAGACGAACCCTTATTTTTCTTCCCAAATGGTTTGACCTAATTTCCAAAATGACCCTAACTGGGTTTTTCTACTGAGTCATAAATACCATAAAAACAACGTAACTTGAAACTTTTTTTTTCAATTTTTCTGTAAAAGTGAAGACTTTTTCAAATTAGAATATATTTATAGTCTTTCTATTTTGTCTGACCTACCAGAGACAAAATCAAAATTGTATTCGTGTTTCTTCTTTGTTTTATTACGAGTAAAAATTCTTGATTAATCTAAAATTATGATTATAAAATATTTGAGAGGATTTGCCAACGCTTAGTCTAATTTATTGTCTTCAAGGCATTGTTGAGCGAACTCAATTTCAAACTCAATTACAAAACTAGGTCAGTTATTGATTAAAGAAGAAGAAATAGGAGGTTCTGAAGAACCACAACGTTAAGCTGGTTGCCCAAGAAGGTGCGATGGTTATTATGAGGCACCAAAGAATGAAACTTGGATGTCCTCAGGCCACGAACATTGAACACGAAAGCATACTCTCTATTTAAAAGTTGTGCCGGGGATGAAGCAATTCAAGATTTTTTTTTTTAGGAAAGAGACCTGTCCATGCACGCTCAACCCCATCTCGTTAGCAGAAGGTAATAAGTATTGGAAAAGATTATTTTCTTAGTTACAGGTCATCGTTTCTTGAAGAAGAATCTACGTGGGGAGGGACTAGTAGCTAGCAGCAAAACCATTGTGTAGGAAATGTGGACAAAAGGACAAAATTCTAATCGATATCTTCGGAGAATACTCGCAAACGATTCTTAAGTATTTGGTGCCTTCGAAGACCACGTTCGTCTCCGCCATCTGTTTTTGAATGTTACAGCGCTGACGAGAACTATATTCTACAAGGGACACGATGGACCCTCGAGTGATTAAGTGCATATATCACTTCCTTGATTGAAATCCCAATTCCATATTTCGATTCTGTAAGGATTCAGCTATAAAAAAGCTTCAATTGGTCTCCACAGCCTTGACTAATTTATTACCATCCACAGGGCGTTATTATGCGAGTTAATAACTACATTTGTTATTGATTGATTCATGTACAGCATCTAAACCGATTCTTTAATGTAATTCCTTTGTTTTTGATACCAAACAGACAGATTACAAAAAATGCTTATTTCAATCTTGGTAAAAATTCATTTTACGTTAACTCAGAACTCAGTAGAACTCCGTAGTGAGAACCGGGTTCAAAACCAGGTAGTTTTCCTTAGATTTTCTCTCCTTAGAATATTAAGACGCGGGAGTCTGATTATTAGTAGGATTAATATTCAGAGCCTTTAATGCGCCTTAATTTAGAAAATAAAATTTAGAAACCAAAAGGTTAAGTAATTGCCTATTTTTTAAGGCAGGCTATGAACTTCCAACTACCAAATTAGGTGTCGTGGACGGAGGCGACTAGCAAACATACTTCACTGTTAATTTCTCATATTAACCATTAAATAAAATACAAGAGCTGGACTGGGGAATTGAACCCACTAAACCAACAATACATCTTAGCTTTGCGGGTCTAGCCTATAACCGCTCGGCTAACGTGGCGCCTTAAGCTTAAAGTGAAATTTAGTTATAAATCGTTGGACACTCTTAAACTATAGAGAAATGGTTCCTAAATTCATTAAAAATTCAAATTATTATAAAAAGCAAATATTTTAAAAATTAAATAATTTTAGATTGGATAACCAATGAATTTATTTTAATTTAAAGAAAATACTATATACATTTTTACACAAAAAAAGAAATAATAATAGTAAAAATTTCTTGTGAAAAAAGTAAAAATCTGTCAAACTGACAATTATGCAGGTATACCAACAGAGCGAACTTTCCCACCGAGATTTACCTATCTAGCAACAGGATACCCAAACTGGACGGTGGTAACAGAATGGGTTGACAATAAAAGGCAAGGGTTGGTTAAACAAAATTTTGGGTCAAATTAAGGTGGGAAAATATTTTCTGTACAAAATTTATATAGTTTCACTTTAAATAAATAGTAAATTTAGGTGAACAACATCTTTTTATTTTAAAATCTCAAAATAGAACAAAAATACGGCGTGAAATTAACACCTCAAAAGAATGTCTCTTTTAGACAATTACTTACAATCACAAATTTCTTTAAAGATGTAATTTCTCTAGTAAACAATTATTTCATATCTTGGACAATCAATCACTTGCTGATCAGTAAAATTATTGCAAGACATGAATGAAATCGGAACCTCTGCACCTAACTGGTTTATCTACCTCTAACGATGAATGAAAGTCAAAAACTAGTCAATGATACTATTGATTTGCGTGATACGATTGATAAAAATCAACGATAGTGCAGATAGTCTTAACGGAGACAATCACGTGCTAATTATCCTGCAATGTAGACCAAATCAACGCGATTATCTGTCCAATAATTTCAAGCGAGAAGCCTCTCTTATATAAGCACAAGGAACTTGAGACATCTTTTCAAAAATTTAAGAGAATATTCTTCATGACAACAATGGTGAAATATCTTTTACATTTTTAGGTAGTTTTTAAGTACCTAACCATCTTCTTTTAGGCATTATAATGTACCCTAATGACAGTATTACGGAGCATAAGATATGTGAAAATAGTTAGAATCACTAGTTAGAAATGGTTACGTTGTACATTTAGTAAATGGAACCAACACGTAACAATTGTATAAATGTGGTCACATTCTTTTTCTCTACTTTTTAAGGCGACCCTAATCGTTATATGGCGGAGGTACAGGCCTGAAAACTGGCCATGTAACTAATGAGGTAAGTCTGGCAAATGTTTTACAACCCCCGTCACATGCTGAAAAAATAAATACTGAAGTTTTAGGGACACCCACCCACCCACAGCCAGAACAGAGTACCGTTACTTCTAGTTATTGTAAGGAATTCGCAACAATTGCCCAGTCACTTGCAATTTTACCTCTTTTCCTACCTCGCACTTAACAAACTAACGGTACCTTAGGAAAATACCATAAATCTACAAGTTTGACAATTTTCAAACATTAGTCTCTACATTTTCAATAAATACTTTCCAATTGTTTCCAGTTTGAATAAAAGATAATTGAATTTTTGGTTAAAATAAATCAATAAATTAAAAATCAACTAAAATATGACGTCTTTTGATTAAATTTGTTTATGCTTAGTGATAGATAAGTGGCCAATCTCCTTTCAGTCAATTTTAAGTAAAATAGTAACTTCCATTTCGCAGCAACTTGGCTGAAAGTAGATTTTCAGTCATTCTTGTAACGAAAAATAAGTTTAAAAACAGTCTTCGAAGATAATTCAAAAATGAAGTTAGCTTTAATTAATTCTATTGAAACAAGAATCGATAATTTATTGACAATAAGTAATAACAACCAACAAAATGTTTATCTTGCAGTGTATGTTCATAATATGTTTTTAATGAGAAATGCAACTATCCGCCAAAAATGGTAGTGTAGCATTGAGTAAAGAGTCAATAATTACTGCCAAGCGATCCACGATAACTTGAGTAATGAGAGATAAGTGACTGTGTAGAATAGAGGATAATTAAAAAAACAGGTTGATAATTTCTGCTAAACAAGCCAATACAACTTGAGCAATGAAAAATAAGGGTTAGTATAGAGGATAATTAAAAAAACAGGTTGATAATTTCTGCCAAACAAGCCAATATAACTTGAGCAATGAAAAATAAGAGTTAGTATATAGGATAATTAAAAAACAGGTTGATAATTTCTGCCAAACAAGCCAATATAACTTGAGCAATGAAAAATAAGAGTTAGTATAGAGGATAATTAAAAAACAGGTTGATAATTTCTGCCAAACAAGCCAATATAACTTGAGCAATGAAAAATAAGAGTTAGTATATAGGATAATTAAAAAACAGGTTGATAATTTCTGCCAAACAAGCCAATATAACTTGAGCAATGAAAAATAAGAGTTAGTATAGAGGATAATTAAAAAACAGGTTGATAATTTCTGCCAAACAAGCCAATATAACTTGAGCAATGAAAAATAAGAGTTAGTATAGAGGATAATTAAAAAAACAGGTTGATAATTTCTGCCAAGCAAGCCAATATAACTTGAGCAATGAAAAATAAGTGACAGTATAGAATAGAAGATAATTAAAAAAAACAGGTTGATAATTTCAGCCTAACGAAGCACTATAACTTGAGCAATGAAAGGTAACTGACAGACTAGAGGATAATTAAAAAAACAGGTTAATTGCCAAGAGGACCACTATAACTTAAGCAATACAGTCAAAATAGATTTTATTTTTTATAACAGCTTCAAAAGTGCAACATTAAAAGCAAATAGAAAATAAATGCAAGCTCTAATATAATGAATACGGGAAGATAAAGTTGTTGACAAGAACCGTTCCATCTTCTTTGAATAGTTTCCAAGAGGATGATAAAGGGGCTAGGCCTGGAACGGTAAAGTTGTGAGGCACAGGTACAGGAGCTAATGTTACTCTCTGTTTATGTGACTATTTGCAAATCTAGAAGGCAGATGGTGAGATGCTGTCAGATAGAAATAGAAAAAGGAAAAATAGTACAATCAGTAGTAAAGCTCTCTTCACTGGCTAGAAGAGTTAACATAAAGGGTTACCGTTACCATGGACACCTCTTCACAGCCGCCATCACGCCTTTTTTCAATCATACTTGTGAGTCTTCACTCAAATAACTTCTCTGGGGTAACAATAAAGAATTTTTAAGAAATTGTTTAAAAATTTAAAAAGTGATTTCTGAAAATATGGAATACCTACGTATCAGTATATCATAAAAAGGAAAAATTATGAAATTGTTATTCTAGTTTGTAGGCCAATTATTCCTCACTGTTCCAAACCCATTACCAACCAAACTATCTTCCTGTTTGACGACGTTACAAGCCGCAGATTAATTAGCGCTCCTAGGTTACTCAGATTATCCCTAATCCAATTAAGGAATCTCAATTGAGTTCTTGGGCTTCTAGTTAACTAGCTCCTCAACGTTATACAGTAGTTGGCAACACGTCATGCTTTGATACCCAAGTGTTTGATTGTGGTAGCCCAGGGGTGTCCAACTGGCGGCACCCCAGTTAATTTCTTGGGGCCCACGACGAACTGAAATAAAATGAAAATAGAAAAAAAATTTATGAAGGAAATAGCGCTTAGGTCGAGGCAATATCGTACACACGATTCCCAGTTTCCGTTAACTACTGAAGACGGAGTATACACGTGGCCCAGGGCCTTTCCTGCGGAGCCTGTGGGCTGGTATAGACGCGCTAACTTAGTTCCAGAGAAGTTTGGAAGCCATATGTCTGCCACTCTCAGTGGAATTCCAGAATGTTTCGGTTTTATAAGACGAAGCAGGAGTGCCCAAAATATATTCTTATTTAGGTGAGAAATGTCAAAAAAAAAGTGTTATTTTTGGAGTACCTTTTTTGTGTGAGCAACTATGAAATTAAATAAAACGACATGCAGATCAAGATTGACTAGATAAACATCCATCTTCCTTAATGAAAATTGTCTGTTCTCAGTCTCTGAGAATCCAGATATTGGGAAACTAGAGAAAAATTTGTAAATATATTGTGGCCCGCGTGAATCTTGCCTGTTGCTCCAAGTGGCCAAGTGGTTTAATTGAGTTGACACCCCTCGTGGTAGCCCAATAACTGCCCAAAGGATGAACAAGTAAAGAAAGTTGTTTAATCAGCTAAGGAACAAGATATTTATAATAAATTTTTGAACTTTGGGGAAATATATAAATAGAAAAAAGTGTTAAATTACAAAATGGTGAGTCATATTTCTATCTCATTCAGATTTCCATGAAAATACTTCGGTCTGTGCATGGGAATGAAGATGTTGTTCACTAAGAACTGTACGGCTGCCATACGGTGAATTTAGGACGAAATTCAAACGGATAGAAAGGCTTAATCCACTTTTGTCATGTGCGAAAAGAATGAAACTCCTTTGTATATATATATTTTTACACAGAAGAATAAGAAGGTTTGTATATTATGTGCGACATTGGCCATAGTACTGTTATATTTGTATGTGGCTATGGAAAAGGGTAGATCTGCCGTTAAGTGTGCAGTACTTAAGATGGGCCAAGAAGGGCAGGTGTTCTTCCCACGGTGGCCTATTTCTGCCGCTGGACATCTATCTTCTTCATCTTCTTCTGCATTCTCATCCTTCTGGACCAGTGAATCGCGCGGCGGTTTCTCTTTCACTCTTCAAGAAATGGAGAAAAGCCAGGCTACCGTATTTGTCCAGTGAGGTGTCCAGCTTCACACCGAACTGGCTACTGACACCTCTGGGCAGCCTTGCTACCAATGTGAGTACCTAATTGACCGAATATACTTAGCCATCCAATTGTACACACAGCTAGAAGTAAGGAAATAGTACTGATTTTTATCTGTATCCTACGTTCTTTGAAAGTCTAATCATCCGAGTCATCTAAAATTTGTCCTCTTTTCGCTAAAAACTTTGTATTAATTATTTTACCCCATAAACAGAAACTGCGATTGGCTACTAAGCCAACTTGGCCAATAAGAAGTACAATCCATTTGTTCAAATATTATTTTTAAGATTATTTCTTTCCATTCCTTCTCCAATTAGCGACCAATGTCAGACTATTATTTTTACATCGCTGCACTTTTGCGCGAAGGAACTATACTTGAACTATTAACTCGTGCTGCGCATTAAACTATTCAACCGATCAAAGCCTGAATACTTGTTCAAATCACTGAGATTATTTTCGTTTTCTGTAAAGACATTTTGAAGGAAGTCTGTTCGTGGAAAATACGAAAAATTGTAAAATAGGGTAAAAAAATATTGTTAATTTCAGTTTGTTCGTTAATCACACGTACCAGGACAGAAGACACACCAACCTTAGGATGTAACAATGTAAAGCCCTGAAGATGACCCAGTTCCTAAGCCAAAAGATTTGCCAAAAAATAATCAAAATAATGACTGAAATTGGCAAAAATCTATCTTTATTTTTGGATCAGCCACCAAAAGCAATGAACAATACAAAAACTTACTGGCGACATGTTATTACTTAAAATCTATTTTGTTCGAGAATAACGAAGAACTATTGTTCTGCAGTTCTTTGAGAAGTTCATGGTTATACTATAGATCTAAAGAATGAGCTGAACAGAAATATGGAAACAATAAAACCAAATTCTTTGATTTAACAAAAAGCAAGGAATGTTTGTATTTACCTGAACCGTAATCTTGAACCAATAGAAATTATAATAATTAAAAAAAAGCTATCGATATCCTCTATTATTACAAAAGTTATTACAGTCGAACAATTCAATTTGCAGTCCGTTAGCATCCCAATAATGATGGCGGCCAATAACCTCAATGTAGAACATACGGGAAAACTTTCTAATATTCAAAAGTTTGGAAAATGATAATTGTTGCCAAATTAATGGAAATGGAAAATTAAGATAAACAAATCTGATGTGTACACTCATATGACTCTTTGTCACTAAAGTTCTTGAACATCTGACTTACATTTTTTTGAAAATATCAACTAATTTCAAAATTTAATATTTGGTTAATTATTACAAACATTACCTACACTATAAAATTGCACATTACATTGCAATGACACTTTTAATCTATTCCCATTAAACCCTAGAAAAATGTTTCTAGTAAATTTTTTAGATCCATTTTCCGGAGCATGTCAAAAAGTGAAAATCCATTCTGTAGAGTGGACATCTAGCCCAAACTTAGCGACAACTTTTATCCACCTCTATGAACACTACAAGTGGGTTGATGGGCTAAGTCTGCTCCGTCAGGAGCCTGTGACCTGTATTAGAATCTCTAGACCAAAACAGAACGGGATTTCTCAAATTTCCGACTGACCTCTACTCGACCTACTAGAATCGACTACCACCATGAGAAATAATACATAATCCCTGTGCTCTGCTTTGGCCACCAAAACCGGTCCTTCCAGGACACAAAAGAATTGAACAAGTCCTACTCTCACTTTATCCAATAGTTGCAAGTTTTTCTATCCTTTTTTTTTTCCCTGCAAATGATATTCTTGTCCCGGCCCTCTAAACTATGTAATAGAGGCGTCTCAAAGAACTGTAATTTGGCGTAGAGGAAAGGAGAGCAAATAAGTTCATCACGAAGAATCTCTGAAATTTCTCCAACAAATCATAAGACTGGGTACCATAGCTAGTCATAGCACGCGATACACTTTAGTACACTTGGAGTTTCATGTCAATTGGGACATTTTTATTCAAAATGAATTTATATCACACTCTATTTAGCCTAAAATTTAGCTATAAAAATTGTCTCGTCTAGGGAGGTTAGTTAATAGATTCACTATAATAAAAAGGACAGTAAGGTGGCCATCTCCTTGCTAGAAGTACCTCTACAATGAAATTCAAAGTTTCAAAAAGGTAATAAGTTTTCGTACGCGTGATTAAGGGTATTTACAATTAATTAAAAACACCACTGGTATATCTTCGGAAATTTGGGCAAAACTAAAAGAACAGAACTTTTCATTAAATTCGCACTTCCAGTCGCACTATATTTTCGCGTAATTTCCCATTGAAATCAAACACACTTAAACTACAGGAAACTTCTGGATGAAAATGGTGCTACACTAACACCTCAACTAGAAAATTCTATAAGTTGCAAGGCATCACTTAGAAAAGTAAGATGAAGTAATTAAAGCGAACCATGGTAACTCTTCAATCTCGATAGAGAAGGTTGTTTTTCTTCAATTCATCGAAAAGGGTTCTAATATTTTGATAAGATAAGAGAGAGCCGACAAAATCAATACCCAAACACTCGCACACTATAGGAACAGAAAGTTAGGGAAGGCTGTCTGTGTATTTATTGAAGGATGACTGGCGGTGCTGCCAACTAAATCCTATTTCCAGTCCCAACAGAACCAATATGAGTCATGCGTGTCCTAAAGTAAAATTAATTAACGAGAAGAACAGATACATGTTCAGCACAGGAAGCTATTGCCCATGTGGACAGAATGGACCCACCGACTGACCAACAGTTATCCTCCTGGACAGTATGCTCTACATCTTATACAATATCCATCATCTTGATTACAAACTCCATTCATCAAATTTAGCCGCTTGGATTAACTTACTCAGTTAATACCGTCTTATAGACTTACGCCATACTATTTTAGATTCATTGTTCCAAACACGACGGCCTTCTTACTTCCATAATTATTACATAAAATTGCTTAGTCATTGGTTAACAGAAAACTTACAGACAATACCAGACTCCAGCAATATTAGAAGTTCCTGACGATATAGAAAATACATCTAATTATTACAAAGATGGCTTACTACCGAAATATAGATTTTTTTTTTACCCTTAATTAAATTTTTTTTTTTTAACCTTCGACATTACCTAAATTTTGAGTTGTAATATCTCGATTTCTATTGTACGGAATTCTATGTATTTTAGCACAATTACAGACTGCAACTATCTCCTCAATTGACAGAAATATGCACTCTATAGATGCAATTTTACAAGAGATATTGGGAGATATAAGATCCTAACCTTTCCCATTACGTAAATTTTGAGTTGTAATATCTCGATTTCTATTGTACGGAATTCTATGTATTTTAGCACAATTACAGACTGCAACTATCTCCTCAATTGACAGAAATATGCACTCTATAGATGCAATTTTACAAGAGATATTGGGAGATATAAGATCCTAACCTTTCCCATTACGTAAATTTTGAGTTGTAATATCTCGATTTCTATTGTACGGAATTCTATGTATTTTAGCACAATTACAGACTGCAACTATCTCCTCAATTGACAGAAATATGCACTCTATAGATGCAATTTTACAAGAGATATTGGGAGATATAAGATCCTAACCTTTCCCATTACGTAAATTTTGAGTTGTAATATCTCGATTTCTATTGTACGGAATTCTATGTATTTTAGCACAATTACAGACTGCAACTATCTCCTCAATTGACAGAAATATGCACTCTATAGATGCAATTTTACAAGAGATATTGGGAGATATAAGATCCTAACCTTTCCCATTACGTAAATTTTGAGTTGTAATATCTCGATTTCTATTGTACGGAATTCTATGTATTTTAGCACAATTACAGACTGCAACTATCTCCTCAATTGACAGAAATATGCACTCTATAGATGCAATTTTACAAGAGATATTGGGAGATATAAGATCCTAACCTTTCCCATTACGTAAATTTTGAGTTGTAATATCTCGATTTCTATTGTACGGAATTCTATGTATTTTAGCACAGTTACAGACTGCAACTATCTCCTCAATTGACAGAAATATGCACTCTATAGATGCAATTTTACAAGAGATATTGGGAGATATAAGATCCTAACCTTTCCCATTACGTAAATTTTGAGTTGTAATATCTCGATTTCTATTGTACGGAATTCTATGTATTTTAGCACAGTTACAGACTGCAACTATCTCCTCAATTGACAGAAATATGCACTCTATAGATGCAATTTTACAAGAGATATTGGGAGATAAAAGATCCTAACCTTTCCCATTACATAAATTTTGAGTTGTAATATTAAAATGTATGAATCTAAGAATATCTTGCCGTCACAAAATTCTTCTTTTTGGATATTTTATTGCTCTTGGAAATTATTGGAGCACTGTTAATTTAAAATATTACTTTAAAAAATATAAATATTTGTCAATTCTTCAACTTGTTTAAGGAACACTATATAAAGCCAACATCCAATACTTTTATGAATGAACAGGAAAAATTTTCTGCGTCACCGGTTACATAGATTGACCAAATTGTAGGTATAAATATTAACAAAAAGATAACAAACTGTAAGTCAATGTCTAGAACCATTATGGTTCCCCCAGCAGGGTTAGTTTTTCCGTAGAAACTAGTAAAAAGGAAGCTGTAAAAGGGGAGAGAAACTGATTGACAGATCTACTAGGAAGGGATTATAGTTTGGGGACTGGCCGGCCAATAGAGGGCGTGCCAACTGTAGCCAGATAGGAGATTATTTGTATTGGTAAAATTTTAAGAAGTAGCCCATCTAGGTGGGCCTGGGGTGCACTTAGAAATGGGGAGGATCCTCTAATTGGACCAGGACTTAGATAAACAATAATGTGATCTTGTGTTCCCTCTAGCTAAAACTGTCCGCCAGTTCTGACTGGCAGTTCCAACCAGATATAGAACTCTCTCTATTCTCTGCACATCCAAACTGACCACATCCACCCTATCGTCCAGATCTTTGATTATGTATTAGCAAACAGCTGCAACACTTCTGCAGAGGAAATCGTGTGGAAACGTCAAACTAGCTAAAGATCTTTCTAGATTGTAGAGGTAGTACAAAAGAGAATAAAAACCCCTGAAAATGTGACAATATTTTACAAGAATTTGGTTGATAAATTAAGCTTAAGTTATGCTAGGTTAGAATTTTTTAATTAAACTGACACCTGGATAGGAAGAGTTTTGCGATTGTGCCGAAACAGAGGATCAGGAGAATTCAAATTTTAAGCTCCAAGGGGTAGTCAAGGGGAGTAATTATTCTATATTCCTATTGTGCTCTGACAATAATTATTATTTACATTAGCCAGGCACTCCTAAATAAACCCAGATCTCATCCACAAATTCCCTCTAGCTTCCTTAAGCTTTTGCCCACCACGGTCAAACTCCCAGGTTATCCTGGACGTAAACCGCAATCATTGTTTATTTCCTTTCTTCAATTTCGTTAGCAATCCTCCCCTATGGTACGCTATGGAATTCGCATTCCCGAAATCCGGTGCCGAATTAGAAAAAATATATAATATAAAAACTTTGAACATGATTACTAGCTTGGGAAAAACACTGATGGAATACCAGATTTATTACAAACTAATCTCAAGTTATTCTATCAGAGCCGAGAAAAATTTACACAGAATCAATTTGAGCCATTTACTGCATACATTGATTAACTTCACTGTTTTGGAAATATCTTAAATTTAAGTGTCAATGCACTTAGTTTCGTCATGACTTTTTATATTTACAATAAATTTCCTAAATAATAATGAATTAATACCATTATACGACAAAAAATTTTTTCGGCCATTGAATAATTAAAACTGTCCGGTAGGACAGTTGTATAAGGGTTGATCGTCAAAAACTGCACGAAAAAGCGTAACGTTGAAAAACACCCAACTTTGACAATTTTTTTCTCTTTTTCTCTTTATAGATGCAATTTTACAAGAGATATTGGGAGATATAAGATCCTAACCTTTCCCATTACGTAAATTTTGAGTTGTAATATCTCTATTTCTATTGTACGGAATCCTATGTATTTTAGCACAATTACAGACTGCAACTATCTCCTCAATTGACAGAAATATGCACTCTATAGATGCAATTTTACAAGAGATATTGGAAGATATAGGATCCTAACCTTTCCCATTACGTAAATTTTGAGTTGTAATATCTCGATTTCTATTGAACGGAATCCTATGTATTTTAGCACAATTACAGACTGCAACTATCTCCTCAATTGACAGAAATATGCACTCTATAGATGCAATTTTACAAAAGATATTGGGAGATAAAAGATCCTAACCTTTCCCAAATAATAAAATTCCCAAATTTTCTTTAAAATATAGGGCAAATCCTCCTTTATAACTGTAATTTTTTGCAACCACCTAGATTTAATAGATTTCGAGAAAATTGTTAAATT
The DNA here is from genome assembly GCF_049639745.1 of Rhodnius prolixus. NCBI lineage: Eukaryota > Metazoa > Arthropoda > Insecta > Hemiptera > Reduviidae > Rhodnius > Rhodnius prolixus. The sequence continues at coordinate 2,822,364 of NW_027411583.1, read as the reverse complement.
ATTTATTTCAAAAGCCATTTTGGATCCAACTCCGTGCCTGTAATGTAAACACGTTGCACAGTAATTCAACTGAAATTCAGTAGCAGGCGCCTGAATGATAGCGGTAAATTTATTTGAATTCATATTAAAAACGGAATTTTTAAAAAATAACTTATATTATTTCATCGCATTTCTCCACTTTTTTGTTTTATGGAGTTAATCAAGTTGTGCAACTGAACGGCTGGCTCATTTGTGCATCAAGTTCTGAATACAAACAGAAGGCCGCCAGAAATGTTTCATTCTGAATTGCGCTTCATGAACTGTACTTCATCTGTAAACACGTAATTATTAACCCGATAAAGCAGAATGTCCCACTTATTTTTTAAATAATATTTAATAATTTGTAATCGTACTATCTTTAAAATTATAAAATTCAAATATTTCTCCGATAGATTATTTTGCAAAACTGGATAAAATGCATTTACCGACTGCTAATCTCCAGACTGGGCAATTTAGCACCAAACATTAAATAGATTTTAGAATTTAGCTGCGATTATATAAGCAGTAATATTTATTACTAATATATTTAAGCTAAGTTAATTTCTAGACAAAATTACCTTTCACTTAGTTAACTTTATAAATAGCTGGTACCTAAGTGAACTCGTAATGTTTAAGATTTCTTTCGTTCAAAATTTAGTTTCTTGACTGCTGATAATGGATTTTGATTACCTTAACAGTCTACTTTCCGGTCTACAAAACAAAAGATGGCCGATAATTGAAACAAAACTAAAAAAAAATGAATCGCCAAAACAATTAGCCAAACCTGTGATAAACCTACTGCGGGTTGTTAAGGAGTCAAAGTAAGTAACCGTTACTATTCAGTTAATCTAGATCTGAGGGACAAAATCGGGGGCCCGTTATTTCCATTTACTATTTAGCAATACTTATTATTAGACACCGCCCTGATAATTTGAACTCTACCTTAATGTTAACTGTACTAGATGTAGGCTAAATTTGTAAAGATCATAACGGAATATAGGCCTAACATTATATCACCATTCGTTTTCCCAGTTATCCATCTGATTACTACTATAATAGCCTGATTATGAATTCATTTTTAATGTCAACAACTTCCTAAAAAGTGAATAAACTTCAAAAATGATAATTCATAACATCCTTTAGAAGATTTTTGGTTTTCGAAAACTTTGTGCAAGGTTAACACAAAAAAAAATTTTGATTTTGGATTAACTTCTAGATTCTATTCCTGGTAACCCTGTAAAACTTCCCTTAATAATTTTTGCGTGAACAACAGAAATAATTTTTTAATTTTACTCGGCTGTCTTAGATGATTTCTAAACTCAATCCGATCAAAGTCCCAGTATGCGGTTTCATTATTATTCTAAGATTTCTAGCAAGACTGTTTTTTAGAACCTGAAGAACTTAGACCAACTTGTCTGCAGACAAAGGGAACCAGCCGAATGGCGAATGCGACTAACATAAAGTGAAAACTTTTTTGGTTAATTAGGTTCGATTCCAAAACCATCCAACTCTTCGTTCGTTCAGATTTTTTACAGATTTCAGATTGTGCAGCCGTTTACTGCACACCTTGATTAACTCCATAAAACAAAAACATGGACAAATGCGATGAAATAACGTTCATTGTGTTTTTATAATTATGTTTATAATATAAATTCAAATAAATTTAGCGTTATCATTCAAGCGGCTGCTACTGAATTTGAGTTGAATTATTACAACGAGTAACAAATAAGAGCACGGAGTTAATCAAAATGGCTTCTAAAATAAATTATTCAAGTAAAGTAAGTAAAGTAATCGCCTATTTTTTCAGGCGAGGCTTAACGTCCAACTAAAACAATGTTTCTAACAAATAAAAAGTAGTAACTCGAACTGGGGATCTCCCATTTACAAAACCACGCTCTTGACCACTAAACTAATACCCATCCCTAAATAAATTATTATTTAATAGCCAACAAAATTTTGGTCGTTTAATGGTGTTAAACCTTTATTATTTGGGAAATTTATTATAAATATAAAAAGCTATTGCTGAACCAAATGCTTTGGACACTTAAAAAAAATGGAGTTAACCAGTTTGTGCAGTGGACGGCTCATTTGGAACATCTTCGCCTTTGTTTTGTAGACCACGTCACCTACGACCAGCGTAGCTTCTGGTTTGAAGGGTTAACTTTTGGCTGTATCGCGTATACATTGATTTTAAAACAACCCTGGAGAACAGTCCCAATGAGAGTAGTTCGACATAAGGTCCAATGCACTGCAGTGAACAGGATACTGGATAGACAAAGTATAAGCAAGCGAAAGGATATTGGCAATAATATGAGCTGCAACGAAGCGGATTGGTGTGTTACATCCTGCCGCCACTCTCTGTGTTCACAATAGAAGTACTAATTTTAAGTCCAAAAATATTAGAAAACACAAAAGCTTTGAAGTAGACCACCAAATTTGGCGGCAAACACTCAGAGAACACCAAAAAAGACAGATGGACAATATGGCGACATGGTCATTTCTTCCTCTATTCAAACTAGAAAATTTACTTTTATTAAATAATAAAAGACGAGTAGCACGAGTTTTGAGTCAATGCTGGGAGACAAGTGCGGCACGAGTCCCCATTATGTCCTTGTATGCGCTTAATGGAGTGGAATACCTAGGACCAAGTATCCTGAAAGACCTCCTTCTACAGCTGAATGGAACTGTCCCGTCTTCTGAGACTGGCGCCACTAAGCTGCCACAGGGTTACGATGGATTTAATTGCTCTTTAATTAAGTTATGGTTCTTTCACAAGAGCCGCCATAAATTTATTCGTAAAACAAGAAATCTAAAGTGAACACACGAAGACGAACCTTAATTTTGGATTGGCCACTAACTAGAGACTTTAGCAACATATCTAACCCCTACATTAAGTTAGTAAAACTGTATACTCTATTTAAATGGCTGTTCAGATGGGAGTCCAATGCTGCCTCGACCGGAAACCTCCTATAAGGAATCAACAAGGGAACATTCACAAGGTAAAGACTTAATAAAATTGTAAATCTAAGCTTCAAGAAAGAACTGGTCTAACTTTTTTGAAAAACGCATAAACGCAAAAACTAAAGTGTTTTTTGGGAGGGGCATTTTCCCCACAAACACACATAAACTCAGTGTGCGATAAAGCGGTAGGAATTATGTGTAGTCTGTTCCCTCTGTTAAACCGCAACTCTAGCATAGATTTTCTTAATAAAAAACTAATTTACTATCTTTATATCCGTCCAGTACTCTTATACACAGCCCCTGTGTGGTCCAGTACTTGTTGCACCAACTACGGGAAGTTACAAAGAGTTCAAAACAAATGCTTAAGACTTAGATGGGTCATATCCCCGATGGACACCCATAGACTACATGCATGTAGCACTTGATGTTGCCAGCGTGTCTACATTTATCTATAGGGCCACGGAAAAATTTTTAAATTCGTGTATACCAGTCCCTACCCGCAAGTAAGAAGTATTGTTGACTACAACTTGAGTTCTCTTGGTTATAAAAAATACAAGCACAAAAGGCTAAAACATATCCTGCTATAATTTAACTCTATGTTGTAAGGTATTTTTGCCTTATATTAAGTTTGGAATTTCAATTACTTGGTAAGATTGATAAAAAATGGAAAACGTGAATTAAAATAGATGCACTAGAATAGCGTTTCCCAAACGACTCGCGCACCACTTGTTAGTACATCATACTAAATTGCACCACTTCGTAAAAATGATTGTATTTCGTGAACTTTGTTGTTTCGAGTTGTTATTTTACTATCATCTTTATTTGTATAGAGATACAATGTATCTGTTACAAAGGAGTTCAAGTTCATGTTCACTTTAAAAACTTTGTGAAGTGTAAGATCTTAGCTTTGAAAACTTTTTTTAAACAATTAAAAACTGCGTACATATTTTTCTCTTCAAAATTATTAATTAATTTACAAAACTCTTCTTTAGGATTATTATATTTGTTTATATGGAGTGGGACTCTAAAACTTGCATAGACTTTCATAAAAATGTTTCTATGATATTTTTATGATTTAATTTTTTAATATGTCCGCCATTATTGTTTATTTTTCGCGTACCACAAACCAGCAACTCGCGTACTACCAGGTTGAGATCTTCAGAAAGTGTAATGGCGTATGTTTTGGATTTTGCACACAAAAAAATTCATAACTTTAAAACAGCTAAAGATTGGATAATCCGCATGGAGATGGATCGCGCACTATCGCTCAAATATTTTTGTAGGAGCACCCAGTAACACTAAATTGTAGTTAACTTTCAGTAAAAATACCATGTTGTAAGAAAAAAAAACAAGAGAATTTCTAGTAAAGAAAATCGTTTAGTACGTTCATCCCTGAAATTTATTGAACGTAATTAAACTCATTCAATCACTTTTTTACAATAATATTAACGATATACTTTAATAAGTTATAGAGGGAACATTGCGCGCCCAATTAGTACGAAGACATGTGTAAACTAGAACAGTTCATGGTTCCAAAAAAAAAAGTATACACAGGTGTGCTCCATTGAAGTCATTGCCAGGTACAGTTTATTTATTTATTCATTCATTTTTTTGCACATTTTTTTCTCGTATTTTGCTTTATTTGAGTGAACGAAAGCGGATGTTCTGGTACCAAACCAAGAATAGAGTACTTCCTTCAACATGTTCATAGTGGATTTAGTAAAAATACCGTAGTAGGGCTCCTATTACCATTTCTTTAGGATAGCTCTTTTACTATCTTTTCGTAAATCTTTAAAGTAATACATATACAACTTGGTAATGCAAAACTGTTTGTGAGATTAGATTCGACAATGTAAAGGAGACAACTCACACTACAATATCCTCGGAGTATTTGAATAAACATACTCAATACAATAATTACGGGTTTGTTGAACATGGGTTCATTGAATAAGAGTTCAATAACAAAATACTCTGAATACAGACAGAAAACTGAATGAATTGGGTTGAATTATTTAAGTTTTTTGTTCTCCAAATATTTCCCCCATTTCAGAAGATAAATACTAGAATTTCTTTTCTGATCTTAAAGTTTCTAAAGTGTAATCGAGTCAAAGTTTCAAAACTAAGTTTCCACCGGAAGTGATGGTTTTGAAAATCAGAAAATTAGCACGATCGCAAAACGTTCTCTTATTGGTAGTAAGAGAGAATAAAAAAGAAATTATATAATGTTAGTTGACTGCCAAATCAAATGAATTTAAAAAAAAAGCGATTCTATAAGCTATAATTTACTTATATTCCAATAAATTAATCAATATTCTAGATTTTTCTCGCTTATTGCCTTTTTTTAAAGTTAATAATGGCTGCAGCTAGCAGCATTGCCAACAAAATCAGGTTAAAAGAAGTTTAAGTTTCAAATTTAATGGGGATAAATCAATTAAACTAAAAACCAAAAACTCCTCCTGCTCCAAATAAAAGCTGATATTAATGTTAGCTGTAGGTTTTCACAGTTTATCGACTTCCTCTAGTGAAAGGAACCTATTTTGTAAATATGCACTTCCGGTTTTGTCCGTAATCATAGGTTGCGGAAGCAAAATGAAAATGGTGCTAAAAATGGAATACCAAGTCCTAGCTTTTGTAATATTAATTTTTTTGAATTATTAAACAGAAATAAATTCAGACCACAACACGTGCTAAAAACTTAGTTTTCCTGTTTAAAATATTTATTTTTCCGGAAAACTCATTTTCTCTAAAGAGAAAATAAGCATTGTAAAGTATTAATAACCTTGAAAACAATGACAGCTCAAAGTACCATCTGTTGGTCTCAAGTAATAAGTAAGTTCTCCAATTTCACCCACTGTATCTGAAGTTCTCAAAAAAAGTAAAATAACCACTCGGCAAAATGATAAAAACTAAGAAATAAACATCATTAAAAAAAGCAAAAGTTGATTAATGATGTCAAAGGGTGTACTAAATGCAACAAAAAATAAAGTAAAAGTAACCCAAAAAAATTGCAACGGCTTAGTTCTTCCTTAACAAGGCGTAACTGCATTCGGATTAACCCGTACATCCTGCTTTGCTATCTCTTTGTATTAAAAAGGTTTTTACCGGAACCTTAACAAGGGTTATAATTTATGAAAAGGTAAACAACTATCATTGGTTGCTATTTGCAAAATATTATTTTAAAAAAAAGTCCTAATGCTATCCAACGATTCTTTAGGCCAATCTAGCTAACACCAAAGACAAAAAAAAAATCGACAGCTAGAGACAATGATTCAGATAATTCGAACAAATCGAACAAAAGATCCAGGAACCAGAACTCCTCATACCCCCAAACAATCCATCAACGAGATCAATGGCACTTCCTTCTACAACAGATCAATAGTTGCCTCCTTTTCAATTTTACAAACCCTGCAAAAATGGACTCTAGTATGAGGCCCCAAATATTTAATGATGACTCTTCATAAACACAAGTGCTCTTTAAGTAACAAAGAATCAATTTACTATCAGCTCTATCTAGACTTTTAGAACCAAGCATTTTAGACTGCCAATATCCCATCGAGATCATCCGAAGGATGAATACTGTGAAGATTTCCAATTCCTGAAAAGCTAGACAGATAAGCGTGTCCACAAGACAAAAGAAAATTCATGATATTTCAGAGAATTACACTAAGTTGTAGTTATTTCCAGAAAATGACCTAGCTGGTTTGAAACTTAGAGGAATAGTAGTTTACTTTGATTTCATCCGTCATTGTACGCATGTTTTTAAAGTATCTCTGGCAGGTTTTGGACTTTGATTCATCATCAGAGTCAAATTAAACAGTTTGGTGCAAAAGATTTCGAATTCATATATTCACAAAGTATCTGTCTCACACTAAACGAACTGGGCTACAATAAACATGAGCGCCACGACGGATAAAGTCAAAGTTATCGACAATCACTGCGGATATAACCACATTTTAAATAGTTATTTTGTAAAATAAAACAAAATCGGACAGTAAATAAAAAAGTTCTTAGAAATTAAAGAAGAACTTAAAACAACAGCAACACTTGGACAACAAGTTGGATTTGCTTTGTAATATAAATTATGGAACTTTTAGCAATAAAATTTCAGATGTTGAAGGTTCCAAAAGAAAGAAAACGAGTACAAGAATGACGGAGAGTTTGTCTAAAAAACAACTTTTGTTTTCAGAGGACGTCAAATATTTTCAACGAAAATCAGTGAAAGAAATTGATAACTCTTACAGCCACGACAAAGGGTGTTGGTCTAGTGGTCAAGAGCGTGGCTTTATTACAGGGAGATCCCCAGTTCGAATCCCGTGTTTGACAACTTTTTCTTTGAAAAAAACTGTTTACAGTAAAGTATGAGCTTCCGCCCCTGTCCCACAATTGGTCACAACACCTAATTGGTAGTTGCTCGTTAAGTCCCGCCTGAAAAAATAGGCGATTACTTTACAGCCACGTCAGGAAGCAAGGATTACCTGGCTGTCAAAAAGATTTAATTATAAAAGTTTATGTATAAATATAAAACCACAAATTAAGCAGCGTTGTATCTTCGACTCGCAAGATCTGTCATTAGTAAGTCCTCACTTTATTGCTTGGGTTCTCTCTCTACCAATAAATCTTTTCTTCGTCTCTTTAGAAGGAATCTTTAATGTAAGATCATTGTGTGTTCTTAAATCGCAGCCAAACATTCAATGAACAAACACGCTCCTGCACCTGAACTAAAAATCTTTTATTTTTTATTATAGCCCATATAAGATATTATTTGTACAGTAGATAAATGGGGAGGAGACCCGTGCCGTTATTATTATAAGGAAGCGGAAGGGAATCCTGGTGGTAGAGAGTGTAGCGGAGCTTTTACTAACAACGGCTGTTTGTATGGAACATTGTGTGTGAGTGTACGCGCGGGTGTACATTTGTATATATAGAAGATGCAGTGGAAACGGGGGTCCATACATCTGCCAAAAACTGGGTATATAGGAAGTGGGCAGATGTGCAAAGTGGGTCAGAGATCTGCCAAACACAGGTGCTTTGCCTTCTTCTATACTACCTCTGGCCAAAGGATTATTGGGGGAGGTATCCATCCTCCTCATACACACACACACAGAGTGAAATTATTTCTACTGTGAAAGGGTGGAGCTACCAACTCTTCACCAATCTAAAGTACCAACATCTGATACACTACTCAGGGGAGGGGTACCTAATTTGACGGGTGGCAGACGCCACAGATAAAATATAACATAAAAGAAAATAGAATAAAACAACTCCCAATGGAAAACCAAGATAAAGATATGTGTCTCATCATTTATTCATTCAGAAATATTCCTACCTGAAGAAGCAACTGGGCAGCACGCTCTGGCACACTAAAAGTAGTATTAAGGAAATGAATAATTTACAATCTTTAATTATTTCTGATTAATTGCATACGAATTAGGAGAGAAAAACCACAATAAAATCGAAATAACTGCATTCAGTAGTGAAAGATATTAGGGTGATAATAATGCAAGAACCAGCAATACGTGTGCATATGTTGAGAAGATACAGATCAATAACAAGAAGTGGGACTCACTACGCAGATCAAATAAATGAATAAAAAATCAGCAAATTTAAATTCAAAGAAATCACTACAGAATAACAAATTTATTTTGAACACTCCTAAGGTTTCTAAGGGTACGTTCACAACGGAGCTGTGAGCATAGATGATAGCGGAGATGATAGCAGTGATGCATCAGCGCTTATAGAATAACCTAGTACATTCTTATGTGAGCGTGCACAACGAAGCTTCGACTAGTGACTCATACTCGCTGGTATAAACGAGCATAGATGATAGAATTGAATTTTTCATTTTTCTGCTAGCTGAACTCCAGTATCGGAGCTTCAAAATGGAGGTAGAAAAATTATTTAGTGCTCTCTTTACTCATTATTTTTTGTTATTATTTTATTATTTACTTTTAAACAATATTTTGTTTTTTAAATCGTGCTTACATTTATTTTCATGTGTATTTATTTGTTTTTTTTTTTCAATAAAATCATTACTAACCTAAGAGTAATCACTAGTTTTTCTTCTATGGTTATAGGATTTCCATGACAATTTTTCCGTTTTCTTAATTTTGACCTTATTTTTTCTAAAATATAGTCGAATGTGGGTGGACCCATCCTCACATATTCAAAAAAACGATCCGGATAATTTCTAAGTTCCTTATATAAATGGTGAAATTCACCCAAAGTGCTTCGTTTTTTATTTATGGTATGTACATGATTTTTTCTAAAGCGTTTTTTCTTTAAAATATACCATTTCGTTGCTGCTGAACATAAAAACTCTTCTTCAATACTCGGGCATGTTGCATGTATCACAGCTCTGTTGTGCACACTAATCAGCGATTATATTTTACTCTATCAGTTATCATCTCTGCTATCATCTATACTCACAGCTCCGTTGTAAACGTACCCTTAAGGCTGGAAACATAGTGGAGCGGCGAGCAAAGCGGCGAAATCAAACACAAGTAAACATATGGGACCGCGCATAATGGCGAGCAAAGCGAAGATAGAGCAACGCTATCTATAGAGAGTAGAGCGAAGCGTTATGACATGTTTGATTTCTTCGCTCTCATCGCGCTCAATTTGTAAAGGTTATTTTTCAATAGTTATGGATATTGATACATTATTGGTTTAGTTTGTTTAAAGAAACCTCTGTGGGGCCATAGTAGGATGCTCCCGAAGTTGTTGGTACAAGTGATGAAATTCACCAAGTTCATTTCTAAACTTATTTATGTCATGTACACTGCAGCTCCTACTACTAAGCTGCTGCAAATACCAAAGTTTCAACGAAGAATTTTTATATAAAAATAGTTCCTCCATCTTGTTTTGTCAAAAGGAGAACGCGACTAAGCTCGTCACTATGTGCATGCGAATCTTTGCTCGCTGCTCGTCGCTCTCTTTGATCTGAAGCAGCTATCATCGCCGCTTTGCCCGCCGCTCCACTATGTTTCCAGCCTAAGAGACCCAATTTTTCATGTAATTATTTATAATTTAAAAAAAATATTGAATTATTAAAAACATTAATCTGATAATAAAAAGAAATTAAAAATTGAACAAATAAAATTGTACTTTATTTACAAAAAATACTTTTACTCGAACAAAACAAGTACCCAAAGTATTAAATAATACTTAAATAATAAGGCCATTTCCGAGAAATTTCAAAAATATTTAAAGCAAAGTCAAAATCTAAGGTGATTGGCACCTGGCGCTTTCTTTTCAGACCTCCGGACAGTATTCTCTCGCTACAGACCAAACTGTCCTAATCACCGGACAGTGAGCTGTAAGAAGCTTCTAGAAAGAGAAAATCTAAGGTGGGTAGTAGCTGGAAACAAAGCCGGCTACACAGCGTTGGCATCCAGTGAGCTAACTACTCTTTCAATGTAATTGAACTTAGTTTTTAGTTAAGTTATTTTAAAATTCTCCCAACGGAAACCTCAAAAACCAAACATCTTGTTTTAAATCATAACATTATGAATGCAAAATTTACAAGAAGAGGAAAATTCTCAAGAGATTGGACTGAATACTAATGTAAACAATAGCAGTAAGGAGTGGGGGAAATATGCCCTTCTTACCTAGTACTAATTTTTATTGAAGGGCATAAGTAAAAATCCGTCAATATAATCAAAACATGCCACTATCTAACGCGAGCTATTGCGCTATGGGTTCCTTTTCTGGGGAATATCAAGCCCACACAGTTCCCTACTAGCAGAAGGAAGAGATAAGCGCAGGTCGAAGGGAGATGATGTGCAAGAAACTTGGATGCTGCTCAGATCAGATAAAACAAACAGATTTGAACTTCTTTTTCCCCAATAAAAAGAAGAAGAAAAAATACACGTTGAATAATTCATGCTCCTAATAAGTCATACTTTTCTCAGGTAGCAATAACGGTGTGTAGGTTAGAATTATAATACTCGGAGGGGCCCGATCTGTTGGGCCGATAATGTTCAGTAATCTAATGCATTCAACGCACCTAGTCAGTTACAATCACAAGTGAAGGTCTGTCAGAGTATGGAGTGGCTGCAGAAGGCCGAGCAAAGGTGTTGCGGAGGATATCTAGGTCACACCGTGTCGCTGGGGGCCGTACTAAGTGTGCCCTGCACACTCCTGTCATATCGCCCTCCAATCCACCTCCGACAGTTCTTCTATTCTCTACGCACACTTCATCTTTTCTTCACCCCTTTTTATTCCAGATTTTTTCTTTTTTAAACCTAAACGCTCTTTAAAGAATGAAAGGAGCTTTAAAAAATACTGTGTAAGAAATTCTGTGGTAATTTTTACAATGACGGTAAGAATAAGATTTTTTTTCAGATGTTCCAATCATTACTTAAAAAAGTTTGAGTCTCAAAATAAAAAAAAACTACAAAACGCTGAACACATCTGCAGCAGTTTACCAGAGAAAAAAAATACATACGCTTCGTAATAAACAATAAATTGTAAAGAAAATCCTACCCAGGGGCAAACTCTTAACGAGAAAACACTTCATTCCGTCAGTCTCAAAATCGGGAACACTTCACTTTCAAGCCCATGATTTGGAAAATTATGGCTAAAAAAAAAATCATAAACCCATATCTTACGAATCAGGAACATTTTTGCTGCAGAAATTATCGAACATATTAAAAAAAAATAGATAAGGAAATACTAGATAACATTCATGGAATGACAGATGGTAAACACTTTGGACACAACTTCGATTAAAAAAAAACAAAAAACAATACAAAGAAAGTTCTGCCAGAGTAAGGTTATTTGGCGGTAATGTAGCTGGAAAACATAACCTGCTGTCCAGCAATCCAGTGGGTTTTGATTATACTACAGTACTAACTACAACTACACAAAATGTTACAGCTGGTTGAGTGTTCATTACTTCAAATAATAAACAAATTATTTCATTTTGTACAATCAGCTAAAAAGTTAAAATTTACTGGTTTCAAGCGTAATACGATTTGAAGAAATTAACTAGGCACAAAAAAAAGAGCTATCTCAGAGCATTGAGAGCTGCACATCTATTCAAAAATAGGAAAATAATAGAAAAAGGAAGCAGTCGATAAGAGAGTTAGACATGGAGTCAAGTTGAGCATTAAATTTCTTCAGAGAGGTTTTACGAATGAAGAGAATTCTCTACAATGAGGAAATTTTGCATCATAATCTATAAGAGTAACGGAACTATAAGAGTAATGGAAATCTTTATTAATAGACATTCGTTGTGGAAGAGTAATATCAATTGCAAACTGTAATTTAACTTTATGGCTTACTAGCCATTTAATTGGTTGCTGAAAGACTGACCAACTAAAAACGGACTAATAACTTACACACAAGAGATGGTACTACACAAAAATCAACATTTAAAAGAAACATATTATGCAAAGAATAAATGATTACATAATTATAGATGTAGAAGTTCTTCTGAACTTAAAATACTATCTAGTGAACATAATTTCAAAGTCTTAGCGAAAGAAAGCTCTACGGTAACTTTAATAATGGTATTGAAAAGATCAAAGTCGCTGGTCCACCTTAGGCGAACACCTAATAAAAATTTGTGGTTATATGAATTCGTTCTGAATGTAAGGTTACGAACCACTTCATTAATAATTATAAATTAACATAATGTTAATAATTGTATTCCCTATTCGATATTCATCTCACAAAGTTAATGAATAATTATAGTCAACACTTTTGAAGCAATAAACATTGCCAATAAGTTACACTATATAAGCTTTAATTTTGATGTTATAGTTTAAATAGTCGTCTAAGATAAAATATATCTTTTAGAAAAATAGCATTATTTTTCAATAAGTTTCGCGGAAATTTATGGTTCTGAAACTTATTTGTTTCATTAGAAATAGTAATCCTGTTGGTTTTATTACCGAAGTATTTCGTTCAAAAGTACAAAGCCGAGTATTGTTTTAAAATAAGACAACGAAGACAAAGTACAAGTACTTAATTTATTATTTTCGTAAAACCTTTTTTCCCTCCTTATTAATGTATTTTCTACTTCGCTTATCACTGACGCAACAAGCAAAATTGATAAAAGTTCAACAACAGCATATAAACCAAACAGAAAAAACAAAGTTAGTATAAATCATAATAAAACAAAATCACTTGTAGGACTTGAATTAAGGTTATCCAACGAATGGTCGGTTAATACCAAATACTGATGGAATTGAATTCGAAGGATGCCCTGTTTATCATTCGACCAGTGGTCGCAAGGCCACAGTCTACGAGGAGGATTTAACGGGAGGGTAGTGCAGGACAAGTTAACCCCTTTGGGCTCAGGGGTTATGATGTAAGGAAAGTTTGGAGTGGAATCTGTTATAACGGCAGGGTTAAGAATAAATGGAATTCGCAGGTCTGTATGGATGTTCATATAAAAGGATGCAACAGTGAAGGATATTTGGATTCACTTTAAGAACTTACAGTATTGAGCTGATATAAATTAATCTAACAGCTCAATAAAAAGCTAAATTATTCTTAGATAATCAGATCGAATGTTAATTTTTTAATGTTCCTATTAAGAAAAATATAAAATGTCAGGAATCAAATATTTAAGTAATCTTAGATTAGACAAGAATCCTAAAAAGACCATAAAATTAAACGAAGCGCAGGTTGGTTTCGGGTCCGCTAAAGTACAGAGCAAAAGCTTGCATTATATTATTCATAAAAATCGTTGCAACCTTTATAAGGATAGAAAAAAGATTAAATAAATTTTAACATCTCCCAGATTTTCTTATTCATTATTATAATCATTGTAGGTGGGTACACGGAAGTATAACTGTTCCGTATCCTGTGTATACGTGAGAAGGAAGTACAAGATCTTGAACCTAATATGACGAGGGTTCTATTAATAAAAAAAGTGAAAAAGTGGGCCACAAAAAATAGCCCCAACTCTCAACATAATAAATACTTCATATTTCTCTTTAACTGGCTTTGGAGGCGTAACTCACTCTTTTTTTTTACTAATATCGACCGTTAGTAATTCTATATACGATTAAACAAATTAATTTTAACGAACCTAAGAAACAATTTCCAATAAAATATCTTATTTTGAAATACTTACATGAATTCCTTCCTTCATTTCCTTCCGTCCTTCATCACTTCACTTTGCTTTGATCACAGGAATTACACATTTGTTAACTGATCTCAGAAAAGGCAATTTAAACATTAACTATTAAACTTTCAAGAGAAGAACGTTAGACCAACAAATATTTTTTTAAATTTAATTTTTCATTAGTTTTAGAACTTTCTCATGAAATGCAAATTCACCAAGTTTATCAATCACTCATTTCAATAATTAACTTTAATATTTTACCAAGATTGATAAAGAAAATATTTCAGACGAAATACAAAAGAAAACTTAAAATGCAGCATTTAAGAAACACAAAGTGGATATTCAAAAGAACGTCAGCCTAGCAAGTGAAATTTTTAGGGAATCACGAAAAACGCATTTATTTATTTTATGATATTGATTTATTCAACATCATACTAAAGGGTTCTCTTTTCTTTTCACATTAGCCATTATTGTCCTTCTAACATAGAATTATAACAATACTAAGGTAATTGTCAAAACGTAAATTAAAATAGTGGCAGCCGCCGAATTGACAATATGCGATTCTTACTTATATTTGATGTCAATAATAAGAATATCATCACGAAGAGAAAAAAAAAGTACAACTTTTAATGCATACAAGAAAAAAAATCTGATTTTGTAATAGCATGCAAAACTTACATAAATAATTTGGATTTTTCTGTTGAATCAAGTCTTGAAAGACATTTAATGTTTACCTAGTTTACATAATAACAAAGGATCTGTTTAGTTAACAACAATATTCATTAATTTTTAATTTTCTTGAGAAAGTACTAAACAAAACGAAAAATCAATTGCTATTTGAAAAGCTAACACAAAAGAGAAGTTTAAAACAAATACAAATGGCTACAAAGAAGATACTCGTATTCTATCTGGTGGTGATAAAAGTAACTAAAACACATCAAATCGTACATGCAAGACTATCTAGCGGCACAAAATGAAACTACATTTTCACACCATAGAAGTAGATTTTAAAAAAGAATTAATACAAATAAACAATTTGGAAGAATTTTTTTGGTTTCTTGCACCACCTTAAAACTAAAGCTAGCATTAAAATTTATATATGTAAATCATTAACTTCGAGATAAGCCACCACAAATTGATATATTCCATAGAGCGAGTACCATAGAACTTTTCATAATTGTATGTATATTTACTTTCCTAACCAACGACACATTATTACATTATACTGTTGTATTTTTCATTAAATAAAAAGGTTTAAATAAAACGAAGAGTTAACTGATTTGAAAAGTAAGCCTTTATGAACTTGAGTTGATGATGAGTCGTCAATCTTAGGCCACAGCCAAAAACCAAGACGTTAAAAAAGATTAATTAACTTCTGATACGGGCTTACAAACATCTGAAATAATTTCTAACTCCATTACTACTTAGATCTTAAACGATATAAATATTATCGTAATTATGTAATTAATTTCGAACTTGATTTTTTCTTAATTGTGTCATATCGCTCAAGTTTTCTGAAGGTATCACAGCTTCTTTTATGCGTTCCTTTTTATCTGCAGCGTAAAAAGTGCAATAATCAGGCAGTTAGTTCATAGAACTCTTAAATCTAACTGGGAATAATAACCATCAGTAAATATTAGATTTGAGTTTGGCCATTTATTTCTAACTGTATGAACTATAAAAATATCATGATTGCTCTCTTCCTAAGATCTAAAGAAAAGATCTAAATCTAGAATATTAATTTATGTAAATTAGTTTCCCTTACTACTTGTATCCATGAAGCTAAGGCACATTTCCTTAATTATATTTCTATCGTAATTTGAATAATTGTTCCTCCAGCCAATGCTGCCCGTTATCATGGACATATTTAGACAGCCGATTCTATTTGGACAATAAAATATAGTGATTTATAAAATGAAGCACATGATTTATCAATCTCTGTAAGAATTGAAAGAATGAAAAACAGAAATAGCAGACTTCGGCATGCATTAAATTATAATCCTCTAAGAATAAGGTTAATGCAATTTGGAAGTTCAGCACAGCTTTCACTTTTAGTCTATACTTTTTACTTAAACTCTAAAATATTCTCACTTAACTTTCTACCAAAAATCACAAAACAAAAAACTTAACAACAAAGCTCTCATAACCCTAAAGAAGCAACTGACTCCTATGGTGTCCGAAACGTAGATCAACAATAAATAGTTTTAAAATAACTATTTGGATACTTCAAATAAAACAAAGAAATTCTCGCAATAAAATCCCAGACAATAAGGAAATCAAAATTTAATTATTTAAATGCAATACTAGTCATTATTCTTTCAATTATCATCTCCTTTTTAGAACAAAATCAATTGTTCTAAAATAATACCCGAACTTTTCAGTCTATTTATTCAGTTTTCTCTAATTTGTATGAGTTCTAACAGAATATCAATAACAAAAAGAAAACCAGGAAAAAGGTTTTATATTTTACAAAAAGTCAAAATTCAGGTAATCTCTAACATGATACTTGTATTCATACTTGAGTTATTCATTACTAATGCAAATTTGAAAATAACTTTTCAATAAAAGTTATTATAAATAAAATGACTGTCAAACTGTTTCTATTTATTGACATCTAGTAGGAAAAAATAAAGGTTCTCTACAAGTATCTCATTCAAATGGAAGCTTATTCTTAATTGTTCTTACATGTTATAATAGAGGAGATACAGTAGGACATAATTCAAATAAATTTAAATTACCACTTTTAATCAAAATTTTCCTTCTCCTACGTTATAAACAAACGTTATGACAACAACAAAAAGTCAGAGAACATACCTGAGGATCCCTTTTAATAAAAATAAAACAAAATGTTTACATTTAATTATAGCTACGCATATTAACAACTAACTCAAGTAAAACTGATAACCAACTCACATCACTTCTTAATAACATGTCCTAAATCGTATTTTCCTCGAACACAAACAAGTTTTACCCCAGGAACATCCTGTAACCTTGCAGGGTGTACTAAGACGATATTATGCTCTTGAAGATTATGTCCAATTCCAGGCACATAAGCAACCATTTCTTTACCAATACTTAATCTTACCAATACACATTTACGATTGGCTGAATTCGGTTTCTTAGGTTTCTTTACCAAAGTTTTTAGTACAACACCTTTCGCAAATGGACGGCCATCTAACGGATTTTTATTCTTTCTTTTTTTGAAGTGTGGACCAGTCTTATGCATTTGAAAAAGCGAGGCCATCTGTCTGTTTATAACTGTAAGAGTAAAGATTACTAATAATAATTAACTGTTTCATAAGTAAATAATTAAAATTGTAGTATTTGGTATTTAAGACACCCTTCCTTACTGCATCACCTCTATTATAGAGAATCAAAATATTAATCAATTAATTACCTTGAAAATTATTTAAGCTGGATAAAAAGTTTAATGCAACACCAGCAAACTTCTGAGTTAAGAAATTCATAGATCTGACTAGTACAGTAAACCGCTAGGTTGAAGATAAAGTTATAAATATTATATTTTAAACCACAGCATTAACCACTTAAATTTATTCACACAGCTTTTTATCAAAAGTGAACATACCAATTACCAAATAAGTAGGTTATAATAAGGTATGTTTGCCCGTTGACTGATAGGTAAGGTTTTACGCTTGTTATAATATGCACAAGGTTGGGCAGATCAATTCAGGAAAAATTCTAGAAAATTTGAAAATTCGCATTTTAATTAACTGAAACAAATATACAAACTAGAAAGAGGTCTACTTAAGAATTTTCACAGACTTAGAGCTAATAATAAAAACAAAGGGAAACGAAAATTAGTCCGACTTTTTCAAGGCGGCAACATTCTGTTGAATTTGAATTAATTTTTCACTAAAAATAAAGAATATTTTTAGGTTTTTGTTGTCGCCTTCTTTTCATAGTTTCTAATTTGATACAATTTTAACAAAGCAACATATAACTTCTTTTTTTAGAGTAACAATACATAATATACATACGTATGTCAGTTAAAAGATTAATTTCTTCTACCCTTTAAAATTTAAACACAACTTTGACAGTTGTTTTTTTTGTAAAATCTTTCTCAGTATGTTTGCTGTGATAGCACAGCTTCACCTACCAACAGAGCAATTAAGGAAAGCTCCAGGAAAATGAGACTGCATAAAAGTTTTGAAACCACATTCGTACGAAAAAGAATTCATAATATCCCCTCAACTAACAAACGCTTCTTTTTTTGTAGCCAATCTCTCGTACTAGTAGAGAAGTCCAGCTGAGTAATCTCCCCCTTAATATTACCTATCAAAAGCAGAAACAGCAGCGTTGCTCAGAAATTAGGAGACTATTTCCACTTTTTTTAGTGGTTTAAGCTTCTTACTTTTTAAAATGGACTGATCCTATATGTACAATCTAGCATTGGCGACAAAATTAACAATCATATACCGAAAAAACACCATTCTACAGAAATTGGGACAATATTTCCCTTATTCAAATGGTATTTACGTGCTATTTTGTAAAATAGATAGATCATAGTTGTAAAACCTAGCACTGGCCATAATATTAAATCAAAATCAAAAACATCCAACTTCCATTCAAATCACGAGAGTGTATCCTATTTTTCAAATGATTTATACAACCTACAATTCAAAAAAGATTCACACAACATAAACAATCTAGCATCACCCTTAGTTTTAACTATGAAATACAGAAAAAACACCATTCCACAAAAATAAAGAAAATATTTCCGCTTTTTCCAGTAGTTTTTACCTCTTAGTTGTCAAAATAGATCAACCAAGTTACTATAACCATGCACTGCCATTATTATTACCTAACAAAACCAGAAAAAGCATCTTTCCCCTGAAATTTGGAGTTTTTTCCATGATTTTTACTTCTTATTTTTCAAAATGGATCGAGACCTACTTTCTACAACCCAGCATTGCCCTAATTATTAACTATCAAAAGCCGAAACAGCATCTTTCCTCTGAAACTTGGAAACTATTTCCACTTTTTTCCATGGTATTTACTTCTTAATTTTCAAAATGGATCGACCTACATTCTACAACCCAGCATTGCCCTTAACATTACCTATAAAAAGAAGAAAAAGCAGCGTTCCTCAAAAATTAGGGAAATATTTTCATTTTATTCAGTAGTTTTTATTTCTTATTTTCCAAAATAGATAGACTACATTCTACAACCCAGCATTGCCCTTAATGTTAACTATCAGGTGCAGAAAAAGCAGCGTTCCACAGAAATTAGGAGAATATTTCTACTTTTTCCAATGGTTCTTACTTCTTATGCTTGAAAATGGATCGACCTACATTCTACAACCCAGCATTGCCTTTAATATTACCAATCAAAAGTAGGAAAAGCCGCATTCCACAGAAATAAGGAGACTACTTCAACTTTCTCCAATGGTTTCCAATCAGGTGCAGAAACAGCGCACAAACGCACAAATTATGAGATTATTCCCTCTTTTTCAGTGGTTTTTACTTCTTGTTTTTCAAAATAGATCGACCCATCATGTACAACGTAGCATTGCACTTAATGTTAAACATCAATTGCAGAAACAGCGTCCAAACGCAGAAATTAGTTTAAGATTTCCACTTTTTCCACCAGCTTTTACTTCTTGTTTTTCAAAGTAGATTGACCCATCTTGTACAACGTAGCATTGCACTTAATGTAAAACATCAATTGCAGAAACAGCGTCCAAACGCAGAAATTAGTTTAAGATTTCCACTTTTTCCACTAATTTTTACTTCTTTTTTTTCAAAATAGATCGATACAAGAAGTACAACCCAGCATTCACCTCAATGTTAACTACCAGGTGCAGAAACAGCGACCAAACGCAGAAATAAGGAGACTACTTCAACTTTCTCCAATGGTTTCCAATCAGGTGCAGAAACAGCGCACAAACGCACAAATTATGAGATTATTCCCTCTTTTTCAGTGGTTTTTACTTCTTGTTTTTCAAAATAGATCGACCCATCATGTACAACGTAGCATTGCACTTAATGTTAAACATCAATTGCAGAAACAGCGTCCAAACGCAGAAATTAGTTTAAGATTTCCACTTTTTCCACCAGCTTTTACTTCTTGTTTTTCAAAGTAGATTGACCCATCCTGTACAACGTAGAATTGCACTTAATGTTAAACATCAATTGCAGAAACAGCATCCAAACTCAGAAATTAGTTTAAGATTTCCACTTTTTCCACCAGGTTTTACTTCTTGTTTTTCAAAGTAGATTGACACATCCTGTACAACGTAGCATTGCACTTAATGTAAAACATCAATTGCAGAAACAGCGTCCAAACGCATAAATTAGTTTAAGATTTCCACTTTTTCCACCAGCTTTTACTTCTTGTTTTTCAAAGTAGATTGACCCATCTTGTACAACGTAGCATTGCACTTAATGTAAAACATCAATTGCAGAAACAGCGTCCAAACGCAGAAATTAGTTTAAGATTTCCACTTTTTCCACTAATTTTTACTTCTTTTTTTTCAAAATAGATCGATACAAGAAGTACAACCCAGCATTCACCTTAATGTTAACTATCAGCTGCAAAAACAGCGTCCAAACGCAGAAATTAGTTTAAGATTTCCACTTTTTCCACCAGCTTTTACTTCTTGTTTTTCAAAGTAGATTGACCCATCCTGTACAACGTAGAATTGCACTTAATGTTAAACATCAATTGCAGAAACAGCATCCAAACGCAGAAATTAGTTTAAGATTTCCACTTTTTCCACTAATTTTTACTTCTTTTTTTTCAAAATAGATCGATACAAGAAGTACAACCCAGCATTCACCTTAATGTTAACTATCAGGTGCAGAAACAGCAGCAATACTGTGAAATTAGTTAAAGATTTCCACTTTTTCCACTAGTTTTTACTTCTTATTTTTTAAAATAGATCGGTACAAGTAGTACAACCCAGCATTGACCTTAATGTTAACTATCAGGTGCAGAAACAGCGTCCAAACGCAGAAATTAGGAGACTATTTCCACTTTTCTCCTAGGTTTTTACTTCTTGCTATTCAAAATAGATCGACCAAAGCTGTACAACCAAGCATTGCCCTTAATATTAACTATCAGGTGCAAAAACAGCGTCCAAACGCAGAAATTAGTTTAAGATTTCCACTTTTTCCACCAGCTTTTACTTCTTGTTTTTCAAAGTAGATTGACCCATCATGTACAACGTAGCATTGCACTTAATGTTAAACCAGCTTTTACTTCTTGTTTTTCAAAGTAGATTGACCCATCCTGTACAACGTAGAATTGCACTTAATGTTAAACATCAATTGCAGAAACAGCGTCCAAACGCAGAAATTAGTTTAAGATTTCCACTTTTTCCACCAGGTTTTACTTCTTGTTTTTCAAAGTAGATTGACCCATCCTGTACAACGTAGCATTGCACTTAATGTAAAACATCAATTGCAAAAACAGCGTCCAAACGCATAAATTAGTTTAAGATTTCCACTTTTTCCACCAGCTTTTACTTCTTGTTTTTCAAAGTAGATTGACCCATCTTGTACAACGTAGCATTGCACTTAATGTAAAACATCAATTGCAGAAACAGCGTCCAAACGCAGAAATTAGTTTAAGATTTCCACTTTTTCCACTAATTTTTACTTCTTTTTTTTCAAAATAGATCGGTACAAGAAGTACAACCCAGCATTCACCTCAATGTTAACTACCAGGTGCAGAAACAGCGTCCAAACGCAGAAATTAGGAGACTATTTCCACTTTTCTCCTAGGTTTTTACTTCTTGCTATTCAAAATAGATCGACCAAAGCTGTACAACCAAGCATTGCCCTTAATATTAACTATCAGGTTCAAAAACAGCGTCCAAACGCAAAATTAGTTTAAGATTTCCACTTTTTCCACCAGCTTTTACTTCTTGTTTTTCAAAGTACATTGACCCATCATGTACAACGTAGCATTGCACTTAATGTTAAACATTAATTGCAGAAACAGCATCCAAACGCAGAAATTAGTTTAAGATTTCCACTTTTTCCACTAGTTTTTACTTCTTTTTTCCAAAATAGATCGATACAAGGAGTACAACCCAGGATTGACCTTAATGTTAACTATCGGGTGCAGAAACAGCGTCCAAACGCCGAAATTAGTTTAAGATTTCCACTTTTTCCACCAGCTTTTACTTCTTGTTTTTCAAAGTAGATTGACCCATCCTGTACAACGTAGAATTGCACTTAATGTTAAACATCAATTGCAGAAACAGCGTCCAAACGCAGAAATTAGTTTAAGATTTCCACTTTTTCCACTAATTTTTACTTCTTTTTTTTCAAAATAGATCGATACAAGAAGTACAACCCAGCATTCACCTTAATGTTAACTATCAGGTGCAAAAACAGCGTCCAAACGCAGAAATTAGTTTAAGATTTCCACTTTTTCCACCAGCTTTTACTTCTTGTTTTTCAAAGTAGATTGACCCATCATGTACAACGTAGCATTGCACTTAATGTTAAACATTAATTGCAGAAACAGCATCCAAACGCCGAAATTAGTTTAAGATTTCCACTTTTTCCACTAGTTTTTACTTCTTTTTTCCAAAATAGATCGATACAAGGAGTACAACCCAGGATTGACCTTAATGTTAACTATCGGGTGCAGAAACAGCGTCCAAACGCCGAAATTAGTTTAAGATTTCCACTTTTTCCACCAGCTTTTACTTCTTGTTTTTCAAAGTAGATTGACCCATCCTGTACAACGTAGAATTGCACTTAATGTTAAACATCAATTGCAGAAACAGCGTCCAAACGCAGAAATTAGTTTAAGATTTCCACTTTTTCCACCAGCTTTTACTTCTTTTTTTTCAAAATAGATCGATACAAGAAGTACAACCCAGCATTGACCTTAATGTTAACTATCAGGTGCAAAAACAGCGTCCAAACGCAGAAATTAGTTTAAGTTTCCACTTTTTCCACCAACTTTTACTTCTTGTTTTTCAAAGTACATTGACCCATCCTGTACAACGTAGAATTGCACTTAATGTTAAACATCAATTGCAGAAACAGCGTCCAAACGCAGAAATTAGTTTAAGATTTCCACTTTTTCCACTAATTTTTACTTCTTTTTTTTCAAAATAGATCGATACAAGAAGTACAACCCAGCATTCACCTTAATGTTAACTATCAGGTGCAAAAACAGCGTCCAAACGCAGAAATTAGTTTAAGATTTCCACTTTTTCCACCAGCTTTTACTTCTTGTTTTTCAAAGTAGATTGACCCATCCTGTACAACGTAGAATTGCACTTAATGTTAAACATCAATTGCAGAAACAGCGTCCAAACGCAGAAATTAGTTTAAGATTTCCACTTATTCCACTAATTTTTACTTCTTTTTTTCCAAAATAGATCGATACAAGAAGTACAACCCAGCATTCACCTTAATGTTAACTATCAGGTGCAAAAACAGCGTCCAAACGCAGAAATTAGTTTAAGATTTCCACTTTTTCCACTAGTTTTTACTTTTTTTTTCCAAAATAGATCGATACAAGGAGTACAACCCAGGATTGACCTTAATGTTAACTATCGGGTGCAGAAACAGCGTCCAAAAGCAGAAATTAGTTTAAGATTTCCACTTTTTCCACTAATTTTTACTTCTTTTTTTTCAAAATAGATCGATACAAGAAGTACAACCCAGCATTCACCTTAATGTTAACTATCAGGTGCAGAAACAGCAGCAATACTGTGAAATTAGTTAAAGATTTCCACTTTTTCCACTAGTTTTTACTTCTTATTTTTTAAAATAGATCGGTACAAGTAGTACAACCCAGCATTGACCTTAATGTTAACTATCAGGTGCAGAAACAGCGTCCAAACGCAGAAATTAGGAGACTATTTCCACTTTTCTCCTAGGTTTTTACTTCTTGCTATTCAAAATAGATCGACCCAACATCTATTACCTAGCATTGCCGTAATATTATCAATCAAATGCAGAAACAGCAGCGTTCCACAGAAATTTGGAGACTATTTCCTCTTTTTTCAGTGGTTTTTGCTTCTTATTTTTCTAAATAGATCGTCCCAGTATGTACAACGTAGCATTACACGTAATTTTAATCATCAATTGCCGAAACTGCGGAATCCAACAGTAACTAGCACCTTATTTCCATTTTTTTCCAAGGGTTCATGCTTCTTGCTTTCAAGGTAGATCGACCCAACATGTAGATCGTAGGATTGTCTTTAATATTATGTATCAAATGCAAAAACTGCAGCTTTCTACAGAAATTAGGAGATTATTTCTTCTTTTTTCAGTGGTCTTTGCTTCTTTTTTTCTAAATAGCTATTCCCAAGAAGCACAACCTTGCATTGCACTTAATATTAACTATCAGGTGCAGAAACAGCGTTTAAACGTAGAAATTAATTTTAGATTTCCACTTTTTCCACTAGTTTTAACTTCTTATTTTTCAAAATAGATCGACCCAACATGTACAATCCAGCATTGCCGTTATATTATCTATCAAATGCAGAAACAGCAGCGTCTCAACGCAGAAATTAGGAGACTATTTCCTCTCTTTTCAGTGGTTTTTGCTTCTTACTTTTCGAAATAGATCGACCCAGTATGTACAACGTAGCATTGACTTTAATATTAACTATCAGGTGCAGAAACAGCGTTCAATCGCAGAAATTAGGAGGAGATTTCCACTTTTTTCCTAGGTTTTTAATTCTTGCTTTTTAAAATAGATCGACCCAACATGTACAACCCAGCATTTCCCTTAATATTACCTGTCAGGTGCAGAAACAGCGTGTTAAATGCAGAAATTAGGAGGCTATTTGTACGTTTTTCCAAGGTTTTTACTTCTTGTTTTTCAAATTAGATCGATAGAAGAACTACAACCCAGTATTCCCCTTAATATTAACTATCAGGTGCAGAAACAGCGTCCAAACGCGGAAATTAGGAGGCTATTTCCACTTTTTCCACTAGTTTTTACTTATAATTTGTCAAAATTGATAGACCAAACGTTTATTACCTAGCATTGCCGTAATATTAATTATTAAATGCAAAACCAGCAGCAATGGAGTGCAATGAGTAGTCTATTTCCACTTTTTCCACTAGTTTTTACTTCTTGTTTTTCAAAATAGATCAATACAAGGAGTACAACGTAATATTGTCTTAAATATTTCCTATCAAAAGCAGAAACTGCAGCGTTCCTCAAAAATTAGGAGACTATTTCCTCTTTTTCCATTGGCTTTTACTTTTAATTTTTCAAAATGGATCGTCCTACATTCTACAACCAACTATTGCCCTCAATATTAGCTGTCAAAAGCAGAAAGAAGTTCTCTCTCCTGAAATTTAGGGGATATTTCCACTTTTTCCATGATTTTTACTTCTTATTTTTTAAAATAGATCGACCTATATTGTAGAAACAACATTGCCCTTAATATTAAACATCAATTGCAGAAACAGCGGAATCCTAGGGTAATTAGGACCTTATTTCCACTTTTTCCAACGCTTTATGCTTCTTGCTTTTTAAAATAGATCCACCCAACATGTACAACGTAGCATTGCCCTTAATATTATCTATCAAATGCAGAAACAGCAGCGTTCCACAGAAATTAGGGCACTATTTCCTCTTTCTTTAGTGGTTTTTACTTCTTATTTTTCTAAATAAGTTTTCAACAAGCACAAGCTAGCATTGACCTTATTATTAACTATCAGGTGCAGAAACAGCGTCCAAACGCGAAAATTAGTTTAAGGTTTCCACTTTTTCCACTAGTTTTTACTTCTTATTTTTCAAAATAGATCGATACAAGAAGTACAACCTAGCATTGCTCTTAACATTAACTAATAAATGCAGAAACAGCAGTGTTCCACAGTAATTAGGAGACTATTTCCTCTTTTTTCAGTGGTTTTTGCTTCTTGCTTTAAAAATAGATCGACCCAACATGTAGATCGTAGCATGGTCCTTAATATTAAACATCAATTGCAGAAACAGCGGAATCCTAAAGTAATTAGGACCTTATTTCCACTTTTTCCAAGGCTTTATGCTTCTTGTTCTTTAAAATAGATCCACCCACGTGTTTAACGTAGCATTACCCTTAATATTAAACATCAATTGCAGAAACAGCGGAATCCTAGAGTAATTAGGACCTTATTTCGACCTTTTTCAGTGGTTTTTACTTCTTATTTTTCTAAATAACTTTTCAACAAGCACAAGCTAGCATTGCTCTTAATATTTACTATTAAATGCAAAAACAGCAGCGTTCCACAGAGATTAGGAGACTATTTCCACTTTTTTCCAAGGTTTTTACTTCTTGGTTTTCAAAATAGATCGACCTAACATGTACAACCCAGCATTGCTTATAACATTAACTATCAGGTGCCGAAAGAGCGTCCATACGCAGAAATTAGAAGATTATTTGCACTTTTTTCAGTGGTTTTTGCCTCTTATTTTTCTAAATAGATCTTCCCAACAAGCACAACCTAGGATTGCTCTTAACATTAACTAATAAATGCAGAAACAGCAGTGTTTCACAGTAATTAGGGGACTATTTCCTCTTTTTTCTGTGGTTTTTGCTTCTTGCTTTCAAAATAGATCGTAGCATGGTCCTTAATATTAAACATCAATTGCAGAAACAGCAGCGTTCCACAGAAATTAGGACACTATTTCCTCTTTGTTCAGTGGTTTTTACTTCTTATTTTTCTAAATAGATCGACCGAACATGTACAACCTAGCATTGGCCTTATTATTAACTATCAAATACACAACAGCAGCTTTCCAGTGAAATTAGGAGATATTTTCCTGTTTATTAGTTTTTACTTCTTGTTTTTCAAAACAGATCGGCCATGATCACTGTCTTAAATTGGCTTTATTAACTAACAAATACAGAAACAGCAGCCTTGCAGTGAAATTAGAAGAAATGTTTAGAATTATTCTTTATTTAGAATAAAGGGCATAATGAAGATAAATTACAAGAATAATTAAAAACAGTTATAATAAAGTTTTTAATAAAAACAACTTATAATGACGATGATTTTGTCATTTTGTTATTCTAACAATCTATTGGTCTGCATAAGAGCCAACCGTGGCGTGGCCATTTTTGAAGTGAATATTTATTTGTTTTACTATGTTGACATTCGGGGACTTTTTTTTTTACTGTAGTTTTTGTTTTAAACATCATATATGAAATGGCATATATTGGGATTGTGTTAATTTGATGTGTGCAACTTCTGCTAGTTTTTTATTACCTGGGCTGTCCTTTTCTTGTAACTTTATTTAAGATGACATATTAGTCATTCGTCCTGTGGCGACTTTTTTGGCATTTTTTTGGAGGGAGCTGCGAAAGTGTATGATTTCTGTGAATGAAAATGGCCAGCACAAGGGTCTGTGACCTCTAATAAGTTCTAAACAATATTATATTTATATTAAAAAAAAAAAAGTAAAGTAATCGCCTATTTTTTCTGGCGGGGCTTAACGTCCAACTACCAATTAGGTGTGGTGGACGGAGGCGACTAGCAACATACATTACTGTAAATTTCTCATATTAACCATTAAATAAATTCCAAGGCCTAAGACTGGGAATCGAACACAGTACCACAATACATATTAGTTTCGCAGGACTCGCCTCTAACCGCTCGGCTACCGTGGCGCCCAATATTTTATATTGATACTTTATATTGATATCCTAAATGGACGGAAACTTTAAAACTCTGGTATTCATTTGTACTTCTTAAGAATATTATATTT
Source organism: Rhodnius prolixus (assembly GCF_049639745.1). NCBI lineage: Eukaryota > Metazoa > Arthropoda > Insecta > Hemiptera > Reduviidae > Rhodnius > Rhodnius prolixus. Next base: position 2,794,610 of record NW_027411583.1, on the reverse strand, counting down.
AGTTGAGTTGAATAATTTATTGAAAACAAATGATGGTAATCATATGTTTTGTGTGTATCAAAAAAAATATTTAATTACTCAATATAATTTATTATTATAGTACATATCGCAATTTAAAGAAAGTTTCAATATTTCAGGCTTTTCAACCAGTTTTGGATTGATTTCCTTTACAAGTGGAAGTGCTCTTAACTTTCTTCCATGCCTACCAGATTTCCGTTGCCACAAACCAGAACGTGGTCGATTACCCATTTCTCGATTTTTCTGAGCACTTCCTATCGGAGTTTTTGCATGCAAAACATTTGAAAGTCGTCCTAAAAAAAAAAGGTTATCTCAATGTCAATTGCTCAATATATCTATTTGCAAAACTAATACCAATTAAGATGGCAGTTAACTTCTTAAAATTGAAGTAAGTAAATGGAAGAAAGTTTATCCAAAAGCTATTCTCATCTTAATGGAAAGCTTCGAACGCCAATAAGTCTGGAATAGTTAGAAGGTGTTTGAATATATTATTTATTAAAAGAAAATCAACTAATCTTACCAACAGTGGCCATGCATTCTTGAGGTAGGGACACCTCCAGTTTTGAAGGTAATTGTACAATTACTCTATTTTCTATTTTTCTAATGATTGTAGCACATGAACCAGCAGCGTGTACATAGAAGCCTCCCTTTCCAGCATATTTTTCAATATTATGAACTAGAGAACCAACAGGTAGAGCTCCTAAAGGATATGCATCACCTTCCTTTGCTGCAACTGGAATAAAATAAAAGTCATCTAGCAGAATAAAAATAATACTAGTAAAAATTACGAGTATTATAATAACTATTACAGCTAGAGACAAGTATGGAAGCAAGTTACATTTGTTTTTCATTCATATCTGTAGCACTTGTGGCCATAATGTGTTCTTAAATGTAATTTATGAGATGGAAACAACTACTTTAAATGGAATTTAAAAACGGTAGCAACACAGGCCACAAATTACGTAAATAAGCCTTCAAAAATAAAAGATAATTAATGAATTAAGAAAGGGGTTAAAGTAATCTAGAACTCTGAACAGTCAGAGTAAAATGGTGAGGACACGTCATGTTTGTCTATGTTGCAATCGTAATGTTGTGCTGTTTAAGATCATTGACACTTTCAGACCAGACAAGTTGTGGAAAAGCTGAGGCCGCATTCCGAGGAATTTAAAGTGTGCCAACTATTTATTCGATTTATACTCGTATATATTAACTATTCCTTCATTGTCTCTACTATGTGCAATACAATGTGTCATTTCAAAAAACTAAAGCATATTAATCTTTAGAATTGTTCTCAGGCCAATACTATGTAACCTACAGAATCGTTCCCGGACCACTAAGTTTACAAGTTCGATAGAACTGGGGTTTGGTTATTTTTCTGAAGGACAAAGTGAGGGCACAGGGATACCAGTCAACAGTTTGCACTAGCGGTTAGGAAACAAACGAAAGTTTACTCTAAAGCTAATTAATCAATTTTATTTTAAATTATTATTTGTTTAATTACCTGGAATTCGAGGTATATACTGCGAGGTGTATATGATATCACCTGGTTTCATATTTTCAGTAGCAAGATAATATTTCATTTTATCACCACCAGCAACTAAAGCTATGTGACTTGTACGACAATAATCAATCATTATGTCAATAACTTTTTCAGCAAGAGGTGGTACATCATCTTTAGGTCCTTCTCGTTTCCAATGAATCCAATGGTATTTCCTTTTTATACCACCTCCGATTCCTTTTATAACTAGTCTTCCTTTAACAAAAAATAATATATCCTGTATCAAAAATATTATATGTGACACGAAAAAGTTAAGGTGACAAATAAATTGAAAATAATATTTAATTTTACTTAATCACATCCACATCTACGTACGTATCCATTAGTGCAGCCAGTACTTTGTTTTAGAAAGATTTCGTTTATACATATTTCCCTTGTGCATTAGGCATTACACTTTATGGTCTTAGAAAATGATCACAATTTCAATAGATTTTACATGTGACAATGTGGACTTTCTAATTCCCCAAAACAAAAAAAAATTCTGGTAGATGGGTGAGAGTAATGCTGGGTTCTGTTATTTCTATATCACGACAACATTACGGACTGAAAATTCAGAGAATCTAATTCTAGTATGGATACATCTTACCTTAAGTAGGTAAATTGTACGGTAGGGCAACCCTAAAACAATAGGCTTCTCGCTTTTTTATCATGTATAAACTGCCTTAAGTTTCCAGTACTGTATTTCCGCAATTTTGCAAAACCTTCAGCTCATTAAAAAGTTGGTACGTACTCTAGCGAGATAAAAGTTATTACTTGCTGAACTTGATGAATTGCTGTTCATGTTCATATTATACTTAAACTTAGTCGATCTTTTTTTAATTTTTTTGGCGCATCGACTGCGTTGGTCATTAGCACCGTCGAATCTTTTATTTATATAAGTTTTGATACCTTCTCATGTCTTCATTCTAACGTTCTACGGAATATTGAGCAGCTTAGCGGAGTATACAAACGCTAGATCACTAGTACTCCTCAGCTATCTACTTATTTCATAAAAATAGGCAGGCACACATTCTTTGGCCGTTGATATTTTACCCTTCTGTACAAATGAACTCAAAAGTATCCATTTGAAAGCGAAAATAAGCAACTAAGTTTAATAGCAATCTAAAACAATCCACTTCTTAATAATTTGCTTTCAGGACAACTTCATCTACGTGTAATGCACGAATACTTCAAGAAATGCAATGTAGACATCAAAAGATTTGGTTTTATAAATGCCCTTTATCTGTACACGATATTCAGTTTCTCCATCATCTTTCTATCTAATCAAGAGAGCTAACCCATAATAGTTGCATAATTATTATTTTTTAATATTCATTTTCTTACCAGTTTTTGGATCCCTGCCACCAAGGTTAGTCACTTCAAGAGGTTTAACCGTATATTCTTCAGGATAGTGCACTATTCTTCTAAATTTTCCAGCTGCAGGTCCAACATTACTTGGTAATTCAACATCTCGGCTTTTATTTCTAACATTTATAACTAACAATCTTAAACTTTTGTGAATATTAAAAGCAGAATCAAATAAACGTAAATTTTTGGTAAATGAACAAAATGCGGACATTTTTGAACAAACCAGGGAAGATTAGAAAATATAGTTCAACACAACAAGATTATAATTAAGAAGTAATCAAGTGACTGCATAAAATATTCATATCAACACCTTTAATAAAAAATATAACCCTATTCTATTGTAACCTACATTTTTAAAGCCGCTATCGTAACTTTTGTTTCCAAAAACAGCCAACAGATATCGCAATAATGTCAATTTTACCATAAATAGTTTAAAAATTGGACGGTAGATGTCATAAAAATCAACTGTTGGCGGCTTGCTTCAAGATTTCAGTTTAGGAAATTTATGAAATGGTGTTTCAGTACAGCTCGTGCGAAAATGAATTTATAACTGGAATTTATTGCACTCCTTTGTATCTATATTTTCTATCTATAAAGGTATCTATATTTTTTCTAGTTATCCATATTTTAAGGAGTTCAATGTTGATTATCACAATTTTTAATGCCTTTTATTTTATTATGTGTGCAGTTTCGTATAAGTAGTTCTACATTTCTAATGAAAAATATTAATTTGTTGGGCCTAAAGTTAATTCTCGGGTTTTTGTGGTTTATAGTTGCACAGCAAGTTTCAATACATATCTTGGATTGTTTATTTCTTAACCAATAAAACTGAAATAAAAACCATCAATCCGGTGACTTGCCAACTTTGTATTTTTACATTTTCTCTTATACATTTATGTTTATATGTATTTGAAGGATATTTACATATCAGTTGGTTCCATTAATTTAATCATTCAATGAAGAATGTTTTCAAAAAAAGAAAAAGTATTTATTATTCATCATAATTATAATTATATAGATATCATGAAGCTCTAGGGCGAATTATTTCATGATAGAAGAGTTTCTTGTTATAAATAGCAATGTTAAGTGAATTCCTAATCTTTCTACAATTAAACATTCAGGCCAGCATATAGGTTTTCTCAATCCTTTCTTAAAATTTAAAAAAAATGTACCAAAATAAAAATTTTAGAATAAGAAGTTAAAATGATTAAAATTACGCTACGTTTGGCTTTTTGACACTATTTTTCCTATTGTACATTTTGATTTCTGGAGATTTAAGTTGATCAAAGAGGAATCTTATAGAGAACTCTCAAAGTAAAAATTTTAATAGATATTACCATGATTAAATTCCTATTACTAAATATAATGCTTGTACCTATCTTATTGGCCTTCAAACTTATTCATGATAATCATGAGAAATAGAATAGCCAGACGAACAATCAATGGCTTAAACGGATTTCCATTGTGGTTTATCTATTGAGGATTATTCAAAAGTTATAAACCTGGTTGACTTACTGTATATAAGTTCACTTTTACATTCTTTTCCTCTAAATTAAAAATGTGGGGAACGAAACTTGTCCATGACTTAGAGGAAACTGTGTAGTTTAGAGCCATGCTTATGTTAAGTTCTACATTTATTTAAGTATACAACATAAACATAAATAATGGGTATTCAGGGAAAATCTGAAGCGAGTTGACTAAGAAGGATTAATAATTCAACAGCCCAAAAAGCAGTAGAAATGAGTTTAAGTCACTTTGTAGTAAAAAAAGTGGAAACCTATAGGATAGATCTTGGCCCAATTGGGCTGAAAGACTCTAATTTGAATGAAAAATATTAGTGGGTTAAATAAAACTGATTTCTTATTAAAAATTAAGTTTTGATTTCTGTCGTTTAATTTGGTTGTAGAAATAATTTTCAACACTGATTTAGACTATTAAGTCTTTTTTTTCTTATAATAATGAACATCTACGAGTAAAATTTATGGACATAAAGTACATTTCGAGACATTCTTTCTAAAAAGATACACTTTATAACATTTCCAAAGAATACAATATGTACCTAACGTTCCTTCTCAATTGTTTTGAAATAAAAAGTGAAAATATGGTGTTGAATTTTCTAGAAATATCTTGTCATTCTTTTAGTTGAAATATTTTAAGATCAGAACTTTACTCTAGTGTAAACAGATGTATATGATATTGCAAAAGTACTTAACATTGTTCTTAAAACTTTATTAAAAATAATATTATTTAACAACTGTAGTAAAGCATAAATCATGTGGTACAGTGAATATTGAGGCTTCTTTTTTTAAATCTTTGCCTAAAATTGATTATTTTGAATTTTGTTTTGTTTAATTAACGAAAAATACGAAAAACAAAATAAATACTGAACAATAGTACTTTATTGCAAATTTTGGGGATTGCCATCTTGGCTTCCAAGACGAGATCATATATTTTATTTAATATTTTCATTAACTGAAAGATTTTTGAGTATAAAAAAATCTGTAAAATATCCAAATATTTTAACTAATTTGGTATAGTTTTGTTTGTAATTTTAATGCAAAAAATTGCCTCAAGTGTTGTACCTTAAGCTTTTATTCATATGTACAATTAGTTTTTCTAAAGCTATTTCTTCAAAACTACAAACTAGTAGGTTCTAATTAAAAATTATTACAATAATGATTATATATTATTTTATTAATTTCGAAGTCGAAGGTTTCCCTGCCTTATCATTTTAGCTCAAATACATCTTTATCATCAAATCAATACTTTCACACATATTTAAATTCATGTGGGTTGCGCGCGCATATGTTTTATTGATTGTTTAGAACTTATTATTATAACAATAAAATATTTTCTTTTGATAATAAATCTTCTAATTTTCATAATAAATTTTTAAAACTAAAATTCAAAAAGAAAAATATACTAAATAAACTAGTAATGTTAATGGTGTTTAAGTTGGCTGCCTTGCTTCTATGTCTCCCTGCCGATAACTAACTGTTACTGCTTTTGTAGTGTGTAGAACTAGTCCATTCGAGTAAAAGGTCTTGGATGCGTTTAGCTATACATTTTTAAATCAATTGTTTTTATATAGTACAGTAATTTTTCGTTACATATTCCAAAAAAAGGCTGCATTTAGTGGTTTTTTGTTGTAAAAAAAATTACCGTAATTGTATTAGTACTAATTATTTAACCTTCACTCGTTTTGAAGTTTATGAAACCTTTCTCTTGGTTAGTTTGAAATTATGTAGTAATTCATTTTCTTAGTGCAAGTGTTTCTAATACAAATTATATTTAACTGATTAAAAATAAAATTCAATATTTTTTTACATCTGTTGGTTGTACAGTTGCGAAAAAACTTTAAAAAGTCAGTCATGTGTATTGTTTATATGAGGACTAATATTGGTTTAAGCTTCTTGTGAAGTGCCGGTGGATTTAGATTTGTATATTAAAACGAAAATTAGACCAAGTTACTAGTCCATTGAAAAAAAAATGCCTAGCGGTAAGCAACGATCCGAACGTAAGGCACAAAGGGAAAGTGGTGAAGATTCCGAAGATGAAAGCGAAGTTTTAGAGGAAAGCCCTTGTGGTCGGTGGTTAAAAAGGAGAGAAGAGGTGAGTGAATTGTTTAGAATTTTTAACTTTTCATTTCTTTTTAATTTACTCTAAAGAAGTGAAAAAGGCAAAACTGTTTAATAGAAGTGGAAATTAGTTTAAAATAATTTATTAATTTTGTTACAATATGACTTGAAGTTTTAACTATTATATTATATTGAATCTAACGGTATAATATTTTAATTAAACATTTCTCTTTTTATTGCGATTTCAATGGATAGAATTACTTTCAACTTATATTATTTTTAATACATTTAATTTAACTTTGTTAAGTTTCACATATTTTTATATTTCGTTCCTTTTTGAGTATAATTATGGTAGATTGTCACGTATAATCAGTTAAATTAAGTTGTGGTATTAAGATATTCCATTACATATTGCCAGTAATAAGTTTATTAATATGTGTTTAACGTTTTTAAAGAATATATTCTAATATTTATTAAAAAGACCTAAGGGACGGAGCGTTACAATACATTATTGCCAGAAAGTATCTTAAATTTGTTTAAAATCTTGATTCTAATAACCAAAACAACTTATAACTAGTTTGCCTTAACAGCTTTTTGCAACGGTCATTTTGAATTTTAAAAGAGATTATGGTCATTCGTTTTCTCAGTATCACATCCACCTTTCATAAACCATCATTTTTACCTTAATACTGTTGAAATCTTATAGTTTGCTACAAAAAAGTCAAAGATGTTTTGCAGTAACTAGTATTGCCTTCTTAATTCTTAATGATTTTCTTTAATTGAGCAAGTGCTTTTTTCAAGAGATATTGTTCAAATTCTTGGACTTTTTTTTTTTAATTTACTTGAACTCATTATATTAGAGATAAAGAATATTTATACATTAGATTTTCAGTAACAATTTTGTAGATTTTTTTTATTTTTTAAATTTTTACAAGAATGACCATCATTATAGTTGGCGCAAACCGTGTGACCTTGAAGGGCACTGCCCTCAATCGCTGCTTTTGATACTAGTGGGTATCCGGTCAAACTCATATCTCATTTGGTTTTTATCAGTTTTTATATTATAAAAATAATATTTTTGTATACTAATAAATCGTGTTAGAGGTAATTTATGTATGAATTAGTTCCAAATTTTTTTTTTTTTAAAGAAATGTACATTTTTCTGTGCGTTTAAATGCCTAAGCTTTGAAACCCTTGCTAGGAACACTGTCCTTTATAAGCAATAAATAAATGATAGAAAAAAAAATTTAAGACAATATTAAGTAGTGTTTTCATCACCGATATGTTGGTGCATAAGTTAATCTCTGATGATGCTAGCCTATCTCTCCCACGAAATTGGTATCCAAGATCCTTTAAGTTCAAATCATAGAAATATTTATTATAATAAATTATCTTGTTTTAGTTATTTGAAAATAAATGATTTAGCAGGTGTTAACCCATACAGTCTTACTAAGATAATAATCTATTTTAATCTCGCTCTACGAATTCTCGAGCTAATTTTGATTGTGCTTAATATTATTATGATGCAATTGTTACAAATTTCAGAGATTGACTCACTGAAGAAAATAATTGTATTAAAATTGTGAATAATATTCTTGTATTTCTTTTGCTTTATGGAAGGATATGTAGAAATATTTGACGATAAATGATAGTCTATTTCTTTTGTTAATTTCAACTGTTTGGTAGATTGTCTCTTCCTCTAGGTTTCTATCTTGGAATAACCCAAGAAATAGTTTATTGTGCTGTTCGTTTTCGTTACTCGTTAAAATCGATTCCAATCTGTCTTAAGTCTAACGAATGTTAAAGATCTGAAGTTATTCTTACATTGTTGCTGCTCAATACGAGGGTCGTTTGAAAAGTCCGTGCAAAAATAAAAACTACTTAATTTTTTGGGGTAAACCTTTTTATTTTTCAACATGGTCTCCTTTTAGGCTTATACACTTCGTCCAACGCTGCTCTAGTTTGTTGATCCCTTCCGAATAATAGGATTTGTCCAAGTCTGAAAAATAGCCATTCGTTTCTGCAATCACCTCCTCGTTTGAATAAAATCTTTTTCCCGCCAGCCATTTCTTCATATTGGGGAACAAATAGTAGTCCGAGGGAGCCAAGTCTGGAGAATAGGGGGGATGTGAAACAAGTTGGAACCCTATTTCCATTAATTTTGCGACCACAACTGCTGAGGTGTGAGCTGGTGCGTTGTCGTGATGGAAAAGGACTTTTTTGTGGGCCAACCGTGGGCGTTTTTCTTGCAGCTCGGTTTTCAAACGGTCCAATAACGATGAATAATATGCACCTGTAATAGTTTTACCCTTTTCCAGATAGTCGATGAGGATTATTGCTTGCGAATCCCAAAAGACAGTCGCCATAATCTTTCTGGCCGAAGGAACGGTCTTCGTCTTTTTTGGCGCAGATTCCCCCTTGGTAACCCATTGTTTAGATTGTTCTTTGGTCTCAGGAGTGTAGTGATGTATCCATGTTTCATCCACAGTGACAAAACGACGCTTAAAGTCCTGCGGATTCTTCTGGAACAGCTGCAAACCGTCCTTGCAACACTTCACACGATTTCGTTTTTGGTCAAGCGTGAGCAATCGCGGCACCCATCTTGCGGATAGCTTTGTCATGTCCATATGTTGATGCAAAATATTATGTACCCGTTCATTCGAGATGCCCACAGCACTAGCAATCTCACGCTCCTTCACTCTTCTGTCATCCATCACCATATCATGGATTTTATCAATGATTTCTGGAGTAGTAACCTCAACAGGGCGTCCAGAACGTTCAGCGTCACTTGTGCCCATATGGTCACTCCGAAAATTTTGAAACCACTTATAAACTGTTCTAATCGAAGGTGCAGAGTCACCATAATGTTTATCAAGCTTCTCTTTAGTCTCCTGAGGCGTTTTGCCTTTCATAAAGTAGTGTTCAATCAACACACGAAATTCTTTTTCGTCCATTTTTTTGAAAATCACTCGACTTCCTCGATTCAAACGAATGCCAAACACAAAGAAATAGACCGATCTGGCTGAAACTTGGTGTGTGTTCTTCCAAGAGATGCTACTAACTAAACATAACCTCGATACGCGCCAGGTGGTGCTATCTCTCTGACTTTGCACGGACTTTTCAAACGACCCTCGTATGTAAAAGTTGTAAAATATATTTCAATGATGTAGGTAATTATATATTCACTAAGAAAAAAAATAAAATAATAATAATTATAATATTCGTGCTTGAAAACAGGTTTCTTTTCGCTAGGAATGTGCGATTCTTTCAGTAGTGTGTGGGTTCGAAAGGTTTTTCTTTTTTCTTCATCAGTTTGAACCCCGTCCTGGTGGAGCGGTCTTTGTTAAGTTACTCTGTGGGGAGACTTTTAACATTGTAACAAAAACTGGTTAACCTCCTCATCTTAAAGTTGTCATTGAACTGGTTTCAACTTTTCTTCAATTTATTTTGTTCAAAGAAGGAGAGAGTGTTAGTAATATAGTATATATAACCTGTGAGAATCACCTGGTTGCTTATTTTTATCTTGTTAAATTGCTATTATTTTTTTTTATTTTATATTTATTGATTTTTTTTTTTAAATTTTTTGAAAGAGTTGCTTTCAGATTGTTAGCTACATTGCCAATTTATAAGAATTGTTTTCAAATAATTTTTTATTCTTATTTATTGATGTATTTTATATTATGTATTCTGAGTTTTTTTTTCCCAGCATCAATTTTAGTAGAATCTTTAATTTGAAATGATTATTTATTTTGAAAGACAAAAAAGGTTTTTGTAAAGAATATTATGTTAATTTTGTTCTTATTTTTAGAAAGTGAATAATGGATGAAACTTTGTTATTCTTTTAGTGTTTATTCCAAATTTGAAATTTTCGTTGTGTTCTTTTGAAAGTTAACAGTTTTTAATTGATCTGTTCAATTTATCAGTGTAACTATACCAATTTATTTATATAGCTGTTCATTATTTTTGGTCACTGATTCATAGTTTCAAAAGGGTGAAAAAAATAATTGACCAGTTTTCAGTCATGATACATTTATTCTGCCGAGCTTTCGACCTAGGGACTAGGTCCATCTTCAGGGTCATGACAGAAGACGCACCAACCCTTAAATGTTGTAAAACTAGCCCTGAAGATGGCCTAGTCCCTAGGTCGAAAGCTCGGCAGAATAATTGTATCACGACTGAAAACTGGCATTTATTTCTTCACCCTATACCAATTTATTATTATTTTTTCTTATATCGTCCTATAAAGAGTCAATGAAGGAATAAACTTATACAACTTTTAACCGATATAAATGTGATATGCGTGCATAAATGATAATGACATATTTTTTTTCTTCAATTTGAGTGAAATTTAAGAAGGTGCATTTAGAGCTCAAGTATAACTGAAGACAATTTTATTCTAATATAAATGATCCAACTGGCATTGGTCCCGCTCGAATGGTTAGCGATAACTCACAAATATTTATATACATATGTATTCAGAGGGGGCAGTAGAGTGAGAGTGAATAATATACGATATATGTATCTGTAAAAATATTGAAATGGGTGGCATTTTGGGCTATTTATTAGCCGCAGTTCAACATATTGCGTTACTATCTTGGTCCCAATACGTGAACATCCTGCCTCTAAAGATTTCTCTTATTTTTGTAAAATGTTTATATTTTTAGTTTGAAGTGTATTTCCAACTTTCACAAAGGCTTGCATTTTAATATTTATCTATATTTTTTAATTTCTTTTTCTGTAATAGGTAAGAAAAATAAGTATCATTTTCTAATTAATAATCAATACATTTACTGAAAATCTCTCTAACAAAAACCTATAATTTTAAAAATTAAGAATAGGTGTTGATTAAACGATAAAAGGTTCTCAAATCGGCAAATACCAATCATTTCATTAATATTTTTTAGAATTTATTAGATGTCACAGTCCTCTATGTTCACCATTTTCATGTACAACATATTTGTTTAATAAAGAGTAGCCTACCAAAAACAGTAAGTCCATATATAACAGCGAACTGGCATACTTCCGGACTGATCCACCCACCCCCTCCCACAAAAGTGCCCTTAATCGAAGTAATCCAGAAAAATGTTTCCTATAAAAGTTATAGAACTATTTGTGAGCTATAATTATACTAAGTTTGAAGAAAATCCAAGCAGCAGTTTGTGAGAAAAAGTTGAAAAAGTGAAAAATCTATTCAGTAAAGTGGTACTTCCGGTGGAGCTATTCTGACCAAAAATTTATAGCAGCTTCCTGTGACGTCACTTAAACTAAATATCAAATTTGAAGTTTCTACGATCATCCGTTCCCGAGATATAGTCGATAAACTAAGTGCAGAGCAATAAATTCAGTCCAAACCTATGCCATCAAGGCAGGTTGGGTTAGAGAACCTCAAATTAGCTGGAAAAAGTAGAGAATTCTAGGAATTACTGGATCTGTAACCCAACCTGCCTTAGCCGCGACTTTTTAACATCACTTCTCTTCTCTTTTCTCTAACTAGCCGAATGCGATCGGTTACTGTCGGCTATTTTCGGCTCTATTGACCATGAATTTAACTTTTTTTTATTTCTAATTTAATATTTAACATTTAATATGCACACTCACACGACTTTTTTTTTTACTAATTCGTACTTAGTTAGTTTTTCTTGTAAACTATTATTTTTAGTAAATAGTAGTTGGATTTATTTTATTACACAATACATTCTAATGGAACTATTTTAGTAAAAATCTAATGGGCACACTCACACGACTAGTGTAAGAGATAAGATACAACACACGAAAACTTCAACTTGCTGTTTCGACTACACTAATTCATCTAGAAAGCTAAAATTTGTCTGAAATTTAGAGATTTAATGAAAATTAAAGCTTTTTTTCAGGGAAGGGCAGTTTTAAAGTAATAATTTACGTTCAAATTAATTGTAATCTAAAATCTAGCCATGAATTCTCCAGCATTGAGTTTGCCTTTTTGTAAATACCAGTGTTGCCATATTTGAAATTATTTTTAAACTCAACAAAATGTTCCGGAAATTGTGATTTTTTTACTTCTTTTAAATTTATTTTTAGATCTAATTACAAAGTTAATAGTTTTCGTTCAAAGTCTTAGTTTAGTTCAAAATAAAGATAAGTAGATAATGTTGTTTGATAGTAGTCGAGTGGAAGATGATATGGGTTGCTCTAAAAATGGTTGTATACCCAGAGACTCATCCAGAGTCCTGTATACTGTTGCTGACTAGTTAAGGAAACTACAGCTGATGGCCGGCTAGTGACTCACTTCCGCCAAACTTTACGGAATCTTTAACCTTAAGTAAATAAACATTCACTTACTTCACGGAATAAATAGAAATAAATATGGGAATTAATCCCCTCCACTTCTTTGTCACCCTTTCCAGTACATTCCCCTCTTACTTCATTCAATATTTTAACTAGCAACATGAGCCTTTATTTAGAAAAATAAATTCTTAATATAAACAATATTTTTATTGTATTGTTACTAAGATTGAATGTAATAATTTGCCGAACTGTTATCGTTTCCAGTTATTTTTTATAATTAAATGTTTTGCTGGTAAAACTTTTTTATTGTTTTCAACAATAATTAATACTATTGTTTTGGATTTCTCTGAAAAATAACAATTGTTCTCCTGCAAACATATTTGGGGATCGATTTTTAAGCATTATATTGTATTATTTAAACAAAAAATAAGGCATTGATAAATTTTATTCTTTTTTATTTTTCATCCAATGGCGGCCCTAAATTCTTTTCTTTTTTTTCTAAGTAATAATAACTTTTATAAACTGAAAGTGCTTTGTCCAATTTCTATTTTTCACTGGTTTCTGTTAAATATTAATTTAGGATCAGTTTGGTTCTTTTAATTTTCAGATAAAATTCAATTCAAAAATAGATTTTTACAAGTTTTTGAGGCCCATTTTGAAGTGACTAAGTAGCGAGGGATTAAGATATCCCTCTAGTCCAGCGTTTCCCAACCATTTTTGGCTCGCGTACCACTTTCGGGTAGTACATCATGCTAAATTGTACCACTTCGTAAAAATGATTGTATTTCGTGAAATTTGTTATTCCGAGTGTGTTATTTTACTATTATTATCTTTATTTGTATAGAGATACAATGTATCTGTTACAAAGGAGTTCAAGTTCATGTTCACTTTATAAACTTTGTAAAGTGTAAGATCTTAGCTTTAAAACATTTTTTAAATTAAATTTTTGGCTTGGCATTACAATCAGCCTCTTTAAGCAGATTTTTACATCATTTAAGTTCTGTCACATGATAATTCTATTAAATTTTCTTTATCTTTTATTTGATAATGATGTACCTTTTCCTAAATTTTCTTTATTGAAAGGGTTTGAAATCAAATTATCATTCGTGTTTTCGGGTTTTGGGAAAATACTCCAAGAAAGACAACTTTAATCCTGTTAAATGTGCTATTATATTTTCTCGTATATCTCGAGATGGATTAACCTTATTACTGTATACATATTAACAACTTTATAATATTATTAATTAAAATAATTTGTATGTATTTATAGGGAAAAATCGTTTCTATGGTATTTTTATGATTTAATTTTTTATCTCCGCCATCATTAATTATTTTTCGCGTACCACAGCTTGGGAAACGCTGCTCTAGTCAAATAATTTTTTTTTTTTGTAAGGAAGTTTTATATTTCAATTTCGACTTTCTAGGGGACTAGACTACAACTTAGCTTTAAGAATCTCTCCTCTGGAAGTAAACAATTTCAAAGATTTATTAAAAATAAAACTGTATACTCGTACTTATCCGTACCCCATCAACGTTTATTTAAAACATTTTTTATTTTAGGCTAATTTGATGAAGGGCAATTAGAGGAGAATGGTAGGACATTCTTTATAGGGCCCTTTCAGTTTTTTAAAGCGGAAGAGCCCTTTTATTTAATAGATTTTTACTAGTTTTTTTGACATCAGGTTTATTTTTATTCAACTTAATACAAATTTGTATGTCTACAATGAAAATTGAATTACGTAAACTTCGGTAAGAAGTCATATGTTTTTTTGACATCAGGTTTATTTTTATTTTTCATTTTATTATAAGACGTGACGCTGAGCTCATTTCTTCCCTGTAAGCCATTTATAATTATTTTCAATAATTGTTTACAGTATTTGTTGCAAACTAAAGTGTTTATATTAATATTAGAAGTCTCCTTATCAATATAAACTCCAACTGAATAAACTTTAAAAAAAAACATGCGATTTATATTCTATAAAAGTTATTCTTAGAAATTGTTGAAATAATTTCGACTATTTATAATAATTATTACACCGTATTGAAGTTCTCCATTCTAGAACCATCTGTACAATATATTTATATGTATTTCTGTTACATAATAATATTGATGATGACATTGTTGTTGTTGTTGTTGCTGTTGTTACTATGATTGGTTGGCGTGTTGTACAAGTAAGGAAGTGATGTTTAGTGATGAGAGATAATTGCCTGGATTAAGGAGTAAGATGTGGCGCAAATCAATTATATTTAAACATGGCTATATTAGTGATTGTTTTCACGGACGTTTGCAATCTCTTCGTCTTTTGCTCTTCTCCTCTCTCTCGTTTAGTTTGTCTCTCCCTTTCTCCTTTCTAGATCTTTAGCCAGTTACATGTCTAATTGTTTCCTTGTTTATGTTGATAACATCGTCTATTAGAGATTTTTATTGAACAATTAGTGAAGTGTCGACTTTTCTTTTACAAAATACAATTGGATATTCAAGTTTTTATATTAAATAAGTTACGCAATTCTATAAATAGGTTAAAATATATCTTATTTTGTAATTATCCATAAAGAAATCATTATTTTAAAAAAATAAATAATTACGCGCAGTGCCTTCCGAATATTATTTATTCTATTATTTCATTATTTCGTTGCACTTCCTGTATTCGGCCAATGTTTTTATCGTTACATACGTAAAATACTATCTTCTGGCAGTTACCTTTAAGTGGCTCCTTATGAACGAAGGACATTAAAGGCAACTTTTTTTTTATTAAAAAAAAAGAAGATATTGTGTAAACTTTGATTTAAGGAAACCAAACCATCGAAAACTAATGCTTGATTACTCCTTTTTATGAGCATGGCTATATAAATATATGAATCAGTTGAAGTGATTTTAGTAGGTAGGTTGTTATGTTGAAGAAGTGATTTATACAGGAAGTGAGTGCTTCATAGCAGACTGAAGTGATTTTTATTCTAACTTCCGGTTTGATGGTTAGGGTTCTTTGGTATAATCTGTGCATGTTTGTGTGCTTGGTGGGGGGTTAAAGTTAATTGGAGGGGAGGAGTTCGTTAAGTTCGAAATTGAAGGCACACTCAGCTTATGTGTATATACAGGGTGAACCAGTAAGTAATATCCATAGGCCTACTGTGTGTAGTTCATCTAAAGTGGAGTTCAATGACGTATTCACCAACTTCATATTTTCCTCTGTTCTGGAGTGACGTCACTATAATTTTTTTTCTAAAATCATTACTTTTTTGCAATAAAACTGGTATTACTCCGAAAGTTTTAGTCCGAATTCGATTCAGATAACACGGTTAGAAAGACAGATAAATTTTCTAAAAATTGACACCATTTTGAAGCATAAATTATTCTCCAAACAGCCTCAATCTTCCTCCTGGATACTGGGAAAAATAAAAGTATTCGCAATTTTTAAGAAAACTCATTAGGCCCTTATGTGAACAATTATCCGACCTAGGTGCTGGCACTTCTTATAAAAGTTTCCGTGTTTAATGGGCTTTCTAACGGTATATCATTTTCCAGGATTCCTTTTTATCTTCGTATGAGAAATTACGTTTGTTTTGCAAGAAAACGTGTTCACGAGCACTCAACAGTGTTAGTTTATCAAGTTGGTTTAATTCATTGAAAACTCTTTTAGATGGACCAGTAGTCAATTTTTAAAGTAGATTGTCTTAAAATAAGGAAGTCAAAAGTTAAAAAAATGCACTTTGAACATTTACTTCTGATCTCACTGAAATATTTGAGCAAATGTTAGAAAATATTTTAAACAAGTACTTAAACAAAAATTAATGTAGTTTGTATTTACTCCAAATTACAATTTCACACATCACTGCACTGTTGAAAAAGAAAAGAATGTGGATAAGCCTTAACAACACTTTGAACCCACTAACAGATAATCCTTATATCGGAATCTGGAATTAACCAATACAATTAGGGATCTTATAAATAAACTTCCCAGATCTGTTAGACTTGGTTTTTCAAAATTTTCTATTGAACCCTATTTGAAACTAAGCAAATTAGCCTTCGATTATAAAAATAGCATTTGTTCATCTACATAGTTCATCTAAAAGAGTTTTCAATGAATTAAACAACACAATACAATATCACTGCTGTATGCTCGTGAACACGTTTTCTTGCAAAACAAACGCAATTTCTCATACGAAGATAAAAGGAATCCTGGAAAATGATATACCGTTTGAAAGCTCATTAGGGAAGGAAACTTTTATAAAAAGTGCCAGCACCTAGATCTGATAATGATCACGTAAGGGCCGAATGAGTTTTCTTGAAAATTTCGATTACTATTATTTTTCCAGCATTCGGAGGATGATTGAGGGTGTTTGGAGAATAACTTATGCTTCAAAATGATGTCAATTTTTAGAAAATTTATCTGTCTTTCTAACCGTGTCATCAGAATCGAATTCGGACTAAAACTTTCTGAGTAATAACATTTTTATTGCAAAAAAAAAGTAAAGTTTTAGAATAAAAAAATTAAGTGACGTCACTCAAGAACAGTTGAAAATATGAAGTTGGCCAATACACGCAGGCACGCTATTTGAAAGATCACTTCAATTCATAATAATCTTCTGAAAATGCTCATAACGTTGAGACAATCATAATAAATATTTAAATTTTCCCAAATATTTATATATTAACTAACTAGCACTATTCTAGATCGTGCACGTGTATTATATATAGTATGTCCACGTGTTTCAAGTTATGATGACCTTCACCTCATCGTTTTATAGAATAATAAAAGAAAAAGAATGAATCTCATTCTTCATCGATCAATTCACTCCCGCCCACTGCCTTCTAATGTCTTCTTGATCCCTACCACGCCTCTAACATTTCTATTCTTCTGATTGTTAATAGTTACTTTTACCACCTAGTAAGGATTCATCCGTGGATTCATTGTTTGCCCACACGTTCAATGGATATTAATTTATTATATTCATAGATTTTCTCTATCTCTGTGTGTATGTATGTTCGTGTAATTAATAGTTAATGCTTATTATCAGGAAGAATGTATCATTTATTGACGGATGTTCTTTTTTTATAGATTGGCTACGCAGTCTTTCTCTTGTAGTTAACGCAATTTATTATTTACTTATTTTGTTTAATTATTAAGTTTTTGAAAGAATGTTGCGATTTCAAATGATATGAAAGAAAAATTTAAACTAGATACAAAATACAGGGTGGGGCAAAAGATATGAACCGGTTTTAAAGGGATGTAAAACAAAAACAATTCAACTTACAGAAATTACGTTTATATTGTTTAATTCAGTACAGAATCTAGTTTTTTACATTAAGTTTGAAAGATGATATCACGTAGGTGGCGGCCGTCAGCCGCGATGCACTCTTGAAGGCGAATTCTGAAGTTTTCAACCGCTCTTCTGCACATTTCGATGGATATTGCCGTAACTTCCTCTCTGATTCTGTCCTTAAGTTCTTCCTGGGATACTGAAGTGACTGTATGGTATGCAGTATCCCAATTTGGGATTATTGTTCCTTACTTTTTCGAGGATAATGGGCGAACCGTCACTGTCACCGCTGAGCGCTATGTGACAATGTTGGAAGAGTTTTTTTTGAACCTGAGCTGGAAGAATTCGAGTGAAGCAACTAATCTGGGAGACATCTGGTCTCCAACAGGACGGGGCTACATCCCACACAGCTAGGATTTCAATGGCGAGATTGAGGCAAGAAGTTCCCCCAGCGCCTCGTCTCTTTGAGGGGTGACGTGGAGTGGCCTGCGCGCTCACCAGATTTGAGCATTTGTGATTTTTTTTCTTTGGGCGGTACATAAAGGAAACATCGTCCACATATCCATGAAGAAATTAAGGACAGAATCAGAGAGGAAGTTACGGCAGTACCCATCGAAATGTGCAGAAGAGCGGTTGAAAACTTCAGAATTCGCCTTCAAGAGTGCTTCGCGGCTGACGGCCGCCACCTACGTGATATCATCTTTCGAAACTTAATGTAAAAAAACTAGATTCTGTACTGAATTAAACAATACGAGGGTCGTTTGAAAGGTCCGTGCGAAAATAAAAACTACTTAATTTTTTGGGGTAAACCTTTTTTATTTTTCAACATAATCTCCTTTTAGGCTTATACACTTCGTCCAACGCTGCTCTAGTTTGTTGATCCCTTCCTAATAATAGGATTTGTCCAAGTCTGAAAAATAGCCATTCGTTTCTGCAATCACCTCCTCGTTTGAATAAAATCTTTTTGCCGCCAGCCATTTCTTCATATTGGGGACAAATAGTAGTCCGAGGGAGCCAAGTCTGGAGAATAGGGGGGATGTGAAACGAGTTGGAACCCTATTTCCATTAATTTTGCGACCACAACTGCTGAGGTGTGAGCTGGTGCGTTGTCGTGATGGAAAAGGACTTTTTTGTGGGCCAATCGTGGGCGTTTTTCTTGCAGCTCGGTTTTCAAACGGTCCAATAACGATGAATAATATGCACCTGTAATAGTTTTACCCTTTTCCAGATAGTCGATGAGGATTATTCCTTGCGAATCCCAAAAGACAGTCGCCATAATCTTTCCGGCCGAAGGAACGGTCTTCGCCTTTTTTGGCGCAGATTCCCCCTTGGTAACCCATTGTTTAGATTGTTCTTTGGTCTCAGGAGTGTAGTGATGTATCCATGTTTCATCCACAGTGACGAAACGACGCTTAAAGTCCTGCGGATTCTTCTGGAACAGCTGCAAACCGTCCTTGCAACACTTCACACGATTTCGTTTTTGGTCAAGCGTGAGCAATCGCGGCACCCATCTTGCGGATAGCTTTGTCATGTCCATATGTTGATGCAAAATATTATGTACCCGTTCATTCGAGATGCCCACAGCACTAGCAATCTCACGCTCCTTCACTCTTCTGTCATCCATCACCATATCATGGATTTTATCAATGATTTCTGGAGTAGTAACCTCAACAGGGCGTCCAGAACGTTCAGCGTCACTTGTGCCCATATGGTCACTCCGAAAATTTTGAAACCACTTATAAACTGTTCTAATCGAAGGTGCAGAGTCACCATAATGTTTATCAAGCTTCTCTTTAGTCTCCTGAGGCGTTTTGCCTTTCATAAAGTAGTGTTTAATCAACACACGTAATTCTTTTTCGTTCATTTTTTGAAAATCACTCGACTTCCTCGATTCAAACGAATGCGAAACACAAAGAAATATACCAATCTGGCTGAAACTTGGTGTGTGTTCTTCCAAGAGATGCTACTAACTAAACATAACCTCGATACGCGCCAGTAGTGCTATCCCTCTGACTTTGCACGGACTTTTCAAACGACCCTCGTACAGACAAACCTGAGAAAGGAAAAGGGGTGCGCCATTTTGTTAAAACCATTTTGTGGGCGGGCGGAAGGAACTCAAGAAACCTTAAATCAAATTTCACCAATTTAAACTCAAAATAAAATTATAAAAATTGGCTAAAATTACAATTACCCTATTTTAGCTACAGTATAGTTAAATAAATAATTAGAAAGTAAATAAATTTTTTGTAAAAATATAAGTGTATCGACTTTCGTGTTATTATGGAGGTGAATGATAAAAACTGTTTATTTTTTTACCTGTTCGTTTTAAATTATTACTTCCGTTGTTAATAATTTAAAGAAAGTGACAAGAGAGTGGGGGGGAAAAAAGGAGAAAAGATAATTTGTTTTCAATTTTAAATTTTGTTTAATTATCGGCAAGAGGAGGAAATATCACTAAATATCATTATCATTTCGCTTTCTCCCAAATTCTCCATTGTTACCAACAATTTTTTAATTAAAATTAAATTCTATTATCATAAAGTTGGTGAAATTGTGCATGACACTTAGACCTTACATTTGATTGGGTAAATCTTCCTTTGAGGTGCCCTAAAATTGAAAATGAAAATTATTAGAGCTATTTAATAGATAGAGTGAATTTTTAAAAGTAAAACATAGATATTCCACTCTGTAAAATTATTATTTATAAGATTTATTATTATTTTTTAGAACTTGCTATTTCAAAATAGCAACGTACATTACAATAGGATGAAAACATTAATGCTAGTTTCAGTCATTATAAACTTTATTCTGCCGAGCTTTCTACGTAGGGACTAGGTCATCTTCAGGGCCAATCTACAATGTACTATTTTACTTCATTACAGGGTATGGTGTGTTTTCCGTATTGTCTGACTGACATGACAGTCCATGAACAGAGAAGACAGAAGACACACCAAACCCTGTAATGATGTAAAACAGTACATTGTAAATTAGCCCTGAAGATGACCCCTAGTCCCTAGGTCGAAAGCTCGGCATAATAAAGTTTATAATGACTGAAACTGGTATTTATTTTTCATCCTATTGAAACTATGATTCAGTCACCATAAATAATGAACAGTAACGTACATTACACTGAAAAATGGCTTTTTGAAGTATACTTAAATTATTAATAAATATTTTCTATTTAATATCAAGAAGGCTGTAGAAAAATTAACGTAATGATTCCGTTTTATGAGAAAAAAAAAAGCTAGAAAAACTAGATCATCGTCTGAGAGAAAGATGATTTGGTGGATGGATGCTGCAGTGTGATGATTTAGAGAAGATTTTTTTTATAATATCCTCCTCTACAGAATTATGACCTGTTAACATTTAGCTCGCAGGTTTCTAACCTACACATTTATTGCTCATTTTTGTTGACTTTTTTTTTTATTATTATTATTTGTAGTCCACTCTCTACTCAAATTTATATATTTATTTTTTTTGGAAATTTGTTCTTGATTTAATATACAGGACGAACCAGTAAGTATGTCCATAGGCCTACTGTGTGAAGTACATCTAAAGTGGAGTTCAATGACGTATTCACCAACTTCATATTTTCCACCGTTCTTGAGTGACGTCACTTTAAATTTTTTTTCCAAAATCATTACTTTTTTCCAATAAAAATGTTATTACTCAGAAAGTTTTAGTCCGAATTCGATTCTGGATGACACGGTTAGAAAGACAGATAAATTTTCTAAAAATTGATACCATTTTAAAGCATAAGTTATTCTCCAAACAGCCTCAATCTTCCTCCGGATGCTGGAAAAATAATAGTAATCGAAATTTTTAAGAAAACTCATTCGGCCCTTACGTGACCATTATCAGACCTAGGTGCTGGCACTTTTTATAAAAGTTTCCTTGTTTAATGGGTTTTCAAACGGTATATCATTTTCCAGGATTCCTTTTATCTTCGTATGAGAAATTACTTTTGTTTTAGCAAGAAAACGTGCTCACGAGCACACAACAGTGTTAGTTTATCAAGTTAGTTTAATTCATTGAAAACTCTTTTAGATGGACCAGTAGTCAATTTTTAAAGTAGGCTGTCTTAAAATAAGGAAGTCAAAGGTCACAAATAGCACTTAAAAAAAGAAAAAGTTTAAGGTTTATTCACATTCTTTTCATTTTCAACAGTGTAGTTGTGGGTGAAATTGTAATTTGGAGTAAGTACATATGAATTTTTGTTTATAAAAATAGTACTTGTTTAAAATATTTCAAAGAGATAGACCAGAATATTTTTTTTTTTTTTAGTGCCATTTGTGACCTTAGACTTTCTTATTTTAAGACAATCTACTGTAAAAATTGACTACTGGTCCATCTAAAAGAGTTTTCAATGAATTAAACAACTTGATAACTAACACTGTTGAGTGCTCGTGAACACGTTTTCTTGTAAAGCAAACGTAATTTTATCATACGAAGATAAAAGGAATCGTGGAAAATGATATACCGTTTGAAAGCCCATTAAACAAGGAAACTTTTATAAAAAGTGCCAGGCACCTAGATCTGATAATGATCACGTAAGGGCCGAATGAGTTTTCTTTAAAATTTCGATTACTCTTATTTTTCCAGCATCCGGAGGAAGATTGAGGCTGTTTGGAGAATAACTTATGCTTTGAAATGGTATCAATTTTTAGAAAATTTATCTGTCTTTCTAACCGTGTCATCCAGAATCGAATTCGGACTAAAACTTTCTGAGTAATAACATTTTTATTGGAAAAAAGTAATGATTTTGGAAAATAAATTTAAAGTGACGTCACTCAAGAACGGTGGAAAATATGAAGTTGGTGAATACGTCATTGAACTCCACTTTAGATGTACTTCACACAGTAGGTCTATGGACAATACTTACTGGTTCACCCTGTATATATAATATATTTCACTGCTTGATTGGAGCATTAAGCATGCAATTTCTTATTTTACTGAAATTCTAGATTAAAAAAAGAAAAAAAAGACTCTTCTTCAAATCTCATCTGTTTTTGGAATATTTTTCGTTAACGCGCATTTTAGTAAAAAGAACAAATTCGCAACTTTGTCTACCCTTGAAATTTTAGTGCTTAATCGTACTAAAAAAAAAATAAATATACTTATATATTACTTAGTTCACACACATTAATGGGTTATCACTTTTTAATGGTTTAATAGTTAAAATTTATTGTTAAAACTATTAATAGGTCTTGCTAAACTCATTTAGGAGCATTTTTAATGTCCTCTAAAAATTAAATTAAAAAAATAAAAGTGTAAATGTAAAATTTTGAAAAGTATTTCTTCTTTAAGGCAAGCTTTTGGATAAGAGAGAAGTCTTATGCGGGCTCATTTAAAGGGTCAGTTCTATTTTAAAATGTCAGGAAGTTTCCAAATTTAGAATATTCATTTTTTATTTTATTTTAATTTTTTGAATTAGTAAAACAAATTGGTATTCAATAGGCAGTCTCATTTTAGAAATATGAAATAAAATACCAATCAACTGACCATGAGTCATTCAGTTAAAATTAATAAGTGATTGGTATAGAAAGAAAAACTAATTTTAGCCACTCCGTTTTAATATTTGGAATATTTGCATTATTAAAAGTGTGTTTGCTGCCGGTAATTAATTTATTAATTTCATTTAAACAAATCTAATCTCATTAATTGATACTCTTGTAAGATAATGAGATGTCGGCATTTTGTTTTTGTTTTTAATCGGCATTCTGTAGAAGCTCTGTAGCTGAATAACAGATAGTAGTACTGTGAATAGCCTGTGGAGTATTTTGTAACGAAATTGTGGATTGAAGTGGCAGTGGCTTGATAAAAGCGAAATCTAGTCTGTTGTGGCTCCCTTGAGTGGCCTGGTTTTTGCTCAAGAAGGCGTTTGTATTGTTTTTTTACCCTGTTTCTCGTATAAGGGGTAGTGTAGCTTATGACAGCGACTTTTTCTATCAATTGTAACCTCTTACTGGTGGGTTTTTCCCCTAAAAGTAAATATCTGAGAAGTCACAGAATTTGGGAAGGATATGTTCTTATCTTAATACTTGACGACATTCTAAGCGTTTAAGTTATTCTTAAAAGATGATGGGGCATCGCGTTTAGTTTTCCATCTTTCCACACAGAATTTGCAGCTATCTCCATAAGAAAATCCATCCACTTGCTTTATTCTTAGAGGCAGACGTTCAAATCTCTTTCTCAGTTATTAATTGGCCAGAGCGATCTTCGGGTCCGTTTTAATACTTTTTAAGAGGTTGGTCCCAGAGCCAAGAGTGGCTCTTCTGCTTATCCTCTTCTTTTTGCTAGAGTTTATCAACATCTAAAGTCATTTTGCGGCTTGAGCTTTTTAGATACAACCCTGTCAATCGCCGGAACTCCTAGGGAGAGAGAAATTTAAGAATCGGCAGCAGTACGAGCGGCACTACTTATAAGTTGTTCGCGCTCGAAGCACTTCGAAACAAATGGTCGCCTGTTTTTTTCGGAAAAACTGGTCATGTGGCAACAGTGCCTTTAGAGGAACGTAGAACGGTCAATTCTGAATGGTACACAACCATTTGTTTGCCGGAAGTCTTCGATGAAATAAGGAAAACAAACAAGCGCCGTCGGATCATTCTTCATCAAGACAATGCCAGCTGTCACACATCTCGTCTAGCAACCGACTATTTGAGCACTCAAAAAATCGAATTAATGGGTCATCCGCCGTACAGTCCTCATTTGGCACCAAATGACTTCTTTTTGTTTCCGAACGTCAAGAATAAATTATGTGGACAACGATTTTCGTCGGCAGAAGAAGCCGTTGATGCATTCAAAAACCATGTTTTGGAGGCGTCTCAAGCGGAATGGAAAAAATGCTTTGACAAGTGGTTCGAACGCATGCAGAAGTGTATAGATCATAAAGGAGAATATTTTGAAAAACAATAAAGTCATTTCCAATGACAAATTACTGTTTTTTTATTATTAGGCTCAAAATATAAATAGTGCCTCTCGTATCTCCGCGTGGGAATCCAACTACTAAGCTACTAACTTAGCTTAATCTCTTCAGTCTTACTTGTAAATCGTTTTGAGTGATAGAAGAGCCATCTCTGAGTCTTTTTAGATTGGGATTCTAGGTCGCCAATATCCCTGAAGAAGTTGCTAGTCCACGGCTCCATTGAGAGGGTTATAAAATTGAAAAGCACCTCACAAACTCCTGTAGAAAGATAACTATTTGAAGATTATCTCATTTAAAGCAGTCGATACAAGAATTTTGTTTTTCTTAACAAAAGCTAAAACTTGCTGAATACTTAGTTCTACATAATTTTGGGGCAACTTTAAGGAAGCTGGTGACGTAAAAGGATGATGTAGAAGATCGCTGTTTCTCTTCCCCTCTCTTACACACACAAACCCACTTACTCTCATTATTATTCCCTCAGGAGGAAGTATTCCTTTACAAAGTGAACATGCGAATTCACTCTGCGCTAGTGTTTCCTTCACCCCAGTTCTTCAATGGGCTTCTTAGTATTGATCGTTGGTTTTTGCTTTTTCGTCGGGGACACCTGACGGCAGTTGTCATGGTTCTCTCTCTGTAGAAGTTCCCTTACAAATAGGAAATTAGCTCCTTCAATTAACTCTTAAGTGTGATTCTCCATTCTATTATAAGAAGTGTTAGTTCCTTAAATTTACCCAAAATTCATAAAACTATTAATTATTATTTTTTTTTTTAAATCTGTTCAAAGAAAAATAATTTGAGCTAAATTTTGAGAAAGTCTTAAAAAATATTTAAAAAAAAACTAATGAAGCTGCTTCGTTTTCAGTTTGTTATCATTATATTACGTATGTTAATTATAGTTGTACAATGAGGTAAATGCAATAATTATATTGTTCAAACGATAATTGAATTACATACAAATTGAAAATTGAAACCATAATTTCCCTAGAACAATGCACAATACATTTACTTACGTAGACCAGTTTTAATAACTAAAAATCATTTGGCTGAATTTAATCAGTATGTAAATTTTATGACGTAAAACAAAAACCCTGCGGGTATATTGTAAATTTAATATATACAATACTTGTAAAAGATAATAATATAAAAAATGTATAATTTTTCTTATGGTACTTATAAAAAATAAAATGGTAAAAAATTAAAGACTTCTATGGAATAAATAATTTATGTAGACCTTGTATGAAAAATTAACTATCTCCATGTGCAAAAAATGGTGACTACAAGGTTTTTACCTGACTGAAATCGATATTTAGTTTCCTGATATGTATTTACGTACGTACTACGGTCTAGGTCATGGTTTGTGAATAGAGAGGTTTTTTTTATCAGATATGGAAGTATGTTTTTACCTGCGACGAACTTACGATTTCTAACTACTGATAAGGGAATATTTAATTTGACATTCTGTGCTTATGATTCAGTTGGAGCTTATTCAGGTAGTTTGAAATTGATATTAACTAACCTTCATGGTTATAAAAAAATTCACGAAAGCGAATTGTGAAATCGATAGATATTTTTAGTTTTAATTGTTGATTCTCTGGAACCCACATATTTGACTGAAACGACAAGAGGTGAACAGACGTTTCAAGCTATTTTTACTAGACTACTTGACCGTAGATCCAAACTTGACTTGAATCACAAACTGACAATCTACAAAGACACTGTTAAGACCAATATGGGACATACTGAGCAGAATTTTGAGGCTCCACCAAACCCCTCTTAACTCCAAACGCCTGCAGACACTACAGTATAAAATCTAAACGCAAAATCCTGAATGCTTCATACTACATTTCTAACCTTACCATTCACACTGGACCTTTACATCCCTTTTGTCACTGATCTAATAAAGTCTCGCTACCGCAAATTCCACAGCCTACTAGATATCCATCCTCTTGTACAGCAACCCTTCTCTGCTCACCTTCCAGACAATCCTCCTCGTCGCTTAAAGCGGAAGTAGTCTAGTGACTTACAGGATCTACGAGGGTCGTTTGAAAAGTCCGTGCAAAAATAAAAACTACTTAATTTTTTGGGGTAAACCTTTTTTATTTTTCAACATAGTCTCCTTTTAGGCTTATACACTTCGTCCAACGCTGCTCTAGTTTGTTGATCCCTTCCGAATAGGATTTGTCCAAGTCTGAAAAATAGCCATTCGTTTCTGCAATCACCTCCTCGTTTGAATAAAATCTTTTTCCCGCCAGCCATTTCTTCATATTGGGGAACAAATAGTAGTCCGAGGGAGCCAAGTCTGGAAAATAGGGGGGATGTGAAACGAGTTGGAACCCTATTTCCATTAATTTTACGACCACAACTGCTGAGGTGTGAGCTGGCGCGTTGTCGTGATGGAAAAGGACTTTTTTGTGGGCCAATCGTGGGCGTTTTCCTTGCAGCTCGGTTTTCAAACGGTCCAATAACGATGAATAATATGCACCTGTAATAGTTTTACCCCTTTTCCAGATAGTCGATGAGGATTATTCCTTGCGAATCCCAAAAGACAGTCGCCATAATCTTTCCGGCCGAAGGAACGGTCTTCGCCTTTTTTGGCGCAGATTCCCCCTTGGTAACCCATTGTTTAGATTGTTCTTAGGTCTCAGGAGTGTAGTGATGTATCCATGTTTCATCCACAGCGACGGAACGACGCTTAAAGTCCTGCGGATTCTTCTGGAACAGCTGCAAACCGTCCTTGCAACACTTCACACGATTTCGTTTTTGGTCAAGCGTGAACAATCGCGGCACCCATCTTGCGGACAGCTTTGTCATGTCCAAATGATGATGCAAAATATTATGTACCCGTTCATTCGAGATGCCCACAGCACTAGCAATCTCACGCACCTTCACTCTTCTGTCATCCATCACCATATCATGGATTTTATCAATGATTTCTGGAGTAGTAACCTCAACAGGGCGTCCAGAACGTTCAGCGTCACTTGTGCGCCCATATGGCCACTCCGAAAATTTTGAAACCACTTATAAACTATTCTAATCGAAGGTGCAGAGTCACCATAATGTTTATCAAGCTTCTCTTTAGTATCCTGAGGCGTTTTGCCTTTCATAAAGTAGTGTTTAATCAACACACGAAATTCTTTTTCGTCCATTTTTTGAAAATCACTCGACTTCCTCGATTCAAACGAATGCCAAACACAAAGAAATAGACCGATCTGGCTGAAACTTGGTGGTGTGTTCTTCCAAGAGATGCTACTAACTAAACATAACCTCGATACGCGCCAGTAGTGCTATCTCTCTGACTTTGCACGGACTTTTCAAACGACCCTCGTAAACTACCGTGAAAGAGTTTCCACCACTGGGTGATTACTCTATCAAGTCTTTCAAGTGAACGAACAAAGAACAGATTTACTTGATACAAAATTTTGTTGTAGGTGTAAATATTTCCAATAAAGTAAAAAAAATTAAAATAAAATAAAATTGATACTAATCCGAAAATAATTAGATCTATGACCTCATTGTTCACGTATAGTTGACGTGTCAACAGATAAGTGAGAGCTCACATCCTCTGGATTATTACTAAAATCCATGGAGGTGACTATTTTTATTATTATGTGCCATAAAAATAAACTATAAAATAAAAGGCTTTAATAGTTGTAAGATTATTATCTAAAAAGCTCAACTCATCGAACAGGCCTTTCGCTAATAATTTGAAATTAATATAATTTTTCTATAGTTTTATTTACAATCCTATTCTTCAATTAGATTTCTGGGCACGTCCTGCGCACTTATAAAACATTATTAGTTTTGAAAGTTTAGTATCCAACCTTTACCTTTATTTTATTTATTTTTTTATTTGTTTAACTTTCCATCAAAATTTAACTTTAAAATTTAATATAAAGTTCTTTCCCAGTTTTTTATGGGAAGCGAATATAACGATCATTTTCTCTCTTTCTTTTAGTCGGTCAATACTTCGAATAAAGTATTGCCATCGCTTTCTGATGTTCTAAACTTTTGTTACTTCCAGGAGTCCAAGATTCTGTGGCCTTTTTTTTTATCTTGTTGTAAAAAAGGTTTTGTTTTTGGGAGAGGATAGATTTTATATGTATTATAAGTAGGCTTACCATAATTACGAAGAGCCAAACCGGGACGCAGAGGAGGAAGGCTCATTTTCGTTTTGCTTTTCGCTTAATTTGTGTTTTTCATATTTGAAAAGCAATCAAAATTATTAAGAACTGAAAACATATTAATAAATGGACGTGGGGGAACGATCGGCCGGGGTTTCGGTGTTGTTCAAGTTTGACCGGGACGCCGGGACAGGGATCTCAAACCGGGACGTATGGTAAGCCTAATTATAAGTTCTGTATGTTTGAAATGGAGAAAATCGGAAAAAATAAAAAAATTTTGAAATTCATTTACGTCAGTACCGCAATTAAAACTTGGGCTGAGAAAACGTGCGAATGGATCTTAGAAATAGGGAGATTCGCTTCTTTTCGGACAGCCAAGCTGCACTGAAGGCCTTTACTTCCTTCAGAACTACCTCTTCCCTCAGAAGGAAGTATAAGAAGGCCCTGGGACAACTATGTAGCTCAGCACAGTAAAGTAAGGCTGGAATGGGTGCCGGGATTAAGGGGAATGAAAACAGCCGATCTGTTTGCCAGAAACGGAGCTAACACACTCCTTTCATTGGCCCATATCCTGTGCTGGGGATCACCCAAAAAGGGTGCAGTTCGTGCGGCTCTCAGAGACTGGATTTAGAGAGAACCTGAAAAGAACTTGAGTGATGTGTCCTGGGGTCAAACACAGTTAAGAGTTTGATGCCTCTGTGTTTGGGCAAAAATCAGATTACTCTGATTACAGGCCTATTCACGGGGTATGATAGGTTCAGGAAGCATCTGTTACAAGGTGGGGGCTTATTACCTTTGGATCCGTTGCACAGATTTGTTTCAGGAAGAGGAGGAAACGGCCTCTCACTTGTTGTTTCATTGTGTTGCAATCGAGCGGTTGCGCTATGAAACCTTTAGAACCTTAAGACCAAAGGAGATAGTAGCGCAAAAAGAACTAGTAGGGAAAGTTTCGTCTTCTAGATCCAAATGGAGAAGGCACAATAAGCCTCTTTAGCCTGCGGTGCCGTGGGGCACAGCCTCGCTATCTTTAATCTTAATCTACAGAGGTACACCGCGGTGTGCCAAGTGCCAAAGCCTAGATATGATTAACTTACAATGCTTTAAGTTGGTTAGCTTGCACGGTGCCCTTCGTACTTTATAGATAATAGATAACCTATACTAAGATAATTTGCGATAAATATTTAATTAAGAAAATTTAAAAAAAAAGTCTGAAGTTTTTGAAGTCAGATTTGATTTATAGTTTTCTTCGCTCAGTATGATCTAAAATAACCCCTTTTTTATATCCACATTTAGCTCTTTATTTAGATAATTTGCAATTATAATTCAAAATAATAAATAGTTTTATTTTATTCTGTAGATTAGTTTTTACAAAAAAAAAGGTTAGATTTAAAAAGACAGTTATTTTGGCAATATATCCATATTACCCTAAACTTTTGACGCTGGTTAACCTCCCAGGAAATTACCTTTACACTATCTTGTTACAGTTTCTACGACCCTCTTCACGGCTGGATAGTCTCCTCTCCCAGTTACTTGGAGTTACTTAGTAACTGTTCTTGTAACAGTTACCTCACACCTGGCTGTAATTCACTAATGCTTCTTCTAAAACATGATCTGCTATTTTTTTTTCTGAGCTTTACAAACTTTTTTCAAACTTAACGAGTGTTGGAAATAATTAGACTTTTTTTTTCTTTTTTCTTCTTCAGATAACATTTTAAGCTAAATTAACTTTAGCAGAATTTAAGTTTTGTTTGTTTCAAGTGGGTGGTAATGTTAACACGAAAATACATTCCTCATAGTGTGGATTATTTACAGCGAAAATGTGTAAACATAATTAATTAGAGAGATGAAATTAGGATGTTTACTAAAAATAATGTTTCCTAAATAATTGCATGCTGTTTTAATTTTTTTTTTTTTTTTTAGTTGAGGTTAATTATATTAATAAATATATACATATATATATGCTATTTTAGGCGCGTATTGTTTAGCGCGGGCGCGCGAATACAATTTAATATTGGGTAAGTAGGTTGGCGCCGTTGTTCCACTATCTTCTACTCGCCCCTCTTCTTCTCTTTTGAGTGACTTGTGACTCGCCTTACTGCGTACACACCCCCACCAACAATATTTTGCGTTTTTTGTTGTTGTGGTCTCTGTGTTTATATCTTTGTATAGTTTTTCGCTAGTGTCTTGTACCAATTTAGGTGGCAGTGATCTTCTCTTAACTTTTTGATGTTTTAATTATTTTCCGTACATGAATTATTATTATTTTTTTTAAATAAACACAAATTTCTTGTTTATTCTCTTTTACTAGAGAAGGAATGATAACCAATGGAAAATATGTGAAAAACTAAATACTGCAAAAAATTTAGAAAAAGGAAATCACTCAAAAATAGAAAAAAATCTTAGAAAATTCAAGTTTGCTAACAGGGGGGCTCCTAAAAATAAGATTTTGGGACAAACACGATTAAAATTGAAGTGTCCTTTTATTGGATCGATTTTCAGTATTATTTTTTTTTTTTTGTAGATTACTCGAAAACGGTTTCAACGAGTTAAAATGTTCCTTAACATGTATCAATCTTTTAATTCAATATTTAAATTTTTTTAGAGCTTAGAATTCAAGATTGGCGAGGAATCGGTCAAATAAAAAACAAACTCGTCTCTTTGCGAACGTTTCGACAAATATATTGTCCTCTTCAGGGCCTGGATATTACAAATACACAAACTATTCAGTAACACAGAAAATCAGTAAAAAAAAAAAAATATAAAAATAAAAATACAATAAATTCTTTATAATTATTGAAAACTTACGTAGCAATGCGGGTTGGTTGAGTTACAGAAACTAAGAGTCAGAACTGGAGAACAGGTATATAATACGTCGGGTCGTTTGAAAAGTCCGTGCAAAAATAAAAACTACTTAATTTTTTGGGGTAAACCTTTTTTATTTTTTAACATAGTTTCTTTTTAGGCTTATACACTTCGTCTAACGCTGCTCTAGTTTGTTGATCCCTTCCGAATAATAGGATTTGTCCAAGTCTGAAGAATAGCCATTCGTTTCTGCAATCACCTCCTCGTTTGAATAAAATCTTTTTCCCGCCAGCCATTTCTTCATATTGGGGAACAAATAGTAGTCCGAGGGAGCCAAGTCTGGAAAATAGGGGGGATGTGAAACGAGTTGGAACCCTATTTCCATTAATTTTACGACCACAACTGCTGAGGTGTGAGCTGGCGCGTTGTCGTGATGGAAAAGGACTTTTTTGTGGGCCAATCGTGGGCGTTTTCCTTGCAGCTCGGTTTTCAAACGGTCCAATAACGATGAATAATATGCACCTGTAATAGTTTTACCCCTTTTCCAGATAGTCGATGAGGATTATTCCTTGCGAATCCCAAAAGACAGTCGCCATAATCTTTCCGGCCGAAGGAACGGTCTTCGCCTTTTTTGGCGCAGATTCCCCCTTGGTAACCCATTGTTTAGATTGTTCTTAGGTCTCAGGAGTGTAGTGATGTATCCATGTTTCATCCACAGCGACGGAACGACGCTTAAAGTCCTGCGGATTCTTCTGGAACAGCTGCAAACCGTCCTTGCAACACTTCACACGATTTCGTTTTTGGTCAAGCGTGAACAATCGCGGCACCCATCTTGCGGATAGCTTTGTCATGTCCAAATGTTGATACAAAATATTATGTACCCGTTCATTCGAGATGCCCACAGCACTAGCAATCTCACGCACCTTCACTCTTCTGTCATCCATCACCATAATCATGGATTTTATCAATGATTTCTGGAGTAGTAACCTCAACAGGGCGTCCAGAACGTTCAGCGTCACTTGTGCCCATATGGCCACTCCGAAAATTTTGAAACCACTTATAAACTATTCTAATCGAAGGTGCAGAGTCACCATAATGTTTATCAAGCTTCTCTTTAGTCTCCTGAGGCGTTTTGCCTTTCATAAAGTAGTGTTTAATCAACACACGAAATTCTTTTTCGTCCCTTTTTTGAAAATCACTCGACTTCCTCGATTCAAACGAATGCCAAACACAAAGAAATAGACCGATCTGGCTGAAACTTGGTGTGTGTTCTTCCAAGAGATGCTACTAACTAAACATAACCTCGATACGCGCCAGTAGTGCTATCCCTCTGACTTTGCACGGACTTTTCAAACGACCCTCGTTTATACAGATATAGCAAGACTTACACGGGAATTTCGGTAATGACAATGGGACAGATACAATTGAATAATTACAATGTTCAATTTTGACAATAAAATAGATATTGGGAAAATTTCTTTTAATACAAAAAAGCTGGAAATACCAAAAACCCTTATGAACTAAATAACATAACCAAATGTATAGTAAAGTAATGATTGACCGATTCCTCGCCAATCTTGAATCCTAAGCTTAACAATTTACGGTCATGAAACCTATATATTTATTTTTTAAGAGCTTGATTTTTTAGAATGGGGGCTTGCTTAGATTCTTCTCTAAAAGTACCATTTTGATAGATTGTTCAGCTCTTTCCGGATTAAAATCAGACGCTAAAATTCTCAGTTTCGGAAGTGCAAAACTCCTAAATAGTTTTTATTACACAGTTTTTCGCCATCTTTTTAGTTTTCATTTTGGAAGACTTATTGTTGTAAACTCACAGTTTAAATTAGAATTCGGTATTTGACGTTTATCGTCGCTCACGTCAAATTGAAATTTTGCGTCTGTGTATTTATAGTGTAATTATATATATAACATTTTTGTTTTTGTTTAATGCAACTGAACAAACATTTTGACAGTTACCAGATGTACCATATTTTGTACTTCCTTCTTGACCGTAGAAATAAACAAATAATTTTTTTACTAATAAAATCCAATTCCTATCAGATTAACTAGTGTATTTATTCACGAGCACTCAAGTATATCAGAACGATTCTTCCAGGAATAGAGTTCTAAAAGTCTAGTGATTCACTTGCATTCTACTGTATGTACGTGACCATGAGATAGATACTGCATGCACTGAGTAGAAGAGGCAATATCTTGATCATAAGGATTGTACCTAGCCAGGTTTAACCGAACATTAAATATTGGCCCTATGCCAAATTACATTGTACAGTTCTAAAAATCTCTGGTCCATTGCTCCTGTTCTGTTTGACGCAATCAACACGTCGTCGCTTCAATTACATACTACCTCTTTAATTACAATTAACCACTTCATTTTTAATGTATTTAGCATGCTCTGTCCTTGTTTCTAGGATGTAATGTAGAAATAAAATAAGAATATTGAATTAAAAGCCATCACCGTATAACCTCTTATAATTCTTTGTCTGTTAGGAAATAAAATGCAAGTACCATTATTGCACAGCCTCCTTTATCTTACTTTATATGGTGGCTTTGACATACATATTTATTGTTTGACAATCTTTTACTTCAGCACTTCCTTTGTTATTAGTTTTATTGTCAGTAATTATTACGTTTAATATCTTTTTTTTATCTAGAATTTTTATGCCTTTAAAAGAAAGATGATGTACGTACTTTCTTAAAGTTTTCTTAAATTTAGTTCGCCTCAAATGATTTTGGATGGGATCCCAATGAATTCTCTATTAGTGAGCGACTCTTTTACACGTTTCCGGTTTTCCTTGTTTCAATTCATTTAATTACTTAATAGAAAATGAATAAACTTTACCTTTTACCATTTAAAGAACTGTCCATATCCTTAAGTTACTTGATTCTATCCAACCTGTATTCATTAACCATAAATGTTGATAAGTCCTCCAATCACATTTGTCACTTCCTTTGATCAAGTTCCTTTTACCAGGACAATGTGTCTTTAAAGATAACTTATATTTTATGCGTGTACAGATCGCATTAAGAATTATCTGGCTTTTTTTAAGAAAAATACTATTTTTTTTATATTTATCTATTTCCGCAGGTCTTTTTCCTGTATGTTTAGATTTAATATTTATCACTTCCGGTAATTAATCTATTTAATCACTTGTTCTATTAATGAAAGTACTTAAATGGTTGGGTATTCAATTTATAGTTATTGCGTGCCATTAAGGATGTTCAGTTGAAGTATTACGAGGGCTGTAAATTAAGTAATGAGACTGATTTTTTAATTTTTTTTTATTCAAAAAGAATTACAGTTCTATATTGTCACCTTCAAAATAACTTCCTTCTGAAGCCACACAGCACTGGAGAAGTTTCTTCCACTCCTCATAGCACTTGATTCTATACAGAACACTTTTACCGAGAGGTTCCTGAAAAACTTTGAAAAAGGGTCATTCGTGTGAGACCAAACATCAAGAACAAGTGGGTGTTGCATCACGATAATGCTCTTTATCACACAGCAATTTCAATAAACCAGAGTTTTTGGCCAGGAAAAAACATTCCTGTGGCTCCTCAGCCTCCTTATTCGCCTGACTTGAGTCCTTATGACTTTTTTCTCTTCCCGAAGTTGGAAAAATCACCTCAAGGGAACTCATTTTGGGGGACAGTCGTAAACATTCAAACGGCTGTAACCGACCAGCTGAAGGCTATTCCAGTATCGGTGTTCGAGCACTGCTATGAGGAGTGGAAGAAACGTCTCCAGTGCTGTGTGGCTTCAGAAGGAAGTTATTTTGAAGGTGACAATATAGAATTGTAATTCTTTTTGAATAAAAAAATTTTTAAAAAATCAGTCTTCATTACTTAATTTACAGCCCGCGTATATCACCTTGGGGAAATCCTATAATATTGCCTGGAAATTTTGTAGATCGATATTTTGTGAATGGTTATGAATAGAAATTTTGTTCTATTTGAAATTTGGATTATGGGTATTTTTTGGAAAGAGATTGTGGTTAGGGCGGTTTTCCACTAATTTACCACTGTAATGAATGAAGAAGTTAAACTGAACTTGCAAACTTGATGAAAATTGGCTAACTGAAAGAGTCATTCTATGGAATGAAGTGATTTACTGGTAATTCAGGCATGTTTTACATCCAACTACCAAATTAGGTGTCGTGGACGGAGGCGACTAGCAAACATACTTTACTGTTAATTTCTCATATTAACCATTAAATAAAATGTTAAGTATTTCTGTGATCATAGGCCTAATTAATATCGTATTAACATTGATACAGTTTCCCAACTTTAGGCTATTTTTAAAGGTCGATTCAATCGTAGAGCGAGCCTAGAATTGCTTTTAATTCGGCTCACAAAGAGCATATTGTAATAAATATTGACCCCAATCGCGTAATAAAGGCCAAATTGTTGGACCAAAATGTGAATGTTTTACAGAACATTAACCCAATCATGATTTACAAATAGAGGTACCATTTTAACTTATATTTTAACTTATACAGGGGAATCGAACCCACTAAACCAACAGTACATCTTAGCTTTGCGGGTCTAGCCTCTAATCCAGTGGTTCTTAACCTTTTTTAAAGACGCGGAACACTAACATTAAAAAATTTGAAATTCGGTATTTAGCAAGAACTTAAAATTAATGAATAATAAAAAATGGAATATAATTTTCAAAAAAGATATATGTATTAATTAAAATTAAAATGGATAAATTATTACATAGTTTTAAGAAATAAATTCTGAAAATTAAATTAATCAAATAATGAACATAAAAGTACGTTGCTACAAAAATCTTTTAATGAGAAATATGTGGCTGGCGATTCTTACATATTGGAACAATATCAGGTCTGATTTGAGATAGAGCTACCCTCATTTCCTCTTCTATATTAGTAAGTCTTTCTCTTTTCTTGGCTTTTATGTTGGTTAATGTTGTGAAACCCAACTCGCAAAGATAAGATGTTAAAAATTGTAGTAAAACTTTGAGTGCCTTTCTTGACAAAGCTGGGTATTCTTTTTGGATAGAAATGCAAAATTCATCAACAGTTGCTTCTAAAAATTTCTTTTTAAGGGTACGGTCTGTTGACAGAGAAACTAATTTCTTGTAAGGAAAATTGGGCATGCGATGTATCAAAAATGTCAAATGGATTTCGTATCTTATCATAAAATTCTACATTTAAAGATGGAAAATAATTTTCAAGTCTAGCCTCTAATAATGTTAAATGTTCTGTTATATCAGGAATGATTTCGTCGTACTTTTCATTTTGAAGAGAATCAAACATATCTACTCTACTTTTTTGCATTATAAGATTTTTCCAAAGACAAATTTCGCGGAACAACTTGGACCATATTCGCGGAACACCGGTTTAGAACCACTGCTCTAATCGATTAGTTATCGAAGAATTCTATCACTTTTTACTGAATTGAATTTTCCAAATTTTGAAATCTTTCTCGCAAACCTCTCCTACGATTTTACTTTAAACATAAGAAAAAGTCGATATTGTGTCCAATATGTTTGATATTGGTTTTAATTAAAAGATCGTATAATATTGAATTTAAATTTTAAGTATGGAAAAGGCCAATTTTACACAGCCATCCAATGTAGTGTCCCCAAAAGACCATGGTTTTACAAATACAAAAACCACAATAGGAAGTTTGTTAGCACTGTCATTCGAATGAGGTTCAACCACAATTATTCGCCGCACCATCTAGCCAGGATTGGGGGTGGAAACATCTCACCAGTGTTCCTGTACTTCAGGAGTAATAGCAGACGCCAACCATCTAATCCTGGAATGTACTAATAATACTAAAGGAAGAGAGCGTTTGTGGAGGGCAGTGATAGCGACGGGATGTCCGTTACCTGCCAATTTAAATACTATTCTGGCAGCTGATGATGGCAGAATTTACACAGAACTCTTTGAGTTTATAACAAACAACAGGATAACTCTGTAAATATTCAAGATGCTAAAGAAGAAATTAAATGGCTGATTTGCTTGCTCAAGAGGCCAATAACAAAGGAAAAAAAAAGTATGGCGTCAGTGATTTTTGTGGTTAAAACTTTTGGAGAATGAAAACATGATAGAATATTATATTTTTTCTTCATAGGGCCGTAACATAACCGAGATACAGAATCTTAATTCACTTACCGGAAGAAGATAAAGCCAAACCATCTGTGGTTTTGGAGGTTCAAGAAATTGTTGTATTGTCTTTTATCAAATTAACAATAAAATAAATAACTATAGTAAAATAATAAAATAAGACAATAATTTGGTGAAATCAAAATTGGAGTTCTAACTTTATATTAAATTTGTCTCCAAAATTCCAGTTGGTTTTCAATTCTCTTGTGATTTCACTTTTCCTTGAACAAACTAAGAAGTTCTAGACCATGCTCTTATTTCTCTGGGGAGATTGTTGAGTTAGTGGGTGACATGTTCCCACGTCTGGTTGAACTTGAGAGCTTGATGAGCTTTATTTCAACTGGATGTCCTCTCTGAGGATTTCTCGAGTTAGTTTTGGGTTTGCTGGTGGCTGCTAGGAGGCTTCTCTTTACTGTGTATGTCTCTCTCTGCCCCTAGGAGCCTTGTCTGTCTATCTTGGTTCTATTCCTTTTAGTTGGGTACAAAATATTCTATCTTTATTCTATTTAGTTCACGCTAGGGGGTTTTCACGTACATTAACAAGTTCGGTGGGGAAAAGTGGAAAATTTATTGGGTCTCTGTTCTTTCTGTGAATTCTAAATAAAGCATTGAAGTAAGTGTTAACCAATAGTGGGTCCAGCGAGTTTATGTGCTTACAGCTCGTGTAATTGCTGGCTACTGTAAACAGTGCTATTTTAATCTCGGGGCCTCTCTCTTGGGTCACAGGGTGAGACGGACATCAATTCTCTAGATTAAACAGATCCGTTTTTTTCCTAGTTATTTGTTTCAAATTAAAGTTTTTTGTAGTTCTTCAATTAAATTTCTCATTGGTGTTGATTGGAAAGAGATTAATTGTTTTAGGAATTTATTTTTGTAAGATCATTAAAATAGAGCTGTTTTCTTGTACACTGTCTACGTTCACTAGTTACAGTCAAACAAATCTCCATAATCAGATAGTTAGCTGTAAGTAGGCTCGCAAAGAAGAATGAATAAAATAAAAAAAAAACTAGGGTCCAGCCGCTTGATTCGAACCCAGGGGATTCAGTGCACTAAACAATTAATCCATTCCCTGAAAATGTATCGAAATATTTAAGGGCACTTACTGTTTTTTTTGAAGGTATCAACAGCTAAACTGTGTTTCCCTCCGTACACACATTATTTTTTTGTTACTTTTCGCGAGTTTTCATTTATCTATGGGCTTTAGAAAGAAAACAGAAAAATTTGAGTTGCCAACTTTTTGGGCTCTTTAGTTTTGTTTCTTTAAAAAATTATTGTTCTTACACAAATTTGATATTCAGATCGACCCATAAGGTTTAAATAACAATAAATTTATTGAAATGTAATAATAATGCAATTTTTATTTATTTAAATATTCATGTTTAAAAATTAGAAATTTTATTTAAAGAAATATAAGAAGTTATTTTTATAACGTTTTTCTTTT
This sequence comes from Rhodnius prolixus, assembly GCF_049639745.1. Classification (NCBI taxonomy): domain Eukaryota; kingdom Metazoa; phylum Arthropoda; class Insecta; order Hemiptera; family Reduviidae; genus Rhodnius; species Rhodnius prolixus. The sequence goes on along the minus strand of NW_027411583.1, from coordinate 2,755,145 downwards.
TAACCTGTAATTAATAGTTTGATTATTATAGATAAATAGATATTACGAGGGTCGTTTGAAAAGTCCGTGTAAAGTCAGAGAGAGAGCACCACTGGCGCGTATCGAGGTTATGTTTAGTTAGTAGCATCTCTTGGAAGAACACACACCAAGTTTCAGCCAGATCGGTCTATTTCTTTGTGTTTGGCATTCGTTTGAATCGAGGAAGTCGTGTGATTTTCAAAAAATGGACGAAAAAGAATTTCGTGTGTTGATTAAACACTACTTTATGAAAGGCAAAACGCCTCAGGATACTAAAGAGAAGCTTGATAAACATTATGGTGACTCTGCACCTTCGATTAGAACAGTTTATAAGTGGTTTCAAAATTTTCGGAGTGGCCATTTGGGCACAAGTGACGCTGAACGTTCTGGACGCCCTGTTGAGGTTACTACTCCAGAAATCATTGATAAAATCCATGATATGGTGATGGATGACAGAAGAGTGAAGGTGCGTGAGATTGCTAGTGCTGTGGGCATCTCGAATGAACGGGTACATAATATTTTGCATCAACATTTGGACATGACAAAGCTATCCGCAAGATGGGTGCCGCGATTGCTCACACTTTGACCAAAAACGAAATCGTGTGAAGTGTTGCAAGGACGGTTTGCAGCTGTTCCAGAAGAATCCGCAGGACTTTAAGCGTCGTTTCGTCACTGTGGATGAAACATGGATACATCACTACACTTTTGAGACCAAAGAACAATCTAAACAATGGGTTACCAAGGGGGAATCTGCGCCAAAAAAGGCGAAGACCGTTCCTTCGGCCGGAAAGATTATGGCGACTGTCTTTTGGGATTCGCAAGGAATAATCCACATCGACTAACTGGAAATGGGTAAAACTATTACAGGTGCATATTATTCATCGTTATTGGACCGTTTGAAAACCGAGCTGCAAGAAAAACGCCCACGATTGGCCCACAAAAAAGTCCTTTTCCATCACGACAACGCACCAGCTCACACCTCAGCAGTTGTGGTCGCAAAATTAATGGAAATAGGGTTCCAACTCGTTTCACATCTCCCCTATTCTTCAGACTTGGCTCCCTCGGACTACTATTTGTTCCCCAATATGAAGAAATGGCTGGCGGGAAAAAGATTTTATTCAAACGAGGAGGTGATTGCAGAAACGAATGGCTATTTTTCAGACTTGGACAAATCCTATTATTCGGAAGGGATCAACAAACTAGAGCAGCGTTGGACGAAGTGTATAAGCCTAAAAGGAGACTATGTTGAAAAATAAAAAAGGTTTACCCCAAAAAACTAAGTAGTTTTTATTTTTGCACGGACTTTTCATCGACCCTCGTATAGTCAATCTACAGTGCTACTTGAACAAATATTTTGTAGATGAAAATGTCCAGCATAAGGGTCTGTGACATCTAATAAATTCTTAAAAAATATTAATGAAAATTAATGCAGTAAAATTGCTTAAATAATATCAATGAAGTATTAATGAAATGTTGGGTACTTGCTGATTAGTGTACCTTTTTGGCGTTTAATCGACCCTTATACTTAACATTTTAAACTGTGTTTTCGTTAAGGAGATGTAAGAAGTTAAAATGATACCTTTATTTCTAAATCATGATTGGGTTAATGTTCTGTAAAACATTCAAATTTTAGTCGCAACATTTTGGGCTTTATAAGGCGATGGGGTCAATATTTATTACAATATACACCTTGTGAGCCGAATTAGAAGCAATTCTAGGCTCTCCCTACGACGGAATCGACCTTTAAAATAGCCTAAAGTAGAGAAAATGTATCAATGTTAAAGAGATATTGGGTAATGATTACAGAAATACTTGACATACGTACGTGGCTTTGTAAATGGTAGATCCCCAGTTCGAATCCCTAGTATGACTAATTTTATTTGTTAGAAATAACTGTTTATAGTAATATATGAGCTTCCGCCTCCGTCTAAGGCACCTAATTGGTAGTTGGACGTTAAGCCACGCCTGAAAAAATAGGCAATTACGTACTTTACGTCAGCCAAGAAATCAGTGAATTGATTTATCCAGTAAAAAAACGTAATTTAGTATGAGCACCATTTAAATTTCTGCGCCAAAAAGAAGATAACCTTGATTAAATAAGTTATTAGTCACCTCACTGATTGGCGTTTTAATTCTTTATAATTAATCAATTATATTTGATTTCCTTTTATTGGTCAATAATTTTAATTGATGGGTGCCAATCTGCTTGCTAGATCTTTATTTAATATTTGATTGTAAGAGTTTTTTTTAGTTATTAAAACCTACGCTACCCCTCCAAAAAATAACAAGAATTCTTAATAAATTTTGATGTGCCCTGCCATTATGCCAACACAGATTGGTGTAGACTCCACCAAGAGAAGTCCTTGAATTGTTCTATGACTTTCAGTGACTCATAATCTTACTAACAATAAAAAAAAGAAAAGAAAAGATCTCGTCAACTTCCGGTCCTAAATTTATTTATAGTTTTATTGTTAATTTTTGATTGCTGTAATTAAATATAATTTCAATTTAATTACTTAAATTTATTTAGTTTTAATATTTGTAATAAATTTTGTCTTTTATGGGACTTTTAAGTCGTTTAATTTAAATAATTTGATTTTAAGCAACTTTTCGGAAAAGTAGTCCTTATATTAAAGTACGAGGTAAGTTTTTGTTGAGTTTAAGTTTAAAAGAGTTTAAGCTACTTTGTCTTTGTATATATATTTTTTTTTAAACGAATACACAATTATAGAGAATGATGATAAAAAATAAATAATTAAAAATAAAAAAAATAATAAATATTTGTTGAGTTAACTGGTTCTAGTCCAATATTTTTTTAATTTTTTTTGTAAAACATGTTACTTATAGTTTGACATTCGTCTGGTTGCATTGTCCGGTGTAATGTCGTCTTATCCAAATAAAGCTGCATAATGTTGTAACACATTGGGGTAAATTGCGCGCCGAGTTAAAATAAAATGTATTATTCTTAAAAAAAAGACGAGGTAATGTTAGTGCGGGGGGCTGCTTACAAATCACAATTTACATGCTATTTTGGCATTTAGTTTACTACGTGTCTCGAATATTTTGATAAATTATCAAGTATTTATTGTGTTCTTATTTTGATTTTAAAATTAAATATTGGCGAGAATAATTTAAAAACTGCATACATTGGCTTGGAATATTTTGGTTTTCAATATAATTGACAAGGTTACTTGGTTGGTTTTGAGCTTGAACATGAGGAGCGAAAGAAATAATTGCAACAATGAGCACTTCTTTTTTGGCTCTTCTTGTGTTTTAGATTTTTTTTTTTTTTTTAGAAGATAGAAATGATAAAAAAGTTTTTTTCTCAGCGTCGCCAGTGGACGGACGGTCAAGTTGGCAGTGGCATATTGGCGCCAGTCACTCTGCCAAATACATCCTGTGCCACTGGGCTATCAAGCCCGCCTCTCTCTCTCGGCATATCTATTCATATGGAGCTCTCACGTATATTCTATTAGGAATACATGCATAATTTATCCCTGCTCCTGTTTATTGTTTGTTTCATAAAAAAAAACTAATTTTCACATTCCAAAACTCAACGAAAGAGAAATGTATCATATAATCGGGCAGATTCTCATATTTTAGATTTCACTATATCCGTTTAAAGGTGCAAAAAAATAAAGAGATGTTTAAAAATTTGTCTGTCTGTCCACAAATTAATTACAAGATAATACGATTAAGTCCACTTCTAGATATTTCGTCCTTATTATATGTAGAATATTAAGAGCAACTGAATTTATAACTAAAATACCAAATTTGAAGTTAATTTTTTAAAAAACCCGATTGGACTTCCACCAAAATGGGCCTTTCTCATAGTCTGTACTTCTCCCAAAACACGCCTAATTTAGGGGCGCTTTTCTTTTACCACACTGTATAAAATACATTTTAGAATTTTTACATATTACATCATTATACTAGTTAATGACCTTTACATTATATTTGGAGAACCACTTATTGGCGAATACTCCTTCTTTTTTGGCTAGTGTTGCTTTTGACTGTTAACGACTAGCACCAATATTTTTGGCAGACTTGAAAAAGAAAAACTATAAATTTAATTTAAAAAAGGGGGGCCCCCCTAAAAGTAAAGTTTCTTTGTAATTTAGGAGCTGTTTTTTTTTTTTTTTTAACGTTACTTTAATTTTCTTGATTCTCTTTTAAGTAGTTTAAGGTGATTTTCATAGAGCTAGGTAGCGTTTAAAGCACTAGTAGCTTGTAAAAAAAAGACTTTTTTCTGTCCCTGTTCACTACTCCAGAACTGATCCTTGGTATTTTTAAGGATGCTTTGGAGAGGACACGAAAAATCCTGAAAAGCAAAGCGAGGTACTTAACTTCGTAGTATTATTGACCGATTTATGTAAAATCTGAACCGAGGAGATCTTGAAGCTAGATTGGAATCAGATTATTCTGGTGATTGGTCTCATTGCAGAGCACGTGCGGGTTGTAGGCTATGTGAGGAAGAGATGTTAAAATGGTATTTCCATATTCTGTTTTACTGAATAGCTATTGCAAGGTTGCGGTATGAGATATTAGTAGCCAGAGGGGATGATATCACACCCAGTAGAAGGGGAAGATTTTTGGTCTACTAGACCAAGGATGTGCAACACGCGGCCCGCCAAGCATTTCTAAAATTGAATTTATTTTATCGACTTTCTCCCATCAATATATTGTTATAAAATTAATTATAATAAAATGGTAGTACATAATAAATCGAAATATTTTTTTATGGCGAGTTACTTGTCGACGACGTTTTTAAACATGCAATACGAACGCGCCGCGTCTGCGCGATTTTTTTTGTGACGAGATACACACTTGTCGGTGACTTGTTCAAACATGCAATACGGACGCGATGCGTTTCGTACGAAGTTTCGTAAATTATTAATAAGAGTTAATCTATGTGCGGTCCCCCCCAAAAAAAATTTAAATTTAAATTGGCCCATTGATTAAAAAGGTTGCTCACCCCTGTACTAGACAATATAGGGCAGGGGAGGCCAACAAGTCGATCGCGAGGCCAGTTTTGGTCGATCGTCGATCGCTCGCAATGTCTGGGGTGGAATTCCGTGTACCATGGACTTTGAAGCTATTGTAGAAGACAAAACTTTCAAGCTATAGTTTTAATGCATTCTGGGAATTCGCCAGACATTTATACATAGTAGTTGATAAAAAAATTGAATTGCATTATAAGTTAGTAAAAATCTATCTTGAAAAAGTGTCGGAAAAGCACCTTATACTGAAACAAAGTGTTCGAGGGTCGTTTGAAAAGTCCGTGGAAAAATAAAAACTACTTAATTTTTTGGGGTAAACCTTTTTTATTTTTCAACATAGTCTCCTTTTAGGCTTATACACTTCGTCCAACGCTGCTCTAGTTTGTTGATCCCTTCCGAATAATAGGATTTGTCCAAGTCTGAAAAATAGCCATTCGTTTCTGCAATCACCTCCTCGTTTGAATAAAATCTTTTTCCCGCCAGCCATTTCTTCATACTGGGGAAGAAATAGTAGTCCGAGGGAGCCAAGTCTGGAGAATTGGGGGGATGTGAAACGAGTTGGAACCCTATTTCCATTAATTTTGCGACCACAACTGCTGTGGTGTGAGCTGGTGCGTTGTCGTGATGGAAAAGGACTTTTTTGTGGGCCAATCGTAGGCGTTTTTCTTGCAGTTCGGTTTTCAAACGGTCCAATAACGATGAATAATATGCACCTGTAATAGTTTTACCCTTTTCCAGATAGTCGACGAGGATTATTCCTTGCGAATCCCAAAAGACAGTCGCCATAATCTTTCCGGCCGAAGGAACGGTCTTCGCCTTTTTTGGCTCAGATTCCCCCTTGGTAACCCATTGTTTAGATTGTTCTTTGGTCTCAGGAGTGTAGTGATGTATCCATGTTTCACCCACAGTGACGAAACGACGCTTAAAGTCCTGCGGATTCTTCTGGAACAGCTGCAAACCGTTCTTGCAACACTTCACACGATTTCGTTTTTGGTCAAGCGTGAGCAATCGCGGCACCCATCTTGCGGATAGCTTTGTCATGTCCAAATGTTGATGCAAAATATTATGTACCCGTTCATTCGAGATGCCCACAGCACTAGCAATCTCACGCACCTTCACTCTTCTGTCATCCATCACCATATCATGGATTTTATCAATGATTTCTACCTCAACAGGGCGTCCAGAACGTTCAGCGTCACTTGTGCCCATATGGCCACTCTGAAAATTTTGAAACCACTTATAAACTGTTCTAATCGAAGGTGCAGAGTCACCATAATGTTTATCAAGCTTCTCTTTAGTCTCCTGAGGCGTTTTGCCTTTCATAAAGTAGTGTTTAATCAACCCACGAAATTCTTTATCGTCCATTTTTTGAAAATCACACGACTTCCTCGATTCAAACGATTGCCAAACACAAAGAAAAAAGACCGATCTGGCTGAAACTTGGTGTGTGTTCTTCCAAGAGATGCTACTAACTAAACATAACCTCGATACGCGCCAGTGGTGCTATCTCTCTGACTTTGCACGGACTTTTCAAACGACCCTCGTATAAACGAAAGTATGCATTTCACACTCCTTTCCTCTTAGACTATGTCAACAAGTCGATCACGACACACTTTTAAGATAAAAAGTAGATCTTATATACAGAAAAGTTGGCCACCCCTGATCTAGGGGATGGTCACAATAAGCCTTTTTAGCTGCAGTGCCTTGGGAAACAGGATCCTCTTTTTGTCCCAATAATAATAATAAGTAGTTTAGTTATTATCAAAAAATTATCTGAACTGGCGTCCCTTTAAAATAAAATTTCGGCCTAATTATGCCATCTTCTCATTATATTTTTTGTTGGGAATTTTTTGTATAATTGTAGAAAATTAGGCCCCAAATTTTCCTTCCGGTGTTTACAACCCATTTCCGCCCATTAAGTTTTAACCAGAGTGGAAAAAGATCAAATTATCTGGAAGGCGGTGTTCTGCGAGATCTTACACAGTATCCATTGCGCAAAATTCTATTTACAAGTATTTTTGTGTTTTTTTTAATAATAAATAGTTACATAAATAAAAACCTCTTGTGTGCTATATTTAACAGTTTATAAAAGCGGGACACTATAATAATAAAATGAACAGACAAAACTGCGTAGACTTTGTAGCGCGCGGTTACATAATATTAAAAATTCCTTTATCGATGCGTTTTTTTTATATTATACTAAATATAAATGCCGTGAAAATCGTCATGGCTGGCACACTTTTTGCATTTTTGTGAACTTTTTGGTGCATTTCACTTTTCTTTAATTTTTGTTTGAATATTTAAAATTATTTGGCTGAATTCCCAAAGTTGAAAGGAGATTGATCTTTTACATACTTTTTGAATTAGTAAACTAAATAGCATTTTTAATAATATTATTATCATTATTTTTTTAAATCAATAATTCAAAGTCTAATCGTACATGCATATGCAGTTATTTATGGACAGGGTGACTATTTTATTTAAATTATGATTATTTTAAGGATTGGCTGGTTTACAGAGAATTTTTTTTTTATTTTTTATTTTAAATTGGCCGAAATCCAGTTTACTGTTCGATTATTATTTTGTTTTTAAATAGTTTTTATTGTTTTGTTTAAAATTCTTCGAGAGATCAGTTAATATTACTGGGTCTTTTATCTAAAAAAATTGTCATTCAGTTGTCACAGTTTGTGGTCAGTCTTACCTGCAAATTTACGAAAAGTATTTACTTTTTCCCCATTTGATCTCTTGGGAGATACGCCACAGTCTTCCAGGCCGAGGTTTTTGCTATTAAAATATGCGCTGAGGAAAACCTGCGGATGGAACCTAGAAATAGGGAGATTCGCATCTTTTCGGACAGCCAGGCTGCACTGAAGGCTCTCGTATCCTTCAGAATCACCTCTTCCCTGGTCTGGGAATGCAGGAAGGCCCTGGGACTACTGGCGCGGCACAACAAAGTTCGGCTAGAATGGTTGGCCGGGTCATGTGGGTATTGAAGGGAATGGAAAAGCTGATTATCTGGCCAGGAATGGGGCTAGCACTCCTTTCATCGGTCCAGAGCCTGTCCTGCGGATCACCAGGGGTTCGGTTCGCGCGGCTCTCAGAGATTGGATCTGGAGGGAGCATGAAAAGAACTGGGTGATGTGTACTGGGGTTAAACACAGCAAAACCTTGATGCCTTGGCTGTGTAAGCAAAGATCCAAAGAGACCCTGTGTTTGGGCAGAAATCAGATTACTCTGATTACAGGCCTATTCACGGGGCACGGTCGGTTCAAGAAGCATCTGCGCAAGGTGGGGCTTATCAGCTCGGAGCCGTTGTGCAGATTATGTCAGGAAGAGGAGGAAACGGCCTCTCACCTGTTGTTCGATTGCGTTGCAATCGAACGTTTGCGCTATGAAACCTTTGGAACGTTGAGGCCGAAGGAGATAGTAGCGCAAAAAGAACTAGTAGGGAAAGTCCTTGACCTCTTTAAGAGGGGAGGGTTCGCCTACTAGAACTAAGAAGGGACTGGCACAATAAGTCTTCTGTGGCTGCGGTGCCTTGGGGCATAGGTCCCGTCCCATCTATTATCTTATCTTATCTTCCCCATTTTTATACTTAAACATGTCATCGAAACTATTAATTAAAGATTTGCCAATTTCGAGACATTGGCATTTATTGAAAGAAATGATTATATTAATTAATTAATTGGAAAATTATCTCCTTGTGAAAAACATCAATGATTTTCTCTTATCGGAAGTTACGTAATAAAATTTCCTATAAACGTATTTTGGGTGGAGAGAGAAAAAACACGAATATATTCATTGAAGTGCCTTCAAATTCTTCCAAATTTGGAATTTAATTTACCTATTTAATACTCTTTAAAGCTGAAGCTTCCAAAGAATTCTTTTAAGGAGCATTTCTCTGTGTGAACATAGATAGATCCTGCAGGAGTGCAATGTACCCAAAAAAATGTATAAAGGAATATCGTTGAGGAGTCGTTTTCAAGAAAATAACCAAAAAATAATATCGATTCAAGTTAAAGCTTTTTAATTGGATGATTTTATTTAGAAAGCCCATGATGTCTGGCGGCACCATAATCGAATATCAAATTTTGAAATTCTGTAGTTTACAGGTTTTTGTATTATCAATTTTGAGAACACTAATTTTTTTTTTTTTTGAGGGGGATCTCAGGGGTGACCTTAAAATGGATTTTTCCTGGTGGAAATTTTTTTTTTGCTTTGGCAATCACTTTTCTTGTAGTGTAAGTGGAAGCCAACATACTGTGGATATGTTTTCCTTAACCTGTTGCACCTTATAAAAGAAAATGAGTAAGGCCAGCCCAAGTACGGGTCGCAATACCCACTTGGAGGTTTGCCTGGACTTATAGTAACTATTGGGATGAGCTTGTATAACGTCAAACCGGCTTTAACTCATAACTCCAAGATCTATAGCAGGGATGGCGAACCTTTTTGAGACGTGGGTCAAATTTTGTTTATCTTTTTGTTAATACTAGCTCTTGGGACACCAATGCCCATTTGCACAAGAGTTAAGTTTACAAATTTTAAACTGAATATTTTCAAAACTAAACATCTTTAAAATTCAGTTGGCTTAACTGGGTAAAACGGGACGAAACAAGTGGCTATGGAAGTCTCTTTTTTATAAACATAACTGAACAAAACCTGAACAAAAGTGTGTTTTATCTGAAGAAAAATCTAAATATGGTTATTTGCTTTGGGTTGTCGATTGGTTTTAACAAACAAAATATGAGTAAAATTATACATTTTATTTGATATTTTGTAAACACTTTTTGCTTTATTTCAAATACTACAAAAGCATTTGTCGACAAACTCTTTTAAGATCTTCAAGTTGGTCCAAAGTTAGGCAGGAAGCTTTCCAGACTTATTGCCTCTTCTTCTACCTCTTCGTGCCCGGATATTTTGGAGAAGAAGAATAGAAGAGGGTTTTTTTGTAACCTCCAGTTAATCTAACAAGGCACAATAAGCCTCTTGTGGTGTTTTCTATTTCTAATCTAACAAAATTTTTGAATTAATACTCATATTTATTTATTATATTCCTGAATGGTTCCGGACTTTATAAATGTTCATTATAAATAACTATTATTTTAAAAACTTATCTATTATTACATTATCTAGCTAATTCCAGCGATTGTAAACTGTTTATTCCTTTCTAAATGTATTTGTACAGTTCAGCTATTGTACAAATTACTGCTCCTTCTTTGGTATATATTCTAAATAAGATAATGACAATCTCCTGTTATCTTGAAACACCATAATGAGCTTTTATCGAGATTATATGTTTTGGCTTTGTTTATATAATGAGTTGGAAATGATGGTAGCCCTGCTTATCTAATCTATCGTGTGCTTCAACCAACGATAGAAAGTTTCTTTTAATATTCCCCTACAGAAAGATCATTGTCTGCAAATCTACCTGATATAGGAATATAAGTTCGAAGTTCTTGTTAGTTAGCCTGCTCGTACAATGCGGCTCCCAGACATAGAATTGGTGATTAATGGAAAGAGAATTGTAAAAAATTTATCTATTGAAGGGAAATTTAATAAAAAGACTAAAGTTATTCGAGTTTGAGAGCTGCATTTACCAACTCTGAACTCATTAGTTTCCTTGTCTTAGTCGTAATGAAGGCGCCACTGTAGCCGAGCGGTTAAGAGGCTAAACCTGCAAAGCTATTATGCATTGTAGTACTGGGTTCGATTCCCTGGTCTTAGGCCTTGGATTTTATTTAATGTTTAATATGAAAACTTTACAGTATAGTATATTTGCTAGTCGCCTCCGTCCGCGACACCAAATTTGGTTGTTGGACCTAAAGCCCGCCTGAAAAAATAGGCAAATTACTTTTTAGTCGAAATGAACGATTTGGCTTAAATGCAAATTCGGGAACTTTGAGAATATAATCATCATCTGTTACGCCTCTAAGTTTGCACTGGAGGCTAATTTATTTCTTCCTAGAGAAGCGACAAGGTGAGGAACTGAAACATAACTTCATGAATAGTTAAGACAAAGCCTCCTGTTAGCCTCCTGATGCTTTTTTTTTATTTTTAGGCAGGCTTTTCGTCTACTTACCAAATTAGGTATCATGTACTAGAGCAGTATAATATTCTAAAGTAGCCCTTTAAACGGAAGTCTAACATAACAAGTGTTGTCAAGTAATTACTCATTTAAGGCAATCTCTGTGCTTTGCATATTGTAACAAAATCTAAAGCTGTGCAAGTTTAATAGGAAAAAAAAATGCAATGGAAATATTAATTATTTATTATTAATTTATGCAAGGGATTATTTATTATTAATTTATGCAAGGGATTATTTATTATTAATTTATGCAAGGGATTATTTATTAAATAATTTAGAAAAAAAGATGCAAATATCTGGGAATAATTTTTAAAAAAAATGCATAACACTCTTGATGGATAAATCACCATTGGTAGATTTCACTTCCGGTAGTGTTGTTGTTAGTTATACAGAGAACGGCGTATAACAAGGGCTGCAATTGGATCGTGTAATACACATTGGTGTATTGACTTGCTTGCATAACCTATATACTGAGATTGAAATGGCAATGGCCAATTGTTCCAACCTAAAACAATCGATATCTTTTGCATTTTATGCATAACTATCGAATTGAATTCAATTTAATTGGAACTTTCTTCTATTTTATTCGCAGACAAATTTTAAAAAATCACTTGGAAGACCTCTGCACTTACAGTGAAAAGTAAAACTAAAAACTAAAAATTTGATGTATACTAAATAAACTTTTAAATCAGCACTAAAATTTATAGTTTAATTATTTTAAGCCCATTATTTCAGGAAAAAATATTATAAAAAATTTCAAACTTTACTGGAATTTCAACTTTAGGAAAATCAATTTAACGGAATTGAAACTGTATCGAATTTTATTATTACGATTATCTCGAAAACTGCTGAATCGATTTTCTTGTGATATTTTTATTTTTTACAAACATTTTCCTGTGCTAATAATTAATAGATTTGCATAATTCTTTAATAATTTTAAATAACATTATTGTTAATGTTTGTTTTTTTGTTATTGTTACAGGTAAGGTGGTTTTCATTCATTGTTTCTTCTATCTTGAGTAAAAAACTGTTAAGGTATTTTCTTTATGTATTTATTTTAACTTTTTGATTTCAATGACGAATTTCCTTATTACTTAACTACCGCATCTTTTATTCGTGCCGTTGTTTTTGGATTCATATCCAAACAAATCGGCCATTTCTCGCATTTAAATTAAATTTATTTCTGTAAATTATATCACAAATAAAAAGTAATGTTCATTTAATTAAGAAAACATATTAGTAATTATAGTTTATTTCACATTCTATATCTATTCAATTGTGTTCGTTTAATTAAAGAATATTGTCCGCTTATTTGGAATAGTGTTTGCTTGCAATTCATGCTGAGAATATACGGGACTGTTTTCTGTGTATTGATTGCTCATCAAGAGTACGTTTCTTGTTAAAATTGATTTCTTATTGATTGCTGCTGCTTTGCTATTTCAGCTGAAATATTATTACCTCTTGATTAATTAATGAAATGGTTGGGTTTAATCATTAGGTTAAAATCAAACATACGAGGTGTGTTCAAAAAGTAACGGGAATTTTTAAATTTCGCGGGTTTGGAGAGTCTGATTGTAAATTATTTTTTTTTATTATGTTGGTACACATGCCCCTGAAGTACGATAAAATTTTCAGTAATATTCATTGTTTACTTCTTAAGTGGCAGCCGTTAAGGTTAGACGTGTTTTTCGAGCTTGGCGATTTTTGTTTGTTAAAAAAAATGGATCAAAGAATTTGTATTAAATTTTGCGTAAAAAATGAAATAAAGTGTGTGAAATGTTAATAAAGGCATATGGTGAGTCTGCTATGAGTAAAACAAGGATTTACGAGTGGTATAAGCGTTTCCAAGATGGCCGCGAAAACGTTGAAGATGACGAACGACCTGGACGTCCAAGCACATCAACAACCGATGAAAACGTGAAAAAAGTGAAAGAAATGGTTATGAACGATCGCCGAATCACAATCAGAGAAGTCGCTGATGATGTTGCCATATCAATTGGCTCATGCCATGAAATTTTTTCGGATGTTTTGGGTATGAAACGTGTGGCAGCAAAATTTGTTCCAAAATTGTTGAATTTCGAACAAAAACAGCGGAGAATGGAAGTTGCTCAAGAGTCACTCAATGAAGTCGACAACGATGCGGATCTACTGAAACGTGTTATAACAGGTGACGAAACATGGGTTTACGGATATGATGTCGAAACGTAAGGCTCAATCGTCCCAGTGGAGGCATTCTGGATCGCCAAGACCGAAAAAGGCTCGACAAGTGCGGTCGAATGTGAAGGTTATGCTCACTGTGTTCTTCGATTTTAATGGCATAGTGCATCATGAATTCTTGCCACAAGGTCAAACAATCAATAAGGAGTACTACCTACAAGTCCAACGCCGTTTGCGTGAAGCAACCCGAAAAAAACGCCCGGATTTGTGGCAAAACAATTCATGGATTTTGCACCACGATAATGCACCTGCTCACACTTCATTGCTTGTTCGTGAATTTTTGGCCAAAAACAAAACTTTAACGATGCCCCAGCCTCCATATTCGCCAGACATGGCTCCATGTGACTTTTTTCTATTTCCAAACATAAAGAGAACATTAAAAGGCCGTCGTTTTACAAGCATAGATGACATTAAAAGCGAATCGCTGAAAGAGCTGAAAGCTATCACAAAGATCGAGTTTCAGAAGTGTTTCGAGGATTGGAAAAAGCGCTGGCACAAGTGTATTGTATGCGAAGGGGACTACTTTGAAGGCGACAATATTAATGTAGATGAATAAATAAATATTTTTTTCAAAAAACGAAAATTCCCGTTACTTTTTGAACACACCTCGTAGATATATATGATTTTCTAAATGTGTAATGTTCTTATTTACCTTTTAATATTTACCCTAGAATCAATATTAAATTAGAGTGGCTCCAGTGTTGATCAACTATCTCCAATCAGGCTCCAATCAAATCCCCACCTCTATCAAAAAACTTTTCAAATAATCTTTAATAATTTATTAATTTTGAAAAAAAAAAAATGTTAATCCTCCAACAGATATGATACCAATTGGCAACTAAAACCTTCTGCTGTTTTGTGTGTCGTAAACAAAAATGCCAAGTCTCTAAAAAATAAACACGTAGCTAAAATGATGAAATTTGTTGATGTCTCAGTGAAAACCTACAACTTATCGAGATCAAAATACCTATCTATTTGCAGATTCCAATTTATAAATCGTTTAATTTTTACCTATATAGATTTTGCGATTATGCTGATTTTTCAGATTTCCATAGAAAATATCCGCTTTACGGTTACCCAGAAGCATTAAACTAAAATAAAAATATAAAGTAAGGCGCCACGGTAGCCGAGCGGCTAGAGGCGAGACCAGTAAAGCTAATATGTATTGTGGTACTGGGTTTGATTCCCTGGTTTTAGGCCTTAGATTTTATTTAATGGTTAATATGAGAAAATTTATAGTAAAGTATGTTTGCTAGTCGCCTCCGTCCACGACACCTAATTTGGTAGTTGGACGTAAAGCTCCGCCTGAAAAAATAGAAGATTACTTTACTTTAAAAAATATATATATATATATATATAAAGTAGCTCAGTCCTTAAAAAAGGTAGTTTTTTTAGTTATGGTATATGGTACATGTAGATACAAGCAACCAAAATGGCATAAAAGCGGGCCAATGTTTAAAAACTATTATTTTTATTCGACTTAAGGGGAATTAAGTGGTTCATTTTCCAGGGAGAAAATCAATATTGGAATTAAGCACGATTACAGTATTTTCTTTTACTTACTAATGTAAGAGTAGGTAAAAATGAAGTAAAAAAGAGTATTTAGTAGTGGAATCCAAATCTAGGTCCACCTGATCTATTGACTGATCGACTTCCCATATTATGGAAGTCGAAAATATGGGTAAAAACTAGACTCATAGTCGCGACGATTAGTACGTAGTTTCATTTCTGTTAATGCGGTATTAAAAGGTTAAGATTGGTTTTAGTGAAAGCGGCCCCTTTCCCCTGAAATACCAGAATTGGAAAAAAAAACAACAATTATTGTGAACCCGTTTTGGTATCAATAAACAGTAACGGGACGAGAAATTAGAGAAAGGACTTTTTAGATCCTTATAAAATAGTGGTGTTTAAAGGATACAGGTTTGGGCGGAGGCTGTTGCTACCTGCACTTTCATACTTCAGGTGATTGGCCCCAAATCTCTTTCTCTACACGCATACAAATTGTGTAGACAAGGTGTGGTGCAGTTGCATTCGCCCTTGTTGCTTGTGTTCTTTCCCCTCCTCATGTGAGATAAACTCTTGCATTTTGTGCCGTTCTTTCTCCTCCAAGATCAGATCTGCTCCCACCCACCTAACCAACCATCTTGACGTAAAAAGGAAAATTAATTTAACCGCCTCCACTGCGCTATTACTCGTTCTCTCTCTCGGTCTCCTACCATATCTATTGGAATGCAGAAAACATGGCCCACAGGCTGCGGTTGGCGCCGCCCTCGGCCCTCTGTGCTGCTGCCCGTTCAGGTTCAACGAACTTTTATGGACTCCACAGACTTGCATCCTACTAAATGACCATATGTTTAGTTCTGTATAATTATATAGTTACTAATACTATTCATATTATAAAAGTATTTAGTACTTTTTTAGTTGTCAGTTTCTTTCATTTTCTGCAAATGTTTTTCTTCCAATGTGTGTCCAAATTTCTCGATAACAGCGTTAACTTTTTTCAACTTCTTCCTGCGATTGGAATGCCAAAGTACGGATTTGGGACCATTTTACGTTATTGTGCAAAGTACTAATAAGGACAAAAAGGAGATTTTGAGGGAAAAACACGTAGACATTTCCAATAAATATCGACAGAATTAAAAAGCTTGGCTTAAACAGATTTGAGAGTAGATATGAACAATGGTGTATCTGCCAACACATTATTGAGTTCCAATAATTCTAAAGAAAAAGGGTTTCAAAGTCTACATACCCTGGATATTTATTGCAGAGAAGGGGGTTTAATTAGGGGTGTAGATACGGATCTGACGAAAGAGGAGATAAAGGAGGTTATGAGGGGTTGAATACCAGATAATAGAAATCAGACGATTAAAGGGAAAAGTTATAGACAGGGATATACAAAATTCGTACCCACTCAGTCGGTTTTGTTCTCGGTTAGGGGGCAGCTGTTACTACAATACGTGTACCTTACGTACGATGCGAAGTGCACAATTACCTTCAAAATGTCATACAATGCAGACAGTGTTTAAGGGGTTATAGGCAGTCAGAAGCAGTCATTTATTCAATTTTTTTGGGGGGAAAAACGTGTTTCTTTTTTTATTCGGGAACTTTTGCGTCATATCAGTCTAGGTTTAAAGAACTTATTGAAATTTTTCGTTACAAATTAATAATAATTGTACTAATGGCGAATATTTTAATGCAACACGTCAAAAAAATGCAACCCTCTCGTGGACATGATATCTTGAGACTGGGTCATCTGAAATCAAAATTTCGAAAAGATTTCGTTAGTAGATGACTTTATCTCGTACTTGACCGAAGGATTTAAAAAAAAATTGAATTTTTAATTTTTGGGTCAACTTTAAAGTTTGATTCACGATTTTCACTAAAAAAAATTGACCATTTTATGTTTGTAAAACAAGTTCTATTCATTGAAAAAAAAAAATCCTTCGTCCAAGTACGATTTTAATATGTGTAAAAGAAATACGTAAAATTTCAAAAAGATCGGTGCAGTAGACTTTGAGATATCGTGTCCACCGACCTTGAAAACGTAGTTTTGAGAAAAACGAGTTTAAAGTTTTCAGCGGTTAAAGGTTTGCGAATAAAACCTGGATAATCTTTTTTCCAACTTACACAGTGTCATCGATTCCAGGCCCATAAAATAAGTCCTCCATGTCTTCCAAAATGTCCAAGTTTTCCGATTTCTGCTGTCTGCGTCGGATTCTTGCCTCCCGCGTAGCAAGTTGAACTCTGTGCTCAGCGATGGTAATTCGAACGGTCGGGGCTTGTAAACGCTTTCACTCTTACAATTTTGTTCGGATCGACTTGAAATTTCAGGACAACATTAATATAAAATTTTTTTAAAAAAAATCGATTTTTTCAAATTTCTGACTGTCTATTATAACCCCTTAAGATTTGGTAACTTTAAAGAGCAATGTAAAGGGAATGTAAGATGTGAAAAATGTAGAAATAATCATGAAGCATCTCAATGTAAAGATATCACAGCTAAATGTGTGAATTGCGGCAGTGCTACGCCATTTGGCAACAATCGTGAATATGTGTCCCCAATATAAGAAACAGAAAACTTTAAAACAATTAATGGGCGAGAAGAATATCTCATACCTGGACGCAAAAAGATTTCTCTCCAGAGTAACTCGTTTGCCGCCTTAGCGGAAAAACAAGCCCCCACTTTAGATAGTCTAAAAGAATTCCCCTTACTAAGTCATTTTGATCAAGACAGTTTCTTCACACCACACGCAGACCCATTTCCTTTAGGAGATCTCACAAAGACTCACAATTTTAGAAGCATTAAACTAAAAATAAAATTATAAAGTGGCCCCAAAAAAATATATATTAAGTATAAATGCCAACGCTCAGGTTATTTGGAGACTGTGGGTATGCTTGCTGCAACTAATCGATAGCCAGCGATGACCTTTACCTCTTCATACGCGACAAAGTTCATTTAAAGTCATCATTAATACTGGCCACACTGCCTGCTGGTGCTACCCTATTTGTTCTACATAATAGCCTATAATTTGTGATATTTTTAAAAACTAACTTAGATTTTCTCGTCGCCATAGGCATGTCTCTTTGTAACAGCCTCTTACAGCTCACTTTTCTGTGATGGAGTGTTCTTAGTAACGTAAGAACACTGTCCGGAGGCAAAACAAATACAAATTTGAATTATCTGTGATTTTTTCTTTTTTGAGTAAAGACGGGATTCATGCACGCATTCACAGACCAAAGACACAAGACGAGTATTTCCGGTCTCAACTCAAAACCGAAAATCTCCGCACATTTACAATATCCACTCTTAGTAGAAAAAGAGAAAATAAAATTTGAAAAAAAAAGGTGTAGTTTTTCAGTAAATGTTTATAACAAAAGCTATAAAACAGTTTTCGCGCTGTAACTATGTAATGTTCAAAAGAAATCATAGTAGTGACTAATGAGAAAACTCGAGAAAACTGTAAAATCAATTTTGTGAAATAGTATTTCTGGTAGACCAATTTTCTCAAAATACAGAATTTTTGTTTCACATTAATTCATAATTAATGTTTAATAGAAGGTAAGTCCACATATTACAGCGAACTGGGACTAACCCACCCACCCCCTCCCCCTAAAGTGCCCTTAATCGAAGTGTTAGAGAAAAATGTTTCCTAGAAAAGTTGTAGAAATATTTGTGAGCTATAATTATACCAAGTTTCAAGAAAATCGAACCAGCGGTTTTTGAGAAAAAGTTGAAAAAGTGAAAAATCTATTCAGTAAAGTGGTATTTCCGGTGGAGCTATTCTGATCAAAAATTTATAGAGGCTTCCTGTGACGTCACTTAAACTAAATATCAAATTTGAAGTTTCTACGATCATCCGTTCCCGAGACATAGTCGATAAACTAAGTGCAGAGCAGTAAATTCAGTCCAAACCTATGCTATCAAGGCACGTTGGGTTAGAGAACCTCAAATTAGCTGGAAAAAGTAGAGAATTCTAGGAATTACTGGATCTGTAACCCAACCAGCCTTAGCCGCGACTTTTTAACATCACTTCTCTTCTCTTTTCTCTAACAAGCCGAATGTGATCGGTTTTTGTCGGCTATTTTCGGCTCTATTGACCATGAATTTAACTTTTTTATTTCTAATTTAATTTTTAACATTTAATATGCACACTCACACGACTTTTTTTTTAGCAATACGTACTTAGGTTTTCTTTTGAACTAGTTCTTCAACATTGCGCTTTTTCGTACAGCTTTTGGCGTTCAACTTTCCTTCTGGACAGTTTTAATTTAAATACAGAAATGTTTGTACGTAGGTTTGTAAGCTTTTTTTGACTTCTTTGCTTGTCTTTGAAGTTTCCCTTATGAATAATTTGTAACTGAGGCGTTAACTGATTTTTTATTTATTTTATTATTTATTTTTTTGCTAAAAAATGAAACTTATTTTGGCAGCTAATCAATAAAAACTTTACAACTATTTAACTTGACTAAATCATCGTAGCGGGAAACAATGTCCGTCAGAGCTTTATCCATCAATAATTTTTTAAATGCATACTTTTTTAATGAGTCACCATAACGGAGTTTGACCCGTTGGGAGGCCATTTTATGATATTATCTTATCTACTTTATTTATTGTTATTATTCTTAATAATTTGAATCAAGGGAATTGACCTGCATTTGACGTTGTATGTTCACGTCATTACATCGTACAATTTTAATTGCACACTCGAAAAACAGATAAAATTAAAGCTAATTTTATGGTTATTAAGTATTATATGTGCAAGAATTATTATATTTGTTCAAAATTTACGTATATCACGTGCGCATGTTTTATTCGCAGAAATGTGCACATTCGTTTTCTATAAAGTGCTCATCTCTTCAAATTAATAGTTCTTAAAAATTCTGTCCTTAGGGAGGATAGCAATTTGGCAATACGAGAGATAACTAGCTATCTCCTAGGGAGGTTCACTATCTGCTGGCCTTTTCATCTCTCATTTCATTCCCTTCCTTGGATATACCTCTATCCCATCTATAGGTCTTTACAGCACCCGTCAGTCTTACTGCATCCTGCAGTTTCTCAAATCCTTTCTTAGCATTGGCCAATTTAACCCGACATAACCATAATTGATGTAGTAATACAGTATAATTTCCTCGCATAAATCGCTGCAGATACATAATAACCGGTGATATAACAACCACAATCCCCAAGAAACAGTTTTACCAACTGTGGGCGGAATAGTTAAACGAACTAAAATTCGAATTTAAACTATTTTTACCAACCCACTTACAAACAGCTATTTTAGGAGATTCTCTATTATGTATTTTACTTATTATAAAAAGTTTCAAATGACTCAACGCCATGATCTCGTAACATCTCCTGCTTATTTTATTGCCTAATGAGGCGCCTACGTAATATTTTGTAGTTTGGAGGGTTGTTTTGCCCTTAAAAGAGCAATTTCTGGATTTCTTCCTTGCGATTGTTCTGCACTTAATTTGAAAAACGTTGAATGAGACTGTATATACTTTTGGTATTAATACACAGAGTGACCAGAGTTATATGCTCCACCCACTTTTTTTTTAACGGCGGGAAATTTCGAAAAAATAAAAAACACGTATTTAATCATTTTTAGTCTAGTTTATTTTTAGTGCGTTTTAGTACGTTTCAGATTATCGACTGAAGCCCCACTAGATTAAGGTTACTGTACACTTTATTTTTAAGATATCCCCACAAAAAAAATAGTCCATTTGCGTTAAGTCCAGAGACTGAGGTGGCCATTGGAAGGGACAATTAGTACCTAAGCACTTTTCATGGAAATTTCTGTGCAGGTAACCTCGAACAACTCTCGCATTATGTACCGGGTAACCATCTTGTTGAAAATACATATCTAGCTGATGTTGTAGAGGAACATCTTCAAGCAAAACTGGCAAAATGTCTCTTAAA
The DNA here is from genome assembly GCF_049639745.1 of Rhodnius prolixus. NCBI lineage: Eukaryota > Metazoa > Arthropoda > Insecta > Hemiptera > Reduviidae > Rhodnius > Rhodnius prolixus. The sequence goes on along the minus strand of NW_027411583.1, from coordinate 2,734,405 downwards.
AAAAGTTAGATATCTTGCACCAGTTAAGATTCTCTCTGTAGAAGTATGGGCCGATTAGTTGATTTCCTAAAACTCCACACCAAACATTTGTACAAAAAACAACCTGAACGTAGGAATAACTCTAGCCTGTCTAGATCTTGACTTCGCCACCATAAGTGCTGCTACAAGCAAAGCGTGGGAGTCCAGAGTTTTGGCTTGCCTATCCGTTGATTGTGCCCAGTTTGAACAGATTCTTTAAAAAAAATAACGTAATTTTGACAATAAACTGAAATTTGTTATTCATATTTTAAATTACCATAACTTTTGAAAAACCTAACCGATTTCAAAGAATTTTTTTTTTATGAGCTCAAATACCATAAAAATATGCAAAAAAAATATATAACGTTCTATTTGAAAAAAACAAAGTTGGATGCTGTATCTCGAGATACAGGGGTTTAAAAAAATGGGTCAATCACTAAAAATAAACTAGACTAAAAATGATTAAATACATGTTTTCTATTTTTTCGAAATTTCCCGCCGTTTAAAAAAAAAGTGGGTGGAGCATGTAACCATGGTTACCCTGTTTATTGTACATCTCTTCATTTAAAAAACATCCTCTTTTTTGAAGGAAATTTGCCAATTAGCAATTAATAATGATGGCCTTAAAAGAAGGAAGATTGGGGAGTATATCGTATTCTTAGAGAATTAAAGTGTGCTTTGGAAACGGGTGCAGACAGTTGGAGGAGATTGTTCCTTAGATTTCTAAGTAAACAGCAGACAGATGGTGGGAAAATTCTTTCTGCCTATTTAAGAAGAATGATACATAGAGGTGGGTCAGTCGCCCGGGACACTATCCTTATTTGGTGAAGGAAATAACGCAAAAAAAAGGGAGGGTTTCTTTAGCCGTCTGAAGGCGCAAGTCAGTGAGAGTGGCAATTCTCTTGTCTCAGACTGTAGGGGGAGAACACATGTGAGAACGCAGACGGAGGGGGAGCAGAAGACTGGTACCGCCAGTGGCTGTTATGTCAGTGAGCCACAATGAGATATAGTTGAATAATCTATCCCCTAACTTCCTTCTCTTTCTCTGTCTGACTTTATTTCCTTTCATGGCCACCGTGATCTCAGATTCCAGTTACAGCTCTCCCCACAGACATGTCTGTCCCGCCTGCTGTTGCCATGGCAGCCTTCACACTCCTCATCTACCACAGCCCTCTCTTTCTAGATCCGTGTCAAGAATCTAACCAGTTGGGAACCCATTCTTTTTTCAGTAGTTCACCCTTGTATAACTTTATGATGTACAACTACGACAAGAAGGGCCCATACTGAGAATTAGAATACTATATCCTCTCTCTCACAACTGGATGCTGTGAATCTGTATCCTCCTTGTTTGTATCTATGAGAAGCTAACCTGGCCATATCCCACACATCGCTTTCCTCTATAGAGGAACATTGATCTCCAGTACGCTGCCAGCCACTACAAATATAAGTATCCTCCAAATATGTAGTGTACTGAAAAGGCTACCGTATCCCTGCGTAATTAAGAAAACTTTGGGATGCTCCACCAGATCCTTTTGGCGAGCTTACTTCTCGCTCATTCGACTACTCCTTCAGTGCTAAGAATTTCTAAAGCAATATTTTATTGCCGGAAACGAGAAACGTTGTTTAATTAATTGGGAACATAACTTCTTCTAAGTAAGTACATATGAAACTTATAGCTATTTTTTTTTATAAGTCTACAGAAAATAACAGTTTGAAAAATTTGTCATTCTATTTTAAATTTTATTTCTAAAAATTAATTGACAAAAACCTGCAAATGTATTGTTACAGGTAACTGTTTAGAAATTAGCCTTTAATTTAGAATCGAGCTCATTTCCGTTCAACTTTCGTATTTTTTTTTTGGTTTTCTCTAATTCTGATAGAGGATTTCGAATTCAAAAATTATTTATATCTTCATTTTAATTATCAAAAAAAATAAAGCTTACCAATTTTTATGAAAAAGAAGGATACATAGGGCATCTTGTCTCGTGGAACCCCCTGTATTTTAATACTTGATAATTCTTTATAGTACAATACCATGCTTTCAGTCTCAAATTTTTTTATTTATTTATTTCGTTATTTACAATCTGTATAATATACTATACAATAAGTAAATAGGGAGAATGAAGGATAAATGGGTGCGTGAAAGGCAGGAGGAGAGAAACTACCCAGTGATGGTACTCTCTACAGGATATGATTTATAGGCCTTCAGACTGCGCGGAAGTCGCGAGGCCACTGGCGATTCAATTGGCGCGTATTGTTAGGAATGTCAGAGGAGGCAAGAGGACTGTACAAGAGGATTGAAGCAAGTGGAGAGAGCAGTATGGAATTTTTGATATTTAGTCTTGGCGAGTTGGTGTACGAAGGGGATGTTGAGGTCGTTGTTGAAGAGTGAGGTTAGTCACCGTAGAAAGGATCTGTCGGAGGAGTTTTGACTGCAATGTCTGTACAGTCCTTATGTTGGTAGGTTTGGCTGAACCCCACAGCTGCTCTAATCCGTAAGTCCACCATAGGTTTGAGAATAGTACTGTATATTAAGCGTTTGAGTTCAATGGGTAATTTGGTGCGTCGTCCAAGAAGTCTGTAAAGCAGTTCGTTTCTTCATTGCTTGTCTTTTAAGTCTAGTATGTGGGTTCCACGTGAGTCTGTCTCAAATATTATTATTTTTACTGTTATTTATAAGACATTAAACCACGGCAAGGCCCGCAAAGCTAAGATGTATTGTAGTACTAGGTTCAATTGCCGGTCTTATCTTTGAATTTTATTTAATGGTTAACATGAGAAAGAACATATAAAGAAATAAATACTGTCTGAAATATTAGGCAACCATTTTAAAGTCTACTAAATCAGCCAAATTCAGCATTGTAACAATTGGAGTAAATTAGAATATCGTGTTTGGTGTTCATATATTTCTATTCCTGTTTTAGTAATTGTGTAACGTGAAATTTATAAGAAACGATATTTGAACACGTTGTCCGTGTAGAGAAAGGGCCCCAGACATGTTGCTATAACAACCCTTTCGTTTTAAAAAAAGGTTGCCGTCTTCCTGTGTCTGCTTTCACATATGCATTGTATTTTATGCATGCATAATGGGCCCTATTAGTCGCTTGATGCTGTTTGCATATCACTATAATCGTTTCTATTTACTTTCTTCTCCAATCTTATCTTGTTATTGGTGAAATCTAATCCTTTCTATTTGTGAAGATATTTTCCTAATAAGGAGAGCTTGATTAAGAGTGATTTTCTGTTTTCTGAACGAAATAATGGAAAACGTATTTATTACTTATCAGCTCTATTTCTTTTCTCCTAATTTTTGCATCCCTTCCGCAGATAGATTTTATCAAATTATCGATCTCGAAACCCAAAATGATAAATTTTATTGGAAAAAATTTCAAATAGAAGTTATGATAAGGACACTAAATTGATAGTGCTGTTTTCGAATCAGTTTTTAAAAGCTCAGAAATCACACTTTTTGGTAAAAGGATTTACTTAATTCTGGAGATTGTAAGCACGTAGGAGGGATGCTTAAAAATAAAGAAACCTGTTAAAGCCCTAGAAAGGAATATTCTTCCAAAAAGGTTTCTCGCCACGAATCCTGCAGGAGATGAATGCAAAAGAGTAATATGGTCGATACAATTTTTTAGAACATCCCTAATACGAGGGTCGTTTGAAAAGTCCGTGCAAAGTCAGTTGTGGGTCATCCTCTCTTTTTTTGACTGGATGTACGGCAATTTTGGGGAATACAGCGGGCTTAGATCGATTGGCCTTGTGAAAGGTTTTTGTTTTGTGCAATTTTTCACGGTTATTGAAAACCATTTTAGCGCAGAGAATGGGGAACGCATTTAGTGGTGGTAGTCTCCAGGTCAGAAGCAGGTGAAAAACGTTCACGATGACAGTGGGAAGAGCTGGTAAATCTCGAGAGTTTGGCTCTTCGGGGAGGTGAAAATAGAAACCATGCACTTCTTACTTTATCCAGGAACCCGTCACGAAACTCCTTAGACCAATTAGATGAGAGTTTAACAGTGGCGTCAACTTTCTGGCCAATCCCAGTGGAATCTAATGTTTCTACGCAATATGAGCGTCTTAAAGCAGCATGATTTCAATAACGTTTACGGACAATTTAAATAAATCAGTGTAGTATTGCGTAATGTTGTGCTAGTATTGGTTAAATGATTACCATGTAAGATGTGACCCGATAGGTTGTTAGACCAATTGTGGGCAGATAGTTTAATATGACCTTGGCTGTTGTTACCTTCTCACCATGCTTCTAGTCTTCACCCATCCTCCAGGGTGTCCGCCAAGTTCCTGTAGAGGGTGTCATAGAATCCTGATATATATTCACCCTCTTCCCAAACCCTTACATAATGGATCAGCCAGCTCTTTCTCTCTCTAATACATAAATAATACATTAACTATGTATTGTCTATTGATGCCACTAAATGCGCACTATTCCTTCTTATTTTGGTTTCTATTGTAATGGCGAAAGATAAAAGAAGTGCTAGCGTTCTGAATTTGAATTAGATGTTCATAAAGAATATTTTATCACAGATAATTTCCTTTAAAGGCTGTTTACAAAAAATGGGTGAAGTGTACAACAATCACAATAATTTTCTTGATTTACACACACAGATACTTAGCGTGGTTATTAAAAAAATAAATAAATAAAAAGTGAAGTAAAGTAATCGCCTATTTTTTCAGGCGGGGCTTAACGTCCAACTACCAATTAGGTGTCGTGGACGGAGGCGACTAGCCTAACATACTTTACTGTAAATTTCTTTTATTAACCATTAAATAAAATCCAAGGCCTAAGACCGGGAATCGAACCCAGTACCACAATACATATTAGCTTCGCAGGTCTCGCCTCTAACCGCTCGGCTACCGTGGCGCCTTATATTTTTAAATAAATAAATACATAAAAAATAAAAATTAATGGATTAATTTAACATTTTTCAATTACCTAATTCAGGCGAAACTGTTTTTGGAAATAGCGAGTAAATTTCTTATCAAATTTCCTTAGTAACCATTAATCCACAATAGCATGTGCACATCCTGATCGAGTAACTTAAGAACAAGAAGGAAACATTTTTGGGAAGTTAATATTTAAGGGTTGGCAGCTAGATTCGAACTCTGATTCACCGTGTTCGGAGTAGTTATTCATTTTTGCTCAAAAAAAAAAAGGGGATATTTGAGAAGTGCAATATGAGAGAAAATGCACATACTAAAAGTGCTTTGTTTCACAGCGTTATAACCGTAACCGTTTTATTCTCGTTCATTAAAAAAGATGGTTAAAGCTAAGAATAAAATTTGTTTATATATAGAATTTTGGGTGGGTAAATATGTGGTGGTCGTTGGGTCTATTTATAGACCATTAATTGTATAGTTCCCCCTCACCATCATTTATTTCTAACAAATAATCACTTTAACAAAAGCACACAGTTTAAAAAGTTACGCATAAGGGTTGTTTAAACCCTAAAAGGTACACAAATCAGCAAGTATTCAACATTTCATTAATACTTCATTGATATCAGGATTTTTTAGAATTCATTATATATATCACAGACCCTTATGCTGGCTATTTTCATATACAAATGATTTGTTCAAGTAGCATACCATTTAACTTAGATTGTATGTATTATCAGATTGAAATACTTCCCCTTAATAACTGTAAGAGTAGGAAGGCACTCCACTTCAGCGTGGAGAACGACAACAGCCATAACTTTTATTTAAAATTTAAAATCTATATCTCATTATCTTGAATTCCTCATATCAATGATTGTTTTGAACATCACAAAAAAAAATTATTAATTAATTTTAAAACAGCCGCTAATAGCCAAAAGTCAGTTAAAAAACAAACAAACAAACAAACAAACAAACAAGAGAAAGAAGTTATATTAGAGATTAACAGTAATAAAAGCCCGAAACAGGTTATTCTAGAAGTGTGGGGAGAGGTTACAGCGAGAGATCGTAACTGGTGGCCACTTCTATCAGTTGGCTGGAAAATTTAATTATATTATTTCTAAGTTGGTCACACTGATCAGCTGTTCAAGTCAGCAGGTGATTTACTTAGTTGCCGGCTGCCATCTTTTTTGAATTCGTCTTTTCGTTTAAAAATATATGTTCAATGGTGTTTTAAAGTGTATGTTAATGGTTTAATTGTTAATTGTGGATTACTTTAATTTCTAATATTTAAACAGTAAGTTACATTCAATTTCGTTTCATTTATTGTTGTGTAAAGTTTTAAATTCGTGTAAAAGTTTTGCAACTGTTTAAAGAGGTTGATGAGGTGCATCTTATAATTACATAATCTTAAAGAAGGTAGTACTACATTATTTATGCATTTAATTGTTAATGTTCTTTTAAATTCTTACTTATATTTAAATTTTATTTATTAAAATAGTTGTTTAAAGGTCTATCTTACCCAGTATATTAAATGTTCACTTCAGTCGTAAAATTGTGGCCGGTTTTCGATTTTTTACAAGTTTAACTCTAACTAATCTTTATTTAGTTGAAGTTTGTCAATTATTTAATATTTATTACAGTTTTTTCTTTTCCATTTGTATCAGTTATTAGAATTTATTTATAATAATTATTAATTCCACAAGTAATGGTTTTAGATTAAGGCTTAAGTTTATTTTATTTGTCGCAAGGAGCGCTAGTGCGCCTACAGAATACCCCAGCGTTCACGTAGTTTGGAGTTTCCTAAATTTTTAACTTATTTCTTTTAGGTCCTTCCTTTCCATAGATATTGTTTTGCAGTTTTAAATTTCAAAGAAAATTTAAAAAAAGAAAAAGAAAATGCAACATTTCTTTTTATAATTTCTTTGAATTTTAATAACCTCTTAAAGTCAGCATATTGTAACTTTATTGCAATCTTGCAAGATGTGCAAGCTAAATATCTAATAATAGAATATGGAAATTAATTTACGCGAAAAAAAAACATTTTTTTTAATTTTCTAAAAATATTAAAATTCAAGGACAAATCCTTGAAGCTTGGGAAACTTTGATAACCATTTTATTAAATAATTTCTATTATGTTTAAAGAAAAAACGATAAAAATTGCCTGCAGATATGTGAAAACAACTATTTATCTACTCCATTTACACCTCACCTACGAATCATACCCCAGGTGATGTGTTAATTTTAATAAGAAGATCTGTATCATGGTTTAGTTAAATTAGAGCCGCCATATTGATTTTCTGTAAACGTTTAAGGGCATTGATGTATAATTATGGTCTTTTCTAAATGCTAGTCTAGAGTTTTTTTTTTTTTTTTATCTAAATATTGATGTATGGATGAAAATACTGCTGATAATATTCTGAATTTGATCTTTAATTTATCTGTTAGAAGAAGTTACTTTCTTTATCGTCCATATTTTTGATTTTGAGACATATGACCTGAAGTATCTATTCAGGAAAAGGGCTCTGAACTGATCTGCCACCTCAGTACTGCTCTGTCCCTTCTTGTATGCCCAGTTAGAGCAATATGTTTCACACATATTTCAGATTTTTTGTTTTTTTTTACTTCTTTTTTTTTTATTTTTAACGAAATCTCCATTCTTGGCTTTTGGTAACAGCTGGGGGGGTACTGGGCATCGAGATAATGGTGATTGCTTTGCCTAGTGATGCACTGCGTGTTGCTGGTTGATTTACTTAACAGAATAGATCGCCCAAGAACATTCGACTCGTTGAGTAGAGCGTACTTAATTAATCAGGAGGGAATCATGATATGATGTTGCTCGATATATTATAGCTTATATATCACTCATACGTAGCTGATTTTTGATAGAGCAATCAGCTCCACTCATAACTGTATTAAGAATAAAATGTAGGACTAAATTTCCAAATTTAAGGAATATCGTTTGACAAGGGAATTACCTCTTTTTTTTTAATGCTTTTAAGGATTTGTCAAAAAAACGGTTCCCTTTAATTTTAATTATGTAATTTTAAAAAGATTTTTTTTAAATTATTTAGTAATTTACAATCTGTTTAAATATATACAATAAGTAAATAGGAGGTGAATGAGATGAACTGGAGCGGGAAGAGCAGGAGGAGAGAAGCTACCCAGCGGTAGTACTCTCTATATGAGAGAGGGGAATGTGAAGAGGAGAATATTAGTAGGAGAGAGGAGAGAATTAGTTCTTCAGACTGTAAGGAAGTCGCGGGGCCACTGGCGATTCAGTCGTCTAGGAGTATTGTTAGGGATGTCAGAGGAGGCGAGAGACTGTACAAGAGAATTAGAGCTAGTCGAGAGAGTAGTATGGAATTTTTGATATTTAGTCTTGGCGAGTTGGTCTACGAATCAGATGTTGAGGTCGTTGTGAAGAGTGAGGTTAGTCACCGTAGAAAGGTGCGTCAACTATCTGTCGACAGGAGTTTTGACTGAAATGTCCTGTACTGTCCGTATGTTTTGTAGGTTTGGCTGAACCCCACAGCTCTAGTCCACAGTAAGTCCACATAGGTTTGAGAATAGGATTTAGAGCCCTCACGGGATAGCTGAGTGGTTTAAAAATTAATTTTAATTTTGTTCTTTAGGTTACTGTTCAATGTCATGAACAATTTTTAAAATCTCTTTTTAAAGTTGGCCAGAATAAAATATTCGTAGTTTTTGAAAAAAAAAAAAAAAATTATGAATTAGAACTTTAAATATGCGAATAGTAAGAGCCATTCACATCGGATTATTTACTTATTTTTACAGAGAGTGGAAGAGAGTGTATTTGTGACAGAACTCCTATTTAAAATGAGAAGGAAATATATAAATGTGTTAAGAGATTTTTAATTTTTCTCCGGCTAAATATCCTTCAACGTGATATCACTATAATAAGTGAACGTCCTCTTGCTTCGCTCTACGTGACCAGCTCCCCTAAATTAATAGGACATTACCATGAATTTATGAATGATAAGGTGTTTGCTATTTATAGTTTCGCCAGCCTAGTATTTTTCTCTTCAAACACATGACGAGGCTATTATTTCGATCAACAATTAATGTATATATATATTTCTGTGCGTGTGTGTGTGTGTGTCAGTTAGGGTGAGAGAGAAAGAGATATAAGATTACTCTAATTTATTGCGACATATTATTCTGGATTTGTTTCACTTAAATACATAATTTATATAAATATATCAATGATATAAATATCTCCACTTTATTACATAATTTATAAAAATAAATAGTTCGATTAGGGATTGTGCGTTGTTTATATATATATATATATTTAAGTGTAAATATATATATATATATTTAGAGGCGCACAGATGTACGTACATCCAAATCTACCATTGATGAGTAGTGGTGGTTTAATGTGGCTATCCTTGGCAGGTTTTGTTGTTTAGTTTAACAAGGCAACAAATGGCTAGTTGATTGTGTGTCTAGCGAGTTGAGCATGTTAAGAAGACCACGCTCACTCTATTCTAATAGAGGATGAACTACGCAACACTTTGTACATGTCCTCGGTCAAGGAATGGAAAGAGAGAGAGAGATAGAAAATACATCAACAGCCACCTAGCAACGGAAAAAGGAAACAGCTCATTGTACAGTGTTTACTAGAATGGCTTTATTTGATTGGTCAATCACTAGATCAACTGTGCAGTACTTGCGACTGACAACTATTCATTCCTCTAGTTTAAGTGAAACTCTCCCCCCCCTCGTGCGCAGCCAATTTAAATATATATATATTTGAAATGCCACAACGAAGATGCTTGTCTTATTATTTCCATTTGAAAGTTTCCACACATTTAAAATATCTGATATGTATACTCACACGACTGGTTTTTACTTCAATTTTCAAGGTTCTGGCATGTTTTTTTAAGGAACTTCGAATTTTCACTATTTATTTCATTTTTAGTTTCATAGAAGCGTTTTAAAACATGGAGGTTATCTAAAAAGATTATTCTGTAATAATTATTTTGTATCATGAAACCAAGAATCGTTTCAGGTTTCTAAAAGGACTTTAAATTATTGGTTTCATTATTATTTATGACAGTTTCTGGGCCATCATGACTCTTAAGAAGTTCCCAAGTAGTTCCTCCTCTGGAATTTCAGTTCTAGTATGGCCAAATCACGCCTATTCGTCGTAGTACAAGATTTTTCCTGTTTTCTTTATGATTGGAATAAAAAAGTAATTCTGTGAAATACTGAACGATTTTAGCGCTGAGAAATTCAATTAATAATTTACTTTGTGAGGCACATTTTGTTTTTCTTGCTCAAAACTACTTCAATTTTCAAGACTGGTATCATTGAAGTCACCCTTTTTTCTCGTTTCTCTTACTACCGAGATTAATAGGGAAAGGATTAGCTTAGTGGTTAGCCTACTGGTTTCCCTAGGCGGAAGTTCCGGTATTAAATGCAGCTATCAGCCTTGGGTTTTCTCTTCTTCCTAGAAACTTTTTACTAGTTCACTGTGCCGTGATGGACAGTGCTGCTGCCTGTAACCAGAGAACACTTCAGATATTTTAACGCGCCTTCAATTTCATTAAACAAAAAATAATTATCATTATTTCAATAGATTGTGGTTAATGTAAGTCATATGTGTGTGTACGCGCCAATTTCTCTTGTCCAGTTTCCGCACAAATTCAACATTAGACTGCTATTCATTTCCTGAATTATTATTATTGCTTTTTTTTACTTGTTATATCTGACAGGAAAATACCTACTCACACACGTAAACATAGATAATCTAGTTAGTAACAACGTGGTAGTAGACACAGTTTTATAATGCATAAAGAACGGAAGTGAAAGTTTGATTGTTAAATATTTGGGGGCAAAGAAATGTTAGTAATAATATGGTACCAGGAGACATAGAGAGAAATGTTGGGCTTGAAAGTATGACGACGATACATTATTGTCATTATGATTGTGTTTACAAAAATGGAAAACATTTCTTGATGTGCACTTTATGAAGCATAACACGTCAATATTACACAGCAGACATACATACCTCCCCCCACCCTTATGTATATACAGACATACCTTGCTGCATATATACTACATAGTTTAATACCAATATATTGTGTATATATACATGCACACGGGTAACGCGTCGTCCTATTGCCTAACCATACAGCTATGAGGGCTGCCACATATTGCCTTCACAATCTAGTAGCACCAAATTGAGGCCAATGATTATATAGAAGAATTGGTCATGTAAGTGACGTATGAATACAACAATTCACTGGTTATCATGGACTAGATTCACAGTTAACACGTATCACAGAAAGTAATAGGGGTAGGGGAAAAAAAGGTGCGACGGGGGGGGGCACTTGTCATTCTTTCCCCGTATTCCCAAAATTTCTGTCTGAATGGTTGTTCAATAAAATTTGTAGAATTTTTAAAATAAAAGCAAGATAATACGGGATTTTATCGAATTTGATCGATTTTGTCCACTCTCTTTGGTATAAATGTATTCTGTTTACATTACTCGATCTCTTCAAGATTGTTTAGGCTACCATTAAAGGCAAATCCAGGACGGCCTTAAGGAGCTCTAATGGGGAACTCTAGGACAGGAGTCTTCAATCTTTCTACACTTTTAGGAACTCTTCGAGCTCATGGTTTTCTTGAAGGAACCTCAAGTTTAGGTAGCAGATAAAATTGTTTATCAAAGCTTTTTTCTACTCAAATTCGCAAGGTTATTCTTGAATCTTTATTTAATCTTAATACACACATCTTAATAAGACAATTGTATAGTGAGGTAGCGAATCAGGATTTATTTTATTTATTTTATAGAATACATTTTATGAATAATTAACTTTTTCTTTTGTTTTTCCCTTGTTATTGGCCTCTTGAGCTTAGCTAATCAGCCATTTAAATTCTACTTTCGAAGCTTCTTTAGTATTATGAATATTTACAGAGTTATCCTGTTGGTTTTTATGAAATTAAAGAGTTCTGTGTAAATGCTACCATCATCAGACGCAAGAATAGTGTTTATATTGGTAGGCAAAGGACATGCAGTCGCTATCACAGCCTTCCACAATCGTTCACTTTCTTTAGTATTGTTAGCACATTCCAGGATTAGATGGTTGGCGTCTGCTATTATTCCCAGTAGTACTGGAACATTTTCATTCCACACCAATCCCTGGCTAGATGGTGCGGCGAATAATTGTTATTAACTTTTAAATTTTATAATAATTATTGCGTCTTGTTTGGTGTATTCGAAGCATGGGACTTTTACCCAATTTCAATATTTTATTTTATCCTTAAAGTATTTATTTTTTATAATCAACTGCCTTTTTATACCCAATTTATATTAATATTGTAATTTTTACTTAAATATTGAATTAATCTAATATTTTAATAAGACAGTCCTCTACCCCAGTTCCTACATGAAAAATTCCTTGTATAGATGATTTCCGGTTTTCGTGCGTTTTGGCTTAGCAAATAGTGATCACTTGCGGAACCCCTGCCAATGTTTCAGGGAACTCGAGGATATCCATGTTTTTTCATTGAATACATTATAGTAGAGGGTGCAAAGTATATAAATGTGAATGAGTCTGAGAGATGATCTGCTAGAATTTGATCGATTTCTTTTTTTTTGGTACCCTCTCTACTAGTATTAAGGTCTCTTTCCTGTAGCATCTCCAGTAAAGAATCCCCACCCAAATACCTGTAGGAGAAGAAATGGGAACCAGCAACTAAAAGGATTTCTATTTCTCTGGAGAAGCCGTCTCTTTCCTTCCTACCTCTACCCTCCATATGTCCATCTTAGGGCTAGCAAGGGATGTGTAGAGTTTCTTTTCGTTCGTTAGTCTCAAATTGGATCGTTTGTCGAGCAGCCTTCTTGATCATTCGGTAACTTTACGTTAAGTTCATCTCGGTTTGTGTCTGGCTTTACAGGAGGTTCCCATATTAGGCTTTTGTATAGTTAAAAGTCCGTGATATTGCACCTGATTTGGTTCCAGATATGATTAAGGGTAAAACTTATGTAACGTGATTTGGTCTCGTTTATCCATTTGCAAAACCTGGGTCTTAGGATATGAAGATAAGACTGGATAGATCGGATGGCAACTATACAGGATCTGAATTACGGAATACGATATTCAGAAATTGTTTTAAAAAGAGGTAGTTGTCCATCACAATAAAATTAATATTAAAGCTAACACGTCAGTTCCTGCTTTATTTGCAACAATCTTATTGTGAGTCGTTGGATCATCTAATCTACAAAGAAAAAAAAAGAAGTTAAACATATTTTATTATCAGCCTTTAACTGATAAACTTTTTAAAAAAGGAAAAACTGATTACAGTACGTGGCGCCTTAGGTATTTTATTCCGTCCGATATACGCTCATTCATTTTATGTGTTCTCTCCGTAAATAAAGTAGGAAAAATATACTCATGCGTTCATTTGATTATAATCTTAATTACAAAGAGGTATGCATATTTCCTTTCGTTGGAATTTCTGACCGTTCAACAGCTACATAGAAAAATAGAAATTGTTATGTTCTATGTAATGAGTCAGCTTCCAGCTGCGTCATAAGGCTAGTCATTCATTCCATGTTTGTGTTTTCATTGGAATTACAACTTATCTTAATTAATCTGCATTCTTGCAGAGTTCCTGTAACTTAGTGTGTCTACTTACGATTGTAAATTTATAAAACTACACTCATAGAAACTTGTCTTCCTGAAGGTTTTGTTATATTTTGTGTAGTGTATTACAATTTTATTATATTATATAATTATAGCAATAATTTCTCTTGGAGTATCCTAAGATATTATAATTGTAGCAAAAACTTTGCCCCTACGAAGTTATTCCTGTATCGTCGTTGTGAACGGAGGGGGAGCAGTGGGTTTTGAAGGAACACCGGAAATGGTGGAGATCCCGAGATGACTACCGTCAGGCTAAGGAAATTGGCTTCAGCAGGTCCTGGATAGCCAGTTGGTTCAGGTGGTTAAGTGGACATGAGAATTAAGCGTACCATCTCTTCAAATTTGGCCTTATCCAATCGCCAATCTGCGCTGGCTGTGGTGAGGCCAATGAAACTGCGCGACACTTTGTGGATGAGTGTACCGTTTATTCTAAAACTAGATTCCTCGTTCTTCGGGTGGTTAAATGTTTCCCTATCGGAGATTTTGTGGAATCTGGTAATCTTTACGAACTTTCTAGGTTTATTCATTTCACTGTGGCAATTGAGTTGCCATGCTCCCTAGTGTGCTGTTGCTATTTTATTAGTTTATTGTACTGATATCCGGCAATTTTTAACCGGATTTGTTTTGAAACCTTGGTACCTATTATGAGGTGAGGGGTGGGCGGGGAACAATGGGCCTCTAGGATTTTGCCTGTGTTTGTCACAATCTAATCTAAAAAGCACATAAACATTTAGTTTTTATGGTTTACGAAAATTAATTTCATCAATTCGAGGTTGGAAACCAGTGAACCATTATCTATTCTAGAGTATAATCAAATTTTTATAAGTTTGGTACACGAAAGCCACGGTAGCCGAGGGACTGTAGGTAAGACCAGCAAATCTAAGATGTATTGTTGGTTAGTAGGTTCGATTCCCCTGGTCTAGGACTTGGAAATTAATAGTTAATATGACAAAATTTACAGTAAAGATGTTTGTTAGTTAGTCAGTCGCCTCCGACCTCCAGATGTAGACCTTACATGTAAATCAATAATTTTATGGAAATAATTTTTCTAAAAAAAAAATTAAAGACATTTTTTGATAATTTATATAAATTTAGTATTAATTATAACATTTAAAATTAGTAGTTTGGAAAATGTGGATGTCAGAATCTTGTCAATAGTATTAAGAGAGAATCGAGTGTAATTTTTGTTTTGTTCTTTGTTTCAATGATTTAAGGCGCGTCAACATCTGAGTTATTGGCGCCCGGAGCTTTTTTCATTGCACTACTGGTCTCAAGGAAAGTATTCACTCGTTACAGACAACACTGTCTATCGCCGGACAATTAGCTGTAAGAAGCTCCTAGAAAGAGAAAAATCTAAGTGCCAGCAGCAGCTGGATTCGAACCCGGGACCTCCGCGTGGGATTCCAATACGCTAATCGCATAGCTCTGGCACGATTAAATCTTTTCAGACTAATGTCCTGAACGATAAAACCTGTGCACAAAATCCGAATCGCATAGCAGGATCAATTGAGTTTCTTTTATCTAGTTTATGACTTCCGTCTGAATTCCTTGCTGATACCAGCTAATAGTAAGAGATTACATTGCTGATCAATAATTTCATGTAATGTTCTGCAATGATAGTTTATGAGATAACGATAAGATAATTGTTAACAGGCGATATTATTGCAAAAAAAAAGCATGCATCATTTTCTTATCGGACAGATTTAATTTAATAGTTCAATTAAATAAGTGATTTTTAATTTACCAAATATGTTTAAACTTTTTCTTATTTGTTAAAATAAAAGTTTTTGGGAAAATGCCTTTCAAATTTTTATGCAAATTTATTGGCTAATCAATATGAGAGTTTATTTTAGACTTTTTAAATTAAATAGAAAGTAACTTTCCTTTTTATTGAAAGGTTTATCACCGGTTCTGTGTGAATTACTTGATTTTACTTAATGTTCCAGACTTTGGAAAGTTAAATCTACAATATATGTTCCAGAGACTCGTTATTTATTTATTATTTAAAAAGTAAAAAATTATAATTCAATTAATCACTTCCCTGGGTGAGAACGGATTAGCTAAGTGATTAGCATACTGGATTCCCAAGCGAAAATTCCAGGTTCGATCTCCAGCTATAGCCCTTTATATTTTCTCTTTCTAGGATCTTCTTACTATCCGATGATGGGCAGTGTTCAGTGCGTTCAAACCTTACAATCTAAAATTCTAACAATAGTTAACGCTCTCCTTCTATGTCTCCCAATCACACAATACACTCAGTTCCTAAATATTCCTCTCGTTTCTGAAATAGCCCAATCTGGCTACATAAAATTTCACTCACATCTATAGACAGTCATTCACAACTCCCTGATTCACAACATGTCCACTAAGTGGTCATGCGTTCTTCTCAACAAACAACGATGGTTGCTATGTTGGCTAGCTGATATTGCGAACTAACGGGGTTCCATCTGTGGGTGGTCGCTGGTTCGCTCCACTCGTGTTTTCTCTTGGTGCACTTTTCATGTAAGTGCACTATTTCCCTGTACCATTCTTCTCTTTTGCTTCGGTGGTTATTGTATTCATTTGGTAAATCAATAAAGTGGGAAAATAGGAATTTCTAAAACATAATTAAAGAATAAATTTAAGAAAATTACATTCAACACTAGTGATTAAAGTTGAAATTTCCTTCACTGAATTCAGTGTAATAAGAGGCTCATTATCTGGTGATTGCAGAAAAAATAACATTTTGTATTAGCCAAAGAATGCAATTATTTTGCAGCAGGACAAGATATTTTTTTATTATTATTTTTACTTTGTAATGATTAATGGAAAAGAAAAGAGAATGCATGGAATTGCATTCAAAAAATGCATTCACTGCATTCTCTCTCTCTCTCTTAGGAAACTTTCAACCTGCTTTTCTCTCTAAATATTTGCACAAAAACTGACGTGAAAGTGCGCTAGGTATCAATTATTCCTGCAATAAAGGATTTAGTAATGGCGGAATGTGTCCCAGTTTTAATTACTTCAAAATTTAAGTGAAATAAAAGAAACTTTTCAATTAGGTTAATTTTGTATTTCCGTTACCACTTTCATGAGGACATGTTACTATTTTACTTAATTGCCGCAATTAAAATAATAAATACGTCTTTCCAGATTGAAGAATTGTATTTTTGAGTTGAGGGGGTATCAGAAAGTCCCTCCCTGTTTTTCCTTTGGTTTCCAAAATTCTGCTAGGAAGGAATTTACCTCCTAAGATGCTCCCAAATTCCTCTAGTCCAGTAATTTTTCCTTCTCTATTGTGAGGCTTTCTATTCTATACCAATCATATCCGCTTCACATATTTTGCTTCCTGCATGACCTTCGTAGACCTTTAAACCTGAATACGATCATTTAAGAGCTATCAAAAAACTTGATTGTACGTAAACTAATCGGAGGAAATCCATCAAACGGAAATAAATGCTACTTTACCTGATTGACTTTTAAGTGGTTTTGGGATTTACACTTTAAAAAATGAAAAAGCTATCATTTTAAAATAAGTCTCGTACACTGATTCGAAAAGTCTATCCCTTTTTTCTTGGAAATAGCAGAGGGTTTATGGGGGAAGCTCTCATTTAAAGCCCTTAAATATCCGTTTATTGAACTACAGCGCCTGTTTAATATTTTTTTTTTTTTTTTTAAAAAAAAGCGAAATTCACGATGGCAAAGAAAAACAAATAACTGAAAGAAAATCAGCCAATCAGAATTTTCGATTTTACTAAACAAATTTCCTCCAGTTTCCCTAAGATGTTATTTAATATTTGTGATCACAAAAAAATACGCGAACTCTTCCTTTTAGGTAAAATAATTGCCCACCTTTTGTTTGTTCGGAGCCAGACCTTTAACACTAAACCTACCGACATTTATGCATAACTATTCCTACCGAGTCCGGTCAAATGACCGGACTTTAAAATCACTTAAATTTCTTATTTTAAAATGAAGATAATAATTATTTAACTATGAAAAAGCGTAGTTTCTTTTGTTTAAAAATAAATCTCATAGATTTTTCTCTTTTTTGCATCATTTTTTATAATTACAGGCTTCTCAATTGCAAATTTCCCGCATACTTACTTTTTACATTTTAGACAGCATTTTTTAGTCTTATTGCCTTTGCAGTATCTTATTTGGCTATTTTCCGACCATTTGTTCTTGTACTAGTATTTGTCATGCTTTTGCAATGGTAACACAAATTTTGCCTTGAAATTTCACTTCCAATAGTTTTTCATACAAAATCCATGGATTTATCCCGGGGCTAAGTCTAGGATATTGAACACTATTTGTTGAGGCCATCTCCGAGATTTTCCGCGGTTATATTTCTCCCACGAGCTGTATACATTCCTGCTAATTTCAGAGCGACCAACTCCCCAAGCTGAACTGAAGGTTTCTCTGCTTTCACGTTTTCCCAAAAATGGAAAGCCTTTTATTGCATCGAACGCTAGCCAAGATTTGATACCAAATTTGTCCAGTTTATTTGGCATGTACCGAGTAAATCTGCATCTTGACTTTGTTGGTAACAAACGTCCTTGGAAGAGATATATGCTCTTGGTTAGAACAGTTTTGACTGTTCTCAACGAATTTGTTCCAAAATTTAGAAATCAAAGCAAATTTATCGGCGATGATTTCATTGATCCACTCGAATAAACATCACAATTTCCGTCTATACATTTCTGCTCACAGTGTTTGAGAAGAAGGCTCGTCCCCACTCCATAGAAATGGGCAATATCGTACATTTTTTGTCTCATATGCACCACATGCAAACAGTAATCCGATAAATGCATTATCAAATTGAGTTTTTGAGAGAATTCTGTTACAAAAATAAATAAATAAATAAAATAAAATATTAAATCATAAGTAAATAAAATGAAAATATTCAGCCGGTCAAATGACCGGTCGCGGTAGTTAAGAGGGACTACAAATTTTTCTAAAAAATCAAATATTAGGAAAAGAAGTGAATATTAAAAAAACAATTGTATACACATTTTATGAAAAGTCGTGAAGCTTAATGGCGGTATGATAACGCTGTAATTAGAAAATTTAATCCAAATTTAAAAAACAGTCAATTGACCGGTCGTGGTAGGTTTAGTGTTAATGTCTAATAATCAAATTCTCATCACGTTCGTTTGGAATATTTAAACCAGAAAAAGTCGTTTTAGAGTTAGTTTTGAGTGGTATGTACTCATTAAATATTGATTTAAATAATGCTCAAACTACTATTTCTTATTGTGAAAACCAGATAAATTTTATTACAAATTTGTGTTAAATTTTCTTATAGGATTTTAGGAATTACAATAGTTTCCTGTTAGATTTTCCCCCCCTCAATTTCTAATATTTTGTAATAATTATTTTTACTAAATCAGAAATTTAAATTTATCTTTTTTTATTTTTTTTTTTTATTTTTTTTAAAAGAGGAAGAAATAGCAAACTCTTTATCAATGTAATTCCCCAACTAAAATTAATTTACAGGGAATTCCATATTCAATAGAAATATGTATACGCCAACTATGTACTTGTTTCCAAGTACTAGATAGCAATATATAATATTCATTCAATATATTATGTATTATTTATGTATGTAAGAAGGGAGTAATTGTGTATGCTGTTGATGATTGTTTAACCTCAAAATTTTGTGTACTTCTTTTGTTCCTAATACCTGGAACATAGAATTAGCTAACACCATTGTTTGTTGTTTTCATTTGAAATTGAAATTATTTAATAGTAAATTCTCTGTTCAAAGAATTGAAACCACTCTATAGATTATTCATTCAAATAGAATCGCATTACAAACCTGTTTTTTAGTAAGTGAAATAGAAAATCGTCACTTCATGATTTAATGATTGATAATGCACTAATAGTTGGGCCAAATTTAACTGTCACATGAAATACGTCATGATCTTACTGCAATTTACGGTGACCTTTTCATGAAAAAATTTTTAATAAAAAGATAGTAATAAATATGTTCGGTATAATTAATTAATTATTTTTTTTTTTTAATTTTTCAACATCTGAGGTCATTTTGGAGCCCGGAGCTTTTTTCAGTGCACTATCAGCCTTCTGTCGTTACAAGCAATACTGTAACAACAAAGTGAGCTGTTAGAAGCTCCTAGGAAAAGAAAATTAATGGGGCTAGCAGCTGGATTCGAACCCGGGACCTCCGCGTGGGAATCCAGTGTACGCTAATCGCTCAGCTAATCGTCTTCCTAATTTATTTAGAACCATAACAAGTAGAAGTAGCTACAGCCACTCAGCTTGTAGATTCAGGCAATTTAAATCACACTGCATGGTGTCAAGGCTACTGGGCACTTCAGGCGACGCCTTGGGTTTTTCTGGTTGGCTACTGATAGTAATAAGATAACAGAGGGCTGAAGCGGTATTTCCAATGTAGTGAGATAAACAGATCGGAAATGCAAGAGATAATTTGGTCATTGATCATTTTAATGAAATAATACTGTTGAAGTAAGATTAATGACGTGGCATGCACTCAGAACCCTAATAAAAATCATATACCCTGAGTTTCAAATCAAAATGATTGGGCTTAACTTAAAGTCAAAACGGGTACTACTGGCGGAAACTGAGAATTAAAAATTTCCACTTTTACCATATGCCCTCTCAGAGAGAGTGGATTAGCTCAGTCATGGATTGGATTGCCACGCGGAGATCCTAGGTTCGATTCCAGCCTGCAGGCTCTTAGATTTTGTTCTTCCTAGGAGCTTCTTCCAGGTCACTGTGATGGACAATTGTATTCTGTAACGAGAGAATCAGTTCTAGGAGCCTTCATAGTGCACGGGGAAAAAAAAGCTCAGGGCGCCAATGCCCTCAGATGTTAAAGCGCCTTAAAGGAGAAAAAAGAGAAAGAGACTAATTACACTAGACTTATGACTTCTACGTCTCATCAAATTTATATTTAATTCACGTCTTCCATTTTCTTCTTAAACGAGGCCTTTTTTTGTTTAGACTTGCAACGACTAGGTTTGGTCAGTTTTGGGTTTTTTAGTTCAAGATAGGAAGCATTATGAGGTATCATTAGGTGCCAAATGTAAGCCTCAGCACAAATTTTGGCTTTCAACAATATTTATGGGTATTTGGTTGTTCACTTTTGTGTTTTTAAAGAAATTAAGTTAATTAAGTAAATGTCATGTAAGTTGAACTACTTTTTCTTAAATATTTTTTTTTCGCTTTTTTTTGGCATTCGCCATACAGCCAGCATCGTCTAGGTGCTTATCATTAGAATATCACTCACTCTCCATTCTTATAAATACATTCGCTTAACACATTCATCCCTCTACTCTATACAACTATTTACATACAAACTTACAACTAATGGATGGATCAGTCCTGCCATCCTTGTAGCTTAAAATTAAAATCACGTAATCCTTCTCTAATCATTTTCTTGCATTCATTCTAATCGGCTAAAACTTTTAAATACATTCATATTTCATTGCTAGCTCTGCTATAGACTTAAGCACATATATGTTGGTGGAGAATATTATGTCTTCGTAGCGAAATGGTGCATCTAAATACCTGTATATGTCGTCAAACATTCGTTTCCTTTCTACTTGCATAACGTGGGCATATCATTATTGTATGTTTGAAATCCTCCTCCTCATTGCAATCTACACAAAGAGGAGAGGACCTTTTGTTGATCCTATGAAGATACGATCCGCACACCGTGTGGTTCGCTCTCAGCCTGCTTATTGTCGTAACAACCCATTTATTAGTGACAGTTCCCCTTAAACCATGGTTGTCTAGGTAACTGATCTGCCATAGTTTAAGGGAACTGTCTTAAATCTTTATGTAAATAATAATAATGTATTTTTTTGATTTGTTGCAGGTAAGTTGATTGCATTCTTTAGACAAAGGATTGGGGTTGATGATTAAGGTAAATGTAACCATTAAGTATTCATTGATAACGCATGTTACGGTCTTTTTGAAAAAGGAAGTTTGAAAGACTGTTTCGAGATCCTGACCGGTACTCCTAGCTGTCGGAAGTATTAATGCTGTGTACCAGAAAATCTATTTTTTGGAGGGGAGTAAACCTTCCATCCTGGAAGGAATGACGTGCTTCTAACTTCTTGTAAAGGATCCAATCTAAGACTTTTCTTCTTGAAAGTTTCCTCGCGCCGCCACCTCTTTTCCACTTAATGGTGCCTCTTTTCTCTCCTCTGGAAATCCACTCCATCCTTAGGTTTAGAAGCATGCCTTTAGTTGGAGGCTATTTATATCAAAAGTTTTTTATTTGAATAATATTTTGAATAATATTTCATTTTGGTTATTTTGAGTTATGTTAAAATGTTCCTGTAAGTTCATTAACTCGAGTTTGGTAGTAAAAGGAAGTCATGTCAGTGTTGTGCCCTTCAGAAAGTGTCCTTAATAGCCATAAAAATGTCTGCATTTTATTAATCATCAATAGATATTGAAACAATTAACCATTGATAGATAATAAATTTGGAATGCGAGCTACATCGAAAAATAAGTTCCAAGTCGAACGATAAAAGTAGAAAAATGAGATTATTGACTGAGACCGACTCACAGTGACACCGATTCCCCATATTGTTTATTGTTTATTGTAGGCTATGACAGTGGGCTCCAATGGGCGGTGACTGGCACTGCTTGTTTGTTGCGTATTTCCCTTAGTCGATCTATTTTGCTTGTCCTCGTTTGTGACGTCCTAAAAACTTTACTAACTTTTAAAATCCTATTATCATTTTTTTTTTGCAATATTTATATCTCAACGTTGCATTGTAAATAAATTATTTTATACTCGGTTGGATTTTGTTAGCATGTTGTCCATTTAAAAGAATCGACTTTCTAAAATAAATCAAAATACATTCCCTTACCGGTGGATAGATCAGAAAAAAACATTTACTAAAAGTTGTACTTGGTTGGAAATTTAGACTTGGAATGAGATTAAAACTTTTACTCGGTTGAAATCAAAACTTAATTATGTTTTAGCCCTTTTAAATGAATTTTCTTCTAGAAACTGTTCTGAAGCTTGTTCTGAACTTCAGTTTACCAATTGGTTATCTTTGTTACGTGCTTCAAAGTTTCTTCAATTACTGGCAATCGTTTATAAAACTTAAAAAAACAATCATTTTAAAAAATTAATTATTAACATAACTCCCACATGTTTACATCTTAATATAAAACTTACAAAGGAATGTCTCATTTTGTTTAATGATGTTTTGGCATTACATTATTTTAGAAGTTTTCGTAGTAAATATTAAAAAAAAAAAAACTATTTCACTTATTATTAATTACTTTGGATCGGTGCCTAATAGGCAACATTTCCCTGTATTTTCCGTTTCTTGTTGCTATTATTTTCCATAATTATTCTTCAGACTTGCTTTTCGGCCAACTACCAATTAGATGTCGGTGGATTGAGGCAACTAGCACAACATACTTAAACTATAAAGTTCTTATATTAACCATTAAAGGTGTAGACTAGGGGAATCGAACCTACTAACCAACAATACATCTTAGCATTGCGGGTCTAGCCTATAACCACCTAACATACTTTTTACTGTAAATTTCTCATATTACCAATAAATAATATCTAAGACCTAGACTAGGGGAATCGAACCCACTAAACCAACAATACATCTTAGCTTTGCGGGTCTAGCCTATAACCCCCTAACATACTTTTTACTGTAAATTTCTCATATTAACCAATAAATAAAATCTAAGACCTAGACTAGGGGAATCGAACCTACTAACCAAGAATACATCTTAGCATTGCGGGTCTAGCCTATAACCTCCTAACATACTTTTTACTGTAAATTTCTCATATTAACCAATAAATAAAATCTAAGACCTAGACTAGGGGAATCGAACCTACTAACCAAGAATACATCTTAGCATTGCGGGTCTAGCCTATAACCCCCTAACATACTTTTTACTGTAAATTTCTCATATTACCAATAAATAAAATCTAAGTCCTAGACCAGGGGAATCGAACCTACTAAACCAACAATACATCTTAGCATTGCGGGTCTAGCCTATAACCCCCTAACATACTTTTTACTGTAAATTTCTCATATTACCAATAAATAAAATCTAAGACCTAGACCAGGGGAATCGAACCTACTAAACCAACAATACATCTTAGCAATGTGGGTCTAGCCTATAACATACTTTACTGTAAATTTCCCATATTAACCAATAAATAAAATCTAAGACCTAGACTAGGGGAATCGAACCTACTAACCAACAATACATCTTAGCATTGCGGGTCTAGCCTACAACCATTTGGTATACAAAGTTATTAAAATAATTTTCTTAAAGAACATAGAGTTTCATTTTCACTCTACCATTATTATTATATTACTATTATTACGGTTATTATTATTATTTATTATTTTTAATTGAAGTTTTTTATTTATTCTCTATTTTCAAAAACCAGTCAGTCTCTCGGGACATTACGAGTATCTTAAAAAAATATATATGTATTTAGTAAACACTGTAATTCGAAAATTTGACGACGATGCAATATTTCTCTATTTTCTAAAGGAAAGGAAAGTATTTATTTAATTCATTTTCCTTAATTTGATATATCTATTTCCGTCATCAGATAGCTAAAGAATTTCATTTATTAATAACATCTGTAGTAGGAGCCTCATTATACGCTTACTAAAAATTTTTTTTTTTGAACAGCTTGCAGTAATTTGTTGGTCACATTTTATGCAACAGGGAAACCAAATAATTTGTGCTCATTGACAAAATACTTTTCCTTATATTAGAAAAATTTTTTAATCCCACAATAAAAAAAAAAAAAATCTAGCTTACCCATTCATTAATCCATTCATTGTTACTACAGTTTCCTTTAAAGATGCAAATAAGAAGAGTGGGGATAGAATTGACCGGATGGAAGTAGAATTGCACTAGTTTTTCCTTTTGTTACTAATAATTGATTCTTTTGTTGCAATATTACAATGTTAACAGAATTGCGCGCATATGTATGAAGGAGGAATAGCAATTCGTCTCACATTGACACCATAGCCCTAATCTTTTTTTGGTTTAAAAAAATAAGTATTACAGATGGCTACCCCAGCTATAGATAGCCGCCATGTTTAGTTTCTTGTTTAGACGTGCATTCTTTTTTTAAGACAACAATTAAAGCTAGTAAAATTTTTATTATTTTCATGTATTACATAATTAAGTACCTATAGTTATAAAAAGACAGTTATTACGTCAAATAAGATGGTTTTTTTTCATGTCAAACATTATTTCGTTGCGTTGTAGAAGTTATAAAAAAAAGTCGTAATTTTCTTCTTTTTTTTTAATCAAACAAAATAAAATGCATTTTCTAAGAACTGTTTTATTACTGTTTTATCTAAAGTTAATTATATAGTTGAATGGTTGAGCAATGGTGGTATTATTTGATTAGAAAAATGATGAGTTGATTCGCCAGTATTTCATTTGAATTTGAATTGACAGTTGAACGCTTTGAGCAAAAAGGCTGGAAATCTTGCAAGAATTTGAGTAAAATGATGCTCGCCATTATCTCCCCCCCTCTTTAGTCCCCAAAATGAATTTTTATTTTGTTGGAAAAATCTATCAAACAAAAAAAAAAACCTGAAAAATCCAATTAAGAAGGGTATTTCCCGGCTGAAAGATTTTAATCGCCAAATTACGACGGCCTGGTCCTGTGATGATGCAAAATCTACTAAAGTTTAGAGATAATTTCCACCCGCCTCCTAAAATAAAACGCCAACATACAAGCCAATTTGAAAAATTGTATCTAGGCGGCATTGGCTTCTTCATTAAGTCAGCTTGTTTACTTACGAGGGTCGTTTGAAAAGTCCGTGCAAAAATAAAAACTACTTTTTTTTGGGGTAAACCTTTTTTATTTTTCAACATAGTCTCCTTTTAGGCTTATACACTTCGTCCAACGCTGCTCTAGTTTGTTGATCCCTTCCGAATAATAGGATTTGTCCAAGTCTGAAAAATAGCCATTCGTTTCTGCAATCACCTCCTCGTTTGAATAAAATCTTTTTCCCGCCAGCCATTTCTTCATATTGGGGAACAAATAGTAGTCCGAGGGAGCCAAGTCTGGAGAATAGGGGGGATGTGAAACGAGTTGAAACCCTATTTCCATTAATTTTGCGACCACAACTGCTGAGGTGTGAGCTTCTGCGTTGTCGTGATGGAAAAGGACTTTTTTGTGGGCCAATCGATTTCGTTTTTGGTCAAGCGTGAGCAATCGCGGCACCCATCTTGCGGATAGCTTTGTCATGTCCAAATGTTGATGCAAAATATTATGTACCCGTTCATTCGAGATGCCCACAGCACTAGCAATCTCACGCACCTTCACTCTTCTGTCATCCATCACCATATCATGGATTTTATCAATGATTTCTGGAGTAGTAACCTCAACAGGGCGTCCAGAACGTTCAGCGTCACTTGTGCCCATATGGCCACTCCGAAAATTTTGAAACCACTTATACTTATAAACTGTTCTAATCGAAGGTGCAGAGTCACCATAATGTTTATCAAGCTTCTCTTTAGTCTCCTTAGGCGTTTTGCCTTTCATAAAGTAGTGTTTAATCAACACGAAATTCTTTTTCGTCCATTTTTTGAAAATCACTCGACTTCCTCGATTCAAACGAATGCCAAACACAAAGAAATAGACCGATCTGGCTGAAACTTGGTGTGTGTTCTTCCAAGAGATGCTACTAACTAAACATAACCTCGATACGCGCCAGTGGTGCTATCTCTCTGACTTTGCACGGACTTTTCAAACGACCCTCGTATTTAGCTAAGAAATTGTTTCTATTAAATGGTAATGTTGTCTAAGAGCGGTTATTTATTTATTGTATCTATTTGGAAGATGTTTAACTACCTCTATCAATAAATTTTTTTAGAAATCACATTTTGTTCAGGGAACTTTAAAAAGGGAGATTTCCGGTTTTTAAAAAAATCTGCCCAATCAAATTCGAAAGGGTGAAGTTAAAAAAGTACAGCCTCAAATGATGTCTGTCCCGATTAAGTGAAACAATAATTAATATTTATTAAAAATAAACGGAAATAAGTTTAAGACACTATAAAGTTTAATTTTCTGTATAAAAAGAACAGGTGTAGCCGTAAATATAAATTTAAATTAATATCTAGTTATCCCTGAGTTTTAATTATAAATGCCAGCTAGATTACAATTTGTCGTTAAGTTTAATTAGATAAGGTAATAGGCTAATTTTTACTGCAACATGTGTAAAATTGAATTGCTTTGGTCATTTGTAATTGTCGAGTTAGTTAACACTTCTGTCGTATTCTCATTTAAATACGTTAGAAATTTATTTTTGTGTATTTTACAAATTAAATCCTTCAAATATTAATTTGGAGTATTTATGAATAGATGTATTAAAAGTATTACTAAGGATAGCCTTTATTGTCAATGTCGAATATTAGACACTTAGATATAGTTTAGTGGACATTCGCCCGCTTTTTTTGGCGCAGTTGTCAAATGCAATTTAATTTTTTTTTAGTTTGCTGCCGTGAGCCGCACTTAAAGTGACTTTTTACTGCAACCAATAAAGTTATTTTCTAATAGTTGCATTTTTAATTTGATTCAATTCTGGTTAAGAAAAAGCATTGCACTCGTGGTATTTTCCACTGCAAGTCTAGACTGTTTTTTGGTTCTCCATTCAGTCGTGATGACGCTGGAGTTTCGCAAGGCAATATTACAGGTTCCTCCCTGAACATAATACATTATTTAACTTTTAATTATACTCCTGTTCTTGTCTATGTCGATAAATACTACCTCCTCTCCAGTATCATAGAAATCTGCAGTTCTATTCTAAATAGGCCATCAGACTACAAGAGACAAAATCCCAACCATAACCTTCTTTTTTTCTACGCATCATTCTTCATCCTGCATTCTAAAATCAAATTACTTTATCAGTGGTCCTTTGTTTTCGGCTCTATGTCGATCTCATAAGCGACTTAAGATTGCAGTATCTTAACTGAAGTTCCGAAAACTTTAAAAGATAACGAGACATTAGAGCAACATTCTCTCAACTAAATATTGTCAGTTGTGTAAAGTCCATTTGAGCCCAAAGAAATTGAACTGTGGGCTTCAACCAATTGAATCCAGTTCTTGCAATCGTAAAATAGGTCGCTTCATGCTTAAATTCTTCTTTCTATGTCAATTTTTTGACACTCACTCTTTTCAAGTCAGATTTCAGGTATCTAAAAAATGAAAATCACAATTTTTAATGTTTATATCTTTATTGTTATTCTTTAATGTCTTAACGAAGTATCCGAAGCCGTTTTACTCGATTATTTTCCAATTTTTTGGAAATTCTCGAAAAAAGCACCTTGATTTTTGTATTCTCGTGCAGAATCTATGTGCTTTTTTTCCCCTAACGCTTATTATTCTAGAAATTGACTGTCGGATTATGCTTAAAATTACGAGGTTATTGAGTTATATCTAGCTAGTAATTTAAATTGATTTGTAAACTCATCCAAACGCACCTATCTCTGAAGAATTCGGTCTCTGCAATCTAGAATACTTCGATCCATAGTTAACGCTCCTTTTTATATCACTAACTGGACTTATACATACTGGATCTTAACATGCGAGGGTCGTTTGAAAAGTCCGTGCAAAAATAAAAACTACTTAATTTTTTGGGGTAAACCTTTTTTATTTTTCAACATAGACTCCTTTTAGGCTTATACACTTCGTCCAACGCTGCTCTAGTTTGTTGATCCTTTCCGAATAATAGGATTTGTCCAAGTCTGAAAAATAGCCATTCGTTTCTGCAATCACCTCCTCGTTTGAATAAAATCTTTTTCCCGCCAGCCATTTCTTCATATTGGGGAACAAATAGTAGTCCGAGGGAGCCAAGTCTGGAGAATAGGGGGGATGTGAAACGAGTTGGAACCCTATTTCCATTAATTTTGCGACCACAACTTCTGAGGTGTGAGCTGGTGCGTTGTCGTAATGGAAAAGGACTTTTTTGTGGGCCAATCGTGGGCGTTTTTCTTGCAGCTCGGTTTTCAAACGGTCCAATAACGATGAATAATATGCACCTGTAATAGTTTTACCCTTTTCCAGATAGTCGATGAGGATTATTCCTTGCGAATCCCAAAAGACAGTCGCCATAATCTTTCCGGCCGAAGGAACGATCTTCGCCTTTTTTGGCGCAGATTCCCCCTTGGTAACCCATTGTTTAGATTGTTCTTTGGTCTCAGGAGTGTAGTGATGTATCCATGTTTCATCCACAGTGACGAAACGACGCTTAAAGTGCTGCGGATTCTTCTGGAACAGCTGCAAACCGTCCTTGCAACACTTCACACGATTTCGTTTTTGGTCAAGCGTGAGCAATCGCGGCACCCATCTTGCGGATAGCTTTGTCATGTCCAAATGTTGATGCAAAATATTATGTACCCGTTCATTCGAGATGCCCACAGCACTAGCAATCTCACGCACCTTCACTCTTCTGTCATCCATCACCATATCATGGATTTTATCAATGATTTCTGGAGTAGTAACCTCAACAGGGCGTCCAGAACGTTCAGCGTCACTTGTGCCCATATGGCCACTCCGAAAATTTTGAAACCACTTATAAACTGTTCTAATCGAAGGTGCAGAGTCACCATAATGTTTATCAAGCTTCTCTTTTAGTCATAAAGTAGTGTTTAATCAACACACGAAATTCTTTTTCGTCCATTTTTTGAAAATCACTCGACTTCCTCGTTTCAAACGAATGCCAAACACAAAGAAATAGATCGATCTGGCTGAAACTTGGTGTGTGTTCTTCCAAGAGATGCTACTAACTAAACATAACCTCGATACGCGCCATTAGTGCTATCTCTCTGATTTTGCGCGGACTTTTCAAACGACCCTCGTACGTTTTATCAATCCAAGTCGCCAAAACACGATACAGGTAACTCCATTTTAACCTGTAAATACACGCAAATCCTCTAGCTCAAAATCTCTGCTTCTAGAACTCTTCCCGACAAAGACGTCTTTTAAGACTGAACTCTTGATCCTAGTTTAATGTTTTGGAGTGTTAGCACCGGGTAACTTCACCACTCGTTTGTATCTAATACTGCTCAGGGTTCTTATTGTAAGTTATTGCGCTGATTTTAGCAAATAAAAATAAAAGTCAATTTAAGTTGTAGCCAAATTATATTTTGTTTTAAGTTGACCTTACAATGAGGTATAATAAATTTTGAAGTGATTATAATTACATCTAAGGTTAGGCCTCAAAGTCTATAATATATAAATTAATGCTTTTCTTAGTGAACAGCTATTTTGGGGACGTTTTCTAGGTCTATCTGATTAAATAAGTAAATAAATTACTTTTAACATTGTTCAAAATTATATTTACAATCATTTTAATTATAAAGAAATCAACTTGAAATAAAATGAGGAATAAAAAGCTATTTAAATTGACAGACGGACATATTGCTTGTAAGTTATATTTTTAATAAATAATAAATTGGACGTTTAAACGTTGACAAATTATGATTATGTTTCTTTACGTTATGCACAGCCTTTATAATAATAATAGTAATGACCTTAGAGAAGTGTTAATATAAATTTTGGCTAATATATATTTGTATTTAAATATGTATTTTATTAATTACATTAACTTGATTAGTTCAATTGAATTTTAATGAAGCGAGAGTATAATTAGGTGTAGATGGTTAGTATTACGCGGATTTTAGTACGGTGTTATTGATGACGTGCAGTAGAAAGAGATAGAGATATATGTCTGTTATATTTGTGTAAATAATGTATATTTTTACAACTGTCAGTCTGAGTGTAGTTGGGTGATGTATTATTGGTGTTGGTTTATTTAGTGGCTCACTACCGGTATGGAGCTCATTGCCAAGTCCACTAGCATCAGATCGGGCTCCTCTCCTACTCTCTCTACATACTCTTAGAAAATGACCTTATCTCTTTTAATGTCTACGTAACTATTTCTGGCTGTTTTCCTATAATACTCTGGTTTCTCTGCTCTAGTAATGTAGTATGTAACTTACGCTTTACTCGTAGATATGAGTTAATAGCTCTTTCTTTTATTAATTCATCTACACGCAGATAGTTTAATCAACGTGGACTGGGTCAGCGGAACTGATTTGGCGATTTTTTTAATTTATTTATTTTGTATTTACATTAGCGTGCCATTAATAAATAGGGACTTAAACACGTCATAGTTTTCAACTTCCGCTTTCTTCTTGCTTGTTTCCTAGCCATTGAAGGTACCTGGGCAGAGTGCAGCACGAAAGACGGCCAAAAAAATTAATAAGATTAGGACGAAAAAGATCTTGCGGAATTTAGCGTAGTGGGTTTAGATAAGTCGAAAAAAATGGCAGCCGAGTCTTTACACTCTAAAAGTGGATGGCATCTATAAAGCGTTTAATTCATTTATTTTATTTTTTTGAAAATTTAAGGCGCACAAACATCTAAAGTCTTTAGCGCCAGGTGTCTTCTCAGTTATACTTTCATCTCTGGACGGAATGTTTTAGAGGTTCCTTGAAAAAAAACATAAAAAAAAAACAAAAATCTAAGGATATATCCTGGATTTGAACCCAGGAAGACCTCCAGCTTACAAGCCTGCAGTGCTGCTCAAAACTTCTCTTCCATGCTAAGACTTATTGTGCATTTTCCTGTCGGCTTGAAATATAGTTGCACTTAAAAACCCAGTTAAAAATTAGCTGAACACTATATTTTTACTATTAATACTACCTTTTGCCTCTAACCATACCCAAAACTGTCGAGGCCGAGGGGCTATAAGGATAATTGTAGGCCTATTAACCGGCCACTGCAGGCTCAGAAAACACATGTATCGCATGGGGCTGGCAGATGGCTAGCCTTTGTAGGTTCTGTCAGGAAGAGGAGGAAACGGCACTGCACGTGTTGTGTCAGTGTGAGGGGCTTTTCTGGATAAGGATGTTACTTCTCGGGGAGGAATAACCAACCAAGGCCTGAGAGCTTTACCCACGAGTCGCTCTCCAGGATTATGAGTCTGATTAAACGGACAGGTCTGAAGGGTGAGCTTTAGAGTGAGGGGAGCCACAATAGAACCAAAGGGGTCGCAGTGGCGTAGGCCTTAAGGGCCGCCCTATTAGAATCTAATCTAATCTAACCATGCCAACAATTACCCTCTTCCATAACCATCTTGCTAGAAGTTTTGTGCGCTTAGCGACTGTAGGTTTCACTAATACCAAAAACGGAAAAAATATGCAAAATATTATGACATCCGTTAATAGATTTTTCCGGCAGCTCAAGGAGGAATTCAAGAAAAATTAAGAAATATGTTATATGTTTAGCCGGTATCAAAAACCAGAAAAAAAAAAAAAAAAAATTTTCTTGAGTCGACTGGCTTCTTAAAACATTTTATAAAAATAGGATCTATCCCTCCACGGTTCCTAAGTTAATATTAAGGTAAAAAAAAATTATATTTTATTTAAGGGGTCCCTTAGGCGTTAATTAATAGTAATATTCTGTAGGTGAGGAGTTGGAATATATGAAAAATCTTAGGTTCGTTAGAGATGTAAAATAAGTTGAGTGGGTGTAGCTCGGAGGAACAGATTAGTAAACTGTCGAGAGGGATGGAGCGGTGCACTAGCTCTGCAGTTGGAACAGAAGGCCTCATCTTTGTCAGCTGTAGGGCTTGTCAACGCAATGGTCCGCTCCTAATTAATATTGCAGCGACTATATATACATATATGTTGCGCAGGATAATAGGCTATTTTGGTGCGTGTGATGTTTGTAAATAGCCTATTAATGTTCAGAGCCTATTTTTTTCATCAATTAAGAGCTCTAAAGTGCATAAATTGCCTAAATTGTTTGCAGCAGGTTAATAATGAGTGTTTTGAGTTGGCCGAAATTGAGCTTTTAAAAACCTGGAAATTTTTGCATTGCGTTTCCGCTATAAGTGGAGTGATTGATAGAGTTCCGGTATTTATTATTTCATTCTTCTTCGGCACAACAGACCTGAAAGGTAGCAGGGCCTCCTCAATCAAGGCTCTCCACTGAGCTCCATCAAGAGCACAACCATTTTCCTTAAATCCCCTTCGATCCCCATCTCATTTTTGGCCTACCTCTTAATCTGACGCCTCCGGGGCCTTCCATGTAAAAGGCGTTTAGGAATTCGGTTATCTACCATCCTCTCCGCATGTCCTATCCATCTCAATCTTCCTTTTTTAATGCATTAAACGATGTCTGCTTCTCCATAAAGAGTTAGCAGTTCCAAGTTGGTGCGGATATTTCATTGTTATCTGGTCATTATTAGATAGTGTTGTTTTTTTTTCTTGCACAATAATAGTTCAATATAATGTAACAATGATTTCATATTGTAATATCGATGATTTCACTATGAAAATTGCAATATGCAATTTATAAATAATTTGCCACTATTCATCATTGGAGTTAATGCTTGAATAATAATGCTTTAAGCTGTTAGGATTTTTCTAATTTAAACAGCCATTTTGAAATGATATGCTAATATTGAATCGTAAAAAATTATGGTTTTTGATTCGTAGTTATGAGTGTACAAAATGTGTAACACTATTTTTCTAAGATACTGGTTTTTCCTTCGGAGTTTTGTTTTGCAAAAAGGAGCTATCTTTTCTGAGACGAGACCCCTAATCCATAACTTGGGAGTAATTGAAGACGACTATACGGGAAGAAAGGGTTAAGTCCATTCTATAGATTTTTCAGGAGAACAACTTTAAAGTTTGAAAACGTTACAGTTTCAGTGTTTATTGAAATGTGCTTTTGTAATTTATACAGTGCTTTGAATGGACCATTCTTTAGTATTCCTTAAAAGTATCCAACAAATTGGGAGCCTCTGTGTCTATTTGTCTGTAAGTCTAATTTCCAGTTTCATAGTATAACCCTCGAATCAGATTGTGAAAATAAGAATTTAATGTAATATAGAGATCATATTTCACTAGATAAACTCCATGCATTGCGACAAAATTCTATTTATCTGTCATAAATAACTTTCATAAAACCAGAGGAAAAAAATTAATACAGCTTAGAAATGCACACCTGCAGGACTTCATTCTTTCTGTCCGTGTTTTGGATGTTCTTCGCATCGTTTTCTCAGTGTATACCATATATATTCATCTGGCTATAACTCTGAGACTAAAACCATTACATTCAACTAAGTTGAACCATCTGAAAGTTTGTGTGATGAACTATATAATGATGCCAAAAACTCATTTTTGTCAAAATTTGGACTTAACTTTCCTTCTTTCCGTGAAGTCTTTATTTATTTTATTATTTTATTTTTTTCTACCATTACTTCAAAATAACTATACTTAGTTTTTTTCTGAAATTCCCAAAGCTACATTCCGTAATGGCGCCAGTGTTTTTTAATGGTGTCACCTTCCTGGTATAAGTAGGGTATGAAATAACAGATTTGCAATCAAGGTTCTTGTATTTCACTAGTAAGACATTACTCAGCTGCTATTACTCATAACTATGAAGGTAGACCGGTAGAAAGTGTGTGACGACATGCGGAACTTGCACAACCTTCACCATTACTGATCTACCTAACTACCACACGCTCAAAATTCGGCGATTGTATTAATTAAAATTATGTAAACTAAAATAACAAATTTTTATAGTTAGTAAACCGGAAATCTCCCTCTGAATAGGTGACAGACGAATTCCAATAGCACTTCCTCTCTGGCCCCTGATGACGAATAAATCCCAGAATCTCTGTGAGGTTTTGAGAAGGGTATGTCCTTCTCCCAGAGATGTCTGTAGCTTCCTTAAATTAATAGCATCACAGACAGGAAGTATTGGTATATCCACCGTCTTCTCACAGAATCTGCAAGTACCAATCCTATTTGCAGCCTCTCTGGACCAAACTTTTTCAGTTGCCCTCAGAAACCCATCCATT
This sequence comes from Rhodnius prolixus, assembly GCF_049639745.1. Lineage (NCBI taxonomy): Eukaryota > Metazoa > Arthropoda > Insecta > Hemiptera > Reduviidae > Rhodnius > Rhodnius prolixus. Next base: position 2,699,943 of record NW_027411583.1, on the reverse strand, counting down.
GGCCGAATCTACGTGTTTTTATTCATGATGCGCGCCTCAGTTCTGTTATGGCATAATTCCCCAAACCTGGCTCAAGTATCCCTTTGCTTAATATAAATATTATTATTAATATTACAGTATTATTATTATTTATTTTTTTACATTTTTTTTAGATAACTTTATTATTAAAGCAAAGTTTTTTTCAGAGAGGAGAAAGTGTTTACTGTTAGGTTCCAACGTTTCACATATTTCACTGAAAATCCGAACTACAAACGGTGCTACCAACCCAAAGCCTTTCTTTCAGATAGACTATTCAGATAGGGTTTCATTTGGACTTGGGCATTATTTCTGGGTTTCGTTTGAACTTGGACATTATTTGTTAGGCTTCCCATTTAGCTTGATTTTTTTTTTTTTTATTAATGATTTTAGTGGGATTCTTGGGAAGCTGTGACTTCATGCTTTAATTGGAATTGATTCATATTATCACCGTGAACTTGTACTCAGTAGTAAGTTTTTATGGAGACGTCACGGTAGCCGAGCGGTTATAGGCTGGATCCGCAAAGCTTAAGATGTATTGTTGGTTTAGTCGCAGGAGTCGGCAACCTATTTTAAGTAGAGAGCCATTTCTCCTTAAATAATTTTAATAAATCTTACCAAGAGCCGCAAGGATGATGATGTACAAAATTCTGTAGATCATTTGTATTCGCAAATTATTATTTTATGTTATTCAATAACATTTAAATGTTTTATATATTTATTTTCACATATTGCAAAGTAAATAAACAAATAAATAATAACTAAACCTGTGTTTGAATGAAAATGGCGGCAGTCTTTTATAATTATGTAATGTATTTTAATATAGTTCAATTTCAAACCTATCACATTTAAAATTCTTATTGAAAAAATATCTTTACTTTATTAAATGAAATTTCCATTTGTTTCAATAAAATTGAAATATACAATTTATTTTGGACACGCTAAAGAGCCACAAGATTTAGATAAAAGAGCCGAATGTGGCTCGCGAGCCGCGGGTTGCTAACCCCTGGTTTAGTGGGTTCGATTCCCAGTGTCTAGGCCTTAGATTTTATTTAATGTTTAATATGAGAAATTTATTGAAAAGAATGTTTGTTAGTCGCTTCTCTAGGTGGTAGTTGGACGTAAAGCCTGCAAAAAAAATATAGGCATTTCTTTATCTTTGTACATTATACTCTTACGAGGGTCGTTTGAAAAGTCCGTGCAAAGTCAGAGAGATGGCACCACTGGCGCGTATCGAGGTTGTGTTTAGTTAGTAGCATCTCTTGGAAGAACACACACCAAGTTTCAACCAGATCGGTCTATTTCTTTGTGTTTGGCATTCGTTTGAATCGAGGAAGTCGAGTGATTTTCAAAAAATGGACGAAAAAAAATTTCGTGTGTTGATTAAACACTACTTTATGAAAGGCAAAACGCCTCAGGAGACTAAAGAGAAGCTTGATAAACATTATGGTGACTCTGCACCTTCGATTAGAACAGTTTATAAGTGGTTTCAAAATTTTCGGAGTGGCCATATGGGCACAAGTGACGCTGAACGTTCTGGACGCCCTGTTGAGGTTACTACTCCAGAAATCATTGATAAAATCCATGATATGGTGATGGATGACAGAAGGTGCGTGAGATTGCTAGTGCTGTGGGCATCTCGAATGAACGGGTACATAATATTTTGCATCAACATTTGGACATGACAAAGCTATCCGCAAGATGGGTGCCGCGATTGCTCACGCTTGACCAAAAACGAAATCGATTGGCCCACAAAAAAGTCCTTTTCCATCACGACAACGCAGAAGCTCACACCTCAGCAGTTGTGGTCGCAAAATTAATGGAAATAGGGTTTCAACTCGTTTCACATCCCCCCTATTCTCCAGACTTGGCTCCCTCGGACTACTATTTGTTCCCCAATATGAAGAAATGGCTGGCGGGAAAAAGATTTTATTCAAACGAGGAGGTGATTGCAGAAACGAATGGCTATTTTTCAGACTTGGACCAATCCTATTATTCGGAAGGGATCAACAAACTAGAGCAGCGTTGGACGAAGTGTATTAGCCTAAAAGGAGACTATGTTGAAAAATAAAAAAGGTTTACCCCAAAAAATTAAGTAGTTTTTATTTTTGCACGAACTTTTCAAACGACCCTCGTACTCTCCTGTCGGGACAGTTTAATAGGTTTCGTTCATGACGTAAAATGTGGTAAAAGGAAGTCATGTCGGTGGTCACACCAGATTTTTAACAGAAATTTAAACCTTACCGAATGGGAAATAGTAAAAACTTAAACTTAAATCTAGTTACCAATGAATTTTATTGAACTAGATAAATTTTTAAACCATTTGAATGAATATCATTCAACCATTCATCCATACTATTTTCTTATCACGCCATTGTCTGATAAGACTATCTAATGATTGGTTGATAATAATTATCATTTTTTTAAAAACTCGATTAACTGGATTAGTCTTACTAATTATTATCTGAATTAGATTCCATTTTATTTATCAATTTGAGTATTTCAAGTGTTCTATTACGTTATGGGAGGATTTTATTCTTAAAATTTAGCTAAAAATGACACAATATGGTGAAAGATTTAAAAAAAATGCCAGTAGATTATTAAAATCGTTAAAGATATATGTAATCTATATTAATAATTCAATTTTATTTAGCTGAGGTCATTGGCGCCACGAGTTTCGTTCAGAGCACTGACTGCCTCCGGACTGTGAGCTGTAAAAAGCTCCTGGAAAAAAGAAAATCTAAGGGCCAGCAGCTGGATTCGAACTCGGGATCTCGCGAGTCGAATCCAGTATAGTCTAACGGTTGAGCTAATCCCTTCCCAGTAAATGACTATGATTTTAATTAATTTTTTTTTTTCCGAAACTGTACGACTATGGTTCTCTGTATTGTTATCGTTTGCGGTTTATATCAATTCTGATAATGATTTTATTGACATGAATAAATAAATCTCCATTATTTAGTTATCATCATTTCTGCCAACCTATACGTATCTGATGTGAATATATAATATTAGTCTCTGGAGATCAAGGTTACATTCCTGTCATATGCCAATGATCTGCCCACACATTAAGTTTGGCCAGGTGTTCTTTTAATGTATTATATTTTATTTTTTTGGTTTACCCTCATTGAATATTTGAGAGGTACTCTTTTTTTTAAAAAAAAGGGAATGCCCTATTAATAATTAAAGTTTTTAACGTATAGTACGCGTGTTTCAACTCATTTTGGGGTGGAAAAAAACGGAAATAGGTGGTAATTGAAATTTGTTATTCTGTCAAACTTCCTCTAAAGTTGAGACCGTAATTCGGCAAACGGAAGTAGAATTGTGCTGAATGGTTTCTCAGTCGTTCGACTTCATTGGCAGCCTCCATCCTCATTAAAACTGTAACAGTGCTAAAGTATAAGTTCACTTGGTGGTTAATAAATTGTTCTCAGTTAGTTCTAAAATTATTATTTTTTTTTTAAATTACCTCTTCATCTTCATCTACCTGAATGTTGGCGATCAGCTAGCATGTACCAGGTCTCCGATAGTTCTTAAACTATCCTTAAGTTTCTTAGCCAAGACAATTGCTTCCTTCCCAGACCTCTTTTTCCTTCAGTCTTGCCCTCGACCATTAGTTGTAGACAATTGGTATTTTGGATTTCTTATTAGGTGTCCAAAATAAGAGCGTTTTCCTTTTTCTTTATGCTAAGTAACATTTCTCTGTTCCTTCCGATTCGTCTTAAGATATCCTCTGTTTGTTACTCTGTCGATCCTTGGTACTCTCAGCATCCTTCGGTATGTGCATATTTCGCGAAGCTTTCTAACATATTTATATGGATGATACTTTTAGCGTCCATGTTTCCACCACCGTAAAATAGAACGGACCGTACATAAAACTTAGCGTACCGCCATCTTACATTTAAACTTATCTCTTTGCTACTTAATATTGGGCAGACACAGTAAAGTATAAATATTTGTGGATATATTATTGATGATTGTAATTGTGTGTCAATTGCAAATTGATGTAGTATTTTTAAATCGTTAATGTTACGTTTTAGTAAGTCGGTTAACGTTTAGATTAGTAGTATTTCTTATAAATACATTAATATAACTGTATTTATTTAATTTTTTAAGAAAAAAGTAGATTTATACGTGATGCTTGTTGCTCGTCCGTATTTAATTAAATTGGTCCCTGCTATTCTAACAAGAAAATCAGCATCTTAATGGTTATTAATATACGAGGGTCGTTTGAAAAGTCCGTGCAAAGTCAGAGAGATAGCACCACTGGCGCGTATCGAGGTTGTGTTTAGTTAGTAGCATCTCTTGGAAGAACACCCACCAAGTTTCAGCAAGATCGGTCTATTTCTTTGTGTTTGGCATTCGTTTGAATCGAGGAAGTCGAGTGATTTTCAAAAAATGGACGAAAAAGAATTTCGTGTGTTGATTAAACACTACTTTATGAAAGGCAAAACGCCTCAGGAGACCAAAGAGAAGCTTGATAAACATTATGGTGGCTCTGCACCTTCGATTAGAACAGTTTATAAGTGGTTTCAAAATTTTCGGAGTGGCCATATGGGCACAAGTGACGCTGAACGTTCTGGACGCCCTGTTGAGGTTACTACTCCAGAAATCATTGATAAAATCCATGATATGGTGATGGATGACAGAAGAGTGAAGGTGCGTGACATTTAATTTTTTTTTTAAATAAATAATTTAAATTGCAATTGGCAATCTTGGTAATCGATTAAACGTTCCAACTATCTGCGCATCCAGTCATTGCAGTCTAAAATACTACGAAATATTCTTGACGCTCCATTCTATATTTCTAACCTCACCAGCCACAATGTCCTCAAAATACCTTAGAGTCAAAGATCTGGCGGAAAACTCATTCCTCTGCAGCAGCTCATCCTAACCCTCCTGTTGAGCACCTATCTTCTTCCTCTTTACCTGCTAACCCTCCAAGTAGATTGAAGGGAAGATATCCTTGCGATTTGTGCTCTAATCTTGAGAGCAGTATAATAAGTGTTCAACAATAATGGAGTGACATCAATCGAGTGCCTTATCCACTCAAATAACCCTGACATTGTGACATCATGCACCATATTTTTCTTGTTGCAACAATTGTTGCAGTTCTAAATTTCAATAAAAGATTTTTAAAATATAACTCTATCTGTCTGACAAGAAGCCGTGGAGGGGAGACATCTTTTTTTCTAATTTAGCCATTCCTAGATGATGATGTGCATATATCATAGTTATTTCCTAGTTGTGGGCACTAGTTTAACACTGATGGCTTGATGAGCATGTTGATGATTACTCTGGAATTCATTTAATTGATGAGTAATGAAGAAGGAACTGAATGTATTAACTGAAGGTCTACTACATACATATTTATCTACCCCCTCCTCCGCTTCCTCCATCTCCATTTCTGCAATTAATCCTCATTCATTAACTGCCTTCTTTACCCCCCACTCTTATTAGCGGATGTATAATTTTGAAAAAACAGGAAGGAAAAGAGAAACCTAACCATATGGCTGTGTTCTAAAGTTCACTTTTATTTGCTAGAGCCGTTAGATAGGCCTTGAATTTTTTGAACATAACGGATTTTATTGTGAAGGATATAACGCATTTTCAGCTAGTTGGACAGTTTTTTGTTTATATTCAAATCACCTCCAGTCTTTACTCCTCACTCTTTTTATTATGTTTGATGTATGTTTTATTGACGTTTTCTTGGTTAACTTTATTGTGTCATCAGTGCGTTATTTGCAAAAAAAAAAAATTGATAAAAATGAGGTTAAAATTAATTTAAATAAATTATGTAGTAGATACTTTTGGTTCGTAAGGTTTTTTTTATTCGGTCTCAGGACGGATTACTGACGATAATAAACCCATTCGAAACCTGAAGCCAGGATTGGTACACAAGTTTCGGTGAAGAGAACCCTGAAGCTGATCTCATATTCTAAGAGATCACTTAGAGCAGCGTTTCCCAACCTTTTTGGCTCGCGTACATCATGCTAAATTGTACCACTTCATAAAAATGTTTGTATTTCATGAAATTTGTTATTCCGAGTGTGTTATTTTACTATTAATTATCTTAATTTGTATTTGTATCTGTAACAAAGGAGTTCACTTTATAAACTATGTAAAGTGTAAGATCTCTTAGTTTTAAAACTTTTTTTAAATAATTAAAAATTATGTACATACTTTTCTCTTCAAAATTATTAATTAATTTACAAAGTTCTTCTTTAGGATTATTATTTTTGTGTGCCCAAATCTTCTAAATTAATTTCTTTTAAGCATTCAACCACCTGTAAGTACCAATTAAATTTAATGTTGTTTGGATAGAGCTTACTCATTACAATCAGTCTCTTTAAGCAGATCCATACATATGTAGTTATCATTTAAGTTCTGACAGGTCATAATTCTATTAAATTTTCTTTATCATTTATTGATAATGATGTAGCTTTTCCTAAATTTTCTTTATTGAAGAGATTTGAAATCCAATTATCATTTGTGTTTTCGGATTTTGGGAAATTCTCCATGAAAGACAATTTTAACCTGCTAGATGTGCTATTATATTTTCTCGAATATCTTGAGACAGACTAACCTTATTACTGTACATACTAACAATTTTACTGTATAATATTATTTAATTAAAATAATTTTTATGTAGGTATTATAGGAAAAAACGTTTCTATGATATTTTTTTGCTTTCAATTTTTTTCTAAATTTTTTATGTCCGCTATGACTGATTATATTTCGCGTACCACCAACCAGCAACTCGCGTACCACCTAGAGAGATCAAGTACCCTCTTCCTGTTCACAAACTACAAAAAAAAAAAAAAAAATTCTGGTTTGAATCCCAGAGAAGTTTTGTGAATCATAATGACTCGCAAGGAATGTTAAGAGATGCCCATGCAATAATCCTGTCCAAACAACATTTCGATTCCATCGACCATTCAACAAATTTAACAAGTATAAATAGTATAGGCGTCTATTTTGTGAAATTTCGAAGATCTAGAAATATAACATTTTACCAAGATCTCTTCTTTGACTTGACAATAAAGGGCTTGGGAAATTTAAAGGGAGCTGCTGCAGGATTGTGCTCATCTGCTCTAGATTACAATTTAAAAGTAATACGCAATCTCGTTACCCTTTATAATATTAATAGAATTTAAGTACAAATTCATAGAAAATTTAATTGCGTAATTTAGCGGTAAACGGAAGTCCAGGTGGGTTCGCGAGGGAATTCTCTGTTAAAATAAATTTTTGACGGAATAGTTAATAAAATTAATACATTTATTTACATAATAGCACTTATAAAAAGACATCGCTATCAAGCAGTTCTAGTGCTTTCAGGCACTATAATGAAGTTGCGCAATATTCTTGACGTAAGAACGGATATGATGAAAAATCTGATGTAGGACTAAGGCGTCAAATTGAAATATGGTTTTTCCTCCATTAGAAAGAGATTTTTCCTTTTTCAACAGGCTAATTACTTTTTTATTTGATTAGTATTGTTTAATTACTTATTATACATACTTTCATAAATACGACGCAGTATAATAACAATGCAACAAAATACTTTGTTTACTTAGATATTGACAAATTCTTTTATGTATAGTGTTTTTGTGTGTTAATTTCTCACCTTGTACGGTTGTCGGTCTCGCTGGCCAATTTTTTCTTGCCAATTAATCCATGCACAATCTCTGCTGACGTATTTACCTATTCTGCCAATGAACGTACCAGCTAGATGGGCAGAGATAAAAATAATTTTCCGAAACGTAATTCAGCTTTTCACCATTTTCTAGGGAAATTAGCTTTAATTATTTTATTGTCTTCTTTGCTGGAAAACTTTTTCAGACAAAATTTTTATTTTTTTTCCAGTGGAAGCCCTGAAAATTATTATTATAATTTAGTTTCCAACATCTTTCAAACATTTACGAGCGAAGCTTTTTTTTAGAGCGCTTTCTGGTGTGAGTCAATGAGTTTGTCAGTGAGCTTAAGAAGCTCCTAGGAACGGAAAATTTAAAGTTCGGAAACTGTACTTATGTATTTAATAAAGAATCAGCTTTTGCAATAAAAATTAGTACTACAAAAATTAATGTAATTTTTAACTTTAATGTTTTATTCCGACAAAATTCTTCAATCAAATAAAAATAAGACACACCATAGTTAAAATGTAACATATTCTGCAATCATTCATAAACCGTAGTTGTTGGTGAACCATAATATAAATCTTCCTTTAAATTTTGCTTTTAAAAGTGGTCGGGTCGCAAATAGTTTAAGAAGCTCTGGTGTAGGCGAAAAATGAATAGTTTTCCCGGAGCTTTCTGTCTTTAGTTTTCTTCGATTTTTATGGAAATTAGTTTTCAAAATTCTTTTGAAATTTGTACTTTTTTTTGAGACATCGATAGACGAATATTTTTTGTTGCCTCTCGCTGGAGAGTAAAATTTCATCAAACAAATCGTCTTTTTAACCAGTTAAGCGTGTTTGACGTGTGTACACGTCAGACCAAATCTCTGTTACGGTGCGTTCGACGTGTATACTCGTTGTGAAAAATATAAAATTGCCATTAACTATAAAAACTCGAAATTTTAATAAAATTCAATAAGAACATTATGTAGTGAGATGTTTCCTTTATCTTACCAATGGTAACTGCGGTGTGAGTCAGCCAAATGATAAGTGGTTGGTACATGTTTAGTCTCCGCATTAGAGATTGGGAATTATGCACACAAATAGAAGCTCTCAACCCTTGTGCAATGCCGTTTTTACCTTAGGTAGAGATTCAGGACCTCAGTACGAGCATGATTTCATTTTGCACAGAATTCAAAGCTCTTTTCTTCCTTGTAAAAGCTGCTGCGTCCCTAGTTAACTAGACTAGAGCAATGCATAACGTGAAGCGGTGCAAGATTTTGAATGAGCACAGAATGCTCTGTAATCTGTTAGCCCCAGAAATTGCAGAAAAAGTCGCTTGCAGTGACTATTACGACGTTGTAAACTTTTGGTTGATTTACCCTGCGTTCGACGTGTGTACACGTCATTGTCTGATTTTAATTCCGCACACTGTGGGTTTTTTTAAAACTAAATTCCACTCTTAAATGGTTAATCAGTTTTTAGGCCTTAACTGAAAACCCTTCGTGGCCTTAAGGTTTTGTGGAGTATTTATGAACGTATATTATTGAATATGCAGTTTTATAAACACAGTTTTTTTTTGTTTTAATTGCATTAAATGTTACTTCAAAATAAAACCCTATCTTGAAATTAGTTTACCAGTCTGTCCAGTAAGGTTTAATTGATAGATCTTATTAAATTGAATTAAAAATAATAATAATACTACTACACGAAGTTAATTTAAAATAAATACTGAATCACACCCAACCCCGGTAGGCGCTACAAGCTGGGAATGCTGCTTACCTGGCAATAGATTGAGATCTGTTGGCACTATACTAAAAGGTAACTACGAAATTGGCGCATCAACCTTTCATTGGTTACTGTAATATTTTGGGGCTGGTTTTCCCCTCGAAGCTGTTTCATTTTTCTATTCCAAAAAGACAAGTGTGGATAGTCATTCTGTTTTCTTCCTTTACTGGCAGTTTTTTCGTTATTTTGATATCCAGGGAATTTAAACTTCATCGTACAACAAATCAGAACTCAACTGTAAACTGGAGATCTCCTTTAGCGATGGGTATAACAAGTTCTTCCTTAGATTCAAAGGATTTCAATCAAGTTCTCTATCGGAACCGATTCTTTATTAATTTTTGTTTGGATGCTAAAGAATCTATAAGAAATTATCTTTACACCTCCTTTTAATTTACTGAACGTTCCAAGGTACCATATCAGCTAGGATATATGTTACAGGTATTTCTCTTGTATTATGGATATTGATTTCTAAGAAACAGAATTTTGGGATTACCTTGTACCTGTCAATGTTTAGACATTTTTTTTAATTACTGCAATGTGGGGAAGTAAAAGGGCATGAAAAGTGTTTTTCTTCTAAGTGCATTGAATTTGGAGCAGTTAATAATTTCCATTGTCTCGGGTTTGTATTGAATATGAAAAGAGCCAGATTCAGACTTCTGAACTGAATTGAAAATTAGCTAATTACTTTATTTACCATGGAAGGAAAGCGTTCTTTAGAAATCCATTGGTGAAATGGATGGAGGAATCCATAAAGGGGATATGGAATTGTGTATGCTATGCTTGGGGGGAGGGAATTAAAAGAGTTGGTCCAGGATTCACTAAGCATTATAAACGTTTACTGATGGGAAACTGGTAGTACTTTATTTAAGTTAGAAACCTTGAATTAAGTTCCCATTCTTTTTTTCCCCCTTTGAATCTATACTCTGCAAACTTAGGATATAAATTCCTCCCATTTTTGTTGGGGTAGAATTCGAATCCTGTACCTCCCTTATTGTAGAGCAGCCCAAACACCTCGTTTCCTTTCATTGAAAATTAATTAATTCCAATTAATTTCCCCAAAATACTTCATTTTGCAACAAAATAAAGCAAATCTTTGAAGTGTACTTACTGGGGATACTTTAGAAGTGTAAATTTGTAACAAGGAAGTGTAAAATAGTTTTCCCCCCCATCTGTTCTAGAGTGAGTAGGATGTTAACAACTTGTCAAAAAATTCAAGTGGGATTACTTAAAAAAAAATAAAAAAATAAATAATGCACACCTAAAAATATCCTTGAGACAAGTTTAAATCCTTCATCATTGGCCAAGTGTTTAGCCAAGCCGAATAAATATTACAGTTTTGCCAATATGTAATTGAAATCTTTAGCTTTACTTGGCCACATAGATCCCAGCACTAACCCCACGGCCATATAAATCATATCGCCATAATCAGATGGGAACTATTCCAATAAAATTATACTTTTCTCTTAAATGAAAAGTTATTATTATTTTTCTTTTCTTTATTTATTTTTCCCTTTTTTTTTAAATAAATAATTTATTGGTTGCTGGTTTAAATATAACAAATCATTTTTCTGCAATTCACTTTACTGGCCAAACTTAGATTTGCGGCGTTTATTTTTATGCCCTTCAAAATTTATCTTGTAAACTTTTTTGTGCTCTATTGTAAAGTAAAACCCTGCTCTATTAATACCTGCCATTTGCATAATATATTTTTAATTTCCATTTACACCTGTTTAGGGGAACTGCTGCCAATCCTAAATATTATCATCTGGGCTTGAGAATCTGCAGTGGAATTATGTTTATAGCCATTTATGTCGCTAAAATTCCAAAAATTTCAAGTCAACCGTTTTGATTTTGATTTCGCAGTTTCTAGTTTCTATCGATTTATTTATTTTTTAAGTTCAATTTTTAAATACTTCAAAAAGACAATGATCTACTGAGCTTTTTTTCACCAAACTTCTTATTGTCATCGGACCTCTTCTTTATGAACGCTGAATAATGTTAATCAAAATTAAATTACGCTCAGCACTTGATATTCCAAATTGTCCAATTATCTGTTATAAAGAATTAATTGTTAACATATGAGTCTGTTCTTACGAATCATGAACATAAATGTTGAAAAGATCGTTTTTTATTCAAATCCCTCATACACACATAACCATGTGATAAACACTTTATTATTATCATTAATTATTCGATTGACGTAATTTCCTCTTCGGTTTCCTTTTTTTTTTTCTAATTATAAATTTTCTTTCTGAAGGTTCTTTGAATGATTTTTCCCGTTTTTCTACATTTTTTGATTTTTTCTTTTTTTCAGCCCATAACAAACAATCGTAACTTTTTTTCAGAATTGATAATTATTATTAATTATTATCTGCGGGAAATTTTTCCGTAGATTTTTTGCAACTTTGTGTCTAATTACTTTCTAGTATCATTCTAGATTGTCAATGTCAGTTTAATTGAGGAAATAATTGGTCAATTAAACGTAAAAGTATGCTACGACCACTTTTAGATTTATTACACTGATTTAATATATACGAGGGTCGTTTGAAAAGTCCGTGCAAAGTCAGAGAGATAGCACCACTGGCGCGTATCGAGGTTATGTTTAGTTAGTAGCATCTCTTGGAAGAACACACATCTAGTTTCAGCCATATCGGTCTATTTCTTTGTGTTTGGCATTCGTTTGAATCGAGGAAGTCGAGTGATTTTCAAAAAATGGACGAAAAAGAAGTTCGAGTGTTGATTAAACACTACTTTATGAAAGGCAAAACGCCTCAGGAGACTAAAGAGAAGCTTGATAAACATTATGGTGATTCTGCACCTTCGATTACAACAGTTTATGAGTGGTTTCAAAATTTTCGGAGTGGCCATATGGGCACAAGTGACGCTGAACGTTCTGGACGCCCTGTTGAGGTTACTACTCCAGAAATCAATGATAAAATCCATGATATGGTGATGGATGACAGAAGAGTGATGGTGCGTGAGATTGCTAGTGCTGTGGGCATCTCGAATGAACGGGTACATAATATTTTGCAACAACATTTGGACATTGCAAAGCTATCCGCAAGATGGGTGCCGCGATTGCTCACGCTTGACCAAAAACGAAATCGTGTGAAGTGTTGCAAGGACGGTTTGCAGCTGTTCCAGAAGAATCCGCAGGACTTTAAGCGTCGTTTCGTCACTGTGGATGAAACATGGATACATCACTACACTCCTGAGACCAAAGAACAATCTAAACAATGGGTTACCAAGGGGGAATCTGCGCCAAAAAAAGGCGAAGACCGTTCCTTCGGCCGGAAAGATTATGGCGACTGTCTTTTGGGATTCGCAAGGAATAATCCTCATCGACTATCTGGAAAAGGGTAAAACTATTACAGGTGCATATTATTCATCGTTATTGGACCGTTTGAAAACCGAGCTGCAAGAAAAACGCCCACGATTGGCCCACAAAAAAGTCCTTTTCCATCACGACAACGCACCAGCTCACACCTCAGCAGTTGTGGTCGCAAAATTAATGGAAATAGGGTTCCAACTCGTTTCACATCCCCCCTATTCTCCAGACTTGGCTCCCTCGGACTACTATTTGTTCCCCAATATGAAGAAATGGCTGGCGGGAAAAAGATTTTATTCAAACGAGGAGGTGATTGCAGAAACGAATGGCTATTTTTCAGACTTGGACAAATCCTATTATTCGGAAGGGATCAATAAACTAAGCCAAAAAGGACACTATCTTCAAAAATAAAAAAGGTTTAGCCCAAAAAATTAAGTAGTTTTTATTTTTGCACGGACTTTTCAAACGACCCTCGTATTTAGCTGGTATAAATTAAATCCCAGTCAGCTAGTTTTTTTTATTCATATTAGCGTTTATGTTTAAGTGTCTCAGCGTTTTGGAGTGTTGAACTTAAAATAAATTAGCTGTTTGACTAATTTATGCGTGAAATAGAGCTGATTGGAAGAGATATGGTGCAGCAAGGAGCAAGAGCCATTTTAGAATTCGGAACAATTTCCAAATGACGTAATTCATGAGGAGCTTTATTGAGCTGTACCACCATCCCAGTATCATGATTAGTATCCCAAAGTTTCTGGATGTGCCATATTATTCATTACTAGTTTACAAAAAAAAAGGTAACAATAAGAAGAAGAAGAACATTATCTGAAAATGCCGTTTTTGACCATTTTCAGCAACGTATTTCTCTAAATCTGTTTAATGTGTGTTTTTGCCAAAAAAATTACAGTCATAAAGGAGGATTTGCTCTATATAATAAAGAAAATTTGGGAATTTATAGAAAAAAAAATTGTCAAAGTTGGGTATTTTTCAACGTTACGCTTTTTCATGCAGTTTTTGACGATAAACCTCATTCAACTGTCCTACAGGACAGTTTTAATAATAATAGTTTTTAACCCTAACAACTTCTTTTAGGAGTTGTGCCTGTCAGATACTTGTTTCTGATTAATGAAGTGTTAGATCATGGAATTATCATTGTATTGTTTGGTTTGTTTCAGGTAAGTTGGCAGAAAATTCGCAGTTTGTGGTGGTTTAAGGTATTTGTAACTTAACATCTTTTATAATTATTATTTTCATTGTTACAAAACAGACCCACGGTTAAGAGTAATGTCTTTAAGTCCAACTACTAAATTAGGTGTCGTGGACGGAGGCGACTAGCAAACATAACTTTATTATGAAGCTCTAATATTTAAACATTAAAGAAAATTCAAGACCTAGACACTGGGAATTGAACCCATTAAACCAACAATACATTTTAGCTTTGTGGGTCTTGCCTTTAACAGCTCGGCTACCGTGGCGTCTCCTTTTTCTTTATTATTATTTCTTTTAATTTTTCTCCTGGGTTTTTAGCTACTAATTGGGAAAAGGTTTAAAATAGATCAACAGCAACAATTACTATTGTTGCTATGTTATCAGTTAACTTAGGCGCCACGGTAGCCGAGCGGTTAGAGGCGAGACCTGCAAAGCTAATATATATTGTGGTACTGGGTTCGATTCCCGGTCTTTAGGCCTTGGATTTTATTTAATGGTTAATAAAAGAAATTTACAGTAAAGTATGTTTGCTAGTCGCCTCCGTCCACGACACCTAATTGGTTGTTGGACGTAAAGCCCCGCCTGAAAAAAAAATTTATCAGTTAACTACAAGTCGGTAGTAAGTGTCTGTTGTACTTTACGGAGCTGTTAGGGTTGCTTAAATTCGGTAGTTGAGAAGCTATGCTGTCCTGCTAGACTTCTTAGGGAAGAGACATTCTAGCTTTAAGACATTGTATGATGTCAACTGCCATATTACCCAATTCTTTAGTGGACCTTTATCAGATGCGGAAGCTAGAGCTGTCATGTTCTGGGGCATTACTGTTGACGTTAGGCTCACATGTATCTTTAGAGTTTTCCGGATACATTGTAAGAGAAAATTATAAACTGGATCGGAGACAGGGAAACCGTGAATTCCCTCTATGCCTTAAGGCACAGTAAAGATCAGAAGGAAAGTAGATTGATTGGCTAGTAGATCTAAACAAGGATTTTCACAATTATGTCTCTCCAAGCTCTGCATTAATGGTGCATAGTATTGCAAGCCACACCTTCCTCCACGTGCAGGAAGTGATTCTAATTCTACACCCATTTTCATTCAAGCTGTACACTGATTTCATACTCTTACTATCATCAGGAGTTCTCTTCTGAGTTGTACCCATCAACTAACTGTCACTCCAGCTATAGTCAGTCTTGAGTTCGGCAAAGCTCTGACGTAAGCACAACTATTTTGCCGGAAGTTCCTATCAACTTGCTGGAATTTGTTGGTTATCGTGTCCATGAACTGGGCATCTCATATTATTATTTATTTTTTATTTAACTTACTATCAAAGTGATTTTATAATTCATTGCTAGATAAAGTCTCCCTTTATCTTTCCATGTCTATATATAGTTTTTTGTCCCTTAATTTTTATTTTTAACTGCAAAAAATAAATAAATAATCTAGAGACAACGTATCATGTTTAAGTAAACAAGGTCATCTCTTTTAATTTAAATTCCATTACTATTTATTATAATGGCTGAAGAATCTTCCAACCATCAATATTCTTCATCAAAAATTAGGCTTATTTTTGGTATTTCATCATTCCTCAATTAGGGTACGGTTGTGAAGTTGTGAATGTATTGTACAATTCGGA
Organism: Rhodnius prolixus; assembly: GCF_049639745.1. NCBI lineage: Eukaryota > Metazoa > Arthropoda > Insecta > Hemiptera > Reduviidae > Rhodnius > Rhodnius prolixus. Next base: position 2,684,360 of record NW_027411583.1, on the reverse strand, counting down.
CATTCCTCGTTTTCATTCCATTTTTACCAACGTAAAATATTGGCAGAAAACCAAATAAATTTTTGCATTAATAAATACTTTATAAATGTTCTTTTGTGTGACGAATGTATAGTGTACAGTAATTATGTCCGTTTGTATTTAAGAAACAAATTTTATTTTTCTGCAAAGTGTTGAATAATTTTATGCAGAAACCTTATTAAACAAAGTTGGATTAAAATCCCTTACATTCAGGAGGATTAAAGTAAACAAAATGGAGAGAATCCCAACAGATATATTTTTTTTTTCGTTCAATTACTTTTACATCCTTAAACTGAAAAGATTACCTCATATCTTCTTAAGGTTACCCTCCATATCAGTATCATTAAGCCTATACTTTATGGCAATTATGGTGCCAATTAATGGCATCCGTCAACAATTTATTTAAACATTTAAAGGCTTGGGCACACAGAAAGCGGTCTGTCGCGGCGGGCAACGATCTCCGACCAAGGTCAGGCGGTCTAATTGTAATAGTAAAATAAGTTAATTACCTATTTCTTCAGGCGGGGCTTTACGTCCAACTACCAATTAGGTGTCGTGGACGGAGGCGACTAGCAAACATACCTTACTGTAAATTCCTTTTATTAACCATTAAATAAAATCCTAGGCTTAAGACCAGGGAATCGAACCCAGTACCACTCCCAGGAAGAAGGAGTGACTTGCACAATACTATGCACCGTTAATGCAGTCTAACACCCACTGCGTATGATCCCAGAGCATTGGGAGAGACATAATTGTGAAAATCCTTGTTTAGATCTATAGTCAATCTACTTTCCTTCTGATCTTTACTGTGCCTTAAGGCATAGAGGAAATTCACGGTTTCCCTGACTCCGATCCAGTTTATAATTTTCTCTTACAATGTATCCGGAAAACTCTAAAGATACATGTGAGCCTAACGTCAACAGTAATGCCCCAGAACATGACAGCTCTAGCTTCCGCATCTGATAAAGGTCCACTAAAGAATTGGGTAATATGGCAGTTTACATCATACAATGTCTTAAAGCTAGAATGTCCCTTCCCTAAGAAGTCTAGCAGGACAGCATAGCTTCTCAACTACCGAATTTAAGCAACCCTAACAGCTCCGTAAAATACAACAGACATTTTCTACCGACTTGTAGTTAACTGTAGGCGGGGCTTTACGTCCAACTACCAATTAGGTGTCGTGGACGGAGGCGACTAGCAAACATACCTTACTGTAGATTCCTTTTATTAACCATTAAATAAAATCCTAGGCTTAATACCAGGGAATCGAACCCAGTACCACAATACATACTAGCTTTGTAGGTCTCGCCTCTAACCGCTCGGCTACCGTAGCGCCTGGTCTAATTGTATTACACAATGTTGCAGCAACTCTGTGAAACAGAACGCGATCTACTGCCCGCGGGCTGGTCTTTGTCGCGACGACAAGCGATCTGGTAGTACAAAATTACAGATTTAAACGTGACCTGCCATGCCACCTTTGATCAAAAATGAGTGAAGAAATTGAAATTTTTGCTGCTAAATGTGCGCAAATACAGATTTTTGTTTGATGATTCACAGGGACATTATAAAAATGTTTTTTTAAAAAAACCCTATCTTCATGTGACTCCAGCTCAATACCACTAATGAGCGGTGGTATTCCCCTAATTGTTCTCTCTTCTTATTGATTTTAAGCACCCAACTTTGTCTGCAAAGCTAATAGCAGAAGGAGTTGTTGCTCTTCGTCTGAGCTCATAAAAATTAAAACAAATAACAAAAAAACGCACTGCTACTTCTCAAGAAGAAAGCTACCAAACTGGACCGCTCTAACAAAAGAATCGCGTCCTGTGTGACGTCCCCTATATCGCAGACCGCCGCGACAGAACTTTGGCGCCATTTGTATTTTTAAGACTAAGTCTACTAATTTCCGTTTTCTTCATAGCCATTACTCGTCTACTTTATTCTTGTTGTCAAATCTGCGAGGCCATAAACTTACCTTTGTTAAAAGAAACATTGTGGCAGATCTGTTTTTAGGATCTATATCACAGATTGCCAAACTAACAGATACTCTTCTCACTATTCCGTTGATACAAAACCTTCAATGACCTTCTTAATTGTATTATCCTTGTATTAGTATAGTGCACATATAGTGGTGTAGGTGGGAGGAGAGAGGCTGTGCGCTATATGTGTGTATGAAATAAATGGCCCATGTTACAAGGCCTAGGTCCTACCCGCTTGCCCTTGCTGTCTACATTGTTCTCGGTGCTATTTCTAACCTGTTCAGGTTAGAGCTGGTTTGCAGCTTCACCATCGCCCACCACTATCTACCAACCCAACTATATTCAATATTTTTTTAATTAAACTTGCTGAATGCAACTAGCCTCTCAATTTTCTCCCTTTTCTTTATGTAATTCTATATTTATTTCTACCTCCATTACTAAGAATGGCTTCTATCAATAAAAATCAGTATTCACAGTATAAATATAATGAAAGAATGATTATACATAAAGTACGCTATAACATCTAACTATATTAGAAATTAAAGCTCTTTTAATTGTAAACTTGGAGGTTAAAAGAAGTAGGTTAGGGTGGGTAAGAGGGTGTAGAGAAGGTAATGATGCTGTTATACCAATCAAGAGAGGGGGACAGAAAACGGAAGCTTTCACAAAGTGATTTTCATTTTGGGTTGAAACTTTCTGCCAGCGCCATTTCTCTTTTTTTAATATTTAAAGCTTTTAATTGTAAAATTGTTACCTCTTCAGCCTTAAATCGCGATAGAAGTTTTCATTTTGGTAAAACAGGATTTTTTCAAAGAGGGTGGGAAAAGAAATTATGGCTCCTGGAACGGAGATACCCAGTACGAATCCTGCGTTTAGCTACTTTTTAGATGTTTAAAGGGAAAAAATGCTAACAGTAAAGTATGTGATTCCGTTCCCGGACCTCGACACCTAATTGGTAGTTGGACTTTATTAAACCAGGCCTGAAAAAAAAATAGGCAATTTTTTGAGAGTTAAGGCGCAAACTCTAAGAACCATGGTCCCCAACCATGGCGCCCGCCAGCTGTTTTCTATGTACTACTATGAAATAAAAACAAAAGAAAAGTAAAATGTTTAAAATTTAAGCGAACATTTTTTATTAAAAATTAAAATTAAATTGATAGATTTTGAAATTTTAAGTACTGGAGATTTTGGATCTTAAAAATGACATTTTACTGAAAATCTTATGAAAATACAATAGATGAAAACTTTTGGAACCTGGTTGACACAAAGAAAAAATATAAATAGTTTTCCACTTTTAAAAACTGCAGCATGTAGGATGTAAAATCGTAAAGGGTTCCACATATTTTTGCGAATCATTGCTTTCAACCATGAACATAATAAAATCAAAATACATATCTCGAATTACCGACTTGATGATTGCCTGTCTGCGGACAGGAACCCTGATTATGAGGCATTGGGCCACTGTTGCTCAGTGCCAAAGATCTCATTAACTTTTAATAAAACTTCTTTGGTATTGTATTTTTAGTTTATCATACATTCTACAAGTAAATGTTCAATTAAATATTTTGTTTTGTACATAATTTTATGCTATTAACTTGAAAGTAACTATAAACTTAGCTTTCAAAAATAAATGGTACCTGTTACATTCATCGGCAATTCGGAATATGCTCTTCGGCACTGCAATAAAAGGTTGGTTACCAATAGTGCTGCACGAGACCGAGGCGAGGCGAGACTTTATGCAGTCTCGGTCTCGGTCTCTCAAGTCTCGGTCTCGGTCTCGGTCTCGTCGAGATATCTCGGTCTCGGTTTTTTTTTGAATTTTTGTTTAAGTATTAAAAGTGGTTTGCTATTAATAATCTTTTCAAAAAATGTTATTATTTTCTAATAATTATTTTAATTTATATATTGGTAATGAAAATGTGTGTAAAAATAGACAACTACTTACACTTCAATACATCATATATTACTATTACTGTTATATATCTTCATATAATTTCAAAAAGATGTTAAAAACGCGCCAAATGAAAGACCCAAATAACATATCTGCCAGCTATAACAAGTCGATTCGTGAAATAAAAAATACACCTCCCAACAAACTTACCGCTCCATTAGTTATGGCTGTTAGTGAAGATAAAGAATCTGATGATTCACCTTTTGACGACGACGACGACTGCATCAATATTTTTGCACCATTTGCTCAAAAATCAGCAAATATCACCGAAGCATGGAAAGCAGAAATAATTAATTACACCAAATTAGACCAAGCACCAGTAGACGTTGACATTTTAGAATGGTGGAAAACACTTGAGAATTCCTTCAAAAATTTGTCTAGAATGGTGAAAGATATTTTTAGTATCTGTGCAACTTCAGTGCCATCGGAAAGATTATTTTCGCAAGCTGCGATGATAATGACCAATAGAAGATCTTTAACTTCTGACTCAGTAAAAGCTCTTTTATGTATCAATGCTTGGGCAAAGAATATCTTAAAAACGAAAATGTGTGGCAATATTTTTTAGGTGCATAGATAGTCTTTTTTTTCAAATTCACTAATTCTAAAATTCTAAAATATAATTCAAATAATATCCAAGTACCGAGACCGAGACCGAGACCGAGATTTGTCTCGTTACTCATATAGCACTAGTTACCAATACTCTAGGAACCTAATTAACATGATCGTGTTTCTTGAGGGCGGCCAATTGATGTTTCAAGTGCCATGGTGTTTGGTTACCTCACAAGTTACAAAGTAATTGAAAAAACAATATTACTGTACATATATGTATTTATAAATAGCGTTTGTTTTTGGGAGGTACGGATTGTTACACTTGACACCTCGAAAGATCTACCTACGCTCCCTTTTTGTTGCTAGGCGAGTCCCTAAAACAATCCCTCCAATCCTAGATGACTAATAAATCCCAGTTTCAGAGAGGATTTTAAAATATTTCCGTTTCAAATATTCTAACTTCGTAAAAAAAAAAAAAAAAATCATAGTACTAATCATTTTGCTTAAGTTTCTCCAGGGTTTCATCTTCCTTTGACCTTTAACTTAGTTTTCCCTAAATCTCATTTTCCTGATTAAAAAGGAAAACCACTTTCAATCGCATTGACTCCCCAGTATCCAGTTTTCTGAATCCACAGCAGCGATCTTTCTCTCTCTCTCTCCGACGAAAACGCATTAAGTTAAATTTAAACACATTGTACAGACATTATTTACAAACTAAAAATTAGGCGCATTTTTTTGGTTCTCTTTTGTTTTAAGTAATTATTCTATAACCATGTTTCGTAATAATTCTAAAAATAAAATCACTTAAAGAGTGGAGCTGATTTCTCCCACTGACTTGTTTTCTTATGATGAACACAACAGTCAAGGACGCCAAATAACAGAATGTATTTAAAAGCTGTTACTATACTCATCTATTTAGACACATAGTCACGTTTGATTTTATATTTATTTGTAGTAGTCAATACGTAATATATTAGTATTTTGAGATTAATACTATGTGTAAATCTACATAAAATTTTGAACCAAATAACACCTTCATTCACGAAAATAGGTTCATGGGACGATTATTTTAAATGATTGCAAAACTTCCCCTTAGTTGGTGTAAGAGCAGAGAAGTCGCTTTAACGTTACGTAGAGGAGCCCTAACCGCTTTCATCCTGCCAAATTTTTCACGAAATCGGGCAAAGATTTACTGAGTTATTAGCAATAATAAATTTAGAGGGGGCCTTACATAAAGGGGGCTAACTCCACTTCCATTCGATGTACAGCGTCGAGACCCCCAAAAGGCGCATCTACATAAAATTACGAATCGAATGACATCTCATTCGTGAAAATCGGTCCACGGGTTTAGGCGCTACGCAGTTTACAAAAAAAGATTACGATAAGGACATTTTTTGAAAATGCCGTTTACCGCTCATTTTCGGCAACTTTTTTTTTCAAAATCTAATTGAGCTGGGTTGTTGCAAAAAAAATTACAGTTATAAAGGAGGGTTTGCCCTATATTTTAAAGAAAATTTGGGAATTTTATCTTATATAGTAAATGAGAAAAAAATTGTCAAAGTTGGGTGTTTTTCAACGTTACGTTTTTTCCTGCAGTTTTTGACGATTAAAACGACAGTTTTAATACTAAATATCTGTTGTATTACATGCTAGATGTTGCATTCAGCACGTAAATTAATTAAAAATAAAAATGATTTAAGAAATAAGAATTTCGTGGGTAACTAGTATAGTTGTTTACTGACGTTTGTGGTTTATGTCTTTGTGGTTAATGAAATATGGCTGGCTAGCTAGATTGTTGTTAACATTATGATGGAATGCTGTCTGGAAATTTCTGCCTAGTTGTAGTTACACTTAGTGCAGTTGATGCATTTAGTTTAACTTTACTATCTGAGAATAGAATTCACAACGGTCTTGTCCATTTTTGGTAATTAGCCTTCTACGGTGATACCACAGTGTGCGGATAATTTTTACTTCTTCTTTTTTGTTTCTAGCAATTTTAAATCGATTAAACGATTGCCTTGTTTGTTCGATAATTGCATGAGCACACGCAAGTTAATTGAATTAAACCATGAAAATTGCCTTAATCATAGTTTTTGAAAAGTGACTTGATTCGAATTGTTTTATCGATTAATTGATTAAATCTCGATTCGATTGATAATCTGATGGTTTTGTACAAACACGCTGCGTTTAATTAAAGCCTCTAACCAACAGACATTATTGGTGGGGGAGTCATTCTAATCTGATCCTAAGTCGTTTTCCAATATTGCATGTTTATTTTTGGAATTATTCTGCAAAACCATCCGCTTGAGTAAACCTTTTGCTTTGATTGTCGTTTCGATTCTAGCGTGTAATAGTAGGACCGGCAAAAGTCGATCCACAAACTCGATTCTCTTCAAAACAGTCCGAACATTGTTGCGAAATTGATCAACATTAAACTCACCTTGTACATATTTATTTATTTAATTATTTACATATGTGTAACTACGGACTAGTTTCTCTCCCTTAAATTCTCCTCATTCTCCCAATTTTTGATTCTTATTTATTTCTAACCAACTTTCAACCCACGAAATAGCAGTATGAAGCAATTATTTTACCTTTCGATTCAAAATATGGTTGGATCCGCATTGCTGGATAATATCTTGTATTTTATCCGTCCTAGCACATCTGTCAATTGAATTCCTGTTGAGTTTTGGACTGTAATCCATTGATGCAGACAAATAAACCAGTTTGGTGTAGAGATTTCGACTTCTCTCATGATACCGCATTGCACTCACTATACTTGCTGACTGAATGAAAGGAGGTTGCATGTGATTGATTGAGTTATCCAAACGGTAGTTTCACGATATCTTTTAAACCAATAAAGCTGCTTCTCAACAATATATTTAGCAACAAGTTTAGGCAGTCTACTATCCGGCATGTTAAAAACATTAAAAATATAATTAAAGTGCAATTTGAAAGTATGTGCTGATCATGGAGGTAATCAAGTTCATTATAAATGAATGCTGATGAAACAAACATCAGCAATCTAAACAATCTTTTAACAAAAGCTTCTCCATATAGTGTTCTCTCGTTACAGAGAACACTGTCTATTACTGGACAGCAAGCTCCTAGAAAGAGAAAAATCTAAGCGAATCAGCAGCTGGATTCGAACCTGGCATCTCCATTAACCCACTCATCTAATAATGTCTTAAAATTATAAAGTTGCATTCAAAATATACATAACTTGCAACATTTAAATCCTAAATCATTAATTCCTAAAAGCCATCAGCTTTAGCTTTATGCATTTGCTGTGATTTCCTTGGTAACTTGCAGATTTTGTAGATCAGTTCTTTCATGGTTATCCTCTACAGTTCACAGCTCGTTATCACTTGGTTCTTCATCTGTTATCGGCTGTTTAAATTTAAAAAAAAATCGCCTAGCAATTAATACAATACAATACAATACAATATATTTATTGCTTATAAAGGTTACAAGACCCTTTAGCAAGGAGTTTGCGTTCGACATTTTTTTTTTTTTTAACAGAAAAATTTGTAAATTAAATAACACTTTACTATACAAGAAGAAAAAAACAGAAATAAGTACCTGTAACATTTAAAATTATAAAAAACAAAAATAAAAAGCCAAGCTACTGAGATACAAAATCTAAAATAAAACAAAGTAAACATGAATATAACTACAATATAACTATAAATATAACTGAAATGAAGACTTTAACAGATATTAAACAACCAAATAAATATTACTGGCCAAGCAAACCATGAGATACATATTATTATTCCAATTGAAATTCAACAAATTTATTCATTCTGTTCATTAACTAATAATATTAGCTATTCATTAATAATAAAAGAGCGCAACTTAAAAGCTCCGATAGTGTAGTAATATAAATCATTAATTTTCATCAAATTATCTATGGTAAGAAGTTCGGACAGTCCACAATTGGTACCCTCTATGTATTTATCTATGTAATGTTTTCTGAGCGAGCTGTAAATAGGACAATGCAAGTAAAAGTGATTCAAATCCTCTTCTTTCTTCATATTGCAGATTGTACATAAATTTAGATAATCCAGGTGGTATTTATTTCCTTTATGTAGAATATATAAATTACTATTGCCGGCTAATCTGATCTGTGCTATTGTTCTAGTTTTATGGATTGAGTTTCTACAAGTTATGTAATTTTCACCTAAACCTAAAGTGCTAATTTTTCTGAAAACGGAACTAAAAGAAGAATTAATACACCTATCGATACTCAAACTGAGACAATGATTTTTTAGTGTTTCTAAAATAATATGCTTATTCTTAATCAGATCTGAATCACGTTCAATCTGAGTACTAACATCGATGCCAATAAGAGAAAACTGATTTGAGATTTGAGAGTACCAATTGTATTCCTCCGAACCACTTTCATGCATCTGTTTCAGTCGCATAAGACAAATTTTTGGGTATCTAGAATCAGGCATTTTAAGGATAGTAGACAAATAGTTAATAATTCTTGAAAATATGTTAACAATTAATGGTACACTTCCAGTTTCTATCATTACGAGGTAATTAGGGGTATTGTACGGTAGTAGGAGAAGTCGTTTTAAGTACATGGTCAATACTTTCTCAACTTGTGGAAGGTACCTCAGTGACCAGATTTCTGAACCATACAATGCAGTTGCACCTACTATAGAATTAAATAATTTTAATTTTGAATCCCAGCTATTTGATTTACCTGATATTAGTATTTTATTGATAACAGAAGTTGCACTGAGACCTCTGTTTGTTAACTGCTTAGCAGCTATTGCGAATTTTCCGGTCGAACTGAATGGAATACCCAGGTATGTGAACTGGTTTACATACTCAATTACGCTTCCTTCATAATAGACGGGCAAGATTCTTTTCATTTTAGGAGAGCGTCGAAATACTATTATTTTTGTTTTATCAGCGTTCAACTCTAACGAATTGATTCTGCAATATTCTGAAACACAGTTCAATTTCTGATTTGCGTCACTTCGCGAATCTGCAAATAAAACTATATCGTCCGCGAAAGAGAGGCTGAGAATATCGATATTTTCTTCTATTTTTATTCCTATTAGATTACGTGACCTTATAAAATTTTCAAAATCCGATATGAAAAGACAAAATAATAGTGGCGACAGAGATTCGCCCTGAAGCACGCCTTGGGTGACCTGTACTTTCCAGTCAGATATTTGGTTGTTTAATATTAGTTTTAAGTTTGCTTGTTCGTAGAGATTACTCAACAGTCTAATTATTTTGGCGCTAACCCCTAGTGAATATAATTTCTGCCATAGATAGTCATGTTTAATTGAGTCAAATGCTTTACGGAAGTCTATGAATATGGCATATAAGTAATTATGTTTTAGATGCGAATGAATGCTTACAGTAGTGTTTAACACAAATAAGTTATCAATACAAGAGCGTCCCCGCCTGAAACCCGATTGCCCTTCTGGAAGTAGATTATTAGATTCCACCCAGTTCATTAGTCTTGTAGCAATTAAAGAAGTGAATAACTTAGTCACCGTATTTATTAAGGAAATTCCCCTGTAATTTTCTGGGACATTTTTACAACCTTTTTTAAATAACAACAACATCAACGTGTCTGACCATTCCTTCGGAACAATTTCAGTGCTGTATATTACATTGAACATGTTTAACAAATAATGTTCCCATTCCGGTGGTAGATTTTTATAAATTTCATAAGGGATGCCATCAGGGCCAGGGGTTTTGTTAATTTTACATTTATTTAAAACATATTGAAATTCTTCTGATGAAAAATCACCATCTAAATATGGATCAGTGACACTATAGAACTTGTTTTTTATAGGAATATTTGCCATATAAAAGGAAGATAGAACATTATACCATGTGTCTACGCTAATTTCGTTTGTTTGGCACTTAGTTGGCCTTAATTTTCTTACTGTAAACCAAAATTGCTGAGAATTTTTAACATTTGCCAGATCATTAGTAATTTCGTTTTCAAATGATTTTTTCGCTTTGGTAATTTGAGCTCTGTACTTATTTCTAATTGTAATATATTCAAGCAAGGTTTCAGAGGAGTAATTTAATTTTCTACATTTCTTTAAAGATATTCGGGTTTCATACTTTAGTTTTTTGCAATCTTGATCAAACCATTTAGCGTTATAATTTACTCTAGACCGAGGTACAAAGTTTCTGGTTTGCCTCATATTGCAAGCCTCTACAGAACTATAAATGGTACTTACAATGTTATTATAGAGAAGTTCACTATTGTCACTATTATAATATATATTACGGTTTTCACTCATATATTTTTGGAACTCTTGCAACTGATACTGATTCCATTTAATTGATTTAATAATGTTACTTTTATTCGCACAATACTCATCACTATTATTATTTCTATTTCTTTTACTACCACTATAATTGGCTATTTTATTGTACAGAATCATATGTAATTGGCAAGGTTCCTAGCAATTAATACTGATTGAAAAAAATATAATAATTGCATTATCTATTTGGTCTAGGGGTCTTGAACTATCCAGTTTCTAGTTTTCATTAGCAAATTGATGGTGTCTAGAACTAAATTAGCCATATTTGTTCGGCTAATTAATGAAGAGGTTTTCATCACTGTTATCTAGTAATGTGTTTTTTTGTCATTTTCAATGAATGCTATCGCAAATAGTGTTTATTAATAGATTTAGTCATGTTATATAGTCCATATCCCTGTAGGAGATACCAAATTTACCCCAGAAACTTACAGTTTTTAGCGGAAATATTGATTGCAAGTACACTAAAAAATTAATTTGATGTTTTTAAGTCAAGAATCCTTGCTGTAAAAGTTCATTTGAATGCAATATGCGGCTAGATTACCTGTACGAGGGTCGTTTGAAAAGTCCGTGCAAAAATAAAAACTACTTAATTTTTAGGGGGTAAACCTTTTTTATTTTTCAACATAGTCTCCTTTTAGGCTTATACACTTCGTCCAACGCTGTTCTAGTTTGTTGATCCCTTCCGAATAATAGGATTTGTCCAAGTCTGAAAAATAGCCATTCGTTTCTGCAATCACCTCCTCGTTTGAATAAAATCTTTTTCCCGCCAGCCATTTCTTCATATTGGGGAACAAATAGTAGTCCGAGGGAGCCAAGTCTGGAGAATAGGGGGGATGTGAAACGAGTTGGAACCCTATTTCCATTAATTTTGCGACCACAACTGCTGAGGTGTGAGCTGGCGCGTTGTCGTGATGGAAAAGGACTTTTTTGTGGGCCAATCGTGGGCGTTTTTCTTGCAGCTCGGTTTTCAAACGGTCCAATAACGATGAATAATATGCACCTGTAATAGTTTTACCCTTTTCCAGATAGTTGATGAGGATTATTCCTTGCGAATCCCAAAAGACAGTCGCCATAATCTTTCCGGCCGAAGGAACGGTCTTCGCCTTTTTTGGCGCAGATTCCCCCTTGGTCTCAGGGGTGTAGTGATGTATCCATGTTTCATCCACAGTGACGAAACGACGCTTAAAGTCCTGCGGATTCTTCTGGAACAGCTGCAAACCGTCCTTGCAACACTTCACACGATTTCGTTTTTGGTCAAGCGTGAGCAATCGCGGCACCCATCTTGCGGATAGCTTTGTCATGTCCAAATGTTGATGCAAAATATTATGTACCCGTTCATTCGAGATGCCCACAGCACTAGCAATCTCACGCATCTTCACTCTTCTGTCATCCATCACCATATCATGGATTTTATCAATCATTTCTGGAGTAGTAACCTCAACAGGGCGTCCAGAACGTTCAGCGTCACTTGTGCTCATATGGCCACTCCGAAAATTTTGAAACCACTTATAAACTGTTCTAATCGAAGGTGCAGAGTCACCATAATGTTTATCAAGCTTCTCTTTAGTCTCCTTAGACGTTTTGCCTTTCATAAAGTAGTGTTTAATCAACACACGAAATTCTTTTTCGTCCATTTTTTGAAAATCACTCGACTTCCTCGATTCAAACGAATGCCAAACACAAAGAAATAGACCGATCTGGCTGAAACTTGGTGTGTGTTCTTCCAAGAGATGCTACTAACTAAACATAACCTCGATACGCGCCAGTGGTGCTATCTCTCTGACTTTGCACGGACTTTTCAAACGACCCTCGTATAACATTAGTGGGATTAAATATTTAAATTCCAAATTTTTGAGATTAAAATGGGGTAAACGGAAGTGCTATTTTACTGGATAAGTTCTCTATCTTATTAGCGATTTTTCCGGCAAAAGAATTTTTTTTTTTAACCATCTCCCAAATTGCGGTAACTGAGTAATTCTTGGTAAGTATTTTTTTATTTTTTGAATATTATTTGTAGTCAGTGAAGCTAAGAAAGCTATATTACGCTGTAGTTATTGCATCATAGTTGCCAGCTAACTAACTTTGCTGAAAAACTAGGCTAGAGCAATAAAAATAGTTAATGATGCTGAACTAATATTAATTCAACTTCGTCTTATTCTTTATCCAATTTTTTATTACCTTCTTTAGTTTTATATACCCATTATATCAACTCATAGTAATGCCTTTGTTTTAAACGTATATACGTAGGGTTTTTATCTATTTCACCTTCACCAGATAATGTGTATATGAATGGAGAGGTTAGAATTATTGTAGTTCATTTGTCTTTATTTTCATATTAATTAAACTAAAGAAAAAATAACTTTTTCCGAGATATCGATCAGCAGAAATTGCCTGATTGATTATTTTTTCGATGGCTAAACATTGTTGCAAAACCAATTATTGAATTTAAAATAAACAGTATTATTTCAAAAAATTGTTGTTGATAGGAGGTGTGGCTATTAAGTAACGAGACTGATGCTGCTTCAGAAGAACTATGCATGCGCCAAATCCTAACGACCGAACAGCTGCGCAGCGTAAAGCCTTCTCTTTCGATTGCTGCGTCTCTCTCGTATTTGTGGAGAAATCTGTCTGACCGGAAACGTCGTTTTGTGTAAGAGGTGTTAGTTTCGTTTTGCCGAAAACATGATACTATACTTGTATAGTAGAGCAACGAATTGTCGTGAAATTTCACATCAAAACTTGGTAAAACCGCTACTGAAACTTATCTTTTATTAAAAGAAGTTTATGACGATGAATATTAATCACGCGCGCGAGTTTTTGAGTGGTTCAAGCGTTTCAAAGATGGGCGAGAAGACTTCCACGTTCAAAACGGATGAAAATATCGATTATAATTGTCCAAAATTACTACCGTAAGTAACCGTTTGCTCAACTCCGTGAAAGAGTAAGGAAAAAAAACTACCCGATTTGTAGAAGAACAAGTCACGGGGTTCTCCATCAAGACAACCCGCCGGGCTCACACTGTATTGTCTGTAAAGAACAGTTTCTAGCCAAGTACAACATCCCAGTTTTTTTAGGCCATCCGCCTTATTCGCCTGATCTGGCCCCAGGTGACTTCTATCTGTTCCCCTAAGTCAAATCTGCATTAAAAGGAACACGATTTCAGTCCGTTGAAGCTGTGAAAGAAAAAGCGGCAAGCGTCGTGCAGGAGTTGATAGAAAAAGACTTCCAGCACTGTTTTGAACAATGTTAAATTCGCATGGAGCGTTGTAGGGATAGGGGATAGGGGATAGGGGTTTAAATTTAAAATAAAACGTTTTACAGCAATAGTCTGGTTATTTAATAGCCACATCTCTTACTGATTAATATCTTGCCTTGATTATATTTTCATTCAGTTCTAATTTTTTTTTGGCGGAGAAAAATAAACACTTGAAATTATGTGAATTTGAAAAAAAGTTAATTTAATGTTGAAAATTTAAGGGGTAATTCTTCTTCCATGAACTTGCGTTTTTTTAAATGTAAGATTTCAATTCTGATTCTGTCTGGTACCAATTACAATTTCACTTCTCACAATTTGCTAAAAAAATAAAGTAAAATAAATGAGCAGTGCAGTATAATAGATTTTGAAAGTATATATTCTGTTAACATCTTGTACGACTGGTTTTTTTCTTCCAATCATTGGCTGATCACTTGAATTCACAAAATTGGAAAGCAATGAACCAGCTGGTCAACTTGGTTAATTAAAGGAGACGTATTTGGATTCTTGGCACAACTTTCATCAAATGCCTGCATGATCATTGCTTACTATGATTGGTATTTTAATGAAATCAATTCAATTATTTCTTTTTTATGATTGCAACTGATGAATTAGACAGTGCTGCGTTCAATGCTTCTAGGGTATTTTTTCCCCCCAAGATGAAATAGTTCTTTATTTTTGTAATGAGATTTGAATTCAGTGATCGCGTATATATTTTATAATCCATCCAAGTTTTTAATTCATCATCAGTCATTGAGGCTACATTGATTTTTCTGAATTTCCATCTACCAACTTCCAACCAGGGATCATCACGTTGGAATCCTGTATTCTGTAACCACTCAGCCAATCCCTTCCTATCGAATAATAATAATAAAGGTAGATAGATAAATTTCAGTATTTTATGTAAATTTACATATTACAGGGGTTCCGAAGTGTACAATAATTTTAAATAACCACTTGTTGCAAAGTAATAAAATAAATTAAAGAAAATTAAAGATTTCTGTGTAAACCAAAAAATAATAATAATCATACAGATGTAAATTAAACATTTTAGCTACAATAAATTCTATTTCTTATTCGTGTCTTACAAATGATCTTAGTTTTAAAGATTCTATAACATAATGGTAGATCTTATTTAGGCGATCATATGTGTTTACTTTTAGAATATTTATTAATGAGGGCTCTTTTTGGTGAAACTGTCCCAGGTAGTGTCTTCTCAGCGGTGAATACAGCGGACAGACAAAGTAAAATTGCTCCAGGGTTTCATTTCTATTTAGATTGCACACTGTGCAGATTGAGTTGGTGTCTATCTATTGCAATAACCATTTTCTAGACCTGATTCTCAATGCCTTGCAACTCGATACACGAATCTGGCAGACCACTCTTGAGTTTGTCTAAAGCGCAAGTAATAATAAATATATTCCTCATTAAGATCCAATAAACTGATATCTCTATACAAGCGACTATAGCCAGAATGAACAGCCCCTATCGAAATAATAATATATTCTATAAATACCACATTAGTCTGTTCAGTGCTCTGAAATCTTAACTTCTTTGGTTAACCTCTAAAAAACCTGTTTACTGAATTCTACAGCAAGAATAACCTTGCTGCAGTTTTAGCTCTTTTAAATTTAAAAAACTAATGAACTTTGAATGTACTTGAGGTACAAGGGAAGAAAGATTGAGGTGGGAATTGAATTTTTGGGAGTAACGGAATCTTTACCGCGTGTAAACAGCCGTGCGATTATCAAGGACAATGCCAGGCTCTCCATTATTAACAAAAAGTAATCTGTGAAATTAGCGATCAACCAACCTTGGGTTGATAAATTCTCTTTAAGCAGGCTACAAACTGATGATATTTATTTTTTTCTTTTGAAATTCAAATTTCCTGAGCTCATTTGCCTTGTTTTCAAGTATTTTTAAATTTAGATAGTTATAATTATGGGTAATGAAAGTATTAAAAATTGTAAATGCCAATTTTTGAAAACCAAAATTCATCCTTCTCATTTCTCTGGTCATTCTAATCCAAAAAAAATCCATCAGCTCTCTCATTCTCAGCAATCCTATTCGGCGTTAGAAGCGGTGCTGGCCGCGCGATTTCCTTGGCGATGGAGAAACAGTAATTAAACGTTACTTTTTGAGAAGTTGACGTCACGATAGTCGAACGGTTATAGGCTAGACCCGCAAAGCTGAGATGTATTGCGGTACTAGTATAGCCCTTGGATTTTATTTAATGGTTAATATGAGAAATTTATAGTAAAGTATGTTTGTTAGTCGCCTCTGTCGTCTTCACCTAGTTCTCTACTGTGCCACGCCTCTTTGTCAACTGATTTACTTGTTGCTGATTTACTTCATGGATCTGCAGTTGTAAATTTCAAATAACTAAACAGGGAACGATTTCGTAAAGGCGAACTTTCAATTCCTAAAGAGCACAATAAATGTGTCAAAACTTTAGCATAACTTGTACAGTTTCTAGACTGAATCCTCGCTTCTTATAAATCCAAAATGTTCTCCGATTTAACTGACACGATTCAGGAATTTTTATCTAAGAATGCATCTATTAAATCTATTTTTATTGAAATTTGATTCCCCCCCCCCAATAAAAATTGATCAATATTTTGTAAGCGATAACAATATAAATATTGAGAATGCCAAGTATTTCTATCTGGGACTGGTGTACTTTTTAATTACAGTTTTAATAATAATATTAAAACAGTATTGATATTGATAACAGTTGATAAAATACAGTTAATAAGTTATTTTTAGAGACTCGTTAAAGTGATCAATTACAGTTATAAATATTCTGTATTATATTTTATACAACAAAAGAAAAAAAGAGAAGTGTAATTCCTCTTATATTGTTCATATATAATCATAAATTATGAATAAAATGTGTTTTTTTAATTACTTTTTTTATTAGATACTATTATACAAATAATTTAACTATTATTGATGACCTTTTTCTGTGGCAAGTTTATCTGTTCCTTAGTATTTGAAGGCTTTTATCTTAGAAAATTTAATGTTTAAACAGGTTAGTTGTACTAGTAATCTTGGTTGGTCTGTCCGTCGCCTCGTTTCTCCTTCTTTTATCTATATTTTATTACTTATGCACCATATACACTGTATATATTGATAAAAAGTGAGCCAATGAGAGCCCCCAAGACTCTTAGGCATACTGAATAATTTACATGCATCTAAAGCTAAATGCCTTTACTTAGTTATCTACATTAAATGATTCTCTTAATTTTCAAATAATTCTAAGTTTGCATTAAGCTGGTCATATCAGTATACTTTGTAGCATTTATTTGATTTTCTTATAACAACCTTCGGAGGCGGTAGAATAATTGGCGCAGAACGGCATAATTCTTACCAAAATTAATTGACAAATTTTTCTGAGAGCTGGAAAATGTGACGTTATGTGGTTATTAGAATGAGAGGAATGTAATTATCACCACTTTGTTCTGTAATATTTATTTTTTAACTGGAATCTATTAACTATAGAACCTAAATTTGAGAATTTAATTCAGTTTTATTATTTAAATTGCTGTAGACTAGAATATGGAATATATATTCGCGGGAGAATATCCAAACGACCCGTAGTCATTGGCTCAAAGCATCGACGTAAACTCAATACTTACAGAAAGTTCTCAATGCCTTATGTGATGCTCCTCGTTGCCATATCCACGGCAAGTGCAAAGCACCTAGTGGGGGGGATCTTCTCCTCTGTCGTCAAAGCAAAGCCTACAATGACTACCATTCAACCTGCTACCATCTTTAAAGTTATTCAGACTGAGCCATCCGGCTCTGAATGTTGGCGAATGAGCTTGAAGAAATTATTTCTCTTCTTCAAAATCCTAAAACTTCTCAAGACTGATTTCAACATAGTTCTATTCACGCAGCAGAACCTTTCGAACCCTATGAAAGATTTAAAAATAACTTGCGTGCTCAGGTACACAGTTTAAAGTGAGCGATTCATACTTGGCTTCATGAAACATGTAACTTCTCAAGAACTTAAGCTCTGATGGCGAACCTATGACCCGCGGGTCAGACACTGACCCGCGCAAGCTTTTTCACTGACCCACAATTTCTAGGCAACCATTTGTTGGTTTATGCGGGTTGATTTAGATTTTCTAATTGTGTGGATAATTTATATTTTATCTGTATTTTTTTCAATCACGCATTGACACAAAAGCAATTTAAATGCTATCTATAACTTTAGTTTTTAGTATTTGAAATTAAGCGAAAGTGTTTACAAAATATCAAATAAAATGTATAATTTTACTCATATTTTGTTTGTTAAAAAAATCGACAACCCAAAGCAAATAACCATATTTAGATTTTTTTTCAGATAAAACACACTTTTGTAAGGTTTTGTTCAGTTATGTTTGTAAAAAAAGACTTCCATAGCACTTGTTTCGTCCCTTTTTACCCCGTTAAGCCAACTGAATTTTAAAGATGTTTAGTTTTGAAAATATTCAATTTAAAATTTGTAAACTTAACTCTAGTGCAAATGGGCATTAGTGACCCAAGAGCTAGTACTAAAAAAATGAACAAAATTTGGCCCACGTCTCAAAAAGGTTCGCCATCCCAGCTCTAGCATTACCTCTAGTTGGTAGTTGTGCTGCAAAGATAGTATAATTGCAATAAAAAATACTTGCTGAGGCCATTGCGCATCTACTTATTTTGATGGCCTAGGCTACGATCAGGAAAATATATTCTTCAAATTGCATTTCATTTGAAACAAGATTTGTATTTAGAATGAAGTATCAAATTAGATGAAGGTGAATCAGCTGACGAACAGCTCTAATTTCGATTTTATCTTTTGCTTTCTTTGTTTCATTGTTATCAACAGATTTTCCCAAAAAATGATCTCTCGCATGGTCTAATGAGTGCAAAATTCTCATCTTTGTTGCAAGAGTGGTAGCAAGTTTCAACAATGGGAGGGGAACTTTGTTGTGAGTTTGGCTCCTCCCCCCTGCGACTTACCGGAAAGATGTGCTAAGTTTGGCTAAGCAATAAATTGTCTGCATTATAAGTTTTAGCATCACTTCCTGGAGATTGATAAGCGCGTTTGGACTAACTGTTTTCAGGATACACAGTTTACTCCTTTAGGAGAGGTACCTAGCCTAGATTAGATCCTTTAATACTATCACAGCCTAGATTTCCCTGCTAACACTTCCGTCAAATGTAAATAAAGCCTCTTTATTAGATTTTTACTTAATTAAGGAAAGTTCAATGAAGAATGTTGATTAAAAGAGATTTTAGTTAATTAAGTAATGAAAGTTTTTTTTTTTTATACGAGGGTCGTTTGAAAAGTCCGTGCAAAGTCAGAGAGATAGCACCACTGGCGCGTATCGAGGTTATGTTTAGTTAGTAGCATCTCTTGGAAGAACACACACCAAGTTTCAGCCAGATCGGTCTATTTCTTTGTGTTTGGCAATCGTTTGAATCGAGGAAGTCGAGTGATTTTCAAATCGTGTGAAGTGTTGCAAGGACGGTTTGCAGCTGTTCCAGAAGAATCCGCAGGACTTTAAGCGTCATTTCGTCACTGTGGATGAAACATGGATACATCCCTACACTCCTGAGACCAAAGAACAATCTAAACAATGGGTTACCAAGGGGGAATCTGCGCCAAAAAAAAAGCGAAGACCGTTCCTTCGGCCGGAAAGATTATGGCGACTGTCTTTTGGGATTCGCAAGGAATAATCCTCATCGACTATCTGGAAAAGGGTAAAACTATTACAGGTGCATATTATTAATCGTTATTGGACCGTTTGAAAACCGAGCTGCAAGAAAAACGCCCACGATTGGCCCACAAAAAAGTCCTTTTCCATCACGACAACGCACCAGCTAACACCTCAGCAGTTGTGGTCGCAAAATTAATGGAAATAGGGTTCCAACTCGTTTCACATCCCCCCTATTCTCCAGACTTGGCTCCCTCGGACTACTATTTGTTCCCCAATATGAAGAAATGGCTGGCGGGAAAAAGATTTTATTCAAACGAGGAGGTGATTGCAGAAACGAATGGCTATTTTTCAGACTTGGACAAATCCTATTATTCGGAAGGGATCAACAAACTAGAGCAGCGTTGGACGAAGTGTATAAGCCTAAAAGGAGACTATGTTGAAAAATAAAAAAGGTTTACCCCAAAAAATTAAGTAGTTTTTACTTTTGCACGGACTTTTCAAACGACCCTCGTATATACCGCATAGTTTATAATGCATTTTTTATACTGCAATTAGTTAGATTTATTAAAAAAGTCAACATTGTTATTATTAATTTTCTAACGTCAAAAGAAAGTTATTGACCCCCTTCTAAGAATGAATTTGACAAATAAAATCCCTGTCGTTTAAAAAATTATTAAACAATGACCGGTAATGAATTAACTTATAATTAAAGTTTATAGCGTGATGAATACGAAGAGGTAATTAAAGAGGTGGTGGTCCTTTTTGTTCT
This sequence comes from Rhodnius prolixus, assembly GCF_049639745.1. NCBI lineage: Eukaryota > Metazoa > Arthropoda > Insecta > Hemiptera > Reduviidae > Rhodnius > Rhodnius prolixus. The sequence continues at coordinate 2,663,846 of NW_027411583.1, read as the reverse complement.
TTTACACGATGATGTTCATGATGATGATGATGAGGTTCGTTAATGGGGCTTTTCATGAGACAAGAATATTGGCCCATAGGAAGTTAGCAGTGGCTATACATTATATAGCCTGGAGTCTCCTTTCTTGTAGTATTGTTCGCGCTTCTTTATTTCGCCAGCAAGTGGCTAGTGGTGTTGTAAATTATACTCCCCATTTAAATATAGCCATTCTGTTGTCATAATAGTTTGTATTGTAGTAAATTCTAAGTATTTCTTTTATATATTGTATCTTTTATATCATGAAGTTGAATAGATTTTTTTTCTAAGGAACAAAACTTTAGGTTAACTTCTACTAAAAAATTTTAGCAAAATTTGACATCTAGGCTTGATTTCTTGCATAGAACTTAGTGTTAGCTCGAAGTACTTCTCGAAACTACGATTTTTGTTTGGTTCTTTTAAAGTAACACGACCATATTTACGCACCCAAATAGAAGACATGTATTTTCACATTCAGTGAACCATCGTATTTCCGTTTTAAGCATTAGGACACACTTAACTAAATTAAGAGTTCAGACATTTTGTGCAAAAGATTCAAATCTACAAATAAAAGAAATTAATCACATTTTAATACCATGTAACTAACATTAAACAAAATTTATGGCTCACTAAGTTTTCTCTGAAAGGAAACAGATGGGCCAAATTGTTGTTGTCTAACTTTGTTTTAGGGTTAGGGTATTTAAAGAGGACATATTTCCTAGCTCTAAAGCAGCATTATTTTAAGCTAACCATAGTTTAGGTTTTTAGAAACCCATTTTGGCCTACATAGTGCAGGACAGGACAAATTCATGATTTATTCAATTTGAATAACTTATCTTCATTATATTTTGAGGGTAGATTGAGTTAATTATGAGACTCGTGGTCCACTAAATACAATGAGAACTTTGTTCTGTTATTTCTTTTAAAATCTGACTTGATTTATTGCTACTAAGTGGAAATTTGAACAGTGGTTTCACCAGATTTACCCTAGTTTTTACTATTGTTTCCTCTATTACTATTATTTTTAAGAATTAAAGCGATAAATTGCTGTATTTTCTTAATTATTGAGATATTCAATAGATTAATTACTATTATTATTACAGATAATAGTACAGAATCATAGATAGTAAATATACTAAGCGTTTTTCTAAAGTAAGGTTGCCTAATACCTAATAAGTTTTGGCTAACATTTGGGACCTCTAGGCCGGTAATTGGACACGGCTTGGATTGTTCCCCGGCGAGACCCTTGGAGCTTTTAGTCTTAAGCTAGCATGCGACAAATGAGCGCTGCAGTCTATGTTAATCAGTCAAATAGTGGCCCCCCAACGGTGAACTAAGCGAACGCCCTAGTCAATTTTAAAGGCCTTAAGCCTTTTATTTTTTTCTTTTACAAAGAGAATTTTTAGTTTTTCTTTAAATTGGTGCTAAAGTCAGAGCCCCCCTGAGCAGATTGTGACAAGATAAAAGTAGGAAATGGCCTTACATTTTCTGTATTATTACATTGGCAAGCCTGCACTAGCTGCATTGTTAAGATATTGTTAGGACGGCGAAATATGTCACCATTTTCCGAAATTTTTAATGTTTTCTAGAAAGTTCTTTTATAGCTTGAAATTAATACCCGCATTTTAACTTAGACCCGCATCAATTTCTTTATGTATTTTTTTTTCCTGTAATAATAATGCTTAATGGCATCTAACTTAAGCGTTATGTGAGGCTTAACTTCGTAACTGTGTTTAAGAAAACCATCTTGAAATTATTCAGAATAATAAGTTGGTACTTTTTTAAAAAGAAAAAAAAAATGTCGGAATAAAATTAATTAAAGATGAAAAAAATAGATTTGTAAAGTGGCTTGGAGAGGATTAAAACGTTTCGGCCAGCTGTGTGATTAGTAAAACTAAGACCCCGTTAAGTGGAGTTCTGTGATGTTCCGAAGTGAATGCCAGGAGACTGGACGATGCACCTCACAGACAGATCTCAGCTGATTGCCTTCTCTAACCACTCCTCATCTCCTTGCTCTTTGCTCCTTCTCACTCCTGTAGAATGCATACAAAAATATTCATCTCCTTTTTCCATCATTATTTATATTCCAGTCTCCCGTTATATGTAATTTGCTTTCGCTTCGGTAGAGCGCGTCTTTTTTACTTTGATGTCTGTCTCTTCGTAGGTTTTCTCCGTTTTATTCAACTCACCTTATTTGATTTTTTAAAAAAAGAAGCCGATTTTGGGGGATACCAAAACGTAGAAGTGGAATTTGAGCACCCGTCTCAATCACAGTATTTGGTTTTACTGTAGAACTATGTTTCCTGTCAAACTGGGCTAAAAATGCCCCAATTTCACTTAGTAGATAATTTATTTCTCCGTACTTATGCCAATCCTTCACTATAGTTTGATATTACGAGGTGTGGCTATTAAATAACGAGACTATTACGATAAAACATTTTATTTTAAATTTATACATATTGTAAAGTTTTTCCAAAATAACTTTACTTACACAACTAATGCCTGCCACTAGTTATTAAATATGTGGGTTTGATTAAATAATAAAACTCGCTAAAGTTGTAAGTAATAACCTGATTTATTCACACATTAACATTAACTAACATTAACATTTACTAGCAACTAACGCTATTCATTACAGTCACCATTTACAACAGTCACAACAGTTTACTGTTACTTATTCACAACGTAACGCCACAAAACTGTTCCACGACTGACCCCTGGTCCACACTGCACCGAATTGCGCTAGACTCAACCGCACTAGCAAAGTTCTACTCACGAACTGACTACCTGCCCAACTGGCTAACACTGAAGCACTCCGTAACACTGACTCTCTCAAAACTATCACTTCCAAAGTGTCTCCCAAAACTGTCTCTCAAAGACTCACTCAAAACTAACTGATTAAAACTTTCTAAGAACTCCTTAAAAACTTGATTGAAACTGACTTCTCCAGCGGTGTCTGCCTCCTTTTAACTGCGTGCCTCCCTCCAACTGGGACTGCCCTCCTCCAACTCTCTGAGCCTAAGTTTCCACGCCCTCTTGACGTTCATTGGCTGGAGAAAACATACTGCCACCACCTCAGCTGTGAGCCGCCTCCTCCTATTCTCTGTCTCTCTCCAACTCCGTCTGTCTCACTCTCACCTGTCAATCACTGGCTGGGAAACACATATGCCACCACCCCAACTGAGGCCTTTCTCTTAGCTGGCTTTTACACAGGTCACTAACTCCTTGAACAATCTAGGCCTTTCTTTTCTGCCACAAGTAGATACCGCCCCTTTTGTCTACACAGTGGTGGCCTGTTACCGGCTTTAGTCGCTTAACCCCTAGAACAATCTAGGCCTTTCTTTTCTGCCACAAGTAGATACCGCCCTTTTGTTCACACAGTAATGGCCTGTTACCGACTTTGGTCGCTCAACCCCTAGAACAATCTAGGCCTTTCTTCTCTGCCCAGGTCAACTTCGTTACACTGCCCCCCTCTTAGAACTGTTCGTCCCGAACAGAAGTCTCCTTCGTGACGTGCGGCAGCAATTGGTCCAAGTGCACCACCTTCATCTTGGATCTGGGCGTAGGTTGGATCTCGAACACCAGGTCGTTGAGCAGTGAGACAGTGGTGTAAGATCCTACCCAGCAACTTAGGAGGTTTTCCCTTTTTGCGGACACGCTTGTACGACCACACTTTCTCACCTCTCTGGAAAGTTCTTCCAATGACCCGCCTGTCACACGATGTCCTCGTCCGGTCGCTGTCCAGTCTCCTCCTGCCGCGCACCCCTCCACGTACAGCTCTCAACTTACGGCGAAGTTTCGCAGCACAGCTATCCACGTCCGTCTCTTCAGCTTCCAGGCTGCCAAATGCAAGGTCACCGGTTAGTCGACGCTCTCTGCCAAGCACAACGCTAGCAAGCATTCGCTTTGTGGTCTCTTGAGCTGCCGATTGGTACACCATCATTATGGGAGGTTTGGGATGTTTATCCCAAATCTCCTGATGATCTTTCTTCAAAGTCCTCTGATGGCCTCCTAGGGTCCTGTAGCTTCGCTCCCCCATGCCGTCAGAGTGAGGGTGTAGCGGCGTCGACCTTGTCCTCCTGACGCCGAGGATCTTGTAGACCTTCGTTGCTGCAGCTGCCGTTGACGCGTCCTGATCTGCCAAGACGTGTGCCTCTGCCCACTTACTGACGTGGTCCATCGCAACCAGATTGCAGCGCATTCTTCTTCTGTAATCAGGAGAAGGTCCTGCCATATCGCTGGCTATCCTTTTGAGCGGTAACCCAATCTTGTCCTGCCTCAGGGCGCCATTGGTTTCTCGGCTGGTTCCCTTTCTCGCTACCCACTCGGTGCACCGACTAGCCCAGTCTACACCGTTCTCGTGGTAGCCTACCAAAGAGAACCGCCGCCTCTGCTTGGCCCTTGCCCTCTTCACTGCAAACTGGATCCCGGTGTTACCTCTGTGGATGTCCGATAGCCCTTCTTCCCTTTTCGATCCTGGCAGGAGTACTTTATCTCCCTCTTCTTTCCTCGCTGTCCTCGCTTCAAGGCTCTCTTCCACAACTGGTATAACAAAAGTTCCCTTACCTTGCTCTTTCTCTTCCTGTCCGCTGCAGTTTTCTATGCTTTCTTCTTCCCTTGCAGCTTCCTGAACTTCTACACAGCTACGTCTCCCTTTATCCTGGTCACCTTTTAAGTCTGACCTGCTGTCTGTATCATCCTGGCTGCCTTCGTCTTCTTCTTGGATGTTGTTTGTTTCTGTTACGCCCTCAATTTCTTCTGGCATCTCGTTTACTTCCCTTTTTATTTTCCTTATTATTTCTTCTTTCATCTCAATTTGGCCTTTTCTAATGTTTTTCACTTTTTCTATCATCTCTAACTGGCCCTGCTTCAGGTTTTCATTCATCTCCTTCATCAGTGCTATTAACTCCTCCATGCTGGGCATCTTAGTACTCACGGGCATATAATACTCGTCAGTTCTCTACAACTTTCCGGCAATTCACCCGAACTAATAAAATCAGCACTTACTCGTCTAGCGGTTTTACTATATCCCACTTCTGACACCAATGTAAAGTTTTTCCAAAATAACTTTACTTACACAACTAATGCCTGCCACTAGTTATTAAATATGTGGGTTTGATTAAATAATAAAACTCGCTAAAGTTGTAAGTAATAACCTGATTTATTCACACATTAACATTAACTAACATTAACATTTACTAGCAACTAACGCTATTCATTACAGTCACCATTTACAACAGTCACAACAGTTTACTGTTACTTATTCACAACGTAACGCCACAAAACTGTTCCACGACTGACCCCTGGTCCACACTGCACCGAATTGCGCTAGACTCAACCGCACTAGCAAAGTTCTACTCACGAACTGACTACCTGCCCAACTGGCTAACACTGAAGCACTCCGTAACACTGACTCTCTCAAAACTATCACTTCCAAAGTGTCTCCCAAAACTGTCTCTCAAAGACTCACTCAAAACTAACTGATTAAAACTTTCTAAGAACTCCTTAAAAACTTGATTGAAACTGACTTCTCCAGCGGTGTCTGCCTCCTTTTAACTGCGTGCCTCCCTCCAACTGGGACTGCCCTCCTCCAACTCTCTGAGCCTAAGTTTCCACGCCCTCTTGACGTTCATTGGCTGGAGAAAACATACTGCCACCACCTCAGCTGTGAGCCGCCTCCTCCTATTCTCTGTCTCTCTCCAACTCCGTCTGTCTCACTCTCACCTGTCAATCACTGGCTGGGAAACACATATGCCACCACCCCAACTGAGGCCTTTCTCTTAGCTGGCTTTTACACAGGTCACTAACTCCTTGAACAATCTAGGCCTTTCTTTTCTGCCACAAGTAGATACCGCCCCTTTTGTCTACACAGTGGTGGCCTGTTACCGGCTTTAGTCGCTTAACCCCTAGAACAGTCTAGGCCTTTCTTTTCTGCCACAAGTAGATACCGCCCTTTTGTTCACACAGTAATGGCCTGTTACCGACTTTGGTCGCTCAACCCCTAGAACAATCTAGGCCTTTCTTCTCTGCCCAGGTCAACTTCGTTACAATATTTAGTTATTATCACCTTCAATATACACCCCTCCCCTATCACTACAACGCTCCATGCGGATTCACCATTGTTCGAAACAATGCTGGAAGTCTTTTTCTGTCAGCTCCTGCTTGACGCGTGCCGCTTTTTCTTTCACAGCTTCAACGGACTGCTGAAATCGTGTTCCTTTTAATGCAGATTTGACTTTAGGGAACAGACAAAAGTCATATGGTCAGGCCAGGTCAGGCGAATAAGGCGGATGGCCTAAAAAACTGGGATGTTGTACTTGGCTAGAAACATCTTGACAATGACAATGCAGTGTGAGCCGGCGCGTTGTCTTGATGGAAAACCCCGTGACTTGTTCTACCACAAATCGGGTCGTTTTTTCCTTACTCTTTCACGGAGTAGAGCAGCACCTCACGGTAGTAATTACTGATTAATTATAATCGATATTTTCATCCATTTTGGACGTGGAAGGGCGACCCGGGCCTCATCATCTCCGGCATCTTCTTGGCCATCTTGGAAACGCTTGAACCACTCAAAAATTCGCGCATGTGATTAACATTCCTCGCCATAAACTTTTTTAATAAAATATAATTTTCAGTAGCGGTTTTGCCAAGTTTTGATGTGAAATTTCACGACAATTTGTTGCTCTACTACATGTGTAGTATCATGTTTTCGGCAAAACGAAACTAACACCTTTTACACAAAAGGACGGTTCCGGTCAGACAGATTTCTCTACAAACATGTGAGACGCTGCAATCGGAAGAGAAGGCTTTACGCTGCACAGATGTTGATCGTTAGGATTTGGCGCATGCATAGTTCATCTGTAGCAGCATCAGTCTCGTTACTTAATAGCCACACCTCGTATTTATTACACTGTAAGCGAGGATGAAAATGTTTAAAATCAGCGAAACTTCTCGCCAGCGAACTCCTCTGAATATCGGACTTATCTACATCATTAAAACGCATAATAAAAATGTTTTTTGAGTATCTCAGTTGTAGAAACACTTAAAATTTTTCAATTTAGCATAAAAATCTGAAATAACATTTTTTCCTATTTTGACAGAATTAAATTTGTTTTGTTTTCTATTTATTTTTTTTTAATGACAAATTTCTCAAGAAGCGTCCTTAGAGATTGAGACAATGTTTTTCATTAGTTTGAATTATTTTAGTAGTTCATTAAACTATCGTTAAATTTTCGTTATCAATTAAAGCCAGGACTCTCGTTAACCACTAGTAATTTAAAAATTTTGAATCTCACATTATTATTTAGAAAACTATTGAACCGTAGAAAGTTGGAACTAGTCAAAATCTAAAGGCTATTATTAAATAGGAATTTCCAAACTAATTCCAATCTGACTTCCAATTCCAATCTGAATATAATCAATAATCAAACTAGAGTTACCACAATTTCATAGAATATACCGAATAGTGAAATTCCTAATAACAAGAAATATAAGCTTATGTTGGGGCTATAATTAAACCTTTGAATTAATTTCTCTTATTTGTTGAAAGGAAGTATTGCAATCGTATCTAATTTTCTGTATTGAAGTTTCACTGTAAATATTTATTTTTTGAATCTCTCTGAGCTAGAAACGGGAACAATGAATGAACACTGATATGCTTGTCTGGAACGCTAGGCCCAGAACAGAACATTTTAGTTCAATTTTTTGTAATTTCAAAATAAGAGTTTGACGAACGCGTCTCATTTCTCTGACAACTACAGATGGTAGTCGAAAAACTAGCCTACAGGGGCGCCCTCTAGATTATCCCAAACACTGGATAACTGCGCAAGCACAGAAGGCTGAGAAAAGAGCACTAGCCTTTAGTATAATTCTTAAGGGACAAGATTTCTTTTATTCGTAGAGCTGGTGATTCAGAATTATTTACTTGTATCAGTATGGTTATAAATAACTAGCGAAAGATACCTACTGTTTTTCTGGCTGTAATGTTTTTGACGCGTGAAATTTGTTAGTGGGCGATCGCCAGTTCGAATCCCTCGTGTAGCTACTTTTTATTTGTCAAAAACAATGTTAATACTAAAGTATGTGGTGTTTCAGACACCGCCTCTGTCCACGGTACCCAATTGGTGGTTCAGCTCCGCCAGAGAAAATGGGCGGTTACTTTGCTTTTGTTTTCTTCTTAGCAAATATTTTAGGGTCAGCCGAGCTTTGGATTCTAAAGGAAAAGTACCACTGATTGCATTTAGGTTACTGATACGGACAACAGTACTGCTCCATTCCTTTTCGAGATTGTACAGGATATGCGTTGCCATGGATACTCTATGTTTCCTCAAACTAGGAGCTAGGAGTCATATTAATTTCGGGATGGTTGTTTTAATTTCTCTAATTAATAGAGAATACGAACATGGCAAATTACAACTCGCATTAGCGCCACCGTAGGAGTCTTTAGAGCTGTAAGTCTTCATCTTCCTTCAGATCGCTCGCTTTTAGTTCATCATCACTCCTCGGGCATGTAGCCCCAACCATGCGTTACAGGCCCTAAACGAGTATCACTTTCTTATCTTAACTAGACGTGAACATTTCACAAATAATCAAGTTAGCAAGTTTTCTTTTTTTTTTTTATCAGGATAATAAGAAAATACTTGTGTTTATTCAATTAGACCCAGTGATCAGATCTGATTAAGATAGGTTATTTAATTAACCGTGTTTGATGAATGATTTTGCATAATCGGTATGTGAATCAGACTGCAACACGTTTCATTCATTTAATTAGTTGCATATGAAATAAAAATGTCACGTTTTGAGAAATATATAAATAGCAAGTTATTCATTTATTTTATTTTTTTTAAATTATGTGCTCTACCAATAAAGGAGAACAAATAAATATAAAGAAAACGTCTCAAATATCAATTTTTCTGACGAAAGTGTCAAATAAAGGTTCTAGAATGTGACTTTAGACAATGCTTAAAGAATCGCTGGAACCATTTTCGAAAAAGAAAATTGGGAAAAGCTTGAAAAAAAATATCGCTTTAACTTAACTAATTACTAGATTTTATGGGAAATTAGAAAAGTGGGCTGCATTTCCCAAATTGTTGATAGGAAAATATTGGTCCTGAGAGATTGTATAAAGAAAAACGATTAAATCACCAGTAAAAGGTTGGAAATCGCTAAAAAAAAAGTTGTAATTATAAAAACCTTTTACACGGCATCCATCGTTTTTTAAATTTATCTTGTAAAAGTTGACCAATTTGTTTACTAAAGTTAAATAAAGGTTGTTACCCTTTGATATTTTTTGCTACCGGTTTTTGTATTATTTTCATTTTTATAAACTTTATCTACTAAGAGATGCTGAGATACCTTTTCCACTGCACTGTAATGACTGTCATTAAGGTTATGGAAGAGACATTACGGATAGTTGGTGTTATCTTCTTTTATAGTGTCAGTGCCCCACTGGTGATTAGTTTCATTATTATAATTATGGTTAACTTTTTTAAATAAGCAATTATATGATCTTTCTTAATCAAAAATAATTATTATTTAGTACCAGTTGCATAATTGTCTTTAGTGCACATGGTTTTTTATTTATTTATTTCTGTATTTCACCTAAAAATTTAAATTCTGTTTAGTTACTTCTCCGGAACTTTGTGAACGCTTTATTTAATGTTTTGACACTATCAAAAATTATGAAAAACGTGCCCCAATTTGAGGTCTATTGATGGTACCTAGTTACTGCTATGTTTAAAAGTTTTTTTTAAAAGTGAGTTATGGAAAGGTGGTGATGTATTTCTGAAAAGAAGAGGCATGCCTAGAAAGGGAGGACGACCAGGTTGTTGTGATCCAGACCAAGGAGAATCTGTAATTGATGACGAGGCAATTGGAAGAGTTGTTCTAAATACGTGGTATATGAGGATAGATAACTGTGTAAACAGGAATTAATGGGTTAAATCATAAAATGAAGAGGATGATTGGACTGTAAATGGGTAAAGTGGAAAAAGGGTTAAGAGGTTCATGTACTTGGGCTCCAAGTTTTAGAAGAGGAAGAAGGAAGCGCTGAGTAGAGAAGCCAACAGGCAAGGAACGCAGTCCCAGAATACTGCACCCCCTGTTTTATGGGATAGCTGGTATTTCCTAAAGAAATAAGTAGGGAATGTGCCATCATCGATTGCACTGTAGCTTGCTGTATCCAAGACCTGGACTTTGGCCAAAGATTTAAGGATAAGGGCTGTAGAAAATAGATTATTGGAGTAGGTGATTCAAAAAAAAAAAAAAAAAAAAAAAAGAGATAGAATAGGGATGCCAGACCGGAAATGGGAGTAACGGAAACGCTAGAGGAAAGAGAAAATTTAAGGTGGTATGGGTCTTTTCTTAAAAAGGAAGCCATCCGGTAGTTGCCAGAGATGTTTAGAGGATCGATTTCAACAGGATAAAATTCGATTAAGGGCACTTCTGAGCTAGCGGGAGGTTAGAATTTACTCTTACCATTTTCAGTAGAATGTACGCTTCTAACTCCTATAATATCATTAAGGAGGATTAAATGGATTGCTAAAGGAAGTTTGAACGAAGTACCACCTTTCAGAATGGATTTTTTTTTACTTTTTGCAGATTTTCTTGAAACTTTGTGCTTAATTTTTATACTTATTTGAGTAATTGTTCCGTGGAGGGATGGCAAAAATTATTGTTATCACGCGTTTCGAAGAAGATTTAGGTTTTGAACTTCAGGAATTGAAATAAGAGGGAATCGTGTGTGTTCTCTCTAGAGATTCTTTTACTTAATATAAATCCATAGGGTTCGGTGTGTGTAAAGAATACTCAAATCTAAACGATTCCCCCTTTTTAAAAAACTAATAGATTGGAATGCAATCAGTTGGCTGCATGTTGTGACTTTAACAAATACACCTATAAACAGCTAGACTTTCAATTAAAAACTAATTATTATAAATAAATTCTTTGTATACGGACTGGCAGAGTGCATTACCAAATAAATATGATGCTGTGAATTTATTTTTCAATCCTCTAGTACAGCGTTTCCCGACCTTTTTTTGGCTCGCGTACCACTTGGGGGTAGTACATCATGCTAAATTGTACCACTTCGTAAAAATGATTGTATTTCGTGAAATTTGTTATTCCATGTTATTTTACTATTATTATCTTTATTTGTATAGAGATACAATGTATCTGTTACAAAAGGAGTTCAAGTTCATGTTCACTTTATAAACTTTGTAAAGTGTAAGATCCTAATTTTAAAACTTTTTTTAAATTAAATTTAATGTTGCTTGGATAGAGCTTACTCATTATCTCTTTTAGCAGATCCATACATAGTTATCATTTAAGTTCTGTCACATGATAATTCTATTAGATTTTCTTTATCTTTTATTGATAATGATGTAGCTTTTCCTAAATTTTCTTTTTAGAAGGAGGGTTTGACATCCAATTATCATCTCTTTAACAAAAACTTACAGTTTAAAATGTTAAGTATAAGGGTTGATTAAACGCCAAAAGGTACACAAATCAGCTAGTACCCAACATTTCATTGATATTATTTTAAGTAATTTTACTACATTAATTTTCATTAATATTTTTTTGAATTTATTAGATGTTTCACAGACCCTTATGCTGGCCATTTTAATCTACAAAATATTTGTTCAAGTAGAACACCATTTAACTTAGAATGACTGTAATAAGATAAATAAGATATGCATATTTTTATGACAGCTAACATAATTATTCCAGTATTTTACTATAAGTAAAATTAGAGGGACTACATTAAATTACAATTGAGAAATGAATAATTATTGTTGAATAATTTACTTGATATTACCTACGCGTTATTTGTGCTCACAAATACTTCGGAAAGACGAATTCTAGACTGAAATATTGTTTTAAATCCGTGATTCAAATTTAAATAGTAGCCGACTCTGCCTTTGTCTTTTTTTACTTTAACGTGCATGTACATACATACGATATATGTGACTATTCAGAATAAAGAGCATAATAAAGATAAATCAGAAGAATAATTTGGAATAAAGCTAAAATAAAGTACCTATTTAATTACGAAAATATAATATACATTTTATCATAATTATAACAAAAAAATAAAATATTATGAATGAACGAAGGGAAGGGATTAGCTATGCGGTTAGCATATTGGATTCCCACGTGGAGGTTCCGGATTCGAATCCAGCTGCTGACCCTTAGATTTTCTCTTTCTAAGAGCTTCTTACAGCTCACTGTCCGGGTGATGGACAGAGTTGTCTGTAACGAGAGAACACTGTCCGGAGGCCGGCAGTGCACTGAAAAAAGCTCCGGGCGCCAATAACCTTGATGTTGACGCGACTTAAATCATAAAAGAAAAGAAAAAGAAAATGAATGAACTGGCCAGCATAAGGGTCTGTGAAACATCTAATAAATTCAAAAAAATATTAATGAAAATTAATGTAGTAAAATTACTTAAAATAATATCAATGAAATGTTGGGTACTAGCTGATTTGTGTACCTTTTGGCGTTTAATCAACCCTTATACTTAACATTTTAAACTGTAAGTTTTTGTTAAAGAGATTTTTGTACCTTTTGGATAGATTTTCTTTTTTGTATGTTTTGCAAAGTTACATATCTGCTTTTCAGATTTTATTAAAATTGGGAATAATAAATTTAATTTTATCATTATAACCTGAAAAGGTGTTAAGTCGGAGTTACTACCACTGGACAGATCTTTTTAAAGAATGATTATATTTGCGGTCCCCAAACCATCCTCAATAACAATTTTTTTGAGAAAGCGTTTTGAATAAAATAGGAAGGTAATTTGTACGTAAATAGCAAAATTAAACTGCGATTTCAGTACTTCCCTTTAAGAGGAGTAAGAAAAATAAACTGCGATTACAGTACTTCTCCCTAAAAGGCAAAGAGGCAAAGATTTTGAATCGAACTACAATTCATTGATGAAAATCGGTTCACTCATTGAAAATTTTAACGATTGCAATACTTCCTCTTAGTAGGTGTAAGAGCATGATGGCACTTCACAGCCACGTAGAGGAGCTTTAACCACTTCTTCTTACTAAATTTTATCAAAATCGGACTAACCGTTATAGAAATATTGGTAATAATAGTTTTAGAAAGGGCCTTACTTGGGTGGGGCAAACTCCCCTCCTTATGAGGCACAGCGTCGAGACTTTTAAAGGGCAAATCTGTACAAAATTTCGATTCGAATGACACTTTATTCATGAAAATCGGTTTACGTTTCGATAATTTGAAACGATTGCTATACTTCCCCTTAACAAGTGTAAGAGCAGATCGTCGCTTTAATGTTAGGTAGGGGAGCCCAAACCCTGTCATCCTACCAAATTTTATCAAAATCGGGCTAAGATTTACAGAGTAATTAATGATAATAATTTTGGAGGGGGCCTTACATAAAAGGGGCTAACTCCTCTCCCATTCCATGTACAGCGTCGCGACCCCCAAAAGGCACATCTACATAAAATTCCGAATCGAATGACATCTCATTCATGAAAATCGGTTCACGCGTTTAGGCGCTACGTTGTTTACAAAAAAGGTAACAACAACAAGAAGAACAAGAAGAACAAGAACAAGAACATTTTTTGAAAATGCCGTTTTTGCTCATTTTGAGCATCTTTTTTCTCAATATCTATCAAATCTAGCTTGTTGCAAAAAAATTACAGCTATAAAGGAGGGTTTGCCCTATATTTTAAAGAAAATTTGGGAATTTTATCTTTTATAGAAAAAGAGAAAAAAATTGTCAAAGTTGGGTGTTTTTAAACCTAACGCTTTTTCGTGCAGTTTTTGATGATCAACCCTTATACAACTGTCCTACCGGACAGTTTTAAAACCCTTATACAACTGTCCTACCGGACAGTTTTAATATCATGTTTTCGGGTTTTGGAAAAGTACTCCAAGAAAGACAATTTTAAACCTGTTAAACGTGCTATTATGTTTTCTCGTATATCTTGAGACAGACTTACTTTATTACTGTACATATTAACAACTTTACTGTATAATATTATTAATTAAAATAATTTTTATGTATTATAGGAAAAAACGTTTCTATGGTATTTTTATGATTTAATTTTTTATGTCCGCCATTATTGATTATTTTTCACGTTACGGGAATCGCTGCTCTATAATAATGAATAACTAAATATAAAGTTTGTGAGTACTTATGTGAGTTCGTGATTTTGAGTTAAGAAAGCGGACATATTGCTCATAATAATAAAATATTGAAAGTTTGATATTAACTTCTTTTCTAAATCCAATCAGTTGAAACAATAATGACGCCATTTTTACTTTCTCTGCGTATGTGAGGAAAGTACTGCCATCATGTTAAAATTTTCTATTTATTACTATCATAATTTAATTCTGATACTTTATTTTGACTTTATATAATTATAAAAAATAGATTGTTCAACTTTTTTGAGGGGGCTGCTCTGACACCTGCTGTTGTCTACTTTATAATTTTCAACCTTATCCTTCTAGATGTAGGGTGTAGCTTTCCAGCATCCCTCTCATTTCATCGCACTAGTGCTACGAACGAGAGTATACAACTATTTGTCCTTTTTTGATCTAGTGATCCATGAAAATTTTTACTTCCTTATTTTAAATAATCAAATTTTGGTATAACTTTATAACCAGTTTTTGGTAGGACATTTCCTGTAAAAGTTATCCAGGTAGTACAGCAAAATTTTACTAGTATTTCTGTACACCCTAAAATGGTCTAAACCTAAAATTAACTCAAAACTAATGGGAATTTTCCATTGGTAATTCCCTTTCTATTGCAGTCTAGTTGTGCAATTTGAAGAGATCTAAAAGTGCAAATAAAATTGCGTAATTTAGGATTGATTACCTTCTTATCTTTATTCTTTTACAATTAAAAAAAAAATACAGGCAACAAAAACCTGCAACTTATTTTATCGATATTGTTATTAAAATTAATATTTTGGCAGTTTGATTGCTTATTGATCTAATTGATCATTGCTTATTGATCCTATCATTTAAAGAGATTATAAAAATTTACTTTGTAAAGGTGAAAGATAAACTTTTATTACTTTTGTAACATTCTTTGGAAGTTTCCATGGGCTCGAAGCAATTTGAGATTCCCTGAGAATAGAAACACCTAAGTTATTTCTTTTGCCATCTCTTTACATAAAATTAAATCTTGTCGAAACTTATGATTGGTACTGAAAGATGGTTCTCTTAAATACCACAGAGAGTCGCTATAAGATATTCAAGGAAGATTAGGTTATTACGACACAATCCCAGTAAAATAGGCAGTACAATCTGCCATTAAAAAATGTTATTTCAAGGTATGTTTTCTTTAAAATTGCTGCCTATTCTGCTCCTTCCAGTTTGGTATCTCTGTGATCACTTTTTAAGTATTTTCTATTGCTCTGTCTAGCAAGTCTATCTTCCTTTAGCCAACAATCTACCTAGGAAGACCTCGGCTGCCTAATACCACGGCCTAGGGTAAGGCGATGAACAAATTTTCTTTGCGTTATTTATTTTACATTAAGAGTAAATTAATGCATGTATATTTTCTGGCGATTACAATTTGGTTTTGGGAATCAAAACAAGTACCAACCACAATTCATCTTAGCTTTGCGAGCTTCGCCTCTAACAGCACGGTTACTGTGTGGCACTTATTTAATTATATTATCACACGCCTTATGAGACACGTTTATTCTCTTGTGATATTCTTGAGCACATTTCTAGGGTATATGTGACCATTTCTTGTCGTATAAGACGTTGTATAGAAGTGCTCCATAACAGTTAGTGAATCGCGATAGATGGTAGATTAGACCTTTAAAACTCTTCCCATTGGTGTGCCCTCATGTCAGTGATTGTGGAATGATACAGTTCAAGTATGATCTGGAGGTTACATAATTCTTGGTTTGGGTTTCAGTCATGTAGCTTACTTCTGCCTTTGATGAATTGATGTAGGATCTTTTACTGTAATGTGTCTACTCTAACATGTATCTGTCTGTAATCCGTGGGGTGTTGCTGCGGAATCAGGGATGCAATGATTCTGTTATTTTCTCATTCTCAATTCTCTAATCTGTTATTTGTTTCATACTTTTCTCATAATGCAATGAAGTCTGTCCAGTATACGAAGCTGAGAAGTTGTTACAGTTAATCTAGCAAGCACGATATAGTTTTCTGTACAATTCAGTTGGCCAACTTCGTCATGAACTAAATTTACCATTTTGTTTATCGTCATGAAGTCGCAGGCGCCACTTATTTTTCATTAGTTGATCTTAGCCAGACTCTACTTTTTTTTGCTCCTCTTCTAATATATTAATGCATAATTTAATTTTAATAATTGGCGTACGAGTGGGTGGACATATCCTAGTTTTGTCCTTGTACCTTTAAATGATTCTTTTTTTTTATTATTGTTTTTTTGTCTTAAACTATTTTCCTTTTTTTGACAAAGTGTACAAAAATAATTTTTCTATTTACTTCAACTTTGATTCAACTAATTTAGAATAATCATTTTTACTAACTAACATCTTCCCAATTAATAATATTAGAAGATGTATAACGTAATTTGTATTAAGTAAATAACATATTTGGCATTGAGCCCTTGCTTATGCTTAAACTCATTTAATGAGTTTGATAAATGTGAATAACATCTCTGTAAAGCGTTTTTTTTTTTTAGAGGGAGTTATTATTAGTGAATACGAATACTGGAGATCACAGGTTCGAATCCAGCTAGAGTTTTTTTGTCTGTAGTGAATTTTTTTTTTTTTTTTTAATATCCGGTAGCAATAAGATAGTGTTCACAACCAGATTTATTGTGGTTATTTTTTTTAAATAGATTTAGGTACATCTTTAAAAAATAAAATTAAAAAAAGGAATTTTAAAAATGTTAATAGCTAGAAATTACTGATGTTACTTCTACTAACGGAATTCTATTTGTTGGTTTAACAGATAGGTTGCTCTGCTTCTTAGATCCCAGCTCTTATCTGTAACGTAAACATTTAAATGTGGTTAGAATGTTCAAATAAGAGAGTTTTAACGTTTTAATGGTTGTCTTAATGGAGTCCCAACTAACTTATTGGGAACGATTGAGATGGAAGTTTGTTATAACCACCGTTTTTAAAACCTCCCTACTCAATAGTAAAAAATTTTTTTTGGGGTTAAAATTACTGTGGTAATGGGTTCTGAACTTGAATCAGTTCGTTTTCTTTTTTAATACGAGGGTCGTTTGAAAAGTCCGTGCAAAAATAAAAACTACTTAATTTTTAGGGGGTAAACCTTTTTTATTTTTCAACATAGTCTCCTTTTAGGCTTATACACTTCGTCCAACGCTGCTCTAGTTTGTTGATCCCTTCCGAATAATAGGATTTGTCCAAGTCTGAAAAATAGCCATTCGTTTCTGCAATCCCCTCCTCGTTTGAATAAAATCTTTTTCCCGCCAGCCATTTCTTCATATTGGGGAAGAAATAGCAGTCCGAGGGAGCCAAGTCTGGAGAATAGGGGGGATGTGAAACGAGTTGGAACCCTATTTCCATTAATTTTGCGACCACAACTGCTGAGGTGTGAGCTGGTGCGTTGTCGTGATGGAAAAGGACTTTTTTGTGGGCCAATCGTGGGCGTTTTTCTTGCAGCTCGGTTTTCAAACGGTCCAATAACGATGAATAATATGCACCTGTAATAGTTTTACCCTTTTCCAGATAGTCGATGAGGATTATTCCTTGCGAATCCCAAAAGACAGTCGCCATAATCTTTCCGGCCGAAGGAACGGTCTTCGCCTTTTTTGGCGCAGATTCCCCCTTGGTAACCCATTGTTTAGATTGCTCTTTGGTCTCAGGAGTGTAGTGATGTATCCATGTTTCATCCACAGTGACGAAACGACGCTTAAAGTCCTGCGAATTCTTCTGGAACAGCTGCAAACCGTCCTTGCAACACTTCACACGATTTCGTTTTTTGTCAAGCGTGAGCAATCGCGGCACCTATCTTTGTCATGTCCAAATGTTGATGCAAAATATTATGTACCCGTTTATTCGAGATGCCCACAGCACTAGCAATCTCACGCACCTTCACTCTTCTGTCATCCATCACCATATCATGGATTTTATCAATGATTTCTGGAGTAATAACCTCAACAGGGCGTCCAGAACGTTCAGCGTCACTTGTGCCCATATGGCCACTCCGAAAATTTTGAAACCACTTATAAACTGTTCTAATCGAAGGTGCAGAGTCACCATAATGTTTATTAAGCTTCTCTTTAGTCTCCTGAGGCGATTTGCCTTTCATAAAGTAGTGTTTAATCAACACACGAAATTCTTTTTCGTCCATTTTTTGAAAATCACTCGACTTCCTCGATTCAAACGAATGCCAAACACAAAGAAATAGACCGATCTGGCTGAAACTTTGTGTGTGTTCTTCCAAGAGATGCTACTAACTAAACAAAACCTCGATACGCGCCAGTAGTGCTATCTCTCTGACTTTGCACGGACTTTTCAAACGACCCTCGTATGTTAGGTATTTGTGAGTATTTGTTAAATACTTTAAGGGTTATAATTATTTTTTCCAAAAAACGGAATTGTATTTTTACATCATCGTGTATTTAGTTAAATTAATTACGTCACAGTCACACACACACATACAAACGTAAATAAATTTTGTGCATATATAAAATTAAATATACTTTCCCTTGGTTCTAAAAAAGATATGGCTGTTTAATAATTGGCGACCGTCCGCGACCTTGGTTAATGTAAGTGTTTCTTTTTTTGAATATTTTTAGATATATATCGACTTGAAATCAGTTTAAAGCGGGTCGAACGTGTATCTATTTTTAAACATATCGACGTATTCTTAATTATTATTATTATTATTATTTTTTTAATGTTCAATGTTTTCCTTTTAGTCAAAATATAATGCTTTTTTTTACTTTAATTTTTCATTTTGATTAGAAAAGAAGTTATCTATAATTTTGCAGTTTTTTTTACTTTAATTTGGATTTTTTTCATCGCAGATATCCGTTTTATCTTAATTAAAATAATAATAATTATGTAATTTTGTAAACTTAGTGAACTGGTTGCATCTACGGTTATAATTTATTTTTTTGAACATTTTTTGGGAAAATTCATTCATTTAAAGCAGGGGTCTTCAACCAGGGTTTCGCAGAACCCTAGGGGATGACAGGGGTTCCCGCAAGTGATCACTATTTGCTCAGCCAAAACGCACGAAAACCGGAAATCATCTAGACAAGGAACGGGGTAGTGGACTGTCTCATTAAAACATTAGATTAATATAAGAGATTAAGATTAAGATAGTAGATGGGACGGGACCCTATGCCCCATGGCACCTCAGCCACAGTAGACTTATTGTGCCAGCCCCTTCTTAGTTCTAGTAGGCGAACCCTCCTCTCCTAAAGAGGTTGAGCACTTTTCCTACTAGTTCTTTTTGCGCTACTATCTCCTTCGGCCTCAGCGTTCCAATGGTTTCATAGCGCAAACGCTCGATTGCGAAGCAATCGAACAACAGGTGAGAGGCCGTTTCCTCCTCTTCCTGACATAATCTCCACAACGGCTCCGAGCTGATAAGCCCCCCCCCACCTCGCGCAGATGCTTCTTGAACCTATCATGCCCCGCGTGATTAGGCCTGTAATCAGAGTAATCTGATTTCTGCCCATACACAGGGTCTCTTTGGTTCTTTGCTTACACAGCCAAGGCATCAAGGTCTTGCTGTGTTTAACCCCAGGACACATCAACCAGTTCTTTTCGGGCTCCCTCCAGATCCAATCTCTGAGAGCCGCACGAACCGAACCCCTGTGATCCCCAGGAAGGGCTCTGGACCGATCAAAGGAGTGTTAGCTCCATTCCTGGCCAGATTAATATAATATTTAATTATAATATTAATATAAATTGGATATAAAAAGGCAGTTGATTCTTTAAAAAAATAAATATAAATCCGTATTTATGGATAAAAGAAAATCTTGGAGTTCGGTAAAAGTCACGTGCTTCGAATACACCAATCAAGACGCAATAATTATTATAAAATTTAAAAATGAATTATTTATAAAATGTATTTTAGAAAATAAATAAAATAAAACCTGATTCCCTGATTGTCACTATTCATTATTTTTTTAAGATGTTTGTATTAACATTAAGATGCAAGTATAATTTTTCGAATTTGAGTAGAAAAAAAGCTTTGATAAAGCTACTTAAACATGAGATTCCTTAAATCATGAGCTCGAAGGGTTCCTAAAAGGGGTAATAGGCTTGAACAGTAACTGAGCAGGTTGTTTTCTCTTCGTTTAAATGCCTATTTTTTTTTCTACTGACAGATTTTTGGAAGAATTTTGAGAGATTTTCTCTTCCACAATTTCTCTTTAAAACTGGTGCTCTAATTGTGTTTGTGTAGAAATTTTATTTGTCTTATCTCTGGTGTTCTTTGAGAGTCCCAAGTAAGTGAGAAAGAATCGTATGAGTGTTCGATCCAGGTTATTTTTTTGGGGCCGTTTTTAAATTGAAGGATTTGAATTTGAATTTGAAAATGTTTATT
This sequence comes from Rhodnius prolixus, assembly GCF_049639745.1. Classification (NCBI taxonomy): domain Eukaryota; kingdom Metazoa; phylum Arthropoda; class Insecta; order Hemiptera; family Reduviidae; genus Rhodnius; species Rhodnius prolixus. Next base: position 2,643,320 of record NW_027411583.1, on the reverse strand, counting down.
TACAATTTAAAATTTTTTATACAAATATATATAAAAGGAGGTTTCAGGCTGCATGCCTATATCCTCTCCACAACATATCAACATTTACATTGGGTACAAGTCCAACTTAATGCTAAGGCAAGAAAATTTAGAAAAAAAACCTTACTGCATAGAGTTAATTAAAGCAAGATATGCTTTAGCCTTCTGTGTTTGTATTTTCTATAATTAAGAGAACTTAAGTTATAGTCCACAATACTTTTTATATGCGGGTAGGGACTATGTGTACAGGAAGTTACAAAGTTTTCCGTAGCGTTGTAGATAAATGTGGACACGCTGGCAACATCAAGTGCTGCATGCATGTAATCTATGGGTGTCCACCGGGGATATGACCCAACTAGCATTTTTTTTGGACTCTGTAACTTCCCGTAATTGGTGCAACAAGTATTGGACCACACAGGGGCTGCATATAGTAGTACGGAGCGGATTTAGAGATAGTAGATAAGTTTTTTATTAAGAAAATCTAAGTTAGAGTTGCGGTTCAAAAGAGGAAAGAGACTGCACATAATTCCTACCGCTTTATCGCACACTGAGTTTATGTGTTTGGTGAAAGTTAATTTGGAGTCTAACACCAACCCGAGGTATTTAACTTCCTTGCTCCACGGAAGGGAGGCGCCGTTAATTTGGACAAATCTATTCACAGCCGGTCTGCGGCGTGTAAATTGAAGGAAATAAATAATTATTTAATAGTGGATTGACATCAAATGAAAAACAATCGCTTATTTAATTTACCATAAAATAGCAGGTCATAAATTGGTAAAAACCCAAAAAGAACACTCTCGTTTTTACCCCCTTTTTTTTTTTAAAGTGGCTTGTGGCATTTGGAGGAGTGTGCCACGAGAGTGAGAGAAAGAGATTGTAGGTCGAGAGGACGTTGGCCTCGTCTTCAGGGCGCCCTCAGACTGGAGGGGTGGAGAAGGGAGATGTCTGGGACTTCACTCTGCCGTTACTGGCTCTCCTCCACGCGCCGCTAACTTCAGGGTTGTTCCATCCGTGGTCTGACTCACTACCACTGGCCCCAAGCTTCTTTTATATATATATATATTTTTTTTTTGTTTTCTGAAATATGTAACACTATTGTGTGGCTATTTATTTTTCGATTGCTGCTTAATTCTGTTTTCTCTTACTGCTCACTTTGTCGAAGTACGAAAAACAAGTTTTCAACGCGAATTCTTTGTGCTCAAAGGAAAATCTTATGCATTTTGTTTATGTAGCTGGTAACTGTTTGGTTACCAACTAGAGTTTTTATAGTCTAACTCCTGTAATCGGAATAGCATTATTAGGGTCATCCTGCACGTTTAATTAGATCTATTAAGCCTTTCACAGCACTTCGGCGATGAAAGTACTCACCCAGGTGTGAGGAAATCCGCGGAGCAGTAAGAGCTAGAAGTCATGCTGGATAACGACTCCCTGGAGCCTAAATCAACTGTTCTCCCCTAAAAGTCTCCTTACAGGATTCTAACAAGGGTTTATTCCCCACTAATACTTGGGGCACCCACTCAAGTCTTCTTTAGAAAGTCACAGGCTGCTTTCCACCCTCGCCATACCCCCTCATCGCTCTTCATATATCTTAAGGATGGCTTTCGTTCATCGGAAAAACAAGGAATCGAGGGACATATTCTCACTTACTGGACTTGAAGACGTAATGATTTTAGAGCCTCATCTTTGCATAGCACTATCCTCCGTTAATCATATATTTCCATATTCTTCAAATTTTAATATTACAATTACAGCACAGACCGCAATTACATTTCATTCTTTTCCTACCTTCAGCCATTTGCGTGTATAACTTCCATTTTCTGGTTTTAAAGAATATTTTAAAGGAATATAAATTCTTTAACAAACACGCAACTAAAAAGGCTATTAATTTTTGTTGATTATTATTATTATTTACTGTTTTACTTCAAGTTATGTTGAGGGTGGTCTAGGCTGACTGTGTACCCACCATAATTGATCCAGACATTCCATCTGGAATGTCTTCTAATAGAACTTTTTTATGCGTTTTAGACTGAAAGAAGTAAAAGGAATTAGTTTTAACCAATTAACTTCTGGAATTCATTTTATTATTAGCCTTTTAAATAAAGTAGTTTTGGCTTCCCTTTTGTTTCTATTTCACATTCGCCATTTCTATCCCGCCATCTCCATTTTGTTGAAAACTTCGTAGATATTGTATGAAATATATGTAGTTCTTTTTATCATTAAAAAAAAAAAAATCAAGCGATGAAATAACCTAATTTATCCCTCCATCTTTAATTCAGCCCAAAAAAAGTAAACCAATAAAAGTTAAGAAAATTCATTGTTATGAGTTGCATTTAACATTAAAATTGTCACGCAATTTCTGCTTTATATTGCATTTAAAGTTATTTACATAAAAACATTTTTGCTTAATAATTTCTATAAAACTGATAATGGAACCCATTTTTAATTTAGTAATTTTTATATTACTCGTATATTAGTCTCCTACTGTAAGTAGGCGAATAGGAATATTGCGATCGTGATATCGAGTTTTCATTCGATATATCCATTTTCGATATATCAATACGGTTTATACCAAATTGATTTGTAAGTGTTAATGTATAATTATTGAAGTTAACTACATTTTAATATATTGTTCATCATTTTTTTGGGTGACTGATTTATTATATTTATTTATTATTTTATTGCCAAGCATTCGATTTAGCCTACAAAAAAATGCAATTGGTTATAAAATAAAGTGCATAATTATGACTAAAAATTGCATTTCACCGTTGATTTTATCCATCTTGCGTTGATAGTCATCTCTGACGGTTTTCAGACTTCCTTCCCACAATTACCCACAATAACATTGCTGACAAGCTGCTCATTAGATTACTTAATCAGGGATACAACAAGACGCTAACCGTGGTTTATTTCCAGAATTACAAGATGACGTACAAAATAATGGCAAAAATAATCATAGAACAAATTGGCACAAATTTCTGCACCAGTAATTACAGATTAAAAAGAATATTTATTGTTTTGTGGCTATTTCAAGACTGCAATGCAAGCCAGCTGATCTGCTTGGCCAATATTCATGTAGAATTTAACTTCAATACATAATTTCGTAATTTTAGTAGTAAATATAACTTGTGTAATGAAAGGAACTAAAAATTAAATGGCTAGATTATTTGGTTAGATAACAGAAATTAGCATACGATTTAAAACATTCGCGTATTTAGTTGAAAATAAATTCTCCGTGGGTAGAAAGATGGCAGTTTATCTAGTTGGGCAGAACGCATATTGTTATTATCGGACATCAAGTGTAAATTGTAGACAGTAAACTGTATTTTGGCCAACTATTTTTAATACCAAATAGTGGAGACTATTCTCCCCACCTCTCAGTTTTTTTGTAAATATAATATTTCTATTTATTTATTTATTCATTTAAATTTTTTTGGGGCGGGGAAATATTTATTACTCACCATTTTCCAAAATATAGAGTGACGTTTCATAGCAGTATGATTCTAGTTATTATGTATTAGTAATGGACAGAAATTCTATTAATTGGTTATCTTATTTACTGTTTCAATGCCATCTATATTTTCAGTAGAAAAGCAAATATATTTAATTAATTAGTAACAGGATCCGGCTGTCGTAAAAGGTGGCAAAGAGAGGAAGTAATGCAATCACTCGGCAACTGTCCTGATAAATATTCTCCTCGTTGTCAATAATAGGCCTTCATAGGGCCACCATCACCAGGCTTTTAGAGACTTAGGCTTACTTAGACTTCAAGGAAGTCTACGCGCGCATTAGTTGGTGATGATTCTGTGAGATAGGCAAAAGAGTTTTATTTTTGAAATGAAGTCCCTTCTCACATTTGGGCTATTTTATTTTTTGTTACAAATAAATTGGTTCTCTCTTAAATTCTAAGATGGGCATTGGCCATGGTCATTGGACCAAGATACTCTTTTAAAAAAAAGTGCATCGGGGAAGCGTACATAATCTCGGTACCACTCGGTAGAATTTTGAAACTAACGACGCCAATAGAAGTTAGGCGCGTAGCCTGTAATTTGGTAATATCTAGAACTCTTGTGTGTTTTTCGTCGATATCAATCGATGTTATATATATATCGATATAGGATTAAAAAAATAATTGCCATTTCAGTTGTGATACATTTATTCTGCCGAGCTTTCGACCCTAGGGACTAGGGTCATCTTCAGAGACTGTGGAACATATTTACACTGTGTTAACAATAATTCTATTAAAATGAATATGTACTCGTATAGTGTAACGAAATTTACAAAAATTATTTACCAAGTTTACAAAGTAATATTTTACATTATAGGGTTAGCTGTGTCTTCTGTCTTGTCTGTTCATGGACTGAGTGTGATATGTGTAAGGTTGTGTGGGAGTCAGTGTTGCCAATTGTCAAATATTTTGTAGTAAGTTTGCGTATATGTTGTTTAAATTGTTCGTATCTGTTTTGAAATTTAAACTGTTTTCTGTCTTAGATATGTATATCATTTCTAGGTCGATAGCTTGACAGAATAAATTTTACTCGACTGAAATGGCAATTATTTTTTCATCCTATTGAAACTATGAATCAGTCACCAAAAATAATTAACAGCTATAACGAGATATATATATATATCTATATGTGGTACATTAAGATTGGCGAAGATACTTATCGATTCTCTAGCCATAATCAGCTGATTTGTACATCAAGGAATCTAATTTCTGAATTTATAAATGAAAATCTAAAAAATATTCTAATGCAAGTGTATATTTTTTGGATATTATCCATTTTGCTGGATAATATAGCTGATTTTGTCCGTCTTAGCACTCTTTCTTATTGTATCCCGAACCGGTTACAGACTTTCATGCATCACCTTTGGTTCAGGATTCGACTTCACTTATGTTCCGTCTCACAGTACGAATTAAATCAGCGAAAAGTGTACATTTTCAATGTTGCAATGCCAAATTTGAATACTTTGTTCTTTTACTCACAAAATACACTTTTTTCTCACTTTAAATCTACGATGAGGCAAGAAAACTGCATGATTCCACTCCGCCATTTAGTTCTTGGTAGATTTGAAAAAGCGCCCCTGATTCTAATTCCATCTGTTTATTCGTAATTAATTCCAGCCCGTCAAACAATCTTTAGTAAAGTAGATTTAGAGATCTAAGTGTAAAGAGAGAATTTACCTTTATTTGTAACAACCATTGTCAGAGCTGGATATCAAAATAGTTACCACTGTATAATGTTTCTATTAAAAAGACATTATCTCCTTCTTAATATTTAGAAGGCAAGCTGTTTGTAATTACACTGTAATATCTCTGTCAGGTAATAGTTAACATTGACCTAGATGCCTTCTTGACGTATATTTCATTTATTTTGTGGTGAGAGTTTTTCACGTCTAATCTCGAAACTTTTTAGTTCCTTTCTAGTCTCTTCGATTAGAAAGAATTATAAAAACTAGTTTTAACGAGTTTATAGTTTTATTAATTAGATTAATACTTTCCACTTTTTGTGGGGCTTTAGTGAAAGTTTGCTTTTTTTTTAAGTTAGTTAATTATAGTTTTCCATTTTGTTTGAAAAGATATAAGGTGAGGAATCATTGTTTAAAGAAGTATACATTTTTGGAATTGAGAAAATTTGTTAAGTCCTCATTTTTTTTTCTCGCCCTTTCTCTGAGTTCAGTTTTCTCTTAAAATTTCTGAAAAATATTGCAAACACTATCGGGAGAAGTGGAGATTCGTGTGAGGGTAAATGTTACAGCATTTTTTGGGGAATGAGGGGTATACTTTACCAATAATTTAGAAGGTAAATGCTCACAACTTGGAAACAGATATCTCTGAATGTTATACTTAGCTATAGAGGATTGGCTTAAACTGTCAGGTTTAGAAAATGAAAAAAATCAGTGTTATTAATGTATATTTTAATCTTTTTTTAAAATAATATTATTTATTGTATTAAAAATTGTTTCCCTAATTAGGGATTAGATAGTTAATCTTACTTTGCTGATTCATAAGTAATTATTGCTTTACAATTTCAACCTGAAAATGATAAATTGAGATTGATGTGTTGCTATGGTTATTAATTAAAACTTTCCAGTAGAGCAGTTGCTTAAGGAGTTGAGCGCCAAAACTGCACAAAAAAGCGGTAACGTTTAAAAACCACCCAATTTAGACAATTTTTTTGTTCTCTATTTTCCTAGAAAAGATACAATTTCCGGATTTAAAAGGAAAAAAAAATGTAGGGCATATCCTCGATTATAAGTGCATATTTTTTTTTTTTAATGCAACCAAGTGCATTTAATAGATTATTTTTATAATGTTAACTTCATTTTTATTATGTTACAATTTCCATGACTTTTTGTACTATAATCCTGGTGAATTCTGCTCTCTTGTTTCGTTGTTTTGAGGCAAAATGGGATTTGTCAAAAAATTCAGGTTAATTTTAGCCCTGTCATTTCTAAAAATGCCCCACTTTATGAGAAACAAAAATCTGTTTGATGTGTAAATAAGTTTTGTTAGTTTGTTTTTTGATTGGTTTTGAATTTCTATTATTTAACAAGAAATTTATTTTTTAGGTTGGTAAAAATGGATAAAATAATATCTGAGGAGTATTTTTTATCCAATCGACCGACCCCAATCTTATTTATGTTATTTTTTTTTTTTTTTAAGAACATTTCTGGAGCCTAAATAAGCTCGCACCCACGACAGCCAGAGATATTTTAATGTGGAAATCCAGGTCACAATAAAATCGTCTACTATATTAATTCTAGAAGTCGCTTTTTCTTTTATTATCTGTCCTGGAATTGACTTGTCACTTGTCCTGTAATGTAACGTTACGTATCCCTCCATTAGCTAGAAGAATAAATAATCTTGATTTTACAGATATTGGAGCTTTGTCCAAATGTACGAGTACTTTCTGGAATCATATTTTCTGGAATCATACTTCTAGAATCGTGCTTTCGTAGAATCAATTTAAAAAAAAAAAAAAAAATTGGTTAGCTCAATTTAGCGTTTTCCTGAAAAGATTTTTTTGCCCAGATTAAATCTCGATCTTTACGAAAGAGGAAGTAATTCGATATTTTGGTTAAACGTTCAAAATTAAGTGTACACCCTTGGAACAGAATTTTCACAAAAAACGAAACAGTCTAGAAAGGCTCAAAGTTAGTTTTCCAATTATTCCTGCCATATTCACTACTAATATTAAGTTAAAGCCAAAATCAATTAATTGGAATCGTGAGTTTCATAACAACATATTTTTTACGATTTTTAACAAAATATATCTATTTAAAATCTCATGCGTGCGCTGACTCTAAGTCAGTATTAATACTTATTGTACCTCCATCCTATTTTACTTCTCGTAGTACCTACTTACTATACAGTTGTAAAATTCTTAAATAAAAATGAAAATTTCATGCAGTGGATCTGTTAACTTTGATTGGAGAATAAGGTTTTTGAGGGGGTCTATCTGGAAACAGATGAGGGTACTATCACTACATTGTGACGTACTACTTTACAGATGAACAGATTACATTGTGTAAAAAAAGTTAAGATATATTTCAAAATTCTCAAAATTTCAATAAAATAGTTTAGTTTAGAATTTTCATAATTGCCAAATATAAGAGAATAATCATATGGAGAGTTCATAGTACAGTCGACTCTCGATAAATCGAAATCCAAGGGACTACAAGAAAAATTCGAATTATCGAGACTTCGAATTATCAAGAAGTTTGAATTATCAAGAAGTGAAAAAAAATTCGAATTATTAAGAGTTTTTATTATGTATACATGTATGTACATACGTATATTGAAAATACGTATGAGCTTACCTAAGTTTTAGACATATATAGCCTCAAGTAAAAAAGTAAAAATAATGAAAACGACAAAAAAGAACAAAAAAATTACATATGTATTAACATTTCAATAAATAATAATATACATATGTACCTAATTTAAAAAATGAAGAACAGTTTTTTGTTTCAATGTGGCTTGACTTAGTCAGTGACTTAGAATTGTAGAAAGCGTTGATGGTGGAATATTGAAAGTTTTGGCGATATCTTCTTTTTTTCGAACCACTTTTCACGGCCACGATACTGTTTTCTTTGTGGGACACAGTAAGGGAGACGTACTTCCCATCGTGACAAACTAGGAAAGAGATTTGGAAAGTTAAACTGAGCTGAAAGAAGGGAAACATTACGCAGAAAATGAACAATAAGCGGAAAATGAGAAGTAAACATTACTAGGGAAAATTCGAATTATAAAGAGGTTGAAGCGGCCTCGTTCGAATTGTAGAGCCTTCTCTCCCCCTGTTGTTAAGAAAAGGATTTCGAGATATCGAGCGTATCTAAATACACTGCATTTTTTCGATTTACCGAAGTTAACAGCTGTAGAGTTCGAATTATCGAGAGTCGACTGTACTTCCTTTTAATGACATTCACTCTCTCGAAACTACCTTAAATTCCCGATTATTTAATATAAAGTAACGATTTATGTAGATTTTATTCAGTAGGCTGTGGTGTGATGTTTAGTTCGGGTAGTATTTGGTTTAGCCAGGGCTAAATTTATTAGTTTTACGAATAAAAGTGAGAGATGAATTTCTATTTTGAATTGCAAATTACCAGCCTCTTTTTATTTTGTACTCTCTCCTGACTTGTAAAATACTCTAGCAGCACTGCTCTCTCATAGTAATTGAATTCTATAACAGACGTGAGAAACAGAAAGAGAATAAAGTATATTAATATACTATCTGGCGGTAATTAGTTAATGAAAAGGTGTAATGTTAATATTCAAGTACACCTGTATGTACTACGTAATGTGTGCCAAAAAATGTAAGAAAAAAATTATAGTCGCAGCTGTTTTGGAGGACATTTTATTTTAAAATTTCTGCAAATAAAAACAAAATATCACATTTGCATTAAATTCATGAGCTTATTTTATGAAAAACCTACTACCTCTCTCTCAACGTTTGAGCAATTTCATAAATTATATATGATATTAATGTTTGATGAGTTTACTTTACTGCTGGTGTTTTTGGTTTCGTAAAAGATCCGTTCATAAATTGGACATCTTTCTATCGGAAAAGGGGAACCAGTGGTCTTTTTCGTGTATTTGTAGTTTTCTAGGTAAGGAATGTTCCAATAATCTTTCGCAAATAGGTCAGGCGCCACGGTAGCCGATCGGTTAAGAGGCGAGACTTGTAAAGCTAATATGAATTGTGGTACTGGGTTCGATTTCCGGTCTTAGGCCTTGCTTTTTATTTAATGGTTAATACGAGAAATTAACAGTAAAGTATGTTTGCTAGCCGCCTCCGTCCACGACACATAATTGGTAGTTGGATGTAAAAGCCTGCCTGAAAAAAATAGGCAATTACTCTTTCACCAAAACGATTTTTAGTCGATTATTGTTTGACAGGATGCTATTTCGACAATTCAGCATAACATAGTCTTGACTCATGGGAGCTAATAATATTTATTATTAATTAATGTTAAAAATGTTTCTTTCGGCGCCATTTGCTGAGATAATGGGGCAATTGTTTTACGTCACCCGTCACCCGATAATTGAATATCGAGAAATTATTAGACACGTTTCCGATCGTTCGATCCAAAATATTCTGGCTTTAAATTGAGTTGAAATTTACCTATTTATCGTTAATTTTTTACGTTCTTTCCAAAGCTAAAACTAATAGAGGGTTCATCATTTCTTTCATTTTTTTTTTACTAAAGGCGCGTAAACATGATATATCATTAGCGCCCACAGCTTTTGCACTTCCGGCTCCGGAAGCTACCGCCTGGGTAGATTAAATCTAAGAGCCAGCAGCTGTATTCAAATTTGGAATCTTCACGTTGTAATCCAGTCACTGAGCTAATCCTCCTCCTGAGCGTTACCTTATTAACCATCACTTCATTAAGAACACTCTTTGGCAGAACTTTAGCAGATTTATTGGTTTTCTATTTTGGGAGCACCAACTCTTAATGGTTCACCACGCCTATAGATTTATCCAGTCTAGGTATTCAAAGTAGCTGCAAAAAGTTTAGATGATAGATCAATAGCTAGTGAACCTGTTTCTCTTATAGCCATTGGCGAATATGTAGCTGATTTCATTGAAAGCTCTCTTCAGATTTCGTTTTGGAAATCATTGTCATGTTTAGCCGAAGAAGAACAACCAGAAAGTTGTGTCTCTTGATTCTTTCAAATGTAGCATTCAAAATTAGGGAATTCGTCAGCGTCTGTTGCTAGTCTTTTACGATGGAGAAAAGACAAGTTAAAAATTTACTTAAAATAGCCAAAATTAGTTCAAGGGGTACATTGATGCTTGAATCAGTACCTTATTTATTTTTCTTCCATATAGCTGAAATTGGGTTGACCCCCATGACTGTAAGGTCTCTATATTAGTGTATGAGTCAATGTAACACTACACTTTCTTAGTCAGTGACTTGCACATTCTATGTAAACGAATCTGTAATTTCCACAGCTTCAGTTTACATCCTAGCAAGCACGCTAAATAAACAAACATGTTTCATTGTACCTCAGTTTGTAAAAACGTTAAAGATAAAGTTGTCTATCTTCTGAAATAAAAAATATGAAAGTGTAGTTTTCACCTCCATGGACATCGCTGTCTGTTTTTGAATGAAACACCCCCATGCTACACATTCCCCAAACTTGACATCAGTATTTACTGTTCTGAATACAGTATACAAACATACTGTCCAGTATATGAATGCAAAGATCTTGACACAGCATAGAATTTATCTTACTATTATTTTACGAAGGAGTACATTATTTTGTTATTTTTACGTCATTTTTTAGTCGAATAAATAGAATTATTAAGTAGATTTCTATTTATAGTTTGGAACTAAGTAATTTTTCTGCTGACGTCACCACAAATCAAACAAAAAACAGTAATTGCGAAATTAGGCCACAGCTGGAAATATAAATACCCTTATATAAGTTTACAGAATTCTTTTTCAATAATTCGTTATTACTTTTTCATTTTATAGTAGGCTCATCTCTTTTAATGAGAAAATTCAGCGACACCCTTCCTAAGGCACTCTCCTATATTCCTTTTTGTTGGGCCATCTTTGGTCTTTTTGGAGAAAGAGTGTTGCGGATAGGGTATACTTTGTAGAGCTTTCTTGGGGAGCCTAGTTCCTTTAATTTGATAAGGTCATTCTCAGAACATCTAAGAAGTGGTGATGGTCACCGTTAAACATCGGCTCCCAGCTCCTCCTATAGGGAAGGAATATAATATATTATATTTCCATTCCTAGGATATTATCCTACTTCTAATTTCTCTTCTAAGGGGGTATCGGTACGAAATATAAACCTTCTACCTTTCCTAATTTTTCGTAAGCTGATTAAAGTGACAGCAGAGCTCTTTTCTCACATTATTTGCGCTTTCTATTATAAGAGTCCGACGAATGGAGTGGCTAGGTCACGTGGAAAGAATGGCTGAAAACAGAATGCCGCGCAGATTACTGTTTGGTACACTAGCAAAAAAAGAATTGGAAGACCACGTAGGCATTGGCTCCAGGAAGTTGAGGAATACTTGAAGACCGTTGGAGTGCATGACTGGAGAGAAGAAAAGCAAAAAATAGGGATATCTGGAATGATGTTATTCGAGAGGCCAAGGCCCACCTCGGGCTGTAGAGCTACGAGAAGAAAGAAGAAAGAAGATTTGTGCTTTCTATAAGTCCTTCTGCCAGTGAGGAATCATTCAGGATGGACCCAGAGATTAGGATCATTTGGATAGGCAGGACTGTAGTTGCATTGATCTTAGGAAAGAAGCTGCGAATATTGACTGGTTTCTTTCACTAGGTGTTACACCAATCCAGCTTCTGAAGACGCTGGGCCTAGAAATTAGATCCCCCCTTTTGACCAGATTGGATGCATAAAAAGGTTTAGACAGCTGGGCGGTTGGGGAAAATCCTAATTCTCCCCCAAATCCTAGGATTTCTTAGAGATACTACCAAAATTAGTGTTATTTCAAGAGAGACATCTTCAATTAAATCCCTAAATGAAACACTCTTTTCAAGTAAAAATCAATTATTAAATATTAAAAGGTCAGTAATATGCGAGCGGTTTGTATGTAAGAAGGACTAGAGCCAATGGCAAACCTAAAGCAGTAACAAACTTGCTGTTGGAAGCTGCTAGCTTTGTATTATACAAGATGCATGTGTATAATATATGCCCAGCATCCATCAATCTGTCACCTTCACCCCGCCAGGTTCCATGAATCATGCACTCTCTCTTGGTCCGCTCGTTCCATCTCTTCCACTTTCAGTCGGCCACTCCTTTCTTCTCTCACAGCCATCCTCTTTACATCTCCTTCTTCGTACCTCAGTCTTCTGTCGCTCTTCTCCAATCTCGTTTTATTTTCTTTTTTACTTTTGATCACTTCAAATACTTTCTCCTTACATCATTACAATATTCCTTTTCCCACGATGGTATTTTTGTTTTTAATTTAGAAGTAAATAAATGGCGTCTAACCTTTTTCTTTTCTTTTAACTACAATTGCGTGATCACTTAAATTGTAAAGTTTAAGATAATCATTGCGTTTTATCTGTTATTATAATATCTTACAATTAAATATGGGAGACTAGCTTTTGATAATTTCTTTTCTTATTTTAGAATTAATATACCATAAATTAGCATATTTTGCCGACAGAGTCTAATTTTCTACTTTTCTTACCAGCAGTATGAGGGAAGTATTTGCTGAAAATCGAGCAGATTTTGGAATTTCGAGTATTTACCAGAAAGGCGCTTGAAAAAGCAAACTTTGTGGTCATTTGTGTATCCAATTTTAAACAATTATTCATTTACAAAAAAAATGAAGTTGAATAGTGTAAACTCTTCGTGACTTTTTCGGTCCATCCTGCAGAAACAATCCAATATGGCAAATGATAGGCACGTGTATGTCAGAACTATCATCAGCCGTGTCCTATCTCAGTGTGTGAATGGCCCACGCACATACGATACGTACATTGCCAGAGAGAGGCCACATGAAAGAAGTGGTCATATAAGTACGTGATATTCTAATCAACACTCTTGCTGACCTTGAACGATAAAGAGGTATTATCTCAATAACTTCTAATTTGTTATGAAAAGGTAATAGTTTGATTCTTCAAATAATACATGTCAGTGATAGGCGCTCATTAAAAATGCAATTTAAACATTGGTTAATTTTTTTTTTCCATTTCAATCAGAATTTAATCAGCGAAATTAATCGAACTTTAAATCATATAGCAATTAATTAGTGAACTAAATTTCAAATTTAATCATTAATCAAATTGATTTAATCATTCACTACTATATTACTGTTCAATTAATGGTTCAGACCACGTTTTGGCGAGGCCACCTTTCTCAGTATCTTCCCACAAAAACTTTTCGATTAAAATTTTCATAATTCGACTTCACAAGCATTATGACTACTCACTAAACCAGGATTAGGTTCATTCTAACACTCACATTTAACCGTGTTGGTGACTCACTAGTCCCACATGGAACCAGCTTGTACTCTCATTTTAGGAGGGGTTAAATAAGGTTTACTAAACTTCCATTTTAGGTATTTTATGGTTTTACTACCTCTTAAGTATTTGATTATTAAATTTCTAACCAAACTTCCAAGAAAATAGAAAATTAATACACCGGAAGTGCTATTTTAAAGAAAAGCTTTTCCTGTAATTTACTTTGAATTTGCCAAACTGTTTCATTCGAAGCTTATCTACTAGCGAACTTAAGCTTAAATGTCAGTTTGGCTTCTAATGTTTTCTTAATTAATAGTTTAGTTCAGAGGCAATGTGTCGCATTCTATCAACATTTATTTAATAAATCTTTTTTATTATGCAATTCTAAGTTAAAATAAAATTCCATTATATTCGTAAATTATGGTTAGAAAAAGTCATGTGAGTGTTCATACGAGATTCTTTTTATGAGAAAGTAAAGAGAAACTTTGGAATATTTGAGAAAACTATTCGAAAATGAGCTTAACTTATGAAAAATTTCTTGCAAATTAACAATGATTTTTGTTTTCGAAAAATTTGTTAGTATTATTTTTCGATATCCATTTAAAATTAATATTCTTTTTAAAATAACAAAAGAAAGTTAATAAAATATGAGAAAATAATGAAAGATATGGAAAAATAAGTGAAAGGTATTGCAGCACCATTATTAATACGCTTTGACCAGCCCATAACTGGTTTCATTGGAAGAGGCGTGGCTACACTAGAGGTGGGCAGGGCCCGCCCACAGCCTGTAACCCTATTGCCTTCTGATTGGCCAATACTTTAAACGTGATAATTTCAATGAAATAATTAATTTAAAATTTTTTTTCCAACATTTCTCCCATAGGTATTTGATAAACTTTCCAAATAAACAAGAAAAAAAATTTCTCGTTAAAAATACGATAAATAATATTTCCTTTGGAATAATACTTCATGTTTTATCTAATTATCGTTAACAGAAACAAAAAAGTTAAAAATTTGTATTGTTTAATCGTGAAATGGATAAAAGAGAAATGGGCTTGTAAGCCGCCATTAAATAGGCTATATGCTTACTTTACACTCCATCCGGTGGAGAACTCTAGCGGCAATTTCTGTAAACATAAATGCAGTTTTTACATTTGTATTTAACCATGTTGTCGACTCACGAGACTTATAGAGAACTATTTTACACACACATTTAATGATGTTGACGACTCATTAGGTTTATATTGGACTATTTTACACTCATATTTAACCATGTTGACGACTCACTAGACTTATATAGGACCACCTTACACTCACATTTAACAATAAACTCAGTAGATCTATATAGGTTCACTTTACGTTTTAACATGTTAACCACTCACTAGACCTAAATAGGACCACCTTACACTCACATTTAACAATAAACTCAGTAGACCTATATAGGTTCACCTTACATTTTAACATGTTAACCACTCACTAGACCTAAATAGGACCACCTTACACTCACGTTTAACCATGTTGACGACTCACTAGACTTATATAGGTTTACCTTAAACTCATATTTAACTTATTTTTTACCGCATTACATGTAACCTATTTATTTTTTATTCTATTTTTGTGTAATCTATCTACCTACAACTCTGTGTAGGTGTAGTATGTAATGTAAGCTACTTCTTTTTTTACCTTTGCTATTCCACTCTGGTGAATCCTCGTTTTTTATGGCGTTCCAGGATTAGAGTGATCTCACTTAATGCTACATTGCTCAGTTAATTTGTAAGTAATTGTTTTAGTCTGCATACATTACAGTAAAACTCACTTCACGTTACATTGATCCAGTCTAGTATTAATTTGCTACTTTAAAGTAACCTTCTTTTTTCATCTTTTTGAACCGACTCTTGCAAATAGAGAGTAGGTATTTTATCCCTCATTTATTTTTCTGTTAACGAATTTTAAGAATAAATTATTAAATTAAAAAATCAGGGACAAACAATCGATATATCGATTTGAAGCGTTAAATGTAAAACAATAAGTGATAATTACCGCTAAATATATTGCGTTTGCCAGTCGGTACTGTCTCAAACAAATCATTATCATAAAATATGTGTACGATGGGCTGGCTAGAACAAAACTCCATAATTACTTCAATGCTAAACTTCTTGTCAAAGTTTATTTAACTTTAAAAATATGAAAGTAATAATAATTATATACTTCCTGCTAATTAAGGAATAACACATCTTAGTATAGATTTAAAGTGATTAGCTGTGATGCACTAATTATTCGTTAACAAAAAAAGTGCATTTCATTGTGTTTTAAAATGTGTGTTCACTTGGTCATTTGAGATAGGAGCCACAAGTCTTTACACAAAACTGTGGCACTAATCTGATTGACGATGGATGAAAATCACTGGACAGTATTTTTAAACAAACAAGATTTTTAAAATTACTAGAGCAATTTTCATGAAATGTTTTAAAGATGGGCACAAGTTAGGAACTGTAAATAATGTTCAGGTTTCCGCGTGTTGTCTGTAATGCTCTGTAAGGCCTTTCTTGAGGTAAATATCTCTCGTGCCTCGTTTTATTAAGTGAAGAGTCATCCCTTATATCGTTTTTTAATTTATTCGGTTCTCACTAATAGAAATGAGAAGTGGAAATTTAGATAAAGAATGTATGTTATGGATTATAAAAATTAACATTATTGTGAAGGTTTACGCGAGAATAAGTTATGAGATTGGGGAAGGCAATAAATGATATCTAGGCTAAACTAGGTGCAAGAACTTGATTTGACAATCCCTGTACACTTTTAACAGTACTGTAAAAATCTCGTAAGAAAGTAGATAATTTTGAGCGCGCCCAAAGCTCAAAGAACTCTGAATTCAACTTCTTTCGGTGTAACGACGGAAATAAAAAAGAAAAGAAAAAGCAAGCAGGCAATAAATGGAAAGGTATGCAGTTAACAGTTGCATATGTAGGTTTGGAGCCGGCTGCGCTCGTATGTCCTGCCGTAGAGAGAGAGAGAGAAAGAGATAGAGTGAGTACGGGAGCAAGAGAGAGAATCTGAGGAATCTTCATATTCTTTACAAGAACGCCAACAATAGCGCCAACATGCCATCCCTCGTATCTCACTTCTATTTTCGTTTATATTCCATCCTTCTTCTAGTTTTTATACCAGCAGCATTCTGGAATATGCACAATCGCAGAACTAACCACTGCTCTTTTTTACTGCTCTGTTCTCCACGATACCACTTCTTTAATTTTGATTTTCTTTCGATAGATAAGTATTGTACGAGAACACAGTCCGCCGTCTCGAAAGATTATATTGCCTATTTCAGTCATAATTTCTTATTATTAATTGCCAAACTTTTGATCTAGGGACTAAGTCTTCTTCCTGGCTGTTTAGGTATTCTTAAACAGTCAATGCAGCAGAAAGACATTTGAAGACCCCATTTATACTAGCCTATACAGAGAGATAAGTTTTATGCACCATAAATCATTGGTCCAAGTTAATGATGGTGCACTTACTAGGAGAATGTATAGCTTCCGGGTAATTTGCATAATCTATGTGTTCATGCTGTAGCTTTATTATAAAGAAATGTTTTACTAAGATGTTAGAATAAAAGAAAGAAATACATGTGTACAAACATGCTTACATAAAGTCAGTCCTCTTTGATAGACACCAAACTCATAGACAAACAAGAGGGAAGCAAAAACTGTTAGTACAAACACTCCAATATAAGTATTGAAATTATACAAACAGTGATTTAAGAATGATGTCCTATCGTCTATAGTCTAAATTATTATGGAGTCATTGGGTGTACAGTATTTAATGTTCTTTTGGTGGAGATATCGTGAAGGCGGGCTCCAATTCTCTCTCTTTAAGTAAGAGAATAGAGAGAGTGGTTTATCAAACTTTCAATTTTATTGTTATTGCACTACCCGTTATTAGCTACCATTTAATGTGTTATATTGGAAGTCGTACAATTCGTGGCTTCAGTTAGGTTCAATCTCAACCACGTTCGTTATCTAGGTGGCATGTCCTCAGATTAACGACTTAACTTTAGTGTGGAGCACCACACTTGATCGCTTCAGATTATCCACAAACGCTTATGACAATCGCTTTAAAAGCACTCTTTACTGAACAAAAGACAACTTCACTACTTCACCTGATTACACATTGCTGGATGTAAGGACTAGAAATTTAAGAGAAAACAGAATACAAACCTTATAATTCAAAATACTTCGACATATTACAGTAGTAAGCGCCACGGTAGCCGAGCGGTTTAGAGGCGAGACCTGCAATACTAATATGCATTGTGGTACTGGGTTCGATTCCCCCGGTCTTTAGGCCTTGGATTTTATTTAATGGTTAATATGAGAAATTTACAGTAAAGTATGTTTGCTAGTCGCCTTCGTCCACGACACCTAATTTGGTAGTTGGACGTTAAGCCTGCCTTAAAAAAAAAAAATTGATCAGTTAACTACAAGTCGGTAGAAAGTACTTGCGGTACAAGTCGGTAAGTCTGTACTTTGCGGAACTGTTCAGATTGCTTAAATTCGGTAGTTGAGAAGAGCTGTCCTATTAAACTTCTTAGGGAAGGGACATTCTAACTTTAAGACGTTGTATGATGTCAACTGCCATATTACCCAATTCCTTAGTGGGACATGTAGTTACCTTTATCAGATACGGAAGGTAAGAGCCATTCTGTACTGTTCTGGGGCGTTAGTGATAACGTTAGGCTCACATGTATCTTTAGAGTTTTCCGGTTACATTGTAAGAGAAAATTATAAACTGGGTCGGAGTCACGGAAACGTGAATTTCCACTACGCCTTAAGGCACAGTAAAGATCTTTACCTACTGTATGATATTTAATTAATATAATTTTTATGTAGGTATTATAGGAAAAAACGTTTCTATGATATTTTTATGCTTTCAATTTTTTTTAAATTTACTATGTCCGCCATTATTGATTATTTTTCGCGTACCACCAGTGGTTGGGAAACGCTGGTTAATATAATTGTAAAATATTCAATTAAATTATAATTATTATTAAATGTTCTTTTCCACCATTTAAAAATATAGCTAGTTTTTTGATTAGATTAACAAGAGTTCGAAGTTTATAAAAAGACCATCGATTAGCGCTACTCCTTCAGTTATGGTCACGTTAACTGTAGAAGCTGCAAATCTTCGGTAGCTAAAATTTTGTAAAGCATGCCCTGGCCTGCTGATAAAAGAAAAACACCTTTAAAGGTAATTAAGTGGTAGTATTTCGGAAGCCAGACTCCTTCACCCTTTAATTCTGAAAAGAGAGCCATTATTAATTACTACAGAATTGTGTTTTTACTTAATTAAATGTGTAATATTCTGTTACAGTTTATTAAAGTGATAATTATCAAGTTACTACGTAGTGTCTGACTGGCTGACAGACAGAAATTCGGCCCTGGGTGATTATATTACAGACATCTTTTGATTGATAACCACAAAGTAGGCGTGGCTCTCTGTCATTATCTAATTCAAGCTAATAATAATATGCGAAAATTTAGTTCCAGTTTTATCTGCAGTGGTGGGGGATATACTGAATTATTTCCTCCTCCTTCATGACTGAAACTAACTGAACAATGTCTGGGTCAAAAGTACCACTGACCGACACCGGCTGGGCAAAGTCAATCCATCCTCTAATACTTACAGCTTCCGTCTGGGTTACGTCATCCGGTATACTAATTGTATATCATTTTAGTCATAAGCCAGGCTCTAAGTTTCACCCATAACTGTGCATTTCTGCCTTAATTATGTATCAAGGTTGAAAAGTTTGTCTTTTTTTTTTAATTTATCACTCGTATTGCTTCTGTAATTAAACAATAATTATGGTCTGCGCTCTAATTATTATTTCACACTAATTAAGACTTTGCGAGGAATTTCTTAATCTATTTGGCGGAGACGTCAGCGAAGTTTTGCACAATACGTATTTTGTATCGTTCATCTATTTTTGCTTATTACAACTGGTTACAGGAACTTGCGAGTTACTTTATCCAATCTGAGCTGCAGTATTCCCTTGAGAGAGAGAAACAGAGTGCTTCTCCTCATCTCTCTCACTCGAGCTATTTTTAGCAAAAAGGGGCTAGTGACCCTAGGTAAGGGAATACACCCGTTCACCATCTCAAAATTCCTCAAAATTTAGACACTTAGTTCTAATCATTCTCTAAGTTTTCTTTAAATGTTTGCCCAACCGAGCTTGCTCGCTTAGCATCTCTGCTCGAAGCAGGTTAGCTCCTTATTTGCTTCCCATGCTTATTTGTGGTTCTATCAAATAGTTCGCGTTCATTCTACAACGTCTGAAAAAATTCGCACACATTCCTCTGCTGCAGTTCTCACGATTCTAATTTAATTATTAATTAATAATTATTGTTAGGCGTCACGGTAGCCGAGCGGTTTTAGACTAGACCCGCAATGCTAAGATGTATTGTGGTACTGGGTTCGATTCCCGGTCTTTAGGCCTTGAATTTTATTTAGAGGTTAATAAAAGAAATTTACAAGTAAAGTATATTTGCTAGTCGCCTCCGTCCACGACACCTAATAGTTGTAGTTGGACGTAAAGCCCTCCTGAAAAAATAGGCAGTTACTACTACTAATTAATTATTGTTACTAACAGTATTCATATTATTTATGGACATCTTAAGGGTACTTTATTTATTGGGCAGGAAGAAACTAACATCTAACATTGGAGCCAATGTTTCGGAAACATTCATTTCCATCATCAGTGCTACGTATAAAAGAGTATAGACATTAATCCCGCATTCAGGACTCCACACCATTACCCTACGGTATTGTAAATGTTTTTTTATTCTATCGGTCTTTCCATTTCTTTCCTTATAAACCCTAAAGGAAGTTTCAGCAAGCAAGCAAGCTTCTCTCAGCCTCTTTCTGCGTCACCATCTTCAGAAACTTCGATCTAGTCTTGCTTATCTTAAAACTCTTAAACTCCACATTGGTCAGTTGTTCTGTCCATTAGATTCGCCTTGTTCCTCTTAGAGTTCTCATTTCTATAAAGCATCGATTAGTTTTTGTGTTTTTGCATTTTAAAGACGATATTAATGCACCATATAATGTATGATTGGATTCTCGGCTTCGAATCCAGCGATCTGCATTTTTCTTTTGGTTCTCAGAAGCCTTTAACAGTTCTCTGTCCGTCCAATGATGGGCAATGCTCACTGTAAAACGAGAGTACAATTCCGGAAGCTGATATTCCATTAAAAAAGACTTTGTTCATTACTGTTCATTACATAAATGTACGAGTATAACCTTTATTCTAAAGATTTACTCATATTTTATATTCCATTCAGCCATGCTGACGCTGGAGTTCCGCAAGGCAGCATACTAGGCCCCATTCTGTACACAATCTACTCCTCAGACATACCTACTCATCCTCAAACTACTCTTCTCACCTATGCTGACGATACTGCCATCTTATCTACTGACAAAGACCCAATAATAGCTCATAGAAACCTTCAGACTCACCTCACCTCCTTAGAAAATTGGTTCAAAAAATGGGCTATCAAACTGAACGAAACTAAATCTCAAAATATCACCTTCACTCTTCGACGCATCACTCTTCCTCCTGTCTTTTACAATCTTATTCCTTTACCTGCTGTCAACGTAGTTCGCTACCTTGGGCTTTACCTTGACAGAAGACTCACATGGAACCCTCATACTCGACTTAAGAGAACAGAACTTAACCGACGCTTCCGACAACTGAAAAGACTACTCGACAACAGATCAAAACTCACTCTGGACAACAAAAGACTAATATATGTAAGTATACTAAAGCCAGTCTGGGCTTACGACATCGAACTGTGGGGTTCAACCAAACGCTCAAATCTGCAAAGGATCCAATCCTTACAATCTAAAATTCTTCGCTCTATAGTTGGACGCTCCTTTCTACGTCACCAATCAAACCATTCACACAGACTTGAACATTCCTTTCGTCACACAAGTTGCAAAAACACGTTACAGAAATTTCCATCTTAACATACAAACACATCACAATCCACTGGTACAACATCTTTCTTCAAGAACATTTCCAGACAACACTTCCAGACGTCTTAAAAGACAGTGGCCTCGCGATCTCCTCTCTGATGAAGAGAGTCAGTAGAAAGTAAAATGTTTTTGGAGTGTTACCGCTGGGTAACTTCTCCACTCTGTTATTCTGTTATTTATTGTTATCATTGTTGCTTATAACGCAAAATGCGTTGATTGTAACTAAATAAATGATTAAAAAAAAAAAAAAAAAATTTATATTACATAAATGCCTGAAAATCAGTTTAAGAGTAGCAAATTCAATATTAGTATTAATTAATTCAAAAATTATAACTTTAATAAATGGTTTGACCCTTATAATATTTAACCTATTGGACCTTTAACCTTTTTAAATTAACTCCCATTTTATGATAGTTAAAGAAACTATATTTGGCATGTAAGGCTTGATCTTGTAGGAACGAAGAGGAGGTTATAAATTATAGCAGGTTTTATTGGTATGTAGTGAAAAGATTGAAGATCGGGTAGCTGTAATTTAGATGGCAATTTGTTTTGCGTTAAATATGAACAAGTAAGAGAAGGAGTGATTGTGTCTGAGAGGAGAGGGGAGCTTCTTTAAAAGAGCAACGGAATAATACGACGGGTCGTCGCACTCTAAAGACCGCCAATTACTATTTTCCATTTTTTATTATTAAAATATATGTAAAAACAAAAGTGAAATAACGTGGCTAACTAATTAGAATATTGTATAATGCAGCAGACGGTAGAATCACTGCTGCATTATACAATATGCACACATACCTTTAGTAGGAGTCCCAATGTCGCCTGCATTATTAAATGCATTATTTCCGCATTTTAATTTTATTTACATAAAATGTATTTATTTATTATCTATTTCTAGCAATTATTTAGGTGTAAAGGAAGTTTTAGGCTGCTTTAGGCGTATTTACTTATTAAAAGGTTTTTCTAAATGAAAATATTGCCTTATTTCCTGTTCCTGGCTGAATATCTTATGCAATGGCACATTATAAAAAACAAATACAGTGGAACCTCGCATAACGAGCACCTCTCTTAACGAGTAATTCGCATAACGAGTAAAACAAATTGATTCTTATAGCGAGCAATGTTTCGCATAACGATAGTTTTCTAATGACATTTCGCTGACTGCGCAGTTTTCACTGACTCATCGAAAACTGCGCATTCTTCGATTAGTCATTCCTGTTTACGCATATGCGTTTCATATTCTCCACGTATCTAATGCATTGGTACAGTCGAAACCGAACTTCACCGAATGAGTGGTGTATAGGGGAAGTCCATATAGTGATATTTGTGTTTAAATATTATTGTGTATATTTTGTTATCCCTCTAACAAAATGGCTTCGAAAAGAATTAAAATAACGTTAGAATTGAAACGTAAAATCATTGAGAAACGAGAAAATGGTGTAAGTGTGGCTGATCTAGCAATTATCCCCTTTTATTTTAATTTATATAAAAAAAATTGTTTCGCCTAACGAGTATTTCGCGTAACGAGTAAGGTTCTGGAACGAATTATGCTCGTTAAGCGAGGTTCGACTGTACTGTTCAAGGCACCTAGTAATAGTAGTTAACAGGTTGTGTGCTGTTGGTCCAAGGAAAATTATGGTCATGATATTCAAACCTTTGATGCTGCACACTTAGCAGCTGATTTATGGTAATCGTAGATTGACCATGGTAGTAGCTGGTCCATCTCATATGGTTTAGGTGTTGGCTTAGTTAACTGGATGTTAGTTTCACTGCTGTTTAAAGCTAGAGATAGATATAATGGAATCTTATTGAAGGAAACGTCAAAAGTTCCAGCTGCAGGCAATTTTTTAATTTGTGTAGAATTTTATTCTATTTTGCCCCATGTTGCATTTTAGAAAATCCAATCTCTCTGTCTCAATGCCCAGAGTCTGTATAATCTAGGTAAAATTTATTCTTAGCTTGCCTTCTTTTCCATTCCATGTTTGTGGTATGAACGTTTCCGTGGTTCCAGGTTCGTGGTTCTTCCTGCTTTGTGCGTCTGTGTGTTCAGTTTTACGAGTATATTAATAATTAGATCGCCATGACCTTCATACTTATCACCGCCTGACTTCTTCGTTCGTCTTTAAAAGAAAAAAATAATAATAATAAATTCATACTACGCAGCCTATTATGCATATAATTAATATGCAATTGTGCTCGTGGCAGAATGCATTTCATTTGAATTATTCAATTCTTACTTCTATTTCACTACACTTCTGGGCCTAATCTGCTTTTCTTTTTCTTAATTTTTCACTAATTTGATTTAATTATGGTATTGGAAAAATTGTAAGAAATGCATGCAACGAAATGTTCTTACGCAATCTTTGAGCTGTGGACAAAATAAAACGCTTAGTTTTATAACTTATACTTGTTCCTCGTATCCTGTAGTTTAAGAAAATTGGTGCCTCTGCGGTGAGCAATTATTTCTGAGTTTTCTGATTTCACTGAAAGGGTGCTGCTCAATGGTTATTTTTAGGTCCGCAGTGGTGGATAATATCCAAAGACATTGTCCGTCTTAGCCTCGCATCTTTATTGTATTCCTGGACCGGTTTTAGGACCTTCATCAGTTTGGTGTTTACTAGTTTTCCATTTTACTTATGATACCGTCTTGCATTACTCTTTCTGTTTGGTCCGGAACCAGCTAGTGTTTCAGTAGACATGCGTGCTTCGACGGATAAAATCAAAATGCATTAGCTTGCATTAGAAATTGTTTTTTTCCTGCAAAATTCCCCTGAAAGTGTACTTTTTTTTATTGCAATGCACTAAAAATGCAAATTTTTAAGAAAAATTTAAAACATTGAAAATAAAAGAGAAACTATGAAATTTAAGAGAAAATTCTTTTGGCCATTATATTCTAAACTGGGCGCCACGCTGGCCGAGCGGTTATAGACTAGACCCGCAATGCTAAGATGTATTGTGGTACTGGGTTCGATTCCCTGTGTTAGGCCTTGGATTTTATTTAATGGTTAATATGAGAGATTTACAGTAAAGTATGTTTGCTAGTCGCCTTCGTCCACGACACCTAATTGGTAGTTGGACGTTAAGCCCCGCCTGAAAAAATAGGCGATTACTTTACTTCTAAATTATTCTAAATTCGTTTCATCCAAATTTAAACAATACCTAGTTTACGTCTAACTAAGTAACTAATAATTTATCATTTTAACTACGATAAAAAGTTGTTAAATTGCATAATTAATTTTGTTTATTCTTTATTTTACAGGTAAGCTGGTTACATTTTATTGAAGCTCGAGTTTTGAGGTAATTTGTGTTTGCTTAACGATCTTATTTATTCAGTTTCATAACAGGTAATACCCTTTTTTTTGTAGTGACTTTTCCTAACATTTGCAGCTTCGACATTTAAAGAATTATTAACATTTTATATCTGGCTATGATAACAGTATTTATTGTTTTTGATTTCGTGAAATCAGAAGAGAAAATCGTAAGAGCCGGTACCCGTCATGCGTATCCGACATCTCCGCGTGGAAACCCATCACGTTAAACTGGTAGCTAATTCTTTTCTTGGGGCCACCACAGTGGTGAGTTACTCGTAGAGTTCGGAACCTCTTAGCGAGGGCCAAGGCGACAGTTGTTCGTTATTTGCTCCACTAAATTCTACGCAAACCAGCCAACTCGGGGTCTATAAATTGGGCTGAAAATAACCTCCAGTGTGCCCTCTTTGAATTGATTGCTGAATCAGTTTTTAAATTGATGTCCTAATAAAGAAAAAATTGGTTACCCATCACCTATTTGTCCTTTGCAATCAATAAAATCATGAAGTCCTAAGTGCATGTAACCTTCTCTTTTTATCGCGTTATTTGATTGATTCAATTGATTTTGTGTTGGGTTTTATTTGCATTGTTTGTAAATAAGTTTAAATTACAAGATTTATTAAGTAGGTGTCCATCACAACCTAGGTGAAACAGCACAATAGTAATACGATAGGTTAGTGTTATGAGGAGGAGGAGGTAACTTGAGCATAATAAAGGCCAAGGTTGTAACCACATGTAAATAGGAGGGTGTATTACGTACATGAAGTGGTGATGATGATGCTGGTGGTGTGACAGTAGTTGTGGCGCCATGATTATGTAACTTGTAGCAACATTGTCTGTAAGTTTGTCCGTATGGTATCTATCCAAAAGGGTTTCTCTTTTGCAAACAGAAGGCGGCAGACATATGTGCGACTCATATATAATTGGTCGTAAATATGAGACGCTACATTATAAACAAACTATTGTATGTTCTAGTTAGCTGAAACCTTATATATGCACACACACACAGACATATCGAGTCGTTTATGTACATGCATTTATTTATTTTTGTACATAAAATAAAAAAGAACCTCCACCTCCTACACTATTGCACTATTATATTACACCGATTGGACTTTTTATTAACTCCGTACTTCTATTTAGCAGTAATAAAAAGTATATTTGGAAGTACATTAATTGAGGCTATAACATAATTATATCTTTTTATTGAAATAAGCCCAATTGTTAGTTTTTAAACCGACTGATTCTTTCAAGTCCGTACACCCAAAAACATCTACTCCTACTCCCTGGCACTACAGGTCTGTCCGACCCTTGGCCTGCCGAATTAATTCTCTCCATCTATCTCTATCCTGCGCCTCACGCTTCCAATTCCTTATTCCCAACTTCCTGGCGTCCCTATCAATTTCATCCTTCCATCTGCCTCTGGGTCTTCCTCTTCTTCTTTTCCCGCATAACTCCATTTCTAGTACCCTACTTTGCATTCATTCCCTTTCCATTCGTGCCACATGACCAGCCACCAGCCCATCTCAATCTACTTGTTTTTACAAAATTAATAATTGTTTCTTTTTTTAATAGGGCATCAATTTCTTCATTTGTTTTGCACTTCCATCGGCCATTCACAAACGTCGCACCACAGATTCTTCTTACTTTTCTTTCAAATACAGCCAACTTGCGGCAGTCGTTCTGTGATAAATACCATGTTTCTGCGCCGTACGTGACAACTGGCCTAATAAGGGATTTATAAAGTCTCGAATTTTGTTGCCCTAGAGAGCAATTTTGACTAGAGTAGTCTTAGATTTGCAAAGTAAGCTCTGTTGGCTGCCATTATTCTTCTATCGAACTCAACACTAACCTTATTCTCATTATTCACCAGGGATCCCAGATAAACAAAATTAGAAATACCTTCAAATCTAAAATTCATAATTTCAATATCCTTAACGGATCTCCTGTGCTCTGCCGACGACATCTTTAAATACTTTGTTTTGTTTTCGTTGATAACAAGTCCCACTTTGGCACCACTGTTTATTATTATTTCACCTGCCTCTTTTAATGCTGCTTCGCTTCTGGCCACAATAACAAGGTCATCAGCGTATGCGCATATTTGCCATGGTTTTTCAGCAACAGTGCCATGTTTGATTGCATCTTTCACAGCATCGTTCAGAGCGATATTAAATAAGGTAGCTGAAAGTGCATCCCCCTGTCTCACTCCAGATTGTACATGAAATGCATCTCCAACCTTGTTACCAACAATAACTTTAGCGGATGTATTTTCCAAGGACATTCTCACCAAATTTCACCAGCTTTTGAGGCGCGCCGTTTCTGGCCAGTATCCTTAGTAACGCTGTTCTCTTAACGCTATCAAATGCTTCCCCCCCCCCCCAAAAAAAACATCAGTTATCATTAAATTGAGACTTCACTCATAAATTTGTTCCTATTTTCTCGATTCATTCTAGTAACAGAAATTTAAATGAATAATTAATTTATTTACAATAGTTTGTAGATCAAAAATAGAAATAAATGAAGTAAAATTGAGTAATCAAACTCCGTCGCCTCTGTACACAATTACTGTTCAGTTTAAATAGTATTTACATATTTAGGGAAAGAATTTAAATAAAAAAACTTAGCATGATATAAAATTTATAGCAAAATATGTTTGAGCCACTTGTGTTCAGAAATTTGAAATTTTCAAACCATCCTTGCTGTGGAATAAACTAAATTGAAAATGTATTAGCTTTTAGTGACAATAAAAATTTTATATTAATGATTCAATTAACGAGGAGTCGCTAATATATTAAATACAACTTATTCAAACTATAAGAAATCATAAAAATTATAATTATTAGTTTTGAATTAATTAAGATGTATTTGTATTCTCGTGTTTCAATATTACTAAATTGTTGTATTTGTAATATCCAGGCCCTGAGAAAGGCAATAAATTTGCCAAAACGTTGGCAAAAGACGGAGTTGTTTTTGTATTTTTGTTGTTGGACCGATTCCTCGCTAATTAAATCCTTAAAATAAATTGAAAATCAAAAGAATTTTTTTAAATTTCTTTTGTTAATAGTTTTGCAATTTTTAATTTGTACTGGAAATATCGGTTTCGCGATCTGTTGTTTTGGAAAACTTTGTTTTTTACCAATTGGTCTATGTGGTGAGTGGATCCTAACTTAAAAACGGAACATAGCGAATAGTTCAGATTTCATATCCATGGTACGGTGAAATCAGGTTAATAAGGGAGTGACAAACAGTTTAATAGATCAATTTTTTTTTAAATTTCTCCGGAGGAAGTGGAATTTGTCTTGTAAATGGCTATTCTGGATCCCCGTCTGCGACATTTTATCGTACTAAGAATTGATTTCTTTACAAAATTGGTGATAGAATTCAGTGAGGTGTGTTGTTGATTGTGGGCTAGCCAGTCCTGGAATTCTTTGGGGAGGAATCTCGGAAATCGCGAGGTAATTTGGAGGATTGTCGGAATTGGTGGATGTAGATTTAGATTTTACAATTGGATTATGATTAGCTGCCTAGTTATTCTGGAATTTAAGGAAGCCAGAATGGATTAGTTCTCTGCTACAAGGATATACTGAGAGGTCTTCAAGAACAGTTAGCTTGAAGAGAAAAATAGGGAGCATTGACGAAGGACTTTAGATTGAAAGGATTTGGATTCTATGGATTTTAGATTTAGGTAAATAGAAATCTTATCTGTTTTTGCATCTGACTTCATTTTATAATTCTTCAGTTTAAATTAAGTTTTCTTTTTGACAAGTTCTAGAAAAAAACTAATACTTGTCGCTTATCATGGATTACTCAAAATATTGCTGTTTCCACTTCTTGTCAGGGACATTTCCTCATCCTGCGACTACATTTGGAAGTGTCACTGCATTCGTTACTTTTTTCCCTTCTTAGATAGCTCTTTATTTGTTCGAACTATCAGGTTTTTTTTTATAAAAGGATATCCTTTTGTTCATCAATCAATAAATGCTCAAAATAACTGAAATTCCCTCTTCTTCCATGAATCTTCTTCAGTTCTGTCATATTTAGTGGCCATTATTTAAAGATTTCATAACTTGCTGAAAAGTCATCTAAAAAAAGGAAACCATCTTCCTAAAATTTATGACGCCAAACTGTCTTAAATTTTATATAGAGCAAATTAAACATAAATGAATTTTAAAATTTTTAGATTCAGAACTGATTAACTGAGATTTATATGGCTGTGTGTAGATGAAGTTGAGTTGAATTCCAAGAGGTTTTTTATTTTCATTTGATAAATGTCTGTCGTTTTGTGATTATTTTTTGTTATAAACTAGGATTTTCTGCAGATATTATTATAATTATAGTGCAGTGTATAAAAATATAGAATTTGAATGGAGAATGTGGAATGCCGGCTATGAAAAGGCAGTGAATCATAACGCTTGTTTCAAACTATTCCTGTCATAACATGTTCTCTCTAGAACTTTGTAAATAGCTAGTTTTTAGATTCCGTAACTTAAAACAGATCTATCTTTATAAAATCACTTGGAGAACAAAGTTGTGTGCTGTAATCTAATGTGATCTGACACAGATCTCTCTTACAAATATCTCTTATTTATAAAACTCGCATCAATCATTCGACTTCTGGTACCACGGTTCTCTGTAAAAACTATAATATATAGAATCATTAAGTCAAGTTACGCGCAATTAATGAAATGTTGCCAACTTAAAATTTTTTTTTTTGTAAAGAGACAATTTTATCATAAAAAAAAAAAAGCCAGCTTATAAATATTCTTTAGTAGATATAGTTGGCACTGTCGTCATAGTCACTGCTGTCTTGTATATATATGTATATGTGTGTGGCCACGTGTTTAGCTGGGTGTAATGTTGACGTCATCAACTGTGTGTGCCTCTTCTTTTTTAGTTCCGACGGTGTTCAACGGATTTACGACATACATATTGTACAATTTAATTTTATAATAAACATTTAAATTTAGATTCCGTATCCTGGTTTAATGGGCAAACATTTCTGTTTATTTACTATTACAGAATAGGAAGTGGTGCATTAAAGCATGAATTCCCTTAAATGTAAAATACTATTTTGGGGTTAGAGTTGAAGGCCCAGTGCAGCTGAATTAAACTATATCTCACAATAAAATGAATCTATAAAAACGGAATGAATCTATAAATTAGGTTTTTAACAATTATTCTGTAGGTTAAGTATTTTTATTTATATATCGAAAGAAACTCAATTGAAAGAAGAATGCACCCAGCGCGAATTTAACACTGTTGCAAAATAATTCTTCCCCACGTATCAGCTGAGAGAATAAGATAAAGGAAGCAAGTCTCTCCTGATAAATCTCTTGAGATCCTTTTCTTTTCCAGCGATAAGTGCAGCGTTACATTTGACTGAGATGAAACGTGCTGGAAACCGAAAGATAAGCTGTGAAAACCTACTAATTCTTAGTTAGAATGTTCGCTGTCCAAGAAATGAACCATAATAAGTTTTTGAACAGATTTAAGGTACCGGTTAATGTAGGCTAATGAAGTGATTGAAAAACGTCAACCGCATTAACTAGTTCTTAGAAGTTTTCTTTTGTGTGTTCACATTTGTCTTCCAAGTTATGAGCAAAAATTGGAGCTCAGTTTTAGAGTTAATTGTGCATCACTAGTACGTGAGATTACCACTTTAAAGGAATTTGTTTTTACTTCGCTAAATTTACTGTGGCTAAAAATTATGTTCTACCTAATTAGAACAGACAATCTTTTTCTCCTCTCTGATTGGTTTGGCCCTGATATTGAATAGTGCAGAAAATCCTAATGTTCTATCCTGCTGGAAGGACTAAAACAATCTAGGACATGAAGTATTTCCGCCTTCTTGATCTTCATACTTTATTAGATGATTTGTGCTATCTCCTGTTTCCAGATATCCCACGTTCCATAATTTCTTTCCAAACTTGGAGCTGATTGATATTTGAGCTATTATAGGGATTTTTTTTTTTGGCATTGGCTTTCGCCATACCGCCAGTATCGTCTATGTATACAGCCAGCATCGTCTAGGTGCTTATCACTAGAAGCTTCACTCATTCATCCCTCTACTATATACAACTATTTACATACAAACTTACAACTAATGGATGGATCAGAGTACTGTGCTCCTGCCATCCTTTATAGCTTAACCGAAATTAAAATCACCGTAATCCTTCTCTAATCATTTTCTTACACTCATTCTAATCGGCTATAACTTTTAAATACATTCATATTTCATTGCTAGCTCTGCTATAGATTTAAGCACATAGATGTTGGTGGAGAATATTATGTCTTCGTAGCGAAATTGTGCATCTAAATATACCTGCATAAGTCGTCAAACATTAACGTGGACATATCATTATTATATGTTTGAAATCCTCCTTCTCATTGCAATCTACGCAAAGAGAAGAGGACCTCATATTATAGGGATGATTTTAAGGATGCACAACTACAAATAGTTAGCTGCAGTTAACTTTACTCCAGCCAAATTATCTTTACCGTTTAATGATTATTGGCCAATATTTTGGACTTTATCAAGAAAAATCATTATCCAATTCTTTTTTTATTAATACTGGTTAGAATGTAGCCCATCGTGACTTGGTAACTTGCTGGATTGAAATTTAGTAATTGGTAACTGTGAGGGTAACTTGTATTTTATACCAAGAAAAAAGGAAGTTCCTACACAGTTCCTGCTTTGCTGAAATAATTAAAATCTTCCGTTAACAGAAAGTAAGCCTTGTTCCTAGGCTAATGGTTGTCATTTGGATCTAAGCCTTGGCTATTTAGTATTGGGGAATAATGAGGAAAGTTTCTTCTTTTAGTTCAATTAGTAAAAACGTTTTAGTACTTAATGGTACCAATGCCACCCACCACTGGGCAGACAGGCGAAGGAGGCGAGGCTGACTGCAGAATTAATCCGTCTAGGCGGTGGGGCTATGAGGATGATTGTAGGCCTATTAACTGGCCATTGCAGGCTCAGAAAACACGCATCGCATGGGCCTGGCAGATGATAGCGAGGAGGAAACGGCACTGCACGTGTTGTGTCAGTGTGAGGGGCTCGTGTGGCTAAGGATGTTACTTCTTGGGGAGCTTTACCCAAGAGTCGCTCTCCAGCATTAAGAGTCTGATTAAAAGGACAGGTCTGGAGGGCGAGCTCTAGAATGGTGGGAGCCACAATAGATCCAAAGGGGTCGCAGTGGCGTAAGCCTTGAGGCCGCTCTAGTCTAATCTAATCTAATCTAATAGAACCAATCAATAGTTTTGGCAAACCTTAGTTACAGTAGCGGCAGAAAGAAACCATAACGGAATACCACTTAAAGAGTATTCTGGTTGTTTAAAGTTTTTGATATGTATAGATGGTTCTTCCATCATTAGAGAGTTAGATTAATCAGTTTGATGGTGGGAAGAGAATTTGTCTTCATGTTTAAACAAGTCTGATTATGAGTGGTATACTGCACACACCAAACTGATGACTCTAGCTAAGTCCAAAAAACGGTGCATGCGCTGTACGATGATATTATTAAGACTTGACTGCATTTTCAATTTTTGAGATATACTAACGCGCGTGCATACTAGAGTAAGAGAAAGGGGTAGTGTTAAAATTATGTTCAAAGCATTTATCGTTAATGAGAAATCAGTTTCGAAAATTCGGCGCGATTGCAATAGTTCTACATAATATGAGAAAGAAAATATAATAACAGTGAATCACAGATATCTTAGAGGGAACCTTTTTTTAACACAGAATTATCCTGCTGCACTGAGATCGTTAGTTTAACGAACTGTGTGCAGACTTTCTTGTCATCTAGACCATTAAAAAGAGTAAAAAAAAGGTACGGGTAACTCGCTGGTTATTCAGTGGGAAGGTTCTATAATGGGACTAGTTCGCATCTAGATGTTGCTACAATGAACTGAGCAAAGAAGTATACTCGTACATAACAAACAGTACATTAGCTGTACTCATTGTGCTGAGTCTGTGCCTGCTAATGGTATTGTGTTTATGATGTTGTCGATTTTTATTGTTGTGGGGCGCTTAGTGGTGGGGATGGTGTATTGTTAACCAAAAAGAAGAGGCCATCTAGTTTATAAAAGAGTTGTTACAGTGGTGCAGTTATTGTCCCAGGAGCCCCGTTTACTTTGTCTACCTACCACCATGTGCTTCTTCTTCTTCACAGTTCTGCTAACTCTGCTTCCGGCATCATAAAGACGAAAGGCTACTCAGTCCGTTGATCTCTTTTCAAAGCGTTCAATCACGTACATTTTGTAATTTCTCTTCAGATGTAGAGGAAATTTCTCGGTTGGGATAGATTTTTTCATTTAACTAATTTTTAGACGAGAATATCCGTTTTGGAGATCGTAAAGTTCAAATACTTTGGTACTTTCTAGGGGTGCCATTGTTTTAGGTAAGCAGGCCACGTTTTTTTGGTTTTTCTCAAAAACGGTTCCCTTTTTTTCCTTTAATTTTGGTACAGTAATTGCGCACAAGTAGTTCTTAAACTTTTTAAAGTAATGTAACCAATTAGGTGTCGTGGACGGAGGCGACTAGCAAAAATACTTTACTGTAAATTTCTTTTATTAACCATTAAAATCCAAGGCTTTGACTGGGAGAATCGAACCCACTAACCAACAATAAGTACATGTTAGCTTTACAGGTCTCGCCTCTACCTGTGCGCCATCTTTAACATTTTATTTTTACCTGAAACTCCATTCCAAACCTAGCCACTCATCCAAGCTCTCTCGTACTCCTACTCGTTGGCCGTGCGACCATCTCAGTACGTTTTAACGGTGTCTGTCCAGAGAGGCCACCCCATATCGCCTTAACTATATTACAGCTGTCATCGCTGAATGGTCGCCGTTCAGAAGTGCAAGTCATTGTGTGAGGACGTTGGCCTGAAGCTAACGAACATCTTTATGTACTCCTCCATCTACTTCAATTGTTTTTCCTTACAGCTGTGTAGTTAGTTATACATGCAGGCGCGACATCTGACGTAATTGGTACCCTTTGATTCTATTGCCGGTATCTGGAAAATGTCTTTTCGGTCAGGCAACCAATGAGCTGTAATTTAAATCCTAATCGATTACTTCGTACGATGATGTTCCACAGCCAATTTCAAGATTGCACATCCCATCGATTAGTAGAAAAAAATTTTTTAGTTCTATACAGCAATAAGAATTAATCGTTTATGGTGATTGTTTTTTAACGACAGATAACCATAGTTAATCCATTCTCAAGGTCAAACCCATTAACATCCTGTTAATATCTGAAACCCTCACATCAACAACTTTCACGTCTCTTCTCTTGGACAAAAACTTATTAAGCTAGAATATTATCGACTTTTTTTTTAATCGATACAGCAGTAACAATCAAAATAATTATATTTAACTTGCCATTGAAATGTTGCGTGCCTTATTTAATGAATACTACTGCATATTTCTTTAACTTTTTTTTTTCCATTAATTTATTTACCCCAACCATGATTATAGTTTTTAGCTTGGTAGTTCCTGTTAGTGCCAGTTTTATGGGCAATTCTTACTCCACAATTTAAATTTCTCCTTTTTTTTAAATCATTATAAGGTCATTATAAAATTTAATGTATTTGGATAGTTTAGATTCTTTGAAAAGGTGCTGGTAAAGAGAATTACTAACCACTCTCGCGATTATTGTCTTAGCTTCAGCTTGTCTTCGTAATCATAAGTCATATGCGCATAAGTCAACTGTCAAGGATAGTCAAATGTTTATAAGTACCACAGTTTTCCTGAATGGAGTCTAAAAATTGATTGATTGAATGAAGATAATTGATTTTGGATGTTCCTGATTGATTTTACTGAAATTTGATTTTTTTTTCTTACCATTTAAAGATTTTTAATAGAATCCGAAAGCTAAATAAATCTTTTAAAAAAAATAATTGAAGTTTATTTTAATCTTATGTCATTTCAGTAGATTTGACGGTCCTAAATCTTATAAAGCTGACATTTTTACAGAATTATACATCTTATTCTTTATCCAATTTTTAAATACGTTTCATTCATTCAAAAAAGAGGAAGCTTTTCAAAATAAATAAAATGGTAAATTCAACGAAATACGAGGGTCGTTTGAAAAGTCCGTGCAAAGTCAGAGAGATAGCACTACTGGCGCGTATCGAGGTTATGTTTAGTTAGTAGCATCTCTTGGAAGAACACACACCAAGATTCAGCCAGATCGGTCTATTTCTTTGTGTTTGGCATTCGTTTGAATCGAGGAAGTCGAGTGATTTTCAAAAAATGGACGAAAAAGAATTTCGTGTGTTGATTAAACACTACTTTATGAAAGGCAAAACGCCTCAGGAGACTAAAGAGAAGCTTGATAAACATTATGGTGACTCTTCACCTTCGATTAGAACAGATTATAAGTGGTTTCAAAATTTTCGGAGTGGCCATATGGGCACAAGTGACGCTGAACGTTCTGGACGCCCTGTTGAGGTTACTACTCCAGAAATCATTGATAAAATCCATAATATGGTGATGGATGACAGAAGAGTGAAGGTGCGTGAGATTGCTAGTGCTGTGGGCATCTCGAATGAACGGGTACATAATATTTTGCATCAACATTTGGACATGACAAAGCTATCCGCAAGATGGGTGCCGCGATTGCTCACGCTTGACCAAAAACGAAATCGTGTGAAGTGTTGCAAGGACGGTTTGCAGCTGTTCCAGAAGAATCCGCAGGACTATAAGCGTCGTTTCGTCATTGTGGATGAAACATGGATACATCACTACACTCCTGAGACCAAAGAACAATCTAAACAATGGGTTACCAAGGGGGAATCTGCGCCAAAAAAGGCGAAGACCGTTCCTTCGGCCGGAAAGATTATGGCGACTGTCTTTTGGGATTCGCAAGGAATAATCCTCATCGACTATCTGGAAAAGGGTAAAATTATTACAGGTGCATATTATTCATCGTTATTGAACCGTTTAAAAACCGAGCTGCAAGAAAAACGCCCACGATTGGCCCACAAAAAAGTCCTTTTCCATCACGACAACGCACTAGCTCACACCTCAGCAGTTGTGGTCGCAAAATTAATGGAAATAGGGGGTTCCAACTCGTTTCACATCCCCCCTATTCTCCAGACTTGGCTCCCTCGGACTACTATTTGTTCCCCAATATGAAGAAATGGCTGGCGGGAAAAAGATTTTATTCAAACGAGGAGGTGATTGCAGAAACGAATGGCTATTTTTCAGACTTGGACAAATCCTATTATTCGGAAGGGATCAACAAACTAGAGCAGCGTTGGACGAAGTGTATAAGCCTAAAAGGAGACTATGTTGAAAAATAAAAAAGGTTTAAAAATTAAGTAGTTTTTATTTTTGCACGGACTTTTCAAACGACCCTCGTATATTGGGGCACCAAATTATTTAATTGCCAAGTACCTCTCTAATGGGCCTCTTATGAGAAGTGATGACTTTGTCCAAAACATTTTTAAAAAAAGGCAATTTGATTTACTCAAAGTTTTCGCGAGTTACAACACCATCATTCTACGGAAATGATGATACTTCTTGTATTTAAAGTAACTTGAAAACATAAAATCAGATGTAAGGTCCATTTTTTTTTTGGTAAGTTGGATTCACCGAAATAACTTCTTAAACGAAATAAGCCCAGATGAAGAAAAACATTAATAAAAAATAACTTAAAATTTAGCCAGTACTTAATTGTTGTTGATATTGAATAAAACAGTTGTTAGATGGGGCTGCTGCCAACATTGAACATTAGAAATTAAAGTCATCCCTTTCGTTCATATTGATTTCACCAGCTCTTGCCAAGGATAAGCGCTCCTTGTGGTTGCTACTTAAACTAATTTTGTTCGATATTCACAGCTGTTCCTCTCTTTAAGTTGGAAATTTCCATATGTATCGTAGGTTAAATTTGATTTGGTGACAGGTTATGTTCTGTGTAAATTAATGTTAAAGGAATAATTTAAATATGTCCTGGAATTATTGGAGAGTCTTAACTCTTGTTTCATTTTTCGATAAAATTGTTTAAAATTTTAGTGTTTTAAATTGAACAAACAATTGGTTGTTTAAACATTAAAAAAATCAAATTAAAAATATAAAAATCAAGAAGTAAAATTCAGTCCTTTCTGAAGTTTAATTGATAATGGATTGCAGATAGCGTCTAAAGTAACCATGACAACCGTAGGCTCCTCCTACTTTGGTAAAATTTCTAGCCGATTTTACCCGAACATAGCCGAAGGAATACCTACTCTAGACTTCATGCTTAGTCGCCGGAAATTGTTTAAACAATTCTTTTCTCTCTCTTTCACAATTCCTCTCACTTTTTTTTCTCTCCATTCTCGTTCAATGCACTATGTAAGCCCATATGTAGCGTAAGAATGTTTCTTATTTTTAATGGAATTTTTTGGCGGAGTCTGGTGAAATCAATGATGAAATAGTATTTCTAGTTCTATTCTGTAAAGCTCATATGTAAGATTTGTCCACGTTTTTAATATTAGAAGAATCCTAGATGAAAGAAAGTATTGACTTCGAGTGAAGTACTCTTAAGCACTAGTTCTGTAGATCTAACTCACTTCTAAGTTTTAAAGTAGATTCAATTTCACATTCTGAATCCCCATTGGCAAGATCTGTCATTTTTAAAGCCTATTTCCACAGAAATAATTGGGTGATTGCCTAGACATTCGCCATAAAGGCAATTGGTGCCTTTGAATCGAATAATACTGCTACTTAGCTAATGTAATTAGAAATAGAAATTGTAGAAACAAAATATGCAGGAGAACTACAATTTATCGTAGACAAATAGGGAAGGTGTTTTACAGAATGTTTATCTACTCCTATCTATCGAGAATTATGAGTTTTAGTATTGAGTTTTAATAGTTAAAATACTTTTTTTGATTTCACTTATTACAGGAAAGGAACTTATTTCGAGATGGCGGCGTCAAATATTCTTTGTCGAATTGTTTTATCGAAAATACTCGTTTTGAGTCAGAAAAATTGTGTATTTTCCTTGGATGATAGGTAGCGGAGCTCGTCAGACCCGAGATATCCAACCGTGGAGTCTAATGATCTCTTCTGAAGGATTACTGGTTTATTGAAGAGATAGAAAGAATACCACCACTATACGAGGTATGTAAATTAAATAATGAGACTGATTTTTTTTAAATTTTTTTATTCAAAAAGAATTACTATTCTATATTGTCACCTTCAAAATAACTTCCTTCTGAAGCCACACAGCGCTGGAGACGTTTCTTCCACTCCTCATAGCAGTGCTCGAACTCCATTACTGGAATAGCCTTCAGCTGGTCGGTTACAGCCGTTTGAATGTTTTCGACTGTCCCCAAAATGAGTTCCCCCATTTTCTGGAAAGTGTCATTACTGGTAACGAGTCTTGGGCGTTTGAATACGACCCAGAAACCAAGCGCCAGAGCATAGAGTGGCACACTTCACTCCACTCCAAGGCCCAAAAAAAAGCAATGATGGCGAAGTCGAAGATCAAATGCATGCTGATTTGTTTTTTCGATATCCACGTAATCGTCCACAAAGTGTTTCTACCTCAAGGTTAAACGATAAATCAACACTTTTACCGAGAGGTTCTTCGAAAAACTTCGAAAAAGGGTCATTCGTGTGAGACCAAACATCAAGAACAAGTGGGTGTTTGCTTCACGATAATGCTCCTTGTAACACAGCAATTTCAATAAAACCAGAGTTTTTGGCCAGCATAAAAACATTCCTGTGGCTCCTCAGCCTCCTTATTCGCCTGACTTGTCCTTGTGACTTTTTTCTCTTCCCGAAGTTGAAAAATCTCACCACAAGGGAACTCATTTTGGGACAGTCGAAAACATTCAAACGGCTGTAACCGACCAGCTGAAGGCTATTCCAGTATCGGAGTTCGAGCACTGCTATGAGGAGTGGAAGAAACGTCTCCAGCGCTGTGTGGCTTCAGAAGGAAGCTATTTTGAAGGTGACAATATAGAATTGTAATTCTTTTTGTATAAAAACATTTAAAAAAATCAGTCTCATTACTTAATTTACAGACCTCGTATATTAGTTATTTGAAAAATCTAGCAGTCAAATGACTAAAAATAACATAAAATGGGTTCTAGTATTTTATCATAGTGCTAAACATGTGTGGACCTCTTTTTCTAGAACCGGAAGCAAAAAAATAATGAATTTTCTGCGACTGTTCCTTTTTAGATATTCTATTATCTCTCTCATCAGGCCCACACAATCATGAAAGTATGAAGAAGCAGTTTAAATAAAAGGAAACAGATGTGCAGAAACAATAAGGTTATGCTAACCATCAATACATAGATGTATTGCAGATTTCATTTCATTATTAAATTGTACACAGCAGGGGAGTGTTTAAAGAACATTTTTTAAGAAGTTCTTTATCCTTGACATTTCAACGGCATTCTCAAAAATTTTGTTTGTTATATCCGGTTATTGAACGGTAATAATTAACTTTATTGATTATAAATTCAAAATTTTTATAATCGTCCAAAAATTTATCTAGAACATGATATTGATTTAATACTGACTAAAAATAAACTTTGTTAGTTTAACAATTCACTGGGAAGTAGCCACACTAAAAATAGATTAATTCAAGTAGACGAGTGTACGATTCTCGTTAAATATCTGAAAAGGTCATTGGATTCCTTCTTTTTCACTAAGTAATTCTTCTTTTAGCAGTTAGTTTATTTTGTCTGTTTCAATCAACACTATTTCTTTAATTTTGGATTAGAATAATTATCTATTCCCAAATATTTTAAGTATCTTTTCCTCTATAATATCCCAATAAAATATTGTTCCTCTGTGAAAAACCTTGGTATCACTTTTCACCAAAACCTATCCTGGAAAAACCATGTTTCCCAAATCTCTGGTCGTTCCATCCATATTCTAAAGCAGTTTAATAGTTCCCGTCACCTTTTTCCCCAATTAAGACCCGGCAACTCCTAGTTTCCTCTCTTATTTCCACCCATTTCGACTATGGTTGCCTTAGTGTATGGCGGTCTTTCTGGTGTTATTGAAGCTAAGCTCAAGCGCCTCTCATGAACTGCTTTATAAGATTTATTTTCAGCATTTTCAGAGTGCCTAGCATTTCGCACTGCTACGATGAGTTGAAGCGGCTTCATTTTTTTTTCAAGTCATCCAATCTCAAAGGGCATCCTATATTTTTCCAACTCCTTAAGTTTAAATCCTCGATCCATTACCGTAATACTAGATCTCGCTCATCTGCTCTCTATATTCCCTCATACCGTACCTCATCCTTTGACAAATCCTTCCTTATACGTGCTACCTCTCTCTGGAACTCCTTGCCATCATCTGTCCGCCATGCTCCTACCCTATCTACCTTTAAATCCCGTCTATTCAGTTATCTCCTTTCTATTCAGCTTCCTCCGAAATTCTAATTTTTTTAATTTATTTCCTTAATTTCCGCTGTTATTTTTATTTTCACTTTTTGTAAATACTTACGTATATTTTCTGTTTAATCACAGGCCAAACTAGTAAGGCCTCTATTTGTACCTGTATTTATTCTTAGGGGACAATTGTCCCAGAATAATAAATTTCTTTTCTATTCTGTTCTATTCTATTCTATATTTCAAAGAACTATATGCATCTTAGAAGAAAAAGGCCACATTTTAAAATTTTAATTTTATCTAATATGATAATTAATTTGAAAATTTTGGGAAAACAAATTGGTAAGCGTGCCTCTGTTA
Organism: Rhodnius prolixus; assembly: GCF_049639745.1. Classification (NCBI taxonomy): domain Eukaryota; kingdom Metazoa; phylum Arthropoda; class Insecta; order Hemiptera; family Reduviidae; genus Rhodnius; species Rhodnius prolixus. Next base: position 2,602,810 of record NW_027411583.1, on the reverse strand, counting down.
GATCTGATATGCTTCTAACTTGGAATTTTGGTAAAATAATTCATACTCATATTATTATTTTACTGTGATACTGGTATTGTCGTACCTTAGATACCCATAAATAGAGTTTAATGTCAACAGAACATATATGTTGTGTACAAACACAGTATGTACATCTCAGAGCAAACTTTTTCTCAGTAAAAATCAGTTCGAAAAATCAGTTTTTGTTTTAAAAAAATCAGTGTAGACAATTCCTTATTGAATAATTTGGACCAAAACCTTATTTTCATAAACCAAAACTCGAACTTTATCCGTTTTGGTGGTTTGCTGCACAAATACATTTTTTTTTTGGTAATTTTCTTTCATTTCTGTCAGATTTATCTTCAACAAATACTTCTTAAATAGTTTCAACAGCTTTTCTCACTTATATTAGCCTACATTCTGGTTTACTAAATGCTTATTTGGTCCTGTGTTAGTGTCTTCGGAAGCATCATTATCGTCCTTAGTTTTTGTTTTTGTTATTTTAAGCAGCAGCTGCTTTCTTTTTTTTTTAAAGAAGACATTTTTTACAAATTTGTTCTTGTAAGGTAGTTCCCAATTGGTTATAATTGTTTCTGCTCCATCTTCTTCCTCTAACGTTTCTGCGTCCTCTTTATACTTAACCATTTCCGCTATATCTTCGTGCTTTCTATCGCTTCCTCGCATTCCTTTTTTAATTTAGAAATCCTCCTTTCTTTTGGGCCTCGTAATTTAATTTTTTTTTTTTTGACAACGACGGACAAATACTGCTGTCTCTACTTCGGGCAAATTTTATTGCGATAATAAATGGTTTATTTGGGGTTTCCTTTTCAGTAGTAGTTTTAACAATTAACTTGGTTTGTATCATCATATTTTAAGTAATGTGCACTTTCTGTTTCCTTCGGTTTTAAAGACATAAATTGAAGGCACTACCGTTTTTATTAAATTTTTCATAGTTTAAAGAAAGAATTAGTTAAACATATTGTTGTAGTTAGGTTGATAATGGTTTTCTTATTTGACCAAAACCTTCCAGTAAAGACATACCAGAAAAAAAAGGGGTTTTCGTCTAGAAATGATGAAGCAAAGAATTGCCATGATTGTTTTCAAAATCCTGGAGGTTAGTTGAATGAAATGGTTTCTCTTTTTGGTTGGATGGAAAATTATGGTGGGGTGTGAGGTGGTAAATAGCGGGCGATAAGTTCACAGCTAGAAGGGCGACCTGTGTGGTACTGGCGGCCGTACTCAGGATGTTAGGGGGGTCAGAGTGTACATGCACAGACATAGTACATCAGGCCCTGGGTGTTTAGAGAACGTGGGATAGGTTAGGGAGCTCCGTCTGTCTATCTGTGTGGGTGTAACTGAGGAGGCGAGACTGTCTCCCCCTTACCCCTCCGACAGATCAATAAGAGAGAGCCACCACTTTCTCTGCAATTCTCGTCTCTTTCTCTTCTCCCACAGCCTTCTCTATCTCCAAACTATATCCTACCCTATTATTTATATTATATACATATATATATCTGAAATAGTTTATAATTTCATATTCTACTGTTATAATTCAATAGTTTCTTTTATAATACAACAGGAACAATTGTTCTTTAAGAGTATAACATTCTACTGATGGTATATTTTTCTTTCATACCTACCACTTTTTCTTCATCGAGTTATTTACAGTAAATTTCTTTTCACAACTTTGAATTTTACTAAATTTTAACAGTAATTAATTGTACGCCGATTTGTCTACTTCTTAATCCTTTCCCATTCTCTTGATTAAAATACAAAGAAAACAAATTTAGAAGGTTTTATTTTACACGATCTTCATCTAAAATTAGTGCATACAAAAATTTCATTGCCATGACAATGGGTAATAATATATAAATTAAAATAGTATCTTGTGGGACAATGATGTTTGTCATTTCAAGGTGTAAAGCTCCAGTTTGTTTTCTTATATGAGTGTATATGGGGGCGGCTTTAAAAACGATAGACACCAACGTTCCTGACTTCAAACGTTGTGCGGCAACTTGGGCTTTATATCGGAAAAATACTTATTTGCAATTCTCATTCACGAGTTAAAAGAATCGAACTCAACAGACGCTTTTAATATCTTGTAATTGAGAGAAAAAAAAATCAAATTGTGGTTTTAATCATATTTTACAAACATTTAAAGAGTAATTTAAAGTTATTTTAAATACTTATCAAGGCATCGAAAAACTCGGAGAATTGGAAGCAAGTATTTTCGTAAAAGACAAGGGGATGGCTATTATTTCAGGCAGGCTTTTCGTCTAACTACCCAAATGAGACATTTTACTACAAATTTCCCATATTAACCAATAAATAAAATCCAAGACCTAGATCGGGGATCGAACCTACTAAACCCATCAATACATCTTAGCTTTGCGTGGCTAGCCTCTAATCCCTCAGCTACTGTGACTTCTTTCTAGTAATAAAATCTTCTATCATACCTGTTGTACTACCTTTAAGGTTTAATTGATTAATAAGTCTTAGGTACTTAAGATCTTAGTTTTACGCGATAATGTTGGCTGTTCACTAGATTACGATTTAAGGCAGCCACTAGCCTCCGACTGTGGCCAAACCTTCTAAATGTACTACATGTAAGTGATACTTGTTAACGGAAACTGAGTAAGTGAACAGACATAAAACAGAGGACTTTAGTATACAAGAACAACTAATTCATCAAAAAGCAAAATTATTGGCTAAAGAGAAGAAAAGAATCAATAAAATAAGAATTTAGAAATTAAAGCTGAATTAATGATATGTAATTCTAAAGAGGAGTAAAAGTATTTTGTGTTAGGCAAAATTTAAGCCTAGATCCTACAAACAATTGACCTGAAATTCTGTCGTGATTCTGTATCTTTCAAAATTATTTATTCTACATTAATAGCCTAACGTGGTTTGAATACTTCAATTCTTGATTTTTTTCAGCCTTGAATTAAGATTTAGATCGTGTATGAACTCATCAGTGTGTATATCATCTACATATTGTTGATGATTAGGTAATCTATGAGGTACTCAAGGAGGTTTAATGATGCAAATATTGATTACACCCTAGAAATCCAAGGTAGATTTGAGTCATCCTGTAAATCGAAATTATTTTTATTATTGGAGTTGCTGGTCTTGCAGTTGATGCAATGAAGAATGCATTTTTCAATGTTGATTTGATTTTTATTATTCTAGAAATGCGCAAAATGTGTGCAGCCATCTTATCTAATAACCAAGATCCAATAATAGCTCAAAGAAATCTGCAGTTCTTTGTAAAGGATTAAAATCTATTAAATACATCGTATATTAGTCTTGTGTATAGATTCTGTACAAAGGAATTGATGTATCTTCAACCAGAAATAATTCTTTTTTCTGCAACCATGTAGGAATGTTCTCATTACTCAATTAAAATCAGCTGTGTAATGCCCAACTTCCCTCACTAGTGGGGAAAAATTCCCATTAGTGTCACTTTCCTCACTAGTGAGTGGAAAAACTTTATTGTGCTTCCTTGATATAAGAAGTTTTGTTATTAACATAAATATTTTCTGTAAAACTTTAATACGCTTATTTATCGTAACTAAATAATTAAAAAACGAATATTAAACAATAAAATTGAAAGGAATATAGAGATAAAAATAATACTTTAATAATTAGATATTTTTACTTATAACAGTTAAAAAGGTTATAGTGTTACCTTATAGAAATTTAAAATGGATTCTAGTGATTCCTGTTTAGAAAACACTCCTCCATCAATAAAAGAAACAGCAGAAAATGTAATAAGTAATGTAAATACGTAAGTAATGTAAATAATTGTAATATAACAATAAATGTTTATAATAAATAAATTACTTTTTGTAGACTGTAAAAATGAAATTTTTAATTTTTTTAGTTAATAAATCTAATGGTTGCAGAAAAAATATAATATTTAACTCGAGTGTAAAGTATTTTCCTCACACTCGGCAATTTACACTTGCACTTGCCTCGCTTCGCTCGCTCGTGCGTGCAAACCCTGCCTCGCGTGAGGAAAAGTACTACTTTCCGCACTTGTTAAATAAATAACTATTTAATTATCTATTTAATGAAAGCAAGTTCGCTCGCTTTTTTTTTGACACAGAATTTCCTTGCAAAAATTATTTTATTAAGAATATCTTTTCGTACGTCATATTGTGCCAAAGAACAACTACAGAGCATTCAGATTCCAAACCAGTGAACTAGGTGCACTGTAAATCTATTGATCCTTCTCCTCAAAGACATTGGATCTCAGACAGGTTGGTGGGGTCTGCCTTTATATCGGAGTGGGTTGTTGGTTGGTGAGATGCGACTTTGTCTTAAATCGTCTGGTATTATTCGTCACATCCTTGGACTCTTTATTGTTGTGGTTTATGTTTTACGCTTCAATTGGCGCCTTTTAATCCTAATTTTCCCGCTTTTTGTGCTATAAAACACTAACTGTTTCATTAATTTTGTTTTAGTCTTGATCTTTTTTCAGAAATTTTTGATTTCTTCTTTTTATTTTTTTGTAGTCTCTGTTTTCTGGATAAATAAATGCAAAAATCTTTTGTGGATTTCGAACTTTTCAGCATTGTTTACCGGTGCAGTCTATATCGAGAGAATTTTGATTAATCTGGAGCGCTTATCTTTCGAGTAGAAACAACCGAAAGGAACTTTGACTCCATCTTTTATGGGTCTTCTGGCATTAAAAAAAGAATCCAAGGCCTCCACAGTTATCCTGCATCATTCCTTCCTGTTCTGAGGCTCTCGTACCACATCTTCTGGAGCTATCCATCCTCAAGAAGTATTGTAGATTGGCTTAATAAGGCAAAATCTAAAAAAGAAAAAAATTTGTTTGTACGTAGAATGTGGATATCCTTAAAGTAAAAATTGTGGGAGTAAATCTAAAAGAATGTCTTCATCGATGAGCTAGAGATTTTCTTTGGGCACGCTAAACCCAAAGAATTGCGAACTTCGGCCATCTTTTTCTGCCTTTTGGAGTAAAAGTCTTAAAAAATTCGACGTCCATATTAGGATCTTTGATTTGTTAAGTGCCAAGATCACTTCTGAGGTCTTTCATCTGGATTTAGAAGACGACTTTTGGCCTTCTCACTGCAAAGTTGCTCTCTCACTATTCGCTATAGAAAATCCTGTCCAATTCCAGCTTCACTCTGATTACCAGATTTATCTTCTCAAAAAATTCTTAAAGCTTCTCAATTGAATGTCTACGACATTGACAAAATATAAAATCTTCTCTCAGACTCTCAGATACCCCCAAAAAAACATACTTTGATCGATATTTCTATGTAAATTCTACTTAACTTACCAGCTATATCCGATAATCAGTGTTGAGTAATAAATTGAAATTGCGGCACAATTAAGAACAATTCAAAATTATTTGATTCATAAAGTCTAGTTTTAATCATCGGGTCCCTGTTGCGCACAATAAATCGGTCTATAGATTCTTTTCTGAGCCTGTAAAAAAAAAAAAAGGTTCTTGGACCCAATTCCCGATATATCGAGTCCCAAGTTATCTTTTTTTGGCCACACTTGATTTTCCATCGACCCCCAAAATGTAACGGGTTGTTTGATAATCACCAAAAAATGTTTTACAAAAATTATGTCTGGTTAGAACATAAATATAAACTTTTGAACTAATGTTCCATCTAAAATGTAATCAAATTTTACATTTAAAATGCCTTTTTTTTAAAGAAGACTAAATTAAAAGAATTTATAGTTGAAGATCCCTATGTCACGTTGATTATCAAGCAATAACCATAAAATTTTATCACACTTCTACAAACTTGAAAAATAATAAGAGGCTTAAATATAGTATGGAATAGGAGATTGGAAATTTTAGCGTCCAAAAATAATTCCGTTACGTGAATTTTGCCTTCAGATATAATCAGTCTTCTGTTTTAATTATAGACCGAGCGCCCTATCATTCAACTATTTGTAGCTTCCGGCACAGCAGGCTCATTTAAACTGCAACAGCTAGCCTTCTATTTGTTTTAATTCCTATTAAATAAAATATAAGATCCTATTTTTTCAAAATGTACTATATAAGATTTGTTTTTCTATCTACATCAAAATTGGTGTTTATGATTTTGTTCAGATTTGAGAGAAAGAGAAGTAACTATGAATGAACAAGAAATAACTTGGTGTAAAATTATAGTTCGTGAAAAAAGCTACATTAAAATAACATCGATTCTCTAAATTTTTTTTTAATAAATAACACAAATTTTGCTCCCGGAAAATTCAAAATAACATATAAAAAGAATGGGATTGAAAAATAACTGCCATTTCAGTCGAATAAAGATTTATTTTGCCGAGCTTTCGACCTAGGGACTAGGTCATCTTCAGGGCTAGTCTACAAAGTAATACTATTACATTTCAGGGTTGATGTGTCTTCTGTCTTGTCTGTTCATGGACTGTTGGCTTTCGTCTTGTAATTGTTTACGATAACAGAAAATTCCAAAATCGAATTTCCATCGGAAATATAAGTTATTAGGCTCCCAGAGTCCAAAACAAAAAAAAAAAGAAAAAGATTTTTAGAATATAGTTGGCATTTGTTTCAAAAACTAAAAAAAAAATCACAATTTATACTTAATATTTTCATTTCCACAGGAAGTGACTGTACGCAATTTAGCCTTACAAATTTTTCAACCAAAATCGCCCACCAAGTGGATTTTTTTTTTTAAGATTTTCTTAAAAACGGCTCTAAACAATTTTCCTAAAACTTAGTACAGACATTTTACTCAATAGTGGTCAGAATGGATAACAGGCCATTTCTATGAAATTACCATTTTAGAATTACATAAAAAAGGAAGGCTATGTTAAGGAAATTCAAAAATTTAAATAAAATTCCAATTTCAGATGGACCACCTTACTGAACGGATTTTACAGTTAGCTAAGATTTTTTTTCTAAATTGCCACCTAAGACAATCTGAAGATGGAAGGAAGTTAGGTACCCCTGTAAAGTAACATTTCGGTGTAATTAACAGAATTACAAACCTAGATAATGTTAAAATAGTCATTATATAGGTTTTAGAAGCGTACAGTCACTTCCTGTGGAAATGAAAATATTAAGGATAAATTGTGATTTAGTTTTTAGTTTTTGAAACAAATGTCAACTACACTGCCGCTCAAAAGTTTAAGACCACCTGTTATTTATATTAATTAATAAGTTTTAATCACTCAAAACCATAATTACACTTACGGTAGGCGTACGTACAATGGCGGTGCTTCAAAAGACGTGTATAAGATTGTAACAGGTGACGACGAATCATGGATATACGCGTATGAGCCGGAAACTAGACAGCAGTATGGGTGTTTCAAGATGAACCAAATCCAACAAAAGTTTGTTCGCGCTCGAAGCACTTCGAAACAAATGGTCGCCTGTTTTTTCGGAAAAACTGGTCATGTGACAACAGTGCTTTTAGAGCAGCGGTTCTCAACCTGTCGGTCGCGACCCCGGCGGGGGTCGAACGACCAAAACACAGGGGTCGTCTAAAGCCATTGGAAAATACATATTTCCGATGGCTTTAGCCGCTGAGAAGCCGTGCTACAGTCTGCAGCAGCGCTATTCAGCTGGAACGCGCGCCGTTATGGCCGTTAATGTTATTTATTGGAATTAGTAATCAATATTTCTCAATATATAATTTAAATATTGTTTTTGTGATTAATCACTACGTTTAAATTATGTTTGATTTGTAGCAATGAGAATACATAATGCATATCAGGTATTTACATTCCGAATCATAACTGTAGCAAAATTAGAGCTATGAAGTAGCCACCAAAATTATTTTTTGGCTTGGGGTCACCGCAACATGAGGAACTGTATTGCGGGGTCACGGCATTAGAAAGGTGGAGAACCACTGCTTTAGAGGAACGTAGAACGGTCAATTCTAAATGGTACACAACCATTTGTTTGCCGGAAGTCTTCGATGAAATAAGGAAAACAAACAAGCGCCGTCGGATCATTCTTCATCAAGACAATGCCAGCTGTCACACATCTCGTCTAACAACCGACTATTTGAGCACTCAAAAAATCGAATTAATGGGTCATCCGCCGTTCAGTCCTGATTTGGCACCAAATGACTTCTTTTATTTTTCGAACGTCAAGAATAAATTACGTGGACAACGATTTTCGTCGGCAGAAGAAGCCGTTGATGCATTCAAAAACCATGTTTTGGAGGCGTCTCAAGCGGAATGGAAAAATGCTTTGACAAGTGGTTCGAACGCATGCAGAAGTGTACGAGTATAGATCATAAAGGACAATATTTTGAAAAACAATAAAGTCATTTTCAATGACAAATTACTGTTTTTTTTATTATTAGGCTCAAAATATAAATAGTGCCCCTCGTATATTGAACTGTGTACTTCTGTTAACATATATTAAAGCTCCATTGTAGAAAAACAATGTTAGTTTGTGTTATTTATTCCAAAATATATCGAATATTCTCAAAAAATTGAGGGGGTCCTAAACTTTTGACCGGCAGTGTATATTCTAAAAATCTTTTTTTTTCTTTTTTTTTTTTGGACTCTGGGAGCCTAATAACTTATATTTCCGATGGAAATTCTCTGAATTTTGAGAAAAATGTAGAACGTATTAAGTATTTATATTAGATTTATTTAGGTATTTTTAATCTTATTTACACATTAACTTAATATTATTAGAAAAGTTTACTTCAATTTTGCTTCAGAGCAGCTCATAGTTTTTTCCCAATTAAATTTTGCATTTCCACAATAATTTGATGCAAATTGAACTGCGCTGAACTATAGCGCGATACTCCCTTTTTCTTGAATCTAGCCATTTCTTGAACATCGCATATCTTTAAAGTCTCAAAAGTAACAAGAGTTGTCATACTAAAGAAGAGTTATAACCATAATTTAGTAAGAACAGCCGTTTAGTAGTTTTAAGTCTTTTGAAGTTGAAGTTTTACTACAGCATAAAACTTAAGTATATGTAAAAACAAAATAACAAAAAGCAAATGTAATTTTCCCATATTAACACCTTTTATGGAAATTTAAATGCTTTCTCTTTTATAGTTGAGTATAGTTTCCAGGATATATGTGAGTGTTTGCCTAGATAGTTAGTTGTAGTGGTAACTAGAACTAGAAGTGAGTGGCGTAGTTCTTGTTGGGTAATAAAACAGGACCTAGGACTTCACTATTATTTACTACTTAATGAGTACAACGTGTCCTCTCTTAAGCTTTTATCGTCGCTATCCTAGAAAGGAAACGATCTCTGATTTTTCCTCTAGAATAGAAAGTATATTTACTATTTAGTTACCAATTTTAGATTAATTTAATAGAAACAGTAATAGTAAAACTTTATTAGTAAATTATAATTATGGAATATAAAACGTTATGATTATTTGATTGTGGTTTTATTGAATAGCTTTCGTGTTGGAATTTAATCTTTTTATTTAAATTTCTAGTTTTAGTGCCTGCATTAAACTCCTTATTTAGTCAGTTTATTAATTTTTCTAGATTATATTTGGCAATATCTTATCTCTTCAGTTCTTTGCTGGGTACTGGCCAGCAACCCTGGTCATTGCACGCTGCACTCTTTAATATCATGGTGCACTAGCCATAAAAGGTGCCTTATAGAGAGCCGCAAAGAATTTATGAAACATATGGCAGATGGGTGCATATATTAAATTGATATATTGGGATGAATACCGAAGATTGAAGGCTGAAGACATTTTTTTCAGTGTAATTGGTGGTATAGAGAATAAGAATTAGGCCTCTTAGTAATTGGTGGTATAGAGAATAAGAATTAGGCCTCTTAGTAATTCTCAGCACAATGAAATTGTCTTGAGCGTTCAGAATTCAAATAATTCAGTAGGTGGGAAGGTCCTGTTAAATATGAAAATGGGTGAACCTAAAGGAGTGGCAAACGTATACTTGGGAGTGACCTTGTCTTTAAAGAAAAATGAAATAAACGACAAAGTCAAAGAAGAATTATGACTTTATTATGGAGAAATGATCATTATTGTGGTTTTAAACCTCGCATTATGCAAATGGAATTTTTTTTTTCCGGTTTCTTTGTTGTGAAGATGTAGAAAACGTGATGTAAATATTGTGTTCAACCATAACTGTTTGTGTTTAAGACAGTCTTCCCTTGGTCTGATGGCCGGCTGACCAGCGATGCCGCAATAGCCTTCGGATCCCGTGAAAACTAGCCAGTAACCCTACCAAGAGATCCGGCCGAATGCCCGGTTATCCAGGATGGGGAAGAACTTATTTTGGCCACCAGCTCTCTCTCAAGATTGTTAGAAATAAAGTCCCTTATCTTTGAATACGAGGGTCGTTTGAAAAGTCCGTGCAAAAATAAAAACTACTTAATTTTTTGGGGTAAACCTTTTTTATTTTTCAACATAGTCTCCTTTTAGGCTTATACACTTCGTCCAACGCTGCTCTAGTTTGTTGATCCCTTCTGAATAATAGGATTTGTCCAAGTCTGAAAAATAGCCATTCATTTCTGCAATCACCTCCTCGTTTGAATAAAATCTTTTTCCCGCCAGCCATTTCTTCATATTGGGGAACAAATAGTAGTCCGAGGGAGCCAAGTCTGGAGAATAGGGGGGATGTGAAACTAGTTGGAACCCTATTTCCATTAATTTTGCGACCACAAATGCTGAGGTGTGAGCTGGTGCGTTGTCGTGATGGAAAAGGACTTTTTTGTGGGCCAATCGTGGGCGTTTTTCTTGCAGCTCGGTTTTTCAAACGGTCCAATAACGAAGAATAATATGCACCTGTAATAGTTTTACCCTTTTCCAGATAGTCGATGAGGATTATTCCTTTCGAATCCCAAAAGACAGTCGCCATAATCTTTCCGGCCGAAGGAACGGTCTTCGCCTTTTTTGGCGCAGATTCCCCCTTGGTAACCCATTGTTTAGATTGTTCTTTGGTCTCAGGAGTGTAGTGATGTATCCATGTTTCATCCACAGTGACGAAACGACGCTTAAAGTCCTGCGGATTCTTCTGGAACAGCTGCAAACCGTCCTTGCAACACTTCACACGATTTCGTTTTTGGTCAAGCGTGAGCAATCGCGGCACCCATCTTGCGGATAGCTTTGTCATGTCCAAATGTTGATGCAAAATATTATGTACCCGTTCATTCGAGATGCCCACAGCACTAGCAATCTCACGCACCTTCACTCTTCTGTCATCCACCACCATATCATGGATTTTATCAATGATTTCTGGAGTAGTAACCTCAACAGGGCGTCCAGAACGTTCAGCGTTACTTGTGCCCATATGGCCACTCCGAAAATTTTGAAACCACTTATAAACTGTTCTAATCGGAGGTGCAGAGTCACCATAATGTTTATCAAGCTTCTCTTTAGTCTCCTGAGGCGTTTTGCCTTTCATAAAGTAGTGTTTAATCAACACACGAAATTCTTTTACGTCCATTTTTTGAAAATCACTCGACTTCCTCGATTCAAACGAATGCCAAACACAAAGAAATAGACCGATCTGGCTGAAACTTGGTGTGTGTTCTTCCAAGAGATGCTACTAACTAAACATAACCTCGATACGCGCCGGTAGTGCTATCTCTCTGACTTTGCACGGACTTTTCAAACGACCCTCGTAGAGTTCATAGGATTTTAATGGCTTGCAAAGATGCTAAAATCTTCGAGAAAATAACGACCATAGAATTTATTATTCACTGTTCTACGATCACGAATTATCAAAAATTGGTTTAGCCCCGGTACATCTCTGGCTCCAACCTCTTCTAACCATCTTGGAGCCGACAGTAAACGAACTAAAGAATCCTATCTATTTCAGGAGTGCACTAAAATCAGCTGCAGGCACCACTTTCAGAAATTGGCGCGCCTTAAATAAAAAAAAAAAAAATCTTCCTCAAGAAAAAAAAGCTATCTCTGTGCTAACTAAATAGCAATGAAGATAATTTATCTAATAACTGTCCTAACAAAAGCGGAAATGTATTTGTCATAACTTGTAAATAGTTTCCATTATTTCCGTCTCACTTTGTCTTGTTCAACAAACTTTCCTGATAGAATTAGTTTAAAGTGTAGCCTAAATTCCCTATTACACAGCCTCCAAAATTATGATCATACAGTCACACATTTTCTTCCATTATTAAGCTCTGTGACTCAATAGAAATAACAGTACCGTCTGGCGGAAGTCGGAAATTCGTGAATAGAATACAACTAATTTTTTTTTTTTTTTTTTTTTTAAAAAAAAAGGTGTTCCTCCATTTTGCTACCCCGCCCATAGACCTAGTGTATGGTAACTTCCCTGTTAAAATTGTCATGGTCAATTCCCCATTTACCTTTTTGTTAGTAAAATACATCGATAAAAAGTGCTCTAAGGCTTCATAGAATCGATTAACTCGTATCTTTTAAAATAATTCTAAAAATGGTATTTTAAAAATAACAATATCTCGCTCATTTACGTTACCTTGAATGTATAACATTGAACTTGTGCGCGACAGTAATAATTAATCACAATTGATTTAAACTACTAAGGGCACACTATGTTCATATTGGCCACATCTCAAACTAAACTAACCATGTGGGTTTAAAATTACTTTAAGTATTGTTACTAAATTCTAACTACGTAAATGGAAAGTTTACCGCCTGGTAAAAACTTATCTGAAATAACAGCTTGCTTCAAGTCTTTTCTCGAATTTTAATTAGAAAATAAATTCACAATTTACTAAAACATACTTTCAAAGAAAAGTTATTCTTGATTTTGGGAATATTGAGGTGCGGCCAATCAATGAATTCAAATACAAATTTTGTTTAATATTTCTTTTGTACAGAACCTGAAGATGGCAATAGATTTACTGAAATGTTGGTGATCGCATCTCAATATTCCCCAAAATCATCAACAACGGTCGAAAACCAAATTTATCATTAAAAGTTTTTATTGTAGCAAATAAATAATTAAAAATGCAGTTAGGTCCTCTGTTCGCATGGACCTGGCAGATGATAGCCTTTGTAGGTTCTGTGTCAGGAAGAGGAGGAAACGGCAATGCACGTGTTGTGTCAGTGTGAGGAGCTTGTCTGGCTAAGGATGTTACTTCTCGGGAAGGAAAAACCAAGGCCTGTGAACTTTACCCAAGAGCCGCTCTCCAGCATCAAGAGTCTGATTAAAAGGACAGGTCTGGAGGATGAGCTTTAGAGTGAGGGGTACCACAATAGATCCAAAGGGGTCGCATTGGCGTAGGCCTTAAGGCCGCCTTAATATAATCTATCTTAATCTATCTAGGTGCGCAGGATAATATCGCTGATGCCTTTCGAATTGTCCTATCCTGCAGTTTGTTCAGCCATCTTGGTAACGAGAAAGAGAAGTTTGAGTGGGTTCCCCTTTATCTTTTTAAAAATATATTCTAAAATATTATCAAAAATAGATTTTTGCAGCTTTCATCTAAATTTAGTAATCACTTTTAAAAGAACATGATTGGTAAACGTACCCATCACAAAACAATTAAATAATTACGAGTATGTAAATTAATATTTAACTGTAAATAATAATTCTGTAAATAGACGGAGGAGATATTTGAGGGCAAGACTGTTGCCATGGAGATGGACATGAGGCCTACGTGCCCAGTCGCACGCACACTATATCACTTTATACTTCCATTCCCATACCCAGACCCTTCCATCTGGAGGCGTCATTGTCCTTTTGTAATATTTTAGATATTTCTGTCACTCTTTAATTTTTATAGTGTTGATAAAGATAACAAATTTATTAGATATGGTGTTGTTTAGTGGGAGAGCCCCATCATCACTAGTGGGGGGGGTCAGGATACTGTGACCTCATTTTTTCTGTTCTTATTCTTGTAATAAGTGAAAATATGTGGGAATATATTAAAAGGCATCACGAGCAGTTAGAGGCGAGACCGCAAGTCTAGGCCTTGGATTTTATTTAATGATTAATATGAGTAATGGTAAAGTATGTTTGTAAAGCTAGAGCTTTACCCAAGAGTCGCTCTCCAGCATTAAGAGTCTGATTAAAAGGACAGGTCTGGAGGGTGAGCTTTAAAGTGAGGGGAGCCACAATAGATCCAAAGGGGTCGCAGTGGCGTAGGCCTTAAGGGCCGCCCTAATCTAATCTAAAGTTTGCTAGTCGCCTCCGTTCAGGACACCTAATTTGGTAGTTGGATGTAAAGCCTGCCGGAAATAATAGGCATTGCTTTACTTAATTAATGTTTAAAGTTATCTTTCTTCTTCTTCTTCTTCTTCTTCTTCTTCTTCTTCTTCTTCCTCTGGATGTACGGTCCTCGAAGGACTTTGGCCTCCTCTCTTACCTAAGCAATCCTACTCCATGTCCTTACTCCCAGGCTTCTAATCTCTTCCACTGCATCATCCACAGCCACCTAATCCCCGGTTTTCCTATCGACCTCCCCCATGGGTGCCCATTCATTATTTTCCTGGGGAAATCTAGAATCTTCCATCCCCATTAAATGCTCCAGCCATCTTAATCTTCCCATGTTAATCCAACCTACTCTAAATCTTGCTCGTAGTGATCTCAGTCCAATAAAATGAAACTGGTAGGAATTTAGTGTTGAATTTCTATGATTAGAATGGGCTCCTTAGTATTGGGTTAGACCAGGTGACCCTAAACTTTGTAGATAAGGGGCCGGACTATGGACAAATCTCTATGCACTCTGCACATATCTTATTTTAAAGTAAAAAAACTAACGGGAAGAAATGCAGTATTTAAAATAAAGAACAATTAAATTTAAATCAACAAACTGCTTTACCATTTCTTCCTACTTCTGCTGTTATTTCACACTGCTTCCCTGAGCCGTGACGCGTGCGTCCCGCGTCACCGGAAGTAGTACTGTACGGCGTGCGTTGCCGCCACATACAGTACTCCACTCACTGAAACACCAATGAAAGAGGTGCCCCTTCCGGAAGTGCGTCGAGGACCGGCTAAATGGCCTCAGAGGGGCTGCATGTGGCCCGCGGGGCCTTAGTTTGGGGTCCCCTGGGCCAGAAATACAATAAACTGCGTGCTACGATGAATAAGATCAGCGACACTATCCAGTACTGAGCTCCTAATTACATTTAATTCTTACAATTGTTTGTGACATATATCTATATTCTTTGGTTATTCAATAGAACTGGAAATTTTAACATTTTTTATTCAAAACTACAGTATACTATATACTGTATACTGTAAAATGTACTGTAAATAGAATCAAGTTTCCTCAACAACTTCTCCCTTTAACGAACAAAATTTAAAATCAAACTGATACTCTCGGATGAGAAATGCTAGTAAAAGAAAGTGAATAAAATATAGTTCCAACTTAATTTTATTTGAATTAAAAACAATTATATATATGATTAATAATATTAATATAAAATTTGGGCATTATGGTATAAATTATAATAAAATGAAACTATATTAGCAAGAGTAGGGAGACGGGTTTGAGATAGTGAACACTAACATCAAAGCGTTTTCTGCAACCATTTGGTTAATCTTTAAAGCCGGCGCTTATTTTCTGCTTATCATCAAGATGAGAAGTTCATATTCAGCAGGCTGGACTCAGCAAGTTGACAGTAGCCAATATGAATGTAACACATCATTACATTGTATGGACACGTGCCGTATAGCGCTATTAATTTTCCAATTCTTATTGCACCCTTGGGATATTTATCTAATGGATATTGATTGTGTCTGTTCTGCTTAAATAGGGTGTATATTTTAGGGTGACCTATTTTGTGAAAATTAAGGAAAACTTTCTACTAGTTTTGCCCATTATTATGAATTATTCCATGGAAATCGGAATTATGCAGTATTATGCAACATCTGTAACCAATATTGTAACAATGATGTTATTCTTTTATTTTAATATAAAGATATTTATTTTGTTTATAATAGTTACAAAAAAACAAAAAAGAAAAATGAATTAATTCAAACATTTAGCTGCCCTGTATCTTTTTTTTTTAAATTCAAACGAAATCTCTTTTTAAAAAATATTTGCGAACAATTAAAAGTCCAGCCTCTTGCTAGAAGTCTGTGGAGCCATTTGATTTAAGGTTTTCATTAAAACTGACCAACCATCTTTGAAAACTTAGAACCCAAGCTACACAATTCTATTCTCTAATCTTCTACAAGTTTTCGGAATATAATGGCGTCGCAATGTGGCTCAGGTTTATTTATTTTCAGAATATATAATAACCGCGAAGAATATATGGAATATCTTCTAATTTTATTCGTCATCAGTCCATGAACAGACAAGACTGAAGACACACCAACCCTCAAATGTAAAAGTATTACTTTCTAAACTAGCCCTGAAGATGACCTAGGTCCTAGGTCGAAAGCTCGGCAAAATAAATTTTAACCGACTGAAATTGCAATTATTTTTTCATCCTATTTATTCGTCATTTTGTATCTCTGACTGATTTTGGACTTTAATCCCATCATCGAGGGAGGATAATCATTATTTGTATATTCCAAAGTCCGGATGATGGTCTGGAGGATATACGAATTATCCAGCACTGCAGATTTAAACCACATTCTTAATCTAGGGGATGTTTTTTCGTATTGTGGAACTTCGCAAAATTAATAATTCAGGGAAATTTCCAAAATTGTTGTTTCAAATTTGACTATCTCTACTGACCTCTAACGGAACTCTTGGTTTTAGTAAATTTTGGCTGTAAATGATGTAAAGATAGTTGGAATAGTTTTGGTAAAATTTTATTGTAAATATTTAAAGATAATTCAAATTCTTGATTCTTGATACTTTCATGGTTGCTAAGATGGTGTCAAAATGAGAATTCTTAGTAATTCTAAGACATAATTGATTAGACAAGATGTATGCAGCGGAAGGACTGTTAAAAAATTAGTTAACTTGGTTAGGTAGATGTGCTAAATGAATGATCTTTTACAAAAATTATAATCTGTGACAGCAGTTTTGGGTTGAATAACAGGTTCACGTAGATATGTACGAGGCTCGTTTGAAAAGTCCGTGCAAAAATAAAAACTACTTAATTTTTGGGGGTAAACCTTTTTTATTTTTCAACATAGTCTCCTTTTAGGCTTATACACTTCGTCCAACGCTGCTCTAGTTTGTTGATCCCTTCCGAATAATAGGATTTGTCCAAGTCTGAAAAATAGCCATTCGTTTCTGCAATCACCTCCTCGTTTGAATAAAATCTTTTTCCCGCCAGCCATTTCTTCATATTGGGGAAGAAATAGTAGTCCGAGGGAGCCAAGTCTGGAGAATAGGGGGGTGTGAAACGAGTTGGAACCCTGTTTCCATTAATTTTGCGACCACAACTGCTGAGGTGTGAGCTGGTGCGTTGTCGTGATGGAAAAGGACTTTTTTGTGGGCCAATCGTGGGCGTTTTTCTTGCAGCTCGGTTTTCAAACGATCCAATAACGATGAATAATATGCACCTGTAATAGTTTTACCCTTTTTCAGATAGTCGATGAGGATTATTCCTTGCGAATCCCAAAAGACAGCCGCCATAATCTTTCCGGCCGAAGGAACGGTCTTCGCCTTTTTTGGCGCAGATTCCCCCTTGGTAACCCATTGTTTAGATTGTTCTTTGGTCTCAGGAGTGTAGTGATGTATCCATGTTTCATCCACAGTGACGAAACGACGCTTAAAGTCTTGCGGATTCTTCTGGAACAGCTGCAAACCGTCCTTGCAACACTTCACACGATTTCGTTTTTGGTCAAGCGTGAGCAATCGCGGCACCCATCTTGCGGATAGCTTTATCATGTCCAAATGTTGATGCAAAATATTATGTACCCGTTCATTCGAGATGCCCACAGCACTAGCAATCTCACGCACCTTCACTCTTCTGTCATCCATCACCATATCATGGATTTTATCAATGATTTCTGGAGTAGTAACCTCAACAGGGCGTCCAGAACGTTCAGCGTCACTTGTGCCCATATGGCCACTCCGAAAATTTTGAAACCACTTATAAACTGTTCTAATCGAAGGTGCAGAGTCACCATAGTGTTTATCAAGCTTCTCTTTAGTCTCCTGAGGCGTTTTGCCTTTCATAAAGTAGTGTTTAATCAACACACGAAATTCTTTTTCGTCCATTTTTTGAAAATCACTCGACTTCCTCGATTCAAACGAATGCCAAACACAAAGAAATAGACCGATCTGGCTGAAACTTGGTGTGTGTTCTTCCAAGAGATGCTACTAACTAAACATAACCTCGATACGCGCCAGTGGTGCTATCTCTCTGACTTTGCACGGACTTTTCAAACGACCCTCGTAGTATAAACAAAGCTGTGGAGTGGAATTTTACCTGAAATTCAATTCCGGAAATCTCAAAAAGATAAAAATCGTTTTTTAGCAAATTTGGTTTTGTTTGTGTACAAAATAGGATAAATGAAAAGATGCAATGTTGCGCTGTATGTCTTGAAAGAGTATGCATCTGAGGCAAGCTTTTGTTTTGCGTTTATTTGTGCTACAATCAGCACGTTAGCTCTGTAAGTAAGAATGATAACAGAGTAATAAATGGAGTAAACGAGTGGAGAAGTTACTCAATTGATAACACTCCAAAACATGAGACTATTAGTCACTCTCTTCACTTGAGAGGAGATCAATAGGCCAGGCGTCTTGTCGGGTTATCAGGAAGTGTTCTTGAAGAAAGATTTTTGAGCTAGAGGATATATACGAGTATGAGATTGCAGATTGAAGTAGAGTTTTCTGTATCGTGTTTTCAGCGACTTGTGTGACAAAAGGAATGTTAAGGTCAGTGTGTATAGTCAGGTTGGAGACATAAAATGGAGGGTTTACAAATAGTTCGAAGTATTTTAGATTGAGGAGATTAAATCCTTTGGTTGAACCCCACAGCTCTATTCCATACGCCCAGATGGGTTTCAAAATAGAAGTGTAAATCAGTCTTTTGTTGCCCAGAGATAGTTTAGATCTATCGTCTACGAGTCTTTTAAGTAGTCGATAGCGTCTATTTAGTTCTGTTCTTTTAGGTCTATTGTAGGGGTAGAGGCAAACTTAAATATTTATTATGAATACAAAAATTTGAAATACTAAATTCTAAATCTAAAAGAATGCGGAAGGAAAGGAAATGCAATAATGTTAATATTAGTAAAGAAAAAATTACATAGCCATTGCTTCAGCCAAGTATTATATTAGTAATATAATCAATAGTTCGAAGGGCAAACTAGAACTTCTAAAAAGCTTGTCTAATGTCTAGTTATACAATTTATTTAGGTAGCCTTGACATTGCCTAACCTCTTGCTATACAGCATATTATGGGTAGTATCTCGCATTGCCTTTGTTCTACGAGGTAGATTTTTAACGCATTCTACTTTTAAATTTTTTTTTTAATTCTTTTTAAAAAAATTATCGGGTAATCAATATGTTACAAATATTTTCAATGATTTATTTCCTTATGTTACCAACTGTTAATTCTGCAAAATATACCATCATCGAGGTTATGGGCGATAAATTAAACTCCAACTGTATCAGTTTACTGATTTGTACAGTTCATTGAACGATAGATAACGCTGTATCTCTTCTCAAATTTGATTAAATTAGGGGGAAACTCCGACTGAGAGAAAATATCTTTTTGAGGAAAAAGAAATGGAGAAATTTTGAGACAGCTGTGGCAGTAAGCTTTTAATTTAAAATGGTTACTGGTTACTTTGGTAAGCATTAATAAATATTGATAAAGACTGATTTGACTTTTTCTTTTTTGGTGCACACACCCGTACCATATCATTGTTTAGCTTAAGATAAATGCAGTAGTGGTAAACACGAACTGTGAGCAAGTGTTAGACGAAAACGTAAATGAAGTCCGAAATCTCTGCACCAAACGGATTCATCTACTTGTAATGCAGGTCCGAAATCCGGCAGGAAATACAAATAAACATGCGTGCT
Organism: Rhodnius prolixus; assembly: GCF_049639745.1. Classification (NCBI taxonomy): domain Eukaryota; kingdom Metazoa; phylum Arthropoda; class Insecta; order Hemiptera; family Reduviidae; genus Rhodnius; species Rhodnius prolixus. Next base: position 2,582,964 of record NW_027411583.1, on the reverse strand, counting down.
ACGACAGATAGAATCAAAGTTAAACAATTTAGCCTACTAATAGCCATAAAACGTTAAAGAAGAATTTGATTTAATGCATTGAATTGCACTCTATTTTGAATTGCACTTTTCTTATACTAGATTTTTTTTTTTCTATTTACAGCATCCCTTGGAATAGAGTAACTCTATTTCTTTCCTTTTATTTTGCTGTAAAACCAGTTGCGGTAACTTTTACACCCCAGTGTGTGTCTATATTAAGATAGCCGTGGATACCAGAGGTAGCCAGCCCTCTTATCTGGTTATTATTTTTAAAAACATCAGCCTCTATCTCGGATGGGCGAGAACCAGGGCACATTGCCTACTACCACCAACCCCTTCTTCTTTCTGTATATCTCAGATATGTATATTTATACATTATCTAATCATTTCTGTGCTTCTAAACATCTGATTTGAACACTCGCAAGACTTTTTCTTACTTTTAATTTCAAGATTTTAACTTGTATATTTTCTCGAAACTACAGGGATTTTTGAAAACATATTTATTTAATAATTACTAAAATTACCCAATTTTTAGTAGTTTCAATGGCAGTTAAATAGGAGCCAAAATCCATTAGAATTCGCTTAAAATTTTAGCTTGAAAAATTAATTAAATAGAAGGTTATTGAACAACAAGTACGCAATACGAACGTTAGAAACAGTTTAGTATTTCCAGTTGTGTTTCCTTAAATTCTAAATTTTACCTACACTCCGCGTTTACAGCATAAAGGTATAGAACTGTACATTGTACTGGCCTGGTAATTTACAGAAAAGTAATGGAATTTTGGGAAAATTTACCAAATTAACGTTAAACAGGACGCATAAGTATAATTTGTAAGACTTTTTTTTAAAAAAAAAAAAAAATCGTTAAAGCCATTTTTGAGGCCCCCAAAATCTCAAAAGTGTAAAAAACTTTATTGGTATTTTCGGTTTAGAGTTCTAGGGCGCTAATATCCGTGTAAGGCAGGGATGTCAGAATTGACTTGGAAAAAAAGTAGCACCGGGCGTCAGTGACCTCTAATTTCAACGCGCCTTAAATTGAAGAATAAAAAAGTATTTACTTAGATAAAAGTAAAAATACATTTTAATTACCTGAAATCATGAATTTGAGATTAAATAGTATATCAAAATGAAATTCATCAAATACTCTTTCAGCCCTTTGTCAGCTGAATATTTAGTCAGCCTTTACTACTATGAACAAGAACTATCCAATGCCACAAGAACTGGCTACAAAAACCAGCAAAAGAAATCACATTGGGAATGACCCAGATTTCGAAAAACTAAAAAACGATAATTATTTGTTTTCAAATTATGTAGAGAAGGACGAGGTAACGTAATTATTATTTTTATGTGATCGAGGTAACCTTGCCTAGCGCGTATATCCTTTCGCTCATTGTACATTCTATTCCATGAAGATCGTTGACGGATATTTCCTCTAGTATACGTGTTCCAGCTGGAAGCCCTACAATTAAGTGAACTTGGGACATTTTGGCCAACTGCTTTTAGTAATATTTAAAATTATTTACTGGGTCTTACAAATACAGGAAGTGACTACCTGGCTATAGTAGAACCTGATTTGTTGGTTTTGGTGGGTATTAATTTTCAATTCGTGCGTTCCATTGTTTAGGTATTGAATAAAAATTAGGGTTAGTTCTTGGTCTTTATTGCTTTAAGATGAAGTTATACTTTTGGATATTCTTGGTAGCAAGATGTTTTTTAAGGACATCTAAAGATTGAAAATGCTACCAAGTTACTTGACCATCTCAGGAGATATTAAATTAAATTTCATGTTAGTTGTCAGAGTTCGTATTTTTTTTGAGAGAGAATCAGTTACCGCTCCCAAATTTATCTCGAACCGTCTAAGATGTAGCCTCTCTACGTAACTATCTACTTATCGTACATAGTGGCACTACAACTCACATCTAGGTCCTGGCATCATTCAATCCACCATCTAGCCATCTCAATTTCTCCACTTGTCTTCTTCATAGATCGTGGTGGCATTGGTTTAACTCGCCTCCAACCCCTAGGTAATTCTAATCTAAAATGATTGGTTATTAAAAATCTTAGATGATTTGCTAGTAACCATGGCCCAGTAATGAATACAGATTTTTTGAAATCTGCAGTTGGATAATGGTGTTGCAATATTTCTGCTGCAAAAGGTTATGTGGTATAAGCACCGCATGCTATGCAGCAAGTTGCATTACAGACCTTAATAATTAGATAAAATGGGAAGGAATAAGAGAGGCAGATAAGCCCAATCAAACTTTGCCTCCAGATGGCGTGTTAGTCTTCAAGCAAGATCGATGCTAACTTATATTTCGTGGAAAAAGATAGTGCCCATCCCGTCTAAATCTGCTTGCCCCTCTTTTTTCCCTTATTTGTTAAAAAATGTGGTCTTTTGTAGTATTATATTGATCCTTTTTGCACCCAAATATAATTTTTTTTATGTTTTTACTCCCTTATCCTGTTCCCCTTAAGACAAGATATTGTAAACCAATTACATTTTCGAGATTCAACTCAATAAAATAATCAATATTTGTCTAGTTTTGAATTTTACAATAAAATATAGCATTGAACTTCCTCTAAGCTAAGAATTGCCAAAAATTAAATTGGAGTCAACAATTTTGAAACGGGTAGAATAGTCGGGTTTTGAATGAAGCTGGTACATATTACCGAACAATCGTGCATCTTTTGAACCAAAATCCGAGCAAAGAATCGATCAGAAATTTTAAAGATTGAATAGACATTATATTTATTTAGGCTTCCTTCAATAATTTAATCAAAAAGAAATTTAGAAGGTGAAAAAGAGAAGTAAATTTTCAAAGTACTAAATGAGAAGGTGCACAGTTGGGAAATTTGTTACTAAATTTGCCCATTTATTACCATATTTTAATAAATATTATGTTACGTATTGCAAAAAGCTGAAACCTGACATACTGAAATGTTATACGATGACCCTTTGACCTCTTTTTACCCTTCTGATATATATATTATATACCTGATATATATCTAATGTATATATCTGTACATATATTTCTGTGCCTATAGTTAATCAATACAAGGTTTGAATTCTCTACAGATAACTATTTCTGCTCGTTAATATAGTATTTATTTTACTCTATTCTATTATCTGCTGGCTGCCTAACGACATGGGTAAAAAGCAGATACCAACCTTAGGTAGGTGGTAGGAAAAGACACAGAGGAACAAAATTAGAAATGCCACTACACTGGATGAATCCTGGATGTGTGGAACCTGCAGTGAATCCCAAATTTGGCGCACTTTACCAGTATGACCAGTGATAGGGTGACCAGACAAGGAGTGTATGAAGCAAGTGGGGAAGGGAATAGACGTTAGGGGGTCGTCCAAGAAGAACCTGGAAGGATGATAAATTGGGAAAAGGTGTTAGGGTATAGAGAGTTGGACTGGAGAAGGAGGAGGCAGTTTAATGAGAATCATGATGAATAGAAGAAGCTTTGCAAGATCTACAAGCTCTGCAAAGGCGGAAGAAGTGGATGGATCTGCTGGCTCACTTCCAGTTACTAACGCCATGGACCATTTGAAATAGGACAACTTCCACCATGGTCATTTAATAAACACATCAGCTACGATTACCGTAGGTCGATAGGTAGATACGTAGGGCTAACTACTAGGTCAAAATCTATCTCCCAATCGAAATATCCGAACCAACGTTACACCATTTTTTATAATTTGTAAAACATAAAATAAAATAGAATCAGTAGCTAGGCTTTGATTGCAAATTAGAACAGAGCGCTTTAAAAGAATTATGTACACGGCGGGAATCGAAATGAAAAAAGTATTCTTTGGCCACACGTGCCGCATCGATAGACCTACTTTTGTAACAGATCGATTCAAGTTCTCTAGAAAAATCAGTTCTAACTAGAAAATTTTATCATTTTACGCTTAACCTAAATAAAATATTCTATTTTCAACATCCAAAAATAAAGTATTACTTTGTAAATTTAGTTGTAGCTTAAATTTTTAGTTTGAGGGGAAAAATTAATGAACATTTTTTTCTAGTTATAAGAGACTAATTTCATGTTTAGATTCAGCGCCTCAAATTTATCTAAAATCAGTTCTAAAATCCTAGGCACAAATATATATATATATATATATATATATATATATATATTGTAGATAATAGATATTAAATAGTACAACTCTGTTTCATCTGTTGAACTCCAGTATTTTATTGAAATGAGATCTACATTCTTACAGAATTTTTGTATCTTTGCCTTCGTCTAAGAACACCCTGTATCTCTTGATTAAATTAACAAGAAGAATTCTTGCCAATAAACGTGCCTATCTAGGCGTAATCAGTTTTAATGTTTTTCTTCAAATTGCCATTCGCACAGTTCATATATTTGTGTGCAATGCCATTTCTTACATGTCACGTATTTATGGCAAACTAAAACTATTGTTATGGTTTCTCTCTCTGTAAACTAAAACGTTGATCTATTGAAGAAAATAGTTACAACTTTTTGCATGAAAAACTATTTTGACAACAGTTTCTGAGGTTTTAATTTAGGAAAAACATCTGGTTTTGTTGTATGTAACGAGAGAACACTGTCTAGAAGTCGTTAAAACAGAAACTATGTAGTATTTTGGTAGGGGAAAAAAAAGATGGAGAAAAAAGAAAAATAGCAATTTTCATGTAATAAACCAAATTTGAAACCTTTTGCGTTGCTGCGGATTCACAAGAGAGATTAGATGTCAACTAGGAGAGACAGATCTGCGAACCATTCATGTGGAGCTCGCCAGGCCTCACGAATGTTCTAAGGCAAATTAAAGGAACACATCTCACTTGTCCAGTCAAATAATCCGTTATTTCACTTCTGGAAAGATATTTCTAGCCCAAGTGGAGAAGACGGAGCTGAACTAGCAGAGGACACTGGCATCCCATAAAAGTGGTACAGATCTCGACAGTTATAATTGCAAAGACAACGCGTTTCACTATCTGGAATTCTTTGTTCCCAGGGTCGAAACATTCTGATGTAGCAGTTCTCCTATAATCTTTAAAAACTAACGCAGATATTCTGAAGTTTCAATAATCAAATGTGCATTTCCGTAAGGCAGTCACAGATTTTATTATTTATTAGGCAGAAACTGGACATAATAGGGCAACATGTGAAAATTAGGTGCCATGAACTGAGGCGACTAGCAAACATACTGCACTACAAATTTATCATATTAGCTATGAAATAAAATGCAAGGCCTAGGACCTGGGTATTCGAACCCAGTACTATAATACATCTTAACTTTTGCAGGCCTCGCTACATAAATTGCAACTACTGTTTTAATGGAAATATTATATTTATCTTAGCACCATATTTTTTGTTAAAATGACTTTCAGTGCCTCTGTCACATTTCAAGGCAACCTTCATTTTGGAAATGGCCTAGGGCCATTTGAGTCCTATCTATAGGTTAGTATAACCGGCAGTAGAATTTTATAAAGGACACTACAAAATAGATAAAAAAAATAGAACCTCATTGTATACAGGAGTTTATTATTTCAATTACATGGATTAGACATTAGTCCTGGACATTGTTTGTAAGAGAACTTAATGTAGGGAGGTACTTTCTAGAGTTACATAATAAAGGTCAAGTTATGTTTATTTATAAAGTCCCTTGTGTTAAGTTCATGATCATTTAAATAGCAGTTTATAGTAATTTTTTATTTTTTTTTAAATTAAAAGTTTCTTATTTTTCATTTAAAGTTACTTAATAGTGAAGTCTTAGCAATATTAAATCGCGTTTCCATTGGTAAATCCCTAAAACTGTAAAATTCAGTCGGCAAATTCCTAGAAAAAAACCTTAGTGTCGGCAGGAAGGGTAGGCTAATAAAGCAAACCATCCATTGTACTTTGTCCCTAAGCAGAAAGGTCAGTTATATTATCAGAAACCATATCTTTGGAATTGCCTTTCAGGTTGTAAAATATATTTTTTTGTTAAGCTGTAATAAAGGCAGTAGACTTCGGTTCAAGTCTGTAAACATACATAATCGTGTATAAATGTTTACATACAAAAAAAAAAATTATTAAGGGTAACTAATTTAATTAAAATCACCAACCAAACAATAGCATAAAAAGTAAACAATAGATATTTGTTATCTATTTGGCCTATTCTAATTTGTATGTCAACTATTAATCTGATCTAATTGTTTTTTGTTTAAATTTGTTTTCAGGTTGAACAGCGAGATGTACCTGGTATTGACAGTGCGTACCTTGCCATGGACACAGAAGAAGGCTTCGAGGTAATACTTTACATACATATATTTTGAAATTTATTTACTATTTCAGTTAGTTTCTATTCTTAGACTCCCCAAGTAAATAAAGCTAGCTTCGCCAATGCTCTCTTAACCTAAGGTAGCTACAGGGATTCACTTGCAGCTTAGGAAAGCGAATGAATCACTTTACTCACACACATGGATAAAAAATAATTATTTAGGTTGTTATTTTAGAAACAAAAAATAATTAAATGAATGAATAACCTTGCTTGTTATTGCTACAAAGCAATGTTATTCTATTGATCACTTTATATTATCTTAAAATAGAATAATTTCTCTTTTATGTTGTTAAAAATGATTGATTAGCTTTGTTATTTAAATCAAAAGCATAACTGTACTAATGATGTTAAAAAGCAGTGTATTTCTAGGCCCACTAATATAATAATGTAGATTGTGGTTTGTTAACAGTCGTTATATAAGAGTAAAGCTACATACTATGATGATATATTGTAATGGGCATGTTTGGCGCCAGTTAGCTATCTTGTCTGTTTAATTTTCGCTACGTACTGAACTCTCCCCCACTTCGTCTCAACACTCCTCTCCTTTCTTTGTACACTAATAATTATATATCACATTATTGCCTTGTATTAACTGGTATTATACTGTGGGGGAATGACTCCCAATAATTATTAACTCACCAACCTAACTACTGATGCACTCTGTTGGATAATTTAGGAATTACTAGCAGAAGGTAGTTTACAATACTGTTACTTACCCCAGAGTTGTGATGGTTATTAAAGTGAAGTAAGTTATTAGTGTGCAAAATGTAGGAAAACTAAAAAAGAAGTTGGTAAAAATAAGTTTTGTGTTTATTTCGCCGGATGAAAAAAAAGAAGGAAGTTGATTTTGAATTGATACCTAAAAAGGAATTGTGGTCCGTTTTGAGAGAACTGAGTTTGTGTAACATTAATCCGTCAGCTAATAGTTGTAGAATTTAATAGGATAATTGCTGGCAACCCGACGATGTCTGGCAAGAGGGTTCGTTTTAAGAAAATGAGTAAAAAAAGGAATCCACTTTTCTGTGTACCAATCATCATTTGGTACATACCATGGAGTAATTAAGATAATAATGAAAAACAAGAAGAGTATTAGTGAGACTACAGAGAAAGCAGGAAGCAAAGTTGCCAAGAACTAAAGAGAGGCGAATGAATAAGAAAAAGGGATTACGAGAATGGAACCGACCTTCAGATTTTTGTCTAGCCTCAAAAAACAGCAGAGTATAATATAAAAAATTTAAATAGATTCTTATTTACACATTTATAATTCAATTTACAAATCATAAATTTTTACAGATAATAAAAAAAAAAAGTACGTTTTATCTACCGTGGTGACCTTGCTCTTAACAACCAAAATTTGAGTTTATTCAACCAGTCCACCGGCCCAAGGTGAACACAGTAATGATTGTATAAAGGTGTTTACCCACAATCTATTTTTAAAATTATACGTTTAAGGACGTACTATCAAAATGAATAATAATTTTTTTGAACTGAAACTAGGTTAGTACAGTTGACTTGTTGTTCATTGTAATTACTAAAAAGAAAGTAACTGGTACCATTTTAATTATATTTTATTTTATTGTAAGGGAAAATAATGCTTTCGTACGTAAGGACAGATTTGTGCAGTGGTTATAAGTTGGACTAGTAAGTGAAAGATGCCCCAGTTTGAGTGCAGCCTGTAGTTACTATTTTCTTCAATTAGTAAAATGTTAAATGTAAAGTGTAAGTCGTCCTGGAAGAGGGACTGGACCTCTACACTGTAAATTGTTTCTATATTACCTGAACTCCCAAGACATAGGGACTTGTTCTCTAAAACCTCCAAATCAAACTCAAATGAGAACTGCTTGAAAATTACTATTAAAGTAGATTTATAATTTTTATTTTATGTTGAAATTTTAAAACGTATGAAATTATTAATCAAAGTGTTTATTGTAGGTGGTTTGGAATGAAGTACAATTTTCGGAGCGGAAGAACTTCAAATCGCAAGAAGAGAAGATTCAGCAAGTATTCGAAAACCTCACCCAACTGGATCATCCTAACATAGTAAAATTTCATAAATATTGGACTGATACACACAACGAAAAACCTAGGGTAATTTCTTTAATAATTTCAATTTATACGTCCATTTAAAAAATTTATAAATAACTGTCGTTTTTCGTAACTAAATATATTAGATAGTTTTGTTTGACCAATTTTATGGTGCCCATCTTTTTTTTTTGTTAGAAATATACGGTTATGAGGTTTGTTCCAATATCATTTGATTTGGGATATTTTTTTGTTTTTGCATGCTTGGGTTCATTGCCCACCACAATTTATAATTTATATTTTTAATTTGGTTAAAAAGCTCTGTCATTTGAAAAATTATAACCATGTCTATAACCTTCTCAGTGCCTGTAACCTTCCTGTTAACCGAACGTGTGCTTCACCAGTTCTTACTGCATTCCTCTACGGAAATGGCGTGCTCACTTTTAATTGTCTGTTTTGAGATTAAAGTTTTCGGAACAACATGCTATTCAGTTGGAAATAGGTTAATAAAAATTTGGAATGTTTATCAACTATGGTTGGCTCCTGCTACCAATAATTTCAAACTTCGTTGCTTTAGGGTTGAGCTTATGTTTAAGGGGGGTTAATATTATTTTACATTTCTCAGTGATTTGATGACACTATTGATAAGGTAATGAAATACTTACTCATAAAAAGTTTTAATTAATTTAAATTTACAAATTAATGACAAAATGAATCGTGAACATATTATTGAAGTGGTCAAGTTTAGGTCCTTTTTATTGGCCTAGAAATCTGCAGTTTGTGTCTAGCTTCTTGTAATGGATGTTTCAAAAATTCATTTTTATGAATGGGCTTCGATGGGTTATCGGTTGTTTAAAATGGTGATTATGTTGGTCCTAGTAATATGTTTAGTATCTTAGAGATATATTATATCTCTTCAAACAACTGCTTAGATCTTTAACTGCCCATAATGGTTTAGGGAGATTTAAAGTGGGATTCAAATATCGTTTTTATAGGGTTCTGTGAGATGGAGGAAAAGAACCTAGTATCTCATGACTGATAAGGTTCAGATTCTTCGATTGATTGTTAGCATGCAGTGCGTTTTTTCTATGAATTGCACTGCAAGCTTTAAATCATATGTGTTATTAAGTTTCTACAAAACTAGTGTATACTCATGTTAGGTGTTATAAAACTTGTTGAGCGAAAAGTGTTTGATTACTTGCTTTAGGACGAAATGCAGGATTCTCTATTGGATTTTAGGCTGTTCACTATTTTTAAAGTTTGTTCCATCGTGTGAATGTTTAGAGGGCTTTAGAGTAGATTTGAATCTATGTCCAGTTCGTCTAGAGCTTTGTAATGTCATTATTGTGCTAAAATTGTAATGTAACCAGTCAATAAGGTAACAGCATGTATATTTCAAAAAACTGGTATTCAGCTACCTTTCTCAAGTGGGCCTCTATAGTGAACAATCTTAAGTTGACGAAAAGGACAGCTTGGTTCCAGGTAACTGATAGTAAAACTGCCAAATTATATATTTCCCTACAACTAGAAGCAAAATGGTGAATTGTCTCCAATCAAACCGTACCTTGTCTTTGCGTTACCAAAAACACTAATGCTTAAGTTCTGCTTAGTGTTTTAAGAGCGAAGTAATCGTAAAATACCAGTACTAGCCAAACTGATAAATCATCTTCGGATGAAAATTTGATAATAAATACTTTTTTTTTGCAGTTACTGTTGGCAGAATTTAGTTTTATGTATTTTTTCCAAATATGATGACTTTTTTTAAGATCAACTCTTTTATTTGTTTAAAATTGTTTTTCTCTCTCTCTCTCTCTCCTCTCCCCAAATTTTGAGTAACACACAGATCTTTGAAATCACCTCTTAACTAAATTTCAAGATCAAATGGTGTTTTCCACCATCAGAAATTTATATTTTTTGTATTATTACATAACATTATTAAGTTAACGAAACAAAATGCACTTTATAATTAATCTAATTCCACAGATATTCAGTTATTATGCTTTTTTCTTATTAATTTTCGAGTCCTTTAATATTTTTCCATAATTTTAACATATTTAACCTTTTTAAGTAGCATTGTTACTAGTAGGGGTTTGTTTTGAATACTTATTAATATAAAACTATTGATTTCAGCTTGTAAGACCAGTCAAGATTACATCGCACAAATTTATACAACAAAGCTGTTTTTAAGTAAAATAATGTATATTTTCATAATCTAGTCTTTGCTTTGTTTATATAATTCTTCAGTGAGGTCCCATGATATTTTTGTATCTTTTAACACTTATTTTTCTTGGTCCGATATTCAATTTTCGTTAAGCTCGGAGTCATAGTTATATTTTATCGTTTAAAGGCGACCTATGAACAAAGATTTTTGGATTTAAAAAAATAATTCCCATATTAGTCATCTAATTAAAAGTTTGAATAATTATACAGGTTATCTTCATCACTGAGTACATGTCTTCGGGATCCCTGAAACAGTTTCTGAAGAGGACCAAAAGGAATGTGAAGAAATTACCGTTGCAGGCATGGAAACGATGGTGTACGCAGATCCTCTCAGCACTCAAGTGAGTCTTTTTTAATTGTTCATCTAAATTTTATCGTGTTTTTTTTATTCTTTTTATTTTGTTTACACAAATATACACTTGTGTGTTTATCAGACACAAATCTCCCATCCTGATTATCTACTCCTCATTCTGAGTTTACAGTGTCCATTGTTTTTTTTTACTTGTTATCCTTCTTTGGTCAATAACTGTCAGTGTCTAGAGTCAATAACTTTTTCTTATTTTTCTGAAATTTCTTGTTATTTCTGTTGTTGTTTTAGTCGGAATTTAATTAATTTCTTTATTCTGTTAAGGATAATAGTAGAAAGCTTGGGCACAGTAAACCTCTCCTTACATTGCATCCTTTAAATGTTTTTCCTTCCATTACCTACGTCTTTTCTTTAACTTTTAGTCTTCCTTTCCTTTTTCCCTTCCTTTGAAGTAAAAAGAAAACCGAGCCCATAATTTTGTGGTAATTAGTGGAAGAGGAGAGCGAAGAACATTGGTTGTTATTCTGTGAGTGGCACCAATATTTTTTAGTATTTTTTTCTAATTTTTTTTTTTATTATTATTAATTTAAACTCTTGAACATTTTCAAAATGTCTCACTAATGTTTCATTTTATCTTGAAACACTAGTTGTTTTGTTGAATATTTGAGTTTTGAACTTTTCATTTAATTGATGGTCTTTTGGGAGATGTCAATTTTCGTCTAGAGTATTCTAGGCGTGCTTGGTACCAGAGAAAGCTGCAGCATCACTTCATGATGACACTTCTCCAAATTTTGTATTAGTATGTTTCTGGTGTAAGGCTACTTTAATTAATTAGTGTGAGTGGAAGGAAGTTGTATCCTATCCAAAACCCTCTGGCTGTAGGTTACCTTTCAGGTCGGTCAGAATATCGCCTCCTTGATTTAATTTCAGTAATGGACGCTGTGATTGGTGGTGTTTTTCAATGCTTTTTCTCGAGGCAAACTAACAATATTCCAGATCCATTTAAAGTTTCATCAAAAGCATTACAGGTTTTTACTGACCTTCTATAACTAATCAGTTTACAGTACAATTTGGACCTGAGTATCCTCTGAAAACATACACAACAAGCTGAGTAGCGGTTGAGTTTCCTTAATGTTTATTGTGTCTTTTTTTTTTGCAATGGCCTTAAACTTCTTCAAAATCTGTAGCAAGCAAGCATCAATTCGCTTTTATTGATGCTTTGTTATGTAATGCTTGCAGCATTGCTGATCATGAAAAAGCTGATTCAATTACCATTCGTTTCTTTAAAAAAATCTGGATCATAACCAAAAATATGTGTTGTGATAATTAGTTGCAAGAAAAGAACAAAGAGCCTCTCCCTAGTTGTTTCCAGTTTTAAAATTTGTTTAAACTTTTTAATCAGAACATTTGTTTACATATACGATGTTCTGGAAAAAAAAAAATATTTAATTTTGAGATGTGCATTTTATACATCTCTCCAATTTTGCAAAGCCCTTAAATCATTCTGTATGTTGTAAAAGAATGTTATTAATCCTAAGCTCTGAAGTGAACCTTGTATAACCTTCTTAGCTTAAATCAAAATAATTATTTCTTCTTTTTGTTGGTTTAAATTAGTATAGTCCATTTTATCTATTTATTTCTAATCGTTTAGGATTGAAAATGTTCAATAGAACTTTTTTGAGCTAAAAAATATTAATTTCAATTAATTAAAAAAGAGAGAAATTTATTCATTTTGTTAATGTCTGTATATATAGCTGCTTTGAAAATTTTGAAATTACTACTGAATAGAATGTTGATTTTAAACAAACATTTTAACCAAAGCTGAAATCTAATTTTAAGTTAATTATTATTCATATGAACTCTAGAAATGCCTTTGTCACATACCTAATAAAATTAAACGAACACTGATTTATTTTTATATTTTGGAATGTGTGAAATATAAAGTTTTTTAAGTTCAATTAGGCTTCATTTTACATCATATTCCATGAGTCTTGCTGTTAGCTCTCAAGTTCCAAAAAAAATTAAGCCGTTGAGGTCCCTTAATTGAAAAACTTTCAAACAAAATGGGAGTAAATGTTTGCGATAATTTGGGAATCATTTAAGTTTTGGATTTTTTTTTTTTTTATCGTACACTATTTTATTCCAGATTGGGCCTGGTGGCTTATAATGACTTCTTACTTAGCTAGAGGGAGTCCTTTATATCCATTTCCAGTACTAGGTTTTCTGTATAATCCTACCCTCTATGCAAGATTAGAGAGCATAAATCCTTTTCCAAACTGATCAGTACTAGGATGTGAAGCCCATCTGATGATATAGGCATAACTTCATTTATTTTTTGTAAACTCCTCCAAATGCTTTTTGTATAACAACACAGCATCTGTCAGAAGTTCCTTTGACTCTGCAAGAGCTAGAATGTTTCACACATTACCACTATTAGATCTCCCGAGCCCTACGGACCCGAATAAGAAATCATTCGTTTACATATCCGAAAATATTAATTACGTAAAATGAATGGGGTAGAGCCATATTCATTATAATTATTTGACCGCTCTGATACGTCTCCAATTAGACGCTGATAGTTTTTCAATTTTCCGTTTCATTGGAAGTTTTTTGGATACTTATTGTTTTATGCTCCAACATCACCCATTTCAGGTTACCTGAAATTAAAAGTGAAGCTTCTTTTAAATGTTTTGGATGAGTGCCATCAGTAATCCAGTTTGGAATGAGGATCTTAAACATGCAAATTGTCTAGATCCGCAGCGCTGGATATTTTTGATTACATCCGTTGAAGATGTCCCACATTTTTCTTCAGTTTATGGAAATGTGTTTTATTTGTTTATAGAGTCTGGGAAAAAAATCCCTTACCTCAGATTATAATTTTGGTACTTCTCCTTATTTCAGGAACTATAGTCATCTTAAGAAAATCCCTGGTTTTCTATCCAAGGACATGGGCCTCAGAGACATCCTTTTTTATATACGTGATGTTAATTTAATCCATACCGCACATCCAGTCCTAACTGCTGATTAGTAGTTTAGAGAGAGGAATCTGAAAGCATGAGTTTTTCTTCTCCGAAGAGTATTTCATTTTAATGAACCCTTTTTTTTTTTTTTTTGAGCGACAAAATCTCCCATTAGGAGTTCATTTTTCTTAAATTGAAGGAATGGCCCTTTAATTTAATAAATCCTTCCACATCATTAATTCTACAAGGTAAACATCAGCTAGTCTGAGGCATTGTATATATTTCTTTCACCTTAAGTTCCACCATGGTTTTTCTTGAATAGTTCTTTCGAAAATCTAGTTTTCTAGTTAGAATAGATTTTTACCTACTTCCATAAAATGTCAAAGTCGCTCTTGTTTTGTACACCCAGATCATGTTAATTTCGCTATTACCTTGTCTTGGCTAAGAGTACTACCTCTTAACAAACGAATAAGAGTGACACGGCGCCCTAGTATAAGGATGCTAGTTTGTATTAGCGAACAACTGCAACTGATTTTTCTAAACATTATTTCAACAGCTAATCCCAGATTTGAAAATTATTAACCGGCCAAATATTAAGTCGGACATTTGTCCAAAATCTCTTGTGACAATTTATTATGGGCATCAAATGGATTTCATGTGAATATGAATTACATAATTTGGTGCCGCACACAAGAAAAGCTTCCAGTGTTTTATCTCTTCAGTCATTTATTTATTTTTTTTAAATTATTAAAATGCGTAGAGTCAATTTCACTTGAAAAATTGATATATTAAAAAAAAAAAAAGTAAAAGAAATAAAGAATAAATTTAATAACACAAAAATTCATTGCACTAAAGTGTTCTGTTATTACACAACTCCTGCTAATACCAATCCATTGTTGTACCAAAAAAAAATTATTAAAAATGTTTTGTCTTAATTGTATATATATATATATTTATACTTTTTAAATACATTTTTATTGTTTTTTAAAGAATTCAAAATCAATTTTTTAAAAAAAATGGTGCTTCGTTTATTGTTAAAAGAATTACTGTTACTTTACTTATTATTTTTTGTTGTAATGTGTACCAATTTTTATAACCTTTATTAGATATATATTTTTATATACTTATGTAAGTATAAACATATTGATTATATATTTTTATGTTATTTAATGTGTATCTTTCGCATTAAACGAAGCATCAATTTTTCAAAGTATTTAATGTATAAAAACCACTAATTACCATAATTTAAGTAATATTAAGTTTTAAGTATAAGTTAAGTAGAATACACATAATTTTTTTTCAACAAAAAAAAAAGAGCAAGTTTTTCTCGTGGAAAAATCGTAAATTCTATTTTATGTGTCGGGTAGATTTTGCTTTTTGTATTAAATTATACATACCCAAAATATATTGATAGAACGGTAATTCGAGAAATAAATTGGTTACCGCGTTGTTTAATTTTTGTTTTCTCCTAAAATTGTTACAAATTGAGGCACACGCTAAATTAAATAAAAGGGTTATTTATTCTAATTTTTTTAAAATACTATTTCTGGTAAAATTTGACAAAAAGTTTTACTTTTAAAAAAAAAAGTCATTATTTTCACGTTAACAAACCAAAACAAAAAAAATCGATTTGTTTTCTATTCGTATGAAAATAATTAATAATTGAAAATTTTTATAAATTATTACTTTAGTGAAAAGATTTGAGTTATAATTGAAAATATAATCCTTTTTTTGTGGGAGTTCTCGTTCTTTGAAGTAAGATATATTTAACTATGATTGGTAATGTCAAAACTTATCTACTTCAAGGAATCTGCAACACAACCATATTGTTTTATATGAACGCTACTCAAAATAGAAATAAATGGCACTTTATCTTGTTTTAGGATGGTTTTTAACAGGTTTATTCACAATAAAAGAGAGAAGAGTTGGTTTGAACTCAGTAACAGATTTGTTTTTGTTTTTTTTTCAAAATCTTTCATCATTTTTAATCTCAGAACCTTTGTTAGCTGTTTCATTTAAGAATTGATTTTCTTGTTCGAGTTTTGTCTAAAATTGTGGAATTACTAATTATTGCTAGTGGTTACATCTGGATTTGAATACAGAATGGCCTGTGTTCGAGTCCAAGCAACCGTTGCCCTTGCATTTTCTAACCCTAAGTAAACCATTCTCACTCACTTAGTGTAATGAGTGAAAGAAAACTGTTATATATCATATATCCGACAGAAAATGGATATGACCAGATCAATTAGAAGTGCTTTGCATTTATTTGATCTCCTTTGGACTAGCATAGCATGTAGATTTGAACGGCGGGACGGGACCCATGCCCCACGGCACCGCAGCCACCAGAGGCTTATTGTGCCTTCCCTATAAGTCTAGTAGATGAAACCTCCCCTTCTAAGAAGGCTTTCCCTACCAGTTCCTTCTGCGCTATAATCTCCTTTGGTCTCAAGGTACCAAAGATATCGTTGCGCAGATCTCTCGATTGCAACGCAATCGAATAACAGGTGAGAGAGGCCGTTTCTCTTCCTCTTCCTGACCACAATCTGCACAACGGTTTCAAGCTAATAAGCCCTATCTTGTACAGATGCTTTCTGAACCTTCCGAGCCCTGTGAATAGGCCTGTTATCAGAGTCACTTTGGTTCTTTGTTAGCACAACAAGAGCATATAACCCTCTTGCTGTGTTTGACCCCAGGAAGTATCACCCTCAGTACTTTTCATGTTCTCTCCAGATCCAATCTCTGAGAGCCTCACGAACTGCACCCCTAGTGATCCCCAACACTGGTTCCGGGCCAATGAAAGGAGTACTAGCTCCATATCATAGCATTTAGATCAAGTAGAATTGCTGAAATCTTCGGGTCACGGTTACTTCACAGAAAGACCGTGACAAACTAACACATTTTCAACAATAAGAAACAATTACTTGAGTTCTCTTTTTGCTATAGAAAGCAATTGCAAAGGTAAATATTACTATTTTATTAGGATCTATTACTTCTACTTTTTGGTCCTACTTTGACGAATAACCATTCATTTTTTGTTACTATTATTTCTATCCATAAATAATCGCTTACTCTATTTCAAGTTATCCCTGTTTTTAAAATACGAAATCGTAAGATTTATATTATTTTTTTTGTAAGATTTATTGTATTATTTGAATTGTAGGCAGTATAATCCTGTTAAACGAAGCATTTATATATAAGGATTCACGCTCCATCTTGTTGTACCAGAAATATTTTATCTAAGCTTTAATATTAATAACAAAATATTCAATTTTAATAATTTAACATAATGTTTGTTGTTAGAGTAATCGAAAAATGAAGGCAGAAAAAGAAAGAAAAAATAGCTAGAATCAAAGAAATATTCCACTCATTTCTTAAATCTGAAGAGATTATTTGTTTGATGCCTTTGTTGTGTCTGCTTCCCATGTTGCAGTGCGAAATGTTTTTAACAGATTCATTTCAGTTTCAAATTAGCTAAAGAAAGAATATATTGAATTAACATACGTTTTACATAAATATAAAATCCAAAGTATTTTATAAAATTTATTTGGATTTGGCTAAATTTACTTGCATACTTCTGGAGGCACTCTAAAGAAATTATTGGTCATTTGCGTCTTTTATTTTTTCTGTTATAAAGCAATGAATCCATTATAAATGTTTTATGCAACAATCAATCCAATAATACTCTTTTTTGCGTGAATAACATATTTTTCTAAAATATTCTTTACACTCAAGGTAATGTGTTAACTTTTTCTTTTTTTTGAGCAGTATGTTTTTTTTTTTTTAATTACCACATTTTTTATAATGTTGACATTTCTTTATTTTTTTTTATTTTTTATTTTTTTTTTCTTATTGTAGTGAATGAATTTAAATGCGTTTCACACTTTGTGAATGACTGTGAAAATGATTGATTTAATGAATGATAGGTATCGGATGTATTTATTTCAATTACTTTTTTGGCGTGTCTGATTTATTATTTTAATCTCATTTAATTTCGTAAAGAGATGTTTGTGAGTGAGCTGTGCTTTTGTGGATGGATCTTTTTTTATATATTATTATTATTTTTTTATTTTTTATTTTTATTTTATTTTTTTTTAGGAAAGTAATAGTTTCATGATTATACTGTTGGAATGTTTAAATATCTTTTTTATTTATCATTCCATTGTTATTATTTTGTATGTATTGTATAAAAAAAGAAAATAATAAATAATAATATGAGTGGAATTATTGTTAGTTATGATAGTACAAGATGTGTGAACGATACCAAAATTAGGTGAGAAGTGAATTGAGCTAAACTCAACTAATACAACCGACATTTGAAGACGACAGGACGATCTTAGTAAGAACTTTCTTTTGAACGAATGATAGCGTATTTGTGTGAACGATTTGCTTAGATCTATAGGTCCTCATTGAGAGTTCTATCTTTTTATTTTGGCTCAGCACTTCTATTAGCCGAGCTTTAAGTTCCAGCTTTATGCTTCAGTGATGATGATCATCTGAACTACTGCTACTTCATCCCAGCGAGATACATCTACGGCTGCCAGTGTTCCAACTTATACTAAAAAAAAAATCAAAACAAATCACAAAAAACGGGGTAAATCAATTTGATGATTTCTATTTTGCAGTTACTTGCACTCGTGCACGCCACCCATCATCCATGGAAACCTCACGTGCGATACCATATTTATTCAGCACAATGGATTAGTGAAAATTGGATCAGGTAAAAAAAATATAACAAAAACATCAAAAACCAAAAAAAAAAAAAAAAGCGATCGTTGCGGTAATATATTTAAAATCGGTAATTTTTTAAAAAGAAATATGTATAAAATATTAATAATCTCACTTCCCTTATTTTTATGTGTTTTTCATTTTTCTATTATTTTTATTTATTTATTAAAATAATTTTTTTTAGTGTGTGCTGCTTATGCTTGTGTACATTTTCAAAAAAAATAAAATGAAAATATAAATTGAACTTAATATTTACTTTTTTTGTTTTTATATTTCTGCCTTAGCTTGAGTGGAACCATGGTATGTATAAAAATGGTAATGTTGGTAACAAAACAATAAAAAATAAGGAGTGAGATTGTGTTATATAAAAAAGAAAAATAAAAAAATTATTGAATTTTATTTATAACAATGTTTGTATTGTTATTATGTTCAGGAAGAATATGTGGGTGCGATTTATATGGTGGAAAGGGAGGGGAGCGACGTGTGCAGCGTGTGTGGTCCCATCGGGTCGGCGCGAAACGGGTACACCATCGCGACTAATTCGCGCAAGGGTAGGTTCGCCGGCCGTTCGTCCGTTTGGGGTAAAGTTATAACCGTTCCACAAAGAAATTGATTGGGTAGGACAGACTAACCGGTGTAGGTTAGGGATTGAAAGGGACCTCACATGGAAACACCCGCCCACCTGTACCCATCCACCATCCACCCACTCGTCGCGATTATCTACAAAGATATATCTAGTACGAATAATGTTTTTATTTATACATTGAAATTATTTAAGTAGCAAAAAAAAAAAAATGCATTTATTTAAGGTAGAAAAAAAGAAAACGAATTAAGAATTTAAAATTTCAAATTTGGCATTTATATATTACAGTGGCTCCTGATACCATACATCATCATGTTAAGACGTGCCGTGAAAATATGAAAAATATGCACTTCATAGCTCCAGATTATGGAGGTAAGAGTAATTATGTGTTTTTAATTAATTTTAATAACTAATAAAACAAATAATCATACCTTGCAAATCACATTACAACTCATTCATAAAATTGCATTAAAAATTTTTATTTTTTTGAAATTGTAAACGTAAAAAAAAAAGAAAAAGTACTTTCTATCACAGAAATAAAGTGAGCTCTAGTGTGATTTCAAATTTCAGGAATTTTTTGGGCTGAAATTGCCAAAAATTAAGTGAACAACTCCCAATCAATTTATTATTAAAATTTAGCCTCATATAATTAAATACAATTCTCTTTCCTTAAATAAAAATTTAAGGACTGTAGATGAGCGTTCTGTTACGATGCCTTGAAATTTTAAATATGTCGTTTCATCTTGTACATTAGGCATGTTATAAAACTATTCTTAGTTTTAAATTTGTGTTGATTTCATTTGGCAATGTAACTTTTTGAACAAAATTATTAATCATACAAGCAAGAATTGTTCACCTAATTGAAAAAATCACTTTTTAAAAAAAATTAGTATCTTTTACTATTATAACCCTTAAAAGAACCCTTGTAGGTATACCCGTGGAATTGTGTAAGTATGTCAAGTTACTTACATTATAATTTCGATTGAAATTTCATCATTTGTTTTGAACAAAAACCTTAAATTACAAAGTAAATAAATAATATTAATAATAATTTAAGACCTTTGTTCAAAACAGAGGGTAACTAACGTAAATTAGAGTAGGTAAATTGATGCCAGGATTAATTATTTGATATTTTCAATATTTATTTAAAGTTGCTTTCAATTTTTTTTTAAAAAAGATTTGTGTCTGCAAATATGCTCATGTTTAACGATAAGAACATTTTATGCCAAATTTATTTCTCAAAAATATATATATTTTAATTGTTTACCTCATTTCATTAAAATAAATTCATATCCTGAAGTCCAGGCATTAATTCATACTTTAATTAATTGTTATTTATTTAGAAGATAAATTTGAATGAGATATGTACTAAGTAAAGATGCACCAGACCATGTTGTGTAACATAAACTATTGAGTAACATTATTGGGCACAAATACATCATGCTTGATCTAGACTTAAATCTAGTTTAGATTCCTTTGTCAAATATCTGAGAAGTGGATTTAAGCTCTTTTTACTCCTGAGGTGGAGTGAAGATCTACTGGAATTCTTATTGTTTCCTTGAAACCTCCATCTCTAATTTTGGGCACAGTTGCATGGACTTCTTGACTCCGCAACATTGCTCTAAAACATTAATTATGATCTTACTTAGCGTTGATTCAGATTAGTGAGGCAGTAGTCATTTTTTAAAGCGCTTTCTTATCAGCAACCACTGCCCTGACAATTGATAGACTCTTTTTGTCTTAGGGGTTTGACCAACCTACTCCACTTCAAACTACTATTTTTTTTTTCTATGCCTTTACCTGGAATTCTGATTCTGATGTCGTCTATCTCTGGTTATCTCTCCTAAGAGAGTGTCCAATACAGTTGTTTACTGATTCTTATTTTCAACTGCTATGACCTGGTCAAAATATTAATCAAGCGTTGGCTATGATTCAGTCTCTTACAGAAGAAGTTGTTTGAAGACGTTCATTACTTTTTTTTTTTGTTCTTAGGCGATTCAGCATTTCCTGGCCTGTTCTGCCTTCTTGATTCGGAATGGCTCCCACCTGCTTGTATTCTGTGCTTGTCCCATTGCAGTTTCTTTCATATGTACTATAAAATATACTGGTATTAGGCATAATTGGAAAGATGCCTGTGGATTCCGTGGGTAGATGGAAGTGCCTCCAATTGACCTCTCTTTTTTTTTGCAATGCCAGCATTGAAGAAAGATCTAGACACCACCTGGGAAGTAGCCAGGTGTTGGAAGAGGATATACAATGTGAATTTAAGAAAACAAGACCAAGGAAAACCCGTTCTAATTTGAACAGCTTCCAAAATTCTGCTAGAGATTTTAGGTTTCCAGTTTTATTCATAAATGCGATGTTCCAAGATATCGTATTATCTGTCTTTCAAGTCAAACTTTTTAATTGTGGCATTTTTTGGTTTCAAGTTTTTGAAGTCTAAAAATATTCAGCAATGTAACATGAGTATTTGTTGATCCTTACACTTTAAAATTAATAATTTGTTATTTCATATTTTGTAAATTTGGGCATTTTGAAGTAGTACATATTCTCGTCCAATATTAAAATACTTTTTCTTATATTCGTTTCTGATTATTATCGTTATCTTTTTTGTCTTATTATTCTGTGTACTTGTTTTTTTCATTACTTGCAAAAATAAAAGAAAGAAATATGCTTGTAATGACGAAAGCTTTTTTGGACCCAATTATTTGTTTATTAAATTTGTGCTTCATTCCCTAAAACTTTGCCATTACATTTACATTCAGAGAGTGTACTTTAATATTGCTATCCCATAGTTTACTTTCACTGTATTGTCATAAAAAGTGCCTTACTGAAAAAAAAGGCTTTAGAGCTAACATTAAATTCTAAATTATGCAATAATTTTCTTTTTAGTAGCATTTATAAAATTCCATTGTACAAAAATATTATCATTAATCACTTTTTTTTCCAAATTGCAAGCTCCAAATACTCATTTATATGAAAGGCTTGCCTTTGTTTAAGATTCAAGAATTTGTTTAAAGAAAATTAAATATGCCCCAATTTGTTTAAGCATCCATTGTTTGTAGAATTCATTTATTATTTCTCAATAATATCAAATTGAGAATAAACTGTTTAATCTTTATTACAAAACAAAAAATTACGTATTTCCCCTGAAAAATTGGTCATATATAGACTTGCAGAAATATACATCCAAAAGCCTGCATCAGTTTTCCAAAAAAAAAGTATACATTGTTATACATTGATGTGTGGAACCTTTAAAAATTCACCAACTGCAAGATCGCACGTGATTAACTACCATTTATACATCATCAACAGTACATAGGTAAATTGATTGGAATTTAAGATTCCTTTTAATTGGTGGCACAAAAAACATACAATATATTTTTTTAATGAAATTCTACATTAAAAAAAAAAAAAAAAAAAAATTGAATTTGAAATAAAAGTAAAAGTCACCTTTTTTTATAATTAAATCTTTAAATTTTAAAAAATAGAAACTTCAAATTAATTTGGTTAGCACTCTCATTTTCTTTTTATTTTCAAATCACCATCGTGAAAACTGACTAAGGAATATTTAATTTAAAAAAAAAAACAAAATCGCATTTTAAACGGGAACACTTATTAACTTCAGTTGCCCACTTGAAGATGAATTCAAACTTCAGGTAACTGAAATTATAAAAAGTAAAGACTGACCAATTTTTGTCTGTGCTCATAGCGAATTGTATATTATAATGCTTTGACTTATTGACTATAAAGTTATTGATTTCTTTTCAAAAGGCTGAAAACTTTATTCTACTTTTTTTTTAATGTTCAACTGTTTTGGAAACTCGAGGCATTATTTATTAAAAAGCCTTTTATGTTCGTATGTTGTCCAACTTAAAAAAAATAAAAATCCAAAGATTTGTTGACATTTACTTGTATGGGGTGCAAAAACCCTAGACATTGAAGAGCTCAGTACCAAGAGAGTATTGGTTTTGATAGCTTTTTCCCGTATAAGACTGGTTCAGATTTTTGTAAGCAGTTAGTTTGCGGAAAGGAGGTCTGTTGTTTGGTAGACACCGTAGAACTCCACCAAGAGCTTGGAGTCTAGAGTGTGTTGTCTCTTGCCGTAACTCCACAGAAATGGAGGTGACTTCCAAGTAGATCTGCTGACGAAATTTATTTCTTCAATCCACAAGATTTTACAATATTTCCTAGGTTTCAAGGAGGTAATGTACTTCCTAGAAAACCATGCATTTTAGGTTTTTGTTGGAGAATAAGCTTGGAAGGGATGCTGTAGAATTAAGGAGCTTGAAACTGGCCACAGTAGACAGTAGTTATGGTGATCTTGAGGCCATTTTCATTCTGGCAGCCCTATAAAAATTAACCCGTTTGATGTATTCTTCAATCTTCTCCTTAAAGCCAAAGTAGCAAAGAACGTGCCCTACGTACACCCTTAAAATTATGCATATCCCTTAAAGAAAGGGAACTCCTCATACCTTTCACTCCATGGCAAGACTATCTACTTTATTTTCATTGATGTCGCTGATTTTTTTCTTTTTGGTTTTTTGTAATTTTGATTATTTTAATCAAATAATGTTCATGTAAACAGTCATGATTTCATTTTATTTGGATTTATTGATGATTTGCCCGTTGTGTCAAACACACAGGTGTTTGTATCATTTCCAGATTTTCTAATGAACCCTTTTAGGTTCTATTTCTTTATAAAAAGGTCGACAAAAATAATTGTTACCTCTTAAAACAGAAGATTCTAATCAAGTTTCTTGCTTCTGTTATTAATGCTTGAACTGTTGTTTAATTGAACAGTTATGGAAGTGTGTCTGCATTCCCCAGACGATCAGTAGCTTATCATATTTGCAAACATCATGCCATCATTTTTCCAACTATTACCTTGAAAAGTCGTTATATTAGTAGATAAGATTGTTCTGTATTGATTTATAGATAAAAAGGATTCGAAGCTCTTTCACGTCTAAAAGAAAAACAGACTAATCTATGTCCAGACTTTTAAATTCATATATTAAGTCAAAAATATGTATTTTCTAGCAGAAAGCACTGAAAAGTGCATTCAACCATCAATCTGGTTGAATTCGCTGGTAATATATTCCAGAAATATGTTAGCACTTCAATTTCTGTGCACATAATTGGTCTCAACAATACATAAATTCAATAATTTTTGTCTTTTTTTTTTAGCCTTTTTGATCATTTTAATTTTTAATCACAACCTTCTTTTTAGGTTAGTTAAATTAAAACAATTCGCTATAAGCATTTATTGATTTTATTATTTTTATAATATGTTAGTAAAGATTTATTTACCACATTTTTTTATTTTGTTACTCGAACCTTTTGATTTCAAGTTTTATGTGTTAAAAATAATCGATATACTTAAAAAGAGCTTTAGAAAGATTTTATAATAAAACGTGCCCCCAAATCTTATAATATTTTATTTGCGAATTTAATAAAAAAATGTGGTATTTATTTTATTCCATTTTTCATTTTATTTCTGCCATTGCCATTTGTGTGTTGAACTTCTTTTGCTAAAAAGTAATTATAATTTCTAAACTTAGAGAGATTTAAGAAGAATATACTGTTTTAATACTAAATTTAAATTTAAATTTTTATACTCATTTAATGAATCATTAAGAAACAAAGCACTCTAATATGGCAATAGTTGAGATATTTACTGTTTTATTTTATTTTTTAATTTCTATTTTTCTTCTTTTCTTTTCATTTTTCATTTTACTACTTTTAGTAGAATTTCACTTTCCACCAAGGTTCAGATAAGTTTATTTTAAGAAAGTTCGTACAAGATTTACTTAAAGGAGGTTCTATTTTAATTTTCACTTCAGTTAAATGCAACCGTACTTACATATTTACATTTTTTTGGCCTAGATTCACTTGAAAATGTTTTTTATGTAACTATTTTCTAAGTAAAGTATTTTTTTTTTTTTTTTGTAATTAACAGTAAAAAGATGGTTAAACGAAATTTGTTTTTCCAGATTTATTTGAACCTTAATCATTTATTTTGTTTTATTATTTTTGTTTTTAATTAAATTCAAGTATCTAATAAGAATATAATTTAATATAATTATGTAATAGATTATTAAAAAGACTTTTTGAAAGTGCTAATGATTTTTATCCTTGTGATTTCAGCGAACCCGACTCCAGCTGTAGACATGTACTCTTTTGGTATGTGTGCCTTGGAGATGGCTGCTTTAGAAATACAAGGAAATGGTGATTCGGGTACACTTGTGACTGAGGAACATATACGTAGAACAATAGATAGTTTGGACGATCCCGGCCAAAAAGATTTAATAAGAAAATGTTTAGCCAGAGATGGTGAAAAAAGGCCATCCGCACAGGAATTATTATTCCATCCTCTGCTGTTTGAAGTTCATTCATTGAAGCTTCTAGCCGCTGACGCTTATGTTAATATGTTTGGTATGTAACAAACAAAAAAAAAAATTTGTTTTGTTTTTAATTGTAAAAAGCTTCGAAATTTTTGAATTTCGTTAGCTGCTTATGAAATATTTTAATTAACGTTACTTGCCATTTTAATTATTTGGTCACATTGCCTAAGTTAATCGCTTTCTTTTTTATTGTTTAGTCACCTTGACTTGCTTTATTGCAACTAATCAGACGAGTTAATGCTAAAAATATTATTGGTATCAGAGCACTGACTCTTGGAATTTTAATTTCTTGCAAAGCTAACTTCATATTATTGATGAACTCATTTTTAAAATAGTTGAAAGCTATGGTTTTTATTTCATTTTGTTGAAATCAGCTGCCAATATTTTGATAAAATGTTTCTTTATCAATTTTTATTCTAATTTTTATTCATACAATTTATGCTAGTTCTTAAATTCACTAGTTCTTGAATTATGAGTCTATTCCCAGAGATAATCTTAGAGAAACTGGTATTGTTTCTCTTCTTTTCAAGTACCCTTCTTCTGAGCTTCTTAGGGCATTAATTTGTAGTATAATATCTATTAAAAAGAAACTATTTAATGAATGAAAAATTCCCCAACAAAAAATTGTTTGTGGTCGTTAATAAGTCATCCGAGACAACAAATAGGTTCAATTTTAGTAACCTAAAGTAGTAAATTCTCCCCAAAAAAGCTCTTGATCTAGGGCACTAAAGAGAAGCAATAGTAGAAGTTGGAAGCAAAGCTTTTTCTTGATTGCCAAAGAGGTAACCTGCCTCTGTTTTAATTTGTTTATTAATGAATAACTTTAGAACTTTTATTATCTAATGATTTGTATAAATAAAGCGTCTATTAAGTGATTTAAATATTTTTTGACATCTCTTAATAATACTTTTTTTTTAAGTTTTAAGAAAAGTAAGTTTTAGCAAACATTTTGACAGTTTAAATAAATCAAACTTTGATCATTATTAAAAAGGAAAAAGTCATGTGGGTGTTTACAATCACCATTTATAATGGAAGCCTTAATAAAACATTCATTTATGTTTACATCTTAAGATTTGATTTAAGGAGTGGAATAACTGACACTCTATTAGAGAGAAACTATTTAAAAATAAACTCCCTCAACAAAGAATTGTTTGCGCACGCTTATTAAGTCGCCCAAGTGTGTTAACAAATCGTTTCATTTTTAGTAGTAGGGATTAAAAGAAGTATGTTACCACAGCAATTATTAAAGTATACTACATCTCAGATTTATACGTTTGCAATTTATATAATATTGTTCGTGGTCGCCTTAATAAACAGTATTGCACAATATTTTGTTATTATGTGTGAGTTTTGTTTTCGTATGTATTATTTTTTTTTATATGTTTTTTTTTTAATTAATCTTTTTATATTTCATTTGATGACTATTTTTTCTAATCACTTATTTGATACAGTTTTTACTAAAGATTATTATTTCTTATTCTTTTTTTTAAAATGCATTTGATTATCGCCAATATATTTCATTTTTCCTCATCTTTTGCCTAACTAAAACATGTTCATTTTCTATTTTCTATTAAAAAAAAAAATACAAAAATACAAAAAAAAGAAGACTGCATAATGTTCAAGCGTTCATAAGACTTAATCTCTCTGAAATGTTCACATGCTCCACATGACCTCATAACCAATATGTCATTTACGTTACTATTTATAAACTTAACAGCCGTTTCTTTAATTTAAACAATTTAAAAAAAATAAAAAAAAAAGTTCTACTTACAACTTTTTATCGTATAGTTATTATTCAGTTTTGAAAAATGATACTAATTTTTAAACTATAAATAATTACGCCGGCAGATAAGTCAATTTAAACCGATTAAATAAATTCATTTTCCATTGTTTGATAATATTACATAGGTTGTGTGGAAAAATTGCAAACAATAAATTTAGATTTTAAAAGAATAACCCCCCTCTGTATAGCATGCTTATATGGTAAATTAAAACTATTTTCGTTTATTCCTATCGTGTAAAATATTTGAAAATTGTTTTTTAATAGGAAATAAACGCTTTTAGATCTTCTTAATAATAATCAAAGTGTACTTCAAACTTAATTTTTCCAATTCGTATCAATTTACTGATGTTTTCCTTCCCTTTCTTGAGATTCCATCGACTTTCCGCAACATTCTCATGGTACACATTCAGTTCTACACTTTTTATTTGTAACATTTTTCCAAGTAATGATTTAGTAGAATAAGGGGTACTGCTGGATAGTGAGTACTGTGTGGTTGAGGTCCGCTTCTAAAGTGTTATTTCAATGTATTTTAATGAGACAGTAATTGTTTAAAATCTAAGCCATTGTTATAGTGGCAATTAGCATTTAGTAAAATTACTAAGTTTAAAAAAAAACAAAACTTGAGAATTGCCCTAAAACAAAGACGGATGTGAGTTCATGCCAGAGCTTATTGTTGTTATTTCTATTATTAACAATCCATGAATGAATGCGGTGATCTAGGAATGGATTTTTGTCTCTGCTTGCTACCCTTTGTAATTGTGTCCAATTCTGAGAAGTACACATTGTTATTGGCAGCCTATCTTTCCACATTCTAAATGTTCTTTCTTCCTGATTTGTTATATTAGAACATACTTATTCATCACTCTCTCTCTCACTCTTATCGGCTTCCATATCTTTTATCTCTTTTTAAAATTATTCTTTTTACTTTTTATATCTCGTGTAGTTTTAATGCTGTATTTTTCTTTTTTCTCGACCTTTTTGAAGTACACGGTTTAATTACTTATATTTTTTAAATGTATCTTAATCTTTTTCAGCTTTGATATTCGAGCTGCCCTTCTCCTGTTACCTATGGAAGCTTTTCTTTCAAAGCTTTATTCTAGATCTCAGTAATAGGACGCATAAAGCAATATTCTTTTAAATTAATTGTACATTTATCAACTGATCTAAATTTCCTGTTTAAAATATTTCGCCCTGTAACACGGAGTTCAGTTTTATGTTTTTTCGTTTATTTTCTTTTATAAATATAAAATATCCTTCTTTTTTTGTTTTCAGTGGAAGTTACCAAGGCTAAATCCCAAATATTTGAAATGACTTCTTAATTTAATCTTTGCTCTCTACTAAAATTCTTCTTCGCTTTTTGTTGAATATATTTTCATATCTCCACTTTTTTTAAAAATCTCAATTGTTTTGTGCATTATAGTAAATTCCTTGTCCTCTTGATCTAGGCTTTTACCAATTGATCATCCTCATAACAGCAGAATATGCAGATGTGTATTCATTCTGTTTTGCAATGCTCATTGCCTTGCTTCATTCAATTTTTTATTATTCCAGAGGTACTATCAATTCTAATAACTTCTGCTGCCTATATTTTCAGTCTAGTTCTTGGTTCATGTTCATGTTGTTTTATCTTGAGATTTACCATTCTTTCTATCATTAATTTTATTAATTTTTCTCATCCATCTGCTCTACTTAGCTGTTGGGGTGGTAAATTCAACGAAATTTTTGTGACATGGTGCTGTTTTTCATTTTTATTATACTCTCACGAAAGTATTTTGAGGGCTATTAATTACAATCTGCTTCTCTCCCTCATCTCTTCTTCAAAATGTTTACCCTCTGACGAAAAATGAGCTATTTCAAAGGGAAGGGCTTGGAACTATGAGAAGGACAAAGATCCTAACTCCAACTCCTTAAATTTTGAGCCATTTTGATGCAAAGTCTTGCATTATCGGTGCTGAGAACTTTCTTTTTTCTGTTGGCTAAAAGGAGGTACATTGGTCATCATGTATTATTGCGCTGTATGGAGTAGAGATGAAAGGGTACGACCTTGAAATGAACCGAACCACTCCTGTAAGCACTTAATGAAAGAACAACGCAGGCGTTTGTTACCCTCCATTCTTTAAATCATACTAATTCCTACATTGCTAGAGACTCGCATTCGCCTAGATAACTTTTTTTTTTTAGATAGATACTTGAGGTCAATTGCCGAACCTTTTTTTGATCACAAATATTTAAATTTCGACTTCAAAAAAATTCATAATGATTATTCGATTTGACTTTTAATTTTTTGCAATGGACGCTTTATTTAATCTCTTTAATTTTTCAAACTTATTGTTAATTATGACTACATAATTAATAATTTTACTTCTATTACTTTGTATAATTTATGTTTTTCAATTCTAGCGAATACTTCTGAGACGTTAACAGATGAAATAGTGCAGAGAATGTTGTCTGGCGATACAGTACTAGCGGAAATTAGGCACCCTGAACAACCACCAGTCCAGTACAAGATGTCAGACACTGCTGTTACAGAGAAATTAGAAAAATTCGTAGAAGACGTCAAGTATGTGGAAAAAAAAAATGATTCGTGTTAATTTTTTTTCTTTCCTTTAAATATAAAAAATATTATTTACAATTGAAGAAAACCTTTTCTCCTGTGATAATAATATTTAATAAAATTCCATATTTTGTTTTTTTCTGTTTACTTTGAAAATAGATTCGGCATTTATCCTCTCACAGCTTATAAACAAAGACCAGCAAAACCTCGTCCTGCCACACCAGAAATGACGGAGTCTGTAAAATCAGCAAGTCCTGAACCGGTGGATGTTGAGGCTAGAAGGGTTGTTAATATGATGTGCAACGTTAAACCGAAAGAACAAAGCTGTGACTTAATGGTAAAATTACTCTAAAATAGATTTTAATACTTTTTTTTTTAATAATAAATATTTTAAATGGTTTTATCTACATGGATTTTTCATATTTCAGATGACTATATTATTAAGAATGGATGATAAAATGAACAGACAGTTGACCTGTCATGTATCTGAGATAGACAATTCACTTGTGCTGGCACAGGAGCTTGTCTACTTTGGATTTATCAATGAGGTAGTTGATCTCCTTTGTAATTAAAATTTTACTTATTTTTGTATATATATATTTGCAGATTATTTTAAGATTGTGGCTCACTGGAGCCATTAATTGTCAAGAAATTAGACTTTACCAAGTATTGCTGGGACTCCTTCAGTAATGTCTGTTTATATAAAATTCAAAATAAAGCTCTGTATTGCATAAAACTTACTAGTTTTCTACAAAGTCACAACGACAGGGATATAAGATGTTCGCTCACATGACCAGACCAATAGACAACTTTTTCCTGCTGCTCTTCATACTCTTTCCTCATCAATTTGACTATCGCATAGTCAAGGCTCACTTCCTACATCATGTAGGCTCGAAATTCCTAACGGTTTTAAACAAATTGAAGGATTCGAGACTGACATTTTTTTATTAATTATAAAATCTAAAAAAATAATTAGGGGTACTGGTTAGTTATTGGCCATGCCTAAATTATTACCAAAAGATCGGCAATTGCCTAAAAAATACTTTTTTTGGAGATCAATTTCTTATTGTATCTTCATGATGCCCTTCGTTAGGAGCTAAGCGTGGGGTGTACTGAATAAAAATTGTATCTCCAAAAAAAAAATCTTTTTAATCGTAATTAATGATATTTTTCAAAAGTATAATTATAAAAGCCTCATCACTTTTTTCACTTGTAAACTTACCATAACTCTTTTAAGTCAAAAGTAATTTTGTTTTAGCAGACTGGAGGTAAGTTAAATATAAGTGAATCTTTCAGATTGATCAACCAATCTGTGAAGAAAGTAAACTGATTGACATAATGAGCTGGACTAATATTTTATTCATTACTCCTCGAACTCCTACTTCACTGAAACTGTTAACCATGCTTTTTTTAAGCTATTATCTTATTCAAATGAACACGGATTGAATATATTTATTGATTTACTTCATCATTAACAATAAAATTTCTGTTTGTATTGTACAGGCTGACAAAGATAAAATCTCCTTACTAATAGAAGAGACCCTGCATACGGGTAATTTGGCGAGGAGTCAACAGGCGGCCGCGGCGGTGGCAGCAGCAGCCTCGCAACAAATAGCCAGCACCGGAAATATGTCGGCGATGGCTGCAACCTGCCCGCAAGGAACCAGCACCGGTGGCAGTCTGGTTGGACCCGGAGGTGGTGGTGGTGGTACAGGAACCTGCGCCACTCAGGCTCATCTGCCGCCACACGCGCCTGCACCTCCTGTTCAAACTACTAGTTAGTCCATCATGTTGAAACGTCGTGCGGCCGCCCCTACCCCTCCTTCCCATCCACCTTCATTCATTCTCATCAATAATAATGTTAACTATATCTCATTTATGTTTGTATTTTTCACATACATATATATTTGTACATTGTTATAATTAAAAAAAATAATAACAAAAAAAAAAGTAACATATTTATATTTATTAAACTTTTTTTATATATATAGTTGAGGAAAAAAGAAAAGTAAAAGTAACTGAGACCTTTTTTTTTCATTTCTTTTGTGGAAAAAAGAAAAAAAAATTAGAAGGACTTTTTGTAAGAATTTAAAAAACTTAAAAACTTTAAACGATATTTTTGGAGATTTTTTGTTTTTAGTAAAAAAACGAACAGTTTTCCATTTCATTTTTTCTGCTTTGAACGACGAAAAAACCTTTTTATAAATATGCATAGTGGAATACTTAGGGAATTTTTCGTTAATAAATAAAGTGAATGAATAAAAAATATTCAGCTCTCCACCTTTTGTATGTGAATATTTTTTATAAGATTAAACAAAAATAAAAGGTTTTAAGTGTTCAAAAATAAAAATAAAAACATCGCTTCATTTCTCTTTAATTGATGATTTAAGAAATAATTATAAAGTATTACTGATAATTTTTCTCCAACATTTCTAATTTTTGTTTAAAATGAAAGCAGAAAAACAAAAAGTATTCCCTAATATGCATATTTTTAAAAAAACAGCTGCTGTAAAATATTGTTTTTTGTATTATTTTTTTTTTTCATTGACATTCCTTTAAATTTTCTTTAAATAAATTATAAAGAAATAAAAATAAAAAATATTGCGCTATTAAATAAAATAATTTGGAATAACTATAGCAATTTTATTGACACAAAAGGATGGAAGGATAAAATAAAAGGCATTCCACCAAAAAAGAAAAATTAAGTTGTCCTCATTTATTTGATTATATTTTAAATATGTAATATTTTTTTATTTTAAGTAATTTAAAAATATTACAAAAAATAAAAATAAATTTCGAGGATTGCAATTTTCTTTTAATAATTATAATTTTTTAAATTAAAATTCTCAAAGACTAAAAAAAGAAAAAAAAAATACGATTTAAATTTTATTTAGTAAAATTTTAGTGTTTCCCCTCCGTAAAATTTAAAGAATATCTTGTGTAGAATTAAATTAATAATAATGTTTTTTAATGAAAAAAATAAACATTTGTCCCTAACCTGTAAGAACTAATGAGAATGCAATAAAAGAAAAATGCAGTGTAATAATTGGCTCTAGGACTGAACTAGCCATTAGTAATAATAAAAATACAATATTCTTCTCTTTTTTTTGTACTTCTTTTTTTTTATGATAAAGACTTAACTGAATTTTTAGCGGAAATTCTACTGAATTTTCATAGGACTGAATTAGTCCTAGAGTGAAAACAAGTTTCTTCTTCTTTCAAGGACACCTTCATCCAGCTTTCGGTACTCTGGGGTCTCCCAATAATTCCCAGTCTCTCCAGTTTCCCTCACTCAAGCCTCTACCGTTCATTTCTTCTTTGAGATCTTTCTCCTCCATTGCATATAAGGGCATCCTACTTATTTCCCAGATACCATACATTTAAATTCACTCTTTGAGGCCCTTAATGGTTTAATACGAGTTTAATACGAGATCCAAAATAAAAATTGTCATTTAGCATTCATTGTCCATTTAGCAGTAAACATGATCTTTTTTAAAAGAGTTGTAGGGTTTTTGAACATGAATTAAAAAGTCCTTTGAGGACTCATTTGTGAATAAACAAGTGTTTTATTTTTTTTATATTTATAAATCCACTGGAATCAAACAGCTAAGAGTTAAGACCAAAATCATTGGCGACACTCTCGGCCTCCACAGATTGTAAATCTGTCCATTTCAAGTCACTCTCTGGTGAGGGTGATACGGAATTGCGCCATAATGAAAACAGACCATTTGAGAAAAAATTTTTAACATAAAACGCAATTCATTATACTTCTGTTTATTTGCATTTAATCCATGTTGAGAACCAATTATTATTACTATTTCTTTATAATAACCCAGAATTTGCCAGTTATTCTTATAAATGAAAGATTTTTTTTTTTTTGTTTCTAGTAAAAGGTAAAAGAAAAAACTGCATATACTTGTAAATTTGCGATTAAGTAACCTTTTACCTTTTCAATTTTTCAGTTTCGAAAAATAGCGATTCCTAAAAAAAAAATTTTGATAGAAGAATGTACTTAACATTCTATTAAATTGTAAAAGTAAAAAGTCTTTACCTTTAAAAAAAAAGAAAATCTATTGGTTCCTATTATATAGGATTATTACATTTATTATTTAAGTTATTACATGTATTCAGTTTTTTGTTTTTAACTATTTGAACAGCTTTAAAAATTAAAAACAAATAGCGCTAAAACAAAAAAAAACTAAAATCAATTAACTACCAAAAAATTATGAAAAGATAAAGTGTGACCATTGTAGAAAGAATATTTTCTTAAAAGTCAAAATTTAATTTCTTTCTTTATTATTATTAGTTCATTTAAAAAAAGAAAAAAAAAACTCGGAATTTAGGAAAATTTAAAAAAAAAGAACCATTTTTTAAGTGTGATAGATAAAAAAAAATGTATTTTTTTAAAACGCCAATAAAGAGAAAAGTTCAGAATCGTTCAAATCTCCTTCCAAAAATAAAATGATAGTAATAAAATGCATAATTTAAAATAATAACATATTTTTAGAAAACTAGGATCAGTCTTATGCTCATTATGTCTCCTAATAATGGTGCTGTTCTTGGGCATTCCCTCCCCCACTCCTTCCAATTTCAAGTTTTACGACAGTTAAGTAATTTGTTTTTTCCTCAGCCACAAAAAACGTGCCATTTTTTAAAAATCATATTTATTTTGTTAAAAAACATTACCTAACGGACAAAGGAAATTATATATAAATAAATTTGTCTTTTATTATTTGATAATAAACAAAATTAAGGAAACAATTTTATCTTCACTTTAAATTTCTTAATATTTGCTTTTAGACCAAAATATTAGGAAATCTTTAGCCTTTTTTTTAATTTTTGTTTATCTCTTTTTTTTTTTGTTTAGATGTCATCCCGTAGTAAGAGTAATTGGCAATTGATGAATTAGGATCGGATTACTTACTCCTAATATGAGTAAACCTAATTTTGGTTATAAAAATCCCATGAACAAGTTAGAAGCTGGCATATTAGATTTAAAAAATAAAGTTGGTGGAGATCTGAACTTATGGCTCTAACAAGCAGATGTTCTCTTATTTAAATGGCCAGTACATCTGAAGCCAAAAGTCCATTTGTTGCAAATAGGCTTGTCGTGTTTCCTATAGCGTTTATTTTAGTTTATTGTTGACTACAAAACGTGACTGCTACACAACGAATCGGGGAACGTTGCAATTGTTCTCATTACAACTAATACTATCGTATATTTTTTGTAATATGACCAATTTAAAGAAAAGAAAGACAAATGACCGATCGTGCCGTTATGTTACTATGTGTATTTTTTGTTTTAATATGGAAGGCACACACACACATTTTTTTGTGTCCACCGATAACGAATCAAGAAATGCTAATTCCCAACAAGGCAGTTTTACTGAGAGTACAAACAAACCTGGAACACACAAACATTCACGGTTACGTATATTTTTTTTTTCCAAATACCTACTCAAATATATCTTTTTAGACAGAAATTATTTCGATGATATTTTTTTAGACTTACTTCTCCACCACCATTTCTACTGTCTCGGGTTCTTCCTTCGCCTCTGAAACGGCAAACTCTTTCTGAGACCTTGAGCAAATGGACAAGACAAACATTTCGTACCCTATCTATTGCCAAACTACTTTGAAGATGGATGAATATCTAAAGATACCGATTTAAGTAGGAATGTATATTACATATATATACCCGGGGCTTCAAATCTTTAAGATATACTCAACTTTGAGCTGGTACCCTAACACAAAAAAATTAAAAATCCCACGACATTTCAAATAAAGAAACAAAAAGTCATGATCCCATTTGTACAGTCTTCCCATTAAAATAAATAATTTTATTGTATATTTGAGCAATTGTTTATATATTTAAGGCTCGTCCCGTTCTCATTTTTTTTCTTTTTTTTTATTGTTTGTTTTGCTTGTGTTTTTATATAGTCATAATTTTTAGAATTTTGTATAAAAATTGAAAGAATAATGGTAAAAATATAGAAAAAAAAAAGCATTTTCTTTTGCAATTTTTTTTAAAGTGTAGAAATAGACGATTTTTTTTCGCTACAAAAATTGGAGTAAAAATTTTGGTAATTCTTTAGGAATTTTGTGGGCCTTTTAATAAATAGTTGAAACAGTAATTTTTTAAAACTCTTCTGCTAATTACTGCCGTTTTAATAAAATTGAATTAATTAAGTTCTGCATTCATAAATAAATAACCCATTCCATCAAACAAAAATATTACCACTTATTATAAAACAAATAACTGATTGATCACGTTCCTTGTTAATAGATTTTAAAAAATAAAATACTCTGCCGATGTATTTAATTTTTTTTTTTAATTTCATAATAACTTGTTTTAATCAGAATTTTTTTAAAAAAAATGTATTCTATGAGATCAGATCAGTATTGCTCACTTGCACTATTGCTTAAAAAAAATTAAATTGTAAAAACAAAATAATAAAATAATTTTCTAAGTAAATTGTATTTTTTTTTAGCTATAATTATTTCTTTGAGTTGAATGTAGTTTATTAAATATAATAAAATAACTAATTAAAAAAAGGATAAAAATTGGTTAGGTCGAGGTAAATAAGAAATAAAAAATACATTCAGGAGTAAATAAATTACTAGAAAAAATAAAAATGAAATTGACTGATTATGCGCTGCGATATAGCTGAAGGCTGTTATTTACATTATTATGATTATTCTCTTTATTATTATTAAATAATATATTGTAATTAGTTAATAGCTAAGTGAATTAGATTGTAAACAAACAAAAAAAGTTAATTAATACTGCAATTAGTCACACTTTGATATTTTTGTTTTTGTTTTTAATGCAACCAAATAAAATAGGATCATATCATAGCAATATCATTTTTAGGTTTATTTTAATTTGTAATCACTTTTTTGTTCAATGAAACTACAAGAATATTATTTCAAGGAGAAAAAAGAAAATTTAAAAAAATCTGTACTCGACTTAAATGAATTGACTAAAAACTATGTTAAGGGAAGAGAATCGCAACAAAATGAATAAACATTCTACAGCTTTTTGTAAAAATATTTTAAGAAAAACTAAAATGATTATTCTCGTGTGCTTTTATATTATAAAATTTGCAAATAAAAGAAAGGAAAAAAAAGCTAGCTTTATTTTTTGGCAATCTTTATTGTTTAAAGAGCGTTTCTAGCTAAAATTTCAATATTTTTCAGAAGCTTCTTAAAAGAATTAAGAGTTTTTAAAAAATTTTGATTTAGTTTAAATATATATATTAAATTTCATGTGTATATTTAAATAAAAGAAGCATTTGCGGAGTAAAAGTAAATAAACAGAAAGTGCTTTAAAAATAGGACTTAAGTGTAATTAGAGCAATGTTAGTTTAAAATTGATTTTTAAAGGCTAACAAAAAAAAATGTGTTCATTCTTATTTCATTTTTTACAATTTTATTTATTTATCGTGAATTTCATTCTAAGTATAAATTTTTAAAACAAAAGATAAATACAACATTTTATTTCTTGGGCTTTACAAAAATTGTGTCTGATAAAAAATGGAAATTTTTTACTTTGATTTAATTAGTATGCTTTATAAAAGTGAAGCCATTATTAATTAGATAATGAAATCTAATTGTCAAATGCACATATTCATGCAAAAAAAAATAATTTAAAATAAAAATAGGCCTTCTCTTCCCTAGAAAATAAATCAAATTTGTGAAAGGACTGTGAAAATAAAAATTAAATAAACAAAAAAAAATTCCTATTTCTATCAGTAGTTTAATTCATCCAAAATTAGTGTTTACCTCTATAAACTTTTTTGCACAAACAATTTAGACATTACACCTGTTATTTGTAGCGCCAATGAGGTTCTATCCTTAGTTCGTTTTCAAGGTGTACATTATTGAATTCAAAATTAGGCAAACAATATTTTTAGAGATTTATTTACACGTGAAAACAACTATTACTTTCTGTTCGATTGCTATCTGCACAAACAAACGTGTTCCAAAAGTAGTATTGACTAGACTGAGCGAACCCTTAGTATGTAGTTATTGATTTTTTTTTAAAAGAAATAATAGTTGATTTAAACGAATAACTATAGTTCACCTTAAATAAATATCAATATTAGCAATTTATGGGTGATTATTAAATCTTCCAATATATGCCATAAATTCTCCTCTGTAGGCATAATTCAGACTTGCTTGCTAAGTTCACTATCTCTGATTATATTAACACAAAATTTCTGCTTGAATTTCGAATGTTATACATGATTAAGAGCAGTTTTATGGCATTTTGACGACACCCCTTTAAAATAACTGAATCAGAAATATTCATCCGAAAAAGATATTTAATTGCTTTTATGATTACCAATGATTCCATTACCAATATTATACTCAAGTTATAATAAATATACTAGTCACATTCTAAACGTTACCTTTTCATTATCTTAATAGGATCATTCACACTCACTAAGGAAAGAAGTTACCTAGTGGGAACACTCCCTAGGTCATCTCCAGGTATAACTACTCTCTTCAAAAGAGGAAAAAATCACACTTCGCAGGAAGTGTGATGAACGGAGAATAAAAGTAATATTTTGAGATTTGGTTTCATTTAACTTGATTTTCCATTTTTTGAATCGTTCCTTAAGAGAAAAGAAATAGAAGGCTTCTGTGTGCAATCTTTGGATCAATGTGAGGAGGTGGATTATAGGTGTGTCATCTGCAATTAGTTAGTACAGTTCCTGAAAGGTTTAGTTTACAGCTTTATAACTAGCTAAATACGATGTTCCTATTTGAACTTAAAAATGGCGATCAGATTAAGAGATAAGAACTTCAAGATGAGGAAGTGAGCCCTTGAGTTTCCAGAGCAATCTCGAGTGCCATATTCCATATTAAGGCATTCGAGAAAGATACGAGAAACATTCTTTCTTCTCAAGTGAGGATGAGATTTCAATTTAAGTAATTATTAATTATTTTATAGAACCTAGAAAGGAGTTTTCCCTACTCAAGAAAGAAAATAAGGTACTTATACCTTTTAAAAAATGAAAACAACCAAGTATAAAAATTATGGAGTAAAAAATAACGAAGCCAATAATTCAGAAATTTTATCATAGATAGCTTTCCCATATTGCGACTATGTCGATCAAATTAGTAAGGAGTTCATTTTCTCACTAGAGATCTTATTTAACAAGTTAAAGGAGAAGAATTAGTATAATGATAGGAACTCTCCCAGCCAATGATAATAAATTTACTCAAATAGGGTAAATGCATATGAACAGATTTCCGAATCCCGGATCCTCGTCATCCAGACTACAATTTAGGTAGTGAAGTTCACCTCTTAATTTAAACTGCATTCACAACTTCAAAAACGATTGTGTCAAAGAGGAATCCGTTGCAAGGCAAATGATAGTGAAAATGGAAGGTCTGGATTGGGACTGTTTCTCATAGCAAAATTAATAAACATTCGCTTTATGGTATCAAGAATTAAGAAAACGTATTAATAACATTTTCTTGTTAATTAAAACGAATAGAAAAATATTACCTTGTTTTGCATAATTTTTTCGTGAGGGGGGATATACATATATAATTCTACTTGTCAATGTGCCTAGATTTCTTTTTTGTTTTAAGTTCTTAGAAACATGGATTCATTTAGTCAATTTTCATTATAAGCATTAAGCGCACATTACTTTAGTCTTTTCTTATTTCAGTGACATTTTTCCGATGAAAATTTAAATTAGAAAAAATATATTAGTTAAAACAAATCGCACCGTCAAGGAATGGTGTTCTCTGTGTGCGGTGGGAGTACAAAATGTCTAGCCTGTGTTTAGTTTTAGTGAATGAAGTAGGATGTTTTGCCTTGCGCGTAGTTGTAGAACCTTCGCTCGTTACCTTGCTACAGTAACCAAATGCTTAGCTTGTGAGATGTGCTGTTGATCCTTCTTATAAGTGAATTATTTAAAATTATTTATTAAGTATGTTTCTTCGTTGAATTTATTTGTTGTAATTAAAAGATGTCTTCGTTGTCTTTACCACGAGTGTTACAACAAAGAAAAACAAGCTTGGAACAAGAACGTGAAAACTTTGAAAAGACACAGGTTTGTGATTTTTTTTCTTTTCGTTTGTTTGTTTTGTAACTTATTTTCATCGGAAAATATAAAAATTATTTCTGTTTAGTTATGTATCAAAAATGAACATATACAGCTGAAAATGATAGGTCATGAAATTATCCTAGAACAACAGGTTGCATTTCTGTCGTTTTCATAGATAGTGGTATGTTATGAATAATAAGATTGCGCAAACACGAAAAATCTTTGTTTCAGCAACGTGTTAGTTCATTTTTATTATTGTTGAGTCGGCTTAACTCGATAATTAACTGGACACCTAATATTAACTTCGAGGCGATAATTTTAATTGAATTATTATTTAAAGGTGACCACTTAATAAAACAAGCACAATGATCGTTTGTGAAAATTAATTATTCTACATTTTTGGCATTCATTTGTTAAATTGCTTGTCAAGAATGAATCTACAGAAAAAGTATACTTTAACTGTAAAGAACTAAGCTATTAATAGGTATTGCTTATCTTTTGTTTATAGTCTGAAAAATTTAATTTACTTAAACCATTGTAAATAGCATATCTACGATCTTGCAGTTGTTAGCTTCATATTATTATATAATTTAGTTGTTAATGCTATGCATGAACCTTACTGTCATAGCTTTAGATGATTGTATAACTAACAACTTCCTTCTACATCACTTCCTCTCATTCTTTCACTACATTTACGTCCAAGGGCCCTGCAACATCATAATTGAAATTCAATTAATAATATTTTAATTTTAAATTGGATAAAAATAGATAAGTCAAGACAAGCGTGATAAAATAATTTTGTAATTTTATTTACTAAAGCATTCCGGTAGTATTGAGAATGTTATTTTCGTGTAAAAAAAATTAATGTTTTATTCTGCAAGATAAATTAATGATTTAAAGTTTATAGTTTTTGCATACAATACCTGCATATGTATTTATTCGCCAACTAGAGATGAGACACTACAGTGCACTTCAGATACCTTATCACCATTTTACCATGAATAATCTAATCAATTTGCCCATAACACACCTTCTACGGGTGAAACGTTGTTTGGAGTGTCTAAAGTTGGTTTTTAGTAGCCACTTTGGTTTATTTCTTACTTCTAAATAAAAAATGCTGGCATTTACTGAAAAACAGTTTATGAATTTGGTAAGTTATGTCCCATTTTGTTTAGTACTATTAAGGAAAGTAAAGTTTTATTTTATTTCATCTGTTACAATAAAGAACTCCAATATTTAATGTTTTGGCTCTAGGTGGTAGTAAGAACATAAAATCTTCATGTTTATCGGGAATAAGATTAATTGCTTCCTAAAAAATACACAAATAAACCATCATTAACACTTCATAATTTCATTTTTTTTACATGATATCTTCATGTCTTTTCTCATTTATTGAAAATCTGAAATTAAACGTTTATTCTGTTAAAGTTCATATCCATTCCGCAAATTTTACTCTAAAAACCAATTTTTGGAGCACCATTAATTTCTTTTAGTGGAGTTATCTAATGTAGTTTCTATCTCAAATAAGATCCAGAAAAGTGAATAATTAATCTTCCAAATTATATTTCTAAATTCTTTTCAGTTTCGACAGGTTTTGTTTTTAACTAACAAAACATACGGTGTAGTGATTTTGATGGAATCAAAATTGAGAGGTAAATAAATATATACCTCCGTCTAAATTGCATCTGCTATTGTTTGTTAAAGCTGAATCTGATCGAAAATAAAAAGTTCAAAAGTGTGGCTCGTTAATATATTTATTAATTTCTTCATGATCAGTTGTTAATTAAATTTTCATGCATTATTAAACTAGATGGCAAAAAAATTTACACCTTACCTACTCTTCCTAATTTCATTTTGTTTTTACCGCATTATGAAATGTTACTTCATTCTGAGTTTGTTTAATTTAAGATGCCTTAGAATTTAAGGTCAATAGTGCCCGGGGCTTTTTTCAATACACTGTCGGCATCCAGACCGTATAATCTAAGGTTGGCCCAACGTGCCCCAGCCTTGGGATTATAGAGTACGCTTCCATGAGAGCAATTTTTCAACGGTCATTAAGGTTCGTTCAGAAGCTACAAAAATGTCCGGGTTTGGAGGGTATCCGCAAATCTTTACCTATATGTCTCTTTGATATCTATTAATCTGCCCCTGCAGGCAGCACAGGCTATTGAAGTTCGCTTTGAATTGTGGTACTTCAATTCCCTGCGGATCTTTGGCTTCCAAATTTTTTGGGCAACCTGATTGTCAGATAAGATGCAATTCTTCTGACAGTTGTCTTAGGATCTTCTTAAATCTATCCACTTTCTCACATGTAACTAATATCATGCAGGTTACTTAAAATAGATTTTATTTTTTATGTAAATTTGGAATGATGCTTTGGGAGAAAAATGATAAATTATTTATCAAAATCCTCTTAAGCACACAAAAATACTAAATTTTCTTCTTTATCACTATATTATTAATGACTTTAAAAAGTGCATCCATATTTTGTTTACTAAAAAATGTAGTAAATACAAACAATTGTTTCAGGGTGTGAGCATCTCTAAGGCAATAAACCAGGTAGAAAATCCAGTGAAAGAAAAACATGTAAGAAGTATCCTTTAAAAAATGATTTCGTGGTAGTATATACAATAATGTTTTGTACCCTATGTGCATAAATAATTGATATGTTATTTTTGCAAATTCTCGCTTTGTTAATGCAAAGTACTTATAGGATTAAGTTTACAGATTCCTTTTTTGTTTCTACTAACTTGCCAACTAAGATCTATTTTTAGAATGCATTAACTTAAAGCGTAGCTCCTTAAAAGTATTTCCAATTTTGACAATTTCATTGCCTATTTGCTCTAATTTAAACAAATAAGTTAATGATTTCGTTTCTTAATTTTTCTTTTTTGAAATCTCCTTAATGAAATGGCTAAAAATTAGTAACCAAATCCTCTCTTATTTCAAAATTGAACTTTCGATTTAAAGAGGTCATTTTCTATGTATCTAATTACACAAACTGACGTGCTGCAGACTTAAGTATTTGAAAAATGTATTATATTTAGTGAAAAACAATATCTTCTTAGCTAAACGAAATTAGGTGCCATTCTCGGAACATTTCATGAAAAATGTGCAGAAACATTTTGGGCAGTAGTACTTCGTCTTCCATTGCAAGAGAACAGGATAGCAGCTTGGAAATTTTGCCATGTTCTTCATAAAGTATTACGTGAAGGTCATCCACAGTCGATTCCAGATTCATTTAGACATG
Organism: Rhodnius prolixus; assembly: GCF_049639745.1. NCBI lineage: Eukaryota > Metazoa > Arthropoda > Insecta > Hemiptera > Reduviidae > Rhodnius > Rhodnius prolixus. The sequence goes on along the minus strand of NW_027411583.1, from coordinate 2,539,770 downwards.
TCAGCAAAATAGAAGATCTTGGTAAATTATGGGTAAGTTTGTTATTTTATCTTTTATTTTTGAGAAAATTTAAATCTTCTATTTCCTGAAATTTATTATTGTGACAGGGACATCTGAGGGATTGTTACGGAAAGCTGATACAAGAATATTGCAATCTTTTAGCCGTTAAAATTAATTTTCATCGACGTAATCCAAGAATACCTGGTAATCTTATACTTTCTTCCAATGAATTAGATGCTATTGGTGATAATGATGTCAATAACTATTTCCAATTGTGTGTGGAAATGTTTGATTATATGGATGAAATATTGACATTGCAAAAATCAAGTAAGTACTGTTTTCTTTAATTAATTATTATTAAATTAAGCTATTATTTTGTTGTTTTTATAATATATAGGTACTGTAAATTAATGAAACACTTATTAGAATTACCAAAAAGAACAAATTCAGTTTCTCTAACTTTATTCTTCAAGGGTTTTTTTCTAACTATTCCTGATCATAGAACTTTTCAATCACTTCCTTTCTCTTGCCGATCCATCAACATTGCCAGAAGTCACTATATCCTAGCTTGAATGGGGTACCTACTTTCCCATAATTAATAATAATCATTCTTATTTTTTTATATCTTGTGTACTCAACTGTTAAAATATGTTGCCCCTTAATTATTCCAACATTAGAAAACAATCAGTTTTGAATTCGTTGGAATATATTCGATTATCTCCGAAGAAGAAGGTAAAATCTTCCCTCTCCTTCCATGTGCCTATTGTAATTTTGCAATTCTTCTTGAATAACATGACAGACAATCTAGCAGCAAATATCATTACTTTTTTTATTACTGTAATCAACTTAGATTTATTTTGACCCTCTTCTACTTCGAGGCGAACCCTTCTGCATTTCTACAAATTGAGCTATCCAAGAAGTCTCGTCTATCCAAGCAGGCGCGGCCAACAGTTTTAGCCCCCAGGTCGGATTGGAAAGAAAACTTTTTTCACGGGCCGAACGAAATGTTAAAATTAAAAAATGTTAAAAAAAAAAAACGATTTGTTTAAGTAAACAAAATTTTATTATGGGATTTGATTATGAATAAATGTAATTAATTTAGTACAACAAATTAACAAAAAAAAAAAAAAAAAAACTAATGTGACGTGTTGTGGCGCTTTGAATCGCCTATGGTTTTCTTAATTTCTGGCTCTATACTTGTAGCAGCTTTTCTTCAACACAGCATCCAATTGTAAATCATTCAATATTGAGGTTATTTTACTTTTATTTTGATTCATTAAAGAAAACGTTTGTTCACAAATATAAGTTGAGCTGATTTATTTCTTCAGTCTGACCTGCCTCAGTCCTGAAATTGATCATTAGACATACTTTGAAAATTAGTTCCTGCGAGTTAGATTTTGTGAAATGGTAGGTACGGTGAGTGAAAGACCCAACATACCATCTTGCCTCCCCTCTAGGAACTAACAATAAGATTTTATCATGGTTTAAATTTTCTCCATATAACTACGATAATTATTGTCCCGTTCTTTCGAAGAAAGGAATTAGTTTGTTGCCTTAACTGTTAGTTTTGATTTATCAAATTTAATAAATAAATAATAGTAATAGTATATTTGTATAACTAGTTAAAGAATAGAAAGAATTTACGTATTATAAATATTAATCTGTTAGTTTTGATTTATCAAATTTAATAAATAAATAATAGTAATAGTATATTTGTATAACTAGTTAAAGAATAGAAAGAATTTACGTATTATAAATATTAATTTTCAGTATTTGGTTCCCTTGACATGTCAAGATCAAATTCTATGACGAGTTGTGGCCAGTGTCGGTTAGCCCCTCTCATACCAATGATTCAAGATTCTTCTCAACTTTATGACTGCTGTGTGAAACTATTGTTTAGACTACATGCTTCTTTGCCGCCAGATTTATTGGCTGGCCATAGAGCCAGATTTTTAGCACAATTCAAAATATTAAGGAATTTCTACATGTCTGCATCAATTTTACAATATTTCAAGACCTTAATCCAAATCCCTTCGTTACCTGAGGTAATATTGGCTGGTTAAAATGCTTGTAAAAAATATTTATGAAGTAAATAAGTAACTTACTTTGAACAAGCTAAAAATTGGCAATATTTTAATAGAAATTACTTTTACAGAATCCTCCAAATTTCCTTATACAATCAGACTTTGGTACATATGTGACTCCAGTTGTTATATTGCCACCAGAAGAAGAACTTGTTCCAGAACCTGCAGAATCATTGGATCTTGTTGATCTCGTCAGTTCGCCACCAATGTCAAATGGCAATACTTCGCCTGATATACTTGCAGAAAGGTTAGTTCCGACATTTAATTAAGAATAATGTTATTTGTTTTTTTTTTTAATTAAAAGTTATATTGAATTAAATCCATTATAGTCAGTCTATTTATATTATAATTAATCCGGCTTTAGGGACAGTCTTATCGAACATCTTCAGAATGAACTATCTAGGTACCGTACCGAAATGGCTGCTATGATGAATGAACATCAAAGGATATTAAGAGAACTAAATGAAACAATTAATGCATTAGAAGGGCAACTGGCAACTAAGGTACTATTTATATAAAAGAATATTCATTATTAAAGTTATTTTGAACTTATTTTATTTCTTTAAAAAAAAAATGCCTACGATTCTGAAACAGTGATAGAAATGGAGTGTGTTGGTTTCGAATGACCTTTAAAATCATTATTTAGGCACGTTTACTAAAATTTTCAAGCATCTTTCAAGGTCGGAATAAGCAATTCCAAAGCTTTTAAAGCAAGGGGTTACAGATATACAAAAATATCTATATCATAAAGTAGAGACACAACTGATGTAAAAGATCATCATTAAACCTCATACCACCTCGTTCGATGGTATTATAAGAGCTTCCACAATGAGCATGGAATAATCTATTCTCTGATTTTTGCCGATGGATAACCCTAATTGCCCAATACCACGAAGATGCTAAGTTTTGTCTCTTGTATTTATTATTGTATCTATTTATTGAATTTATTTGTATTGTCTGCTACGATAGAAGCAATCGACAAAAGAGGGTTAGGATAAGTAATCCGAAGAGAAGATAATTCAAATGATTAGTTTTTCTGATCTAAATAGAACATTTTCTTTATTTATTATTATTCATCTTCTCCTTTTCAAGACATTTTTATTCAAGTAAGGATTATTTCTGAACGATCGTATCTCTTGTATTTTTGTATAGTTTATATGTATTCATACAGAGTTAATGCGTAATTTTAAGTTTGTTAATTTAAGATTAACTGTTTTTGTTTTTTTATGCCACCTTCCATGAGACTTTTCTTAAATAAATTTTTCATTAATCATTTATTACCGGGGAGAAATGCGTTAAAAAATTTCGAAATTTTATTTACTTATTTTTGTTGTATTTTATTTTTAAAATGTTTTTTTAACAATTTCTAAGCCTTAGAAAATATCCTAGAATTCATTTGTTACAATAATTTTGTTGAATTGGTAGTCATGTTTAAAGAGTAGGTTATTAGTCTTTATTTGGGCTCTGATTTCGCATTACGAAATAATAAAATGTTATGGTTATTACAGAACAGTGAGCTACTAGAAGAAAGGCATCTTAAGGAAGACTTAATTCTACAAGCAGAAACGGCTGTGAAAAATCACGAATCAGAAAGTGAGTAGACGATTAATTTAAAAAAATAAATAAATCCAAAAAAACATTAGAACGCCATAATTAGACAAGCTTTATTAACGTGTAGCTCATTCTTTGATGATCGTTAAATTATTTTCTTTTCTTTCAATTATTTTAAAGCTTTCCTTCGATGTTTATTATGTATTATATGAGTTAATGATTCTCTTTATAAAAATAAGTTCATACGTTACAAAAATCGTATTTATTATTTATATTCATTTCGTTCTAAACGATTTATTTAGAAATTGCTTCATGGATTCCTATAAAAATCTACTATAGAATCAGAAAAAGCTTATCAGTTTTATTTAAAGCGTTTTAAGTTGATTTTTCGGGGCCTCATAATATTTTTATCAGTTAAATCAACTAAGATATATTAATGGGTTTGAAAAAATAACTGCCTTTTCAGTCTGGTAAAAATTTATTTTGCCGAGCTTTCGACCTAGGGACTAGGTCATCTTCAGGGCTAGTTTAGAAAGTAATACTATTAGATTTCAGAGTTGATGTGTCTTCTGTCTTGTCTATTCATGGACTGAACCTCAGTCGGCAAAATAAATTTTTACCAGACTGAAATGGCAGTTATTTTTTCAAACCCATTGAAACTATGATTAGCTACTAAGAGACTTTTAAACTTGTTGCAGAAAAAGCTGAAGAAGAAAAGTTTCAGAAACTAAAAGACTTTTATACAAAACTTAGGGAAGAGCATATAGCACTAATAAGACAGGTACTACAGCATTTAAAAATCTTTTATGTTAAGTTAAATGAATGAAAAAAGGTGCTTAAGAAATAAAATATTTAGGTAGCACCATTTCTTTTCTCTTTTCCTTTGCCAAGAAGATGGTGTTAAAAGTATGAAGTAAATATTCTTATTTTTCAAAATTTGCATCTTTTAAACATTACTTTTTTATCATCAAAAAATTGAAATGTTTAAATAAAAAAAGCCATAATCAAAATTTGTTATAATAAACCATGGTGTAGAAAGCAGGACTGGACAAAGCTCTCAGAGGTTCGGACAAAATGACAAAGTTTGCGAGATCTGCCAACAACCTGATCGTTAAAATTGTAAGCACTTAAGAAATTACAGTCAAAAGAACGGTGCTCGGATAGATGGGATGCATTTGCTATCTTTTAGCACAAGGAAATGGGGCCAATTATTAAGCTTATATTTATAAATTAGTATTTCTTTTCTCTTCTGTAAATATTTAAATTTATTTATTGCTTTCTTAGAAGCAAGTAAGAAGTTTGGTTTTTTAAATAATAATACGCTTGATTTAATCAAGATGGTTATATTGTAAATACAAAACTATTGGTTCTTTTATAGTTACTGGATTGACTGCTTTTAAATAAAAGATGAATTTTGCTAAAACCAATAAACTGCATCCAGTAGTGTAAAGGATTAATTTTAATTTGTATATATTTCAGTACCTACAGATCCCTTAATTCACTTTATTTATAGAAATATTTTTCTGAAAAATAGAAAGATAGTAGCTATCCATGTTCACAATAGTTTATGGTGCACCTAAAAGATTTGGTGCAACCCAATAGCCCCGTAAAAAAAGAAGATAGTTGTAAAGCTGATTAGAATTTAAAAGTTTTAAATAAAAAAGACAGTGAAAAAAGTTAAACGAGTAAAAGAAACCGAGGTCTTAGAATGGAATGGTCAATAACAAATTTATATTCTATAGGAACTAAGGAAAATAAATTTTATTTAACTTTTTTGTTGCGTTTTGCTCTTCAGGCGTCAAGTATTTGCAGAAAGCTAATCAGTTTACTGTATGTTCAAGATATGCCGCCTTTACTTGTTTAAGAAAAAACTCATATGCTTTACAACAAAATTTACTTATTTACTTATACTTATTTCAGCGATACACATTTTCTAATTTTTTTAAATATTAGTTTTTAAAAAGGACTCAAAAGAAAGCACTTCTAAATATTGTTGATAGGGGAAATTAGAAATTACTCTGCCAAAAAATAAAAAAATACTTTCATTCTTTTGCCCATTTAGTGAAAGGCTAATGTACCCAAATTTCTGATTATTAATTATTTTACAAAATCTCCAATTTGTAATTTTGTAAACTAGCCTTTCACTAAAGAAATATTAAAATCTAATTAAAGTCTTTAATTTTTTTCTTTTTACTGAAGAAAGCAGATGTTGACAAACAATTGTTGACTATAAAGAGCCAAGAATTAGATGCTACTGAAAAAGCTAAATTGGAAGAATTAGCACAAGAACTTGCCACTCTACAAGCGTCTGCAGATGCAGCTACTGAACAAAATCAGGTAAGAATTTTCTGAATTTAATAAGAAATTAAGATAATTAAATAAATCTGTGATTACTATTTAGTACTTCCTACTGGCTAATATTTAATACTAAAATTTACTAATATTTATGTATTAATCTTTAACTAGGCTTTAGAGTCCAGACTAGACTTTGTTATTAAAGAGAAATGCCAGAAAGAGAGTGAAGTTCAAGACTTACTGTCTCAGAAGGAAGATTTAGATGTTAGAATACAGATGATGTCTAAAGAACTCAGGGATAGACTAGAATTTCTAAAAATGCAAACTGGTATCTATATAGACTTCAAAAAATGTTAAAGAGATGTGGAATTGTAAATCAGAACAAATTCAACTTTCTTTAGCGTGCAACTAGAGCTTTTAGTCATTAAACAAAGAAGGAGAAGATTTATTTTCCAATTTTTTAAAATCTTATAAATGTTTTTTTGTAATTTTAATGCAAACCCTCCTTAAATTTTCCATTGTAGAAATTTTTGATTCGTAGAAGCTCTATTTTATTTTGTATTTATTGTTTAAGTAACTACCCACTAATACTGAATTTTTTCAGATAAAGTAATAAGGGAATCACATGATATTGTTAAGAAAGCTGTTCATGAAGTCGACAATCCCGCCTTTACTTCAGCTACTTGTTCAATAGGTAAGCACGAAAAACAATTAGGTTTTGTGCTTCAAATTATACTACACAAGCTGACGAATATTGAATAAATTGTTTTAATTTTTTTAATTTAATAACATGGGAGTTTATCAAAAACCTGTGTATTGCCAGAAAGGAAGAACATATTACAATCTTCTGACATACAATTGTTTAATGAAAGTTAGTGTATTTGTCTTCACGTATTTCAAAACAAGTATTCGATTTGAAATGGCTCAGCTTGAAATTAATTCAAGTTGTTAATAATAATAATAATCAAAATAAAACGAGAGGATTTTTTTTTTTATAATTGAAGGCGCAACCAAGTCGCAGTAAGTCTTAGTCGAAAAAATAATGCGAGCAGTCTTGATTCTTCGGGCTTGGGTGCGCCATCTTGTATTAACCCGAAGGAAGTCTAATTCTATGTCATTTAGCCGTTTTAGCCAAAATCGTGATTCTTTAACCTGTCCTTTGCAGTGCATTTTGTTGGTCAGGTATTTTAGGCTTTCTTATGCATACTCCATGATCGATAAAATCCAGTTGTAGTATTTACAAATTTCATGGAACTTTTACTTTTCTTGATTACATTTTTACTTTTTTTTTTTAGATTATTTTACATCTCTTGCTGAAGGATTAGATGCTTGCCTTATCAACTTGCAAGATAAAGTTACCTTAGAAAACATCATCAGGTTAGCTCATAGGACTGCAGAGTTTGTTCTTTTTGGTAAAGCCACTTCAAATACTTCTCCAGACATTGAATTTGGGGAACGTCAGTATCCAATTATTATTATTATTATTATTATTATTATTATTATTATTGTTTTTGCTATTATTGCTGTTAGTTTTTATTATTAGCGCCCGAAATTTTTTCAGTGCACTGCCGGTCTCCGGACAGTATTCGTTACAGACAATACTGCCCACCATCGGCGGATCACAGTGAGCTGTAAGAAGCTTCTTGGAAGAAAAAAATTTATGGTCAAGCTACTGGATTCGAACCGGGGATCTCCGTGTTGGAATCCAGTGTATGCTAACCACTAGCTAATTCCTTCCCTTATTATTATTATTATTACTTTACGTTTCACTCTTAATTCTAGTACGTAAATATTTATTTAAAAAAATACCTCTTACTGTTTTTAAAGGAATGGGATCGAAATGTAAAGAAGTTGGCGAAGAATGTATCAAAGTTTTAAGCGATTGTAAAGTAGATGCTCCAGTCAGTGTTACGTTAATGAAAAAGTCAATTTCTGATCTAGTAGAAATGATTGCAAGTTTACAGTCCTCACTTCAGGCTAGCTCAGTTCCTGTTGGAGATCTAGTTGAGTCTGAATTAGCAGCAATGGACAAAGCTATTGAGGAAGCAGCTAAGAAAATTGAGGTAAATTTCTAAATTTGCAAGATAAATTTACTAATAAAAAATTAGGATAACCAAATATTTTAATAATATTTAACATTTTCAATATTATTTGATGTTAGGAAATGTTGACACATTCTCGTAAAGAAGACTCCGGTATCAAACTTGAAGTCAACGAAAAAATTTTGGATTCTTGTACAGGACTGATGCAAGCTATTAAAATTCTTATTCAGAAGTCAAGAATTTTACAAGCTGAGATAGTTGCTCAGGGAAAGGTAAGTTAATATTTACTTACGATAAAAAATTGATTAAATTTTGTAAGGAGTAAATAAAAGACAAACAAGGTATTCCTTATTGTATCTTTCATTTTAAAAACAAAAGCGATATTTATATTAAGTGATCCTTTATATGGTTGCGTTCAGGGAACGGCTAGTATTAAGGAATTCTACGCAAGGAATCATCAGTGGACGGAAGGACTTATATCTGCAGCCAAAGCAGTGGCAATGGGAGCTACATACCTTCTGTAAGTTTGTAATTTTTGTTTGAAAAAGTAATCACGTATTATAATTACCACCCTGATTTGATATTGCTCGAAGAATGCATTTATTACAAATGTTAAAGCTCTAGCTCTTCGAAATAACACTTCCAAATAAGCCAGTTTACCATTTCTAAGACACATAAAACGCTCGCTGCGGAACTATCTCATAGAATTTAGGCCGCAGGCCTTTTGCAACCTTGAAGACTGTCAGCACTACGGTCGTTTGGTACCAAATCTTTAGTAGTACTAATATCTCTTCGATCTTGAATGATAATATGTGTGAGTTACGTTTGGAAAGCATAACTCTCACATACAGATAGAGATATGATTTAACCTAGACAAAAAAAAAATGGTAAATTTTGCACCTACAATTATAAACTAAAAAAAATTGCATTTTGATATTTATTTTGGCATTCAGAGAAGCAGCTGATGAAGTGGTTAGCGGAGGTGGCGGTAAAATTGAGATGGTAATAGCAGCAGTTCACGGTATTTCAGCCAGTACAGCCCAGTTGGTTGCTGCAAGCAAAGTGAAGGCGAAGTATGGTTCCAGTTCATTGTACGAATTGACTAACGCTTCCAAGGGTGTGACTCAAGCTACTGCAGGCGTACTAACAACAGCGAAAGCTTGTGTACAACTTGTAGAGCAATCAGGTAAATTACAATTCAAATTGGAGTGTCTTTTATTGTGTTTTGCAAAAAAATTAAGACTTCTTCCTTAGCTTCTCCTAAAAACTATGGCGAACGGGAATAATATCGATCGTATCACTGTTGCAAATCATTCGCAGATTCAATAGTTTGTTTTGAATTGTCGTATTTGACTCGTATCATTTCTGATTGCGTGATATAACTGGGTAATGAGGAAGTATGATTGCAAAAATGCAAACAGTATGAAGGTCAGGATAGGAATATATTGATACGAAACGATAAGGGGTATGTTGATATCTCATTGAAGTGAGGATAAAAACCATTAAATGGTCGATTTTATTCTGATATGAAAGCAACGCTACATAGTATCCACTGATGATATTAGATACGCAGTGGTAATATCGTGTGTTTAAGTATTTGTAGCAAGTGGTTAAATAACATTACATGGTAGATCTTCCTTCACTAGTTTGTCACTTATCAACATTATATTTTCAGTACATGTCATTTGACTGTTGAATCAAAAGTAGCAGTGCCACAATCATACTGAGTGTATGATCATACTCAGACTGAGTGTAGCTTGTTTTGATTTGACGGGTTTGTCTTGCACGTTACAGAAACATGATACAGAAGTTTAACTCCAAACGACCATCATGCGTGGCTTTGTGTCATATTTGATATCTACTTGTAATATTGTAATAATACAGGATACAGGGCCTACAAGGAAAGAAGCACTTTTGCAACAAATGGATAGCCAAGACATCTTCGTTCCTCGATTTGACATTATTTTCTTTAGATATCCCAATTTTATCTTTATCAACTATTTAATTTTATTAATTGTTAAACTAACGATTTATTAGCGCTTCACATAAAAAATATTTTTACTTATAAGGCGTTAACACGTTATTTTTATGTTTAGATGACTTCGATGTATCAGATCTTACACCTTACAACGTAAAGAGATTAGAAATGGAAGCTCAGGTAAAGGTAATAGAATTAGAGAATTCTCTTGCTAAAGAAAGGTTAAGATTAGCTGCACTTAGGAGACAGCATTATGCAATGGCTCCAGAAGCTGATCAGTTGTCTGAAGTTTAAAAAGTTTATTGCAAAAAAAAAGAAACGCACTTTCAAGTAGGTAACTAATTTAAAATTTAATTTCAACTTCTGAATTGAAATGTTGAATAAGAAACTATTAAATAACGGTGACATTAATCACCTAATTCATTATGATGCGGTAATAATACTAATTTTTTAATCTTCCAAGCAATTTTTTTACTATTGTAAACAAGTTTGGAATAAGAAATAAAACAAGTTTTCCATTCGCAATTTAAATTCGGCATTCCGAAAATGAAAAAAAAGTCAGAAATAAAATTTGCTCAAGAAAATCAAACAAATGATTGTCAAAATAAAATAATCGATCAGAGCGTGCATTTCTCACCACTCTCTTGATAGGCAAATAAGACCATTTCCTTTTCTTACCTCTCATGTTTCTCTTCTCACCTCTGTCTTTACGGCCGGCGCTGCTTTACAAAACGGAGTTGAAGATCATCTCTATTTAGGTAACTCGTCCTGGCCTCTTTGCCTTAAATTAGGGCATACTTTTAGAAAGCTGTACGATTCCAATTCTGGCGAGTTTAAATCTTCTCCAACCATCTTAGATAGAACGCTAGAAAAAACTTTCCGTACTCCCTAGTAAACCGAAAAAAATCTTTAACTGGGCAATCTCTTCGCCATTTTGGTAACAGAATGCAGCAGAGATTAATAAGCCTGGAAAATTGTTAACAAATAGTTGGCTCCGGTTATTAAGTATATATATATAAAAAAAAGTCCTTCCTGAAAGAGAAAATCTAATTCTGTATCATACGTGACTTACTGGTAAGCACATTTCAGGTGTACCTAAAAAGTTGTTGAAATTATTTTCACCCAGTTTATAAACGAACTACAAGTACAATCATTAAACTAGAATTGTAAAAAGCCGAATAATAATGCAACAACGAAAAATAAAAGAAGAAGGAGACATATCATTATAATAAAATTACATTTATTACCGCATTATTATGATTTGACTCACAATTATAAAGAAACATTTGGATAGTTCAACTGATTGTAAAAATATCTGATGTTTAGATTCAAGTTTAACTTTTTGTAATTATTTTAATTTTGTTTACGGGTTTCACTTCGGTAATTTTTGGGCTGCAGCGCTGTTTCTTTTATTTTAGAATTCTTGTGATAACTTTCGACATATTTTGCAACTTAATTATTCATATTTAATAACAATGGCTTGTTAAAATAAGTGAAGTAACACAACTAAAGAAACTCTACAAAATTAATTGTTAATACTTTTTTTACAATACTATCAATTTTACAATAATGGAAACTTAAGGAGAAAATAACAAAAAAAAATGCAGATTAATATAATTTTATTAAAATATTTAAATAATGAAAATAAATTGTTCATATTCCCTAAATATCAGTGAAGTCCGATTTGTATTTCTAGTCGTCTTGAATATTCACAATTTTCTTTTAGCATACATTCCGTAGATCTCAAATAGTGTTGTAACGAATAGTCCAGAAGTTAACTTGGAAAGTAAGATTAATTAAATTAGCAAACATAAATTTAAAATTGAGAAAATAAAAAAATATTTGTATTTGTTTACTACTTAACCATTTCAAACTTTGTATTTAAACGATTACTGCTTTATAAAATAATTATATCAGAAGTTAGATTACTGTTTATAAATGTTTTTTATAGTTATAAAAAGAGAAAAAGGGCATTAAATTGTCATTAAATGGAACGAAAGTAATATTGTGCTCACTTAGAAGTGGAAAAGTAAAGGCTTACTATTGTATAAGTTAGATGAGACTGGTCGAACTCGTGATTAAAAAAAAAAATTGTGGACTGCAAAAATATTTTTGTAATCTCTGAGAAACGCATAGAATATTTAGTGATTGTAGGAGAGATATGTAAGAATTTTATAAAAACAAATTTTTAAAATGCTAAAGATATAATTTAGTCCCATAGTTTTTGTTTAATTTGTTTCGTTATGTTTTGTTCTGTTTAATCAGTGACGTCTTAAAATTGATCGTTGTTTATAATTACCTTGAATTGGTAGAATGGGATAGTTAGCTTCATTTTGTGTCATCTTGTTTCGAGCGTTTACTTTTTTACGTTTTCTTAATAAAAATTGTGGGATGGACAACAAACTATAAAGTTAAGACTGCATATCTTTTGGAGTTGGAGGGTTTGTGTAGGACCGATCAGAAAACATTGTAATAATAATATTTATAGATTTTTTTGTTACATAGTCATTATGTGGAATGTTTCAATTAGCCTAATGAACTATGAACTTCTACTCTTATATCCTTAATTATTAGACTACCGTAAAGAAAGGTAATTGTTTAAATCTGTTAATGAACCGTAGAATAAAGTAATATCCCGCATAACTATTGCAACCGTTTCAGTTCTGTATTTTGGATTTTAAAGCCGAATGTTTGATGCTTGAATGACACGAGAATACATCTCTTTTTAGAAAATATTTCTTTTGGAGGTCACCTCGCTAATACAATCCTGTTTAAAGAGTTGAATTTAGGAATAATTAAATGTTTTTAAACATTTTGTATATTATCTTCTGCATTGCTTTTCTATATGTCTCAGATATATCCTGAATAAAGTGGCCAAAGTGAATAAAGTGATTGGTCCTCATTAAGAGGAATGATTTGGCAGCAAAGTTTGTGGAAGTAGGAGTGGAGTCGTGTCAACTAAAGGACTATTACTTATTCCTCTGTGACTATTTAGGTTCTAAGAGAAATCATTTTAAATGTGGAAGTACTAAAAAAAATACTTATTGGCGAAATCTTTGGTCAATCAAGCTGCACTAAATTTTCTAAGTGTCTGTAGCTGATGCTTTGTCCTCCATCTCTTCAACTAAATTGTCTACCTAAACTTGAAAACAACATCTTCTACCGAAACATTATTCAATCTAATTCCTCTTGACTTTTATTCCACTTTCCTCCACTGATCTCCTCTATGGAACGTAGGAGGCTTGCTTGCCGCTGTATTACCGCCTCTTTGTCCGCATTATCCTCAGGAAATCATTTGGCCCACACAAATTTCTTTTTGTTCTGAAAATTTAAGAAATTAATAATGCGTATTCCAAGATTTTTGTTTATCACTGCTTGCATAGATGTGGCATCCAACTGATGAGGATTTATTTACAATCCGGTGGGCTAGTTTCATGTTTCTCACTCAGAAGGTTTCTGATAAAGATGGACGACTCTTTTTTGAGTTTGACAGATCCTCCTGTAGTTCAGAGCGAGACTGCATGCTAGCCACATCAATTTGAAACATTTCCCACACAATTGAAAAAATTATTGCCAAATATGTCGTACATTAAGGGAAATTCGTTTAGGAGAAGGGAAACACTTGAGTTAATACAAAAAATGAGGACGTATTGCCAAATAGATGTTTGAATTTTTTAAATTTTTAGTGTGGTCTTTGAAACCTGAAATATTTTCTATACTATGGTATTTGCGATGGAGTATTAAGATTGACGTAAACTCTTTCTAAATTTAGGGAATCTTATTTTTTTATTATTATTTTATTTATCAGAAAATAACTAAAATGAGCGTACTATAAAGTAAGGCTAATTTGCGAACAATTTCTAACAAATGATTATATTTTGTATATAAATGAAATGTAACTTATTTTTCATATGTTGGAGAGTGAAGTAATAATTCCTTATTTTTTAACGTATTTGCATTGTTTGTTTAAAAAATATTATTTTCTGATTAATTTGCTGCCAAATGTCTAAAAATACGAAAATGATTTTATATAATTTAAAAAAATGTTAACACTGAGTAAACAAAATATATATGCATATAAAAGAAGTAATGTGTAATATTTATATATTGGTATTTGTATATTTTTAAATATTAATAGTAATTTTGTCATTTTTGTATATTATTTTTTACCTTTATTAATAGTTCAGTTTATTAGTCCACAATTATATCTGTACAAATTAAAATTACTAATTATGTAAGATGCAGCAGCAAAAGTTATAGGTAATACATATGATAATTTTTTCCACAGGTGTTTGGCTAGGAACTGATGCCAGGCATCTTTCTGCCAGCTGTTAGATCCTTCGCTGTCAGATACCATACCTTGGGTTTAGTCTAAATAAACTGCTGCACTGCAGCTTCAGCTTAACTTCGTATAAGTTAAATTTACTCTGCAATGAAGGTATGCTGTATAGTATAGCTATAGCTGAATTTGAACTGCAGGCTGGGAAGTGAACTTTAATGCCATTTTTAATATTACCTTTACTCCAACTCCTCCCGTTGTATGTGGCCTAACGTTATTTTGCTGAAACAAAACTACGGTAGATCTAAACTGAATAAACTGAACCATTTTATTTGTTTATTTCTAACTAGATGTTGGGAGTAAAGTTTTAGAATTTAGAGAAAAGTTTTAGTCCTTTGAGAAGGGCACTAATTCTACTTCACTGTTTCTGAAAAATCACGTAACTTTTTTCCATTCTTTCTAGTATCCTTTTGCACTCTCGGGGAATGCATCTATCCAACCATTTTTGGAAGGAGATACAGACTTAGAATATTATTTTCTAGACGCGATGTTAAGTTTAGATGCTTGGCGAGCAATAGCTCTTCTTCTCCAAATCCATGTTGATTTTATTTTTTTGACTTTGGTGGAATCATGAAGAGGTAGAAGAGACTATTTACAGAATTAGATTTCTAGTCAAAGATGCTAAACTAAATTTAGGCAGGCGCCAACAGTGGACGAGGACATGAAGTGGTACCCATTAACGAAAACTAAGGGCTGTTCCGAGGGGTACCCTTCTATCTACGACCTTCGAAGCTTTTGGGATTAAGAAATTAAGAGGTAGTTATTTAGTGGCTGCATGCGATATCCAGGTCATAATCCTACAAAAGGTAGAGCAGCTGTGGATTAGAATCAATACTCTCCGTTAAATCAAATTAAAAGCCAGTTAATGAATGCTAGGTGGGTAATTTCCCATTTCTTTCAAAAATTACCAGACGTGCTATTCCTTGTGTGTTGAATTGTATTTTACTATAAATAGGACTAAAACAGGGGTTTTCAACTGAAAATGTGAATTATTTGCTTGTTGTTTTCAAAAATATTGAATCAGCTGGAAAATTTAATTAATAATTAACTGTTAAGTTATTCAATAACTTAATAAGAAAATGTTCAAAATTAATGTGTAATGATAAGTGATCCAAATTCTGATGGTATTTCTCAAGGTTTACTGGGTTTAAGATGTTGCCAGTTACCTCATGGAACGTTTTTTGCGTACCTTCCGAGTTTCATCTTCATAGTTAGTTACATGCTGTGCATAAGACAAGCATTAATAATCGGTCTGCCCAATCGAAACAGATTACCTGCATTAGCTCAGGTAAGATAGGTAATGAAAATAATATTCTTTTAACATATTTTCTCCACATTAGTTATCTGAGATTCTGGAATGGTGATAAATGCTTTGCACTTCAAATATTTTCAAGTTATTTAATACAAAATTCATGGTTTGCATATGCATGACTACCGCACAGAACCTTAGTAAATTTTTCCAGCCTAGTGAACCAACTATCGCCTCAAATAGTGGAATAAATGCTACATGCTTCTAATTTGCTTCACATCACCAACTCTGAGATAAGAAAAAACATGCTAGACGAGAAACCTATTCAGTTTCTGTAGAGAAAAGCTTTGTGAACACCCTTGCCTCCTACCTCCTTTCTGGATAATCAAATAATGGTTTAAAATACGGGTTTCCCGTCTACGCTGAATTCTGCCCTGCCTAAAAAAGTTAACTAAATGAGAATGAAATACTCAGTGTACGATATCTTAAAGGGTCTGCAAATTGTTGTTTTACGATCCAAATGATTGAATGAAGATATTGTGATTGTTAATTGGTAAACACATAACCCTTTTAACGGCTACTTTAAGAGAGAACCGCTCTAAATTGTTGTTAATTTAAATACATAAGTAGCACAAATCTAATAAAATGCCTTAAGTAAAAAAAAGAAGAAAACAATAGCAATCGATCGCTAACAAATAAAATAACACCAGTTGAGAGTTATTATTGTTTGAAATAATAATCACCGAAACATGAATGCTATGCCATTTAGTTGTTTGCCATAAGGCCTAAAGTATTTTTGCAAATTACCTGCAATGAGCGTTTTTCCATACAAAGAGTGTTTTATTTGTTACTCATTAGAATCTTAACAGATCAACGTGAAAACGTGATGTTTAGAAATCAGTATCCGTTGAGAATTGATTGATCATTCTCTTAAGAGATCTTATCAGTAATAGAATGGATAGCCCTAGGCATTTCGTTTTATAACTATTTAAGCCTTCATAGTTTTTCAATAACAAAACTAATCGTATTTAAATTAATTTCAGATACTCATGGGTAGTCTATTAATCGCCCAGTCTTATGAGATGTGGAGATACATGCAGTCTCTAATCGAAAGGATAGTTGACTCGTTTCTTAAAGTAGGGGTCTCAAATTTTCCGTTTTTTTTGTTTTCTCATACAATAGAATAATAAAAAGCTTACGCTTAGTCGAGGGACTTTCACAGGGTTTCCGTCATCGTTTTGAGACAACTTAGTTTAAAACTTAGTTAAACTTAGTTTAGTCTTGGAGTCTAAAAAGGTAGAGTCCGAGTCATTTTTGGTTCAGAGAATTCTATTCTATTTTTAAGCAAGGGCTAGATTACACATATTAGGTCGGATAGCTTTGGGTGTAGTGGATCATTAAAAAATTAAGAAAAAATTGAAAATCTTCATTAGTGTTAAATGAAATTCCCTAGTTACGACTTCTAATATTCTATCTCTAAGTCTGGGTTTGATAATAAAAAGAAGGTTTTGGATGTAAAGTTCCAGAAAAATAGTAAAAAAAAGTAAATCTTAGCTAGTTTTACTATAAATTACTTATTTTGCCCCATTACAATTTTATTGTCATGCCAGGGCTTAATCATATACATGAAGTCAGCTAGTTTTATAAATAGAAGCTCAGGAAAAAATAAACATTGGAAAATCATCGCCAGTTTCACCAGAAATAACTGAGTATCGTCTTCTAACATTCTATTTCTATCCCCGGTTAGATGGTATGTCTTACGTCGGCAAATTTTCATATAGTAAATGTAAAATGTAAATTTTAAGTTCTGAGAAAACGGAAAAATAAGAGAAGATTTCACATATTCAAGGGATATTCAATCGGCTAGTTTTGGAAGAAAAAGTTTAGAAAAAAAGGGAAAATGTAAAATCATCATAAGGTTTTCTAGTAATACGTTGGCAGTTCGGATAATGCACAGTCGCATAGCTAATTAGGACAAAGTGGTTCAAAAAGTGAAAAAACAGAAAAGCAACTCTAGTTTTACTACATATTCCTTACTTGCTACTTCCAGAATTCCACCCTTCAGACAGGGAATGATCACATACAATATGTTGTATACACCTTGTTATATACACAATGCTATACTTTCAAGTATATTAAAAGGTTTTTTATAAGACACCATGCGGCTGTTAGTTTCGGTGATTAGGTTCAGAAAATTAATATAAAAAGGTAAATGATTGCAAGTTTTGCCAAAACTCGTAAGTTTCTGCTTTAAACATTCTGTTCTTATGCCAGGGTTCGATCATTCACATTAGGTCGGCTAGTTTGGGATGTAGAACTTCAGAGAAAAAGGAAAAATAGCAAAATCTTAGCTCGTTTCACTAGGAATTTTTTATTTTATTTACCTATGATTCTATTTCTATGTCTTGGTTTAATGATTTAACATTCGTCTTTTATTTTTGGGGTTGAGGTTCATAAATTTAACATAAAAGGGTATATCATTGCTAGTTTCGCTAAAAATTCCTAACTTTCTGCCTTTAACATTCTCTTGTTATGCCAGGGTTCGATCATACACATTAGGTCGGCTAGTTTGGGATGTGGAACTTCAGAGAAAAAGGAAAAATAGCAAAATCTTAGCTCGTTTCACTAGGAATTCTTTATTTTATTTATCTATGATTCTATTTCTATGTCTTGGTTTAATGATTTAACTTTCGTCTTTTATTTTTGGGGTTGAGGTTCATAAATTTAATATAAAAGGGTATATCATTGCTAGTTTAGCTAAAAATTCCTAACTTTCTGCCTTTAACATTCTCTTGTTATGCCAAGGTTCGATCATACACATTAGGTCGGCTAGTTTGGGATGTGGAACTTCAGAGAAAAGGAAAAATAGCAAAATCTTAGCTCGTTTCACTAGGAATTCTTTATTTTATTTATCTATGATTCTATTTCTATGTCTTGGTTTAATGATTTAACTTTCGTTTTTTATTTTTGGGGTTGAGGTTCATAAATTTAATATAAAAGGGTATATCATTGCTAGTTTAGCTAAAAATTCCTAACTTTCTGCCTTTAACATTCTCTTGTTATGCCAAGGTTCGATCATACACATTAGGTCGGCTAGTTTGGGATGTGGAACTTCAGAGAAAAGGAAAAATAGCAAAATCTTAGCTCGTTTCACTAGGAATTCTTTATTTTATTTATCTATGATTCTATTTCTATGTCTTGGTTTAATGATTTAACTTTCGTCTTTTATTTTTGGGGTTGAGGTTCATAAATTTAATATAAAAGGGTATATCATTGCTAGTTTAGCTAAAAATTCCTAACTTTCTGCCTTTAACATTCTCTTGTTATGCCAAGGTTCGATCATACACATTAGGTCGGCTAGTTTGGGATGTGGAACTTCAGAGAAAAGGAAAAATAGCAAAATCTTAGCTCGTTTCACTAGGAATTCTTTATTTTATTTATCTATGATTCTATTTCTATGTCTTGGTTTAATGATTTAACTTTCGTCTTTTATTTTTGGGGTTGAGGTTCATAAATTTAATATAAAAGGGTATATCATTGCTAGTTTAGCTAAAAATTCCTAACTTTCTACCTTTAACATTCTCTTGTTATGCCAGGGTTCGATCATACCCATTAGGTCGGCTAGTTTGGGATGTGGAACTTCAGAGAAAAAGGAAAAATAGCAAAATCTTAGCTCGTTCCACTAGGAATTCTTTATTTTATTTATCTATGATTCTATTTCTATGTCTTGGTTTAATGATTTAACTTTCGTCTTTTATTTTTGAGGTTGAGGTTTATAAATTTAATATAAAAGGGTATATCATTGCTAGTTTAGCTAAAAATTCCTAACTTTCTGCCTTTAACATTCTCTTGTTATGCCAGGGTTCGATCATACACATTAGGTCGGCTAGTTTGGGATGTGGAACTTCAGAGAAATAGGAAAAATAGCAAAATCTTAGCTCGTTCCACTAGGAATTCTTTATTTTATTTATCTATGATTCTATTTCTATGTCTTGGTTTAATGATTTAACTTTCGTCTTTTATTTTTGGGGTTGAGGTTCATAAATTTAATATAAAAGGGTATATCATTGCTAGTTTAGCTAAAAATTCCTAACTTTCTGCCTTTAACATTCTCATGTTATGCCAGGGTTCGATCATACACATTAGGACGGCTAGTTTGGGATGTGGAACTTCAGAGAAAAAGGAAAAATAGCAAAATCTTAGCTCGTTTCACTAGGAATTCTTTATTTTATTTATCTATGATTCTATTTCTATGTCTTGGTTTAATGATTTAACTTTCGTCTTTTATTTTTGGGGTTGAGGTTCATAAATTTAATATAAAAGGGTATATCATTGCTAGTTTAGCTAAAAATTCCTAACTTTCTGCCTTTAACATTCTCTTGTTATGCCAGGGTTCGATCATACACATTAGGACGGCTAGTTTGGGATGTGGAACTTCTGAGAAAAAGGAAAAATGAAAAATCGTTTAAATTGTTTTTTTAAAAAAATTCATTTAGCCAAAATAAACTTGGCTCATTGTACATTTATTCGAATGGAATAATAGTAGATTAAATATTAACAAGCTGAGTAATATCGACAGAAACTATTGATATACGATTGGCAGTATATGCCAAGAAGAGGTGTTAAGACGAACCTCTGAAGCAGCATGGGCAACAGACTTATTTTAAATGAGCTATGACTCAGGTTTGAGAGACTTAGCAATTATTAAGAATATTAAGACGAATTTTCACGGTAATAGCCGATTCATTACGAAACATTTTTGGTGGTTTTATAATACGAACCTTCAGTTATGGTTATCCACTAAATAATTAAACGTGAAGTGGTCGTGGTACGAAAAGAAATTTAACTTGTCTAACTAGCATCACTTTTCTGTAAACGAAAGCTAACAACTTTGAAATGAAATCGTGACACTTGTAGTATGAACTTAAATGTAAATTAAATTGAATAAGGTATTATAATTTTTATTTTGTTACTTCTCTCATATAGTAGTTGCAATTGTATGTATCATGGGGATGACTAAAATATTATAGAGCTTAAGTGGCCATTTCCAAGAACAATATAAAAGGAATAGTATAAACGACTACGTAATTAGAACCATACAAATTTAAACTGGAACAGAATTCATCACTAAATGATTTGTAAAACGCATAAACTGTATGTTAGGAGTTGAACGTGAAATATTTAAATTGCCTTGGGATAAGAAATCATCTATTTTTATAGTCAGATAGTAACTTACAGAATTTTCATGGAAAAACGCATTCCAATAAGTGTTCAGTTTATACAAGAAGATAAATTACATTTCTCCGTTAATGATAACTCCGAAAATTATTAACTGTAAAAGTCTATTAACTAATTAGGGTAAAACAGAATAATGACGATTACATTAAAGATCTAATATTTTAATGTCTATTGCTAAGAATTTTTATTCATTGTCTCATTTGTATTACAGGGACAAACAAGTAATGTTCATTTTTTGGAGAATATAAAATTAGCCATTAGCCAACAAGAGTTGGCCAAACTCGGTTTATGTTACACTTTGGCTAGTGTGCCTATCCTAGCTTGGTGTGTGCTTATTAAGCAACACCAAAGGTTCAGGTAGATATACGCATATGATTTTGTAAATGAATTAATTTTAAATGTTTAGTAAACGTAACTATAGATGACAAGTCTGTATCAAGTAGATTTATGAATCATAGAAAGGTGATTGATACTTCCATTGTTTTTTTTACTTACCTTATCATTTCATAATTTTAAATTTTTTACTCATGGAGTGACACCACCGCGTGCCTCTCCTCTCAAATAACCCTGATATTGTCACCATATTTACTTGTGTCAGTTGTAAATTTCAATAAAATTAAAAAAATACAAAATAGGAGCGGGATGCTTCTCTTCCTGTTAGCGGTATGATCATTCATCTTTGTTTGTTGAATTGTTTTAAACCGCTATTGAAATTTACAACTGCAGCAGCAATTGCTATTGCATTAGTTGAGTAACGCGTAACATGCAAGGAGAAAGCATCCATTGGAGGCTCTCCATTAATTCAAATGTACAATTGAAAAGATGTTGTAGACTCAGGGAATGTGTGTTAACAGATATATCCTACCTAAGGTTTCGAGCGAAATCATTCATTGAATTTCAGCAAGAAATCCAGATTCTTTGAAAAAAGTCAAACCAAATTTCAGACGGCCAATTTTCTCTTGCCTGAAACCAACGGAAAAACAGCCGTCCAGTAAGAGAAAATTGTCGAGTGTTCCACTGCAAATTTATTAAACCTTAAGTTATATTGTAATATGACTTAGACTCTCATTTGTTTCATCAAAAGTTCTTTCCCACATTATTTTAGAAAATTATGCTTTCTCATCGTGCAAAACTAACTTTAAGAAAATTGTATTATAGATATATGTGGCTGGATCTCAGACGAAGATACAGAAACGAACTTGGCTCCGGTAGATATTACCTTTCTCGTCCATGTAGAGAATTAGAGTTATCGCCCAGTGTAATTCCATCAACTACATTGTCTTTGAGAAGGACAAAAAGCGATCATGACATTAAAATTTCCTCAAAACGTATGTTGCCTTTATTATATCAGTCTAAATCTATTTGAAATAAAATTATTGAAAATGAGTACGGAATTTTACTTGACATAATTTTAAAACAAAATTAATTTTAACCTGTGAAATTGGGCGCCTAACTTTTGCTTTCTCCTACTAAATGCAAGAAGTATGACAATCTCGGCAAATATACTTTGAGGCCCTCTGAGTTATAAATAAAAACTGCGTTTTAGCAAATTCAGCAGAGCTCAAAAAGGAATAACTAGACGAAAGTGCCTTTTCAGTGAATTCTTCTGTTTAAGCTCTAACCATTAAATAAAGAAAAAGGAGAATTAAATAAACACAATTCGGAAGTTAAATGAAATAGTTGGACGAAAAGTGCGAATCTCTTTTTTTTTTAAGTCGAACTATCGTCTAACACTAATAGCGATGAGGAAGTCGTTATATGAGCGTAAAATATTGATTCCACCTAACTAAAATCAGTTAAAGTACAATTTTATTTTTAGTAAGAACCTACGATAAACGTTGTGTGAAAATGACGCCAAAAGTCGAAGAATATATTTATTATAGTCTGAAATAATAAAATCGTAACTTTTTTAAAATTATTTTATTAAAAAGAAAACAATAAAGTATTTTCTATAATTACAAATTCTAATACATTTTGTAGGAAGAAAGGCTCATAACTGTTAATCATTACCAAAGCTTTTCTTTTTTATTTTTTTTTTTCTTATTTTAAATGCTTCAATATTTTCTCCCTTTCTTAAAATACGAGTACTTTGCAATGAATCTCCCATTTTCAAATTAAAATTAGCGATTTTTCTTTAATTTGAAAATTTTGTTTATAAAGTGATTTAGACAAACTGACTAGAATTTTTTACTTTATAAGATTATATAAGATAGTTATCCTGGATTTGTTCGAATTTTAATCACTTTTCCTCATAGATAAAAAACAAAATAGCGCACTAGATAATCAAAAAGAAAAGTAAATAACCATTGTGTATTCATTTCCATGCATATTAACGGTATGTAATTAGTTTTTAAAATGTTAAAAAAGCTATTTTTCTTTTACTGATTACGTTAATTTTTTCTGATAAATTATCATTTTATTTTGTAATAAAAACTCTATCGTTGCCTTTTTTTAAAAAAATACTATCTCACTAGATTTTAACTAACTGCATTTTTTTTTAAATAAGTATGCAGAGTATAATTTTTACACATTTATTATTATTATTTATTTCTTTAAAAACAATTAACGATTGGGATTTTTGAATTTCGAGTTTTTGAACAAAGCTGGAGTGCACCTGATGAAAATGCTATTGTGTAAAAATTTGTTGCAGTTTAACAAAGTTAATTTACCTAATATCATTTTAAAATGCTTTAACTTTATATCTGTATCCATTATTTACATCAGAATATTTAGGAAAATCAATGATATCATATCAGAAAATTCATTGAAACAATAAACAGAGTTAAAGTTGTTTTTTTTTTAATTGAATTTATTTTATAAATTTTAAAATTTTAAATGCATTACAAAAAGCATAATTTTTTTTTTTTAAAAAAAAATCTTCTTTATCTGTCATTTTGCTATTTATTAGAAATCTTTAATTGTGAAATAAAGCAAGTCCAGTTTAGAAATTATTAATACTTGTAAACCATTTTTGATAGAAATACGTTGATAACATTAATAACATTTAGTAGCTCTAATATACATATTTGTTTTTAAAAAAGAGCAAAATTTCTCTTGGATGCGAAAAAAATTAGAGGAAAATTGAGAAACAACTTTCTTCCAGAGCTAATTCTCAAACATAGAACGTTTGCTGTTTATAAGAATTATTGGAAGTAAAAGAATAAAAGGCTCTTCAATAGAGGTAAAATCTGAATTTAATTTTTAACTAATAATGTCTTTTTTTAAACAAATATTGTAACAAAATAATGCAAATAGAATTTATAATAATACAAAGCAATGTTCACTACTACTTTTTTGAGTAAACATTCGAAAAAGTTAGAATTCTAAAATAGATTACTCTCTCGTGAACACTTAAAGCGTTTATAACATTATTTTGAGACTTTTTTATACTAAATTATTCATCTAATACTAGAGTTTCCAACAACCAACTTAAGACCTAAGTAGAAGTCCAACGTATTCTCAATACTGGACTTATTATTTTTTTCTGTTTTCTAAGGGTGAATACTTTCCATCAAGATGATAACACTTTAATAATAAGATATAATTTTTTTTAATTATGAGAGTTCTAAATTTATTTTTTAGATTAATGCCTTTTAAACAATAACCTCGTCTATAGAATAATGAGAGGACATCCTGGTACTTCTCAAAATATCTACCTTTTTTTTTTACAGCACATTTAAATTCTTTACCTCGTAATGAACACTGTAATGTCTTCGTATCAAGTAAAATAACCGCTTATATAAGGTTTCATAAAAATTATTTGAAGTTCATTAAAATAAGTTAAATTTAATTAAAACTGAATTAGATCACTGAGGTACAATCCATGGGTTGTACTGATGTGTGGGCGGTGGAAATTGTGGATGTTGTGGAGGAGGTTGATAAACTTGATGCTGTTGATGTAGATACTGCACGGCTGTAGGGGTTCCTGGTGTGGGTGTGTGTGGAGGCGGAGGAGGCGGTTGATAAACCTGTTGCCATACTCCGTCTTGTTGTTGTTGTTGCTGCTGCTGCTTAGCAGATTGTTGCTGTTGTTGTTGCTGTTGTATGTAGTTCAGATAAGTTGAAGGTTTATCGGCCGCTTTGTTCACCGCTCGTAACTGGGCTTGATCACCAGGAGACGAGACACTATTATTGATTGCCTCTAGATCTGTAAATTTAGATGATTATCTGCTATGCAAAAAAGTAGATATAACAATTTTTTGTAAAGCTAATATTTTCATTTTAGTGATCTAAGAAGTTGATATTTTGTGGGTAAAACTATTTTTTTACAAATTGCTTACTTTTTGGTCAATACATGTTATCCTTTAATTCTTGGATTCCTAGTATGTTCGATATAACTGATGCGCGCCCTCATCTGTAATATAATATAATATGTAGCAATAGGCCTTATCAACGGAAGCTATTGCAGTTACCTGATGTAACTATGACTGTGTTAACACGGATTATATACCTTCCTCGAAACATACCTCCTCTCTCTTCTACAAGAAGCATACCTCATATCAGAACCACAAATGAGAGTTTGTATCCGAGCCGAAAAGTTTGGCACACAAAGAATGACAGTGCTAATGTCGAAACACAACAAATCAAGAGTTCTTTTTTTTTTAATTTCTCTTTTAACGTTCCAAGTTTTTAAATTGTTTATCTGATCGAGAATATAAAAATCCAACAAAAAAATAGTGAAGTTTTTTAATCATATTCTGTATAAGATATGACAATAGCTATGCTTTTTTTCTTTACATAATTCTACTATTTAACTACTTATTTTCTGAATAAGTAATTTTCTGTACTTAAAATATGAAAATTAAAAAACATCACTTTTAAATTTAAGAGGAACTTTATCTCTAACCACAAAGTTAGGAGTCTTTTTACGAAGTGGAAAGTACATGCTAACTAAAAGAAATCTCGCAAGATCCATGCTGATAATAGATACAGTTGCATGAGAAAAGAGAAAGCAGATGATACAATAGTTGTTGCCCTTTGAAGTTCAAGCTATTATAATAGTACAATAAGTAGAAATTTTATTATCAAAATTAGAAGTTATACAGGATGTTGCTAAACAGAACCACACGCTTTCCAAATATTTCTAGTTTCGTTATTTTTTTAATGTTAAAGAAATTTATTAACAACAAAATAATCTGTACACATCCGGTAGCTATTCTCAAACTATAGCAACGCACTTGCTAACATATTTCGAAGCAGAGCTGCAATTTCCTCTAGGCTAATGGCTGAGATCTGTTTGTGTGTCGGGAGAGTTTTCTAAAATGTTAACTAACGTTAAGATCAGATATTAGAAAACAGGTTACCGTAGTAAGTTCAGGGCGCATTTTTTTTTTATTTTGATGTGCTACCTTACTTCGTTCTCAACTTCAAAGGTCAAGAAGGTAGGTGATTCCAACAAGATAGTGCCTGAGGATTCGAGCCCTTTGATGTAATCTTCCATAAGTAAATAATCAATGCTAAAACTGCATTTACATATTGTTTTAGAGCTATTTTGTGCCAACTCTGGGGGTACACTAGCCTAAATCAGTTTTACTATTTGGTCCTAGCAAATTATTTCTTCTAAATGTACAGAAACAAAAACATTTCAATATTCTACAGCAAGCGAGAAAACAATAATTAGTGCGATAAAGCAAGATTTTTGCTACTAAATGCACTGAATAGTCAGTTAATTTAGATAATGCCAGTTCTACAGCAAGAGAATTTTGTATACCAGATTAGTTCTGTAAATCAATATTTCCAGAATTCCTTTTCTATTCACTTATGAGAGCCGTGCAGAACATAGACTTTTTGATTGAGGTCATTTTTGTAACTAACGTCCTTTGTTAATCAAACACAACATTCTCTTCGAATTCACATAGAACACGCAAAGTTCATACTCTGCCCTCTCCCAGAATGACAGATTACAATATAACAAAAGACAAATTAACGTTTTTTTTTGGAACGAAAAGCTCACAGATTTTTCGAATAGGACATAAGTGCAGGGTCACTCACAGCATTCTAGAAAATTATAAAGATTTTGTTAACATTTAACATTTTGTTGGTGAACACCAAACGAGTGGGATAGTTTTTACGCAATTCATAATTCAACGAAAGTTTAGGAATTTTGTATTAATTTTAGTTTCAGAATTCGTTATTGTTTTCGTTATGTACGCGGTAGACAAATCTAAAGATAAGAAAACAATTTTTTTTTGTCTAACCCTTCTTTCATAGATTTAGTAAAAATTAAATGAAAACAAAAAGCTCATTCACTTTACATTTGGTTAGCATAAAAATTAAAACTAAATATTCAAAACTCATACTTAAATATCTATTGGTTAACAAGAGATCAGCACGTTGGTTTCGTTGGAGTCTACCTGCCGTTACCCCAGCAACACTCCATAAATAATCATTGGCTACAAATAATAACAGGTAATTAGAATAAATAGCCTTCAAACTTTTCGTGTTTATAAAACTTAATAGAAGAGTGCACTAAAACAGGAGTCTTCAGGCGCCAATGACCTCGAGATATTGACGCGACTTGATTTAAAAAACAAAACATAAAGCTTATTTCTTAAATTTTTGTATTCGCGAAATATTCGTCTAGTTTCGAAATTATAAGTAGTGGGTGAAGAAAACTAAAATGAATAAATAAAAACCTGACCCAGATACATCTAAGTTAAAACCATATATGTATTTTTTAATGAAATTTGAGAAATACTTTTAAAATGCAGACAGAAATATTGTAATGGCAATTAATTAAGCAATTTTTATGCTCAATCTCCTTGATTCCAGATCGCATTTGGCTCACGAAACAATTAACTTATTTTTAATTAAAATATATCATAGCTTGTATATTTTTTCTGTTTTATTTAAATGAACTCACTGTGATAAGATCTGGCCCTCTTAACTTGATCCTGTTGAAGTTTCTCTACCAAATCTGTTAAAAAAAATAATTCTTAACAAAAAGTAAAGTAAATGAAATGAATAAAGCAAAAAAAATAAATAAAAGATAAAATAAAAGTAATTTAATGCCTATTATTTGTTATTTTGTGCAATGGAATTACTTCCAATTACAGATTGGTATCATGAGATAGCAAAACATTATAGTGGCAGAAGGTAGACAATTCCGCTAGTAAGAGAACGATCTCGGTTTCCAATCTAACAACCAGCTCCTACCCACTAATCAATAAGTGAGGCAGGGAGCTCTAGCAATATTGAGGAAGATTAAGACTGGACAAAACACAAGATCATTCTAGTTCGACCATCTTCGCGTTTATTTTTTTCGCCAAGACAACTTTCAAAAGTAATGGTGCTTGATTTTGTTTTTCTCAGACCAGGATTTCCCTACACTAAAAGGATTGGCTTTATCCAAACAAAACTTCTCAGATGCTATCGATAATTCTTTCCCTTTAAATGCCTACGTGTAACTGCATGTAATGCATCTTCTGGCCATTGCGAAACTTCAATGCTCTATTCCAGACGTAGTCTGAATATTTTGTTGAATCGAACTTCCCAGTACATAAGAATACATCGTCTATAATTATTATAATATTGTCCCAACTGAAATAATTTTTTACTGAGGATAACTTAGATAATCAGTGACAGTTACAAGCCTGTAACATTATGTCTCCTGAGCGTTGCATTCTTTTGGCATGTAGATTATAATTTTGTTTCCTTAATAAGCGAAGCTATGGAATGTTACCTACTATCTAATTTCTTTTTTTTCCTCGTACAACATTCTGTTAACACACTTTACTATAAATTTTAATAATCAAATAGAATAAAATCCAAATTAAGCCCAGGAACGAAACCCACGCAAAGTACCCAGCTAGCGAGAGGTGTATGATTAAAAAATAAATACCACAAATTACAAATCTCTAGCACAACGTTGCATTGTATCATCTACTTTCTAAACAATGTAGAAGTACTTTTTTTTTATAACATCTTAATTATGATGTTCTGGTTTAATTTTGGTCAATTCACGGTTTTAAATGATACCCTCACAGCAAGATGCCTAATTGATAATGAGATTATCAATTGGCAAAAATGAGCGCAGATTATCAAGCAATCGTAAAGCTCACATCACTATTAAGAAAACATGATAGTAAGCGAATCAATGGTTCGCTGTTAAATGTAAAATAAATAGAATAAAGCAATTCGACAGACAACTGCCAAACCAGTTTTAATTCAATATTAAACAAAAATTATAAATTTATAGCATGTTTAAAGCTATTCGAAGCAGTTAATTTTGTACACTTGTAGCAGCAATAGTAAATTACTGCTTCTAAACCACACAGACTTGCAACAATATTATACTTGCGCTGATTTTCGTTCGTTGTAGGACGCATATTTATTGTATCCCTCACAGGATTTGGATTTTCATCCTTCACCAAAAGTAAATTAATCAGTTTGGTGCACAGAAATAGATTTCTGAGATGCAATGTAGATGCACACAACAACGGATAAAATCAGCGGTATTATCCACCACTGCGGATCTAACTACATTTTCAATACTATAATAAGTACTAATAATATAAAAAGCGCAATTCTATTTCAAGTACTAAAAATATATGTAGTAAAATGGGCAACCACAAACAACAAATATTTTAATTGAGACTTTGCCCGACTTAGATAATTTTTAATCTTGCTTGACCAATTTCAGGTTAAAACTTGTAGTTTATTTCTTTAACCAGATAAAGCCACTTTGTCTGGTTCTAGGTTCTTGTTATCACTTTCATGACAACGCGCAGTGTAGCAAAATGCATGATTACCATGTTGGATTATTCCAGATAAAATAATCCTTCCACAAACCTAAATCTGGATGATGGTCAGAAGTCTCTCGATTTTTCATTTTTGAACGCACACTTTTTTTGTTATTTTCACATCAATTAAATACTTTATTGGTTTATAAAACACAGAATCAGCTCATTTCCCAACTAACCGTATCTATAATTAGTAATCTAGATTTCCGATACCCATCTAGCTCGCCCACAAAGGTGAGTGCTACGACGCCTGATTATTAATGGAAGTTAGAGATACATGTCATGTAAAATGGCCGACTAATGAATGAAATTTCTTCCAGGCTTTTAGAACTTACAGTACCAGCTTTGAGGTGAAGTCATAAGAATTTAGTATTTCAGTTCAGTGTAACTATCCGAGCAGATAAAATTCCGTTCTGAAGCTGGGTTTTATATCGACAACGAAGGTAATTAGTCAGTGACAATTATTAGTTTTAGTAAGACCAATTTTTCCGAAAAAAAAATCTATATATATATATATATACGAAATGATGTCCGGATATTGAGTAGTCGAACAAAGTCTCAGTAATAGTCCTTCATTTCGGACCAAACCTTCATTTATAAATTCTGATATTAGTTAAACGCTTACAAAAACCTATAAACTGTATCTGGTTCCTTACATCCTGGTATAAATTCTAAATCATTTCTGTATTAAACTTTGTTACAATAAAATTATATCTAATATAGTTTTTTTTTTATAAAAAAAAAAAAATATTAATTTATATAAGGTTATTTGTCTGATAGTTCAACATGATATACACACCACCTTCAAATAATTTTCGATTACTACACTATTGGCATAAAATATTAAGATCTATGTGCATGTTCACATATACTGACCTCGCATTCCCTGCAAATCGTTCGCAGATTCACGCTGTTGTCTCCATTCATCTACAAATAACAACATAATTCACAATCAACGAAACCATTAACTAGAATATTATTCAATAATAGGTAAATGTTGCTATATTGCGCTCCATATGTTGAAGATCCGTAGCAAAATTAAACAAAGAATACAAACAAACAAAACTAAACGATGCTTTTGATGCATTTTTTGTTTTTCTGGAGATAATCTTCCCTTCTTCTGTTGATACAGTTTCCTGATTTTTTTTTTCAAGTAATTTTATTAATCAAAATAGTTTTAATCATAAATGTCTGAAATAAAAAGTCTTTCCATTAAATTTGAAATGAAGAATGTTGAACTGTCAACTGCAGATTATTGTTAAGCTGAAAAGTAACATTAGTTTCTTGATTTGCATAACTTCTTTCTGCCGTCTGGTAAAGCACAACTATATTATGGAGGTAGATGTTGCTGTAATAATTCCTTAAATTCATCTGAAAAATATATAATTAACGATTGCGGCCTTAATAATCCCATTAAAAATCTGCTCTGCAGCTAATTGCAATTGTGAATGAAAAAAGAATATTTTTAGACTAAAAATGCATTTGTAAAAAAAGACATATTTTCAAATTATAAGTATAACTGATTTACTTTCTACATCTCCATCTTACATTAATTTCTGCGTCGATCAAGATTGTTCAAAAGAGGAGGTTACGTCAGTTTCTTTGGCCTAACGAAATTCTATAGGTCTGCTCTTCATACTTTTGTGGGAAACAGATCCAACGCTGTAAAGTAAGCTGCTATTTTCTAGAAGAATTAAAACTAGTACTTTTCTTGTCTTTTTCCCGGAATTGCGTTCTTTTTAGCTTGTAACTATAAGAGTAAAAGAATTAAAAAAAATCAATAAACAAATATAAGTGATTAATTTGCTTCTTTGGTAAAGGCGAAGTCCCTCTGCATATTATTTTAAAGATGAATTGCTAAAAAAATTTATAAAATAGTATATTAACATACATTAAAAAAGTTTTCTCTTCTTAATTCTCGGTCAAAACCAAGTGGTATTTTGCTCCTTTGCTAGAAAAAATTGTAAAGGTTAAAAATATACTCCATCCAACTGTAGTTTCTAAATGAATTATTTACACAAAATCGATTAATGTAATAATTAAAAAAAACAATCAAATTGATAGAGAATAATAATCCAACAATTGGGTTATTCCAGGATGTAAGGAGTTTTCATGCTGTGAAATTCACAATTATAACCAATAATTATATAATTTTCAAGACATTATTTGGATGTTTGTGGATACCATTTTAATTATAGAAATTGAGAATTAAACGAAAAGTTCAAAAGAGTTTGATTAAAATATATGCGTAAACTTTCTATAATTAGAAAAAAAAATACACCTTTTAAAAAATTATTGCAACAATCAAAAACAAACATTGAGAATGTTTGCACTCTATTTTAAACTACTTCTTTTTCCCATTCAAACAAAAACAGCCACTGACAAAAGCAAAAATGAAAAAAGTTAAAAGAAAGATTAAATAAAACAAAATTAAGTAGAATAACAAGTATCTAAAACGTTCTTTAAGAAAGAAAAGTATTTAGAATCTTGACTCGTAGAATGAAATAAATATCAAGAAGTGGCTTGTAAAGCCAGCAATCAAGTAAAAAAATTAACACGCACTTGTGATAATGCAGTTTTAGAATATTTACAGCTTAAAATGTAGATTTTTAACACAGAATTCAATAAAAAAATAAATAAATAAATAAATAAAAACACCTATGATGACACTCAATACTAAAGAATGAATATAGTTCGGCCATTACGCATCACCTGTAAAATTATGTTCTAAGCAAAACAAAATAAAAATAAAAACTAGTTTAATGCCGATATACCACATTCGGTGGCGATCCATTTCTGTTCATCGGAAGTTTTCTCAAAGGCTTAACCATGCGAAGTAGCCACTGAAATTCTTAATAGTTAAACACTGAAGTTGTGGTCAGTCAACTGAAGTATTTTTTACGAAAGAAAGCAAAACTTAAAATTAATAAATAGTTGGCAAGCAAAAAACACTGATACAAATAAGTGCATGCTTATTATAATTGACGGCCCTTAAGCTTCGCAGATACAACTAAAAATGCATTTTTTTTACGTCGATTAAACGCCAATTGAAGGAAACAATGCTGTATATTTAATTAGTAGCCACAATCAAACTATTTAACAATAACTGCACAGTTAAACTGATCTAAGCGAAAACTAGCAAGGTGGGGATTAACAGTAATATAACATACAACTCGAAATAGTTTTGAAGCAGATAAACCACGGAATTCGGCAGAAAATATCATCAAAATATGAAGTATATTTAAATTGTTTGTTTCTTTCAATTCATTTTCAATTTTAATTTTTAATATTTCATTTTATTTATTTAATTGATAGCCGATGTTGGACGCAATCTCATTCATCAGTTGCCTACAAATTTGAACATGTATCAATTGCCGATTGCAACCTTAGGAAATTGAAACCCCCAAAGCTCTTTAATGTATAAAACATTTCGTTATCGTAATGTTACTTAATCAATTTTCTACATTTGTCCAGTCTAAGATCTCTGACTGCCGATCACAAACAAGTTTCAAACCTGCTAGCGTTTAATTGCATTATCTGGCTATAGTTCTCTAACTATCTCTATAATTTGAAGATATTTGAAACTATCATCCCGTCACTCAGGTTTTGAACAATCACAAACCAGTCAGATACCTTTTGGAGATCTTCGAAATACCTAAGGTGATATAAGGCAATCAAAGTGGCAGCGTCAATCGTCACCTGAATATAACCTGAAGGATGTAACCATTGCAAACAGTACTCCTTCGTAACATAACAGAGAGCCGCAGGCAGATTCTGGCTCGTCACACATACTCACTAACGTTTACATACTGCACTTTATAGAAACTGCATTACATTACAAAAATTATTTACCTTTGTAGAATAAACAAAAAAAGATTTTGTTTTTTAGGTAATTTGCACAGTTAATTGCAATTTGTCGCTGCCATTCCATTAAGGACTAATGATTAATTAATTATTAAGCGCCAATAGTTCAGTAATTTTGCCAATTTTTACTTTTTTCTTAAGTTTGGTACTTTAAATGCCTTACAATTTTCTGTTAGTTTGTTCGTTATTATTACATTTCTATTAATACATTGTTTGAACTCTGTTCAACAAGATCTTTCTTCCCTCGCTGAATTGATCTTTATCGAACTAAAACTGGTAGACACTTGATTCATATATTAGTCGTTAGAACGAAAGCTAGCTCTCAATTAAATTCTTGTTTCAGATTCAAAACCGAGATGATGAAAGTTCCACTAAAGAGGTACGAGACATGATGTACGATTGGTACGATCTTAATTCCAAGATTAGGCAATGGACCCAAATAAGTTTTAATAAAGAAAGATACCAAAAAATGTTTTAAAACGTAAGTAAAAGGAATCTGGTACTATTAAAATATCGGCTTCAAAGTTGAACAATGTTGTTAACTATGAGTAAAAAAAAACAAAAAAAAAAACGGTCGAATTTTACCTTGTTGCACTGTCTTACTCCCGTCAGCGGATGCTTGAACTTGTGAGTGTTCTTGGCCTTGTTGTGATTGCTGTTGCGACTGTTGTTGCTGCTGAGTTTGTTGTTGTTGCTGTGCTTGTTGTTGTGACTGTTGTTGTTGAGTAACTTGCTGCTGAGCCTGTTGCTGATTCTGTTGTTGTAATCTCTGCTCCATTCTGAAACATGCTTTTAAGTTAAAAGTGCTTTTCTGGCTTCATCTCTAGGCCTTAGTCTTCGTCCCAGAGTTGTAGTGCTGCATACGATAGAATTCCTTTTAATCCTTAACAAAATTATTAAGTTCTTGCTGAAAAGTTATTGATAAATCAAAACGAAGTTAGATAAATAAATAAGAAAAAATCAAATTAAAACGACAAACAGTTTGTACATATATGAACATTAAAGCGACGAAAAATGAAGCGCATGCATAAAAAAATTTAAGTTAACATAAAGCAATATAAAACATAAAAAGGTTAGTCCCCCCCCGGAAATAATCAGAAGATTCTTTACATCTGCTGCCGATCTGGGCACATTCCGTTATATACGTACTTGGTTATTAGATTATCAATCTACTGCTAAATATTTATTGATCCTCCATCATCCTTCCTGACAGACTTAAATTGCAATAATTAAGTTCCAATGTCAGTCACACAAGTTCTTGACGAAAAAACGCAGTACGAAAAACAATCAATGTTTTCAGGAAGTAGAGCTATTAGTAAGAAAATTCAATAAAGAAAGCACATGTCGCAGACACAAATCAAAATAAAGAATAACGTTTAGAATGTGTCATCGCCGGAAAATATTTCTCCTGTGAAATACAAAACTGAGAATATTTCTACTGTATGAAATAAATCATTAGTAGATCCATTGTTTAAAAATGATTCAAAAAAGAAATGGCTTAAAAGCCGGTGTCACCTTTTAACAATTCATCACCTCAAAACCATAATGCTTCCTTAAAAATCTATATTCTCAAATTCCTTTTTTTCATCGAAAATAGAAATTCATTTTTAGATTAGTTTGATACGGTTCTATCAATACGTAGAAATCATAATATTAAACATAACTGTAATATCAGCAATGAAATCGTAAAAGGAAACAAACAGAAAGATTCTCCATAACAATTAATTCAAAACGAAAACATGAGTACTCGTGTTTACTCGTTGTTTTGGGTATATGCATTACGGCAATAAAGGCTATAAAAATGAAAAGATGGTAGATATCGTTGAATGGACGTTTCCCAACAGTAAAAACTGAATAAATGCAGCAGCAGTTAACATTCAAAAAAGAAACAACTTAATAAATATGATATCGTAAGAATATCGATTTAAACTAGTTCCTGACAATCTAGACAACATATATACATATATATTTATATACAAATACCTGCAAAATAATTTAATTAAATTCAAAATTATAAATTAAACTCAGTAAGCAAGAAAGAAGGAACAAAGTAAAATAAATCTTTCATTACTTTTAATATTGATATATTGCTTAAAAACTAGGATATTGATTAGACTTACCCAACTCCTTTCCGCAGGCTGTGCGAATTTGTATGAGAGAGATTGGCATGATGTGGAGGTGGTGGAGCACTCTGAAAGTAAAACAAAAACAATATACGTCATTGACGCCTCTGTGAAGGTTAAGCCAGACAGGACATTTGAACACCCATGGCACTAAACATTATGGGAGGCGTATCTCATACGGCATTAAGAACCCCTTGCGAACACTATGCTGTGATCAGTTGTTAGCACTGTTTCATTCTATTTAATGCCCGCTAATTATTTCTAGAAATGATTTTTGTCATTGTGAAATAATAATTTTACAGGAAAAGGGAAATATCTCTTTAATTTAAGAGCAAGTTGGTCGTCCCAACTTAAGATAACAGTAGGATATATTCACCTGGAATTGATTCTGTTCTCCTTCATATCTCCTCTTTTGTCCTTGTTGTGGAGCAGGTTGGACAGTAGATTGCACTGATACTGTTGGCTGATGTTGATTAGTTGAAGCTTGTTGTGTTGTCTGCGCCTGTGCAGTGAGTTGTGTCAGTTGGGGTAGTGACTGTAGAGGTTGTACACAAATTTATAATTAATATTTGTACAGACTCGCATACTTTTTTTTATAATCAACTAATGCTTAGGATAAACTGCCAGAAAATATATTTAAGCTGCATAGATCGCTGCATTGCTAATAGCTGATTAGCAATAGAAATCGCTATATTCTAAACTCACTTCTCTCCAATTAATTTATCGTTTTCATAATATCATTACGAGGCTGTCGTGGATGATAGGTCACTCATGGAATTTATTTCAGTATCAAAAGAGAGTGTGATACATTTTGTAACTTTAACAAACCTGAGACAAAGCCTGATGAGACGAGAGAAGACCGGCTGCAGCAGCTGACGAGGATGTCACTTGTGTTTGCGCTGCTAACAGTTGTTGCTGCTGTTGCGTCAAACCAACACTCTGCAACTTAAAATTCAAATTTTATGTTATTATACGAAAAGTATTGAAAGTTTTAGGGCAGACAATCAATCAGCTTAATTTATTATACTAGGTATGATCCCAATCTTACGCACAAAAATTATTTTGAAATTAATGTGAAAGCGGGATTCCAAAAGGTTTTATGTAAGCTTTCAAAAGAACATTCAAACAAGTATCCATAATTGCTGTAACCCTAACTCATCATATTGTGGTGCTACTTCCAATGTTTTTCTGACGCAGCTATTGCTAAAGGTTAGTTTTTAATAAAGTTAAATATAGTCCTTGTAATGTTGAAATTCTGACTTCTACATTTATATAAATATGTATAACAAATGAACAAAAAAGTAAGGTACAGATAGCATTTATTTGTATCTTACGCTTTTTTTTAGCAAGTATGTACTCAATAGAAACATTTCACGGTAGATAATAGTATTCGTTTATTTTAATAGTGTGATGTAAATAATGTTTGCAAGCAATAAGTGCAGATGGTGTATGTATATACAACCTAAAATCATTCGTTCGAATGCAAGGTTTGTTTGTATAAATGCAAGAAATTATACGTTCATTATGCTCCTACCGATAGATATTTCTTAATTTTTCGTTTGTTTTGGGTTTAAATAGTTTAATTATATAAGTCGAGTACTGATTAAAAATATTCATTAAAATAAAGAAAAATTATTTTAATGTTCAAGGATCTCAGTGCTTAAACACAATTACTTTCTGTAAAA
Organism: Rhodnius prolixus; assembly: GCF_049639745.1. Taxonomy (NCBI): domain Eukaryota; kingdom Metazoa; phylum Arthropoda; class Insecta; order Hemiptera; family Reduviidae; genus Rhodnius; species Rhodnius prolixus. The sequence continues at coordinate 2,502,581 of NW_027411583.1, read as the reverse complement.
AGATAAATATTTTAGGGAAAAAATGTGAAGTTCGAAAACCCTTGATTTGTTAAGGATGATTTTTTTAAACAGCCAGGTGATTATACTTTAGGATAATGATTACGTTTTAGCCCATTACAGAATTTAAATAACGTTTTGTAAAGCAATGAACGGCAAAAGATAGGAACTTTAGTATGGTGATTTTATTAGAGCTAAAAAAACGAAAATTATTAAACCGGATGCATTAGCAATTAAAGGGTTACCAACCTCAATTAATCCATGCAAAACAAACTAATAAAATAAAAACCATAACAATACGCATACTTAAAAAGCGGATCAAGTGGATCAAAAGCAATGAGAAAAAAAAAAACGTCCAAGAATGCTGACAAACATCTTTTTTATGTGGGATATCGGGTCAAAAGAATCGGGCAAGAAATGGCAAAAATGACTTTACAAGGCCGGATTGAATACCTACCTGCTGCTGTGCGACTTGTTGCGCTATAATTAGCTGTTGCTGTTGGGCGGCTGCAGCAGCTGCATGATGCAGATGGTGTGGTGAGTTAGTTGCTGCAGCAGCAGTACCAAATTGCAATGCTGCAGCCGCTGCCCCTGGAAGTTGGGTCAATAGTTGTTGTTGCACAGGCATCAGGACCTGCTGGTGGCCGAGCAGGGCTCCAGCTGCACCCGCCACTGAACCACCCAACTGCACCTGCACCGGGTCCTTTTCCATTAGAAGTTTTTTTTTTTTGTTTAAATTATTCGGAAGTAAAATGAGAATAAGGCATGGAAGAAGTAACAATAGAGCAAGCTCTAACAAGGACAATAGCGTAAAATTGAATTGTTTGAAGCTATTTTTAAAACTGTTCAGCGTCAGAAAATAAACATGTGATTCACTCAGGAGTAAATACAAAAAAAATATGCTGAGACCATATAAGCACACTTGGAACAAAGGGCGGATAATTTCTTCACTCTAAGGAAGAGTAATTCAGATAATTCAATCTGAATGATCAAACAACATTACCCCTGAATATTGGTTCCTATATTGGTTTCTCTTTTAGGAGGTAATTTAGATGTTATTTGATTTAAAGATACATACATTTTGTATTAAAGATACATTTAATAAACAAAGTGCTCTTCTTGTTATACATGTTTATAGATAATAGTGCTTGGCAAAATCCAAGTCTAGCAAGCTTAGACTTCTTCGTTTCAAGAGGAAAGTTAAAAAAGAAATCCATGGAATCATTAAGAATGAAGACTAACGGAGATGAAAGCTAAAGATGAATTTAAAAACCTATTTTAGTTTCGTCAAGTGGAACCAGACATTTTGCAAGAACGAACCTGAATGGCATAAATGTACGTCCCATAATGAGATGGGTTAGCTGGACATAAAATGGTTCTCTTGGTGTCTGTAACTGGATAGCAACAGCAATAAATATGGAGTAGAAGAGGCTAGAATTCGCGAAGGTGTGATAGACAGAATATTATGTATGTCTCAAGTATATATTGGTAAACATTTATTTGCAGCTTGGAAATGGACAGAAATTTTCACATGAGTTTGTAAGATAAACCTAACATTTCCTTTTTTTTTTCTTGAGTGTAAAGCTACCTTTTTTACTCAAAATGTAACTTGTTTAAATAATTTATTACAAGATATAACATGATTTCGACTGACTTGCTATACGCATTGTGCATTAATTAAATAGACCAACCACAAAGATTAATACATTTTGAAGAGAACACTTAGTTTCAGTTAAAGTGACGATAACTTCAAATTTTTAAAGTTAAATAATTCCGTCTAAAGCGTATGGTCTCCACTCTTTCAGGTTTAATCCACTGTAAATTATTAGGTCTATTTTGTTTATTTAGGATATATCGTGATTGCTTGACCAAGAGAAAAAGGTTTTATCACGTAATTATTTTGTAAAAACCTTTCTATAAAGTGCCAAAACTATAGATACCATACTTGGAAACGTTAAAAAAAAAAATCATCAAACATCTTTTATTTTCGAATGAAGTTGAGGAACTTTACTTTCCTCCTCTATCATGGAAAATTACTGCAATCTAAACTTTAAAGTGGATTTTTAGTAAAGACGCGTAAAAAAGAGGGATAGTTTCTAAAAAATGATTACTTATAATTAAACCAACCACGTTTTGAACTATTTGAACCGCATTAAATTTTAAATTATGTCTGAAGATATACTTAGTGACGATTTATTCTTGAATTTCTATCTATAAGGTAGCTCATGCCTCAGTTTTAGAATCATTAACCATTAACACGCGCGATACAAACATTCTTCTAACCTGTTGCATATGTAACTGCGGTTGAATGTGTTGAATAACATGTTGAATTTGTCCTGTTTGTGGATTTACAATTTGCACAATTTGTGGAATTGCAGCCGTCGCTGTTTGCTGTGGTTGAGTTAGCTGTGGAGGAGCGAGACCTCCTCCCGTGGATACTGGGGATGCTGCCGCGGCTAACATCGGCTGGCTAGCTCTGAGGGCTGCTGCAGTTGCTGCTGCTTGATGATGTAGTGTAGGCCGAAGTCCTGTAGCAGCTCCCGCTTGACCATATTGTACTAACATCACCTGTAATTATTTTCATGGGATAAAATGCACTTTAGGCTATAATTCTCGGCGATCAAGCATATTTCTCAAGACTGACCTGATGTCCTGCAGTGGGGTCAGCGGCTGCGGCAGCTGCTGCAGCTCCGCTCAATACCGGTCTTACAATATTTGGGTATGCTAATACCATCTGGCCGTTACTTGTTTGCATATACTGAAAAAAAGGAAATTATTAAGGAAATTAATTCTGATATACTCGTATTCTGTAATCTGTATGTCATTCAATGTGTGAGTAAGAATTAAATATAAATAATAATTCTGTAATTTTGGAGCTTTCTGTATTTAATTCTAATGTTAATAATGCTATTTTAGAAAATTTTCGTCACTCTTCAAACGGTACACTTTCAAATAAAGATAAATATTTCGAATCGTTATAATTTGTCATGAAAAAATAGTATTAATTTTAAATTGTATTAGGATTTCAGCCGTCAATGATAATTTTAAAATAATTTGTAAAGTTTGGAAAGTAATTTTTTCTAAGACTAAGGCAACAAATTTTAGGCAAAACCCTAGTTATTCCTTGTTTTGGACTTTGCAGCTTTCCAGTGTCAGAAGGTTTGAAACTGTGTGTTCGTTGCAAATTAATAAGTATTGTATATAACATATGTTGTAAAGTGTGGTTCACGATAAACTAGGATATGTGCTAAACCAAGTACTTGCATACATCAACTATTTATGCAAGCGCAATGTGTTTTGAGTGAGTTAAAAAGAGCTTTCCAGGGTAAATGTCGTAAGAACAACCTAAGATCCTAAATGAATGGTCTTCCCTATCTCATATCGGTTGTTAAAAACCAAAAGAAGATAGAACTTTAGTGGAGAATTAAAATTTTATCGTTATAAAAATGCATCACTAACTTGTACTGGATAGGAAGCTTGTATTATATGAGGCTGTTGAGCAAGTAGGGACCCAGGAGGGATTACTTGCTGTTGTTGAGGTATCAGAGCCGCTGGCTGAGGTAACAGAGATCCTTGTTGGCTTACAAAGACCTGTGAATATTTTAGAATTTTAGCAAAGTAGCGAAGCTTGGACAAAATTCCTCAAGATCTCCTATGTTACCTGTCTTGGTTGTTGCACTTGTAATGTGTGCTGAGCATGTGGTGGTGAAGGTCTACCAGCGTCTCCAGCAGGCAACATTCCACCAGCAGCATGTTCTCCACTAGCAGAACCTTGTGGTAAAGGTGTAGCACTGGTACCGCTACTACCAATTAGTACTGCTCCACTTCCGCCAACAGTACTCACTTGAACACTAGTGGCACTACTGTTTCCGTTCTGAGCGTTCGAAGCAACCTGAATTACAATTACATTAATGAAAGCTTAAATTCATTGTAATAACTCTAAATTTTTAAATAATTAATTGCAACATGTCTGTTTTTTTCTTAACTGCACTATGTAAAATTTTTCTTTTTTATATACTTTCTACATTCAGTCAATGCTAACATAAGCTTGTGAAAATTACTAGGCGATTTTAAAAATTGTTGAGCTGAATCAAGGAAAAGGGAATTTGAAGCTAAATTAAAAAGGGAGAAAGAAAAAGAGAAGCTTTAACGCCACAAACTCCAGACCTGGTAGCCTCTGATTATCACCTCTTCTGCTACAAAGCTCACTTTTTACTTAGTGAGAAATTTATAAAGACAAAGGATTGTTTGGAGTTATTTCTACACCGCATCTGAGGGGGCAGGCAAATGTAGGCTAATAGGTGAGTACCAGTTGATGTAAATGAAGAGCAATATTTAAGGTATGTTTGAAATCGAAGAGATGAGTAAAAAAACACATGTAATTCCCATACTAGACCGAAAAGAAACTAACCAACGCTACAAACCTCTCGCCAAACCGCTTGACAAACTATCGAAACTCAACCTGAATAGCAAAAAGGCCTCCTTTCTGTTACTGATACCTATTTGGTCATTCGGCATTGAAGTATCGGGATCGACTAAAAGTTCCAACTCTCTTCGCACCCAGACATTAAAGTCAAAAATACTACGAAAACTTCTGAACGCTCCGTTTTATGTTTCTTACCTCACAAGCCATAACGATCTCAGAAACCCTTTCGTTACAAGATCTTACGAAAACTCGTTTCTTAAAATTTTATTCCTCTACAGCAATTCATCCTTAACCTCTAATCGAACATCTATCTTCTTCCGCAATATCAGTAATCCTCCAAGAAGATTGCCTCGCGATTTACTCTCATCATAAGAGTAGTAAAGTACTATACATTTTCATGATGAGTGACACCACTGGGTGCCTTTTCCGATCAATATTCCTGATATTGTTATCTTATGAATTACAATTACTTGTTGCAACTGTTATTTTAATGTAGCAGACTTTTATTGCATTCTTGAAAATACTGCAATTTTTCCTAGAAACATTCAATAATTTAATACTATAAAGAATAATTACCTGTAAAAGGTTTTTATTAACCTGTAGCTGATGTTGTTGATCAGGAAGTGTGGTTGAAGTATTCACCGTCTGGCCACTCAACACAACTATATAAAATAAATTTCTTAATGAATATAATAATTATGGAAACTAACTTTTAAAAACTAAATTGGTGAATAGGGTTTACTCTGAGGAGGATGTAGTTGTACACTTTGAGTTGGTAACGGTGCTGGGGGCGGCTGTTGAAGCTGTGGAGGGGGCGCTGGAGGAGGACCTTGTTGGGTAACTGGAGGTGGTTGTTGCAATAACTGTTCTTTCTGAAATGCCCACTCTTGCTGAACTGTTTCAATAAGATTGAAAGCTAATTGTCTACCAGCTTGCAAAACCTCATATCGAGAATGTCTTTAAAAAAAAAAGAAAAGTTAATTAGGTTAGACGAAAAATTGCAATAGAAGTACAAATTTAAATTTTAAAAAAATTACTTCAAGTGAAACCAACTTTTCTATTAGAGATTTAGAGGAGTGATATTTACTATTATAATACGGGTATAAAGTAACTCACTCTAACTTCAAAACTAATAATCTAAAAGTAAAAAATAAGTAATATTTAAAATACATGTAAAAGTCAAACGTACTCAACGCAAATATGTAACGGTTCAATTGATTCATGTCCATTCGCTTCTATATAACCTGAGTCCTTTCCTCTAAGTGTGACCACGGCACCAGTTTCCTTTGTTATGTAGAGTAAGTTGGCACCACCAGGACCAAGCACTTTGCCTCTCACGTCAAAACTGGGCGGTGCTGCCTCCAAACCTATCAGCACCTTCTCCTGGACATGTAGCGTCTACTTAATTTATGAAATAACACTATGTCACCACTCAGAATCCTACCTAGATTTTCAATCCAACGGTCACTCATGCGTTCCAAGGAAGTTTTGCTTCAGGGTGATACATTAATATAACTAATGCTCAAACTTACCCGGTATTTTGGCTGATCCATTTTCATTTGGGATGTTTTTCGATAACCGAATTTCCCCCTAAAAATATATACCATACATCTACTGTCAAATGTCTAATCAGTTTCTACTAAAAATTATATTTTTTACGCCACAAAACTAATAAGCAAGAATCAGCGTTAAGAAATGTACCTGTCGAAAAAGCTCTAAGAACTCCACTATTTAAGTGAGAGATATAACTAATGGGTTAAAATTTCACTTAATATAAACTGCTTTTTAAGTACGATACTTGTAACTAATTTGCAAATCCAAACAGCTACCGTCAAATAAACTGAAATGCGACATATAAATTATACACTTTTAAGCCAAAAAAATAAAAAATGAGGGAGTCACACCACACCTCACTACAGAAACGACCAAGATATAAACAACAATGAAAAAGCGTTAGCAGGATTACCAATTATTTTGCAGTGAACTAACGCTTACTTTAACATTAACTTTTATGGAAATTAAACATTAATGAAAATTATAATATTTTTCTTTCTTAATTTTAAAATTAACTTAACATTCCTAAAGGTTTTTTTCATTTTTCATATTCTGTTTAAAAATGCTTGATGATTGTAACCATAACTTATTCAATTTATCTTAACACTCAAAATTAAAGGTTTGAAATAATAAACTAAAAAGCTCTCTCTTTTTTTATACTGATTTCCTATCAGAATTTTAAAAACAATTCTAAGCTACAAGTTTGCGCCCAAATTCAAATTAAACCTTTAAAGTACAATTACCTAGTACAAAATGAACGTTCCTAGATCAAGGGCAATTTTATTGAAGCAAGATATTATTCAAAAGAGAAAAAAAACAAATGATTCTGCATTTTTTCAAACAGGTTAGTTGAAAAGGATTTTCTTTGACAGAGGGAGAGAAAAAAGAAGCTTTTAAGGAACCAAAGACCAAATATAAATGTGTATCTATAAATGGTTTGGTATATTAGAAACAAAACAATGTTTTAACATTTTAATATCAACATTTTATTTTTGGTTTTATTAATTTTAGCCTAAGACGTCCACGAAGCAAGGAATAAGGTGTTCAAGAACTCCAGTCTAATTTTTCCTTAAAATATTTAACCTTTTAACTCTAAAGCTTGTGGTTTGTCTACTAAAACTTTTCATAATCTCAACAATGTAGCCTTCGTTCTATTTTTAATTCCAGCTAAGGTGGACTTGAAATTCACTTGTTGTTTCATTTAGGTCGAATTTGAAAAATTGCATGAGTTAATTGTCATAATTTTCTTTAAATTTGATGCAATATCTTCTTATGCTGTAAATTAATTAATTTATTCTTCGAATGTTTTAACTCTCTTAATTAATTTTGGAAAATGGTAAAAAAAATGAATTATTTCGAAACTAATAATATTTATATTTTTAAACAAAATCATTCTTTCCTTTGATAAAAAACAAATTTTTATTTCAGTAAGGGATCGCACTAGAAAGATTCCAAAACTGGAGAATCAACCAGAAGAAACTAATGAAGCTAATCTTTCCAGTTCAAGAAATGATGTAGAAGAAACAAGTTTGTGGACCTCAACAGGTTCTTGTGTAACAGGACGTTTATTTGACAGAATTTCGGCTCAAAGAATTGTACATTCTGAAGGTCTGGAATCAGAAAAGCCACTCTCTATTTACGATATCATTGAAGGAGAAATTAATCCGGATAGCCGAAAAGGTAATGATGGAAAGTCTTTCAGGGTGTTCTTTAAACCAACTAGACCAGATCAAATGGAGGAGACAGAATCATTCTTTGTTGGATTATTAGATAATCTTCCAGAGGGTAAGTAGCAAAAAATATTGTGGAACACTTTTTAGACAGTCAAAATGATGGTAACGTTGAAACATAAGCGTTCTTTAAATTTTATTGCCAATTTACCTTTCCATAAAAACTGTTCTAAACTAATTCAATGTATCTATTAAATTATATATTATATAACAGTATAATTGGATTTCTAGAGGTGATGCAGCCAGATCCTGATGACTATGTTACTCCTGTCAGAATGCAACGCTTGATGAATACTGCAACCGTAACTACATCAACCAGCCGAAGTAGCACGTCTGGCCAAAACTTTAAAAATCAGGTAAAAAGCTTTAAATCTATGTTTTAAAAAAAAACAAAACAAGAAATAAGATTTCTACATCAAAGAACCCTACCAGCAAATGTTTGCACAATATTACAAGAAGGATTTAATTTACAATAAAATAAGTTGTTGTTTGATTGATAGATGGAGAAATCTGCTAGTCTTGATAAACCAAGCACTTCTTCCATATTCAAAATTCCTCACTCAGTTCCTTCTAGATTTTCGGCAAGGTGTGTTAATGAAGATATATCTGTTTACGAAGCTAGTTTGAATACTCCTCGTAACTACACTTCCTTACCAAACCTTACACCAATTTCTACTCATAAAGTTGCGTGAGTATTTAGTTTAAAAAAGATTGGTTTTGCGAAATTACAATTTTTTTAAATTTGACAATAAATATATTGTATATCAGCTATGTTTTTGGGAAATTTACATAGATGTGAAGAATTTGCCCTTATTCTCTTTAAAACTGTAGTGTCGGCTGAGCTGCTAACAATAAACTCAATTTTAACCACCAACTTTGCCTTCTTATTTGGATTGTGTGTTCACAGTTAAAAATTTTAAATAGAAGCATTTGCTCGAAATTCTGAAATCAAATATTTAAAAAATAAATCAATGTCCGTACAGTGTAATTAGTTTTAAAACTACATTAATGCCCTCATGATTTTTTTTTTTTTTTTCACGTTTTTCGAAGTAATTTACAAACTATTGGAGGAAAGGATAATTTGGAATAAAATGTTCTTTTTTCTGTACATCTTCATTTGCTTGCTCGAAACAATGTAAAAAATATAGTTACCATTCTTGATTCAACTATGTTGCTACTTCAGGCTTTTATTTATTGATTTATTTTATTTTTTGCGGTTTTAATGGCCATAAATCTTGATGACAACTCACCAGCACTGATTATTTTCTATTCATTAAAATATTCTCTCTTTTTTTTTTTTTAAATATATTCCTTATTTTAAATGAGTTTTTTAGTCTCATTTTGACAACTATTAATTACTAAGTTTTCACAAAATTCCTGTTTGCCCTGATTAAGGCGGAGGGCTAGCGAAAGATCATTCAGAATACCATCTTCTATAGATTCTGCAACATCCAGAATAAATGTCATGAAAAATAAATCGTCTGGAAAAAATTGCAAATCTTCCACAACACCTTCAAGCGATAACTCTTATTTTATTATTGGTAAGATTAATAATAATGTAAGTAATACTTCAAGTTCTTATTCTTCTACAAATTTAAAGGCCAATGCTTCGGTTTCTAATATATTTTCAAGAAATCATGTTACTCAAACATATTTTTTTTTATTCTGTCGTAACGAATTTAAAACATTATAGACTTACTTTATCTCAATTCAAATTTATATTGTCAACTATTATTTAAAGGCAAAGAGATTTATTAGTTGATATTATTGTTAATTTTTTTTCTTTTTTTTGAAGGTGCTCAACATCTAAGGTCCTTCACACATTGTTAATATTGATATTGTCTGTGATTTCAAACATTATATATTAGATACAAAATAATTTAAGAGTTTAAGTCCACCCAGATCGTAATCTTAATTGTATATTTCATAATATTTAAAAGATCAAATTCTTCTTCAGGGTTATGAAACTTTTGTTTATTTTTACTAATATTTTCTGATTTGTTAGGTATTTCAAGTGGACGGGGCTGTGCAATTGGTGAAATTGGGATGGCAGCCATTGATTTAAAGAGACCTTCCTTTATCCTCTGCCAGTACAGTGATTCACAAACTTATCAGAAAACTTTGGCTAAATTGAGTATTTATCAACCAACAGAGGTATAACTAATATGTTGTTTCACCTTCATCTAATTAAGAGATTTGTTTTAATGATTACATGCTTAACTTTGTAACCAATATCTATCTCCAAAAATCATTTGATTCCAAAATATAATCAACTTTATTTATAATGTTTTTTACTTTATGTAGGTCATGTTTTCGTTGTACGAATAACGTTGTTTATATTTCGGAAACAAAAAGACATGGTTTAAATGTGAACAAAAGCCTTATTATTATAGAATTATCCATATAAATTTATTTCCGTTAAAATAAGGGACTTAATTTTTGTTGATTTAAATCTTCTTAAATTTATTCTGTATTAATTATCATCAGTAATTTTTCTCTCACATTATATTTATTAGGTATTAATACCAGATACATTGGAAGCTAGTCACAATGATCTGTTTCTTACATTAACGAATTATTTTAAAGAAACAAAAATAGTATCTGTTAAAAGACAATACTTTAACAGTGCCCAAGGCTTAGAAGCGATGAGAAATCTGTGTAACGCAGATTATTCTCACGTGGATTTGGTAATTTTAAACAAGTAAGTTTAACTGTATCATATAATTATTTATTTTTAGTATTAAATTCATCATGAACATGAATACAAGAATAAATTACAATTATAATTAGTTTTTCTTTTATCTGATTATTGTTAGGTATTATGCTCTGTGCGCGGCTGCTGCGTTAGTGATGTATGTTGAACATAAACATAGGGCAAATTTCATGCCACATACTTTAAAAGTTGCCTATGAATCAGTGGAAGGATCAGTAATCATAGGTTAGATGTGCATTCGTTATTATAACTTATTATGAGGGGAAATAATATAGAATATTATAATTTAAGGGGAGAATGTATTCGATAAACATGTAATTGGTAAATAAGTTTTGAAATTATAACTTTTTGGATTGTTTTATTGCTGACATTTGCGAAAACTGGGTGTTTACTGAGCACCAACTGCAGGGAAATTATAATATATTAAATATTTTTGGAGTTTGAATGTGTTTGGTGCGAATTTAAAATTGCTAACGAAATATTTTATCCTACCGAGAGTTCTAACTGTTGTCATAAATTCTAAAAAAATATTTTCTCTAGATGATAAACTGTATTAGAAGAAATTTGTGCCCTTATCAAGAATTAGTTCCGCGCTTCCCTTATTAGCTCTAAAATAATTTTAGCGCTTAACCAAGCTCGAACCCTAAGCGTTTGCAGCTAAGCGGAAAATGAAATTTCTGTTTATAGGAAACTTAGAAAAAAATTGTACTATTTTATTACAGATCTAGAAACTGCTCGTAGATTAGAACTGGTCACCAGTGAAAACAGTATCATGGATCAAAATAAATACACTTTATTTGGTTTGATGAATAATACGGTTACAGTCAGCGGGCATAGAAGGCTTAGAATGGAAATACTTCAGCCTTATTCCTCTCGTCATATTATAGAAAAAAGACTTGACAAAGTTCAATATTTGGTTGAAAATGAAGATAAACTTGGTAGCTTACAGGTAGACAACCCTGCTTTATTTTTTTATTTATTTCTTTTTAACATTTTTACTGAATAATTTTTTTGTTTAGAAAGTATTATTAAAATTCTCCAATGTGGAACGTTTGTTATGGATGTGCTCAAAAAATAAATTTATTAGTAGTATCAACAGTAATGTAACACCACCATCTAATCGAGGCAAAAGACAAGCAAATGAAGCTCATATTTGCGAAGTATTGACCAACTACATATTGCTGTTGAAGCAGAATATTGATGATTTGTTTCAATTAAAAGAAGTACTAAGTAATATTGATCAAGAATGTTTCACTAATATCAAAGATGTAAGTTGGTTTTCTTGTCTATAATTATTTTATGACGATTGCCACTGGTTTACTGTGGGATTGCTAACATGGAGTTGTCTTTTTCTCTGATTTCTTTTTTTAATCTCCATCAAATCTAAAGAATGATTTGGTTCATAACACTGTTTAGAGAATTTAATTGAACTTGTAAGTTTCTGTACCTATGTGGGTGTTGAAGATAAATGAATATCTGAAACCAGACAAAATAAAAAATATAAAGCATGCTAAGAGGACACGCTTTTCTAGATCAGAGGCTCTAAATATTCGAAACTATTGCCCCACTTTGAAGATTTGTTTTGTGTGACGTCCTTCAGAATCGTTGAGAGTTCATTTTGTTTCTTTAGGGAGTTCAACAATTATTTCTTTGGGTAAAAAAAAATGAAAATAATAAACAATTGTGTAAGACAATTACTTTAATAATCACTTTATAAAACGCAATACAGTTTTATTAACATAGTTTGCTGATAATTGGAATACGGACTGTGTTATTCATTATACTAGTAAATCGGGTCCAGGCCCCTTTTGATCCTACCAAGAGCTGAGCTGAAGTAGTCTTACAGTTCTGGGTCTGCAGCAAATTTGAGGCCTGGTGATGTATCTCTAATATTCAGAGACTGAGGAGAAGGACTTCATTCGTAGACCCAAGCCAAGTTAGTGGCTGATACTGGCCACTGCAGGCTCAGGAAACACATGCATCGCATGGGCCCGGCAAATGATAGCCTTTGCAGGTTCTGTCAGGAAGAGGAGGAAACGGCACTGCACGTGTTGTGTCAGTGCAAGGGGCTCATATGGCTAAGGATGTTACTTCTCGGGGAGGAAAAACCAAGGCCGGTGAGCTTTACCCAAGAGCCGCTCACCAGCATTAAGTCTGATTAAAAGGACAGGTCTGGGGGGTGAGCTTTAGAGTGAGGAGAGCCATAATAGATCCAAACGGGTTGCAGTGGCGTCGGCCTTGAGGCCGCCCTAGTTTAATCTATATATCTAGTGGCTGATAGGCTAAGCCAAGGTCGAGAGGATCTAAGAATTGATGTGGGCCTGCTGAATGGCGGGTGGAATATTGACTGAAATTTATAAACAAGTCATAAATACATTTTGAAGATTTCAAGTTTGCTTTCACTTTTAAGAATGCACTCGATTAAACGTATTGTTTAAGCTGCAGTACTATTAATTTAAATACAAAAAAAAATATATAATTTGAGTAATTTTAGTTTTAGCAGAAAGCTTGCTCTCCTTAGTTCAATATATATATTTATATACTATCTGCGTTTATATAAAGAACAATAATTTTAAAGTAAAAGATCATCTATTTGTTAAATACATTATAATTAAATGATGTTCCAATATTATTACTTTCATTACTGAGATCATATCAAATTTTCAATTTCAGTATTCACCGGATGTCCATTTTGAGGTTCTCAGAGTCAAACAACAAAATGTATCTAAACTTTATCCAAACAAAGTCGTGAAATATTACTATTTCTTTGTATTCTTCCGTAGAAATTAGAGGACCAACGATATAATACAATTAAAGAGAAAATTGCCCAAGTATTGCATGAAGATTCAAAACCAGCTAGAGGTTTTCAAGCAGCTGAATTAAATCGTTGTTTTTGTATTAAACAAGAAGTGAATGGTTTATTGGATGCAGCAAGAGTAACGTATTCAAAACTCTTAGACAACATGCAAGGTTTGTAAATATCTTGTTTTATTTCATCAGTTTTTGCAATTAACTAATAGTTTTATTTTCAAAGAAACAACCAAAAATTTTTTTTTGTTTATTCTCAATACACGATATTATTCAAAAAAACAGCTGATCTAAAGTTAATATTAATTTTTGTCCATGTCTGTTGAGTTTCTCATTGAATCATATATACTCAAAATTTAAAGTAGTAATTTGAATAAATTTTATTAAATCACTATTTAGAAATTATTTAAATAAAAGAATAGATAAAACCTCTCTTCATTCTTATAGCAATATAACCACAGTAACCTCTCTCTCCTTCTCCAGTTACCTCTATCGAGGTCTGCCAAAACGTGCAGTAATAAAAATCTACCAGAGAATGAGTTCGTCCTGACCAGAGTCATAGTCATTACTTCAATAGTATCGACACGATATTTCTTGACTTACTTATGCAGAGTTCCCTTTTAATTTAGATTTTATATGCGTTTTTTATTGTGTAAAAAAGAACAAAATTACTTTATAACTGTTGATTTAGCCGCCTTAAAAACATAGATGTGTAGCTTTTAGGAGATTGTTGAGTAAATGCTTCCTTCAAATTTAATTATGAATAACTAATATTAATAATTATTAATAGTTTAAATTATTTAACAGATCTAATTGGATCTTATTCTGAGCAATGTGGCTTGGAAATGAGTTTGTGTTTGACTTCAGATCTTGGTTTTCACGTGAAATTTGTGCTTGGAAAAAGACAAGACCCAATTACATTTCAACTCCCAGCAATTTTCACTAACGTTAGTTTGCCATTTTATTTTATTTTTCAAGCTCATAAATTTTTCTTTTAAATTCTGAGAACGTGAAATCATATCTTGTCAAAAATAGATGTTAATATACCCTACTTTTCGGTACCCATATTCTTTTTAGAATTGTCACCGCAAAAGTTTTTATAAATTCATTGCAATAATCAATTACTAATCATAGCTTATCCGAACATCTAAATTGTTTTAGTTTCATTCACTTACACTGCGATAATTTTAAGAATTTACCTTGCAATTATTAATATTGTTTAACATATCGTTACAATCATAAAACCGGGAATTAAAATGAAGTTCTTTTAGTCATTTCATAATTTGTAAATGAATTTGATCGCAAAAATGCCTATTACTTAGTCATAACTGAAAATGTTTTGAAATTATTTATTTCTTATAGCATGCGTAATGTTAAATTTAAAAGCTAAATTATTTGTTATTTATTAATTTATTATTTACATGTTTACAACTTATTCAAAAGGTTAAAAGAAGAGGAAATGTATATCATGCTTCAACTATTGAAACTTTTAGTTATAATGCCAGAATAAGTCGAGTGGTGCAGGAAATTCAGCTTATTACTAATGCGTAAGTTGCATTTACGAAATAATATCTTTGCATAGCTGCGCCTCTATGTGCATTCTGACCATTTTAATAATTCAATTTAATTCCTTTCTTGTTTAAACTGCAGACTGGGACTCAAACCCAGCGCTTCCTGGTGTATGTTTTTATGAAAAAACTGTTTTTTATTTCTACGTCTTCGATTAAAATTAGAAATTTTACAACTGAAGAAAATAGATTTCTGAATATAAAATTTTTTATTTGTATTTTTGTTTTCTATTTGTAGTGTCCTTTTGGAATTGTTAGATGATTTAAGAAGTTATGTTGGATGTGTGTATAATCTGTGCGAAGTAGTATCAGAATTAGATGTAATATCTTCGCTCGCAATAGTCAGCTGCCAGAAAGATTATGTCAGACCGATATTTAGTTCTGATCTGATTATTAGTGCTGGGCGTCATCCAATCTTGGATAAATTTGATAGTAATCCAATTCCAAATAATACCTATGCATCTAGAGATAAAAATTTTAACATAATTACTGGACCAAATATGGCTGGAAAATCTGTTTATGTTTTACAAGTGGCACTGTTGCAGCTTATGGCTCAGGTATGTTGTTGATTAACAACACTGTTACTTTTTTAATTGTAAATAGTTTGAAAGTTTGAATGTTCGTGATTTTGAAATACAACTTGTGTTAATGATATAAAGCTGGAAGGAGAGAGATTAATTAAATTGCTAATTTGAAATTAGGTCGGAAGTTATGTACCCGCTGCTTCAGCCGAATTGAGAGTCACAGATCACATATTCGTGCGCAAAGGTCTTATAGATAGCCTTGAATGTAACGCCTCTTCATTTGTCTGCGAGGTAATATATTAGATTCTCTAAATTTCATGATTTTTACTCCCCCTTTGACTTAATCATTTTGAAAGATTGCTTTTATTTTTTAGTTGAAAGAAATCATGTATACAATTGAGAATATAAAAGAATCAAGCCTGCTTATTCTTGACGAAATTTGTACGGGTAAGTTTTAATTTAATGGTATTATTGTGCATTTTTTGTTTTGACTTCAGAATGTTTAGTTCTCTAAAAACAAAGCTAATGTTGGGGAATTTTTTCTTGGAAATAAGGATTATTAACTTTGGGATAATTGTTTTCTTAGATTCTATATTCAACATGTCTATATTGTTATACAGGCGTAAAATCAGATGAAGGAACTGCAGTTGCCTGGGCAATTAGCGAAAGTTTCCTGAAAAGGCCAGCATTTACTTTTATTACTACTCATTATCATTTTTTGACAAATCTAGAAAAGATCTACCCCAATGTAACGAAGTAAGTGTAGGGTTTTTTTATTTAATTTAAAATTTTAGAAGGTAGTGTTGATATGCCAAATAATTTTTAGGTTAATAGAATCGTCGAAATTTGATCGAGCTTGCAATAGTAGAATAGTACCTTTGATTTTATTCGCCATATTACGCATGTTTTTCCACTAGCGGTTGCCAATTTTTATCCACCTTACAGGTTGATTTATCAGTTTTAGTAGAATCCACTTTACTTCCACTTTTATTTATATTTATTTCTTTATCCGTCGTAGAATATGGCTTCTATTTTCATCTGTCATCAAAGGTTAATTAATCACTATGGTATAGAATTCTCTACAACTTATGGTGGATGAAAGACTGAAACCTGTCAGAGATGCAATACGTCGGGTAATATCAACGATATTCAGCATTACAGCATCCAGTGAAGATCACATGTTCTGAAGTTAATCATATTCTATAAATATTGTTTTCATTAACACTTGAAATACTGTAATAATTTAATACATCACAGCACACGATACTAAAAAATTAAATTAGTGCAAATCTGTTATTTATTATAGTATTATTAAAATCAAATTTGCCCACTCTTTTATCTTTATATAAATTAAAATTTCGCTACATCTGGGGTTTAATGGACACTTCTACATTGATCTTGACGAAGCTGCAAGTAACCCTTCTAATATAACCTTGACATCTCCCACATTCGGATACACATTGGAGAATTGTGCAACTATCTGAACTTATACATATCCATTCGTCATAACATTATAACTCATTCATCATAACAACGTACACCCATTCAAACTTTGTTCTGGTTACAGAACAATTATATAATACGTATGAGCAAGCACTTATATTATAGGGAGCTTCAGTTTATTTCCTATATCACAGTGTACCTACTTTTTTAGCAACATTTACGTGATAGATTACTTTACCTTTGTGAAAATAATAACTACTCTATTACTAATTATTAATTTTATCCAAAGTTACCAGATGGAAGCAGTAGAAAGTACAGAAGAAGGCATCAGATTCGGACCACTAGTATATACCTATAGACTAATAGACGGTGTCACACAGATCAGTAATTATGGAATAAGGTTACTGTTGCAAACAGCATTGCCTGAATCTATAAAGATGGATGCAGTAAAGTTTTCTGAACAGCTTTTGCAACGACGTGCTACAGCGTTTCCTATAGTCCAGAAAGTAAAGACTGTTTTCCTTATTAATAAGTCGATTTTTATTTTATAATGTGGGTTATAATTCATTTTATTAAAATAATTGTTTACTTTATAGTTGCGAACAGATCAGACTAAACTAATGGCTAGAGTAGATGAAGTGGAAGGATTTATGAAACAGCTTTATAAAGCAAGTATAGATAATGAAAAATTTACATTAGCTCTGGTTAGAAAATTTCAAAAATTAGCCATTAGGAAATTTTGTAATACAGGAAATAAAGATCACATGCAAACAAAAGGACGGCATTCTAGGTATGCTTATAAAGTGATAATTTATTTGATTCTATTTTTAACTTTCTAAAAATTATTTTTACTGAATAGCGTGAAAATAACAGAAATAAATGCTGAAAATAAAGAAGGTAATTCAGACATGGAAAATGTCTGCAGAGAAGGCAGTATTAACAGTCAAAATGGTGTAAAAAGTAATAATAGTAATGTGAGAGTTGATCCACACATAGATAAGACTGGGAGCCTCAAAGTAGAATCACTTCCTCCAAAGTTGATATCTCTACACACTTCTTCATTATCAACAAATCCTAGTACAGTTACCGTATAACTGTTACAGAATTTTTATTCTTCAAAACTTCCTATCAACAGGTCATCAGTGTTAAAGGTACATTTCTTTTATTTTCTACCTTATCGAACCCTCTTAAGTAATTTTTAGGAGTCTGTATTCACGTCTATTCAGGAACTGCAATAAAATAATTTTAAGTTAGGAATAGGTCTATGTAAATTTGGTCAGAATAACTCAAACGAAAAATTGCAGAATATTCCAATTTGCGAATGTTTAATGGAAGTAGGAAATGCTTTATTGCCAATGCTGTTCTTTTTTGAAAGAGTTTCTGGAAATGTTATTCGCTTCCGTAACAAGTATCTTTTGATACTTGATGTTGAAAATAATTTTTGAAAAATTTACTTACTTAACAAATTTGAATGAGTTAGAAAATTTTAGTGTTAGTTATGATAAAATTTAATAATTTTTTTTTATACTCAGGCGAACAAAAGCAGTATTTTTTTTTTATTATTCTTGTTAATATATTGAATCACGTCGTAAGAAAGGTTAATAATGACGGCATGTTACATCTTTATAATTAAGCATTTGCCTCAACAAAGATGTTTGATGTGGCCACTAGTGTTTCCCACATTTTTAGTGGGACTTCCGAAGTGTTATATATAAAAAAAAAGTTAATACATATAACTACTATTATTATTTGAATCTACTTACTGTTTCATAACAAAGGTATTCTTTTAGATATTGTGATAAATAATTGCATATATTGTACCTGAAATGATGACAACAAATTGAATGCAAACTACAAAACGTACTGAAAATGTTGGTTAGACAAATATTCATCATGACCAAGTTTGAAAATAATTAATTATTGGATAAAACTATTGCATTATATTCAATAAATTCTGAAGTCATATAATCAGATTGTATATAAGTGAAGAAATAAATAATTTGTTATATGAATATTATAATAATAAAAGAATAAAATGATATTTACGAAAAAAGAATTCATTTTTGTTTCAGGTAAGGGAATTAACATTATTGTTTACACGTACCCTCAAATCAGTTGGATTTAACATATAATATAAATATATAATTTCGGTCTGTAATTTATGATTACGAATTAAGAAAGTTTTAATTTGAACCTGTAGAAAATTAATAGCTTTTTGTTAAAATTGGAAGGCTCACGCTCCTCACCCTAACAAAATTAACATTAATAAGCAACCTTAGTCACTATACAAGCAAGCAACATTCATTTAATAAGTTAATTTAAGCTCATTTAAGTTATATAGCTTAATTTATCTACTAGATATGATTTAATATCTACAATGTATGCACCAATCTTGCACTTAAATCTATTTTTCAGAAAAACAAAAAAATAATTTCCTTCATGTACGTTAATGTGGCTTTTTTAAAAATATGTTTGGAATTTTGTAGCGCTACTATTTTTTATTTTCTATTTTTCTAATTTAAAGCGCGTCAACATCTGAGGTTATTGGCGCCGGGACTTCTTTCAATGCTGGCCTACGTTTTCTTTCGATACCGAGGATACTGACCAACATCGGACAGAGGGCTGTAAGAAACTCCTAGGAAGAAAAAAGCTAAGGCAGCTGGATTCGAACCCTTCCCTCGAGATCTTCGTGGAGGGATCCAATATGCTAACCACATAGCTAATCCCTTCTTCTTCTTTTTTTTTGGAGATATTCACTATCATTATTATTATTATTTTACGTCACTATTGTTATTATTATTATTATTTTTTTCTAGTTTCAATAATAAACTATACATTAATAGTTTGACACCTTTTATTATTATAAAGTAATTTAGATAGCGGCAAGTTTGTAATACTCTTAACTGAAAAACGTTTTTCGTAAATGAAACCACCATTTGAAGTTCATTAGTGGAATCGTTTTATCCAGGCAAATTTGATCAGAATCGGGAAAAGGCCTACAGAGTTTTAATTCCCAATAGTTTTAGAGAGGGCCTTACACTGAAGGCTTAACTTCCTTAGGGTACAGAAGTTCGAGACTTCCTTTTTAAAAGAAAATGTTAACACATCTACATAAAATTGTTACGAATGTTATTTAATATATAAAAAATTCTGTGCATTTAACATATATGTATTAAAGTCATACCAATGCTATCTAGCGGCAATAGCTTAAACTAGAAAGATGTAATTACGTAGAAACTAGTTCCAGTGATCACCGCTAGGTAGCATGAACATGTACTTTGACACTATTAAAATAAACATTAAATAACCTCCTAACAAAACAACTGTCCGGTAAGGCAGTAGTGTACCATCAGTAATAATTTGCTTTATTAAATGTTCTTCACCCACGTTGTTAAACCTTTTATATCGACAGTATTTTAAAGAAGTTTTCCTCTAAAAAAATTTCCATGTTTAAAATTCACTGTTTAACCTCATAATTTGATGTTTCTTTATTTATGATTGATAGTTTTGAGTTGATGCTGCTGTAACTAAGTCAGTGAAAACTTTACATAGCTTAGAAAATTGATTGTATTATCTATTTGCATTAAGCGATGACTTCCTATGAAATTAAGAAACTTATTTTTGGATCATTACTGCGTTAAGGACATCTTGCAGGTAAGCATCATTTTTTATGTATACTTTTATTTTAAATTACGTGTTTAACCATGTCTCTAAATATATTCGAATATTCTGGAATATACTATGCCACTGAGAAACATTACTAAGTAACAGAACAGTTTCCATATTTAGACTGTTCATTATTTTTTTAATATGGTTAAATCCGCTATTATAACCCAATTCATTATTTTGAAGGATCCTTCTGTACTTCTAGCAAGAACGACCGTATTTATGAGGTAATTCGCATCCATTCTATTTTGATAATAAACCAAACTAGATTCTCCAACTGTGAAACTGTTCTTCAATTATTGTAATCTATTATTTACTACGTTCAGAGTAATACTACATAAACTAAAACTTTTTTCATTTAAATTTTTATCTTTGTAGCAGAAAAAAGTTTTAATTTTCTGAAAGGTTTTAATTTCATTGAATTTCTTATATATCCTCCAATCACAAAACTATTTCTATTATGTATATAAAAAAAGATAAAAAAGAAGAAGAATATTAGTAGCATGTTTGTTGTGCTGTTCAATCAGAGTAATCTTTTTAATAAATAATAAGTATGTTTTTTGAAAATATATTTCATTTTCTTTGAAAGAAAGGATTAGGTTCTTTAAAAAATGATTTTAACTTTCATATCAATGCTTTACTTTTATTGCAGTACATTTATTTAATTTTTATGAATAGAATAGAATAGAATAGAAAAGAAATTTATTATTCTGGGACAATTGTCCCCTAAGAATAAATACAGGTACAAATAGAGGCCTTAATAGTTTGGCCTGTGATTAAACAGAAATTAAATAAATAAATAAATATTTACAAAAGTGAAAATGAAAGTAAAAATAAAATAATAAAACAGCAGAAATTAAGGAAATGAATTAAAACAATTAGAATTTCGGAGGAAGCTGAATAGAAAGGAGATAACTGAATAGACGGGATTTAAAGATGGATAGGGTAGGAGCATGGCGGACAGATGAAGGCAAGGAGTTCCATAGAGAGGTAGCACGTATGAGGAAGGACTTGTCAAAGGATGAGGTACGGTGAGAGGGAATATAAAGATCAGATGAGCGAGATCTAGTGTTACGGGAATGGATGGAGGATTTAAACTTAAGGAGTTGAAAAATATAGGAAGGCCTTTGAGACTGGATGACTTGAAAAAGGAAAGAAGCCAAAAAATACATTATCAATTATAAATTTTTTTCTTCTAGGTACTTCATTCAGGCTAAACTCAGTAAAAACTAATTATTTTAAGTACATAAATATTGTTGATTGTACATAAGGTTGATTTTCAGATGAAATAATAACCTAAAAGAGAAAATTATCGCGTAGGTTGGTGGAAATTCACCACGTACAAGGATAGGTAATAGGTTAAGTAGTTTTTACGGATTTTCTTAAAAACAGCTTCAATAATTTTCTTAAACTTTGTGTACTTTTTATTTAAGCCGTACTACATAAATTTTACTGAAAACCGTTCTCTGAAAACTTATTTTGAGACCACTTTTGGAGTACAACTTCAGCCCTAGGTCATCATCGTAAAATAGCATTTAAATTCAATTTTAAGTTTTACCACGAATTTATTATTAAACTTTAACTATTATTTAATTAAAATTCCAAATTTAAAGAAAATCTATTGAGCAGATTTTCAAGAATTAGCCAAAGAAGGTCAGAAGTATAGGTGCTCATTTTTGCCTTAAAAAAACAATTTCTAATGGAAAATAAATTTCTAACTACTTATTTCAACTTGATAATTTAATATTCTTTCATTTTTTTTTTTAAAAAAAAATTAGTATTATTAATTTTTAACTGGAACTACTTTTTCAATTCTTCCGCAAAACCATGTGCTTAGGTGTGACGTCATAAAGTAGTCCCAAATTATTTATTGAAAAAAAGGCTTTAAAATTATTAATAGTGTGGGAAAATAATTTTTTTTATCTAAATTAACTTGTTATTAATCCATTTCAAATAGAATTATGCTTAAATTTAATTTTATAAAAAATCCAAGTTCAAATATGGCGACTAACGGATTTTTGCAGTCAGTTGCCATTGGGCTCCCGACCAGTCAACATCTATGCTGTTCACGTAAGTAAGATTCTATTATTTATTTAATTAAATTCAATCAAATTTTTATTAAAATTAATAAAGTGATACAAATATATTAAATTTACAGAGTTTAAGATATTTTTTTACTAAAAAATTCAAAGAATTGAATTAGCACGTGGTCGACCAATGAATCTTGCATGCCTGGACAAGCAATAATTCTTATTTCTTTAATTATTTTTCTATTTCACTTAATTAATTTTTACATTTTAACATAAAATTAATTTTCGTTATTATTTTAAATATTTTTTAACTAAAAAATTTAAAAAAGTGAATTAGCACGTGGTCGACCAATGAATCTTGCATGCCTGGACTAGCAATGATTCTTATTGCTTTAATTAATTTTCTATTTCACTTATTCATGTTTATTCCAATTTTAAATTTATTTATTTATTTTTTGGTTGTAACTTAACTCTTGAAATAGCTTTAGACCTTGGGACATTTCTTAACAACTCTTCTAAAACAATCAATAGTCCGAATTGTGAAGCAAGTCACCCTGAACGTGCGACTGTCTTTACCCACCTTGAACAGAATAAGCAGGGGTTAAGTAAATTTTGGAGAAAAAAAAGTAAGTAATAATATTTTTTACTTTATTCAATAAGATCACTGCAAATTAAAATTTTTAATAGAAATTCAAATAGTTTAAAATAAAATTAATTAATGAAATCAATTAAGGGTTCAAATAGAACATGCTACACTCTGCAATTGATTGGATTTTGAAATAATTTTAAAGCGCCCAATATGAAAGGCAACCTTCACATTGGAGTTGAGCATTGAATAAAAAGAAAGATATAAATATCTTTGATTCAAAAAACACTAAGTGAATTTATATGATTCTTATGAGTAATGGGCTAGTCAATTACTTCATTAAGAAAATTTTAAGCAAAGGAAAGATCCATCAATTTCTATTTAAAACATTTGGAGGGCATTTCGTTTCCCTAAAAAGATTTCTTATGATCTTAAATATAATATACTAACTGAATGAAATTAAAATATCATTCAAGGTTTATGAGAAATTTTACTATAATAATTCTTTCATTACACTTCGATACAGTAAATCTAAAAACGTTCTCACTTATTGAAAACAATATCTAGATTTTAAGTTTGTACAATGCATTAATAAGGAAAGATAATCCTTAACCTTATAGTTATTGCGATAATCGGTAGGTAATTTTTGGGGAGCGAAATCTGATCTCTACCTCCTCGAGGTGCTCCCTGGGCAACTACTCCCGGGAGTAGGCTAACAGAGACAGTACATTTTTTAAAGCTCAAATGTAGTTTCAATTTAAATTTTTTCCAAATTTAATTAAACTTTATAAATAGAAATATATTCATTTACGATAAGCGAAATGATAAATTAGAACTGTTTTAAAAGGGTTGTAGAATATGAAAGTGTTATCTCGTGCAGTTTCGCCAAAGTTTCGAGATATATATGAAAAATTGCAAGTTTGTACATTGTATTTAAAAAAAAACGAAAAAAGATATCTTTTACTATTTTTCTACCTAATCCTCTTGATATTAAGCACCAGTATGACATTAAATTTTATGACCTATGTTTTTGGTAGGACATATATTTTTAATATTCTCATCCAGGAAAAAAAAAACAACTTAGTTTTAAGAATTAGTTTTAATGAGGTGGGATGACGTTATGGATGAGCAAAGTGGGTATGGATGAAGGAATGGAATGGAATTCCTACAAATATTTTGGATGTAATGGTAGATGGCTTAACGGACAATGGAGAAAAGAATATTTGGTATTTGTTGAAATTGGTCGTTTCGTTGTTGCAAAATCTTAACTTTCTTCTTTTGTTGATTGGATCTATTGTAGTTTGTATAATCTCGCATTTGCTTTGAGTGCGATTAGTCGAATTGATACTCCAAAAAATGATTCACATAGACTTTATTAAAACAATCCTTTCCTAGTGTTCCATACCCAGTCGATAGTCAATCTCAATTGAATTATAATCACTGCTGCTCATCATTGAATATTTTGGGAAGCAGATTTTTAAACTCTGTTCTTATTAGTATTGACTCTCTATATTTATCATTAGCATTTATCTATTTTATTATTTGTCCCATGGCACTGACAGTTAATTATTTAGGCATTTATTCCTCCTGAAACTCATCAGCATTGATACACGTTGGAATTTCGTAAAGTTACAAGTTGATACTTGATTAAACTTTTCTTAGTGAATTTTTCCCTTATTTATTAGGAAGTAAGAATTGAAACTGACTCTATCATAAGTGACAATAAAAACTGATAGATGGCACTAGTTTTAGTTACATTTTTAGTTGTAGTCTAGCATTAGTTTTAGAGTAGCGATAGAATTAAGTATTAGTTATAAAAGTAGGTATAGTTTTAAGAATTAGTTATAGAAATAGGTGTAGTTTTAAGAATTAGTTATAGAAGTAGGTATAGTTTTAACGAATTAGTTATAGAAGTAGGTATAGTTTTAACGAATTAGTTAAGGAAGTAGGTATAGTTTTAAGCACATTTAAAGGCCATCATATCAGTTTACATTCATTGAAAAAGTTCAGGTGTAGTGTGATGCAGTTTTAATAGATAACTAACCTAATTTGTTTAAAATTCTTACTTCTCCTACATTACGTTACTAGCTTGTATAAAACTAGCTCCTACCCCAACATCGAATAGAAGATAAGTGAATCTGAAGCTAATTTCCAGACATGCAATTTTACTCTTTTATTCCTCTAAAACTATCTGCACCTTACGCTCCTTTGCACGTTAATAAAAAAATAATTGCTAGCTTAAATGTGACACTTAATTCTTCTAGAGTTCACTACTAATACGACATATTTTAAAAGTATGGTACCATACTACTAATATCCGGGCTAATATAAAATAAAACGGTGCGAGTTCTGATGATATTAGTCTAGGGAACAATAAAATCGGATATCCGGGTATTTAGATAATCCGTGAACGTCAAAACATTCGCCGTCCGAGTTACTTTTTTATTTTAAAGAGCTTAAAAGATTATTCGGCGCATAGCGTGTTCGGGAAATAATTCGGTGTGGCAAACGGAACTAAATCGGTTACCGGTGTATTTCGATAGTATGTGATCTCTAGAACAATTGTATACGACATATGTCGCCAAACAATAATTTAGAATAGAATAGAATAGAATAGAAAAGAAATTTATTATTCTGGGACAATTGTCCCCTAAGAATAAATACAGGTACAAATAGAGGCCTTAATAGTTTGGCCTGTGATTATACACAAATTAAATAAATAAATAAATATTTACAAAAGTGAAAATGAAAGTAAAAATAAATTTACTGTTATTAATGTGCCAAACAGAACTGGGCGTAGAGCATATGTATGAGTTTTAAATTAGTGAAATTGCTTGTCTTACTTCGAATTGAGTGCTTCAGTCTCAAACAGTCTATTTGTACGGTTTTATGTTATTTAAGTTCTACATAATTTCAAAAAATGTGCTTTTATTTAATACGTTCAACGTTTTGAATTTAATGTTTAGTGATGGTTTTTCTTTCTGTTGAGAGTTTAATGTTCATGGACTTGTTTTCGCTGCAGTAGATTAACAATCCATAGGGGTTAAACTCTGAATAGATGAAATCCTGTTTTTAGATTCGAAACGTGTGAAGTTAAATAAAAGTATTTTTGTATTTAGGGTTAATGTAAATTTTAAACGTATTATTAATCAAATATTTAGTAGCTCATGTACTTCTTTCATTTTTGTGTTTACTTTGACCTAGATCTGCGAAATCTGACTAGATTGTTAGGCGAACAGAAAGCTTCGTTTTGTTTGGTTTGTGTTCTTCGTGAATTCTCGATAGCACTCCTTCAGACAAAAGTGGTCCATTGTAAGTTAATTGTATCTTTAAAGGCAGTTACTTTCGTTTTGTAGATAGTAAATTTTAGGGTTAATGTAAATTTTAAACCATCAATGTTAGACAAAACCCATATCTCTGGAATGTTAATAAAAGCCATACGTGATTAGTTTGTATGGGAACAGAATGATTCAAGCTTATTGTCTAGTATGCGATATTAGTCCAATGAGTTCTGTTTATTATTCAGATAATCTGCAGTTAGTTTAGTTAGGTAGTAAATAGTTTTTAGTTAGCGTAGTTGTAAGTTGGGCAGTATGCACCTTCCACATTAGAAGAAACCTTATCTAACGAACATCAACAGGTGCCTTAGTAATTAGTTTATAAGATGGCTTAGTTCTAAGTTGGGCAGTATGCCCCTGCCATATAAGAAGAAACTATATCTTAGGAATTTCAATGGATGACTAAATTATCTCTTTTGCAAGTTAGTTTAAGCTTAGTTGGAAATTGGGCAACTGAACCCCAGCCATATCAGAAGAAACTATATCTTAGGAATTTCAATGGATGACTAAATTATCTAGTTTGTAAGTTAGGTTAAAGTTGTTTGTAAGTTGAGCAGCATGCCCCTGCTATATAAGAAGAAACTATATCTTAGGAATTTCAATGGATGACTAAATTATCTAGTTTGTAAGTTAAGCTAAGCTTAGTGTTATGTTGGGCAGTATGCCCCTGCCATATAAGAAGAAACCATATTATAGGAATTTCAATGGATGGCTAAAGTATCTAGTTTGTAAGTTAGGTTAAGCTTAGTTGCAAGTTGGACAGTATGCCCCTGCCATATCAGAAGAAACTATATCTTAGGAATTTCAATGGATGGCTAAAGTATCTAGTTTGTAAGTTAGGTTAAGCTTAGTTGTAATCTAGGCAGTATGCCCCTGCCATATCCGAAGAAACCATATCTTAGGAATTTCAATGGACGGCTCAAGTATCTAGTTTGTAAGTTAGGTTAAGCTTAGTTGTAATCTAGGCAGTATGCCCCTGCCATATCCGAAGAAACCATATCTTAGGAATTTCAATGGACGGCTCAAGTATCTAGTTTGTAAGTTAGGTTAAGCTTAGTTGTAATTTGGGCAGTATGCCCCTGCCATATCCGAAGAAACCATATCTTAGGAATTTCAATGGACGGCTCAAGTATCTAGTTTGTAAGTTAGGTTAAGCTTAGTTGTAATCTAGGCAGTATGCCCCTGCCATATCCGAAGAAACCATATCTTAGGAATTTCAATGGACGGCTCAAGTATCTAGTTTGTAAGTTA
Organism: Rhodnius prolixus; assembly: GCF_049639745.1. NCBI lineage: Eukaryota > Metazoa > Arthropoda > Insecta > Hemiptera > Reduviidae > Rhodnius > Rhodnius prolixus. Next base: position 2,474,947 of record NW_027411583.1, on the reverse strand, counting down.
GGTTAAGCTTAGTTGTAATTTGGGCAGTATGCCCCTGCCATATCCGAAAAAACCATATCTTAGGAATTTCAATGGATGGCTAAAGTATCTAGTTTGTAAGTTAGGTTAAGCTTAGTTGCAAGTTGGACAGTATGCCCCTGCCATATCAGAAGAAACTATATCTTAGGAATTTCAATGGATGGCTAAAATATGTAGTTTGTAAGTTAGGTTAAGCTTAGTTGTTAGTTGGGCTGTGTGCCTCTGCCATATCAGAAGAAACTATATCTTAGGAATTTCATTGGATGACTAAATTATCTAGTTTGTAAGTTAGGTTAAGCTTAGTTGTAAGTGGGGCATTATGCCCCGGGTATTTCAGAAGAAACCATATCTCAGGAATTTTAATGGATGGCTAAAGTATCTAGTTTTTAAGTTAGTTTAAGCCTAGTTGTAAGTTGGGAGAGTGATCCCCTGCCATATAAGAAGAAACAAAATCTTAGGAATTTCAATGGATGACTAAGTTATCTAGTTTATAAGTTAGGTTAACCTTAGTTGTAAGTTGGGCAAGTGGGCCCCTGCCATATAAGAAGAAACAAAATCTTAGGAATTTTAATGGATGGCTAAAATATCTAGTTTGTAAGTTAGGTTAAGCTTATTTTTAAGTTGGGCTGTGTGCCTCTGCCATATCAGATGAAACCATATCTTAGGAATTTCAATGGATGACTAAAGTATCTAGTTTTTAAGTTTGGTTAAGCTTAGTTGTAAGTTGGGCAGTATGCTCCAGCCATATCAGAAGAAACTATATCTTAGGAATTTCAATGGATGTATAAAGTATCTAGTTTTTAAGTTAGGTTAAGCTTAGTTGTAAGTTGGGCAGTATGCCCTTGCCATATCAGAAGAAACTGTATCTTAGGAGTTTCAATGGATGACTAAAGTATCTAGTTTGTAAGTTAGGTTAAGCCTAGTTGTAAGTTGGGTGAGTGATCCCCTGCCATATAAGAAGAAACCATATCTTAGGAATTTCAATGGATGTCTAAATTTTGTAGTTTGTAAGTTAGGTTAAGCTTAGTTTTAAGTTGGGCTGTATGCCCGTGCCATATCAGATGAAACCATATCTTAGGATTTTCAAAGGATGACTAAAGTATCTAGTTTGTAAGTTAGGTTAAGCTTATTTGTAAGTTGGGCAAGTGAGCCCCATTCATATAAGAAGAAACTATATCTTAGGAATTTCAATGGATGACTAAATTATCTAGTTTGTACGTTATGTTAAGCTTAGTTGTAATTTGGGCAGTATGCCCCTGCTATATCAGAAGAAACCATATCTTAGGAATTTCAATGGATGACTAAAGTATCTAGTTTTTAAGTTTGGTTAAGCGTAGTTGTAAGTTGGGCAGTATGCTTCTGCCATATCAGAAGAAACTATATCTTAGGAATTTCAATGGATGACTAAATTATCTAGTTTTTAAGTTAGGTTAAGCTTAGTTGTAAGTTGGGCAGTATGCCCCTGCTATATCAGAAGAAACCATATCTCAGGAATTTCAATGGATTGCTGATGACATTAGTTTAGAAGGTTGCTTAGTTTGAACTTTGTGAAGTGTCCGTCCTTCAGCTCTGTAGAAAACCATATCTTTGGAATCTCAGTAGTGGATCTCAAAGTAGTTGATAAGTAGTATTTTAAGGAAATTGTTTGGAACAAATAGTTTATTTAGTTACAAGCTGACTTTAATAGTATTTTCAGTTCACGTCATCTATTAAATATACATTTTAAATTAGTTTAAGTGAACTCTTCAATTTTTTGGCAGACTGTTGAAGTGCTCTTGAAGTATTGGTATATATTTAAATTTCACTTTTATTTTTCTTTCTACCCTTAGCATTATTGTGTTATATTTTCTTTTGGAACAGATAGTGTATATTTCCTGGCAATATCTTTTTATTAATTAATCTTCGTTTTAATCTTAAAAAGAAGGTTGTATTTAGGTAAAGGAGTGACATTGATTGGAAGAAGAAAACGGTTGAACAACTAAAAGCGTACGCTGTTTACTGAGAAACTTGTAGAGATGGTTTCATTTTAAATTCGTCTAAGGGTGTCTTTTCTAGTTATTATTGATAGCATTGTCACAGCAGTCTTATTGTTTCTACATTAATAGCTTTGTAGTCAGTCGAAAATCTCAAGGTGTTCTATCATTAATCATTGAAACACTTACTTTTACAAATTGTCCAGTATAATCTTTTGCTTCAATTTTAATTATAATTCCACTTATTTTACATTTTCATTTTCAAATTATATGGTGTAACTAATAGCATGATAATATTGCATGAAAAAATTAAATCATTTCACTAATTGCATGTTCACTATTCACCTAATTGAATACTTGGAATTATAATTATTTAAAACATTTTAGTGGCCACTAACAATGTTTTTACTCGGTTTTTTAAGACTAAATGTGAATCAAATGTACCGACTAATTAATTATTGTGTTAGATTTATCTGGGTACACATTCTGCACAACACTTCGTGACAAAAATCACTGGCTCCGATTTTATACATTACACGTTTCATTGTTTTAAAATCTTTTGTTTCTTGGTGGATTTGTTTAATTTCAGGCTGGGGTTTCAGTTGTTAATCGTCTTCTTGTTCTTTCTTGAATTTTGTTTACTTTGTTGGTTTGGCAGACTTTGTTTTCTTCGTCTGTATCTTTTTGTAAGCCCAATTACCCACCAGTCCAAAAAACCTTTTTTTCCGAACGCCTTTCTAATAATCCCTCTAATTCCCTAATTGCCCCATCCTATACATAACCTAGAAATCTAGGTTTAACTCATTCTGGTCATTGGTCTATGCAGACAGATCTCCCTGTATATCCCTCAATCACTAAACGATATTCTTACCCTATTCCATTTTCCACCAATTTTATCCCAATCCATTTTTCAAACTCCATTGTGTGGAGTTGTTCGTATCCCTATGCCTGCTTAAATGACCAACTAGAATGCGGATGTGGGTAGAAAGGCGTTCTTTGGGGAGCGAAAACTGATCTCTACCTCCTCGAGGTGCTCCCTGGGCAACTACTCCCGGGAGTAGGCTAACAGAGACAGTACATTTTTTAAAGATCAAATGTAGCTTCAATTTAAATTTTTTCCTAATTTAATTAAACTTTATAAATAGAATTATATTCATTTACGATAAGCGAAATGATAAATTAGAACTGTTTTAAAAGGGTCGTAGAATATGAAAGTGTTATCTCGTGCAGTTGCGCCAAAGTTTCGAGATATATATGAAAAATTGCTTAAAAAAAAATATACCTCAACTGCTACAGTTCGAACTTGAAATAAAACTAATAATATTTCGTCAAGTTATTTCTACAGCAAGCGAGTTTAATTTCTTTCAACTTTTTTCTGTATTGATATCTTCTTTTCACTTAAATTTCCCTTTTTCCTTTTATGATCAAAACTTAAATTAACTAGCGAAAAATTCATTGCCAGCTAAATATACAATTTCTGTACTAATATAAGAATCAGCGTTCTTTCAAAATTAATAATGGTTTATTTACAAAAACAAGTAAAAGTGATAAACAGAAAAATATATACATAGCGATACTTTATGACAAAATAAACATTCTGACCTGACACAATTAAAAAAGGCCTTTTGTTAGTTTAAGTTTAGTTTATTTAGTGACGTTTGACTGAAATAACTTTATAGTTTACCTAACAAATTAAACTGTTCATGTTCCAAACAATTAGTTTTAAGTATAGTTAACATAATTAATATAATCAAGGATAATGAAGAAGGTCCAATGATAACGAAGATGTTGGAAAACCAAAAAATTTAAATGCTACTTAGTTATAAGTTAGTTTTAAGTAACGCTAATCCCAAGCTGAGATGAGGAAAACCAACTTCGTTTAGTTAAGTTAGTTTTAAGAGACTTTAAGTTTGTACATTGTATTTAAAAAAAAAACAAAAAAAGATATCTTTTACTATTTTTCTACCTAATCCTCTTGATATTAAGCACCAGTATGACATTAAATTTAAGACCTATGTTTTTGGTAGGACGTATATTTTTAATATTCTCATCCAGGAAAAAAAACAACTTATTTTAAGAATTAGTTTTAATGTGGCTGGGATGATGTTATGGATGAGCAAAGTGGATATGGATGAAGGAATGGAATGGAAGTCCTACAAATATTTTGGATGTAATGGTAGATGGCTTAACGGACAATGGAGAAAAGAATATTTGGTATTTGTTGAAATTGGTCGTTTCGTTGTTGCAAAACCTTATCTTTCTTCTTTTGTTGATTGGATCTATTGTAGCTTGTATAATCTCGCATTTGCTTTGAGTGCTATTAGTCGAATTGATACTCCAAAAAATGATTCACATAGACTTTATTAAAACAATCCTTTCCTAGTGTTCCATACCCAGTCGATAGTCAATCTCAATTGAATTATAATCACTGCTGCTTATCATTGAATATTTTGGGAAGCAGATTTTTAAACTCTGTTCTTATTAGTATTGACTCTCTATATTTATCATTACCATTTATCTATTTTATTATTTGTCCTATGTCACTGACTGTTAATTATTTAGGCATTTATTCCCCCTGAAACTCATCAGCATTGATACACGTTGGAATTTCGTAAAGTTACAAGTTGATACTTGATTAAACTTTTCTTAGTGAATTTTTCCCTTATTTATTAGGAAGTAAGAATTGAAACTGACTCTATCATAAGTGACAATAAAAACTGATAGATGGCACTAGTTTTAGTTACATTTTTAGTTGTAGTCTAGCATTAGTTTTAGAGTAGCGATAGAATTAAGTATTAGTTATAAAAGTAGGTATAGTTTTAAGAATTAGTTATAGAAATAGGTGTAGTTTTAAGAATTAGTTATAGAAGTAGGTATAGTTTTAACGAATTAGTTATAGAAGTAGGTATAGTTTTAACGAATTAGTTATGGATGTAGGTATAGTTTTAAGCACATTTAAAGGCCATCATATCAGTTTACATTCATTGAAAAAGTTCAGGTGTAGTGTGATGCAGTTTTAATAGATAACTAACCTAATTTGTTTAAAATTCTTACTTCTCCTACATTACGTTACTAGCTTGTATAAAACTAGCTCCTACCCCAACTTAGAATAGAAGATAAGTGAATCTGAAGCTAATTTCCAGACATGCAATTTTACTCTTTTATTCCTCTAAAACTATCTGCACCTTACGCTCCTTTGCACGTTAATAAAAAAATAATTGCTAGCTTAAATGTGACACTTAATTCTTCTAGAGTTCACTACTAATACGACATATTTTAAAAGTATGGTACCATACTACTAATATCCGGGCTAATATAAAATAAAACGGTGCGAGTTCTGATGATATTAGTCTAGGGAACGATAAAATCGGATATCCGGGTATTTAGATAATCCGTGAACGTCAAAACATTCGACGTCCGAGTTACTTTTTTATTTTAAAGAGCTTAAAAGATTATTCGGCGCGTAGCGTGTTCGGGAAATAATTCGGTGTGGCAAACGGAACTAAATCGGTTACCGGTGTATTTCGATAGTATGTGATCTCTAGAACAATTATATACGACATATGTCGCCAAACAATAATTTACTGTTATTAATGTGCCAAAAATAACTGGGCGTAGAGCATTTGTATGAGTTTTAAATTAGTGAAATTGCTTGTCTTACTTCGAATTGAGTGCTTCAGTCTCAAACAGTCTATTTGTACGGTTTTATGTTATTTAAATTCTACATAATTTCAAAAAATGTGCTTTTATTTAATACGTTCAACGTTTTCAATTTAATGTTTAGGGATGGTTTTTCTTTCTGTTGAGAGTTTAATGTTCATGGACTTGTTTTCGCTGCAGTAGATTAACAATCCTTAGGGGTTAAACTCTGAATAGATGAAATCCTGTTTTTAGATTCGAAACGTGTGAAGTTAAATAAAAGTATTTTTGTTTTTAGGGTTAATGTAAATTTTAAACCATCAATGTTAGACGAAACACATATCTTTGGAATGTTAATAAAAGCCATACGTGATTAGTTTGTATGGGAACAGAATGATTCAAGCTTATTGTCTAGTATGCGATATTAGTCCAATGAGTTCTGTTTATTATTCAGATAATCTGCAGTTAGTTTAGTTAGGTAGTAAATAGTTCTTAGTTAGCGTAGTTGTAAGTTGGGCAGTATGCACCTTCCACATTAGAAGAAACCTTATCTAACGAACATCAACAGGTGCCTTAGTAATTAGTTTATAAGATGGCTTAGTTCTAATTAGGGCAGTAAGCCCCTGCCATATAAGAAGAAACTATATCTTAGGAATTTCAATGGATGACTAAATTATCTCTTTTGCAAGTTAGTTTAAGCTTAGTTGGAAATTGGGCAACTGAACCCCTGCCATATCAGAAGAAACTATATCTTAGGAATTTCAATGGATGGCTAAAATATGTAGTTTGTAAGTTAGGTTAAGCTTAGTTGTTAGTTGGGCTGTGTGCCTCTGCCATATCAGAAGAAACTATATCTTAGGAATTTCATTGGATGACTAAATTATCTAGTTTGTAAGTTAGGTTAAGCTTAGTTGTAAGTGGGGCATTATGCCCCGGGTATTTCAGAAGAAACCATATCTCAGGAATTTTAATGGATGGCTAAAGTATCTAGTTTTTAAGTTAGTTTAAGCCTAGTTGTAAGTTGGGAGAGTGATCCCCTGCCATATAAGAAGAAACAAAATCTTAGGAATTTCAATGGATGACTAAGTTATCTAGTTTATAAGTTAGGTTAACCTTAGTTGTAAGTTGGGCAAGTGGGCCCCTGCCATATAAGAAGAAACAAAATCTTAGGAATTTTAATGGATGGCTAAAATATCTAGTTTGTAAGTTAGGTTAAGCTTATTTTTAAGTTGGGCTGTGTGCCTCTGCCATATCAGATGAAACCATATCTTAGGAATTTCAATGGATGACTAAAGTATCTAGTTTTTAAGTTTGGTTAAGCTTAGTTGTAAGTTGGGAGAGTGATTCCCTGCCATATAAAAAGAAACCATATCTTAGGAATTTCAATGGATGACTAAATTTTCTAGTTTGTAAGTTAGGTTAAGCTTAGTTTTAAGTTGGGCTGTGTGCCTCTGCCATATCAGATGAAACCATATCTTAGGAATTTCAATGGATGACTAAAGTATCTAGTTTTTAAGTTTGGTTAAGCTTAGTTGTAAGTTGGGCAGTATGCTCCTGCCATATCAGAAGAAACTATATCTTAGGAATTTCAATGGTATTTAGTTTTTAAGTTAGGTTAAGCTTAGTTGTAAGTTGGGCAGTATGCCCTTGCCATATCAGAAGAAACTGTATCTTAGGAGTTTCAATGGATGACTAAAGTATCTAGTTTGTAAGTTAGGTTAAGCCTAGTTGTAAGTTGGGCATTATGCCCTTGCCATATCAGAAGAAACTGTATCTTAGGAACTTCAATGGATGACTACAGTATCTAGTTTGTAAGTTAGGTTAAGCCTAGTTGTAAGTTGGGTGAGGGATCCCCCTGCCATATAAGAAGATACCATATCTTAGGAATTTCAATGGATGTCTAAATTTTCTAGTTTGTAAGTTAGGTTAAGCTTAGTTTTAAGTTGGGCAGTATGCCCCTGCCATATCAGATGAAACCATATCTTAGGATTTTCAAAGGATGACTAAAGTATCTAGTTTGTAAGTTAGGTTAAGCTTAGTTGTAAGTTGGGCAAGTGGGCCCCTGCCATATAAGAAGAAACAAAATCTTAGGAATTTCAATGGATGACTAAGATATCTAGTTTATAAGTTAGGTTAAGCTTAGTTGTAAGTTGGACAGTATGCCCCTGCCATATCAGAAGAAACTATATCTTAGGAATTTCAATGGATGGCTAAAGTATCTAGTTTGTAAGTTAGGTTAAGCTTAGTTGTAAGTTGGGCAAGTGTGCCCCTGCCATATAAAAAGAAACCATATCTTAGGAATTTCAATGGATGACTAAATTATCTAGTGTGTAAGTTAGGTTAAGCTTAGTTGTAAGTTGGACAGTATGCACCTTCCACATTAGAAGAAACCTTATCTAACGATCCTTAACAGGTGCCTTAGTAATTAGTTTATAAGATGGCTTAGTTCTAAGTTGGACAAGTGAGCCCCTGCTATATAAGAAGAATCCATATCCCAGGAATTTCAATAAATGGCTAAAATGTCTAGATTGTAAGTTAGGTTAAGCTTAGTTCTTAGTTGGGCAGCATGCCCTTGCCATATCAGAAGAAACTGTATCTTAGGAATTGCAATGGATAGCTAAAGTATCTATATTTTAAGTTAAGGTTAAGCTTAGTTGTAAGTTGGGCAGTATGCCCCAGCCATATAAGAAGAAACCATATCTTTGGAATTTCAATGGATGACTAAATTATCTAGTTTGTAAGTTAGGTTAAGCTTAGTTGTAAGTTGGGAAGTATGCCCTTGCGATATCAGAAGAAACCATATCTTAGGAATTTCAATGGATGTCTAAAGTATCTAGTTTTTAAGTTTGGTTAAGCTTAGTTGTAAGGGGCAGTATGCTCCGGCCATATCAGAAGAAACTATATCTTAGGAATTTCAATGGATGGCTAAAATATCTAGTTTGTAAGTTAGGTTAAGCTTAGTTGTAAGTTGGGCTGTGTGCCTCTGCCATATCAGAAGAAGCTATATCTTAGGAATTTCATTGGATGACTAAATTATCTAGTTTGTAAGTTAGGTTAAGTCTAGTTGTAAGTTGGGAGAGTTATTCCCTGCCATATAAGAAGAAATCATATCTTAGGAATTTCAATGGATGACTAAATTTTCTAGTTTGTAAGTTAGGTTAAGCTTAGTTTGAAGTTGGGCAGTATGCTCCTGCCATATCAGATGAAACCATATCTTAGGAGTTTCAATGGATGACTAAAGTATGTAGTTTTTAAGTTTGGTTAAGCTTAGTTGTAAGTTGGGCAGTATGCTCCTGCCATATCAGAAGAAACTATATCTTAGGAATTTCAATGGTATCTAGTTTTTAAGTTAGGTTAAGCTTAGTTGTAAGTTGGGCAGTATGCCCTTGCCATATCAGAAGAAACTGTATCTTAGGAGTTTCAATGGATGACTAAAGTATCTAGTTTGTAAGTTAGGTTAAGCCTAGTTGTAAGTTGGGAGAGTGATTCCCTGCTATATAAGAAGAAACCATATCTTAGGAATTTCAATGGATGACTAAATTTTCTAGTTTGTAAGTTAGGTTAAGCTTAGTTTAAAGTTGGGCATTATGCCCTTGCCATATCAGAAGAAACTGTATCTTAGGAGTTTCAATGGATGACTAAAGTATCTAGTTTGTAAGTTAGGTTAAGCCTAGTTGTAAGTTGGGTGAGGGATCCCCTGCCATATAAGAAGAAACCATATCTTAGGAATTTCAATGGATGTCTAAATTTTCTAGTTTGTAAGTTAGGTTAAGCTTAGTTTTAAGTTGGGCAGTATGCCCCTGCCATATCAGATGAAACCATATCTTAGGATTTTCAAAGGATGACTAAAGTATCTAGTTTGTAAGTTAGGTTAAGCTTAGTTGTAAGTTGGGCAAGTGAGCCCCATTCATATAAGAAGAAACTATATCTTAGGAATTTCAATGGATGACTAAATTATCTAGTTTGTAAGTTAGGTTAAGCTTAGTTTTAAGTTGGGCTGTGTGCCTCTGCCATATCAGATGAAACCATATCTTAGGAATTTCAATGGATGACTAAAGTATCTAGTTTTTAAGTTTGGTTAAGCTTAGTTGTAAGTTGGGCAGTATGCTCCTGCCATATCAGAAGAAACTATATCTTAGGAATTTCAATGGTATCTAGTTTTTAAGTTAGGTTAAGCTTAGTTGTAAGTTGGGCAGTATGCCCTTGCCATATCAGAAGAAACTGTATCTTAGGAGTTTCAATGGATGACTAAAGTATCTAGTTTGTAAGTTAGGTTAAGCCTAGTTGTAAGTTGGGCATTATGCCCTTGCCATATCAGAAGAAACTGTATCTTAGGAACTTCAATGGATGACTACAGTATCTAGTTTGTAAGTTAGGTTAAGCCTAGTTGTAAGTTGGGTGAGGGATCCCCTGCCATATAAGAAGATACCATATCTTAGGAATTTCAATGGATGTCTAAATTTTCTAGTTTGTAAGTTAGGTTAAGCTTAGTTTTAAGTTGGGCAGTATGCCCCTGCCATATCAGATGAAACCATATCTTAGGATTTTCAAAGGATGACTAAAGTATCTAGTTTGTAAGTTAGGTTAAGCTTAGTTGTAAGTTGGGCAAGTGGGCCCCTGCCATATAAGAAGAAACAAAATCTTAGGAATTTCAATGGATGACTAAGTTATCTAGTTTATAAGTTAGGTTAAGCTTAGTTGTAAGTTGGACAGTATGCCCCTGCCATATCAGAAGAAACTATATCTTAGGAATTTCAATGGATGGCTAAAGTATCTAGTTTGTAAGTTAGGTTAAGCTTGGTTGTAAGTTGGGCAAGTGTGCCCCTGCCATATAAAAAGAAACCATATCTTAGGAATTTCAATGGATGACTAAATTATCTAGTGTGTAAGTTAGGTTAAGCTTAGTTGTAAGTTGGACAGTATGCACCTTCCACATTAGAAGAAACCTTATCTAACGATCCTTAACAGGTGCCTTAGTAATTAGTTTATAAGATGGCTTAGTTCTAAGTTGGACAAGTGAGCCCCTGCTATATAAGAAGAATCCATATCCCAGGAATTTCAATAAATGTCTAAAATGTCTAGATTGTAAGTTAGGTTAAGCTTAGTTCTTAGTTGGGCAGCATGCCCTTGCCATATCAGAAGAAACTGTATCTTAGGAATTGCAATGGATAGCTAAAGTATCTATATTTTAAGTTAAGGTTAAGCTTAGTTGTAAGTTGGGCAGTATGCCCCAGCCATATAAGAAGAAACCATATCTTTGGAATTTCAATGGATGACTAAATTATCTAGTTTGTAAGTTAGGTTAAGCTTAGTTGTAAGTTGGGAAGTATGCCCTTGCGATATCAGAAGAAACCATATCTTAGGAATTTCAATGGATGTCTAAAGTATCTAGTTTTTAAGTTTGGTTAAGCTTAGTTGTAAGGGGCAGTATGCTCCGGCCATATCAGAAGAAACTATATCTTAGGAATTTCAATGGATGGCTAAAATATCTAGTTTGTAAGTTAGGTTAAGCTTAGTTGTAAGTTGGGCTGTGTGCCTCTGCCATATCAGAAGAAGCTATATCTTAGGAATTTCATTGGATGACTAAATTATCTAGTTTGTAAGTTAGGTTAAGTCTAGTTGTAAGTTGGGAGAGTTATTCCCTGCCATATAAGAAGAAATCATATCTTAGGAATTTCAATGGATGACTAAATTTTCTAGTTTGTAAGTTAGGTTAAGCTTAGTTTTAAGTTGGGCAGTATGCTCCTGCCATATCAGATGAAACCATATCTTAGGAGTTTCAATGGATGACTAAAGTATGTAGTTTTTAAGTTTGGTTAAGCTTAGTTGTAAGTTGGGCAGTATGCTCCTGCCATATCAGAAGAAACTATATCTTAGGAATTTCAATGGTATCTAGTTTTTAAGTTAGGTTAAGCTTAGTTGTAAGTTGGGCAGTATGCCCTTGCCATATCAGAAGAAACTGTATCTTAGGAGTTTCAATGGATGACTAAAGTATCTAGTTTGTAAGTTAGGTTAAGCCTAGTTGTAAGTTGGGAGAGTGATTCCCTGCTATATAAGAAGAAACCATATCTTAGGAATTTCAATGGATGACTAAATTTTCTAGTTTGTAAGTTAGGTTAAGCTTAGTTTAAAGTTGGGCATTATGCCCTTGCCATATCAGAAGAAACTGTATCTTAGGAGTTTCAATGGATGACTAAAGTATCTAGTTTGTAAGTTAGGTTAAGCCTAGTTGTAAGTTGGGTGAGGGATCCCCTGCCATATAAGAAGAAACCATATCTTAGGAATTTCAATGGATGTCTAAATTTTCTAGTTTGTAAGTTAGGTTAAGCTTAGTTTTAAGTTGGGCAGTATGCCCCTGCCATATCAGATGAAACCATATCTTAGGATTTTCAAAGGATGACTAAAGTATCTAGTTTGTAAGTTAGGTTAAGCTTAGTTGTAAGTTGGGCAAGTGAGCCCCATTCATATAAGAAGAAACTATATCTTAGGAATTTCAATGGATGACTAAATTATCTAGTTTGTAAGTTATGTTAAACTTAGTTGTAATTTGGGCAGTATGCCCCTGCTATATCAGAAGAAACCATATCTTAGGAATTTCAATGGATGATTAAAGTATCTAGTTTTTAAGTTTGGTTAAGCGTAGTTGTAAGTTGGGCAGTATGCTCCTGCCATATCAGAAGAAACTATATCTTAGGAATTTCAATGGATGACTAAATTATCTAGTTTGTAAGTTAGGTTAAGCTTAGTTGTAAGTTGGGCAGTATGCCCTTGCTATATCAGAAGAAACCATATCTCAGGAATTTCAATGGATTGCTGATGACATTAGTTTAGAAGGTTGCTTAGTTTGAACTTTGTGAAGTGTCCGTCCTTCAGCTCAGTAGAAAACCATATCTTTGGAATCTCAGTAGTGGATCTCAAAGTAGTTGATAAGTATTATTTTAAGGAAATTGTTTGGAACAAATAGTTTATTTAGTTACAAGCTGACTTTAATAGTATTTTCAGTTCACGTCATCTAATAAATATACATTTTAAATTAGTTTAAGTGAACTCTTCAATTTTTTGGCAGACTGTTGAAGTGCTCTTGAAGTATTGGTATATATTTAAATTTCACTTTTATTTTTCTTTCTACCCTTAGCATTATTGTTTTATATTTTCTTTTGGAACAGATAGTGTATATTTCCTGGCAATATCTTTTTATTAATTAATCTTCGTTTTAATCTTAAAAAGAAGGTTGTATTTAGGTAAAGGAGTGACATTGATTGGAAGAAGAAAACGGTTGAACAGCTAAAAGCGTACGCTGTTTACTGAGAAACTTGTCGAGATGGTTTCATTTTAAATTCGTCTAAGGGTGTCTTTTCTAGTTATTATTGATAGTATTCTCAAAGCAGTCTTATTGTTTCTACATTAATAGCTTTGTAGTCAGTCGAAAATCTCAAGGAGTTCTATCATTAATCATTGAAACACTTACTTTTACAAATTTTCCAGTATAATCTTTCGCTTCAATTTTAATTATAATTCCACTTATTTTACATTTTCATTTTCAATTAATATGGTGTAACTAATAGCATGATAATATAGCATGAAACAATTAAATCATTTCACTAATTGCATGTTCACTACTCACCTAATTGAATACTTGGAATTATAATTATTTAAAACATTTTAGTGGCCACTAACAATGTTTTTACTCGGTTTTTTAAGACTAAATGTGAATCAAATGTACCGACTTATTAATTATTGTGTTAGATTTATCTGGGATACACATTCTGCACAACACTTCGTGACAAAAATCACTGGCTCCGATTTTATACATTACACGTTTCATTGTTTTAAAATCTTTTGTTTCTTGGTTGATTTGTTTAATTTCAGGCTGGGGTTTCAGTTGTTAATCGTCTTCTTGTTCTTTCTTGAATTTTGTTTACTTTGTTGGTTTGGCAGACTTTGTTTTCTTCGTCTGTATCTTTTTGTAAGCCCAATTACCCACCAGTCCAAAAACCCTTTTTTTCCGAACGCCTTTCTAATAATCCCTCTAATTCCCTAATTGCCCCATCCTATACATAACCTAGAAATCTAGGTTTAACTCATTCTGGTCATTGGTCTATGCAGACAGATCTCCCTGTATATCCCTCAATCACTAAACGATATTCTTACCCTATTCCCTTTTCCACCAATTTTATCCCAATCCATTTTTCAAACTCCATTGTGTGGAGTTGTACGTATCCCTATGCCTGCTTAAATGACCAACTAGAATGCGGATGTGGGTAGAAAGGCGTTCTTTGGGGAGCGAAAACTGATCTCTACCTCCTCGAGGTGCTCCCTGGGCAACTACTCCCGGGAGTAGGCTAACAGAGACAGTACATTTTTTAAAGCTCAAATGTAGCATCAATTTAAATTTTTTCCAAATTTAATTAAACTTTATAAATAGAATTATATTCATTTACGATAAGCGAAATGATAAATTAGAACTGTTTTAAAAGGGTCGTAGAATATGAAAGTGTTATCTCGTGCAGTTTCGCGAAAGTTTTGAGATATATATGAAAAATTGCTAAAAAAAAAAATATACCTCGACTGCTACAGTTCGAACTTGAAATAAAACTAATAATATTTCGTCAAGTTATTTCTACAGCAAGCGAGTTTAATTTCTTTCAACTCTTTTCTGTATTGATATCTTCTTTTCACTTAAATTTGCCTTTTTCCTTTTATGATCAAAACTTAAATTAACTAGCGAAAAATTCATTGCCAGCTAAATATACAATTTCTGTACTAATATAAGAATCAGCGTTCTTTCAAAATTAATAATGGTTTATTTACAAAAACAAGTAAAAGTGATAAACAGAAAAATATATACATAGCGATACTTTATGATAAAATAAACATGACCTGACACAATTAAAAAAGGCCTTTTGTTAGTTTAGGTGTAGTTGAGAAAACAATAACAAGATGAAAAAAAAAACTCTTATCTGTTAATAATGTAAGCATTATTAACAAACTGTGCAGCCTTATAAATAAGTGCAAACTACAAATTGAGCTATTTTTTATTTTACAGCAAACACTACGTCAGCACCTAAGATATCTTCCTGAAATGGGTGGGTTCTCAACCTCGGACAACGACATAGATACTTTCCTGGAATCTGCTTATAGAAAATCGGATTTCTGATCATAACTGAGATCTGTAAGTTTTTTGTTACATTATACATAATGAACGCACTAAGTAATCACTATACTTATACAGGACTACCTTACTCTTACATTTAACCATGTAAACAACTCACAAGACTTATAGGACTATCTCACACTAACATTTCATGTTGACGACTCACGAGACTTATATATGTCCACTTTACACTCACATTTAATCATGTTAGTGACTCTTAAGACTTGTATTGGACCACTATACACTCACATTTAACCATGTTGACGACTCACAAGAATTATATAGGACCTCCTTACCCTATATTAAACTATGATGGCGACTTACAAGACATATAGGACCTTCTTACACTAATATTTAGTCATGTTGCGACTCACTAGACTTTTAAAGGACTATCTTACAACCACATTTAATCATGTTGGTGACTCACTACACTTATATAGGTCCATTTTGCACTCACATTTTGTCATGTTGGAGGCTCACTAGACTTAAATAGGACCTTCTTAAACTCATTTAACTATGTTGGTAACTCACAGAACTTATATATAACCACTTAACATTCACATTTGGACCGTTTATTTTGAAAGTGGTGTAAGTCCATTTTTGAAAAAAATGAGATATCACGTAATTCATGCTTAATTTTATGTTAATTTTTTATGTATAACTAGTCCGTGTTTAGTTTCTTAAAAAATTCCCATGTTTTGTAGAATTTAAAATTGGTCGGTGAATGAAATTGAATAATTATCGATTATGAAAGTGGTGTAAGTCCAATTGACAGAGATAGGCGGCTTAGCTAGCAGATGGTTGCCGATCAGTAGCCTGTTATTTTACATTTGTTTTGTATTAAATACTATCAATATCTTGTAATTTTAACAATGTAATTAGCGTCTAAAATTAAAAATATTACTTCTATTTTATGTCGTGTCACAATTATTTGTAAACAAAATTGGATTAATATGAAGTATATTATTATTTATTATCATGAAATATTATTATAAATTAGTATATTATTATTTAAAAATATATATTATTTGATTTTTCAAAATTGAAACTAAACGATTTTTACAATTATCTAATTTTGAAAGTAGTGTAAGTCCATTTGCAGCCTGTAAGTATACATCAGTTTAGTAAAATACGCCTAAAACAAATTTATATAACCAAATTACATATTGATAAAACAGTAGAAACATTGCCAGACTTCATATAATTTGTCTAAATTTTATAATTAACAGATATGTTAACTTTTAATTTTCTCGAAATAACAGAAAATGGACTTACACCACTTTCAAAATAAACGGTCCAAGTAACGCTAATCCCAAGCTGTGATGAGGAAAACCAACTTCGTTTAGTTAAGTTTTAAGTTAGAGAGGCATAAAAAGAAAAAAAAAGACATCTCTTACTATTTTTCTCTCTGATCCTCTTAATATTAAACTTCAGTACGACATTAAATTGTATGACCATGGGCATACAATTATGTTAACCTTTAATTTTCTCGAAATAACAGAAAATGGACTTACACCACTTTCAAAATAAACGGTCCATTTAATCATGTTAGTGACTCTCAAGACTTGTATTTGACCACTCACATTTAACCACGTTGGTGACTTATATAGGACTACCCAAAACTCACATTTAACTTGTTGGTGACTATCTAGACTTAGTTGGACCACATTACACTTACATTTAAATATGTTGGTGACTCTCTAGACTTATATAAGACCACCTTACACATATAACCAAGCTGGTGACTCCAAGGTGGTCGTGTATTAGTCCAGAGAGTCACCAACATATATAAGTCTTATATAAGTCTCGTGAGTCATCAAGTTGGTTAAAAGTGCTTGTAAGATGGTCTTATATAAGTCTCGTGAGTCATCAAGTTGGTTAAAAGTGCGTTTAGGATGGTTCTATGTGAGTCTTGTGAGTCACCAACATGGTTAAAAGTGTGTTTAAGGTAGTCCTTTAATGTCTTGAGAGTCAACAAGTTGGTTAAAAGAGCGTGTAAGATGGTCCTATATAAGTCTTGTGAGTCACCATCATGGTTAAATGTGAGTTTATGGAGGTCCTGTATAAGTCTTGAGAGTCACCAACATGGTTAAATGTGTATGTAAGGTGGTCCTATATAAGTTTTGTGAGTCGTTAACAAAATATTAGATAAAGGATGTAAAGATTTCATAAAAATTTATTGTAAGAAAATGTATAAATAATTATTAATATTTAATAAACGAATTAATTATAACAATATTGTATTTATTTTTCCTTTTCCTAATCTTTAAATTTATATAAAAAATATAAAAAGAACTTGAAATGGGTGCAAGAGTCTTGAGAGTATGTAAGAAGCATTAAGCAAAGTTACAACAATGGCTACCGAAGTCTAGAGAGTGTTTAGCAAGTTACAAGTTGACAACAATGGCTGCCAATGTCATGTGAGTGTGTAAGAAGCATTAAGCAAGGTTACAACAATGGCTACCGAAGTCTAGAGAGTGTTTAGCAAGTTACAAGTTGACAACAATGGCTGCCAATGTCATGTGAGTGTGTAAGAAGCATTAAGCAAGGTTATAAAAATGGCTGCCAAAGTCTAGAGAGTGTGTAAGAAGAAAGGATGGTTACAACAATGGCTGCCAAAGTCTTGAGAGTAAAGGCTATGAGAGGTAAAACAGACAGCACGAGCGATCTAGTGTCAGCTGGTGGAACTAAAAGTTAGGGGGGGGAGCCCGTTGTCATGGTGATAAGACGCCATCCAGAGGGTATATAAGAAAGTTCGCCGCGCGGGCCGGGCCGGGTGGGGCGAATATTCGCCTTCCGACCGTCGAGGTGGACGCATCTCCCTAACCATTACCCATGACATATTGTCAAGATTGTTTATGTGGAGAGAGGTGTTTTGACTAGATTAGATATTTTTGGAATGACGAGCGACATAGCCACCTCCTCACGAGTACGACTCTGCCGTCGTACTGAGGAGACATCTTGTTTGACAGTAGTATATAAACAGTGTTTGTGCTGCTACCTAGTGGCAAACATGTGAACTAAATTTTGTTTACAATGTAAACAAGTCCAGTAAGTGCTGCTACCTGGTGGCAAATATGTGAACTAATTTTCTCTTTTTTGTTTTTACGTCTCTCTGAGGCAATTTTTTCAACTTTTTTTCTTTTTTCGGTTTTTTAACGCTCTCTGACGCCATTTTTCGTACTACTATTACTTTATTTTATTTTTTTTGTTTAATGTAAACAGAATTTTCAGTTTTATACGTACCTGTACATTACTTATTTGCCTCTTATTATTTTTGGTCTTTATTAACTTGGTTTTTTTGCAAATATAATAAAAATAAGAAGTCTAGGGCAAAAAGAGAAAAGACATAATGAGGTTTTTAAATTTTTTTAGATAATTCTTTATTTTGCTACCAAGTATACATTTTTTCTTGTTATGTGTTACAAAAACATTTTAAATTCAATTACATCTTGTAGGTAATCATTCTTAAAATTATCTACATTATAAAATTTAAATTTAAATTGCATTTTCACACTTAAATATATTTTTTTACAAATAATCAAAGAATTGGAAGCGTTGCAGTTGGACAGTTGTTTTCCAACGTCTTTTTTATTTTGGCTTGATTCGATGAACCTCTTTTGCAGGAAGCACTCCAGTTTCGCCTGTTTCAACTCTGGCAAATAATATACAATGAGACAGACTGTTGGTCTACTGAATCGTCCTTCAAATCCAACTCAACTTCCTTGAAAATCAATGTTAATTTCTATAGGTTTAAATAAAACTAGATCAATCTTTTAGGAAGAAAACGCAAGAAAGTGAAACATTGTGTTAGTAATTATATGAACTTAATCCATTTTCAAAATAGTAGTTTACTGTAAGCTTTTAAGTGAAATAAACATTTTTTAAATAAAAACTCGTCATTTTTCGTTCTCGAACCTTTCAATTTTTCAGTCAAATAAAACTTTCTTCAACACTGAATCTTTACTCATTTCGATTCAACAGGACAAAACAGTTTAATCACGTTAAAAAGCTCAAGTTTTAATAAATAATGGATAAGATTACCTGGAAGACAACACCACAGAGTGGTAGGTAGATTTCCTTATTTGGATATTGCAGGAATAGAGATGGATGTGAATCACCTCTTATTTACGGAAGTGCTGCAGCATTCAAAGAAATTCCCTCAAAAGTAATCATTTTAGATTATGTCTTAGCTTTACTGGGCTGCGAGTCGGCCAAGGGCTGAAAGTTTTCATGTATTAAAACCTCAGTAAATGATAGAAATTCATTCAAACTTATTGTAATACAGTAGCATTTTACATACCAAATCTTAGTTAAGTCTGTAATTACCAATTTTATTCAGATTCAAAGGAAAATATTTAATTTATTACAGTAAAGGTTTAATTGATGTTAAAATGCTTTAGATGTAAAAAACAATGGATACGATTATATGAAGAACAGCTCCATAAGATAACATGGTAGGTATGGAGATTTCGTCATTGATTTATTTAACAGAATGTAGAAATAGATTTGAATTATATCAAATTACATGCTGGATGTGATGAAAGGCCATCTCTGCAACAAGCAAGTCGACAAAGGACAGTTCTTGGGCGAAGGTTCCAGCTAAAGAACAAAAGAATTTCATTGAAACCTTTTCTAATGAAATTTTGATATCGAAATTATGAATGAAGTTCAGGCTTTACCACTAAATTAGACCAATAATTGTACATATAGCGTACAGTATTTTAACATTACTTCAATTATCAATGAAATAAAAATACCATTTCTATAAAGTTTGTACGTATATTAAAGGAAACAGGTGGGTTCTTGTAAGGAAAGTTACGAAATAACGAAACTTCAATGTGAATAAAGGTGTCAGCGTGAAGGAGAAGGTACGAAAGTCAACAGCAAACCGTTCATCCTTGATTTTCATAAATCTAAATCAGAGATCTCACCTTACAGATAATTACTTATTTATACAAGAAAAACAAAATGAGAAGTCAGAAATAAATAAATAATCTAGAGATGAAAAACACACGGAAGGAGCTGAAGAGTTGACGTGTAGGCCTTCATTTCAACACAAAAATGGTGACCCTTAGGTCTTGTTAAAAATTAGAATGGAGAAAATAATAATCCACCTAAACTATTGACTAATAGTCTTAACCTACAGATACCAAAACGTGTTGCTCAACTATGTTGAGCTTTAGCAATACAGTCTTCTAAAAACAATTCCTTTCCATACAAATTATGATAAATTATAATCAACAATTAGATATACTTAAATCCAATAGATTCCGCTGGAAATGACACACTACTAAGATCGATTCCCAACAATTCACTTTTACAAATAAAACAAAAAACCTATTAAATTAATGAAAACAAATTTCTAATTTTTATAGAATTAATTACAAAAAGTTTTCAACTAGCAATAATCAAAGGCGCCACGGTTAGAGGCGAGACCTGCGAAGCTAATATGTATTGTGGTACTGGGTTCGATTCCCGGTTTTTAGGCCTT
The DNA here is from genome assembly GCF_049639745.1 of Rhodnius prolixus. Taxonomy (NCBI): domain Eukaryota; kingdom Metazoa; phylum Arthropoda; class Insecta; order Hemiptera; family Reduviidae; genus Rhodnius; species Rhodnius prolixus. Next base: position 2,454,669 of record NW_027411583.1, on the reverse strand, counting down.
GGATTTTATTTAATGGTTAATAAAAGAAATTTATAATAAAGTATGTTTGCTGGTCGCCTCCGTCCACGACACCTAGTTGGACGTTAAGCCCCGCCTGAAAAAATAGGCGATTACTTTACTTACTTAATTACAAAAAAATACATATAGTATTTCACTTTATTTACCGAGTCGAAACATAACAGGTTTTCCAACAAAATTTCAGGTTGTATACAGGAAGAAAAGTTAATATTGTACATATGTAAATACTTGGATCTTAAGACATCTAACATCGGGCAGATAATTAGGAAATGAATTAGGTCATCTTGATTTTTTCCACATAGCGGACAGGGGGGGAATCAGTATTAAATTTATAAACCCTACTGTAGTAACTAAATAATACTTGTTTTATTAATTGATTCATCACAAAAATTTCCTAGGATAGATGATTTACGTCTATTTCACTTGGGCTTCTATTGAACAGTTTTGCAGGCAGTACTCCAGTATCAGAGGTATTTAATCTGAAAATCAACATTATGTACAATCAATATTTATGTACATAAAATAATTAGTTTTTACTGAGTTTAGCATAAATTAAGGATCTAAGAATAAAAAAACATTTATAATAATTGATAAATTTGACTGCAATAAAACTAAAGCATTGATATGAAAGTTTAAATCATTTTTTAAACAACCTAACCCTTTCTTTCAAAGAAAATGAAATATATATTTTCAAAAAACATATCATTTATTCATACAACAACAAACATGCTACTAATATTCTAAATTTTTAATTATTTTTTATACAGAATAGAAATAGTTCTGTGATCGTTAAATATAACAGAATTTCAATCAAATTAAAACCTTTCACCAAAATTAAAAACTTTTTTTCAGCTACAAAGATAAAAATTTATATGAAAAAAGTTTTAGATTATGTAGTACTCCTCTGAACGTAGTAAATAATAGATAAGAATACTTGAAGAACAGTTCCTCAATTAGAGAATCTAGTTTAGTTTATCATCAAAATAGAATGGGTGCGAATTACCTTATCATAAATACGGCTGTACTTGCTGGAAGTATAGAAGGATCCTTCAAAATAATGAAATGGGTGAAATAATGGAAAGCGAAATAATGAAATAGCAGAAGACCACGCGCTCAATCTTCCTATTTGAAATACTTGAATTAATTGTTGCAAAAAGTTCAGTTTTGAAGAAGTAAAAAGACCAACAAAATTATATAATTAAATATTCTGAATGTGCAATCTGTACAACACTAATATTTATGACTTAATAATTCACTTCAGTAAACCAATTTGATCCAAAAAGCCCTAAGATGAAAGAGAATCATTAAAAGAGTAAGCAAAAGCACTTTTTTTTAAACGTAAATCTAAGTTCATGTACCTTCTGGATAGTTTGAATTTAGGCAAATCATTGCACTTTCTAGGTATCTAATCTATTGCTGTATACTTCATTATTTATCTTTAGATAATAAGACATATCTTAACTAATATCTAACTAAGAAACCAATATCTTAACTGAGAAACAACATGCTGTAAGCTGAAAACATGTACTTACTGTTACTATAGGAGTTAAAATGTGTTACACTGGATAAAATGTCATGAATGTCATCAACTCAGCCATTTGTCTGAATAGAACTAGTTCCAAATTACCATTAGAATGTCGAAAGAACGCTGAGAACAAAAATAAAAATTATATAATCTCTTATTTATACCATTGTTTTCATTGTAATTTACAAATATTTAAAAAAAAATCAATTTTCAATAAGTTAGAATTTAAAACTACTGGTGCGAACCTTGCAATATCCAAGGTCCATAATTCTAGGACGTTATTAAACTTTACATTATTAATTTAAATTTCATGGAGATTACTCTCCCTTTTAAATGAGGGAAATGTTAATATTTACATGGAAGTTCATAATTCCCAAATACATAATCTTAATTAGCTATTTACTTTCACAGTAATAAAATTATTAACATGTTAAGAACTAAATCTACCTACTTGTGACCGTTGAAACATTTTTATGAAACAAAATAATGAAGACTAAAATCAACTTTTTAAAATTACATGCGTACAATTAAAATGCACCTACTATCAACTGTCTTGGAAATATGTCAATTTTATAAACACTACTAATCACATCAACTCGTAATTAAAAATAAAAGTATACACAAACAATGTAGCTTACCTGTAAGAAGTCCTTAACGCAGTAATGATGCAAAAACAAGTTTTTTAATTTCCTAGGAAGTTATTGCTTAATGTAAATAGACAATACAATTTTCTAAGGTATGTAAAGTTCTCACTGACTTAGTTACAGCAGCATCAACTAGAAAACTAATAATCATAAATAAAAAACCATCAAATTATGAGGTAAACGGTGAATTTTAAACATGGAAATTTTTTTAGAGGAAAACTTCTTTTTAAAATACTGACGATATAAAATGTTTATCAACGTGGGTGAAGAACATTTATTAAATAAGGCAAATAATTACTGTTGCTACACGATAAAGTGAACATTTGGACAAAACCAAATATTCTTTTTATTCCACTGCCTTGCCAGACAGTTGTTTAGTTAGGAGGTTATTTGATGTTTATTTTAATAGTGTCAAAATACATGTTAATGCTACCTAGCGGTGATCACTGGAACTAGTTTCTATGTAATTACATCTTCCTAGTTCAAGCTAATGCCGCTAGATAGTATTGGCATGGTATTAATGTCTATTTTTTCCATTCCTAAAATTTACTTCAAAAATAAGAACAGAACGTATAGAATTTCTATAATTTATTTAATTTAAATATAAGGACTTCAGTTTCTCATTTATTTTTTGATTTAAACAGAGCAAATACCAAAATAATATATTTATAAATTCCACTCTCTTCACAAGCTATGTATAATAGAATCAACCAATCTTATGAATGTATTTTAATAATTATGGGACAATAATATTGGTATAACAAACGAGGAAAATTCTTAATAAATCTCCATAAGATGTATTGATATTTCACGATTTACAAGGAACGTAACTAAAATTTCCACAAGTAAATCAATAAAAACTAACGATTTTTATAAGAAGTTGATGATGTGGAGCAAAAGGTTGTCAACAAATCTAACGTTGTTCCTCAGCCATGCCAATCCATTGTATCCATCAATCAACAGTAAGACTTCAATCTTCTGCAATTACTTTATGCTAATATGAAAATACATTGAAGGTAATAATAGATTGGCTCAAAGGTGACTTTGTGCTTAAATGCTCTGCTGTCAAACTTTTATTGGATGACAATATCACTTACTACTTATTAAAAACATCACTCAGCTCGATACCGAAAAATTAAGCTTTACTATTAATTTTGTCTTACCACAGGAAGACTTTGCAATTTTTTCTAGAACAAAGCGTCTCAACCTATCTTTTAGATTATTCAATATAGCGTTTGAAATTTATTTTTATTTTAAATACAGTTACAAAGGAGGGTTTGCCCTATATTTTAAAGAAAATTTGGGAACTTTAGCATTTATAGAAAAAGAGAAAAAAAAATAAAGTTGGGTCTTTTTCAACGTTACGCTTTTTCGTGCAGTTTTTGACGATCAACCCTTATACAACTGTCCTACCGGACAGTTATAATATGTTCAATATCCGATCAAAATAACGAAATTCATGTAAAAGTAATAAAGATTATGCCTTTTTTCTTTGTTAATGTAACTCTATATACAAACGAAGCCGACCTAATGAGTATAATATACGCTTGGCATAAAATTACCATGTTAGCAACCGAGTACAAGGAAATTCATGTAATAGTATTGAGGATTTAGCATTTTTCCATTTTTCCTGAAACTCTCAATACAAAACTAGCCAACCTAATGAGTATAATATACGCTTGGCATAAAATTACCATGTTAGCAACCGAGTACAAGGAAATTCATGTAATAGTATTGAGGATTTAGCATTTTTCCATTTTTCCTGAAACTCTCAATACAAAACTAGCCGACCTAATGAGTATAATATACGTTGGGCTTAAAATTGCTAATCTAAAATCATAGCATAACTTCACGAAATTCCAATTGGTAATAAAAAACATAAGGATGGTTGAATTGGAGGGTATTAATACTAATGAGTTTAAGGAGGAATAAATGCTCAAATAATTAACAAAGTCTCTGCCAGGAGAGTAACAATAAAATCTATAGATGCTAATGATAAATATAGAGGGTCAGAGCAGAGTTCAAAAATCTTCCAAAAATATTCCGCACTAATGAAGAGTGGCAGGGAGGATTAATCAATTGAGATTATTATCGACTGGGTCTGTGACTGAAGGAACCTATTGTTTTTAGAAAGTCCATGTGATTCATTTTTTGGAGTATCAATTCACTGAATCCAATTGCGAGAATATACAAACTACAATAAATCCAATCAACATATTCGTAAAAAAAAGAATAGGAAAAAACAACAACTATAAGATTTTGTGACAACGAAAGAACCAATTTCAACAAACCGAAATTGTCTAGAACAATTTCTTTTCTCCATTGACGGCTGAGCCATTTACTATTATATCCAAAATATTTATAGGACTATTAAAATTTCACTCCTTCATCCATATCCACTTTGCCCATCCATAACGTCATCCTAGCCTCATTAAAACTAATTCTTAAAACTAAGTGTTTTTTTTACCTAAACGAGAATGTTAATTATTAAACTCACATTTAACCATGTTGGTGACTCTCAAGACTTATACAGGACCTCCATAAACTCACATTTAACTATGATGGTGACTCACAAGAGTTATATAGGACCATCTTACACGATCTTTTTATCAACTTGTTGACTCTCAAGACATTAAAGGACTACCTTAAACACACTTCTAACCATGTTGGTGACTCACAAGACTCACATAGAACCATCCTAAACGCACTTTTAACCAACTTGATGACTCACGAGACTTATATAAGACCATCTTACAAGCACTTTTACCAAACTTGATGACTCATGAGACTTATATAAGACCATCTTACAAGCACTTTTATCCAACTTGATGACTCACAAGACTTAATAGGACCATCTTACGCCCACTTCTAACCATGTTGGTGACCACCTTGGAGTCACCAGCATGGTTATATGTGTAAGGTGGTCTTATATAAGTCTAGAGAGTCACCAACATATTTAAATTTAAGTGTAATGTGGTCCAACTAAGTCTAGATAGTCACCAAGTTAAATGTGAGTTTTGGGTAGTCCTATATAAGTCACTAACGTGGTTAAATGTGAGTGGTCAAATACAAGTCTTGAGAGTCACTAACATGATTAAATGGACCGTTTATTTTGAAAGTAGTGTAAGTCCATTTTCTCTTATTTCGAGAAAATTAAAGGTTAACATATCTGTTAATTATAAATTTTAGACAAATTATATGAAGTCTGGCAATGTTTCTACTGCTTTATCAATATGTAATTTGGTTATATAAATTTGTTTTAGGCGTATTTAAATAAACTGATGTATACTTACGGGCTGCAAATTAAACTCGCTTGCTGTAGAAATAACTTGACGAAATATTATTAGTTTTATTTCAAGTTCGAACTGTAGCAGTTGAGGTATATTTTTTTTTAAGCAATTTTTCATATATATCTCGAAACTTTGGCGCAACTGCACGAGATAACACTTTCATATTCTACGACCCTTTTAAAACAGTTCTAATTTATCATTTCGCTTATCGTAAATGAATATAATTCTATTTATAAAGTTTAATTAAATTAGGAAAAAATTTAAATTGAAGCTACATTTGATCTTTAAAAAATGTACTGTCTCTGTTAGCCTACTCCCGGGAGTAGTTGCCCAGGGAGCACCTCGAGGAGGTAGAGATCAGTTTTCGCTCCCCAAAGAACGCCTTTCTACCCACATCCGCATTCTAGTTGGTCATTTAAGCAGGCATAGGGATACGAACAACTCCACACAATGGAGTTTGAAAAATGGATTGGGATAAAATTGGTGGAAAATGGAATAGGGTAAGAATATCGTTTAGTGATTGAGGGATATACAAGGAGATCTGTCTGCATAGACCAATGACCAGAATGAGTTAAACCTAGATTTCTAGGTTATGTATAGGATGGGGCAATTAGGGAAATAGGGGGATTATTAGAAAGGCGTTCGGAAAAAAAGGGTTTTTGGACTGGTGGGTAATTGGGCTTACAAAAAGATACAGACTTGAAGAAAACAAAGTCTGCAAAACCAACAAAGAAAACGAAATTCAAGAAACAACAAGAAGGCGATTAACAACTGAAACCCCAGCCTGAAATTAAACAAATCCACCAAGAAACAAAAGATTTTAAGACAATGAAACGTGTAATGTATAAAATCGGAGCCAGTGTTTTTGTCACGAAGTGTTGTGCAGGATGTGTATCCCAGATAAATCTAACACAATAATTAATTAGTAGGTTACATTTGATTCACATTTAGTCTTTAAAAAAACCGAGTAAAAACATTGTTAGTGGCCACTAAAATGTTTTAAATAATTATAATTCCAAGTATTCATTTAGGTGAGTAGTGAACATGCAATTAGTGAAATGATTTAATTGTTTCATGCAATATTATCATGCTATTAGTTACACCATATTAATTGAAAATGAAAATGTAAAATAAGTGGAATTATAATAAAAATTGAAGCGAAAGATTATACTAGAAAATTTGTGAAAATCATTGTTTCAATTATTAATGATAGAACTCCTAAAGATTTTCGACTGACTACAAACCTATTAATGTAGAAACAATAAGACTGCTTTGAGAATGTTATCAATAAAAACTAGAAAAGATCATCTACCCATAGAGGAATTTGAAATGAAACCATCCCGACAAATTTCTCAGTAACCAGAGTACGCTTTTAACCTGTTCAACCGTTTTCTTCTTCCAATCAATGTCACTCTTTTACCTAAATACAACCTTCTCTTTAAGATTAAAACGAAGATTAATTAATAAAAATTTATTGCCAGGAAATATACTCTATCTGTTCCAAAAGAAAAAATAATACAATAATGATAAGAATAGAAAGAAAAATACAAGTGAAATTTAAACATATACCAATACTCCAAGAGCACTTCAACAGTCTGCAAAACAAAACTGAAGTGTTCACTTATATTAGTTTAAGTTGTGTATTTATTAGATGACGTGCACTGAAATTACTATTAAAGTCAATTTGTAACTAAATAAACTATTTGTTCCAAACAATTTCCTTAAAATACTACTTATCAACTACTTTGAGATCCACTACTGAGGTTCCGAAAATATGGTTTTCTTCTAAGCTGAAGGACGGACACTTCACTAAGGTCAAACTAAGCTAACTTCTAAACTAATTACATTGGCCATCCATTGAAATTCTTAAGATATTGTTTCTTCTGATATAGCGGGGGCATACGGCCCAACTTACGACTAAGCTTAACCTAACTTACAACTAGAAAATTTAGCCATCCATTGAAATTCCTAAGGTATAGTTCCTTCTTATATGGGAAAGGCATATTGCGCCACTTACAACTAAGCTTAACCTAACTTACAAATTAGATAATTTAGTCATCTATTGAAATTCCTAAGATATGGTTTCTTCTTATATGGCAGTGGTTCACTTGTCCAACTTACAACTAAGCCTAACCTATCTTACAAACTAGATTTTTTAGCCATCCATTGAAATTTCTAAGATATGGTTTCTTCTTATATGGCTAGGGCTCAGTAGCCCAACTTACAACTAAGCTTAACCTATCTTACAAACTAGGTTATTTAGCCATCCATTGAAATTCCTAAGGTATAGTTTCTTCTTATATGGGAAAGGCATATTGCACTACTTAAAACTAAGCTTAACCTAACTTACAAATTAGATAATTTAGTCATCCATTGAAATTCCTAAGACATGGTTTCTTCTTATATGGCAAGGGCTCACTTGTCCAACTTACAACTAAGCCTAACCTTTCTTACAAACTAGATTTTTTAGCCATCCATTGAAATTCCTAAGATATTGTTTCTTCTTATACGGCAGGGGCATAGTGCCCAACTTCCAACTAAGCTTAACCTAACTTACAAACTAGGTTATTTAGCCATCCATTCAAATTCCTAGAATATGGTTTCTTCTTATATAGCAGGGGCTCACTTCTCCAACTTACAACTATGCTTAACCTATCTTACATACTAGGTTATTTAGCCATCCATTGAAATTCCTAAGATATAGTTTCTTCTTATACAGCAGGGGCATAGTGCCCAACTTCCAACTAAGCTTAACCTAACTTACAAACTAGGTTATTTAGCCATCCATTCAAATTCCTAGAATATGGTTTCTTCTTATATAGCAGGGGCTCACTTCTCCAACTTACAACTATGCTTAACCTATCTTACAAACTAGGTTATTTAGCCATCCATTGAAATTCCTAAGATATAGTTTCTTCTTATACGGCAGGGGCATAGCAGCCAACTTACAACTAAGCTTAACCTAACTTACAAACTAGGTTATTTAGCCATCCAATGAAATTCCTAAGGTATAGTTTCTTCTTATACGGCAGGGGCATAGTGCCCAACTTACAACTAAGCTTAACCTAACTTACAAACTAGGTTATTTAGCCATCCATTGAAATTCCTAAGATATAGTTTCTTCTTATACGGCAGGGGCATAGTAGCAAACTTACAACTAAGCTTAACCTAACTTACAAACTAGGTTATTTAGCCATCCATTGTGATTCCTAAGATATAGTTTCTTCTTATACGGCAGGGGCATACTGCCCAACTTACAACTAATCTTAACCTAACTTACAAACTAGATAATTTAGTCATCAATTGAAATTTCTAAGGTATGGTTTCTTCTTATATGGCTAGGGCTCACTAGCCCAACTTACAACTAAGCTTAACCTATCTTACAAACTAGGTTATTTAGCCATCCATTGAAATTCCTAAGGTATAGTTTCTTCTTATATGGGAAAGGCATATTGCACCACTTACAACTAAGCTTAACCTATCTTTGAAACTAGATTTTTTAGCCATCCACTGAAATTCCTAAGATATAGTTTCTTCTTATATGGCAGGGGCTTGCTGCCCAACTTACAACTAAGCTTAACATAATTTACAAACTAGCTAATATAGTCATCCATTGAAATTCCTAAGATATGGTTTCTTCTGATATGGCTGGGGCATACTGCCCAACTTACAACTAATCTTAACCTAACTTACAAACTAGATAATTTAGTCATCCATTGAAATTTCTAAGATATGGGTTCTTCTTATATGACAGGGGCTCACGTTTCCAACTTAAAACTAAGCTTAACCTAACTTACAACTAGATAATTTAGTCATCCATTGAAATTCCTAAGATATGGTTTCTTCTGATATGTCAGGGGCATACTGCCCAACTTACAACTAAGCTTAACCTAACTTACATACTAAATAATTTAGTCATCTATTAAAATTTCCTTAGATCTGGTTTCTTCTGATATGGCAAGGGATTACTGCCCAGCTTACAACTAAGCTTAACCTAACTTACAACTAGAAAATTTAGCCATCCATTGAAATTCCTAAGGTATAGTTCCTTCTTATATGGGAAAGGCATATTGCGCCACTTACAACTAAGCTTAACCTAACTTACAAATTAGATAATTTAGTCATCTATTGAAATTCCTAAGATATGGTTTCTTCTTATATGGCAGTGGTTCACTTGTCCAACTTACAACTAAGCCTAACCTATCTTACAAACTAGATTTTTTAGCCATCCATTGAAATTTCTAAGATATGGTTTCTTCTTATATGGCTAGGGCTCAGTAGCCCAACTTACAACTAAGCTTAACCTATCTTACAAACTAGGTTATTTAGCCATCCATTGAAATTCCTAAGGTATAGTTTCGTCTTATATGGGAAAGGCATATTGCACTACTTAAAACTAAGCTTAACCTAACTTACAAATTAGATAATTTAGTCATCCATTGAAATTCCTAAGACATGGTTTCTTCTTATATGGCAAGGGCTCACTTGTCCAACTTACAACTAAGCCTAACCTTTCTTACAAACTAGATTTTTTAGCCATCCATTGAAATTCCTAAGATATTGTTTCTTCTTATACGGCAGGGGCATAGTGCCCAACTTCCAACTAAGCTTAACCTAACTTACAAACTAGGTTATTTAGCCATCCATTCAAATTCCTAGAATATGGTTTCTTCTTATATAGCAGGGGCTCACTTCTCCAACTTACAACTATGCTTAACCTATCTTACAAACTAGGTTATTTAGCCATCCATTGAAATTCCTAAGATATGGTTTCTTCTGATATGTCAGGGGCATACTGCCCAACTTACAACTAAGCTTAACCTAACTTACATACTAAATAATTTAGTCATCTATTAAAATTTCCTTAGATCTGGTATCTTCTGATATGGCAAGGGATTACTGCCCAGCTTACAACTAAGCTTAACCTAACTTACAACTAGAAAATTTAGCCATCCATTGAAAGTCCTAAGGTATAGTTCCTTCTTATATGGGAAAGGCATATTGCGCCACTTACAACTAAGCTTAACCTAACTTACAAATTAGATAATTTAGTCATCTATTGAAATTCCTAAGATATGGTTTCTTCTTATATGGCAGTGGTTCACTTGTCCAACTTACAACTAAGCCTAACCTATCTTACAAACTAGATTTTTTAGCCATCCATTGAAATTTCTAAGATATGGTTTCTTCTTATATGGCTAGGGCTCAGTAGCCCAACTTACAACTAAGCTTAACCTATCTTACAAACTAGGTTATTTAGCCATCCATTGAAATTCCTAAGATATGGTTTCTTCTGATATGTCAGGGGCATACTGCCCAACTTACAACTAAGCTTAACCTAACTTACATACTAAATAATTTAGTCATCTATTAAAATTTCCTTAGATCTGGTTTCTTCTGATATGGCAAGGGATTACTGCCCAGCTTACAACTAAGCTTAACCTAACTTACAACTAGAAAATTTAGCCATCCATTGAAATTCCTAAGGTATAGTTCCTTCTTATATGGGAAAGGCATATTGCGCCACTTACAACTAAGCTTAACCTAACTTACAAATTAGATAATTTAGTCATCTATTGAAATTCCTAAGATATGGTTTCTTCTTATATGGCAGTGGTTCACTTGTCCAACTTACAACTAAGCCTAACCTATCTTACAAACTAGATTTTTTAGCCATCCATTGAAATTTCTAAGATATGGTTTCTTCTTATATGGCTAGGGCTCAGTAGCCCAACTTACAACTAAGCTTAACCTATCTTACAAACTAGGTTATTTAGCCATCCATTGAAATTCCTAAGGTATAGTTTCTTCTTATATGGGAAAGGCATATTGCACTACTTAAAACTAAGCTTAACCTAACTTACAAATTAGATAATTTAGTCATCCATTGAAATTCCTAAGACATGGTTTCTTCTTATATGGCAAGGGCTCACTTGTCCAACTTACAACTAAGCCTAACCTTTCTTACAAACTAGATTTTCTAGCCATCCATTGAAATTCCTAAGATATTGTTTCTTCTTATACGGCATGGGCATAGTGCCCAACTTCCAACTAAGCTTAACCTAACTTACAAACTAGGTTATTTAGCCATCCATTCAAATTCCTAGAATATGGTTTCTTCTTATATAGCAGGGGCTCACTTCTCCAACTTACAACTATGCTTAACCTATCTTACAAACTAGGTTATTTAGCCATCCATTGAAATTCCTAAGATATAGTTTCTTCTTATACGGCAGGGGCATAGTGCCCAACTTCCAACTAAGCTTAACCTAACTTACAAACTAGGTTATTTAGCCATCCATTCAAATTCCTAGAATATGGTTTCTTCTTATATAGCAGGGGCTCACTTCTCCAACTTACAACTATGTTTAACCTATCTTACAAACTAGGTTATTTAGCCATCCATTGAAATTCCTAAGATATAGTTTCTTCTTATACGGCAGGGGCATAGCAGCCAACTTACAACTAAGCTTAACCTAACTTATAAACTAGGTTATTTAGCCATCCAATGAAATTCCTAAGGTATAGTTTCTTCTTATACGGCAGGGGCATAGTGCCCAACTTACAACTAAGCTTAACCTAACTTACAAACTAGGTTATTTAGCCATCCATTGAAATTCCTAAGATATAGTTTCTTCTTATACGGCAGGGGCATAGTAGCGAACTTACAACTAAGCTTAACCTAACTTACAAACTAGGTTATTTAGCCATCCATTGTGATTCCTAAGATATAGTTTCTTCTTATACGGCAGGGGCATACTGCCCAACTTACAACTAATCTTAATCTAACTTACAAACTAGATAATTTAGTCATCAATTGAAATTTCTAAGATATGGTTTCTTCTTATATGGCTAGGGCTCACTAGCCCAACTTACAACTAAGCTTAACCTATCTTACAAACTAGGTTATTTAGCCATCCATTGAAATTCCTAAGGTATAGTTTCTTCTTATATGGGAAAGGCATATTGCACCACTTACAACTAAGCTTAACCTAACTTACAAATTAGATAATTTAGTCATCCATTGAAATTCCTAAGATATGGTTTCCTCTTATATGGCAGGGGCCTACTTGCCCAACTTACAACTAAGCTTAGCTTAACTTACAAACTAGATAATTTAGTCATCCATTGAAATTCCTAAGATATAGTTTCTTCTGATATGGCAGGGGTTCAGTTGCCCAATTTCCAACTAAGCTTAAACTAACTTGCAAAAGAGATAATTTAGTCATCCATTGAAATTCCTAAGATATAGTTTGTTCTTATATGGCAGGGGCATACTGCCCATGCCATATAACTAAGCCATCTTATAAACTAATTACTAAGGCACCTGTTGATGTTCGTTAGATAAGTTTTCTTCTAATGTGGAAGGTGCATACTGCCCAACTTACAACTACGCTAACTAAAAACTATTTACTACCTAACTAAACTAACTGCAGATGATCTGAATAATAAACAGAACTCATTGGACTAATATCGCATACTAGACAATAAGCTTGAATCATTCTGTTCCCATACAAACTAATCACGTATGGCTTTTATTAACATTCCAAAGATATGGGTTTCGTCTAACATTGATGGTTTAAAATTTACATTAACCCTAAAAACAAAAATACTTTTATTTAACTTCACACGTTTCGAATCTAAAAACAGGATTTCATCTATTCAGAGTTTAACCACTAAGGTTTGTTAATCTACTGCAGCGAAAACAAGTCCATGAACATTAAACTCTCAACAGAAAGAAAAACCATCCCTAAACATTAAATTCAAAACGTTGAACGTATTAAATAAAAGCACATTTTTTGAAATTATGTAGAATTTAAATAACATAAAACCGTACAAATAGACTGATTGAGACTGAAGCACTCAATTCGAAGTAAGACAAGCAATTTCACTAATTTAAAACTCATACATATGCTCTGCGCCCAGTTCTGTTTGGCACATTAATAACAGTAAATTATTGTTTGGCGACATATGTCGTATACAATTGTTCTAGAGATCACATACTATCGAAATACACCGGTAACCGATTTAGTTCCGTTTGCCACACCGAATTATTTCCCGAACACGCTACGCGCCGAATAATCTTTTAATCTCTTTAAAATACAAAAGTAACTCGGACGGCGAATGTTTTGACGTTCACGGATTATCTAAATACCCGGATATCCGATTTTATCGTTCCCTAGACTAATATCATCAGGACTCGCACCGTTTTATTTTATATTAGCCCGGATATTAGTAGTATGGTACCATACTTTTAAAATATGTCGTATTAGTAGTGAACTCTAGAAGAATTAAGTGTCACGTTTAAGCTAGCAATTATTTTTTTATTAACGTGCAAAGGAGCGTAAGGTGCAGATAGTTTTAGAGGAATAAAAGAGTAAAATTGCATGTCTGGAAATTAGCTTCAGATTCACTTATCTTCTAATCGAAGTTGGGGTAGGAGCTAGTTTTATACAAGTTAGTAATATAATGTAGGAGAAGTAAGAATTTTAAACAAATTAGGTTAGTTATCTATTAAAACTGCATTTCACTACACCTGAACTTTTTCAATGAATGTAAACTGATATGATGGCCTTTAAATGTGCTTAAAACTATACCTACTTCTATAACTAATTCGTTAAAACTATACCTACTTCTATAACTAATTCTTAAAACTACACCAATTCCTATAACTAATTCTTAAAACTATACCTACTTTTATAACTAATACTTAATTCTATCGCTACTCTAAAACTAATGCTAGACTACAACTAAAAATGTAACTAAAACTAGTGCCATCTATCAGTTTTTATTGTCACTTATGATAGAGTCAGTTTCAATTCTTACTTCCTAATAAATAAGGGAAAAATTCACTAAGAAAAGTTTAATCAAGTATCAACTTGTAACTTTACGAAATTCCAACGTGTATCAATGCTGATGAGTTTCAGGGGGAATAAATGCCTAAATAATTAACAGTCAGTGACATAGGACAAATAATAAAATAGATAAATGGTAATGATAAATATAGAGAGTCAATACTAATAAGAACAGAGTTTAAAAATCTGCTTCCCAAAATATTCAATGATAAGCAGCAGTGATTATAATTCAATTGAGATTGACTATCGACTGGGTATGGAACACTAGGAAAGGATTGTTTTAATAAAGTCTATGTGAATCATTTTTTGGAGTATCAATTCGACTAATCGCACTCAAGGCAAATGCGAGATTATACAAGCTACAATAGATCCAATCAACAAAAGAAGAAAGTTAAGATTTTGCAACAACGAAACGACCAATTTCAACAAATACCAAATATTCTTTTCTCCATTGTCCGTTAAGCCATCTACCATTACATCCAAAAAAATTTGTAGGACTTCCATTCCATTCCTTCATCCATATCCACTTTGCTCATCCATAACATCATCCCAGCCTCATTAAATCTAATTCTTAAAACTAAGTTGTTTTTTTTTTCCTGGATGAGAATATTAAAAATATATGTCCTACCAAAAACATAGGTCATAAAATTTAATGTCATACTGGTGCTTAATATCAAGAGGATTAGGTAAAAAAATAGTAAAAGATATCTTTTTCGTTTTTTTTTAAATACAATGTACAAACTTAAAGTCTCTTAAAACTAACTTAACTAAACGAAGTTGGTTTTCCTCATCTCAGCTTGGGATTAGCGTTACTTTTAAATTAGTAGCATTTAAATTTTTTGGTTTTCCAACATCTTCGTTATCATTGGACCTTCTTCATTATCCTTGATTTTATTAATTATGTTAACTGTACTTAAAACTAATTGTTTAGAACATGAACAGTTTAATTTGTTAGGTAAACTATAAAGTTATTTCAGTCAAACGTCACTAAATAAACTACACTTAAACTAACAAAAGGCCTTTTTAATTGTGTCAGGTCAGAATGTTTATTTTGTCATAAAGTATCGCTATGTATATATTTTTCTGTTTATCACTTTTACTTGTTTTTGTAAATAAACCATTATTAATTTTGAAAGAACGCTGATTCTTATATTAGTACAGAAATTGTATATTTAGCTGGCAATGAATTTTTCGCTAGTTAATTTAAGTTTTGATCATAAAAGGAAAAAGGCAAATTTAAGTGAAAAGAAGATATCAATACAGAAAAAAGTTGAAAGAAATTAAACACGCTTGCTCTAGAAATAACTTGACGAAATATTATTAGTTTTATTTCAAGTTCGAACTGTAGCAGTTGAGGTATATTTTTTTTTAAGCAATTTTTCATATATATCTCGAAACTTTGGCGAAACTGCACGAGATAACACTTTCATATTCTACAACCCTTTTAAAACCGTTCTAATTTATCATTTCGCTTATCGTAAATGAATATATTTCTATTTATAAAGTTTAATTAAATTTGGAAAAAATTTAAATTGAAACTACATTTGAGCTTTAAAAAATGTACTGTCTCTGTTAGCCTACTCCCGGGAGTAGTTGCCCAGGGAGCACCTCGAGGAGGTAGAGATCAGATTTCGCTCCCCAAAAATTACCTACCGATTATCGCAATAACTATAAGGTTAAGGATTATCTTTCCTTATTAATGCATTGTACAAACTTAAAATCAAGATATTGTTTTCAATAAGTGAGAACGTTTTTAGATTTACTGTATCGAAGTGTAATGGAAGAATTATTATAGTAAAATTTCTCATAAACCTTGAACAATATTTTAATTTCCTTCACTCTAGTATATTATATTGAAGATCATAAGAAATCTTTTTAGGGAAACGAAATGCCCTCCGAATGTTTTAAATAGAAAATGATGGATCTTTCCTTTGCTTAAAATTTTCTTTATGAAGTAATTGACTAGCCCATTACTCATAAGAATCATATACATAAATTCACTTAGTGTTTTTTGAATCAAAGATATTTATATCTTTCTTTTTATTCAATGCTCAACTCCAATGTGAAGGTTGCCTTTCATATTGGGCGCTTTAAAATTATTTCAAAATCCAATCAATTGCAGAGTGTAGCATGTTCTATTTGAACCCTTAATTGATTTCATTAATTAATTTTATTTTAAACTATTTGAATTTCTATTAAAAATTTTAATTTGCAGTGATCTTATTGAATAAAGTAATAAATATTATTGCTTACTTGCTTTTTTCCAAAATTTACTTAACCCCTGCTTATTGTGTTCAAGGTAGGTAAAGACTGTTCGGGGTGACATGCTTCACAATTCGGACTATTGATTGTTTTAGTAAAGTTGTTAAGAAATGTCCCAAGGTCTAAAGCTATTTCAAGAGTTAAGTTACAACCAATAAATAAATAAATAAATTTAAAATTAGAATAAACATGAATAAGTGAAATAGAAAATTAATTAAAGCAATAAGAATTATTGCTTGTCCAGGCATGCAAGATTCGTTGGTCGACCACATGCTTATTCAATTTTGTTAATTTTTTATTCAAAATTATATTTAAAATAATAATTAACATGAATTTAAATTCAAAATGTAAAAATTAATAAAGTGAAATAGAAAAATAATTAAAGAAATATGAATCATTGTTTGTCTAGCATGCAAGATTCGTTGGTCGACCACGTGCTAATTCACTTTTTTAAATTTTTTAGTTAAAAAATATTTAAAATAATAACGAAAATTAATTTTATGTTAAAATGTAAAAATTAATTAAGTGAAATAGAAAAATAATTAAAGAAATAAGAATTATTGCTTGTCCAGGCATGCAAGATTCATTGGTCGACCACGTGCTAATTCAATTCTTTTAATTTTTTAGTAAAAAAATATCTTAAACTCTGTAAATTTAATATATTTGTATCACTTTATTAATTTTAATAAAAATTTGATTGAATTTAATTAAATAAATAATAGAATCTTACTTACGTGAACAGCATAGATGTTGACTGGTCGGGAGCCCAATGGCAACTGACTGCAAAAATCCGTTAGTCGCCATATTTGAACTTGGATTTTTTATAAAATTAAATTTAAGCATAATTCTATTTGAAATGGATTAATAACAAGTTAATTTAGATAAAAAAAAATATTTTCCCACACTATTAATAATTTTAAAGCCTTTTTTTTAATAAATAATTTGGGACTACTTTATGACGTCACACCTAAGCACATGGTTTTGCGGAAGAATACAAAAAGTAGTTCCAGTTAAAAATTAATAATACTAATTTTTTTCTTTTAAAAAATGAAAGAATATTAAATTATCAAGTTGAAATAAGTAGCTAAAACTTTATTTTCCATTAGAAATTGTTTTTTAAGGCAAAAATGAGCACCTACTTATACTTCTGACCTTCTTTGGCTAATTTTTGAAAATCTGCTCGATAGATTTTCTTCAAATTTAGAACTTTTATTAAATAATAGGTAAAGTTTAATAATAAGTTAAGGGTAAAACTCAAAATTTTATTTAAATGCTAGTTTACGAGTGTGACCTAGGGCTGAAGTTGTACTGAGAAAGTGGTCTCAAAATAAGTTGTCAGAGAACGGTTTTCAGTAAAATTTATGTAATACGGCTTAAATAAAAAGTACACAAAGTTTAAACAAAATCATTGAAGCTGTTTTTAAGAAAATCCTTAAAAACTACTTAACCTATTACCTATCCTTGTACGTGGCGAATTTCCACCAACCTACGCAATAATTTTCTCTTTTAGGTTATTATTTTTACAAAATCTTCATTGTCTGTAATTCTACATTAGTGGTAAGATATTAATCTTGTGTTGAAATTGTTCATGTGTAAGCCCTAAAGTGGAAAACCTAGTTACGTCAATATCTTTCATATTAAAAAAAGTTGTTTGTACATACTTATTTGACTGATGTTTTCTCAACGTCTTTTTCATTTCCACTTCAGTTGATGGACGGTTTTGCAGTTATTGGCTCACACAATTGGCTGTTTTCAATCTGAAAATCATTATTCAATGAAATAAACAGATTATAGATTTAATCTTAAGTTAAAATCATTTAATTCAATGATACTACAACTTAAAACGCAACTATTTGTTCAAGATAAATTTGTATCTTTCAAAAATTTAAGAAATAAATAAAATATGAATGCTCACATTTTGCCTCCAATGTCTAGAAAGAGAAATCTAATCGTTAAAATAGTGATTTTTCTGCCATCTAGGAGTGACCGTACAAACTGCAGTGTATTTGTTATTAACTCTATTGTTTTTATTAATTATTATGTAGCTCGAGCCTTTTTTTATTATGCTACAACAAACATGCTACTAATATTCTAATTTTTTAATTATTATTATTTTTATTTTATTATTTTGTTTTTAGAAGAATTGAAATAGTTCTGTGATTGGAAAATATAACAGAATTTCAAAAAAAATTAAAACTTTTTTTCAGGTTGAAAGATAAAAATTTATATGAAAAAAGTTGTAGTTTATGTAGTATTACTCTGAACGTAGTAAATAATAGATAACAATACTTGAAGAACAGTTCTACGGTTAGCGAATCTAGTTTAGTTTATTATCAAAATTGTATGTATGCGAAGTAATACGGTTGCTAGAAGTATAGAAGGATCCTTTAAAATAATGAAATGGGTTATAATAGCGGAAGACAACACGCCCCATCAGCCTATTTGAGATACTTGACTTAATTGTTGCAAAAAGTTCAGTTTTGAAGAAGTAAAACAGACCAATCAAATTATATAATTAAATATTTTGAATGTGCAATCCGTACAACACTAATGTTTATGACTTAATAATTGACTTCGGTAAACCAATTTGATCACTACAAAGCCCTAAGATGATAGAGAATCATTAAAAATGTAAGCACATGCACTTTTTTTTTTTTTTAAAAAAACGTAAATCTAAGTTCATGAACCTTCTGGATTGTTTGAATTTAGGCAAATCATTGCACTTACTAGGTATCTAATCTATTACTGTATACTTTATAATTTATCTTATATAATACGACATAATATCTTAACTGAGAAACAACTTGCTGTAGGAGTTAAAATGTGTTGCACTGGATCAAATGTCATCAACCCAGCCATTTGTTTGGATTGAACTAGTTCCGAATTACCATTAGAATGTTGAAAGAATGCTGAGAAAAAAAACTATAGATCTTCATAATAGGTATTACTTGGATTGTTAACTACTTAACTTTTTGGCTTAGCTGAAACATAGTGAAACAAATAAATGTTAGTTTAAATTAGCTACTTTTGCAGAACTTACACCTTTTCATATATTTTGTTATTCATATACTTGATTAAAAGAAATATTGAATGCAATTACGAAATAAATATTGACCACTTGAAGACAGCGAGTGAAAGCTATTAAATTGCTCTATTGTCAATCATTCATAATTTAATTGACATTCAATACAAACATAAATGCATATATACATTTGCCCAATATTGTTACTGATCGGTTCGATTTGTTGAAAAAAGAAGTTTATTTTACATAAACGGAAAATTTACTTTCCTTAATGAAGAAAAATAGGGATGAAGCTTACAGGTTTATAACAAGAAATATCTAAATGTACAGAAACAATTTCTTTTCAAAGATTTAATAAATTAAAAATGATAACGTACTTGCAGATATTTAGTTCGAATATAAAAATGTATTTTAAGAATAGAATTGCTACTAAGGTTTTAGTAAGGGTATATATATTGCCTAACAATTTAATCATGCAATGTACACTCACCTATAAATATAGGCCATCATTTTGTTTGAGAGAAAAACTCAAAATGTAGATCATCGGCTACAGAAGACGTAACTTGTGACATGGAATCGAAGATTAAATCCCTGTATGGATTTTTAACAAGCTACAATGAACCAATCTAAACTGCCTGAAAAAATAGAAAATATAACATACTGAAAACTTGAATGAATACATACATTTCATATTGATTGTAATATAATGAAAATTGACATGACCGCACAATCTAGAGGCAGAATTAGAAACTTTGAAGTTCACCATTATTCCGCTAGATAGAGCGCTCTGTACTATTTTGTAACGAGCTTTTTATTCTTGTTTCCTATTTTTTGTCAATTATAAATGATACTATTTATTATTTTACATGAAAGTGATTTATGTAATTACAACATGTAATATCATGTGAAAATCTATTCGCAATATTCTTTCTACCACATTTCGGAGAAAAAAGTTTGATTTTCTGTTAAAAAGCTTTTTAAGCATTAACAAATGGATATAATTACCTGTAATACACATTTCGGAGAAAAAAGTTTGATTTTCTGTTAAAAAGCTTTTTAAGCATTAACAAATGGATATAATTACCTGTAATACACGAACGTTTAGTTGATTTTCGAAATTCCTTGTAAATTTTGGAATAAGAAATGTATGCAAATTACTCAACCCAAGTGTAGTAGAAGTTGACGAATGTAATCTTATGCGGAATCGCTTGCCAACGAATTACTGAAAGAGCGGAAGTTAAAAAAAGTTAAGTTGGTCACTACCTACTCATTATACGACTATTAATCAATTAAAACGTAATTATTATTTTATAAAATTTAGTTTTATTACAACATTTGATTATTAAAACGTAATATTACTGAAATATAATTTTGCAACATTCTGGAACTGTATTCACTACTCTGTAACACAACTCTCGAGGATGGAACGTAGACCGTAATGGTAGAAGGTTACTCTGAGATTACAAAACAAATGTGATTGTTTCATGTATCATTTAACTTGAATGCTTGACATTAAGAAATCAATAATGGTTTGGTTTTCGACCATTGTTTATAGATTACCCTTGGGAATTTGGAAATCGGGCGATAAAATTTTGTAGAGAATTTTTATTTTACAGCGAAGTCTCCCATACTTAGAAAAAAAATTAATTAAAAAAAAAAGAGAAATTGCCAAGACAAATAAAATGAGCGAGATATTTCTCTAATGCAGACCAGCAAAAATAAGATTGATAAGGATTAAAGAATTCAGAAAACAGAAAAGTACATTAAGAAGCACAGGGTCGAGAAACTTGTACTTACAGGAAGAGATTAGAGGTCCCAAAAGACTTCGTATAATAATAATAATAATGGTAGTAGTATACAAAAAATATTAAATTATTTTTTAGGAATATTCAAAACAACAATCATCTAATCAAGACATTCAGAATGCCAGTTTTTATTGGACATATTTAATTAAAACGATATCTTCAGAGTCGTTAAAGTTGATGGTAAAATCTTGATTTCATCAAAACTGTCAATATCCTTTATAGTTTTTATTCCAGTAATTGTAGCAGATACAATTTTATTTTCTCTTAGACCAATGAATGGTGTTTCGGATTGAAATGGTTGTAAAGTTTCATTTGCATGATAATTTTGTAGAATCAATAATGCTTCCTTTGATGGATAGTTAAGATTTTTTGACAATGTACGAAAATTTAGTAAATGTATGTTTTCATCCAAAAGACTGTCTAAAAAATATAAAGACGGTAGTGTTTGATTGTTCTTAAGTAAATGTGTTATTAATGGGTTATTTAAAATTTTTGAAACACTAAATAATCTTGTTGTTGGACAGCTTGAATTTTCTATCAGGAGATAAAATTTAGAAACAACAGTTGAATTGTCAGTTATTCCTTCACCAATACCTTTGCCATCATCTGTGGATATCCTTCTGTTCAACATGATTTCTAAATGACCGTCACAATAACAAGTGCCGTGACTGTGATCCGCCACCAAAGCCAATCTCCATATTTCATTCTCAATATAAACTATACTTGACATTGGATAGTAGTTTGCTGCAATGCAGAGATTTTCTGCATACATTCTCTGACGAAAATGAAAATCGTTAACATCCGTATACCATTTTGCATCATCATTCATATCGGTTATTAATTCCATTGTTAATTCAATATTTTTTGTTAAATAAAGAGATTCAATAGATAATTCTACTAAAGAGGCCAACTCTCCATATTTGTACAATCGTGTAGTTAATGTTGCATATAAAAATTTAGTAGAAACTTCATCATATAATTGTCCACCTAATGCAGTAACTATTCCGTAAGTTCTGTCAGTTGACCATATATGGGAACAGTAAGGTCTGAAAAGATAAGCACCGCTGTCACCCGCAACAGGCTCATAACCTTTCAATTTTAAGATTGTCCTATACAATTGTCCATTCATTTCAATGAAATTTAATAAACCATCAATAAAGTAGAGTTTCTGTTGTTGATTAATTAACTTAAATGTTCTTTCGGTAATAGGGATTGTATTAAGACACTGACGTGGTGTACTAGTAGGGTAAAGGTCAAATATTGTTACAGACAAAGGTGGTAATGTTGGATAAAGTATCAAGTTGTATTTTCCACTGAATCCTTGTTGATTTACAATTTGATGATCAACTTCTGAGCCACAATGTGAAACAGAAACATATGGGCTACTAATATTGACACTTACATCAGCGTTAACTACTTTCGCCAGACTGTTGAATATGATCAATTTAGCTGGTACTAAAATTTCTTCATCAATGTCGCTTAAACTCACATTGAAATACATGCTAATGCAAGTTTTTTGTATAAATTTTAGATCATCTAATGAAGCCAACAATGATTTCTTATAATATTCCATTACACATTGTTTAGATGTGCCAGTAATACCGTCATGATGTTGAAACAATGCACTGTTTCTTCGAGCTCTGATCAATTTTCTATAAAGTTTGACAAATTTTGGTATTTTGTTCAATTCATCGTCCATTCTATTTATAGTGAGTGTAAAAAATATTTCAGTAGCCCTCAGACTGTTGTCCACCATTCTAGAAAGTTTCTTGTAGAAAGGTCTCGTAGTATAATAACCGGTCCAACAGTCCATCTTAAATTTACTCAAATCGCAATATGGAAAGAAATCACCTTTCAAAATTAATCTTCTCTTTCTTGGAATCTATAACATTAGAATTGATAAATTTAAATTTAAAATTTAAAAAAACGAAAGTGTGAACAATTGAATATCTAAATCCTCATAGATCTTAGCATTGCATGCTCGGCTAACTTGGCGCCTGATTATCAATAATTTATTGTGACTAATTTTGTAATCACTAAAATACTTCTTAAAAATAATGGATATTGCTCTAATCGTTATTATTCTAAATTGCGAAATGACAGACTATTAACTAGAGAATAATCGTAGAGCGAAGTTCGTGAATAAAGGTTTAATTTCGTCGAAATTAATTGAGGGGAATGATACCCGTAAATATATTAAAGTCGAACGGTTTAAGCAATAGTTGTTGCATCTGTTGGGTTTAGTGTAACAACAGAATAGCATCTACTTCACTTCAAATCCACAGATTTTTTTTTTTTTAAAGTAAGAAGTAGAGCTAAAAATATAATTCGAGAGAGCCATACTGATTGATATATTTTTCATCGACACTAAAACAAAACAATTAGTTAAATGTGGAACTATCAGAAGCTTGTGAACTCTGAAAAACATTCTTAGAAATCTTTCAAGCCAAATATTTTAAAGACCCGTCCCATATTTCAAGAGAATAAGTATCAATCTTTCTTTCACTGTTAACAAACTTTAGCTGTACAAACTAATGGATAAGATTACCTGAAATTCAAGCAAGAAAGCACAGAAGATTTTCTATATTCCTTATATTTTTCGAAATAGAGAATAGATGTGAATCACCTTAACTTAAGCACGGAAGTGCCTGCTGAATGTAAATTTAAAGAAGGATCTTAAAGGGTGGAGTCGAAACTTACATTAAATTATGTTTTATTGCAACTATTCTAATAATCAATAATATTTTAGTTAAATTTAAAGTACGATTCTCTTATGTACCAGAAATAAAAATTATATATAAATAAAAATGAAATTGCCTAGATAAATTTACCATTTACCACGTTTTCGCATGGAATACCTTGGTTTAAATATCAAGAAAAGAAAGAAAGAAAATAAATAAAATAAAATAAACGTAGAATGGGAGTAGAAAGTAAAATGATGATAACCTAAAAGGAGTTAGATAATGTTAATACCGTTAGGGACTTTGGGAGTTCTTTTAAACTCTTACGTTTTCTATATTCTCACCGAAAAATTCAACCATTCAAGAATATTTAAATGATCATCTACAATAATGAATGTAAATTAACAATTTCAATTAAAATTAATTTAATGGATAATTTTGTGAGATTAAATTTGTCGAAAATTTCTGGAGAGACATCATCTATTGGAGGAATAGAAATAACCTGTTAGCCAAACTAAAGTTGTTTTTATTTAATTTATATCTTAAATATTTAATACTTTAAAGTTTAAACTTGAGAGCTAAAACAGCGAGGCTATTTAATCAATCTATTATTAATATAATAAACAAATTTTTAACCATAAATTAAAATATTAAAACAAAATTAAAGATATTCGGAATAGACGTAATATAGTTGGACAGGTTTGGCGTTAATGTGTTAAGCTCAAAAAAAATATAGTGTTTGGATGAGATAGCGGTCATTCGGTTGTAGATCCTGCGCCCAACGGCGTTCCAATTTTATAATTCTTCTGTAAGTCATAGTTTACAACGCTAAGCTTCATCTATTTAAGACTAGGACAATGTATTCATCATGATCTCACCACAATGACTACGGCAAATCTTTCTTTTATACATAGTAGCTCAAAAATTTAATTGTGAAATCCTTCAATTTTTTTAAAGAAGTACCTTTCTGTACACTCGGAAGTACTTACGATAAATTACGTTTCATCAATGGGAATCTTTGTAATTTGTGTGCTGCTAATAACCGGGCAAATCCAAGAGGTTCTCACTTATTCTTACCTAATCCACGTTCGTAAGAAGCATCTTCCATTAATAATTCTTGTTATTTTTTGATCAGTCAAAGCCAATGCTGTCAATCATCCGACTGCTGTCATAAACACCCGAATGGTTGTATTGTGACGAATGTTATACTGAAATAGATCAGGGTACCTTCCCGTTTTTATCCGCTATCATTAAATGTGAGGAAATCTCAATTAAGAACGTATTCACATTATTGAATCGTGCAATGCCATCACAATGTCTTCGATGTTCACAATATATTATAATGAAGACAATTCATAATCATAAAATAAATCTTTTATTACACATATTTTAAAAGCACAAGAAGACCTCTACCATTTTATGATGACAAAGAAAGTGAGGGGATTTTTAGTCACGAATGAATCACCGTTCTAGCTCATAATTCATAGTAGAATTACTTCACAGAGGGGGGTTAATAACGAATTAAACATCGTTATCGATTATATTTACAGTCAGTTATTATTTCTCTAAAAAAAATAAACACAACACATATAGACTTCGACCATAGTAATTACAATGTCTACAGACAGCTGGCTGTCGCTCTCTCGAACATTTCAGCCACCGTTGTTAGGGTGGTTGTTATGGTAACCGGATTACAGCTAATTGAACTCTAGCAGCGTCGATGAAGTTTAGCAAAAGGTTCTTCTAAAATAACATGTTGGCACTTGAAAAATATACATTTCTATAATTTCATTTAATTATTTTTGTACCTTTCCTTGTATTATTATTTTTATGGTTGATTTCATCTATCGTAGCGCACATTTATTATTATTTTGTTTCTGACCAGTACCAGATTTTCATGCATCGTCAGTTTGCGTAGAGATTTTGACATCCACTGTATTTCATTTTAACTCATTTTTTTGTTTTATATTATTATTATCAATAAAACATGTTATTGGCACAGCCATTTCAGGCGTAGTTATTAAAAAGACTTTATTACAAGATATTAAAGAGTCAAAAAGACAATTCAAATCTAAATAAAGGGAGAGATTGCCCCCACCTGCTGCCTTTAGGATGGATTGAAAGACAAAGGGTCTCCACATCAACCGACTATCGTATAGCTTATTCGGTATTGACACTTACTGTCTAATTCTAAAACTATTGAAACGACTAGTCTAAAGCATCCAGGCTCCAGTGGGTCCAAGAAGGACATTGAAAATCAGTGAGCAATCATGCTGCTCGAAGTTACAGCGGCATAACTCAGATTTGAGTTAAACTAAATTGTTAGGTTATTTTAAAAATTAATACTAAATGATAATAAGTTTAAAACTATTAATAAATAAATTACCAAATCACACCTACTTCATCGAAATAATCAGCCAACGTCGAAAATTTCAAATTTGCTCCACTATAACTGTTATTATTGGCGGCTACATAATTCATGATTGCTTTATAATTTCTGTACTGTCTGTATACTTCAGAGGCATTTTCAAAGCGAAAATCTCCGCCTAATGTGACTAAATTTGTATTATATTCTGACATAACTCCTCCACGGCCATACAGGCCAAGCAACACCTACAAATTAAAATTAGGAATTAGAAAAGATGAAATCCAATTAGATTATTCAGGAGTACAAGATATCAAAATTTTAAATTATTTGCGCAGAGCAAAATTTAATTCAGGCTGAAATCTTTTTTACGCAACAATAATAATAATAAAAAATTAGTCTTTAGAATCTTGAATTTACTATATATTTCAAACACTTTGTATTACTTTACACATTTTCATATTTATTTTTATTCTGTAAAATCAAACAGAATTCAGTGCTAATTTCTCCTTGACTTGGGTATATTCTTATATGCAAAAATTTGCAGGTCTGCTACATTATTTTATCTAAGGATTTCTTTGTAAAAATCAAAATCAAAATGGATTTGAGGAAATGGAAAATATTTGTTTAAAAAAATGGTTTAAAAGATATCTAAAAACTAAATGGTTTACAGAGAACACATTTTTTATAAACGATACGATTATAGTAAGTTGGGGCTGTTTTATGGTGTTGAGTGCTCGACGCAGAGTGTACTTATTAGCCAAAAGATATTGTAAATAAATATTATTGAAATATTTCGTCAATATAAATGTAACGTAACAATAAGCAGATATTAAGTTATTAAGACATATCCGGACTGTTGATCCGAAAACAGAAAGTTATTTCTGGGTACAGTTAAATAAACACGAAGTATGATCCGCATTAAAGAATTATACTTTATAATTCAAAATACCCTTTTTTATTTATTTATCAATAATATAATTGCTTAATTTTACCTACAGCAATTATCGAAACATCTAAAAGAACTATTAAATCCAAAGGAAAAGGCAGCTTTCATCAGAACATAAAATAGGAGACTAAATAATAAGATCCAAAGAGACAATAAAATCTAGCGGAATTCCTCGCAAATAGGCCTAGGAAATATTACCTGTAAAATTACTAAATTATTTTATCACTAAATTTTAAAAACTAAATGTTAGTTCAAAAAACAAAGTTTTGCTTCACTTACCGACGTACTCGGTTTATTTTATTTTTTAGGTTTATATGAACAATTAATTATTTAAATATTATTTCATGAAAATTATAGATTATTCTGAAAGAACTAAAAAATTGATGATAAAAAAAGTAAAGGAAAGTTGTTCGTTCCCCCAGAGGATTACTTTTAGAAGTGAGTGTATAGGTTGCCTGAGATGTTCCCGGATTTTACTATCTGTTGAAAGACATAAAAAATCATTTGGAGTGCCTGAGTTCTGCAACACCATGGGGTGTACTGCACACTGTATTTATATTCTAACTCTTTCTTGTCTAAAAAGGATACTTTATGATATTTTGTTACATCTTTTTCTGCATATATTTCTTTTGAAAAAGGACAATTATGTTAACAATTCCTTTTAATATAATATTTTCGTTATTAGTACTGATGCAAATGTTAAAATTTGATCTATAAGCAATTCATCAATAATTTATCTACTTTGTTTAATGGATTTACTAAAAATACTTTATTATTTAGGGTAATGTACAGCATGTATCTAGTTTAAGGCCAAAGATTCAATACTTCAACAGATTAACAGATGTACCATAATAGAAAACTACGTGTTACGATCCTGATAGTAATACTGCCTTCAAATAGGATAAGTTTTACTAAACCTAAAGTTTAGCAACCATCCAGCGTTTAACTTAAGTTTATATTACGTATGTACAGATATTAAAGACAGTTATAGTTATAATAAAGATACAATCAGCTAAGACAGTTCACTGCTAACAACAAATTCGTATATGGCAAACCATTAGCTTGAAAACCAACATAGTATTTGTATCAATCGCTTCTGAAGTCAAATTTGATATTATACTTGAAATTTGTTTTAAGGCGATCTCAAGAAATGTTCTAATTTTATACTTGGGTAATTCTGCCAATACGTACTTTTAATGAACACTAAACTAAAAAATATTGGAAAACTTATTTTTGAGATTAAAAGTTCTCACTAAATATGGAAAATTCCTTTCTGCATCCTCTAATTCATAACCTTGCCTCCACAACGATTCCAGATCATCCTCCACAACGACTGAAACGCTGTTGGTCTCGTGACCAGCTTCAGTAAGCAAGGAACTCCAGCGAAAGTGTTGCCGGTGGGCAGTTTCTCTCTTCTACCTAATCCAGTCATGAAATCGTCTAGTATCATATTCACTGATTACATTTTATTCTATTTTGTATATTGTGAATAGCAAAGAAATTTAAAAAAAAAGTTCGCAAAATGTGCATAAGTAAATAGCTGTAAATAAATAGTTGATTTAAAGATGAATAATTATTACTTACACATTATTCAATTTTTCATTAAAATCTTTTAAACAGTCAAACTCTGTCAGCAGGACGGTAACGTAAGTGAAGTGGAAATCTCAAAACTAAGGTGATTAATCTACTTCTAACGATGGATGAAAATCCGAAACCAGTCTGAGATACACTCATCTTACTTGCTATGATGGATAAAATAAAAAGTTAATAACTAGTACTGAGACCTAATCACAGGTTCAACCTTTTACTCAGACTGAAACCTACCAAAAGGTTTTAGTAGAGTTAGGCAGGTTCTACAGCTGTTCCATGTTTATAGGTACGCCATTGAGGATAGCAATCCGATAATAAATGAGCTTAATTAAATTAAAATTAAATAATTTTTGTAAACATATATTTTTAATAAATATACCCCAATTTTAAAATATGCTATATAAATTTAGAGTAATTCTTAAGAGCTTCAGATTACCAAAAGGTGAGGATAACTTATGTTCCTAGAGGCCAAAGGTACTCACTGTGACTATAGCAAATATATGATCTTAAGAGAAAATAGAGTAGATCCCAAAAACCGTCCAGCTAGCCATAAGCCGTGTAGTCCTCTTTATCTAAGGGCAATCTCAACCTCTAACATTCACCAAAGAATCAGAAGAGAGAGGATACACGAAAAAAAAAAAAATAGGGAGAAAATCCAGGGTGGTGCAACGGTAAGGATTAAGCTTAAAGGGATTTGTGTAAGACGGATGGTGGGATTTAAGGTATGTACTAGAAGCAAGCAGAGAAGTAAGGACTGTAGGATGAGGTAGGTAGTTCCAGTTCAAGCAAAACAAGAGAGAGCAGCTTTCGTCCCGTTTTCTACCAGTGTAAACACCACCTTTCTGAGGACAGACTACACACCATATGTTATATCAGCTAATACCTTTTTACAATGCCCCATCCAACAAATATTTGTCTTCAGTTATTTATAAGATTTACACCTGGGAGATGCTACTTCTAAGATGAGTCATGTGAATTAAGTATAATATAAAAAAGCAGTTCTTACGCGAATTTCATTCTACATAAAAATATCCCTTCTTTGTTTTTGTGGCGTTACATTTGTGTTCAAATGAGATACAGAATTTTGATAAAATTTTCAATTTTAAACTAGGAAACATCAATACAATAAAAAAGAAAGAAAACATAAAGCTTTACAACTATATTGGTTTCATTTTAATGAGACTTCAAAACTGAATAACGAAACACTAATACTGCAGTTTCTTCCTTAATGATGAACTGCACATTAAGCTAGCTTTTTCAGGGCTTACAATCTTTGCATGCCATTGATTAATTTTTAATGAAATCATGTCTTTAACTTCAACTGGTTTTATAACAATCAATCTTGACAATGATTATTCATCTAAATCGATGAATTATCAACGGAATCAGTACTGCGTATTATTCTGAGAAGACAATAATTTTTATAAAATTTATTTAGCGTTATATTTTAGAATAAAACGCCGAGAAACTTATCATTTCAGATTTACAACTCAACAAATAAAGCTTGGAATCCTAAGATATGGAGCCAACAATAAGATAAAGGACAATATGAAGTGTTATATTATTCACATTGGTTACTTCAACTGAATTGAGTGTTATTTCTGCACAACCCTAAATAAAGAAATGACTCATTACTGAGTTTATGTCACATAGAAGTAGATTTCTTTTTAGATGGTCAAGTTACTATAGAATGTTGCAATAAGGCATAATTCGTCCTAAAAATGAACTTACAAATAGAGTACACAAATTATCAAAAATGTCTTGAATGTATCAGGAAAATTTTGTAGTAAAATGGTTGAACTTGTCAGAATCATAAAATGAAGAGTTCAAGTTCTTACGTTCAAGAGTTAAGTTCAAGAATACCAAGTGAAACGTAACGTGCCATGATTCATATGGCCCAAGGATCGTAGCTCTTGATGATTTTATTGTATAAATTCATAATTTGTAAGATTTTTTATTTATTTGTTTCTTCATTTTAAATTTTACGTAAGACAGAAAGCAGAAGGGGAGAGGGGCAATTTCCAACAAACAATGCATCTCAGATTCAATCACAACCTCACACAAATCATCATATATAAAAAATGCAGATAATAAAGAGCCCCCAAAAAATGTTTGAGACGAGCAAGAAAGATTGGAGACATGCCCGTTTATTCTTTTTACGCTTCGGATTCAAAAGTGTTATAAAATTTGATACATAATTAAATGCACATGCACTTACATTATGAAGCACATTGAGTAACCATTACATTATTTTCAAGTACGACTAAACTGCAGCGCTCCCTTGTTTTCTGAATGAGAAGAAAGAAGTGGAAGAGGCTGGAAACTCATCGAAGGAAAACAAAAAAATGCATTTGCAAATGTGAATACGTCTGAAAACATGCCACTTGATTGGTCATTTATCTCCTGGAAAGAGATGCAGAGTTACTAGGAAACTATTTACAATGCATGCTTGGAAAAGATAATGATGTTTTTTTTTTTCACCAAAGTATTAGCAACAGAAGGACCTGTTGGGCATTTGAGGCGAGGAATGCTGGACAATTGGGTTCGATTACTGGTCTTGGATTTCATTGATTTCTTCCCAGCGTCTAAGTTAAACAGCAAATAATCACTTTCACCAAAATAATTTTCCGGGTAAAGCCTATTTAATAAGTGAGAAACAATTTTTTTCGAGAACTGAAGGCATAATGTGGTAGAATCAAATCAATATCACTCAATAATATGTTGAGGAGGTTTCAAACACCATTTGCCCAATCAAAAATACAATAGTTAAATAAAACTTCCAAAAGTTCCCATGACAATACACCTGACTTAGGAGACAAGCATAGACAATAAGAAATAAAAGTTTATAGCAACTAAAAAGCAATAAAGCCGTAAATAGTATGTTAAGTTCAAGACTTGCTGATTCACTGAAGTTAACTTCACTCTTTATTATGGCCCCAGAGTAACTTAAACTCACTTAATAATAACTTTAGTCGAACGTTTTTGTTGATCGAACAGTAATTATACTAATCATCCGACCAGTTGATTATTTTAAGCAATAAAGAATTTAGGGGGACGTTTTTAGAGACTTGTACTACATAAGGATATACCTCAAGTTTTCATATATGTGATCGATAAGACAAAAGAGGCGTGGCAAAATTAGCCAATAAGGTGGCATGAGGGCGGTTCATGTTTTTCCACTTTTCTATCACGCTAATATTCTTTGAAAAACTATTAAGTTCTCAATTATTTTCATAAACGAATACATTTCAATCAGAAATTTGTTAATTTCCTTCTAAATTATTTTAAAAGTGCCAATCCATACGTAGCTACATATTTGAAATAAGCGATTTTAAATAAATTTTAGTAATTTTTTTTAGAGCCTTTTTTTTTTAAAAAAAAATTACGATTATCTCAACGATATTACGTATTAAGAACAAAATATTGAAAGGAACTCAAATTCTCCCTTAATGACACGAACTTTATCCTTAATAGTTAATAAGTTTTTAATAAATCTTCATTACGCATCCAATAAATTTATCTATCTTATAAATATCATTTTGTACTTATAAATAAAATTAATTCATCAATAATTTGCTAATTGCATTCACAGATAGATAATAACAGGTGATACATTTTGTTCTAGTTATGGTTACAAACGCTAGATACCGTTGAAGTGAATTCTTATTGGAAATATCACCTTATCAAAGTAATATTTTTTTATTTCAATTAATGAAACAAATTGTTTCTTTCCACAATTCAAAATTTTAAGTTGATTACTTGTTTTAGTCTAATCAGGAACGTGTTTAAAGTTCATAAACTTACACCCACTATTGTTACATTAATTCGAGGTTGTCATCCAAAAATATATTTTTAAAAATACACTATATGAAAACAATGTACAGAAATATAAATGAAACAAACATTACAGCCATTACTTATCACTTTAGGCAACAGTTTATCACAATGTTCCCTCAAAAACTTCTAAAAATTAAAAAACAATCCCTAAACAACACAAATCCCTAAAGAGTACCAAGTAAGAACTTAATCAAGCAGCTTTCAACATTTTTAAGGTAAGTATTCGAAAAACAGGATACTACTTCAAACTCACCAAAGGTTTCTCATCATTTTTTGGTTTGCGTTAATCAGGTTTAGAACCAATAAATATTTCAAGGAGCTCTCGCGAAGCAGTATTTGTTCGTTGTCAGATATATGATGCTCATTTGATGTCCTGACACTCAAGCTGCAGCCTGCACCAAAAAACTCGCCTTGCATGACATGCTTTACTTTTCATTTACAGCCAAGCCGACCAATCCTGCGCACAAGAGAATTCCAGTCACATTTTTAGTCACTGATACATAACAATTTTAAACTTTGGGAAAGCTTAAACATTTGTTCGCAACAGCTCAAGGAGAAAAAGCCTATATGTGACAGGGGCTTATCATTTGAATGTCCACTGCCGTACTAGTCTATTTTTCACTTACAAATCTGCTATTTACAGAAGCAAGATTAAAACCAATTAAAAACGGAGCACACTGTTTACTACCCACCAAACTAGAAAGTTCTAAACCCCTGATATTAATTAATTTACAATTAACTACTATGATTAGTTTAATTTTGTTCACTTGCTGAAACAGCGTATTCAGAAACAAGAAAGAACTGTAAATTGTTCCTATGAAATCACAATTTACAAAATATGTAGCGACCGATCTGAGGTGCTTTAAAATAGCGATTTATCAAAATATATGTTTGAATAAGTTGATTATTATATAGGTGGGAACTGTATTGTAGCTAATCAGGAGAGATTAAGAAGCACTCAGGGAGTATACTTGAAGTTTCCAAAACCCAATTGAAAACCATTTTTTCGGAATGAAAGATTCAAACAAAAGTGATATTTCTATTTGTGTAAGGACGTATACCAAGTTTTAAAAAAACCAAACGTAGCTTTTCTGAAAAAGGACTGAAAATATCGAGTAAAGAGAGCAGCAGATTTGCTCGAATGACTTATTTTTTTAAGTTGAAATTTTAGTAATAACAAATACCATCTTACTAGTACAACCAACAGATCAAGGTATTATATCCAACTTTAAATGTTATTATCTACGGCGAACGATTAGTCATCTTATTGCAGCAAGTGATGGAGATGATAAACACACCATGAAACAGTTCTGGAAAAATTATAACATTATGATGGCTATCGAAAATATCAACCTATCATGCATAACTAGAAATAAAATTTAAAAAAACATGTATGAACAGTTTGGCGAGAAATATGACCAGAATACGTTCGTGGGGACAAAGAAGACGTTAATGTTGTACCAATTATTCGTAAAGATCTTGCTGAATCAGCCAGAGAAGCAAACTTTGAAGGTATGGTGGAGGTTGATATTAATGAGCAATTGGTACCATAAGATGAACAGCTTAGTAATGAAGGTTTGATTGCTTTGAATATTGAGCAAATGTTAGAAGACGAACCTGCTGCACCCGATATAGTTACAGAAGAAAAAATGCTAACGACTAGATATATGTCAGAAGCGATGCAACTCATTTCACAGACAGATAATGGAGATATTTTCTGTTAATGATCCTGACGAAAATCATAGTTTAAAAATGACAAGTTCCGTAGCTGATGCTATAAATTGTTACAAAATCTATTTAGAAAAAAGGGGTAAAAATCCAGCAAACATTGGATAAGTTTTAACAAAATCAAGACGACTACCAAATCAGTCAACACTAGTGGCAGAATAAGAAAAATTAAATATCAAATGCAAAAATTATAATTATGAATTATTTAATATGTTTTCTTTATCTTATTATAAATAAATAATTTTGTTGCATTAAATATATGTGTTGTTATTACTAATGCTCGTAATAATTGGGATTTTGCATGCAATTAACAAAAAAAAAAAAACTTGTAGGTAGAAATATATGGGAAAAACTGATTTCGATTTGCGTCGTCTTTCTCTGGTCCCAATTAAAAACGCAAATCGGAGTCTGGGTGAAAAAGATTCGCTCCAATCAACAGATGCCCACTTACTATCCAAATAGCATCATATTTCTCTAGGTAATTTCAGTTCACAACTACAGAAACATACCCTGCAGTAGAAATGGTAGAAAATTAAACAAAATATGGAGGAAACTAAGGTTTCGAAAATCTGACAAGAATGCTTTCTCTTTATATAAAAGTAACCGTACATGTTACAGAACTTTTGTTTATAATTACTACTTCGCTTAAAGCAGGAATATGTACTAAAAACAAGTTACAAAAAAAAAGAGATACGTTTCGTCATGTGAGAGAATTCTAGGAGACAGAAATAAATATAAAAAAAAAGTAAAAAATAAAACATGTCCAGAGTTGGTAGCCCTTTTGATGTAATGGGTTAAAACAGGCCAGTTCTGTCGCAAAAAAAAAAAAGAGAAAAAATCTTCCTCTCTTCTCACTCTCGAGGATTAGGTTTGAAAACACGACAGGGATGTCCATTAAGTACGGACATAGAGAGAGAGAGAGAGAGAGAGAGAAAGAATAGGGACCTTGCAGAAGGGAGAAAAAAAAGAGTTCTTGTCGCTTTCGTAGGGTTCCATACTGCGTTAGCCACGCGTGTGTGTTTGTAAAAGACCATCTACGCATCAAATAATCCTGGGATATGTGTAATAGACAGGGATCACTTTGTGAAGAGATGTTTCAAATATTCATCTACATCGCCATCATCAAACAGCCAACCTTTCTGAGTTGTATATATACACACATTTATATAACCTATCCTGTATATACTCTCGTTATAATGCACACACCTCTATACATAAATATATACACATATATGTAAGTAAATGTGCTACTGTGCAAAAGTAAACAAAACAAAGCAACTACCCTAGCGCAAGCCTGTACCGTTTCCCCTTTCACTACTTCAGTAAACATTTGTTCGTTGCTCTGCCATTGCAAATAACGATAGAAAATCCAATTAACGCAAAAGCTACTTTCCACTATTAAAGCAACTATCACCTCTCAGTGTTTGTGCACCAATTGATCTGAATCCAATATACGTTTCAATATTGCCTCATAACACTCTTAGTCTTTCATTGGTAGAAAGTTCCACTCTGTTATATTAAGGTAATGAATTTAAACGCAGTTTTCATTTGTACATTTCATTATTGTTAAATTATTTCGTCAATTATTTTAGAAGTTCTGATAAAATTTTGTAGTGTTATAATTGGATTAATCAGTCAATATCTCCGAAATAAGGGATTAATGAAAGAAACAAAATTAGTTTGCCCAACATCATAAGCAGCTAAAAATGGGAAGCTGACGCAGACTTTGGCGGCAACAACAGACATGTATTCATAATTCGAAATACACGGGACACGCTTCTTTCGAAAAAAAAAAAAATCCCCCAGTAATATTAGCCGGAAGGAACTGGAAATAAGGGAGGAAGGAAAAGACAAAACAAAGAAGGGTTGTTTGAAGTAGGAGGGGCGATTTCATTTAGGGGACTTGGCTATGGTGTTATTAAATATTCTTTAGGTAATCTAATTTTACAAAAAAAATTGGCAATTATTGCAAATTTATTACCGAAATAAAATGTAGAACATTAAATAAATTTAAGCCCAACGATAAAACTGCTCGCGGAGTATAATGAGATAAAAACCAGGTTTATTTACGAAAAAAGATATAGTCAGATCAATAAATGATATTATCCGCTTCTGTTTTATTTTACCGTATATAGCGTGCAATTAGAATATCTAGGGTGGAATATAAAACAAAAATCCCTCTCGCGATAAATTTATGGATTTTTCCGACTAATAACTGAACAATCTGAGAATAAATTATTCTGAGACTTATAATTTTGGTAACCAAATAATCTCATAAATAATTATTATTATTTTCTAAATTAAATTAGAAGGCAATAAATTTAGCTTTCAATTAATATACTTACTGCTAAATATCTATTACTAGAGGCAATTGTTCATAACCCTTCGCAAATCACATTTCAGCATTTATAGCCATATAAGGAAGGGCTGCCGTTAATCAACAATCTAAAATGCTGGAACGAAGTACAAAGAGGGCCGATAGTGAGCAGTCCTTTACAGTTTCTTTCACCTCTGATTCTCTCGGTTCCAGAAAACATCGCGTTTTGAGTCAATCTTTAAAGCTCTTTTCTACTGTTCGGATTACCAGAATACTGGGCATTTAGGCTACTCCTATTAAGGTTACTTTTGGACGTCTGTAAAAATAGGGGTGCGACTTCTGTCCTAGGCTTGGCTTGGATAGATAGATGTTTGGCTTTGGGTAAGTTAGTTATGGGTCTAGTAAGTTAAGTGTAGTCTAGGATTAGATCCACCCATTGACGAATAATTAGGCGTAGCAATACTTTACACACTCTACAAATTAAAACAATGAAATGCCCATTCAGTAAAATCTTTCCAGATAAGGAAGTTCCCAAAATCCTTATCCGCAGATGCATTAAGGGACCTGTATCTGGCCGGGGTATTGAACTTAATTTTACCCCTAATGTTATAGAGTTATAAGTTCAGAATTCAACAGTTAAAATAAACTTACCGGCAATTAAACAGTCGATGATGCTACTGATGGTTAGTTTTGCCGCATGCTATCTACGGAGAGTCGTGCAAATTCTGCAATGGACGTATTTCGCTTGATTTGGAAGTAGTAAGAAGATCGGAGTGTCGATATTTCAATAAGAAAATGTAAAGCAGCTAACTTTGGGGAAATTTCGATTCAGGTGATGCTGTGTGAAGTTGTAAGCAACGATTTCAAGCGAAGAATATGCTGGAGACAGGTCTGCTAGTAGCCTGAAATGCAAGATGGAGCAATTTAAACAAGGGCAGAACCACATTTTAATTTTTTTGAGCTGGAAAGTACGATATTTGAAAATGAGTTTTCGTATGCAGTCTATAGGTTGGTCCAATTAATGGAATGGCCACGGCC
Source organism: Rhodnius prolixus (assembly GCF_049639745.1). Classification (NCBI taxonomy): domain Eukaryota; kingdom Metazoa; phylum Arthropoda; class Insecta; order Hemiptera; family Reduviidae; genus Rhodnius; species Rhodnius prolixus. The sequence goes on along the minus strand of NW_027411583.1, from coordinate 2,416,743 downwards.
AATCAATACAATATAGTTAAATATGGACTTAACATTGTTGTACGCAAAAATTATGGTGGTAATGATGGTTGACAATAATAATGATGGGGAGAACGGCCTTCTCGAAAGTCACTTGTTCCAACAAGAATCCTGAACCTAATCTGCATATCAAAAACCGAACACCTATTTCTGTTATATGCGTTATTGCGGACAGTAAACTAATCATATAAAACATATAATTACCTAATATTATCCACCCTGATTTTTCTAGCACCACAATTTTTAATAATTTCAATACTATATCTAAATTAAATCCATTAACAATACTAAATGTCACTGTTATATTACGGTTTCTACAAAAGTAGGATTGTATCGCAAATGCAGGCAGGCCACTGAGTATTCCCACTTAACTAAAAGAATCTTCAAACCACTCTAATTTAGATACTGGCATTCTGTAATAAAAAGAAAAGACATATCACTTATACGTGTTAATTTTTTTTCCCCAAAAAATTCAAAGCATATAATAACAGAATTCTAATAAGTTACATAATTTAAATCATAATTGCATCTTGTCTTTAGGATTACATTGTTTTCTGTTCTAATAACATTTTGGTCAAAGTGAGGTCCTCTATCTCACAGACACTTCAAATTGGTTCTAAGATAAGAACATAACGTTAAACATATCTCTTTAAACCACTGTGGATAGTGTTTTTGTACTCACTTTGCGCTTGGTAAACACGTTGCTGTTTAGAACTAAAACGATATGTAAAGTTTCTTTTTTTATTCCTGCTCTACTCTAATTTCTATTTATTCAGACGGGGCTTAAAAGGAACGGAAGCTCCTCTTTACTAGTAACGTTTTAACATAAATAAAAGTTGCTACACGATGGACTCCCATTTTCTAGTCAGAAGTATAACCGCTGCACCTAACATTTGGCGGTTCAAATCCTAAAATGATATTTTTGTGTGTCACAAATTATAGAGCCACAAGTTCAGCTTCAAAAAAAAAAAAAAAATACCTGGTAGGTCGGTCAGAATATGGGACTTTTTAGATCACGGAAACGTTGAGTGGCTTTCACGTACACCCAAACTTACCCTAAGCAAATTTTAACCCTAGGGCTACTTAAATGTCTTCCACAAAACATTGACGAATAGAATATGCGCCAAGAAATTATAGCAATATCTTTAGAGATCTGCTTCTAAATTAAAATAGACAAAACGCGATATTAATATGGTTAAAATGATCGTTTAATCTTAATGGGGAGAAAAGACCTAACAAAAACTGTACAATATTAAATGAACAATGAGTGCAGACTTTTGAACATTGAGCTAATATGAAATGAAAGTTGGACACAGTTATCTACTAACGAAAATGGTGGTAATGTTACCGTGAATGTTCTCATGGCACCCTTACCATCAAATGGAGCGTGACGTTCCAACCCTGATCAGTTAGTTGGTGATTGAATCAATTTGTACGATATCTCTTCTAGGCTCTCACCTAACACTTCACTGTCAAGCCTTATTAAAGAAGAACACTCACCTCTAGTTATCACACTATCACTGACCTCTGGCTTTCAGCTATCCCATCTCTTTATCTAATAAGCATTTACAGTTAAAATAACTCTCATCTTTGTATTTTTATAAATAATAAAATTGAAAAGATGATCTTAATGCAGTTTATATAATGTGGTGACATATAAGCTTTTTTTTTTAAATAAAAAAAAAAATGAAATACATATATTTCTAAAACCTCAAGATAATCTAATAAACCAACTGCTAACCAAAATTAAGATAATCCTTATAGGCTTCATACATTGTATTGAAGTTGTAATGAAACAAAGCTACACTTTGAATTTAACAGAAAATAGATTTTCAGTCAACAGTAGTACGAGACCTTTTTCAGAATTGAGTTTTAATTTAACAGTGAGGAACAATATTTTTAGTCACTCAAACACCTCTTCCTAAAATGACATCATTTTACCTAGAACAATTTGAACCGCCACGACAAGTGGTAAGAAATGATTACCGAAATTAATATGGGTTAAGTGACTAGGTTACTTTCAGGAAGGTTACAGAATATCATCTGATTTCACCAATAAAATAAAGCAAGAGAAATTAAACAATATTTTACCCTAACAAATTTTATTTTAGTTATGATTGACCAATTTTTTTGATTTAGGGTTACACAGATTTGTTCCTCAATTATTTTAATTGAGTGGTCCTGTCTAAGATTCGGTTGCTATTCTCAAAGTAAAAAACTGAGAAGAGTAAAGGGTGATTATTTTGGATCCACTTTTTACTCCATGGCGAAGAAAAATTTAAGATTTTATGGTTAAAAACTGTTGATATCATAGCTTTATCAGAGGCAGTTTTTAACGATTGGCCTATAGTTATTGGCTAAACCACGGATTTGGTATGTGAACGTAAGCGGACAGCAGAAATACAACAAATTTCCTAAATTAACTCATTAAACAAAACATAAGACCAATAGAATCTCAGCTTGGTAATCGGCAACTCCAATCACTTAGTTATTGCGATGCCTAATTCCAGCATCTTTAATAAGACAAATTAATTATAATTTAATTAATGCTAGAGTTATATATTATATAACTCGCCCACACTTCCACAAGATATTCCTAAATCAAAAGTGGATAATTCCAGTAAAAAAAATAAAATAAAATCGAAAATTTAACACAAAAAGAACTCCTTTTAAAGCAAATAGAGAGAATAATATTTTGAAGGAACAATGAATATTATTATGCAGTAGGAAATGGTAGAAGGTTTGGTAACCCTATGTATTAATTATGTTATATTACAAGCAAACACAACTTCTACATGTATATATATGTTTGGAATGAAACAATGGGTGGAGAAGTTTAAACACTATATTCTAGTAAGTGGACCTGGGTTAGCAATCATGGACCTGTATTGTTACAATGTAAACCTGGCATACTGGCCTTTTCGAATTTATATTTGGACGAACTAACTGTGGGTACAGTAAACAGTAAGAGTATAATGCATTACATTTACAGTAATCTGCTGCATCATAAGTCAAATATGTAGATATATATTTTTTTATACATATAGTTACGATACTAAAAATGCCAACACGAATGTAACGCGTACGTTATTCAGAACTGTTGCGACATGATTTTCTTATATAAATTCAGTCTAGATCAATGTGCTGCAGGAAATGCTCGAAAAAATTTGCTGTCCCGAGCACTAATAAGGTTACATAGAGAGAGAGCACTCCAACAACGTCGGTTTCAGAAATTTTGCTCTGGATGCCTACTTACGTCATCAACAGCAATTGAAGAGCAACCATTATGGACAGTTTTAAGCGATAAAAAGGGTTACAAAAACAAACTCAAGGTCAAAATCATGAATTTAAGCATTAGCAAAAAAGAACACGTTCAGCAGCATGCATTTGTACAGCAAAAACGATCCATTTTTTTAATCGAATGGCGGTTTGGGATGAAAAGTGGATCCTATACGATAACATGAATTTTCTAGGCTGCAAAACAAGTATGAATTCCTCAAAGTCTAAACCTATATTTATTGTTTTCTTGTTTAAAAAGGTGACGATATAGTGATAGGCAACTAGTGTCTTCTACTACACATATTTGTGAACCACCAACGCACAGAGATGTTGGTAAGAAATCAAAGAAATAGACTGGAAATTAGGACGACGACAACAACAACCATTGGATGAGAGAAGGGGTTGGATCCTACTGCATGACAACGTTCGACCATATGTTCTATAGATCATATCTTATTGTTCAATAAGATAGTCTTTTCACGAAAATGAATAATTCTGGTAGAACCTCCACAACTGAGAACTAGGCAAAATCTGATTTGTCGAATTTTTTGGATCTTGAAGACTCAAATTTTATAGTATTAGGATGAATCAACTTTTTTCTTATAGGCAAAGATGTTGAGTATTAGTTGAAATATTTGTTTCAACCAAATAAAATTAAAAAGTGCTTTTAAAAATAAATAATCCGATCATACAGTCGCAGTACAAAAAGAGAGTCGGCAAATATGAAACTACAACCAAATATTTTTGAAATGTATATAACAATCTTTAGGTCCCATCACTACAGAAGAGATTTTATTGCCTTGCAACTGTTTCAAGCAGAAATTTGAATTGACATTTCAACAATGAAAAGCTCCAACAAAGTAGTTCCCCCATATTACTCAAATTTATCAATTAGGAGGTTTTAAAAAAATATACTTGCGTTTGAATTAACACTTATGCGAGCAAAAGAATGTAAACACTGAGACATATTCACATAAAAATAATAGTAATAGAAAAGAACTAGTTAAATGTAAAATACGATTACTTGACGAAAAGATTATGTTACACATGAACTGTGTTGATAATCTGTAAAACATTGAATTATATTGCAAATATTCTACCAGCTGTAAGTAGTGTAGAAAAATTGCTTAGCTTTGGTCTGGCAGACAACTACTTATAGATAAATCTTTCTGCTTACTTTAAACAATTTTATCAATGTATACTTTTTTTATGTATATTTTTCAGTACAAAAAATCGCAAACAACTTATCCAAATCTTCATCGTTAATTTTATCTTTTAGGGAATCAGACTTAAATTCTAAATTATTAAAAGAATTTTTTGAACCTCAAAAAACTAAACACTAATCTTACTAAAATGATTCGGTCAATATCTGAAAGGTGGAGATGTTTAATACTCAATTTTGCGAATATTATTACTTTTTTTTTTTTTTACAATAAAAGTACCATTTCTTTTTTGAACGTATGGTTAATGATTCAATACTGGATAATATAAGAGATTAAATCAACAGGTTCTTGAGGTAACAAGTTACCAACGGGCTTGTAAGTAAAATTTACAAGATGGGTGAAAATACAGAACTGGTTAAAATTAAGAAAAACGGATGAAATCATTAAAATACCTTTTTTCCCCTTTTCAATTTTAACCTTTGTATCCCAATTTTAAAAAACCTTAATAGTGTTCCTTTTGTATTGATTTCTTGTTCTTATTGAATTCTTATTATTAGAATCAACCTTGGCATGTGTAAGGGGTTGTATTCGAAAAGTTGGGGGCAAGGATGATTTAGTGTGTACCAGTTGCCAGTTCACGGTGACATATGGAGCACTGGTACGAACAGTAGCATCAAGATGTATACACCAAATTACTAAATTATGAAACTAATAAAAAACATTTTTCCCAATTGCAAGGGCCTCTAAAAATATATTCTAATGAAAATCAAAAGTTTCATAGGGTCCCAAAAATTCCTCTTACCGGAACAGAAGAGAATTTTTTTTTGTTTTTTTTTAAACTGACAACTCCCAGAACTATATACTTTTCTATACCCAAAGAAATATAGTTGGAGTCAATTCATAATAATACTGAAAAAGTGTGGGGAAAAAGATTTTTGAAGTTGAGATTCTAAAATAATGTGGTATTAAACATATCAAAAGTTTGATCATTCTATTGTACTATTATTTGATTGACATATTTCACCATTCTCTCATGAAAAAAATGGGAGTAAAAGAAATGAACTGATTAAGTAAATTCAATTTTTCACATATCTATTTACTCATAAGGCTTTTTCAAAATTTTGAAAGTTTTTTTTTCCTGAGTGAAAGCCTAGATTTGTAGAGGCTTATGGGTTCAGAACTTGGAATATAAAATGAATAAAACTTATCACAACCGCAAGAAACGCTCAATAGCGCATGCGTCAAATCCTCCCACCACTTTCTCAGCTCTTCAAGCTTTCTACCATAAAAGCTTATGGTGACCCATTAGATAAAATCTATGAAGCATTATGAGATCTCAATTTTTATTCCTCAAAAACATTAGCATAGTGAATTTCCTTCAAATAAAGAAATATTGCTTGTAAGAATGCTTTTTTTTTTTTTTTTAAAGTAGAGCTTAAATGAGATATTTTAGGATTCTCTTAATGTAACGAGGGGCTTGTATAAAGCATTAAAAACTAAAGCTTTCTAAAAGCCTTAAGACCCTAGGATTAAGGAAAACCATTAGCATTAGTAAAGATCGATTATTTAATTTATATAAACCAAAATCTCTTTTGAGTGGACATTACGGAGGGATCGGTAATCTGGTGATAATGTTAATTTGACAGACTGTTTTATTATAAAGAATAATTATTTTTCAAAAGGGCTATTTATGGGGAATTGAATGAAGAAAGCACTCTAATGTAAAAGAGGTTATGTTCCTCGTACTGATTTAAAACTCATCTTTATATTAATATTTTGAAAACATATATTATTAATATATCTGACATACTAATTATCGAACCAGATTGTAGTTCTGAGTTAGACGTTATTGACTTATTAACAATAGGAGAGTGAGGACTCTAGTTTGAGGGTTTAAGTCGAAATTGCGCATGCTCTGTAACTATGCGTACCAGAGACAAGGTTAGCGGACGGCTCCCGCCAGCTCCCACACGCTATACCATGGTTCGATATCGACTACCCCATCCTCCATTTAGAGTTAGCCCGAATGCTCTCAGTTACCGCTGGTGACTGGGCGACGGTGGGGATAGAACCAACCGCCCCTCCATACTTTCGACCTTTTATGGAAGATTTCCCTTTTTCTTTTTTTTTTTTGCTATTTTTACTAAACACTTACATATTTTAATAGCTATAATTATAACATAATGTTTATAAAATATTATAGATGTATTATAAATGGGACAAGATTTATGTAAAATTTGAAAGAAAATAATTCTATGACGAAAGCAAGATAATTTTTGACTACTTCACTTCCAGTGAGTGGTACTTTCAAAGTTATTCAACAGAACTCACGGTAATTTAAGGAAAGGTCCTCTGAACACCAATAATAAGCAACAAAAAAATTATTCTATTAAATTTTTCAGCTAAGAATATTTTCAAAATCTTAGCGAACTTAGTCGTTTTGTTTATAGTTAAAAGTTAAAAGAAAAACAAAAATGAAACTAGCACATTCTTGCATGAATGAATTAAAGTAAGAGATTGAAAATGCGATAGTGTACACCATGTGGTGTAACTATGACAGTAGCACTCATTGGCTGGCCTTCTAAGACAGCGTAGAAGTTTCGGGCAGGTTGTTTGGATATTCATGATGAATGTTATATTAATATAATATTATATTAATATAATATCTAAACAAAAGTGTTGTCCCTAATTCAATGCAGAAAAGTAATGCAACAAACCAACAAAACATCGGAGTAGTTTATGAGAAAAAAAAGTGTAAAAAAATTGAAATTTTGTTCATAGTTGCTCACAGTTTATTCTCTAGCTCATTGAAATGTTCATTTAGAGTTATGCAGTTAAAATTCTATTACTGTTTAACCAAAATAGATATCATAAGAAAAAATTGTAGGTGAAAGTTAAGCTGGAAACTATTAAGCTTTGTAATCGAAGAATATAAGAAACATGGACACTTCTGCGTTTAAAGTTCCATTAGCTTGGATTGCACAAAATGAAGTTATTATCTGCCTAAACTCAAGTTCTCAATACGTAAGATCTTCGCAGGTCTATCTCGGCAGATTGGGCATCAAATATCTTTAGGCATCTAAACAATACTTTTTGAACAAACTCCTAAGTCTATAACTCAAAGAAAGTGACTATAGAGTTCAGATACATGAGTTAGGAGGAGAAAACTGATGGAAATCGAAATCCTTAATAACCCTAGGAGGTGGTCTAATTGTGAACAACATTTGACACGCTAAAGCTCAATGTTTGTCACATAACAGCTAAAAGCTTTACAGTAAGCATATGTAAAGAACATATAAAAAGCTGAAAGAAAAACTGATCGAAAAATCACTAGAAATATTCAAGAATAGGAAAGCAATTAGATGATGCTTCTGTTCTGTCAAGCAAAAAATGAAGATGGCAGTAATGAATTTAGAACTAAAGCTTGAATGATCAAAAGCCAAAAATGGAAATCTACTTTTTTCGCGAGTAGCATTTAAATGGATGATAATTTTTCTGCACGATTTATGGCAAAAATTTTTGCAGAATGATCATGAATAAATATTTTCTGTAAACATCGATTAGATAAATTATGTCAATTTTGTAAATTAGAATTATTTTTCTTGAATTTAATACAAATAGTATAAATGCTAAGAAATCATGATATAAAATTGGAACAATGTTGCTACCTTAAGAAGATTATGATTTAGTAGAGCAGAACTAAGTGTATATAGTTGTACTGGGTTGGCTTTAGTGCCCAAGGTTCGCACAGTTAGTTTCACCATCAATCACACCAAGTGTTTCAGAGTCATCCAGTGTACTCTGTGTACACACTGTCTTCCTTAGCGACTGTTGGAGAAGGGAAGAGTACCTAAAACAAGACATACATACATAGACAGTAGATGTTTGAGGGTTTGACTATACATACATGTGGACCGTATTTCCATGCAAATGATACGACCCTACTTCCTCTATACAGTATTCCTTCAAGAGCACATCTCCCGTTCTCATATCCTCTGAACCCACAACTTCACCACTATTCTCATTTTCCCATATTTGTTTCTAGGATAGATCAATACTCCTTGTACATCTTACATATCTCCTTTTTAATTCCACATAATCCAAAAATACATCATAGTTTTAAAATCATAACACACTGAAAAAGAAAAAAGTCACATTCAGTTTTACAAACAGATTCTAGTTACAATTCTACTTTGTAATACATCTTAATGATTTCGACTAATAATTTGAAGTCTTTCATTTGCAAAGTTGATTGAAAGCTGCCTTTAAAACCTTTTTTTAACCTCGAAGTTCAATTCAATCTCAAATATACTTTTACTTAAACAATTAACAAAAAATGAAAATTCGACTTAAATACAAAACTTAACATTTACTCAATTGACTGACAAACTAGTATACAGAACAAATTGCTTTAATATTTATTTATTAATAAGTTGCTTATTATGTATATTACTTGTAAGCAAGGAGCGGTTGTTGCAACTCAATTGTTATGTATTAAATAATATTGTATAATTGAAAGTTTAAATTTACTATAAATTTTTATAAATATTGCTATACAACTAAGATGCTTCCAGCTTGCATTCACGGTTTTCTCAATCCTAGCCCATAACTCACTTCCTCACCGGAATGTGAATACTAATGAAGCGTAGAAGAAAAAATTATTTACTGTCTGCAAGCTGGAAAAGTACCCAGAGTTATATACAGGAAACCTCGAGACTCAGCATAAATATATTTCCTCTGATAACAGCAGTCTTCAAACATATAAATACTTCACCCAGGCCAGGCCAGCCAGTTCTGCCCAGTTGCTGCCCGAGATCAGTTCAGTTCAGTTCAACCTATCAGTAGTGAAGTTCCCTTCCCTTGATATCTTTGTAACCGTTATATTATATATCAGTTAATATTGTAATAAAAGATTTGTGTTTTAAATAAAAATTATTCTTTTTAAAAAAGCCCCTAACGGTACAAGATATATAACTCCAGTAATTCTGGCGTAAAAATTTTAATCTCCTGTATAACATCGGTCATTAAAAAGTATTAAAAATATAATTATCTAATTTATATGTAACGGACATGCTTGTTGAATAATTCAAAATTATAATATTTGTTCTATAATTTTGTAATTTACAATCTGTATAAATACATACAATAAGTAAATAGGATGTAAATAAGATGAACTGGAACGGGAAGAGCAGGAGGAGAGAAGCTACCCACCACTCTCTATATGAAATAGGGGAATGTGAAGAGGAGAATATGAGTAGGAGAGAGGAGAGATTTAGTTCTTCAGACTGTAAGGAAGTCGCGGGGCCACTGGCGATTCAGTCGTCGAGGAGTATTGTTAGGGATGTCAGAGGAGGCGAGAGACTGTACAAGAGGATTTGAGCAAGTAGAGAGAGCAGTATGGAATTCTATAAATTTACTTTGGGATAACAGAAATGTTTAAAAATTGTGTTCTCAACGAATCTCTTCAACTAAAAACTAAAAGAAATGATTATTTTGTAGACATACAATAATACTGATAGCAAAAAACAAGCTAATGTTATGAGTTATTTTAAAAAATGTTTAAAAGCCGGTTTTAAAGGAAGTAAATCAGTTATATCCAAGAGGGATATGTCTGTAAAGGCCGGTGTGGCAAAGTCATTTGAAATATGTGATAGTCTATCTGATAAAATGAAATATGAATGAAAACGAATGTAGTATTGTAGTCCAACACTGTGGAATGTGGATTGTTTCGAGAGTGATAAGAGAATAAGTTGGGACGGAGGGGTGGAACCAGTGCACTTGTTGGTGAAGCTTTTCATGGTTTGTTGAAGAAAAATCTGCTATGGACACTCATTCGATTTCTCTTATTACAATCCCCGATTTTTTGACTTATTCATTTTTCCCAATTCGTTTGGTAAAACATAATTAATGATTACTAACACTATCTAGATTCCAAAATTGCACATTACACTGACATGTCTATTTTAAGGAAGAAAATATCAGAAAAGGAAAAAATTTATTCATTAATGGTCAATTCCAACTCTTAGAATTTTTTCAAACACGAAAATTTAGCAACATAATTGTCCCACTATTATAATATAAAACACAAAAAACTGTACATTATACGATAATAGCACATTAGAGAGAAGACAATCCGACACTCGTCTTCCAAAAGTGCCCTATTCGAATTCTCCAGGAAAAATATTTCAAATAAAATTATAAACGACTTCATGATCTATTGTAAAAAGCACTTAAAATCCCAAAGAATGATAGTTTATCCAGTCAGCACAAAACAACGCAATAATGTTAAATTATGTTTGTGCAATAGAACAGTAAAATTAATAAGAAACAGAAAAAGGGCGAAGTGTAAATAAAGACCTATTATTGTTAATACAAAACAGATACTGACACGGGAATTCTTACTTTGTCAGCTTTGGTTTTCATAGAGTAGTACAACATCGAAGTGAAAATATAAACTATTCTTCCAATATATAACATTATTAATAGCCAGCTATAGTTTTGATGAAAGATACCAACAAGTTGCCTGCTTTAAATAAGCTCATTAGGAGTACCTAAGTGTTTATAATAACTCTGGAATCGCGGACATTAGAGTGATTAGAACCTCTATTAAGAATAAAAAAAAAGGTTTATTTTATTTTGAAATTAAACGTATTTACTTATTTCTTATTAGCATTTGGTGAAGACCATTCATTATCTGAAAAATTAGTACTCTAAATTACTTACAATATTTTTTATACAGTTCAAAGGTACTACTAATGACCAAAGATAATAGAAAGAAATTTATTTTTGTTTTTAAAACTTTTAAAACAACTCTCTAATTATACAAATTATAATTGTTATTACTTTTTTGTAATAATTATTTACGATTAGACCTTTTATAACTAGAAACGTGGTGGAAATTCAGTAATATTTTTCGGCTCAGCAATCAATTCCAAGCAATTTAAATTTAATTCTATGGTCTTTAGTGTACCATACTTGCGTTTATTACATTTCTTAATCCCGAGAGAATAAGATGATTATTAACAGCGAATATAATTGCTGGATAATATTTCTTATTATTATTATCATTATTATTATTACTGTTATTGTTACAGTCTTATTTCCATAATTAGCTCGAAATTAAATGTAACTCTTTAAATTACTTATCTTATCCAGAACCAATCTCAGCAAAGAGTGCTATGAAGGCTACTCTCACAACTACAAAGAGCTATTCACTAACGAAGGAAAGTACAGATTAACCAAAAACTCGTCTGTTTTGGCCCGAAAATGAACAATCGTTGTCTAAGAGAATTGAGCAACAAACAACTTAAATAAATAAATAAAAAATCTAAACAACTTACTTCAGCTCTTCTGCGTATATTAGAAAAATTAACAGCCTTTTTCGCTCTGTTAAAATCATAGAGTGAGCACAATTTTGGTAAAATTCCACAACTATCAGTTAGCGAATAGGTTGATGAATGTTGCACTCGTAAAGGCATATCGTATTGATCGTTGTTAGTAAAATCTGGTCTCCAAACAGCATCCAAACCGCCAATTCTTGCCAGAAAACGTTTCCAAGCAAAATGGATTCTTTGTATTAGATAACCTTTATTGATACCAGCTGCAGTGAGTAAATAAGGTATGGTTGACCCAACGCCAAATGGATCTATGGACCATCCAGTTTCTGGCAATATACCTATTTGCTGGTACAACCATTGGTGACCTGAAAAAAAAGAGACATATTAACAAATAATAATTAATAATACATATTTATTTTATTTATTAAAAATTTAACGCTTAGAAGGGTATTGTACAATTGAATCACTGGAATTTGTTGCAATAAATGCGAGAATGTCTTAACAAACTTTTAGCGAATAAAGCATTCCTTCTATCCAATTAATCGCATTACTTAGAGTGTAATGAGAGAATAAATTATTTTTTTATTAAATTCCTTTATTATTTTCAATTATTCACTTATATCCTACAAAATAAAGTTATTTAAACACTAAATTAAATTAAAATAAGCTTAAAGAAGGAAAGCCTGGTATTGCGAAGAGAGAATTCTAGGAGTAGAATCAGCAAGAAGAGTTCACATTTCTCACTTCCTTCTGCATCCCACACATGATGACTCAGGTGTCGTAATCCAAGCTACATTCCAACATCTACTATTCTTCTTGCATTGCAACCGTACGTTTGTCTTCTTCTCTTTCGTCGACAACAGCTTTTTGTCACCTGAGTATTTCCCTCATACCCTTTTCAAGATGACTTTTATACCTCGACCTTATTTCTAGATTCTAGTTCAATACACCTTAATTTTCTCAAATTCCTATCTACTTTTTTATATAAAGTTGTTTAAGGTTTTAGGCAACAAGTATAACATTTAAAATATTGGTTTCTAAAGAGCTTAAGTGCGTTGATTATTAGTTAACTTTTTTTGCTCTCAACTGAGTCTTAATTAGGTAAAGCATGGTATTGGTAATAGCGAAATTTAAGCCAACAAAACTAAAAAAGAAGTAGGTTTATTCATAAGGATCATCGAACTTTTTAAATAAGGCACTCAGCGCAATACTAACGAGAACTTCACCAATTAAGTCAACTGAGCTAATTGACACCACGCGAATGGTAACAGAGGTAGCACGCTGAAGTGGACCTGTGGAATGCTAAACACAAGTTGATGAATTAGTTTGAAGTTGGAATTTTAAGTAGTGAAATTATATTTTCCTCCATTGAGTAGATATAACGAACTCCTGCTTCAGTTTAATTAATTTTGGTGTAAACAATCCTGGACAGACTTGAAGTAGAATTCAAACCAGTATAACACTATGCCGCTTCCTTCTCACTCTACTCGTTTTGATAAAAGTTTGTAACTCACAAACGTTACAAAATTTTGGACCACAATAGTGCACACAAAAAAATATATCAATATTATTTGGTAGGAAAAATAATTTCCCTTTTTTTTAACCTTTCTTAATTATTATGAATAATAATTCCTCCTATATTATAATGCTCCTCTCACTTAAATGGGTAGTTTATAGGTCACGATAGGTATGTATTAAATGAAATCAGAGATGGTGGCTTTTTTTTATCTTTTTGTAGGTTGCCATCACCAAACTTTTTTTTAGTGAATCTGACGTTTTAAATTTAAACGCTAAGTATTCTGAAAAACATTGATACACCACAAAACTTATGTTTTGAGATAAGAGAAGCTTTTAGATTTAAAATAGTATTAATTTTTCATATCGCAGATACAAATTCACTTTTTTTCACTATTTTCTGTTTTCCACAAAATTAGCAAAAAACGCTATAATTATAAAGATATGAAACTTAACTTACAGTTTTATCTAAAAGTTTCTGCTACTATACCAATAACTATATTTGTTTGGGACAAAAGAGGGTCGACCTTATCCTTGGCCCAATGCACCGAAGAAAATCAAGCAACAATTAAACAATGCAATTTTAAGACAAAAATGCGAATAAATTGCACAATACGTTACGGAGAAACAACATATACTTTTCTACAAACAATCTAAAAATCATACAGGTTATTGAATGTCACCTTAAACCAACAATACGTGAAGTGATCCAACCTTTTGAGAATTTGAGAGTTGTCTTTCAATATGCAGTATAATCTTACTAATAGCTCTGTCTTAAAAATTAAATCTTAGACTTCTCAGAACTAACCAAGCTTCTACCTTAAGAAGTATGCTACGAAGCAGTACATGTGTGGAAACTTGAAAAACTTTTATTCAGGGAAACACGCCTAACTTCGTCAATCATTATTTCCCTCCAGTCGCTGAGATATCCAAAGGCAGAAGAGTATCCTCGCTAGAAGATCCGTTTCATGAGTAGATTCAAATCGAAGTACAGTTCTAGACCATTCACTTAACTAGAAGAAATTCTGTAACTTTTCTTTCCACGGTTTTGAGAATTCTTTCCAAGCACTGTTTCTTAATACTGTGACTACTTGCTCAAAAGATGTTAAAAATGGTAGAGGAATTCACTTTTCTGAAATTTCTAAGAAATACATGATTAACCAATGATTTTTAAATATATATATTTATGTACATATATAAAGTTTAACGCCAAAAGAAATAGATGGAGCCCTATGTCCGATTACACATTAAAATAGCGAAGTCAACTCATTAAAAAGAATGATGGACACTAAATTAAAGATCTTATATTAATATGGTATTAGATAATATAATAAAATCCAATAGTTAAACGCTCTTCATTTTAAATATTTGTTAAGAGTGAACTATTTTGAGAGTGGTATAAAGGTTATGGAACGTAGAAAATGGGTTATATAGCTGGCAGGGTTGTAAAGCGTTATCTGTGTGAAGTGAGGAATTACAATAGGAGGGCTCCGACGATCTCTCCCTATCTGAATGCCACTCATATAACGTCCTATAGCTGCCTGCCAGCTATGTTCTGGGTGCGGCAGTACATTTCTCAGCCACCCCTACATTTACACTATTGTCTATCATTCAGCAATACCACATGTTTTAATATTAATGTCAGAGCGGCTTTATTCAACTGTATCATTAATATTTTGGCAATAATTCAACTTTATTTTGTTTGAAATAGTTTCCAATATGAATTACTGGAATCTGCTACATAATCTAAAATAAATGTTTTGTTATAAAGGCATGCTGAGTCTTTATGGTGTTAAAGAAGTTTCTGATACATCATACCTAACATCCTCACCTGTAAAGTTCTAATAGGGTCAGATGAAGGTAAACCATCTGGAGAAAGTTTTGAATACTTCCCGCTTCCAAAATTTTCTGGGGCCTACAAACAATAACCTTCAAGGGCTTATATAAGTAACATTTTGTATTATTTAGTCTAACCAACACTAGAATCAACTGGCTGACATTCTTGGCGTCCTTTTGATTATTCTTGTCTAATCCAGTGACACCGTTAACAACAGCATTCAAGGAATAATATAAGAAACATTCGCAATAATTTGTGGAGGATCTAGTCTTGAATAGTCAAAAGCCAACCTTATCTTCTCCACACCTAATATTCAAACACATCTTCAAGGCACCTTTTCCAGAGTGTTTAGACTAACACAAATACACTGACACCTATGCACTTATTGCATTATTCAAGAAAGTTTGGATTCGGCTAAAGGCTTAAATTTGCCTTAAAATCATAGTTTTTTTTTCCGGCAATGCCAATATTGTCTGTAAAACCCGAAGACCAGCAGTTGTTGTGCACTAAGAAGTTCCGGTAGCCGATGGCTGAAGATACTGTCCTGTTTACTTACTTATTTATTTTAAAAGCTACACAATTACTAGCTGCATTATTAGTAATAGTGAAGACAATACTAAACACTAACTGAAGACAGAAGTTACACAACGGTAACAATGCCTAGGTCATCTCCAGGATTAATTACTCTCTTCAAAAGAGAGAAAATCGCGCGGCCACTGTAGTCTATGAGGATGATCTGGAATGTAGCTAGATGATAAATGACCGATAAGAGGATTTGAATGAGACAGACCAGTTCTGATGAAAGCTTTTATAGCGAGTTCGAGGAACCTGACTAAAAAATGGAATTTTTAAGTCGGCGTGGATGGTTAGACTTGAAAAATAAAATGGAACGATAGTGCGGAGTATTTTCGATTGAAGAGATTGAATTCTTTGAAGATTGGAGCGTTTCGCCGAACCTCACAGTTCAATTCGTACGTCTAGGTGGGTTTTAGTAGGGAAGTGTTTATCAGACGTTTGTTTTCAAGTGAAAGCTTAGATCGTTGGTCTAGTACTCTTTTAAGCGCCTATTAATTTCAGTTCGTTTAAGTCGTGCGTGCGGACGCGTTTAATTATAAAAAGATAACAAGAAATTGATTTTTAAGAGAGAAATAATTTAATAAACGAAGATGCTAGTTGGAAACGGGGACAAATGAACTCTCTCAAGTGAAGTCTAAGTTTGGATATTTCATTCATTATTTGAATGTTCGGTACGTGAAAAGACAAGGCTATTTGAAACGGAAGAAGTGAGGTGAATAAAGAAAATGGTCTCCAGTACGATCGGGAAGAAAGAGGGTTAAAATCTAGTGAGAGCTGGAAGGCTGTAACATTATAAACTCCTTTAACGGCACCTCCATAAAGAGAAAAGCTATAGACTGTACGAATGTTTCTCTAGAACCACAAACTTTACTACCGTGTCGGCTTATCTTCCACCTAGTCAACCGAAAACAGCCCGTTCCTTGTAAAGAAAAAAAAAACTTGTTTTAATATATTATGAAATCAAAATTTATCCTTACTTTACTTCTACAACGAGAAGTACTGAGATCGAGTTAAGTTTTGAAAATGAATACATCTATGAAAGAAATGTTTTGAAGGACTTCTAAGAAAGAAAAAGATTTCTAGATTCCCTCAGCCCTTACAGAATGGAAAAGAAAATGTCTAATTGGAGTGCCATAGAGACAGGAGGTTCTGTAAGCGTTGCAGTTTGTGGATTATTTATTTGTATTCGATTGAGATGAGGAAATAAGTTAAAATCCAAAACATGTAAAAAGAAAATGATCTCATCCAACTTGGAACAGAAGTTAAGTTGTAACTGGTAGTTCTAGAGGAATAATGCTCGGTAATTTGGAATTTTAGACAAACAGCAATATTTAAAGGAAGGTTTTTTTCAACCCTCAATGTGTAAACGTAAAATTAGATTTCTTTTTTAAATAAGTAAAAACAAATGTTTTCAAAGACACTAATAAAAATAATTTAGGTAACCAAAAATTTGATTTTAGAAACTTTACAGGATAGAAAAGTGATATATCTGAGAGAATTTCCTTTCAGTAAGCAGACATTTTTACATTGCCTGTAAGAATATAACTCATCTGCCTTTTAAAAAATATCTAAGAACATGAACTTATCAATGACGTTAGCTTTTTTTTTAGTTCATTAAAAAACATCTGGCAATATTTTGGAGCACAGATAATACTCTACTAAAAATGAGTTTCCAGTTATCAAGGAATTTTCTATCGAGGATTCAAGCATCTTTTCTGAAGTAAGATCTCTTTGAATAGTTTGAATGATGTAACAGAAGAAAGTTTTGATTTGAAGCAAACGATTCGATAGTAAGCATCATTTAGAAGTTAGGATTCTTTAGTTGAACTCACTTTGTTCGATGCCTAACCCTATCAAAGTTTCAAGAGTTTGCTGCATTCTGGGCTTTGTATTTTAGTTTTTATTTTTAAAACTATTTGAATTTTTTTTTTTTTTAAGTCATTTCTTCCAGATTTACTTACAAACAGACGATATGCTTACCTTCAATTAATTGATTCAACAAGCCAAACAATTGAGTGGTCGCCTCGTCTGGCATAACCCAGCCACCAGTCACAATTTCCAGCTGGCCATTTTTTATCAGATATTTCATCCTACTGCGAGCACCATCACTTGCCCTGCAACATTGTAGTCGTTAGCAAACATTTTAAGAATTTAAGAACCTAAGTAGGAAATTAAGAGAAATGATTATTAGCTTTTTTTTTAAAAAAAAAAGTCTTACAATAGTTTTAAAATATTGCTTCCCCGCTCCCATATTACCTCTCACACGGACGTCATACATTCAGACACACATGTTAAATACTGACCTCTTTCATTATTTTTTCTCTTGCTCTCAGTTTAGCCTAATTTGCATTTCTATCCCATTTATGCAAACAAACATACAATGTCCCTACATATACATATATATCACTTAGCTCTACATAAACCCTTATTTTTTGCTTAGATTTAATGTCCCTAGCATTTTTATTTTATTCTTTACTTCGTTCTTAAAATTGTTTAATTTTATCTCTGTTTATTATAACAGTTTAGTGTTTAAATATTATATATTTACATTTCATTTAATTTTATTTATTTTTGAATACTATCTACATAATACATCACGTAACATAAACAGAATCTTGACAGATGTAACTTTTTGGATTTTGTACTATATATTTTTGAATAAATATTATTGTAGCATGTAATTTAAATTAATTGTTTGTATGATTAAATAAATATTTTAAATAAATAAAATTGTTTTCTTTTACTATTTATATAACCAAATGAACATAATGAACACTAGGTAGCTATAGTAAATGAGATTCAGAGAATAAAAGCTAAACACAAAGCGTACAGCATACTATCTCGTGTCACACGAATACAGTATCTATAGCAGTCTATCTTTAATAAGTGCATTTAAAACACTGTATAACGCTGCAAATTTTGACAGAATAGATGTTTGATGGCAATAAAGGGTAAATGAATTGCAAGAAACTTTCAGTGAAATTTAATTTAAAATCAATTATGTTGTTGGTCAAGATGGAATGAAAATCGTTCAATAAATTAATTTTACAATTTCGTTCATGTAGATATATGAGAATTTAAAACTGGATATACGGCTGCTTGATTAGATTTTACTTAGCGAGAATATAATGCTTTGATTTGAGAGGAATTATGAAGGAATAACCTTCCATTTCCCTACTAACTTATAGTCACCAATCCACTTACTAAAATAATTCATAATACAAGAATAGCAGCGAGGTGTTGGATACTTGGGTGTGGTGTATATCTAGAAGTGACAAACATTGGATGGAGAGCGCATTCATTACACGAACCTTCTTAAATATGTGTCTAAACAGCGAAGTCTTTTAAGACTCCTTTGAACTGTGATATGTTTAGTTTTGAGATCAAGCCTTAGACCCTAAAAAGAAAAATTTTGGTGAAGATAAATGGTTCTTCTTTTGAATTTATTTACTCTCAGAAGTGCCTCTTATTCTAAATTACACCCAAACCGACATTTGGTCTTATCTTGTCAACCAATGCACTTTCTTCCATGATTTGTCGCGTACATATACAAACTACATCTATGTAAGACTTAGTAATGAAACAGACATTACACTTTCATCAATTCTCGCCAGGTTAATATTCTAAACCAGGCTCTATGTAACAAAATCAAAATAATGGGCCTAATCTTGAAACTAAAAAATTCTGTGAGACATGGAAGCCAAAAAATACTTCATATAAACAGTTCAATCCACAATGTGCGGTTCTTGATCACAAACGAAATAAATTTCCAAATTTCTCTTCAAGAAATCATTATTCCTGTATCTCTCTTTACACTTATTGTTACAAATTTTTGATCAGCATGTTAAGAACCTTACTTTTTGGAAACAGCGATACATGAACTTTTTTAAAACTTCAAAAGTGATTGGCACAATTTGTCCAGCTTAGTTTCTGATAAGCTGTTAACTAATGTCAAATGTACTCTCTTCTCATTAAAATGTATTCTAAAATATTTCAAAGTTTCTAGCATATCTCCTCTTTCAATATCTCCCTTAAATATTCCTAAGATTTGCAAGATGTTTGTACGACAGATAAGTGATTCAGAATAGATCATTAAGAGTTCGTCATAGATTTAGCTTTGTCCATCTATCTATTAAGAGCTGTCAGAAAATTGATCTTTAAAGTGATAAAATTGATCCAAGTAGCCTGTGTTTGTTCTTAATAATGGATAAACATTATTATGCAAAATTATAGCAGAATAATATTAAATTTACGAGCTTTGTAAGTCATTGATAGCGCAAACTGTGATATTAATTTGGCCCTGTATTTTACAACGGTGTAGTTAATATAGTGTTACCCCCGGGTACAAAGATAGTCTGATGGCAGGCAGGCTGAGTAAAGTAACAGACCGAAGTGAGAGAGTTTAGCAAGTCTTGTTTGCGAGAGGAGATGTTTAGTTCCGTTTAGCCGGCGTACTCCTATCTGACAGTGTGCCCAGCCAGAACCCTCCGTCCGACTAACTTCCTTGCTCTGTCTATCTCTCACACTTCTTTTCCTGCTTCCTTTTTAATTAATAGCTACGTCCGTCCACCGCACACAACGTCCATGCCTTCTTCTCATTCCATCCTGACGTCATCTCTCCCTACTTTGCTAAACTCATCCACTTCTCTCTCATTTTTTTTTTTTTGCAGCCCATCTTATTTCCCTCCCTCCAGACCAATTTACTTTTATTTTTTGTCGACATAATTCAAAATAAGAATTAATTTATTCTACAAAATGTCAAAAAAAGAAGGCATTTTTTTAATGTTTGAGGCAAACATTATTTTGAGCACAATTAGCAGATGAAGTTTTAGAATGCAACTTGAACTAACGAGCCAAGGTACGCAACTGTTCGATGTGGCAGTTCTTCACTTGCAGAAATGTAGAAGCTATGGATCTGTGAGCTCGAGGTCCTTTGTTGCAAATGCAAAAATTGGTTCTTGTGGTTGCCAAAGTTGAACTCAGGATGTTCTAAATAAATAAAATATATTTAAGCTTAATGTTCTTGGCTGGATATTCATATTTTACAACATTTAGAAACAATGTAAATGTAAATATCTTAGAACATACTAACACTATTTAGAAAAAACCTCTGAAACGCGAAGCAGCTTTAAAGTTCCCACAATTTCGATTGAAGGCAGAATAATTTTATAAATTTTTTATGGTCGAGCCAACAAAGCTAGAGCTAACAGACCGTTATCCTTTCCTTGACTTCAGCATACTAGAGTTGAAGGCTGGCCTTTTAGAAGCTCCGCAAGCAAAACCAGCACGCAGTATGTTATAATGAGAACTGAAAGGAATTACTCCCCTAATGTGCAAGAGTACTTTGCTCAAAATATAGTTGTATTTCCAAAACCAATTACTCAAGAAACTCTAAAAAACAAATTTCTTTACCCAAAACACGCCAAGTTCCTACGTTTCTAAACTTTCTTTGAATGATGTCTTTGCAGTCCGTCAGGAGATGTATTGAAGTCACCTCTATCTCTCCACAGAATCTTCATGTGTCCGTCTTCACGAACTAGGACCAAGCTGACCTAATAATTGTCAACACCCTGGAGTAAACGTTTTGGATCATACTGTTACAATCGAGAAATTTTTCCAGATACCATTGCTCAGAAGAATCCTGAGAAGGTTCCCCTCTACTCTTCATCGAGAGCTAACCCCCAGAAAAAGAATCCAGCCCTATAAAGAAAATAGCTTTTTATTTTGCTAGAAAGCACTTCTTTCTCTTTAGATCTTAATATTACCACAACAAAGTGTACAACAGCTTTGCCAAGGAAATAAGTTCAAGCAAAACATACGCTGCTGCTTCTACATCAAAATGTACAGGTGTGTGATTTTAAAGAAACACGAACCAAAGCAATAGTTCTGGATGGATGGATTTTGCCAATCTCGTCCAAATAACGAAATTAGCGAATAAACCAAGCGAAAAAATTAGCCCTGAGCCCAGATGAACTACTGAAGTAGCAACCTTATTAACACTAAAATCAATATTCTCGAAAAGACATTGTAACAACCGATATCCTTTGTTTCGAAGTCTGAAAGAAAGATGATCACAAAAATGTAACTTTTTATCAATTACAATGAGGAGAATGATCAGACACTAAACACTTAATAACAAAATGATTTTTGGATGCCAAATACTCGTAAATTTATAATCAACAATAAGCTACGTAGCACTGAGAAGAAACTGCAACACTATAGGAGGTTGAAGAAGCAGTTTAGTGTGTTTAGAAAACCTCCGGTGGTAGTTGGCCGCAGGTGGAGCTGGTGCCAAATGTAATGAAACTGGAATGTGCGAGTCTCAGTTGCGGCGGCCAGCCCTCATCTGTAACGATTTCCACTTGTTGAACAATCTCCTCTTGTCCTACCGCCTCTTTCCAATTCGTTCATTCACTACCTGATTGTTCCAGGCTTTTTCAAACTGTTCTAACCCATCTAACTACATCTAGCATTACTGGCAAACATCTGATATAACCTTTTAACAACCTTTCTTATACTTGTTATTCAACTGCTTTTACAAATAGAAATAGTCTTACTACAATACAGATTATTTAATATTATTAATTTATTAATGGTGCATGAAATTATTCTTTCAAAAATGTGAGGCGAAAAATTCAATAAAAAGATAGTTTTCTACCAGAAATTATTACAATCAGAAATGAAGAAATTGGATTTTTTAAAAAAATTAAACATAAATTTTAATTTCAGAATTAGTTCTTAGGATTTTAACCTTATATTTAATAAGTATCAGATTAAGCAATGATATAATACTCTAATTAACTTACTGAACTTAGATTTTTTTAAAATTATTACATTGTAATTAGTAAAACTTTTTGAGAAGTTCTAAAGGTACCCCAATTTTATGCACCCATTCTGAACAACCACACCAGAAATAGATGGAGTTTCGTGTGGAATATCAAGTAATTGTGTCGGATGGGACAGTCAAATAGCTAAATAATTAAGTTTGTAAAAGTAATTGTGCTATATACAACTCAAATGCACCACCGTCAAAATGGAAAGCATGTTTTCTTTACAAATATTGCTTATTGCTTAAAAAAAATATAGCATTTGAAGTTTAATACTTTTGCTATTTCTGGAAAAAAAATATATTAAAAACCAGCAAATCTACATATTTTGTCAAGTCTTAATTACCGTTAATAGAATTTCTTAAAATTTGCTATTACAAGCAATGCTTTAATATCACTTGATATTCTACAAACGAAGAAAATGTCATATAGTTCTAATGTGGTATTTAAGACGGTGTTCTTAATGATTTGATTTCCTCAGAACTTCTAAAAGATTTGATTTCCTCAGAACTTCTAAAAAACGTTTATCTGGGAAAAGTTTCAAATAAAAGTGATAGGCATTCATATGGCTAAATAGAACATCAAGTTTAAAGAAAATCGTAGGGACCATTTTCGAGAAAAATCCAAAAACTAAAGATCTCTTCAGTAAAATCTTACTTTTGGTTTACGAATTTCAGTTAAAACCATAGTAAACTGTAGCGTCAATGCTTTCTTTCAATTATCTGTAACGTTACTTTCTTTAAATATTCTGTTATTTCACATAAGCAAACTAAGAAACCATTGGCTAAAATAAGATTTTTTTTTTTTGGTTCAAGCGAAAAATCTCAAAACATGTATAGTATTTCCAGTGGGAACTCAATTTGCAAATATCAGGAGTTAGTGAAAGTAAAATTGTTGAGAGAGGAAAGTTTTGAGTTATTTTCAGACGTACTGGGTGAAATTGTTACCAACAGATGTGATCTTGTTCACTTACAAGTGATTCAGAATGCATACCACATCAACTACATAATAAAAATGAATAAAATGAATGAATACTGTTGTATTTCGTGAAAAAATACTAATTAAAAACCGAAGATATTAAAGAAGATTCTAGATTCGTTATTTAACTGAAAAAAGGCCAAAAAGTTAAAATGAATCTACATTTATGTTAAAATCGTTTAAATGTTGATTAAAAAAAAAGAAGTAAAAATGTTTTATGCAAAAGAAAATACGTCGATTATACTAAAAGAAAGAAGTCCTACGAGTGTTTCTCTGCAGATTATTTTAAAATAAATAAAAGCTGTCAAGTCTGAATTTCGTGAGTATTAGAATTATTTTAGAATTGTATGGCAGAATAAGAATTATGTATTTTGCTGTATAAATAGGCGTTATAAGGAACCCTCTAGAAATGGAAATGCTACTTGAGGCGTGAGATTAAAGGTGTACCAGAGGCTGGGGAAAGTGCTATGATATATCTTGCCAGTTTTCCTCCAAAATAAAAACTTTCATCCATTCCTGCCATGGAATATTGTCCATTCCATTTTACTTTCATTTTCTATTGTACTTCTTTCTCTCGCACAAGCACAATTTCTCATTTTCTTATAAAATGAAATGAAATTTTAGCCAGCTTTGTTTAATTTAAGAGAAACTTCTTATAGACCAAAAAAGAGAAACTAAGTGACAATAAAAATGTTAAGAAAATGAATTCACAATCCTTACTTTATTTAAACTTTTTTTTTTTAGTTTTATTCCCCAAAATATGAAAATAAATTCAAATTGAACTTGCCAATGAATAAGTTAAGTTTTCTGATTTCAATTAAAAGGGAAGATTTTATTCAATTTGATATAGTCTTTAAGAAGGCTCTCATTCATTTATTAAAGCAGCGAAGTAGGGGAATAATACAACCCTTGATAAATATAAAACACCATTCACATAAATACATTACCAACACCAAACATGGAAACAATTTTATCTGATGAAAAACAAAATACCTAGGCAACACTCTTGTTTGATGAAAAAGCTGTGAGGTCAGAACTGTCAATCTGATGTACTAATATAAAGCCTGTATTTTACCTTTTTTTTTTACCGAAATTGTTGCAAGAAAACTAACTCATGAGCCAGGAGAGAAGACTCACCAACTTTTAATCCTACAAATATAAAAACATTATACTTGTCAACAAGCAAAATACCTGAAGATGCCTAGCCTTTAAGATGAAAGCTTGGAAAAAAATAATAAACAAAATTATGACTGAAATTAGCAATAATCTATCTTCCTTTTTGACCAATGAATCAGTCATCATAAACGATGCAAAATATTCGATAAATAGAAGAGATATCTTTCAAACAGCCTTTTCAATAATTTTATCTGTTAGCATGATTTATTAAATGGAAAATAAAAATTATTACTATGGCGGAAGTCATCAAATGTACAGCATTATGATCAGACCGTGTTACTAAAGTATAACAAATCTGGAAATTTCATGAAGATAGTATATTGATACTTTTCCTACAATTTTTAGCGTACATATTAAAAATGTGTCCCCTAGGAATTGGCAGATATTTTTTATTGTATCCTTATGCATGATTCTTCGTTACTTATTTTTTCACAAATAATTAAAGACCCCAAAAAGACTTCATTGTCACTAAAAATCAAAGCTGTTACAGTAGTTCAGATAGAAATAATAATTACAGCTTGAAGACCTGCGGTACCGACATCAAGATATTAAATTTTAATTGTTTTTGACGAACTATGTAAGCGGGGGTACTCAGATATCTGAAGCACAAGATTTTAGAAATCGGAGCTTCTAATACAAGCACAAACTTTTGGACAATCAGTAATTCAAGTGCCTGCCTACTGAGAAACAATAATACTGAAGCGACTGCATTTGTATTAATGGCATCTAAATATTGAGTGCGCTTTCTATATTCCATGTTTACCCAGTTTTATTCCTTATAATTACAGTAACTGTAATCATAATTTAAATCATACCAGATTTCCTACTTACCCAAAATTAAGGTATTTGTTGTGTAGGACTTTAACATATTCCTACATATTTGATTTAAAACAAAACCATTTGTTGGACTTCTCTTCCACTACAAGTCGATAGTTAGAATCAGTGCTATAAACTGGAATGCCAACAGCAGCTACGATTATTTCAGCAAAAACAGGAACTAAATCTAAAACAGCACTCTTGAAATTAGGATACCTTAAACAATTCATTAATTCACAAATCAATTAAATTGTAAAAGAGATAAAAGATTGAAAAAGAAGACCAATGAAGGAGAGCAGATGAACATTTCAATGCGAGGAGTGACCATTCCATTACTGAAAGCACTTTAGGGTTTCCCCCAGCTGGGGCTAATGGTTCGCTACTTCAGCTTTCCACCAGTTCTTACACTTATTTCTTTTATTCCTCGCCAGCTACTACAAAACACTTGAAGCAGTTTTAACACGTATGTTGTCCGCTACTCACAATGAAATAAGTGAGCTAATGGCTTTTGAAAAGCTAATTGGATAGGCAGTTATAACAACCAAAAAATTCAAAACAATTTGAAACCAGGCCATCTCCGATTTCTTAAGTATTCATATATGTTATACCACTACCGTCTTCCTTCAGAATTTGACACTGGTAATCTTTCTTACTAGGATGTGAATTTTTGTTAAAAAAGGAAAGTTCTTCCTAGGCATAAGTTGCTTTCAAACCATAATAACTTAAAATTTAAAGAATATATCAGCTGTAATAAGAACCTTAGTCATTTCTTTGAATTGAAACATAAATAAAATATAATTCAACTTTTCAAAAGCGATAATGGTTTCCGTGAGTTGACGCATGAGTAAGAAAACTTAAGACTTACATTAATACAGCAGTCCTTGCAAAATGACTAGAATTAGCGAACACTTTTATCTGTTCGCGACGATTTAGTAAGATACTTTTCTCGAACTTTTGTATAGACGGCAGAGGACTTATTTGAAAGCTTTTAAACAATGGATTTCTACAAAGAAAGCAGTTATTATTTACTTATGAAATTATCCTCAATATGCTAGTTAGCGAAGTACTGAGCATAATAAACTTCTACAGGCGGTATAGTTGGGTTTTAATTCTAGTGTAGCTTGACAAGTACTGAGAGGTCCTCATGTTTGAGTGCTTTTTATTGACGAATCGGACTGACCACGTATGCCATCTTCATTTAAGAAGCTATTTATATTATTGTCATAGAAGGTGTAAGATAACAATCCGAGAGTTTGGATTAAGAAGGTCGGCAATTTAGTGAAAAAAAGGCCACTATCGCATGCCCACCGATCTGTGAATTATATTGTCTGATAAGAGCATTACCATTGTTTTGTAAAACGTTTTTTAGAACACTTCAATTGTGATGTCATGAGTAATATCATAAATCTGAACCAAAACAGTAATCCGAGTTGGGTAGAAAGATGGGTATGGTTAGTTTTGTAAAGAGCAATGCTCTTGACAGGGCACAAGAATCGGGAGTGGGATCAGTACGAGACTGGCAGACATCCTCATCGAACTAAATAAATTCACAGATCGATTATCACGAGGTGGACACGAAAATACTCAAAAGGGAAGCAGACTAGTCTAAATGAAATATCATATCATGCTGTTGGTAGCAGCGTATTAAAACAATAATATTTCAAAATACCTTTCCAAATAATCTTCAGAGTAAGTCTGAAAATGTGTAGGTCATGACAGTGCGTGTTTACCAACTATAAGTAACCATTTTATGTCAAACATCTTTTATGCAACTGTAATTACATATTTGGTATTAGGAACATTCATGTGAAAGTTCAAATCAATTCTTTTGGATATTAAGAAAACCACTTACAGAATTAAAGATAAATGTACCAGCTAAAAATCATCTTCATCAAAATTCTTTCGACTTCCTCACTTTATTTTACCAAGAAAACTCGGTAAAGATTTAGGAGAGTAATTCATCAACAGAACAAAATGTTAACTCGGATGATCCTTACAATACCAGTCATGCAAGTGTTAATCTGTTATCGAGCATAACCACTAAATAAAGAGTAGGTTATTGTAACAGTTATTGCGTCATCCAACGAGAAAAATTTTTGTAAAATATAAATGTCCAGAACCTTAAAGATTCAGTATTTTTACTTCCCCTAGTAATTATAATTTAAAATTTTAAGACTCAAAGTACTTAGTGCCATTCAGATGGAATTTACAAAAAGTAAAATGTGACAAGTTGGTTTAACGTTCCACTAAACAAATTTTTTACCGATTTCAGACTTCATTAATGAGGCGAGAATAGTAATTCTAAAAAAAAATTATTCTGTTTCTTCAATTGGCGATTCGATCTTGAAAAGAACCGCGCCTCTTCCTCAACGATCCGTCGCCTCTTATCTAAATTTCCTGCCCTTGTCTTCTCAACTCTTTATTCTCATCCTACTTAGATTCTCCTCCACGTCATCTTTTCAACTCACCTTCCTCGTTCTCTGGCTCCTCCGTGCAGGAATTCCATGTAGCATGTTTCTGGGGAATCTGCTTCCATCCTTTCCATATGCCCCAGCCATTTGTTTTTTAATTTGTGTCTTGAGTTTTTTTTTTTAAGAAAGTCATTCAATCACTCAAACTCATATTAAAAATTTTGAACTCCTACTAATTAACGTGGTGAATTGAGCTTCAAACTATGTTTATTTAAAATATTGACTTTAAGAATCTAGAAAGATGCGCTGGTTTAATGCTATGAATTGTTCTGAATAACATTAAAAATGGTAAAGGGTTAAGCAAGGGTGGTAACTAATCTAATTTTTATTAGACTGTTAATGAAAAATTCAGTTCCAAAATAAATCAGGCTAACACTTTTCTGCAAACTTATGGGTCATACCTGTTTATTTGGAAATGTATTATTCATAATTTAGCCAGATTGTTTGGTATAAATCTTTATAATATATTCATGCGATGTTGAATCGTGAGGGCAAGTTGGCATGCTATGGCAGCATATTGCTGGGTAGCGTATGGCTGGCTATAAATGGAAATTAGTATACAACTTTGATGTTGTGTAAAATAAATTAGTGAAAACACGCAAGGTAATAAGAATCTGAGTAAAGTGGGCTGGCTACTCCACATCATATTGTACCATGTTTTATGTATAAGGGTTTAATTACTATATGTAGATTGGTCCAACAATAAGGTTAATCACTGTTAAGTATTTATGATTGTACCAACCAATTATTGAAATTTAAAGAGGTACGTCCTGAAGAGTGATTTTATTTGGTTAACTGAAGTTCCTAAAAGCCCATTTTACTTCAGCTTGTAAGGAAAGTATTACCATTGTGCTTAATTTTCGAAATTAGTTGTTTTGCTGGAAATACTTGTTTTGAGGCCTCCTTAATAAAAAAAAAACAAGTTTTAAGCAAATGGTTTATATATGAGCTTGCTTAAAATGTCTAAATCGTAGGAAGCTCGTTTTTTAAATTACGTAGCAGCACCGGCGATGCATTTATTATTTCAGCCTGCAGTGGACGTCATGAAGATTACAATCGTCCTAAAAGGCACATGATCTTTTTGGAATAGTACTGCTGTTAACTTGGGCGAATTTAATACTGAACTTTGTCTGCTTCTGGCCTAAGGTTTCCCCACCATAGCGACGACTATCTGTGAGCTGCACTACTACGACATTTTACTATGCAGAAAGTGGCTGAGGTCATTCGAGAGTACTATGGGAACACTTCCGGGCAAAGCAGGCTGTCGACACGTACCAACATTCATCTGAATATCTTCAGTTGCCTTGAATCAACTGCTTGGTGGCCAATAGATTTATCTGGCTGACGTATAAATCACAACTCAGCAATTGATCCTATTGTTAAAATATCAGCAGCAGAGAGGTATTTTAAGTAGCTCTATTCGAAGGATTGTGGTCAGGTTTCCAAAGGCAATCCAAGTTATCATACCTCGTTTAGCGCAATATACACTAGCTTTTCGCTACTTCAAAAAACCGAGAACTTCAGACCGCACTTTATAAGCCGTTTTACTAAACCACATAATCGTGAGTAATTATTTCAAGAGATAGCTTCTCTTTCAAGTAAAATACTTCTGCAATTTGTTTTTTGCATCTTTATATCATTAAATTTCATTATATCTTTCTTTATTCTGGTAAATTCTAATCCTCAGTTTATTTATTATTAAAGCAATCTTCCTATCTTCAGTGAAAGTGGGAGGATATTTAAAAATTAATGAGAGAAGCAATTTCGATTCACTACAAAACCAAAGGTCTTGCATATTTACAAACGACATAGCAAAACATCTGAATTTAATTATTAAAAATGTTGAAACGATTGAATGAAGAATATTTTCCAGTTCTGAGATATTATTATGGTAGTAGGATGAAGTCTTTCTTTAAAATAGGCCTTTTTTCTTGCTTAAGTTAGCACGGCGAATAATTTTCTGATGAATAGCATACAAGATTTCATGTTAATTTTTCCGACTTATTTTAAGAAATTCTTCTTAGTGTAGCGCGAACTCTAAACTGTTTCTTGTTGTCCTGAACGTAGTTTGAGCCTGTATTCTGCTAAAAAAAGATGCCTTTAAGTAAAGGATGAAAGGAATTATTAGTTCCTCTCTCAGGGCTTTATAATATCTCCTCTTGAAGGGATCGTTTTCTTTTGTAACATCCGTCAATTTTAAAATCGCATGCCAGACAATAATTATAGAAGTTCTAAAGCTGTCAGTAACATAAAGCCAGCTACTTGTGCGATCTGTTGGCTTTCGTGCAAACTAAAACTATAAATTGGCAGGATTTTATGATAGTTGTACTTATGTTAAATAAATATTCCATAATTTGAAGAGTATACTACATTACGTCAAATAAGTACTAGGTGGATGGAAGAAAATGCTTAGAGTAGGATTACGTGATTTTAATTTTGGTAAAGCTATAAGGATGGCAGGAGCACAGAGTGCTGCTCCATCAATTAGCAGTAGTTTATGTAAATAGCAGTATATAGTAGAATGATGAATGTGTGAAGCGAATGTATTTCTAGGTAAGAATGGAGAGTGAGTGATATTCTAGTGATAAGCACCTAGACGATGCTGGCTGTATGGCGGAAGCCAATGCCATAAAAAAAAAAAAAAGTACTAGGTGGCAATGCTGTTCTTAATCTACATGCAAACTGTATCTAGACTTCCTTTTGTTCTTTTGTTTGTTTTCTCGGAATTTTATCCTGAAGTTTCGAGTGGGAAAGATGTGGATGCACTAATATCGCTAAAGCTTTTTCAGAACTGAATGCTCACCTCGAACTTCTGTATTGGCTTGGCGGTAAATGTACTCAACCGTCCAAAAAGTTTTTGTTTAGTTGTTTAATTTTCGATTGTTCTCTTTGTAATCTTTAATCCTCCAAAGAAATTTTACACATAGCGTATATGTTTTTCTGCAAATCTTCATACTTTTAAGCAAGAGATTCTTATTTCGATTCTTTTACCTTGGCTTGAAATATGGTAGACATATTTGGTTAAAATATTTTCTAAATTTCTCAAGAAGGACCCAACTTAGATGAGGGTAATCACAATTTCATTATATGTTCTTCACTACATCACCGACTAGAAAATTTTTAGTAGTGAGACGATTGCATTTTTGATGCAAATTTGTTTGAATAAACTGAAAACAAAAATTGGCTGGAACAAAAAATTAGGTTGTGGACACACTCATATTATATACTTTTATTCGGTAATAATAACAAATGAACAACTGACGTGGTTGACCCAATTATAGATTAGATGGGAATGTTAAAATGTAACTGCTGTTCATTCTTTTTGGTGACTGATTCACAGTTTCAATAGGATGAAAAAATAATTGCCATTTCAGTCGTGATACTTTTATTCTGCCGAGCTTTCGACCTAGGGACTAGGTCATCTTCAGGGCTAGTTTACAAAGTAATATTTTTAGATTACAGGGTTGGTGTGTCTTCTGTCTTGTCTGTTCATGGACTGGTTCAAGACAGAAGACACACCAACCCTGTAATGTAAAAATATCACTTTGTAAAGTAGCCCTGAAGATGACCTAGTCCTTAGGTCGAAAGCTCGGCAGAATAAATGTATCACGACTGAAATGGCAATTATTTTTTCATCCTATTAAAATGTAACATTATTTTTACTTCTGGTTGAGTTGCAATAAAAAAATATAGCGAACTAAATGTATTATTAAATTTTAAAATGGAATAATGAATATTAAAATCTCGTTCAGTTCATTTGTTAATAATGGGTACCAAAACTTCATTTGGTATTTAGGGCATCTCAAGATACATAACATTCTATTGGACGAGTTATATAAGCCATTTCAAATTAAATTACCCCATTGCTTGGTACCTAAAGGAGGAGGAGAATGAGCAAGAGTAAGGGCCTGCTTGCTCATTCAAGGGGATGCTCCAGGCCGACAATAGAGACCTAGACTGGGTGGTAAAACCCCGCTCCGGTACACCAGCACTGGCTGGTGCCACTTAGCCAGAAAGTTACTTAAGGCCCACTTCCCACTCTCTCTTCATAATAATTTGCATGGATTCTCACAATTTGTAGCCCAAAGGGAGTTACTGGATGTAATGGTGAAGGGGGCTAGTAGAGATGTAGTTGAAAGGGCATAGTCCTTCACACAGTAAATGCATGTACAGCGCGCATACCGACCCCAATTAACCCCTTTAATCTGAGATCATAGACATGTGTGTGTGTGAGCTGAGTAACTACTATTTCTCATACAGAGAAGACACGCCAATATGTTACCAATAAACCTCCAACGTTGAGGGCTCCACTAACTTTCAATTACTAATACCCGTACATGTTTATAATTAGGGATATCTTCCAGTGAATGAGAGTAAATATTCTCCAAACTCTCATCTGAGGCTCTTTAATTAACCAACAAGACAAGTTCTATAAACTCTAATTTTCATTAGACATGGAAATTTGGCTTCTTATCTCTTTCCCATATTTAGTTCATTAGTTTGTATGATATAGCTGATTAGACGGTAAGTATGCTAATCTCATTGGTAAAATAATACTGTTATATGAAGGTGGCACTATTCTGAAAGTGCACGTTTTGGAAGTTGCGAATTAAGGGATGTCATCTTGGAGAAGGACTTTCAATAAAGTTAGACAGAAAGCCAAAGAATTTAACTTAAAAGAGAAAGATGATTATTTCTGGGGCCATCAGTGAAAGACTTTTTTAAAGTTGCATTTGGACTTTTACGTCAATGCAATTTTTTTAATGACTAGAATCCCATCTGCAGCTACTACAAGTGGCTCTGTATTAAACTAAAAGAAAGAGTCAATTTGCTTTTAGATCAGAATGTCTTATTTATTTTTTGGTGATTTTGAATAAATAAACATGTTCCCTTGAAAGTAAACCAAGCGCAGCCTTCTAAATAAGACATTCAGATCTAAAAGCAAATTGACTCTTTCTTTTAGTTTAATACAGAGCCACTTGTAGTAGCTGCAGATTGGATTCTAGTCATTAAAAAAATGGCATTTCTATGCCATTTAGTATCTGCGCTGTTACGTGTCCTACATCAAGGATGTTCCATTCAACCAGGAATAGCTGTGTATTTTTCAAAACATGTGATCAGACTGAAAGGTGTTTGACAGGAATAAACAGAAAATTTTTTTTGGTAATGTTAACCTTTTATTTTAGCGAAATTGTATTTTATTGTATTTATATTTTTTTAAATGATTTCTTTTTTTTTGGCATTAGCTTCCGCCATACAGCCAGCATCGTCTAGGTGCTTATCACTAGAATATCACTCACTCTCCATTCTTACTTATAAATACATTCGCTTCACAGATTCATCCCTCTACTATATACAACTATTTACAAACAAACTTACAACTAATAGATGAATCAGTACTATATATTCCTGCCATCGTTATAGCTTAACCGAAATTAAAATCACCGTAATCCTTCTCTAATCATTTTCTTACATTCATTCTAATCGGCTATAACTTTTAAATACATTCATATTTCTTTGCTAGCTCTGCTAAAGATTTAAGCACATAGATTTAAATGATTTTGGAAGCGTAAAAAGCTAAGATATTGATGATGATAATCCGGACTAACTTGAACCACTTCTACGCCTTCAAATTTTTGTTTTTCAGAACTCTCACTAAATTTAAGAGTTTAACTTAACCGCTTTAAAGTCTAGTTCTGTGGTTGGTTATACCTTACAGGTTGCAATTACTGTCTTTTTTTTTCCAAGAGGTTTTAGTGAACGTGCGTTTTTTAAACTATAAACCTTTTAGTAAAGACTAATATCGTTAATATTATTCATCTGGCATGTTTTCTAGGAAACTCTGGCCCTGTTCTTTACAGCATAGTGTGAAATCAACTTTATTGTGATATGTGATTAAAATTTATATTTTATTGATAACCTCGACGCCAAAAACATTTCACCTTGCAAAAAAATACATTCAAAAACGACAAAAAAATAATCAATAGCTTAATATAGAAAAGATATTGATTGCAGAGATTTGTTTGCTGAAACCCCCGGACTAAGAGTCAATCTTCTTTTTCAATGTGACTAAAGCTATCAGTAAAATGTTCTTAACAAGCAAAAAAGTAGCAAAAGCAGTTGTTGGCAGGTGTTAGATGAGAGAGGAGAAACTAAGGGAGAACGAAAAAGAAATCTTTATGTAAATGTGACGGCAAGGGCGAAGACGTCTTTTTCAAATGAACTCAATATTTCTCCTTGGAGAATGGTGTAAGAGAAATCCTCGGAAGGAAAGAAAAAGAAGTATAAAGATAGCCGTGAGTATAATATTTCAATGTCTGAAAATCCCGGTAGGCTGGCGTTTCCTTTAATGAGATCTACAACATCAAGTCAAATCAATTCTGCACTCAACTATCATTTTTTCATTTTTTAATGCGTAAAAGATACTTTACTAAAAGGTACTTTACTATTGGTTAAAAGTAATGAATGTTCTAATTGGGTTAAATATGTCTATTCTAGGGTTGCAACTCAAAGTACCATGGTCTTTAAGGAAAGCTCCTTTTAAGCCAGTGGTTTCTAAACTGCAGGACGCCTTCTAGAAGGGACGGTCAGCTTTTATTAGAAATATCTTTTTTAAGCTCCCAAATTATAAACATTTGTAGAGCTTTATTAGGCCCAGTTAGAATTCTGTGTAGCTAATATTAATTTGTTAAAAAAAAGATAAAGATAATAGTAAAGTATGTACTTCTGCCCCAGTCCTCGACACCTAATTTATAGTTGGACATTAAGTCCTGCTAGGAAAAATAGACAATTACTTTACATTAAATTATTTTTCATTTACATTATTAGAGAGAAGTTCATGGTGTTAGATTTCTTAACAATAGTTAGTAGTTAAGGATGGCTTGAGTAAAGAATACCCTTTATCAACCAGCTTAATTTAGCAGATCCTATGTATATTGTGTGAGTGTTTGCGTGGTGTCAGTGTAAATGTTGTTAGACTGGGATACCCGCAGGGACGTCAAGATCCCTGAAGAAGTGGCTAATCCACTTCCCCCTACGGGGATTACAAAAACTTTACAGTGTGATCACACTGTAGTTCTGCGTGAAGTGCCCTTAAAATGTAGAAGGTTGTAGTCTGGAAGACTGAGTGAGTCTTCATAAGAAGTATGGCGTTGTGGACGCTGATGTCTTATAGAAAGATGCTCTTTCTGTGAACAAGCTCTGGTGCCATCCGTTTAAGCAAAGATTTCAATTTCTGACAGTGCAGAATGCAGTTTGGCCATTAAAATACATGTGTGGTATAGTCACTCTGAATTCAGTTACAAAACAAGGTCGAGTTTATCAGATCTGCTTCCATGTGTAATTGAAAGTTCTTTTTTAAGTTCTTGGCCCCGCTAATTAACGAACGAGCAGCAAGTGCTAATAAGTCTTCAGACTTACAACAAGCTTCTTCTTTTACAAATAAACTCAAGGAGAAGGCAGACTTCTTAAGCTGCAGACTTTGTAATACCCAAATTTACATTTATTTTGGAGCAGAAACAACCAGCACTCATTGTTGTGGGAACCTCTTCCTTATACTGCTACCATGTAAAAGAAGATTATAGTACTACGGGTCACACTGTGTTGTACTATACTTGAAAACGGCCAAACCATAATAAACTGTAAGAATTGCAAATTAAAATAAGTAATCTCGAAACTAACACTAAACTTTTACCAAACAAAGACCTACATATAACCCAGAAGTTGAACACTATACTACGATCCCACGGACCCACAACTCAAGTATATCGGCATAATGCGGGACAAAAAAAAACAACCTTCTCGAAGTCCGTCCTACACGAGGAGGATAAAGTAATCTCTGGTCAAAAGACTAAACGAAGTGTTCTCATCTTCCTTTCAAAGTGGCCATTAGGCCGCCTCTAGAGAATTATCAGTCAGTAACAAGAAACTTCTGACTACTCGAAAAATTTCCTTAGATTTTCAACTGGGTTTCCACTAAAATCAAACTCCTTCCTTGGTTAAAAACGACTGAACTTCCTTAGTCCTAGTAAAAAAAAAGTATAGAGGAAAAATAAATAATCTGTAAGAAACGTATTGATGGGAATGATTTTATATTTTAATGTGTAAAACCATTTTGTATGCAATATTTGTCACAAATAAACAAATTTTGTATAAATAATAAAATCTACATAGGTGAATAAATATATGTTTGCAAGTAAAGACTACTGCATTTATTTAATGATTCCAACAACAGAGATATTATATTGCACAAAATAAGATAAAAATATACATATATATGAAAAAAAATAGAAAAAGCTTTTTACAAATATTGATTCAATAACATAAAAATTCTTGAATAAATGTAAAATTCAATAAACACTAAAGGAACAGTTCTGACACAAGTTGAACTCTTTTATTGAATTAATTCCAGTGATGGATTAACGGCTAGAACATATGTTTCCGTCTAGATTGACACTTAGGGGTCGCTTTAGTACGGATTTTGTGGAAGTACCAACAGTCACCACCCACTCCGAACTATGATTTATGAGCCAAGTTACAAGCACTGCCGGCTCCATATGCTGCTGCTCTTCAACAAACAGAACAATAATATTAAAACTGGGAGAGCAAAAAAAAAAAAAGTTACAAGGGTCATTTAAACTCTGACTTTAGAACTTCTGTGATGTGAAGAGATTATTGAAAAAGTGAGAGAAAGGTTAAAATTGTAACAATTGTAACAAAAAGTTATATTTGTTGAGCAAACATTAATCAATCATATTTATAATCTATACTTTCTAAAATACTCCTTAAATATTTACTACTACAGATTACACTTATAAAATTTAATCATTTATTGCATATGTTAATCGATTAGGAGTGAAAACTCTGCTGACAGAAGGATGAGAAAGATAAAAGACCATTCGTGAGAGAATGCAACCATTACTTGTTTAAGGGTGGTGTTGCTTGCATAAAATTTCCCCTAATCTTAAGTTCAAAAGAAAGTTTAAGATAGATGGACAGTTCTGGAGAATGGAGTCCACTCAGCAGAGTGTGAAATCTAAAAAGTGCAGCTAAAAAGAACGGCATAGGAGAATAGAGATCAGTCATGTTTGATCCCTTTCTCCACAAATAAGAAATTAAAAAAGGGCCTCCTTTAATTACTAAATATGAATGAGGTGGATATGTGCTGTGAATTGACCAATAAAATTTTGGACACCTAGAAATAAGTTATATAACTTCAAGGAATAATATAATCAAGGAACTGTAATCTAACTATGAAAATGAATTCAAAAAAGAAACCAACTCGGAAAAAACAACTTTATTCGAACAATCTACTTCTTCCGTATAAAACATCTTTGTAAATAATAAATAAATTTAAGAAAATGGTTGGGAGTCCAATGAGTAAACATCAAAAATATTGGAACAGTAAATCCTCTTACTTACAGCTTTTAGAAGCTTAACAAAATCTTTCTGCATTTTAGAAGATCCTTTAGTCTTTAGCTTAGAATGTGGTCTGTAAGTGAGAGAGTATTGTTTTGGTTGAGAAAGGATGCTAGATTTGTCTCTTGAGCATGTGGGGGATTTAGTGGAGGTTTGAATCCAAGACCTGCAAGAAGGGGTTCAAGATTCTGGAAGAGGTGGCTGGTTAATTTCCTTCGATGAAATTATTTACTTAAACTAAGTTATTTCAGTTTTGATTTGAAGTATTCCTAATTGATTTTGTGCCATGAGCTCAACTCTGTATGGGATCTTTTCCCAAATGGCAAATAAATATATATACTATCCTGTTTGAAGTATTCTTAAGCTACCGAAATCATTTCTTTTAGAAGCAAGAAGCTTAAAACCAAATTATTGTTAAAAAATCTTCTAAAAAAACTGCTTCTTACAGAATACTTTCTCTTATAACAAATAAGAGAATATAAAAAGGAAAAAATAGAATTGGCCCATCTCTTTCTTATTGCACACGGTTAGTTTGCAGCTCGACCACTTGGGAGCGTTATGCTATCCGAACATTTATTATAATTTTTTTATTCACTGGGATCCCATCTCTTGCACTCTTTTACCCTCGTTCTCTTGGGGGCTGTTGTCCCAGAAACTCCTCCCTCATTCAGCCTTTGCCGCACAATCATGCTTTCTCTCTTTGATTGTCTACTTCCGTCGTAAATTCAGTTTTTTCTTTTTTCTTCTTTTTTTAATCCTCTCATACCAACTTGATTCTCTCATCTGCAGCTGAAGTTTAATCTTAGCCTGGTGAGCAGCAGGAAATCGGATTAGAACCCAGCTGGTGTATAATTTCTCTCGCTTCAACTAAATGATTTTTTTTTTTTAAACTTTATTTTGGTTAGTTTATCGTATAATTGGATTATATTTAAGACTAATAATCATTTATTTGTGGGGAAAATATGTCCCAAACTAACTAAATAAAATCTTTACAGATTTTCTGAAGCCCTTGGAATATTGCCTGAACATATGTATACATAGTACCAAACTATACGAATTATAGGCGTCCAAAAGAATGATTGTTTTTTTTTTTTTTTTTTTTTTTTTTTTTTTGCGCATCGACGTCTGTGGCCATTAGCGCCTGCTACACATTTTCTTTTCTTATTCAAAGGCCACTAGAGCTGGGAAGGTACCCTATTGTCCTATCAGGCTGCCACACACATATCTTGCTCAGCAAGGCAGGGTGGAGCCTAGGCAAACGGAAGCAGACCGCGCTCCCCTCTTACATCATCGGTCTAGCCAACGAGGGGGAATGCGGTTTCGCCGATGGTACCATCCCTTATGTTCACAAGTTGACATTTTCTAAAATTCATGCATTTAAAAGTACTTTGGGTTTTGCTTTAACAGTTATAAACATGTGTGTAAGACTTATATAGTAGTATATGACATATGTAACAACGACTTAATCTAGTTCATGTATATAGTCTATCCTAAGGAGGCTATTTCGTAGAATCTAACTCAAGTGTGCAGTACTTTTAACAAATGTTCCTGCACACTCGAAAAGTGACCTAATCCTAAATGAATTTAAACCTAAGGGGGGTTGAAATACTTTTATAAATTTCTTTCAACCCCGGAATGATTGTATTGTAATGATTGTATGCTGTATTGAATGTACAAATGCATTGTCTGTCAAAATCAAGGATGCACTACATTTTGAAGTCTGGAGGCCAGAATTTATACAGAAATGTTCACGAAAAGCCGCACTATCCCGCCTTCCAAGTTCTATATAAGCCTACTTTCACAGCTTATTACTAGAATAACATTATTGATAAAAAAAAAACTAATTCATATACTTAAGGATAATAACTTAAAGTTTGTTTTAAATTATAATAATAACAATATAAAAATCGTAAAACGCCGGTATAAAAACTTGAAGTTAAGTTTAACAATAATCTGGCGAACTTCAACACAACTATTTAACCTTAGTCCATACCTTTCGCATCCCAATCTACCAGAGATCAATGTGGCTAGCTACTAGTCTCTTCTTCCTCACAAACTCTTAAATAAATAAATAAATTTAAAAAAAAGATCAGAGTATAATCCCATTATGTAGAGATACCTCGTGAATCACAAGAACAGCTTAAAATCTAACCAGCAATCCGTAAGGTGCTCATGAAAAATAGCAAATTTTTGTCTGACAATGATTGCATCAACTAGTCAACTATCTCAATGACAAGTACTTAGATTCCTCAGGGGTTGTTGAAGGTCATGCATTTTGTTGTTGTAAGAATTCGTACTCTTTTACTAAATGGAAGTGGCAAATTTTATTGAAATGAATTTTTATGAACGATTTTCTTTCCTTTTTTCCGGAGTAAGAAGTCTTAACTTTAAAATGCAGTTTTAAAAAACAAATGGCTGCTAATAGTGCAATATTCTCCTGTCACATCAACATTCAACAGCTGAAAAGTTCAGATGATTAATCCACCTTATTATGTACTTAAGCTGTGATTATCTAAACTTTTAATATAAATTTCAAGTGTTAAGAAACATTTCAAGTAATTTAGATACGATTTTTTAAAATATTTAAACATTTCAACATAAAAACAAGTTATTAGAATTTAATCTATTGTGAAATTAGATTTTTCCCTAGAGAGAAAATATTTGATTCTTCAGCAATTTATTTTCCTCGAGCAGCCTCCTCCACCTTCATGTTAATCAAGTTTGAATATTCTCCAAGCATTCTATAAACCTCCAACCACTTTTGTTCAAGGAGTATGCCAATGTACACATAAAGATCGTTTTACTAAATCCCCAAACCTTGGTTCCTGGCATTGACAGTGGCCAGAACAAAGCGTCTTTAAGTTGGCACGGTGCCCGTAAAGAGAGTGCTTGTATGAAAGCAGCCTGTTAAGAATGTCTGCGATTTATAGATTAACTGTCAACTGCAGATTATTAAATTAATTTTGATAAAAAATAAAAGATCTAATATTTTGAAAATTAAATCCGATGGGATAAATTCAAACTCTTACTGAGACATTCACTTCAAATATCTACAATTATATTTACTAAATGTACAGGCAAGTGTTTACATTAATAAATACTATTACAGGCTCTCTGTAGATTATAGCATTTAACACTTTTTTTCTATGCCCTTCTACGTCCCCTTTTACAATGCCCAGCCTAATTTTAAGCCCCCCTAGGACCAATCTTTCTTTCATATAACTTTTCATCCTAAGAAAATGAAAATGTTGAGGAGCTTACCGACCAACTTACACAGAGAACAACATACTCTGGTTGCAATTATCTTTAAAAAAGGTTGGTTTATACTAATTGTGTCCTGTTACCTGGTCTGGAATTTTCCAAGGCCGTTTTCCTTGGGTGGTCTTCTGGCTTTGGAGATTACAATAAGTTCGTTATCTTTGGTATTCAGTAGCGGACAGGAGGATCGATATAGGATGACTGGAGTTAACCTTGTCTAGATATGCTCCATTGTTTTGCTAAATAATTATTATCTTTGCAGATGGCAAGTATCCATGAAGCATGAATTCAGTATTTTTATTGATCCATTCTGAAAACTTATTTGGCATCAATCTCTTTGGTTTTAACCAACCAATTTGGTTTAGCTCAGGATTAAGTATTTATGTTGCCTCTTGAGCAACAATGCAACAACACCACCATTTTATTTCATCATCCTTGTGGTTGCTCTTTAGCCATTCAATTTTTTAGGCTACTGCTATACCATCTTTGAATTACTCGAAGGCTACTTCTGCAATGGCATTTAAAGACTGCACACAGCAGTCTGTTTAAATGAGGAAGAAGCTAGAATTTCCAGACATCTTACCACAGTATTTTTTACATCAGATACTTCCGAATCCTCCAGGAACCGTCTCTTCTAGAAACCAAAATTCAACAATAGTTTTATTACTGTTCATTATTTTTGGTGACTGAATAATAGATTCAATAGGATGAAAAATTAATGCCATTTTCAGTCATGACAAACTTTATTATGCCGAGCTTTCGACCTAGGGACTAGGGGTCATCTTCAGGGCCAATTTACAAAGTTTACAATGTTTTACATCATTAGTTGGTGTGTCTTCTGTCTTGTCTGTTCATGGACTGAATGTGATCGGTCTGTGTATGATATGTTTTTGGTTTTTATAGCTTTAAGTTGGCCATGTGGTTTGAGATACGCAGTGCTGAACATTTATCCATCTAGCATGCTTTCTTTCTTCCATCTTAAGAGACTTTTGATTTCCATGGAGATTGAGTGAAGAATCAGATAGTGCTCAGAGTGGCTCTTACTTCAAGGAGCTGGTAAATCTACTTCAACATTTCTAAATTTGGCTTTCATTTCGACGTATCTCTTACAACGAAGAATTGTTGTAAGAACGGTGATTGCAAGGAACTGTTTGTAGTATAATTATAGAAATATCTAATTAGTTTGTAGGCTAGAGCAGAAATATCTAAATCAACAATTGATTAATAAAAAATTCGAATAGCTGCGAGAAATTGGCTGGTTCGACATGAAGCTAAGAGTAAATGAACAACATGTTGCCAAGAAATTGCAGAGTCCTGTTTATCTAAAAATACGAATTTCCTAATTATATGTTCCAATTGAAATAGAAGAACTTCCATGTTAAGGAATGGTTAAGGAATATATGAATAACATTTTTCCTATTACACTTTTCTACGGAAGAAACCCTAACTGTAACCTTTTGTCTAAATTGTCTAACCTCTTTTATAGACTGCTCTTAAAGTTTGTTGAAAGTACCTCAATAAGACAGTAAAAGTGCGCTAAGTGTAAAGTAGATGGGCGTGTAAATTCATAAAAGCGCCAACTTTTCCAATTTTCACCACTAAGGAGGCCAGTGTGGTATTTAATGGCGAGGGCTATCTCGTTTCCGTTTCCTGTCTTTTCTTACTTTAGGGTTCATGATTTTCTTACTCAAACCCTTTTTTTTTTTCCAGAACTGTTGCTGGTACAATAAATTGTTTCCTTGTTTTAAATAATTATTTTTTTTTTTAATACATAGTAGTTGTTTATTAG
Source organism: Rhodnius prolixus (assembly GCF_049639745.1). Taxonomy (NCBI): domain Eukaryota; kingdom Metazoa; phylum Arthropoda; class Insecta; order Hemiptera; family Reduviidae; genus Rhodnius; species Rhodnius prolixus. The sequence goes on along the minus strand of NW_027411583.1, from coordinate 2,374,286 downwards.
CAAATTGTATTCGTTAGTTATTTAGAGGTTTTCTTTATAAGCGTATCCTGTGAGATCTTTAATTAGATCTATTGAGTCAACCCTAATGTCAGGTGAGACCCTTGCAGCACCAGTGATGGTGAACAGTTCACCCGGGTACTTTAATAAAGTTCAAGGAGAAGTGGAAGCCAGAAGTGAGAGATAACTAACTATTTGGAGTCAACTTCCCCCTTTATCGCGCTATATTTTGAAGAAAGATGCCCAAAGAACAGTTTAGAAAAGGTACAATGCCATTTAACCCTGGTAACTACCCAGGATGCCCAAGAAGAGAAGGGTTCACCAAGCCTTGTTTTCAATGCTTCTAAGATGTTCTGAAGATGGCTCCCCCGGATCTAAAAGAAAACCAAGTTCTGTTTAAACTCCCTGATGCCTCACAGATATTCCAAAATATAACCTTCCAACCCATGTTACCGCCAAACCACACAAGAGAAATTTTAAAAGGAAAGAAGTAGGCAGATTCCTTAATTTTTCAGGCAGTACACACATTGCAGCCCCCACAGACTTTTCAGAGGAACTATTTTTAGGTTACTAGAAATAGAAATAGAAAAGAAATTTATTATTCTGGGACAATTGTCCCCTAAGAATAAACACAGGTACAAATAGAGGCCTTAATAGTTTGGCCTGTGATTAAACAGAAAATAAATAAATAAGTATTTACAAAAAGTGAAAATAAAATAACAGCAGAAATTAAGGAAATAAATTAAAACAATTAGAATTTCGGAGGGAGCTGAATAGAAAGGAGATAACTGAATAGAAGGGATTTAAAGGTAGATAGGGTAGGAGCATGGCGGACAGATGATGGCAAGGAGTTCCATAGAGAGGTAGCACGTATCAGGAAGGACTTGTCAAAGGATGAGGTACGGTGAGAGGGAATATAGAGATCAGATGAGCGAGATCTAGTGCAACGGGAATGGATGGAGGATTTAAACTTAAGGAGTTGAAAAATATAGGAAGGCCTTTGAGACTGGATGACTTGAAAAAGGAAAGAAGCCAAAAAATATTGGCGGCGCTAGACAGGAAAAAGCCACTTCAACTCATCGTAGCAGTGCGAAATGCGAGAGTCTCTGGAAATGCTGAAAATAAATCTTATAAAGCAGTTCATGAGGAGCTCGAGCTTAGCTTCAATATCACCAGAAAGACCGCCATACACTAAACAACCATAGTCGAAATGGGGGAATATAAGAGAGGAAACTAGGAGTTGCCGGGTCTTAATTGGAAAAAAGCGACAGGAACTATTAAACTGCTTAAGGATGTGGATGGAACGACAAGATATTTGGGAAACATGGTTTTTCCAAGATAGGTTTTGATCGAAAGTGATACCAAGGTTTTTCACAGAGGAACAATATTTTATTGGGGTATTGTAAAGGAAAAGATTAGGAAGAGGAGCCAATGATTTAAGGAGTGGGTTGGAGCCAATAACTATAGTTTTGGTCTTTTAACTAGCTTGTATAAAAAAAATACTTCAAGACCAGTAGATAGATTCCCCTTGAGAACTGGCCTAATCCTTTGCGAGAAAACCTAGTGACTCATTTTCTAACGTAAAACTTTCACACGACTGAATTTCTTAAAACTTGGTTTTCTAGCAGTCCATTTAGGTCATACCTTCTGAGTACTGTATTAAATTGCACTAGAAAGGCAAGTTTAACATTTTACCGTCACTCGCGAATCTTCAAAAAAAACAATTTCATTAGAAAATGCCGAAAAAGAAAGTATAGACATTCCCAAACTTGGTAGCCGATGGAACAGTTAATGCGGATTAGCATACAAATTTCTGTTCTTTAATTTTTATTTCCTCGATAAAGGAAGGGCTGGTTTAATGTACAAAATTATTGGTGATGGTGAAGAACTGTTAGATAGATACATAAAAGCAAGTGAAAAATCATTTTACTCAACAATAAGAATGAAAATGAAGAGGTTATACGAGGGTCGTTTGAAAAGTCCGTGCAAAAATAAAAACTACTTAATTTTTTGGGGTAAACCTTTTTTATTTTTCAACATAGTCTCCTTTTAGGCTTATACACTTCGTCCAACGCTGCTCTAGTTTGTTGATCCCTTCCGAATAATAGGATTTGTCCAAGTCTGAAAAATAGCCATTCGTTTCTGCAATCACCTCCTCGTTTGAATAAAATCTTTTTCCCGCCAGCCATTTCTTCATATTGGGGAACAAATAGCAGTCCGAGGGAGCCTAGTCTAGAGAATAGGGGGGATGTGAAACGAGTTGGAACCCTATTTCCATTAATTTTGCGACCACAACTGCTGAGGTGTGAGCTGGTGCGTTGTCGTGATGGAAAAGGACTTTTTTGTGGGCCAATCGTGGGCGTTTTTCTTGCAGCTCGGTTTGCAAACGGTCCAATAACGATGAATAATATGCACCTGTAATAGTTTTACCCTTTTCCAGATAGTCGATGAGGATTATTCCTTGCGAATCCCAAAAGACAGTCGCCATAATCTTTCCGGCCGAAGGAACGGTCTTCGCCTTTTTTTTGGCGCAGATTCCCCTTTGGTAACCCATTGTTTAGATTGTTCTTTGGTCTCAGGAGTGTAGTGATGTATCCATGTTTCATCCACAGTGACGAAACGACGCTTAAAGTCCTGCGGATTCTTCTGGAACAGCTGCAAACCGTCCTTGCAACACTTCACACGATTTCCTTTTTGGTCAAGCGTGAGCAATCGCGGCACCCATCTTGCGGATAGCTTTGTCATGTCCAAATGTTGATGCAAAATATTATGTACCCGTTCATTCGAGATGGCCACAGCACTAGCAATCCCACGCACCTTCACTCTTCTGTCATCCATCACCATATTATGGATTTTATCAATGATTTCTGGAGTAGTAACCTCAACAGGGCGTCCAGAACGTTCAGCGTCACTTGTGCCCATATGGCCACTCCGAAAATTTTGAAACCACTTATAAACTGTTCTAATCGAAGGTGCAGAGTCACCATAATGTTTATCAAGCTTCTCTTTAGTCTCCTGAGGCGTTTTGCCTTTCATAAAGTAGTGTTTAATCAACACACGAAATTCTTTTTCGTCCATTTTTTGAAAATCACTCGACTTCCTCGATTTAAACGAATGCCAAACACAAAGAAATAGACCGATCTGGCTGAAACTTGGTATGTGTTCTTCCAAGAGATGCTACTAACTAAACATAACCTCGATACGCGCCAGTAGTGCTATCTCTCTGACTTTGCACGGACTTTTCAAACGACCCTCGTATATTGGGTAGGTGTTCCTCGAACGCTTTGCAACCCCTGGGAAGGTTACTGCTAGTTGTAATTGATCAGTTTAAATGTTATTAGTTATGAAATTAATTTAAACACATTTCCACTATGTTTGAATATTCCGTGTGTGAATAGTGTATATTTTTAACATGTATATGTAAAGCCATGGTGGTGATACCTAAAGGTAAGATATATATACTAGCAGATGTTGTATATGTTCCTGTACAGAGATGAGAGTGAAGAGGAGGCAGCTAGATTAGGAAAGCCACGAGGGATTGCTTTGCTATGTTAATACCTGGGCACCGTTGTGGTGAACCACTCCAGGAGCTTCTAATAACCACAAACACACACTGCCTGGGGAATCCCATTTGGTGCTTGGCTATAACCTCTAAAAGCTTATACTATGTTCTCAATTACTACAAATGAAATTCGAAATAAGCCGTAATTTAAACTATACCAACTCCCACATAGGTTCCCGTACAAATGTGTATGCTATGAACAGATGGGAATACATATACTAAACTGGGGCAAATAATTTAAAGAGGGTGCCTTCTTGTTTTCAGTTATAACATTACCGTTTTGGGTAACAAAATTCTATTATTTAAGGACTGTTCCAATACAATTGACCAATGAAAACCAGTGAAATGTATTGGGGACAGTAAATTAAATTTGATCCACTCCCAAAAGGTTTTTCAAAAAGAAATAAAGTAGCTTACTACCGGTTTTTAACTGGATTCGAACCTAGGTTCTAGGCGTATTTTATATTGTTTTATTTTATTCAAGTTATTTGTAAATCTTGAATGAAATGGATCTAATGCATTCTGATTCATTTTTATCATAATCTATTATTTTTTGCGCCAATTATATTTTATATTTTCGGTTAATTATTGTATTTCTTTGCCTAATCTCTGTAAACGTCATGTGTATGATGATTTTGTTTTTAAAATTGCTATTTTGAGGATGCATTCATCAAGTCAATTTTATTCCTGTTAGGAGGTTGTAACTTAAGAGCAAATAAATAACTATAATTTTTTTGCTCATAGTGGGACTGCAACAAAAGAAAAAAAGGGAACAGGAGATTAGATTACTGCCAAAAACAGCATGTAGGAGTGGAGCTATCTAAAGCAGTTGTTTGAAACGAGAGTGAGCAACAAATAGTGGTAAATATTGAATATTTCCCAGGCGAGTGGAAGTTTTAGGTCCATGCTTATGAACGACTGCAACCACGAACATTGCTTATTAACAGCATCTGCATTCATTTGAAATTAACTACACAGCAAGCATTCAAGGTAAAACTAAACTACACTGCAAGCAGGAGTCTGTTCTCCTATATTCATTCATTTAGATAATATCTATTAGTATCACTAAAATCGTTAGCCTATTTTGCCTTTACACTTAGCCGTTTTGTACCCGTAATTTCTTGATCGTAGTCATAACAAAGCCTGACTCAGTGAATACAAGCGAAAATATCTCTTCGCTTCATTTGCTAAAATCTTCGTGTACGCTATCAAAATCTCACTCTTTTAATCGGTTTAAAACATAATGCGAATACATGATCGTCAATCCCAGTACTAGAATTGGGCAAGCTAGTGCTTGCAGGCAGAGCCCATCTGTCAGAGTTATCGCCCAATGTCCCAAGTTGTTCCTTAATTTTCTTTCAACTTTCCACCCTGTCATGTCTATTTGTTACTGCTATTTCCAATAGGATTTGAATAAACATTGATTACATAAGTAAGAAACATTAAGGATTAAACGCAATTTGTAACGAGTTGCTTTCGCTTTGTATAGTTCTCTTTTCCGCCGTTAGGTTTAAAAAAAAGATTTAAAAAAAACTCAACAGATAAAAAATTAAATAAATAAAAACGAAAGCTTTTCAAAAAAAAGTTCATACTTAATGCAAGATCATCTCTTTTCTCATTCCCCTAGCCGCACCAATTCACTGCAGTAAAGACGGAGCCCTGTTTACAGTGCTGACGTAATTTCCAGCGTATTTTCTCCTTTTATACTTAATAATATTTACTTTCTCTGCTGGATTTTGTTTACAAAGCTCTCCTTGGAGGGCGCCATAATATGATATAGGTAGCGGTAAGTACAATAGAAACTTTCTTCTTCAGCGTTGTATCGAATTTTCCCTTTTTACCTCGGTTGGCAACATTAATATCTTCTTTTTCTTCTGTACCGCGCATTTACCTTTAAAAGTAAATTTTTAAGTATAAAATATTTAAATTAAAAAAAAAGTTCGTGCACCTGCAATTTCAATTATAAACTTCTGAAACGTTTCATTTCTTCTCCATCAATCCTTTCTTGTTGAACAAGTCGAGGAGGTCACATTAAATTTTAATGAATATTTCAAAACCGTTCCGATTAGACTAGTCTTTTCAGTTATACAACGTCTTTGATTGAATTCAAATTTAACTTTGATTCTATGTTGTAGACATTAAAATAAAACAAAATCGTATTTTTTAAACTATTAATTGCCTTCCAGCTTCTTATTTATGATTAGGTTATTCACCGTGCATAATTTAGTGAATTATATCATCTCATAAGAGACACCGGGGGCTTCAAGACCAACAAACTGGCCAAACATTGCCGGATAGCAGTACTATAAACTAATAAAGTAGCAACAGGACACTAGGGAGCATGGCGACTCAATCGAATAAACCTAGAGAGACGAGAAATCTAGTTTTAGAATAAACTGTACTCACCTACAAGGCCGCAATTAAAAAGATGGTACGCTCAAATTCTCATGTCCACTCAAAACCAGGACCAACTGGCGGATCTGGGACCTGCTGAAGCCAGCCACAGCCGTTTTATGAGACAGGCCAATAATTTCCTTAGCCTGGCGGCAATCAGCTCGGGATCTCCACGATTTCCGGTGTTCCATCAAAATCCACTGTTCCACCTCTGTTCTACAATGTCGATAGGATACAGGGCTAATATCCTGAGGAGTCATTGTTATCAACACAGCTCCTTCCTTTGCTGTTTCATCAGCAAGTTCGTTACCCAGACTCCTGGAATGACCAGAGGAACCAAGCAACCGAAACAGTATTCAAAGCTCCCCAATAAATTGAGAACAGCATGGCAAGAACTGACCGAAATTTGGTTCTTACTAGGCGAATCCAAGGCTTTAATTGCAGCCTGGATATCCGTGAAGAACCTAATATCAGTACCAAATTTTACTGCCCATAATTTAGTAAATTAAATAAATGGAAACTACGTTTTTCTTTAAGTAAATTGTGGTAGGTATGGTGGAAAACCAGCTTCTATATCAGAATTTCAGCAGAGAAAGAATATAAAAATTCAACAGTTAACGAAGAAGTATCTATGAACTTATAATTGTTATCTAGTTGCATATTTTATGTGTAAATTCCTCGTATTATTCTAATTATTATTAATTAGTTAATTACAAAGTGTTTTTTCCTAAAGCCTAATTTCCTAAACCCTTACTTTATTATTCTCTTTGTTATTATAACAAAAAACACTCCACAAAATTAAGTAGAGAACACTTTATGCAAAATTACTTCACCATTATGATCATACTTAGGAGGTTTCAAGGCCCTGCTCAGTGCTTTGACAAAATTAGAGTATTAACGCCTAGAAGTCAAAGATATAATATAAAAATTCAAATAAAACTCATTATCGGAAGGGGAAAAAAGCAATGAACATTTATTGAAAGTAGAACAATAATCCAGAAAGAAGCGTTACATAAATCACCTACAGATACGTGATATGAAAATCCTCTAATATGTGAAGGCAGTCAGGTGCACATAGTGCCAACAAAAATCTACGCTACCCGAGTTGGGAATGAGATTGGTCCCTTAGGAAGCAGAAAATGGCCGAAAGGAATGGGAAAAAACGAGGTTCATGTTATTTTTCTCCTACATGTGCCAGTGTGTGAGTGGATATTTGGCGGGTGGGAAGTAGAGAGGAGGCGGGTGCGCATGCACGTGTATTGAGTGTCAAATGTGACCGTACTGTCAACTCAATTTGTTTAGCAGGCGCAGGTGGCTGACGAGCAAAAGAGAGGTATGAATCAAGTTGGGACTTTGCCACTTTTTCTATATATTTTTTTTTTTTTGTATTTTTTCGTTCACTTATGTGTTTGCAAAGTTTATACTGTTCATAGTCAAGTAATAGAACCTTACTGTGAAGTTAAAGTAAACCTTAAAGTAGAGGTTCTGAAACTTATTTCTTACTTACTTACTGCCCACTTTGAGAATCAATTATTTTCTAGTACCCCTAAAATGTTCGCAATCAATAATTTAATAATTACAGCGCGCCATACGAGCCTTATCCTGTTTCTGAGTTCGAACTTAAATTTTAAATGAGACTGTTCTAATGAGAGCAATAAAAGGCAACTTTATAAATAATATGTAGAAAAACTTTTATTAAAATTTAAATCAAACATTTTAATTTAAATTTTGAAACTAATCTTATGAGAAGGATTAATCTGATGATTTTTAATAAGTTTGTTAATATCATGCTCGAATTCACAGAAAAACGGCCGTAAGACACCGCGTTCGGTAACATGTAAACGATTTCTCTTTCTAGTCAGCAGCGTTGCCCCAGCACTAAATCCACGTTCAACACAGATACGACGATGGTAATGCCACCAAAAAATCGGTATACAATCCAGGGTTCAATTGCGGGATTGAGTGTCCTTTCTTCTTAAGAAATAAAGAATCTTCAGAAATAAATTGGCATTGTTTAATTACCAAAACCACCAAAAAGGCTAAACCAAAGTACCATCCCACTACCTCTGCTGGCTCTATGTGTTCTGCTTGATGGTTAGCGGCTGGTTTTTTTTTTGTGTTTTAGGCCAAGATATCCCTGAAGAAGAGACTGGGAAAACTTCTCCATATGTGCCAAAAGAAATGAGGAAGACTGCCTGGACAGGTTAATGTGGCTTGCCTTTAGAAAGGTAGTAGTTGCTTCCGTATGCTGATCAACCACGATTCATGACAACCATCGAGAAATGTCCATTAAGTAGTGCTAATGGCCTTGATCAATAAGCACTTTATAAGCTGCTAGCTCAGCTCTGCAAGATGTAGCCATATTCTTCCGCTGCAAATCGCTATTGCAATATTGTACCGCGAGCCTTTCTTTTAATCTCCTCACAAAAGAATGGCGAGAAGCCAATGAGATAAAGGCCTTTTTTTTTTAAAAGAAAAAGGAAAATAAAAGCAGGTTACAATTGGGCCTTTACCCGAAGTAAATGTATGAGAATCCACTGCTGGAAAGGACAAGATCTACTTAAGGAGGCGACCATTAAAAGTAGAAGTTGGCCTGTGAAACATTATGAAATTGTAAGACTGTAAATTTAATGTAAATTTGAAAAATTTGTGAATAGAATGGATTTTACTTTTTGCAACTATTGATTGTCCTATATTTGAAACAGAACTTTGATAATTTACTAGTTTACATTTTTCATTACTTAATATATTTTTTCTTTTTGCGATTATATGTGGTACAATCACCGCTATAAGTAATAATGATAGAAGTGAATGGTAGCTACAAAACTTAATACATTAAGTTAATTAATACTTAATATATTTTTAATTATGTTCTTCTACTGCAAGAGCTGTTTATGCAAAATTATGTTACTTTATGTTATTTTGATGTTCGTAAGTCTTGACATACGTACGCACGTAGTAAATAAATTCCCCCAGTGCAGGGTTACTGTGTTAAGGAGAAAAAAAATGCATGAGAAAAATCTTCAACATTAAAGGGCCAATTTGCAAATTCAGCCATAAGGAGTTGGAAGCTATCAGAACAATAGAGGGCTATCAGGGGTTAAATGTCACAGATATTATGAGAATTTAATTTTTTTTTTTTTTTTTTTTGGCGCATCAACAGCTGAGGTCATTAGCGCCCGGAGCTTTTTCCAGTGCACTGCCGGCCTCCGGACAGTGTTCTCTCTGTTACAGACAACACTGTCCATCACCGGACAGTGAGCTGTAAGAGGCTCCTAGGAAGAGAAAATCTAAGGGTCAGCTGCTGGATTCGAACCCGGGACCTCCGCGTGGGAGTCCAGTATGCTAACCTCATAGCTAATCCCTTCCCGAGAATTTAATGGCAATTACCAGAAAAATGCTTTTTTAAGACCAATTTCTCGGTTATTTCTCAACATTTCTGGTACAAAAGAAGCTTCTAACGAATTGCAATAATGGTACTTTAAACTTAACGAAATAATAAAGACGTTGATTTCCCCAAAAAAAATACTTTCACCGATTAGATTGCAGTTAACATCTCATCATAATTCATAGATACACTAATCAGAAATGCATTTTTCTATAAATAAATTGTGAAATTTGAATGCTAGAGTTGGTTAGTAGGTAAGCAGGACACAAGTTGTCTATCTCTGCCCTAAAACCATAATAATATTTAGGTGTAACGTTATCACAATGCTCTTCCAACTTTTAAATGACGAAGACTAGCCTACAAAACTAAATTGGACTGAAAAAAAGGGTCCATAAAATCGTAGAAACAGACACAAAAAAAAGAATCCAATCTTAAAAAATGAAGATAGAAACTGAGGAAACAGATAGTTACCTATTTTATGAACGTATTAAATTACGGCTACTAATTTCCAAAAGCCACCAAGAAAGAGTTCATTTCAAACATAATCGGCTAACTAATACTTCTCTATCAATCCTATGACTTGTGTACCAAATATCGCTCTTCGCTCGTAATATAACTCTAGCGTAAAATATCTCTCTTAAAACTCTGTCGAGAGTATATTGGGAATACAGCGAGGTATAGAGAGTGATTGGACCAAATAAGGATGTAAACCTATAAACTAAGTAATGGAAATGTGAAAAACTGTAAGAAAGTAAGTAAAACGAATATTTATAGGTGATTAATAATGTAACCAGAATAGTTAGAATAACAGAAATAATGAAAAGACTTTAAAAGAACTTTGACGCCATTCCTTCTTTTTTTATGTGGCTTATAAAAAATAAAGAAGTACCCAGAATTGAGTTAAAGAAACGTGAGAAGTTTATGAGTATAGGAAGTTTATATGTTTTGTGGAAATGGGTAAAGAAATACCCAGGCAATAGGGTGATTGAGTGTATTACTTGTGAAAGGTGATATACCCACCCAGTAGTGTCGATGGGTTTACTATGTGAAGAAGTGGGTGTGGAACACTTATATGTTACTAACCGCCGCACACCAATCATTTGGTGGGTGATTTTACTGTCGTGAATACTGCTGCCAGTAAACTGTATATAGTTCTCATTTTGGGGTTTAGTTTCTGTCCATAGTTTTTAAGTAAATGGCTAAGTGTCAGCAGCTTCTTGAATATGAAATATCAGCTGTTAGTGGTGTGAAAACATATGTGTTGCTTCAATGCTCTTAAATTTTTATTTATAACTAAGTATGAAAATGATTTAAGATGGGTGTTTTAGGAAGATAACAGGAATAAAAAGAATCTAATGGCCCATTAAAGAAAGTGGATTGCACAGAAAATTATTTATAACATACTCCATGGATTAATCAAGAAACTACACCATAATGGATGACATAATTTTGGATTTAATGGCGGCCAATTTTCTTAAAACATTTCCTTCATTATTATTTCTTGTTGCTACGTCATTAATTTTCAAAAAAAAATGAACGTTCCTCGTATAAAGTATACTAGCTGTTAAACTCTTCTTAAAATATTTTCCTAATAAATCCTCCAAAGAAGAGAATATCTTGATCCTTTTCATATGCGGCTTCCTTTTGCTGATTTCTTCTTTTTCATACATTTTTTATTTTTATTTATTGATAACCCCATCTTTTCCTTAGTCTAGAACGCAAGTTTTCCCTTTATGTGTAAGGAAGGAATTGAAAGGAAAATGGAAAGATATATTGGAAAAGGAAGAGAGCATTTTTTTTTCTGGATCAAAATCTAACACTAAAATAAGACTTTTTAGTCTGATTTTTTAAAAAAATTGTAATAATGCGTTTTAAATGAGATTTAAATTCTGTTATTTTTATTACAACTCACTGATTACCTACTTGATTCAGAATGAATAATTTTATGTAGAATTGTAAACCAGCGCCAATACTGTAAGCAGGTCCGGATTTAGATGAAAAGAGGCCCTAGGCTATTCCACTTATGAGGGGCCCTTTCGCCTCACATTTTTAAGTTTGTAAAATACATGAGAGATAATAAAATACATCACTAAAACAGTGTTTTAGTGTTCACTGTTTTTAGAATATTGTAATTTTAATTTTTCCTAACAATTTGAATGTAGGCCCCTCTTGATCTTGAGACCCTAGGCTGAAGCCCTGACTGTAAGACGGTATTATTTATTTTGCGATACAATAGGGTATTTCTTTCAATGAAAGTAAGTTTATTTTTTTTATGTTATTTTAGATGAAAGATTTGTTACAATTTGATGTTTTTTTTTTTTTTTTAGAGTCTTTTATTTTTTATTTAGAAAGCAAGAATACGAAGCCTAAGGTGACTTTATGCTCACTAGAATGCGCTAAACTATGCGATAAATAAGGGTATATTAAAATTTAAAATAACTCACGACATTTAGGTCTCTTATAGAGGACATTGGGTCCTTTGGGATGTTTGAAGCTTTAATTCTATAATAGCTTTTTAGTGTTAATTAAAGCAATCTAAAAGTAACTCTACAGTTCTATTAGGAATAATATATCCTTCATACTCTTTGAAAGAATTAGGACTTGCTAGATGTATTTCTTTAAAAATATACTCTCCATTTATTTCTACTGTTTGAAAATAACAAACATTACATCAAATTGCCCAATTTTGCTTGCTAATACTATATTTGAATTAATAAACTCATTAAACTCATGATCACTAAAAAAATCACATGTTTTAGAAAGCTTATTCCTGATATCAAACAAAAGAAAGCAAACTAAAGTATTTGTAGGAAGTATTTGTTAGTAATTCTTTTGAACGAAAAAAAAAGATGTTGGCTATGTCCTGGAGTTTTGCTTAATGGGTGGTGATTTATTGGGTATTGAATCTGTTGGGATGAAGTGATTTGGCCAAAGTAATCAACATGGGTTAGAATTCTCTCTGCATTTAGAAAATTTAGAATAATTATTCAATTTTATTGGAGGCTGTTGCTGGCTAACATTACGTTGTATAATTTTCATTGAGACATTAAAGGAAATGACGTAACTTTTTTTAAAAAGCTTTTAGTTGTCAAGAAATATACGAAAGTGAAGCTTTTATATAAATCTAAGCGGTGAGTTCTTTTGGTCCAACTAGTACATTATAATGCATTCTGGTAGAGTCACGCATCGTATTTCACGCAATATCGACTAATATTCCTTGCTAGGAAAGAGGCACCAGATGTCCCGCACGCTTTTCTTACATCTGGCGAGCTTTCCTATGTAAGATATGACTATCAATAACTTTATCCCTACCCAAGAATGGAAAACAATGCGGAAACTCATATCATTTTTAGCTTTCCTAGAACATTAAAAAAGAGATTTTCTTTTAATGTTTTTTTTTGTTTACCTTGAACAAAGTAATGAGGAAAAGATGTAATTGAGATATTAGTGAATTTTGGTTTAAAAACAGACATAATTATGTGAGGATAACGAAATGTTTTCAAAGACAAATCCATCATCTTGCACACTAGAAAATAGATTTTAGTATTGTAGATATAAATAACTCAATAAAGCCATATCCAATTCCAGATAAAAGATCTATTTGCAGCTTCTTTAAGGTAATCTTGATTTAACTTCATAGAACTTGATAGCCAGCACAGCCACCTGGATTCTGTAATTGATTTTTATTCTTCTCTTATTATCTCGGCAGCAAGCAGCTTCCTCTGAAGAGCTGAGAGCAGTTTTCCAAGGCTTATCGAGGTATTGGGCCTCAGATTAGAGACATACATCTTTTACTTATAAATTAATTACATAATTATTAATTACTGCCAATCATTAAGTTTACTTTTGTTCATTCTTAAAGAGTTCATATTCTCTCAGATCCAGGAAATCTATTTCCTTTTTCTAAACAATCTCTGAAGATTCTTTCTTTTATCTCCATCAAAACTTTACAAATTTCCGCGGACCTCTAGCTTGATAAGCTCCCTTTGAATAGCTAAATAATGCTTTGTAAAAACTAGCTTACAAATCAGTAAAAATATCAATTATAGAACAAAATAATTGCTACATCCAGATTCATTTAGAGGAGAATGTAATATAATGAATATTATTGCAAAAAAGAAATCTCTGTAGACACTTCTAAGACAGTAGGAAAACTGCCGGAAAATGTACTATAGAACAAGGAAAGTTTGGGTGAGTTTATAGAAACAGATTGTCCTCTAGGGTGTATAGGAGTTTCCTCGCTAGACTAACATACCTCAGGTGGATGTAATTGAATAATGGTCTTGCTGAGGGCAGACAGGTGGTAAATATTAGATTACGGTGTGAATTATCTCTAGTTCTGTGTTCTCTCGCATCGCAGCACATAACCAACAGCAGCTGGGTGTGCACAATATGTAGATATTGTTCTCGTAATAAATAAATGCATCTAAAAGAGGGAATAAATCTATGCCGTTTGAATGGACCAAAATGGGAACTTAACATAAGCATAACAATGCCTACATTAAAATGTCAGAAGCCTTCTTTAATGAAAATCTTTCAATTTTCTGCAGGAAAAAATAGATCAGTACTTTTATTTTAAGCCTTATGCGCTTATGCTCATAACTAACGAAACGGATACTGATTCTTCCGTAAATGCTTAGCCTGTTTCAGATGTATGCTTGCTAGTAATTATACATAAAACTTTTGTTTAATTACAATAATAATGACAAAAAATACACGTCCCGCATATTGGTCCGCAAATTCTACGTCAAGAACAAACGAGTTCTGAGACTGCCAGACAAGATTTATTTGATAGATCGTGGTTGGACCCGTAGCTTAACTAACTAATTAATCTAAAAATGATTTGGGAATGCCTTGGTAAAAAAATTTAAAGGACTGATGCCCTATTAAGGCCAGGCGCTACGTTCTTCTGGTAGGAAAAGATATGTTGTAAGGATGAGTGTACTCACGAGAAATTTTCCACTTAGAGGACACCGGGAATCAGCACTAGAACGTGATAGCCTCTGCAGATCCTGGTGGAGGAAAGTCCGCCTAATATACAGCAATACATCCATAATTAATTAGAAATATAAACTTGTAATCTATTTATAGTTATTGTAAGTGGCAAAGAAAGAGAGTAAAAGTGACTATTTACTATCGTATAACCGAGATAAAAAGTTGTTACCAGGTCAAACAGGAGAGGGGAGAGGAGCAGGTTAGATATCAGTAGCTTGAGTTGTTTGTTAGTTCTAGTCGGTGCGGAAATGAATTCTTAACACTTTACAAATGTAGTGAATACTTTTGAACATTCCTATGTGTGTTACATTATTCATGTCATTCAATTTTAAATATGTTTAAAAAAAACAACAAACGATTTGAAATAAGTAGTTATTTTGAAGCAAGAACCAAACAATGAAACAAAAAAGAGATATCGGAGTACAATTTACACCGGATAATGGTAAGCTTCATAACATTGTTATTATCAATTATGGAATATTTCAATTAATTTTTGAATATTTGTTGTAAAACTCTAAAGTGAAAATTCAAATGAAATTTAACTACTCAACGATTCACGAGGAGTTTTTGATTTATAGGATCATTTTGACATATAATTATGAATCTTTGAGAAAAATTTAAAAGACATTACATGACAAAATGCACTCAATAATGTGGAACTTTAGGCAGTTTTGGAACTTTCTCTGAACTCAGAATACAATCCAAGACATTTAATAGCTCTTCCTAATATAAGACACAAAAAGAGGTGGTGCACTTTACTGGTATAGTACTTTTAGAGGGCAGAACAATACTAGAAAGTATTTTTTATTAAATAGATAAAGCTATTTATAAGAAAATCTCCAAAAAGTAAAGTTTGACATTGTGTTACTTACGGTTTATGGACCAACTCAAATACAAACAGACAACTTAGTCTTGATATTAAAAACACTTTTGCTCTGCTTATTGAACTGAAGAAAATGAGGAGATTAGGTTAAAGAGCGTTGAAATATGGATTTTTTGCAAGGTTGAAAGTATGTAAACAGACAGAAAAGGTTATGTGATGTAGATAGCAGCTGGAGCTCAGTTGTGATACGCATTACCCCTACTCTAATACTGGACAGTTCCTTACAAAAGGTTATTTACTCAACTTGTTCCCCCCAAAAAATGGGGACAATTTTAAAATTTCAAATGAAGTAGGACGAACGACTAGTAACCTGAGAAGAACCTCGCAAAAACTGGATTGTAACCTGTTTCAAACTGGATAGTTGTAATGTATATTTTAAAGTTATAATTCAGTTATATTGGGGTAGGCAGAAAGTGAAGAATTGACTTATTTATTCAGGCGGGTTTATGTCCAACTACCAAATTTGGTGGCGACTGGGCGCCTAGGACCTATGAAATCGAACCCAGTATACAATACTTCTTAGCTTTTTGGACATCGCCTCTAACCGTTCTGCTATTTAGTGGTGCCACGATTTTGGAAAAAAATTAAACTCATTAATTTCTTAATTTCGATTGGTGGATATTGCATGAAATCTAAACTGAAATATTTAAATTAATAATGTGGCAATATATTTAATTAAAATAAATCAATAATGCGGTTAAAGATTGCGGGTATTTTGGTTAATTATTGTACCCATGTGGTTTCGGATATGCGATTAACTGGACAAAGACGATGCTACCGATAAGTAGAACACGCTGATATTAGCAAAATCATCTTTTTATTTGTATTAACTGCACTTTTATTTGAAATGCATTAAAACATCTATTCAGCTAAATAAAATTAAATTTATTTAAATTAGTTGGGCGTTAATGATGCACCTGGGGGAAAAAAATTAAATTAGTTGTTAAAATGGAAATAATATTAGTTATTATTATTATTTTTAATGATTTGAACATCTGTTGACTATCATCTTTTGAATAACTAGGACTCTGCAACAAGAGCGTAACACCGTGGAGATAATGGGGAACTGAGACCGGATAACGACGTAGAAAAACTGTAAATTATTCTAATAAAACGTACCCTTTCTTTCATAATAATGATTTATACAGGAAAGCGGACATCTCATTAAATAAATGGTACTGACTGTTATCCAATTTAGGGACACATCACACTTTTGACATCTTTATCCATGATGCTTCACTAAAAATATAATGAAGTATAGTATTTCCCAGTAAATAAATTGAGAAAAAAAAATCGAGAAGTGGAGGGGAATTTTCCTCTTAAATGTTTTCCCTTTTGTTTAATATCGATATTGATTTTAATATCGGATTCTCCAATGTTGGGCCGAAATTATTGCAATATTTACCATATTTTCTGTTCGCGCTTTTCTTTTAACGATAAATGATATATTTATCCTTAACAAAAACTTAAAGTTTAAAATGTTAAGTATAAGGGTTGATTAAACGCCAAAAGGTACACAAATCAGCGAGTACCCAACATTTCATTAATACTTCATTAATAGTTAAGTAATTCTACTGCATTAATTTTCATTAATAAGTTATTTTTTAGAATTCATTAGATGTCACAGACCCTTATGCTGGCCATTTTCGTCTACAAAATATATGTTTAAGTAGCACTGAAGATTGACTGTAATATCTAGTTATTTATAACATAGGAAGGTAATTACAGGTTAAAAAGAAAAACGTTATAAAAAATATAAAAAAATTATGAGGCTAAAAAATTCAAAACCTTTTTTTAAAAAAAACTTACACCAACATACATCAATGATTTTGTTTATTTTATTTATTTATTTTTATTTTTAAATAAAAATCGTCCGTTTAAGTTCATTCTTCGATTAATGTAATTGTTACTTTATGTAGTAGTCAAACGTTTATAATAATAGGTAATAATTATCTGGCTTTATCGCAAATAATATACTTTTCTTCATTTACATTCTCAATCTAGGTATTCATCCTTCAATGTTGTGTATATGTAATATAAAGTAAATAAGATATGCATATTTTTAGGACAGCTAATTATTCCAGTATTTTACTATAAGTAAAATTAGGGGGACTAAATTAAATTACAATTGAGAAATGAATAATTGTTGTTGAATAATCTACTTGTTATTATCTGTGTATTATTTGTGCTCACGAATATTTCGGTAAGACGAATTCAAGACAGTAGCCTACTCTAACTTTGTCTTTTTCTATTTTAACATGCATGTACGTATATATGTGATTTATCTTGAATTATAACAAAAAAATATTATAAATGAAGTGGCCAGCATAAGGGTCTGTGACATCTAATGAATTCTAAAAAATAACTTATTAATGAAAATTAATGCAGTAGAATTACTTAACTATTAATGAAGTATTAATGAAATGTTGGGTACTCGCTGATTTGTGTACCTTTTGGCGTTTAATCAACCCTTATACTTAACATTTTAAACTGTAAGTTTTTGTTAAGGAGATTTTTGTACCTTTTGGATAGATTTTCCTTTTTGTCTATTTTACAAAGTTACATATCTGCTTTACAGATTTTTTTAAAATTTGGAATAAGCAATTCTATCATTATAACCTGATAAGGTGTTAAGTCGGAACCATAACTACCACTGGAGAGATCTTTTTAAAGAATGATTATAGTTGCGTTCCCCCAAACCATCCTCAATAACAATTTTTTTGAAAAAGCGTCTTGAATAACATAGGAAGGTATTTGTACGTAAATAGCAAAATTAAACTGCGATTTCAGTACTTCCTTTTAAGAGGAGTAAAAAAAATAAACTACGATTGCAGTACTTCTCCCTAAAAGGCAAAGAGACAAAGATTTTGAATCGAACGACAATTCATTGATTTAAATCGGTTCACACATTGATAATTTAAACGATTGCAGTACTTCCTCTTAGTAGGTGCAAGAGCATCAGCAACGTAGAGGAGATTTAACCACTATTCGAGCTGAATTTTATCAAAATCGGACTAAGCGTTATGGAAATATTGGTAATAATAGTTTTAGAAAGGATTTAAACCCCACCAATCAGATTTAAGGATTTCTTTATTTAATTTCCCAACCCCCCCAAATTTGGGATTTCTCAATTAATATTTTCGTATTTTTGTAGTCTTTAAATTAATTACGTGTCTAACGGAAGAAGACTGTGCTCATCAAAGTCAGTGATACAGAGAGTATCTGAGAGAGAAAGAGAAAGAATTAAGAGAAGAAGACATCTTCACTCGATCTCTCTCACTAAACAATCTATGAAGAGGGTGGTCTAAGAAAAGTCTAAAATTTGGTCTAGACATGGCCAATTTCTACGCTTTAGTTTTTCTACGCGCCAATAAAGTCCATCTAATTTACCATCTCAAGTTGACGACATCACCAAACAACGTTACCATTTCCTGCATCTCATGAAAAAAAAAAAAAATCATTCCTCCTACAAATTCAAACGCTCATTTACTGAATAAAACATCTTGCAAATTTCAAAAAAAATCCATCTTCTTACCCAATTTCCATCATTATTATCTACAAAAATATACCAAAAAATGTTTTTATTATTGGCCCCTTTTTTAAATCGTGGGTAATCATCCAAAATAACCTGTTGCGTGATTACTTTTAACTAAATTCGATAAAAATTGTGTCTTTGCGTGTTTTGTTTAGTAATCGACACAGGAATATTGTTATTTACGTCCATATAGAAATAAAAAAATAAAAAATAAATAAATCGTTGATTTGATAAAGACGTTAATGTTCTAACAAAATATTTTAGGTTTTTTTTGACGTCATTTCCGGACTTTTGGCAATAATAATTGAGGGGAAATAACACCGTCATCAGTTAATTGGTATTGGAAAATGTGGTAATTAAATATAGTGAAGTTTAGGGCGATCTGAATGTTACACGTCATAGTATTGAAAAGAAAGAATCACCCTAGTTTTCGGTAGTGCTGCACGAGAAACGAGACAAATCTCGAGACCGAGACCGAGACCGAGACGAGACTTGAGCAACCGAGACCGAGATCGAGACATGATACATATCTCGTCGAGAAATCTCGGTCTCGTCTCGGTTTTTCAAATATTAATTTTTAGCTAAAAATTATAAAATTGTGTTCTTTATTAATAAATAATCATTACGGGTATTGAATTAATTATTAAAAGATACGATTTTATTATATATGTTCAATATTACTACATCTATTTGACTTCGAATTACATAAGTAAAGTAAGCAAAGTAAAGTAATCGCCTATTTTTTCAGGCGGGGCTTTAAGTCCAACTACCAATTAGGTGTCGCGGACGGAGGCGACTAGCAAACATACTTTACTGTAAATTTCTTGTATTAACCATTAAATAAAATCCAAGGCCTAAGACCGGGAATCGAACCCAGTACCACAATACACATTAGCTTCGCAGGTCTCGCACCGCTCGGCTACCGTGGCGGCCCCCTTCGAATTACCCAATTTTTACATAAATACATTAAATTTCACTATTCATATCATTCATTCATTCAATTTCATAAATTTCACTATTAATAATCTAATACTTTGAACTTTGATATTATTTGAATTATATTTTAGAATTTTGGAATTAGTGAATTTGAAAAAAAGACTATCTATGCACCTAAAAAATATTGCCTCTAATTTTCGTTTTTAAGATACACTTTGCCTAAGCATTGATACATAAAAGAGCTTTTACTGAGTCAGAAGTTAGAGAAGATCTTCTATTGGTCATTATCATCGCAGCTTGCGAAAATAATCTTTCCGATGGCACTGAAGTTGCACAGATACTAAAAATATCTTTTGCCATTCTAGACAAATTTTTGAAGGAATTCTCAAGTGTTTTCCTCCATTCTAAAATGTCAACGTCTACTGGTGCTTGGTCTAATTTGGTGTAATTAATTATTTCTGTCTTCCATGCTTCGGTGATATTTGCTGATTTTTGAGCAAATGGTGCAAAAATATTGATGCAGTCGTCGTCGTCGTCAAAAGGTGAATCATCAGATTCTTTATCTTCACCAACAGCCATAACTAATGGAGCGGGAAGTTTGTTGGGAGGTGTATTTTTTATTTCACGAATCGACTTGTTATAGCTGGCAGATATGTTATTTGGGTCTTTCATTTGGCGCGTTTTTAACATCTTTTTGAAATTATATAAAGATATATAACAGTAATAGTAACATATGATGCATTGAAGTGTAAGTAGTTGTCTTCTTTTACACACATTTTCATTACCAATATATAAATTAAAATAATTATTAGAAAATTATAACATTTTTTGAAAAGATTATTAATAGCAAACCGCTTTTAATACTTAAACAAAAATTCAAAAAACCGAGACCGAGATATCTCGACGAGACCGAGACCGAGACCGAGATCGAGACTGCATAAAGTCTCGCCTCGTCTCGGTCTCGTGCAGCACTAGTTTTCGGAACAAACTTTTTGGCTTTCCCTTGCTGGATATTACAATACGATTTTGAAATCTGATGTAAGAGCAGAAATATCCACTTTGAGAGCCCCCTGAATATGAAACTGTGGGTTAGGTCCGCCGTACTTAATAATATCGCTCATTTTGTCCATTATAGCGTGCACATTTATTATTTTATATCCCGGACCGGTTCCACACATTCATCCATCATTAGTGGACTCAGAGGCAGCAAGTGTAGTAGTGTGAGACTGAAACAAAAGTGAACTCTAATTCTCTACTTTGCACAGATTCATTAACCTCTGAAATCGGTAAGACATACGACGAATAAAGTAATTGTTTTTAATTAATAGTTATAGGTGATTTAGGATTGGTCCAGAATAAATAAACTATAAAAAAAATGCCTTAACTGTAGAGTTTTAAACTTTTAATAAGTCAAAAACGGTGTAAGATTTTATAGTTGTCCAGGAAGTTAATTGTACAGGAAATACAGTATTACCCACTTCATTTTGTGAAGTCGCGTCCACGTAGAAATACAAAGTTGATAACGGCGGAAGTGAGTTCATCACCAAAAATAAAATCAAATTCTTGTTTATTTTCTAAATAAAATACAATAATAATAAGAAAAAAACAAACAAGAAAAGATACTTATAGTTTTTCAGGAAATATGTCTTTTCGGTTTGTATGGGGTTTGAACAGTACTGTGGAGTCATTTGTAAAAGGCAACATCTGCATACAAATGTTCGGCGCACAACAGTAGCTGTACGAACTCCACGGCTAGGGAATCCAAGCTACAATTTTGTCAAGGGAAAATATCCACTCTACAATATTACCTACTCCATGCATTGCTCTACAATGCGCATGTGCCACAAATATCTGTACAAACATTTTTTTCCTTCCATTTTATATTACATATTTGTATTCTACAAATCAAACTTCTACAGCTTTTAGGTTTACAAGCTAGCAGTGAAAGTGAGGACGACATAAGGTGTGTATATAAAAGAAGAATTTGAGGCGGCAAAGAACGTGCCTGCGAACTCTTAAGTGATGGAGTAGCGAGCGAGGCTGGGATAAAGTAGATTATTCTGCTAGCAAAGAATCTGCTTTTATGTTAAGAGCTGTTATGAAGATATTAGATTATTCGAGTAAAGAATAATGAACGGCAAAAAGATCGCATAGTTCCTTCTTGCACTATCTGTTGAGCTGAATTAAGGTGGAAGACTATGATATCCTACTTATTTGCGAAAGGATAATCGCACCTCAGGAGATCTTCATTGGCAATAACCACTGCGCAAGGTTATAGTCGCCAAGATAGCCAACTGACTAGAAGCTTGACCCACGAAACGAAGATACACGAAGAAGTAAACCCCTTGGATTTTATTTAATGGTTAATAAAAGAAATTTATAGTCAAGTATGTTTGCTAGTCGCCTCCGTCCACCGCACCTAATTGGATGTAAAGCCAGTCTGAAAGGAATAAGCATTACTTTACTTAATTCTACTAGTTTTCGAGAGAATTTTAGTGAGCTTTCTCTTATGCAACATCGTCTTGATGATGTTAGCGATGATGGGCATGGACACAGTCATTTTCAAAAGAATTTTAGTGAGCTTTCTCTTACACAACATCGTCTTGATGATGTTAGTGATGGTGAGCTTGGACAGTCATTTTCAAGAGAATTTTAGTGAGCTTTCTCTTATGCAACATCGTCTTGATGATGTTAGTGATGGTGAGCATGGACACAGTCATTTTCAAGAGAATTTTAGTGAGCTTTCTCTTATGCAACATCGTCTTGATGATGTTAGCGATGATGGGCATGGACACAGTCATTTTCAAAAGAATTTTAGTGAGCTTTCTCTTACGCAACATCGTCTTGATGATGAGCATGGACAGAGCCAGGTTCAAGAGAACATCAAATTTCATTGAGTTTTCCAGCATCGAATCTCCCAGTAACCCAGTATGTTCTGTAGCTAGGATTACCTATCGTCTTACACAATGTTTTGGCACTGGTCAGCCATCTCTTTCATCACAAGTAGGATTAGAAGATAGATGTGATAGTTCTGTTTAGAATTCATTCCAACGCCTCTGTGATCCTAAAATGATCATTTCATGATTGGCAGCCGGCGCAGAAATGGAAGTGTAGTTGAAGTAGATGACCAATAAGACTACGTTTACATCAAGCGAACAAGAGCGGTTACAGTATTTCGTACTCGTTTAGTATAAACGGTAATCCTTTTAGTTTTCTTAGAATGTTCTTTCGAACACACCTTTTATATTAAAATAACATTTCTCTTTTCAGCCTAATCATGTCGTACCAACCAAATTTAGAAATATTTTAAATATTTTATGCGCTATATAGAATGCTCTTGAACACTCTAGGTGGATAATAACGGATTATCGTTCTATGAACACGTTATTTAAAAAAAAAAAAAATTATTATATATAACAATCAATTACACCAATCGATCGAGCATTCTAATACGAATTTTCACGAATGCTTCAAGGAACTGGAGGAAAAATTAGCGACTCTGGCTAATGGTAGGTCTGGAACATGCATTCATTCGTTTAGTGTAAACGCACTTAAATACAGTCGAACCTCGCTTAACGAGCATAATTCGTTCCAGAACCTTACTCGTTACGCGAAATACTCGTTAAGCGAAACAATTTTTTTATATAAATTAAAATAAAAGGGGATAATTGCTAGATCAGCCACACTTACACCATTTTCTCGTTTCTCAATGATTTTACGTTTCAATTCTAACGTTATTTTAATTCTTTTCGAAGCCATTTTGTTAGAGGGATATCAAAATAAACACAATAATATTTAAACACAAATATCACTATATGGACTTCCCCCTATACACCACTCATTCGGTGAAGTTCGGTTTCGACTGTATCAATGCATTAGATACGTGGAGAATATGAAACGCATATGCGTAAAAAGGAATGACTAATCGAAGAATGCGCAGTTTTCGATGAGTCAGCGAAAACTGCGCAGTCAGCGAAATGTCATTAGAAAACTATCGTTATGCGAAACATCGCTCGCTATAAGAATCAATTTGTTTTACTCGTTATGCGAATTACTCGTTAAGAGAGGTGCTCGTTATGCGAGGTTCCACTGTACTACAATTCCAGGAATAAAGCGCATAATCGATAGCTAATAGATTGTCTGCCACCACAGCTTCCTTAAAGCAAAAACTTGTCTATTTAAAACCCGTTAAAAAGTTACGCAAACTTAACTAAAAAGTCATGATATTTAATTAACATTACAAACCATGCTCTGATCATAGTTTTAAGTTTGATCTGTTTAGTTTTAAAGCTCTCTATAGTTTATAAAATAAATTGGAAGGCGAACTAGAATAAGTTTAAATTTAAACTTATCTATTTGAAATAACACAAAAAATAACCGGAGAAGCAACTTATTTTTTTTTTTGGTGCACAATTTAAGTTAAGTCCCGGCTAAGTTCGTAAGTTTTCATTTCTGAAAAATTAATCTAAAGTAAAGTAGAATTGGGCGCGGTGTATAATAGAACGTTTCCTCTCATTTCGTCTAACCTAAAAGTAAATTAAATTACATCCTCAATTCGAATAAACTCAATTTGGCTCGGCTTGGTCTGGGCGAGGTGCAGGCTCCACCTCTCTCTCTCTCGGTCGATAAGGAGGCAGGAAGTGAAATACCCACTTCTTTCTTGCTCATTGCAGATACCGCCAGAGATACGCAAAATATGAGAAAACATCCGGTTTCCTTTGCTAGTGGACCATTTAATGCGTATTTTATTATTATAATTTAAAATTCTGAAAAATTACTATCACATAACACTTAACTTTATCAACATCATTCTTTTAACTAACAAAAAATTTAAAATTATGGGAATAAGCATACAACTTTTTCATACCGCAATTTGCAGTAGTTATAAGTTATAGTTATACCAGTTATAAGTTATAGTTATACCAGTTATAAGTTATAGTTATACCAGTTATAAGTTATAGTTATACCAGTTATAAGTTATAGTTATACCAGTTATAAGTTATAGTTATACCAGTTATAAGTTATAGTTATACCAGTTATAAGTTATAGTTATACCAGTTATAAGTTATAGTTATACCAGTTACAAGTTATAGTTATACCAGTTACAAGTTATAGTTATACCAGTTATAAGTTATAGTTATACCAGTTATAAGTTATAGTTATACCAGTTATAAGTTATAGTTATACCAGTTATAAGTTATAGTTATACCAGTTATAAGTTATAGTTATACCAGTTATAAGTTATAGTTATACCAGTTATGAGTTATAGTTATACCAGTTATAAGTTTTCTTACAACTATTTTTGTGACTCAAAATCTCTAAAAAAATAAGAAATTTAATTTCTAAACAGTACTTCCGCTCTAGTGATTGCGGTCTTTATACAAACCACTATACGCATCCCACAAATCTGGTAAGACTTCAGGCAGCGAAATGAAAAGCTCTGATTCCTCTTTCGTCCACTGCCGGATCGAAATTGATGCTGGTGGTGGCATTTTTGTTTGAATAATTTCAAATTGCTCTAGGGAAAAGTTGCACCTTGGTGAAACTAGGTGGCACTAATCTCAGACACTTACTGGTCACTGTCTACACGCGTGTACTCTAGGCAAAAGCCGACACTTCTCGAAATTGGTGGTGGGGATGCAACTCGGTCTAGGAGAGTGCTCTAGGAACCGTCCACATTGCGATACCTGCTCTAGCTAGACGCTCTAGCTGCTCTAAGTGTCTCCGGGTCTGCAGACCTACTTTTTTTAAAATTTTGAATTTTGCTTATACTATACAGGGTGAACCAGTAAGTATTGTCCGTAGGCCTACTGAGTGTAGTACACCTAAAGTGGAGTTCAATGACGTATTGGCCAACTTCATATTGTCCATTGTTCTTGAGTGACGTCAATTTAATTTTTTTTTTCTAAAATCATTACTTTTTTTTGCCATAAAAATGTTATTACTCAGAAAGTTTTAGTCCGAATTCGATTCTGATGACACGGTTAGAAAGACAGATAAATTTTCTAAAAATTTATGCCATTTCGAAGCATAAGTTATTCTTTAAACAGCCTCAATCTTCCTCCGAATGCTGGAAAAATAAAAGTAATCGAAATTTTTAAGAAAACTCATTAGGCCCTTATGTGATCATTATCAGATCTAGGTGCTGGCACTTTTTATAAAAGTTTCCTTGTCTAATGGGCTTTCAAATGGTACATCATTTTCCAGGATTCCTTTTATCTTCGTACGAGAAATTACGTTTGTTTTACAAGAAAACGTGTTCACGAGCACTCAACAGTGTTAGTTATCAAGTTGGTTTAATTCATTGAAAACTCTTTTAGATGGACCAGTAGTCAATTTTTAAAGTAGATTGTCTTAAAATAAGGAAGTGCAAAGGTTACAAATTGCACTTGAAGTTGGCAATACGTCATTGAACTCCACTTAAGATGTACTACACACAGTAGGCCTATGGACAATACTTACTGATTCACCCTGTATAGAGTTCCTATTGATATTATAAAGATAATGAGATCGTACATTATGCTTAAATAGCACATTAGAGGAAAGCTTCACCCCCTGGTTCTGCCTTAGGAAGCAGTTGACTAGGTAGAAAACAAATTGCAATACGTAAATTGTAGATCTATATTTGTGCAACATGCATACGAAGTCTAAGCCAAATTGTTGCAGTTGCTATCGAGAGATGCCCAAAATCCTTTTAAAAAATAGAAATAGATTCAGTAAAATGCTTAATTTTATGTGCTACCTTATTTCCCATGGTGGTCATTGATTCTCGAAATATCAAATTTCAACCATCTGGGAGTACGAGCTCGTTTTGGTCGATTAGACACAAAATTGAAAAGACATACCTACAAATAGGATAAAAATCAAGGAATGCACACATTTTTGCCCATGCAAAGTGCTTGGTTTATGCTTAACAAGAAATTACCTTTTGCAATATTCTTATCATTTAATTTATACTCGTATTCCTACGTAAAATGTCTTCACGGAATAAAGTGGTCGTTATTTGTTTTGTTTAAAACAAAAACAAAAAATCTAGTAACATGAAGGGAATAATAATGGAAGAGAATACAAAAGAAAATAAGAATAAAGCAAGAAGAAAAACTTCGCAGATAGCAGCAACAGCAAAGCAGTGTTTTCACTCCAGTTTCCACACGGGAGTGCAGTTTGGGTAGAAGTAATAAAGAACTATGAAAGGTGGTAGCCCTGTTCTATATCCTGACAAGCTTACCCATCACACTGTTAACGATTATTTACGACAATAGCTATCATGAACATAACTTTGTTTTTAGAAACTTTTGTACCAGCGTTTATTTACATTTCTCTTTCGCTCACTTTTTGTAAATATTAGTAGACATACATCAGTAAAATTATTCCCTTGTAAACTGTATGAGCTACAATTTCAAACTAAGATTTAACAGCGAGAAACTTTAGATCTATTCAAGCATTTATCTTTAAATAGTTCAATAAAAACAGCCAAATTATGTTATATGGGCACGACATTGATGCACGACCTCCTTGAATTAGTTTGTATGACACTGATTAACTCTTGTCGATAACTTTATCTATATTGTGCTACGGCCATTCCAACTCTAAAGGATGCTGTGTTTGTTTTTCATATCATCTGTTGGGATAAAGCGTAGTTTCAGAATTATATATGTTTTTATTTGTTTATTTATTTTGCAACTGTATGCAGTACAACAAGCAAAAGAGATGAGTGATAAGGGATAGCACAAATACACATGCACGCATATAATTATATATCCATACATATACGCGCACATGCAAGAGCGCCAAGGGCGTTATTGGAGTGAACGACGACCATCCAGTGATGGAAGCCGTTAGTTCACCAGGTTGGCAAGCTTACACAGCAACCATCATAGAAGGTCGGCGTTGTGTTCAGATGATCGCGTGGCCACCGCCGCTTCAGTCTGCGCTGTGGATTTGAAGGAAGTGTTGTAGTACACATGTTGTGGATCAGAGGGTTGTAATAACTGTGTAGATTTGAGTGGAGTTTTGTGTATCGAGATTGGGCTATTGCAGTAACGAGAGGAATATTTAGATCAGTGTATAGTATGATTGGAGACGTAGAAGGGAGCGTTAACTATTGTTCTTAGAATTTTAGACTGTAAGGTTTGAAGTCGGTTGATGTTCGATTTTTTTGGCACTTCCGTAGAGTTGTATTCCGTACGTCCATATTGGGGCAAGTAGGGCGATATATAGTTTTCTTTTGTTCGTCAGGGTCAGTTTTGGACGTTTGTCGAGTTCTCTTTTCAATATTTTGTACCTGAGATTGAGGTCAGTTCGTTTGAGTCTCGTGTGAGGGTTCCATGTTAGTCGTTTGTCAAGATGTAGTCCGAGATATCGTACTTGGTTAGTGATTGGTATAGAAGTGTTGTGGAAGGAGAGAGGAGGGAGAGTTTTCTTGTTTAGAGTGAACACTATGTATTTAGATTTCAATTCATTCACTTTGCAGCCAAGGCTCTAGAAGATTGAGGTGTGATTGGAGTGCATGGCATGCTATTACAGGATCTAGATGAGGAGAAAGAACCCAACTAACCCGACTACAATTACTTTCACATTCGCCGACGACACTGCAATTATATATGTAAAATTAAAATAACGTGCGTTCATTAGCTACAATTTAAAGGCCGTCTGCCTTTAACGGCTAAGAATTCTTCTATCGTTGGCAATTTTGTACGACTTTATTCTATTTCAAGGTCAAAATGAATCCTTTATCTATTAGATAATTGATCATTCATGTGAATAAGTTAAGTAATTTATGAATAATAAGTAATTTCCAACTTTTTTTTGGGAAAAATGTGCGGAGATTACCGCACTTACGGCAAATAATTCGATTTTTATTTGTTACATTTAACTTAATATTCCTTTTATTTATTAGTATTTATATAAATATTAAAAACAGCTATTTATTTTGAATAGATACCTTATTTGTATTAAATTTACAATACTGAAGGAGTGGCACATATTTTATAGTTCTGTTTATAACCAAACTTGTTTACCAGGATGTGAAGAAAGAGTTATTTGTGCCCTTTTTTCATACCCTTTTCCTCTATGAGAACTCCCTTAGATGTTTGGCTAAGAACCTACAGCATATTGTCCGCGTTTATCTATTCATTTTTGGTCACGTACAAATACAAATAGATAGTTCTCAAATACTAAAAAATCATATCTACTGTAAACTAACAGATTTGTTGTGCAAACAATGTTTGTACGTGAATGTGTGCAAACTGGTTGGGGGTGTATGGGGCACGGTTAGTGAACTGGAGTTTGTCTGTGGGCTCGCTAAAACCCCCAAGCAGAACAGATTCCTTCGCAAACCCTGTGTATGTATTGGGTAGAGAAGTTTGGGATACTGCGAGTGTTGAGCTCTTCCAAGGTTATTCTTATAGCTCTTTTTCTATAGCGATGGACGGTGTTTTCTGTATCGAGAGAACATTGTCCGAAGGCTGGTAGTTCACAGAAAAAATGTACGCCAGTGACTTCAGATGTTGTCGTGCCTTAAATTGGGGGAAAAAAATAATAATAAAGCAATAGAAATATCATCTTTATCTAAAATGCATTTTATGTTTCTCTTACAAATTCGTTGCAAACAGAAATGATGATAAATCCATGAAAAACTTAAATAACCGGCGATTGTAATTCTAGAAAGTTTACATCCTTTAAAAGTGTAACAAAGTTTCTATGACAAGGGTATTTATAAAGTTTGACAACGCCAGCCTATCGCTGTAAAATGATTGATCGAAAAGTTCTTAGGATGTCATTTCTTGCCCCTGTCTATTATTATGTTCAGTGTGGGCCGGAGTCCATGTTGGGAATCACTTTAACTTCTAGCAGGATGATATTGTAAAGAACTAGTTTAATCTTCCCCAAGATATTATCAGTTTTACTGAAGAAGAGTAAACAGTCTGGTGACTTGGGAGGTTGGTGTGATGTGAATTAAGGGTACTTTATTTTGCTTATACTTTGATAAAGTTCCTGAAGTCGCACTATTACTTATGATGATCTTTCTCATACGAAAAAGAGCACCAATTTGTCTTCATCCATAAAAAGGGAAGCACTGCCAAATTTTGAGGTTTAATCTAATAAACCACGATAAGACTAACGCCATATTCTTTACCAAACGCAGACCTTCTTATAATTGACAAAAAATACATAATAATTCTCCGATCCCGTGGTCTAACCACGTAAAGTACTTAGGCTTAACTTTTGACAGCAAATTCACTTACACTACAGACGTTCAGGACTATTTCCTCTACTCTCACGTGACTAGAAAATGACAGAGGACGAACTCCTGCTTTTCAAAGGAGGTCATCAGGCCACATCAACATCAAGAAACTCCAGACTTGCGGCAGACTCTCCTCGACGCACTGAAATCGACTAACTCCCCGCTACTACATCCATTATCTCCTGTACACTCCTATATCCAGAATCCTCTGCTGAAACTCCTTTCCATCCTAGACTGTCACCCTAATCCACTCTGCCGCAACATAGCCTCCTACAGATCCTTCTACTCCTTACAGACACAAAAGACTAAAGCACATCCTTCTCTAACTTTCTACTCTAGCTTTTCCTGCATTCTTTATCCTTCATTTCTTAACCTTTCTATACTGTTACTTGCTATGAAGGTTACAATGTTCTGTACATTGATACTTCGTGTATTTATTTTTGTGTACATATTTATTATATAATAAAGATTTAATTTAAAATTTATCAAAAAAATGAGGTTTAATTAAAAAACCCGGACTACGAAAGCATTTTTCAAATCATCAGATTGCTGAATGTAAAGAGAGTGGCGTAATCGAGTAAAAATTGAACCTAAACGTTTTGTTACGACTACCTTGATTGTAAATTGCACATGGGTATCAGGTGAGCGTCACTGATATCGACCTAGAGTTTACCTATTGTTTCGCTAAACCCAAATGGTTACCAACATCAATTACTTCTAGTGTATTCACTTGAGTACTGGACAATGTAAGCACAAGTACTGTTTTGTGTTGTTAGGCTGGGATACCTGCAAAGGCGCCGTGAATAAATGGCCTATACACTTTGCTTTAAAGAATAACCATCATCCGTTTATAGGTTTATGCATAAGTTTGTACTGAACATCTTAAAAAGAAAGAGAAAAATCGCTAAAAATTCATGAAATTTGAATTTCATTCAGTAAACGGAAATAAAATCAACTTCCGTTGCAATTACAAGTAACGGGATAAAGATATTGCTGCATTTCTCTCGAAACTCGGAATCAAAAAACAGATTTCACTGTTCATTATTATTACTATAGTTTGCAAAACCGTACAATCTTTAAAGAGAATATAAATAACAATATCTATTGTTAAACAATAACTCCATTTTACAAACAACAGGAATGTAGAAAATAATCCTAGAAGATATTGCGTCTGACACGTCAGTTCCCACAGGAATATACCCGCGTGCTATCTTCACTGGGGTAACAAAAAAAAGGGACTAAGAAGGAGAAGCTTCCTTCTAGATTAAAGTTGGGGACACCGACCTGACCTGGCCATTAGGTTTGTTGGCAGCATTGTGAGAACCTCCTCAGGGAATTGTCCAAGAAGGTAATAGTGTAGAACAGAGCGGGGAGTTCTTTAAGTGATTGATTTCACCAGGTTATAAAGTCTATTGATGTAAAGAGTTAAGAGAATTTATATCGTCTTTTCTGTAAATTAATTTATAGTGAGCGATGTATTTTTTATGAATTAATCTTAAGTATTGCTAAAATATTACCTAAAATATAATTTTATAAGAAAGAAATATATTTATTGGTACTGAAGGCTAAAGTTTTCATTGCTTCAGTTTATTTTTGGAAAAAATTTCTGAACAAAGACATTCGAGAGCTAATGGACATTCTAAAAAGAATTGAAAGGAACATTATCGAGAGACCATGTAAGATGCAAGGATGATAGAAAGTGACCCTAAGAAAGTGCTACAGGAACACAAAAAAAGACGGGAGAGACCAAGAGTTCGTAGGATTCATGCAGACTACAGTACGCTACTTTGAGGAGAGTAACTTACAGAGTAAGGGGAGACATGACGTTCAAGGGTAATGTGATGCCGCCATTCAAGACGGATGCTCTCCGACGTAGGATATAGGATCTACGCTATAGAAAGCTTTAACCCTAACCCAATCCTTGATAGTTTTATAACCATCCTCGACAACAGCTAATTCATGCTGTAGTTAAACTTCCTAACAGGTCCTCTACAAGAAAGCAGCATAAATGGTCTCTTTTCGTGTACTCCAAAGATCTAGGTCGGCATTCCAGTTACTTTGGACGCTTTAAACTTAATCTGCCGAATCTACCTTCCATGTTAAACAAATGGCAAACAAAGACATGTCCTGTACTCATTAAAACTAGGTTTTCTAAATCATTCCCAGACCATCATCTTAGTAACCTCAAGAGTTATGCTCTTCTAAGTTAAATCTTTTCGACGGGAAGCAAGAAGTTAAATTTGTTTTGCCATCTCAAGTCCATTTCTTTTCATTCTCACAAATTCCTGGCTACCTAACAGCTGTCAGAGACGAGTACCAATATACTCTTGGACCTATCAAGGATTTAGAAGAGCCCAACCTTTAACAGTTTTAACAGCTTTCTCGTTAGTCTGGACTCCTAGAAGTTCAGGAATTCAGAACAGAAAAGAGATACAGCTGTAAACCAGAAACTCATCTCCCCTGAAAAAAAGTCAATTGCTATCCACACATGTTTTTTTTTTTTAATCAGGTAATTTATTTCTTAAAAGCAATAAACTAATGAATAATGGATTATGATGAAAAACATTTTGAATGAAAAAGAACATTAGAAATCTTGGTAGAGAACTGTTTGGAGTGACTTCAGGGCTGGATTTTCTCCGACAGCTGAAACACTTGTTGGGAGAGTTGTTGAAATGACAAGAAGGAAAGCAATCATTCAGCAGTACTACCACTCCTTCACCCAGTGGGCTGTTCCTGGAAAGAAAAGCGAGGCAGTGCAAGAGGGTTGGGTAGTTTTCCCGGATTAGAACTGAAAGAGGAAGTCCTGAATGGTTAGGGTTTAGTAATATTGTGATACAAGGTGCAGAGAATCCATTATTTACTCTTCATCTAAATATTCTCTGTCTTTCTCTCTTTTAGCAGCGCTCTCACTTTGTCGAGTAATTATCCAAACAAAATCCCTCTGTCAAGATAATATTTCCTTTCCTGATGGTATTCCTCTTTGTAATAGGAGTTACTAAGTTAACATTAACATTTCGCAAGCCTGGGGGTGATGTTGCGTGCTGTTTTCCATTCAAAATTATTCTTCTCTTAAATCACAAGTGAGCTTAAGAATACTGTTTCCGGTAGTATTAATTTGTCTTCCGTAATAAATAAGGATTGTTGTAAAATATAATATTTACCCCCAAAAAAATCTGGTTGAGGCAGAATTACGGTTTCAAAATGTTCTCCACTTGTATAATGCAGTCGGGTGAATCAACAAATTAGAACGTGAGTTCTTTTTGTTTGTAATAACTAGACTTTAACTCGTGATAGTTAGAGGAAAATGTGAAATCGAAGACGGAAAAGCCTTTAGTCGCTAAATTATCCGGCGATAGTTTTAAAAGCTTAGGAGGAAACCTCAGGAGAAAAGATGGCTATAATAGGACGTTAGTCATTGTGGAAGCTACCGAGTCAATTCGAACTGCAAGTACTCTTTGCGATAGAACTGACGATGACTGAATGTCACAGTGGCTTTACCCAAACAAAAGAGAAGTAGAAAGAGATAGCTTGAGGCCTTACGACTAGGAGTATCACTTCAGTCAGCGTGAAAACATGGAAACGTAAGTGAAGTCGAAATCTATGCACCAAACTGATTAAACTACCTTTGAAGATGGATGAAGTCGAAGACCGATCTGGGATAGAAGAAACATGGGTGCTACCAAGGGGATAAAATCAGCTAATGCAGAACCTGACCACATTTTCATCAGGAGTATGACTATTTACCACCTTCCTTCAATAATTCCAACAGACTTTATTGAAAAAAAAAATTCATTCCTGATGGATCCTTATTTGGTCTATCCTACTTTGGGTGTCAATGAACTTTTTTTTTTGCACCCACCCTTCTGTGTGGGATAGGTTCTTCCGTGGAGATTATCCTCGTGGACTGTCATAGGTCAATAAAACCGTTCATGTGTAGGTAGTGAACTGCACTTAAACTGTCAGGACAGAAGACACACCAACCTTTACCGTTAACATTGTAAAAAAATATTATAATTGTTATTAAATATGAGCCCTGAAGATGACCTAGACTCTAGGCTGTGAAAGAGTAGTAAAAAAAAAGAAGACTAAAATAGACAATAATTGAATGCAGCAATTTAAGGACCTATTTTCTAAACTAGAGCATTGTGTATTGCACCACATAAATATGCAAAGTATTCTAGATAATATTAATACGATAAAAGACTAGGCATGCACAAAACATAACTTGGTACATTGTAAAATGTTATAATATATACGAGATGAAAGCTTGTGATTCCAGCAGAGAGAATGCCCTCGGGAGTTTTATTGGTGGGAGAAGATCGGTGGATACGGGGCGGCAAGCATAGTATGGGGCTTTACATAGTGGAAATGGTAGAGCGGCGGCCGTTGTTGTAGGAGCATGACGTAAATTCAGCGGTATCCCCCGGGATTGCGGTCGTCATGCCTGGCGCATCTCGAATAGCATTGTCAACCGATGATAGTATGGTTGATTTGCTAACCATACTATCTTATTGCACTGCTTATTTACTGCGCGAATTCCTGTAAGTTCGTAGTAAACTGTTTTGTAAGCATTATTTGCGTAGCGATTTTGTTTTGGGGGATTTGATTGTAAATATTAAAATGGTTTTTGTTCCTATTATTGCAAATATTGCGAAGCATTGTTACCGTGACTAAGTTTGGGATTTGAATTTTCTCGGGGGTAACGCTGATTAAGAGATGATGTAAGCAGAAGAAATGGCATTGGATAAATTCTGTAAAATATTCTTTTGGCTTAGTACTTCCTTAAATAGTTACCAGAACACTTAACCATTCTATAACTTAAAAGATAGGAACTTAAAAGACGTAAAACAGATACCTCAGGCAACTCCTAGAACCAAAATCTACACTGAAAGTGCAAAACCAACCCTTTCTACGAATATATCATAAAGTATACCCAGACCTATTTGAAACATAAGTAGCAGAAATGTAGGGCTCTACCAAACCCTACAACAGAATGCACCACACAACCCTTCTAGTCTAAAGACCTTCAAAGAAACGTAACCATAACTCATAATTGAACACTTCATCAACTACATCCACACTCGGATTACAAAAAAAAAGTCCACACCAATCATCCGATCCCTCTGCTCCAATAAGTCACTTTCATCCTAATAATTCTTCATGACGTAAGCAGTAGAGGAAGAAAGAGAGTTCTGGCGCATGACGTCATCAACGTCGGATCCAAATCCCCTCCTCCCCACCATGTGGGTTGGGGGAGGGGGTCAGGTTAATATAAGAAAAAAGTTTTTTAAAATACTCCTAGCTTCGATCCTGCGATCTTTTACTCCAAAGTCAGCAGCTCTAACCACTAGACCATCAGGGTTACTGGTAAAAATATGTATTATTTAAGTTCTATCAAGTTGGGGTGGTCACTCCGCCTTTCCTCGCCGTAGCTGTGCCGATGGAGCGTGAGGTATATGTGTGGGGGCAATGTATTGCATTCTCCATAGCTTCATCTCTGTTCACGGTTGAACCCCCCCTCCCACCACCACCACTTAATATACCATGTATGAGTACAAATGCCACTTAAATCTGAATAATAAATCAGCATATTATTGCCTTATATGTGAAAAGTGCAGTCATCGTTTCCTCGTTAAGACCACTAACAACATGCACCTTTTTATATTAAAATTCATAGCTGCCTATATGGTCACATGTTGGAATGCTAGGTTACCATTACTAGAAAATGCACATAAATTTTTCCCACGCACATAAACATTCTATAGCCCATCTACCTAACTGGTTGTTAAAATACGAAGAATCATTTACCATCGCAAGTTAAATACGAGTTGGTGGGGAGGATATTATTGAGGATATTATTCCTACCTTCAGCTAGGAATTTTACTGAGTTTGCTGTCTTGTGTCTGCTGAAGAAAACTCCCATATCACAGTTAGTACGATTTTGTATGTTTTTTAATTTTTTTTCTTTCAGAGTCTACAGTAGCTAGTAGTTATTAGCATTACTTTTAATTTCCCTGTTTTTAGATGTCTGATTTAAAGGAATTATTAAACCAAATAGCAGAAGAAGAAGAGACCCAATACCTTTCTGTGAGAGATTTAACTCTCATCATAGCCTACCCCATTATCAGTATTAATAAAATAAATACGAAATTTGGGGCAAAGTATCTACGTAATTTTAAAAGAGAATAATCGAAAATTGAGATGTTTTTTACCGAAAATTTTCGCAAAAAAGATCGATGAAAAAGTTATTAATAAATACAAACCTCTTACGCTTTCCCTTATTTATAAGGGTATTGGAAAAAATAAATCTTTTCAGTTAGAATTTGCTTAATACATTTTATAAAAAAATATAAGTCTGATAACGAAATAATAGCCAAGGTTTTCAGTGGAAATAGAGGATATTCCCTAAGCAAAAAAATAAAAAGCTTATAATAATTCACAATAGTTCTGTTTCGTTCAGACCTGTGTCGGTGAGGGTTACGTGCAAAACCGTGTGTTTCATAATGTCATCCAACTACTGCATTAAATGTAGTAAGTCCTTCACTTTAAAAAATAATCTTCGAAGACATGAGAGATTTTGCGAGGGTAATGTTAGTTACTCTTGCAAAATATGCAAAAATATTTTTAGTAACAAATTTAATAGAGATAGACATGAATCTTTTTGTATTGGACAACCACCTCTCAAGAAAGTAAGAGTTGATGAGGATGTTTCTATTGAAAGACATCAGCAAACATTAAAGAAAAACTGTCCGGAACCACCCAAGATTCAACTTTTAAAACTTAAATCAGAGCAATATGAGTCAGCATGTTTAGGAAGGTTAAAATCTTATTTTGTGCGTTCTTCGGAATTTGAAGACCGTGTTACATTTCTGCACTCTATTAAA
Organism: Rhodnius prolixus; assembly: GCF_049639745.1. Taxonomy (NCBI): domain Eukaryota; kingdom Metazoa; phylum Arthropoda; class Insecta; order Hemiptera; family Reduviidae; genus Rhodnius; species Rhodnius prolixus. Next base: position 2,337,466 of record NW_027411583.1, on the reverse strand, counting down.
AGCCGTCTGTATGAACTAATTAAACTTCAGTTAGAAAAGAAACATGCTTTGAAGATTAACATAGTAGTTGAATGTCTCTTTGAAAATGTAGCTGGGGAGCAGAGCGATCGCGCTTTTAAAACTCGCAACAAAGCTGTTTACACAACTATCGATCTCGATGAGTTTCTCGAACAGGAATTCAAAAAACTAGTAAATGAAATGGAAGAAAGTCAGTTAAAAAAAAGCGGCTGGCAACTAGTTGGCGTTGATTTCACTTGGAGTAACTGCTTCTTTCCCATTGAAGAAGTCACTGAAAGTCTGCTTGCTTGACTTCAAAGTTGTCCAGCCTTCACCATCTAGATAAATAACATCTTTTCTCGATCTCACCGCTATTAGAGGCACATAATCTTGGGAGAGACCAGTAATCAATACCTTGGAGTTGTTTTTGTTGAGTGGAAAACTTGTAGTCAGCTGCAGGCCCATTTCACTCGTAGCCATGTTTGCGTAAAACTGATGTTATAAAAGTAGAAATCACTGAAAGTCTTGTAGATCCCCCCACTCTTCGCCAAACCGTTTAAAAAAATATCGGTAAAAAATTAAACTGAGAGAAGAGGTGGTATAACGGAAGTTACTTGAGGAATACAATAGAGGTGGATGTGAGAAAGATGGAGACAGTTATAAAACCTGTACAGCTAGGGACATCGGAGAAAGGGTGGAAGAGCGCCCTCCTACCCATCGAATGGAGGGGGGGGCTAAACCGTGAACAGAGATGAAGCTATGGAGAATGCAATACATTGCTTCCACACATACACCTCACGCTCCATCGGCACAGCTACGGCGAGGAAAGGCGGAGTGACCACCCCAACTTGATAGAACTTAAATAATACATATTTGTACCAGTAACACTGATGGTCTAGTGGTTAGAGCTGCTGATTTGGAGTAAAAGATCGCAGGATCGAAGCTAGGAGTATTTTAAAAAACTTTTTTCTTATATTAACCTGACCCCCTCCCCCAACCCACATGGTCGGGAGGAGGGGATTTGGATCCGACGTTGATGACGTCATGCGCCAGAACTCTCTTTCTTCCTCTACTTGTAAGCATTATTTGCGTAGCGATTTTGTTTTGGGGGGGTTTGATTGTAAATATTAGAATGGTTTTTTTTCCTATTATTGCAAATATTGCGAAGCATTGTCTCCGTGGCTATGTTTGGGATTTGAATTTTCACGGAGGTAACACTGATTAATAGATGATGTAAGCAAAATAATTGGCATTGGATAAATTCTTTAAAATATTCTTTTGGCTTAGTACTTCCTTAAATAGTTACCGGAACACTTAACCATTCTATAACTTAAAAGACGTAAAACAGATACCTCAGGTTGCCAAAATCTACACTTAAAGTGCAAAACCAACCCTTTCTACGAATATATCATAAAGTATACTCAGACCTATTTGAAACATAAGTAGCAGAAATGTAGGGCTCTACCAAACCCTACAACATATGCACCACACAATCCTACCAGTCTACGAGTATAGACCTTCAAAGAAACGTAACCATAACTCATAATCGTACACTCCATCAACAAAATAATCCACACTCGGATTACAAAAAAGTCCGCACCAATCATGCGATCCCTCTGCTCCAATAAGTATCCACTCTCATTCTAATAATTCTCCATGAGGTAAGCCCAAGTGATAACCTCGCTTTCTAACCTCTTCCTTCAGCCTAGAGAGCGCCCAGGCTACCCTGGTTTCTCTCATCACTTCAAATCCTTCCCATTTATGCGCTGAGCAAACTCGGAGACAAAATCTGCATTATATCTCCTGCACATATAAGTTTGCCAATATAAAAATGAACTATAACAGTTGCACATTAACCAGTTATGCGTAAAATTTAGTTTTTTCTTTAAAAAAAAAACCTACAGTGTGCGAAATTAAAATTAGACAATGACGTGTATACAAGTCGAACGCAGGGCAAAACAACCCAAAAGTTTACAACGTTATAATAGTCACTGCAAGCGACTTTTTCTGCAATCTCTCTGGGGCTTACAGATTACAGAGCATTCTGTGCTCATTCAAAATCTTGCACCGCTTCACGTTATGCATTGCTCTAGTTAACTAGAGACGCAAGAGCTTTTACAAGGAAGAAAAGAGCTTTGAATTCTATGCAAAATGAAATCATACTCGTACTGGAGGTCTGAACTACTATCTAAGGTAAAAACGGGCATTTGTGTGGTAATTCCCAATCTCTAATGCGGAGACCAAACATGTACCAACCACTTATCATTTGGCTGGCTCCCACCATCCCCCTCCGTATAAGATACGTAGCAGTTCTATTGGTAAGATAAAGGAAACATCCCACCAAATAATATTCTTATGGTATTTTATTAAAATTTCGAGTTTTTATAGATAATGGCAATTTTTTATTTTTCACGACGAGTATACACGTCGAACGCACCGTAAGAGAGATTTGGTTTGACGAGTATACACGTCGAACGCACCGTAAGAGAGATTTGGTTTGACGAGTATACACGTCGAACGCACCGTAAGAGAGATTTGGTTTAACGAGTATACACGTCGAACGCACTTAACTATAATAATAATATTTATTTATTTACAAAACTTTACACAAAGTACACAAATTTGAAATGAAATAGAGGTTTCAAGCTTATCGCCTATATACACCCATCAAATTATATTTAATACAGTTTAAAGGAACATATTTACTTATTAAGGAAAAATTTAAAAAAAAACCTTAGCTTGATATACAGGTGGGTGTTACAAAAGATGCTTTAAACGTTTATATTTATATTTTTTATAACTGAGAGAGTTTATATTGTAATTTACAATGGCTACTATGTGAGGGTACGGACTATTGTAACAAGTGGAGACGAATTTTTCTAAAAGACAGTAAACAGTAGTGGAGATGCTAGGAACGTCAATTACTGCGTGCATGTAGTCTATGGGCGTCCATCTGGGAAACGAACCAATCAATCTCAGGCATTTATTTTGCACTCTCTGTATTTTATTATGATTGGTTATGCAAGTTTGAGACCAGACTGGGGCTGCATACAGGAGTATAGGTCGAATGTAGAGATAGTATATTAATTTTTTATTTTGGAAGTCCAAGGATGAGTGTCTATTAAGCAAGGAGAACAGACTGCACATAACGCCTAGCGCCTTATTACATACATTATTTACATGCTTTGTGTACGTTAGTTTTGAGTCTAAAGTTAATCCTAAGTATTTAACTTCTTTTTGCCATGGTAGAGAGACTCCATTTACTGTAACAGTATGGTTGATTGTGGGTCTTCTTCGAGAGAATAGCATCAGCTCCGTTTTAGTGTGGTTAGGTTTGATTCTCCACTTTTTAAAGTACTTGAAACTTTTAGCAAGAGCTATTGACAAATGATTGGCTATAGTGTCAATTCTGAAGGAGGATATGAAAAAGGAAGTGTCATCGGCAAACAACGCACTACTGGCTTTAAGTTTAATTTTGGTTAAATCGTTAATAAAAATGTTAAAGAGAGTTGGTCCAAGGACCGAACCTTGCGGCACACCGGCTAAAATTGGCCTGAGGTTAGAAGTAGCATCATCAACTGCTACGCAAAATTTCCTGCTAGTCAAATAGCTTTTGACAAAGTAAATTAAGTATTTAGGGAAGCCATTCTGGATCATTTTATAGATTAGACCATCATGCCAAACACAATCGAAAGCCTTCTCAACATCGATCAATGCCATTCCTGTGTGCTTGTTCACATTAAATCCGTCCGCAATGATGTCCGTGACTCTTGCTAGCTGCGCAGTAGTGGAGTGAAAAGATCTAAATCCGTATTGCACTTGAGATAGTAAATTATTACTTTCAATGAATGCATTTAGTCTCTTTAGTACAACACGTTCAACGACTTTACTAAGGCAGGGTAATAAAGAGATTGGTCGATAACTACTGGGTAGAGAGTGATCTTTTCCAGGCTTGGGGAGGACAATCACTTTTGCAGTTTTCCAAATTTCTGGAAAATATCCAAACATTAAAATATAGTTAATTAGCTTAGTCAAGTGAATTAAACACTTGCGAGATATATTTTTAATCATTCGTGACTGAATACCGTCTACACCAGGAGCCTTGTTATTTTTTAATTTGGAAATAATATTTCTGATTTCTTTCGGAGAAGTTAATTTGCAGGTGTCGTGCTTTACATTTGGAATAAGAAACTGTTTGTTCGTAGATATTACACTACGGGTGAACGAAGGAACGCCTAGATCTGCGTTCCTGATGTGAACATTCTGAAAGAAGTCGGCCAACGTCGAAGCTTTATGGTGAGAACTAAAGGCATAGCTGTTTAGAGAGGTGGTCTGAGGATTGTTATTTAAAGAGAGTGGCGGTATGTTAGGCGTTCCTTTGCGGACTCCTTTAACAATTCTGTAAAGTTTGTTATCATGGGTAGATAGCTGCGAAAGAAAGTTGTTCCAGCTAGCGTTTCTGTGCAGTTGCAAAAGTCTTGATATCAAGGATATAAGTTTATTTAGCGTTCTCTTAATCCAGGAGTGACGGTACTTAGAAAACGCCTTTTTGATAATATTTTTAATTTTTATACATAGCAGGATTAGAGGCGGCAATTCTTCAGATTTACTCCTTGATTTTTTAAGCGGAATTGAATCCAATGCAGCCGTTAATAGTATGGTTTGGAGGTTGGTCGCTAATGTGTCAATATCGTGATAGTTAGTTATGATTGGATTAATATCTAATTTTTCGTCCACCAAGGACCTAAAATTTTTCCAATCAGCAGCTTTGAAGTTGAAAGCTTTCTTCGATTGAAATTCATTTACTTTGTTCGTTAAATTAAAAATGACAGGGTTATGGTCAGAAGAGAGAGCACTATGAGAGGTTGTTGTAATACTAAAATTACAGTTTTTTATTAGAGCGAAGTCAAGCACACTAGGACGGGCATTTGATCGATCAGGAAAGTAGGTAGGCTTGTCAGGTGCTAAAATTCCAATACCGAATTTAAAGGAGAATTCAAGCAGAGATTTACCACTTCTGTTATTAGTGAAGCAATTCCAAGCAGCATGTTTACAATTTAAATCACCCACCAATATTACATGCTTGTGCAAATCAAAAAGCGCGCGCAAATCTCTACAGTCAAGTCTGAGAGATGGTGACAGATATGCCGACAGTATTAGGAGCTCTATATTTTCAAACTCTACCATGACACCTACAGCTATTAATGATTTCAATGGAGGAAGTAATATAGGAAAATGTTTAATATTTTTTTTAATTAATAAAGCCACTCCCCTACCTGTGTCATTTCTATAAGTTGAGTAGCCATTAGATTTCAGTTTATGTTTACCTTTTAATAGGGTTTCACAAAGTGCAATAATGTCGATATTGTACTTTTGAATATAATGAGATAATTCTAGGAACTTGTTAATAACGGATCTAGCGTTCCAGCTCATTATTTTAACTAAGGGCATCATATTAAATTAAATATAAAATCTGCTAGAATGCTGACTTTACTTAAGGTATCGGGTGCTTGTTTTAGCCTTTCTAAACAATTTTTAAGACCTGAGAGGATATTTAGAAGATTGAAAGAAGAGAAGAAAGATTTAATTTCATGCAATAATTGTATGATTGAAAAATCAGAAGCATTGTTATCTGAGGCTAGGCTTTTCCAAGCAGTAGCAGAAGTATGGGAGAGATTGTTGGACCTCCCAGAAGGACCCCATGCTGAGTTAGTTGGTGCAGTAATATTAGAGAAACTTGATTTTGGTAGAGAAGGAAAGTCAGAAGCATTTAAAAGAAATGGAGGCTTAGAAGGTAACTTCCTTTCAGCAGTCATTGAAGGGCGAGCTTTAAGATGTTTCTGTAGTACAGGGCAACCCTGGTGATTAGCAGCGTGGCCGCCGTTACAGTTCACACAAACTGGAGGACTATCAGGAGTTGGACAATTTACCGTAAGATGAGTTCCGGCACATGTCAAACACTTGGGATTGCGATAGCAATTTTTGGCAATGTGATTAAAAGACTGACACTTGTAACACTGAGTAATTCCAGAAAAGTTTTTATATCGTTCCCAGTTGATGATACAACCGCATACCTTTTTGTAATTAATTATTTCATTAATATTCACTGAATTATCAAAGGTGACAATGAACAGTGGATACTTAGTAATTCGACCAGTCATTTCTTTTTTCGACATCTGCGTAATCTTAACAGGCGTAACATTTTTATCAGCCAGGTCTTGTTTAATTTCTTCACACGTGACGTTTGGTGGTATATTTCTAAGAACTAGCGTATGTTTTAGTTCATCTGCTAGTGTGTACGTGTGATACTCCAATTGGGCAGAAGTAACTTCTTGTATAATTTTTTTGTAGTCATCTTTACATTTAGCAAGAAAAATTAATCGGTTACCTCTACATTTGAGATCAAAATCTTGTTTACATGCAGATCTCAGGGCTTTTAAAGAGGCACTGTGATCTTTGATGTAACTGTACACCACTATTGGAGGAATCCGTTCAGGCTTTTTCACAGTAGACGCTCTAGATACAGGAGGAGGAGGAGAGTCCTCATCCATGCTTTCCAAATCCGACAGAGGTTCATAGCTATTATCAGTACTCACTGTAATTTCAAAACAGTTGTCTTCTTTCCTACGCTTTTTAGAATCAACCTGCGATTCAGCCATAGGTTTAGATTTAGCCGCATTATTAGGTAAAGTAGTATTACTGGACGAAATGCCACAAAGTGGCATTTTGCCTTAAAGCACTAATTAAATGTTAATTTGTTCAAAGATTTATTATCAAACACTAGTAACACAAATAAACTAAGTTTTTCAAATAAACACACATTAAACAACAAAAAAATAGATATTTTTTTAAAGTAAACAAAATTTTAGCTTTTGCTAGCCCAAAGGCAAACCAGCTGATGACGCACTTAACTGTTTAATAAGAAAAATGAATAAAATCAAAATATTTAAGTACTGAATAAATTGTAGAAAGCAACAGGTGCTGTTCCGTTTTTACATGTTTTTTAAATAAAAATTAGCGTCAGTGATGTCTAATTAAACAATAAATGTTGCGGATACCACATAATTAATATTGATAATTCGGACATACATGATAAGATAGCAAAGTATCATAAATTTAGTCTAAACTAGTTAACAGTGTGTTAGTTAAGAAGGAAGTTGTTTGGCTAGTTAGCATAATGAGAACGGTAATCTTGCCAAGTCAAACTATGGTCTAAATGTAAAATTATAATACGGGACAAAAAATGAAAGAAGGAAGAAGTCAAATCATGGGGTGGGCAGTGAGCTGTCGAGAGCACACTTGGAAGGGTGGAATAAGGGCCCATTTGTAATGCTCCACCCTAGATATCTATTCTCCTCCTTTCTGGCTCTGTTTAAGAAAACTGGTTAAGAATCTCAGTTTTTTTTTTTCTTTATTATTTCAGCTCCCTCCTACACCGAGATTACGTCATTTTATATTCCACGTTGACGCCCCTCAGCCGCCGGCAGTACTTCTGCCAACATTAACAGTTAAATTGCCTCATTATCTGAGAGTTGGAAACATAGAAAGACACGCGACAATGAGGGACACGTCCACCGGAGGTTATACACTTAAATGCAAAGATATTCCAAAGTGGCGTACTAAGTGAACCACTTGGGAATTACATTAAATAACTTAGAAAGGGATCGTAGGACGAGAGGAGTGGGGGAAGGATCGAAATTCAAAAATGAGAAGAGGGGAAAAATCTGAGTAACGTGCTTACAGGAGGGCTGTTTTGATTACGTTAAAAGATCTTGATTAAAAAGAATGAACCACTTAAAAGGTAAAAAAACAGATAAAATTAATACGTGGACTGCCACTTCACAGAGGAGATTTGCAATTCATAAATATAAAAGGATAAATAAATCTAGATCACACCCTCGCACGACTTTTGCTTACTTGAATGTTGAACTTCTAGGAGAACATTTCCTTCAGAACTACCTCTTGCCTGGTTAGGGGAATGTAAAAAGGCTCTAGAACAACTGGCTCAGCTGAAACAGCTGATCAACTGGTCAGGAATGGAGGTAACACTGAAGGATGCAGTTCGTGCGGCTCTCAGAGATTGGATCTGGTGAGAACATTAAAAGAACTAGGTGACACTTCCTGCGGTTAAACATGGCAAGAGTGTCCTTGCTGTGTAAACAAAAGAACCAAAGAGACTCTGGGCTATTCACGGGGCACGGCAAGTTCAGAAAACACCTGTACAAGGTGAGGTTTATCAGCTCGGAACCGTTGTACAGATTGTGTCAGGAAGAGGAGGAAACTGGCCTCTCACTTGTTGTTCGATTGCGTTGCAATCTTTGGAACTTCGGAGGCCAAAGGAGATAGTAGCGCAAAAGGGACTGGTAGGGAAAGACCTCAACCTTTTTAGAAGGGAAAGTTTCGTCTACTAGATCCTAGAAAGGGGGCTGGCACAATAACCCTCTTGTAGCTGCGGTGCTGTGGGGCGTAAGTCCCGTCCAGTTTTCTATTTCTATAGAAACATTTTAACATACTTCTCAAAGTGTCCAAAACGATAAGCAAGGGTTTCTTCGATAATAAGTTATTCAATGTCAGCCACCTAAACTGTTCTTCTTCAACGCTAATTGAAGAAGATAAGGTCGAAAATGGCTTTTAATTAACTCTGACTCCTCAATTGGTTATAAGTTCATTTTGATTCTGATTAAATCATAATTTTGCGTGTCTAATGAACTCCAAAGAATTTTCATTGCAAGTCCATGAGGAAATCGCAAATTCTTTCAAGTAGCAAATTATCTTTATCTCAAAGTTCTATGGCTAAATCTTCGAAGCATCACTAAGTCCTATTTTCAAACTGTAGTGCTTAGTACATCCCAATCCTTTGTAAGATTCGTCTGTTTCAGATTTGAAGCTTGATTTCTTTAGTACATTCTATCATTAAAACAATTGACATGCAAATTACGACACAATACGTTAATTTACAGTTACTTTTTTACATTTCTAAACACTCTGGCCATCCTTGAATTCTTTTGATATTACTTTTTTCGTATATGAAATAAAAATTATATATTTTAAAGCTTATCGGTCTAAGAAAAAACATTCCCAAACGTTGTATCACTTCTCTTATGCATTGAGGCCACCAAAATAAAATGAATACGTTCATCTAGGAGGCTGAAGTTTGGAAGAAGAGCGTAGAATCTCCTAGCCGCCTTCTACTCACTAGCGGGCTCGTTGTAGCGAACAGCCAGGATCCCATAGTAGCGCGTAGAATAGGTTTTTCCCAAGGGTGCCGTAAGACACAGTAAGAATATTCATCAGGCTTGTTTTGTAAGGGGTTGTGACGTACTGCCCCGAGGGTACCACTCTTACAAGCTGTCTGGAGTATCTGCTACAGAGAGGAATTATTCTGTACTACCCGGGCAAGGTTGTTACACACTAAAACTGGTAAAGGAAACACTGTTTTATCCATTTATGGGAATAGCCTTTAGCCTAGAGAAGCCTATTTATGGCAGTAATAATTTATTTTATAGGCCTATCTACTTTCCAGGGCATAATGGTTTTGGTGTGCTGTTAATATGATCAATGAACTATAAGATAAAGTACGAATTATTATATCTTAAAATTGCTCTCATAAATTTCTTTTAAAAACAGATTGGCTTAAATGAACTATAAAATAAGATAAAAAATTTAAAATTACACCCAAGTCATTCAATAATTTGAATGTAGTTTAAAATCATTTCACGATCAAGCTGCTGTGAAACAACAGTGTCTAATTTTTCTTAAACTTACCACATTTGTAGAGTTCTAATAAATCGGCTTTAATCCGATTTGCGAGATTAAGTACTTAGTTTAGATTAGGTTACCGCATGGAGCTAGTATTGGTTCCCCAGGTACTGCAGCTAAAAGATGCTCATTACCCACATCTTGGTATACTTTGAGGAGAGAGAACCCCTTTTTACAAGTTCCCAGCTGTTTTACACAGGGATTGTACCCACTAGATGTACCCATTAGTCCTAAAAAAATTCTTAAAGCCAGATTAAAGCGATGTGGGCCAGGAAATGTGACAAATTGTATTTGACCAAGAGATTAATGAGAAGAACTTGTCGCATGCAGGTCCTTCTAATTAGGTAACCTTGCTGACCAAGGTTGAGCGGTAACCTTGGCTGCCAAGATCAGCCGAAATGACCTCGCTGAATGTCCAAAGACTATTCCCAGTGGACCATCTAATTGCTTTAAATTTAGTAGCAGATATCCCGGAACAGGAATCTAAAAAACTAGTAGCTCTTTGTGACATCTCTAGTCACGGAAATTCGGATGGAGAGAGTGGGGGCTACTTCCTGACAATCTGTTTAAATTGGTAGACCAGCATGGAACGTCTCTGTCATCCCGAGCAAAATATGGATAGTCTATGAAGAGTTAAGCTTGACAAATAGATCCTTTACAACTATTTGACACGCGTACAGACAATTTCTATTATTGTAATTTGCGTGTAGTGGCGTATCTTCGACCTGTAAGCTCTAAGCAGTCCAATGTCCTAACCATCTCGACGTGACGATAAGCAGATCGTTTAACTTGTATAATAGTGTCCATTGAGTATTTCTGTAAGTCTTTTCTAGGATGTCTCTTTAAGTTTTCTTTGTCAAGTTAGGCCATACTTCCGACGAGACTCCAAGACAGACTTAGAAAGAAATCATGTTAGGTTGGTCATTGTCTACTACAGCAACCTGGAACTTCCTTTGCTATCACAGTCTTCTTGCTTCCCCTCTAAACCAAGATAATTGTAATAAATTGACCGAATTCTTGGGCACTCTATTGAAAGCACGAACTTTCAGTTGATTTTTAAGATCTAAAGCATTCTAAAACATAATGACTGTAAGAATGTTTGGAATGCTTGAAAGTATGAAAATGTTTTACTAGTTCATTAAATTCTCCTTTCATCTTTAGAAATATTTTGAGATCTATGAGCCAAAGATGGCTGTGATCTCCCTTTACTTCTAATTATCTCATCTATCGCTGAATGTTTGAATCTAAAATAAGATGCTTTATTTTGACACAATATAGAATCACTTTTTTTCTATCGGGTGGCATATCTTTAGAAAGCTTACTTCAAAAGCTCTTCTTGATTTCACTTAAAACAATAACTTTGCGAGAATAGATTTGATTCAGCAAGAAGAGTTATCAATAAAGTTGGAACTTGCCGGGACAAGAAGGCTAACGAATAATAAGTACTTCTTGCAAAATTAAAATGAAAATTAGACGAATGAAAAAGCAAAATACAGATAAAACTGGCGATGTAAGAACAATAATAAAAACAACAGCTTCCCTTTAATGTATTTCGGGTAGGAGAAATGTTTAGCGAACGTTTGGTTAATGGTTTTCCTAGTTGTTGCGCCCTTCGAACTGTAAAAATTCATTAATGGTCATAAAGAAAAGCCCTTTTTTTTCCTTCCTATAACATTTATATGGGGGTACTTGATTAAGAGGAAGAGTATACGCCTGAGAAAACACGTTTTTAATGGTGTCTGTAAAGAGGAATTAATAAGATTTCCAATGACATAGTCTGAATGTCTTTTTATAGTCTTGGAGGTAGGGTCCAAAGCATTAAATAAGGGCCTTGGAATGAGGCAAACTCTAAAAGAAAATAAAAATGGATGAGGTTAACATCCAATGCCAGTTTTGCTTTCTGGACCTGGATTTTGTAGCGTAGAAAAATGAAAGAACAGCGTAAAGAAGCGTTGGAGAATGATGCCATAGTGTAGGATATACAAAAGACTTAAAAGACAAAACTAAACAAAAGGTACAAACTATTAAGACGTATGAACGGATCTAAATCTAAACCAACCTTAAAAGATTTTACTTAAACCCATCAGGACATACGGATCAGAGCTGTGCGGGCTCTTCTAAATCCTCAAGAATCTCCTGCATCCAACCCTTTCAATCAAAAGTTAATGCTCCCTATTATGTCTCTAACCTCTTCTCAAAAGATCTCTAAATATCCCCCTTTGTCTCCGATACTGTCCATTCACGACTGCTCAATTTCCTCAGAAGCCTATCCTACCAATCCAATTCAACAGCTCGAACTCTTTCCTATATAATTCATCCTGAAAATAGCTTCGCGATGATATCCAGTAATAGACATATCAATCATTAAAATTCCCGAGAGTGTCAGCTCTGGCTGATTCCTCTTTTCTCCTGAGTCCCGATGGTTGAGTTCTGCATCGGCTAAATGTTTACTTCGTCATGTAATTGTTTATTCCTTGCCGGATGTATATTATGTTTTATACAGGTAACAATAAAACTAAAAAAAAGAAATCAAAAGAATGTAGGAAAGACCTTCATCGGAAACGAAGGCATTTTCTACTCTAGTGGAAGGTTAGAGAACTAAACAAATTAATAATCAAAACATGGCCACACAAGGATAACGAAAACCACAATACCCTTGCCTTTTGTTTACCACCAATATAGAAGGTTATGGAAAGGACTAAAGTTAATATAGAGTTTTGGTAATTTAATTTCCAGAGATAATACTGGTCCAGAAGGTGGGATGTTGTAAGGAAAACTTTCCGCAGGATCATTCATTTTGTACGTGTGGGGGATAACAAAGGACGACCGGCTCCTTCTCATTAGATTTATCATAAATTCAGTGGGTGTCCTTATTTTCTAACTAAAACTTTGACGTCATACACCCTTCCCCCACCATACGCGCTAGTTTTCACACCTCACCGTCAGTAGTAATATTAGATGGTGGAGGAGTCTAGCTCAAATAACGCAATAAAATAAATCTTCTACAAGGTTAGAACTAATATTCTCTTTTAATCAAATTTATTTGAAGATATTTTCCTTTTAAGGGTAAAAATAAAGGAAACAAACTCGCAGGAATCAGGCAGTGATTGAAGCTGCTGAAGAGGTGGTTATAGCAAAACCAACAAGACATGCTGAAGTCGTAGGCGTCAACAGCTTTTTCCAGTATAATGCCGGACTCCAAACAGTATTTAAAGCCAACACTGTTCATCACAGTACAGTGAGCTATAGGAGCTCCTAGGAAGAGAAATCCCTAAGTGCTAGCAGACGTATTCTAACCAGGGATATTCGTGTGGGAATTTAGTATACGTTAACCCTTCCCTAAAGAAATTTGTTATTTCGGATTCAATATCTTAACTTCGCCCATAAACAGTAGCCTAGATCTTTGTTCTTGTTCCTATACTTTCCTGTTATCCTACTCTGTTTTATTCTAACTATTGAAGTACCTGTGATATCATGCAGTTTGATATGATGGACAGTGCTGTCTGTAACGAGAGAATACTGTACGGAGGTAGGAAAGTGCACTGGGAAAAAGCTATGGGCGCCAATAACCTGAGATGTTGTCGCGCCTTAAATTAAAAAAACAAAAAAGTTACTATTGTATACTATACTAGACTACAGTGGCGTATCCACATCGAGGGATGGTTTGGTTTGTTTAGTAAATTCATGACAGTAGATTGAATGTGTATGTTCTGGTTTAGTCTGACGTCATTGGCTGCCTGTGCTAAGAGAAACTTGATCACTTTTTGGGCTCATCAACCGAGTGTAGATAATGTGTCCGAAGATGGATGCATGAGGGGATAAAGTTATCCAACTTCAACGTGGAAGAAACTTATTTCGTAATCTTTTCTTTTTTTAAAAAAGACGGCGTAGAAAGACTGGGGGACTCTTGTTGTGTAACTAATACCATCGTCTGAACTCCCGCCTGTTTAGCCGCTGGTTAAAAGAGGCGCATGCGTACTTGTGATGTCCTTGACTAGGTTATTGTGCTCCTCGACCATGTTTTAAACCGTCAGCTAGTGAGGGAGAGCAATAATATTAAAACCAACACATTTTGAGTTTTTTGTTATTTAAGTGTTTGACATTTAAGTTAAATGTCAAAGGCTTTTATTTGTGAAATACGCTCTCTAGTGTGTGTATGTGGACGCGCTACCTTAGGAGATACTGCAACAGAAAAAAAAAAAATTATATATACACGTAATCTTTCTTTTTATTCGGTTTAGGCTGGATTATTTCCGCAGGTTATCTTTTTATTTATTTATATTTTTAAACAGATGTTTTCTCCGAAGGCGAGGTAATCTTTAAAATTTATAGTTCTTGTTTTTCCCAGACGGCACTCCTTATTCCCACGCTTTCTCCTACTTATTTCATCACAAGGTTTTGGAGTGAGGGAAACCAGTTCTGGTTGTTCTTGGATATGTATAAATAGGGAGTTTTGGCATCGAAGAGTTTGTAGTACTTTACTCTATACGCTAAGATACAAGTAGAAAAATAAAACTTTATAATAATGCAAATGAGCTATTTCAAGTTTTCAATGAGTTACCTGAATTCCCTATTGTTATCGAAAACAATCCATTCAGTTTATTCCAATTTAATTGCGATTTCGAGTTCACGCAATGGTTCAGAAATTATTAACAACGTAGATGAAAGTGTTACGACTATCAATAAACTTGCTTTGCAGATTTAAATAAAAAAAACTTAAATTAAAATATTTATCTAAAAATCTTCGTTTTTAATTTTTTTTTAAACCCACACTAGCATACTCGTGTGTTTTGTTTTAAAATCTCGAGGAGAGCAATAGCCTAGTCAAGGTCATAACGAGTGCGCATGCCTCAATTTAAATGGACATACCCATATTTAGTGGGGGCAAATTGAATTTTAAAAAGGCGGTGATTTAAAAAACCAACTCTTTACACAATTTCAAATTATTCATGGCTAGTGCACTATTTATCCCTTACATTCATGTAGTTGAAATAAGCGGCTGTGACCTCTTACCCGACAGTAATAACGGAATATATTTCAAAATATATCGTAACTTTACTGCCATTATAGTTAGTAAAACTGCACATTTCAGTGAACTGACATTAGGTCTACTCCCGTCTCTCCCTAGAACTACTCCAACACGAATTCTAGACAAATTACACAATGCAACGTTGCTAAGTAGCAACATCTAGCGGAGAAAAGAGCAATTACTTTTTACCTCATTCGGTTGTCTAGTAATTTCTCAAATCGCCCATTACTTTGAATTAATACTAATAGATGACCTCCACTACAATTTACCTCTTTTTTTCTGCATATTTTTATTCACACTTTTCATTGGTGTTGTATGGTTTCAGAGCATCGCGTTACTTACGTTACTAATTGCTGTTAGGCCAACTTTAACACCTTACTGTTCACGATAACCTAACTCTGATTAAAGTGAGGGTTAACCTTAGCTGTTTCTATGAATTGCTTCCTCAGAAAGGAAGACACTTAATCAGACTTGACTGGATACTTGTTGATTCTTGGTGGCCAGATTTGGTGGTGGACCAACGTTATCGATTGTTTTGAGTTTGATCGTTTTATCGAGAATTATGAAAAATGAACTATTCCCTGAAATAAGGTACAGAGATTTATTTATTATTTTTTTATTTTTATTTATTTTTTAAATGTTTTAATGTGCGACAAACATCTGAGTTTATTGGCGCCCGGAGCTTTTTTCAATGCACTGCTGGCCTCAAAGACAGTGTTCTCTCGTTACAGACGACACAATGAGCTGTAACAAGCTCCTAGAAAGAGAAAAATCTAAGTGTCAGCAGCTGGATTTGAACCCGGGACCTCCGCGTGGGAATACAATACGCTAACCGCATAGCTAATCCCTTCCCTGAGATTTACCTATCCAGGTTTAACTAATTTTCATTCTTCTTCTTCAACTTCTTATTCCTAGGTTTAACCTTGCGGAAAATTTCTACAAAGAAATCGAAGTGAGAGAGAGAGAGAAAACAAAATTAGAAAAAGAGGAGGAAAATTATGTATTTTATAGAATGAGGGGAAAACTTAGAAGTAAACAAACAAAACCACTCTTGTAAGTGGAGAGCTTCTAAAGAAGAGCAGGCCCGACGAAGATGATATATGCAAATAAGAAGTGAGGATAATCCTAGAGGCATATCATCATCCCTGTGGGACGTATTAATATTTGCTATGCCTTAAAAAGGTTGTCACGCTCTTTTGCAGCACTCTGGTGTGTTCGCTCTTACACAGCCACCACAATATTCAATTTATCCTGTATATAATTTATATGCAAATAGGCTGGAGTTATACAAACAAATTTCTTTGTGGTTAAATTCTTTTGTTAAGCGATAAATTTAAATTTAATCGAATTAATAAAAATTAAGCCTTTTATGTTTTGTTTTTTTTACATTATTGCCCAACCAAAGATAACATAAGGCGCCACGATAGTCGAGCGGTAAGAGGCGAGACCTGCGAAGCTAATATGTATTGTGGTACTGGGTTCGATCCAGGTTCTAGGCCTTGGATTTTATTTAATGGTTAATAAAAAGAAATTTACAGTAAAGTATGTTTGCTAGTCGCCTCCGTCCTTGACACCTAATTGGTAGTTGGACGTAAAGCCCCGCCTGAAAAAATAGGCAATTACTTTACTTCTGAAAAGATGACATTTTCAAATTACGATTTTCATTTAATTTTCTTAACTGTTTCCTGTTGGCTGATGACAAATTTCCTGGAGTGAGGTACACTCATTATGTGTCAAAAATATACTTTTTGGAAACCGTAAGAACTTAGAAAAACCATGGGCTCACAAAAATGTTCACAGAGTAACAATATCAGGAAATATCTAGTCCTTAAAAGTGAGTTCTAGTTTGATCGAATAATGAAGTGGCATTTTGTTGTTAATTTCTCTTTAGAATATAATACCATTCTTTCGTACGAGCTTAGACGACTTCGTATAGGACACGCTCAACTTGTAACATGTATTTATAGTTTGGGAAAGGTCAGCCCAACCAATGCGTAATACAATCCTTAACAAAAACTTACAGTTTAAAATGTTAAGTATAAGGGTTGATTAAACGCCAAAAGGTACACAAATCAGCGAGTACCCAATATTTCATTAATACTTCATTAATATTTAAGTAATTCTACTGCATTAATTTTCATTAATAAGTTATTTTTTAGAATTTATTAGATATCACAGACCCTTATGCTGGCCATTTTCGTCTACAAAATATATGTTCAAGTAGCACTGTAGATTGACTGTAATATCTAGTTATTTATAATAATCAAACTATTAATTACAGGTTAAAAAGAAAAACGTTATAAAAAATAAAATAAAAATATGAGGCTAAAAAATTCAAAACCTTGTTTAAAAAATGCTTACACCAACTTACATCAATGATTTTGTTTATTTTATTTATTTATTTTTATTTTTAAATAAAAATCGTCGGTTTAAGTTCATTCTTCGATTAAAGTAATTGTTATTTTATGAAGTAGTCAAACGTTTATAATAATTATCTGGCTTTATCGCAAGTAACATAGTTTTCTTCAATTACATTCTCCATCTAGGTGTTCTTCCCACAATGTTGTATATATGTAATATAAAGTAAATAAGATATGCATATATTTAGGACAGCTAATTATTCCAGTATTTTACTATAAGTAAAATTAGGGGGACTAAATTAAATTACAATAGAGAAATGAATAATTATTGTTTAATAATCTACTTGTTATTAACTGTGTGTTAATTGTGCTCACGAATATTTCGGTAAGACGAATTCTAGACAGTAGCCTACTCTAACTTTATCTTTACTTTAACATGCATGTACGTGTATGTGATTTATCATAATTATAACAAAAAAATAATATAAATGAAGTGGCCAGCATAAGGGTCTGTGATATCTAATAAATTCTAAAAAATAACTTATTAATGAAAATTAATGCAGTAGAATTACTTAAATATTAATGAAGTATTAATGAAATATTGGGTACTCGCTGATTTGTGTACCTTTTGGCGTTTAATCAACCCTTATACTTAACATTTTAAACTGTAAGTTTTTGTTAAGGAGATTTTTGTACCTTTTGGATAGATTTTCCTTTTTGTCTATTTTACAAAGTTACATATCTGCTTTACAGATTTTTTTAAAATTTGGAATAAGCTATTCTATCATTATAACCTGATAAGGTGTTAACTACCACTGGAGAGATCTTTTTAAAAAATGATTCTAGTTGCGGCTCCCAAACCATCCTCAATAACAATTTTTTTGAGAAAGCGTTTTGAATAACATAGGAAGGTATTTGTACGTAAATAGCAAAATTAAACTACGATTTCAGTACTTCCTTTTAAGAGGAGTAAGAAAAATAAACTAGGATTGCAGTACTTCTCCCTAAAAGGCAAAGAGCCAAAGATTTTTTAATCGAACAATTCATTGATTTAAATCGGTTCACTCATTGATAATTTAAACGATTGCAGTACTTCCTCTTAGTAGGAGCAAGAGAATCAGCAACGTAGAGGAGCTTTAACCACTTATTCGAGCTGAATTTTATCAAAATCGGACTAAGCGTTATAGAAATATTGGTAATAATAGTTTTAGAAAGGGCCTTATTTGGGTGGGGCAAACTCCCCTCCTTATGAGGCACGGCGTCGAGACTTTTAAAGTGCAAATCTGTACAAAATTTCGATTCGAATGACACTTCATTCATAAAAATCGGTTCACGTGTCGATAATTTGAAACGATTGCTATACTTCCCCTTAACAAGTGTAAGAGCTGATCGCCGCTTTAATGTTACGTAGGGGAGCCCTAACCCTATCATCCTACCAAATTTTATCAAAATCGGGCCAAGATTTACAGAGTAATTAGTAATAATAATTTTGGGGGGAAGGGATTAGCTATGTGGTTAGCATACTGGACTCCCACGCGGAGGTCCCGGGTTCGAATCCAGCAGCTGACCCTTAGATTTTCTCTTCCTAGGAGCTTCTTACAGCTCACTGTCCGGTGATGGACAGTGTTGTCTGTAACGAGAGAACACTGTCCGGAGGCCGGCAGTGCACTGGAAAAAGCTCCGGGCGCTAATAACCTCAGCTGTTGATGCGCAAAAAAAAAAAAAAAAAAAAAAAAAAAAAATAATAATTTTGGAGGGGGCCTTACATAAAGGGGGCTAACTCCTCTCCCATTCGATGTACAGCGTCGAGACCCCCAAAAGGCACATCTACATAAAATATTGAATCGAATGACACCTCATTCATGAAAATCGGTTCACGCGTTTAGGCGCTACGTTGTTTACAAAAAAGGTAACAAGAACAACAACAACAACAACAACAACAACAAGAAGAACAAGAACATTTTTTGAAAAAGCCGTTTTTGCTCATTTTCGGCAACTTTTTTCTCGAAACCTATTAGATCTGGGTGGTTGCAAAAAAATTACAGTTATAAAGGAGGATTTGGAGTTAGATTTAAAGAAAATTTGGGAATTTTATCTTTTATAGAAAAAGAGAAAAAAATTGTCAAAGTTGGGTGTTTTTCAACGTTACGCTTTTTCGTGCAGTTTTTGATGGTCAACCCTTATACAACTGTCCTACCGGACAGTTTTAATGCTGACAGTGAGTCAAAGATTCATCCAATTTTCATGCTTCCAGCCTTAAATTCCTTCATTTCCTTTCCTTGTGTTTCGTCAGAAGAAAAAGTCCTTTCTTTGCCATTTCTGGTCGCTTACAGAAGACATCTACGATCCTCCCACTATGTCCTTACCATCTTATCGTCTCCATCCTTTGTCTCTCTTCCTCAGTTAACTCTTTTATATTATTTCCATCTCCTGTCTGACCTTCCTGTCCCCCCACATTCTATTCCATCGCATTTTTTTGTTTATTTTGTTGCCACCTTCTCCAATAATCTATTTATTCACTCATATCTCTTGAAGTAAATCTTTGATTGTAGTGCAAAGTCTTCGCAGCAAACCATAATTAAATTATAAGGAGGAGTATCTTTAAATTGAACGAAATCGAACGAAAGATAACATCTGTTTCAATATCCCAATTTACCCTTATATTTGTCGTAAAAATTGAATCAAAACGTGATGAATCCCTTTCCACATTTTGAGGGAAATATTCGCTACTAGAAGTAAGGAAGAAATAGTCCCATAAAATACAGTATTATTAAATATTTGGTACAAAAAATGATTAAAGAATTAAGTGAAACAATAAATTTTTACTAAAATTGGGACAAAATGTGAATATAAAATATGGAATGCTAAACAGTTAGAATCATATTTGAACTGTAATAATCGCCCCAGTCGGTATTTTGTCCAATATAAAACGGCGCGCCGTCTGTTTCCGCTGACTTCATAACATTCCCGCCATTCGCATTTATTGCTTTCAACATTTATATTAAAATTTACAGTGTACAAATATGTGCGCAACAGTAAAAAAAATACCTGGAGAATAAAAAATTTAATAATATTCCTTTAGGTGTTCGTGTGTGTGTACGTGCTTTTCCGCTTAAAGGAAAAATGTAATAACCTATTTTCATAATGGAGGAAAATCTATTATGTGTGAAAACTTTAAGAAAGTAAGTAAGCGGGCCATATGCGGCCCCCTGAGGACATTTATCCGGCCATCGCCGCACTTCCGGAAGGGGCATCTCTTTCATTGGTGGTCAGTGAGAGGAGGAGCACTATATGTGGCGGTGCCGCAAAGCGCTGCGTTGTTCATGTATAGTACTACTTCCGATGTCGCTCCGAAAACAGTGTAAAATAACAGCAGAAGTAGGAAGAAAGGCAAAGCACTATAACTAAACCGGACATTGACCATCTCATTAGCCAAAAAGCAGATCCATAATTCCCACAGAAATACAGGGCAGTTTGTTGATTTAAATTTACTTGTTCTTTATTTGAAATATTCTATTTGTTCCCGCTTTGTGTTTTTTTTTACTTTAAAATAGTTTTTTTTTTATAGTTCGGCCCTCTAACGGTCTAAGGGACAGTGAACTGGCCTCCTGGGTTAAAAGTTTGGGGACCCCTGCTCTGGAGTAACGGGATCATACCAATGGAAGTCAAGTTAGGGCAGTGCCTACCTGATTTTCCATTTGGGGGCATAATATACATCTAATATCTCGAAATTTTTAGATTTAATGTGATTAATAGTAATAAAATGTAATTTATTTATTTAATTTATTAGATTTAGAAGGCATAATTTATCACTGCCTTTCTTTCCAAGTTTGGTCGCTACTCATAAACACTAGGTGTATTCCAAATGCTGCGTATATTACTAAATATCGTTCTCTTTAAGAGCTATATTGGCGAAATTGAATCAGCCTTTGGTTTCTGATTTCACCTAATGCTTGCGAGTGATATGGATGCTCTGGTACGAAGTGTTTAACACCAAGATATGCGCTAAAGATTAGGCAATGACGTTGAAACGTTCTAAATAAATTAAGGTTTCAAAATTCAAAATTAGCGAGGAATCGGTCCAAATAAAAACAACAACTCGACTTTTTGCCAACGTTTCGACAATATATATTGCCTTCTTCAGGGCCTGGATATTACAAATACAAAAAATACAAACAATTTGGAGAATTGAAAAATCAGTAGTATAAAAATAAAAATAAATAAATAAAATACAACAAATGTTTTATAATTATTGAAACTTACATGGCTATGCGGGTTGGTTGAGTTCAGGCGGAGCTTAACGTCCAACTACCAATTAGGTGTTGTGGACAGAGGCGACTAGCAAACATACTTTACTGTAAATTTCTTTTATTAACCATTAAATAAAATCCAAGGCCTAAGACCGGGAATCGAACCCAGTACCACAATACATATTTGCTTCGCAGGTAGGTTGAGTTACAGAAAACTAAGAGATAACTAAAAATTAATAAATAAAAAAAAGAGAGACCAAAATAATTTGTAAAAAAGGTTGACTTGTACAATTAATTACAAATAATATTTGTCCATCAAATATTTGTATTTATCTAGGTTAGGGTGACGAAATCAATGATAAAACAAGTTATTTTTTATTTTTTTTTTTTTGATATAATAATGGTAGAGTTGTGAGGGTTCAGTGTTTTGTGCACCAACAAAAACATGTGCTGAGAATAAAACTTATCTAAGCGAAGCGTATCAAAGGACTAGAAACAAATTCAAAAGCTACAAAATGAAAGTAGGACAACATTTCTGTTATTAAAGTTATCTGTGAAACTATAATGGAAAGACAAGAGAGTTTTCTATTAAAGGAAAAGATCTACTTTGGGATGGAAGATGCGACCAAAGTAGTAAAACAATGTAAGTATTACCAACTGAAGTGTAGAGGGTTGCAAAAAAGAAACAACACAGTGTACTCTCGTAAAACTGGAGACCAGCATGACACAGGGGGTTGGCTACAGTTGAGAAAAGAAATCAGTAAATAGACCTGCAATAACGGGGCGGGAATTCTGAATAAAAAAGGGGGGAAAACACCATCTTCCCGCGCAGTACGGGCAATGCCGCCTTTTTTTGTACCCGCTCGCTCCTTTTATTAAATAACCCTCTACGACGAATTCCAATAACAGTTCGATGACCAATATTGGGTTTTCCTGCTTCTATTCAACTCTTTACATTGTCTTCTTTGTTCAATAAGCTCTCTTTGTATTACAGTTCATTTATTCAACGAAAATAAATTAGAAATAAAAATGCCTTTTATTTTTTTTTGCTTTTTATAGAGTGGAAAGAGTGGGGCAAAGGGGAGGCACTTTCAACTTTAGAGGGGGGGAAACATTCTTTTTTTTGAGTTCACCATCGAAACAGAGAAAGAAGTTGAGCAAAAAACGCAACTTTACATAGCAGAAATCCTGTTCCTTCAGTTATCCTTCTGGCAGGATCATAAACTTAGCCAATTCTCCTCAGAAATACCGAGCACCATTACCATTCTCTTCGTCTTAAGTTCTTAAAGCTATCGGCTATATATTCTTGTTTTTTATTTCTCTTTAAAAAAATTAGATTTTAAATGAACATATCCAGAAAAAGGTTAGTTTAGGTATTTGCAATCAACATTGCTCTGCAAGAAACTTGTTACAAAAGGAAATAATTCTAAAACATTGAAGAAAGAGTTCTTTTTTGGAGGGGAGGTTATTTCCTGTAAGAATTGTAATCCACATGCCCAAAAAATAGAAAGTTCCTGGCGGCTTCAATCGGCCAATCATTTCTTGTTGCTTTCCACCCGCCAAGGCTTCCCGCTTGAGATAAAATTGAATTATTTTACACAAATAATCTCTCCACATTATCATCGAAACCCCACAACTTGTTAGGAGCTTTGTATACTGTTTCGGTTGCTTGGTCTCCCTGTACACTCCGGGATTCCGGGTAACGAACTTGCTGATGAAACTGCAAAGGAAGGAGCTGCATTAATTACAATGACTCTTCAGCCCCATTATCCCTGTATCTTATCGACGTTGTTAGAACAGTGGTGGAGTAGTGGATTTTGTAGGAACATTGGAAACGGTGGAGATCTCGAGCTGACTGCCGTCAGAGCTAAAGAAATTCTGGGCCTGTCAAAAACGGCTATAGTTGGTTTTAGCAGGTCCCGGATCCGCCAGTTGGTTCAGGTGGTTGAGTGGACATGCGAATTTAGGGTACCATCTTTTTAAATGCGGCCTCACCCAGTCGCCAATCTGCGCTGGCTGAGGTGAGTCCGATGAGACTGTGCGGCACTTTGTAGAGGTGTGTCCAGTTTATTCTGAAAGCTAGATTTCTCGTCTTCGGGGAGGTTAAATGTCTCCCTCCCGGAGATTGTGGCATCTGGTAATCTTTACCAGAACTTTCTAGGTTTATTCAGTGCACTGGGCGATTGAGTCGCCATGCTCCCTAGTGTCCTGTTGCTACTTTATTAGTTTATTGTATTGGCATCTGGCAAACGTTAGCCAGCTTTGTTGTTTTAAAGCTTCGGTATCTCTCATGAGATGATGGGTGAGAGGGGAACAATGGGCATTTTGGGTTGCCTGCGTTCCTTCCCCTTTTTGGGTGGAGCCGCCCTTTTAATACAATTTTCAATCATCGGAACCCCATAAAAGCAATAATTTAATGACCATCTATCCGCAGAATACAGAATATTGCAATCCAGATTTTTAAATTAAGTTCTTGTCATTAATTTGGATTCCCTGCAGCTTCTAATCTAATGCCATCAATCCATTTTCCTCCAACCTGGAGTTTGACGCCAAGGTTTTTACCGTGTATTGCGCAAAAGGTGATGACGCTTTCTATGAAAGAAAGTATGAATTAGAGTGAATTGGATTGAAGTGGCTGTAAAGCCAAATCCATGGCCACCTAAAAGATCCACTGTGGCTCCCTTAAGAGTTGATTATTTTGTTCATAGGCTATACTAAGCGTAAAATGTGAATGTGTATGTAATGGTGAGCCAGAGTTTACCTATGGGTTACCTAAACCTAAGCAGTTTGCAAACATCCAACTATCTCTACAGGTCCTATGTGTATTGATGGAGTGCATGTTAGTGATGTTACAGCGTAGGTGTAGTTTGTGTTGTTTGGCTAGGGCTACCCGCAGGGACGCCAAGATCCCTGAAGAAGTGGCTAGTCCACTTCCCCCCTACGGGGTTTTAGATACAGTTACAGTGCTGCACTAAAACTAATATTTATAGTAAAACTATTTTAACAAAAGTTATAAAAGTTCCGCTGGTTAATAATTTGCTTTGCTGAGATACTATCAAGCCCCGTCAAAGTATTCAAAGCATTATTAAGTCCTGAGCTTCCTTTTTAAGTTTTAGTAGATTTACACCAAAGCATTAGTAGATTTGCTGAATTAGGAAGTGATTCAAAATGCCAGAAATCGGAATGAAAGGTCAAAAAATCCATAATCAATTTCCGGAGTATGGTAAGGAAGCTACACCCACTACAGACAACCCTTAGATGCTCTGTTAGTTCCATTATTATTCTTTTTACCAGAGACTGAAGGACAAGAAATAGCGTCCTTAATGCTAAATGCTTAATTGCAGCATTAAGTGGTCCATTGATTTTCCCAAATCATTATCACATTTCTTGCCCAGAATTTTGTTTCTACATAGTTTACATTTTTAAAGCTCTTATTCTAAATTCTAGTATTCTTGTAATAATTAGAAAAACGTTACAAGATCGAATAAAACCTTCTGTACAAAAACAGGAAGACGAATAAAGAAGACGACGTCAGTCGTGAGTTCTCAGTTAGCGGAAGTTGGTACAGTAAGTCTCAGTAAAGTTTGACATGAATAGTATAACTCCGGATGTAGCCGCCCTCTATTCCCCAGTTCTTGATTATATTTTCATTAATAAGCGAGAGCTTCTCACTCAAATTATCTTAACAAGTTTGCCTTGTATGATTATAAAGTTCTACTGAAAATGCCAGCAAAATTTTAATGAGATAATTAATGTAATTTTCTTCGCTTTACGATTTCCATGCAGCACATTGTATTGTTTGTTATACGGAGTGTTTTATTATTATTATTATTTTAATTAGTGCTTTATTCAGTGCTCTGCCGATCTAAGGGATATTATTCTCTCGTTACAGACAACACCTGTAAGAAGCTCCTAGAAGCTATTATTGCTAAACAAAATAAAGATGTAAAGACGATGATAAAGCAAAGATAATCAACGAGTGACAGATAT
This sequence comes from Rhodnius prolixus, assembly GCF_049639745.1. Classification (NCBI taxonomy): domain Eukaryota; kingdom Metazoa; phylum Arthropoda; class Insecta; order Hemiptera; family Reduviidae; genus Rhodnius; species Rhodnius prolixus. The sequence goes on along the minus strand of NW_027411583.1, from coordinate 2,312,081 downwards.
TATTAGTCAATCAGAAAAACTTAGTTGATGCAGGTCAATATTTAAGGCAAGCCAAATTAATTAGTTTACTAAACATATTTCTCGCTATTACGACGAAAGACTTTATCCCTGCAAATCTGTCCTGAAGAAAGAAGGATGGATACAAGATCCAATTATTTGAATTTTAAGGTTTTGTATCAGGACAAAATATATAAGGGTTTAATACAAGAAAAAAGGGAGTCTAAGCAGTGATGGTATCGTACCGGTTCGCGCGAACCGTTTTTTTTTTAAACTATGAAACCATAGGGAACCGGTTATTAAAAATAAATGAACTGTTCTAACTTCAGTTTTGAATCGTTCGCCATGCCCTGCAGTGTTGAAACTGTAGACTGCCTAAGTGGGGAGCCGTACAAAATTGCAACTAAAAATTCTCTAGTTACAAATATATTTTGTAAATACAATAGAATACATAAATAATCTTGATGTAAAACCGTAATATATATTATGTATCATGTTAACCTTGCAATATTTAATGCTTTTTATGCCTACGATAAATAAATGAAATTTTGTAAAAAAATCTGGGGATATTTCATTATTTTTTCTCTCGATCCGTTGAACCTTAGTTAGTAGGGTGGACGTTATTTTTGTAATAAAACTTTACATTTTAATGACATGTTACGTGAAAAAATGGTATTTCTAACGCAAAGTGAGGCTAGAGGTAAGTGATTTGTTTTCACTCTTAAAAAATTAATGAATAGGTTTCTCCTAGATATCACTTCGACTTTATGGAACCGGTTCCAAAAAATTTAGGATGCCTAAGGAGTCGAAGTGTTCCACGTAGATCTTCATTACCCCTCAAAAAATACTCAAAAATCAATATTATCTGGAAAAAAAAAATTCAAATAAAAGTAAGGCTTTTGATTGTTGATAAATGCAATTGGGAGATCCTTTATTGAGATAATTTTTGAAAGACCAAAAGTTTCAATTTGAGATGTCAATTTTGATCCAAATCTTTGGTAATGAATCGAGCTTTTTGTTTTGTTTGCAAAACATCTAAACTTAAATTTGAGCTCCTACTATGTTTATGTTTTGCTATATTTCTAGTGGAAAACTCAATTAAAGCTGCAAGACTTTTCTCGCTAAAATGAATCTCTCGCTAAAATGAAAAGCTTCATTTTAGCCAAAAGATATACTGACAAAACTACCCTAGTTTTATTATTTATATAAAGATATCTAGCACATGGTTATTGCGAGCATGTTCACAAGAGAAGAAGGGTAGTATGGCCGAAGAAACAGTTTCATTAAGTGACCCTGGAATGTCCTGGTGCCATCAAGAGTAGGTGTAATATTTCCCCATCTTGGCCAGAGTAAAGGCTCTCCTCTGAAAGCAGAAGTGTGTAGAAGGGGGGGAACATTCAACAAAACTGCTATATTGTTTAAGGCTAACTGGACTTGGCGAAGAGTTTGGGAGGGTGCGATAGAGTTGGGTTTCTATCTTTAGTGTTATTAGACATTGGTGTCACATATTGGCCAGTCCTTTCTAGGACCACCAATGGACCATACCCAAACCCATCTTATAGAAACAAACCTCCTATTACTCTCTCTCTACTCGGACATTTTGAGAGAAACTTTCCTAAATGTGTGCAAGATCTCACAGTATCTCCCAGTATTGTAATATCTATATCCGTCTATAGACGTATTACAGGAAGCCAGTATGATCTTCATATCGATATAGGTTTATATTCCTTTAACAATCCAGTCGCTCAGTTCCCCTGGTGTATTTGACAAATATGTTCCCATTCAGCGTGACTATACATTAGAAGATATCTATATCTCCTTGCAAATATATACACATACTTCCAGCTTAAGTCGGTACCCCCTTTTCCTACAAGAGGCTATACATCAAAACATGATAATGCAGTACTTATTCACGCAAAGGTAGCTTTGGAGTAAATCGTTTTGATACTTATCTGTGATGCTTAAGACATCGTTGAGGAGGTTTTTTTTGCTTTTTTTACTGATTGTTTTTAAACAAAAAACTGTTTCAAATTAAGGAGCGCCAAATATCTGAGGTTGAATTTGGTGCCCGCAACTTTTTTCAGTGCACAGCCACTACTGGACCAGTAAGCTGTAAAAAGCTCCTAGGAAGAGAAAATCTAAGGGGCTAGCCACTGGTATCGAAACCTAGGCTCTCCGCATTGGAATCCAGCATTCACGAATACATTGTTTTTTTTTTTATCTACGCCACCCGTAAGTCACGGCAGTTCCGCCATCCGACGTCGGGCTTCCCAGTACACAAATGCTTTTTTTTTTGTAGATATCGTCCGATAAAATAGGACTATGTCTTCTTATGTCCTCGATGGAAGGACATACGTCCAGGTGTTCGGAGGACATGTCCTCCCTTCTACACAGAGTGCAGGTCGGGTCCGCCGCCAACCCAATGCGAAATAGGTGGGCCTGCAAATAATCGTGTGGCCCATGAGCAGTCTGAAGCAGGCTACGCCGCCCTTTCTTTTCAGATTAGGTGGAACTCGTCCACCTGGTTGAACCAATACTTGCCACCGTTTTCCATCCGCTTTTGCTTTTTGTCTGCACTTCACTTCTGATCGGAGACAGGCAGCAGTTATCCTTTTAAAAGCGTGCATAGAGATCGGTTGTTCAGGTTGATCCATTTGCGCACCTCTTTTTGCCAATTCATCGGCTCTCTCGTTTCCAAGCAGCCCACAGTGTCCTGGAATCCATTGGAGCGCTATAGTCTTATTGCTTTCATTGGCAGCCTCAATCGCTGCTCTGCATTTCGCTAAGACTGCCGACTGTACATAGCTCGCTCCAGCCATAGCTAGAATCGCCGCACGCGAGTCAACAAAGACTACAATACGGCACCAAGGACCCCGCTTCACTTTGTCAAGAGCCAACAATATTGCGGCAAGCTCGCCATCATAATTAGTGGATATTTTCCCCACAGGTGCTGATAGTTGAAAGGCTTCAGAGTACTCACCGGCTCCCGCTTGCTTCTAGGGCTGAACCGTCAGTGTAGACATGAAACCAATCGGGTGAAGGATACGAATACATTGTAATTTTTACAGTTTTCTATCGCTATTAAAAGTCAAACGTCAACGAATAATTTCCATTAAATTTTGATTCTAGAATACAAAGCGGAGCCATCCCAAGGATTTGGCCAATCTAGATGCCTCTTTTTCTTTACCTTCAGTTGTTTCCGATTTGCGCGAAGATCCCATAATGTTGTCTAGAGTTGAAATTAGGCTACCGGGAAATTCGGTTTTGACGCCATTCAAAATTATCTGTGCTAATAATCTGTCAAAGAAGAATCTCTCTTTTCAATTGTATTTAAATTACTTTTGTAAAATGAGAAAAATGTTTAATATTGATTGCTAAGATTCCCCAGCTTTAATTATTGTAATCATTATTAATTTCTTTATTTACTCTTATAAATTAGAAAGTGTTTCTATCATGCCGTAAGTTTTTTTTTTTTTAAGTTTCAATTTGATTTTAAGATTGAGTACTCGAAAAATGGTTTTGAGAACATGATCTTAAAGTAAAATAAAAATAAATTGCTGGAAGATGAAATTTTAAGCACAATTTTGCCACCACCCACCAAAATTTAGCGATCACAGTAGCTCAACTGTAGTTAACACTTTACCATAGAAAGTAGAAATAGAAAAGAAATTTATTATTCTGGGACAATTGTCCCCTAAGAATAAACACAGGTACAAATAGAGGCCTTACTAGTTTGGCCTGTGATTATAGAGAAATTAAATAAATAAATAAGTATTTACAAAAAGTGAAAATAAAAATAACAGCAGAAATTAAGGAAATAAATTAAAACAATTAGAATTTCGGAGGAAGCTGAATAGAAAGGAGATAACTGAATAGAAGGGATTTAAAGATGGATAGGGCAGATGATGGCAAGGAGTTCCAGAGAGAGGTAGCACGTATTAGGAAGGACTTGTCAAAGGATGAGGTACGGTGAGATCGGATGAGCGAGATCTAGTGTTACGGGAATGGATGGAGGATTTAAACTTAAGGAGTTGAAAAATATGGGAAGGCCTATACCATACTGATTTTGTTCACTATTTTATGAAAAAGTTTCATTAAATTTGGTCTCACAGATTGTAATCATGGTGTTCAACAACTTTAATTTTATAAAATTGATTAAGGGCAATTTTGGGAGAGGGTGAATGAAGGTTTTTGTCTTCCAGTTCTTTGTTTCTCCAGGAAGGTTCTCAATACCAAATAAAAGAGCCAATGATAATCTAACATTAACTGAGAATAGCCTTCATTTTGTCTATTTGTTTGGACAATTTTTAAGAAATCTTTTCACCCGTAAAACAAAACATGAGCACAAAGCGGAAACAATGGAAATGAATGAAGGGGAAATTCATCAAATTGTTCGGCAAATTTAAACAGTTTTTTGGAAAGAGTGGGAGGAGAGGAAGTGATTCCTTTTTCTGAATGAAAAAAAGGACCGAATCAACAGCTCAAATTGTAAAGTGAATACTTAATCTTATCAAATACTATCTCATTCAAAATTTGAATTAATAATGAATGAGACAGTCTGGGTAATTAAAGGCTATTTTTTTGTCGATTCATTTTTAATTTCTATCTTTACACTCTGTTTACTAGCCTCCCTTACTTACTTCTTTATACAATATTATTTTTGGAGAGTTCAAAGTTTGATTTGAAGTTCCACCCATATGCAGTGACTTATATCATCAGTATCTGTGACTGTGCACTATATATTTCTACATTGTTTATTTTTGGTACAGCCAATAGTGATATAAGATCCATTCGTTTGCGTTAAGTGGAAAACGATAATAATAAATTATTAATATGGTGAATATAATTTTGATTTAGAGGAATTTAAGTATGGCGAACTTAATTAATACCTGGATTATTTGTGGTAAGTAGAAATTAAATTTAATATTATAAAATATGAATTCAAATTACTTGTTTTTTAACTTGCTAGCAAATTGATGTGCTTTAAATTAGCTTTTGCACAGATACATATACAGTCGAACCTCGCTTAACGAGCATAATTCGTTCCAGAACCTTACTCGTTACGCGAAATACTCGTTAAGCGAAACAATTTTTTTCATATAAATTAAAATAAAAGGGGATAATTGCTAGATCAGACACACTTACACCATTTTCTCGTTTCTCAATGATTTTACGTTTCAATTCTAACGTTATTTTAATTCTTTTCGAAGCCATTTTGTTAGAGGGATAACAAAATAAACACAATAATATTTAAACACAAATATCACTATATGGACTTCCCCTATACACCACTCATTCGGTGAAGTTCGGTTTCGACTGTATCAATGCATTAGATACGTGGAGAATATGAAACGCATATGCGTAAACAGGAATGACTAATCGAAGAATGCGCAGTTTTCGATGAGTCAGTCAGCGAAATGTCATTAGAAAACTATCGTTATGCGAAACATCGCTCGCTATAAGAATCAATTTGTTTTACTCGTTATGCGAATTACTCGTTAAGAGAGGTGCTCGTTATGCGAGGTTCCACTGTATTTTAAATAATCTTTCACTAAATTTAATTCCATTTTCTGTCTTTTATCTCGAAAAATAATAAGTTTCGAAAATTTGAGCTGATTGTAAAATACTTATACACTCATATTTGTGTACAAAATTGAAAACTCTAAAATTAATTTAATATCCTATTAGGTGATTCGTAGAAAAACAATTTTGCCGATAAAATTGTATATTTATAAAGGAAATGGCGCAGTTTATCCCTAAAAACAACAAAATAAGCAACAACAAGGGAACTTACTTACCTTTCCCACCAATGTTGCAGAAAACAAATTTCCGACCAGACAAATCTCATTTCCGGCAATGTTGGCAATATTGTAGCTATATTATCCAATATGTGTCTGCTTTTCTTTTCATAATATCCTTCAAAAGTTTCCAACCAGAATGCATCGTTATGTGAAAATGGTACAATGAATACCTGAGAAGTTACGGAAAGATTATTTTTTTTTTTTTTATTGTATTTTAAGTTATTACTAAACTTGTTCAGGGTATTTCTCAAATTTTTAAAATTTAAATTGAATGAAAAGACATGAATTCGATAGAAAATACAGTCATCCCTCAGTTATCGCGGTTAATAGGGACCAGAACCGGCCGCGATTAGTGAAAAACCGCTAAGTAGTATCCACCCTCTCATTTTTAACATACGTACATTTTTGGTGTATGTATAATATCAATAAGTGTATATGAAACCATATAAGTGCATATGTTATCGTTAGAACATTAAAGAATAGTTTAAAACATGTAAATAAAATATTAATAGTATAAATAACATACATAAAACTGGGTTGTCGCAAAAAAATTACAGTTATAAAGGAGGATTTGCCCTTTATTTTAAAGAAAATTTGGGAATTTTATCTTTTATAGAAAAAGAGAAAAAAATTGTCAAAGTTGGGTGTTTTTCAACGTTACACTTTTTCGGGCAGTTTTTGACGATCATCTCTTACACAACTCATCCTATTCAACAGTTTTAATAACGTAAAAATGATATTAATATGATACGAGTGTATAACATACTTAGATGTAACTAAAGTGTACATACTGTAAATATGTTGTTTAGAACTCTTTTATTTAGATTTTGAATTGTGCGGGCACTCTCCCCCTGCCTTCTGCTGGCGTGCGGCGGGCAACTTTCGCGCCATAATTCCTCAATTTTAAATTTTTTTTTAACAATCCGCGAAGTACTGATTAACCGCAAAGTAGCGAGGGATGACTGTAATGTCATAAGACCGCTATTTGTAACGAACAATAAAAAGAAATCTTGTTAGATGCAAGGACCGATTAGTCTTAAGATATTAGTCAAAATCTCAGACAGAAGTCAATCAAAATACTAGACAGAAATTGGTCAAAATCTCAGACAGGAAATTTGTCAAAATCTCATACAGGAAGTTGGATAAAAACCTTCAACTAGCTGTGTATTTTCTTCGTTTTATTATTTTTAAGAAAGATTTACATTTTTGCAGTAATTAAATTTTGAAAATTCACCGGAAATGCATGGGTAGTGTGAGTGTGCAATGTATATGTGCGTGTGTGTGATCAGTAGAACTCAAAAAGGAGAAGAAACTCGCCGAAGGTTTCCGTTTTGAAATTTGGTTGAGGTACCGCCAAGGGGACCTTAAAATAGGGGATATTTCTAGCGGAAATTCAATTTTGAAAACTAGTAATTATCGAAACATTTTTTTTAAAAGTAAATAAACAAAATATTCCTCCTTAACAGAAATATGTGCGATAAGTTGGCTCCTCGTAGTACAGTCTAGCTCTCCTTTTTCATTTAGAATCATGAATATTCAAGCCCATTTCCTGGATAAACGTCCACTTTATCTGACAAACTGAACACAAGAAGTTGCATGCTATACTGCAATTAGTAAGATAAGAATCGGAAGGATATAGAATGGAAGGTCTATTGTATATATTTAATTGCTTTTTGATTGGCTAATTTAAATTCAGTGTGATATCTAATTAAGGCTAATTTTCCGGGGCTTCGCCGCTGAATTCCAAATTCAGTTGATAGATTTGTTAAAAAAATTTAAATCGTATTTTGTCTAAGGAATATGGGTTATTAATTTAAATTGAATTTATATCTGTGATAGATTTTTATAAAGTGTTTTTACATTTCTTATCATTTTAGTTGTCTTATTAACTAGACAAATATTTGATACCGTGTCGCTAAATAGGAAAAAAGATAGGACACGCGGGCCTCTTAAATACTCCATTTTTTGGTGCAGAAGTTGCCTACGAAATTGCATAGAAAATTCCATAACAGAATTATGTTGCACCAGATGTCTCTCATTTTACCAGAATTCTAGCAAATATAAAACAGAGCAATTCTCGTTCATTCTTTTTGGTGACTGATTCATAGTTTCAATAGGATGAAAAAAGAATTACCATTTCAGTCGTGATACATTTATTCTGCCGAGCTTTCGACCTAGGGACTAGGTCATCTTCAGGGCTAGTTTACTAAGTAATATTTTTACATTACAGGGTTGGTGTGTCTTCTGCCTTGTCTGTAGTCTTCTGTAGTCCATGAACAGACTACTTTTTCATCCTATTGAGAGCAATTCTCTTTCGTCTGTTATACATATTCAATTTAACTCTAAATTGGTAAATTTTAAAATCTTCCTTGATTTTCTTTAACTTTTTTTTTAAATAAACGTTTTTCATTTCTGTGATTTAGTCGCTAGATGAATGGTAAGCCAATTTTCACAATAATTGAATACTACACAATGCCAAACAGGTATACATATAAAAGTATTTTCTTGCTCGAAAAGACCCTGAACAATTTCCTATAAGACTCGTGTACTATTTGCTGTTTATTCTCAAATAACAATTTTTAAATCAGTGTTTAAACAGTAAAATGTTTTTAGACGTATTTTGAAAAAGGGGCTCCCAAGGTTTTAGTACTTTCAAAATTGAAGTAACTGAAGAGTTAGATTATTTAATTTTATCGTTTTGGTTAATAGGAAAACGAATAGCTGTTAGTTTAGTTCCGCAGGTAAATGGAGGACAATTTTCGCCCCCAAACTGTATATACAGAGGTGGTAACACTCTAAGTTTGTTATTAACTTTGAGGTGAAGCCCGGTCTTAGCCGTGAGGATCAAGTTGGTCCATAATTAACCACAAACTCCAGAGCCGTCCGCCACCATCCGCGCCTGACTTAGCGCAGCGCCACAGAAATTGGTGCTCATTAATATATCAGCAAGAACCAACGTGGCAGTACTATACCATCAGCGCTGGAAGTGCGGTAAGGGGGTTTTCTATTCTGTAGATCCCTTAGGAACGCTTGTTTATGGTAGACTTGCGGTCATATACAAAAGGAGGTAGTGCTATTGAATGTTTTAACATCCTGTTTGAAATTTCCCACTTTTTACTAGCTGTTCCTTTGGTCTACTTACTTCCGCTTTGTTTCAACTTTTTACAAAATTTAAAGAAATTGACCCTCATTCTTCATTCAAGTTATTGATATAGTAATCACGTAATTTCGTTTTTTCTCGCAAAAGAAATAAAATATAAACTTAGAATTCTAGGTTAGCGAAGGAATCAGTCAAATAAAAAACAAACTCGTCTTCTTGCCAACGTTTCGACAAATATATTGTCCTCTTCAGGGCCTGTATGTTAGAAATACACAAACAATTCAGTAACACAGAAAATCAGTAAAAAAAAACAGTAATCTAAAAATACAATAAATTCTTTATAATTATTGAAAACTTACGTGGCTATGCGGGTTGGTTGAGTTACAGAAACTAAGAGCCAGAACTGGAGAACAGGTATATATATATATATAGATATAGCGGGACTTACACGGGAATTTTGGTAATGACAATGGGACAGATACAATAGAGTAATTACAATGTTCAATTTTGACAATAAAATAGATATTGGGAAAATTTCTTTTAATACAAAAAGCCGGAAAAACCAAAAACCCTTATGAACTAAATAACTAAGAACAAAAATGATTAGCAAATTTAAAAAACACAGCAATAATAATGTACAGAAGTTAGATATCTATTTATTTTTTAATGATAAAATTGTAGCAATTGGCTAAATTCGACGTGTCTGTTCTAAAGTTAACTGTGCTGTTTTGTTAACAAAATATGGCGACCGAAAAAATTATCTCATGTAAATGAAAGTATTATTTCATGTAAATAATAGAATGTGTTTCTCGAAAGTCTCCAAAAAATAAATAAATAAATAATTACTTATCCCTTTACACACTAAATCACTGAATAACACAAAATCATTTACCTGAAATAACTTTTAAATTCTTCATTTGAATAAAGATCAATTACTCTGATAGCTAATAATACGTGGCCTAAGTTTTCGCTTTTTATCATTGCGATTTTGTAAAATTGCATTCCACTCTTCATCGGAACTAGATAAAGAACTTTCTAAAGCATTATTAATAAATATCCAACTGTTGCCACAAAAGACATTTTAATTTTATTTAAACGTAAATTTTATAAATACTCCACTAAAATGTAATATAAAAAATTGAATTATATATATTCTTTTAATATAAGTCAACTTTACCAATAATTAATAAAGTTTATTATAACTCCTTATACATGGGGTTTAAATTAAAAAATAACTTCTTCAAGCTTCTAACTTATTTTCGAGGCCGCCATATGCATTGTTTACATGAACGGTTAAAACGCCCACAGTCCGTTCCACTTGGGTTTTCGATCGCAACGCTCACAAGCAAGTGGAACGGCCAAAATCGCGGTCGTGGTCGTGGTCGTTGTGGTCGCCAAGTGGAACGCACCCTATGTGGCACATAGTGTTCTCCAGTTCTGGCTTAGTTTTCTGTAACTCAACCAGCTCATAGCCACGTAAGTTTTCAATAATTATAAAGAATTTATTGTATTTTACTGTTTATTTTTGTATTTCTGATTTTTACTGATTTTCTATGTTACTGACTCTGTAAATTGTTTTGTATTTGAAATATCCAGACCCTGAAGAAGACAATATATTTGTCGAAACGTTGGCAAAAAGACGAGTTTGTTTCTTATTTGACCAATTCCTCGCTAACCTAGAATTCTAAGTTTAACAATTTACGGTCACGAAACTTACATATTAATAAAATATAAAATAAAAAAATATTAAGTACTAAATGTGTTTGTCTTTAATGAATTTTTAAGACGGGCTTTCTTCTTATTGCCAAACACGTGTTGTGAAACAGACATGGGATAGCTCTAAAATAATGTTCTCATCGAGGAAAATAAATGAAACCGAACAAAAAGACCGAGGATCGAACCCAGTAACCACACTAAATCTTAGTTTTGAGAGTTGCGCTTCTAACCACTCGGCTACTAAGAGATCGACCACAGATTACTACAATTATTACCATTTATTTATTTCCCAGGCGAGACTATGATTCACTATGAATGAGAAAAAGAGTTTGAAATGATGAAGGACTGAGCTCGTCCCGGGTGGGAAAGAAGTTGAATCAGGGATTTCTAAACTGAGAAAACCCAGTAAAACGTAGGTTATTTTTGGAAATTATAAAAAAATAAAATTTCGTGACTATTTCAAGAAAGAATTTAATTATTTTCTTTTAAAAATGGAAGAACAACACAAAAGGGTCGAAAAAAAGGAGAGCAATTTCGAGCCAACTACGTACTATATTCTTTATACAAGCAAACTCCAGGATTAGATATTTATATAACCATTAGAGGTATCCTTAGAGCAAGAAGTTTAAGCTGGAGGATACAGTCTCGCATCCCAACTCGGGGTAATGATATCCACTTTAACTTCCTTTACGAGCCCCCAAGTCTATAGCACTTAATCGACATTTCCTTTGAAATTACCCACAGATTAGATTGGAAGTTGTCTAGCCATTAGGAGTTAGGTACACCTACCTACCTACTACTGGTACTTGAAATCCTTTTATTGCTACCCTGACAGGCTGAGTTTGTTTACTGAAGGTAAACTAGAGGGGAACTGAATTTAATGGAGTCTTCTTGTTGATGGAATTTGTAAAAAATATTTTAAGTCTTTAAAGAGGCAATAATTTAAGCCTTAAACTAACCTACCATTGTTTAAATCTCCTGCTTTATGCGGATCACACTAATAGATAATTCGTTAAATCAGTCAAATAATATACTAAGAGAACTTACATGATCGCTTTAAATTTGTTTCTGAGTTAGATTCATCCAGTTTGAATAATAAGATCAAATTGGCGTTGCCATTGATAAGATGTTCTGGGATTCTGGCGTAACTTTGACAAAGATGTCTCACACTGAAAATATTTCCTAATATTCTCTTTGTCCAACCATTAAAATGTAATCATACACTGTTACCGAGTTTGGTCCTGCATGATCAGAATGGAGCATAAGGTCAAGTAGCGTTCACTATATTGAAGCCTATTTCTGGGTATAGTTTCGAAATATCTTCCAAAAGCAGACAGATCTCTTGCTGAAGCAACTGGCTACATATACGTATTTGTTTAAGAATATCAATCGACTTGATTGTATAAGCATGCAAGCGATAAGATTAGTTTGTACCTTAAGGTGAGCTTCCACAAACAATTATAGGTTATTATAAAGCAGGAAAACTCCATGTGAATTAATTTTCTCATTCTCATTTTGGTTAGAAGATTGGAAATGCTCCTAGCTTTTTCAAAACGCATGGTAGCTCTAGTTCAAAGAGGAGAAAGGTAGTAAATTTATATTTATAGATCTGTATGGGGTTGCCTTCAATAAATTCACCCTTTAAATAAACTCCCTAATATGATCCTAAAGAGAAATTAAACTACGACTTAATTACTTCCTAATAAGAGAGGTAAACGATTTCCATTAAGAAAAGTGTAAAGAAAGCGGAATCCTTACAAGGACGAGAATGGCACTTGGTAGGGTTTGTCAAAAAGGGATGGTATAAGTCTGCTTCTGCACGCCTCAAGACACGAGATTGGCAGAGAATAAAATTGTATATGAAGTTTGCCTTTGTATGGATCCAAACCAAAACGCAAAAAGCCCAAATTTTGGTATTTCGAATATGTAGTAACCACCTTGTGATCCAGAAATAAGCTTTTTGGACCTATCAACCAACTGGAAAGGCCACTTTGAAGAATTAATTTTTAGTTATTTTTTTTTCCAATTTAATGTGTTCATGGCACACATCTAGAGCTACTACTTACTCGAATTTGAATTAATGAACAATTATAATGACTTTTTTCCCCGCATAAAGTTTGTCCATTGAAATATTCCAGTGAAGTAAATAGCAAATAGAAACAGATGTCAGTGTTCGGATCAAGTTTTTCACTCAGAATTTTTGAAGTATACATAATTCGTCTTTACATAAACACAGTTGATAGGAACCAAACATTGGTGGTGTAGCTGTAAGTGCATTGTAATACATAAATATACATTTCAATTATACATAAAAAAAAGATAAATGATAGACAAAAATAGAAAGATCGAGCTAAATAATATTCAACATATTCGTGATCTCAACTAACCACATTATTAATAATCGATTTTAAACTTTTTACACGTACTTTCAATAAAGTTTTCACAAACAGTTGTCAGAGCGCTAAAAATATACATAACCAAGCATTAACCTTAGTGACTGTCCCACCACAAGCAACATATGTACGTATATCCAGTCAGTCCTGCAAGGCCAACTATATCTCTGAGTGTGTTACAGTACTTGTGTTCGAAAGGTGGCTATAGTTTACATGGCTGGGCTCCACTGTCTGGCCTGAGTAACTATAACCTCGGGGAAGGTAAAACTGCTATTGTCCTACCACACTCTTGAGACATTATATTTAGCCTGCAAAGTTAATATAAATAAGATTAACTATCTCACTTTTTGAGACTGAATTTTGTGAATAAGTGCACCCAAATAGTTCATAATGTGACCAAAAACAAAAGTTGTTATTTGATCTTAGTTATTTTTATTTTTATTTTTTGAGAACATGTAATGAATGGTTCATTGTCTGTAGTGAATACATGGATATGCCATCATCGTGAGGATGTATGCCAAAAACAGTGAGTACAAAAGGAATATTTCATGAATAGAAAACCCCAAATTTGTCCATTGTTATATTGATTAATTAATTTGATGGGGTCAAATTAACCCGCAAGTTTTACATTCTTAGCCAAAAAGTTTTTTAATTTCTGGGTTCTTAAAAAAATGTGTGTTTTCGTTGAAACTTTGGTACTATCTCAATTCTTCCATTTAAATAAAAAATAATTAAAATTTGAATGTCAATGCTCTCAAATTTCACTGCTATATAATCAAAAATTAGTTCTTCGCTATGTTTGCCCTCTGGACTTGTAATCTTCCTGTCAAAAACATTTACATACTAAGGAAATGTTTAGGAACTTGATTAAAATCCCTTAAAGGAAATTATTCTGAAATTCAATTTCCGGCAAGAAGGAGAAAATAGATGTTATGGTATTTGAGACAGTGAATTTCATTCAGTTTATCTTCATTTCCTGTTTTATTTTATTCGTTTATTTATCTTAATACTTAAAAGGAAAAAGGATTTATAAATTTTTAGAGCTTTCCGGTTAATAATTTTTTGTGTTAATAAAACGTTTAGGTATAACACTCAGGTACCAGCGATGACGCCAAGGTTCTTAATAACTGTCGAGAAGATCCACTTTCTCTTTTAAGGAAGAAATATAGACTAACCGGTCCTACAGCAGCCTGTAGGTCGCTGAAAGGTTGCTCTGCTCCGTTGTAGGGGCCTTAAACTCTTATGAATAAAATAATAATGCTTTATAAGCTTCAAAAACTGAATTTTTGTAAAAAAATAAACATGATATTCTATTTGCATTTATAATTTAAGTATTTAGATTAAAAATAAAGATTATACAATAATAATAATTCTAATCCTACTAGTAACGTCTTCTTTGTACTTCATATCGCTGGCCAATTAAGTTTTGGTGGTCGTGTTGGCCGTCCTGAGAGAATGGACAGTCTGTGGTAGCTCTTGTTTCCTGAAGTGATGTTGTCAGGATTCTCCAGGGCAGTTGGTATGATGTATACTTAGATCGATGGGCTCTTGTAGCCATGCTGGGCCAAATCCGGTCGCGGAACGCAGGTTTTTCTTCTTACCTATTGATTTAGTTATCTACTCGATTTTCTAATAAGTTAAAAGAAAACCTGGGCTAGATCATTAAATCAATGATAAAGCAATGGCAGTCCAGCAGATGATGATGGTTATTCACAAAGAGATGTCTGTTGAGGGTCGCCCTGACTTTTTGAATGACCTGTTCGGGAGTCTCAACGTAGTATCTCTGCTGCTGCTCGCGTCTTCCTTAAAAGTGGAAATGGCGGCAGTTAGGTATTCCCGACTTCTGCTACTCCAGACTGTTCACAGCTAGTTGTATATCAATCACTACATCAAAAGCTATAACGGATATTGTTTTGGTACAGAAGCCAATCTTCGTACCATTGTAAGCTCGAAGACGTGTAATCGTCCTATGCTGGATGCCCCAACGATGATTGCCTGTCTCAGATTTAGGCAACATGCAACTCAGTTTGTAAACATATTACAGGAAACTAGAACCCTGTTACCATAGTCGAGGAAATGAAAATGGAAACTTAGGCGTGTCGTCGAAGATAAACTTTAGACAATAAAATTATATTTAAAAAAAAAATGTTCAGTTTTATTAAAACATTTTCCTTTTAATGTTATATTTTCTTTTTGAAGAAAATATTTTGCTTTCAAGTTAAAGGAAATTTTACCCTGAAGGGATCGCCAAGGCTGCTTGTGGTTTGAACTTTGATGGGGATTGTATATGCTCCCACAAATTGATATATACATGCAGCAGACTCCGTGCTACACACTGAGAGAGCCCTGAGGGCCTGCTAGTGTGGTTACTTGGTAGCACACAAAGGGTATTGTCAAGTACACTTCTACACACTCCTTCTGGCCCTTACTGCCGCAAAACCCTCTGCTGGATCTTTTATTTTTTTGTTAAAAACTTTTTAATACATATGATATTTTGTTTTTGCTTTTCTTTAATGCACTGGATCAATACACTCCTTCTAGTTGAATAGAAATCTTTTAACCACAAAATTTCTGCAGATGAAGAAGCAGATGATGACAGTTCAATTTTAAACTTCCAATTGTTTCCAACTGGCTGGCACAAACACTTCTTTTTCTAACCCAGGGATGGCGAACATTTTTGAGACGTGGGTCAAATTTTGTTCATTTTTTTTAGTACTAGCTCTTGGGTCACTAATGCCCATTTGCACAAGAGTTAAGTTTAAAAATTTTAAACTGAATAATTTCAAAACTAAACATCTTTAAAATTCAGTTGGCTTAACGGGTAAAACGGGACGAAACAAGTGTCTATGGAAGCCTCTTTTTTATAAACATAACGGAACAAAACCTGAACAAAAGTGTGTTTTATCTGAAGAAAAATCTAAATATGGTCATTTGCTTTAGGGTTGTCGATTTTATTTGATATTTTGTAAACACTTTTGCTTTATTTCAAATACTACAAAAATATTTGTCGTCATTTGCGTTTTAGAACTGTAATGATCAAACTAAAGGTTATAGATAGCATTTAAATTGCTTTTATGTCAATGCGTGATTGAAAAGAATATAAATTATCGCACACAATTAGAAAATCTAAATCAACCCGCGTAAATAATCAAATGGTTGCCTAGCAATTGTGGGTCAGTGTCTGACCCGCGGTTCGCCATCACTGTTCTAACCGATCATTGTTGGTTATCCTTTTACTTGAACAGTTCTTGTGGGATTTTCATTATTTTAGATTAGGTAGGTACTTCATCGAATGTCTCAACTTATTCGGTGTATTACAGCTATTATGAGCCTCGAATGGATTCAGTTAGCTCAGGATTTCCCTCTTCGAGGAGGAATGAAGAAATTGGAGGAAGTTCCGGGCACTTTAAAGTGACTTCACTGGTTTGAAACGATTTCTATTATTTCTCCTTTAACTCTTCGGGGCTAGGTGGGTTAAAAACTGTCCCACCTTTTGCTGCATGGTGGGATATATTTTAACTCACCTCGAAAAGTTGAAGTTATTCATACATACAGCTTAATATGTTATTTAAAGTTTTTCATTCTGTTGGCAGTGCTATGCACCAATGGTAAATGCGAAAATGAGTGAAATAATATAAACTTGACCGAAGTAAAAAATGGTGGCACCGCATACTGTTCTATTATTTGGATGCAGCTGTTGTTAATTCATATATTGTTTATAAAAAATTGGATCAAAACATGGAACTTAAACATTTCAAGGAACAGTGCGCTGAAGGACAGTGGCTGAACTGTCTGCAAAGTTCCGCTTTGTTTTGGTAAAAAGTTGTGTTTGAATGACCACCATATAAAGCATTAGTTGCATAGTGGTATTATACAATACCAGTGTCTCACACTGAGAAAAAGGACTATTGAAATGGTATTAATTTTTTCTTTTCTTTTTTTTTCTTATTTCGAGAGTGATGATTATTTGAGAGGGATGATTACATATGTAAAATAATGGAAATGAATGTTTATTTCCATTTTTTTATAATAAAAGAAATTCTGTCCAACTAGGGCTTTTATTTTCTTTAAAATCGTGTGCCTCAAAGAGTTAAGCAGGAGGGAATAGTGGAAATATAATTGCAAATTAGAGGAAGAAATCAAAATGTATTTGCGCTAGCCCATCCCAACAACTTGATAGAAACTAGAAATTCTCAGCTACACTGGAAACAGTTTGCATTGTAGTTAATAAGTTTCTAAAGTGGACAATGTAATCTACACTCTAACACTCTGGAATATGGACAGGATGACAATACCTAGTATATTAGATTGTAGGTTTTGTAATTACCTGGTGAATAGGTGTGCTAATGTAATGAAACCCAACCGTACGCCACCATAGTCTCATATCCCTCTAGGTCCTACGTAGTTTGGCAGAACCTTTCTACTACAAGCCTTTTGGTAATAATAATTAGTGAACGTTGCGGAAGAACGGTGAAGTTTCCAGGAGGCCTTGAAACAGGAACAGGGTTCACTTCTTCCCCTCTCTCCATTCACCCTAACTCACTTCGTCTGTATGAATCACCTGCGACACCTGTAATGAAATTAGGGAAGTGAAATGCGGAGGCAGGAGAGGAAACAGTCGTGCCATTACCTTCCGCACTTCCGCCCGACACCCATGGCTTCACTTGCTTTTCCCACTTCTTACCTCCTGCCACATTTCCGTTTTGTCACACCTAACTTGATATTTTAAGTCAATTTTCACCTACCAGAAGATCAAATTACCATAAATGGTATTTTACATGTGAAAGTTTCTCTTGATAATAAAGCTCAAATTCTTCTCCTATCCCCTTAATGCTAACTTGATTCAAAAGTTTAACTTTGCCAAATATTCTTTTCTCATCTAGATAGAGCAAATATTGAGATCTTGATTTGAAATGAAGATGTAGTGGTTACTTTATGTGGATTGTAAGTGGGAGGTACCCTGTTCAAAACTCGTATTTACCTACTTTTTATTAGTTAGATAAAAATTTAGTTGAGAAGTATGTGCTTACGCCTCCGTAAGCTTGACATTAAGCTCCGCCTGCAAAATAGACGATCACTTTACTTTTAAGATCTCCCTCTTAGTAATTTTCTGAAGCATCCTGTTTAAAAAATAAAGGATCCGGTGAGAACATTTACCACGCCTTACTGCTCATTATAATTCTCCAAGACCTCATACATCCTATTCAAAGCTCTGACTTAATAACATATTTAATTATTAAAAAAAGCATTAAATTAATAAAACTGGAATTTAATTATTATTTACTTCTTAAATAATTACAGCAACCTCAAACTTAATATTCACTTTGGATTTCATTGCTCTCCATTGAAAATGCAACTCTACTAAAATTAGCCACTAGCTTTTGGTGATTTTCTTAAAATAGATTCCAATAGTCATTCATTATATGTATTGTGGTACTGGGTTCGATTCCCAATCTTAGGCCTTGGATTTTATTTAACGGTTAATAAAAAGAAATTTACAGTAAAGTATGTTTGCTAGTCGCCTCCGTCCACGACACCTAATTGGTAGTTGGACGTAAAGCCCCGCCTGAAAAAATAGGCGATTACTTTACTTTTTTTAGTCATTATATTATCTATTTACGAGTATATTTACCTAAAATTTAGGGTCCAGCAGCCTAGTCATTTTTATTGTGAGTTTTTTCAGGGTAGATGTTTTTTGGAGATGAAGAGGGTACTTAGGGAATTGCGTCCTTAACAACGTCACTATTGTGCCAAGTCGGTATTTTGTAATAATCTACCATCGGAAGTAAAACTTTTCGTAATTTTCTTATTTCCTTGTGAATCTTTTAAAATGTTCTTGAATTCAGTTTCTATGTCCGGTAAGCTTAGAATACTATTTATTTAATAAAATAAGCGCTCATTTTTATTTCGAGTAATTCTTTGGTAAAGTTTATCTTAGACTGAGCCTAAATTTAACAACAGCCGCTCATCCTAACCCTCTTATAGAACACCTATCTTCTTCCACTTTACCAGGTAATCCTCTAAGGAGATTGAGATCATGATCTACTCTTATCGTGAGAGCAGTATAGCAAGAGCACGTTACTGGAGTGGCACCACTGGGTGCCTTCTCCACCCGTGATTTTCACGTATTTTTTTTATCAGGTATCATATTTGCTTGTTGCAACAATCGTTGTAGTTGTAAATTCCAATAAAAGATTTTAAAAAACAAATTAACAACGACATCGAATGTGATTAATTTCAAAAATGTTCATGTCAGCTATACATAATGATTTACTTCTTCATGAAATAAGGGTTGACAGAGACTTTGTTTTAAAATGCCTCAGATTGGAAACGCCTCCTTAAAAGAGGTTGTGGCGTGTTTAACTACAATTTAGAGAAATTGAATTCATGTAGCTTCCTGATTTAGCTATCTGATACACTTGATGTGCAGTTTCGTGTTGGCTGTAGTATTGAATAGAAACGGTTTCTGGTGTTTTTGCAGCCAGTGGATTTTGATTTATCCGTCACAGCTCACATGATTTTATAGTTTCTGACGGGTTTTTGAATTTTCATCCTGATCAGAGATTTTTTCCCCATCAGTTAGGTGTTAATATCCACGATAATATCCAACACTTAGAACCCAAACGTAATCTTTTGTCAAAGTTTAGCTTACCAACTCCACTATCAGCAATTCCAATAATTTGTTTAGTCACTACAGTAAGAATGCTGCTCAATCATTGGCAACTTCCAAAAAATTTTTTGTTACTTTTCATCCAAATTTATGGCCCGGAAAAAAATTTTCCATTTACCACTTTTTTGTAAATAGAATTATTACCCTCCTGAGGGTGAACAACTATTTAAACGAAACATCGAACGCTTTTTCTTCCGGGTTGAAAACACTCTGGAGAGATTTGTAATTCCGATCATGGTAGCAGGAATGGGTCGCCCAGTAACTCCAGTGAGTATGTTAATGTTTCAGATGGATATAAACCCTCCGAGGGTTATATATATATATAGGGTTTCTGTGGGTGTAGCTTGTAGACAATAGCTCCGATATGCTAATTAAAGTGCTTTTAACCAAACAGAAGAATTTAAACTAATTGTACGTTTTCCAGCCATTTGTACAGGAGTGGAATCTCTTATCTGCAATGTTTATTAAGCAAATTTAGCGGTAGGGTTGAAGCTTACTTTGTTTGTTTTTGTTTTTATTTATTTAAATTGAACTGCATTATTTTCTGCAAAACTGCAGTAGCAATATCAGTTACCCAATGGAATAAGTTTTTATCTTCTCCAATTATTATGTTCCGCTGAGTCCGAACAACATGGGTATAAAGTATTATTGATCAAGAATAGGAAATCGCAGATAAATCACATGTGATAGCTTTTGGACTAAACCATCCGTGCGGAAGTTTGGACCAACTGAATCGACTTTTCGCAATCCAGTGCTTCAGATAAGTTCGTATTCTTCCTTCCGGCCAATAATCCACATAGATTTTAATAATATTTCTTTTCCAAATACTAAGCTCGTTAAGTCTTAAAAAGATGCCAAAAAATGGGCCATTTTTGTTTAGAGTATTGGGGAGCAAAATTCATGCGAACAGATCTATTGTAGCTTCCTTAGATATCTATGATCGTTTATTGTATCCAGAGGAGTACTGCCCTTGGTCCTCTGCCTTAGGAAATCTGTATTGAATAACAGAACCTCACAAAAAGATCGTCTTGCCTTGCCAGGGATCTTCCCTTACCTTCAACGCTGTTCTGTCGCCCCAAAACAAGGGGTAACTTTTATTGTTCATGTCCAGATCATTGGGTTTTGTACAGGTATTTACCGTTTCTTTAAGCAAGTAACCATTAAATGATGTCCTGGCAATAGTCCTGGAATTACTGAAGGCATCTTCCTATTATATGAATTTCCTCCTGGAAGTTGCTGCGAAATCTGCCCATAGACGTCTTAGAAGTACTAAATCCATCCAGTTTACCATCAACTCGCATGTACTTCCAAAGCAAGATAGTAGTTTCTCTCGTTCATGTTGCATACATAATAACTCTGCATCCCACTCTATATTAGTAAGTACAAGCGAGCTGCCGTTATGTAAGTCTTGTTCTTGTTGTTAGGTTTGGATCCTTGTAGGAACTCTGAAGATCCAAAAATAAAGTAATTATGGTTCCAAAATTTGAACATAGTGAAATCGATTGGAAGTTCTGCTTAAACCTGTACCAGAAGATTATAAAGTTAAAGTAAAGTAATTGCCTATATTTTTTCAGGCAGGCTTTACGTTGGCCAATTAGGTGTCGTGGACGGAGGCGACTAGCAAACATACTTTACTGTAAATTTCTTTTATTAACTAATAAATAAAATCCAAGGCCTAAGACCGGGGAATCCCGGGGTATGGGAGGGGTCTCAAACTGTTGTTTTCTTGCTGTTTTTTTTTTTATTCTGGAGAATGTTAGTTATCCGAGACTCTTGTGCTATTATCGAGACTTGATTTAATTAGCGATTTATTTATTTTTTTTATGCTTAAAAAAATGTTAATTTCTCAAGTAGTGGGCAACTGATTGAAGAATTTGCTTTTTTTTGGTCATTGGTGCCCGGAACTAATTCTTTTCTCCCTCCAGACAGTGTTCTCTCGTTACAGACAATGCTGTACATCACCTGACAACTATTACAGTGATAGCTAAAGAAGTTGGGGGTTGTAAAGACCATAACACCGCTCGTAGATCGTTTTTTTTAGAACCCAAACTTTATGGGCTTTTCTCTATAAAGTAATCGCCTATAGGATGAAAAATTAATGCCAGTTTCAGTCATTATAAACTTTATTCTGCCGAGCTTTCGACCTTGGGACTAGGTCATCTTCAGGGCTAATTTACAATATATACCGTTTTACATCATTAGAGGGTTTAGTGTGCTTCTGTCTTGCCTGTTCATGGACTTTCATGACAGTCAGACAAAACAGAAGCACACCATTATCTCTAATGATGTAGAATAGTATATTGTAAATTAGCCCTGAAAATGTCCTAGTCCCTAGATCGAAAGATCGGCATAATAAAGTTTATAGTGACTGAAACTGGCATTAATTTTTCATCCTATTGAAACTATGATTTAGTCACAAAAAATAATGAACAGTAATTGCCTATTTTTTCAGGCGGGCTTTACGCCCGAACTGCCAATCAGGTGTCGAGGACGGAGACGACTAGCAAACATACTTTACTGTAAATTTCTTTTATTAACCATTAAATAAAATCCAAGACCTAAGACCGGGGAATCGAACCCAGTACCACAATACATATTAGCTTTACAGGTCTCGCCTCTAACCGCTCAGCTACCCTGGTGTCTACCAAAAGATTATTATTTGGAGCCTACCCCTTGTAATTATGCTTGCATAAAAAGGGTAATTGTTGTTTTCATCTATAATCCCGTTTCAGTTGAGAGTTAATTACCCACTGGAGTTGGTACTTCAGTGAATAGATAAGAAGATGTTTTTTATTTTCCTGTAAAACTTTGCTATTCATCTTTTAGAAAACTTTTACTACACAATAAGCCTTACCTAAAGGCTTATACTGTTTCCTATCTAAAGTTTTCCATCCAATGTATAAGACCATGGTTTCCCTGTATGGTTTCAAATAAAGCCTTTTATCCTTTCTAGAAAGGATGTAGAAGTGTGGAGAGGGTAGAAAACCTTCCTTTTTTTTAAGAGAGTTAAAGGGAACAGGATGCGAAAGCCCTCATCATGTCTCGTCCCCATCCTTTATATATAAACTTCAGGCCAATCTTCCCTGCCTCTTATATCCTTTTTTCAGTCTTTTGCTCACGTGCTTAGCGTGCTTCTGTTGGTCCTGCTTATTTCAACAGGAAATAAAAATATAAACAAAAGTCTCATGCTTTTTTTTGCTCTTTCTCTCACTAGGCCTGGAAAGAAACGCGATAATTTTTGGAAGTTTGATTCATTAAACCAAAAGAAAGAGAGAATATTGACAACTTCCTAGATCGCATCACTGAACGAAGGATTGTCATTTCCTTCTCATAAACAAGGAGAGATTGCTAGCCATTGACGAGGGCTTCTTCTCTACAATTAAAATAATGCCTTTTAATATCCTTGTAACAAAACATACTCCAGATTAATCAACCATAAACTGTGGTTAATCCTTTATAAACAAACCTTTTAATTTTTTAATTTTTGGGGGAATTCTTTCCAGGCCCTTTTCTGACCACCGTTCCTTTGTGAAGGACTCACCTTCTCCCTTTAAACACACAATAGGAGGGCAAAGTTCTTCGTTAAATGAACAAAACTTTTTAAATATAAATACAGATTTAGATTAACCAAAATTTAAGAAGCGCTGGTAATCATGTTTGGTAAATATTTATTAAGCTTATATAACTGTGGCATCCCTTTCCTCTTCCGGCAATAGTACTTTGGCCCTTCTGATGGAAAAAGTTTCTAGCAACTTTTTATTCCTTCAGTAATCTAAAGAGCCCTACAACTTTTTGCCTATTCATATAAATACTGATTAAGTTACGTGTCAAAAAAGGAGGTATTCCGGGATGTAGGTTGTTTTTCCTTCTCATTATTACGGGTAATCAACAAGTGCATCTCCCTACCCATTTTTCTCCATTAATTAACATGGCTGAAACTATTTCATAATCACACTGTAAGACTGCGTTTAACTGCACATTCTGCGGTAACATTCATGTCTGGTTTAATTAATGTGTTATGGATTTTGCAAATAACTGCGCTATTTTTAGAAATTAAATCGATAAACGGTTAAATTAATGACAGTTTTTTCCCCCACTATTTCTGCAAAGGAGGAAATATTCGATCCACCCAAAATTGAAAAGAGTTCTTCTATATTTTATTGTGATCAAGAAAGATCGCAGCATTTTTGTAAGTTTTTAGTCAAAAAAAACTCTTGAGTTGCCTCAAATCTCGGAATGTTATTCCACTTAGTAGATCATCAGCTGTTATCCTTCAAGGCGAACTGTTCTTTTTTGGAAAATGGAGTAATACGGGGATAAAATACCACTGATAAAGTCCTCTCGAATTTTAATCGAAAATTTTGGGCCGTAATTTATGAGATATATTGTGCAAAACACACCACACAAATAGCTTTCATGCACATATATGTCTGAAAGAATGTCTTTTCCTGATTGTGGAGATGGAAGGAAACGAAATGGCTGATGCGTTCGATAGAAAGCGCAGCATACTCCCTTTTGGGCAAAGCAATAGATCTCACTGGGAGACAGCTTAGTAAGGTGAAGAAATGTGGCTGTTGAGGTATCATAAAAATTTGTCCGAAATAATGCAATATTCTAAATTGCTACAAAAAGATAATACATAATGCCTTGGTAGAAAGTATACTTATTATACGCCGCTGAGAGTTGGACCTTGGATGAGGCTTTAAGGAAAAAGTTTCTAGCCAACGAGATGGTTTACTGGAGAAAGACAACACGATTTTGAAGGCTTGAAAGAGTAAGAAATGAAGAAGTAGAAAAGAAAATGAAGGTTCCAATAAATTTGGTACAGCAGGTGAAAGAAAAGAACCTTAGATGATGCGGACACATAAAAAGAATGGGTGATGGAAGAATGGCTAGAGAGATCCTAGGCTGGGAAGCTGAAGGTAAAAGAAGAAGGGAAAAACCCTAGAAAAACTATGGACAGATGGCGTCCAAGAAAGCCTCCACAGTTCAGGACTGAGAGAAAGAAAGAAAGAAAGAAAGAAACTTTTATTTTGTCCTGGGACAATATCCCTTAAGGACAACAAACAAAATTTAAATTACAAAATTAATTACAATAAGTTCTCTATAAGTAAAAGCAATATAAAAGTAAAATTATTATAACAAAAATTACATTGAAATGCACTTAATTTATAGATATAAAACTAAATAATAAATTCTCTAATGAGAAGCGTCTTCTATGAAGGACCGCATTAAGAAATCATACAATGCATTTTTAAATGAAGCTATTGTACTTTTATGAATTAATGTAAGAGGTAAAGAATTCCAGAAAAGAGAAGATTGCACAAGAAATGAATTTTTATAGGTAACTGTTCGATATGGAGAAATATAAAATTTGGAATTAACAGTTCTGGTATTTTTTAAATCTAATTGGGCCTTCCTGATAAACAGATTAAATAAATCTGAGAAGAGAGATTCCCAGGATATTGGAAGCTGAAATTAAAAAAAAATATTTGGTTGAGGATAAACCCCTACTATTGCCCTTTTTCTGCCAATATTTACTGCACTAGTAAGAATCACAACTTTGATATAAAAACAAGAAACCATGTCTTCCAACTTTACAATACTTGTTGGCAGGGTAACAATTACGTATCACATTCTAGAACTTGATATTTGATATTCTAATAAAGTTTTGATGCCAGGCAGTATCAAAACTCTTCACTAGTCGAACTGTTTTCACCCTTGTGTTGGGAGAGAGTGTGTGTGTCTGATACGATTGGGCGGCGGCAGGCTGAAAGATAATGGCGATGAGGGAAGAACTTTGTGAAACAGGAACAGATTGCATTGGGGGGCAGGAACGTTGTTGGGACTTACTTAGAGCTAGCAAAACCACACGGACTCTCGACCAAACCCAGATCAGTTTCAAACTTTATTGATTCAATTTTATCGAAAAGTTTCTAACAACCAAAGTAATACTATTTCTGGTGCATGGAAACTTCTTTAATTTTTAGCAAGAAACGTGAACAGGATGCTGAAAGTGATGAAGCGTTACGCACTTTGTAAAAGATATTTTACTTCCGTTGAGAGGAAACTTTAAAAAAGGAAAGCATGTTGATAAGAGGTAGGTGAACGAGTTCACTTCCGTGATTTTCGTGGAAATTAAATTTTAATTAAAAGTTTCGATAAGTTCTCATTCAATCTTAAAATTGATTAATTAATATTTGCTTTTTTATCATATTTTCTAATTAATTGCGGACATCCCCAAATTCCAGAAAACATCATCCTGGCTAACTATTGCAAATTACATCATCAATAACTATTGAGAACTTTAGTAATTTGTGCCAAACTATATTTTCTTCACGTTTTATACGAAAATATGCTTAAAAAAGTACATACTTAAATAAAATCTGTACCAAAATATTGAATGATGTTGTTTCACATAGAGATGGAGCCAAAGATGATGTGTCCCGTTTAGATTAAAGAGAGTGTTGACTTAAAGCCAAATCCACCGCATGCTAAAAGATCTACGAGGTGTGGCTATTAAATAAGGAGACTGATGCTGCTACAGAAGAACTATGCATGCGCCAAATCCTAAAGACCGACAGCTGTGCAGCGTAAAGCCTTCTCTTTCGATAGCAGCGTCTCACGTGTTTGTAGAGAAATCTGTCTGACCGGTACCGTCATTTGTGTAAGAGAGTAGAGGAAGAAAGAGAGTTCTGGCGCATGACGTCATCAACGTCGGATCCAAATCCCCTTAATATAAGAAAAAAGTTTTTAAAAATACTCCCAGCTTCGATCCTGCGATCTTTTACTCCAAAATCAGCAGCTCTAACCCACTAGACCATCAGTGTTACTGGTAAAAGTATGTATTATTTAAGTTCTAACAAGTTGGGGTGGACACTCCGCCTTTCCTCGCCATAGCTGTGCCGATGGAGCGTGAGGTGTATGTGGGAAGGGGTATATTGCATTTTCCATAGCTTCATCTCTGTTCACGGTTTAGCCCCCCCCCTCCAAGAACGATAGGAGGGGGTCTCAAATAACATCTATTATACCACTTAAATCTGAATAATAAATCAGTATATTGTTGCTGTATATGTGAAAACTCCAGTCATTGTTTCCGTTAAGACCACCAACAACATGCACCTTTTTGTATTAAAATACGTACATTCCTATATGGTCACATGCTGGAATGCTAGGTTATCGTTACTAGAAAATGCAAATTAATCTTTTAGTAAATAAGTTCTGCACAATGGGAATTGCAAGTATTAAAATATTAAGTGCCGGTTCATTACCTTTTACATCTCCACATACATTACATTGTTTATACATTACATTACTTCCGCATTAGTTGAAAAGTGCAACTGCATCTTTCGCCTTAATGTAAAAAAATTAAACTGAGAGAAGAGGTGGTATAACAGAAGTTACTTAAGGAATACAATAGAGGTGGATGTGAGAAAGATGGAGATAGTTATAAAACCTGTACAGCTAGGGTGATCGGAGGGATGGCGGAAGAACACCCTCCTACCCATTGAATCGTTCTTGGAGGGGGGTCTAACCGTGAACAGAGATGAAGCTATGGAGAATGCAATATATTGCCCCTCACATACACTTCACGCTCCATCGGCACAGCTACGGCGAGGAAGGCGGAGTGACCACCCCAACTTGATAGAACTGAAATAATACATACTTTTACTAGTAACACTGATGGTCTAGTGGTTAGAGCTGATGACTTTGGAGTAAAAGATCGCAGGATCGAAGCTGGGAGTATTTTTAAAAACGTTTTTCTTATATTAACCTGACCCAACCCACATGGTGGTGAGGAGGGGATTTGGATCCGACGTTGATGACGTCATGCGCCAGAACTCTCTTTCTTCCTCTACTTAAGAGCTGTTCGTTTCGTTGTGCCGAAAACATGATATTAAACATGTAGTAGAGCCACGAATTGTCGTGAAATTTCACATGAAACTGGGTAAAACCACTACTGAAACTTATCTATTATTAAAAGAAATTTATGGCGATGAATGTTAATCACGTGCGCGAGATTTTGATTGGTTCAAGCGTTTTACAAGATGGCCGAGAAGACGTCGGAGATGATGACCACCCGGGTCGCCCTTCCACATCCACAACGGATGAAAATATCGATTATAATTAATCAACATTACTACCGTGAGATGCTTGCTCCGTGAAAGAGCAAGGAATAAACGGCCCGATTTGTGAAAGAACAAGTCATGGGTTCTCCTTCAAGACAACGTGCCGGCTTACACTGCATTGTCTGTCAAGACGTTTCTAGCCAAGTACAACATCCCAGTTTTAGGCCATCCGTCTTATTCGCCTGACCTGGCCCCATGTGATTTTTATCTATCCCCAAAGTCAAATCTGCATTAAAAGGAACACGAGATTTCAGTCCGTTGAAGCTGTGAAAGAAAAAGTGGCACACGTCATGCAGGAGCTAACAGAAAAAGACTTCCAGCACTGTTTCTGAACAATGGTAAATTCGCATGGAGCGTTGAAGGGATAGAGGAGGGGTGTATATTGAAGGTGATAATAACTAAATATGTTTAAATTTAAAATAAAATGTTTTATAGCAATAGTCTCGTTATTTAATAGCCACACCTCGTATAGTGGCTACTTATGGAAATGCATTCTGTTTGTCGTGTGCAATATGCAAAAATTTAACGAATATTGCTGTTAGGAGCCCACAAAAGAACTAAAAAATCTTCAAATAACCACCTCAAAATTGGCACGGATTAAATTACTGCATGCACCTTAGCACAAGAACGTTTATTTCACATTCACATTCAACAAATTCGATGTAGAAATAAAATGTAAATTGTATTTATGTTTAGAAATTGTAAAGATCTCTCTCTCTGGATGCTGTAGGGGGTGTGGAAAAAATACATAGTCGAGGGAATTTTAAATGGGATCGTTGCGATAAAATGTTTACTTTGAATGATAGACAGGAGGATGAACCAAAAGATGGGCTGAGGGAAATAAGGATGGTAAGAAAATGGAACGTTAGTCTCCCTGATGGAGAAGTAAAGGACACAGTTATATACCTTCAGGAACTGAAGAAATGTTTACTTAGCCAAGGCTAAGTCCACAAAATAGGGGAAAGACAACGGCTCCCTCTCTCCTTTATGTAAATGGAAAGTAAATTGAAGAAACCTAGTTATGATTCCATTAAATTCCCTCCTCTTTTCGACAATTGAGCCAGAGGGGATGTAAGATATCCATTCATATCGATTAATTGCTATCATTTCTGCATGAGCTAATTCGTCAAGAAAACTGTTTTTCTTTTAAAGAAATAGTTACTGTAAATAAAGTAGTTTTTCTGTCATTTAATTAAAATAATCTGCACGATGTCATTACCTCCTCTTACCAGATGTAAGAAAAAGTAATTACAAATAAAATTATTTAATAAATTATATTTTAATTTGTATAATCGAATTAGAAAATGCTTAAACAAATAAATTCTTTAAAAGGTCCTTACTAGCTAAGCATAAGATATTTGGTCTGCAAGCTTTTTTAAGTTCAAGCTTTAAGAAGCCAGAAGTGCTTTATGAGAGTCTTGGATTAACTTTTCTTTGTAAAAAGTGGGGACGGAAAATCGTATAACCTGCCACCTTTTATAACCCACTCCCATAGAAAATTTATCCTTTCTGCGGGATCTACTCATCTTTAAGATGATAAATTTAAATTCTATATTTAAATCTATTAATGGAAAAATGGTTAATGAAGGTATAGGTTCAAAACTGTCAGAACATAACCTTCCCTCTCAGGCGTATCATATGTCCTCCAGTTTACTATAACCGAACTGTACTTCCTTGAACTGATTCTGTAAGTTTCCTCGGACTATACATGGACAATAGTTTGAATCCACATACACGCCGGAAAAGACAATCTACTGGCAAAAACAACAATGTACTAATGGATAACAACCTAGTTGGACTTAGGGACTCAAACTGTAGAGTTCAGCCAAGCATTCCATCTACCGACTCTAGGATACTACAGTCTATTCTAATTCTAAGTCACCTATGTACCAGAAACGTTCTCGCCGATCTAAAAACTTCATCTCCGGCGTTACAGGAATTTTCAATCTTAACCCACCACTTATTGACCTGCTTTCATCTTTTATTATTCCTGACAACCCTAACCGTTGACTGAGACAACGCTGGCCTCTTGATTTACTCGTCTTTGTAGCCCAATAATTGGGGGCCGATGGGTAGCTCCTTCTCATGTTACATCCAGTCATCTGTTTTACTTGTTATAGTGGAAATTGCAAAAACAAAAAAAAAGTTGTAAATTTAAAAAGAAAAAAGATATTTCCAAAGATTGTTCACTATATTATGAATAAATATACTTTTTTTGTTTATTTTACAGACTCAGCTATAGACGATTTGAATATGTACTGCTCTTTACTTTATGGAATAAATGCTACGAATACTAATAATGCACAAGAAGCCAGCGTCATACAACATGCTGATGCAGCTTCACGATCCAAGAAGAATGGATCAGAAATCTATATACATACAAAACTAGCCATGGAAAACGCTCTGAATGGAATTAATCTTAGCTGTATAGATGAGATTCTAGTTAGGCACAAAATTGGAGAAACTGTTGCTGTTAGGTAAGTAAATTAAAGTTTTAATTAATAAATTAAACAGTCCGCGTAAACAAAAAAAAAAGTCATACTTCGCTTTGTGGTTAGCGAATTCAGCTGCTGGAATGCTTCCTTGGAGTTTCTTAAAGTTTATTTACTGTCCGATGATGAACAATGTGGTCTGTAACGAGAGAATACTATCCGACAAAGCACTGAAAAAGCTCTGGGCGCTAATGGCCTCAGATGTTACATAAAAAAATCTCCTGATACTTGCAAGTTAATGCACGACTTTTTTGCCAGTAATTTTTATTGAAAGAAGCTGAGAAGAAAGATCTTTTAATTTCCCTTGGTAACTAACAGATCGGCCACTAACAGTAAATTGCGGGAACGTGACGATAACTGATTAATCAATCTTTGACGAGAAGGGATACAATGAAGATGCACGCTACGACGGACAAAAATCAAAAATACTTCCTCTTATGATCAGAAATAAGCTCTGAAGTTGTTATTTACATAAAGTGAAGGATTTTTTCTGAGTGTGTGTGTGTGGTAATAAAAGAGATAGGAGATGCAAAAGTTTTTTACAGACTAGAAAATGCAAGCACTAAAGGTCGTTCTTACAGATCGATGTGGAATGAATAGAGGCAGTCTTTTGCAGGATGGGATTTTTTTTTTTCCTTTCGTAGAGTGCCCTTCAGTAAGAATGGAGTCCTTCCGCTCCCTAGGAGCACATAATACAGCGGTAGACCAGCTAAAGCAGTTGAGTAGAATAGAGAGAAAGGAGTAAGGAGCAGTTGGTCGCTGTTATTACTGAGAAAACATTTTAATCCATATGGAATGAAGTATGAAGTGCTAGTCTAGCGTTTTAATAAATTTAGATCTTTAAACTTGATTATAAGCTTGAACTAAGAAAATAAAATTATTATTTTGCAATCCAACAGTAGGTGTATGTAACATATCTACATGAAATATGTTAATGAAACACTGGAAGAGCACTTAGAACTTGTTTTTTGCTCCCTCATAACAAGGTGCTGCACTCTTTGAGGCGTTAAGGTCCCCTACTACTTCCAACTGTGATCTCGACGGCTTCTGGCTCAGTAAACATGGCGGGCCAAGGATGAAGTAGGCTTGGCGGAATGGCTGCAGCTAGAGGAGGTTATTTTTCTGGGACTAGAAGTTATATCTCCTGCTCTATCCTTTTCTCTACACTATTAAGAGGTTTATAGACAATGACCGTGCATTTAATACATTCAAGGCATAACATATGGTTGTAACACTGGAGAATGACCACTGATCATAACTACTTAACTTCCTAACAATGTAGAAAAGATCTGTAGTCATAAAATACGAGTAAGAAGAAACTGCATGAATTGTTCAAGCGAGTTAGAGTAAGTTGACTGACCGTAGTATTTGCAATAGTAATTTTATTTTGAGTTTAATGCATACCCATACAGAGAAGAAGATGTAAAGAGTCCTCTCTAGTAGAGGGGGAGAATGAGTAGGACTATACACTTAGCACAGCTTCTATACATCTACTAGAGATGTGTAAAGTATGTGGAGTTCGTGGAGCAGTCAAGACCTAGTATACACCAACTTATCAATAACCATGAAAAAATATCATACAGACAATTAGCCCTGAAGATGACCCTAGTCCCCCTAGGTCGAAAGCTCGGCATAATAATTAAATATCATGACTAAAACTGGATCTATTGAGACTATTATTTAGTTTACTTAGATGGAGAAAGAGAAAGATGCACCCATCTCTTAATAGTGTAAAGAGAAGGATAGAGCAGGATTCTACCTGCACCCACTCCCTACTCCGCCCTTGGCCGCCATGTTTACTGAGCCAGAAGCCTCCTTTCCCTTTTACTCTTGGTTTTCTAATAATAATTAAAATGCTAAGACTAAATTATGTATTTTTAGTCACATTTTATTGAATTAAAAAAAAAAATTATTTAGGGAGCATATAATTGACTGACTCTTATATAAAGGGGACTAGGATTTTGGTTATTTGTTTTTAAATGCCATTTGAAAGCCCCTAGACCTCATGAACAACCTTTCTAGTTATCCGTTACCCTTTTATCGGCGTCAAATTTCGTGTTCAATCATCATCAATTTAGTCGAAAGTGTTAGATAAATTTTTAGAATGTAGCAAAAAAAAATGCATACACTCGTGCATACATTTTTTGGTGATTGCACTAGCATGTTTCTCTACTTCATTTAAAAGAAAATGTAGTAATGTACAGTTTTGGGAAGCCTAGCAAGGAACTGTTCCAATGTTTCCTAACTAGAAAAGGAAATAGGAAAAAAAAAAGCCTAAAATGTAGGGGCCGAATATATTTCAAACTTATTGTTGAGGTACAGAGAAGAGAGTATAAAAGAGGAACAATAAAGCAATGTAGAAAAAGAAAAGCGAGAACAAACCGCTGCCTCCCTTTTAGGGATATTGTAGGAATATAATAATTTGTAGGCACGTCTGGAGGCACAAACTGGAGGGCTTTAAACATGAAATGAGTACAACAAGAAATTGTTTCTCTCCTTTTAAAGAATTTTTGTTCCCTTATTTTTTATTATTATTTACATTTTTCTTTTTATTATATTGTTTTTAAATATTACTTATTATTACTATTTTTCTTTACAAAGGTGTAACTACTACACAAACAATTTTAACCAATTGCTACTTTAGAAAGTTAGCATTTGATTCGAGTACTTGTAAAAAGGGCCTTTTATAAAACAATTTTCTATTCAGACTGGCGGAGTCCTTTAGGGTGGCGTACTTTTAAATTACTGAAATGAATATCATAGAAAGATGAAAGAGTGGTTATTTCTTTTGGTAAAGAAATGTTTGGATAGAGAGCCACGACGTGATCAGGATTTGAAGAGGTGATTGTGGTTTTTTTCTACGAAGGAAGTGAGAATAGTATGGAAGTGTGTAGAAGACAGTGGGTTGCAAAAGGGATATCTGCTTTGTGTGGGGTAAGTAGAGGGTTTCAAGATCCCTGTGACATGGTACTTTGGTATCCCGGTAGCGTGTTTATTTCTTTCAAGATTCAATAAAAGTATCTGAGACAATTATTGGATTATAGATTTTATAAATAGTATGGCTGTAAAGCTAAGATCTATTGCGTTCTAAATGATCGGTGAAAGTGCGTCCAAAAATTATTTAATGGCGATTAAAACTAATTTAAACTAAATAAATGCCAATGACAGTTAAATTGTTCGGTAGTCCCCCAAAAAAATCTGAGTGGATAAGCGCTCCATCTTGAGCTTAAGTAGATAATGCAAACGTTTTTATCTAATTATATATTTATAAATTAAGTATGGGCCAACTTACTGAGAGCTGCACATTCACAAACATTGATACGATTTATTTACTTTTTTTGTACATAATTGTTAGCGAAGTCTGCAATTCCTCCTATATGTGAGTGTTTAGGGGGGTGTCAGTGTTAATGTTGTTAGGCTGGGTAACCCGCAGGGATGCCAAGATCCCTGAAGAAGTGGCTAGTCCACTTCCCCCTACGGGAAATGTTAATTTTATTGTTTTTAGAAGGCTTGACATATGAAGGTTTGACATATGAAGGATAATTGACAGCCGATAGAGTTATGCTATCCACTTCTATCACTAAAATGCGTATTAGTTTTTTTAAAGTAAAATGAAAAAGAAAAAAGTCTTTTATTTTTACTTTTTTTTTTTAATAATTGTTACACATGATACAAAACATATTAACTTAGAAATACATGATACGTAGTTTCGTAGCAACAGGAACTGGAATAGTCAGGACGGTAGACAAACCAAACTTTTAATATTAATCATGTAAAACAAATTACAATAGTTAATTAATAGAAGAAGATGCCCTGTCCGAATCTTCAAGTCGAAAGCTTGGCAAAAAATTATGGCTGAAATTGGCAAGTCTTTTTTCCCAGTCGATCGAATATTTCTTCTAGTCTAGTCGAATCAAACATTTCCAATTTAATGTGTTATCTGGCACCTATTATCTTGTTTTCAAAACTTTTTCTGTACAATATTTGCTTAAATATTGAAATAAGAAGTAATATTATTCATGGTTACAGCCAATGCAAGCTTAACACCAGTTCTACTTCACATTACACCAATAATACAAGTTATCTTTTACAAATCAAGATTATATATGTAAAATTCACCAATCCAATTTGTCGTTAACATAAATTGATATTGTGGGGAATGCCAATAGCAGCGCTATGGCTTCTTATCCCGTTCGCCAGATTACCCTATGAAAATAGAGGATTGTTGCCAGTAAGTAGCTCTCCACAATCCCGGCACCCGGTTTTAGTTCCAGAAGTTGTTTGCGCTCAACTGCCTGGAAAACCTTTACCTAAACTCTAATAACTTCTATATTGTTTCCAGCCAACTGCACAACGGTGAATAGCAGCTATCGTTCAAATCCATGCGCGCCCTTCCCCACCACCCAGCATCCACCATACCCCACAGCGTGCTTTGGAACGTCTGATATTACTTCTTCAAACAATACCACATCAATATAGAACAGAAGGAAAACCTGAGTTGGTTGATGGTAGGATTCATGTCAATAATTGATTTTTTTTTTTTAAATCACTTCTATTGGAATGATTTTCAATTTCGTTTTATAGATTTATAATGTTAGATAAATATATTAAGTGAACAACAATGACAATATATTGTAGTGAACATTTTTATTGCATAAGTTGATTCTTCATGAAATACCTAAGCAGGAAAAAATAGTGAAAAATATCTAACCTGTATCTATATAGGTCTAGAGTCACCAACATGGTTAAATATAAGAAGTATAAACTGCTCCTTTATAGGTTTAGAGTCACCAGCATGGTTAAATGTGAGTGAAAGGTAGTCCTAAATAGGTCTAAAGAGTCACCAGCATAGTTAAATGTGAGTGTAAGATAGTTCTATATAAGTCTAGTGAGTCGTCAACTTGTTTAGTAAGTAGTCAGCATGTTTTAATATGAATGTAAGGTGGATCTATATAGGTCTAGTGAGTGACGAACATTGTTAAATGTAAGCGTAGAAACTGCATTTATGTTTACAGAAATTGCCACTAGAGTTCTCCACTGGATGGAGTGTAAAGTTTGCGTGCAGCCTATTTAATGGCGGCTTACAGTCTATAGTATGTCCATTTCTCTTTTAACTATTAAACGATTAAACATTACAAATTCTTAACTTTTTTGTTTCTGTTAACGATAATTGTGCAAAAAGTGAAGTATTATTCCAAAAGAAATATTTTTAATCGTATTTTTGAAGGGAAATTTCTTTTCTTGTTTAATTGGAAAGTTTATCAAATACCTACGGGAGAAATGTTGGAAAAAAAATTTTAAATTAATTATTTCATCTAAATAATTACACTTAAAGTAGTGGCCAATCACAAGGCAGTAAGGTTGCAGACTGTGGGCGGGTCATGCCCACCTCTAGTGTAGTCACGCCCACCACTAGTATAATCACGCCCTGTCCAATGAAAAACCAGTTATGGGCTGGCCAAAGCGTATTCATAATGGTGCTTCAATACCTTTCATTTATTTTTGTAAAACCCTTATTATTTTCTCATTTTTTTTATTAAATTTTTGTTGTTATTTGAGAAATAATATTAATCTTTCGTATTTTTAATTTTCAAGAAATTTTTTATTAAGTTAAGATCGTTTTCGACAGTTTCACTTCACTTTCTCATTAAAAGAATCTCGTATGAACACTCACATGACTTTTTCTTACCATAATTTACGAATATAATTGAATTTTCTTGTATCTTAAAATCGCTTTTGAAAAAGACCAATTTAATAATAATGTTGATAGAATGAACACATTACCTCTAAACCAAACTATTAATTGAGAAAAATTTACAAGCAAAACTGACAATTAAGTTTAAGTACGCCGTTAGATCAATACATAGTAAATTACAGAAAACGTGAAAAAGCCCTTCTTAAAAAATGCACTTCCAGAATATATACTCGTAATATAAGATTTTTCTTCTCTTGGAAGGTTACATGGATTAGGTTCTTCATTTCAATTACACAATCCATGGAATCGAAATAAAATCCATTCACACTGTTTTCAGTCTCTTCTGTTTTATACCGACCAAAAATCCATAACGAACTAATCAGTAAAACACATAAAATAGTAATTTATGTAAAACATAAAATGCTGAAAAGTACTGGAAAAGAAAAACAAGAG
Organism: Rhodnius prolixus; assembly: GCF_049639745.1. Classification (NCBI taxonomy): domain Eukaryota; kingdom Metazoa; phylum Arthropoda; class Insecta; order Hemiptera; family Reduviidae; genus Rhodnius; species Rhodnius prolixus. Next base: position 2,275,635 of record NW_027411583.1, on the reverse strand, counting down.
TTGAAATGTAACTAAATGATATGCTGGCAAACATAAATTTAAAAATTCATGCGATAAAAAATCAATGAGTTTTGTGCATAAAGTGTATAATGGGAATGTGACTCCGTATAATAATATTGGATTGCACTAAAAACATGGGTTCGTATGCAAATGTCTACAACATGTGCTACAGATTGGGCAAAGTTATATGCAAATCTCATGTTGTTTTTGGGGCCGCTCAAACTTAACTCGGTAACTAATGGTGGCGTGTTATACTTTACTAACATAAAACATGGAATACTTGTAACTCAAAAAAGATGAGCAATCAGAGTGGGGGAGGGGGAAGCTGTTAAAGAAATTGATTAAAGATTTCTTTAGAGTTACCATTAATTTTCATTACAATCAGACATAAGTTAAACATTCCCTGTTATCTGCTTTAAAAAGCTTATAAAGGGAATACTTCTTTTTTTTTTAGCCGAGCTCTGCAATGCTAAACATCCTGCGCTGCTGATTTCAGCTGTTACTGTAATCACAGAGTGATTTATTTTTGTAGAGAGGAAAAAAGAATTTTAACAACTCATTTGTCACCAGTATGTACACATCCGGCGACTACCCTTTCCGCTTTTCCCTTTATCTAAACCTAAAGCTTTGTTCTTGATTAGTATCTGTAATGTGGTTAACATTACTTGTAGCAATTTGCTTAAAAGATTGTTTTTACTATTTTAAATAGTTTTTTCGCAGCCGTCTGTATGATCTTTTGTCTCCTAATAGGTGATTGTAGATTGTAGGAACACGAACATCGTGTTGGTCTGGTTAGAAGGAAGCTGAGAAGGTTCTATCAGGTAGAGGAAGAAAAAGAAGTGTTCGTTTGGAGCAAGTAGCTCATGAAGAAGCAAAAATCCGTGCTTTCATATTCCAGAAGCCCCTCCAAATTCCAGTTAAACAGACAGGAATGCAAGTGTTGCTCTAATTAGTTGGTGCCATTGGCCTTCAGGTTCGCATGGTGTAGCCTTTCTAGCCCACTTTCCTAGAATCTAATATTAAACCTTGAATCTTCTTTTTAGCCAAAGCTTTAGAATGTATCTCCAGTATTAGGACCACTGGAATCCAATCTAGCCTGTTCCTCTTAATGGTTTCCGTTCAACATCATTTCTAATAGAAATAGTCAGTTTAATACGATCTAATCTTATGTACTGACAAAATTTTATTTTACTATCAATCATTTTTAGGAAGGATCTGTACTGCTTAGTGTTAAAAATTTGATTTTTTTATTTTCCAATAGGCAATACTACGTTCCCTAAAGAGGGTTATACTGAGGCACCCTCTGAACCTAATACGGAATATGGCAATACGGGAGATTTCCATAGTGAAATTCTTGTTTTTTGGGCCTGCTTATGCTCGAAATATGGCAGTACGGGAGATTTCCATAGTGAAATTCTTATTTTTTGTGCCTTCTTATGTTCGAAATATAGCAATACGGGAAATTTCCATAGTGAAATTCTTGTCTTTGGACCTGCTTATGTTCGAAATATAGCAATACGGGAGATTTCCATAGTGAAATTCTTGTTTTTTGGGCCTGCTTATGCTCGAAATATGGCAGTACGGGAGATTTCCATAGTGAAATTCTTGTTTTTTGGGCCTGCTTATGCTCGAAATATGGCAGTACGGGAGATTTCCATAGTGAAATTCTTATTTTTTGGGCCTGCTTATGTTCGAATATAGCAGTACGGGAAATTTCCATAGTGAAATTCTTGTTTTTTGGGCCTGCTTATGCTCGAAATATGGCAGTACGGGAGATTTCCATAGTGAAATTCTTATTTTTTGGGCCTGCTTATGTTCGAATATAGCAGTACGGGAAATTTCCATAGTGAAATTCTTGTTTTTGGGCCTGCTTATGCTCGAAATATGGCAGTACGGGAGATTTCCATAGTGAAATTCTTATTTTTTGTGCCTTCTTATGTTCGAAATATAGCAATACGGGAAATTTCCATAGTGAAATTCTTGTTTTTGGGCCTGTTTATGTTCGAAATATAGCAATACGGGAAATTTCCATAGTGAAATTCTTGTTTTTGGGCCTGCTTATGCTCGAAATATGGCAGTACGGGAGATTTCCATAGTGAAATTCTTATTTTTTGTGCCTGTTTATGTTCGAAATATAGCAATACGGGAGATTTCCATAGTGAAATTCTTGTTTTTTGGGCCTGCTTATGCTCGAAATATGGCAGTACGGGAGATTTCCATAGTGAAATTCTTGTTTTTGGGCCTGCTTATGCTCGAAATATGGCAGTACGGGAGATTTCCATAGTGAAATTCTTATTTTTTGTGCCTGTTTATGTTCGAAATATAGCAATACGGGAAATTTCCATAGTGAAATTCTGGATTTTTGGGCCTGTTTATGTTCGAAATATAGCAATACGGGAGATTTCCAAAGTGAAATTCTTGTTTTTGAGCCTGCTTAAGTTCGAATAAGTGCTTTTTAGAAATGTGTCAGCTTGCGATCAGCTTATCAACTCATTGACGGAAATCCGTGTAAAGTACAGATTTAGTTTTCCACCAGAGTCTACAAACCGAGAATAACCGCTATTTCAATGCCAAACTTTCTTCCATCATTTCCATGACAGTGGTACCGGCAAGAAAAGCTAGCAAGTGTTGAACTATAGAGTTACGTTTTCCAGTTCTGTTCCGCTAAATAATTTTCTTCAAATTTTATCCATTATTTATTTATTTATTTACAACAACAACAAGAAAGAGGAAGTAAATGCTAAAGAAGACCTCCGCCATATACGAGTAAGCTCAAGTAAGCTCTAAAACTCCATGGTTACCTTATCCATCCGTAGAAGATTTGCCGTTGACTTTTACTCTTAATGCAAATTGTTCAGTGTTTACTCCCGGCCCTTACTTAATTGAGTAAATGTTTACTTTACCTTAATTCATTATCACAGACTCCGTGTCAGGCAATGAGAGTTTACTGACAAGTTTGTAAGGCTTAAATGTTTTTACTTTTATAACGTAATTACTAATCAGAATGTAAATAATTAAATTAAAAATTAGATAATGTAGTTTTTAATTTTTTTTTTTCCTTTGTTATTTATTGGCCTCTTCAGCTAGCAAATCAGCCGTTTACATTCTTCTTTCGAAGCTTCTTTAGTATATTGAATGTTTATAGCATTATCTTGTTGTTTGTTATGAACTAAAGAGCTCTGTGTAAATGCTGCCATCATCAGCTGCCAGAATAGAATTTAAATTGGCAGGTAACGGACATCCAGTCACTATCACAGCCCTCCACAATCGTTCTCTTCCTTTGGTGTTGTTAGCACATTCCCAGAATTAGATGGTTGGCGTCTGATATTAATCCATAAGTACAGGAACACTAGTGAGATGTTTCCACCCCAATCCTGGGCTAGATGGTGCAGCGAATAATTGTGGTTAAATCTCATTCTAATGAGTGTGCTAACAAACTTCCTATTGTAGTTTTTGTATCTGTAAAACCAAGGTCTTTTGCGGAACACTACATTGTATGGCTGTGTAAAATTGGGCCTTTTCTCGCCTTTGACAATTCATGTATCCGCTGCCATTCCGGTATAGCACTCCGCTTTTGCATAATTTTTAATATCGGAGATTAACATTGAGTATGGAGATGTATGTTGTAGGGAGATCGCTTCCTTGGCTTTAGGATCCACGATTTCATTTCCTCTCACACCTGTGTGGCCCTTAATCCATTAAATGTACCCGATTTGCCTTTTCTTAGAGTACTATTTAATAATTGGGCAGTTTCTAAGATTAAAGCGGGTCGCATTATTTCCGAAATTTAATAGTTTTTGGAGAAATGTTTTGCTGTCGGTGAGAATTAAAACAAGGGATTGGTCTATTGAATCTACATACTTTAAACATTGATATACTGCAAATAATTCGGCTGTGAATATGGAAGTGAACATATTTAATTTGAATTGTAAGGTGACGTAATTCAAACTCCATTTTATAGAGCATTTTTTTCTATAAATGGTTAAAGTGAATTAATCTGAACTGATAAATGTAACTAAAAAGCGGTAATCCGATTTTATAAATGATATTGATTAGCCAAAATCGCAACCTATGCACTTTTCATTACCAAGATTCCCTTCGCGCATGCTCTGTGGGAATAGGAAGGTAACAGCTTGGTTAACTAGTAGAGAATAAGTAATTTGGTCTGGACTCGACCAATTTGTGCTGGTGACTACTAGATTTGTATTGTAAGATTCAGCAAAAAGTTAGCGCTAGTGTCGAGACTAAATTTAGAATAAGTTACAGGTCTCTATTTCTTTTTATATTAGCTAGTTTTATTGATATATACGTGTACGTAAATAAGCTTTAGTTCATCAATAACCGTCTGCTAGTTAAAGCGAATGATTACATAAGTGTGAAAAATGAAATATTTAAAGGGCAATGGTGGGTGCCTCACTGGGAGGTGGGAGAGAGATAGATAGATGGGACACGATAGACCATCAATAATGTACTACAGGGAAACTACAGTGTAGCGCTGAGTGGGCGGCGGACGGACGGTAACTGTGCAGTGTAGGCCCGTGGCAGACAATGCTGCCAAACGAGACAATGCCCGGCACCATCATGTTTTCATAATGGACTATACATCCTCCACACACATATGTCTTCCCCTCAGGGGCTTACCGCCCTCTGCCGCCACCGAAAAAAAAAATGCCAAAAGCTATAATTCCTCCCACCTAAAAAATGTAATACATATAATTTCTGCAATATTTGTTTGTTCGGTGAGTATGTAATTTCTAATGTTTTTGCTATACAATTATCACAGTAATTACAAGGTCTGAGATATTGTTTATGACAGCTGAACAACTATTTCATCATTTTCTGCATCATCAACATTTTTCTAAAGCCACCAAATAAAAAACCTTTCAGTCATAATTACTGTATAATTATTTCGATGATTCAATGACAACAGCTCTTTGTAAATGATGACAGAACGTCTATAAATTGTTTCATCAGCAAGAATAAGTATGATTTTTGGACAATTAGGTTTTTGAAGGACACGTAATTACTTTTTATTTTTGACGAACTATGAGTTCAGATGTAATAGTTCAAAATACTTTACTGGGTCTGTAAATTAAGTAATGAGACTTAATTTTTTTAAAATGTTTTTATTCAAAAAGAATTACAATTCTATATTGTCACCCTCAAAATAACTTCCTTCTGAAGCCACACAGCGCTGGAGACGTTTCTTCCACTCCTCATAGCAGTGCTCGAACTCCGATACTGGAATAGCCTTCTTCAGCTGGTCGGTTACAGCCGTTTGAATGTTTTCGACTGTCCCAAAATAAGTTCCCTTGAGGTGATTTTTCAACTTCGGGAAGTGACGAGTCTTGGGTGTTTGAGTACGACCCAGAAACCAAGCGCCAGAGCATGGAGTGGCACACTGCAACCTCACCAAGGCCCAAAAAAGCAAGGATGGCGAAGCTGATGATCAAATGCAAGCTGATTTGTTTTTTCGGTATCCACGGAATCGTCCACAAAGTGTTTCTATCTCAAGGTCAAACGGTCAATCAACACTTTTACCGAAAGGTTCTTTGAAAAACTTCGAAAAAGGGTCATTCGTGTGAGACCAAACATCAAGAACAAGTGGGTGTTGCATCACGATAATGCTCCTTGTCACAATTTCAATAAACGAGTTTTTGGCCAGTAAAAACATTCCTGTGGCTCCTCAGCCTCCTTATTCGCCTAACATGAGTCCTTGTGACTTTCTTCTCTTCCCGAAGTTGAAAAATCACCTCAAGGAAACTCATTTTGGGACAGTCGAAAACATTCAAACGGCTGTAACCGACCAAAGCTGAAGACTATTCCAGAATATAGGAGTTCGAGCACTGCTATGAGGAGTGGAAGAAACGTCTCCAGCGCTGTGTGGCTTCAGAAGGAAGTTATTTTGAAGGTGACAATATAGAATTGTAATTCTTTTTGAACACAAAAATTTAAAAAAATCAGTCTTATTACTTAATTTACAGACCTCGTAAATCTCCATTAATTAATACGTAAAATAAAATGCATGGCCGCCAACATCTAGAACCGTTACCAACCCCCTGTGCATTTTATCTTTGAAGGCCATTCCTCTCTTAATCTCTCTGCTATCATAATAACACTGTTTTAAACACAATTTTCATTGAATTTTCCGCGGTTATAGGCACATATCGATTTTGATTACATCATGTCCCACAAATAGAATTCCGTCTGCTGTATTGTTTATTTGGTATTGATAAACTATTTTATCCAGAGGAAATTGAGGTTTGCATTATCAATCCAAGTTAAAAATAGAGAAATAATATTTTGTATTGCGTAATACAAAATGAATAAGTTAAATGATAAAAGTATATTATATAGGTGCAAAACTTCCCTCCATAATTATGTCTTTAAGTAACAAACATTGAATTTTCTTTTTTTAAATGTAACATCAGGGAAAGTATAAACTGTTGAATTTACCCAATATTTTTGAAATATTTCCGGCACGATAGCTTTAAGAAAATTTGCTAAGATTTCATCATTTCCCATGTTGTATTTGGCAATTTAAGATCAGTGATGGTAACTGAAATATCAGGATGATATCCTGATTTCTATAAAAATTCATTGTAGGGCAGTTTTCGAGGAAAATTTGTGGTAGGCTTTCCTGTAATGTTAAATTTCAGTGTAATGTACGGCTGCAGAAGTATTACGTTTATAAAAAAAAAGCCCTCGATTTCTGGTGTACTTTCGATGAATTATCTTTATGGTATATTCTGTTAATTGATGAAATACCTACGTGGGAAAAATTGTTTAAAAAGATTAAAACTATATTTTAATAACAAATAATTAGCAACAAAAAATCAACCAATAACAATGGACAATTAAAGTGTGAAATGTAGGCGGTTAATGGAGCCAATAGGAAGCTACGCTAGTGTTAGCTGGCCACGCCCACATCAAATAAGACACGCCTCTAACAATGAAATCTACATAAAAAGGTGGTGGTATATACTTTATTTTTACTTTCAGAATTCAGAATTAATAGTTTTCGCCAATCAGTTGTGTGATGAGTGTGATGAATTGTAATTTTTTGTATTCTTTTTAGTATAGTGTACTTTTATTCTGGATCTGATGTTAAAGAAATGTACGAGTAGTGTTTAGTGGACGCACCTATTGTAAAATATGAAATGAAAATAAAATAAAAATGGGAGATAACACAAAACTAAATCGCATAAACAATAATAATTTACTTAATACTCTTAAGGGTTTGAATAAACACAAATTAACTTAAATATAGTTTATTCTCTTAATTCATAAGGCATAACACATAAAGCATAACATTCGTAAAGAGTAACAAAACTAAACTCAACTGAGGAATGTCTCTTACTACCTGCAACCCTCTAGCTACCCCTAACGGTCAGCCCTTCTCTTACACCCTCAACAGGGTTGCCAAATATCAAACATTCCAATACATTTAAATTTACTACACTATAAATATTAATTTAAAAATTAATTTAATATATATATATTTCTTTGAATATTAGAAAAACATTGACTAGTTGTAATTAGAATTTGGAGGCCTTTAGCTACAAAACGTTTGGCTTGCAAATTGAATTTTTCCAGTCATGCTAACGAGCTAAAAATATTGGGAAATAGAAAAATGAAAAACGTTTTTATATTTAATTCTTGGGAAAAATATTTGTAATAAGTTTTACTTTAAGCTTAAAGGTAAAAGCTTTTTGAAGAGCAGAAGAAAAGGGTATACCTGGGTATAAAATAGATCTGTAAAATATATATATATATATATATATATATATATACTAGGGTGTAGGCAGAAGTAGGGATGAAGGATTTCATTTAGTGGGCAAGCCCTTTTGGTACTGTGGGAATATTGAGAAGAAGAGCTCTTGCGGAAAGAGGCTGCCCAATTAGGTCCGCTGCACACACAGACAGGGCAGGGCTCGAATGTGTACAGCCCTTTGTATACCCACCATACACACTAGAAGTACAGAGCCAAGGGGGATCCCTTCAAAGGGTTTTTCCACTCTGAATCTTTCTCTACACCACACTAAACATCCCTTACCAAAACTCTTTCAGCTGCTGGCTGGCTGTACGATGTTTTGCTCCTTTTGAAATTGCTCCCCCTTTCACTATTTTTCTTCTCTCTGTTCCCTCCATCCACCTCCACCTCCTGTCCCTTTCAACTCGACCAGGTTCTCTACGCTTCGCTTGTTACAACTTTGATTTAGAAGTAGCATTTAAATTTTGATACATTTCTTTGGAAAATGAGGGCAAAAAACTTGATGGTAATTTGAGTGTTTTCTCTTTCTATATTTTCCTCTATTCGACAGGAAATTGAACTAAAATTTTACTTTTAAAACTTTTCCACTTTTATAGAATCCCAGATCTTCTGGCAATGGTCTCTCGGGAAGATTGAGAAGTGATTCAGTAAGATCATTCTTCTGACTGCAGATTTAATCCGTCAAGGCCGTAGGGGCTATAAGGATAATTGTAGGCCTATTGACCGGCCACTGCAGGCTCAGAAAACATATGCATTGCATGGGCCTGGCAGCCTCTGTAGGTTCTGTCAGGAAGAGGAGGGCACTCTTCCACAAAGTGCCGCGCAGTCTCATTGGCCTCACCGCAGCCAGCGCAGATTGGCGACTGGGTAAGGCCACATTTGAAAAGATGGTAAAGCGTACTGCCTTACTAAATTAAAGTTTAAAAGTGGGGTTCCTGCCTCAGGGCACTAGGCCCTCTCTCTAGCCATACGAGCGTTCCCCCTCCTCTCAACCACAAATCATTATAGTGGTCTTCAACCTCTCTCTTCACTATAGCATTATAGTACACATCACAGTGCTCTTCGCTTGTTGCTCGAACAGGTTTTTTAAATTTCAAGGTTACAAACAATGTTGATTCGTGGCTAGCCTTGTCGCCCACTCTAACTAAAATTTATAGTTTTAATTTCTCCCTCAAGTATCGCCCACCTGCAGCATTTTATAGTGGGGGAAATCCGGTTGCTTGCTTCTATAAATTGGGAGGAAGAGTTTAGATGGAGAAATTGTTTCTCGTTTATCAGTCTACAAGACTTATTACAACAGTATAAAATAAAATATATATATTGGCTGCAGAACCTCCATTTTGAATAAGAGACTCTTTCTGGTCATACTGATACATATAAAATGACTTCTAAAATTGTTCTAAAAATTCTAGCCCTTTAATATTTTCCACATTTATCTGTTTTTATGAAATTTGATTTTCTTGAATGTCAACGTTTGATTTTCCCACCTTATCTTTTATTAACTGGTTGAATAAAGTACCCGGATGACAAAAAACAACTACACTGGCCCGGTCCAGTATCACTAAATTGCCAACACGTTATCTAAAGAATGGAAGAGAATCTATCTAGCTGATGACTACAACCTCTATTTAGGTTAGCCCGCATTGTTAAAGGGGAATACAATGTAAGGAAGGTTACCTTCTACTATAAAGCTCTATCCCTTAACCCAAGGCCTAGTAGAACTCCTAAAGTGATGTAACCAAAAGGAAAGTGGGAGTAAGGCCGCCATGATGAGACTGGACACAAAAGAGAAGTGAACGGACAGACCCCGGGACCCATTCTTTACTGAAGACTGCTCTGTTGCTGTTGTTGCCGTACTGGTTGAGGGTGAGGCCTGTTCTCTACTCCGTCCCTGGACCATCCTTTTCTTATAGTCTTGCAGCAGTAACGGCGGCCCTCGGCTCTTTCTATATACCAGCTTCCCTTTTACTGCGACCTTTTGTCCGCCCTTGAGTAACTACCCACTAATTAGTATCTAGCTGCTGGGCAGGCTTCCACAAATAAACCAATCTTTCTTCCTTTATTCAATATTCTGCCTATTTTGCTAATTACCAGCCCTTCTGTTTTCAGCTCAATTAAATTATTAATAATATAATTATACCAATTTATGTGGTTTTAAATGATATAATTACGTTCTGAAAATAATTATTCTAAGATTAAAATCTCTATTCCGATTATTAAATTGTGATAAAATCATTTTTTGAAAATTCACTTTCCTTTTTGCTTTACACATTTCTGCTGAAACGATCTGATTCAGTTTGAGAGGATATATTGGACACGTGCACTGGTAGACTGCTGGTAGGTTGGACACGTGTAGAGGCTTCTTAAAGTTTCTTTAGAACCCTACTCTAGCCAGCTCGTCCGAATTTTTTGTTGCCTTCAATCCCGCTACATTCAGGTACCCAGAAGTCAGGTACCCCTCTTCAAATTGCATAAAACTTTAACTAAGTGCACGAAAATATTCTCACTTCCGCACAGTTTTCTGCCATTACTCCGGGGAAGCACCAGCATTCAATTACACCAGTGATCTCTGCCCTGGAAAACCGTGGTCATAAACCCCAAGAGTCACAGATCTTCCTTCGTTCCAATACCTGTAAATAATCTCTAGGCGTATGCCTGTTTGTCTGTTCAGTCTGGGACCTTAGAAAAACAGTAAGTATGCTCTATATTATGCTGCTCACATTGCTGGCGCTGTAGGAGTATTCCTTGTTCTTAACAAAGCACTCAGGTAGACTCTATGGGTGCACCTTTTTTTTGGCCACTGAAACCGGAGCAGGCCATATGCACGACTGCATATCTTGTGCAGGAATTTCAAAAACTTTTTTGTGACCATTATTGCTTTTTATACTCTTCAATTTAGACCTGCATTAGTAGATAAACTGCACTACAGAAAATGGAAACAATTTTTTAACTGCACATTCCTGTTTCACAAAGACGTGATTGCTACGCCAATAATTTGTGAAAGAACCTACAATTTTAGAAAGTCTAAGAAAAAAAAAGACGGCCTTGGAATTTCTCTTTTACGGGAAGAGGTTAGATGGGTGTAACAAAGTATCTACTGAGAGAGGTATTGAAAGAATCAAGAGGGATTTCGTCTGTTAGGGTAATTTGTTTTCTTCTAAGCACCATTTGTCTGTGGCCTGCTTCTTCGACAGCCTCTATTTGTTACCGTAACGCTTTAAAGCACATACGATGCCTCGTTATTCTTGCACGCTTCTTGTTTTAATACCACCTACGCTCTATTGTTTAAAAGACTGTATTAAGAATTAAATCATATTTCTGTCAAGAGTAATTGCCTTCAATTATTCTAATATATATGTTTTTTGACTTTATTATATTAAATCTTTAGCTCCGTCTACTGAGAACTGAAAAGTGATTATGATCGTGGCTTAGGATGTAGAAGGATAAACTTGTTAACAAGTGAGGAACGAGAAAGGTTAAGTGAGTAGGATAGGAATGCAGGGAAAAATGGAGAGGAAAAACCTGCAGCTTGTGTGGAGAGTTAGAGAAGTATCTGTTTTATTCTTTTGTGCCTGTAGGGAATAGAAGGATCGTAGAAGGCTATGTCACGGCAGAGTGGATTAGGATGGTCTAGGATGGAAAAGAGTTTGAGCAGAAGATTTTGGATATAGGAGTGTACCAGGGTATAATGGACTCAGTCTCTGTGGAGTGTGTCAATTCTAGTGCGTCGTGGAGAGTCTGTTACTAAGTCTGAGAAATTTGTTCTGTGATGTCTGGAGTTTCTTGATGTTGCTACTACAAGTCAGGCTCTAGACGGAGCAGGTGTAGAGCAACATCGGCCTAATGACCACTTTCTAGAGGAGGAGTTTGTTGGTCACAGTAATTTTGGAGTCACGTGAGAGAAGAGGAGATAATAGTCGTGTAGTCCAGTTTGCCTGCGTTTACTTCGTCCTGAACGTGCGTAGTGAAAGTCAGTTTGTTGTCCAAAGTTAGCCCTTAGTGCTTAACGTGGGTAGACCATGGGATAAGAGTATTATTATGTCTGATATGTCGGTTAAAGGAGGGTCTGCGTTTGGTGAAGAGTATAGCGTTAGTCTTGTCGTGGTTAATTTTAATTTTCCATTTACTGCAGAATTACGTTAGTCTTTCTATTGCAAGAGTAAGTCTGTTGGTGATGGTGTCCATTCTCCAAGATGACGTGTATAAAGCCACTTCATCAGCATACAAGGCAAGGTTGACATGAGGAGGTTTAGGGAGAGGATTTAGGTAGGTGATGAACAGGTTAGGATCTAGGACTCCTATCCACGATATCCTAATTGGTAGATGGACATTAAGCCCCGCCCAAAAAAATGGGCGATTACTTTACTTTTATGTGTAATGTTAACATATGTTAATCTTGTTTTATAGTTCTGATTTAAACAAAAATTTAGTTCGAAACGTTGGCATAATGATTGATTTCTTCCAAAAACTGATTGGATATCCAAAGCCACATTGAACCAAAGTAGCCACCAAGAAGGAAGCAATAACTGCACCAGAAGTCTTTCTCAACAGACAACTAATAGCCCTAAGATGCTCCACAGTTTCAACCAAAGATCCTAAACCTAGCCTAAGTCACTAGCTATTACTCTAACCATAAGATGTATGGTTTTATCCAGCTGCGATATACTAAAATTCTACAGGAATGAATGGGCATGAGGTGTGTCCCTTAAATCAGTATGTCCAGCGGTGAGGTGAACCAATCAGGCATCTGTAAGAGAGAGAGGTCCATGATAGACTCCACAGTTGATCATAAACATCAGCAAGATTTTTCAAAATTTGGTGCCCTTTTCTTTTGGGAGAGCCAAACGAGTATGTCTCCTTCGAAACTGGGAATTCGTTTCTTAGTCCCTTATTCTGCTGAAGCATTTGATGACAGGGTAAGGAGGTTTTGCTCATTTTAAGGGTAATCTAGTTACCAAATCCAGTAAAATGCTACAGAGGAAATCTCCCTTCAAAGTAATCTAAGCAAATTATTCTGAACCAAGTGATGAATTAAGTATCCATAAATGCAATATCTCTTTGGTTATTACAGAAATATAATAAAATAAATATTCTCTTTGCACATATTATTAAAACGCTCCCAAGTACAAAGAAAGGTCTGCGAAAAATTAAATAAAATTCTCAGTGTAACTTAGTTCCAACATTCGGCCTTAGAAGTTTTAAATATTCTATGTACCTCGGGCTGCGGCAGTGAGAGAGAGTCTATGGTCTTGGAAGGTAAAGTAACCCGCAAGGAATGCTCTTCTTGAATTCACTCATTGGACTTTTAAATAAAGGTTACCTTAGGGGTGTGTTGCTGTGGCTTTTTGAGTGGCTCTCGTCATTGAGGCGTGAATCTTTAAAGGTAAGTTAGAAGTTTCTGGTACTTCCTTATGCTGAATAGATTACCTCCTGGGGTATGGGAGGGGTCTCAAACTGTTGTTTTCTTGCTGTTTTTTTTTTGATTCTGGAGAATGTTAGTTATCCGAGACTCTTGTGCTATTATCGAGACTTGATTTAATTAGCGATTTATGCTTAAAAAATGTTAATTTCTCAAGTAGTGAAGAATTTGCTTAGAGTTTAAAACTTTAAAGGCACTTAAAAGAAAATTATTATGATTTTTTATGGTCATTGGTTCCCGGAACTAATTCTTTTCTTCCTCCAGACAGTGTTCTCTCGTTACAGACAATGCTGTACATCACCTGACAACTATTACAGTGATAGCTAAAGAAGTTGGGGGTTGTAAAAACCGTAACATCGCTCGTAGATCGTTTTTTTTTAGAACCAAACTTTATGGGCTCTTCTCAATGTAAAATAAAGTAATCGCCTATAGGATGAAAAATTGATGCCAGTTTCTGTCATTATAAACTTTATTATGCCGAGCTTTCGACCTAGGGACTAGGTCATCTTCAGGGCTAATTTACAATATATACTGTTTTACATCATTAGAGGGTTTAGTGTGCTTCTGTCTTGTCTGTTCATGGATTGTCATGTCAGTCAGACATGACAGAAGCACACCAAACTCTCTAATGATGTAAAACAGTATAGGGCCCTGAAGATGACTCTAGTCCTTAGATCGATAGCTCGGCATAATAAAGTTTATAATGACTGAAACTGGCATTAATTTTTCATCCTATTGAAACTATGATTCAGTCACCATAAATAATGAACAGTAATTGCCTATTTTTTCAGGCGGGCTTTACGCCCGAACTGCCAATCAGGTGTCGTGGACGGTGGCGACTAGCAAACATACTTTACTGTAAATTTCTTTTATTAACCATTAAATAAAATCCAAGGCCTAAGACCGGGGAATCGAACCCAGTACCACAATACATATTAGCTTCGCAGTTCTCGCCTCTAACCGCTCGGCTACCGTGGCGCCTCACTTTCTCTGTGTACCCTAATCTGGTAAATGAGTTATTTTCCAAATAATAGCCATTGTTAAAAAAAAAAAAAAATTGTCGCCATTAGTCATTACCCTGATCTTGGTAAGAAACCGTGGCATGATTTTAAGTTCAATCCTGTTTTGGAAAACAGATGCCCCAAATATTCCAGGTAACTTTTTTCACCAAAAAAACTCACCCTATAGTTTAAGGTTTGTTCGGTCATCAAGAATGGGGCGCACATTTTGTTCACTTTCAGCCTTTATATGGAACAATAAGGCAGATCTCTTTTCTATCGGAATTATTAATTTTATAATTCTTTATTGTTTTCTACGGCTAATTGTTTCAACTTTTTGACTAATTATCATGAAAATAAGAAAATGCTGGAAAAGAGGAAAAAAGTAGAATTCGAGGATGGAGATCAGGCATCTCTGGAAGGTGCCATTTTCCTTTTTCTCCGAGAATACAGTACAAGGGAAGAGGGATTAGCTGAGTGGTCAGCGAACCCTGGATTTCAATAGACAAGTCTTGTCCATAACGATTCCTAGTTTGAAGAAAAATTGGTATTTAATAATCTGATTGGTAGGCGATATTTAGCCCTTTGCAAGGTTGTCTAAAAACGAGAGAACACTATCCAGAGGCTAGTAGTACACTGAACATAAGCTGCAACGAGCGCAGATGTTGACACGCCTTAAATAATAATAATAAAAATAAATAAATAAATAAAAAACTAGTTGTAAAATGATTAAGAGGGAAGGGATTAGCTATGTGGTTAGCATACTGGACTCCCATGCGGAGGTCCCGGGTTCGAATCCAGCTGCTGACCCTTAGATTTTCTCTTCCTAGGAGCTTCTTACAGCTCACTGTCCGGTGATGGACAGTGTTGTCTGTAACGAGAGAACACTGTCCGGAGGCCGGCAGTGCACTGAAAAAAACTCCGGGCGCCAATAACCATAGATGTTGACGCGCCTTAAATCATTAAAAAAAAAAAAAAAAAAAATGATTAAGTCGTACGAGTATTTATGCAAGTTTTTTTGTAAAATTTAGAAATGATAAAATTTAATTATATTTAAATTTTTCTATAAACATTGATTTAAATAGTACATGTTTTAAAATCTGTAAAACAGATAAATACTATTTGCGAACCGGTAAACGTTCTTATATTTTTAACGTTGTTATGGAATACAAGCCGCTTTCCCCTCTGTTAATATTACGAGGTAGATGGAACTGCAGAAATGCTATCTGAAAGCTGCAGCTCTAACAGGAAAACTGATGGAGCCCCCACGTAGGCTTGGCAAATGTGAAAATTATTCATGAGGCACGCCTCGGCAATACACAACGGCACGCAGAACTGCGACCATCCGTCCCAACCCTCCTCTCCTGTACGGGCCTTTGCTTCACACTTGAAGCTCTGTGTGGGGGCCGCGTGGCCATTCTGGAAGAACACACACCTACCCACCACGTTCTGTGTTGCTCCTGGTGAAGGCCAAAGATTCTAGTGGTGGATTAATGAAATATTCAAAAGTTTTCTGGTTTGAAAACTACTGGGATACCATCCTAACCCAGAGGAATATAAATAGTAGGGTGTTCTAGACAAACAGGGTTTTATTTTTATATATTTTTTTATTTTATATAGTCTTGACAACTTGGTAGACTGCAGTTGTTGTGTATATGAGTGGCGGATATCCGGGTATTGAGCACACTTCCATAGTATGCGGGAAGGTGTCAAACATAACTGTGCGCGCATAGTAATTCCACTTGCAGTCAGTGTTGTCGGTGTATTGATCAATATAGCAAGCAAGCTACTGCTTGGTCCTTGATCTACAATAGATGCAGTTGTCATAGGCAACCATGGCTATTATGATCTCGAACGTTGTTGAGTGGACTACTTCATCTCATATGATAAAAGATATGTTAAATACTCGAAATTTCGAATAAGTTTTTTTTATTCTTAATAACAGGACATTGTTTGAATTATTTTATTTAATATTTATATTTGTAAATATTGTATTAAGAATTTGCAAAAGAAATACAATAAATTTATTAAAAAACGTATTAATTTTTAATTCTTTAATATTCATCAATATTAATAAATATTGACTTTAACTTAAAAATTGGAAATAAATTCAGAAAACTATTTTAGAAACACTGGTCAGCCAGTTCTCTTTAAATCTAGAATTTAGATTGCACATTTATCCCATATTAATGTTTAATATGGGATAAATCTATATATTACACTGAAATGAAACTTTAAGGTAAGCCCAAGCAGGTTCTTCGCCCAGAAATGCCAAAGAAAAAGAAAGCTTCTGATGAATGTTGTATTACCAAAAAGCAAAATACTTTAAAAGAACATCGAACTCGGCGTTTTCGAAAAAACCTTTAAAAAAAAAAGGAGACAAATCTAATAAGTAAAACGGCTGCAGTGTCCTAAATTTAAAATGTTTTTTTTTTTTTTTTTACTTTATTTGTATATTTACAACTGCAACAATTGTTGCATCAAGTAAATTTGATCTTATTGGTTCAGTTCACTAGTAAAGTCATGGTTAGAGCAATCACCCACTGGTGAAACTCTTTCACAATGATTTAATCACAACAGATCTCTAGGCCACTTCCGCTTCAGTCGACGAGGAGGATTGTCTGGAAGGTGAGGAGAGGAGAGTTGTTGGACAAGAGGATTGAGGATGGAGAGCTAGGAGGCTGTGAATGTTGCGGTAGCGAGACTTTATTAGGTCAGTGACGAAAGGGATGTGAAGGTCAGTGTGTATGGTAAGGTTAGAAATGTAGTAAGGAGCATTCAGGATTTTCCGTAGGATTTTAGACTGTAGTGTCTGCAGGCGTTTGGAGTTAGAGGGTTTGGTTGAGCCCCACACTTCTGCTCCGTATGTCCATATGGGTCTTAACAGTGTCTTGTAAATTGTCAACTTGTGATTCAAGTCGAGTTTAGATCTGTGGTCAAGTAGTCTAGTAAGTAGCTTGTAGCGTCTGTTCACGTCTTGTCGTTTCAGTAGAGTATGTGGGGTTCCAGGTGAGTCTCCAGTCAATGTATAGTCCCTAAGTATCGTACTACGTCAGCTGGAGGAATCGTTACACCGTTCAGTTGAACTGGTGGACTCGCAGATTTTCGTAAAGCAAAAAAATAAAAATAAAATTTAAACTTCCTTTTACTTTTTTGTTTTTGAGCTATGCTGATCAATCAAAAAGCCAGAAATCCACAATCCACGGATCGAAAACATTTTATTGGACTCAAAACAGCTGTTTCCGGTTTAACAAGAACGCAATACTTTCCTTACTACAATGAGAAAGTTGAAAAAATTGAAAAATATATAAATATTGTAATATAAGCACTCCAAAAAAGTAAAAGTCATAATAAAAGTTTTATGTAGTGGAGCGGCGAGCAAGGCGGCGATGATAGCTGCTTCAAATCAAAGAGAGCGACGAGCAGCGAGCAAAGAGTCAGTCGCATGCACATAGTGACGAGTTTAGTCGCGTTCTCCTTTTGACAAAACAAGATGGAGGAACTATTTTTATATGAAAATTCTTCGTTGAAACTTTGGTATTTGCAGCAGCTTAGTAGTAGGAAATGCAGTGTACATGACATAAATAAGTTTAGAAATGAACTTGGTGAATTTCATCACTTGTACCATCAACTTCGGGAGCATCCTGGCAAGTTTCATGCGTATTTTCGAATGTCTTAACAACATTTGATTACATACTAGCCCAGTGTAACCCCATTAATCAAAATCAAATTTTATTGTTTTTGAATAATACAACTCACAACAAAAGCTAGGCACAATATAGAAAAATGAACTAAATACAAATCTGTGTAACCCCATTAATCCTAGCAGTTACTTTAAGGTTAGAAAAGAATAAATAAAA
Organism: Rhodnius prolixus; assembly: GCF_049639745.1. Taxonomy (NCBI): domain Eukaryota; kingdom Metazoa; phylum Arthropoda; class Insecta; order Hemiptera; family Reduviidae; genus Rhodnius; species Rhodnius prolixus. The sequence continues at coordinate 2,257,584 of NW_027411583.1, read as the reverse complement.
CAAAATAGAAATATATGCAGATAAAAAGAAATTAGTCAATTAAAAAAAAACAATAATTTTATTAAATCACTTTATTATTACTAATAATTATTAAATCAGTCGTAAATTAATGTTGTTCATCTGAAAAACTGGAGTAGTACGACGCTACAGAAGAAGGATTGGAGAACTCGTTCTGATCAGAAGTAGTAGGACGTGAAAATTCAATTTAATTTTGCCTAGTATTTAGATGAAAGTTAGCATTAAGGGATTGAGAACCAATTAAATGTAGCAAAAATTACCTGAATTCTCCATTAACTACTAATTGTTAATTAATTTTAACGATTAATTATTAATTGTTAAAAACTGTTGTAGCTTCGCAAATATTATGGTCCCAAAGAGGTTTCTTTAAACAAACTAAACCAATAAATGTAACAATATCCATAACCTGCGAGCAATAACCTTTACAAATTGAGCGCGATGAGAGCGAAGAAATCAAACATGTCATAACGCTTTGCTCCACTCTATAGATAGCTTTGCTCTATCTTCGCTTTGCTCGCCACTATGCGCGGTCCCATTTGTTTACTTGTGTTTGATTTCGCCGCTTTGCTCGCCGCTCCACTATGTTTCCAGCCTTACTCACCAGCTTAGTTAGTTATCCCCACTTCCCTCAATAAAATAATCATAAACATCCCATTATAAACCTTGTCAAACATGAAGTCTCTGCTACAACTTATTTTTCTTATAAATTATTGTACCAGGAAAGCTATTTAATGTTCTTTGGATATTATCTACTAATTCTTTGTTTACTAAGATAGAGAGAGGGGTGATGTTCCCTAAGGCGTAGCAGGCAAAGGGTGGCTTATTTTAACATCCTCAATACAGTTCAAATTAGCGCAGTGTTTATCAGTGTTCTTAGAACTGCGGAACACTTTTCAAGCAGTATTTTTCTTGCTAAACACTAACATTAAAAGAAAAGTAAATAAATATATCTACATATGTGTGGGAGTATTGATGAATATTTTAAAAAGGAAGTACATTAAGTTGCATTATTATATTTACAGGGAATCTATTAGTTTTTATCTTATTTCTATTATTATTTTAAAAGATTCATTAAAAACAAATCTTTATTTGTAATAAACTGATCGATGAAATTTTACACCAGCGTTACCCAACCTGTGGTACTCGAGTTGCTGGTTGATGGTACGCGAAAAATAATTAGTAATGGTGGACATAAAAAAATTAAGGCATAAAAATATCATAGAAACTATTTTTTTTATAATACATACAAATTATTTTAATTAATAATATTATACAGTGAATTTGTTAATATATACAGTAATAAGGTTAGACTGTCTCAAGATATACGAGAAAATATTATATAATAGCACATTTAACAGGATTAAAATTGTCTTTTATGCGAGTATTTTCCAAAACCCGAAAACACAAACGATAATTGGATTTCAAACCCCTTCTATAAAGAAAATTTAATAGAATTATCAAGTGACAGAACTTAAGCGATAACTATGAATCTGCTTAGAGACTGATTGTAATGAGTAACCTCTATACAAGCAACATTAAATTTAATTGGTACTTATAGGTAGTTGAATGCTTAAAAGAAATTAATTTAGAAGATTTGGGCACAAATATAATAATCCTAAAGAAGAACTTCGTAAATTAATTAATAATTTTGAAGAGAAAAATGTGTACGCAATTTTTAATTATTTAGAAAAATATTAAAACTAAGATCTTACAGTTTATAAAGTGAACATGAACTTGAACTCCTTTGTAACAGATACATTGTATCTCTATACGAATAAAGATAATAATAGTAAAATTACACACTCGGAATAATAAAGTTTACGAAATACCAATCACTTTTAACGAAGTGCTACAATTTAGCATGAAGTACTTACAAAGTGGTATGCAAACCAAAAAAAGGTTGGGAAACGCTGTTTTACACAATAAACAATTTGAAAACTTAAACTTTTAATAGGCTAAGTAAGGATACCTTAAAACTAAGGTTTCTAATTAGTTCCACAAACCTTAGTAATCCGTCGAAGTAAATTTAAAGTTATTTAGTGAATTTTATTTTTACCACTAATAAAACCATTCATATTCATAATTAGATATTAGTTATTAATCCACAAATACAACTTTGTTATTTATATAAAACAGTTAAGTTCATATTTTCTGATCACCTTTGTGCTTTACAATATTCTTAAATAGAAACACAAAAATATACAATAAAGACTTTCAAAATTTAAAATTAGAATCTTCTTAGTCCAAAGTTTGTATTCGATAAAATAGTTGTGTCTTTGTTTTGTTGTTTTCCTTTAACCAAGAGTTTATTAAAGTCAAAAACTTTTGTATTTATTTATTTATTTCATTCTAACCGGTTTTAAATGTATAGAAGCTGCTGCTATCTATCGGGCCGAGTACACGTGGCGAATAACCAGTTTTATTCTTAATTTTGTTTGAATAAATATTTACATATATTTAGTTAGAAAAACATTTTAAAAAGTTAAATACACTGAATTGAAAACAAATGAAATGGATTTGCAAGTATCTTGAACTCTTCTGAGATAATTATTAACGATTTTACAATCAACTGTAAGTAAATGATTTGTATTGATAATTCTAAATTTACGATAATGATAATCCCTTCGTAAAAGAGAAGTTCTGTCATCATGCCCAAAATTTGGTTTGCTCATTTTATTGGGGGCGTTTCCCAAGTGGCATTTCCGGTCAATCTAATTCCTTCAAATTTGAATTTTTGGTGATATATTTATTATTAATATTATAAAAATTGATAAGACAGTACATTACGCTGAAATGGTACATAAGAGGATAAGCCTGCTCCAACGTATCTTCCATAAGTGTCCTTAAATGAACCTTATTTCCCGAGAATAAGTTAAAAGTGTGAAAAATTGCAAAAGAAAAATCAATTTAGTAAAGAAAAATTATACTTTCGGTAGCCCAAAAATTTGTACCTAAACCAAAGATTTTGAACACTTTTATGATTGCTCTGCGACCACAAACAGACCAATGGACTTTTCTTCCTTACACACTAATTTGTGTAAACTCGAATTCAAAAATTAAGCATGATTACAATACAAAATTTCTCTTACATACATAAATAGAACCGTGGAATGGATTTGTTATAAAATTTGACTTTGAACAGAGTAGCATATGGCAACCATATTGAAACTTTAAATAAATAACATGAGATAATTTCTATCTTGTAACATTAGTCCTATTCCCATGACGTAACTATTCCCTTTCCTATTACGTCACTGTTTACTAGGTAAGTTTTCAAGTAAATATGTGGTGAATTACAAACATTTAAAGTAAAACCTATAATGACAAGTTCTTGTTAACATTAAAGTTAACTCACAGTGTTTTTGAAATTATCCAATCAAAATCCGTTTAAATAATATTTCATCTGAAATTTTGTCTTTATTTATTTGTCTTATTCCCATTAGCGAGTCAAATTCTAGTACAATTATCATGGAAAAGAGGTAATTGTTTTAATCTATTCACAATTTCCGTTAAAATTATCACCACTGCCGTTGATAATATGAAGATAAAAGATGGCTGCCTTCAACTGTTAAGAGAAGTGTTGGGTAGATAGAGTGAAGCGTTTTGGTGTTGTGATAGTTGAGCTAGTTTGTCTGTATGTTCGTATGTTTGGCCTGGGGTTGGTTGGTTAGTCTAGAATTCTTGGAACATTCCCCCCGCACATCCTACTCCTTATAATTAAAGACCCCAATACATGGAGAACCGCTACAGGTTAGTTTATTTCAATTACAAGAAATTGACGCTACCAATGCTTGAAATTGATCAGAAAAACTCCCCACTCTTTGTTTTACTATATTAAAGCGCTTCCGTTTCAAACTGTAACTTACATTTTTAAGGAAAACATATTATTTATATTAATAAAGTGAAAAGTGAGGTTTAATTATGTGGCCATATCATTCATTTTTTTTTTTTTTTAATTGGGCTGTTTATTTTGCAACTATGTGCAATCAGATAAATGTGAAAATTAGGCAATACTCTTTATCATTTTTTCACACAAGATCACCTTTAATACGAGGGTCGTTTGAAAAGTCCGTGCAAAGTCAGAGAGATAGCACCACTGGCACGTATCGAGGTTATGTTTAGTTAGTAGCATCTCTTGGAAGAACACACACCAAGTTTCAGCCAGATCGGTCTATTTCTTTGTGTTTGGCATTCGTTTGAATCGAGGAAGTCGAGTGATTTTCAAATCGTGTGAAGTGTTGCAAGGACGGTTTGCAGCTGTTCCAGAAGAATCCGCAGGACTTTAAGCGTCGTTTCGTCACTGTGGATGAAACATGGATACATCACTACAGTCCGGAGACCAAAGAACAATCTAAACAATGGGTTACCAAGGGGGAATCTGCGCCAAAAAAGGCGAAGACCGTTCCTTCGGCCGGAAAGATTATGGCGACTGTCTTTTGGGATTCGCAAGGAATAATCCTCATCGACTATCTGGAAAAGGGTAAAACTATTACAGGTGCATATTATTCATCGTTATTGGACCGTTTGAAAACCGAGCTGCAAGAAAAACGCCCACGATTGGCCCACAAAAGAGTCCTTTTCCAACACGACAACGCACCAGCTCACACCTCAGCAGTTGTGGTCGCAAAATTAATAGAAATAGGGTTCCAACTCGTTTCACATCCCCCCCCCTATTCTCCAGACTTGGCTCCCTCGGACTACTATTTGTTCCCCAATATGAAGAAATGGCTGGCGGGAAAAAGATTTTATTCAAACGAGGAGGTGATTGCAGAAACGAATGGCTATTTTTCAGACTTGGACAAATCCTATTATTCGGAAGGGATCAACAAACTAGAGCAGCGTTGGACGAAGTGTATAAGTCTAAAAGGAGACTATGTTGAAAAATAAAAAAGGTTTACCCCAAAAAATTAAGTAGTTTTTATTTTTGCACGGACTTTTCAAACCACCCTCGTACAGTTCAAATTGAAATAAATATTTTTTTTTGTTTTTGACCAACTACCAAACGTGCAGTTTCATTTTGGTTTTCTTTTTCTAGTAAGCTGAACGTGTGGTTCTTCATTTCTATCATTATTAACCAATCTTGTAAAGGATGTTACAGGTTAGATTTTACAGGAAGTAAAAATAAGTTTTTAAGATTTTAGATTTTGAAAGTTTGGTCCAGGTTTAAGATTGCTGATACTTAGCAGTTGCTATAGATTGCATTTATTTATTTATTTATTTTGTATTTCGTGCAAACAGTTTGGGGCTAAATGGACTTTACTTGGAATTCCCCAAGGTTCCATCCTAGGTCCTATCCTGTTCATCACCTACGTAAATCCTCTCCCCAAACCTCCTCATGTCAACCTTGCCTTGTAAGCTGATGACGTACGTGGCTTTATCGACGTCATCTTGGAGAATGGTCACCATCACCAACTGATTTACCCTTGCAATAGACAGGCTAACGCTATACTGTTTACCAAACTTCCTTTAATCGACATAATCAGACATAATAACACTCTCATTCCGTGGACTATCCACGTTAAGTACTTAGGGCTAACTTTAGACAACAAACTGACTTTCACTGCACACGTTCAGGACAAAGTAAACGCAGGCAAACTGGACTAGTAAGACTATTATTTCCTCTTCTCTCACGTGACTCCAAAATTACTGTGACCAACAAACTCCTCCTCTACAAAGCGGTCATTAGGCCGATATTACTCTACGCCTGCTCCGCCTGGAGCCTGGACTTGTAGTAGGCAACATCAAGAAACTCCAAGACAACGCTAGAACAAATTTCTGAGACTCGCAACAGACTCTCCACGACGCACTAGAATTGACACACCCACAGAGACTGCGTCCATTATCCCCCGGTACACTCATACATCCAAAATCGTCTGCTCAAACTCCTTTCCATCCTAGAATGACATCCTAATCCACTCTGTCGCTGTCATAGCCTCCTACAGATCTTTCTACTCCCAACAAGGCACAAAAGAAACAAACATATCCTACTCTAACTCTCTACACTAGCTGCAGGTTTTTTCCTCTCCTTTTTTCCCAGCATTCCTAACCTCTACTCACTTAACCTTTCTCGTTCCTCACTTGTCATGAAGGTTAAAATGTATATTACACTTCATTATTTTTATTTTATGTATATATTTATTGAAATAAATATTTATTCATTCATTCATTGGACTTTACTTATTAAAACTGTCCGGTAGGACAGTTGTATAAGGGTTGATCGTCAAAAACTGCACGAAATAGCGTAACGTTAAAAAACACCCAACTTTGACATTTTTTTTCTCTTTTACTATAAAAGATAAAATTCCCAAATTTTCTTTAAAATAAAGGGCAAACCCTCCTTTATTAGTTAAATATGAAGCGTAATTTAACAAATAATTAATTAGGTTAGTGCTGTCAAATTGTAGGTCGTTGAATGGTTTATGCACCTATTTTTGTCTTCAATTTTTCCTTGTTTCAAAATGTGACCGTGCTTGCATTTAATGTCACTGAACATTTTTTGCTTGAACTGCAGTTTCCTAGCGTTAAGTGATGATTTAGCCACAAAAATAGAAAAAGTATTTTGTTTTATAAAAAGTATAATCTTTTTTTATTTCATCGTACTAGGTAATAATACTAAGTATTCATTCTAATCTTAGATCAATGACTCTGCTAAAGGGAACATTATGAACGACCAAGCTATTCAAGGACACTCATATGTCTATAGATAACCAATCGAAATCGATTGGTGAAATCGATTCATTAAATCGTACCAGCATTTCCGGTAGCCTTATTATGAAGTTCCCATTTCGCAATTTTAAATTTAAACTATCTATAATTTCTCAGTTTAAATTATGGCGAATAATTAAACACATACTAATAATAAAGGACTGGTGATAAGACAAGTAAAAAACTCGAAAATTTTTACTAATACAGAAGATATCTGTGTAAGAAGAATATCAGCCCCACAGCCGGAAGGTTGCGCAACGCTACATCCTCTCTGCATAGAGGTAGTGGGGATATTATGAGTAATAAGACAAAAAAATTAAAAAAAAGCATGCAACAACCCAACTGGCATGCACCGACTTGTTGGTTTCAGTTGATAGTTCATTATACTGAAACCAAACGAGCAAGTTCAGACCTGAAAGGTTGTTAGCTGTTGGTTGGTAACACGTGCATGTACGGCTTGTTTATTTTACACACAAGTCGGTGCAGGTTCCCTTTTTTCCTTCTTAGAAACAGAATCAGCAGTCTTGGAGATAAAACTTGTTTATTCCCCCTACATCCGTTTGTAACCGTGGCAATGGGATGCAAAATATATTACTAAGAGTATAATTTTAATGTAGCTCTCCAAATTATACGAGCTTTTCCATAATTCATTAAAATTTTATTAAATTGTTTTTAATTGTATTTTCGTAAAAATTCCACAGCCTCTTAAATTGAACTATTCAGAGAAATTTAATTTTAGCTGGAACTTTTTTGCAGTGTTATTTAAGCGATATAAATTTAACTTTATAATATATTTGCTTTTTAATTCAACCTTATTTTACTGTTTCCTTTTCTAACTGAGAGCTGGTTTCACACGCGAAGAACAATTTGTAAAAATCCTCTTCCTGTACTCAAGAGGAAACTGATATCCTGATCTATTAATTACTTGAAAATGACTTCCCAAAAATATTGGCGAAATCCTTGGACTTGTAACTTGCTTGAGGCTCAGCGATCACAGCTTAACATCCGTCTCCCTTCTCTTCCCGACAACTACCAACTCTTTCTTCATTTTGCGATGATTTCATCAAGCTAGGCTTGCCTCTCAGCCTTTTTAGGAGCTGCTCATGTCTTAGGAACTTCAAATCTTCTTCCTTCCTAGACATTTCTCAAGCATTTGATCGGGTATGGCATCCGGGTCTTCTGTGGAAACTTAAGGGCATCCTTCCTTCAACCTACTACCTCATCTTAAAATCATACCTTGCTGATCGATATTTCATGGTTGTAGAAGGCACTTCTTTTTCTCCTATATATCCTATTCTTGCCGGTGTCCCACAAGGGAGTATTCTCGCACCCCTCCTCTATACAATTTACACTGCTGACCTTCCACTGCATCCAAATACTGCTACCTTTACATTCGCTGACGACACGGCCATTTTATCGTCTGACAATGATCCTGTCATGGCAACTCGCCATCTTCAATCCCATATTAATATCCTAGAACCCTGGCTACGAAAGTGGAGAATTAAGGTAAATCAACAAAAATCCAAACATATAGTCTTCACACTAAACCGGAAAACCCTTCCTTCCATATATTTCAACCATATTGCTCTTCCTACCGTTACAAAAGTACGTTACCTTGGACTTCACCTCGACAAACGACTAACCTGGAATCCTCATACTCGACTAAAACGAACTGAGTTAAATAACAGATATAAACTATTAAAAAAATTACTAGACAAACGTTCAAAACTGACGCTACGTAACAAAAGACAGCTGTACCACACATTACTAGCCCCTATATGGACATATGGAATAGAACTGTACGGGACAGCCAAACACTCGAACATTCATCGTATCCAATCCCTTCAATCCAAAATCCTTCGTACCCTTGTCAATGCTCCTTTCTACGTCTCTAACCATACTATCCACAATGACCTTAAAATCCCCTTCGTCTCTGTCCTCGCCAAATCCCGTTACATAAAATTCCATTCCCAACTATCCTCTCACATGAATCCTTTAGTCCAAGCCCTCTCAACCTCCACCCTCCCAACTAATCCTCCACGACGGTTGAGGCGTCGGTGGCCTCGCGACCATCTGCGAATGTACCGTCGGCTATCTAGTGAGACAGTCGTGATTCTCCTGCTATTATGGCATATTACGACTGCTATCGCTGGATGGCCGTCGTTCATGTCAGACATGTCAATGTGTGCTTGTTGGCCTAGCCTATCAGCACACTATTATCGACCATCTGTTTTGCTTGTTGCATTTATTTCTGTGCAGTGGTAAAAATCTAAATAAAGGTTAAAAAAAAAATCTTCACGGTTCGCCCAAACGTATCTTTCAACGTCCGTTTTTTCCGTTAGTCTGTAGCTAACTTTTGTTCTTAGTGGTCCAAAAGTTGCCCTTAATTTCTTTCTTTCAACGCTGCACATCCTTCTGATTCAAAGTTAATCTCAGAGATTTTTTTATTTCCGGCAATGAAGTCCCAGCATTTGTTAAGATCTACGTATTAATTTAATATTAGTTAAAACGTAAGCATTCAAAAGGGAAACAATCCTGCTTTACTGGAGCGTTGGTTTTTCCTACCCTTATACGAATTTTCTTCTTTTTCAATGGCGCTTCAACTAATGTAGAGTCTTAGCCTCCTCAAGACGTGCCCGCCAGTTGTCTCTTTCCTGCGCAGCTGCCCTCTAATTTCAGAATCTTAACATACATGCAGCATCCTTTGCCACACTATCTTCCCAGCTCTGCTTTGGTTCTGCCTACCCTCCTGGATCCTTGCATGCTTCCTTCCAGCACCTTCTTTGAAATTTCATCTTCACTCATCCGAGCTACATGTCCTGAATTCTACAATCTACTTGAAAGAACGGTAAATGCATGTCGTAGAGCTGATACAAAGATAATAATGGGTGATAGGGAAGGGATTAGCTATGCGGTTAGCGTATTGGACTCCCACGCGGAGGTCCCGGGTTCTAATTCAGCTGCTGACCCTTAGATTTTCTCTTTTTAGGAGCTTCTTACAGCTCCGGTGATGGACAGTGTTGTCTGTAACGGGAGAACACTGTCCGGTGGTCGGCAGTGCACTGAAAAAAGCTCCGGGCGCCAATAACCTTAGATGTTGACGCGCCTTAAGCCTTAAATCATTAAAAATAAATAAATAAATAATGGGTGATTTGTACTCCAAAATTTGGCAATGAAATTTTATTCTTCCCCACTTCTATTGACCCCCTTTCTAGGAGCTACATACAGCTTAATGTCCGGTGATGGACAGTATTACCAAGAGAACACTGTCCGGAGGTCGGCACTGAAAAAAGCTCCGGGCGCCAATAACCTTAGATGTTGACGCGCCTTAAATCATTAAAAATAAATAAATAAATAATGGGTGATTTGTACTCCAAAATTTGGCAATGAAATTTTATTCTTCCCCACTTCTATTGACCCGCATAGCCTTCATACTGAAACGAATTTTCTTAGTCTGTTTTCAAATTCTGGACGCTCAGTCGCCCCAATTTGAAGCCTCACTATCGCTTTGAAGGCTCCAGATATCAGGCTTCTTCTTAGTCCTTTGTTCCCTTTAAGTCAGCTAGCATATCATCATTTCATTAAATTTTACCTATCATCAGGTTGTAGCCAGTTCATGAGACTTGAGAAACTGTACATAAAATGTAGATAAATCTTTCCGATTAATAAGAATTTGAGAGAGACGGTTGCTTCCAGCATTTATTATAATTTTTCTTTTCTAGATATGTATATTTATTATTCGCTCAATAATTCCACTTAGAAAAATATATATTTCCAAAAAATAAAAGTAGTGAAATAAGTAATGTCTAAAAATAAAAAAAATAAAAGAATGGATAAACTGAGTATGCCCGACCATTTAGAATGAAGATTGACGAGGGTCATAATATGAAGGAAGGGGGTTTGGGAAAACGGGTATGAGGTTAATGTCACAGACGGAGGTGTCGCCAGGAATGACAATAGTTGCGGTGAAGATGATAGCGGTAGGGAATAAAGGAAGATGGTGGATGGAGGAGAGAGGGGGCCAAAGGAAGTTGAGTTTCGGCAGGAGGGGAAAAGTACGCGTTACCAACCTAAGTGCGGGGTTGGAATTATGGTAATAAGGATCGGGAAACGACTACACTGGTAATACCTTTCTAAGACGGGACTGAAGTTCTTGTTCGCTAAGCACTACAAAGATTTATTATTATTTTATTACTTTTTTGTTTTTTTTTTGTTTAAAGTAGAATAATAATTCATAAATCAGACAGAACTGATTAGAAGTGCCATAATTTTCTAGTGAATAATCAGCTCGAACTAAACTTCTTAATCGAAGTCGCAATCCTGGACAGAAATTAGTTCTTAAAAGAATGTTTCAACCAGTGCTCGAACATTCATTTCTTCTTGTTGTAAGTAAAAAAGTAAAGTAATGCCTATTTTTTCAGGCGGGGCTTTACGTCCAACTACCAATTAGGTGTCCTGGACGGAGGCGACTAGCAAACATACTTTACTGTAAATTTCTTTTATTAACCATTAAATAAAATCTAAGGCCTAAAACCAGGGAATCGAACCCAGTACCACAATTCATATTAGCTTCAGGTCTCGCCTGTAACCGCTCGGCTCCAGAAAAGAAACCATCCTAGGAGGTCAGCGTTGTGTTTAGATGATCGCGTGGCCACCGGATTTGAAGGAAGTGTTGTAGAAGACATGTTGTGGGATCAGAGGGTTGTAATGATTGTGTAGATTTGAGTGGAGTTTTGTGTATCGAGATTGGGCTATTTCAGAGACGAGAGGAATATTTAGATCAGAGTGTATTGTACTTAGAATTTTAGACGGTTCGAAGTCGGTTGATGTTCGATTTTTTGGCACTTCCGTAGAGTTGTATTCCGTACGTCCATATTAGGGCAAGTAGAGCGGTATATAGTGATCGTTTGTTCGTCAGGGTCAGTTTTAATCGTTTGTCGAGTAGCCTTTTCAACATTTTATACCTCAGATTGAGGTCAGTTCGTTTGAGTCTCGTGTAGTGGTTCCACGTTAGTCGTTTGTCAAAAATTAGAATTCAAGCTAAATTTTACTTGCACTATTATTACTTTAAAAATTTTGACAAAAGTATTTTTAATAATTTTAAAACTTCTTTCTAATTCGGTAACTTCTTTTATAGAAAATATAATGTTACAAATTACTAAGGCATTATTACAAAATATTATCATTTATTTTTATTATTATCATTTTTGAAGAATTTTTTTCGTGTAGAACTGTTTAGATTCCTGCAGACCTCAGATTGGATCCCTGCAGACCTCAGATTGGATCCCTGCAAACCTCATCGCTAGCTTCTCCATTCCGTGCACAATCTTCTTGTAATTAAGAATTGAAAGAAAAAAATTTCCTGTCAGCCTTGTTCTTCTTCTATTTCTTTTGCTTGTCTTTCTTTTCTCTTCTTCTTCAGATCCTCCTCTCCTTCCAATTGAATGGTCGTTCAAGATGGTGTAAACATCTGTGACAGGATTTCCACTTTCTTGTTTTCATTTCAAACTGTTCCTCTATTGTTCCTCACTAGAATCCCTAGATCGGAAGCATCTTCTTCTTCTTCTTCGTCTTCTTCTTCTTCTTCTTCTTCTTCTTCTTCAGCAGCACTTGAAGTAGATTGAGCTGTTTGCGCTTTATAATCGAAAACAGAGACGAGAAAATTAAGCACATCGCAGTACATATATGGGGGTTTTCTTTTATTTCCAGATTCCCTAACTGTTTAGATCCAAGTAGTTCTTTTTCTACCAATCACATAGATAATGCTGGTGTTTTTGTAACATCTTTGTGTCTACTAATGATGTTACTCTTAACATGTTCCGAATCATCAGCTTGCATCTTCAAAACCGTCTAGCAAATCCATGAAAGCTGGAAGCATCCAAAGTCTCAACTTAAGATATTAAACGGCTTATAAAACATCACTTCTATAGCATAGAATGAGATAGAATATAATTACAATTAATAAAACAAATTTTAATTAAAAGCTCCACTAATAATACTGAAAACAAGATACATTTCTGCAAGCAAAATAAACAGTACTCTACCTTATATAAATTAGATTTATACTCATACACTATTATAAGGCAGTAAAAATAATTACTTAGCCTTACAAATAAAGTATATGTAAATACTCATGATTTATGTGTATTTGTATTAATTAAAGAAATTTATTATTTATTTTGGAGAGTCAACACTGAACTCCGACTTCTGTCTTGACACTATAGTTTAGTTTATAGCTGGCCTTTAAAACATTCTGCAGTTATAATCCTGTTTCTAGGCTCTAGTACGAGGGTCGTTTGAAAAGTCCGTGCAAAAATAAAAACTACTTAATTTTTTGGGGTAAACCTTTTTTATTTTTCAACATAGTCTCCTTTTAGGCTTATACACTTCGTCCAACGCTGCTCTAGTTTGTTGAACCCTTCCGAATAATAGGATTTGTCCAAGTCTGAAAAATAGCCATTCGTTTCTGCAATCACCTCCTCGTTTGAATAAAATCTTTTTCCCGCCAGCCATTTCTTCATATTGGGGAACAAATAGTAGTCCGAGGGAGCCAAGTCTGGAGAATAGGAGGGATGTGAAACGAGTTGGAACCCTATTTCCATTAATTTTGCGACCACAACTGCTGAGGTGTGAGCTGGTGCGTTGTCGTGATGGAAAAGGACTTTTTTGTGGGCCAATCGTGGGCGTTTTTCTTGCAGCTCGGTTTTCAAACGGTCCAATAACGATGAATAATATGCACCTGTAATAGTTTTACCCTTTTCCAGATAGTCGATGAGGATTATTCCTTGCGAATCCCAAAAGACAGTCGCCATAATCTTTCCGGCCGAAGGAACGGTCTTCGCCTTTTTTGGCGCAGATTCCCCCTTGGTAACCCATTGTTTAGATTGTTCTTTGGTCTCAGCAGTGTAGTGATGTATCCATGTTTCATCCACAGTGACGAAACGACGCTTAAAGTCCTGCGGATTCTTCTGGAACTGCAAACCGTCCATGCAACACTTCACACGATTTCGTTTTTGGTCAAGCGTGAACAATCGCGGCACCCATCTTGCGGATAGCTTTGTCATGTCCAAATGTTGATGCAAAATATTATGTACCCGTTCATTCGAGATGCCCACAGCACTAGCAATCTCACGCACCTTCACTCTTCTGTCATCCATCACCATATCATGGATTTTATCAATGATTTCTGGAGTAGTAACCTCAACAGGGCGTCCAGAACGTTCAGCGTCACTTGTGCCTATATGGCCACTCCGAAAATTTTGAAACCACTTATAAACTGTTCTAATCGAAGGTGCAGAGTCACCATAATGTTTATCAAGCTTCTCTTTAGTCTCCTGAGGCGTTTTGCCTTTCATAAAGTAGTGTTTAATCAACACACGAAATTCTTTTTCGTCCATTTTTTGAAAATCACTCGACTTCCTCGATTCAAACGAATGCCAAACACAAAGAAATAGACCGATCTGGCTGAAACTTGGTGTGTGTTCTTCCAAGAGATCCATCTTATTTATTATTATACAGTCGAACCTCTCAATAACGGACACTGGCGGGGGAAAGCGAAGTGGCCGCTGTTTGGAGGTGGTCGTTAGAAGGAGTGTAGGCAAGTTTCATAATGAAAAAAATATGGGGTTTTTTCCAAACATCTATTTAAAAATTGTTTATTATTATTAGATTTAAAAACGTAATAATTGCATAATTATTTAGCTATATGATATGCATCAAATTTTTGCTTAATTATCAAAAAAATTTATTAAAAAAATACATATTATTGACTTAATTAATAATTTTTATAATAATCATCACATTTATTCCTAACAATAATAATTTATGGTAAAATTATCATCATACTATCATCTATTATTAGAAAAATAGGACAAATCTTTCGGTAAGTTGACGATGGCTCGATTTGGTTTTTGCAAAAATCTTCCAACACATTTATTTCTCTTCTAGAGTTAACCACTTTCGTTTGAGAGACATATTATAGGAAAAAATAATATTGTTCGTCCAAAGTAATATTGAAAAATGATTAAAATGGTACAAGATGTTTGAGCTTATTTGGTTTCTCCTGTGTTTTGTGTTTAACGGTTTTTGTTGTTTAAAGAAATTTCCCAATATTTATTGTATTTACTCTTTTATTGTAATTAGTCTATTGTATCTGTCCAATTGTAATTACCAAAATTCCCGTGTAAGTCCCGCTAGATCTGTCCTGTTCTCCAGTTCTGGCTCTTAGTTTCTGTAACTCAACCAACCCCGCATAGCCACGTAAGTTTCAATAATTATAAAGAATTTATTGTATTTTACTGTTTATTTTTATATTACTAATTTTTACTGTTTTTTCTATGTTACTGACTCTGTAAATTGTTTTGTATTTGTAATATCCAGGCCCTGAAGAGGACAATATATTTGTCGAAACGTTGGCAAAAAGACGAGTTGTTTTATTTGACCGATTCCTCGCAAATCATCCATCCTAAGTTTAACAATTTGTGGTCACGAAAACTATATATTCATTATAGGAAAATTTAGGAAAAACCAGAGAAAAAGAAAAACTTGAGAGGGGATAATTACTTTTTTATCACCGCGTCAAACGAACTTTTTTAAGAATAAGGTGGGTCGTTGGTGGGAGGTGAAACATTTAATCTGTTCCCCAAAATCAATGTCCGCGGTCGCTATGTAGAGTGTCCGTTAGACGGGAGGTTCTTTTATATATAAAGTGTATAGGGGTAAAACAGGGAAATCCAAAAACTGAACATAAATGGAGGTGGTCGCTAGTGAGAGTGTCCTTTATACGTTCGACTGTAATTATTTCTTAACTATTATGTATTGTTATGACTAAGGAACGGATTTTTATGTATTTAAAAATGCCAAATATTTAACTAAAATATGCATTTATTTTCGTCAATTATGTGGAAAATATGTGATTTTCTTAAAATATTTTCTGGAATATTTAAGTAAAATGGACTTTTTTTTTTATGAAAATGGATTTTTTTTGGGGGGGGGGCAAGTTATAATTATTTATAGAAGAAAAGAACATTTTTACAATTTATAATAATTTATTAGGAACAAAGTAATTTGTTTTTACAAGTTATAATGATTTATACAACTAAGAACATTTTTACTATTCATAAAAAGATGTGTTAAATTTTCAATTTTGAAAACTTCACTCTTCGAAATTGTTTGCAACCACATGAAATTTCAAATGTTGGAACGTAAAGTGACGACGATCTGGGCGTAAGATGGACTTGTAACGACTAAAAGATCGTTCAACATCTACAGATGTTATAGGTGCCTTGCTGAAAGAAGTTATCTCGTTGGTTGTAAAGGGTACACGATGTTCTGAGGTGACTTCTGTTCCACTGATAATATCAGAAATCTGGCAGATGGTCCCCCACCCTTTGTTCTTGCTCAGTACTTCTACCAGTTTTGATCTGATCAGATCTCCCTTACTCCCAGGTATTCCTTCCACCTTTTCGATGACTTTTTTTAACGTTGGACACGTTTTCTGTCAGTCGAACATTTTGGGACTCAATTTGGGTAATGGCTTGTGCAAGAAATACGCAATTGTCAGAAATGAATGCAAGGTCGTTCCTTAAATTAGGTTTCTCGAACAATGACTTGGCTGTATTTATCGCTACTGCTTCGTCTTCGAGATGTGAAAGGACATTCTTGATTTTATTGTAGTTTTCATAGTAATACTGAGCTGCTTCCAGCCAAGTACCCCATCTTGTCAATATTGGTTCTGGTGGAAGGCACAAGTCTGGATAGAGATCTTTTAGCATTTTAATGCGACTTGGTGCTTTTAAAAACACTTTTTTAACCACTGTGATTCACAGTCTGTGGTTCACAGTTCCTGTCAACCACTTCCCAATTATGAAAATATGCCCAAAATGAAAAATATGTACATATTTTGATTAAATATGTAGAAATATTTATTTATTTTAATCAAATATGTATAAATATGCGATAACATCCAAATATTTGAAATAAAAGTAGGCTCAAACGGCTTAAAGAGGGTCAGTATGAATACTTCTAGTTGAAAAACGTCTGTAAATTATCTAGAAAAAAATATGTAAATACATATGAATCCGTTCCCTAGTTATGACATTCTTTTAAATACATAATATCGTGTATTAGAAATCAATAAAAAGATTAAAAAAGGCAAAATATATTTAAACATTTAGATTAATACCCATAACAACGAACGTAATGAACACAATAATCGTATCTAAATATAACACCAATTGAATATAAATATCCGAAACATAAAATGTTAAAACACAAAAATAATTTATTGTTAAACGGTTTTAACTAACAATAAATATTTGTAAAATAATTAAATAATTTCAATGAAAAAGCAAAAAACATAAAATGATCACAATTGCTTTTAAATATTTGCTCAAATTGAATAAAAACAATGTTTGGGACAAAAAATAAAATTGATTTCTTGTTTTTTCAAGAATTTGTTTGGTTATTAAGTTCAAAGAATTGAGCACATTTCAAAACTAAATTGGTTTTAAGGCACAATTAGGTTTCATTTAAATCGGAGCACCGTTTTATTTCTGTCTGAAGTTCAAATTATCATATCGATGTTATTTATAGCCACTGAGGTAAATCGATGTTGAAAAACAATTTTCTTTTCTTTCGTCGCTTTTCTCCGAAAACCAAAGAATTCTTTTTGGCCCAGCCAGAGATCGCACCGCAAAGCCAAGCTAGTGTGATCTGTCGCAATCCTAGAGAGGGTTTTTGTTTTTCATTAAACCTTTAGAAAACTTATTAAATGCGGAAGATTTTATGAGATTTAACAACTAAATTATTGGTAAAAGAGACTTTTTTTTTGTTTGTTTTAATTCCATCAAAAGATATCTAATATTATTATTATTTTATGTTTTAAGGCGCGTCAACATCTGAGGTTATTGGCGCCCTGAGCTTTTTTTCCAATGGCACTGCCGGCCTCCGGACAGTATTCTCTCGTTACAGACAACAAAGTGAGCTGTAAGAAGCTCCTAGAAAGAGAAAATCTAAGTACCAGCAGCTGGATTCGAAACCGGGACCTCCGCGTTGGAATCCAATACGCTAACTACTAAGCTAATCTCTTCCGTACTCTAATATTATTATAATTATTTGTTTATTTTTTTTGAAGTTTTAATAACGAAATATTTTGTAACAGAAAAAGCGATGGGCGAAAGAACTAAACTTTTTAAGTTTTTTGTTTGTATTGTAGATTGTACAAGACGGGCGGTTCCACCAAAAAAAGGGGAAGGAACGCAGGCAATCCTGATGCCCATTGTTCCCCGCCCACCCCTCATCTCATGAGAGATACCGGGGTTTAAAAACAAATCCGGCTAAAAATTACCAGATGCTAATATAATAACCTAACAAAGTAGCAACAGGACACTAGGGCGCTTCACGACTCAATCGCCCAGTGCACTGAATAAACCTAGAAAGTTCATTAAGATTACCAGATGCTACAATCTCCGGTAGGGAGACATTTGACCTTCCGAAGACGAGGAATCTAGTTTTAGAATAAACTGGGCACACCTCAACAAAGTGCCTCACAGTTTCATCGGACTCACCACAGCCAGCACTATTTGGCGACTGGATTAGGCCACATTTAAAAAGAAGATATGCTAAATTCGCATGTCCACTCAACACCTGAACCAACTGGCGGATCCGGGACCTGCTAAAACCAACCATATCCGTTCTTGACAGGCCAAGGATTTCCTTAGCCTGGCGGCAGTCAGTTCGGGTTCTCCACCGTTTCCGATGTTCTTTCAAAATCCACTGTTCCACCTCTGTTCTACAACGTCGATAGGATACAGGGATAATGGGCTGAGGAGTCATTGTTATCAACGCAGCTCCTTCCTTTGCTGTTTCATCAGCAAGTTCGTTACCCGGAATCCCAGAATGACCAGGAGACCAAGCAACCGAAACAGTATTCAAAGCTCCTAACAAATTGAGAGCAGCATGACAAGAATTGACCGAAATTTGGTTCCTACTAGGAGAGGCCAGAGCTTTAATGAGCTGTAAGAAGCTCCTAGAAAGAGAAAATCTAAGTGCCAGCAGCCGGATTCGAAACCGGGACCTCCGCGTGGGAATCCAATACGCTAACTGCAAAGCTAATCTCTTCCGTACTCTAATATTATTATAATTATTTATTTATTTTTTTTGAAGTTTTAATAACGAAATATTTTGGAACAGAAAAAGCGATGGGCGAAAGAACTAAATTTTTTAAGTTTTTTATTTGTATTAATATAAGTAATAATTACTAGGAATAATTTTCTGTATTTGTTATCGGTACAGGAAATGTATTTGTATATAAATGGGTTATCGCAGCGTGTTAAATGCATTGCCTAGTTATTTTATAAAATTCTACAAATTGTCTATAACGTTTATTCGATTAAAATGAAAAAATAAAGGTATCAAAGTTGTATATTTTAATTTTTAAGATTTTATAGAGTGTCAATTAAATTTCCAAAATTTTGGAATTTTGGAATTTTCTCTTCTTGTATTAGGAAACAACAAGTACCAAAACAAAAACAAAAAATCATGAAGTTTTCCCCAAATTGGGCTAGAAAACAGAACTAAATAAAACATCACTGATCGAATGAGAAAATGGTTTTTGAATGGTTCTGTACAGAACAGTGTTACATGACTAACATAAGGATAATTTCGACTAAATTACTACGCCACTTGTACCAGTAACCACTCCCCTCCATAGCTCTCAAACTAGTTTGCCCTCTCCTACCGTGGGAGTGCCAAGTGTATTAGTGCTTGTTTCCTGCCAGTGGCAGCAGTAGATCGCTCGCCATGAAGTCCGACGTTCAGGAATAAGACTGTTTTTTTTTTTTTTTTTTTTAATACGAGTATTCCAATATTTCTTGTTTTAGGGACTACCAAGTTTAGTGAAAGTGAAATTTTTCATTATTAATATCTCTCTGTTTATGGCCTATCGTAGCAAAGAACAACAAACGGACCATTGTTGTCTGTCTGTTATCGTAATTTGCGAGATTAGAAATCTTTTTCGCCGACCTCAGTAAATTTATGTTGATGAGTAAGTTAAGAAAATATTGTGGGTCAAAATTAGATTCCAACTCCAACTGAATTAAAACAAAGTAAGGGTAACAATTGACCTTTATTTTATGTTAAAATTGCTTGCAGGTCAATTAACGATTTAAAGAAAGAATATGTAAATTAATCTAGGGTGAAATCATAATCGAGTTTCTCTTATTTCTGTTCTCGAATTGCAGACTTGAGAAAACATTTTAAGTTATACAACAAAATAATTCTAACCAATTTCCCCATGTAAAAAATTGTTGATCCATATAAAAATTTTAAATACAAAAAAAAATAAAATAAAAGTGAAAACGTGAAAGTAGATGATTCAAATTTAGAAACCCAAATAAAATTGTAAACAAACGCACTGGTAACCAGCTAGGTAAGGTTTTGGTGTGTTGGCAAAGTTACGCATGCGTTTGCCTGGACATATGTATGTGTACGCTACAGCAAATCTGCAGTGTTACAAAAGAGTTTTATTTTAAATACTATAATCTATAAATTTAGAGATGTTGAAAAATTTATTTTTCCAATTTTAGCTATCACTTTAAACGAGAAATAAATACAAAAATATTTCGCGAAAATAGATTATTTAACAATGAACTCCTTGAAAAAATGGTATTCTGGGGGAAAAAAAACTTTACCAATCGTGTAAATATTAAATTTTCTGCAAAAAAAAAGGCTGCAAAAACACCATCTGCAAATAAATCTCAGATGAGCGAACAAAACTTTATCGATTTCATAATCGATAAAACTCTTGTTAATAAAATTACCATTTTCATGAAAATTTGTACGCATTATTTTTTTTAATAAAACTGTTTTATTATTGGTACGATAAAAATTGTTGACCTTTTTTAATATTATCGATGAATGATAACATATATTTGTGATAATGTTATCATTGGTGACTTTTTCTGGTTATATAAGATAAATCATATTAGGCAATTGATAAGGTGATAAATATAATATAAACGGAGTATAAGATATCTGTCGCCTACTAATCGCCGATGAGTCTAAGGCCAAAAGCGATAATAACTATGTGAAAACGGCTTTTCTATTATTATTATTATTTTTTTTTTGTATCATCAGTAAGGAGGAAAGAAAATAAAAGCATGTAGTTTAAAGTTTGCCCACTAGATAGCAACCGTATTTCTCATTATCTGTGTTTATTCGAGTATTCAACCGATTTTGCATTAAATTCTGTCAAAATCGCTAAACTTATACTATACGAAGATCTTAGAATGTATAGATTTTATTTATTTATAAGATTATAAATTTTCAAGCGATTTCGAATAAAGAAGTTTGTAGAAATGTTCAGCAAAACCTGTTTTTACCTGTTTCATAATATTGAATAACGGTATGAACTAGGAAGGGTATTTAAAAAATATATTTTAAAATTTTTTAAAACTAATAAGTTCAATATTAAAATAATTTCATCTCATAATAAAAATTATTCCACCGAACCAGGTACCTGTTGGTTACAAAAGAATACCGGTTTCATAATTTTTTTGTATTTATTTCATTACAGTGTATTTAGAACGTCCTTTGGCCTTGGAAAAGAGTGGGGAGAAATTGGTAGTGGGGATAGGTACAGAGCCCTCTACAGTGCTCAGTTAAAACTGGCCTGAACTGTAGCTTCACAAATGGTTGTCTGCCTGCAGCTGTTCAAGTATGTTTGTGTTAGGAGTGTAAACAAGTCTGACGTTTTGTGCTTGAGTGTTTTTCCAACATATATTTTTTTTTTAATTATTGTACACTGATGTGCATATCATAGACAAATACGCTATATACGTTAAAGATTATTTGTGATTTATAGTATTTAATCAAAATACTATACTGCTTAATAATTGTAAATAATAAGTGTTTATGTGTTGTGAAATGGAAATGACGCGCCAATTAGATTCAAGAACACCCACTTCTATGCCAAGGTAAACATTAATGAACTGTTTTTTTTTAATTGTAAAAACCGTATGGCTTTTTTTCTAAAACGTAGGTTTACTCCCAGTGTTAAGGTTATAGACTCATAGTTATTTCTGTCTCAATTAAAAAGAATATTTTTAAAGAATTCCCGTAAATAAGCGTTAGTGTAGATTTTTATTTTTTCTCGAGTTAATTAGTATTAACTAAATAAATGCATAGATAACTCCTGCAAAAAGAATTATTCCGTTATTCCGTTCTATTTTCTATCATTAATGATATTATTAACATAAAATTAAAACTCATCAATTACCTTCAGTGGATTATCTTCCCAAGTTTTCACTTTTGTCCAATATTTTTCTTCCATTATTTCATCCCATAACCAAAAAGTTGATATATTAGGAATCTGCAGTAATAAATTTAGCTAATAAAATTGTGCATTTAGCAAGCTTTACTAGTAGACAATAGAAAATATAAAAAAGAATAAGAGATATAAATCTATTATCTCTATTAAAATGTTATTTACTTGTTCTACGCTGTAATAAATTATTTTTACTCTTTTTTCTTGAATTTAATTGGTGATTCTAATTTAAATAAAATTACGTAATTGTTTTAGTTATTTAGGTCATTTTCTTGGTTTGATATGATTTAAAATCTCGTCCCAGAGCGGTTTTTGCGCTTGTGGTAGAAAAATAATTTAAAAAAAAAGCTGACTGCAGTTTTTGCAACAAAGTGCTCGTTTTACTTAAAATAATATTGGAATTAGGACGATCGATTTAACGACTTAATTTCAATTAGATTTACTTTTAAAAAACGAGAATAAATAAATTTAAAGCAAGTTTATTAGTCGTGTATTTTGAGGATTTTGTAAGGAGTACCAAAGGAACATTCTGGACAAAATAGAAAATTATGCCGCCTCCTCTGATGAGTGTACTGTAATAATTTCTTATAAAGTTCGTCACTTTTATTTATTAATTAATATAGGGTTAGAAGGATTAAAAAAAAAATAGAGCTTAATTCGAAAAAGATTAAATTCAAAATGTAACAATTGTTGAGGTGCACCTGTTGTTTCTTTTTCTTTAATTGCTTTTTCGCGGTTATTTTTTTTTTCAAGAAATTAATTCTTTACTTTTGCTCGAACCAAGAAAATACTAATTTGGTTAAGACATGTGTGTGTGTGTGTAAATAATGTAGATATTTTAAAATAAAAAATTGAGTCAAACTCGGCTTCCACCCCCAAAAAATATATTTTTTTTTAACTACGAATTTATTTTTCTATTTCTAATTTTCAAGTTTTTCTTCAAATTTCGAATTTTTTTTTGCACAAATTTCTCTTACGCGCTAGAATACCTCTTTTTTTTTATATATATATTCTTAGTAAATGGTTTACAAAAGCTAAAAAAATTAATTTTTACCCAATTTTCAGCAATTAGTTTCATTTTTAAGACAATTCTGAATAAAAATATCGGCCGGAGTAGTTTTCAAAAGAATTTTGGTATACTGAATGGATCTTTCCTGCCAGGCCATTTTCTTTAAAGAGAAATCTGTATTTTAATCTTCCAATTATTTATGCTTTATATTTTAAAAGTGGTATAACCGTACATTATACTAGAACGTTGTTTTGGAGGAAGCTAAATCTTTTCTTTAATCAAAATCGCTCTAAAAACGGCTTTTATTTTAATTGGAGTTTTTATTTTTATTTAATTTATTTTATTGCTAACCGACATTGAGTTTTGTAGCCAAAAACAATTATGGAATTGGGGGGTACATCACTCCTTTTTTTTACGACGGAGACAATTGGGGGGGAAATGAAAGAAAATTGCCAAAAATATCAGGTCATGGACCCATGGGATGAAACGGCGATGTACGGGTCTAATAGTTTTCGCAAAAAAACAGAGTTGGCCTTTTCAACTATGTCCTTTTCCCTCTTGTGAGCGTTTATTTTTATTTTTTTGAGTTTTTCCTATAAATAAAAACTATTTTCTTTATGCTTAATTCGTTGCTGTGCTCAAGTTTTATATTTGAAAGCATATTTTACGACAGTTCTAGGGGTGAGTTGTATGGAAGGCTTCCCCCTCGAAAGTGCCCATTTAGAGAACAAAATGATCCCAAAATTTGTATAAAATATTAACCAGGATTTAATATTGTTTCATGAAAATCCGAGTTTGACGCCTGATCCTCTTTAAAAGTGATCATTTTGCTTGAAATTCTCTTAACATGAAAAATAATTTTAAGCAAAGCTTTTGGAGGCAAAAAAATAAACCCCTAAAAATCCTTGGATTACAGTGAACACTATTTTAAAGTTAACTAATATTTAGATAAAATTCTTAATTTTTGAGAAAATTTTGAAAATAGGAGCTTGTGACACAAATTCTCTTTTTTTCCTACCATTTTCCGAAAATTTTATTTTGGAAAATGGCTTGAATGATTGTTGAATGAAAGTAGGCGCGTGAACTAGGGTTTAACCTTATATATTACTTGTAGCTATTTCTAATTCAGTTTAAAAGCTTTAATAAAATTGAGAAGATCTAAGATTTGTAAACATTTCTAGAGTAAGGAGGAAAAAAAGAGTAAGAATCGGGAGAATCACCGAAGAGATTGGAAAAGTAACGAAATGAAGAGGCTGCATAGCGAAATTTCGTGATGTAAATTTAGTACTATCATTAAAATACGGCTGACGGAAGGGATGGGAAATCTCTTCAAACTGCAATCAAGTCAAACTTTGCACTTTAAAACTGCATCCTTGGACACAAAGCCTTCCAAAACAGTGTAATAATAACCCAGGCTCCTAAAGTATAACAACAATTACAAAGACTTCAAATGTAAGACAACTGTATCCAAGTCTGACAACACAAACAAGGCTCAATAGCCGCACCTCTAACCCACGGGCAAACTGAACTCATTTTTACACAGATTCGTGGATATTAACAAATTTATAAACTTTTACAGACGGATTAATTCTATAAACAAACCAAACAATTAAGGGAGCCACTCCCTTTACAAAATTCATAGGCTATACACGCCTACTGGAGGATTGCATTACAACTAGGAAATATGCGCTACAAAGCAAAATATTTAATTAGCACAAGAAACCTTCGCATTATGACGCATTAGGTACGCAGGAGTTATTTAAGAACTCCAATCTCTCTATTATGGTAGCAGCTGAAACTGGTCTACTATCAGCTAAAACTTGTTCTTCTTTTTTACTGTTGGCCTACTTTAGGTGTCTTTGTAATTGTTGTCTTACTTTGGAAGTCTGTGTTATCTTTAGCCTTCTTTAGGTGTCTTTGCTATGGTTGCCCTACTTTGGTTCTTTGAAATTGCTGTCTTACTGTGAGAGTCTTCGTTATTTATTGTTTTTCTTTAGACTTCTTTATTATTGTTGACCTACTTTGAGAGTCTTTGTTGGCCTACTGAAGGTTCTTTTTTATTGTCTTACTTTGGTAGTCTTTGTTATTGTTAGCCTACTTAGTCTTTTTGGATCCAATACATTCACAATATGATAAAAATATGTATCCACTATGTAACTATCACTCCTCTGATGTCCTTAAATATCTTCTAGTTTCGTGTCCGATGTCTACGGCCAAACATATCATAATTTGAGGTTAGTGACGCAGATTTGTTAAATGGTATATTTTGTTAAGTAACACTTTTGTTACTTAAGCGTTACGAAAACTTAATTCAAGTTCATTTTAATAATTTTTTATATTTTGTTAAGGTTAAGTAAAGTTATTTTTTGGAGTAGTTATCGAAACTGTTTCGAAACAATAGTAAACATTTTAGCTTCTCATCTTGTGTGTTAATTAGGGTGCAAAATCAAAAGTTATTGCAGTCCATTTTTGTAGAATTAAAGAGGGACGAGGTCACACTATTATCTCATAGATCAGATAGAGCACATCTGGATAAAATCTCAGTGGAAAAGTTTCCTGTAAAGGCTCACTGGCATGATCGGTTGGCATAGGAGAACAGAGACAAGAATCTTTTATAACTTTCTTCCCAATGAGAAAAAGGTCGAATTAGCAATGAAAACTTTTAATAATTATTGTCTTATTGTATTAAGTTTTATTATATTATTGTATTTTTTATTATTCAGTAACAATAATGAATTTCTGGTTTCACTATTTTATAATCTTGTTGGTTTTGTCCATTGTAGCTCGCACGTTTATTATTCATTTTATAATCTATTTTGTATTGTGTTCCAATTGAATAGAATCTAGTTTTAGTTACAGCCAAGCTAAAGTTAGGCTCTGACGCGTATAAGTTGGCCTGTTTCCATAGTCAAGAATGAGTCGCATTTCGCAATTAAATAAGATTTTTAAATTAGATTTAAGTTTTTTTTTTTTTTGCAAGTTGCTGATTGTAATCAAATGCAGCTCTATAAAAAAGAAGTACTATCTTAAAAGTAATTGCAGTAAGCAATGATAAGAATTTCAACTAAAAATATTTATTTTGCCTACTTCCATGCCTCGTGACCAGCCACACCCTTTGACCACGCCCTTCTAGTAAAACTTGCTTTGGTTGGCTGATCGTACTCGTCCCCGCCCTAAATGGGCGTAGCATATTTAGTTACCGCCCTGTTAGTTATTGTTTTGTTTTTGACTATTTCTTTTATTAATTTATTTTTAATTTTTAGAAATTCTTTGTTATTAGCGATAAATTTCTTTTTTATTTAGGCGAAAGACGCATTATTTTGCTCCGTGTTGTCAGAGAGAGAAAAATTATTTGCTAAACATTATTAGCAGTGGATACAGAAGTGGATTGTAAATTGCTTTCTTTCCTCTATTTAATAAAATCTAATTTGGAAAAACCTGTTTACGTTTTGATTTATTGATTATAATCGATTAGAAAGGAAATAAATTTTCTTTATTTAACTGGCTTCTATAAAATTATATTACTTACGGTGAAATTTAGCCGTGGATATATTTTGTTTGTTTCAATAATAATTTCCAAGGGACCTTTCTCCTCTGAACATTTTGATTCAGAATCTTCATTTAGATTTACTTCAGTTGATTTTAATCTAATTACTTCTAGAAATAACGCGTATAAATAGTATATTTTCATTATTTTAACAAACTTAAATAAAAAATTGAGATTTTTTTGGTTGCTAAGGTTTATTTTAATAATTGCCATGGATTTGTTAATTTTTACTTCAGTTTCAGAGTTATTTTTCATTTTTTTTTTATCTGAATTATTTTTTATTTTTTGATCAGTTTCAATGCAAAAACTTGATTCGCCACGTACACTTCTACTTTTCTTCATATGGTTATCTCTCCTGTTATATTTCTGTATCCTCCAGTTTAAATCCTTTTTCTTGATGATTGATCTGCTCTATATTCTTCCTCTCCTTCCGTCAATTCTTTTTCAGATAAGAATTTTAGTCTTTACATCCTTATTTTTCTGCTGTTCCAAATGCAAGCACTAACCGCTTTCAATTTCTTCTTGTTTCGAAAATTGTCTTTACTAATCAGAAGTTGCTTTTTTATTTTTTGTTCTAAAAGAAATATTGTTATCTATTATTTAACAATGATGATAATAATAGTTTTATTCTCTGTTCACAGGGGTCACATTAGTGTCCGGCCAGAAACTCAGGTGATGGCCCAGCAGCACAGCAGTGTAGTTCACCATAAACCGCCAGTTTCTTCAACTACGACTCCATGTCAGTATATTGTTTTGGACGATCTAGTCCGAAGAGCAGTGCAAAAAGAATGGCTTGAATTAGATTATGGCGCGCAATGGTGGAGCAATGACCATGCTCCGACAATCTATGCAAATAGTAAACTGATACCATCGCTCAATGCATTTCTAAGCAATCGTTGGGCTGAACTGAAGTTAATATTGCAGAAAAGACCTGTTGCAGCAAAAAAAATTCGATTGAAAAAAAGCGGAGAATCAACGTCCGATCAGCAAAAGGATTGTGCGCAAACATCTGCACAACCAGCAGTTCAACAACAACAACAACAAAATATCGACACTAAACCAACTTTCCATCAACCAACAGCTGCTCAAGCGTCATCAACCAGGGTGACGCAATACTCAACGTTAAAACATCAACTGTCAAATAACATATCATCGGTTCATTATCGTCCCGATATTAAACCATGTATACCCCAAATGGATGAAACAAATATTGACAAAAATATTAGTTCCTCTCTTAATCAACCAGTTAATTTTTATTCAGTGCCTGAAATAAACGGAAATTGTAATACATCTGCTTCGGCCAATGAAGTAGAAAGTATTCCCGACTTCAATGCTTTTATTCCAGCTCAGAATAATTACTTAAAACCGAAATCATTTTCGTATTTACGAAACTTGATCGCAGGACATTGCGAGCAATACCAACAAAATGATACAAACAATGCTTACAATCCCTATATTTCTTCCTGTACAACAGCTACGGATAATTCATTAAAAATGAAAATTAAGTTAAATCCTTCTGGTCAGGTGGCTCGTTCCAAACAACACAAAAAGAAAGTAGATGAAAATAAATTGAAAAACCAAGGTGTTGAAGGAGGGAACAATGTAAAACAGAAAAAATCCAAAAAACATCAAACTGAGAACCCAAAGAGAAGGAAAAGACTTATTAAAGTTAGGTACATTGGCCCGCATAAAATTAAAAAATGTTTTGTAAAACTTTATACACTAAATGATGAAACTTTAAGAAAATATACGGGCAAAGGGATAGAAGATTTGAAAAAATTAAAAACTAAGAAGGCGCCTAAAAAACGACGTAAATCAGAAAAGAAAACAACCAATTCAACGAATAAAGTGATGACTGCCGAAAATCCTGTTGGAACGGATATATCAAGTAGCCGACCACAATTGAGTACCAACTGTTTCGAGCAATACCAACAAAATGATACAAAAAATGCTTACAAACCCTATATTTCTTCCTGTACAACTGCTACGGACAATTCAGATTCAAGTCTAAGTATTTCATCAAGTTTTCCGCCTATAACGAACATAGAGAACGGTTTAGCTTTACCTCCAATTAGTCCGCCTGCGAAATCATTGCCGATAATCGATTGTTCACCAATTTCAACAAACGAAACTCATATGGATGATGTTATCTTAAATACGATTCTTTCAACGGCAGTAAGTGCACCTTCATCGAACAAAACGGATCAAAATGAAATGAAAACAAATTTAGAACATAGAAAAACGCCAAATTCAAGTATATCAGAAAAAGTAGTAACAATAAAGTTAGATAATGAATCAGTGACATCTATAAAACGTTCAGTGTCATGTGATGAGTTCATATCATTAAATAAAGAAGTAGTTAAACCGT
Organism: Rhodnius prolixus; assembly: GCF_049639745.1. Taxonomy (NCBI): domain Eukaryota; kingdom Metazoa; phylum Arthropoda; class Insecta; order Hemiptera; family Reduviidae; genus Rhodnius; species Rhodnius prolixus. The sequence continues at coordinate 2,228,612 of NW_027411583.1, read as the reverse complement.
TAAATATGTCAAAATTGGTTGTAGAATCCACAAATCATGAAATTAGTAATGATGATTCCAGCAAAATTCAGGTAGAACAGGCAGGTGATGAAGAAAACCAAACTGCTACGCCTAAACCAGCAACTAAAGAATGTCGTTTGGAAGATCAAGATAACTCTTTAGTAAATTCAAGCGATGTGCAGTCAGGTAGTAATAGCAACAATTCTCCCAGCCATAAATCTGAAGTTACTAAGACATTAAATGGCATACTTAAGAGAAAGGAAAGAACTCTTTCATCTTCTCCTCATAGAGTTGGCAAGCAAAATAGCGATTACTTGAATGGAAAAATCATACCACTTGGACAGAAAGCAAGTCCGACTTCGCTAAAACGACGGTCATCAGAAGGATCATTTGATGTGCCTACAATTTCATCGTGTTTGAGTCTAGCAAAGTTGCCTGAGTTCATCAATAAAGATACAGTAAAAAAAGAAACAGAAAAATTATCTCCAATAATATATTCAAATAAAAATATTGTAGATACAACATCATCTATGGATTTAAATATGAATTATAAAAATAATCCATTAATACAAATAGCTTTAACGAATAATATTACATTTAATAAAAATAAACTTAAAGAACCTATCACATTATTCAAAGACACAGATGCTGGAGATAGTACAGATTCTAATAAAGAAAACACTTTTATTGATGAAATTATTTCTAACATCGAGGAAAATAAGAAAAAACATAAATTAGATGGTGAAATACCACAGTCACCTAAGAAGATAAGACTAGAAGGACATTGCGATGAGAGTATGACAAAATGTAATTTAAAAATAGATTTAAGTAGAATGAAATTAGAAGAAGAAATCAACGATGAAGCAGTAAAACAAACAGAACAACAAGAAACAGAACAGCCTTCACATGATAATATTGACAGAAGAAATAAATCTCAAGAACAAGAACCAACTGAAAGGCCAGTCTTGGATTTGGAGCCAGCAAATTTCGATAATTATAGTTGTACACATTGCGATGGTGTATTTATGCATTTTAAAGACTGGAAAATGCATTATGACGATGGTCATCCTAAATGTGCCAAACTTACCGCTCAAGATAGTTAAAAATACAAAAAAAAAAAAGTAAATATTTGTATATAAATAAAAGATGTTGATAATATGTACAGCGTGTTTGGCTATAATTAGGCAAGAGGACGGTTTGGTTGAGACAAAAAATATCACAAGCTGCTATCTCAATTAAAACTATTCTGTGGTTTAATCAACTCTTTATAATGAATGAAATAATAGAATGAACCATCGAGCTTGTTTCTATATTTTGATGTGAATTACAAACTATCCCGAGAATATGTTCGTTCTAGACATTAGCATTGACCTTTTCACTCCTAGGGGACATCCATAACATTCTGTCAAGAGCAGTGATAATTTTTAAATGTTACAAAAGCAGTTTAGTATTAATTACACGGATATGTAATAATGACAAGAACCACGCATGCGCAAAAGAATTCTGTCATAATATCCCCCGCCACAGGTTGCACTAGGCTGAGAAAGAAGTGGAGGGAGAATTGTTATGTACTACTGCGCTTCTTTATGCGCATGATGTGTTCAGTTCATATCTAACCTTTCCATCGTCAACTTATCACGGAGCAATATTGTTCAGGCTGACAAAAATTCTTATTCTTGTTTGATAATGTAATACCTTCAAATATCGCCTAGCTCTACTTCATATCCATATTTTTTTATACTTCTTAGTTCACTCTCTGAATTAATTCTAACTTAACATAGGAAAAAAAATAATAATAATAATAAAATTGTAATTACGGTATGTCTATCTGGCAAAAATTTGTAAGAATTTTCATCAGTGGGTGTCCATAAGTCCATAAAATCCTTCTTCAAAAAGGCAAGAACTAATTTATAGTTTTTGTATTGAAGCAATGATAACTGTAACTTTTTTCTTAGTAAAGAGTAAAGAGACGCTTTAATTATAGCCAACTATAAAGTATTTTGCCATTAAATGCGTAAATGTGATATTAATTTAAGTGCCCAGAAGTATGTAGTTATTTTTTTTATTTTTAAGTGAAATGCCTCTTGAAATCCCTTAAGTTTTGTGGATAATTCTATAAGATTTTCCATTAAACAAAAGGAAGAAAAAGGCATTAAGAAAACTTTCCCAATTGTATATAGTTTATAAATAATATTCAGTTCATTATTATTGTTATTTATCTAAGAAAACATCTTGTAAGATATAAAAATGATGTGTTTAAAAAACTTAATAGTTTAGGATACCCGATCAGTAAAATTAAGTGTATGTATTGTATATATTAAGAATAATAAAACGTTTAAAGAATAAAGAATAAATTTTAGAATAAAAAACGTTTAGGACTAGTCATGGGGGCCTTAATAAGAACAGAAATGTAAGCATATTATCGAACTTATGTTGTTAACCATAACGTATTAAGAAAACAATTTCTTTTTATAAGATTTCAATCATATCAACAAAAATAAATAATTAAATAAATAGAACTCATTGTTTCAGATTGTAAGTATATAGTAGAGTTCAGCAAATTGTAGATAAAATTCAAATTCATATAATAATTCAAGTTTTGAATCTGAATCCAAAACTTCTCTTTTGAAAAAGATCCATAATCAGAATTTGACTATAATTCTTCCTATAAATGTATAAAATAAATCATATAATTCTATACATATAATGTATTTCTTTGGTTATTTTACTTTAAATTTATATTGTATATGTAAAAACTTCTACATTTTTGAAAATAACTTATTATTTTAATTTTTCCTGTTGTAAATTTAGAAAACACTGGGTAATTTTAAAGATACATTTTTTTTTTAACTTCTGTATTTAGAGAACTTTTCTTTAGTTAAATATAATGGGATTGTTTTTTATAATTACTTTTAAGAACCAATAATTATTATTTAATTCTTTAATCCTTTGTTTTTGAATACTTTTTTAAATTTCTTATTCTTTATTATTTTTTTTTAAATAATTTTTTTATAAAACAAAAAAAAATTTTGTGTTTCTGTTTGTAAACATTTATAGTTGAAAAGTTTTATTTTTTAAACATCCACTAAAAAAAATCTAGTTGGATTCTGTTAAATAAAAGAAATATTTTTTTTTTTTTTTAAACTTTGAGTTGCGCTTCTGTTTCCTTTTCTCTATTTCAACAAAATTTGCAGTATTAGAATAGATTTGCAGTTTCTACAATAGTTACAAGATAGGAGACTTAAAGTTGCGGCTATAACTTGGAATAATCGGCGCTGGAAAAAAGTCAAACAAAGTCAAATTTGGAAAAAGTGCAAATTTGTTAGTGTTTTTAAAGATGCGCAGGGACTTTGGACATCTATCAACTGTTATAGGTTAGAAAGTAGCAGCGCTCCTGTGAACACTTCCAGGAGTTAATGTACCGCAATGGCTACGTAAAATCATCTGTTTCCACTCGTGCGGTTTGCCTACAACTTCAATATGGAGTCCACTGTCGCCTTTAGACAGAGTATGTCAAAACGTTTTGAGAATTATGAATTTAAGTTTTGACTAATTCAAGACTGAAAGGGGCTGCATCAATACTCTCCCATCACAGATCAGAAATTGCCTATTGCAAAACTTTTCCCAGGCTCCTCAAAATAAAGTTCTCTAAAAGAAGAATTGGTTGAACTCAATTTTTGGAATAAAAAGAAGTAGTGCAAGTAAAATGTTAATAATGGTTTTCCGAAAAAAGTGTCATTACAAAATCAGTGGAAAAGTGCCATTTTTTGGGTAAAAATAGAAGTTTCTAAAAATGTGTCTTTTATATCATTAAGGAAATGGAGAATAATCAAGAGGCTAACTGCATTTGACTCCTCAAATTTTCTACTATTTCACGTATCGTTCAGATGACTCAAATAAATGAAAATAAAAACTTAACTCTATTTGATCGTCCGACCGCCCTGTTGCCAGTTTTATCTACAGGAGGAAACAAGTGTTGTAGCGAGGCCCCCTAATCATGGGAACAGCAGATGTCCATTGTTGTCAGCTCCAGCTGTCTGGAGGGGGAGAACAATGCAGCTGCTCCCTGATTAAGCGGCCAATCGGCCTAACTCATACTGGTTTGTGGTAACGCCAGTGTGCGTTCTAAAATTTACAGATAGATCTAAACAGTAAAATGAATGAAAGGTCTCTTTTTTATTTTAAGAAATTATAAATCTATAGCTTTTTCAAAACTCAATAAATTAGTAACAAGCGTTTCTGGTTTCTATATGAATCTAGAAAGGCTTAGTATTTTCAAGTCGAAGGGACTACCCAGCCAAAGATATCAGAATTAGTAATCTCACAATAGGTAAAGTAAGAGCTTAACTTATTTTACAGAAATTATGAGGAATCCGCTATTCATTTGTCCTTAATTGAAAGACAGCCAAAGGAACGTACGATGTTCTTCAACTGTTTAGAGTAGTGTAGCTGCGTTAGAGGACACTCTATTAAGGCTTAGATCCTTATGAGGAAAATTTCGAGAACAATGTGGTTTTAATGTTTTAGATTACTTTTATGAAACAAGAAAAATTTTGGCATTATTCATTTAAGTTTCCGCAAAGAGAGATGATTATCCATACTACAAACTGGTAGAGAAGTAAAATATAAGGTCCAAAGCAATGCAACCTATATATGATTCGAAGAAAAATGCTATTTGTGAAAGTTGCGCATTGCACTTCTGCGCATATGTCTAACAAATATCAGGTAATAATGTATAGGTTAGTTAAAAAGACTAAACTCAGAAGTATTAATCGAGATCACCCTTAAATGGAACCAAGAGAATTTCGAATTCAAATTATATTCATTTAACATTTTTGCCGAGCGAGAATGCTAAAGTCACAAAATGTTGGTTACAATGTGATAGATATTTAAAAGACCAAAAAGTGGAGAGGGAAAGACCTTTTGTGAAAGTTCGCATTGCACTTCTGCGCATATGTCTAACAAATATCAGGTAATAATGTATAGGTTAGTTGAAAAGACTAAACTCAGAAGTATTAATTCAGATCACACTTAAATGGAACCTAGGAAATTCCGAAATCAAACTATATTCATTTAACATTTTTGCCGTGCGAGAATGCTAAAGTCACAAAATGTTGGTTACAATGTGATAGATGTTAAAAAGACCACAAAGAGGAGAGGGAAAGACCTTTTGTGAAAGTTGCGCATTGCACTTCTGCGCATATGTCTAACAAATATCAGGTAATAATAAAGTGAAATTAATTGACCTCTAAAAAAAAAAACTCAGAAGTGTTAATATTTATTATATTAAATATATTATTTCCTTATTTAAAACAAACATAATAAGAAATTTTCAGCTTATAAATAAAATTTTTAACCGAAAAAAACTTCTTAAGTTATAAAACGGAATTAGTTTAGTTATATTTGTTGAATAGTGGATTGCAGACCAAGGAGATACTAAAATAACTGGTCGAGGCCATACAAGCAGTGTAATGCCCTTGCTTCGCTTCGGTGGAGGGGCGAATAACTTGTCCACACAACCTCCTTTCACATTTTTACATCTACTGCTCTCACGAACCTTCTACAGGAAATAACATCACGAGTTTTTAAATAAAAAAATACCAACAGCGCAGTAATTTAAATCGCTTTGGAGGCTTTAAATTATTTGTAATGTTTAAATGAACTAATTGATTTTAATATGTATTTTTTACAATGTTTATTCTTATAGAACTGTTCTATAGTATAAAGTATAGACGTGTTATGAGTTAATTAATGAACTTAACTCTTTATGATTGGACGATTACGATTTCTCTTGGTTGCTTTTAACGATGTACTATTTGCAATCAACATTGCGCCACGTTTCCAGTTCTTGACCCCTTCTCCTTTCATTCCTCCCTTTTCTAGCCCTTGAATTCTTTCTCTAGTGGAGCTAGAGTCCGTTACTTCACAAAACAAAATTTATAAGTAGGAGTTTTTAATGCATTTTTTTCCCCGTTTCTTCCAGCAATGATGAAATATAGTTGCTCCATTTGCATGTACCATAAAAGGATCTTCAGTAAGCATTGAGCATTTTCGTAAATAGTTAAAGAAGAACAGAGTAAGGAGCAAGCCTTGTTGTCAACGTCCTGTTAATGGTTTGTAGATGTGAGATAAAACTTTGAACTCACAATATGCAGCAAGATTTTGGAGCAACAAGTCTTGGGCGATAACATCAAGAGCCTTCCGAATATTAAGGTGAATATCGTCAATCTGCAACCGCTCTTCAAACGTCACCAGAAGTGAAGCAGTCCCAGGATAGTCTGCGTTGAACGACCAGATAGAAATCCGTGCTGTTTTTTTTTCTGAGAAACATTTATTTAACGGAGACAGATGTGAGAGAAAGTGATTTTCTTGGGCGAAAATCATCCATTGAGTGTGGATTCCCAATTTTAAGGATTGGGAGTTTTTCAAGGATTTGGGGACTCTTCATCCATCTTGTGTTCTGTGTTCAACTCGATCTTGATGAAACCATTTTCTCTCCAGGATTACAAGTTCGTAGTTAAATAAAACAAAAAACATCTTGTCCAGTATAGTATTCCAAATGAAATGAAGACAAAATAATTATGACTTCATTACAATCACTAGTAGATATAATCAATGAAGATCCAGTGAAATGAAAACGCTTTTTGAGATCATTGCAGTGAGTAGAGGAGCACTGCTTGCAATGAAACTGTACGGACATTATTAGAGTCTATGGAAGCGTTTCTCCCCTCGCAAATGGAAACCGGTAACCAGGTCGGATAGAAAGGGCGGAGCGTATTGCAGAAGGGGGACTTCACTCCTTGCAGTGTGCCTGATCTCTGTTCGTGTTCAGTAACCTCGCTAGCATCACTTGTTACATAACGTTGCTCACAGCGCTTAATATAATGTTTTTTAAAATACATTTACACCTTTAAAAAACTTAGTTCGGGATTCTTTCAATAGATTCTCTTATTTGTGAATTATTAGAGCGTCAATTGATTTTCATTTTCTTATTAAATCTTTAATTAATTTTACTAAACATTCAATAAGAATGCACTAAAAACATTTCAGTTTGTAGCTAATGCAGGTTTCCATCACAACTGCAAGTTATCTATTTTAGATTGTATTTAATTCAACCAGAATTAGTTTTCTTTGGGAAAAATATTTCTAATAAATTTAGTTAAATTGAAAAAATTCAGTTACCTTCTAGGGCCAATGAAAATTAATATCATACTCAGGAACGTTTAATAAAAATAAAATTACAAGAAAAATCAATAGACCTAACCTCTCGTCTGCGTATTAGATTAGATTAGATTAATTTAGGGCGGCCTCAAGGCCTACGCCACCGCGTCCCCTATGGATCTATTGTGGCTCCCCGGCTTTAGAGCTCACCCTCCAGACCCACTCTTAATTCTGGAGAGTGGCTCCTGTGTAAAGCTCTCAGGCCTTGGTTTTTGCTCCCCCGAGAAGTAACATCCTTAGCCATACAAGCCGCTCACACTGACACAACACGTGCAGTGCCCGTTTCCTCCTCCTCTTCCTGGCAGAACCTACAAAGGCTATCATCTGCCAGGCCCCCATGCGATGCTTGTGTTTTCTGAGCCTACAGTGGCCAGTTAATAGGCCTACAATTATCCTTATAGCCCATCCTCGTCTGCGTATACTTGTATTTTGTTTTACCTTCGAACAACCAAAGCGATTTCAGCGAATTTGACAATTTGTACGATAACTCATACCTATCATTTTTTGTAATTATTCTAAAATATTCCAGCCTTAAAACAAAAAAGGGAGCCTTAAATGTGGAAAAAATATTATATAAACGAAGTATTTATTAAAAATACAAAGTACCGACTTTGGGGGAGACTCCCCTCTATACTCTTGTGGTAAAAATTGTTCTTGAAAAAAAGTTTTATTTTAAAAGTTAGACGGCCCGCTTTAAGATAGACTTTTCTTTTCTACAGGAAACTGTGAAGAAAATGTATTATTATGACTTTTCTTTTTTTTTATCAATTAAATGTTCAAAGTTAATTTTTTTAATCATTTTATTCGACTTTTTAATTATTAATTCAGTAGAGAGAAGAAAGGAAATGGATATTGCAGAGTAGAAATTAGCGAAGAAGACTTTTGTCAATTCTCAAAAAATATGAAATAAAATTTATAAAAATCGTGATAATACAGGGTGGGGCCAAAGGTATGAACCGGTTTTAACCCTTTCCGGACCGAATTATTATACAGAGAGAGAGAGAAAAAAAACTTTTTTCACTGCAATAAATAATGCTTAAAATGAACAAATCAAATATTTTTTTCCATTTTGAATGTTTTGAACATTTTTTGGAAAATGATTCCATATGGCATCATTGGGCACCAGTTAGCAAGAATGAAAATAATTAAAACTTTATTTATTCCATCTAGGAATGGTTGAATTTTGTACAATTTATTGTAATTAGGGTGATTTGGATCAGAGATAAAGTTTGTATTGTCATTCACATGGAAAAATGTGCGAAGTTTGTCAAAACGATTTCTGCTCATTGCATCCGCAAGGATACCTGGTATCTCTGGCCCAATACATTCTATAGCTTGGCATTTTTACAATTTCGCTCATGATGTTTATACCCAAAATTTTTTTTATTTCATTAATTGTGGTGCCAATAGATTGGGCAGTCTTTTGAGCAGAATATAAATTAGACTGCTCCACAAAATTTTTTAAAATTTCATTCGAACAAAAGAGTTGAAAATAATTTATGGGCTTGTCACATCCATAAGTGATATTGTGTTTTTTATTGAAAGAAAAATTAGTACAATTCAAGTGAAAATCATCCCTAACTGGTACCCAACTAATGTTGTTCCCGCGTAATAATTTTGGAGGTTTCCTTTTTGCTTCAGGGGTTGGTAAAACAGGATCCTGCAAATTATTGGAAGGGTTTCCTGAAATATTTTCCGAACTAGCTGATCTTTCATCCTCAGTAAAAAACTCATCTTCATTTGGTAAAGTGGTATTAGAGTCTGTTTTTGGGGGTAAATTCGCGTTGGCATCAACTTCCCCAATTTGTTCATCTTCAGAATCTGAAGATTCTAAGTCAACATCTGACCAATTACCGTCTAATATAATCTTTATAGCTTCTTCGGGTGTATACATGCGCTCCATGTTAAAAAAAACAGGTCAGAATATACCCTATGTAATAAAAAAAATAGAATGGTTAATAGTCAAGTTTTGCTCAAAGAGTCCATATGGACTCATTTTTAAAATTTCGATTATACAAATAAATATAAGTTAAATAAATTGAAACATACCTAATTCAAGATAAATAACACTTAGTTTCTACAAAAACAAATAATTAAGAAACAAAAAAGCTTTAAAAAATGCAAAAAAAAATCACAAATACAACTGTAATGAAGACGATTTTCTGGTGGTTGACAACAATGAAATAAAAACATATTATATTTTCGCGGGCAAGAATTATGTAAAAATTACGACTTGTGCTGCCCCAACAGGCATGAAAGAAAACTAAATTGATGCCAATTGTATTATTTGGTCAAAATTAAGCAAGAAATAATACATTTTAAACTAGTGATGCCATATGGCATCATCGAGCTGGAAAGGGTTAAAGGGATGTAAAACAAAAACAATTCAACTTACAGAAATTATGTTTATATTGTTTAATTCAGTACAGAATCTAGTTTTTTACATTAAGTTTGAAAGATGATATCATGTAGGTGGCGGCCGTCAGCCGCGATGCACTCTTGAAGGCGAATTCTGAAGTTTTCAACCGCTCTTCTGCACATTTCGATGGATATTGCCGTAACTTCCTCTCTGATTCTGTATGGTGTGCAGTATCCCAATTTGGGATTATTGGTCCTTACTTTTTCGAGGATAATGGGCGAACCGTCACTGTCACCGCTTAGCGCTATGTGACAATGTTGGAAGAGTTTTTTTGAACCTGAGCTGGAAGAATTCGAGTGAAGCAACTAATCTGGGAGACATCTGGTTCCAACAGGACGGAGCTACATCCCACACTGCTAGGATTTCAATGGCGAGATTGAGGCAAGAAGTTCCCCCAGCGCCTCGTCTCTTTGAGGGGTGACGTGGAGTGGCCTGCGCGCTCACCAGATTTGAGTATTTGTGATTTTTTTCTTTGGAGGTACATAAAGGAAACATCGTCCACATACCCAGGGAGAACTTAAGGACAGAATCAGAGAGAAAGTTACGGCAATACCCATCGAAATGTGCAGAAGAGCGGTTAAAAACTTCAGAATTCGCCTTCAAGAGTGCATCGCGGCTGACGGCCGCCACCTACGTGATATCATCTTTCGAACTTAATGTAAAAAACTAGATTCTGAACTGAATTAAACAATATAAACATAATTTCTGTAAGTTGAATTGGTTTTATTTTACATCTCTTTAAAACCGGTTCATACCTTTTGCCCAACCCTGTATAATCTAAGGTTTAAACTCACATGACCTCTTGTTTTTTGTTTTTTTTCCCCTAATGATTTAAGGCGCGTCAACATCTCAGGTAATTGGCGCCCGGAGCTTTTGTCAGTACAGTGCCGGCCTCTGGACAGTGTTCACTCGTTACAGACAACACTGTCCATCACCGGACAGTGGTGAGCTGTAAGAAGCTCCTAGGAAGAGAAAATCTAAGAGGTCAGCAGCTGGATTCGAACTCGGGATCTCCGCGTGGGAATCCAATACGCTAACCGCATAGCTAATCCCTTCCCTATGACCTCTTGTTATTTAAATTTTCAAAGTTTATGAAAGTTTTTTTACTTTGATTATAACAATTATTATCTCCCATTACAAATGAAATAAGGTTATTCCATATTTTCTACTTAAATTCGTTTGCTCTCCGCCCCGTTTAAAGTACAACTCCAGCTTTACAATTCTATTGCATTGCACATGCGCTAATTGTACAGAACTCTTAAACAATAACTAGGTTACATCAATTTTTATTTAATTATTTTCTGTAAAATGTTTTTATGATTCATTGGCATTTTGATTAACATATAAACAGCTTGTAACCTCCCTCACTCAGTTAGCAAGTGTAGTGCGATTCTTAGTAAGGTAAGTGAAGTGCAAATCCCTTCATTAAACTTATTCGTCTCAGATGAAAGATGAAAGTTCGAACCGGCCAGAGATACAATAAACATGGATCAAAGATATTATCCAGAACTTAGCCATACTTTCAAATATATTGGCCCTTACAAGTGCAATTACTGGACAGGACAGAAAAGAGAATGAACCAAACTATCTGAGCTACCGTTGTTGCATAATGGTTAGGAAGAAATGGGACTGACATGTTTCACACCATTATCGCTAAGTAAACAATACTGTAACTGGAACAATGGACAAACATCTATAGTAGTGTTATTCCATTCAAAGAGTGAGGTCGAGGGCAAACAGTTACAATTCCGGTAGCCTAAAATCGGGCATCGTTACAAATAATAATACAATTTCTTATCCGCTTAAGAGTAATTAGGACATAATTTTATGATTCACAAGTTGAAGAACGTTCATATTTTAGTAGGAAGATTAAAAGAGAATTGAACTAAAGAGGAATCAAGGAAATAAATCTTCAGAGAATTGCTAGTAAGTCTGCAACGGCTTGGCTTTTTGAACAGAATTCTAGAGAGGAGATAGATAGGTCAGAAGAAGCAGATTATTTAGCAAGACCGATGCTAAGAGAGTTCGGTAATGTTGAGGACCGACCACATCAAGAAGCACAACTGGGAAGCACATCTAGGGCAATAACGCACTCTGATTAGTACGAAATGGTACTTAAATGCAAATTGGCTTTCTACGAAAAAAATAAACACTAAGGATTTGAGCGCACAATCTGGCTTGGGCAGCTAATTAAGTTTGACGGAGGTGATTGATTACCTCTGTCTTAAATTTGTTGGTATCAGCTTACCAGAGTACTTTGAAATCTATTGGACTTCTACTAACCTGAGTCTTCATTCTCAAGGAATGTCCACTCAGACTACTTAAAGGAAGTGGTACTGGCTCTGTTAGCCTGCTCCAAAAAGCAGTTGTCCGGGGGGCACCTCGTGGAGGTAGAGCTCAGATTTTTGCCCCCCAAAAATAACACCATTCTGCCTTTTTAATGTCGTATTCCAGCTGGCTTGGATCCTCTAGCAAGCAGGCTTAAATAGCAAATCTCAGTAACAATGGAGATGCTTTTTACCTGCGACGAACAGAGGTGAGAGAGAGAAAACCAGCAAAGATATATTGCGTTAAGGAATACGATAATCCGGTTTCTGGGTAAGTTAATGGGACAAATGGCAGGAATGGCGGAAAGCAGGACGTTAATCTGTGTAGATCTAATTTGGGATGAAGGAATTCGGGAAGGGGAAAGTGGACTCGAACAAGCAATGGGCGCTACTGAGTAATTGATCAAAACAACGATTTACAGGAAACAGCTAAGGCCATCTGAATCTAGCGGGTAAAGAAAAAGATGGCTGAACAAGATCTATAACTGATTACAAAACTATACTTAAAGAAACAGCAGCAGAATCGAATAACAACACCAACTACAGAAATTATAAACAACGTTGAATACGAAATATGAAGAGTTAGCTTACGCATTAGTATCATACTAAGACGTCCCTGAAAATGTGAAAAATTAATTATCAACGAAGACATACATTTTAAAAAAATAAAACATGCAAAGTAAGCATACAGAAATTGACTAACCAACTCTGCTCAACTTGGGCTTGAAGTTCCGAAGAAGGATATTAACAGTGGCCATATAAATGTATTAAATAATTATAATTCCCTTTATTTTTCTAAAATGGCTAGTGCCATTTTTTTTCATGCAAGCAAAATAATTGGAAGTATAATTATTGTAGATAGAGATAGATTTGTCGCAGGAGTGGTGAGCCATTCCGAAGAATGACACAAAAAGAGTTGAGAGTCATAAATATGGACCACATAATTAATTCCTCGCCCTACCTGATTTTGCTGTCGGCTGGGATATGTACCAATCACTTGCAGTAACATATCCATCGATGTCTTCCGCAGCTCCTCAACACTGGACACTGGACACAGTTTAAAAGATTTCAAACGGAAATGAAACTGTAGGGTATTACTGTTTTGTGACGGAATTTGGAAAATAACCGATTTTGTTTTTGTACTTTATGCGCACAGGTTAAAAAAAGGAATCACTTCAATTTTAGTAAAGAATAATAAAGCACTCCCGACACAATCACTTCCGGGGATTTTAACACTTCCGCACGTCTCTGAAAAATAAAGGAAAAATCAGAACTTTAATATGTTTATTTTATTTAAAAATAAATAAATAAATATTAATAATAATGGCAGACAATTCGGCAAATATCTTTTTTAGACATTTATGGATTTTTATGAACGGATTAAACTACATTATTCCAAGGAATTTTAAATTTATTGTAATTATTAAAACAATAAATTTAATTTTGCACTCGCTTTTGTGATTTCCAACGACGGAAATTACCATTTTTCTTAGATACTGTTACCGCTTTTCCATTAATGAAAAACTCTATGTAATAGTTTTCTTTTTTTTAAAAAAAGAGATTTCCAAAAATGCTTTGAAACAATGTCAACATATTCATCGAAACGTCGACAATAAATACATTATTGAATGATAAATTATATAAATCCATAACTGCATGAATTCTATACAAACTCTTACGAGGGTCGTTTGAAAAGTCCGTGCAAAGTCAGAGAGATAGCACCACTGGCGCGTATCGAGGTTATGTTTAGTTGGTAGCATCTCCTGGAAGAACACACACCAAGTTTCAGCCAGATCGGTCTATTTCTTTGTGTTTGGCATTCGTTTGAATCGAGGAAGTCGAGTGATTTTCAAAAAATGGACGAAAAAGAATTTCGTGTGTTGATTAAACACTACTTTATGAAAGGCAAAACGCCTCAGGAGACTAAAGAGAAGCTTGATAAACGTTATGGTGATTCTGCACCTTCGATTAGAACAGTTTATAAGTGGTTTCAAAATTTTCGGAGTGGCCATATGGGCACAAGTGACGCTGAACGTTCTGGACGCCCTGTTGAGGTTACTACTCCAGAAATCATTGATAAAATCCATGATATGGTGATGGATGACAGAAGAGTGAAGGTGCGTGAGATTGCTAGTGCTGTGGGCATCTCGAATGAACGGGTACATAATATTTTGCATCAACATTTAGACATGATAAAGCTATCCGCAAGATGGGTGCCGCGATTGCTCACGCTTGACCAAAAACGAAATCGTGTGAAGTGTTGCAAGGACGGTTTGCAGCTGTTCCAGAAGAATCCGCAGGACTTTAAGCGTCGTTTCGTCACTGTGGATGAAACATGGATACATCACTACACTCCTGAGACCAAAGAACAATCTAAACAATTGGTTACCAAGGGGGAATCTGCGCCAAAAAAGGCGAAGACCGTTCCTTCGGCCGGAAAGATTATGGCGACTGTCTTTTGGGATTTGCAAGGAATAATCCTCATCGACTATCTGGAAAAGGGTAAAACTATTACAGGTGTATATTATTCATCGTTATTTGAAAACCGAGCTGCAAGAAAAACGCCCACGATTGGCCCACAAAAAAGTCCTTTTCCATCACGACAACGCACCAGCTCACACCTCAGCAGTTGTGGTCGCAAAATTATTGGAAATAGGGTTCCAACTCGTTTCACATCCCCCCCCTATTCTCCAGACTTGGCTCCCTCGGACTACTATTTGTTACCCAATATGAAGAAATGGCTGGCGGGAAAAAGATTTTATTCAAACGAGGAGGTGATTGCAGAAACGAATGGCTATTTTTCAGACTTGGACAAATCCTATTATTCGGAAGGGATCAACAAACTAGAGCAGCGTTGGACGAAGTGTATAAGCTTAAAAGGAGACTATGTTGAAAAATAAAAAAGGTTTACCCCAAAAAATTAAGTAGTTTTTATTTTTGCACGGACTTTTCAAACGATCCTCGTATACCAAACATTTATTGCAATAATCGTTAATAAACAATTTCTGATCATTTAAATATATATTAATTTTTAAACACTTTTTTGAAACGAAATAACTATTCAGTCTTAACCAACTACTGGGACAATTGGCTACACCAGTAATGGGCAGGCCATTTTGACGGGCCCAATGCAATGTATGAAACTGCTAGTGTTTTGATAATAGTTCGTCATAATTTGGTTCAAATTCGGGACGTAGTTATACTCAATATTTTATCCCAATTTTTGAACTCGTATTAAAAACTTTACTTTTGCAAGTGTTTAAGGTTTACACCCATGGATGTTTGTTAAAGAAATATTTCCAGTCTCCTTAAGAGAGGCATCTATCCAATTTTGGATATAAATTCTGCTCCAAAATGGTAAACTCTATTTATTAAACACTTTGCTATCCTATTTCGAAGTGTTTTTCTAATTCGGTGGTTTAGTATCAAAGAATCTGTCTCGGATATGACTAGAAACGTAAAACAATTTAAAAATAACAATATTAGATTCATATGCGCCTTGCAGACTTCGGCTACAGATCTATATTCAATAATAATGATTTTCTAATGTAGTTTCTTTCAAATCATTAATAAAATCTCAAGAATGAAGAAGGATTTTATCTAAAAATGAGTAATTTGATGAGTAAGTTGCTTACATCATTCTCTGTCGATTTATCTTTGCGCTCTAGAATAGAAACATGTTTTTCGAAAGATTAGTTGCAAAATAATAAACTCAAAATGGCTGCCGCAATGCAAAATGACCGCAAGAGAAAAAGAATCTTGCCAAACGGCTGCGCTGTATTCATTGAAGGGTGTAATTATTTTAAAATAAGAATTATTATTATTAATACATAATTAATTATGTATATAAATATATATAATTATTACATTGATTTGGATTAATCTCAGGATACTAAAAAAAAAGATACCAGTCTGAAATAGACCTCATAATTATTGATTCAACCAACAGATAAGGGGCAAAGATCCCGGATGAGAACTCAAAGTGAATCCGGAAATAGAATCAAGTGCATTGGCTTTTTTTTTAAAAAAAAAAAAAAAAAAAAAATTGCGGGAATATTTTCAACAACTCAGGGCATTGGTGCGCTCAAACTCCAGGGAATCTCCACATAGTTACAGTCTTCTCACAGACAATGAATTAGATAGTACCCGGATAGACAAGCTCTAAGGACAGTACAATATGATCTCCAGACTCCAAACGTATCTATTCGCGGCAAAAAAAAATGGTAGTAAAACAATATACATCGCTTTGAATAAATATCGTAAATTTGAATACTAAATTCTAGTAATGATTGAATTGAACAGTTAAATTTTAATTTAATGAAAGCAGCACACGTGTCTGACATGACAAGCCAATTACAGTTTAATTTACAATTACCACATTCTGCACTAATTTCAATAATTACAGTGATATTACCAATGCAATTAGTGAGCCTGAATAATTGATTTACCATAAATTATACAATTTAAATTTCTTACGCAGCAATGTACCAAAATGTAACATCTAGTCTGATTAGAACAGTTGTATAAGGGTTGATCGACAAAAATAACTGCACGAGAAACCCCAAATTTGAAAAATAATTTATTATTTTCTTTAATAAAACTATGAAGTAATTTTCTCTTTACTCTGAGAAAAAGAACGAATAGTGGTGCCAAATTTTGAAATGCACAATATATTTGAGACGATAGAAAAATGCTATGTACCTAGCAAAATATTGATTGTATTGTTGCGTGCAGGAAGGTATGCCAACTTAAACTATACAAAAATCAAAAAATATAAAAATTATTTTAGATTATTATAAAAGATTTAGAAAGCAGATCTTATATTATTCAGTAATTTTCAAATATTTTGGAAAATCGTAGTTACTTAAAGAATTTGACCGGCTATTTCCAGGGATTAGAAGCAGAGCTAGAGCTTCATGTTTTGTAAGAATTCCTGTAAATAGTGGACTTTCAAGTTACTTGGATATTAATAACTGTGAATTTATATTGGTTTTAGTGGCTGTAAAATATTATCTTAAGGATTCAAATTGGCGAGGAATTGGTCCAAATAAAAACAACAACTCGTCTTTTTGCCAACGTTTCCACAAATACAATATATTGCCTTGTTCAGTGCGTGGCTGTGCGGGTGGTTGGTTGAGTTACAGAAAGCTGTAACTGTTTTTCAGTTTTCTGTAACTCGACACGTTGGCAAAAAGACAAGTTGTTGTTTTAATTTGGACTGATTCCTTGCCAATTTGAATCCTTAAGATTAATAACTGTACAAAAGAGTGAATCTGATGAAATAAAGGTCCATGAGGAGTACATGTTTGAGAAAAGTCTCACTCTATGGTGGCATTCCCTGTAAAATGTTTTATTCAACGAGAAAATTCTGGACATTGTAACGAAGTTGACCTGAGCCAGAGAAGAAAGGCCTAGATTGTTCTGGGAGTTGGCTGACCGAAGTCTATAACGGACCACCACTGTGTAAACAAAGAGGCTGGGCTTTACCTGAGCCGGAGAAGAAAGGGCTAGATTGTTCTGGGAGTTTAGTGACCTAAGCCTATAACGGTCCACCACTGTGTAAAAGCTAAGTGAGCGGCCCCAGTGGAAATGGGGGTAAGACAGTCGCAGGTGGGAGTGATTAGTGTCAGTTGGAGTCAGAGACAGTTGGAGTCAGTCACAGTTGGAGTCAGAGATAGTTGGAGTGAGGGACAGTTGGAGAGACAGTTCGAGAGAGTCAGGGTTGCGGAGTGCTTTAGAGTTTGCCAGTTGGGCAGTTAGTCAGTTAGTGAGTAGAGCTTTGTTAGTGCAGTGCGGACCAGTGGCCAGTCGTGGGACAGTTTTGTGGCGTTACGTAGTGAGTAAGTAACAGTAAACTGTTGTGACTGTTGTAAATGGTAACTGTAATGAATAGCGTTAGTTGCTAGTAAATGTTAATGTGAGTAATGTTAATGTGCTAATATAAGTTTAGCGAGTTTTATTTTTTATCAAACCCACATATTAATAACTAGTGGCAGTCTTTAGTTGTAGTGAAGTAATTAAGGGAAAATCTTTACAATATCATTTTTCTGTTTCCTGACGAAAATACATAGGAAACTATTTTGGGGAAATGATGCGGAAATTTTCCATAAAGCTCCCTTAAAGTAGCAAAAAAAAAAATAATTTGGTAACAATTTCCACAATTTCAAGGGAGTAAAGAAAAGGAACAAATTCAATTGTTTCCGTTTAATTTTTGTTCCAAATTAAAGCCAGAATTACTGAAACATACAAATTGTGCTGTAATAACTAATTTTCATTTTGCTCGTAACTGTAATTCCAAATTTTGAACTCAAAATTACTGCGAGAAACAAAAAAATATCCGGAAATTTGGAATGAACATTCCGAAATGAACTGACAGGAAATATGGCAGTATGGAAATATGGAAATATGGCACTGAGAACTGGCCAAATGTTGACGAAGATTCGCCTTCGTACAAGCGCGTAAGAGACTGAGAAAATAAACAGAGTTCGGTGTAGTTTATGAATGTTCAAACTTCGTTTATTCCAGGATCGGATGATAAAAATAGATTTGTCTTTCGAAAGCTACATTAATATGCAGAATTATAAGGAATAATGGGGAGCTATAAAAGCAATGTTTTCTCTTTTTTGTCGTTTACTTAAAGTAAAAGAACCATTTCTTTAAAAAATGCATCTAAACTGCAGCATTCTACCTCAAGCTGATTCTATCATCCCAGCTTTATCGTACCTTTTGCCCAAATCTTCTAATTCTTAACCAAATTCTATTAGATTAATTTTTGTAAATATATAAATTTATCTTGAAAATAAAAAATAAAAGAGAAAAATGATAGAAGCGAGTAATTTCGTTCGCTATTGAATCATTCAGACTGCGAGACCTCTCTACTGGCAGAAGATCGATACACAGTTTGCTACTAATTGGCCTGACGACCCTTATTTTTGCCGTTCAGCGAACAAAATTGCACATCCCACACAATATTACAAATATAACAAAAGATGGATTCTAGCAAGAGACTAAATTTTTATATATTATAGAAGAAAAAAGTTTACCAGAAGAGATAAAGTCAATTGCAGACCTATTTTTCACTTTTTTGCTCGAACCAGTTTCGAATTACTTTAGATCCAAGTTAAAAATCGAAAGAAATGGGCATAACAAAAAGAAAGCTGGACTTGAATTTCGGTGAACAATTTCTTTGTGGAATTCTTTTGGGGAAGCCATTTTTGCCGCTATAGCATTCGCATACTTAAGATGTTATGATTTATTTGTGGAGCTACAGTAGTTTGTCTGTGTGTTCGTCCAAAAAAAAAGTTGCATCTTTCTCTTCATTTACTGTTAAAACAGAGTGTAAAACTAATATTAACTGTCAATGTAGGATATCCGTTCAAGGCGCCTTATGCTGGCTTTCTCTCGAGCCCGTCAAAGCTCTAAAAATAGATTCAAGGACACTTCCCACTTCGAGTTTTTAAAATCTCTTATCTCCAATACTCTAGCCACTATTTCCGGTTATGATATTACGCGGCGAATGGGTCATGATATGATTACCTCCTCTTCCAGTCACTTATCTAAGTGGAAATAAACATGAAAGATAGTATGTTATTGCTACCAAAGTAATTCAAGGATTGTTATTCTTAAACGATCAGTAAATTCAATGTAGAAAATTATTTTTTAAATTTATTTTGTTATTTACAATCTGTATATACAATAAGTAAATACGAATACATAGAATAAATAAATGAATGCAGGAGGAGAGAAACTACTCAGTGGTAGCACTCTCTTCAGGATATTAATGATGGTTATGGTCTTCAGACAGCAAGGAAGTTGCGGTGGCCACTGGGCATTCAGTCAGCAAAGAGGATTGTTAGGGATATCAAAGGAGGCGAGAGGACTGTACAAGAGGATTAGAGCTACTCGAGAGAGCAGTATGGAACTTTTGGTATTCAGTCTTGGCAAGTTGGTGTACGAACGGGATGTTGAGATCGTTGTGAAGAGTGAGGTTAGTTACCGTAGAAAGGAGCGTCAGCTATCTGTCGGAGGAGTTTTGACTGAAATGTTCTGTACAGTCCGTATGTTTGTAGGTTTGGCTGAACTCCACAGCTCTAGTCCGTAAGTACACATAGGCTTGAGAATAGTACTGTATATTAAGCGTTTGAGTTCTATGGGCAATTTGGAGCGTCATCCAAGTAGTCTGTAAAGCAATTTCGCACGTTTCGTCATTGCTTGTCTTTTAAGTCTAGTGTGTGGGTTCCACGTGAGTCGTTTGTCTGTGAAAAGTCCAAGGTAGCGTACCAAATCAGGACAAGGAAGAGGATTGCTGTTGAAGAGGACAGGTGGACAGGAGCCCCGCCGGAGAGTAAACGTGGCATTTCTGTGGGTTCATTTTAATCCTCCACTTCTTTGCCCAGGCACTAATTATAGGGTTGTGGAAGTCTATTCCAAATTTGTTGATTTCTTTTCAAGTTTCATAATTTAAGTGAACTTGGCCAGAAATAAGGAAAACTATAATTGGCTTCGATAGCATTATACGAGGGTCGTTTGAAAAGTCCGTGCAAAGTCAGAGAGATAGCACTACTGGCGCGTATCGAGGTTATGTTTAGTGAGTAGCATCTCTTGGAAGAACACACACCAAGTTTCAGCCAGATCGGTCTATTTCTTTGTGTTTGGCATTCGTTTGAATCGAGGAAGTCGAGTGATTTTCAAAAAATGGACGAAAAAGAATTTCGTGTGTTGATTAAACACTACTTTATGAAAGGCAAAACGCCTCAGGAGACTAAAGAGAAGCTTGATAAACATTATGGTGACTCTGCACCTTCGATTAGAACAGTTTATAAGTGGTTTCAAAATTTTCGGAGTGGCCATATGGGCACAAGTGACGCTGAACGTTCTGGACGCCCTGTTGAGGTTACTACTCCAGAAATCATTGATAAAATCCATGATATGGTGATGGATGACAGAAGAGTGAAGGTGCGTGAGATTGCTAGTGCTGTGGGCATCTCGAATGAACGGGTACATAATATTTTGCATCAACATTTGGACATGACAAAGCTATCCGCAAGATGGGTGCCGCGATTGCTCACGCTTGACCAAAAACGAAATCGTGTGAAGTGTTGCAAGGACGGTTTGCAGCTGTTCCAGAAGAATCCGCAGGACTTTAAGCGTCGTTTCGTCACTGTGCATGAAACATGGATACATCACTACACTCCTGAGACCAAAGAAAAATCTAAACAATGGGTTACCAAGGGGGAATCTGCGCCAAAAAAGGCGAAGACCGTTCCTTCGGCCGGAAAGATTATGGCGACTGTCTTTTGGGATTTGCAAGGAATAATCCTCATCGACTATCTGGAAAAGGATAAAACTATTACAGGTGCATATTATTCATCGTTATTTGAAAACCGAGCTGCAAGAAAAACGCCCACGATTGGCCCACAAAAAAGTGCTTTTCCATCACGACAACGCACCAGCTCACACCTCAGCAGTTGTGGTCGCAAAATTAATGGAAATAGGGTTCCAACTCGTTTCACATCCCCCCTATTCTCCAGACTTGGCTCCCTCGGACTACTATTTGTTCCCCAATATGAAGAAATGGCTGGCGGGAAAAAGATTTTATTCAAACGAGGAGGTGATTGAAGAAACGAATGGCTATTTTTCAGACTTGGACAAATCCTATTATTCGGAAGGGATCAACAAACTAGAGCAGCGTTGGACGAAGTGTATAAGCTTAAAAGGAGACTATGTTGAAAAATAAAAAAGGTTTACCCCAAAAAATTAAGTAGTTTTTATTTTTGCACGGACTTTTCAAACGACCCTCGTAAATAGTGCAGTTCTATCATTAATACCATTTTAATATTAGTAGCATATACTACTAGATGGTGGTATTCACAGATTGGTATTATCATAGCCAAGACTTTTTACTTTTATTTCAACCTTCAGGAATATCCCCAACCATATTATGAAACTGCACACGCCCTTTGCATGCCAGAGAGTACACCATGAAACAGACAGGGTTTTAGCGAGGATACGTGTTTCCCCCAGGAGACAGTGGCCTCCCACTTGCCAAGATTCTAGCGCTTAATCGGATTAATGGGGAAACATCAGCCGCTCTCATTGGTATTCTAAGTGGCGTCTTGCATGATGGTAATTCTAAGTAGGGGGTAAACTCCTGGAGCACCATTTGCATAGATAGTGTAAACCAATTGCCCTTTTGTCAACACCTAGAGCTTTTTCATCGATTGAAAAAATAAAATTAGTTTTCTTTTTAGAATCTATAATTTATGAATAAAGATGCCATTTTTTGTATTTATTAATAATTACTGTAGTTTGTGTGTTTTATACTTATTAATATATTTATTCTGGCGGAAGTATCCAGAGGTATTCAGAATATTTTTCTGTTAACACCAATACATTGGCTTAGCGAGATTGTTTTATCTGGGTAAGCTACAGATGGAGTGATTTTTCACTTTTATATCTGTAAAATTTTCCCTAAAGAATTTTCCGAATATCGGAGTTTTGGTGGAAATTATTATGAATCGCAATAATCAATGATATAATTCGCCAGAACTGACGTAATAATATAAATGACATAAACAGTAACAGAGAATTTAAATTTAAGTTTTTCAATTCGATTTTTTGGCGCTTCCGTAGAGTTGTATTTCGTACGTCCATGTTGGGGCAAGTAGAGCGGTATGTAGTGTTCGTTTGTTCGTCAGGGTCAGTATTGAA
The DNA here is from genome assembly GCF_049639745.1 of Rhodnius prolixus. NCBI lineage: Eukaryota > Metazoa > Arthropoda > Insecta > Hemiptera > Reduviidae > Rhodnius > Rhodnius prolixus. The sequence goes on along the minus strand of NW_027411583.1, from coordinate 2,205,935 downwards.
CGTTTTTCGAGTAGTCTTTTCAACATTTTATAGTGCTAAAAAATCGAACATCAACCGACTTTAAACCTTACTGTCTAAAATTCTAAGAACAATAGTTAACGCTCCCTTCTACGTCTCCAATCACACAATACACTCTGATCTGAATATTCCTCTCGTCTCTGAAATAGCCCAATCTTGATACACAAAACTCCACTCAAATCTATAGACAGTCATTACAACCCTCTGATCCACAACATGTCTACCACAACACTTCCTTCTAATCCTCAACGCAGACTAAAGCAGCGGTGGCCACGCGATCATCTCAACACAACGCCGACCTCCTAGGATGGTTGCTGTGTAAGCTTAACAATCTGGCGAACTAAATGGCTTCCATCACTGGATGGTCGTCGTTCACTCCACTCACGCCCTTGCGTATATGCATGTGCGCGTGTATGTACACACATATATATACGTGCACTTGCATTTGCGCCATCCCTTATCACTCATCTCTTTTGTCTATTGCACTAGATACAGTTGCTAAATAAATAAACAAATTAAAAAAAAAAAAAAGAAGTTTTTCAATTCAAAAGGACAGTACAATTAAAGCGCGCCCTTACTCTTCAATAACTCCTCTCTTAGATCCCCGAAAGGATCGCCTTCTGTGTCCGTTAAGACTATCAAACAGTAATTGAGCTGGAGCAAAGAACAGCGCATGTGCATAAGGCTGTGAAAACCGCCGCCAGCCTTGTGTGTGATTCTTGTAACGCATAGTTTTCGCTTATTGGTAGGGCAGGTAATTTAAAACGATTTTGGTTCAATAAAACCGCATTTTTAAGTTGAACTAAATGTGTAAAAAGTGCTATGATTTTCTTTTTGAAAAATATTTGTTGATAGCTCAGCCTTGGAGCTAAAAGGGGAAAAAAGGTTGTTATATCACGTAAGACTGGAGCTCTGTCCTACCCCAAAATAACCCAATAATATTAATTATTTTCAACTTCCAAAATAATAATAATAATAATAATTCGAATGGAACCAACAAATTTAACAAAGAAGTTTCTTTACTCTAGAGTTCATTAAATTTAACCAGGACAGTTCAGAAAACAGTTCAAACAGTGTGTATCATTAGTGAGAGCATTTGCCAAAGGCGCTGTGCGATTGTTGAAGGAAGTCAAGGCAGTTTCCAGGCCTGGAGCTAACTCATTCATCCCTCCACTCTATTGCGCCACTTCTGCCCGGAAAAGCGTCTGTCACTAATTACGTCACGCACCCCCTCCAAAAGAAAAAAACCCTCCCTAATTCGAAATTAATGGGAAATTTCTCCAGCAGCTCGTTTTATTCTCCCCCCTTTTTTTTTTGGTTTCTGTGGTTTCGAGAATACATTACAAAAACTTTTCTTAAGATTCATCAATCACTTTTCAGCTTAATCTGTTTTGTGTTCAAAAATTAAGGGAATTAATTAAATTAATTTGATATTCTTTTTTTTTTTAATATTACTAATTATAGTCGTTTTGAATTTTTGTCTTTTCCAAATGAGCTGTAACTCGACAATATGCGGGTTGTTTTATTGGCATTTGCTTTCCACCTTCAGCCAATTTCTGACATTACCCTAACATTAATCTGTTATGCCTTAATGGACTATACATGTATACACGTTATTCTAATTAGTATAAAACAGTCTCTATATATCTTCGTATTTAATTGTTAAAGGTACTAGAGGTCTGTGAGGACATAACTGTCGGAGGAGGATGCTATGTCTTCAAGTTCTGTGTACAGATCGCCGAATAATTTCTTTGTGTCCATTCCCATACCGTGGACGAATCCTCACTAAATGCTGGAAATCTCCGTCTTCTTACCGTCGTAATCTCTCTTTAAGGTCACTTGATTTTCAAACTTAATTTATTAATTAATTTGTTGAAGTAAACTTAATTTCCAAAAAACAAAAGTCTAATTTATACTTCTACTGTTAGGCGCCATGGTAGCCGAGCGGTTAGAGGCGAGACCTGCGAAGCTAATATGTATTGTGGTTCTTAGGCCTTGGATTTTATTTAATGGTAATTATTTTTTACGGACTTTGTAGTAAAGTATGTTTGCTAGTCGCCCCCGTCCACGACACCTAATTGGTAGTTGGACGTTAAGCCCCGCCTGAAAAAATAGGCGATTACTTTACTTTTTTTTTTTTTACTTCTACTGTTAAATCCTATCTGGGCTTATTGAATACAGCTGTGGGGTTCAATCAAACGCACAAATCTCCTAAGAATTCAATCTCCTCAATCTAAAATACTTCGAACTATTGTAAACGCTCCATTTTATGTTACTAACCGGGCTTATACATACAGATCTTAACATTCCTTTTGTCACACAAGTTGCTATAACAAGATACAGGAAACTCCACTTCAACCTGCAGTCACACGCTAATCCTCTAACACAAAATCTTGCTTCAAGAACCCTTCCTGACAACCCAACCAGACGTCTTAGAAGACAATGGCCTCGTGATTCTCCTCTTTAAAGAAGAGAGTGACCAATAATTTAGTTTCTTCAAGTTCAGTTACCACTGGTAACTTCTCCACTCGTCTGTATCTACCATTCACTTCTATAATTGTTACTTATAGCGCCAACGCGCTGATTATGACGCAAACAAAAAATTAAAAAAATAATTCGTATTATAAAAATAAAATAAAAAATAAGGAATTATTTTATTAAGATTTCTTTGTTAAATTCAAAATTTTGCAGGAGATACTCTACTGTGAAGCATCTCAAAATATGTTTTCCTAAAAATATTTTATGAACACGTTATTAAAACTGTCCGGTAGGACAGTTGTATAAGGGTTGATCGTCAAAAAGTGCACGAAAAAGCTTAACGTTGAAAAACACCCAACTTTGACAATTTTTTTCTCTTTTTCTATAAAAGATAAAATTCCCAAATTTTCTTTAAATTATAGGGCAAACCCTCCTTTATAGCTGCAATTTTTTTGCAACAACCCAGATCTAATAGGTTTCGAGAAAAAAGTTGCCGAAAATGAGCAAAAACGGCTTTTTCAAAAATTGTTGTTCTTCTTCTTCTTCTTCTTCTTCTTGTTGTTGTTGTTGTTACCTTTTTTGTAAACTACGTAGCGCCTAAACGCGAGAACCGATTTTCATGAATGAGGTGTCATTCGATTCGGAATTTTATGTAGATGTGCCTTTTGGGGGTCTCGACGCTGTACGCATAGGAGAGGAGTTAGCCCCCTTTATGTAAGGCCCCCTCCAAAATTATTATTACTAATTATTCTGTAAATCTTAGCCCGATTTTGAAATAATTTGGTAGGATGATAGAGTTAGGGCTCCCCTACGTAACATTAAAGCGGCGATCAGCTCTTACACTTGTTAAGGGAAAGTATAGCAATCGTTTCAAATTATCGACACGAGAACCGATTGTCATGAATGAAGTGTCATTCGAATTGAAATTTTTTACAGATTTGCACTTTAAAAGTCTGAACGCTGTGCCTCATAAAGAGGGGAGTTTGCCCCACCCAAGTAAGGCCCTTTCTAAAACTATTATTACCAATATTTCTGTAACGCTTTGTCCGATTTTGATAAAATTTAGCACGAATAAGTGGTTAAAGCTCCTCTACGTTGCTGATGCTCTTGCACCTACTAAGAGGAAGTACTGCAATCGTTAAAATTATCAATGGGTGAACCTATTTACATTAATGAATAGTCGTTCGATTCAAAATCTTTGCCTTTTAGGGAGAAGTACTGTAATCGCAGTATATTTTTCTTACTCCTCTTAAGAGGAAGTACTGAAATCGCAGTTTAATTTTGCTTTTTACGTACAAATACCTTCCTATTTTATTCAAAACGCTTTCTCAAAAAAATTGTTATTGAGGATGGCAACTATAATCATTCTTTAAAAAGATCTCTCCAATGGTAGTTACGGTTCCGACTTAACACCTTATCAGGTTATAATGATAGAATTGCTTATTCTAAATTTTAAAAAAATCTGTGAAGCAGATAAGTAACTTTGTAAAATAGACAAAAATGAAAAGGTACAAAAATCTCTTTAACAAAAACTTACAGTTTAAAATGTTAAGTATAAGGGTTGATTAAACGCCAAAAGGTACACAAATCAGCTAGTACCCAACATTTCATTCATGCTTAGCTGATATAATTTAAGTAATTTTGCTGCATTAACTTTTTCTTCACATTTTTTTAGAAATTATTAGATGTCACAGACCCTTATGCTGGCCAGATCATAATATTATTTTGTTATAATTATGATAAAATGTATATTATATCTTCGTTTTTAAATAGGTACTTTATTTTAACTCCATTTCAAATTATTCTTCAAATTTCTCTTTAATATGCCCTTTATTCTTAGTAGTCACATATACATTCATGTTAAAGTAGGGAAAAACAAAGTTAGAGTCAGCTACTGTTTAAATTTGAATCACGGATTTAACAGAATATTTCAGTCTTGAATTCGTCTTACCGAAATATTCGTGAGCACAAATAACACACAGTTAATAACAAGTAGATTATTCAACAATTATTCATTTCTCATTTGTGATTTAATTTAGTCTCTCTAATTTTACTTATAGTAAAATACTGGAATAATTAGCTGTCCTAAAAATATGCATATCTTATTTATTTTATATTACATATACACAACATTGTGGGAAGAACACCTAGATGGAGAATGTAATTGAAGAAAACTATATTATTTGCGATAAAGCCAGATAATTATTACCTATTATTATAAACGTTTGACTACTTCATAAAATAACAATTACTTTAATCGAAGAATGAACTTAAACCGACGATTTAAAAAAATAAATAAAATAAAATAAATAAATAAAATAAACAAAATCATTGATGTATGTTGATATAAGCATTTTTTAAAAAAAGGTTTTGAATTTTTTAGCCTCATAATTTTTTTTTATTTTTTATAACGTTTTTCTTTTTCACCTGTAATTAATAGTTTGATTATTATAAATAACTAGATATAACAGTCAATCTACAGTGCTACTTGAACAAATATTTTGTAGATGAAAATGGCCAGCATAAGGGTCTGTGACATCTAATAATTTCTAAAAAAATGTGAAGAAAAAGTTAATGCAGCAAAATTACTTAAATTATATCAGCTAAGCATGAATGAAATGTTGGGTACTAGCTGATTTGTGTACCTTTTGGCGTTTAATCAACCCTTATACTTAACATTTTAAACTGTAAGTTTTTGTTAAAGAGATATGTTAGATAAGTTCGATATCAGGAGAGTTAGATTCTCAATTAGTTTAGGAGCTTTTAATGATGCAAAATTCGAGATTCTCTTCAGACAAAGTCTACCCAGATAAAATAACCATGCTACTGATTGCCAGTAACAGTTTCCCTAGCAAAAACAATCGCTAGTAAGAAATAAATCTCTTCTACTAACAACAAACACCCACACATTCAGACAAAAAGAACGACTAAAAAAACCAGTTCAACATATTTCTGGAAAGTTCTGCAGTAACAACTTACAAGTGAAAGTAGGTACTTAATAAGTTTGTACTTGAGGTAATATTTCACTAACACTCCCCTCTGAAGCTTGTAATTCAAACTTCTAACAACTCTCTATCGTCCTGGGGAGGTTGTTGCACTCACACATCCAGCAATAAGTTTGCTTCTTCTTCTTCTTTTTGCTGCAGCCAGAATGAATTACTACTGTTTTAAAGCCTAAAGGTGGGTCGTTGTGCCTGCTTTAAATTACCTCAACGGGTCGACCATAAGAAACATGGAATCGTACAACATAGTTAGGATGTTACTTGTGAGAAACTGCTTGCGATGGAATCTGGTCAGGTTCAGATAAAACTTTGAAAAAGTTAAAAGTTGGTACCCAAAATTGAGAAAAAAGTAGAAAATTTTTGAGTATTTCTTTCGCAAAAGAACTAGCTCCAGTATTGCTAGCCACATTTACACCTCGTTACGCCAGTTGGACGTATGAGCCATTCATTGCACCAATCGATTAACTCCACTTTTTGAAATATCTTAAATTTAACTGTCAAAGCACCTGTCGTCAATTTATTTATAATAAATTTCCCAAATAATAAAGGATTTGCACCATTAAAAGACAAAACATTTTTGGCCATTGAATAATAAATAATTTATTTCAGAAGCCATTTTGATAAACTCTGTGCTCTAATGTAAATTCCAGTGAATTCCAGTGAATGATAGCTGTAAATTTATATTAGTAGTAAAAAAGTAATTGTCTATTTTTGAGGCGGGCTTTACGTCTAACTACCAAATTAGGTGTCGTGGACGGAGGCGACTATATTAACCATTAAATAAAATCCAAGGCCTAAGACCGGGAATCGAACCCAGCACCACAATACATACGAGTATTAGCTTTACAGGTCTCGCCTCTAACCGCTCGGCTACCGTGACGCCTAGAATAAAGTAAGTATATTTAGTTTGGAAAATTAAAAAAAATAATAATAATTTTCTATAATAAAACTGGAATAATATTTTAATAAACGTTATAAAGGATATTAGGGCTGCCAACTTTATACAAACGTTTTAACAGTTAATAGAGAAGGCTTTAGAATTTTAGCCAATAAAACTGTTTTAATTAAATCCTTCCAGGACTGTTATAATACGTCTGGCATTAACGTCTGGAGTGTGTTTATATACACTACAATTCTAAGGGTGTAAAAGGCATCAATAAATCTTTTGTACATTTATCCACGAATGAAGATATAAATTACATTTTTAATTAACTTGATGTCCCTCATCCCATTATCAGAGAATGTGGGATAATGGGGAAAGATGTGGGGTGTGTGCAAAGCATTTCTCGGACATTTGCAGCATGATAATGGCTACTCCAATTATTGTATTTTTAGACTAATTATTTCTTTTTTCCTTACTAAACATTCATTTTTTTTAATAAAGTAAATATCTTTTGATAAACATCTGATTCATACGACTTATTGCAGTAATAAGTTCCTGGCAGGCGCCACGGTAGCCGAGCGGTTAGAGGCGAGACCTGTAAAGCTAATATACGAGGGTCGTTTGAAAAGTCCGTGCAAAGTCAGAGAGATAGCACTACTGGCGCGTATCGAGGTTATGTTTAGTTAGCAGCATCTCTTGGAAGAACACACACCAAGTTTCAGCCAGATCGGTCTATTTCTTTGTGTTTGGCATTCGTTTGAATCGAGGAAGTCGAGTGATTTTCAAAAAATGGACGAAAAAGAATTTCGTGTGTTGATTAAACACTACTTTATGAAAGGCAAAACGCCTCAGGAGAATAAACATTATGGTGACTCTGCACCTTCGATTAGAACAGTTTATAAGTGGTTTCAAAATTTTGGGAGTGGCCATATGGGCACAAATGGCGCTGAACGTTCTGGACGCCCTGTTGAGGTTACTACTCCAGAAATCATTGATAAAATCCATGATATGGTGATGGATGACAGAAGAGTGAAGGTGCGTGAGATTGCTAGTGCTGTGGGCATCTCGAATGAACGGGTACATAATATTTTGCATCAACATTTGGACATGACAAAGCTATCCGCAAGATGGGTGCCGCGATTGCTCACGCTTGACCAAAAACGAAATCGTGTGAAGTGTTGCAAGGACGGTTTGCAGCTGTTCCAGAAGAATCCGCAGGACTTTAAGCGTCGTTTCGTCACTGTGGATGAAACATGGATACATCACTACATTCCTGAGACCAAAGAAAAATCTAAACAATGGGTTACCAAGGGGGAATCTGCGCCAAAAAAGGCGAAGACCGTTCCTTCGGCCGGAAAGATTATGGCGACTGTCTTTTGGGATTCGCAAGGACTATCATCAACTCATCGACTATCTGGAAAAGGGTAAAAGTATTACATGTGCATATTATTCATCGTTATTGGACCGTTTGAAAACCGAGCTGCAAGAAAAACGCCCACGATTGGCCCACAAAAAAGTCCTTTTCCATCACGACAACGCACCAGCTCACACCTCAGCAGTTGTGGTCGCAAAATTAATGGAAATAGGGTTCCAACTCGTTTCATATCCCCCCTATTCTCCAGACTTGGCTCCCTCGGACTACTATTTGTTCCCCAATATGAAGAAATGGCTGGCGGGAAAAAGATTTTATTCAAACGAGGAGGTGATTGCAGAAACGAATGGCTATTTTTCAGACTTGGACAAATCCTATTATTCGGAAGGGATCAACAAACTAGAGCAGCGTTGGACGTATAAGCCTAAAAGGAGACTATGTTGAAAAATAAAAAAGGTTTACCCCCAAAAATTAAGTAGTTTTTATTTTTGCACGGACTTTTCAAACGACCCTCGTATATTGTGGTACTGGGTTCGATTCCCGGTCTTTAGGCCTTGGATTTTATTTAATGGTTAATACAAGAAATTTACTGTAAAATATGTTTGCTAGTCGCCTCCATCCACGACACCTAATTTGGTAGTTGAACGTAAATCCCGCCTGAAAAAAAAGGCACATTACTTTACCTAGTTCTTGGCAATTATGATTGCAATGTTTTTACGGAGGAGTCCCAGAGAACTTGGGATTAATCTGGGTTCTTTGCTTGCAGCACGCATTTTTTTTCAGCCAGAACTTGTGACAAGTATGTAGATCAAGTACCCATATGTTCCCAAAATCTCAGAAAGGTGGCATTTCCTTGTATACTGATTTTCGTTAACTTTAGAGTATCAGAGTTACATTTAAGGTCTCTTAATCGCCCATAATAACTCTTAAAGAACTTTTTCCGGGTCAACAGCTGTTGGATTGGACCTAAGATCTGATAATGTCTAGTGTAAGCTAAGGGCTAAGGGCCAATATCGCATTGGTTTGCTAAAGGAAAACATTTTCTAAGTAAGGTTATCTCATCCGTTGTAACCCATCCTAACTGCTTGCCTTTATGTCTACCTAGAATTACGTCCAAAGAGGTATGTGATAAATAAGCTTCACAAAATTTCCAGAGAGATTGTGGATGGTGAAGCAAATAAACTATAACAAAAGATTCTCTCACTAGGCTGGGATAACGCAAGATGAAGGGCCCTTTTACTGTATATAATTTGATTGATGGCTTAATTGCTAAGTTAGTGTAGTCCCTTTACTCGTTCCACGTTTATTCCATTATTAGCATGGAGTAATTCAAGAGTTTACGCTTGGATTCAACTCAAATAGCCCGTAAAATGGATTTAATTACCAACAGTCTGGATTAAAGATGGCCATAATTTGTAACTTTTATTTCAATTTCGACTGTTTTAAAACCTACTGATGTTATTTTAACCCTTAAACATAATTCTTTTTATGTTTTTAATGTCGGTTTTGATCCTAAATAAACAATATAATAAATCTTTTCTTAACAGAAATTTTTGAAATCAATTAAGAGATACAATTTCTATCTTATAATAAAGATGAATCAGCATAAATCCTAGAATATAATCCTGAACAAGGGCACAATTCAATGGACAAAAACCTAGCTAACGATATCATATGTTCAGTCAAATATCAATAAAATTATTAACCAAACGTCAAATATTTCTGGCTGGGTACACTAAACTGAATATCAAAAGTGCGAAATGCCACAATCTGTTTTGGTTAAAATTCGTTCTACCCAAATTGATTACGTCATATCTGCAAAATGTAGTGCTGCACGACACCGAGACGAGGCGAGACTTTATGCAGTCTCGGTCTCGGTCTCGGTCGCTCAAGTCTCGGTCTCAGTCTCGGTCTCGTCGAGATATCTCGGTCTCGGTCTCGGTTTTTTGAATTTTTGTTTAAGTATTAAAAGCGGTTTGCTATTAATAATCTTTTCAAAAAATGTTATTATTTTCTAATAATTATTTTAATTTATATATTGGTAATGAAAATGTGTGTAAAAGAAGACAACTAGTTACACTTCAATGCATCATATATTACTATTACTGTTATATATCTTTATATAATTTCAAAAAGATGTTAAAAACGCGCCAAATGAAAGACCCAAATAACATATCTGCCTGCTATAACAAGTCGATTCGTGAAATAAAAAATACACCTCCCAACAAACTTCCCGCTCCATTAGTTATGGCTGTTGGTGAAGATAAAGAATCTGATGATTCACCTTTTGACGACGACGACGACTGCATCAATATTTTTGCACCATTTGCTCAAAAATCAGCAAATATCACCGAAGCATGGAAAGCAGAAATAATTAATTACACCAAATTAGACCAAGCACCAGTAGACGTTGACATTTTAGAATGGTGGAAAACACTTGAGAATTCCTTCAAAAATTTGTCTAGAATGGCAAAAGATATTTTTAGTATCTGTGCAACTTCAGTGCCATCGGAAAGATTATTTTCGCAAGCTGCGATGATAATGACCAATAGAAGATCTTCTCTAACTTCTGACTCAGTAAAAGCTCTTTTATGTATCAATGCTTGGGCAAAGTGAATCTTAAAAACGAAAATTTGTGGCAATATTTTTTAGGTGCATAGATAGTCTTTTTTTTCAAATTCACTAATTCCAAAATTCTAAAATATAATTCAAATAATATCAAAGTTCAAACAAAGTATTAGATTATTAATAGTGAAATTTATGAAATTGAATGAATGAATGATATGAATAGTGAAATTTAGTGAATTTATGTAAAAATTATGTAATTCGAAGGGGGCCGCCACGGTAGCCGAGCGGTGCGAGACCTGCGAAGCTAATGTGTATTGTGGTACTGGGTTCGATTCCCGGTCTTAGGCCTTGGATTTTATTTAATGGTTAATATGAGAAATTTACAGTAAAGTATGTTTGCTAGTCGCCTCCGTCCACGACACCTAATTGGTAGTTGGACGTAAAGCCCCGCCTGAAAAAATAGGCGATTACTTTACTTTGCTTACTTATGTAATTCGAAGTCAAATAGATGTAGTATCACTAACTTAGTGATATCCCACCTAGAGGCGTGCAAATAATTAAAACTGGACTCATTAGGCTGGCTGGACACATTGCCCGAATGGTTAAGGCTAAAACTGGATGACTTGATGGTGACAGACGAGCCTATTGGCCCAGTCTTAGACGGTTAGACGGTATAAGACAGGATACGAAGAGTTAAATTGATGTGCGGAACTGGATGGAACTGCCCAAGACCGAGTAAACTAGCGGATGTTGCTTCGTGAGGCCAAGACTGTTTTAATGTCCTATGAGATAAGACACCATAACTAGGTATTCCATTCAGAAAATATAAATTAAATTGAGAACCAAAAACTGCCAAAATATTACATTTGTCTTATAAAAATTAAGAGCGAAGATGAATACAAGTTAACATAAGAAGAAGAAGAACATTGCCTAACTTGCCAAGATTTACTTCAGAGCAACTTATTAAAAAGAACAAAATAAGTAGGCAAAAGAAACAAGCTCGACTAAATGGACTAAATAATGAAATTACTTAATGCGCCGTAAATCTGAACTTTTACTAACAACGTTAAACTATTGTCCACGGTGAGAAGAACTTGAAGACCCAGTTGAGCAATACACAGGAAGAGCGCCTCCCAACCCCCGCACCACAGGAAACTTACAAAGAAACTTTTAGTATCTTGAGAAAGTAAAGATATAGAATCAGCTTAAGGAGGAATGTAGTGCAAAAAGGCATCCTGCACAAAGGCTGTTCATTCACAAAATGTTTATTTTTTTTATTTGTTTTCTTATAAAGTAAGCACTGACACTATGATTATTAATCGATTACAGATTAATTGATAGATCGTAAGATTTATTTTGAAATATAATACAGGAAGTGGAATCGTAAGATCGAGTGCTACCTCTTATGCTGCCATTTTGTACTTCCTTTGTAGTCAGAAACGGTAGACCGGAACTTGTAAACTGTCTAGGCAACTTGTAAGCTGTTTAGTCAGTAGAAGCGTACCCTAAATTTTGACTTAAAATATGCAATCATGAACTTTACAGGTGAGCTGGTAATAGTTAGCAAGTTAAAAGTATTACTAGTTACTACTCCAGTAAACTATCTATTATGGCTATTTGCTATTGGCATAGATTTAAATAGCAAAAATCCTATTTATCATGGTGCCCCCATCGAACAATTGCTCCAGCGACACGTTATTAGAGACGTCATCAGAACTTATTATCGAGACCGGAAGGCGATAATCCTCAACCACTCTCCTCAAGAACATTATTAAGACGTGGACAAAGGTAAACAGATTCACAATTTTTGGAGAAGGTCTTTGGGAATATAAAGCGAACAATAATTAGCGAGAAGATATTTCAAAGTTTTTCCAAATTCTCTAAGCACTTTCTACAATTACTGGCACTCGAATTGGTAGAATGAAGGTGCCGAGTTTAAGAAAAGCCTTATTATTCATCAATTATAATTCTGATTATTTAATTTTAATTTTTTTTTTATTTTTAAGATTAAAAAACCTATTTGGGGTCATACGGCATCAAAGTATGGGGGGCATCGACTAAGCGTTCCAACTCACTACGCCTCCAGACATTACAGTCCAAAAATACTTCGAAAACTTCTTATCGCTCCGTTCTATGTATCTAACCTCACTATCCATAATGACCTCAAAATCCCTTTCATTACAAGTTCTTGCTAACACTCAAAATTTCATTCCACTCTACAGCAGCTCATCCCTAACCCTCTAATAGAACACCTATCTCCCTCCACATTACCAGGTGGATCCTCTAAGGAGATTTGAGGAGAAGATGGCCTCGTGATCTTCTCTTAACGTGAGAGCAAAGCCCGTTACTGGAGTGACACCACTGGGTGCCTTCTCCACTCATGATTTTCTTTTATTTCTTTTCTCTTTCACCATATTTACTTGTTGCAACAACTGTTGCAGTGGTAAATTGCAATAAAAGATTAAATAAAAAAAAGATTAAAATTTTTATTTGATTAATTTCCAATTTAATTAAAAGTAAATTTAATGCAATCAACTGATTTTGGCCGATTAATTTTTTTTTAAATTTAATTGATTAAATTTTTGCCCAACTCTGGTGGAAAATTGAGGCTCAAAACTGTTCATTGTTTAGCCACATTTTAATTATTTTGAGTTTGGCCATTTTATTAAATTCTGTTAAGTCTTTAATATAGGAAAAGCAATTTAAATAAGCCTCTCTCTCATTGGAAGATAGAAACTGATTCCCTCCAATAGGGTGTTTTCTATTAATTCTTTCTTTTTGTTTTTTAGAAACTAAGATTACTGTATTGCGGTGACATTTCTAGCAATTTCATTTCTACAGCGACAAGCAATGATGGCTTCCCTCTGTCACACAGAATAACTGAGAAGAGATAATCCAGAAAAGGCCATCCTCGCTCCAGTTTTGTTTCAATAACAGGACAACTTTATTGACAGCAATGACCGTTCGGCGGAACACAGCCCAACCCCTTTTATAAAGTACACACTCTACCTTTTATGTGTTAATATTGATTTTTAGTATAAACGCTCGGCTTTTGTGTGTTCTAGTTTAGTAAGCGTATTTTAAATATTATGTCTGGTAATGCTTCACCAATGGTTTGTCTTTAGAAATAGTCATTCTGTTTGTTAAATGTTTCTGGATAAAAATTTAACCCGAAATAACAAATTAAAGCAATGTGTTTGTAAAATGGAATAAAGCGCCACCATACGTGTTATTTAAACTAATTAGTTTTGAAGTCATTATTTTTTTAAAGCCAATTCTCTACAACATAGAATTAAATTTTCTGAGGTTTCAGGCAGGTATTTCGTTATAAACAACATTCACGAATTCAGTACGAATAAAATCTCACAAAACTTCTAAAAAGTAAAGTAAAGTATGTAATCGCCTATTTTTTCAGGCACGCTTTACATCCAACTACTAAATTAGGTGTTGTGGACGGAGGCGACTAGCAAACATACTTTACTATAAATTTCTTTTATTAACCTTTAAATAAAATCCAAGGCCAACACCGGGAATCGAACCCAGTACCACAATGTATATTAGCTTTGCAGGTCTCGCCTCTTAACCCGCTCTGCTACCGTGGCGCCTCACAAAACTTCTATATTTATTAGTAAGTTGTAAAAATGACCACTCTTTGATACAAAAAAAAAAAATGTACTTGAATTGTAGAAAAACGCGGTTCAAGTCCGTAAATTCACGGGAGAATAGATAGTGAAACCTAAATGAATGTATAATAGCCTAAATGACCATAATTAATGTTGATTGATGATGATGAATTAAAATCGTGAATGAATTGTATTGCGTTTATTGAATCAAATCTCATCAACATCGAATATCATCCATATTAAACGTGGTTACATTTAATTTATAATTGTAATTAGGGAAAAGAAATTGTAAAAGTTAATTGTAGTACAATTAGAGTTGGCCCTAGAACTTCGCTTTAAGTTCTCTTTGGCTGTAAATATTGGGCAGATGGAAATAATGAGTAGAATCAGGTTTTGCAAGCTGCAAAGGATTGTAAGAGTAGATTTAGTGGTGCGATGATTTACAAGTGGATAATAGATCTGCTACAACTTACGCATTAGACTGGCGGACACTAAGAAAGTTGGTACACCCAACACGCTGTTTTTTGGAAGAACAGTCGCCGGACAACATCTTATGGTGGTGTAGAAGAAGGCAAAGGACAAAAACAAAGTACTGTAAGCTGATGGCTGAGAGAAAATTGTGAGCATAATCTAATTAGATAGATTCATTGGCGTCTACAGTAATGCCGGCCTCTAGACAGAGTTCTCTCGTTACAAAGTACAAAGTTTCCATCACCGGAAAATGAACAATAGAGCCTAGGGATAGAGAAAGTCTAAGGGGCCAGCAACAGCTGGGAATTGATCCATTTTCTAGTCTATTTGCGCTGCCAACTGAGTTAACCTCTTCCCTGCTCGAAGAACTAATTCTAGAAGAGGAACATGTAGATTAATCTGAGCTGGCTGGATGTTCTTGAGAGAGATAGAGAAAGCGGCCCTGTTTGCGAAAGGATTGGTGAACGCCAAGAACCTCGTCAGAGATTTGTAGCGCTAAAAAAAAGCGGAAATTTGAAAATGTGCGGGAATCTATGTCGTCCTCCTGCTCCGCCTCTAATAATAGATAGTTCTAGGGATGTGATATGTGTTCTTCATGTAGACTGTTTACAATTGATAAGTGTGATGTAAACCTATTTATTTATAATTGAACTTCTGTTAACAATTTTATTATTCTCTGTAGAATAATCATGACACATTTTGGTAATTATAAATATCACTAAACTGGAGTGATGTATCAAGAAAAAGAGAGTTTGGGATGAAACCCAACTTAGAATATATGACATATCGTTAAAAAAGGGTACCAAAGTATAAAGTTTCTGATCCTAGAGTAGAAGAACTTATCGCTGCACGTAAACCAGTTATAATCGTAGACTCAGATCTCGTAGCTCCGTCTACAAAATGGGAATTAAACTATCTACAAGAACATATGGGCAGCACCAATTGTACATTAATATCGTCGAAAAATAATAAATTTAAGTACTACGCTATATCGCCAGCAATTAAAGCTAAATTCACTCCGCCAACTAAGAAAGTTTCTATGAAAATGGCTGAATTTGCTAGAAAAGACTTAGAGAATGGAAAAAAGGAAACGATAAATTATATCTTCAACAAACCTTAAAAGATACCGTGGGACCTTCAATAGTACGTGATTTCTTTGGTGGTAGATAGTTCTAGACGAATTCGGTTATAGATCAAATAAATCTTTCCCAACAAGACTAGAATCAATATTCTGTAATTTAGAAATTCCGCAAAAATGGTAGTCAGTTTCTAAAACTCAATTTAAAAAAGAATTAGATTGCAATAATCTTTTTTTTAAAAAAACAAGCGTGGCAAGATTGCTTTGCAATATTCTTGTCATCTCACAGTCCCGCCCCCGCGGCTTCTTTACTAGCGGCTATAAAATCGATACAGCCCAGTATGAAATATGAGACACAGTTCAGTTTTCTGTATTTATTAAAAAAAAATAAATAACAAATGGATCGAAACCTGCACACGAGGCCTAGATAAATCATAATTTTGAAAATTGAACTGCTCTCTAGCGAAAGAATGGATAAAGTTCGTAGGCCCTTTACCACTTTTCTGTATTAATCTCCCAGCGGGTTGGACGAGAAGAAGATGGCTTTTGCCAGAGACCTCCCACCCAATCTTCTTCATTCCTGAGATTGGACCTATATCACAGTAATGGTGACCACCAAATAATATATGGCCTCTAATATCAGCTTTGACAGTGTCTGCTCTTCCCGTATTCAACGATGTGGCCCGTATTCTCTTTATACTCAATCTCTTCTGCTGCCAGGGGTGGTTATGCAATTTTGTGTTCGATTTCTGATGTTATTTTTTCAACGAAAAGACACTTTTGCTAATTTTCCAGTGAAATCATCCCGGGTTTCGGTTTCATTCTATTTTTTTTGTTTGTGACTATCAATTGGTTTCAGAAATTTGGCCACCTACGCGTTGCACGGGATTTAAATAATCCGTAAATAAAATCAGTGTCCACTGTAAATAATAGTTTGGATTACGTTACTAATTGCACAAGTTCGTAGTAACAAACTTCTGATGTACCGCTGTCTATCAAATCATACTAATGATGAACGAACGTTCAATCAATTGAAGAAGGATGGCACAAAATAATATTAAATAACTCATGCTTTCAAGCATTGCAAAGCCAATCACTGTGATGAATGGACTATGTTTCAATATTGTTCATTTTATATTGATTTTATGAATCCAAAAAGCTCAGCCAAAATCGAAATCTTCTTCATTCCAGTTATTATACCAGATAATATAACGAGGCTGCTGCAGCGAAAATGTCCAGCAGATCTATTTTAATCCTCCATCGGGCGCATTTAATCTGTGAGATGAAGAGGGCATTTTCTTATTGATAGAAACTCGGGGATTTCTTAGAATGAGCCATAGCCCTCAGTAGCTACTACTCGTATCTTCTAGCCAAACGTCCTGTCGGTGGTGTTACGTGGTCTTACTTAGTGTTCGCGTAATCTGTTGGGTAGAAAAAATTTTCAGGTTTTCTCATCAAAACCCCTTACAAAGTAAGTACTGTCATTTATGAGACAGTTTCCCATTCATTGATTATTTCTGCAATGAGTGTTTTTATAGAATAACATTGAATAGAAGAAAGAGAAGGAGATTCAGAATCTGAACAAGAAGCTTCTTTTTTTTTAGGCGAACATGATGTAAATGAATTAGAGTGGGTGTGTACAGGATAAAGTAACCAAATTGTCGGTTAAGTAAATCTACTTCTAGAGTTAGACGAGGAAACCATAATATTTTATTATGTTTGCCAGGTGTAGTTGGTGACAATAGGAATGTACAGAGTGTACAGAAACGTTCGGAGATGGCTCATGGCCATTTTTTCGCTCTTCTAAACAAAGCGGACACCAATACGTACAGAATTTCTTGGATAATGATGCTAATTAACTATCGCATATTTACCAAAAAATGTGCACCTCCAAATTAGGGATTTCTTTGATTTTTCACGTTAATGTTGCTTTACAATCATTAATTCTCATTTATTCATACATTCATAATTAAAAAATGAATTTAGTCAGCCTGGTGTTTGTATCTGTACGTCAGAACATAACCTAACGTCTTTTTCACCTCGTATCACAATCTCATATCAACTTTTTTACTTGTTATCAAATTTGCTTACCGCTTAAGAAGTACATAATGACATCACAAAATTTTGAAACCACTCCTCTTCGAAGCCTCAACAATAAACTTGTTTAAAACAAAGTTTTCTTTATCTTTCTTGCACAAAATAATAATAATAATAATAATTTTTTCCCATCTCCAGCTTATCTAAAAGTCCTTTGTCATTTCTAAAGTTGGACCACATTTTGTGGAGCTTGTTCCGTGACTTTCTGGCATTTAAAACTTTTATCGTTAAACTTTTAATTATGAGAGGAACCGCATCTCCTCCTCCTGCACCCTTCCTTCCACCCCCCACCCATGTAATTCTGACTAGGTTGTTTTTTTAGTTGTGCCAGTGCGAGCTGTACACAGTAGAC
Organism: Rhodnius prolixus; assembly: GCF_049639745.1. Taxonomy (NCBI): domain Eukaryota; kingdom Metazoa; phylum Arthropoda; class Insecta; order Hemiptera; family Reduviidae; genus Rhodnius; species Rhodnius prolixus. The sequence continues at coordinate 2,187,993 of NW_027411583.1, read as the reverse complement.
AGGAATTTCATATTCCATTAATAATGTGAAATAGCTACAAAAGTTACAGCGATTATTATTTTTTTTAAAAAATTATTCTTTCCATGGGGTAAGCGTTTCTAAAATCTATATTGTTAATTGTTCTTGAGTTACTTCTATTACTTTTCCTTCAGAAAAAAGGTCGAAGGACCAAAATATTGCTAGTGAACAAACAACAACTGATATGAACAAAAAACAAATACAGCTTTCCGTGCAGCAACTACCAATAGCGCCAAGCATCACGCATTGGATACTAAAAATACTCGAGAACCTGCAAAGCCTAGTATATGGTGGTCCTTATAAGCTTTTGCTTGACTGTAAGAGCTCCCTATGATTTGCTCTAGCGAGGCTGTGACCAGAGCAAGATTTCTCATACTGGGCCACGGCTTTGAACTATAAATAGACGCCGCTCAGAAGCCTTTGGAGGCTGCTTGTAAGCATTAAGCTTACGTATGCCTGATTTACATTAAGTTTGAGGGGGATACAGTGGTCCGTTTGGCTAGCTTCCCTTCACATATTCTATTCTACATTGGTGGTACATCGGTACATTTTACTGTACAGTCCTTTTTTTGTAGAGGAAAAATTTGATGAAGATAAGCTCCCGCATTACCCCTCCAAAAATCACTTTTACTCGAAAAAACTACAAATAACAAATGGAAGATTTTTTATTTTTATAAAGTAAAAAAGATGAAATATTCATTTTTTAGAAGAAATTAAAAATTTTTTAGACCCATTTTCAGAAAAATTACGAAATTTGAACAATTTAGTCAATTTATGTCCCCCGTATTTTGATTACGATTAATAAAACTTTAAGGTATTTGTAATAGAGTTGCCAAAAAAATCAGTATTTTGCAGTAAAAACAAAACCAAAAGTTTTCAAATACAGTTTTCTACAAACATGATCAAACATGTTCGTAGCAAACTCTGATTCTGAGAATAAGAAAAAGTTTCTCTTAAATGATGAAGATAAAAACATAAAACAATAAATGAAGAAAAACCGAGAACCAAATATCCGCTTTGTTTTATTTTTATTTTTTGGGGGGTAAGATGAACGAGCTAAAACTGTGCCTAAGCGCGTACTGTGTGTGTGCCAGGATTAGTCATAATCTCCGTCTGCTCTACAAATCGGGGACCAAGGGATGAGGGTAACCATGGAAACTAAAAGGTGTCTTCCCCTCCTAAATGGAAACAATTTTTTTTTTTTCTTTATTTGAATTTCCCTCATACATATCCGGGGCTCCGGAACAAATGTATTTTTATTATTTTACCCCAGAGCACCAGGTGGCTCTCCAGTACAAAAATAAAGGACAATTATTTTAAAGGCAATTTTTTTTGTATTTATATCTAATGTACATTTAATATATCCAGAAATTTACTTACATTAAACTTGGAATAACAAACGAAAAACCTGCTTGTTTAATGTTTATTCAAATAATACTAGATAATGGAAAAGCATTTACGCTGCGGTTACCGACAACTGTTACTAAACTGTTACCAGCAAGATTTACAAATACATCTTAACATCACGCGCATTATTAACGAGCGTTAAATCTTAATTTAAACAACCGCCTCCATGTTGAGTAATTCACGAGCAAACAATTGCTTTAGTTTACAAGAAAACATGGAGTGCCTTTAAAATTTATATCCAGATTCTCTAAGAGCAAGCTAGATTAAAATTTTCCTAGTTCAATTCTTTAAATGAAGCTTAAAATAAATCTGTAGGATTGCCAGAGGTCCGATATCGGTATTATTTTACTTCTTAGATCGTGCCCTTCTATCGGAAAGGAGAAATTACGCCAAAAGCTGATATTTAAGGTGTAATCGAGTTGGCTACAGGAAATATGGGGGCCATAAGTTCAGGATATGATGCTTTATCTCCTGAATCTTGTTGGATATAGAAGAAAATATTATCTAAATAACACCATCTACAGGGTGTTCATTTTTAAGACAGCTCAAATGCATTTCATGTTTAAACCGTTGATCTGAGCAAAAAATGGTAGAGGAAAAATTTGTTGCCCGTCACCTCTAGTTTAAGAATATGTAACTTGATTTTAGATTCCTGCCCGCAAACGTGACCAAATGTGAGAGTTTGCAGTTGACCCCCATTTTCATATACACAGTTTTAAAGGATATGAAAAGTTATGAAAGAAACCGGAAACCACAATTCGATATCTTCAAAATTAAAGGTGCTAGGCTATTTCAAAATCTGGTAATTTACGAGTTTCTTTGAGCCGGGTTTCTTTGTGAGCGTCCGTGAGTTGTCTGGGCACCCATCTCGCACAGGTTTTCTTGTACTGTAGCTTGTTGTGAATAATGTTATGGACAGTTCCAACACTCGCGTTTACTTTTTCACTTATCAGTTCAACGGTGATACGCCTATTGTCCCGAATTAACGCGTCAATCCGAGATTCGAGAGAGGAAGTCCCAACTTCGATCGGTCGTCCACTGCGTTGCTCGTCAGAAACTTTTGTACGGCCACTTTGAAACTGTTCTACCCATTTGTAAACGTTCGAACGATTCAAACAATTGTCTCCGTACACTTTTAACATTCTTTTGTGGATTTTATTAACTTTCTCACCTTCCGCGACTAAAAATCTGATCACGGCACGTTGTCCTTCCACGGTGCAATTCTCGAGCGGACTCGCCATCGTTAACTGAGTAAATTTGAGGTTATGTTTACAAAATATAATTGAACAGCTGATCAGATGTCATCGCAAGGTTGCCAACTTTATATCCTGAAAATTTCATACGGATCAATTTAGCTGTTTGTCTTTTGATCAATTTGTCTCGTTACTTATTGAATGACCCTCGTATTAATCATACTTCAATTTTTTAATTTGTTATCAAAGAGAAAGATTACACAAAAACGCGATTGGTCATTTTTATGTATTTTTTTATCCCCTCTCTACTGAAAATATTGCCAAGACGGTAAAGCTGGTATTTTTCTTAATATCGGGAAATAAGTAGTTTCCGAGTGATTTTCTGAGCAATAATCAAATGTTAAGAGCTTTAGATGTTCACAAGCATACACAAAAGGGCTAAAAAAGTAATTTTACTTCTGTCACAATTAAAGATTAGTACTTTCTTAGTAATTTTGGGAGAGTTGCGTTTAATTTAAAAATCTGAAATCAAGTCATATATTCTGAAACTAGGAGGTGACGGATAACAAATTTTTCCTCTACCATTTTTTGCTCAGATTAACCGTTTAAGCATGAAATGCATTTGAGCCGTCTTAAAATGAACACTGTATATCAAGAGTACAATAAAAACTATAAAAGTAATAAAGTTTACCTATCCGAGCAATAACGCACCAGATTGTTGGAATTATAGGTAAATGCGCTAGAAGACCAACAATTAGTTGGAGAGCGGTACGGATTTGGCCAACAACGAAGCCCATAAGAATGACAGAACAAGTAACTGAAAAGGCAAGAAGTTGCAGATCAGGAAAGAGAATTTGAAAGAAGAAAATGCGGATATGAACAAGGCCCTTTCTCAAAGAAAGGAGGATACTAGCCTTAATTTGTCGACCTTCTTTGTAGTCGATAGATTTCAGAATTTGTTATTGTACTTTAGGTGCTCAAAATATTTAGATTCTTGTAGAATAATTTCTTTATTTTTCAGTACCAAAGAAAATAATTGTTTATTGTCGTTATCTACTTGTTTTTTGACCGTAAACTGTCTATAACATAAGCTAAATACATTCAGATCACATCGTTCTCACCTCTATTTCCGGCGTTTGTCCCACAATCGAGCGCACGTCGTTGAAAGTTAGGAATAGACTATAACCCGTTCCATTCTTATATAAAGCGAGGAAAAGGAAAGTCTTAATTAAACCGGAAACATTGCCTAATCACTCTCATGTCTTGAGAAATGTGTACAAATTTAGGAGAAGAGAAATAGGGGGTTTATGCTGATAAATTCGGCTCGACTACTTAAATATTGTCTTTTCCCTCGAATACGATCCCTTTGAAGACTACTGTCAGGGCTTCTATGATTCGACTGACAAAATAAGAGAACTTATAAACTTAAAAAACAGGAATCAAAATTAAATAAGTTGTGGTTACAGTTTCCAATGTACTGTAGAGAATTGACTGATCAATATTTAGGAAATCGCAGCGACATTTTATTTTTCTTAACCTTTGCTTGTGAACTTTTGCTCAAGCATATGACCTTTCTTTAGTTGAATTCGTTTGGAATAACTGTAGAATAAGAGCAATGATTTTTCAACAACTTGTTTAATTGGCGAATTCACTGAGGACTGCCAAAGGTTGATCGGCATCTTTTTGGAACAAACAACAGTTCGGCTACCGTGGCGGCTATTTTTTTTTTTTGAATTATTGTACGGTAACTATCTGAGAAAGAGTACGATTAAAATACCAAAGTAGGAATCGTGGACGGAGGCGACTAACAAATATACTTAAACTATAAATTTCTCATATTAACCATTAAATAAAATCCAAGACCTAGACTGGGGATCGAACCTACTAAACAAACAATACATCTTAGCTTTGCGGGACTTGCCTAAAACCTCTCGGCTACCGTTTCACTTTTTTATTCCTGCAGTACCTGCAGTTTCCAAAATTACTAGAATAATGAACAAAAAAGATTATTTAAAGTAGATTTAAAGTTTAAGTTTTTTTTTTTTTAATCTTTTATTGTAATTTACCACTGCAACAGTTGTTGCAACAAGTAAATATGGTGAAAGAGAAAAGAAATAACAGGAAATCATGAGTGGAGAAGGCACCCAGTGGTGTCACTCCAGTAACGTGCTTTGCTCTCACGATAAGAGAAGATCACGAGGCCATCTTCTCTTCAATCTCCTTATAGGATTACCTGGTAATGTGGAGAAAGATAGGTGTTCTATGAGAGGGTTAGGATGAGCTGCTGTAGAGGAATGAAATTTGAAGAAACGAGTGTTAGCAAGATCTGTAATGAAAGGAATTTTGAGGTCATTATGGATAGTGAGGTTAGATACATAGAATGGAGCGTTAAGAAGTTTTCGAAGTATTTTTTGACAGTAATGTCTGGAGGCGTAGTGAGTTGGAACGCTTAGTCGATGCCCCATACTTCGATGCCGTATGACCAAATGGGTCGCAGTAACAGTAGATATAAGAGTCTTTTGTTATGTAGGTTAAGTTTCGAACGTTTGTCAAGTAGTCTGGCGAGAAGTTTGTAGCGTTAGTTAGTTTCTTGTCTTTTCAGTCTAGTGTGGAGATACCATGTCAACCGTTTGTCTAGGTGCAGTCCAAGGTAACGTACTTTGTCCACAGTTGGTATAGGAGTTTGGTTCAAGATGATGGGAGGTAGGATTTTCCGTCTGAGAGTAAATACTTTAAACTTTGACTTCAAAGTTTAAGTATAATTTTTTTTTAAAGTCGAGTTATATTTATCTACTTTTACTTAAATAAAAGATTTAGTTTCATGAGTGAGATGATTTTACGGCCGTTAAAAATCGTATTAATAAATCTTATTATTATAGATCGCCTAAATTGTTGAGGAGCATTAAATTTAATATATAATATTAATAACTACGATTTTAAAACGCCACAATTATCCCAATACAGAACCATTATTTTATAAATTCCAAGTTATACAAGACATATTGGTCCCTACTCAATATTAATTTGACCTCTTACAATTTACAACAATGAAGTTCTCTCAGCTGAAGTAGGGCGACTATAGTATAGGGCAATTGATGGTGAATAAGTATCTTGTAATCTGTAAGCCTATTATAATAAAAAGCCCTTTTAAGAGTTATGAATTATGAAACAGCTTAAGGAAAGTATAATTTTCAGCATGGTTTACAATCGTATAAATGGGTTTTTCAGGGGGGTTTTTCTCTTTTATTTCTCAATTTTTCCCCCACCCTGGCTGTTTTATTCTTCTTCTTTTTTTTTTTGCGCCCGCAAAATTGATATCATGGTCCTAAGTTTGCTGGATCAATGGTTTGATGTCTCACAGTTTGCCTTGTCTTGTTCACGCTACATCTCTTCCTCAAGATAATGTCCACCTTCACATCCCATTTACCTATCCTTACTAACGTCTTCAGTTTTTCATTATTCTTCACGTTCTTCCTGGAGTTACCCGTTATTTGTATAGTATTTATATATATTTATTCAATACTTTCTTAGTAGAAAGAAAAAGTATTATTTTGAATTCACAGACCGAAAGTTGTACGTAGATTTATTTTAAACAAAATATTATTTTCATAACGAGTCAAATTAAATAAACGCTGTTTACAAAAAAGGTAACAAGAACAAGAACAAGAACAACAACAACAAGAAGAAGAAGAACAAGAACAAGAACATTTTTTGAAAAAACGGTTTTTGCTCATTTTCGGCAACTTTTTTCTCGAAACCTATTAGATCTAGGTTGTTGCAAAAAAATTACAGTTATAAAGGAGGGTTTGCCCTTTACGAGGGTCGTTTGAAAAGTCCGTGCAAAGTCAGAGAGATAGCACTACTGGCGCGTATCGAGGTTATGTTTAGTTAGTAGCATCTCTTGGAAGAACACACACCAAGTTTCAGCCAGATCAGTCTATTTCTTTGTGTTTGGCATTCGTTTGAATCGAGGAAGTCGAGTGATTTTCAAATCGTGTGAAGTGTTGCAAGGACGGTTTGCAGCTGTTTCGTCACTGTGGATGAAACATGGATACATCACTACACTCCTGAGACCAAAGAACAATCTAAACAATGGGTTACCAAGGGGGAATCTGCGCCAAAAAAGGCGAAGACCGTTCCTTTGGCCGGATAGATTATGGCGACTGTCCTTTGGGATTCGCAGGGAATAATCCTCATCGACTATCTGGAAAAGGGTAAAACTATTATAGGTGCATATTATTCATCGTTATTGGACCGTTTGAAAACCGAGCTGCAAGAAAAACACCCACGATTGGCCCACAAAAAAGTCCTTTTCCATCACGACAACGCACCAGCTCACACCTCAGCAGTTGTGGTCGCAAAATTAATGGAAATAGGGTTCCAACTCGTTTCACATCCCCCTATTCTCCAGACTTGGCTCCCTCGGACTACTATTTGTTCCCCAATATGAAGAAATGGCTGGCGGGAAAAAGATTTTATTCAAACGAGGAGGTGATTGCAGAAATGAATGGCTATTTTTCAGACTTGGACAAATCCTATTATTCGGAAGGGATCAACAAACTAGAGCAGCGTTGGACGAAGTGTATAAGCCTAAAAGGAGACTATGTTGAAAAATAAAAAAGGTTTACCCCAAAAAATTAAGTAGTTTTTATTTTTGCACGGACTTTTCAAACGACCCTCGTATTTTAAAGAAAATTTGGGAATTTTATCTTTTACAGAAAAAGAGAAAAAAAATTTCAAAGTTGGGTGTTTTTCAACGTTACGCTTTTTCTTGCACTTTTTGACGATCAACCCTTATACAACTGTCCTACCGGACAGTTTTAATAATTTAATTATTTATTCCTTAAAGCGAAATAAATTAAGCTTTATAAATATTACGATGTACAAAACTAGAAATAACACTTGGAAGGAACGAAACGTGTAAATTCATGCCTGTTGCAAGAACAAGTTGGATAAGATTATATAAATCTGGGGTTCGAGCTATTTTATTCAAACCAGGTTTAATCTGGGACCCTATTTCAAGCTGGGGCAGATTTCCTGCTAATCTGGGACGTCTTTTATTTAATGTTTTTTTTTTATTTTAATTAAATTTAAAAATTGAATTCAAATTCATATTATTAATGAACAATGGCGGTTCATAAAGCCGTGTAGATAAATTAAAATACGATAAATACAACGAATCGGAAGTTGGGGGAAAAATTGGCCCAGATATGGAAGATAAATTTAATTAATTTATTATAAAAATTAAGAAATTAAAAAGAATATTAATTAATTTGCCTAAATTAATTATTGAGCGTTTAATTTCTATATTTGTAAAAATTGAATCAAAGGAAGGGTGGAAAAAAAATTATAGAATGGTCGGGGCTTGGAATTAAATAAATTTTATGAAGACTGAAAAAAGAAAAAGAAGGAAGATGGTCTAATGCTGCGGACAAGATTGCTTGAAGGGAGTGAAAAGGCAATCCCCAGGGAATCACCCACAATAGCAACGAACAATTATCTCCTGAGCTCCCCAATTTCCTATAGAAACAGCTTCCACTATATCTCGTTTAGAACTAAAGCTCCACGAGCATGCTCTGACAATTTCTCTGAATGGAGAACGGGGTCTTGGGAAAATTAGGGACTGACAGGAGGGAGGGCTTTTCCTCACCTTTTTTCACAAATACCGGCTACTTATTTTAACAAGTTTTTCTTTTCTTTTTTTTAATCTTCTTGATTTTTGTAATTAAATTGAAACTATTTTGTAAGGGGTATATAATATATCGCATTATATAACTTAAGAAACGCCTATATGCGCACCGTACAATTTTGAGAGGGTTTCTTCTTTCAAATATCTGGGGGCCGTTTTAACCAATAAGGATGAAGTTAGAGTGTAGAAATAAATGGCAGATTAACGGTAGGCAATAGGTGTTTCTGGGCATTACAGAAGGTCTTAAGTTTTCGAGAACTATCAAGGGAGGCAAAGCTGACCGCCTATAGAAGCATATTAAGGCCAATGGTTACGTATGCCGGTGGAACGTGGGTGTTAACCAAGGAGGATGCAAGATTGCGTAATGCCTGGGAAAGGAAGATTGTAAGGAAAATTTTTGGCCCAGTGAAAGAAGAGGAATGGTACAGATTTAGGAAGAACAGAGAAATAAGAGGAGCTGTATCAGGAGCAGGATTTAGTAGGAGGGATTAAAAGGGAAAGATTGAGATGGCTAGGCCATTTAATGAGGATGGAAGATTCCAGATTTCCCAGGAAGATATTGAAAGGATAATGAATGGGTGCGCGAGAAAAAGAGGAAGACCGAGGATTAGGTGGCTGTATGATGTAGAGGAAGACAGAAGTCTGGGAATAAGGACATGGAGGAGAATTGTTTTGGTGAAAGAGGAGTGGGGAAAGGTGTTAGAGGACGCTAAGGTCCTCCGAGGACCGTACAGCCAGAGGAGAGAGAGATATAACTTAAGAAACGTTGATCTTAAATGATTTTTGGTGAATATCGAGGTGCGGTCTTAAATAAAAACAACTTTTTTGCTTTATACCAACGTTTCGGTAATTTTTACAACCTTCTTCAGGGTATTATAAAAAAGTTTGTGAAGTTTAATGTATAACTATTATGATGATATAGCTCTACATTAAACTTCACAAACTTTTTTTATAATACCCTGAAGAAGGTAGTAAAAATTACCGAAACGTTGGTATAAAGCAAAAAAGTTGTTCTTATTTAAGACCGCACCTCGATATTCACCAAAAATCATCTATCAACAACAGTCGAAAAGATCCAAAACCATCGTTGATCTTAAAGATTGATTTTAAACATGATTTTTGTGTTCTGTCCGGTTTCGAAATGATTTCCCACCATCAATGGTTGTTTCTTTATTCAAACTTTAAGAAACTAAAACATTACTTATCCATAAAACTTGCAGAACTATTGAATTCATACTTGTTTTTTGTTAGATTTAATTTTAATATTTCTTGAAAAAAATAGGAATAATGGTGAACAACAATTGGTGAGGAGCCTAGGCATTAAAACGGTTATGATGATGGCAAGGGACCCTCCAGGAAGTAAAGGTTGACAGATATTGGGGGTAGAACCTTCACTCTGAAGATCAAGACAAATGCCTTGAATCCTAAAGAGCAAATTTTTGTAGTGACGTTATAGGATGGAATTCTACTAGTTTCCTGACAGCCAAAGATGTGCTAATTTCGACTGAATTGAACGAATGTTAGGTCAATTAGACAATTTCAAAGTAGGCCCTCTGAAAGCATCAAAAATTTACCTTCCAACCAAATAGAATTTAGACATTAATAAGAAGAAAGACAAGAGATGTACGTCATACCTTATTACATTGATGGGCAAACTACACGTAATAATAATTAAAAGTAACAGTTACAATTGAAGAATACACGAAAAGAAGTGGTTAAGTCCAAATTTTGACGAAAATGAGTTTTTGCCATCATTATGTAGTTCATCACACTTTCAGATGGGTGAACTTAGTTGAATGTAATGGTTTTAGTCTCAGAGTTATAGCCAGATGAATATATATGGTATACACTGAGAAAACAGGTGAAGTACATCCAAAAGACGGACAGAAAGAGTGAAGTCCTGCAGGTGTGCATTTCTAAACTGTATTAATTTTACTGTCTGGTTTTATGAAAGTTATTTATGAAAGGTATAATATTATAATTTACATAAGTTCATTCAAAATAAAAGCAGAATACAATATTATTATTTTCTGAAACTCAAATAGTCATGAACATACTGTATGATAGATGACTAGACTCAAAGATGAATAGAATTTTGTCGTGGGAGTTGCATGGACTTTATATAGTGAAATATAATCTTATTTTCACAATCTGATTCGAGGATTATACTAAGAAAATGGAAAATAGACATACAAAATAGACAGAGGCCCCAATTTTTAAAATATAATTGATACTTTTAAGGAACATTAAAGAATGGTTCATTCAATGCACTGTATAAATTACAAAAGCATATTTCAATAAACACTGAAACTGTAACGTTTCCAAACTTTAAAGTTGCTCTCCTGAAAAATCTATAAAATGGACTTAACCCTTTCTTCCCGTGTAGTCGTCTTCAATTGTAATATAAACATTCAATTTTTTAATACGAGTTGAAATATAAGGGTAATACTGCGAAATATTGATTTATATACGCTACTGGTTACGTCAGCTGACTTGAAACTTGCGCGAGCGATTTGAACTAAATTATGACGAACTATTATCATAAACATTCACAGCTTCATACATCACATTAGTTTAATTTTGATATTATAATAATGAGATTACTCGCTTACTTTATTTTTTTTAAAATAAAACAATTATTATGGCCCGTCGAAATTTGGCCTTTTAGTTTTTGGGCCGCTCCTAAACTAAAAAGTTTACTATCACTGACATTATTTATTTTTTATTAATTTAACTTCAACTGGTACTGGATGTACCAGGAAAATGGATCAATACAACCAGGAAAAAAAGAAGATGTTCCAACCAACCAGAAACTGATTTAATCAAAGAACAATTACAATCAACAATTAGAAAAGTTGTTCACTTTAAAGTAGAACCGTTCGCACTGATTGGAAAGAGTATGCGTGATGATAATTAAAAAAAAAAAAGTACAGCGTAGGTACAACTAGCCAGTGTGGGTAACTCATCGGGGACCATTGATTGTACTGGAGAATCGGATGCTGTAAAGCTGGACCAATTACCTATATAGAAGTTCTTGCTGAATCAGCTAATCAACCACACCCGTACGAAACGTGTTCTGCGTTCTAAATGAATTCAATTTTTCCACCCACATTATCAGACTTGATGATATGATGACAATCACAGTTAGTAAAAAAAAACACGCAGGGTTCAAAGTCAGAAAACCCAAGGATGATTTTTACTTGTAAAATTACTCCACAAAGAAATGCTCTTCAAAACTGGGAAATAATGATAAGTAATCCTGGCCTTAATTAAAAAATAAAAAAAGGGTTCTAGCAATGGAGAGTAAAACTACAGAGTCCTGAATAACTAAACAAACAAACAAAATGGCGTATATAAAGACCTCACATTATCTTCCTTCCATTCATTGGAGCAATTTGGTTGATTAAGGGGATCGAAAATTGTGTTGTTTTTTTTGGCGGGGGCGGGATTGAGACGAGAGAAGTTTGGATGAGCTTTTTTCGTGTCCTAAGTTCATTAAGTAGCACAACTTCATCTACATTACAATACAGGTTGCACTATTGTCGCCTTAATGGGCTTGTCCAGACACATCTTGACACGTCAATCTGGATTTAATTAGAGATAAAGCTATACTGTGATTACTATAATATAATTTAGTATACTGAGGTTACTATACTGGAAGTTACTATAGTGTTGTTAATTTACTGTACAGCGCTTTCTCACTCTTCTTCAATTAATATTCCAGAATTACCTGACTATGACGGTTAGGGTTTTCTATTGGGTAGAAGCCCTCTTATGGCTTAAGTTCGTATAACACCCGTCTCGAATTGGACACCATTGAATTGGATTTTAAAATATTGTAAAGAAATGACCTGAGCCAGAGAAGAAAGGCCTAGATTGTTCTGGGAGTTTAGTGACCTTAGCGCCGAGGAGATGGAGCTCATTGTCCGTGGAGAGGCCGCTGGGAGGGGCTAAAGACTTGACCTGTGCTAGAGAAGAAAGGCCTAGATTTTTTTGGGAGTTTAGTGACCTTGGTGCCGTTGGGATGGAGCTTATTGTCGGTGGAGAGGCCGCTGGGAAGGGCTAAAGACTTGACCTGCACCAGAGAAGAAAGGACTGGATTGTTCTGGGAGTTTAGTGACCTTGGCGCCGAGGAGATGGAGCTTATTGTCCGTGGAGAGGCCACTGGGAGGGTCTAAAGTCTTGCCTTGAGCCAGAGAAGAAAGGCCTAGATTGTTCTGGGAGTTTAGTGACCGAAGTCTAGAACGTTCCACCACTGTGTAAAAGTCAAGTGAGCGGCCCCAGTCAGTCGGTCACAGTTTGAGAGAGAGTCAGTGTTACGGAGTTCTTCAGTTGGCCAGTGAGTGGGGTTAGTCAGGTAGTCAGTTAGTGAGTAGAGCTTTGCTAGTACAGCTGAGACTAGTGCAATTCAGTGCAGTGCGGACCAGTAGTCAGTCGTGGAACAGTTTTTGTGGCGTTACGTAGCGAGTAAGTAACAGTAAACTGTTGTGACTGTTGTAAATGGTAAATGTAATGAATAGCGATAGTTGCTAGTAAATGTTAATGTTAGTAATGTTAATGTGTTAATAAATCAGGTTTTCTTACAAGCTTAGCGAGTTTTATTCTTTACGAACCCACTAGTGGCAGTCATTAGTTGTAGTTAAAGTTTTTCAAATAAATTCATTACAAAGATAGAAAGAGGAAAGACCTGCGAAGCTAAGATGTATTATTGGTTTAGTAGGTTCGATTCCCGCTCTTAGGCCTTGGATTTTATTTTAATGGTTAAAATGAGTAATTTACAGTAAAGTATGTTTTCTAATCGCCTCCGTCCACGACACCTAGTATTGTAGTTGGACGTAAAGCCCGCCTGAAAAAAATAGGCTATTACTTTACTTTAGAAAGACGAAAAACTTTACGATATAATAATAAGTGGCTATATGTTACTGGACTTATTTGAATTCATTAAGAAAGATCAGTGCGAGTCAAAAAGATAAGTGAAGTCAAAATCTCAACACCAAACTGTTTACTTTGCCACTCTTGATGGTTGCAAGTCTTATCCGGTTATGGTTTCTATTAACATGCGTGCTAAGATGGATTAAATTATAAAAGATTTTTGGATATACTTTGGAGCCACGGGAGTCAAAAACGCCACTAACCACAACACCTCTTTGTGAAACCTATTACCACCATAGAACACAGCCTTTTCGATGATTTCCGATGCAAGACGAAGGCGGAAGCCTTTTTTTTTAGCACTTCGTAGCCCTACACTTCTCACTCAAGATAAAGAGAACTTCGTGTGAGCTGGAAATTTGAGGAAATGTGCAGTTTTCGACTTCAGTTTGTGTTCGTTCCGATTTGGTTTATATTTAGAGTCCGTATTACAAAATGCAGGGTAGAATAAAAACTCCATTTCGGGGTAATATACAAATTTTAATAAAAAAAACGTTGATTGAATTTAAAGGGCGGTTCCACCCAAAAAGGGGAAGGAACTCAGACAATCCAAAATGCCCATTGTTCCCCGCCCACCCATCACCTCCTAAGAGACACCGAGGCTTCAAGACCAACAAATCCGTCCAAATATGGCCGGATAGCAGTAAATAAACTAATAAAGTAGTGACAGGACACTAGAAAGCATTGCAACACAGTCGCCCAGAGAATAAACCCGTAGAATACCAGAGGACACAATCTCCGGGAGGAGAAACATTTAACCTCCCGAAGAACCAGAAATCTAGTTTTATAATAAACGGGACACACCTCTTCAAAGTGCCATTGAAGTAATGGTTTCTTATTTGCCTAGATTTTGAAAAGTTTTGGGTGTCTCAGCCATCCAATCCAAAAGTCATTTTTTTTGTTTGTGGATGTACAATAATTTAAACTATACTTGGGGGAAAAAATATAGCTTATAATTGCATCCCGGTTTTTCATCTGAACAAGAAACCAGAAGAAAATTTAACTAACCAGAATGATTAATGAAGAAAAATAGGAAATTAAAACATCCAAATAAATAAACAGGCCAAGAAAAGTACAGTTTAAAAAGAAAAACAAGAATGGAAATGGTAGGAATTGACAAGCTGAAGTATGTTAGTAGGAAAAGCTGGCTATGCCAGAGTATTTAGCTCCGGAGTGGTCCCGGAGATCCATTTGTTATGAAAACATGGGTCCGCTAGTGTAGGGTACAACAACAGTACCCATAGGAGTGGGTCTTTGTTTACACGACCACTTCCTCTGTACAGTCTGGTCCGGGCCTCCATAAAACACTTCAGCAGCACTGTCAGAGGAGGGTTTGTGTGCTCAGTTCTACGGCACTCTTTGTATGTTCTTAACTCTCTTTTCTAACCGATCAAACACTCCGGTATAGTTCGGCCATTTCTTAAGTTACACTAAAATAAAGGGTCTCCTCATTACTTTATATTTATATGTTTTGGAGTCTTTAAATGTTTACTGGAAACGAGATCAAGAAACTGGAGAAGGTTTGATGTCTTCCTTAAGGATGTAATTTGAAATGAGTACATTCTTTAAGGTTTTCTTTTCTCCGCATAGCCTAGCCCAATAATAAAAACATTTACAGAGACATCCTAAACTGATAGCCTATAAAAGACGAAGTTACTGTTAGCCAGCGATTCCAAAAGCTATCTCCTGCGTCCGTCTCAAAACTAATTCACAATTCTAAGTTATCCTCTTCGCAATCGACTCTAGAGTAGCTGGGACTCTGAGCTCAGAGTACCGCAACAGATAGTTATGTCTTAAAAGATTCTTTCAGAAGTCACCAATATAAATTTCTAACACCCTCTTATTTAGATCATCCGAATCGGATTTATAAAAATGTATTATAAAATTGCAATTCAATTCCTTTTACATTCCCCGTAGTACCTTATATCTGCAATCCTCAAAAATTATTTTTTCTGCTCTTCAATATTTAATTGTTTATGTATTCTCAGATGTATTGTTCCTTTTTCATCACAACTTCTTGCTTATAAGAGTAGTTCTTTTTAAAATAATAATTATATTAAATAATTAGATATTATTTAATAGTCAAGATATCTAAACCAGGGTGTTTGATTCTCTTTGATTTTAGTTTTATCTCCTCAATTCATTGATTCATCTGAATTCCGCAATTCATTCAGTTCTTTCATTTGCTCTAAGCTTACTTTAGAATCCTTAATGCTTTTCAGCCAATCACTCGGTTCATCACACTGCCTTCCAGATTCTAAAGAGTTCTTTCATCCTCAATTAATTCCATCAATATCGGCTAACTAGGGTCATCCATTCTCTGGATCCTTATTTTTTCTATAAACTTTTCTGGGCATGTACGCTCACCTTCGACATTATAAGTATAATCTATCCAGCTTAAGAAGTTTAATTATATCTAACTCCTTGTTTACTTCAATAGCAATTATCTTGTGCTCGAACAGCAAAAGTGAGTTGGTAAGTAAGGCTAGAACAAATGTTTTGTAGAGTGTCATCTTTATGGTTTTTGTCAGTAATTCGCTTTTAACCCGGCGAAGATGTCCCAGTTAGCATTACTCTCCTGGGGAGGAACTCTTGAGGTTCTACTGGATGTAACCATTTTGTTTGAGTATTTGTTTCTTCTTTTTAATAAAGATTTGTTTAGTATTATTGTTTGGTATAATTATTCATATTTGGTATATTAATATAACTAGTTCATTACCTCTTTCTTACTGTTACCCCCATAACAAAACGTTTAAGTGAACTCGAAGTAATTAATCAGAACTAAGACATGAGAATCGTGCAACAAACAAATTATTCCCTAATTATTGTTAATTAATTTTATTGTTAATACTTTAGCCAATGGTCTAAACCTTAAATAGAATTTTGGGTAGAACCTCTGTCAGAAGTTGTGGCGCGTAAATAAAAGGAAATTTCTTAATAACACCAAGTGCTGGTAGTGCGGAGACAAAAGCACGAAGACAGTGACTGATGTAGGAAGGTCCAATATGTTTTTGCCAACTACAAGAGAAAGAGAGATAGAATACGTACCCCTAACTGGACGGACATCTGTGAGCTATACTTCTTTCTCTAGTTCTTGTAATATAGAGCAATGGAAAAGTGCTCCACAAACAAACTCACCCGGTTAAAAGCAAGACTCTCAGTTCTGCCAGGACAATTATTTCTAATTTTGGAATTCTCACCGAACGTTTGGTTGAATATAGCTCTTAAGCTTGAGGTGATAAGAATAATTTGTTGGCTTAAGAGTTCCATCCTTAGATGCAGTACCCATTACTGAACTTTACCAAGATAAATCTCCATTAGTTAACTTCTAAACGTCAAGTTCTGTTTCATAAACTCCCTTATGACAATAAAATAATTTTATCTTTGATTCCATCCATCATAGCATCCATCTTTATCGAATCCCTAACTGGTTTCGAACTTTCATCCAACATTCTGAGCTAGTTCATTCAGTTTGGTACCACAAAGAATGCGCCACCGTCACGTCACCGTCTTCTACTACACTTTCTGATTTCTGACCATTAAATATCCGTTAACCAGTCGGATTGCAGCTGCAAATAGGTGCCTACGGACATTAAGCCCGCTCCTCCAAAAAAGGGACATCTCGAGAAATGCCAAACTCACCATTTACAAGACCCTTATCAAACCAGTCCTATTATATGGCTCAGAAACATGGACGCTAACCTCAGCTGATGAAAGTACGCTGAACTGCTGGAAGAGAAAGGTATTGAGAAGGATTTATGGCCCGGTGGTGGAGAATGGTACTTATAGATGTAGGAAAAATGCTGAGCTGAGGGAGCTTTTTAAGGAGGCGAACATTGTAAAGAGCATTAAGCTGGGAAGACTACGCTGGTTGGGGCACCTCCACAGAATGGACCAAGGTAGAGCACCTCGCATCGCCTATGAAGGGCATCCCGGAGGCAGAAGGCCTAGAGGGAGGCCAAGACTGAGATGGTTGAACAAGGTGGAGGAGGACCTCTCCAAGTTAAATGTGGGAGGATGGAGAAGGAAAGCGAGTGATAGAACGGCTTGGAATGAATTGTTGAAGGAGGCCAAGGCCCTACAAGGGCTGTAGAGCCATGGAGTAAGTAAGTAAGTAAATATCCGTTAAAGAAATTCCATCTTGTTCCTTTGATACCATAGTATCAACGCATTGCCCAGATCACAAAAACTAAACCCACATTTCCTTGTTCTCTATTTCTTCCACCCAGTTTATCGTGGTACCAATAACCGAGTAGAAAAATAAATTATTTAGATCAGAAGCTTTACTTCAGCTAGGAAGGAGCACATTTCAAATAAGAACTTACTACTATCAGAATTTTATAAAGAATTCATTCCCTTCATAAGAATAAATAAAACGTTCTATATTGTAGCGAAAAGTTAAATTTAATATTTAATCACGAAAATATATAATTAACTAATTTAACAAGCTGTCAAGTCCTTTACTTATTATCATCCAAAGTTACTTTAACTAAACTGTACGTAGGTAATACCAACAACGCCAGCAACAGCAACAACAGCCAGCAGTGACGTGTGCTAGCAAACAGTCTGGCCAACTTCTCCCAAAGTAATTTAAACTGAACAAACTTGTCAGTTTGGAAAGATTAATGATAAGAACTACAAGCAAAAGGTGTCCATCCTTCCCCCCCTCAGCCTGTTCAACTATTCGCAATTTGTTACACGACATTTAGTATTTCACCGTATCTATTCGGATACTTCTTTAAAGAAATTGTTAAGTTAAATCAAGATGGAATATTTTTGAACTAAAACATTTGAAAACTATGTTTCTAGTTTAACAAATTTTGAAATGGTAATATAGTTGATTGAAGTCAATCTGTTCTTTTCAATCAATCAATTAACTACAAGTGGATTAGAAATGTTAAGATTAATCCTTAAGACTACTTCTTGTAGTCGTTATGACGCCGAAAAGTAGCTTGAAGAATCATTGACCGATTGAACACTGAATAAAGAATCAACCCTTATACAACCTACAGTTTCCTACCAGTTTTAATTTCATGGAATCGTTTTTGATTTGTATAAATACTTGACAAAGACTTATAGTTTGAGTTAGACTTTTTACGAAAATCGGGATTGCTTACCGAAGAGAATTGGAATAGACATTCAAAATCCTTTTAGAACGTCAAAGATTAAATCTTGAATTGTAGCAAGCAGAATAAGAAATTGTCCAATATTAGGAATAGACATTCAAAATCCTTTTAGAACGTCAAAGATTAAATCTTGAATTGTAGCAAGCAGAATAAGAAATTATCCAATATTAGGAATAGACATTCAAAATCCTTTTAGAACGTCAAAGAATAAATCTTAAATTGTAGCAAGCAGTATAAGAAATTGTCTAATATTAGGGAGTAGACATTCAAAATCCTTTTAGAACGTCAAAGATTAAATCTTGAATTGTAGCAAGCAGAATAAGAAATTGTCCAATATTAGGAATAGACATTCAAAATCCTTTTAGAACGTCAAAGAATAAATCTTAAATTGTAGCAAGCAGAATAAGAAATTGTCCAATATTAGGAATAGACATACAAAATCCTTTTAGAACGTCAAAGAATAAATCTTAAATTGTAGCAAGCAGAATAAGAAATTGTCTAATATTAGGGAGTAGACATTCAAAATCCTTTTAGAACGTCAAAGATTAAATCTTGAATTGTAGCAAGCAGAATAAGAAATTGTCTAATATTAGGGAGTAGACATTCAAAATCCTTTTAGAACGTCAAAGATTAAATCTTGAATTGTAGCAAGCAGAATAAGAAATTGTCTAATATTAGGGAGTAGACATTCAAAATCCTTTTAGAACGTCAAAGATTAAATCTTGAATTGTAGCAAGCAGAATAAGAAATTGTCCAATATTAGGAATAGACATTCAAAATCCTTTTAGAACGTCAAAGAATAAATCTTAAATTGTAGCAAGCAGAATAAGAAATTGTCTAATATTAGGGAGTAGACATTCAAAATCCTTTTAGAACGTCAAAGATTAAATCTTGAATTGTAGCAAGCAGAATAAGAAATTGTCTAATATTAGGGAATAGACATTCAAAATCCTTTTAGAACGTCAAAGATTAAATCTTAAATTGTAGCAAGCAGAATAAGAAATTGTCTAATATTAGGGAGTAGACATTCAAAATCCTTTTAGAACGTCAAAGATTAAATCTTGAATTGTAGCAAGCAGAATAAGAAATTGTCTAATATTAGGGAGTAGACATTCAAAATCCTTTTAGAACGTCAAAGATTAAATCTTGAATTGTAGCAAGCAGAATAAGAAATTGTCTAATATTAGGGAGTAGACATTCAAAATCCTTTTAGAACGTCAAAGATTAAATCTTGAATTGTAGCAAGCAGAATAAGAAATTGTCCAATATTAGGAATAGACATTCAAAATCCTTTTAGAACGTCAAAGAATAAATCTTAAATTGTAGCAAGCAGAATAAGAAATTGTCTAATATTAGGGAGTAGACATTCAAAATCCTTTTAGAACGTCAAAGATTAAATCTTGAATTGTAGCAAGCAGAATAAGAAATTGTCTAATATTAGGGAATAGACATTCAAAATCCTTTTAGAACGTCAAAGAATAAATCTTAAATTGTAGCAAGCAGAATAAGAAATTGTCTAATATTAGGGAGTAGACATTCAAAATCCTTTTAGAACGTCAAAGATTAAATCTTGAATTGTAGCAAGCAGAATAAGAAATTGTCTAATATTAGGGAATAGACATTCAAAATCCTTTTAGAACGTCAAAGGTTAAATCTTGAATTGTAGCAAGCAGAATAAGAAATTATCCAATATTAACATCGTATTAAATTGTATTAAAGCAATAGTAGAGAAATTGCAGTTTTAGCCACTGCTATACTTTTAATTTTAAAAATGAAAGTAAAACAAAAATTTTAATGGAACAGAAATGAAATTAAAAGTTATAATTGTGTGGAAACAGAGAGAAGAACACGAGAATGGAGGAGGGATTAGTAGAAACATTGGATGGAACTCAGTTCATTTGAAAATGTTTCCAAACAAATTTCTTGCGTTGTGAGTCAGGAGTAATTTTCCTGGTTCTTAATGAAGTCATCAAGGCAAGCCAAGGCATTGAACAAAGGAAGTAATCAAAAGAAAATAACTTTTCTTATTCAAAAGGAAAAACTCTTTTTCCATTCTAAAACTCCATATTCTAAATTTTCTTCATAATAATTAGTCTCGTTATACAAATTAAAGGTAACTTATTATTGGGTGGTGGTTTTCTAATTATCTGAATGGAAAACACCAAAATATTTATGGTTATTGGCAGTGAGTACGATGGGGATGGAATCTTACTCAGAGGGAATCGTGGTAAACAGAGGTTAAAATATTTCCTTCAGGAACTGCAAAGAAATGTAAATACCAAAAGAGCCATCGGTATACTTAGCCTTGTATTATAGAGCGGCAATATTCTAAATAGAACCAAAAAGAGAATAGCTACGGTAACTTGGTGCTAAGTATATACTATATGTCACAGAGACTACGACCTTTAATAAGCTCCTAGCCAAATGGCGAGATGGTTTACAGGTTGGAAAAGGGCAGACTTATCAGTCCTCTGGATCGTGCGGAGAGTGGAAGTTGAGTGAATCAGTGGGATTTGCATCGGAGAATGATTTGAAACGGCACTTCAAGTAACGGGATTTGTCTAAGGCGGAAGCGAATAGCATTTTTAAACATGGACGATGTGGTTAAAGTACTTAAAAAGAAGTACTGACTATGCTTCGTAGAAGTTTGGATTGTAACGTTTAAACGCGATAGAGTACGTTTGGCAGTCCGGAATAGTTCAAGTCCATAATACGCCACTTTAGCCGAGCGGTTAGAGCGTTAGAGGCTAGAAGGCGCCACCACGGTAGCCGACCGGTTAGAGGCGAGACCTGTAAAGCTAATATATATTGTTGGTACTGGGTTCGATTTTCGGACTAGGCTTTGGATTTTATTAAATTGGTAATTATGAGAAATTTATAGTAAAGTATGTTTGCTAGTCGCCTCCGTCCACGTCACCTAATTGGTGGTATTGGATGTAAAGCCTACCTGAAAAAATAGGCATTACTTTCCTTGTTTTTAATTTTCATTCATAAGTCCATAAATCCATCTTGGAGCTAGTAGGGTATTGTATGGCTGTGGTTTATAGTGAGAGGTAAATGTGTACATTCTTTAATATTCTGTAATTGTTTGAGTCGAGCAT
The DNA here is from genome assembly GCF_049639745.1 of Rhodnius prolixus. Classification (NCBI taxonomy): domain Eukaryota; kingdom Metazoa; phylum Arthropoda; class Insecta; order Hemiptera; family Reduviidae; genus Rhodnius; species Rhodnius prolixus. The sequence continues at coordinate 2,166,530 of NW_027411583.1, read as the reverse complement.
AAGGGATCCGTGTTATTCGTCTGTCAAGACGGAGTCTGAGATAACAAACTTGAGTGACTGCTGGTAGAGAAATGGGATTGAAGTATTGGGATGGATTTCTAGTTTAAGGTGAAAAAAATGTGCTTGGATTTCTTCTGGTTTAGCTGGAAGAGTTAGGATTTTCGTGGGGCTTAGGTCCTGGGTCAGACGGCGTCCATCTTTAACAATGTCTTCCACAAATTGGAATCTTCATGATATTTCCATGAAGGCATCAATTAATTAGTTCCCCATACCACTTATTTGTATTGAATGATGTTCATCTTTGTCCGCGGTACTCTAACCAAATATTATCTTCGTTAAATTTAAATCACTAGACCATGTATGAACCAACTTATGCTGTTCACAAATTCAACAACTTTACTGTAATTTTACAACAAGAGATGAACTCAGCAGGTGTTTGTTGATTCAATTATTAAGACTTTACTAACTTGGTGTAAGTTCGATGTTGATTACCGTACGTCCTAAAGGCATTGCAATATTTATCAGGCCTTCTAGCGTTTTCCTTTAAAATATCGATTCCCGCAACTTAGGTTAGTTACAAATTCCAATTTCTCTATTATACGAGTACATTACTTCTTACTAATATGAAAATTCTCCCGGTAATTCTAACCTTAAAATTAGTACACAAGGGTGTTAATGGCCTTAGATATCGATGGGCCCCTTGTTTCAATCATTAATAATGAGAATACAGAAATTAATAAGAAATAATCAATATTCAATCATTCTTACTGCTTCAACAACTCCAATAGTAACTAGTACTATTTACAAAAAAATGGTACTATCAATTTTCTAAAGCCTCCAAGTGAATTTTCATGCAAAAGTAGCTAAACCAGTATAGTGAAAGAAAGGAAAAACTGCAGTTTCCATCTTAAAGAGGAAAACTTTTCTTAAGAAACGAGAAAGTGGGTTGTTGGTAAAGTTTTCACCAAAGAGATAAGGATATTGGTATGAAAATAAGTTTTATGAGTGCTTTTGTAAAAAAAAGAAAAGAAAAAAGAGAAGTGCATAGAGCAACTTGAATAGGTAAGTTGTTGCCAAAATATAATAATAGTGGCATTGGATAATTTTTGTTTTTTGGTATCAGTGCCCAATAAGTTGTGAAAGTTTGGGACAATTCACTCCAGTGATTCTTCAACCAAAGGTTTAATTCTTTCCAAGTGTTACGTGCCCATACCAGAAAAAAATTTTTAAAAACCGTTCGAGTAGGTTACCCGTATTTTAAAGTATTTAAGTCATAACTTTAAAACTAAATTCTGAAGTAAGTACATTACTATTTTGGCTGTAACCAAATCGTATCTAGGGCAAAAACGGAAATAATAATAATAGTAATTGCTAAATTAGATAATCTTTCTTTGGACACCGATGACCGTAGATCGGTTTTTACTAATTGTAACTTAGAAAAGTTACAATGCAACAGGAACTGCAATTAAATACACAAGCTGAGAATTTTCCGGCTAGAAAAGTGAGTCGCACTGAGTAGCTACGCGAAGTATTTTTATTTCTTCAATAACGTTAACTCTAAGTCCCTTTTTTACAACGTAGACCGCATGATAAGTTCTTAATCTCCCTTTAAATATAAATCCATTAAAATAGATGGAATTCAGACGAACTATGTACTAAATAATAAAAAATATTTAAGGGTCCGCTATGTCCAAGTGTATCCTAAGATGTCTTATTGGCTTAGCTGTCAGATATGTTTAAAGACAAACTAGAAAGCCCAAATACAGAACTAAAACAAATCAATTGATTCAAAAGAATATTTTCTCTTATATTAACTTATATTACTACATAATGTCTTGGTACAAGAAAACCAAATTTCTTCAACATCTAGTTGGCAGGCGTCTTCAGGCAAAGAGTTATTGCTCTCAGAATAAGTAAATCAGGCATTCTCAGTAGAGGAAATAATTATAAATAGAAAAAAAAACCTATTTCAACATTAAATACGATTGATTAATCTCAGAGAATCAACGATATCAATGATTTCGCTAAAAGTATCGCAGTGCTAAGGTCGACACCAAATCGCTTAATAATGTCGGAAACCCTACGACGATTCCTTTGCAACTCATTAAATCACTTTAAAACATTAAAGTGATTATCCCACTATCTCTACTATCTTACAAGTTTTATCCTATAATAGTGGCGAGTGGATAAAAGCAAGCAATAAGGGCTTGGACCTAGCATATGGGTGTTCCAGGTATTTGCGACTGGAAGGCTTCTAATATCATCCGAAGGCGGCTGGCCGTCACTCCTGGGTAATTCTCGAAGATAAAAATATATAGATTAAGCTTTAATAAATCTCAATGTTTGGCCAAAAATGGCTGCTTTTATGGTGCTATAAATGGTTTACTGTTCTTTTATTCAGCCTAAAGTGAATGTAATAAAGATTGGACAAAAATAAATCGCAATAAAGAAATGTTCTTGTGTTTCTCTGAATCAGTAATCAACAACACGCTTCCTTCTTCCTCGTACAGTAATCAGTTTAAACGTAAATTAATTTAAGATCAAACAAGTCACACAGGAAACCAACCGTCTATATAACCAAATATATGGGATATTTAAAACCTAATGAAAGCAAATTGCGCTTGCGCAGAAAGAAACAACACTCTGTGCCACATTAAGCTGGAAAGTTTTCCTTTAATACATTTTATATACAGAGAGAGACAACGCTAAACAAACTGGAGATGGTAGCATGCAACAGGAGAAAGAGACCGCCTTTACCCGAGCTATTATATCGAACAGACCCTCAGTGTAGCCCCGCTTGTATGTACAATATATATATATATATGTACATTCTGGAGGATGTTTGGTCAAGCTACTGTTTGGATAGTGTTGTTGGACGTGAGGTTTCCCTCTGCAAACAACTTCACAGCATCAACATCATCACTGAGCTAGGATAGAATTGACGAGCTACCGTCTACATTACTTGCAACATTTTATCGCTTTATTTACCAGCTTTTTTTTTTTTTGTAAATGATGAATCTTATAAAGTGCGATAATTCTAAAATGATCGTATTCAACAAGTAAAACTCGAATTAACGCTACTCGATTTTCTTTTACTTCGATTTCTAACTTCAAACATCGATTTTTTTTTTTAGTTGTTGGGCTTACATAAGCTTCATGAAAAAAAAAGAACATTTAAACACTTCCCGGGAGGCACCTCAGAATAATCTTTTAACTAGAGAAATATTGTCAATATATTACTTTCTCCCATTTACAACAGAACATCCTGAAAACGGGCAGATTTTGAATTTTCAATTGGAAAACAATTAATTATATTAATACTACCGATAATTGACATTTTCAACTATTATTTTATTAATGGTATGTAGCGCGTTCCAAGAGAAGTAATCCCTGAAGGAATCAAAATGTTTTCATCAAGTTATTATAGAAGAAACATTTTTGTAATCTGAGTCAAATGCCCATTGGATGGCACTTACAAAATTTATTTTACTTATAATAAAAATATTATTTGGTCCCTGCTTACCTGATGTTGCACGCTGCCTCTGGTGATGAAAGAAGTCACTGATGCTGCAGCTGATGGTTCTCCTCACTAGACACTTGTCACAATTTAAAGATCATATAACTTAGAAAAAAAAATTGATTAAGCATTGTCTTTACTAGCGGAACTTTGAATACCCGAAATGTTTGTCTTTAGACGCACAAGTTAAAAAAAAAAAAAAAATCATCATCAGTATGATAATAAAAGTATCCGAAAAGTAATCACTCCCGAAATTTTAACATAACACCATCTGAAATCATAGAAAATATAGGGATTAGTTATTATTGCATTCATTAAAAGGTTTTATGTATAAAAGTTGCAATAAAAGTCTCGTATATATTATTATTTGAACACATTACACTAAATTCTCTTAATGTAATCGAAAATAAAAAAAAATGCAATAGAACCATTTCTAAATTAAAAAAGTCATAAAAATATGAAAGTAAAAGATCTTCATTTCTATCACTGGATATCTCTTTCATTGGTTGGGGAGTGGCTTAGTTGGTCACGACGTCATCACCCAACAATAGTAACGGACCGCCTACCTTTCACACATCCAATTCTCCAATGAGTACAGCCGATTCATTTTTGCTAATCATTTATAGAAATACACGATTTAAAATTTTTTCTCTAATTTTTCCCCCATAGGTATTTGATTAATTATCGAATTAGGCAATAAAAATTTAAATTCCGAAAATTCTGAAAATAGACATTTTTTTCTATATTATATTCTTTGTTTTATACTTCTAATATAATGTAGAATCAAAACAGTTGCAATAGAAACATTTCTAAATTAAAAGAATCTAAAATATACATAAAAATATGAAAGTAAAAGATCTTCATTTCTATCACTGGCTATCTCTGCTTTCATTGGTTGGGGAGTGGCTTAGTTGGTCACGACGTCATCACCCAACAATAGTAACGGACCGCCTACCTTTCACACATCCAATTCTCCAATGAGTAAAGCCGATTCATTTTTGCTAATTATTTATAGAAATACACGATTTAAAATTTTTTCTCTAATTTTTCCCCCATAGGTATTTGATTAATTATCGAATTATGCAATAAAAATTTAAATTCCGAAAATTCTGAAAATAGACATTTTTTCTATATTATATTCTTTGTTTTATACTTCTAATATAATGTAGAATCAAAACAGTTGCAATAGAAACATTTCTAAATTAAAAGAATCTAAAATATACATAAAAATATGAAAGTAAATGATCTTCATTTCTATCACTGGCTATCTCTGCTTTCATTGGTTGGGGAGTGGCTTAGTTGGTCACGACGTCATCACCCAACAATAGTAACGGACCGCCTACCTTTCACACATCCAATTCTCCAATGAGTAAAGCCGATTCATTTTTGCTAATTATTTATAGAAATACACGATTTAAAATTTTTTCTCTAATTTTTCCCCCATAGGTATTTGATTAATTATCGAATTATGCAATAAAAATTTAAATTCCGGAAATTCTGAAAATAGACATTTTTTCTATATTATATTCTTTGTTTTATACTTCTAATATAATGTAGAATCGAAAAAGTTGTAATAGAACCATTTCTAAATTAAATGAATCTAAAATATACATAAAAATATGAAAGTAAAAGATCTTCATTTCTATCACTGGCTATCTCTGCTTTCATTGGTTGGGGTGTGGCTTAGTTGGTCACGACGTCATCACCCAAAAATAGTAACGGACCGCCTACCTTTCACACATCCAATTCTCCAATGAGTACAGCCGATTCATTTTTGCTAATTATTTATAGAAATACACGATTTAAAATTTTTTCTCTAATTTTTCCCTCATAGGTATTTGATTAATTATCGAATGATGCAATAAAAATTTAAATTCCGAAAATTCTGAAAATAGACATTTTTTCTATATTATATTCCTTGTTTTATACTTCTAATATAATGTAGAATCGAAAAAGTTGTAATAGAAACATTTCTAAATTAAATGAATCTAAAATATACATAAAAATATGAAAGTAAAAGATCTTCATTTCTATCACTGGCTATCTCTGCTTTCATTGGTAGGGGAGTGCCTTATGACAATACTAACGGACCAAAAGCAAAGTATATGTGAAACCGAAGCTTATTATATAAGGATCCACTATGGTTATGATCTAAGGGTGACTATAATGGGTAAATTTGATGTTGATGTAGCATTTAAAATGTAGTTTCAAGATAGATGTCTCAAGAAAGTTACTAAAACTGATATTTACACCAAGTGGTTGAACATTGATTAAATCACTTCGTTCTTATCCGTTCAATGAAAATAACGGTTAAAAGTTTGCAGTAAAAGAAATAGTCACTGAAACAGAACAATCTTAACACCATGGTATTATATACCATGTCATTCCTCCAACATGTACCACTTCCCCAAAATTTTTGAGAGTTTTCTCTCTCAAAACACCTAAAGTTCAAAAACGGTAATGGTTATTAGTATCACCCTTTAAAATGTGTTTCCACATATCACGATTTCAATGGGGTTTAAAAAATGAAGTCTTATTGAAATGCTAATTTATTTCTAAACATTTTACTGTTTCTGACTACTTTTTTCAAGGCAATTTTATGTTTCAAAAAAATATTCATTGCCTAAATCGTGCTAGGAAAACGTCGTGTGAGTCTTCGTTTATGACTTTTTCACATTCATGTATCCATGCCATCATTCCTTATATTGCCAAAATTTGGAATGTTTTCCCTATGACTTTATCACTAATGAGCATAATATCATTACTAGATTTTAAAAATTAGAACAGTTAACTTACTAGATTTTAAAAATTAGAACAGTTAACTTATGTTAGAGTAACTACTCGAATTGTCAAATATGTAAATTAAAACATTTAAATGAACGATTAGCTTAAACCTTGCAGGTTTTCTAATATACTGCTTGCTATAAATTATAAATATGTTACAGTGCTGTCGTACTTCTATGGCCATAAACACAATTGATTGTTCTAGTAATTTCCTAAGTTTTAAATAAGGCGGGGGAAATTTATACTTTCTATAGAATCGTAACCTCACAGTAATTGTGCTATAATTAAGGTTATGAGTGTATAGGTTATTTTTAAGTGTACTAGAAAGAATTTAATATTTGTTTGTTTTTGTAGGAAAGGTGATTCAGAATTATTATAAGAAAGTGAATCAGATTGGACTCCGTTAACTTATGTAATAGCGCAGACATACCACTCGCACTTATTTTACAATTCAAATTCTATTAAGGTAAGTTCATGAGCTACAAATTAAAACAAAGAGTTTATGTTTCTCAATTCATTCTTTCATCTTCGTTATATTTCTTGATATAACTTTGAGAATGAAATATGTATCTCTATCGTAAAGATCAGTTAACTTGAGAAGTAAATGTAATATTTTCTTACCTGTTCTTCGGAGTCTCCATCCTTACACCTTCTGTGATGTTAGGCTTGAGCACATTTCCCAAACTCACGAACCGGCAAATCTGTAATTATATATATGTCTTATTACTCAGTTCATTATGTAAGTTTATCAGTTATATCTTTATTCAGTTTAAAATAATGACAGTAATTAAGAAAATTTCTTAGGTTCAATGAATCGCTTCAATGTATTTCTGACTGACGGTCCATCTGTTGGAACTTCTACAGTGAAAACTCCAATATCTTTGCCTTCTTTCAAGTATTTTTGAATGAATTTCAGTGATAAGTGAAATTGATTAACCAATTCTTTATGCGCGTAACAGTCGTAAGTTCAAAGTGAGCTGTTCTATAGTTTTTTCATCAATTTACTTGTGGCAATATTGGAATAAATGAAAGAAATTTTGATCTTAAAAAGAAGTCTCCAAAAGAAAAGACCTCTATCTCTTCAAACACAAAACGTATGTACTTAATTTTAATAATAATCTACATTCATAATAGTTAGTTGCATCCAATTTGTTATCAAGTGCCTGAAAAATCGTTTCTTATCTATGCAGTTTCTCAAGATTCGCCAGATAATTATTTGAACTTAATTTAATTATGAAGAAGTAGTAGTAATAATCATATTAGGTTCACTTCCATCAAATTTGTACCAAGTATAAAAGTTTTCAACATTTAAAATTCAATATTTTTTAAAAATCTATTTGAAAAAACTGTAAAGTATGTCATTGAACCAATTTTCATAAGTTCTTTTGGAATTAATCTACCAATAGATTGAATGTCTCAAATATTTTGTTAAATTTATAACTCATATTTAACTTATTATTAAAAGATTCTGTTAAATAACTTACATTTTCTTTAATAAGTTTAAAGTTAATTTGATCTTTACTAGGGAACTCTAAGTCATCGTGACGTCACAAATTAATGAAAGTATTCATTACATTCAAATTGGATAAATTCTGTACAACCCAATTATGATATATAAAATAAGAAATATAAGAATAACAAAAAAAAAGAGAAAATAATCCAATATAATCTGATTTGATGACCTAAAAAGTGGATTTATAACTAATTCTTAATTCACGCCATGTTGAATTTGAAAAATACTTAATTTTCATTAACGATTTTCTGGTATTAATATGTTTTTTAATTACACTAATCTTTTCTCTTTTTGATATTCATTATTTGTATTTTCAATATCATATATGATTAGATTCCTATCCACTATTTTACTTAATAATAATTAAGTTAATTTGGACTTACCTAAGGGGCTTTGTACGTTGTTTTAGCAGGCAGTGTTATACTGATTGGTCAATTCAAGGAAGCTGTTAATCATCAAAGATATTAAATGGATTTTTTTTAAAAAAAATCCATGTAGAACATCCAATGAATTATTTTACTTTAAATTTATATTTTTAAAATTGACAATGAAATTTTATTTAAAAATTATTATTTTTTATTTTCTTGATATATTAAAATTATTATTAGTTCTGTGTTCCAGAAAAAGTTCTTGATGATGACGTCACATTTTGAAATTTAATTATGGTGGACAGATTGTGAATTTCATTATATGGAATATAACTCATTTCATTAGAAGAAAGTATAGTAAAGTTTTGGAGTGAATTATTGATTAAAATTTGTTTTTCCAAAATATCCCTGTTGTGAAAAGTGAATAATGTCTTTCGAGGATCTATGAAGCTGAATAATTTATATGAGGTATGTCAACAATTTTTATTGGTAATTTTGCTTTGATTTTTTAAAGTATTTTTTAAGTTAAGGCAATTAGATAATATTGGAAAAGTTAATAACTTTAAATACTTTAAGCTGATCCATATATTCTCATAAATAAAATATTTTTTACGTAAAATTGTTCTACAGAAATAGTTTACTATGGCTGCAATTAAAAAGCATTTGCTTGAAAAATCAGGAATAAGTAATTGTTAAATTTTTTTTCGATAATAGTTCCAATGATTTACATATACACACATGTCTGTTGCTTTCACTTGAATTAGTTTTCACAAAACTTTATTTAAGCACAGGTAGATAAGCATTTTTCTAAATTGCCATTACAGTGCAGTGAATGGCTGTAACATCTGTATAATATTTATGAATATTCAATTTCGAATCAAAATTTGTTGTTGGAAGATAATATTGCCAGACGAAAGCGTATCTTTTTAGACATAATTTTCCTCTATAATATTATGGATTGCCCAAGAGTCCAATTTGAACTTAGGCGAGTAAGTTTGGTTTCATCAGTTTAATTTAGAACTTTTATTCAGTGAACAGGAATTATAGATGGGATTTTCGGAAGCTGTAACATCGCACATTCATCAGTACTATAATTTTATTAAAGTTAATAGAGGTTTTTCATTTTATTAAAGTTCATGAGCATACTGTGGTTCCCATATGGGGATCCCAGGTTCGAATCCAGCTGCTGGCACTTAGATTTTCTTTTCCTAAGAGTTTTTTTGTTTACCTCACTCACTCCAGTAATGGACGGTGTTGAGAGAATAGTGTTCAGAGATCGGCAGAGCATTAAAAAAAGCTAGGGGCACCAATGACCTCGGATGTTGACGGGCCTAAAATAACTAATAATTTAAATAAATAAAGAATTTAACGGGTATAAATAAGATATCATTTTAGCCGGATCTGCTTAGATTGCAGTTATCATGCTATTTCCCCGTTTCCAGCTACTAATTTTCACTAATATTATCGTCTATTCTTTTGCAGAAATGCCAAATTAGTGGAAATTTGATTGATTCCTCTATTTTACTTATTTCCTTTATCTTTTGAAGGAAATTAAACATTTCCTGTGGCAAATTAATGACGTCATCAGTTACATGCAAAAAAAGACAGGAAGAAACTTATTTTATTAGATTTCCTTTTATTAGTTTTCAATTTTCAGCACAATTGGAACAATAACTTTCATTTTAATATTCCATTCTGTAAAATACGTTGTTTCCTCAGCTGTCGACTTCCTTTCATTTTGACAAACTATTTTTCCAATAAGAAAATTTTAGTTTATTGATCACAATTTTAGGAATACTCTCTCTCTATATATAGGTATATATATCGCTCTCTCTCGTAATGTTGTATTTCCTATATTGAGTGTTGGTGTAGCACATTTTTATGGTTTGAGTGTACAGGATATTTACAACTTTTAGATTTCTTACTATTACTCCTAACCGTTCTGATTTCTTTCTCTGTCCTATCTTAAAAGCTGTTTAGCTCTTTATACTTTGTACTGGCGTTTTCTGAGTTAACTCTGTTTCACACTTACCTTAGTTTAAATATATATTTATCCATAGATCTTTATTAGATAAAATTACAGTTAAATGTATTTTTATTGCTTTACTCTGTAGAATCTTATCAGTGAGACTCACCAAAGAAGGTCTAGAAACAACAGCTGCAAGTTTAGGATAGCCTCTTCAGGTACCAACGCCATGAAAGACTCATCCAACTGTAGAATACTTTAGCTTTCTTTAGAAAGTGCGTGGAACCTAGTCTGGGATAAGCACTCCCTAGCACCGTCACTCTAACCCAAAATCCTCCGCACATGCTCCAAGGATGGCTTCGTTTAAACCCCAAGGTGGAAGAGAGGTGTAAAATTGAGTGTCACTCATTACCAATTGTTGTACAAGTTTTCATGCTTTAGGAGTAATCTCTTCCGACCACAAAGAAATCGTTACGAATAAGTTAGATCAGGTGAGAAAAAAAGCGAATGTTGATTAATCAATGATACGAATACTGCTATTCATTAGGGTGCTGATTGGTGGTAACATAACCTAGGTGACCTACATAAAAAATAATGATAATAAAGAACACATCACTATATTTAAAGAAAGAAAAACCACACCCACCATATTTGTTTATAATCATTTAAACCAACAAACGTAGAACCATAAATCGATCAAACATCGAATGATGTTTTATAGCACCCCACTGCTGGTGTAAGATAATTCTAGTTTTTTTTAATACGTTTAGCTGGCGAACTGTCCTTGCCCTCTGTGTACAGGATATTATGGGCTGTTTTATCTTAGGGATTAAGTTTAGCTATACGCGCTGTTTACGATCCTCCTGAACGTTAGCTCTGACGCAGAGTTAAGACGCTACACCGTGCGCCTTACCTCCAAGGATGCTATTTCCCTTTTTTATTTACCCGCCATCAACTACCATTCCATAATAACTTGCATTATATAGTTTTTTGTTTACTTTTATTGACAATATATTATCCAAATATATGATTTTGTTTGTTTTACTTTTAAACATAGTGCCTTTAGCTGTTGCCATAATTATTAGGGTTATCCCTTAAGGTTTTGGAACTTCTCAGGGTTTTCACGCTTAGAATTTTTTTTGAGCTTGTGGTTGCTTCCAGGGCTTTGGTAAAGTGAAACCTCTTTGGCAGGTGCAGAATTTCTTTGTACAATTCTTCGCTATAACTCACAGTCTATCACAAGTGTGAGAAAACATTCTGGAAGTTAAGCGTACCACCAGATACCGCCACTTGCGATTAGTTTACAACACGAGTGATTCCTTGTTTAATCGAACAAAGTATTACTTGCGGCGAAAAGTGGTTTTACTTAGACTATCCGTACAGAAAAATAATAATAATAATAGCGGATTAGATTGGTCCCTAAACACAAACCACTACATTTTATGTGCAATCAATAATCTTTTATTACTCCTTTTTTGATTAAGAACTGATTGACATCAAAAACTATTTTTTCCCAGCAAAGGTTTACAACAATAAAAGTCTGTGAGATGTAGAGGATCAATGGAAACCGATCAAATACATCGTGCTCTCCACTCCTCTCTCTCCTGGCTGCTGCTGCTCCATTCTACTCAGTTAGATTTCAGCAATAGAACTTAGTACTACTACCTGGTGGTTACCCAAGCGAAATAATACCCTAGAGAGTCTTGCGGACAGGTCAATTTCAATGGTTGGTTAGAGGATTGATTCTATTGTATTGCTTTCCATGTTAGAATATCTACATCTAGGCTTTTTATTGGTGGTTCCTTCTACACTCACATACACATTCACACATGAATGTCGTACACTTGAAAAGGGGTCATTTCTTTCATTTTTTAGCAAATTACATCAAGTAACTCTGTCTAACTGTATAATCGTACACTCACTTGTATGCAGGATCTATCTGCGGAAGTTGGAATCTTATAGGAAATATAATTATTACTCTTCTATCCTTTTAGATTTTACAGTGAACTTAGAATTTTTTTTTTGTTTTTTTCCTGGCATTGGCTTTTCACCATACAGCCAACTTCAAAGCTTATTCCTTCCTAGGAAATTTGATCTTAACTATATAACTTCCTATCCACAAGTATATTTGTTAATCAAATCTTAAACAGGTTTCAGGACATAGTCATTATTAGAAAAGATGATGTCCTCGTATCTAAATGGCGCACTCAAATTATTGTACAGCGAGATGAACAGCTCATCTCTTTCTTTCTTATAGAGTGGACATTCCATGACGTCATGTTTAAAATCTTCTTCCTCCTTACACTTTTCGCACAACGGAGTAGCTCGTTTACCGATTCGATGAGGTACAACCCGCAGACTGCATGGTACGGCTCTCAATCTGCTAATTGTAGTAACCAATCTTTTGTTCATGCCTGTACCTTTAAACCAAGGTCTTTTAGGCAATTGGTTCACCATACGCTAGTAAAATTGACCCCTCGTACTATTACTGTAGTCTGTTTGCCACATTTTTAATGCGGTTTTGGTTATTCTTCCTCTTACATCCGACTTGGGAACTTTGTACCCTTCAAATCCTCCATATTCAGTGGCATCTTTAGCGAGTGTATCCACTACTTCATTCCCTTTAACACCGCTATGTTCTCTTACCCAAAGAAAGTGAACGTAAACGCTCTCCTCTTTAAGAAGTGCTATACGCTCTACTATTTCCGCAATAATATGATTCATCTTACTCAGTCCGTGCGAGTTTGTTAATCTATGCAGTGCACTCAAGCTATCACTTAGAACTGGAAACTTTTTCTCTGACAAGGAACACATATACTTCAGTGACTTCAGTATAGCGACTAATTCTGCCCTATAAATAGACGCCTCATCACATAACTTAGTGATCGGTTGCGGCAGGGATCATATACTGCACTCCTGACTTTGTTACCAATTTTCGATCCGTCTGTGTATAAACAGTATGCGTTCGAATAATGATTAGAAATGAAATCTGTCAGCGCCAACTCCCTCATTCCTTCAGGCATTTTGTTCAGTTCGAATGTGGTATTAACGCTTATTTTATTCAATAAATGTTTGTACTTAGAAATGTTATGATACTTGATACTTGTTTATGATACTTAATAAAAACTACTGTTTTTCCCGGTGCCTTTTTGTAATAAGTTGGGGTTTACTAAACATTATTTTACGTGGGTGTTATTCTATTATTTTTCTTTCATTATTCAGTTCCTGCTTCACATGTTCTTGCGAAGGACGATAGCCTATATTAGTATACAATCATTTTTTTCATTTTCATTGGTAAATGTTTTTGCATGAAGAAAACTGAAAGGCAAGCATTAATGCTCTTGGCGTTATGGCTAGAGATGCCATTGCATGACAATAACGAGTTCACCTGCATGTGTTAAATGCACTTTGTGCTAATATTACTGGTTGAATTTGCTATTTAATTATAATATTAATCAGTCCTGTTACCTTTGTTAACAATTCCATAACAGGACCTGTACTTCTTCGCCATTCTATTCTATCTTAAGCTTTAAGATGTCACCTACTGATTCATAACTTTCAGAAACTGTCCACGGCGTTGTCTAGTCACTCTTAGCCGAAGTAGTCTTCGCCTCTTATTGCCTGTTAGTAGACAGACATTAGTTTAAAAACCAATTAATTTGGTTCTTCTTTGTAAATTCTACATTTGTCCGGCTATCCTCCGGATTGAAGAAAGGTCCTTGAATCCGCTAAAAAAAGGGTTGTACAAAAAGGCTTGTTGGGCTGTACATTTTATGGAGTTTTGTTTTCTACGAGGTGTGGCTATTAAATAACCAGACTATTGCTGTAAAACATTTTATTTTAAATTTATACATATTTAGTTATTATCACCTTCAATATACACCCCTCCCCTATCCCTACAACACTCCATGCGAATTCACCATTGTTCGAAACAGTGCTGGAAGTCTTTTTCTACCAGCTCCTGCATGACGCGTGCCGCTATTTCTTTCACAGCTTCAACGGACTGAAATCGTGTCACTTTTAATGCAGATTTGTCTTTGGGGAACAGATAAAAATCACATGGGACCAGGTCAGGCGAATAAGGCGGATGGCCTAAAACTGGGATGTTTTACTTGGCTAGAAACGTCTTGAGAGACAATGCAGTGTTAGCCGGCGCGTTGTCTTGTTGACTTGTTCTTCCACAAATCGGGTCATTTTTTCCTTACTCTTTCACGGAGTTGAGCAAGCATCTCACGGTAGTAATGTTGATTAATTATAATCGATATTTTCATCCGTTTTGGACGTGGAAGGGCGACCCAGGCGGTCATCATCTCCGACGTCTTCTCGGCCATCTTAGAAACGCTTGAACCACTCAAAAACTTGCGCACGTGATACAACATTCATCGCCATAAACTTCTTTTAATAAAAGATAAGTTTAAGTAGCGGTTTTACCAAGTTTCATGTGAAATTTCACGACAATTCGTTGCTCTACTACATGTGTAGTAACATGTTTTCGGCAAAACGAAACTAACACCTCTTACACAAAAGGACGGTTCCGGTCAGACAGATTTCTCTACAAACATGTGAGACGCTACAATCGAAAGAGAAGGCTTTACGCTGCACAGAGCTGTCGGTCGTTAGGATTTGGCACATGCATTCTGTAGCAGCATCAGTCTCGTTATTTACTAGCCACATCTCGTATACCTTTAGAATTCTTTCATTGGCAAAATCCAGCTATCCATTTCATCTTCTATTAATTTACCTCCAGTTATTTAAGTCTTATTGTTTTCTTTTGTTTCTTTCTCAGATTATCAATAAACTGATCTCTACAACTTTCCTTAACAGAAGTATCTGAAATATATTTTTGAATACTAAAATAAAGAGCGATTCATCGTAAGCCGTTAAAGATAAATATATAATAACGAGCTTTTCTCCCATAGAAAGCTTTAAGTTGGTTACTTATTAATGAAGCCTTTATGTGTCTGGTAGTGTACGTTTTTTTGTTGGTTTTGTTTCCCATTTTCGGCCCTGCTTATATTTGGATAGCAAAAGGTTTTAGCCAGCATAAAACCTCACCATTAAAGTTCCTATGTGAGGCGCCAGCAAATAGGGACTTCGTTATCATGGAATAAATTAGACCCAGCTTACATTAGCATATTTTCACTTAAATGGTCTAAGTTTATCTAATTTAATCCCCCACTGGGAAAATCTCCAACACACTCGCAAGGTATTTTAGCTAAACTTTTTCTCTTGTTTTCTCCTCATTTTTATCTTCCATTTCTTTTATAATTGCTTTAGTTTTTGTTTTTTGTATGTTTGTCCTGCATAATGTTGGCTACCTATGATTACACAATTGTTTTGTAAGTTTATTTAGCAAACTTTTGCTAAGTAACTAGGGTGAGGCAAGAGTGAAAATTCTTCCATGAGATAACAGAACTTAGAGAATCGGGAGAAACAAAGATACTGCAGTTTTCACTGCTTATTTTTAATTACTCCCAATTACTTATTTCGATTAAGTGACATTTCTAAATGTTTCAATCAGCATCACTAATAGTGCTGAAACTTCTTCCCTATTCTTGCTCCCCAGATTCATAACAAAATCTCAGATCTAAATCAGATGTTGAAGATCTGAAATTTTACCGAACATCAACATGCTTCTATTCAATTCCATTGATTTAATTAATTTCTTGATCTTGAATTCATTATTTAAACTAAGTTTGGGGTTTGAGTACAAGATATTGTCTAACATCTTGTTTTTTTTCTGGTGAAAAAATTAATTGAAAATTATTTAGGCCTTAATTAAGAATTGAAGTGGTGGAGTTAAGAGAAGGGTTATGTCTCAGGAATTAATTAAAACTCAAAAGAGAGCTTAATTAGTGATTTCATTATCTTTATCCGATTGTTTAATGTTAATAAAAAGACTTATTTGAAAGGCAGTAATTTTTCTGGTTGATCTGATGTTCAACTTTTTGATTGCTTTTTTAGGACTGAACAATTGGTTGATATCGAACAAGTTGATTCCTTTAAGTTTTCAATTCTTCTGAAAGATTCTCTCTTTTCTTACTCTAGTACAGAAGTCTTCGCCGATTATGTGGGTACACCCGATATTCAGCCACCATCATAATAAACCTCAAAGGACTGATCAAAAATTTACACAGCTTGAATAGATTAATTCATCAACTTCGCAACAAAGCTTCGTTGAGAAAAACTTATGCTTCGAAATGGTGTCAATTTTTAGAAAAGTTATCTGTCTTTCTAAACGTCTCATCAGAAACGAATTCGGACTAAAACTTTCTGAGTAATAACATTTTTATTGGAAAGAAAATAATGATTTTGGAAAAAAAATTAAAGTGACGTCACTCAAGAGCAGTGGAAAATATGAAGTTGGCCAATACGTCATTGAACTCAACTTTAGATGTACTACACACAGTAGGCCTATGGACAATACTTACTGGTTCACCCTATATAATCCGGCTCTTCTTGAATGGATATTGAATGGCTCCAACAAGCTAGGTCTTTGACTGATACAGAACACAGTTTATGACCAGAGGTAGTTGTTTTGGTCTTGTGAGAGAACATTGTTTCTTTAAGTCAGTATATTAATTATTAATTAATTAAGAAATTTGGAATTTTGTACCCGGAAGGAAGCAAAAAATGAAAATGAAAGTCACAATTAGAATGATTATAATCAGAGAAGATTTGGGTTATCATTTTAATTAGCTAAAAAATTATCTTTTTTGGTCTTTTTATTTTTAAATGAAAATGAAAAACGATTTTTTTTGTTCCTTTCATTATTGAAACGCAGACTAACGAGAGAATGGCCAAACGCTAGAATTTATCTTTCACCCGACATTAAATAAAGAATGAAAATGGGACAGAGGAAAGTTTTTCAAAAAGCAGCTCATACATTAAAGAGAGGGTATCCTTTATTTAAAATTGCTTTTGTTGTTGCTTTGTTTACAATTTTCCGGGAGTAGCCTTTGTTATCTCTGTACAATAATTGGGAAAACCTGGGCCAGAGATCCAAAAGAGAGAGAGACTGTGGTGGCACGAGACGTGACAGTGTGAAAAGCTCTCTGTGTGTTTGTGTGCTGGTGTGGTGGTGGTAGTATGTGCGCATGGGTTTTTGTCAGAGAGAGAGAGGGGATGGTTAGGACCCTGGGTTGGTTGGACCCCGAGGGAGACAGACTGGCAAAGGGTAGGGTAATCTAGTCCATAATGGGCGTGTGTGTGGTGGGTTCGAAAGCATTTGCTCTCATCCATCCGTTTTCTCTCATCCTCAAAAAAAAAAAGAGGCAGAAGGAAGGATAATCCTACGGCTGGAAACCCAAACGGAATACGTTATAAACTGTTTTGGTCAGCAAGCTAAAATATAGATATCCTATGTGATGCAACATCCTGTCCGGCCATAGTGGAATGAGGAGATAAAGCATATTTCTAGGGACAAGTAAATTTTGTCTTTCCTTTTGCTTTTGAAGTAGACCATAAATGATCAGAAGCATCATTTTGCTATAGAAAGGAACTCTGTCGCAAAGTGCACGCTCTGCGAGGTCTAAATCCTTTCGTGAAATAAGCTAGAGATTCCTGCAGGAACAGCGGCGAAAGGAAGATTAAGTGAACATAGTTCTGATAAAGGTTAACCTCTCAGGCTAAGATTGTCTCAATAAATTATAACTAGAAGAGATCTGAGACTAGCTACGTGCTTAGAAAAATGGACTTCCTGCATTTACTGTCAACCCCCAGGAATAACCAGAAAATGCGGTGAACATCTCAAACATACGAGGTCTGTAAATTAAGTAATGAGACTGATTTTTTTAAAATTTTTTATTCAAAAAGAATTACAATTCTATATTGTCACCTTCAAAGTAACTTCCTTCTGAAGCCACACAGCGCTGGAGACGTTTCTTCCACTCCTCATAGCAGTGCTCGAACTCCGATACTGGAATAGCCTTCAGCTGGTCGGTTACAGCCGTTTGAATGTTTTCGACTGTCCCAAAATGAGTTCCTTTGAGGTGATTTTTCCAACTTCGGGAAGAGAAAAAAGTCACAAGGACTCAAGTCAGGCGAATAAGGAGGCCCAGAAACCAAGCGCCAGAGCATGGAGTGGCATACTTCAACCTCTCCAAGGCCCAAAAAAGCAAGGATGGCTAAGTCAAAGATCAAATGCATGCTAATTTGTTTTTTCGATATCCACGGAATCGTCCACGAAGAGGTCAAACGGTCAATCAACACTTTTACCGAGAGGTTCTTGAAAAACTTCGAAAATGGGTCATTCATGTGAGACCAAACATCAAGAACAAGTGGGTGTTGCATCACGATAATACTCCTTGTCACTCAGCAATTTCAATAAACGAGTTTTTGGCCAGTAAAAACATTCCTGTGGCTCCTCACCCTCCTTATTCGCCTGACTTGAGTCCTTGTGACTTTTTTCTCTTCCCGAAGTTGGAAAAATCACCTCAAAGGAACTCATTTTGGGACAGTCGAAAACATTCAAACGGCTGTAACCGACCAGCTGAAGGCTATTCCAGTATCATCAGAATTCAAGCACTGCTATGAGGAGTGGAAGAATCATCTCCAGCGCTGTGTGGCTTCTGAAGGAAGTTATTTTGAAGGTGGCATAATAGAATTGTAATTCTTTTTAAAAAATCAGTCTCATTACTTAATTTACTGACCTCGTATATGACACTTGCAAATGGAGGAGTTCCAAAAGCTGATCAGACTGCATTCCTACATTTTTAAGCACGATTTAGAAGTCTGAGTGTGGAGTAGTATAACTCTCTCCTGTATAACCTTTATCTCTTAGATATCTCCAGTTCTAGATAGATGCTGCACTCCATAGCAGAACTATACTCATCGCAAAACCTCGCTCTAACTTTTAACAGAAAGCACCCATCATGTCCAGGAGCTATTGGCTATTGGTTGGATGTTGAATAACTGAATCAGCTAGAGCGATTACATGGATGATGTCTATGATTTAATTCGTTTCAGCCATTTTTTTTTCTTCATCTTTAATGATGATTCAGATTGTGATCCACACGTAGAGATTAGGGCACTTAAAAAATGTCTTCCATTTTGATTTGGGGTATTTTTACTTCTGTAGGGTTCTGAGATTGAATCACAAGACACTAGGCTGTAAAAAGTTCCTAGGAAGAGAAAATCTAAGGTCTTGCGTCCAGGATCTCTGTGAATCTAGAAACCATTTTATTGCTATGATTGTCGTTGAAAAACAATAATTTTAATGGTCGAATAAACTTTATCTTTGAATAATAGTTTACCTTTTTAAACAAAATCAGAGAAGAAACTTGAAATATAAAGGCGAGGAAAGATTTCAGCAGAGTTATTCTAGAGACAATCTCCTCATAATTGCGGTGTCTATCTCACATTGTCTTTATATCTAAGTACAATTAAAATCAGCAGGAGTTCTCAGACTTTTAATTCCACACTTAAAAGGATAACATTTATCAATGAAACGAAGATAAATTTTGATAAGAAGCTCTGCAGTAAGCTACTTTTTATTTTTTTTGTGCCCTATCTCCGCTACGTGTTATGCATCATCGTTGCACACTTAGCTGCATTGTTTTTTTTTTTTTTAAATATCTTCATTAAGCTGCACAGATAGCGTTAGTAAATAAAACGTTATAAGATAGCGTAACTAATTACAAAAGTGCAGTAACGTGGCTATAAATTCTATCCGGTTACTTCCTTGTCTGGACTATAGTATTCTGCAGGCAATGTGTTTACTGTAGAATTGCAAATAGCGAATTACGAGGTGTGTTCAAAAAGTAACGGGAATTTTTAAATTTCGCGGGTTTGGAGAGTCTGATGGTAAAATTTTTTTTTTTATTATGTTGGTACACATGCCCCTGAAGTACGATAAAATTTTCAGTAATATTCATTGTTTACTTCTTAAGTGGCAGCCGTTAAGGTTAGACGTGTTTTTCGAGCTTGGCGATTTTTGTTTGTTAATAAAAATGGATCAAAGAATTTGTATTAAATTTTGCGTAAAAAATGAAATAAAGTGTGTGAAATGTTAATAAAGTCATATGGTGAGTCTGCTATGAGTAAAACAAGGATTTACGAGTGGTATAAGCGTTTCCAAGATGGCCGCGAAAACGTTGAAGATGACGAACGACCTGGACGTCCAAGCACATCAACAACCGATGAAAACGTGAAAAAAGTGAAAGAAATGGTTATGAACGATCGCCGAATCACAATCAGAGAAGTCGCTGATGATGTTGCCATATCAATTGGCTCATGCCATGAAATTTTTTCGGATGTTTTGGGTATGAAACGTGTGGCAGCAAAATTTGTTCCAAAATTGTTGAATTTCGAACAAAAACAGCGGAGAATGGAAGTTGCTCAAGAGTCACTCAATGAAGTCGACAACGATGCGGATCTACTGAAACGTGTTATAACAGGTGACGAAACATGGGTTTACGGATATGATGTCGAAACTAAGGCTCAATCGTCCCAGTGGAGGCATTCTGGATCGCCAAGACCGAAAAAGGCTCGACAAGTGCGGTCGAATGTGAAGGTTATGCTCACTGTGTTCTTCGATTTTAATGGCATAGTGCATCATGAATTCTTGCCACAAGGTCAAACAATCAATAAGGAGTACTACCTACAAGTTCAACGCCGTTTGCGTGAAGCAATCCGAAAAAAACGCCCGGATTTGTGGCAAAACAATTCATGGATTTTGCACCACGATAATGCACCTGCTCACACTTCATTGCTTGTTCGTGAATTTTTGGCCAAAAACAAAACTTTAACGATGCCCCAGCCTCCATATTCGCCAGACATGGCTCCATGTGACTTTTTTCTATTTCCAAACATAAAGAGAACATTAAAAGGCCGTCGTTTTACAAGCATAGATGACATTAAAAGCGAATCGCTGAAAGCTATCACAAAGATCGAGTTTCAGAAGTGTTTCGAGGATTGGAAAAAGCGCTGGCACAAGTGTATTGTATGCGAAGGGGACTACTTTGAAGGCGACAATATTAATGTAGATGAATAAATAAATATTTTTTTCAAAAAACGAAAATTCCCGTTACTTTTTGAACACACCTCGTATACTGCCGCCTCCAGTAAAAGCTGGTAAACAGTTGAGGTTTATTTTTTTTTGGCTTAGAGTAAACAAGATTTGTAAGCCAATTCAATCTTTCCTAGTTTTAAACATGGTGATGTTCTATTGTGGAGATTTCCTATCTGAGGATTCCACAAATATTTGATGAACTTGAACTATGTATTGGAAATTGTTAGTTGAAAATAAAATTTGGAACGTAGGACTGATATCGGACTGTATCAGAGATCCTGCAGGCTCTTTTTTACTTGTCAGGGCCAAATTAAAATATATAGCACTCAGTTCTGATCTGCCAGTTCTCTGCGATCATCTTCTGCAAAATACCATGCAATCTTCAGGTTTAGCTTGGGTTCGTGCCACTATAAATTGCAAGAACCTATTGATATAAGGATGTTAACTTAACAATATTATTCGATAACCGTTTCTGTCTCCTCTTGAGTAATTTTATCCTCTTATTTTTCAGCCTTAATCTTAGCCTTTCTTTCCTGCATGCTATGGGAGCTGATTTCAATACTCCCCAAGCATAGGTCGTTGTACAGAATGCTGCCTAGGTCTTAAATTAGTTTTTTTAGATTATTTCCTTTTTAAAATTTTTGTCTTTCTCCAAAAATTCAATTGTCATTTCAAAAATGTCTTTATTTTAGCTTCTTTACTCTTCTTAGACATGGTTTTCGTTGCAACTTGCCTTGTGACTAAGGACAAGACTGCCTCAGGACATGATTTCTCGTTATATCCGTTATGTCTATTTATTTATTTTTATGTATTGATAATTATATTGTTTTTATCTGATACATACCATTAAGATAATTGAGGAGAAGATCAATGATTCCAAAATTAACTAGTGTTTCTTTAAAAAATAAAATGGTGGATAGATTATTGCCAATTTCAGTCATTATTTTTATTGCTTTTGGGGAATATTGAGATGCGATCATTAAATTCAAACACAAATTTTGTTTCTTGATGCTAACGTTTCAGTAAATATGTTACCTTCTTCAGGGTATTGTAAAAAATTTGTGGAGTTTAATGTTAAGCTGCATCATCGTAGCTGTTGTATCAAACAGTGATGTTACCGACAGTTATGATTAGGGAACGGATTCGTATGTATTTACATATTTTTTTCTAGGCAATTTACAGACGTTTTTCAACTAGAAGTATTCATACTGACACTTTTTAAGCCGTTTGAGTCTACTTTTATTTCACATATTTCCACATATTTGGATGTTATCGCATATTTATACATATTTGATTAAAATAAATAAATATTTCTACATATTTAATCAAAATATGTACATATTTTTTCATATTTTTCATTTTGGGCATATTTTCATAATTGGGAGGTGGTTGACAGGAACTGTGAACCACAGACTGTAGGGCTGTGAATTACAGTGGGTACAATGGTTATTGTAATTTACACATAATGCTGCTAAACAGTGGCGGGCACTTGTTAGTTCTTTGAAGTTGTCTGACGTTGTCTGTTCTTTCAGCTCGTTCGTTGAAGTGTCCAATTCATTTCGTTCGGTCACTTAGTGTATTCTTTTTTGGGTGAAATGCCACGAACATCGGCCTCAAACAAACAACTGGTTGCTAAATATCTTCGCGAGTTTCTAGCAGAACTTTTTCGAAGTGATGGAGACATTTTGTACTGCACAGCTTGTGACAAGCGCGTTTCTTGCTCTCAACGTTCCCAAGTCACCCAACATATTGCCACCGAATCGCACATAGAGAATAAAAACAGAAAGAAAGAGAGGACGTCCTATCAAGCCTTCCTTACATCTCCATCATCAAGTAAGTCTACTCTGAGTACAGATCTGTGTCGGGCTTTGGTTAGAGCAGATATCCCTTTCCACAAACTTATTTATAATTGTAAAAATGTTCTTTTCTTGTATAAATAATTATAACTTGCCCCCCCCAAAAAAAAATCCATTTTCATAAAAAAAATGTCCATTTTACTTAAATATTCCAGAAAATATTTTAAGAAAATCACATATTTTCCACAAATTGACGAAAATAAATGCATATTTTAATTAAATATTTGGCATTTTTAAATACATAAAAATCCGTTCCTTAGTCATGATGATCTTAACATTAAACTCCACAAATTTTACAACACCCTGAAGAAGGTAACATATTAAATTTGTTTTGTGAATTTATTGACCGCATCTCAATATTCCCCAAAATCAATCAATCACCAACGGTCGATAACCAAATCTATCATTATTATTATTATTCTTTATTTTTGCCAAGCTTTCGACCATTGGGTCTAGGTCATCTTCAGGGCTTATGCCATCGACAAGTAGTAATCGCCTATTTTTTCAGGCGCGGCTTACGTCCAACTACCATTTACTAGGTGTCGTAGACGGAGGCGACTAGCAAACGTACTTTACTATTTTTCATTTAACCATTAAATAAAATCCAAGGCCAAGACCGGGAATCGAACCCAGTACCAAAATTTATTGAAGCACATAAAGGTGTACGGGAACATAACGGACCCTCTATGCTATCGACAATTTTAATATTTTTTTACATCGTTACAGCTAAGATTGGCGTGTTTTCTGTCCTGTCTGTTTATATATTAAAAAATAAACTTGAACTAATATCTTATGGAATAAATCTTGCTACTTTATCCTAGCAATTTTGTAATCATTCAATGGTTCAGGAAGAAATAAGTAAGAAATTCCGAAGTAAAAATCTTCCAAGTCTTCAAGAAATTTATTGCGAGTCAAGTGAACGTCAATTAACTTGATTGCATTCAATTGTGTTGAAACAAGTTGGTTGAAAAGATAAGCGGGAAATATTTGTTAGTTGGAGGGATGGATGGATTGGATGGAGACCATTAAAATAATGAGAACATGGGCGACCATTTGGATTTTTGTAATTGTGGGACTGCCTTTTGTCTTGTACCCCCAACAGCAGGGGTAATATCAGTTTGACAATATTTATTAGCCTTTACCTTTAAAAGGTCGTAAAAGTGTTTAGTTATTACAGAATAATAAAATTAACAGTTAGAAAAGTTATTACATGACGATTTTTGTTTTATTATTTTTAATTTACTTTACCGAAATTTACAACTGCAACTAACTACTGGACTAAAAAAAAAAAAAATTGAGGCTAATATTGCTTGGCTAGCAGAAGCAGGAATGGACAGGTGTAGCTCCGGATCAGCTATACCTAACTACGTATAACTCTCGGAAAAGACTTGTTAACTATTAATCCGTAAATAGATTGCCACCATCGTGGACTAGAAATCTGAAAACTAGCCAATCGCTTTCATCTCTTCGTAGCACCCTAAACAAACTCAAGAAGTGCGAATTGCTTCCACAGTACGGAAGTAGTGGAAGCTGAAACTGGTAATCTTTCATATAACATCCCTTGGGACAATTTCCATATATCCGAAAATGCTTTATCTTCTTTATATACTCGTATAAAGAATATTCTGAATTGAGGATTGATGAGTTTCCTTTCTGTGGTGTGATTGTTGGTTGTTTGAAGGTGTGTGGATTCAAAGATGATTGGTACTGTAAGAGAGAGTCTGGTCTCCAATGGCAACAACTCCAGCTTCCCTCTTCATCAGGTCCGTCCTACCATACTTCCCTTTCTCCTTTACATTCTCTCTCTCAACTTGCTCCCATCTCTACCCCCTTAAAAGAAGGGAAACGGGCACTCTAAAGGTAATTAAATGGAATTTTTAATCAAGCTTTGGGTGGTTGAGAAACGGAATTCCACCAATTAATTTATCGATTTTATTTACAAATACTTTTTTTAGAAACTTCTCTCATGACTGACTTGGAACCCACACCCTCGATTTAAACGAACTGAAGTTAACAGGCGTTATTGACAACTTAAAAAGACTGACTACACCAACGACCAAATCTTTCACTTAATAACAAACGACTGATTTATAATTCTATACCAACTAAAACCCACCTGGACGTACTGGTATTGAACTGTGGGGTTCAACGAAACGCTCCAATCTTCAACGAATTCAATATCTTCAGTCTAAAATTCTCCGCACTATCGTTAAACAGCTCCATTTTATGTTTCAAATCTAACTATCCACACAGACCTGGAAATTCCGTTTGTAGGTCTAGGTTGCCTCGAACTCTCTATAGAACTTGCACTCTCATTCCAATCCTCTTGCCCGCCATTTATCATCTCATCATCCTTCCAGACGATTAAAACGCCAATGGCCTCGCGATTTTCTCTCTTCTAAAGAGAGTAAGTAATTCTGGAGGCAACTTAGCGAGTGTTATCACTGGGTAGCTTCTCCCTTCAGTTAGCGAGTTTGTAGTGGTGTCAGTTATTGTCATTGTTAAGAATTGTCAAGAAAAAAATAAATACAATAAATCTCTCTCTGTTAAACATTTTTTGAAGAAAACTTATTCCTTAATTTTTTGCCCCAATAGTTAAATACAGTTTTATTTTAAATTATATATACAATAAATCCAAGAAGTTGTTATTCATTCAAGTCACGTTCATCTTTTTCTTTTTCTTTTTTAATTCATAAAAAATATTAATTTGTAATTGCTTTTTCATGATTGTAATCATCCCTTTTTATCTCTTCATCCTGAAAGTGGATTAAGCAGAACTCCCAAGGCGTTAACATTGATTTTATGGAGATTTATACTATGTTTAGGGCTCCCTAAGTCCCAGAATCCCTGAAAGAGAACATCCTGAGACCAGTAGTAAGTTAAGAGTTGCCCAGTACCTTTCCAGTTCCTGAGCAATCCCTTAAATAAAGATTAGTTTTAATCATTTTCAAAATCATGTCCAGTAATTTATTTTAGAAGCGCAGAAGATGTTTTACATAAAAGGAAATTTAGTAATTATTAACTTAAAAAAAGAAAACGGAGCTTCTTTTTTATGTAGCTGAAATGTAACCTCCATTATAAGGTTACAAATTGTAAACAAAATTAAAGCCTTAACTGTAGTGTAACAACTACTGTAGCTTTAGGTCAAATAAATTCCCCTAACAGAGCATAGTGACAGTTACAGAGTTGCACGCTTTAAGCTTGTTAGCGAGGAGAGAGAGACGGCCTGAACTTGTCTGTCAAGTTCTGGAAGTATATATAGGAGTAATAGTAACTATAGAGGATGGTAAAGAGAGTGGAAGGTGGTAGAAGACGCTGGCGTTGGACGGAGCGGAAAGGGAAGTTAAATTGACGGGGAGCAAGTTATCGGAGGGCCCCAAGTTGTCCTTCCGCCAGGACCGACTATCGGTCCAATCTCCTTCTTCTCTCTTAAGTTTAATATTTCCCTTCAAGACTGGAAACAAGCTTCTTCCTTATTTTACTGCTAGTGTCACTCGTCACCAGAGAGGACGAAATCTCTACGGCCAATCTTATCTCAAACTGTTGAAACACACCGAGGATGTTTCAGAACTTTATCATTATATTGATTTTATTATCCTCCTCCTTCATTTACTAGGAATCCTTTAATTTCTATTTAATGCTGATAATTGGGCCACATTAGCCAGCCAGTTACTACAGGCGAGGAGTGTCGCAGAACTAAGATGTATGAAGTGTGTTTAGGACAATACGAGGGGGGGCCCCATCTCCCTACACCTCTCCATGCGAAATTACCATTGTTCGAAACAGTGCTGGAAGTCTTTTTCTGTGAGCTCCTGCATGACGCGTGCCGCTTTTTCTAACTTCAAAGGACTGAAATCGTGTTCCTTTTAATGCAGATTTGACTTTAGGGGACAGATAAAAGTCACATGGGGCCAGGTCAGGCGAATGAGGCGGATGGCCTAAAACTGGGATATTGTACTTGGCTAGAAGCGTCTTGACAGACAATACAGTGTGATGTGAGCCGGCGCGTTGTCTTGATGGAGAACCCGTGACTTGTTCTTCCATAAATCGGGTCCGTTTTTTCCTTACTCTTTCACGGAGTTGATCAAGCATTTCACGGTGGTAATGTTGATTAATTATAATCGATATTTTCATCCGTTTTGGATGTGGAAGGGCGACCCAGGCGGTCATCATCTCTGACGTCTTCTCGGCCATCTTAGAAACGCTTGAATCACTCAAAATCTTGCGCACGTGATAAACATTCATCGCCATAAAAATTTTTTTAATAAAAGGTAAGTTTCAGTAGCGGTTTTACCAAGTTTTGATGTGAAATTTCACGACAATTCGTTGCTCTACTATATGTGTAGTATCACGGTTTTCGGCAAAACGAAACTAACACCTCTTACACAAACGACGGTTCCGGTCAGACAGACTACAAACACGTGAGACGCTGCAATCGAAAGAGAAGGATTTACGCTGCTACACAGCTGTCGGTCGTTAGGATTTAGCGCATGCATAGTTCTTCTGTGGCAGCATCAGTCTAGTTGTTTAATAGCCACACCTCGTATGTTGCTTTGTTTGGGGGGACATATTTAATTAACCTGACCTCGCCTGTAGATTGGACTCATTTGGTCTTTAAAGGTGGCTGAGGTTATATTTCTTGTAATGGGTAACCAATAGGGTGAATTATTGTGGAAACGTTCTTCTAGGGAATCTGTTGGTGGAGGGGAGCTCACCAAAGGGCTTAATCAGTTAACTGAACCTTGAAGCTTTGGGAAACGCTTAAGCTAATCGATTTTGCTGAAAATAAAAAGAGACAACGTTCCAATCGTTTGCCATTGCGAAAGTATTGGTTACTAAACATGACATACACTATGCTCTACGCAAGTTTTGAGGCTTAATAAAGTCCAAGACCTATAAATTGGGTATCGAACCCAGTACCACACTACTTCTTAGCTTTGCGAGCGAGAATTCCGTGTATGTAAACCCATGCTTAGGTTTTTGGATAGCCAATCAAGCAAACGCACAACAGATTATGGGAGTTCCGTCTTTCTCTCCCAATTTGCAAGCTAAATTAACTGTAAAACCCATTCAAGGATCTGCAGTATGCTGAAAACTAATTCTGTTAGGTCTTATCGCTAGCTGCATTTCTTGTAAATGTGTTATAGGGGTAACACTAGGCGTAGGAAGGTTATGAACGCTACAGGGAGGTTTTTTTATTGATTTTGGAACAGTGTGTAACCAATTTATTTTGTGTATTTGTTTCTTATTTTAAAAAAATATTTGTTTAGAAGAAGAAACAAATACATAAACAAAATGGTTACACTGTTCCAAAAACAATAAACAAAAAACCTCTCTCTAGCGTACATAACCTTCCTACGCCTATTAATACCCCCATAACAAATGAAATTAAATTTTGAATGGGAAAAATTAGTGCTTCCAGTTTCCTAAAGAAGTTATAAGAGGGTAAATAGTTGCATTAAGCCCCAAACATAAGATGCTTGAGATCGATTGTAGATGTGAATGAAAGCCAAGTGTACATTCGTAAGTGATAACCTTGTACATACGACAAACAGTAGAGTATAATAATTAAATAAAAAGCAGACGGGGATTGATGTTGCGGCTGGGACAGGAAACTGAGCATGAACTAACATGAAACATGGGGCGAACGCCATGCAGTTAACGTGATTTGATGGATGGGCCACGCCAAGTTGCGTGGTTCACTGGCATCCAAGTTTTATTTTTTTTCCCCCTCCTTTTCAAATAATTCCTTCCTTTTATTACCTCTCCTACGGGTTCATAACCTTAAATCATTTTGATTTAAATCTGTTACCTGATTCTCATTCCGATATACTCTTCGTGTATTTCTCGCTAACCAGATGTAACCAACCTCAGGAGTTTTAATGATAAAACTGTATTAAAGAAACATAGAAATATCTGATACTCCATATTCTCATTTAAATAAATACTTTAGAAAAGCCATGAGGACAAAAATCTAAAACGAACAGTAGATTTAACCAAGAGTACAACACTTGAACAGAAGCTAATTTGAGAAAACTTTACATCCTAAAAAGAAAAAAAGAATTCTTAGTTGTTTGAAAAAGTTGGTAGGCCTTGCGAGATGCCCTCCTTTGGTTAAAGGGCCAAAGAACTGGAACAGGGTAAGTTCAGAGAGCTTATAGGATCAACATTCCAAATAGGATTGGGACAAAAACATGGAAATGTACTTAGTGGCTAGTGCACTGTACCACTAGCTCTGGTTTTTATTTAAACCATATTTAGGCTTGAATATTATTGTAAAAAATAATAATAATAAATTATACTGATTTTCAATTGGAATATAGGGATTTTTACTTAACCTGTGCGGATCTAAGTATCGAATCCCTTTGCTACGGATAAATCATTTAAAAATCTTGAACTCTGATTAGGCATAAATCCAAGGATTATTTCCAGTTCTTCCATAAGTACAAGATAGGACAAATAATTTTACTGAGAACCTCACAGTGTATTAATTGAATTTTCGACTAAATTTGCATCCGTTTCTTATTTATTTCCTTATGTATTGGATTCAGAATTGTTAATTTAGTGTGAACGAAATATAGTTTAGGCTAAGGTGGAAATAATTATTGTTCTTTTTTTTTATTGATATTTTATGACTGCAATAAAGTTTTTTTTTTAATTTATGTGTAATTTACAATCATATTAAATATGGAGAGTATGATGAACTGGTGCGGGAGGAGAGAAACTACCCAGCGGTAGCACTCTCTATATGAGAGAGGAGAATACGAGGAGAAGAGAGGAGAGATAGGAGAATAATGATCTTTATGATCTTCAGACTACAGGGAAATCGCGGGGCCACTGGCGATTCAGTCGGCGAGGAGTATTAGGGATGTCAGAGGAAGCGAGAGACAGTACAAGAGGATTAGAGCTAGTCGAGAGAGTACGAGGGTCGTTTGAAAAGTCCGTGCAAAAATAAAAACTACTTAATTTTTTGGGGTAAACCTTTTTTATTTTTCAACATAGTCTCCTTTTAGGCTTATACACTTCGTCCAACGCTGCTCTAGTTTGTTGATCCCTTCCGAATAATAGGATTTGTCCAAGTCTGAAAAATAGCCATTCGTTTCTGCAATCACCTCCTCGTTTGAATAAAATCTTTTTCCCGCCAGCCATTTCTTCATATTGGGGAACAAATAGTAGTCCGAGGGAGCCAAGTCTGGAGAATAGGGGGGATGTGAAACGAGTTGTAACCCTATTTCCATTAATTTTGCTACCACAACTGCTGAGGTGTGAGCTGGTGCGTTGTCGTGATGGAAAAGGACTTTTTTGTGGGCCAATCGTGGGCGTTTTTCTTGCAGCTCGGTTTTCAAACGGTCCAATAACGATGAATAATATGCACCTGTAATAGTTTTACCCTTTTCCAGATAGTCGATGAGGATTATTCCTTGCGAATCCCAAAAGACAGTCGCCATAATCTTTCCGGCCGAAGGAACGGTCTTCGCCTTTTTTGGCGCAGATTCCCCCTTGGTAACCCATTGTTTAGATTGTTCTTTGGTCTCAGGAGTGTAGTGATGTATCCATGTTTCATCCACAGTGACGAAACGACGCTTAAAGTCCTGCGGATTCTTCTGGAACAGCTGCAAACCGTCCTTGCAACACTTCACACGATTTCGTTTTTGGTCAAACGTGAGCAATCGCGGCACCCATCTTGCGGATAGCTTTGTCATGTCCAAATGTTGGATGCAAAATATTATGTACCCGTTCATTCGAGATGCCCACAGCACTAGCAATCTCACGCACCTTCACTCTTCTGTCATCATCACCATATCATGGATTTTATCAATGATTTCTGTAGTAGTAACCTCAACAGGGCGTCCAGAACGTTCAGCGTCACTTGTGCCCATATGGCCACTCCGAAAATTTTGAAACCACTTATAAACTGTTCTAATCGAAGGTGCAGAGTCACCATAATGTTTATCAAGCTTCTCTTTAGTCTCCTGAGGCGTTTTGCCTTTCATAAAGTAGTGTTTAATCAACACACGAAATTCTTTTTCGTCCATTTTTTGAAAATCACTCGACTTCCTCGATTCAAACGAATGCCAAACACAAAGAAATAGACCGATCTGGCTGAAACTTGGTGTGTGTTCTTCCAAGAGATGCTACTAACTAAACATAACCTCGATACGCGCCAGTGGTGCTATCTCTCTGACTTTGCACGGACTTTTCAAACGACCCTCGTAGTATGGAATTTTTGGTATTTAGTCTTGGCGAGTTGGTCTATAAAGGGAATGTTGAGGTCGTTGGGAAGAGTGAGGTTATTCACCGTAGAAAGGAGCATCAGATATCTGTCAGAGGAGTTTTGACTGAAATGTCTTGTACTGTCCGTATGTTTGTAGGTTTGGCTGAACCTCACAGCTCTAGTCCGTATAAAGCAATAATTTTGTTTATCAAAAAAAAAAAATTAATGGCATAAGACTACAGTAAATCTTATTGAACAATGAGTAAATCTAATCCGTGGAACTTACGCTAGTAGGAAAATAAGGCTGTCCTTTTTTTTCATTCAATAAAGGCCCAAATCAAGAGCGAAAAGGGAGGCAGTTAACCGACAAGATGATGTGGAAGACAACCCTTTGCATTGTACTCGTGGCTTCAGTCGAGCTGGGTTCAAGATTGCAGTAAAGATACCTACAACTTTCAGTATATCGTTGAAAATATGGTTACAATTAACATGAGTGCTAAGACCGATAAAATATAAAAAATATTCAGATTATCTCTTGCTAATCTATCAAAAGCATTAATAAACAAAAATGAGAATCTTGTGGATCCGAAGAAACCTGAAAAGTATGGGTAATAAAATTAAGAAACTATTTGTACCAATTTTGGCTTTCAATTTTAACAAACATTATCTAAATTAATAATTAACGCTCTTACTTAGGTGATAATTATTAATGGCTACAATGGGTTTAACTCAGTAACGGCAGTGTTAGCTGTTCTGAATTTCTCACAGCATCAAGTTCCACAGCCTAAGTTGAAAGTGTCGATCATTGAATTAATTAATTTAAAAAATAAACTTTCCAGAATATTTTAATAGTAAGTAAAAAGTGCATACTTTGATTATCGAGTTGTAATAAAAAAAATATTAAAAAAAAGATGCAAACTGCGATAGAAAAAGAGATTTCCAAACCAATATTTACCTCGCCGTTTCATCTCCTCTCCACAAAGGTTTGGATAAACTGAAACGAAGCAATATTGGAAAAGTTTTGTGCAACTCTTGTGTGACCAGGTGCGGACGTCAGCCGATCTTCTATTGCCCTTTGGGAGTCGCCACCATCTTTCACTACAACAAGAAGAAGAAGAAAAGACGATCTTCCTTTTCCTCTTGTGTATCTCACCTCTTTAGTTCCAATAACTCCTTAGTAATTAAAAAGAATTTAATTACTATTAAAAAGAACTTAAAAGCGTTTAATTAATTTCCTGTAATTTCTTTGATATAATGAATATTAATTTAATGAATATAATGCTACTCTGAGCGTAAGCTGAACAACAGTCTACTGAAAGTACTGCAAGGTTTCCCTGCTGCAGCAGTTCACAAAGTTCAAGCTTACGTACAAGTTCTTTATAATGTATGCATCCTTATTCTTACACTCTCTTAAACTGACTTCTAAATTTCCATTTCTAAGTTTCTTATTATCAATAACAGCTTTAATTTTGTCTTATTTGCAAGAAAAACAACAATCCAAAGGCAGCCATATTGGAGTTGTTAATGTCAAAAAAAACGCTATATTATTCCACCCAGTTAGGAACATGAAAAATTGAATATTTTATAAACTTTTAAAGGCAAAAAAAACACCGGTAATGTCACAGTTTTAACTTGTAAAAAGGTTATTAAACTTTTTTTATTATTTATTTCTTAATAATTTGTATTTTATCCCCGAGTTTGGTAAAGCGGTCTCTTTGTAATATTAATGAATGGATCCTTTGAAGATAATTGCCATTAACGGAATCTCCTCCCTAAACGGATCGTTGATCAACATCAAACAGATTTACGAGTCTCTATCTCCCCTCTATAGTAGCCCAATTTTAAGATAGATAATTGTTAGGAAATTGAATAGAGATAAAATAATTAATTTATCTCTAAAATTGTGATAAAGAAGACAAACTTTTCTGAGATACATCTGTAAAGTTTGGAAAAACTGGAAATTAGAATTCACAGAATCTACGAGATCTGAATCTCGTACACAGAATCTCGTACAATGTGATTGTTCTTTTTTTAATCTTCTCTTTTAGTGTGTTTACTTTTTCCGACAAAATATACAAATGCAATTAATTCGAGTATTTGTTGTGGACTTTAAAGTCGCAGGAATTCTCTGTTTTGATATTGATATTTATTATTATAGTATTGTTCCTATTTGATTCTTTAACCTTATTAACATATTTTAACTGTAGTTCTTAATACTCATGCGCAAAATGAATGTTTATAGCAGGGGTTCCCAAACTACAGCCTGCGGGCCACATGTGGCCCCCTGAGGACATTTATCCGGCCCTTGCCGCACTTTCGGAAGGGGCATCTCTTTAATTGGTGGTCAGTGAGAGGAGGAGCACTATATTGTGGCGGTGCCGCAAAGCGCTGCGTCGCTCATGTACAGTACTACTTTCGATGACGCGATACGGCTCCGAAAACAGTGTAAAATAACAGCTAGAAGTAGTAAGAAAGGCAAAGCACTATAACTAAACCGGACATTGACCATCTCATTAGCCAAAAGCAGGTCCCATAGTTCCCAGAGAAATACTGGGCAGTTTGGTGATTTAAATTTACTTGTTCTTTATTTGAAATATTCTATTTGTTCCCGTTTTATTTTGTTTTTTTACTTTAAAGTAGTTTGTTTTATAGTCCGGCCCTCTAAAGGTCTAAGAGGCAGTGAACTGGCCCCCTGTGTAAAAAGTTTGGGGACAGTTATGACGTCACCCTGCCTTTCGCCAAAAATAAAAGAGAATGTACCTTTCTCGATACATCGATAGATATCCTATCGTAAAGCTATCAATGTAAATATGTAACAATAAGTACGATCTATGGGAATATGTATTATCTAAGATTATTGGTATCTATGCGATACTCAATGTAAACTGCAATTAATATATAAGGACATGCAATTATGAATATAATGATCAGTCAAGGATTAGTCGATGATTAGTAAACTATTAGTAGTATTTTACGTTACTAGAATATTAGTAATATTTTACGTTACTAGAAGTTAGGCCTGTACATACTAAATGTTCTCAGTTTGTGCATAACATATCAATAAAAATTTCTTTGTGATTCTGCAAGTCGCGATTCTTTAATTGACCCCTAGTTTATAGCTAACAAAAAACAAGATGGATCATCGTACGTGTCCATATTGTTGGCTTCTTTTAACTTCATTTAACTATTTTAAGGTTACAAAAAATCACTCAGACCACAATAGCTTCTGCGAGCATTTATTTTTACTGAATTTTTGCATTAAAAATATGCTTCAACATATCCCCCATGTAGAACAGAGTATAATACTGGTTTAGGAACTCTATACAACTTCTAGGCAAGCATTAAAAGGATCTAACATATAATGCATTCCGGTATCCTTTCCCTTGCCATCAAGTGAATACATAAATGTGAATAAACGTCAGAGAATACCCAGGAAATATATATATATATATATAAAAGAGTTTGCAGAACACTCAAGATGGAGGCCAGAACAGTGAAGATGGTTAGGAGTATGTCGTTTACTGTACGACATCTGAATTTTCTATGTGAACGGGTTAGACGTGGACTGGTAATATTATTTTCATGTCGTTTGGAATTCTGGAAATATAATTTTTTTTTTAGCTACAATTGTTGTCTTCTATCGAGAATACACATTCATCGATGGTTACCACCTTTCTATAAATCTAGCAGACAGTCTTGTTGTTTAGTTGTTGCTACAGCTTCTCCAGGTTTGTGTTTAGTGTTCTCTCAAGGGTATTGAATGGTTAACGAAGGTTCTTGTTTACCTTTAAATTACATCAGCAATTAACCAACTTAGCTGAGAATGTTACCTTCACTGAATCCAATAGTAACTACAGCCAGCTCTCTAGTTTGGGTTCATTCTCTTAAAAGCGGAAATGTTCAAGCAGTATTTCACGTTATTTTAAAAAAATAATTTTCATTTTAACGTAATTTATTGTACAATTATATTTGCTGCTTTTTGGCATTTTGGACGGTCTGCTGTGAATATTATTTTTTGTGCTGTCAGTATTTTTTGGCTTCATTCCTTTTTCAAGTCATCCAGTCTCAAAGACTTCTTATGTTTTCCAACTCTTTAAGTTCAAATCCTCGATCTATTCTCGTAATACTAGATCTCGAACCTCTGATCTCTACATTCCCTCACACCGTACTTCATCCTTTGACAAATCTTTCCTAATTCGCGCTACCTCTCTCTGGAACTCCTTATCTTCATCTTTCCGCCAAGCTTCTACCCCTTTCCATCTAGTATGAATTCGCGGATTCTAGGACGTTTTTTTGCGTCGGGATCGACGACCTCGCAACGCGTCATCATGACTTCACAAGCCATACCCCTCATCCTAATTTTGTGGTCCAGATGGACGAGGGTTTAGGGGTGTGACGTCATAATGACGATACAAAACGTCACGATGACGCAAAATAATAGAGGTATTTTCCTTGTAGCGCATCTCCTACGTCACAAGGAACGCCAAAAATGGATGAGGGAGCATCGTGTACGTCACATGTTTGTCCCGGTGCTAATGCATGCACACCTCCTGTCCTACGTCACAAGGAACGCATCTCCTACGTCACAAGACATACCCCTCTTGTTTAACTCCTCCTCCACCTCCTCTGTGAGAGCTAGAGAGAGTGAGAGAGAGAGAGAGAGAGGTATAATATGGGAGGCTGTGGCATGTGGCTGCATCTTTTACCTTATGCCTGCTAAAAGTATAGGATGATTAAAAAAAATAAACAAAATGGTTTAAAATATATATATATGTTTCCGCCTCTGTGAGAGCTAGAGAGAGAGAGAGAGAGAGAGAGAGAGAGAGAGGTATAATATGGGAGGCTGTGGCATGTGGTTGCATCTTTTACCTTATGCCTGCTAAAAGTATAGGATGATTAATAAAAATAAACAAAATGGTTTAATATAAATATATATATATATATATATATGTTTTATTTCATCTTTATTTACAAGCCTATTGGATGGTAAGAGATTCGTGGTGGTGGGGGGCGCCAAACCTTGACCTTGTGCTTGCTAAATGATAATCAAAAAATGTGTATGTATTTTAACCAAAAAAGATAGGACACAACCAATTACAAACTTAAGGAAAATTAAAAAAAAAAGCGCCCGAGAAAGATATCATTTCCTACGGCGTCATAGATCTTCTTGCATTAGAGTTAGCCTTCAGTATGTCTCATGATGACACATTGCACCTTCTAACTGACCATGTTAATAGTTATCAAATTAAACGTATAATAATTATTCTGCACTCTTTTTTTTCTATGTATAATTGACAGTTGTAAGATATCTATTTCTAAGTATATTTGACATTATGTAACTGTTTATAATAATTAACGAGTGTGTTGTTTTTCCTTATGCGATAATAATTTTTAATGTCCATTACACTTGATAACACCCTCAATTAGTGTGTCAGTTTGTGTGAATCACCCACATACACGCGCGGTTTGTGTGTCACTCCGCTCAAAGATTAATAACAAAAAGGTACAAATTTTGTTTTTTATTATTTAATCATAACCCATTAATACTAATATTCTTAAATATGTGCTAATAGCCAAATAAACAGGATGTGTGATTTTTGGGGAACAGGCAAAGACGTACAGCGGCGGTCTGGAAGGACTGATATCCTATCTTTTTTGGTTAAAATACATACACATTTTTTGATTATCATTTAGCAAGCA
The DNA here is from genome assembly GCF_049639745.1 of Rhodnius prolixus. Taxonomy (NCBI): domain Eukaryota; kingdom Metazoa; phylum Arthropoda; class Insecta; order Hemiptera; family Reduviidae; genus Rhodnius; species Rhodnius prolixus. Next base: position 2,129,600 of record NW_027411583.1, on the reverse strand, counting down.
CAAAGTCAAGGCGCCCCCCACCACCACGAATCTCTTACCATCCAATAGGCTTGTAAATAAAGATGAAATAAAACATATATATACGAGGGTCGTTTGAAAAGTCCGTGCAAAGTCAAGAGAGATAGCACCACTGGCGCGTATCGAGGTTATGTTTAGTTAGCAGCATCTTTTGGAAGAACACACACCAAGTTTCAGCCAGATCGGTCTATTTCTTTGTGTTTGGCATTCGTTTGAATCGAGAAAGTCGAGTGATTTTCAAAAAATGGACGAAAAAGAATTTCGTGTGTTGATTAAACACTACTTTATGAAAGGCAAAACGCCTCAGGAGACTAAAGAGAAGCTTGATAAACATTATGGTGACTCTGCACCTTCGATTAGAACAGTTTATAAGTGGTTTCAAAATTTTCGGAGTGGCCATATGGGCAAAAAGTGACGCTGAACGTTTTGGACGCCCTATTGAGGTTACTATTCCAGAAATCATTGATAAAATCCATGATATGGTGATGGATGACAGAAGAGTGGAAAGTGCGTGAGATTGCTAGTGCTGTGGGCATCTCGAATGAACGGGTACATAATATTTTGCATCCAACATTTGGACATGACAAAGCTATCCGCAATATGGGTGCCGCGATTGCTCACGCTTGACCAAAAACGAAATCGTGTGAAGTGTTGCAAGGACGGTTTGCAGCTGTTCCAGAAGAATCCGCAGGACTTTAAGCGTCGTTTCGTCACTGTGGATTAAACATGGATACATCACTACACTCCTGAGACCAAAGAACAATCTAAACAATAGGTTACCAAGGGGGAATCTGCGCCAAAAAAGGCGATGACCGTTCCTTCGGTCGGAAAGATTATGGCGACTGTCTTTTGGGATTCGCAAGGAATAATCCTCATCAACTATCTGGAAAAGGGTAAAACTATTACAGGTGCATCATTATTGGACCGTAAAACTATTATTCATCGTTATTGGACCGTTTGAAAACCGAGCTGCAAGAAAAACGCCCACGATTGGCCCACAAAAAAGTCTTTTTCCATCGCGACAACTCACCAGCTCACACCTCAGCAGTTGTGGTCGCAAAATTAATGGAAATAGGGTTCCAACTCGTTTCACATCCCCCCTATTCTCCAGACTTGGCTCCCTCGGACTACTATTTGTTCCCCAATATGAAGAAATGGCTGGCGGGAAAAAGATTTTATTCAAACGAGGAGGTGATTGCAGAAACGAATGGCTATTTTTCAGACTTGACAAATCCTATTATTCGGAAGGGATCAACAAACTAGAGCAGCGTTGGACGAAGTGTATAAGCCTAAAAGGAGACTATGTTGAAAAATAAAAAAGGTTTACCCCAAAAAATTAAGTAGTTTTTATTTTTGCACGGACTTTTCAAACGACCCTCGTATATATTTATATTAAACCATTTTGTTTATTTTTATTAATCATCCTATACTTTTAGCAGGCATAAGGTAAAAGATGCAGCCACTTGCCACAGCCTCCCATATTATACCTCTCTTTCTTTCTTTCTTTCTTTCTCTCTCTCTCTAGCTTTCACAGAGGAGGAGGAGGAGGAGTTAAACAAGAGGGGTATGTCTTGTGACGTAGGAGATGCGTTCCTTGTGACGTAGGACAGGAGGTGTGCATGCATTTGCACCGGGACAAACATGTGACGTACACGATGCTCCCTCATCCATTTTTGGACAGCATGCGGGGTATACCTTGTGACGTAGGACTTGCGTACCTTGTGACGTAGGAGATGCGCTACAAGGAAAATACCTCTATTATTTTTGCGTCATCGTGACGTTTTGTATCGTCATTATGACGTCACACCCCTAAACCCTCGTCCATCTGGACCACAAAATTAGGATGAGGGGTATGGCTTGTGACGTCATGATGACGCGTTGCAAGGTCGTCGATCCCGACGCAAAAAAACGTCCTAGAATCCGCGAATTCATACTTTTCATCTTTAAATCTCTTCTGTACTCCTTTATCTCCTTTCTACTCAGCTTTCTCCGGAATTATAATGGAATGCATTTATTTCCTTAATTTTAATTCTTATTTTTGTAAATACTTGCCTTATTTTTGTACATAAACATCTAAAATACAGGCCAAACCAATAGGGCCTCCAATTGTACATGTATTTATTCTTAGCGGACAATAGTCCACAGGATAATACATTCATTTTTTAACTCCCGTTTGCAAGAACGTCAGTATCTCGCCAAGCCTTTTAGTAATGTTCGCTCTATCCATTATAGAATTCTTACAGAAATCTTCGTGCCAGGCTCCAATACCATAAAAAGTTATATTTTATTTATTTATTTGTGAAGCATAAGCCATACAAATGAGTACAGTATTTACAGCAAAAAATAATAATAATACTAATCTTATAAAAAAAAATGAAAGAATATAAACAGGGAACAAAAACTATTACTTTAACCAAGTTGTTGAAAAAAAAAAACGAACAAAGTAAAAAAGAACATAAAATAAATATTAATTCAAACTTAAAAAAAAAAAAATTTGATATTATTAAAACAAAAAAGAATAAAGCCACTTCTTGAAAATAAAAAAGAGTATCAAATCAATATTACCGTCAAAAATAATTAAAAAAGTAAAAAATGAAAAATGGAAAACACTAATCAAACATAACTATTCATTTAAAATGAAAGACCTCAATTTAAACATATTTACAGTAAATAAAAATAAATTGTCTAACTGATCGCTATCAGCTAAGGATAGCAAGCTCTCAACGTGCTTAGGATACCTAGAGAGATAATGTATTCTAAGTGGCTCATATATAGGACAGACAATCAGTACATGATGGAGGGTCTCGAATTCATTGCGATTGCAAATTGTGCACAATTTATAACATAAGAATTATTACGAAAATAGCATCTGATTCTATTCTTGAAGGAAAGTCTCAATTGGCTAATAATTCGTAACTTGACGATGCTGGCTCGAAACCTGAGATAATCCTCACCCAAACCCAGGGTACTGATAGATCTATAGAGTAGGCTATACCGCGAGTTAATTGCAACGTTCACATCAATACTTAAATAGTGATTACTGAACTTCTCTATTATGTCAGATACCATTCTTCGGGCTTCGAATGGACAGTTCAGGGACAAAAAATGTTCAGCACCAATTGTGACAAGCAGAGCTCTTAAGTGAGAAACCCAGTTCAGTCCTTCCAGAGTTTTACCATTGTTATCTAAATTCACCAATTGGCAGAAACAAACTTGAGGAATTCGACCCTGGGGCAACTCACACAGCTTAATCCACAAATTCAACATCCTCTTCAAAACGCGCACCCTAACCTACTGAATCCCTGACTCAAGTCTTACAAAACTGTGCGGAGTACTTTTAGGTAAATAATATAAGTTTTTAACAAACCGAGTTTGCACACACTCGAGTTGCTCCATGTACATCGGAGACCAGAGCTCAGAACCGTACAGTAAAGATGGCATCAACAATGCCATGAAACAGTCTGAGAGTGCAGTCCCAACTGTCAGCTCTAGAGCGCCACAATATATTCTGAACTCTACCTATAGCCATATTTGCTCTGCTGACAAAGTGACCAGCAGCCTTCGCAAATTTACCAGAAGAAGCCAGTGGGACTATAGACTAAGATAGCTATAAGTGCTGACTCTTTCTACTATTCTGCCATTATAGTGGAACTGATTCATCTTTCTTAATCTTCCTCCCTTATGGAACACTACAACTTTAGTCTTATCAATATTTACAAGAAGTGGCGCAGTACTTACTTAATAGTTTCAATTTTAATTGAACATCAACAAACGAGTCAGCCAACATGACCAAGTCATCAGCAAAGAGCAGCATTAAAAGGTCGTTCGACTGACTAATTCTCAATCCCGAGGCACCACTACTTCTGAAATATTCAACAATGTCACTGAGAAAAAGAGAAAACAAAAGAGGAGAGAGAGACTCACCCTGAAGAACCCCTTGTGTTATATCCACAGCTGAAGAAAATTCTCCTCTGGATTGCACAATCAGACTTGCTCGATCGTACAGACTTTTTAAAATCCGTATGAATTTGGAACTGACACCAAGATTGAACAGTTTAGACCACAACAAACTATGATTTCATGCCAGGCTCCGATACTATAAAAAGTTATATGTTTTAAAAAATTGTTGTTCTAAATATCATTTTATAATTTTTATTTTCTTTTCAGAGGCCGCCAAAACTGGGGTTTCCATTTGGTTTAACCAAAACCTCTCCCTCTACTCTAACTAAACACACAGAGGTAAGTTGAAATTTAAACTTGTTTGAGTCAATTTATTCGAAATTCTGGTAACATCACCTGCTTTAAACATTATCAGTACATAACCAGATTCTTCTCATGCCAATAGGCCAGCCTTGAGCGACCCATTTTTTGTGACGTAATGGCTTCGTATGTTCTGAACCCTTTTTTGTATCCCTTCAGTTCATTCCATTAATGAAGTGAATGTATCTTCAGTTATTTGAAACCAAGGTTGAAAGATACTTCTAGTTCTAATTTACAATTTACGTCATAATTCACCTATGAGATGGGCGTAAAAACAATATTTTAGATTATAGTCACCATTTTGGGAAATAAATTTACCAGATTGTCTAGATTAATACCATTTTTATTGGCTAAATGGTTTTTAGACGAATTAGCGATATGAGCAGTAGAACGGAAACGAATATACCGGACAGAGAACCCATACACCCCTTTCAGTTTTATTACTACAAACGAATTGGACCGCACATTAATTTTGTTTCCCTAGGTTTGGTGTACTATTGTACACGATTCTATGGGTCCAGGTGGTTGTACATGTACGATCGATGGGTTTTGTTACAAAGAGGAAACCCACACATATCCAAACGGCTTTTCAACATTTACTATTGAAGGTATGAAAGACTGAAAACAATGTCCAGTTCAATGCAATTTGGTAAACTGAATGCAATGAGTTTCTTGTTAATACTGTTAGTGGTGAATTCGATTCTTTTCATTATTAGGAATCTAATATTTATTTAGGTCTTGCGCCATCTTTTTACGTAAATTGATTAATAAACAGTAGAATGAGCTGCGGGTTCAAAACATTATTTCCTATGAAAAATCAAACTGTATCAGTCTTATCTAAAGTTCTAAATCATGTTAAGCCTAGCCAAGCTAGCTATCTCAGGACTGGGATAGTTAATTTTAGAATCGTCACCTTCTCTGACAGCCTAGATGGCTTTTACATGCTACCTTATCCTAAGAAGTTTACATTCAATACCAGTTTGGTGATGCTTTGACATTCTGAAGGAAGTAGTTTGCCCAAAACAAGGCTTCTTAGGGGGTAATAAGGCCGAGAGAGAGAGGTTCCAAAAACCTTTTTTTGCTGTCTAGTGAAATGCCTTACAAAGCAGGCTAGAGAAAAAAAAACAGGTTTACACTATAAGTTGCAGTAATGGTGCGTGGAAAACTCTAGGTCTAGGTCAAGGGCAGGCGAAAACCCTTCATTGCTAATTACGCGCATAAATTCACTGAAGTATTATATCCCAAAGAAATCTTAGCAGCCATTCGGATGTTCTTGGGCCTCTAAAGACGGAAGTAACACTTGATGTGCTTAGTTGGTGATAGCCAACAATCAGTCTTTACCAATCGTTGCCAAACCACTGCCATCTTCCTACATTACCATCATCCATCTTTTATTTCCTCGTCATATTTATGACTATTTAGTATATACAGGGTGATCCATTTAAAACGCAGCAATCGCTGATAATTTTTTAGAAAAGCGGAAATACGGAAAACCCATTAAATAAACTATTATGTTTTTTTTTTGGTCTAGTTTTTAAATTTTCCACCCCTGAGGCTATACCTTTATTTTTGGCTATGTTAGATAAAATTGTAACTTTGATCTTAGATATCTCGACAAATATTAGGGATATCGAAACAGGGTCAACGTCATTTTTCACAACTTTTTATGCAGTTTTCATAAACATTGTGAAAACCAGTGGTCCTTATGTAACCCCAATCGGGTTTTTGGCCGCAACTCCGCCAAAAATGAAGATACAACATCGGGGGTAGAAAATTTGAAAACTAGACTAAAAAATCAGATAGTTTATTTTATGGGTTTCTCTGGATTTCCGCTTTCCTAACGATTTATTATATAATAACGATATATTAGCGATTGTTGCGTTTTAAATGGATCACCCTGTTGGTAGGTATACAATAGCTATACGAGGGTCGTTTGAAAAGTCCGTGCAAAAATAAAAACTACTTAATTTTTTGGGGTAAACCTTTTTTATTTTTCAACATAGTCTCCTTTTAGGCTTATACACTTCGTCCAACGCTGCTCTAGTTTGTTGATCCCTTCCGAATAATAGGATTTGTCCAAGTCTGAAAAATAGCCATTCGTTTCTGCAATCACCTCCTTGTTTGAATAAAATCTTTTTCCCGCCAGCCATTTCTTCATATTGGGGAACAAATAGTAGTCCGAGGGAGCCAAGTCTGGAGAATAGGGGGGATGTGAAACGAGTTGGAACCCTATTTCCATTGATTTTGCGACCACAACTGCTGAGGTGTGAGCTGGTGCGTTGTCGCGATGGAAAAGGACTTTTTTGTGGGCCAATCGTGGGCGTTTTTCTTGCAGCGCGGTTTTCAAACGGTCCAATAACGATGAATAATATGCACCTATAATAGTTTTACCCTTTTCCAGATAGTCGATGAGGATTATTCCTTGCGAAGATTGGTACAGTAAATTGCTTTTTAATTAATTTACCATAATGTAATCTTGGCTCCTATTTATTCAAAACATTTCAGTATTTATTCTTCTCCCCTTACTCTGCGTCAACGCACTTACTTCCTGCGTCTGACCCAACACTTCAGTTCAGTTTTCCATAATTCTTCAACTGTTATCCCAAAGTGAGCTCTTCTGTACTCAGCCAAAACCCCTCAGTTACGAAATCAAGTAATTACTTGAACCCGTTCTACCCACATACTCTGCACCTTGACTGTACCTTACCCGCATTATGGAGACTGCACGAGGTACATATAAATTATCTTGAGTGAAGTCTTAAAAAAAAAAAAAAAAAAAGTTCTGTCTCAAGAAAACCCTAGGATCCCTTGTGCCGCCAATTCCTTCCACCCGCCGAATAAATAATATAAGAGGGAAACTTACTCACTGCTGGTCTTGTCACGGCGACTTACTCCTCGCTGCAAAACATAAATATATAAATTATTTAGCTCCAACTCCGTTCTTCTGCGCATTTTTTGCCCCTCACCCTTCTTCATCCTTTTAGTGTCACCTTTTGAATTTTTATCCTTTCATTTCTTTCTTCATTGTGCAAATCCATTTCTTAATATTTTTGTTTTCTTTGTAACCGGTGAATGGAATATTTCTTAGTTGCAAATGTTATACATACGATATTTACTTGGCGCTTCGAAGTTTTCTAAAGTTTCTTCTACTACTGAACTTCGGTAGCATCTTCATGATAATTTGAAAATAATGAATGGAAAACCCAGACAGTAGAAAGGTATTTCCAGTTGAAAAATATTCTTAAAACTCAAAATTTCACCAAATTTTTCTCTTCATTTCTTTTTTTTTTTTTTAAATTATACTTAGTTTATTGGAAGACCGTGAATTGTACTGAAAGGGTACTTTAGGGCGCTACTTATTCCTCTCTACTCTAACAAGCGGCTTAATATAGTCTTTCGCGATGCGTACTATTTGAGCAGCGAATTTAGAATAAATAAATAATATTAATAATAGTATAATAATAACTTAATAATAATAATACTAGCCTTGCTGGTCAAGGTTCACCGTAGGTTACGCATGGGTTTCAAGAACATCTGCCATCCCAAGTAGTGGAGTAATATGTTCGAGAAGAACACTAATAAGAGGCGCTAATAACCTCAGCTGTTGATGCGCCAAAAAAAAACAAAAATAATAGTAATAGTAACAATAACAATAATGACTCGTGGGAGATTAGCTCAAGGCTGGTGTGGGACTGCCTAGGTGCACTGAAGGAAATTAGTAGCCATAATAAGGTCTTCCTGGTTTGGGTACCTGGGCACTCGGGTTAAGAGGCAATGAGGCGGCGGACCGCCTGGCCCGGGAGGGTTCAATGAGAGCGCTTATCGGGCCGGAGCCGTTCTGCGGTGTCTCAAGATGCCTCAGGAGTACATCCATTAAGCTATGGATGCAGGACCGATCAAGGGAATGGTGGGTCAAAACTCCAGGCCAGAGACAGGCGAAAAAGTTTATCCATAGCTACTCGCCCAAGCTAACTGCAGAATTACTCCATCTAGGCCGGGTGGCCATAAGGATAGCAGTTGGCATTCTCACTGGCCATTGTAGATTAAATAAGCACATGCATCGCATGGGCCTGGCAACGGATAGCCTGTGTAGGTTTTGTCAGGAAGAAGAGGAGACGGCACTGTATGTGGTATGTCAGTGCGAGGGGCTGGTCTGGCTAAGGTACCGCCTCTTTGGCAAAGAGAAGCTGGTGCCAACAAGCCTCAGCCAGGGCCCTCTCTCGGACCTATTAAGACTTTTAAGGCAAGCAGGACTCGAGAGGGTGCTCTGATGGCAGGTGCTCTGATTGACCACCTGGGAGCCCCCCCCCAATTCCACAGTTCGGTTAAGGACAGGATAGGGGGAGGGTCTCCAACTAGGGGGGTGCCACAATAGATCCTTGGGGTGTCGCGGTGGCGTAGGCTGAATAGCCAATTCCCCCGGTAGAATCTATCTATCTAATAACAATAATAATAATGATAATGATAATAATACTTAGGGAAGGGATTAGCTATGCGGTTAGCGTATTGTATTCCCACGCGGAGATCATGGGTTCGAATCCAGCTGCTGACCCTTAGAGTTTTCTCTTCCTAGGAGCTTCTTACAGCTCACTGTCCGGTGATCGAGAGTGTTGTCTGTAACGAGAGAATACTGTCCGAAGGCTGATCGTGCACTGAAAAAAAACTCTGGGCGCTAATAACCCCAGATGTTTGACGCGCCTTAAATAATTAAATAATGATAATATTTTCATAGGTTTCATTCACACCCACTATGACCGCCCTCCCTGAAGACCCTCTTGCAACCCTGTCCTTATTAACGCTTCAAGATCCCTCCTTATGACGGTTTTACATGGTCTTTTTTTTCACCAATGGGGTCTTTTCTAAAAATTTAAAGCTAAAAACTACTTTGTTTCTCCACCACATCAATAGTGAGTGACTTATCATGTTGTTACGTCACCACGTTAACGTTGTAAACTACCACTTTTCGGATTCAGGTGGACTTAAAAACGGATATTAGCGGTGAAAAGTTCAATATTAACAGTTTTATTGTGAAAATGAATGTTTATTTTATAAAAAATATTATAAAATACTTTTTATGTTGGCAAAAGGAATAAAGCCAGCGTGCGAGAGAGAGCGAAATAGCAAATAGAATTATGATCATATAAGAAATATAGCCTCCATTGCGCCGTACGTGATCCTGTGTCGGCAGTATAAGAGGTATGTTGGTACGTGACACTTTCTTGACCCTTTGCCTTATTACGGTGCCATTCACTGTAAGACCAAACTCCCTTAAGGAATAAGGAAAAAATAAGGCCACCAAAAGCTTTTTGCATTAACGCTGAAAATCTTCTACAATACTGCTGAAGACAGTACTAAAAATTAACCTTGCTTATACCAGTCAACTATAACCACCATCTTAGGTTACCCCCTCCCAAAAAAAAACGGCTAAATGGTTACTTTATTTTTTATACCAAGTACCTACCTACACCTCTACACTGAGTATTCCACCGCAATGCGACTCTATTATCTACGTCCCAGTCTTTAGGGTAGTCTCAACCAGAAAAAATGAGAAGATAAAAAGTTCTTTGCTGTCCTACACTTGTAAAACTGTACTGCGTACATATTATTAAGACCGCATAAATCCTAAACTTAGAATAACTTAATATTATCAAAGATAAGCAATAATTAATGTTTCACCCAAACAGGCGGTTATATTTTGTTTGTGAACTTTACTGAAATCTTTTTTGCTTAAACTTTTATCCCAATTCTCTCTCCAATTGATCTAGAAACTTCGACTTTGACAATGAAATCCTGCGAGCTGTTATTTAAAAACTGACAGCTCAGACTATATTTTATTAACTTACTTTTCATTGCTATAGTTTTGACCTTGATTTCTTAACCAGAGATGTTCGTCTTGAGGTCTTCATTTCCCTCTCTCTATTTATTTAAGAATTTTACAACTATACAGTAAGTACTGCAATACGGAAAATAGGATGAACATATAATAAGCAATAAGTATGAATATTGTGCGTCAGCGTACTTACACTGGATTGGATTTCTTGAACGGCGGCCATCCAGTGATGACAGCCGTAATAGGCCCCATAAGGCGTTAGGGAGTACTGACCCTCTGGATAGCCGATGTCAGGCATTCAGGTGGGGTCACGTGACCAGCGGCGTCTCAAACGCCTAGGAGGGTTTGTGGGGGAAGATTTGTGGGTTCAGGGAGCTTGGATAAGTGGATTTGAAATTAGGGAATAATTTGGAATGAAATTTTAGGTAACGGTGTTTCGCTTTAGTGGAAACGAAGGGAATGTTCAAGGCGTTATGGATGGTGAGCTTGTAAAAGGGAGCATTGACTATGGTATCTAGGATTTTGGACTGTAAGGATTGAATGCGATTGAAGTTTTTGCGTTTGGTAGTCCAGATATAGTTCCAAGTCCATACTGGAGCTAGCAGAGTGTTCTATAGCTGTCGTTTGTTTTGTAAAGTGAGTTAGGAGCGTTTGTCTAATACAGTACAACCTCGATTAACCGGACTGACCACCGGCTATACACACCCCGGAAAACTGAAATCCCGGTTAAACCGAATACATAGTATTACATAGTAGCTATGAATGTACATATGTATATAAGTATGTATGTATTATACGGGTGTATAGTAAGATGCCTATGTGAAAATATGTAAATTAAAAAGCCGTTTCGTCCCAGAGATCAACTTCTTGGTAAATCCCAAGAAATTCAGTACTAATTGCACCATATTATGGGTTTTTACATACATAATGACCCTTCAAGAAAATCAGGTATAAAAGAGTTGCTGCCACGCCTACAATTATGTTACATCGGAAGACAAAAAAAGTTTTCCTGTCGCCACTGAAAATTAACTTTTGTTTCGGCGCCGATCCAGGTGTTCTTATGATGACTCAACATGACCCCGGTAAATCCGAATCCTGGTTAACTGAGGGCCGGTTAATTCGAGGTTGTACTGTACTTCCTTTAGCATTCTGTACCTGTGGTTCAATTCAAGTCTTTTGAGTTAGTAAAAGTAGTTTTTACAAAAGTGCGTGGATGTTTGAACAAAATATTATCAAAACTAAAATACGCAGGAAGCGAAACTTTATTTTTCAACTGGTTTCCTCCCACTCGTTCCTCATGATTAAATTGAAATACAAAAATATTTCCTTCCTGCAGTACAAATACTAATCTAGAAGAATAAAAATTCACAAAGTAAATTAAATTATTTCCCACCAAAGAGATAATGCTTATCAAAGCAAAATGTTGTATAAAGATATGCTGTAAAACTGCTGAGTTGCATCAAATTTATGCAAGGTCTGACTTGGATAGAATCAGCATATTGCAGGCCTGAACTATTTTTTCCAAGTGTATTAGTACCAATCAAGCAGTACGAGGGTCGTTTGAAAAGTCCGTGCAAAAATAAAAACTACTTAATTTTTTGGGGAAAACCTTTTTTATTTTTCAACATAGTCTCCTTTTAGGCTTATACACTTCGTCCAACGCTGCTCTAGTTTGTTGATCCCTTCCGAATAATAGGATTTGTCCAAGTCTGAAAAATAGCCATTCGTTTCTGCAATCACCTCCTCGTTTGAATAAAATCTTTTTCCCGCCAGCCATTTCTTCATATTGGGGAACAAATAGTAGTCCGAGGGAGCCAAGTCTGGAGAATAGGGGGGATGTGAAACGAGTTGGAACCCTATTTCCATTAATTTTGCGACCACAACTGCTGAGGTGTGAGCTGGTGCGTTGCCGTGATGGAAAAGGACTTTTTTGTGGGCCAATCGTGGGCGTTTTTCTTGCAGCTCGGTTTTCAAACGGTCCAATAACGATGAATAATATGCACCTGTAATAGTTTTACCCTTTTCTAGATAGTCGATGAGGATTATTCCTTGCGAATTCCAAAAGACAGTCGCCATAATCTTTCCGGCCGAAGGAACGGTCTTCGCCTTTTTTGGCGCAGATTCCCCCTTGGTAACCCATTGTTTAGATTGTTCTTTGGTCTCAGGAGTGTAGTGATGTATCCATGTTTCATCCACAGTGACGAAACGACGCTTAAAGTCCTGCGGATTCTTCTGGAACAGCTGCAAACCGTCCTTGCAACACTTCACACGATTTCATTTTTGGTCAAGCGTGAACAATCGCGGCACCCATCTTGCGGATAGTTTTGTCATGTCCAAATGTTGATGCAAAATATTATGTACCCGTTCATTCGAGATGCCCACAGCACTAGCAATCTCACGCACCTTCACTCTTCTGTCATCATCACCATATCATGGATTTTATCAATGATTTCTGGAGTAGTAACCTCAACAGGGCGTCCAGAACGTTCAGCGTCACTTGTGCCCGTATGGCCACTCCGAAAATTTTGAAACCACTTATAAACTGTTCTAATCGAAGGTGCAGAGTCACCATAATGTTTATCAAGCTTCTCTTTAGTCTCCTGAGGCGTTTTGCCTTTCATAAAGTAGTGTTTAATCAACACACGAAATTCTTTTTCGTCCATGTTTTGAAAATCACTCGACTTCCTCGATTCAAACGAATGCCAAACACAAAGAAATAGACCGATCTGGCTGAAACTTGGTGTGTGTTCTTCCAAGAGATGCTACTAACTAAACATAACCTCGATACGCGCCAGTAGTGCTATCTCTCTGACTTTGCACGGACTTTTCAAACGACCCTCGCATTTATCTAATATCTATTGAGCCACCACTCTTGAGACCTACTCTGCACCCATAATTTAATTTTTTTAATAAACATTTTAGTTGTTTATAAACAATTGCATAAATTTTTTACAAAAAAAGTGCGAACAATGGACTTCCATTCAAAACATACAGATATTGACAAAAAGGTGGTAGTACCATTATTTGAATTCTTATCGTTTTAGGCAAGTTTACTAGACATTTAAATTCTCAATTTTGAGTTCTTTGTTATAAATAGTTAGATTCTCCTCCCTTACATATTATTTTATTTTTGTAAATACATGTTTACAACATTTATTTATTTATTTTTTTGTGACCAAAAAAATGTTATTTTATATTTTTATACCTCAGAATAGAGCGTGGTTTCCATTCTATTTAGGGTAACTTCCGTTAGTTGTTACTTTCAGAGTTGCATGAAGAGAGAGTGTATCACACCAGAACTTATCTCTAGGAAACTCAATAATTTAATTTCTAAAATTCGGTACCATCATACTCCCTTACTAACACTTATACCTCCATTAAGAGATCGTAAAGGAAATAAACAATACTCGTACACTGTTCATACTCCTGTAGCTTCCTGGGAGAAAAAAAGGGGAAAAATTTGATAAAATCCATTTTCCAGAAGTATGTTTTTCTTTCTAAATATTTCCAGATCTGGGATTAGCCCGGAGGATTCAGTTTACTGATGGTGGAGGGTGGAGGGATAGTCTGGGGCTGGTCCAGGGGAATGATTGACGTCAGGCTTATCTTCAATTTCCCCACACTTTGGCGCTTCAATCAATATGCAGAGTTGGCACTCCCATTTCTACACAGGAGTGTCCATTTAATAGTTCTCAACTGATACAATACTCTATTCCTTATCATCCCAATCATTTCTGCAGAAAATATTGTAATTAGTACTCTTATATTGTACTCTTTAACAAAAACTTTCAGTTTAAAATGTTAAGTATAAGGGTTGATTAAACGCCAAAAGGTACACAAATCAGCAGGTAACCAACATTTCATTAATATTTCATTGATATCATTAACCTAATTTTACTGTATTAACTTTTCATTAATATTTTTTAGAATTTATTACGTGTCCCAGACCCTTATGCTGGCCATTTTATTCATAATAATTTTTGTGCTGCGAGAAGGCTCGCTTCATCTAATTTAGATTGATTTTAAAAGGACGTATCTATCTATTAATGCACAGGTTTTTTAATGAAACGCAATTTAAAAAAAAATTATTAAATTAAATTAAATTATTAAAATACTTTTTAAAAAATGCATTCACCGAAATTATTACATCAGTATGAACCTAAAAATCATTGATTTAAGTTCATCCTTTGATTAAATTAGTTGGATACAATTTGCCAAGTACACTTCTTTAAAAATAACAGATAATTAATACTTAACATGGTTTATTAATATTAAATATTATTATAGTTATCTTTAATTACACTTTTAATTTGTTTACTTATATTTGTATATATATTATACTTATATTATAGATATAGATTTAAATATTGATATACTAGGGGCGGGCGTTGGTCTTGTAGTCAAGAGCGTGACAATGTAAGTGGTAGAACCCCAGTAAGACTACTTTTTATTTGTCAGAAAAAATTGTTTTTAGTAAATTATGAGCTTTCGCCCCTGTCCACGTCACCTAATTGGTAGATGGACGTTAAATACCGCCTGAAAAAATAGGCGATTACATTACTTTTCTTATTATACAGTATATACTAACTAAATAAATACAACGTAATTAAGGATATTTTTAAATTAATTTATCCCTAGATGGATTACTCTGAAGGTTATATACATATATGTAAAACAAAATAAAGATATTTATATTTTTCAGATGGCAATTATTATTTAAATAAATAAATAAATAAAAATTATTATTAAAGTGCTTTACTAATTATTTGATAACAAAACGTCTTTGATAAGTACTCAATTAAAGACTACATTCAATTAAAGTTTGCAAATGAATTATAATTACAAGTATTGTTTATTTGTTATTAACTGCATAATTTGTGCTCATATATTCTGCAGTAAGACTAATTCAAGATTCAATTTATTTTAAATCCGTGATTCAGATTTCAGCAGCAATAGACCAACTCCTACTTTCCCTTTTCCATTTGAATGTGAGAGTGTGATGATTATTCAGAATAAAGCGCCTAAAAAGAAAAATCGCAATAATAATTTAGATTACAGTTAAAGTAAAGTGCCTTTTTATAACTAATGATGATATTACTCACCTTTTATTATTATATCAAAAAAATTATTATGAATAAAATGGCCAGCATAAGGGTCTGGGACACGTAATAAATTCTAAAAAATATTAATGAAAAGTTAATACAGTAAAATTAGGTTAATGATATCAATGAAATATTAATGAAATGTTGGTTACCTGCTGATTTGTGTACCTTTTGGCGTTTAATCAACCCTTATACTTAACATTTTAAACTGAAAGTTTTTGTTAAAGAGATTTTTGTACCTTTTGGATAGATTTATTTATAGTTTTATAGAGGGTTGCAAACAATACCATATTTACACAGCATAAACATTTATGAATATATCCTCCCTCTCCTGGCTCTGCGTATAGTTAGCCTTTACATCCTGAAACATAAGTAACTCCGACGGACCCCTCATCCTTTCTCACCTGGGCTTGGGACCGGCTTGGCGGACTTAGTCCGTCAGTTAGTTTAGTCTCACATTTAAAATAAAAGTACAAAAATATGTAAATAAATAATAATATAATTATTTTTAAACAAATCTTTCACAGTGTGGACAATTTTTTTTATTTAATATAATAAATTGTTTCTTTTGAATTAGTTGTGCAAATCTTACAACTGCATCAAACATAAAATTAAATTCAGTTCATAAATAAAAGTTTCCTTCATAATTTAGAAGAAACAACGATCGTAATATTTAAAAAGTTACAAGAAGTTGAGTGCAATTCAATTCCATTATGTAATTAAATTAACTGCTTATAGGGCTGGAACTGTGAAAGGTTCATTTAAAGATAAGTAAAACATCAAAACCATATAATTAAGAATATTGAATTATTAAGTGATGACCTTTTGGCCATTCGGTATAAGAAAACTAATTCAAATGATATATACAAACTTAAAACATGCAATTAAATAAAACTCCTTAACAAAAACTTACAGTTTTAAAAGTTAAGTATAAGGGTTGATTAAACGCCAAAAGGTACACAAATCAGCAGTTCCCAACATTTCATTAATATTTCATTGATATAATTTAAGTAATTTTACTGCATTAACTTTTCCTTCACATTTTTTAGAATTTATTAGATGTCACAGACCCTTATGCTGGCCATTTTCGTCTACAAAATATTTACTCAAGTAGCACACCATTTAACTTAGATTGACTGTAATATCTATTTATCTATAATAATCAAACTATTAATCACAGGTGAAAAAGAAAACGTTATAAAAAATATAAAAAAAATAAGAGGCTAAAAAATTCATAAACTTTTTTTACATCAATGATTTTATGCATTTATTTTTATTTTTAAATAAAAATCATTGGTTTAAGTTCATTCTTCGATTAAAGTAATTGTTATTTTATGTTGTAGTCAAACGTTTGTAATAATAAGTAATAAATAATCTGGCTTTATCGCAAATAATATAGTTTTCTTCAATTACATTCTCAATCTAGGTGTTCTTCCCACAATGTTATATATATGTAATATAAAATAAAGAAAATAAAGATATGCATATTTTTAGGACAGCTAATTATTCCAGTATTTTACCATAAGTAAAATTAGGGGGACTAAATTAAATTACAATTGAGAAATGAGTAAATATTGTTGAATAATCTACTTGTTATTAAATGTATGTTATTTGTGCTCACGAATATTTCGGTAAGACGAATTTAAGACTGAAATATTGTTTTGAATCCTCCGTGATTGAAATTTAAAAAGTGGCCGACTCTAACTTTGTTTTTTTCTACTTTAACATGCATGTATATGTGACTACTCAGAATAATTCATCACTCATTTTATCATAATTATAATAAAAAAATATTATGAATGAACTGGCCAGCATAAGGGTCTGTGACATCTAATAAATTCTAAAAAATGTGAAGGAAAAGTTAATGCAGTAAAATTACTTAAATTATATCAATGAAATATTAATGAAATGTTGGGAACTGCTGATTTGTGTACCTTTTGGCGTTTAATCAACCCTTATACTTAACTTTTAAAACTGTAAGTTTTTGTTAAGGAGATTTTTGTACCTTTTGGATAGATTTTCCTTTTTGTCTATTTGCAAAGTTACGTCTGCTTTACAGATTTTTTTAAAATTTGGAATAAGCTATTCTATCATTATAACCTGATAAGGTGTTAAATCGGAACCGTAACTACCACTGGAGAGATCTTTTTAAAGAATGATTATAGTTGCGGTCCCCAAACCATCCTCAATAACAATTTTTTTTAGAAAGCGTTTTGAATAAAATAGGAAGGTATTTGTACGTAAATAGCAAAATTAAACTGCGATTTCAGTACTTCCTTTTAAGAGAAGCAAGAAAAATAAACTGCGATTACAGTACTTCTCCCTAAAAGGCGAAGATTTTGAATCGAACGACAATTCATTGATGTAAATCGGTTCACTCATTGATAATTTTAACGATTGCAGAACTTCCTTAGTAGGTGTAAGAGCATGATAGCACTTCACAGCCACGTAGAGGAGCTTTAATCACTTTTTCGTGCCAAATTTTATCAAAATCGGACTAAGCGTTATAGAAATATTGGTAATAATAGTTTTAGAAAGGGCCTTATTTGGGTGGGGCAAACTTCCCTCCTTATGAGGCATAGCGTCGAGACTTTTAAAGTGCAAATCTGTACAAAATTTCGATTCGAATGACACTTCATTCATGAAAATCGGTTCACGTGTCGATAATTTGAAACGATTGTTATACTTCCCCTTAACAAGTGTAAGAGCAGATCGTCGCTTTATTGTTAGGTAGGGGAGCCCTAACTCTATCATCCTACCAAATTCTATCAAAATCGGGCCAAGATTTACAAAGTTATTAGTAATAATAATTTTGGAGGGGGCCTTACATAAAGGGGGCTAACTCCTCTCCCATTCGATGTACAGCGTCGAGACCCCCAAAAGGCACATCTACATAAAATTCCGAATCGAATGACACCTCATTCATGAAAATCGGTTCACGCGTTTAGGCGCTACGTTGTTTACAAAAAAGGTAACAAGAAGAAGAAGAACAACAACAAGAACAAGAACATTTTTTGAAAAAGCCGTTTTTGCTCATTTTCGGCAACTTTTTTCTCGAAACCTATTAGATCTGGGTGGTTGCAAAAAAATTACAGTTATAAAGGAGGGTTCGGAGTAAGATTTAAAGAAAATTTGGGAATTTTATCTTTTATAGAAAAATAGAAAAAAATTGTCAAAGTTGGGTGTTTTTCAACGTTACACTTTTTCGTGCAGTTTTTGATGGTCAACCCTTATACAACTGTCCTACCGGACAGTTTTAATACAGAAATTAACTTATAAATATCGTACGATAAGACATAGAATTTGTTTTATTCGCAAATATAAATGTAAATTACAATTGAATAAATTGCGTCATCTTTTTTTTATATTATTATTGTTTGAAATATATTTGGCCTGATTAAATACAATAAATTACAAAATGGGAAATGACATCGAAAATGAAGCAATAATTTCTTTCAAGGCGAGTGATTGACTTGAGACATGGAACCTAAGGTATAGAATCGTACCATCAACTATTCAAGTTATTAAATAAAAACTAAAAACAAAAAATGAACACAGTTATTAGATCTTAAGTGAAATAGTATAAAAACTTAGGTGGGCATAATAAATTTGTTGTCACTTACTATTGTGATAGTATGTGAGGACCAAACAGAGGTATTCATTGCGAAAAACATATTCTATGTAAACAATTTTTTTACTTCAAAAAACAGAAACATGCACAAATAAATTAATAATATCAAATAGAATATTTTCAGTCAGTCCAAATGTCATCTGCTGGCTCTCCAACGGCTAAAATTCGATATAAAAATATTTTAAGTTTTACTAAAAATATAGATTTTTTTTTAAGCACGTTACGTTATTGATTTTAAAAATAAAATATACGCGTCTTTTAAACCCGGATCAAATTTAAAATTATAATTAATAAAGTCGTCATTTAACAAATTCCACGAATTATTTGGACTTTTTACCGCGCAAACGTAGTGGCCAGAATTAAGGTCCGAACCGTAATGGTAAATCACGGACGAAAGTGTGAAATTAAAACCGTCAATATTAATTTTATTTTCATCGAAAGAGTGGATTTCATTTAAAACACGATTTCCTTGATAACGCTTTAGTATAACTATTAGATAATCCGATACCGAGTATAATTTACTACGAATATAAATTTTATTTTCTCCGCATTCTGAACAAGTTATATCCGATAATTTATAGTCGAATAACGAGTGAAAGGTAACCGGCTCGTTATTTTGGAGAACCCCGAATTCTAAAAAGTACATTAACTCAAGATTAATGGGAACGTCATCCCAATAACTATTGCAATTGAAACACTTTCGAACGAATTTTACTGTACAATCAAATAACCTGCAAGGAATGTTATTTTCTGTTTTTAAAGCGGATATTAGAAATATTAGAAATTCTTGCGCGTCTTGTTGAACATTCGCGTTAAAATTTACGTCACTACCGTGAGCAATTAATTCGCGGAGTCTTTTGGTATTAGGTTTTTTGGCACCTCGAGTTATTCCGGATGTTAAAATATTAAATAATTCGAAAGTTACACTCACTTTTTGGTAGTTATCGCGAGTTTTTGGATCCGGAAAAGTTATGTTTATATTATTGACGAGGTTATTCGTTAGGTTAAATTTAACGGTATGTATATTAATCAAACACTGTGCAACGACATTCGCGTAACATGAAACGCCGTCAGAATTCGGTAAGCCAAATATTTCCGTTTTAGAAAAAAGTTCGCGATTAACATTTGATTGGAGAAGGGATTCTTCTTTTGTTAAATTGATGGTGGGGGAAACGCAAATATTATTATTCGCTGTTTGCAAACATGGTGATCGGATCATTTTATTTAAACGACGGTATTCACTTATCGCGTCCATATCTACTTTTATTTTTGCCGAATCGAAATCAATTAAATACAAACCGTTTAAATTAGTGACCCGCGAGAGAGCTACATAGTGCATGCCCGGTGCAAACACTTCTTTTCCTAAACTTGTGAATAAACAATCCAAGGTTAAGCCTTGAGATTTGTGGATGGTTACCGCGTACGAAAGAGTCACCGGAAATTGTTTCCTATGCACGTAAATATTTTTTAACAACAGAAATCGCGCTTTTACCCTTTCTAAAGAAAAGGGTTTGTTATTCACGATAATGATTAAAGAATCTACGACGTTTCCTTTATAAACAAACCGTTCCACTACACCAATTGTTCCGTTTACAATTCCGTTAGCAATATCGATATTTCGTTTAATCATTATTTTCGCGCCAACAAATAAATTTATTGTTTTAGATAAATTAGCAGTGCGGGAGACGTCTTCCGAAATTTTATTAATTAAAAAGTTCAAATCTTTTATTTTTTTATTCGTGAGTTTAAAATTATAATCAATTTCATCGATACTATCTATTGTGACTATTTCTTTCGCGAATTTATCTGAATAAATTTTATTAAAAGTTGTGCACTGAGCTTTAGTCGCGAAGAGACATAACGGATTTCTACCGCAATCGAGTAATACTTTATAATTTTCAATTACATTATTTAAATCATTATTAGGCAAAACACGTGAGTTTAATAGTGCGATGTCTTCTGCGCAGACATTACCCGACCGAATATTGAGCAAAGTGTTTATAAAACCGCTTTTATCATTTTTCTGTCTTACGTTAATTTTTAATTCGTCGTATTCGAACATCGACCAAAGATCAGCAGAACCGATAGACCCGAGTTTGGATTTGCATTCGATGCGAGTTAACTTTTTAAAAACTTGATTACCTTTAACGGGCTGCAATTGTAACAAATCACCGAAAAGTAAAATATTAAAATTACCGAAAGGTTCATTATTTTTAGCAATTTCCGTCAACCGAAGATGAATATAAGCGAAAACGAGACTCGAAACTAAACTAATTTCATCTATTACCAATAATTTCATATCTTTAAGTACGTGTCTAATCGCCCGACAACTTTCAACGTTTAATTTATTATATTCGGCGGTTTGTTGGTGCTCAACCGGGAGCGATAAAAGCCGGTAAATGGTGACGCCATTAACATTATATGCAGCCAGGCCGGTCGGAGCCGTTATAGCCACTGAAACAGTGTCTTTCTTGGGCGGAAATGTATTGTTAATCCAAACTTTTAACGCTTTTAAGAGATACGATTTACCCGTACCGCCTACACCAGAGACGAATAATTTTATTTGACTATTGCATTTATTATTACTTTGGTCGATAAGAGTTTTAGTTATTTTATTAAAAATCCGGCTTTGATCTTCGTTTAAATTAAATTTACTATCGCGATCGTCAATACTAGTATACATCGCCGCGCAAACTTCCAACATCGCCACGTCTGCATCCTGCACTTCTCGGATAATATTATCCTCTTCTAAATTAATGAAATTCTCTTCTTTGAATTCCGCAATTTTACTCTGAAGTTCTTTGATTCCTTCTTCAATCATAATTAATTTATCATGATAAGTCATGGCCTGTTTTAATTCCGCGGAATAATGGTCAAACGCTTCTTGGTACGTCCGAAAACCTTTTAAAATATCCGATTCATTACGCCACGGTTTAAAAAGAAGTAAAAGGGAGTGATAATACTTATTGCGGTCTTGTTCTGTATTTAACGTTTTGTAAATGGGGTGTTGAATCACGTAAGGTTTGCCGCGCTTTCTTAAAATAACATTATTTTTTAATTTTATTCGGTTTTCGGCTTCTAATTGATCGCGGGAAAGATCGTGATAACGACAGAAATCGTACAAGTTTAAAGTTTCTAGATTGTCGGGTCGATTCGGATAATAGTCGTTCAGCCATGACTTCAAATATATATCCGTGGAATTAGCCGGCATATTTTTTAGTTCATTATAAGGTTTTAGACATAGTTTTCTATTTTCGCGAAACGTGGTGCTGATATATCGCATATCTTCCGATTTACCGTACAAATGATGCCCGAGTAACCGGTCTATTGTTTCGTATAACCCGATCTGCCGATGCGTTAATTTTTTTAATCCTAAACTCCACAACGCTTTTTTATTCGATTCTTTACATATATCAGCCCATAGATCTTCTAATTCCGTTTTTTCATTTTTAGAAATGTAACTGGTTACGTAAATAACTAATCTCAAATCTCCGTCTTTAACAAATTGCACGTCAACGTTAAACCCGCCGGAAGCTAATAGAAGGACAGGGTTGTAGTCGTTAATGCGAACCTCACTTCTCTGTCTGGGCAAGTCATAAACACGTTTCGGACCGAAACCTTTAACTCTAGACGCGATTGTAGAAATAATGTCATTAATTATCAATTCGTCAGTAACTTTACGCGGAAATCCAAACCGACATTTAGTATACATTTTTTGTTTTACGCGATATTTTCGTTGGCAATACGAGTTACACTTATGCATTTGATATTTCCGGACAAACGAGTGCAAGACAGGTGACTCTAAAGGATCCGGTAACCGAGCACAAATATAAGTGTTAATAAAATCGGCAACCTTTCTAAAGCAATCGTTATTAATTTCCGGACTATCCCGAATCCACAATAACATGTGGTAATGCGGCGCCCCCCTTTCTTGATATTCTACGCGCCAAAAATAATGCTCCACGTAACCTAATACCGGATTTATTTTATCGTTTATTAAAAACTTGAACATATTTCGGATGAGGCGGTGATAATATCTACACACGCTAGTCGGATCTAACGCACATAACTCCCCGGCGGACATTTTCTCCACGTTAGGAACATCATTATTAATTTTAACAATATATTGCAATAATTCGGAATGATCATATTCTGCACATGACAAAGTTACAAAAAAAGTCGGCGCCCCAAAATCGCGTGTCATGGCATTGAGTTCTTGGCGACGACGTTGCCAATACTCCTTAGTACCCCGTAACGAACTAAATAGATTGATTAAATGCTGTTCCAACTGTTCATCGTTTACGGTAACTTTAGTTAAAATATCATTCACCGTGTACGGTTTGTACGCGCGAACGTTTAACAAGTGTGCTATGGCCCCGCCAAGGTATTTAAATTCACTGTCATTTAGCAAATGAAATAAATAACAAGGATCACGCCGAAATCGCCCGTCTTTATTTAATATCCGTGTTTTACGATACTCAGCGTCCGACAGAGGAACATTTCTATTTACATCAAATTTTCCGAACCTGCCTTTAGGAAATAGATGCGGGAATGTTAAATAATCTAAATTTTTATCAAAAACCGACACGTACTCTCCCTTCATTTGCTGCATTTGATACGATTCGATTTCGCTCGATTCAACCGCGCTCATATTTATCGGATGAAGGGAGTGAAAAGTATAAAATCCGGTTTTATAAAAAGTTGCACTATCTACTTTTTTTATGGATGCCCCGGATACATCCTTAAAAGTATATTTATTACCTATATTTTCGTTAATATTCGGTAACAATTTTACATTTAGATTAACGTTCGCGTATAACGGGTTAATTTCTTTTAAAGCGGCAATCGCTTTGTAAATTTTATTCGCGCTCACTAAATCTCGCCATATGACTCGGTTTTGTGTAGGTACGCCATTAACCAGTACAACCACTTCATGATTTTGGGGCAGTTCGTTCGGTAGCAAGTCCACGTTTTTCTGCAAAGGGAGGGGTAAATAAGTGACGCGACCCTTTAACCCTTTAAGTTTTTCACTGACCGCAATTTTCCCTTTTTTCGGCTGGAGACGAACTACACATTGGAACGATTTAACTAATTGGGTCAGCATTGTTTCGAAAATATTCAGCTTACCAACTTCTTCTGGCACTAGATCTACCTCTAAACAGTTATATGCGGCGCGTCCGGGAATACAATTTTGATTTAATTTTTGTGCACAGTATGTACAAATTTTAATATTATCCGAATGAACTTTATCATAATTTTTATTAATATAAATAATTATAGTTTGCCACGATTTATTATCTTTATTTTGAAATTTAATAAAATCTTTTAAATCCTCGTCATAAAATAAGATGTTGCAACATGCGCAAAAATTTTCCGGAAAAGAAGTTACTTTACTTTTTAACGAAGACAAGTTTTTCTTATATTTAGTCAAAATGTTTATTTCATTAGTGTCGCAACTAGTGGAAGGTACATATTTTTTAAATTTATTGGTGTCGATTTTAAGTGTTCTGAGAAACTTTTTTAAATCATTAACGGACCGTAAAATAGATTCGACATTATTCGCTTTATTTATACACGATGTTACACGATTTATTTTGAAAGACAGATTACGCATAGTGTAAATCTGTCTTTTTAAGTTCCTAAACGCGGTGTAATGTACCGATAATTCAGAAAGAATTTGCAAAAGTGTACTGCATTTAAATATACTGTTGTGTGAAGCGCAGTGTACGGTGTGTCCTTTTTTATTAAGATGTCTGTACCTACATGTGTTCGCAAGCTTTTTGATTGACATTTCATTCACATTGCTTTTTACTAATTCAACTAATTTATTTAAAATCGTGCTCATACTTTGGTCTGAAAATTTACAAGTGATACCGCAAGGCCATTCCACAATATTATTATCTTTAGTAATGTACTTTTTAAAATTGTGCCTATTCACGAAAACGGTGTGATTATCAGTGAGCAATATATGTCCGGGAGGAACCACGCTGTAGGAACTTTCGTAGAAATAAGGTTCAGAATGTGTCGTGTGTTTTTGTTTACCTCCGAATACTTTTACGATATTTTTAGACGTTAGTGTTTTAATTTTATTTACTTCGAACTTATTAACGGCCTCATCGACAACGGCTTTTAATTTATTATTTAGATACCTAAAGTAGGATCGGGCAATTCCGGTTAAATGTTTAGAATGTTTTATCAGGTAATAAGTCATTGTGCGATTAATTTTATTCCTTACACGGCGGTGTTTATTGAACTGACGATTCCGTTTTAAAGATAAACACAATTTATTTATTAGCGCGCATTCATCTCGAAATGTACAAATCTTTTTTCGAGTTTGAATCCGTTTCTTTAATAAAGATGCGAATGACGCCGAGGGTTTATTTACGTTTTGGCGAGTCAAAAAGTACCGAATATTTCTTTTTAAATTTATTACAGCGCGATTCTATTCATTATACCTTTCTTGTCTTAAGTCAATTTCGTTTCTTTTTTTTTCATTGTACTTTCTTTGTGTTTCAGTTTTCTTTTCACTGTTTGTTCTGTCTTTTTGTTTCTGCTTCCTTGCTATGCCAACTTTATGGGCAACATTATACACTCTTTGCTGGTTTATTTTTTTATCTATATGCTCTCTATCATATTTCCTCTGTTTCTTCTGTATTTTCTCTCTATTAGTTAAATTATACTCTCTCTGTTTCTTCTGTATTTTCTCTCTATTAGTTAAATTATACTCTCTCTGCTTCTTCTGTATTTTCTCTCTATTAGTTAGATCATACTCTCTCTGCTTCTTCTGTATTTTCTCTCTATTAGTTAAATCATACTCTCTCTGCTTCTTCTGTATTTTCTCTCTATTAGTTAAATTATACTCTCTCTGTTTCTTCTGTATTTTCTCTCTATTAGTTAAATTATACTCTCTCTGTTTCTTCTGTATTTTCTCTCTATTAGTTAAATTATACTCTCTCTGCTTCTTCTGTATTTTCTCTCTATTAGTTAGATCATACTCTCTCTGCTTCTTCTGTATTTTCTCTCTATTAGTTAAATTATACTCTCTCTGCTTCTTCTGTATTTTCTCTCTATGAGATAAATCATACTCTTTCTGTTTCTTTTTTTTATCTTCTGTATGAACAAAATCATATTTCCTCTGTTTCTTCTGTATTTTCTCTCTATTAGTTAGATCATACTCTCTCTGCTTCTTCTGTATTTTCTCTCTATTAGTTAGATCATACTCTCTCTGCTTCTTCTGTATTTTCTCTCTATTAGTTAAATTATACTCTCTCTGCTTCTTCTGTATTTTCTCTCTATTAGTTAGATCATACTCTCTCTGCTTCTTCTGTATTTTCTCTCTATTAGTTAGATCATACTCTCTCTGCTTCTTCTGTATTTTCTCTCTATTAGTTAAATCATACTCTCTCTGCTTCTTCAGTATTTTCTCTCTATGAGATAAATCATACTCTTTCTGTTTCTTTTTTTTATCTTCTGTATGAACAAAATCATATTTCCTCTGTTTCTTCTGTATTTTCTCTCTATTAGTTAAATTATACTCTCTCTGCTTCTTCTGTATTTTCTCTCTATTAGTTAGATCATACTCTCTCTGCTTCTTCTGTATTTTCTCTCTATTAGTTAGATCATACTCTCTCTGCTTCTTCTGTATTTTCTCTCTATTAGTTAAATCATACTCTCTCTGCTTCTTCAGTATTTTCTCTCTATGAGATAAATCATACTCTTTCTGTTTCTTTTTTTTATCTTCTGTATGAACAAAATCATATTTCCTCTGTTTCTTCTGTATTTTCTCTCTATTAGTTAAATTATACTCTCTCTGCTTCTTCTGTATTTTCTCTCTATTAGTTAGATCATACTCTCTCTGCTTCTTCTGTATTTTCTCTCTATTAGTTAGATCATACTCTCTCTGCTTCTTCTGTATTTTCTCTCTATTAGTTAAATCATACTCTCTCTGCTTCTTCAGTATTTTCTCTCTATGAGATAAATCATACTCTTTCTGTTTCTTTTTTTTATCTTCTGTATGAACAAAATCATATTTCCTCTGTTTCTTCTGTATTTTCTCTCTATTAGTTAAATTATACTCTCTCTGCTTCTTCTGTATTTTCTCTCTATTAGTTAGATCATACTCTCTCTGCTTCTTCTGTATTTTCTCTCTATTAGTTAGATCATACTCTCTCTGCTTCTTCTGTATTTTCTCTCTATTAGTTAAATTATACTCTCTCTGCTTCTTCTGTATTTTCTCTCTATTAGTTAGATCATACTCTCTCTGCTTCTTCTGTATTTTCTCTCTATTAGTTAGATCATACTCTCTCTGCTTCTTCTGTATTTTCTCTCTATTAGTTAGATCATACTCTCTCTGCTTCTTCTGTATTTTCTCTCTATTAGTTAGATCATACTCTCTCTGCTTCTTCTGTATTTTCTCTCTATTAGTTAGATCATACTCTCTCTGCTTCTTCTGTATTTTCTCTCTATTAGTTAGATCATACTCTCTCTGCTTCTTCTGTATTTTCTCTCTATTAGTTAAATCATACTCTCTCTGCTTCTTCTGTATTTTCTCTCTATTAGTTAGATCATACTCTCTCTGCTTCTTCTGTATTTTCTCTCTATTAGTTAGATCATACTCTCTCTGCTTCTTCTGTATTTTCTCTCTATTAGTTAGATCATACTCTCTCTGCTTCTTCTGTATTTTCTCTCTATTAGTTAGATCATACTCTCTCTGCTTCTTCTGTATTTTCTCTCTATTAGTTAGATCATACTCTCTCTGCTTCTTCTGTATTTTCTCTCTATTAGTTAGATCATACTCTCTCTGCTTCTTCTGTATTTTCTCTCTATTAGTTAGATCATACTCTCTCTGCTTCTTCTGTATTTTCTCTCTATTAGTTAGATCATACTCTCTCTGCTTCTTCTGTATTTTCTCTCTATTAGTTAGATCATACTCTCTCTGCTTCTTCTGTATTTTCTCTCTATTAGTTAGATCATACTCTCTCTGCTTCTTCTGTATTTTCTCTCTATTAGTTAGATCATACTCTCTCTGCTTCTTCTGTATTTTCTCTCTATTAGTTAGATCATACTCTCTCTGCTTCTTCTGTATTTTCTCTCTATTAGTTAGATCATACTCTCTCTGCTTCTTCTGTATTTTCTCTCTATTAGTTAGATCATACTCTCTCTGCTTCTTCTGTATTTTCTCTCTATTAGTTAGATCATACTCTCTCTGCTTCTTCTGTATTTTCTCTCTATTAGTTAGATCATACTCTCTCTGCTTCTTCTGTATTTTCTCTCTATTAGTTAGATCATACTCTCTCTGCTTCTTCTGTATTTTCTCTCTATTAGTTAGATCATACTCCCCGCTTCTTCTGTATTTTCTCTCTATTAGTTAGATCATACTCTCTCTGCTTCTTCTGTATTTTCTCTCTATTAGTTAAATCATACTCTCTCTGCTTCTTCAGTATTTTCTCTCTATGAGATAAATCATACTCTTTCTGTTTCTTTTTTTTATCTTCTGTATGAACAAAATCATATTTCCTCTGTTTCTTCTGTATTTTCTCTCTATTAGTTAGATCATACTCTCTCTGCTTCTTCTGTATTTTCTCTCTATTAGTTAAATCATACTCTCTCTGCTTCTTCTGTATTTTCTCTCTATTAGTTAGATCATACTCTCTCTGCTTCTTCTGTATTTTCTCTCTATTAGTTAGATCATACTCTCTCTGCTTCTTCTGTATTTTCTCTCTATTAGTTAAATTATACTCTCTCTGCTTCTTCTGTATTTTCTCTCTATTAGTTAGATCATACTCTCTCTGCTTCTTCTGTATTTTCTCTCTATTAGTTAAATCATACTCTCTCTGCTTCTTCAGTATTTTCTCTCTATGAGATAAATCATACTCTTTCTGTTTCTTTTTTTTATCTTCTGTATGAACAAAATCATATTTCCTCTGTTTCTTCTGTATTTTCTCTCTATTAGTTAGATCATACTCTCTCTGCTTCTTCTGTATTTTCTCTCTATTAGTTAAATCATACTCTCTCTGCTTCTTCTGTATTTTCTCTCTATTAGTTAGATCATACTCTCTCTGCTTCTTCTGTATTTTCTCTCTATTAGTTAGATCATACTCTCTCTGCTTCTTCTGTATTTTCTCTCTATTAGTTAGATCATACTCTCTCTGCTTCTTCTGTATTTTCTCTCTATTAGTTAGATCATACTCTCTCTGCTTCTTCTGTATTTTCTCTCTATTAGTTAGATCATACTCTCTCTGCTTCTTCTGTATTTTCTCTCTATTAGTTAGATCATACTCTCTCTGCTTCTTCTGTATTTTCTCTCTATTAGTTAGATCATACTCTCTCTGCTTCTTCTGTATTTTCTCTCTATTAGTTAGATCATACTCTCTCTGCTTCTTCTGTATTTTCTCTCTATTAGTTAGATCATACTCTCTCTGCTTCTTCTGTATTTTCTCTCTATTAGTTAGATCATACTCTCTCTGCTTCTTCTGTATTTTCTCTCTATTAGTTAGATCATACTCTCTCTGCTTCTTCTGTATTTTCTCTCTATTAGTTAGATCATACTCTCTCTGCTTCTTCTGTATTTTCTCTCTATTAGTTAGATCATACTCTCTCTGCTTCTTCTGTATTTTCTCTCTATTAGTTAGATCATACTCTCTCTGCTTCTTCTGTATTTTCTCTCTATTAGTTAGATCATACTCTCTCTGCTTCTTCTGTATTTTCTCTCTATTAGTTAGATCATACTCTCTCTGCTTCTTCTGTATTTTCTCTCTATTAGTTAGATCATACTCTCTCTGCTTCTTCTGTATTTTCTCTCTATTAGTTAGATCATACTCTCTCTGCTTCTTCTGTATTTTCTCTCTATTAGTTAAATTATACTCTCTCTGCTTCTTCTGTATTTTCTCTCTATTAGTTAGATCATACTCTCTCTGCTTCTTCTGTATTTTCTCTCTATTAGTTAAATCATACTCTCTCTGCTTCTTCAGTATTTTCTCTCTATGAGATAAATCATACTCTTTCTGTTTCTTTTTTTTATCTTCTGTATGAACAAAATCATATTTCCTCTGTTTCTTCTGTATTTTCTCTCTATTAGTTAGATCATACTCTCTCTGTTTCCTTGCTATTGTTTCTTTGTGTTCCAAATTGTACACTTCCTGTTTTTCTTTTATTTCTATTTTTTTTCTTAAGTTATATTGTCGCTGTTTAGTTACTATTCCCTCGCGATTTTTAACGTAGTACCGCTGTTGCTTAGTTGCGGCGGGGGTCACAATAGTGTATAAACTACAGTTTTCGAGCTCAGCAGTGCTGTCAATTGTCTGTCTAATACCCGATACTAATTTTTTAATTGTTTGCTTTTTTTTCCGGTGTTTAGAAGGCATATCTATAATATAATTTAAAATCTTTAGTATTTAGAAATAAATAACTAATACTTAATATAAATACTTAACGTAATGTTTCCTTCGACTCTGGAAAAAAAAAATTTAGGTTCGAAAAATGAAGTAAATTTTGTTTTTTGCAATGAAACATAAAACTTTAAAGAGTAATTTTTTTAAATTGGAAATATTTTAATTTGATGTATTAACAAAAAAGAACTTTTAGAACAATAACTGATTATTGAGCAAGGGCGGAAATTTAGTTTATAGTTATCCAAATTCATTAATGTGCTATGGTATTATAAGATAGATTTGCAATTTACCAAAATAAATAAAAAAAAACTTAGAGGAGAATAAAAATAAAATCAATGAAAAACGAAGAAATTCTTCACTAATGCAGCAGAGTAGAGACTTCCGGTTTAGGGATTGTATTGTCTGTGGGCTTTGTCGAACCTGATTGAAATTAGTATCAGTTTAATCACTGATACGAGTATCAGCTTAATACGATTTTCGTTTTGAGATATTTTGACAACACATACAATGCTACATATACAGTATGTGCGCATATATACATTTCCGGTGGAAAGATGAAACGGAAAATTTTTACAAGGGCGCAATACTTGTCTAAGAGGAAGTGAAAAAGTAAAAAAATGTTTTATTTATTTTTTAAACAGACACTTCCGGTTAAACAATTCTCTTCAAACTAAGAATTTAAGCGGAATATTGAATTCATTTGTTAGGACTTAAGTGGTACCTCCGATCACTAGAATGAAATGATTGTACTTTAGCCTGCCTACCTTCCTTCCTCCACCAGAATCGTTTGAAATTGAATTTTATCGGAAAAATGTTTCAAATAAAAGTAATAGACGTAAATATATGCAAACTATGTGCCGAGAAAATTACAGTAGAAAATTGTTTAGAGAAAATCTTGAAGAAGTGAAAACTGTTCATTAACATGATAATTTGGGTTACAAGTTTATTATCAGACAAAAGTAATGAAGCAAGTTGGTCTTAAAAGCGGGGAGATACGTTCAAAAAATGGATAAAAAAATAAAAATAAATTAGAGTATCTACATCACAACAAGAAGGTTTAAACTTTTAAATTTTTAAACTTTATTTTTCCGATCGAGCAACGAAAGTACTCTAAGCAATATTATTAACTTTTTGATAAAGGAAGTGAATTTTAACAATCAGTCAGAACTAGGATCACTTTTCATCTAGACAGACATCAGCAGTTAAGTACAATTAATCGGACTAAAATCAACCGCCAAATAAGAGTAATTTCTGAATTAAAATGTATTTAACTAAATTATTACAAAAAATGTACTTACCAAATTGAGAAGGATGTATGAAGTCTTCAATAAATAGTTTAATAGCTAATAAAATAGAAAAAATAACAAGCACTTCTTCTACGGATGTCAAAAGACGTTTGAATTAGATTAAATAATTATTTCCACTTTATAGTGCATTCAAAAGATAAAGGAGGGGGAAATCACGCCACTAAGTTAAGTTTAAATAAGTTTAAAGTTTATTAAATTAAAACCATATCATGTTTATTGTTTACTATTCAGGTGGAAAGAGTAAAGTCTAATGGCATTTATATTATCAAGTTAGGGATTAGTCATAGATATTATTTCTGAATGTTTTTATGTAGACATTATTCATAGTTTATTAAATTATAGAAAACATTATTATTATTGACTCTTTCTCATCGCAACAAATACAAATTAATATTACAAACAGTTTTAACTGATGAAGTTCTCTTATCGCAACTTTTGGAACAAGATTTTCTCAGAAATTATAATTTCTATGAACAAAATCTGGTAACAACACTCTCACGACTTCCTCTTAATATTATTCTTTAAATTATACTTACAAATATTCTACAAACTTGGGACGTTTGTTATATTTAATTCTAATAAGTTTAGAAATTTAGGATTAATCGGATTTCCTGTATAAGTTTCCCAAAAATTCCTGACAAACTGAAAAATCTCGTCATTAAAGTGATACTTCCGGTATACCGATTTTGACTAAAACTTTATCTCATCTAAGCTAAGACATTTAACGTTCTGCGATTTCTGGTATTTGATAATCACACACACTGAAACAGAGAGAGATAGAGGGAGAATTTTTTCAGGCCGCTCGTTACACTTTCATTATCTAAGCGAGGCTTAATCTACCGTGCAATAAAATGTCCATGTTTGAAGAAAGTAACACGCGGAAGTCTTTTCTGAGAAAATGTGCTCCCTTCATACACCCACAGCCAGACCATTTGATAATTTGAAACGATTGCAATACTTCCCCTTAATAGGTGTAAGAGCACACCTTCGCTTTACTGTTAAGCAGGGGAGCCCTAACCCCTTCATCCTCCCAAATTTTATCAATATCGGGCTGATTTACAGAGTTATCAGTAACAATAATATTGGAAGGGGCCTTACATACATTGGACGAACTCCCGTCCCAAATATGCGCAGCGTCAAGGCCTCTAAAATGCAAATCTACATAAAATTTTGAATAATATGACACTTCATTCACGAAAATCGGTTATTGCGAAGATGATTTGAAAAGATTGCAAAACTTCCCCTTATTAGGTGTAAGAACAGAACGTCGCTTTAATTTTAGATAGAGGAGCCCTATCCCTTTCACCCTACCAAATTTTATCAAAAACGTGCCAATATTTACAGAGTTATTAGTAAAACTAGTTATAGAGGGGGCCTTACATACATGGGGCTAACTCCTCTCCCATTTGAGGTACAGCATCGAGACCCCCAAAAGGCACATCTACATAAAATTCCGAATCGAATGACACCTCATTCATGAAAATCGGTTTGCGCGTTTAGGCGCTACGTTGTTTACAAAAAAGGTAACAACAACAAGAAGAAGAAGAAGAACAACAAGAACAAGAACAACAACAATTTTTGAAAAAGCCGTTTTTGCTCATTTTCAGCAACTTTTTTCTCAAAACCTATTAGATCTGGGTTGTTGCAAAAAATTACAGTCATAAAGGAGGATTTGCCCTTTATTTTAAAGAAAATTTGGGAATTTTATCTTTTATAGAAAAAGAGAAAAAAATTGTCAAAGTTGGGTGTTTTTCAACGTTACGCTTTTTCGTGCAGTTTTTGACCATCAACCCTTATACAACTGTCCTACCGGACAGTTTTAATTAACCTTCTTCTGTAATTGGTTTTTTCGACAATTAATTCTATTTCAATAGATCTTATTATCATTATTTTAATTTTTTTTTTTAATTTAAGGCGCGTCAACATCTTTGGCGCCCGGAACTACTTTTTTTTTGCCGGCCTTCGGCGGCCAGAGTTCTCAAGCTACAGACAACACTATTTTGGGCTACCATTCCTTCTTTCGCGAGACCCAGCCGAAGGAGTGATCCCTTTTTTATGAAGTTTCTAAGAATACTTCTCCAAATGTCTGTATGTTACATTGAAGAGAGGTGAATTGATTAAACGAGCATATTTACATAAAACAAATAAGCTTCCAATTTAAAATAATAATTAATACAAAATATAATATAATATAGAAGAACTTATTTCATTGAAAACACATTCATAAATTTGTACCTTAAAACATGGATATTTGTCATTCTGAACAGTCAAACTGTACAGACAGCACTAAAGATCACTTAGAGGCATTACTATTTCACACTACTAAAGTATGATGACTAAATAATAACCTTGTCCACTCTCTGACAGCACATTACTTCCACAATATTCAAACTTGTGCTATTTAATTAACATTATTTACTACGAATTCACATAGATTTTCTATTTTAGTTTCTTTAACGAAATGCTCCAATCTTCAACGAATTCAACTCTTCAGTCTAAAATTCTCCGCACTATCGTTAACGCTCTGTCCACACAGACCTGGAAATTCCGTTTGTAGGTCAAATTGCATGAACTCTCTATAGAACTTGCACTCTCATTCCAATCCTCTTGTCCGCCATTTATCATCTCATCACCATCCAGATCATCCTCCCAGATGATTGAAACGTCAGTGGCCTCGCGATTTTCTCTCTTCTGAAGAGAGTAGCTAAAAGAGTGTTATCACTGGGTAACTTCTCCCTTCAGTTAGTGAGTTTGTAGTGGAGTCAGTTACTAACAGTGCAACTAACGCTGGTGTAGACAGATAGATAGATTAAACTAGGGCGGCCTCAAGGCCTACGCCACTGCGACCCCTTTGGATCTATGGTGGCTCCCCTCACTCAAAAGCTCACTCTCCAGACCTGTCCTTTTAATCAGACTCTTGATGCTGGAGAGCGGCTCTTGGGTAAAGCTCACAGGGCTTGGTTTTCACCTCCCCGAGAAGTAACATCCTTAGCCACACGAGCCCCTCACACTGACACAACACGTGCAGTGCCGTTTCCTCTTCTTCCTGACAGAACCTACAGAGGCTATCATCTGCCAGGCCTATGCGAGCGTGTGTTTTCTGAGCCTGCAGTGGCCAGTTTAATAGGCCTACAATCATCCTTATAGCCCCACGGCCTTGACTTATTAATTCTGCAGTCAGCCTCGGCGAATAGCCTTTAATAAACTCCTTCGCCTGTCTCTGCCACGTGGTGGCAAGCCACCACTCTTGAGACCTACTCTGCACCCATAAATTAATGGCCGCAGTTTTCACAAACTTCGGAACCCCAAAACAGTGCTCCGGGCCAACGAAGTGTCCCGCAGAGCCTTCTAGCGCTGGTGTAACTTAACAAATAAATTTTAACTTAATTTAATTGCAAACCATGAATTAATTCAAATTTTCTAATTATCTTTGGTATGTCATCACAATAGGAAGCGATGCCTTCCTCTGTTCTAGATCACCATTGAACGGAACAGTATTTGTATCCACCAGAATAGTAGGTTCCTATAGGTTTAGTTTAATATAAAGAGGACTTTGCAATCTCCTGGTATATATAGCAGGAACGACCATGCGTGCCTGCAAAGGAATGCAATACGTGGAGCGTACTGATAGAAGGAGATACCCTCTCTGCAGATTGGAGTCGAGTCTGTGGAATCCTTTACGCTTTTCTTTTTTCTTGTGTGACATTTCTACAGTAATAATAAAAAAGAATCAAAAAGGAAAAGGAATCAGCCTGAAATGTGATTTCCAATAAATTTTTTTCTTGTAATATCTTTTTGAAAGATATATTTAAAATAAAACGGATGTCGCTATGAAACAATCACTTTTACCACAATAATTTAATAATAATAAAATTTTTGTTGAATTTATCTTCCGGGAAGAAATCGCTAACAAAAAATTTTTTCAGTAAAGTAGCATTTTGATTTGCTCACGATTTTCCTCAAATTTGGCATTATTACTTTATATAGTCTTATTAC
The DNA here is from genome assembly GCF_049639745.1 of Rhodnius prolixus. NCBI lineage: Eukaryota > Metazoa > Arthropoda > Insecta > Hemiptera > Reduviidae > Rhodnius > Rhodnius prolixus. The sequence continues at coordinate 2,094,066 of NW_027411583.1, read as the reverse complement.
CATTAATTACGCCGTTCATTAAACACTTTAGAGGACAGTTTACCCCAACTCTTTCATAAAATTGCATTGAAAAAGCATTTTTCTATGAAAATATTTTGCATAAAAACATTTAGAGCTACCAATGAGCATGCAAAGTTTAAAACAAGTTATTAGGGGAAAAGCAGATTGCTATATCCGAATGGCAGTGGTTATACGAATGGTCAAAGCTGAGAAAAGGCCAATTTATTCACATTCACCCACTCTAGTGTCCCCCCCAAAAAAACCATGGTTTTTCAGTCTTAAAATTTAATAATTATTTCATAATTACGTGTTAACTTAATGAGAACGAGCTTACACTTCATTGGCTTAATATAGAATAATCAAAAAGCCAATATTTCGTTGGCTCTTGTTCATCTAGCAACATTATTCCTCTGCGTTTCCTCAGTAAGGCTCCGGAGCTCCTGTCCTAAGAAACAATTCTTCTATTGCTTCTCTATAAAGGGATCTAGGGAAATCCTTACTTGTATTTATTTATTTATTACCTGAACAATAAAAATATAAAAGGCACGTCAAAATATTTCTAGTCTTTATAATACAATAAAATATACAAATTAGATGACTGGGTCGTCCCTGAAATTTAACCTGATAATAATACTGTTCACTTTAAATTATTACTACTATTAATAATATTTACTTTTACACATAACTGTTCCATTATTTGGTCCCAATTCTTATACTTTACTAAAATATTTTTTTTTTTTTTTAATCTTTTATTGGAATTTACCACTGCAACGATTGTTGCAACAAGCAAATATGGTACCTAATAAAAAATACGTGAAAATCACGAGTGGAGAAGGCACCCAGTGGTGTCACTCCAGTAACTTGCTTTGCTCTCACGATAAGAGTAGATCACGAGGACATCTTCTCTTCAATCTCCTTAGAGGATTACCTGGTAATGTGGAGGAAGATAGGTGGTTCTATGAGAGGGTTAGGATGAGCTGCTGTAGAGTGGAATGAAATTTGAGAAAACGAGTGTTAGGAAGATCTGTAATGAAAGGGATTTTGAGGTCATTATTGATAGTGAGGTTAGATACTAGAACGGAGCGTTAAGAAGTTTTCGAAGTATTTTTGGACTGTAATGTCTGGAGGCGTAGTGAGTTGGGAACGCTTAGTCGATCCCCATACTTCGATGCCGTATGACCAAATAGGTCGAAGTAACAGTACAGATAAGAGCCTTTTGTTATGCAGGTTAAGTTTCAATCGTTTGTCAAGTAGTTTAGCGAGAAGTTTTGTAGCGTTGGTTAGTTTCTTGTCTCTTCCAGTCTAGTATGGGGATTCCATGTCAACTATAGTTAATTTAAAATTAATAATTTAAAATATTTTCTGTTGTTATAATTGGTTTAAATAATTAAGTCCAATAATTTGCACATTAAAATATAAAATAATACGTATACGTTTCTCTATATCCAAAGGGTTAAAATGTATTTTCCAACTATTTCATCGAATAAAGGGAAAAGCAACAGGACAGACGAACTGGTGGTAGTGTGTGTGTATGGAGAGAGGGTTAGGTCCTAAATGCTATTATCATTCATTTGAAAGTCAATACACATTCATGAGCTGTACGCAGAATGTATGAGAGTGCGTTACAAGACATACGTTCGTTCACTAGTGGAGCACCATGTTGGCCGAATGGAATACCCAGTTAGGACTCTACTACCATAACTCCGGCCATTTGTGCTGCTTTTGGGTGGATTGTGACACATGTATATTTTAGGTGCTAATGTAAATGGCAAACGTGTAGGTTGCGGTTAATTGGATATATACAAGGTAAAGGCATGAGCATGTATAACAAATTAGACGATATATATTCTATTATATTAACAATTATTGTTATAACGTTAGAAATAGATTTGTTCTAATTATAATGGGAATACCTGATTAGACTGATTTTTTTTAAAGCAGATAATTCAGTGTTTTATTTAAATTATCGAATCTTTTTTTAGTCCAGGATTTATCTATTTATAAATAAGCCTCCAGCTTCTCTGTTGGCTTTATCCTGTGACTTCTCATCAACGACGAAAGGGATCATCGAATGAGACAGTTAACGGTACGCTACTGTTTGGTACGGAAAACCCTGTTCATCTGTAATGGTGTAGTAAGTCCAAGACTGACACCAGGAGGGTGCGGAGAAATCGTAGGTCGTGTTTTGCTTGACTGGCCCAGGAGACAGTCTCTCTACGTACCACGGGATTGTGAGCCACAGCCCGCTGGAGTTCTGTCTCGAGGCTTATGAGTTGAGGAAAGGTTTCGTGGTGGTCGAGGTATTGCAATGTTGAAGGTAGAGGTCCTATGGTCTATTGTATAGGAGGAGGATGGTTGGTTTGTCTTCGGGAATAGTTACGTCACCTTTCACAAGAACATGTCCGCTACTGTGCCCACCAACGGAGCAATTAATTTGACCCTGAACCGTCAGTTTGATTGGTGAAACTATTTCATTGATGCATGTTTCACTACATTCTCTCAGTCGCCCTAAGCCAAAGTGCTTCTCAATATCCACAAATAAACATGGTCAATTATATCCATCTTCGTCTGCATCTTCCAAAAACTGAAAACTTATGCCATCTTAGCTGGATTATTGTTTCTCGCATTACCTCATGCCCTGGCTAGTGATTAACTCTTTTGGTAATCCTTGAACCCGTAAAGTGCTTCTAGCTTTTCGCAAAGTCGTATTTTATGGAGGAATATCAAGTTTTGAAAGGGATTCTCAATTGCAATGGCGCCTTCAGTACAATACTTCTCTTTGATGCTCGCTCTCAAACGCTGATTTGAAGATTTCGCAAACCTTATCTTTGTTTTTAAAGAGTTTGTTTGCGAGAATACATGATTTATGGTCAACTTACTTCTTTAAATTTATAAAAAAATTTCGCCATTGTTTCAGTTTTGAATAAATGTTCATTATTTTAACGGTAGCATTTCAAGTACACCTTAATTTGTTAACTTTATAAAGGCTCTTGGATAGATCCTTCTATAAGGATAATACAATTAAGATCCTCCAACGAATAGTATACTATTCAAATGTAGCTTGGCTTTAACAATGGCAGAGGAGACAAAGTGTCTATTCCAGGTTCCTTTATAGCAAAACATAGAGTTGTAAACCCTTCCTTTCATTCATTAAGGAGACCTAACTCACCATATATATATACAGACAGAAAGACAGTAAAACCCTGTAGGGTTGCCATAGCAACAGTGATGTTTCTAAGTTATCACTTGGCCAATGAATAGATGCTTTGAACAGAGACTTATACAGTTCTACATTTAGCTAGATATCAAACAGCCCTCAATTGCTTGGTTTAAAACACATATAACGCACACTTTATAGAAAATTGTGCATCAAGAAATATTGTTTAAAAAAATTGGCCATCAAATTGGGACGAAAAGAAAAATCTTCTGCAATAAAAGGAAAATGATGATCTAGAAATACGGACTTTATTTTCTATCTTTAACCTTCTTTCCTTCTACGACAGGAAATTCTTTTTTCCAGCCAACGCCTTCACAATCAAATAGTGACACTTATTAACGATATATAAGGCCAGTCGAGCGTTCGTAAATGTGTCCCGTTATTGGTGCTAACAAGTTTAGAAACTATTACGTCATATTATCTTTTTTGGTGCGAATCGTTCTTTTCTGGTGTTAAGGGAAATAAAAAGTATTACAACCATTTTATCCATACTTTCAATGAAGTTCTTTATTTATCTATCGACTGGTTATGGTTGTTTTTTCGTGCTACAAGTTGAAAATTTAATTTTCTAAAATGCATTTGGCGATAAAATTAAAAAAATTGAAAATATCGCTGCAGTAACTTAACTTTAAAGATCTGACGTTCATCTTTCTTCAGCCAGCTGACAGCTACAAAGATTCGGGTTACAGCTAAGCCGGCGCTGTGGAAGCTTGCCCGTCTAAAAGGGGTTGATGGATTCAATTGGGGTGATTAGTCGATGCAATACTAATGGCACGGCTGACTGTGGCAGATCTCTCTGCTAATACATTCCAGAATACATTCCTCGACTCAGTGTAATAGTTTTGGATCGTAGAGCCTAGAATGCACCCAAATTGTCTGTGCTCAAAATAAGGGCAGCAGTCTACCAGTGGGTAATTGTCTTTAAGCATTTGAGACTATAGTCGTGATGCCTCCTTAATTTAAGAGCCTCCATGGCTTTACCTGTTCAACTTTAGGCCCTTTGCTTCGCCATTTTAGTTGTCTTACAATTAGCTCAATTGGTGCAATTTGGACACATAAATATTCAATTAAAAAAATATATATAAATACATTAAAAATCCCATACTAGACTGAAAAGACAAGAAACTAACCAACGCTACAAAACTTCTCGCCAGACTACTTGACAAACGTTCGAAACTTAACCTACATAACAAAATACTCTTATATCTTCTGTTACTGCGACCCATTTGGTCATACGGCATCGAAGTATGGGGCATCGACCAAGCGTTCCAACTCACTACGCCTGCAGGCATTACAGTCCAAAAATACTTCGAAAACTTCTTAACGCTCCGTTCTATGTATCTAACCTCACTATCCATAATGACCTCAAAATTCCTTTCATTACAGATCTTGCTAACACTCGTTTCTTCAAATTTCATTCCTCTACAGCAGTTCATCCTAACCCCCTCATAGAACACCTATCTTCCTCCACATTACCAGGTGGATCCTCTAAAGAGATTGAAGAGAAGATGGCCTCGTGATCTTCTCTTATCGTGAGAGCAAAGCACGTTACTGGAGTGACACCACTGGGTGCCTTCTCCACTCATGATTTTCTTCTATTTCTTTTCTCTTTCACCATATTTACTTGTTGCAACAACTGTTGCAGTGGTAAATTACAATAAAAGATTTAAAAATAATAAAATTAAAAACATTAAAAATAACTTTGAGATATCCTCAGTTTTTATTTTTTTTACAAATACATAAATTAGCTTTGGTTGAAACTTTTTTAAATTGCATGTTACAAAAGTATGCATCATGAGCATTAACGCATCATATAAATAAAAAGACTTATGTGCAATGCCTAGTAGTAACTTAAATCATCTGGATGACACCCCTTGGCGAAGGCGCTGCCTACAGGAACCTTCTAACAACATTCATCAACTCTGTATACAAAGACCTGACAACGTAATAATTTCTTCCTTACTTCCGCCCTTCATTCTGCTGCTCAGGCGAGCCTATTTCCTAAATTAAAATCTCACACAATAGGAGTAATAATTTATTTGAATCTATATTTTCTTAAAATTAGAAACCATATTTGATATTAATTTGTTTATTATCTTATTTATAGAAAATCCAAATCACCATTCATAGCTTTTTCCTCAAGTATCTTGAATAGATCTGAAAATAATTGGGAAAAAATTATACTTTTAACTAAAAACAGAGAAGGGATTAGCTATGCGGTTAGCGTATTGGATTCCCAAGCGGAGATCCAGCTGCTGACCCTTACAATTTCTCTACCTAAGAGCTTCTTACAGCTCACTGTCCGGTGATGGACAGTGTTGTCTGTAACGAGAGAATGTCTGTCCGGAGGCCGGTAGTGCACTGAAAAAAGCTCTCCGGGCGCCAATAACCTCAGATGTCGACGCGCCTTAAATCATTAAAAATAAGTAAATAAATAACTTTAAATAATAAACAATGGCGACATATCGAAAAGCAGAAAAATTTTCTATAAGGTAGTGTACGATCGTATCTAGTCAGAAAGGAAACTGATATCTTTCGCGCGCAGAAAGTTATTTATATTTTTATTTAATTATAAATTATTATAAATAATATGATGAAGTGGTTTGATGTGCCACCTCACTTGATGTGTCATCCCGCACGTGCATATCTCTCTCTCTCTCTCGCACGGAGTATAAAATAGGTGTATATTGTTGAAGATTTTTCAGTATGTCTTCAACATGTTTTGACATGCTACGTCATGATGACGTCATCACTTCCGGCGCAAAAAAAAGGACCCAGACTCGGCGAATACATACTACTCTAGTAATATCTGCATATCTAGTCATAGTTTTGAATGACCAGCAGAAATTGACTCATTGAAGGGTTGTTCTTTTTCTTCTGAGCCTCCCTTTACATCAAAAGTTTCAAAAAATTACCACTTATGTTAAGTTATCCGAGTTACTTCATTTAGTCAGTAAAACTGCGTACATTAATCCAAGTTTTGGTACAGTAGACTCTAGTAAGACATATAACTAGATGTGTGGAGGAGTGACAAGAGTGTGGTAAAAGGAAATAAATGTGGCGAAGGTGGGCTCCATTGTTCTAACTGCAGGATATTATTCTGTAGAAAGAAAACTAAAACGCTTCAGGATATTGCTAGTGTGCTCAAATACACAACCAGAAGAGGCAGTCCCAATTAAATGTAAGAACTAGGAGCTATCTGTACGTGCCCAAGCATACTTAACGTCTTACTGGGGTGGTACTTCTTAATTAAAAATTGCTGGACGTATTTTTTTACTCTCGCTTCTTCATTATTTATTTATTAATAAAAAACTTTTTAGATTTGCAGTGAAGCTTTTTTTTACTTGATATTGTTAAAAAATGATTTCAATGAAATGAATTCTCAAGGAAGAATCATTGAGGAAAAAATGGCGATGTCTTTTTCAACCCTTTTAGATTTTTGATTCCAATTTTGGGTAATCTAAAGATGGCAATAAATCACAACGATCCCTAACAAGTTTATAACGCTGTTACACAAGCAGTTAATTCTTTTTTTGAAATAACAAAACCTAGAATCTAGTGACTTTGTTGAAACAAAGACCTGAAGAGAAAGATTTAGATGAAAAATGGAGAGAAATGCAAAAGTAGAGCGAAATTCAAGTATTTTGGAAGTTAAGAACAAGAAATGAGAAGAGGTAAACGGACCAAGGGGAGATATTATGGAATACAAATATTTCCAAAGGATATAAAAAGTGGATTTTCACCTCCTTCATCGAGGGTATTCTTAATTGTGGTGCCAAAAGCAGAACTACAACCGCCATAGAAGTGCCTATTAAAAGATAAGGGTTGTAAAAATTAAAAGTTTCATTAAAAATAGAAACTGAGAAAAACAAATTTCCGCGTGATATGAAAATACGTAATGAAAGAATTCGTACATTTTACAAAAAATAAAGATTAAAGTTTCTCTTAATAATTATTGTTTTATTACACTAATAAAACCGTCTTTAGTTAACTTAAGCTGCCATTCGTGTCTTAAAACCGCAGATTGTGGTAATAATCCCAGCTCATTTCTGGGAATAAATTTTAAACAGATGAGCGACAATCTTTTTTTATGGAACAAGCACGGGGATATTTAATATTTGCAATTGCCACTACGATGAAGTTTTATTTATATTGTAGAACATCTAAAAGAAGGATACATTTATAATATCTAAGAAAAAAAGGGAATTATAAAATAGTTTAAAATATTTCTATCGCACAGTTATTTTTTCTTAAGTCAAGTACTAAATAAGATAAATACATGTGCGCATAGGCACATATTTTAGCAAACGCATTTTTCCAGTTATGCAGTAAGCAATAAGTTATGGTTGCAATTAATAACAGCAATGTTATTAATATGCATTTCATTTTTCTTTGTAAGGCATGTACGCATTTTAACTTATATATGCCAAGACACAAATTATTTTGTTTACACGCCGCAGACCGGCTGTGAATAGATTTGTCCAAATTAACGGCGACTCCCTTCCGTGAGGCAAGGAAGTTAAATACCTCGGGTTGGTGTTAGACTCCAAATTAACTTTCACCAAACACATAAACTCAGTGTGCGATAAAGCGGTAGGAATTATGTGCAGTCTCTTTCCTCTTTTGAACCGCAACTCTAACTTAGATTTTCTTAATAAAAAACTTATCTACTATCTCTATATCCGCTCCGTACTACTATATGCAGCCCCTGTGTGGTCCAATACTTGTTGCACCAATTACGGGAAGTTACAAAGAGTCCAAAACAAATGCTTAAGGTTAGTTGGGTCATATCCCCGGTGGACACCCATAGATTACATGCATGCAGCACTTGATGTTGCCAGCGTGTCCACATTTATCTACAACGCTACGGAAAACTTTGTAACTTCCTGTACACATAGTCCCTACCCGCATATAAAAAGTATTATGGACTATAACTTAAGTTCTCTTAATTATAGAAAATACAAACACAAAAGGCTAAAGCATATCTTGCTTTAATTAATCTTATGTAGTAAGGTTTTTTTTAAATTTTTTGCCTTAGCATTAAGTTGGACTTGTACCCAATGTAAATGTTGATATGTTGTGGAGAGGATATAGGCATGCAGCCTGAAACCTCCTTTTATATATATTTGTATAAAAAATTTTAAATTGTAAATAAACATTTTCAAATTCAAATTCATCTTATATGAAACATAAAACATCATTAGGATGAGTGCAGTTCTATTTTCAGAAGATGACTGCAGTTCTATTAAAGATATGCATATATACAAAGTGCATATATACACAGACTTAAGTACCAATATAGTGCTGTGTGCTGGAGGCCTCGGGCCAACGACTGAGATGTGCAGGCAAAGGAGAGAACTTGACTAGTCTTAGAAAGAGAAGGGTGAATGACCAACTTGATAGGACTAAAATAAAACTTACGATTCCAACTAGCGGTGATGGTGCAGTGGTTAGAGCGACCGTCTTTGGAAAAGAAGTTCTCTGGATCGAAACTTGGAATTTTTAAAGGTTTTTTATTATTAACCTACTGCCCACCTCCACCCTACCGTTGATAGAGGGGGGGTCAGATCCGACGTCATGCGCCATCTCGCTCTTATTTACCCTACTATGGATCATTATGATCCTTTAAAAACATCGAGTAAATCTTGATATCCTCTCCTATTACTGTTCTTAATTAGAAAACCTAGCTGTTGAAAAGGTTTAATATTAATACAACAGTTAGTTGCGAATGTTAAAGTTGAAAAGATTGATGATTGCCTCTCTCTTACAATGTTACCGTTGTAAATAAATCACTAGAAGACTAAAAAGGCTAGGAAAATATCCTGACAACAATTAATCATTGTGTAGTAGAGGCAGTGGCTGGCGTTGCCGCTGGATGTATATTGGTAAGTAGGAAATCATGTTTGCTTCGGCTTGTGGGAGGTTGAGGAGGGTACGCAAGCCGAAGTTGAAGGGAGCTTACAAAACTTTGGTATCGCCTCCGGCATCCGAGACCTATCGCCCTTATCCAACCCTATAACCAAAACTTGCTCTCTGGATATTGAACCTACAAACACCATACTGTTATTCACCTCTAGTAAAATTTGAAATGGGTTTTAATGTTGCCAATTTATATTATTAGAAATGGATATATAAATGGTTGAAGCTGCTAATTTGAGCGGAATAAAGTTCAAATTTTGACTACATTTAAAGAGAAAATTCATTGATAAAGGGTGCCTGAGTTTTTTAAATATTAACATCCCAAATAGGTGTTTTAATTTGCTAACAACCTTCCCCGTAAGACCAGAATACCACATAGACAAAAAGGGGAAGGAAGGCAATTCTTGATTGGGCCCCACTCAGGAGATCGCAGTATGCAGTTCATTTTACAAAGTTCTGCATTTAGAACAGCGTTTCCCAACCTTTTTTGGCTCGCGCTAAATTGTACCACTTCGTAAAAATGATTGTATTTCGTGAACTTTGTTATTCCGAGTGTGTTATTTTATTATTATCATCTTTATTTCTATAGAGATACAAATTGTATCTGTTACAAAGAAGTTCATGTTCACTTTAAAAACTTTGTGAAGTGTAAGATTTTAGTTTTAAGCATTCAACTAAATGTAAGTACCAATTAAATTTAATGTTGCTTGGATAGAGCTTACTCATTACAATCAGTCTCTTTAAGCAGATCTTTACGTAGTTATCATTTAAGTTCTGTCACATGATAATTCTGTTAAATTTTCTTTATCTTTTATCGATAATGGTGTAGCTTTTCCTAAATTTTCCTTGTAGAAGGGGTTTTGGATTATATTATCACAATTATCATTTGTGTTTTCGGGTTTTGGAAAATACTCCATGAAAGACAGTTTTAATCCTGTTAAATGTGCTATTAGATTTTCTCGTACATCTTGAGACAGATTAACCTTATTACTGTACATATTAACAACTTTACTGTATAATATCGTATTAATTAAAATAATAATTGTAATATAGGAAAAAACGTTTCTATATTTTTAAGCTTTTTTTTTAATTTTTAATGTCCGCCATTGATTATTTTTCGTGTACCACCAACCAGCAACTCGCGTATCACTGGTTGGGCAACGCTGATTTAGAAGCACGCTGAACTCAGTATAACGACCGTTGCCACCAAATATTCAAGAGGTACGGAGCATCAATCAACCTTCCAATAAGAGCAAGCTAAAGCAACTCATACTTGACAGTAAATCTTTGTACCTTGATCATTCTAACCCAATACTTCCGGCGATACAAAACTGAATATCATAAAACTCTCGTGCTTTTATTGACAGAATTTTAAAACATTTTATTTATTTTTAGTAAGAAATAAGTCAATATTTTGCGGTAAACTTCCGATTTCGGCTTCATTCTCTCTGTAATTTGGTGAGAATGCACAATGACAAAGTGCAACAGGGTTACTGCAGATCAATAGTTATGTGCAAGCTGTTAAAATGCTAGCAGTACAGAAGTTTCCTTTGTTATTCTTATTAAGTACTTCTTTAAGAGTTTCTGACGGGAAAATGGTCAATTTAACAATAAGCAAAATTTTCCTCAATAAAGTAACTTTTATTTTATTAATCAATAAACACAGTTCTACGCTTAGTACCATCATCCAGAATATAAAACTGTCTATTTCACTGTAATGCTCTTTTTAAAACTACCCCTGTATCCTCCTCAGAATCCCAAAAAAAAGAATTTTCTTAATAAACGTTATACACTACGAGCATGTAACTCACTAGAATATATTATACACTGGAAATTTAATAATAAATAATAAACGATAAATTCCCGCAAAATTTAACAAATATTCAGTGAAGTGTTATTTCCAGTAGTATAATTTTCTCCACTCTCGGAATCAATTCTTTATAAATATTCCTCATTTATAATAAATAAGTCCCAAGTTCCCAAGGTATGAAATGCCTCACAGGATGATTGTTTATCCTCCCTATGGAGGAATTTCACCCGAAGAATGTGGGCTAGCAATCACCTGAGGAAGATTCTCGTTAATTTTTACAGAATTACGTTGCAGCGTACCCTGGCTGGCCTCAAACAAAACATCGTTAATAGCTTTCTCAGCAAAAGCTCTTTGCTGTGGTTCTAGAGTTTCAAGTTTTTCACCCCATGCTATGGCTATTGTCGGCACATCTTTCTTCTGAGTTCTCGCTGAAGAGCCCAAATAGGAACATGCTTTACGTAACAGTTCATTCTGTCTTTCGATAGGATCATAAAATTTTGGTTTTTTTCTTGGTGTCTGCTCTGGTATTGCTGAAGGTACAGAAACGGAAGTGGGCTGAGGAGGAGGAGGTACAGCAGTTATGCGTCTTTCTATTGAGTTATCTTGTTCGACTCCCAATGGATCCTGAAAATAAAATATGTTACATATAATATTTTTTTTACACACATATAATTCTGTTTCAGACTTGTAGGAGTAGATGGATGGAAAACATTTGCTGACTTCGGATCTGGATTGAAATCCGAAAATTAATGCCAGCTTAGATGGATCTTTCTTCAGACAAAAAAAAGAGATATTTAAAAAGATATTCCAGCACAGTCTTCCATTTAATGGTAAGAAAGGATTTAGATTAACGTCATTATAAGTTATTATATTACTCGCTGGAAATTTAAAGGGAGTCTTACACCATATTCTCTGGAGTTCCTCAAGAAAGCATTCTTGTCCCTTTATTTTACGAGGGTCGTTTGAAAAGTCCGTGCAAAAATAAAAACTACTTAATTTTTTGGGGTAAACCTTTTTTATTTTTCAACATAGTCTCCTTTTAGGCTTATACACTTCGCCCAACGCTGCTCTAGTTTGTTGATCCCTTCCGAATAATAGGATTTGTCCAAATCTGAAAAATAGCCATTCGTTTCTGCAATCACCTCCTCGTTTGAATAAAATCTTTTTCCCGGCAGCCATTTCTTCATATTGGGGAACAAATAGTTGTCCGAGGGAGCCAAGTCTGGAGAATAGGGGGGGATGTGAAACGAGTTGGAACCCTATTTCCATTAATTTTGCGACCACAACTGCTGAGGTGTGAGCTGGTGCGTTGTCGTTATGGAAAAGGACTTTTTTGTGGGCCAATCGTGGGCGTTTTTCTTGCAGCTCGGTTTTCAAACGGTCCAATAACGATGAATAATATGCACCTGTATTAGTTTTACCCTTTTCCAGATAGTCGATGAGGATTATTCCTTGCGAATCCCAAAAGACAGTCGCCATAATCTTTCCGGCCGAAGGAACGGTCTTCGCCTTTTTTGGCGCAGATTCCCCCTTGGTAACCCATTGTTTAGATTGTTCTTTGGTCTCAGGAGTGTAGTGATGTATCCATGTTTCATCCACAGTTGCGAAACGTCGCTTAAAGTCATGCGGATTCTTCTAGAACAGCTGCAAACCGTCCTTGCAACACTTCACACGATTTCGTTTTTGGTCAAGCGTGAGCAATCGCGGCACCCATCTTGCGGATAGCTTTGTCATGTCCAAATGTTGATGCAAAATATTATGTACCCGTTCATTCGAGATGCCCACAGCACTAGCAATCTCACGCACCTTCACTCTTCTGTCATTCATCACCATATCATGGATTTTATCAATGATTTCTGGAGTAGTAACCTCAACAGGGCGTCCAGAACGTTCAGCGTCACTTGTGCCCATATGGCCACTCCGAAAATTTTGAAACCACTTATAAACTGTTCTAATCGAAGGTGCAGAGTCACCATAATGTTTATCAAGCTTCTCTTTAGTCTCCTGAGGCGTTTTGCCTTTCATAAAGTAGTGTTTAATCAACACACGAAATTCTTTTTCGTCCATTTTTTGAAAATCACTCGACTTCCTCGATTCAAACGAATGCCAAACACAAAGAAATAGACCGATCTGGCTGAAACTTGGTGTGTGTTCTTCCAAGAGATGCTACTAACTAAACATAACCTCGATACGCGCCAGTAGTAGTGATGGGCAGAACGAGTCCGTCTTTGGACTCGTTGGATTTGAATCAGTTCCAGGGTTGGAATCGATTCCAACAACTCGTTCACCGATTCCGGTCTCTGTACTTACCCTATGCATTAGTAACATTGTCACGCAATTTATTAAAAAATATCATTAAATGTTAGCTTTCCCAGTTAATAACAAAACTATATTTCTTTAACACACATTGAGTACTATCCCTAATTTCCAATTGCACTGATAAATATAAAATTAACAACGTAACACAAAAATTAACATAAAAATAGACTAGTCAATTATAAAAATTAAAGCAATGCTGTTTAGTCATTATCTAGCTTGACCACTGGAAGACTGGAGTTAATGTGCTTCAAGAGGATCCAAGATAGAGAAACGGAAATGGGTAGGAAATTATTCCCATAAAAAAAAATCTAACCCTTCAAGCAAAATGATAATTACTCATAAATAAAGAAATATTTATTTACTAGGACTTGTATATCAAGCTTTAAAAATATTATCTCATTATCTTACGAAAAGAAAAAGCTGTGTGCTTAATCTTTAACATAGCGCTGGACACTCTTATTCTTATCTTCATTGGGTAAGTTTAACCGTGTACATGACCGTGAGACAGTCAAAGTAACACTGAGCCAAAATTTAGTATTACCTAATTGGTTTACTTACTGCAGTATCCGTCCCACTCTATCACCAATTTCACAAACATTCATCGATTGGAAATAATTTTTAGTTAAATATTCGTTTTATTTGAATACAAAAAACATTATAACGCTTTCTTAAGATGATTTTAATTTTTAAAATTTGTTTTTGTCCATTACTCTTATAAAATACGAAGAATTTCAAATAAAATATAATATACAAACACAATGATCTAGTGTGCAGGTGGAGTCAGTCCTCGTTACCATAGCAATGGAACCGTTAAACAACTCCGGTTCCAGCTCCAGCAATTTCTATTGGCTAGATTCAGTGAACGAAAAAATGGAACGAGTCCGGTTTCAAAAGGATTTAAATCACTCCGGATTCGACTCCACCAACTCCAGTGGATTTAACCAATGAAAATGCTAGAGCTGGGCCGGAGTCGTTTAACGGTTCCGTTGTCATGGTAACTACGACTGACTCCACCTGCACACTAGATCATTCTGTGTTTGTATATTATATTTTATTTGAAATTCTTCGTATTTTATAAGAGTAATGGACAAAAACAAATTTTAAAAATTCAAATCATCTTAAGAAAGCGTTATAATGTTTTTTGTATTCCAATGAAACGAATATTTAACTAAAAAATATTTTTAATCGATGAATGTTTGTGAAATAGGTGATAGAGTGGGAGGGATACTACACTAAGTAAACCAATTAGGTAATACTAAATTTTGGCCCAGTTTTACTTTGACCGTCTAGCTGACATGTACACGTTCAAACTTACGCCAATGAAGATGAGAGTAAGTGTCCAGCGCTAAGTTTAAGATTAAGCACACAGCTTTTTCTTTTTGTAAAACAATAAGATAATATTTTAAAAGCTTGATATTCAATTCTTAGTAAATAAATATTATGAGTAATTATAATTTTGAAGGGTTAGAATTTTTATGGAATAATTTCCTACCCATTTCCGTTTCTCTACCTTGAATACTCTTGAAGTAAGTTAACTCCAGTCTTCTAGTGGTCAAGCTAGATAATGACAAAACTGCATTGCTTTAATTTATATTTGACTAGCCTATTTTTGTGTTAATTTTTGTATTACGTTGTTAATTTTATATTTATCAGAGCAATTGGAAATTAGGGATAGTACTCAATGTGTGTTAAAGAAATATAGTTTTGTTATTAACTGGGAAAGCTAACATTTAATGATATAATAATATAATAAATTGCGTGACATTTGTTCTTATGTTTAATCGTTCCAAACCTTCTGCTGCCTCATTTTCATTTTTATTTGCCTAAATTTTTTGGGGCGGGGCGGAATCACTTTTTTTAAAAATAGGGATTTGAATCAACTCGTTCCACCATCGGACTCGTTCCAATGGAACGAGTCCGCTCAAATAGCCCATCACTAGCCAGTAGTGCTATATCTCTGACTTTGCACGGACTTTTCAAACGACCCTCGTATACTCGACTAACTTGGAACCCCCACACGAGACTCAAACGAACTGACCTCAATCTTAGGTACAAAATGTTGAAAATACTACTCGACAAACGTTCTAAACCGACCCTGACGAACAAAAGAAAATTATACATCGCTCTACTTGTGCTCATTCAAAATCTTGCACCGCTTCACGTTATGCATTGCCTGGTTAACTAGGGACGCAAGAGCTTTTACAAGGAAGAAAAGATCTTTGAATTCTGTGCAAAATGAAATCATGCTCGAGGCCTGAATCTCTATTTAAGGCAAAAAGTGGCATTGCGCAAGGGTTGAGAGCTTCTATTTGTATGCGTAATTCCCAATCTCTAATGCGGAGACCAAACATCTACCAACCACTTATCATTTGGCTGACTCCCACCAACCCTCTCCGTATAAAATACTTGGCAGTTCTATTGGTAAGATAAAGGACACATCCCACCAAATAATATTCTTACTGTATTTTATTAAAATTTCTAGTTTTTATAGTTAATGGCAATTTTATATTTTTCACCACGAGTACAAACGTCGAACGCCCGTAATAGAGATTTTGGTTTGACCGTGTAGACACGTCCATTTTCCAAAAAATAATCAAATATTATAAATGAGGCGCCACAGTAGCCGAGCGGTTAGAGGCGAGACCTGTAAAGCTTAATATGCATTGTGATACTGGGTTCGATTCCCGGTCTTAGGCCTTAGATTTTATCTAATGGTTAATAAAAGAAATTTACAGTAAAGTATGTTTGCTAGTCGCCTCCGTCCATTACTATACTTTTACTGCTAAAAATGAGTATTTATTGTTTTATATGAGGTAGGCAGATAGCTCATTTTAACTCGCAGCCATTGCCCTCAATAAATAATATACGTATGCAATTTATTGCAACGAGTAGAGAAATATGTTTTATTTAGTATTAATTAATCATAAAAAACTAATTATAAATCATTGACGAACCTCAGACTCCTCTTCTTCGATGAACGTGACTGGACATTCCGTGTTATGTAAAAATTTCAGCGCGTAGAACACCCAAGATGTTGGTTTGTACACATTCTCCAGGCTGCCACTAGATTGCATTGACGCTTTTACTTTGTTAATTTCTCTTCTACAATTCGATCTTAGAGTATTGATCTTTTTCCTTACATCCGCCACTTTCGCATCCGGTTTTATCTCTTTATAAATAATAAGAAGATTTGCCAGCGCTAAATTTCTTTTATACTTGTTATGATAAGACGGACTGGCGGTATTCCATAGTTCTGGAAATGATTCATATACTTGTATAAATCTTTTCAGTACATTATCGCTAGCCGATTTATCGCTGATATCTAGTAGCTCGTTGTCGGGTGATTCACACCATTCTACCGTTAGCTCTTCCATGGCTGCGCGCACCAAACTGACGCTAAGAGTGATGCGCACTAGACGCGCCATCATTCTGAATGACAGTCTCCCCTCCACTTTGGTAGACTTGGTTGAAGGTCGGATTTCATCTCAATTCATCATTCTTCAGTATTGAACCACGGTTCCTACCCGGTCGATGTAAATATATTTTTTACCTTTTTTTAATTTACAGAAATGGTTTGTCCTCTAACAAAGTAACAGTATTTTTGCAATCAATCAAATTTTCGATTTAGAGATTGCATCGAAAAAGTTCGATTATTATAGAATAGTCTTTATTTTTCTATAGGTCAAATCGATATGTCAAAATCCCTCAGCCGTAAGTCACACTTTATTCCAAATGGATTTTTTATTTATTTATTTCATTTTATTTTATAAAAAATGGATTAGGGCTCTTCAGGGAGAGGGAAATCTCTACATCGAAAATCTGTTCGATTACGAAACATTCCCTTTTTAGTCGAGTTAGAGTGAATGCCCTTAAAATTTCCCAACTAAAGCCCCGACCTGTGGCTACGGATATTAGTATTAATAAGGAAATTCATTTGAATTCAAATTACCCTAAAATGTTACCTATAATTACCCAATTATTTGAATTTACTGGTTACTGAGTCCTTTAGATATTGCGCTAGTAGTCCTATAGCTATGGGTTGGTCCCCAAGTTCAACGGGAAGATCCATAAAAAGCTTTTCCCCAATTTTATGTATACTTTTATGACGTCATTTTCCCACGTGACTACTTACACTATAGCTGTATGGTTATTTTTATCTGGTTAGAGGTTTGATTCTGTAACCATAGAAACGGCACACCCCTATATAACTTCTTACTTCTCTTGCCTTCCATGCTCCAATTAGAGAAGACGGTTTCAAGGTTTTATTTTTAAATTAAAAAAAAAAAGCGCCCCAATAATTTTGTACAAAAAGTTAGATATCTTTTTATTTTTTAATAATAAAATTATAGCAATTGGCTAAATTCGATGTGTCTGTCCTGAAGTTTACTGTGTTGTTTTATCTGTGGCACATTTCTAGAAACCGAACGATTCCTCGCTAATTTGAATCCTTAATATCGTATAACATTTTTATGGTCACTAAAAGCGAATATAAGTTGGTAAAAATATAATAAAACTTTCAGAATTACAAGGAAATTATGAGTTACAACCTTGGGAATAGTAGTTACTAAAAGTCGTGTCAGATATTTCCTTTTACGTTGTTTTTCCGCCCCGAAAACATTTCAGCCTTATAAGGTGCCCCTTTAAACTAAATAATTGTTGGAAAATTCCTATTAGTTGTGGTAAGAAATAATTAATTTCTACTTAGAAGTTAGGAAAGTGTTAAAATGAGGAATTTTGGGGTATAACGGAAGGAAATGTTTCTTAACAAGGAATATTAAACAAGAAGTTTAATGTGGTAATCATTAATTAGCCAAGTTGCACAAGGTTGATGTTCCTGTGTTGGATTTGGCAAACGCTAGAAGGTAGCAACACTGTTAAACTAGGAGGCACTGTTATTAATAGTATTCCCAGCCCATGTCAGGTGTAAGAAAGGAGGATGAAGTTCTCTGGGGATGCTGGCCAGAAAACGTGTCAGCCGAGAGTAATTTATAAACTTGGGTGTCATATATTTAGTTGTCACGTTGGAATCCACCAGAGATGAAGCTGCTTGTTACCCTACATCGTCTCGACTCAAGGAACTGAATGAAAAGAAAATGAGTAGGTTTATATTAAAAAGAAGAGGACGGAACTTCCGTTCCATTTGTCTATCTTCTGTAATGGCTTGCTGAACAGCCAGTGTGAGGTAGAGATCAAGAAGAGAGCAGAAATACGAAGAACATAGAATCATTAGGCTAGTGATGTGGAAATGATTTTTTTTTTTATTGAGGAAAGGTGAGGCTGCACAAAAAGTTACTCTTAAGAGAGATGCAGAGAGAGATGAGGCTGTCACTGAGCCAAATTAAAAAACCGATGGAATCGTATGAACTTGCCAAGATTGTGGAACCAAATGAGTTGGTTCTGTGTTTTTTACTTTTTTTTCTTAAAACGGTATCCAGAAAAGAAAAACATTCTTACCCAAGATAATAAAAAGTCGAAGAAGGAATCATTTAAAGACTTTTATAGGGGCAAGTGGGCAATTTGGAAGCTAGTTGGGCAGACTTCTTATTGAGGCAGCGTAGATTTTGAACTTCAGCTTATTAATGGTAGCGTACTTTGGGCTTAAACATTATTTCTTAAAGTAGATATTAGCTTTTGTATATTATTTTCTCGTTATTATAAAATAGCTGTAAAGTATATGCAACAACCTAGCCTGGCAGGCTAAACGATCGAAAAAGTGTTGTTAGCCTTAAGTGCTGGATAACATATTCAAAAATATATAGTTCTTAAATAAATTAATTATTAAATTACACGTTTGCAAAAAATCGTACTGGATTTGATGACTCTGATTTTTTATATTCTTATGGTAGGTGAATTCCTTGCATAATGCCGACGCTGTATATTCCTATTTTTTGCAATTAATAAGAAATTTCTGCATCACTTTTTAAAATAACCACTATTCATGGTATACCTTTCGAAAGGTGTTTGTATGTACAGTGACTCCCATTAATATTGGGACAGTACATACAGAATTTAAAAATTGACGAAAATTAAAAGTGGCACCCGTTTATTCAAATTTTTATAAATTCATTTCATTTTATAATTACTATTAATTAAATAAAAACTATTTAAATAAGTACATAAAAATGTTTTGGTAGATTAAAAAAAATATATATAATAATAAGAGCAAATTCTACCTCTCATAAATATTGGGACACTATTATAATTTATAGTTTGTCCAAGGTTTTGCCCGAATATTTATACAATTTGTAAATATATACCTTAAGCATATATTCAATATGAAATTAATAATTAAATTAGTTTATATAAATCAAGCCAGGTGTAACATGTCGCGCAAAAATACAAATACAACGATTGAACAAAGAAATATTATAATTTCTTTGCACAAAGACAATAAAAAGTGTTAGAGAGATAGAAAAACTGATCGGACCTAAAACATCTACTGCGTGGAACATCATTCAGCGTTACCAAAAAGAAAAAAGAATTATTTCAACCCCACAAAAAGGCCGTCCTCAACTGCTCTCTGAGAGAGAGCAGCGTTATATATTAAAAGAATTAAAAAAGATCACCGACTTAGTGCTCCAAAACTTCCATGTGAAATTTTTGACATGTTCAGAGAGCAAAAAAGGAGCAGAAACAGTTCGGAGAGTGCTAAGAAAACTCGACTATCATGGTAGAGTAGCCTGGAAGAATCCTTTTGTCAGTAAGATAAATAGTGTTAAGAGAGTGAAATTTGCCGAAAAATATTCCAATGTAAATAGTGACTTTTGGAATGATATACTCTAGCGATGAATCAAAATTTAATGTTTTCCAGTCAGATGGAAGGGTTATGGTCTGGAGGAAAGCGAATGCTGAACTCGAAAAGAAGAATTTACAGCCAACTTTAAAGGGTTTTAAAGCTGCACCTCCGGGTGGAGGTGGGTCAGTTCTGGTTTGGGGCTGGATGTCCGCATCAGGATTTGGAGAATTAGTGTTTATTGATGGAATGATGCACAAAATGGTTTATAGTAATATATTAAAACAGTGCCCAAACATTTGGTATTTTAGGGTCTTCTAAATTCTACCAAGATAACGACCCCAAACCTCTCCGCAGTCACCAGATTAATCCCATTGAACATTTATGGCAATATTTAGCCAGTGCTTTAAGAAAAACGAATAATATCTAACAAAAATGAATTAAAACGATGTTTCCTGGAAGAATGGGAAAAAAACACCACCTGAATTAACCAAAAATTTGTTTCACCTATGCCTGATCGTTTGAGGGCTGTTTTAAGTCAAAAAGCAATTATTAAATTATTACCAACCAATTATTAAATAGTAGGAGATTTTAAATATTGAACGTTTAAACACTAGCACTTCTTAGCCTTATTTTACACTTTTTCAAAAAGTGCTACCTAACAGTTTGGAATTTCATCGATTTATACTTATATATAATTTGTACAGATGTTGCTAATGTAGTAAAAAAAAAAAAATTCCAAACTTTTGTATGTTGTTTTCATTTTCCTTTTAAATCATTTTGTAATAGGTGTCCCAATATTAATGGGAGTCACTCTAGATGTTTTTCATGAGTAGTGCACGTTTTAAACTTATATTTTAGAGAAAAAAATACAAGTAAAATAAAAATAACAAAATCTTATACAAAGAAGAGTTGCGACTAGTTTGTTGCTATCCAGAACTTCTAGAATCTGTAACAAGACACCCTTTGTTATGTATGAGGCAAGTTGTAAGAGCAAATAATGGGTATGATACCCGCCATGAAAGATTCAACAGTTTACTTGGAAAAACCTTTTTATTAGCTAAAGTTGCCATTTTCCATTTTCACGCTGATAAACAAACTAGAAAAAGATGTGGATTATTTTTTTAATTATTAAAAATACTATTTCCTGTTTCAAACTATTTGGTACCAAATCATCATTTTTTTTTTGTCATTGGTTGTTAGCGCTGAGCTCTACTAATATTACGGGTGTCAAAGATCATCCAGAGTTTTTCTTTTTTGGCATTGGCTTTCGCCATACAGCCAGCATCGTCTAGGTGCTTATCACTAGAATATCACTCACTCTTCATTCTTACTTATAAATACATCCGCTTCGCCCATTCATCCATCTACTATATAAGAGGGTCGTTTAAAAAGTCCGTGCAAAAATAAAAACTACTTAATTTTTTGGGGTAAACCTTTTTTATTTTTCAACATAGTCTCCTTTTAGGCTTATACACTTCGTGCAACGCTGCTCTAGTTTGTTGATCCCTTCCGAATAATAGGATTTGTCCAAGTCTGAAAAATAGCCATTCGTTTGAATAAAATCTTTTTCCCGCCAGCCATTTCTTCATATTGGGGAAGAAATAGTAATCCGAGGGAGCCAAGTCTGGAGAATAGGGGGGATGTGAAACGAGTTGGAACCCTATTTCCATTAATTTTGCGACCACAACTGCTGAGGTGTGAGCTGGTGCGTTGTCGTGATGGAAAAGGACTTTTTTGTGGGCCAATCGTGGGCGTTTTTCTTGCAGCTCGGTTTCCAAACGGTCCAATAACGATGAATAATATGCACCTGTAATAGTTTTACCCTTTTCCAGATAGTCGATGAGGATTATTCCTTGCGAATCCCAAAAGACAGTCGCCATAATCTTTCCGGCCAAAGGAACGGTCTTCGCCTTTTTTGGCGCAGATTCCCCCTTGGTAACCTATTGTTTAGATTGTTCTTTGGTCTCAGGAGTGTAGTGATGTAACCATGTTTCATCCACAGTGAAATCCAGTATTGGGGAAACGACGATTCTTCTGGAACAGCTGCAAACCGTCCTTGCAACACTTCACACGATTTCGTTTTTGGTCAAGCGTGAGCAATCGCGGCACCCATCTTGCGGATAGCTTTATCATGTCCAAATGTTGATGCAAAATATTATGTACCCGTTCATTCGAGATGCCCACAGCACTAGCAATCTCACCCACCTTCACTCTTCTGTCGTCCATCACCGTATCATGGATTTTATCAATGATTTCTGGAGTAGTAACCTCAACAGGGCGTCCAGAACGTTCAGCGTCACTTGTGCCCATATGGCCACTCCGAAAATTTTGAAACCACTTATAAACTGTTCTAATCGAAGGTGCGGAGTCACCATAATGTTTATCAAGCTTCTCTTTAGTCTCCTGAGGCGTTTTGCCTTTCATAAAGTAGTGTTTAATCAACACACGAAATTCTTTTTCGTCCATTTTTTGAAAATCACTCGACTTCCTCGATTCAAACGAATGCCAAACACAAAGAAATAGACCAATCTGGCTGAAACTTGGTGTGTGTTCTTCCAAGAGATGCTACTAACTAAACATAACCTCGATACGCGCCAGTAGTGCTATCTCTCTGACTTTGCACGGACTTTTCAAACGACCCTCGTACAACTATTTACATACAAACTTACAAACTAGTGGATGGATCAGTACTCTATATTCCTGCCATCCTTATAGCTTAACCGAAATTAAAATCACGTAATCCTCTAATCATTTTCTTGCATTCATTCTAATCGGCTATAACTTTTAAATGCATTCATATTTCATTGCTAGCTCTGCTACAGATTTAAGCACATAGATGTTGGTGAAGAATATTATGTCTTCCTAGCGAAATGGTGCATCGAAATACCTGCATATGTCGTGTGGATGTTCATCCAGAGTTTACGAGGATGAAATTCTCCCCTTAAATATATGAAAAAGAAAGGTTTTCTATGGTGCAAACTGCAATAATTTGACTAGAACAAAGGAGAATTCATTTTCTCTATAGATATTAACAGCAGCTATCCTTTAAATATATTCATCAATTTTTCATTAATTTACTGACGCCCGGACGATTGAGAAATTCATGATTCTGGTATTGATTATTTTTCTTCAATAATTTAATATAATCTCTTATTGAATTGCTACTACCTTGGTCTGCTGAAGACTTAGCCATCTTTATCTTGATCTGCCAAGATATCATTCCTCGGATAATGGCCGTTCCTCCTTACTTCTTCTAACTTGGAGTCACCCAAGAACACCACTCACAATGGCACTACAACCCAATTAGTTGGGTCCTGGCCTCCTCGATTTTAATCCGCCAGTCGTCCCTCTCTCTTGCAGCCGCCATCCAGTTCCTAGTTCGCAATAACTGCCTGGCATCCTGCGTCACGCTGTCAAACCATCTCAGTTTCGGACGCCCAACTCTCCTTTTGCGGTCAGGGACTTCCTATAGTAGCCTGTACGGGATCTCTTCATGGGCCATTCTTGCGACGTGTCCAGCCCATCTAAGTGTGATTAGTTTAACTAACGCTATAATATTTGGCTCTTTTGTCAGAGCATACAGCTCTCTGTTCGTTCTGCGGCGCCAAGTCGTGTAACTCACGTATTGGGCCGAAGATCTTACGCAGTATTTTCCTTTCGAATATTAAAAGGCGTTGTTCATCAGCTTTCGTGATTGTCCAGGTTTCGGAGGTATATACCAGGACAGGGCGAATAAGAGTTTTATAAATTCTTAGCTTGGTTGCCCTGTCCAACAACTTACTTCTCATGTGCCTATAAAGGCCGAAGTAACACTTATCCGCGGATATGATCCTCCTGCTGATCTCGCTCGAGACGTCACTATTAGCAGTTACTAGAGATCCCAGGTACACAAAGCTGTCGACCTTCTCAAATGTGTAGCCGCCTACTACTATAACAAATTACTACTATAAATTATAAGGTTTTATTTTTATTAATGCTTAATGTTACCTAAATGTTTTTGTAAACATATTCTTAGATGCAATTTCATTAAGAAATTTCGATAGATTCTAAATGAAAGAGTTAGTTGTAGGGCCTTTGATGGGTATTTTGAGTTTTAAGTTTTAATAAGTACATATTTAAGTATTAACTTCACCCCTTGATTATTATTATTTATTTATTTTTTTTTCTAGCGCATCCACAGCTGAGGTTATTAGCGCTCGGAGCTTTTTTCAGTGCACTGCCGGCCTCCGGACAGTGTTCTCTCGTTACAGACAACACTGTCCATCACCGGACAGTGAGCTGTAAGAAGCTCCTAGGAAGAGAAAATCTAAGGGTCAGCTGCTGGATTCGAACCCGGGACCTCCGCGTGGGAGTCCAGTATGCTAACCTCATAGCTAATCCCTTCCCTTATTATTATTATTATTATAATCACGCAATAAGTGAAATGAAATACATCTACAGTTTACAACAATGAAATACAACAGTTTCAATTTATAATGTTGGCTTAAATACGTAGCTGTAGTCTACTGTATAAACGCATAACATCTATTCCAGTCTAACTAGTTTATAGTTTATAATTATTCCTTCCTAATTTGCAATGAGTGATAAGAGAAATTAACAGTCTATTGTATTAATATTTATTGCTGGCCCAATTAGCTGTTTTCTGTATCTCAAAACTCACTTCCTGTCTAAATTAGCTGATAGTTCGGTTCCTAATATTTTCTTAATTTTTTTCGTGATAAGTGAAATTAATTACGTCTTTAATTGTTTATAATTATAATATATTACTACTTGCTCAAATCCTCTTGTACAGTCTCTCGCTTCCTCTGACATCCCTAATACTCCTCGACGACTGAATCGCCAGTGGCCACGCGACTTCCTTACAGTCTGCAGAACTAAATCTCTCCTCTCTCCTACTCATATTCTCCTCCTCACCATTCCCCTCTCTCATATAGAGAGTGCTACCGCTGGGTAGTTTCTCTTCTCCTGCTCTCTTCCCGCTCCAGTTCATCTCATTCACCTCCTATTTACTTATTGTATATATTTATACAGATTGTAAATCACAAAATAAATAAATAAATAAATAAATATATTACTGGTTTAAAAAGCTGTTGCCTTTTTCAAATTGAAACTAAACCGCTTTGAGTACTTTAACAACTTATTGTGCTTAGATTTATTTTTAATTACGAATTTTTAAACCTGTAAACTTGTAATTGTGTGGGACACTTATTTTATTTTTAATTTAGAAGATACTTTTAATAAATTATTATTATTTTTTTATATATATATTTTGTAATTTACAATCTGTATAGATATATACAATAAGTAAATAGGAGGTGAATGAGATGAACTGGTGCTGGAAGAGCAAGAGGAGAGAAGCTGCCCAGCGGTAGCACTCTCTAAATGAGAGAGGGGAATGGTGAGGAGGAGAATATGAGTAGGAGAGAGGAGAGATTTAGTTCTGCAGACTGTAAGGAAGTCGCGTGGCCACTGGCGATTCAGTCGGCGAGTAGGATTGTCAGAAATGTCAGAGGAGGCGAGAGACTGTACAAAAGGATTTGAGCAAGTAGAGAGAGCAGTATGGAACTTTTGATATTATTTAGTCTTTGCAAGTTGGTCTATGAAAGGGATGTTAAAGTCATGGTGAAGAGTGAGGTTAGTCACCGTAGAAAGGAGCGTCAGCTAGCTGTCGGCAGTAGTTTTGACTGAAATGTCCTGTACAGTCCGTATGTTTTGTAGGTTTGGCTGAACCCCACAGCTCTAGTCCTGTAAGGCCACATAGGTTTGAGTAATAAATTAATTAAAATAAAATATTATAATTTACCTACGAGGGTCGTTTGAAAAGTCCGTGCAAAGTTAGAGAGATAGCACTAGTGGCGCGTATCGAGGTTATGTTTAGTTTGTAGCATCTCTTGGAAGAACACACACCATGTTTCAGCCAGGATTAAAATCGAGGAGGCCAGGACCCAACTAATTGGGTTGTAGTGCCATTGTGAGTGGTGTTCTTGGGTGACTCCAAGTTAGAAGAAGTAAGGAGGAACGGCCATTATCCGAGGAATGATATCTTGGCAGATCAAGATAAAGATGGCTAAGTCTTCAGCAGACCAAGGTAGTAGCAATTCAATAAGAGATTATATTAAATTATTGAAGAAAAATAATCAATACCAGAATCATGAATTTCTCAATCGTCCGGGCGTCAGTAAATTAATGAAAAATTGATGAATATATTTAAAGGATAGCTGCTGTTAATATCTATAGAGAAAATGAATTCTCCTTTGTTCTAGTCAAATTATTGCAGTTTGCACCATAGAAAACCTTTCTTTTTCATATATTTAAGGAGGTAATTTCATCCTCGTAAACTCTGGATGAACATCCACACGACATATGCAGGTATTTCGATGCACCATTTCGCTACGAAGACATAATATTCTTCACCAACATCTATGTGCTTAAATCTGTAGCAGAGCTAGCAATGAAATATGAATGTATTTAAAAGTTATAGCCGATTAGAATGAATGCAAGAAAATGATTAGAGGATTACGTGATTTTAATTTCGGTTAAGCTATAAGGATGGCAGGAATATAGAGTACTGATACATCCACTAGTTTGTAAGTTTGTATGTAAATAGTTGTACGAGGGTCGTTTGAAAAGTCCGTGCAAAGTTAGAGAGATAGCACTAGTGGCGCGTATCGAGGTTATGTTTAGTTTGTAGCATCTCTTGGAAGAACACACACCATGTTTCAGCCAGATCGGTCTATTTCTTTGTGTTTGGCATTCGTTTGAATCGAGGAAGTCGAGTGATTTTCAAAAAATGGACGAAAAAGAATTTCGTGTGTTGATTAAACACTACTTTATGAAAGGCAAAACGCCTCAGGAGACTAAAGAGAAGCTTGATAAACATTATGGTGACTCTGCACCTTCGATTAGAACAGTTTATAAGTGGTTTCAAAATTTTCGGAGTGGCCATATGGGCACAAGTGACGCTGAACGTTCTGGACGCCCTGTTGAGGTTACTACTCCAGAAATCATTGATAAAATCCATGATATGGTGATGAATGACAGAAGAGTGAAGGTGCGTGAGATTGCTAGTGCTGTGGGCATCTCGAATGAACGGGTACATAATATTTTGCATCAACATTTGGACATGACAAAGCTATCCGCAAGATGGGTGCCGCGATTGCTCACGCTTGACCAAAAACGAAATCGTGTAAAGTGTTGCAAGGACGGTTTGCAGCTGTTCCAGAAGAATCCGCAGGACTTTAAGCGTCGTTTCGTCACTGTGGATGAAACATGGATACATCACTACATTCCTGAGACCAAAGAAAAATCTAAACAATGGGTTACCAAGGGGGAATCTGCGCCAAAAAAGGCGAAGACCGTTCCTTCGGCCGGAAAGATTATGGCGACTGTCTTTTGGGATTCGCAAGGAATAATCCTCATCGACTATCTGGAAAAGGGTAAAACTATTCCAGGTGCATATTATTCATCGTTATTGGACCGTTTGAAAACCGAGCTGCAAGAAAAACGCCCACGATTGGCCCACAAAAAAGTTCTTTTCCATCACGACAACGCACCAGCTCACACCTCAGCAGTTGTGGTCGCAAAATTAATGGAAATAGGGTTCCAACTCGTTTCACATCCCCCCTATTCTCCAGACTTGGCTCCCTCGGACTACTATTTGTTCCCCAATATGAAGAAATGGCTGGCGGGAAAAAGATTTTATTCAAACGAGGAGGTGATTGCAGAAACGAATGGCTATTTTTCAGACTTGGACAAATCCTATTATTCGGAAGGGATCAACAAACTAGAGCAGCGTTGGACGAAGTGTATAAGCCTAAAAGGAGACTATGTTGAAAAATAAAAAAGGTTTACCCCAAAAAATTAAGTAGTTTTTATTTTTGCACGGACTTTTCAAACGACCCTCGTAATTTAAATTAAAACTCTAATTTTGCCATATTGATTAAATGCCTTCAATAATTAATTATAATTGTTTCCCCTTATTACTTTTTAATTAGAAATTTTCCAATAAATTCAGGGTCCTTTTCCTAGGCTTAATTCATTTTAAAATTGCAAATTAATTTCAAATTATACCTGAGCACTCTCATTGGACGAGACATTATTATATAGAAGCTAATCATGACTAGCAGTCTTGCAAGTGGATTACCAATTAATTTCCAAGCCCTTTTTCAAGATGGAATTCATTACAAAATCCTGAAATTGGGTTTCTAAATTCACTTTTTATTTTAATTAAAGCGAATTAGACGATTTACCACGTCGTATATAATTATATCAAAAAATAAATTAATTTCTGTTTTTTTTTTCTGTCTCCTTCAAATTATTGGATTTCCTTAATGAGATGGTCCAGCCAATAGCAGGTTTACGAAATTTTAATTAATTATTAACTTACACAAAGTAGTTTTACTAAGATGTAAGAAAATAATTGCCACTGATTAGATTGAACATCAAATTAGAATTATTTTGTTCTACATCCCTTCATATAATTGTAGCATTACTGTTGATATGATTTAGTTTCCTTTTGTTATTGATGATCACAGCATCCAATTATTTCACCGGCTTCCTGTTCTTCTCTTCTTACAGCTAATGAAGATGGAGCCAGTTCACCATTATATGCCTCGTTTCGCTCATCCAATTACCTAATTTAGGTGGAAACAAATGATAAGCCCCGAGTTATGTTACTACGAGTAGCCAAATAGATCTTGCCTCTTTTTTTCGATCAATAAAGTTATTGCCAATTTATAAAGACTTTGTGATGGTTAAAATTTATTTTTTTGGTTAAAATTTATTGGCCACTCACACGAATTACTTTTACTACTAATTGTCGAGGTTTCATCTTGTATTATTGTTTCAAATATTTAATTATTTTTAAACATTATCTAGATTCAGTTTAGGAGGAACCTACCCCTTCTCCTATCTCAAAATGCTTACGTAAAGAAAACTTTTTAGTAGAAAAATAATTCAAAATAAATCTACATTATGCAATTTAGAAGTTTAGCGACAATTTAGGTGGCATTTGCAAAATGGCCTCTGATAAATTCATTCAGTAACGCGATGCATTAGGTTGCGGAAGTTTCTTAAATTCAGAGTTTAAGCAACAATTCTGTTATTGTTATTATTAGCATTATATGTAAGACATAATGCGGTACATTATTCTGAAATGGTACTTTAGAGAGCACTCTGCGGAAAATGCCAAGGATCTAGGAGACGGAAGATCGAGATATCCGTTCTCTGGCGCCAGATTCATTTCGTAATCACAAAAGGAAGGGCATATTCTGCCCAGGCTTTTAGAGATGCTCTAGAACAGGGGTCCCCAAATTACGGCCCTGGGGCCACATGCGACTCCTTGAGGCCACTTATCCGGCCCCCGCCACACTTCAGGAAGGGTAGCTCTTTCATTGGTGGTATGTGGCGGTGTCGCTCACGTACAGTACTGCTTCTGATGTCGCGGGATGCACGCGTCATGGCTCCGGTAGCAGTGTGAAATAACAGCACAAGTAGGAAGAAAGGCAAAGCACTATAACTAAAGCGGGCATTGACCATCTCATTAGCCAAAAGTAGGTCCATAATTCCCACAGAAATACTGGGCAGTTTGGTGATTTAAATTTACTTGTTCTTTATTTTAAATATTGTATTTGTTCCCGTTGTGTTACTTTACTTTAAAATGAGATATGTGCAGTGTGCATAGAGATTAGTTCATTGTTATTTCTGTAGTCCGGCCCTCCCAACGGTCTGAGAGACAGTAAACTGGCTCCCTGTATAAAAAGTTTGGGGGACCCTTGCTCTAGAATAAGATAAGAGAATTGGGATGACCATTTCTATGCTTAAAAAAGCTTAACATCTTTTGCTTTCAAAAGATAGGTTTGTACTCTTTCATCGTCCAACAAACTTTAAAGCCTGCGTTAACTACTTCGAAGAATCACCCGGTAACTCGGAGGCTCTTTTTACGACACTACTACTCCTGTTCTAGCCAAGAGATCAGAGGGCGCCATAGAGTAGACTAAGGAAGTGCTGCGAAAGGAGGGAGGAGCATAAGTCTGGTGTATATCCTTGCTCCCTAGCGCCGAATACTTTCTTTTCCTCCTAGATATTCTGAAGAGGACACCCTTTGCCAGTTCAGCAACATGGAGAGCCGTGAGATTGAGGATTCCCTCAGTACTGGCTATTAAATTAGTCCTTATATATCGTCTTTCTAGTCCTGTTCCTAGAAGCAGTTAGCGGTGAGGTAACATCGCCAGATTTGCCCTTCCTTCCTCAATTCTTATTTTTAAAACCCTCAACATTGTCACTGTCAAATTAGGGGTAAAAACTTGGGGCAAAGCATTTCGTATCTTCTGTAAAATCGGCAACCATCTTTTGCTGCCCAATAAGCAGCAGTGTTATTCCATTTCAACATTTCTTTAAATTCAAATGTTGTAATATTTCACACCTACGAGTATTTCTTTGCAATCTAACAGATGAATTTCAGTTCACTTCCTTTAAGTTCCATGCATTCATTTCTTGAATATGAGTCCATTAGTATATTAAAGATAAATAATTGACGACATTCTTAATTAATTTTAAGGAAATTGTTTAATTCCGGTATGGGAAAAAGAAAATTTAATTTCACCAAAGTACTTTTGAATTAAAGGCTAACTACTTTTACAATTACTTTGTTTTTTCATTTCTTTCTTCTCCATCTCTGTGACTCACATGGAGAAGACAAGGTGGACAAAGATCCCATTTGAGATAATTGCACTTCCGGAGAGAGAAAAAAACTCTCCATTATCCGTCCACAAATAGAAGAAGTAGTAGGATACTACAAAGAGCAGCTCTTTGCCTATAGTAATTATCATTAACAGAGTCAGTAATATACTATAATCAAAAACTGGCCCGATTAGTATAAATAAATTAAGAGATTTCATCGTCTTCATGTATAGAAGAATAAGAAGTAAATTGGAGTATAGAAGGAGGTTATTTATCATTGAACAGCAGAACAGCGATGTTGCATGACAAGCGGAAGAAGAAAAATGCACATTATTTCTCAATTTGTATGGGGTCTCGTTATGGGTTTCTTTTGGGTCTCATTGTGTAATTCATTAAGGGTTTTTCCATATCCTAGCCAGCTGAAGAATGCTTTTTTCCCCTGTAATGGACAATGCTCTCCAGTCAGAACTTCGATCTTGGTAAATAGTGCGTGCTATAAATTCCTAGTATCAAATTTCGTGACTTCAAAATTACATTTATTTACATTATTCTCGTGTTTTATTTATTTCCACGCACTTTTCTCAGCTGTAATTGTAATTTTGTTAACTTATTATCTATTGTAACTGCTTATAATGTAGAATTGTAGCAAGGGGTTGACCCGTGCCTTTACACGGATAAAATACATGGAAAAAGGAAAAGAAAGAGAACAAAAATAAATTCACTTTTACGAAACAAATTTATAATTTTTACAGAGTTAATTATAAAAAAGTACATATATTTTACTTTGTCTACCGAGTCGAAACATAAGAGACTCTCCAACACAATTTTAGGTTGAATACAGGAGGAAAAGTTGTGCATATGTAGATACTTGGATCTTAAGACATCTAATATCGGGCAGATAATTAGGAAATGAATTAGATCATCTCGCATAACGGGCAGGGGAAATCAGTATTAAATTTATAAACCGTATAAAATTTATAAGATATACAGTTGAGGCTTCTTCTCAGATGTTAATCTTAATTGACTGGCAACTCTGATGATATCGATGTGACATTTAAAGTGAACGTAATGTTCACCTAAACCAAAACTGCTAATATTCCTAAGGAAAGAGTTAAATCTAGCGTTTAACAGAGATTCAACATCCTTTCTAATTAGATTATTGTTGAATCTTTTTAACTTATTAACTGTGTCCCAATTTCTAAAAGTAATTGATATATAAGAAGGTGCGCGAAGTGCATGTTTTTATCCAGTCAGTAGTGGCTCGTCAAAAGACCTAAGATCGCTCGAATTGTTTCTAGCCTTAGACATCATACCTTATCATCATCGTAGAACTTGTGCCTTGCCTCTAGCCTCTGGAGCTCGTATTCTTGGGCCAAGCTTGGGCTGCCTTCTTATTATGCTTTTACCTCGAATGCCTAACATCCGGAACCAAAATACTCATCAGAATGGACATACAGGTCTCACAGAATCAATTTTAAAGAAATTACTTGATGGTTCTTCAATTATTAGGTTTACTTCGTATCTAAAAGAGGTCATATTGGCTACATTATTTCTATAAACGTGACGTAGTTACAAATAATTTAGAAAATGAATCTAAATGCATTTACTTCTTCTCAAAAAATAACTTCCCGGAACCGGAAATGGTACTGAACGAGAATAATTTAAAAAATACATAACGCAATATTGGATATTAATTCGTGTAAAATATTTAAATAATTAATTTCCATTTGTGAATTCTAAAGAGTATTACTTTTTTTTTTTAGTCCAGTTTAAATCTCGTTACCATGACTACCATTCTCCTTTATGGTTTGTGTAAAAAAAGAAGAAGTAATGGGAGCAATTTCTCGGTGGTTTATGTGATTATTGTCGTCCGAGAGACTATAGCCCGGAGGCCATTTTCATTATAAAAAGAAGAGCTCCCAAACGACTAACAGCTTCCATCTCATTAATTTCACCAAGTTAATTAGATAAGCTTCTAGACTTACTTAAAGTGAAGTCCGTTATGTTACTTTGCCGTACTACAAATAAAATTCTACAACAAACGTTAAAACTTATTGCCAAGATTTTCTGAATCATTTTATAGATTTTATATTATTTGATTTCTCGCCTTTCTCTCTCTTCACGATATTCTACTGTCAGAGGGAATTGCACCCTAGCAAGCGAGTTTCTATCCAAAACACTTCTTATGGAACCCATTAAGGAACCTGCTGGCAATTCTTGTCGTATCCAAAATCATCTGATTCTTGAATTATTTTTGTAAAAATCTCTTTTCTTGGATAGCAGGGAACTGTGTCAGTTGCAAATGACCCGAGGCTGTTACAGGCCAAATGAAAAGGTGAATGATCATTTACTTCTGTTACACCAGAGGGTGTCAAACTGGCGGCCCCCGAGGTAATTTTTTTGTGGCCCCACGATGTTCTGAAATAGAATGAAAATAGAAGAAAATTGTTATGAAGAAAATATCGCCTAGGGGCATCAAGGCAATACCGTACCCTGTAATTCCCTCCCTCGTTAACCCTTTAGCTACTGAAGACGAGTATACCACGTGGCCCAGTGTCTTACCTGAAGGCCTGCGGACGTGTATAAACACGCTGACTCAGTTTTGTGCGATATTTGGTAGCGATTTGTCTGCCACTCTAAGTGAAATTCAAGAATGATTCGGTTTTAAAAGACAAAAAGAAGTTGGAATTCCCCAAAATATATTCTTACGTTCTCAGTCTTTGAATCCAGATACAGCAAAACTTGTAAGAGAAAATCGCTGGCCAAGTTTCGAGGTAAAAAAGAATAATTTTCGTTTTATAAATACAATTATATAGTGTTTTAATTTATTCTATCCATATTCTAGAATCCTTACCTCAGAATATAAATTTAACAAGATTTGTAAAAGTGATGTGGCCCGCGTGAATCTTGCCTGTAGCACCAATTGGCCCGTGTTTTAATTGACACCCCTGTTTTACGCCATAACAAGTTCCCAAATTTCGCATTTTCTAGGCACTTAATGTAGGGCTATTAATAAAAAATATGGAGTTAAGCATGGTGCCTCTCTCGTTTTTAGCTTATTTAAGAACATTTGCGAAGTTGTAAATCCATATTCGGGATTCCAGATTTTTTGTTTAATGGTAGCCAAATTAGCCAAAATAGTTACCTTTACAGTTTTGTTATATCTTTGTTCAAGAAGTGGTGGCTTTTTATAATTTTTGGAGCAAAACTCTAGAACTCTGCTACAAAATTAGGGATTTCTGTAAGAAAGCGGAATTTCATCGGAGTCTACATATGATCTTAATACAAGGCTTCTCTTGAATTCTGGCTCCCCAGTTCCTGTTTATAATCCAGCCACTGTCCATCCATCTTTGATCTAAGTAATGCGCAGTGGTTAATTTTGTTTTTTGGGGTGAGGAGGGGTACGAAAAAAGGCTGTAATATAAGCCTAGCAACTAGCCTATATAATAAGCCTAGAATTTCATCGTTTTTATAACTTTTCGATTTAATTGGGAACATTTTTGTAATGGAAGGGAAGTTTTAGTTTAGGTTTCCCTTTAACTGCCAATACAGTTTATTTTATAGTTTTAATCGCCTGCATAATATTAATATGGATCAAATGAGAGATTAATGATACTCCAGTTTTCTTTATTTTGGCGGAATAAGCTGCTGGCTATTAGCGCCAAATTGTAATGATTATTCCATATTTTATAACCAGGTAATAAAAAACACTTCCGGGATGATATGGTTGCGCTATAAAAAGCTCTAGAATAATTATGAGTAAAAAAAGGGAAAACTGGTTCTATTTTATTTTCTAAGTACGAGTATATTCATCCAGCTAAGGTTAAGTATGGTGAATTTATTAAAGCTGGACCTACCCTTGCTCCAGACAGTATATTACCAACTCTTCATTTTCCTCTTTGTAAGAAACCTCTTTATATGCACCCCTCCCAGCATTGCCAACTAACTTCCTTTGTTCTAAGCACCAGCCGCTTTCCCAGATATGTAAATTGGCAGAACTGTACAAACAAGTTTTAATTAAATCAGGTGTAAAGGGTGCTACTATTGTACACCCTGATTATATTGCACTTACATTTTATTTATTTAACTGCATTTATTACCTGTTTACTGAAAACAAAAAAATGAGGTAGCTGACGATTGTATCTTTATCGTGAACACTATCAAGAGTATTAACAGTTCTAGGAGTAAACAAATTTTGTTAACTTCAACTTGAAGATTCTTTTCTATAAAACATTGAGCTTCGTGACCGTAAATTATTAAACTAAAGATTCAAGATTGGCGAAGAATCGGTCAAATAAAAAAAACTCGTCTTTTTTTCGTCAACGTTTGCCAGTTTCTGTAACTCAACCATTCCGCATAGCCACGCACTGAAGAAGACAATATATTTGTCGAAACGTTGGCAAAGAGACGGATTGAGAGCTTCAATCATATACCAGAGGTTCTCAAACTTATTTCGTCTGCCGCCCCATTTTGAGAATCTATCTATTAGGGAACGGATTAGCTATAAGGTTAGCATACTGGACTCCCACGCGGAGGTCCCGGGTTCGAATCCCAGCAGTTGACCCTTAGATTTTCTCTTCCTAGGAGCTTCTTACAGCTCACTGTCCGGTGATGGACAGTGTTGTCTGTAACGAGAGGACACTGTCCGGAGGCCGGCAGTGCACTGGAAAAAGCTCCGGGCGCTAATAACCTCAGCTGTGGATGCGCCAAAAAAAAAAAATCAATCTAGCGCCCCCAAAAATTTTTAACTTTACCACATCTTAAAAATCATAATAGGAATCATTACTTTAATTTAATTATAGCGCACCATATGAGTCTTATCCGGTTTCTGAGTTCGAACTTAAATTTTAAATGAGACTGTTCTAATGAGAGCAATAAAATGAAACTTTATAAATAATATTTAGAAATACTTTTATTCAAATTAAAACAAAACATTCTAATTTCAATTTTCAAACTAATCTAATGTGAAGAAGGATGAATCAGATGATTTTTAACAAGTTTGGTTAATATCAGGCTCGAATTTACTCAAAAAACAGCCGCAAGTCACCCGCGTTTGGTACCATGTAAACGATTTCTCTTTCTAGTTAGCAGCATTGCCTCATCATTAAATCCACATTCAAAGAGATACGGCGATGGGATTGCTATCAAAAAATCGTTGAACATCGACCTCAATCCAGAGTACAATCGCAGGATTGGCTTTTGTAGTCAAAATTAACCAAAAAACGAAACAAAAAACAACTAAATAATCGATAGTAGTAGGAAGGTTTTGATTTCAGTTTAAAATATTAGAAAAACACAAATCAGCCATCGCCTCCCTAGACCGTTTCAACATTCCCTCAGCTTTCTCTGGGTCATTCACCGCCTCCCTGTAGGCCTCCAGCGCCTACAACTAATTAATAGCTAAATCAACCTCAAAATTCAGTCATCGAAAATTTGCTTGATCTCAGTTCCCTTTTTTTGTTTTTTGGAATCGAGAAAATTCCCGATTTTTAAATTGCCTTTATTTATGAGTACAACAACATTATCAAAGTACTATATATTGAGCAAAGCGCATGTCTCTGGAAATCTTGTTTGAAAAGTGGTTTTATATGTACGTACATAAGCTGCTTTACTTGGGGTTGAGATCTCTACTGCCTTTACATTTGACCTTCTACTGCCGTTAAAGAGCTTTGCCACCATTCTGTGTCAACTCTGCTGTGGAGTTCTCTGTATATGGTTAGAATCGTCTGGTAAATATCAAAATGAAAACATACACTTCTATGTGCTCATTTTAAGCGGTTTAACAGAGTTACCATGGGAACAGCAAGAATACTAAAAATTACTAATTTTAATTTGTTACTTTAACTCCTAACCGGATATCGATTATTTAATTTAATTATTTTTTATTGATTGTCTATTTGCAATAATTTGATTTGTAATATTATTATCGCTATTTTGAGAAAAACTCCAAGACTGAAAAATCGTTTCATCGGTAAAGTTGCACGATAATCTTACCACACGATTCTCTGCTGGCATCTAAACGAATTATCACATTTGAACTATCTACGATTATCCGTTTTTGAGTTATGCTGACCACTGACAGGTGTAAACATTAATTAATTAAGTGAAATATAGCTCGATCGCACTTCTTCCACCTAAGAGAGGCAAACGAAAGAGATAAAATATACAAAATAAATAAGCGACATGATTTTACATTTAGAGAGTGAGTGAAATTGTGTTTCGATCCAATTTACCATTTGTCCATCATTACTATTGGAATGAATTTTTGGGGTGTGGTCAATATGTAGGAATATGCTGGTGGAGACAATGGATGAAGGGTGCACTGCAATCAACCTGGCCGTTCGAAGATAAAATAAATAAATGGAATCTAATTAGCTGGCTGGAGGCAACCATTGAGGGGCGGCGATGAGAGGTACAGATCGGCAGGAGCGGAAGCTGGATTAACCGGGGTGACACTGTACCATCAGCACGGATGGAACTGGCCAAAATAAACAGCATTAATCCAATTTGGACAGCTCCCTTTAAGTTCCCATCCCAATATGGCGGCCGAGCCATGAAAGTACGTTTTGTGCTAAATTAATTTAACATTGACGAAAGATTCTTTTTAAGGCAAAACTTGGTTATTTTCAACTATTTTAATTTTTACTGCAATACCGGGTCAACCCGCCACAGAGGTGGAGCAAGCCCCTAGTACTCCGTCATTTTCCAAAAATCAGTTTAATCTTCTGGGTCCCCTAGGGATTTTAATTTTGTAAATCAATTTTGAAAAATTCTTAAGCCGAATATAGAAGCAAAAGATGCTTCTTAAGAAATGGAACACCCCGTTTTCAGGCAAGGTTCATGTTATTCAAAATATGTGTATTAATATCGCCTCGCTGTAGATCGTCCAAAATAAATTCCTCAGGCTTGTGACAACTTCTCTCCGCTACAGACCGTATTATAGACTTACTCTCTAACACCAGCATGGACTATGTAGAACACTACATCAAGTACCTCGCTACTGGTTTCTTCAGTAAATGTGAATCAAGTCACAATCACC
The DNA here is from genome assembly GCF_049639745.1 of Rhodnius prolixus. Lineage (NCBI taxonomy): Eukaryota > Metazoa > Arthropoda > Insecta > Hemiptera > Reduviidae > Rhodnius > Rhodnius prolixus. The sequence goes on along the minus strand of NW_027411583.1, from coordinate 2,056,346 downwards.
TCTACAGACAAATAGGGGACTATAGTTTGGACACGGTGTACAGGCACAGGAGAGTTAAGGACTCGCTGAAGTAAAACTTTTCTTAGAGGCTGAGGGTTTTTCATTGTTTTTCCTCTCATTACTTACTTTTATATTCTGTAACAATTTATGTAATTAGGTGGAGGTTACAGTATTTATACTGACACTCCTCATGTACATATGTATATACCTTCAATTGTTAAATAAAGTTTATCTATTCTATTCTATACGTGTATTTTGCTATGAGGGTATTTGCGAATACTTTGGTAAAAAGGGGTTTACATCAGATCAGAAAAACAAGCTATGTTTTCAGGAGCTGAACTGTGTTTTCACTTACAGGTGTTAGGTGTTAGGAAAAGGCTCCTGCGGAACCGTGTTGGGTCATTGCAATCATGTCAGAATCAGAGAGTTTCCCTTCAGTGGCTCCTGCGGAACAGCGTCGGATCATTACCATCGTTTCAGTATCAAACAGGTTTCCTTCAATGTTGATCTCCAAAGACTGTCCAAGAGGTTCTCTCCCCTAGCATCGGTCCAGATTTAAGGTACTAGCTTTTCCGGCTAGCAACCTAATTCTATAACACTAGTGTCTGGCCATCTTTTCGTGATTGTCAAGGAAGTGAATGATGTTGCTCGTTCCCCCGCAGACCAAAAAGAACCGTATTGGAGAAGTAACTCTATTTTACTGAGATTAATTTCTACAACTGTCAGTTATAAAATATATCATCCACCTGTCGTAAGTTCAGCTTTATAAAGCCAGTTTTGATATGAAATGTTGTCTACCTAGTATGTCACGTCATCTTTTCTTGAAAGGTTAAACTGCTGTTATATTATATTTATCTGTTTAATATCAAACACTTTTATTTCTTCTTTCCTTGTGTGAGTGAGTAGGCATTTTACTGTGGGTAGTCAATATAACGGAAGTTTCCATAAAATTCAAATTTGATCTTTACGAATAGGTGCTAACAAAAAACCGGAAATTAGCTTTTCGATAAAATCAGCCATTGGAAGTGCCATTTTGCAGATATTTTTTATTTATTTTTTCAACTTCGTCTGATCATTGCGCACAAATAATTCTACAGCATTTATTTGAATGATTTCTCCTAAGAAATGCTTTTTAACGCTGTTTTATGCGAGGCGGAAGCTTTCTTCATTACGGATTTATAAATTACCTGCTTCTTTTACTTATGCGAATGTTACACAAAACAGAAGAAAAAACATGCCTCTATTTATTTCTTCGCCCTTCGCAATCGCTGTAATTTTGATTACAATTCCAATTTTGATTGTCACAATCAGTGATCATTGATGTAAGAAGTACAAATAACGAAGTACGTATGAATATATAGGCTTCGTGACCGTAAATTATTGAACTAAGGAATTCAAGATTGGCTTTGGAATCGGTCAAATAAAAACAACAACTCGTCTCTTTGCCAACGTTTCGACAAATATATTGTCTTCTTCAGGACCTGGATATTACAAATACACAAACAATTCAGTAACACAGAAAATCAGTAAAAAAACAGTAATATTTTTTTTTTTTTTTTTTTTTAGATCTTTTATTGCAATTTACCACTGCAACAGTTGTTGCAACAAGCAAATACGGTGAAAGGGAAAAGAAATAACGGGAAATCATGATTGGAGAAGGCACCCAGTGGTGCCACTCCAGTAACGTGCTTAAGATAAGAGAAGATCACGAGGCCATCTTCTCTTCAATCTCCTTAGAGGATTACCTGGTAATGTGGAGGAAGATAGGTGATCTATGAGAGGGTTAGGATGAGCTGCTGTAGAGGAATGAAATTTGAAGAAACGAGTGTTAGCAAGATCTGTAATGAAAGGAATTTTGAGGTCATTATGGATAGTGAGGTTAGATACATAGAACGGAGCGTTAAGAAGTTTTCGAAGTATTTTTGACTGTAATGTCTGGAGGCGTAGTGAGTTGGAACGCTTAGTCGATCCCCATACTTCGATGCCGTATGACCAAATGGGTCGCAGTAACATTAGATATAAGAGTCTTTTGTTATGTAGGTTAAGTTTCGAACGTTTGTCAAGTAGTCTGGCGAGAAGTTTGTAGCGTTGGTTAGTTTCTTGTCTTTTCAGTCTAGTATGGGGATTCCATGTCAACCGTTTGTCTAGGTGCAGTCCAAGGTAACGTACTTTGTCCACAGCTGGTATAGGAGTTTGGTTCAAGATGACAGGAGGTAGGATTTTCCGTCTGAGAGTAAATACTATAAACTTAGACTTCGTAACGTTGGTTTTGATTCTCCATTTGAAAAGCCAGTCCTGTAAGTGGTTGATGTGTGTTTGTAGAGTTCGTGTAGCGATAAGGGGATCGGAATGTGGAGATAAGATAGCAGTATCGTCAGCAAAGGTGGAGAGGATAGTATTTGGATGTTGAGGTATGTCTGCTGTATACAAGGAGTAAAGAATAGGACCTAGGACACTGCCCTGAGGAACACCAGCTCGAGCTAGACGGATATCAGAGTCTGCTGCTCCACAGTTGACTCTGAAATATCGATCTTTTAGGTAAGATTTGAGGATGAGGTAGTAAGTATGAGGAAGAAACAGTAATATAAAAATAAAATACAATAAATTCTTTATAATTATTGAAAACTTACTCAGTTTTTTTACTGATTTTCTATGTTACTGATTCTCTAAATTGTTTGTATTTGTGTATTTGTAATATCCAGGCCCTGAAGAGGAAAATATATTTGTCGAAACGTTGGCAAAGAGACGAGTTGTTGTTTTTATTTGACCGATTCCAAAGCCAATCTTGAATCCTTAGTTTATTACGATGTATGTTCATTGAAATACAAAGTATCATTGAAGCGCCACGGTAGCCGTGCGGTTAGAGGCGAGACCTGTAAAGCTAATATGTATTGTGGTACTGGGTTCTATTCCCGGTCTTAGGCTTTGGATTTAATTTAATGTTTAATATGGGAAATTTACAGTAAAGTATGTTTGCTATTCTCCTCCGTACACGACACCTAATTTGGTAGTTGGACGTAAAGCTGCATGAAAAAATAGGCTATTACTTTACATTATAAACGGCCAATATGATCATATTATCACATTAAATGAAAACATCAAGTAATTCCATCTTAACTAGAATTGTTACCTCCTTCTACATGTACCAAAACTCAATATTCTCAACTTGTTCCCATCTTTTTTTTTCTGTTCCATTACTATCGATTACCATTGTCTGTAAGTACGCAATTTGTATTCTTTTTTAGATGGGCTACATTGATTTCAATTTGCATCACAATTTCCTCCGGTAATGAAGCGAAGGACAAAAACCATTGTTTTGTCACAGAAGTGAGGTAATGGGAGACGAGATATAAGAGGGATAGCAGTGTAATGTGCTGCTCGCTTGTTTTTTTTTATATATATATATATATCTACTGGGGTGTTTAGTTTAACAAAAACAGTTGGCCCACATGTTTCAATTCTACAGGCATTACCAGAGGGGTAGCGTTACTACGTAGGATCGATGTTGTAGTTTCAAGTTTTGCCAAACATGTATCCAGGCAGTGTGTGTGGTGGCAGATTAACACTAGGGCTAAATCTGTCGTTGAGTTTAAGTGAGATAGGTCTCATAGACCTATTCCCAAAGTGCTAGTTAGAGATTTGATACCAATCGGGTTATGACCCATATCTATTCGTGTTCCCTTGATTATTCAAAATTCCCAACGATGTTCTCTAGATTGTACAATTGTACAATAAAAGTATTACTAGTATTTTTACTTCCTTCTATCAGCCTCTAAGGAAAGTACCGCTATCATGCTCATCAACTACGAAAATCTCGTAACTCGGCAGTATCATTTTAGATAGATAGATAGATTCTACCGGGGGAATTGGCTATTCAGCCTACGCCACCGCGACACCCCAAGGATCTATTGTGGCACCCCCCTAGTTGGAGACCCTCCCCCTATCCTGTCCTTAACCGAACTGTGGAATTGGGAACAGTATCATTTTACTGAACAGTGATTTTTCGAAAAAAGCTGCTAAAATTTTTGAGTATTTTATTTTTAATTCAAAAACATAAAAGTAAAACGTTCGTTCATTTTCAGGAAACATCCAAAACGGCAAAGTAGTGTGGCTTTATCATATCATTCATTGACCACACTCCGTATGGATTACTTCACGTTACAAAGGTAAGTAATAATACTTAAAAAAAAAAAAAATACATTATTTCGATAATTATGCGAAACTTTTATCATAATATTCTTCTTCCAGATGTCTACATTGGCCAGCTTTTTGAAACGATGCTAATAAAAGGTCAGTGGAGTATTGGCAAACTATCAGATCTAAGAACCGGGTTACTCATATGAAGAGAAACCGATTCAAAAGAATTAATTCAGAAATGCCGCCAGTGAACATTTGAATTATGGACCCACAATCTATTATGGTGGACGTACAATGGACTCTCCAATCAGAGTTTTTCTATTAATCAGATTGCCAACAATGAAAAATTTTAATTTTTTGCTTTTACGATAAAAGATATTGTTTATTTTGACATAAATGTGCACAAATGTGATTTCTTTAAGTAAAAATTAAAAACTAAACGTTCAGATTTTGTCTTTTTAAAAAGTAACATGCATACACTGTATCCAACACTATAAATTAGATTAAATACGTATAATAAATAAGAAGCAGATGGCTATATGTTCGGACTTCCTATTTCTTACATTTCCTTCTTATTTGGCAAATAATGGAAAAAAGGTAATATCTAGCCAAGTGCATACCGGAAGACATCCTTTTCAACGCCAAACTAGCTCACTCACTTCCTCTTCCATCGTACTACTCAACGAAAGAAAAAGGAAAAAAGGGTTTTCCCACTTCCAACATGTACTACTGTCCTGTATTCAATGTACGGACACCAGAGGACACCGATTTTCTCGTTAAACCTGCTTCCAGTTTCTTCTTCAGTAAGGAAATGCGAGCTAGTTACGCCAGTTAAAGGAGGTTTTCCGGAAATGAGAACCACAATACAGGCGAGCACTAGTTGTGACAAAAAAAGGAAGACCTTCTTCCACATACTCAACGCGGAAAAGGAATCGTGAGCTATTTAAGTCAAATAATATGTGTCTTCCAGTAAGGAGCACCAAAATACAGCTCCAGCACAAGGAGTAACCAATAAGGTAGAACCTTTTTCTACACGATTAAAGCGAAAAATACAGGAAATATAGTGAAATGATAATTAATTAGGTCTGATAAAGAGAGTTATCCAGTGAGGAGAACAATAAATACAGGCCAGCATTAGATGTTACAACTAGGGTAAGTCTTTTTCTATAGACACAATTCGAAAAGCCAAACGAACCGTGAGGAAGTTAGGCCAGAAAAAGAGAGTTCTTCCGGTAAGGAGATTAACTATGCACGCCAGTAATAGATACTGGAAATAAGGTAGATACACTTCTACAAATACAATGCGAAAATCAAAGGAAATTTGAACTAGTTCTACCAGGAAAAGGATATACAGGGATAGAGGGAAAGAAGATTTTCAACTTCTAGATGTATGTTAGAATCTAGCTTCAGCGTTAATATTAACTATGAAATGGAGAAAAAGCAGCATTGCTAAGAAAATAGAAGACTATTTCCAATTATTTCCGTTGTTTTTACTTCTTATTCTTCAAAATAGATCGACCCAACAAGTACAACCCAGCAGTACCATTAATATTATCCATCAAATGCAGAAAATGCCACATTACACAGAAATTAGGAGAGAATTTCCACTTTTTTCAGTTGTCTTTACTTCTTATGCTTCAAAATAGATCAACCTAACCGGTACAACCCAGCATTACTCTTAACACGAACTACCAAATACAAAAAGTGCATCTTTCCACAGAAATTAGGAGAGTATTTCCACATTTTTCCGAGGTATTTACTTCCTATTCTTCAAAATAGATCTACCCAACGAATACAACCCAGCATTGCTCTTCACACGAACTACCAAATACATAAACTGTTACATTACACAGAAATTAGGAGGGAATTACATCTTTTTTCCGTAGTTTTTACTTCTTGTTCTTCAAAATAGATCTACCCAACAAGTACAACCAGTATTTTCCTTAATATTAACTTTAAAATGCAGAAACTGCTACATTACAAAGAAATCAGGAGACTATTTCCACTTTTTTGCGTTGTTTTTACTTCTTATGCTTCAAAATAGATCGACCCACCATATACAACGTAGCATCACTATTAATATTAACTTTTAAAATTAAAAAACGGCTGTATTCTAGAGAAATTAAGACATTTATTTCGCGTTTACTAGTGGTTTTTACTTCTTGTATCTCAAAATACGAGAAAGATCGTAGATCCACCCAACTTGCGCAATACAGCATTGCCCATAACACGAACTACCAAACGGAAGAATTGTGGAAAAATTAGAACATTATTTCTCATTTTACAATTATTTTTGTTTTATCTAACAAGTACAGTGTATCACAAGCCTTCATGATAATTCAAATACAATATAATCCTAGAGATATTTGGGCATTATTTCCAGTATTTTTCGTTGTTTTTACTTCTTATTCTTCAAAATAGATCCACCCAAAAAGTACAGCCCTGCATTGCCCTTAACATTAACTTTCAAGTGCAGAAAGTGCATCTTTCCTCATTACATCCGCTTTTTTCATTGGTTTTGGCTACTTAATTTTCAAAACAGGTCGACCCAATGTGTGCAACCCCGCATCGCCCTTAATATTAACTACTAAAGCCAGATAGTGCATCTTTCTTAAGAAATTAGAAGACAATTTCCACTTTTCTCCGTTGTTTTTACTTCTTATTCTTCAAAATAGATCAACCCAACAAGTACAACCTAGCATTGCCCTGAATATTAACTACTAAATGCAGAAACTGCTACATTACAAAGAAATCAGGAGACTATTTCCATTTTTTTGTGTGGTTTTTACTTCTTATTCTTCAAAATAGATCCACCCAAAAAGTACAGCCCTGCATTGCCCTTAACATTAACTATCACGTGCAGAAAGTGCATGTTTCCTCATCTTTTCACGGAAATGGAGACAACAATTCCACATTTTTCCGTTATTTTTAATTCTTTGGCTTCTAATATAGTTCGGCCTAACAAGTACCACCCAGCGTCGCCCTTAATATTATGTACTAAATGCAGAAAGTGAGTCTCTCCTCGTTACATTCGCTTTTTTCATTGGTGCAACCGGTATTGCCTTTAATATTAACTACATAATGCAGAAAGTGCATCTTTCCACAGAAATTAGAAGACAATATCCACTTTTTTCCGTTGTTTTTAATTCTTATTCTACAAATCAGATTAACCCAATAAGTACGATCCAGCGTTGCTCTTATTATGATCTTCAAAATGCTGAAAATGCATCATTCCACAGAAATTAGAAGTCAGTTTCCACATTTTTCCGTGGTTTTTACTTCTTAATCTTCAAAATAGGTCGACCCAACAAGTGAAACCCAGCATTGCCCTTAGTATTAACTACTAAAAGCAAAAAGTGAATCTTTCCACAGAAAATAGAAGACAATTTCCACATTTTTCCGTGGTTTTTACTTCTTAATCTTCAAAATAGGTCGACCCAACAAGTGAAATCCAGCGTTGCTCTTATCACGAACTAGCAAATGCAGAAACTGCACCTCTGCAGAGAAATTAGAAGCCCATTTCCAATTTTTTCTATTGTTTTTTCTACTTATTTTTCAAAATACATGGACCCAACAAGTACAACCCGATATTGCCCTTAATCTTAACTACTAAATGCAGTAAGTGCATCTTTCCACAGAATGTAAGACAGTATTACCACATTTTTCCGTTGTTTTTACTTCTTATTTTTCAAAATTGATCCACCTTAAAAGTACAACATGGCATTGCCTTTAATGATAACTACTAAACGCAGAAACTGCATCTCTGCACAGAAATGAGAAGCCCATTTCCAATTTTTTCTGTTGTTTTTACTACTTATGCTTAAAAGTAGATCAACCCAACAAATGAAACCCAGCATTGCCCTAAATATTAACTACTAAAGGCAAAATGTACATAATTCCAAAGAATTTAGTAGACCATTTCCACTTTTGTCCGTTGTATTTACTTCTTATTCTTCAAAATAGATCAACCCAAGTACAACTCAACATGGCCCCTAATATTGTGTATGAAATGCATAAAGTGCATCTTTCCAAAGAAATTAGAAGACAATTTCCACATTTTTCCGTGGTTTTTACTTCTTAATCTTCAAAATAGGTCGACCCAACAAGTACGATCCGGCGTTGCTCTTATCACGAACTACCAAATGCAGAAACTGCATCCTTGCACAAAAATTAGAATCCCAATTCCACTTTTTTCCGTTGTTTTTACTACACATGCCTAAAGTAGATCAACCCAACAACTACAATCCAGCATTGCCCTGAATATTGACTATGAAATGCATAAAGTGAATCTTTTCACAGTAATTAGAACACAATTTCCACATTTTACCGTGGTTTTTACTTCTTATTATTAAATAGATCGTCCCAACAAGTACGATCCGGCGTTGCTCTTATTATGAACTACCAAATGCAAAAAACTGCATCTTTGCACAGAAATTAGAAACCAATTTCCATTTTTCTACGTAGTTTTTCTTTCTTATTTTTCAAAATACATGGACCCAACAAGTACAACCCGGTATTGCCTTTAATATTTACTACATAACGCAGAAAGTGCATCTTTCCACAGAAATTAGAAAACAATATCCACTTTTTTCCGTTGTATTTAATTCTTATTCTTCAAAATAGATCAACCCATCAAGTACGATACAGCGTTGCTGTTATCACGAACTACCAAATGCAGAAACTGTATCTCTGCACAGAAATTAGAAGACCATTTCCAATTTTTTCTGTTGTTCTTACTACTTATGCTTAAAAATAGATCAACCCAACAAGTAAAACTCCGCATTGCCCTTAATATTGACTATGAAATGCATAATGTTCATCTTTCCAAAGAAATTAGAAGACAATTTCCACTTTATTCCGTGGTTTTTACTTCTTATTTTTCAAAATAGAACAACCCAACAAGTAAAACTCCGCATTGCCCTTAATATTGACTATGAAATGCATAATGTTCATCTTTCCAAAGAAATTAGAAGACAATTTCCACTTTATTCCGTGGTTTTTACTTCTTATTTTTCAAAATAGATCAACCCAACAAGTACAACTCCGCATTGCGCTTAATATTGACTATGAAATGCATAATTTTCATCTTTCCAAAGAAATTAAAAGATAATTTCCACTTTTTTCCGTAGTTTTTACTTCTTATTCTTTAAAATAGGTCCACCCAACAAGTACAACATGGCATTGCCTTTAATGATAACTACTAAAAGCAAAAAGTGAATCTTTCCACAGAAAATAGAAGACAATTTCCACATTTTTCCGTGGTTTTTACTTCTTAATCTTCAAAATAGGTCGACCCAACAAGTGAAATCCAGCGTTGCTCTTATCACGAACTAGCAAATGCAGAAACTGCACCTCTGCAGAGAAATTAGAAGCCCATTTCCAATTTTTTCTATTGTTTTTTCTACTTATTTTTCAAAATACATGGACCCAACAAGTACAACCCGATATTGCCCTTAATCTTAACTACTAAATGCAGTAAGTGCATCTTTCCACAGAATGTAAGACAGTATTACCACATTTTTCCGTTGTTTTTACTTCTTATTTTTCAAAATTGATCCACCTTAAAAGTACAACATGGCATTGCCTTTAATGATAACTACTAAACGCAGAAACTGCATCTCTGCACAGAAATGAGAAGCCCATTTCCAATTTTTTCTGTTGTTTTTACTACTTATGCTTAAAAGTAGATCAACCCAACAAATGAAACCCAGCATTGCCCTAAATATTAACTACTAAAGGCAAAATGTACATAATTCCAAAGAATTTAGTAGACCATTTCCACTTTTGTCCGTTGTATTTACTTCTTATTCTTCAAAATAGATCAACCCAAGTACAACTCAACATGGCCCCTAATATTGTGTATGAAATGCATAAAGTGCATCTTTCCAAAGAAATTAGAAGACAATTTCCACATTTTTCCGTGGTTTTTACTTCTTAATCTTCAAAATAGGTCGACCCAACAAGTACGATCCGGCGTTGCTCTTATCACGAACTACCAAATGCAGAAACTGCATCCTTGCACAAAAATTAGAATCCCAATTCCACTTTTTTCCGTTGTTTTTACTACACATGCCTAAAGTAGATCAACCCAACAACTACAATCCAGCATTGCCCTGAATATTGACTATGAAATGCATAAAGTGAATCTTTTCACAGTAATTAGAACACAATTTCCACATTTTACCGTGGTTTTTACTTCTTATTATTAAATAGATCGTCCCAACAAGTACGATCCGGCGTTGCTCTTATTATGAACTACCAAATGCAAAAAACTGCATCTTTGCACAGAAATTAGAAACCAATTTCCATTTTTCTACGTAGTTTTTCTTTCTTATTTTTCAAAATACATGGACCCAACAAGTACAACCCGGTATTGCCTTTAATATTTACTACATAACGCAGAAAGTGCATCTTTCCACAGAAATTAGAAAACAATATCCACTTTTTTCCGTTGTATTTAATTCTTATTCTTCAAAATAGATCAACCCATCAAGTACGATACAGCGTTGCTGTTATCACGAACTACCAAATGCAGAAACTGTATCTCTGCACAGAAATTAGAAGACCATTTCCAATTTTTTCTGTTGTTCTTACTACTTATGCTTAAAAATAGATCAACCCAACAAGTAAAACTCCGCATTGCCCTTAATATTGACTATGAAATGCATAATGTTCATCTTTCCAAAGAAATTAGAAGACAATTTCCACTTTATTCCGTGGTTTTTACTTCTTATTTTTCAAAATAGAACAACCCAACAAGTAAAACTCCGCATTGCCCTTAATATTGACTATGAAATGCATAATGTTCATCTTTCCAAAGAAATTAGAAGACAATTTCCACTTTATTCCGTGGTTTTTACTTCTTATTTTTCAAAATAGATCAACCCAACAAGTACAACTCCGCATTGCGCTTAATATTGACTATGAAATGCATAATTTTCATCTTTCCAAAGAAATTAAAAGATAATTTCCACTTTTTTCCGTAGTTTTTACTTCTTATTCTTTAAAATAGGTCCACCCAACAAGTACAACTTCGCATTGCCCTTAATATTGACTATGAAATGCATAAAGTGCATCTTTCCAAAGAAATTAGAAGACAATTTCCACATTTTTCCGTGGTTTTTACTTCTTAATCTTCAAAATAGGTCGACGCAACAAGTACGATCCGGCGTTGCTCTTATCACGAACTACCAAATGCAGAAACTGAATCCTTGCACAAAAATTAGAAGCCCAATTCCAGTTTTTTCCGTTGTTTTTACTACACATGCTTAAAAATAGATCAACCCAACAAGTACAATCCAGCATTGCCCTGAATATTGACTATGAAATGCATAAAGTGAATCTTTTCACAGAAATTAGAAAACAATTTCCACTTTTTCCCGTTGTATTTACTTCTTATTCTTCAAATTAGATCGACCCATCAAATACGATCCAGCGTTACTCTTATCACGAACTATCATATGCAGAAACTGCATCTTTGCACAGAAATTAGAAGCCCATTTCCAATTTTTTCCGGTGTTTTACCACCTAAGCTTAAAAATAGATCAACCCAACAAGTTAAACCCAGCATTGCCCTTAATATTAACTACTAAATGCAGAATATGCATCATTCCAAAGAAATTAGGAGACCATTTCAGGTTTTTTCCGTTGTATTTACTTCTTATTCTTCAAATTAGATGGACCCAACAAATACGATCCAGCGTTCCTCTTATCACTAAATACTAAATGCAGAAACTGTATCTCTGCACAGAAATTAGAAGACCATTTCCAATTTTTTCTGTTGTTCTTACTACTTATGCTTAAAAATAGATCAACCCAACAAGTGAAACCCAGCATTGCCCTTAATATTAACTACTAAATGCAGTAAGTACATTTTTCCGTAGTTTTTACTTCTTATTCTTTAAAATAGGTCCACCCAACTAGTACAACTCCGCATTGCCCTTAATATTATCCATCTAATACAGAAAGTGCATCTTTGCACAGAAATTAGAAGACACTTTCCCCTTTTTGCCGTTGTTTTAACGTCTTATTCTTCAAAATAGATCCACCCAAGTAGTACAGCCCTGCATTGCCCTTAACATTAACTGTCATGTGCAGAAAGTGCATCTGTCCTCAACTATTCACGGAATTGGAGAAAGCATATCCACTTTTTTCCGTTGTTCTTAATTCTTATGCTTCTAATATAGATCGGCCTATCAAATACAACCGAGCATCGCCCTTAATATTATGTACTAAATGCAGAAAGTGCATCTTTCCTCATTACATCCGCTTTTTTCATTGGTTTTGGCTTTTTATTCATCAAAACAAGTCGACCCAATGTGTACAACCCAGCATCGCCCGTGAAATTAACTACTAAAGCCAGATAGTGCATCTTTCTTCAGAAATTAGAAGACAATTTCCACTTTTCTCCGTTGTTTTTACTTCCTATACTTCAAAATTAATAGAGCAGACTATTTCCACTTTCTTCTGTTTATTTTTACTGCAATTCATCTACAAAGATCGACCCAACAAGTACAACCCAATATTGCTTTTAAAATTATGCATGTAATGCAGAAAGTGCATCTTTCCACAGAAATGAGGAGGAATTTATGAGAGTATTTCCACATTTATGCATTGTTTTTACTACTTATTCTTCAAATTAGATCAACCCAACAAGTACGACCTGGCACAGCCCCTAATATTACGAGGGGGTACCCAAAAATAACCGGAATTGCGTTGCCGCGCATGGAGCTTATGTAGTACGCATTTCTGCCGCTAGACGTGTATAGCGCAATTCCTTGCCAGTTCAGTCCTGCCTGTGTTGTCTGCCTGGCTTGTTCTGTTCATCTGCAGTGATTGTTTTTACCAGCGCTGTTTTGTTCTTTTTTCGTTTTTTATGATGGCAAGTTTAAGTGAACAACGTGCAGCTCTGAAATTTTGTTTTCTACTCGGCAAAAATGCTGCTGAAAGTGTTTTAATGTTGAAAACAGCTTACAAAGATGACGCTATGGGAAAAACTCAAGTATACGAGTGGTTTACTCGGTTTAAAAATGGCGACATGTCGATTGATGACAAACCTCGTTCTGGACGTCCATCAACTGCCCGAATCGACGAAAATGTGGAAAAAATTCGAGAGCTGGTGTTCACAGACCGTCGACAGACAATTGATCAACTGTCAGAGAGTAGTGGGTTATCTTGGAGCTCGGTTCAGCGAATTTTAACGGAAGATTTGGGGATGAAAAGGGTTGCTGCCAAGTTTGTTCCTCGAGTTCTGACTGACAATCAAAAAGAACATCGAGTTGAAACATGTCGTGCTTTGAAACAACAGCTTGAAACTAATCCAGACTTTCTGTCAAAGGTCATTACTGGTGATGAGTCATGGTGCTATGGTTATGACCCAGAAACAAAGCAACAATCGAGCCAATGGAAGACGTCATCTTCACCCCGACCAAAAAAATGTCGTCAAGTCAAGTCAAACATCAAAACAATGCTGATTTGCTTTTTTGATGCCAAAGGCGTAGTCCATTCAGAGTTTGTCCCCCCAGGTCAGACCGTCAATCAAACCTTGTATTTGGAAGTTTTGAAAAGATTGCGCAATAGTGTTCGCCAAAAAAGACCCGATTTGTGGCAAACAAGAGACTGGTTCTTCCACCACGAGAATGCACCTGCACACACAGCCATCTCTGTTACACAGTTTTTGGCTAAAAATGGCATGGTTCCGCTACCCCACGCACCTTACTCGCCTGACCTGGCTCCGTGCGACTTTTTTTTATTTCCACGCATGAAAAAGGGCATGAAAGATCACCGATTTGACAACATTGAAGAGGCCAAGAAAAAAACGAAGAAGGAGCTGTCAGCCATTACTAAAGATGACTACAAAAAATGTTTCGAACAGTGGAAGCACCGGTGGGACAAATGTATTAGTTGTAATGGAGAGTATTTTGAAGGGGATAAGGTTGTTCTGTAAAAAATTTGTAAATAAATAGCTTTTAAAAAATAATTCCGGTTTTTTTTGGGTACCCCCTCGTAACTTCAAAATGCAGAAAGTGCATCTTAGCACAGAAATTAGAAGCCCATTTCCATTTTTCTGTGTAGCTTTTACTTATTATTTTTCAAAACAGATTAACCAAAGAAGTACAACCCAGCATTGCTCTTAAAACGAACTACCAAATGCAGAAAGTGCATCTTAGCACAGAAAATAGAAGACAATTTCCACATTTTTCCGTTGTTTTTACTTTCGATTCTTCTAAATAAATCAACCCAACAAGTATGATCCAGCATTGATCTTATCACGAACTACCAAATGCAGTAAGTGCATCTTTCCAAAAAATTTAAGACAGTATTACCACATTTTCCGTGGTTTTTACTTCTTATTCTTCAAAATAAATGGACCCAACAAGTACGACCTGGCACAGCCCCTAATATTAACTTCAAAATGCAGAAAGTGCATCTTAGAACAGAAATTAGAAGCCCATTTCCATTTTTCTCTGTAGCTTTTACTTATTATTTTTCAAAACAGATTAACCAAAGAAGTACAACCCAGCATTGCTCTTAAAACGAACTACCAAATGCAGAAAGTGCATCTTTCCAAAAAATTTAAGACAGTATTACCACATTTTTCCGTGGTTTTTACTTCTTATTCTTCAAAATAGATGGACCCAACAAGTACGACCTGGCACAGCCCCTAATATTAACTTCAAAATGCAGAAAGTGCATCTTAGAACAGAAATTAGATGCCCATTTCCATTTTTCTCTGTAGCTTTTACTTATTATTTTTCAAAACAGATTAACCAAAGAAGTACAACCCAGCATTGCTCTTAAAACGAACTACCAAATGCAGAAAGTGCATCTTAGCACAGAAAATAGAAGACAATTTCCACATTTTTCCGTTGTTTTTACTTTCGATTCTTCTAAATAAATCAACCCAACAAGTATGATCCAGCATTGCTCTTAAAACGAACTACCAAATGCAGAAAGTGCATCTTTCCAAAAAATTTAAGACAGTATTACCACATTTTTCCGTGGTTTTTACTTCTTATTCTTCAAAATAGATGGACCCAACAAGTACGACCTGGCACAGCCCCTAATATTAACTTCAAAATGCAGAAAGTGCATCTTAGAACAGAAATTAGATGCCCATTTCCATTTTTCTCTGTAGCTTTTACTTATTATTTTTCAAAACAGATTAACCAAAGAAGTACAACCCAGCATTGCTCTTAAAACGAACTACCAAATGCAGAAAGTGCATCTTAGCACAGAAAATAGAAGACAATTTCCACATTTTTCCGTTGTTTTTACTTTCGATTCTTCTAAATAAATCAACCCAACAAGTATGATCCAGCATTGATCTTATCACGAACTACCAAATGCAGTAAGTGCATCTTTCCAAAAAATTTAAGACAGTATTACCACATTTTTCCGTGGTTTTTACTTCTTATTCTTCAAAATAGATGGACCCAACAAGTACGACCTGGCACAGCCCCTAATATTAACTTCAAAATGCAGAAAGTGCATCTTAGAACAGAAATTAGAAGCACATTTCCATTTTTCTCTGTAGCTTTTACTTATTATTTTTCAAAACAGATTAACCAAAGAAGTACAACCCAGCATTGCTCTTAAAACGAACTACCAAATGCAGAAAGTGCATCTTAGCACAGAAAATAGAAGACAATTTCCACATTTTTCCGTTGTTTTTACTTTCTATTCTTCTAAATAAATCAACCCAACAAGTATGATCCAGCATTGATCTTATCACGAACTACCAAATGCAGTTAGTGCATCTTTTCACAGAAATTAGAAGCCCACTTCCATTTTTCTTCGTAGTTTTTACTTCTTATTTTTCAAAATTAATCCACCTAAAAAGTACAACATTGCATTGCCTTTAATGATAACTACTAAAGGTAGAAACTGAATCTCTGTACAGAAAATAGAAGATAATTTCCACATTTTTCCGTGGTTTTTACTTCTTAATCTTTAAAATAGGTCGACCCAACAAGTGAAACCCAGCATTGCCCTATCTTACATTACACTACTAAATCCAGTAATTGCATCTTTCCACAAAATTTAAGACAGTATTACCTCATTTTTCAGTTGTTTTTATTTCTTATTTTTCAAAATAGATCCACCTAAAAAGTACAACATGGAATTGCCTTTAATGATAACTACTAAAGGCAGAAAGTGCATCTTTGCACAGAAAATAGAAGACAATTTCCACATTTTTCCGTGGTTTTTACTTCTTATTCTTCAAAATAGATCGACCCAACAAGTACGATCCAGCGTTGCTCTTATCACGAACTACCAAATGCAGAAAGTGCATCTTTGCACAGAAAAAAGAAGACAATTTCCACATTTTTCCCAGGTTTTTACATCTTAATCTTCAAAATAGGTCGACCAAACAAGTGAAACCCAGCATTGCCCTTAGTATTAACTACTAAAAGCAGAAAGTGAATCTTTCAAAAGAAAATAGAAGACAACTTCCACTTTTTTCCGTTGTTTTTACTACACATGCTTAAAGTAGATCAACCCAACAACTACAATCCAGAATTGCCCTGAATATTGACTATGAAATTCATAAAGTGAATCATTTCACAGAAATTAGAAAACAATTTCCACTTTTTCCCGTGGTTTTTACTTCTTATTATTAAATAGATCAACCCATAAAGTACGATCAAGCGTTACTCTTATCACGAACTATCATATGCAGAAACTGTATCTCTGCACAGAAATTAGAAGACCATTTCCAATTTTTTCCGTAGTTTTTACTTCTTATTTTTCAAAATAGATCAACCCAACAAGTATGATCAAGCGTTACTCTTATCACGAACTATCATATGCAGAAACTGTATCTCTGCACAGAAATTAGAAGACAATTTCCACTTTTTTCCGTAGTTTTTACTTCTTATTTTTCAAAATAGATCAACCCAACAAGTATGATCAAGCGTTACTCTTATCACGAACTATCATATGCAGAAACTGTATCTCTGCACAGAAATTAGAAGACAATTTCCACTTTTTTCCGTAGTTTTTACTTCTTATTTTTCAAAATAGATCAACCCAACAAGTATGATCAAGCGTTACTCTTATCACGAACTATCATATGCAGAAACTGTATCTCTGCACAGAAATTAGAAGACAATTTCCACTTTTTTCCGTTGTTTTTACTTCTTATTTTTCAAAATTGATCCACCTAAAAAGTACAACATGGCATTGGCTTTAATGATAACTACTAAAGGCAGAAAGTGCATCTTTCCAAAGAAATTAGAAGACAATTTCCACTTTTTTCCGTAGTTTTTACTTCTTATTTTTCAAAATAGATCAACCCAACAAGTATGATCAAGCGTTACTCTTATCACGAACTATCATATGCAGAAACTGTATCTCTGCACAGAAATTAGAAGACCATTTCCAACTTTTTCTGTTGTTCTTACTACTTATGCTTAAAAATAGATCAACCCAACAAGTGAAACCCAGCATTGCCCTTAATATTAACTACTAAATGCACTAAGTACATCTTTCCACAGAATGTAAGACAGTATTACCACATTTTTCCGTTGTTTTTACTTCTTATTTTTCAAAATTGATCCACCTAAAAAGTACAACATGGCATTGGCTTTAATGATAACTACTAAAGGCAGAAAGTGCATCTTTCCAAAGAAATTAGAAGACAATTTCCACTTTTTTCCGTAGTTTTTACTTCTTATTTTTCAAAATAGATCAACCCAACAAGTATGATCAAGCGTTACTCTTATCACGAACTATCATATGCAGAAACTGTATCTCTGCACAGAAATTAGAAGACCATTTCCAACTTTTTCTGTTGTTCTTACTACTTATGCTTAAAAATAGATCAACCCAACAAGTGAAACCCAGCATTGCCCTTAATATTAACTACTAAATGCACTAAGTACATCTTTCCACAGAATGTAAGACAGTATTACCACATTTTTCCGTTGTTTTTACTTCTTATTTTTCAAAATTGATCCACCTAAAAAGTACAACATGGCATTGGCTTTAATGATAACTACTAAAGGCAGAAAGTGCATCTTTCCAAAGAAATTAGAAGACAATTTCCACTTTTTTCCGTAGTTTTTACTTCTTATTTTTCAAAATAGATCAACCCAACAAGTACGATCAAGCGTTACTCTTATCACGAACTATCATATGCAGAAACTGTATCTCTGCACAGAAATTAGAAGACCATTTCCAATTTTTTCTGTTGTTCTTACTACTTATGCTTAAAAATAGATCAACCCAACAAGTGAAACCCAGCATTGCCCTTAATATTAACTACTAAATGCACTAAGTACATCTTTCCACAGAATGTAAGACAGTATTACCACATTTTTCCGTTGTTTTTACTTCTTATTTTTCAAAATTGATCCACCTAAAAAGTACAACATGGCATTGGCTTTAATGATAACTACTAAAGGCAGAAAGTGCATCTTTCCAAAGAAATTAGAAGACAATTTCCACTTTTTTCCGTAGTTTTTACTTCTTATTTTTCAAAATAGATCAACCCAACAAGTATGATCAAGCGTTACTCTTATCACGAACTATCATATGCAGAAACTGTATCTCTGCACAGAAATTAGAAGACCATTTCCAACTTTTTCTGTTGTTCTTACTACTTATGCTTAAAAATAGATCAACCCAACAAGTGAAACCCAGCATTGCCCTTAATATTAACTACTAAATGCACTAAGTACATCTTTCCACAGAATGTAAGACAGTATTACCACATTTTTCCGTTGTTTTTACTTCTTATTTTTCAAAATTGATCCACCTAAAAAGTACAACATGGCATTGGCTTTAATGATAACTACTAAAGGCAGAAAGTGCATCTTTCCAAAGAAATTAGAAGACAATTTCCACTTTTTTCCGTAGTTTTTACTTCTTATTTTTCAAAATAGATCAACCCAACAAGTATGATCAAGCGTTACTCTTATCACGAACTATCATATGCAGAAACTGTATCTCTGCACAGAAATTAGAAGACCATTTCCAATTTTTTCTGTTGTTCTTACTACTTATGCTTAAAAATAGATCAACCCAACAAGTGAAACCCAGCATTGCCCTTAATATTAACTACTAAATGCACTAAGTACATCTTTCCACAGAATGTAAGACAGTATTACCACATTTTTCCGTTGTTTTTACTTCTTATTTTTCAAAATTGATCCACCTAAAAAGTACAACATGGCATTGGCTTTAATGATAACTACTAAAGGCAGAAAGTGCATCTTTCCAAAGAAATTAGAAGACAATTTCCACTTTTTTCCGTAGTTTTTACTTCTTATTTTTCAAAATAGATCAACCCAACAAGTATGATCAAGCGTTACTCTTATCACGAACTATCATATGCAGAAACTGTATCTCTGCACAGAAATTAGAAGACCATTTCCAACTTTTTCTGTTGTTCTTACTACTTATGCTTAAAAATAGATCAACCCAACAAGTGAAACCCAGCATTGCCCTTAATATTAACTACTAAATGCACTAAGTACATCTTTCCACAGAATGTAAGACAGTATTACCACATTTTTCCGTTGTTTTTACTTCTTATTTTTCAAAATTGATCCACCTAAAAAGTACAACATGGCATTGGCTTTAATGATAACTACTAAAGGCAGAAAGTGCATCTTTCCAAAGAAATTAGAAGACAATTTCCACTTTTTTCCGTAGTTTTTACTTCTTATTTTTCAAAATAGATCAACCCAACAAGTACGATCAAGCGTTACTCTTATCACGAACTATCATATGCAGAAACTGTATCTCTGCACAGAAATTAGAAGACCATTTCCAATTTTTTCTGTTGTTCTTACTACTTATGCTTAAAAATAGATCAACCCAACAAGTGAAACCCAGCATTGCCCTTAATATTAACTACTAAATGCACTAAGTACATCTTTCCACAGAATGTAAGACAGTATTACCACATTTTTCCGTTGTTTTTACTTCTTATTTTTCAAAATTGATCCACCTAAAAAGTACAACAAGGCATTGGCTTTAATGATAACTACTAAAGGCAGAAAGTGCATCTTTCCAAAGAAATTAGAAGACAATTTCCACTTTTTTCCGTAGTTTTTACTTCTTATTTTTCAAAATAGATCAACCCAACAAGTATGATCAAGCGTTACTCTTATCACGAACTATCATATGCAGAAACTGTATCTCTGCACAGAAATTAGAAGACCATTTCCAACTTTTTCTGTTGTTCTTACTACTTATGCTTAAAAATAGATCAACCCAACAAGTGAAACCCAGCATTGCCCTTAATATTAACTACTAAATGCACTAAGTACATCTTTCCACAGAATGTAAGACAGTATTACCACATTTTTCCGTTGTTTTTACTTCTTATTTTTCAAAATTGATCCACCTAAAAAGTACAACATGGCATTGGCTTTAATGATAACTACTAAAGGCAGAAAGTGCATCTTTCCAAAGAAATTAGAAGACAATTTCCACTTTTTTCCGTAGTTTTTACTTCTTATTTTTCAAAATAGATCAACCCAACAAGTACGATCAAGCGTTACTCTTATCACGAACTATCATATGCAGAAACTGTATCTCTGCACAGAAATTAGAAGACCATTTCCAATTTTTTCTGTTGTTCTTACTACTTATGCTTAAAAATAGATCAACCCAACAAGTGAAACCCAGCATTGCCCTTAATATTAACTACTAAATGCACTAAGTACATCTTTCCACAGAATGTAAGACAGTATTACCACATTTTTCCGTTGTTTTTACTTCTTATTTTTCAAAATTGATCCACCTAAAAAGTACAACATGGCATTGGCTTTAATGATAACTACTAAAGGCAGAAAGTGCATCTTTCCAAAGAAATTAGAAGACAATTTCCACTTTTTTCCGTAGTTTTTACTTCTTATTTTTCAAAATAGATCAACCCAACAA
The DNA here is from genome assembly GCF_049639745.1 of Rhodnius prolixus. NCBI lineage: Eukaryota > Metazoa > Arthropoda > Insecta > Hemiptera > Reduviidae > Rhodnius > Rhodnius prolixus. Next base: position 2,035,313 of record NW_027411583.1, on the reverse strand, counting down.
GTACGATCAAGCGTTACTCTTATCACGAACTATCATATGCAGAAACTGTATCTCTGCACAGAAATTAGAAGACCATTTCCAATTTTTTCTGTTGTTCTTACTACTTATGCTTAAAAATAGATCAACCCAACAAGTGAAACCCAGCATTGCCCTTAATATTAACTACTAAATGCACTAAGTACATCTTTCCACAGAATGTAAGACAGTATTACCACATTTTTCCGTTGTTTTTACTTCTTATTTTTCAAAATTGATCCACCTAAAAAGTACAACATGGCATTGGCTTTAATGATAACTACTAAAGGCAGAAAGTGCATCTTTCCAAAGAAATTAGAAGACAATTTCCACTTTTTTCCGTAGTTTTTACTTCTTATTTTTCAAAATAGATCAACCCAACAAGTATGATCAAGCGTTACTCTTATCACGAACTATCATATGCAGAAACTGTATCTCTGCACAGAAATTAGAAGACCATTTCCAATTTTTTCTGTTGTTCTTACTACTTATGCTTAAAAATAGATCAACCCAACAAGTGAAACCCAGCATTGCCCTTAATATTAACTACTAAATGCACTAAGTACATCTTTCCACAGAATGTAAAACAGTATTACCACATTTTTCCGTTGTTTTTACTTCTTATTTTTCAAAATTGATCCACCTAAAAAGTACAACATGGCATTGGCTTTGATGATAACTACTAAAGGCAGAAAGTGCATCTTTCCAAAGAAATTAGAAGACAATTTCCACTTTTTTCCGTAGTTTTTACTTCTTATTTTTCAAAATAGATCAACCCAACAAGTAAAACTCCGCATTGCCCTTAATATTGACTATGAAATGCGTAATGTTCATCTTTCCAAAAAAATTAGAAGACAATTTCCACTTTATTCCGTGGTTTTTACTTCTTATTTTTCAAAATAGAACAACCCAACAAGTAAAACTCCGCATTGCCATTAATATTGACAATGAAATGCATAATGTTCATCTTTCCAAAGAAATTAGAAGACAATTTCCACTTTATTCCGTGGTTTTTACTTCTTATTTTTCAAAATAGATCAACCCAACAAGTACAACTCCGCATTGCGCTTAATATTGAATATGAAATGCATAATTTTCATCTTTCCAAAGAAATTAAAAGATAATTTCCACTTTTTTCCGTAGTTTTTACTTCTTATTCTTTAAAATAGGTCCACCGAACAAGTACAATCCAGCATTGCCCTGAATATTGACTATGAAATGCATAAAGTGAATCTTTTCACAGAAATTAGAAAACAATTTCCACTTTTTTCCGTAGTTTTTACTTCTTATTCTTTAAAATAGATCAACCCAACAAGTACAATCCAGCATTGCCCTGAATATTGACTATGAAATGCATAAAGTGAATCTTTTCACAGAAATTAGAAAACAATTTCCACTTTTTCCCGTGGTTTTTACTTCTTATTATTAAATAGATCAACCCATCAAGTACGATCAAGCGTTACTCTTATCACGAACTATCATATGCAAAAACTGCATCTTTGCACAAGAATTAGAAGACCATTTCCAATTTTTTCCGGTGTTTTACCACCTAAGGTTAAAAATAGATCAACCCAACAAGTTAAACCCAGCATTGCCCTTAATATTAACTACTAAATGCAGAATATGCATCATTCCAAAGAAATTAGGAGACCATTTCAGGTTTTTTCCGTTGTATTTACTTCTTATTCTTCAAATTAGATCGACCCAACAAATACGATCCAGCGTTCCTCTTATCACTAAATACTAAATGCAGAAACTGTATCTCTGCACAGAAATTAGAAGACCATTTCCAACTTTTTCTGTTGTTCTTACTACTTATGCTTAAAAATAGATCAACCCAACAAGTGAAACCCAGCATTGCCCTTAATATTAACTACTAAATGCAGTAAGTACATTTTTCCGTTGTTTTTACTTCTTATTCTTTAAAATAGGTCCACCCAACTAGTACAACTCCGCATTGCCCTTAATATTATCCATCTAATACAGAAAGTGCATCTGTCCTCAACTATTCACGGAATTGGAGAAAGCATATCCACTTTTTTCCGTTGTTCTTAATTCTTATGCTTCTAATATAGATCGGCCTATCAAGTACAACCGTGCATCGCCCTTAATATTATGTACTAAATGCAGAAAGTGCATCTTTCCTCATTACATCCGCTTTTTTCATTGGTTTTGGCTTCTTATTCATCAAAACATGTCGACCCAATGTGTACAACCCAGCATCGCCCCTGAAATTAACTACTAAAGCCAGATAGTGCATCTTTCTTCTGAAATTAGAAGACAATTTCCACTTTTCTCCATTGTTTTTACTTCTTATACTTCAAAATTAATAGAGCAGACTATTTCCACTTTCTTCTGTTTATTTTTACTGCAATTCATCTACAAAGATCGACCCAACATGTACAACCCAATATTGCTTTTAAAATTATGCATGTAATGCAGAAAGTGCATCTTTCCACAGAAATGAGGAGGAATTTATGAGAGTATTTCCACATTTATGCATTGTTTTTACTTCTTATTCTTCAAATTAGATCAACCCAACAAGTACGACCTGGCACAGCCCCTAATATTAACTTCAAAATGCAGAAAGTGCATCTTAGCACAGAAATTAGAAGCCCATTTCCATTTTTCTCTGTAGCTTTTACTTATTATTTTTCAAAACAGATTAACCAAAGAAGTACAACCCAGCATTGCTCTTAAAACGAACTACCAAATGCAGAAAGTGCATCTTAGCACAGAAAATAGAAGACAATTTCCACATTTTTCCGTTGTTTTTACTTTCGATTCTTCTAAATAAATCAACCCAACAAGTATGATCCAGCATTGATCTTATCACGAACTACCAAATGCAGTAAGTGCATCTTTCCAAAAAATTTAAGACAGTATTACCACATTTTTCCGTGGTTTTTACTTCTTATTCTTCAAAATAGATGGACCCAACAAGTACGACCTGGCACAGCCCCTAATATTAACTTCAAAATGCAGAAAGTGCATCTTAGAACAGAAATTAGAAGCCCATTTCCATTTTTCTCTGTAGTTTTTACTTCTTATTTTTCAAAATTAATCCACCTAAAAAGTACAACATTGCATTGCCTTTAATGATAACTACTAAAGGCCGAAAGTGCATCTTTGCACAGAAAATAGAAGACAATTTCCACATTTTTCCGTGGTTTTTACTTCTTATTCTTCAAAATAGATCGACCCAACAAGTACGATCCAGCGTTCCTCTTATCACGAACTACCAAATGCAGAAAGTGCATCTTTGCACAGAAAAAAGAAGACAATTTCCACATTTTTCCCAGGTTTTTACATCTTAATCTTCAAAATAGGTCGACCAAACAAGTGAAACCCAGCATTGCCCTTAGTATTAACTACTAAAAGCAGAAAGTGAATCTTTCCAAAGAAAATAGAAGACAATTTCCACATTTTTCCGTGGTTTTTACTTCTTAATCTTCAAAATAGGTCGACCCAACAAGTGAAACCCAGCATTGCCCTTAGTATTAACTACTAAAAGCAGAAAGTGAATCTTTCCAAAGAAAATAGAAGACAATTTCCACATTTTTCTGTGGTTTTTACTTCTTAATCTTCAAAATAGGTCGACCCAACAAGTGAAACCCAGCATTGCCCTTAGCATTAACTACTAAATCCAGTAATTGCATCTTTCCACAAAATTTAAGACAGTATTACCACAATTTTCAGTTGTTTTTACTCCTTATTCTATAAATCAGATTAACCCAAGAAGTACAACCCATCATTGCTCTTAACACGAACTACCAAATGTAGAAATTGCATCTTCCCAAACAATTTAAGACAGTATTACCACAATTTTCAGTTGTCTTTACTTCTTATTTTTCAAAATACATGGACCCAACAAGTGAAACCCAGCCATGCCCTTAGTATTAACTACTAAAAGCAGAAAGTGCATCTTTCCACAGAAATTAGAAGACAATATCCCCTATTTTCCGTTGTTTTTACTCCTTATTCTACAAATCAGATTAACTTAAGAAGTGCAACCCATCATTCCTCTTAACACGAACTACAAAATGCAGAAAGTGCATCTTTCCAATGAATTTAAGACAGTATTACCACATTTTTCAGTTTTTACTACTTATTTTTCAAAATACATGGACCCAACCAATACAACCTGGTATTGCCCTTAATATTAACTACAAAATGTAGAAAATGGATCTTTCCACAGAAATTAGAAGACAATATCCATTTTTTTTTTAGTTGTTTTTACTCCTTATTCTACAAATCAGATTAACCTAAGAAGGGCAACCCATCATTGCTCTTAACACGAACTACCAAATGCAGAACCTGCATCTTTGCACAGAAATTATAATCCAATTTCCATTTTTCTACGTAGTTTTTACTTCTTATTTTTCAAATTACATGGACCCAACCAGTACAACCCGGTATTGCCCTTAATATTAACTACAGAAAGTGCATCTTTTCTCAGAAGTTAGAAGACAATTTCCACATTTTTCCGTGGTTTTTACTTCTGATTCTACAAATCAGATTAACCCAACAAGTTCGATCCGGCGTTGCACTTATCACGAACTACCAACTGCAGAAACTGCATCTTTGCACAGAAATTAGAAGTCTATTTCCATTTCTTTCCGTTGTTTTTACTACTTATGCTTAAAAATAAATCAACCCAACAAGTACGACCTGGCACAGCCCTTGATATTAACTTCAAAATGCAGAAACTGCATCTTAGTACAGAAATTAGAAGCCCATTTCCATTTTTCTCTGTAGCTTTTACTTATTATTTTTCAAAACAGATTAACCAAAGAAGTACAACCCAGCATTGCTCTTAAAACGAACTACCAAATGCAGAAAGTGCATCTTAGCACAAAAAAGTAGAAGACAATTTCCACATTTTTCCGTTATTTTTACTTCTTATTCTTCAAAATAGATCGACCCAACAAGTACGATCCAGCGTTGCTCTTACTATGAACTACCAAATGCAGAAACTGCATCTTTGCACACTAATTAGAAGCCAATTTCCATTTTTCTACGTAGTTTTTACTTCTTATTTTTCAAAACAGATTAACCAATGAAGTGCAACCCAGCATTGCTCTTACTATGAACTACCAAATGCAGAAAGTGCATCTTAGCACAAAAAAGTAGAAGACAATTTCCACATTTTTCCGTTATTTTTACTTCTTATTCTTCAAAATAGATCGACCCAACAAGTACGATCCAGCGTTGCTCTTACTATGAACTACCAAATGCAGAAACTGCATCTTTGCACACTAATTAGAAGCCAATTTCCATTTTTCTACGTAGTTTTTACTTCTTATTTTTCAAAACAGATTAACCAATGAAGTGCAACCCAGCATTGCTCTTACTATGAACTACCAAATGCAGAAACTGCATCTTTGCACACAAATTAGAAGCCAATTTCCATTTTTCTACGTAGTTTTAACTTCTTATTTTTCAAAACAGATTAACCAATGAAGTGCAACCCAGCATTGCTCTTACTATGAACTACCAAATGCAGAAACTGCATCTTTGCACACAAATTAGAAGCCAATTTCCATTTTTCTACGTAGTTTTTACTTCTTATTTTTCAAAACAGATTAACCAATGAAGTGCAACCCAGCATTGCTCTTACTATGAACTACCAAATGCAGAAACTGCATCTTTGCACACTAATTAGAAGCCAATTTCCATTTTTCTACGTAGTTTTTACTTCTTATTTTTCAAAACAGATTAACCAATGAAGTGCAACCCAGCATTGCTCTTACTATGAACTACCAAATGCAGAAACTGCATCTTTGCACACAAATTAGAAGCCAATTTCCATTTTTCTACGTAGTTTTAACTTCTTATTTTTCAAAACAGATTAACCAAAGAAGTACAACCCAGCATTGCTCTTACTATGAACTACCAAATGCAGAAACTTCATCTTTGCACACAAATTAGAAGCCAATTTCCATTTTTCTACGTAGTTTTTACTTCTTATTTTTCAAAACAGATTAACCAAAGAAGTACAACCCAGCATTCCTCTTAACACGAACTACCAAATGCAGAAAGTGCATCTTAGCACAGAAAATAGAAGACAATTTTCACATTTTTCCGTTGTTTTTACTTCTTATTCTTCAAAATAGATCGACCCAACAAGTACGATCCAGCGTTGCTCTTACTATGAACTACCAAATGCAGAAACTGCATCTTTGCACACTAATTAGAAGCTAATTTCCATTTTTCTACGTAGTTTTTACTTCTTATTTTTCAAAACAGATTAACCAAAGAAGTGCAACCCAGCATTGTTCTTAACACGAACTACCAAATGCAGAAAGTAAACCTTTGCACCGAAAATAGAGACAATTACTACATTCTTCCATGGTTTTAACTTCTTATTCTTCAAAATAGATCTGGGTAACCAGTACAACCAGCATTTCCCTTAATATTTACTACAAAATGCAGAAACTGCCTCTTTCCACAGAAATTAGTAGACAATATCCACATTTATCCGTTGTTTTTTACTCCTCTTTCTACAAAACAGATCGACCCAACAAGTACGATCCAGCGTTGCTCTTATCACTAAATACTAATTGCAGAATATGCATCATTCCAAAGTAATTAGAAGACAATATCCACTTTTTTTCCGTGGTTTTTACTTCTTATTCTTCAAAATAGATCGACCTAACAAGTACGATCAAGCGTTACTCTTATCACGAACTTCCAATTTTTTCCGGTGTTTTACCACCTGACCATAAAAATACATCAACCCTACAAGTTAAACCCAGCATTGCCCTTAATATTAACTACTAAATGCAGAATATGCATCATTCCAATGAAATTAGAAGACAATATCCACTTTTTTCCGTTGTTTTTACTCCTTATTCTATAAATCAGATTAACCCAAGAAGTACAACCCATCATTGCTCTTAACACGAACAAACAAATGCAGAAAGTGCATCTTTGCACAGAAAATAGAAGACAATTTCCACATTTTTCCGTGGTTTTTACTTCTTATTTTTCAAAATAGATCCACCTAAAAAGTACAACCCGGCATTGCCCTTTATATTAAATACTAAAGGCAGAAAGTGCATCTTCCCACAGAAATTAGAAGACAATATCCACTTTTTTCCGTTCTTTTTACTCCTTATTCTACAAATAAGATTAACCCATGAAGTATAACCCAGCATTGCTCTTAACACGAATTACCAAATGCAGAAAGTGCATTTTTGCACAGAAAATAGAAGACAATTTCCACATTTTTCTGTGGTTTTTACTTCTTATTCTTCAAAATAGATCGACCCAACAAGTAAAACCCAGTATTGCCATTAATATTAACTAGTAAAAAAAGAAACGGAAGAATTCTAGAGAAATTAGGACATTTTTTCCCATTTTTCAATGGTTTTTGCTTCTTACTTCTTAAAATAGATCTATTTAACAAGTACAGTGTAGCACTAGCCTTAGTATTAACTTTCAAATGCAGTAACAGAATCATCCTGGAGAATTTGCGTCATTATTTCCAGTTTTTCAATGGGACTTACTTCTTACTCTACAAAAAAGGTCAACCTAACATGTACAACCCAGCATCGCCATTAATATTAACTACTAAATGCAGAAAGTGCATCTTTCCAAAGAAATTAGAAGACTATTTCCACTTTATTCCGTTGTTTTTACTTCTTATTCTTCAATATAGATCCACCTAAAATGTACAACATGGCATTGCCTTTAATGATAACTACTAAAGGCAAAAAGTGCATCTTTCCACAGAAATTAGGAGACAATATCCACATTTATCCGTTGTTTTTTCTTCTTATTTTTCAAAATAGATCCACCTAAAAAGTACAACCCGGCATTGCCTTTAATGATAACTACTATCGTAAAGGCAGAAAGTGCATCTTTCTTCAGAAATTAGAAGACATCCACATTTATCCGTTGTTTTTTACTCCTCCTTCTACAAAACAGATCGACCCAACAAGTACGATCCAGCGTTGCTCTTATCACTAAATACAAAATGCAGAAAGTGCATCTTTTCACAGAAATTTGAAGACAATATCCACTTTTTTCCGTTGTTTTTCTATTTATTCTTCAAAATAGATCGACTCAACAAGTACAACGAAGCCTTGCTCTTAACACAAAATAGCAAATGCAGAAAGTGATTCTCTGCAGAGAAATTAGAAGATCATTTCCATTTTTTTCCGTTGTTTTAATTCCTATGGTTCAAAATAGATAAGCCGAACAAGTACAACCCTGCGTTGCTCTTAACACGAACTACCAAAGTCAGAAAGTGCATCTTTCCACAGAATTAAGAAGGCTATTTCCACTTTTTTCCGTTGTTTTTACTTCTTATTCTTCAAAATAGATCCACCTAAAATGTACAACCCGGATTACCCTTAATATTAACTATTAAAATTCTAGAGAAATTAGAACATTATTTCTCATTTTTCAATGGTTATTGCTTAATGTTTTTCAAGATAGATCACCCATCAAGTATGAACCATCATTGCCCTTAATATTATCCATCAAATGCTTTAACTGCCACTTTGCTCCGAAATTAGGAGACAATTTTCCCTTTTTTTCAGTTGTCTTTACTTCTTATGCTTCAAAATAGATCAACCCAACCGGTACAACCCAGCATTGCTCTTACCACGAACTACCAAATACAAAAAGTGAATCTTTCCACAGAAATTAGGAGAGTATTTCCACTCTTTTTTGTAGTTTTTACTTCCAATTCTTCATAGTAGATCGACCCATTAAGTAAAACCCAGGATTGCCCTTAATATTATCCATCTAATGCAGAAGTTGCATCTTTCACAGAAATGAGCAGACTATTTCCACATTTTTCTGTTTTTACATCTTATTCTTTAAAATAGATCTATCCAAAATGTACAACGTGGCATTGCCATTAATATTATCCATCAAATGCAGAATGTGCATCTTTGCATAGAAATTAGGAGACTATTTCCTCTTTTTCTAGTGGTTTTTGCTTCTTATACTTCAAAATAGATCGACCCAACATGTACATTTTTGCATTGTAGAATCTGCTACCATCAGTGGACTTTGATGATAATTTCACCTTTTGTCATTGGTTTGGTCTCTTTCTCAAATTATATCGACTCGAAATATACAATCCAGTGCAAACAGAATTATTACCTATTAGACTATAAACAGTATGAAGCTAGTATCGCTTTTTCTAATGGTTTATAATTCTTGTTCTTTAAAATGGGTAGATCGTCAGTTACAGCGTAACATTGCCCTTAATATTAACAATCAAATGCATGAACAGTAGCACTCTAGTGAAATTAGGACATTATTTCCACTTTTTTTAATGTTTTTTTTCTTACTTTTTTAAAATAGATCGTCCCAAGAAGTACAATTTAGTATTGGATTCATTGTGTTTCCAATGTAAAACTGAAGATTTTTTTTTTTTTTAATGAGTAAGACAGTTTGGACTTAGGTTAATTTAGCTTTGGAATAGATGTGATTAGTTCGAGCAAACAAGCGGAAGGAAACCATTATTGGGAAAACGTCGATAAGCAACAAATGGTAGCTCTTTAGGAGAGCCTTTTCTTGAACGCCTGTCAATTAGATGGTAGAGGGTATCGTTACTCGTTTCCATTCTGAGAGCGCAGTAGGGATGTTGAAGTCAATTAGTACATAGCAGACCTTACTTAACTGGAAATAGTTCTAGTAAAGATTCTCTTACAAAAATACACTCCCGAGTTGTTACCCTTTTAGACAATTAATTTATCTGTTTGTATTTGCATGATTTAGACTCTGGATGGTTACACAATAACCAACTGGCAATATTTTCTTAAGCGCTTAAAATAATTCATTTCACGGAAATTCTTTGGAGTATTTGTAAGTCTAAGATTATTAAGGACTTTATTTTGTTTTTTTTTTTGTGACCCTTCCCCCTTATTGGCTCAAAATCAAACCATTCAAAATACTTTTCCTATCAAGAATTTCTAAGAAATCTCCGAACCTTGGTCCTGGAGAATATATACGAGTATTCTCCTCCTGTACCTGTGATAACTTTCCAGATGTCTAAATGTACTTGATATCGCAGTCAGTTCCTCCATCTGTTTAGGGAAGTATTGGGATATTGAAAGATTACTCAATAGAGCCCATACTTTTTCTAGATTAGTTCATGCCGTTCATGTTCACGATTTATCGTATGAGTCTGGACGTAAATTCACAGCTGCTACCAAATTAACTCACGCTTGCCTCATTCTATAATTAAATAATTTTTATTCTTTTTTAAGGGAAACCCTTACACCCTTTATGCACATTCAAAAAGATAACAAAGTAAAATAAACATCAGAACTTGAAATAATAATTTTTTGTTTCTAGTCAGATTCCTTAAAAATTCCAAATTACTGCTCCACACTTCTGAAGAACGTTTATCTAAGGAATCAGGCGCTTAAGAAGTTTCTAATCTTAGGAACAAATGGTACTACAAAGAAGTAAAGGTAAACCGAAAATTATTTCTCAAAATAATTTCTTAGATCGTTGCCGTAAAAAGAACCCTTTTCTGAATTTAAAGTCAATACCACCACTGTAAAAAAAAGAAGTAACTAATACATTTTCTCTAATTGAAATTTAAAAAATCAGAATAATTGCCAAACATGGAGTTTTGGAACAGAAAATAAAATAAACCTAAACAAATAATTGAACTCTACTTTTATAAACAATAGAATGGTAAATGAAATTATAATTTGGTGGATTAATATTACAATAGTTTATCATTTTTATTTTGTTTCATTTATTCATTCGTTTATTTATATTTTTAATTTACAATAAACCAACTTACAAAATGGTAACTTCATTAGATTGTGAGGAAGTTTTTTTTATTTTACATGGCAAAGTTACATTTTCCATTTGAAATAATGCAGAATCATTGTTATCTATGTCATGATAATATTGTGAAATTGTTCTCTTATTATTTCATACACTTATATTATACTTCGAAGCAGCATGCTTGGATAAACTTTCCCTCTTTAGAGTCACTTTTGAGGGGAGAGGTAATCACGTAGACTAATTTCCATTTATATAAATAAAATCACTTTTTCTGACCTGCAGGAAACTAAGAACTGATATTTTCGGTGAGCTCTTAAAGTTGGAAATCACAAGTGCTTTCCACAAGAACTAGTAGTAGTTGTAGTGATAGTAGTGGTAAGTGAAAGTGAAAAATGGCGTGAATACTTGATGTATTCAAACAGAGATGCTAAGTTAAGAAAGTGGCAGTGGAAAAAGCTTTTATTGTAGGAAGGGGGAGCCTATTTTGGCTACTTTAGTGCAAAGTTTCAAGAAAAGAGGTGTTCCCCAATGATGCTTGTTAAAGCCATGCCTAACTTTATCCTGGTGTGGTACAGTGACTGGTGTGGTTACCTGGAAGAGTGGCGGCCCCAGAAATAGGGAGACAGACGGAAGAGAACTTACCGAGGATATAACTAGTGCGAACAACCGACGAGTTGAGTACGCAAAACTTTCCTAACAACCCCAGCTTGGTAAATTCCAGTAATGTTGAAAATATTTTTGTTTTAAACTACTTATCCCAGGTTGTTTAGCTAATGGTAGTAAAAAGGGAGCGTTGCCATTTTGAGGCTAGAAATTGTTGGCATCTTGCCCTTCTATAAACTTTCTACCCTCTTCTTTTCACTGGAGTAACTGAACATGCGCTTACCTCACGTCAGTTTATAACAATGGTTATTGTTCATAGTTTTCGGTAAATGTTGAAAACTTGGTTCATGTTATCCATTAAACAAAATAGAAAATTATTTATACAGTTATAACGACAATTAGCCTCATGAATTTTCGATTAGTTGGATTAATCTTAGAGATGAGTTTGGATAGTAAATGGGTTTCTGAGAGCTCTTCTTGAGGTGTTTATAAGTTTGCTTCAATGTTCTTCTAAACATTTCTCTTCTGATAATAACATCTAGACACAATTTTAAAACATCCTTCTTACTTTGAACATTGAAATTTTTGCTCATTGGGATATCTTGGAATGAGATACTAAATATCTCCCACTTTTGATGAGATAAGTTATTGGTAAGTTGCTTTCCTCACTTTCATAAGTTCACCATGTTGTTAGTTGGGGCCGTCAGAATATATTTCGTTTTGTAAGTATATAATATATATAAACATTAAAAACATGAGAACATGAATAATGATGTAGTACTCTTCTTTTGACACACAATCTACTATAGAAGGTTTTAAGTTTAAAAGGAATGAATGAAGTGCTTCAGGAATTGCGTGCCCAGGTGCTGCTGAGTAGATCGCACCCAGCCACAAGAGAGGTCTTCCTTAATTTGTTAGGGCAGTTTTCTAATCCTACCAACCCTTCTTCGCCACCTCATAACTTCCTTTAGAGCACGCAGCAGTATCTCCTTTAGACCAGCACCTTCCCATCTTCTTCTTACTTGAACATATTACCTCTTTCTTATTTACTCTCTCAGGTTTATGATAGCAAAAACATATGCTGTACGCTATAAGGTGGAAATCAGCTACTCCCTGCAGGTCCAAGTTCCTTTTTATCACTTTTACAACTGGGATTATGACACGAAGAGGTAGCAGGAACATTATTATAAAGTTTCAGTTTTACTTGAAGAAAGATGAATTCACAATATTTCTTTAAAAATGTTCAGCTTTACCCTGCAGATCAATTATTCAATTATGGAGGTGACAAAAATAGCTGCCATTTCAAAACATCATTATCTTGAGAGCTCCACGCATATTGTCAGCAGAGTTGGGCAAAATGTATGTGAAACTGTCTCCAGAGTGCACTAGTACCCATAGTTACTTTCCTCACTTTTTTGTGAGAAATTAAAAGTCTAATACCCATTAAAATTAAGATACTTTTGAATTATAATTTCAATTAAACCTACATAAAACAATTCAATAGATTCAAAATGCCATTAAATTATTGGCACTATTAAGACTACATTTACTTCCTAACCCATCAATTTTGGCAATTATTATTTAATGTTCCTTCATTATTATAATCGTCATCTTTCAACACCAGACGAATGTCGCTTAAATAAAAAAAGTTGATGAGATGAGGTTCTTAGTGAATGATGGCAATGGATTTATATGAAAGTGACAGCAAGTTATTGAAAAATCATCAAGTATTTTGCTGGTTTTTATCGTCACAGCTGTCTTGACGCACTTTTATTGATTAGATTTCAAATATTACTGTGCTTTCATTTAAATTAAAATAGTAGCGACTGTTTTTGTTTTTATTCTTGTAATTAATATTTTTTCATATATATATACTAACTTCTTTTTTACTTTATTTTATTGCTTTTCTAATCTCAACGCTTTCTACAATTTTCATTTTCTTTCATTTTATCTTTCATGATTTCAAGCCTAGCTTTTGTGCTGTAGCTTAAGACAAACGCTCTTTATCTGTTCGCCGTTCTTCTAATTCAGGCCTTCCTACATTCAGAAGTGTTCACTTCTTGGACAAAAGCTTGTTGGTGGCTCCTGGTAGGGTAGACAGCCTATTGTCTTGTACCGCCTTCAACACCAATCTTAGCACTCACTCAATCTCTCCCTCTATTGCAGAAACCCACTTCATGGTCCGGGCAGTGTTGAACACACTATCAAGTGCTTTACTACAACCACACCATGGTAAAAACAATGCCTACATCTTCGAGTATTTGTGACTTCAATGGTTAAACTACTTCAGTTTAGATGGCAACTTGCAAAACTTTGCCACAAATGGTGATCATAGTGGAGAAGTATGTATTGATTTACAGCTCCAATGTTCCCTACCATTATTGTAGCTTACACACAAGGCACCATAATTAATTATTGATTTGCTAGTTCCATTAATGGTATTGCCAAATTGAAATGCTGTTAACTGTGTATTGCGACGGGCTTTACAGAATTCGGAAAACAATAACAAATCCTTTTTAGAGTTTCGTTCTTTGCTTGTCTAACCGAATCACAACTAAAATTAACAAAGACCTTAGACTGGAACACTGTTATCTAATCACCAAGAGTCACGAGCAAGAGTTTTCACTGCTCCATCCTTAAAGAAAACCAAACGTTGTTCTAAGAGTGGTCAGAAACCTTGGACCTTCTGGCAGAAGAAAAACCTGCGATTTTACCATCATTATCCTCCTTTTTTTCCAACGAAAATCTTCTCCAAGAAACTAAGTTAAACAAAATACAAATTACGACTTTCGTACTTTCGGAAAAAATGTAAAAAGTTATTAAATTAAAGAAAATTAATTAAAATTATTCAATAATCTGGCATCATCAGTTATTGCATAATATAGAAGTGATGGGATTCTTGAAGTTAGTAAAGAAGTTGATAGAACTTTACCTAACTTTCTCAACTATTGAGTTGAATTACGTCCTTTTCACTAGCCTTTAGTTACTTCATCAGAGAGTTGGTAATAAGTAATAGGCTATGATGTCTTTCACTTTTCAAGTGTAATTAGTCTCATCATCAAACTTAGGTCTTTAATTTTGCAGAGCTGGTCTTACTAAGCTAATGTTTGACGATAACTGTTAGTTAATTATTGATGCATAAAACTTCAAACTTCAATGTGGAAGCATTCTTAGTTTTAAATAAGAATAAAGCCACTGTAGATCTTGAATACATCAATCTGCCTTGCAGCTTTTCTAAAATAAAGGGTTGTTACGTGGGGATATGTAATTATTCGCTTAGTCAACTGTTTTACTTTTGATTTTTATTCACAATAAATGTTATAATTGTTATTTATTCTGAATTTGTTTAACTGCAAATCACAACCTGAAATGCACTATTTAAAAACCTACTCTAAGAAGTGTTACTGGAAAAAACCATCTAGTTTCAAACACAAAAGATTCCATTCTTTTGTAGCAATTTACTTTTGCCAAGCTACTAAAATTTTTTTTTGATCAACAGGTCATTCTCTGAAGTATCTTTCTTGGAATAATGTTTCCGTTTAATTGTTCTTCCTCCTTAAATAACTTTTAATTTTACTTATATTGATATGAATCAGAACGCAATTATACAGTTTTTGAATATTGATTATAACACTTCTCATCTCTTCAAATTTCTAATCTAAATTACTGTCAAAAAATTTACACCTCTTAGAATAAATTAACATAAGGGCTTGAAACTTGTGCAGCTTAATCACTGAAACCTAAGTAACAAGTTATGGCAATTGGAAGTAATAAAATTAGAAAAATTTAAGTAGAAAATTATGTTACTAAGGTCATATTCGTAAACAAACAGATAATCTTTTTGTAAGTGCTTTATTCAACAAAATGTTTGTCTCGAATTTTATGAGAATTAAAGTAATGAAATCCGCTCATCAGAAGACAGCGGCGTTACCCGTAGTTAAGCGACTTTGAAAGAAAAAAAAGTTGTCCATACGCATGAAGCAGGAAACACGAATTCTTTGGACCGTAACCAACGCTCCTGGGCTTTGAGTTTAAGAATCCTGGTCATAGGAAGTAGGTGCAATGCAGCAATAGTTCCTTTGATCCGAAAAAGATTCTAAACCTGAACCCTTTTATGGCATCGAAAAATGCCTTGTTATTGCTGTCAATAAAGTGTGGGTTCTTTATGGGTGGCGGGAACCGAAGAACAGAGGTAAGCATACAAGTTTATCGACAGCTACTCGCCCCAACTTTCTGCGGCATTGCTCCGGCAAAGATGGGTGACTGTTGGGTTGATTGTTGGCCTCTTCACTGGCTGTTATAGACTGAGAATACACATGAGGCTGTCAGAGATACGTTTGGGTAGGTTCTGTCTACAAGAAGATAAAACGACACTGGAATCTTCCTGGCGTCTTGCGCAGAAAACAAAGTTTAAACACGACTTAACACTCTTGAGGATTAACAAGTGGGGAGTATAACAAACACGGCCCTTGTAATAGAGCTAGAAATCTCAAGAGACTCGACATTCACCCCAGACGTTGGTCGCAGGCGTCCCAGACTAGAAACCAGTCTCTGCTACCTCTTCTTGAACAACACCCACAGGGTAGGACTTAGACAATGAGCCGTCGGAGTTAAACATTTCCGAAAAAAAAAGATAAAAAAAAAGCTTACTTGAAGAAGGGTTTTTACATTCATTTGGCAATGCACCTATTTAAACTTAACACAAGTTGAACTTAATCTTCAAATCTGTCTAGTTTTTTAATAATTACTATCAAACACTATCATTATCAATCGTTAAACCAACTATTCTCACAAAAGGTAATGAATGAAAGACGTGCTAGAAGAGAAATGACTCGCTGTCACTTGCACAAGATCAGATCTTTCTGTCTTTCTTTCATTGCCCCTCATCCACTCTTCTGCTTTTGTCTTAGTTTCAACGCTAAAATTAAATGCCAGAGACAGTTCTAATTATCTTTGTTGATAAGGGACAAACAAGTTTTATCTGGGCATCCCAACGTCCTTAAGCAACATTTTACCTCACTTGTCACCAACACATCCAAACATGTTTAACGTGATTAAACTGACCCAGTTTTTTTCTCTCTCTTTGTTTCATTATCTCTCTTGATTAAACTGACTGGTATCTTTGTTCAGGTTCTAGATGAACCGTGGTTTAATCTAGAATTAAACAAATATTCTCTGATTGCTCCGCTTAATTATACGAGTCCAAAAAGTTCATAACTCAAATAATGTATTTATACCTTTGAAATATTTATTTATTTTACGTTTGATTGACAAATTTTTGATAACAATACAATATAAAAAACAATACTGTTTGTTTGTAGAATAGAAAAATAATAGATAAAAATAGAAGTTTATCAGTAAAATATTGTTTAGACTAAAACCATTTTTCTGTAAATAATTAAACGTTTACTACAAATATTTGCAGAATACTTTGCTACGGAATGCATTTTTATTAAAAAAATTTATTATCATTTATACATATTTATTAATATTAATATTTTTATATTTTATATTGTTAGTTACAGAAACCTCCATTAGAGTTCTCTACCTACTGGGAAACATTGATAACCTTCCCTTTTTTTCCATAGTATTATTAAGATAATCAATTGTTTATATTAGTGTTTCTACAAACTGCCGCTAGAGGTCTCTACATACTGGAAAGCATAGAAATAACCTCCCTCCACCGAAGTAATTCAAAGCTATCTGTGCTGAAATGGTATAATTACATATTTGGGTTAGAATTGGAGAGTAGTAAACGTTGTAGATTTAATTTTGTGTTTCTAGTATTAAATTAACTCTCATCTCTTTCTGTCTTTGGTACAAATTATTAAAGCGTCAGAAATTTAAATTAGTATTGAAACAAAAAATGTTTCTTAAATCAAAACTCCAAGCAACGGATCGAATTGCGAGGTCATAGTATGCAATTGTATTTAAATTTTACCGCATTTCTTGCTGTCTACATGGATAAATTGCGATGAAATAAGAATGTTAACATGTTAGGATTTGATGGTAGAAATTTATAAGGTACATTGTTTAGTTCATTTCATAGCATTATAACTATAACTTTTCTTTTTTATCAGAAAATTATTGTTATAACTTCAATTTTTTTTACTAACGCTGTTACACTAGCAATGAAGTAAATACTACAAATTTTATATATATAAAATTTCCCTCCAGAATAATTAATCAAGTTTGTATGTCACAAACAGGGAAATCTCTGTGCTACAGAGTACTCAATATTCAATAATATCGAACATTGGGATGTGATGTGGCGGGTGAATGCTGTAGTTGGTGTGTGAAGCATTCATTCGAAATAACAACCATTAGTCAGCTTTAGTACTTAATCATTCTTGATGAATCACTTACCATCAATCCTGTCAATGAGCTCTGATTAGTATTCTTGTGTGAATATGTTGTGGCTATGAGTTTGGCGACCACACATTCACAATTCAATTCTAATAAACCATCTATTTTACATTTTGTTAAAATACCGTTCCAAATAAAATTGTATTGAATAAGGTGCCAAATTTAACACTATTTTATATTTATTATTGATAGACTTTTTCATTTTTATTTTTTTATTTATTTAAGACGAATCTACTGCCACTCCAAGTCAAATGAAATTTAGGACTGATTTTCTGTCGTATGCCTGAGTATTCTCAATTTGGACTTGCAGTATTCATGTCAGTGCCGTCGAAGTGGAATGATAAGTAGCTTATATCCAAACAGTAAGTAGTTTTAACAAACTTAATAAGTGATGTAAATCCAGGGATGGATTTACATCAAAAGCCAACTCTACACTAGCGTTTTGCATAATTTATCCATTCTATACCTATACTTATTCGCCTGCAATTTACCTGTTAATAAGTAGGCAACCTTAGCAGTAGCCTAATAATGTGATATTTCCAGATAAAGCATTATTTTCAAACTCTAAATTTTAGCAACCAATTAAACCATCCTCTGCAGAATGTGCATGTCTTGTTTGAACCTGTCCTTTATATCCTTTTAAGAAGAGTATAATATTTTGCTTAAATTCGCGTTTGAAGAAGCTCAACAAGAAATGAATTTTTTTTCCGCTTTCTAGAAAATAGAGCAAAATAATTTCCGTAATGTTCTAGCTTGAGTTGTAGTTTAAGAAAATAATGAAAGTGATCAGGTCAAATTTAAGGGCCGAGACTGCATCCTTCTAAAACTAAAGTCACTTTTCTTTTTTATTTTTGAGCGTTATTGGGTTGCTAATCCCTCGTCCTACGATCACAGAATTAGATTTAAATATCTGGGCCCATATTTTATAGTTTATTTTCAGAATGACACCTAAGTATTGGGCTAGCCTTTTATGTTTCAAGATATTTATGGTTTTGTCCCGGCTAAATTAATCGGATAGTGCTTTTTTTAAAATTTTCATTGGATGCTACCGATTATTTCTTTCTGTCCCCTAACGCAAATTAGTCAAACTCTCGAACTCCATTAATAATACGTTATTTTCTTTATTAAAATCTATAAAACTCCATTTAAAAGGTATAAATTAAATCAGAGTTGTAAGTTTTAATGATCACAGTCGACATCTGTAGTCAAGTTTTGAAATTAAGTTTACTGTCTCCACTATTCATAGAGTTCTCTGCAAACCAACTCTCACTAAAATATTTTTTTACTTATAGCGATAGATTTTCTATTTTAATAAATTAAACTAAACAATTAAGAATTAGAGAGAAATATTATTGCGAACACAGTTTTGAAAATTTGCCAACAAAGAATTCTTTTGCAGTCTAAGTCTTCCTCCTAAGTAATTAGTCTTGTGCATGAATTTAATGATG
The DNA here is from genome assembly GCF_049639745.1 of Rhodnius prolixus. NCBI lineage: Eukaryota > Metazoa > Arthropoda > Insecta > Hemiptera > Reduviidae > Rhodnius > Rhodnius prolixus. The sequence goes on along the minus strand of NW_027411583.1, from coordinate 2,016,114 downwards.
CATTAATGTTTTTGCTTTTAAAATAATTTTTGTATTTAGAAAATATCTAGTAATACATTTATACATTTCGACTATATTTGAATAATTTACGTAATTGTTAAAATTAATTTTGTTTAATACTTAATCAAAATAATATAAGCATCTCAGAAAATTGTGCCACCAAAAAATTGTTTTACTATTCTAAAAAATGAGGGTAACTTATCTAAAACTTTATATAATATTAACAGTTTTTAAGATAATTTATTATTCTTTTTGTTCTATAAGGTGGATTTTAGTTTTTATTTGCTACTTGAAATCTCTTATACCTTTTTCTGCTGCCTAAATACCTTTCTCCATTTATTTTATTTCTTTGGAAACAATTAACTACAATTTCACTATTTTTCTTGGGTTTTTATTGTTATATCTTTTGTTGCACTTGAGCATTTGTTTCGATTTTGTTTAATTTAAGAGTACTGTTTTTTTGGAGATTTGTGTTTATTTATTAATATATCTCTATATTATGTGATATTCCTATCCATGTACAATTGGTTGGTTAAAACTCTCTTTTTAGAGCTTCATTTTTGTAGTCTACTTCAAAACGAGTTGTTTTAATTATGTTAACCCAAGTTTTTATGAATTTAAATTCTGTCAAGAGGATTTTTGTATCATAACTTAGGTTTGGTTATGGCAGTTGTTGCACAATCCTTCATGTTGAGTTTTTCTTTTTTTACCTGATCACTATTGTTTCTCTCTCACTGTTTTTTAATTATTAATTCTGTTACATTACTCTTAAAACTTATTTTCTCCAAATATATGAAATAAGCAGTCTTCAGAAATGATATTTAAAACTTTGACCCTGTCAACATGTCACAACTTAATCCACGTTTAGAACAGTTGATATGCATATTTGCTCCAGTTAGTTCAAGTTATGTCACCACAGTATGACATATGACGCGACATGCTGCTGTGAGTAAACATGTAGAGCTCACCAAGCTGTAAGTAACACCCGCTTCTGAGAGTGATTGATGCTTGTCGCCTGGATATTCTGCTCGTCATGTTACTAGAGAGATTGGGAACTTCCCAGTAAAGCGATAATTCAAATTCTTAAGTATTATATTCGCTAGTAGCAATTGTCATTGTGATAAATGTTAAGTATTATAATTTATTTATTTGGCGCATCACTGCATAGTCAGTGCCCTTTATCTATTTATTTGTACTTCTCTCTTACTTTCCTTCATTGCATTTTCGATACAAGAGTTATTGTTAAAAATTAGACTGTCGATTAAAAACAAAATGCTAGTCAAAATGAGAGAACGTGTATGAACTTATCTCTTGTCTACAAAAAAAAAAAAAATAAATAATAGAAAAATTAATTTTTGCAGGATTTTGTTGATGCTTTATCATCAAACATTTACTTCAAAATACTAGTCAATTACATCAACTATTTTGGATTTAATGAACTGCAGCACATTAGATTAAAATGCAATTTCAAATTAGAAGTTTGAAGAGAATGCGTGCATTAGAACCATGGGAATTGTAGCAAGGTAATGTTAATGCTCTAACCAGATATAGTTTTTTTATTATTATTTAATGAGCTACAGCGATTTCTCTAAACACTCTAAAAGTTAGTTAGCGTATAAAGTGTAGTGCATCTTATGTTTCGACATTTTCGTGAAAACTGCACGAGCGATTTTCTGAATGAAAGCTAACTGTTTAGATATAAACTTGAACTATCTTACTAGCTTACTAATCGATATTTTTAGCCTAAACAATTTATCTGCATTTTTTCTTTTGTTATTTTACTTGAGTTAGGATTGATTATAAACTGCTGCTATAAGTTTTGAAAATGCAATGATCATGGAATGTGATTCAATTCTAATAAGAAAAGAAAATCGTGTTTTGCAATTGTCTATTTCATAAAATCTTTAGCATTGAATAAAATTTAGAGTATTAATTTTCAGATGAAAGAAATATTTTTTAAAAGAATCAATTTTTAGAATAGTACAAGCTCTATAATTCTTTCCAGCTCTGTTTAATTGAGTTTTCCCATTACTTTTAGAGAAAGAAGGTAGTCATTACGTCAAAAGGAGGCAAAAGTAATTAAATCCAATTAATAAGCTGTTGTTTTCAGAACTAATGGTTTTCATTCCAGTCTCTGGAAAGTGGAGCCATTTGTTTCTTATTCAGTAACTCGTGCCTTCTAAGGTTCAACTTCTTCTTTTTTTTCAAAGAAAGGCTTCCAAAATTTACGACATTAATTAGTGCTTTGGGAAGGAAGCAATTAAATGTTCTTAGCTATAAGCAGTTGTAGTTGTAGTCTTTTAGTAAATAAATATTGCCTAAAGGTGATAGATTGATTAAATTACAAATTACATAATCTTGGGCGCAGGTCTTCTTTAGAGTTAAAACAAATAAATGAAATGAATTGAATAATAACATTTAATAGAAAAGCATAACAAAAACATTAAAAAAAAAATAAAAGCAAAATAAATAAGATGTGCTGACTTGATGCAACAAGAAGGAAATAAGAGTATAGATATTTAACTTTGCAAGAGAGGACTCTTGAAATTTTTTACCAATATTTGTATGATGTTTTTAATGTTTTCAATATATTAATATTATATTAATTAAATTAATAATTTTAATTTTTTCAGAAAGAGGAACCTTTGATGAAAGAAACTATAGTCAGCCCATTATTTCCATATAGAACATTGAGTAAATCTGATGCTGATAATTTCACACTTTCAAAATACCTTAGTTTGATTTCCATCAGCTCACATTAAGCATATGAATCGTACTTTGAGAGGTAAGCAAACACATTTGGTGAATAATTCGATTAGCATTCAAATTGTTGTGATCAATCAAAATAAAATTAAACCCAGAAAGCTCGGGCATTTAGAGCATTCAATAATTTCAACTTTTAAGTCATAAAATTCTTCTTAAACCTACGACCGGATGCATCTAAAGTTCCACATTAAGTATCAATATTTTCTAAATTATTCCTAAATTCCAATTTTTTAAATTTGAATTTTATTTATTCCTTCCACCCCCAACCAATATTTTTCGTCAAGATAGCAAATACCTCCAATTTGGGAAGTCTGAAAACCGCCTCATTAAACGCACTAATTCTATTTGAGTTTGATGAATTTCAATAAAGTATAGAGGATTAATTATTGAAACTTTAATGAGAAATGTGTAGTCAGATTTTATTTCCTTTCAGCTCCGTCAAGGAAACTAAAACCAAGTCAGTCTTTTCCCTCTCAGAAGTCTGGGTACTTTCTCTACATTCTTCTCTTAAGTCCTCCTTGTACTGGGGATGATGTACTAGTTAAATATTTGGGTCGATAAGGCTGGGAATTTCTAAGGTGTGATAAAAAAAAACAACCTCTTTTTAATCTGATCTTTTTTTTAATTCAAATTGGTTTGAAATTTGTGTTCCATCAACCAAATCAACGCATTACCATATATCTTAGTGGAAACCTTTAAGTAGAAACCAAATTCTCTACTCGAATTCGATGTAACATACTCTGGAAAAGGTTGAAAATGTGAAATCCGTTATTATTAAAGAGCGTTTTTGATGGATAGCTCAATGTTAAACTGTTTCTCAATAGCTTTTCTTTTATAATTTATTTTTCAAGAATGATTGATTACAAGAAGGATAAGTTCTTTAAAATGGTACAAAAAATTTAAATAAAGGTGTCAGAAATTTATGACATTTATTAAAGCTTTGTTTAAGAAAAAATTAATTATTCTGAGTTCTAATTAATTTCAATAATGTGAGTATATTAATAACTAAAATTTGATACAAAAATCCCTAGCAGAGTTTTATTATGTCATATAAAATCAGGCGTAATAGTTTTGTTGAGAGTTCGTTTCATTCTTTCGTTTTCAAATAATTTGTAGTCGGTAAAAAAAAAAGTTAATTTATTTTAAAAGCAAGTCTAGATATTATGATCAGCAAGAAATTTAACATCTGTCGGACCCACGTTAATAAATAATAATATCCCTAAAAATGGTCGGAAAAGTTATAAAAAAAAAATTAAAAACTTCAGTTTTCACTGGTAATTCTGTGAAGTTCTTTTAGGTAAAGCAGAGTTAAAGTGCAAAGTTACTTACATCTCCTTCTAGTAATGGAAAAGTTGCAGACTAAAACCTCCCGCCAGTTCTATTTTGAACTTTGCAAAGTTTTAAAACGGAATTACAAAAATCGTTAGCAGAAAATTTATAGATAGATTTTTAGAATTTTTGCTTTATCTTTTTTCTAAAGAAAAGCCAATAAATAATTTTTCTAATTTCAGCTAATTTTACTTTTGTTGTAGATAAAAAAAAATGTATATTTTTTATCAACCTACTAAAGAAGAAAGGGAAATAACTGAATCGCATTACTCTACGTGAAAAAAAAACTTATTAACTACAAATTCAAATGCAAATGTCGTTGAGTGGTATTAAGAGGGTGTGTTCGTTCAATCGTAAAAGACCATCAAGGTTGGTTAGGCACTCAGAAGTGGACCGCTTTCAAATCTAAATGCAGATTAGGATCATCGTTAGATTTTCGATTTTTTTCTTCATTCAGATTGCAAGTTATTCAGTTTGTTCACATTTTAACTTTTATTTGAATATACAAAACAAATAAGTCGAAGTTTTTAAACGTAATTGCGGTTAGAAATATTTATAAAATTATCTTTTGCTTTATTATCATTATTTTATTAGATTCACGTCAACATCTGAGGTCATTGGCACCCGGAGCGTTTAGTCCCGGTTCATGAAATTACTGTTCCAGACTCGTACGTTTTACAATGTAGTGGTTTCCCATAACTCAAAATCATAGTTTTGAGCCCACGCCATGAATTCTGCAATGTTGGGATTCTTGTGGTTCGAGATTTTGTGCTATTTTTTTTTTTTCTCAAAGTCAACTGCCCAGAAGTGAACTAAATTTGTTAAGTACTATGAATTACTTGAGCTCTAGAGGACTACAATGGAAACTAGTGTAGGTTAAAATGTTTTGTGGTTACAGTTGCGGAGCTAGCTTGATAGTTGTTAGCTAAGATAGTTGGAAAGTGTGGTCGAGCCTAGCGAAGAGCCATAATGCAGTCAACACAGGTCCTGTGTTAGACCCAAGCTGGTCGTTAGTAACCTCCATCCCCTTAGCCAGGAGTGCGTCAGGTGCGCACCACTTTCTCTTCGCTTGGTTTACCTCCCTCCGATACCAACAGCTCTATCTCTCTCACTACTGAAACCGTTCTCACTTCACTATATCCCTGGCTCTGTACTGCAAACTCTCTAATTATTTCTCAGTCTTCAGGGACACGTATTTCACTTCCTCCTTACTTTATCGCGCAGCACAACCCTATCATGTTTCACTGCAAGCAGAAACTTTTGTTTAATACCCTTGTTTTTGTAAAGAAATAATAACAATCACAATGTTAACATTCATATTATTATTACAAAGTAATTAATCGCCGGTTTTTTTTAATCTACCGGGGCTTAATTTCCCATTATCTAATTACGTTTCGTGCAGGGGGACGAAAGATCACTCAGTTTGCAATAATCTAACAAAGGGGCGCTCCAAAACATTTCTTTAAGGGGTTTGGTTTGAAGAAAATGCATTACTTTTTCGTTTTAAAACAATCCTTTCATTTAGGATACTTCTTCTTCAATGAGATTAACCTTGAGAAAATTTGTGTAAACTAAAATAAGAATGGTATTTTTAAACTATTAAATAAACGTTACTAATAGACAGTAATTCATAATTTCTTTAAGCTTATGACTTACTGACACCTTCAGAAGGGGGTCGGCAAGTACGGCACTAAGAATCTATGGCGGTAAGCCCAGAAACACTAGCTGCAGTATTTGCGACAGAGCTATTTGCAATTCATTTGTGCTGCCGAGATTAGGACAGAAAGATAACCGATTACAGAGTTGTAATTTATTTTTTGACATTCAGGAGACTGTATAGGCTTCCTACGAATTCATTTAAATGAGTGTAAAGCTGTACATTGTTGTTGAGCATTGTTGCAGATTGTCTGGGTGCCCGGGCGTTCTTAGCAAAGTTTAATGAGATGTTAACCTCCTCTAAGGGCTCCTCAAAGAACCTGAATACATAGTAGATTACAATGCGGCAATAGTGCAGCTGAAAAAGCGTAGGTGCGTAAAAAGTTAATAAAAGTAGTGGGTATTATTCTAATGCCAGAGGCGGCAGTTTGAGAAATAAATTTGGCTTAGCAAACTTATGCTTTATTCTGTATTAATTTTCTAGAAAATTAATGTAAACGAAACATTGTTTCAGTACTTATGTTTACCTCATATTTTCAAGCTCATATTTCTCCAAAATTTAACATTATATTACCTCCTAATATGAACAAATGTTACCACATTAATTATTCGTTAAACTTTTCCTTTGCTTTTATAAAATTCAGTAGAGTGAAAAACACCTTGGAATAAGAGAATTAAATTTTCAGAAATTATACGCTTAGAGCATGCTTCATTGAATCTGGGCTTAACTGTTTCAACATTTCAATGAAACGATTTTAAGAAAACTTTCACTCTTATCGAAATAAAACGACTGAGTGAACTAATAAAGATCTTTTAAGTTCAAGTTGAAACTTTGTAGCAGTTTTAATATTCCAATAAAGTCAATAACTTAGTTCTCAGTTATTTTAATTAAAAGGAGATTAATTATTTTTTTTAATTCACTTAAGATGTTAATTTGATTGAACATGCAAAACGTCAAAAACATCATTCAAAATAAATATTTATTTTATAACGACGTTGAACCTCGCTCAAGGAAAATATGGAATTGACATCTTATCATCTGATTTCTAATAAAAATACTTTTTCGAGTTAAGCAATAGTGGGTTAAGAGAAAATTCTTTTAAGATTTATTTATATCAGCAATCCCTTGAATTGACTTTTTTTTTTAGCTGTAGGTTTTATTTATCGTATTTATTTTATTTTTTGCAAAATTCATTATTATAAAATTGGTCCTTGGTATCTAAATTCGGGATCTCTCACCGTTCATTATCTTTTATATTGATATTGGTTTTTATATTGATATTGGATTTCCTGATATTTTCTTATTAATTTTTGGATCGGATGAGGAATTTCGCTGATTACATTTTAACGAGTTTGTCAAAGTTGAGAAACTAGATGTTAGATCACCGATAAAGTCCGCTTCTTTGTTCTCTCAGTACTTTATTAACTTTGTTCGTTTCCTTAAGACCTTGTTAGTCTATATACCGAATCAGTCTCAATGTGCTGAATACTTAAGTCTGCCTTATTATATCAGTAGAGTGAAAAAATTTTATTCGATGCATTTTTTTAAATGTGTATATTTTTTTTCTTTACTGACTAAACAGTCTTCTTAATCATATTTCAATGATAATTATCAGAGGAAAATAGTCTCCATAACTAAGTAAAGAAAACACTAGCGTCGTGTGGCATGTTGTTACAAATAAAACTGTAATTAAACAAATTATACCATTGTTTTGCATGTTAACCCATTCTAATTTATAAAATTACTTGGAAAAAGGTAATTTAACAAATTGGTAAATAACCCATCATTATTTTTTCAGCTACTGAGATCATTCGTGCCCGAAGCTTTTTCTCAGAGCATTGCCAGCCTTCAGTTTATGGTTCTCTGTTGCGGACAACACTGGCCATTTTCGGACAATGAGATGTAGTGAGGAATAGAATTGATAAATTCAATATAATTTACCGATGCGGATGTAAAGATTTCGACAAAATTTGTGGTTTTCTAACTCATATCAAAATTAATAAGGCCACATAACATTAAAAAACAAAAAGGTTTGAATATATTATATATAATTGTTAAAAGTTCAACTTAATTTTAGTTATTGGTGTTTTTTTCCCGTACGAACGTTATTGACAGTGGTGGCACCTTGTTATCCTAATATATTTTCTACATTTTGTAAGCATTAAGCTTTAAATTAAAAATTTAATGCTTAAAAGCGGTAGACTCTCAACGATCATTTTTGCATTCAAAAATGATTCGTTTTTAACGTCTTCAAAAAAAGCTTTTAAGAAATCTACGGTAATTCATTTTAATGGAAATATTTTTTTATCTAAAAGTTTATGAATTGATCAAAATTCCAATATATATTGAAAAATATCTATTTGACTTTGTAATGAACTCATCTTTGCACCAAGTAAAAACAAAATTGAAGTTTCTAACGGAAATAAGGAAAGATCAGGGTGAAGTAAGGTTCAAGAAGCGTGCAAAGGTAAAGAGGGGTGAAAAAGGTTGAACAAATATCTAGAAGAAAAATAAGAGTAAGAGGACTGAGAACGGAAGTTATATAGTTCGGTTAAGGGGTGGAAAAACACGGAGGCAGGCCCAATTTCCATTATTGCTATAAAATGTTATATGGCGTTTTCATTAAGGAAAACGATTGGAGCATTGCCGTCAGCAGTATTGCCTTTTGTAATTGCATTGCCTACAGGCAATCTGGTACCTCCAAAGCATTGTTATTATTATTGCGTCAAGAGTTTTTCCGCGTACAGAAATCACAATTTGTATTGAAACGCAACATTTATATATATATATTTTAAATATTTATACCAGCACTTTCATTAATTAAAATAAATATTTCTCACATATTTAAAGACATTTTATTCTGAAATCAGAGGTGTTACAACGAAGGCTATGTATATTATTTAAATATTTTTTCGACAAAGGCGTCTCTTATTAAACGCGACATTCACCATCTTTGGTTTCAGTAACCTTCCATAAACTGAGAAGCTACCTGAAAAGAAAGGAGCTACTGCGAGCATCATTACTTCTTAAAAAATAATATCCTTTCGTTTATCGGTGAAAAAATAAACAATAAAGCTAAAGATAATAACACGCATTTATTATATTTGACTTAATTAGATGGCTAAAATATACATTATGATCACTGCAGAAGTTACTCTTCCACTTGAAAGCCGTAACAATTAGGTGAGATTAACTTCTCTCGAAAGAAGAAAGTCACAACTAAAGCTAAGCAATGATAATAATAAGGCAATGCGGCTTCGCCAAGTTGAATTTCCTTGTTGAACAACTTGGAAAGATTCACTGCTAAGATAAATACCTCTCTTCCATCTTACTGTTTAATAAGTGGTTCCTTCTCTACTGTAAACTCTCTACATGCTACGTGCAACTTACTGGATATTTGTATGGTGAGAAACTTCATTGACTTATTACATAATGGTTTGAGTTATTAAATGAAATATAAACCTCTTAAATGTTATATTGACATTTAATTTTCAAGAAAACCTGGTTAATTTCGGTAATATGTGCATAATAATGACTAATATACACTTTATGTATACAAATATCGCTTAACTAAATATCTTAAAAAGATACTAAATGCTGTCATCAATGTTTCGTCTAATAATAAATATATCTACAGTAGATTGTTAGGGCTGGCCTTATCCAATTTATCTTCAGAGTTATTACAAACCCCATGACTTCGCTTTCTAAACATAATATTTCCAGCGTCACTTTTCCATCCCATTCTTATCTTTCTAAGAGGTTGATATATTATGTTAAAAGAAGGACCGAGCAAGGCGTATCCCATGAGATATGGTCCCTAATCGGGTCTAGTCATCCAACAAAACATAACTTCATGTTACATACATTTCATTCTGCTTGGTGTGTAGGTACCTTTTTCCTTGAGAATTTTCTTTCGAAGATCAGGATTGTCTTCTAATTCTTGTGGCACATATTTTGAGTTTGTTTCATATTAAAGAAGTCCATCTATCTCTTGATTTTTATTTTGGAAAAGTAAATAAAAATCAGAAAAATTCACCTTATTTTTTAAAATTACTTATTACATCTTGCTATTAATTTGTATTACATATTCATTTGGTTTACAAATCTCAAGCATAAATAATGAAAAAGTATTATTTATATTAAATATTAGAAGTATTAAAAGAATCTGCATCATTAATTTGTTAGTGCCTGGTTTCGATTAATTTGCCATTCATATAAGATTCATATTTCAAGAAACTTGGATTCAATTTTTTTAACCTAAGGTGAAGGTAAATTATAAAATTAACTACCCATTAAAAAAATAAAAATAGGAACTTCAGCTATAAAATAAAATTAGCAGGAGAATTTCCTCAGAATTCCGAAAACTACTGTTGAAAAATGTATGGTTTATGGAATCGATTATATGATACGGGTTTGATGTTGGAATCGTTTTTGACGCGGGAGTTTCATATGAATGTGATCTCTGCTTTACTAAGCAACAGGTTATCGTAATTTAATTTTTTTCTATATATTTTGTAAAACAAAGTTTGAATGATTATCTATTGTAAGCATCTAAGGTGAGAATTAATGTCTTAGTTATCAATTTATTGAACTGTGACAATTTTGATGCAGTTTTAACATTTCTTTTAAGGAATTGCTTAACTGTAATCTGTATAATTTTTACATGTAAAATTTGAGATAAGCATGTTAGCGTTTTTATAAAAATAGGGATTAACAGTAATTCATTATAATTCGTACTTGGAAAATATTTATTTGATATTGCATTCTACAACTTCTAATTTTTATTTAAAAACCCTTGGTAAAATCATAAACTAAGGGTCTTGACATTACACTCCTCTCATTTAGCAATCTTCTTCATTCAACTTCGTAGATAACTACAGTTTTAGACCTATCAATGAAGAACACATGTCCTAACGTAGTTTTAAGATAGTTATATAAACATAACAGTAATGTAAGAGATTATCCTTTCAATAGTGCTTACAAATGCAAATATAATCTTGAGATTATGTTTTTATTTTAGTGTAATGCAATGACCACCCTCTCAGGGCTCTTATCAGCAGAACTCGCTGCTACCTGCAATGCTTTGGGCTATTTTGACGGTGAAAAGTATCATTTGGAACCACATTGCAAAGGTAAAAAATATTACTCTTATATCTGCTATACAGATGTAGAAAAGTACTATTAATCATTTGCGCCTAAAAGTACTGAGTATTCATTTTCATGTCTGTATTGAAAATATTCAATAATTTGTAGCTTCTTGATTTTAATGTTTCAGAAACTATTAAAGATCTTATTCGATATTTAAGAAGAGATGAAGCTTCTTACGACATAAGGCGGTACCTTGGCAATGCAAAATTATTACAGACCGATCTTTTGCCAATTGCACAATGTCATCATAACGACAAAGAATTGTTTGATCTTGTTTTAAGGTAAATATTGAAAATCTGTAATATAAAAATGCATAATAATAACACTTTACTATAATTTATAAAATTTAAACATTTCGTTTAATTTCCAGGCTAGTAGTTAATTTAACAAATCCAGCATTACTCCTGTATAATGAAGTTGTACCTGATGACAAAAATGAACATAATATCTATTTAGAAATTGTTTCTCATTTACAAAATTATAAGGAAGCTTTCTGTAACCAAAAATTGTGGGTACCTATCACACAAAGACTTGGAAGTCTGCTTAATAAGGTTTCTTTTTTCGTCTTAAAAAGATTTTAATAAAAACAACAGATGTAATATCACATTTTTCCTTTTAAAGAGAAGTAAATTTGAAAATGTATTTATTATTTTGCTCAGAATTTCCTAGATCGAGATGAAGATGATAATCGTACCATTGAAAGGATTTTAATCCTAGTGCGAAATGTTCTACATGTTCCAACAAATGCTGTGAATGAATGGAGACCCGATAATGATGCTAGTGTTCATGATCAGGTATGGTTTTTGAAAGAAATCTCATTTTTATTTCGTCTCTAACAATATTAAATATACTCCAACGAGGATAAGTTTATTTTAAATGTAAAATTAATTTCAGGTTATATGGGCATTTCACCAGTCAGGGCTTTTAGACTTACTTCTCTACATTGCTAGCTCCACAAATGAATCAAATTTTTCTTTACATCTCTTAGAGGTGAGATTTAAATGAATTTATAAAGGAAACTTGAATATTTATTAGTTGGTTCCAAATTTGGTCTCATAAAATTTTATTTTAAAATATTTAAATAAATTTATTTTTAGTTTATTCATTTTCACATTGGCAACTGCATGTCAGTCTCTCCCAGTAGTAATAGATGTTTAGAAACAAAAGTTAACAAAAGAAACAGTTTCATATCATTCATTTTATTCGATGCAATAAGCACATTTTTCTTGATCAGTAACAAGTCAAGTAAAAAGTGTTGAACCATCCTCCTTCAGTTCTCTTCTTTATTGTAGTAATCCTTTTTAAAATTAGGTGGTTTACATAGGAGGAAAGTAAATCTAAGCAATTACAAAGTATGCAGTGGTAAATGTAGTGCAGTGCATTATGTTGTCTGTTCTCTATAGACTTTTAATATTTTCAGATAATATGTCTATTGGTGAGAGAACAACCACCTTCTCTTTTAGCAAAAACTGCATCTCAAAGAAGTGTTGAAGAAAAGAATAGAGATGATGAAGAATTATTAAAAATTAGACAAAGTGAATCATTAGCCAAGCAACAGAAAGTTAAAAAATTTTTAGGTACTAGGTAAGTAATAAAGAATTGTTTGGAATTTGTAAACATAGTTCTTTTACATGAGAGAAAGTTGTTTATTGAAGTTTGATTTCATTAATCACTTAATTTGATTTTATCTTCCCAGGCATTCTAACTTTGGTGGAACTTACGTTATGAAAAACATGAAATCTACAAGTGAAAGAGAACTAATTTATCACAAGCCAATTCGTGATGAAAGTGATATAACTCTCTTAGATAAAGACAAAGTATGTATTCATTATTTTTATTTTTGCCTCTACCTCTGCCATAAAAGTGTTGAACATGTAACAATTGCTTTTTAAGTACGAGATATTGCGACTCAAAGTTTGGGGATATGAATGTTTTATAAACTTGATCATCCTAAATCTAATTTAGTTTTGTATTCACAGTGTTCATATTTTTCTCAATTTTAGAAACAGTTTTTCTATAACTGTGTTATAGTACATAGAATTCCGTATGATAGGAATCGAGATTTAGCGTCTCAAAGTTTGGTTAATTTGAAAGATAAGTAAATTTTTACTTCCAATATTTTGTAAGTATTGCATCTACAATGTTCATATTTTTCCCAATTATAGAGATAGTATTTGTCTATAATTGTGCAAGAATGCATAGAATTTCCTATTCATAGAACTTTTGGGAATCGAGATATTGCTTTACCAAAAGTGTGAAATGGTACGGCCTTTTGAGAAGAAAGGAGGAGAAGGTATTCAAGAAAGCAATGGTGTGATGGTTTTAGAAGACAATGTGGCAAGAAATCTGTAATAAGGAAATTAGTTTTTACGATCTCTTCAAAAGATATAAGCGAATTATGCCGAAAAAATATGTACGAATTGTTTTATTCTTGGCCCTAGAATTTGGTGAAAATTTACATCTTAAAAGAAAAGAGTGTTTTTCGGGATGTTCCAAAAAATTGTATACACTACAATTTGGATGTATCCCAATAAATTGTTAATAAATATGTACTTTGAAAGTGTACAAAGTTTATACAAAGAGAATAGGAATCCTCTGTAACTGTGTAAAGTTATGGTGTCCTTAATCGTGGATATCAAAATAATTAAAGAAAAAAGGCAAATTATTTGTCTGTTTCTTTTTAATGTTATTTTGTTTATATATATATATATATATATATTTTTCAGAAAAAAACCAAAGTGCCAAAAAATCGTCAAGCTTTGAAATATTCGCTTGTAGAAAGGCGGTCTGCTTTGAGTATTCGACTTATACTGAAACAACTTTGTGTAGAAATATTGAATGCAGCTTACAATCCCCTTATGAAGTTTGTTAAGGTATTTGGAAATTGATCCTTATTACCTTTTATTCTAAAAGTTATAAAAAATAAATTCCTTATGATTTCTAAGATGTGAGACATTAGAGCTACGGTACAACAACTTATTTGTTTTTGTCTAGGAACTCTTAGTGAGGGGAAAAAGTCAAGATAATGATGAATCGTATTATTTCAGCGCTATTAAGTTTTTTATGGAATTTAATCGGAATTATAAGTTCCAAGTAAAGCTAGTCAGGTAAGATGTTATATAAAATAACTCTTTGAATTTATGAGTCTTTTCACATGAACTAATTTTTAGTTTTGAACTGTTCTATCCTCCTCATCTACAGAAATATAATTTGCTATCTACTCAGCAAAACTATAAAGCTAGCATTCCCTGTTGGACTTTTGACTTTAAAATTGAGGCCTCGTGGTTCAAAGTAAACACCTATATTATCCTTCTTCAGCTTTCTTCTCAACTATCATTTTATTAGATCACTGAAAGTGCGAATAACGGAATATCTCCAACACTCCTAATATAAAAGTATTTAATTTAACCAGATGAATTCTGGCCAGGCTTGGTTTTTGGTACATCTTGGAGCGCAGTACTCAGGTTTCGGTTGAGAAACTCACTTCTTTCTGTCGCATTTCACAGTGCGTTTCCTAAAGGCAGGAAATATTTGACATTAATTGCACCTTCTCTTTTCTTCCATTAACTTTATATAATATCATTTAAAGTAAATTTAGTAATGATTGGCACTTATTTAGAATTTCTTGTTTTTTTTGTTGATAAATGCAAACCTCTTGCTGTGGCAGTGATTACCTTGCGGACAGATTAGGCTCTTTTCCTCCAATTTCAATATGAAAGTTTAAAATAACCATCCTGCAAAATGGGTAAACAGATCCAATTAATTTCTAGTTGTTGACCATCACTCTCCTTAAAGAAGCTGGTAAATAGGTTTTTACAACAATTGATCCTTTAAAATCACAACTTTCTCTTAATATTTAGTTGGTAGCATCAAAAATAAATTGAATGATTAGTATTTAGAAATGAACCCTTGACAATTTGGGTTAGTAAACGACTATCCACTAGAACACTGTGCCTACTTCAGTACAGATTTTGTAACGAAAATTTAAACCTTAACACTACATCCCTACATACTCCAAAAACCCCTTGAAATAATTTTTTCCAGAAACTGTTTCAAATAAGTGTTGAAAGCTTGTAATTAAAAATAGCGTTCAGAATTTAATATAAATCATCTTTTTCTAATGAAATTTAGAAAACTAGTCAGTAAAGTGGTTCTAGATGCCAGATTTTCGTCAAATTTTGGAATTTCGGGAATGATTTTTAAGGGGACTTAATATTATTTGACTTAAAAAGGTGTACATTGTTCTGATATAACTGTTAAGAGGGATACAAAATAGTTGCTTCATGAGGAACCCTCCAAAATACCAATTTCCTTCTTATCTTTATATTCTAATTGAAAATAAAAGAGTTTTATCATATGATGTTACACTAATTACGTTAAACTTAAAATATTTGTAAGCAATTTAACGTTTCTCTCAAAACGTTTTTATGCAGTATTCTTAATTATTATTCTTTCAATTGTTTTAAGTGAAACAATGTCAGTAGAAACATTTCACTTTGTACAAAAGTATTTAGAAAATTGGTTTGAAATGATGGCAACTGATAAGAAAAGGATTCCATTATGGTCTTCCAGAATGCATATTGCGCTCAATGCATATAAAGTACGTTTTTTAAAATGTAAATTAATCATCATTCTTACAGTTTTTATTATGTGTATTAATAATATATTGGAAGTATTAAATTACGAAATTTCTAAAATATATGTATGTTTTTATTTTACCCCCACATTAGGAATTATTACAGAATTTAGCTGCAATGGACTCTAATGCAGATGCAGGAGTAAGAGAATCTTCTAAAGTAATTAAAAGTAACATATTTTATGTAATTGAATATAGAGAATTACTTTTGACGCTTACCAATACATATGAAAAAACTAAATATTCTAGGTTAGTAGGAAATTATTTTTTATTGTTTTAATCTGTTTTTTTCCTTTAAAAATTGAAATATAATAAATTTAAAAAACTTTCCAGGCAATATTTGAAAGACCTCATTGAAACTTTACATATTTTCTTGAAATTATTAAGTGCACTCACCAAACACAGAAAACTTGTTGTGCAAAAACAAGTGAAAAGAAAAAAATCTAAAACGAAAAACAGTACGTGCAATATTTATTTTATTATAATTAAATTTAATTTAATTGATGTGCGACAATATCTCGAAGATGTTTTTCTGGCCCTGGGCATCACTCACAGTGAACTGAAGAGGCTACTAGGAGACTTTTAAAAAAATATTATTATTAATAATAATTGCTCGTTAACCACCACACTGTACATCACCGGAAAATGAGCAATGTATAAGAAGCTCTTAGGGAGAGAAAATCTTTTTGAACCCGGTATCCTTCCGTGAGAATCCAGTACGCTAACCGCAGAGCTTATCTCTTTCGTGAAATATTATTATTATTTTAATTAAAGGCGCGCACACATCTGAGGTTATCCTGAGCTTTTTTCCGTGCACTGCCGATCTCCAGGCTTTGTTTTCTCGTCACAGACAACACTGTACATCACCGGACAATGATCAGCTGTAACAAGCTCCTAAAAAGTAAAACTTTACGAACGCGGAATCTCTGTGAGGGAATCCAATACGCTAATCCTATTTTAAGTTTTATTATTTGGTCAAATAATTTCTTTCTATTTTGTTTTACTTGTTTTTTTTATTGTTAGAAAAGTCAAAAAGTCGACTACCTGGAGATATAAATATAGAAGATTCTTGGAGAGATTTAAGTGAACGATTATCGACTTTACTAGTTTCTCCAGTTGAAGTAGACGTGATCCCATTTGATGCTGCTTCAGATATGACTATGGATGAACAAAAGTAAATGCTGATTTTTATTTAAGTAAATAACCTACTTCAATGACATATTCTAAGTTTTATCATAAGTACGATGCGTTTTTATTATTTCAGAAATCTTTTTATTTGTATCTATTTATTTCTGTTGTCACTTTGTTTATACCTTTTTCTAACTTTAAATTTATTTATGTGGCTTTAAATGTAATTTTATTATGCACTATTTCTTCATTATTTCTATTTCTTTTTTTTTTTAATTTAATTTTTGAATTTCATTAACCAAGAATGTGTTGATAGTAGTATGTTACCTATTAACGAATGTTACCAAATTTTATTCGTATTTTTGAATGAAGGTTTATTATTATTTATTTTTTCTGTCAACAGAGAAGAAGCTGTTAAAAAAATCAACACTTTTTTAAAGACCAACAAATTAGAAGAAGCTGTTGCTATGTTGAGAGCTTCCAGGTAATATTTATGCAATTAATTTTACCTAAAATGAAATTAAATAGATTAGTAGCCCCTAAATTTTGTGGTTTCTTGGCCTTGAATTTTATCGTAGCTGTTAATATAAGAAATTTAATTAAAATATGTTAGCCTAGCCTCCTCCGACTACGCTCTCTGATATGTGAGCGTAAAGGCTAAAAAAAAAAAAATCACATACATACATTTTTAAATTCAGGAATATTTTGATACGTTTTTGAATCTGTGTCTTTGCTAGTATGAAAAAAGTAATAGTACTGTCAGTTTAATCAGTAAGTTAATCACGCCATCTTCTTTGATGTTTCACAAGCCAGTACTGGTCAATTTAATTAAAGTTTTTCTGGTCAAATTAAAAGTTGATTGGTCAGAATCTATAAAATTTCAATGTAATCCTTCATTGACATGGATTGTTCGTCGTAAGAATGTGCCGAAAAAGAAGTCCACGAAGAAGCTGATTGTTTCCACTGAAGCCCATAATCCTATATAAAACGCATTAATCATCAGAAATCATTAATACAGCTTCGGCCTGACTTTTTAAGACAATACAACTTTCTGGTTTTTTTATTTGAGACCAGTTAGATAATTTGCAGCCCTTAGCAAGGGTTATGTATAAGCATAACAAGCAGGATTTACTATAGTTGCAATTAGCTTAATTTTTTAATTTTACTTTTACAGAGAAGTTTGGCCAGAAAATGACACATTTGGCTCATCAACTATTTCACCTGAAGAAGAATTAAGTTGGTTTAAAGAGGTTTTTCTAGCAGATCTACAAATAGGTAGGATTTCGTCCTTTTTTTTAAACATTGATGATTTTTTTTTCTTTACATTTATTTCCAATAATTTTTGAAAATAGTCCACACTTCATGCCTTATTTACACTTTAATTTTTATTTTTTTTGTTAAAAAACGCTGTTATCTAAAGAAAAAAAATTATATAAATGTTATGTACAATATTTTTTTTTTTTTCTTTGGCACTCTAGCATAGTATATACAATAATGTTAAATACCAATTTAAATAAAAGTAAAAAATTATTTCAACATTATTCTTTTATCACTTCAATATATATTTTTAAATCTAACATGAATCAAAAAGCCTATGTTATAGAACTTGTAACCACAATAATTATTGCAATTGACACCTATCATTGATTAATAGAGAACTTACAAAAGGGTATTATTCTATTGGTGTGGCAAACAAATTTGGATGATGTCTGTCGAAGTTAACGAAGGTAAACATTTTGGGATTTTATTTGGAAATCATTTCGGTAGAATCAGAGAGAGAGTGATGTGTAAGAGCAACTCGTAAGTAAAATTTTTACTTTTTTTTTAAACTTTCACGCTGTCAAATACGTTCAATCACTGTTCTTAAAATAAGCTTAATTAAGGTCGCTACTTTTAAAAAAAAATTGTTTGTATAGAACTACAAACTAATGTAAAAGAAATAAATACAATTAAAAACTATAAATTGTGAATTTATGCAGAATTAGTACTAAGTGAAGTTAAAGAGCCTTAATATGTAGACAAAAAACTGCCATGAATCTGTACTTTCTTGTAAATGATGTAATACATCCAAAATTGTTTGTCACATTAATTAAAAGGTAAAAACTTACGAGTTAATGTTTGAATTGTAATGGCAAGATTTGATTAACAAAAACAACAGAATATCAAATCTTTTTTTATTATTTTTATTCTCTCAAAAATGAGAATAGCTAATTTATTTTTAGTGTTTTGAGAGGGGGAGACAAATAACTGAAAAAGCTGGATCGGGAAATATTAAATCTACGTTTTACTACATTCCAAATATTATTTCAATTTGATCTTTTTTTTTCTAATTCCTCAACAGTGCCTTTGATCAATTACATTTTAAATTAATTTCTTTATCTTGCTTTATGATGTTAAAACTGTTGTTTCTTTCATAGTTTCAAGTTCTATAATATTTTTATAGTTAAAAATATTTAAAATGAGCTTCAGTATGATATATTATTGAATATATCGTACATAATACCAAAAAATTTAGGCATGATTGTCCTGCCAAAATGTACATAGAATAATACGAAAGTAGAACATTATTTCTACATTTTCTCTTTTTTTACTTTCAATTTTTTTGTAGTCTTAAATACATTTTTCTCTCGAAACAATCTTTATAGCAACAAGATGCTTGAACATTTACTTTTTTTAAACTTTAAAGTTAAAAACTTAAGTTTAAAATTTTATTAAGTACAAGTCGTATAAGAAGGAAGTTTTTAATTTTTATTTTTCTTAAGAAATGCAAACATGAAGATTAAATAGGGAAATAAAAGAAAAAGTAAAATAAATTATATTACTTGGAACTTCTTTTAAAAAATTAATTAATTAAAAGTTAAACATTTTGAAGATGGTAGAATATCCTACGTAGAATTGTTAATTGTAAAGTACTTTCTCGGCTTTATTTTTGTCCAAATAAATAAACTGGAACTTTTTTTGGACACTCAATCATAAATTCTTACTTAAATAATTAATAATCGAAAGAAAGATATAAGCATGTTTTTTTAATTTGTTCCTATTCAAGTAAGTGAGTATTACTTTGAGATAGTAGAGGTCACCAAAGTTCGCTGGATATATTTGAAATTTCTATGTCCATTTCACATCTTCTTTCATGATGTAGCCTTCGTTTTAATCTTGAATAATTTATAACAAAACATGTGGCTACTAAAGCAATTGGTAGTAATAATAAGACAAATAGACCAGGATGTGATGAAGGTGTATAAGCAGCAAATGCATCAACTTCACCGAGTGTTCCATCTTTATACCATATATCATTTGAGATAGCTCTAATATCTTCTGTACTTGACATTGTTGTTTCGTTAGAATAGTTAGAGATGGTTTCAAAATTCAAAAGATTTGCAACTTCAGGCATAATACTATTTTGAATTATTTTATTAGTAAAATTTATCGCTTCACTAAAATTGTCAACGTTTGTTACATTTAAATTGTTTTCGTTACTCGTAATGTTTTCTTTGACATTAACTTCTGTTGATGTTGGAATTTCTCTCAAACTGAAAATGCATTCCGACTTTTCAGTTATATCCATCCATGAAAATATTGAATATATAATGGTGCAATTTACTGTATTTCCATTTAGTATTAAATTTTGTATTCTTGGAAAATAATTTGGTAAATCATATCTCAGTTCAGATAAATTTGCATTGGCCAAGTTTAACGTGTCTAATTCTTTAAAAGTCTTTAAGGCAGCCGCATCGTTCATCAATCTTTTTGCTAATAATGGACTGTTTTCTAAATAGAGTTGTTGTAATTCATTTTTTTCTGGTACTGGAAAACACAAAGCTTGATTGCATTTGGTAACATTTATTAAATAACTTAAATCCAGAACCTTAAGATTTTGTGGTCCATTCAGTATGCTGGTAGAAACAACATGAATATTATTATGTGATAAGTTCAATTTTTGTAAGCCAAACATTTGTGAAAATGAACCTTCACTGATAATTGTTATATTATTTTGTGACAGATCTAATTGTTTCAGCTGACTTAGTCCCATAAAGTCCATGCTGGTTATTTGACTTATAAAGTTCTTTCTTAAATTTAAATGTTTTAAATTATTTGGTAATGTCACTGGCACAGAGTTCAATGAATTATTGTTTAAAATTATTGTAGTTAATAATTCCAATCTTCCTAGGGCATCATCCTCAATAGAACTTATGTTATTACTAGACATATCTAGACTGTTTAGTAAAGGATAACTGTCTAGATCTCCACACTGAACTTGTCTTATTTTATTGAATGACAGTATAAGATAACGTACTGATCTGGTTAAGCTAGATGGTATTTTCTTTTGATTTGTTCTTGAAGCATTTACAATTTTAAGGCGACGGGAAGCAAGTAATAATCCAAAATCTTGTGAAGATAAGTCTTGATTGTTTGAGATAATTAGTTGTATCAATCCAGTTAAATATTGGAACGTACTGGGAAAGACTGAACTTATTTTATTCATCGATATATCTAAATATTGGAGTTTATTTAATCCGCAAAAACATTTTTCCGAAACATAATGTATCAAATTATTTTTCAAATCTAATTTTAATAAATTTGGCAAATTGAAATTACTGTCATTCAATTCTTTTAAAAAATTTGAAGAAATATTTAATACTTCAATTGTGGGTATTGAATATGATAGATTACTTTGAATTGTACTTATTAAATTATTGCTCATATCCAATATTTTTAAATTTGGGAAATTCCCCAAACATAATTGGACAATACTGTTTTTAGTAATATCTAAATATACCAATGAAACAATAGTGAAATTACAAATATCTTCAATTTTATTTGAATTTAAATTTAATGTTAACAACTTGGTTGAGTTGAATTGACTATTTGTTAAATTATGCAGTAAATTGTGTGCAAGATCTAATTTAATTAATTGAGTAAAATTTCCCAAATATATTTTAATATTATTGTAGGATAAATTTAAATTTTGCACATTTTTCAATGTAGTTATGTTAAATATTGTTATATTGTTTTGTGAAAGATTTACATGTTTAACATTTGAAATATTTGTTAAATTTAACTTTAACAGTTGTGGAGTTTTGATTGTAATTTTGTGAAGTTTTGTAAAATTATTTTGATTTAAAAATACTGTAATATTTGGATGAAATTTTTCACAATTTATAGTAATATTTGGATAATAATTTACTTTCTTTACTATTAATGTTTGGCAATCAGTGGTGCATAGAGTACATTCTGGATGAACTTGCGATGCGGTTGTTAAGACGACCAGTAAGCCAATCCACCAGGTAGCCATTAGCACTGTTTTGAATTACATTTTCAGTACCTTTATAGAGTCCTTTTGCCTGCTTGTTTGATTGTAAACATTTTCTTGAATCGCCTTTAAAAAGAAAAATTGCGAATATAAATTCATTATAATAGATTTAAGTACAACCATTTTTTGTAATAATCATTATAAAAATTCAGACGATTGTACAAAAGCAAGCAAGTGAAATGAAAGTAAAAAGGTAAATTGAAGAAAGGGGTCTTATAGGTTTTTATTTATTTTCCAAAAATCCAGCTCCGTGAATCAGACATTCTTTTCTGATATTTTTTTAGAGTTAATTAAGTTAAACTATTGGTGCAGTCACAGAAATGTCTCTGAGGGATTTTACAACCTTCATGATATGCAATTAAGTTAAATCTTATTTTAAAATAAAACTTTAAACTAAGGATGTTAACTTTTCAGTAGATGATGTAAGAAACAGTTTTCTGTATTGTTTTGGTTGATAGGAAGAGAGATTCTCTAGTCCAATTAGACGTAAAAATGTAAGTGCACAATTTTATAAAGATTCAGCAAAAGCAGAGATTTCTGTGGAATTAACCACTTGTTTAAAGAAAGTACTTGCGGATTACCAGCTTTTCTTTAATGTATCTAACAGTTTTGTTATTTATTAATATTATTCTTTTTTTAAAAATTCCATGTTTGAGTGATTCGATTTGAATAGGAATAGACTTAAAAAAATAATATTTAATTAGAGAATAAATATCACATCAAAAAGAAAATTGTTCTCTAAATTTGTCCAGGGAGCTTGAAAAGGAAAATAAGGCTATGAAATTCGCTTCTGTTTTTACAGCAACATATTTATATTCCCTCTCAGCAGCTAGTTGCCAGTCGGACTAAGATATTTATATTTAGAAAGTAAATTCTGTTGTAATTTGTGTTAAGAGTTTTCCCAATGTTTTATAAAAAGAATGTCTAGGTTATAAAAAGTTAACTAGGTAGTAGGAAAAAAGAAAGAGGGTGTTTAGGGTGGACCTTTGATTAGTGGAGTTACAAATACCGTTTTCGTGATTTATTTCTTAATACAAATAACTAAAAACTGTTTGGACAGTTTTTATTAACTTAATTCTATTTATACTTATTTAAAGTACTACTGAGCTGGAAACGAAATTTTCTCTAGTCCTTCATTTTTGGTAAAAGAAAAAGTGTAATATACTTCTGCGAGTAAGAAAGAGGCAACTTCTTGAAAAATTCAAAAATGGTTAGGAGTGGTTTTTTTTGCTTACGACGTCCTTTCTAATCGAATATTAAAAAGATGTTTACATCGAGAATTACCAGAGGGTAGTATTGATTTTGAAGACCCACCTAAAACTTTTGACGTAGACTGTCCCTTTTCTCCTTTATATTGATTCCAACGGTTTAAATTCTCTTAATTTACTTTTATTTTTATGTTAATGTTTTAATTAGTTAATTAGTACTTTTAATGGCAAAAGAAAGAATTATAAGTTGTTTTTAAATTTAATTTGAATGTTTTATTGTTCATTTTAAAACATTTTTTTGTGCATTAATTGTATTTACAATTTTGTTATTTTAATTTATTTTGTCAGTCATTATGTTAGAAAATATTTTATATAATAATTTTTCAATAACTTGAAGACATATTTCAAAAACTTTGACTATGAAGTGTTTAGCGTATCTAGCTTATTTTTTAAGTACTTTTTACTATATTTCTATACTGCTATGTTGAAATAAAACACCTAACTTAGTCCTTCTGATATGATAATGTTTTTACTTACATCTTCAATGCACTGATGAAGCTTGTATTAATTATGTTTACATCTTCAGCTGATATCA
Source organism: Rhodnius prolixus (assembly GCF_049639745.1). Lineage (NCBI taxonomy): Eukaryota > Metazoa > Arthropoda > Insecta > Hemiptera > Reduviidae > Rhodnius > Rhodnius prolixus. The sequence continues at coordinate 1,992,333 of NW_027411583.1, read as the reverse complement.
AGATTCTCTCATATCACTTGTCCAAAAATAAATTCTTAATTATTAGCGAAGTAAAAAACCGAAAAAAAAACTGCGTATTTCAGAGGAACGTTAAGATGAGGTTGGTTTGGATACTGGAAGCTGGGGAGCTGCGATTCTCTTACACACTCGGGGCATGTGCAGACCTTGCTATCATCTACTTTCAAGTACACTCCGCATCTTTTATATGAAATTTTCTATTCTCTTTCTTTTTTTATTTTTATAATTATTTTCTCTTGTCTGTCTGAATGTATATGTATATATTCTTCTTATATTTATTTAACGTTTTTGTAAACGTTTTTTATCACCTAAGATTTCTTTTTTATTTTGTGTTGTTTTTAATTTACTCTAATTTTACGGAGGGTAGACTAAATTTTTCTTTCATAAAATCTTGTATTATGGACATGTAATACTTTTTGAATTGATTTTTTTAATAATAATTTTAGGCGATCCTCAACAAAATCAAAATTTACAGTTTCTATTTAGCAAAAACAAAAGGTTTTGAGTTAAAAAAAAAAAAAAAGCAAATGTTTTGTTGGAAATCAGAAAATGGGTTAACTCGAAGGAAAGTATAAATATTATGGTAAATTTTATGAAAGTGTTGACATAATTATTACTTTATTTAGAGTAAATTAGACTCGAATAAAATAATTTTTTTTAAATCAGTGAAATTCAAATTGTAAACAAGGCAAGATGAGAATCTGTGAAAGTAGAAAAAGCGTTTGAAAGTTTCTACCCTCAATTAAATGAAAACGATATTTTAAAATGCAATCATGTCAGTAATAAGGACAATAGATCTGTTTTTCGATCCGATTGACTTTTTGCCACTTTTATCCGTGTACTCATCTTCATTCTATATTTTATTTGTATTAATATAATCTTTTCTTTTTATTTTTCAGATCCTGATATCCTCGTAAATGCAGAAGAGGATAATGAAGAAGATGGTAACTTAACTTTATCAATTGGTTCTTGAATTGTTTTCTTTACAAGAAAAAAAAAAAAAAAAAAGAATGCGTTATGCTACACTATTAAGCTGCAACAACTACATTGTGTTACTATGTACTTAGTCATAAAGAGTTCCTTAAATAATTAAACTGAAAGATTATCATCAATCCGAAAGATAATTTAAAAATCGCAAGTGAATCTAAGGCAATGGAGTCTACCAGGGCGGTCGCTTGTCGGCCCTTGTCAAAAAATAAAAATACTAATCAGCCGAGGAATGGTGTCCGGAAACCTAAACCACAATCTTCGTATGTAAAAATTATTTACTTCACGAAAATCTCGAGAAATTATGGTATTACACATTTCTAATAATAGTAGTAATTTCATTATTTTACGTTAGCTTTTTATTGATGAACTATTTCGCGTAATCTCTTAATTTTAGAATCAATGAAACAGAGTAAAAATTTAGAATTTAATTCATTAGTTTTGGAAGTTGATAGAAGAAGAGAATAAGCGATGTTTTCAACATTGACACTTTTTCCAGCTCTTTCTGTGAAATTGTCAAAATTGTTTTTTATTTTTTATACCTTTTATCAACACTTACATTGTCTAGTAGGACAGTTTTAACATCTCATTTAATGCATTTATCATATTTTTCCTTTATTGGACTGCGAAATACGTTAACCTTTATTTGTTATATTTCTTTCCTTGTTTTCAAGCTATTTATCTCATTTGTATTCAAATGTTTAAGAATACTTACATTTTAACCAATCAACATTTTTTTCAGCAGAAGAAGATGAAGAAGAAAATGTGAACTACCGAGAATACGCTGAGCAAAATTTTGATATAATGGACTTAATTAAGAGGTATTCTATTTATTTAAAAGGTAGAATTCAATAATTCTATTCTATTTAAAAAAAAAAAAAAAAATCAATTTCAGTTTTAAGTTCAAAAATTGTTAATGATGATGATAATTTGTCATGATTTAAGAGGATAATTTTCATTAATGCATAATTATACAATAGTTAGTATAAAACTCGAATTTAATTAATTGTCAGTATCTATACTTTTTGTTTTTATAGATTTGCATCACCAAAAGTAATAGCAATCTGTACTTCCTTATTGCAAACTTTTGATACAAATACCGATTTTACTAATCATTGTGTAGTGAAAATGTTGCATCGTATTGCATGGGATTGTAAACTACCTGCAATGCTATTTCAAGCTTCATTATTTTGTATATTTCAAAAGATTTTATCGTCTGACAATCCCAAATATAAGGTTAGAGCAATTACTTATAATGTATAATAATTAAATTTATCTTCTCAACAGTATTTGATGTTTTTCTTAATAAATATTATTTCAGGAATTAGCTAAGTTAGCTATTTACATAGTACGAAAATTTACTGAAGTTGCTGCCACAAATAAAAAAGTATTTATTGAATTATTATTTTATAAAACAGCTAAAGAAGCTTACGAAATTGAATGTGGTTATGGTTCGTTCATTGAGCAGTTGAGTATTTCTTTAAAAAAATAATAAAATAAAAATAAAAATAACTTCGTTTACATGAAAATACAATTCTTAATTCTTCTTTTTATTTTTTTAAAATTAATAGCCGTCTAAAGTCAAAACTTCAAGCCTCTAAAGTATTTTGGGAAGAACATGAAGAGGAAGAACTCAAAAGACTTCACGAAGAGTATTTAAAAAATGAGCCTTCACAAGGTGAATATATTTTCTTAAAAATTTTTTATTATGGTTGCAAACATAATTATACAATTTAACAAACCGAATATAATAGTGAAGAAAATGCTCCAAATAAGGAGCATAAGATGTGGAAGCAAGTAATTCATGAATACGTTTCTAATGGGGTTTTGAGTGTGACTAAATTAAGCTCTTAATAACAATTTCATAGCAATGTTTTAAAATTTTTACAGTATTAACTTATTAGTTGTAGCATAAGTCGAAGTTTACAGAAAATGGGTTAATCTAAGGAAATTGCGAACTTAACAGAACAGGTTTTTTGAATATTATTTTATTTGAATATTTATGAGATCTAAAATCTATAAGAACCTCATTATTAATCTGTTTTTGATAAGAGTAAACTTGAAAGCGAAATCCTATCTGTGACTTCCCTTTGTCTGTGTAGAAGGGAACATGCTTTAGGGAATGGCCATTCTAGACTGTTGGTTTTCTCTCTTCCTACGGTTTCGCTGGTTTCATCGTTGGAGGTTCTGCAACGGGAATGGTTTCATTTGCACCGATGGAGGAACAACAGATCTAATTAAAAATCAAATTCAATTAGAGAGTTAAATCTTACTAATAGTAGCGTGATTACAGTTAACGGGCATGATAATTAGTTTTGCTGTAATCCATTGTTTAAAATAAAAAACCATATTAATTTTGATAGGATAATTTTGTAACTGTTTTCTGACTTCTTTCTGATTTCTAGATATGGTGGAATGGATTATGGATAATCTTATAAATAAGGAACGATCTAAACGAATTGTAATGAAGAAAATGAAAGAGCTCAACTTAATAATAACTAAACCGGTAACCTTGATTCTTTTAATGTTTTTAAAAATAAGTTAATTTGCTTCTTTTTTAATATTGAAACAAAACAATTTTTTTTTTAGAAGAAAGTTAAAAAATATACTGAAGAACAAGAAAATGAATTGTGTTCATTATTTGAACAGTTCAGAGAAGCTCACGGTATGTCAATAAGCTTCCTCTTCAAATTTCATTAATTTTTATTTTAAATAATGTTATGATTGTTATTGAAATCAATGAAATCTTCTAGATCCTGTGAAAAGCGTAATGGAAAAACTTAGTTTTCCTATGTCTCGTTCGCAAATTAAAAATGCACTGCTTCGTCTGAAAGTTGTGAGCGATAAAAGTGAACTAAAAAAAAAAAAGAAATCTAATAAAAGAAGAAATAGTAAGTACATTTTAAGATATGGTTAAAAGTGGTTGCAATTGAATGAATTGATTCTTAAATAACTATTTATCTGGTTTTAATAATAAAAGTTATTTAGGTTCGAAATATTTCATGAAACATTTTATTCCTTTAAATGTTTGCTTATATTTTCTATGTATTTCATTTAAGTTTTCTATATTTTTTTTTTACTAATCTTTTTTTCCTATTTTCATGGATAGTTAGTAACATTTCCAAATAAAGTCAATGGTTATGGCGTTCTTTATTTCGTACAATTCTAACAAATATTTCTAAATGAACTAGAGATTGTATATTTGGATAGTCAAATATTCCCTTCTTCTGCAATTTCGAAGCTTCTGCTGTGGGTAGAAAGAATTCGTAGATATATTCACGAACACTGTAAAGTAATAACTTATGAAAATACCCGAAGTGATTTCAGTTTTATTTAAGCAAATAACGAGAGTTTAAAGTGGCGTTAGGTTATCGAACACTGTTGAGTACTAGTGAATAATACATAGTTATTTCTTTGAAAATTGTTGTAAGATTTATTAATGTGTTTATTATTTCAGGCTGTAGACGACTTTCCTTAAATTTTAAAGAGGTTTATTTCCAAATGTGAGAAACTCTCTTTTGTTCAGTACAAATTAACCATAATTCTCTCATTTATTTGTATTTTATTAGAATCAATACTTCAAGAAGAGGACGAAAATGAAGAAGGAAGTAATAGTTCTTCAGGGAGTGAAGTGGATGAAATAGAGAACTCAAGAAAAGAAGAACCACCTGTACCACTTCCAGAGGCCATTATTCATCTTGTGGAAGCTACGCCTAGCCATTCTTGTAAATATAACAAAAATTAAAAATAATGTATTATTTTAATAAATAATTATTCAAAAAAAAAAACTTTTCACAGATCTCACAGAAGGTCTTAAATGGATAAAAGCTTCCTTACAAGAATGTTTAGAAGATTTAGAAGACGATCCTTCAGAAGTCCCATTATTGCCTCTATCGGCAGACTCTATTTTGTCAATAGATTTCAAAAAATTTCAACAGTTTTTAGAAGCTCTCAAGATATGCAAACCTCAGCAACAGGTAAAACGAATTTTTTTTGTTTCTGGTAGTGAAATTACTGAAGGATGTTTTTTCTAAAGTAAAACTTTGTATGCACTGTTTTTATCTATATTGTTCTTTTAAAAACTTTTTTCTATTATTATTTTTGTTTTTCAGGAAGTATACTGGAGAATACCTGCAAGCTGGAAAGATACAGATCTTTTAAATAGAATTAATTTGATCGAAGTTCTACTTGCACATGATGAAGATGAATTATCTTCCTATTCTGATGAACTTAATTTACCTATAAAGTAAGCTTTGTATTCTTCATATATAAAATTATCTCATTTGCATACATTATTTGCTTAAATTTCATTAAGCTTCTTCTTAATGCATTTTATTTGCAGAAAAATAAGCGGTGAATCTTGTGATTTGAGCAAAATTTTGATGGAAACTAGACTTCTTAATGATAGCAGAATTAGTGGAGGATATGATAGTGATAATAACGAAGAAGATGAAACTTTTCCAAAAAATGCTGCTGATAATAATCTTAAGTATGATAAATTCCATGATATAATTGCAAATCATTGTAGGAAAGCACTTGACAATGAATTGATCAGTGACACTTCCAAGATGGAAAATAAAACATCAAACAAGAGTAAAAAAAAGAAATTTAGTCGCTTTGAAAGTTCTGATAGTGATTCAGATGTTCAAGAAAATGTAGGCAGTCTCATTTCTAAAGTTTCATCTAGCACAGATAAAGAAAATGAACATTTGCAATCATCTGAATTATTTGAAATGAATAAATTTGAAAAGTCTTTAGATTCAGCCGATGATCTAAGTCCTCTGTCAAAGAACAAGAAGAAATCCTTAAGAAGAGTTATTGTGCATGACTCAAGTGATGATGAAGACAAAATGCGTACGGATTCCACAATCTTAGGAATAGATAGTGATAAGACGTATGATTCAGTAGATCAAAGATCATTCATAAAATTGGTATCTGACAGTAATGAAGATCTCAAGGAACAAGAAATTCATCAAGTTTCCGATAGTGTACAAAATTATATGCAATTCAACAACGATTTGAAAAGATTAAGAAGTGATTCAGAAGAAGAAGAAAACAAAAACGTACCTACAAAGAGTAATAGAAAAAAGCGTTTTATCTTAGATTCAGATGATGAGTAACTTTTTTTATTATTTAAAGTTTGGTATACGTTATTTTATATATAAATTACAAAAATTTATTTCAAAGTTCATTCTGTAATAAACCTTTTTTTTTTTTATTCTGATCAAAGTGTATTTAGATGGCCCGATCTATATTGTTCAACATGAAAAGAATAATGTGATTTTCATCTAAGATATATATCTTTTCTGGCCTCTGATGGGTAAAAATAATTAGTGAGGAAAATAATTGATGAAAAATAGTATTTGTTTCTGAATAAATAATCTCAAATACGAAAACCACCCTCAAGAATAGTCTCGAAGTATGTATCGCACAAAATAAAATTATTTGGATAATCTTCTAGAGTAACTGGTTTGCGCTAGTGGATGGATGCGCTAGACCTCAAAACATAGCTGATCATCAAATCAATTAAGTTCTATATCTAGAAGAATTCATTTAGTTGAATATACAAATTTGTGGTAACTCTACCAATTAAAAATAAACTATTGTGAATCTTTCTATTAAGAGGAGAAGCTAAACGTTGATATTTAAAAGTGAGAAAATATGGTATGAAAACACGATTGTCTATTAATACCTACTTACTCTATATTCTCTCAATTTTTATTTTTTGTTCTAAATATTATGAATTAACACCCATCAAATGATAACTTTCTGCTATTTTCTGTTTTTGAACTATGCTGACTCCAGGAACAGTAAAAAACATTATTTGCCAAATTAGTGAAATCCATTTTCGTCGGAACAAATTATCAAAGAAATATTGGATACAGTAAAAGAAATCTATTCAGGCTGCAAATGTAAATCTAGGAAACAGAATAACACATTATCTAAAATGACTGTTCAATGGATAAGTGTGCTTTCAAGGTGTTAAGTGGACTGAACCCCACCGAAAACATGAAAAAATTAAAGATCTCAAATATATCTATGAAAATAAATTATTTTATTAATATATAAATTATATAATTTACTATAAATTATAATCTGTAATACTAAATTCGTACTTAATCAGAAAATTTCTGCTCTAAGACAATTATAAACTTAACTCGTTTATATCAAATTAGAAACATTATTTTATCTGTTTTACGCTTTAATACTTTAACCTAAACATTGGTCATTCGTTTAGATGAGGTAGCTCCAGTGTGGGATAGCCAGGCAGTCTATGCCATCTTGACTCAGGGCATCCGTTCTGGAACTCTTCCACTACCCTTTAATTAGACAATAGTATGGAAAGTGACATCCGATAATGCTTGAAGGCGCTTGGTTTTTTTCAACAACGTGCAGAACTCTCAACCTGGGTTTATACTTACAAGAAATATTTGATCCGTTTAGTACCATATCTGCTTCTTTTTAACAAATTTCACTGTGCTATCTGTTAAAAGGCGATGCTAAGTCGGCGATGGCCTGTCAAGAAGCCTAAATATAAGGGTTTGTTGGAATAATAAACTTGACTAATAACCATCTTTTTTTGCCTGTTTCTGTTCTAGAGCCTGTTTCACCCATTATTGTTAGGCTATTTGAACGTCCACTTATGGTACATTGCGCTACTGCGTCATTTTTATGTGGTGAATAGTTTGGGCTCGTCAAGGTTTTCATGGAAATCCTTCCAAGCTTGGCAAAATACAGTCCCATGCTGTTGTACTGTATGCTAGGGCACCCAGATAATTTGTACTAATACCCCCATCACAATTTCAATTCAGGTTATCTCTTAGTGCCTTTGCATTAGTAGCATGTAGATTCGTCTCGATGTCTGAGAAAATTAGGATTCTACAGTTGATTTGTCTCTTGCAATATCAGCTTACTTGAGACGCACTTCACAGAATGATAAGCGTGATATAATTAATTCGACATAAACTACTTTGATGATGAGATCATTATATAGTTCAAGGAGCTCATGTTGCCTAATTTATTTGTAAAAATACTCGGAAACAACAAGAAAGGTATCGTACAGGATACTTAATGAAAAAATAGGAGTAATTCATTTAATTCTCAAACTGAAACACCCTCAAAAAAAACCTTAGTGCGCCTCTAGCCATGGATTTCTGTGCAGTACACATCCACACTTAGATTTATATATGGATAATATCTAAGGAATTGTATGAAATTCGTTAGATGTAAAGAGCCAACTATCGATAGAACATGTCAGCAATACTTTACAAGTAGGGAGGTTTATATTTTTCGGTAAAAAAAAAAATCGTCTAAGGTAATTAAAACTAATAAATTTATTTTTCTAATTGAGTATAATCACTATTAATATCCATTAAATTATTCACATGTGTTAAAAATTTCTACTTGAATTCCTTCCCCCACTACTAGTCAATAAAACTTTTAGCAGAAATTTTAGGACCCTCTAGAACATTCTACACATTGTCAACGTCAAGGCCAACGTTGGGCAGCAATTCACAGAAACTTCTATTACGGTGTCCTGCATTTACTGTGATCTTTTCTAATTTATAAAATGTAAGTTATTGTATTTTACAAATTTAAGATATATTTTTACTATATTTTATTTATAATTGACTTTTGTAGAAAACTAGAACTTTCGACTATGCATTGCTAACCACATCATTAATTTTAATGTAACTTGTTTCATTGTTCTCAATAATGTCATTTTATTTTTTACAATCTCCCATATTAAAGAAATAATATTTAACCTTAATTTCAATGAGGCGCTAAGGTTATTGAAATCAAGTTTTTAGTTTTGATGACTCATTAATTTACTTACTTTATGTAAAGTTTGAATACTATTGTATTCAAATACTATACTGCTCCATGATTTTTTAAAAGATTTATGTATTATACATTAGTTTGCTAAAATATTAAATCATCGATTTCTCAGTTGGGCTTTTAGTAACTACAGCAACGCGAATAAAGATTTAACAAAATTCTTGGAATGCATTGCTTGCGTTATATATTTATTCATTAGAATTATTTTTATCTATTTAATTAATTGTATTTAATTCCATTCCTTATTGCGTTAAGAATTTTATTTTTTTAACGCTTGTAGCAATTTTAGGTTAGATTGTTTGTGCATTATGTATTCATACAATTTTCCTGCTACATAATCTAATGTTAAAATTTATTTCTAGCAATATAAAATAAAACAAAAAATGGTAAAAGAGACGAAATACTATGATATACTAGGTGTGAAACCTAATTGCACAACTGATGAGCTTAAAAAGGCTTATAGGAAATTAGCATTGAAGTATCATCCTGATAAAAATCCTAATGAAGGAGAAAAGGTAGGTTTTCCCTTATTAGTGTTTGAAATTGGTAATACCTTATTCTAATCTATTAGTTAGTTTGTTCTTGTGTAGTTCTGAGTTGTTATTTATTGTATGGTTATTGTGGCATTCTTTTCTTTTGTATTTTTGGCGACCTATTAAAACTATCCGGTAGGTTGATCGTTAAAAACCACAAAGTAGCGTGATATTGAAAACACCTAACTTTGACAATTTGTTTCACTTTTCTTTACATTTAAAATGTATAAGTTGTTTTCTGACGCCTTTAATTGTAATATCTTTGTTTAAAAAAAAGGTTAAAGGAAATTATCTTTTCTATAATTTTGGTATGTAATACATGCCGTATATCTTAAGCAACGACTTTTCTGAGCCCTATTACAATATATAACAAGTTTATATAGGAAGTGTTGTCACAAGTTAGCATTTGTTATGCCTTAAAATTTGCTGTGAATTAAGAGAAGTGGTACCAATCATTCAGAGGTGAACATGATGGTATATAAGTAGGATCAGGGTGAGTGAAAGGAGGTCCTAATTCTATTTAGTGAACGACCATGGTGATTCTTTGTTGTATTTTGCTTTACTTGTATTTGCTGTAATTAGAATAATTAAAATTAAGGAGATAATTATTGATTTGAAAATTTCCTGCCTCCTCAAATTCACCTCGAACGTTTGAAGTAAAAAACATTACTCAAAAAGATTCGGTCCAACAAATTTCTTAGATACCTAAATTTTTTTATTTGAATTTCAAGGAAGCTTATGTATACTTTTTTTTGTGTAATTGTTATTTTTATTAATTTATTTTTATTCTTTTAGTTTAAGATGATTTCTCAAGCTTACGAGGTGTTATCTACACCTGAAAAACGCCAGATTTATGATGAAGGCGGTGAACAAGCATTGAAAGAAGGTGGTAGTGGTTCTGGAGGTTTCTCATCTCCAATGGACATTTTTGATATGTTCTTTAGTGGAGGTTTTGGTAGTCGAGGTGGTGGTCGCCGTAGGGAGAGACGAGGAAAGAATATCGTACATTCATTAGGTGTGTCTTTAGAAGAATTATATAATGGTTGCATCAGGAAACTAAGCGTAGAGAAAAACGTTACTTGCGAAAAATGCGAAGGTAATGGAAGTGTGGATAAAAATTAACGTATATTAAGTTTCTTTTGAAAATTGCATTAATATTTTATTCAACTTAGGTGTAATTTTGAATATAACTTAAATGTTACTTTTTATAAGCACTTGAAACATTACATTTATTAAAATCATGTGATTGCTTGCTTAAGGACGGGGTGGTAAGAAGGGATCAGTTCAGAGTTGTCCAACTTGTGGCGGTAATGGTGTTCAAATCCAAGTACAACAATTTACGCCTGGAGTTATCCATCAGATACAAACAGTTTGTTCGGAATGCAAGGGAGAGGGAGAAAGGATTAAACCTCAGGATAGATGTAAAGTGTGCGCTGGGCATAAGGTAAGTTTTGTTCCTGGTTATGCAATATCCATTAACTTCCGACTAGATCTGCAAGTGAATGATCAATGTGCTTTTTAGGTTGTAAGAGAGAAGAAGATTTTAGAGGTCCAAGTAGACAAAGGCATGACTGATGGTCAGAAAATAGCGTTCAGTGGAGAAGGAAATCATGAGCCAGGTTTGGAACCTGGTGATATAATTATTGTATTAGAAGAAAAGGAACATCCAGTATTTAAGTACGTTTATTTTATTAAAGTAAAAATCTCTATATTAATATTCTTAACCAGTTCCTGTTAAGGTTTCATTTCATTTGACAAATGCTCGTGTTCACCTTCAGATTAGTAGTATTGGTGTGTTCTAGGAGGCTGGAAAATGAATACCTATAAGAATATATTTTTATTCTTATAAGAATTCTATAAGAATATTTATATATAATAACCCTATACATAAGGATCGAGCTAACCAAGTATACATATGTAACGTGAAGTAGCCATTATGAGGTGTATAGTCTTAATATTAAATTGTTATAAATGTTTTAGAGATAAAATGTGGTTATTCTATCGTCAAAATTAGATTCATTAAATTCTGCCGCTATTGAAGTTTCATGATTATGCACATATTATTACATAATCCTCTTACGCTAATGGTGGAAAATCTAAATCTAAGAAGGCTAAAAGAAAGTATATTTTCTAATTTGATTTTAGGCGATCCGGTTCAGATCTCATACTTCTAATGGACCTACAACTAGTAGAAGCACTTTGTGGATATCAAAAGGTCATTCACACTTTGGATGGCAGGGATTTGGTTATTACCGCTATTCCAGGTAATTTTTTTTTCTAAACATTCTTAGTTGTGCGTACATTCTAAGCTTATTAGAATAGCACTGTAAGGCGAAATATGATTCTCCTAGTCCTATCGAACTTATATATTTAAATACTGATTTTTATGATGAAAAGATCGTATAATATACACATCTTTTGATATCAGATTGTTTTTAAATGTCTCTAATTAAAAGGGAAAATATCAGGGACAGTTGATTTGGATCTATGGTCAGATCCTAACTGTTTTCTCGTGGCACGAGTTGAAAGGAATCTTTCTATTTTCTTAATGTTCCAACACCCTTTCATAACAAATTTTTGGCAGCCTAAACATTCTTATTTATAAACCGTAATATTAAATTTATGATTATTATTATGTCGTTATTCCATCGTCAAAATTAGATTCATCAAATTCTTCGATTCTTCATTAATTAGGCATGGAAAGAAGTCTGAACCTCAAATTAGTCGAATTTATCTTAAATAATTTTACGTATACATTTGTCCACTTATGTCCCTTACATAAATCTAGCAATAACAGTATAAACCTCTATCTTTTAATATGCCTCATGTTAATGTATTTTAAACAACTTTTATCTCACAGACTGTGTCTTCAATCCTTTAGATAATAATTCATTTGCCATGTATAAACAATAGATTCCTAAAGTAAAATGAATAATATATTTCTTTACGGGTAGAAATCTTAAAGTTAATACAATTTATACAAAGTTTGCTTGGTACCTGTATGATTTTTGTTGTATATGTTATATTAAAAACCATTATTGTAGTATAATTTGTTAATCATTAGTTTATAATTCATTGAAAGAAGATAATATTTTATTTATTTTTGTTTTTATTAATTATGCTTAAGTGTTTTGTAAATTGAGTCAACCCTTGTTGGTAAGACATTTTTCTTGAACAATAGTAGATGCAAGGTTTTTTTTTTTTTTTCTGCTTCTTTATTTTCTGCTTCTTTAAAATAAAGTTATTTAATAAACTTAACGACTTTTAGCTTCCTTATAGGAATAGTAATTTAATTCAGAACTTCCTTTATTTAATTAATTTTAATATGTTGCTGTGATAAGGTGAAGTAACAAGGCACAAAGAGTTGAAGTGTATTCTTGGAGAAGGCATGCCGCAATATAAGAATCCCTTTGAAAAAGGGCGGCTCATCATCCAGTTTTCTGTGATTTTCCCAACTACTCTACCGCCAGAATTAATTCCAAGACTTGAAGCCTGCCTTCCACCGAGGTAATTAATGCATTAAATACTCAATTTCTTATTCATCACTTCTTTTTTAATTATTTTAAAATAAATCTGAGGGCATTGGCGCTTGAGGGGACTCTATTTCAGTTCATAGCCAGCCTCCGGACAGTGTTCTCAAGTTACGGATAGCTCTAGCTACCACCTGACTGTCTACTATGATCTTAAAAGTACATGGTAGGGTACTTACCGTTATTAGTATTATAATAATATTCATTATATTCCATATTTTACTGAAAAACAGTAAAGAATGGAATGTGATAGAGAAGGATGTCCTCGTCAATTAATGTGCAGTTTCAAAAATTTAAGTGGTGTGCAGATTTAACTATTATATTTGTATTTAAAATTGAATCGAGCATGTTTGGCAAATTTTTGTATATATTAAAGTGATATTATTACTAGTTGAGGTTACTAAGATTTATTATTATGTAAAATGGGTGCCGTATGACACAAAATGGCCTCTAACCCACTAGTCAAATACCTAAACATTATTCTTAAGTTCTCACACTGAATCAAACCTTTAGAAGTATCACCTACTTACTTTGCCCCAGATTCACTTACCTATCAAATTAAACATAACCAGTTCAAGGATCCCCATTTTTAATATTAGTGATTTTATACATATTTGTATCTTACCATTTATTTATTTACCATTTTTTTGATATTTTAGAACGGAACAAATTATTCCGGATAATGCTGAAGAAGTGACAATGTATGAGATGAATCCAGAAGAGGAAGCTAGAAAACGATCTTCTCAATATAGGAATGCTTATGATGAAGATGATCAGGGTGTACCAAGTCGAGTACAATGCGCAACGCATTAATAAAATGCTAATCGGAAACAAATGATAAATATATATAAATATCTTTTTAAAAAGTCTCATCGTTATATAAAATATTTTGACAATGTGATCTTAGTTTTCCACATTCGCACATCTACAATCTCCCTTCCTCTCCCCTATATAAATAATATAAAAATAAAAGTGTTGTCATCATTTTTTTTTGTTTCAATTTTACTATAAAAAATGTACGAATAATTTATTTGACAATTGTTTTCGCAGTAGTATCGATAATTTTGTTTTATAATGATTTGTTTTTTTTCTAATTTAATTTATTATTCGCAGGTATTTTTTCCAAAGCTATTTATTTAGTAATTATATATACATTATAGTTAGTACTTGAATATACGTAATTGCAAGATGTTGAACAATCAAAAATTGTTTATAATTGTTCCCCTTTTTTAAAAAAGAACTGAACTTTTTGACAGAAGGCTAATTCACACTTAACGCTCGCGCTCATTCAAATCATTCGAAAAGTATTGATACAAGCACTTAGAAATTCGGTTGTATACATTAGTCACTGTCCGTCTATAGTCTTCGAGACTCCTAGAATTTTTTTCCACGAGAATGCTTTAGTGACGTGAGCAAGCCTGAGCGTCGCTTGAATGCTAAGAGTATACAAGAGCAAAAACAATTTTGGATTTGCAGGTTTTAAGTTTTGCTTTTCGCTAAATAATTTAAGAGATTTCACTTTTTTTTTTATCATTCAACTTTACTTCATTGAAACACAGAAACAAATTTTCTCTTGATTGTGTTACAGCTCGGGTCTTTTTCAATCTTTGTTGCTCTTCTTTGACTAGGCATATTGCAATGTGTTTTTTTAACAATTATAGAAGCACTTTAGGTGATATCGACTAATGATAGTTCTTAACTGTAATCTTTAAGAATTCTTGACTGTCGAGAGAGAGCGTTTAGTGTGAATCCACACTATTCTGTTGACCTGATCAATTCTTATTTAGAAGTAATGTTTCATTTATCTTTACTTAGTGTTGGAAAAGTAACAATTTCTTATTTACTATAGTATTGCCACAATCATATTCATTTAGTACAGTTAATGTAGTAGCATTCTAGATATTTGGGAATGATTTTTCTTAATTGAAAATCAGATAATTCTTTTAGTTAAAAGATTGTATTTGTTCGCTTTAATTTAAAATGAATCCATATTTACAGATAAACAACAGTCTTGTACGTAGTACTACTGAATCTAATTCTTTAAATTACTAAATAAAAGTAACCGCTTTAAGCAAAAATGTGACTAGTAAAGAGAATACATAAAACACCCATTTTTTAGAACCTAATGAGTACGAAACTTTGTTAAAGCTAGTTTTCTCTAAAACTAATTAAGGAAATCCATCAAAGAAGTTAACGGTTCATTTTTTGTTGAAGAATTCATAGTAATGAATGTTAAGTCCGTTTCTTCTTAGTAGAACCTTATTTAAAATCTAATTTCTCTTCCTTTTTTTTTTATTTGTAGGTTTACATTGATGTAACTTTGCAGACAAATTATAATTCAAATAAATCAATTTATCTTACAAGTTCAGAAGAGAAAATGACGTCTATTGAGTTTTGTAATTAAAATATCTAAATTTATACTTATGCTTTTTATCTGTTAAATCTGTACGTTCCATTTGCGTTGTGAGTTTCGTTACTTTTTTTATAAGTAATGTTAATTATATCTCCACAAATTCTCCAAATAGTATTCTTTGGGTGTGTCAGAATGTTTTACAACCTCCTACTTTTCTAATTAATTACTAATGATTTCTCTTTTTTTAACAGTTTTGTAGACTAAATATCTGTGATTTTTTTTTTAAATTTGTAGTACTTTAATGATATATTTATAATTTATGAATACACTACGTGTTTTTTTTTTATTCATTTAGCGAACTGATTTCATTTTTGCAATTGCTGTCCCAATTTTTTTGGCAAAAAAAAAAAGTAAAATATTTTATATTAATAAAATTTTACTTATTTAGTTGGAAAACTACGAATTTCATTTTAACCTTATTTACATGTTATTTAAAAGCATTTATGTAAGGTGGGGTTGAACTAGATTCAACTTGATGCCAATTTTATGATCAGAGTACACCGTTGTATTTAAAGTGAGTATGGACATGAGATCCAAGACGTTAGGGAGCCCAAAATTCCAGTTTGTATCCCAAAGTAAGTTTTATTTTCAATTTATTTGACGATTCTTTCAATTTATGAGTTTTATCTCGCAACGTATTCGATGTCCAGAAATGGTAGGGGAAAAAAAACTGTTGCTCACAATTGCCTAATAAAGCGGCAAACAAAATAAAAGAGCTTTTCAAATAAATTTAAAAAAAGTTGTTACTTATTGTAATAGATGACCAAAATAAGACGTAAATTTATGTATTAGGAGTAGTAGTTATGTAATAAATAAAAATGGAATTGAATAAAACATTCCGGTAATAAGTACATTTTTAGTTCAAAATTAATATTAACAAGTTCAGAATGAATTTTTTTAGTAGTCGAATTGTAAAAAAATCATTATATGTAGAATATTATTCATTTGTTGTTTATGTACATAAACTTCCCACAAATATTAAGACTCATGGCCACTTCGGTCCTTTGAGGAGCTCCTCTTCAATAACACTTCTCCATTAATATCGTAGATCGTCAGATTAAGGTCGTTCTTAACCTTAATCTTAGGTTGCCTCTCGGTTTTTTCGTAAAGGAACGAAAAATAGTTCGAATGAGTACAAAAAATATTAGGTTTATTATTAATATACGAAACTTTAAATAAATTTGTTCATTCTTGTCATTAGTTAAAATCTAATGAAAAATTTTAACTCTTTATTTCTTCATTATTTTTTTTTAAATTCTGTTGTAGCACCATTGTATTCAAACATCTAGGAAAAGGAGATAGTATTACTCTAAATTAATTTATTTCAGGAAAGTTGTTGAAGCTTTTGGAAAATGGCGAATAGATTTGGTAGGAGTAATGAAATGTATGTTAATCGACAGCTAAATAACAAACATATTCAAGAAAACAGTAACTGTGAAAAAGATTTTGATGTTTTTCTTCTATTTATTTTTTAATTTTCACAGCCTATAAACTTTTTTTGTATTACCTAAGTACCTACCCTGTTAAGGGCTAGAGGAGGTAAGACCGACCGTAAGAAGTACAGTTACGGGAGAGCTTTTATGAAGGAATTGGATAATTAGAATGTACACCAATCAAGTAAGGTTCTACCACTTTACTTTGCTACCAGATGCTGAAGAAAACAGAACCTCCATGGCATTCGCTCGAATCCTGGGTATCTTTGAGTGGCGGGGAGAGGATCTAGCACCCGTGATTCCCATTGCCACAATGCATTCTTGCACCCCAATATTCAGAACTAAAACTAAATAAAAAGACGGAATACTTCAATTAAATTTTGGATAAGAAATTCTAGGAACTTCGTTTCCTTATATACATTCACATCATTGAATTATACACATATCTTCAATTGAAACTAGTCATGAAACCACTGTTTTAATTGACATCGCATAAATATTGGTGAACAGTGAAACTTTTCCCTCAATATTATAAATAGTAAGTAAACTAGGCTTTATTTTTCAAGAGTTTGTTAGATATACATTTTTCTGTTGTGACCTCTTCGTCATTGGAGCTTTTTCTTTGAGAATGCGATCATCTAGTTTAAATAAGGAATGTAACTATCTACACAGTTAGTGAAATCTTAAACGATTTTATTCAAATAATTTTCAAATATAAAGTTGAAGTAAACACTCTTGTTATGAATGAATATAAAGTTTTCTCATTACATATTCTAGTTTTCATTCTAGATCAGTATTTTACAAGTTTATCTGTATATTAGTTTTTAAAAATAATTATTTTGATTAGAATTGAATTTTCAATTTAAAGTTTTGAAATTACTGTTTTTTGAATTTTTTAAATTCATTTGAATAATGACACATTATACCTTTTTTTTAGAAATTATCAAGTATCACTTTAACTTATCTTGTAAACCTTTTTTTAGTTAGATAACAGATATTATAGTCTTACCAAAACAATATTGAATAAAAATATTATTTAGGGATTATTTAAGTTTGAATTCCCGCTTAACCACTGCCACCAAGTAGAAAAACATCTTTTAATCTAACCTAAAATGCTTTACATAAATTTTACGTTAGGTCTAAGCCTTATGTAGTTGGGAACACGTCACTGATAATATACGTCTTATTTTATTAAATACGAACTCTCTGTAATTCAATCTAAAAAAAATCCTTTATCAATTTTTCATTATTTACATAGAATGTGACCTTAAAACGAACTTAGTGTTTTGTTGTTTTTGTCTAACTGCATCATGGATCTTACATCCGCAAATGACGCAAAGGATTCTGGTATTGAGGAACCATATTTTTCTAACATTAATGCGAATATTGTAGTGTAAAGAGGGGTCAACTCAGTGTTTATCGATAGTTACGTGTAAATGTGTAAAGGGATTTTTTATCGGATTAATCTATTTAAATTGTTTTTTAGCATGTAAATATTATTAAATTTATAAAATTAATATTTAAAGTGTGAAAACATAAGTGAAATTTTGTCCAGGTGTTAAGTTTGTGTTGACATCTATAACCTTGAGATTTTTGGTTTATTGTGAAATACTCCGGAGAAAAAAAAATTGATTCGTTTATGGATCATTTTTTTCATAATTGGAATTAATGTAATGTTAAAGGAGAAAACAAGTGACACTTCTTGTTTATATGATTTATTTGCGACATGCAGGTAATTTTTCTTGTGAAAAACAATTTCAGTTATTTAGTTTAAGAAATCATTAGCAGAACGAAGGAAAAATAAAGATTTTCTATCTAGAAAGATAACCTAACATTTGTGATCGTTAAAGTTTGTAAAATGTAACAATTTTTTAGTCATATTTTCCGTAAAATTTTTCTTATGCTCTTGAATTCATTTATTAAGTAATTAAATTGTTTAGAATCTTGTTCGGTATAGATGTTTCAAAACTTTATTTTAATTTCGTATGTTACAAATTGGTTGCTTAAGGTATAAGTTGTCGAATTTGACTTGCTTACCTTTTTCTTTATCCTGCTAATTTTTAGTAAAAACTATCATTTTTAAAAATATATCACTTATGCTCATACTTATACTTTAGTTTTGAAAGTAAAATATCAAACTGTTAGATTACTCTGTACCTCATGATACTATTAATATTTTTTAATTTCCTATTCATTGACTTTGTGCCGTTTATTTAGGCATTGCAAGTTAGCTTAATGCAATTTTCATGTTATGCACTTAATGTGTATCTACTAGTAAAACGTTAATACCAAAACCGCCAGGTGTGGCCTAACCTACACTGCCTTGCCTTTCCTGTATCATTAATTTATTTTCGAAATTTCTTTCAGGAAATTGTTATGGTAGGGTGTTACAACAGTGATGTTAACGTTGGGTGTCTTATCGGAATATGGCCGACAAGCCACCGCCGCCGAGTGACCAGAACATCTTAGTCTATGTTCCTGAATACCAGAATGCTTCGCTACAAGCCACCGTAAATTCAAGGAAACAAGTATATTGTCGTGGTTATGAAAGTCCTAGGTGTGATTCAGTGCGTTCTGAAGCTGCAGAATCGACTTGCAGTAGTTTAAGTTCAACAGACACTTTAGTGGACATTGAACAGAGTGATTTCAAACAAGAATCCATAGCTCCGCCTTTTGGTTGGAAACGTCTTCATACCAATGGTGTTATTATTTATGTTAGGTAAGTTTATGTTTTGTTAATTATCCGGTGTTTTTTTTTTATTTACTATGCCTTCAGTTTTTTTAATGCTGGATACATTTCCTAAACTTTTGGTCTAGTATTCAAGCACCATACTTCGATTAAGGTTTAAAGTGGAGAACAGTTCATTTTCCGTTTCATTTTGTTTTTGGTATTAATTTTAATTCAGCCATAAACTTATGTAATCTTATGACGTTTTTTCGACTCCATCCAGATTCAAAAGTCCTAACAGCATCACTTTTTCCTTGAATGAAATCTATAAAAGCGAATTATTTAAATGTAACGAACTAATTAACAGTGATAAATTTTAAGGGAGAAATATAACATATGTTACTAGTATAATCACATGTATACTTTAAATATCTACCTATTTTCGGTCAGCCAAAACAAATTGATGACCTTTAATTGATTCCAGTTCAGATGCTAAGCTTTCAACAGTTGATTTGATTCATCTCGTTGAGATTAGTGCTTGAGACTAAATCAAAGATCCAGTATCTGTCTGAACATTTTTTATAGTTGACGTAAAACGATACACGAACTCCAGCCTATTGTCAGATTTGATCGCGTTAAAGTCATCTAATTCAGTTATCGCAAAGAAAGATGAAAAAAAAAAAAAATGCTGTTCTTGCTTTGGTTTGGCCCTAGCTTCGTCGAATTCTTCATTTGTGGGAGAGGCTTATCTGCATCACGAGGGCTGAGATCAGTTCGTTGATAGAAATTTATTGGCATCTTTATCATTCGATGGGCTTCTTAATTTGCATTAACTTATTTAGAGTCCATTACGGATTAAGGAGTTGAGGTTTAGTGACTGCTAGTTATTGTTAAAAATGTTTCCGTTGTAATTAGTAATTCCAAATTTCGTTATCGTTTTAATCGCAAACGTATAATGTGTTCCTCGATCTTGACTTCCAGTTGTGTCTCCAGGTTACAGTTTACACTCAGGCATTTTTTTGTAATTCTCTGATAACCGTAATTATTTCCATCTTAATTTTTCAATTTTGTTACTAATTCTCAAAATGAAAATCTTCAATTCACCTAGTTTTCTGCTATTACGACTTAAATGACAATTACATATGTACCCAAGAAATAAATAATATAATTTTGGCATTGTATCCAACCTCCGGCAATCAATCAATCTCCTTTGGAAGAGGTATCCAATTTTGTACTGGTCCAAATACTTTTAAAACAGTTTTCGTTTCCTGAATCTTTAAAATTTAAAAGAAGAGTGGAATATTGAATGAGGGAATTTTCTTAACATTTCTAATATTTAATTTTGTTTTTAAGAAAGAGATTTCAGGCTGCCCAAACTCTTAACAGTTTACGAACTTGTATAAGAGACAGATTGTATAAGATGATCTTAACGCAGATTTTCTTTGCTAGTAATTTACCTAATTTAATTTACATCTTCCAAAATAATACAATTTTCATAAATATTTATTGAAGTCTAAATTTATTTCATATATTAGAAATTAAAAAAAAATAAAAAATTGAACTAACAGAGCATAATTTTACAAATAATCTGAAGTAAGAAGAAAGGCCATGTTTTTTTTATGTGTGTTTTTGAAATGTTCATAAACTGTTGATTGACCACGGACGCTGCGAAATCCAGAAATTTGAGAAATTGGGACTGTATTTGGATACCAAAATTTCCTACCCAATTATTTCTAGATTACGAAAGTCCTAATTAGAATCCTTGAACCCCTAACATTTGGGAATTATTAATTTTACAATAATAAGATTTTTTTTTTTCAATGTGGCACTATTATATTTTTAATTAGTTCGAACAGTTAAAGTTAGAACTAAGATCCAAAAATATATAGAAATGTGATCTATAATTGTTATTAGACTGAAGTATCATTTGAAAAGATTAGTAAGTGGGGCAGATATTTGAGGGGCCATCTATAAGAGCTTTCTAGGTCAGGCCTCCCTTCTTATATTCAGTGTACGTTTCAGGTCTCTCCTTTCTTAAAGGCTAATCATTAGAGAGAATGAATAGGACACTCACCTTAATCTAAGAGTTATTTCTCTACAAACTTTCACATTTACTTTTAGAAAATTTCCATAGTTTTTAAACATTTTTGTTTTGTCAACTTTCCTTTTTGAAGTTATACGATTTCTCCCCCTCACTCTTCTAGGGAGATAATTTTGTTTTAATAAAATTCATTGTTGATTGGTTCTTACTAACTTATTGCTTCTAATTGGCATATTTTATTCATAAATAGAATTTTTTCTAAACAAATAAGTGCATTACCCTTTATTAATTTGGTGAATATTACATTTTATTTTTACCAGATATAACTTCATATTCAAGTATTGTATAACAGCCCTTTAGCTGGTCCTTTCATTTTGATTGATTTTCACCAAGGAGAAAATGGAGTCTTAGACCCAGACCAGTTTCTTCGACTTTGTGGTCATACCTTATTATGTAAAAGGCTGGAATGTACTCCTCCCATAAAAGCTGATGATTGGCCTTGATAAACTTTAGTATATCTAAAAATGTCCTGTTTTCTTCATCCCATTCTCTGACTTTATGAACGAATAAACGGGAGACTTTTAAACGGTTAAAACGGGAATTCATTTGAGAAAGAGATATGTGCATGTATTTATTTATTTTACTTTTACATATTCATGAATTATTATGCAGTATAATTTTTTAAAATGTTTAATCAACAACTATGGGCCAAATTCCTTTACCGAATAAATTTGTCCGCTACGCCTCCCACTTCGCCAGCACCATCTTCTTCTTGATGTCCATGATCTCTTCAACTTCCTCCATTCCACCTCATTCTTAGACCTTTTACCTTTTCTTCCTTTCTTCTGGATGTTATTTTTTTAGGCAAATGTCTCTTCATTTGTCGTTTTACCATTTCGTTCTTTTGGTCTCAAGATTACAGTATTCTTTTGAGAATTTCTCGTTTGAACAAGTTTGTTCCTTCCGAACCTTCTTTATTACGTTTTCTTTTACACTCTAAGGGTTTCCTCAATCGGAATTATATTTCGGAGGTACCCACTTGGTCCCAGAAAGCTGATATGATCATCTTACTTTCATAAAAAAGGCTTCGTATATTTATTTTTAAAAAAGTTTATTTCATTTTCTTTTTTAATATATTAATAACACGGATTCCAAGTAAATATTTAAACGTTTACATTTTTTAAACACAATTCTCCCCAATTATATTAAAACTAATTATTATGAAATTATAATTGATCTCTTAAAAAAGAAATAAAAAAAACGGTTTCTCAAAATGTGTTCAGTAACTCTTTTTTTTAAAGGATGAGAACCTAAAAGACAGTTTTTTTTCCACGTGTATGGTAACCAAATGTGTGTCTACTGACATGTTCTAAACGAGTTTCTTTAATTTTTATCACAGCCTTAAATCTTATATTCATATTTATTATTGCTTTAAAATTATTTGATTTGATGTGCATTATAGATTACTTTTTAGTGGTTTATTTATTTTTTTTTTTTAGAATTTTGTCACTGAAAACGTATTTATTTCTTCTATTTATTATCTTTAATGTCGTCAGCTAAATGTTGTTTTGTTCCATTTTGCTGTTTGGTTCCCTTAGTTAATTTCTTTGCCCAATTAATTAGCGAAATTCTTAGGCAGAGGTGAATAACCTTTCCTACAGAGAGCAGTTTTAGTAAATTGTACCGTTTAATCGCTATGTGAATTCCAATTTAAAAGAGTTTTTAATCCCTGAAAATGGTTGTTGTAACTTTCTTGGCAGTGTGAATCGTTTTCATTTGATCGTGGACATAGTGTTTATTAGACCTATTATTTCGTTTAAAGAATATTGATTTAGTTCACATAAGTTTCAAGAGAATCGCTTCACCATATTTTTTTCCCCCACACCTTATTGTTTCTTACCAGACAGTAGAATTTCAAGAATGTTTAAAAACAGATAAAGCAGTGTAGTGAAATATGAATTATTGATTTTTAACTCACTCATACAACATTGTTTTTATGTTGGGTAACAAAGTGAGGTAAAAGAAAATTGCCTTTCCCTTTTTGTTTTACTCCCCTTGAGATTCTCCCACCTTTGCCCTTTACCTTTGTTTTTTACCTGATATTAAAACATTAGGGCTTTTTATGTACAGGTAAACTTTACCAGTGGTTATTTAATTATGTTGATTATATTTTATGTAGATTATAGAGTATTATGAAATAAGCGAGTTTTGATTCATGTTTTACGTTTTATTTTCCTAATTATCATAACTCATGCAAAAGTTACCCTCTGTTTGTTTGTCGCTTTGCATATTAGTTCTTATAATCTATTCATCTAATATAAAAGCTGATCTGAAGAAGAACAAGTGTGACCATTGCGCGGTATCTCGCCTAACTCAACCTCTTTCCAATCATCAGCTCCTCCATCACCCATCTTTCACTTATTCTTCTTCAAATTTCAGGAGGATCCATTTACATACATTGCCATAACAATCTTATTTCCTTCATTGCTTTTTGGTAAACCCCGGATAATTAGCCTCTACCAGATTAAACGTCTAAATCATTTTTTTTTCTTGTGCGCTTTTTAGTATTTTTGTAAGAATCTTTAACTAAAAACTTCAATTTTATCACTATTAATAATTCTTCTGAGAAAGCAAAAAGGATCAAACGCTAGATCCAAGTGGTTGAGTAGATAAAAGACAGCGTTAAATCCATAATAAATGCACAAATGTTAAGCACTAATGTGATGGTCTGAATTAAACAACTTTATGACGATCAACCCTTTCGCAACTGTCCTTAATAATTTCAAATTTTATTAAATGATCACCACTTAAATGATTAGAATGAGTGGGTTATTAAAAAAAAAAAAAACACCGAAGTTATTAAAATAAAATGTATTAATTTTATTTATACATTCTATTTTCTGAGATAAAATATTTACAATTAATTATTTAGTGATTATTATAAATTACAGCTGATATGGTAGTATTATAACCTAACATTAGTATCAGCTGATCAGTGGAAATAATGAACGATGCTGTATTATCGTGATAATGTAGTATAGTACTGTATAATCAGTGTAATAGAACCTGATTGGTCGAAATGGTGCAAATTGATTGGCGGTTGAGTTTGAGTGAAATTATCAGATATAAGCAAACCATTATAGGATCTATTTTATATAAGAAAAATTTTATGTTCAATTATCTAGAAAAAAAAAGTTTTGTTTAAAGGAGAAGTACTTAAATTAACAAATTTATTGTTAGAACTCTTTTAATTTTTTTATCTTTTATTTATTAATTCGTAAAGTCATATTTAATTAAATTTATTTCAATGGTGAATACGTTTAGTAAATTAAAAGTGAGTTAAAAGAAAACTTTTTTACTTTTAAGTCTTAAAAATAAAAAAGATTCAGAAACAAAATATCTTTTTTTCGGAGCAACTTTTTTAATTACTTCCTTTTTCGTCGTGGGAAAAATTGAAGTATAATTAAAGCTAAAGAATTTCTTTACTTTTAATTGTATTTTTATTATTTAAAAAAATATTTTTCTTCCTTTACATATTAACAAAATAAAAATTAAATATGTATATTTTATCTTTACAAAAGGCGTAGGATTTGAATTGTTGGTTTTGTTAAAAATGGTATGTTTAAATGGATTACATGGCGATATTATGTTTATTTATCATCATATCTATTCTGTGAATGTTATCTTTATTTAGCGTTGTACGTATGGTTTCCTGAAGGAGAATGAGGCATTGAATCGGTAGAACTTACCTGTTTGTGTATGTTAAATACATACTGTATACTATCTCCTTCACACACATGGTGTGTTCATTTTTTTCGACTTAATTTGCTGCAATAGGCACATTATAAAACTGCTCCTTTTATGAAAGACCATATTGTTCTGATCACGTGATTATATTTATTTATTTTTTTTTTTTTTTTTTTGGCGCATCAACAGCTAAGGTTATTAGCGCCCGGAGCTTTTTCCAGTGTACTGCCGGCCTCCGGACAGTGTTCTCTAGTTACAGACAACACTGTCCATCACCGGACAGTGAGCTGTAAGAAGCTCCTAGGAAGAGAAAATCTAAGGGTCAGCTGCTGGATTTGAACCCGGGACCTCCGTGTGGGAGTCCAGTATGCTAACCTCATAGCTAATCCCTTCCCTTATATTTATTATTATTAACATATTAAGATCTACTTTTTTGAATGCATAATTTCTACTTTTTACAGTGCATTTGATGTTTCTTAGTGAAGTGCTGAATTTTTGTTTCTTAATTTTTTCATTATTTTAGGCACTTTTACATCTCTTATTGTCCCTATGGGTATCCCAGTCTAACAGTATGGTTTTAGGTGTTCTATTTTAGCTTCCTTAAGCATAAATATTTGTACTATATATAGAACTTAAGGCGTACCATGTATTAAAAAAAGGAAGGGGTTAGCTCAGTGGTAAGCGTACTGGATATTTCCACGAGGAAATCTCTTGTTCGAATCCAGCAGCTGACATCTTAGATTTTCTTTTAAGTTAGCTACTACTTACAGCTCACTCTGTTGTCTTAATGGACAGTATTGTATGTTACGTTAGAAACATTCAGGCGCCTAACATTTTAAGGTATTGAATTAGATTTCTGGTTGGTCCTATGCTTTAACAGTCTGCGTTATTTGATAATATCCTAACGATTACTGTATAATTCCTGCAAAATTAAGGTTTGTGTAGCAATATATTCTAAGTGGATGCATCTGTATTAGAAATTGTTCTATATCCCTGTGGCAATCCATTAGTTTGAGCAGTCTTTTAAAGAATGTTGGCATCGCAAAACCTTCTAGATATTAAAAAATATTTAGCGCATGAACACTTGTTCTCTAAAATGCCTTAACAATAGCTGGTTCTTGTTCTAAAACGTAAAATTCTTAAGCTCAATTTTTATTCAAAGCTTATGTAAAAGAAGCACATAAAAATTCATAATTTGAGAAGTATTACAATTTATCTATGATTTTATAGCGGTAGACAAAATTAATTTTATAATATATGCGTTAATATAGTTTATAATGTAGAAAAAATTGAATCAATTTTAATTGAATCTTTTGTGGAATCGTGGGATTCTAAACACTATAATACTTATAGAAAATTAGAACTTGTATTTCGATAGAGATCTCACGGTAAAAATTTATCTCTAATTTTTAAAACGCTTATTCAATAAGTTGATTATCTTCGTGCGTCGTGTAATCTTATTGAAAGTAGGCTAATAATAAATTAATTAATTTAATAAATAGCCTCAAACTGCCAAATTAGAATCTAAATAAATCTTGTTTTAATTTAAGCCACGTTAACTAACGAATTAACCAATGTTTTATTTAAAAATGCATTAACATTTTTAGTAACCATGTTGTGAAAGCTTTAAATAAATAAAAGGCAGTAAAAAAAATTAATGAACGCTTATTTGCGCCCGTTTATAATCAATCCATTTACTTTATTGATTTTCACTTCAAAGAAGAAAGCAGTAAAAGTTTTTGTAGCTCAGATAATAATTATGGTCGCGCTATTTATGATAATACTTTGAAAACATCTTTGCTATTATTATTTTTTTTAATTAATTAGTCTTTAAATTAATATTTCTCATTTATAGATTTTTAAATTAAGGTATAAAATCTGAGATCATTGGTGCTAGGATTTTTCTGAGCATTATTTAATGTTTTGGACATTATTCTAGTTGTAGTTGCTGATAACTCTGTCCAATACTGCATAGTGAATTGTAAGGAAGAGGGTGACAGGCACATAGAAACATTTTTCGAATTCAGGTGAACTCAAAATACGTATTCCTAGTAAAATCTTTTAAAAAAAAATGACACTCTTTTCTTTACTAGAAAATGACTGTATAATATAGCTTTTTCTTTCGTACGAGCGGACAAATAAATTAAGTTTATGCATAATTTATTATACGTGCACGTTCCTTCTAGAATTGCTAATTGCCATAATTATATCTAAAAATATAATTATAAAAACAAAAGCTCTTTTTCTCTTTCAATTAAACGTTAAGCTAAATGATTGCTTATTCTTTTGTTTAAAAACCAAAAAGGAAGAAGCGATATGTAAGATGTATTACAAAGTTGCAAATCAAAATATGTTATTAAAAAAGAAAAAAAGTAATATAATACCAGTGTTAATTATTCAAAAATGTATATAATATGAAGTAGTGGGAACTACAATTCATGTATTGAATAAGATAAACATTAATAAATTCCCACGTAGTACACAATTATTACAATACAAAGTAGAGGAAAGCCGATGGGTAAAATGGTTGTAAGAATTTTTATTATTTAACTGGTGAATGCAGTTAGCCACAGTGGCGCTCTGGCTGTGAGTAAGGGGTACTTGGCCCTACAAAAGCCCGTTCAGAAAATCTAAACAATAAACATAGGTTTAAAACTTCAATTCGGTCTTTCTATTAGTAACGTTGCGGCCAATCGCTATTATTAATTAAAATAATTGCTCCGATTAAATCATAAATGGTGTTCAACTGGTGAATGTTTGTTTCATAATTGCTGTGCTTTAATTATTTACAGAGCTTCTAATTTGCATGATTAGAAATTAATAATAGATGTGTTTCAATTTTTTTTTTGTTTAATTGAATAGAATTGAGGGAGTCTTAAGATCTGGATCTATTTTTGTTATGATCTGCCTTGCTCCCAAGATTTGGGCAGCTTCCCAGCGATAGTCCTTATGAATGAGTTATGTAGTTGTAGGCAATCTTTAAAACGATGATTGGGAGTTTGATTATTTGCGGTCAGAACCCTTTTTTTTTTTTTATTCAGTTCAATGCCGCTACTCCGAACAGTTAGCTGTAACAGACTTCAAGGCAGAGGAAAAAAAAATTCCAAGGGCTGTCACTAGTTTCTAATCAAGAAAAATCTTTGCACCAATCACAAGAGCTAAATCCATTCCTTATGTCTTTAAATACATCGTTAAAACAATTAAAAAGGAGATATTTTTAAAAGAGAGAAAATAAGGTGAAACTTGTCTGTCAAGTTGAGTTGGCAATAATTTGTGAATTAGCTACATAACTGTTGGTGCATAACTTTCTTACTGCTGA
Source organism: Rhodnius prolixus (assembly GCF_049639745.1). Taxonomy (NCBI): domain Eukaryota; kingdom Metazoa; phylum Arthropoda; class Insecta; order Hemiptera; family Reduviidae; genus Rhodnius; species Rhodnius prolixus. The sequence goes on along the minus strand of NW_027411583.1, from coordinate 1,963,805 downwards.
GGTAGGTCCGTTAGTTTTATTTTGGTTTGCTCCCTTTAGGAAATTATGGCCTCCTGCTCCTCCTTCTGTGAGCTCTGTCACTTCTAAAGTATACAGAGACATTCCCCTATTTCCACTTCCTCTGCAGCTGTAACCTTAAAGAAGGTTGAATAATTTCACCTTTTTTTTTTTTGCTTTTGTATTTGTTAAAAGTAATTTATAGCAGTATTTTTAAACTTACCCAGGTCCATTGTTCATTTTAGGAGCAGTGCTCAGTAAGAACGCATTACTGATTTACCTGCAACTTTTGTGCAGTAAAATGTTTCTCTTTTATCTTTTTTTTAACCACTGTTACGTGGTACATGATGTGGGCAGTATAGTTCCTTGCCATACAGACACTTTTAACTTTAAAATGCCTTCATTGACACCATGTAATAATGTAGTGCTTTGTTAGTAGAAAAACTTTTGCTGTTAGTAATGTACCTGAAAACTTGACATTATTACCATTATTATTAGTTAATAAAAATAGAAAGTGAGAAGACTTAAAGTTTTACGATTATTTCCTTTCTTTATGTTGGCCGCTTTAAACTTTGATAAAATGAAAGTTCTAAAAAGATGAAAGTATCTAGTCATTCCAGTATAGTGAAAGTTACTTATTTTATTTACTGTACAAATATTATTACAAAACTGATTTATCTCTTACGCATGCGTAAATCAACTTATTTACTTTTATTTAAAGAGAAACTTCTTCACAATTATATAATTTCTTTTACAACTACTTCTCTATTCCAAAATCTAAAAAAAAAAAAAAAACAGTGATTTATTATTATTTAACTTGAGGCCATGAACATTTGCGCTCTTGAGTCTTCTTTTACTGCATTGTCTCCTGACTTCCATTTCTCAGTGTTCTCTCTTGATAGACAAAACCATGTTCAGCGAATTTTATAAGGCATCTAGGAAGAGTAAAATAATAATAATAATTATAATAACTTCCGAAAAGTGACTGGTAACATCGCTTAAGAATGCCCTCTATGATGTATGCTATCAAAAACTAACCCCATAGAATACTAACAGCAACTCAAGAAACAGAAACTCTCGTTCCAGACTTTTGTGGCACCTAAGATTTGAACAGTTTGAAAACGACTACCACAGAACACTAACAGCAACTCAAGGAACAGAAACTCTCGTTCCAGACTTTTGTGGCACCTAAGATTTGAACAGTTTGAAAACGACTACCACAGAACACTAACAGCAACACAAGGAACAGAAACTCTCGTTCCTGACTTTTGTGGCACCTAAGATTTGAACAGTTTGAAAACGACTACCACAGAACACTAACAGCAACTCAAGGAACAGAAACTCTCGTTCCTGACTTTTGTGGCACCTAAGATTTGAACAGTTTGAACGACTACCATAGAACACTAACAGCAACTCAAGGAACAGAAACTCTCGTTCCATACTTTTGTGGCATCTAAGATTTGAACAGTTTGAACGACTACCACAGAACACTAACAGCAACACAAGGAACAGAAACTCTCGTTCCTGACTTTTGTGGCACCTAAGATTTGAACAGTTTGAACGACTACCATAGAACACTAACAGCAACTCAAGGAACAGAAACTCTCGTTCCAGACTTTTGTGGCACCTCAACTGGGACCGACTAAGGTTTTTCTACTGCTAATCTGTAATGACCAAATATTCTGAATATAACCTAATTATATTAAAAAAAAAAAAAAAGAGTCGTCGTTAGATAAATGATGTTTCGCCTTTATGGCGAAAGTTCTACCAAAGAGTTGTTTTAAGAGCTTCCAGTATAATAAGGATATGTAATGATGAAAGTCATTTCGTGTAAAGATGACTTTTATATTGAACGTGATCCACCTGTTCGAATAATCCCTGATAAATCTACCAGTCAAAGCAATATAATGCTTGCAAGAATGTTGTAGTTTATCATTTTCTCTTGTTTTCTCATTGAGCTGTTCATTTCTCTCTGGCTTTTTAAACTCTGCTTTGGATGGTGATTTTGTTTTAGTGTTTTATACATTTATTTCCCAAACGTTTCTGTTGGGGTAGTTGCCTTTATTCAGTGGATATGTTGTTGTATGAATGTGTGCCCTACGTAAAGAAATTTATTAGCAATGATTAAAGGAAGGGATTAGCTATGCGGTTAGCGTACTGGACTCCCTCGCGGAGGTCCCGGGTTCGAATCCAGCTGCTGACCTCTTGGATTTTTTTCTTCCTAGGAGCTTCTTACAGTGATGGACAGTGCTGTCTGTAACGAGAGAATACTCTACGAAGGCCGACCGTGCACTGAAAAAAGTTCCGGGCGCCAATAACCTCAGCTGTTGATGCGCCCAAAAAAAAAGAAAAGTAATGATAAAAATAGTCAAACACCATAACCAAATTATGAAATTATAGATAAGTTAATTTTCATTTTTAAAATTTATTTGAGCACAAAATTAAAAAAAAAAATCACATAAACATGATGGAAGCTTTAATATCCATCATTTCATTGCAGACACGGAATTTATAACCTTCTCGTACATCGCAATAGAGCAATTATATAATATAGACACCCATTTTGATCTAAAGTTTAAGAAAAAAAAAAAAACTGAGTTCTGTACCCAACAAAACATTTAATGTGGGTCACATTATTTTCTCATTGACCCAATCCACAGTTCAATAAAAATTCTAACACCAATGAAAATTGATTCAGTTTGAATTACAAAATTTATGATTGCATGATCGTCTGGAGAGTTCCAACATTATCTGTTTTTCTCAAGGACCACAAATAGTATATATATTGTATCTATACATATATTTTAGAAATAAAAGCGAGAATTAAGTTGAAGAACTCATTAGTTTTAATAACAAGGTTAAAAATTCTTTTGTCCTCTACGAATTAAAAATCGTGTATATTCCTTTCTGTAAAGTTTTTACCTTGAAAAATAATTGTGAGCTTGTTCCAATAATAAATGATTAAAACTCCTTTCTTTTTCTGTTTATTATTATTACGTGCATGTTCAATTAGGTAATTTAGTAATATATTTCAAGGTTTTAAATATATTTTTGTGTTTTCTAAATTGCTGGCGAATTTAGAGTGTTTAGAGGTGCCATTATTATTGCAAAAATTTAAATCTTTATTCTTTTAAAACAAAAGTTGTTTGATTTAAAAAAAAAAATTCGTTCAGTTTAGTTGGGGAATACAGTTATCCAGAAAATTGTTAAAACCAGTATTACCAATCAAAAACACAAGGCAAACAATGATAAAAAAAAAAATTAATCTCGGATTAGTTACGGACATAAAACACAGAGCACATGGATAGTTTTATTTTTCAATGGCAGGTGTCCAGTGATTACAAAAAATCCCATCCAATTTTTTATTAAAACAACTCTTGGTTCTTTTTTTTTTAAATTGTTTTGAACAATGGGTATCATAACTAGTGCTAGTAAGGGGTCATCAATTTTTACTGGTTGGTGGCTTAAAAATTTACCTGAACAAAAAGGTTTCATTTTCTAAAAAGTATTTTTTTGGATTTTAATCGTTATTTGAATTTAATTTCTCTTCCATTTCAATCAAAATCAAGTTCTAAATTTTCACATCAAATCGAAGTTCTAGCTAAAAATCTAATTACAAATACTGGCTGCTTTTGTCGGTTATTTTAAGAAGTTTAAACGACTGTCTTCTTTTTATTGAAATAAGAAAATTATTTATTAAATTGATAATGTTTAAAAAAAAAATCAACACTTTTCATGAGAGAAATCACGAAGTGATTTTATTGGGTGAAATGATTACAATTATATACAATAATTTGAAATTACAGGGTACGGTAAGGTTATAACCTAAAAGGATCAGCTGCTTTAGTTGGAATAGTAGACAATGCTGTATTATCGTTGTAATATGCCACCTGATTGGTAGATATCACTGTGAATTAGCAAATTGATTGGCTGTTGAGTTTGTGAGTGAAATTATCGCTATATATACAGCGTGGTGCTTCATTATCGCTGCAATACGCACATGTAAACATTGAAATAGTGTTAATTGATTGGCGGTTGAATTTATAAATGAAATACTACCTCTATTTAGGTAATATTGTTATAAAATTCAGTAAAGAAAGGCCCACTTTGCATTTGCTTTGAATTTTCTTTAAGAAAGACAGAAAGAAATCACCTGAAGTGGTTTTCGAAAAAACTGTAGAAAACTAAAAAAAAGAAGCCTTTTTCATTTCGCACAATTAGTTTTCTATCATAAAGAATAAAAGATTAATTAAGAAATTTGCTTAAAAAAATGGGAAAAAATGACAAAATGATAATGCCATATAAATATTAAATTAAACAGTGATTTGGTGGTAGTTAATTTAGTGAGATATCCTGTAATAGGGCCTGGTAAGGTTAATCACTCCCAGCCATTTTTACCTCCCCTGGGCGCGCCTCTACCTGGCTATGGATTATTAATTGAATTTCTCCCTTCCCCTTCTTGTTTGAATGCTGTAAATCTTTTTCTCCTTCAGCTGTTTATAAATGGCACATTAGCTACCATGTATAACCTCCTTGCTAGAGGCGGCAATATTATCTCTCTTCTCCACTGACTAAAAATAAATTTTTATCAATGTTCCTGAAATGATCTTCTTCACTTGTTTTATCTTGTAGAGATAAAATTTTGAAAGAATTTCAGTGTTTGTTTTTTTATTGCTGATAAAATCTATTTGATATTAGATTAAAGAATTATTTTGGTCATATTTTTAACTTTGATAACTTTGATAATGGTGGCTGAGATAGATTATTAACCAAACTTTGTATGATGTATTTTTCATCAGACTTCATAACGATGTACAGTATAATTTATAGCCTTATCTCATCAAATTGTGGTATTTCTTGAGATCACATATAATTTTTATTGTTTCTCGATTGTGAAAATGTGAACTTTGTTAAAGCTCTTAAAAAAAAACTCATAAAAGCAAAGAATGTGATTTAAAAAAAAGTAAAATAACTTCTTTTATGAGATAATGCACACCATTTAAGAAAACCATTCAACGCTTATGTAACCACAGATTTTATTTGTTTTTCCTTCTAGTTTAATTTGAAATATAGAACTAGATTTGGAATAAAAAAAAGTAAATACTATGTTCAAATGGATAGTTTATACGATACGGATACTTTTAAAGTGAGGGTAAATTTGGGGTAACATTACCATTGTCATCTTTTAGCATATTGTCCTAAGATATTGTAGGAGGATGCCTTCATCAGTTCTAAAGGTTCTAGAGTTTGTTTTTAAGACTAGGATGCTTGAAGGATAAAGTATGAGCCGGCACATAATTGAGAAACCGACTAATTTATGGTAGATTCTAGATTGAAGATTTTATTTGATTAAAACACTTTTTTGGGCAATTTATTTATTAACAGGTGTTAATTGTGGAAATGGCAATCTGATCACTTAACTTCTTTATAATGGCTGCCTTTGTTCAAATCTACAAATGCTACAGATACTAGCTATACATAGATGATAGCGTAGGTGCCAACGAATTAGTCGGTCCTGCTCCTTAAAAAACAAAATTATAAAATTAGGGTAGAAAAGAATGTGAGGGAATTTCCTATTAAGCCATGTTAGATGCTAATGATTTCTACTCGATGGAAAAAAAAGCAGTGTGGATGACTCATTTAGAGTAGACATAGAAGAGGGTATAAAAGAATAGCATGTTTATTCATCACATAACTACAATATTCTGTGTAGTGACTCACAAAAGTGTATAATATGTCTTCTTCCATTTAGGTTTAAATAAGCTATAATTTTTATCAATTTATTTTTCCTTTTTGAACAATTTATTAATCCTCTTCTTTAGTATATCCCTAGATTTAAAACAAGTATTAGAATTGTTTGTTTTATATTGTTAATTAATTCGCATTCATTATAATCGTGGGATCTGGAACTAATTTCCTCTTTAATGTTATTAGTATTATTAACAAAGAAATAATTCCTCTTCAGAAATACTATGTGCTTTTAATGATAATTTATTTCGCTCACAAACCTTTAATAAATTAAAAACGTTACAATAATTTTAGTCAAACGATTATTATCTGCTCATAGCTGTATTATCACGATTATACAACGTCTTCTCTAGTATTCCCACCAAATCATCTGACACCTGATACTGTCATGACAATTGTAATTTATAATTATCGCTGATCATATAATTGTTAATAGTTTAATAACTCAAAAAATTAATTGAAATGTAAAAAATTAATACTTCCTATTTTGAAAAGTATCGATTTGTTAAATTCAAATTTAATAGGTAATTATCCTATCATTGAGTGTTCATAAAATTATCTAATTAAATATCAGTAAATTTTGAGTATATTATTAATCATTAATAATATACACTTACAATTAATATATACACTTACACGCGCAATTATAATTACTGGAAAAATTATCAACACTCAATGGCATTACCGTTAATAAAATGGTTCAGCACTTATCAATCAGTCCAGATCATCATGATGGCACTCCTTGCTCTGGAGCATAGGTGACAATACATCGTAGTATAGATTAATGAATAGATTATATATTTATATATAAACCCAGATGGAGCGACAGCCACTCTGGAAAAGCCCCTGACGTCAGTGAAATCAGGTGTTAATGGCCCTAAAAATTACTTATTTATTTTTAGCTTTTATTTATTAATAGTATTACTGTTTTTGGACAAGAGCAACATGTAATTTTCCCACTACCTTGACCAAGCAACTTCTCTTTTTAACTATTTTCTCACTGTTCCTTCCTTCGTGTTTGAAGCATACAATCCATTTACACATTCTTGGGTCATTTTTCTTGAGCTCGTTCTGTTCATGGGTATCATCTTAGCTGTTTTAAAAGCTTTCCGTCTGCAATTGGTTACCATTTCTTCTGTCTTTTTGACTTTTTTTTTTGATACACCGTCTTGGTCTCCTCAGAATCGAAGCAAAGGATATTCTTAATAAATGGAGTCAAGTTTTTAAGGTGAAACAATGGGAACAGATCTTCAGGGTATTTTACATCTATATAATCTATTCCTATTAGAATTATGTTTGGCATTCATGGTAGAATTGTTTTAATGAACCGCTACTTATGCATTTAAGGGGGAGCAAACCCTTGGAAAAGTAATAAATAAATAAGTTGTTTATTCAGCAGAAAGATTGTTCATCTTAAGTGCTTTTCTTAAAACAATGATATGGTTCCGTATTGATTTATCTTTTTAAAGTAACAGTAAATAACATTTAAAGGAAAGGAATAAAAAAGTATTCAAATAAAAAAGTATGTAAAGAAGTATTTGTGTGATTTATAATGCAGTTTTAACTACCCTATTTTTATAAATGGGGGAGAAAGAGAGACTAGTGAAATTCAAGTAAGGAGAAATAAGCAGAAGCAATCATGTTTGGTGAAGTTGCCTTTATTTTTTGCCTACTCTATCTCTCTGTGTCTCTGTGTATGTGCCTGCTCTTAGTAGTATACTATATGATTGTGCTATTGTGTTAGAGTATGTATTCCTGTGTGTGTGTGTGTGGATTAAGGGGCCTAAAGTAAGGGGCCGAGTGTGGCGCAGTGTTTCAGAGGCGGCACCCAGCGCTTGCCCACTCAGACTGTTGACTTATTGATCACACGAGAGAGGAAAGTAAGTGACTCAGATAACATTTACACGGCCACTTACCTATTCTCTCTCTCTCCTCACTTACATATATTATTTTTTTTGCACTGCTTGGTAGTTACTTATCAAGTGAAAGATATCTTTTCAATAACTTCTTTTATATAAACAATAGCAAATTGTTGAAAGACAGAAAAAATAAATAAATAAATAAAGGTCGATACAGTGAGACCAGTTAAGATTGTTATTAAAGAGAAACCAAGAGAGAGAAGCTTTCTAATCAAATATTGAATAACATTATTTTAACCTACTTCTAAAAATAACTTTATTTATAAACTATCCAAGCTACAAACATTGGGTTCTTTTTAACAAAAAAAAAATTATTTTTCTTAGAAACATTTAATCGAATTAACAATACCTTGTTAACTAACAGCAACAAATGAGAGGTTAAGAAGCGCGCGAGCTTTGTCTAGTTAGCCAATAAGGAATGCTTAACAAAACTGTCCATGATTGGTGCGCTGGTTAGATAACATTAATAATAAAGTTACCCCCTCCCATCTCGTAGCAATGCTTTTTATACCTTTTGACATGCTTTACTATTTGCCTTCTTCTTATTGGTCCGTCCTACTTATAAATCTATAATCATATTTCTTTTAGACACCGTTATGTGACCACATCTTTGGATAAATTATACTATATAATACTTTATACTGAAATCCATATTCTTATTCTAATTTTTTGTTTACAGTTAGCCCGCTTCTAGTGCCTCTTATATATAAACATAAACAGCCTGTTACCTATATCATATTTCCTTAAATATTAAGATGAAATATTAGATTCTTCTATATATTTATGGACCACCTAGGTGACTAATCCATATGAGCACTCTGCAGGTCGTTAAAAATTTATCTCATACACTTCATTTTTTATGTTTTACTTCACGTCATCACTGTTTGTCAGATTCTGTTACCCAACATAGCAGCTCATTTAAAATAACTGTGGCCACTTAATTAGAATTTGCTATTTTAGTTCGTTATGGATGAATTATATCTGATAAAAGACACAAATTTCTGCAAGTCGTTGGGTATTAGAATATTTTGGTCGATTCTGTGCGCGATTGGTTGCTTAGCCGTCGACAATTAAGGCCTCTGGCTCTTGGAGACCATAGGAAATAATACCAGTAAGAAATTCCATCTTGGACCGGTTCTTGTTTAAGAAACGGTTTCTTCTACAGGAACTATAAGAGGTGATCTCTTTTGGCTGCAAGTTCTATGTTTACTGTATTAGAAATTTTTTGCTATTAATGCCATTAACTATATTGCTTAAAATCACATCCAGCCATTGTTAGCTCAAGTTATACTTTCCACCCATGTAAGTATACCCATCTAAGTCTCAAGCTACAGGTTGCTAGCATGGGAAACAAACTGTAAAAAATAATCGTTAAGTTGCAAAAAATGGCTTCTTATTTTTTACTTATAACCCATCCATAATTTCAATTACCAATTAATTGTTATGAAATTTCAGATTTTTATGTTTTTCTGTTCATATTTTGTATTTAGATTTAACAAATCAAACTTCATATCATCTTATTGTGTTGTTATGATCTTTGCCCAACAATGTATTGGCTAGCTGCCCAAAAGAAATCTATATCAACCACCTTCTACTTGCTAATATCGCAGATGAGATGAATGGAGGGCAAGCTGCTAAAGATATATTTAATTTCTTTTGATGTTATTAAGTATGTTGATCGTTAAATAAGCGCTTTTATTTAGACTATAAATAAAGTAGGGTGCATTGAACTGAAATCCTTTTAATATCAACATTCAGTTAACCATTCAAAGAATAAATCAACGCAAGGCATGAAATAGGTCTTAAAGTGGAAATTTTTACGACTACAGAAAGCCACTCAAAAGTGTTCTAATTTTCTTGCAAATCTCATTTTCTAGGTGGTTCCAAGAAAAACACGAATTTCAAAGAATTTGCGAGATCTCTGATTTTTTTTTTTAGACAGAGAAAAACAATAAAGCTGATTATGATGAGTAATAAATGTATGGAAAAATCTTGGAGGCAAAAATAGTAGGGCCATTCTGAGGCAAATTTCAGACACCAACTGATTCCTTGTTGTAAATATTAGTCACTTGTAGCAACAAATGGTGGAAAAAAAGCAAGAGTTGTTTATCTACATAAAATAACCGAAAAAAAAGATTAAGGAGTGGAATTAAGAACATTTAACTCATTGGGATTAGGAAATTACTTATAAAAATTATTTATCGATAATTTCAAAAACAGAAATTATTTATTTTGTTTTTTAATTTATTTTTTAGTAATTAAAATATTTACGATTAAATATGCAGTCCTTATAAATTACAGCTGATATGATAATATAACCTAACATCAGTATCAGCTGATTTGTCGGAGCATTGAACGAGTATGAATTATCACGTTAATACAGTCAGGTGGTAATCATTGAAATGTTGCAAATTGATTGGCGATTAATTTTGTGAGTATAATTATCACCTTAATACGCATTTCATTGGATGAAATTATAATCGTAGATGCAAATGATTGGCGGTTGAGTTTGTGAATGAAATTCTTATTTATGTGTATATCCATAGGTAACAGATTAAAATCTGGTTGGTGTAATAGGCAGTTGTATTGATCATTAACTTCCATAAATAAATGAATAAATTTGGTCTCAGTAACAGATTATTTTAGTAGTAATTATTGTTTAATAATCATAAAATGTTTGAAACATAACATTAATATCTAACACGAAAACATACGGAGATAAAATGTAATAAAAGAGAAAGAAATAATGTGTATTCATATACATAATTGAATGAATAATAGCACTGTTGATATATAGAGGTGGATATTGTATTGTTAGTTACAATGAGTGTATAAAATGGTTGGCGCATTGTAATATAATATGTAGATCTATATAAACACAGTAGACAATTTGTTTTAGTAGTAGGGTTATTGCTGTAGATAGGATAATAATGATATTGACGAGGAGATGTGGCTAAGAGGGGTGTCCCCTCCATCAATATTGTGTAATCTACTTTTCTTCAAGGTGAACAGGTATTAACTACCAACTACATCCTAATCTGGCTACAGAAACATATTTCTGTATGATTTAATTGTCTAGTCTCACTTAAATTACTACATTTTTATTTTTATCTCGGAGAACGTAGCCACTTGAAGCGAAATATGTAATATGAAATAAGCGTATAGCCACTCTAAATCTAAATACCTGTCATTTCAAAACAGTATATTTTACAACATATTTTGGTCTGTTCAAAATCTAGAGTACCATTGTTTGTTCTGAAGTTCTTTAAGGGAAGATTTTTTGTCTTATTTTGCAAATCTGACAAGTTCATTTATAAAGCCCCTTTGATGTGATAATATTAAATGGAATACAAAAGCTTCATTATTCATAGAATTTTTTTCTACATAATAATAGAATACAAACAATAAAATACTTCAAAAAAGCCGCCATACCCCACAACGATATAGACACCTGAGTATAACCTTGCCAAGTGAAACCTCCAACGCTAACCATTGCTATCAACACTCAACAAACCTTAAAAATCACCCATCCGAGCCAGGATGAATGTTTGGTAAATAATAATAAATTGTCATAATCATCAAACAAAATTCAAACAGCCTCAATTTATTGACACTACCTCTTTTTGTGTGGAAAAACTAAGTTTCATTGCAACTATTGAATTGTTTCTTAAAATTATTCTAAATTAATTTTAAGTAGGTACCAATCGTTCAATCCAATATACTTTATTCCATATACCAAAATCGGGATCTACAAACTGAGTGATGCATTCTGAATACTGAATTTAAGATTTCCTGGTTCTAGTTAGAACCGATTATCAACAGATCTATCTGCTGTATATAATTAGTTTGACGTGCATTCGTTGCGTTAGGATATTTCGATTTAGTTTTTAAGTGTTAAAAAAAAAGAAAAGAAGTATTTCCAGTATTTTAGGTGTGCTCGAGAAATGGTTCAGCAATTTTTTTTATGATAATCTATGTAGGTGGTTAGTTTGGAAATCTCTAGAGAGACAGTACAATTCCTGAAGAAGTGACTAATCACAAATTACTTCTACATGTAATGACTTAAATAAAAAGATGTAGATAGCTCTTTCAAGCAAAGCGTGTCTAAATCACAATACAAATATTATTGTTATTTCTTTAAAATCTGAAAATATGTTTATAACACTTTTCTTCTTCTTTATTTTTCAGCCCAAGTAATACAGCGTTAAGTTCATTAGAGCAGGTTAAAGCATATTTACTGTCTGAAGGAACTTGTAAATGTGGACTTGAATGCCCTTTCAACTGTGATGCTACATTCAATTTTAATTCCAAGGTAATAAAAAAAAGAAGAAAAATCTTATAATTTTAAACATTCTTCTTTCTGTAATAAGAAAGACGTTGTTGTTGTATAACCAGATTATTAAATCGCAAAAGAAAATAATAAAAAAAAAAAGAAGTTAAAAAAACAAAAGTAATGAATAACCCAGGCATGTGGCCAAAATCACTGTTTCATATACAAGGTCATATTCTTTTAAAAACTACTCTCAGTATAAAAATTAACTATTTTTTAACAACAATTTTATTTTCTTAGTAATTGCCTTTTTTTTTTATATTGCTATTTATGTACTTCTTTAATAAACTGAATAAATACACTTACTTTCTCTCTCCTAATAAATCTTTCCCTTTTTTTCAGATTAATTCGTTTACAGTTTACATAACATTGTGCAATTATTGGTTTTCACAACCATATATTATTTATTAATTTTAGTTGATTCATAATTAATAAAACGGAGGAGAGAGAAATAAATTGTAACTTATATAATACTTCTTTGCTTTCATTTAAAATTGTTGGGTGCACTATATTGATTATGCTGAGTCCTAAGTGGAGCAATGAAAGAGGCGTTGAGGAGGAGGAGGCTTGGAGTTGGAGAATATTTAATAAGATTTACAAAAATATAATCTAAAAAATTTTTATCGCTTGTTTTATTCTCTAGACATTTTACAGATTATTTTTTGATGTTTTTACCCTCTTAAAGTTAAGTTAGAAGTATTTTTTATTATTATTGTTATTATTATTATTTAGATGTATTATGTTATTATTATTAAATTATTTAAAAAATTGTTGGATCTAACAATGCAATTGTTAATCAGCTGCTTGCTAATTAGTGCTACATCAATAAATCAATCAGTGATAGTATAATTGAACTAGATCAGGCAAATTCATTTCAACAGACAGCTTTTACTTGGTTAAAGAAAGGTTTCATCTTTGTTGTGGTAACATTTATACCATCCCTTACATCCACTTGAGATAGAATTATGATCAGAGAGTGCATTGCTAATGAGAATAGGATTATTTCTCGAATAGGATCATTTTCTCATTCTCTAATAATTTCAATTTTAAATAAATTAAAATATCATTTTAAGTGGTGCAACGGAAATAACCGTAATTAAAAATACCACTATAATTAGGAGTTGATCAAATTATTGACTTTTAATATTAGTTTTTTACATAAAAGTAAATACGGTTAAAGGTACCTATTATACATCATTGCCTTGTGGTGACCCCTATAATTTTGATATGCTGATTACAGCTACCCTGCTTAACCAAGGTCACCACGTCCTGTTTTTTTAAAATCCTTAGCGTGTAAAAAACAAAAAAAAAGCTAAAGAAACAAAACACAATTCAATAGTTACGTTTCTTTTTAAAGTGGATATCTCAATGTGAGTGTTTCAATCCATTAGATATGCCAAATGAACACATGAAATTGTTTTCTTCTTCAGTACTACATGTGTGCATTCTTTCTCTATAACCTCTTCTGGCTCCTGTGACTGTGGAGCAAGGCTAACACAAATTCTAATCTATTCTTAAATCAAGACAAAATTAAAATTGTAAAACTTTGACGTAACAATGATTGCATTTTTTTTTTTTCAATCAGCAGTCATAGAAAGATAATAAAGATCTTAAGTTTAAACGATGAATAAAAGAACCATCAGAATTTTAGATGAAGAAATAATACAGTTTCCAGCCTTAAAAATAATAATGCTACTGAAGAGGAATATACATGCTACTATTGAAATGCTGTGGTGAAGAAAGTGGTAAGATTGTATAGATAGATAAATTAGAAAATGCCTACACGGTTTCCATTCATAAGAAAAAGACGAAATGAAATTTGAAAATCATTGAGGCGCTTCTCTTCTGAATGTTTCTAATAAGGTATTTTCAAGGTTATTGCTTTATCGACTAGAAAGATTGATCTTCAAGGATTTAGGAACATATCACTTTGTAAGCAGGGAGATCTATAGTAAACCCTTTTTTTTTACAGCGAGGATCATAACGAATGGCATGAATATAATTTACCTCAGCAGTATTTATTCAACGACTACGCAACTTGGACTGAGCTCGAACACTTGGCTAGATGCTTTATTTGAAATTTCCAAGAAAGCTAACTTATTAAGCTAACCAGCATGAATTTAAGGCAAACAATGAACTGTCATAACTCTACTTTGTTTAAAACCCAGATTAATAATCAGTAAATTTAAAAAGAAATTGCGAAATTAAGTGTAACGAGGTTCAACTTATCAACAAATCAAGGTTCATTATTATTCAACCACCTTTCAACATGAATGTGTAAAAGCTGAATACATTCTCTATTCCAAAAATCACTGTGGTGACATAGTTAACGAAATGTTTCTAGAAATACTATAAAAGTTCTTAGTTGTTATTAATAACTTCTAGTGAAGATTGGCAAAGGGAGCACTTCTCCCTCTTTGATGCACTTACTTGACTCTCTTTTGACAGAACTGAGAAGAATTTACAATAATTTATGTCTATGCAATATTTCTATTTTGTATTCTATAACAGAAGATCCCTCGTTGCTTTAACATTAAAAATATCTTGCTGGTGTTATATTAAATGTAAAACACCCCCGAAGCGTCTGGTCTATACTTGCTAGTACGAAGTAATATTTAATTTTATATTTATTTTATAAAATTCCTTTGTTTATGTTTGGAACTTTATTGTCAATAAAAACAATATTTTATTGGTCGTAAATTTCCTTGTTAATATAGTTGCTAAAGAACACAGTTCGTTCTAAACATGTATTCGTTTTAATGTACTTTATGTGGGGGAGTTGAAATTCGTTGTTTTTAATAAGGAATGCAGGTGGTCTGTTATCCTGCCTGAGTACACGCTAATTAGACTAACACCTGTCGACCATTTGGTCATAATTATATCAACTGTAAAACAGTACACTAACTATTCATGAGCTTTCAAACTGTCCGTTATAATTTTTTAATAACTTCGTATATTATTATCTTTAATCAGATATTTATTTCTTTTTCTTTTTCATAAAGAAATGTCTTGTTTTAAAATTAAGTATTGATTTTCGGTTTTGTTGTAGGTATTAACAAGACCATGGACTGCTCCAGTTATAGGACCAGGAGATACTACAAAATTATGCAATCACAAAAGGAAATTATTAACACATGCTTCAATAGAAAATATAGATAACAGATATGGTAATATATTTAGAATTTCTATCGTTATTGTCATTAAAAAAACGCTAGGGAAGAATATCATTGATTGTTAATTTTCACTTCGTACTTAATAGTAATAAAAAATCAGCGGTTCAGTTATCATGTAACTTCACTAATGCTGATCATTTTTCCGTTTAATATGAGCAGTTTACGAGAAAATGACTGCTTTGTTTCAAAGATACAGCTGTTATCTAACAAAAAACTAGCATAAGTTATTGTACTAAGAATTTCCGAAGAAATATTGCACTAATGGAATTTAATTGGATAATTTCTCGAACATTGATTAAGCAATTAAATTCTTAATGTTTAATGAAAGAGATACTTCTCAAAATTTAAAGGATTTATTTTATCCATTTTTGTAAGTAATTGAAAAAGTTACAATTGAATCTTAGTTATAATAAATAACAGCAGCTGACATGATTGCTTGTAGTGTAACAGTATTGCTTATATATAACAGTAATCAGCTGATTAGTGGAGTTACTGGACGAAGTGTGTTATACTGTGTACCATTTTGGTTTAAATATTTGAAATGGTACCAATTGGTGGCGGTTGACTATGTTGCGAGTGTCATTATTAACGTTAACAGAACAAGTGCTGATAATTTTGAGTGGATGAAACGACTGTCTCGTTACTATGATATTTACTCGAGTTCGATTGTCTAGTGGGAACAAGGTAAGAGTTGAGTTATTAAATCTATGCAAAATTATTGCAAGAACGGTATTTAATTGAATAATTTCAAGAACCCTCTAACGATTAAAGTGTGGCAAATTACCTTTAAAATTGATAAATGTTAATCCAATTTGTACTTTTGTATTTATTTATTTATTTATTTATTTTTAAGTAAGTTAAATATTTACTGCTAAGTGTTCAGTAAATTCATATCTTACATCTGATCTTGGTGGGAATATAGTTCTATTAATTAATATCGGTTAATTGGAGTTAAATATGACGTCGGAATTTTGTCATCATAAAACGCAACCAGAAGTTCAAATAATTGAAATTGTGAAAAGTAATTGATTGTTGGGTTTAAATGATCATTTAAAGCTATTTATTTGGTAATAGTTGCTTTTCAACGTCTGAGCGTTAAAAGATTGTGAAGTTTATACAATAATTGAAACAGTATTATATTATACTAGATACAAATGTATTCCAGCTTGTTCTCAATACATAACTAGTTTTTAGAATAGCCGGTGCTTCTGAAGGCGTACTCTTTGATGTAGTTTGTACAGTCCCCGGGGATATTTATTTAAAAATTATATCCTTGCATGCTTTGGTTTTTATTTATTTATTTTTTTTCTTTTATAATTGACGAAAAATATTTTTTGTAAAATCGCCAAAAGAATAAGAGCATTCATCCAAGTTTTTCTTATGTCGAATTTTTTAAAGTAGAGTTCTTTGTCTAATTAAGAATTATTCGCTGTTGGATTTATGTCTGACGAGCTGAATAAAATGTCCCCTACATTGTTTGATGAAGGTTGCTATTAACCACATAGTGATTAACCACATAGTGGTTAATAATGTTTCAGAGTTTGTCAGATGACTTTTCTCTCTATGATTTGTAATACATTCTATTTCAGGAAACCGTAATAATGCATGTTTGACCTTTATTATTTATTTTTTCTTTCATTTTAATTTTTCAAAAAAATCTGAACTACTCTCTCTCATTCAATAATTTTTCTTTTAAAAAACATTTTAATCTCTAAATTTTAGGCAAATCCTTCGGAAATATTACTAAATATTTGAAACCAATTTTATAAAATAAAGTAATAGAATAAATGTTTTAATATTGTCGTAAATTCAGACAAATTGTGTGGTGCAAAAAGTAGGCAACCTAATACTTATTTTGGAAATAATTTCCTAAATATAACATTACATATTTTTTTTATTATCTGTTGTCAACTTCGTATGAATTATTTTGACATAACTCAAACATATGACGATGATACATCCGCTACTATCTGAACATCTAATCGACAGGTGCTTTTAAAAAAAAAATCATCTAGATGAGATAAAATTATTCAAAAAAATAATGAACAAATTAATAAGTAAGGTTTATTAATATTCATTTTCTTGGGATAATTTTATTGCCTATAATTACAAGTTTTATATTTAAATTTTTTGATGTAATAATATTTTATTCCTCTTGGTTAAAAATAATTATATTTATAGACCATTTTCACTATGTTGCTTATTCGTGATAAAAGCATTGTATTTCAATTAAAATTCAGAATTTAAGGTTTAATCAGAAATATATACTTTAAGGTTTATACAAGGCAAAATTGTTATTAACTATTGTTAAAAAAAGATAAATGCGCAGATAATGTCAATGAACGCAAAAATGCATAATTATTTATATAATAGTTAAACTGTATAGTAAGACGTCTTAAGTGTTCACTCCAAGGTTTTTCATTCGTCCAAGAAAACAGGAATAATATATACAGACATAAAGTGTATTTGTGTAGTGTTTGATAAAAGTTTCCAGGGTAGGTGTTGTTTGAGTTGTTATATGCAAAATAGAAAAATCCCTGAGAAAATAGGTCTCTACCCAATTTTCGTATTAACTTAGAACTTTGTAATAATTAACTCCTAATTTTTCTAATTCCTTATTATTTCAAAAATCATACTTAAAATGTATTTAATTAAATAAAATATTTAAGTGTTTATTTAATTTATTGTTATTTACAGATGCATTACGCAAAAAGAAGAGAAAAATTATTACCCCACCTTCTGTATCTCAACTCCTAATTCAGAGAGATAGAGGAGAACAACTAGTAAAAGATCAACAGACCTTCAATGGATTGGTGCGATTTTTGAATTATTTAATTAATTTAAAAATTAATTACCCAGAGATTAACACTTGATAATAATCTTTATTTTTTCAGCCATGGAGAGAAAATTTAAACCATCAGTTTGGGAGAAGCAGTACCTATAGTAATGGATATCAGCAAGATGATACTAGCTTGCGATTTCACCTACCGGAACTGCAACGGATGCAGGCTACAGTACATAGGTTTCCAGCTCAGGTAGCAGCATTACAGGGCGTTCCTTCCACTCCCGCCAGTCAGCCGATATCTCCTATGACTCCCCAGGTAAAAATTGTTAAGTCATTATGGAAGCGTATTCTTATTCATTAAAAAACAAATAAATTTGTAGCTGACAGTTAGGAGGCTCTTGGTCAGTCCGAAAAATAACATTTCATGTAGCACAAATTACTCAAGAAAATTGTTATTTCATAATACTAAAATGTGATTAATCACGGACATCATGGCTCCCATTACCTTAACTAAGTTCGACGTTGGTCTGGCACCTTTACAATATTTTAAACTTCTGATCTCGCTCTTTAGACCATCTTGATCTTATGTATTCTTCAGTACTAAGGAACTCTTAGGCTTATACAACTTCGTTTTTGTTACAGGTCCATTTTGAAAATAGGCCTCCCTATCCGGTACAAGGGTATGACGTTAAATACAACAAAAAAGTCGAATACCCCACGCCGGAGAATGTTCGAGTGGCTGCACCGTCTAATGTTTCTGGAAACCGTAGTACGCCACCGTGGCAGCAGAATAAATTACAAGTTTATGAAAGAGTACCGCCACTTCATCAGCCTCCGGCACCAGTTTGGACTGCTGACATTAAAAAGAAACAGCAACCACCTAAGATTCTACAACGGAAAAGGTTCTCGGATGAAAATCCTAATTTAGATACGGGAATAATCCCTGATCAACCTAGTTTTATGGACGACCCCAGTGGTTATTTAGCTCAACAGACTGCATTGTTAAATAGTACAATATCTAGACAGAATGCAAGCTGTACACCTGCTGATAGTAATAAATCTGGCAATGGTGGAATTCCCTTAGCATCAAATGTTAATAGATACATTGCTAGACCAAAATCTAGAAATACACCAACACCTGCACCCAGTCGATTTCCAGATTCATGTTTTGAACGAATAAAAGGGGAAGAACCTAGTTCAACAGATAGTGATAAAGGAATAGACGAAAGAGGTCCTATTCAAGGTACAACGGTTAGCACTAGTAATAGAAGTCCTGGAGAAGCGTCGCCTGATACTGTTACAACAGTGGTGACCACCATGGCTTCAGGCCATACGGCTAGCAGTAACACGATCACATCTGTGTTAGCCGGGCGTGCTAATACCGCTACCGTAACTGTTAACAACCAGTCGGCTGGGAAACAAGAACTGCAGATTAATATTCAACCTGAACTGATAAAACCAGCTGGTGGACATATATTGGTGTCGAGTAATGGCCAACTTATAGTGGCCAATTCTATGTTGTCGCCTCAACAGCAGAGCATTCACAAGAATGTCACTAGCCAAGGTTCTGCTGCAGCTTCTTCAGGACAGATAGGCGTTACATCTCAAGTACTAAACCAGCCCACAGTGTTAGTGAATACATTGCCAGGTCCATTGCTGTTACAGCCTAGTGTTGTTGTGGATGGAACGCTGAACACTGTACAACTTCCTCAGATTGTTGGGGTGCAAAATCAGATTATCGAAGAAAACCAGGTATTATCTCCTGACTCAAAGAGAAAAACTGTTTATAAGAAGAGGAAATTATCACCTACTGTTAGTTCAATGTTGTTATCACCACAGAGTACTAACAATGTGGTTGTGCAACCTCAACAAATCAATCCTCCTATGGTGCAAGCTCTAACAATATTACCTAGTAAAACTAATTTCGCTGGTACACAGCAGTTAATTACCACAAATATGTTACAACCTTTAAATCTTGTACAAAATTTCCCCATACAGCAGTTTATTGTCCCTGCTGGAGTGAGTGGCATGGTAATGTCAGACGGCACCATACTACAGGATGCTGTACAACTTAATCTGCTTACACCAGTACAAAACACTGGAGTATTTAATGGACAAAATATTCTAGCACCAGGTATGGTTATAAGAGCACCAGCGACTAGCCAGTCTAGTAAAGTTATTCAAAATAATCAATTTTTAAGTTCACCAAATCATTATTTAGTAAACAATACGTTTAATGGACAGCTTAGTCCAATGTTGAGTGTAAGCCCAAACCGAAACCAAGAATTCATACCGCAGAATGTTGTGGTACAACAACAACCAAGTACGTCAAATACAACAGTAGTTCAACAAAATACTACAATAGTGCAGCAGACTACAATGGTATCAAACCAACAAACACAACCAACACCAACGTTGAATTTAAACCAAAATTTCATATTAAATGATAAACCAAATTTTATATTAACATCGGAAAAACAAAATTTCATATTAAGCCCAAATAGTGATAAAATATTAATTAGTCCAGATAATGTACGTGGAAATTTCGTTGTTAGCAATATAGACAAGCAAAATTTTGTGATAAATAATGTTGAAAAACAGAACGTTGTTGTGAACAGTTTTGATAAAAGTTTTCTAATGGATAAGAAGAATACAGTGTCCACACAGACTCAAAGTCAGTTGGTAGCTGCAGCCAGAGGCGGAAATAGTGGTAGTAGTCTGATGGTAGGTACGAGCAGTGAACACAGTACAGCAGTATATGCGGAAATTGCCGCAGACACTACAACCTTGAGTCCTGTCGACCATGAAGTTACTACGTCTCTACAGACTCCGCCAACATCCTCGCCAACCTCTGATCCTACCGCAGCTGCTTTGCCTATGGTGCACTGTGTGTCCAGCAGTAGTCATCTTGATGATGCCATCTCTATCGACAACTATAACGGTTAGTTTTCTTTTAGTATTTTAAAATATTACTTAATAAACATGTAGGTCCTATCCTTTTTGCCCAAGCTGTAGATTTACTAAAAATATACATTTTAGCAATCGCTGACCTCACAGCTAATCCGTATGCCATCATAAAGACCCTGTCCAAGCTAAATAGAGTAAACCGAATCATTTAAATTTACTTGAAACTTTATTTTTCAGAAAAAATAAATCTATGTTCATTCATTTTAATTTCATAGTTAGAAATTCTCGTCGTTCGATCGAAACGTAATTAAATTAGTAAGCAGGGTTTAAATCAATGTTTAGATACGAATATATAAAGAAGTTTTCTTGCAGAGAAAACCAAACCAAGTTATTGAATAAGTTTCTCCGCAGTTGATTACTCGTAAATGATCAAATCAAATTTACTTGTTACCACTAACCATTCTTTTGTAGTAAATATTTTTAATTAAATCTTCTTTTTTTTCCTCCAACCCATTTACAATATATTTTAAGTCCTACCATTAATTCAAAGCAATTTTTCAATATAAAATAAAAATAAGATTTTTTGTATAAATTTTTATTAAATTACCAATTAATTATTGAATACCACTAAACGATGTATTCTCTTGTTGTAGTGTGCCTTATGTAGAGGCATTAGGTTTGTACTTTTAAAAATTATTGTTTTTTACTTCATAATTTATTTTGGATGGTTAAATTTTTTTTATAGCCTACTCTATTATTAAATACTTTTTATTTATTTATATAAATCAATCATTTTTTATTTATTTATTTTTCTTATTAGGTAACATGAATAAGCCAACAACATATTCAGAATCTTCTTCTATAGCACCACAGGCTGGCCAGGGTAAAAACGTAAGTTTTATTATTATTATTATTTTAATTATATGCATGGTTTTGGAGCGTAATTGCTCTTTATACTGTAATAATTAAGTGACTGTCTTAACAAAGTGGTGCTTGCAGGATGACTATGCAAGTAAGAGCTTATGTAATGTTCCTGACAGTGTGCATATTACAAATGGTGGATCTGTAAGTATCTGAAGAATTCTCTTTTTAATTTAATGAAATATGTGTTAAGAATTTTTAAGAGTTTCGGTAGTTTTGCTGACTGGAGACGCCGGTAAGGTTGCCTTAAATGTCTGCTTGATGAATCAAAATTTACTGTAATACAAAACTGAACTTTTTGACGATTTATTTTCTACATATTTATTTCACAATATGTTGTCTATTTTTCCTCTTTCTGTAATTAAGTTTCAGTAGCGTTTGAGAATATATTTGAAGGTGTTAATTTTTTATAGAAATTTTTCGTAGAACTATTCTATAAATAAATACCTGTGTACATAAAAAAGATAAACCTCTGTTGTTTCCAGGAGGTTCATGTTAAAGAAGAGGATTTTAATTAGTAGATGTAACTTTCCATTGGCCAGATAGTTATCCAATGCGCCTCTGTATTTTAAAACTAATATAGAGAATTATTTAATATAGGAATCACCAATTGAACAGGTATAGACTTTAATGAACAATAATTCATTTATTTATGTTTAAAACCAAGCCTCCGTACTATACTAATCAATATCGCAACACATATACAACATATATTTCAATTTGTTAAACCCCTATTCACCCCGAAAAACCTTGAAAAAAAATGTTATATATGATTTATATAAACAGAAAATACATTAATACATAATTCATAAATACAAAGAGATACATTTTTAATAAACACTCTACTTTCAAATGTAGAGGAACTGTAATTAAACTACACAAGAAAACACAATACCAATACGTTGATGAGATTACCTTAGGGAAAGAAAAACAATCAATTTGTATTTTTTTAAAACGTATACTTTTATGATAACAATAAGTATAAGATCCAGAATTTAAAAAAAAAAAACTTAGGAAAATTAGGTAGCAAACAATGAAATAATAAAAAATCTGTGATGCAAACAGCACATCAAATTTATGCGACATTAATTTTAAATCTTGCCTTATTTGGGAAAAAACGACAAAAAATGAAATAACATTTTTTATATTTTATTTATGTATTTATTTTTATTATTATGTTTACTTTTTTAATTTAGTATTATTTGTGTATGTATAACATATTTATTTTACAATAACTTATATTAGTGGCAAGATGATGACCAAATAATGTTTCGCAGAAATATTTATTAGTATTTTTTTTTTAATTAACCGTCTTCCTGGTATGGTTGAATCTTCAAAGTTTATTTTTGCCTAAAGAGCATATAAGGTACAATATCCCAGTGATCGTTATCGGAATGTATTATCTATCTGTATACATACTATAGTTAGTATTAAGTTATATAAAGTAATTTATTTATTGAATTATATTGAAGTAAATATTGTAGAAGTAAATACAGCAACTATTGATTATTATTTATTAATATATCGAACACATTCATGTATATTAGTTCTTCATTAAATCCAATTAATTTCACTTACATGTAACTTAGGATTAGAGTAAACTTGTTATTGATCAATTTTTTCGTTATCATTAATTTTGTGAACTAAGTCGTGAATTTTGTTTTTTTTTTTATCAAGTATCTGATACTTGAATTGCATTTTTTGTTTTCTTTTAATGTGAAACATTTTTGTGCATCATCTTAAAAATACAGATTATCTGTGTCTAGATTTAATTTACTCGTCAGACTAATATTGATTTATTTGTGGCTTTTAAAAATTTAGACAAGCTCCTGCTGCAATTTGAACAACCAAAAAATTTTTAAGGCAAGGTTATTTATTTATTTGAAATAATTCAACTTCTTTTGGTAAAATCTGTTTTCTAAAATAGTTCACTATTTTTTATTTAACGTTGATTTGATTTCGCTGTAGGACAAACCAAGAATTGAGATTCTTTATACAATTTTAACATTATAAATTGTTGAGAAGCCTCAGCGATGCAAAATTAAATTCTAATCATAATGCGTTTCTAACCAAAATGTTTAGAAAACAACCACTATCGCATTTAATCGTTACAATCCAAAATCCTATGTACCACAGTCAATGTTCCCTTTTACATCTCAAACCTCACTTTAAATGCTGACTTTAAAAATCCCTTTGTTTCTGAACAAAAAACTCCATTACCTGAAATTTTGTTTCCAACTGTCCTCCCATTCAAATCCATTTATCCAAGTCCTCTAAACTCTTCCCACGAAACCTCCTAGACGTTGAACACACGACCATCTGAACACGTGACGTGGTCAGATACTTTATGTACATTTAATCTTTTTTACTTGTACCAGCAGTACAGTTGTAAAACTCTTAAATAAAAAAAGAGAGCGGTTAAAAAATTTCATTCCAGAGTTTGGCCTCTTAAACCTTTTCAGCGACATTTTGGACTCGTGCTGCTTTTCCAGTTTGTCATGTACAGATTTATTTAGGTCTTCCTCAGAGTAGGTTTCCTTGGATATTCTAGTAAAAATTGAATTGTTGATGCAACAACCCAGAAGTTGGGTTTATTTCCAATGGCCTAATAGTCTCTTATTTTTTATGGCGTATTACTTTAATAAGGAAGAAATTAAGGAAATTCCAGTAAAACTAGGGATGATTTTTAAATTTTCCTCTTTTTTGAGGAAATCTAGATCCAAAATTAGCCGAGCTGATGTGTAATATGTAAGCCTGGCTTTGAAATAGAATGTCTACAACAGAAAATAATGAAATTCCAGTAAAATTATGGATTTTTTTTTGTAAATGTGAGGTCCTTGGCGTCTGGGCTTTTTGTGCTTTCTTGACAGTGTTCTATCGTTAGAAATAACACTGTCTACCACCTGACAGTGATCTATGAGTAGCTCCTAGGAAGAGAAAATCTATGCGCCAGCAGCTGGATTCGAATCCGGGTTGGAATCCAGTAAATGCTAACCACTAAGCTTAGCATTGATACTCAATCAGGGAATCAACATCGTTGGTGTGTCCCCAACTGTGCATATTCCTCTTTTTTATATCTTTCAGTTTAGATGAGTTGGATGGAGGGCATTTTCATGCATTAAAAAAATTAAAGCGTTTTTTCAAACGAGCTAATAGTAAAAATACCAATAAATTAGGAATAGAAAACTTATTCTTCATTATTATAATTTTGCCGACCAGTATAAAATTAGTCTTTCTCGACGTTCTTGTCCAAAATCAATCCTGCTTCTTCATACTTGTACATGTATGTCTCCGACTCAGCTGATTGACATTTCTATACTTCATAACTGACTCATTACCTTTTAAAGCCGGATGTTCTTTATAAAACTGATTCCAACACATCAACAGCAGTTTTTTTGAAGAATCAGCAGTAAGTTTTCATTTTTAACATTTTATCAATAATTTCATTTTCTATTAATCATCAGTAATCTAGATCCATATAGGCTGTATAAATCAAAATATCTATGTTATACATTTATTAATGTTTTTGTCTTTTTTCTTTTCTTTTTTGTAATTCGCATTATATATTTGGTAAGTTTTTTTTTTTTCTCTAAATTAAGATTTATCAATTTAGTGTTTATTTCTTATGAAATTCATTTAAAAAAAAAAAAAAAAATGCAATTGTTTTAAAAAATATTTTTGATTTTAAATATGGAGATCATTCTAAGATATATAATGCTGCTTTTCTGTTATCAACAAACATAGGGTTTATTTGGTAATCTAAAAAAATATAAACGATTGAAAAGTGAAAGAAGAAAAAAGAAAAATTATTAAATAATAAATTTTCAGACATTGCAGTTTTGCAGCTAAAAAAAAAATAATAAAAATTAGTTTTTCTGCTTTTGCTACGAATCAATTTTAATTTTTTGTTTTTTAATTGAGTTATTAGGATGCACAAATATATATCTTTTTTTTTAATCATAAAAAACAACCTTCATAAAAAGTTTATAGGTATACATTTAAAAAACAAAGGAAAAGATCATTCTATTATAATTAGAACTGCTTTTCTGCAGTTAATTTTTATTTATTTAAAAAAATAAAAGTATTAGAAATATATAAAACAAAAAATATATTATAAAGCATATATTTAGGTTAAAAAAAAAAAAATAGAATCATTTTGCAGATTTTTTTAGAAAGTACATAGTATACAAAAAAAAAATTAAAATAAAAATCGTGTAAATAAATTTAAATAATAGTTCTTTAGTTTATATAATATATATAAATTTATAAATAAATATATATATATTTTCCTCATATTTATTTAAAAGTAATTTCTTATTTTTTAACTTTTCACTTTGTATTTAAATAATTTTAATATTGCAGTTCTGTTTGTTATATTTAATATATATTACTCTTTATCCCAGTGACTTTTTGTTTTTAATTTTTTTTTTTTTTAATACTAATAAATACACTCTTAATGACACCAGTGATAATTTTTTTTCTCTAATTATTAAGTGTTACACTTCTATTGTTATTAATTTTAAATTGATAATTTATTAATACGATTCAACAATTACCTTTTACAAATTAAACCTACTTGCCCAGCACATCACACTTTTTCTATTAATTAATACCAGACTGTATAGATTAAATGTAACTAATCTATAGTTTTGTTTCGCTCTTTTTTTATATAGGGTTTAGTTCCATTTTTTAAAGACCTGAGAAATAATGATTAAAATATATATATATTTTTACACGGACAAGTAAACATTTTTTAAAAAATATGTGATATTTCATAAAACAATATTTAAATATGAATATACAACATATTTTATTGTGGGCCCATCATTTTTATTATTATTTCTACTTGTTTCTTAAAACCCAGTTTGCTCTTTATTGACAAGTTACACCTCCCCCTCAAAAAAGAACTATCTTTACCTCATTCCTTATTTTCTACCAAAAGTTTGGTAAGACAATTGTCTTTTGGCTGTAATATTGATACTTCTCTGCTTGCCATTATTTATTTATATATTTTTAAATAGATGTCAAGTTGAGAGGGTTTTTTTTGGGTATATTATTGCTGGGAATATCGGGTAGAGGTATTATTAGCCAAATTGTCGATGCTTCCTTTCTGCCTCCTTTTCCTTCGGCGTTTTTAAGGTTGACTTTTGGTTTATTAGTATTCCGCTCATCATGAGATCCATTTAAAATAAGGGAACTCCCTTCTAAGAAAATGTGTTTAGGAAGGCTTTGTGTTTAGTCGCAGTGAAGAAGATCCTAAGGCATATACCATCTTTAACAATACAGATCCACCACCAAACATTGAATTGAACAAACCCCGAGTAAACCGTGGGAGATCGGCTACATCTTGCAAGGAGGTACTCTCATGTTCGGGTTGGGCCGGGTTACGTTTATATTCTGTGGACAGATCTTCGCTTACTTTAATCCTGGGAAGTTGGTCCAGAGCATAACTCTGACTTCCTCTTTCTCCTCTTGAGTACTTTCTAGAGGATATGGAACTTTGACTCATTGCCTTTCACACCAGACTAAAATGACTTGATTTCTCTGCACAGATTATTGAGTTTCTTGTGATAATCTCAGGCTATTTTCCTATAAATGAAAAGAGAACTCAGTGTTCTAATGGCAACATGGCTATTGGAAGGGTAAAAATCTTTGGCTTCGATATTTCCTGTCGAACTTAAAATGATCGCATCTTCTAATTGCGCCAGGAAGATGCTAATAATTTAACCTATTGGCTTCCGTCTACCTCACTGTCACATTCTTTTTTTTGGATACTAGAATGAAATGAAAGGTCAGGATTTATTTTTCCTGGTGCTTCAATGAAACGTTCTTGACGAAGCCTGAACTGGTTTGTTTAATTTATCCCTCATTATAAAAATTCAAGTAATTATTTGCAGAATAACTTGTACTGCAGATCTAACTTTTTACTTAAAAATTGTATTTACCACTTTCTAGCCTAATTCCATCTCTTAGAACTTTATAAACATCTTTAGAAAAATATATATATATATCACAGGATCCAATGTGTACCTGCGTTATTTTTACAATTCTTTTTTTATTATTATTTTTAAAGTGAAATAAAATGTTATTGCATTTTTTATAAATACGCTTTAAAGTGCATAAAAAAACTTATATTAAGTTCCTGGTTTTTTTACAGGAATTTATTTTTTAACAATGTTAAATAAATTCAATTTATGTGTAATATAGTTTTATAAAACATTGTTAAAAAAATAATAATAAAGGGAATAAAAGTGAAAAGAAAATGAATAACTTACAAAAAAAAAATTAGGGAGTATTTTTTTAGTGCTTATTATATTGTGTACACAAAATGTATATAGAGAAAATTGGTGTAATGGTCTGGTTTTTACTTCTATTTTTTGAAAAAATATCCTTCCAATGTTAAAATCTCTTTTCTGTTTATATTATGATTTTTTTTTCCTGGAAATTGGGTTTTTTATTATAATTAAATGCATGAACTCCTTGAGCCCTCCCAATTGTAATCTGTATAAAAGTTAATAGTTTTACCCCCATTTTGTGTTTATTTATTATTTATTTTTAGTATTCAAGTATTTAAAAAAAAAAAAAAATTTAAAAAGTTTATGTATTTGGCACATAAAAATGTGCGAATCCAAAAAAATAAAATAATTCAATACATATTTTATACTTAAATGATCAGAGAAAATCACAATATGCTTGTATGTCTTTCTACTTATAAAATAAAAAATAATACTAATAATATAAATTAAACACTATTGGATGTTTATGGCAATTTTTATTTAATTCAATTAATAATATTCGTACTTATTATAGTATTTCTAATTTGTAATATATTATAATTTTTTGCTTTTGAATCACTCTGTACGTGGGTGCGTTTTGAATCTTTTGAATACATGGTATCTAAAACGTTTCCAGGTTTTCAAACACGTTTTGTTTCCAATTTGCAGAATAAGCCTTTAGCCCCTTTTAAATTTCGATCGACTCCCTTTGATGATTTCAATTAAACCGTGAAAAGTGGCCGCTATACAGTTTTTTTATTGTCATAGATATTATACAGGTTATTGACTTGGTTTTTATGTAGATGCCTCTCTGAGCTGCTAGCTTCCAAGGAAAGAAAACTTAACGATAATCTTGTACGTTATTATTTCAGGAGGTATCTGGTGGAACTTTTCCATTGTAATAAGGGGTTAGACTTAAGTGGGCGCCAGGGAAGCATCTGGCACCCGTGGAAATAGAATTGCCTACCAAACTGAGTAGGCTCGGGGCAGCCACACCATTCATTGGACCAGATCTGTTCTAGGTATATATAGGGGCGCTTTGCGAACGCCTAAACCAACTATGGTTTTGAAGAGAGTCAACAAACACTAGAAAACTATTCAACGGCTCAAACACGCTTAAGAGATTGTCAAAACTATGCGAACACAATCGGGGGGGGAGACCCTGAAAGTTGGTAAGAGCAGATTCTGATTTGTGAGTCACTCATTCAGAGGGTCTCTGTAGGGAAGTTAATTAGGGCCATTATGCAGTTAATTTCACAGCTATCTGTTTGATTGGCAATTTGTGATTTAATACATTTGACTCTTTAAAAGCAGTAGAGAAGAACATAACACCAGAAAACGACCAGTGGAAAGACCCGGGTTTTTTCGCAAAAGGAAGGCTTTAACTATACCCACCAATGGTCGGCACATTAAGTCATTTTTTGGCTGCAGTACCACTGGTACAGAACACATTCCATGTTTAAAAATGTTATCTGCCACTTCCTCTGACAGTGGGCCATAGCTACAATGATGTCTGCAAGTGTTTACCTTCTACTTATTCTCAGCCATGTTTCCCTCTCAGTAGCCCGGACTGGATACGCTGTAAAGATTCATCCAGATCAGTCTGAACTATATTTTCAATATTTTTCGGTAAGTCAGGCCCATTTTGTGATTTGTCTAATATAATTCGTTCAAGTATAAAGCATAATTACTAGTTTAAGATGGAAAATACTTCTCTTCCAATTAGAAGCATCAATATTACAAGAAAACTTCCTTGGCAGATTTATATTCTTTAATTAATTTTCTTAACCATTGAGCCTCCATCACATAAATGAGAACCTCAGTATTTGAAGGTTTGAGAATGTTTTGAGTCGTGAGTTTCCCCTGGCCTTAGCATTACTACCCGATCTTGCATTATCGTAGTCTACTCCGTCATTTGCCATTTATTTTTCTTAACCTTGTTACAATTAAATCAAATTACTGAGAACATAATCATGTTTAAGGTACGGCTGCCCTTAAACGAGAAATAATTTTTGATCATATTATTTACAGCGAGAGTTAGACGTTACTTTTTTGATTTGAATCTCAAGACTCAACTATTTATTTATTCACTTAAATTACATTTTAACACACTAGAAATGTACGTTTGCCATGTGCTTCCTTAAACACACCAAAGCTTATTTCTTAATTTTTGTTTCCTACAATTTTTTACTTCCTACCTCTTTTCACAGTACACAAATAAACACCCACCTGAATTAGCCGATTTTTCAAGAATACATATTTTCTAACTACATATTTATTAAAGTCATATACTTCCAATAGTGACTCTATAGGGTATATTTGATAATGTGGATGATGATCTGTTGTTATTTTGTAGATAAAACTGGAAATACTTTAAACATTTCCAACCTCCTATAGTTGTTTAAAAAGAAAAAGAAAAAAAAATGTCTAATATATTTAGCAATGTAAAAATTATAAAAATAGATGTGTACATATATTTTAATAAATTATCTGTAAGAGATAACAAATTGTTGTAAGAGTTGTACAATAAATAAAATTATATATATATAAATTCCATATATTAATTAAATTAGCGTCTCCTAATATTTTAAAAAATCATTTACTTTTTATTTGCCGTGGAAACAGCTAATTCTGAAATTCACCAATGATTTTACTATAATAACGGATAGTCATAGTTCTAGAAATCTAAATACTGAAAATATTTAAATACTATTGCATGATACTAACATTACTAAATATATTTTAAATTTGTCTTTAGAATGTCACTGAATATGCCCTAAATATTGAGCTGGAAATTCCTAAATCATTCTCGGGACGAAGTGTTGTGATCATTTTAAGGTAAATGGCAAATAGTTACACCGCCCTTAGTTTAGTTCAGGTCAGCCTTATGAATTTGGAGAAGTTATGTTTAATGGACTACTGAACTAGTCAAATCTTTAATTCAAGATCTACCAAATTTGTTCGTTGGAAAAAGATGGAAAGGTGTCATTTCTCTTGTTATCAGTACTTTGCTGGTTAGACATTTCAGAAAAAAATGTAATACTTAGTTTACGTACGAAAATTAGAAATAAATTCGAAAAACATTTCCCGAACAACATATATGTTCTTACAACTCATTTATTAATTTTATTTAGACATTTCATACGCACAGATATTAAACAGGTGATCCAGTGAGTGTATCGAAGCAGTCCTTTAGAAGAGGAGAGAAATAAACTTCCCCTTTAACAACTTCGCTTAAAATACGTGGCTGTAAAATGGTTCAAAGTACAAATAAAAGTTACAAACCTTAATATACGTATATAAAATGCGCTCGAAAGCTTATAGAAAATCATTAAACCATTTTTGAAAAAGCTACTCTTAATTTGATGAGGTCATACATACATACATAACGGTTAAAGTGCCCTTAAATGAACTTTCCTATCCGTATGCAAGAAATTACGCAAAAAGTATTGTCTGTTTCTGATAATAAGTTGTAACACCTCCTAAATATTTAGGTTAATGAAATGAGTTTTCAGTTTTATCCCTCTTCTTTGTTTTAAACCACAACAGATTAGTATTAGTCTGTGTTAAAGTTTAATTTTGCCTCTCAGCACTGTTTATAACACTATAGCAAGAAAGTAATTCCTAGACCAGTAATATTGCTTTTCTTCTATTGCCCATTCCAATTGCATTTTTTTTTTTTTTTTTTTTTTTTTTTTGGCGCATCGACTGCTTGGCCATTAGCGCCAATTGCATTATTCTTTTCATATTTGGGTTCTAAGTTTAACGAACAACTCACTAGTACATGCTCAAATCTAATTTTTTATATAGATTTATCACTCGTTGAGTAGTTACCCATGCTATGTAGTAGTTAATGAAGAGGGGAGAAGATCACAGCCGAAGAGATCGTAAACTTCCAATAAATTTATTGTGCCAAATATCAGAAAAGTTGGCCTAGTTTTCGACCCAGGGTCTACATTAATCTTCAGGGCTTCAAATTAATAACATATTTTAACAATTGTAATATTTTTGAAATTTTTAACATCAAAGGAAGGTGTGTCTTCTGTACTGACTGTTTAAGTACAGTTAATGTTCCATGGAAACTGAATTCAAGTGAAATATAAATCCTAACAGCAATGAGGAAACGTTAGAATAGAATAACAACGATAAAACTTTTTTTGGCATTTGTGTATTTGATTCAAAGCTGCACAAATTCAACATTACCATAAGAAAAAATGAACAAAAAAATAATACATATATTTGGTATAAAAATATCACAATATGAAAATGCTAATATTTAAAATAATTACCATTGCAGGTACTTAAAATAAAATAATATAGAAATGAACCTTCATAAAAAATAACAAGGTAAATAATACATAAATGCAATTGTTATCCTTAATTTGAATAACTAACAAATGAAAAAAATGTAACAATAGCCTTTTGGTTCTTACAACAAAATTAACTTACAAGGGTAAACAAGGTATTTTTAAAAAATTATAAATTCTAATTTTTTGATATTTGTTTTAAATATTCACAATCTTCTTTTTTCTGAAATTAACTTCAAATTATAACATCATAATTTGATTCCAAAATTTAATATTTTTGTCTACGTTTTTACGAAACTTCATTGATTTAAAGCTTTAGACAGAAATAGTAAAAAAAAATGAGAGTGCAAATTGTAGACTATAAGACTTCAGTAAAACTATTTCAGAGATAAGGCAAAATTTAAGAAACTAAACTAGGATTTGCTTGTATTTTATAGTTTAAGGTAACTACTGTCAATAACACATCTATAAGCTGGGTGACAGACAAGAAGTTCACTAAAAACAATTAAAAATTTTGCTCTTAGGTGTTCCCTGTATACATTTGAATTAAACAGCAATTTGGCTAGGAACTACTTAAAGTAAGTATTGACTTTTTTAAGAGCTACATCATGTCAAGTTATAGTAAGAAAATGTTAATATTGACTAGATGGACTGTTCGAATTCTGTCGTAGTTACATAAAAATTTGGTTCTTCTTTAAATCATTCTTCATTGGACCACTGGATGAAAAGTAGTGATTTAAAGATCTAATAAGAAAGGACGCTTCAAGTCTTTAATTATATACCCAAGAAGATTATGAACTTTAAAACATATCAACTCATAAGAATATTTGATCGGCTATATACTTTTTTATTCTATAAAAAAATCTTACCAAAATAGAAATACTTCAAAAGTATAAAACAAAAGTCAGAAAACAAAAACGAAATTATAATAACGACATAGCGAAATGGCAATATATAATTTTATGATTAAAAATATTTTTTACAATCAATTTAAGTATCTTATTTTTATTTAGCGTAAGCTTATGCTCACTTACCAAAACAATACACTTAGGTCCCCAATGATTACCTCGTTTCTCGTTTCATGTCCCAACTTTTTAATAATTTACGCATATTAATCAAGAAATAAAACATTACCCTATTGCAAATTCACACAAAAACTGATTTTACTTTAACTTGTGCCTCTTTTTCTTGTTGCCAGGTATATAATTACTTCACACATTACTTTACATTTGTGATTCATATTTAAGGGCACTTTTATTTTGTAAATACATTATGAAGCTAATAATAGAATTCTGATAGAATAAAGCTAACTTATGTGCTTCTTTTCAACACAGAAAAAAGTTGACTTACATACGTGCTTCTTTCAACACTTACAAATTAGGGTTGATAACATTTTTTGAAACTACTATTTACTTACTTAGCACATAATTTACAAAAATATCTAAAGCAAAAAAATAATTATATATTTCTTTTCTTAGCGTTTTTTTCTTTTTCGTATAATTAAAAATATCTTATTTTTTAATTATCATTCTTTTTAAGTAACAAAATAGCGAGGCCTCTTACAATTTTGTGAACGTCTTTTTTTATCAAATTTAAATATCTTTTCTAAAAGTAGGCCAATTAAGTAATTTAATGCACTTAATCTGGGCTTAAAATATTTTATCAACTTAAAGGGAGTAGTGTAATGGACGCTGAAGGAATTATGTTGCAGTTGATAAAGATGATAGATTAAATTTATCTAAGTGTAAAAGATAATTGAATTAATATAGTTTTATACACGAAGTGTGTTTTTAAATAATTTTTTAAGAACCAAACGATGGCTAACTTCCAATTGGCTGAGAAACCAAAAACATATAAGTATTTTACACAAAAATTATGTTAAACAAAATAAAGTGCTACATCTTTTATAGTTTGCATATTGCATTAAACTTGTATAGGTTGATAATTTTGGAGACTTTAAACTAATTCTTAGTATGATTAAATAAAGTGACGTGAATGGAAGAGCTCCATGTCACGAACTTTGTTGATTATGAAATTAAATTTGGTTTAGTGAAATTAATTTAAAATAATGTAGTCTTCCTACTTTTAAAGTTAAACGAGGGATCCGTCTTCTAATTCCCTGATCCAACAGTAAAATAAATAGCGGTTTAATAGCTTTTTATGATTTGCAGTATGTAATTTCAAACAGACCATTATTTAAAAGTTTTGTTTGTTTATTTTTAAGACTATTTTTTAACCCAAAAATGTTTTTTTATGTGATTTAAATAATGAAAGAATTACGTTATTCATTCATTTTTTTAGCGGAACTTAATTTCAAATATAATTAAATAAATCGTTACACCCCAACTAGTTTACATTTATTTTCTATTCTTTTAATTTCTTGAATTATTTATTGTAAGTTTAAATTATTGATTTTACTTTCTCTTTGTTTTATTTAATAGCCAAACGTATCGGTCCATATGGGTGCAAACTCAGAAGGCAGTAGTCACCTGAGTGATTATTACTATTATTATTATTATTATTATTATTTACCTACCACGTTACAAATATTCAGAACCCAGAAGACAAGTAAGTGTTCAATTATAATGTGTCATTGTGTAAGTATGTATGTATGTCAATGTGCATGTCTCATTTACAAAAGAGACCTTATTTTTTAAGATCTATATCCAACATTATAGATTTCAAACGTACTTTATCGTAAGTTGTATAAAATATTACTTCAAGGCAAGACATAAAAAGGAGAATTGTAAGCGTGTTTGGTATTTTTCAAATTCTACACATCTAAGCTTATTTTCATTAAACATTTGAATAATTTGTTATTTACTTATTTTTAAAAAAAATTAGACAAAAACTAGAAAATATTAATTCGCCGGTCGTTTCTAAGTTCTGATTTCTCAACCAGATGTTTTTATCAACTCTAAGTAATAATTGAATTAAGAGAGATAAAAAATTCTCAATTAAAATTTTATTATAAGATTTGGAGTGAAGTATATAAGAAGTAACGTGAATTATACTGTAAAAGAACGTGTCAAATTTAGCCTTTTTTAAAAAAAGAAGTGTGTCATTGTATAATTCTAACATTTAATGCTTAAAATTATTTTTAAAGAACAATCAAATGCAAACTTAAAGCAGCGTACATTATATAAATGAAATAAACATTAGGCAAAACTGCCTAACAAGAAAAATACACTTATTAATTTAATGCAAGAAAAGAAAATATATTCTGATAAAATAATCTCTTGCTTCCTTAAGTATTTATTACTTAAATGATAATCTTTTAGAAGTTCATTCAATTATCCATAACTCTAATTTACTCCGACTCCAATAATTTTATCAAAAAGGAGGTGAAACATTGCTCTTTCAAAATTTAATTTCCAAAAACAATTCAGCTACATTGTTATTATTATTATTATTATTATTATTTATACATAATACAGATATAATATATAAGTTGAAGGCCAACCTTATACAAATTTATCAACAATCTTTAAAATAGTGAAAGAGCTAACACTTTTTTTTAAGTACAACATTTACTCAAGTAAAATTATTATTTAATTTTGCCATTTAACTTAAAATTGATTAGACGATAGTTGTAAAGCCACGTTTAATACATGAGGAATGTATAATGCTCTACCAACTAGATAAATTCTTTTGAATTAAGTAATTTTTTTTTTTTTTGTATCCTACATGTTATTTTGTGCAATGGATAATATTTATTGTTACAAATACCTGTATTATATCTGTAAAATAGTTTTTTTTTCTTAATCAAATTTCAACAAAGATAAGATTATCAAGAATTTCCCTTACAAGATCAGACAACGTATATTTGGGAAGTGAAGTCCCCAAAAATGAATTAAAAAAACAAAAAAATGAGTCGTTTCTTCCATAAAAGAGGTAGCGGAATAAGAGGGGTCTGGCAGCCCCCACCGGTTTTGATACAATCGACCCAAAAACCTTGGAGGAGACCGAAAAAATTTTTTTTGAAATTTTTTCCGACCCTCTCCAACCCCATAAAAACGCGTAAACGAGAAAAATGTGTTTTTTTGATATTTTAATTTTTTTCGAGCGTTCTAATCATTTTAAAGCGGTTCCAACGCAACTAAAAATTTATTTTGGATGTGTAGATGTTCCCTGAATTTTTCCGGTTTTTACTGTACAGTTAAATGAAGTGAAACATAGCTTTGAATCCAAAAAAATCGTTAAAAATCGGGATTTTTTAAAATCAAGTCTTCGGCATTTTGGGCTGACTCGATGGAAAATGACGGCCTAACTATGGTTGAAAGATATACTCTTACTCTACAAAATGGCGCAATTGAAACTCAATTTGGTTGCTTGTTGTCTGCGATAACTCAATTTGAGTAAAACGCGAATTTAAAAGGTATGCGATTTTGGCCTATAAAATAAGTCACAATTTAATTAAACAAAAAAAGCACCAAAAATAATGTTCGTACAAAGGTATTCTAAATCGCTGATCAAGAATTTGATGTCAAAACCATGTTTCGAGAATTGACAGCTGTTAAAAATGCTGTCAACAAAAAACGAAGAATTCATTTTTTTTCAATTTTTTTTTTAATGCACGGATAATTGTTTTTATTTTCAATTCATTGAGGTAATTATAATCTTGAATTTGATGATAAAAGTATATGTTGATAAAACGTCATATCACATTTTTTTAGTTTGATTTTCTCGAAGATGTTAATTTTTTGAAATTTTTTTTAGCTAAAACAGAGATGCCACCAAAAAAAACGGAAACTTCCAAATGATGAATGAGTTATCGCAGACAACAAGCAACCAAATTGAGTTTCAATTGCGCCATTTTGTAGAGTAAGAGTATATCTTTCAACCATAGTTAGGCCGTCATTTTCCATCGAGTCAGCCCAAAATGCCGAAGACTTGTTTTTAAAAAATCCCGATTTTTAACGATTTTTTTGGATTCAAAGCTATGTTTCACTTCATTTAACTGTACAGTAAAAACCGGAAAAATTCAGGGAACATCTACACATCCAAAATAAATTTTTAGTTGCGATGGAACCGCTTTAAAATGATTAGAACGCTCGAAAAAAATTAAAATATCAAAAAAACACATTTTTCTCGTTTACGGGTTTTTATGGGGTTGGAGAGGGTCGGAAAAAATTTCAAAAAAAAATTTTTTCGGTCTCCTCCAAGGTTTTTGGGTCGATTGTATCAAAACCGGTGGGGGCCGCCAGACCCCTCTTATTCCGCTACCCCCTTTGTGCCTAATGTTTAAAGAGGTGAGTAGCAAAAACTCATTCAATTATTTATAAAAATAAAAACACACACATTTTTCAGAAAACTGAAAAAACTAATTTCTCTAAAGGAAAAATACCTCTAAAATATTTTTTCTCCTTGGATATATAGCTAATTTTAAGAGAGGAATCAAAATTTATAGAAAAAATTGCAAAATTTGTAAAAAGTGGAATGAAGATTTTTGAACCCATCTCTTCCACAAATTAATTTGAACATTTCAAATAATAAAATGACAAAACTTTACTCCACAGTACAGTTTAAAGCATAAAATATGATAAATGAAGGCTGTTTTTAAAAAGTACTTTTAGTCTGGAATGTTCCAATCATCTAAGAAATAAAAACAATTTTACTAATTACTGTTAAATCTTACTTAAAATCATTAAGGAGAGATATTACGACAATACAAAGAACGTTATCACAACATTTAATTAATAAAAATCTGTTGATAATGAACTAAATATTGTCGAGAAATTATGGCTGCATATTTAAATGTAATAATGGCAGTAGTTTCAACTGAATTAAATCTCTTAAC
Source organism: Rhodnius prolixus (assembly GCF_049639745.1). Lineage (NCBI taxonomy): Eukaryota > Metazoa > Arthropoda > Insecta > Hemiptera > Reduviidae > Rhodnius > Rhodnius prolixus. The sequence continues at coordinate 1,925,643 of NW_027411583.1, read as the reverse complement.
ATAGAAATATATTTCTTTTTAACATTCCTGACTAATCTTGGTTTGCTAGTATGTTGAACATCAAGTTTTAAAAATAATAAGAAATTTAATTAGATTTTTCTCTCATTCTCTGCTTAAATACCTTTAGTTAACTTTTTGAAATGACAAACCTGAGATTCTAAGTCTTCAATCCTTTTGTCTCTGTTTGCTAGTTGTTTTCTTAAAATTAATACCTCTTCATATAGTCTATCATAAGCTCTTTGTAACTGAAAATTAAAAAATAATTGTCACATGTACTGAAACCAGTTTCTATTTCATTTAATTTAGCATTTTATAAAATTTTATCGTCTACTTATTTCACGTAACAAGCCTTAAAACTATTTATCATATTCTACTGTTCTTTTAAGAGATATTATCGTTGTTAACTTAGTGGCATAATAAATGGATGAAACTGCAAAGCTATCCAATAAAAATATAAATAGATATGTACTTATGATTTGATTTAGACAAATTTATGATAATCATTTATTATTCTCTCCTGGCGCTCCAAGGTAAATTATTTGAAAAAGATGAAAACTTAAGATGGATTTAAAACGTATTTTAGCGTAAAATTATATAACAAAAGGAATTGCGTCTACCTGATTATATGTCTTTGGTATATTATCAAGGTCCATTTCATTAATTTTGTGCGATTTTTCTTCTGAAAATACAGTTTTCCCAAATTTTCGTTGAATTTCTTGAAATTTTGTGCTTTGATTAGTTGAAGTTTTCACAATCTTTTCACTTTCAGCGTTTCCCTTAAAAAAATTAAAATAAAAAAAAGGTAATTAATTGTAATCGAATACTTAAGAACTTATTTCTTTTTTTTATTATTATTTTTTATAAGGTCTGAAAAACATTTAAAAATAATAATAATAATAGTCCCAAAAATAGAATACAGTGAGATAATTTTTTTTTCATATTTAATCATATAATGGATATGAATCATATAAGTCAGGAACTTAATGTTAATTTCATAATGTAATAAGTAGGATTTAATTTAATAATTTTTAATGAACTAAATATAGCATAACATAAGACACTACAAAAACAATGCCTAGAAAGCCAAGCAGATTATGCAGAGAACAGGCTGCCTTTGTGCAATATTTGTTATGACATTCTTACTACTGAACAAATTATTATGAAATTTCACATTTTATACTAAAAGAAAAAATACAAATCAATACCTGAGCTGTCAACGATTACATTTTTGTAAATTTACCGGATTTTATCAAAGAATGTAGTCTGTACTCAATAGTAACTCTAAATATGTTACTAAAATTTTATTTGAACATAATCATTTCTAATTATGACCCAAGCTGCAGGTGTGTATTATTTACAAAATATGCGACAATATATAAATACTCGTATAATACCAAAAATGGGATAAATTGGAACTTTTGAATCAATAACCACAAAAATCTTCTGATTTGTTTGGTTTTTTATATAAATTTCAAATAATTCTTCTTACCATAATTTCAGGTGTAGAACTTTGTATAAAATGGGTAGTATTTTGCACAACATCCGGTACAATAGGCATCTCCCTTTGCTGTGCCACAAACAAAAAGCTATGATTATATGCTATGAAACCAACGGAATATTTAATTTAATTAACTTAAAACAATCACAAACATATGTGTATATACAAATTTCAACTAAGATTTAAAGAATTTTTGGGAGCCCCAGAGGACACAACATTTTATTTACAAAGGGTATAAAAAAAAAATCAATAGCACCAAAATTATTTATAACAGCCATAATATGACCATTGATTAATCACTTGATTTCACACAACAAATAATCACTCAGTACTAATTCGTATGGTGAGCTGGAAAATTTATTCGTATATTATTCGTTCATAGAGAATGATAGTGGCAGCGCTATTTCAAATCATTATGGAACTACAATACTGGTCAATTATTTACAGAGAAAAGTCTCAAAGCAGGTACTCTTAACATCTGAGAACCTTGACGTCATGGTTAATCAGATTCTTTCCCATACTTAAACTACCTATGAGTCTATTTGTTTTATTTGTGAGGTACGTTCATTCACTAGTTCTCTAAAAATACTTACAAGGAAAACCTGTTTCATTAAGAATCTGTTAAATTTTACAATATTTGAATGGGTCGCAGAGAGAAATAAGAAAAAGTATTGCATTATCTAATATTAAATCGGATTTGTAATTTTAGTTAAACCATACATATAAAAGTTTCTATTTTCTCTTTCTCTAAAAAGGTATATTGCGAAAAAAAGGGAACCATCTTTCGAAATATGTATACGTTCCCAATAATTAATAATTGTAATTATGGAGTCAAAGGTAATAGTGTAATTCACACCAGATTTTTGTTAAAGTAGCTTATTTAACGTACAAGACAAGATTCTCATTGAACAGGGTAGTATGCATTCAACAATGATTTACATCCTAGTTACTTCAACAATTTTATAAAGAAGTTTATTTTTACTTATATCAAATCCGAAAATACATGCAATAATTTTTTTTTGAATACACAAATTATTCATTCTTCTAAACAAACCAAGCAAAGAAAATTATTTTTGAGTTACTTACATCTAATGGTCTGTAATCGGCTACAGTTTGTTTGGTCAAAAATGCCATTTTAACGTGATATTTGTTGTCTGAACCTCCGTTTTGTAGAGGTTCATTGGCTGTGAGTACTTTGGGTTTGTGAGTGCGTATGGTTACTCCTGTAATAAGTGTTCGTAAGTAATAAAAATGGTAAGAGCAAAATTATTCGTAGATGAAGAGCTAGCATGCAGTTATCCAAATAAATTTTATATTTCCATTAGAGTAAATAGTTAATGAAAAATATTATAAGGGGTTTTTTATTACCATTTATAAATAAAAAATTATAACATAAATATACATTGGATTACCTGTTTTTAAGGACATTAACTGCGGTGGTCGATTGACGCCATTCAACCAATCAGAAGCAGAGACTGTCGGTAGAGGAGCAGCGGTATCCGGATAAAGATCATCTTGAAACTGATCACTCTTTTATATAAAAAAAATTAAATAATTTGGTAATTTGTACAACAGTAATCATAATAGTACATAATCATAACAGCAGCCTTGATTACTATAGCAACCCGTACATATTATTTAAAAAATTAAAAATTTGTCTCTAACATTGTGCTTTTAAAAATATCTCCGTTTATTACGATTATTAATGAGGAAATTATAACTTTTCTCTTTTGAATAAAGCTTTTTAATTTTTAGAGCTCAATTTTATAACTAAGTGCAACTGTAAGTAGGAAAATTGTCTGAAGTTTATTAAAAAGACTATTTGGAAATTACTGACTATACCTAGTTAGATTAAGTAATTAAATTAATAAATTTAGGATATCGGTTGTCTTGAAACTGAAAGACACACTCATATAAGATAGTAGTAATTGCCTAACTTTTCAGGCAGGCTTTACGTCCAACTACCGATTAGGTGTCGTGGGCGGAGGCGACTTGCAAACATACTACAATACATATCAGCTTTACAGGTCTCGTCACTAACTGCTCGGTTACCGTGGCGCCTACCGTCATATAAGATAGATCATTATCATTATTTATTTATTTTATAGTGACAAATAATTTAGAACTAAAATTTCAGGATTTATAATTGCTTCAACTTCATACACTTTATATACTGTAAAGGTGCTAAGAAAATAAACGAAGCATTTTAACGAAAATTTAACCTATGGTATATAATAATGGTTGAAAACTTATTGTTTAAGCTGCGCTATAAAATAAAAAAGAAGTAAATTTACCTTTCTTGGTACTATCATTGAAATTGGTTCGCACATAGCTTTGGTGGTGTGTAGTTTGTAGAAGCGAAATATTTCGCATTTATTAACATCACAGCCTCTCTTTGGCATATATCCCAAACTTCTCTATAATAGGAATAAACAAAAGTATTCAATTTTAATGTCGAATTCAATGCTCCCTAGGTCGAAAGCTAAGCAAAACATGACTGAAATTGGTTATATTCTTTCTTCTATTTACATGAATAGCACTTCATAAGGAGGTTTAGACCCTCAGAACAATCCTAAAATCTACTTCCAACAAAAAATGTTTCAGATAAAAATTAGTCTAAGAACGGTAAATGCACTAGATTTATAATAATACTTCATCAAGTAGTGATAAAGAGAATTGCGTCAAACTAAAGAAAATACGAATTTCTTGAAATGCTCTAGAATGCATTTTAATAGAAAATATCCCAATAATTCTTTAAATGGTCAATCAGTACTCAAAATTTAAAATTTTTCGAAATATTAACCGTTGTAAATGTGAAATACAGTGGAGGGGGGGATAATCAATACAGTTCAATGGCAGGTTCTGTTGATGGGGTCAACCAAACCCTTATTTTTTATTGGACAGCGCCGCTTGAAATTTCCTGAACTAAATGTCATAAATGGCACATTTGAACTATCAACCAAATATTATCAAACTTAAGAAGGCAGCGGCAACAGGCCACCATTACAGTCAGTTACCTTACAGCTGATATCTACTATAGAATATCGCCCCCCGAGTGTGGCTACCTATCGTAATTATCTATCAGGGCTACTGATAGGGACCCACATCTGTGTCCAAATGTTTTACCTCCAAGGTAAAATTGCTCTTTCAAAACCAATTTATAAATTAAAAAAAAAAAAAAAAACGAACATGAAAAGATTAGCAGCATATATCTTAGTTTAAAAATTACCTGAGGAAGTCCGGAAAGATATTGATTTAAAAAATGTATCCACGGTGCTGTATCAACCACCTCGTAGTAACGAATATTTCCATCTCCCTGAAAAAGTTAAATTAAGTTATTAAACAAAATAATTAAATTATAAATACAAACTTAAATAATTATCAATTACAAACTTTTCCAGCCAAAAATAACACATTTGTGTCGTAGTCAAAATAAGGAAATATGACACCTGAAGATGAATCAATAACTTCATTTGCCAATGGTTTTTCCATTGAATTGTCACTCCATATGGCTAATTGGCGATCGCTATATCTAGAGAATCCAACAGTAGCAAGAAGCCCATTTTTCAAGTAAACTACTTTACTGCTGCGACTACTGCCATTATGGCAAAGTCCTTCCTATAAAAGCCAATGATTTGTGCGTACAATCTCTTAAGTCAGAAAGACCTAATCAGCATAATAATAATTTAAATACATATAGATGTATGTTCTTACAGATATAACAAATCCTGTACGCGGATCGATGACTCTCAATTTCTTATCTTTACAAGTAGTAGCTAGCCTAGAGCCATCTCTATTGAAAGAAAGACTTTGGATTACATCTTGATGGCAGTCAATAACATGAAGTGCATCTCCTTTACCAACATCCCACAAGATAATCTGCAACAATTAAAATACTTTTTAATATATAATGCAAAACAATGAAATATTGTTTTAAAATTTCGATTAAAAAATACCAAATAATCAAATCCAACGCTAGCCAGGACATTTTCAGCAGTTGGATGCCATTCAATATATCCTACACGCCTTTTATGTCCATGAAGATCGGCCACCCAATCGGTTAGATGAGTTTGTAATCCTCCTTCTGGTATGTACCAAAGTTTTATCTGTGAAATTTTTGTATTTATATATACATGCTCATAACACTATTTCTGCATAGATTCGTATGTTTAAGGTTCCATTCTAAAGTTTAACCAAGACGAATATTTGAAATACAATTACTATTCTTTATTGACCCAAGATGAAAGAAAAAATAGTATTTTATAAGAAATATTTAAATTTTCTTTTTTTAAATAGCATTCATACTTCAGCTCTATCAGTGCTTAAAGTCAGCTAATGTAAAGAGAAGAACGAAATAATGTTTTGGTAATTTTTATTTTATTAAGAGTTAAAAACGACCGTCATCCCCTACTACATAACTTACGAAATATAAAAAAAGGTTACTTGAAACGATATTTTAATTTTTATATCAACCACAGAGTTTTTCATACTATACAATATCGTATGACGTATAAACGTTTGTTCAAAGTCTGTAATTTTTATAATTCAATGGCTAAAACTTCTTGTTTTAGTAGCGTAAATTTAAAATACATATTGCAGTAAAATCGATAAGTTGGAGGAAATAAATTAATGCAATTACTCACTCCATCCTCCAAATTAAAAATTCATTTTGTTTTTTTTAATTATTTTAATTTACAGAACACCAATATCTAACATTTGTACCCAGAGTTTTTTCAGTGCCTAGTCAGCCTCCGACAGGATCACTATTACTGGCAACACTGGTCATTGAGCTGTAGACTGTCCTAGGAAGAGAAATCAAAGGGCCCTCAGCTCGATTCAAACCAGGATTTCCGCGTGGGAATGCCAGAATGTCCTAATTATAAGACGCTTGCGTATTACTAGAATAAGTCACACTAGTAGCTGAAATGCCACATAATTTGTTTTCTTTGAGTAAATAGAACGCCAAAATCCAGTGAGTTATCCCATCTCAATCAAGATATGTATGTATATTATTGAAATTTTTTACTATTTTTGAAAAAAGCATTATCGATTGAGAACTACATTTTTTGCTTATAGCTTTAGTAATATCGGAAGCAATGCATTTCATCTATAACTGGGCACACATATGATAAGCAGCTGTATTTATTTTTCATTAAATTCAGAGAAATTCCTGTGGTATCATGTTTTCTTATAAAGATTGGAAGTGTTGAAACATGAAGTAATAAAATGTGAGACTTTTAATAGAAAGTTTTTACTTCATTATGGTAATTTGGCAAATTTATATAAATTTAAACTTACGGTGCAGTCATCACTGCATGATGCAATAATATTATCGTTGAATGGATTCCATTTAACGTCTAAAACAGGTCCTGAATGTCCTGTTACTTTATAAGCATTCACTTCTACACGACCAGTCTGCAATCAATTAATAATAATGTTTTTTTTTTTTTTTTTTAACATACAAAAGACTTTTGTAAATCACATTTGAAAATTACTTACAGCATCTAAAGGTAATACAATAAATGCTCCTCCACCAGCTACTTCCGTTACAATTGCAATAAATTTTGGATTAACTGCACAAAAATGAGAATCATGGGCATTTTTTGTAATGTTCACATTTTCATAACATCGTTCCCGTTTTAAAGGTTGGCCATAAACGTGTCTAAATTTAGAGCTTCTTACTCCTCGAAACCATAACTAGAAACAAAAAAGTAAAAAAATGCATTGATAGCCACAGTATATTGTAGACCTCTTATCAAACAATTATTGATTAAAAATATCCCATTAACATAATAAAAGAATAGAGGTCGCAAATTTATGATTCCTTTCAAACAATTTAGGGGCTGTAATTAGCATAAATTAAAAAGAGCCAAAACATTGAAATTGTTACTTACCTGTGTATTTGTCATGATAGTCCTACAGAATTAATAACCGCAAAACCAAATAAAAAAAATTCACAACTGAAAATAAATAAAAAATGTTGCAACTAAAATAAATTAAAACAATTAATAAAAGCAATTATCATTACTAATAAAATCACATACGTATCTAATCTATAAGAGGACACTTCACTCTTTTATCGAATAGATAGATCACTTCTAACAAATACGTAAAATGATTGCTACAAAACTTCTTTAAATTATTGTAAAAAGTAGAGACCATACTTTAATTATAACAAATTTATGACTACGTAATCCCACATATAGGAAGTTTGAATTCTGTTCTGGTCTATGTACTTTATACCTAATTAAGAACGTGGTTGATATACTGAATCCAATTCTACACGCTTGAAGCATTTTGTTACGCATCAGAAAATCGCCTTTCTCAGACAAGCAAATTACTGGGCAAAAACATTTAACCACTTCCAATTCTGCTCAGAATGCTTACATAAAAGTGAGTGTACAAATTTATACTAATTGTAATAAAAAAAAAATTCTTTAATCACTGCCATGCGAAATTTAAGATAAAGGAATACAGTAAATTATTTTTATAAAATGAAGTGTATTGAGTGAATAATGCACAACTTAACATACTAGTGCAAATTTAATATAATTTTTGTCGCAAACCTTTCCTTCAGGTTTAGTACAGCCTCTTCCATCAACAAGAACACTTGATTTTCCTTTTTCAAACAAAATAGTGTTTAAAGGTTCGCAGTCATCCTCCTCACAAGTATTTTCCCCCTTCCATATCATCTTAACTGCCAGAATTTAATATTTATTACGAAAAACAGAAAAATTTAAACTAGTAAAAATTTTGATTTATAAACATTTGTATTGGAACATAACCTAGTTCCTAGTTGACTTCTGTTTCACTTTGCAATCAGCACGAAGGCTGCACTGTGATTTTGCTAGCTAACAAACAGGCTAATGCTGCTATCTGTCGCAGAACATTATTATCACAAAACCATTATTCTTGTAATCAGTGATGCTAAATTTTCTTTAGTTTAAAAATTATTTATAAACTTTCAAAGACAATTAAGATGTAACTTTCATCTTTAAAGAACTCGTTAATTTTTTACAATTCTCTCAAGAAATATAAATTAAACGTATTAATAGTAGTATTGCCAACATAATAATGGTATGAATGAAAACGTTTGATCAGGACTCTTGGCGCTTCAACAGTGTAGTGTGGAGTGTCCTGTGTGAAGTTGGCTGTTTATCATGGCGGACAAAGATGAATCTGAGAAGACAATTGCAGAGGATTTGGTTGTCACAAAATATAAAATGGCTGGTGATATTGTAAATCGTAAGTTACCATTAAAATGGTATAATGAAAATAAAGTTCTTTTTTTGAGGTAAAACTTATTCTATATTAAGAGGTAGTTGGTGTGGGTCCATATGTGGTTCCTTGTGTTGCTGGCGTAAGCAATTCAGCCATGTGGACTATTTTGCTCCCATTAAATTTCTAGACAAAAACTTTATTGTATTCTTTGATTAAATTAAAATTTCATAATCATTTAAAGCTATAAAAAGTTGAGTTTAAAAACAAAATAGTGAGTGGGAAAAGAAAAGCTATTATTTTCACTGCAGGGAAAAGTAATATAACGAGTACCACCTAAAAAATTAGGTGAATTTAAGTGGCGTTAAAAATTATATTTCATTACAATCTTTATTGAGAATTTTTTAATTGACTTAGATTGATTAGGTAACCTCATCAATCAATTGATGAAATCTGAATAAAAATTAATCATTCATTTATTAAATGTGTATTTGAACTGTCAATCAGTATTAAACTTATCTTTAGGGGTATTAAAGCAAGTAATTGAAGCGTCAGTACCTGGAGCATCCGTGAGGGAAATTTGTGAATTTGGTGATTACCTTTTATTAGAAGAGACTAGTAAAGTTTTTAAAAAAGAGAAAGAACTTCGCAAAGGTACGAATTATTCTCAATATAGTAGTAATGGATTTATATTTGAGTTAATTTTTTGCTTACATTAATTCTCTACATTTTCCATAGGAATAGCATTTCCAACATGTATTTCGGTGAATAATTGTATTTGCCATTTTTCTCCATTGGTCAGCGAACCAGATCTTATACTAAAGGATGGTGATGTAGTTAAAGTGTAAGAATATATTTTTTCTTCTTTATACTCAGGGTATATGAGTTATGTATGGTTTGCGTATATTAAATAATATGTTATTTTATACTACTGAACGTCGTAATTCCAATGATAAATTGGTGTTTTTAATGCCGATTGCACCTTTCCTAAAGTATTAGTTTCATACTTTAAAGGTAAATCCGTTAATATTTTCCGGGTATTAAGGTAATGATTCCATTTTATTCTATTGATTTTGCGTAGGTGCAGTGGAAAATCGGGTTTTTATTGGGCATTATCATTAACTTAACTTTTGCTTGGACAAATTATGAAGACTGACATGGTAAAAATATGAAGCACTGCGGTTCCTTTTCAATTTGTTCTAATCTTGCAACATAAAAAACTATTATTGCAAAGTATTTTCTGATGGTTATCATCTAATTGTGAGCAATTTCAAGGGCAAAGCAAAGTAGAAATTCAAAAATAATTATATGCCACCTTAGTTTAAAATGGTCCTTCAATTCAGGAAGCACATCTTTTTTTTTTATTTGTAGTCCAAATTTCCGACTGAATCTGTGACCATATATAAATTTGGGAGACTAGATCCTAAAATTTTTATTTTTTTAATATCTTCTGTAGTTCAACGATAATCAAAGTTTGGAAGAAGGGTTTAGAGACTTTTGGTTACTAACTCTTCGGTTTTGAAGAGTCGCGAATAATCGGCAGCTTCTTGCAGCCAGACAGCACGCAAGTTGTTTACAGACAATCCTAATTTATCAAATATTCTGTGACGCTTAAGGATTCTCATCTTTAGTTACTGCATAGTGACAAATGGTCATATATATTTTAATGACAATGTTGTTTCCAACTTCGCCTTCACGTTTGAGCTGTACCCAAAGCTTGATTTTTGCTATTCCAAATAAATGTAGATTAATATCTGGAAATAAACATTTTTACCTAGCTCTGGCTTCCTACCTGTTTATAGATGTTTTCTCATGACCACACAAAGAAGCTGATTGAAATGAAATACATACGATGCTAGTCTAGTATGATTTCATGAAAAGACCTCTAAAGAAATCCGTCCATCTGAACGTTGTTCTTTTTCAAGCTAGAAGCACTTTTGGAATTACGTAAATCCTTCATCCTTTAAAGGCTAGCCACCAAGAACTTCCACCTTCAATTAACTTAAATCCCTTACTGTTCATTATTTTTGGTGATTGATTCATAGTTTCAGTAGGATGAAGAAATAACTGCCAGTCATGATATATTTTTATTATAAAAATGAACTGGAGTCCATGAACAGACAAGACAGAAGACACACCAACCCTTTAATGGTGTGAAATATTTTAATTAATCCCTGAAGATGACCTAGCCCCTAGGTCGAATAAAAATATATCATGACTGAAATTGGCAGTTATTTTTTCATTCTACTTAAATTCCTTGTAAAAAAGTGGAAAATACTTCATATTTATTTTTTATCGTCAAGTTGTTTAATAGTTTAATTCAGTGTGAAAAAAAGAATGTTTTTATAAATTAGGATGTACATATGTTTATCATAGTCTAAATTTCTGAATTTTGATTATTAAAGAGATTTGGGAGCTCACGTTGATGGGTTCATAGCAGTGGTAGCTCACACGATAATTCTAGGAGCAACTCCAGAAAAAAAAGTCAGTGGCCGCAAAGCAGATGCAATTTTAGCTGCTCATTATGCGTCCCAAGTTGCATTAAGGTTACTTAAACCGGGGAATCAAGTAAGTTTTCCAATCTTGTTAAAGTTTGCGTTTAGAGATTTTTTTAAATAACCACACATGTTTATTTATTCATTTTAAAGACTTACGCCATAACTGATGCTGTACAGAAGGTTTGCGAAACGTACAAATGCAAACCCGTAGAAGGTATGCTTTCCCATCAATTAAAACAAGGTAAAATTGATGGTGAAAAAACTATAATACAAAACCCAACGGACGCTCAAAAGCGAGAACATGAAAAATTTGATCTTGAAACACATGAAGTGTACGCAATGGATGTGCTAGTTAGCACAGGAGAAGGGGTGGTAAGTATTATTATGGTTAATGAAGATATTTTTGGTTTGTTGGTTTCTTGTTTAGTAATATTTACTTTCTTTTATTTTTGGTGGTCATTGTTACCGGAAATATAATATGGTATCCAATAAAGGTGTGTTTTTTTCAGTAAATTACTACGACTAGTGTGTCGATAAACACTTGTTCAGAAACAAAGAAATGCCAAGAAGTTCTCACTCTAACAATTTCTTTGTACTTAAAAAAAGTGAAGTAACTATTTATTTGAATCACTTTCTATAAAAGGCATCTCTAAGAGAAAGTGCAATCATAGGCGATTTTAGTGTAATGTATTGTCCTATTAGATTTTGATTTTGAAGAAAATCGCGTGAACGAAAGTGCGTACTTAGAGGCCTAACGTTTTTGGTGCGTCAACATCTTTCAAATGATCTTTCATTTGATAAAATTTCAAATTTGTAGGAAACGTGAAAACTTATAGTAAGAGAAAGTTGTTTTATTGCTGGAAGCAGATTGTTTTTTTAATTGAAATATTATGCATTGTATTTACAGGGTAGAGAAATGGACACTAGAGTATCAGTGTACAAAAAAACAGATGAAACTTATCAGTTAAAGTTAAAAGCATCGCGTACTTTCTATTCTGAAGTACGAGATAAACATGGATCAATGCCATTTACTTTAAGAAGCTTCACGGATGAAAAGAAAGCAAGAATGGGTGTAAATGAATGCGTCAGTCACAAACTTATAGAACCGTTCCAAGTCCTATATGAAAAACCAAGTATGTATTCTTGTACAATGTTTTAATTTATTTATAATTTGTATTTTTAAATAAAAATATGCTCCATTTAGAATACGAATTAAAATATTCGAATGCAGTGGATTTATTATTCAAATGGTGTCATAAGTTTTTAAGTTTACTTTAAATTCCATATGGTTCACGTACATGTATTGGCAGGCATATTCTCTCCCTTAGTGCTAGAAGCCCCTAGTCCATCCAAATGAGTTGTTAGCTTAGAAAGTTTTTTACTATTTATTATGGCGAGTCAGCGTCTGTCATAGGCGCCCAGAGATAGACTTTTAACGCCCTACCGATACACCCAACTCTTTTTTCTACGCGATTTTGAAATTACACGGTCCACCAATAAGGAGAAAACTTTTTTTTTTTAATTCCAATTTTGAATCTGCGATCAGAAGTCGGTCGGTTTACGCCCACAGATATGTAAGTGACTTGGCCTTGTTGGCATCTCATATTTTCATGGATTGTTTACTTTGTATTCCGAAGTTAACGGGGAATACCCAAATTTTATTATCACACTTTTCTTTATCTTGTTGTACTTCAACTTTAACGCAGCATTTCGTTATTCAGTGTTAAGTGTTCAGTATATAGTTCAGAGTATATACTGACAAATATCTACTGATGATAGCCTTTATGATCCAGTTCGTAATAATCGTGCACGCTTGTTATCAATTGATTTTTATACCTAATTTCAATTTAAATTTGTATTTGTACTTTTAGACTGAAATTTCACTGTATACTAATTTTATTATTTTTTTTTTTATTGTAATAAAAATGAATTGTTATTGTTTTATAAATATGTAATATGGATTTCATTGATACTTTTTTTGCACGGTTTTTTAAAGTTATGGAACACATCCCCGAATTTACCATATGTTGCATGTATTTTTGCACTCCATCCCCCCCCCCCTCTAAGGAACGCATCTACCGTGTAAAAAAAGAGTTGGGTGTATATTGACTGCATTTTATTTTTCTTGAAATCAATTTTATAGGCTTCGATTTTTTCTTTATTGTAGCTTCTAACAGCCCACTTTTCTTGATGAACCGTGTTTTCTGAATCGAAAAAACAATGCCCAGAAGTGCAATGAAAATGCTTTAAGAGCTTAAAATGTTGACGTAAGCGCCACAAAATAAAATAGAAAAATGAGATTTTTTCCTGTATTCGATGTTTTTCTACAAAAATATTTCTTCTCCCAGTTAAGAATCAAAAAAAGGGATAAATTATAATTAGGGTATTCCGGTCTTTTGGCTGTTCGTAACACATTCAATTTAATTATGACCTATTTTGTTATCTATAAGATGTTCATTATAATCTGCATTTAAGAAACCTCAATCATAGATGCTAATAAACTGAATGATTGTGTCTGTTTTCCTCATTTTTTTTGGAAAACAGTTTTATGGTTTTCAGTCATTTTAATATACTACTGATGAAAATGGAATTAAAAATATACATAGAAAAATTCTTTTTCAAACTTTTTTATTAATATTGGATTTTGAAGGTGATATACAGACAGCCACAGTGTTGGGGCTTACCTCAATTTAACATAACAATGGATGAACAACATTTAAAATAAATAAGAAAACTTTTATTCAAAATAAGTTAGTACATCACAATTTTTTCAGGTGAAATTGTAGTGCAATTCAAGTTCACAGTATTACTGATGCCAAATGGGCCTCATCGTATTACTGGACTTCCTTTCGAAAGTGAATTATACAAATCCGAATATAGTATAGACGACCCTGAAATTAAGGTAAGTTTTTATTATTAGTATTATTATTAAATTAATAGTTTTATTTATTTAAATAATTTTGGCTCTCTCCCTTAACTAACTTAGACTTTAACTTTGAGAATGTTATGTTTTGGTTAATATCCAGTAGTTTTGTTTTGGCACTAAATCATTCATGTTCTTTTCTTGTTAGTAAATCTGACCTTTTTTTTACTTACACAGTTCATATTATAAAACTTTATTTAGCTATTAATTCAAAATTTGTTTCTTCTGTTAAGTATCTAAAATACATTAATTCGAAAAAAGTTAACGTCCAAAAGGCTTTTTATAAATCTATTTTTACGAAAATTCTGTGGAAGCATTTTAAATTGTCCCAATTAGCTATTAATAATAATAGTAATAAGAATGTAACTCGCTAGTTCAGTTGTACTGGATGATCCGGGTTTTAAACTAGCTGGCTTCCTTAACCGTGGATCTTACCGTTGCAAATCAGCGGTTCGTATCCCTGTTGCGTAAGAATCTAATTAGTGGACCTAGCAAATGTTTCATCCTTTTTCGCGATCCAATGCAACGCAAGAGCAATAACTCAAAAAAAATTATATAATTTTCGCAGCTGGACATATTCATCAATATAAAAATTTTCATTTCTTATTACAAATCTAATTAAGTATAATTCTGTGTTTTCTGCTTGAATTCGCGCCCCCCTTATTAAGTATAACCCTAACTTTATAATTTAAAAACATTATATATGTACTAAAGGTACAGAACCTTTAAATTATTACTACGCTTAATTAATTTTTATTTCATTATTTTTTCAAAATGTTTTACGACTCATTAACATTTTGAATAACACGCTTACGCTCCCTCAATCAGTCAGCAAGTGTAGTGGAGACGGTATCGTAAGTGGAATACCTCTGATAATGGAAGAAAGGTCGAAACCAGTGCCATAAACATGTGTGCTACGACAGATAAACTCAGAGAAAGAGTTTAAATTTGAGTTTTTTGGTGCAAACTATTCAGTCAGTCACTTGTACCATTGTCTAAAGCTAATATTGTTATTTTTCTATTTACTAATACAAATATTTTTACTTTTTACATAAATATATCCTTGAATTTTATTCTTTAGTATCAGTTTACAGAAAACAATATCTTGATATTAAAATTGTATTAATACCATGATTGATATTATGTGATTTATAGAGCGTACTGAACTGTTCTGCAAATCCTAAAGCGGCAAAGAAGAAGAAAAAGAAGGCTGTCAAGGAGGAGACAGCTAATATGGAAGTAGAAGCGGCAGCCTGATTTTGAAAATATGGCAAAGGAACTTATTAAAACAAAACAAAAATGGTAAAAACAAAAAAAACAAAACAAAATGAAAAAAAGCAAACCCAACATATTTGTACATACAAAACGAACCTCACAAAAACTAACTGACCACTTGTAAGACGATCATTACTACCGAAAGTGCGGTAAAACATAATTAAAATCCTACATTTATGTTGTTATGAGCCGTTATATTGGAACATAAATTTCCAATTTAAATAGCAATAGTGGTATCAGCATGAATGTTTATTCTTTTAATCTGATGCACTTTCTTGTCTGAAATTAAGAAGAAGCAGGAGATGTGTTTCCGTTATTTATATGAGTACCTGTTTCAAAAACAAAACCTAAATAATTTATGTTTAAAAAAGAAAAAGTAAAAATAAAATTGTACAGTTAATTATAATTGTTAAGAATAAAATTTTATACATTTTAAATAGGTTTTTTTTTTTTTTAAATAAAAACAAATAGTTTTTATTTTTTGTTATAATTTGTCTTTTCACATGAAATGAATTGGAATTATCTAATAATTTTTATTAACGTGATTATTACTGAAAGCAAATAGTAAACATTGGTTTTAACAATGTCAAAATTGACCTAGTTTTGTGCAGATTTTGTCATCATTTTCCAAATAATAACAGTTTGCCTTAATAAAGGTTGTTTTTATTGTGCCACACTCAAATTATTCAATTTAATCCAGGACTTAAAACAAAATGATATACAAATCTTATATCACTTACAGGTGTTATTAAAAAAAAGTTCACATTTTTAAGTGTTAATTAGTTAAAGAAATTGGTCTTTTAAAATAAATTTCTCGTTTTTTTTCGGTCAGGGTGAAAATTCGCATTGTCACTAAATGGGTTTAGACACTTGTAAAAAAATTCATAGTTAATTTCTTATGCTACACTAATTTACTTATTTCTTTCAGAATTTTCTCTTGTTTACTATTTCTAGTTAGACGTGATACATATTGAGAATTCGGTTTAGAGAAAAGCACATCAAATGTGGAAATTAATTTCTACTGAAACGTAAAATTTTTGAAAGACGTGAATTTCTTTGACCTTGTACTAAAGCTTCTGGTCGACAGAATAAGCACCTACTGTATACATTCAAATCAGACAAATTTGGAGTAACTCTTTAAAATCATTAACATTGTTTTCAACATTTAGAAAGAAGTGAAACAAATCTCTTTGACCTTCTAATAAAGCTGGCCGTCAGAATAAGCACCTACTGTATACATTCAAATCAGTTGACAAATTTGGAGAAACTATTTAAAATTGTTTACGTGGAAATTTTGTATAGGGCCGAATAGTATCATCAATAGTTGTCTGATTTTAGCATGGATTTGCGTAAGTAATGTTTTGCGCTGCTGGTAATGTACTTGAGTATTGCAATTTTCAAAAATAAGGCAAATAGCATTCTGCGACACACCAATACGCAGATATATCGTTTCTTATTCTTACTAAGTGACCGATTTTTCTCAACCGCTGGAGAGGGGATTTAGATAGCTTCATGGAGTGCGCCTGGAAAATTAAAGCATTTGAGCAAAGCAACTTACTGATTTACATTTCTATCGACATACACCTTAACCGAAGATGATATGCATTCAGTACGTAAGTACTAATATGTAAGCAGAGGCTTGAGTGGCGTGAATGAGGACAATCTCTTGATGTGAAGTCGTTAGTATCAGAATTGAGAAGAAAAAGTCGAGATACACTTTCACGACCCCTGTTACTCTTATTTTCTAACTTTGAATTATTTGCTAAACTTGCATTCGAATGTTCTTTAGTGGTATGTATGAGTTCTTGAATTAAGATTTTGCGTAATGCCGATTTACTACGGCGCTCCCAAGGCTATATGTTGCACAATTTCGAGAAATCTGCTGGCTTATTAACTTCGACCTATGAGGGACATGCGAAAGTTAGTAGCAATCTTAGTGAAGATGTGTCTAGATCGTTACTTCACCTCGTTTTAAGAGTGTGCGTCGGTCAATTAAAAGGTAATGTCTACACATGCCTCAATTTCAGGGTAATGTGTCGGGTTAAGTTTCGTACTTCGTTCTTGACAAAGTAAAAAGGGAGCAGTCTGTCTCTGCTCACGATGTCCGAGTTCTTCAATTTTATTTCACATCTTTGTGCATAGTTTCAAATTTGTTTGTATTTTACCTCTGGATTTTCAGCAAAATGTAGAACGTTTGCAGGACAGATTAATCTTCTATCAAAGACAATGAATCTCTTGAAATCACACTGACTGCTCTCTGTTCGACTTGTGTCATAATTACATCTATGAATCTTCTTTAGTAATTTTGATTCCCACAGCCATTATTGTGCATAGGGCATGCTTCAATTTGAACTATTTTTTCAAGTAATATTAGTTTATTAGAATTAGTTTTTCTAAAAAGATATTCATTTACAACTTCAGCTCCTTAATAAATCTTAAAGAAGTAACACAAAAAATAAGATACAACGAACAATTAATTTTTATTTACAACTATGAATATTTATTTATAACATTTCGTTGGTAGCAATTATTGTTTCTGTTCGCCACTTGGGTCACTAAATTGATCCATTACATAAGTTACCCCTTTTTCAGCTAAACTGTAAGTGGTGTCAGGTAGATTTGCCAAAAACTTAGCTGTCGCAACCACACCATGGTTCCAATAGTCTCTAGAAGCTGAAGTAATTTCTGATGCTTTAGGCAATTCTGGTACCTACAACAAAATTCATTATCGAATTAAATTTCTGAATGTCTTAAAGTTAATGCACAAGAATGGTTTGAAAAACTGAGTTTAATTAACGCTCGAAATTGGAATTTTGTTTCGTACTCTTTAACAGAATCTTTTTAAAACAAGTTTTCTTCAAACTATAAATTAATTAATTCCGTTTTCAACAGATTAATTAATCTCAAGAAAAGAACGCTTTAAATTAACAAAAAAACTGAAATGAACTTATATATACATAAAAATTAAAATATAAAATAACAGTTGGATACGAATTTACCTCAACTGGTACTTCTTTAATATAAGGAGCTACGAAATGATACATTTCTTGATAGATTTGCTCCGTTCTTTTACTATCTTTCCAAATTCCATAGTGAGCTGAAGCATACAAAGCTCCTCCCACAAGACCAAGTTTGGCACCAAACCTAATTAAAACAAATTTCGTTCAAAACTGTTTGAGAGACAAAAATTAATAAAATAAGTTCATTTCCTAAAATTATTACTTTAATATACCCATATTGAATTTTAAGCAGGTTATCTAACTAAGTGAACCTTTCCTTAACCTTCCTTCTCCATCGATAGGTTTCAACTTTCGACAGTTCAGTACAGTGTCGTCCGTGGTTTTCATTAATAAAACGTGGAGATCGTTAGAATTAAAGTGTAAAATTAATTTATTTGGTAAAATTAAAAACATCAAGGGCTTGTTAATAAGAATGAAAGGTAAATACACATTTTTTAACTACATGTCTGTTAGGAGTATGTATGATATAAACATTACCCACTTTTTTCTGCTATTCAAATGAAAATTCATTAATTCAAATTTCGAATTTGCAAGGTTAATCTACAGTGAAATTAAAGTAGTTTTTTTTTTTTTTACAGGTGGGGCTTATCTTATTGTCGACTACCAACTTCGATGGATATGGACGGGGGCAAGGCACATAATTTACTATTATTATTTTCCTAACAGCAACATCAAACGAGTTCTTTCACTTTCAAGTCTCCACTCATATCCACTAAACCAAACCGTCTAGTAGCAGGCTCTCTCTCACGACATTCGTACTATTAAGAACGTTCTTCTGGTTCAAGTAATTTATTTCTATTTTGAGTTAATTTGCGTCAGAATATTAGTAGTTCTCCATTATCTATAGAATTAGGTAATGAATAAAACCTTGAAGGTAAGTGGAAGTCCATAACTAGTGAAGAGAAAAGAGAAGCATGCTGGGGTAGTAAAATCAGTTTTAATTATTATTTGTTTAAATTGTTGATGTATAATTAATTATTCTAAACAAAATACAGTTTAAAATATTACAGAACTTGGACATTCCCGTTAGGAATTTATAGTTTTGTAAATGATTAAATTAATTTTTGATAAATTCGGAAGTCTGTAGTAGTTAGCTCCTATTTATTCAGGAGGATTTCCATCTATCAGATTTCATGATCGAGGGCAGTTTTAACATAATTTACTATAAATTTCTGATATGTCTCATATTTAGTGAGATCTCATTTTTATGAGATAATTGCTAAACTAAGACCACAGTTACCTTAAAGATCTCTTGTAATTTTATTAAATATCAAGTCTGTAGAATATTTCGCTTATAACATGTATTTGTGTAAATTATGAGTGAATGTAGATTATGGGCTAGTTTTTGCTTGAGTGTTCTTTTATACCCGACCGTTACATCATCATCGAACTCTGCAGGCTCCCGTTGCTCTCAAGTGCACTGCGTTAATGTTGGGGTTCATCTATATTAGTCATGCTGTTAAGCTAGGGTACCCTAGATCTCTGACGATGTGTCTAGACATTGACCTCCTACTGTTATCTCTTATTAACTGATCCCATAAAATAAAATCCAAAGCAAAGACTTATTTCGAACAAATACATACGTTAACCTTTCTTTGTGGTACTTGTCTTTAACTCCACTATCATGTAGCCCAACTATTGGCTTTTAATATATGTATACTTGATACTTTAACATACGCTTTAATAATTCAGTTAAGAATTGTCGCAGTTGTCCGGAATATTTGCAAAGTGCTTGGTTGATTTTTTACTGTTCATTCCGAGGCAGCTAAACTTATAACTTCATAAGCAGTTGCCTCAAAATCGCAAAAATAAGCTAGTAGCTTAAACTGGTTGCGTAGTTGGCGTTATTGTGAATGTTCGCATCCGAATTGTTGGGAACTGGTTCTCTCAAGAAAAGTGAAGTGTCGCAGTGATATCTTCTCAAGTGAAAGCAAATCATAATTAGTATTTGACTTATCTTCTAATTGTTTACCCAGGTTTAATCAAATGCAGTTATTTTTCAACAACCTGAATAAGGATTTGGGTGATCATTGGATTAGAATCCCACCCGGAGTGCCCTGGATTTAGTCGTGCCTGATCTTGAATGCTTTTTTACCTAGGATCTCCCATAGCTAAATGTCTGTCAATGGACAGTGTTGTCTGTTACGAGAGAAAATGTTCGGAGGCCCCGATAAAGACTATGAGCACCATTGACCTCAAAAGTTTAATGCGCACGGTCTATGCGTTTAACGACCTTAAAGTTAAAAAACAAGAAAGACCTACTATTTTTAAGTTAAATGTAGCGGTAACTAACAATACTTTTTTTTACATTACCAAGCTTTTTTCCAAGGGCCTGTTGACCAAAGATTAATAGCAGTATTCATTATGAATTTAATTCAGTGTAGTTGTTTTGCAATATAATTATAAGCCCAATGTTTAGTTGATAAGAAAGTTACATTAATTTGAAATAAATCCTAATTATTTCATTCCTGTACACATCTGGAAATTGATATTATCATTGATACCATATGTAGTATTGATGGAAATTAAAGAAATCGTTACTTTATATATAATTTTACTTTTTGGACAATATTCTAATCTAGTGGAAAAGTTTTTGAAAAAATAAAAGTTGACATAATAAAATCAGTGTAACTTTTGTTTTATATTTAGCTTTTATTTGTAATTTATTACTAGACAGATCATGTCAAATTGCAAATGGTAATAAGAGAATTCAGTGTAAGCATTAAGAATTGTTTTACATCCGAATAATAAACGTTTTTTGATCATAACATCGTGCATAAAGCATGCAAAATATAAATTATCATATGAATTTCCAGGTGATACCTTAAATTGCCAACCATCTTCTACACTGAGCTATTTTGCCCATCTTTTTGAAGAAAATACTTATTTTTTCTTTCTCCTTTACTTAATATACTAATTAATTTTTGTTTAGTATACTTATTATTAAAATTGACGAACGCAGATAGTAATGAAATCAAGTGGGAGGATTTAGTCTTCGAAAAAGATCCAAGAAAATGTGGGGGCAGTGAATTAAGAAAGGCGATCTTCAGAAGAGAATTACGAGTAGATTGAATACAAGGCAGCAATGAATTCAGGACAAGAAAAGTGAGCACAAGGTATAGGCGGTGGGTATCTTAGGTTAAGTAAGACTTTCTATAATTTGTCTGCATGCTATGTTTATATCCATCCTTTAATAGTTTATCACTGCAGATATATAACATCCAAATATGTTAGGTACACCCAATAAATTTTTTTAATTAAAAACATTTTAAACGAAGGTAGGGTAATTATCAGTGAAAAGTTATGTACAAATTGAGTAAGACATTTATTATGGTTTAGAGATCAGTAATTTACCGTTTACATAAACTCTTTTAATATTACGATCATCGCCGCAGAATATAAATTTTTGAACAAGCTCTAAAAGTGTATGTTCAGGTAGGCTACCGCACAGTGAATTTCCAATCTCCATGTCCACTATCAAAGCATCAAACTCCTTTCCTTCCATAAAATTACCAATCAAATGGTCCTTTCTTAGAGCTTAACAAGAAAATAATGAGTTTGATAACATAGTCATTAATATTTATTAAAATATGAAAAAAATAAAATAAAATGAAAAAATACCTTTTGCACCACCTAATGTAGCCATGTAGAATACTTCGTGAAAATTTAGAGTAGTACAATTTTCCTTGTGAAAAGATATATGCCGAGACGTGGCCAAAGCAGATCTCATGGCGTCCATTATACTTGGATTACAGCCACCAGACACATCTATTCAGAGTAAAGTAACATTAATGTTTTATTAGATTGAACTGGCAATTTTCATTTAATGTGTTTTAAAAAAATATTTTCGTTTTTGAAAAAGTG
The DNA here is from genome assembly GCF_049639745.1 of Rhodnius prolixus. Lineage (NCBI taxonomy): Eukaryota > Metazoa > Arthropoda > Insecta > Hemiptera > Reduviidae > Rhodnius > Rhodnius prolixus. The sequence continues at coordinate 1,903,347 of NW_027411583.1, read as the reverse complement.
TTCTAAGAATCTGAATCAATTAAGCATCATGCACTCAGTAATAATTTCAGCAACCTGCACTTGAATATAGCTAAGCTTTTTTAAATGTCTTAAATTGATAGATTAAACTTAATTGGACCTCCAATGAATTAAGTTTAAAAAATCTCAAATATAGCGAAGGTTTCAAAGCGAAAATGTTATTACGCTCTGTGTCTAACCTAGACCTAAGGACGCAAGAATTATTCACGTGCTTCACATAAACGAATATTATGTAATCTCAATTATCGTACAATATGACAAGGTAATTTACGCAGGTAATGAAATAATTTTTTTTGCTTAAAAAAAATTGTAGTTTAATTTTCAAAATTATTTTTCCTCTGCTTCAGCATTATTGCTTATATTCAATTAATAAAACGTAAGTGTTATCTCCAATAACAAGATATTTTCTAAAATATCTATCTGCGTCTTTTCCGTTGCACTGAGTATATTACTTTGAGTAAAAGATCTTATTCCATTGCTGTACATAAAGATTTAGTTAATTCAACACCATCAAATGGATCTTTCTCCTTGGAAATTGATCTCACAATTGCAGACAGTGGGCCCGACTGAAGCCGGCCTAGATCACAATTGAAACTACAATTAATGTTACTTTTTCTAGGCAACAGAGCAGACGCATTAACGACCTGGCACAGAATGTGTTCATGGAGACGTATTTTCAATTACAACACAATTAATAAAGAAACTGAAAAAATAAAACAAAAGAAATCTGTTAGTGAACGCTGATTATTACGATCAGTTTCATTTTTTTCCATCCTGAATCCTCAATTTGGTATCTTATGAAGCGATTAAGGATTTATCGCATAAATATGTACATAAAACCATTCGTAATATAATTTTTGCACACTGCCATAGTAGGAATTGCAACTAACTCTCTTGGGCACTGATCAAAGAATATTAAAAAACAGATAAGCACTTTTAATATTAAAAATAAAAACCTGTTCCAAGACCGACGTTGATACCATTTTCCCATAAAGTTCTTACATCGCATGCGCCACTTCGTAACATTGTATTACTATTAGGACAATGAGCTATCCCTACACCTTTTTTAGAAAGTAAAGTTTGTTCTTCTCCGGTTAGATGTACTCCATGTCCTAGAATTGTCTACAAATACATAAAAAATCGTGAAAAGTGAGCATCAAGCAGAAAGTAATCTATTTTTAAATAAGTGAAAAATGAAAATGGATTTATTTACTTTTGTAGTTAGTAGATTTGCCTGATTGTATACATCTGAATAGCTTTTACACTCTGGGAATAATTTTGAAACAACTTCAACTTCTTCCTTGTTTTCAGATATATGTGTCTGTGTAAATGAAATTTGCATCAAATTGAAATTATTTAATAATAGAATTGAATGCAAAAGGTTTCCTCTGAGCAAAATAAGGATGGTTATTTGTTACAGTAATCTTAGTAAGACAAATGTTATCTTTGTAGTATTGCATAATACATTGGGCAACATATAGGAGGGTCTAGCTAAAATAGATAAACTTCAGAGATAGAAACTTTGTCGAAAGAAGAATTAGGTCTTCTAGAAATGTCCCAAAAATGCCCTCTTAAAAATATTTTTCAAAATTAAACAAAAATAAAGTTTGTTTCTAAACTAATTAACGACTTTAATAAGGGAATCACAGAGCACTTTTAAATTTATAGGCGGCAATAAATATCTATGTTCGTTTCGGCTTTTATACTTTAATGTTTTTGCAATATTTTAATTGCATAAGATAAAATTGTACGTGGCACTCTTGAATGTCTAATCATTATAACTCTGTGTTTACTATCTGTGTACTCCGGTTTTACCATTTTACAGATAATCCACTAAGATAATCCAAATACAAAGAAAATTTCATTTAATAATATTAGTTTTATTTACCTGTATGTATAATTTATGTTTTGAAGCTAATGCCCCTAATCCTTTTAAAAGATTCATATTACATGTAATAGCAAATCTTGGAGTGATTACTGCTTCAATTAATGGATCCTAAAAAAGAAAATTATCCATATTATTATATAATATTTTAAAAAAACATATTCTGATATTTGATTATTATATAATTTACATTTAACTTTTTTATACTATGTATAAATTCTTCTGTTTCTTTTAGTGATTCGGTTGTAGTTTCCACATAATCTAAGATTGAATTCTGATCCATATTCACTTTTCCAATAAGTGCTCTTTGTCCTAAATTTGAAGCTATTTGAGCCAGTTTTTCAGTACTTATTCTGTGTATTGTTCCATAATAACAGGCGGTTGTTGTCCCGCATTTAAGAGTTGTACTCTAAGATATGAGGAACATAAATTAAGTATTCAGTTAATAATCCAAACTGCGATTTGTATTGAAACACTTACAACGATGTAATTGTACACTTTTTCAGCAAAACAGACGTCGCTGTACTTCTTTTCAAGTGGTATAGTATAAGTGCTGAGCCATTGGAGTAATGGTTTGTCCATACCAATACCTAGGTTCGGATATTGTGGAGCATGTATATGCAGGTCTATAAGGCCAGGGCACAAAAACTGCCCCTTTTTAAGCCTTATAACTTTTGAATCTGAGCTTATCTCTTCTATATTACTCTCTGAATTTACAGAAATAATCTAGAAAAAAAAAGTTTTTAATCAATTTAAATGGTAAATAATACTCAAAATTAAAGTAATTTTTGTTACAAAATAAAACACTCGTACCTCCTAGTTTCCATCTTTAGATTCTTTAAATGGAAACTGTTCACTGTTTTCGAGTTCTGAGGAAATGGTTTTAAAGTAAAAGTAAAGTAAGTAAAGTAATCGCCTATTTTTTCAGGCGGGGCTTAACGTCCAACTACCAATTAGGTGTCGTGGACGGTGGTGACTAGCAAATATTACTGTAAATTTCTCTTATTAACCATTAAATAAAATCCAAGGCCTAAAGACCGGGAATCGAACCCAGTTCCACAATACATATTAGCTTCGCAGGTCTCGCCTCTAACCGCTCGGCTACCGTGGCGCCTGAATGGTTTTAGCGTCAACCAATAAAATCAATTGTCAATAGTAGATATAAAGGAAGAATTAATTTCCGTTATATCTTGTCTCGTTTAAAAATAAGAAATAACACTACTAAGTTTAGTAAGATAAAGAAAAAAGTAGAAGCTTGAAAAGTTCGAGGCATTATATGAGATGGGCTCATATACTGAAGCTGGAAAAGAGAAATCTACATTGCCAGCAACCAAACGACCAAAATTAATTTTTCAGGTTAGACACTTAGTGTACTCGGATATCTTGCTTCATGAAAAGTGTAATGTTCTTCATATTTACTAGTCTAAGTAAAAATAAATAGCTAGCTGAATGATTGGCGCCAATAACGCCGACAGGTACCGAAATACGAGGGCGTAAAGCTTTCTTATTCAAATCAAACTCATCATATCCAGCTTAGAAGTGTTTTAATTTCCTAAATAAAAAATTATTTACTAAATAACGATGCTGAAGGAAACAGTTTTGAGAATTGGTAAATTCTTCTTTAATTTTGAAAATAATGAAAGAATTTACTCCTCTTTCAATTATCTCTAATTAATTATTTAAATGGATTATTAGTATTATTTGTCCCGGTGAGAATGAAAGTGGCGTAAGTCCATTTTGAGCATTTTTGAGATAAAACGGGTTTTGTGTTTTGCTCTGTAAAAAAATGCAGATAATAAATATAGCTTTATTATTTTTGTTTTTATTATTACATAGAATCAAATTTTTTGTTGCATATTTAGAATGCAATTGGATTTAAAATTATTTTAGAAAATGCAAAAATGTGACTTACTTCATTGTCATTCTCAACATATCTGGCGTAAGGTTAAACAAAACAGCATTTAAAACCAATTTTAAAGGTTTTATTTCATAAACCAATGCTTCAAAATGCAGAAGACTCCATCACAGCGACTCATTTTACTAGCAGATCTTATTTCAACATAACCGACTACACTATCCACAGAACTGATCACCCTGATAATACCTACTACCAATATCCTACCAATTCTCTTCAATCAACAGTCATCTCTCTCCCAATAAACTGAACAGGCGATTCAAACTTCTCTCTTGACTTCTCGACAAGCGATGTAAACTATCACTACAGAATAAATGACTTATCTACACTATGATACTGAAACCTGCCTGGACTCACGGCATGGAACTTTGGGGCTCAGCCAAAGCTTCCAATATCTACAAAATCCAATCCTTCCACTCAAAAACACTCCGTTGAATCGCAAATGCTACTTACTATGTCCCTAACTCTACTTTCCCGTTTAAGATTTCCTTTCCCTTATGTTTCAAAAGCTGTAAGATCCCATTAAATTCCACACATCAATCACCTCACATCTTAACATCCTCACAGTGGATTCACTAGTATCCCAGCTTACTGCATTGCCTGGAAATACTCCAAGACGGCTGAGGCGCAGGTGGCCATGCGATCTTCTAAATGAAGTAAGTGCCAGTGCACAACAGTGAATTCCTCTTTGGGAATGGGTGAATTCTCCCCTCAGCTATTCATGTACTTATATATTATCATGTTGTATGTATCAGCTTCACTTATTGAAGAAATATATTGCAGTTGTACAAAAAAAAACAAAAACTAACACCAACACTAAGGCTAATTTTTAATTTTTATTTAACTAAAACCATATAACAATTTACTAATTAACACCACACGACAATAAACTTCACCAAGAAAACAGTCATAAAGAAACAAACAATCTGGTGGACTTACGCAACTGTCATTCTCAACATTATGAGCTTTTAAGTGTGCTTCTCCTGATGGCCAATAAGTGCATTAAGAACTTACTGCATTGTCACTCTAAACAAAACAGTTGTAGAACATAAAGCTGTCGTTACCTTGATTTCAATAAAAAATGGACTTACGCCACTTTCATTCTCAACGGGACATTTGAACTGGTTTTTGAGCCGTCAAAATATGGTAGTTCATTGCAACAAAAAACTTCTTACTTTGCCATTCGAAACAGTTACTGTAGCTTCTTCAAGAATTGTTATTTCTTCCTTTTTCAAAGAATGGACAACAGGTCCAATGAAAATATACTAGAATATCAAAGAGAGAAAATTAATTTGACTGGAAATTAAGAATTTGATAAAGAATTTAAAATATTACTACTTACAGACATGTTAGTAATTAAAATCAAAATGTAATCTAAGAAAGTACTATCTTTTAGACCAGCTAACAATCAGTTTTGTTGACATTAAAAAAAAGGCAAAATAAAAATCTTGAACTATATCTTATCGTATATCTACAGGTTAAGATAACAGCGAAGTATAATAAAATTTATTACGTGGAATCACTTGACTGTTACAATACACATACATAATATAACAGGCACTACAATAGCCGGAGGCGAAGCTTGAAAATCTAAGAAGTATTGTGTTACTGGGATCTATTCCCAGTCTAGGCTATTTATTTAATAGTTAATATGAGAAATTTATAATGAAGTAAGATTGCTAGTCGTTTCCCTTACGACATTTAATTTCGTAGTTTAGACTTAGAGCCAAAAAAAAATTTTTTTTTATTTACTTATAAACTACATTGCAACTACGTTACCTTAGGAACTAAGTCATTTTAACTTTACTTGTATTTTAAAAATCTGTGGAACTCAAGTTATCAGTATATAATACATTATAACTAAGTGTTTGTTGTGTTGGCCACACTGTCAATATAAACGTGAGATGGTTATAAAACCTACCTGACCCTCAGTTTGGTGACTCTCGACGTTACAGGTTTAGATGAGACGCAAGTAGGTATTATAGTGTAATAATTGGTGAACTGGACTTAAAGATGATATCAGGATCAGATACTAAACAGGTAAAAAAAAAACATCAATGGCGGACCCACAAAAGAATGAGCCAGAATATGGTTCAACGAAATAGAGAAAAAAATTTCTGTCGCGAGAATAAAACAAGAGCAAACTAAATATAATTATTTGGTCTCCCAAATGAAACCAAACGACTTAGAAAATATTTAGGATTTGGGTACACGGCTGCCAAAGACAAACTTTTGAATATTTTCATGGAGAGAAATAATGTACAAATTGATAAAGGATTTAGAACTAGGAGATTTTGAACCAAGTCAGCTCTTGAGAAAAATACAAGGTTCAGCAGGTGGTAAACGTTACTGAAAAAGTATTAAAAACATTGTGGCTGAAAAATCTTCCATTCTCAATTGAAAGTGTAATTTGCTCTTATGAACGTCCTAAAAGTGGCATTGATGGCGAAGAGGATTGCAGAAATGAGGCCTAGTACCTTTGTGTACCAAGTAAATTCATAGTCGTCAAGTGATAAGTAAATTCAAGAAATTCTAACCAAATTAAATGCGTTGGCGCTTCAAGTTTCACAGATTAACAGAGGAAGATATGGCAACATAGCTCAGAAGTAGGTCTAGTAAGAGATTCAATCCCAGAGTCATTATTTTCCTTTTGTTAAATAAGAATTGATAGTCTTTAGTTTATTAACCATTTAAAATATTTGTTTAATTCGTGCTATGGTGTTTTCATTTTGTTGTAGGAATAAAGCTAGCCTGTTTTCTATAAATGCAGATAAATTTATTGTACCAAAATGCCGGATCAAACATTTAGATCTCTTAGGTATTTTCAAGATCACACTGTACTCTGTTATATCTGTATGTTTCCACAACGGATTTACTTAATCATATGAAGTAAATATTTGCAGCTGATTGCAGGCCTACACTGGATTTATTGTCTAGCTCTTACGCTACTCATGAAAACCGTAAGTTTTATTTATGTGTGTATGCACTTGCTATTTGTAATAAGAGAAAGATTAATACATATTATAGAAATATTAGGAATCTGTTCTCTTTTCTAATCATTTAAAGAATTTCATGAAATCGGGTAGATATAACTATAGAAGAAAGTCGAAATTATTATTTCAGTATTTCCAAATATAAAAAAAAAAATTGTGAAAGTTAAAATTAATATAAGTATCTAAATAAAACGTAGTAGCCTACAATAAGAACGGTGTTAAAAAATTGAATTGCAATTGCTGAAAATAAAAAAAATAAATTGAAACAAATTTTGCTGCAAAAGAAAGTAATAAAATAAAGTCCAAATGTGAATGCTTATGCGATCTGTCGGCAACTAATGGAACTAGTTTCAATAATTAACTCTTATTAGTTCTAGCAGTTAACGCTAGATAGCATTGACGTCTCTTAACCTAATTTTCATTATTTATTTATTATTTGACAAGTGTAGACAGTTTTAGGGAACTGTTGGCTAATAATGTCTCGTTTCAGTTTGAAGAGTTATATTTTTTGTTTTTTTAACCGTGTTATTTCTTTTCAAATAGATGGTACTCATTTAAGTATGGCCACACCAGTTTTATTGGTTATTTAAATAAGAAATTTTGAAAACTTTGTTCATCGTAAGTTTTTACGATGTTTACGTAAACAATTCAAGTTATAAGAAGATTTAAACAATAAATTGATGCAAGAAAAATGTGCAAACTTTGCATAATTGATATAAATAGTTCATTTTTTTTTTTTATTAAAAAGATGTAGTAAATTTTAATGAAAACTTTTTTTTAATAATTTTTTTTTTTAATCTCTCAGCGTTCTTTGGACATTCTAAATTCTAATGTGGATGGTTGGATGGCTTCGTCGTCATTGCATTCAGTGTTACACTTATAACGCCCTGCAGATAACAGTAAGTAGATGATAATAGTTTTTCAGCATATTATTTCTCGGTAACATAGTTGATAAAGTAAAGAATAAATTTTTACTACGAAGAAAAGTGATAAAATCCAAAAGTGAATGCTTATGCGATCTGTCGGCAACTAATGGAACTAGTTTCAATAATTAATTCTTATTAGTTCTAGCAGTTGAAGGTAGATAGCATTGACGTCTATTAACATCTTATTTTCATGATTTATTATTTGACCAAGTGTAGACAGTTTTAGGGAACTGTTGGCTAATAATGTCTCGTTTCAGTTTGAAGGGTTATATTTTTTGTTTTTTCAACTGTGTTATTTCTTTTCAAATAGACGGTACTCATTTAAGTGTGGCCGTACCAATTTTATTGGTTATTTAAATACGAAATTTTGAACACTTTGTTCATCGTAAGTTTTTACGATGTTTACGTAAACAATTCAAGTTATAAGAAGATTTAAACAATAAATTGATGCAAGAAAAATGTGCAAACTTTGCATAATTGATATAAATAGTTCATTTTTTTTTTTTATTAAAAAGATGTAGTAAATTTTAATGAAAACTTTTTTTTAATAATTTTTTTTTTTAATCTCTCAGCGTTCTTTGGACATTCTAAATTCTAATGTGGATGGTTGGATGGCTTCGTCGTCATTGCATTCAGTGTTACACTTATAACGCCCTGCAGATAACAGTAAGTAGATGATTACTGCATATTATTTCTCGGTAATATAGTTGATAAAGTAAAGAATAATTTAAATTATCGGTGGTTAGTTAATATTAATACTGGTATTGTTTAATACCTAGCGAGCCCAATGATTTGTCGTAATTCAAACTACGTTATTTAATAACTTAGACTTTTAGAAAAGATCATGTGTTTATATAATTTCATTGTTTTCCTGTCATCTTAGGGCTTTGTGGTTAAATTATTTTACGGATAATGTGAATTATTTATATATCATAAGTGGTTAGAATAGACTTTTAATTGCATAATTAAAAGGTTAAATTATTTGTTAAAAAAATTATTATTTTTACTTTTTCGTTACCGAACTGCGTATTGCACACATTCATATTCGTATTTATAATTTAAAAAAAGACATTACTACAATTCTTAACGATTTTATGGGTGACAGAAAAATCTGTCGAAATTTATACGACTGACAAATTTCTACAGAAAATCTTTGAAAATTTACTGAAATCTCATTTATTATTTCCTGATTGTGTATGTAACTATTAAAGATACTATTTTTACATCAGAAGTAAAATTGGTTAAAATTATTTATTATTATGCCTAGGTAGGAGTATGTCTTAGGTAGGACGTTGTAAACTGAAACATTGCGAGGATTACATTACAAACTGGATTTCTACAGGTGAAGACACAAGAGATAACTGAGATAATTATTGTAAATGATTTTTTTTCAATTTGTATTAAAATTGTTTTTATTAATAAAATTTAAATCCAAATAATTTGTTTTATTTATTTCCTCAATAAAATAACATACCATCATCATATCATCAAATACTTCAGTAAACTGTCACTAGATCGCTCCCGCTGCCCTGTTTTACCTTATTGACCTTACACACTCTCAAGACCCTGGCAGACATTTTTGACTTTTTTTAAGGTTTTCTTTTTTATTACTCACCACTCACTAGACCCCTGGTGGTAATTTCGTTTTTCCTTTCTATTTTTTCGCATTTTCTTCATCAAAATCATGGAATATTTTTAACTTTTTTGTTTTATTTCAATTTATTCTAATTAATTAAGAGATATAAAGGGAAAATAAATACAATATTAATAGTAAGAATTGATTTTTATCATTTTAAAATTATTTATACACTTTTTTACAAACATTTTAACAGATTTTTTTTTATAAATTATCAAAACTTAATTTAAAATTATAATTCTACAAAGAAAACATGCAACTTATAACCACCACAGTAACTCACCAGATCTAAATAATATATAGAACTACCTTACACTCACCTTTAGCCATGCAAGTGACTCTCTAGACTTATACTGGACCACCTTACACCCACCCACATTTAACAATGCCACTGACATTATGGACTTATACAGGACTACCTTTAAAATTCACATTCATCCTTGCTGATGGCACGCTGGACCCATGTAGAACTACTTAACACTGATTTCACAAAATTATTACTGTCATGGGTCTTTAAAATGGACGAAAAAAGTAAATAACCAAATGATAGGTTTAAGAGATCTTTTTAAAGAAAAGTTACAAGAATCAGTGATTGCAAAAATTAATTACAACTAATAACTGAAATATTATTCCAAATCTCGATTATTCTTATTCTATTCTATTAAGTCTATTTATTTGAATACCAATTTCTTTTTACATAGACTTAATATTTATATTCTATTATTGTACAAATAAAACAATAAAAATTATTAAAAAAGCAAAAAGAAGTGCTAAAAAATAATAAAAACTAAAAGAAGGAAAAAATTGGAACAAAAAACATCAAAAATAAAAAATTAGTTCAAGAAAAATCCGGCAGAGAACGCAAAATATCGAAAAAGATAAAAAATTAAAAATTAGTTCTAAAAAAATGCGTAAGAGTGAGCAAAACATCAAAAAAGCTAATAAAAAAATTAGTTCTAAAAAAATCCGCCAGGTAGGCGCCACTAAACAGGCAAGTTTGACAGTTGTTTACATATGTAAACAACTTTGACAGTTAGTAGTTCTAAAAATGACCACCAGATTGCACAGCTGTAGTATATATACGTAAACATAAACAAATTTTCTTCAGTACGACTTGAGTGATGCAGGGGGGTATATCGCTCTCGCTCGTCACTCCAAAAATTATCCATATCTTGTCACTACCTCTCACACAAAGAATCATGATGGTAGTGTAATGGTTATGAAGATGTTGTCGCTTCGACGGTCGGAAAGCAACTATTCTCCCCACCCGGCCCCACCCCCGCGACGAACTTTCTTATATACCCTCTGGAGGCCATGTTTCCATAACAACGCGTCACATCACCATGCCAACCGCCAAACATTCAGCAAACTGCCGCTAGATCGCTCCCATGCCCTGTTTTACCATGCTTAAGACTCTCATGACTTCCAAACATTTAACCATGCCAACCACTCTCATGACTTCCAAACATTTAACCATGCCAACCACTCTCATGACTTCCACACATTTAACCATGCTGACGACTCTCATGACATATATACGACCTTGCACTCATATCTAACCATGCCAACCACTCTCATGACTTCCAAACTTTTATCCATGCTAACCACTCCCATGACTTCCACACATTTAACCATGCTGACGACTCTCATGACTTTCAAACATTTAACCATGCTAACCACTCTCATGACTTCCAAACTTTTAACCAGGCCAACGACTCTCATGACTTCCACACATTTAACAATGTCAACGACTCTCACGACTTCCACACATTTAACCATGCCAACGACTCTCATGACATATATATTACGACTTTGCACTCATATTTAACCATGCTAACGACCCTCATGACTTCCTCATATTTAATCATGCCAACGACTCTCATGACATATATATATACGACCTTGCACTCATATCTAACCATGCTAACGACCCTCATGACTTCCTCATATTTAATCATGCCAACGACTCTCACGACTTCTACACATTTAATCATGCTGGCTACTCACATGACTTATACGGTACTCCCTTACACTACCATTTAACCATGCTGGCGACTCTCATGACACATATACGAACTTGCATTCACTTTTAACCATGCTGGCGACTCTAATGATTTTTTCATACTTAACCATGCACGGCGACTCTCATGATAATATACGACCTTGTATTCACTTATACAGCACTACCTTACACTCAGTAGTAGTAGTAGTTAGTAGTAGTAGTTGTAGTAGTAGTTTATATAAAATTCACTTGCAAGTTACCTTTTGATGAAAGTCCACTAGCGACACATGGTCGACCATTAATTAAACTTAATGGATGTTGCTCTAGTGGTCATGAGCGTTGCTTCCAATATAGGACGTTCCCACTTCGAATCTTGTTTAAGACTATTTTTGATTTGTCAGAAACCGTTTTTGGTAGTAACGTATGTGCTTCTGCCCCCGAACACGACGACTAAGCTGTAGCTGGACGTTAAGCTTCGCCTGAAAATATAGGCGAATAATTTTCGGTAAAATACCTGCTCATTAAACTGCATTAAATCACATTCCTTACAAGTGCAAGACTGAGAAAAAAAGTATATTCCAGCTTCCAGTAATTTAAAAGCTACAAACTGATACGACTAAAGGAAATATTTATCTAAACCTTCCTATTGTTATTTAGAGAGCCTCATCTATTATGTAATACATTCGAAGTATTACTACTTAAACGTACAACTACTTTACACTCATTCAACTTATTTTGTATGTACTCACTTTTATCAAAAATTGAAACTTTTCTTCTCCACAGAAAAGCGGAAAAAAATTAAATTACGTGAAGAAAGTGTTGCTTTACCGTACAGGTATTTAACTTAGAAGTGTTTATAATAAATCAAAATCAGTCCAAAACATATAAATTAAATAATAAATGATAGGTTAAAATAAAATTTAAAGAAAAATGAGTACATACAAAATAAGTTAAATGAACTTTACAGTAGTTGTACGTTTAAGTAGTAATACTTCGAATGTATTAAATAATAGATAAGGCTCTCTAACAGTAACAGCTCCATAAGAAAGCGTGGTACTGCCATCACACTTCCCTTAATTAAATGGAATGCAGAAACGGATGGGAATTACTTAACCTTCGAGCGGGCGTGCTGCAATCAAGGACAACATGGTAACTTCGAGCCCGCGTAGGTAACTGAAGGAAAAAATTAAACACAATATTGAAAACCATCTTATACTTACTGATAAATAAATAGGTTTTCCTATTTTAATGCTATTTAGACACTAAAATAATCAATAAACTTGAGACATGACCTTCTAAAACAGTCTAATATAATGGTAGCAAACAACATTTACAAATTATATTAAGTTTTAGAGGAAAATATTAATTTTAACTTTAATCTCCAACTATGAAACGTAATAACTTACATGTATTCAACTATCATTAATCTTACTAATCGATTTGAATACTGTCGGTTTTCGAAAGCTGGGACTAACATTTTTTGTAACGAAATTGCCCCTCAGAATTTGTTGATAGGTTTTACTAGAACATCGTTTCCCAACCTGTGGTACGCGAAAAATAATCAATAATGGCGGACATAAAAATTTTATAAAAAAAATTAAAGCATAAAAATATCATAGAAACGTTTTTTCCTATAATACATAGAAATTATTTTAATTAATAATATACAGTAAAGTTGTTAATATGTATAAGGTTGGTCTGTTTCAAGATATACGAGAAAATATTATAGCGCATTTAACAGGATTAAAATTGTCTTTCATGGAGTATTTTCCAAAACCCGAAAATACAAATGATAATTGGATTTCAAACCCCTTCTAAAAAGAAAATTTAGGAAAAGCTACATCATTATCAATAAAAGATAAAGAAAATTTAATAGAATTATCATGTGACAGAACTTAAATGATAACTACGAAAAATCTGTTTAAAGAGACTGATTGTAATATGAGTAAGCTCTATCCAAGCACAATAAAAATTTAATTGGTACTTACAGGTAGTTGAATGCTTAAAAGAAATTAATTTAGAAGATTTGGGCACAAATATAATAATCCTAAAGAAGAATTTTGTAAATTAACAATTAATTTTGAAAAGAAAAATAAGTACGCAATTTTAAAAATTTTAAAGCTAAGATCTTACACTTTACAAAGTTTTTAAGGTGAACATGAACTTGAACTCCTTTATTACAGATACATTGTATCTCTATACAAATAAAGATTATAAAATAGCACACTCGGAATAACAAAGTTCACGAAATAGACAATCATTTTTACTAAGTGGTACAACTTAGCATGATATACTACCAAATGGTACGCGAGCCAAAAAAGGTTGGAAAACGCTGTACTACATTAAAAAAAAAATTAAAAAGTAAAAGTAGAGAATACGAAATCGCAAGTGCTAGTAATGTGGTGCGCATGCGCACTTGTAGTGGTACGCGAACTACCGTTTCGGCTAGTTCAGTAGGCGCTGCTATTTCACGTTACATATTTCGTGCAAGTGCTCTATCTATAATGTTAATGTTATTATGTTTATGTACCCTACAATAAGGGGAATTTTCAAAAAACTTATAAACTTTTACCCCTGGCAAATATTTAACAAAATTTTGTTATACAAAATTTTGTTATACTCCCGATAAATATTTGCACAGTTATAATAAAGAAAAGTATGTTATTATTATTATTTGTTTGCTTCCCATCGTATTGGTCCTGAAAAACTAGACGATTGGACGAAAATTGTATTTATGAATATTGGGATCATAACCTACGACATATGTATATAATATGCAAAGAAAAGTATGTTTTGTTTGTCATTTACATTTTTTATTAAAATAATTTTCGTTATTAAAGCCTTTTGTATTATGTTTATTTAAATAAATATTTTTTTACTGCAACATTTTTAATTTATTTGTATTCCAACTTTTCTTAAAACATGAAGGTAAGAGTATACATTTACCAAAACGTGAAGGCAAGAGTACACATTTGCCGGGAAATGTACATATACATTATATTCAGTTCACATATACCTAACTTTTTAGGAAATGTACACATTTTACGGTAAAAGTGTACATTTCCCAAGAGTGTACATTTACCGTAACACATACACTGGGCCAAAAAAGTCTGTGAACACTAACCTAAATTTTATTACTTTTATTATTATCTTATTAGAAACTTCTTTTATTTTCAAATGAAATATACTATTCGATAGAGAGAAACCAGAGTTTTTCATTTTATATTCAATCTTTTATTTTTGTTCAGCAGGAATATCACAATTAAATGTTTAACAAAACAACACCCCAAACGAATGCAAAAAAAGTCTGTGAACAGCTGTATAAATATGTAAAAACATTAAGATAACAAACAGAAAAACGATTGAATAAAGTTTCAAAGTTCTCTATTGTATTGTAGAAACCACTACAGTCAGTTTTGTGAATAAATAATCTAATTAGTACATATTTAACCACTAATATGGAAGTTCCCAGACCAATTCGAGAACTTATTGTGACGTTGCGAAATGAAAGAAAAAGTATTCGAGAAATAGGGAAGATAGTTCAAAAAAACCCTTCAACGGTGCATAATATAATTAAAAAGTACGGAAATGTGATTAGTAGGCCACGCAGTGGACGGCCACCAAAACTTAATTCCTTTCATAAACGGCAAATTCTGAAGTCTGTTCGAGAAGAACCCAGGACAAGCGCTCAAAAAATCAGTCAAGAATTATCAAGTGGTTATGTGTAAGCGTAACACCACATACAATTAGAAATAAATTACATGAATACGATTATTGCGGTCGAGTCCCGAGGAAAAAACCTTTAATCAATAAAATAAATAGTAACCGCCGATTGGATTTCGCGAAAGAATATGTTTCTAAGCCTTCTAGTTTCTGGGAAACCGTAATCTTTTCAGATGAGTCGAAATTCAATGTATGTGGGTCTGATTGACGACAAAAAGTGTGGCAAAAAAGAAATGAAGCTATGAAAATGAAAAATATGAAGCCTACTTTTAAGCATGGGGGAGGCAACATTCTGGTGTGGGGTGCATGAGTGCTAAAGGAGTGGGCAAGTTAGATCTAATTAATGGTATGATGGACCAATATGTGTATGTGGATATATTAAGACGCAATTTAAAAGAAAATTCAAAAAAATTAGGGTTGGAGGGAACGTTTGTCTTCCAACAAGACAATGACCCGAAACATACCGCACCAAAAACTCGGGAATGGCTTTTAAATAATACACTCTGGCGCCTAAACACCCCTCCACAAATGCCAGACCTTAACCCAATAGAACATTTGTGGGATGAAATCAGCCGCGAAATAAATAAACGAGGAATAAGAAACCGTGAACAACTAAAAAACGCTATTTTAGAAGAGTGGGATAAAATTCCAACATTGACGACCACAAAATTATTAGGATCGATGAAAGCTCGTTTGTTGGAAGTGATTAGGAACATAGGAGGTCCTACAAGTTTTTAAAATTTATAATTCACGTACAATGTGTAACAATGATTTATTTCTGCAAAGTGTTCACAGACTTTTTTTGCATTCGTTTGGGGTGTTGTTTTGTTAAACATTTAATTGTGATATTCCTGCTGAACAAAAATAAAAGATTGAATATAAAATGAAAAACTCTGGTTTCTCTCTATCGAATAGTATATTTCATTTGAAAATAAAAGAAGTTTCTAATAAGATAATAATAAAAGTAATAAAATTTAGGTTAGTGTTCACAGACTTTTTTGGCCCAGTGTATATAGCATGGGAATGCACTTTTAAACATTCATTCAGTCATTAACCCGGTTATATGATTAATATAACACTTCAATTTTCGTAAACTCCAATGTAAATTTTTAGCATTTAAAAATCAAAGTATTATCTAAAATAAATAACTTCTCTTGGCTGTTTGCTAAAAACTTAAGACCAAAAAAAACTTCTCATTAATCTAATGCATCAATAAGTAAATAAATTAAGAAAACAACACAGTATTGCATTTACTTATGATATCTCCTTAACAAAATCTTACAGTTTAAAAGTTGATTGAACGTCAAAAAAGTACACAAATCAGTTGCCCCTTAAAAAGTCTATTGTAATGTATGGCACGAAATACTACAAAATAATAGGGCCTAATTATAAAACCAACATTCAAGAAATACTTTTAGAAGTTAAGAAGCCATTAATGGAGATTTTAATTGAGTAAGCTTTTTTACTTAAAGTATACTTTATCATGTTTGAAGTAACACCATAATTTTATTTATAAAAAGAATAGATGCGAATCACCTAAACTCAGGACGAGCTTCTGGATAATATAAGAGTTGTCGAAAACAATAACTTTAGATAGATACTGGGGAAAGGGACGAATGGGTCTACAGAAGAAAACACAGAATAACGTGGTAAAAAAATAGTTTATTAAAAACTCTGTAGATCATTTAAATTTCATTATCAAAATTTTAATCTTTTAATATTAACACTTTTCAATCAGTTAATATTAAATTAAAAAATGGGGTAACATAAATAACTCGTTATCAATTAATTAATTTCTTATTACAGCGGAAACGTTTTTAACTATGATTGAATTCATCCTTTGTTTAAAATAAAAGTACAGAAAATGCATGATAGTAAACATAGATTCTTAAAAAAAAAAAAAAAAATCAACCTTTCATTAATATCTTAGATTTACCCGACGTAGCATGCATGTTTGTTGTATTACTGACCTGTTTCTGGCTTTTATCCGACAGGTAGATTTATCAGTAAAGACACTTCGTCTCCGATGTAGCTTACGTCTCGCCCAACACTAACTGACTGAGTGAGGGAGGTTATACAGTGAACACATGTGTTATTCAAAAGTCAATGAATCGTAAAACTTTTTAAAAAATAATGAAATAAAAATTAAATAAACCTAGTATTTGTTTTAACATTTTGTTTGTTGAATGCAAGTGTAATGTTTTAAAATGTAATATAAGAGTTGTATTTAGTAGTTGTCACAGCGAACATTTTTAACCTTTTTTATTTTTTTCGTCATTTAGAAAGGTGAATACAATATTATTGCTTTCATTTATTTTTAATTTGATTATATTAATGAAGATATTAAAAAAGGAAAGTTTTTTTAGTTTTACATTAACTTTTCAAACTCAACATTTCTTATTATTGAGGCAATTTATGTGATGTGGTTATGAATTTCAGAATTAAATAGTTCAATTAATTTTTTACCTTCTTTTAAAGAATCTTTCCAATTATTTTTCTTTAAATCATTCACTTTTTTAAAGGGCGTGTGTTTAATGTACAATGAGGTAGACGTTGACTAGATGATATGAAAATAGTTAACAAAAAATTACTTACCTTATACTTATTATTTTACTTTGTGGGTGCTTGAATTTTAAAAGGTTTATACTTTATATTCCTCTCTGAGTTACTGAGCTACTCAGCGACCAAAATGCTCATGTTTGTGAGAGGTCAGTGTTCCTAAAAGATTGGTTTTTTCCGTCTTTTGGCGTATAAGTTGTTTTGATATTCTGAAATGAAATAGATAAAGTAAATCGAACTGTTTGCTGGTGAATTTTTGGACAAATTTGTTCGTATAATGCTTTTGTATTGTTGGAAAGATCTTTTTTGTTCCTCTAGGCTTGAATGTATTTGATTTAATTGTTCCAAAAAAAAAGAAAAAAGAGAAACAAATAAAGTATTTGAATCCTTTATTAAATATTTTACAATAGACTTAATAGATATATTTCAAAAATAAAGAGATCATATTCATTTTATTAATTTATTTGGTGACATTTCTGTGGTGGATACTGTCTGATAAGTCTGTAAGAGTTCTAAATGAGTTAATAATTTCATTGATATTTTAGTTTTTAAATTGAAATAATATTTTCACTGGAAAATGAATTGATAAATTTTTGAGAAGATTTGTAAACGTATTTACATCAAAATAAAGTTTCTGTACAATGCACTAGTCTGAAATATTTTCATTTTGAAATAATATATATATATATTGTTTTTGTATATAAATTACAACAAATCAAACGCAATAATAACTGAATGATCAAAATACATACAATATATTTAACATTATTATTTACAGTGAAAATAGATATTTACAAAACTTTATTCACAAAAAAATACTGTAATTATTTATCTATTTACATTTAAATTTATAAATATTTATTTTAAAAATAAGTCCACTGTGTGACAATCTGAGATAAAATTTACACAAATATAATTTTTGATAATTACAAAAATCTTAATTTATTTCTTAAAAATTATAAAATATTTTGGTTGTGTGTAATTTTCCAAAATATTTAACTAGTATCACATTTTGTTCACTTAGTGAACCTAATTTTTTTTTTTTTTTTTTAATATTTTTGTATTACTTTATCACAAAATATGTTACAAATTAAATTTGAATAAAGCAGTTTTTTTTTTTTTGTAGTAATAGTACTTTAATAATTTTCCCTTA
Source organism: Rhodnius prolixus (assembly GCF_049639745.1). Lineage (NCBI taxonomy): Eukaryota > Metazoa > Arthropoda > Insecta > Hemiptera > Reduviidae > Rhodnius > Rhodnius prolixus. Next base: position 1,884,537 of record NW_027411583.1, on the reverse strand, counting down.
AGAATGTAATACCAAAATGTTGGAAAACCACACTAGGTATAAGTTCTATGTATCCAACAACTTGTAATATTGTTAAATCCATTGCACCATATACAATTCGTAAATTAATTGTTTATTTACTTGAAAAAGAGTCTTCCTTTAGCCAAGTTTTCTCTAGCGCCCACTCCGTTTCTTAGTTCTAGTACATTGCTCTCTGGCTAAAAGTTCTGATATTGTCTTTAGATAAGCTTGGCGTAACGTCTGTCAATCTTGGTAAAGACTAAATAAAAAAAAATCTGAATAATCAAGGATGGATTCCCTCTCAAAAGTTAACGTTACCAAAAAACCTTGAAAAAACAAAGACAATACTAATTAATGTCTCTTCATCAAATTAAAATATTTAGTGTGAAAATAAAGAAATTTCCAACCATGAGAAACTGTATTTTATGAACAATTATTATTCAGGAAATTATATTTGCTTTGGACAAGTTATCTTTAATGTTACAGTTGATTAGAATTTGTTTGTAAAGGTATTATTAATTCAGGCTTTGTTTGGAATATTTGGAATATGAGAACCGCTGTACGAGCAGAATTAATTGATTTTTACAACTCTTTCAAGTACTTTTTTTGGTCTTTACCAATTTGTTTTCTAAAGGCAAAAAGGGGCGTAATTCAAAATTCTGAGTGATGCTACAGATTATCAGTCATACCAGTTTTATGGCACATCAGCAAATCTATAAATAATATTTTTCTATATCAAATTAAATTCATAAAACTTCTACTTCTATACATATATAAAAAAAAACTGTACATAACAAAAATATAATTACTACTCTTAAAATTACTGGATCATTTGGAAGTATCTATTTTCTTCCATGAGTGAGCTAAGGGAAGACGTCATGTCATTGATGACCATGTTGCAACTGGCTGGAGGATTGGCCGTTACAACCCAGTTTTGACATTGTTCTACATACTCCAATGTCCTTTCGTACGCAGTCTGTCTCATCTGATTAACAGATGTCTGGCTAAATAAACCACACTGTAGATCTTGATCCTTTAATTCTTGGAAACCATTATTAAACTGATTGTTATTGTTATTGTTACAGTTGTTATTTATTGTTGTTGGATACTGGGTCTGTTGAACTACTTGACTATTACATTGTGGCTGCTGTACATGCTGTTGTTGCATGTGTTGTTGACACTGTTGACTGTTGCAGTTGCAATGTCTAGCCTGCTGGGCTACATGTAACATGTTGTGATGTTGCACAGGCGCTGTGGCCGCGGCCGCTGGACTTGCCATAGGTTGCTGTTGTGCCGGTTGATAACAACACGGGCTCACAGTGCTGTTATTGTTCATGTTCTGTTGCAGGGCCGAGCTGATGTTGGACGGACTCAGTGGTGTAGCTCCGATATAGTTGTTAGGTTGGGTGTCGTTTATTAAATGGGAAGGTTGAACCTGAAAAAAAGTAAGATGTCATTAACTCGAAAATAAAACTGAATGTTTCTTTAAAACAAATTGTTGGACTTGATAATATTAAAGATTTTCTCCGTGATAGTACGCCTCCTTTTTCATAATTTTTGTAAGATTTCGAATTTTAATCCACCTTGGTTGATTAAATACACCTGCACGTGAAGAGATGCAAGCAGACAATACAGGAACATGTGACAGATGCAGATGTGTTACAATAACCATGATTTTCAATTCAAATGACAAAAATCGGAATCGTTTCGCGTAGAGGAAATAAATTCCAGGAATAATATTACTTAAGCCACATACCTGATTGATTCTCTGCTGCTGGGCGTGAACTATGGGATTATGATAAGGTGACGAGTTATTTGGCTGAAACGTTCTCATCGAAGGACTTAAGCTTAGATTGGATTGAGCAGTAGCTGGCCTGTTTTGTGGTGTTACTCTGCCACAGCCTAAAGTGCGAGGTGTTATCCGGCCGTTCGTAGGTACAACGGTAGCTGAAGTAGGTGTCAATCTGTTCTGTGGTGAGTTTGGCATTGCATTGTCAACATAACCGCTGCTCGAATGGTTACTGTTTTCGGCCACCTTAAATATTCACGAGTGTAAAGTTAGATTTTATTTAGATTAATAAAATTAAAAACATTACATAAAATTTCCTTACCTGATTTAAATACATGACCATGTCATCAGGCAACACCAGTTTACTTTCCAATAGTTCACCTTCACCGACTTCATCCAGCACTACTTCTTGATTGGGATGTAGGGTTAGTTCGGATGCTACTGGAGGTAATGTTGACCGAGGTCTTGGAGGCGGAGATGTTACACTAGTGGTCTGACATGGTTCAGACATTCGTCGAGATTCAACGTTTTCTTCCCAAATATAATTTTGTGGCTAAAAGCAGAATTAATAAATTAAAAAAAAAGTTTACAAAATAATAAAAAAAAATATAATGCTTTTGCTTAATTTCTATCGGCTTTTTTGATAAATATTGTACGAACTAAACAGTAGTGCCTGTTACACTACAACTTGTGTGCAGACAAGCACTACAAACGAAAAGTCACTGAATGTGAAGAAGCAGCTAGTGCTTTATAGCATTTTATCAAGTTATCTTAAAGATGGGCGAAGATTCGAGAATAGTTAAAGACTATAAATGTCTTGGAACAAAAATTCTAAAAAATGTTATTTGTTAAATGAGTAATGTAATGCCTATTTTTTCAGGCGGGCTTTACGTCCAACTACCAAATTAGGAGTCGTGGACGGAGACGAGTAACAAACATAATTTACAATGAATTCTTTTATTAATAAATAAATAAAATCTAGGCCCAGTGTGGGAATCGAACCCATTACCACATCTTAGCTTAGCGGTTCTGTCTCTAACTCTAATAAGTAATATAATAGTACAAATAAAATAATGTAGGGAGAGAGTTCTTTCAAAGACTTTACTATTAAAACCTAAGGCTGAAAAAATTTTTGAACTGAAACCAAGAAAGTAAAGTAATCGCCTACTTTTTCAGGCGGGGCTAAACGTCCAACTATCAATTAGGTACCGTGGACGGGGCAAGTTTACTCTAATCATTATTATTATGTTTTTTAACAAATATAAAGCAGCTATAGTACATGCAGGATTCGAACTGGGAATTTCTCACTTACAAAGCCACGCTCTTAACCACTAGAACAACACCCACCCCACTGAAATCTAAAAAATTTGTTGCTGTTTACCTGTACAACAAGATTTGTACTAAGTTGACTTGATCTTCTGGATGAGCCAATAGAAATAGGATCGTATAGAGAACCATTGCTTGGCCTGTGCGATACCTAAAATTTGAAAGCAAACAATGAAAAGTTTAGTTTTTAGTTAAGCAAGTGAAATTATAACTTTACAATTATTTAACTACTTACTTGACTACTTCTGCGACTCGATTCTATATCGCTTTTCATACTTCCGTAATAAGTACTAACTGTAGAATTGGAATCTCTTCTCACTTCTGTTTGCGATTGTGTGCCCATCTTTAGATCTGTTATCCTTTTATTCAAATCGGTCAGACCACCATTTGTGCCTCGTTTATTACCTATACAAATAAGTTTATTTATAAGATGTTAATGAAATTATTGAAAGTTTGTGTATACTTAATTAAATAATGAAACCAACCGTGCACAGAAGGTAGAGGAGGTAAGGTTGGTGTTGGTTTATTCTGAATCTTCGGTCTCATCGTATGAAGCCTTGATACCGTAGGTGGCGGAGCAAGTCCCACTACAGCTTGCAGAGCAGCTGGTAGATCGTACAGCTGAAATTTAATCAACAAATTCATGTAAATAACTAAATGTTATAGAAAAGAAAAAATTGAAAATAAAAATGAATTAAGGATGAATAAATCAGAACAAAAAAATGTAAAAGGACGAAAACATACATCCATATCTTGAGCATCATCAGCCCAGTTGTCGTCTAAACCTTGATTCGGTGTTGTACTTAAATTACTGTCGCTGATTGGTTCATCGCAGAAGGCATAAGAATTAGGCACTACTGATAACGGACTGCCTTGATGTCCAGGTGAATTGGTTTCCTGAAAGTAACAATCCTATATTAGCAATAATCAAAGAGATACCATATCCCAGTTGAGAGAGTTTTTCAGTTATTGTAAATTTATAGTAGAGAAATCAACCTGGCGAAATAATAACTATGTAATTTTACTATTCTCAACCACAGAGAGTATTCTTTTTTAAATAATTTACGTTGTTCTCTTTTTAATGTAATAATAAATAAATTTATGATTTGTAAACCTAATAATAAAACATATTAATTTAAAATAGCCTAAATTTCATTTCATTTTTATTTCAAAAATCAAAATCAATAGTATAATAGAATTTTTAAGATATGAGAGAGTGGAAAATGTTGTCCAAACACATAACCGAGATAACCAAATAACCAAAATATGTATTTTAGGTTGGAGAAAACTGGTTACCATTAAACTATTCTTCAAACCCCAAGTTGATGTGAAGCTAAAGGTTAAGTTTAAGAAAAACAATACTGTCCGTACTAATATATGGCTGTGAAGAAATGAGAACAGTGAGTAAATTGAGAATAACAGTTCGAGCAATGGAGAGGTACATGCTAGGTATAACAAAGAGGTATCGGAAAAGGAAGATTTGGGTTAGAACATGACGCAAATGACGGACATAACAGAAAGAATGGCCAGAAGGAAGTCGAAATGGGCAGGACACATTATGAGAGGAAAGGTAAGGTGGGCGAAGATGCTGATAGAGTGGACACCTAGGCTGCGAAAACAAGGAAGAGGACGTCCAACTACGGACTGGGATCAGGAAATTAAAAAGATTTGCGGTGGTGCGACCTGGCCTAGGGTAGCTAGAGACAGAATGGAATAGAAACAAATGACGAATGTGTTTTGTGAACTATAAGCAAACGAATTCCTTAAATTAAACTCAAATTAGAAGTTTTAATATTTGATTCTTCTAGTTTTGTTTTATATACAGTTTGTTTATTGTAGTTAAGACGCATAAATCTCTTGAATAGAAACTTAATAAAACCTCATCTAAGACTAATTTTGTGTAAATAATTAAAATAATAAGAATAAGAATAATGTTAAATTTTGGATGAAGAACAAGTTTGTATAATTTTTATTGTAGTGTATAATTTTATAATACACAAATAAAGATTAATTTATTTATTCAATGGTTCTTTTTCATTTCTCCCAAATGAAGAAATTCTGAAGCCACTTTTTAGTTATTAATTTTTTTTACGACCAAATATAGAATTATGGCATATTACATAAGTTCTTTCATTTTCCATAGAGAGATACTTTACTCGTTTGAGGCATATGTGAAGTAGTTTATCTGCTAACAAATTCAGTATTTAGTACCTACTAACATTAACCTCTGTAGTCAAAGATATTATATAATTTAAGTCAGTAATAATAATTTAATTAAAGAGTTAGAACGACCGAGCAGCAACATAGTGCAGTCACAATGAAGTATGTATAGATTCACTATAAACTTTGTGAATCCTAAACTCTTTGAATGAAACCAATTATCCCTGATTTGCAAAAATAAAACTTGAAGTAACTAAACAAAGATATAGTTCTAAGTTTTCTTTTTACCTCAGATTTGATACTAGGACTCGAAACGCTGGCCGTTTTGGTACTTAGAGGTTCGTCGCTCCTCGAAGGCGACACACCTCCGTTACCATCTTCAGATCCACCGTCACCACCACCGCTGCCAAGTCCTTTATGCTTTTTATTTGCATAGAATTCAGCACCGTGAACAGTTTTAACATGTTTCCTCAGTGAACTTGGATCAGTATAACGTTTTGTGCAGCCAGGTGCTTTACATACGTATGGTTTCTGAAAATAGATTGCCAATTTTAAACATATTACAGATAGAATAATAAGAAAATTTTATGAACCTAATTAATTATTGTTACATTTTCATTTTTATAAAAGTACTTACATATTTTTCCAAAAATAAGGAAATTTCCATTGCTTGAAACAAAGTTACAATGGAAACTATTTAATGTAAATCCAGACAAAAATAGATTAAAGTTTATGGCTATTATTTAGAAAGCGAGTGAGTCCTATTAAAACTAAAATAAATACCAAAGTATTACCTCATTCGAATGAGTCCTGTTTTGATGTTTTGCACGATCTGAGGCGTTACTGAACGCCTTACTGCAGCCAGGATATTCACATGTGTACGGTTTTTCGCCAGTGTGCGACCTTAAATGCGTCTTTAGATTTTCTAAACGTGAATAAGCTTTTCGGCAGCCTTCAAACTGTATTTTATATTGAAAAAAATAATAATAATAAAAATTATTTTTATTATTCAGTTTCCGTAAAGAAACAAATGGATTTTCTAATTTTGTAAAGTACACTTATAACTTTGAAACAGTTTAATTTTCAAAAACTAAATTATGCGATAACTCACCGTACATTTATGAGGCTTTTCACCGGTATGTCGTCGCATGTGAACTACCAACATATACTGCGCTTTAAATGGTTTCTCATCTCTTGAACACTCCTCCCATTGGCATACAAAGGACTTTTTATTAGCATTAATGTGATCATTGTTTATATGCTGAAACATTATATATTGAGTTTCAATTTACTGTTTTGTAACATAAATATAAACCATGTTAAAAAAATCTGATTTGAGAGAAATTCCTTACATTTACAAGATTCCTCTGAGTTGGAAACTGAAGACCACAATGTTTCCAATGGCAGTCTGTGGCAACAAAGTCACCAGGCTCGGATTTCATGAGTCTACTTTCCTCTTCGGTCATTGTCTTTTCTGCTTTAAAATTTTTCTTACTTGAAGTATCGGTATCATTGTTAACAACTTTAGGTTCTGCTGGTTCCTAAAAAAAAATTTCATTGTTTAATTTAAGGAACCTTAAAAATGGTTTTTCTATTTACTTTTAGAAATATTATCTTTAGCATTCTAAATGGGATTTTTATTTGATCTGAAGTGTAAATAATCGGTCTTTATTTTTTGTTTTTTAAATTTTACTGAAATTCACAACTAATCTTAGGACTTAAATTTAAGGTGAAGGTTCTTAACAACCAACGGCTTCAACGTTAAACTTTCTGTAAAGTATTAAGAACTGTGATTTCTAATGATTATTGAATAGAAGCTCCCTGTAAGTAAACAAATGATTGAAAGTGCCGATTTTATAAAATGAGGTAGAGCTTCTCAAGTGGTAGCATTATGTGAAAAAACATTTCTTATTTTCAAAAAGCTATAGCGAACAATATGAAAAAGAGGAAGTAATATTTTATTACGAAAAAACTGAAATCAGTTTATGATTTCAAAACTTGCACAGACAAGAGAAAAAGTTTCGAAACAAGTCTCAATAATGTAACGAAACATGTTTTTAAAGTTCTGGAAGTGTTACGATAAAAAAATCTTAAAATGTTAAGCAAAATTTCGAACTTTGTACGAGACAGTTTTAAACTAGTTTAATAAAAAACAAAGAACATATATACACATAAAAAACAAATTTAACGATGTGACATAGATATGGGAATGATTGTCCCCAATATCTGTGTTGGCTTTTTAAGACTTTCCTACAACCATATTTGTAAAATCCTTGAACCACTAAAACTAACCGTCAAAAACAAAGCTAACAGATTGATTAAAGAGCACACTATTTACCTCAACTTTAATCTCTTGGGGCGATTGTTGAAAAGGAGCCGTAGGTGGTGGATGTGGTGTAATAGGTGGTAACAGTGCTGGCAATCCTCCAGATCTCAGCAAATGAGCTTGCAACTGTTGTAAATGCGGTCCCATGCCAGGGTGCATACTTAATGCAGGGCTCAATGTGCCGGCAGAAAGATGGCCGTAAGATCCACTAGCGCTAGAGCTCCTGGACGCAGCGTTCACTATGGATACCAAAGAGTTTGGTGAAAAACGAATCATAGAATTGAGATCAAGATCCGAATATGGTGATGCTGAGAGCGCTCGCTTTCTAGACTGCCTAGCAGGTCTTGGACTGGCTAGACGGGAACCTGCAACAGATTATTGAAATGAGAAATTTATAGAATTTGGTACACATATATATGAGCCGTTTATTTTGAAAGTGGGGCAAGTCCATTTTAGAAAAAAATGAAGATAATGGTAATTATAGATAAAACTTAGTATGATCTTTTATCTGTAAACAATTTAGAGGCAAAAAAAATTCAGAATCCTAATATTTGGGAGATTGAAGTTTTAGCTCTTAACAATATTGTAAATATGTTTAATTTGAAAATGGTGCAAGTCCATCTTAGGTTGAAATTATTTAACCGTACAGCAAAATTTAACTCCGGTTGCTGTATGATCAAGCAAATGTGATGGTTTAACATCATGTCTTATCTATCTATCTTTGATATTGGTAATCGGTGATGGTACAATATTTCTTAAAATTTATTATTATTTAATAATAATAAGTACATATTAATTTTGTGTTTCGATAATAACACCAACATCGGGAAATCTTAGTACTATTGGCTCTGAAAAACTGTAAATTGTATAACATTCTACTTATATTATCGGCTCGCAAGTAAGTTGTGTTGTTTTGTGCTCGGTGTACGAAAAAAGTTTAATTTTGAAAATTAATAACGGATTGTGGTTTATTTTATAAAAAGAAAAAATGGCTGAAACCGATTACAACGGTAATTATAACTCTGATGCATCTGAAAGTGAATTTGGTAGGTAACAAATATAAAATAAAAATACTTTTCTGGGTAATAACGCCATTTCAATAAAATCATCATTTGCAAGTAATTTTATTATGTTTGTAGAAATAAGACCCGGACAATCAGTAATAAAAGAAGAATCTTGGAATCAGAATCTGAATACGAAGACAATTCGGACCTAAATGATTCAAAAAATTCCAAAAGAGAAGAAGAATAGTTGAACTATCGATTAGTATTTTGTTTTTATTGTTAAAAAAAGACTGATACGACTGAAATATTATCCATTTAAATCAACGATTACAATAATTCATTAATTTTGAAAGTGAGGCAAGTCCATTTAGTTATAATAAAACCTTTATTTTTCTTAGCCAGCACTATAAACACTATTGGATTATAAACTTACATTATCTAACACCACAAAATACAAAAAATATGTCTATTAATATTTACCAATATTTTTAAATTTATTGAAACGCAAAACCTTAAATAGCTCGAAATAACAAAAAATGGACTTGCCCCACTTTCAAAATAAACGGCTCATATGTGTACGGTAACCATTCGTACTGTTTTTGGCAGGACAGTACTGTTTTTTAAGACGCTGTCCTTCTTTTTTTTTTTAAGCATAAATGTCCTGTTTTTTTATTCATTTGTACTGTTTTTCAATGAAATTTTAATTATACTCAATGAAATTAATGAAAATATGAATATTTTTTCGAAGATTTATGTATGATTTTGTTAAGATCTGACCTTCATATTGTGAAGATTAGATATATTTGTATTTTACTTGTCGTTAGTATAGTTTTAAAGAATGTGACATTAAAACAAAATTTGCTGTAATTTTAAAAGACTGACTATTTTTTCTATTTACAAGAGTTACTATTTACATTTTGTTACTAATTAATAAGTGTATAGTGCAAGTAGTCGCTCAGTTTCGGTTGAACATGGGCCATATTATATGGCCATTGTTTTGTAATAACCGATCTCGAGTTAATAAACGTATTAATATTTTTTATAGGTTTTTTTTCCTCCTTGTCCTGTTTTTTGATACAAAAATAATGGTCACCGTACATATGTGTAATTTTGAAGTACTGCCTTTAAAAGAAAGTACTTTCAAACATTCAATGGACAAAAATGTAACAAATCATAGCTTAGTATGGAGTATTGTAAATACAATCTTCGATCCGCAATAGTTTGGATAGTATCCAAATCTTGGAATCCAAATAAAGATAAAATATTTGATTGTTAGAAGAGAAATGATTATTAATTACTACTCAAGATTTTTTTTTTCTGAGATTATTAGAAAAACTATGTTAATTAACAGAATTAAAACTTACCATCCAGAGAGAAAGGTAATTCTGAACTTGTAAGTGTGGAGGGAGGTTGCTGGAGGTCCCCCAAAGTGCAGCCACGTGAGGCCAAATAATCTCCAGATAGTCCTAATCCTGTAGGAATAAGCAAGGATTAATAACTAAGGTTTACAAAGTTTTCTGTATAACATTTTCTAGGTTACCCTAAAAATGATGAATTATTTCATAAAACATTAAATTACAAATTTAAAAAAATGCATTATTCTTCGTTTCATGTCTGCGAATTCATAATTCACATTTTTCTTCCAAACACTTTACCAATATTACGATGAATTTTAAAATCAATGAATTTTAAATAAGCAAATGTCTATTGCAATAGTGTTGTATGTTCCAACCAATATTTAAAATACACAACAAAGCGGATTTAAAAGAATGGAACTACAAATTCAGTAAAATGTGGCACACTGGTTGGCAATCAGTTCTTTCCACAATTTATTTTTCTCGCAGAATAGGTGATAACTGCGTGAAGATGTTACGATTGAATACTAGTTTTCTAGAAGTAGAGCCTGCAGCTAATTTTCCATAAAACCATATTTATAGCCGAGAAAATGGATAATTATCTGTATCTAGAAGCAACTAGCATATCCGACAGAGAAGTGAAGCGAAGAATGTAGATTTTTCTCTTTCTAAGACCTTCTTGCAGCTCACTATCCTGTTACGAGAGAACACTGATCCTCGTAGTGAACTGAATCATAGAAATATGTTCTTGGTTAGAAGTAAATGGCCTCTAGTTCAAGTTACCTTAAAAAGGGAAACATTCTCTAACAGATTTCTGAATTATATGTACATATTTCTTCAATTTATTAGGTTAATTTAACACACATGATAATTACAACCTTCCCTTTGTTACTTGTAGTATTATTTTGTTATAAGAGAACAAGAAGGAAGTTGCACTAGAGAGGATATAATGAAATACCCACATGGTTTTTGTTCTTGCTTTGTTTCTAAACACAATAACATTTCCCTCTCAACACTTTTGTTCTTTACCAAAGTACTTCCTCACACTTATTATGGATAATAGAATTTCAGTTAAAATACTTTACTTTTTAACTTATATTTTATTAACGTTTAATAAAATCCAGCCCATTGTGTGATTCATTTTTTAAGCTATCTTTCAGTCAGATGTTAGATTCCTCTCTGATTCCATACCTTGGTTTTGTAATAAAAAGTAGATGACGTTCCATTTGAGTTCTATAAAAATCTCCCACCGTCTTGGGATCATTATTTACTGAACGTCTTTAATACAGTCTTACTAAATGAAAGAACCCCAAAATCTTGGTCACTAATACACTTAAAAACGTTACATAAAAAAGGTTTTCTCAATGACCCCTCAAATTACAGGGGGATAGCACTCCTAAATAGTGTTCCAAATAATAAAAAGTATCCGTTCTTCTTTGCCATTTCAGCGATGGTATTAAAGTTTCTTCCTCGAAAGGAATTTGCCTTGGATTGGAACAATTGGTCGTTTTGATCGTCAAGACCATGATGCTAAGATGCTTATTATGTCGATGATGTAAAAGAAGTTCACTACAACTTGTTCACAGAATAGTAGATATTGCCAGACATGAGTTTCTCTCAAAGAATCTTGCAAGTATACAGTCACACAATGACGACTTGAAGAAAAAAACATGAACTCTTTTTTCTCACGATAATAACATCAAACAAAATACTGAAATTTCTTTAAATATGGATTCATTTTTTAAATTAACAATAAAACATAAAAAATATACTGACCATGTAATGGCGGAGTAGGACTGGTATGTTGTAAAGACGAATACAGTTCCATGTATGGATTAAGTCTGTATGGTGAAGTGGAATAGTCTGGAGGTGGAGGAGGCGGCAGACGACCTCTTGACAGCAACAGATTCAGGTCCCCTCCTCCTGGGCCCAATCTAGAAGAAAAACAAATAGAAGTTTTTTAATAAATATTGTTTTAATGTGCTTTGGATAATATTGTGGATTTTATCCGTTGCAGTACCATGTTTATTGTATCCCTGCCTGGTTTCGGATTTTCATCCATCATTTGTGGCAGATTAAAAAGTTTGGTATGAAGAAATTAACTACACCTATGTTTACGTCTCACATTACATTTCTTCACTGAGTAAGGGAGGTTACATATTGTTATTGTGTGTTATCTTAAAATATTCGTGAACAACAAAACATTCTCATTGAAACTGTTGAAACTTATTTCTTAACAACATATTTAAAAACGAGATTTTGGGACCAAAGAAAATATATCAAAGTTTTAATAAATATTTGAGAGCAAGACATGAGTGCGTTCTGGCCAGACATTTTCTTACTTAATCATCCATCAAATTTATACGAAAAAACAAAACAAAATCTAGTATAATATAAATAATATACTAGTTGTCATAAGACGATGATTGCAATCTGAAAGTCATTACAACAATAAAACTGAATTGATTGTAACGCAATTAAGTGCTTATTAGGTTGTTATGAATTCCAAAGAGAGTTTTCTTAAGTAATAAAATAATCTAGGATGGTGATATTGGACTGCGCCGTTATGGTAGTATAGATGTGTCAATTACAAACACCTTAACGAAGAAGTGGAAGAAGAAGAAGAAGAAGACCGTGTTACCCTATGGAATACCTGTCATAAAGTCTTCGGTTCCTGTTGCTTCAGTACACAAGCACCGACTCTTCGCCATCACACACATATAAACTTTATGGCCGCCATAAATGCTTTCAAATAGTCCACGCTTTGAACAGTTCAAACTTTTATATTATACTCAAATGGATAATATAGACTATCTATCAACTATTATACAAGTCATTCTTAGTTCGGTTTCGAATTAATTTAATTTTATTATGTTACAATTAAATAATTCTTTATAAAATTGATCTTGAAAAAAGTAAAAATAAATATTTTGCACAAATTAGTTACATTTTTAATTTTTTTTTTTTTCTTAATATAAAACGCTTCAACACCTGATAAACTCAGATTTTAACAAGCTCCTAAGAAGATAAAAATCAAACGGCCAGCAAGCGGCTGGATTCGAAACCGTAATTTGGGAGAAGGAATCCAGTAAGTTAACTGCTATGCCAATACTATCATTGTTTTAATTTTCAATAATACTGTTTTAAGGTTTTATATAGCGTTTTAAGGTTAAATTGGCGTTTTCTTCAGCAAGTTTAGGCGAACTAGAAGAATTGATTTGTAAGATAAATCGAGAGACAATTATTAATTTTTTTTTTTGATGGATTTTAAAGACATTTTTAGATTTAAGCATAGAACTAAAGCTATCTAAAATTTTGTTGGTCATAATTAACGTCTTAAATTTTAATTCTGTTCAGTTGTGTTTTTAATCATATAATTCCTGATTTAAAGTGAACGCAATTGATGCAATAAATTATTAGAATCCAGGAAAATCCGAAATAATAGAAGGAATGAACATAATTTATTTCATTTTGTGGTTATTGACGGATGCAATTGTTTCATTAATAACTTCACTTAGTAATGATTAACGAGGTAATATCAATCAGTCAGTAGAACGCATAAAGTCAGTTCACTTACTCAGAATTGATTTGTGCATTTATTGCATTTGAATTTTTCTAATTTTATATAATGAAATGAATAAATAATAAACTTTTACAACTTCTACATCATACAAAATCTGAGCTAATTAAAAAGATAAGTTTAGACAAATATTGAAATGTTGTTAATGTATAATAAAGTTATGACAGCTACATTAAGTGTTAGAATGATGAAATAGTGGAATCTGTTAACTGTCAGACAGCTGGTGTTACCATCATCGCTTGGTGGAGAAATGGCCGGAAATATGTTTTAACTCCCTACAAGTGACTAAAATAGTTACAATTTTTTCAAACTAATATTATCTGGCAACGTTTATTATTTAGGAATATTGGAGCTTGCCAGAAGTGTTAATTTTATTCAAACTTAAGTTTTTATATCTTACAACGAAAATTAAATGTAATAAAAAACTGAATAAATATAAGTTTAAAGATCAAACTGTACGACTTTTTTTTGAGAACAGTATTGGTATTTTTGGATAATAGGGTCTTTTAGAAATCTACAAATTATTTAACATATTGCAAATACTTGAGTTTATTAGGCGCCCTGGTAGCCGAGCGGGTTAAGAGGCGAGACCTGCAAGCTAATATGCATTGTGGTACTGGGTTCGATTCCCGGTCTTGGCCTTGGATTTTATTTAATGGTTAAATGAGAAATAGTAAAGTACGTTTGCTAGTCGCCTCCGTCAACAACACCTAGTAAATGGTAGTTGGACTTTAAGACCTGCGTGAAAAAATAGGCGAAGACACACACACTTGAATTTATACGATGGTATTGGTATTGTTCCCTCTCAGGACCAATTTTCGTGGTTATTCATCGGCTGTCCACCACTCAAAGATTGCTAGCTGCACTAGACTGCCTCAGTGCAATCAGAGCACTGGTAATTTAAAAAGAATGGCTCCAAACTTTCTTATATCCTACCCTCTTTCTACTGACGAGAAATATTCCCTGAAATAGACTTTAGTGAGTAAGCTAGCATATCTGTTTTCTGGAATATCTTTTACGGTGGCAAAATGGAATAATTGTCCTTCAAAGAATTAATAGAATCATCAAGAATTAAACCTTCTTTTGCGCAGGGAGTTATTCCTTCGAAATGGACTTAGTCAGATCATTACTTTCACCTGTTTTATTATTATCAGACTATAAAAAAAATCTTATTTTCGGTCAAAATACTATTCTAAAAATTTGTAAAACTACTTACAACATCCTAAACTTCACGTTCAGTAAAAGTAAACAAAGATTAAATATCCCAACTGAAAAGAAGACACAGAGGCGCTAAAGATGGTGTGAGAGAATGGCGGCTCGGATGGAACCGTTGTCAGTGGTCTTCATGGACCAGGTGTGTGGTCCAATAAGAGGTTCTTTACAAGAGATTGGATGAACAAGTACAAAATCTCAATCACTATGATTCACTAGGTTTTTGTGAACGTGATTGGTACATGATTGCTATATCAACCAATCAAGGACTCGCTCGTGGCAAGTGTGGGTTCTCCCCTTGACCGGTCCTGCCAAACCTATAATCTTCTACCACCACCTTCGGGGCCTCATCTCGCACTATGTTTATAAACCTCCACATCCCTTCCAGATTACTTCAATTATTATCTTCATCCTAATTCTTCTTTCTCTCTATTTCTTTGTTACTCTTCACAGAACTCTCATCCTCTTCTATCGCCATTCCTTCCGGCTCACTTATTTCCTCTCTCTCACTCATCACAATGATGAAGCTGTACAATATTATAAACGGATACTTAAGAAAAGAGACATTATCCACGGATAATTTTCATGCCGAAATATCTTCCCATCCAGCATTTAACATTCCCATGACCTTCAATTTAGCATATACTTTAAGGATTCTTTGATTGCGGTTGCCTAAAACCGTTAAAAATTGAATTTAAACTACCGGTAAAGGTAAAAAACGAATCTAAGACCGTTTTATCTCCAATCTTTTCCTTAGAAGTAGCCTTTTAAACATTAGTTCGCCCAAAATTCACTTCTATCTTATCGCTGATTTTTATCCGTCGTGAAGCGCATGTTTATTCTATCTCTGTCCAGATTTCGGAAATTAATCCACCATCAGGATATGATAATTTGGTTGGATGTCGAGATTTTGACTTCACTTATGTTTTCGCCTTCCACTAATACTTGTTGACTCGCAATCTCACAACCAACTGATTCATGATAAATTAAAGCCCGACTCTGGTCATAAATACAATAAACAAACTGGCTATTATGAATAGAATCAACAAAATTAGAAGTAGTTACGTGCGGATTAGAATAATTGATTACTTATAGATGCTGTTAAGATTGTAGACTAGTGATTATTTCAAATTTTTTGAAGCCAGCTGATAATTAATTGGTCTTTTTAAATTATGATACCGAGATCTCGAGACTCAGAATGATGGTAAAGTCCCAAATGTTAATAAAACAATAATATTATTAGTTTCAATGGTTCCTTTTTGCGTGATTAACCTCTTGGGACGCGATCGTAATGGAACTGCTCTTGCAGGATGATTTACCCCCAACCGAAATCACTGAATTCGAGGTGGTACACTGTGAGAGCTAACGTTGGTCAATCTTGATCCAAAACATGAGAATTCCGCTGTACCTCATCACCGGCCCTTAATTTCAATATAGCACATCCTCAGAATCAGAATTGATGATTCCCTTAAATGTCCATTGTGCGTTGCAAATATTTCAGATTTTGGCGTAACACTTTATTAATCCTGAAGAAATCCATGCAACTGGTGAATAATTTTTGGTCTAAGCGCTTTAAAATGGTGGAAATGCCTTTATTGGCGAGAGAAACGAAAAAATCTTTACGGATTAATCCTTAATAATACCTAATTGGGTCTATTGATTGATTTCTGATTAAACTTCGGTTTAGGAATACCAAGTTACGAGTTTTCGGCTTTTTTTGTTTCCACAAAACATACGATTGCATTACTTTCCCTTACTATGAATAGGAGAACGTAAAAAAATAGGTTTTAAAGGTAGTAAAAGACGGTAGATGTCTTAAATCATCCCTTCAGCAACCCTAAGAAGGGTGCTTGTTCTTTTATGTGAAGCCGAAAGATATTAAAGTATTACACTAGCAAAAGATTCAACCAAGTGGAATCGTACGAAAAACTGACAGAATATCTCAGGCACTGTGGGAGAAACATTGGCACAGGGATTCCAATCTTGTGGAACTTACCGAAGTAGGTAAAATATCAGTTTCTACTAAACCTTACTAAATGCAATGAGAATTTTTCAGTTTTACTTGAAATAAATAGCCTAAATTTTATACAGGTAAGTACACCGATGAAACAAAAACTAGAATTGCATGATTTAAACGATGCACTTCACCAAGACATAAAACACTGCTAGTGCTATAACTATTTCGACAATTAAAACAAATTTTATTTGATTAACTTGTTTTGCTATAATATAAAATAAAGTACAATACTGTAGAAAAGAAGTTATAAATTCCATTTTATTAGCCAATTAAGTTGAATGAATCTCTGGTTATTTCAGCAACTTGCATTATGTTTGAAAAATTAACTTGGTTTAAATGATCAATAAACACGAAGTATTATAATTATTACCGGTGTTTATTTAATAATATTTTATAAATGCATATTTTCGAAAAAAGTTATTAATGTTAACTAATAGAGATATGTACTTTCTAAACAAGTTATGGTAATTAACCAATCAAAAATCGATCAATCGATAATCGATCAAATTTTAGAATTTTTAAGTTTCTTTACAACAAATTATTTTCCATAAACTTGGAATTCTTTTAACATACTCTAAAGTTATTCACCATTAAAACAAAAAAACTAATTGAGTTATGGTGAAGTATTTAAAAACAAGTGAAACCACTTACAAGAAAATAAATTACCCGAATCTATTATTGTTTTGAAATTGTACTACCGACTAATTTATTTTCGAGTTTCTCAATATTCACACTTTCAGAGGAGTGAAGAGGGGATCAAAAACGCTCAATGCAAAAATTTTCCTCATCAAAAATTAGATTCCCACAAACCTAATACCAAAATTGGATATAGCATAATATTAGATCATAAAACAATTAGTGAATATAAATAAATAGTGATGCTTTGTAAAATTTCTTCGGTGGACTGTTTAATCCAAGAAAAAATTTATTAAGGAAGGTATTTAAGCATCTAGGTTCTTCTGAGGGCATAAAATGAAAGTAGGTATTCTTTTAGAAGGACGGAAAAATTTGTTTTTCGCCTGTGAATAAGCAAAGAAGGTTAGACAGGTGGGGGTAAAATATATGAAAAAAATTTGGACAGAAGTGACATCAAGATCCTATCCGGAAATGGGAGACTGACATTGCATCTTGCGTAAAGGCTGGCAGAGGATGATAAGTACACCAAATGGAAGGCACAAGAGGCTACTAGATAACGACATGGAGCATCTAACTTAGAAAAGAACTTCAAAGCCAAATAAGGTTATGAGAATTTAGGATTACCACCTCTATGGAGGCAATCGACCAGCGTAGTTAGAAAAGTAAAGGCTGTAAGTGGCTGAAGCTAGGCTCTTCGAAGTTTGCTATAGACATTAAGTGAGTAAGCAGAGCTGAGCTGTGCAATGTGCAGTAAAAAGCTTGGAATGTTTAGTAGATAGTTAAGAGCTGGGTCCGCAGGAATGGGGAGAATCAAGAGGACAAGAACATATATGTCTTATCTTGAAAGAATCTACCCGGTGAATTGGTTTCTATCAATGTAAAAGCTATGAACGCAATGTAAACAGGAACTATATACCCAAAGGAACTGGCTAGTTTATTTCTACCCCCGGACAGGTGTCCAGATATATCAAAGAAAGATTTCTGTCCAAAGTCCGCAAGCTGTCTTCGATGATAAACATAATTATCACAATTTATGCGATATCAGTAAGAAATTATAAAAGCAAAGACACATGCAAACAAAGATAGGAAGAGAGGAGTACTAATTAAGGTAAGAAGGAGAAGAGAAGAGAGAAATAAATATTTAATGAGGAGAGGTACGAATAAAAGATACATAAGATAAAAATGTTGTTCTTAAAAGTAAAAATAGTAAAGAATGAGAGAGGAAGAAGTCCAAGAGGCTCAAGTTAGGTTTAAGGATTCACTTAATGGACGCCCCTCCAAGTGTGATGATGAGGTCTCTGCTGATAGTGTGAAGAGACTTATATAATGTAACAAAAGTAGAAAAAAAAAAGACTTTGTAAAAGAAAAGGATAAATAGATGGTAGAGTAAGATTGATAGAAAGAGCAAAGAATAAGAATCATGTCTAATGGATACGATGGTAAGATAGTGCAGTCAGATGCTCCAGAGCTCTGGCGGCCAACGTTTGTACCTCATTATCTTGGCCACGATTTAATTGGATGTTTTTACTGTAGAGAGTGACGTCACCACGACCCTAAGCACCACAGAATATAGACTGAGCTAATTATTTCACTGCGGCCAGTGAGGGGCCAATTAGGAGGGCATAGCTCTAATCAGACCACGCCTCTGTTTCCACTCTTGTCTCTCCCGAATCACCTCTCTATCACTCGTCTTTTTTTAATTAAAAAAAACCAAAACCAAAAAAAAACCCCTCTCAACAGATCACAACTTACTAATCTACCACTTCCAAATTATCTAATCTTGTTTCATACAACTCAAGCTTTTATATTGACACTTAAACCTGTTTTAAGATCAGAAGAGAAAAAAAAAATCAGGCCTAACTTTCAATTGTGGATGGATAATATCCGGTCTTCGAGCGACACAGGAGGATAGGAATACAGAAGAAAATAAAACATAATTAAGTTTTGAACTCTATCAAGTAAAATAGTCACCTGTTGTACATGGACATTCAACTATTCGTTTCACATCCTCTTGATTCTTTTTAGAAATCCAATCATTTTCAACGTATTTCTGAATAAATTATTTCAAAATCAGTAAAAAATGATTATTAAAGAAATGCTTGTATCAAAGTATTAAACTGTTTCTCGAAAACCAGCATAATGGGGGACTTTAAACTCTAACACATTACCCACTCTTCGAAATACACTTTACTCAGTTAATGAACTGCGAATAGTTAAGAGAAGTTTTAATTCTCATAAATTCCGCTAGATAGAACTGGTTGTCACAAAGCCAGTGTTTAAACATCACTTCATTTTAAAAAAAAAACTATTTGCCAAATGTTCGGCCTTTATTTTAGCCATTTTTAAATATTTTGGGTAATTAAGTCTTGCTAATGATATGAAATTTGTATTTTTCAACGATTTCCTTTTATCTTCTTAAAGCCACTATTTCTAATACTCTGTTATCTTATTTAAGAAATTATTTTATTTTGCTTATTTCACCTCAACTTCTTTATTATATTCTTTCATATTCTACTTTAATATTATGTTCTATTATTCTTATATATTATTTTTGGTATATTTATGTTTGTATTTTAAATCTTTGTAGCATTTAATAGTTGGTTTCACCATCTATTATATATTTTATTAGGCTTTTGCCTCAATTTGTAAATAAATAAATGAAATTCTCAAACGGAAAATAATTATGGTCATTGGCGTATGAAGCATTCATTTCTTTCTTGGACATACGTGGCCATCAACAAATTGCTCTAATGTTTTTTTGCCGTAGAATAATGTTACACATTCAAAATATCTATCAGAGTAATATGTCGAGAAATATCGAGACCACCGTTCTCGGTAAAGTTGACAAAAATAAATTTTAAATACTATTCTTTAAGATGGTACTTACGTTAAATGATTTTCTTCAATTTTTTTAATTGCGGTAATGCTTCTAATATTAGCTAATATTACGTAGCAAATAAAACATTTCCAATAACTTATTATATTCTTCAATCTTCACCTCTGTATTTTTAGCTTCAAGTAATTAAAACGAAATAATTTTTTGAGGAGGAACGATCACAATACTTCCAATTCTAGGAGCTGAAGAGTAAAAAACTTGGTGTTAGTGTTTCACACTAGTATTTTTCTCTCTGCCTACAATTGTAGTGAGGGATGATTTGATTGGCACAGTGTTCTCAAACAGAAGGGGCTGCTTTGATGGAGGTGTTCAGTGTACTGATACAATATTTTGGCCATGTCTGTGGGAGGCTAAAGCCTAGTTATTAAGATAGTTAAAGGCTATTGAAGAATGCCCTTCCCTCTCCACCCACAGTGTATAAGAAGTTCTTTCCTCTTGTAAAGCTGGGTGAGCATATAAAGTGTAGTCCATAGGGAGGGAGACTAGATCACGACTTGGTAAGGCGGTGTGAGAAAGGAAAGAGAATAAAGGTTGTAGAAAAGGTAAAGAAAATCTCACGGAGAAGATTCCTTGTGCAGAGAGAGGGAGCTAGAAGAGTGGACACGGGTGGTAATGCTTCACACACGATCATCTCCTCTTACCTTCTTCTCCAGTATGGAGTTCCTGGAGAGTGCACAAGACAAACACTGGTGTCTGCTCGCACACTGATTATACCCTGCAGAGCGGAGAGGGACACACCAACACGACTACACCGTCTCTGGCTGAGATATGGCTCTATTTAGCTATCCAGCTCCAGTCAGGCTAGCTCTTTCTTGCCCATCTGTCTACTTATTTCTGCTTTTTTAATACACAAATTTTTTTCTCTTCTTTTCATACTTATATTTCTTTATATGTTTCCATTTATCCTAAATTATTGTTATTAAAAACAACTTGGAAGTATCAGCACCTGTTTACAGCGTACACAATTCATCCATGGATCTTCCAACTTCATTACAGCTGCACTAAATAGCAGCACCTACGCTGTGCTCAACCCAGTAAATTATAACTGACAGAAATATCAAATACTACGACTGCATGACAACCAATAAATAAGTAAGATACTTACAGTTTAATCAGTGATTACTAGCACAAACCAAAGATGATAAACCACTTTAAGAATCATACCTCACATAGAATCAATAATTACTAATAGATAAGAGGAATTCGAAGACTACCTTAAACTGGGACTACTTAGGAAAAATTATTGCATTTAAAAAAAATTGGAATTTGGTTTTTGTTTTGGTTCCAATAATGAATATGCAAAAACACAGAAGCTTAAATGCTACAAAATTTTTCATTGTGTGAAATTAAAACAGTTCTACATACTGCCTAATAACAGTATGTGACTAGAAACTTATGGAGACCAATTCTTACAGAGAATAGCTTGCCTAAGTTCGCAAAGTCAAAAGTAATGAACCTGGCCTGAACGGACTGATATTAAGAGAAAAACAGATCCAGACAATGTTGCTGGACAAATGAGGGCACAGCCCCCCACGAAATTTTTTTTTAAATAAAATTTTCAATCTTGAATTAATAATTCGAAGTGATTCTAATTCGCTGTTACCATATAACCCGCCAGATTTAAATGTAAATATAAAATAAAGAAATATTTTTATATTTACATTTGAATTTGGCGGGTTCTATAGTAACAGCGAATCAGAATCACTTCGAATTAGGCCACGCCTCTGGGGAGCTATTGTAAAGATTTACCAATGGTTTATTTTCTTTTAAAAGATGGACTCAAATAGTCGGATGAAATCTTTATTTAATTGTACACCCTGATCTGATAACAAGAAACACGAACACATTGAACGAAAAGTAAAAGTTCAAAACAAACTTTCAAGGAAAATAATAATTAAGAACTGCACAAGCAATACATGTATAAAAATTATTGATACATTACAAAATAATTATTGTCCTCATTAGGTTAATAGATATCACTGTATTAAAAGAGTTCAAAAATTCTCTGAATTAAAACTGATTAAATACATAAAAAATTGCAAACTGAAATTGTTATATTTACTGATCGAAAAGAAATTACTATGACTGAGTTTTTGGCTATAAGATTTCGTAATATTAAGAGAGAATATAGGGCAATAACCCTTCAAAAGTGTCTTTTTTTTATACTAAAGTCCGTAAGTTGTACACTCTCGCATTAACTGTAACCTCTCTGCTGCAACCTTCTCTCCTCGTGGTCCTATCAGTGTTACCACACCTGTCTTAAAATTCCCTATTTATAATTACATTCTTAATCATACTAAAATAAACCTAAATTTGTCAAATAAATTTAAAAATTGGAAAACTAAACCTAAAAACTGCCTAAACATAAAAATTATTTGAAAAGCACTTTTAATTATTTAATATAGTTTGGGGATTTAATTAGGAATTCCTAATTACATTGATGAAATCAGAAGAAAATTATGAACAATTCTTTTCTTCATTAAGTTTTAATATTCTTTTAAGCGTAAGATTTAAATATACTGTGAAAAATAGCTAGCTTAAAACAAAAAGTAGAAGTTCCCTTTTTAAAATTTTGGTACTATTTTTTAAAATTACTTAAAAGTATAGGAATTACGAATGAGTAAATATTTGCTAATCTTATAGCCGGATGTTTGTGTTAGCATTTGATTGATGGTTAATCCATATTGACCATTTTGTCAATATATTTAAAAAAACAACAAAAAACAAGAGCTACAACTGTTTCAATAAATCAACTTATTTTTTATTTTTACTGCATTTTGTAAACCGGAAATAGAATTTATATTGCTTAAACTAAAATCAAAACAAATTTTTTTTTTTTGTAAACAGCTGTAGAAAACGGTGAATGAGAGCAGTTTATAAACATTTATTTTAAAGAACCATTTGTGAGTTTTAGACTGACTATCATTGTAAACTTGATTTCATTCAACCGAATTTTTGGAAAAATGTCCAGTTTCAGTATTATTGTGAGTCAACCTGCGCATAAAGAAAGTGCTAAATTAACGAATACATCTTACATTTCTTTGCTTTAAGAAATCTTTTAGAATAAGTTGGATTAGTTTAGAAAAACGACAAAATATTGCGATGTTTAAGCTTGGCTGTTAATCGATTCTAATTTAAATTGATTCCCCTACAAACAGCTAGGATTTAGCAAACCCAAAGACTAACTTTTTCGCTCATCTCAAAAGCACATTCTCCACACTCTTACTTCTGCTAAGTGCTCTTGAAGCCTATTTGTTCAAAGCGGCTTTTATGTCAAATTATTGTATAGTTTTACAACGTGACAAGTCTGGACAGTGCATCAGCTTTGTAGCGTCTCTTCTTGCTCGTCTGGATCCACACAAGATCCTAGATTCCAGATAAAATATTGGTAATGCTTGGAATAGAACTTTAAAAGAACTTGCTTCCAAATGTTTGCTAAGTAAATCAATATCGTCTTTTGGACTTCAACTATTTCAAAGTACCAATAAGGCATCGAAGTCATTTAACCCATACTCTTCAGCATAATTGGTGGTGGCAAGCTAAGGTGAAGTGTCCCTTAAGGGTAGACCGACTTCACCTCAAACAGTGTTTTGCTAGCCTAATAAGTACGGTGACCATTATTTTTGTATCAAAAAACAGGACAAGGAGGAAAAAAAACTATAAAAAATATGAATACGTTTATTAACTCGAGATCGGTTATTACAAAACAATGGCCATATAATATGGCCCATGTTCAACCGAAACTGAGCGACTACTTGCACTATACACTTATTAATTAGTAACAAAATGTAAATAGTAACTCTTGTAAATAGAAAAAATAGTCAGTCTTTTAAAATTACAACAAAATTTTGTTTTAATGTCATATTCTTTAAAACTATACTAACGACAATAATATACAAATATATCTAATTTTCACAATATGAAGATCAGATCTTAACAAAATCATACATAAATCTTCGAAAAAATATTCATATTTTCATTAATTTCATTGAGTATAATTAAAATTTCATTGAAAAACAGTACAAAACAGTACAAATGAATAAAAAACAGGACATTTATGCTTAAAAAAAAAAAAGAAGGACAGCGTCTTAAAAAACAGTACTGTCCTGCCAAAAACAGTACGAATGGTCACCGTACTAATAAGGCACGTAGTTACATATTTCGCAAGGGCAAAGTCCCACTAGCTGAGCGAGGGATGCTTTTTACTTTTGGTCTGATATTTTGTGCTATTCCACCATGTCTTATTGAGCTCTTGCTGCTAGATAATGAATGTACAGCGTAATTTGAGATAGGAAAAATCCTAAATTATAGAAGTTTATTCGCCTAACCTGGGTGCCTAGCCAATCTAACAAGAATTCTAAACATGACGCATCAATAATCCAAGTTGTATCAACCTTAAAACTGCAACCAAAATCTCTGGCATCAAAGACAACGATTTTAACCAATCAGCTAATTTAATTGACTCCGAATCCTGCCAACCATTTAATAAGAAAATTAGCAGTATGTGTAAATGTAGGAAATATCTTTCTGTTTTATTCGTGGTAGTGCGCATGTTCACTGAATTTCATCCATTATCAGAGTAGAATAATCAGTTTGGGGTAGAGAGAGATTTCGACTTCACTTATGTTTCCGCCTTACACTAAATTTGTTGACTCCGAAACCAGTCGGAGATGCAATAAAAATGCATTTATTGCTAATTTTCTTATTAAACTGTTAGCCTAATTGATCCACCATTGCGAAACTAACGACATTTGCAACAGTTCAAAATATTATAAATGTAGAAAAAGGAACACAAAGACCGACCAAAAGAAAAGTTTCTGTTTCTGACAACCAAAACTTCACGTGCTGCAATTGCACAGCAAAACTAGAAATATGGTTAGAATAGTGTACCTGAGCACAATTTCAATTTACCATGTTTGTCAGTCAAGTTCTATTGTTAGGTAAATAATTGTATCAAATCACCACAAAACTTACAAATCTCCGTGAGTTTTGATATTTACAATTAAAATTAAACAAAAACAGAGTATCCAATAGTTTTAAGGATAGACTTTACAATGAAGTATCCCTTCAGTGACACTATAAATATATGGTATTAAAAAGGGTAAAAAGTAATAAAACTTAGAAACCACAAAATCAAGTCTCCAACCGGACGGAACACACATAATACCACGGGTCAACACATAAATTATGCTACGTTAGTTTTATATATTGCGAGCAAGTCAGCCGTGGTTTTGCTTTTTATTATAAATACGTTAGAGAAATATATGCACTTCTTCTTCTTCTTCTTTTGCAAGAGATTAGGATTAACCAAGATCTATGGATCTTGTCTCTCCTGTCTGGGGGATATATGGTCTCTTAAAACTGGGAAATAAATCCTAGAAGAACTCATAAGTTGGATAATATACATTAGTTGGCTGCATTTTCTACTCATGCAGTCGGAGTTTCTAGTTATTTTATTAGAAACTAGTAAGGATTAGTTTCGAGGCGGTCGTTGGTCGATGTTGGCCCCGTAGATCGAGGAACAGCATGAAGTTATTTTCACTTACAGCAATAATAATGTAATTGAGTATCAAATTAATATAAATTTGGACTTCAGAGCGATAACGGAGACTGCAATGAAGGAGCTGCAGATCAAGAAAAGATAAAGTAAATTTTGCAAAGACCGGTCATTTTTTGTTAACTTTTTTCCTGAAGTAAGAACAGTTTGGCGATATTATTCTTTTTAACTGATATAGGCGCCACGGTAGCCGAGCGGTTGCGCCACGGTAGCCGAGCGGTTAGAGGCGAGACCTGTAAAGCTAATATGCATTGTGGTACTGGGTTCGATTCCCGGTCTTAGGCCTTGTATTTTACTTAATGGTTAATAAAAGAAATTTACAGTAAAGTATGTTTGCTAGTCGCCTCCGTCCACGACACCTAATTGGTAGTTGGACGTTAAGCCCCGCCTGAAAAAATAGGCGATTACTTTTACTTAATTGATTTTATTTTTATTAGACTATTGCAAGGGCAAGAAATAGCCACCAGTATGAATAAAGCTCGCTTTACATTCAATAATTAATGGCGGAAGTAGATCTAGTGGTAGCATTTCCCATAAGGGATTAAATAGCTTTAACCAGACATATTCACTAGAGCAAATCAAGAGGTCATTGGCGCTTAAGACGTTTTGGAGGATTGTCAGGAATTGTCAGGAAAGAGAAGCGTCAGAGTAAAGGATCATGAACATTTTCTGAGGAAAATGAAGTGAACATTGATGTCTTTGCGAAGCATTTTTGAATGAAAGGATTGGATAGTAAGGAGTTGGACCGCTTTGCAGAATGCGGAAATCCGGTTACTTGCTTTTCCGGACAGAAAAATATTTTCTTGATTAGAATATTTTTTTGGAAGAAAAGAATGACAGAATATTTATCTATATTCTTTTTGAAAGAAAGAAGAATATTATTTAAACTATTCTAATAGCTTTAAATTTTAAATTAAAAATTTATTATTTCCTTTAAATTAATTTTTTTCAGAATATATTTAATTATTACTATGGCATTGAACTAATTTCCTTGACTTAAACAGGAATGCGAGCAAGTAATCATTTCCTTTGAACCACTGAAATGTGAACCTAAGACATCCTAGAATATAGTAATGCTCCAGGTAGCAATATAGCCGTTAAGTACCGAATATTCTGAACATTCTTTAGACTGGAGAAAAATAATCTATAGGAGCCTCCTCCTTGAGACAATCTTGACTCATATACTTCTAGATACTATCCTGAGAATCGTGTTTTCTTAGGGAGGTTTCTAAATCCTTAAAGAGACCTGTCCCTTGAATAGAGTACACTGTGACGCTTTTTCTCGTCAAGGTGTAGTGTTTTTATCACAGTAAAAGTATTGAAGGATAATCTAAAAAAAGTTACTTTTTCAACTAATTGTACGAAAAAATAAACAGAAAATGTGAATTAAGTTATTAGAAATAAATAAATATAATTAAGCTGTTTTAACGATTATCTAATAATTATAGTTATAAAAAAAATAATATAAATAGAAAAAATAAATTATTTAGCCTTAGTTCCAAAAAGGAAGGAGGTAATATATTGTGAATATATAAACATGGATTGATTAAGGAGGCAGTGTGTATTATACAATCTACGTCGTATAATATAACAACAACATGGGCCACCTTGTTCGGTTGAAGTTCTTTTTCTTATTATTATTATTAAAAAATAAAAAAAAATTTAAAACATATATATTAAAATGTTTTTGGAAATAAAAATAGAGAGCGTTAGGGAGACAGAGAGGGGAAATGTTTGTGGAGGAAAGAGTAGGTTACATTATAAGGTGAGGGCCAGGTTATATAGCGGCGTGCGCACGCGCAGTGGAAAGGTTTTTGTATTGTAATAAATAATGTTGTGTATAAGAGTTGGTTGGTATGTAGTGACGGGGGGGGGGCTGCAGCAGACTGCCCCTCAGGGGGGATATCCCTCTATGTGTGCGCAGCGCCCCTTCTTCTCTGGTTCACAATTACTGAGTAATAACTCAATCAGGACCGAGCACGTAGACTAGAGGGCGGCACTCTCTCACTATACACTACTAGCCGTTCAACTTTAGCTGGTCTGCCACGTCTTCATTATGGGGCCATTGCCACTAAACAAAATAAATAAGCTACTAAGCTCCTGGTGATGACCACTACGTCCAGATCTACCAAATTGGAAATTGAAGGGCCCCGGGTAAAGCAAAAAAAAAAAAACAATATAGTCTGCCCAGACTTGAGCACAAGATCTATTTTTTTGGGGAGGGAAACTAACCCCACCCAATCAAAAACCAGATCCAACAAAAACCTGACGTTCAGTTCAAATTACCAAAAACAAAAGAACTCTAATAAAAACAGAAGGTTCTTTAAATCAAAGTGACCAATCGGTAAATTAAGTGAAAAATTTTCAGCATGAATGGTTCATTAGATTTGTAATACGAGACAGGGATATTTTTTTTTATTTTCAGGTTGCTACAACTGGTTTCCCACTTCGTTTTTTTCCTACCACAGATTTGTCACTTTTTGTGTAGTTGTCAATTTTTATAAATACGAGTACTATTTAAATAAAACAATATTTGGATTTATAAAAAGAAAACTAAAGTATCGCATTTTCACAATTTAAAAATGTTCTTACCCAAATAAGAAGCGACTTTGAACACAAATATGACAGTCGAATAAATTCCAAATTATTATAAGTTTTGGTTTACGAGGTGTGTTCAAAAAGTAACGGGAATTTTTAAATTTCGCGGGTTTGGAGAGTCTGATTGTAAATTTTTTTTTTTTATTATGTTGGTACACATGCCCCTGAAGTACGATAAAATTTTCAGTAATATTCATTGTTTACTTCTTAAGTGGCAGCCGTTAAGGTTAGACGTGTTTTTCGAGTTGGCGATTTTTGTTTGTTAAAAAAAATGGATCAAAGAATTTGTATTAAATTTTGCGTAAAAAATGAAATAAAGTGTGTGAAATGTTAATAAAGGCATATGGTGAGTCTGCTATGAGTAAAACAAGGATTTACGAGTGGTATAAGCGTTTCCAAGATGGCCGCGAAAACGTTGAAGATGACGAACGACCTGGACGTCCAAGCACATCAACAACCGATGAAAACGTGAAAAAAGTGAAAGAAATGGTTATGAACGATCGCCGAATCACAATCAGAGAAGTCGCTGATGATGTTGCCATATCAATTGGCTCATGCCATGAAATTTTTTCGGATGTTTTGGGTATGAAACGTGTGGCAGCAAAATTTGTTCCAAAATTGTTGAATTTCGAACAAAAACAGCGGAGAATGGAAGTTGCTCAAGAGTCACTCAATGAAGTCGACAACGATGCGGATCTACTGAAACGTGTTATAACAGGTGACGAAACATGGGTTTACGGATATGATGTCGAAACTAAGGCTCAATCGTCCCAGTGGAGGCATTCTGGATCGCCAAGACCGAAAAAGGCTCGACAAGTGCGGTCGAATGTGAAGGTTATGCTCACTGTGTTCTTCGATTTTAATGGCATAGTGCATCATGAATTCTTGCCACAAGGTCAAACAATCAATAAGGAGTACTACCTACAAGTTCAACGCCGTTTGCGTGAAGCAATCCGAAAAAAACGCCCGGATTTGTGGCAAAACAATTCATGGATTTTGCACCACGATAATGCACCTGCTCACACTTCATTGCTTGTTCGTGAATTTTTGGCCAAAAACAAAACTTTAACGATGCCCCAGCCTCCATATTCGCCAGACATGGCTCCATGTGACTTTTTTCTATTTCCAAACATAAAGAGAACATTAAAAGGCCGTCGTTTTACAAGCATAGATGACATTAAAAGCGAATCGCTGAAAGAGCTGAAAGCTATCACAAAGATCGAGTTTCAAAAGTGTTTCGAGGATTGGAAAAAGCGCTGGCACAAGTGTATTGTATGCGAAGGGGACTACTTTGAAGGCGACAATATTAATGTAGATGAATAAATAAATATTTTTTTCAAAAAACGAAAATTCCCGTTACTTTTTGAACACACCTCGTAATTAGTGGTCAAATAAATTCTCGAGTTAAATCTATATATAAAAAAAAAAATGTTTGGAACACCATTTGAGACTCGAGATCTGTTGAATCCATAAAAATGGTCTCACATTCACACGATAGGGCGAGAAATGTTGGTTAAAATAGATGCGAGAGATCTTTCAATTCAAATAAATTAACAATTTTGGGAAGATCCAGAAATTCATACATAATAAAGAATTTTTGAAGGGAGTCTAAAGCCTTCTTGGGACTCTACCTGGAGCCTGACAGTGACCTCTCTTACCAGGCAATGCTTGTCTGTCACAAAATAGCACACTAGGAAGAAGTAGGAAAAAAAAATAAGGGTAATATGCCTAGGATTGAACCCTATGCAGGGCCGGATTTTCCTATAGGCTAACTATGCTTCAGCCTAGGGCCTCAAGATCAAGAGGGGCCTAAATTCAAATTGTTAGCAAAATTAAAATTACACTAATGTTTCATTTAACATATTGATATAGTATATCACAGTAGCGATGTATTTTATTATCTCTCATGTAATTTACAAACTTAAAAGTGGGAGGTGAAAGGGCCTCATAAGTGGAATAGCCTAGGGCCTCTTTTCATCTAAATTCGGCCCTGAACCAATGACTTACATTCACATACCGAATTCTAGGTTTAAGGTGTATGTAGGGTGTTTTATTGGAGACTTAATAAGAAGCACTGCGTTTTCGATAGTGAGGATTGGATTTGGTAAAGGTTGGAAATGCTTAGTTGAACCCAATACCTCTAATCCATGGGGTTCATTATAGGACTCATCGAAGTTTTACACAAAGTAAGTTGATTTTTTGTGAGTAAGTTTAGATCGTTTGTCGATTAATCGTTGATATCAAGCGAAATCTTCTGTCAAGTCTCCAATTCTTTTCAGTCTAGGGTGAGGATTCAAAGGTAAGTAGTTTGTCCAAAAATAACACAAGATAGTGTACTCTGTCAGAACTAGGGAGCAATTATTATTTGAATTTAATAGCTGGAACTAAATATTTATACCAGAAATGTCAAATTAGAAATCACCTCGAAGATTATAGGAATTTGTAAGTCCTGCGAATGTTACGCACAATCAAAAATCTACAAATTAATGCATCATTTCGTCTGTAAAAATAAAAAAAGAATCATGTTTTTCCTCATTAGATTCTTAATGAAGTAATAAAGAAGAGTAGAAGGTTATATTAATGGAAGGTTACGGTTGTTAAAGCACACATACAGCAAGAGAATGTGTAGTTATAAAGGAAGTTACTAAGTGGTCGAGAATTGTCCTCTCTTGGTAAGGAGTAAAAAAAAGAAAGAAAGTCTCAGCAGGTATGCCTGCCTAAAAAGAGGTAGAAAGGGCGCTCTGGAATGGAGAGAGAGGAGAGATGCTATTGTAGTCAGGGAGGCCAGCAACAGACAGAACTGGAGGAAGAAGGTACCACCACCTCTAAATAACAGCCCAAGGACACGACCCTCATTAGGGTACGTCACACTTTACAACACAGACTCTGGACATACTACCGCTAAAGCGTTCTTTTGCTTTCTCTTTTACACAATTACAAAACTTGGAAAACAACAAAAACATCACCTCACGGTGGTAAAAGAAAACATGAGATCGGCCGGCGGCCGTACGAACAACAAAAATGACAAGGTAATCACGCCAAGCTACCTAACCCTCTAATCATGAAAGTTGTGTAAAGAACCGTGGCCCAGGGATCTTCTTACAAACTAGAAGGAAGAAGAGAAAAAACCAAGTGCCTGGATTCTGCCTAGTATCTTGTAGTTGGTCCATCCAAAAGTGGTCAGAGTGGGCAGAGCTGGTCTAACTAAATTATCCGGGCATAATAACTTCATTGTCCAACAATCTTAATATCTATCCGCCCCCACTCTTCACCTAGAACTAGTTAGGGTAGGGATAAATCTATCAGTCCTCCCCGCTACCGCAAGACCTTCCAAGGAATTCAATAGCTTGTGATTACTAATTAAACGTCTAGGCTACTTTATCGAAACAATCTCTCAATATGACAACCCCAAATTAAAATATTACTTCTTTTTAAATCTAAACTAACTTTGGTAATAGGGAGAAGAGTCCCCAAATTACAAAGTAAAATTTCTTCTATCTAGACAGAAGTGGGATATCCACAGTTCGAATCTTGCGTGTAGCTACTCTTTATTTATAGGACAGCCGACGTCCACGACACCTAATTGGTAGTAGAACTTAGAGCTCCGCCTTTGAAAGAAAGAAAATGAAGAAAATCAATTTATTATCCTGGGATTATTGTCCCCTAAGAATAAGAACATGTACAGTTGGAGGCCCTATTGGTTTGGCCTGTATTTATATATAAATTATTTATATATAAAAGATAAGTATTATTTAATTTAATTTAAGTAAAAATAATTATTTATTATTTAAAATTTATTTAGTAATTTACAATCTGTGTAAATATATACAATAAGTAAATAGGAGGTGAATGAGATGAACTGGAGCGGGAAGAGCAGGAGGAGAGAAGCTACCCAGCGGTAGTACTCTCTATATGAGAGAGGGGAATGTGAGGAGGAGAATAGGAGGAGGAGAGAGGAGAGATTTAGTTCTTCAGACTGTAAGGAAGTCGCGGGGCCACTGGCGATTAGTCGTCGATGAGTATTAGGGATGTCAGAGGAGGCGGGAGACTGTACAAGAGGATTTGAGCAAGTAGAGAGAGTAGTATGGAATTTTTGATATTTAGTCTTGGTGTGTATTTGGGCTATGAAGGGAATGTTGAGTTTGGTGTGAAGGGTGAGGTTAGTCACCGTAGAAAGGAGCGTCAGATATCTGTCGGAGGAGTTTTTGACTGAAATGTTTGTACAGTCCGTATGTTTGTAGGTTTAGCTGAACCCCCACAGATCAAGTCTGTAAGTCCACATAGGTTTGAGGATAGTACTGTATATTAAGCGTTTGAGTTCAATGGGGTAATTTGGAGCGTAGTCCAAGAAGTCTGTAAAGTAGTTTCGCAAGTTTTGTCATTGATTGTCTTTTAAGTCTAGTGTGTGTGGGTTCCACGTGAGTCGCTTGTCTATATAGAGCCCAAGGTAGCGCACCAGATCTGTATAAGGAAGAGGATTGCTGTTGAAAAGGACGGGTGGACAGGAGCCCCGCCGGAGAGTAAACGTGGCAAGTAAAAATAATTAAAATTAAGGAAATAAATGAATTCATGTCGGAGGAAGCTGGGTAGAAAGGAGATAATTGAACAGAAGGGATTTAAAGATGGATAGGGTAGGAGCATGGCGGACAGATGATGGCAAGGAGTTCCAGAGAGAGGTAGCACGTATTAGGAAGGATTTGTCGAAGGATGAAGTACGGTGTGAGGGAATATAGAGATCAGAGGAACGAGATCTAGTATTGCGATCTTGGTCTACTTACAATCCTCTCTTAAAACAAAATAAATCAATACACACAGAAAAACCAATATTTATTGAACAAATTTTAATAAGATTCAGAGGATGGAGATTTAGCTGAGTGATTTAGAGTATACTGGATTCCAACGCGGAGATCCCGGATTCAAATTCAGCTGCTAGCTTTTATATTTACTCTTCTTCTTTACAGCTCACTGCCCGGTAATGGACAATGTTGTCTGTAACAAGAAAACACTGTCGGGTAGGCCATCACTGCACCGGAAATAGCTCTGTGCCATCAATAAACTCACGAGATTTTGTCGCTCCGCAAAATTAAATATTAAAAAAAAATTCGGACAAAATTGCTCATTTTATCTGAAAGATTCTCATATTAGTAACTAATAGCGACATTTCTTTTAACAGTCTCTTTACCATCAAAGCATTTGGGCAAAAATTAAACTAGTACTCTTGCTTAACCAACTCAAATTCTTCTTAAGAAAATGGTACAGACAGACCGCTAACTGTTATATAAAGGAAGTAAAAAAAAAAGAAAGGAAATACTGGACTAAGCAGTTCCCACTGCCTTCTATATCACAACCCACACATTTTATATTTACCAAGGAATCTGCAATAATTATCATTAGAGTATAATAAATTCTTTAACTATTTTTACTTTTCTTGAATTTTCTCTTATTTTATGTTATATATTTTTTTTTAACTAGAATAGAGACTAATTAAGCTTAATGCAATAGAGTAAAAGACGATTAAGGTACTTCATTTCCTTTAATGGTGATGTAATTTTTGCGCCAATTAAACTAGATAACAAGTCCAGATATTTTAACATCAAATAAACCGAACTATTATATAAATAGTATGAATGCAATGGTAGTACTGGTTTAATGCTTACTTTTTCTTAGTAAAAATGCTTTTATTTTTAAAACTTCAGACCAGAAAATTTGCTATTTAAATCTTTTTTGAGGCTTCAAGAACATCACAAGTTTTGACATTAATTTTTTTTTTTTCATCATGAAAACCATTTCTTTAATTGAGGATTCAACATAATTACTTCCTTAAATGAGATGGTTTCTGGTTGATATGTTGGCAACAAGATTGATCTTCTTCATGATTGATTTGAAGCTATTATAAGAACATTAGTAATTAGAAGGGGATTTCAAGCATATAATAATGATATGTCCACGTTATGTAGCAGAAAGGAAACGAATGTTTGACGACTTATACAGGTATTTAGATGCACCATTTCGCTACGAAGACATAATATTCTCCGCCAACAAATATGTGCTTAAATCTGTAGCAGATATGCTAAGAAATATGAGTGTATTTAAAAGTTACAGCCGATTAGAATGAATGGAAGAAAATGATTAGAGAAGGATTACGGTGATTATAATTTCGGTTAAGCTATAAGGATGGCAGGAATATAGAGTACTGATCCATCCATTAGTTGTTGTATATGTAAATAGTTGTATATAGTAGAGGGATGAATGAGTGAAGCGAATGTATTTATAAGTAAGAATGGAGAGTGAGTGATATTCTAGTGATAAGCACCTAGACGATGCTGGCTGTATGGCGAAAGCCAATGCCAAACAAAGAGAGAAAAAAAATTAGAAGGGAATACTTATTAAATAATTACTTGAAGATTATGGCTCTAGGAGATTCTTGGACGACTTCAAGACAGAATTTTTGCTAAAGCTGGAAGGAAGGTAATTCACCAACAGAAACAAATCCAAGCACTTCAAGAAAAGTTTTAAAAATGGACATAATTTAAGTAGAATGTGTTCACCACTTGTTTCTTAATTAACACGTTTTGTACTTTAAAAATACTTAGCAACTAGCCAATGGATAACAAATTACAATTAAACATAACTGGAAAAGAATTTAAATGATTAACGCGGAAATAGACTTGATATTGGTCAATTATTCGGAAAAGCTGAGGAATTATAATGACAATAAAAATGGCTGTCTGCACTAAGGATTTAAGGGATTTTGAATCTATGAATAAGATCTCTTGGACAAATTAATAGCAAAAAAAATAGTAAATAAAACTTCTTGGCTAGCTAGTAATGAGATACATGTCATTACTGAAAATGTGATTACCTACTGGAAGTAAGAACGTAAAGAAATGCAGTAATTACTCAGCCTTCCCATGAAGAATCTCATTAGGAAGGTATCCATTACTAATTCATTACTATCTCATGCAAGTTCGCAGTGACGAACCTTTTTTCTTTTTTACAAACAGAAAATCAAAGCAAGAAAATAAACAAAAGAAATGGCTTCACTTGGTTTTGTATTCAAAAGGTTCGCTCTGGATAATTGTAACTAAATTCTTAATCAAGATTGGTTACTTGCTCATGATTCCTTTGATTCCAATTTAATCCAATAGCTAAGCTGTGTTAGATGCATTTAATTTCTAAACTTTTTTGCACGGATGGATGCGGACAGTATTGACATAACTCCGATACGATATACAGCTGTGGGTTACTACATGCGAAGGTTATACTCTGATGTTATAGCAATGGTGGCTGTTGTTCCCTCTGCCTTCTTGATTAGATTTTGATTATGTATTTATATATTCGGTTTAAGTTAATTGACTTTAATAATAATAATAATCAAATTTATTTATCGTCAAATTTACATATAGACAGACACTGCCAGTTAGATTACCAGGTTATTTCATCTATTCTACTTCCTGCAGGCCGTTAATTACATTCATCTTTAGGGTCTAGTTATGCTGTTGGGAAAGAAAACAGAAATACCAGAGATTGTACCAAATTATTTTGGAGAATAGAGGAAAGAAAAATGTTTAATTCGTCTATGCTTTTTTGGGGCTCGTTTATTCCATAGCTTAGCTACCATTATTGACTAGGGCGATTTATGCTAAGTGTGGGCCATTTTGAAAGAAATTGAGACCATTTTTCTTTAATAAGTCTCTCAACGGCTCCCTTTGCAATTCCTCTGAGTTAATACAGCGCGTTATACAACATGAAGCTGTTTAAAAGTCAATACAGGTCAAAACTTTAGACCTTGTATAACAATATTTTATTGGTAACCCTGGGCGAGAGGTTTCTGGTTAGAAGTGGAAACATTTTGAACTATTAGGCCCTCATTCTTCTGCACAATTTCGTTAATGAACCTCGTAGACTGAATCGCCAGTGGCCCCGCGACTTCCTTGAGGTCTGAAGACCTAAAGATTATTACATCTCGTACAGAGTGCTGCCACTGGGCAGTTTCTCTCCTCCTGCTCTTCACATACCAATTAATCTTAGTACTTCCAGATTTACTCATTGTATATATGTAATACAGATTGTAGATAACTTAATAAATTGAAAAAAAAAATCGTTAATGAGGGAAGTGAATGTAAGAGATCTGTCCAGGGTGACTCCCAGGTACTTGAACGTGGGAGCCCATTCAACAGTATTGTATGTAATGATTTTTTTGATCGTTATTGACTCCTAGTTCTGTAAATCATTCATGAAGAATGTTTGAGCATCCTAGAGTAACTGAATGACGTGTGAAATGAAGGCTTGGTTGTACCCAACATAGTAAATAACCTTCGCTACCCACAACTCTAAATCAGAACGGGCCCGCTGATGAGTCCATATCCATCATGGATTGTTTAGAACTCAGATAAACCTTTTTTCTGTTGCCAAAACCAATAAATCTGAAATGATATTTTAAAATTTACGAATATATTATTTTTCGTAGAGATAGTTGAACTTTTTTTTTCTTTTATTGATTTTACCCATAATAAATTAGACTTAACTTTTTAGGAAAAAATAACTGAAAAATGTGAAAAAGTTGAAAAGGATTATTCAGGTATGGAGAGTTGCGGGGACAAAAAATATTACCGTTAGGGACTTTCCAAGTGTCCCTAAATTAGGGGTAGTCAGGTTAACGGACTTGTTTCTTAGTAAGATGGAACTGTAATTC
This sequence comes from Rhodnius prolixus, assembly GCF_049639745.1. Lineage (NCBI taxonomy): Eukaryota > Metazoa > Arthropoda > Insecta > Hemiptera > Reduviidae > Rhodnius > Rhodnius prolixus. Next base: position 1,847,386 of record NW_027411583.1, on the reverse strand, counting down.
TTAGTTACTTCATCTGATAATAATGGGAGTAATTATCTGAATGGATGATTTAAAAAATAGAAAAAACAAAATCTGATGTAAATAATCTGTACAATTTTCCAAGTTTTTCTTAAAACTTCGAGGTTTTATTAAAGATGGTTACCAAATCTTGGTGAGGCAATGTTTTGTTTTAGAGGAAAATACAAGCCCACTTAAAAATTAAGTCACAAATACTTCAGACATACCAACAGATCCTAACACTACACTTCTCACATACGCAGATGACACCGCCTTACTGTCTACTAATCATGATCCTGTACTTGCTCACAGAAATCTGCAGTCATATCTCTCCTCATTAGAACAGTGGTTCAAGAGAAGGGCTATTCAACTTAATGAAACCAAGTCTCAAAATATTACCTTCACTCTTCGGCGCATTACTCTTCCTCCAGTCTTTTATAACCTAACACCTCTGCGTTGCCCGCTACCTTGGGCTTTACTTAAACCGAATACTTTCTTGGGACCCCTACACTAAACCTAAAAGAACAGAACTAAACAGACGCTATCGACTACTTAAGAGACTCTTAGACGATAGACCGAAACCCTCTCTGGACAACAAAAGACTTGATTTACACTTCTATTTTAGAATAGAGCTGAGGGGTTCAACCAAACGCTCCAATCTCCGAAGGATTCAATCTCTTCAATCTAAAATACTTCGAACTATCGTAAACGCTCCATTTTATGTCTCCAACCTGGTCTATACAAACATTCCTTTTGTCACACAAGTTGCTAAAACACGATACAGAAAACTCCACTTCAGCCTGCAATCTCATATAAATCCTCTAGCTCAAAATATTTTTTCAAGATCTCTTCCTGACAACCCGACAAGACGCCTTAAGAGACAGTGGCCTCGTGATCTCCTCTCAAGTGAAGAATTAATAGCCTAATATTTTGGAGTATTACCTACCACTGAGTAACTTCTCCACTCGTACATCTCTGTAATTCATAGTTCTGTTATCACTGTTACTTATAGCGCCAAAGCGCTGATTGTAGCAAAAATAAACGCCAAAAAAAAAAAAATATTAAAGTGTAAGATATTTAGGTCAGTAAATAAGATACAAAGATTGAGGACATTTTTTTTTGAAGCCGCTTTTGAAAAAAAAACCTTTAACGGTTAAACAAATGGTGAGAAAAGTTTATCAAAAAAAAAAAAAGTTTTTGAAATTCAAATTACAATTCGTATTAAAATAAGTCTAAAATGCACTTTTTTCTGCATTAAATGATCGCTGAAGTTAAGTGGGATTTTTTACGATCAGAAACAAATGCCAAATACAAATAAAGTCAACCCTAGTTATGACCTTATAAGAGAAGAAATAGAAATTACATTTTAAAGTTTAAATAAGTCTGTTTTGCTTTAGAAATACCCCATTTTTCGCACATAAATGGGATTAGTTTTGAACGGGAAAACGAATGCCAAATGAATTCGAACAAAGTTTACCCGTACAGGTAACCATATAAGCGAATAATTTATGAAATTGTGTCACCTTTTTCTGTTTGTATCGTATTTTATTCCATTTTTATGTAAATCATTTCAGATCTTGAAATATATAAATGACTAAAGCATTCTCAATAGTGAAAAATCATTTCCACACAACAAAGTTGTGGAGAAGGTAGGCAATGACAAAGAGCTTAAAGTGAAAGAAAAAGAAAAGAAGTTCTTAGTATTGAAAGGTATATTGGGACATCTGAAATACCTCTTTGGCCGTAATTTACTGCCCAGTCATGGAAGAACTACTCGGTGGGTTGACACATTTCTTAAGGTTGTTATTTTATTCACCAGTCTCTCTGTCTCTTTCTCCACTCTAAGAGATGACAGTGCCCTCAACATCTAGCCATGGACAGTATTATTCCAGCCAGCACCCACCCAAGATAGCCGCCTGGACAGAATCTCTTGCATGGACGGTGGGGAGAGAGAGAGAGAGAGTTCCGGTGACAGATTACATCTAGACCGGTCCAAAACACACCCGCCGTCCTCCTCCATCTAATACTCTACAACAGGATCTCTATGCTTTAATACTGCGTTGAATGCTTGCCTATTTATATACAAATTGTAGAACTATAAGTTTTAAGAGAATAAATAATTATAGCAAATCCTAGCTAAGGTCATTCACACATTGCTCTTTTATTGCAAATCCTCTACACTATTTGATATAGTGGTGGCTTGCATAGTTACAAAAAATTATTGGCTTTAACGCCATTTTGTACCTTTAAACTGTTCAGAACTTGAAAAAATCGATCTCTCACACTGGCGTTGCCCTCGTTTAATTAAATTTTCATTTTATTTTCAACAATTTCTCGACTCCAAATTAACGCTTGCAAATTCAGTCACATGTTGCCATTCAACTTCCGTATCGATTTCTCAATTTGTTCTTCTTAGAAATACAAGGATATTTTAAGTAAAAGGATGAAAGATTATTGCTAATTTCAGTCACAATTTTTTATTTATTTTCTTTTGCCAAGCTTCCGCGACCAAGAGACGAAGGTTATCTTCAGGGTTTACAGTACCACAGTATCTGAACAGAGTATATACGAGGGTCGTTTGAAAAGTCCGTGCAAAAATAAAAACTACTTAATTTTTTGGGGTAAACCTTTTTTATTTTTCAACATAGTCTCCTTTTAGGCTTATACACTTCGTCCAACGCTGCTCTAGTTTGTTGATCCCTTCCGAATAATAGGATTTGTCCATGTCTGAAAAATAGCCATTCGTTTCTGCAATCACCTCCTCGTTTGAATAAAATATTTTTCCCGCCAGCCATTTCTTCATATTGGGGAACAAATAGTAGTCCGAGGGAGCCATGTCTGGTGAATAGGGGGGATGTGAAACGAGTTGGAACCCTATTTCCATTAATTTTGCGACCACAACTGCTGAGGTGTGAGCTGGTGCGTTGTCGTGATGGACAAGGACTTTTTTGTGGGCCAATCGTGGGAGTTTTTCTTGCAGCTCGGTTTTCAAACGGTCCAATAACGATGAATAATATGCACCTGTAATAGTTTTACCGTTTTCCAGATAGTCGATGAGGATTATTCCTTGCGAATCCCAAAAGACAGTCGCCATAATCTTTCCGGCCGAAGGAACGGTCTTCGACTTTTTTGGCGCAGATTCCCCCTTGGTGACCCATTGTTTAGATTGTTCTTTGGTCTCAGGAGTGTAGTGATGTATCCATGTTTCATCCACAGTGACGAAACGACGCTTAAAGTCCTGCGGATTCTTCTGGAACAGCTGCAAACCGTCCTTGCAACACTTCACACGATTTCGTTTTTGACAAGCGTGAGCAATCGCGGCACCCATCTTGCGGATAGCTTTGTCATGTCCAAATGTTGATGCAAAATATTATGTACCCGTTCATTCGAGATGCCCACAGCACTAGCAATCTCACGCACCTTCACTCTTCTGCCATCCATCACCATATCATGGAGTTTATCAATGATTTCTGGAGTAGTAACCTCAACAGGGCGTCCAGAACGTTCAGCGTCACTTGTGCCCATATGGCCACTCCGAAAATTTTGAAACCACTTATAAACTGTTCTAATCGAAGGTGCAGAGTCACCATAATGTTTATCAAGCTTCTCTTTAGTCTCCTGAGGCGTTTTGCCTTTCATAAAATAGTGTTTAATCAACACACGAAATTCTTTTTCGTCCATTTTTTGAAAATCACTCGACTTCCTCGATTCAAACGAATGCCAAACACAAAGAAATAGACCGATCTGGCTGAAACTTGGTGTGTGTTCTTCCAAGAGATGCTACTAACTAAACATAACCTCGATACGCGCCAGTGGTGCTATCTCTCTGACTTTGCACGGACTTTTCAAACGACCCTCGTAAATACCTAAACACTTCAGAAGGGAAGACACACCAACCTCAAATGTAAAAAACGTTGTAATTGTTAATAAGCATGATAAGACCTGAAGGTAACCTGGTCATCTAGGTTGAAATGCTACTCATTAATTCAAATAACAATAATAATAAAAAATCACTACAATTGTCAATTAACAATTCTTCTTTTTGGATCAATGAATCAGTCACCAAAAAGATGAAAAATATTCTAAGATATTTAGGAATTTATTTTCGTTTGTAAGCAGACATTGGGGTTCGCTAATCTTCACATAATATAGTTATTTAGTTATACTATGATAAAATCTTAATTTTATGACTTAATAAATAAACTTTTACCTATTTTCTCAGTTAATAAATAATAAATAGAGATCCTGGGTTCAAAACCAGCTTCAGACCCTTAGATTTTTCACTTCCTAGAAGAACCCCCAAAAGAATAACTAAATTGGTTTCCAAATTCTGTAGCAGTAGGTAATTTTGGATACCAACAGTTGGCCCCAAAACATAAATTTCTATTGAAATACCCCCTCCCGATTTTCCAAAATTTGGCACTACCTTGAACCAACTTTCAACAGCAGTGGGAAACAAATAAGCCAATAATAAATAAGAGTCCCAACCAAGGAGAATTGCTGAAATATTTCCCTCCCCAAATTCTGCGGGACTCATTAAACCGCCGCCAAAAGAGCATTCCATTTCATACAAATATTTCTTTCTGGTTGTAATTGAGAATAAAAAAGCAAACCACATGTATATACATCAGAGTCATTATGAGGCAGATGGGTAATTTAGAATATAAAATCGTGGAAGTGTTACGCGTTTTAGAGAAATGTAAAGCAGGTGATAGACACTATTTTAGAGCTCCTCTCCTCCCAATTACGTATCTTTTAAAAATATAATTAGTCATAAAATTAGAACAGGATGTAATAAAAATAATGCTTTAAAAAAAAAAAAAAAATTTACTGCGCATGTGTAAATAATTTTAATGCGCGAATAATAAGCCAACTATTAGTGACTAATTCGCTAATATAAGAGAAAAGAGTTTTGTTTATTAAATTCTCTTGTGCTGCTACATAAACGGAAATATAAATTAATGTTATTATTTCAAACAGTTAGCGAATAAGCAATTGTACAAACTATGCGGAGATTCCGAATATAAGACGAACTAGATGACCAAAACAAGAACCAGCTGCTGCTTGAAAGATTCAGAGCTGATTCACATCAGAACTTCTAAATCGGATGTTGTTCTGCTATTTCAAGACTTAAAGGAACTCACAGTACAACGTTTCTCTGCATGGCGGCACTCGCTGATATCATGAGAGAACAACTAGTACTTCAAGAACTAAAGGCAGCAATCCGTTCGTCCTTTATTGGAACAGGAAGAAGTTGAGTTCGGCCAGCTGGTATTCAAGAAAACTTCCTTTTGAAACATAGAAAACCCCCATAAAAATGGACGCTGCTCTTAATAAAGATCCTTAAATCTGGATAAACTCACGACAAAGATTTTTGCTTACAATTCTCTATATCTGCCTAAAATTTTTTGAATAAAATATAAAATCCTAATTGTAGATAGGGGACATGGCACAAAAAACCTAGATCAAGCCCTTCATTACAGAATAGAAACTTTTGAAAAATATATGCAACATGTTCTGACGACTTTACAAGAATATCTGGCCTAAATCCAAACATTTTGGATGTTTTATTTTTATATAAACTTGGCAAAAATGAAAATAAAAAAAAAATCATTTAACATTTCTGTAATGTAAATGGTATTTAGAAAGTATAAAAATTAAAATTAATAAATACTTGTAATTTCGAATTAAGAAATGAGAATAGCAAGCGAACAGTACTAAATCTGTAGCTGTGCAAATTACGATATCTAAAAAAAAGTTTCGATTATTTTTGATCAATTTAATCAAGATCAATTTTAAGAACAAACCAAAAAAGAATGGCCATTTGTGATGAATTCAGCGTATCTTTAAGAATCTGAAAATGTAGTGAGAATAGTATAAAGCTAGCAAAGACAAGAGTTGCCCTGAAATCCTACTCTCCACTACGGCACAGATGGTCTACGAGTGGTAGCCATCAATTAGAGCTGCCTACAGTTATGTCTGTTTGTCCTAGAATTAAGAGTCTAAGGAGTGCAACTATTAGTAACTGCATTGAATACAAGCCCTGAAAGATGATCTAGTCTCTAAATCGAAAGTTTGGTAAATATAAATTATAAAATAGGACTGAAACTGACAATAATTTAATAGACAACTGCCAGCCCTAGAATTTACAGAGAAATAGCTGGATCTTTAATCATTGAACGCTTAAAAAAATCAAATACACTTGAGCGTCTCACCATACACCAACAATACCACACCCGATAACCTTACAATAGCTTCTCTCAGTGAAAAGAACCTCTTCCAAATGCCAAAAAAAAACCACTGCCTCATCAATAGTAAACTCAACAAAATCATGAACCAAACAAAATGCCAAATTCTGATTTTTCACAATTATCTTTTTAACAAGAATCATACATGTTTTAATGGTAACTCTTATCTATACATAAATATTGTGTTTTTCTCAGAAAGTACTCATTTCTCGGCCACGATAGCCGAGCGGTTAGAGGCTAGACCCTCAAAGCTAAGATGTATTGCGGTACTAGTCTCTATATTCCCAATGGTTAATATGAGAAATTTACAGTAAAGTATGTTTGCTAGTCGCCTCCGTCCACGGACACCAAATTTGGGAGTAGCTGGATGTAAAGCCCGCCTGAAAAGATAGGCATTACTATACTTTTTTTTAAAAAACTCCTTTTAATGAGTGATTTTATGCGATTTAAGATGTTAAATTAATTACTTATACTAACTTTGTGTTTATAAATAAAGGTAAAGTAATCGCCTATTTTTCCAGTACTTGCTAAGATTATCATAAAGGTTAATGTCGCGTAAAAATAAATTAATAAATTGGAGGCAAAAAACTAAAAAGGAAAACGAAAGAGATAATAAGTGGAATGGTTGAATTAACTTGATTAAAAAGAATATTCCTCGATGTACTGAAAGAGACTGATCTTAAAAGCAAAAAGTGACAACCACAAAGGAAAAAAAACCGCAATTAGTTTCTTAAAATAGTATCTGAAAACGCAATAATAAAGATGTGAAATCTGAAATCATTCTTAGTCTTTAAAAGTGATTTGAAAGTCAAAAGACAAAAAAAAAAAGAAAGAAGAAGGTTGGATCTTGAGGAAAGAAATTGAAGGAACAAGTAAAAAGAAGAGAAAAAAACATAAGTTTGCGGTTGAAGACAGAGTATTGCTGTCTGCAGAAGCATTAGCGAGGCAAACAGCTGAATATAAGTTGGAAGAAAACAAACCGGCTTCAATGTGGAAGAGAGAACTCACTGCCTCTTCCACATCTGGGCACATCTTGACATCCTGACTATACCTCTTCATCCTGTAGCTGTCCTCTAGACCTTTCTTTCTTTTACTACAGACTTTAAATTCTCGTTACAGCCAGGAATTCGTTACACACTCCTATGAATAACATTCAACACACTAACAAAACTACACAACTCACTTACAAAACAAAGTAAAAACTTAAATCTGTTTTTTTTTCTATTTATTTTTCAATCTATTAGCAAGAAATTTGTATTAAGTAGTTTACTATGGGAAATTACTCTGTACAAATTGCCATCAAACTAGGAAATTTTACTTTTTTGGTATATTTTTAAAAGTAATCCTATTATTTAATTGCAGCTGGAAAATAAAATGCAGAAAGCAAATGCGATAACAGAATACAAAGGCTTGAATAAAGGGCAGATAAGGGATGAAACCTCCCCGTAAATATTTGCTCACAAGTTTACCAACAATATACTGTAAATAAAAAATAAGAAGACTAATTGTAATGAAGAGTACAAATATTATCTAGCAGGGAAGGGCTTCAAAAGGGTTATGTGAGAAAAAAACGGCTTATCTCAGCTAAATCTGAATAGCAACACGAGTGCATCTGTTTTCTGCTTCTAAAAATAATTCTCTAATCTGCAAATTGGACTTAAGTTTAAGATTTGGCAAGACAGACTATACTCCAGCCAACCAGGGCATCCCCCAATTCTGTCTGATTAGAATAAAGAATCTTGGAAGTGACATCCAGATAAAGCTCTTAAAGGCATAAGTTTGTTATTCTCCAAAGTACCAAAATCTCAACCATATCCGCTCTTCAAGGGAAAAAACACAGGTGTAGTATCGTTTCTTCTTCTTCCTGACAAACTGCACGTTGATAGGCCCATTACCATGCAAGTGTTTCAGTCTGCAGTGATTCCCGACCGAGTAATAACTCAGTAAACTTACACGAGTGGCTAATAATGAACATTTTAGCCTATCTCCTGGCTTCGAGAGGTTTAATCCATAATTTTAAAGACTTTTTTAGCCAGTCAAGCAGCCTAGAACTCTAAAAAATTTCTGGACTCTGAAATTAATGATCCTTCTCATAGTAAATGCATATATAAGAAATATGTAGTTTGAAAATGAAAATTTAATGCATGTATTTCTTAAATCAATCTACCATCTCCCGTTTAACATTGCACGTTTGCCTCAGCCACCGACAGACGTCTAAAGGATAAGGCGAAGACTTGAAAGCGATTGAATCAAAATATTATAATAGAAATTGTTGATAAGGAAATCTTATCAAATGTTGCAACAAAATAAATTGATTAGGTGGATTTCGAGCGGTTTTGATGGTGACAAAATTTAAGGGTAGAAGTGATTTTATATTGAATGGAGTGGAGACTGGATGGACTCTATTATAGAATGTGAATTTCCAGTGTTCGTGGATTTTAAGGAAGTTCTGGAATGTGTGACGTGATTTCTGTCAGCAGGGCTTCTACATCCTTGATGACCTTTTTTACCTTTACACCTGTACTTATCGGAGAAACCAACACATACCAACATGTGATGTGTATCTACTTTAACTACCACAAACTTAATTAAAAGCTCATTCTATGAAAAATATACGACATCCTGAACAGAGCAATCTTTACTGAACACAATTAAAACTAATTATATCTAAAAATGTGGAATCGGACCTAGATATTCAGATAGCATCAAGAAATAAGGCATTAGATTTTCTTTAAATTTAGTGTAAATTTTAGATTAATTCATTTTTATTTGAAAGTTTTTTTTATTTATGCTTAGCTTAGCTCTAATGTGCCACTTAGAATATGCATGTGTACATTTCAACCATTTAATAAAAAACAACTTTAGTTCTAATTCTATCACCCAATCCTTTACATTTGAAACTAAACAGGTTGAACTTGGAACAGATTCCTGAATAGTTGAATTTTTAGCTTTAATTAGAGAACTCTATTCTCTGATGGATACTCTAATCTTTGTATCCAATATGAGGAGGAATGGATAAACCATTTCTTCGGTTCTTAGCAGCAACTCCTGTGGGGTTCCCCAGGCTAACAATACCTTTCTCTGACACCCTCACATTAGACCTTGCAGAGAGAGATACGTAGTTGATGGGTGCAACTATTTGGATTTGACGAAAGCACGTGTTCTAACAACTAACTCTTCAACTACACAAACATTACGTTGTAACATATTAATATTTAATTCTATGAACAAATACCGCCATTGAAGGGAGACATTTTTTTGGGAACTTTCAGGTCACTGTGAATTGAGTTCTAGCCACTCCCTTAAACCATTCTAACCTGACCTTTCTCTTGAGACAATCTTGACTGCTAAAGTATAAAAAAAAAAAATCTAAAGCTAAAAGCTTTAACCTGTCTTCTAGTTCCCAAATTACAGTAGTCTGAGTGCACATACCTCTGCAAAAGAATTTTTTCACATCTGCAAAGCTCCTGGGCGTTCTACAACGTTGTTTGCCTGACTTCTACTTGAAATGTATACAGCATTTCTGACAATTTGCTTTCTTTTTAAGTAAAACTTAGTGCTTAACACATAATTTATTTGTTAATTATTAATAATAATTAAAACAAATAACACTAGAACACAAGATAAAAAATTGAGTTCACTTTAAATCACTTGAAAATTTGTTAAATAACACTTTTATACTGGTGATAATTAGCTAATACTGAAGAAAAATATAGAAAATTTAAAAGCAATAGTCCGGTTTTAACTAGTAGTGAGACGGGCAGAGTGTATAGCCACTTGGATACTGGCCACCCAAGTAGGACGTTGCCTGTGCGGTGGAATTGGAATTGGTGGGAGAGAGCGGGATCGCCTCCTACTCCTCAGCATGGGCCAAGATGGAATTATCAACTAAGACAAGCCAATCAGCCAACCTTCGGCACACCTCATCTCCACCCGCCATCCACTGCTTACTATATAGTTTGTATTATATCACATGTGTTTATTTACTCGCTCACACTTATAACCCCCAACACGTATTTATGTATCCACTAATCTTTTTAATGAATTACTGTAAAATTGATGATTTTTTTTTTTTTTTTAACGATATTATTATCAACTTATTTTAACAGACTAAAGAAGGAACTGCATTTTCTTGGTCAAATGTCCAGTATTAATGCAGTTTCTCCTACGTCACCTAGGCTGACTTTCTCTCCAAATTTCTCTTACTGCAGGCTTTAAAGAGAATTTATTATTTCCAATTATTTTACGCGTAAATCAGTAATGATATAAGCTGCGTATTTTCAGCACGGTTCAGCTAGACTAGATTTTAATTATTATTTAAGTTTAAAATAATTACAAACTTTTTTTTTTGCATTTATTTATGCTACAATCAGCGCGTTAGCGCTATAAGTAACAAAGATAACAGAGTAACATTGAATGACAGAAGTATACTAGTGGAGAAGTTACCCAGTGGTAACACTCCCAAATGTTAGATGGTTGGCCACTCTCTTCACTTGAGAGGAGATCACGAGGCCACTGTCTTTTAAGGCGTCTTGTCAGGGTTGTCAGGAAGAGTTCTAGAAGAAAGATTTTGAGCTAGAGGATTCATATGAGATTGCAGGTTGAAGTGGAGTTTTCTGTATCTTGTTTTAGCAACTTGGGTGACAAAAGGAATGTTAAGGTCAGTGTGTATAGTCAGGTTGGAGACATAAAAAGGAGCGTGTACAGTAGTTCGAAGTATTTTAAATTGTAGAGATTGAATCCTTTGGAGATTAGAGCGTTTGGTTGAACTCCACAGCTCTATTCCATACGCCCAGATGGGTTTCAAAATAGCCGTATAAATCCAGTCTTTTGTTGTCCAGAGAGAGTTTTGATCTGTCGTCTAAGAGTCTTTTAAGTAGTCGATAGCGTCTGTTCAGTTCTGTTCTTTTAAGTCTAGTGTGGGAGTACAAACTTTTTAATTTTATTTAATTAAAAAATGAAATTGGCTTAGCTGCAACATATCGCGTCATTTTTGTAACAGTTGTTCAATGTCACTTCTTACTTTTGTTTACCACCTGCAGTGCAACGTGACCACCAATATGGACAAATCATGTGTTACTAGTTTAAACCAGATATAAATATTTTCTATTTAAATAATTAACGATTAAAAATACAACAACGTACTCAAACCGATCTGAATTTTATGTATCTAACGCTACCCTCCGTGACTACCTCGAAGATCTCATTAATCTCAAGAATCTAAATCTAAATACAGGAAATTCTTGGGACCATCTTCCTTTCTGTACCAATCCTCTTGTTCCAAAAATCTTGCCTCCAAAACTATTCCAGATTGCCTTCTTCATCGATTGAGAGGCTGTTGGTAAGGAACTGATCCAATCAAGAAGACTTCTTACATCACTGATTACATTTTATTTCTGTAGATTGTAAATGGTAAATAAATTTTTAAAAAAAATCAATCTTTTTATAGTTTTAAGAAGGAGATACATGAATAGATCACCTCTAAAGTGCCTTTTTTGAAAACTGTACGGTTCAGTCTCTAGTGTACTATTAAGGAGGGTTATAAAGAGTGGCTTTTTCCTATCTATCGCCGCCAATATCTTTTGGTTTCTTTCCTTTTTCAGGTCATCCAGTCTCAAAGGCCTTCCTATATTTTTCAACTCCTTCAGTTTAAATCCTCGATACATTCCCGTAATACCAGATCTCGCTCATCCGATCTCTATATTCCCTCTCACCGTACCTCATCCTTTGACAAATCTTTCCTTATACATGCTACCTCTCTCTGGAACTCCTTGCCATCATCTGTTCGCCATGCTCCTACCCTTTCTATCTTTAAATCCCTTCTGTTCAGTTATCTCCTTTCTATTCAGCTTCCTCCGAAATTCTAATTGTTTTAATTTATTTCCTTAATTTCTGCTGTTATTTTTATTTTCACTTTTTGTAAATACTTATTTATTTATTTATTTTCTGTTTAATCACAGGCCAAACTGTTAAGGCCTCTATTTGTACCTGTGTTTATTCTTAGGGGACAATTGTCCCGGAATAATAAATTTCTTTTCTATTCTATTCTATATTGGTTACGAAAATTCCAGATTTGAAAAAAATTCCTTAACCTGAAGTATGTCTTTAAGAGATTTGTGTAGAACGGAAACGGAAGTGAATTCAAATTTTCTACACCAAACTGATTTATCTATTTCTGACGGTGGATGGAAGTCCGAAACCGATAAATATGCATCCTATGACGTCCAATTCAAAGATATCATCCAGCACCAATCCCAATTTCAATATAAATATCGTTATTAGAAGAATATTTGTAAGTTCAAAGCTTCAGAAAGTCGAGTGTGTGTTTAATGCGAAGCTTTATGACCTGTTGGACCTCTAAAAATTGCTCCCTTACAAGATTTGATGCATTTAGTGCCAATATTATTTATTGACTAGTAAATTAGTATTATAAGCTAATTCAAGAAATAGATGGACGAAGCTTGATTAACAGAAAATTGATGTCCGAACTAACTTTAATAAATGAAAGCTGAAGAATAAATTTATTGACAAAGCAGGGCAGATACTACTACTTTGCATTCACTGCAGATCTATACATGATTTCGTTTTTAAAATAGACAGTCTCTATTCTACTGGCGTCTACTTCATCATAAGAAATTCCTATTGCAGTAATAAAATCCTTCGTTAACAAGCTTGGCCCTAGAATCATATTATATTTATAGAAGCTTACAAAGCGCCTTGTATCTTTTATACTAAAAAGTTTTAGTAGAACTGAACTAGTTCTTCTCTTCTTAGTAAGTATATTTACAATGATACCAACTTACAGACCATATGTCTTTCAAGAGACCAGACGGAACTTTTGTAAAGTTGCACACCCTGATTTGTAAACTTGCTTTGCTCTAGAAACTTGCCTTTAACTTCCTCTCCCAATGAACGTCTTTTTACTATTAACTTTTTTTTGTTTTAAGACTGTTTTACTTATTTTGGTTATTCTTCTTAAGCTCTACTCCAAACTTTGTTTTTTTTATTGTTAAGAAAAACATATGGTATTAATAAATCAATTCTTCGCCTCTCTTTTGAAACTTCTTTTCTAACCACTTGGTGTTCACTTTCTTTATGCTCCTTACAAACCATGTTTACATAACATTACCAAACTAAATGAGATTGAACACAGGGTAGTAAGGAGCGGGGGAAAAAAAGAAGAGTTCCTAGGCTCAATAAAAGCCCTTAATTCTCACAGTTAAAATTATTACTTTAGGACAAGAAAGTATTACTTAATTATTGTAATAACTTTAATTTCTAGAGACTTTGTTGTATTTTTGGTGCTTCAGATAAAATTTGATGTGTTTACAAAGTAAATTTTATTATTAATAAATATACGAGTATATTACGACTTATAAAGGGCGCAATATAACCTGCTACACAGAACTAGTCAAGAAAGAGAGGTTATCTTTTTTATTTCTAACAAAAACCAAAAACTGCATCACTGACCATTTCCGCATGTAATAAAATACTGAATTAAAGAATATTACAAAGCTTTCTTCAATTTTGGAACAGCTTTAATAATAATAATAATAATATAGGGAAGGGATTAGCTATGAGGTTAGCATACTGGACTCCCACGCGGAGGTCCCGGGTTCGAATCCAGCTGCTGACCCTTAGATTTTCTCTTCCTAGGAGCTTCTTACAGCTCACTGTCCGGTGATGGACAGTGTTGTCTGAAACGAGAGAACACTGTCCGGAGGCCGGCAGTGCACTGGAAAAAGCTCCGGGCGCTAATAACCTTAGATGTTGACGCGCCTTAAATAAAAAAAATAAAAATAAATAATAATAATAATAATAGTAATAATAAAAAATGGAAATAATTAGCTCAGTGGCTACTGGATTTTCACGCGAAGATTACAGTTCGAATACAGACAGCTACAGAAGCTTTTCTAATTTTAAAAAGCTCACTGTATGGATCAAATAAACACTATTCAGAAGCCAGCAAAAGCTCTGGGCGACTTACTAGAAGATATAGTCTGTATCTTCATCTTCAATAATTTACAGCAAAATAATTAAATATAAACCACGAATCCATCAAAACCAATTTAACCAAAAAAAGAAAAACTAATTCTGTAGGCTGTAATATTTGAAAGCTTTCTTACGATATTTTAATTTCCTTCGCATCTAAATAAATTAACATTTTACAAAAACAATAGAGACGTTATAAATTTAAATTTTGTATGAATACAAAATTAAGTAATAAATCAAATAAAACCAATAATAAATAGAATATTTAGATTATCTATTACTGTTTTTTTCGATTAAAATACGCACAACAAAATAGTACATTAATTCCAGACAGAAACGAATTATTTATTTGTATCAAATGAATATAGAGAAGTTAAAGATTTAATTAAGAACTAGTTCATATAGCAAGGTAGGTCGTAAATCTGAACACCTGGTCTTATAATTCAGATATGAGAAAGGAAAAAAATAATTTAGTGGGTGCTGCCAGTCCTAACTTATATCCTACGACTTGTTTACGTATTAACGAAAAAAATTTAAAAAAATGTACTTTTATATAAAACCATGTGAAACATTCGTATATTTTTTAATGAATGCAAAAAAGTTAAAAGAATCTTCTGAGGCAATGATGTCACTAGTTCATCCATTAGTAAATGAAAATATCTGTTATGAATCACTAAAATGACTTTCAACTGCTCTTGGCATCATGAATATTGTAGGGATGGAGTTGTCCCCATTTTGATGCACGAGAAAAATTACACGGCTATCTGTGGCCCAAACTTCTCCCATTCGTGACTGTATTAGTGCATGAAGAAGTAGTTAGGTACTGGTGAGTTTTTGGAGGGGCTAGTTCTAATGGGGATACCTAGTTTTTAGGTACTGTCGGATTGCCTTTGGGCATGACCTGAGGGTAGACCAGCAATAGAGTCACAGATAAAAGGTGACAAAATTTCGACTTAGTGAGCAAGTTAGATAATCTGAGAAAAATATATGAATCTATCACGAGTTATTTAAGTTTTTTGTATCTATTTAAATAGAAAATATTTATCTCCAACATCAGCATCACATGACGTTATAAACATATACATAAAAAGGAAGGGAGACCTAATTAAGAAAAAGATCAATCGACAGAGAAGCTGCTGGCTGATGAGTTCCTCATGTAGAGCTTTGATGGTCCTCATCTATAATTCTGTGATTTTTTTTTCCAAATTTATTTTAAAAAAACTGTTTTGTGCTGTTCAACCGAATGGTAAATAAGTCTGGGCAATCATTAACCGTTGGAGCTTTTTGACTAAAGTGGAACGATACTGTATTATGCACCATCAGGCGTCGAAAACATGCCTTTAGATAAATGTGCAAATAAAATTCAATTATTATCTTCCTCAAATTTCAATAATTATTCTATAATAATTTCATTCAATAATATACAAATAAATGAACTGCATAAATGAACAGTATATTAAGTTGTGAAGAATAATGGGTACAAATACGTGTATAATAAAAGAAGACAGATGACATCATTACAAACAACCTAATTGATGCAACGGCCACACTAATTCAAATATGTAAATGTATTCTTAAAGTGAAACATGAAAGGAATCGCTGTTTTTGTTTTAATACAACTGGAATTTATTACATAATAATTATTATTAATAACGTTTTATTGGTGAAACTGCAACTATTTGTTTAGTAAAAGGTTGTGAAATAGAGCGCTCTATTGTGAAATAAGAGAAACAAAGAGAAAGAATTGAAACAAGAAATAGAACATGTAGAATGAGAGAGATATTGGAATTGCAAAGACAATACGAAATAGAATGAAAAGGAGTTGTTGAGGTGAGTGTGTTAGTTGTAGATAAAAGGAGAAGATGGCCACAACGTTTCCAGCATTAATTAAGCTTCAGTACTTATAATTGGAATGTTTTTCATCCTTTATTCTTTTATAGCCATTTGAGTGTGCGCACCAGAACACTGGACAGATAACTAAATCAGAGAATATTACTGTAGTTCAATTTGGTTCCCCAGTTTGTGTTGTTAATAGAAGCAAATAAAAAAAAGCAGGTTTTTATTTATTTCTTATGAAAAGAGAGAGAAAAGATTTTAGTAAAAAGGAAAAAAAAGGCCGCGCGGTGTTTAAGTGTGCGCGATATATAGATGTATCAAGAGAGGCCGAGAACAGTTCTATACTGGCCGGTATTATGAAATAGTAGTCGAGACCGCACGCCTGTCCCCCTGCTGTAGCGCTCTCGAGACACAAGAACGGAGCATGAAATGAAAGAAAGAAAAACAAGATATATATATATAATGGAATAAAAGAGATAGCACGGCACCACTAATGAGAGAAAGAGAAAAGAGGATACACCTCAGAGAAGAACTCCAGCAGAGAATCTCCCAATAGAAGAACTGGAAGAACAGAGAGTTGTAGAGTCTAAGCTCGCCGAGGTAATTTATTGTATGAAGTTGTTTGTTGGAGCTGCTGCAACCGGAGTAAGTGAGATGGTGCTATATAACATATATATATATATATATCCCTCTTTCTCTGTCTCTAAATGCCACCTCCCACTATTTGGGTCCGCCAATACCATCATCAACTAAAGGAGTCTGTATCATGTCACACCTCACCACCATCACCATCTCTTTTCTAAAATTGGAAGTCAAAAAGAGTTATCCGTCTAAATATCAACGTGTCAAACTTAAAAACTAAACTGAAAGAAAAAATGTGATATACCATCTGTTCTGCTTACGAGCAGAGCATTCTGCATAGGGTAAGCTTTCTTTATTCAAGGTGCCTGCATGCAGCAAAAATTGACTTTGAAGAGGAGGATGAATTGGTTAGGGAAGGTTCAAATAGCCGAATTGTCCTTCTACCACGTATTTAGGAGGCTGTGCGAAGTCCTGGGTTTGCAGTAAACTTCAGGACTGTTGGCCTAAATATCGCCTGTTGAAACGTTACAAAGGGAACCCTGCCTAAAGTCAGGACTAAGACTATTTACCAGTTAAAGTTCCCTACTAACCGGAAACTTGAGCGGAGAATTTAGCCTTTTAGCGGAAGTGAATATTGGCTTCACATGTCCTCTGCTACTGCTTACGGGCCTCTGTGAGCTTACAGGATCGTCACCTCTGTGGGCATCGAGATTCTGTATGATAGTAAGTGGGTTAGTGCCAACTAATCAATGAACAGGACAGATCCTTAAGCTCATGAGGATTGTAAAACGTTTGGCCCACTTAACACACTTCAACTATTTGACGGGCTTGTTTTGGTACTAAACTTCTTAAACCGCAGCTATACAAATTGACCACATTTCCTCAATAATACAACATCTGATCAGCTGATACTAATGTTAGGTTATCCGTACTGCCCATATCAGCTGTAATTTATTATAATTTGTGAAATTATCGGAAATATTATCAGCATGGGTGGTATTACTGCAGCTGATAGAGCACTGGCTAGTCATCATTTAATCAAATTCTTAATCCATTAAATAATATTATTTAAGGACAAAAGAAAAAGGCTTTCGGCCATCTTCTTTTCAAATCCTTTGTGTTGTAAATATTAAATATTTCCTTATTAAGCGATGGTAAAGAGAGAAATGGCGCCGTCTTATACGCTGGCGTAGGGCATTATTATAAAAAGGGAAGTGAGTTATTATTGGACGACTCCACTAAGTTGGCTGAGAAATGGCTTACCACTAACTTCTGCAAATTGACCTAATTAGTACACAATAGTTTAATGGAAGCAATAACTGTATGCAAGGAGGTTGAGGAATTAATAATTGAATAAAAGGAATGGATTAATATAGTACGTTTTTTATGTGTTTAATAATTTGTGTTTTATTTGAAAAACGAGTGTTATTGCGTTTTTGAAAATTATTATTATTATTTAAATTTATTTTGTTATTTACAATCTGTATAATACGCTATACAATAAGTAAATAGGGAGATAGAAGTATAGAGGCGTGAAAGGCAGGAGGAAAGAAACTGCCCAGCGGCAGCACTTTCTACAGGATATGATTTTAGGCCTTCAGACTACGAGGAAGTCGCGGGGCCACTGGCGATTCAGTCGGCGAGGAGTATTAGAGGAGGCGAGAGACAGTACAAGAGGATTAGAGCTAGTCGAGAGTGTAGTATGGAATTTTTGATATTTAGTCTTGGCTAATTGGTGTACGAAGGGGATGTTGCAGTCGTTGTTTAGAGTGAGGTTAGTCACCGTAGAAAGGAGCGTCAGCTATCTGTCGAAGTACTTTTGATTGAAATGTCTGTACAGTCCGTATGTTTGTAGGTTTGGCTGAACCCCACAGTCCACATTGGTTTGAGGATAATACTGTATATTAATCGTTTTAGTTCAATGGGTAATTTGGAGCGTCGTCCAAGAAGTCTGTAAAGTAGTTTCGCACGTTTTGTCATTGCTTGTCTTTTAAGTCTAGTGTGTGGGTTCCACGTGAGTCGCTTGTCTATGTAGAGCCCAAGGTAGCGCACCAGATCTGTATAAGGAAGAGGATTGCTGTTGAAGAGAACAGGTGGACAGGAGCCCCGCCGGAGAGTAAACGTGGCGTGCTGGCATTTCTGTGAGATCATTTTAATCCGCCACTTTTTGGCCTAGGATTCTATTTCATGTAAGTGTGTCTGTAACTTGTTTGAAGCTGATGAAGGATGTGTACTAGTGGCTAGTATGGCTGTATCATCTGCATATGTACAGAGCAGTGTAGAGGGTTGTACAGGTATGTCTGATGTGTAAACTGTTTAGAGAACGGGGCCAAGTATACTCCCCTGCGGCACTCCCGCCCCCACTGTCGAGAAAGAAGAGATTGCTGAGCCAGTACTGACTTGAAAGAACCTATCTGTAAGATAGGAGGCAAAATGAAAATTATTATAAATTAATTTCAATTTTCTTTGATTACACAATTTAAGTTTGGTTAAACGATGCCCATTTTACATGAAATACAAAAGACATATCTACAGCGTAAATCGAATGATGATTTTACCAAACAATATCTTACCAAAGCCCCAAACATTTCTGTAAATGGTTAATAATAAAAGTTAATTCACTGTTAAGTACAGTATATTCTATAAATCATTAATTATTTTTCTAATTACCGATAATTGAAGAGGTTTTTCAATTATTATGATCACTTTTTATTGTTTCAAAAAAATATAATTATAATGGAGAGACTTAATGGTGACATTATCTGTAAGGTGTACAGCAATAATAGAATTGATAAAAAGATAATTTAGAGAAATTTCTAGACATGACTAATGATTAAGACGATTTATCAACATCAGTAATTACAAAGATGAAGGCAGAAGACGGTAGATAAGTAGATCTAAATTATTTGATAAAGAAACTTTTTAAAAGATAACTCACAGTGGAACATCTTTTTTTGCCAAGAACGGTGTTTGTTGAGTCAAACAAAGAAAGAAACTACTTCTTAAGGAAAGGAAGGTGTGCTTTTTAATTAC
Source organism: Rhodnius prolixus (assembly GCF_049639745.1). Lineage (NCBI taxonomy): Eukaryota > Metazoa > Arthropoda > Insecta > Hemiptera > Reduviidae > Rhodnius > Rhodnius prolixus. The sequence continues at coordinate 1,827,698 of NW_027411583.1, read as the reverse complement.
TCTAGCGAAGTTATTTGCCGAACCTCGTCTAGTGGCAGTAATTACATTAATTGAGCATTAAAATTGGTGAACTATGAAGTCAGTTAATTTTACTGTTAACGGCTATTTTGTTGATCATGGCAAAAATTACTTGATGGGGGAAGTTAAGTGGGATTCCTAAAGTAATTGGGACCAGGTGATTGTAGAGTTAACACAAGTGCCATGTTTTTATTTAGATATTTATTATATAAAAAGGCCCCATTTAAAATACATTTATTATAATAATAGTATAAATTTAAATTTTTCATCTTCATATTTTTATTTGGCTTAAAAATTTAATATCTTGCATCTTATTGGAACCTGCTTGGAGAGAACTAAGTCCTGACAAGACCAAATTGATGTTTCCATCCAACAATAAGGATTGTCAGTCGTATCCATTAAATGAAGTAAAGTAATCGCCAATTTTTTTCAGGCGGAACTTAATCCAACAACCAGTTAAGTGTCTTGGGCGAAAACGGAAGTATATACTCTACAATTAACATTGTTGTTCTAAAAAAATAAGAAGTATCATTGATTTCATTCATCGTTGCACGCATTGTATCCCTGACCGATTTCGAAACTAACCATATTTCTTAAAGTAGCCAAAACGGGATTCGGGGATTCGAACTGTGGATCTCCCACTTAAAATTTAAGCTTCATATCCACTACATCAACAACTTCCCTCAGATTTATCTAGCGCAGGGGTCGGCAACCTATTTTAAGTAGAGAGCCATTTTTCCTTAAATAATTTTAATAAATCTTACCAAGAGCCGCAAGGATGATAGTGTGAACAACTCTATAGATCATTTGTAATCTCAAATTATTACTTTATGATATTCAATAACATATAAATGTTTTATACATTTATTTTTTACATATTACAAAGTAAATAAACAAATAAATAATAACTAAACCTGTGTTTGAATAAAAGTATTATATAATTACGTACTTTATTTTAATTTAATTCTATTCAATTTCAGCCTATCAAATTTAAAATTCTTTTTGAAAATATATCTTTAACAAATGAACTTTTCATTTTTTCCAATAAAATTAAAATATACAATATATTTTGGACAGGCTGAAGAGCCACAAAATTTGGATAAAAGAGCCGCATGCGGCTCGCGAGCCTCGGGTTGCCGACCCCTGATCTAGCGCAATCCCTTGTACTTTTATAAGAGAGCTAAAGATTGTTTTTCTTAGTAATTCACAGCTTCTGGAGCACAGAATCCCTGGAGGATGATGTGGAAAAAAAAAGAGTATGAGCCAATAACAGGATGTCTTTTTCTTGCTTAAAGATATATCTTTTCTCATTACGGAGATTTTGCCATTTCATTTCCCATTCGAGGTGTTTTTGTTTTCAAAATTTTCCCAGCCTGAGATATTTTCCTTTCTGCACCAATTTTTATTATTTTAAACCTCATGAGCATTAATTTTCTCTCTTGCATCAGCAAGTATTGCCATTCTTGACGATACTGATTTGCATAGAATTTTTTTATTTTGTTTTGGTGTCACTTTTTAAAGGTGCTCAACATCTAAGGTCTTTCGCACCTGACCATGTTGCTGAATGATACTACACTAGTTCAAGAATAATAAAGGTGTATATAGACTTGCTACCTCTGAGAGGATGATGTTAATTTTTGTTTAAATTTAGCTCATTTTATCCAAAGATACAACAGTTTTACTTTAAAAAAAAGTGCCGAAAGAGGAGAAGAATTCTAGAAATCTATCCAACAGAGAATTCAGTATACTACCGAATTGGCAGCAGGAGGAAAGATGACGTATAACTAAAGTATGTTACATATGTTAAGTACAAAATAACCAATGCCTATTAAGTAATGCATCTTTTCAGAGACTAAATTTTGTATTGTATGCAAAAATTAAGTAACATTATTCTTGCTCCTATAAGAGCACATTACCTAAAGAAGAAGACAAAATGGATATTGAAAACGAAGTAGAACGTGGTAAGTAGCAATGGTTCGCCACCATTACGCCGGTGTACAACTTTACAGGCTTCATGTACCGTTTCATCTTGCTCTTCTAGCACAGACAATTCCATATAAGAAATAAACTGTGAGATAACGGGTCTGTTAACACAAAACTAACTGAGAACAATGCTTGTTGGTTGGAGACAGATCTGGTAATAACTTACCAAGCGTTCATAATCGCTGTAGTAGTTCTAATATTATTATTTAATCGCCACGATTTCTTTAGGTTCATAATTTGTGGAAATCTCCTTATTTTATATTGTTTTTTGGGGGGGTAAAAGAGCTAGAAAGAGCTCAGAATAAGTTACAGCTTAACTGGCAAGATAAGTCTCCTAGAGTCTTCAACGCCGCACTTGTTTAGAAAAGTTCAGCTACGAACCAAGATTGGTTAATATGAGAACTTTAAATTAAAGTATGTTTTGCTAATCAACTCCCAGCGATACCTCTAATTTGACAGTTGGACGTAAAAGCCGCGCTGTAAGAATAGACATAACTTTATTCAAGTAAAAGATTTTTGTCTTAATATAAAGGCAAGGTGCAAAAACCTTCCCAGAAATGTCTTTATCCCTAAAAAATAAAGTGTTACTACCCAGAAAGCACTTTATTAACGCTGGAAGGAGGAGGGAGGGACATTTAAAAAAATAAAGCGAGGCAATCAAAATCACTAAGTTATTTTCATATAATCTACGTTGAGGCTTATCATCAAACTTTATTTTCTGTATCATTAGAATTAGTTTTGCATACTTTAAAGGATTTACTGGGTCTTTTACATTTGATTGGGTTGTTAAGCTGATTTATTTTTTACAAAGCGAGAAAAATAATAAATTACAGCTTCATTTTTTATGCTACTAACAAACAAAAAATCTTTATAAATATCGCGGCTCGTCGAAGATGAGGCAATGGAACCGCAATCTCCCCCAAAAAAAGAAATAATCAAAATTTTTATTGTCCAACAAAATAGTTGTCGTCTTTTAGGCGTCACATCCATACACCAAATTTCTGCACCATCTTTATTATTATTCTAATAAATATGGATAAAATATGAAATGAGAACTTTATTTTTCTTTTCCAAAAACCTGGAATCTTCATTCATCTATCTTCTCTGATTTCATAAATATCTGGTATTATAAGCGACATGGACTTGCTTTTGGGTAGATTATCATTTTGGAATAATATAGACCTGTTTTTTTTTTAAGAGTTCGCCGACTTCTACTCGGGTGTAAATAACTTGGGTTAGTTTAATGGTGTCCCATAGCTCTTCTATACAGCTCAACCGGTTTTTCTTTATCATTTTATTTTTATTTAGACTTCCTTTCTAATACTTAAGTTATTTTTTATTTATTTATTTATTTTATTCATGCCCTAATTTAGGCATGAAAATATCTTAACCATTTTAAAGCTTTAGCTGCCTTTTTTTTAAGTCACAACTAATCTCTCACTTGAAATATATTATAATATACTATAATTTAATGAAATTAGATCCCTTGGATTCGAAAAAATTGATAACCTTAATTAGATTTGCGCTATCTCTTCAAAAATCACCTCAAACGATTCGCTTTAAATTTCGCTAGCTAACTTTAAATGTGCTTATCGATATTAGGTTTTAAAACTGTAACCTCTATAATCCCCCTTAAAATAGTATTCTAAATAGCTGTACAGGCACAGATCATTCTCTCATATTAAATACTTATTGAAATTGATTTAAAAGTGTAGACTTCAAAATAATTACTTTCGAGGAGTTATCACCTTTCGTTAAATCTACAAATGATAAGGGTAATCATTTAGATTGGGTTCTTCAGTGTTGGAATAATCAGGGAGTTGCACATAATGTGTTCCAATACCTTCCAAGGCTGCAAACGTTTTCTGCTGCCAAAATCAGCAAAACACCGTCCTTCAAATTTTCATTCTTAGATATTTCTCGCAATAATATCCATAAATTTCGCATCTAATTAAACGCATACAAATCTCTCATGTAATATGGGCTATTAATTGTAACCAAAATAAATAACAGGCGTTCGATATTGTTGCGTAATATTTAATTATAACAACAGAAAGTGACCTTTTAAATTGGATAACAATAAGTCTAGGGCAGTATAATACAATTTTTGAATTTTTAAGGTGTGGGCACCTTTCAAAAAGAAAGAAGCCGAAGAAGTAAAAGTTACAAGTTAGAAATGAGAAGGTTTTTTTTTTAACAGCAACGGCTAGAATCATTTTCGGAGACCAATTTCTTTCTACTTCTACTCCTACGTTTCATCAGGAGTTGTAACCGAACATCCTGAACAGAGCTATTCAGTACTATCAACAAATATTTCAACTCTTGAATAGCAAATTAACCCTAAAAGTGCAGTAATAATGTGGTAAAAATAAATATAATTTGGTTAAAGAGTAGTTATTCATTATTTGAAAAGGTTACAATCGCATTTAGCGCGACATTTAAAAAAATTGAAGACTAATTCATTCGCAGTAATAGTAGTGCCTAATTATGCTCACAGATACGGGATACAACTCTGGATTTAGCACAAACCACATTTATCACCCATATTTACACATTTAGGGATGCCTAAATTCTGGAAACAAACCCTGTTTATTCTTAAGGGCACCCATAAGACAATCTTTAGGTCGCAGTGGATTTCGCTTTTATATTTAAATATATATGTAGGTTAGTGCCAAATTTGTGTACAACAAAAATTTTTTATCTACTAATATCTTAAAAAGAAAATACATAAGACCATAGAAAACAAAATACTACCTGATATACAAATAAAGCAAATGTATTGAGAAGTTTTAATAAAAAGAAAACGGGTACATACAACATATCTCCCTAAATGTAAACCCATAGAATGTAGTAAGATATGATATTTAAGAAGACTTGGAGGTTGCCAAGGTGTGGTACTGGTGGGCAGAATGTTGAAGTGTGGGCACATAGAGGAATAAACAGACCAGAAATCTAAGCTAGACATTTCTAACAGTTCAGAGATCACCTTAATGAAATGATTCTGTGCATTAATGATCCATACTGAAAATAAAAGAATGGTAATTCGAGTCAATATTTTGGGAATTAAAAATTTCTCATAATAAAAGAAAAAACGCATAAAGTTCAAACTTGGCATTCTCGCCAAAAACATTTTTAGAAAATTTGTAATTTTTTTTACTGTGCTAATTATAATAAGGTAAAGCCATATTATAGTAGATTTAGCTTCATTTAATAATATCAATAAACCAATAAATTTGACTTTTATGCAAGTAATATTTTTTACTGCAATAAAATAATACCTGCAACAAACTAATGAAGTGAACAAAAACTGCAGTGTAAATATTAATTGGGTGTACGTGAGCTAATAAACTGGGACAATTCAGTGAACACGAGTAGCGTGCATCTAGTCGCCAGTGTAATAATACCACTTTTGCGCTGAGTGCAGGTTCGAATTGTTTCGCTTCGTTGAACGATTTAAGCAATTCAACGATTGAGAATGATTACCAGTAATAATAGCGTTCCACCATTACGAACATTGTAACTTCATCAAATCCTTCCAATACTATTTACGAGGGTCGTTTGAAAAGTGCGTGCAAAGTCAGAGAGATAGCACCACTGGCGCGTATCGAGGTTATGTTTAGTTAGTAGCATCTCTTGGAAGAACACACACCAAGTTTCAGCCAGATCGGTCTATTTCTTTGTATTTGGCATTCGTTTGAATCGAGGAAGTCGAGTGATTTTCAAAAAATGGACGAAAAAGAATTTCGTGTGTTGATTAAACACTACTTTATGAAAAGCAAAACGCCTCAGGAGACTAAAGAGAAGCTTGATAAACATTATGGTGACTCTGCACCTTCGATTAGAACAGTTTATAAGTGGTTACAAAATTTTCGGAGTGGCCATATGGGCACAAGTGACGCTGAACGTTCTGGACGCCCTGTTCAGGTTACTACTCCAGAAATCATTGATAAAATCCATGATATGGTGATGGATGACAGAAGAGTGAAGGTGCGTGAGATTGCTAGTGCTGTGGGCATCTCGAATGAACGGGTACATAATATTTTGCATCAACATTTGGACATGACAAAGCTATCCGCTTGACCAAAAACGAAATCGTGTGAAGTGTTGCAAGGACGGTTTGCAGCTGTTCCAGAAGAATCCGCAGGACTTTAAGCGTCGTTTCGTCACTGTGGATGAAACATGGATACATCACTACACTCCTGAGACCAAAGAACAATCTAAACAATGGGTTACCAAGGGGGAATCTGCGCCAAAAAAGGCGAAGACCGTTTCTTCGGCCGGAAAGATTATGGCGACAAGGTCTTTTGGGATTCGCAAGGAATAATCCTCATCGACTATCTAGAAAAGGGTAAAACTATTACAGGTGCATATTATTCATCGTTATTGGACCGTTTTAAAACCGAGCTGCCGAGAAAAACGCCCACGATTGGCCCACAAAAAAGTCCTTTTCCATCACGACAACGCACCAGCTCACACCTCAGCAGTTGTGGTCGCAAAATTAATGGAAATAGGGTTCCAACTCGTTTCACATCCCCCCTATTCTCCAGACTTGGCTCCCTCGGACTACTATTTGTTCCCCAATATGAAGAAATGGCTGGCGGGAAAAAGATTTTATTCAAACGAGTAGGTGATTGCAGAAACGAATGGCTATTTTTCAGACTTGGACGAATCCTATTATTCGGAAGGGATCAACAAACTAGAGCAGCGTTGGACGAAGTGTATAAGCCTAAAAGGAGACTATGTTGAAAAATAAAAAAGGTTTACCCCAAAAAATTAAGTAGTTTTTATTTTTGCACGGACTTTTCAAACGACCCTCGTATTATTACGAGTATATTTGTACCGTTTTAAGGTTAGCTACTAATATCGAGAATTTTATACTAATCGATACTCATAATTGATATGTAAAATATTTCAATATGAACAGTATATAAATTTGTGTTGTATTAGTGTGGGGAAAAAAATCCACCAACTGAACTTTAAAAGTTTATTGAATTGTCTTTTTTAGAGACCCGAAGGTAGCCGAACGGATATATAGGCTAGACCCGCAAAGCTAAGATGTATTGCGGTACTAGTCTAGCCCTTGCATTTTATTAAATGGTTCATATGAGAAATTTATAGTAAAGTATGTTAGGCGGTTATAGGCTAGACCCGCAAAGCTAAGATGTATTGCGGTACTAGTCTAGCCCTTGCATTTTATTAAATGGTTCATATGAGAAATTTATAGTAAAGTATGTTAGGCGGTTGTAGGCTAGACCCGCAAAGCTAAGATGTATTGCGGTACTAGTCTAGCCCTTGCATTTTATTAAATGGTTCATATGAGAAATTTATAGTAAAGTATGTTAGGCGGTTATAGGCTAGACCCGCAAAGCTAAGATGTATTGCGGTACTAGTATTGGCCTTGCATTGTACTTAATGATTAACAAAAGAATTTTCATAGTAAAGTATGTTAGTCGCCCTGTCCATGACACCCAAATTGATATTTGGACGTAAAAACGTCTGAAAAAATAGCAATTTCTTTACTTTTTTTTTTTTTTTTTTTTAAAGTATTTTCGATTTAACAATAAAACTAATTTATCTGAAGTGTTCAGTTTATTTGAATTTGAATTGAATTATTTTTTTTCAATTTCCAAAATATTTAATTACCTAATTTGCTGTAAGGGTATGTAAGAAATTACTTGTTTTCGGGACAACGTTCCCTCGCTACAGAAAACTTAGTCGATCATCGGAAATTGAATTGAAATGGTTGCGGAAGAGGAAAACTCAACAAGACAGAATTGTCCGTTCCCTTCTAATTCTCTAAAATTTATAAAAATAATTGCTTTAATTCATTTTACTTTTTTATTGTTTTAATTACGTCATAAAATTACAATATTTATTCTTTTAGTCAATAAGCGGAAACAAGAACATATGCGATTTATAAAAAGTTCGAATAACAATTTTGGAAGTTTCAATAGAAAAGATGTCCTTATTATTGTCTTATTAAACAAATGATTGTAAGTATAATTACTTAATTATAACTTACTTTAATTTAAATAATGCTTAAAACAATAAAAATTATAGAATAGCCAGAGCAGATGATACCATATGGTACGTTTTAGATTGGCTGTGGTGCGCGTGTTGGATATTATAGTGAGTGGTCGAACTTGTACAACTCTATCATCGTATGGGTCTGGTGTAACAGGTCTAGAATACCACTCATGGTGAAACGGATAGAAGGTCCCCGGTCAGAGAAGGAACGGAGAGACCAGGGACAGATTGTGGTGGGGAATATAGGGAGCAAATGCTAGACAGAGAGGGAGAGAGAAGCCATGTGTAAGAATATTGAGTAAGTCTGCCAGACAGTACAATGCCATGGTCTTCTTGTACGCTAGAACAACATCGCTAAACTAAATCATGTAGTTCTAAACTCGCACTAACAACATTTTTTTTTAAAAAAAAACATGAAATCAAATAAAGAAAGAAGGCAAAAGAGATGAAAAACTGAGCTAACTCGTCAATTAGTGCACAATGTGTATGCCTGTGGACGGTTCTACATTCTTGGAAAGACAAGAACAAAAAAATACTTATTCTTACAATTCAACTGAAATAAGAAAGCTCTCTCGAGATTATTTGTTAAGTACCAACTGCATAAGTGGTACCAACTTTCAGAATAATATCTTATTTCCCTGCAATAGTGTGCATCAAAGTTTGAAGTTCTTTCAGTCAGTTTTGTCTTTCAATCAGTAAAAAGAAAAACAATTTCTCTAAGCACAATCTAGGTAATATATTCTTTGTTGAAACCATTGTAAAATAATAAAGTAATACTAAATACATAGTATCATAGTAGCATAATAAAGAAGCACTTTCCGTTTAAAGGTTTATTTTTTTCAAAATTTAGTAAATCGTATACAGCATCAAATTTTGGAGTAGGAAAGCTCCCTTAGCTCTGGAATTAATCAGGCTATATATGATCAGAATTGAGCGAATATCCAAGAATAAATGGGTTCATAACAATGAAAGAGATTAGACAATTGCATAAAGAAACAAGATGGAAAGTGCAAGCTAACGATGCTATGGCCTACTTGCCAGTTAAGGACTGCCAGATGCTCTTGCAGGAATTCGAAGCGGTAAGCAATCTTTGCACGCCTATGGTTAAAACAATAATAAGACTCTGTAAATAAACTCTTCCAGGAATCCTGGAAAGAGATGGCTTTAGAGTTCCTGGTCGGCAGATACTTTATTTAATGTGGGAAAATCCTTTATATATATATATCTTGAATGCTTGATTTCAAAGGTATACTAACATAAAGTAAGTCCGCAGGCAAAATTGGCAGAACTGGGGAGCAATTGTTTCCCCTGTGTGTTAAGAAACATTAAAATTGAGGACCTCACCAAAGCACTTTCAAGAACTTTTAGAACGATTTGACGAAACAACTTGGTAGTGGTAATGGGGCTGTAAAATGGTAGCCATAATTATAGGAATATTAGCGGCAAATAGTCTGCGTTAAAACTTGTAAAAATTAAGACATTACAGTGGGGGCAATAGTTTTCAGCAGTTTGACGATGGTCAATAAGACATAATAGTGGATTAAATTCATAATACTCGCGAATTACAAAGCTGCGTCTTTTTTTGGTGAATCCCCGATCCAAAAAAAGGTGTATCCAAAGCGATTTCCTGATAATAATCTACTCAAGAGATATCCTTCTTGACTGAGAAAAACATTTTTATTAACCAAGTTCTTGCTTTAAAGGTAATAAAAAGGAAAACCCATTAAGTAGACTTCAGCACAAGTTGCAGTTAACAGAAAACTGTGCAAAAAAAAAAACCATTTTATAAATTACAGGTAAATGAAAATTACGTATGTTTATAAATGCAGGTAAAAAAATAATTACAAGCTTAAGTTAGGTAATTATACATTTTCTGTAAAGTTAGTGCTGGTTAATTACAGTTTTTAATTATTTATTACTTTACACTTAAGCGACTAATTATTGGCTTTTCTTTTTATGATAATTCTTGTTTGAGTTTAGACTGATTATCAGGTAATTAGCTGATTATCAGCTACTGTTTCATAATTTTCTTTTGTCTTAATAGGTTTAAATTTATGGTGAAAAGTAGGGAAAAATTATCCTCTGATGGTTAGTGCCGTTCATAGTATAGGATGTAAATATGGTCGAGGCAGGATGTACGAGAGTGAAGCGAACTAAAGCCGTGTTGGCTGGAGGCAGGAACGTGATTCCAACCTGCCAATTAGTTGTCCCTTCCACCTACAATATAACAACGGTCATGGCGCCTCCAAAGACCATACTTGTTTTCCAGCGGGGGAGGTAACAACAACATATGTACAATATCATTCTTAAGTTGTCTGAAAGAACATTTACCATCATGCTATTGGGTTTCATTAGGTTGCATAGAATTTAGCAGAGAAGGGTAAAAATTTTAAAGGATAAAATGAATGACCGATGGAACAGAAAAGTATATTTTGTCGCATCTCTGAATAGTAAAATAAAACATAATTGCCTATTTTTTCAGGTCAGGCTTCACGTCCAACTACTAATTAGGTGTTGTGAACAGAGGCGGAAGCATTTACTTAAATATTACCATTTTTTTTAAATAAATAAATAACATCTATATGCAGGATTCAAACTGGGGATCTCCCACTTACAAGTTGATAACCAAATGTTTTTTTCTTCTAATATTACTCAGGGTGGTCAGCCTGATTCGAGCATCGATTTGCAAGGCATTGAGAATCAGGTCTAGAAATGGTTATTATTACCATATAGACACCAACTCAATCTGCACAATGTGCAATCTAAGTAGAACTGAAACCCTGGGTGCACTTTCTCTTTGTCTGTCCGCTGTATTCACCGCTGAGAAGACATTACCTGGGAGAGTTCCACCAAAAAGAGTCCCCATTAATAAATATTCTCAAAGTAAACTCATATGAACACCTAAATAAGATCTACCATTATGTTATAGAATCTTTATAGCTGAGATCATTTGTAAGAAACGAATAAAGAAATAGAATTTAGCTACAAAATCACTAACCAAGTACGATATCTCGGACTTCATCTTGACCAACGACTAACATGGAACCCACACACGAGACTCACACGAATTGACAAACGTTCAAAACTGACCCTGACGAACAAACGAACACTGTATACCGCTCTACTTGCCTCAATATGGACGTACGGAGTACAGTTCTACGGAAGTGCCAAAAAAATCGATCGTCAACCGACTTCAGACCTTACAGTCTGAAATTATAAGAACAATAGTTAACGCTCCCTTCTATGTCTCCAATCATACTATACACTCTGACCTCAATATTCCTCTCGTCTCTGAAATAGCCCAATCTCGTTACGCAAAATTCCACACAAATCAACACAATCATTACAACCCTCTGATCCACAACATGTCTACTTCCTTTAAAGCTACAGCGCAGACTAAAGCGGCGGTGGCCACGCGACTATCTCAACATTTAACGCCAACCTCCTAGGATGGTTGCATGGTTGCTGTGTAAGCTTGCCAATCTGGCGAACTAACGGCTTCCAACCACTGGATGGTCGTCGTTCACTCCACTCACTGTGCGCGTGTATGTACACATATATATGTGCATGTGTATTTGCGCTATCCTTATCACTCATCTCTTAATGTACAGCCTACAGTTGCAAAATAAATTAACAAAAAAAAAAAGCTACAAAGTTTAAGTTATGTTTAATTTAATATTATTATTTATTTTTAAAATTATATAGAAGTGGTTATTAAAAATTGTTGTAGACTTCAAAACCTCTGTAATATGTAAATTTACATCAAATACAGAAATTTATTTTATCAATTTATTTATCTATCAACCAAATGTTCTTTTTCCAAGATTAAGAAGAATGTTACTTGGAACCCCATACACTCTTTAACCTACATTACACAGTAATGTAAAACTGAAATACATTCCTACTCTGAGATGTATAAGAGAAATAGCGATCACAAAAGATACTGCTTCATGTTTTTTACTTTTTTCATCTTAAACTTAAAAAAATAAAATAAAATAAAATGAGAACAGAACTGTCCAAGAGTACGTCCGGAGTAGGCGCTCCGGAAACAGAAAAAATAGAACGAATGGTACCGCTAACAGTAGAACGTGCCATCTACTTTCCGTTTCCAATTGATACGATACGCCGCCATATCCCGTGGGAGTAAGCAATAGTACACATAATATTATACACAAGATCACGTTATCCAGTCGCTGCGCAAACGGTGAGAATGAGATCCATGAAAAATGACATAGGTTACCTGAATACAGGAAACTGTGGCAAAGATACGGAAATATACTTGTAGTAGACGTATACGTCAAACACGCTTTCTTAGGTTTAAGAGACTGACAATTATTTCTGTTAGACTGTTGGGGGCCATATTTATTTGGAATTTCAAAGCTATTTATTTCTTTTTTTTACATTATACAATTTATTAAACTGTATGTTACTATTGTACTGTATGTTACTATACTACAGATGATTGTAAAAACATGTTTTCGAGGAATCTCTCTCCCAAATAAGATCACCTAAATCGATTCATTAAAAGTTTAGTCGATTTAATTGTTATAGTTTAACTGTATACAGTTAATTTCACAAAATGAAACGTTAGCTTAAGATTTAGCTGTTGTTAAACTGACACAAAACTCTAGATACCACAGTAACAATATCTTACTATCTGAATAATGCTATTTTGGAATAAATAATCCATGATATTGATGAAAATTACCAAGTAAATGTTGTAAATAAGAATAATTAAATAAAAAAAAAAAAGGATTAGAAAGTAAGGCAAAGAACTGTTAAGATTATACTGAACGTCACCTTGAGGAGTTAAGAAATTAACTCCTAATAGCTAGAGATAACCCATGTGTTTTATAAGACTTAGGATCTTCTTTTTTTACAATTACAGCACGATATCTAAAGAAAGTAGAGATACTTTGCGAGCAAGGACTTTAATAGCTTGGACAAAAGAGGGGGGATGACTTAAAACAACTTGGGCGCTTTCTTATCGAAGTGGATTTCTCTACTTTTAAACATTTTCTTGCACGAACTTTTATTGGCTTAACTTTTGTAATAATACTTTTGCATCACGATACAAATTTTGTACATTTCCCATCCAGATTAATTAAGTGAAAATATTCTACTGATATTCTAATTCAGTAGAACAAGAGTACCGAATTATGTGCAAGAACATTTCAAGCACCAACTAACAGAAACAAAAGAATCAAACGTAATGCGTTCCGATGTTGAACAAAATTGTAATCAGTCCAGTTTAACTTACAAAATTATTTCCAAAAAAGCCAGCCGAAAAAAATAGTTAGCGAACTAGGAAACTAATCAGCGAAGAAGGTGTCTCACTAAATCTAAGAGTCTCGGAAGAGACAAACAGAAATATCAAGAAAACTTCAAGGCGAAGAAGAGAACTCCAACTAAGGCAGAAGTTCCTCCGATTTAAGAACATTAATCCAGTTTTATGAGACAGTTAAAGTTAAATAACCAGAAAAAAATAACTGAATAACTTAGCAAAATTAAGTAATAACATTGAATAATAAAAAATGAACTCACCACTCAAATACTCGAAAGAATAAGTCAGCAAACAGTACTTACCTGTAACAAAAAAGAAAATTTATTTATTAAAAAAAGTTAATTAGTAATATTGAATTGCATTTTAAATAAATAGGTTTTGCGTTATTTAGTGATGTATCGCTACAATTGTCTAACATCGACCAAGTCAGCTGTAGAGGTTCATAAGAAGGCGAAATCTAAGGGTAGCACGCCGAGATCTTCGGTACCCCACAGCGCGATACCAACTGATCTAATTATATCCCTCAATTTCAGTTCAGCGAAAAATCTTAGCAAGAAAATTGACTGAAGACAGAAAAAGTTATTACTATGTAGTTAACGTTTCATCCATCTGAAATTCTTCAATGTCTGTAATGTTGGAATTGAATTTAATACAAATACCATCTTTATTTTTGTATTAACTCAAAAAAGTATTAATTGAACTGTTATCACGATGCATCTATGCTTCTTTTTAGCCAGTAAGCCTAGTTTTATACTTTATTTCAAAGTGTTATTATAGCATATATTCCTAACTCCTTCAATTTCTTTAAATAAATTCCGTTTTAGTGTAGGTCTAACTTAGTAGCTGTACCAAAATGATATCAATCACACAGTCAAGTCCTAAAAGAACTTTAAATGAAACAAATAATACACAATAATAGATGAATAAGACAAAGGCAAAATTGAAACAAATAAAAAATGGAGAGAAATATAAGTTAAATAAAAACTAAAGTGTTTAACAAATATAGAACGAACGTTTATCGGAACATAGGCAAAAGAAAACTACAATGAACGAACAGTCTTGAGACTTAGTCTTACAGCAATTACATTTTCTATCAATTTAGCATTTTTACTAAAAAAAATATTGCTAGTTGCGCACAATTATTACACAGGTCTACAGTGATTTTGCTGTTTTGAGTTTTTGAGTCATTTTGAAGTAATATGCATGTCCTGATACCAAGTATGATACCCATTTACTTGTATCACATACCATTTTTTTTTTAGTCATAGTCTTAATTTTTTAGTCTTAGTAGCGTTATTGCATACTTCACACTATCTTTTATTATTAATATTGTAACGAAGTTGACCTGAGGAGCCTGGCAAGCCTTTATAGATGTAACCAAGAGGTTTTTAGGAAACACCAAAGATCCATACTACGCAAAATTAGTAGCCACAATGCTTGAGAAGTTCAGAATTCTTGGATGCAACATGAGTCTTAAGGTGCACTTTCTATTTTCGCATTTGGATGTATTTCCTGAGAATCTGAGGGCGGTGAGCGAGGAACAAGGCAAACGCTTCCATCAGGACATCCGGGAGATGGAACGACGGTACCAAGGACGATGGAGTATATCAATGATAGCGGATTACTGCTGGACGCTTCAAAGAGAAGACTCTGCAGCAGGTCATAAGAGAATTTCCAAGAAAAGATCACTGGAAGGCAAACGAAAACGTTATTATTGATTAAATAACATTCTAGTGAATCAACATTGCGCATTTCCAAGGAATACAACCAGCATTTTAATCAAAACTGTACCAACATTTGAAAAGAAATGTGTATTTTTTGCAATTAACGCTGAATTTTTCATTCTCGATTTGTGAAAAAATCTGATGTGATAGGAGAAAAGGGGGGTTATTTTGAAAATGGCTGCACTCAATTGTATATAATCACTTTTCAGAAGTAAAACAGCTCTCAAAAAGTTTCATTTTTTAGACCTGTGTTATCAATGAATGATGTTTAAAACTAAGATTATTATTAATAACCAAGGTCCTTAGTTTTTTTAAGGCGACTTGTATAATATTATTTAAATTCATAATCAAATTACTGGTCGAAAATTAGGCCGAGAATTGAACTGACCCATTAAAATGCTGTAAGACCTTTTACAACTTAAATAAGAGTTCAATTAAGCGCCCATCAATTGTAATAACTTGTAATCTGTATCAATTAAATTGTAAGAAAACAATGTCAACCATTAATCAACAATTAAATTGTGGTTATTTTTAGAGGAGTCTGAAAAATAAAATATTTTATTTAACTTGGGAGTTTTTTTTTTATTTTTTTTTAAGAGCATTAAAAAAGATTTATTACTTTTAAATAAAGTTTTCCAAAATTGTCTATTAAGTCTTCTTTAAACAGATGTCTTTAAAGATCTATAACAAGAATGTCTTCAAAAAGCACCTGAACGAGGGAAGCAATATATTTTCATTTCACTCAGACTTTGCTCAAAAGGCAGGTAGCGAACGAACACTCCTCTATTCATTCTCTCTTCGTCACCTGCTGGTCTCTCTCTATTTTCATACCTTCAGAGAAATATCTCACCTGTTCCTTAACTTTTCTTAAATAAATTATGTTTCAGTTGTAAAGGTGATCTTGTAATTTATTTAGTGTTTCTGTTTTTGTTTTTGACAAACAGCCATCTTGTTTAACAGGTAAGACTGAAATCTATCTTGAGGGTGTTTCGATTTAGACTCTGCTTATCAGATAGGTGTCATTCTAGTTGATTATTTACTGTTCACTAATTCACTGCTTAAGATTTTCTGCAGTAGTTGATAATTGATCGTCAAAAAATTAATGTACTTCAGAAGAATTCGAACAAGAAATTTAAGTCTTTTTAGCCAACTTTCGGACTAAAACGTTCCATTGTTCTACAAAACTTAAAATGGACAATCCGAGACTGTATTCAGGCTTATTGTATACCAATAACAGTAGTCCATTCAATCACATTACTGGAGTAATACCTATTTTTTTTACAGACAGTCCGTGGAGTCGTGGACGAAAGCAGATGGCTAACAACACTTCACTAGAAATTCCTTTTATTTTCTAATAAATAAAAATTTTAAGGCTTTAGACTGGGAATCGAACCCAGTACCATGGAAACCTTCTAAAGCTTTGCAGGTATAGCCTTCTAACCACTCGGCTACCTTGGCGTCTCTTGACTGACTTATTTAAAAATAACGATATGATTGAAATCAATATATTGAAGCAAACATTAATTAGAAACAAGTGAAGCAGACTATGTCTGAACGGTTATCCTAACCATAACATCAAGAACTTTGGTACTGTCAAGGGACTTCAGCAACTTAGTGGTGTTTAACAAAAGGGCCTACTCTAGAGAAAGGTTGCAACATGAATTTAGGTTCACTACTATAATATTTTGTCAATAAAATAACAACTCATATAAATCTTCTAATTACAATGTAATAAATACAGATAAAACTATTTGAATTATTTATTCCTGTAAGCAGTAGTTTTTTTTAAATTACAAATGGATGGACTAGTAAAACAGTGGTAGTGGCACATGGCCTTCTGTATCGGGATTTGCTCCATTTACCAGGTGATTATAGTTTTAGTCTTATATGTGCAGACTTGTTTAAAGAACATAACTTGCAGACTAAGTAAGCGAGAGGACTTGATCAAGTCCTGGTGCGACAATTATACCATTATTGGAGAGTTGCTCTTTACATTACCGGATTTGTCTACTAATTACTCTGTAACACCGTCTTCTTACAGACTTTTTGAAATGTTCACTACAATTAGATACTCTACAAACGGATAATACTTATTATTTCACTAAATACTTTTTTTAATTGTTTTGTTTAAAGAGAACAGATGGATATTTTTATTAAATATTATTAGTTGTTTTAGATTAATTTAATGGCTGATGATACTTGATTTTCAATATGAAGATGTAAAACTCAATATGGGTGTTTGTAACTTGCTCGGCTGAGATATGATAGTCAGAGTATTTAAATATGACATCAATTAAATATATCCCCAAATTATCTGCGATTTTGATCGATTCTGCAATCGAAACTGCAAATATAAAGCGGCTGATTCAGTTTTAAACGAGAAAAGCAGGACAGACCGAACCTGCCAACTTGATAAACGTATTTTTGCGTTGAAACATTTTATAAGCTCTAGATAATAAAAGAGGAAATCACTTAGTTGTGTTTTTAATTATAATAACTAAACTGAATAATAAATTTGAAAATTATATCGATCATTATTTTCATATTTTAAGCTTATCCTAATTTCAAAAGTTCAAATTTTCTAACAAAAGTGAGAGATACTTTATAAGACAACGTTTGAAAAGATAGTCATATACGAAATCATTTATTAAAATGAATTCTCAAACTCCAGTAAAATATTTTTTAGCTGAGTTTAAAGTCATTTACCATATTGTGGGAATACAGTAACGTTATTTAATTTAATTAAATGTAATAAAAATAAATTTCTGAGCAAACTGACTAGTCAAACACTCGCTAGTCAAAGTCAAACTTAATCAGTATAAATCAAATGAAATAATAAATTGTCTGGAAGTAAATTAAACTCAATCTAAGATAATAACAGTGTCAATGTAAATAACTTTATTAAAGTCATACTTCCCAAGCTAGATCATTAAAACAACTAGCCATTCATAAAAAATAAAAATAAAAAAAAGTTACAGTCATGACTAAGATTCATTCATTAACTATTTAACTGATATTAATGAATAACATTTGCCGTTCACTCTTTTCAGTTAACGTCTGCAAACACATATGTTCATGTGATTTATAACATTCTATCTCTTCAAAATCCAGTTGCTGGCCCTTAGGTCTTTTTCTTCCTAGGAGCTTCTTATAGCTCACTGTCAGGTGATGTACAGTGTTGCCAGTTACTAGAGAACACTGTCCGGAGGCCGACAGTGCGCTGAAAGAAGCAAATAATCTCAGATGTTGACGAGCCTAAATAATAATAATAATAATAATAAAAATAATAATAATAATAATAAAAAGCTTTGAAAATGGAAAATAACCAATTAAATAGCTTATTTTTAAACTGTTTTTGGTATCTAATCACCTTCCACAGCTACTTTTATGCTGTTTGCAAACTAATCTATACAGATTAAAATTGGTCTCAGCAACAATGCCCTCACTAAACGATCATTGGACAAGACGTGAAAAGACAAGACAAGAAAAGGTTGTATTTAGGCGCTAAGATAGCTGAGTGGTTATAGGCTAGACCCGCAATGCTAAGATGTATTGTTGGTTTAGTAGATTCGATTCCCCTGGTCTAGGTCTTAGATTTTATTTATTGGTTAATATGAGAAATTTACAGTAAAGTATGTTTGGTGGTTATAGGCTAGACCCGCAGTGCTAAGATGTATTGTTGGTTTAGTAGGTTCAATTCCCCTGGTCTAGGACTTAGATTTTATTTATTGGTAATATGAGAAAACAGTAAAAAGTATGTTAGGTGGTTATAGGCTAGTCCTGCAAAGCTAAGATGTATTGTTGGTTTAGTGGGTTCGATTCCCCTGGTCTAGGTCTTAGATTTTATTTATCGGTAATATGAGAAAACAGTAAAAAGTATGTTAGGTGGTTTTAGGCTAGACCCGCAATGCTAAGATGTATTGTTGGTTTAGTAGATTCAATTCCCCTGGTCTAGGTCTTAGATTTTATTTATTGGTTAATATGAGAAATTTACAGTAAAGTATGTTTGTTAGTCGCCTCCGTCCACGACACCTAATTAGGTAGATGGAAGTAAAGTCTGCCTGAAAAATATAGGCACATTACTTTACCTTCTTTTTAATCTAATCTATATCATCAAATTTAAAAAAAGTACCAGTTGACTTGCAGAGTTTGTAAGACCACAAGCTGTTACAAGTAAAATTATGAACAAAAATATCCCTCCTTTAATAATAAAAGAACGAGAATTTCAAAAACAGTTCAGATAAATGTTGGAGCAAATTCTGCAGCCAACTGTGGGTTCTCCATCAAAGTACCAGTTTGTGCTTGATTTCCATAAACTCTACAAACCAAGCATTTGTGACCAATCTAAACCTGTCATTTTCTTTCATAACTTTCAAATGGTAAAAAAGAAAAAGAAAGACAAGAAATAGATGAAAGAAAAATGAAGGTTACAAAAAAAAAAAGGCGAACATTGGAAGAAATGCTGTCCCACCTGTTCTAGAAAGCCTAGATAAGAGGAATGCAATGTGCTGCATCAAGAGAGGGGATGGGTGGAGATATAACAGTCACGGGCGAGTTTATTATAGAAGTCTACACCACATTTCTCAACGCAGTTTCTCTGTATTGGTGAGTGAGAGACTACTGCTGAGGGGCAGTTCTACTAGATTCACTACACGGAGTAGAGAGTGCTCGCCACGGACAGGATTACCAACAAAAACACAGTTGTTGTGGCTGTTGTTCACAATAAGGGTCACGATCGTAAGAGATTCGTTACGGAGAATCGCTTCATCTTTCACTCAGTATTGCTTTCTCGCTTCACCAATGTTTTCATCTGAATAGCACTCTCTTGCTTGCTTGGCCACCACCCTGTCTCTATCCAAATCGAACAGTATCCATCCGACAGTAGATCCGTCTGGAAGAACAAGAAGTTAGTGGCTTACAATCTGAATACCTAATATCCACTCCTATCTATTGGAAATGCTATTGTTATATGCATGAGGACCGACTTTACCAACTATCTAATCTACTTTCAAATGGAATATTGACTAAGCATTTTTCTCTCTCTCAATATTCTAATCAATTCGACAAAAGAATCAATAATTTTCCACAGCCAATAGCAGGAAAAAGCATCAGAAATAGAAACCTGAGGTCACTGTCTTCAGGAGCTTTTACTATTAGTGCACTGCCAGCTACCCGGACAGAGTTCTCAAAGAAATCTAAGAGCCAGCAGCTGGATTCGAAACAGTCCAACTCCTTTGTAATGTGAGAGTTCTCAGCTAAATATTTGGCTTTTCTCTTTTAGTAACTTGATGTAAAACTCGTTGAACTTGGTTCCTGCTACTTATAAAGAGGCGACACAGTGATGGGGTTCACCCATCTCAATAATTTCTGTATTTATTGACTCTACATAGGGAATATTAGGCCCGTCTCTAGGAGTTACGTCCCAAAATAGAAGTGAGAGATAGATTGATTAAGGCAGGGCGGCCTTATAGGCCTACGCCACCGGGAACCCTAAAGCCTTGGTTTTTTACTCTCCGAGAAGTAACATCCTTAGCCAGACAAGCGCTTCGCACTGACACAACTGTATCTCTTCCTGACAGACCCTGTAATGGCTATCTGTCAGCCAGGCCCATGCGATGCATGTGTTTTCGGGGCCTACATTTATCCGGATAGCGGCATGGCCTTAACAGTTTAAATCTGCAGGTCAGGCTTGGCGAATAGCCCCTAATGAACTCCTTCACCTGTCTCTGCCCACTAGTGGCCAACTACCACTTCTGAGGTTTGATGGCCGCACTCTTAAGGCACTTTGAAACCCCTAAATAGGGCTCCGGGACTCCATAAATCTCCCGCAGCGATCTCACGGGCCAACAAATCCTGCTGCTGAGATCAAATGAATTGATTTCTTAGACTAGATTTCCAAGAAATTGTCAACTATGATAGACAAACGTGAGATTAACGCTGATATCTCATGCACTTTTGTTCTATTATCCCGCATGTTGAATGGCATTAACTATACTTTACAATTACTGAATCTATTTTGCAATCTCCAACGGAAAACTGAAGTAATAAACAAAGTCATTTCTCTGTAGTGAATATTAAACATGAAGCAAATAAGCAAACCAATCTCAGTTTGTTTAAACAGTTAAAAACAAAACAAAACAAAACAAAAAATGCAACATAATAAAATCAACAAAAACCAACTACACTTATATAAATAGGCGCGCAAAATAAAATTAAACAGGAATGAACAGGCTCAAATAGAAAGGGAAGAGCTGTTCTGTTTTCATCGTCTATTACACTAACTAGCTGTAATCTGTGCTGGTTCTATTCGCTGGCAACTAAACGTGCACATTATGACTGACAGCCACTTCATTCTTGTATAAATTATTTAACTAATAAAAGAAAAGAAAAAAAACATTCTATTCTAGTTATTTATTTCATTTAGTACTACAAGCAAATAGCTCGCAAACCATTCTGACAAAAACTGGCTGGTTCAAAACAAGCAAGTTCAACGTCCCTGAAGCCAGTCGTAGAATTCGACTGTACAATCGATCACTTTAATTATATAGTTATTTACAATAGATCGATCAAACTGATTCAATCATTTTATAGATTTTTTTACTAATTGTACGAAAAAGTATTTCGTTCGGTTTTGCCGTCCCCCCTCACTGAAATCGAAAAAGTTGTTTTTTAAAGTACTCTGTGTGCAATATAACTAAAAAATTAAAATAAATTAACATCAGTGCCACCATGATAATAAGCTTTTAAAGAACAAACTAACCGCAAGTCCCTACTGTTTTTTATGCATTGATTTTCTTCGGAGTTTTTTGGAATTTTCTCGAACAAAAAGAACAAGAATCCAATAATTTAAGTTCATTTTTGAGTTCATGTTGCTCACTCACATCCTATACAAACTAAATAATTAGTAAAAAAAAATTAATTTTACGAAGTCAATGGTACACTGCTTTGAGTTTGTCTAGTCTGTAAGTAAAGTATCAACTGTAACTTAGCATCAAGTTAAAAATATTTCGTTTAAGTATTGACAGTATGGTTTAAGTCAAAATTGGCGAACCAGAAATAGAACTTTACTGTATCTCATCCTAATAATTATCTCGGTGAATCATCGTACTTACGCGCACAAAGTTCCTGCAAAGTAAGTTAAACTTCTGTCAGAACTAAGTATCAAGTTAGTGCTTGCTAAGTTTTTAACATAAAGCTGTCTTTAACTAACTAAAAGTTATATTGTAGTTTTTGAAAGTCTTTATAGTTAGTTTCATAGATGCTGGGGATATTTATGGAAGTTTAGGAGTAAGAATGTGTGTGAAGATATATATATATATATATATCTATTGACGGAGTTGCAGAAGTAAAAAGGTTGTAGAATGTGGAGATGTAATTAGGAGAGCTCTTGGACGATCAGCGGGAACACACGTTGTAAGTTTTAGTGGGAAAGAAGTGGCTCGAAGAGCTTGGCGAAGAGTAATGCAGCTCTAAAACTCCGCTAAACTTTTTTATGACTCTATTTTCACTGTGAGCCTGCAGTGCTCGTCTCGACTCCTCGTTTGGTCATTCTATCTCCATTCTCTTAACTGCGCTCTCTCACATCAACCAAGAGATCCCCCTTTTGTCTTCCATATACAGAACAATGGAGCAAAAAAAAAAGAACCGCTGGCTGGTTTTTTGCACCCGGATTCCGTCCAGCCTATGTCTCTAAGTAAGTCCTGACTGTGTATATAGTTTTGTTAAGAGGGGAGCCTCTTCTCTTCGTTGATGATTCTCTCTCTGTTTCAAGTCTTTCTTATATCCAGTTCGGGCTAATTGTACTGCTGCCACAATTACTTGTTCGTTTCTTCAAACTTTGTAAATTGTAATTAAGCCACGAACATTTATTTCTCCCTTCCGTTTTTTGTTTTTTTTGACAATCTTCCAAATCAAGTAAAAGTCAATTTTTATTTTACTTTTTTTTTTAAATAAGTTACAACTTTGGCGGTACCTCAACTTTACCTCCTTACCACATCATCGCCATTTTCTACAACTGTTTTACATTTCAAATACAAACAACCGAGAACAATTGTTTGTTCCCAGTTTCGTAAAAACTGTTCCTCTCTTCTTTTGTCGCTCCCTCTTGTGGCCAAAAATGTTTTATTCCATCGTGGAAATGTGGTCAAAGAGGTTCCAAACATGTCTCAATCTGCTGTGTAACAGATGTGACTCGGTGTTCACTTTTTACTAATCTCTATCTTCTTGAACACCGTTATTGTGAAACGATCTTGTTTATAATTCCTTGTTCTTGTTCTTTCCCCCTCCATGTCATCCTCATCCTCTAAGAAGACGGCGGCACTTTTGTTCCCAAAGATCTGCTCTGATATTTCTTCGTTGTAGCTTCTTACTTCTTCCTTGTCCTCTTCCAGTCTTTAGAATTCTTTTTCTTTCAACTTGGTTGTGGCATTTTTTTAAAAAAAATTAATTGATAGCGGCCTGCCACCAACCAAATCCCGCCTCCTTGATTGCTCTGTCAAGATAGCTAAACGGACTATAATTTTCTACCAAACAAAGACACTGGTTCAAAAAAAAAAAGAAAAACATTCTGCTGTATGATACGCTGAAGATTTCACAAAAAAAAACTCTCTTGGGGCAAAATCTCTCTTTCTCACCAATCTGATTGTTAAATTCTTTACTAATTGACAGAATTTTAACTATAGTCAGGGGAAAAGGTTAATTGGCATGATCAAAATCAAATTGCTTCATCCCCTTCCATTGCGCAATAACCTTCCTGTCCCTACTGATCATGCACAAAGTTTAGGTTTAGGAATATGCCCATCACACAAAGTCCATGTCCGTAGTAACAAGGTGAATCTCCTCTCACCAACTTCTCTACCATGGAGGAACGTTTTATGATGGTGATTTAGTTTTACTGTCTTTCTCTTCTCGCTCTTTCAAAATTCCAATTCACTAGCAAAGGAACCAAAATACTAAACTTTTCAAAGAAGAAGCAGTTTATTTTATTCCTCACAACAGATCTTACTAAAAACAGATCCCACAGTAGCTAGGATATCCCATAAATATAATAGACCAAATAGTCTAATATTCTGCGCCAAATTCTAAAGTATAATTTAATTTGAATTTATTTCTGTTGCTCCCCAAAACTCCACTAAATTTTGTTTTTCGTTTCGGAAAATTGTGTGGAATAAAAATGATTATTTAGTTATAATCCAAAGTTTAATGTAAATTATTTTGGAAGAAAAAGTAAAGTAATTGCCTATTTTTTCAGGTCGGCTTTACGTCCAATTAGGTGCCGTAGACGGAGGCGACTATCGAACATATTTTACTGTAAATTTCCCATATTAACCATTAAATAAAATACAGGGAAGGGATTAGCTATGAGGTTAGCATACTGGACTCCCACGCGGAGGTCCCGGGTTCGAATCCAGCAGCTGACCCTTAGATTTTCTCTTCCTAGGAGCTTCTTACAGCTCACTGCCCGGTGATGGACAGTGTTGTCTGTAACGAGAGAACACTGTCCGGAGGCCGGCAGTGCACTGGAAAAAGCTCCGGGCGCTAATGACCTCAGCTGTTGATGCGCCAAAAAAAAAAAAAAAAAAAAAAAAAAAAATACAAGACCTTGACCGGGGGAATCGAACCTACTAAACCAACAATACATCCAAGCTTTGCGGGTCTAGCCTATAATCGTTCGGCTATCGTCCTGCCTTATTTTGGAATCGTATGTATACGATATGTATCTTAAAAATGTATTCTATCATTAAACATATAAAATAAATAAATATATAGAAAATAAATTAATTTCAGAGTCAATATTTATGTTTGACTACATAACTGTTTACTTCTCAGATTTCAAACAACATAATTAATTATTAAAAAAATAAAATTAAAATTAAGACATACCTAAATATCATTTATAAAAATATAATAATAATAATGACAGTCGTATAAAAAATAAATATGTACCAATTTAATTTAAATATAATAAACAAATGAGAGACACGCCTGATGATTTCCGTGTATAAATATCATGATGATGATGATGATTTAAAAAAAAAAAAAAAAAAAATTAAAAATAGGACTGAAGTGGTCGTATGGTCGATCGGGCAAGATTAATTGACTGCGAATGGTCCTCTTTCAACGTGGCGACAACTCGTTCCAAATTATATATGCACGGGTTATTTATTTATTTATTTTTATTGCATATTTATGTGTTATATTAAATTATCTATGAAAATTATTTATAAATTATGTTATTAATTATATTTAATGGAGAAAAAAAAAAGAATACAGTTATTTTAAGGTTCGATTTCAAAATATTTATTCATATAGATTATTTATTTTCAATTTCAATTAACAAAATGGTTAGTTATTTATCTTTGGACAGGGTGTTAGACTTCATTTTGAATTCAAGGAGAAATTTTTGGAATCACCGACTTCGAAGGATTGTACTATTAATCAGAAAAAAGGATAATCTGATCTTGGTGGCGGTAGTCAGACTGTAGTAACAATTATATACCTTAAGTTCTTCAATATTTTGGTGGGTCTATTTCATCTGGAGTCTTATTAGACGTTCTCTCTCTCATGACGCCTTCGCGATTTAAAATTAGCAAAGACCCTCTAGACAAGCTAAATGAGTTCAATGCTAAATGGGTGCTTTGAATAGGTCTAGACTTGCGAAGAACGACGTAAAAATAAGCAATAATCCAGACTGTTCGTAACAGACGGTGCGACGATAAAGTTAATGAATTACATAGTCACAAATAGTTACAAAATACATAAATAATGAACACGTAAATGGGGGCGGCCATGGATTTTACTCGCTTCTCTCTTTCAATACAATGTCGAAGATTAATACAACCAAGCTATTCTGTTTAACAAGCAAAAGCTATTTGTTGTTATTATTATTAGACGCGTTGAAAACACAAGAGTCCATAAAATCTCTTCAGTCACCAACACTCACACCACTATCTGTGTAATTACGCTAATTTTCTCACTTAGTGTTTGTGTTCAGGCGCGCATAGAAACCAAGTTTTGTACCAAAAAGAAAAATGGCATTACACTGGCCTAGATAATTACACACTGGCAATAGACAGATAATTGTAGCAGTAAAACGTTTTAATGCAACTAATACACGTAACCAATGCCAGCAAGATCTGCTTCGTTATCTTCTTACCGCGCCCCCCTCCAACCTGTTTTTTATTATGATTACATATTTTATATTATGTTGGATAAACTGTATTATAATTATTCCAACTACATATAAATGATTTGTCTAGAATTTATATTCTACATATATTCTGTTCTGTTAGACTATTCTGTATGTTTCTTTAGAGCTAGAGCATCTACAGTTTTATAGCTAATCCACTACAAGTTGTTAAAATTGTACTTCTTTAGTACAAAAGAATGCCGCCTAGCCTAGGCTACTGTCTAGAAAGGATGGACTTTTTGCCTTTACGTCAGAAGAAGACTGAGAATTTTACTATTATAGAGTAAGGCTTCTCAGTCGATCTCACGATTTTGTATAGATAAAGCATTTTTAGAAGTCTCGAAGCAGTGCCTCTTAAGAAGTTTACCCCACGCAAGTAAGGCCCTCTCTAAAACTATTATTACTAATATTACTATAACACTTAGTCCGATTTCGATAAAATTTAGCCAAGAAATGATTAAAACTTCGTGACAATAGTTAATGAGATATGTCCATATGGATCTATTATGTCCATAATGGATTAATAGATCAAGACAGGCGGCCCTTGTTCGTTTGACCAGTTAACATCATCGTATGTAGATTATATTTCTTAAACAATATTCAGTCTCTCTCTTACTCTACCACCCTTCTCCTTGAGTTGGGCCAACGGAGTGCGCAGCAGAGGCAACCTGGAGAAGAAAAAGAAGAAGCTCTGGATAGGGAGGTAGCGGCCAATTGACGAGGGTAGATATCAAGTGGAGTCTTCTGCTGGTTTGCCTCCAGCCAGCCAACAGCTGGCCATCACAGTGACCTAAACCACTTTTCGACAGCGTTCAGAACTATCTACTCATACCATCTTACACACTTCACTTATCTTTCTTAAAAAAATAGGGAGGAAAAATGTCTGTCAAAAAGGTTAAATTTTGGAGGATTTCAAAGTCCTTCAAATTTCAAACCTTTATATCTCTCTTAAAATTATTCAGATTTTAATGAATTCTGTACCAAATTATAGAAAAAAGTTAGCTCTATAACTGGTATAAATTGAAATGTTTTATTGCTAATAGCTAATGTGATATGGAAGGTTAAATTTTGGAGAATTTCAAATCCGTACAAATTTCAAATCTTTATATTTCTCTCCGTATTGTTCAGAATTCGATGAATTCTTCACTGAATGTAGAGAAAGGTTAGCTCTATAACTGGTATAAATTGAAATGTTTTATGGCTAATAGCTAATGTGATATGGAAGGTTATATTTTGGAGGATTTTAAATCTGTTCCAATTTCAAACCTGAAATTGTAGATAAAAGCTACAATAGCCATAATAGTGTTGTTTTCTTCTATCAACAAATAAATTGCTCCGGTTTAGGCTTAAGGCTTAATAAAACTTGTAACTGTGCTACAGGAAACCACAAGCCAGGAATTCAACTAAACCTCTTCCTAATTTGTTTTTGACAAAATTTTGTTTTCACACTTCTAGCATAAAACGATAAACTCAAAAATTATTTTACTTAGAATAGAAAAACATAAAAAAACCTACTTATGGGGAATAAACTAGAAAAACCTGGATATGCAGTCAGTACTAATGCATGTACAGTGTATCAGCAATAGAGACATTGGAGTTTCTGCCATAAATAACTACTGTAATTGATATGATGAAGTCTTGCTAAGTATATAGAGTTCTTAGCTTTCGCTAAACGTTAATTCCACAAAAACCGCAAACTCGTGGATTTTTAATATTATTAACATATTAAAAGTAGTGGTCAGTTTTATAATATTATTTTATGTGACCGCAATTTAATCTTTCTGTTTTATTGGTCGTAAATTATTTAGATTATTACTTTTCTTTTTTGCGTTCCAGCTTTACGTGAAATCCATAGAGTACAAAGTTCAACAGCTATAAACTCTGGTGACCTAATATAAAATACAGTTCTGTTTATTTATGTAATGACTACGTAAATATGAACCAAATTTTCAAACCATTATCTGAAATATTTAGAAGATTTATGGTTGTGTTAACAATTTCAAAACTAAATTTATTACTGTATAAAGAGTGACGATTAAAAGAAGAATTTATGAGTGTATGGGATTAAGATTAAAAAATATTTTATGAGACTGCGCTAAAAACAATTTAAATTAATTCAGAAGAGAATTCGATTGCGAAAATTCAATGAAACTCCTAAATACTTCATCCAGCAAGAAGGAATAAATATGACGTATTTATTTTTGATAATAATTTCTTTTAGGATGTCCTCAGCATTTATTGTAGAATCAGGGAGAGGAATGTGGAACGTAGCAGACTATATGTCTGGAGCATATAGTCTGAAGAGGCACATAGTCAGAAGGTGAGGTAACGAGGGGTGACAGAATGATTTAGATGGACCACTTAGTCAATCTGAGGCTCTCACAATCATGGCAAACATCAGCCTCATCATCAGTGTATAACATCATCTCCACTATATCATACCTGAATATGAATATTGCTATAATAATAGTGAGCCAGGTCCAGGCCATGAAACTGAGACTGCTTTCTTCTCTCTCTTTAAATGACTAATCCACCCATTCTGTCAACTTTTTGGGCAACCATCATCAGCATATGAATGGTCTACTTTTTTTACCTCCCAAAACCTTTGTATCTAAGTTATGGGCAGGGACCAACGCCTCTCTGGTTGTGATGTGGATGGTATGGATGGAGAGCAGGTGTTGTGGGACAGCATCCTGAGATGCTTATCAACGACAAGGTAGACAGAGAGTCAGCCAGTTTATCCGTAACTTAACAAGAAGATGCGTTTGCTGGTTCGCCCATTTAACAACATCCTGCTGATTCTGTCTTCACTAATTGACGGGGCGCACACCACCTCCCCCTTTACCCTAAACTTTCACAACTTTGCTCTCACCCACCCTAAGATAACACCTCTATCAAGTTCTAAATTTATTAACAGCAATAAATTAACTTATCTTTAGCCCAGTGAAGTGGCCATTTTTATCGTGAGAAAAAATCAGTCGACTTCACACTGTGCAATTGCAGCGAAAAATGAAGGGGGGATATCATTTCCCACTAATTGATTCCTGAAGACATCGATTTTTTTATTTTTCTGAATGACAGACTCGATGACTACACGAACACTCAGAGAATTAAATTTAAAAATTCTGGAATAGACACCTCACAAGACTAATCTAAAGGAAATAATTCAACATTTTGTCCCCCAAACTTCGAACATTTGAAAAATAGGAAATTCCTACCAACAGTTTTTAACATTATTAGGCGCCACGGTGGCCAAGCGGTTAGAGGCGAGACCTGTAAAGCTAATATGTATTGTGGTACTGGGTTCGATTCCCGGTCTCAGGTCTTGGATTTTATTTAATGGTTAATAAAAGAAATTCCTCCAGGGTGAATGTAGAAAGCGTGTATGTATTAGTAAGAATATTTATTGGCATGATTGTACTTGCTGGTATAAATGTATTTATTATTATGAATGTATTTTTTAGTATGAATGTATCTTCTGGTATGAATGTATTTATTTAGTTAGTGCTTATTCTGTCGAGTTTAGGTAAAATGATTACTTAAGCAATCTCCAGCTATTAGCTAGAGAATGGCGCGAAATGTTAGGCTGACTTCTCCCCGTCGTCGAATGCGATGGTGAAGAGAGTAAGTCAAGACCATAATACCATACCTCCTTAGCTCCCTCCGCCTTTGATCATTCAAAGGCGTTGTTTCGGATGCTGGGTGCTTTGGGCAAGCGCCATTCTAGTTCGAATGGAAAGGAAAGAGTGTGAGGCGCTAATAACCCAGCAGTTGATGCGCCGGAAAAAAAAAATAAAATAAAGAAATTTAATTGTTGTTCATTAGTTTTGGTGACTGATTCATAGTTTCAATGGGATTGAAAAAATAACTGCCATTTCAGTCTATAAAAATTTATTTTGCCAAGCTTTCGACCTAGGGACTAACAGTCCATGAACAGACTAGACAGAAGACACACCAACCCTGAAATGTAATAGTATTACTTTCTAAACTAGCCCTGAAGATGACCTAGTCCCTAGGTCGAAAGCTCGGCAAAATAAATTTCTCTAGACTGAAATGGCAGTTATTTTTTCAATCCCACTGAAACTATGAATCAGTCACCAAAAAGAATGAACAACAATTACAAGACGAAAGCCAAACGAAACAACATTGAGTCCATGAACAGACAAGACAGAAGACACACCAACCCTGAAATGTAATAGTATTACTTTCTAAACTAGCCCTGAAGATGACCTAGTCCCTAGGTCGAAAGCTCGGCAAAATAAATTTTTCTAGACTGAAATGGCAGTTATTTTTTCAATCCCATTGAAAGAAATTTAAAGTATGTTTGCTAGTCGCCTCCGTCCACGACACCTAATTGGTAGTTGGACGTTAAGCCCCGCCTGAAAAAATAGGCAATTACTTTACTTTTAGCATTATTCCGTACATTAAACTGAAACTAAGGAAGCTTACCTCAAACCCTCTCTCACAAATAGGCCTCAAAACTAATTGTTATAGGAAGATGATTTATGTAAAAGCAATATGTTCGCGACGTATACACCAAGTTTCTTTGATTTTACCATGTTTATTGTATCCCTAACCGATTTAAGAGTTTAATCCATCAGCAGTAGATTAATAAGTTTTATGTAAAGATTTCGACTTCACTTATGTGTAGCACTAGGTGTATACTTGCTGACTCAGTGCATTGAGTGCGTGGCGAAAACATAAGTGAAATTAAACTATCTACAAAACAAAATGATTAATCTACATACCTCTGATGGTACATGAAAATCTGAAACCAGTTAGGGATACAATAAATACCCAGACTAAATCAGCTATATAATCTAGCACTGCAGATCTAACCACATTTTCAGCAATTTTTATATTTCAGTAATATGCCCATAAAGTTTAAATTATAAAGTTTACAAAATAGAATTAAAAAATCTGTACGAGTAGTAAAATTTTTCTTAAGTTTGCATAAATTTACAGTTGCTGAACTTCTAAAATTAAATAGTTTATTTCAGCTTCAACTACGATATATTATGTTTGCTAACATAAGGAACCTTCTTTCTTTTTGCAGAATACATAACACAAAGTAAAAATAGGTATTCAAAAAAAAGTAGAATAATTGAATTCCTCGCATGAATGTGTGGAATAGCCCTTCTTAAAGTGTTTCTACTAGTTCTTTTCGAGAAAAGAGATTTCATTTCCTACTGTGGGATATCTACCTGCTGAGAGCATTGTTTACTAGCCTGAGGAACAAGAAGGACTCGCCAGGGTCCTTATTTTTCTCTCCGCTTCCATCCACCCAGGATTTCTTTATTTACTGCGGTCCATATGTCCATAATGGATTAATAGTTCAAGACAGGCGGCCCTTGCTCGTTTGACCAGTTAACATCATCGTATGTAGATTATATTTCTTAAACTATATTCGGTCTCTCTCTTACTCTACCACCCTTCTTCTTGTGTTGGGGCAACGGAGTGCGCAGCAAAGGCAATCTGAAGAGGAAGAAGAAGAAGCTCTGGATAGGGAGGTAGCGGCCAATTGACGAGGGTAGATATCAAGTGGAGTCTTCTGCTGGTTTGCCTCCAGCCAGCCAACAGCTGGCCATCACAGTGGCCTAAACCACTTTTCGACAGCATTCAGAACTATCTACTCATACCATCTTACACACTTCATTTATCTTTCTAAAAGAATAGGGAGAAAAAACGTCTGTGCCGTTAAAATAAATAGTAAATATTAGTCCTACATTGCTTTCACTCTAAATGAGAGGAAAATTGCAATCGTATTTTCAAAGAAAATTCAAGTATTAGGCTACCCTAAACTCGAACGAAACTTTTTTTAAGTTGTCATACAGAAAATCGGAGTAAATAAATGCCTAACTGCTGGAGAATTCAGTCCAGTACATCACAATTCAGCAATTTATCTGGAATTCTAAACTGATTTCGAATATCTGGAGTCAAGAACCTTTGAAATAATTTTTTGTTTATTGAGCCTGTGAGGCCTTTTACAAAAAAAACCATACTACGTCACACATTCCTTTGAAGGCAAAACGGGGCAATTTAGTCTCTAGCCATTCATAGAAAAAACTAAATACAGTCGATTATCAACATAAATAGTTAATAACTAGTAATAATAGAATGGCGTCTTCATTATTTATTTTTACTATTTTTGTAAAAAAAAAATAAAAGTGGGAGAAATTATAGGTATCGATAGAATTGGAGTTTGGTGGTGTCGACTTAAATAGCAGGAAGTACTCCAACTCAAATTCCAAAATGAAAGGTTGACACCTCGTCATTATTTCAGTCCACTGCGGGGAGTCTGAGCTCCTCCTCTAGCCTGGCTCACGGTTGTCTCCGCAACTCAATCTCATATTATTAACCAGATATACTTATTTACGGTAATCTGTTTTCTTTCTTTTTTCTGTCTCCTGCGACTCCAAAAGTTTTGTTTTAAATAAATCTCTCTTTTAAATAAACTACAAGCTCTGTAATTACAGCCAATTATAGCAATTAATAGGCGTTTATTTTTCTTCATGAAATGTCACTTTAAAAAAAATCTTTATTATACCTTTTTGTGTTTGTAATTACATTAATAAAAAAAATGAATTACAATTTCTCTACAAGTAAGAGATTATTTTAGAATAAAATGTTGAAAGGAATGTTTATTATTGTCTACACAGGTCGTACCTACTTTAGGTCACGAATTTTAACGATGCATAATAACAGCTGTGATAAAATAACGAATAACCACTCGTCGTTATAACAACCTACGAGGGTCGTTTGAAAAGTCCGTGCAAAGTCAGAGAGATAGCACCACTGGCGCGTATCGAGGTTATGTTTAGTTAGTAGCATCTCTTGGAAGAACACACACCAAGTTTCAGCCAGATCGGTATATTTCTTTGTGTTTGGCATTCGTTTGAATCGAGGAAGTCGAGTGATTTTCAAAAAATGGACGAAAAAGAATTTCGTGTGTTGATTAAACACTACTTTATGAAAGGCAAAACGCCTCAGGAGACAAAAGAGAAACTTGATAAACATTATGGTGACTTTGCACCTTCGATTAGAACAGTTTATAAGTGGTTTCAAAATTTTCGGAGTGGCCATATGGGCACAAGTGACGCTGAACGTTCTGGACGCCCTGTTCAGGTTACTACTCCAGAAATCATTGATAAAATCCATGATATGGTGATGGATGACAGAAGAGTGAAGGTGCGTGAGATTGCTAGTGCTGTGGGCATCTCGAATGAACGGGTACATAATATTTTGCATCAACATTTGGACATGACAAAGCTATCCGCAAGATGGGTGCCGCGATTGCTCTCGCTTGACCAAAAACGAAATCGTGTAAGGACGGTTTGCAGCTGTTCCAGAAGAATCCGCAGGACTTAAAGCGTCGTTTCGTCACTGTGGATGAAACATGGATACATCACTACACTCCTGAGACCAAAGAACAATCTAAACAATGGGTTACCTAGGGGGAATCTGCGTCAAAAAAGGCGAAGACCGTTCCTTCGGCCGGAAAGATTATGGCGACTGTCTTTTGGGATTCGCAAGGAATAATCCTCATCGACTATCTGGAAAAGGGTAAAACTATTACAGATGCATATTATTCATCGTTATTGGACCGTTTGAAAACCGAGCTGCAAGAAAAACGCCCACGATTGGCCCACAAAAAAGTCCTTTTCCATTACGACAACGCACCAGCTCACACCTCAGCAGTTGTGGTCGCAAAATTAATGGAAATAGGGTTCCAACTCGTTTCACATCCCTCCTATTCTCCAGACTTGGCTCCCTCGGACTACTATTTGTTCCCCAATATGAAGAAATGGCTGGCGGGAAAAAGATTTTATTCATATGAGGAGGTGATTGCAGAAACGAATGGCTATTTTTCAGACTTGGACAAATCCTATTATTCGGAAGGGATCAACAAACTAGAGCAGCGTTGGACGAAGTGTATAAGCCTAAAAGGAGACTATGTTGGAAAATAAAAAAAGTTTACCCCAAAAAATTAAGTAGTTTTTTTTTTTGCACGAACTTTTCAAACGACCCTCGTATAGTGCTACATCCTACAAAGGGAAAAGAAAATTCATTACGTCTTGTCCTTTAGATGTTTTTCTACTTGTACGTATTTGCTCCGATATTCTGCCAAGAATCAACACAATTCCGGAAGGGACTATATCTCAATCTGTTTAGAGACTAGAACAGGGATGGCAAACCTTTTTGAGACGTGGGTCAAATTTTGTTCATTTTTTTTTTTTTTTAAGTACTAGCTCTTGGGTCACATCTTTAAAAACGGGACGAAACAAGTGCTATGGAAGTCTCTTTTTAACGAACATAACTGAACAAAACCTTACAAAAGTGTGTTTTATCTGAAGAAAAATCTATGATTACAGAAGGATTGCCTGATTTTAATTTCGGTTAAGCTATAAGGATGGCAGGAATATAGAGTACTGATCCATCCATTAGTTGTAAGTTTGTATGTAAATAGTTGTATATAGTAGAGGGATGAATGAGTGAAGCGAACGTATTTATAAGTAAGAATGGAGAGTGAGTGATATTCTAGTGATAACATAAGCACCTAGACGATGCTGGCTGTATGGCGAAAGCCAATGCCAAAAAAAATCTAAATATGGTTATTTGCTTTGGGTTGTCAGTTTTTTTAACAAACAAAATATGAGTAAAATTATACATTTTAAAATCAAGCATTTGTCGTCATTTGCGTTTTAAAACTGTAATAATCAAACTAAAGGTTATAGATAGCATTTAAATTGCTTTTGTGTCAATGCGTGATTGAAAACTATACAGATAGAATATAAATTATCCACACAATTAGAAAATCCTAGCAATTGTGGGTCAGTGAAAAAAGCTTGCGCGGGTCATAGGTTCGCCATCTCTGTACTAGAACATAAACCAACTGTACATCAGCAGAAAGGAAGCGATAACTTCTGTTGCCAAACAAAAGATTTGAGAATGCATTGCCACTGCCATCTGTCACTCGATTATTCAAATATTCATTGAATGGTAATAAACAATGATCTATTCTAACCAAGTTTTAAATAAAAATTAAGAACTTAATTGTACTAATTAATGTTTGAATTTGAATTACTAAAAACTCCTTTATAAGAAAAAAGTTAAAAAAAGAAATATTAATTGGACAATTTTCTTGTTAAGGAGCTTTGTATTTCTTCTTTTTATTATTTGTTTGTACGGATTCCCCTTTTATTAAAATCATTAATTTTAACTTTATCTTCAATTATAGAAATTATACGTTCAATAAACAATTATTACTATATTTGGAATGATCACTGTAATAAAAAAAAATGTTAACAGATGGGAATAAGGCATGTATACAGCCTTTATGTCTCTAAAAGTTAATTATTATTCTTTGTAAGAGCGTTGCGTGATCAGAATGACTCAAAAAAATGGACAAAAAACCAAAGATGGAAGGCTAAAACGTGGTCCTCGTTTGGACATCACATCGTCACTTCTAGTAGTTAATAAAATTTTTGGAGGATATCTTCCTTTTAATGATGATGTGACTTTTACGATTGGTTCTTTTTTTTAGGGTGGGGGGGGGGGGATTGGCGATTTTCTATGAAATAGCGAGGCGTCATAATTTATGTTCCAGGGGATATTTTTTCTCAATCATACGTCATTCGCCACTGACGTCATGTAGCTCACAGTATAGTCTGAAAAGATACCCTGTTCAGTCAATTTCTTATGATTTGCGGTGCCATAAATGTGTAACAGTAAATCTTTTTAATGAGACACGAATTCTAACCCAACTATCAAAAAAAACCTTCCTTCCATTCAGTTCCTTCTCTGTAGGATCCATAACGCATTGGATCAGGATGGGGGGCCAAAACGTGGCGCAAGCATAGTTAATAGATAAGTCTAAATTCCAAGCTGATCTTGCACTCAGTTCCAAAAACTAGGTGGATCCAAAGAGATCTTCACTAAAAGTAGACTCAATGGCAGATGTAGCACCATCATGATGCGACCACCTTTTTCATTCAGGAAGCCATTTTTTACTATTATAGGATTGGTGCTTTATTAAACTGACTGTAAATAAATTAATTTAACAGCTATGATCAAGATATTCCTTTCCCTCCTTTAAGCCAACCAGATTCTACCATTATCTCTATTTACCAACCCTTAACTATGAGCGTAAAAACGTTTATAACCAGTGTACCGAGTTTGGGGTACCCAAAAATAACCGGAATTGCGTTGCCGCGCATGGAGCTTATGTAGTACGCATTTCTGCCGCAGGACGTGTATAGCGCAATTCCTTGCCTGTTCAGTCCTGCCTGTGTTGTCTGCCTGGCTTGTTCTGTTCATCTGCAGTGATTGTTTTTACCAGCGCTGTTTTGTTCTTTTTTCGTTTTTTATGATGGCCAGTTTAAGTGAACAACGTGCAGCTCTGAAATTTTGTTTTCTACTCGGCAAAAATGCTGCTGAAAGTGTTTTAATGTTGAAAACAGCTTACAAAGATGACGCTATGGGAAAAACTCAAGTATACGAGTGGTTTACTCGGTTTAAAAATGGCGACATGTCGATTGATGACAAACCTCGGTCTGGACGTCCATCAAACGAAAATGTTGAAAAAATTCGAGAGCTGGTGTTCACAGACCGTCGACAGACAATTGATCAACTGTCAGAGAGTAGTGGGTTATCTTGGAGCTCGGTTCAGCGAATTTTAACGGAAGATTTGGGGATGAAAAGGGTTGCTGCCAAGTTTGTTCCTCGAGTTCTGACTGACAATCAAAAAGAACATCGAGTTGAAACATGTCGTGCTTTGAAACAACAGCTTGAAACTGATCCAGACTTTCTGTCAAAGGTCATTACTGGTGATGAGTCATGGTGCTATGGCTATGACCCAGAAACAAAGCAACAGTCGAGCCAATGGAAGACGTCATCTTCACCCCGACCAAAAAAATGTCGTCAAGTCAAGTCAAACATCAAAACAATGCTGATTTGCTTTTTTGATGCCAAAGGCGTAGTCCATTGAGAGTTTGTCCCCCCAGGTCAGACCGTCAATCAAACCTTGTATTTGGAAGTTTTGAAAAGATTGCGCAATAGTGTTCGGCAAAAAAGACCCGATTTGTGGCAAACAGGAGACTGGTTCTTCCACCACGACAATGCACCTGCACACACAGCCATCTCTGTTACACAGTTTTTGGCTAAAAATGGCATGGTTCCGCTGCCCCACGTACCTTACTCGCCTGACCTGGCCTGACCTCGTGCGACTTTTTCTTATTTCCACGCATGAAAAAGGGCATGAAAGGTCACCGATTTGACAACATTGAAGAGGTCAAGAAAAAAACGAAGAAGGAGCTGTCAGCCATTTCTAAAGATGACTACAAAAAATGTTTCGAACAGTGGAAGCACCGGTGGGACAAATGTATTAGTTGTAATGGAGAGTATTTTGAAGGGGATAAGGTTGTTCTGTAAAAAATTTGTAAATAAATAGCTTTTAAAAAATAATTCCGTTTTTTTTTGGGTACCCCCTCGTATATGACCTATCAGAACTCGTTTTTAAAAACAATTGGCCCATAATATGCAAAAGATTGGCCACCCCTGTACTAGATGACGCTAGAGTCACACTAAAGTTTATCAATGTACGCCTTAAAAAAGTAGAGAATCGAATTCATTCATTTATTTGGTTAATTATCATTATTGTGATTATTTGTGAATTAACTATTTAACTGCAAAAACTGCCAATATTATTATTATAACAGATTATGTATTTTTTATGGCATAATTTATGTCAAGTTTATGAGCTGATATGTCTGATGGAGATTCTGTGAGTAGTCTTCTACCCATTCAATGTTTTTTTTTTATTATTATTTTAAATCTTTTATTGGAATTTACTACTGCAACGATTGTTGTAACAAGCAAATATGGTACCTAATAAAAAATACGTGAAAATCACGAGTGGAGAAGGCACCCAGTGGTGTCACTCCAGTAACGTGCTCTCACGATAAGAGTAGATCACGAGAGGCCATCTTCTCTTCAATCTCCTTAGAGGATTACCTGGTAATGTGGAGGAAGATAGGTGGTTCTATGAGAGGGTTAGGATGAGCTGCTGTAGAGTGGAATGAAATTTGAGAAAACGAGTGTTAGCAAGATCTGTAATGAAAGGGATTTTGAGGCCATTATGGATAGTGAGGTTAGATCCATAGAACGGAGCGTTAAGAAGTTTTCGAAGTATTTTTGACTGTAATGTCTGGAGGCGTAGTGAGTTGGGAACGCTTAGTCGATTCCCATACAGAAGGAATCAGAGTCTTTTGTTTTAGTAGGTTAAGTTTTAATCGTTTGTCAAGTAGTTTAGCGAGAAGTTTTGTAGCGTTGGTTAGTTTCTTGTCTTTTCCAGTCTAGTATGGGGATTCCATGTCAACCGTTAGTCTAGGTACAGTGCAAGGTAGTGTACTTTGTCCACAGAGTTTGGTTCAAGATAACAGGAGGTAGGATTTTTCTGTCCGAGAGTAAATACTATAAACTTAGACTTCGTAACGTTAGTTTTGATTCGCCATTTGAAAAGCCAGTTCTGTAAATGGTTGATGTGCGTTTGTAGAGCTCGTGTAGCGATAAGAGGATCGGAATGAGGAGATAAGACAACAGGGTAGCATTAATTTAAATTGGTTTTAATTATTTGTGGATATTATGAGTGATATTATAGTATGTGAAGTATTTAATGGCATGAATGCATTTTATTAATCGGATAGCGAAATTCACAAAGTTACTTATTTACTGAAAATGAATTAGTTATTTAAAAATGACTAATAGCACAGATTAATTCAATTTTTATAATGTAAAAATCTTTAAATATTAAAAAATTGTTGCGAACAGTAAACTGTAATAAAGATAACCTTTTTGGCAGAACGGTACCATGGCAACGTAATGGCTTTATAAGAGCCATTTTTTTTTTTTTAAAGATCAATGACCTTGAGGGAGAAATTAAGTAGAGTGAGTTAGCCTAGAAGAAGAAGACGAAGAAGGCGATAAAGTAGGGATAACAGACTTACATACGTACACACCAAGAAGAAAACTTTTAAATAGCCTCGCCGTTTGAGGGGAGAGGCACCGGCGGAGGTGAGGTGGGACGAAAATTATATGGTTTTGATAGTTTGGACTTAGAAGATGCCCACTCTACTCTCATCTCTGAATATCTTTTAGTGATGGTGGTGTAGTGATGGCGAGATTTCTCTAACTTAGAGAGAAAAAATGAAATCTCAACTATCTTTATATTACAGGCTTTAAAAGTCAGTCAGCTAGCTGAAGGCACGCCACTCTATTAACTTTACCGTTTAATTTGGACTATTATATTAATTCTACTAAATTAACTTATTATCTTGTTGGTTTAAAAGAAAAAAAAAATTAAAATCTTTAAACTTTCTCTTATTATGGTGGGAGAATTATCATGTCGTATTTTCGAATACAGAATTTTCATTTTGTTTTAAGGCTAGATCTTTGAAATCTACTCAAACGCACACTCAGAAACCGAGAAAAAGGAAAAGACGAGAATTTTCTAATTTCCATTGAACCTTAAAATGATTCAAAACTAGAAAAATTCTCTCCCACTCTTTACTTCTAACGTGCGTTTGTATACGAGGTGTGGCTATTAAATAACGAAACTAATGCTGCTACAGAAGAATTATGCATGCGCCAAATTCTAACGACCGACAGCTGTGCAGCGTAAAGCATTCTCTTTCCATTGCAGCGTCTCACGTGTTTGTAGAGAAATCTGTCTGACCGGAACCGTCCGTTTGTGTAAGAGGTGTCAGTTTTGTTTTGCCGAAAACATGATACTACACATGGAGTAGAGCAACGAATTGTCGTGAAATTACACATGAAACTGGGTAAAAACGGCTACTGAAACTTATCTTTTATTAAAAATCATCAATACAACGCGCCGGCTCTCACTGCATTGTCTGTCAAGTCGTTTCTAGGCAAATACAACATCCCATTTTTAGGCATCCGCCTTATTCGTCTGACCTGGTCCCACGTGACTTTTTATCTGTTCCCCAAAGTCAAATTTGCAATAAAAGGGACAGGATTTCAGTCCGTTGAAGCTGTGAAAGAAAAAGCGGCACGCGTCATGCAGGAGCTGACAGAAAAAGACTTCCAGCACTGTTTCGAACAATGGTAAATTCGCATGGAGCGTTTTAGGGATAGGGGAGGGGTGTATATTGAAGGTGATAATAACTAAATATGTATAAATTTAAAATAAAATGTTTTACAGAAATAGTCTCGTTATTTAATAGCCACACCTCGTAGTTTTCAACGTTCTAAACTCAAACCAATAATAACTAACAAGTGCTAATTATATATTTAATTTAAGAATCTCTAAGGGAACCAAACAATAAGCTAGTAACTCCCTATATCTAAAGGAGTTTATTACATAAAGTCATTTTCTTCACATTATTAGGTTGGCAATGCTGGATAATATCTTTTGGACTTTATCCGGTCATAGCCATGCATGTTTATTGTATCTCTGACTGGTTTCATATTTTCATCCATTGTCAGAGGTAGACTAATCCAGATTAGTGAATGCTTTACGATACATTAACATCAGGACGCTACTTTTCTACGATTGCAGAAGTCATATGCTAAATTTACAACTTTAAGGGACTTAGCATGTTTGTTTTAGTTCATTTTCTAAATAGTTTTTCTTTTAGTTACCAATTTAGTTAAGCATTTGTCTAAATTAATTTAAAGTTTATTCCTTATTCGTTCTTTTCCAGTGGTATTTAAAACACTAAGTTTCTAGTTACTTTCATTTAATTGCATTTATTTCAGTTGTGTTTCTCTTTTGTATAATTATATATTGTAATTAGTCTGCATATTGCAGGTCTCATTCCTATGCTGTATGTATTACATTTATGTATGAAACAATAAATAAATAAAATATCAACAGTTAGAATAACTCAATCAAGTGTAGGGCGAGGTGGAAAACGGAAATAGTCTCCACTCCAAACAAATTAATTAACCACTGATAGTGGATGAAATTCCGCAACTTGTCAGGGTTACCAGAAGAATATAGAGAAGCTGAATAATATTACGATATGAATGTATTTATTGGCAAGTTTGTAAGAAATATTGAATCAAATTAAGTACACAAATTAGCACTTTTTGTTGTATTTTTAACATTTCCTCGTGGTTAAAACCAAAAACGAAACAAAATACGAGGGGGTACCCAAAAAAAACCGGAATTATTTTTTAAAAGCTATTTATTTACAAATTTTTTACAGAACAACCTTATCCCCTTCAAAATACTCTCCATTACAACTAATACATTTGTCCCACCGGTGCTTCCACTGTTCGAAACATTTTTTGTAGTCATCTTTAGAAATGGCTGACAGCTCCTTCTTCGTTTTTTTCTTGACCTCTTCAATGTTGTCAAATCGGTGACCTTTCATGCCCTTTTTCATGCGTGGAAATAAGAAAAAGTCGCACGAGGTCAGGCCAGGTCAGGCGGGTAAGGTGCGTGGGGCAGCGGAACCAT
Source organism: Rhodnius prolixus (assembly GCF_049639745.1). Taxonomy (NCBI): domain Eukaryota; kingdom Metazoa; phylum Arthropoda; class Insecta; order Hemiptera; family Reduviidae; genus Rhodnius; species Rhodnius prolixus. The sequence goes on along the minus strand of NW_027411583.1, from coordinate 1,785,990 downwards.
GCCATTTTTAGCCAAAAACTGTGTAACAGAGATGGCTGTGTGTGCAGGTGCATTGTCGTGGTGGAAGAACCAGTCTCCTGTTTGCCACAAATCGGGTCTTTTTTGGCGAACACTATTGCGCAATCTTTTCAAAACTTCCAAATACAAGGTTTGATTGACGGTCTGACCTGGGGGGACAAACTCTGAATGGACTACGCCTTTGGCATCAAAAAAGCAAATCAGCATTGTTTTGATGTTTGACTTGACTTGACGACATTTTTTTGGTCGGGGTGAAGATGACGTCTTCCATTGGCTCGACTGTTGCTTTGTTTCTGGGTCATAACCATAGCACCATGACTCATCACCAGTAATGACCTTTGACAGAAAGTCTGGATCAGTTTCAAGCTGTTGTTTCAAAGCACGACATGTTTCAACTCGATGTTCTTTTTGATTGTCAGTCAGAACTCGAGGAACAAACTTGGCAGCAACCCTTTTCATCCCCAAATCTTCCGTTAAAATTCGCTGAACCGAGCTCCAAGATAACCCACTACTCTCTGACAGTTGATCAATTGTCTGTCGACGGTCTGTGAACACCAGCTCTCGAATTTTTTCAACATTTTCGTTTGATGGACGTCCAGAACGAGGTTTGTCATCAATCGACATGTCGCCATTTTTAACCGAGTAAACCACTCGTATACTTGAGTTTTTCCCATAGCGTCATCTTTGTAAGCTGTTTTCAACATTAAAACACTTTCAGCAGCATTTTTGCCGAGTAGAAAACAAAATTTCAGAGCTGCACGTTGTTCACTTAAACTTGCCATCATAAAAAACGAAAAAAGAACAAAACAGCGCTGGTAAACAATCACTGCAGATGAACAGAACAAGCCAGGCAGACAACACAGGCAGGACTGAACTGGCAAGGAATTGCGCTATACACGTCTAGCGGCAGAAATGCGTACTACATAAGCTCCATGCGCGGCAACGCAATTCCGGTTATTTTTGGGTACCCCCTCGTAATGATCTCAGCACGGTTTAAAGTAAAAAATAAAAATTCAAAATACTGAGAAAGGAGTTAAGCAGAGATAGAGAGAGAAGAATACCGCTTTGGTTTTGGTCTTTGATAGATTTGAGAAAGCTAAAAGAATTGTAACACTCAATACCAACATGGCGTGGGTGTTCAAAGTCTGTAGAAAAACAGTTTTAATGAATGCAAATGGCCCCTGGTGTCGAGTATCGTTGCCCTTAGTGTCTTATGTCCTAGTTCTAAATAACCTTTCACATAAATAAATAAATATTCCATTGCACTTTATTTTAATATAAATCGACCTTATAATAAAATATAAAACGTAAAAAAATAAAGAAAGTTTAACTGGTAACTTATTTATTTTTGAAAATAAATAAATGAACACCTTTTTAAAAAATAAAAATAAAAATAAAATATAAAAAAAAGACAACATAAATAATGTCCTGGGCGCAATTTTTCTTGTCATAATAAAAATTGCACTTTTGCAGGTTTTTAGAATAAATTTTATCCTGTTTATAAATATGCAATAATTGCGTTTAACCAGAATATCCTGAGAATGGAAAAAATAAAAATCTGGTTCAATAAATCACTGGATTTCTCTTACGGCCGCGATTAAAATTCTAATTGAGAAACTGAATTTAAATTTAAACTACACATTTAATTGCCATTAATATTAGAGATGAATTTATTACAGGGGATTATCTTGGAGACAAACTCCAGTGGCGTCTATACCCACAATAATGCGGCTCATATAGTTCTAAAATACAGCCTAATACCACAATAAAATACCACAATAGCCGAATGCTTATAGGCAAGACCCGCAAAGCTAAGATGTATGGCGGTACTAGTATAGGCCATTTAATAGTTAATATGAGAAATTTATAGTAAAGTATGTTTGGCGGTTAGGGGCTAGACCCGCTAAGCTTAGATGTATTGTTGGCTAGTAGTTTCGATTCCCGGTCTAGGTCTTGTATTTTATTGTTATTATATTATGGTTAATATGAGAAATTTATAGTAAAGTATGTTAGGCGGTTATAGGCTAGACCCAAAATGCTAAGATGTATTGTTGGTTTAGTGGGTTCGATTCCCGGTCTTAGGCCTTGGATTTTATTTAATGGTTAATAAAAGAAATTTATAGTAAAGTATGTTTGGCGGTTAGGGGCTAGACCCGCTAAGCTTAGATGTATTGTTGGCTAGTAGTTTCGATTCCCGGTCTAGGTCTTGTATTTTATTGTTATTATATTATGGTTAATATGAGAAATTTATAGTAAAGTATGTTAGGCGGTTATAGGCTAGACCCAAAATGCTAAGATGTATTGTTGGTTTAGTGGGTTCGATTCCCGGTCTTAGGCCTTGGATTTTATTTAATGGTTAATAAAAGAAATTTATAGTAAAGTATGTTTGGCGGTTAGGGGCTAGACCCGCTAAGCTTAGATGTATTGTTGGCTAGTAGTTTCGATTCCCGGTCTAGGTCTTGTATTTTATAGTTATTATATTATGGTTAATATGAGAAATTTTTAGTAAAGTATGTTTGACGGTTATAGGCTAGACCCAAAATGCTAAGATGTATTGTTGTAGAGTTTATTAGGCGCCACGGTAGCCGAGCGGGTTAAGAGGCGAGACCTGCAAAGCTAATATGCATTGTGGTACTGGGTTCGATTCCCGGTCTTAGGCCTTGGATTTTATTTAATGGTTAATAAAAAAAAATTTACAGTAAAGTATGTTTGTTAGTCGCCTCCGTTCGCGGCACCTAATTTGGTAGTTGGATGTAAGGCCTGCCTGTCTGTAAAACAAGGCATTACTTTACTTTACTGGCTTCTACAACACCTTAACCTCCAATAATCGCACTTATACAAAATAAATTTGATAAGACAGTCCTAAATTTGACTTTGAACAAATATAGAGGGAAAAAAAGTACAAAATTTCTTAGCCGAACTGTCCGAATAATTCAATTTCCTTGCAGTGTAGAAAATTAGTAACCCAGCAAAATACAGATTTTGCAGGTATTCAGCCATCAAAGGGGTTAAAAAAAGAATCATGTTCAGTCAGGAATCAGAATGTATTTAGCGTTTTCTCATTTCTTAATTCACTTACACTTAAATAACAGATCAACATTGTAACATGATACAGGCATTAACCTTGTTTACAACTTTCAAGGATGCACGTAGATTTAAGGAATTAGAATTAATGATAAAGATGGTACAAATAGTCAAAAAGAAGCAAGATATGCACAGTTCTAAAGACTACGATGATGGAGCGTATGCGAGAGGTTGCAGAGATTTTATTGTTAAATAAGCGAAGATCATGAGATATTAGTAAAGCTATGAGCAAGTTGTTTTTACCCTCATTTAGAAGAGATAAAAATTGGCCCATGGAAATAGGACTTCTCCGATAAAAAATGCGAGAAAAAGAAATAGCTTCAGTAATAAGAAAGCAGGATTAATCCTGGAACTGAAATAAGCCATGAAGCCCCAGGTACCACAATAAGTGGTCAGCAAGTAAGTAACAGTTGCAAGTTATTCCTCCAAACCCAGAATTGGTAAAGGAAGAATTGAAAAATGGGCATTTACAAGAATAATTTTGGAATAGAGTGAACCCCAGCAGAATAAAGCTCTGTAAAAAAAAAACACTTATTCTCACTGAGAGAGGTTAGACCATGAAGCTGCTCTAGTATAGATATTTTGCATCCGGTTTCTTCTGCAACATATAATCGGCAGTAGGGCAATAACCTGCCTGACAAAACCCGGCATTACCTTCTATTTTTTTAATACATTATTAACGAGGCAATAAAATTCTTTCCACCACTAATAAATAAAGAATTGTGATATTCGCGTGATACTAGTGCTATCTGGAGAGAATGCTGTAAAACATAAAGAACAACACTTAATAGTATTGGTCGTTGTAAAAGAGCGGTGTCCATGGCGACAACAACTTAAAACTGGTCACGAATATCTTGGCTGCTGACCTTATTATCTCTTACACGTTTTTCTTTACTATATTTATTATCGTATTTACAAATCTTTTAACAGTTTTACAATAAATTGAATCACTTACAAAAATATGGTATCGCTAGATAATCAGGGAAATATTAATTATTGGCAATTATTTTATCTGGGATGTGATAAAGAAATAACATTCGTTGGCTTTATTCGTCATAGGAGCCATGTTTATTGTATTCCTAACCGGTTTCTGATTTTCTGGATTTTTATCTTTAATTCGACTTCATTATGTTACCATCTTACGATTCAGCAAGTGTGGTGTGAAATGGAAATATAATTGAAGGCGAATCATCTACACCAAATTGATTAACTCTGGTGTTGGATGAAAGTACGAAACTGGTAAGGGATACAACACGGAACCACGACCGGTAAAAATAGCGATATTATCCAGTACTGCCAACCTACCCACATTTTCAGAAGAAATGATGTTTTCTCTTTAAAAAAAAAAGGACAGTTAGTTTATAAAACACGAGGGTTGACCAGAAAGCCTACTTCGTGGCACCCCCTCTAGTATTTAGGCTCAGGAGTCTGATAAGCCGATCCTGGGTAAAGTATGAAGGGGGTTTTTACTTTCTAAAAATCCAAAACCCTGGGTCATGCACTGACTCAGAAAATGCAGTGCCGTTTCCACTTCCTCCTGACAGAACCTACACCAGGTTAGCCACAGTTACGCGTTGCATGTGTCTCTCTCTCTAATCTACAATTGTCTAATTATGAGGTCTTCCGATCAGCCGAAAAGCTGGTAAAAACGCCTCAGTTAAGCTGCTAACTTTTATGCTTGTTTCAGGTCAAAGTATTTTAGTTTTTGTTTTTAATCGCGTCCACGTCGGCCGTCATTGGCGCTCGGAGCTTTTGTTTCAGTGCATTGCTGGCTCCAGAATAGTATTCTTTCATTACAGACATCAGTGGTTTTTCGGGGATTGGACACGATAGTCGGCAGGCTTGCTAGGGCCCATGTCCATGGACCAATTATTCATCATGTGGAAAATAAAAATTAACCCCTTAAAAACGGAGGATATCCTTTTCACTAAGCGCAGGCCGATCTTGTATCGACATGTCCACTTCGGGGGACGGATTGTGCCATGGACTGCCGCTATCAAGTATCTTGGGGGTATTACTGGTTCGCGGGCTGACCTTTACTCCCCACAAAAAGGACAGAGTCAATAAAGGGCAAGGCAGCCATTCCAGTACCATACCCGCTGTTTTGCAGGGACTCTAAACTGTCTCCAGAGAATAAACTCCTCCTGGACAAGGTAGTGGTCAGGCCCATGTTACTTTATGCTTGTCCCTTCTGGGTTCTGACATGTCGATTCCCTGAAGTAAAACTTTCCTTAGAAGCTGAGGGTTTCCCCTCATTATTTACATTTAATTTTTATTTTATTTTGTAACAATTTATGTAAATAGCTGGAGGTTATAGTATTTATACTGGAACGCATTATGTATGTATACAGGGTGACCAGAGTTATATGCTCCACCCACTTTTTTTTTCCCGGCGGGAAATTTCGAAAAAATAAAAAACACGTATTTAATCATTTTTAGTCTAGTTTATTTTTAGCGATTGTCCCATTTTTTTAAACCTCGGTATCTCGAGAAACAGCATCCAACTTTTGTTTTTCATATGGAACTTTATATTTTTTGTTGCATATTTTTGTAGTATTTGAGCTCCTAAAAACAACAAAAAAAAATTTTTGAAATCGGTTAGGTTTTTCAAAAGTTATGGTAATTGAAAATATGAAAAACAAATTTCAGTTTACTGTCAAAATTACGTTTAAAATAATTTATTCAAACTGGGCACACTCAACGGATAGGCAATCAAAACTATGGACTCCCACGCTTTGCTTGTAGCAGCACTTATGGTGGCGAAGTCAAGATCTAGGCAGGCTAGAGTTATTCGACGTTCAGGTTGTTTTTTCTACAAACGTTTGGTGTGGAGTTATAGGAAATCAACTAATCGGCCCATACTTCTACAGAGAGAACTTAACTGGTGAAAGGTATCCAACTTTTTTTAAGAGGCATTTTGCCAGTTCTGCTTGAAGATGTTCCTCTACAACGTCGGCTAGATATGTATTTTCAACAAGATGGTTGCCCGGCACATAATGCGAGAGTTGTTCGAGGTTACCTGGACAGAAATTTCCATGAAAAGTGCTTAGGGACTCATTGTCCGATCCAATGGCCACCTCGATCTCCGGACTTAACTCCAATGGACTATTTTTTGTGGGGATATCTAAAAAATAAAGTGTACAGTATCCTTAATTCCGTGGCTTCAGTCGATGATCTGAAACGTCGAATAACTCTAGCCTGACTAGATCTTGACTTCGCCACCGTAAGTCCTGCTACAAACAAAGCGTGGGAAGACCAGAGTTTTGGCTTGCCTATCCGTTGATTGTGCCCAGTTTGAACAGATTCTTTAAAAAAAATAACGTAATTTTGACAGTAAACTGAAATTTGTTTTCATATTTTAAATTATCATAACTTTTGAAAGGCCTAACCGATTTCCAAAATTTTTTTTTTGTTTTTTTTCAGGAGCTCAGATACTATAAAAATATGCAACAAAAAATTATAACGTTCCATTTGAAAAAACAAAGTTGGATGCTGTATCTCGAGATACAGGGGTTTAAAAAAATGGGTCAATCATTGAAAATAAACTAGACTAAAAATGATTAAATACGTGTTTTTTATTTTTTCGAAATTTCCCGCCGTTTAAAAAAAAAGTGGGTGGAGCATATAACTCTGCTCACCCTGTATATATACCTTAAAATGTTAAATAAAGTTTATTCTATTCTAGTGGTTGTTGGAATTGAAATTCATTCCAAAATCTAAAAGTGCAACATAGTAGCGTAGCAACAACTCTTGGAAAAGAGTAGAAATCTGACTTAAGCAATAACTTTCCCGTTTTAGAAACAGTAACCCAGTTTTATTAAGTAAAAAAGTTATCACTAAATTTCGAGTAATAATTGAATCGAAAATAGTAAATATTCTGAAATAGTTGAACAATATTTAGCAAGATAAAAAGTTAATTATAAAAAATCGACTCACCAAAAACCGGAAAAGAAGAAGGCAGCAAATGGTACTTACCTGTAACAAAATTTAACTATTAAGTCGCCATTGCAATAAATAAATAAACAAAAAGATCTTACATAAATTTTACATTATTTTAGATTCAATAAAAAACGGAAAATCATAAAATGAATATTGTTTTACTTAACATAACAACCGATAATAACAATATTACGATACTACTTAGTTGTAATCATAACAATGCAAAAAATCGTTAAAATATGTGACTTCTACGCCTTAAAAATCTTCAAAGTGATTAATCATGCAGTATTAACCAACGCTGGAACGCTTTGATGGTTTCGCGTGTTTTGTAAACGGTTAATTCCACCAAACTTTCATCTAAACAGCAATATCCGATGGGCCAACATTTGAAAGCTCTAGAGAGAAAGAGACGGGAAAGCAGATTAACCTGAACTCCTTGTGGTACACCAATATAGCACAGCAGTAGGTAATAACATTGCCTACCCACTAATTAAAGGTAATAGTTACGACAAAAATAAATTCATTTAATTATAGGGATTAAGCTATCCTTATATTTTGTTTCATTAAGAGCACGTGTATTATTTAAGAAAATAACATTCTAATATCCGATTTTATAAAACAGTTATCCTATTTAAAAAGAACTGTTCTTTCTAAAGGAAGAAAAAGGGTTTACAGACTTCAATTGGAAAGGGGGAATGTAACAAAATACTGGGTTGAGCAATGAAGCATACCTTCGCCTACACACTACCTACTGTAAAGCCCCTTTGCCACTGGTTACACAGCCTCCAAGATACTATAGTTAATATCAACAGGAAGATATGTAATTAAGGCTGGCTGTTTGAAAAGAGAGATATCATGTTGGTAAATGAGGCTCTGCTGCAGAGTTACGCCCTCTCCAAGATGTACTCTGAACTAAATACATCTCACTCATAAACACATTGCATTTTCGGAGTACGTACAACTTTTTCTTTCTTTTTTTTATGGTTTACTGAAATTTAGAACTGCAATAATTGTTGCAAAAAGTAAATATGGTGCATGTTGACACAATGTCAGGGTTATTTGAGCGGCTGAGGCACTCATTGATGTCACTCTATTATCGTGTACACTTATTATAATGCTTAAAAGATTAGAGCAAAGATCGCAAGGGTGCCTTCCCTTCAATCTTCTTGGAGGATTACCTGGTAAAGTGGAAGAAGATAGGTGCTCAATTGGAGGGTTAGGATGAGCTGCTGTAGAGGAATGAAATTTTAAAAAATGAGTTTTCCGTCCGATCTTTCCCGAAAAGGAATTTTAAGGACATTGTGGCTGATAAGGTTAGAAATATAGAACGGAGCTGTAAAATCTGGGATGCTTAGTGAGTTGGAATGTTTAGTCGATCCCCATACTTCGATGCAGTATGACCAAATAGGTTGAGTCATTGGGTCAAATAGGTCATTGTTATTTAGGATGAGTTTCGATCGTTTATCAAGAAGTCTTGCTAGAATTTTATAGCATAGATTAGTTTCTTGCCTTTTCAGTCTATTACGCGTATCCCATAATAACTTTAAACTCATTAAATATTCCTTCTAAAACCATAAAATAAATTCTTAACAAATCTAGAAATCAAGACAAGAAATACTAGCTTTGCATTCATGCTGATTTGTCTATTTTGAGATTTCGTCCAAAATATTCGTTTTGGTGCCCTAATGAAAACATTAACCTGGTCTTTACAAACTTTAGCGTCGGTAGTAAATAAATATAATTATACAACCCGTCGAATCACTTAAATTAACGATTAGACGATAAAGTACACTAATGTCTATCAATAAGAAAGTCTATTAACTGCATGTCTTTAAAATTTAACTCTAAAAATGTCAAACAAAAGCAAATGAAACAAATGTAAATTGATACAGTAACACTAATAAAGCAATTACACAGAGAAATTTGAATGCGTCAACTTGCTGAATATATTCTTACAACAGATATATAAATTTAAATAATTTATTATAATTCCCAGATAGATTTATTCTTCGATCGGCTAGTAATAAGACTAGTAGTCTAAAAGTAATTACTTTTTCTTTTCTTGTCTTTTTTTTGCAAAGAAATTAGACGTGTTTATTCAATTTCATGGCCACACAACTGGAACTTATTAAGACATTAAAAGTTAATTATGATAGAACAGAGATATGGATGAATATAATTTCAAGTTGGGATGAAGGAGGTTTTGTTTCTTAGCCAAAGTAGAATAGAAAGAAGAGAAATGGATGTAAGGAGAGAGAATGAGAAGAGAAACAATATACCAGATTGTAATGAAGTTGATACGTGTCAAGATACGGAGCGCAATTACGCTCACAATCCACGTACAGACACATGGATCGCTAACTGACACACGCACAAAACCTAACTTAGACTTCTATTCAAACCAAACACGTTTTATTGTTATTTACCAACATTATCTTCCTTTTATTAAAATAAAGTAAAAATTAATGTAACCTTCTACATTTTTATAAACTCTACTCTGCTGTTATAATGTTTTTATTTATTTGTTTATGTATCATACATATATTTCTATTATATATATATATATATAAATACAGGGAGAGAGAATTGTCTGCTGTTCTGGTAAATTATAACAGTCGGAGATAATAATTAAATACAGTAAGGAGGTTTTTTACGGTTATATTTTAAATTATCTACTTCTGTCTAAACAAATAACTAATTTTATTTACCTTTTTAATTAAGGCTCATTGTAAGAACTAATTAACAAGAACTGAGAGAAGCTTTCAGGGTTCCAATTAAAAAAAATTCTGATTTTTAAATTGGAATATTGGGGGGGGAGAATGTATAAACATTATTTTTGGAATTCATGATTTGAGGAAGGATCCAGCTGTACACGTTCTATAGCTGCGAAGGGCCCCTAGAATTAACCCGTGAAGATAGGAGTTGCCTTTGGACAGAAATATTTGGTAGGCTGAAATATTGGCATTGAATATCTAGATACTTTGCAGGTCTTAGATGAATTAAGGAGAGTATTGTGGAAATCCAGTGCAGATATAATAATTTTGTATTGACTGAGGTTAGAAATTCGGAGATAAGAATGACTATGAAAGTAGAGAAGGACATCCTCCAAAGAATTACGGAGAAATGGTTGGAGTGGCTCGGACATGTTTCAAGGATGGAAGGATTCCTAGACGGATCATGGAATGGGACCCAGAGAGAAGAAAGAGAAGAGGCAGGCCGAAGCTGTCATGGCTGAAGGTGGCTAAGGAGGATATGGCTGGATACGGCGTTTCGATAGAAGATGCGAAAAATAGAGAGATTTGGAGGAGAAAAATAAAAAATTAAACGAGTTTGGGCGAGGGAATATTCTCACTATGGGGAAAACCCTTAAAAAAAAAGAAAGAGTATTGACTGAGATTTGAGACTTGAGACTAGAATCTCAAGATCTTTGGAGAAATGGCTGTAAACGTTTTTCTAAAAAATGGGGCGATGGATTTAATTACGTATGTTGATAATCCCAGGCCTTGCAAATGGGTCTGGAATTTTAAGGCATTTTTCAGAGAAGAGAAAAATAAACTGCTGATCTAAGAGCGAAAAAGAGAGAACAAAGAACTGGCTACCCAATTCAGAGAATGTAACATAGTTCTCTTCAATAAAGATGGTCGACTTAAACGGACAAGGAATGGCGTTTGAAAAAAGTTGATGCTATCTCACAGATAAAGAGAGCGCCGAATTAGCCACAGCGGGTTGAGGTAGATAGGAGCTCTTTTTTTTTTTTTGGACCTTCGAAAACAGTTAATTATTTGAGAACTTGAAGATGCAGCTTTGAAGAAGAAGAAGAAGAAGAAGAAGTTTCTCGACGACACGAACATAGAGGAAGTTCAACAATTGTTGTCAAGCAGAAAAAGAAGAATTATTCTCTAATAATACTATTTGGCGTAATGTCAGTTTCACAAATAAATGTCTCCCAAAAAACCCTGCCGAAAAAATAAATTACCAAAGAGTGAACACATTTTTATTTATAACTTCACGAGACACCGGGTTGCAGTTTACAGTAACTTATTTCTTTCCTCGGTCATAAATTAGAATATAATTAATATACGTACGTAAAAAATACTAAAGAGCTGTTCAAAAAAATTATGAATTATGCGAAAGATTGTGTGAGGATATTGTGCAAAGGGCGACCCACATATAATACAGAAGTCGTAATTCAAAAATTAAATTTAAAAGGTTGAATAGAGCAATAAATAGTTGGGAGTGTAGAGCCCTATTCTGTTCAGGAAATAGTTCACATAATTTATGAAACAAAATTGGCGTGAAATATTTTAAAAAAATGGAGAAAAATTAAATGTTCGGACGATTTAATGTGATGAACATGTTTGGAAACATGAAGAAACAGGTGTTCTATCTGACGTAGAAGTTCTGTGACTTAGAAAGATAAACAGCCCTTCTAGATGTGTGGGGATAGTTTTGGGTTTTTTTTATCTTGTTTATTGTAAACAGGATGAAGGTATTGCAACTGGGACAATGAAATGAGAAATTTTTGGGTAGCATAAAACGGGAATCTCGAATGGAAAACGCAATTATATCAAACAAGACTTAAAATAATTGCTACTTTTCCCTTTTAACATTTAAACAAAATTCTTTCAACAATAAGGGCCTCAGGGAGAGACCCCCTCTATTCCTCATCTAAGCGAAAAAGATCTTTCTTTTAAAATCTCTTGAAAACTTCGAGAAAATTTGGGTAAAGAGATAGCGACAGGATGTGAAACGATTAGAATAAAGATCAAAACAGCTTCCGCAAGGTTGTTGGTCCGATTTGTGGGCTGTGAATCTAAGCTGTGGGGCTAAAGTAAAAAAAAACAAACAATATTTTTGCTTTAGGCTGGTTAATTAATCTTTAAAATGGATTTTAAGAAGTACACAGGAGCTTTGGATGTTTAGGGTTTCATATCTGCCCTGCAGAGAAACCTTTATCTTTAAACTCTGCAGAATAGTTTCTCTAATTGTCCCCAACTGTCGTCCAAAATATCCGTTAATGATTCCATCTAATTTTCTAATTTTTAATTAAAAAATTAAGAATAAAGTTCTTGGGAATCTTCAATCAATTACCACACCAATATTTCCAAAACATATGAAAACCCAAAAAATTAAAAAGTACTTTATTAGATTAAAGACAACCTCCTGGTCAAAGACCATCGGGGGAGACGGTCATCTCATACATTAAATAGATTAAACAAAAAAAATTATATATACAGGGTGAACCAGTAAGTATTTTCCATAGGCCTACTGTGTGTAGTACATCTAAAGTGGAGTTCAATGACGTATTGGCCAACTTCATATTTTCCACTGTTCTTGAGTGACTTTTTTTTTTAAATCATTACTTTTTTGCAATAAAAATGTTATTACTCAGAAAGTTTTAGTCCGAATTCGATTCTGATGTCACGGTTAGAAAGACAGATAAATTTTCTAAAAATTGATACCATTTCGAAGCATAAGTTATTCTACAAACAGCCTCAATCTTCCTTCGGATGCTGGAAAAATAAAAGTAATCGAAATTTTTAAGAAAACTCATTAGGCTCTTATGTGATCATTATCAGACCTAGGTGCTGGCACTTTTTATAAAAGTTTCCTTGTCTAATGGGCTTCCAAACGGTATATCATTTTCCAGGATTCCTTTTATCTTCGTATGAGAAATTACGTTTGTTTTACAAGAAAACGTGTTCACGAGCACTCAACAGTGTTAGTTTATCAAGTTGGTTTAATTCATTGAAAACTCTTTTAGATGGACCAGTAGTCAACTTTTAAAGTAGATTGTCTTTAAAATAAGGAAGTCAAAGGTCACAAATTGCACTTTAAAAAGTAAAAAATATATTAATTAATTAATTAATAAAAATAAATAAGAAAAAACTAAAATAAATAACCATCCGCTTGAATTTTAGCTACTAAATTTTTAATACACTTTGTCGTAATTTTGGGTCAATCTTACAGTAACTGATAACCGAATTCCAGCCATAATCCCCATTTAAATATTTTATTACATCATTTTTCGGCAGTATCTCTTTATTAAAACACTTTAAACTGATTTCATTTAATGTGGAACAGACAACTATGAAATGGAAAGAGTCTTCTGTTTGAGACAAGTTACACAACGTACAGAGTGAGCTATGTTCGCTATGTTGATAGACTTTAAAGTTTAAACTCAACAAAAGTACTTTATACTAAGTTACATTTTACTTCGTTCGTTGCGATTACATTATTATTTTGGTAGAGACAAAAAATTTTATTCTATAAAAATTAAGCATGCCAGCCAAGAAACTTGATGTAGTGTGAAAACTGGCAGAATCACGAGCGAATTAATAAATTATCTGAACATCTGAAGTGAAATTAACTTTAAAAAAGTGTTGGTATGAGTAGCTAAAGGCCCCCGGTGCACATGTATTTTGGGGCTGAGTTTATGAAAAATTGGAGCCATCTAATATGCTCACAATCTGCACAGCCACTGGACCCACACTTTATTAATGATCTCTCCCCCCTCCAAATTGCCAAGCCACGGCCAAATACTATTACATTTTTTATACACATCTGACAGTTGTTTTAAGAGATGTTTAGCTTATGTTACACTAACGAGAGTTTAAATACTGGACTGGAATTAAATACAAATATTAACACTGTGTGATTTTTTAAATGAAGGCCTATTAACGAAAGGAAGTAATCTGACCAATGAACACACTCTCTTTTAGCACAATTAATGAGATTTTTAGAACATCTTATTGGCTCACCGAAGAAGGAAAGCGAGTTTTCCACAAAATGAGTCTAGTTCCGGTGATATTTAAACAAAAACAAGATCCCCCTTTAAATATAAATATTAACAAAATGTCTAATCAACGTTGTTATCAACCCACGTCTTGTTGTTCGGCTAGCTGTCCAGCCAACAGATGGCCCCCAGATTCTCTTCCAGTGATATTTTAATTTATGTCTAATGAAAATCACATGTCAAACAGGGAGAACATGTCGCTTGTGTTTGGACAATCTTTGTGATGTTATTTTTTTGTGTTTGCATTTGTGTTCACTTATATTCTTTCCAGTTATTTTTTTTTGTATTCTTTCATTGAATTAACATAATCTTTTTTTTTATTTATTTTAAAGCAACTCTAGATTTATTTACATTCAACTAAAACAAGTTCAACTTTATTCAAACATTCCACTTTATTTTTACAGAGCTTTTTATAAATAACCGCAATAAACATGGTCACACACCTTTTTGTGCACTTTACTTTTGCACAGGAATAGATTCTATAATTTTTTAAACAATCACATTTTTAAAATTTCATAACCTTTATCTAAATTTTCAGTGAATACCAAATTGAAACCTTCAACTGATTAAATTTAAATTAACTTATGATTAATGCAAAAACCACCGTTAATTAAAACAATGAAAAGACTAAGTCCATTTCAGGGTAATTTACTTTCCTACAACTTAAGTCTGGTTACGAGTATCGCTAAAACGCAAACAGGTAAAGATTATTTTAAAGAAAATCGAAAAGGAATCATTCCTCCCCCCCAAAAAAAAATCGATTCAAAGCATTTTCTGAGGGAAAATCAGACGTCATTCTAAAGAATCATTTAGGTAACATTTGTAATACTACCACTTATGTTTTATATTGTTAAGATTAAATTTTACGCTAAAATTCCGTATATGTAAAAGATAATTCTACCAGAAGTATTATTTTAATAAGTGAATGGATGGTCCACTTTTCTCAAATTTTCATCAAAATGGCGAAGTTTTTCTAAACTTTGCAGCATTTATTTATAAAAAACAAAGCACTAAACTATTGTTCAAGGATTTTTTTTTAAATTTATTTTAGAGGGGGGAGGATTCCGAGATAGAGGGACATGAGGTACATTTCGATTAGTTGTGTAATTCAATAAGGGATATCAACAGTTTTTCTGTAGGGTAAAGTCGGGTGAGATGGCCAATCGAGAGAGATGGCCAACAGCCGAAATTTAACCGAAATGTCGTCCGACGGCGCTGCGTGACCTCTAGTGCTGCACGAGAAACGAGACCGAGACATGATATATATCTCGTCGAGAAATCTCGGTCTCGTCTCGGTTTTTCAAATATTAATTTTTAGCTACAAAATTATAAAATTGTGTTCTTTATTAATAAATAATCCTTACGGGTATTGAATTAATTATTAAAAGATACGATTTTATTATATATGTCCAATATTACTACACCTATTTGACTTCGAATTACATAAGTAAAGTAAGCAAAGTAAAGTAATCGACTATTTTTTCAGGCGGGGTTTTACGTCCAACTACCAATTAGGTGTCGCGGACGGAGGCGACTAGCAAACATACTTTATTGTAAATTTCTCATATTAACCATTAAATAAAATCTAAGGCCTAAGACCGGGAATCGAACCCAGTACCACAATACAATTAGCTTCGCAGGTCTCGCACCGCTCGGTTACCATGGCGGCCCCCTTCGAATTACCTAATTTTTACATAAATTCACTAAATTTCACTATTCATATCATTCATTCATTCAATTTCATAAATTTCACTATTAATAATCTAATACTTTGAACTTTGATATTATTTGAATTATATTTTAGAATTTTGGAATTAGTGAATTTGAAAAAAAAGACTATCTATGCACCTAAAAAATATTGCCACAAATTTTCGTTTTTAAGATACACTTTGCCCAAACATTGATACAAAAAAGAGCTTTTACTGAGTCAGAAGTTAGAGAAGATCTTCTATTAGTCATTATCATCGCAGCTTGCGAAAATAATCTTACCGATGGCACTGAAGTTGCACAGATACTAAAAATATCTTTCGCCATTCTAGACAAATTTTTGAAGGAATTCTCAAGTGTTTTCCACCATTCTAAAATGTCAACGTCTACTGGTGCTTGGTCTAATTTGGTGTAATTATTTCTGTCTTCCATTCTTCGGTGATATTTGCTGATTTTTGAGCAAATAGTGCAAAAATATTGATGCAGTCGTCGTCGTCGTCAAAAGTTGAATCACCAGATTCTTTATCTTCACCAACAGCCATAACTAATGGAGCGGGGAGTTTGTTGGGAGGTGTATTTTTTATTTCACGAATCGACTTGTTATAGCAGGCAGATATGTTATTTGGGTCTTTCATTTGGCGCGTTTTTAACATCTTTTTGAAATTATATAAAGATATATAACAGTAATAGTAATATATGATGCATTGAAGTGTAAGTAGTTGTCTTCTTTTACACACATTTTCATTACCAATATATAAATTAAAATAATTATTAAAAAATAATAACATTTTTTGAAAAGATTATTAATAGCAAACCACTTTTAATACTTAAACAAAAATTCAAAAAACCGAGACCGAGATATCTCGACGAGACCGAGACCGAGACCGAGACTTGAGCGACCGAGACCGAGATCGAGACTGCATAAAGTCTCGCCTCGTCTCGGTCTCGTGCAGCACTAGTGACCTCTCAAGTGATAAACCTTCATGTCTGACCACAGTGAGTTCATTTTGGTCTGCGTCAAATGGTTATTAATTAACTCCATACATACATTAACTACATATCAGTACATTTATTTTTTAATTTTTTTTTGGAGCTCTTAGCAACTCCTTTTATTTCTTGGAGTAAGGATTCAGGTAATACTGTGTTTATCCAACCCTCAAAAAGTGAAAAACAAACGGTTTAATAATGTACTTTGCCAAAAAATTGCCAGCTAATTCAGTAAATTTTAGGATTAGTGAGTATTACCTTCTTATTTTAAAATTTTATGAAGCAGAGAAAATATTAAAAAGCATAATAAATACATTTAAACGAAATAAACTTAAAAATTGTAAAAAGAAAATAAGAAAATCGCCACCATTATAACGAACCGGACAGCAGAGAAATTATACATGAAATTGGTCTCTTTATAAACAGTCTTTATACTTTTTTTCTTCTTTTTTACTTATTTCTGGTTTTTAACAATTCTTTTTTTTAAAACCAAAACTAGGAGAGAAGGGGGGGCGCATAAAAACCGTCAACAAGTTCAAAGAAGGTCGCACGGCCGATCAGTACACAATAGAAGCTGGCCGAGCAAAAGGCACTTGAAGACGTGTCGTCCTGCGGAACCAATCAGCTTCCCTTCTATTTTCGTAGTCTACAGATTCGTTTAACAATGGCTCCATAGAGTAAACTACTAGATAAGTATAAAATATTGTACTTACAAAGAGAGATACTATATTGAGAATGATGTTTATAGTAAACTTTATGAACGTGGAAAGGAAATGCTAATGAATTTGAACGACTAACAGGGGGCAGCAGTTTCGAAATCGTGCAAGCCATTATCATTCTTGAGTTAAGGAAGTACCGAATTTGTATTTCTTGCTAGGAACGAATGGTTTCCACAATCTTAATCAATGTACCAATGTTGGAGCCAATTACATGGCGATTGAAGGCCTTAAAATGAATTGTAAACCCACGAATCCATTAGTTGGATTTTTTCTGTGTGCTGTAAAATTAACAATATTGGGGGGTACGAAAATTTGAAATTAAATTCACAATAAGTTGTATTTTCATTTATTATTATTATTTTTTTTAAATTTCTGTTGCCTTAATTAAAGAGACAATTTTTTTCAATTTCGTTATAAGTTGAAATGGTGGTTGTAAAAATCTGATACCACTTTATTATCTACTGTAAGGTGGCTAGCGCCGGGATAACAGGAAGTTATATTAATATCAAGGAAGCACTTTCTTGTAGAAGCATGAAACTACCCGCATAATGTCTACCATAAAACTCTTTTAAAAAATTATTTTCTTCGTAACTTAAAAATAAAAAATAATAGAATCTATCAGCTTCATAATAGATTTCTAGCCATCATCAGATGGGGATTAACCAATTTCGTATAGAGATTTCAATTTCAACTAAATGTTGCCCGCTCACACTTAACGTCTATCTTACGTGTTATTCAAGTTTGTCTTTGTTTTTCACAGTGAAAGTGTTATCACTGGTTATTGAATTGATATAAAATTATGTTAACATTTTTATGGTTCAAATTTATGGCGTACTAGTCCTTTTGCGTAAAAATTCGGAGTCTGAGGAAAAATAAATAAATATATAAAACGTAAGCACCTCGAGAATTTATAGACACAGGAAGTCGTTGTGTTTCTAAAAATGTCTCTGAATGTGAGTCTTCAATGTCAGACTTAGCATACTTTGAAGATACGATATATTTTGACTTTTCTATTGTGATCAAAGAGGTTTACTTATAATCTAGAAAAAGGTTGTTTTTTTTTTTGAAAAAGTGAACAGTAAGACTTGGTTCAAACCAATAACATCCTGCCCGAATCACTGTTAACCGTTAACGGAAATCTCTAAATCGTAAAAGGCCAAAGGATCGTAAAAGGAATCACGAGGGTATGGCGTGCCAGCTTCTGTACACGCAGAAGTTTATTCACAAATCAACAGATTTTGTAAAGAAAAAGAAATTAACTAATAAATGTGTAGCGTTAGAAAGAACGACCACAGTTTTAATTCTCTTAACCATTATAAATATATTATTAACCATTAAATAAAATCCAAAGCAGTGACCAGGGGAAATCGAACCTACTAAACCAACAATACATCTCAGCTTTGCGGGTCTAGCCTATCTAACCGCTCGGCTATCTTAGCACCTAAATGAAATTCACAGTTCACAGCGCACATATTTTTTAGCCAAAGTCCAATCCTAGCCAATAAATAAATAGAAATCCAAATTATATCCGACAGATGTTCTATTTAAGATTTAATCACGCTCCAAGTCTTCCAAATTGAAAACAATCTTAAACAATACCCTTAATTATATCCATCTATAATGGATAAATAAATGCGAGACACAATCTCGAGATCTCTCTCTTTAGTAGCCATCTTTTGGACGTCATTTCCTTTGTAAGAAGCAAGACATATGATTAAAGAAATTGAGTTCCGCCTAATTTTCTTCATCTTATATTTATACAAAATACTGATAAAAAAAAAATAAATGAATGAATTCTAATTTTAGATTAAGAAGTAACATTAATTGATAATCAAATTGTGACAGACAGGTGGTTAGTGTTCACAATTTTAAGAAAATTATTATTTAAAAATAAATAATAATATAAGGAACAAAATTAAATTAATAATTTAGGCGTTCCTTGCTCAATTTAAAGCTAGTTTATGAAAAATCCATGTTATCCTGGAATATTTAGCTCATTTAAAACAAATATTTCCTAAATAAAAGTATTTTTAACGCAAATCATGCTTTCAGATATTTTTTTAAATAATTTTCAAGGTTAAAAAATAATTACATGTCACGTTGGCAACAGTGGCAAATTTTACAAAATTTATTCAACAATAATTGTTCCAAACAAATTAATTACTTCCGGGCAAATTGTATTAAAAAGCTCTTGATTTGCATCCTAACTTTTACATTCTCCTAATTTACTATTTTAATCAAGAGTAATCGTTGAAATTAACTCATAGATTGGGAGTAAGAATACTAAGTTTGACGCTGATTTAGGTTTTAGTGTTTGGGAATGAATTATAAGGAGACAAATTATTATTATTAATTTTTTTTTTTTTTTTTTTTTTCTATCGCGGTTTGCAGAATTAATCCATCGATGGCGAAAAACGCAGTGATAGATAATAAAAAAAAAATGAATTTCCACTAAGAAGTGCGATCAAAAGAAGTATATATGAAAAAATAACAATGTTCTAGCTGGACGAGATGCCAAAAAACAGGTCCTGTAGGCAAAAATTCTGTATAAAAATGCTAAAAGTCGACGGAAAAACCCTACATTCAAAGGAAACTGCCAATTAGTATCTTCATTTTTTACATTAGATTGCCGGAAGTAATGAAATAGCGGAATGTTGCGAATACCATTATCAGAAATTAAAAAATATATCGTTCTTTTGCGTACCATGAGCTCCAAATATTAAAAACCAAAACGATTCAATTGAAAAACTATAGAAAACTTGAAAATTATTTCTGCTTATTGCTTTAATTAAAATTAATTTAATATGGTAAAAGGCGAAAGATCTATTCGATATGAAGAGAGACCACAATTAAGAAAACAAAAATCTCTTGTTCATCTTTAATATTATTATTTCAAAATTACTTTGTCTCCGAAATTTATTCGAAGTATCACTACATCGTTCGGCGGAAATGCGCGGCTATAGAGCTTTACAATTACCAATCTTTTTGCTATAGAACTTTACAATTACTAATTTTTTGAATGACAAAATTACTAACAAAGAAGTTCTTTCCCACCAATCTAGCGTCCAGCAAATTATCTATTCGGTTCCATATTCATGAAAATCGGTTCGCGCGTTTAGGCGCTACGTTGTTTACAAAAAAGGTAACAACAAGAAGAAGAAGAACAACAAGAACAAGAACAAGAACAAGAACATTTTCTGAAAATGCCGTTTTTGCTCATTTTCAGCAACGTATTTCTCAAAATCTATTTAATCTATGTTGTTGCAAAAAAATTACAGTTGTAAAGGAGGATTTGCCCTATATTTTAAAGAAAATTTGGGAATTTTATCTTTTATAGAAAAAGAGAAAAAAATTGTCAAAGTTGGGTGTTTTTCAACGTTACGCTTTTTCGTGCAGTTTTTGACGATCAACCCTTATACAACTGTCCTACCGGACAGTTTTAATTAATTCAGTATTTATTTCAATTTAAGTGTTAGACATTCAGCGTTTATAACATTTTCTTTATTTGCATGGAGATACAATGTATCTGTTACAAAGGAGTGTTCAAGTTTATGTTCCATATTAATTAAATATTTTTATGCAAATTAAATTGTAAATCCTTACTAATTTTAATTGAAGAAATTTAAAAATAAAAAATGAAAATAAAAATTAATATTATGTAATGTTTTTTGAGTTAGGATACAAATAATTTTTTTTAAATATCGAATTTTCTTGAAAGTAACGAGAGCTTAAAATAGGAGATAAGTTTTGAAACTCAATTGATCCAAAAATTACATTAATTTTTAAGAAAAAACGCTTAAAGAATTCAAATTATTAATTAAATTCTGTAGAGTTATTTTTATGTGCGCGCGCGCAAAGTATTCCAGAATAAATTGAAATTGTAAAGATTTTATAAGTCACACTTTTGGAGAACTTTTAAGAAGACACAATCTCTGAGCACTTCCGGCTGCTGCAGGGGGCGGCAGAAGTTTCTTTTTTATTTTACTGCCGGCCTTCAAAGAAGTTTTCTATGGTTACAGACAAAAAAAAAATATGTCTATCATTGGGCCATTAAGCTTTAAGAAGCACCTAAAAAGAGAATATCTAAGGGGCCAGGCAGCTGGATTCGAACCCAGGGGCTGCATGAGTATCCAGTATTATATATTTGCAAAAAAAAAAAAAATTGGTACTAAGTTTATTATGTACATTCTTTTTTTGCCATTACCCAATTTATTTATTTATTATATCAGCAGCTGTCAGCTGCGCCTTCTGCAATCTAGGATGATCTAAGGCAAGTTTCTTTGAGTGAGAAAGACTAAAGACGGTGCCCGGTAGTCTTGAATGCCAGTGCCGACCAAATCCAGCAGACAACCACAGTAGTAATGTTGCTACTGCAGCATGGAAATACAGTCAACATTGTTCGTACAGCGAACTTTTTTATGGTACTTTTATTACTATTCTTTTCAATGCGAAAATCATAAAATTTAACCATTTAAGTGGCACTTCCGCTTGTCACATTTTCTCAAAATATCGAATTTTTCTTACATTTTTAATGCCTACAATATTCCAACAGGTGATTGGCCCGTTCTTTATTCTAAAATGAAACTTTAGATGGACGAGTAACCCTCATTTCTCCCGGAACTACCAAAAGAAGTATTTTCGTGAAAAATTCATATAGTAATGCGTCATATCCGGTGAGATAATTTTGCCCAAAGAGTTTATTTTACTAATTCCCTTGATGACACAGATTCAAAATATGTGATTTTTAATTATTTGCGATTTTCCTATTTTTTGAGTTATGCTATTCAAACGCAAAAATCCAAAAAAACAGTTTGGAAAAGATGAAAACAAAAACAGTTTTGAAGCTTAGACCTTATATCTAAAGATCTGCGAGATTGCAAAAGAAATGATTTTACGAATTAATTGAATAAAAACTATTTACCAACCAATAAAAATCTTGGCATAAGTTTTATAAATTTAGTTTTCTTCGGCCGTTAATCCGGTTTTTCATGAAAATATTTTTACAGAATAATTTTTGTGGTTTGCGCTAGTATTTAGGGTAAAATACTGAGATCTCGAAACTCTCAGGGCAATAAAAAGTGTTAATTAAAAGTTGAGAAACGTTTACTTTACTTTTAAAGGTGTTTTGTTCTCGAGTCAGTATTTTAGAATGTTTAAAACATATTAAATATATACAAAAAATGTATTTAAAAATAAATAAATAAATAAAATAGTGCTGTATCAAGTACTGACGGATGCGGATGATGAAAAGCGGTCGGCGAACTCGGATGGATGATGCGAGGCGCCGCCGGATCCCAGATATAACGTCCATCGTGAGTTCTCTGATCTACCGGCAATGGCGTGTGGAAGAACGGTGCGGCGAACTGCAAGGGTAGTCCCGCGCCAGTTGCCGGTGCAGTAACCAGATGGGGGTACACTTCTTTTTCAGGCATGCCCGTGCCGGACTATCCAATATTGTCTAACAGCATGCTCGGATTTTTATTTAACACTTGGGCCAGATCCTTTTTTTTTTTTAAATTATTTATTTATTTAAATTCTCAACTTTAATTTTGTTTTGGTCAATACAAAAATGAAATTCTTAAAAGCTGATTATTTTACTGAAAATTTGTGATATCCAGTACTTTACGACAATTTTGAAGGATTTCCCGACTATTTTTTTGTTCAGGGACGTCTATATTTCTCCGTAACACTCACTAAATATTATAATTAATAATATATAAATCACTCGCGTAAAGTTTAATCAATTTAAAAAAAAAATGAAACTGTTATCTTAAAAAAAAAAAATTTAAAATATTTTTAAAATAGATATTTCTTCTAGAATACAACTGGGTAGACGGTACCAGACTGCTAACATCTCACTTAGACCAACCATCCCCCCACCATTCACAGGTCTACACAGTCTACCCCTACTACACACCTGTTAACCAATCGTACAGCTTTACTAGGGACAACCGCCAATCAGCTAGCGAGGATTTAATCGTTTTTGACATGTAAACACTTCATCTGCATGCCGACTCTAGGGTCCAACTAAACAGCCTCCTCTTCTGCACTCTATCCACTCAGTGCCTCCGTCCAGGTCTAATTGATCTGTTAAGGCTCCACACTTTCAGCAACTTGGACATCCACAAATATTCCTGTCATATTAATGTTTATTTTCTCTCTCACTTTACCATCCCCTCTCTAATCCTGTATTTATATACCCGAAGATATATCCAAACTTCAGTATTACAGTATTTGATTCGTATTTGTAAATGTTAAATACAATTTATTTTGTGACAATACTTCGCTGTACTTTGTTTAAAGTGCGGAATCCATCTATTTATCTTCTTTGCTTGGCTCTAAAAGAAAAGCTTAACGTGAACACCGACAAGTTTCTTGAAACATCAATCCGAACTAAAATTAAGCAACTTCAATTCTTATCATGTTAACTTTAAAGGTACCATTTCCGAAAACATTGTAAAAGAAAATTTGGAATTTTATTTAAGGCGCGTCAACATCTGTGGTCATTGGCGCCCACAGCTTTTTTTGAATGCTTTCGGAACAGTGTTCTCTCGTTAAGGGCAAAAGTACTAGACATTAAGCTGTAAGAAACCTTTAGGAACAGAAAAATCTAAGGGACAGCTGCTGGGTTCGAATTTCGGGATCACAGTGTTGGAGTCCACTGAATTATAATTAATCATTATTAATATGTAATTATTCCTTAAATTAAACTGAAATAAAATATTCAGCCTAAATAACTCTCTCACATTAAGTATTTTTTATAGTATTAATACTAAATTTAGGACAGTTGTATAAGGGTTGATCGTCAAAAACTGCACGAAAAAGCGTAACGTTGAAAAACACCCAAGTTTGACAAGTTTTTTCTCTTTTTCTATTAAAAGATAAAATTCCCCAATTTTCTTTAAAATATAGTGAAAATCCTCCTTTATATCTGTAATTTTTTTGAGACAGCATAGATTAAATAGATTTCGAGAAATATGGTGCTGAAAATAGGCAAAAACGGCTTTTTCAAAAATTGGTCTTCTTGTTGTTACTTTTTTTGTAAACTGCGTAGCGCCTAAACGCGAGAACCGATTTTCATGAATGAGGTATCATTCGATTCGGAATTTTATGTAAATGTGCCTTTTAGGGGTCTCGACGCTGTACATTGAATGGGACAGGAGTTAGCCCCATGTATGTGACGTCCCCTCCAAAATTTTTATTATTACTAATAACTCAGTAAAACTTGACCCGATTGTGATGAAATTTGTCAGGATGAAAGGGACAGGAGTTCCTCTACGTAACATTAAAGCGACGTTCTGCTCTTACGCCTACTAAAGGGAATTTTGGCAATCATTTAAAATTATCGTTTCGTATACCTATTTTTAGAGGTTTCGTCGCTGTGTATCTTTATGAGAGGAGAATGCCCCATGCAGTTCAGGCCCTCTCCAAAATTTTTAACAAAGAGCAATTAGGAAACCCCGGAAATCTATTTAAAACTAGGGCACTTCCGGTTACCTGATCTTTTTTTATATAAAATATTCACGATACTGATGGCCGCGCAATAAAATATAGACAGGCGCTAAGCACAATACTACTATACGAACTATATAGAGAAGTGAAATGTAGGCGCCAAGGTATACGCGGCCCGCAACGCTAACATGTATTGCGGTACTGGGTTCGAGTACCTATCTGTAGATTGGACATTATTTAATGCGCTTTTAAAAGAACAATTTACCGTAAAAGTATGTTAGCTATACCCGGCTATGTACAAGATATTTCATCGGTTGTCTTGAATAATAGGTATTATTGGAGCTAATGGCCAACGCAGTCAACCCGCGAGCGCAAAAACCAGATGGAACCATTTTTAAGGAGATCTTAGAAGAATAAAAAAAAAGGTCAAAAGATCTCTGTGACTCAATTTAAAATTTTGTTGCAATCAGGGACGGGCATCAAAAAAGACATTGTTTGGTAGAATTGTAAGTCAGTGTTCGAATTTTCTTAGCGAAATTGGTAAGTCAATTGCATTGGCTATTCTGACTTTACCGATGACCTAAAACAGGAATTTAGCTCATAAAGTGCTGTAAAAACGATCGAAACCCGAATAAAATAGATTTAATTTAATAGAGCTAGTTCCAATATAAGACAGAGTTTTGTGTCTTTGATTTTATCCGTTGCAGACAAGCGAGGTAGTGCAAGACGGAAGCATAAGTAAAGTCGAAATCTCTACAGCCGTGATAGAAGATCAGCGATCTTATCCGTCAACGCAGAGGATCTAACCACATTTTTATGATTGTATCTGAGCCTTATCAAAACGCTATCTACCATTGTACAACCCCTATTTACCTTATTAAAGTCGTACGCCTGCCTTGATCTTGCTGCCGTCACCACATCAAAGAAAAGAAAAGCATTTATCAAATCCTCAATCTGCCCGTCCATTACTTCCAACAAAAATTCCCAAACCCTTAATTTTTTTGTTTCCTCAGTTTATTGTCGTCAGCGTGGTAATATCCTCTCAGCCCCCTCTAAACACAGTCTTCAGTCTTCAGTCCCCCTTCTGTATTTCTTAGTAAGTCTCTTGAAATGTATAGAGTATGTTTAGTAGTGTGTACATTACTGCCGAAGGATGGTAGGGTGCAATTAGGTTGGTTTATTGACAGTAATCCGGGAGTAACAAGCCCCCTATTCCTATTTGCCCTCTGTGTACAGTAAAGTGCAATACTAAAGGGCAGAGAGAGATGCATAGAGCAGTTTAGTGATGTTAGTGCTTTGGTTTTTGTCCCTTTTTGCGGCCTACACACTCACGCAAAAAAGAAAAAGAGTCACTTAGGGTTGTATGCACCCTTGTGCCACTACCTATATGCGGAACAACCTCACCCTTTTCTTCTCAGTCTAAGAGCGTTTCAGGGTTCTGCTACCTGCCTTTTCCTGAATCGGTCATTTCGGCTTCACCGACCGGCATCTTCTTTCAAGTAGTTTTTATTACCACTATTTGTGTATTTACGGTATGCCGTTGAACAATAAAATTTTGTGGTATTTATTTATTTATATGTTACAAGTTTGTGTAAATAAACTTAGCTTTGCTAGAAATATAGATCCTTGGTATAAACCAGTAGCGCAGGGTAACAACATTTGGTAGATTTGTTTGCCAATTATTGATAATGGCCTTTATCTGGAGACAAACAACCTACAGGAACCCTTATACTTGATTAAAACGAATCGACTACAAAAAGGGATACAAAATGCTTAAAAGACTGCTTGACAAACACTCTAAATTAACGTTAACTAACAAAAGAAAAATGTACTATATAGTACATGCTTCTATAAGGACATACGGACACGATCTACGGACATATGGTACAGCCAAATGAACCAACCGAATACAAAACCTCCTATCCTGAAACTAGAGGATAGTAAATGCCCATTTCATCATCACCATCACTGAACTTACTTCTTCTTGAATGGCGCTACAACTCATGAAGAGTCTTGGCCTCCTCAAGACGTGCCCGCCAGGCGTCTCTTTCCTGCACAGCCGCCCTCCAGTTACGGAATCCAAGCAATGCCAAAGCATCTCTTGCCACACAGTCCTGCCATCGCGTTCTTGGTCTGCCTACCCTCCTGGGACCTTGTACGCTACCATCCATAATTTTTTTGGGTATTTCTTTCATCCCCCATCCTTGCCACGTGCCCTGCCCATCGCAGTCTTCCGAGTTTTACAATTTTGACGATATCCGGCTCCCGGTTTTTCCTGATCACCATCAATGTACAGACATAGATAAACCTTTTGCCATTTACTTAACCCAATCCCAGATTTTTATTTAAGGTGAACATTTGTAATTTAGAAAACGATCTCCAAAATAAATGGTTACGAAATATTTAGTATAAAAAAAAAGGCGAATAGCGGTACAAAATCCCTTACGGCAGGGGTCTTTACTGGGTTCTTCCCTGGAAGAGCAAGGGGTTCCGCAAAAGATCACCATTTGCACAACCAAAACTCACGTAAAATGGAAATCATACTTTTTGCCATATACTTAACCCAATCCTTAAAATGCGATTGATTTTTACTAATTTAAAGTAAAGGAATTTCTCATGAAGGAATGGGGTAGTGTAATGTCTTATTAGAATATTAGATTAGTATAAGATTTAAGGTCCAACAAAATATCCTTCAATCAATAGAGCTTAAACAGATAAAATGGTTGAGGCATTTGTTAAGGATGGGTGATGAGAGAATCCCAAAGGCAGTGTATGAGATGACGGTTGAGGGAAGAAGAAGAAGGGGATACTGGTGGGATACGGTTTGACGGAAGCCGATGCCGCGAATAAGGAGAAATGGAAGGATCGGCTCGGATAGTAGGTTGAGAGGGATCTACTACGTGTAGAAATAAAACCTCTTAATAAAAAATGATATTTAAGTAAAAATTACAATATTAATATAAATTGGATATAAAAAGGCAGTTGAGTGTGAAAAAAAAATATAAACAAATATTTTGTGGAGAAAATAAAATCTTGAAATTAGGTAAAAGACACTTGCTTCAGATACACCAATCAAGACGCATTAATTATTATAAAATTTAAAAGTTAATTATTCATAAAATGTATTCTAGAAAATAAATAAAATAAAACCTGATTCGCTACCTCACTATACAATTGTCTTATTAAGATGTGTGTATCAAGATTAATATGCAAGAATAATTTCGCGAATTTGAGTAGAAAAAAAAGCTTGGATAAACTATTTTATCTGCTACTTAAACATGAAGTCCCTTAAATCATGAGCTCGAAGGGTTTTCTAAAAGGGGTAAAAAGGTTGAAGACCCCTGCCTTTACGGCATTCACACGTCATAATGTGAAAGACATCGCCGTTTTCTAAGAACAACTTATTTAGGGTACAAAAACTGTAAAAAAATGAAAACATTCCTTTAGCTGGTGGCAAACTCAATGAATACACTAAAACATTCTACTGACAATGTACTGAAAACTTCGAGGAGAGAAGAAGATTTAAAAAAAAAAGAAAAGAAAAAAAACTTCCCAAATAAGATTAATGAGAGGCAAGAGTGAAGAAGGAACATGTTAAAGATATAAAATAATGTGGGAACCCATAAAACCTTTTTATGAACTATAATAAACCAAACATGGTTTGGTCTTACTTTTTTTAGCTGTTTTATATATGGAAATTTAAATGACAGTTTTATGATGAAAATGAAAAAAATTTACATAAAATTAGCATGCTAAAATATGAATAAAACATTTAGTTATAAGTTCTTGAATTTATCAAAATCGAAAAAAAAAGAATTTTCTACACAGTCCGGATAAAACTGACGCAATATCTTATTTTCTGTAAAAAAAAAAAAATAATAATAATTTTACTTCAATTGGATCCGTAAATGAGCATTATTGGCTAATTGTGAATGCAGCAAAACATTTAGCCAGCAAATCGCTACTACGAGGGTAGTTTGAAAAGTCCGTGCAAAGTCAGAGAGATAGCACCACTGGCGCGTATCGAGGTTATGTTTAGTTAGTAGCATTTCTTGGAAGAACACACACCAAGTTTCAGCCAGATCGGTCTATTTCTTTGTGTTTGGCATTCGTTTGAATCGAGGAAGTCGAGTGATTTTCAAAAAATGGACGAAAAAGAATTTCGTGTGTTGATTAAACACTACTTTATGAAAGGCAAAACGTCTAAGGAGACTAAAGAGAAGCTTGATAAACATTATGGTGACTCTGCACCTTCGATTAGAACAGTTTATAAGTGGTTTCAAAATTTTCGGAGTGGCCATATGGGCACAAGTGACCCTGAACGTTCTGGACGCCCTGTTGAGGTTACTACTCCAGAAATCATTGATAAAATCCATGATATGGTGATGGATGACAGAAGAGTGAAGGTGCGTGAGATTGCTAGTGCTGTGGGCATCTCGAATGAACGGGTACATAATATTTTGCATCAACATTTGGACATGACAAAGCTATCCGCAAGATGGGTGCC
The DNA here is from genome assembly GCF_049639745.1 of Rhodnius prolixus. Classification (NCBI taxonomy): domain Eukaryota; kingdom Metazoa; phylum Arthropoda; class Insecta; order Hemiptera; family Reduviidae; genus Rhodnius; species Rhodnius prolixus. Next base: position 1,756,781 of record NW_027411583.1, on the reverse strand, counting down.
GCGATTGCTCATGCTTGACCAAAAACGAAATCGTGTGAAGTGTTGCAAGGACGGTTTGCAGCTGTTCCAGAAGAATCCGCAGGACTTTAAGCGTCGTTTCGTCACTGTGGATGAAACATGGATACATCACTACACTCCTGAGACCAAAGAACAATCTAAACAATGGGTTACCAAGGGGGAATCTGCGCCAAAAAAGGCGAAGACCGTTCCTTCGGCCGGAAAGATTATGGCGACTGTCTTTTGGGATTCGCAAGGAATAATCCTCATCGAATATCTGGAAAAGGGTAAAACTATTACAGGTGCATATTATTCATCGTTATTGGACCGTTTGAAAACCGAGCTGCAAGAAAAACGCCCACGATTGGCCCACAAAAAAGTCCTTTTCCATCACGACAACGCACCAGCTCACACCTCAGCAGTTGTGGTCGCAAAATTAATGGAAATAGGGTTCCAACTCGTTTCACATCCCCCCTATTCTCCAGACTTGGCTCCCTCGGACTACTATTTGTTCCCCAATATGAAGAAATGGCTGGCGGGAAAAAGATTTTATTCATACGAGGAGGTGATTGCAGAAACGAATGGCTATTTTTCAGACTTGGACAAATCCTATTATTCGGAAGGGATCAACAAACAGAGCAGCGTTGGACGAAGTGTATAAGCCTAAAAGGAGACTATGTTGAAAAATAAAAAAGGTTTACCCCCAAAAATTAAGTAGTTTTTATTTTTGCACGGACTTTTCAAACGACCCTCGTAATTCGGACTAAAAATTTGAAAGAGAAAACTTAGTGAAAAAAAGAAAAATAGTATATTACCAAGAAATAATGGTCCACGGAAAATCTTCTCCAGTTTCCGCAATTATAGAGAAGTGATTTACTAAATTACTTAAATGAATTCAATGATTTGCCGCGAGAGTTTCATTTTGTGACGATATGTTCAATTTTAAGTATTTCTAGTCCTCAAATACTAACATACTTTATGGTGCACTCTAGCATGATACTTTTTTTTCACTTTATTTGTATATTTACAACTGCAACAATTGTTGCATCAAGTAAATTTGATCTTATTGGTTCAGTTCACTTGTAATGTCATGGTTAGAGCAATCACCCAATCAATCACAGCAATAGATCTCTAGGCCACTTCCGCTACAAATGACGAGGAGGATTGTCGGGAAGGTGAGGAGAGGAGAGTTGTTGGACAAGAGGATTAGGATGGAGAGCTAGGAGGCTGTGAAAGTTGCAGTAGCGAGACTTTATTAGGTCAGTGACGAAAGGGATGTGAAGTTCAGTGTGAATGGTAAGGTTAGAAATGTAGAATGGAGCATTCAGGATTTTCCGTAGGATTTTTGACTGTAGTGTCTACAGGCGTTTGGAGTTAGAAGGTTTGGTTGAGCCCCACACTTCTGCTCCGTGTTGCATGATACTTGAATCTAAATTATTATCTTTAACACTATACCATGTGTTTTCTATAAACATTTTTGGTAAAGTTTATATCATATTTATTGATTTTGGAAACTATTGAAAAGAAAATAAATTATTGTTTTTGAATAGAATCTTGAGAGAAACAATTAATGAAACTTAAGGGAGCATTTAAAGTAATCGCTACAGAATAATAGAATACAGGTTTTTCTATTGTATTTCCGTCTCATTAATATTTAAACTAGACCCACTAATATTCAAAAGGGGATACTAGTCAATTATTTATATTCAATAAAACTCACAATATTTATCGAATTTATTGTCTTTATATAAATTATTATAATCGAAAACTAGTACCGATACAGGAAACAGAACTTATTACTGGAATACTTAATTTTCTGTTGAAAACGAACGAAGGATCAGAATTCTAAAAAGTGATGAGCCCTCATAAAACTTTATTAAATGATAATTTTTACCAAATATATTCCCATTCTAAATCGGGGAAACCGCGTAGTAATAGCACGCCGTTTTTTTTATAGATAGATAGATAGATAAAACTCTATTTAATAAGTGAAAATATATACATATACACATTGGAGTGCCAGTAAGAAGTACTACAACCTCCGGCAGACATAAGTTACAGAAATTGTTCAAACAAATGAAAGTATAAATAATAAGAGGAAAAACAAATGAAAAACCCTCAGCTAATAAGAAAGATTTCAATTCAGGGAGTCCTTAACTCTCCTGTGTACCTGTACACCGTGTCCATGCTATAGTACCCTATTTGTCTGCATAGGTGGTTGTGACTTAATTCGCACTTACTGAAGAAACCAGCAGCGAGGTACTTGATGTAGTGTTCTACATAGTCCATGTTGGTGTTAGAGTGTAGGTCTGTAATACGGTCTGTAGCGAGGAGGAAGTTGTGACCATTCTAAGGAATTTATTTTGGATGATCTGCAGCGAGGCGATATTGGATCGACATGTCAGACTCCAGAAGGGACAAGCATAAAGCAAGGTAGGCCTGACCACTACCTTGTCCAGGAGGAGTTTATTCTCTCTGGAGACAGTTTAGTCCCTGCAGAACAGCGGGAATAGCACTCGAATGGCTGCCTTACCCTTTATTGACTCTGTGCTTCATGTAGGGGTAAAAGTCAGCCCACGATCCAGCAATACTCCAAGGTACTTGATAGTGGCAGCCCTCGGCACAATCCGTCCCCCGAAGTGGACTTATTGATACATGTTGATCGGCCTGCGCTTGTTGAAAAGGATAGCCTCCGTTTTTAAGGGGTTAATTTTTATTTTCCACTTGATGAATAATTAGTCCATACATGACATGGGCCCTAGTAAGCCTGTTGACTATCGTGTCCAATCTCCAGGACGAAGTATAGACAGCGACGTCATCAGCATACAAGGCCAGTCGAACAGCCTTTGGTCAAGGCATTGGGTCACACCTTTCTTGCGAAAAATTAAGCCCAGCTCTGGCGACATTAATATGTACCAAAATATTCTGTAAATCTGTCACCAATGAAATGGACGCCCTCTAATTGTAGAAATTGTAGTGGCCTACTAAGTCTGTATTTAGCGAACTTAAAAGATTCATCAAGGACCCTCCACCACCAATGGATTTCATTGGTTCTACGCTAAATGTTCTAAAAGTTTTAGATGTGAGAGAGCGTTTCCGGTTTGTCTGTAAATAGTTTATACAATTTTGGGAATAATTAAAATCCAAATAGTTGTACTATTTCAACTACTATTTATATTTATTGTATTTATAGTTTTGGGGTTTGCTTTGGTCTGTACAGTGTTCGGAGTTATTTGGATAGGATACTCCTTAGCTTGAGCGTTGCCAGCTTCCAAATTAGAGGGATAGGGCACCTTAAAGGCAGAGCTTAAGAGCTATCATACCTTAAAAGAAAAAAATTTGGGCAGCTAAGGAGATCCTTGATAATCTTTATTGAATTAATAGTTTTGGGGTTTGCTTTGGTCTGTACAGTGTTCGGAGTTATTTGGATAGGATACTCCTTAGCTTGAGCGTTGCCAGCTTCCAAATTAGAGGGATAGGGCACCTTAAAGGCAGAGCTTAAGAGCTATCATACCTTAAAAGAAAAAAATTTGGGCAGCTAAGGAAATCCTTGATAATATTTATTGAATTAATAGTTTTGGGGTTTGCTTTGGTCTGTACAGTGTTCGGAGTTATTTGGATAGGATACTCCTTAGCTTGAGCGTTGCCAGCTTCCAAATTAGAGGGATAGGGCACCTTAAAGGCAGAGCTTAAGAGCTATCATACCTTAAAAGAAAAAAATTTGGGCAGCTAAGGAGATCCTTGATAATATTTATTGAATTAATAGTTTTGGGGTTTGCTTTGGTCTGTACAGTGTTCGGAGTTATTTGGATAGGATACTCCTTAGCTTGAGCGTTGCCAGCTTCCAAATTAGAGGGATAGGGCACCTTAAAGGCAGAGCTTAAGAGCTATCATACCTTAAAAGAAAAAAATTTGGGCAGCTAAGGAAATCCTTGATAATATTTATTGAATTAATAGTTTTGGGGTTTGCTTTGGTCTGTACAGTGTTCGGAGTTATTTGGATAGGATACTCCTTAGCTTGAGCGTTGCCAGCTTCCAAATTAGAGGGATAGGGCACCTTAAAGGCAGAGCTTAAGAGCTATCATACCTTAAAAGAAAAAAATTTGGGCAGCTAAGGAAATCCTTGATAATATTTATTGAATTAATAGTTTTGGGGTTTGCTTTGGTCTGTACAGTGTTCGGAGTTATTTGGATAGGATACTCCTTAGCTTGAGCGTTGCCAGCTTCCAAATTAGAGGGATAGGGCACCTTAAAGGCAGAGCTTAAGAGCTATCATACCTTAAAAGAAAAAAATTTGGGCAGCTAAGGAAATCCTTGATAATATTTATTGAATTAATAGATAAAAAAAGGTCCTTACTTCATGGGAAGTGAAGTACAAGACGGAAACAGAATGAAGGTCGAAATATCCACACCAAACCGATCAAATTAGTTTATAATGAGGGATGAAAACCCGAAAACCCAGTCAGGGATACAAAATGCCCGCTTCGACTAATGAAATCTAAGATATTTTCAAGCACTGCGGAACTAACCATATTTTAAAGCATTGCGAACAATAATTGTACCGAACTAGAAGTATTTAAGTCGCGGTCATGTCCCGCCATAAAACTCCACCATATAAAGCTATTCCGTTATTAAGAGTGCAGTCTTACAAACCCTTTACACGGATATTTCATTATTTACGATCTTCATAAACACCTGAGTCCTTCCTCCAATATTCATGAGTCGCGAACGCACAGACGAACAGCACATCTCCTTCATCCGTCTCTGTCTTTCTTAAATACATATATATATCTATATCTTTTTTCCCCGTAATTTTTATTTATTTATTTATTTTTTTTTTAGTCCATCAGCCGATACATGGAGCCTAATTTGTACGTGGCCATAATAATGCTTGTAAGATAGAATTTTATTTGCTCAGGACGATGTGGATGCAGCTTCAAAGCTCATTTATTCTTACAAGGGGACCGGGCCAATTTTAATAAGCTCTCGTTCAAGGCAATTTTTTCTCTTCCCCACTCTGCCTGTTTCTCCTCATCATGTGGTCGTAATTATATTTTTTGCTAAAGGATCAGCTGCTTCATTATTTTTTGACCCCCATGGGGATTGTGAAGTAAAAAAAAAATACAAGGGCTTTATGTTGAAAAAGATGTACTACAGCTTAATTTTACGTGTTAAATATTCAAGCTGGCTAATTATTTGCAACTTATAATTAATTATTAAAGGTTTATTATTACGAAAGGAAGTGGAACAGTAATAAAGTTTATCACCTTGCAATGTAAATGTTAGCCACCAGGTTTACCAACTGTAAAGTATTTAAAAAAATATAAACCATAACAAAAATTGAACTCAAACATTAAAAAGCTATGTTTTACTTAAAGATCGCACATTAACTTAAAGATCTTTATCAAATGGTTTCGAGTTTTAAAATGTACTTCTACGCGTGCAATACATTTTCTTACTTGAGATGGAAGTTATAATTAATTTACTGTAATTAATATCATGACTTTGATTACCAAATTATACTTTACACACATTTCCGTTTGGGCGAAATTCACCTTACCAATAGCCCAACCCTACCAATCAGTGATTGGAGTTCAGGGTTACCTTCCCTAGATACGACTAAGAATGTTGCCCACCCTCGGTTCGATTTAAGAGTTATCCTTTTTGTAGCCCAATCATCCAAACCCATTTTGTGAGGCTACAAGTGTCCTTTAGTTGCCTCTAACTACATCCACACAATCACGATCTCCCGAAACTCCAGTAAAACCGTACAATGGGCAACCTGAAAGGAGTAGGCCTAGTGATGGTTGAAAAGGGTGAACTGGTGAAGATGGATGTGAAGCAGTGGTGGGTGGCAGGCTTGTGATCGAGTCACTTAGCATATTCTGCGAGGGAGGCCAAAGTTCTTTAAGGACTGGATGCTCATTTTATTGAGAGAGTTCAGAGGTTAGCATATTACTGGATGCCGTCGCGGAGATATAGTGTTTTTAACCAGTAGATGGCTCTTCGTTTCTCTCGACTTAAAAGCTACTTACTTCTTCAATGTCCGTTATATCTGTAACTAGACAACGGCAACATATTTGTCGCGTTTTAAATTAAAACAAAAATAATAATAGGAGAACAAAGTAGAATTCACGAAAAAATCATAAATCGGGAGATATTGGAAAACTTTTTCGCGTTCTGAATACCCCAAAACTTGCACTTCCGCCATAATTCAATTTTGAAAACTTGACATGACCGCCAAACTTCCTGTCACTTAGAATAAGATAAAATAAAGAGTTTTTGCAATAATGATACAAATTAAAACTTAAATAAAGAAAAGCAAATTATTCTCATTTTAATATTAAATGCTATAATAACAATAATAATAATAAATGCAACCTAAGTTTGGCAAGACAAAACATTAAAAACTAAATAAATAAGACAAACTGACTGGCTAGGTGCCATTAAAGTCAAACCGAACATGCATTCCCCTTCAGAGATTCAGATTTATGCTGGATATAATTAGTATGCGTAAACAGAGTCTTTCTTCTGCTTTGTTCCGGGTGGAAAGAAGATTTTTTTTTTGTTCTGAGATGAAGACACATGGTATGTCATTTCCAATTCGTAGCAGTCATTTAAAATTCAACATATAAACTCGTCTTCTCTCTTCTGAAGTCTGCTTTTTTTTAAATATTCAATCGGCAATAATTTATATGGCCAATAATAAATATATTGAACAGTTATATGCAATTATCATATAAATGTGATTAAATCTGATAATAATAGGAGACATACCCTGAATATAGAAAAGTATAGATGCTGCATGGTCCGGTAAAGAAATCTTAAAGCTTATTTGATGTTATCAAAGTACTCACCTGAAATAAAAGATAATCATGGTTAGATCGTTCTTGGTATAAATAGGCGCTACGTTGTTTACAAAAAAAGAAGGTAACAAGAACAATTTCTGAAAATGCCGTATTTCTCGAAATATATTTGATCTGTGGTGTTGCAAAAAATTTCAGTGATAAACGAGGATATGCCCTGTATTATAAAGAAAATTTAGGAATTTTATCATTTATAGGTAAAGAGGAAAAAATTGTTAAAGTTGGGGGGTTTTCAACATTGCACTCAAAGTACTGAAAAAATTAAAGTAAACTACAAGATGGTGCCAATATAAACTGAACTACGGTTGAACAGATGAAATAATCTGAATTGAAACACTTCCACGATTTAAAATGAGAATTCGGTTATTGGATGGGTCCAGATCTTCAGGCTTAGTAGCCAGTGCAAGCTTATTGTGCCACTCCTTGTTGGTCAACTAGGGGCTGGTGTTGGTCTAGTGGTTAAGAGTGTGGCTTTGAGTGTGAGGGATTCCCAGTTCGAATCACGCGTAAAGTATGAGCTTCCGCCCCCTGTTCACGACACCTAATTGGTAGTTGGACGTTAAGCAACGCCTGAAAAAAGTAGGCGATTGCTTCACTTTACTTTTTTTTGTAGGTCAAGTAGGAGACTACCTCCTTTATTGGTAAGATCCGGACGAAAACTCTCATGAAACTTTGTGCATGTCTTGTCGACTCAAAGTGACAAAGAGGTCACATTTTCCCAAAACGATTATAAAGGAATTAAACAGGATGTACAAGGTCCTTTCTTCCTACTGTTCGAGTTGAAATCACTTCGAGGAGCATCAATCAACTAATCCCACCCTGGTTAGAAGTTTTCTAATCCACCATAAGTGTCCAGTAACAAGCCAAAAGCCAGAACATCAGAGGTTGTAGGAATGGACGTACAAGACGCAGGATGGTCTTGAGTAACTTTCTTTAGCCTAAAAAGCTTCGAGGACCGCAGATGAAGATGGCCTAGATTATTTCCCGGAATGTTTTCGTCACTGCATAAACTTAGGTGGAATAGGTGGAAGGAATCCCAGACCAAACACTTTACACTAAAAAACCTGTCCCTTGTTCCTCTTTGTCGCATCACCTCAAAGTCCCGTAAATAAAGGTTATAGAAAGTAGTAGTTATTTCCTCGCCTTATAAGGCAATTTGCAGCAAACATTACACAGAAAATAGGAGTAAATTTCTTCAATGTTGGTTCTTTTAATAAAAGTTTAGTGGCCCTTAAAAATAAACAATCAATACAGAAGGTAGAAAATAGTCCATTTTATTCATTAACCCTTTAACCTGTTAAGAGTGTGACGTGTATACATGTCAAACCAAATCTCTAGTGCTGCACGAGACCGAGACGAGGCGAGACTTTATGCAATCTCGATCTCGGTCTCGGTCTCGGTCGCTCAAGTCTCGGTCTCGGTCTCGGTCTCAGTTTTTTTGAATTTTTGTTTAAGTATTAAAAGTGGTTTGCTATTAATAATCTTTTCAAAAAATGTTATTATTTTCTAATAATTATTTTAATTTATATATTGGTAATAAAAATGTGTGTAAAAGAAGACAACTACTTACACTTCAATGCATCATATGTTACTATTACTGTAATTATATATCTTTATATAATTTCAAAAAGATGTTAAAAACGCGCCAAATGAAAGACCCAAATAACATATCTGCCTACTATAACAAGTTGATTCGTGAAAGAAGTTTCTACTTCCCGCTCTATTAGTTATAGCTGTTGGTGAAGATAAAGAATCTGATGATTCGCCTTTTGACGACGACGGCGACTGCATCAATATTTTTGCACCATTTGCTCAAAAATCAGCAAATATCACCGAAGCATGGAAGACAGAAATAATTAATTATACCAAATTAGACCAAGCACCAGTAGACGTTGACATTTTAGAATGGTGGAAAACACTTGAGAATTCCTTCAAAAATTTGTCTAGAATGGCGAAAGATATTTTTAGTATCTGTGCAACTTCAGTGCCATCGGAAAGATTATTTTCGCAAGCTGCGATGATAATGATCAATAGAAGATCTTCTTTAACTTCTGATTCAGTAAAAGCTCTTTTATGTATCAATGCTCAGGCAAAGAGTATCTTAAAAACGAAAATAGTGCGAGACCTGCGAAGCTAATGAGTATTGTGGTACTGGGTTCGATTCCCGGTCTTAGGCCTTGGATTTTATTTAATGATTAGTAGAAGAAATTTACAGTAAAGTAAGTTTGCTAGTCACCTCCGTCCGCGACACCTAATTGGTAGTTGGACGTAAAGCAGCGCCTGAAAAATAGGCGATTACTTTACTTTGCTTACTTTACTTATGTAATTCGAAGTCAAATAGATGTAGTAATATTGAACATATATAATAAAATCGTAACTTTTAATAATTAATTCAATACCCGTAATGATTATTTATTAATAAAGAACACAATTTTTGTAGCTAAAAATTAATATTTGAAAAACCGAGACCGAGACCGAGATTTGTCTCGTTTCTCGTGCAGCACTACAAATCTCTGTTACGGTGCGTTCGACGTGTATACTGGTTGTGGAAAATATAAAATTGCCATTAACTATAAAAACTTGAAATTTTAATAAAATACAATAAGAATATCATTTGGTAAGATGTTTCTTTTATCTTACCAACAGAACTGCTGAGTATTTTATACGGAGGGGGTGGAGGGAGTCAGCCAAATGATAAGTGGTTGGTACATGTTTGGTCTCCGCATTAAGAGATAGAGGTTCAGATCTCAGTTAGAGCATGATTTCATTTTGAACAGAATTCAAAGCTCTTTTCTTCCTTGTAAAAGCTCTTGCGTCCCTAGTTAACTAGGAGCAATGCATACGTGAAGCGGTGCAAGATTTTTGAATGAGCACAGAATGCTCTCTAACCTGTAAGCCCCAGAGATTGCAGAAAAAGAAAAAGTCTTGTTTTTCCCTCCGGCGTTCGACGTGTATACACGGTCATTGTCTGATTTTAATTCCGCACACTGTGTGTTTTTTTTTTAAAAAAACTAAATTCCACGCTTAACTGGTTAATTGCTACAGGCCTACATTGTACTTGGCAGATAAGGGTCCACCATGCAGTGGTTATCCTCTCTTCGAGTACAGTAATTCTCAAATTGAGGGAAAATACCTCTGAACCATATAATCACAAAAGAAATAACAACAGTAACAAACTGAATGAAGCCCAGAACCGGATAACTGCTAATTCTAATTAACATGCGAGTTAAAAGAGTTGAAAATATTGTGTAGCTAAAATTAAAGAAACCCTTCAAAAAAACAAAAGAAAAAATAGACAGGCAAGAAATTATGTTGTTGACCGTGTTACTAGAGTTACTAAAGGGAGACAAAGTGGAGCAGGTGTTTTAGCAAATATGTTAAACTAACAAACTGATTATATGTTAGGCGCTGAAGTTTGATTGACAACCAACAGCCGTCTAGACTGGCCTTCCGTCATTTACATTTTGACTACATACTAAAATTTCTAGCCTAACACTTCATGATTTATCTAAATATTTTATTGGACTTTTTTTAGAATTTGTTTCCAGAAGAATGTTCGTGTAATTAAAATCGCGTAAAATAGATGAACAATCCGATTCCTTAAGTGATGCCAAGAAAGCTGGTAGTAAATTTTAAAAACTAAATGGTACCTTTTAACACCGTGAGAAAGAGTAGGAGAAAGAAAAATATTAAATAAAACGTAAAGAAATAAATAAAACAGATATAATCCTTCATTTCAGGTGAATGCCTAATCTCTTTTACATTAAAATAAAAGACTGAACAGAAAAAAATGTTATTACAAATAGATCTATACAGATGTCAGTTGAAACAAATGACACTTTCATTAAAAAATATCATAACAACAGATCTGTTTGGGTGATTGCAGGGCTATAGGAGATAACAGGAATGATTTGTCTTCGACCTTAGACAGACCACTCACCTCTTTGACTAATTCAGTCTATGAACATATAATATAAACAGATGTGCACCTTAAATGGACGTTCGTTTAAGATTTAATAACCCAAAGGAAGTTAAATGGACCATCTACAAGTTTATGACTTATTGATCGTCTGATTGGAAACATACTCTAGTGTACATGAAAGAGAAGGATGCTAGCAGTTGGATAAAACAAACACTAGAAGAATTATGGGAAATATAACCATAGAGTTAGTTATGGTGTTCAAAGCTTACAAGAAAACATCTGCAACTTATCCCTTTGGTAATTGGATGCGCCAGATTGCTTTACCTCTTTCTCAATACCGTAAAAATCGGCTCAATCTTTCTTTCTTTTTTTTGATTCTTCTTTTAAAGCGCTAATTGTGGGTTCTGAGTTTTAAATTATAATAGTTCACTAAAGAAAAGAATACCTACTACCTGAACCCAATTAGTTTCCACAATCACCTGTACACAGGCTTAGGGTGTTCCTAAAATGAAGTTATTAAACCATCTTGCAGTTGGTTTTTTTTTTCTTTTTCCTTTTTTACAATCCTACTAACAAATCTATTAATGCAAACGTCTCTCACTAATTAGGAATGGATTTCACGTGTTTTCTTTAATGAGGTAACTATTAGCAAATTAATTTAATAGCAGAAATTCTTTTAACTTTAAGTGGCTCAATCCAATGTACAAAACATTATGCCAAGTTCAACGGAAATCGTAGGGGCAACTTTAGAGAAATCTAAAAAATAAGAAAAATACTGAAAATAAAAAAATTGAATCAGTAATGGGCGCACTTAAGGATAGTTGATTTCAATAGGATGAAAAAAATAACTGCAAGTTTCAGCCATGATATATTTTTATTATGCCTAACTTTTGACCTAGGGACTAGGTCATCTTCAGGGCTAATTTACAATGTAATATTTTACATTACAGGGTTGGTGTGTCTTCTGTCTTGTCTGTTCATGGACTGAGTTTGATCCGGTCTGTGTGTGTTATGTGTTTGGTTGTTGAGGAAGTCAGTGTTGCCAATTGTCAAGTATTTTGTAGTAATAATAGGATGAAAAAATAATTGCCATTTCAGTCGAGATACATTTATTGTGACGAGCTTTCGACCTAGGACTAGGTCATCTTCAGGGCTAGTTTACAAAGTAATATTTTCACATTACTGGGTTGGTGTATCTTCTGTCTTGTCTGTTCATGTACTAGATCATCTTCAGGGCTAATTTACAATTATACTGTTTTACATCATTAGGGGGTTGGCGTGTCTTCTGTCTTGAACAGACAAGACAGAAGACACACCAACCGTGTAATGTAAAAATATTACTTTGCAAACTAGCCCTGAAGATGACCTAGTCCCTAGGTCGAAAGCTCGGCAAAATAAATTTTACTCGACTGAAATGGCAATTATTTTTTCATCCTATTGAAACTATGAATCAGTCACCAAAAAGAATGAACAACAATTCTGTAGTAAGTTAAGGCGTATATGTTGTTTAAATTGTTCGCGTCAGTTTTCGAAATTTAGACTGTTTTTTGCCTTTGATGTGTATATCATTTTCTACTTTTATACATAGTCAATTAGGTAAATCATTTTGTAAATTACGTTATATTAAACATATTCATTTTAATATAATCATTGTTAACACACCATAAATATGCTCCACAGCCCTGAAGATGACCTAGTCCCTAGGTCGAAAGCTCGGCATGATAAAAATATACCAATGACTGAAAATGGCATTTATTTTTTCACCCTATTGAAACTATGATTCAGTCACCAAAAATAATGAACAGTAATAGTAGATTTTGTTTAAAAGCTTATTTCCGGATCCGATAGCGGCCCCTTAAATAAAATATAAAATTTGAAATTATGGTTAATTTTCGATTTTTAGTCTTGCTTGACTCCTTAGACGAGAAAATTCAGACCAATATTTAAAAAACAAAAAAACACTTTTTCTTAAATTCTGTGGACTTTAAAACGGATATTTCCTGTATTAAACTGAATACCGGAAATAGGACTTAATTGCAGGCAGTGAACTTCCTACCAATAAGTGATGGTAAGGGTAAGAAAGATATATAATCAATGGTATACATATAAAAGGATGCTAATGGTCTAACAAAATGGAATATAAGGGAATAAAATCACGCTAAATAGAATATAATGAATATATTAAAAACATAAATTATAACTTATGTCTGGTGTTTACTTTGCGTAACAAAACAACTAATAACATCACACCAACTATGCTAACTACTACAACTAACTACGCCAACATAATGGTGCATATATGTAGCCTGAATATGCAAATCAAAGTGATTATGTTTTCACGATCAGTTAATGGTGACCCACCGAACTAGATCTAAAGGTAATTAACTCCGAAAAGATTTTTTTCTTTCAAAAATCTTTTGTTACTAATAAAAAAATTTAAAAAAAACATTCAAAATACAACTGAAGATAACCTAACCTGCACCTCCTACAGATAACTAGACTAGTTAAAGGAGGTTACAACTAAAACTTCTTTATAAAGCGAATAATTGGGGAAACATAAATGAGATTCTAACTGGTTCTCTTTTACATTTTCTAACCAATCAACGAATTCCTTTGTAACACTAAAGGTACGCTTAACCATTAAGTTTTTTTTTTTTTTATTATTATTGCGTGTGAAACTGTTTGTAGAAAAAACCTGTTTGCTTCGCCTGTGCCTCCTATATTGTTCTTTAATTAAACAGACCAGAATAAACGAACACACCAGCTGTACATAATCATCCGAATATAAATATATTTGTGATATTTACATTAGGAATTGAATAGGGCTCTACATAGACAAAAGACTCACGTGGAACCCACACACAATACTTAAAAAACAAGCAATGACGAAACGTGCGAAACTGCTTAACAGACTACTTGGACGTCGCTCCAAATTGCCCATTGAACTCAAACGCTTAATATACAGTACTATCCTCAAACTTATGTGGACTTACGGACTAGAGCTATGGGGTTCAGCCAAACCAACCAACCTACGGACAGTACAAAACATTTCAGTCAAAACTCCTCCGACAGATAGCTGACGCACCTTTCTACGTGACTAACCTCACCTTTCACAACGACCTTAACATTACCTTCATAGACCAACTCGCCCAGACTAAATATCAAATCCACTTGTACAGTCTCTCGTCTCCTCTGACATCCCTAACAATACTCCTCGACGACTGAATCGCCAGTGGCCCCGCTACTTCCTTACAGTCTGAAGAACTAAACGTCATTATTCTCCTATCTCTCCTCTCTCCTACTCATATTCTCCTCCTCACATTCTCCTCTCTCCTATAGAGAGTGCTACCGCTGGGTAGCTTCTCTCCTCCAGCTCTTCCCGCACCAGTTCATCTTGTTTACCTATTTACTTATTGTATATAATAGGATGAAAAAATAATTGCCATTTCAGTCGAATAAAATTTATTTTGCCGAGCTTTCGACCTAGGGACTAGTCCATCTTCAGGGCTGTGGAACAGATTTACAGTTTGTTAACAATGATTCTATTGAAATGAATATGTATAATAAAACGAAATTTACAAAAATTATTTAAAATAGTTTAGAAAGTAATACTTTTACATTTCAGAGTTGGTGTGTCTTCTGTCTTGTCTGTTCATGGACTGAGTGTGATCGGTCTATGCGTAATATGTGTTAGGTTGTGTGGAAGTTAGTGTTGCCAATTGTCCCTAGGTCGAAAGTAGTGCTGCACGAGACCGAGACGAGGCGAGACTTTATGCAGTCTCGATCTCGGTCTCGGTCTCGTCGAGATATCTCGGTCTCGGTTTTTTGAATTTTTGTTTAAGTATTAAAAGCGGTTTGCTATTAATAATCTTTTCAAAAAATGTTATTATTTTCTAATAATTATTTTAATATATATATTGGTAATGAAAATGTGTGTAAAAGAAGACAACTACTTACACTTCAATGCATCATATATTACTATTACTGTTATATATCTTTATATAATTTCAAAGAGATGTTAAAAAAGCGCCAAATGAAAGACCCAAATAACATATCTGCCTACTATAACAAGTCAATTCGTGAAATAAAAAATACACCTCCCAACAAACTTCCCGCTCCATTAGTTATGGCTGTTGGTGAAGATAAAGAATCTGATGATTCACCTTTTGACGTCGACGACGACTGCATCAATATTTTTGCACCATTTGCTTAAAAATCAGCAAATATCACCGAAGCATGGAAGACAGAAATAATTACACCAAATTAGACCAAGCACCAGTAGACGTTGACATTTTAGAATGGTGGAAAACACTTGAGAATTCCTTCAAAAATTTGTCTAGAATGGCGAAAGATATTTTTAGTATCTGTGCAACTTCAGTGCCATCGGAAAGATTATTTTCGCAAGCTGCGATGATAATGACCAATAGAAGATCTTCTCTAACTTCTGACTCAGTAAAAGCTCTTTTATGTATCAATGCTTGGGCAAAGTGTATCTTAAAAACGAAAATTTGTGGCAATATTTTTTAGGTGCATAAATAGTCTTTTTTTCAAATTCACTAATTCTAAAATTCTAAAATATAATTCAAATAATATCTAAGTTCAAAGTATTAGATTATTAATAGTGAAATTTATGAATTTGAATGAATGAATGATATGAATAGTGAAATTTAGTGAATTTAGGTAAAAATTAGGTAATTCGAAGGGGGCCGCCACGGTAGTCGAGCGGTGCGAGACCTGCGAAGCTAATGTGTATTGTGGTACTGGGTTCGATTCCCGATCTTAGGCCTTGGATTTTATTTAATGGTTAATATGAGAAATTTACAGTAAAGTATGTTTGCTAGTCGCCTCCGTCCGCGACACCTAGTTGGTAGTTGGACGTAAAGCCCCGCCTGAAAAAATAGGCGATTACTTTACTTTGCTTACTTTACTTATGTAATTCGAAGTCAAATAGATGTAGTAATATTGAACATATATAATAAAATCGTATCTTTTAATAATTAATTCAATACCCGTAATGATTATTTATTAATAAAGAACACAATTTTATAATTTTCTAGCTAAAAATTAATATTTGAAAAACGAGACGAGACCGAGATTTCTCGACGAGATATATATCATGTCTCGATCTCGGTTGCTCAAGTCTCGTCTCGGTCTCGGTACCGAGACCGAGACCGAGATTTGTCTCATTTCTCGTGCAGCACTAGTCGAAAGCTCGGCAAAATAAATTTTACTCGACTGAAATGGCAATTATTTTTTCATCCTATTGAAACTATGAATCAGTCACTAAAAAGAATGAACAACAATTATTGTATATACGAGGTGTGTTCAAAAAGTAACGGGAATTTTCGTTTTTTGAAAAAAATATTTATTTATTCATCTACACTAATATTGTCGCCTTCAAAGTAGTCCCCTTCGCATACAATACACTTGTGCCAGCGCTTTTTCCAATCCTCGAAACACTTCTGAAACTCGATCTTTGTGATAGCTTTCAGCTCTTTCAGCGATTCGCTTTTAATGTCATCTATGCTTGTAAAACGACGGCCTTTTAATGTTCTCTTTATGTTTGGAAATAGAAAAAAGTCACATGGAGCCATGTCTGGCGAATATGGTGGCTGGGGCATCGTTAAAGTTTTGTTTTTGGCCAAAAATTCACGAACAAGCAATGAAGTGTGAGCAGGTGCATTATCGTGGTGCAAAATCCATGAATTGTTTTGCCACAAATCCGGGCGTTTTTTTCGGATTGCTTCACGCAAACGGCGTTGAACTTGTAGGTAGTACTCCTTATTGATTGTTTGACCTTGTGACAAGAATTCATGATGCACTATGCCATTAAAATCGAAGAACACAGTGAGCATAACCTTCACATTCGACCGCACTTGTCGAGCCTTTTTCGGTCTTGGCGATCCAGAATGCCTCCACTGGGACGATTGAGCCTTAGTTTCGACATCATATCCGTAAACCCATGTTTCGTCACCTGTTATAACACGTTTCAGTAGATCCGCATCGTTGTCGACTTCATTGAGTGACTCTTGAGCAACTTCCATTCTCCGCTGTTTTTGTTCGAAATTCAACAATTTTGGAACAAATTTTGCTGCCACACGTTTCATACCCAAAACATCCGAAAAAATTTCATGGCATGAGCCAATTGATATGGCAACATCATCAGCGACTTCTCTGATTGTGATTCGGCGATCGTTCATAACCATTTCTTTCACTTTTTTCACGTTTTCATCGGTTGTTGATGTGCTTGGACGTCCAGGTCGTTCGTCATCTTCAACGTTTTCGCGGCCATCTTGGAAACGCTTATACCACTCGTAAATCCTTGTTTTACTCATAGCAGACTCACCATATGCCTTTATTAACATTTCACACACTTTATTACACTTTATTTCATTTTTTACGCAAAATTTAATACAAATTCTTTGATCCATTTTTTTTAACAAACAAAAATCGCCAAGCTCGAAAAACACGTCTAACCTTAACGGCTGCCACTTAAGAAGTAAACAATGAATATTACTGAAAATTTTATCGTACTTCAGGGGCATGTGTACCAACATAATAAAAAAAAAAATTTACAATCAGACTCTCCAAACCCGCGAAATTTAAAAATTCCCGTTACTTTTTGAACACACCTCGTATTTATACAGATTGTAAATCACAAAATAAATTAAAAAAGAAAAGAAATTGAATAGAAACAATTCATCTTAATGAATGATTAGATTTTAAATTTTCAATTTGATAATATCTTTTTCTTTGTGAAAGATATGGAATTGTTAATGCAGGAAGGTGGAATTATGGAGGATACGATGAACCCTTCTGGGTCACTAAAAATTCTTCAGTAAGCAAATGAGTTCCTGTATATTGATTCGAAAATGGAGTGACAATTTGAAAAGATCTATTCATAACTAGAAATTCATTGATCAAAGGAAAGATGAATTTTTAAATTCATTAATTTCAAAATGATGGATGACCAAAAATTAGGAAATTGAAATTGTGGTGGTTTTTAACCACGTTTGTGTCACACATTGGCCATTGTCCAAGAAGCGCTGCAGTCAGAAATTCCAACAAAATAACCAAACAACGAACTAGAATGAATCATATACAGTTCTTTTCTCAATGTTTTTTGTTATAAATCATGCGTGTATATTTAGTTAAAGGGGAACATATTGTGAGTTGTATGGAACAGTATGTTGCTGCTCTCGGACCATTCTGACAGCCTTAACAATAACTTATAGTGAGAGAGAGAGACAGCCGGAGCGAGCATGCAACGAGCAACCACAATGACAATACCAACGTTCACAGACACTCGCTTTGTTTTGTTTATTCGACAAATCACATCAAACAATGTGTAGAACATTGTAGCCTCCGCTCTTCCGTCAAGAAATGCTGGCCCCCTCTTCTTTTTTTGTCCTTCAATGGTGAAAAACACTTTGAAAAAGACTTTATTTTTGTTCAATTAGTTGTGAATGGTAGAGAAGTCTAGGATAAACTCAGATGTAGTTTATAGGAGTTAAGACTGTTATCAGCTGACAGTACGACGGAAAAGAGGATTGCCGGCTTCAAGATTAAATTGTTTAGGAAGGTGCAATACTAGGAGAAGAATTCGGACACCTTGAACCTCAAATATTAATGTTCTGTAAAATTAGAACAGAGGAAACGAAATAAAATTGACTGGGAGTTTTGTCCCTGGATAAAATAAATTTCCTTGTTTGATCTCCCACAAAAATTTGATTTGCCTATAATGTGCGGGGCCTTTTGGAGCTGATTAAGGGAGTTTACATGATAAGAAGCGAATTCCTCAACTTTCAAGATCGGAGTTTGAAGACAATTTTGTTTAGAACTTTTTGAGAATTAGCAATGATCGGAAGTGGATTTTGTAGGAACACCGGAAACGGTGGAGTTCCCGAGCTGATTGCCGTCAACGCTAAGGAAATTCTTGGCCTGATGGAAACGGCTGTGGATGGAATCAGCTGGTCCCGGATCCGCCAGTTGGTTCAGGTGTTGTGTGGACATGCGAATTTAGCGTAACATATTTTCAAATGTGGCCTCACCCAGTCGCCAATTTGCGCTGGCTGTGGTGAGGCCAATGAGATCTGTGCGGCACTCTGTAGAGGAGTGTACCGTTTATTCTAAAACTAGATTCTTCGGGAGGTTAAATGTTTCCCTCCCAGAGATTGTGGCATCTGGTAATCTTTACGAACTCTCTAGGTTTATTCAGAGCACTAGGACTAGGCAATTGAGTCGCCATGCTCCCTAGTGTCCTGCAACTACTTTATTAGTTTACTGGCAATGTTTGGCCAGTTTGTTGGTCTTGAAGCCCTAGTGTCTCTTATGAGGTGAGGGGAGAGGGAACAATGGACATTTTGGATTGCTTGTGTTCCTTCCGCCTTGTGGCGGTTCCTCCTCTTTGACACAATCTAATCTAACTCTGGATATTTGATCTAAGTTTTAAAAGGAAATATATTTGGCCCGAGAAATGGAGAAAAATTTTATAATTGAATTTATGTCTCCCAATTTAAATGGCAACAATGCACATTCAGCCCGACCGTATGATATAAATCGAATTTGATAGCTTCTCGTTATTTCGGAGATTTCCTTAGTACTTTTTGTACAATATTTCGTATCATTTGCAAGTCTTGAGATTCTCAGATTCTGTTATCACCGAATTATAAAATATGAGGAGGCTTTGCCCCCTCTACCCTTAGGCAATCTCTTTTAACTTTTGCCACTTCCATCAATTTTGACTAAACTTTGATCTATGTCCATGGACCCTTGTATTATATGATCCATAACTAATTTTACATCCAGGTTTGGTCTAATTGTAGCCCTAAGTTCCTTCCCCCACTTGGTGGAACCGCCCTTTAATACAATCTAAGAAGATCGTGAGAGTCTTCGCAATATTTTCAAACATCACAAATAACTGCTATTTACATTGACTGCGAAAAATTACACAGAATATTAATCAAAATAAATAATAACAAAAAATAATTAATGCTAAATTGCTTTAAGTAAATTGATTTCGTGCCAATCAAAGTTCCAAACAGCCTCACAACTTATTGCTTAGCATGAATAAATTTCTGTTCAATTTGACTGGTTCTACTCCTATCCTTTCTTCTAACGATTCACGTTTTAAGTTTAGTTCTTTAAAAAAAAAAAAAAATGTACCTAAGGCAATATTGACAGAAACAAATCACTTTTAGAGCATGAAAGATTATCTGTCCAATGTTTACCCATGGATAGTCTATAATATTTATTTTTCTAGTTTGTTTAGCTGTGTGTAAGTTAGTTGCATTACTTAGGAAATAATATTGCAGTTATTTATTTACTAAATAAGTAACGAACGGCCCTCCTAGTAAATTAGGTAGCATACCAGTGTTAATAAGTTTTAACATTGCGTTTTAGAAACTGTGGATATGTAGTTAGTTGATTTGCATAATGCGGGGGCATTTCCTTTAAAATAAATAGTATAAAATAAATGCATGGCTCTAAGTGATGGGCAAACTACAGCCCGCGGGCCAACACCGCGTCCGTCGCATATTTTATAATAACAATTACAAAATAAGAATTACACTTCATATTATTTGTGAACAGCTTCATTCAATGATGGAACTTAGAAAAAGCTGTGCTCAGAAATAGATTGACGAATGAACCACCACAGTTCACTTTTAACCTCTTTGCGCTATTAATTAATCAGCAAAAATGTGTGCCCATCCCACTAGGGAAAAAAAAGCAAAATATGCTATCAATATAGCATTGACTACTTGGTAACGGTGTAACGATTTCTCCCATAACTTCAAGCGTTGATTTCTCTATACCGGGAAATTCTCGAGAAATGCCATACTTTATTATTATTTGGTCCATTTTTCCACACCCAAACAGTTCCATCTTCTTCGTCTGATTTTTCCCGAAATGAACAAACAATATCGCTAGATTCACTACCAGTCTCCTCATCCTCGCTTTCTTTTTGAGAGTGGTCGAATAATATCCACTACCTTCACTATCATTATCCCATTTTAGGGATCTGAATAAGGATAATACTTACTAAAAATAACAATGAAACTATAGTTTATACTGACCAGGTTTTAATTTATTATACCGTTATAAATCTAATATGTACGACTAAATAAAAAAGACAGTTCTGTGTAATTGCACTAATTTCACGATTTGAATGACGGTTTTTAGTTAAGAGTTAAGTACAGTATTACCAACACGAAAAATAATAAAATGTAGCAAGTAGCACACAGTATCTCAGAAAATTTAGTAGACTTGCGATGCACGTTATTTTCAGTATAGGAGAAAATTATCAAAGACGTACCAAAATTGCACGCCAAAATAGCACAAGAGGTTAAGAAAAGCAGATTTTTCTAGAGAAAACCCAATTTTAGAAAATTTTCCTAGATCGTAAGGACTTTTCTTAAACCAGTAAATACAATAAAATAAAATAAAAAGTAGGCAGTTGGTTCAATGAAAATCTAATTTCAAAAAGAAAAACCACTGGACTTAATTTAACACTCTCCAGCGTGAATATCAAGTCTTAACAAGCTGCTGAAGAGATTCTACCAAAAAAGAAAAGAACTGCAAGAACTTCTGAAGACGTCTAAGTAGGTAATTTAATAAGTTAAACATGTTCAAAGTATATAACTTAAAAAAATATATATATAAAAGGCAATTATTTAATAAGAAGTGTGATTAAATTGTAACCGACCAATAGAAAAAAAGAGAATAATCTGTAAGCAGCTTTACTAAAACATGCAGCACATACAAACTGCAAAAGAACTGCATGTTATTCAATAGCTTGTGCATTCCCCAACCACCCCCTCAGCACCGCCAGTAATACTTCTTTATCTCTTTGTACAGTAATTTATTTTGTAACCTAACCTTTACTAATATGCAGATATAAAAAAACCATGGACTTTAGAAATCCTTTAATCCAATTAAGTAGGTACAAAATAAGGGGAAAAAAATCCTATATCTATATGTATGTGTTATGGGAGCAGAAAAACTGAAGCTGTTCTTACAAGAAAGATTTTTACAAGGAGAAAAAAAGGAGGCCTTCTGTCTGGTAGATATTGGCTCGGTACAAAGCGGCATAAACCCTTCTCATGACCGGCTGAATTGGCTAAGACTCCTATCTTGGCAAGAAGCGATCTAATGTACCATAAGATCATTTCTTTCTGTTCTTCTATGGACTTTTTTTTTTTTTTTTACTCTGGTCTTTTTTATCTATCAGCTCTGTTTCACTCTAATATATTCTTCGATGGTTAACAATACGCCGGTGACATTTTATTTTACAGAAATAGAATTGTAGAATGGGTGTTGGTGATGTTCTTTGCTTTTAGAGACTGGTTTCTCACTGAGAAAGCGATTTTATTTTTTTTATCTTTTATTTATTTTTTTTCTCATTTTCCTCCTTTATAATCAGTTTCTCTTTTATTGCTCATCGGACAGGAAATATTTTTGCTTTTATTCTCAGTTAAATAATTTTTTTTTTTTTTGAAAAATTCTAAGGGGGCACTGCTGGTCTCCTGACAGTTACAAGCAACAATGTCTTATTTCTGGGCAGTGAGCTGTACAGAAGCTCTAAAAAAAAGAAGAAAAAAGAAAATCTAAAGGCCAGCAGCAGCTGGATTCGAACCCCTGGGTCCCCGCGATGGAGTCCCGTATTCGCTAATCACGGAGCTAATCGCCTACTATTAGGTAAACACTATTTAAATACAAAAAAAAAAAAATATTCTGTATTATTCTTGGTTTTTGAAATTTGTCCGAAATATGGCAGTCTGAGCTAGGATTGGACACCCTGACACGAATTAATTGGAGAAACAACGAAGATTAAAGTGCAATTAAGAGTGATGGGTTCC
The DNA here is from genome assembly GCF_049639745.1 of Rhodnius prolixus. NCBI lineage: Eukaryota > Metazoa > Arthropoda > Insecta > Hemiptera > Reduviidae > Rhodnius > Rhodnius prolixus. Next base: position 1,734,138 of record NW_027411583.1, on the reverse strand, counting down.
TTGTTCAAAAAACTGAAATAAATGAACACTATTTCTTTGTAACTCTCGCTGCCAACGAACCTGCAACACGAATCTGACTTTGACAACTCTTTTCCATACATGCAACGAACACCAACAGAAACAAATGGAACATATTAGAAATGATACACATTAAACTACAAAAACACCTCCATCAACTTTAGGACAGACTCGAACAACCTTTCAAATTTCTACAACAAACAGTCATAGCTGTTCATTATTTTTGGTTGTCAGTTCAGTCGTGATAAATTTATTCTGCCCAGCTTTTCGACCTAGTGACTACATCTTCAGGGCTAGTTTACAAAGTAATATCTGTCCTAGGTCCCTAAGTTGAAAGCTCGGCATTTATTTTTTCAACCTATTCAAACATTAACTTAACAATTTCTCACCAAATACCTGAGGTATCTCCAGCCCTATTGTTTGCACCCCTTCCCTTACCTCTTTATAAACCCGCTTTTCCATGAATCCTCAACAGTTATGATGATGTAGCTTAACGTTAAACTCCTCAAATTTCATAATTTAAGTCATTTCCAAATATTATTTTTTTAAGAAATTGCCATCCTATTATTACTATTTCTAGACATTTTAAATTTTCAATCTTTATTCTAAATTTTTTTAGATATTTATTTATTAACTCAGTTTTTATTTAAATTAATGTATCATACCTTTCGTACAGACCCTGAAGAAGGTAATAAATTTACCGAAATGTCGGTGTGAAAAAAGAAATTTGTTTAAAATGATATTATATATTAAATACTGGCCGCAACTCAATGTCTTCCTTTGGATAATCTAATACCAACTATCGGAAACCAAAACCATCAATAAATAATTTTTAAAAAAATAAAGTAATAAGAATAATCCCAATTAGCGGCCAGTAGAGACTTGGGCTAAATTTTTAATGATGTCGTGTTAGCCGAACAACAAGATTCTTTCAAGATTACAAGAGACCAAGAGAGAATCGAATAACTACGCTATAGTATTGCCAGAGTTCTTTCTATTTAATGCATTCCACTCTGTTGAGAAGACAATAGCCTGCTGGCACGGGGCAGAGTCTCGAGTCTACCTTGTCTATATATACATAGCCTCCTACGACATCTGTATACTGGCCATTCTTAACGACTATGTTTTATATACCAATTGTTCTAAAACAGGTGTATTTCTTATTTTTGTGTTTCGTTAAAAAAGTCTGTCACACATACACAAAATCCTTGCCTTGTTCTTTCCTTTTCATCTTTGTTATCAATTCTATTCTTCAGTGAACAGTTTGTTGCTTAAAAAATAAAAAGTTTTATGAACAAATAAAAATTTGCTATACATTTGAGAAAGCGAAATGTTTTATTCTGGTAATCTGTAAAAGAGTGTTACCAAATTTCTAGAGGCCAGCTTTTTTTGTACAGTAAGTTCTTTAGCGTCTATGATCTTAGTGGATACACTATAATTTCTGTTGCGCTTTCTGCAGCTGTAAGCTAGTAAGATTGCTCAAAAAGAAACCACTCCAATGCGTGGAACGGTCAATTGTAATACCCACCAGTTAGAACAACTCCTTGAATCGAGTTTAGAGCTCTAGAACTCTTGGAATTCCTTTGCAATACCAATTCTTCGAACTGACACTTGCAGTGCAGTTTCCTCTTCATTCTGACAGGTTATCCTCTGCCAGGACCATGCATATGTTTCTTAAATGCTTGATGGTAAGTAAATAACTGAAAGACTTTCCGTTGATTAAATCCTTACGCTTCTAGCTAGCTAAGGACTATTTGGGAAAGAGAAAAAGCTTGGCCGGTCTACAGATCCTTGTTATGAAGCTTTGAAAAGCACCAAAGATCAGAGTAAGGAAGCGCAGTAATCAGGCGCTTCTTTAGAATGTCAGCGCCAAGTGTACAACAAATTTAATGAGAAGGAAAAGCCATTCATGTTAATTCTGTTTTAGGATACTTCCTTTTTTCAATAAATCACTTCCGTTCTGTAGAGAAGAAATAAGAGACTACTAAATTCAGCGAACTGAAGGAGGTATTTACCGCATTTTATTCTTGACTTCACACATTTTTGCGAAACGTTGAGCTATTTATTTCTACAATATACTCGTATAGGATGAACCAGTAAGTATTGTCCATAGGCCTACTGTGTGTAGTACATCTAAAGTGGAGTTCAATGACGTATTGACCAACTTCATATTTTCCCCTGGTCTTGAGTGACGTCACTTTAATTTTTTTTTCTAAAATCATTAATTTTTTCCAATAAAAATGTTATTACTCAGAAAGTTTTAGTCCGAATTCGATTCTGATGACACGGTTAGAAAGACAGATAAATTTTCTAAAAATTGACATCATTTTGAAGCATAAGTTATTCTGCAAACAGCCTCAATCTTCCTCCGAATGCTGGAAAAATAAAAGAAATCGAAATTTTTAATTAAACTCATTAGGCCTTTACGTGATCATTATCCGACCTAGGTGCTGGCATTTTTTATAAAAGTTTCCTTGTTTAATGGGCTTTCAAACGGTATATCATTTTCCAGGATGCCTTGTATCTTCGTATGAGAAATTACGTTTGTTTGGCAAGAAAACGTGTTCACGAGCACTCAACAGTGTCAGTTTATCACGTTGTTTAATTCATTGAAAACTCTTTTAGATGGACCAGTAGTCAATTTTTAAAGTAGGCTGTCTTAAAATAAATGTGAGTAAAGTAAGTGTAATGAGTTTTCTTGAAAATTTCGATTACTTTTACTTTTCCAGCATCCGGAGGAAGATTGAGGCTGTTTGGAGAATAATTTATGCTTTGAAATGGTATCAAGAAAATTTATCTGTCTTTCTAACCGTGACATCAGAATCTAATTCGGACTAAAACTTTCTAAGTAATAACATTTTTATTGGAAAAAAGTAATGATTTTAGAAAAAAAATTAAAGTGACGTCACTAAAGAACAGTTGAAAATATGAAGTTGGTCAATACGTCATTGAACTCCACTTTAGATGTACTACACACAGTAGGCCTATGGACAATACTTAATGGTTCACCCAGTATAGGCGAAAAGCGGTATCCATTTCTATATTTTTAAGCCATCTTAAACCATTAACCGCTCTCTAAGATTAGAACTACTCTTGTTTATTATGGGGTTGAATAAACCCGCCTTTTATTACAGTTTATTGTTGTTATTATTGCAAACTAGCAGAGTGTCGCGCGTTTTCCCTCATCAGAGCTTATCAGAGAAAAATTGGTAAATGAGTTATATTTTTACAAACCAGAGAATTTCCCAAAGAATACCAAACTTGCATTATATTTAAACATAAGCGGATCCTTTATATATACGAGTATATACATATATGAATGCATTTCTAAACAATTGCCCTCAACATTCATGTAACTTTGTTTAAACATTTTTATCAAAGAATGTGAAAATGAAATGAGATTTTAAATATCAAATCGATTTCTAAATATTGAATTTATTGCAGTAACCTTTCCCTATGTATTTATAACCAAGTATTAGGGAAAAGAATGTAAATAATTTGAAGCATCATGTCGATTTATGTGCATTTGAGAGGTAAATAGTAGATTTAAAAGATTTACATTTCATTAATATTGGTAGAAGTGTCTTTATTTTTGCCGCCGGTCGTTTATTAATTCAATAGCAGATAATTATTTCTGTTATAATTAACTTTTAAGGCTTCACATATTTCTTCAATTACATACTCTCTCTTCTCTTTGTATCGCCTTTTTTACGTCCATTACTGGAGAGTTCTCTTTTTAAAATACGTCTATAATTAATTAATCTAAGAGAATGTTTGAACTGACCGATGTCTAGTTAATTATTTTATTTGCTTCTCAAGGTTTATAAGTAAAGTAACCGCTTGGAGGAGAGGGAAACGTACGTCATAGATCTATACAATTCAAATTCCTATATCAGAAAATTCTGTTGCGTGCCAAACGTTCAAATATTTGGTTCAGCGTATCCATAGAGGCAACTCCAATCCACAGCACCCCCAAAATCACAGCTTCCTTCCAAATAATGGGATTTACCCAAGTCTGTTCACTATTAGAGCGACGGGTCATTTTTGGCCGCTTTATTCTAGGAGGGATATGTTACCAACAATATCTGCCCCCAAAAATTGTTAAGTTGAAATCTTAGAGCACAAATCTATACAGTTATATATAAAAAAATATTATTTGTAACACAGCTATTGTTCTGTATAAGTTTATAATGGAGAGGTTTCCTGATTTTTAAAAAGTGATAGTGTAAAACTAGATGGTAAAAGGAACACATCCCTATACTTGTAAAACCGGAATTAAGGAGAGCTTTTAACTTAGGCGACGGCCATGATGCGGAAATATTTTTGGAGTGAGTGATTCCTTCCTCTGTCCGAATGTGATGGATCCAGATCTATGGCCACAAAACATCTAGCTGAAAGTCCGACTCAGTAAAATTATAACCGGCGTACAGTTTCACTGGTCCAGCACAATGTGACCAGGAAAGAAGGGAAATCGGCTACACCCTGCAAGGTAATTAACCTAGAGCAGTGATGGCGAACCTATGACCCGCGAATCAGACACTGACCCGCACAAGCATTTTCACTGACCCACAATTGCTAGGCAACCATTTGTTTGTTTGATTTAGATTTTCTAATTGTGTGGATAAATTTATATTCTATCTGTATTTTTTTCAATCACGCATTGACACAAAAGCAATAAATGCTATCTATAACCTTTAGTTTGATTATTACAGTTCTAAAACGCAAATGACGACAAATGCTTTTGTAGTATTTGAAATAAAGCAAAAGTGTTTACAAAATATCAAATGAAATGTGTAATTTTACTCATATTTTGTTTGTTAAAAAAAGACAATCCAAAGCAAATAACCATATTTAGATTTTTTTTCAGATAAAACACACTTTTGTTCAGGTTTTGTTCAGTTATGTTTGTAAAAAGAGACTTCCATAGCACTTGTTTCGCCCCGTTTTACCAGTTAAGCCAACTGAAATTTAAAGATGTTTAGTTTTGAAAATATTCAGTTTAAAATTTTTAAACTTAACTCTTGTGCAAATGGGCATTAGTGACCCTAACTAAAAAAAAAAAATGTACAAAATTTGATCCACGTCTCAAGAAGGTTCGCCATTCCTGACCTGAAGCTTCTTGCAGATTATAACAAGAAGTGGTGGAGAAAATGGTCCTCTCCTAATCCTGTTTGGCACTGCGTTTGACGGGATTGGAGATCGCACAATGAAAAAGTACCAAAAGAAAGACCCTAGTTTTTGTAAAGTGGTACAGGTCTTCGAAACTAGATTTCCAGGGAGGTTGTACATGTTGACTTGCAGTGCCTTGGGGGAAACCGGACTCTCTTCATGTTCAAATCTAAGTCAGCACGTAACCCGCACATATAATTTGATAAGCTTGTCTAGTGCATAAAACCACTTATGAGAAAAATATTTTCAAATTTATATAAAAGGAAGCATAAAAAAAGGGGAAACGTGAAGATGGTCGAGACAGAACTATAGTGAAACTATAGCAAAACGTTCACGTAAAACTGTAGTTTCACTTGATACAGTAAACTGACCATTTCAGACGTGGTACCATTAATCAGAGTACATGACAGTCAAATGGCACAATAGAGAGAAATCTAGGGCGCCCCACCTTCGGAAATCTTTTTAAAGTGATTTTACCCCAAAAAAGTCACAGTAAAGAAATGTTTATCTTTTTTATATGAGCTCCTGATTTTTATTTCTTAAACGGGAAGCACTTACTGCACCTAAAAAAAATTGATAAAGCAGCCCGAGTTGCTCCCACAATGAACATATCAAGGCCTCTCGGCTATCAAATATGATTTAAGATGGTTGAAGTCCGTCCACCGTCCGATGAACTCAAAGAAAAGAAGAATGTAAATTTAGGTAATTGCAGGTCTTAGGATCTCCTAAGTAGCACCTGCTACCTAAACGTAGAACTTTAACTACTTAAATAAAACTGAAATAACTGATTTTTTTTTTATGTTTATCTCGTTATTTACAATCTGTATTATACATATATACAATAAGTAAATAAGAATATAAGGGGTAAATGAACGCGTGAGAGGCAGGAAAAGAGAAATAACCCAGCAGTAGCACTCTCTACAGGATATTAATGATATTTAGGTCTTCAGACTGCAAGGAAGTCGCAGGGCCATCGGCGATTCTGTCGGCTAGGATTGTTAGGGATGTCAGAGAAGGCGAGAGACTATACTAGAGGATTGGAGCAAGTGGAGAGAGCAGTATGGAACTTTTGATATTTAGTCTTCGCGAATTGGTGTACGAATGGAATGTTGAGTTCGGTGTGAAGATTTAAGTTAGTCACATAGAAAGGTGCGTCAGCTATCTGTCGGAGGAGTTTCGACTGAAATGTTTGTACTGTCCGATCGGCGATTCTGTCGGCTAGGATTGTTAGGGATGTCAGAGAAGGCGAGAGACTATACTAGAGGATTGGAGCAAGTGGAGAGAGCAGTATGGAACTTTTGATATTTAGTCTTCGCGAATTGGTGTACGAATGGAATGTTGAGTTCGGTGTGAAGATTTAAGTTAGTCACATAGAAAGGTGCGTCAGCTATCTGTCGGAGGAGTTTCGACTGAAATGTTTGTACTGTCCGTATGTTGTAGGTTTGGCTCAAGAACCCCACAGCTCTGGTCCGTAAGTCCACATAAATAACTGAATAAGTTTAATTAGTTTAGATCAGACATGAGTTTTTCACGAAGTCCAACTAAGCGACCCATGTTGTACTTCTACAAGGCGCAGATAATCCTGCTTTCTCAGTGAGAACGAACAGCTTGGTCTGCTGGCCAATTCCAGCAGATTCTGCTGGAAGAGCTTCAAGACTTCAGAAATATGACGGTCACCGTGAGAGGGATCGTTGAGATCTTACTTTTAAGAGGGGCAATGAACTGGTTGGTTATTATGCTCTGCACCTTGTTCCTTTTGATACCCTAACTAGACTAAATTCAGATCTAACGTTGAGCCTACATTGAGATATCAGGTATTCTAAAACGCCAAACCTAGACCCAGCTGGCATTTCGTGACACCACCTCGTCAAGGAAAAAAAGGTGAAAACTTGGACACTAAAGAGGTTGCCATTTTCAGTCAGTATAAGTAACAGTACTCCGGAAGTGTCTTAATTGTTGTAGTCATTTTTGACGAAAGAACGGTCGCCATTATATTCTCCGGAAGTATTTTCGGTCCATATGAAAAATGTATACCGAATTTGACTTCAAATGTGACTATATCTGTTCCTGTAAGAAGACTGACAATATTAGTTGTTTTAAGATTGTGATTATTAAGCAGATTTTACTAGATTAAGACGAAACAATTAAAATATCCGTCTGTCTGTGAGTGTATATTTATACCAGTAATGGTAAAGAAGGTAGCAGGTTGATGATGAACGTGATCAGCTGGCCTGGAAGTGGGGAATAGTTGTAAGGCCGAGGACCCTGTCGGCGAGAAAGAAGACACAACCAGATAAAGCAGCCCGAGTTGCTCCCACAATGAACACATCAAGGCCTCTCGGCTATCAAATATGATTTAAGATGGTTGAAGTCCCTCCGCCGTCCGATGAACTCTAATGTATCTCTTTTCTTTAAATATACATTCCTTCCGTTACCGCTGCTGCTATATGTCCCAGTCTTTATATTCCTCAGCCTTCCATTCTCTCTTCTTCTTCTTCTTCTTATAGAATTTCTTTTTTGTCATTTTTCATCTTTTTACTGGACAGTATATAGTGTACCGTTAATACCTTCTTCTTTTTCTTTGTTATTCACTACAATTATTTTTACGGATTTCAAAAAAGTATCTTTACAATTTACCCGAAACTTCACAAAATAAACAGCCTTCTAGATCCAAAGAAGACATATGTACGGAGATATCCTAATTTGAAGACACTACCACCTTCACCTCAATCCTTAGGAACGAAACACTTTCATAGTGTAATGAAACACAAAACCTTTCTATTAATAACGTATTATTTTTTTAGGAATCTTGAGTTTTGATCGGTTTATAAATTTAAAAAACGTTTCGAACTATTTCAGTGCATCTTTTAGAGCTACTTAACGACAACCAGAGATTTAGGTGTTGAATTTCCTCTGGACCTTTTATCGCCTCCCAGTGGGCTTCCAGCGCCCACAAGATGGCGTTATCGTCCACTTTGAGGAAGGTTGCTCTAGAACAAGGAGGAAACTACAAGGCGCAGATAATCCTGCTTTCTCAGTGAGAACGAACAGCTTGGTCTGCTGGCCAATTCCAGCAGATTCTACTGGAAGAACTTCAAGACTTCAGAAATATGACGGTCGCTTATGACCATAGCAATCGATGCATCGGAAAAGAAGTTGTAAAAGGAAGTCGTAAAAGTGATTACAACAGATTTATTGAAAATCCTAATTTTTTGTTTAAAATTTATACATTTTTGAATGGATTTATTAGCGAATTACGCATTAGATAGAGATTGGATTACTAAAGGATATTTAAAAATGGATGACTGGCTCAGTCTCCATCTATTACAAATGAAACTTAGGTTCTTTTTATGGAGTCTATTAGCAATGTCTATTAACCTAATTTCACTGTAAAATTACTAACACTAAAGTAATAAAAACTGTCGCCAACCATACCCACCCAACCGACCTCTCCCAGCCTCACCAAATGTCCCTCCTCACTAATGGGGATGACCAACTGGGAGAGAACTCTGTTTAGAAAGACGACACCATACCCGCCACACCCAGAAATGTTATGTTTACTGTAAACACTTGGGTCACATGGTCCTCTATAACAAGTCCCCTACACTTAGTACGGCGCTGTCGTTGGGGAGACGACTGACTTCTTCATTCTGAATTGCTATTGAGAGAGAGGGATGGTGAGGGGACGCTAGTGGAACTACTCCAAACATTCGTAGTATGGAAACACACTACTTCATCACCACTTCTGTTTTTACCAACTTATCTGCCACATGTCTTAATGCAATATCTTTTAATTTTTTTGTTTTTTTGAAAAAACATTCTCAAGGGGAGTATACCGTTTGGTTTTTACTATTTACAATATATATTTCACGATTTAGGTAGATAGATAGATAAAAATTTCATTTAATAAGTGAAAATATATACATATACACATTGCAGTGCCAGTAAGAAGTACTACAACCTCCAGCAGACATAAGTTACAGAAATTGTACAAACAAATGAAAGTATATAATAAGGGAAAAGCAAATGACAAACCCTCAGCTAATAAGAAAGATTTCAATTCAGGGAGTCCTTAACTCTCCTGTGACTGTGCACCGTGTCCATGCTATAGTACCCTATTTGTTTGCATAGGTGGTTGTGACTTGATTCACACTTACTGAAGAAACCAGTAGCGAGGTACTTGATGTAGTGTTCTACATAGTCCATGTTGGTGTTAGAGTGTAAGTCTATAATGCTGTCTGTAGCGGGTGGAAGTTGTCACAAGCCTGAGGAATTTATTTTGTATGATCTGCAGCGAGGCGATATTGGATCGACATGTCAGACTCCACGAGGGACAAGCATAAAGCAAGGTAGGCCTAACCACTACCTTGTACAGGAGGAGTTTATTCTCTTAGGGACAGTTTAGAGTCTCTGCAGAACAGCGGTTATGGTACTGGAATGGCTGCCTTGCCTTTTTTTGACTCTGGTCCTTTATGTGGGGGGTAAAGGTCAGCCCGCGAACCTGTAATACCTCCAAGATACTTGATAGTGGCAGCCCACGGCACAATCCGTCCGTTGTGGGACACGTTGATACAAGATCGGCCTGCGCTAAGTTTTAGGTAAATTTATGGGTTTTGATTACGAGAAGAACAAGATGACCGTTTACTGGATAAATTTAAAATTAAGAAATTTAATGGAAAATTTTATGAACACTGATTGCCTTAAAAGTTCAACTTATAATTTGATTTAAAAAAAAAAAAAAAAAAACCTCAGAAGTTATTGGCGCCCGAAGGTTTTTCCAGCGCACTACCGGCTTCCGGACAGCATTCTCTATTTACACACAACACTGTCCAACACCGGACAGTGAGCTGTAAGAAAGCAGCTGGATTCGAACCCGGGATCACTGCGTCGGAATCCAGTACGCTAACCGCATAGCTGATCCCTTATAATTTGATTGTTAAACACAATAAATTCACCTCCTAACGAATCTTTTGATAGAGCTTTTGAGAATAATTATCAAAATTAGATTAAATCAGATTAAATTAGGGTGGCCTCAAGCCCTGCGCCACTGAGACCCCTTTGGATCTATTGTGGCTCCCCGGCTTTAGAGCTCACCCTCCAGACCCGTCCGCTTAATCAGACTCTTAATTCTGGAGAGTGGCTCCTGGGTAAAGCTCTCAGGCATTGGTTTTTCCTCCCCGAGAAGTAACATCCTTAGCCAATTATCCAAATTAAATTGCAATCCAATAATGCACATTGCAATTTTTTTTTTCCAGGTCTATATTAAGAAATCTACAGTCTGCATAAATAAATAAAATTTAAGGACAGCAAGGCGTGGAAAACAGGAGGAAACTATCCCCCAATGGTAGCCCCTCTACACGAACCAATGACACTGGTTAGTCCCGAAGGAGAATTCGGAAGAGGCCACCTGGACAGTTCAGTAGGCGTAGTGGATGGTCAGGAATGTTAGGAGAGGTGATTGTCTCTGTATGAAACTACTGGAACAGTAAGAGAGATTGATATGGTGTTCAATATGCAATATTAACCAGAAAATTTAAGTGCAATCCCCGCCCAACACTGTTAGTTTAAATAATATGTTAATAGTAAGTTAGAAATACTGGTGAGAATTGCAGCAAGAAAAAGTTAGGTGCAAGTTCAAGCTTTGGGTGACGTTTTCTCATCAGATTCACAACTTGTTTTTACGCTGACGTTTTACGTGCAGTTATTTTGTAAAATTATTATTACAGTAATAAATTTATAAGATCAAATGTAATTTATCTTTCAGAATGGTTAATACTTAAGCGAACAAAACCAACACATGAAAAATAAAAAATTCTTTACAGGGATTAATTTAATTAATAGGTGAACTAAAAGTAAGAAACCAATTATTCTTAAAATGGATTTTCCAGAATTTGGAGTTTGGTACGGCATTTAGTACTGTTATTTATAAGATTTACTTTAAAGGAGAATGAAGAAGTACAAAAAAAGAGACTGGCTAAAGTAAATAAACTGTGGGCTAGAAAAGAAAAAGGAGAATCAGTAAGCGCAATTAGAATGATGGACAGCTCAAAAAGTGACGGCGATGATTTCAAAAAGGCCGCCGAACATGTCTTCTACGTCATCTACCACCACCAGAGAAAGGAAATTCCTTTCTATGTTCCGGTCAATTTGTAAGGTAGATTAAGTTGTTAACGGATCGCTTTGTACAAACACAAATCTAATTAAATGTTTTATTTGTTCTATAGTTTGTCTGGTGTTGTTCGTACGTAAAATGAAAGTAACTAATCTTGCTTGTTTAGTTTTGCCCTATATTAATATTTCACCGAATGTAAAAAAATTGAGCAATTTTACACTAAAAGAATTTATAATTTTAGGCAAGTGGACAAATTTCGCGAGATATCAATCTCTAAATAAACCCTCTTCGTGAACAAGAAGGAATCTGCCCTCTCTTTCTATAAAGAAAAATGTAAATTCCAAAAAGTTTGTAGATACAAAAGGGTACTGTCGAAAACAAAAAGAAAAACACCTAGAAATTTTTTTTTTTCTTAACAAAAATTGTAATGACCAAAAACTGTTGGATTCTGTAAAGTTTTTGTTAAAGATCTCCCAAACAAGCGACAACAGCCGGTGGTTCAAGGTGAACAACTTAATGGACATGGCCTGTAAAGTTAGTAGATCATAAATCACTTAGTGTTCCGGACTGTATATATACATGTATATAGCTAACCGTTCTGTCCGTGCATGGTATCTGAATGTTGGGAATTACTGGAAGATTCTCTGATGTACCATTCTCTCTCTATGTTCTGGAATAAGGTCTCCCAGTCTCCGAACACTCTGGTCATTATACTGTCCTGACTTTTCAGAAACTAGAACTATGATCTACTATGCAAATAGATCGCTTTTCCAGATAATTGTTGATAATTTTGATGCTTACTCCATGCAATAGTCACGAAATTACAGTAGAATTTTTAGACTTTATGAAAATGGAGAAATTAATGGATTTTGTTCTGATTAATTAATTTTTCTTCTTCTAACTGCAAAAATGAAAAGTAGGACGCACAATTACTGAGGTAAGTTTTCTGAACTGCCCTCATTTTTTAAAAAAAAGAAATATAAATTCGAATTCAAAAATGAATACATTAATCACAATCAATTCTATTCTTCATTCTTGCTTTAAGAATTTCAGATCAACTTCTGGAATTTCAAAAGAGAAATATAGATCGATTTCAAAAGAATTGTTTAGAAGACAATGAATGGGATTGGAGTAGAATTCGTTTTAAAATTGTCGGAAGCTTATCAAAAAGTTTGCTGAAAACAAACTGTACAAAAAAAAAGTAAAGAAAAAGATGAAAAGGACCGAAGAATTTAGGGAGGTGGGAATTTTAAACCTGTGAGTGGATACACGAAGATCAGATATGGCGGCAAAGTGGGTCTCGGACTTTCATCTCTCCTCTAAAACTGGCAAGATCGGAGATTTCAGTCTCATTGTGGCATAAGAAGAGAACAAAAAGTATGTGAGATTACTGAATAAAATAGCTGGTGAGAAACAAGAAAATTTTAGGCCCCCCCCTAAAGGGGCTACAATAGACCAAATCTGGATGTAAAGCTAGTTATGGATCATATTATACAAGGGCCCCATGAACATTGATCATAGTTCAGGCAAGAGTGCTTGAAAGCTAAAAATTGATTGAAGTGGGGAAAGTTAAAAGAGATAGCCGAAGGGTAGAGGGGCAAAGCCCCCCCCCATTATTTATAATTTCAGAGATACAGTATCTGAGAATCTAAGACATGCAAATGATATGAAATATTTTTTTTTTTTTTTTTTTTTTTTTTTTTAGGGGCGGTCCCCGAGCGCTAGCTCATACCCGAAATGATATGAAATATTGTATAAAAGTTACTCAGGAAATCTCCGAAATAACGAAAAGCAATTAAATTCTATTTATATCACCCAATCGGGCTGATTGTAGCCATTTAAATTGGGAGACATAAATTCAATTAAAATAATTTTCTCCATTTCTCGGACGAAATATATTTCCTTTCAAAACTTAGATCAAATATCCAGAGTTAGATTAGATTGTGACAACGAGCGGTTCCTCCGCAAGGTACGCTAAATTCGCATGTCCACTCAACCACCTGAACCAACTGGCGCATCCGGGACCTGCTGAAACCAAAGACCGTTTTATGAGGCAGGCCAAGAATCTTCAACGGGATCTCCACCGAAACGGTTTTGAATGTTCCTTCAAAATCCACTACTTCACCACTGTTCTACAACGTCGATAGGATACAGGGATAGTGGGCTGAGGAGTCATTGTAATCAACGCAGTTCCTTCCTTTGCTGTTTCATCAGCAAGATCGTAACTCAATATCCCAGAGTGACCAGCAAATATCCAGAATTAGTTCTTAAACTATTTTAAATACCTCAAGAGCGACAAGTCTTTGATGACCGTCCTTGAGACAACAGAAACATTTCTTGTTGTTCAAGACTAAATGCAAACACTAACAAAATGGCTACCCTAATACAAAACAATTCAAAAAAAGAATCAAGGCTAAATAGGTTATGCACCCAAGGATCAGAAGCCTACATCGCAAATATCAGAGTAAATAATCATTAAAGTATCCAATTGATTGCTGAAAAATAGGACTATTTGCTTATTCCTGATGATTTTGCCTTATTTTTTTAAGTTAGTGTGTAGAAAATCAGGGTATACAATAAAATAGGGGTATTTTGGGTGGGAGGAGGAGGAGGAGAAGGCAAGTCCATGATGTTCATTACTCAGTGTCGGGACCATTGTACCGCCCAGTTGTGAATCTTTCTTAGTGGAAGTGCATGGTATATCTGTAATCACATAAAGACAGACACAGACAGCGATACCAGAGAATACATTCACTATTCAAATGTACCAAAACAAAAGGAACTGGCCCTCAGGGCTTACCAAACAGTACTCATAGAATATCTTCTTGAACTTCAACCAACAAAAAAAGAAAACACTACCTATCTTTAGCAGAGCCTCAAGCATTGAGATGTCATTGATTTCAAAGATGAACTCCCACTATCCTATTGGTGATATGGTGGTAACCTAACTCATTTCTACATTTGTATCTTATGATTGTGTGTGTGCCTGTGTTTGTGTGAAGATATTAACTATTGTAATTGTTTTCCAAGATCCTTTTGTCGGTAGATCTGTTTTTTATAATGAGAAATGGAGATAGATTTAATTACTGCATATAATACCAATGATATATCAATCTAGTATGGCTATGTATATTTGGATTCTTTTATTTATACATAATTCTCTGCGCGTGTTAAAGCTAAATAACAACTCACCGATCATCTACTTGTATCTCTAAATTGAATGTATTACATAAGTTCAAAATGGTTGACGTTAAGAAGCACCCTTTTTAAAAATTATTGAAAACTAAAGTAAAAGATTGGTTTACTGACAATCATGCATTCTTACCTTAAGCTGCAGAATACTTGAAGTTGAAGTTTTGACACCTGAAATCAGATGATGGTCTTTTTAAAATAAAGTATCTCTCAGGTTGGAAAATAGTGGGATTTATTTTAAAAGTGAGCAAAGCGTGTTTCTTTTAACATCAAGTGTGGCGGCATCTTGAATAAGGGTATGAACTGTTTCTCTCAATACTTTAATAATAAGCGCAATTAAAGATATGTTAATTGAGTTTAGAATATTTGCGTTGACTTGAGCTTAAGCTGTGTAAAACTTATTGCCGTAAGTGGCCAGTTAGACAAAATCGCTATTAATTCATTAATCGTCGTTCTCGCTCTTCGTTCAGCCCTGTCAAGAAGAACTCGCTTCTAGAAGAATGGTTTGAAAAGTGGCTATCCGACTTCCAGTTTAGTATAATCGCTTTACCTCCTTGAACTAATAGGAAACCTCGGACTATACATTAACCAACGTTTAACATGGAATACTTCAGTACATCTTAAACAACACTAACTACCTAAATTACAAGACTAATTGGAAGAGCATCAAAATTGATATTACACAACAAAGTATTCGTAAATATAACGCCTTACTGTAATCCGAGTAGAACTGTGGGTTTCAGCCACAGCACACCAACAACTATCATCGACTCCAGATACTGCAGTCATAAATTCTGCCTTATAACTAACTAATTCTCCATACTGGAGTCTCTAAAACCAAACTATTCACTCCGATCTAAGAATGCCCAGAGTTCGAAACTGAATCACTGTTACAAGAAAATTTCACTTTCCACACAATCTTAACCATCGACTGAGACCGACTGATTTGCTTGGCGTTACAATAATTGAAAAATCAAAACAAAATCAAGTTCATGAAATTTTATTAAATGTTGCTACTTCTTTCATCTTCACGAATGAACAGATACTTCAATAATAGAACTAGAAATGCAACAAAGTGCATTCTCAGCAGCACAGCGGGCAAGATCAAACGGCCAATAAGTAACAATGTGGTGGTAAGTGAAGTCAACTGTGAACAAAATCATCTCCAGTAGCTATGTACACCGCGCGCCATTTGAAGACCAGTTTCACTGGCCACCATAAATATGATTGCAATCCATTTCCAATCACTTCTTCCATTTCTGGACAATCTACTAGCCAGGCCATCAAACTATACATTATGACGTAAAGAATACAATGCACACTTAAAATTTCTAAAATACATACGTCAGTCTTCATAAAATTTTCAATTATGCCCAAACAAAGAGTTTTGTTTTCTGTTCTTGGGTTTAAAATACCACCATTTGTATTATTCCTGGCTTGAAGATAATATCTTTATTTTTCTAAAAGGTATGCTATTCTTCAAAATTACCCACTTATTTATTGATTAATAAACAAGAACCTAACCAAGTTTAAGAAAGAGAAGTTTTCCACAAAATGGAGAATTAGAAAATGAAGCCGGAAGGAAGGCATCTCTTAAGAGGAAGCAAAAACGCAGTTTAGGAGTTGACCAAATGTCACCGCCTTCTAAAAAAGGATGGTAAAAAGAAGGTAAAACAAGGATGTTCTCGCATTGGAACAGTTGCAACATGTTTTCTTCCGACATATGCGTCTCATATTGACCACAATATGTTCTAGTTAATGAATTGTAATTTTTCACTTGTTTGCACTAATATTAAATGCACGTTTTTCACATTGTGAACTAATTTACAAACGATATTAGCGGAGGTTATTTTACAATCAACAGTTGTGTTGTGTGATACAGTGTTCTTTTTTTAAATAGGTGTTTAACAGTAATCACCAATTATTTGATATTAAATCCATTCTTATCAAATATTAATCAAGTTCTATTCGATAATAACGTTCCCATTGGTGGGACTTGTTATTAAAGAATATCGTTATTTTGAATGCAATAACACTACAAAGCATTACCAATTTTATTACAGAGTTCTCGTTGTAGAGAACACTGCCCATCACTGGACAATGAGCGCTGTTAGTAGCTCCTGTACGAAAAGGAAATGTAAAAGCCGATATTTCAATTTAGTACCTGTTGAGCTAATTCATTCCCCTAGCATTATTATTTGTTTTGAAACTATAGAACTATCTACAAATTATAAGTTAAATGAAATTAAACATAGTTTCCAAATTAGTAAATAGAATTTTATCAAATTGGAAGACAGATGGGCTGAAAAATAGTTATATTTTGGACTTGACGAGTTTTTATCGAAAATCCTATGCACCATCCTTAACGCTCCTTTCTAAGTAAGCAATCACACTATCCACACTGACCTAAAAATCCCTTTTATCCTTGACCTAGCCAAAGCCCCCGTTACAACCAAATTTCATTCCCAAACTATCCGAACACTTCAATCCGTTCATACGCAACCTGTATCATACTACTCTCACCTCGAATCCTCGCCGAAGATTAAAGTGTAGCGATCTCCTGATCGCATGATAAAAAAAAGGGCATCCTTCAAATTCACTTAAACAGCGTCCTGTGTTAGTAAAAACTCATGATGGTTATCAGTTGGATGGCCTCATTCAAATCTTTCCAGCCATCTTTATATTTAATCCGATTTACTTGTTGCCAATGGGCAGTTGCAAATTAGAGTTAAAAAAAAAGAAAAGAAAGAGTTTTTGATCTATAATAGATCCCTCAAGTTGCATTAATTATTCATGATTACATTATTTTTACAAAAAACCGTTTTACTGTACATTGACACTTTAAATAATGCACATGCATACTAAGTGACGTTCCTCATTCAGTCAGCAAGTGCATGTGAGATAGATGGAATCGAATACTCTACTCGAAACTGATCAAACAAGCTCTGATGAGATTGAAACCGGTCAGGGATGCAGTAAACATGCGAGCTACACTTGGACAAATTTATTAACCAGCAATACGGGAACTAACCACATTTTTAGGGACCTAAATACATTTTCACAGGTTACTGTGTGGTAGATTTTGTTCAGGTTGGCCAATTCAACTAATTTTCTTGATATAACTGAAATACTGTGAGGCAAATGATGATGCCTAGTTCCTGCAATTATCGGAAAACTGCTACACGAAATGGGCGTAAATAAGAGCAGGTAAATACGAGGGTCGTTTGAAAAGTCCGTGCAAAAATAAAAACTACTTAATTTTTTGGGGTGAACCTTTTTTATTTTTCAACATAGTCCCCTTTTAGGCTTATACACTTCGTCCAACGCTGCTCTAGTTTGTTGATCCCTTCCGAATAATAGGATTTGTCCAAGTCTGAAAAATAGCCATTCGTTTCTGCAATCACCTCCTCGTTTGAATAAAATCTTTTTCCCTCCAGCCATTTCTTCATATTGGGGAACAAATAGTAGTCCGAGGGAGCCAAGTCTGGAGAATAGGAGGGATGTGAAACGAGTTGGAACCCTATTTCCATTAATTTTGCGACCACAACTGCTGAGGTGTGAGCTGGTGCGTTGTCGTGATGGAAAAGGACTTTTTTGTGGGCCAATCGTGGGCGTTTTTCTTGCAGCTCGGTTTTCAAACGGTCCAATAATGATGAATAATATGCACCTGTAATACTCGTAGTTTTACCCTTTTCCAGATAGTCGATGAGGATTATTCCTTGCGAATCCCAAAAGACAGTCGCCATAATCTTTCCGGCCGAAGGAACGGTCTTCGCCTTTTTTGGCGCAGATTCCCCCTTGGTAACCCATTGTTTAGATTGTTCTTTTGTCTCAGGAGTGTAGTGATGTATCCATGTTTCATCCACAGTGACGAAACGACGCTTAAAGTCCTGCGGATTCTTCTGGAACAGCTGCAAACCGTCATTGCAACACATCACACGATTTCGTTTTTGGTCAAGCGTGAGCAATCGCGGCACCCATCTTGCGGATAGCTTTGTCATGTCCAAATGTTGATGCAAAATATTATGTACCCGTTCATTCGAGATGCCCACAGCACTAGCAATCTCACGCACCTTCACTCTTCTGTCATCCATCACCATATCATGGATTTTATCAATGATTTCTGGAGTAGTAACCTCAACAGGGCGTCCTGAACGTTCAGCGTCACTTGTGCCCATATGGCCACTCCGAAAATTTTGAAACCACTTATAAACTGTTCTAATCGAAGGTGCAGAGACACCATAATGTTTATCAAGCTTCTCTTTAGTCTCCTGAGGCGTTTTGCCTTTCATAAAGTAGTGTTTAATCAACACACGAAATTCTTTTTCGTCCATTTTTTGAAAATCACTCGACTTCCTCAATTCAAACCAATGCCAAACTCAAAGAAATAGATCGATCTGGCTGAAACTTGGTGTTTGTTCTTCCAAGAGATGCTACTAACTAAACATAACCTCGATACGCGCCAGTAGTGCTATCTCTCTGACTTTGCACGGACTTTTCAAACGACCCTCGTAAATCAGTAAATAAACAAACGATGAAGATAATATATTGGCTGATAATAGTTTTCTAACGAAGAAGAAGAATAACAGGAGAACGTGCACAACGTAAAGAGTGGCTACAGGACATTGATGAAGTACCGCCTTAATGAAAGGTGAGCGGTCACATAGCCATACGAGTTGGGCTGTAAATGAAGACGAAATAAAAAGAAGAAGAAGTGGGCAGATGATCACGTTTTATCGGGAGTATCCTGGAGCTTTATCGTGCCGCCTTTAGCTACAAAGTTTGGACGCTCTGCCATAAAAACAAGAAACGACCACAAAAAAACTAATGTTTGCCATAAATATGCCAAAATTTAGCCCAAAACTTTACTTCAATGGAAAAAAAAAAATCTTTTCCTCACCGGACACTGAGCCATACTTTTCCTCGTAACATCTGAGATAGTCGTCGGGCTAGAGGGCTAGTCTGGAATAGTGTGACTGGGCCAAGGAAACCAGAAGAGGTCGGTTGATTAATTTGGATACAAAAGAAATTTCTAGATGGTAATGTTAGAGATAGAGAAATAATATGGAGCATTCATGATTTGGCGGAAAACTTTGGATTGGAAGAATGTGAAACGATAGAAACGGAAATGCTTGCTTGAAGCCCAACACACGCAGCCTCATATCCAGAGGGGTGTAAACACAGAGTTGTAAATCAGTTTTTGTAGTTTAGGGAAAGTTTCGAGCCTCGTTCATGAAGTTTCGAGAGCATCGATTGATATATTTACAGGCTTTTCAATGTTGTTGGAGTTACATAAGTCGTTTATTCAACGGTCCTAAGGTACCGTTGTCCTATACACTGAAAATTATGGACCCTGGGGATGAATTAGAGGAAGGCTGGCACAAAATGCTAAGGAGAAATGTAAATTAAATGTTTTTTTTGGGGGGGGGGGTTTGTAAAGGTTCTTCGCATTTCTCTAGCCAGTCTTCTAGGGAGTTCATGATGTTTTGGAGGGCTCTAAAGGCTGGGACTGGATCAGAATTGGCAGGTGTGATATCCAGTATCATTTGCTTAGTTTCAAAAAGGGTAGAAATATCCACAGGAGATTTTCTTACGGAACAACAGCAAGGATCTGAAAACTAGATCCGGAGGAATGTACCAGAAGAGAAGGACTTTCTTGAACTTCCGCAGGAATCATAAGTCACAGTTACGAATCAAACTTCTGAACGATATAGAGGAAAAAAACCTGGACTTTCTTCCTAAAAAGCAGAGAAGATGGCGTCTAAAATGTGACTTGGGGAGGAAATCTTCCAAGGCGGGACTGAGCTTTTGAGGAAAAGCCAAACAAGGATTTTTTTACCCCAAGAGGATTGAAGGTTGAGAAGTTACTTCTCTGAGCTAACTGTGAGAAAGTTACGCTTCGTTTTTCTCCATTTTTTCTCACAAATGTACAAATAACCTTTTTTGCAAGAATAACGCGGTGACATGTTCTAGGTACATGATTTATATTTTTCATTCTCATGACAAACATAATTTATTAATGAACAAGGTCAAACAAAAGAACTGCGTGCGTAGCGAGGGGAATTAATAGCGATACCAGATAATAACATAAAGGGAAATGTTAATATACTATCTACATGAACTGTCGGCATGCTACGTCACTGCGTGCAGCCAGTATTGATTCTGCATGACATTAGGTTTATGTTAATGATTTTATAAGTACGAATTGACCTAATTATTGATCATAAATCTGAACAATGATTGATTGTTTCCCAGCCAAAGTATTTATTTAATGCTGTGACCATTCTGGACTTTTTTTGGTTCTAAAACAATCTCTTAATACTATGATTTCCCATTCATTGTCTCATAACTCGTATTTTGATTTTTACTTCCTGTAACTGTGATTGGTAAGAAAAAGGAAAGAAATCAATCGAGACAATATCGTTTTGAGGTCCATCGACAGGACCTCAGTAGGACATTACTTAGGCTAGTAACAAGGAACAATAAGGCATCCCAGTAAATTTTATCTTTTATAGAAAAAGAGAAAAAAATTGTCAAAGTTGGGTGTTTTTCAACGTTACGCTTTTTCGTGCAGTTTTTGATGATCAACCCTTATACAACTGTCCTACCGGACAGTTTTAATTAGAAGAAGTGTGAAGTAGATAAAGAAATCTTTTTCCTCGGATTAGACTGACAGCTGAGGAGTGAGATCGTCTCCAAAAATACCTGAACCGTCTTCTACAAAACGCAGATCAGACATTAGACTAGCATTTACCTAATCTTCTAAAACATGGACTGTCTCTAAGATGGATAAAAAGAGAATTTAGGCTATCGAAACAGATATTCAGCAATTGGTCCCAAGAAAGAGGGTATGGCATGGAGATGCACTTTTTTTTAGGAAATCGATATGGGAAAGATGATAAAACTTTGCAGGCGCCACGGTAGCCGAGCGTTTAGATGCGAGACCTGCAAAGCTAATATGTATTGTGGTAGTGGGTTCGATTTCCGGTCTTTAGGCCTTGGATTTTATTTAATGGTTAATAAAATAAATTTGTAGTAAAGTATGTTTGCTAGTCGCCTCCGTCCACGACACCTAATTGGTAGTTGTACGTTAAGCCCCGCCTGAAAAAATAGGCGATTACTAGTTGATAAAACTTTGCAGAATGAGATGGGGCTGGCCATATATTATGAATGTAGCAGACAGAGGCCTCCAAAAAACTGATAGAGTAAAAGGATGTCTAATTAAGGAAACTGTGCTAGTGGTGTCCTTAGAGATGGACAGCAGCAATGCAGATCAAACTGTACTCGAGGATGCTGTTCGCCTTAGTGTTTGTCCCATCTAATCCAATAGCGCCAACTGTGGAACTTCTCTCTTAAAATCATTTGTAGAAGGCGAAAATCTTTTTTTTTAATTACTTCCCGAAGGTTAACCACTTCTGGAACTCGGTTCTGGATGCCTGCCTGCTACAGACTAATATCTTCATACTTAAAGCAAGGAAGAATGGTCTCGCTTTAAAAACGCGAGTGTTCTAACAAGGAAATATCTGCTTTATGATTAAACAAGTTTTTACCAAATTCCGATAAATGATAACTGAGTGATTTGGTGTCTTCTAGCGCTATTGGCGAAGCAGCAAATCAATGAAATTCTTCCTTTTAAAGTTTTCAAGATCTTCTGATATCCAAATCCATAATGAACAGCGAGCCATAACGATATGAGAACCTGACCTGTTTGATAATAATGACTCGGGTGGATCTTCATTCTGGTAATGAAGGCTAGTTTGGAGGTATTCTGAAACCCCTAAAACCCAAGTTACTTCAAATGTTGCCTCATATTATAAATAAATATATCGTCCAAAATTGTTTATTGAAAAAACTACGTCGCAGATATCATAAGGAGGAAAAAAGCTAAATATTACTGAGGTCATCTGAAAGGTCACTAAAGTGTATCAGGAATACATTATCTACTGCCAAACATCCGAGTGCACATTGCTTTCCTACAATTATCGTTAATCTCAGATATATATATATATATATTGTTTTTTATACGCATTTCTTGCCGCGATATCAGTGTATATAAGGGAAGTTATACTGATAATGGCTTCAGTAACATTCCAACAACCAGGATGGTAAATATTGCTGCGAAATTCATTCTACTGATCTGTGTAGTGGCTACACTATGCGTTTACGGTACTGTGTTTGGTTATGTGAGATCTAGCTACATAGACAGACCTATTGATCGTGGTGAATACCCTCCAAGACCATCGCCTTACAACCCGGCGCCACCACCTCGGGTAAATCCTTTATAATGCTATACATATTAAGATCACAGTTCTCATGAACAAAGTAGCAATACAGTCATGAGATCAGTGAAAGCCAATTACATATTCAATTATACAAAATAATAAAAACCATTATAAGAAGAAAACCAATCAAATAATCGGATTTGCTAGTGAGATATTTGCAGTTTCTCTTTATCGCGTGAATCCTATCTTAGCTTTAGTACCCACATTAATAGACCAAGATTGAGAATTAAAACAGTTCTGGCATTTCTCTGGATAGAAATAAATTTCAGTTTGATTCTAGTCGCTCCTGTAAGCTATGTACTTTAAATGGACCTGACGTGTCTTATCCAAAGTAAGTAAACAAATGTTTGAATTTAGACTACTTAACATTTTTTGTTATCCTGTTTTAGCCTCTAAGATTTCGTCGCCAAATTTTGATGCAAGGTGCAGGTCAAATGCATGAAGAGTTTTTGGATTCAAAAGAGTAGACGGAGTAGATCCATAATAAAAGAGTACCAGTAAAATCCAGCGCTAACTCATTTTTATGACTTAACAGACCAATTTTAAATGCAATTTTGTTCCAACCATAATTTTACTTAATATTAAATATTTTGTTAAAAGCATTCCGACTGTAAAAAGTAGTTAATAAAAGAGAATTATAAAGAGAATTTTGTTGATTGCCCAATACATTGTGCGCATGAGTGAATATAATCTACAATTGACGAGTATTAATAATAATATTAATATTAATATAATAATACATTTAAAGAGAAAAAAAATGTACATGTTACATGGGTTTGAAACAACATTTACTTGTTACATCAAATTCACCCCATGCCCCTAAAGAAATTTGATTCGAATCTCTCACCCCCTGAAATCTATATTTTGCTCAAGGATAAATATAACAAAAAGATCAAACACACGGATTATTTATGAACAAAGAAACTATACTTAATAATTACCTTGAAATATGTGCAAGAGAAATAAAAATATGAAAAATATTTGAACAATAATAATATTCTATTATTTACCTGGAATTTACTCGCATCCCCTGGAATATGGTCTTGCACCACCAGAGGGTGCGAGCACCCAAGGTTTGGGAATCCCTGAATTAGGGAAACATAACTAAGATATTTACAAAGTAGTTATAACAAATACATAATAAAATAAAATTAAATGTAAATATCCTCGCTAACTTAAATTAAATGCTCTCCGTTTTAGAACTTGAGCGATATAGTAAACAAGATTATACTGATTAAAAAAAGGTATTATCAGACCGCAGCAGATTAATCATAGAAAACATTGAGGCTAGATGCAGCTGGCCAAAGCCAAAGTAACTAAAAAATCTAAATAAGAGGTTATAAGATGAGTTAAAGCGCATGCTCAGTATCTATAGAATATGCAATCTCTCAATTATAACGTCTTGACCTCTTAAAAGATGATAATAAGAATTATTCTCATATCCCAAGGTTGCTAAAATGTTGTTTACAAAAGAAAACCAGTTTAAATTATTGTCGAGTATTATTCTAAATATGTTGGAATTTTAAATGTTCGTTTCCATTTTAGAACTTCTTAGCAGAAGTAGATATCTCTAGAAATGTTGGCACAATAGGACCTTCATTTTGGGAATATTTTACTTAGTATAGAAATAGATACGTATAATGAATCGTTGGCGATTTGTCTGAAAATTACAGATTGGAAGTCAGGAATGTTATGTAAGTTAGAGCATTAGAAGATTGATGCCTAAGGTTCGAGTCGTTTATGGAGGTAAATAACCTATTTACCAATCAGGATAATCCTTTTTATTTGGGAATATTTTCTCTTTGCGCTTCAATTCCTCATCAATAACTCTACATTGCAAAACGTTTGCTCAGAATATTAATTAGAAAATAGAAATATAAGAATCTTAGCTACAACATTAATTACAGAACTAATCCACGGTTATAACTAACTATATTATATTAACGGCGGCTATTCTATAGAAGTGCATTAATTATGAATGCATTGAAAACCAAACCGAGATCAGTTCAAACTGAGGATGCAAGATGAAGGATCAAGTACCAACTTACAGCTCCAATTAAAGGAAGAAATTATTCTAAAACATTACTATTGGTCATTATAGACACAAAACCAAAGATCATTGTTTAATGTGTAATCAGAACGAGCCGGTAACATTAATGGTTTATCAGCTGCCCAGTCTATGAAAGTTTTTAATCCCACTCCATATAAACAAATATAAAAATCCTAAAGAAGAACTTTGCAAATTAATTAATAATTTTGAAGAGAAAAATATGTACGCAATTTTTAATTTTAAGTTTTAAAACTAAGATCTTACACTTCACAAAGTTTATGAAGTGAACATGAACTTCTTTATAACAGATACATTGGTATCTCTTTACAAATAAAGATAATAATAATAAAATAACACACTCGGAATAACAAAGTTCACGAAATACAATCATTTTTATCAAGTGATACAATTTATGTTAGCATAAGGTACTACCAAGTGGTACACGAGCCAAAAAAGGTAAGGAAACGCTGTGTGTAGATAATTGCCGACAAACTAATACCGGCGAATTAGGCACTCCGCTTCTAATGTATTCCGAGCCCTTGTGATATGAGAACGCGGTGACCTGTTTGACAAGAGTGACTCGATTGGATCTCCATTAAGGTTATGAAGGTTAGATTGGAGGTACAGCGGTACCTCGGTACTCAACCACAATTCGTTCCGGAAGTGCGGTCGAGAACCGAAACAATTTATCCCATAAGAAATAATGTAGTTTATTTCGTTTCTAAGCCCCAGAAATATGCCAGTTTTACTAGCCTAATTTTTATACAGTCGAGCCTCCCATAAAGGACACTCTCACTAGCGACCACCTCCATTTACGGACAGTTTTTGGATTTCCCCATTTTTTACCCCTATACGCTTGTCTATATAAAAGAACCTCCGGTCTAACGGTCACTCAACATAGCGACATTGATATTGAGGAACGGATTATATGTTTCACCTCCCACCAACGACCAAATCATTCTTAAAAGTTCGTTTGACGCGGCGATCAAAATAATTATTTTTAAAATTTGATAAATTTTTTGGATAATTAAGAAAAATTTGATGCATATCATATAGCTGCAATAATTATGCAATTATGCAGTTTTTAAATCTATTAATAATAAACAATTTTTAAATAGATGTTTGGAAAAAACGCATATTTTTTCATTATGAAACTTGCCTACCTCCTTCTAACGACCACCTCCAAACAGCGGCCACTTTGCTTTCCCCCGCCAGTGTCCGTTATTGAGAGGTTCGACTGTAGTTTTATGTAACAACATTTATCTAAACAAGAAATAAGATCTAAAAGTGTAAATATAAAAAAACAACTCGGCTCATCTCGGTGGTGTTCGAGTTCCAATTGTTTGTTCGGATTTCAGGACAATATTTTCTCGAATTTCTTGGTCGAATACCGATTTGTTCGGAAGTCAAGTCGTTCGAAAACCGAGGTACCACTGTACGAGTATACTGAAACACCTAAAACCCTAGTTACTTCAAATGTTGTCTCATGTTATAAATAATTATATAATCCAAAATAATAATATTAGGATTATTTATTTATTCATTAATTTATTTCTTGAAAAAACCACATCGTAGATATAATGAGAAAAAAGCTAATATTTTATTTTCTTATTAAATTCGTCAGAAAGGTCGCCAAAGGGTATCAGAATATTTCCAACTGCACATACGTTGCCTATATTTATGTGGGATAGATATTTTAATATTATATGTATTTCTTGCAGCGATATCAATGTATATAAGTGGAGTCATACTGATAAAGACTTCAGTCACATTCCAACCACCAGGATGGTAAATATTGCCGCGAAATTAATTCTAGTGATTTGTGTAGTGGCTACACTATGCGTTTACGGCACTTTGTGCGGTGGATACCATCTAAATCCAGCGCCTTACAGCCCAAGGCCAACCCCCGGACCTGTTGGTGGTGGATACCATCTAAATCCACCGCCTGAGAGTCTAAGGCCTCCCCGTCAGGTAAATCATTTCTAATGCCATAAATATTAAGGTCACAGTTGCTCTTCCAGATTCCATGCACAAAGTAGCAATACAGCCAGGCTATAGTGGGTGGACGAATTTCATGAGATCAGTGTAAGACAAATTTTTTCAACTACAAAGAATCATTAATACACCAAAAGAAGTAATCCAACCTTGTAATCAGGCCTCAAAGTGATGTTACCAGATAGCTCATCTGAATTTAGACGCCTTAATAGTTACCAAAATAATATTTCATTAGATTTTTATACCTTTAGGTTAGTAATTATTTACAGCGGTTTTAGTTCGCACAAAGAACAACAAAGTCTAATTATAATCAGGATTATTGGAACAATTGAATCCGCATGGATCCTTTTTCTCCATAGATCACCCACTTGATGGAGAGTATCCGGAGCACAATTTAAACACACTGTGTACTGGAGAGACCCTCTCAGACCAAGGACTACCACTATCAAGGTTTGGTCAAAGTAAATCGTGTTCGCCTGATACCAGCAATAATCACCTCAGATTCAACCGTTTCTTATTTCAATTATCCAATGTTATATTCCTAAATAATCCGTACTCCAGGTCTTCTTGACCTTCCATTCAGCATAACCAGCAAACTGACAAGCTATAACTTAGGAAGATTAAAACACCAGCCTCATTATCATTTACAACTCATCCTTACAGGCTACATAATCATGCAAATAAGAAAATTCCTCCATTTTTACAAAAGTTTATGCATCATCCTGTACATATATACACTTGAAAAATCTTTACAACAGTTTCTAAGCCACTCTAACTTCTTGCTGTTGGTAAGATTATAAGCGCCAGCGTTGAGTTCTTATCTACGTTTCCAATTAGTAATTTTGGAAATTTATATTTTGGGTACAAAGAATTGTTTCTAGAAATCCGCCCCACTGTGACTACCATAACTTGTAAACGGATGTATCTTCTAAGATCAAATTAGCAGTTTAGTTCCTCTGCCAACAGGTAGACTGTTAACACAAGATTTATTAAAACAAAACTCAGTGAACCATTAGACAGCCATTTCACTGGATAATTTTTAACTACTTTCCAAACTTCATGAATCCCAAAGTATGTAGAAAGAAAGTTGTTTGAAGTTAGAAGATTAACCAATTATTTTATTCTGTTTAAGCCAAGATTTCGTCGTCAATACGAGGAAGATGAAGAACCAGAAGAAACTGAAGTTGATTTGGCAAGAGCCCTCGGATTTGGCCATAATATTGGACCACCACTTCCATTTTAAAACAGAACAGGTGAAATCGTATGCTAACTAATTTTTAAGACTTAATAGACATTTTAATGCAATTGTGTTTCGCATAAAAATTTCCATTGATTTTAACTATTTTGTTAAAAGTGTTCTGAAATAGTAAATAAAAGAGAATTAAGTAAACTTTTGGTAATTATTTGCCAAATACATTTTGTGCTTACATTTAAGGACAGAACTGAATATAATCTACAATTGTCGAGTACAATTCTACAATAAATATCATTAGATTTAGAATGGTTAAGCCTTGTTTTATTTAAGAAATCCCAAAATTGTTCTTTAGGAAGTCTAGATCTTGACTTCGCCACCATAAGTGCTGTTACAAGCAAAGCGTGGGAATCCAGAGTTTTGGCTTGCCTATCCGTTGGTTGTGCCCAGTTTGAACAGATTCTTTAAAAAAAATAACGTAATTTTGAAAATAAACTGAAATTTGTATTTCATATTTTAAATTACCATAACTTTTGAAAAACCTAACCGATTTCAAAAATTGTTTTTTTGTTGTTTTTAGGAGCTCAAATACTACAAAAATATGCAACAAAAAATATAACGTTCCATTTGAAAAACAAAAGTTGGATGCTGTATCTCGAGATACAGGGGTTTAAAAAAATGGGACAATCACTGAAAATAAACTAGACTAAAAATGATTAAATACATGTTTTTTATTTTTTCGAAATTTCCCGCCGTTAAAAAGAAAAGTGGGTGGAGCATATAACTCTGGCCATCCTGTATATCCAATTCTTCCTGTATGTCAACATTCCGTATTCTTTCTCTTTTTGTGCAACCCTTCACTCTTCTGAGGAATCGCATCTCTGCACTTTGTAGGTTACTTTTATCTTTAGCTCTGGTAACCCAAGATTCGCTTCCATAAGTGAGCAGAGGCACAGCCATAGTTTTGTAGAATTTTAGTTTTGTTTCAGGTCTCGTTTTATTTTTAAGTGATCTGTTTATTACACCAACCATAACTTGTTAACGGAAATATCATCCAAGATCAAATTGGCAGTTCAGTTCCTCTGCCAACAGATAGACTGCTAACAAGAGTTATTAAAACGAAACTCAGACAACCGGAAGTAAGCCACGTTACTGAATAAAATTTTAATTACTTTTCGAATTTCACGAATCCCAAAAGTTTGCAAAAAATAGTTTTGTGTCGAACGAGAGATTATCTTTCTACAGATTTTAATTTTACACTGAATCCGATTCGCTAGCCACTCAACTAATACCTTCCCTTAATTTTTGATTCATAAGTTCTGGTCTTTTCCTACATGTAACGTTTAGTTGAATACTTAGCATAGAGATAGGTACGTATAAAGATGCGTCGGCGATTGGACGGAGATTCACAGATTGGAAGTCATGAATGTTATGTAAGTTTGAGCATTAGATTGATGCCTGAGTATCGAGTCGTTCATTTTGGTTATATATAACCCATCTACCAAACAAGGATACCTTGGATTAAAACTGTCCGGTAGGACAGTTGTATAAGGGTTGACCATCAAAAACTGCACGAAAAAGCGTAACGTTGAAAAACACCCAACTTTGACAATTTTTTTCTCTTTTTCTATAAAAGATAAAATTCCCAAATTTTCTTTAAATCTTACTCCAAACCCTCCTTCATAACTGTAATTTTTTTGCAACCACCCAGATCTAATAGGTTTCGAGAAAAAAGTTGCCGAAAATGAGCAAAAACCGCTTTTTCAAAAAATGTTCTTGTTCTTGTTCTTCTTGTTGTTGTTGTTGTTCTTGTTGTTCTTGTTGTTACCTTTTTTGTAAACAACGTAGCGCCTAAACGCACGAACCGATTTTCATGAATGAGGTGTCATTCGATTCGTAATTTTATGTAGATGTGCCTTTTGGGGGTCTCGGCCCTGTACATCCAATGGGAGAGGAGTTAGCCCCCTTTATGTAAGGCCCCCTCCAAAATTATTATTACTAATTACTCTGTAAATCTTGACCCGATTTTGATAAAATTTGGTAGGATGATAGGGTTAGGGCTCCCCTCCCTAACAATAAAGCGACGATCTGCTCTTACACTTGTTAAGGGGAAGTATAGCAATCGTTTCAAATTATCGACACGTCAACCGATTTTCATGAATGAAGTGTCATTCGAATCGAAATTTTGTACAGATTTGTACTTTAAAAGTCTCGACGCTATGCCTCATAAGGAGGGGAGTTCGCCCCACCCAAATAAGGCCCTTTCTAAAACTATTATTACCAATATTTCTACAAAGCTTAGTCCGATTTTGATAAAATTTAGCACGAAGAAGTGATTAAAGCTCCTCTACGTGGCTGTGAAGTGCCATCATGCTCTTACACCTACTAAGAGGAAGTACTGCAATCGTTAAAATTATCAATGAGTGAACCGATTTACATCAATGAATTGTCGTTCGATTCAAAATCTTTGCCTTTTAGGGAGAAGTACTGTAATCGCAGTTTATTTTTCTTGCTCCTCTTAAAAGGAAGTACTGAAATCGCAGTTTAATTTTGCTATTTACCTACAAATACCTTCCTATTTTATTCAAAACGCTTTCTCAAAAAAATGGTTATTGAGGATGGTTTGGGGACCGCAACTATAACCATTCTTTAAAAAGATCTCTCCAGTGATAGTTACGGTTCCGATTTAACACCTTATCAGGTTATAATGATAAAATAGCTTATTCCAAATTTTAAAAAAATCTGTAAAGCAGACGTAACTTTGCTAATAGACAAAAAGGAAAATCTATCCAAAAGGTACAAAAATCTCCTTAACAAAAACTTACAGTTTAAAAAGTTAAGTATAAGGGTTGATTAAACGCCAAAAGGTACACAAATCAGCAAGTACCCAACATTTCATTAATACTTCATTGATATTATTTAAGTAATTTTACCGCATTAATTTTCATTAATATTTTTTAAGAATTTATTAGATGTCACATACCCTTATGCTGGCCATTTTCATCTACAAAATATTTGTTCAAGTAGCACACCATTTAACTTAGATTGACTGTAATATCTATTTATCTATAATAATCAAACTATTGATTACAGGTGAAAAAAAAAACGTTATAAAAAATAAAAAAATATGAGGCTAAAAAATTCATAAACGTTTTTTAAAAATTGCTTACACCAACATACATCAATGATTTTATTTATTTATTTTTATTTTTAAATAAAAATCGTCGGTTTAAGTTCATTCTTCGATTAAAGTAATTGTTATTACATGTAGTAGTCAAACGTTTATAATAATAGATAATAATTATCTGGCTTTATCGCAAATAATATAGTTTTCTTCAATTACATTCTCAATCTAGGTATTCATCCCAAATGTTGTGTATATGTAATATAAAATAAATAAGATATGCATATTTTTAGGACAGCTAATTATTCCAGTATTTTACTATAAGTAAAATTAGGGGAACTAAATTAAATTACAATTGAGAAATGAATAAATAATGTTGAATAATCTACTTGTTATTAACTGTGTGTTATTTGTCCTCACGAATATTTCGGTAAGACGAATTCAAGAATGAAATATTGTTTTAAATCCTCCGTGATTCAAATTTAAACAGTAGCCGACTCTAAATTTGTCTTTTTCTAATTTAACATGCATGTATATGTGACAACTTCAGAATAAAGGGCACATTAAAGAGAAATCAGAAGAATAATTTGGAATAGAGTTAAAATAAAGTACCTATTTATACGAAGATATAATATACATTTTATCACAATTATAACTATTATGAATGAACTGGCCAGCATAAGGGTATGTGACATCTAATAAATTCTTAAAAAATATTAATGAAAATTAATGCGGTAAAATTACTTAAATAATATCAATGAAGTATTAATGAAATGTTGGGTACTTGCTGATTTGTGTACCTTTTGGCGTTTAATCAACCCTTATACTTAACTTTTTAAACTGTAAGTTTTTGTTAAGGAGTATTCTTTTTTATTTGAGAATATTTTCTTTGCGCCTCAATTCCTCATGAGTAACTCTTCATTGCACAACCTTTGCATTTTGCTCAGAATATTAATTAGAAAATAGAAATCAAAGAAGGTTAGTTAAGCCATTAATTAAAAGTTGATTAAACATAACTGATATATGTTAGTTCCGAGGGTATCGATAGAAATCCATTAATTATGAATGAATTGAAACCAAACCGAGATCAGTTCAATCTAAGGATGCTGTTCGTCTTACTGCTTGTTCCATCTATCCCAATAGCGGCTATTGTGGTACTTCTCCCTTTAACACCATTTTTCAAAGACGTAAAAGCGATACATACTTCCCAAGTTTGCCCACTTCCTGTAGCCCTTCTACAGAGTAATATCTCCGCATTTAAAGCACCAAAGAATGGACTCGCTCCGCTTCATTTTAACTAAATGTTTTACCCATTTGCCTTTAGATAGTGGTATACTACGCCATTTTCTGGCACTTATTGGTATAGCAACGTTCAATAGACTACTTCTACGTGAACATTTGGACGAAGACCTCTACAGTCGTGTGACTTAGATAACCGGCGATCGGCTAATATCAGCAGCTTTGGATACTAAGCCATTGTGATATGAAGACGCGCACCAGTTGGATAAGAATGTCTCCGGTGGATCTCCATTACTGTGATGAATGCTAAATTGGAAACGCCAAAAACCTAAATACTTTAAATGTTGCCGCATATTAAGAATAATTATATCGTCCAAAACAATAATATTGTTTTTTGAAATAACTACGTCACAGACATCAAGAGACAAAAAGCTGAATATTTTATTTCCTTCAGAGGTCACTAAAGGGTATCAGATATCTGCTGCCAAATTTCCAACAGTTCATGGATTTCCCACAATTATTGTAAATCTTACAAATATACATTACGGTTACATTTATTTTTAACTAGCAGCGATATCAATGTATATAAGCGGAGTCGAACTGATAAAGACTTCAGTCACATTCCAACAACCAGGATGGTAAATATTGCTGCGAAATTCATTCTACTGATCTGTGTTTTGGCTGCCCTATGCGCCATGAGCTCTAGCATGTTGCGTGCAACTAAACCTGTCGAATACAAGCCAAGAACATTTCCCAGAATCCAGCGGCTAACACCCAAGGTAAATCGCTTCTTATGCTGCTAAAATGTTAAGAGCATAGTTATATTATTCCAGATTAAATAACAATTCCAATATACAAAGTATATTGAAATATTCCAATGAACAAAGTAGCAATACAGTCAGACTGCAGCGGGTGAACAAATTTCAGTAGTTACCATGTGGTAGCTAATTTTTTTCAATTACAGAGAATCACTAATACGCCAAAAAAAGTAAACCAACCTTGTAATCGGGCTTCAAGCCATGATGTCACCTGAAACCTCAGCTGAATTTAGATGCCTTAATTGTTACCAAGATAATATTTTATTAGTTTTTTCATCCTTTTTGTTTATTTACAGCTGTTTTTGTTTCTACAAGGAAATACCAATTGTTTTCGTGCATTTTTTGTATTTTTTAAATTAATTGCAGCCATTGTAGGTTGTCGGCTGGAAGGAAGTCTTTCGCAGATTCCGAAGTGTGATTTTTTCACAGACTAGAGGAGCAGATAGATATCTTTTTCTGTACGAGCAATAACATCCTCTGTCGTAGAGAATACTCGAAAAATTGCCTCGATATATGACACAGGTTCTGCTGCTCCGAGGGCAGCCTGGATCGTTCTCTTACTTGGTATTACCGAAATCTATGTCTATCCACGCTCTCCGTCCGTCTAATTATAATCAGGATTGTCGGAACAATTTAATCCGCATGGATCCTTTTTCTCCATAGATCACCCACTTGATGGAGAGTCTCCGATGCACAGTTTAACCACACTATACTGGACAGACCCTCTTCGACCTCTATTAAGGTTTCATCAAAGTAATTCGTGTTCGTAAACATAATTTTGCAAATAAGAAAAATTCCTCTATTTATAAAATATTAGCACTTGTTCACACTCATCCCGAATACAAACATTTATTTAGATCCATTTTGCAGCCTCACTAACTTCTTGCTATTGGTTAACGTTATAATCGGTAGCATTGCATTCTTGTCTACCTGTCCTAATTAGTAATTTTGGATATTTCTATCTTGGGATACTTGACCAAAACAATACTTTTTAGAAATCCGTCCCACTGTGACCACCATAACTTGTAAACGGAAATATCTACAAAGATCAAATTGGCAGTTCAGTTCCTCTACCAACCGGAAGTCCAGCCACTTTACTGGATAAAATTTTAACTACTTTCCGAACTTAAAGAACCTTAAAAAAATGTTGTTTGTAGTTAGAATATTAACTATTTTTTTTATCCTGTTTCAGTCAAACAGATTTCGTCGTGACTACACATACATGGATAATGAAGTAATAACAGAAAGTGAATCTGATTGGGGAAGAGCCTATGAATACGATAACGATGAAAGATAACATCTACGTTAAGAAGGAACCAGTGAAATCCCATTCTAACTAATTTTTAACACTTAACAGACAAATTTTAAGGCAATTGTATTTCACATAAAAATGTCCATTTATTTTAAATATTTCGTTAAAAGTGTTCTGAAAAAATAAATAATTAAACTTTTGTTAATTATATGCCCAATACATTGTGAGCTCATATTTAAGAACAAAACTGAATTATCTACAATTGTCAAGTATTATTCACAATAAATATCTTTAGATTTAGAATTGTTCAGCCTTGTTCATTAAGAAACCCCGAAATTGTTACTTAGGAACTCCTCGGCAGAAGTAAATATCTCTTCTAATGCTGGCACAATAGGATCTTCATTTTGGAATCATCTACCTTTACCGTCTATTGTCAGAATTGTCTTCAAAAAGGGTGTATCTTGGTACTAAGTGATTACACAAATTTTAATTATACATTGAATCCGATACGCTAACCACTCAACTAATCCCTTCCCTTAATTTTTTATTATTAAGTTTTGCTCTTTTCATTATGTATGGAATGTTTAGTTCAGCACTCAGTACAGAATTAGGTACGTATAGAGAAGCCTCGGCGATTAGACGGTGAATTACAGATTGGAAGTCATGAATGTTATGTAAGTTAATGCATTAGATTGATGCCTAAGTATCGAGTCGTTTATGGAGGTTATACATAACCTATTTACCAAAAAAATACTTTGGATATTCTTTCTTTCTTTGGAATATTTTATTTTTGCGCCTCAATTCCTCATGAGTAACTCTAGATTGTACAACTTTTGCATTTTGCTCAGAATATTAATTAGAAAATAGAAATAAAAAAATCTTAGATAGACCATTAATTATAAGTTGATTAAACAGGACTGATTTATGCTTATGAGTTCTAACCACATTTACGAGGGTATTCGATAGAAGTGTAATAATTATGAATGCATTGAAAACCAAACCGAGATCAGTTCAAACTGAGGATGCAAGATGAAGGATCAAGTACCAACTTACAGCTCCAATTAAAGGAAGAAATTATTCTAAAACATTACTATTGATCATTACAGACACAAAACCAAAGATCATTGTTTAATGTGTAATCAGAACGAGCCGGTAACATTAATTGTTTATCAGCTGCCCAGTCTATGAAAGTTTTAGAATTCCACTCCATATAAACAAATATAATAATCCTCAAGAAGAACTTTGCAAATTAATTAATAATTTTGAAGAGAAAAATATGTACGCAATTTTTAATTGTTTAAAAAAACGTTTAAAACTAAGATCTTACACTTTACAAAGTTTTTTAAAGTGGACATGATCTTGAACTCGTTTGTAACAGATACATTGGTATCTCTGTACAAATAAAGATGATAATAATAAAATAACTCACTTGGATTAACAAAGTTCACGAAATACAATAATTTTTACCAAGTGATACAATTTAGCATAATGTACTACCAAGTGGTACGCGAGCCAAAAAAGGTTGGGAAACGCTGTGTGTAGATAATTGCCTACAAAATAATATCGGCGAATTAGGAAGTCGGCTTCTAATGTATTCCGAGCCCTTGCGAAATGAGAACGCGGTGACCTCTTTGACAAGAGTGACTCGAGTGGATCTACATTAAGGTTATGAAGGTTAGAGTGGAGGTACAGCGGTACCTCGGTTCTCAACCACAATTCGTTCCGGAAGTGCGGTCGAGAACCAATTTGGTCGAGAACAGAAACAATTTATCAATTAAGTTAAACAATTATTTAACATAAGAAATAATGTAAACTATGTAGTTTATTTCGTTTCTAAGCCCCAGAAATATTAGGCCGTTTTTACTGGCCTAATTTTATGTATTTTATATAAAAACATGTATCTAAACAAGAAATAAGATCTAAAAGTGTAAATATAAAAACAAGATTTTCTTGAATTTCTTAGTCGAAATACCGATTTGTTCGAAAGTCAAGTCGTTCGAAAATCGAGGTACCACCGTATACTGAAACCCCTAAAACCTTAGTTACTTCAAATGTTGTCTCATGTTATAAATATTATTTATTTAAACGTTTATTGTACGACAGCATAAGTACTTTAAGAAATTTAACAAACGTGAATGCCTTGGTCAAAGACCCTAAGGCGAGCTCCCGGGCAATAGCAGTACAATAGACAAAATATTTTAAGCAAAAGTTCTCTTTACAAATTAAACATTAATATTTTTTACACTAAATTAAAGATAGCTCGCTCCACTGTTCCACCAAAGGCCTATTGCCTTCCATACATACATTATGCTGATTTAACAATGTGTGCCACTCCTCAACCCAACACACCCGCTTATTAATTGCCATCATAGCCAACTTTTTCGGCAACCTATCATCACAATCATTACGCGCAACACTTTATTCACATAGCTCAGATGGAGTCGATAAGTATAGGAGAACATACTGTTCAAATTGCATTCTAACAGCAAAAAATAATTAGCAGTGTTTTGTGGGAGACAAAAGATTTTTTTTAGGAAAAATCTCTGGAGCTTTTCCACATCACCGTATTCCCTCCATCCCCACACTTGTGCTCCATAACACATCACCATTCGCGATGTAGTGTGAAACAATCTTAACTTTGTAGGAAAAGCGATATCCCTTTTAGAGAACAACATATTCCCAAAACTGTTAATTGCCAATTTGATTTGCTAAGTTTTTCTTTTATATGAGTTTTAAAATTCAAGGTGGAGGAAAACTTAATTCCCAGATAAACATATTCACTGGCATTCTTAGCTGTCCGGGAAAATACCATTTTTCTTTGTTTGACGTCATGCCAGAATTGGGTTTGAAAATTACAATCTTAGATTTTTCTAGATTGACAAACAGATTCCACATCTCGCAGTATTTGTCCAGATTCCGTATCATACGCCTCAAAGTAATAGTATTGTCTGCCAAGATGACCACGTCATCGGCGTACGCCAACAGTTTGCTTCTCAGGCCGCCTATATTTACCCCACCATCCAGTTCATCAAGAAGGTCATTTAAAAACCAACTGAACAGTAACGGAGTTATTAAACATCCCTGTTTAACACCCATTTCTATTTGAAAAGTTTCAGTTAACCGCTGATTAATCCATACTGCTGCAGCCGAACCCTTAATTATAAATAATTATATCGTCCAAAATAATAATATTAGGATTATTTATTTATTCATTAATTTATTTCTTGAAAAAACCACATCGTAGATATAATGAGAAAAAAGCTAATATTTTATTTTCTTATTAAATTCGTCAGAAAGGTCGCCAAAGGGTATCAGAATATTTCCAACTGCATATGCGTTGCCTATATTTATCTGGGATAGATAATTTAATATTATATGTATTTCTTCAAACGATATCAGTGTACGAATAAGAGGAATTACACTGATGAAGTCTTCAGTCACATTCCAACAACCAGGATGGTAAATATTGCTGCGAAATTCATTCTACTGGTCTGTGTTCTGGCGGCACTTTTCGCTATGAGCTCTAGCACCCCATGCTACTTGGGTGACCCGCCCATTCCATCACATCAACTCCAGGTAGATTCTTTCTAATGTCATAAATAATAAGGTCACATTAACTATTCTAGATTCCATCCACAAAGTAGCAATACAGTCAGGCTGTAGCGGGTGTACGAATTTCAGTAGACCTTGTGATAGCCATTTTTTTTCTAATTACAAAAATCATTAATACGCCAAAAGAAGTAATCCAACCGGCTTCAAGTAATCGAGCTTCAAAGTGATGCTAACAGAAACCTCATTTTAATTTAGATGCCTTAATAATTACCACCATATTATATAGTTTCAAGTATTTGTCTGCATTTATTGACCGCTGTTTTTGTTTACACAAAGAACAACAAATTTTTTTCGATCCGATTATTCCATCTCCGTCCTATTTATAATCAGAATTATTGGAACAATTTAATCCGCATTGATCCTTTTTCTCCATATATAACTTGATGGTGATTGTCCGGAGCACAGTTTAACCACACTATGTACTGGAGAGACCCTCTGAGACCAAGGATTACCAAAATCAAGGTTTCGTCAAAGTATTTCAATCATCCAATGTTATATTCCTAAGTAATCCGTACTCCAGGTCTTCTTGACCTTCCAGTCAACAAAACCAGCAAACTGACGAGCTATAACTTAGGCAAAGAGGAATACCTACCAGCCTCATTATCATTTACAACTCATCCTTACCGCCAACATGACCCTGCAAAGAAGGAAAATTCCTCCATTTATACAAGGTTTTGTGCATCATCCCGTACATACGAGGGTCGTTTGAAAAGTCCGTGCAAAAATAAAAACTACTTAATTTTTTGGGGTAAACCTTTTTTATTTTTCAACATAGTCTCCTTTTAGGCTTATACACTTCGTCCAACGCTGCTCTAGTTTGTTGATCCCTTCCGAATAATAGGATTTGTCCAAGTCTGAAAAATAGCCATTCGTTTCTGCAATCACCTCCTCGTTTGAATAAAATCTTTTTCCCGCCAGCCATTTCTTCATATTGGGGAACAAATAGTAGTCCGAGGGAGCCAAGTCTGGAGAATAGGGGAGATGTGAAACGAGTTGGAACCCTATTTCCATTAATTTTGCGACCACAACTGCTGAGGTGTGAGCTGGTGCGTTGTCGTGATGGAAAAGGACTTTTTTGTGGGCCAATCGAGGGCGTTTTTCTTGCAGCTCAGTTTTCAAATGGTCCAATAACGATGAATAATATGCACCTGTAATAGTTCTACCCTTTTCCAGATAGTCGATGAGGATTATTCCTTGCGAATCTCAAAAGACAGTCGCCATAATCTTTCCGGCCGAAGGAACGGTGTTCGCCTTTTTTGGCGCAAATTCCCCCTTGGTAACCCATTGTTTAGATTGTTCTTTGGTCTCAGGAGTGTAGTGATGTATCCATGTTTCATCCACAGTGTCGAAACGACGCTTAAAGTCCTGCGGATTCTTCTGGAACAGCTGCAAACCGTCCTTGCAACACTTCACACGATTTCGTTTTTGGTCAAGCGTGAGCAATCGCGGCACCCATCTTGCGGATAGCTTTGTCATGTCCAAATGTTGATGCAAAATATTATGTACCCGTTCATTCGAGATGCCCACAGCACTAGCAATCTCACGCACCTTCACTCTTCTGTCATCCATCACCATATCATGGATTTTATCAATGATTTCTGGAGTAGTAACCTCAACAGGGCGTCCAGAACGTTCAGCGTCACTTGTGCCCATATGGCCACTCCGAAAATTTTGAAACCACTTATAAACTGTTCTAATCGAAGGTGCAGAGTCACCATAATGTTTATCAAGCTTCTTTTTAGTCTCCTGAGGCGTTTTGCCTTTCATAAAGTAGTGTTTAATCAACACACGAAATTCTTTTTCGTCCATTTTTTGAAAATCACTCGACTTCCTCGATTCAAACGAATGCTAAACACAAAGAAATAGACCGATCTGGCTGAAACTTGGTATGTGTTCTTCCAAGAGATGCTACTAACTAAACATAACCTCGATACGCGCCAGTAGTGCTATCTATCTGACTTTGCACAGACTTTTCAAACGACCCTCGTATATACACTCGAAAACTCTTTACAAAAGTATCTTGACTTTTCCTGATGGTTAAGGTTATAAGCGATAGCAGCAGTAGGTTTCATTCTTATTTAGTTTTTCTTATTCTTATTAGTCTTATTAGTCTTAGTCTTATTAGTCCCAATTAGTAATTTTGGAAATATTGATTGTGGAATACTTGATACCAAAATAATGGTTATAGAAATCCGTCTTATTTTGACCACCTTATTAACGGAAATTCCTTCAAAGATCAAATTGGCAGTTCAGTTCCTCTGCCAACAGGTAGACTGCTAACACAAGATTTATTAAAACGAAACTCAATGAAACGGTAGTCAGCCACTTTACTGAATAAAATTTTAACTACTTTCCGAACTTCATGAATCCCACAGTTTGCAAAAAACAAAATGTTTTTTGAAGTTAGTACATTATTTTGTATCCTGTTTCAGCCAACAAGATATAAACCGATGACATATGAAGATTTTGTTCGAGAAGATGATGGTGATTGGTATAAAGTCAAAAGATCCGTTAAGAGGGCAGTTGCATGTTAACACTGAACCATTAAAATTCTATGCTATCTAATTTGGAAGACTTCACAGAGAATTATAAAGCAATTCTATTTCACATAAATATTTTATTTTCCATTTTAACTATTTTGTTAACTGTATTCTGACTTTCTTAATAAAAGGGAATTAAATATTATTTTGATAATTATGTGCCCAATACATTGTGTGATTATATTTAAGAACAGAACTGAATATAATTGACGAGTATTATTCTAAATATCTTGTAAGTTTGAATGTTCGTTAAGAAACCCCAAAATTGTTATTTAGGAAGTCCTCGGCAGAAGTAAATATCTCTTGTAATGTTGGCGCGATAGGATATTCATTTTGGAATCATCTATCTTTACCGTCTATCGTCAGAATTGTCTTCAAAAAGGGTTTATCTTGGTACTAAGTGATTACACAAATTTTAATTATACATTGGATCCGATAAGCTAACCACTAAACTAATCCCTTCCCTTAATTTTTGATTTTTAAGTTTTGCTCTTTTCGTTATACATGGAACGTTTAGTTCAATACTTAGTATAGAGTAAGGTACGTATAAAGATGCGTCGGCGATTGGACGGAGAATTACAGATAAGAAGTCAGGAATGGTATGTAAATTTGTACATTTGATTGATGCCTAAGGTTCGAGTCGTTTATTTAGGTTATATGTAACCCATCTACCAAACAAGGATACTTTGGATATTCTTTTTTATTTGAGAATATTTTCTTTGCGCCTCAATTCCTCATGGGATCCGATAAGCTAACCACTAAACTAATCCCTTCCCTTAATTTTTGATTTTTAAGTTTTGCTCTTTTCATTAAACATGGAATGTTTAGTTCAATACTTAGTATAGAATTAGGTATGTATAAAGAAGCCTCGGCGATTGGACGGTGAATTACAGATTGGAAGTCATGAATTTGATTGATGCCTAAGTATCGAGTCGTTTATGGAGGTTATACATAACCTATTTACCAAAAAAATACTTTGGATATTCTTTCTTTCTTTGGAATGTTTTATTTTTGCCTCAATTCCTCATGAGTAACTCTAAATTGCACAACTTTTGCTCAGAATATTATTAGAAAATAGAAATAAAAGACCATTAATTATAAGTTGATTAAACAGAACTGATTTATGCTTATGAGTTCTAACCACATTTACGAGGGTACTTAATAGAAGTGCATTAATTATGAACGCATTGAAAACCAACCGAGATCAACTCAAACTAAGGATGCAAGATGACGTAATAAACTCTGCTAGCTTATTGCTGCATTATGGTAAGTTTTTGCTAAAAAGGATTCAATAAAACGAGAAGTAAGGATATAATTATTTGAGTTAAGAAGCTTTAGTTAGACGTTAAAATAAAAAAAAATCCGAGAATTAACACAAAACTGAACGCGATAAAATTGAACATGTTTTTTCCTGCAAAAAGGGAAGAGGAGGTTACTTTTTATTCCCGCCTCCGGCTCTCTGAACCAAACCAGTAATTATGGTAACGCGCTTATTTCATCTACTTTAAAATTACCAACACTCTGTTATCAGGCTGAGAGAGTACGGAAGTTCATGGTGATGATTAAACAGGCGGACAGACAAGCAGTGCCCGATTTAGCTACAACAGTGTTAGTTATCTGAGATTTATGATGCTGTTAATTATACATTTAGCTTTAAAGTGAAATGGAGAAGGATATATTTATTGCAGGGAACACCTGTTTCAAATGATATATACGATGTGAGATCTAATCCTATCCTGTATGTACCAGAAGGCAACATTAGCCAATTAACGCAGACATTCAAGTGGTCACCAGGTCCCTTAATATAAGAATTTACTGTAATCCATAACTGTTGTAACAATGATATTTTTGAAGAAGACCAAAACAACTTACTAATCCAATTGACACCTCAAATATATATATATATATATATATATATATATATATAAAATATATACCTAATTTTTTGTCTCTTTACTTTCTCTAATTGTATTCGTTTAGAGGAGCTTTGATACTTCGTTTAGATGCCCAGAAATTGCCAAAATAACGTTTAAAAATCAGTCAACCGCACGTTTCAAATTTACTGAATCAAGTTGTCTTTAATTTTTTTTTTGTTTCGTTATTGTCTTCCACCAAAACTTAGTAACAAATCTGAACCATCGCTGAACAGTAGCTTTGCAATCCGAAGCCTCCTCGATCTTCTAACTTGTCAAAATCACAGTTGTCTTGATCGGAGGCTAGTTTTTTTTCCCCCCAGTTTCCACCGTAGGCTTCCTTTTTCATTTTTCGGCCATACCCAGGGAAAGCTTAGATCTTTTCCTGGCTATAATTGCCCAGAAAGATCTTCCTTCGTCTAAGTCTGATTAGTTTACTTTAGTACCGAGCACTATTGGTTTCCTTCATCTTCTAAGGAGGGCGAAAGCAATGCACTTCCTAATTTCCCTTCAAGCCAAATAGTTCTGGCCTCCTAGGTTTGGGTTCTTCAAGTTTCTTTTCCCTAGTTCACAATAGTTTACTATAAGGCATACGCCAAATTATCTGTGAGCTAGCCCTCTTAAAGGCAGCTTTTAATATTCGAATGAATAACTATCTTCTTGTCCCCAAAATTTCCAGTCAAGTCTTGAATTAGACACGCCTTCCTATAAAATCCAATCAAGAAGTCTCAGATTGCCGCACTGAACACACCCCAGGTTTCAGCCTTGCACGAGAGGATTCTCGAGAATTCTCGATCCAAGCCTTTGAGGACAATCTTCTCATTTAAGTCACCTTCAATAAATATTTAATCTTCCTCAACAATATTGAAGAGGCCCGGAGCTAAACCTACCCACCCTGTAGACTACCTCCACTGATTACAAGGAAGCGTTATCACTTAATTTCATGAGAAAAGGGATTTTAAATACGAAA
This sequence comes from Rhodnius prolixus, assembly GCF_049639745.1. Lineage (NCBI taxonomy): Eukaryota > Metazoa > Arthropoda > Insecta > Hemiptera > Reduviidae > Rhodnius > Rhodnius prolixus. The sequence continues at coordinate 1,690,660 of NW_027411583.1, read as the reverse complement.
TTTCATTTACTAAATCAGAATACAAAAATAAACCGAACCAAAAATAAAAATGAATTGTTCAAGAAATTTGGTAAACATTCAATCTTTGCTAAGAGAGAAGTATTTTCAGTCGGGGACGTTGAATAGTAGCCACTTCAAAGGAATTTATCCGCTCTACGTGCTTTATCTAACATCTGGACGACTTGAAGATTCTTTTAAGTCCTATTTTATGTTATTCTCTACTTAGTTAATACAAACATTTTTAAAAGAATTCTTAGTTTATTTCTTATTTTGTTTAAAACTGAGATAATAAACTCGTTATGATTAGTAAAACCCAAAAAAACTGCCTCACTCCGAAAGACATGCTTGAACTTAGAAAAAATTCAAGTAATGCTTTAAATTTTAAACAGATCTAACAGAGGTGATGTTGTACTTGTATTTTAAATTTAAACAAAAATTTAAGCAATTCTGGAATTCCATAAAGAGTAATTGGGATTTATGGTACATGATGTTTTGATAAGATTTTTGGTTCTTATGAGGAAAAAAGTACTGTATATTTGTTCGAGCCTAAGCCAACAATTTCATTTTCCACTTTTCTTGATTTAGATTTCCCGAACAATAAGACAAGGTAATTAAAACTCCTTAATTCTATAAGGGTTGATCGTCAAACAGTGTACCTAGTAGCGTAACGTTGAAAAACCACCAACTTTGACAATTTTTTTCTCTTTTCCAATAAAAGATAAAATTCCCTAATTTTCTTTATAATATAGGGCAAATCCTCCTTTAAAACTGTAATTTTTTTATGACAACACAAATCATATAGGTTATTACTGAATGTAGATCACGGAAAAAATGTCTATCGCTTAAAATGGAGCTAAAATATTTTATTTTAGTCGCTTAAACATCCTCCGGTGGTGATTGGCGCCAGGAGCTTTTTTTTAGTGCACTTCCGGGCCTTCGGACAGTGTTCTCTCGTTACAGAAAACATCACCAGACTGGGAGCTGTAAAGAGGCTCCCTAGGATAGGGAAATCTAAGGGCCAGTAGCTGGATTTGAATCTTCCTATTGGGTGTAATATTTTTTTTTCAGCAGTACCAAAAGGGAAATGATTATGTCATAGCACAGAAAATTGAAAAATTAAATACTCAATTAAAGAGATTTTTTAAAGAGCCTTTGATTTATAATATAGTAGAACAATTCTAATAAGCTGCCATTTTGACGCGTATTTATAAAAAATTATTTCCCATTATATTATAAACAGTCGGGCAAATGGTAACCTCCACCTCCCTGAAATTTATGTTATACTGTGCTTGTTTAGTTGCTACATACTCGTATATTATATACTATCTCTCAATGTGTGTGTAAGTACTTTACTGATACAATAAATAAGTCATACAAAATTACTAGACATTACTAAATTACAATTATTGAGTCACATATTTGAACAAAGTTGTGTTGAAAAGTGGTTTTAATGGATTTGTTTAAGTATAATATTTACTAAGCAAACCAGTTTCTGGTTTTCTAGTGAGGTGGTGCGTGTTTATTTATATTTTAATTAAATTTATTACCTAGACTGCAGTTAATTATACATTGATGGATACAAAAAACGAAAAAAATTGCATTTAAGTCTAAATCAATTAAGAAATTATTTATAATAGCGTTAAGGGAGAAAAAAACAGTCTTTAATTAATGCAAACTTGATTACTTAATCTACTGCTTTATATTTTATATACATTATTTAATATTATTTTTTTTTTAAATCTCATTGACAATTTTTTTTTGGTATTCAGAATGTTTAGGTGACTATTCACTAAAACATAACACACGGACACTTTCGAATCCAGCAGCTGACCCTTAGATTTTCTCTTCCTAGGAGCTTCTTACAGCTCACTGTCCGGTGATGGACAGTGTTGTCTGTAACGAGAGAACACTGTCCGGAGGCCGGCAGTGCACTGAAAAAAGCTCCGGGCGCTAATAACCTCAGATGTTTATGCGCCAAAAAAAAAAAAAAAAAAAAAAAAAAAAAAAAAAAAAAAAAATATTTTTAAAAAGTGCTGTCAAAAAATTTATTAATTTAATTGGCACTGGTAATACAATTTTCACATGTTAATCAAGATAAAAATAGAGTTAGGACGTAATTTTGTGTTATATTACCCGACGTTTTCTATTGGCCCATTAAAGTGAGTAAATGGGGGCTAAAAAATTGGTCTTTGATAAAAAGAGAATCATTTTAAGGTAAAAATTTACCATTACCATTAAAAAGGGTTGTTTTTAGGGTTTTACTTCGTTTATTGGTCCCTGATAGAAAGAGTATCATTCTAATGTAAAAATTTACCATTAAAAAGGGTTGTTTTTAGGGTTTTACTGCGTTTATTGGTCTCTGATAGAAAGAGAATCAGTCTAAGGTAAAAATTTATCATTAGAAAGTGTTGCCAGGGCGCCACGGTAGCCGAGCGGTTAGAGGCGAGACGTGTAAAGCTAATAATAATAATAATAATAATAATAATAATAATACTGTATTTATGCATATTACATATTACAGGGAGTCAGCTTCGTACATCATTACAAATAAAAGAAATAAATAAAATAGAGAATAATTAGTTAAATAATAAACTCCTTTTGAAAACAAAATATTTAAAAATAAGAGAGTAAATAAATAAGTAGCTCCATAAAAATTAAACTAAACATTTTAAGGAAACATAAATAAAGTTAAACAAAATAACTTAAAATAAATTCAACGCAAAATCCCTTCTTTTAATAACAGCCAGCATAAAGAACGCTATAGATTTCAGTTTGTTCAAATCATTAATCATTAATAAATTTACTGAATTTTCTTCCTCGCTGATATTTTTATCAATGTATGTTTGTAGGAATTGGTCTCTAGATAATTTATAATACGGGCATCTAAAAAGTACATGTGAAAGGGACTCATATTCATTACAATTACACATTTCACATGTTTCCTCCGCATTAATTATGTGAGACTTCCCATCAATATACAATCTTATTAGGGTTTTATTTGACAATCTCAATTGGGCGACAATTCTAATATATTTGAGATTGCAATTGTATTTAAGGTATTGTTCGCCACCAATAAATGAAGCCATCAATCTGTAACTGTTATTATATCTCGAATTAAGGATCCTTTCTATGTCTTTACTTTGTAAGTGATTAGCCCATTTGCTTAGAATGTCATCACAGTTATCGGCAATAGATTTACAATCGTAAGTCGTATCTAAAATTGAGGGACATCCCACACGCGTTAAGATTTCATTTAAATACGACAACCAATTTTTTGTTTTACAATTAAACTGTGATTTTTTCAGATAATTAAACAAAGCGTCATAACATTGTCTGGGCAAATCGTCTGACGTCATGTTAAGGACTTTGGCCCACCATTTTAATACCCTTTCAAGCGCCACAATTCTGAGATGTTTGTAACCTATTTCAGATCTTATGAAGTGGTTAGGAGTATTCACAGGCAAGTGGTACAGTTGTTTGAAAAAATTAGTTTGTACTCTTTCAAGATCTTCGAGATGACCAAGGGCCCAGATTTCGGAGGAATACAGTACGGTTGAAACACCGATAGATTCAAATAATCTAATTTTGGTTTCCCAGGTGTTAGACCGCCCTCTAATTAAGATATCTTTAACCTTTCCTAACGCTTTTGAGCCTTTATTTGCCATTTGATCTGAGCATAGTCTGAAATTACCCGAAGAACTGAAAGGGATTCCAAGGTAGATATAATTAGACACGTATTGTATATCTCTTTCACCAAATTTCAATATGGGGAACTTTTTTAACTTTTTCGGGGGACGAAATACCACCACCTTGGTCTTCTCTGTATTAACTTGGAGAAAATTTGCTGAACAGTACTCAGACAGAATATTCAATTTTGACTGCGCATCCGTTCTGGAATCAGCGAAGATGACAATGTCATCGGCATAAAGTAAACATAAAATATCTTTATTATTACCTATATTGACTCCAAATGCTCCTTTACCTTTAAAAAAATAAATAAAGTCAAATAAGAAGAGTGAGAAGAGGAGGGGTGACAGAGATTCGCCTTGGAGAACACCTTTATTCACCTTAAAACTATTGGAGCTAATTATATTGTTCACTTTAATAGTACCACTTGCCTCTTCATACAGATTTTTAATGATCCTTATAATTTTGCCACTAACACCAATTAAATTTAACTTTTTCCATAAAATATTGTGGTCAATAGTGTCAAAAGCTTTGCTGAAATCTATGAAAATGGCATAAAGAGATTTTTTCTTAATATTGTGGATACTAATTAGGGTATATAATGTAAAGAGATTGTACGAGGTGGAACGACCCTTTCTGAAACCAGATTGTTCAATAGGTAAGATATTATTCATTTCGGTCCAAGTATTTAGTCTCTCTCTCAGAATAGAAGTGAAAATTTTTGTACACGTATTAAAGAGTGCAATACTTCTATAATTTTCGGGGTTATTTTTATCTCCTTTCTTAAAGAGAGGAGAAAATATGATGTGAGACCATTGTAGGGGAATTCTTTCGCTTGTAAAGATTACATTTAGAAGATTCAGCAGGTAATGTTCCCATTCAGGAGTAAAATTTTTGAACACCTCATATGGTATACCATCACTGCCTGGACTTTTTTTGTTCTTTAAGATTAATAAGGTCTGTTGGAGTTCCTCTAACGTAATGTCTGAATCGAGAATGAATTGTCCCACGTTAAAATATAATTCTAAGGAACCTGGTTGGGGAGGAAAAACTGAGTTATAGTATTTCAGCCATCTTTCCATTTCGATCGGGTTTACACTCATTTTGTTAGGACATATTTTTTTAACTGCCAACCAAAATTGTTTAGAATCTTTCACATTTGAAAGTTCCAAACATATTTGTGAATAATAGCTTCGCTTTTTAATTTTAATGAATTGAAAATATTTTCTTTTATTTTCCAAATAATTAATGAAAACTGAATTAGCGTATTTAGATTTTTTAAGTAGCTTATATAAATATTTTAGATTAGACCTTAAATTCTTACAGTCCAAATCAAACCATGGTTTATCAAAAGTGTAATCAATAACCCCAGAACATTTATTTTCAAAATACATATCACTTGAGGAAGCTGTTTGTTTCAATGTATACTTCAGATTTTCATAAAGTTTTTCTGGATCGTTACTATGAAAATAAATATTTGGAGTAGAAGATAGATTTTGCACAAAATGATCCAATTTACTATTATTCCACTTTATACGGTCAAAAGTAGTACATTTATTTGCTGGTATATCAGAGTAGAATGGACTTAGACCAGGCAAACACAATTTAAATAGTAAAGCTTTATGTTCTGTAAGAGCACACGGGTCAACAACTTCTAAATCATCAATGAATTTCAATGCAGACACATTCACCCAAACTAAGTCGATTATACTTTTACCAACAGACGATAACAAAGTATAGTTCGCAGGCCGGTCAGATTTGGTTCGACCATTACATACTTCAAAATTACATTGATTCATTAATTCAATCAATAAGCGACCTTTTTTATTTAATGTTTCATCATACGTTAATCTCGGATATTCCAAACTAGTATTGTAAAATACTTCTTCATCAGAAAAATCCAAATTACCTATTCTACAATTGAAATCTCCTAAAATTATAAAGATCGTTTCTTCAGGGAATTTTTCTTTTAAAGTATCAATTTTATTCTTAAAATTTTCTATATATGTTTGTAAATCTATTGACGGAGCCCAATAAACCGCTATAATAACAATAGTTTTATTATTTATAGAAATACTGGATACAATACATAAGTTACTTTTTTCAATAAAGCGTACGTATTTAGAATATTTACTTTTATAAAAAATCATAATTCCTCCACTTGACCTACCAAAATGAGAATCTTTAACAGCTTCCAAAATAAAATAATTACATTCTTTTAGAAAATTGGGAACATTATTTTGGATTTCAGTTAACCAGGTTTCGGCAAATATAAATAAATCTACCTTAGCAAACATTTCACGGTAATAATTACTAAGATTTAAATTAAATAAATTATTATAACCACTTACATTCCAAAACAATATTTTTAATTCACCTTCTTGAGCATTGTTAGAATTATTTTGAACTGGTATTATTTCATGTGCTTCTGTAAAAAAGGATCCAGTACACTCTGTTGTGATGAAGTTCTCGAAGTTGTTGGTTTCACCTTCCTCTTTTTTATAAGAAGTTCCCTTTTACTCGCCTCAGAATTGTCAGTCTCAGTTCCGCGTTCGTCTCCCGAATATTCCGGCTCAGAAGTAAGATTAGTATATTTTCCACACAATTGTTTCAAATCATTTGAAGAGCGAATAACAACTGAACGAGTGTGCGCTTCTTCTTTTACCATAATCCTGTTGTTCCTTGTCCAAACATATTTGAAGTTATATTTAGATTGGAGAGCTTTTAGTTGTTTAAATAGCCAGGCATTGTATGGCGATAATAATTCTGTTATAAATATGGACTTGGAGGGGGCTGACGGAAATAAAAGATCCGTAGTAAGAATATCTTTCTTGCTTTTTTTCATTTTTAAAAACTCTAGCTTATCTAAATTTCGAATAAATTTAATAATGATGGGGCCGCCTAAATTTTTTGTTTGAATACGGTAGCAAGAGTCCACCATTCTTTCTTCAAACTGGAATCCTATAGAATTACTAATTTCTTTAATGATATTCATAACATTTTCGTCTTCTTTTTCTGGAATATTTATTAACTTAATACCATTGTAACGGCCGTATTGACAGTTTTCATTACATAATTGTTCCAGAGATGTGACCTTTCTCTTAAGTTTAATGTTTTCTTTTTTCAAATGATCAATATCGACATCATGCTTTTTAAAATTATCATTTATCTTTTTATCCATATTATTGAAATCTTTTCTTAATTGTAATATTTCATTTGTAAGAAGTTCTAATTTATTAATAAGAATATTCATACCAGAAATATCTATTCCCCCACCAAGGGTACCTGACTGCACAACTGTAGGAGATACTAAGCTCCCCACTCCAACTTGTTGTTTATCACTCATAATGTACTTTGAAAAAATCTACTAGATTAAATAGAAATTAAAACGATAATTTTAACAAGAAATAAAGCACAATACTCAAAATTTATACACTAATTGTAAGTATAAAACAAAACACAGTGAATAGTACAAAATTGATGTCAAAAAACTAGTTACAAGTTCTCTTTTTTAATTGAAAAGCAGAGACATTGTAAAGCTAATATGTATTGTGGTACTGGGCTCGATTCCCTGTCTAGGCCTTGGATTTTATTTAATAATTAATATGAGAAATTAATAGTAAAGTATGTTTGCTAGTCGCCTCCTAATTGGTAGTTAGCTGGACGTTAAGCCCCGCCTGAAAAAATAGACGATTAACATACTTGACAACTTTTTTTAGACTGAATTGCCAGATTGAAGTTAACAATTAGGCAATAAAGATACTTAAATTTAGTGAAATAAAAACTATCGAGATTGAATAAGTGCGCTTCAAATTTAACGCGCACCCAATAAAATTTTATTTTCGATTTATTTTAATATTTATTTTATTTATTTAAATGGTTTAAATAAATTGTTTTATTCTCAAACCTAACATCCTCCTCCAACCAAGAAAATATTCTGGATGCACCATCTGTAGTTTAATAAAAAATTAAATTCAGTTTTCATTCTTTTGAGTATTCACAGAGAATTATAAATCCGTTCGGCAAACAGAATGGGTAATGACGATCTAGCTTTAGGAAGAACAGAATTCAAAGAAGATTTTTAACGGAAGGAAAGAAAGATGCGATGTTTGGAAGTTGTTTACCAATTGGTGGAAGTTTCTCAGTGAATATGAGGCCACAGAAAGGGTCCAGTGTGCTGTGGGTAGTTGCTGAAGAGACAAGAACTAACTGTGTGAATGAGTACATGAACCAATACACTCTTCTCCCGCGTGTATGTATGTGTATGTGTATATATGGACACATTAATGAGTGTTACTTCACCCATAGACAATCCGTGTGTGTAAAGGAATGGCTGGCTGAAGAAAAGGTCCATGACTAAAGAAGTGAAGAGATGATCAGTGGGTGCTGGTGTTGAAGTTACGACACCCATTCTTCCTTCAACATCTTCATCAATGGTCTTTTACCTTCTGAATCATCCCTTCCTCTTCCAACAATATACTAGGCCATTACCTGCCAGTACATGATATGACATCTGATCACTTGCACGCTCAACCAATCCTGCTGACTTTCTCGAGATTTTGGTACATAATAATGTTAGCAAAAAATGGTGAAACAGAAACTAATCCCCATTTCCAAGATGTCCTTTTTCAAGTGGTAACACGATTTCATATTTGTGCTCAGTGCTTAAAAAAAAAAGAAGAATATCTTAAGACATTTCCGGGGCTCCTTTTTGTTTCAATTACCCATAAAGCCTTCGTAAATTACTAGAGATCACTACCAGCCTTCTTATATGGGAGCCAGTTTCGGGATATCTGGGAAGAGTTTTCTTTAGAACAACTGTGCACTTCCTGGGGAGCCTAAAAGCTGACCATCTGGGGGTTTCGTCAACTCTGAGGAGGTTAATGGCTTTTACAGGTACTTTGGGAGGATGGAGGAACTTCAATTATACTTCCTAACTGATTGAGAAGTCAATATCAAAGAAGGATACTCCAGGGAGATTAACAAGGTACCTTCCCAACAACCATCTCGAGTTTAGAGATTTCTTAGATACGTTTGACTGGAGGGGATATTGTACGGTTTTTTTTCTTTTTGCACCACCATAATGGGGTGTTGTCCGGTGATGGAAAGTGTTGTCTGTAACTAGAGAACACGGTCCGGGGGCCGGTAGTGCACTGAAAAAAGTTCGGGGGCGCCAATAAGCTTAGATGTTGACGCGCCTTAAATCATAAGAAAAAAAAAAAAAAAATTGAAAGCTCAGGGAAGTTTTTGTGTAAGATCCCTTATTGTATTGGTTAATTCCAGATTCCGATATAAGGATTATCTGTTAGTGAGTTCAAAGTGTTGTTAAGGCTTATCCACATTCTTATCTTTTTCAACAGTGCAGTTATGTGTGAAATTGTAATTTGGAGTAAATACAAACTACATTAATTTTTGTTTAAGCACTTGTTTAAAATATTTTCTAACATTTTCTCAAATATTTCAGTGAGATCAGAAGTAAATGTTCAAAGTGCATTTTTTTAACTTTTGACTTCCTTATTTTAAGACAATTTACTTTATAAAAATTGACTACTGGTCCATCTAAAAAAGTTTTCAATGAATTAAACAACTTGATAAACTAACACTGTTGAGTGCTCGTGAACACGTTTTCTTGCAAAACAAACGTAATTTCTCATACGAAGATAAAAGGAATCCTGGAAAATGATATACCGTTTGAAAGCCCATTAAACAAGGGAACTTTTATAAAAAGTGCCAGCACCTAGGGCTGATAATGATCACATAAGGGCCTAATGAGTTTTCTTCAAAAATTTCGACTACTTTTATTTTTCCAGCATCCGGAGGAAGATTGAGGCTGTTTGGAGAATAACTTATGCTTCGAAATGGTATCAATTTTTTAGAAAATTTATCTGTCTTTCTAACCGTGTCATCAGAATCGAATTCGGACTAAAATTTTCTGAGTAATAACATTTTTATTGGGAAAAAGTAATGATTTTAGAAAAAAAAAAATTAAAATGACGTCACTCTAGAACAGTGGGAAATATGAAGTTGGCCAATACGTCATTGAACTCCACTTTAGATGTATTACGCACAGTAGGCCTATGGACATTACATACTGGTTCACCCTGTATATGGAAAAAAATATCAAGTCACCCAATTAAAATACCAAAATCAAATACACCGTGAAGTAAAAGTAGTTTAATCAAGCATAAAAGGTGTAGAGAAGCAGAATGTAAGTAGAGATGCTTTAACTAACTAAGCAGAGAAATACATTCACAAATTTTTGACGCTAAAAGCAAACAAGTGGTTTTTAAGCCGGAAATACAAGAATTTTCACGGCCAAGGGGAAGATACACTTCACTAAATAATGGCGTACTTAATGCAATAAATAGCAGTTTATTATGTATTGAGAGAGTGTAACAAGAACAGCCGGAGTGTACCAGTGGAAGATTTGGGTACTTCTAGCCAGCGGAACTCTTCACAATAGATTTATTCAAGCATCGATTACATTTTTACTGCTTTCCCGTCTCTCGCCCATTCAGGCCCCTCTTTCGGTCTGGTTTCTGGTTGAAATCATCTTTGTACTTAATTTAACGGGTAAAATATTGAACTAAACAATTCTTTTTTACGGCCGTTGGCTTCCCTTCATCGTTCGTATTGTAGTGAACGTGTCAATGTGGGGAACCTGAACTTCGATGAGTCTATTGAGATATTCATTGATTGACATTTCTAAGGTGATATTTGTAGCGTGCAGAAACGGTACAAGATTAACGTATATAATTATTCTTTAGCACCTTTTAACAAAATTTGTTGTAATTTGTATTTTCTTTTTATCCCATTCCAGTTCTAGCCATGGCAGTTATCCTGCAGTTCAGTGCAATCGTCCAAGTGTGAAGGTGATCAACACTCCAGTACAAAGTGGAGGTGTTTGCAATCCCAAATGGGGTGTAGATTGTGGGTCATTCTAAAGAGAGCATCGATATCTCTCCATCTTGGGAGCATTTTTTTTTTTTATTCATCTTTCAAAGAACTTCGCTGCAGCATGCTTTTCGTAATTTGTTTTTGGTCCAGATAATGTTGATGCACTTTTGGGCTGATCTTGAGATGTCAACAGTGAGCAGGAACTGCAGCTTGACTTTTTAACGAATAGAAGAATTAGACTTTTTAAAAACATTTCAGGCCTATTTGAACTTAATCTGTAGAGTTATCTCTGAATGTGTGATTACTGCATTGGCTGCCAAAAAAGTCGACAAATACAGGCAACATGGTCACCTTTTCTTTGAATTAAATTTACCCCCAATTTTTGCAAATCTATCGCTATACTAATAAATTAATACACTATTAACTTCGCGTACACGGCATTGGTAGCTAACCCGCTCCAAGCATGATGATTCCTAAAATTAAGACCAGTAACTTTAATAGAAAATGAATTTACAAAAAGTGGAATCAAAAATCTACAGGAAAAAGTGGATTTACTTGGACAAAACAATAGACCATAATAAAGCGAACTAAACCAATGGATAATCGATATAGTCATTCCAATATTGGCGATAAAATTGTGCTGAAGACACGATAGAAGAATTGATAAGCAAAATACTAAAATCTCTGTCACTTAAAGAAGCTAAAAATAGGATGAAAAAATAAATGCCATTTCAGTCGAGTAAAATTTATTTTGCCGAGCTATCGACCTAGGGACTACGTCATCTTCAGGGCTAGTTTGGAAAGTAATACTTTTACATTTCAGGGTTGGTGTGTCTTCTGTCTTGTCTTTTCATGGACTGAGTGTGATTGGTCTATGTGTAATATGTGTTAGGTTGACCTATCTATTACACAAAGACCGATCACACTCAGTCCATGAACAGACAAGACAGAAGACACACCAACCCTGAAATGTAAAAGTATTACTTTCTAAACTAGCCCTGAAGATGACCTAGTCCCTAGGTCGAAAGCTCGGCAAAATAAATTTTACTCGACTGAAATGGCATTTATTTTTTCATCCTATTGAAACTATAAATCAGTCACCAAAAACAATGAACAAGCTAAAAATAGAATTTTTTTTAAAAAAAAATTATATCGATATTTACAATCTATATGTATTATATGTTAATATACATTAAGTAAATAGGAAGAATATAAGATAAATGGATGCGTGAAAGGCAGGATAGAAACTATCCAGTGATAGTACTCTCTACAGGATATAATGATGTTTAGGTCTTCAGATTGCAAGGAAGTCGTCCGTAGGCGATTCAGTCGGCGAGGAGGATTGTTAGAGATGTCAGAGGAGGCGAGAGACAGTACGAGAGAGGATTAGAGCAATTAGAGAGAGCAGTATGAAACATATCATATTTCGTCTTGAGGAGTTGGTTATATGAATGTGATGTTGATGTTGTTGTGAAGAGTGAAGTTAGTCACCGTAGAAAGGAGCATCAACTATCTGTCGACAGTAGTTTTGACTGAAATGTCTTGTACCATTACATATTGTCGGATTATATTGTTAACATGAGTACAGAAAACGTTATTTTGAAACGTAAATATCAAATAAAGAGATATCATGCATGATTGTGACAGAATTGTGTTTTATTCTTTTTTATTATTTATAATTTGTTTAATAACATTAGAAGAGTAAGAAGCAGAACAGAATGTAATATAATGGCTAATGGATGGATAGAAATAGTTTAAAAGCTGCATGGAGCAGAGTGGGGTATGGGGTAATTCTTGTAAAGTGTGAACTTGAAGAGTGTGTAGGGTAGTGGCGAGAAGTATTTTATTTAAAGAGAGTGCGCACAAATACACAGGACAGGAAGATAATCTAGCTTGGAGTTCATTGGGAGTTACTGGACACATACAAACTCAACAAATAGCCACCACCACACTTACTACATATATATATATACACACACACACACACACAAAGTGGTTTAAGTACATTATACAGGGCCAACCTCTAATGACATTATCGTTTTTCTCTCTAAGTCGCTAAAATTTATATAGCGGGTGGTGGTGGTGGTTCTTTAGTTTGTGCCTATGTATTAGTTCTGAAGTTGCCCACAAGATTCTGTGCACAAGCATGTTTGTGCTATTGTTAATGTCCGTCCGTCTGTAAGTACCAGTTTGTTTGTGCCACACACACACACACTTGCTTATTCGCAATGTCTCACTTCTACTTCTCGTTTTTACTTTTTATCTACATTTTCCTCTTGTTTTTTTCCCCCCTTTCTGCTCCGCACTTATATTTATTTTCCCCTGTATATATGTGGCTGTTTAGTAGTTCTGGAAGAAGGCTAGGTTACACCTTGCTTGCACATCCAACCAGCCAACTTATAAATCAGTTACTACATTCAGCTTGGCCAAGACTATCGTTCTGCTAGCAGCCTCCGCTATAATCTTTAAGAATCAACTTCTCTCGGTCTCTGTCTCTCTTATAAGTGGGATCCTGTATTCATACTTTTTTGTCTGTTCCCCACCAACACATATATAATCTCCATATACCATTTCTCACTAATACAACTTCTCCATATTCTCTATATTGTTGTTATTATTAACCCCCTTATAATAATTCTTTGGATAATTCAAATTCCCATCTGTATATGCAGGGGCGTAGCTTCCTTTTAGTGCTACACGGAAAAAAGAAAAACTTTTCCATTTTATTATTGATTTCCCCTTACGTCACAAGTTTCTTATTTATTAATCAGTGATCTGGACAGAAAAGAATAAAAAATAGAAGTTTGAAACCCATATGGCTTTCTCTTTTACCTAATATATTTTCTGGAAACCTATTTTCGGCAATAAGAAAAAAGAAAAAAAAGCTTCAAATTTATTCATTAAAGTGGTATACTTCCGGTTTTTTGAATAAGACACAACCCACATTGCTATATGGTTCTTTCGAGTGGTATAACATCTGCCCCTTACCACAAAAGCCCCGTAATCGATTTATTTGAAAAATAAAATCAAAATTTCTTAAAGTTGAGAGCAATGAGGATACAAATTTTGAAGAAAACTATTGGACCCATATTCGAAACAAAAACAAAAAAGGCCGGTAACTTGTTACCTCCGGTGATGGCTAAGTTCCTGTCAGGTACTCTGGTCGGAACAAATCGATATTTAAAGTTCCATCTTTCCTGTAGTTTCCAATGTTTTGGACTCAAACACAAACAGACCTTGTTCTAAAAACACTGAATTGGGCTCAGAAAATTTCAAATTGAGCCTTCTCGGTGGAAAACTTGAAATAGAAAAATTGGAGCGCGATAATTTTCGTAAAAATTATTAAATATACAGGGTAATCCATTTAAAACGCACAACTTTTTAGGAAAGCGGAATTTCTAAAAAAAACCCACGAAGTAAACTACTCGTAATATATGTTAATATACATTAAGTAAATAGGAAGAATATAAGATAAATGGATGCGTGAAAGGCAGGATAGAAACTATCCAGTGATAGTACTCTCTACAGGATATAATGATGTTTAGGTCTTCAGATTGCAAGGAAGTCGTCCGTAGGCGATTCAGTCGGCGAGGAGGATTGTTAGAAATGTCAGAGGAGGCGAGAGACAGTACGAGAGAGGATTAGAGCAATTAGAGAGAGCAGTATGAAACATATCATATTTCGTCTTGAGGAGTTGGTTATATGAATGTGATTTTGATGTTGATGTGAAGAGTGAAGTTAGTCACCGTAGAAAGGAGCATCAACTATCTGTCGACAGTAGTTTTGACTGAAATGTCTTGTACAGTCCGTATGTTTTGTAGGTTTGGCTCATCGACTATCTTATTATTCATCGTTATTGGACCGTTTGAAAACCGAGCTGCAAGAAAAACGCCCACGATTGGCCCACAAAAAAGTCCTTTTCCATCTCGACAACGCACCAGCTCACACCTCAGCAGTTGTGGTCGCAAAATTAATGGAAATAGGGTTCCAACTCGTTTCACATCCCCCTTATTCCCCAGACTTGGCTCCCTCGGACTACTATTTGTTCCCCAATATGAAGAAATGGCTGGCGGGAAAAAGATTTTATTCAAACGAGGAGGTGATTGCAGAAACGAATGGCTATTTTTCAGACTTGGACAAATCCTATTATTCGGAAGGGATCAACAAACTAGAGCAGCGTTGGACGAAGTGTATAAGCCTAAAAGGAGACTATGTTGAAAAATAAAAAAGGTTTACCCCAAAAAATTAAGTAGTTTTTATTTTTGCAGCACGGACTTTTCAAACGACCCTCGTATGTTTTTTTTGGTCTAGTTTCCAAATTTTCTACCCCCGATGCTGTATCTTTATTTTTGGCGGAGTTACGGTCAAAAACTTGTTTAGGGTTTCATAAGGACCACTGATTTTGACAATGATTATGAAAACTATATAAAAAAAACTGTGAAAAATTACGTTAACCCCGGTTTCGATATCCCTAATATTAGTCGAGATATTTAAGATCAAAGTTACAATTTTATCAACTCGTGATCGGTTTTCAATATTAATTTTCCACTAGATATACACGTTTTGGGTGGTCCTCTGACTGCAAAAAAAAAAATATTATTTTGACGCAAAGAACAAAAATAATAATAACTGAAGATTTTAAAGAATGTAGAGAATGTAATGGTTATGAGAGAATCAGGATAAATTTCTTTTATCATGAAATAAAAGTAACCATCACATCATTTTAATGTACCCCATAAGCAAGCCTTCTTGACCTATGATTACGGCAAGAATATCTTGCCAGGGTGTTGGTCTAGTGATCAAGAGCGTGGATTTGTAAGTGGAAGGCCCTCGGTTCGAATCCCACGTATGACTACATTTTATTTAAAAAAGTGTTATGATGTATTAAGTATTGTGAATGACTGCACCCACGGGATCCGAACTGGGAGTCTCCCACTTACAAAACCACGCTCATGACCACTAGACCAACATCCACTCCTCCCTGGCAAGATATTCTTACCGTAATCATAGGCCAAGAAGTCTTGGATACGTGGTACATTAAAATGATTTGCTTTTATTTGATGATAAAACAAATTTATCCTGATTCACCCATAACCATTACATTACATTACATGTTTTAAAATCTTCAATTATTATTATTTTTTTTACTTTGCGTCACCAATAACATTTTTGCAGTCAGAGGACCTCCTAAAACGTGTATTTCTGGTGGGAAATTAATGTTGAATATCGATAACTAATAAATAAAATTGTAACTTTGATCACAAATATCTCAACAAATATTAGGGATATCGAAACGGGGTTAGCAGCATTTTTCACAATGTTTTTTGTAGTTTTCATAATCATTATCAAAATTAGTGGACTTATGAAACCCCAGTCGGGTTTTTGCCCGTAACTCCGCCAGCAGCATCGGGGGTGAAAAATTTGAAAACTAGACCAAAAAAAAACATATAGTTTACTTCGTGGGTTTTTTCGAAATGCCGCTTTCTTAAAAAGTTATTAGCGATTGGTGCGTTTTAAATGGATCACCCTGTATAGTAAGAGATAGTAAATTTTTGATTGGCTCATTCTCTTTAATTATAAATAATTATTAAAAATTGATATTAACAGTTTTTAATAAAACAAAAACAAAGTTAGTTTATCGGTAGTAACAGGGATCAACAAATAAATGTCAACATGGAACAGTTTGTATTAACATTGCACATATTTACCTAACATCTCTTAGACACATATACCACTTCTGTATGTGTAAATATCTTTTACCACCAGCATCAATATTAAATGTGAGTAAATACAGAGAGTGTTAGAGAAGAACACACTTCTTGCACATTATGTGTACCCAATTCTTCTTTAGCGTTTATCCACCCCAAACTAAGAAACCTTTGCTACTTTGCGCGTGTACAAAATGTGTTTGTTTTCGGTGCTAATAATATTTTACAGTAATCTTCTTGGTTTTGATAAATCGCGGCCGACAAGTCAAGACGTTTTTAGCTCTTAAGACTGTCTCGGCTTCTAGAAACAATTAAACTGAGCCGTTCTGTCGGATACAAATAGGACTAGAAATCCATGAAACTTATTCATTTTACTAGATGTTTTTCGCCATGTCTTTTCGAATCAATGGAGGATTTGAGTCCCGAAGTTAAACGTCTTGCTCCCGAATTTCGTTGATTATATTGCTATCGCAGCAAGGAATATTTGTCGCTTATCAAGAGATGTCCAAAATATTCAGTTCTTTCTTTCTTGAACGGCTCAATTATAAATAAATATCGATTTCAATAAGGAACAAGTGATTTTTTTATTTTAACGGAAACCAGAATCATCTACAACGGAAGTGACAAAAAAAAAATAAATAGAAAGAAAGAGGCTGAGAGACCTCTAATTCTATCGGTAGAAGAAGTTAAAAAGAGATAATGGGTGTCGGTTGAGAAGGAGCATTTCCCATGAAATGAGGCCGGCATAATATTTCTTTGATGTTATATTATTTGTTAGGAGTTATCATCTGTAGCGGCAGCGCTGGGCGGCACACGTTCTGACCACTCAATCATCCATTATAATGATGATGTAGAAAGAGGGATATTGGTCCATAGCATTGACAAGTGACGCCTCTATTTGAGGAGTCTGGCAGAAAGGACAGGGTACCCAATCTACTAGAGGTGTGCAACGACCCAATTACCTGCTCTTGGTTGCCCTTGTTTTCTGCGCGGACAGGTTGGTTTTACTTTTTCACCCGGCGTACTCTTTTGTTAGTTATCGTCAGAGTTTGGCAGTTTCCCTCCTTTTACAGTGCCAGAAAGATTTTTGTGTTATTATTGTTAAAGGTGAAAAAAGAAGGAACACCTCGTTAGGGTCACCTTTTGGTGAGTGGTTTGGGTGAAGAAAAAAAAAAAAAGGTGAAGTTCAATTTGGAGACCGAGAGAATAGGAGGTTCCTAAGGGCGGCTCCCCGGAGAACCTTTCTATTCAACTCATCATGGTTCTTAGTCCCTTTATAAAGCGTACATGCAAACCTAGGTCGCTTTCATTGTGTACATGGAATCTGTATGACTTTCATTTATAGAGTATAGCTTTCTATTCACTTACAATGGCTTCTGACCTATCTGTGAAGGGCATCTTTCATTTTCTGACCTTCCATTGTATCCCTAATAGAGTTTTCCAGAATTTTCTCCGCATTTCATCCATGATAATGAAACAGTCACCACAGAATTTTCGCCGGTCTGTTTCAATAAATATCTATTGATTGCTACCGTAAAGGGACAAAACCGTACATTTAATTTCCCTTTATGTTATACAGTTGGTCAAACCTTAAAATTTACTTTTTCTCCAAACTCCAAATAATAAGCTCATTTTTATACTTTTTTCTATTGTTATATAACTAAGTTCTCATTTTTTCTTAATTATTATACCAAAAATAATAATTTAATTATTTTTTCAGCGCATAATTTGTAACAGACATAATTTTGTAGTTGGACATGAGGAGGGGAAACAAATGCATAAATAAATTAATTAATTAAAAACACATATATACATTGAGTGGCCAAATTTTTGAAATCATCAACCAACGACACGTGCGCAACTTAATCACTTATTAAATAACTTAATTACCAACCCATTATGGGATTAACAATTATCAATTTGGGCTCATTTTATTTCAACTGGACACCAGACGATAAGGACAACTACGAAGACTGCTAGGGCGGAGATCAGCCATGAACGTACAGAACAAACTGACTCTATACAAGACACTACTAAGACCCCATCTGGACCTACGAAGCTGAGCTGTGGGTCTCCTGTGCGAAACCATCCAACATCCAAAAAATCCAATCCTTTCAATCTAAAGTCCCTTCGGCAAATCGTCAACGCTCTCCTTATTATGTACCCAATTTAACCCTCCATACAAGACCTCAAAATCCTCTTTTGTCAATGACCTAATACATTCTCGGCTTCCTTAATAGCCTAACCAAACATCCTAATCCCCACAAGCCTTATCCACAACACAGCCCATCCCGACAGTCCTCCACGACGCCTGAAACAACATTGGCCCCGCGACCTTTTACCAATTTCCTAAACTTCCTTCCATCCAACCTTCTTTATCCTACAACAAATCTGCTTATTCCAAACGAAAGAGCATTAAATTTCCTATAAATCTGCTCAATAACGAGCCTAAAAACGTTTCTTATAACAATGAAATTTTTACTTTAATGTCTAAAAAATTCGTTCTCGATGATTTTTGGTAAAATTTTCAACTGCATTTTTTCAATGATTAATTAAAATCAAGGAGCCACATAATTTCAGAAAAAGTTGCGCATTTATTGAGCTACAAGACCACATGGATTTTTTTTTGGTTTTTAATAAATCCCTACCCCGAACAGAGGGGCGTAAATGGAGAAAACTGGGAATTTGAATAACCGACTTTTCACTACTAATTTACTCAAATGTCAATTTTTGGAGAAGGAACAAAAAGAAAAGTAACCATTTTAGTTTTTAACGATTATTATTTAATAAAACGGAAGTAAAAAATAAAGGAGCAATTTTAAAAAAGAAGGAAATTTAACCTTATTTTTAATGAGCTTATTAAAATTGCTGTAGCTTTAATAGTTTGAGAAATATAGGCAACTGTTTGCTAAAAAGTAGTAATACCTTGAAAAAACATAAAATTAAAAATATCTATAAATTGGAGCCGAATCAGGCCATAGTTTGTATGGAATTTTTTGTTGCAAATGATGCCCAGAATCGCCTCCCGAAGTTACCGTAGTCTTATGCTGAACACCCTGTATATACAGGTTGTAAATAAATAAATGAAATTAAAAAAAAATTTTAATAAGCATAGATTTTTCTTCAATCACTAAAGATTGATTAATCATCAATTGATTCGAATCAGTTCAATGACGCTTTTACTAAAAATACATTTTTTTTTTTATAATAAAGAAAGAGCTTTTCTTTTATTTATCTATTTTTTTGAATTATAAATAGATATTTATACAAATATAAGGATATAAAAGCGTACATCTGTACATATACCATATGTAATACATAAATGTGTAGGGGACCCGTTACAGGGAAGAGATGTGTTTTTAAGTAGAAAGAAAATGTTTTTAGTAAAGTGAATACATAACTATGAGGTATAGTGATATAGACATTAGAAGGCCCCAATCCGGTTTCTAGGGTTGGAGGCACTGCTGCACCAATCCTCACCTTACCACTAACAGAGTTAGCTCTCTTATTCTGGAAGATACTATATATATATACATGTTTTCAATAAGGCTAGTAACTTATGAATATTTAACCAAACGATTGGATATGTTATAGTGGGAGTTATATTTCCTTGCTCTCTCTCAATTTGTCTCTCTTTCTCTTTCTCTTTAGAAACTCCCCTCCTCCCATCCACACATAGTCAAGAAGAAGAAGAAGAAGAAGAAGAGACAACCGGCCGACACACTAATATTAAAGTACGCGGCAAGGCCCACCTATAGATTTACATACTTGTCTCAAACCCTTATTTACCCCGGCTCACTTATATCTCTATTATATTAACAGTGGAAAAGAGTCATTACTTTAATTGAGAAATGTACACAGGGCTGAGTTTAACAGAAACCCCTCTCTGCCGACACTGTACTCTGGTTAGAATAGAGTTTTAGTGGTAACTGACCACAAGTTTGTGGTGACCAACCGGGTATATAAGGATGGTAGATTATCTGGATTGAATATCTCATTAAGATATAACAACAAAAGTCAGCTGACTGCTCTAATGTAAGCAAGACGCGATTATTTATTGTGCTTATTAAAATTAAAAGTTTTTTGGTAATTTATGGACTATTTGTGCCGATTTTTGGTAAGTAAGTACCTTACCTTAAGTGGTACTTGATTCTAAAACATTCTCCGGTACATTGTGTTCGGAAGTTTGTTTTTTCTTTCTTTTCCTAGTGACAATTTATTAGCATTATTATTAACTTATATTATGTGACAATTATTATTTTTAGTGAGTATTTCAGTTTTAGGATCTAATAAACTATATAAATAACATAGCAGTGTATTAAAAAGTAATTTTATAAATTTAACCTGGACAGTAACTTTAACATTTTTTTTTATAATTATAATCATCTGTAAAATTGTAAATATTATTATTAGTGTTAGGCAGTGTACATACGCATATAGTTCGATTTTCTTTTTTGTTTACTAACTTTTTATTACTCTCTTTCTGTTTATATTGTTATTCTCTTATTTATTTCTCTTTCACGATGAGCAATTCTAGTGACCGCACAGTAATAGCGACCTCCACGGACAACGAGTCCACTACGTCCACTTCTTACAAGAGGAACTATCCTTCCGGTGTCTCCCCCAAAAAATGCAAAAAAACCAAAAGCACACGGAATGCCTCTGCCAAGAAAGGACCCCAGGGCCCCATTGATCAACCACAAAACCTTCCTGCCTTTTTGCAACCAGCGACGCCCTCAGCTGAGAAACCCGAAGTAGCTCGGGGCCTAGCAACTGTTACGGCTCCTCCAGGAGTGCTGACTAATAATCCCTTCGCTCCTTTGACTGATCTACAGGACATGGAGGCTGCAGCGCCCGCCTCAATACGTGTCCACAAGCCACCTCCTATTTACGTGAAAAACCTCAGTCAGTACAGTGTTTTATGCGCTGCATTATCGCAACTCGTGGGAAGAGATACCTTTATATGTAAAGCAAGAATCTCAGATCTAGTCATCCACGCAAAAACAATCGACAGCTACAGGGGTATCATCAGGTACCTCAAACAAAATAATGCAGACTACCATACCTTCCAACTGGAGGAAGACAAACCCTACAGGGTAGTCTTAAGACACCTCCATCAAAGCGTTCCCGTCGAATTCATAAAGGAAGAACTAAGTGAGCTGGGCCACACTGTTCGAAATGTGGCTCCAGTTATTCATCCAATCACCAAACAAACTTTGCCTCTCTTCTTTGTGGATCTCGAACCACGGCCAAATAACAAAGATGTTTTTAATATAGAAACTCTTTGTTACTCTAGAATAAAGGTTGAAGAGCCACACAAGCAACGGATTGTTGTGCAGTGCAAGCGTTGCCAGGAGTACGGGCATACGAAGAGCTATTGTCAGCACAGACCAAGGTGCGTAAAGTGTGCCGGCGAGCACTTTACTCAAGATTGCGGCAAGATGCCAACCACACCAGCCAAGTGTGCTCTCTGCAGCGGCGACCATACAGCCAGCTATAAAGGGTGTATGGTGTACAGAGAGTTGCAGCGAGCTCGGAGACAGCCTCCCGTGTACGAACATCGGTCAGCACAACGGAGTACTCCACAACCACCTCCAACACAACAGTCAAGAAACTTTCCTCCTCTGCATACTCCCTTCAATAACCAAAACCTATCATATGCAAGGGTGGCCGCGGGACCTCAGCCGCCTCCTATTTCTCAAATGCCCACAACCTCATCCACAGGAGACATCAATACACTTCTCACAAGCTTCTTAACTGACTTCAAATCCCTCATCACACCTCTGATATCTCTCCTTACAACTGTCGTTTCCAGACTCCTTCCTAACCAATCTCCTTAATGGCTCTTTCACAACACTCTCTCACCATCATCCTCTGGAATTCTAATGGACTGATTAACCGCAGACATGAACTAGAAATATTACTACGAGACAAACGTATTGACATCGCCCTTATAACTGAGACGCACTTCACTGACAGATCAAGATTTTTCATCCCAGGCTACACGACTTACAAGACCAATCACCCCGACGGAACTGGACACGGAGGAACTGCAATACTTATTCGAACTTCTTTACAACATTTCTTAATTCCCTACAACGCTACACCCTTCCTACAATCTACAGTAGTCTCTTTACTGACAGAGCCCTTCTCCTACACTTTTGCAGCTGTTTACTGTCCTCCTAACCACAATATCCATCAAAACGATTTCTCATCCTTTCTCTCTTCTCTCGGTTCTCGTTTCATATGTGGTGGCGATTACAACGCTAAGCATCCCAGTTGGGGCAGCCGGGTGGCGAATCCGAGAGGTCGAACTCTTAGCACCATCCTCAATCAAAATAGTTACATTTCCTTATCCCCTTCTAAACCGACTTACTGGCCAACTTCTCCACGCAAAAGACCTGACCTTCTTGACTTCTTTATCTGTTCCAATATTACCTCTTTACACACTGACATACACACATTAAACGACTTGTCTTCAGATCATAGCCCCGTCATTCTAACCCTTGACATTCACCCAAAACAAGCTCTTCCCCGACAAACCCTAATAAACGGAACTGTTGACTGGGACTTATTTCGAGAAACTCTTGACGAAAAACTAAACTTAAATGTGTCCTTAAAAACTCCTCAACAACTAGACGATAACGTGGCATACTTGACTACCGCTATTCAGCAAAGTATTTGGCATTCTTCTCAACGGACTTCACCCAACAGAACTGCACCATTACCTTTAAATCTACCTATACACTTGAGAGAACTGATAACGCGCAAACGTCGCGCAAGAGCTCTTTGGCATCGCACCAGATATCCCTCTCACAAAAGACTGTTTAACCAACTTACTAGAGAACTGACAACAAAACTAAGGGACTACTTTAACGACCAATTCTCTGATTATACACAATCACTCACAACTGAAGACAACTCTCTGTGGACAGCAACCAAAAGAATTCTCAAATACAAAAAAACTTCTCACCCACTAAGACGCCCGGACAATTCTTGGGCTAAATCCGACGAGGAGAGAGCCCAGTACTTTGCCGAACATCTTTCTACAGTCTTTACTCCTCATCCCGACGTACAAGACTTACAACATACTGAACATATTCTCAAAGAACTGGACATCCCTTTACAACTTTCACCTCCTCCCAAGCCATTCACTCCTAAAGACATCATGGACGTAATCAACTGTCTTCCCAAAAAGAAAAGTCCGGGCTATGATCTGATTACTGCTAACATCCTTTTACAACTCTCCAAGAAAGCAATAGTATTTCTTACTACTCTTTATAATGCTGTACTTCGAACCACTTACTTTCCTATTCTCTACAAATTCTCTTCTGTAACAATGATCCCTAAACCAAATAAACCTTCTCATATCCCAAGCTCTTACCGACCCATCAGCCTTCTACCCATCCTGGGGAAAGTCCTGGAAAAACTTCTACTACACCGCCTCCAAACTGAAATAGCCCCTTTAAATATCATTCCTGACCATCAGTTCGGTTTTCGGAGTTGCCACTCGACTGTTCTCCAAGCACATGGAGTGGTGGATGTAATCGCTACTTCCCTTGAATTAAAGCAGTATTGCCCGGGTTTCTTCCTTGACATATCTCAGGCATTCGACAGGGTATGGCACACGGGACTGCTTTATAAACTCAAACGCCTACTGCCTTCTACCTTTTACCTCATTCTTAAGTCTTATCTCTCCGACCGTTTCTTCCAAGTCAAACAAGGTTCTTCTTCTTCTCTTATCCTTCCAATACTCGCTGGAGTTCCTCAAGGAAGCATTCTAGCCCCCTTCCTTTATATTCTCTATACTGCCGACTTACCAACTCACCCGACTACAATTACTTTCACATTCGCCGACGACACTGCAATTCTTTCTCCTCATCTAGATCCTGTAATAGCATGCCGTGCCCTCCAATCACACCTCAATCTTCTAGAGCCTTGGCTGCAAAAGTGGAGAATCAAAGTGAATGAAATGAAATCTAAATACGTAGTATTTACCTTAAACAAGAAAACTCTCCCTCCTCTCTCCTTCCACAATACTTCCATACCAATGACTAACCAAGTACGATATCTCGGACTACATCTTGACAAACGACTAACATGGAACCCACACACGAGACTCAAACGAACTGACCTCAATCTGAGGTATAAAATGTTGAAAAGACTACTCGACAAACGATCAAAACTGACCCTGACAAACAAACGAACACTATATACCGCTCTACTTGCCCCAATATGGACGTACGGAATACAACTTTACGGAAGCGCCAAAAAATCGAACATCAACCGACTTCAGACCTTACAATCTAAAATTCTAAGAACAATAGTTAACGCTCCCTTCTACGTCTCCAATCATACTATACACTCTGATCTCAATATTCCTCTCGTTTCTGAAATAGCCCAAACTCGATACACAAAACTCCATTCAAATCTACACGGTCACTACAACCTTCTGATTCACAACATGTCTACCACAACACTTCCTTCTAATCCTCAACGCAGACTAAAGCGGCGGTGGCCACGCGACCATCTCAACACAACGCCGACCTCCTAGGAAGGTTGCTGTGTAAGCTTGCCAATCTGGCGAACTAACGGCTTCCATCACTGGATGGTCGTCGTTCACTCCAATCACGCCCTTGATGCACATGCATGTGCGCGTATGTGTATGGATATGCATATACGTGCATGTGTATTTGTGCCATCCCTTTTCACTCATCACTTTTGCTTATTGTACTGCATACAGTTGCAAAATAAATAAACAAATTAAAAAAAAAAAAAAAAAAAAAAGATATAACAATTGATTAAATATAAATTCTACACATTGCCTTTTTTTTAATCATGCAAATAATGTTATATTGATTAGAATCAATAAAAATTAGGACTGAAATTATAGATTTAAACTCCAGCAACAGAATTTGCAGGCAGCTATATTTTTTCTTATTTTCATTTTTTAATTTAAGGCGCGTCAACATCTGAAGGTTATTGGTGCCTGGGAGCTTTTTTCAGTACTACACTCCGGACAGTGAGCTGTAAGAAGCTCCTAGGAAGAAAACAAAAAAATCTAAGAGGCGAGCAGCTGGATTCGAACCCGGGATTTCCGCATTGGAATAAAGTATTCGATTTAGGACAGTTTTCATGAAGGAGTTTGGATAAAGTTTCTCTGGTGGTTCGTATTTCAGGTTTAAAAAAAAAACACTGTAGAATGTTGATAAGAATTAAATTTGATCCAAATTTTTAGATTTTAAGAAGAATTTTAGAATGAGAATCTAGAGAGTAGCAGCAAGAGATGGTCATGAGAGTGTTAGCGCCATTTTTAGTTTTAATTGTACCAAATAAAAATGATAGTCACTGAGGAGGATGTACACTATACTGACAGCGATTTGTGACTTCCTTCTTCGAGAGCTCCCTAAATACTGTGTATTCTACGACAATAAACCATTCTAAATCATTTTTGAAAAGAAGTTATTAGCTGAGTGCATTCCATTGCGGAAATTTCAGGTTTGAAACTAGCTGCAGCCCATTAGATTTTTCACTTTCTTGGTATTTCTTAAGCTCAGACGAAGACCAAGGCTGATATGGCTGAGAGTCGTGGAAGACGACTTAGAGGCTATCGGCCTGCATGGTTGGAGAATGGCGGCGAAAATTCATCAGCAAGAGATTTGTTAGCAGTTTATGCCGGTTACGCCTTAACCATGCGATTTTCGGGGGAAATTTGCATTAAAAAAACAGGAAACGCGATACTTACTCGTGTGAGAAATACAACGAGGTGGACAGTGCTGAACCCATAATCATGGAGTATGGGAAAAACAAGAAACAGAGGAAAGAACTTTCCAACCATTTATATAAAGAAATTGGGCGGGTGTCAGTCAAGTGGTCAAGAGCGTGGCTTTG
This sequence comes from Rhodnius prolixus, assembly GCF_049639745.1. NCBI lineage: Eukaryota > Metazoa > Arthropoda > Insecta > Hemiptera > Reduviidae > Rhodnius > Rhodnius prolixus. The sequence continues at coordinate 1,664,477 of NW_027411583.1, read as the reverse complement.
TAAGTGGAAGATCCCCAGTTCGAATCCCGCGTATGACTATTTGTTAGAAAAAAAAATTGTTTATAGTAAAGTATGAGCTTCCGCCCCCGTTCGCGACACCTAATTGGTAGATGGACGTTAAGCCCCGCCTCAAATAATAGGCGATTACTTCCTATTTCAATTACATTTACATCTTGGGCAGCAAAAATATGTGCATAATTTATTACATGGTTTTATAATAGATACAGCCATAAAAATTTAACAGATTATATTATTAAAATTTTAACGGATAATATTTAAAAATTTAGAATATAGAAGTGAGATAAAAGTAAAGTAAAGTAATCGCCTATTTTTGGCAGGCAGGCTTTACGTCCAACTTCCAATTAGGTGTAGTGGAATAAGGCGACTCGCAAACATACTTTACTGTAAATTATTAACCATTAAATAAAATCCAAGGCCTAAGACCGGGAATCGAACCCAGTACCACAATACAAATTAGCTTTACAGGTCTCGCCTCTAACCGATCGGCTACCGTGGCGCCATAGAATTGAAATATTTACGGTAAATTCATTGAAATTTCGTAAGTGGTTTTACGTAAGTAACGGTAAGTGGTTTACATTTAAACAAATTATTTATTTACATGTAATTTTTGTATACACATCAACCCTTATACAACTGTCCTACCGGACAGTTTTAATAAATCAATTGATATGCTGGCTGTAAGGGTAATACCAATGCCCATGCTGGGGGGAGGGGGATTGATATGCTGGCGTTACGAAGAGTGATACAATGGTTTGAAATTTGAACGAATTTGAAAACCAAAATCTCCTTCGAAAAACTCCTCTCCCATTCGATGTACAGCGTCGAGACCCCCCAAAAAGCCCATCTACATAAAATTCTGAATCGAATGACACCTCATTCATGAAATGGAGAACTATAATGGCTGTGATAGGTCAGTGAGCAATTAAGTAAGGAGCCCCTTACAGCTCACTGTGCGGCGATGAACAGAGTCTATGTAACGATCAAAACTCCAAAGTCTCCGTAAGTACTACTGTAAATACAGCGAAAGTGGTCTCTGGTTTGCCCCCTTTGTCAAACATTCTGTGTGTGTGTTTACCCCAAAGTAAGGGGAAATTAGGGATAAAACCCGACAATAAGACAAAGAGATCCTGCCAGACAAAGAGTGTCCGAGTAAAATATCACAGTATGAAGATCATCCACCACTCTGAGAAGGTGATGGACTGGTACCATTATCTTCCAGCACTACATCACATCCTGGTCCACTCTGTTCTCAATTTATTTGAGCATTGCTTCAGCACAATACTACGAAATTCTTTTCTAACAAAAATAGTTTAGGGAAAAAAAACGCATAGGTTCAAGTTAGAATTCCTCTCCACTGATCCCATAGCCAGTGGTGACTTGTTCTCTGCCACCTACTCTATCCACACAACAACATACATCATCCTGCAGCACTGGGTTACTTCTATAGCAGAAATAACCTTCGCCTTTTCAATTACAACCTACTGCTGTTATATTCTTTCAAGTGAAAGAAATTTTCTACCATTTCTATAATACCCAGTTGACAGTAATGGTGCTGTTAAATGTCTCGACATTTTGATGGCTTTCTTATGTATTTATCTCTCTAACAAAAACTTAAAAGTTCAAAAAGTTCATTAAACGCCAAAAGGTACACAAATCAGCAAGTACCTAACATTTCATTAATAATTTATTGATATCATTTGAGTAATTTTATTGTATTAACTTTTTAATAATATTTTTTAGAATTTATTAGATGTTACAGACCCTAATGCTGCTGGCCATTTTCATTCATATATGTAAGATTTGTTAAAGTAGTACACCATTTAACTTAGATTGACTATAATATCTATTAATCTACAATAATCAAACTATTAACCAAAGAGACTCATGAACTATTATCAGTATCACTATAATAATGCAATTTATACCAGCTATCTCTATAGCTCTCAAACTTTTCTCTACAATTCGGTAAAGAAGTGAATAAAATCTAAACAATACGAAGAGTGATACAGTGGTTTGAAATTTGAACGAATTTGAAAACAACCTAAATCTCCTCTCCCATTCGATATAAAGCGTCGAGACCCCCAAAAAGCACATCTACATGAAATTCCGAATCGAATGACAACTCATTAATGAAAATCGGTTTGAGCGTTTAGGCGCTACGTTGTTTACAAAAAAGGTAACCAGAAGACCAATTTTTGAAATTATTTTTGCCTATTTTCAGCAACTTTTTTATCGAAATCTATTTGATCTGGGTTGTTGCAAAAAATTACAGTTATAAAGGAGGATTTGCTCTACATTTTAAAGAAAATTTGGGAATTTTATCTTTTATAGAAAAAGAGAAAAAAATTATCAAAGTTGGGTGTTTTTCAACGTTACGCTTTTTCGTGCAGTTTTTGACGATCATCACTTATACAACTGTCCTATCGAACGGGCAGTTTTAATTACAATTTACCTAAATCTACAACTTTTACTGGAAGGGTATTTTGGGAGAGGGGACGAGTAACTTCTCCTAAATTGGTAAGAATTAAATATAACTCGAACTTTCGCAGTTAGAAGATAATTTGCGACTTAGAGTTTTGAGAACAGAAATAAGAAAAAGTCATGCGAGTGTTCACACAGATTATAAAATAATTATAATGTTAGAAATAAGTTTTCAAAAATATAGTTTTAATATTATTACAATGTCATTTCGAAGAGTGGATGTTTGCATATTTAAATAACGGCAAAACTTCGAAGGTATTGGCACTGGGAATTACAAAAGAAAATGTTGATTTTCTCTAAAGAGTTAGAGCCACTTTTATAAATACACAAAGTGGTTTCTATTTCAAGCTTTGGAATTGAAAATAAATAAAAATGCGGGATAAAATAACAAGATAAATTTAAAATAGAAAAAATAAACTCCTAAAATATTACTCCTATTTCTGCAGTACAGACAGGCTGGTGGGGAGTTGAATGTAAACAGAACATAGTTTGCATTGTTAATGCACAATAATTTAGTGTATGCACATAGATAAGTGGGTAACGCTACTTACTTGTGCTTACATTTACAAACAAACAAACCAAAAAGAAAAAAAAGGAACGAAATTATTTAGCGCATTTGCAATGGTAATGCAGCGCTTAGTACTCTCGTGTGGAATACTGAGTACGGAATTAGAATTGAGTTGTTATACTCAAGAGGCGAAATACATTCCTACTTAATTCGATCTAGATACATAAGCTAAAAGTCTTTTAGATATTTATTCAAACTACAAAACTTTAAGCTGAGCTTCATTATTGATAAAACTGAACTGTCAGTTCATTTAATGAAATGTCATTAAATATAAAGGAATCTCAATTTAGTCCTGTCTGTTAAGTGGAGCTAAACTGCATTTAAAAAGATCAATGATTTGCATATTCAGTTCCTAAAAATATAGTTTTTTTTTTTTTTTTACTCAGAGTTGCACCAAATCATGAGAGAAATTCAAATAATACCTGATACGAAATACCTACTTAATTCTTACAATAAACTTGAGAAGGAAGTTATATAATACATATTTACTTTACAACTTGGCAACTCAGTAAACCAACTCAACATAATGGTAAACAAACACGAGGGAATAGAAATTCTGTTCTCGATACCTCTTTTGTAAAAAAGATGTTAAGTAAATAAAGGGAGACGCCTGTGGTTTTCATCGCCTGAGGTGTTATATCTGATAGGTTATTATCATTACAGAGTTGATGGCATTAGCTTATAATCTTGAAAATAAATAAGGTTTAGTCTGCACCCTTTTTGGAATAACTTTAAAGGCTAATTGAGCGAAGTGAAATCCCAAAAAATAATACAACAATATTTGTTATTTTCTGTCTTTGAAACACCAATAAGGGATTACTTAAGCGACTTTCGTTATCCAATCCTCAAATAGACAGTCTCCTCTACCCCAAAAAATAGTTTTGAATAACCGGAGAGTGCACCCAAACCCATTCCAAGGAAACCGATAAGATAGATAAGATTCTAATAGGGCGGCCTTTAAGGCCTACGCCACTGCGACCCCTTTGGATCTATTGTGGCTCCCCTTCTCTAGAGCTCGCCCTCCAGACCCGTCCGTTTAATCAGACCCTTAATTCTGGAGAGCGACTCTTGGGTAAAGCTTACAGGCCTTGGTTTTTCCTCCCCGAGAAGTAACATCCTTAGCCAGAAAAACAAGGAAACCTATGTGTAGTATTATTACGGAAAACTTTGTAAAATATCTTACTTTTGGTGATATAATTTTCAGTAAAGTACCAGTTTTGAAAATCTATTAAAAATGAAAATGGTCTTTAGGAAAGATGCCAAGAGAAGCTAAAATCTTTTAAAGCTATTCTTACATTATTTTTTTTTGAAATGAGACCTACATGTATTTAGCGTCTATTTATTCTTAAAAATGATTTAGTTATCGCCGTTTTCCAGATTAAAAAATATATATACCTAACCTCTTAGAATTTAGAATTTTGACCACAAGATGGATTTTCATTAATACTACGTACAATATACGAGGGTCGTTTGAAAAGTCGGTGCAAAAATAAAAACTACTTAATTTTTGGGGGTAAACCTTTTTTATTTTTCAAACATAGTCTCCTTTTAGGCTTATACATTTCGTCCAACGCTGCTCTAGTTTGTTGATCCCTTCCGAATAATAGGATTTGTCCAAGTCTGAAAAATAGCCATTCGTTTCTGCAATCACCTCCTCGTTTGAATAAAATCTTTTTCCCGCCAGCCATTTCTTCATATTGGGGTACAAATAGTAGTCCGAGGGAGCCAAGTCTGGAGAATAGGGGGGATGTGAAACGAGTTGGAACCCTATTTCCATTAATTTTGCGACCACAACTGCTGAGGTGTGAGCTGGTGCGTTGTCGTGATGGAAAAGGACTTTTTAGTGGGCCAATCGTGGGCGTTTTTCTTGCAGCTCGGTTTTCAAACGGTCCAATAACGATGAATAATATTCACCTGTAATAGTTTTACCCTTTTCCAGATAGTCGATGAGGATTATTCCTTGCGAATCCCAAAAGACAGTCGCCATAATCTTTCCGGCCGAAGGAACGGTCTTCGCCTTTTTTGGCGCAGATTCCCCCTTGGTAACTTATTGTTTAGATTGTTCTTTGGTCTCAAGAGTGTAGTGATGTATCCATGTTTCATCCACAGTGACGAAACGACGCTTAAAGTCCTGCGAATTCTTCTGGAACAGCTGCAAACCGTCCTTGCAACACTTTACACGATTTCGTTTTTGGTCAAGCGTGAGCAATCGCGGCACCCATCTTGCGGATAGCTTTGTCATGTCCAAATGTTGATGCAAAATATTATGTACCCGTTCATTCGAGATGCCCACAGCACTAGCAATCTCACGCACCTTCACTCTTCTGTTATCCATCACCATATCATAGATTTTATCAATGATTTCTGGAGTAGTAACCTCAACAGGGCGTCCAGAACGTTCAGCGTCACTTGTGCCCATATGGCCACTCCGAAAATTTTGAAACCACTTATAAACTGTTCTAATCGAAGGTGCAGAGTCACCATAATGTTTATCAAGGTTCTCTTTAGTCTCCTGAGGCGTTTTGCCTTTCATAAAGTAGTGTTTAATCAACACACGAAATTCTTTTTCGTCCATTTTTTGAAAATCGCTCGACTTCCTCGATTCAATCGAATGCCAAACACAAAGAAGGCTGAAACTTGGTGTGTGTTCTTCCAAGAGATGCTACCAACTAAACATAACCTCGATACGCGCCAGTGGTGCTATCTCTCTGACTTTGCACGGACTTTTCAAACGACCCTCGTATTTGGGGAAATTTATTATAATTACGACTGGAACCAAGACTTTGACACTTAAATTTAAGATATTCTTCAAAAAGTGGAGTTAATCGATTTGTGCAGTAAATGGCTCAATTAATACTTGAATAGATTAAAACCAAAACTATAAGAAGGAAGTAATTAATTATTAAAAAATAAATAATCTAAACTGAAGGCCATTGTTCTCTTTCAAATTGTTTTTAGAATGTTTTGTGACTTATGGCGGCTATATAGACAATATATATTTAGGTGCTCATAACAGTCGCTTAATAAACATTACGAATTCTCTTTTTTACGCCTTGGGCATGCTCTGACTTTTTGCCATTCTACGCACGCTCTCGATGGTACTGTTCATTGTGGGCAGGAAATTCTTGTTTTATTTCCGTACTCGGAGTTGCGAATTGTTAAAACATTTTAAAGCGTGCGCTTTCCTCTACTTCAAATAATTGAGATATTCCTTCTTCAAGTGGTTCCTTTAAGGGATATTCATCTATCCACAGGATATAAAGTTAGGTACAAAGTTGTAGAATTATTAAACCTTTGAATCGAGTGTCACTTTTTGGGCGGCTGTTATTTTTTTTAATTTTGATTTCCAATTACATATTTAATTCGCCTCAATAATTTACAGTTAACAAGGCCGTTCTTCGTACTAAAATAGCACTTTAGAGGAAACTTTTTCCCAAAAGTGTCCACTAGCCCCCCCCCTCACACTACATAAACTCATTTCGGCTCTGATAAGTTAATTTTAGCATTAATTTCTCTGACTTCGAACTGGTAAAATATTCACAAACAAAAAAGTTTTTGGTCGTTTTAATTTATTTAATTATTATTTATTTTCATTAGAAATGAGATTGTTTATTTTAATTATGCGCGAAAAAAGGATTAAACTTACTTGTCAAGTTTTTATTTTACGATGGAGAAAAGACCTGATGAAAATTAATGAAAATGGCCCAAAAAATAGTACAGATATAGTACAGATGTAGTACAGATATAGTTTTTTGAAAATCACTCGACTTCCTCGATTCAAACGAATGCCAAACACAAAGAAATAGACCAATCTGGCTGAAAGTTGGTGTGTGCTCTTCCAAGAGATGCTACTAACTAAACATAACCTCGATACGCGCCAGTGGTGCTATATCTCTGACTTTGCACGGATTTTTCAAACGACCCTCGTAGAACCATTCAGTGTACTGAAATCTCCATTTATAGGAAAGCCAATCAATCCATTTCCGAAAATTAAATGGTGGAAAGGCAGCAGCATGTGCGCTATGACAAGCGTACGCATTTTGGGAAAAATACTATTGAGACAGATTGAACAACAAGAACAAGACCAATTTTTGAAAATGCCGTTTATGCTCATTTTCAGCAACTTTTTTCTCAAAACCAATTAGATCTGGGTTGTTGCAAAAGAAAATTACAGTTATAAAGGAGGATTTGCCCTATATTTTAAAGGAAATTTGGTATTTTATCTTTTATAGAAAAAGAGAAAAAAATTATCAAAGTTGGGTGTTTTTCAACGTTACGCTTTTTCGTGTAGTTTTTGACGATTAACTCTTATACGACTGTTCTACCGGGACAGTTTTACTAAGATTTCTGATAGGTCGAAGTTGACGAAAACCTATTTTTTAAGATTTTTTTTTGACGCCAGACGTTCAATTCTAGAGGAGAAGTGAAGTTTTCCTGTTGTGTCATTCAAGTAAAATGTACAGTCTCATTTCCAGTATCATATTAATTGGAATTTAGAAAATAAATAAAATGAAAAATTTGAAGAAATTTGGTTGAAGGGGTAGTGCTAAGTTGTTGAATTTGTTTTTATCATTTTTAGAATAAATTCCACGTTAAAATAAAAAATGCATTTCGAATTTGTGTATGTTATCAAAATTTAAAAATATTTGATGAAGAATTAGATTATTTAATGTTATTATTACTTTCGTTTTAGAATATTCAAAGGGCATGAACGTTATAAGGTTCTCCTAAATCGGATAAAAGGGTTTTTACAAAATGGCTGGCTGTGTTACCAACTGAACTAAAAGCGGAAACTCTCAGGAACGAATGTTCCATTTTGCTTCAAGTATAGGAAGAGCAATAATAAGAATTTGATACGTCATTCGGAAATACCACAATACTAAAAGTAATTTCCTGTATTGTTGTGATTTAGTATAAAATAGCCTCCGAGAAGGTCAGAGAGATCGAGGTGAAAGAGCTATCAAAATTCTAGGAATTTTCAATTCTAGAGAATCAGCACAAACTGCGAAGAATAATTAATAATCGTAATTAGTAGTTACGATAATATAACAGAGAACAGATAACAGATTGAAAGAAGGTCATCAAGATGTCCAGTTCTGTGTGCATCACATGATAACAGTTTATCTCAAAATTGTGTTCACCAAGTTACAGTAACGTTAGGATTTGTTTTTAACAGTGTTTTGTTAGTGCGAGGGAATCCCAACTAAACTAGGATTAGGATGGCTAATATCTGTATTAAACTGATTGTGTTAATCACAATAATGGCATCGTTGTACTGTGTAGATTCTAGCTTGCGAGACAAAAGTTTTAGATTTTTCAGCGGTGGTGCGTTTAGATATCCTGCTGTACCACCAATTAACTCGCAGCATCTAAAACTGGCGGATAATTCTGAGGTGAACATTACTATCAATGGTTATCTTAAAAAATTTGTTCTTTCATTCTGAAGATGAAGATTAACTGCATGAATTTTGTCGAACATTTCTTTGTTTGCATCAAAATGAAGCCTACAAAATAATTAGTTTTTTTGCTTCTTCTGGCGTTTGGTAGTTGAATCCGAATAGACCACTGAGCTCTTCCGGTATTTAAGCGGATGTTGATATCTACTTTTTTTTAATTTAAGATGTCACTATCAATTTAGGTCATTGGCGTCCGGAGCGTTTTTTTACACAAGTGTGTGTAGCGTTTAAAGTATTTGGTGAATAACGTTTGTACATAAAACGTCGCCCCAGCGGTGGTAGAACCAATTATCCAGGAACACCCCCGTTCAATCCACCCAATCGCGGGCTGCCGGATGCCTACAGGGTAAGTTGCTTTTTTGTACCAAACATATAATAATTAAACATCAGAAATAGAATTCAATTGACATTTTTAAAAAGTTCCACAATATTTATGGTGCTTCTGCCTTCAAATCTTCTAAGTTTCTTTATTATTCTTTTTTATTCCAGCAAAATAATCAAAATTTGTTACTCTGCCGAAGTTCATAAATCAAATGATGTTCACTTTGTCCATGTACACCCTTCATAAAATGAAATATTGTGATCTTCCCAATATCCGGACTTAAGTTTTCATCAAAATGTACGTTTAGAAATCCTTTAAGTACAAAGAAAGTTAAGATTTTTTTAAATTGGTTTGTATATATAACGGTCCATGATCAGTATATCTCAAAAACCGGAAATCAAAGATAGTTTTTAGCTACTGTCTCAAAAACTTGATCAGATATTGGGTTTAACTTGAAATCATGTTAGCCACAAAATCTGACAAGAGTGTTCGTAAAGGAACGGCAATGACTTACGTCGGTCCCCTTCATGTAGAAGTACGAGCAGTACCAGCAGAAACTTTTTAAACAGATAATGCGGCGAAAGATGAAAGTATTTACAAATTAATTTATTAAAATTGTCAGCAATCGGCGATAGTTTTTATTCAAAACGAAATTTTATTATGTCAAAACCATTTTGATCCAGCATCCATTCTTTTGACCCAAATGTATTATTCTATTGCAGAATGTAAGATTTCGCCGTGAAGTCGAACCAGAACCTTTTCAAAATGTCAACTATGCTACAGATATTATTTCTAAAGAAGAACTCGTCAGACTCACCAAGGAGCTCAGGGAGACATATGCTAAGTTCGGAAACTACCGATGTAACTACCGATGTAACTACCAATGTATCTGACGTCAATATCTCATTAATGGCAACTGTGATTTACTATCATTTTCGGATTATTTTACTTGAATTTGAAATATTGTATTTAAGTAATTAATTAAAGAGTTTTAATAGAATTTCTATTCTTTTGATTGACATTTCCGATTCCATAACTGCATGCTAATTTACTAAAAGAATTTTAAATTATTCCAGATAAAAAATTTCAAGTATTAAGTATTAATCAATTTGACTGATTCAGAGTTCCATCAAAAACAATTAAATTTTTAAATCTTACCTTTGTCTAAGATGGCGGCCATATGGTACATTCTTATCTGCATTTTTTATTTTCACTTCGCGATTTCAACTTAGCGCACTTATCGCACAAATAACAAAACGGGTGTATTCGATTACAAAATATTGAACAATTAATGGCAAGCACTTAACTTTTCTAGTTTTATCTTAAATTAGCGATGAAAATTTGAAACACTCCCGCAAGAAAAAGAAGCACTTCCGGATTTGAACACTACCGCACCACCTGCAAGCAGAAAAAGAGTAATTAGAATAAAAATATAAAAATAAAAGTATAACAGATTTGAAAAAAGATTTCAGATAATGAAAAATAATAATTTTTAACAGTTTTAATTGGGTCTAGAGAGTCAGTAAGTGGAGCAAGAGCAGAAATCTCTTTACCAAACTGATTAGCCTATCTCTGATGGCTAAAGGTCCGAAACCATTCCGAGATACAATAAACCATAGGAGGGATAAAATCAAAGATATTACACAGGTATTACGGACTTTAAACCCATTTTTAGCTTAAGTATCCTTTATTGTTCATTTTTTTGGAGACCGATTCTTTAATCCAATAGGAAGAAAGAGCAATGCCCATTTCAGTCATTCAGTCATGTATGTAATTCTTCTTTTCTTTTTTTTTCTTATTATTCTTATTTAAGAATTTAACAACTGTAAAGCAAGTACTAGTAAAAAAAAAAGTGAACTTTACAAAGTCAATGCGCTAGCTAAGCACCGTCGCGCACACCCTGGGCTTGATTTGGTTCATAAGAACTGAAGGCCTTTACTTCCTTCAGAACTACCTCTTTTCTGGTTCGGGAATGCAAAAAGGTGCTAGAACAACTGGCTCGGCACAATAAAGTTCGACTGGAATGGGTGCCGGGCAATGTAGGGATTAAGGAGAAAGAAATAGCTGATCAAGTGGCCAGGAATGGAGCTAGTACTCCTTTCATTAGCCCGTATCCTGTGCTGGGGACCACCAAGGGTGCAGTTCGAGCGGCTCTCACAGGCTGGAACTCGAGAGAACATGAAAAGAACTGGGTGACGCTTCCTGGGGTCAAAAACGGCAAGTGTGTGTAAACAAAGAAGCGAAGAGACTCTGGGCTATTCACGGGCAAGGCAGGTTCAGCAAACACCTATACAGGGGTTATCAGCTCGGAACCGTTGTACAGATTGTGTCAGGAAGAGGGGGAGACGGCCTCTCACTTGTTATTCGTATGCGTTGCAATCGAGAGACTGCGCTACGATATCTTTGGAACTTTGAGGCCAAAGGAGATTGCAGCACAGAGGGAACTGGTAGGGAGTCCTCATACCTTATTAGAAGGGAAGGTTTCATCTACTAGACTTGAAGGCGAAGGCACCAAAAGCCTCTTTTGGCTGCGGTGCTGTGGGGCGTGGGTCCCATCCCGCACCTAATCTTAATCTTAGTTCATAAGAAACTTCTTTTGTATAAAAGAATCAGTTAACCGATTTATAGAGCTTCTGGAAATCTGAAATTTCTATTCCTTCATTGGAGTCGGATCAGACTAGACTATTCATCTTCTCTTTGGTATAATACACAGTTTATTGCGTTACCGGAAATACTGAGATGTAATTGGAATAAATCCGGTGTAGAGGCCTAAGTGCGGTACAAAACTGGTTTTAGCGATATATCTGTTTTGTACTTAAGTGTGTGTAATGTTTAAAATATTTGATGAATATTGTTTGTACATAAATTACAATTTTGAAAGACCAGTCTCCTGAGAACAAGTTATTTCCTTCTTTTTCTTCCCCAGTCTTACTTTTCATAATTTTCACGAGTATTAGCCAATGAAACTAACAAGATAAAAAACGTTTAATACAATAAAATTAAAAAAAAAACTCAAAAATAAGTTTTTTACGCAATAATTTATGGCATCATTCCCAAGCAGTCTGTATTTCACTTAGATCTATATGGTGAATCACATAAATCTCTTATCTCACATTGTTTCATAGCTATATAAACAAGAGTTCTACAGTTATAAAATCAGTCTATGATCATCTCTCACCATTCATTCAACTAAGATGGCCAACATTTCAATGAAACTCATCCTACTGATCGCCATAGTGGCTGTGCTTTGCAGTATGAGTGCTGGCTTTGTGGACCGAAACTCCGGACGCCGTCCCAGCGGTGGTAGAACCAATTATCCAGGAACACCACCGTTCAATCCACCCAATCGCGGGCTGCCGGATGCATACAGAGTAAGTTGCTTTTATGTACCAAACATACAGTAATTAAACAATAGAAATAGAATTCAGTTGACATTTTTAAAAATTTCCAAAATATTTATAGTGCTTCTGCCTACAAATCTTCTAAGTTTCTTTATTATCATTATTTTATATTCCGGCAAAATAATCAAAATTTGTTACTCCGCCGATGTTCATAAATCAAATGATGTTCACTTCGTCCATGTGCACCCTTCATAAAACGAAATATTGTGATCTTCCCAATATCCGGACTTAAGTTTTCATCAAAATGTACGTTTAGAAACCCTTTGAGTATAAAAAATGTTTTTAAAATTGGTTTGTATTGTATAACGGTCCATAATCAGTACATCTCAAAAACTGGAAATCACAGATAATATTTTGCTACTTCCTCAAAAACTTGATCAGATATTCGGTTTAAATTGAAATCAGGTTAGCTACAAAATCTGACAAGTGTTCGTAAGGGAAACGGCAATGACTTACGTCGGTACCCTTCATGTAGAAGTACGAGCAGAAACTTTTTAAAGTGATAACGCGGCGAGAGATGAAAGTAATTACAAATTAATTAACTAAAATTGTCAGCAATCGGCGATAGTTTTTATTCAATACGAAATTTTATTATTTCAAAACCATTTTGTTCCTGTATTCATTTTTTTTTTTTACCCAAATGTATTATTCTTTTGCAGAATGTAAGATTTCGCCGAGAAGTCGAACAAGCACCATTTCAAAGAGTCAACTATGCTCCAAATTATGCTCCTGAAGAAGAAATCGTCAGAATCGCCAGGAAGGCTCAATTAGGCACTTTATCCTACGATGAAGAACCGATCGAACAACAATACTCCAACTAACTGACCTCAACATATTATTAATGGCAACTGAGATTTTTATCACAGGATTATTTTACTTGAATTTGAAATATTGTATTTAAGTAATTAATTAAAGATTTTTAATAGAATTTACTATTTTTTGATTGACATTTCCGATTCCATAACTCCACGCTTATTTACTCAACGAATTTTAAACTATTCCAGATTTAAAATTTAAAGTATTACGTATTAATCAATTTGACTGATTCAAAGTTTCATCAAAAACTCTTGATGATATTTTATATATGGTGAATTATTTAAATGAATTTTAAGGCTCGTTGATATCTGAGGTCATTAGCACTAGGAGCTTTTTCCAGTTCACTGCCAGCCACCGGAGAGTGTTCTCCTTTTACAACTTCTAGGAAGAGAAAATCTAAGGGCTAGCACTTGGGCTAGAACCAGCGTTCTCTGCGTTAGAACCCGGTAAAGTAAAGTGAAGTGAAGTAAAGGAAGAACACTATCCTTTACAACTCCTAGGAAGAGATAATCTAAGGGCTAGCACTTGGGCTCGAATCAGCGATCTCTGCGTTTTAAACATATTACAATGTAAGGTTATATACTTACTTATACATACGTAAGTACTTGCTGATAATTTATATAGGAAATAAATAATTTTAAAGTCAACTAGTCGCAGTTATGCACGTCTATTTACAAGATACCTCGCCCATAAATTATGCAATATGATGCAACCATATTAGACGTGGAAATGTCCAAGTTTCACTAGTGTAAGCATTATATTGGGTGCATTATATATTAAATTATAATTTTAAATTGTTTCCTTAAGTTCAAAATAAGCAAGAAAAAAATAAAACGAAAAAGTTCTTGGCCTTTGCGTAGGTACCATGTTCTATAATTCAGAAATCTGTATAATATTAATATAAATAGATTTAGATCTTTGTAATTCCCTTGCATGGCCCGATCTTTCTATATAAAGATAACAGCGTTATGCAACACATTATTATTTTGCTTTTTAAAAAGATTTAATATTATTATCTATGTATATATTTCTTATTCAGACATTGTGATATTACAATATTATAGAATATTATGGAGATTTGAGGCTTGTTTTTATATATTTATATTCTAATATCATACAATCTTGTACCTGGCTAATGGATCCGTGATCATTTCGGTAAAATATTTGTATAAATCGGAGAGATGAAAGTAATAATAGTTATTGAATAGTTAATGAACTTTAAGAAAGAGGAGTAAGTATTTTTGCCTAAATAAATTGTAACGAATCGATTACCAGACGTCGCACTACTGCACCAACGGATCCAGAAACTTAGTTTTCGATAGGATAATGATAAGTTAATAAGTTCCACAGCAAGGGGCATTTCAGGAGTAACTTACCAATTAAATAATAACCTAAATTAAAACCGAGATTCAATGGGAGGCCTAACTTACAAGAAATTGCAAAGGGCGCCAAACAAGCTCTCTTAGGGTTTGCCATTGTTGCTCCAAAATGCTCCAACACCTAACTTGCATGAAATTACAGGAATTTATTTTGTGAAAGACTTTTTGAAGGTAATTTGTCTCAATTTCTTTCAAAATGGCCCACACTTAGCATAAATCCCTCTAGTTAAGCTATGAAATAAACGAGCCCCAAAAAGCATAGACGAATTAAACATTTTTCTTTCCTCTATTCTCCAAAATAATTTGGTACAATCTCTGGTATTTCTGTTTTCTTTCCCAACAGCATAACTAGACCCTAAAGATGAATGTAATTAACGGCCTGCAGGAAGTAGAATAGATGAAATAACCTGGTGATCTAACTGGCAGTATGTCTGTCTATATGTAAATTTGACGACAAATAAATTTGATTATTATTATTATTTATTATTACATTGAATCAGGAAATCATTACAAATAAGAGATGCAGAAGAATAATGTGGCTCAAGAATAAAAATCGATTCTTTAAAGAGGGACTTCCGGATTGGCTGATTTTTCTCCAAAAGCTATTTGTTAAAATCGATAATGGTACCTAGTCAACGTATCGAAATTAATGTTTCTACGATTTTGAATTATGCTAACCACACCCTACCACGTACAGCGCAATTAATAGTAACTACTTACTTCTTTTTTAGACTTCGCGGATCACAAAACGAAACATTTTGACTTGATTGCAATACTTCCTGTTACAAGAGGAAATAAAAAGAACACGGTATTGACCACAAACACAAAAACCAAATAAAGAGTTGAACAATTAAGAATGTTTAAACAAATAATTTTCAACATTTGACTTTTATGACTAGAATCGTTGAAAAAAATGCATCTATCTTATCTGAGATTCTTTTCTAAAGATAAGCATATTGGTAATAGGAAATTGTTGAAGCTATATTGGATAGATCTATTAGATAGATAGAACTGATTGCGATTTAATTGCAGACCATGTTTTGCGCAATTGTTGATTTTCCGTACATCTACCCAGCTCAGAAAGGGTAGAATTCGAGTTTTTTGGTTGTTTATCTCGACAGTTGTATAAGGGTTGATCATCAAAAACTGCATGAAAAAGCGTAACGTTAAAAAACACCCAACTTTGACAATTTTTTTCTCTTTTTCTATATAAATTAATTGCTTTAACCATTAAAAAAAAGAAAAACTCTCATGTCATCCTTGAAGACAGTTTAATGCAGTCCCAAAATAGAAAGCAATAAAAGAGAGCTTGGCTACCATCCGAAGATAGACACAACTAGAAGAGATACCATTTTCAGAAGACATGCTTTATGATATCGTCAGAAGATGTACAAACAGATGTACGGACACGTGTTATATGCAATACACTGTAGCCTCTCTCACACTTCCCCTCCTTCCTCTCTTTGTTTCAAACAAAAACGCATTGCCATGCTAACAGCGAACTAGTTTTTTACTAACTGCAACCACGTCCATAGTATGGGAGTTAATTTGTCATCCTGTAAATACCAGGAACTGCGTATTGTCTTGTTATATTTTTGTTTCAGCTTTTTAATTGCTTATAATTTTAATACGCTTATGCCACCATTTTAGGTGTTAAAAAACTATTGGCACGTGTCTCGTTTACACGTGACTGTTTTGAAAAATGAAAATTTAAAAATAAAAACATTATTGAGAAAATGATTTTATCTTGTCAGGACGGACAACTTCTAGATTAGAATCTAGACTGTTGCCATTTTATGATTACGAATGGTGTTAGTTAAACTCAAATAATCTTTTGCTGATTTTCTCCGTTGCAGCACGCGCGTTTATTGTATCTATGGCTGGTATCGTACTTTTAACCATCTTCAGAGCAGTAAGATCTAATCAGTTTGGTGTAGAGAATTCAACTTCAATTACGTTCCCGTCTCACACTCCAATTGTTGACTTTGTTTGTGATAAAATACTATTATTGATAAAACGCTTAACAACCATTAAATAAATGCAATTAAATATATTAGAACGGAACAGAAAATTAAACTGCAACGCTATGACCATTCGTACGCATTTAACTTATATAATTCTTGATGTCCTGACATTATTTAGGATTAAAAGCATCACTTTTAATCTGCATCAGAATCTGAGCCGTTCAGTTGCACACCTTGATTAACTCCATAAAACAGAAAGTGGAGAAATGCGATGAAATAATGTAAGTTATTTTTTAAAAATTCCGTTTATAATATAAATTCAAATAAATTTACCGTTATCATTCAGCGCCTGCTACTGAATTTGAGTTGAATTATTGCTACGATCTACATTAACAGCACGGAGTTAATCAAAATGGCTTCTGAAATAAATTATTTATTATTCAATAGCCAAAAAGTTTTTGCCGCTTAATGGTATTAATCTTTATTATTTGGGGAAATTTATTATAAATATAATACAGCTACGACTGAACCAAGTGCATTGACACTTAAAGATATTTAAATAAGATATTTCAAAAAATGGAGTGATTCGATTCGTGCAGTGAACGGCTCATTTGTCTATCTCTCATCAGAATGCAATAAAATTAATTTAATCGCGCATTCTGGAGCCTGTGAGGTACAGATGTTTATTAATAGCAAGGCAATCTTAGACTGAGATCGGCCCTCAATAAAACTGTCCGGTAGGACAGTTGTATAAGAGTTGATCGCCAAAAACTGCACGAAAAAGTGTCACGTTGAAAAACACCCAACTTTGACAATTTTTTTCTATTTTTCTATAAAAGATAAAATTCCCAAATTTTCTTTATAATATAGGGCAAATCCTCCTTTATAACTGTAATTTTTTTGCAACAACCCAGATCTAATAGATTTCGAGAAAAAAGTTGCCGAAAATGAGCAAAAACGGCATTTTCAGAAAATGTTCTTGTTCTTGTTACCTTTTTTGCCTAAACGCGTGAACCGATTTTCATGAATGAGGTGTCATTCTATTCGGATATTTACTCAGTTATGTCATTTAAATTTGTCTATTATTATTCAGTTACAAATTATAGCAATAGAATTTTAAGATTTTTTTTATCAAAAATTCATACCGAGTCAAACAATTTTTAAAGATTTGGGATTAACGTCTTTATGTTAAAGGGAACTTGAACTGAGATACTACAAAAGAAATATAAATCGCAAGAATTTCATACCTTCTGTTTACTTTTTAAGATTCGGCCCTTCGATATATAAGGCCTAAGAACTTTATTGGAACTTAAGTTAACAATAAAAAAATCTGCTGCAACTTTTAAGCTTCCGAACGACTCAAAGTTAAGACTGTTTATACCATTTTAAGAAGGAAATGCCGGTGCGCATAAGAATTTTAGATAAAAAAAAACTTAGTAAATAAAAGAAAGAAACATTCAGGAGTTTGGTATTCTTGGACGGACTAAATCTTTACCGATTTATTTGTACGTAGTACTGAGGGCCAGTTGAGCAAGAAGGGATAGTGTACAGGGCCCAGCATGTCGTAACAATAGAGAGGAGATCGTGACAAACGTGATGAGGCAGGAACTATAGAGGTCTGTATACAGCCAAGGAGTAGACCTTCACCAAACAGCAGTACTTTTATACTGTTATTGTGCCGAAGGACAGGTGTGTTACCTTTACCTTCTTCTTTTTGCCTGTTTTTAGGTAGTTGGAAAGGCTAGTTAGGAATCTGGCCCAGTTTATTGTTGCCTAAAGTCTAATAGCCTAAAGTATACAACTCTAACTTCCTGTAACGTCACTTCACACGTTCTATCCCATATCTAAATATATTTCATGCTTTCTGCACGCCCTGCCAGCTGTTCAAGTAGTGCTACCATATCTAACTTTACGATCATAATATAGTTATTAGAAATGCTCTATTATTTAGTCAACTTGGGTTACACAGTAAATAGATCGAAGTAGAAAGAATATTAAGCAAATATTAACCCATCTTTAAATCTCGCTTCTAACCCAAAAGTTAGGCGTGAAGCCCAGTTGCCAAAATACTGAGGTTATGGCTCATAAATTCCCAGGAAATTTCGAAAAAAAGGTTCCATGTGATAAAATGGAACTTTTATGAGAAGCTTGATGCCTCACTTTTTCCGAAAAAAACCTTGAAAAGCAAGTTTAACTGCAATGTGGATTAGGCGTGTGACTTGGTCTGCCAAGTGTGGCGGCAAAAAATTGGACAACCAGGTTCATTTCAAGCCTGACTGGATACTTGGGGAAGATGGTTACTTCTTCGCAGAAGAATATCTCATACCTGAATTGGATGGAGATAAGTGGCAGACCCGTGGTTATACCGCTAGAGGTGCTTTCCATCGCATCTCCTTTGTTTTTCGGTAGAAGAAGGCCGCTAGTGTGAAGCGAACTCAAGGCCGAAATCGGCCTGATAACGCCAGTGACCATGCTCGAAGCAATGTTTTCCGGCAATGTACGGTGGTACACAGGGCTGGATTTTGCTATAGGCTAACTAGGCTGAAGCCTAGGGCCTCAAGATCGAGAGTTATACATTCAAATTGTTGGCAAAATTAAAATTACACTATTCTAAACACAGTGCCAATAACAATATGTTTCATTTAACATATTGATATACATATATCACAGTAGTGATGTATTTTATTATCTCTCATGTAATTTACAAACTTAAAAATGGGAGGTAAAAGGGCCCCTCATAAGTGGAATAGCCTAGGGCTTCTTTTCATCTAAATCCGGCCCTAGTGGTACAAGGTAGCTAGCTATCTTTGTCCGGATGATGATACTGCTAAGACTGAAAGTAGAGCTGGACAGACGTCTTGGCCCTTTAAATGATGCCACCAATTTAAGGCAAGAGGAGCTGGGTGATCTTACGAAGTACCATTCCTGAGGTAATGCTCAGAGAGCGATTCCAGAGTGGATAAAAGTGTGTGGGGTTTTTAAGAAGGTGCAAAACGCACACGATTTTTTCACATTATTTGGCATATTTCTTTAATTAACTAAAGAATAACACACAGATCTAAACTTGTTAAACGAAAATCCTTTCTTCTGAAATTGTACCTAACACTCATTTAACATCATATTAATTTTTCATCTTTTTATTTTATTTTATTATTTTTAATGTAAGTTTTATATTTTTGAATATAGTTCTTAAATAAATTAATTATTAAATTACACGTTTGCAAAAAATGGTACTGGATTAGATGATTCTGATCAGTTATATTCTTATGGTAGGTGAATACCTTTCATAATGCCGACGCTGTTTTGAGGCCTACTTTTTTGCAATTAATCACAGATTTCTGCATCAATTTTTAAAATAACCCCTATGCATTGTGTACCTTTCGAAAGGTGATCGTATGTAGATGTTTTTCCTGAATAGTGCACGGTTTTTTCATATAAAATGTTTTTGAGAAAAATGAAGTCAAAGTTTTTGGGAAAAATTAGAAACTTGCTATTTCTTACGTTTGGGCCACAAAGTAAAATACTTAATATTATTATTTTGGAATACAAATTTGCTTATTTAAAAGGACATTTAACCTTCTTTCTAATGAGCTTATTAAAATAGCTGTAGCTTTAATAGTTTGAGAAATATAGACAACGTTTTGCTAAAAAGTAGTAACACCTTGAAAAAACATAAAATTAAAAATATCTATAAAACGGAGCCGAATCGTGCCATTGTTTATATGGAATTTTTTGTTGCAAATGATGCCCAGAATCGTCTCCCGAAGTTACCGTAGTCTTATGCTGAACACCCTGTATAATATATCCCATGACAATACAAAATCGAAAATCCAAACAGTTAGCAACAATCTCCTATCATCACTGATGATTTATAAATGAAGTAAGAAATGAAGAATGTTAATCACCATTAACCTTTATAGATAATTAAGAGCTCTCTAGATGTGACAACTTAATTAATAGAAGACAGAAAATTAATTAGTTAATAAACAATAAAGAAAACAAAAACAAAGAATTCGCAAGTGAATAGAAAACTGGGATATTAATGATGCTCCGAGAGGATCGCGTGCATCTAATCAATTTAAGATTCAGTAAAATTAATGGTATCATTATATTGAAAAAGGGTAAAATATAATCTCAAAACTTTCATTTTGCTCGCAAGAGATTAATGTCTTCATTAAGCTTCAAATAACTTAAGTAATCATGCCATATTTTATACATTTTTTTTTTATTATTTGAAGCTGCTTAGCTATTATTTCTTTTAGTTTTTACAGAAAAATGCAGAGTAGACTAGAATAGAGGAGAGATGATCTGCAGGAAGGGAAGAAAAAATTATAATTCAAATTAAACACATGTATCGTAGAGTGTACAATGCTAATTTGGATTTGTGTCGCTTAACATTTATGCATAACTATTCCTACCGAGACCGGTCAATTGACCGGACTTAAAAATCACTTAAATTTCTTATTATAGAATGAAGATAATAATTATTAAACTATGAAAAAGCACAATTTCTTTTGTTTAAAAATAAATCTCGTAGATTTTTACTCTTTTTTGCATTATTTTTTATCATTATTGGCTCCTCAATTGCAAATTTCGTATATTTTATATTTTAGACAGCATTTTTTAGTCCTATTGCCCTTTGCAGTATCTTATTTGGCTATTTTCCGACCACTTGTTCGTGTACTAATACTTGTCATGCTTTTGCAATGGCAATATATTACCAATTTTGCCTTGAAATTTCACTTCCGGTAGTTTTTTTTATACAAAATCCATGGATTTATCCCGGGGCTAAGTCTAGGATATTGAAAACTATTTGTTGAGGCCATCTCCGAGATTTTCCACGGTTATATTTCTTCCACGAGCTGTGTACATTCCTGCTAATTTCAGAACGACCAACTCCCCAAGCGGAACTATAGGTTTATTGCATCGAACGCTAGCCAAGATTTGATACCCAAATTTGTCCGGTTTATTTGGCATGTACTGAGTAGATCTGCATCTTGACTTTTGTTGGGAACAATTGTCCTTGGAAGAGATATATGTATGCTCTTGGTTAGAACAGTTTTGACTGTTCTCTGCGAATTTGTCCCAAAATTTAGAAATCAAAGCAAATTTATCGGTTTGATTTCTTTGATCCACTCAAATAAACATCACAATTTCCATCTATACATTTCTGCTCACAGTGTTTGAGAAGAAAAGGGCAATATCGTACATTTTTCCCCTCATAAGCACCACATGCAAACAATAATCCGATAAATGCATTATCAAATTGAGTTTTCGAGAGAATCCTGTTACAAAAAAATAATAAATAAATAAAATAAAATATTAAAATAAGTAAATAAAATGAAAATATTCAGCCGGTCAAATATTCAAACGATCGTGGTAGATTTAGTGTTAATATGTTTCCGTTTTGCACCAGTCATTAAGTGTACTGTTAGACGGAAATATAAGTTAAAGTCGAAATCTCTAAATCAAACTGATTTTAAACTATCTCTGATAATGAACGAAAGTCAGAGATACAATTAATATGCTTGCTATATCGGATATTAAAACTGTCCGGTAGGACAGTTGTATAAGGGTTGATCGTCAAAAACTGCACGAAAAAGCGTAACGTTGAAAAACACCCAACTTTGACAATTTTTTTCTATTTTTCTACAAAAGATAAAATTCCCAAATTTTCTTTAAAATATAGGGCAAACCCTCCTTTATAACTCTAATTTTGTTGCAACCCAGATCTAATAGGCTTCGAGAAAAAAGTTGCCGAAAATGAGCAAAAACCGCTTTTTCAAAAAATGTTCTTGTTCTTGTTCTTGTTCTTGTTACCTTTTTTGTAAACAACGTAGCGCCTAAACGCGTGAACCGATTTTCATGAATGAGGTGTCATTCGATTCGGAATTTTATGTAGATGTGCCTTTTGGGGGTCTCGATCCTGTAAATTGAATGGGAGAGGAGTTAGCCCCCTTTATGTAAGGCCCCTTCCAAAATTATTATTACTAATTACTCTGTAAATCTTGGCCCGATTTTGATAAAATTTGGTAGGATGATAGGGTTAGGGCTCCCCTACGTAACATTAAAGCGGCGATCAGCTCTTACACTTGTTAAGGGGAAGTATAGCAATCGTTGCAAATTATCGACACGTGAACCGATTTTCATGAATGAAGGGTCATTCGAATCGAAATTTTGTACAGATTTGCACTTTAAAAGTCTCGACGCCGTGCCTCATAAGGAGGGGAGTTTGCCCCACCCAAATAAGACCCTTTCTAAAACTATTATTACCAATATTTCTATAACGCTTAGTCTGATTTTGATAAAATTCAGCCCGAATATGTGGTTAAAGCTCCTCTACGTGGCTGTGAAGTGCCATCTTGCTCTTACACCTACTAAGAGGAAGTACTGCAATCGTTAAAATTACCAATGAGTGAACCGATTTACATCAATGAATTGTCGTTCGATTCAAAATCTTTGCCTTTTAGGGAGAAGTACTGTAATCGCAGTTTATTTTTCTTACTCCTCTTAAAAGGAAGTACTGAAATCGCAGTTTAATTTTGCTATTTACGTACAAATACCTTCCTATGTTATTCTAAACGCTTTTTCAAAAAATTGTTATTGGGGATTAGTTGGGGGACCGCAACTATAATCATTCTTTAAAAAGATCTCTCTCGCGGTTGTTACGGTTCCGACTTAACACCTTATCAGGTTATAATGATAGAATTGCTCATTCCAAATTTTAAAAAAATCTGTAAAGCAGATATGTAACTTTGCAAAATAGACAAAAAGAAAATCTATCCAAAAGGTACAAAAATCTCTTTAACAAAAACTTACAGTTTAAAATGTTAAGTATAAGGGTTGATTAAACGCCAAAAGGTACACAAATCAGCAAGTACCCATCAGTTCATTAATACTTCATTAATATTTAAGAAATTTTGCTGCTTTAATTTTCATTAATATTTTTTAGAATTTATTAGATGTCACAGACCCTTATGCTGGCCACTTCATTTATAATATTTTTTTGTTATATTTATGATAAATCATATATATGTACATGCATGTTAAAGTAGAAAAAGACAAAGTTAGAGTAGGCTACTGTCTTGAATTCGTCTTACCGAAATATTCGAGAGCACAAATAACACACAGTTATAACAAGTAGATTATTCAACAACAATTATTGATTTCTCAATTGTAATTTAACTTAGTCCCCTAATTTTACTTATAGTAAAATAGTGGAATAATTAGCTGTCCTAAAATTATGCATATCTCATTTATTTTATATTACATATATACAACATTGTGGGAAGAACACCTAGATGGAGAATGTAATTGAAGAAAACTATATTATTTGCGATAAAGCCAGATAATTATTACCTATTATTATAAACGTTTGACTACTACATAAAATAACAATTACTTTAATCGAAAAATGAACTTAAACCGGCGATTTTTATTTAAAAATAAAAATAAATAAAATAAACAAAATCATTAATGTTTGTTGGTGTAAGTTTTTTTTAAAAAAGGTTTTGAACTTTTTAGCCTTATACTTTTTTTCTTTTTAACCTGTAATTAATAGTTTGATTATTATAGATAACTAGATATTACAGTCAATCTACAGTGCTACTTGAACAAATATTTTGTAGACTAAAATGGCCAGCATAAGGGTCTGTGACATCTAATAAATTCTAAAAAATATTAATGAAAATTAAAGCAGCAAAATTACTTAAATATTAATGAAGTATTAATGAACTGATGGGTACTTGCTGATTTGTGTACCTTTTGGCGTTTAATCAACCCTTATACTTAACATTTTAAACTGTAAGTTTTTGTTAAAGAGATAGTGAAAGATATTAGATATTTATGGAGTATTTACACAGATAAACAGAAGTATTTATGAAAAGATTGAATCAAAAAAAGTTACGCACTAGTAAGATGAACAATTTTGGCTAGTACTATCAACAACCCCATTCAGGGTGGCCTCTCGTCTAGACCATTCTTCTGCGCTCATCGTACTCATCAAAGACATGAAAGACGTTATACAATTCACGGAATACCGGAATGACCTTTCTACGAGTTCTTTTGCGTTTCAGCGGACGTATACAGTCAGAAAAACGGATACTCACACTCATAATTGAAAGAACAAACCAGAGAGGGGGAGACTAAGTTTGTGGAAATCACATTGCAAAAACCTCAAAACGTCTATTTCCGGTGAAAGCTAAAAAAAAATCGATTATCTGTTCGATTAAAATATCGTCTCTTACTTAAAACAGAGAAAGAGAAAGTTAGAAGATGTTTCCAACTGACCTACAATTTTTTTTGTCCCCAAACTGTTGCAAACTGTTTCAGGAAGAAAAAAAAATAAGACCTTCCTCTAACTGGAAAGAATTTTGTTATTGTTATAATCCTTAACGTAGCGGAAAGATGGGTAAACACCATGGGGGCCGCTCCAGAATCTTAGCGACCCGCATAGAGAAAAAGTATTTTCTGACCAAGCATTTCAACGTCCTCTAGTTCTCTTTTGGAAAAAAAAAAAACTTGGTTGATTGTGTTTGTCTAAGTTCTGATGTCCAATTATCCTGTTACAATCCTTATAACCGCCCACAAGAATCTTCCAGCTTTTAAGGTTAGAATGACTGATGCATACCACAATGACGCAGCATGACTTGGCCAAGAAAAAATTTGTTTTATTTTATTCTTGTCCGTATAACACTAAAGTTAAACTTTTAAGCATTACACTAACGCAACTTTTATTATTTTCATCTCTATTTACGTGTGCTAAACATTGGTCAAAAGAGCTAGTAACGTATAGATCGAAGTGATTTATTTATGCATGAATGCATTTAATGTAGCTATCGCGTCCAAATCAGTTTTTGGAATTCATCTTCCGGTAGAATCAACGATTGGATCGCAGTTAACCCCCATTTTCATATACACAGTTTTAAAGAGTATAAAAAGTTATGAAAGAAACCGGAAACCGCTATTCCATATCTTCAAAATTAAAGATGCTAGGCCATTTCAAAATCTGGTATTTATTAATCATATTTCAATTTTTGAACTTGTTATCAAAGAGAAAGAAGAGCACGCGATAGGTCATTTCTATGTATTTTTTCATCCCCTTTCTACTAAAAATATTGCCAAGGCAGTAAAGCTAGTATTTTTCTTAATATCGGGAAATAAGTCGTTTTCCGAGTGATTTTTCTAAGAAAAATCAAATTTTAAGAGCTTTAGATGTTCTTAAATGGCTAAAAATTAATTTTACATCTGTTACAAACAAGAAGGTTTAATAATTATTTGGTAATTTTGGGAGAGTTGCGTTTAATTACCAAAAAAAATTGGAAACCTCCTGCCACATATTTCTGGTGATCAATATCTTTCATGTAAAGGATCAAACTTATTCCTTAATTTATCAAATAATGCACTTGTGAAGCATGCACTGTGTCTTCAAAGTTGCTTCCTCAGATACAGAGAGCAGTTGATAACCTCCTGGCTAACCTGGCTTGCGAGTCAGAGGAGGCACCATTGAAGGCACAGTACATGCTTCACAAGTTGAGTAAAGTGCATTATTTGATAATGATTAGAGGTGACGGGCTACAAATTTTTCCTCTACTATATTTTGCTCAGATTAACCGTTTAAGTATGAAATGAATTTGAGCCGTCTTAGAATGAAAATCCTGTATATATTTATATATAAACTAGAACTTCGAGATTTCAGACAATCACACGTCGTATAAGTGATCAGTTAGAGACAATTTTCGCAGAGGATCGCAACTAGCACAGTCGTTCGACAGTAAAGGCAATGATTGCTCCAGATGAAGTACTAAGCTAGTCAGTAGATTTAAAGAGGAACAGCAGACCATCGGATCAAATAGATGTAAAGCACAAGAATCTACAAGAGTTAAAAGATAGTTTCAATTGGAAATCTACAAGTACCGAGATCTACAAACCACTATAAAAAAAAGATAAAATAATAAATAAGTTCTAATCGCTCATTAATTATATAAATACTAAGTAATAAAAGATATAATCAAGTAAAATTATGTCCTCGTTCTGGGGTAATTAATAGTTCAACAGTTAATTATGGAAGTTTATTGATAGCTCAAGCGAAGGAAACCGCAGAAAGGCAACGGATAGCTCTTTTTGAACTCCTTAATTAATTAATAGCACAGATAATTAGTGTAATAAAGTAGATGTAATAAAGTATATTAAGCATATTATATTGGTGTAATTATTAAATCTGAGCTAAAAGACGTATTCTTACTATTTACTATAAATAACCAACTTTAATTGAACTGATTTATAGTACATTAATAAAAACTTCGTTAAGAAATAATTTATTATTATTTTTATTTAGAGTCATTCGGGAATCATTGGAGCTATAAAGGATGAAACGTTTCGTTTCAGTTCCAGTTTAAAATAATTGAAAACTTTCCATAAATCGGTTTACGAGAATGAATGCAGAAGTAAGATGGTAACAGTTCAAATGAGACAAATCAAAGATAACAAACTGTAAAAAACGAAGTGAAGTCGGAACTTAACGCTGTATAATCTCAAAATTGATTCATCTACCATTGTTGATGGAAGGAGAAGTCGAAACCGGAAGGAGATAAAACATGGGTGTTACGACGGATATAAAATCAAAGATGTTAAATATTAATAATGGATATGCCAACAAAATTGCAAATTAGCAACAGTAAATTTAAATTACAACAGTTCATTTAAACCAATATAGATCTACGGAATCGAAATATGGGATTCCTCTAAGGGGTTTTAAGCTCCTGAGAAACCCAAACCTTGCAATCGAAAATCCTTCGCACAAAAGTCAAGTGCTCCCTTCTATGAATCCAACTGAACCATTCATAATGACTGCAATATTCCTTTTCTGGCTGATTTAACTTCAAATCGCTACAAGAAATACCACAACTTTTTGTCTGTACATTCGAATACTTTAGTCTGTCGTCTCTCTTCCCGAACAACTCCTGAAGAGCCTCCTAGACGCCTTAAACGACAATGGTCTCGTGCTTTGCTCGACTAAAGATACAAAATTTTTATTACGGAGTGCTACCTCATAGTTTTTCTTCCCACTAATTACTTATTGTTCAGAACAGCATTACTTACAGCAAATTAAAAAGAAGAATTAAATCAGCTTATGGAAGTGCTATTTCTATTAAAGAAAATTAATACTATCTGTTAGGACAGTTGCATAAGGTTTGATGGTTAAAAAAGTGCACGAAAAAGCGTAACGTTGAAAAACATCCAACTTTAACCATTTTTTTCTCTTTTTCTATAAAAGATAAAATTCCCAAATTTTCTTTAAAATATAGAACAAATACTCCTTTATAACTGTAATTTTTTAGAAACAACCCAGATCTATAGAGAAAAAAGTTGCTGAAAATGAGTAAAAACGGCATTTTCAAAAATTGTTTCTTGTACTTTTTACCCTTTTCTTTGTAAACAACGTAGCGCCAAAACGAGTGGACCAATTTTCATGAATGAACTGTCATTCGATTCGGAATTTCATGTTAATTACGCAATCTGCGGTGAGAGAGAATCGATATTAGTGTTTACACCCCAGATTTGTTGTCGCTATAAATTCTCCTAATAGACTGACTCATTCGATTTTCAAAAGAACCACAGATTCTGTCAACCAAAAAAAAACCCTTATAAAGGTGACTTATACGAGTATAGCTTAAGTCCACATTTAAAAATAAGGAAGGAAATTTATTGACTATTAAGCCCTCATATTTGGGGAACGATGTTACTTGAATTCAGGGAGATAAAACACCTAAACTCGTAGACAATAAAACATATTGGTAATAACCGGAGCAACATGTGGTAATACAAAAAAATCCAACATTAACATCAACTTGAACTCCACACCTTGTCTACTTTATCATCGCCCCAAATTCCTAGACAATTCCCCTTCCCCTGTTTAACAGGAAATAGAGTCACCCTCCTTATTCTCTTCTTCAACTAGATAAATCTAATGATTTTTATCGTTTAATAATGATATATATTTATTTAATTACGTCATTATTCACCCTTCTTATATCCGCCACAGTTATTGTATAGCTTGGTCCCGTGTATAACCGCAAAAACTTGTTGATTAATTTAATGATCTGTAAAATGTATAACATATGAATTAAGGTTCTAAACCGCAAGTTGTGGTTATATTTATTATTTTGTTCCTTTTTCAGTTCTCCTTCCTTTCTCTACGACCTTTCAAGAAGCCTCGCCCAGGTATAGAAATGGGAGTCGACACTGACTTCCTGGCCGCCGAAATTTAAGATTTTTTTTTGTTTCTTTTCTTCATTTATGAATAAATGAAACATTTTTAACTTTTAAGTATGTTCGATCGAGTGTAAGTCCTTAAAACTTCTATTCTTTGATAAAAAATAATGTAAACTGAAGTCCTGACTGTTTTATTAATAATATTATAATTAAAAATAAATTTTTAACCTAAAATTTTGTGATTCCAGAAGGATAGCCCGTAAGTCTGTCCTTTCTAAAGCGTTTTTCAATCTTTAAGACGTATTATATTTTCATGGCTCGCGAAGACAACAAAGAAAAAAATGAAAAACTATGTATCTTTAGACAGAAATATCTAATTTACAGTAAATTATTATTTTTTATAATTAATTTATTTGTTAAGTTATACCAGCGCCTAGATACGCTACAAGTAACATGACAATAACTGACACCACTACAAACTCACTAATTGAGGAGAGAAGTTACCCAGTGATAACACTCCCTAAGTCGTCTCTAGGATTAGCTACTCTCTACAGAAGAGAGAAAATCGCGAGGCCACTGGCGTTTTAATCGCCTAGGAGGATGATCTGGAAGGTGATGAGATGATAAATGGCGAACAAGAGGATTGGAATGAGAGTGCAAGTTACATAGAGAGTTCGAGGCAAACTGACCTACAAACGGAATTTCCAAGTCTGTGTGGATAGTTAGATTTGAAACGTAGTTTCGTTGAACCCCACAGTTCAATACCGTACGTCCAGGCGGGTTTTAGTATAGAATTGTAAATCAGCCGTTTGTTGTTAAGTGAAAGTTTTGAACGTTGGTCTAGTAGTCTTTTAAGCAGTCGATAATGCCTGTTAACTTCAGTTCGTTTAAGTCGTGTGTGCGGGTTCCAAAAATTAATTTAAAAAAAAATTATTTGCATTACCTATTTAGTATTTTAAATTGTATGCTAAAAATCGATATCTCAACTAGCGGAACTATATTAGTTTTCTTTTGACTATTTCTTTTTATTATTAAAAAACTATTTCCGGGGGCAGTTCGATATCGAACAATTGATATAATCAGATGAGTTCCTCTAGCCAAAACTAAAAATAACCTTACTCGCAACGTAACGTATAACCTGATTCCCCTTGCCGTAAAATAGAAACAAACTAAGTAATTTCTACTACTAAAAATGTTAAAATGCCAAAAAGCCTATTCTAGGAACCATACAAACTGTGGGACCAAAAAAGAAAGAGAAAAAATTGAAAGTTGTTCTAAGAAATGGCCAAG
This sequence comes from Rhodnius prolixus, assembly GCF_049639745.1. Classification (NCBI taxonomy): domain Eukaryota; kingdom Metazoa; phylum Arthropoda; class Insecta; order Hemiptera; family Reduviidae; genus Rhodnius; species Rhodnius prolixus. Next base: position 1,634,566 of record NW_027411583.1, on the reverse strand, counting down.
GAGGGCTGGGGTCGGCCCAGAAGCTCCTCAGTACACAGTGGAGTGTCCACCGTCACAGCGGGAGATCTCGTTCTTACAACGAGGGATCCATTACCCAGCCAACTTCCTTGATTCTGTTTCAGGGGAACGCTCTTTATCTAAGTCACTTAGAGAGTGTAGCACCAACTTGATTTATTTAAGGGCAGTTTTAGTTGAGAACCCTCCCCCACCAATCCTGTCCCCATTCCTAAATGTATTAACACCTCTACATGATTTCTCTTTAAAGAGGTAATGTCTTTTTCTCATTACTTTACGAGAGAAAAAGGAAAAGTGGGGGTAACCAAGGTTAGGATTCTTTCCTCACCAAAATAGTTTAGGAACATTTTATTCTTCAAATTTTTGGTTAATGCCCCTTCTTTACGTCACAGTTAATTCCGGATCTGTTTGTCACAAAACGTGGGCGGAAACTCAATGGAACTATAGCGGACGAGAACACCAAGCTGTTGTCTAACACAATATTTTCTTGTAAGTTCTAGCTTTTACATTTTATCAGACTCCCAATTTTTTGAACACTTTTAATGAACACTACCTCGATAATGGTATAACGGTGATTATAAACTGAAATTACACTTAACACATTGTCGACCACTCGGGAAAATCTTCCTGTTTTGTAAAATGTCAGTGCACGATCGATCGGGAAGAACTGTCGCGACTAAGTTGTATGAACATGAATAACAAAACAATACGAAAAGCTATGGGTGCAAAAATAGATATCAATGCCTGAAGTATATCCAGCAAGATACTAGGGAAAAGCATCAAGTATGTGATACCAGATATGAATGAAAATTATCGACTTGTAAAGTTGTAACCTACAACAACAGCGTCCTAATTCGAACATCCCAACTCGTCTCAGAATTTTGAGATGAAGGTTACTGGCGGTTGAATGTATTTCATTTGCATAAAAATGATTATTTTTAAAGTTAAAGGAAGTAGTGAGATAAGCGAACTTATATATTTTGATGCCCGCTTCTCTTCGTCGATCGCTATATATTATCACTATATTTTTTAAATAATAGAGAGTAAAAGAATTAGGAGATGAGAAGGAAAGAAATATAAAAATAATGCTGATAAACGGTTCATGAAATTTTCAAAAAAATATACGCCATATTGGATTACAGTTGATAGCATAGTCATCTACAATTCCAGTCTTACAATTTTTGTATTCAGCATAACAACTCCATATATTTTGTAATTTATCTTTGTAAAATAGTAAAGGACCTTAATAAAATGTCCCAGGAAACTGAAGATGCTTTTAATGAATTTCATCTTAATACTGCATCAGAATGTTCAGAAGACAATTTTGATATCCATGATGAGGACATTATCAAAGCAGGAAATAGATCTACTCGTAGAATAATTTCAAGCGATTCAGAAAGTAATTTGGAAAATTCAGACAGTGATGCCAATGAGTGGTCATATAGATTATATTCAGTTGCAACTCTTGCGGTCGGCAATGTGTTAAGATTTGGGGGACATACAGCTTTTCTGCCTTCTGCCCTCCCCCTCCAAAACTGTAATAGAAATATACACCAGGTTTAGGGCAAATTCGTAGGAGACCATAATATACACAAAAAGAGGCTCAGAAATGCCGAGAATAAAGGACAATCATCAAAAATCCATCTTAAACCGAAAAAATCCTTCCAGCCATATATTGCAATCAAATTACACATCCAACAGTTTCTAAAGTCCCGTTACCTGGGACTCCACCTGAAGAAACATTTGACATGGAACCCTCTCACTAGACTAAAACGAACTGAATTGAACTACAGGTACAGAATGCTAAAGAAACTTTTAGACAAACGCTACAAACTCACTTTACAATAAAAACGACAACTATAGAACACTCTGCTGGCTACAGGATGGACTTGGAACTACGATATATCTGGACTGCCAAACGCACAAACCACAATCGCAATCAGTCCTTACAGTCCAAAATCCTAGGTACCATAGTCAATGCTCCATTTTACAATCTCACCATCCGTAAATTCCGTTCATTTCCGCTAAAGCGAAACACCGTCACCTAAAATTTCATTCCAAACGATCCCCTAATTTCAAATCCACTTATCCAAGCTCTCTCAACCCACAAATCTTCCCCCACAAACCTTCCTAGACGTAATCCCTAACGCCTTAAGAGCCCTATTACGGCTGTCATTACTGGATGGCCGCCGTTCAAGAAATCCAAGCCAGGGTATGTGCGCTGACGCTCAATATTCATACTTATTGTACATTTATCCGTTTTACTGGAACGTAATTACTGAACAGTTGTAAAAATTCTTAAATAAATTTAAAAAAAGTGGTAATATAATTCTTTAGAGTAATTTTCTTGGTTGCAAAATGTTCAACAAACTAGGAAATTAGCAACACATCATAGATCTTATTTATGTGCAATATTATCTGAGATTGTCCACGACTACAGTTATGTTTTAAAAATGGTCTATATCTACCTGAAAATAGGGCCGCCTGTTTCACGTAATACATATTAATGTATTTCTTAATAAATAATTGAAGCGTATTAAATATTATGTATATAAATTATTAATAAGAAAAGAAGTACCGTTTTTTTCATTTTTTTAATATGTAAACAAATAATACAGATGTGTTGCGTTGAAAAACGTATAGTGTGGGAAAAGCCAGAGAGGATGGTGAGGCTGGACCACATCTTTTCTTCTTCTTTTACAGACAAACACAAGCAATAAAGGGAGCCTGGTGCAGGGAAGAAGAGAATGCAGTTTAGGGAAGTGTGCGGCAAGAGGGACGCTCGGTTTTATATATTATTAATAATATAATACCTCTTAACAACTCTCTGAACTAAATATAATAGGGCAGTCTGTCTGTCTGTGCGACTAAAGAATATATATATATTCTACAATACACTTTCTAGTTATGATGTATATTCAATAATCTTTTTTTGATATCAAATATTGACATCCCCATAGCTACCGTCATGATGGGCACAATGTACACTAATTGTAAATAAATACCCACAATAAAAAAAGGAAAAAATATAACAAAGTCGAAATAAATATACAAATATAAAGAAGTACGAGTATACTTCTTTCTATCTAAACTAAATTAAATCAGGGATGAGGGGACAGCGTTTCAGTTGAGTGGAATTGACTTCTTTCCGGTTCAATGATTAAGGCATCATAAAATATCAAATTACACATTTCACAAAAAAATAAAGTCTCCCCCAAATCTCCCTAAAATAAAAAATAACAAATAAAAAAAGGGCAGTTGTATAATGAAGCGTAACGCCCTATTTAGGGAGTATAAATATCGGAACATTATCGCAACTTTTTTTAATTTATTTTTTAATTAACCTGAATTTTATTACGCTAAGTATAGATCCGTATTCTGGCGTTTCGTCCAATGGATGCGAAAGAAAATATTATATCTGTACTATATCTGTACTATTTTTTGGGCCATTTTCATTAATTTTCATCAGGTCTTTTCTCCATCGTAAAATAAAAACTTGACAAGTAAGTTTAATCCTTTTTTCGCGCATAATTAAAATAAACAATCTCATTTCTAATGAAAATAAATAATAATTAAATAAATTAAAACGACCAAAAACTTTTTTGTTTTGTGAATATTTTACCAGTTCGAAGTCAGAGAAATTAATGCTAAAATTAACTTATCAGAGCCGAAATGAGTTTATGTGGTGGGAGGGGGGGGGGCTAGTGGACACTTTTGGGAAAAAGTTTCCTCTAAAGTGCTATTTTAGTACGAAGAACGGCCTTGTTAACTGTAAATTATTGAGGCGAATTAAATATGTAATTGGAAATCAAAATTAAAAAAAATAACAGCCGCCCAAAAAGTGACACTCGATTCAAAGGTTTAATAATTCTACAACTTTGTACCTAACTTTATATCCTGTGGATAGATGAATATCCCTTAAAGGAACCACTTGAAGAAGGAATATCTCAATTATTTGAAGTAGAGGAAAGCGCACGCTTTAAAATGTTTTAATAACTCGCAACTCCGAGTACGGAAATAAAAAAAGAATTTCCTGCCCACAATGAACAGTACCATCGAGAGCGTGCGTAGAATGGCAAAAAGTCAGAGCATGCCCAAGGCGTAAAAAAGAGAATTTGTAATGTTTATTAAGCGACTGTTATGAGCACCTAAATATATATTGTCTATAGCCGCCATAAGTCACAAAACATTCTAAAAACAATTTGAAAGAGAACAATGGCCTTCATTTTAGATTATTTATTTTTTAATAATTAATTACTTCCTTCTTATAGTTTTGGTTTTAATCTATTCAAGTATTAATTGAGCCATTTACTGCATAAATCGATTAACTCCTCTTTTTGAAGAATATCTTAAATTTAAGTGTCAAAGTCTTGGTTCCAGTCGTAATTATAATAAATTTCCCCAAATACGAGGGTCGTTTGAAAAGTCCGTGCAAAGTCAGAGAGATAGCACTACTGGCGCATATCGAGGTTATGTTTAGTTAGTAGCATCTCTTGGAAGAACACACACCAAGTTTCAGCCAGATCGGTCTATTTCTTTGTGTTTGGCATTCGTTTGAATCGAGGAAGTCGAGTGATTTTCAAAAAATGGACGAAAAAGAATTTCGTGTGTTGATTAAACACTACTTTATGAAAGGCAAAACGCCTGAGGAGACTAAAGAGAAGCTTGATAAACATTATGGTGACTCTGCACCTTCGATTAGAACAGTTTATAAGTGGTTTCAAAATTTTCGGAGTGGCCATATGGGCACAAGTGACGCTGAACGTTCTGGACGCCCTGTTGAGGTTACTACTCCAGAAATCATTGATAAAATCCATGATATGGTGATGGATGACAGAAGAGTGAAGGTGCGTGAGATTGCTAGTGCTGTGGGCATCTCGAATGAACGGGTACATAATATTTTGCATCAACATTTGGACATGACAAAGCTATCCGCAAGATGGGTGCCGCGATTGCTCACGCTTGACCAAAAACGAAATCGTGTAAAGTGTTGCAAGGACGGTTTGCAGCTGTTCCAGAAGAATCCGCAGGACTTTAAGCGTCGTTTCGTCACTGTGGATGAAACATGGATATATCACTACACTCCTGAGACCAAAGAACAATCTAAACAATGGGTTACCAAGGGGGAATCTGCGCCAAAAAAGGCGAAGACCGTTCCTTCGGCCGGAAAGAATATGGCGACTGTCTTTTGGGATTCGCAAGGAATAATCCTCATCGACTATCTAGAAAAGGGTAAAACTATTACAGGTGAATATTATTCATCGTTATTGGACCGTTTGAAAACCGAGCTGCAAGAAAAACGCCCACGATTGGCCCACAAAAAAGTCCTTTTCCATCACGACAACGCACCAGCTCACACCTCAGCAGTTGTAGTCGCAAAATTAATGGAAATAGAGTTCCAACTCGTTTCATCCCCCCCCTATTCTCCAGACTTGGCTCCCTCGGACTACTATTTGTTCCCCAATATGAAGAAATGGCTGGCGGGAAAAAGATTTTATTCAAACGAGGAGGTGATTGCAGAAACGAATGGCTATTTTTCAGACTTGGACAAATCCTATTATTCGGAAGGGATCAATAAACTAGAGCAGCGTTGGACGAAGTGTATAAGCCTAAAAGGAGACTATGTTGAAAAATAAAAAAGGTTTACCCCAAAAAATTAAGTAGTTTTTATTTTTGCACGGACTTTTCAAACGACCCTCGTAATAAAGGATTACCACCATTAAATGACAAAAAAATTTGTGGCCAGTGAATAATAAATAATTTATTTTAGAAGCCCTTTTGATTAATTCCAATGCTCTAATATAAATCGTTGCAATAATTAAACTCAAATTCAAATAGCAGGCGCCTGAATGATAGCGGTGAATTTATATTATAAAGGGAATTGTAAAAAACAATGCGTATTTTATTTCATCGCATTTCTCCACTTTAGAGACAATCAAAGTTGTGCAAATAAAAACCAAAAATAAATAAATAAAATATTTTTGATGACTGAATCATAGTTTCAATAGGATGAAAAATTAATGCCATTTTCAGTCATGACAAACTTTATTATGCCGAGCTTTCGACCTAGGGACTAGGGGTCATCTTCAGGGCCAATTTACAAAGTTTATAATGTTTTACATCATTAGTTGGTGTGTCTTCTGTCTTGTCAGTCCTGAAGATGACCTAGTCCCTAGGTCGAAAAGCACGGCATAATAAAGTTTATAATGACTGAAAATGGCATTAATTTTTCATCCTATTGAAAATAAATTATGTTGGGTTAGTGTTGGTGTATTAGTACAGTGCTGTACGTCAATAAAGGCGTAAATGATAACCCCTAAAATTATATAATTTTGTTTAAATGAATATATTTTTTTGGTTTCAATTATTTTATTGAGTTAATCGAGTTTGTGCAGTGAAAGGCTCAATTGGCGAGATAACAAAGAAATTTTCACAAGATCCGAAGTACTTGTACTAATCTAGAACAGCAAGAGAGATGAAAGAAGGATGTGATTACTTGGAGATAAACCAGCTTTTCAGCTGATGATTACTTTCAGCACTTTATTAAGCTGTATAAGAACAGACTGAGGCCTGATTAAGGCAGAGAATAAACAAAAAAAAGGAAGAGTTAAAAAATCCAGAGAGGGGTGGATAGGTCCATGTGGAAAGGATGCTGCGTACAGATCTTTCCGATGAAAGTCTAAATTAAGACATACTACATCCCTCATTTCCCACCCTCCTCCTTGCCAGGAATAAAGCTCTCAAACACACAAAACCATTGGCGGTCTATCTACAGGTTCATTTAGTAATTATGGTGCACAGCACTGGAGGTAGAGAAGGGAAGCTCGTTGAAGGGAGGATCTCGGAGGGCAATTTAGGGGATGGGTGGGTGGGTGGAAGGGCTGGAACACCACAGAACAGAGATAACAACCTTAAAGGTAACAGGGTTTCCCACTTTTTGCGTCAAAACGAATACGTTCTGAGCCGGCTCCTCTGAATAGAGGAAACAGAAGGTGGTTAGCAGGCGGTGAAACGGTAGGTATAGGGTGGGAAATAACAATAGGTAAGGGAAATTACAGCGCCAATGTTGGGCAACCAAAGCCAGGCCAGCCCTGGTCCAGAGAGAGAGAGACAGAACTGTTTGGTATTGCTCGCCTCTTCGCAACATCTGTGCCGTCCTGCCAGGCTAACTACCTAGCAGCTTATTATCATCGAGGGTGCACGTGGTCTGTTCATCTCATTAAGGCATCCTGATTTCTTTTTGCTTTCCACAGTTTTATAAACACACAAAGCACATATGGTAAGCACCAGATTTTTTTTTCTCTCAATTTCAATACAGATTTTCTATTTTTTGAGTCTTAAGAAATGAGTTTAAGAAAGTGTCTACCTGTCTATGTGTATGTGTGTAACTCAAAACCAAAAAAAATCGTAGCAAGCCACTTTTAGTGAGTCAGGAGGAGCTCAAGACCGACCTTTCCGGCGGCTACAAGAAAACAATACCTACTCTTGGTGGAGTCAAAGGGAAATAAGTAAAAAAGTGATAAATTATTATGCATGACCTAATGAATGTGGTGCAACAATGGGGATTGTAGTGCACAGACAGATAGACAGACAATATATGGCAATACGCTAACTCATAAAGTACAATTGTTGTATTTTATGAGATATCTGGGATATGCGCACTTATGAACTCACAAACATGTATATACTCGTAAATACAAGATGTCTCTAGAGACAATATACAATATGGTTTATATATGGCGCTGTCCAGTTATTATTATAATGCCCTTAATTAAATTATATATTCAACAAAGAAAATTATAACCGTTGGCAATTTGTATAAATGGCGGCATAAAAGTGACAAGGATGTTTCTTATTGTTGCACAGGATGTGTTATTTTTGAAGTGAAAAAGAAGCAAAAAAATCTAGGTGGACATGCAGCATACAAAACTTCTGTAGATACAAATACGTACTTCAGTTTTTAATCTTTACGTTCAGAAAAATGTAGATGCCAAGGCTTTCGCTCGTTTAAGAAACAAACAACTCGATTGTCTGGCACACGAATGGATCGGAGAGAACTAGAGTTTTTGGATCAAGAACCACTCGGAATCCATTAGACAGTTTCTTTGTATCTTTAGATGGAAATCAACATAATTAGATACAGCTCTAATATTTTTCTACACAGAATTAAAAAAAATAAATAAAAAGATACTGTAATCTGTGATCCTAAAACGTTAGTTCGGTCAACTTTCCTTCTCATTTCCGATGTATCAAGAACGGACCACGATTTGAAATAGGTGATTTGGCATTCATTGCCAAGGAACGGAAATAACGAGGATAACTTCAGCATAACTTTAATTCCATGCTCTTTTTCAGTTGACTAATTACCAATGCTTTACAAGCATATATCCTCATCAATGCAACGTCCGGACTCTGTTCTTATTGGAGTTAACTTGGTGGGGAGGAAGCTGTTCAAGCATCTCACCAGTTCTGTTAAATTTGGGAGAATCTTCTTCACAATATTTTAGAAGGCATTTGTGGGAAAAGTTTTATTGGTGCAGCGAATTCCTGTGCTATTCCAAGTACTTCCCTAAGGAATCTGGCCACAACAACCGAGGCTGCTTCAGGATGTGCAGTTTCATGAGTGTATGGTTTACTGTTACGGTCCTAGCGCAGTACACTTCACAAATAAAATAAAAAAAAACATGGAAGGAAGTCCGAAACGCGGGTTCTACGCTCTACATTAGTAAAACAGCTGTTATGTTAGGTAAAACAAATGATAATTATTCAAAAGTATAAGCCCTGAAGGTGGCCCAGTCCCAATAAAACATTAAAAAAAAAATATTTTTGCGTTTATTTGTGCCACAATCAGCTCGTTGGCGCTATAAGTAGCAATGATAATAGAGTAACAAATGAAGCAAACGAGTGGAGAAGTTACCCCAGTGGAAACACTCCAAAACATTAGGCTATTAGTCACTTGAGAGGAGATCACGAGGCCACTGTCTCTTAAGACGTCTTGTCCGGGTTGTCAAGAATAGTTCTAGAAGAAAGATTTTGAGCTAGAAGATTTATATGAGAATGCACGCTGAAATGGAGTTTTCTGTATCGTGTTTTCAGCGACTTGGGTCAGTGAGTTGTGTTAAGGTCAGTGAGTATAGACCAGGTTGGAGACATAAAATGGAGCGTGTACAATAGTTCGAAGTATTTTAGTTTGAAGAGATTGAATCCTTTGGAGGTTGGAGCGTTTGGTTGAACCCTACAGCTCTATTCCATACGCCCAGATGGGTTTTAAAATAGAAGTATATGTTAAATCAGTCTTTTGTTGTCCACAGAGAGTTTAGTACAAAAATATGATGTCAGAAATTGGTAATAATCTTTCTACCTCTTCAGTTCAAATGATGATTCAATTCTTACATGATATTGATGATTAAAAAGTAAAAGTAAAGCCTACTTTTTCAGTATGTCCCAACTACCACTAGCAGAAGCGACTACTAGCTAAGTCACTTAATTTCTCATATTAACCAAAGACACCCGACCTTTAAGTTAGACACCCTAAATTTCATCTAGGTCATCTTCACACCTAATCCTAATAAAACATAATATTACAACAGAAACCGGAGTATTATGGCAATAATCTTTCTTCCCCTTGTAAATTAAGGAATAATTAAAATATGTTATTTTTTTTTAACAAATCTCCGCAGTTCCTAATGCTAATGATGTTATATTTAATGATATCTATGTTATATTTTGCATCACCATCTTGTCCATTCTAATTAGCATACAATAAGATGCAACTAATTTAATATGCAAAACCAGTTTGCCACATTATCTACCCATACGTATACACAACTCGTATATCAATGCTGACTTAATATCGACTTACTTCTACTCTATTTCCGGTAACCTACTCATCATGCGCCATCCACTCGTGTCATACGTCCTTCATAAGATAATTGCCTCCTTTTTTATTAAATCATCTGCATATTAATAACCTAACTTAAAAAACTAAAGAATTACTTCATGAATTTTTCGAATTCCAATAATTTTTTAAATGAATGAATAGACAACTTTTTTCAGGGACAAAGGATCGCTAATAATAAAAACAGAAGAAAACCCAAATGGAATTAGACCTTGAAAGCTAGAGATAGCACAGGAAGATGTGGGTTTTAAAAAGAAGGAGTAAAGGAGCATGAAGAATATATGCTAGATAAGGAGATCCAAAGAGAGACGAGAATAGTACAGAGTGAGTGAATTGGAGAAATGGAAGGATGCAGAAATGTCTTCAGGAAGTGCCATAGAATTAAAAATAAATAAAGGATGGAAAGAGAGGATGTGAAAGGTTTAAAGGATTAAAAGCCAGACAGGGTCAATGGAAGCTGGCCATGCATCTGATGAGTACTCTATAAGAAGCTCCAAGGAAAAGAAAGACTAAGGATCGGTAGCTGGATTCGAACCTGGGATCTCTGCGCAGGAATCTACTAAGAAATTTAGTGACGTGTACACGTATTTAGCTGAAGTCGCCTAATTTCAATAAAAATTCTATATTAAAGAAAATTTTATTACGAACATGGCGGAAATAACAAAATCGTGTATGTTGCCATTAGACACGAGGTGTGGCTATTAAATAACGAGACTGATGCTGCTACAGAAGAACTATGCATGCGCCAAATCCTAACTTCTCTTTCGATTGCAGCGTCTCACGTGTTTTTGTAGAGAAATCTGTCTGACCGGAACCGTCGTTTCTGTAAGAGGTGTTAGTTACGTTTTGCCGAAAACATGATACTACACAACATGTAGTAGAGCAACGAATTGTCGTGAAATTTCACATGAAACTGGGTAAAACCGCTACTAAAACTTATCTTTTATTAAAAGAAGTTTGTGGCGATGAATGTTAATCACGTGCGCGAGTTTTTGAGTGGTTCAAGCGTTTCCAAGATGGCCGAGAAGACGTCGAAGATGATGACCGCCCGGGTCGCCCTTCCACATCCAAAACGGATGAAAATATCGATTATAATTGTCCAAAATTACTACCGTAAGTAACCGTTTGCTCAACTCCGTGAAAGAGTAAGGAAAAAAACAACCCCATTTGTGGAAGAACAAGTCACGGAGTTCTCCATCAATACAACGCGCCGGCTCACACTGCATTGTCTGTCGCAAGACGTTTCTAGCCAAGTACAACATCCCAGTTTTAGGCCATCCGCCTTATTCGCCTGACCTGGCCCCATATGACTTTTATCTGTTCCCTAAAGTCAAATCTGCATTAAAAGGGACACGATTTCAGTCCGTTGAAGCTGTGAAAGTAAAAGCGGCACGCGTCATGCAGGAGCTGGCAGAAAAAGACTTGCAGCACTGTAATGGTAAATGGTAAATTCGCATGGAGCGTTGTAGGGATAGGGGTGTATATTGAAGGTGGTAATAACTAAATATATATAAATTTAAAATAAAATGTTTTACAGCATGAGTCTCGTTATTTAATAGCCACACCTCGTATTTAAAGAAAGAAACCTAGTTACACAAAATAAACAAATTCATAGACTATAAATTGATTTACACGGTCCATATAGAGGTGGATGAAGTAAAGAAAGCCAAAATTAATGATCCTTCCAGAGATGACATTTCCCAAAAAAATACAGAAGATACTAAAGGGAAGTATGGTTAGTTTCAAGATTGGTGTACTAGAAGATTTGAAAAAGCAGGTGTAAAGTTGAAAATGGGCGTCACGAATTTCTTGTCAAAGAAGAAAGAAGTATGGTGGTAGAAAACAAGAGAAAAGATCAAAGGTCTTTTGTGGTGCCACTGTAGGGCTTAAATAATTGGAAGCTCCACAATAATGAACCTAGGGCCGTCTTAAACATCTACACGTATTGGACGGTGATTGAGTTATTGAGGGTTTGAGAGGGGTAACCACCAAATATCTTGATGGTTTTATTCGTCAATCTATTATATAATAACCAAATTATGAATATTTAAAATCAGACAATTGTTTCTAAATACGTATTTTATTTTTTAAAGTTACAAAAATGTCTACCCATTAATTCTAAATAAAATTTCTTATTTTGTATTTTTTTTGGTCCCAGTTCATCCTCATTTCCTATTTCTACGAAAGAGGACGAATCAGAAGAAAAGAGAGAAAATAAATAAAGACTTTGAAAACATTAAAGCCTTCCATGTTGAATCGATTATTCGGCGATTTAAGCGGAGACTTTATGAGTGACTGGCGACCCCTCCAACTGCCACCTCCTCCTCCTCATCATTCCCCCCAAAAAAAGTTTCATCAAGTTTCAAAGTTTCCACAACTCTTGGAACGAAGTCACCACCACACCAACTCTTAACTCTTGGAGGACCCGTTAATAATAACATTGGACACGGAATTTCTTAGCGACCGTCTGTCTCTTTCCCCTTCTCACCAACCAATAATACCTTCTTCTACTTCTTCTTCATCTTTTTTTTACCCTAACCCGCCTGATGAACTCCGCATTATAAAATGTTCTTTACGACTTGACATGCTGACGTGTTTATTCCAGACTAATGTCATGTATGATTATAATATATGCCCTATAATTTGTTGTATTTATTTCATATATTACACAAACGTAGGCCTTATTAACTTTATCTTATTTTAAGGATGCTAGTTTTGTTAAAGAAGAAAAATAAAATGAATATTTTATAGTTAATTAAAGAAACTTGACTTACCTCCTTGGTTGCAGGTATTCATCAAAAAGAATCTGTAACAAGACAATAATCTATTAGCTGTATAATTAGTTAAAATTTGATTTATTAAGTCAATAACAACTATTTAGTTCATTTAAAAACATGGAATGTGAGGGAATCGCAGCCGGTAATAGATGTCTCAGGGCGCTGTAGCCAGTTTTCAAAAGGAAATGCTTGTCCCGAGCCATAAAGTTAAGAATATACCAGACTATCCTGCGTTCGGAAGCATGGGTATTAACCAAAGCGGACGAACAAAGGTTGTGCAGGTGGGAAAGAAAAGTATTAAGAAGGATTTTCAGACCTGTAAGGACGCAGGATGCTATAGAATCAGAACGAATCGAGAAGTCGTTGAACTGTTCGGTGAGCCTGATATAGTAGCAACTATAAAGTCTGGTAGACTACGAGTGGTCCCAGGAAAGCACTATATGGACACCCTGGTGGAAAAAGGCCGAAGGGTAGGCCTCGACTAGGATGGTTGACCGAAGTGCAGGAAGATTTGGAAGCCCTTGGTCCAGCAGAGATGGAAAACGTCGGCAAGAGATAGAGAGAGGTGAAGAGCTGTAGTGGCTGAGGCTCGGGTTCTTCATGGACCGTTATAGCCCTTGAGTAAGTAAGTAAGTAAAAACATTGAAGTCTTTAAATAGGGTTTTCTAAAATATTATATTTTTCGAGACGATTGCAGCAACAAGACTCTGTGCAATGAGAAAGAATACTATAATAGTTACTTTAGTTCCGCACTAACGATTTTTCTTAAATTATCCCCTCCGCAGCACCAAAATATTATTTAAAAATTTATTGTTGACAGTATCTTGTAAATGCCAAGTTTATTTTTTATTAAATTTAGAAATAACGAATGAAATTGATTAACTAATGGTGGCTACCTAAATTCTAATTTCTCTACGTTTTTCTGACACTTCCAAAAATAATATATTAAGTATACAGGTAAATAAATAGATCTAATTAAACAATAAATATCTGTTGGCAATGTATTCGATGGCACACTAAACAGCAGACAGTGCTCTCTGCCAGAGAAAAGAGAAATATTACAGAGAATAAAATTAAAACCAATTATATTAGCAATATCTTTTATATCATTATTAAAGACTGGTGTCAGTCCGGGTGTTCAGCGTTTTAAAAGTAGAAACTAATGAGCAAAGGATTGCTAACAGAGATCGTGATGCCCTTAACTGTTCTATAGGAACAGAGTTGGAACAAGATGAACGAAAAAAAAAAAATCATGTCTAAATAATTACATACTCCATGTATAGCTAAGTATATAGATATATTTATCTTTTGACAAGTAAATAACATATCTAAATTACTGACTCTTAAAAACGTACTATCTTTTCAAAATAAATAATTAGAAAATTATAAAATAAAAGATGTACTATAATGTAGCAGCTAGTTTTGATCAATCAAATTTTGTGCTTGTGAATTAATGTATTCTGCTCATTCAAATGATGACCAATAAAGTTTTAATTAAATTAAATGCTCCAATGTAAAATCTTAAAAATATCGTACTTCACTGAATCGAAAGTGTCAGAATTCCTAATACATTTTTTAAAAGAAATTTTTACGTTTTAGAAGATCCTTTGTTAAGTGTAATTTCATATTTTATTAAAGTATTGTTTAAAATGGAAACAGACATTTACTTACTTACTTTGATGTAATATTTAAACAATTTAGGTGTCAAATTGATTAAAAATACTTGTATATTTCCTTTAAAAGTTAATAACTTGCCGAATGAACGTCAATGCACACAATAATAAAGAATCTTTAACCTTTACTATTGTTACTTGACGGCTAAGTTAATCGATTTTCACATTACTAACAATTGAAGTCACCTATTTCGATAAATTGCTAACCTTCAAAAATATAACCTTCCAAATGTACATTAGTGATGGGCAGAACGAGTCCGTCTTTGGACTCGTTGGATTTGAATCAGTTCCAGGGTTGGAATCGATTCCAACAACTCGTTCACCGATTCCGGTCTCTGTACTTACCCTATGCATTAGTAACATTGTCACGCAATTTATTAAAAAATATCATTAAATGTTAGCTTTCCCAGTTAATAACAAAACTATATTTCTTTAACACACATTGAGTACTATCCCTAATTTCCAATTGCACTGATAAATATAAAATTAACAACGTAACACAAAAATTAACATAAAAATAGACTAGTCAATTATAAAAATTAAAGCAATGCTGTTTAGTCATTATCTAGCTTGACCACTGGAAGACTGGAGTTAATGTGCTTCAAGAGGATCCAAGATAGAGAAACGGAAATGGGTAGGAAATTATTCCCATAAAAAAAAATCTAACCCTTCAAGCAAAATGATAATTACTCATAAATAAAGAAATATTTATTTACTAGGACTTGTATATCAAGCTTTAAAAATATTATCTCATTATCTTACGAAAAGAAAAAGCTGTGTGCTTAATCTTTAACATAGCGCTGGACACTCTTATTCTTATCTTCATTGGGTAAGTTTAACCGTGTACATGACCGTGAGACAGTCAAAGTAACACTGAGCCAAAATTTAGTATTACCTAATTGGTTTACTTACTGCAGTATCCCTCCCACTCTATCACCAATTTCACAAACATTCATCGATTGGAAATAATTTTTAGTTAAATATTCGTTTTATTTGAATACAAAAAACATTATAACGCTTTCTTAAGATGATTTGAATTTTTAAAATTTGTTTTTGTCCATTACTCTTATAAAATACGAAGAATTTCAAATAAAATATAATATACAAACACAATGATCTAGTGTGCAGGTGGAGTCAGTCCTCGTTACCATAGCAATGGAACCGTTAAACAACTCCGGTTCCAGCTCCAGCAATTTCTATTGGCTAGATTCAGTGAACGAAAAAATGGAACGAGTCCGGTTTCAAAAGGATTTAAATCACTCCGGATTCGACTCCACCAACTCCAGTGGATTTAACCAATGAAAATGCTAGAGCTGGGCCGGAGTCGTTTAACGGTTCCGTTGTCATGGTAACTACGACTGACTCCACCTGCACACTAGATCATTCTGTGTTTGTATATTATATTTTATTTGAAATTCTTCGTATTTTATAAGAGTAATGGACAAAAACAAATTTTAAAAATTCAAATCATCTTAAGAAAGCGTTATAATGTTTTTTGTATTCCAATGAAACGAATATTTAACTAAAAAATATTTTTAATCGATGAATGTTTGTGAAATAGGTGATAGAGTGGGAGGGATACTACACTAAGTAAACCAGTTAGGTAATACTAAATTTTGGCCCAGTTTTACTTTGACCGTCTAGCTGACATGTACACGTTCAAACTTACCCAATGAAGATAAGAATAAGAGTGTCCAGCGCTATGTTAAAGATTAAGCACACAGCTTTTTCTTTTCGTAAGATAATGAGATAATATTTTTAAAGCTTGATATTCAATTCTTAGTAAATAAATATTATGAGTAATTATAATTTTGAAGGGTTAGAATTTTTATGGAATAATTTCCTACCCATTTCCGTTTCTCTACCTTGAATACTCTTGAAGTAAGTTAACTCCAGTCTTCTAGTGGTCAAGCTAGATAATGACAAAACTGCATTGCTTTAATTTATATTTGACTAGCCTATTTTTGTGTTAATATTTGTATTACGTTGTTAATTTTATATTTATCAGAGCAATTGGAAATTAGGGATAGTACTCAATGTGTGTTAAAGAAATATAGTTTTGTTATTAACTGGGAAAGCTAACATTTAATGATATAATAATATAATAAATTGCGTGACATTTGTTCTTATGTTTAATCGTTCCAAACCTTCTGCTGCCTCATTTTCATTTTTATTTGCCTAAATTTTTTGGGGCGGGGCGGAATCACTTTTTTTAAAAATAGGGATTTGAATCAACTCGTTCCACCATCGGACTCGTTCCAATGGAACGAGTCCGCTCAAATAGCCCATCACTAATGTACATACTGAATGAAGTATTAAATAAAGCCATTAAGGAGAGACATACCCATTGTTTAGCAGGATAGCTGAACTCATATTTAACAATTGGGATAATTGATTTCCACATATTAATTAAACACAATATTTAAAGTAAAAAGGCGTTAAGATCTGATGAGGATCGTTTTATTGCCAAACTCTTTTGAAATTTCTATTTTTATATCTTAAATTATAGCTTTACGGATATAGTACCATATTGCACTTAATTATGAGCTTTAGGGATGATCAGCTGAATACGTAGTAATCAAGAGTTTAAAAAATATAGAAGATAGTTTTATCTCGAGGTACACAGTCAATAGGAAAGGTTAACAGCATTTGTCATGACCCGTTGAATACTTTATCTCATTTGTTTACTAACTGCCCAGAGTTTTTTTGGTCAGATTTTGGGTTTTATTGAGTACCAAGTAGAGATGGGAATGGGTTTCTCAGGAATGAAATGAAAAAAAAGGTCGCACGAGATTGGGGGATGGTTTTGGAAAAGAAAATCCCTGTTATTGTCTAAAGAATAGCAGATTAAAAGATTTATAGGAGATGAAATGATGGAACTGAAAGGTTAACCATTATCTTAAGGGATAACAGAGAGAAATTTGATGATAACAGAAATAAATTCATATAAATCAATATATCTACCTTTCAGATAGGTACTAACAGAGGAAAACTTTACAATAAATAAAGCATTGTTCTTGCTTGCAGTACTACATTTTATAACAAAAATAAAGCAAATGAAATTATAACAGCAAACCAGAAGAAAGTGAGCTGTTCAAGAACACTATACTTGAAACAGTACTGAATTAACGATGGTCCAAAGATACGAGGGTCGTTTGAAAAGTCCGTGCAAAGTCAGAGAGATAGCACCACTGGCGCGTATCGAGGTTATGGTAGCATCTCTTGGAAGAACACACACTAAGTTTCAGCCTTCTTTGTGTTTGGCATTCGTTTGAATCGAGGAAGTCGAGTGATTTTCAAAAAATGGACGAAAAAGAATTTCGTGTGTTGATTAAACACTACTTTATGAAAGGCAAAACGCCTCAGGAGACTAAAGAGAAGCTTGATAAACATTATGGTGACTCTGCACCTTCGATTAGAACAGTTTATAAGTGGTTTCAAAATTTTCGGAGTGGCCATATGGGCACAAGTGACGCTGAACGTTCTGGACGCCCTGTTGAGGTTACTACTCCAGAAATCATTGATAAAATCCATGATATGGTGATGGATGACAGAAGAGTGAAGGTGCGTGAGATTGCTAGTGCTGTGGGCATCTCGAACGAACGGGTACATAATATTTTGCATCAACATTTGGACATGACAAAGCTATCCGCAAGATGAGTGCCGCGATTGCTCACGCTTGACCAAAAACGAAATCGTGTGAAGTGTTGCAAGGACGGTTTGCAGCTTTTCCAGAAGAATCCGCAGGACTTTAAGCGTCGTTTCGTCACTGTGGATGAAACATGGATACATCACTACACTCCTGAGACCAAAGAACAATCTAAACAATGGGTTACCAAGGGGGAATCTGCGCCAAAAAAGGCGAAGACCGTTCCTTCGGCCGGAAAGATTATGGCGACTGACTTTTGGGATTCGCAAGGAATAATCCTCATCGACTATCTGGAAAAGGGTAAAACTATTACAGGTGCATATTATTCATCGTTATTGGACCGTTTGAAAACCGAGCTGCAAGAAAAACGCCCACGATTGGCCCACAAAAAAGGCCTTTTCCATCACGACAACGTACCAACTCACACCTCAGCAGTTGTGGTCGCAAAATTAATGGAAATAGGGTTCCAACTCATTTCACATCCCCCCTATTCTCCAGACTTGGCTCCCTCGGACTACTATTTGTTCCCCAATATGAAGAAATGGCTGACGGGAAAAAGATTTTATTCAAACGAGGAGGTGATTGCAGAAACGAATGGCTATTTTTCAGACTTGGACAAATCCTATTATTCGGAAGGAATCAACAAACTAGAGCAGCGTTGGACGAAGTGTATAAGCCTAAAAGGAGACTATGTTGAAAAATAAAAAAAGGTTTACCCCAAAAAATTAAGTAGTTTTTATTTTTGCACGGACTTTTCAAAACGACTCTCGTACGTTACAAATATGATAGAATTCAAAGTCTTAAAATCGATTATTTTTCGCTATGGCATGCTCCTCGTTTTATTTCGATCTACATACTTCTAAAGATTCCAACGTCGGAGCTTAGTTCTTCAGGACTGTCAAATACACAAGTTAACTTTTATTCAGGAGACTTTTATGCCAATGGTCAAGGTACAAAGTGTAGAACAGCAGCTTTGGAATTAGAAATCCAGATCTTACAAAAAATCATCAACCAGATAAGTTAGTGTTCAAGCGAACTCCAAATGAAAAACCGATCGTTGACATATTAGATCATAGTAACTTTTTTTTTTGTAATAACGTTATTTTTTTCATTTTTTTTTTTTTACCTCAATTCTTTGGTTAACCATTGAAAATTGTTTTTTTAAAAAAAGATTTTAATCCTTCTTGGGACAACACTAAGATGAAAGAGCATTTACTTCTCGAAGATAATCCTAGAGGCCGTTTATACTTTAATCTAATCCCTAATAATTGGCGACCTATTCTTAAAACTTTAAACTTTAGGCTGTGACTAGTTTATTCTTTATAATTGAAGAGCTTGATGCAAAAAGGAGTTTATCTACAGTATTTTAAAATTTTTAGTAGGGACAAAAAACTAAATATGCTTTAAGATGTATTCCTTATGTTGTGTCTGCTGTAAGGATTTGTTAATATATTGTGATGGGGTCATTTGGGGCTCAATTTGAACTTTCTAGGGCATTTTTTAAGCTTGCTATAAGCAAAAGTTATTTTGCAGCAAAATCATAATTTTCAGTAAAACTTGAGTACATATTAAGTACTTTAGTCAACAGATTTCTTGTTTTTGAGCTTTTAAGTGGCATTTTGTGTCTTGTCGAAGCGAATGTTAGATATACTATTATGCCTGTCAAAAAGAAAAATAATAATATCTACCCATATAAACATTAAATAAACCTAATATAAAAATTTGGTTTGATTGATTGCGTCAACTTTTCTGTTTGGAGCAAAAGAAAGTTATCTGCTGTAGAAAACTCATTTTTGCTCCAAATCTAACCTAGGTTAGAGAATAAGTAATAATAAAGGAGTCTGCATAAAGACTTGTTTATGCACCAAAAGATGTAGAATTGAACATACAATAGGGGGCGCCACTAAACACATTTTCTGAAAAAAAATGTAGATAACTCCTTTTTGCACCAAGCTCTTCAATTTAGAAGGTCAACAATAGCAATCGAAGAGTGAAGCTATCGAATAAAGAGAAAATTAATATTCGTAATTCCACTAATAATATTTTAATCATATTAGCCCCTGTGAACAGAGTTTTGTTTATTGTTTAAAGTTTGACATTAGGGCAATTTATGGGCTTAGTTATGGTTAGCGAAGGGTTGGCCCTTTTCTTAAAGTTAACAAAAAAGTAATAATAAATACCCTTTTTTGTTCTAGTGTTTGTATATTAAAAGAATACTCTCTTTTGGGTAAAAAAACGACACCACGTGACATTAATATGTTAGCTCTACCTAATTACCACAACTTTGATTATCATTGCTAACCTCATTGACTGCCGAGCTAACAAGTTTAAGGAGATCCCTAATTTAGTAGATGAGTTACCTACCCTTCGAGATCACACTGTTTTTGTTTTTATAGCACAAAAGTAAAATAGTAATAGATAAAAATCTATTAGAGGTATGGGGCTATTTGATCAATGGCTGTAATAATATTGTTCACATCCCCCGTCAGATTACATAGATACAAGTTCCCACCCCATAGAGCACATCTAATCAGTTAAATCCAGCATCACTGTTCATCTTTTTCTCTCTCACACACTACGCCCACCTTATGTCTCGACATTACTCTGCCATATATATATCTATCTCTGTCTGTTCAAACAACTTAATGCATATTCATTGTGGGAACCACCACATCCCCATAGTCTTTAGTCCTTTCTGATCCTCCATGGCAATATGACCGCCTTCTTTTTATTTCTTTCAAGGAAATTAAAAAAAGAAAAACTCTTACGCTTTTTTTGTTGTTTTTATTCGAAGAGCGGAGGCGTGAATACATGAACGCAGACGGACGGGCGTGCGCTTGGAATATAGACTATGGAGTCTGAGATACTCTTTCTTTATACAGTTTCCTGGCTGACTTGTATTATATATTCGTCTCAGATTATGGACAGAGATAGTTCAACAATGATTAAGACTATATGCTTGAACAGTACTCCTTTTTTAATAATAAAAAAAAAAATGATACAGATAATTTTAAAGTAAACGAAAATGGGAAAAAACAAAAAGTAATTTTTTTTCCTCAATGAGACACTTTTCCGTCATTAAAAGAAAATTCTAGAGAGAACAACCAGGTTAGATAGATTAAGGTACTAAAAAACTCCTAAACTGAAACATTACACCGACTGTTAGGTAAAAATCAGAAAAATAAGCTTAAAAATTTAAAGAAACTGTCAGTAAGAGGTTATCTGTGGACCCAGAAAAGCTGGGACGGAGGCCGGCGAAAGAGAGGACGATTTGACCAGGGTGAGATCCTCACCATCTTGGTCTGTAACGCACTAGAAGGAGGCAAAAGGGTGTCTGCTTCCAGGTATATGCGAATTAGGATATGCAAAACATCTCTCTCCGAGTAGAATACCATTAAGAGTTTCGGTAGTCAGTGCCATTCTTGAATAAGGTAATCATTTATTACAAAAATTGGTAGGACGGTTAGTCCAGAATTTCACAGGATTGTGATGAGGCCATTGGGAGGAACGGTGTTCCACAACTTTCAAGACAGTTTCACCAAAAATATTAGGTTCAATATTAGGAGTTCGTTTCCTAACGATTGGTTGCCCATGAATTCTTTAACCAGTTAAGCTCACCAAATCTCTGTTAAGGTGCGTTCGACGTATATACTAGTTGTAAAAAATATAAAATTGCCATTAACTATAAAAACTCGAAATTTTAATAAAATACAATAAGCAATATTATTTGGTGGGATGTTTCCTTTATCTTATCAATAGAACATGTTTGGTCTCCGCATTAGAGATTAGGAATTACGGACACAAATAGAAGCTCTCAACCCTTGTGGAATGCTGTTTTTTATCTTAGATAGAGGTTCAGACCTCAGTACGAGCATGATTTCATTTTGCACAGAATTCAAAGCTCTTTTCTTCCTTGTAAAAGCTCTTACGTCTCTCTAGTTAACTAGAGCAATGCATACGTGAAGCGGTGCAATATTTTTGAATGAGCACAGAATGCTCTGTAATCTCAAGCCCCCAGAGAGATTGCAGAAACAGACGCTTGCAGTGACTATTACGGACGTTGTAAACTTTTGGTTGTTTTGCCCTGCGTTCGATTGTCTGATTTTAATTCCGCCCACTGTGGTTTTTTTTTTTTTAACTAAATTCTACGCTTAATTGGTTAAAAATATTGAAGGCACCAAGTGGGATGGTTATATCCTTAGGAGTTAGAGGTTTTATTAAGGAAAGTGGATTAAGAACCTCATGAGGCACAGGACAAGTACACTTGGGCTAACTGTTAATAACAATAACTGACGGTAATAACAAAGAAAATAGCTCAGAAAACCTAGACCTGCTCCCCTGTTCCCAACAATATGGGCGAAATAATGCAGGTTTGATTTGATTAAACCAGTTTATTTATTAAGAACCATGCGAATCCAAGTGTAAGTTACAATTTCAAACAATAACTAAGCTAGCGATGAAATAGAATTAAGATTGTTAAGAATGAAACTAAATAATGTTTATTTATAATACAGAGAGAATTTGCAATCAGTAAACAGCCAAATTACCTTTAAAAGCATAACAAAAGAAAAACTATACTAAACGAGCAAATGTATTACGAAAATTGCAGCTCTAGTATTGTGTTGCCTTCATTTTACTGCAAAATATTTTCCTAATTATTGTTCATCTCATAAATGGAAGATTGTTTTAAAAAAAACGGTTTCGTTTCTAAATTACAGGTAATTTGTGTTCACTTCTCCCGCTCCCGCCGCCACAAGAAGTAAAAGTACAAAGTTAAGCTGGCCGCTGTTAAGTGGAAAAATATCTCTGTTATTTTAACAAGCCTGGTGGTGTTTTAATGCGGCCCCTAGGGGCTAATAACGGTCATCTTTTATTGATTACTTTAGTTAAGAAAATATTAACAACTATGTTCCAACAACATTCCCTGTATTTGTCAAATATAAAAAATCCTTTTAATTATTAATATGCCACCAACCAACCTACAACTATCTCTAGGTGCACGTGTCACCAAACAGTTTTTAGTGTTCATAAAAGCTAATTAAAGACCACTGATGCTGCAGTAGTTCATTAAGTTTGATTATTCTCATCACCCTTGATTTAGAGAGAGTATCTAATAATAATCATGGCGCCATAAACCTTCTCGAATCTTCCTCTTTCACTTTCTCCCTTTTTTTAAAAACAAACAAACAATCGAGTGTTCAAAGTGAACATAAATGAAGACAGCTTTTGAGGATGTTAATAAAGACAGATTATGTTACTTGCATTGATGTATTGTTTGTTTATTTCTAGATGAAATTTATTTACTGCTCGACATTAACAAAAAATCAGAACTAAAAAGATTAATTATTGTACTTATTATTCAAACTAATTTCTTCTTTTAGTTCGAGTTCTTACGAAACAAGTTGTCAACGGTCCTGTAACCTGAATATCTGCTTACTGAAATGAGAAAGACTAACGTCAAAATAAGTTTCGGACTGTCAATGCTCGTCATGATTTCTTTCTTTTTTTGTTTTTTGATTTACTTATTTATTTTGTAATTTACAATCTGTATAAATATATACAATAAGTAAATAGGAGGTGAATGAGATGAACTGGTGCGGGAAGAGCAGGAGAAGAGAAGCTACCCAGCGGTAGCACTCTCTATATGAGAGAGGAAAATGTGAAGAAGAGAATATGAGTGGGAGAGAGGAGAGATTTAGTTCTTCAGACCTCAAGGAAGTCGCGGGGCCACTGGCGATTCAGTCGTCGAGGAGTATTGTTAGGGATGTCAGAGGAGGCGAGAGACTGTACTAGAGAATTTGAGCTAGTCGAGAGAGCAGTACGGAATTTTTGGAATTTCGTCTTGGTGTGTATTTGGTCTATGAAGGGAATGTTGAGGTCGGTGTGAAGATTGTGGTTAGTCACCGTAGAAAGGAGCATCAGCTATCTGTCGGAGGAGTTTTTGACTGAAATGTTTGAACCGTCCGTAGGTTTGTTGGTTTGGCTGAACCCCACAGCTCTAGTCCCTAAGTCTACATAGGTTTGAGGATAGTACTGTATAACATATTAAGCGTTTGAGTTTCAATGGGCATTTTAGAGCATCGTCCAAGTAGTCTGTAAAGCAGTTTCGCACGTTTCGTCATTGCTTGACTTTTAAGTCTAGTATGTGGGTTCCACGTGAGTTTTTTAGGTCTATGTAGAGTCCAAGGTAGCGCAACAGATCAGTACAAGGAAGAGGATTGCTGTATGATTTCTAAACCCTGATTTTAGTAAGCTAAATTGATTAGTTTACGTATAGTTCATGATATAAGCGTAAGATGTTTTTATACCAAGGTAAGACACGAAATTCAAAATGTGTACACTTAAAGAGCAAGAAGAAAATAGAATATGTAAAAGCGAGAGCGAGCTAAAGCTCTCAACCACCGTCTCTTAAGGATGAATTTTGGAATGAAATGTAACATCTCTTATTTGGCCAGCGCCAACACATACAAAGTACTTACAAACACACACAAAGCTCACACTCAAGGCCGACCAGCAAGTCCTATAGTCCTATAGCTCAATGTCCAGTCTGAGGAGTCTCACTCCTGCTACGTCCTTACAATGGTAAAGGAAGTGCAGAATTACAATGACCGCCTATGACCAGACCCAGCAGATACTTGTGTTTCTTGAGCCTGCAGTGTCCACTTAGCAGAAGACCCACTATGGGTCTTTATAAACTTTGGCGAAGTTCTTCGATTAAACTCTTGAAGGAGTTACACCGAACAGCATCATTCTTAGCCCACATAACCCAAAACCGAGGATAGAATGAGTTTACCAATGCGTAAAAGGGAACGCAGAATGCCAGCAAAAGAAAGTGTTGATTTTTTGGTCCAATTGGAGAAGAAGATGGAAGTGTCAAACGCATAAAGAACAAAGGGGCAGTTTTTCTGAGCCGGTTCTGTGCAACGGCTGGCCCACAATATATTAAAAGCTTGCCATGAGGTTCCATTATATTTTGGCCCATTGCATGAGTCAATGAATATAATATATAAAAAAAGTCATATTCAACAACTGTCAAGTTTTTAGTTTTAATTTATGTCCAGTTTTTCATTGGTTTACCCAAAATCATTGATTAGAAACCTAAAAGTTACATGTTTAAGCTGAAGAAAACAATTTTCACTCGACAGAACGATTCAATCAATAATCCTATTGCAACAACCCACAATATTACTTTCAATACTAGCCTTTGAAATGTAGAACATTGAAACGACAAAGGTTCAAAGAAGAAAATATCATAAAAACTTCTAAACTGAAATAGAGAATCTGCATGAACATAGCAAAATTAACTTACACAATATTGGTTAAGTAACTTTAACTGATTCCATAACATTATTTCAGAAAAGTTTTGTTAAAATAATAAGGAATTCGGAGTTGCATTCCAGTTGTCACAGAGTGAACACGTTTCTGTTAGATCAGTGCTTTTTTTTAATTTTTGAGTGGTTGGAAGTGGAATATTTTTTTGAAATTTGGCATATTTTTTGTTCAATATATAAGAAACTGAACTGTTAATTTTTACGGAAATCGATCGAGCCGTTTTTTAATAATTAATTAAAATTTTCATTTTAATATCGCTAAAATTATTCAGCGTGAGTACAAAGGTTGCAAAAGTGGGGATTTACAGCGTGGAATTTTTGAGAGAAGAGAAGGAGAGAGAGAATTGGTAAGAGAGCTATATTTTTGTACTTATCCCTTCCTGTTACCAAGTTTACAAAATGAATAAGAATAACTTGACAAAAGATGATATTGAGGGTAAAGGTTCACAAACAAATTCTCTTACTGTGGCAGGGAATAGTGAAGGTGACGGCAGTGATGCGCTGTCTGTTATCTTAAACAAGTTAAGTTTCGTCACTCAAGAACTTGTATCCCTAAAAAATGAACAAGCTAATTTGACGAAATCAGTGTTTGATTTTCAAAAATCTTTGCATGAAATTGATAAAAAAGTGAAACTACAGGCAAAAAGTATTACTAAATTGCAAAGTGAAAATACCTCTCTTAGATGTGAAGTTAAAAATCTCAATAATCAATTGAATATTCATTCTCAAAATATTCATACTAATACTGTGAGAATCAATAATATCCCCAAGAAAAGTGATGAAGATTTATTTCAAGTTTTGTTTAAAATTGGTCAAGTGTGTGACTACGAACTTACTAAGGATAAAATTGATTTCTGTTTTCGAACTAGAACTGTTAGAAATTCTGACACACCTCCCATTCTTCTGAAATTTGCAAGTAAAATAGAAAAGGACACTTTCATGTACAAAAAAAGAACATCTCAGGAAAAGCTGACTACAGATATAATTGATTCTTCTCGTCCTAAAGGTAAAATTTTTATAAACGATTATATGTCCCCCTACTATTATTCGTTATATCAGAAAGTAAATCAACTGAGAGTTCAAGGAATACTAAAATTTACTTGGTTCCGTAACAACAAACTTTATGTGAAGAAAAATGAAAACTCTCTCCCGATTTCTATTAGATGCGAGGAAGATATAGGTAAATTACAGCTATCGACACATATTCGACCTACAGAAGATTTATTAGAAGATGAAAATGACTCTGATTCTTCAGTGCTTTCCTCTAAATCTAGCAGATCTGTTAAAAGGAAGAAAACTCCCCTAACTTTGGACACTTTTTTAAGGCCAAAAACTCCTCCAAGTTGCGACAAAGCTTGAAAGTTCCTTCTACCCCGAAAGCGGAAGAAGATAGGGTGTTGAGTGTTTATTCAAATGTGGAATTAAATTCATTCAAAAAAGATGCTGTGTATAATGTGGTCAGTGCTAGTGATAAGTTTTCTAATATTAAACTCGCCTTCTGGAATAGTTCAGGCTATAAAAATTTTCTAGAAAATTGTAGTTTTTTGTTACAGCATGATATCATCTGTTTAAGCGAAACTTGGCTCACACATAATATTGTAAGTTTGCCTGATTTTCTAAAAGGTTATAACGTTTGTCAGTCCAATGCAATTAAAGAAAAAAATAAGGGAAGAGCAAAAGGCGGCTTATTAATTCTTGTAAACAAAAAATTTGGTGCTGTTGAAATTATAAATAAAACGGATTTTTGGATTCTTGTAAATGTTAAATTCCCAGTCGTAAATTTTGTTATTGGCTTGATATATTTCAGTCCCGCTATAAATATTAATGAAAAATTAATCTTATTTGATGAGCTCATACTCAAACTAAACACTTTGGATTGTCCTATAATCTTAGGGGGCGATTTTAACTGTCGTGTTGGTTGTTTAAATAATTGCTATGATTCAGATTTCCTTTCAAATCAGATTTCTTGTGCTTTGAAAATAGAAAGAGATAGCCTCGACAGGGTAACTAATAACAGGGGACTTTCCTTAGTTAAATTCATGGAAGAAAATGCTCTTATTCTTGTTAATGGTAGATCCAATTCAGATTCCCCAGCACAGTACACTTATTCTAGTACTCTTGGTAATTCTGTAATTGATTTAGTCTGGACGAATATATTGTGTACAGAATTTATAGACGATTTATTTGTAAATGATGATATAATTACCCCCTCGGGTCACTTTCCGGTTACCCTAACATTGAAATTATTATCTAAAGTTCACTTTGTTGACAAATGTTTAATTCCTTCTAAATTTGTTTGGAGATCAGAAACTTGTGAAATTTATTCTAACATGATGTCTATCAATTCTAATATTATGGTTGATTTTAAAAGTATGTCTATAGATGATTTAAACAATAACTTAGTTACTACTATTAAAAATGTTGCGAAAGAATTGGGTATGTTTAAAAGCTCTAAACTTATAAATCATTTTTTTAAAAAGCAGTGGTATGATTTGGAATGTTACAATTTAAAAAAATTCGTGCAGAAGAGTTATAGAGTCTGGAAATGTTCAATTAAAGATGAAATTAAATTTAATTACTATTGTTCATTAAAAACAAATTATAGAAACTTAATAAAACGTAAACGTACTGAATATTATGACGGTATTTCAAATCAACTATCCAACTGTAAAAATAGCACAAATTTTTGGCGTATAATTAAAGGTTTAAGAATGAATTCCCAAAGTGTAGCAATAGACAGCATTAGCATTGAGGATTGGAACAAATTTTTATTAAATTTTTATGGTTCAAACATTCAAACTCTCAATGTTCATTCTGATACTTGTCATCCGTTTCTAGATTCATACATAAGTACTAATGAAATTATGAAATCGTTGAGAAAATGTAAATCAAATAAGGCAGCCGGCTGTGATGAAATAAATTATGATTTTTATAAAAGCCTTCCGCAAAACTGGTTACTGTATTTGGAAGTTATGTTCAATAAAATTATAGATTCTGAAAATATACCAAAGGATTGGTCGAAAATAATAATGTTTATGCTTTACAAAAAAGGTGATAGGTCATGTACTAATAATTATAGGGGAATTGGCCTTGTTAACTGTTTAACTAAACTATTTACTCAAATAATTCTGTGGAGGCTGGATGATTGGTGTGAACAGAATAATGTAATACCAGAATTCCAATCGGGCTTCAGAACTGGCAGAGGTTGCCTGGATAATGTATTTATTTTGAATAGTGTAGCTCAAATTCAGTTCGGTTTAAAAAGAAAACCATTGTATTGCCTCCTTGTAGACTTTCAGAGAGCTTTCGATTGTATTAATCATGACCTCCTTTGGACTAAAATCCGCAACTTAGGACTCTACGGCAAAGTAATTCGAATTATAGAAAAGTTTTATCATACTGCCACTGTGTCGATCAGAGATAAAAATCAACTCTCTTCAGAAATTTCTCTTACTCGGGGTGTAATTCAGGGAGAAATCTTAAGCCCCATTTTATTTAATATTTTCATTTATGACATTGAACATTACTTCAGATCTAAAGGTGTAAGCGGCATTAGAATAAACAAAAACACAGACATTTTGTTGTTAGGATATGCTGATGACCTGATAATCTTCGCAGATTGCTACACTGATTTAAAGAACAAATTAAACATTTTAAGAAATTATTCCGAATTAAATAAAATTAACGTGAACGCCAATAAAACTAAAATTTTAAAGTTTGGAACAGGTAGAATGAAAAGTTCGGAAAATTTTTATTATGGAAATATTAAGTTAGAAAAAGTAAGTCATTTCAATTACCTGGGGGTCATATTTTCCAGATCATTAACCTTTAATGAAGAAAAAGAAAATGCTATTTGTAAGGCGAATCTCGCAGTTGGTTCAGTATTTAATATTTTATACAAAGGTAATATCAAGAGTTGGGATTCAAGAGTTTATCTTTTTAGTTCAATTGTAAAAAACGCTCTGCTTTATTGCAGTCCAATTTGGAGTTTAAGATACATGGAGGAATTGGACAATGTACAATGTCGTTTCTTTAAAAGACTGTTAAATTTGTCAAGGAATACCCCCCACTATTTACTTCGTTTGGAAACAGGTAGCTCACAATTGCAACTTCTTATTGTAAAACAAATCCTTAAATTTTTATTAAAAATAGATCAAATGAATGCGTCTCGGCTCCCTAAAATTTGCCTATCAGAATTGAAAACTTTCCATTCCTCCTCCATAAATAATAGTAAATATAACTGGTGGTCGCAGTTCGTTTCTATAATTGAAAAATTTATTCCTGATCCTCAAAATTTAATTATCCATAGTAAAACTGATTGTTCCTCAATTTCAGATAGACATAAAACTTTTTTATTCAGTTTGGACTGCAATAGAGCAGAAAACTCAACATACAATAGTTATATAAAACAATTATTACCTAATGAACAGTTATGCCAGCCTTATTTACACCTTAACGTTCCTTTCAAATATATTAAACTGTTATCTCAGGTGAGATTAGCCAATAAATATTATTTTAAAATTAGTGTTGGGAAAACTACAGTTAAATTTGATGGCCAGTCTGTTTGTAAAGTTTGTAATACTGACAAAGAGGATATCTTTCACATAATGTGTAAATGTCAATCATATTTAGAAATTAGAAAATTGTGTTTTAACTCTTTGGATAGTGATTTTATTTTAAATGAATTTATAGCAGCCAATTGCAATTTGGAGAAATTACATAAATTATACAAATATTTAGATTTAATTTTAAAGTTTAGGCATTTTTGTACCACGTTCTAGGGTTCCTTAGCATTTTTTTTTTTTTTTTTCTTCTTACAGTTAAAAGTTCATTTAATTATTATTATAAAAGAAATTTTGTTATTTTAAGTTATTGCTTTTTTTGCTTACTTTGTAATTAACCATTGCTCATTGTTGATTGCGACTCTGTATTGTAACGTTCATTCTTATACAATACACATAAATAAATAAATAAATAAATAAATAAATAAATAAGGAATTCAGAACCCAAAGTAAAAATAAGGCAAATCTGATAAATTATCTCATAAAAATCAACTGTAACACAAAATATTTTGGCAATGATTTTATTTTAAAGAAATAAACTTGATTGGAAGAGCCAAACTACAAAAAAACTATGAATGGCAATCAGTTTTAAAAACAATCTGTATAGAAATAGATAACGACAGTTTATTACTGGATAATTAATTATGGTTATTCGAGAAACTAAAAAATATTAATAAGTTCTAAGATAAAATTATCCTTTTTAGCTTACCAATAGAATTTCTTAATTTACCATATTTCCAAAAATTGAAG
The DNA here is from genome assembly GCF_049639745.1 of Rhodnius prolixus. NCBI lineage: Eukaryota > Metazoa > Arthropoda > Insecta > Hemiptera > Reduviidae > Rhodnius > Rhodnius prolixus. The sequence continues at coordinate 1,603,911 of NW_027411583.1, read as the reverse complement.
TTGATTTATTTTAATACAGAATTACAGTTAAAATTAATAAATTTATTGAATAAATGAATAAATTCAAACTAATTTCAATGTAATTGTGGAATGTGATAGATAATTTCAAATTGGCTAAATATGGCTGCTCTTAAATCTCTTATTACCAACTTTTTCAACAGTTACAACATTTAATTTTTGGAATGTATTTCAGAGTTTAAACATAATTTTCAATAATAAAAAGAATCATATTTCATGTTTTAATGTAAATTATAAAGTTTTAAATTAATGGAAATCTGTAAAAATTTAACTTCATACCTGGGGCCTGAGAGAATGTCCAGCAATTTATACATGAACCGAAATAATTTTACGATTTCACTAAAGTTAAACATTAACAATAGTTAAAACTACTTTCAACTTTACAAATATTCTAAAACTAATGATCACTTTACACTTATGATTAATTACAATATGTAAGAAAATAGCATTAACACAAAATTTTAACTCGAACTCAGCGTAATGGCGACTTCAATTGATCCTCTCTGCAACTGGGAACTAGAAGAAAAATTATTACTTGATTAAAATATTTATAACAACGAAATAAATAAATTATACTAAATCAATTTACAAAACTAATTATTAATTAAAAACATAATTTTAAATTTCAAATACGAAAACTATCGAAAAGTGTTAATATCTGAAAATCATAATAATTTAACGTAATTAAAGTATGAATAAATAAAAAATATAACGTAAAAAATAAATAAAATTTTGTGTATTTAAATTAACTAAATCAATATTTGAAAAAAATAAAATATTTATACTAATTTAGTATTACCCAAGTTAATAAGGAAGTTATCCAGTCACCCATTTTTCTTGTCGGCATTGTCTCTCGGGGTCCATCGCAGCAGCTTGAATTTAAATATGTAAGTAAATTTAAATGAACAATTATTAAGATAAATTCATTTCATTAAGCATTTAATTATCATAAATTAATTTAATGATGTTCAATGTAAAACTAAATGGCCTTTACGATAACTTCTTGATGTATTCAAATATCTAAAAAAATTTGGACCAGAAGTAGAGATGGGTATTTCCAATATGGCACTAGAAAGCTTATTAATTTTAAAGGATTTCAATCAGTTTTGTACGTCTCTTAATTGTGGTTTCTAACTAAAAATATTAAAATCTAATTTCCATTTCAAAAAAGGTAAAAGATATATAAAGAAATCTATCAAAAATTCCAAAAAATTATTGTAACTAAATTCAGTCACATTTAAAGAGTTTCTTTCTCTGGTTGTGTTAGAAAGAAGATGCCAAAATAAACTTAACAAATCTGCTCTTTGTTCTAGTAAGCTTTTTTTTTTAATTTATTTAAAATAAAAATGTATAGAGAAGTTAATATTCTAAGCACTCAATTAAGGTATGGCATAAATCCAAGTTAGATTAGGAGTTCCTAAAGTATACGTTAATGAAATGGTAATTATTATTAGCTACTAATTTCTTAATTTAGAAGAAGAATATTCAGTTTAAATGAATTCTCATATCTACATATTCATCACTTAAGTTTGCTAAGTGAAAGCATGGAATCAATTCTGACCCAAAACTGAAAATTTCTGCGCTGACTCAAATAATTATGTGTTACACAGTAGCTTAAATAGATAATTCAATTCCTTATTAATTGAACTATATGTTCAAGAAAAACTCAATTGGGGGAAAAAATCTAAATCTAAAAGTAGCTAATTGGCTTACCTGGTTGGTATTTGCATATCCTTAAAAGAACCCAGTACTGATAAGATTTCCTTTTGTACAACTCGAGCACCAGGGTTATAAAGTAAGAATTAAAATGCCCCTTTATTGAGAGAGAGATTTCTTTTAAGAAAATTCATCACAAATTGAGCCATGCACACTAATTAAACTTTAAACACTAATCTTCATTTCAGTTACTAGTGAACAGGCAAGTCTAAAAAACTGCAAAAGCTTACAATTTCTCCAAATGTTTGTCTCTCTACATTCATCACAATTTGCTTAATTGCAATCACAAAATACTTTCTGCTTACAGGTTGTGCTTTAGTGTTAAATCCCAGTGTTTGTGTGAATCCAGAATGTTCTTCAAATTGTAGTGATGCTTCGCAGTCAATCTTACTGAACTCTAAAGGTAAGAAACCTGCTGATTATTTAAATTAAAAGCTAGAGGCAACATTGTTTATATGAAGTAATATATGTTTTCGTTTAAATGTATAATTATTGTTTTGAAACATTAGTAGTTAAAGTTAGAATTAGGTAATGTAACTTTAGAATGGACACTGCAAGGAAAAGTTAACCTAACTGTTTGAAATGTGTATTTCGTAATTATTGTTTAAACTGCCGCATTAACTATTTCACATTTTGTTGATATAAAGAGCCACTATTCATTATGTTTCTCACAATTAAATTGTTATTATTAGACAAACACACTTCTAATTGGTGCATAACTATCGGACATTTTCATAGAACGTGAACAAGAATAAATACCATACGAGGCAAGATGTATCCCCTCCACAGGATGAGATTATAATTCTTTGGAAATATATATTATGATATCAACTAATGTTCTTCTTAGCAAGAGAGTACTCGTACTCTAGTTGCCAGCTTTGAAATTACTTTTCAATAAACACTTGAAAATGAATAATGGATGAGTTAAATGTTTTCTAGGCCTAATCACATATTGTTTATTTAATTTTATGGTTTGAATTGAGCTATTGCTATTTTAAAAAGTCAAACAGCAGAATAATTTTAGGGTTAAACTTTCAATTTATATATTTGTAGACGTTAAGTGGTATTTGAGAGATAAATAACCTTTTTCCAAAGTTTTTAACAGTCTAGAATTGGCTTTAATTTTGGAGCGCATTTAAAAAATACTTTTAAATTAATATTAATCAGTTATTATTAAACAGCAGTTATGGTTTTCGCAATTTCCTGGGTTCTGAAATGTTTACTGCACTTCATCTTGTAGTAGTACATTTAAGAGGCCACTTTCTATGTGCCAAGTTATGTCTTTTGGCACATGATGTCCTCCACCGAGTCTTCACACTCCTCACAGTCGAGTAACTGTAAGAGCATCTGAATTTGGAAACGATTTCAGTGGTCCTTAGGATTTTATGCAAATCTAGCTGCACGATTTTCTTCAGTACCTTTTCTTTCAATTTAATAAAGCCAATGCAGAGTAAAGATAGTAATTTTCCTATATTATTGGGTTTCACAAATAATATTTCTGCTTTTAATTTCAACTTTTAACTCTCAGAAATATGCCCTTATAAATTGAGTGGTTTTCAGCTGTATTTGTAAGATAAGAATTATTCATTGAATTTTGATCTTAGGCAGGACTCTTTACACAATCACTCATCCTTGCAAACTTCTTTCAGTCGGTTCCATTTCTTTTGATCCCAGGTTTCTTACTCTTCTCCATGAAGCTGCCTATCATGTGCTCTTCTAAATCCATGGTTCATCGTTTTCTTTTCACCACTTTGTGGCACCATTCTTTAATCTAGATCGCCCACCTTCCATCATTAATTCTTATCAAATAGCCTGCACAATTCAATTCATGTTTCTCAGCTTCTTCTTCAGTTTTGCTTTTAAAGTATTTAAGATAATTATACTAACATTTACAGAACTCTAATCTTAAATTAATATAACTTTTCTTCGATCACCATTCGACCACCTTTCTGACAGATAAACAAAATTCTTTACCTTCTTTTTCAATCTCTTCACCAGGTCTTCAGTGTTATTGTTACAATTTTAAAACAGTAGATCCTTCCCTTCTGACTAGGCTACCTGTAAAAATTATTTACAGTTGTTTAACTGAACAACAATTATTTCATCTGTAATAATTGTTTCATTTTCTTCACATCCTTACCTATCATCACCGTGAATTTCAATTTATTAAGCTATTCTCCATTTTTCTATACCAATCAAAGTTTAAAACATTGCAAACCCAGCATTAGAGCTTTTGCAGATGCGATGTCACTTTGTCTGAGATGTTTCTTTACTGTTGTATCTTGTGTTAACTCATCTTGTTTTATGATTACCACAACGTTCCTTTAGATATATTCATGAAAATCGGTTTACGCGTTTAGGCGCTACGCAGTTTACAAAAAAAGGTAACAACAACAACAACAACAAGAAGAAGAACAAGAACAATTTTTGAAAATGCCCTTTTTGCTCATTTTCAGCAACTTTTTTCTCGAAATCTATTATATCTGTGTTGTTGCAAAAAAATTACAGTCGCAAAGGAGGGTTTGCCCTATATTTTAAAGAAAATTTGGGAATTTTCTCTTTTATAGAAAAAGAGAAAAAAATTCTCAAAGTTGGGTGTTTTTGAACGTTACAGCTTTTTCGGGCACTTTTTGACGATCAACCTTTATATAACTGTCCTACCGGACAGTTTTAATTCAATTATTTTAAAGTAGCTCTTCACTATTTCTAGTTTTCTTTTTCAAGATGTTCAATCTAGACTTTACGTAAACACCTATCAATAGCTTTTTCAAAGTCTACAAACAGTAAAAATACTAGAAAATTGTAACGTTTGATTGTCTAATTCTTTGTTGAATAGATAATAGAATAGATACAAATCGCGAAAGCCCTCAGGGCCGGAAAAAATGGCTTATTGGACATCTCAGTACTACAAACTTAATTTTAATCTAACAAAGTTGGCTAGGTCTAGGATTTTAGGATTATAGCGCCTCCCAAAATTCTGTACTTTAAACATTGAAAATTATACTTCATAAATCTAAGACTATCATGACTAAGAGATGTTTTATAAATGCATAGTAATTAGTGAGTTTATCTATAATTATAAATACAAGAATGCCGATTGTGTATGAGTTGGTTGGAGGCGGAGTTGAGATGTAGATATGCCACCCCCACTATGATCTCTATTATCAACACAACAATAGACCCTATCTTTGTTTCCTTTTGTTACACCCACTATTATAAATATATATAAGTATTTACTTATATATTATGAAGATGTTTTAGGTTTGCTTCTTTTTCTTTGTCCATTACATCTAAAAACAATTATTGTTCTCAATTAATATATTGTTATGTTATCGGCAATGGAATTTTTTGCTGGTGAATCGCTGATGCCAATCTATCTCTTTTGGTTAGTTCCCCATTCTGATACCGTTTCAGATTGTACTTTGTATTCGCAGGAGTGTTCAAAGAAGTGCGTACTGCACATCATTTCTGTGTTTCTACATGGAATTTTGTTGGTTAATTTTTAAGACGAGGAATTATAGAAAATAGTTTTGCCATTATTCTCGGCCTTACTGGGTCTATCGAGTCCTATGAAGTCCTGTAGTAATCGGGCATTTCCTCTCCTTGTGGAAGTTGGAACAGCAGAGCATATTGATATTGCACCAAGGCAGAAAAAAAATGTGTTCCTTTGGGCACTCCAGCCATCACTCACAATCTACCCAAAAGACCAGCATTTCTTCATATTGGGGAACAAATAGTAGTCCGAGGGAGCCAAGTCTGGAGAATAGGGGGGATGTGAAACGAGTTGGAACCCTATTTCCATTAATTTTGCGACCACAACTGCTGAGGTGTGAGCTGGTGCGTTGTCGTGATGGAAAAGGACTTTTTTGTGGGCCAATCGTGGGCGTTTTTCTTGCAGCTCGAATAACGATGAATAATATGCACCTGTAATAGTTTTACCCTTTTCCAGATAATCGATGAGGATTATTCCTTGCGAATCCCAAAAGACAGTCGCCATATTCTTTCCGGCCGAAGGAACGGTGTTCGCCTTTTTTGGCGCAGATTCTCCCTTGGTAACCCATTGTTTAGATTGTTCTTTGGTCTCAGGAGTGTAGTGATGTATCCATGTTTCATCCACAGTGACGAAACGACGCTTAAAGTCCTGCGGATTCTTCTGGAACAGCTGCAAACCGTCCTTGCAACACTTCACACGATTTCGTTTTTGGTCAAGAGTGAGCAATCGCGGCACCCATCTTGCGGATAGCTTTGTCATGTCCAAATGTTGATGCAAAATATTATGTACCCGTTCATTCGAGATGCCCACAGCACTAGCAATCTCACGCACCTTCACTCTTCTGTCATCCATCACCATATCATGGATTTTATCAATGATTTCTGGAGTAGTAACCTCAACAGGGCGTCCAGAACGTTCAGCGTCACTTGTGCCCATATGGCCACTCCGAAAATTTTGAAACCACTTATAAACTGTTCTAATCGAAGGTGCAGAGTCACCATAATGTTTATCAAGTTTCTCTTTAGTCTCCTGAGGCGTTTTGCCTTTCATAAAGTAGTGTTTAATCAACACACGAAATTCTTTTTCGTCCATTTTTTGAAAATCACTCGACTTCCTCGATTCAAACGAATGCCAAACACAAAGAAATAGACCGATCTGGCTGAAACTTGGTGTATGTTCTTCCAAGAGATGCTACTAACTAAACATAACCTCGATACGCGCCAGTAGTGCTATCTCTCTGACTTTGCACGGACTTTTCAAACTACCCTCGTAGATAGCTGAAGTGTTCAAGTGTAGCTATAGATTTTTAAAATCGTTGTGAGATTTAGATTGCAGCCACTCTCTAGACAGCTCTAATTAAAAAAATTTAAACCCAATTCAAGTTTCATTACCGACTCTATAAATTACACGGGAAGAACGTTGGTAAAAAACAAACCTGGTCGTTATTATCTTTAAATATTTTCTAAACTTTAATGATTTAATAATAAAATGACAGAAAATCATCCCATAATTTAGTTATTAATTTAATAAGGCCATCTTTCTTCAATTCAATTGACTACTTCGAAGAATGCAATCTATTTCTTTATTTTTTCTAAAATTATGTATTTATTTTTATTTTTTAATAGTCAATAATTCATTTTTTATTTGATTAAAAAACCTAAACAGTTTGTTTCATCTTATTTATTAGGATATTTTGTATTTAAATTTACATAATCATCCTAACTGTAAGTTATTTGGTAACATATTTAATGGATACACTTTAATTATGATGTACTTTAAAAATGATACGTTTTTTTTAAAAAAAATTAGTTCGAAACGGTTATGAGAACTTAAATTTTATGAAATATAACTGTAAATAATAATTTTATTCAATTTTCTGCAAGGATGCTGGAGAGCATCTGGACTCGTAGTAATTTTATTTATTTATTTTTTAATTAGGGGTGTCAACATCTGAGACCATTGGTGTCCGGTGCCTTCCGAGTGCACTTCTTTCTCTAGGAGAGTGCAGTGAACTGTAGAGCATGGATTCCTTATATTTTCTTATTGACTGAACCCATTTTTTTGAAAATTAACTGAATCTTAGGCCACTCCCACTGAGGAGGAAATAATTATTTTGAATAAAGTAAATTTATGCTAATAAGTTTTGAATGGCAATAAAAGAAATATATTCATATGACCCAACAGTACGAATGAAGTGAGATTCAACAAAATTGATTAATTTTCAATAAAATTAAGATATTAATTATTTTTCTGTTTCCGGCTCTCATAAAATCGAGAATCCCCTTTATTTTAATATGTCTATAAATTTTCTGAGCCTGATCTGTAGCGCTTCTCGGTCATCTGACGCTCTGAAGTACATGGCTGGAGAGTCTGTGTAAATGTTAATTCTCCTACCACGGATATTTCGTTTTAAGATTTCCTTAAGCACTCCCCGCTTGGAAAAACTGTCCAATAGTTTTCTAGGCCACTGTTGAAATATAAACTGCCGGCCGGCCTACAGCTATAGATATTAGCTCCAATGTCTTTCAACGATTTTGACACCGCCATATATTAGAAAGTGGATAACTTATTCGATATTTTGAATCGGAAGAATTTTTTGGCAAAACAAAAACTGCATTTCATAAAAAATTATTGAATTAAAATAATTAATTGGAATTTCTATATTTTCAAATTTTGTTCAAGTCATTTTACTCCATCTTGCACTTGCTTGGAAGTTCGCAGGTGCCAATAAATAAATGGATGATTAAAAATAATAATAATAATAAGATAGCTAGGGAAGGGATTAGTTATGCTGGACTCCTACGCGGAGGTCCCGGGTTCGAATCCAGCTGCTGACCCTTAGATTTTCTCTTCCTAGGAGCTTCTTACAGCTCACTGCCCGGTGATGGATAGTGTTGTCTGTAACGAGAGAACACTGTCCGGAGGCCGGCAGTGCACAGGAAAAAGCTCCGGACGCCAATAGCCTTAGATGTTGACGCGCCTTAAATCATTAAAATAAATAAAATAAAATAACCTTAAAATTATTCCAAAAATATGAAAACAGCATTTTAACGATTTTTAAAGGCGACAGAGCGATGAGTCATTCTGTTTAGACAGACAAAAGACCGACATTTTTTGGGGGGAGATTAATTTTTAGATTCTCAGTAATAAGTGATGACAATTCAGCTAATCCATGGGATAAAGCAGCCTATTGTTTGTCGCTACAATAGGAAACGAGTCATCTGTGAAATCCTAAATAGAAAAGTGATTGACAAAAATAACTCGTGACAGAAAATGGCTCCATGTATTTACATAAATGTAAATGTACATTAGAAAAAAAAAAAAAATTGTATTCAAAAATATTGCAACAAGATGACCCCACTCACATGACTTGGATTTAGGGAAACCCCAAAAGACAAAAACAAAAAAAAAAGTCATGGCACGGTCCTTATTCCAGATTCTCGCAGTTCCAACTTAAAATTAAAATTGTGTAGTACGAGGGTCGTTTGAAAAGTCCGTGCAAAGTCAGAGAGATAGCACCACTGGCGCGTATCGAGGTTATGTTTAGTTAGTAGCATCTCTTGGAAGAAAACACACCAAGTTTCAGCCAGATCGGTCTATTTCTTTGTGTTTGGCATTCGTTTGAATCGAGGAAGTCAAGTGATTTTCAAAAAATGGACGAAAAAGAATTTCGTGTGTTGATTAAACACTACTTTATGAAAGGCAAAATGCCTCAGGAGACTAAAGAGAAGCTTGATAAACATTATGGTGACTCTGTACCTTCGATTAGAACAGTTTATAAGTGGTTTCAAAATTTTCGGAGTGGCCATATGGGCACAAGTGACGCTGAACGTTCTGGACGCCCTGTTGAGGTTACTACTCCAGAAATCATTGATAAAATCCATGATATGGTGATGGATGACAGAAGAGTGAAGGTGCGTGAGATTGCTAGTGCTGTGGGCATCTCGAATGAACGGGTACATAATATTTTGCATCAACATTTGGACATGACAAAGCTATCCGCAAGATGGGTGCCGCGATTGCTCACGCTTGACCAAAAACGAAATCGTGTGAAGTGTTGCAAGGACGGTTTGCAGCTGTTCCAGAAGAATCCGCAGGACTTTAAGCGTCGTTTCGTCACTGTGGATGAAACATGGATACATCACTACACTCCTGAGACCAAAGAACAATCTAAACAATGGGTTACCAAGGGGGAATCTGCGCCAAAAAAGGCGAAGACCGTTCCTTCGGCCGGAAAGATTATGGCGACTGTCTTTTGGGATTCGCAAGGAATAATCCTCATCGACTATCTGGAAAAGGGTAAAACTATTCATCGTTATTGGACCGTTTGAAAACCGAGCTGCAAGAAAAACGCCCACGATTGGCCCACAAAAAAGTCCTTTTCCATCACTTCAACGCACCAGCTCACACCTCAGCAGTTGTGGTCGCAAAATTAATGGAAATAGGGTTCCAACTCGTTTCACATCCCCCCTATTCTCCAGACTTGGCTCCCTCGGACTACTATTTGTTCCCCAATATGAAGAAATGGCTGGCGGGAAAAAGATTTTATTCAAACGAGGAGGTGATTGCAGAAACGAATGGCTATTTTTCAAACTTGGACAAATCCTATTATTCGGAACGGATCAACAAACTAGAGCAGCGTTGGACGAAGTGTATAAGCCTAAAAGGAGACTATGTTGAAAAATAAAAAAGGTTTACCCCAAAAAATTAAGTAGTTTTTATTTTTGCACGGACTTTTCAAACGACCCTCGTAACATTAAGTGAAAACATTCAAAATTCAAAAAATCAAAATCCAATTTAAGTAAATGTACCACCTAATATTTACGTAACTGGACTTAAAGCCCACCTGGGAAAAAACAAAATCCAAATTGACTAAATAATCATCAGATTTAATTTAAATGTTTAGCTTTTTTTTTTTTTAATTTTAAATGAAATTTTAATCAAATCTTAGCTAACATTAAATACTTAATAAAAAGAAGAGTAGCAATAAATTGCTAATATCCTGTCTAAACATGCCCACATCAGTTAATAAAGTGATTAAATTTAACGGCCCCATCAATTTTGCGTATACAACACTATCTAGCGGCTTCTACCGGTTTTTTTTAATTTCTTCTTTTTATTTTTTAACATTTTTAAGATTTATTCATCGATTTACTGATGATTATAATTGTAATTTAAAAGTTAGAGCTGAATTAATTAATAATTCGCACTAAACTAATCTAATTTAAAATAATGGAATCATTAATAATTACAGAACTAACAAAAGCATATTTATGTAAATGGTAGTGTTTTCTTTACTTTTACCTTTCATCTTTACCTTTCTGGGCATTGAGTTTTAAGGATCTTTTCTGATAGTTAGGCAGTTTTAAAAGCATCAGTTAAACCCTGTTGGGATCCTAAACCGGCAGGAGAATGCTCAAGATGCCTTGTATCATCTGGTCCAGAGAAGGATGATGGTTGTTTAACCTCTTTCCGCGAACCCTGGACATTTAGGAATTGAGGATAACGAAAAAAAAGCTGATAAATTTTTCGTGGGTGAGACCTAGCAAATCATTCCATGGATCTAGGGCCTGTTCTGGCTACCTTGAAACGGATTTACCGGAAATCGGGGTTTTTCCCCAGGAAGTGGAGGCTGCAAGGAATTGAAGAGGTTGGAATATAAGAGGCTGTTGACAGGCTAAGTGTTTCTAGAAGGTATTAGAGCGAGTGTTGGTCTAGTGCCCAAGAACGTTGTTTTGTGAGTGGGAGATCCCCAGTTCGAATCCCGCTTATAGCTACTTTTTATTTGTTAGAAAAAAATGTTTATAATAACGAATGTGCTTCTGCTCCGCCCGTCTAAAATATCTAATTGGTAGTAGGACGTTAAGTCCCGCCTGAAGAAATTGGCGATTACTCTACTGCTTTACTTTTATAGAAGAAATTAGTGCAGACAGTTTCAGTGTACTTGATGGATCTGGGAAAGAAGCATAATCGAGTACTAGTGGTGATGAATACTGGAAGCCTACGATGAATGGTATGCTTCTATAACTAAGGCCACATTACTATCGGATGGAAGGCGCAACTTGGTGCAGAGGATAAAGTACGAGGGTATCGCTATATGGCACGCGTGTCCTCGTTTCCTGTTTTAAGATATTTGATACAGGTCTTTTAAAGTGAATCGGTCAGTGATATTACTCGTAGACTGGCCGTGAAGGGTCACCTTTTTTTTCTGCCTTTGAAGGGCCATTACCGCAAAGAAGCTCCTAGGAAGAGAAACTCTAAGAGCCACACCAGCTGGAATCGATCTCCAGTAGGGAATCAATTACACTAATCACTGAGCTAATCTCTACCGCTTTATTTATAATACATTGTAATATTTTATACATGCATGGGTTTTTTTCATTTATTTCTTAACATTCCTTATTTCTTTAAGGCCTAAGGTGTCATCTAAATTCTCAGCATCTTTGTGCTTAAAAAAAAGATGTTTCTTATAAAAGTTGAGCGATCCCTTTGCAAGTGTCTCGATCCTCTTCTGAAGGAGCGCTCCCTGCAGTTTGAAATAATGAATAATGTCAGTTTCGAAACCCGAACTGCAATACTTTTTGGCCAAAATCTTATGAATGCTATTTCTCAATATTTTCTTAAAGAATTTCCAACTTCATACTGGAAAAATGCGTTTTTCTAACAAAATAAAATAAAAACTCCTAATTATCAGTTAGTTTACAAATGATAATATAAAGATTAAAGCATGGCCGAATGAAACAGGAGAGCCAACCACCACACATTATGAGCAGAGTGAGTAATGGCGAGTTGTCGGAGATAAAGCCATTTCCTGTTCGAGTTGAGAACGTCATAGTGGGCCTTCTTCCTTTAACTTTACTTTTATCCAAATTGCCGCCTAGATAATTTACTCTTTTCTTAATGCATACCACCGGCTCTTTCTTCATATCTTCTTCCACAGTTCATCCTTTTTCTCCTTTATGTCCTTGCCTGGTTTTGTTAATCATTTATTTTTTTCTTTCCACTTCTTTCTTTAAATCGGCTCCTACTAAATGAGGCACCTATCTCCTGGATTAGTACACTTTACTTTCCCATACTCTAGATGAATGCATTAAGATATCTTGTGTTGTTTCTTATTATCGCCAGCCCTTGGTCTATGTCTTATTATCATGGCCCATGATTTCTTGTCTTTAGTATTCTCAGACAGTTTTTTTTTTAAGTATAAGTATATTTTAAGTACATTTAAGTTGTAATTATTTTTTTTTTTCAAGTTTCAGTGCAGGCCGTGCACTGTAAAAAAGCTCCCGGGCGTCAATAACCTCAGATGTTGACACGCCTTAACCAGTTAAGCGCGGAATTTAATTAAAAAAAAAAAAAAAACCCACAGTGTGCGGAATTAAAATCACGACAATGACGAGTATACACGTCGAACTCAGGGCAAAACAACCAAAAGTTTACGTCATAGTAGTCAGTGCAAGCACTTTTTCTGCAATTTCTGGGGCTTAAGATTACAGAGCATTCTGTGCTCTTTCAAAATCTTGCACCGCTTCACATATGCATTGCTCCAGTTAACTAGGGACGCAAGAGCTTTTACAAGGAAGAAAAGAGCTTTGAATTCTGTGCAAAATGAAATCATGCTCGTACTGAGGTCTGAACCTCTAAGATAAAAACGGCATTGCACAAGGGTTGAGAGCTTCTATTTGTGTGCGTAATTCCCAATCTCTAATGCGGAGACCAAACATGTACCAACCACTTATCATTTGGCTGGCTCCCACCGCAGTTCTATTGGTAAGATAAAGGGAAACATCCCACCAAATAATATTCTTATTGTATTTTATTAAAATTTCGAGTTTTTATAGTTAATGGCAATTTCATATTTTTCACAACGAGTGTACACGTCGAACGCATCGTCACAGAGATTTGATTTGATTAAAATAAATAATTAAAAAATAATAATAAATTTTAAAAAGTATTAATGCAAATTTAATTCAGTAAAATTATTTAAATGTGATATCGGTTGTTATAAGATTTCCATAAGTACCATGGATTTTCATTTAATAATCCTTCTGTAAGGATTCATGGATAACATTTTGATCTCAGGCGAATGTTAAAGTCCTCGGAAGGCCCCAGTAGCGAGCGAAATAAGTTCAGACGGAAATGGAGCAGCGAAATTAGAAACAAATTTAAATAAAACACAAGGTTTTTTCTAAGTGGCTGAAATTATGAACTGAACTACGAATGAAATGTTGGGTACTAGCTGATTTGTGAACATTTTTTTTCGTTTAATCAACCCATACACTTAACTTCTTGAACTGAATGTTGCTGTTAAGGAGATCTTTACAGCATGATGTTTTGAGTAGGCCTAGTTATAAAAATTTAACTCATTTAACTCAGAAGTTTTCAATCACGTCTATTTAAACATAAAAAACATTAAAAAAAATTCATATCTTAGACATTTATGCTTCTAATTATACCTTTGAGGTTTTCTAACGCGGCAGCATCTATGGGCACGCACAGACCTCAATTTTATGGGCCAATCAAGGATGTCACGTCCTGTTAACTTCTTCCTGTCGTAAATATGTTTATTATACAGTCTCTCCCTATTAGTTCATCCTTATTTAATGTTATTTCAATGCTGTACAGCCACTCAGTGATTGCATTTATTTAAATTACCAACTATGTATTGAAAATTTAGATGTTTAATTTTTATTTTTAAAAAGAAGTCAGCTAAATAAGAGCTTCTAACTTAGAATTGAGTTCTGTTGAGTATAGAGAGATTTCATATCTGTTGCTTTGATGTCCTTTATCTTTTTCAAAGACTTGCCCCTCCCCCCTGCACTCTTAGTAGATTTTTTTTTTTGAAAATTCATTTATTGAAAAATTTCCAGCTGCAAAATAGCATCTAGTAAATATGATGAAGGGAAAAGATGTGCTTAAGAGTGGAGCAGTTGTCCAGTGGTAACTCTCCGAGATATTGTCAAGCAGTGAGGATATGCAGGCGATAGATAGTGAATGTGATAAGGAATGGTGAAGAACTTGAGTTGAGCGAGATGAGAGTAATAAGCAAGGTAATAGAGCTGAACGAGAATAGTGACTGAATGAGAAGGAAGAGGGATATTTACATATTTACAAAAGAAAAATTATAAATCAATTTTACTCCATCAGTAGATCTCTTGGCCAACGGCGTCTCAGTCTTCTGTTGGGATTCCCAGGAATAGAGTAAGAAGAAAGTTCTTGGATTAACTGATTGTAGTGGAGACAGAGAGAGTTATGTTGTACCGAGATGTGATGAGGTCGCGTACAAAAGGAGAGTACAAAGGAAAAAATTCTGGAGAGCGACTCTTGAGTAAAACTTACAGGCCTTGGTTTTTCCTCCCCGAGAAGTAACATCTTTAGCAAGACAAGCCGCTCACACTGACACAACACCGTGCAGTGCCGTTTCCTCCTCTTCCTGACAGAACCTACAAAGGCTATCGTCTGCCAGGCCCATGCGATGCATGTGTCTGCAGTGGCCGGTTAATAGGCCTAAAAATCTGCTCCTCAGGATTCTTATTCAAGAAAAATAAGTATTGCCAGTATTGAAAAATTAAGGAGAAAATGTCCCTTCATCCATCTTACTTTTTTATCTATCCTTACTAAGACACCCTTTCGAGATAAGTTTCGAGCGCTTACATTCTTTATTTTCTTTTTTTTGTAATTTTGGTAAATTTATCGTCCTTGAAAGAGACCATTTGCTGGAGGAAAATGTGGTGACAGTCTCATCGTGCCCCTTTACATTGGTGCTTCGTTCTTTTATCGAGTCTTTAGAGCCATATCTTTCTAAGCGTTATTACTCGTATATTTAAAATTGTCCTGCTTCGCTATCTATCAAAGACTTACTTAAAATTTAATTTTTTGTTTACCCAATTATTATAAGCCTTGTAATTATTATTTATTAATTATTTATTTTTATTACAGGTAAGCCTTCTAATTCAGTCTTCAGAAATCACCTAGTTGTAAGTACGACTTTTAAATGTTAAAACGCTGGGGAAGTATTTAACTAATTTTGGTTAAAGTTGGGGGAAAAAAATTAAAAATCCCTGCTGAATGAAGATTTTCTGAAGTAAGATTTGTGCATTTAGGTGACGCATTCGTCTACCTTGAAGGCCGATGCTTTAACACCAAAATCACTGTAGGTCAATAGATTTATTGCTCTTCTTAGGATGCTTTTTTTAAAAAAAGAGAATTTAGGCGTGTGTGAAGTGTAAAGAATAAAAAGTTTGAGCATTTTAGGCTGGGTGTGGGTGTAAGATGATGAGCTGAAGTTTGTTTGAACCCAAATAATGGCACCAACGAACTTTCTCTGTCAGTATTGGGTTAAAATATGGGAACTAAGAAGAATTACTTGACGTAAGAGCATTGGTTAAAGTAAAGAACTGGCCATGAATGAAGAGTATGATTGTCGAAGAGTTTAAGTTTATCTTCAATGAATTAAGCTTCTAATTTTGTGAACGAAGTTCTTTGCTTAACAACGCTTTAATGAAAGTATCTATTATGGTTTTTTTTTCCACTATTAGAGCTTATTTTATTGTTTTTTTGAAAATAAATTTATTAGTTAAGTTACACCAGCGCCTAGATACGCTATAAGTAACAATGACAATAACTGACATAACTATGCACACCCACTAACTGGGGGGAGAAGTTACCCTGTGATAACACTCCCTAAGTCGTCTCCGAAGATTAGCTACTCTCTTCAGAAGAGAGAAAATCGCGAGGCCATTGGCGTTTTAATCGTCTGGGAGGGATGATCTGGAAGGTGATGAGATGATATAATGGCGGTCAAGAGGATTGAAATGAGACTGACAAGTTCTATAGAGAGTTCGAGGCAATCTGACCTACAAACGGAATTTCCAGGTCTGTGTGGATGGTTAGATTTGAAACGTAAAATGGAGCATCAGTGATTCTGCGAAGAATTTTTGGCTGAAGCGATTGAATTCTGTGAAGATTGAAGCGTTTCGTTGAACCCCACAGTTCAATACCAGTACATCCAGGCGGGTTTTAGTACAGAATTGTATATCAATCGTTTGTTATTAAGTGAAAGATTTGAACTTTGGTCTAGTTAACTAACGCCTGTTAACTTCAGTTCGTTTAAGTCGTGTGTGCGGGTTCCAAGTCAGTCTTTTGTCTAAATACAGCCCAAGATAGCGGACAACATTGGCAGGAGGAATTGGAATTGAGAGCTTATTAATATCATTTATTTACTATTATTAATATTTATTAGTAGTAAAATAATATTTATTAATTGAGAGGTAACTACAGGAAAATACAGATTAAATTTTACTTTACTGTCCGTTATACTCTCTTCAGAAGAGAGAAAATCGCGAGGCCATTGGCGTTTTAATCGTCTGGGAGGGATGATCTGGATCTGATGATGAGATGATATAATGGCGGTCAAGAGGATTGAAATGAGACTGACAAGTTCTATAGAGAGCTCGAGGCAATCTGACCTACAAACGGAATTTCCAGGTCTGTGCGGATGGTTAGATTTGAAGCGTAAAATGGAGCCGTTAACGATAGTGCGGAGAATTTTAGACTGAAGAGATTGAATTCGTACTTTACATACTGAGTATTTACTTGTATTACTGAGTATTGTACTTTACTATCATCAATGTGTAATCCGGTGACTGCATGTTCCTAATCAAGGAATCATAATTTAGTGCATATCCTGACATAGATACAGAATCTTCAGCATCCTAATCGCACAGTCAGCACAGTGATCAACCGACAATCGTATCTCGATCAACTTTTTGGTCATACCTACTTTAAAACATGAAGAAAGAAAAAAAATCGATAAAAATAAAATAAATAAATTGGGTCGGTTGAAGGTCTAGTGGTCAAGAGCGTGGCTTTGTAAGTGGGGGATCCCCTAGTTCGAATCTCGCGTATGACTACATTTTATTTGTTAGAAAAAAAAAAATGGTTATAGTAAAGTTAGAGCTTCCATTAGAGCAACCGTCCACGACACCTAATTGGTAGGAGGACGTTAAGGCCCGCCTGAAAAAATGGGCTATTACTTCGCTTACATAAATAAATAAAAATAAAAATAAATAAATATTTTAAAATGTTAAAAAATATTGATAAAGAACACAGCAAAATATATACAATAAGAAGTAGCGGACTTCCAAGCAATCAACCATATGCTTCTTCTTTGTAGATATATACTTAAAATAAGAAGAATTTTATAACTTCACTTTAATACTAAAAGTATTAAATAGTATATAAAATAAATATTTGGCACTCTTTATTTTTTATTAACACACAAGTTGGAATAACAAAATTCTAAACACTCAAAAATATACGAGCTGGTTTAATTAGGTTGAACGAAGCACCAAGAAAAAAAAAAAAAATTATTATTATTATTATTTTAGTAGCTTTTAGAACACTTTATTATCGGCAGAGTTGTCCTTCTTCCAGTCTACCCTGTCCTGGTGCTATAAACAGCGTACAGTTTACCCAGCCGGAGCTATAGAGTGTTCGGATAGGAGAGGTGATAAGGCAGCGAGCAGCAGGCTGGAATTGGAGTTGGGTTTTTTATTTTATTTTTTAATTTATTGTCTACCTGAAGATGTTGGGTTGGTGGGGAGGTGCTTATAAAATGAACAGGTTGTGGTTTGGAAAAGAAGACTTCTCTACCCAATTAGTCTACGCTCTTACAAGGGTACATAAATTCTCAGTTTAAGAACCACTTTTGTGAAGAAGGAAACGATTTGAGACACCAAGTTTAGGAAACAATTTCTTTGGGGACACACGTACACAGAAAACTGTTGAAGGAATAGGTAGATAAAAGGAGGAAAGAGATATAAGGAGGAGAAGGAGGAATGATCTTGTAATCAGGTGGCCTCCGTTGTCTAGAAGTGGTAGGTGACTATGCTTATTGGACGACATTCCAGAGCACCTGTACGAAAAACTTTATTGAAATGAGCTGGAGGAGTGTTTGTTACAGCAACACTGAAAGGTGACGGCCTATTCACGACGCCTGTGTCCTGGCGACACTAACCGCCTTTAAAAGAACAACTTCTCCTCAGAAATCTACTTTGCTTTTTAGTCACTTCATTCGTTTTTCTACCTTCTTGTTTTAAGAGTGGGGGGGGGGAGGGAACTACAAAATACCTGACTAATAATCTCGCTTTCTTATCGCAAGAAGTTAGTGTATGGCAATTAGCCTCTCGAAACCTCTTGTTACCCCGAAGAGGTAGTGCCTTCTTCTTGGGCGCTTTCAAAACTTACACTTCAGGACATTTGGTTTATTATAGAAAAAGACTGAGGTAAAACAGAATAGTCTTTCTCCCACCATTCTCCACGTGCAGGAACTTACAGGAACACACCTCAAAATGCTCAAAACGAATCGGCCTAAAGGAAATGCCACTTTACAATAGTAAAAGTAAAAAAAAAAGTAAAGTAATTGCCTATTTTATCAGGCGGGCTGTACGTCCAACTACCAAATTAGGTGTCGTGGACGGAGGCGACTAGCAAAGACACTTTACTGTAAATTTTCGTTGATTAACCATTAAATAAAATCCAAGGCCTAAGACCGGGAATCGAACCCAGTACCACAATACACATTTGCTTTACAGGACTCGCCTCTTAGCCGCTCGGCTACCGCGGTGCCTACTTTACAATAGTAATTTTAATTAATTTTTTCCAAAAACCGTTTCCACGATTTTTTTTTTGTTAAACGTTTGTACGCACTTCATTCTGTAACTTCTATTTCATACACTTTCAAGTCCCTAGGCCTTCACCACCTCCACCAAAAGGGTCTGCTGCGCAAAGAAATAAAGGCTTCCTCTGGCCATGCGGTGCATGTGTTAGGATGTTAGGCTAGACTAACCAGTTTGTTATGAAGAAATTGACTTCACTTATGTTTTTATCTCTCATTACACATAAAAGCTGAAATCTCAACACCAGACTGCATTGATCTTCCTTCCTGATCAAGACTGAAGACATTCCGAAGAGACAATAAACGACGGATAATGGAAACTATCTTAACTATTGAAAACTATATTTCAAAAACATTTGACAGGTATGAAATACTTCCTGAACTGCAGTAGGTAGTGCAATGGAGTCATAAACTTCAAGCCTACTGACTATAAAACACAGCTGACGATATAAAATACTGAACACAAAAAAATAATAATAATAATATAAATTTAGAAAATAAAGCAAAACATTGAATCTTAGACTTTTATTGCTGTAATAAATGTAGATATTAAACTGGCCGCGCTAAAAAATTTGGCATGTTCTTTAGCTTTACGATTTGTAAAGAATTTATGTTCGGGAAATAAAGGCATGGGAAGTCTATTTGATCGCTTAAACTGAGGTAGATCTCATTCTTAAAATCATTTATTTACGTTTCATTAATCTGCACCATTGAACCGCAAAGCGAAAATGTATTAAATAATTTTAGGATATTTTTCCCCATTTTCAGCGGAAAAGTTTTTTTTTAATTCAAAAAAAAGAGAAATCACCGGAAGCTGCAGATCGATCAGAGCACTTAATCCGAATCTTAGATTGAATTTTATGATTTCTTTAGAACTATTAAAACTCAATTTTTATTTATTTTATTTTTATTTTTTAAAGACAAGCTACATCTTGAGGTCATTTTTATGCTTATTGCACAATTTATGCACGCATAGACAAACAACTTCACTGGCAAAAAAATAATTTTAGGACAATCAGCGAATAAGCGGTTGCCTAGACTATTAAAGACGTTTATCATTTGTTAAAGTAACCAAATTGCAGGCCAAGTTATGCACTTTCCTTACAAATATCAGTTGTTAAGGTACTTGGAACCCGTGAGGTTTCCATTTGGGTTCCTAGGCGCTATCTAAAAATACCTATCTTTCCACTGACACCTAGTAGTAGAACCTACGATATCTGTCTGATAGGTCTAAACATCTCTAGATTTTTCTGATTTCCCTAGTTCGGCTTATAATAATGGTTATTGTACGAGGGGGTACCCAAAAAAAACCGGAATTATTTTTTAAAAGCTATTTATTTACAAATTTTTTACAGAACAACCTTATCCCCTTCAAAATACTCTCCATTACAACTAATACATTTGTCCCACCGGTGCTTCGAAACATTTTTGGTAGTCATCTTTAGAAATGGCTGACAGCTCCTTCTTCGTTTTTTTCTTGACCTCTTCAATGTTGTCAAATCGGTGACCTTTCATGCCCTTTTTCATGCGTGGAAATAAGAAAAAGTCGCACGGAGCCAGGTCAGGCGAGTAAGGTGCGTGGGGCAGCGGAACCATGCCATTTTTAGCCAAAAACTGTGTAACAGAGATGGCTGTGTGTGCAGGTGCATTGTCGTGGTGGAAGAACCAGTCTCCTGTTTGCCACAAATCGGGTCTTTTTTGGCGAACACTATTGCGCAATCTTTTCAAAACTTCCAAATACAAGGTTTGATTGACGGTCTGACCTGGGGGGACAAACTCTGAATGGACTACGCCTTTGGCATCAAAAAAGCAAATCAGCATTGTTTTTATGTTTGACTTGACTTGACGACATTTTTTTGGTCGGGGTGAAGATGACGTCTTCCATTGGCTCGACTGTTGCTTTGTTTCTGTGTCATAACCATAGCACCATGACTCATCACCAGTAATAATGACCTTTGACAGAAAGTCTGGATCAGTTTCAAGCTGTTGTTTCAAAGCACGACATGTTTCAACTCGATGTTCTTTTTGATTGTCAGTCAGAACTCGAGGAACAAACTTGGCAGCAACCCTTTTCATCCCCAAATCTTCCGTTAAAATTCGCTGAACCGAGCTCCAAGATAACCCACTACTCTCTGACAGTTGATCAATTGTCTGTCGAATTGTCAACCAGCTCTCGAATTTTTTCAACATTTTCGTCGATTCGGGCAGTTGATGGACGTCCAGAACGAGGTTTGTCATCAATCGACATGTCGCCATTTTCAAACCGAGTAAACCACTCGTATACTTGAGTTTTTCCCATAGCGTCATCTTTGTAAGCTGTTTTCAACATTAAAACACTTTCAGCAGCATTTTTGCCGAGTAGAAAACAAAATTTCAGAGCTGCACGTTGTTCACTAAAACTTGCCATCATAAAAAACGAAAAAAGAACAAAACAGCGCTGGTAAAAACAATCACTGCAGATGAACAGAACAAGCCAGGCAGACAACACAGGCAGGACTGAACTGGCAAGGAATTGCGCTACACACGTCTAGCGGCAGAAATGCGTACTACATAAGCTCCATGCGCGGCAACGCAATTCCGGTTATTTTTGGGTACCCCCTCGTAATTATTCCATGTCTATCCTTATATAATTATTATTTTATATCTCATTGACAATTATTTTGGGGGTATTCAGAATGTTTAGGTGACTATTTGGTGGTTCAAGAGATGGGCTATAAAACTTAATGAAACTAAGTCGCAAAACCTTCACCTTCACTCTTCGTCGCATTACTCTTCCTCCAGTCTTCGATAACCTAACACCTCTACCAATAGTGAACGTTGCCCACTACCTTGGGCTTTACATAGACCGAATATTTTATTGGAACCCCCACACTAGACTTAAAAGGACAGAACTAAACAGACGCTATCGACTACTTAAAAGACTCTTAGACTCTTTCTGGACAACAAAAGACTGATTTATAGCTCTACTTTCAAACCCATTTGGTCGTAAGGAATAGAGCTGTGGGGTTGAACCAAATGCTCCAATCTCCAAAGGATTCAATCTCTTCAATCTAAAACAGTTTCAACGCTCCATTTTATGTGTCCAACCTGACTATACACATTGACCTTAACATTCCTTTTGTCACACAAGTTGCTAAAACAAGATACAGAAAACTCCACTTCAACCTGCAATCTCATATAAATCCTCTAGCTAAAAATCTTACTCCAAGAACTCTTCCTGATTACCCGGACAAGACGTCTTAAGTGACAGTGTGGCCTCGTGATCTCCTCTCAAGTGAAGAAAGTGCCAAACTATATAATGTTTTGGAGTGTTACCACTGGGTTCATTTTTACTTATAGCACTAACGCGCTGATTGTTGCGCGAATAAACGCAAAAAAACAGTCTTTATATGTATAATAGCTAGCCTCCAGTAATTCTAATAGAACAGCCAGAGCTCCTAGTTATTCTATTAGTAGAACTAGCCTCTAGTAAATCAACCATTCACCAAAGGAATTAGCGACATTTACATCAAAAAAAAAAAATGCAGTTCTACTTTCCATTCTTATTATCCAACAAATTGTCATATAAATAATTATTTATTCTACTTGGTCTTATGTTCTTTTCAAAATAACATAGTTTATATATTTATTTATTTTTATTATTCTTAAAGTACAAAGTTTATAAAGCGAATCTATTTTGACTTGTTTATAGATGACTTAAACAGGTTTTACTTCTTTAAAGTACTAATAGTATAAACATAAAGCGACTTAAACTGGCCAACTTAGAGCAAAAAGCAATCACCGACAGACCCGGCGTATAGAATGTAAGTTTCATATCTTAGTTGGCCAATTAATGCTTGCACTAGTAATAATATTTGCTGACAATTTATTAAATACATGTTTGTAGTAACACTTGTACTGCTTTGCTTAGTGCCTGTACACCGTGTTCACTTGTAAAAGGTAATAACGCTTTTTAGATAAAAAGATTTTTATATCCCCTCGTGTGATGGTAATAAAATTTACGATGATAATTTGTTCCAATATTCGGACCCAGTATTAATGTCTTTCTATCTTTCTCTCTGGTCTGCAGAAGAACGGGGTTCATGTTTACAGACCTGCGAACTTTAATTTCTATCGAAATTTGATATTTTGAGGTATCTTAAATTCGATTTAGTTTTTTCCGTTTTTTTACCATAAAAGGATTTCACGGCAATCATGTTGATTTGTTGATTCTATCTGTCTGTGGCCATCATAACTCTGCTTACTCTGCAGTCACAACTTCCTGTAAATCTCTTGGAGCAATCAATTCTTTTTATCTTGGAGAAAAAACCGATTCTGCATCCTGCAAGGCCATTTCTCTGGGGGACATTCGTCGTGCATGCTCAAGTCAACTTTCTTTTTACTATTTTTTGGACGATGTCCTATCTTATGTCCATTTCTCTCTTATCCTCCATTTTTTTTTTTGTATCCTATTTTCAACAGCTGTTACTCTTCACACATGCGTCGATACAAATGCCAAATATTGATTATGGAAATCATTACATTTCTGAAACTTTTTTAGTGTTTTACCCAAAACCATCGCGTAATGCAAAACAAAGAGTTGCTTACGTCATCATGCGTGGTTTTATGATTACAAGAAAAGAGTATTTTACCCATAATAACTCAACTGAGTAACTCAAGGGATTAGCGTACTGAATTTCCACGCTGTAATCCCAGTTTCGAATCCTGCTGCTGGTCCCTATTTTATTTTATGTCCTATGACAGCGTCTTACAGCTCTTTGACCGGTTATGGTCAAAGGAGCTTCTTACAGCCCACTCTTTTGAGATCCCTGAACAGTTATCCGGTAAACCCTAAGACGAGTTCACCTACTAGAAGCTTCTTACAGCCTCATTATACTTGTTGCGGAGAACCCTGGATCAAGTCCAGAGATCCCTGAACTGTCCATATGAAGAACTAAGGTTATAGTTAAAGATGCTTGAAGCTTTTTAATGTCCACTGTCCTTTAAATCTGACCTTGGGCGCTAATGTTCTCATATGTTGATGCGCCTTAAAAAAATAATCACATAATTTGTACATTTTTCACATATACAATTAGTACTGTGTTTCTAAATCTCAAGTTATTCTAATATTATAAATTCAATAACTTAACCTTCGGCGGGTAGCCTTTTCGTCTAACTTCAGAGTTTATCTTATGAATTATAGAAACGATTGCGGGTAACAATATAATATCGATCACTCGATGTTCAACTCCTTACAATAATCAACTACTTTCCTTGCTGTGAGGACCAAAAAGATATACTTCCGCTCTAAAGTCATCTTTTAATACGAGTATGAATAAGAAAAAATAATTCTCTTTGGATTTATAAATAAATAAATACATAAATAAAAATCAAATTAAGTTAATACTGAAGTTAAGATGTAAGAAATTAGTGAAGATATTAAAATGGAAATATTACATCGTTCGTTTGTACTAGTGTTATAATATAGTAGCCTAGTTTATGTTTTTAGTAAAGTTAGTAGGAGATTGAGGCGGCGGTGGTAATCACCTAATGGGCAACACCTGGGCCGTCTCCAGACTATTAAGTCATTAGACTCTCCGGCTTCTAGGTTTGGGAGCTGGCTGCTCCGCCACGTCACTATACAGCTGATATAATGGTGTATCAATCTCTCAATTCTTTTAGTAGGAAATATAGAAAAGCTCTATTATTCATTCTATCAAACTGTTTTATTGATCAAATTTAAAAGTTCTACACGTATTTTTGTGTGTTCCTTTGTATATTTATCAAAATATCTCATAATCTAGATAACATGCGGAAAGCTCAACTTAATAAATCGTTTTGGTATAATTGACGCTTCCGTTACTAGGTTGGAAAATAGCTACAATAATTTCTTTTTTTAAAAAACTTTTTATATACCTACTTCCTGATTCTCTAACCTCGGCTTAACTTTGGACAACAAACTCACCTTTTCTAGAGACGTCAAATTCTAGTAAACTGGACGACAAGACTAATTTTGCTTTACGCTTGCTCCGTCCTGGAGCCTAAACTACAGTAAAACATCAAAAAACTGCAGACAACACAGAACCAATTTTGGCAGAATTCATTTTTTGCCAACTCAGAACCAAATGTTAGATTGAATTTCAAAATTGATTCAAAATTCCGACCGGAAATGCTTCTTTTTCGAATAGAAGTTTACAGTATTTTGTGATTTTCTCGCAAACAGCTTCTGTGAGATTTTATTCAAACTCTGTATAGTGATTACAAACATCTAAATCTATAATTTTAATTGACTTAGGCTCGGGACTGAATTTTCAACCCAGACTCGGTCTACTGCTGTGGATAATTCTCATTAAAAGGAGGCAATATGGTGATTAGGGCAAACGAGGAGTGCTAATCGAGGAAACCTCATCAATAACCAATCGTCTAGCTGGTGGCGTGTCATTCGATTGTTGCATATCGCGTTTACAGGTGTGGACAAGTTCGCAGCATTTACCCTTAAGAAATGAGGTGTGCGAGTTGATTTCAGTCAAGAACGTCAATTCGGGGCCTGCTAGAGTATTTAGTAAGATGCTGGGTCTATCACAGATCTATTAAAGGTTCCTTTAATTGCGGTTCAAGTAGAGTTCATGAGATGGAGGAGGAAACACACAGCCATCTTATTGCTGATTTTTTAGGGTACGAGGAGGCTATTTAGGATCTTTGGTCTGAATAAGTTGTTAGTGGAGGTGCTTAGGCGGTTTCAGCCAATAGAATTGCTCGATTTGTTCTGATTGCTATGCTGTGACTCAGGTTCGGGACTCGGTCTACTGCTGAGAATAATTCTCTTTAAGGAGAGTGACTTTAGATTCCCTCCGCTCGGCGCAATAATAAATAAAAGCAACCTCCTTCAACTGTATATCGTCTCTTTGATTGTTAGCATCTTCCTTCGCACTTGTTAGAGAGATTATTATGTTTATCAGCTGGTAGCTCTTTATGCTAAATTACTAACGTAAGTTGCACCTGGCGTTTATACTTACTGCTGCAAGTCTCACGGATAAATATTGCAATTACAGATGTATGAATGATAGATCAAAATTTTTTTTAATTGCATTTACTGCAGTTGATGTTACGCGTGCGAGGTCTATTACATTGATGTGCATTTCTAAACCAGACAGATTGACGATGAAATTCAAAGAACGGTGATGTATCGGTTAGTGCCCACTTAACAAACTGTTATTTACTAGAACATTTTATTCCTCAAAGAAATTGTCCTGTAACTACAGAGTCTGTTCTGTATTGCGATAAACTTATCCTTATACTAATTATTCAAGAATAGAAAGTACTATATACCTACAATATAAAAAACTTTTTTAACAAAATAAAAGTGGGACATCTTGTGCTTTACAGTCTACCGAGAGTGGATTATACGTTGCAGTCTCACGATCTTCTAGTTTACGAAATAGATTCTTGCTTCTTCGCAATAAAAGTAAAGTAAAGTAATCGCCTATTTTTTCAGGCGGGGCTTTACGTCCAGCAACCAATTTTCGTGGACGGAGGCGACTAGCAAACATAATTTACTATAAATTTCTTTTATTAACCATTAAATAAAATCCAAAGCCTAAGACCGGGGGAATCGAACCCAGTACCACAATACATATTAGCTTCACAGGTCTCGCCTCTAACCGCTCGGCTACCGTGGCGCCTATCTTCGCAATAATGACCGCCATTTTCTTTATTATCACAAATAAATGATTGGCTACTTAGTTTAAGGGTGTTAACTAATCAAATACTTTGAAAGTTTAAATCGATAACTGTGGCGCCGGCGCGCCAAAAAAGAGGTTTTGTTTTACCAGCATTATCAACTGGTATCGTTACTCACTTCCCAGTTCTGAATTCCCAAATTTGATAAAAATCAGCTGACGGAAAAGTGCCACTTTCCACCGAATAGGAGTTTCCTTTATTTTACGACTTGTTTTTTTTCGTAAAACGGCTTCTATAGATTTTATTTAATCTTTGTATAGTGATTACAAACTACCTAAATCTATAAATTTTACTGGGAATTCGATTAAGGATACTTTGGGAGAAGGTAGGCGTGAGTAACTTCTTATAAATTGTTAATAATTTGAAATAGAACTCGAATTTTCTGAGTTAGACAAACAGATTTCCATTGCATCGATTAGTAGCTACAATTAATGACAGGCAAAAACCTCCAACTTAAAATTAACTGATTAGTTAAATAACTTACAAAGTTATTGTAAAGTTAAGCGCACAAATAAATGAGAACAGGTCAAAAGCTTGTTGAGCTTAGGAATATAAGAATTTTTTTTATCGTTGTTGGTTTTTATGAGCCACAGTATTCTGAGTCTGATGTCTTAAGAGTATCTGGGAGTCTGTGTTAGATAGAGCCGTCTTCTCTCTCTGTCTCACTCTCTGCACAAAGGGCATCCTTTAGTTTGGAAAAGGAAAGATTATGGAAGGAGAATCATGCCGGTAGTATATAGTTGTAGGTTATGTTTGGGTACATTTTGATTTATAGTGTTGGTATTCTCATTAATCAACTGTAATAGATAGAACTGTTCTGTTTGTGTCTGTGTCTCTGTGTGAGTGTGTGGGTAAGATGTTAGAAGAGACTCAAGGTGAGTACATTCAACCTTATATATATAGAGAGATGGTATATGCTTGTTGATGCTGCCGCTCTGCCGGCAAAACAGGTTTTTTGGATACGTAAAACAAAAACAAAAAATCCATTTCTTAGAAATTATTACAGATTCCGGACGGAAACGCGACTCCCTTGAATCCCCTGTTAAAAATCAATTTTTATGGTGTCATGGTTTCAGCTGTAGAGAAATAGGCTACTTGGTCTATTAGCCACCCTAAAGCCACAGTAATAATGAATGGGCTACTGTTTATGTGTGGATGAAATGTTTTTTAAAAGAGTGATAGAGTAAAAAGAAGGCATCGGGTTACTCTAATTACCAATAATATCTCTACTTGACCTCTCTAACGGATACCGTACTTCTCAATCAAATACGATCAATTAAGTGTCCCCCTAGCTCTTCCGCGACTTGTATTACAGATCGCGCATCAGAGAATTCCATCTAACAGTTTCCTCTTTCTGCTCCGGCCAAGGGAGTAAAAGATCTCTTACGCCAGGAGCGTAAAACACGATTAAACCACTTGGCCACTTGGTGCAACAGGCAAGATTCACGCGGACCGCAACATATTTACAAAATTTGTCCTAGTTTTCCAATATCTGGATACTCAGAGACTGAGAACAGATAATCTTCATTAAGGCAGATAGATGTTTATCCAGTAAATCTTGATCTGTATACCGTTTCATTTAATTTCATAGACGGAAATAGTTGCTCGCACAAGAACGTTCTCCAAAAATAACACTTTTGGAATATTTCTCTTTTGAAACCACTTCATTCTGGCATTCCACTGTCCGAGGCAGACATATCGCTTCCAAACGTCGCTGGAAAAGAGTCAGAGCCTGTATTCAGTCCCATAGGCTCCCCGGGAAAGGCACTGAGCCACGTGGATGCTTGACTGCAGTAGTTAAAGGACTAACAAGGGAATTGTGTGTACGGGGTATTACCTCGGTCTCCCCCTAAGAGCTATTTTCTTCATCACAATTTTTCGTATTTTCATTTTATTTTAGCACATCGTGGGGCCACAAAAAAAATTACCTCGGAAGCTGCATGCGGCTCGCAGGCATCTAAATTTGAGACCCCCTGGTCTAGATAAAAAACAGGATCTAATAACTTAAGAATAAAAATAAATAAATAAATAATGCAATCTAGACTTTATTAAAAGATACAAGATTTGCAAAAACTTTAGCAACAAATTGAACAATAACTCGAACTTGAAATGTGCTAAAGGGTTCTTAATCAGCTCCGAGCAAAGTCCTAGAAGTTGATCTCCTCCATGTTTGCGCTTGCAATTTACTCATAAATAGGACTTACTAGGATCTGTAGCAAATAAAAACTTAGGCAATTCTTTATAAAATAAAATATATTCTTGTTTACTAGAAAGCAAATGACAAGCATTTTTCTTCACTTTTTAAAGCGCATTTAAAAAAAAAATGAACAAATGGTATGGTTATAACTAGGGTTATAAATAGCCAATTAGACACTCTGATTAAGAAGGCACAAAGTTATCTCTAATTATAAAGACACATCTAAATGGTCCATATTTCTTTCGAACACTTAATTTTTACTTAAAACATTAGCCGGCTACTTCAAAGAAACTTTATAGTTAGGCTATGGAGAAATTAGAATATTTTATTAAAATATATTTCTGATAAATTAAGGCTAGTTTATCACTTTCAGTTTGTCAGTTATTTTTTTTTATTTTCTGTTAATTTCAGTAAAAAAAAAAAACTTGAAATGGAAAGCTGAATGTTAGCTTGAACAGGAATTTTCTTCAAATAATAAATTTTTGATTACTCCTTATTTGATAGGAAAAGTCGGCAATTATGGGTGTCCAAAACATCTAAAAAACCTAAAATATCTGGTTAAAAGAAAACTGAGGAAAACCGTTAGTAAGTAAGGCGCCACGGTAGCCGAGCGGTTAGAGGCGAGACCTGTAAAGCTAATATGCATTGTGGTACTGGGTTCGATTCCCGGTCTTAGGCCTTGGATTTTATTTAATGATTAATAAAAGAAATTTATAGTAAAGTATGTTTGCTAGTCGCCTCCGTCCAGGACACATAATTGGTAGTTGGACGTTAAGCCCCGCCTGAAAAAATAGGCGATTACTTTTTCTTTTCTTTTTTTCAATAGGAAGTAATAAGGTGGCACGACCATTGTCGCCTTAATTGTCGTTGTGGAATTACTGGGAGAGTCTGAGAAGTAATTGTCAACGCTAAAAGGTTTTGAGTAAACTTGGGAATCTGGTGTGAAATCTGTTTGTAGAAGAATGTGGCAAAAAGGTGGAAGACATAGAGGACCTAGTGGAGAAGACTTGTTATGAAGAAACGGTTGAATGGTCGGAAGATTTTAGATGGAAGAGTTTGGAATTGCTTCAAAATGGCAAGAAAACTTTGCTGTCTCTTATAGTTCTGGTCTATTAGTCCACTGAGGTCTTATTGAATTGTGGTTTGAAAAATGATTTAGATCCTGTTTGTAGAGAGAAGGAAATGATCTTTAAGTTCGAAACATTTTACTCAATTCTAAGCATTAGTTTGGCCAATTTAGCCAGCAGATAAACTAAACAGCCGACTTAGTCGAAAAATTTCGGCCATTTCTTGGATTATATAATTAAAGAATTCAGTGAACGTCGTGAATTCAAAAAGTAAATACAGTTCCAACAGATGGGGGGCGGATAGAATGTAAAAGAAAGGAGAATTTTGGCGGTGGTTATAGAGACTGACGGAGATTTGTTGTGTAAATGGCTTCATAGCCGTCGAGCCGACCAAGGTATGCAGTCCTGGATTGTCCCCTGCCGACGGGTACTATTCTATAGCCGACTTCTAGCGGCTACTTTGGCTGTAAAAGAGGGCGAGAGAGATAAAGCAGGAGATAATAAAAAAACCTGAATTGGAAGTAAAAAAAAAACGACCGTCTTGTCTTTTTGAATCCACAAGAATACATTTTTTTTTTGTTTTTCCCGTAGCACCGCCATTCAGGACACAAAGAAATGATTTATCCTGAATCTAAATTGTTTCTCTCTCCTGTTTCCCCTCCTTTTTCGGTCCTGTGGGCAAGATGAAACTGTAATGCTTTATTTATTGTTTTTATTTTTGTAAATAATTTAGACGAAGAAAGTTCTTGGGCCGTCCTTCATTTCTGATACGTGCAATTCTTGAATCGTCTACGTGATGGAAATGAATTCCACTTTTCATCAGCTGAACGGGGAAAAATTGTTCACGCTTCTTTGTGTGACACTTCGTAGACGGGTGGGATGTTATTCTCCTTTATAAATTATATTAAATAATGGGGGAAAAAAAGATGGATACTGCAAGCGATGTTACCAGGTAGATATAAGGACACAGACTGGAAGCAAAAATAGGTGTACCGAATCATAGAAATATAAATCTAGACCAGTTTTTCCAAATCTCCGTTAACTTGGCCCTGATTGGGCCAAAAATATGTTTGGAAAAAAACTGTTCTGTTCATGATTTTCTCTATTGCAATTTCTTCAATTAAATTTAACACTTTAAACATAAAATGTGCATTACTCAAAGTCTAGTTGATCTCAATTAAGATCCGTCTTTGCAAAAAAAAAAAATAATTTTTATTATTTAATCCGATTATTTGGCTTCCCATTCCTCTGGAATGTATCAGCGGCTTTTCGAAACTTTCACGAAGGATGAGAAGGTTACCCCTAAATAATAATTTAAGGAATTGGTCAGTGGTAGTTTACATTTATTGTAATAAAAATCATGCCGATTACCCAGCTTACCTCTGTGAAAGGGGACTGCCATAGTTTTCTTCTATAGAAGTTTCACTGCAACACTTCTCCAAAATGTTCACTTTTCTTTGGGCATCCGACCATGACCAGGCTAGAATTACTAGATCATCCGCATAGAGTAGGAGATTTATCTCTATCCGGGCTTATGCTTAAACTTCTCGCTCCATTTCCCTCTCAAAATATTCAGTAATATCTAAAATAAAGAGTGCAGCAGACAAGAGCGAGCTCAATTTATCCCCTTGGAGAACCCCCTGGCTAACTTTAATTTCATTTGAGGTCCATCCAACAATATCATAACCAGAAAGTAAGCCTTCTCATAGAGAACTTTAAATCTCTTCACGCACTTACCATCAAACTCTAATAAGTGCAATTTTGCCCACAATTTTGGATGTGACACAGAGTCAAAACGCCCGACGGAAATCCATAAAAAAATACCCTCCAAAAAAATTGTTCTCCTTTTTAATCCCAATTGTAGATTAATCGCCGCAGAAAACTTTCCTCCTCGGGGAGTAAATGGGAGCACTAGCCCATTTACTAAGCCTATTATATAAATCATTTGCGTAAATATTGTATTTTAACCGCTGTGTTAATGAAATACCTCTACAATTAAGAGGATCAGAAGGATCACCTTCTTTAAAGAACATTTTTAAATTTATCTTTCAGAGATATCGAATGCTCAAGAGACTACTTGATAAACGGTCAAAACTAACTCTCACAATCAAGAAACGACTATACTCAGCCCTACTCGCTCCTATCTGGACTTACGGACTTGAACTGTACGGAACAGCTAAGCGTTCGAACTTAAACAGAATCCAAACCCTCCAGTCCAAAAATCCTTCGAACCATCTCTGACGCACCCTTCTACGTGAGCAACCATACCATCCACACCGACCTTGCCCATTCCCCGCTACATCAGATTCCACTCCAAACTTTATCTACACCATAATCCCTTAATCAGCAACCTGTCCTGCACTAACCTCCCGTCAAATCCTCCTCGCAGACTGAGAGGCCTCGCGATCTCCTCGAGAGGTAAACAAGGCCGTCCTTTGTATTCAATCCATTCGGTATTTTACTTTAACCGACTTATGATGGTCATCGTTGGATGGGGCTTCATTCATGCCCTTCCAGTGATTTTATTTTATTTACTTATTTATTTATTATTTTATTTTGTTTTTACTTTATATATTACTTTATTTTTTTTATTTTTTGTTCTATATTTCACATTTATGATACGCTATCAAATTTACTTGTTGCGTTTATGTGTTACGCAGTTGCGAATTTAAAAAACAAAAGGAAAAAAAAAAAGTTATTTAATCGTAATTATTATATTTTTGATAATGCGCATTATGATTTAAGTATACAGCTTGCTTAAATATATTCTTTCTCTCTCTTTATAGTTACTTAGATGGAAAATCCTTGTTTAATCCATTTTTTGGGCTGTACAGTCCTCTAAAAAGGATTTTCCCAATGGAAACCCTAAATCGGAAATAAGCACAATACCTTCTTTTAGGGAAAATGAAAAGGAATAATTGGTAACGCGCTAAGGTTTCATAAATAACCTTCGAATTTTGTGATAAATCAAAATTTCAAACTTAGTGTGTTAGAAAGTTTAGAAGAGAAACGGTCGGCCATTAAAGCGGCCACTTAAGTCGTTTAAAAATAAATATTTGTACTAGAGGATGATGAGTGATACGAGCTGCAATCTGTTAGCGGTACCTGGTGGAGGATGAAGGTGGGTTTAGTTCGGCGGTAGAGTGGCTCTTGGATAGAGTAACTATTGGAGGAAGAGACTGATAAATGGACACGACTGCCACAGATAAATGAGCTGGCCATTGTAAATGATGAAGTTTACATAGCTGTAATAGTTTGGGAAGTAGTAGAAGAGTCGAGTTCAAAGAAGAACAAGAAGAAGAAGAAGAAAACAGCAAAAAGAGCTGAGAAGGGGAAATCTAAGGCACCGCCAAAGGACTGAGGCACCGCCGCTTCACACACTATCATTTAATACTATTACTACCCCAACCTTGGAACAACAAACATTACGATCCAGTCGGTCGATCTGCCAGCCCGCTGTTTCAAATCAATTATTTATTCATAACTATCTTTTAAATTTATTAGGAAGGGCTGCGCCCCCTCCTGAACTTCTGCATTTTACTTCTCACCGGTTGGTTAACATTGAGTGCACTTTATTTCGAACTAATCCAGCTCAAGGGTTACCCCAGAAATTACACTTTTTGTAACGATTCTCTTTAGTCCTAACTCCTCAGACTTTTTCTCGTCTCAGAATTTTGTTCTGAACATCCAGGAGTTCAGCTGATCTTATGAACCCATTCTTCTGCACCATTCGTCCACTGAATAGTATTTGAATAAAAATACTGTTTATTTACTCCCAGAATATTATTTAAAATTTAGATTTTTAAACTCGCAAATCCAACAAGTTACATTTAATTTTAAAATTTACCAATCATCTTGATAATGGGTGATGTTTTTATTTTTTACGTTGGTAAGGCACATCTCTCTCTCCAGATGACAACTATCCAGGCCGTCCAGAAAGTATGGCGGCTTTCCACCACGATTCCAACAATCTCTATGGTTCCAAAACTGTTCTATGGTTAGCTTCCTCAGATCAAAAAGAAGAAACTCTCCGAAGAGTTGGTAGTACGGTGCAATCTTTTTGGGTAGTCCATGCATCCCTCTCTATCCGCAAAGCCCTACCAAGATTTCCGAAAATTAGGTTCCAAAATTAAAATTTTAGAATGCTCTAAGAAAAAAAAAGGAAGGGTTTTATAAATTTTCCAGGCTATCTAGGGGTATCTGGATTAGAGTAGGCGATAGAAATAGGATAATAGATCGGGATTATCACTCCATGGCTCCGGATTCCAACTCCAAGGCCTTGATGACTGTCCAGGCTCTGTCGGACAATCCCTGAAAGAGCAGACAGTAGAAGAACAGACACCAACTCCCTATAGCCTTTACACCCTCCTGCCAAAGAAAGGGTATATCCCACATACTTCCAGTTACTTAATATTTGTATTATTTCTATAAAATTTAAATATTTATAATAACAGCTGCAATAGGTAGTCAGACGGGTGGTGCAAAATTCATCAATATCAAAATACATACGATGTAAACGTAGTAGGCATCGGTTAATCATTAATCTATCTGCCCTAAAAATATTTAAAAAAATTTAATCCAACATCAATAGACTGCAAACACTCCAATCCAAAATACTCCGCCCCATTCTATGTTAGCAACCAAACAATCCATACAGATCTCCGAATTTCACTCATCTCCGAACTTGCCAAAATCCGATATAAAAATTTTCATCAAAAACTCTCATTCTCCGAACCCTTTAGCTGCAAACTTATCTTCAATTACGCTACCCTCCAATCCTCGAAGACGGCTGAGGCGCCGTTGGCCCCGTGACCAACTGGGTGGACTAATGGCGGCCATCACTGGATGACCGTCATTCACGTCTGCCACGCTATTTATTTATACGCTTATCGCATTCACTTATTGTACCCTGCAGCTACAGGTGTAAATTTCATTAAAAGGATAAATAAATAAATAAAATAATTTAGCATTCATGTAATACTAAATTCAATGTCAAGTATGAAAGAAACGCAACTAGTTTCATGATAGTTTGGTATACTTAACAAATAGTATAAATGTTTATAAAGTAGTGTAAATGCTACTTGAAAGATCAATTTGAGCGCTCTAATTGGCTGAATCGTTAAAAATTTAAGGATTTAAATGAAAATAATTAGTAACAGTTAGCCTGGCGTTTCTCCTCCTTAAGGGAACACAAAAATTTCTAACGAATCTGTTGAACTCTTTTTTATATAGTTACTTTAAGAAACTATTCCTTTGTAAGAGGACACCAGCTGATAAAAAGCGGTAGAAGATTTAAGTAAAGACGTCTCAATATACGGCCGCTTGTTTCTAGACTAGAGGCAGGTATAATATACAGGTAGACTACTGATGCTGGAGTGGATGGTGAGGTGAAGAGTTAAGACCCATCCGAAACATGGCTGACAACCCCACCACTGCATTGCTCCAGCCGACTGGACTGGGCGCCTTCTTCAACACCTATTTACTGTGTCCAATGTACATATGTATGTCTGTCTGTATATCTCGAATCTACAGCTTATGTGCTCAAAATTTTGGTTGTTAAAAGTTTAAGTCATGATTTAACTATCACAGCATATTGGTAGATTGATTGAAAGCTAAACATGCCACTTTATCTGATTGTTCTGGAAATCAATGTTACCCTAAAACTGACTTCAAGTTTATTCAGTGATAAGTTGCCTTTCTGTGTGTAGAGATCCACAAATAAAAATCAAATATTCCTCGCGGGCTCAAAACTATACTTGGTTAATTTTGTAATTTATTTTTTTGTTTAAGTTATCTCAAAGGCCATCTTATATTTTTCAACTCTACAAGATCAAATCGTCGATCCACTCTCGTAATTCTAGATCTCGTTCTTCTGCTTTAAAGAAAAAAAGTAATCGCCTATTTTTTCAGGTGGGGCTTAAAGTCCAACTACCAATTAGGTGTCGTGGACGGAGGCGACCAGCAAACATACTTTACTGTAAATTTCTTTTTATTAACCATTAAATAAAATCCAAGGCCTAAGACCGGGGCAATCGAACCCACTAAACCAACAATACATCTTAGCTTCGCAGGTCTCGCCACTAACCGCTCGGCTACCTCGTTCTTCTGAGCTCTATATTCCCTCACACCGTACTTCAGCCTTTGACAAATTCGCGCTACCTCTTTCTGGAACTCCTTACCATCATCTGTTCGCCATGCTCCTATCCTTTCCATCTTGAAATCCCTTCTGTTCAATTATCTCCTTTCTACTCAGCTATCCTCCGAAATAGTAATTGTATTCATTTATTTCCTTAATTTTAATTCTAATTTTTTGTACATAAATGTCTAAAATACAGGCCAAACCAATAGGGCCTCCAATTGTACATGTTTCTCTTCTAAGGGGACAACAATCCCAGGATAATAACTTTATTTTCTTTCTTCTAAATTTTTTTTACAACAAAATATGCTCACAAAATTTTAATTTATTTGATATTTTACTTTCCTCTGAACGGATAGCCCTCTCTCCCGCCCACCCCCCAAAAAAAAGAAATACTGACGTTAAGAATTTAAAATATTACATATTCGTGCAATAACTTCTTAAAAAAAAATGGTATTGTTCGAAAATCAATTTACACACAATTTCCTTTCGTTAAATCGATTAAAACGACAGTCGATTCTACCCAATAAATTCTCATACTTATCACATTTTGACTAAGGGG
The DNA here is from genome assembly GCF_049639745.1 of Rhodnius prolixus. NCBI lineage: Eukaryota > Metazoa > Arthropoda > Insecta > Hemiptera > Reduviidae > Rhodnius > Rhodnius prolixus. Next base: position 1,567,328 of record NW_027411583.1, on the reverse strand, counting down.
TATAAAACAGCTTGATTTGCCAAAATGGATTCGGCTGGGCGCGTTCATTATAACAATGTTATAAAGCGAATTCATTGAAGATGATATTGAAATTGATTGCTCATTTCCAAATGAGATTGCTTGTGTTCACAAAAAGAAAACCTTGGCTATTGCTTACCCAGATAAAATAACTACGCTATGCTTGTGGTTATTTCTATTGTACCCTTGTTTCTTAGGGGGGGGGGCTCTGAAGATTTGATTTTGTGCGTGTGTGTGTGTGTAAGTTAGCCGCTGTAAGCAAGAAGTGAAGACTGTTGTACAGGGTAGGGGAAAATGAAGAAGAAGAAATGTGTAGAGGAATGCGAACTATATAGCCAGTGGTCGCACAGACTCGCAAGACGGACAGAGAGTGTGCGCGTAGCCAAGAGGCTGGATGCTGCTGGATGCTGGATGGTGGTGGTGGTGGTAGAAGAGGCTGTTGGCGCGGTGTATTGAGCGATCAAGGAGCCGAGGCGTGGAGCCCTCTATCATTAGAAGGACCGACAGACTCTGCCCCATTCTACTCCTTAAAACAAACATCACATTATATGATCCTACACCCTATACAGATCTCCACCTCTAATAGAGTCATTAACATATCTCAAACAAATAGCCAATCTACTTCTACTCACCTATACATATATAAACCAGCCTCACGCTCCTAGCCATCTCTCCTTTTTTTTTTAAAAAAAGAAAATTTAAATATTTTTAATTAAAAAAAAAGATAACACTAACAGGAACATCCGCCCGCGCTAACAGATCTACAATCTCCCATATTATTATATTCTATTAAACTTCTTTTTTTTTTATTATCTTTTAAACAATTCTAGAATTTATTTCTCTTTCACTTCTTTAAAATTTATATTCAATTATTTAAATAAAATGTTCGTAGCAACAGTATTTTTGTTAGTTTGGTCAGGGGATGGTTTGGCGCATCAACGACCAGGATTATCTGTTAGGGTTAACTCCCTTAGATGGGTTACGGTTGGATGATTGTAGGCCTATTAACTGGCCACTGCAGGCTCAGGAAACATATTGCATCGCATGGGCCTGACAGATGATAGCCTCTGTAGGTTCTGTCAGGAAGAGGAGGAAACGTGCGAGGGACTCGTATGGCTACGGATGTTATTTCTCGGGGAGGAAAAACCAAGGCCTGTGAGCTTTACCCAAGAGCCGCTCTCCAGCATCAAGAGTCTGATTAAAAGGACTGGTCTGGAGGGTGAGCTTTAGAGTGAGGGTATCCACAATAGATCCAAAAGGGTCGCAGTGGCGTAGGCCTGGAGGCCGCCCTAGTTTAATCTATCTATCTATGGGTTACGGTTACGAGAACCATCTTCCTAGGGCACAGTTTTTTTATAACATACCAGGGATGAAATGAGGTTTGGAAGGAATTAGGAAGAAGGAAAAAAGGGAAATGATGAGGGAAATCCTAAGCTTAAGGACCGTGGCCTTCTAGAATTATTCTTTTATACGCCTTTATCTTCCACAATTCATTCAATTCCTGAGTGGGAAGCAATTGAGGATTGAGTATGCATGAGTGCTAGGCTGTGATGAAGGTGCTAGAGAATAAAACTTAATAAAAAGTAAAGTAATGCCTATTTTTTCAGGCAGGTTTTGCGTCCATCTAACGAATTAGGTGTCAGTGATCGGAGGCGACTAGCCAACATACTTTACTATAAAGTTCTCATATTAACCATTAAATAAAATCAAAGGCCTAGAGTGGGAATCGAACTCAGTCCCACATAACATCTTAAGCATTGCGGGACTCGCCACTAAACGCTCGGCTACCGTTGCGCCTAGATGCTAAAGAATATTTGATCCCAACAGCGTTTTGCGACAACTAAGCCTTAATTATTCGGGTGAGGTGTACTCTTAAGGGGATGTTCTTTGATAACTTACTTCAGAAGGTAGTCCAAAAATGGGAAAGACGCCCTTGGCGGGAGGAATTGGGAACGGTTGGGATAAGAATCGCCTTTGGCTCAAGTCATATCCCGTTTAGGTAACTGTATAGAATTAGAATAATAATAATTTGTGCGCTGGACTTCTTCGCTGGAAATCCCAGGTTCTGCTGCCTGCTTAATCTAATGAGAGAACACTTCCCTGACATGCACAATAGAATCTTGTGTAAAACCACTTTTTCTAACTTTGTAAATTCTGTAAAACCTCAATGGAAAACTCAAATTTGAAAATGTGTCCAAATAAAAAACAATTTTAAAACAAATGAGGAAGTGAAACTTTTTGGAGAGCTTCCAAAAATACTTGTATCTTCTTCTGGACATTTCTGAAGAAAATAGAATCAATATTGAAAGAGAAAGTTAAAGACTTCAAAGAGTAGATCCAGTACCGCCGGAATGGTTGTAGCCGTCCCAAGGATATGGGCGAGCGATTGTTAGTAGAAGGAAACAGGTTGCGCTTTATAGCTTGCTTTATTTACCGTGTATGTGCGCTGTCATCGTCGTTATTATTACAAATATATAACTGGTTAATCGTTTTGTTTTAATTGTTTGTTGGAGTTGTTGTTTTAAATTAGTCTAAGCGAGGCAAGAAGACGTAGTCTGTCACTTCAGTTTTTATTTATTTATTTTTAATCCTGAGCATCATGTCCGTTGAAAGAGTATTTAAAAAAAAAGAAAGACGCTAGAGGGATGTTTAAAGACCGAAACCTTAAAACAATTTCACACCGCGTTAGTCAATTCATGTGGAGAGGTTTTGTGGTGGCGGTCTTATTTCGAAGATAACAATAGAGTACTGTGAGTCTCGAAGAACTAGAAACAGCTAAACAAAGAACTGCCGTGTACCAGTGCCAACTCATCAACTATTTGGACACCACTTTAGTTTAATTAGGTTTAAATGTTTAAACGCTCGTTAAAGTCATTAACTTATCATATAAAAGATATTAACATGAATAATTAGCTGTATTAATACTGTATTAATATCGGATGCTGTAAATACAAACACATATTCAAATACAATCTGTTCTCTTTGGCGCTTGAATTTCGCTTACTTGGTCAACAGGTAAAATCTTAGCTACTGCACCCTTGTCTAATTCTAGAAATTAATTTTACATTAGCAATACGCGTTTACAGATATTTTTGAATGGATAAAAGATAATTTAATTTTGTTCCCTTGAACTTAAACGGTATTGCTCGGGGTCTTCTTAGACGATTCCCTAGCCTTAGACTGGGTTTATCTCATTCTTAAATCTTATCCATCCGATCGTTTCTTCCAAGGCAATGAGGTTCTTCTTTTTCTTCTCTTATCCTTCCAGAACTCGCTGGAGCTCCTCAAGGAAGCACTCTTGTCCCTTTATATTCTCTTACATTGCCGACTTACCAACTCATTGAACACCTTCACATTCGCCGACGAAGTGATTGCCGGCTGTGCCCTTCAATTTCATCCGAATATTCATGAGCCTTAGCTACAGAAGTGTAAAATCAAAGTAAAGTAATTGTTATCTCAAAACATAGTATTTACTCAAAACAGGAAACTCTCCCTTCTCTCCTACTTCCGCAACAGTACCATTCCCGTCTAACCAAGTACGATATCTCGGACTACATCTTGACAAACGACTAACATGGAACCTCTACACGATGCGCAAATGAATTGACCTCAATCTAAGTTATAAATTGTTGAAAAGACTATTTGACAAACGCTCTTAACTGACCCTGACGAACAAAAGAAGACTATACACCGCCCTACTTCCCCCAATATGGACGTACGGAATACAGCTCTACGGAAGTGCCAAAAAATCGAACATCAACCGAATTCAAACCTTACAGTCTAAAATTCCGAGAACAATAGTTTTCGCTCCCTTCTACGTCTCCAATCATACTATACACTCTGATCTAAATATTCCTCTCGTCTCTATAATAGCCCAATCTCGATACACAAAACTCTACTCAAATCTACACAGTCATTACAACCCTCTGATCCATAACATGTCTCTACTACAACACTTCCTTCAAATCCTCAACGTAGACTAAAGCGGCGGCGGCCACGCGACTATCTCAACGCATAACGCCGACCTCCTAGGATGGTTGCAATATAAGCTTGCCAATCTGGCGAACTAACGGCTTCCGTCACTGGATGATCGTCGTTCACTCCCCACAGTCTCTGGGTGCACATAAGCACCATTTTCTGCTTATCTCATCTCCTTTACTTGTTATACTTTGTATACAGTTATTTATACTTTGTGTAAATAATCAAGCGGCAAAAAAGAAGCTTGTTTTTTTTTGAGGGCAGATGCGTTGAACGGGGAAGGTGATGCACTTTATAGAATCCTTCAAATCTTTAGAACCAGCGAACATAGTATCATTCGGGAAAGCTGTAAATCAATCATTCCAACCACAGCAACATTTTAAATTATTTCGAGAAAATGTAATTACGTAATTGTGAAGAAAGCAAGTCGTGAGTGTTCATGAGGAGATATTTTTGTTTCTGGTGTCTAACGTTTATTAAAAAACGCACTTCACTAATAAAAAAAAAGGTTAAATAGGTGATGAAGTCCGTAAAAACGAATATCCGCATATTGCGGTTGTGCTACGTAGTGAACTAGAAAATTATTACGTCAGTTTTTTAAACGGAGCGCATGCGTAGTTAAATTGTATGAATTCTTTGATGTCTCCTCTCCACCCCGCCGAACGCCACAGTTCCTCCAAGTGAGACTCTGTGCTCATTTAGTTAATTAGATGTCGCTGTTCAGCTAGCACCCACATAAATATACCGCGAAGATTGAATAAATTATGTTATTGGCAGCGTTGCCTTCAGTATTTATACTGATTTAATTAATCTAATATAGAAAAGTAAACTAGAATCTTGTCCAATTATGTCAGATTGCTGGTAGTAGTATCTTTTTCAAAAATACAGCTGGTACACTTGTGCCCTCATTATTTAGCCTAGAACCTATTTCCTGGTTCGTAAATCTTTATAGTAAATCCTTACAATAATGTTATCACTAGATGGTGCTGATATTTTTGCTATTATAGAGAAATTGTAGGAAATTTGGTAGTTTTAATTGGCCATTTTGATTTTTTACTTTCTATTGCTTTATTAAGAGGAGGTTTCTGTAAACGTGCAGATTTTCGATTTGAGTTACAGCAGAAAGAAATTAGTAGTGAAGTCCCTTGAGTTTGAAAAAGTATTTTTTTGCAGCTTCGTCCCTCTCAGTTCTATCTCCCTCTTTAAGTATACCTCAAATTAGTACAAATTAAATTTAACAAAATTTAAATTGTTACAAATGACAGATGTTATTTACAAGAGAACTTTACTGTTTGATGAATAATATAAACTAGAAGTCGTGCCTGCTTGGACGTAGTAAAGTAAAGTAATTGCCTATTTTTCCTGGTGGGGCTTAACGTCCAACTACTAAGTAGTTGTCGTGGACGGAGGCGACTAGCAAACATACTTTACTGTAAATTTCTCATATTAACCATTAAATAAAATCCAAGGCCTAAGACCGGGAATCGAACCCAGTACCACAACACTTATTAGCTTTACTGGTCTCGCCTCTAACCGTTCAGCTACCGTGGCGCCTGCCTGCTTAGACATAGTGAACAAAAAAAACAAAAAATTGATCTTATGCTCATATTAAAACCGCTGCTAAACGTAGATGCACGCGCATTGATTATTCTCCCGAAAAAGAGAAAGATGGAGATATATATAAAATGAAGACACTATGAAATAATTATGACGGCTTAATGTTCTCCCTAATTACTGATAATTATGGTTGTCGAGCCCCTTGAATGGGATTGTTATTACAGAGTTTTAAAGTAATGATATTTAGGTACTTTGAAAAAATACAGGATCACAACTTTTACTCAACCTAAAGTGGCCAATATTTTCTGTAATTTTAGCAAATTTTGTGTGTAATTTTATATGTGGTTATCATACTGGCTTTTTACGGCAATCCCCAGGGACCAGAAAAGAATGCAGTTATGGTGACACTCAGGCTCTTTTGGGAAAGAGAGATTGGAGCTAGCAATTGGGATTATCTCTCCCTAAAAAGCGACAAAACCACTTCCCTAAAAGAGAGCTTACAACCATCCAACTCTTACGAGGCTGTTTAGGGAGGTCAAATGCCCCCCGTTTTCTGGTAAATGGATACATTCTCCGTGAGGGCGCTTCAAACATCGGAGCCTCTATTTTCGATACTGTCATCCCCCCTGGGCCATCCTCCTTCAGCTCAGGTTGCCATGATATTTTCGATTAGACTAAGCAACTGCTGCGAAGTGAGAGGTTAAATAAACTGGACATATCTCACTCGCTAGACCATGTGCTTCTTTTCCATCTCCTGACGTTCTAAGGATGGCTTTCTTTGCCCACCTCTCAGCAAGTTCAAGAGGGGTGAAATTAACCACAATCTTAGGTGCGGGACAAGTTCTCTGTCTCCGTTTGTTTGCTGTTTAACTAATCGTCCAGAAGGGCATTCGTCCAGAAGTACCACGAGAAGATAGAGATTAGGTTTCGCCTTTGAAATGACCGTTTCCCAACCTTTTTTGGTTTGCGTACCATTTTGTAGTATATCATGCTAAATTGTACCACTTCGTAAAAATGATTGTATTTCGTGAACTTTATTATTCCCAGTGTGTTATTTTACTATTATTATCTTTATTTGTATAGAGATACAATGTATCTGTTGCAAAGGAGTTCAAGTTCATGTTCACTTTACAAACTTTGTAAAGTGTAAGATCTTAGTTTTAAAACTTTTGTTAAATTAAATTTAATGTTGCCTAGATAGAGCTTACTCATTACCATCAGTCTCTTTAAGCAGATCTTTATATAGTTATCATTTAAGTTCTGTCACGTGATAATTCTGTTAAATTTTCTTTATCTTTTATCGATAATAGTGTAGCTTTTCCTAAATTTTCTTTATAGAAGGGGTTTGAAATCCAATTATCATTTGTGTTTTCAGGTTTTGGGAAAATACTCCATGAAAGACAATTTTAATCCTGTTAAACGTGCTATTATATTTTCTCGTATATCTTGAGACAGATTTACTTTATTTCTGTACATACGTATTAACAACTTTACTGTATAATATTTAATTAAAATAATTTTTATGGAATAGGTAAAAACGTATCTATGATATTTTTATGATTTAATTTTTTATGTCCGCCATTATTGATTATTTTTTGCGTACCACCAACCAGCAACTCGCGTACCACAGGTTGGAAAACGCTGGTTTAGAGCAAAACCAAGTATTTCCAACCCGGAAATCATAGTTATCCTCAGATAAAAACAGTATTTTTACTAAAAACTAGGCTAGATTGAAGCACTTTCTAGGCAGTGGAAAGAAAAATTAAAAACCTCGCCAAAAACTTTAAAAAAGTTGATGATAAAAAAAAAAAAACGAAGTGGATAGATGTGGGTAAATGCGGGAGACCTGGTCGGGAATAGTGCACTTCCTTCCTTTGAGCTTCCATTGTTATATATATTCTTCGTAAACATTTAAGAAGGATGCGGTTTTAGGTGAACATCCGCCAGTTGTACCAACTAGACTATCCTCTGTTAATCACGCATGACCGAAACTTATAAATCGTTACATTTTTGTAATTTTGTTATGGTTTTGTGGTCTCAGGTTTAGTGTGCGTAACTAACATTAGATAGTAACATTGCATTCAACAAAATATGTCTCTAATTGCAGTTTAAGTTGTCTCTCCCAAGAAGTGAACAGTGGACAATGAAATCGTGCACTGTTTCTTTAACAAAAACGTTGGATTTCTTAGGTCGTTTCCTGTCAATTAGATCAATTATGTTAACTTCCTGTTACTCTTGGCAAGAGTAGCATTGCAATGATTGCAAATTTTAGATTTTGAGTTATCTCTGGAAATACACTTTTTACGTCATTTGGTCTCAATTTTTTTGTTTCCTTTCTCTCATTAATTAACATCTGACTAGTGCTGCACGAGACGGAGACGAGGCGAGACTTTATGCAGTCTCGATCTCGGTCTCGGTCGCTCAAATCTCGGTCTCGGTCTCGGTCTCGTCGAGATATCTCGGTCTCGGTCTCGTCGAGATATCTCGGTCTCGGTCTCTTTTCAAAAAATATTATTATTTTCTAATAATTATTTTAATTTCTATATTGGTATTGATATAAAGAAAAAAAAGTGTGTAAAAGAAGACAACTACTTACACTTCAATGCATCATGTATTACTATTACTGTTATATATCTTTATATAATTTCAAAAAGATGTTAAAAACGCGCCAAATGAAAGACCCAAATGACATATCTGCCTCCTACATCAAGTCGATTCGTGAAATAAAAAATACACCTCCCAGCAAACTTCCCGCTCCATTAGTTATGGCTGTTGATAAAGTTAAAGAATCTGATGATTCACCTTTTGACGACGACTGCATCAATATTTTTGCACCATTTGCTCAAAAGTCTGCAAATATCACCGAAGCATGGAAGACTAATTTGGTATAATTAATTATTTCTGTCTTCCATGCTTCGGTGATATTTGCTGATTTTTGAGCAAATGGTGCAAAAATATTGATGCATTCGTCGTCGTCAATACTGGTGCTTGGTCTAATTTGGTATAATTAATTATTACTGACCAAGCACCAGTAGACGTTGACATTTTAGAATGGTGGAAAACACTTGAGAATTCCTTCAAAAATTTGTCTAGAATGGCAAAAGATATTTTTAGCATCTGTTCAACTTCAGTGCCATCTGAAAGATTATTTTCGCAAGCTGCGTTGATAATGACCAATAGAAGATCTTCTCTAACTTCTGACTCAGTAAAAGCTCTTTTATGTATCAATGCTTGGGCAAAGTGTATCTTAAAAACGAAAATTTGTGGCAATATTTTTTAGGTGCATAAATAGTCTTTTTTTTCAAATTCACTAATTCTAAAATTCTAAAATATAATTCAAATAATATCTAAGTTCAAAGTATTAGATTATTAATAGTGAAATTTATGAAATTGAATGAATGAATGATATGAATAGTGAAATTTAGTGAATTTATGTAAAAATTAGGTAATTAGAAGGGGGTGCCACGTTAGTCGAGCGGTTAGAAGCGAGACCTGCGAAGATAATATGTATTGTGGTACTGGGTTCGATCCCCGGTCTTAGGCCTTGGATTTTATTTAATGGTTAATACAAGAAATTTACAGTAAAGTATGTTTGCTAGTCGCCTCCGTCCGCGACACCTAATTGGTAGTTGGACGTAAAGCCCCACCTGAAAAAATAGGCGATTACTTTACTTTGCTTACTTTACTTATGTAATTCGAAGTCAAATAGATGTAGTAATATTGAACATATATAATAAATTCGTATCTTTTAATAATTAATTCAATACCCGTAATGATTATTTATTAATAAAGAACACAATTTTATAATTTTCTAGCTAAAAATTAATATTTGAAAAACCGGGACGAGACCGAGATTTCTCGACGAGATATATATCATGTCTCGATCTCGGTCTCGGTCTCGGTTGCTCAAGTCTCGTCTCGGTCTCGGTCTCGGTACCGATTGTCTCGATTCTCGTGCAGCACTACCTCTGACAATGAATAAAAATCTGAAACCGGTCAGAAACAGAAAAAAAAGCTAATTGCGAATTTTTGGAAATCTTTTGTCTTTTAATCAACTCTTTTATTCAACTTTTTTGAAATTTACGTTTTTTTTTCTTAAATGTGCTCACGTCTTTGACAAAGTTTTTAATTTCCTCAAGAAAATATTGATTACATTTTAGATATTTATCTGTTATGACCTCTATTTTTTTCTTCATTCTAGATCTCATCTGCTTACAATAGTTTATTTACGTCATCATATAAATAAATTTAAACTATCCACAATGTAAGGGACTCTAAAGAAATCCAGCGCTGCATTTTAATGACTTCATTTCGATCTCTCCCCTCCACTTACAAAATTATCTCACGTTCTTTCCAGACTATATAAGTAGCATACGTATGCACACTTTATTTCGATAATATTTTAACAATGCATATCATTAAATATCATATATAAATGTGTGTTTGTGACATAGTTCTTTTTTTTATTCACTTTTTATATCTAAACCATTATCTTAATTATACAATATATATATATGTAGTTTACAGACAAATACATATCAAATTTCTGTATTATATTTCAAGCACGCTCCATTAATTTTTTGATTCTTTTTATAGGGTCCCTGCCCGACCGTAATCCTTGCCTTAACCCCCTGGAATGGAGGATGAGGTCTCATTCTTTCTCCTTTTTGTTCCAAAGGGTTTTGTTTTCACCCCAAGTCTCCTGCTACTCCGGCTTTTCTAAATCTAAATCTTTTTTTTTTTTTTGTCATCAATCCTTTGAAGACATCTGGCCTATTAATATCTAGAATGTCCCGCTCAGTAGTATTACAGAAACGTACCGTAAAAATGTAAGATGAAACTACTATTCTTTCGTCTTGATTCTAGAACAGAAATAACCCTTAATGCGGACAATCACCAAGTACAAACAATACACTTGTGGAAAGGTAGTTCCCCAACTATTTACACAGCATTTTATCACGCGCATATATAGGTATTTATTAAAATTTACAAATTTTACATTCCCCAGAAGCTAGAACTCATATGTCGCACTAGACTTGGCTTTATAGATACTTCCTTTTCAATTTCAAGCTCCAACAAGACTAGCTTAAATCTTTGAACGCAGCCTCATTATCCGAGAAGATTTTCATCTTATGATACTCCTTGGCACTCTTCCGATCGTAGTATTATTAAAAAAAATATATATGTTCGTTAAAAAATGAAGGACATGAAGTTTCCTTGGTTTAATGCTGCACGAGAATCGAGAAAATCTCGGTCTCGGTCTCGGCACCGAGACGAGATTTGAGCGACCGAGACATTTTATATATCTCGTCAAGATTTATTCGAGAAATCTCGGTCTCGTCTCTGTTTTTAAATATTTATTTTTAGCTACAAAATTATAAAATTGTATTCTTTATTAATAAATAATCATTACGGGTATTGAATTAATTATAAAAGATACGATTTTATTATATATGTTCAATAATACTGCATCTATTTGACTTCGAATTACATAATTTTTTATATCATCTATTTCAGAATACGGGAAGTTAGTTTGTTTTTTTACTTTGTGTTTTATTTCACGAATCGACTTGTCATAGCTGGCAGATATGTTATCTGGGGTCTTTCATTTGGCGCATTTTTAACATCTTTTTGAAATTATATAAAGATATATAACAGAAATAGTAACATATGATGCATTGAAGTGTAAGTAGTGGTCTTCTTTTACACACATTTTCATTACCAATATATAAATTAAAATAATTATTAGAAAATAATAACAATTTTTGAAAATATTAATAACACCATTTTTTTATTCACTTTGATTGCCTCAGATATTGGGTTCATTTTTTCCATTTTTAATACTTAAACAAAAATTGAAAAACCGAAATACCTCGACGAGACCGAGACGAGACACTTGTCATACGAGACGAGGCGAGATTTGCATAAAGTCTCGCTTCGTCTCGGTCTCTTGCAGCATTACCTTGGTTACAGAATAATATTTCTTATAATTAACTCGTAAAAAATGTATAGGAAATAATTTGACACATTTCTTTAAACCACGAAGAAGTTAATTTATACAATCTAAACGAGAAGAAGCCTATAATAAACTAACTTAAAAAGAAAAATAGAAACAACAACCACTAGCTGGAGGCAAGTGAATGAAGAACACATATTTCTGAAGATAAAAGGTTAGAATTGGAAGTGAAGAGATAATATCCAGATTTCACATCATAAAGAGAGATCCTGGGTGGAGAGTTTGGCCAAGACATTCAGAAGGAGTTAATTTATGTGTTGTGTACCTGAACTGTGGCAGGTTCTTCGGCTGCCACCCGCAGATCCTCTCTCAACAAGCACACCATAAAGCTGGATTTAGTATGGTGCTGGTTTATAAATAATATAACACTCCGAGAAGTGGTTTTTAAGACTATCCTACCATCGCAGCCTCACACCAGGTTATCCTGTTAGTTGTTGTTCTATCCTTTTACCACCGATCTTGTCCACCACCAAAATATATATTCCCCAATAAGATGAGATAAAGAACGGGAACTGCTATAGTTAGACTCTGAAAGCAAGATTTGATGATGATTATATACAGTGTGCCTGCTGTTTCAACTTTACGTTTATTTAAAGTTAACTTATACGAAGAGATGTACAATCTGCAATTCCTTGCTATTATTCAGATCGAACTTGCCACAAAAATTGATGCATTTTTATGCCGTAACGGGTTGGCCACCCTACTTTGTTGAAGACGGATGGAAACCGTAAAGTGATCAGAGTCAATGAACGGAAGCATACTGTAAGCGTTCTAGATCTAACCACGTATTCAAAATTACAAAGCATAAAACTGCTTCCCCCAGGAGGTTCTTAGAATTAAGTTATTACGGATAACCAAGAAGTATAATTACAGCGATCATATTAGCTTCCTGCTGGTTGATTTCTACCTGGAGATGATCTCTAGACAAAGGAAGTGGAATATATAGCTCGTCCTGCTGAAAAGTTTTTTTTTTTTTTTTTAATTTCGTTTAGATAGTAAATAAAACTAGGTAATTCACGTAGAACTAGGAAACACTTAGGACTCCTTGTCTATAGGACCAAAGAACACGTGCGTTTCGCTTCTCTTTTTTGTTTTTTTACGTGATGTAATTAAAGGATTACAGTATAACTGACAGAGATGGCCTGTAATTAGTTGGTTGAGAAACATTCCCAACTGCGTGATTATGTTCACCATTCCTCTTTGGCGCTAATCATATGGAATTAGAGCTCATAGTTTAGTATTCACCAGTGACTGAAACATAGCTCTAATTATAGTCAAATAATATTTACAAAAGTAATTTTTGCTTTTACAGCTGTGCGAAGGAAATTTTACAATCGTTTGATTTAACTTTTTAATTCACGAACACCGCTACGGAAGTTGAACTATGCAAAAGGTGTTGTACGAGGTGTGGCTATTAAATAACGAGACTATTGCTGTAAAACATTTTATTTTAAATTTACACATATTTAGTTAATATCACCTTCAATATACACCTCTCTCCTATCCCTACAACGCTCCATGCGAATTTACCATTGTTCGAAACAGTGCTGGAAGTCTTTTTCTGTGAGCTCCTGCATGACGCGTGCCGCTTTTTCTTTCACAGCTTCAACGGACCGAAATCCGTGTTCCTTTTAATGCAGATTTGACTTTGGGGGGAACAGATAAAAGTCACATGCGAATAAGGCGGATGGCCTAAAACTGGGATGTTGTCACTTGGCTAGAAACGTCTTGAAAGACAACGCAGTGTGAGCCGGCGCGTTGTCTTGATGGAGAACACGTGACTTGTTCTACAAATCGGCTCGTTTTTTCCTTACTCTTTCACGGAGTTGAGCAAGCACCTTACGGTAGTAATGTTGATTAATTATAATCGATATTTTCATCCTTTTTGGATGTGGAAGGGCGACCCGGGCGGTCATCATCTCCGACGTCTTGTCGGCCATCTTGGAAACGCTTGAACCACTCAAACTTGCGCATGTGATTAATATTCATTGCCATAACTTCTTTTAATAAAAGATAAGTTTCAGTAGCGGTTTTATCAAGTTTTGATGTGCAATTTCACGACAATTCTACTACATGTGTAGTATCATGTTTTTGGCAAAACGAAACTAACATCTCTTACACAAACGACGGTTCCGGTCAGACAGATTTCTCTACAAGCACGTGAGGCGCTGCAATCAAAAGAGAAGCCTTTACGCTGCACAGCTGTCGGTTGTTAAGATTTGGCGCATGCATAGTTCTTCTGTAGCAGCATCAGTCTCTCGTCACTTAATAGCCACACCTCGTAATCGTGCAGGTTTTAGATTTCCGTTGGTTTTAATTTTTTTATTATATTGTTCTTTCCATTTTTATTCACTTATTATATTCAAAATTTGGTGATTTGGTCAATTTCCTTTCAAAAAATAAAATTTAAAAAAAACAACTGTAAATACAATTCCAAATTTATTCTTCAAATTCTTATATATTCTTCATCGGTTGATCGAAAGTGCAACTTTTTACTGAATACATGGCTTTTTTTAACGACTTTTTCACTTAAAATGGTTTCAATAAAAATGTTTTCACGTAAATTTTGGTATTGTGCAGGGTCTAGAGAGCGTTTCAGTCGGACATTTTTAAACTTAAATTACAAAGTTGTGACCATTCAGTTTCATTGAAGTGCAGGAAGTCAAAAAAACTCCATTCGCTTACAATATTTCGCTCAGTTTTATTCACTACCAAATGTATGCAGGTGACATTCACATTACGAAGACAGACCTGCCCTCCACTAACTATTAACAATACTCACCTACCGACTTCCACACAGGTTCGTTATCTAGGGCTCTACCTAGACAGCCGTCTAAACTGGAACCCTCACACAAGACTTAAAAGGACAAGAACTGAACAGACTTTACGGCCTACTAGGGTGACTCCTTGGACCGAAATCCTCCATGAACGTACAAAACAAACTTAAACTTTACGACCAATATGGACATATGGAGCAGAATTGTGGGGTCCCGCTAAAACCATCCAACATCCAACCTATCCAATCTTTCCAGGCTAAAGTCCTCCGCCGTTAACGCACCATTCTATGTGTCTCCAACCACACCCTCCATCATGATCTCAATATTCCGTATGTAAATGAGTTTAATCCACCACCCGATTCCTAAATACCCACAGCAAAACTTTCTGATCACCCAAATCCTCTGGCTCAATCACTGTCCATATCTCCCCATCCTGACAATCCTCCACGTCGTCTAAAACGGCGTTGGCCACGTGACCTCATTGCTTCCTAAACCCCAACAAGTTCCTAGAGATTTCCAGCGCTGGCTGGTTTCTCTCATCCCCGTCATCTCTGGTTGTGGCACTGAGCCAGCTCTGTGGCACAATCAAATGTTTCTTTTTATAACACTTTTGCTAATTCTATATTTTGTACAGTTGCAAATAAATAAATAATAAATAATAAATCTCAAACAATCAGATGCGTAATTTCTTTCTTTTTTATTGTATTAATATTAAACATAATTTGAAGAATAAATCTGTCAAATGTCGAACCAAGACTGAACGCTTAGAAGAAGATGGACCATAAAAACATGATGAGAACATTAGTGTGCAGATCACATGTTACATTCTCACATATGACCGACCACAAGTAGAAATGTTATAATAAAAATAAAGTAACAGATAAGAAACTAAGATTAAAGTTGGTAAAGAAGAAGAAAAAGAAGAAGTAGAAGTAGAAGAAAACGACTCTTCAGAAATTATTAATACAAAAAAACAACTAAAAATAAAGCTGTTGAAGAATAATTCTTCGGGTTAGAAAGAATAATAAACTAGAAGCGTTAGTGTTCATAAAGTTAGAGGGTTTATGGATTTGAGGTTCAAACGGTGAAGTTCAGATAAGAGAATTGTTTCTAGACTTACAATGAGTTCCTTTAAAATACAAATTGCGTGGGCGTTAGTAAAGGAAAACAAAATTAATGAAGTGAAATATGGTGAAGATGGTGCATTAGAAACTTGATTTGGAAAAGTAATTGAAGAGAATGTTACGTGGTTTTCTTTTATCACAATTTACGTGATTTATTTTTCTTTGAAATTGGAATCTGTGGTACAAAGATGATGGTTCAGTTGAAGATCTTTAAGGTTCACTATAAAAAGAAATGTGCTGTTGAAGGAAATGTGACATTGCTGCTCCTTCAGATCCTTGATCAATATTCCCTCAAGTTCATGCCATCAATCAGCTGTTTTCACTAACTACCGCCATCCCGTTGTTCCAGGGGAGTAGTCGTTTGAAGGGAATATTTCCCTGCCTGCGGTCTTCAGGTTTCATTAGTTTGGTGGGAGTCTTTTACAGGATATCTCTCCATTGAAAGGAAGAGGAGCATGGACGTCCAGGCAGTAGTTATCCTTCTCTAAGGGTCCTACTTTTCCTTTTTTAAGGAACTACCCTGGAGTACCTCAGTCTTGGGAGTGCTCTTTCATTCTCTGGGGATAATATTGAGGCACCTACGCCATATTTATCTCTAGGGGCCCTTATAGCTACATCAAAATTACCTGCCCACGCCTGGAGCCACCTAAGATTTACATCTGACCGAAACAAAAGAGCAACCACTCTAAGGAGGAAACTGTTCCTAAGCTACTCTACAGTCAGAGTCTGTCCTTACCAAAGATCCAACAGCAACCCTATTCACAATCTAAACAGCAAGATTGGTGTTCTCTTCACTGAAATAAGATATAGGAGGTCACCATTTCTTATTATTCTTTTACAGTCTTAGATTAGATTGTATTAGAAGGGCGGTTCCACCAAGAAGAGGAAGGACCGCAGGCAATCCAAAATGCCCATTGTTCCCCGCCCACCCCTCACCTCATGAGAGATATCGGGGATTTAAAACAACAAATCCGGCTAAAAGTTGCCAGATGCTAATATAATAAACTAATAAAGTAGTAACAGGACACTAGGGAGCATGGCGACTCAATCACCCAGTGCACTGAATAAACCTAGAAAGTTCGTTAAGATTACCAGATACTACAATCTCCGGTAGGGAGACATTTGACCTTCCGAAGACGAGAAATCTAGTTTTAGAATAAACTGAACACAACTCAACAAACACAGTCTCTTTTACATTCTTACAAAGAAGCAGGAATCCTCTGTGTACCACTTCCCAGATAGATGAACTGCTATACCATAAAAAGACATATGACCAGATTATGTAGGTAGGCATGGTCAGAGCTCAGTTATCAGAGTACCTGCCTTAGCCATTAGAAGCAAGGGATCGAATTATCAGCTTGCTAGCTGGGACTTATCAGCTGGGACTTATCAGCTTGATAGCTCCATGAACTGTAGGAAGCCGCTAAGGCACAGAGTGCATGTTCAATGCTGGATGCCCAACTACCACCATCCAAGAGACACATCATATCGGCCCAATTCCTGATTCCAGGCCTGCCTCCTCCTGATAGCGCCACAATAATGGAAGTGTACGGCAGAAACTTGCACTAAGAAAGAACTGCCTAGAAACACTGGAATAGAAAATAATAATTTGGTCAAAATAAATCAAAATGAAGTATTTTAGATGAAAATAAATCTTTATTACTTGACTCACCGTTTTCGAAAACATAATGTGTCAAAGATTTTGGCTGT
Source organism: Rhodnius prolixus (assembly GCF_049639745.1). Classification (NCBI taxonomy): domain Eukaryota; kingdom Metazoa; phylum Arthropoda; class Insecta; order Hemiptera; family Reduviidae; genus Rhodnius; species Rhodnius prolixus. Next base: position 1,550,148 of record NW_027411583.1, on the reverse strand, counting down.
TCAGAAATAAATGAATTAAAATTAAGAGAAACAGCGGAGTTGCTAAACTTATAATATTCTACTGGTTAATTCCATGCCAACTTATAGCTCTGTTCTCACCTAACTCGCTCCTTAACTTTTACATTCCTCTATTTATTTATTTTTACTGTAATCTTTATCTGAATACAAGACGGTGTCCGCTAATCTACCTCCACTCACTCTATTTACAGATTTTTATTTTATTCCTTCTTTTTTTCCCCAATTCCGCACAGACAACATCAGCTCCAACATCACCTCTTTCTTATTTATTATGCACTTCTTGTTTATTCGCACCATTTTTCGTCTAATCTAGCTGAAGAGTATTTTGCTCTCCTAAAGGTGATTAAAGAATTAAAAGCTCCGTGGGTGTTGGCACCTTGAACACCGATAAATATTTAATCTTCCTACAATTTATTTATTTTTGTATCTTTGTCTTTTTTTATTGGTCAATGTGACGTCAGAAGAAAACAACTCTTGAACAAATACATTTCTTTTTTTGCTCATGTATTAGCATTTATTTATTTAATTGTATCAAGCTGTATGCTGAGGATTGGTGGTAAAAGTTTAGGCGACTTATCTCCATTTAATTTCATTTTAACCGGTTATAATCTATGCAGAATATAAGCGCAATTTACATTTAAGTTTGGCATCAAAATTAATAAAAAATTTTTGTTTGTCGAATCTTTTCCTGAATTTCTAAAATTGAAGAAATCTGCAGATCTGAAGTGTCACTTCGATTTTCCAGTAATTCGATTTAATCTCGATATCAGCTCTTAGAATATTATTTAAACTTTTAACTACAAACATATAAAAGTTGGTATTTTTTATATCAAGAAATGTTGGTATTTTATAATTACCTTCTCTGGTGCAGCGTAACCTTTTCAAGAATAGTAGCAATACCAAATTATTCCTAATTTCACTAATACTTTATTTACTTTCGTCAGTATCTATATTTTATCTTTAGAGATGTTTTGCATGGGATGAAGGATGCTGTATGGCTATCTTCATTCAGGACTTGTTTGCTTGTCTTCAAAGATTGTCGTGTGTTACAAAAGGTTAACAGGCTCATCTTCACTTGTATGTTAGTGAATGGGACAGTCACTGATACAGATCTGCCGCGTCTATAGCAAATCTCTCACTCTTTCTCTTTCTCGCCGAAGCACTCAAAGAGTGCAACAGTCAGCCAATGGTATCTCAGTCGACATCTCTATACTAATGTTCACACATCATTCTGCCTACCTAAGGTGCACTTTATGCAATTTTTTTATGTTTATATTCATTCTTTTAAATTGAAGATATAACTGCAATTTATACATAAGTAACTGCAATTTAGTTTTATTTCAGAAACCGTTTAACTATTTACTCCTTCTGAAGTAATAATTTGTAAAGAATTTTACTTAAGATCTTATTACATTTCAAATTAAATTACTAACGTATCGACGAAGATCTGGATTTCCGACGGAGCTATAAAAGATTAAATTACAACTCTATAATCAAAACTATGTGGACGACCCACAGACCAGAACAATGGGGGTTCATCCAGACAAACATACGGACAATTCAGACATTTCAATCTAAAATACTACGACAAATAGTTGATACCCAGTTCTACGTCGCAAACACATCGATCTCGACATTACTTTCGTAAAGTGGCTAGCCAAGGAAAAATGCCAGAAATACCATTCTAAACTTTCTCATTGCCCTAATACAGTGGTCGGCAAAGTGCGGCTCCAGAGCCGCATGTGGCTCTTTGGCTCCTTAAGTGCGGCTCTGGCACAAATATCCACGGAAGGCGCAATAATATTTTCATTTAAAAAAAAACTTGGTAAGAAAAAAAATTACATCTTATTTTGATAAATTAAAATTCTTCTATAAATCGAGAAAATGTATAATTTTTTGTTTAAGTTAAAAGATAGATAGGTAATTAAAATTTTATATTGTTGTAAAAATACGTAACGAACATCGAGTTTAATTTTATTAGTTTTCGTAAACGTAAACACAAACCATGTACAAGCTACCGGCTGAGATTGTTCGTACGTTATAGCAGGTTTCAGGAATTTAAAAACAGCAGAGCAACTTTAGCATTTGTCAAAAATCCTCTTAATGAGTTGAAATTTTCTCCTTTTGAAATTGACATTGGTAGCTTTGAAATACAATTGCTGGTTTTAAAAAACAAGGAGATATGGCGCTCTAAATTCGAACGTCTTTGTGTTGAATTGGATATATTGGGGAAGAAAAAATGTGATCTTAGTTCACAACACAAGTGGTCTGCTTTGAATGACCTGGAGAAGAAAGACATGATCATTTTCAACGTTTGGAATAGTATTCCTGACTCTTACGATCAGCTGAAAAAGCTCGCGTTTGCTGTTCTTTCCCTTTTCGGTTCTACATATAATAATAATAATAATAATAATAATAAAGGTCTTTATTTCAATAACTATATACAATAATTTTGCACATTAGAAAAAGACTGACAGACTTAACTCATGGTCAAAAGACCGTCTGAGTGAGAAGCTGTCTAAATGAAATTGAGAAAGTCTTATTAAGTTTCTATAGTAAGAAATTAAATATCAATTGGCCAAAATAACAGACAATTAAAAGACAACTTAAATTCCACATCTTTGGCTATAAAGATAAAACAAAACAGAGAGAACAAAAATACATTAAATATAAAATCTTAGGCATTATAAAAATTAAAACTTAATCGTCCAATCTCCACAATTCAAATCTATTTACACTGATTTATAATTCTCTGTTTTTTCTTCCATTTTATAAACTATGATTCTTATTCTTATCAAATATAAGGTCCCGCTTTTTTTTTTTTTTTTTTAAATAGCTTTTATTTATTTATTTTGTTTTATATAATAAATAATTTATTTACTTAATTACAAGATTATATATTTTCGTACAAACTGTCTTTTCTATATTTAATTTCAGTAATTAAATTCACTGATAAGCTCATACCTATATCTCCACGCATCTTTACAGTAGTTAATCAAGCTAGTCCAACATTTTCCATTTAAGTAATTTATGAATTCTTCCTCTCTCATTATTACCTTACCAAAATACCTCAGCCTAAATTCCCGCAAGATAGGGCAGACCGCTATAAAGTGGAATACACTTTCCTCTCTTTCTGTCAAATTGCACATAGAGCAAAGTTTTATTTCATTACCAAAGGTATATTTATTAAGATAAAGTAGTTCCCCCGTGCTTTGATTATCCAGCTGATAGAATTACTATTCAAAATGGTATTTACAAAGTTAAGTTGTGAATCTAATTGTTTATACAAAATGTGCCGTTGACTATTTTGTGCTGACAAATTATACTTATTAATTAACCCATTTTTAATAATATTCACAATTGAATGAATTTTTAATTTATTATTTATAAAATCAGTTAAAGGAATATCATAGGTTGTACACAGATTCTCCCATTCTGTATAGAAAGACAGTTTTTTTTCAATTATTTCTTTTAACAATATACCAGGATATCTATATGGCGGAAGCTGCCTACATCTTTGAATATATTTTATGTGCACTTTGACGGTATACAAGAATGAGGGTAGTACCTTGGTTTCCAAATACAATACAAAATCAGGGGTATTAATGGGCAGACAAAATACTTTTTTAAGAAAAAACTTTAACAAAACCTCTACTTCCTTAAACCATGTACATCCCCACACTTGTGCTCCGTAGCAGACAATTGCCCTGCTTACTGCATTATATACCTGCAACTTAGAAGCAAATGGTATATCTTTATTCATTACAAAATTGCTGAATGAGTTAAGGGCATACTTAGCTTTTGAAACCCTTTCATCAAAATGTTTTCTCAAGGATAATGTCCGCGTAAGTGTAATTCCCAAATACTTGTAGCAATTCACAACCTCAATCCTATTGTTACCATACCACCATATTTCATTTTTTGCTGGTTTTCCACCATTTTTAAATACCATTATCTTCGATTTATTTAAATTTATTTCTAGATTCCACTGTGAGCAGTATTTGTGAAGACTGTTTATCATCAGCTGTAATGAACTTTTATCAGTAGCCAACAAAACCAAATCGTCCGCGTAGGCCAACATTTTTATTACAGTATTTTTAATTTGCACGCCCCCATCCATGCAGTCTTCAATGTCATTTATAAAAAGGGAAAATAAAAGAGGACTTAGCAGACAACCTTGCTTTACACCCATGGATGTATAAAAGGAATCCGTCAGACCATTATTGCACCATACACTAGCTTTTGTTCCTGTATATAAACTCCTTAGGACGTTGATTCGGTTCTACATATATATGCGAACAATCTTTTTCAAGCATGAACATTATCAGGAGTAAACTGAGAAGTCGTCTTATTGATGAGAACTTGGAATCATGCCTAAAATTAAAAACAACAGCATACAAACCTGACTTACTCAAACTTTCCATGGAGATGCAAGCACATTGTTCGCATTAATAAATATTTATCAAGTATGAAATTTAGTATTATTTAGTGTACTACTTATTTAGTGTAATAAAAGTTTACTAAACAAGCAGATTTGGCTCCCAATTTTTTTTTAAAATCGTTGTAATGTTCATATTTGGCTCTTTGTCTAATAAGTTTGCCGACCGCTGCCCTAATACATCTCATTTTCAAGGGACAAGGGCAGAAAATACCAATTCAACCTTGGACTATGTGGAAAATTTATAATAAAAAGATCTCTTTTAACCCATTATTCAATAATTGTTATGTAATTTGGATTCACACCAAATTCTGAAAGCTACAATCTTAAAGTGCGATTATTACATCAAATTAATTCTTTGCCTTAAGACTTAACTCAAATCTGTTTTCGACTCTTCGGATGGATTTCAAATCTGTTGATCCAAATTAACAGATATGTCTGATAAATAATACTGTTTTTTTTTATTCTAATGATAAATTTACTGTAAATCTTGCAAATCTTTATCATTAGATTTTCCTTCAACAATTTTAAGAATCATTTCTATTTGTGTTTAATTTTATTTTCTACATTTTTATTAATTATATATTTTTGTTAAGCTTTAATTTTATCTACAGATGTCAAAATATTTGCATTTGTTCCTTGCCATTTTATAATTTATTTAGGTTATTTAGGTATTTACAAAATTCTTAATTGCTTTTATGTATTTAATTATTCATAACATTTAAATAACTGGCGTTTTACATATAAGAATATTAACAATTCAAAATTTCGTGTCACTCTTTGGGTGTAGTTGCCCAGTTGAAAGCCCAGTGCTAGAGAAATTGCTGCATCTTAATTTTTTAAAAACTGACTAATTCTTAGAAAGTTTTCCGTTTAAGATGGGTCCATCCCTCGAAGAACTTTTCTCTTGATTTCTGGTGATTTTATTAACGGAGTGCCGCCGTATATTACCTTTATCAAGGCGATCCACACGCTAAATTTGGATCTCCAACTCAATGGTAGGGAATATTGCCATGACCTAATATAAGATTTGACGTTTACGTGTGCCCAAAGCTAACTGAACCTAAGTTTAGTAATTTTAACATTTTAATTGGTACAATAGTGAGGAGCTAGAATAAGTTATTACCATGGAACAGTAATTAGCATTTTGAGCAATGACTGAGAATCTGAAAGTTCACTGAACTTGGGTTAGTTGTTTAAAAATGATGAACGCTAGAAACTTCTAAACTCGAAAAACTAGAAGTGCTTAAGGTAGGATTAAAAAGAAACAAAAAGAAAACGAAATATCTCTAGAAAGGAGGAATAATGTTGGAGAGAACGACAGAATGACCGATTACTGTAACAGAAGCAATAACACTGGGTTATTGCCCTTGCACAAAAAATAAAAATAACCCACTCTCTAAATATGTAAGTTAAGTTGTGATGTTTTCAAAACTATTGTAACATGAATATTACCACTAAGTAGACAATTAGTAAGCCCTTGTATTGAGCTTAGTTACGCCCAGTTCCGTTACCAAACTACTTGCCTTAAACTGTATCTTATTCCTTAGAGTAAAAATACATAATAATGTTGAGAGCACTTCAAAAAAAAAAATATTCTCCACTAATCATGTTTAAAAATATTCCATTGTTATTTAGTATTCCAGTGGGGATTTGGTCTTTTGTAAACTTTACTACAGTGGGCTAGGGGACACGTTCTTACTCACAATTAGAATCTTTCCACTTGTCGTCTCCATTGGGCTAACTTATACTGCTTCTACAGGTAGATAATTCCAGTTTTAGACACCTAATAAGTCCACATTAACGTAAACGGCATTCCTGCTGACAATTAGTTAGGGAACAAATTCCAGAATAGTAAAAGGATTTAAGAAGTAAAAAAAAAAATGAACTGGAATGGAGGACTTCTTTTACTAGTATTCTTAAGATTCTAACTCAAACTTTTTTTTTTTTTTTGTAACTCCAAATATTTGTGTACAATTAATTGAAAGTAACTTGAGAACGGAGCTAACTCTAACCCAGACGCCACGATAGCCGAGCGTTTAAAGGCGTGGCCCGCAAATATGTACTGTGGTACTGGGTTTGATGCCTGTGGCCATGCCTTGGGTTTTATTTAATGGTTAATAAGAGAAATTTGATAGTAAAGTAGGTTTGCTAATCGCCTCCATTCACAACACCTAATTTGGTAGTTGGAGGTGAAGCCAGCCTGAATAAATAGACGATTACTTTATTATCCGAACTCCTCCAGAATAATAGTAGCGTAAAACCTTATTTTTAATAATTAGAAAAATTATCAAAATAAAAGTTTAAAGCCAGTAAAGTATAGGAAAGTCTGGAAGCCATTTTCGAAATGTAGAGGTCCTTTTGCTTGTGACATCATTGTCTTCAAACACACACTGGCCAATGAGAGAGGGTTAGGATGTACAGAAAGGCGAGGTGATCGAAATTTCTTTATCCGGCGGAAATTAGGATCTAAAAAGGCACTATTAGATCGGTGTGAATGGTTCTGTTAGAGAATTAGTACAGAGCATAAGCCATACGGCGTTGAATTTGTGTATGTAGTGTTTGGAGTCGATAGAAGTTGGAATGCTTGGGCTGAACCCTACAATTTTGTATCCATATGTCCACATAGGTTTCAGAAGCGCGTTCTATATCACTTAATTTGTGATTTAGCGTCAATATGGATCGTCTGTTAGGGAGTCTTGCCGGTAAGTAGAGGCACTGTTTTTAGTTTGTCCAATATATTGTCCAAGGTATCATACAGTGTGAGAATGAACAGTCCGGTTATAGTAATATTGTGGACAGATGGCACGACTAAGAGAGCGAATGTAACTGAAACTTTTGAACATGTGAAACTTTCATTTTCCATTTCGAAACTCCATTCTTCTCGAGAATTTAAATGATTTTATAAGAATCGAGTTGATTTACTGGGTTTGAATAAGAAGAAAGGTTGGCGATGTCGTCCGCAGAAGTGAAGATAGAGGTCTGAGGATGAGTTGGAAGATCTGAAGAGAATATTATGTCCAAGAATGCTTTCCTGAGGAACTACGAGGTGTGGCTATTAAATAACGAGACTATTGCTGTAAAATATTTTATTTTTAATTTATATAAATTTGTTATTATCACCTTCAATATACACCCCTTCCCCTACACCTAAAACGCTCCATGCGAATTTTCCATTGTTCGAAACAGTGCTGGAAGTCTTTTTCTGTGAGCTCCTGCATGATGCATGCCGTTTTTTCTTTCACAGCTTCAACGGACTGAAATCGAGATCCTTTTAATGCAGATTTGACTTTGGGGAACAGATAAAAATCACATGGGTCGGCCAGGTCATGCGAATAAGGCGGATGGCCTAAAAAACTGGGATGTTGTACTTGGCTAGAAACGTCTTGACAGACCATGCAGTGTGAGCCGGCGCGTTGACTTGATGACTTGTTCTTCCACAAATCGGGTCGTTTTTTCCTTACTCTTTCACGGAGTTAAACAAGCACCTCACGGTAGTAATGTAGATTAATTATAATCGATATTTTCATCCGTTTTGAACGTGGAAGTCTTCTCGGCCATCTTGGAAACGCTTGAACCACTCAAAAACTTGCCGACGTGATTAACATTCATCGCCATAAACTTCTTTTAATAAAAGATAAGTTTTAGTAGCGGTTTTACCCAGTTTCATGTGAAATTTCACGACAATTCGTTGCTCTACTACATGTGTAGTATCATGTTTTCGGCAAAACGAAACTAAACTCCTCTTACACAAACGACAGTTCCGGTCAGACAGATTCCTCTACAAACACGTGAGACGCAGCAATCGAAAGTGAAGGCTTTACGCTGCACAGCTGTCGGTTGTTAAGATTTGGCGCATGCATAGTTCTTCTGTAGCAGCACCAGTCTCGTTATTTAATATCCACACCTCGTACAGCCTTTACTGGGCGAAATAAAACATTTTCTTCTTCATAACTATTTTATTTTTGAAGTTTTATTACTTCACTAAGAGAGCGTTCGAAACTTTTAGATAACAGATCATGTTTATCCACTCCTCCAATAACAAGGCTCTTAAATGTTTCAAAACAGATGTTCAATCCCAAATTATCCTGACAGGAAAAAAGGTCCCATCATTTTTTTTTTGAGAACAGCAGCAAATTGGTACCTGCTTATCAAGATTACGATACTAATCAATCACGTTGGGACAAAAATTGCCACCTTCAGTTCCGGTATTTTTTGTTCAATAAATGTTACGACATGATTTCTGATAATAAGTAGTAGCAGATCTTTGGGGTAAATGAGGATAATGATGACGTTAGGTTTAATGGAAGCCATAAAGAGAAGGAAGAACCGCTAAATGAGAAACGGAATAGTGTCATGTTAGAGAAAGGAAAAAAAAACTACAATTTGCTTCCTCCATTTTCTGATCTTACCTCCTCCAGACTTCTTCTATCAGATCAACTACTAATGATAGCTGCAGGATGTCATGGAGATATTAACGGAATGAACATAAAACAACCTCTGTGCTGATTTACACAAACTGAAGACACTTGGAAATCATAAAAGAAATAAAATTGTTCCAAACATGCCGCTTTATAAATCAAACGAATCTAATAAATTCTAATTGATGTTTTACAGCAAATTTATTGCTTTTATGATGGATCAATAAAAGTAGGAATGAAAACTAATAAAGTGCTTTCGGCATATTTTTATTGCCAATTATTTGATTTGATTATATTTTGCTTGGAAAGAAGTAGCAATTAAAAGTTCATTTATTCATTAATTTCTCGGTTTTAGGTAAAGATAGCTAATTAGGCTAATTAGTTTGGCTTCATTTGACCGGAAGTGTATTCCAAGTTACCCGTTAATTTGTTAACCGGTTTACCTGTACTAAGCCTTAATCTTTAACGGCTTATCTCTTTGTTTGAGCCGCTGATTGAAATGATTTCCTGTTAGAAAAGTTGTTAAAACATAGTCTAAACAGGTGGCATCCCGTTATTGAGACAATGTTCACGGAAGCTACAGTGTCTGTTTGGGAACGAACATGCGAATGTCTTCACCTCAAATCTAAAAGAATTTCTGTAAAAGATAGTTCAAAATACAATCACTAAAACTAAATCTAATTTTTGTAGCTTAATATACAACACTATTCTCAAACCTATGTGGACTTATTGACTAGAGCTGTGGGATTCTTGAGCCAAACCTACGAACATAGGGACAGTGCAGTCATATCAGTCAAAACACTCCGACAGATAGCTGACGCTCCTTTCTACGGTGACTAACCTCACTCTTTACAACGACCTCAACATCCCATTCGTACACCAATTCGCCGAGACTAAAAATCAAAAATTCTATACTGCTCTCTCGGCTAGCTCTAATCCTCTTGTACAGTCTCTCGCCTCCTCTGGCATCCCTAACAATCCTCATCGCCGTCTGAATCGCCAGTACTATACTGCTCTCTCTAGTTGCTCCAATCCTCTTGTACAGTCTCTCGCCTTCTCTGACATCCCTAACAATCCTCCTCGCCGACTGAATCGCCAGTACTATACTGCTCTCTCTACTTGCTCCAATCCTCTCGTACTGTCTCTCGCCTCCTCTGACATCTCTAACAATCCTCGCCGACTGAATCGCCGGTTTCTGGTCGAGAGTGCTACCGCTGGGTAGTTCCTCTTCTCCTGCTCTTCCCGCACCATTATACCTCATCCACCTTCTAATTTACTAATTGTATATATTTATACAGATTGTAAATAACTAAATACATTTTTAAAAAATAAATCGCAAAATCTTTTAAATGTTATATTTATATTTTTAGTGGCACGTCGAGTGGTGGATGTAATCACTACTTCCCTTGAATTAAAGCAGTATTGGCCGGGTGTCTTCCTTGACATTCCTTGACATATCTCAGGCATTCGACAGGGTATGGCACGCGGGGCTGCTTTATAAACTCAAACGCCTACTGTCTTCTACCTTTTACCTCATTCTTAAGTCTTATCTCTCCGACCGTTTCTTCCAAGTCAAACAAGGCTCTTCTACTTCTCTTATCCTTCCAATACTCGCTGGAGTTCCTCAAGAAAGCATTCTAGCCCCCTTACTTTATATTCTCTATCCTACCGTCTTATCAACTCTCCCGACTACAATTACGACGTCACTACAATTCTTTCTCCTCATCTAGATCCTGTAACAGCATGCCGTGCACTCCAATCACACCTAAATCTTCTCGAGCCTTGGCTGCAAAAGTGGAGAATCAAAGTGAACGAATTGAAATCTAAATACATAGTATTCACTCTAAACAAGAAAACTCTCCCTCCTCTCTCCTTCCACAATACTTCTATACCAATCACTAACCAAGTACGATATCTCGGATTACATCTTGACAAACGACTAACATGGAACCCTCACACGAGACTCAAACGAATTGACCTCAATCTGAGGTATAAAATGTTGAAAAGACTACTCAACAAACGTTCAAAACTGACCCTGACGAACAAACGAACACTATATACCGCTCTACTTGCCCCAATATGGACGTACGGAATACAACTCTACGGAAGCGCTAAAAAATCGAACATCAACCGACTTCAGACCTTACAATCAAAAATTCTAAGAACAATAGTTAACGCTCCCTTCTACGTCTCCAATCATACAATACACTCTGATCTCAATATTCTTCTCGTCTCTGAAATAGCTCCAATTTCGTTACACAAAACTCCACTCAAATCTACACAATCATTACAACCCTCTGATCCACAACATGTCTACTACGTAGAACACTTCCTTCAAATCCACTTTGCAGACTAAAGCGGCGGTGGCCACGCGATCATCTTAACTTACAACGCCGACCTCCTTAGGATGGTTGCTGCCAATCTGACGAACTAAATGGCTTCCATCACTGGATGGTCGTCGTTCACTCCACTCAAGCTCTTGGCGCACATGCATGTGCGCGTATATGTATGGATATATATATATATATATATATATATATATATATATATATATGCGTGCATGTGAATTTGTGCCATCCCTTATCATTCATCTCTACACCATCATTTGCTTATTCTACTGCATACAGTTGCAAAATAAATAAACAATTAAAAATAAAAAATGAGTAAAAAATTTTTGAGACCTGTTCTGTAACCTCCAACATATTATTCTAGAACAAGTAACCGATAAAGTTTATTGCTAAATAAAGATATTTAAAAGGTAGTAATAAAACAATAATCTTCGAGCTATACCGTGAATTATTAGATGGAATTAATAGATTTATTGTGAAATTAAAACTGTCCATTAAGAGCTAACTTGGAGGAGGAATTTAAAAAAAACAATACAGAAAGAATTACAGGAAGTTAGAATCAAGGGATGAAAAATAACATAAGTGCAGTTAAACGGCACGTACAGTGGCAATTAGTTATGGCAGAGTTATAGTAAAGAACCCACTATCTAGCGCGAATAACTTGGCATAGCTAACAGACCAATGTTGCACAAGTCATGCTGCATTAACTACAGCCAATAAACATTATCTCCTTTCTTTAGAAGTGTCTATTATTTTTGTCTTCATTTTCAGGTTATTTAAAAAATAAATAAATAAAATATGGTGTGACCACTGTCATGACTTCCTTTTTCTAATGTTCTCGAGTTTTGACTCATCTGAAAATACCGAAAACTATTTTTTCCAGTAAAAGTATTTAATAAAAAATAAAACTTTTACAGAGAATTGAAGAGTAATATTAGAAAAAGCTCAGAAAAGTGGTAAAATCCATTCACTAAGGATTAACTACGGGAATTTTTTTAAGACATTAAACTCACCCTTACGTAAGTGTAATGTTTGGCCTCATTACCTATGAAATATTAATATGGATTAAATATTTTAGTGAAATTCCATATTTAAAGAAAATGGATTGAATGGAATAAATTTTACAGATTTTTTTTTTATAGAAATAGAAAAGAAATTTATTATTCTGGGACAATTGTCCCCTAAGAATAAATACAGGAACAAATAGAGGCCTTACTAGTTTGGCCTGTGATTATACAGAAATTAAATAAATAAATAAGTATTTACAAAAGTGAAAATATAATAAGTGAAAATGAAAGTAAAAATAAAATAATAAAACAGCAGAAATTAAGGAAATAAATTAAAACAATTAGAATTTCGGAGGAAGCTGAATAGAAAGTAGATAACTGAATAGACGGGATTTAAAGTTGGATAGGGTAGGAGCATGGCGGACAGATGAAGGCAAGGAGTTCCAGAGAGAGGTAGCACGTATTAGGAAGGACTTGTCAAAGGATGAGGTACGGTGAGAGGGAATATAGAGATCAGATGAGCGAGATCTAGTGTTACGGGAATGGATGGAGGATTTAAACTTAAGGAGTTGAAAAATATAGGAAGGCCTTTGAGACTGGATGACTTGAAAAAGGAAAGAAGCCAAAAAATATTGGCGGCGATAGACAGGAAAAAGCCACTTCAACTCATCGTAGCAGTGCGAAATGCGAGAGTCTCTGGAAATGCTGAAAATAAATCTTATGAAGCAGTTCATGAGGCGCTTAAGCTTAGCTTCAATATCACCAGAAAGACTGCCATACACTAAACAACCATAGTCGAAATAGGGGAATATAAGAGAGGAAACTAGGAGTTGCCGGGTCTTAATTGGAAAAAGGTGACGGGAACTATTAAACTGCTTAAGGATATGGATGGAACGACGAGAGACTTGGGAAACATGATTTTTCCAGGATAGGTTTTGATCGAAAGTGATACCAAGGTTTTTCACAGAGGAACAATATTTTATTGGGGTATTGTAAAGGAAAAGATTAGGAAGAGGAGCCAATGATTTAAGGAGTGGGTTGGAGCCAATAACTATAGCTTTGGTCTTTTCTACATTCAGGGTAAGCTTATTGTTCGTGGCCCATGCTGAGATGTTATTGAGGTCTTCTTGAAGTTTAAATACAGCTTCAAACAAATCCGACGGGGAAAAGGATAGGTAAATCTGAAAATCATCAGCATGGAGGTTATAGAGAGGTTTTCACGGAAAAAATTAATCCAGAAAATTTTATTACGCGAATTACCATTGTTTCAAACCAGACATCCGGTTTTCTTTATGTTTTGGTTTTAAATTATTAAACCTGATCATTACCTTTATTACTATTTGAAAAATAGTAACTAGGGTTGTTATTAGTTATTTCTATGTCTATCTATTATTTTTTCTTTTTTATATAAATAATGATGGAAACATCTTTTAAGGATCTGTAAAGATTCAAGCTCGTTAGAATTGACAGTTTACTTTTTGTGTTATAAAATATGGCTCCTCTGATTGCAGGAACGCCCCAGGGATCAGACATTCATTGGTATATATAACTAGAATTGCTAATAGAATCAGGTTGTTATTGATTCTTTTTTATTATTTTATTTAAAATTGTCTTCGTTTTTTTTTTTTTTGGAATTTTTAATTATTTGAATGATAAATTCATAATTTGGAGATTAGATTAAAGTAGACGGTTCAGTTGGATTCGTGGAAGGGAAGATTTTCGGAGGATTTTCGATTGCAAGATTTGGGATTCTTAGGAGGTTAGATCGCTTGGCAGAACCTCATAGTTCGATTCCGTAGATCGATATTGGTTTGAGTAAACTGTTCTAAAGAAGACATTGGTTTTCTAATGACAGTCTTGTTCTTTTGTCTGTATCGAATGCGTTAGGCCTACCTATATATAAAATCAATTAGCGTGCAAGTGAAATTATGCAAATGTTTAAAAATAAATGTATTTATTTTAATTTTTTTTGGGGTTTATCATTACATTAAATTATTGCCTATTTTTACAGGTGATCTTGCTGGACGTATCCTCCTACAAACGGAACGAGAAAGAAGATGGAGTTTTTGCTCAAGTATGTACTTTACCATAATATTTCTTATTTTTATTTTTATTTTTTAATGGCTTAAGGCGCGTCCCCATCTGAGCTTTTTGGCGCCCGGAGCTTTTTTCAGTGCACTGCCGCCCTCCGGACAGTGTTCTCAGCGTTACAGACAACACTCTCCATCACCGGACAGTGTTGCTGTAAGAAGTTCCTACGAAGAGAAAAATCGAAGGGCCAGCTGCTGGAGTCGAACCCAGGATCTCCGCGTGAGAGTCCAGTACGCTAACCGCATTGCTGATCCTTTTCCTGATATTTTTTATTATAAAAAAAAATAATTTTTCTCACTTTCGAAATAAAGTTGCAAATAAAGAAATGGATGATTTAAAAAAAAAAAGAAGTGGTATTTTGGGAAACTAGGTAGGTAGATACGTTCTTTAGCGTCATTTTGCAGAAATGTACGGTGCTATCTTTTGTGTACACTGTTAAATTTGTGGCTGAAATAGTCTTTGAAGCAACTTTCAAAACCAGAAATTCATCTTTTTTTTCCATTTTCTATGCTTTTCTGTAAACAACATTTACAGGGTGATCCATTTATAAATCGCACCAATCGCTAATATCATTTTAGGAAAGCGGAAATCCGGAAAACTCATAAACTAAACTATATGTTTTTTTTGGCCCAGTTTTCAAATTTTCCACCCGCGATGCTGTATCTTCATTTTTGGCGGAGTTGCGGCCAAAAAAAAAAACCTGATCGAGGTATCATAAGGACCACTGGTTTAGACAATGATTATGGAAACTACATAAAAAATTGTGAAAAATGACGTTGACCGGGTTTCGTATATCCCTAATATTTGTGAAGATACTTAAAATTAAAAAAAAAAAAAAATTATATGATCTTGAAGCTCAATAAATGCAAATTCATTAATCATTGAACAAACACAGTTGAAAATTTTAACAAAAATCATCGAGAACAAATTTTTTAGACATTAAAGTAAAAATTTCATTGTTTATAAGAAACGTTTCGAGACTCTGGATTAAGCAGATTTATAGGAAATTTAATGCTCTTTCGTTTGGAATAAGCAGATTTGTTGTAAGATAAAGGATAGAAAAGTTATGGCCGCTTTTATGGTGAAAAATATCTACGGAAAAGATAAAAATGCAAAATATCTTGGACACAATTGAGAATCGGGCCAAAGTGAATAGAATATTTTTTGTTGCATTTGAGCTGCTGAATCACCTCCCGAAGTTTCGACCACTGCACAGATTTATATCTTTTATTTAACATGTTTCTACCAAAAAAAAGAGTATAATTTTAAAACAAAATATTGTGATAGAAACTTCATTATAGTGCTGAGAATTTCAGCAGCTGATTTTTCATTAACAGTATAGATAATTATCGGAATTGCTTATCAGGAGCCATGTAGTTTAAGGGGGAAAAGTAGAAGCTAATAACATCCTTAATGTTGATGTCTTAAACATATAAAGCGTCCTGACAATTTTTTACCTTAAAGAATAAATTTCCGCGGTTGAATTCAATGCAAGCGTTTGGAGAAAATAAAAAACCACTTTTGTCTGTATAAATACAACTATAAAAATGGAAGAAAAGGAACTGAAATAAACAGTAGAAAGGATAGCTGGGCAAGCAAAGAGAGAAATAAAAACCAGGAATTAAAAAGAATAAGGAGCTGTCCTTTACCATGTTCAGTGAGTAGACAAAGATCAACAGTCCCAACTTAGTTCCCTATCTGTACGTATCTTATTTTATAGCGCTCTCATCGCCTTACAAAGACTTCACTACAACCAACATAAAAATATATATATATATATATATAAAAGATTGTGTTTTTTCTTCTGTCTTTCTTCCATAAAACGCTTGTTTATAACCGAGTTTAACATTTATTTTAACACAAAATATTATAATAATAAATTATGTTTGCAGCCTGCGTGGCTTATCTTATTCAAGTTGTGTTCTGTAACCATAACTTTTAGTTTAACAAAACCACCTGTTTATTTTGTTAAAGAGGGGGGGGGCATATCAAAATTCCTTGATGCTCAAATCTACATTCACTACATATGCATATGAAAGTATTGTTACACGCTGTTATAATTATTAATGAATAATTATATTTTGGTCCGTGTTTGGTTAATTAAAAGAATTGATGCGATTTTTTGCTTTCTACAATTTTTTGGCGCGTACATCTGGAGATGGTTAGCGTCCGGAGCTTTTTTCCAGTGCTCTGGCCGGCCTCGGGGCCTCCGTTGCAAGACAAGAGGTGTTTCTAGATTGAGCGAATCTAAGGGGCCTGCCGCTGGGTTCGAATCTGGGGATCTTTGCTTGGAAATTCAGTACCCTTTTTTTTCTAGTTATTCTTATTATAGGGTAAGGTTGCTCAAGTCGTATCCTTTGAAAAAACGTTCTCAGAAATCAGAGATTATATTAGTAAACACATACTTTTGGGTATCATTGGAAACCTTAGCAAACCCTCCTTTTATTTATTACAAACAAAATTAAATATTCTGCGCACTTTTTCCTTAAAATTCTAAAATTAAAAAGAAAATTGCAATCGGCACAACTAAGGAAACCAGTACCTTAAGTCGTACCACCTACTGCTTAAGTCTTACCTGAAGCTAAAATTAAATAAAAGTTACAATTTGGGTAACGCCGAGAGCCTTTTTAAAAAAGACTTTATTTGAAATACAACAAAAGAATTACAAGTTATTCGCACAAGAATTCAATAGAGTAATCAAAAGTTATAAAAGTTATTGCGTACATGCAATGGAACTACAACTATTATAAAATAAATAGAAATAAAAGTTTATAAGTCTTAAGATTAATTTTACCACACAATACCTGACAGAATATAACAGGTTGATCACGGATGGACTCACTTAGCATTGTAAGAATAGTTACGTTGATCTTGACACAGATGGAACTATCCCGTCTTGATTCATGACCTTTTTTATAATTAAAGGAGGCTGCTGCCTTCAGCAGTACTAAGTGGGTCAGACGTCATCTATTTACGTGCATATAACTTAAATATATGGTTTATTTTCAAATAAATATATTTGGACGTGGAACTGGAGACAACCAATTCAAATTTGCCTTTATTTCTCTCGAAGAGTGTCGTGATAAGTTGAAGACTGAATGTGAGACAATATCGGCAGCGTGTTTCAATTTCCTGTATTTGCCACGACTTGTGTAGATGTTGTCCTGGAGTCGACGGAAGTGGGTCGGAGCTGGCAGACTTTCAGTTTCTTCAGTTTCAATATTCTTTTCTGGAGTTGGTTTGGACAATTTAGTCCTCATTATTGAACCAGAGAAATCTTCATTCCGTAAATCATGGCCACATCTTATAGATTTTGAAGCCGTTTATGGTGATTTCGAACAGATTTTGGTTATGCTTTAGCCAATAACTCCGAAACAGTTTAATTGTTTTGCTACAGGATTTTTTCTTACCTAATTGATGAGGCTTTGTAATAACATAACTCTTAAGTGATTTAAAAGAAGAACGACCCTAAGGTTGAAGACGGTGTGCTCATCTACCTAGTCCCGTAGTAAATTAAAATGTATTTCAACAAATACAAATACCAGTGGTACGACTTAGGAAGCGTAAGTGGGTACGAGATAAGACGTGCTTCAGTTAATAAAGCCCCAAAACTATTTTGAAAAAATCTTACATAAAACTGCAAGAGACAAAGAAATCACTAATAGATATTTAACTTATACTAAAAAAGCAAAATGTATTTAACTAGTGTTTTCTTAGCTTAGGAGCTTCCACACACCAGATGGAAATTACACTGAAATGGCTATAAATGAATTTGTTTACCAAAAACAGTCTTAATTCATTGAAACGCAGATGGCACTGCCTAAGCGCCAGAGTACAACTGAGCAGTATAACTATACGTACTCTGTTACCATTTGTACGACGGGAAAAGTACTTTCGAAATCATTGAGGTACGATTTAGGTACCGGTGCGACTTAGGCGACTTTCCCCTGATTAGTTTTTCTTTACCTTCTTTAAACTAAGACTTTTCCAAAAAGTGAGACATTACCAACATTGCGACAAGAGAAATTTAACCAACAGGATGTCCTTTGGTTTCATTCCTCTCACCCAAAAAACCAAAACGTTACAGATGGAATTTTCTTTATAAACACCATGAAAAACCAAAAAATAAAAAATTACACTTTTAGGCCAACATAATACGAATGCCTTGTCATTAACATACACGATGCGTTTTTGTATATGTAAGGCCGTGGTAACCAATGTTTAACATGGAATTCAAGCTAAAAGTGTTTTTTTTTTTGCTTGAAGCGTTTAGATAGCGTATAATTTTATTTATAAAGTGTACAATTTTATAAATCGATAAAAACTATCGATAAGGTTATTTTTTTTCAAAACTTTAATGGACTATTAATGTTTGTAATATTTCACATTAATACACGAATATATATTATTTATATGGGTAAATATTAAAGAACACTAAAATTAAAGAACATTAAAAGTGTAGAACCTGATTTCACTTTTTATATGAGGCCATTATAAGGCAGTGATTACAGTATTAATAAACAAAGGATGGAAATATTAGAAACTAATAACCTGTGTACAGCGGTTTTCAACCAAATTTCATTCTCAGACCGCTTGTGATTGGGCTTTTCGGCCACTTCCCTCAGATGCTCTTCCGATTTCTCTTTCTCGCCACAAATAAATCATATTCTGGACTAATTGTAGGCATTTGGTAGTGTTTAACGATTTTATACCTATAAAAGTATTGTTCTATGTTGTTATAATTATCAATGAATATCAAAAAATAATTGGTGAGAACACTATCACGATTTTTGCTTTCTACAATATTTTGTCTCTACGTCTGAGTGGTTGGCTTTTTTGGTACGCTTCTGTCGTTACATCTAACACTGTTTATCACCTCACAGTGAGCTGTAAGAAGCTTCCACTAAACTTGTAGAAGGCTTGTAACTGTATTCAAAACGGCATCTAAAAAGCTGGACACTTTAAAACTAGATGACATCTGCAAAGATACTGTGTAGTGTTGGAGTCGTCTCTTCAGATACCTGCTAATAATCTACGATGTCTTCATTTGGAGAAGATTTAGTAGGATGAATGCTTCGTTGTTGAGGAAGATTTACTGCTTCTGAAACCTCTAAGATTCAGGATTGTCTTGTCCGTAATACAAGAGCGGCTTAATTAGCCTTCGTCAACAGCAGTGACTATAATCTCCCCCCTAGCAAATGTTCTATAACTATTACCATGTTCTATAACTTTTAGATTTTTGAGGTTTGCCGTCCACCACACAAGCGGCCATATAGATTTTAGAGACGTCAAAAAATTTATAATTCGGTGAAAAATTCAATTTCAAACATATGAAACGACAATAATACCCTCTTTTACTCGTGAGTAGAAGTAATAGAAAATATTTTCCAGATGAACTGATAAGTGTTTAAAAATCTTGTAAAAAAATAAGATAGTTTTTAATAAACGTTTATAATTACATGACCTTTTGAGAATGCACAGGGGTTGCAAACTATCGTGATTTGCAAAGTTTGGACACGATTCTAGACACGATATCGCGTGAACTATCGTAACTAGCTAACTCTCAACGCTCAGCTTATTTAGCATGCATCTTTTATTGTACAAGATGCACTTTACGCCTCAAGCGTTGTACGTATGTTTACCTGCATAAAGTGTTACTTGTGTTTCTAAATTAGCGATGTAATTTACTGTGCAATCAACGCTTCTTAGGCAGAATCAAATTAGGCTAAAATCAGCTTGGCCACTACCTTCCTCTCTTCAAGGTTCTGGGATTTTCGGATCATCCTCTGCCTTTTTCTTCATTATATTAATCATCAGTTATTACATAACAACTGTCTCATCTAAAAGCACAAGATATTAGATAATTTGGCCCAAAATATAAAATTCTTAGTTATTTTCCTCTATATGTGCCTTAAAAAAACAAAATACATCTAATTTATTGACATACCTCAAAAAATCTTACTTCTTTTACTATATTTTTTAAGCCCGCTACATTAGATCTTAAATCTGCAGTTTTGTATTTCTTGCCGCATCTATACCGCATATCTATAAAGTTCATCTATACCGCATCTATAAATTTTAATTATAGAGCTTCCCTTAGCGTTACCTACGTACTGTAAACGCAGCTTCTATATGCTCTACAACTGTTTTTAATACTTCTTTACGGAATTTAGCTATTTAACTTCTTTCTTCTGTTCCATCTGCTTGCTCTAGTCCCTCAAATATAAAATTATTTCACGAATAAAACTATTCATTATGTAACCATATGTTCCTAAACTTATCTATTAAAAATAAGACCAAGTAATAATATTATTACAAAATGTCCGACTATTACAGTCGTTAGAAAGGAAATAGTCGCTAGATATGAATTAGAGCACCAATAAAAAAAAGGTCATTCTTAAAAATATTAGATAGCAGCCATATTGAATTACGTTATAAATATTCACTAAGTAGAAATATTATTCTTATAAGAACAGAATATGCGGTTAGGACGTAGTGGGAAGAGTCAAGATGTCATTGTTAAAACCAATTATTTTAAATAATATAGTACCTTTTAAATGGTGAAATAACCAGTTTTAGATTTCTATTATTATTACGTAGCAGTATTTTAAGGGCGTGGTATTGTTGTCACGACAACAGTAACAACAGTTCCTCCTCTACTTTTAGTAACAACAGCACATGCCAGCAACAGTGTTCCTAATTGTGTAGCACCTCTTGATTTACTATTTCCGGGCTCTTTATTGCAAGTATTCCGCTTTCCAGTTTATCTATATACCGAGCAGAACGCTATCCGGGTTTAAGGTTTTTTGTTTGATGGAACTATTAGAGATGAGATAATAAATTAGAGGTGTCAAAAAGATTGATACTTTTTTGAAATTTACTTTGTAAAGTACCCAAATTTTTTAGTACAAAATTGTCCATAGAGAGAGCGCTATCAATTGGCCTTAAATTTAGAGATATATTCTGGGCTGAATTGATTCTAGGTTAACTATTTACTTTGTGTTTATTAGTACACTGCACGCCAACGCAGAATTCCCTCTTCCAAAAAGCCTTTAAAGTTCACCGTCCATTGACGAGAGAACACAGTGTTCTGAAAAAGCTCCAAACGCCAATAAAGTCAGTTTTGACCCGACCTACGATAAATGTCAGTTTGGCTTATAATTTTGTCTCAATTAATAGTTTGGTTCAAAGGGAAATGTGTCGCATTCTACCAACATTGGTAAATTGATCTTTTTTTTAATGCAATTTGAAGTTAGAATAAAATTCAATTACATTCGTAAATTATGGTAAGAAAAAGTCATGTGAGTGTTCATACGAGATTCTTTTCATGAGAAAGTAAAGTGAAACTGTCGAATATTGACGAAAACCATTCGAAAACGGTCTTAACTTAATACAAAATTGGGAATTTTTATTTTAATCAAATAATTTGTTAGTATTATTTCACAGTATCTACTTAAGATTAATATTCTTTCTAAAATAACAAAAAAAAGTTAATAAAATATGAGAAAATAATAAAAGATTTAGTAAAATAAGGGAAAGGTAATGTGGGCACCATTATTAATACGCTTTGGCCAGCCCATACTGGTTTTCATTGGATGGGGCGTGGCTACGCTAAAGGTGGGCATGGCCCGCCCACCGCCTGCCACCTTACTGCGCTGTGATTGGCCACTACTTTAAACGTAATTATTTCAATGAAATAATTAATTTAAAATTTTTTTTCCAACATTTCTCCCATAGGTATTTGATAAACTTTCCAATTAAGTAAGAAAATAAATTTCCCTTCAAAAATACGATTAAAAATATTTCTTTTGGAATAATACTTCACTTTTTGCACAATTATCGTTAACAGAAACAAAAAAGTTAAGAATTTGTGTTGTTTAATCGTGAAATGGATAAAAGAGAAATGGGCTTGTAAGCCGCCATTAAATAGGCTATATGCTTACTTTAAACTCCATCCAGTGGAGAACTCTAGCGGCAAAATCTGAAAACATAAATGCAATTTCTACATTCACATTTAACCATGTTGGTCACTCACTAGACTTATACCAGACTACCTTAACTCACATTTAACCTTGATGATGTCTCACTAGACCTAAATAAAACCACATTACTCTCACATTTAACCATAATGATGACTCACTCACTAGACTTTATTATTATAGGGCTATCTTACACCCACATTTAACCATGTTGACGACTTACTAGAGTAATATAGGGCCACCTTACACTCACATTTAACCATGTTGACGACTCACTAGACTTATATAGAACTATCTACACTTACACTTGACCATTTTGACGACTCACTAGACATATAGAACTATCTACACTTACACTTAACCATGTTGACGACTTATATAGAACTATGTTACACTCATATTTAAACATGTTGACGACTCTCTACACAGGACTGACTACCTTACACTCTCTTTAACCATGTAGAAGACTCACTAGGCTTATATAGGACTATCTTACACTTACATATATTTAAACATGTTGACGACTCACTAGAGTTAAACAGGACTACCTTACACTCTCAAATAACCATGTAGGCGACTCACTAGACTTATTAGATAGGACTAGAGTTATACTCATAATTCCCATGTAGACAACTCACTAGACTTACATGGGACCACCCTACACTCTTATTCAATAATGCAGGTCACTCACAAGACTTATATAGAACCACCTTACAATTACATTTAACCATGTTTACCACTCACTAGACTTATGCAGGATTACCTTACAATCATATTTAACCATGTATACGACTCAATAGATCATTCTACACTCACATTTTACAATGATTGTCTCTTAGACATATATAGAACCACTTTACACTCATATTTAACTATGATGACCTATATAGAACCACCTTACACTAATTAGAAACATGTTAGTCACTCACTAGACCTATATAGAACCATCTTACACTCACATTTAACCATGTTAACGACTCACTAGACTTATACAGGTCTACTTTACACTCAATTTTAACCATGTTGATGACTCAGTGGACTTATACAGGACTACCTTACAGTCATATTTAACCATGTATACGACTCACTAGACCTATACAGAACTACCTTACATTCGTATTTAACCATGTTGACGACTCACTAGACTTATATAGAACCACCTTACAATTACAGGTATATTTAAATATGTTGGCCACTTACAAGACCTATATACAGGTATATAGGACCACTATATAGAATAAATATGTTCTGTAGAGATTTCATATGAATTCAGATAAGACTGTATACTTTTTTTTTTTTTTACCGAAAACACTCTGATAAACTCGATTCCTGATGCACTTACCCCTGTTTTTTGTTGTAGTTTTAAAAGATACTGGACAATGACAGAACAAAGAAGTTGATTCTGTAATCTGTGTTACTGAAATAGATAGAGCAGTCTAGACTTTATTGGATAAAATAGGTTCAAAATAAAAGTGTGAATATAAATGCTCCAGGTGGCTCTAGATTGGAGCAGTTAATAAAAATCATCAGCGACGTTTGAAGTTCCAGTTAACTTCTTTTTCCATCCAGCCTCTCTTCTATATTACCATTTTGGACCAGTATAATATTTACTTCTACATGATCATATTTTATTAAAACTGATATCAGAGAATGATTGCCTCCGGATAAAGTAATTAAATTTTAATGTATTCATGTATACATGGATATAAGTTATGTATGATTAATGAACGGCCTAATTTAGTTTTTTTAAACTTTTTATCCAGAATGATTAAGACATATTCCCGTGTTCAGTGTACCGCCTCCAAGTGCAGGCACAGCCCCCTCGATCTTCTAACCCAACATTCCTGGAGTTCTGTTTCTCTTTTTCTATCATATTATCTCACTCTCGCCTGCTGTAACTCTCCATGCTGGATTTTATTAGTTATTAAAACTCTGTACTATTCATGGCTGGGCTGATTGAAATTTGTTTATTTATGAAATTGATTATTAATATTAAAAATCAATTCTGTCCGAACGCGTCACCCTCTCTGTCTCTGTCTTCACACACAAATACACTAACACTTATGTATTAGAGTATCACATCTCTCCGGGGGAGAGAGCAATGCAATCTTTTAATTAGATTCATCTCTCTGAACGCCTTTCAATATCCAATATCAGAGGCACTAACTTCTGTTTTCTCTTTTACTTTAAGATTTATTTTTTCAAATACTCGTAAAATCTGCTCTGAATGAAATCCTTTTATTTAAATCGCCCAGTTTATTTATTTATTCAATTTTTCTATAATTATTCCCATCTATTGGAGAATGTAAATGACCAAGAACTTATTGAAATAGTAGTTATAAACATAGGCCGAGGAAACAGTGGTCCACTTCCCAAGGAGCTTCAACTGGTGACTCCCAGCTTCCAAAGATCTAATTGAAAGTAAACTTTTTGTCAAAATAGGTAATTCCAATAATAATTAATTTTATGTCAGTTAAAAGAAGGTTTAAAGTGTTTTAGTTGGTTTCATTTTTATTCTATTTTTTGGTCCTCTTTGTTTTCCGTTTTTCCTCCGAAGAAAAGCGCATAATACTTGAGTTTCTTAATGTCCTTCTTTTTCTGTTCGTTCACAACGTGCAGATGTCCAAGAGTGTGCAACCCGGATTCCGAAAAAGTTGAGCCAGCAGGTAATCTATTGCGACTATTCTGTAATTCGCTACAGATAGTTTTACTTGGAAGGTGGGTCTACGATTGGACCACTAAGTCCAATTTTATCCTGCATGTGACACGATTAACTTCTGCATCCAGCAGGCTTGAACTAAGTTAAAGCTATCGTAATCAACTCGGACAAGATCTTTGTCTAGATTGTCTGTTCCCTTTATTTGCCGTTCTGGTTCCTCTTCTCCCACAATTCAGAGAAGAGATGCCCCTTCCCAAACTAGCCGCTCCCCAGGCCTTTTAATTTACCTTTCCTTTAATTATATTTGTGATTTTTTTTCAGGAGTTACTTTTTTTTCAATAATTGGTTTTTCTGTCTCTATTTTATTTTGAATACGCCGCCTAATAAATCGGAAATTACCTTTTTACGCAACAGCTGAATTATCAAGTCTCTAAATAATCAATCCAACGATTCTGTTCAGACTGAGATATTTAGGTTCTGACACTTCTATGACTCTCAGACAACTTGCTGCCTCCCCCCTGCTTGCTTATCATTTTTAAATATAATCATTAATTAGATGAACAAGACAATTAAGAGTAAAGTGGAGATTTAATAGAGGGTGATAATTAGTGGAAGGTGAATGGAATGCAGCTGTATAAGTCATACCTGTTTAAGAGCGAGACTATTATCTCTCATTTCTAGTGAATCAGGGAATGAATCTGATAAAAGGTTTGAATAATTAAGAATAAACATTGGAATTGTTTTAAGTGATTAGTTATTCTAACAGATAACTATAAACAAAGCCTTGTTGATCATTTATTTCCCACGAACATAATGTACATACGTAAAAAAGTTACTGTTAAAGATGTACTTGACTATGACATGTTTGTGAGTTTTATTACTAGGGCAAAAAGGTTATCGTTATCAATATATTATATTTACTTTTTTGTTTAATAAAATTATTTGCATCTGTTGAAACTGTACACTTCCGGTGTAGGATAGATGCAATTTGAACGTGTTGGAAGATACCAGCCGCGGTAGAACTCCCTAAAAGTGTGAGAAGTAAGAAGATCTCGTTGCCGAGAGAGATGGTACTAGAGGATTAGCTTGATCTAATTGGTATAGACATTAAGGAAGCAGGTTTAGATTAATCTGTGACAAAATAGGACATTCAGGAATTGGTAAAGGGTGCGCTTGGAAATAAAGTTAGGATACATTGACTATTCGGTGAAAGACTTTTGGGTAGGAAGGACTGTAAGGTGTTTATACTGAACGCTTTGATTGAACCCCACAATTCTGCTCTGTATGCCCATATCGGTCTGAGTACTCTGATGGTAGATTTTGGTAATAGGAGTCTCTTGAGAAGTACATAACTTCTTGCTTAGTTCCTGTAGTTCTTGCACGAGGGTTCCACGTTAGAAGACAGCCCAAATAGAGCCCTAGGTGACTTAGAAGTGGGTATGTCATTCTGCTGCTTTGTAATGGTTGAATCACGCTAGAAATCCCTATGCACTGTTCTAGTTGAATGGGAATTGAATACGTATAACAGTGTGGTGAAGTCTTCAAGTTTCAGTAACCATAATTATAGACCAAAAATCGGAGATATTAATCATTAGGTCTCACTGATATTGCTGTCTTCTTTTTTTAGTTTGCTTCTTGAAGTTTTGTAATCCCTTGTAGCTACTTACTAATAGATGAATTAACAAATATATTACCATAAGTTTTACGACTTAGCGTTACTTTTTTGGAAACAAAATCCAAGGACGTTCCACTCATCTTAGCCAGAAAATTTACTTAATTGTTTCAACATATTTTCCAATTGTCATGTTAAACAAGTTCGCATCAAGCAAATCTGGCTCTAATGTTGGAGTAGCACGTCTCGTTCTAAAAATCTTGTAAAATTTCTTTTTTTTTAATCGAAATTCTCTTTGTTCAACCGAAAAAACATTAATTGGTACAAAATTTATTTAAGTAACTGAGGATTGTTTGTAAGTGGATGAGCTAATGTTTAGTTTATTGGTGTTCATCGGAGACTGGCAGGGTGACAGCTGTCAGTTGATCTTTCTGGCCACCAGACTGCGCACTACATCACAACAACAACAGCAGGTTTAGCAGTTGTATAAACAACAAACAGAACACTGTAACATGTTTCCTTACAACTGTAACTTGTCACATTCAATACAGCATAATTATCAATAACACTATTATCATCCTTATACTGAATATCACTGAAAGTACTTCCGTTATCCCTGTTTATACTTCTTTTATATATCCTTATTGTATTCAATTCTATATAAATTTATTCTATTCCTTGATATCGATTCTATTTCAAGAAGATATAAAACGTATGGCAATCGAGAAGCATATTGTATTAAAGAAAACACCTGTATAATGGTATTTCTTTTTGATTCTTGAGGGGAAATAACTAGACAAAACTTTAATTCTCTCGTGACACAGCCAGTCTATTATTTCTTCTGCCCTTTTGTTTAAAAATCAATAAATAAATATAAAAGAAGTGGAAGACCAAAAAGTAGTTCTCACAGAATCCTATTTTTCTCTGACTAAAAACATTAGGTAGCCTACTACTTTGCAGCTCGAGGGGAATCTTGTAAGACCGGTTGAAAATAAAACTAAAAAATAGTTGTCTGTTACGAGAGAACACTGTCCGGAGGTCGGCAGTTCAGTGACTAAATCTATAGGCGCCATTGACCTCAGATGTTGATGCGCCTTAAAAAAACAGAAAATAAAGTATTTTACTTACTTAACTGGCTCCAGAGTCCACGGTCAGTTCCTCTCAGAGTATCTTGGACTGTGGGTCTCTTTTTTTTACTACAAGAGGGGCGAGTTGGCCCCGTGCTTGACCTCCATTCTTGGGAGTATCGGTGGCTTTGATTTTGTGGTCTCCTCCCCTAGGAAGATCAGCCTTCACTTTGGCTGTACAGTTCTTGTCCAAGAGGCATTTGTTGACTCCGCAGTGGAGTTCATTTACCACCATTTCCCAGCTGTTAACTGTACTTCTAGTTTATAGCTATCCTGGCCAAAACTAGTACTGCATAAAGTCTCGCCTCGTCTCGGTCGCTCAAGTCTCGGTCTCGTCGAGATATCTCGGTCTCGTCGAGATATCTCGGTCTCGGTCTCGGTTTTTTGAATTTTTGTTCAAGTATTAAAAGCGGTTTGCTATTAATAATCTTTTCAAAAAATGTTATAATTTTCTAATAATTATTTTAATTTATATATTGGTAATGAAAATGTGTGTAAAAGAAGACAACTACTTACACTTCAATGCATCATATGTTACTATTTCTGTTATATATCTTTATATAATTTCAAAAAGATGTTAAAAAAGCGCCAAATGAAAGACCCAAATAACATATCTGCCTGCTATAACAAGTCGATTCGTGAAATAAAAAATACACCTCCCAACAAACTTCCCGCTCCATTAGTTATGGCTGTTGGTAAAGATAAAGAATCTGATGATTCACCTTTTGACGACGACGACGACTGCATCAATATTTTTGCACCATTTGCTTAAAAATCAGCAAATATCACCGAAGCATGGAAGACAGAAATAATTAATTACACCAAATTAGACCAAGCACCAGTAGACGTTGACATTTTAGAATGGTGGAAAACACTTGAGAATTCCTTCAAAAATTTGTCTAGAATGGCAAAAGATATTTTTAGTATCTGTGCAACTTCAGTGCCATCGGAAAGATTATTTTCGCAAGCTGCGATGATAATGACCAATAGAAGATCTTCTCTAACTTCTGACTCAGTAAAAGCTCTTTCATGTATCAATGCTTGGGCAAAGTGTATCTTAAAAACGAAAATTTGTGGCAATATTTTTTAGGTGCATAGATAGTCTTTTTTTTCAAATTCACTAATTCCAAAATTCTAAAATATAATTCAAATAATATCAAAGTTCAAAGTATTAGATTATTAATAGTGAAATTTATGAAATCGAATGAATGAATGATATGAATAGTGAAATTTAGTGAATTTAAGTAAAAATTATGTAATTCGAAGGGGGCCGCCACGGTAGCCGAGCGGTGCGAGACCTGCGAAGCTAATGTGTATTGTGGTACTGGGTTCGATTCCCGGTCTTAGGCCTTGGATTTTATTTAATGGTTAATATGAGAAATTTACAGTAAAGTATGTTTGCTAGTCGCCTCCGTCCGGGACACCTAATTGGTAGTTGGACGTAAAGCCCCGCCTGAAAAAATAGGCGATTACTTTACTTTGCTTACTTTACTTATGTAATTCGAAGTCAAATAGATGTAGTAATATTGAATATATATAATAAAATCGTATCTTTTAATAATTAATTCAATACCCGTAATGATTATTTATTAATAAAGAACACAATTTTATAATTTTGTAGCTAAAAATTAATATTTGAAAAACCGAGACGAGACCGAGATTTCTCGACGAGATATATATCATGTCTCGATCTCGGTCTCGGTCTCGTTTCTCGTGCAGCACTAGCCAAAACTGACATAGAGTTCCATCTTCGTTTGGGAATGGATTGATTACCACAACCTTGGTCAGAATTGCTCACCTAAACAGGGTCCATAGCAAGATGATGAGAGAGAGAGAGAGAGAGAGTGAGAGAGGCTCTACAACCCCCTTGAGCCCCAAATAATAAAAGAAATTAAATTAATGATTTAGAAATTCAAAATTGGAAAAAAATCAGTAAAGCTGAAGCGCCATTTTACTTTTTAATCACATTTTATGGCTTTTATTGACTTTTATTCTTGATTAAGATGTAAATTGCGGTAAAATATTGTGATTGCTTCCCATTTTTCTAATATTCAGGAAACCTAAAAAAAAGTAACTATCCATCGAAAAAGAATACTAGAATTCATTTTTAATTTATCTACAACATAAAATGTAAGCAAAGAAATACCACAACCCGCCCTTGCAAGTTGATTGGTGGAAGATAAGCAAGTAAAAGGGAGGGTCCAGCGATAAGGGAATCAATACCATGGAAACAAGGCAGAATAGTAATGGCGTCTTGGGGATAAATAGTGTATTAGTGGAAATCATACTTCTCACTTTAATTTTAGTATGAATACAGTCAAGATATCTCGAGATATTTTTGGAAATGATGTTAAAAGAAAACTGAAAGATCAATACAGACATGAACTCGCCCATCTGTCAGGAGTACCAATACACAAATTACGCTGCACAAAATAAAAAATACAGCAAACGTAAAAAAAACTGCTGTGAAGTTCTAACTCTATTAATATTATCCAAACTCCGAATATTTGCGCCATATTCAATTATTAACTACACTGTACTGTTTTTATAACCATAAATTACACTAAAATATAACCTTCACAGGGAAGACAACCTTCTCTCCAAGTTGGTCTTTCTTTAACCTTGATTTTATCAACACATTGAACTCTCCTGTAGCAGTAGACAAGAAATAGGACCCGTATATTTCATAAAAAAGAACTTTAGAGAGAATAGATACATCCTTCCCTTCCTCGAAAAAATCCTAAATCAAAACTTTTCTGGCAAAAATAATTCTAAAAATAGGTAAAATTAAAGTAATGCTTAATTTTCAGGTGGGCTTTATGTTTCAAAGTAGGTCCGAAAGTTACAGATATCTACGTACGTACGATTGGTACAAGTTTTATAGGAATTCTCAAAGTACTGAAAAAATCTATTCAGTCTATTTTCTTCAAATTTGGGAAGTTTAGTTTCCCAAATTCAGTGGTACTTCTAATTGGCCGACTTTAACCCAATTAGCTTATTGTGTCACAGTCTATTGGTTTCTAAATTGTTGATTATTTTAATTTGCCTTTTCAATGATATTTTGGTTTTGAATTACAGTAAATACAAAAACTCACACCAGTTTTTCGGTGTACCTATCTTCAAAATTCATTTAAATGGTACTTGGAGCTCATTCATTTTCAGTAAATGGCCTAAAAATATAATTATAAAAGTTGTGTAGACAGTATTCCCTTATAGACAGAGTCCAAGGGCAAATTCATTCACATCAATATGGAATTATAATTTCTTTTTTATTAATTGAAATTATATTGCCCTTCAAAGGAGGCGCCACGATAGCCGAGCGGTTAGAGGCGAGACCTGTAAAGCTAATATGTATTGTGGTACTGGGTTCGATTCCCTGTCTAGGCCTTGGATTTTATTTAATGGTTAGATGAGAAATAGTATAGTGGACGTTAAGCCCCGCCTGAAAAATAGGCGATTACTTTACTATATTGCCCTTCAAAGGAACGATTTAGGAAATCTTTACTATAAAAGTGAGGCGCCACGGTAGCCGAACGGTTAGAGGCGAGACCTGTAAAGCTAATATGAATATTGTGGTACTGGGTTCGATTCCAGGTCTTGGTTTTTATTTAATGGTTAATAAAAATAAATTTACAGTAAACTATGTTTGCTAGTCGCCTCCGTCCACAACACCTAATTGGTAGTTGAACGTTAAGCCCCGCCTGAAAAAGTAGGCAATTACTATACTTTACTTTTACTATAAAAGTGTATTAGACCTTGTTCAATTTTTTTTTTTGTCGCTTTCTCCATTAATCTATTCTTATCTATCATCGAAGCTATCATCTATTTCTTACCCTTTGCAAGCCAATCTTAATACCATAAACCTATAAGAATTAGACGATCAAGATCGGTAAATTGAGCTAAATGTTCTTTGCGAAAAGATAAAAAGAAATACTCGCATTTTGCAGAGACGTTTAGACGTGATCAGAATGGTGCTCTGTCGCAGCACTTTAAACCGCAGTAAGCTTTCTTGGCGTTTATTGACTGGTCGATCTTTAATAATAATTCAAGAATGATTGATAGAAAAATGCTAGTAAATCACGCAGTAAATGAATTCTTCAGTTCCCCTCTCCTGTTGGTAAATTCCATTCAACCAGCCTATATTTCTCCTTTAGTAAAGGGTTCTCCAATAGATTACTAATTCCATGCACGTTCTTCAGTCAAGTTGAATGCAGTAAGTTGTTCAATGTTTTCTCTTATTTTATTACCTACCTATTCTCTTTCTCTTACCTATTTTCTCCTTTAGAAACCCTATAGACATTCTCTAAGCGCGCAAAAATACAATACGAACAGTGGTCAATTAGAGAATTATTTTTCTAGCCAAGAACTGTCATAAGAAAAGTTTAATTGCTTTTAAAAGACAAATCTCTTTCTTTTAAAAATCCTTCATGTTTCTTTTCTTTTACTAAAAACTTTAATTACTACTGGACTGTAAATGTGTTCAATGATTTTTTGTTGTTAAGTTTCTTAACTTCGCAAGCAAGCCCATTAAAGTCTTGCCGTACAGAAATAAGACGTTTTGTAAGAAAGAAACGTACACAGACGGAGTGTTTGTATTTGTGTTGTTGTTAAAAATGTAGAAACTTCAAAGATAAAGTAAAATAAAATACGTAAAAAAAATGAAAAGTGATTGCATTTGAAGTTAAAAGTCCGAGTATGGTCATTTTAAAGGAATAAAATCTAATATAGAGGCTGATTGGTTTTTCTAGAGGTTCCAGTAAAATAGACTTGAACAGAATTACTTAATAAAGTATTACTGAGCCATGGTACTTAGTTTTATTCCATTTTCTTTTGTTGTTACTCCTTTCTTCTCAGCTAAGCGATGAAAGAAAATAAGTAATATCAGCATGTTGGTCGTAGTTAATAGTGCACTTTGCTTTTCTTCAGTCAGGGTAACTTACTCATTAAGGTCATACTTTTATTGCATTTTTACCAAGTTTGTGCAGTGATATAATCTAACATAAAAATTTATTTCATTGCGTATGCTGTACTATAATAACTACTAAGTGACAAAATTGTATGCTTATCAACGGTCAATTTCTTTGTCTGAAGAGCAATCTTTTTCCGATTTCCTCGTGTACATGCATGATCTGGAAAAACAAGAATTGATAGCTTTGGATTTAGAGATATGAATTGATCTAAAGTTAAGCAAAAATTCATAGCATCTCTAAAATTTAAAATTTATATTGTATTGTTCATGGTTTTTGGTCACTTATTCTGTAATCCAAAAGGTGAGAAGGTTTATTACCAATTTCAGTCATATTTGCTTTACTTTATTGTCTAGCTTTTCAGCTAAGGAAGTAGGTTATCTGCAGGGCTAAGAATTAGTAGAGCCGTTTTCGAGAGTATATAAAAATACTGAAATAATCTTAGCACTTCCGATTGCGGATTTTGTTTTTTCTTTCCTGCCACACCCTTTCAAACGCCTAAACGACGACAAGGAAAACACTCGGTAATACTGCTTTTACTAGTGGGAGATAGCTATAGCTATACAAATGGGAGATATTGAGTGATTGAACTCTAAAATCCAAATTTATGACCCGGAATTATATTTTGTTTTCATGCTAATAGATACAGTTTTTTTGTAGTAGCTATTCGAGGATTTAGTAAGCAGTAATCGGTAGAAAGTTACTCTAGTGATGGGTTTCGTCGGTTTTCTTATCATTGAGATGATTGAGGATTTCCATAGAGTGGGAAAGTGCGTCGTTCTGAGGACAGTGTTGTAAAGCAGTGTGAGGAATAGTATACCTTATCTTAGAAGTTCGTTTAGGATAGTTGTTATCATTGCTAATTTTACGAGAGATATAATTCTGCCGAAGACTTCCTTAAGTAACCATTTTTAGGCTTCCTAATGGGAACTTCCTAAATTAGCTTCTTAATGTTTAGGCATCCTTCCTAAATGAGGCTAAACCAATTCAAAATCCCAACATGTTTGGAATAATACACCACAATTGTTGATTATTCTGTTCTGTTCTTAAATATAAGCACACAATGTACTGGGCAAATAATTAACAAAAGATTAAATGAATCCCTTTTATTAATAAAGTCAGAATACAGTTAACAAATAGTTAAATTGGAAATTAAAATATTTATGTGAAACAGAATTGCTTTATAATTGTCTGTTAAGTCTTACAAATTAGTTAGCATAGGAGTTCACTGGGTGTTCTCTTACTGTACAACTGGTGTTGCTCTCTAAGCGAATCTTTTGTCTTTATTCTCCTTACCTCCATTATTTAGAAGAAATGCATCTTGCGCCAGTTCACGACCATATCTTCTTGCGACCATATCTTCTTGCGACCATATCTTCTTGCGACCATATCTTCTTGGCCATATCTTTTGCTGAAACTGAATAAAAAAATTATTAATGTTCAAACCTCAAACAACTTTCTTATTGCATACTTTTGGATTCGTGAACTTCGGATAGCACTTAAAATTTTATTCAGTGAAGTTCCTGACTTCCGGTTGACTGATTTCCGTTTTAAAAAATCTTGTATCAACAGTCTACCTGTTGGTAGAGGAACTGAACTGATCTGCCAATATGGTCTTTGAAGGTATTTCCGTTAACAAGTTATGGTGGTCACAGTAGAACGGATTTCTAAAAACTAATCAAAAAATGAATAAAATTGGAAGGTATTTGTACTAACTAGAAAAATAAACTACGATTATATTTCTTCCTCTTAAGGGAGGTAAGAAAAATTAACAGCGATTACAATACCTGTCCCAAAAAAGGGCAAAGATAAATTAAACATCAAATACGCTCGACTACAATACTTCCCTTTAACAGCTGTAAAAGTAAAGTAGCAAAGCTTGAACCACTTCTTCCTGCCAAATTTTATCAATATCGGGCGTAGATTATTACTAACAGTTTAAGTGGGGCTTTACCTAAGTGGGGCAGACACCCCTCTTAAACGCTGTTCAGCGTCGAGACCCACAACTGCCATATCTACATAAGATTTCGAAAAAAATGATCATTCATGAAAATCGGTTCACCCGTTTAGGAGCTACGTTGTTTACAAAAAAAGGTAACAACAACAACAAGAAAGTAATCGCTCATTTTCTTCAGGCAGGACTTGACGTCCTCCTACCAATTAGGTGACGCGGACGGAGGCGGAAGCTCATGCTTAACTGTAAACAATTTTTTCAAACAAATAAAAAGTAGTCATACGCGGGATTCGAACTGGGGATCTTACAAAGCCACGCTCTTGACCACTAGACCAACACCCGCCCCTCACAACAACAATTTTGGAAAATGCCGTTTTTGCCCATTTTTACAATTATAAACAGGATTTCACATCGTCTACTGAAATTCGTCCACCTACTACAGCCTAACTGTATTGCTACTTTGTTCTTGGAATCTAGAAGAGTTACTGTGAGCTATATATTTACGGCATTAAGAAATGATTTACCTTGCAAGGCGACCTCGGGTTTAAACACCCACAAAGCTTAGGTCGGCGTAGTGGCATTGAATGGCACATAGTTGCATAAACGCATAAAACACAGATCAGTAGAATGAATTTCGCAGCCATATTTACCATCCTGGTTGTTGGTATGTTACTGAAGTCATTATCAGTATAACTTCCCGTATATACACTGATATCGCGGCAAGGGATGCGTATAATATAAATATATATATCTGAGATTAACGATAATTGTAGGAAACCAATATGTGCACTCGGATGTTTGGCAGTAGATAATGTATTCCTGATACACTTTAGTGACCTTTCAGATGACCTAAATAATATTTAGCTTTTTGTCTCCTAATATCTGCTACGTAGTTTTTTTCCAAAGCCATCTAAATATTATTATTTTCATTGATATAAATATTCGTAATATGCGACAACATTTGGAGTAATTTGTGGGGAATTACCTAAGATAGGCGTCCCAATAAAGGTTGTAGATGAGCTGCTGTAGAGGGATGAGATTTAAGAAAACCAGTTTTCCGCAAGATCTCTGAAGAAAGGGATTTTGAGGACATTGTGGCTTGTGGGGTTAGATACATAGAACGGAGCGTTAAGAAATTTTTTAAGAAGTAGCTATTCGAGGATTTAGGAAAGAAGTGGAAAGAATAGGTTACGTCGGTTTTCGTATCATTTAGATTAGATGATTGAAGATTTCCACACAGTGGGAAAGTGCTTCGTTGTGTGAGAAACAGTATAGCTTATCTTGGAAGTTCGTTTTAGATAGTGTAGGATATCATTGCTAATATTACGAGAGATTTACTTCTGCCGAGGACTTCCTTAAGTAACAATTTTTAGGCTTTCTAATGGGAACTACCTAATTTTTAAGCTTCTTAATGGGAGCTTCCTAAATTAGCTTCTTAATGTTTAGGCATTCTTCCTAAATGAGGATAAACCAATTCAAATTCCCAACATGTTCAGAATAATACACGTCAATTGTAGATTATATTCAGTTCTGTCCATAAATGTAAGCACAAAATGTATTTTGCAAATAATTACCAAAAGTTTAATTCATTCTCTTTTATTTACTATTTCAGAATACTTTTAACAAAATAGTTAAAATGAATATTAAAATATTTATGTGAAACAGAATTGCTTTATAATTCTCTTTTAAGATATACTAATTCGTTATCATAGAAGTTCACTGGTGTTCTCTTATTATACGAGTACTACTGGTGCTGCCCTCTTGGCGTCTCTATCCAAATAAATCCCAATCATCCCCAATTTGGGGAAAAATTCACTTGCGGTAGTTCACGACGATATCTTGGTAGCTGAAACAGGGTAAAAAATAATTTATATACAAACCTCAAACAACTTTCTTATTGCATACTTTTGGATTCGTAGTTTGGAAAGCACTTAAAATTTTATTCAGTGAAGTTGCTGACTTCCGGTTGACTGATTTCCGTTTTAAAAAATCTTGTGTTAGCAGTCTTTCTGTTGTTAGAGGAACTGATCTGCCAATATGGTCTTTGAAGGTATTTCCGTTAACAAGTTATGGTGGTCACAGTAGAACGGATTTCTAGAAACTAATCAAAAAACGAATAAAAACTTAGATATTTGTACTAACTAGCAAAATGAACTCCGATTACAGTACTTCCTCTTAAGGGAAGTAAGAAAAATTAACAGCGATTACAATACCTGTCCCAAAAAAGGGCAAAGATAAATTAAACATCAAATACGCTCGACTACAATACTTCCCTTTAACAGCTGTAAAAGTAAAGTAGCACTTTAATGCCGCGCGGCAAAGCTTGAACCACTTCTTCCTGCCAAATTTTATCAATATCGGGCGTAGATTATTACTAACAGTTTAAGTGGGGCTTTACCTAAGTGGGGCAGACACCCCTCTTAAACGCTGTTTAGCGTCCAGACCCACAACAAGCCATATCTACATAAGATTTCGAAAAAAATGATCATTCATGAAAAATGGTTCACGCGTTTAGGAGAGCAACGTTGTTTACAAAAAAAGGGAACAACAACAACAAGAAAGTAATCGCTCATTTTCTTCAGGCAGGAATCTAGAATAGTTACTGTGACCTATATATTTACGGCATTAAGAAATGATTTACCTTGCAACGCCAATGGTTTAAAGGCGAATTAGGGATCCCACAACCATTAGGTCGGCGTAAGACAAGTGGCACTGAATGGCACATAGTTGCATAAACGCATAGAACACAGATCAGTAGAATGATTTTCGCAGCCATATTTACCATCCTGGTTGTTGGAATGTTACTGAAGTCTTTATCAGTATGACTCCGCTTATATAACATTGATACCGTTGCCTTGAAATGCGTATAATATAAATATATATATTAAAGATTTACAATAATTGTGACTCATGTACACTTTGTTATTTGGCAGTAGATAGCTGATAGATATACCCTTTCGACACCTTTCAAATTACCTCAACAAGGAAATAAAATATTTAGCTTTTTCCTCATGATATCTGCGACGTGTTTTTTTTTTAAAAAAAAAAACCCTCTTAATATTATTATTTTCATTGATATAATTATTTGTAATATGCGACAACATTTGGAGTAATTGCCTAAGATAGGTGTTCCAATAAAGGGTGTAGGATGTGCTGTTGAAGAGGAATGAAATTTAAGTAAACGAGTTTTCCGCAAGATCTCTGACGGGAGGGATTTTGAGATTATTATGGGTGGTGAGGTTAGAACTATAGAACGGAGCGTTAAGAAGTTTTCGAAGTATTTTTGGACTGTATTGTCTGGAGGCGTAGTGAGTTAGAACGCTTAGTCGATCCCCATACTTTGATGCCGTATGACCAAATAGGTCGCAGTAACATAAGGTATAAGAGTCTTTTGTTTTAGTAGGTTGAGTTTAGATCGCTTGTCAAGTACGAGGGTCGTTTGAAAAGTCCGTGCAAAAATAAAAACTACTTAATTTTTTGGGGTAAACCTTTTTTATTTTTCAACATAGTCTCCTTTTAGGCTTATACACTTCGTCCAACGCTGCTCTAGTTTGTTGATCCCTTCCGAATAATAGGATTTGTCCATGTCTGAAAAATAGCCATTCGTTTCTGCAATCACCTCCTCGTTTGAATAAAATCTTTTTCCCGCCAGCCATTTCTTCATATTGGGGAACAAATAGTAGTCCGAGGGAGCCAAGTCTGGAGAATAGGAGGGATGTGAAACGAGTTGGAACCCTATTTCCATTATTTTGCGACCACAACTGCTGAGGTGTGAGCTGGTGCGTTGTCGTGATGGAAAAGGACTTTTTTGTGGGCCAATCGTGGGCGTTTTTCTTGCAGCTCGGTTTTCAAATGGTCCAATAACGATGAATAATATGCACCTGTAATAGTTTTACCCTTTTCCAGATAGTCGATGAGGATTATTCCTTGCGAATCCCAAAAGACAGTCGCCATAATCTTTCCGGCCGAAGGAACGGTCTTCGCCTTTTTTGGCGCAGATTCCCCCTTGGTAACCCATTGTTTAGATTGTTCTTTGGTCTCAGGAGTGTAGTGATGTATCCATGATTCATCCACAGTGACGAAACGACGCTTAAAGTCCTACGGATTCTTCTGGAACAGCTGCAAACCGTCCTTGCAACACTTCACACGATTTCGTTTTTGGTCAAGCGTGAGCAATCGCGGCACCCATCTTGCGGATAGCTTTGTCATGTCCAAATGTTGATGCAAAATATTATGTACCCGTTCAATCGAGGTGCCCACAGCACTAGCAATCTCACGCACCTTCACTCTTCTGTCATCCATCACCATATCATGGATTTTATCAATGATTTCTGGAGTAGTAACCTCAACAGGGCGTCCAGAACGTTCAGCGTCACTTGTGCCCATATGGCCACTCCGAAAATTTTGAAACCACTTATAAACTGTTCTAATCGAAGGTGCAGAGTCACCATAATGTTTATCAAGCTTCTCTTTAGTCTCCTGAGGCGTTTTGCCTTTCATAAAGTAGTGTTTAATCAACACACGAAATTCTTTTTCGTCCATTTTTTGAAAATCACTCGACTTCCTCGATTCTAACGAATGCCAAACACAAAGAAATAGACCGATCTGGCTGAAACTTGGTGTGTGTTCTTCCAAGAGATGCTACTAACTAAACATAACCTCGATACGCGCCAGTAGTGCTATCTCTCTGACTTTGCACGGACTTTTCAAACGACCCTCGTAGTCTGGCGAGTACTTTGTAGCATTGGTTAGTTTCTTGCCTTTTCCAGTCTAGTATGGAGATTCCATGTCAACCGTTTGTCTAGGTATAGTCCAAGTTAGCGTACTTGTAGGTACAAGGTAGGTAGCAGTTGTTGTAGGTAAATACTATATTGTCTTAGTGTGAATACTATACATTTCGATTTGGTTACATTAGTTTTGTGATTGGTTATTTTGTTAAGCCAGAACAAAAGAAAGTAAAAACAAATTTACAATATCAGAGTAAATCTGGTTAAGTTTATCTGTTTTGGGTGGGTTAGATATTTTTAGTTTGTTAACAAGGTTGCCCATTTTGGTTGGATTTTTATGTAGTACCTGGCCTGCAGCAGCTGTAACCAGAACGAAGGTTATTTTACAACCTGGGGAACCTTTCAAAATGTTATGCCATCTTGATAATGTTTTCCTGCCATTGAAATCTTACAACTGCTCCACATTTCCTTGCTAAATTATTTTTTTTTCTAATTGTCTGTAAATGATTGCAAATATGTGTAATTTGTTGCAGTTGGATGGGAGACATATGTAACTTAGCTATAATACATACAAATATTCTTAGTTATTTTAAAGATTGAGAAGGTTTTATTATATTTAATCATCCTGAGACTCTAGGAGGTTTCAAAAACCATCACTGGATGGGGTAGGGGCTAAACAGATGAGATTATTGAGGCGTGGCTATTGCTATAGTAGAGGTTAAGTAGCATTGTTATAATGCTTTGGTCCGAGATAACCACAGTTCTCATTGGAACATCTGCCATACTCCGCAGTTTCATCACATTGCCTGTGAAATGTGAGCGACATTTGAAGTACACCTTTTATTGTCAACATACATCCTAGTATCTTGACAAGAACAGCAGCCGCAAAACTACTTTTGACATATAATCATGCTGCTGACGTTTGG
This sequence comes from Rhodnius prolixus, assembly GCF_049639745.1. Lineage (NCBI taxonomy): Eukaryota > Metazoa > Arthropoda > Insecta > Hemiptera > Reduviidae > Rhodnius > Rhodnius prolixus. The sequence goes on along the minus strand of NW_027411583.1, from coordinate 1,509,874 downwards.
CAGTTAGGTCATCATTATAAATACGATAGTAAACACGATCCAGATCTGTGTGGAAATGATAAAAGTTTACTGTAAAATAAATTTTAAAAAAACAATTTAAAAGACAAATTTGTGATAATTGTAAATTCAATTTATTTCTTCTTAAGACTTGGCCTTGAAGCAAGAATTTGACAAACATTATTTATACATAGCCTAGTCTGTACAAGAATACAATATCTTTTTTTTTAAAAACTTAAATGAAATTTAACGCTGTATTTACTTCAGCAACTTGTAAATTTATATATTTTTTCTTTTTTAATCATTTATTTAGTTACAATCAACGCATAGCGTTATAAGTAAGGAACGGATTTTTATGTATTTAAAAATGCCAAATATTTAATTAAAATATGCATTTATTTTCGTCAATTATGTGGAAAATATGTGATTTTCTTAAAATATTTTCTGGAATATTTAAGTAAAATGGACATTTTTTTTTATGAAAATGGAATTTTTTGGGGGGGGCAAGTTATAATTATTTATTCAAGAAAAGAACATTTTTACAATTTATAATAATTTATTAGGAACAAAATAATTTGTTTTTACAAGTTATAATGATTTATACAACAAAGAACATTTTTACTATTTATAAAAAGATGTGTTAAATTTTCAATTTTGAAAACTTCACTCTTCGAAATTGTTTGCAACCACATGAAATTTCAAATGTTGGAACGTAAAGTGACGACGATCTGGGCGTAAGATGGACTTGTAACGACTAAAATCCTTTGAAATGAGGATTTTTAAGTTTGTGGAAAGGGATATCTGCTCTAACCAAAGCCCGACACAGATCTGTACTCAGAGTAGACTTACTTGATGGTGGAGATGTAAGGAAGGCTTGATAGGACGTCCTCTCTTTCTTTCTGTTTTTATTCTCTATGTGCGATCCGGTGGCAATATGTTGGGTGACTTGGCAACGTTGAGAGCAAGAAACGCGCTTGTCACAAGCTGTGCAGTACAAAATGTCTCCATCACTTCGAAAAAGTTCTGCTGGAAACTCGCGAAGATATTTAGCAACAACCAGTTGTTTGTTTGAGGCCGATGTTCGTGGCATTTCACCCAAAAAAGAATACACTAAGTGACCGAACGAAATGAATTGGACACTTCAACGAACAAGCTGAAAGAACAGACAAGGTCAGACAACTTCAAAGAACTAACAAGTGCCCGTCACTGTTTAGCAGCATTCTGTGTAAATTACAATAACCATTGTACCCACTGTGATTCACAGCCCTACAGTCTGTGGTTCACAGTTCCTGTCAACCACCTCCCAATTATGAAAATATGCCCAAAATGAAAAATATGAAAAAATATGTACATATTTTGATTAAATATGTAGAAATATTTATTTATTTTAATCAAATATGTATAAATATGCGATAACATCCAAATATGTGGAAATATGTGAAATAAAAGTAGACTCAAACGGCTTAAAAAGTGTCAGTATGAATTCTTCTAGTTGAAAAACGTCTGTAAATTGCCTAGAAAAAAATATGTAAATACATACGAATCCGTTCCCTAGTTTTAAGCAACAAGGGTAACAGTAAGCAACGTATCACACATATCAGAGTGGAGAAGTTACCCAGCGGTAATCCTCCAATAACATTCTACATTCTACTGACTCTCTTCATCAGAGAGGAGATTGCGAGGCCACCTGTCTTGTAAATTTAGTGTTGATACAATAACATGTGAAGAATCACCATCCATTTGGTGGCTCTCCAAGGAATCAAGGAATCGCCAAGGGGCGGCCAGCATTTTCCTCAGACAACGAATTGGATTATCAGGGAGAATTGTCAAAGATCGAAGCTGGTCAATGGGAGGCTAGGATGTGCGTAAAGGCGAGACTAAAACTTGTTTCGGTCTTGAATAAAAGGTACTTTTAGTCCAGGGTGAATAGTTTTGAAACTCATGTCATTTTCGGTTTGCTTTTCTCATACTGGCCCTAGGTTTGTAGTAGGCCTGCTGTACGGTCTAAAATAAACAACCTATTTTGTATTACCTAATAATTAAGTAATAAAAGTATTTTTCTTTTTTCAGATGGTGATTGATCTGCTCAATGGTAAGTCAATTTTTAAATATTTCAAATTGTAATGATTATTATTATACTAATATTAATTGCGTTCCTTTTGCATCGTCCAATCTTTCGCCAGTTTGGCTGCATATGCCGACACAGACCCAAAGTCTCTAGTTAACACATTTAACTTGCCAGAATAATCACCAAAGAGATATGACTTCCTTCAAATATGTCTCAGCCAGATGTCAACACCATCCTTAAACATGTGTCTGAGAGAGCCGTTAAAACTGTTCTAGGTGTGGCGGCAAGTGGAATAAAATTAAATACCAAAAAATCTTTTGTAGAACTCATAACACTTAATTTTTCCTAAAAAGAAATATGAAGTTATTATTAAAACTAGAACTTTTACAAAATTTCTGATTAACGTGACAAATATTGGGTTGGCTTGATTATTTAATATTTATGTATTAAAACTGTCCGGTAGGACAGAAGTAATATGGGTTGATCGTCAAAAACTGCACGAAAAAGTGTAACGTTGAAAAACACCCAACTTTGACAATTTTTTTTTTCTCTTCTTCTATAAAAGATAAAATTCCCAAATTTTCTTTAAAATATAGGGCAAATCCTCTTTTGTGAGTGTAATTTTTGGCAACAACATAGATCGTATAGATTTTGAAAAAAAGTGTTATATTTCCTGTTTCAGTCGTTATAAACTTTATTCTGCCGAGCTTTCGACCTAGGGACTAGGTCATCTTCAGGGCTAATTTACAATATACTCTTTTACATCATTAGAAAGTTGGTGTGTCTTCTGTCTTGTCTATTCATGGACTGAACAGACCATGAATAGACAAGACAGAAGACACACCAACCCTCTAATGATGTAAAAATATTTCATTGTAAATTAGCCATGAAGATGACCTAGTCCCTAGGTCGAAAGCTCGGCATAATTAAGTTTATATGACTGAAACTGGCATTAATTTTTCATCCTATTGAAACTATGATTCAGTCACCAAAAATAATGAACAGTACTTATATTTCCTGTAACAATAACTATATTATTCGTAAATTCTCTAAAAATAACATGAGTTAGTCCAGATGAAATATTTCATTTTATCCAATTATCAGTTTGGAGTTTTCTCATTTTTCTAAATTTTCTTGAAAATGTTTGCTTTGATTTTCTCAAATACTTGTCACATGTATTGTTCTACAACTTGTATTAGAAAATTATTTCCCGGAAAATGTCATTCTTCGTCATGCAGACTGGTCAGCTTTCCTGTAAAATACCATTTCATAATAATTATAAAGTTTTGTGCCTTGAATATTATTATTAAAAGATAAATTTGCGGCTAAAATATCTAATTTTAAGAATATTCTGTGCCGGAATATTTTTTTAAATACATTTTTATGTATCAATTAGAAACGTAGATCGATAATTTTTATTAGAATAATTATGTATCAAAATTCGTAATAAATAAATACATAATTAATATAATTTTTTTTTTTTTTTAATCAGGGCCCATTTCTAAAGAGTCATTTTCTGTATACATTTTCTTTCCCTTATTTTAAAAAAGCGAGAATTTTAATAATATTTTACTAAGGTGAGAATGATTTAAGTTTGAATTATTCAATATTTAAAAATATTCATCTAAAAAGAGTTTAAGTAACACCGGGCTGCAGGAAATGAGAACAAAATTCCGATTGATTACTCATAACTACGTATCATTATAAGTTTGCAAACTGTAGATGGAGAATGGTCTTTGATAAATCAGCAAGGTGATTGGAACGTGTCAAGAACAAGACCACACAAGTATACTGAAGGCTAATATTTTGTAAAAATCTAGACAGTCTTATTATAATTTCTTCGTTGCTAGGTAACCTGAATGGGAAATAACTACCAGTGATTCTCTGGAAATTATAATTTTGGAGTCTGTTTTCTGTCGGTCTTTTTATATTTTGTAGAACTCGAATTTGTTTCTAATTTGGTCATTTTGCTATTTGGGACTATTTTTTGGGTGTTCATGTTTTTGAAGTTGGCTCTATTTTTGGTTATAAGTATAAATATATTTGCCATACACACAATTCCACCAGTAAAGCTAATATGTATTGTAGTACTGGGTTCGATTCCCGGTCTCAGGTTTTGGTTTTTATTTAATGGTTAATAAAAAGAAATTTACAGCAAAGTATGTTTGCTAGTCGCCTCCGTCCACGACATCTAATTGGTAGTTCGACGTTAGGCCCCGCCTGAAAAAATAGGCGATTACTTAACTTTTACACACAATTCCATTCCAATTTTTTGGTATGCCCTATTTTGAGTCAGTGAAAATTGTGAAGGGTTCCCTCAGATTTCTTTCGAACTTTAAGGGCTTTCGAAGAATTATTTCCGAATAAAATGCAATTTTTAGAAAATTTGGTACAATTGTAATCTATGCTCTAAGTAGAAAGTTAGACTCTTTTAGCAGGTTGGTTTGTAGTGATTCTTCTCCACGGCTATGGCCAGAACTCTTTTGTGGAATCCACTAATTAGAGCATCTCCTCCTGTTCTGTCGGTTTGAGCAGACCTTAGAGAATGTTGGAGTAGCCCCTGGGAAAAAGTGTGAACAAAGAAGATTTCCTTATTCCTAATATCAACTCAACCCAATACTTGCAGTGCCATTTCCTCATTCTTCCTGACAAAACGCACATAGGTTAATCGTTGACTGGCTAATACAGTGCGTGTGTTCTCTGAGTATGTTGTCTACCCTCAGATGACCTAAGATCATCCGAAAGACCCCTCCCATTTTATCGAAAAAATAACTTGTTGCCTTTTAAGGCAGCTTTCTTGACTGCCTTTAGTCTGAGCCTTTTAATACATAATTGTTGCGACTTATTTTGAAGTGGGAACTTAGTTTTGGGCTGCAAGGCTGAGCTTATCCAAAATATTTTTTCAAAAAAAAGGAAGGCAAATTGCTTTTATTAGTCTTTTATAGCTTTGAGCATGCGCAGATATGTTAACATATCACTTTGAATTACGTGCTTTACAATTGAACGAAACCTGAATGTTCAAAAAATTGAAACTATAAGTTCTACCCACAATCTCTCTTTTAAGATGCTTGATGGGAATCCATTCGAGAGTTCCTCTGGATTGGAACATTCTCCATATTCTCTTAGTCTATATTTTTATAGCTTCGATCACCAGATAACCTTTATATTCGGAGGAGCTGGTTAGAAAAAGGGTTTTGTGTAGTAAAATTGAAGATTCACTTAGAGTTATAGCATAGCTAGATATTAAATTAAAGCTTGTTGCATAAATCCTTAGATGTTACTGTGATATAAAACCACATTCTGCGTGTTTTCAAGCTAGAATATAATCACTTTCTGGCAATATTTCTATTATTTCAGATGTCTGCAGATAAATGTCTGCAGATTTCTTTATAAAAATCACACCAAGAGTGATTAATATATGTTGTTATAATAGATCAGGAAAAAATATTTAAAAAACCACAAGGTCATTTGCTCAGATTGTGGATTCAGTGACTGTCATTCCTTCTCTGTTACTCTAATCACTCTTGTTTAGTTGGGCTCTATTATAACAAGCGGAAAAGAATTAAGAATCCGCCGGGCGGTTTTGGTGATTAGAAAAACATTGCGTGAATAATCGTAGAGCGTGGACCAAACAACTACCTGGGAGGTGTTCGCACAGGCGCTAGGGGTTCCCCTAATAAAACTATCAAGTTAAATGGGGGCCCGTCAACCTACCGCGCCAAGATTGGACTGTCAAGATCTTTTCTTGTTTTTAGCTGAAGGCCTCCGGGTTTTACGGTTTGATCTTTGGGGAATGTCCGGACTGAGCGTGCGGGCAACAACTCCTTCACCTCTACACACTCACCATCCGGACATAGAACTTGTAATAATCACTCCCACTTCCAGTCTTCTGCCCCTACTCTATTCCTTGCATCTTCTTCTACCACCTTCACCATCCACCTTCGTTCTCCGCCTTAGTGTTCTCTAACCTGTAATCAATATTCAAAACGGCCGCCTCCAAACCAAGGACGTACCACAAATTGAGTTGTGATGTCTTCATTCCCACCAAGGTGGTCCTCACTAATATATCAATCTTTTTATTTTCATCTCTCTCTTTTATATATATATATATATATACTTATTTACCGCAGCTCTTGCAAATTGGCACTTTGCAAAAGTTCTAAACTCCTTGCGGTGGACACTATATTCTTCACCTTCTATCTTCGCCCAATCTCTACTTCTTTCTCTGAATATTAACTTCTATATATTTAACAAATATATTGTTTTGTAATAAAACAAATTTCTTTCTTTATACGTCTAAGATTTATGGTGATTGTTTTAATGAGTATCCACTTAGTTTTTTCTTAATAATTTAATAATCTAACTTTTTAATATATAACTGAGAGGTTATTATCTTGTTATCTCTTTATGGCGTTTCTAAATCCAGACATCATTTGTTTAATAATAATTTATTTCAAAAGGAAAAAATAATATTACTGATTTCAGTCAAAATCGTTTAATTAATTTTTGGCCAAACTTTCGACTGAAGGGCTGGATCATCTGCTGGGCTTATACTTATTAACAACTTATTATAATTAGGAATTCATAAATTGAATGCTTGAAGATACAAGGACATTAATGTAATTTAATCTGAAGTCATTACTGGTTAATCGTAAGGTTTTTGGAAGGTTCCGAACTACCTTTATAGTGGATCCAGAGATTCTAGTCACACATAAAGCCAATGTGGTTAAAAGTGTGCCAGCAGCCGCTTATCTAAAAGAAGAAGCGCCCGTTGAAGCCCGAACCACTTTACCACAATTATTTCGTAATTATTCAGCCAGCCACAAAGAGGGCTCTGAATGCAGTTCAGCTGGCTATTGTGTGGACTAGAGACTAGACTACTGACAATCCCTACGGAGCCCTAAGTCCCCTCCACTTTATAGGGTCTCTACTATGTAAATTCGCGTACCAAGATTATTATCTCACTTGGATAACTAACCCTTTGGCCTCCTTATTACGTGTTATACTTTTAGTCTGCTGGAAAACATCAGTGAAATCCATTCTGTACTTCCGGGAGTTGCCTTCATACTGGAAATTTTTGCTTCCTCTTTTATTCATTGTTATAATATGCACAGCATGATGAACTAAAATGGTACTTTAGAGGAATGGCTACCCCACTTTCTTCCTTATCAAATTTTTCTTAGAAGAAAATGTTTCAAATATAAGTTAGCAGTAACATGATTTGGATAATTATATTATATAGTTAAAAGATGTGAAGCGCCACGTTAGCCGAGCGGGTTAAGAGGCGAGACCTGCAAAGCTAATATACATTGTGGTACTGGGTTCGATTCCCGGTCTTGGCCTTGGATTTTATTTAATGGTTAAATGAGAAATAGTAAAGTACGTTTGCTATTCGCCTCCGACCACGACACCTAGTAAATGGTAGTTGGACGTTAAGCCCCGCCTGAAAAATAGTTAAAAGATGTAACTATTTTTGTGGAAATCCTAACAGAATGAAAAATCCATTTTAAAACGGCACTTCCGGTAGAGGATCTTGAATCCACTATGATCAAGGAACAAGTTGCAATTTTCAGCTTCCTGCGGATGTTTTTGTTTTTCAAAGATTTCGTCTCATTTCCTGATCCGACCGAGTGTGGATTTCCTTGCCTTTTTCTGCCCAATCCTTAAATTAGGCTACAAAAACAGCTGGAAGTTTCACTTTGCAGCAAAAGGAGAAGTCTCCAGTGATTTACAATTTTTTAAACAGATCCCACTCTGAGACTAAATTTTTCTTGAGTTCATGGTTTCTTTCATGGCTGAATCCTTGCTTTAAGAGTTTGGTTTACACTTCACAAGGAAGTGGCTAGAGACGCATTCTGCTTCGCTTATCACCATCAGAATTGCAACTTGGTTTTCTTCCATTCATTATTAGGTAGTCTAAAAATTGAGTTTAAACCACTGATAGATTGATGCCAAATGTACCAATTTCTGTCTTCCTGCCTGTAGATACCGTTAGAAAATGCATTTCCGTTCTTCACTGATTTTCTTTCCCCTTTCCGCACAGTTTTTCATATTTTTCCTAGACTAGACGTTTTGGAGTTAGTACTGAAATAATTCCGCAAAATTCTGTTTTAGTTTTACCCTGGATGACCCCATATTGTTTGTTGATTGTTAGCTGGCAAATTCCTCCCTGTTTAGTTCAAGGTTGTCCAGTAATTTATTAGTTTTTAATATTTTGTTTTACAGAATCCTTTTCTAAAGTGCAGGGATTTTCAAATATCTCTGAGATAACAATGCTAAAGGAAAAGCGCACTAGAGATGAACTTTTGAGAAAGATCCATGAGGAAATCTATGTTGGAGTGAATAACAAAAACCGAATAAGGAAACATACAGGCGTTAAAGAGGGGGGGAAGTTGAACCATAAAAGACACAAGAACTAAGATGTTAGGAGCAACAGGATGTGAGCTAAGATGATTGCCCAAAACAGGTTAGCGTGGGTTCCCTCGTAAGAGAGATAGCAGTGTAGGAATAATTGGAATAGGTAAACAGCTGATCAGGGATGGCCACTGACCGGGATAGACAGAAAATGGAATATTGCCATTGACTAAAAACGGTAACCCTATTATTAGGGAGAAACCGGAAAAGAAAGATAACTAGGGTTGGCCCTTATTGCACACTTCTCGCCGCCTTCTAACCGTCAATGTCGCCGCTGTAAAGGACATTTCTCTTAGAAAGATCAGTCAGATAGGATCATCAGCCATACTCTACACGCCTTTGAAATAATGTAATTAGCTGTTTAAGGATTAGATAATCAAAGGTTTAGAAATGGGAGAAGTCGGCTTAATTACAGCGCTCTCTTTAGCATCCTGACAACTTGTTTGCATCTAAATGGCGAATCATAATTTCAGATAATATACTTTATTAATAACAAAAACAAATGACTTACTCTAATATCCTTAAAAAATTCCTTGCCTTTCGCTTCTTTAACAGGAAATCTCTCACTAAATATTATCATTAATTTTATCATATTTTAATGAAAATTATAACCTACCCATGTGTAGTTGCTAGTTGTTGTGAATAATATTTTTTAATATCTCTATGGCAGAGTTTGTCGCTTCATGCTTATTATAATCTTTACTTTTTTAATTTAAATATAATTATTAATATAAGACTTTGGGGCCTTCTATTCCTGATTTAAATAATATTCCCAACAAGTTAGCTTTTTTTTCGGAGATTTTTGAATACCACTATATAATAATTTCTTTGTAGGTGATTTAGTTTTTAAAGAGATATGTTCTCAGGGTAATAAGATATTTTCTTGCTAGTAGGCTACGAATTCAGGGCTCTTGTGAAAGCTAACTCGAGTCTTACAGACAAGTAAATCACCCTAAAATGTGTTTCAAATTAGAAGTTAGCATTTTGCCCCAAAAAGAAAACTTTATAACTCTTTCATTGACACCGCCAACATGATGAATTGTCCAACCATTTGGGTGTAGCATATCCACAGACTATTTCCTACAGCTCCCCTCCTAAGCTCCTCTCTTACAGCTCCTTTCCTACAGCTCCTCTTTTACAGCTCCTCTTTTATAGCTCCTCTTTTACAGCTCCTTTTTTATAGCTCCTCTTTTACAGCTCCTCTTTTATAGCTCCTCTTTTACAGCTCCTTTTTTATAGCTTCTCTCCTCTCCTACAGCTCCTCTTTTACAGTCCCTCTCCTACAGCTCCTCTTTTACAGCTCCTCTTTTACAGCTCCTCTCTTATAGCTCCTCTCCTACATCGGCCTCTTTTACGTAAATCAAAAAGCCATGGACAGACACTGTTATGCCAAAGAGCTATATTTGCAGTGGTTTTGTTTTACACGTACTACCTATCCTATCATCTACCGTAAATAATTGCTCTTCTGGAAATACTGGGTTTTAGCATCTCTCATCATTTTAACATCCTCTCCAAAGTCTACTTCACATCGAAATTTTTAGAATCCGGAAAGATTCTTGTTAGGATACCTTCTTCAACATTAAGCTTGTATTCTCCTTCCAAAACTTCAAAGCTTATTGTCTGCTTAATAATCTATCTGAGCAGATTTCTGGCTTTTTTTTTCTGGTCGTCCCAGCCTGGGCCTAGACTATCCGTAAGGTACTTCAGGAAATGCCCTGTGCCTTGGTCATCCATTTCTTCTCTCGCTAAATCTGATGAACGGTTAAGGCGCTTTTCTTTGCTAGTCTGTTGGCCATCAAAGATTTATGTTTTTGAGTTTTATTTCAATATTTTAGTATTTTATTTGATTTTCTTCATAAAAAGTTCATGTTCATTCTTGCTTAGCCGCTCTTCAGAATACAAAGACCTTGACCAGCTGATAGGAAGAGAAAATCTATGGCCAGCAAGAAGCTAAATCCGGAATCTATAATTAAACTAATAAATTTTTAAAAAGAACTCTTGTGATGTTAGGTCGTAGGAACTCAACCGACTTTTGGCCTTTTTTGGCATTGTGACCTTCGAAGGGAAGCGGTAATCCTTAATTCTAACTACTCATTGCTCTCCTGTGTGTTAAATCACATAATGATTAATAGCCAATTCATTGAAATAGCCATTGTAGAAAAGATTTAAGAAATGAAGTAAATTCAAATTTGTCTATAATAATACTCTAGACTCCAAAGAGATTTGTCTATAAAAGAATGAAGTTATAAAAAGAAGCTAGATGAATATGTATAAATTTCTTTTATTTTGTTTTTTGGTTTAGTTAGAGTGGGGATAGATTCAATTTAAGAGACAAGATAAATACGGAGGATGACACGATAATTATAAGCGGCAGTTGGAGATTAATGTCGTACTTGTTCTGCCAGCGCACGCTTCGTTAGGCGCGTATTCTAACCCAACTTCTCTTCCCAGATACCCACTTCATCCATACCTATACCTATCTTCCTAGAAGTTATTCCTTCACTCTCCAAGGAATCTTTTCCTTTAACAAAAACATCTATTAATACATAAAAGTTATTAATTAATAATTATTGTCCGTATTAATTCATTTATTGTGTGTCTGTGTTGTTTTTTTAAATTTTTACAAAGATCTTAATTTAAACTGGTTTCTCTATGGTTCGGTAAACACCTATTAATAGTCTGCATGAAACAAAAGGTCTGATTGTTTGCTGTATTTATAAATGATTGGCCATTGGTCTAGAAATTATAACTTAATTGTGTCGGCGTTCCAAGTAATAGTCGGGTTGAGACCCACCATTCTTGATTGGAAACAGGTGTGTTCAGGAACTTAATTCTGTTTGATAATCCTTCTTTATTAGAATGGCATGTGGGCGAACATTACTGCCATGAGAATTTTGTTTTTGAGGCCTGTCCCAAATCAATGGCTCTAAAATACTCTTTTCAGACGTAATGTCGTGTGTTTGCTGAGACAGATGGTGAGTAACTTCTTATTTCCTTTCCCTTTGTATTGGTTAAGGTTAAATAGTATGTTTTTTAACCGTAGACAGTTGACTAAGCTGCGACAGTCTTAAATTGCGTGATTCCGGAACACGTTTGTTTGCGTCCGTCCGTCACCTCTAACATGCCTGTAGGATCTATTTGTAAACCTGGTCAATTTAACTTTTCAAGGTTTTTACAATGTTTTACTTTGAACAGGACACCAGACTGTAAAAATGTAAGACGTAAAAGTCTGTATACCAAAATAAATAAATAAATAAAACTTCATACATTCTCTTACTAATGGTAAGGAAAGCATTGCAATCGTATCTAATTATCGATACCGACTTGTCACAAGGAAGTATCCGCTTTGATATCACCTGGACCCAAACCAGTGTTTTTTTACAAACTTGGACGTTGTGCTTGGGATCAAAATACCCCAAAATGAAAAAAGCAATATGCACACTAGACTCACTAGACTTATATAAGACTATCTTACACTCACATGTAACCATGTTGATCACTCACTAGACCTATATAGTTATATTCAGCTCATGTTTTACTTCATTACATATAACCTATTTATGTATTAGTCGGTTTGGTCAATCTATCTACTTCGCATCACCATTTTGGTGCAGTAAATAATCTGAGCAATTTTTTTGTTCACCTTTGCAATTGTTGGCGAATACTTCTTTAATGTAACGTTCTTTTTCATCTTTTTGAACCGATTTGGTCACTCAATGCGGTTTTTTTGCCTTTTATTTGGCATTGGCTTTCGCCATACAGCCAGCATCGTCTAGGTGCTTATCACTAGAATATCACTCACTCTCCATTCTTACTTATAAATACATTCGCTTCACACATTCATCCCTCTACTATATACAACTATTTACATAAACCTTACAGCTAATTGATGGATCAGTACTCTGTGCTCCTGCCATCCTTATAGCTTAACCGAAATTGAAATCACGTAATCCTTCTCTAATCATTTTCTTGCATTCATTTTTTAAATACATTCATATTTCTTTGCTAGCTCTGCTATAGACTTAAGCACGTAGTTGTTGGTGGAGAATATTATGTCTTCGTAGCGAAATGGTGCATCTAAATACCTGTATAAGTCGTCAAACATTCGTTTCCTTTCTACTACATAACGTGGACATATCATTATTATATGTTTGAAATCCTCCTCCTCATTGCAATCAAAGCAAAGAGGAGAGGACCTTTTTTCTTGATCCTGTGAAGATACGATCCGCACACCGCGTGGTTCGTTCAATGCGGTTAAAGACGATATGTTTTATTACTTATCCTCAGTGTTTTCCGTGTGCTACCAACACTTGGCAAGTTAAAAGTATTGCTAGTTACTACTCCAGTAAACTATCTATTATGGCTATATGCTATTGGTAGGGCTTACAATACCGAAGTAAAATCTGAATGCCGGTATTTGATATTTGAAATTTGAAATATCGGGATACCGGTATTAAAACCGGTATTATTAATAAAAAATTTACTAGTTATATTTTTACTTACATCAGATATTATATTGACTTGTTAACAAATAATTGCTGAAATCTAATAAATATTGTTCTGAAATGAGTAGATATTATTAATAGAGAGTAGGAATAGATAAAAAAATCGTGTAAATAAAAAAGTACATATTAAATTTTATGTTATATTTTACATATAATAGGCTCGCATGGCATTATGTAATTAAAGAAGCGAAAAATATAATTAATTGAAAGTATTTATGAAACAATATTAATAACTTGCGTTTTGTTTATTAAAGTATGCTCTTAAAAAACATAAACAATCAATCGTTTCATCATCAAGCGAGGACCGAATTTCCGTACAAATATAACCAGCCGTTGAAAAAGCTCTTTCTGATTCTACACTTGTCGGCACTATTGTCATTAAGAAATCATACACATTTTGTAAATACGTTCCTTTGGTTCCTGTTTTTTCAAAAAAAGTATTTTCATCTTTTATTTTTTGTTCCAGACTTGGAATTTTTTTAAACGCAGGCACGGGTGAAGTATTTAGTGTTTCGTCTATTGCTGCCTGTAGTTTTCTCTTTAATGCGTTTACGTTTACCTTGTCAGATTCTAATATTGTTTCGTTACTAATTTGAAAAGATATTGGAAGGGATGTTTCTTGCACAACTTCCATATCTTCTGTATCTTCTAGATTTTCATGTGTGAGCCGTTTTGTTAAGCTTACAATTTTTTTAATGATTGTAAATTTGGATATGCGTTTAAATACTTCTACAACATCTTGTGAGCCTTTTTGCAGATACTGAAGTATTTGTGATAATTCAGTTCGTCGCAGTAAAATTCGAGATTTTTAATGCTTCCAATAATTCTAATGCAATTGTAGATTTTTGCTGGGAAAGAGTATTTAACATAAATGTCAAAGAAGCGTCAGCCGTCAAAAGATTTGCATCTTTTCGGCATAATGCATCTACTGTTAATTTTACAGGAGTAAGAGCAGCAATAATTGAAGATAATAAATTAAATTCTTTATCTGAAAAATGATAAATTGTGTATAAATTCAATTTTTATCAACCAATGTAATACAAAAATACCGGTATTTTTACATAAATACCGGTTTTTAATTATGGACAAAAATCGTCCGGGATTCCGGTATTCGGGATCCCGAGATCCTGGTATTGTAAAGCCTAGCTATTGGCATAGATTTCAATGACAAAAAAATTCTATTTATCATGGTGCCCCCATCGAACATATGCTCCAGCGACACGTTATTAGAGACGTCATCAGAACTTATTACCGAGACCGGATTGCAATAATCCTCAACCACTCTCCTCAAGAACATATTGAGACAAAGGGAATCAACTTGAATTTTTGGATTGAGTTTTTTGGGGAATAGAAAAGGAACAATAGTTAGAGAGATCTGCTTTTGTTCAATGAACGTACAATGTTTAAGAAAATGGTAGGTTTTTTGCTAAATAAAATATCAAAATACAAAAAATCATTTCAGCAATATAATATGTACTTTCTCTCGACCAATTTTCTTCAAATTTAAACCTTTAGTTCTACATTTCATTCTTATTAATATATTTGAGTTAAGACAAAACAATATACAGTAAAATGGCAATTTAGGGAAAAAACCTTAATAACCAGAATTCAATCAAACCGTGGTGAATCCAACTTTTTCGTAAAACTGTTCACGCACAGACTAACCCCCGTCACTTTTTCGGACTCAGGAGATCTTGAATCAAAACTTTCGAGTGAAATATCGAAATAAAAAAAAATCGACCTTACTTTTTTTTTATTAGTTTAAGAAGCGAACAACATATGAGCTCTTACACACATCCTTAATTGTTGAAGTTTTTTTTCCTCCCCTCGTAATATAAGAACATAAATAGTTGTCACTAGACTATTAGGATAATTATTAACTTTTTAGAGATAAATGACGTATTAATGGACGGTTATTATATACCATAAAGCATTGTAAGTATCCCCATAACTTTATTTCCTTTTGTGACATTCAGCTCCTCAATGTAAACAAGAAGAGACCCTTACTGTAAACACCATGTTTATATTCTAGTAAATTATACTGCCACCGCCGGGGCACCATATGTTTTGTAATATTTTTTTTTAAAAAAATCTCATCAAACTGTTGAACAGTGTTCAAACTTCTCACTTCAAATCAGCTTAACCTAAGCGCCTTGACTCCCTTCACTGACTAAATTACTTAACTTTGAATTAATAGTTCTTTCTGTACAAGATATTTAAGCTTTTAACTTACTATTAGAGGCAGTTTCTATGATCGTGTCCGGTTTTCAAAATTCAGTTTCTGCCAGAAATAATCTCTGTTGAAGAATTTTTAGAACAACCTCAAGATTTTTTTTGACACCAACAATTTAATAAGTTGTTGGTGCTTTTAAGGCAAACTAGACATCTCAGTACACCTCCTAAACATATTTAAAGGCGCCAAAGCATGGGACCTAACCACAGATGGGTTTCCCTATCCTAGCCAAATAGAATAACTAAACAACTCTATCCCAAATCACCACATTAAGTCCCTTAGATCCTCTTTACAATTTACTTTTAAATACGTTAGAGAAAGTCCTTTTTAAACTTGATCTTCTTAATTAGAATCCCTCTATTTTGCATCCTTAAAACTTAATCTACAACAGCACAAAGCTCGAGTTTTCCCTCAACCTCAACCTTAGACTGTGGACATTGAGCCTGTCGAATTGCCATTCCATTGAACAAATGACGTGCCACTTCTGTATTCATTTCATAGACTTCTGTATGTGAAACAGGCTTCAGACACTCCAGCGATATTTTAATCATCGTATCCTTACTTTTCAGCCAAACTGGGAGACCCCCTAATTTTTTTTAATTGATCCCGCAAGCCTAATGTAATTATTCCTCATGATTTCTATTTTTTTCTAGATAAAAGAACAGGATCTAAATTGCTTTGGTAACCTCCAAGGGTCCTTGCCTTTGGAACTTTTGATCCACTCATCCTCACCATCCATTCAGCTTGCCCTTTAAAGATCCTGATCTAACGGTACCCAATTGTACAGCGCCTAGCGCCTCCATAGTTGCCGTAGATATGGATATCGTAGACCCTGATATTACAAATCTATTTTCTAAATCTTGCCATGGAATTTATAGTGTCAGTTCACTAAAACTCCCGCCCACTGAATAACATTTGCATCGGTGGTCATTGGTCTAATTACTACAACAACCAGACAATGTACTATTCTTATTCTTAACTATTCTACCCTTTGGCCCTTTTAGGAAATCTGACTGCCTTGGCTTTCATCATTTCATTAAATTGATTAATCAGTTTAGTATGGATTGACTTTATGTTTCCATCTCACGCTACACGAGCTGAGATTCAATCGTTTTTAACAAGTAAATATCTCGCAGCTTACCGCACGATCTCAAATAACTTTTAGAGGCTCACGCTACGGAGGGATTTAATCATTTTGTTTTCTTAATATTAAACTAACTGGTTAAATTTATAAAAACAAGATTTTTGGTATTGACGAAACTTTAGACTGTATTGTTACCGAAAACTCGAAAATGTCTCAGATTCCAGTACTTCCTATTTTGAGGGATGAGAGGAAGTGTTAAATAACAATTTGAACGTGTAATTTGTCATCTTGCTTGTGATGGCTACGATCTGATGAAAAAACGTCCGTCTAAATGCTATCATCAGACCGACACATGCACACATATTACTGGGTAAGAAGTGTGTGTCTATATGTAAAGATGTGATGACTTGTTTGGTCCACAAATAGTGTTGTAGAAACGCGCCCCCATGTACACCATATGTGAGACATCCCTGGACCTATTTTTACATCTCAGAAGAGACTCTCTTCTCGGTCTGTCTGAGGAATATACGCGTTCTCTTCTCCTAGACCCACTCTCCACTCTCTTTGCCTAGTTGGATTGGTGGTGGTAGCACAAGTCACTTTGAAGTGTCACATATTGTTACCAGCCTCTAGAAATATAACTTACAGGGCTATTGCTGCCTTGTTCCAAGCTCCTCTTTCTTAACTACAACAAACTTCCTCACTAACTATCTCCAGTAGTCTCTCTTCATCTCTTCTAAACAGACTTCCTTCGCATATACAAAATGCCATTCTCCCTTCTGTAACCGGGAGAGAATCTCTTCCCACACTGAATTCTGAGAACTTGTATTCTTAAAGATCAGATTCCATCTCCCGCGTTTGGAGTAAGCGCTCATCCGCCATTTCAACACTTCATATTTCCGTTTTCGAAATTTTCATTTTTAGTTAATCATCGAATTTGGATTTAGTTTCTCATCCTGTGAAAATGTTATAGTTCTAAATATAAACGACGTGCAAGAGCTAAGTGGCAACGAACTCGCTATCCATCTGACAAACGACTCTACAATAGACTAACGCACCAACTTAAAACTGAACTTAAACAGTTGAAGGATGAACGTTTCCAAGACTACACACTAACACTAACTACGGAAGACAACTCGCTTTGGACTGCTACTAAGAAAATCTTGTCTTACAAAACCACTCCAACACCTCTCCGTCGTGTTGACGGCTCTTGGGCTGCATCTGACGAAGACAAAGCTTCCTTGTTTGCCTCTCATTTTTCCTCAGTTTTTACTCCGCATCAAGATATGATCAATACTTCATTCCACGAATCCTTACGATCAGATCTTGACCTACCTCTTCCTCTCTCCTTACCACCGAAACATTTCACTCCTTCTGACATTCTATTTATCATTAAACATCTCTCTCTTAAGAAAGCCCCTGGCCCTGATCTCATAACTGCTAAAATTCTCCGACGTCTTCCCAAAAAAGCAATAGTCCTCTTAACTACTATCTACAATTCAGTACTAAGAACAACTTACTTCCCGATTCTATGGAAATCCTCCTTAATTTACCCTATTCCTAAACCTAACAAGCCACTTCATCTTTCTTCTTCTTACCGACCAATTAGTCTACTGCCAATTCTTGGCAAAATTCTTGAGAAACTTCTTTTAAAACAAATTCTTCCCATACTCGAATCCTCTAAAATTATTCCAGACCATCAATTTGGATTTAGGCGACAACACTCTACTGTACAACAGTGCCATCGAGTGGTAGACACGATTTCATCCTCCCTTGAGAAGAAAGAGTGTTGCTCGGGTGTCTTTCTCGATGTGAAGCAAGCCTTCGATCGGGTTTGGCACCCGGGCTTGCTCTGGAAACTCAAGGGCATTCTTCCGTTCACTCACTTCCTCATCTTGAAATCCTATTTGTCTGATCGTCATTTTCAAATTCAAATCGGGACATCGTATTCAGCTAAACATCGCATTGAAGCGGGTGTTCCTCAAGGAAGCATCTTAGGACCTATCCTATATGTTATATACACAGCAGACATACCAATCCATCCTGAAACTGTCCTTCTAACTTATGCAGATGATACCGCTATACTTTCTCCTCACATTGATCCGGTAACTTCACATAGAAACCTTCAAACACATCTCTTTTCTCTTGAGGAATGGTTTAAAAAATGGAAAGTCAAGTTAAATGAAACCAAATCTCAAAATACTACTTTTACTCTCCGCCGCATCACTCTTCCTCCGATCTTCTATGACTCAATTCCAATTCCTCCTGCCAATGTTGTCCGTTATCTTGGGCTTTATTTAGACAAAAGACTGACTTGGAACCCGCACACACGACTTAAACGAACTGAAGTTAACAGGCGTTATCGACTACTTAAAAGACTTCTAGACCAACGTTCAAAACTTTCACTTAATAACAAACGACTGATTTACAATTCCATACTAAAACCCACCTGGACGTACGGTATTGAACTGTGGGGTTCAACGAAACTCTCCATTCTTCAACGAATTCAATATCTTCAGTCTAAAATTCTCCGCACTATCGTTAACGCTCCATTTTATGTTTCTAATCTAACCATCCACACAGACCTGGAAATTCCGTTTGTTGGTCAGGTTGCACGAACTCGCTATAAAAGTTTTCATCAGAACATGCACTCTCATTCCAATCCTCTTATCCACCACTTATCATCTCATCACCATCCAGATCATCCTCCCAGGCGACTAAAACGCCAGTGGCCTCGCGATTTTCTCTCTTCTGAGGAGAGTAGCTAATCCTAGAGATGTCTTAGGGAGTGTTATCACTGGGTAACTTCTCCCCTCAATTAGTGGAGTTTGTAGTGGTATCAGCAATTGACATTGTTACTAATAGTGCATCTAGCGCTGGTGTAACTTAACAAATATATTTAAAAAAAAAAAAAAAAAAAAAAAAAAAAAAAAAAAAAAAAAAAATATATATATATACATATATGGTATTAATATGTCCTGTAAAGAAAATCTATTTTGAAAAACAAAAAATGAAACTAAACAAAAATCTGCAAGAAACGATTCCGTAATAGCTTTTCTGATTGGCTGTCTATATCCTAAAGCTTATATTCAGGTCCGATAGTGGTTCCTGAACTTTTTATTTTACTATTTACTGTTGATTTGTAACTGTAAATTTCATAAACTAGCAAATATATATGAACAGAACATTTTAATACAGTTTGGGTCAGCGAGTCAGCGGTGTGGACTCCACACCGGTAGGACGTGATTAGAGTAACCAACCATCGCTGGCACTCTCTAGGTTGAAAGAATAGATTGGGAAGGAGATCGTGGAGCCAACGTCGTGGAAAATTATAAAATCGGGTGCGAATTACTTTATTGACATAGAGGAACTTCAAGATCATGTTGAAGGTTTAGCTTAGAGACGGCTAATGATAAATGAATTCTTGTATTAACCATTAAGTAAAATCTAAGTCCTAGACCAGAAATCGAACCACTACCATAATTCAACTTAGCTTTGCTGGCTGCTGCTCTAACCGCTCGGCTACCGTGGCACCTGAGATGGTAGTAATTAGTAGAATAATAGTACAGAGAGGAGCATTTTACATATTTACAACTAATTATACCATCAGAAGATCTGTTGGCCACCGACGTCTCAGTCTTTAATTGAGATTTCCAGGAATGGAGTGCAAAGGAGAGTCCTTGGATTATGGGTTGTGGTACAAAAAGAACATTCAGATCTTTGTGAATGGTTATGGTTGGAAATGTAAAATGATTGGTGATTCTGCAAAGAATTTAGGACTAGGAGTGTTGGTGGTTGATGTTAGAGTGTTTGGTAAGTTCATTAAGGTTTCCAGTACAGTATCGTTGATTAGAACTCCATTGTCTAGGGTTGGACTAAGGGATTGTCAAGTAATCATGAGGACAATCGTAGTTTTAGTTCCTGCCTCTTGAGGGTTTAAACATTTTTTTATTATTAATAAAAAAACAAAAAAGAAATACTATTATTACCTCAATTAAATTTAAGTTGTTTAAACTAACAGCAAATTGGCCGTCTAAAAACCTCTTTTAAAGCAATCTTAAGCAATAAAGTACTTAATTAGATATATTTTGGGTGAAAAAATAAATTGACGAATCAACTTTTTATAATTTTCTTCACATAATTAACCAAACACATAGTTAATTATATTACAGTAATAAATTACCAATCAAAAATTACCTTTAAAGGAACAAAAATTGAAAAACTATTAGCCTAATAATAAAATGATTAGTAATTTGTTCAGCCATTTTTGCTATTATTATTAGTAATTATTATTATATAATATTGTCATTAATTTGCTTTTTAATGGCGTTTTATCAAGTTTTTTGATTTTAGATAATTAATTTCTAAAATATAAACTGTTGGTTAGCTTAGAGGCTACCTCCTTAGCGGGCTATTATTTAGCTAAACTCAAGTTAAATATAATATAAAAATCACATAGCTGGATCTATCTGATACAGCACGCTCATTTTTATTATTTCTGATCGTTACGGATTTTCATCCATAATTAGGAGTAGTTATGTGCATTCTAAGTAGGCTGACCGTCGTGAATAAATTATGTCGGCATTAAAAGAGCGCAATGCATTTCTGTAGGTATTAAAAGTGGAACTTTAGACTCTATTTTTGATGGAATAATTGCCACATTACTTTCAGTAAAATCTGATAGGAACTTTATTAATATTGTAGACTATTTTCATATTTCTAACTCGGCCATGTTGAATCCATGAATGAGTCATATGTATCACTGAATCCAGCATAGAGGCTACATAGTGGCCGAAGTTAAAGGCAGATCTACAAGATATCTCCTATAATGGGCCAGCAGCACGATCCTGTGTTTCATTATCGTTATTCCACTGTCTTTTATATCCAAGCAGACCTCTTGGCACTCACAAGAACATGGCAAGGAGGAGTGGACATTTTATTTCTTAGTTTCATTCCAAGTGAGACTAGGACAGCTAATGTAAGTCTGCAGATCTAAAGATATGGGGGTAAGGAAGGTCCCAATGAGGCAGGTGTGACCGTTCAGTAGTTAATTCTACACACTTAGGATTATGTATACGATGACTGGCTGGTGGTTGTTAGAAGTGATCTCAGCATCCTAGGCTGCTGTTATTACTTGAAGTGGTATTTTAATAAAATAGATTAACATTTTGAATAAATAGCAGTTAGTTGTTCCAATTCTTCTTTCGGAGTCATGTCCTTTATGCTGCTTTTATGGTTTTAGTAACCAAAACTGTTTGTAGGCAAAATAGAACAGTTGTATTTTGAAAATGATAAATGATATTAAGATACTGCCTATTTTTTCCGACAGACTTTACGTCCAACAACCAAATTAGGTGTTGTGGTCGGAGGCGACTAGCAAATGTACTTTACAATGAATTACTCCATATTAAACATTAAATAAAATTCAAAACCTAAACCGGGAATCGAACCTATTAAACCAAAAATACATCTAAGCTTTGCGAGTCTCGCCTCTAACCGCTCGGCTACCGTGGCGCCTTGATAAGTGGTTTGACATGAAAAGAATACCTAGTTACTTACTTAGTAATACTAATACTACACTTAGTAATACTTACGATCGTATTTTTAAATTTTCGATATCAATTTCTCAGAGTATATCTGTTTTGAAACTTCGGAGTTTCAATTCTTCTCTGTGATTCCGCGTTGGCAGGAAGTTACCGGAAATAGCACTTTACAGGCAGGATTGTTCTCTAGTTTGAGATTGTCTTCAAAAAAAGCTTCCACGATGGTTTTTTGGACTATAACACTCCATACACTCATTTAGATCTACAAATTTTTTTGGAAACATCTTTCTAAAAATGGTGGCAGCGAGGGGCGTTTTTCCCCAAAAGCAATTAGATCTTCTTTTTTTAAGTCGTAGTGTGCCAGACTAGTGCTCACTCTGCTGTCCACTGTATAAAATATATTTTTGTTTTATATAATTTAAGGTCTTCTCTCGTTACAAACATTACTGTCCAACATCGGAATAGAAAATGTAAGAGCCAACCACTGGATTCGAATCCAGAATCTCCACGTGAGAATGCAGTACGCTAACTACTGAGTTAATTCTTTCCTTAATACATTGGTCTCCGTATCTAGATAAAATTAATTTATTTCAAATTTCTAGTTTTAATTAATTGATACATAGATCCATAAATTTGTTAATTAAGTTAGCTAGATGGCGGGAATAATTGGCGGGACAGTGCCCCCCAAAAAAAGAAAAATACAGGAAGTTTACATCTGTGAAGGTTATAATGTTAGCAGAGACAACCTACTAGACACTTGGATAGTGATTTAGAGGCACATAGTTCTATAATTAACACAAATCCAGAATGAGTCCCAAAAGAGCGGTTCATTAGCACACGTGTCGTTCGGTATACTATAAGAGAACTCCATGGATTCAACTTGTCACCACCGTTGTTGCTCTGGTAACCTAACCAGTTTTACCTCATTATTTCATAAGTTTCAAATGTATAGCCTAAGAATTAACAAGAAACACATCTGTTTGGAGGTTACTAAATATTGAGGCATTTAGAATTCGGCAACCTTTTTTTGTTTAATAATCTGAAGAATAACAAAATGCCGAAAACTTTACATTATTATTATTGTTACTTTAAAGTAGAAAGATGTAAACCTGTTACAGGAGTTCTCTTTTAAATCAGAATACAACTTATCTTTAAATAAGGTAAAATAAAAGTAATTTATCATTTGAGGCGCCTCGTTAGCAGGGCGAAGCTAAGATGTCTTGCGGTATAGTGGATTCGATTCTCGGTCTAGCCCTTCGTTTTCCCGGTTACCTCCGTCCGTGACACCTAATTAAACAGGAACGTAAAGCCCACGTGAAAAACATAGGCGTTACTTTACTTTTTCACTATAAATTAATTTCCGTTATAAATTATACAACTATTTGGTACAAAATTAAATTAAATCAAAGGGTATTTGTTGTTCAGCAAAATGGGTAAAAATCAGTGAAAAGATTATATAAAACGAATACAATATCTGCAATTTTAAGGGGTTTAGCGAACCCACAAACGAACAAGTTCATCGCATTTTCATTTAATACTTTTATTAACGCCTAGAATTTAAATACAAACACTTACACTCGTACATTAGGATGTTACAAAGATATCATAGTTCGCAGTGGGTTTTTGTTTACGGCTACTTAGTTTTAGGTTTCTTAGGCTTTAGTCAAATCTACAATCTAAAACATATAATAATTTTACTAATATTTAGTCAAACATAAAGACTAAGGATGAACTTGAAGACGGAACTAGCCACTCTTGGGTCACAAGTCAATTTAATGTCAACTCTAGGCTTCTAGTAGAGACATACAGTTTTTTGAAAGAATTATTATTTAGATAAACTGACTTGTAATTAATAATTTCGGATCAATAAAAGTCTTTTTTAATTCAAAAAGTATTTTAAATTAATTATTTAAAAAGAAGCTCGTCGTAACTAGAAAAATTCATATGAATTTTAAAGAATTAAAGACATATTTTCAAATAATTTTTTTTTCTTTTAGTTAATTTATTTGCAACTGTACAGATTGTGTCCACCTAGCTCAGAGCAATGAGGTCATGTGGCCAATGCGGTTTTTAAGCGACGTGGAGGATTGTCAGGATGGGACGGTGTGGATAGTGATTGAGCCGGAGTATTTGGGGGTGAACGGAGAGTTTTGCTGCGGATATTTAGGAATCGAGTGTGGATTAATTCTTTTACATTGGGAATAATGAGATCGTGATGGAGGGTACGGTTGGAGGAATAGAATGGCGATTTTCAAATATATGAAGGTTTTTTGGTGGCTATGTAGTGAAAAATTTCTTCGATTGCAGAGAAATATCTGAATTTTAAAATTATAATATTCGCGTTCAACTGACACGAATGCTGCCAATAATAAGTACAAAGAAGATACTACTTTTCTCTTCAAATAAAGAGCTATCAACAGGTTGGGTAAAGCTTGAAAAAAAAGTAAATTTAATTTAAAAAAAAGAAGATTTTGTTGATAAAATAATAGAAAAATACAGTAAAAACAAAAATAACTTTTACGGAAGAACATATGGCCTGAATATAAACGGAAGTTACAGAGGGGATGTGGTGTAAATCTTAACAGGAGGCACGCGTCGTTAAAAGTTATGCGTTTATGTCGGGTGCTGTAATTTTTATTTTACTGTTTCCACTTCCATCAGAAGTGGTGTTACACATTATTGGTGAAAGAGGAACTTCTCTTTTATATCTGACAGTGACGCTAGTTTACTGAGATCAAGGAGTCTGAAGTTCTCTTACAAACCTAAGTGGGAAGTAGTATAATGAGGCCAGAATTTTAAATTAAGTTTACAAAAAATTAAATTAATTTTGTACTCTAATGGAATTAGACAGCCCATTTTTCATTAAAAAAAACTTTTTCGTATTCAAGAAGATATTTTCTGTGATAACTCGAAATAAAAAATTCAACACGATCTCAATACTTCCTTCTAACCAGTGGTAAGAGAAAGTAAAAACAGATGCAAATCCAGAGAGGGCGGAAATAATTTATAACAGCTCTATTATCTGTGAACGTAAGAACTGTTAATTTTATTTCCAACATATTAATAAATCAGTAGATATTCTTGATTAATTACAGCTACTAGAGTTCTGGTCTATGATTCCGTCTTGGGACTGAATTAGTTAGAGCTGACTCGTGGCTCAACGTTTGTAATAGCAAATTGACTTCCCAATCTGCTCTGTTCTCGACCAGAAAAAAATGAATATGGTTTACATTTAATTAGTTAACTTTATTTAGCTATATCTAGATTGTATAAAAATAAACCGCGATATTTTAATTTACGAGAAAAATGATTCAAATTTGAAATGGGCCGTCAAGTGGTACAACATCCATTAGAACACCCTTCTCATTCAAGAAGACATGTTGTAGAGCGGTGGAGCTATTTTTGGGGCTTTATTAATAATAATGGTGGTTATTAATAAATTATAAATATGGAGAAGTGAAAATAAGATCAAATTGAATCCCGAGCCGAGTTGGCTGTCACTATACAGGTCTGGTGTTGGCCGTAAATAAACATACATCTTTTTTATTCATTTAAAATAAAAATACCCCCTTTTAATGGTACAGCTGTAATTATTATCGCTAACCAGTTTAGGACTTCAACTCATCATTAGAGGTTAATTGATCAGATTAAACGGTAGCCGAGCGGCCCGCAAAGCTAAGAAGTAGTACTGGGTAGTGGGTTCGATTCCTAGACTAGGTCTTGGAATTTATTTAATGGTTGATAAATAAGTGATTTTGAAAATATGTTTGTTAGTCGCCTCCGTCCATGACCGCCTAATTTGGTTGTTCTCCCGCCTACAAAAAAATAGGCACCATTTTACTCTTTTTATCCTTCCCCAGTGACTGTCTCACGCCTCTTCGCTAAGTGTGTCCCAAAGATTGAAAAACTTGGAGTTTTATGTAAGTGATGTGCATCCTAACTACAATCTATAGGTCTTTTTTGTAAGTCTGTGTGTGTTTTTTTTGTCAGCAATCTTTTATTATTCTGTTCATCCAGCCCTTTATCATTGTTTATCTATCGACCTTCTATTCGCTCAAGGAACATCTATTTACTAAAGATTAGTCTGGTAACCTTATAAAGGAGAAGAATGGCTCTGGATTCAATCCTCTTATAAAAACTTGAGCTGTTAATCCTTCGTTGAATGTTCGTTCCTTTTTCTTTTTAATAGCCTAATATAAAACAGATCCTGATTACATGCCTTATTATTCATCTATGTTTATTTTCTTGAATTAAAAGCGGTTTATTTAAATATAGTTATTAAAAATTTATAATCTTAGTATAATATACAATAACAGATAATATCTCTTTAAATTGAAATTAGATAGATGGTACTTAATGGATGTTTTGTTAGCAATGCCTGCATTCTATTGTGAAGCAAGTATTAAAGGAGAAAAGATGGCTCTGAATGAATGAACACAGCAGGCTGTTTGGCTTTTAGATTTAGAGGATTAGGAACTTTCTCGAGATAGGACAGATGTACGTACCTACCATCACGTGTTTTCTGCACCTTTCTGGTCCTTTAACAATTATTGATAATCTAAACTATATTATTCGTTTCTCAAAACTATTGCCATTAAAATGTAATATTTCACTTTATAGCCGTCATCATAATGGTCACTCTATTAACTTCCGTTTGAAAAAAATATTTTTTTTTAATGCAAAAGTTCACGAAAGTTATCTTAGAAAGTAAAATATTAAGGAATAGACTGCATGTGCCAGTTGCAGATTACTGCATTCAAATTAGTGTAAACAAAATGGAAGTGCAGTAAGTCGTTACTGCAGTCATCAGAGGATAACCGGGACAATAAACCTACATTATTAAATCTCTTACTTCACACTGGAGCTGAAGCATTAGGCAACTATTCACTTCATAGGTTTACCTCATTTTGGCTTCATTTCGCATTTTTATTTCGTAGATTGCAGATAAATAACGAAATCTTTCTATTAAAAAAGCTATAGGCAACCTGGAGAAATAAAGCCTACAGGGACCTTTAAAAACCATTGCTTTAGAAGTAAGCCACTTTCTAGTATTTGAAAACGCTCACGACTAAACAACTTTAGAGGAAATTAAAAAAAACGAGTAGCGCCAGGCAATAGGTTTAGCTTAAATTCGCTCTCCTTTGACGTTCAATAGCCTGACTAACTTAACAATAATATTCTCATTAGGTAATATTCTCATTACAGCAGAGTTAAAGCAGTCTGTATTTGGTAACGTAAAGTTATGAACCTTTGGAACTTTCAAAGGCTTGTTAGAAACTTCTTATTATATGGATGGATCCTGACGGATAAGTCTAAGAAGACTGGCAGTAAATAGTAAAAAGAAATGAGAAGCTTAGATAGTTGTTAGTTAAGATTGCTGGGACTCATTAAAAGAATGCCTTGGAGCAGGGTTCTCTTCCCCCCATTCTGCAAGCAAAGCTAAGAAGGAAACGTTGTAAAAGATAGTTGTAAAAGATGCATAGGAAATTTTGAAAAGAATTTAAAGGGGAGGAATGGGTGATGGAGGGTGACAGAGCTGGATACCCAAGACCGGTCATAGAGTGTTAGGCTGCGGTCCTCGGATTCTCAACCTGAAGAACAAAATTTCGGGATGTCCTTGCCCTTGATAGGTCATTCTCGTGGTCTATCTTCAGGTAGGCTAATTGCCCCTCTTCCCTCCACTCAGGCGATTAGTTCGATGCATCCAAAAGTTAGTTTAATTCCAAATGGTATTAAATCCAACCATGCATTGCATAGCATGTTGCTTTAAAGCGGAAAGAAAAATCTCAAAACTCACCCAATAAACAACTGAAACTAATTTTTCCTTAAAGAAATACTTCCAATAAAGAAGCCTGTTTTCAGTAGTTTTAAGAAATTTTTGCAAAAGTTCGCAAAAACTGAGCAGAAAAATGTAAAGATTAGGAAAAAAAAATTGTTATCTAAGTATTATGAGTGAATATACGAAGGATGTGTGTAGCACAGAACGGTGAGAATGAAGAATGAAATTACGAAGAGAACCAGAGCTTAATACTTGTGACTAGAAACCATGGCTGCAGCATGTTTGGAAGAACTGCAGCACCAGGATAAGAGTAGAAGGATTTAGATTAGCGCCAGAAGTAAATTGAAGTTGGGGAACAGCGTACAGAAATTGCAGAGAAGAGCTGTGGAAGGGAAAGGATTAGATATGCGGTTAGCGTATTGGATTCCCATGTCCCGGGTTCGAATCCAGCTGCTGACCCTTAGATTTTCTCTTTCTAGGAGCTTCTTACAGCTCACTGTCCGGTGATGGACAGTGTTGTCTGTAACGAGAGAACACTGTCCGGAGGCCGGCAGTGCACTGAAAAAAGCTCCGGGCGCCAATAACCTGAGATGTTGACGCGCCTTAAAAAAATAGCTGTGGAAATTTGAAATGAGCAGAGAAATTGGACTGGGCTGGTAATGATTGTAGTTTCAAAGAATCTGTACAGGTTGCAGCACAATGCAGGCGGCTAATTGAGGCATTATGTTGTCCTTCGTACATACTATATTGGCAAGATTTAAGGACATTTTTACATTTTATTTTATGTTAATATTTCACAATATATTTAGTAATTCGCTTTGGCTTAAATTAACGGGTTTTGCGTAAAATATAATGTGAGAAAGAGTTTGATGCGTTATGAAATTCGTAGTTTAAAGTTCAGATATTGGCTAGAAGTTTGGGTATACCAGTAATAGAAAGCAGAGTGAGTTGCGTCATATTTATTAGCAATGAACTTCACTAAGTTGGAATATTGTTTCATCAAAATTATTGTAATACAAAAGTAATATTATTTATTGAAGGTAACTGTTAAAAAATATATATTTGGAGGGAATAAGGGTTGGAAAAAACAGCATCAAGGGAACTACATTCTGAAAGAGATGTCACAGGTTTAAACCTTAAAAAGTGGCCAAGTTCATTATTATACTGCTAACTCTAAGATATTTGAAAGCAAATACAATCTGGTGTTGATAACTTTATGTTAAAGCAATACGTGGTTCATACTGAAATATTGGTGCAATTTCTTTGGTGAAATTCTCTAATCCTGCGGACGGTCCTTCGAGTAATGCAGCGTTGATAAGCCGTGAAACAGCCGTAATAAATGGATTCTCTTGTTTCAAGCATAGATCGTCAGCAAAATTTGAACATATTTCCAACACGTTTCTCAATTTATGAAACAATTTTGGCGATGCAAGCATACACCCTTGTAAACATTTGTATAACATATTGTCATGTGCT
This sequence comes from Rhodnius prolixus, assembly GCF_049639745.1. Lineage (NCBI taxonomy): Eukaryota > Metazoa > Arthropoda > Insecta > Hemiptera > Reduviidae > Rhodnius > Rhodnius prolixus. Next base: position 1,480,775 of record NW_027411583.1, on the reverse strand, counting down.
TGGCGCACTTCTTCTACGCTTCCTGCTTCATTAAAAGCTAACTGAAAATCCAACCAATGTACTTCTATGGTGCCTATAGTCATATATGAGATGCAATATTGTAAGAACACTGTCATTATGTGTCTAAGATATTGCTGTCTTATTGAAAGAAACTTATTTTGTCTAGTTCTTACCAGTTTAAAATGAATTCTTTTTAAATAAAACAAGTGTCTGAATAACATTTGGTAACATTTAATGGACATTTGATGTATTACCAAAGATACTGGCCATTTTGCTTCCATTTTGAAAGTTAGTGCTTCCAATCCGGTTTGTTCTTCAAGACATTCTTCATCATTGCCACCATATGGATGTAAATTGTAGACTTGCCAACGGAGGGTCTCCTTTTCCAAGTATAAAACCATTTGATCGGCAAATTTTAGGCCACCCAACGATGATGTTTCCACACTGGAACTAACCAATAATGGTAGATAAGATACGCAAACTTCGTGGGCTGGTCTGTCTAATTCTTCACCACAATTATCGATTATATTGTGAAATAAATCGCCACCTTCTAAACATAAAAATGATTTAGTAGTTTTTATCCTTTCAAATAGATTAAAACGATTCAACATTAAATCAAGTAAAGTGACACTGGCAAAACAATGCGCTCTTTTTATGATATCCACGTAATTTTCATCTGCAACATCGTACGCAAGGGGTTCTTCAGATAGGAGGGGCATTTTTTCCATATCATCTAGACTCCTTCTTACAGCGTCCAAATATTTACCAGCTTTGTAAATATAAGTTTGACAATCTACCAGAAATATTGGTACTTCACTCACCCTTATATTAAACATACTATCCCAATTGGTTGGCCCTTTTACACTGACTTTTTGGGTAACCATAAATTCATCAAAAGGGTCAAATAAAATGCCTTTGTAAATCCACATTGATATTGATTGAAAATAAGGTTCAGAAGCAGCTAGAGTAGCATCAACGGCTAGTTTCTTGCTATGCGAATCGATGATACATGTGTTACAGAAGTTGTGCAGTGCAGTGAGCGTTGCACCGCCTCGCAGATCTTGCACCGCGCAGACTACATCATGAAGCACTTTCATTGACGCCGTTGTTCCTTGCAAGCAGAAATACAGCTGGTTTAGATCTAAAGGATATTTAGAATGCCTTTCTTCAAGTAAAACAATCATTTCTGAAAATTTTAATATTTTTTCTTCTAAATACCCTGAGAGGGCTTGATTCACTCGACCAGTGCTTAGCTCTAAACCTTTTTGGGCAAATCTTACAATTTTAGAATAATACGAAGCCAAAGGTAATAGTCTCATGGCCATACTTCGACATATTCCAGTAACTGTATCACATATCTTGAAAATTCGATCACCATTTGGATTTTCTAAACTCTCCGCATTAATATAACGTCCATGGAAACCGAGAAAACAATTTAATAAATCATCAATTATTTGATTTTCTTTGTCTACATCCTGATCGAATAATGGTGGCACAGGATCTATGTTGCCAAAATCTATAAAATCCCAACTGGTCCTTGGTCTGACCAGTGTCCATCTTGGATCTTCGTGCGTATCTTCAATTCTACGACGATACACTGATGTCATGTTCTCAGCAAAATTTTCTAATAATTTCCATTCTTGGTCGAAACCATCATATATTGTGCCAACCAATTGGTGCACGATTTCATCGCCTCGTTCTCCAATTTGAGCAGAATCACATTCCTCCATAGACATTTGCAACTGAAAAAGTTAATATTATTCAGATAAATTATCTTTAAAAAAAAAATAAAATAAAGTTTGAGTTTCATATCTAGAAGCCATTACTCTTTTTTTTGTAAGTAATTCTTATAAGCTTTCTTCCTGTCTTGGTCTCTTGTGCTCCTTCGAGAAAAAGATTTATGAGAGAGAAAAGGCGAGAATACCTGAGAAAGTTCTAACTAAATGTACTATTTAGATACTCATAGTTCGGCTAGGTAAGGCCCTAGGGTCTCAAATAATAATAATAAATATGTTTGTAAATTCGTAGTTTGAAAAAATCAGTTTTAGTCCTTGTTCACAGTTTCATAGAAACAAAAATAAAACTTTAGACAATAATTACTTCAACCGCAATTATTTAGAACAATTAACTTTTGTTAACTCGTTGTCACGTTTAATGCTTGTCAAGGGCTCTCAGCAAGAGTCCATGTCTGTGACAATAATAAGGGCGTTACACAGATCACTGCACAAAATTCTTGCAGTCGTGAAATCCATACACTTAAAAGAATGACAAAAAAAACATTTGCTGTTATTCTGGCCTATCAATCATTTCCGGCTTTCTCGGTTCTATTGGTCAACTGACAAAATGGGTCTCACTAAAAATGAGTGAATAACGTTTGTTTGATAAACACAATCACTTTCAATAACATTATTGTATTATTGTTGTACAAGTAAATAAACAATTGGAGAGACCCCCTTCTGAAGCCCAAGTGTACACTCTGTAAGGATCCCTCGTCATCGATCATTAATAGGAGTGGCTAACAGCATTATAGCAAGTTACACCGCTAGTTGTCCCCAAGTGTTTAGGTACCACAGAATTATAAACCACAAGGGTTTGTTCCATTGTAAATGGTTGATAAGAGCACAGTGGGTTCTATTCATAGGATAGCTTAAATAAGTTTTATTATTGTGATAATATGTCTAAGAATAAAGCTCTACAATTCATCTCCATATTTAATTGAAGTGAAATCAAAGCCTTCCAATTAATATATTGACAGTCACCTTGTGTAAAAATTCCTTTATTCAAGAATTACACCCGATATTTGTCGAGTAGACAAATAGCTGTTTAACTTTTTTTCCATACTTTTTGACAAATATCTCTTGCAAACTCAGAAAAATAATAAAAATCTTTAGTTTTTTAATATTTGGGTAAAATTTTAAAATTGAAATAAATCTGGTTTTTTTTTTTTAGAATGTGGAAAGAAAAGTCTAGTGAACTTTTGCATCTGATTTTTATTTCATTGTGTATCAGATAATTTTTTATAACATTAATTTCATTTAGTTTGATTAACAAAATAATAAATACGTTTTTATTTATCTATAGTACAAAAACTTAAGTTTTTTTTAAGGCCTTCGAGAGCGCCCTTAATATAATCAATCATGTAGTAGAGTAAACGCTTAAGAACCATTCATTGCCTTAAGTAATAATTCGGTAATGAGGAGGAGAATTTCAAACATATAATAATGATATGTCCACGATATGTGGTAGAAAGGAAACGAATGTTTGACGACATATACAGGTATTTAGATGCACCATTTCGCTACGAAGATATAATATTCTCCACCAACATATATGTGCTGAAGTCTATAGCAGAGCTAGCAATGAAAAATGAATGTATTTAAAAGTTATAGCTGATTAGAATGAATGTAAGAAAATGATTAGAGAAGGATTACGTGATTTTAATTTCGGTTAAGCTATAAGGATGGCAGTAATATAGAGTACTGATCCATCCATTAGTTGTAGTTTATGTAAATAGTTGTATATAGTAGAGGGATGAATGTGTGAAGCGAATGTATTTATAAGTCAGAATGGAGAGTGAGTGATATTCTAGTGATAAGCACCTAGACCAGTGGTGGGCAAACTTTTTTAATGGGGGGCCACAAAGTTTAAGAAATTCTAGAGGAGGGCCAGAATTATAGAAAAAATGCATTTTGTGTTAAAGCTTTTAATCATATTATAAAAACATTACAGCATTACACACTTGTGTAACTACGCGGCTAGTTTAGCTTCACCTATAGGTTATGCATCTATTATTCTACTAAGTAGAATCTACTTTATACTTCTTGACCGTCAAAACGTAATTATAGCGGGCCATATACTATCCATGTCGATGGACCCTCGGCGGGCCGGATTAAATACTTTCGCGGGCCGGAGCTGGCCCGCGGGCCGTACTTTGCCCATTACTGACCTAGACGATGCTGGCTGTATGGCGGAAGCCAATGCCAAAAAAAAAGGCAAAAAAATAAAATAAAATAATTCGGTTTTATTGACTGTGAATTCATAATAATATGTGTAAGTAATAAGCCTTATTGCATTCAATGGTTAAATACTCTCTATGCACTTTTAAGTTTAATTAGTGATTCTTTAAAAGATGCAGCATGGAGGCGGCTACGAATAGAGTAAACATCTCAGAAACTAAAGAGAATCGTGGAAATATCCAATGAAAATATGTTGAGTAAATATTATAATTATTCTCATTTCTGTACTGTTTGACAACATGTAAATTAACATAATATATTAATTCTTTAATAAATTATTAAATAGATATGTTTCTAATAACTTGTGTTTTGGAAAACCAAGGTGGTCTTGGTCCCAACTCAAATTTTCGAGACTCTATTGCACATAACTTGCCATAAAATTTAAATTAGGAATGTTAACCAACTGTCAAATAACTGCCAAATATTTTCGTCAATTATTTACTTTAAATAACTTTTATTTTCTGTAAAAAGTTATAATTAACTGCCTCGCAAAAAATCGACTGTTTTAGCGTGTGCTTTATTAAGACCTAAAGGAATCATGTTTAGTAGCTTTAACTCACTGTGCTCAATCAATGATAACGTTGCTAAGTCTTCTTAGGTCATAATGATCTTGTTCATCTTATTAATTCTTTGGTGAATATCTTATAATAACTTTCGTTTTATATTTTATTTTATTGATTGAAGTAAAACATTTCTTAACATTTGCTTTTTTATTCATATATTGTTTGTAAGAACGGTATATCTCCATTAGTGAAGAAATCCCTTCTAAGTTTGCTCATTAGCTGGTACCACCAAATCTCTAATGAACATGCTTGTTTTATGCAAATAAAGCTGACAACTGCCACTATATACCACTTTCTGATCGTGTCTCTGGGACATGTAACAAGCTGTGTGCTCCTTAACTGTGCACCTACACAAATTCTTTTGGAGCTAATCCAAACTTCCTCATCTTAATTTTCAGTTAACAACCAAAATTATTTAAATGAACCATCGCTTATTTTAAAAAAATAAGAATTTTACATACTGTTTTACTACTATTTATATATGTAATTATTGTTGAAGCTTGTTCAAATTTTTCGGTACTTTTTAGTCCTATAACTCAGAATTATACTAAACATGAAAAATAGAGTAGGCTAATGAGCAGACTAGACGAGATTTAACACATTTATTTACTCAGAAATTATTCCTAATTACATTAAATAATATCTCTGAACAATTACTAATACAGAATAGTGTGATCTAGACTGAAACACTCCTTCTATTTGCATCTAAGTACCTACTCGTCAAAGTACTCGTCACTTTCGGCTCTTTTGGTTCCACCAATTAAGAACATTCCTAATTATTATTCTACAATGGATTATAGTACACAAATGTTGCTGTAGAAAATGATGTCCTCGTACAATATATCTTCAAAAAATCATTAATATTATAAATTATCATTTATTATTATCAATGCATTAAATAAAGATTTTTTTTTTTATCTTTTATTGTAATTTACCACTGCAACAGTTGTTGCAACAAGCAAATATGGTAAAAGAAAAAAGAAATAAAAGAAAATCATGAGTGGAGAAGGCACCCAGTGGTGCCACTCCAGTAACGTGCCTTGCTCTCACGATAAGAGAAGATCACGAGGCCATCTTCTCTTCAATCTTCTTAGAGGATTACCTGGTAATGTGGAGGAAGATAGGTGTTCTATTAGAGGGTTAGGATGAGCTGCTATAGAGGAATGAAATTTGAAGAAACGAGTGTTAGCAAGATCTGTAATGAAAGGAATTTTGAGGTCATTATGGATAGGGTGAGATTAGATACATAGGACGGAGCGTTAAGAAGTTTTCGAAGTATTTTTGACTGTAATGCCTGGAGGCGTAGTGAGTTGGAACGCTTAGTCGATCCCCATACTTCGATGCCGTATGACCAAATGGGTCGCAGTAACTGTAGATATAAGAGTCTTTTGTTATGTAGGTTAAGTTTCGATCGTTTGTCAAGTAGTCTGGCGAGAAGTTTGTGGCATTGGTTAGTTTCTTATCTTTTCAATCTAGTATGGGGATTCCATGTCAACCGTTTGTCTAGTTACACTCCAAGGTAGCGTACTTTGTCCACAGTTGGTATAGGAGTTTGGTTCAAGATGACAGGAGGTAGGATTTTCCGTCTGAGAGTAAATACTATAAACTTTGACTTCGTAACGTTGGTTTTGATTCTCCATTTGAAAAGCCAGTCCTGTAAGTGGTTGATGTGTGTTTGTAGAGTTCGTGTAGCAATAAGAGGATCGGAATGTGGAGATAAGATAGCAGTATCGTCAGCAAAGGTGCAGAGAATAGTATTTGGATGTTGAGGTATGTGTGCTGTACATAAGGAGTAAAGAAGAGGACCAAGGACACTGCCCTGAGGAACACCAGCTCGAGCTAGACGGATATCAGAGTCTGCTGCTCCACAGTTGACTCTGAAATATCGATCTTTTAGGTAAGATTTGAGTATGGGGTAGTAAGTATGAGGAAGAATCTCCCTCAGCTTAAACAGTAGTCCCTCATGCTACTGTTTTAAAGATTTAAATTTTGTCATGAATTGTGACTTACAGTTTGAAATGGTAAAGTCAAAATAAGTTAAGTTGTATGCAGATATCACATCCGCGGCGTAAGGCTGAATTTAATTTCATCTCTAATGTATGTAATTGCAAGCAGTTATTAGGTACCCACATTACTAAATTATAAAAAAGTATTGTGGACGATCTCGAAGAGTAAATGAATAAATAATATAAAATAAAATAAAAAAGTAGTTTGTTTTTGTTTTCAAAATAAAGTAAATAAAGTTTATTTACCTCGATATTCCCTGTGGCCACTACCAGGTTTGACTACATATTTACGTTATCCATTAGTAAGGTATTTTCCTCAGATAAGGTTCGTCTATTTTCCTCTACAATATATTGTTAATATATCCTGAAAATTTGGATATTTGAATGGTTAAAGTCACATAATTAGATCTTTAAATTTTTAAAAAAAACCTAATGTATCATTTGATAATATGATATTTCTACTGAAGATCTCTATTACTATTTTTGAACGCAGTTGCTTATTCAGAACGTTCGTATGAATTAAGATTATTGGGAGTCCGGTAAACGGTTAGTAGATCCTACACGGATCAATAATGAAGGATAATGAAATAATATTGAAGAGAAATCAAAAGTGTTGATTTGATGTTAGTTTAATCGCTGTTATCGCCCCTCCTCGCTATCTTCACTGTTACAATTTGATCGCAACCATCCATCGTCTGACGGAATGGCGCGCTACCTGAGTTACCTAAAGAGCCTCTAAGCTCTGTACATCAGGCCCTCGCTCGCCCAAAAAGTGTTGAGGTTATTAATTTTAAGTTAAGGTGATTTTTTAATTAATTAGTTAAGGTGGCAATTAATTGAGGTGATTAAGTTAATTTCCCAGATGTAGTCTTCCCAACTGCCGATAATGTGCTCAGTTTTATTTTATTCTTGTACTTCATAATCTTCTGTTTCTCAAATTCATTTCTATCTCTAATATTGACTTAACTCTTAAATAGAGTTGCAAGGCAAAGAGGCTATAAGTGTCAGAGAAGATCAGTTGCCTAGGCACTGGCAACACATGAACCATATTATAAAGGTACGTAAATAGTTTTGGCCGATACAGATAATTGCGGTTTTTGTTTGAATAAGAGAACTGCTCCACGAACAGTGCTATTACAAGGGTTATGGCAACAGCGATGCTCCTCCAAATGGCCGTGTTACCGTTAGTGAAGCTTTTACGTAATAAATGTCGAAGGAAAGAAAATTGGCTTCGGAGTTAATGAGAGTAAGACTAAGTACTTGAGTGTTGGTGCAGATTACAATTTGAGAGTTCCCCTGGAAATAGAAGGGTACTCATTTGAAAGTATCTCATCGTTTACTTACCTGCGGCTGAGCTGAATAATGAAAACAAAATTGAACAGGGGATAAACAGGAGAATTCTGGTTAGAAACCGGGCCTATTTTGCCAATTTACGAAGGTAACACTGTATAAAACATTAGTAAGGTCTGCTGTAGTGACATACTCTGCAGAAACATGGACCCTATGTGCTGGTGTAGTCAACACGCTGAAGGTATTTGAGCGTAAAATATTAAGAAGAATATTTAGACCTGTGCTGGAGGAGGGTGCATGGAGAAGAAGAAATAATAAAGAGCTGTATGAGTTATACGGGACCTGTGATATTGTACAGTTCATCAAAGTGAGGAGATTGGCTGGGACATGTTGCGAGAATGGCGGAGGACAGAATACCTCAGATGTTATTTGCAGACGAGAAGAAGAGGGTGACCGATAAGATGTTGGCTCAATGGAAGAGAAAGACCATGTATAGAAAGGACTGGTGGAGCATTGTTGGGGAAGCCAAGGCCCACTTTGGGCTGTAGAGCTGTTTAGTAAATAAGTACCTTTTGCGAAGCGTTATTCGGCAGTTTCTAAACAATGGTCTTCAGAAAATTCTCTGAGCTACTGGTTAATGTTAGATGACCGAGACTTGCTTTGATCTTCTTTCCATAGATCCCATCCTCTATTTTCTATTAAAAATAATTTAATTGTCCTCAACCACCGCGAAGGACAGCCTTGGAGCAAGGCGAAACATCAGCTAACTTGTAAAATAAGCATCCCCGGAAAAATGTTTTTAAAGAAAATACGATAATTGTTCAACTGATTATGTATATATGTATATACTAGACATCCGCGAAAGAAAAACTAATAGAATGAAACAAAGCGCTTTCTACACTATGGATTACCAAAATTTCCCAAAAATCTTAAATTTTAATAACTAAAAAATATAGCATTGCAGCTTTTTAAAACTTGTTAAAGTTCAAAGAGAATTTTACAGAATCTATAACACTCTACTTGCTCAATTGATGTTATATTTCGTAAACTTCGCACGTTTATAAACACGCATACATTAATCGAAGATAGGTTCTATCTTAAGCAAAAGTGTAATGCAAACAGGTATTATGATCCTTATTCGGCTTGGCCTAATCAGATAATTAATCTGTGGCTCACCTTTTATTTGAAATTTATAGACTTTGAACCATACATTTTTCCTCTTTAATTTGCTTGATTAACCTTCAATACTTGGTATCCCCAGTTACATAACATATGATATACTTTTCTTACATTGTTTTCGCCTCATTGATTTTTTAAAAAATAAATCGTCTGTCATTCTGATATGTTTTTTTATCCTTTTCATTCTGCTCATACACCTTTTATTTCTTGGGGTGTTGTGGAAAGTAACACGATTAAGTAATTTCACCTTGTATGCAGAATAATGTAACCCACTTACGAAAGATATTTTTAAAGGTTTTGTTATTTAGTTCTACTGAATAAACATTGTAAAGCTGATTATTTAATGTTTCCTCTTTAAAAAAGGAGAAAGACTCATCAACCGCCAACTTGGGTTTGAGGGAAGGAGATTTGCCACTATTTAAATTTTGTTTCGTTAACCATTTCCATAAGGTGGAGATTTTGAAAAATCTTAGCATCTTTATAGCGTAGGCAACCTAATGTTTCAAAGACAGATTTTCTTCAAGAATTCTTTTGGGTTTCTTTAAAAAATTAAATTTTCATTTTTATCTCTTTTCACTTTTAAGCACAACTTTTAACGAAATAGTGTTTTTAATTTATCCTACAGGCAGTAATTATCTCATTTATGGGCACATAGCAATACTTACTTGTGATAGCTGTAACAGTCTAGAAAAAAAGGATCTTTGTACAGAAAAAATGTTCCAAAAGCGCCCAGCAAAAGTAGAATTACTTCAGAAATATCATTTATTTGTATTGTGCGATTTTACAAACTATATAATGTAAGAATTAAAAATTGGTTATGCAGTTCCGAGTTTGGTAAAATGTGTAGGCTAGAACTTTGGGAATTGTATTAAGAGCATGTCATCTCAGGGTTCTTGCCGGGTTTTTTTACTAAAGAACGAAATTAATTTATTTTTTAAAGTTAAATCTTTTATCTAATCATCTCATTGGCACCTTGGAGCCTTCTCAGTGTACAGTGCCGGCCTCCATGGCTCCGAATAGTTAGCTCTCGTTCTTCTTTTTTTCCTGCGCCGATGAATGGCTATCCTTTCCCCTAGTAATGGTCCTGTCTTGGAAGACCAATCAACAAAAATCCAAGCATATTATTTTCATATTAATCTGTAAAATCTTTCTCGCCACATGTTTCAATCTCACTTGCTTTCCAGCAGTTACTTAAGTCTTTTACTTAAGATACCACCTTGACAAACGATTGTCTTGTAACCCTCACTCTCGAATCAAACGAACTGAACTGACTCAATGGTTCAAAAAGTTAAAGAAACTTTTAAACAAATATTCCAATCTCACTTTGCACTACACACGACAACTATATAAAACACTCTACAAACTCCAATATGGACCAATAGACTCAAACTATAAGGGACTGCCAAACGCACCAAAGATTAGATTAGATTAGATTAAATTAGGGCGGCCTCAAGGCCTACGCCACTGCGACCCCTTTGGATCTATTGTGGCTCCCCGACTTTAGAGCTCACCCTCCAGACCCGTCCGTTTAATTAGACTCTTAATTCCGGAGAGTGACTCCTGGGTAAAGCTCTCCGGTCTTGGTTTTTCCTCCCCGAGAAGTAACATCCTTAGCCATACAAGCCCCTCACACTGACACAACACGTGCAGTGCAGTTTCCTCTTCTTCCTGGCAGAACCTACAAAGGCTGTCATCTGCCAGGCCCATGCGATGCATGTGTTTTCTGAGTCTGCAGTGGCCAGTTAATAAGCCTACAATTATAAGGATAGCCCCCCGGCCTTGACGGATTAATTCTGCAGTCAGAAACGCACCAAAACTCTGTTGCATTTAATCCTGACAGTCGAAAATCCTACGTACATAGTAAATGCTTCCTTTTACAACTCAAACCTGATCATCCATACAGACTTGAAAATTCTCTTCGTTTCAGCCAAAGTAAATCCCTTTACCTCAATTTTTTTTCCAAACTGTTCCCCATTCAAATCCACTCATTTAAGCCCTTTCTAACTCAACTCTTCCTTCGAATCCTCCTAGACATTCAAAGCGCCGCTGGCCGAGCGACCATCTGAATGCCTGACATCGGCTATCCAGAGAGGCTGAAGCACTCCCTAATGCCTTATTACGGTGTCATCACTGGATCGCCGCCGTTTACGAAGTCAAATCAGTGCGCTGGCTAATGAACATTTCATCTACATTACATATTGTACCAGCTATACAATTGTAAAATTCTTAAATAAAAAATATATATTAGAGATGTCACTATATCTTTAAGACATAGTCAAATATTCTACCTCAATTAATCTCATAGAATTCACCAATAAAACATGTAATAAAATCTGAATCATGAAGGCTGTAGCCATGGCAGTCACCTAATTACAAGAGTATAACCTCCACATTTAGTATCTCTCCGTAATTCTCGTACACTAACGTAGCATCTAACGAGAGGATGTCTCTCGGCTCCTCGCCCAATAACCTTATAAAACTGTTCAACTTTTAGCCATCACACTAGCGTGCTATTTTATTACTTGATGAAGAAAAAATAACGATATAAAAAATTTATTTTGGCTTATTTAATTTAAAACTAAATAATGTTTAATTACTAATTTTGATTTTTATTGATAGGTTCAGGAGTATAATTATAATATTTCTGTATTGCGGGATCCAAATAGGGTAGGTCAGTTTTTTTAATAGCACCTTTCGGCAGAAACCCGAGCAATCTTGTTGCATGTTCTTGTAACATTATAAGTCTTTCCTCCTCTATTTCTTTTAGCCTACAATAAATGAAATTTTATTGATTTATCATAATGCAACTGTCCCCATAAATAACTAATGTAAAATATATTATTCTTGCAAGTTTTCAAAGTGTGCTTACCTTTTGTTATTATCATTAACTGATGTTTGATATTCGTTAATTCTACGATACAAGTCGCGTTGCCTTAGTTTGTCTTTCTCTTCTATTACTAGTTTTAATTCTTCACGATATTGAGAATTTTGTAACTGTTTTTTCTTTGCAAGTTCTTGGTCACGTTTTTTCCCCTCCTCGATTTCTCTTTGTGTCTAATAGCAGAAAGCAAAGTCTTTATAAAATTAATTAAACTTAAATATTACTGAAAAAAGCTAACCAATATTTATATAAATTGTAAAACGTCAGCCAACGTAGGTTTTTTTCACTGATATTCTTCTGACGTCCAACAATTTTGATAGTGATTCATCCAGTTACTGTTACTACCTCGCCAATTTCTTTAATTTCTCTACGCTGCAGTTTTATGCAAACAAAGCAAAAAAGAGAAGTGTTATATAATAGTGGATGAGTACAATGAACAAGGCCTATAGAGAGACAAAATGTTTTCGAATTTAGGCTGAGATGCCTTATCTTTGTTCTAATATCAGTGACAGCTGATCTCATCTAAAACATGAACTATCTTCCATTAAAGAATAATACTTAAAGTGTGAGGTTCTATCATCTTTATGGCGTCATCATAGATTTTGATAGGCAACTGTTTTATGGCCATATTTGGCTTCCTCGTTGACCCTCGTTCTATACCAGACTGCCAAGTAGAATAGTCCATAATTAAAGAGGTAATTTTATATCTTACTTGCAACATGTATATATTACACATAAAAAACATGTAAAATATTAACATAGAATTATAAAATTATTTAATAGAAATAAATACCTCTTGACAATATTGTAAATCTAACTTTCTTTCTTCTTCTTTCTGTTGGAGTTTGTGCTCTACCTGTTTAGCGAATACTTCCCGTAATTCTTCTTTCATTTTTGCCTTCTTTTCAAAATCTGCTGCCAATTTGGCTTCCTCTTTTCTTAGACTCTCTTCATCCAATAATATTTGATTGATCTGTTCCTCTTCTAAACGTTTTCCCTAAAGAGCAAAAAAACAACTTATAAAGAAAAATTTATTTAGATATTACACAAATAATTTATAGTATTTATCTTATAGTAGGTTAAGACATAAACCAGCCTTAGTGATCTAAAGGCCTTTCGCTAAATGTTTGTAGATTGTATCCTTTTGTTTGTCAATTTAAAACTAATTTGATCCTAGAAACATTAATTGAAAAAGTAATTTAAAATACTAACAATCCTAAAAAATGTACCTCTGATTCCTTTAATGTTTTAACGACTGAATCATAAAACCTTAATTTGTGTTCTTCTTTTTTACGTGTTACATCCTGAAGCTCCATCTCCTTTTTAAATTTTGCTTCTAAATATTCATTAATTTTCCTTAAAAACGTAAAAAAAAAAAAAAACATGCTGTCAGATATATTGAAAAACAGAACTAAATTGATTGTAAATTGAATGAACAACTACAATTACAATGAGTAATTCAGTAGCAATCAATTATTACAATTAATATTTACAGGCTCATCCATTATATTAATAGTTTCCGGATCTTCTCTACTGGTTTAATAAGCGGTGCAAATATTCGTTCTCTTAGAGTAGAGCCTAAGGACTGTTCAACCAATCATGCTCAACTAGTTCTAAAGCAGAAGAATCAAACTGGAGAGAATTAGAACGATTTGCTTGCAGTTAAAGAGTGGTCATAAAAAAATGTCAGTCACCAATCTGTTATAATATAGTTCTTTCTTCAAATTTGTTATTTATCAAACTTAAAATTCAATTATTAAAATTTGACATTGGATTTAAAACAAAGAATGAGTCCCCTAATCTTTCATCAGATACTGTTTCATAGCTTTATCCAAATTACTAGTGTGAATTCCCGGTTGACCTATTTTTCTCAAATTTGAAATTTAATTATATATTGAACTTTTCTTTGAGTTATGAAATTTGAGTGTAACCTGCTAAGTTTGGACCAAAAAAATTACTGCAAAGAACTATTACATAATGATCACTATACTACTAACTACAGAAATAATAATATCAGAAACGGGTGCTGATTAGATTAAAAATTATATAAACATGAAAAGAGAGAAAAACAAAAATTAACAATAGGAAAACAGAAGGATTGGCATGAGCTCAAGGTAATCAACTCAAGCTCCTGGTTCGAGGCCAGGAATTGAAACAAGTTGTGCTCCCCTTGGATTCTCTTTTTCTAGAAAAATCCCAGGACTTCTCTACATAAATATATCAAGGAGTCTAAAGAATTGCAACCATTTTGGCATGCGAAATGATTCACTTTTAAAATAGTTGAAGCTTAACTTAAAAAGTGAAGAAAAATTTTAGTTAAAAACCAGGTGATAATAGAATTTAGAGAAATTCTGCAAGGGTTTTAGCGACAAAAATTATTTCTATAACTTTATATTAAGGACAATTATTCCTGTAGGACGAAGTAGGCCAGCTACGGGACTGCAGCTGGCATATAACAGCTTAACCCTACAAACTGTTATATGGCACCCTGTAACACCCATATAAAAACAGTGTGCAGTGATAGTTGATGAAAGCAATATTTGGAATTTAGCGAACCTACAGGCAAGCTCCTTTCAAAAATCTAAAGAATAATTAAGACAATATTTTTGAAAAATTGTTATTTCCAGAATCAACGCAACCTGTTTTTCTCCATTTTTCTCTGCTGCTGTTGTATCCTTAGACTGGATCTTGCGGAAATACGAATCTTTTTTCAGTCTTTCCCTCTATCTCACTCAAATAACTCATTTGAATTACACGTCACAGAGGTGACCCTCTTATGTCTCTTAGTTTCGGTCTAGGACCCGGATTAGTGAGTACGAGAAGAAGTGCCTATTTAAAACGGTAAGTTTGGTTTTCTTTGTCACTTCTATGTTCCTGAGGAAATCTTTCCTGAGAGCGTCAAATATCCTTGGTGCGAACTTACTCTTTGCATAAACCCATCAACATGTCTTCTCAGTTGAGCTCTAAACTTCGTGACTTTGTCTATTATCCCTTCTATCCTTATTACTTCATACTTCTATGTGCACTTTTCCAATCCTCACAGCTTTACTTTTCTAGGGACAGATCCGTATTTTCACTTTACTCAATTCAAACTTCAGGATCCTCTAACTCGCGTAAGGTTCTGGTTGTTTGCTAGTACTACTAAATTATCCGCAAGAGAATGACTTATTGCTAATTTCCCCCAAAAAAATATTCCTGTGAGTAATTACCTTTCTTCCTCTTCTTGTATTTCTTGTTCCCGCAACAACCATACTTTTCTGCAGTTATGCATGTCTTCAATTTCTGCCCTCAATTGGTCGATTTTCTTCCTTCTGTCTTCTTCTTCCCTGTATAGAAAACTATAACTATAGTTGCCTTTAAGTTTAAACTTTTAATTTTTTCTTTTATTTAAGCTGATGGTAGCCATATTTTTTAGGCAGAAACTTAAGAACAAGTGGAGTTTTATTTTACCATCTCCCGGTTCGTTTTTTATTATGATTTACTTTTCTTTAAAAATTTATTAAACTATCCAGTCAACTATATGAACTTTAACACCAAAACAAAGCTGAATTCAAAATAAATAAGAGTTTCTTTACAACTTACACAAAGAAAAAAAAACAAACTTAGTAACCTTTTATCAGCTTCTTCCAAAACTTTCACAGAATCGTCAATTAGAGCTTTATCTTTAAGTTCCATTTTATAATCTTCAATTTTTCTTTTATGTTTCTCAATCATTTGATCTTGTAAAGATTCTCTATATTCGCGTTTTTTTTTAGCATGTTCAATTTGACGTTGTTCTTCAAATTTGTTCACTGCTTCTTGTATTGCATTTAACTGATAAAATTCTTCTTGATGCTGCAGCTGCAGAGTATAAAGGTAAAATCGAATCACTGAATTATACAAATTATATCTACTTTGCTAATGAAACTCAAAATTCCAAGTCCTTCCCTTCTAAAGAAATAATAGAGATCAAGATTAAAATGTAAATATATGTTGGTTAAACCCGAATTAAGACCTTAAAAATAATAAATTTCAAAAAATACACAAACAAGGGACAGAATTATGACTGTTAATTCCACCCTCGGAAGTGTTTATTATTACTTACTAAAATATATGAATCATTTACCTCAATTCTAATTCTTTCGGCTTTCTTTGCTTCTAACTGAGTAAACAACTCTTTTTGAATATAACCTGCTTTAAGACGTGCTTCTAATTCTTGTAATTCTGGATTAGCTCTCAACGCTATTCTAAAAAAAAAAAAAAAAAAAGAGTACGTGTAGAAGAATCACATATCCCGGGAGAAAATAAAATTAATTAGAAAACTGAGTAACTATAGTCATGAATGAATAGCTTACACTAGTGTTACTTTGTACTAACAAACAATAATTACTTTTTGTTCGCTAACGATTCTTCTTTTACTCGATCACCACTAATTTGTTCAGCTAATGCTACATCCTGTTTAATTTCTTTTTCACGCCATTCCGTTCCTTCTTGTGCCTAAAAAACAGTTTCTTCAAAACGATATCATTAAATATAATTTTACAATTCAGTAATTAATGGATGAGGCTGCGCATGTAACTATGATGAGAAGGATAATTATGAAGATTCTTAAAATTATAAAATCGAAAATATTAATAAATTAAGTGAACATAATTATTAATCACCCTCGTATATCCTTTTGCATAATGAGCGTCTTTTGATTGTGCATAGAATCTTCGTGATAAAGCGCTACTAACTGCTTTCCTTTCAAAATCTTGAAAATCATTAAGCATTTGGTTTCTAAGTTTTGCATTTTTTTTAATTTTATCTTTAATAGCTTTTGAATTAGCAGCATTAGTCTCCTGAAAAAAATTTTCTTTTAAATTTGTTATCAATTAGTATTTGTAATTCTAATACTGACATGAAAAACAGTTTTGTGTGCATCTGAGTAACTCCAAACAAATTTGGAAATGAATTCTTTTCCTGGTTTAGAACAAGATCAAGCACGAGATATTACCTAATAAGTAAGAAATTCTATTTATGTTTCAACTAAACTTTGTATTAAATGAGATGCCCTTATACCTATTTTGGTTAGGACAAATGACAGAATTCAACAATTTGTCCAATGTGTCACGGAATAGTTATTTGTGCATCGGTCTTACACATCAAAGTACTGGGCCGAGCTGTTAAACAAATGAATATCTTTATATTTTTAATTTTGAATCAAGATTTTCAAACTCGCACTTTATGTGTAAAAAGGACCTGTAGAGAGATTTGATAAATGCAACTCTAGGAAACAGAAGGTTGAACCCATACTCTTGAAGTTAACTGTACCTCAGTAACACACGTACCCATAGTACCTCTCTAAGGGAGAAGAAGACTAGCCCATTTCTTCAAGGATCTTGACTTCCTACCAAATATATTGGTCCTAATAACGAAAATTACACTTCCACAGACACTGATACACTTACTCTCACAAAATACACTTAGAGCCTGCAGTTGCAAGTATACTCAAGTACTGTTTTAGCACATCTTTAATCAGACTCTAGTTCATCATTATACAATAACATTGACATTATTACTAATGACTATATTTTATGCACATTATTGACTGATTTGAAATAACCACAATAAATCTTTAAGCCATATTAAGCTAGAGATTGAGGTCAGAAATGTTTGCTAGCAGAAATGGAAGGAGGCGAGAGAAATTGACATTGGGCTACTGTGATGGAAATGCAACTGTTCAAAAAGTTAGGATGTATGATGCGTTGAACATCCTCTTGAGTACAATATGGTGCTGATTATTAAAGCGCTCCCGATAATACGATGCTCAAATCATTGTGGGGACAATTGAGAATATTGAGCTCCCTTACGCAGTCATGATGAAGCTCAGAAGGCAATATTACTGGGAGCAAAATTGTTTCAGTATTCTGTTTAAGCAAAATCATTAATGTAATAAAGCATTATTACATATTTAGATAAATTCTTTAGCAAAATGACATCAAAGCAATTCATTATTTATATCGTACATCTTTTTATGAGCACATCAGTTTTCATAAATGTTGAACAGTATGTGTAATTGGTTAACTAATCGATTCAGTCGATAGTTGCATCACAGCTTGTTAAGACATGGAAGGTTGCAATGTAGAGTGATAACAGTTTTGTGTGATATATGATTTAAAATGTTGAATATTCAACGTTTTTTTAAAAGTTTTCTTTGTGATGTGCGGTCAATGTTGGTTAATATACAAGGGCATTTGATCGCGTTTTTTTTCCCGCTATTAGATTGTAGGTTAGTAACATCGTTAGATATCACTTAATTTTGAAACAGAACAATTAAAATTGATCAAAATGTACCGATAAAAGAGGAAACGTTCAGATCGTAATTAATGCAATTTGCAAACTAATAAATAGTTAAACTAATTGTATTAATTAAAACTAGTGTTTTTGTTGAAATCGAAACTCTTATTTTCTGAACTACTGCTATATTATTGCTCACCATAATTCCCTACAATTTGGTATTAAACTGTAGAAACATTTCCCAAAATAAAAACCCAAAAGTAACTATGGCAACAAGTATACATACTTCTTGAGGCGCTTTTTTTTCCATGCTTTTTATTGTTATTATTATTTAATCTAAAAACTTGAGAGTACAGTTACATTAAAACAAAAAACTGAAATGCTGCATGTTTTGTAAAAATGTTTCAAAAATTGTGACTTTTAAACAACAATAAGTACTACATATTCAGATGTATAGTGTTAACATTTCTGAATCTCAGCTGTTTAAAGCGTCGGTGAAGTGGCTTGTAGTTAAGTTACTAGTAAGTAACCTACACTGTAGGAAGGGGAATTCAAAATGTCAAAGGTCTATTAAACATTGATTTTTATTTTACAGTTCGTAACTTTACTCAAACAGTGATTTGTTTGCCTTCTTGAATTAGATATATATTTTTTAAATAGAGTGTTATTCTACATAAATTGAATACTTAAAGAAATGGTTGATTTTGAAGTTGGAGTGGTTTTACCCGCTGCAGGTTGTGGGGAAAGAATGGGAAGTTCAGTTCCAAAACAATACATAAAAATATTGGTAATTTCCTATAAAACGCTTCTTTTTTACGTCTTTTTAAAAAATTTGCCCACTTTTTTGTTTGTTTATTTTTCTTATTTTGTAATTATAAATATCCTTCCTTGCCTCCTGCATGAATACACGCTTATTCAAGGTATAGTTTTAATTTTATGTTTTTTTTTAATCTATAGAATTAATAAATGTAAAAACTGTAGTCCCCTTAAGTCGATATTTTCTAATTCTTACTTTTATTTTTTATCATTTATTCCAGAAAAAACCATTATTTATATATGCCTTAGAAGAATTTTTATCTATAAGATATGTAAAGAAAATCTCATTGGTGGTGGATAATATTGAGATGACTACTGATATTCTAAAAGAATTTGGATTAGCAGATTCTCAGAAAGTTTCTGTAGTATTTGGTGATAAAACCAGACACAGATCCATAAAAGCTGGTTTACTTGAACTTCAAAGACATTACCAGGGTAAATATATAAATCCAATAACTCTTGAAATTATTGTAAGAGACATTGACAGTCGCAATTTTAGATAAGAAAAAAACCAACGTACTCTTGGGAAATGTTTCTAAAAACAAAATTGATAGGCTATAAACAAAAAAAGACGGAATATCTTTTCAGAGAGAACACCTAAAAAAAATATTACTTGTGACTTTCTGAGGATTTTTTTAAAAATAAAATTGTCTTTTTCTTCCTTGAGATTAGCTGCACTGAACTCAGTTGGGTCAAACATAATTAAAAGACTATAGTTCAAAGGCAATTCAGCTTCAATGTTCTGCATAATTCAGTTATTTTTACTGAAGGGATTTGCTTTGTGAAAAGAGGGTCTCAGACTACGAAGATCCCTGGTGCTAATTACATCAAAGTAGGCGCGCCCTAATCGACATCTCTTTGACTGATGTTCAGAAAAAAATTACATCAAGTAGTTTTGCGGTATTAAGTAAACTGCTTCAGCATAATGGTATTTAGTTCATCTTATAAGCAATTTTATCTTGTAAGAATGCAATACATTTACTGAAATTTTGAAAATTCTTTAAAATATTTGCAGCTTGGTAATATTTAGCCTACGCCGCATTTGAGTGATTTTCTACCCAAAGTAAGTTTGAAATTATTTACCACACTCAAATTTTATTGTAGATTTAAAAAATAATTTCTTGGTTGCTAATATTTCAAAATTTTCCTATATGATCTTACATTTCTAGTCTTCTTACGGATTAGCCATATAGTTAAAATTCTTTGTGTTCCTCTGGCTAGCTTAGTATTGCAAACAACATTTCTGGCATCCTCATCTCAAACACAGTACATTATTATTTGTCTGTTGGAAGGAAACAAGCCCTACTTATCCCACACTAACTTTAACCGTCAAACTACCACAAAAGAAAAACTATAATACAAGCGGAGAAGAATTTGAACCACCACTCATTGTACATAAGATCTTCAGAGATAGTTGATGTGTTCAACTACTTGTATGATGAATCCTTTGGCACCCTGGCTCGTTGACATACTGCACATTGTACTCACTGTAAAATGCTGATAAAAATTATTACATTTAAGGGAGCCACAGATTTAAGGAAGCCATTTTTTCCAGTGGTGGAATCTATTATCTGTAAATAGTTATTGAAAAGACACCTGACGCCCATAATCCCAGTTGTTGTCACTCCTTAATTTTGAAGATATTACAATAGTTATTAAAAAAATACAAATATTTCAGTACAAGTATAAAACAAGCAACAAAAAAAGTTAATATTATTTTAACTTTTACGTTATTATTATGTATCTGAAGAGATCTGACCAAATAAATAGTAAAGTTTTTAATTTTCCATTGGTAATAGAGGTGGTAATTTAATTAGCTTCAGTTTTGAAGGTTTCTTATTGTCATGATGATTTTCTGAATAACTTCTTCTGTGATTAGATGTTTTTTAATTTGTAAAATTAAAGTTATTTGGGAAATAAACAAAAATCATAAAAAGTATCTGTATATTTCAGAATCTGATATTAAGGTGGTAGTTGTCCATGATGCAGTAAGACCATTTGTTCCTCGCAGTCTTCTTGGAGAGCTAGTACGAAGTGCTGCGGAAGTTGGAGCAGCAGGTCCTGTAAGGCCTCTGGTGTCCACTGTTGTGAAACCTGGCAATGATTCTTGCCTGGACGCTAGTCTTCAAAGAAGTGCTTACGCAGCCAGTGAAACACCACAAGCATTTCAGTTTGAAATTTTGATGTCTGCGTATGCTAAGGTAAATATATTGTAAATATATGTCCCATAGTTTAAATTAATGCAAATGTTTTAACTCTAAGCTATATCAGGATTCGTTTATTTGTATTTTTGAAGTGTACAGAAGAGGAGTTAGATTTGGGAACAGAATGCTTACAACTGGTTCTTACTCATTGTGGACTTAGGCCAAAACTGATAACGAGTTCTGATGATCTATGGAAAGTTACTTACAATAAAGATATCTACATTGTTGAAGCTACCATTAGAGGTAAATATTTTTCAAATAATTAATCTTAATTATATTTAATGAATTCTATGTAATTGTTTCATTCAAAAATAATCTTCATTTACAGAAAAGTCCACCGATGTATGTATTATAACAGATTTTGAATCAGATGCATTGAATCTTTTGGAAGATGCACTCAAAAATAAGGTGGCCAGTGTTAAAATAGTTTTGGGTACATCATCTTCAAAGAATCAAGATAATGGTAAAAAGTACAATACAGTTATTTTATTGCATAGACATGAAATTCAACAAGACTTACACTTAGTTGATTTTGCTAACTTAATAGATCTTGATAAACAGGTAAGATATTTTATTTTATTCTCTGTTTTTATTGAGTTTTGACTTCAAGATCAAGCACTTACTTTCCGATATATATTTTGTTAGAAACTTGGTCGGATAAAACGGATTTTCTTGAATTAAAAAGACTCCAAATTAAAGATGGTTTAATAATGATAATAAAATTTACGTGAAAAATCACAACTACTTCTTACCGCAATTTTACATAAACTTAAATTTTCTTGGAACTCCTCAATTTTGTAAATATCCACCATAATGAAAAGATGATGTTAAAAAAATGTTTTCTCATAGCACTTATATTACTTATTTCTAAAAAGTTTCAAATCTAGATTATAGGTCCTAACTTCTTGATCTTCAAATGAAACTTTTTTTGGATTATCGAAACAGTTTTGGGAAACTCAGAATTTTGGCATTAAGTAGTTTTAAGCAATGAGTAGTTTCAAATTTTCATTTAAATAATTTTAACAATTAATAAAGCATACATGTTTGTTTCCAGGGTCTTATAATACACATTATTGATCATGCGTCAATTGATGGTATGCAGAGTATGTCTGTTTATAATTTACACAGAAATTCAAGAAAAATGGCTCATCATTATGAAAAATTGCACAAAGGTGTTGTGGTTATACATTGTGTTTCATCAAATGAAGCACAAAAGGTAACTAATATTGTTATCAGCCTTTTACAATCAGATCCGCAAACATTTTCTGGACAAACGCTCTTTCTATAAGATGGTAGAATAATACCAATTTTTAAAAATTTGACAATTACTTTTTTAAAATGTACCTACAAATCAAACCAAAAACTAAATGGGCTATTTTTATAACTAAAGCATTTATAAAATAATATTTTTCAACATTAAATCGATAAATGTTCAATTATTTTTTGAAAAAGGGAAATTCGAGCATTTGGGACGTTAAGAAATGCAACTGTTACAAAATTACTAGTTTTTAGTTTTTAATAGAAACGTTTAAAAAATTAAACTGAACTAAGTCAAATAATTTTATATAACATAAGTTAAATAAAAGTAGCTACAATAGCTCCACTGGACAAACTTAGGCCTTCAATGACACAAAATTTTCTATCAAAAACGTTAATTTCATAAAATAAATTGAATATATCGACTTGGATAGATTAGATATTGTGGAGACTAATTATGAAAATAATTCAGAAGATTGAAATAGGTTTTCTTTTTCTGAATTCTTTATTTAAAGCAGAAACTATCAAGCAAACTTGACTATCACCAATCATTTATCTGATTTTCACAATGCTTTTTGGAGTAGAAGCTAAAATACCATCAAATATTCTTTTGACCGTTTAACATCAATTCCTCGAAATGTAGTCTTGACTGACGATGACCAAGAGTCGAATACGCTGGTGTGCGTCTTGGTACTGTGGTGAAAAACTGACAATTAAGTCCCACTAGAAGATGTATTGGCATGGTTCAAGTCCTGCGATATCTGCAGTTTATCTAATTTAAATAAATCCCAACTTTAATTCAGAAGGAACTGGCATTTTTTTGGAAGCCTGCCATTTCAAAGTTTCATTAAAGCTTCTGAGTAAACTGGATTTAATCTAGCAAGGTCAGATTTTGTTTACAACTTCACTATGATTTTTTTTAAAAAAAATGAATATATTGTTGGCTATTCATTTTGTTTCCACAGTTTTCTTCTCAATAAATCGTCGTAAAAAAAAAACTCATTTCACTAAAAATTCGTTTTTTTACTAAAGTAAAGGTTCAGTGAATTCAGAAACGGTTCAAAGAATCGAAAAATATTGCAAATTAATTATTTAGAATAAATTTTAAAAAGTGGTTGGAGTAAGGTTAACCACCAACATTTTTAATTACAACTTGAAGCAGATGATAACTTAATTAAAAGCCAGAGATAAAATAGTCCAAAGAATAAAGAATTTTTTTTTTTTTTAATTTTAAATTTCCAGTACTCTTTTGCATACTTCTTTTTCTATAAAGTATGCGTTTCATTTATGCTTCTAATATCATATCTGACTCCTTAGAAATTAAATTTAGTTCAAATGTTTTCAGAAATTTGTATTAAATTATTTAATTTTCTGTGTTTATAATAATTGTCATTTAAAATTAGTTATCTGCAGTTACTATAGCTGGAGATAAAAATAGTTCTGTTAAATATGTTGCCCAGTATAAGATTTATTAATAATTATATTCATGTTTTAATTCTAATTTATTTAATCCTATTAATGGGGAAAAAAAGAAAGATATATACTAATATTCGAAGAACATTAGAAAAGTAATTCCATGCCGCAAATGGCTTCTTCGATTTTAAAATTAGAGCAATATGAATTATATTAGTGTGTATAAGTATATTGTAATTTTTTAAACTAAATATTAGTGTTTAAACTTGTTAATTGTGCCATTTTTAGAATTGTTTTTTGATGTGCCATGAATTAATTAAAATGCAACTATGTGTCTTACATGTGGAATTTTAAAAAACAAAAAATTATATAAATTATTATTGTTGAAATTAGCAAGTAGTAAGTGCAAAAGTTTTGCAGTAGAATATTTAATTTATCTGTGATATTTCACAATTATTTATTTATTTATTTTGCATACAAGTGATATGCATTATTCTTTTAGATTTTTTCTGTATTTATTTTTTTTAGCATAATTTCTATGAATTTAACGAAGTAATTTCATTATACTATCATGTTTTGTTCTTTCATCTTTTTAATTAAATGAAATAGATGAAATTGCATTTTGGAACTTCATCTACTTTTTGTTTTTATTAAGTTTTTACTTTGTTCAGTGAGGAAAAGCATTAAAACAGACTTTTCGATTCTTAAAAAGTGTGTCTTGCTATCCAGTGCCTCTTCAGCCTTGATTTGGATTCATTTTCTGGAATGGCTGGTCTTGAAAAGGATCCCACATTATTGTAGAATGTTTTCACAATTTATTTACGGTTTTTGTAATAGTTGGCCTTCTTAACTAGAAATTCTTCAAGTTCGCTTTCCTTTCCTTCCATTGTCTAATTCCTTAAAAGACACAATCACCCTCTTGCATCTATCTCATGTTAAACTACCTCACACACTGGAGTTCCCTTCTCCGCATGCCTGTCAAAGCTCCGATCTTCATTCTTCCTGTGAAGATATTTCTGCTAGGCTCTCTATTGTTTCTGGTCCATATTCGCCATTCATTCCATGTAAAAAAGAAACCGGTTACTACTCAAAAGAAGAATTACAAATTAATAATGAGGCAAAGACAGATTCATTATTCATTGAACTTTGGAGGATTAAGCCCAAATTTGTAGAACCAAAAAAAGCACCATCCATTATAAAATGTTTATTAAAGGGACTTTACCTCTGAACAATCTCTAATGGTTCAATTTTCAATTAAGGTATAAACTTTTAAAGTAATCTTGCCGCGCAAGGAATGCCTATCTTGTAAATAGTCAATTAACTTCAATCTGTATATTCAAGATATATGCACAGTCTCATCGTCAATGAGGCAGTTCTCATCCACATTTTCCGAATTGTCAATGCTAAGACTGTAAAAAAAATAAGATATATATGATGTTTGAAGAAGGGTCGTAGATATAAAGGGTTAAAATTTTGAAATGTCTTAACCTGTTTGTCACCTTATAAAAAGAATTTTTGTCTAAGGAGAACCTATTTTAAATTTTCCGCTCATTTCTTCTTCAACTGGATTTTGCTTTTTCCGCTTTCGTTGAGATGTGCTTTAAAATTATCTCATCTCGAAAAACCTAGGTACAAAAATAAATAATTGGAACTAGTTGATTTTTATTTTATTTTATTAGAACTTTAAGGAATCAGAAAATTAAAAAATAAGATTGTCAAATATCCATTATGAAAAAGTTGAATTGTTCAGTGGGAGAAATAAACCATATTTTTATAATTGTTTACATGAAACTTTATATTTTAAGTAAAATTGCTATTTTATGGTTAAATAAATTATTCTGTCATAATTATTTTTTAAAATTTAAACATTGCAGTGTTGCTTATAACAAGAAAAGCTTGTTCATTTGACATACTGATGAAGTTCCAATTTCCAATTTTCTTGTAAATAATAGAAACAAGCGCTGGATGTAGAAAATAGAGCAGTGTAATGTTCAATAAAAAGGTTTGTATGATTTATTTTACATAACTGAAGGTAATGTCCAATAAGTATAAAAAGGTTGTCGTAATATAGTCTAGATACTCAAGATAGTCGTAAATAGAAAATGAAATTATTGTTAAACTAAAAGGAACATTAAACGTTAACAATATTTTCTATTAAAATGTGAAATAAATATTGGATTAGTTGGAATTTAGTACTATTTTAGCAAAGTAGAACATAAAAGAAAATTATTCTCTAGCAAGTAAGTATTTAGTATTCTTTTTTCGAACTACAATTTTTTTTGTCGTGCAAAAATATGTTTGTATATCTTTAAATCTCAGTTTGTTTTGAAAAATCTTCTTTTTTTTTATTAATGAATAACCAAAGTAAATTTTAGCCTTTATTGTCGATAAATGTAATAAAGTCAATCTTCTTTACTGATAAAGACGAAGCCATTAAAATTTTCTGTATTTAGATTTAACCACAATATATTATTTCAGCAATGTTCTCTCCTGGTGGAAGTATTCAAGAGATCTTTGAACAAACAGTTCGCTTAAAAATAATCAGTATACTTTCAGTTTTGATAGTATGTAATTTTAGAGATTATTTTTAGTCAATATTAGTATTTTGCTAATTTAAACTAATAAAATATTCCTTGATTTCTTTATATAAACATATTTTCGAAAGAAATTGATATGAAAATACTGATTAATATTTTTGTAATTGTTCTGATTCGCTCATTGTATTATTTCGTTGAATGCATTGCAGTATGTTTCAGATTTATTTACCAAATAAATGTATATTATAAAAGATATATTTATGGTTTCATTATATTAATGAAGGTAAATTTCCGTGAATTTTAAAATATCGTAAGAAATGTCAGCTTTTATTTTTGATTGATTAAGGGCTAATTCTTAACCGCTGATCAGATGACACAACGTTCTCAGCAGACGTAGACCCTTATTCTTCATAATATGTTTTTCTTATATTTTCTTTAGACTCATTCAAAGTAATGAATCATCTCTGTATATGGATGAAAAACCGAAACAGGCCAGAAGTAAGAAAAACATGCCTATTATAGGTGATAAAATTGATATTATTTAGGCTTTGCGTACCCAACCTCATTATCAGTATATCATTGTATATTTTCAGATTAATGTATAAATTAAAATTCAAGCTAAAATAGAGAACAAAACCTAGTACAACTATACATGTTAGCTTTGCAGTTCACGCCTGCAACTCCTGCTTTACTATCTCTTAATATTGCTGTCAAAAAAAGAACTAATGAAATCCGGTCAAAAGTGAGGAATTATTCATTTTGTGGCATCATGAGAATAAAAATTGATTCATTTTGTGTATATATATTATATATGCTACCAAAAGTAAAGACGAAAAATTACTAACTTTGTGATCATTTTTTGAATAGGTATGGACTAATTTCTAAGGGATGGCCTTACTACTGAACAAGTGACGCAACTGTCTCAGCAGGCATGCAAAGATCAAGTATCCTTCACTACATGTTCGGAGTAACCGAACATTTATTCAATTACTTTCTATTAGCAAATTATGCCAAACATATATGAGCAGAAATTTACTATTTGTGCTAGACTATACATACTTGCAGTACGTTTTTATATTGAAATTTTTCTTCCAGATAGTAATAACCTTAAGGTATTTTTAAGTAAGAAAAAAAAAGTAAAGTAATTGCCTATTTTTTCAGGCGAGCTTCACGTCCAACTACCAATTAGGTGTCGTGGACGGAGGCGACTAAGCAAACATACTTCAATGTAAATTTCTTTTTATTAACCATTAAATAAAATCCAAGGCCTAAGACCGGGAATCGAACCCAGTACCACAATACATCTTAGCTTTACAGGTCTCGCCTCTAACCGCTCGGCTACCGTGGCGCCCTTAAGGTATTTTTATCATCACCTTTTACATTAAACTGCGAGTTTAATTCAAAACGTGTTTCGTCAAAAAGTAGTTTGCAATTAGAGAAAAATTCGCCAGCATTTTAATTGTCCTAAACTAGAATATGACATGCAGTCAGTTTATCTTAATATCAAAAAAGATCTGATGTATTTTTAAGTCGTAGAACTATTTGAAAAACGTAAATTCTTATATGAGGAAGCAAAATATGATCAGTTCAAGTAATACATTTTATTCTATCAAATTTCTTCCAATATTTTCTTTAAACATACAAAAATCGTACTAATTTTTAAATAAAAGCATTTACATCAATCTATTAATGAATTTAATTAATCCTTGAAACCTTTAACATAAAATTACGATTATTAAGTAAACACATTTACACTATAATACAAAACAATACAAAGAACCAACCTTTTACCAAAATTAACTATACGATTCACAAACGTGTTTCAATTTTGTTTACATCATGTCTTCAGGATTAAACATTCCCTATAATTGAATAAAAGAAAAATTAATTTTACATCGTACAAAATATTAAATTTTTCTTATACGCAAACTTATTCATTGCTAGTAAAAATAGAACTATTAAACATGAGATTAAACATTTCACCTTAGCTCGGCGAAGAATGGAATCTTTACTCGCATCATAGGGATGATCTTTAGAAGGTATTTCTAAAATAGCTGGAATTGGTTGTGTATGACTATCAATACAATGTCTGATCATTTCAGCTACCTTAAAAATTTTTAAAGTTGTATTGAAAAATAAAACGTCTAAAAATCTTTAAAATTCCAGTTTACTTAACCTTACATTCTGATTTATCAGAATTATATCAATATCTTCTCGTTTTACAAATCGTTTAAAAGTATCTTCTATTTCTCCAACACTAGTATCTATGAAAATATATAAATTAGAATATGGTAATTTTTTAAAAAATGTTACCAATGAAGGAAAAAATGCACTTGCTTTTATCCACAACCATGAAATTTGGATGTCTGTTTTTATTTATTTCTCCTACACCTCCGAGCAAGAAACCTACACAGGTATCCTTCAAAAAAAAGAAAAGTAGTTCATTTATTCAAGGCATTTATTAAATAATTTCTAGAGGAATGTAGCAAAGGCTACACATCTGTTTAGAATAAAGCACAACATACGCTTGTAGAGCAATAATTCCTCACAAACTAACCTCATCACCAACAACTGCCAATAATTTTCCTTTAATTGCAGAATGAAGAGCCATTTTAAATAATTTCTTTTTAACGGTACAAACTCTTACGCCTGTTCACATCACAAAACAACCTCACAAAGTGGGCGTGTTCCCAGAGTTAACTTACTAAAACGAAAACTGATGTTTTGCCAACATATAAAGTGGATTATATTGGCATGCTTTAAAAACAAACAAACAAATCGTTACCATTAAAAGAAATTTTTATTCAAAAAACCACTTTTCTGAAATGCTACAACTAAATATGAGTCAAAGTTCCTTACTTTGTTAATAAAGGCTTCTTTTTTTTTATAATTATGCAATTAGATTATAGTTTAGAAATCTTACCATTTGTGGCACTTAAAAATTTTGTATTATTCCTTACAAAATGTTACTTTAAATTTAAAGAGGGGGCCCGCACAATTGGCTCTAAAATTGAGTTTACACCCAAATATTGTTTAATATAAAGAGAAGAATATTTGGCAGGAATTGTCTTTATACGAAATTTATTTGGTTTTAATACCAAAACGTTTGTACAGACTTTTTCAGGCTATTGCCGAACATTTTTCTTCTTAAACATCTTTCTTCTTTGTTCTTAGAGTGGATGGTTAATGAGAAATTAAGCAACTTAAACACTAATTTTTACTTGAACGTAAAGAGATAACAAAATTAATCCATTCTAATAAATAGTCTTTAACTCCTTAAAAAATATCGATCAATATAATTGATCCCTTTTAAAGTAATTTGAAATGCTTAATTATATTGTGAATATTTTATTTGTTCTAGATCTCCAATTAGGTGATGAATATAACTTGCCAAAGGTTTCATTATCCAGCTCAACATAAACTAGCCACCCACAGATTGAATGATTGAAACTAAACCTCTAGCACAGACCAACTATAAGAGAGAACTCAAAACCATTTGTACAATATTAGAAAATGATGGTCACAATACCAACATTATTAAAATAATACGAAGTACAAATAATTGTCAAAACCATTATACCACCCAGCATTTTCAACTAAGATTACTTATATCAGAAACGAGACTTGCAAACTATGTAACCTTTTTCAGAAATTGGGTCTCAAAACCACGTTTTGGATCAACAAAGAATTAAGAAACAACACACATACACATCCCGAAACAAAAACCCTAATGACAACAGCGGTATTTACAAACTAGCCCCACTTCCTGTGTGAGAACATACTCAAGGTAAAGAAGTATTTTTATAATTTAAATTCCACGTATCCAAGTGACAAATTAGTACTATATCCAAAGCGACACTTGATTACTTGGCGTAATTTTTGCATGGCATTTTAATATTAGCTAATGCGAATTCCATTGCAGACCCAATTTTCTCCTTTAAGATGGACATAGACTGATTTAGATGCTAATTTGAATTACACCAATCCGTCATTAGCTAGGTAAAAGTTATTGTTAAATCTGAAGTAGTTTTGTTTGATAGGTAGTTTCACTTAGAGCTATTACTTGGTCAATGTACTGTTGTGCATTTAAATCGTTTAGTTTCTGTTTTATAACACTAGAAGTGTTTCTGCTACGGATAGAAATGTAAGTATTAGAAATATGCAAACAGAAAGCCATTCATAAAGCTTGGATATACCAGCATATTGCATGTTCTGTGCTGATTAAAAGCTTTCCTTTAAAGATTTTACTAATTTACGCATGTTTTAAATGATTAGAATCGCATATTCATTCTTATTTTACTTATCACTAATTATTTCGCAGTCAAAATGCAACAATGTCCGTGTTTAAACTTAAATTCTCGCGCCTCCCTCGTATAAAATACATTCCCAACTTTTTAGTTCTAAAAACATATACAGAATTAAAAACTAAAATTGAACAGAAGTTTCACACAAATACTAGGTTTCAATAATTTTATTTCATAATTTTTACAAATGTTTGACAATTCATTAATATATTGGATAACACCATATAACCTCCCTTACTCAGTCTGCTCAGTCAATAAGTGTAGCGCGGCCAGAGTGCGTTAGAAGTCGAAGTCACTACAACAACCGTAGTCTGGTAATCCTACCACTTAGATAGGTGAAACTCTGAAAACGAAAGCGAATAAGAAGACCTACAAAAAGGAAAAATAAAATAAATAATACCCAGTAAGACACCATAAAATAAGAGGAACATTCAATATAATAATTATGAAGTATTTCTGTTAACGTACACTCTGGATTAAGTTTTAATGAATTTCTGCGTAATTTTGTTGACTAAAATCAAATTTATACCACATAAATTTGGACTTAATAAAAGTTGTAAGTATTACATACAATTGTTTATGTGCTTTGGGAGAATCGTTTATGTTATTGTTGTACTTCATATTATATAGCCAGTGTAAGAAAAAGTAACAAGATGACAATGGATATATATCATAAACTTTAGGGCTTAAAAAAAAAGTTAAATATATCGAAACTTTGGTATTTACATATATGTACATGATAGTGATTTCGGCACTTCAGTTGAAGTATTGGATGGGTTCGTAGATAGGTCTGATATGAAGTTACTAGTTCTGTATTTCGCTGCTAATAGTTTTTGTCTATATTAAAACAGATGAAAGGGGTATTAGTGCCAACGAGCAGGAGTAGAATGAGAATTACTTGCTGGAGCATGTGTTATGTGAACAAGGCCTTTCCCTTTTCATCGGCTTCATAAGGTATTTTGCTTATCTCTGTCACTTGTCCCTTTTTTCATATTTACTTTAATATCCACCAAGCACTCGTTACAATTAAATTAATTTTTCATACCCATATTAGTAACAAAGTGTTACGATCAAGTAAATTTAGTTATTCAGTTTTCAAGGGACATATTTATTTTCAATAAATGTTTTTACGAATCGGCAAGTGTGGTGCGCGATGAAAATCAATAATGAAAATTCATAGAAAGTTCAAATTTGTTTATTTAATAACCTACTTTCATTAAAGCATTACGATCTAGAGCTTGTATTGAAAGGTTTTTCTGTTGCCTTCTGTTCGCTTCCTTAAGCTGAACCTTTGTGATTGCCGTGGATATTACAAAGATGTCCGGACGTGGAAAGAGTAAGAATTCAGAGTTTGCGAAGTAAGGATCAAGGATAATTTTATCAATCATGGATTTTCCTAATTCTTACATTCCCTGTACGTGCTGGCGTTCCTCAAGGCTCAGTTCTCGGTCCCCTTCTATTCATTGTTATTCCACAATGCCACAAAATAGGACTGTGTACCTTTGCGAACGTAAGAGCCATAATTTTTTTTCCAAATCTTATTCATTTTGCCGCCCACTGTTCACTTCAAACTCATCTCAGTGTTGTACAGACTTCGCTTGAGAAGAATATAAAATGAATTCGGGGAAATGCAAGAACATAAAAATTCTCTATGGGTCCGCGAAATTCTCCCACTCCTTCACATAACTGTTTCTCGACTAAAGATTCACTTCTCTCTTACTAGACCGAAAAGAAAGGAACCAAACTCTACATTCAACTTCTTTGCCATTTCGGCAGAAACTATAAACTCTGTAATCAATAAGAAACTGGTATAGCTGCTACTTGTGGAGCAATCTGTACTTATGACAGAAATCATGGGGTACAACTTTTCCAATCGTCAGTGAATCCAGTCTCCCTAATCAAAAATCTTTGGGATAATAGTAAATGCTCTACGGTTGATCTTACCATTCACAATGACCCTACATATCCCTTTTATCCATTATCTAGCGAAATACTTTTTTCCCGATTTTATTATGGTTTCATTTTATTTTATAATACTTAACATGTATAATAATATTGAGGAATTACCTCATTTTATATTTTAGTAAAAATAGTATATTTAAAGAAAATTTAATAAATACATAAGTTTTGACGAGAGAAATTTATGAATGCTCCCACCAGAATTCGTTGGTGTATACTTACTTAGTGCATCCACTGAACTAAATTTATTTCTGGTTACTGTACATATTGTAATTTGGAGCATCTTTATTATTTCGTTGTAAATGCTGTTTTGTTTCAGTAATACATACCTATACATTTATTTTTGACTTCAATAAGAGTAATGCTTCAACAGCTGAAAAAAACAAAATTTAGTTTGGGAATTCTTCTTTGCTTACTTTAATTACAGCTGGCTTTGATTGAATATTGGACACATTTAAAAAATAAATAGATGTAAAACGCTATATTGAATAATCTAAAAGATGGGTTGAGACGCTTGGTTCCAGAAAGGATTGCGAAGTCTTCCTGTGGTAACGGTAAGACAAAATTAATAGTAAAACTCAAATTTACGGTATCGAGCTGAATGAAGTTTTTAATAAATAGTAAGTGATATTGTCATCCGATAAAAGTTTGACAGCAGTTTAACTATGAAGTCACCATTGAGCCAATCTATTATCGCCTTCAATGTGTTTTCATATTAGCATAAAGTAATTGCAGAAGATTGAAGTCTTATTGTTGATTGATGGATACAATGGATTAGCGTGGCTGAGGAACAACGTTTGATTTGTTGACAACCTTTTACTCCACATCTTCAACTTATAAAAATCGTAAGTTTTTATTGATTTACTTATGAAAATTTTAGTTACGTTACTTGTAAATAGTGAAATATCAATACATCTTATGGAGATTTATTAAGAATTTTCCTCACTTGTTGTACCAATATTATTGTCCTATAATTATTAAAATAGTTTCATAAAATTGGTTGGTTCTATTGTACATAGCTTGTGAAGAGAGTGGTATTTAAAAATATATTATTTTGGTATTTGCTCTATTTAAATCAAAGAATAAATCAGAAATTGAAGTCCTTATATTTAAACTAAAGAAATTGGGCGACCTTATTAGAAATTCTATAATTTCTGTTCTTAATTTAAAATTAGGAATTGAACAAAAATAGGCGTAATAAGGTCATCCCAATGCTATCTAGCGGCTATAGCTTAAGCTAAGTTGCAATTACATAGGAACTAATTCCAGTAACCACCGCTAGGTAGCATGAACATGTACTTTGACACTATTAAATTAAAATAACCTAACGAAACAACTATCTGGTACGGCAGTGGGTTGAAGAGGTTATTCGGTTTTAACCAATTATTATTCTCTTTATCATGTAGCAACAGTAATAATTTGTTTATTTATTAAATGTTCTTCACCCACGTTGATAAGTCAGTATTTTAAAAAGAAGTTTTCCTCTAAAAAAATTTCCATGTTCAAAACTCTGTTTAGTTCATAATTTGATGTTTTCAAGTTGATGCTGCTGAGTGAGAACTTTACATACCTTAGAAAACTGGTTGTATTATCTATTTGCATTAAGCGATAACTTCTTAGGAAATTAAAACACTTGTTTTACTGCATTAAGGACAACTTGCAGGTAAGCAACATTTTTTGTGTATACTTTTATTTTTAATTAAGAGTTGTGTTTAGAAATGTTTATGAAATTTATGTTTCCAAGACAGTAGATAGTAGATGCATTTTTAGTGTAGGTACGCATGTAATTTTAAAAAGTTGATTTTAGTCATCATTATTTTGTTTCATAAAAATGTTTCAGCGGTCATAAGTAGGTAGATTTAGTTCGTAAGATGTTAATAACTTTTGGTCGTTTTTATTACTGTAAAAGTAAATTGCTAATTACGATTATGTATTTGGGAATTATGAACTTCCACGTAAATATTCACATTTCTCTCTATTAAAGGACAGAGTAATCTCCAGTATAAATTAATAATGTAAAGTTTAGTAACGTCCTAGAATTATAGTCCTTGGATTTTGCAAGGTTCGCACCAGTAGTTTTAAATTCTAACTTATTGAAATTTGATTTTTTTCTAAATATTTGTAAATTACAATGAAAACAATTATATAAATAATAATACTTTATATAATTTTTAATTTTGTTTTCAGCGTTCTTTCCACATTCTGAACTAGTTCAATTAAAACAAATGGCTGGGTTGATGACATTTTATCCAGTGTAACACATTTTAACTCCTGTAGCAACAGTAAGTACATGTTTTCAGCTTACAGCATGTTGTTTCTCAGTTGAGATATTGTGTCGTATTATCTAAAGATAAATAATAAAGTATACAGTAATAGATTAGATACCTAGTAAGTGCAATGATTTGCCTAAATTCAAACTATCCAGAAGGTACATGAACTTAGATTTACGAGCACCTTCTTTTATAAAAAAAAGTGCATGTGCCTACACTTTTAATGATTCTCTATCATCTTGGGGCTTTTTAGTGATCAAATTGGTTTACTGAAGTCAATTATTCAGTCATAAACATTAGTGTTGTACGGATTGCACATTCAAAATATTTAATTGTATAATTTGATTGCTCTTTTTACTTCTTCTAAACTGAACTTTTTGCAACTATTAAGTCAACTATCTCAAATAGGCTGATGGGGCGTGTTGTCTTCTGCTATTATAACCCTAACTATTATTATTTTGAAGGATCCTTCTATACTTATTAATTCGCATACATTCTATTTTGATAATAACCTAAACTAGATTCTCTAACTGTCGAACTGTTCTTCAGGTATTCTTATCTATTATTCACTACGTTCAGAGGAGTACTACATAAACTAAAACTTTTTTCATATAAATTTCTATGTTTGTAGCTGAAAAAAAGTTTTAATTTGATTGAAATTATGTTATATTTTCCAATTAAAGAACAACTATTTCTATTCTGTATTAAAAAAAAAAATTAGAATATTAGTTAGTAGCATGTTTGTTGTAGTATTATTCGATCAGAGTAATCATTTTGATAAATATTATGTATGTTTTTTGAAAATATATTTCATTTTCTTTGAAAGAAAGGGTTAGGTTCTTTAAAAATTGATTTAAACTTTCATATCAATGCTTTAGTTTTATTGCTGTCATATTTATTTAATTTTTAAGAATACATAATCAACTATTATAATTTTTTTTTCTAGGTTCTTAATTCAGGCTAAACTCAGTAAAAGCTAATTATATTAAGTACATGAATATTGTTGATTGTACATAATGTTGATTTTCAGATGAAATACCTCTGATACTGGAGTACTGCCTGCAAAACTGTTCATCAATAGAAGCCCAAGTGAAATGATCTATCTTAGTAATAGATTTAGATACCTAGTAAAGTAAGTGCAATGATTTGCCTAAATTCAAACTATCCAGAAGGTACATGAACTTAGATTTACATTAAATAAATAAAAAAAAGTGCATGTGCCTACACTTCTAACGATTCTCTATCATCTTAGGGCTTTGTAGTGATCAAATTGGTTTACTGAAGTGAATTATTCAGTAATAAACATTAGTGTTGTACGACTTGCACATTCAAAATATTTATATAATTTGGTTGGTATTTTTT
Source organism: Rhodnius prolixus (assembly GCF_049639745.1). Taxonomy (NCBI): domain Eukaryota; kingdom Metazoa; phylum Arthropoda; class Insecta; order Hemiptera; family Reduviidae; genus Rhodnius; species Rhodnius prolixus. The sequence goes on along the minus strand of NW_027411583.1, from coordinate 1,444,460 downwards.
ACTTTTTCAAAACTGAACTTTTTGCAACTATTAAGTCAAGTATCTCAAATAGGCAGAAGGAGCTTGTCCTCCGCAATTAAAACCCATTTCATTATTGTGAAGGATCCTTCTATATTTCCAGCTGGTACGATCTTATTTATATCCATTCTATTTTGATAATAAACTAAACTAGATTCTCTAATTGAGGAACTGTTCTTCAAGTATTCTTATCTATTATTTACTACGTTCAGAGTAATACTTCATAAACTAAATCTTTTTTCATATAAATTTTTATGTTTGTAGCTGAAAAAAAGTTTTAATTTTTTTTGAAGAAGGTTTTAATTTGATTGAGATTCTGTTATATTTAACAATCACAGAACTATTTCTATTCTGTATAAAAAATAATTAAAAAATTAGAATATTAGTAGCATGTTTGTTGTTGTATTGTTCAGAGTAATTTTTGTTTATAATAAGCATGTTTTTTGAAAATATATTTCATTTTCTTTGAAAGAAAGGATTAGGTTTTTTAAAAATTGATTTAAACTTTGACATCAATGCTCTAGTTTTATTGCAGTCACATTTATTTAACTTTTATGAATACATAATCAATTATTATAATTTTTTTTTCTAGGTTCTTAATTCAAGCTAAACTCAGTATAAACTAATTATTTTAAGTACATAAATATTGTTGATTGTACATAATGTTGATTTTCAGATGAAATAACTCTGGATACTGGAGTACGGCCTGCAAAACTGTTCATCAATAGAAGCCCAAGTGAAATAGACGTAAATCATCTATCCTAGAAATTTTTTGTGAAGAATCAATGAATAAAACAAGTATTATTTAGTTACTATTCGTAATATGCACGTTCATTTCACAATGATAGAATTTTTTACTTCAAGTTGCATGTTGTTTGTTTTTAATAAAATGTTTAATTTGTTTGCTGCATAAAAAAAAAATTATGAATTAAAAAAGAATCTTTATTTATTCTCCTTTTTATCTCAGAAAAAAAGGAAAGTTTAAAAAACTTTGATAGCAAACAAACAACTGAATGAAAGAAATAATTTCCAAAAATAAAAATAAACTTTTAAAGATGTTTTATTAACATGATTGTATCGATTTATTGCTAAAAAGCGTTTAATTTAAAAGAAAAAAAATACAAAGGAAAACCTGAAAAAATTTTAGAAATAGCTGCGAGAGTGGAAGGAATAAAAAAGAAAACCTTTGAAATAAGTTAAAAAACCATTGGAAAAAGTGGAAATAGTGTTGTAATTTTACAGTAATGCTGCTGTTTCTGCATTTGATAGTTAATATTAAAAGCAACCCTAGATTGTGTATGTAGGGTCAATCTGTTTTGATATACAAGTAACAAAAGCCATTTAAAAAAATAAGAAAAATTAGTTTCAAAAATGGCCACAAGGTATCAGCACTTACTAGAAATGTCATCTATATAAACACATTTTAGTTTACTTATTTGCCGTCAGGTAGCACTAATACTGTGCATATACAACTGTCAAGATTTCACTTCAGTACGACTTGAGCGTTGAAGGGGGATAGGTCGCTCTGTCGCTCGTCACCCGTCACCTTAAACTTATCTACTCTAGACTAACACATCATCAAATATGATTAAGGTATTATTATTATGTCTGTCTAGTCTAAAAATCACTATCATGAACATCCATTAAGAATTATAAAAAAAAAATATTCAAAACATTAAATATGAAATAGGTAGCATGATGACATATGCCTGTCTAGTCAAAAATATGAATTATACCAGAGTATTATCGCCCCACCCTCCCACCCTGCAAAAATCACTTCGCTATATAGTCTGGCGGTACTATTTTACATTCGACAAGGAAGGAACATTTTATGCATTTTTCTCAGCATTAAACAATTTATTTTAGCTTACTTCCGGTGTCAGTAATTAACACATACTTAATGCCATCTAACTATAATAATTTCTAATTAAAAAATAGCTCGAGCTACAAAATAATTAATAAAAACCATGGAGTTAATAACGAATGAACTGTAGTTTGTACTGTCACTCCTGGAAGCTGAACAATCACTATTTTAATGATTAGATTTCTCTTTCTAGACTTTAGAGGCCTTTTTTAACTAGGTACCTACCTTTTTTGTTTTCCTTTTTCGTATTTTTTTTTATTATTTTTAATTTCTTATTCATTAAGAGATTAAAAGGAAAAATAAATACAATATTATTAATTTACAATTTTTTTTTATTTTAAATAATTTATAAACTTATAAATAAGTTACATAAGTTATAAACAATAAGTTTAATAAAATCTTTACAGAGTTTGGGAAAACTTCAATTGACTAGTGACTCACGAGACTTATATAGGACATCCCTTCACTCAAATTTAACCGTGTTGGTGACCCTCAAGACTTAAATAGGACCTTCTTTCACTCACAGTTTTTCGTGTTAATGACTTAAACAGGGCCTCTGTATAGTAACTACACACTTGTTTAATTAACTGATTCCTAAACAAATCTGTAGGTATATTAAAACTGTCCGGTAGGACAGTTGTATAAGGGTTGACCATCAAAAACTGCACGAAAAAGTGTAACGTTGAAAAACACCCAAATTTGACAATTTTTTTCTATTTTTCTATAAAAGATAAAATTCCCAAATTTTCTTTATAATATAGGGCAAATCCTCCTTTATAACTGTAATTTTTTTGCAACCACCCAGATCTAATAGGTTTCGAGAAAAAAGTTGCCGAAAATGAGCAAAAACGGCTTTTTCAAAAAATGTTCTTGTTCTTGTTCTTCTTCTTCTTCTTGTTGTTGTTGTTGTTGTTGTTGTTGTTCTTGTTACCTTTTTTGTAAACAACGTAGCGCCTAAACGCGTGAACCGATTTTCATGAATGAGGTGTCGTTCGATTCGGAATTTTATGTAGATGTGCCTTTTGGGGGTCTCGGCCCTGTACATCAAATGGGAGAGGAGTTAGCCCCCTTTATGTAAGGCCCCCTCCAAAATTATTATTACTAATTACTCTGTAAATCTTGGCCCGATTTTGATAAAATTTGGTAGGATGATAGGGTTAGGGCTCCCCTACGTAACAATAAAGCGACGATCTGCTCTTACACTTGTTAAGGGGAAGTATAGCAATCGTTTCAAATTATCGACACGTGAACCGATTTTCATGAATGAAGTGTCATTCGAATCGAAATTTTGTACAGATTTGCACTTTAAAAGTCTCGACGCCGTGCCTCATAAGGAGGGGAGTTTGCCCCACCCAAATAAGGCCCTTTCTAAAACTATTATTACCAATATTTCTACAAAGCTTAGTCCGATTTTGATAAAATTTAGCACGAAGAAGTGATTAAAGCTCCTCTACGTGGCTGTGAGGTGCCATCATGCTCTTACACCTACTAAGAGGATGTACTGCGATCGTTAAAATTATCAATGAGTGAACCGATTTACATCAATGAATTGTCGTTCGATTCAAAATCTTTGCCTTTTAGGGAGAAGTACTGTAATCACAGTTTATTTTTCTTGCTCTTCTTAAAAGGAAGTACTGAAATCGCAGTTTAATTTTGCTATTTACGTACAAATACCTTCCTATTTTATTCAAAACGCTTTCTCAAAAAAATGGTTATTGAGGATGGTTTGGGGACCGCAACTATAATCATTCTTTAAAAAGATCTCTCCAGTGGTAGTTACGGTTCCGATTTAACACCTTATCAGGTTATAATGATAGAATAGCTTATTCCAAATTTTAAAAAATCTGTAAAGCAGACGTAACTTTGCAAATAGACAAAAAGGAAAATCTATCCAAAAGGTACAAAAATCTCCTTAACAAAAACTTACAGTTTTAAAAGTTAAGTATAAGGGTTGATTAAACGCCAAAAGGTACACAAATCAGCAGTTCCCAACATTTCATTAATACTTCATTGATATAATTTAAGTAATTTTACTGCATTAACTTTTCCTTCACATTTTTTAGAATTTATTAGATGTCACAGACCCTTATGCTGGCCAGTTCATTCATAATATTTTTTTATTATAATTATGATAAAATGAGTGATGAATTATTCTGAGTAGTCACATATACATGCATGTTAAAGTAGAAAAAAACAAAGTTAGAGTCGGCCACTTTTTAAATTTCAATCACGGAGGATTCAAAACAATATTTCAGTCTTAAATTCGTCTTACCGAAATATTCGTGAGCACAAATAACATACAGTTAATAACAAGTAGATTATTCAACAATATTTACTCATTTCTCAATTGTAATTTAATTTAGTCCCCCTAATTTTACTTATGGTAAAATACTGGAATAATTAGCTGTCCTAAAAATATGCATATCTTTATTTTCTTTATTTTATATTACATATATATAACATTGTGGGAAGAACACCTAGATTGAGAATGTAATTGAAGAAAACTATATTATTTGCGATAAAGCCAGATTATTTATTACTTATTATTACAAACGTTTGACTACAACATAAAATAACAATTACTTTAATCGAAGAATGAACTTAAACCAATGATTTTTATTTAAAAATAAAAATAAATGCATAAAATCATTGATGTAAAAAAAGTTTATGAATTTTTTAGCCTCTTATTTTTTTTATATTTTTTATAACGTTTTCTTTTTCACCTGTGATTAATAGTTTGATTATTATAGATAAATAGATATTACAGTCAATCTAAGTTAAATGGTGTGCTACTTGAGTAAATATTTTGTAGACGAAAATGGCCAGCATAAGGGTCTGTGACATCTAATAAATTCTAAAAAATGTGAAGGAAAAGTTAATGCAGTAAAATTACTTAAATTATATCAATGAAGTATTAATGAAATGTTGGGAACTGCTGATTTGTGTACCTTTTGGCGTTTAATCAACCCTTATACTTAACTTTTAAAACTGTAAGTTTTTGTTAAGGATTTTCTTAGATCGATGATTTAAGTTTCTCCACCTAGTCTTCTATTGATGAACGGTTTTGCAGGCAGTAATGTAATATCAGCAATGTTTAATCTGAAAATCCAAAAAGGTTAATTAAATTACAGTGCATTTTGAATTTTACCTTGAATTAAGAAACTAACTAACGTCTATAACAATTGATAAACCTTATCATTCAATAAATGAGAAAAAAAAAAAAAAAACTACAAAATTTATCATTGTAATGAAGTTAATATTTAACTAAACATTGTGATTTAAATTTACTGAGCTAAATAATGAAAGTTCTACTTACATTAAACAGATATATTTTGTAGTTACATGATACACGGCCAATGGCAAAATGTACATGTAGTGGATGCACTAATGAGCTACACTAACCAATTCTGTTAAGAGCATTCACGAATTTCTCTCGTCACAACTTACGTATTGAATTTTTCATTAAATATACAATTTTTCCTTAAACATAATAATGAAGAAATTCTTCAATATTATACATGTTAGGTATTATAAAATGTAAGTAATGTAATCTTTTAAACAGATAAATAAGAGTGCGATACAAACATGCAAATTACCTATACCTAAATAATACATTTTTGAAGCAATTGATTCATAACCAAAGTTGTTTGTACATACTCATTTGATCGATGTTTTCTCAACGTCTTTTTCATTTCCACTTCAGTTGTTGGACAGTTTTACAGTTATTGGCTCACAGTATTGGTTATTTTCAATCTGAAAATCATTTAATGAAATAAACAGTTTATAGATTTCATCTTGAATTAAAGAGCATTCTATTCAATGATACTGCAAATTAAAATGCAACTATTTGTTTAAGATAAATTTGTATCTTTCAGGAATTTAAGAAATGAATAAAATATGAATGCTAAAATTTTAGTTTAAATCTTTTAAACAGATCAATCTTTTAGAACGTATTCGTAGCATTGTAAAACATTAAATTATTTTAACAAGAATTATTCCTACGTTGCAATTTAACGTTGTACTAAACTTGTTTTAGTCAAGTTACACTCTGCCATAAATTTAAATCATTAGTTTATCAAGTTTTCCAACCAAACGATTTCTCAAGTTCAACTTTGTTCAATGTTATTTATTTAATTCTTAAAAGCTAAAGAAACACTTTTAATATCTATAACTACTGATGAATTATTATTCATAAAATTAAATAAATGTGACTGTAACTTAACTAAAACAATTCTATGCACATAACAATAATTTTGCAAAGAAAGGATTTCGCTAGATAGAGTATAAACGATTTTGAGTTCATTATGAATGGTAAGACCAATGCGAACCGAAGAGCATTTACTTTTTTTTTTGAAGATTTGTGAATGAAGAGACTGAATTCGTGGACAATTGGAAAGATTGTATCTCATGATTACTGTCAAAGTACGGATTGCTCCATACCAGCTGCTATAGCAGTTTTTCATTACAGTGAGTTTTTAGTTTTTATCAATTTTTCAAGAGAAATGTTTTAATACATGCTCTCATCTCACACGAAACTTGACGATTCGTAAAAACATTTATCGAAAACAAATACTTCTGTTGAAAACTGAATAACATTCTACTTGATCATAACACCTTGTAATTATTACGGGTAAGAAAAAGTAATTGAATTGTAACGAGTGCTTGGTGGATATTAAAGTAAAGGTGAAAAATTAAAGGGCAAAGTGACAAAGATAAGCAAAATACCTTATGAAGCCAATACAAAAGGAAAGGTCTCCTTCACACAACACTTGCTCCAGCAAGTACTCATTCTACTCCTGCTTGTAGACACTACTAACCACTTCATTCTTGTTACGAAATAGTCCATTACCAGCAAAACACTGAGCTAGCAAGTTCTTATCAGTCCTATCTACGAAGCCATTTCATTTTTCATCATTTTAATTGCTGAAATCACCATCATGAATAAATACCAAAGTTTCGATATCTTTCACACCTTTTACAAGCCCTAAAATTTATTATATATACTCATTATCACTTATTTTTTACACTGGCTATATTATATGAAGCACAAAAATAACAAATACATGAAACGATTCTCCCAAAGTACATAAACAATTATATGTAATACGTACGTAGGTTACTTATTATCATTAAATAAGATTGCTTTTTTTTAAATCTATATCTGTTGATTTAATGACTCCTCAGTTATACTGATAATGAATATAAGTAACTAATTTCAAAAAAGATCATACGTAATTCTTATCGAAAAACTAAATGAATGAGGTTGAAATAAACCGAATTGACATAAATTTTTAATAACTTTACTTTTTTTTTGTCCATTAAATCTACTTAACTCTTCAAAAATACTTTACATATTTTACTGTCAAATAAAAAATTAAATTTTCTTCAAGTTCACTTCAACTTCAACCAATCTCATACAAAAGTGGAAAAATCACTTATTCCGATCAAAGGAAAAGATTATTCTTAATTAAAAAGGGTTCAGTTTATAATATTTTGAACGAATAAAAGATAGCAATCTTTTAGCAGCTGCTAAATGTAATAATTTTAACTAAATTCATACCTTGTGTAAGACTGCAGTAATCAGTGCATTTTTTTTAAGCAGAAGTAAATCTTTTATCAAGAAGTTCAAGTACGTAGTAACCAAACTAAACCACTCTGTATTCAATTTTTTCAAAAAAGTTTTATTTGGGTCACAATGGTTAAGTACTTCCACTGCATTTCTGTTCCCATCACGCACATCGTTTTATATACACTTGCCGGCTGGCTAAGCAAGGAAGGCTACAATCATGTTATATAAAATGTTAATAAATTGTAAATTTTTTTGTAAAAATAATAAAATAAAAATGAGTGAATCTAAGTTCTCATAAAAGGGTTCTGATCACATACTGAATTTGTAAGGCTTTTAAAATTCTAAAATTAAAGTTGTATTTCATAAGTGGGGGGGGGGGGTGCGAAACGTTATGACTAAAGCTGTCCCAGAAGAGAATTTGATTGATGTATTCTATCCACTAGCTGCAAAAACGCATCCACTAGCGCATATAGCACTTGATAGCTTCAAGCCGGTTAAAAAATGTTAGTTCTCTGTAATATCTAAATAACTTCAGTATTGATTAATTTCATTTTAATTTGCCTTAATCTTTTGAGTGGAATAAGTTTTTTAAAAACAGGGATTTGAATCAACTCGTTCCACCATTGGATCCGTTTCAGTTCCGCTCAAATAGCCCATCAGTAGTTTTAATTTTATAATTAGGGAAGAGAGCACTGTATTGTATCGATCTAAACAAAAACTAAGTTTTCTAAGTTGCATTCATTTTAGGATGTAGAATTTTCTGACTAGATCATTGAGTGTTCATAGATACTTACGTGTATTCATCTTAACCCGACTGTGTGATTTAAATAACATTATATACACTGTAGCCATTAGTAAAGATAAACTGGAGCCATCCGGGATCGCTATTCATACCACTCTCAACCAATGTTATAGAGCAATGCTACTTCAACAAATCTGAAAATCAACCATAATAAATTAAAAATGATGTTAAAAAAAAATGCTTAAGTCATAAAAATGTATTAGATTAGTTTGACAGTACATATTAGTTAACCCATAAAGATAAAACAATTCTGAAATACTATTGGATTGGTTGACAAAATTCGAATGCAAAGATTGAAAATTACTTTTTATTAATTCATAAATTTGTATTTTTGAAAGAAAAAGGGGCTGTAATATGTAAATTAACTTCATTGAACAGGTAACCAATTCAATAACAGTATATTACTGTGGAAACCATTTTATGCACTATGTTTTTAATTTAAGCAAATATTTGCAATGAAATCATTATTAAACTTTAAAAAATTAACAAGATTATTGCCATAAATTATTGCCAAAATATGTCGGAATTATTATACAACTCGGTTGTGAATTTATTAAAGTGCCCGCATTGTAATAATAAATTAAATACACCAGTAAGTGTTTGCGGAAACGGTCATGCAACATGTAAACTATGTTCGCAGAAGATGATCTCATGTGCAAGATGTGCAGGATTATTTGTAAATAGTCACCATACATTAATAAATTCAATATTGGAAGCAACAAGAAAACAACAGAATTATTTAGATAAATTAATGCAAGCTTTAGAATGTCCTGTTTGTTATAATCAAATGCGCCAATCTGAAATTTGTGGAAATGGACATGGTGTATGTAAATCATGTGCAACTTTAACCCAACATTGCCCTCTTTGCAGGGCACCGTATATTTACAATTATTCATCATTGATAAACTCCTTATTATTGTTGTTGAGAAAAAAGATACCTTGTAAATATTGGCCTGAATGTAAAACATACTGCTTTTATATAGAACTGAAAGAACACGAAGCCCATTGTAAAATAACATTGTTCAGTTGTCAGGTGGAACATTGTGATTGGAAAGGACTTGCATCAAATATTGTACATCATGTAAATATTCACCATCGAGAGGTTGTACTGCCAAAAGATAATTCATTTAGTTTCTGTCGTATTTTAGGACCAAAAACCCATATGTTTACAACTAAAGACAAAGCATATTGGTTATTATATCATAATACTACAGATGGATTAAAACTGGGCCTACAAAGTCATGACATCCATTGTAATGATACTGCAATTTTAACAATAATAACTGAACAACAAGAAATAAAATTAACGAGTAATATTTTTAATTTGAGAGAAAATTTACAAACATCAGTATCATTTGGCAATTGTCTGCATATACCAAATGAAGTAGCAGCTAAATTTCATAGAGGTCAGCATTGTGCGTGTAATATTAAAATATTAAAACAAAATTCTGGTCAAAAATCATATGTTCATCACATTATGGCAATGTTTTTTGTACTCAATGTGATCATATTTTGTACTAGAGCTGCCAAATAAACTATTTGGATAAAAAGTAGTTTCATTTTACGTTTTTGCACAATTGGCACTTTTAAATCTTTTTGCAGGCCTGTGCTATCAATAGGTGCAAAGTTGTGCTCTGAGTTAAAAAAAAAAATAGCCGGGCTCAACCCTATTAGACACTAAACAAACAAAAAAAATCCCTTCATTAGTCTAAATTTAACTCCATTATATCTATGGTAGAGGTAAAATTCTCGTTACACATTTTAACGAAGACGCTGATTAAGCTTGGCGCGGGCCTAAAATCTCTACGCCCAACCCTACCAAAAACGTGAATGTATTTATTATCCAACCTAGGCATTGAAAAAGAATGTTTAAAAAAAAATAAATAGGAATTTCCAGTAAAACTAGAAAAGATATTCCCTTTTTTTACTGAACTTCTAAATCCAAAACTAGCCGACATAATGTGTATGATCCAGCTCTGGCAAAAGAATTGAAGTTTAGTGGTAGAAAATAAAGAAATTCTAGAAAAACTAGAGTGGATTTATCGTTTTTACCATTTTTCACAAAAATTCCATGTAAATTGCAATTAGAGAAAGAAGTGGGTTCGCTTTAGATTTTCTAAATTGATTATTGCAATATACACATGATTTTCAATTCAGTTATCATATGTAAAATTTACTTAAGTCAATATGTTTTCGGAAATAATACGTAGTGATAGTGCAACCAGTTTCATACTCGGTGTTAAACATTCAAATGATAAAAATTGTAGTAATTCAAGTACTTAAGAGTTGATTCTTTTTTGTTTTAATTTAAAAATAAAACTAAAAATAAGAATAACAAAAAAAATGACATTTGTTGATAAATTTCAAAAATATCCGCAACTTCGTGTTAAAGAGAATTTTAAAAGAGTACGGAGCAGCCAAACTGAAGCTGAAAGTAAAGTAGAAGTCAGAAAGGATAAAGGAATTGAAGTGAGATTAGGTAGGCATCATAATAAATTAATTGCGACAAAAGAATCTGAAGGAACACAAACGGAAAGTTTCAAAAAAGATAAAAAAAGGTTTTTTTATATAATTCTATTATTTTTGATGATCATCGTCAATGTTTATTTAACCATCTTGAGTATGGACTTGTTTCCAACAATGGACGTCAATGAGAACATAAAACCATCAATATTTACAAATGCATTTAACCATGTATTGAATACTCTACATGGTTTCCATGGAATCATGACTGGTTGATATTTTACATATTACTTGATGAAAAAATATGCTTATTTTGATTAAAATAAATAAAATACTGCTTGATTTGTTGTATTTTTAGATATGTATTCTATTTTTAATAAAAATTTAGATATTATAAAAAAGTAATAGATATTTTAAAATAGATAAGTAGATATTAAGAGAATAAAATCATCTTTAAATAGATATTTTAGGGCCCAAGAGTTACAGCTATTCTCTGACAAGATTTTGAAACTAAATCCTTTAATCATTGCGGTCCTTATTTTATCAATAAAGGAATGTTACATTCATTCTAAAAATATTGTTTTTAAAGAAAACATCAGCTATTCTTTTAAATTTCTTACTAAATCGAAAGACATTTTTTTAATTTTATCTTTTCGAATATATGGATAACATTTTTAAATACTATAAGTTTCATGCTAAAAGGTCTATTGTTTAATTTTTTTCTTCCTTAGTTTTACTGGAATTCCCTTTCTTTCTGTTTTTAACGCTGCGTTTGATTGCCAAGCATGCAATATTCACATTAGGTCGGCTAGTATTGGATTCAGAGATTCAGAAAAATGGGAAAAATACAAAATCTTGCGTGGTTTTAATTTTCCCAATTTTCCTGCTGTGTTCTTTTGAAAAATTTAATAACAAAATTATTAAATACAATCTAATTTATTCCTTATTCTCACAAGTCAGTCACTTAAAAGTGCAGTAACAATTAATCTAATTTTTCACGTTTTTTGAAAACTTACTTTAGAGAAGAAAATACTAGAAAACCTACAAGCAAATAAATGGTTACAGAATAATCTAAGTTTTTCTTTTAGTGTTATAAGTGAAATGTTAAAAGCCATATCTGGGTTGGAATGGAATTATTTACATTAAAATAAATCATCATTTAAAATAATAAATCATATTTATATTTATTATTAAAATTATTTATATTAACAACCAATCAAGTTGATCAATCAATTGGAATATTCCGATTAAATATTAATACATTTTTAATTGTGAGTTATGCAATTTTTAATCTACTTACGTGTGCACCGTATTGTAGGGTCTTACTACTACAAGTAAACTGAACCAGAAGGTTAAATTAAATATTAACTTAGCCGAAGAATACCGATTCTTGCCGACTACATTGGGAGATGTAGTTGATTGAAACAGATCATGGAAGGTAACAGTCGGCCCCATGGGTTCTGACCCATGTAAAATCTTAGTGTTAGTGAGGTAATTCCGAGAAAAGTAGTCACTAACACAAAGATATTACATGGGTCAGAACCCCGGCTGCCTTAAGCCGGCTGTTACCTTCCGCTATCTGTTTCACATACAACTACACGAATGTAGTCGGCCATTCTCGGTAATCTTCGGAACGGTTAATATTTAATTTGACCTGGTTTAGTTTACTAGTTGGTGGCAGAGGTTATATTCGTTGTTTACATTAATTATAGTGATTTGAATTAATATTTCTGAATTATTTAACAACCTGAAAAAAAATTGATGTACTGACGCCTATCATTTAAGGTACTAAAAATTATTATTATTAAAAGAAATGTGTTTCAGAAAAGAATTATTTTAATTTCCCTCTCAACGTTTGCATTGCCGGCAACACCACAAAATTGTGGTCTATCTCTAAAAATAATCTTCCAAAAGCCTGAAAATTCGCCACATTTTGCTCCATTTGAGGTGTTTCTAAGTTGTTATATCGCATTCTGCGGATGGTAATATTCTCATGATTCTTTGCTGATTTTTACTGCCTTAATTTGCTTAATGTAATCCCATTTCTTGGCTGACAGTTAATTGATTTTTGTCTATTAGTTCAGTTTCTTTAAAAGTTTTAACTGATTTCTAATGCAATGAAAACATACCAATTTTGATCAAGGAGATACCACTTAACATAAATATTAATCAATCAAGTGTTGCGAGATTTTCAGTGATTTCTAAGCATGTTTATTCTGTGCCATTCTGAGCTGTTTTGGATTTTCATATTCATGGGAGAATAAACCATCATGATATTGTATGCTGTTTCAACTAACGAACAGGTATTTTATTTTGTGGATTAAAAGATTATAACCTCTAAACTGGCAATAACTCTTTACTGAATGAATTATTTGTTGAAGATTTGCCTACAATTTAGTTAATGGGGTACAATTTGTACCGTATCTCTGTGGCTTTTAGTGAACACGTGTATCTGGAATATTGATTTTAAATTAAGACATTCAGGGAAGCCCTAAAAAAGTTATTGGCAGTTTTTTAGTTTAATAAAAAATACTAAAGGAATAGAATAATCAAATATTTTTCACATTGTTTTTTAGGAAACAAAGCACGCCGGTTTAAGGTCTGTAAAAAATAATTCAAAACAACCATAACAAAATTTTACTTGCTATAAATAGCATATTTATTTTGAAGCCCGAACAATCTGATTTGGTCAGATCTTTAAAGTTTTCATGTAGGTATTCTAAGAATATAGTTACTGAATTCCAATCAACTTTTAATTATTTGTTTAAAATCAGTTTCACCTATTTCTCTGATAAAATGTGACTGTTTTTTACGAGGCCCATGTTACCTGCCTAATGGAGCCATTAAGTCTTCTTTAAAGTGACACCAACAAATAAAATTAGTTCTTTCTCTAAAACTATGTGTTCGACTTTTTATGATAAAAAGTATCTAGTATTTTTTTATAATAATTTCACTGGATAAAATAAAAAAATAACATTTTTTAATAAAGAAATATTTATTTGTCACAGAATATTCAATTTCTTATATTTTTTAAAAACTTATCCCTAGACATAACCAATTGAGTGGTAATTTTTATTTCTTATATACAATAATTATTCTACTTGTATTTAGACTACTAAAGAAAATCGCTTGATCTTGGTCCAGGAATAAATGAATATGCTTCATCTGTAATGTAAGATTAAATTTTTCATAAGAAATGTTAATATTACAACCAACCCCCAGTTTCCTTGATGATTTTTTAAAACTGAAGAAGGCAATCGCTAAAATTAGTTGTAATTTTTATTATTAATTCACTATTGATCAGTGGATGAGATGATTGCAAACAAACGTTCTTCCAGTGTGATCCATGTGTTGCTAGCTTTCCTTGGAAAGCTATACGCTATAGCTAAGGAAGAGTTATATTATTGGGAAAACTTTTCTTGAAATAAGGTTTGTTTTATAATAATAATATTGCCATTGACGCCATTAATATAATAATAATATTGCTATTGACGCCATTAATATAATAATAATAAAAATTATATTAATTGCGTCAATGGCATGTAGTTGTATTCCATTGTTTTTGTTGACTACTGGACGAGTAGGCTAGAGGGGGTATAAGATCGAAATCCGTCGCCCTTATTAGATCTTTAGATTTTAACAAACCTGCTCTTAATTTGTGAAAAGAACGTTTTTGCTTTTAAAAATAAGTATAATATAAATTTTTACATAGAACTTACTATTCGTAAGGTGGAGGTTACAACAGATCACATAGATTTATAGCGGTAAGAAATTGTTTTTATAATTAAAAATGATTTTGCAAGACTATTAATTTAAGAACTTTAATTAAAATCTATCGATAATTTTGAAGGTGTGGGTCCTCTCTATAGTTTATTGATTAAAACGAGCGAGAAAAATGGTATAGTAATATAAATTAATTTATGGAAGGTTACGCAAGACTCAACTAATGCTAAAGGTGGCAAGGGTTATGCAAGAGTGTATTCAAACAGGGTATGTAGTCATAAAATATTCAAATAATTAAAATTCCTATAATATTCTATAAAGTTTAATTGTTTAGATTCGTAAATCTCAAAATTAATTGATCACTTAATTGAAGTGCTTCGTCGCCTTCAAAATTTCATTATTATCTTTTAGCATAAACTTACAGTTCAAAAAGTTAAGTATAATGGTTGATTAAAGGACAAAAGGTACACAAATCAGTAAGTACACAACATTCATTCATTCTTCCGCTCGTAATTTCAACCATTTAGAAAAAGCATGTGTTTAATGGAATTATTATAACAATTGTTATCATTTAAGTAATTTTATTGCATTAATTTTTTATTAATATTTTTTAGAATTTATTAGATGTCAGATCCTTACGCTGGCCAGTTCATTCATAAAAATGTTAAAATTATGATAAAATGTAAATTACCACTCCATAAATAAATAGAAACTTTATTTGGATCTCATTCCAAATATTTCTTTATTTTATATATACATTTACATCTGGCGGGTTACACTTTAACAGCGAATCAAAATAACTTCGAAATATTATTTCAAAATTGATAATTTTATTTACAATTTTTGGTAATGTCTTACAATTCAAATTCCCCTACACATCATTACAATACTGATATCTTTTAATTTCAAATTTGTATCCAGGTAATTAATATTATAATTCATGTGACTGTAAAGACCGTGATAAGTGCCTTTTCTTGCTCGTACAATACATTTCTCCCTATACCCTGAAGCATCCTTGCTTCGACAGTTGTATTTACTATTTCATTCATTTTTTCTGGGTGCGCGACAAGTTACAGGAGGGGTTATATACTCTAGTTAGGTGTTCCCAGTTCTATTTTATCCTATTTACCTATTTTATTTTTCATTACTTCCATCATTATTGCAAATCTTCTTGACAACTAAGAAGTTTTATTAAAGCTTTAGTTGCCCCTAAAATATCTTTAAATAAACAAGGTGGTAAAATATTGTAAACTGTATGTGATTTAGAACATTTGGATCTTCAAGAATTCTTTTTTCAAATCTACTAAA
This sequence comes from Rhodnius prolixus, assembly GCF_049639745.1. Lineage (NCBI taxonomy): Eukaryota > Metazoa > Arthropoda > Insecta > Hemiptera > Reduviidae > Rhodnius > Rhodnius prolixus. The sequence continues at coordinate 1,428,713 of NW_027411583.1, read as the reverse complement.
ACATTTAGGGAGATGACTCCATACTGTAGTAACTCCAGATTTTATTAAATTTATTTTTTATTTCAAGTATTTTATCAAATATTACATTCATTTTTATTGAAAACGTTTAGAGAATTGATTGTAGAGACATACCTCATACATAGAATTAAATAAATCTATATTTATTTAAAATTCTCGATTTGTATTTAAATATGTTGCCCTTTAGAACTTACAATAAGAAGATTTTTGTAAAGCTTACAATTTGTCGTTAAATACGAATAAAAAGAAATGCTTATACAATAATTCAACGTTAGAACAATATTACCTTCTTTTTTACTATTGTTACAAATATAATTCACAAATTGATCTTTGATTTTAAGCGTAGTTTGATTTTGTTTGATGATGAACCGTGTAATTGTAGCTATTTTGGGTAAAAAGATGAACCAGAATTGAGCGGTAGAACTACCTACCTCTTTTCCACCAAATTTTACAAGTATAAATAAAAAATTACAAATTTACATAGAATTCGTAACTATTATGTAACTTTATTAGCTATTAGACTGCTTACTGTTCTTGTAAATGATGGTAGATCACATAATTGGAAGGTATTTTGGACGAAATAAGATCCCAGATTCTCAATTCTTTGTAGCTATATTATTCAGGATTCTAGGTGGTAAATTATTGTTAAACATATCCTAATTTACTCTAATATTGCTACATTGATCAATCAGAAAAGTAAATATTGAATGAATGTATTGAGTATTGGTTTTTGAGTTATTTTAGTGAAGTGAACATCACATTTGTTAACCCTTAACTGTTCTTAAGCTTAATATAGCATGTTTAAACCATGTAAATGAAAAAAGTAAAACCTACATTTACTTTTTTTTATTAATATTAACCAATAGAAAGGAAACTGATTGAGTGTTCTTACGGGAAGATTAAGGTAAAGGCTGATTTGATTTATTTAAAAAATGGCTCATAGGTAAAAGTTTCCGCCTACACTTAATACGATGTAAAATTCAATTATAATGCGTAAATGATCATTAATTGCGGGATAAAATTTTATTGTAATAGAATATTGACGTAACTAGGGTTTTCCACTCTAAGGTTTACATATGAAACAATTTCAATGCAAGATTAAGATCTTACCACTAATGTAGAATTACAGGAAATGAAGATTTTGTACAAATATTAACTTAAAAGATAAAATTATTTCGTAGTTTCATGGAAATTCGCCAGGTATAAGAGAGTAGGTAATAGGTTAAGTAGTTATTTCGAATTTTCTTAAAAACAACTTCAATGATTTTGTTCAAACTTTATGAACTTTTTATTTAAGCTGTATTACATTAATTTTACTGAAAACCGTTTTCAGAAATCTTATTTTGAGACCATATTTGAAGTACACCTTCAGCCCTAAATCTAACTCGTAAACTAACATTTAAATAAAATATTAAGTTTTACCACGAATTTATTATTAAACTTTACCTATTATTTAATTAAAATTCCAAATTTGAAGAAAATCTATCGAGCAGATTTTCAAGAATTAGCCAAAGAAGGTCAGGAGTATAGGTGCTCATTTTTGCCTTAAAAAACAATTTCTAATGGAAAATCAATTTCTAACTACTTAATTCAACTTGATAATTTAATATTCTTTCATTTTTTAAAAGAAAACAATTAGTATTATTAATTTTTAACTGGAACTACTTTTTGTATTCTTCCGCAAAACCATGTGCTTAGGTGTGACGTCATAAAGTAGTCCCAAATTATTTATTGAAAAAAAGGCTTTAAAATTATTAATAGTGTGGGAAAATAATTTTTTTTATCTAAATTAACTTGTTATTAATCCATTTTAAATAGAATTATGCTTAAATTTGATTTTATAAAAAATCAAAGTTCAAATATGGCGACTAACAGATTTTTGCAGTCAGTTGCCATTGGGCTCCCGACCAGTGAACATCTATGCTGTTCATGTAAGTAAGATTTTACTATTTTTTTAAATTAAATTCAATCAAATTTTTATTAAAATTAATAGAAAATTAAATTAGTGATACAACTATATTAAATTTACGGGGTCTTAGATATTTTTTTTATTAAAAAATTAAACAAGTTGAATTAGCACGTGGTCGACCAATGAATCTTGCATGCCTGAACAAGCAATGATTCGTATTTCTTAAATTATTTTTCTATTTCACTTTATTAATTTTTACATTTCAACTTGAAATTAATTTTTATTATTTAAATTTTTTTTTTTAATAATCTGAGCAATTTCTAAAATTCATTTCAGATACTTAAGTACATTTAAATTAATATTTTTGAATTAATTTATTTTTATTTTTTGTAACTGCACTCTTGAAATAGCTTTTTACCTTGGAACATTTCTTAACCACTTCACTAAAACAATCAATAATCCAAATTATGAAGCAAGTCACTCCGAACAGGCGATTGTCTTTGAACTGCCTTGAACTGAATACGCAGAGGTTAAGTAAATTTTAGAAAAAAACAAGTAATATTTATTATTATATTCAATAAGAACTGCAAATTAAAAATTTTCAAAGGAAATTCAAATAGTTTAAAATAAAATGAATTAATGAAATCAATTAAGGATTCAAATGAAACATGCTACAAACTACAATTGATTGGATTTTGAAATAATATTAAAGCGCACAATATGAAACACAACCTTCACTTTAGAGTTAAGCAATAAATAAAAAGAAAGATGTAAATAACGTTGATTTAAAATACATCAAGAGAATATATAAGATTTTTATGAGAAATGGGTAAATTAATGACTTCCAAAAGTTGATCTAAAACAATCATCTTTAGATTCATTGTTTAAAAACAATATCGAGATTTTCAGTTAGTACATTGCATTAATAAGGAAAGTTATTCCTATAAGTTATTGTTATTACGAAATTCGGTAGATAGATGTTTTTGGGGAGCGAAAACTGATCTCTACCTCCTCGAGGTGCTCCCTGGGCAACTACTCCCGGGAGTAGGCTAACAGAGACAGTACACTTTTTAAACCTATTAAATTCAAACGTTTTCCAAATTTAATTAAAAGTTGTTGAATATAAAAGAATTATCTGGTGCAGTAGTTTTAAGAACTAGTTGTAGAAATAAGTATAGTTTTACGAATTAGTTATAAAAGTAGGTATAGTTTTAAGAATTAGTTGTAAAAAAAGGTATACTTTTAAGAATTAGTTGTAGAAATACTAGGTATAGTTTTAAGAATAACATATAGAAATAGGTATTGTTATAAGAATTACTTATAAAACTAGGTAGTTTTAACAATTATAAAAATAGGTGTAGTTTTTAAGATTAGTTATAAAAGTAGGTAGTTTTAAGAATTAGTTAAAAAAGTAGGTAGTTTTAAGAATTAGTTATAAAAGTAGGAATAGTTTTAAAAATTACATATAGAAGTAGGTATAGTTTTAAGAATTAGATATAAAGTAGGTAGTTTTAAGAATAAGTATAGTTTTAAGAAATAGTTGCAGAAATACTAGATATAGTTTTAAGAGTTAGATATAGTAGTAGGTATAGTTTTAAGAATTAGTTATAAAAGATAGTAGTTTTAAGAATTAGTTTTAGAAATAGGTATAGTTTTAAGAATTAAATACAGTTTTAAAAATTAGTTAAAAAAATAGGTATAGTTATAAGAATTAGTTATAAAAGTAGGTAGTTTTAAAAATTAGTTATAAAAATAGGTATAGTTTTAAGAATTTCATATAGAAGTAGGTATAGATATAAGAATTAGTTATAAAAGTAAGTAGTTTTAAGAATTATTTATAAAAATAGGTATAGTTTTAAGAATTTCATATAGAAGTAGGTATAGATATAAGAATTAGTTATAAAAGTAGGTAGTTTTAAGAATTAGTTGTAGAAATACTAGGTATACTTTTAAGAATTTAATATAGAAGTAGGTATAGTTTTAAGAATAACATATAGAAATAGCTATTATTATAAGAATTACTTATAAAAGTAGGTAGTTTTAACAATTATAAAAATAGGTGTAGTTTTAAGAATTAGTTATAAAAATAGGTATAGTTTTAAGAATTAGTTATAAGAATAAGTATAGTTTTAAGAATTAGTTATAATAGTAGGTAGTTTTAAGAATTAGTTATAAAAATAGGTATAGTTTTAAGAATTAGTTGCAGTAATACTAGATATAGTTTTAAGAGTTAGATATAGAAGTAGGTATAGTTTTAAGAATTAGTTATAAAAATAGGTATAGTTTTAAGAATTACATATAGAAGTAGGTATAGTTTTAAGAATTACATATAGAAGTAGGTATAGTTTTAAGAATTAGTTATAAAAGTAGGTAGTTTTAAGAATTAGTTATAAAAGTAGGTAGTTTTAAGAATTAGTTTTAGAAATAGGTATAGTTTTAAGAGTTAGATATAGAAGTAGGTATAGTTTTAAGAATTAGTTATAAAAATAGGTATAGTTTTAAGAATTAGTTATAAGAATAAGTATAGTTTTAAGAATTATTTATAAAAATAGGTATAGTTTTAAGAATTACATATAGAAGTAGGTATAGTTATAAGAATTACTTATAAAAGTAGGTAGTTTTAAGAATTAGTTATAAAAATAGGTATAGTTTTAAGAATTAGTTATAAAAATAGGCATAGTTTTTAGAATTAGTTATAAGAATAAGTATAGTTTTAAGAATTAGTTATAAAATTAGGTAGTTTTAAGAATTAGTTGTAGAAATACTAGATATAGTTTTAAGAGTTAGATATAGAAGTAGGTATAGTTTTAAGAATTAGTTATAAAAATAGGTATAGTTTTAAGAATTACATATAGAAGTAGGTATAGTTATAAGAATTAGTTATAAAAGTAGGTAGTTTTAAGAATTAGTTATAAAAATAGGTATAGTTTTAAGAATTAGTTGCAGTAATACTAGATATAGTTTTAAGAGTTAGATATAGAAGTAGGTATAGTTTTAAGAATTAGTTATAAAAATAGGTATAGTTTTAAGAATTAGTTATAAGAATAAGTATAGTTTTAAGAATTAGTTATAAAAGTAGGTAGTTTTAAGAATTAGTTTTAGAAATAGGTATAGTTTTAAGCACATTTAAAGGCCATGATATCAGTTTACCTTCAATGAAAAAGCTCAGGTGTTGTGAGATTTAATTTTAATAGGCCAGCGTTACTCAAAAAATGATCTGTCAACTTTCCTGATGCAAATGCCTCCATTTGATTTTTATTTGTTGCTCCAAATAATGCAAATAATAAAATGATAACTTAAATTTGGTTTCAGTCATAAGATTGACATTAACATATTCTTATAAATTAATATCTCAGAGAACTGATTTTGATGCTAATTTTTATAAATGCACTTTTAGTTTTTTATTCCTCTGAAACTTTCTGCACCTTTTACATCTTTGCATGTTAATAAAAAAATAATTGCTAGCTTAAATTTGAGACTTAATTTTTCTAGGGTTCACTAATACGTTATACGATATTTTAACAGTATGGTACCATACTACTAATATCTGGGCAACTAAATAATTTAAGAAATGTCTGTGGGGAATTAAACGGAGCGCGTACTGGTGATATTAGTATTGGGGCAACGATAAAATCGGATATCCGGGTATTTTGATAATCCGTGAATGTCAAAATAATTCGGTGTTAAATATCCTCCGTCCGAGTTACAATTTTATTTTAAAGAGCTTTAAAGATTATTCGGTGTGGAGCGTGTTCGGGAAGTAATACGGTGTGGCAAACGGAACTGAATCGATTTGCGGTGTATTTCGATAATATGTGATCTCTAGAACAATTATATAAGCCATATGACCGAACAATTAGTTAGCTGTTTAAACATTTAGTATAAACTATTTAAGTATTTAGTTTATAAGTTGGCAAAGTTGTATGGGCAATATGCCCCTGCTATATTAGAAGGAACCGTATCTTTGGAATCTCACTGGATGTCTTAAGTAATTAGAAAGGCAGTATGCTTCAGTCATATCAGAAGGAACCATATCTTTGGAATCTCAATGGATGCCTTAAGTAATTAGTTTGGCAGAATGCCCCTGCCATATCAGAAGGAACCATATCTGACGAATCTCAATGTATTGCTAAAGTATTTAGTTTATAAGTTAGGTTAGGCTTAGTTTTAAGATGGGCAGTATGCCCTTGCAATATGAGAAGAAACCATATCTGACGAATCTCAATGGATCGCTAAAGTATTTAGTTTATAAGTTAGGTTAGGCTTAGTTTTAAGTTGGGCAGTATGCCCCCCTGCAATATGAGAAGAAACCATATCAGACAAATCTCCATCGATCGCTAAAGTGTTTAATTTATAAGTTAGCTTCAGTTTAGTTTTAAGGTGGGCTCCTGCAATATGAGAAGAAACCAAATCTTAGGAATCTCAATTGATTGCTGAAATATTTACTTAGTAAGTTAGGTTAAGCTTAGTTGTAAGTTCGGCATTACGCCCCTGCAATATGAGAAGAAACCATATCTTAGGAATCTCAATGGATCGCTAAATTATTTAGTTTATAAGTTAGGTTAAGCTTAGTTTTAAGTTGGGCATTAGGCCTCTGCAATATGAGAAGAAACCATATCTTAAGAATCTCAATGGATCGCTAAATTATTTAGTTTATAAGTTAGGTTAAGCTTAGTTTTAAGTTGGGCAGTATGCTTCTGCAATATGAGAAGAAACCATATCTTAGGAATTTCAGTGGATGCCTGAAATATCTAGTTTGTAAGTTAGGTTAAGCTTAGTTGTAAGTTGGGCACTATGCCCCTGCAATATGAGAAGAAACCATATCTTAGAAATCTCAGTGATTGACTGAAGTATCTAGTTAGTAAGTTAGATTAAGCTTAGTTGTAAATTGGGCATTACGCCCCTGCAATATGAGAAGAAACCATATCATAGGAATCTCAGTGGATGGCTAAAGTATCTAGTTTGTAAGTTAGGTTAAGCTTAGTTGTAAGTTGGGCAGTATGCCCCTGCCATATCAGAAGAAACCATATCTTTGGAATATCAATGGGCCGCTTCAGTTTTTAATCTTTAAGTATTTAGTATATAAGTACTTAGTTTATAAGTTAGCTTAGTTGGGCAGTATGCCCCTGCTTATATCAGAAGGAAAAATATCTTAGGAATCGCAATGGACCGTTTCAGTATTTACGAGTAGTATTTAAGTTTTTAGTTTGTAAGTGCTTAGTTTATAAGTTAGCTTAGTTGTAAGTTAGGCAGTAAGCCCACGCTACATCAGAAGAAACATATCTTAGGAATCTCAATTCATCACTTCAGTATTTAGTATTTAAGTATTTATTATTATGTATGTAAGTATTTAGTGCATAAGTTAGCATAGTTATAAGTTGGGCTGTATGCCCCTGCCATATAGAAGAAACAACATCTTAGGAATCTCAATGGATCGCTTCAGTATTTAGTATTAGGTATGCAATTATTTAGTTTATAAGTTTGCTTAGTTGGGCAGTATACCGCTGCTTCATCAGAAGAGAACATATCTTATGAATCGCAATGGATCGCTTCAGTATTTAGTATTTAAGTGCTTAGTTTATAAGTTAGCTTAGTTGGGCAGTATGCCCCTTTTATTTCAGAAGGAAAAAAATCTTAGGAATCGCAATGGACCGCTTCAGTATTTACGAGTAGTATTTATGTTTTTAGTTTGTAAGTGCTTAGTTTATTGCTGAAGTATATACTTAGTAAGTTAGGTTAAGCTTAGTAGTAAGTTGAGCTGTAATCCCCTGCAATATGAGAAGAAACCATATCTTAGGAAATTCAGTGGATGGCTGAAGAATCTAGTTTGTAAGTTAGATTAAGCTTAGTTGTAAGTTGGGCAATACGTCCCTGCAATATGAGAAGAATCCATATCTCAGGAATCTCAGTGGATGGCTAAAGTATCTAGTTTGTAAGTTAGGTTAAGCTTAGTAGTAAGTTGAGCTGTAATCCCCTGCAATATGAGAAGAAACCATATCTTAGGAATCTCAGTGGATGGCTGAAGAATCTAGTTTGTAAGTTAGATTAAGCTTAGTTTTAAGTTGGGCATTACGCCCCTGCAATATGAGAAGAAACCATATCTTAGGAATCTCAGTGGATGGCTGAAATATCTAGTTTGTAAGTTAGGTTAAGCTTAGTTGTAAGTTGGGCACTATGCCCCTGCAATATGAGAAGAAACCATATCTTAGGAATGTCAGTGGATGGCTGAAATATCTAGTTTGTAAGTTAGGTTAAGCTTAGTTGTAAGTTGGGCACTATGCCCCTGCAATATGAGAAGAAACCATATCTTAGGAATCTCAATGGATCGCTAAATTATTTAGTTTATTAGTTAGGTTAAGCTTAGTTGTAAGTTGGGCACTATGCCCCTGCAATATGAGAAGAAACCATATCTTAGAAATCTCAGCGATTGACTGAAGTATCTAGTTAGTAAGTTAGATTAAGCTTAGTTGTAAATTGGGCATTACGCCCCTGCAATATGAGAAGAAACCATATCATAGGAATCTCAGTGGATGGCTAAAGTATCTAGTTTGTAAGTTAGGTTAAGCTTAGTAGTAAGTTGAGCTGTAATCCCCTGCAATATGAGAAGAAACCATATCTTAGAAATCTCAGCGATTGACTGAAGTATCTAGTTAGTAAGTTAGATTAAGCTTAGTTGTAAATTGGGCATTACGCCCCTGCAATATGAGAAGAAACCATATCATAGGAATCTCAGTGGATGGCTAAAGTATCTAGTTTGTAAGTTAGGTTAAGCTTAGTAGTAAGTTGAGCTGTAATCGCCTGCAATATGAGAAGAAACCATATCTTAGAAATCTCAGCGATTGACTGAAGTATCTAGTTAGTAAGTTAGATTAAGCTTAGTTGTAAATTGGGCATTACGCCCCTGCAATATGAGAAGAAACCATATCATAGGAATCTCAGTGGATGGCTAAAGTATCTAGTTTGTAAGTTAGGTTAAGCTTAGTAGTAAGTTGAGCTGTAATCCCCTGCAATATGAGAAGAAACCATATCTTAGGAAATTCAGTGGATGGCTGAAGAATCTAGTTTGTAAGTTAGATTAAGCTTAGTTGTAAGTTGGGCAATACGTCCCTGCAATATGAGAAGAATCCATATCTCAGGAATCTCAGTGGATGGCTAAAGTATCTAGTTTGTAAGTTAGGTTAAGCTTAGTAGTAAGTTGAGCTGTAATCCCCTGCAATATGAGAAGAAACCATATCTTAGGAATCTCAGTGGATGGCTGAAGAATCTAGTTTGTAAGTTAGATTAAGCTTAGTTTTAAGTTGGGCATTACGCCCCTGCAATATGAGAAGAAACCATATCTTAGGAATCTCAGTGGATGGCTGAAATATCTAGTTTGTAAGTTAGGTTAAGCTTAGTTGTAAGTTGGGCACTATGCCCCTGCAATATGAGAAGAAACCATATCTTAGGAATGTCAGTGGATGGCTGAAATATCTAGTTTGTAAGTTAGGTTAAGCTTAGTTGTAAGTTGGGCAGTATGCCCCTGCCATATCAGAAGAAACTATATCTTAGGAATTTCAATGGTTGACTAAATTATCTAGTTTGTAAGTTAGGTTAAGCTTAGTTGTAATTTGGGCAGTATGCCCCTGCCATATCAGAAGAAACCATATCTTTGGAATATCAATGGACCGCTTCAGTTTTTAGTCTTTAAGTATTTAGTATATAAGTACTTAGTTTATAAGTTAGCTTAGTTGGGCAGTATGCTCCTGCCATATAGAAGAAACAACATCTTAGGAATCTCAATGGATCGCTTCAGTATTTAGTATTAGGTATGCAATTATTTAGTTTATAAGTTTGCTTAGTTGGGCAGTATACCGCTGCTTTATCAGAAGAGAACATATCTTATGAATCGCTTCAGTATTTAGTATTTAAGTTTTTAGTATTTAAGTGCTTAGTTTATAAGTTAGCTTAGTTGGGCAGTATGCCCCTGCTATATCAGAAGGAAAAATATCTTAGGAATCGTAATGGACCTCTTCAGTATTTACGAGTAGTATTTAAGTTTTTAGTTTGTAAGTGCTTAGTTTATAAGTTAGCTTAGTTGTAAGTTGGGCAGTATGTCCCTGCTATATCTGAAGAAACCATATCTTAGGAATTTCAATGGACCGCTTCAGTTTTTAGTATTAAAGTATTTAGTATATGAGTTCTTAGTTTATAAGTTAGCTTAGGTTAGTTGTAAGTTGGGCAGTTTGCCTCCGCTAAATCAGAAGGAAACATATCTTAGGAATCGCAATGGATCGCTTGAGTATTTAGTATTTATGTTTTTAGTATGTAAGTGCATTGTTTCTAAGTTAGCTTAGTTGTAAGTATGCCCCTGCTATATCAGAAGAAACATATCCTAGGAATCTCAATGGATCGCTTCAGTATTTAGTATTTAATTATTTAGTATTAAGTATGCAATTATTTAGTTTATCAGTTTGCTTAGTTGGGCAGTATGCCCCTGCCATATGAGAAGAAACCATATCTTAGGAATTTCAATGGACCGCTTCAGTATTTAGTATTTAAGTATTTAGTATATAAGTACTTAGTTTATAAGTTAGCTTAGCTTAGTTGTAAGTTGGGCAAGTTGCGTCCGCTAAATCAGAAGAAACTTATCTTAGGAAGCTCAATGATGCCTTAAGTTATTAGTTTGGCTGAAGGCATCTGCCATATAAGAAGAAACCGTGCCTTAGGAATCACAATGGATCTTATAAGTATTTAGTATTAAGTATATAATTATTTAAGTATTTAATTTTAAGTTATAAGTATGTAAGTGTTTAGTTTATAAGTTAGCATAGTTGTCAGTCGGGCAATATGCCCCTGCCATATGGAAGAAACAACATCTTAGGAATCTCAATGGATCGCTTCAGTATTTAGTATTTAAGTATTTAGTATATAAGTACTAATTTTATAAGTTAGCTTAGTTGGGCAGTATGCCCCTGCTATATCAGAAGGAAAAATATCTTAGGAATCGCAATGGACCGCATCAGTATTTAGTATTTAAGTGCTTAGTTTATAAGTTAGCTTAGTTGTAAGTTGGGCAGTATGTCCCTGCTATATCAGAAGTAACCATATCTTAGGAATTTCAATGGACCGCTTCAGTTTTTAGTATTTAAGTATTTAGTATATGAGTACTTAGTTTATAAGTTAGCTTAGGTTAGTTGTAAGTTGTGCAGTTTGCTTCCGCTAATTCAGAAGGAAACATATCTTAGGAACCTCAATGGATCGCTTCAGTGTTTAGTATTTAAGTTATTAGTTTGTAAGTACTTAGTTTATAAGTTAGTTTAGTTGTAAGTTTGGCAGTAAGCCCACGCTACATCAGAAGAGAACATATCTTAGGAATCGCAATAGATCGCTTCAGTATTTAGTATTTAATTTTTTAGTATGTAAGTGCATTGTTTATAAGTTAGCTTAGTTGTAAGTATGCCCCTGCTATATCGGAAGAAACATATCCTAGGAATCTCAATGGATCGCTTCAGTATTTAGTATTTAATTATTTAGTATTAAGTATGCAATTATTTAGTTTATAAGTTTGCTTAGTTGGGCAGTATGCCCCTGCATATGAGAAGAAACCATATCTTAGGAATTTCAATGGACCGCTTCAGTATTTAGTATTTAAGTATTTAGTATATAAGTACTTAGTTTATAAGTTAGCTTAGCTTAGTTGTAAGTTGGGCAAGTTGCCTCCGCTAAATCAGAAGAAGCTTATCTTAGGAAGCTCAATGATGCCTTAAGTAATTAGTTTGGCTGAATGCATCTGCCATATAAGAAGAAACCGTGCCTTAGGAATCACAATGGATCTTATAAGTATTTAGTATTAAGTATATAAGTATTTAAGTATTTAGTTTTAAGTTATTAAGTATGTAAATATTTAGTGCATAAATTAGCATAGTTATAAGTTGGGCTGTATGCCCCTGCCATGTGGAAGAAACAACATCTTAGGAATCTCAATGGATCGCTTCAGTAATTAGTATTTAAATATTTAGTATTAGTTATGTAATTATTTAGTTTATAAGTTTGCTTAGTTGGGCAGTATGTCCCTGCTATATCAGAAGGAAACAGATCTTAGGAATCGCTATAGATCGCTTCAGTATTTAGTATTTAAGTTTTTAGTGTGTAAGTACTTAGTTTATAAGTTAGCTTAGTTGTAAGTTGGGCAGTATGTCCCTGCTATATCAGAAGGAACTTATCTTAGGGATTTCAATGGATCGCTTCAGTTTTTATTATTTAAGTATTTAGTATTAATTATATAATTATTTAGTTTATAAGTTAGCACAGTTGTAAGTTGGGCAGTATGCCGCCGCTATATCAGAAGAAACCTATCTTAGAGATCTCAATGGATCGCTTCAGTATTTATTATTAATTATTTAGTATTAAGTATGTATTTAGTTTATAAGTTAGCTTAGTTGTAATTTGGACAGTATGCCCCGTCTATATTAGAAGGATCCATATCTTAGGAATCCCAATTGGATGCCTTAAGTAATTAGTAGGACAGTATGCCCCATCCATTCTATTACGGGATATTATCTTTTTATGCGTCAGGATATGACGTGATTCTCTGGAGAGCATAGGTTTCCCCAGCAACAGGTAGTTCTTAGGAGTCTGATTGTTTCTGCATTAGTAGCCTTTCAGTCAATGGGAATCTTTAGGAGTTTTATTAGTTATAATTGGTTCACTTACATTTACAAATTTCTATCATAATCTTGCGTTTTAATAATAATTATAATTCCATTTATTTTACATTTTCATATTCTATTAATATGGTGTAATTAACAGCATGATAATAATGCATGAAAAAATTAAATCATTTCACTAATTGCATGTGCACTAATCCCCTAAATGAATACTTGGAATTATAATTATTAAAAAAAATTTAGTGGTAACTATTAATGTTTTTTTTGGCTTTTTAAGGCCAACTGTGAATCAATTGTACAGACTAATAAAGTGTTGTATTAGTTTTATTTCGTATACACATTCTGCACAACACTTCGTGACAAAGAAACACTAGCTCCGATTTTACACATTACACGATTCAGTTTTTTTAATTTGTTGTTTCTAGGTTGATTTGTTTAATTTCAGGCTGAGGTTTTAGTTGTTAATTTTCTTCCAGTTGTTTCTTGAATTTCATTTTCTTTGTTTGTTTTGCAGACTTGGTTTTGTTCAACTCTGTATCTTTTTGTAAGTCCAATTACCCACAAGTCCAAAAACCCTTTTTTTTCCGAACGCCTTTCTGATTATCCCTCCCTATTTCCCTAATTGCCCGATCCTATATATAACCTAGAAATCTAGGTTTACGTCATTCTAGTCACTGGTCTATGCAGACAGATTTCTCTGTATTTCCGTCATCACTAAATGATTTATTAACCCTATTCCCTTATCCTCCAATTTTCCCCAAATCCATTTTTCCGAACTCCATTATCTAGAGTTCTATGTTACCCAATGCCTGCTTAAAAGACCAACTAGAATGCGGATGTGGGTAGAAAGGCGTTCTTTGGGGAGCGAAAACTGATCTCTACCTCCTCGAGGTGCTCCCCGGGCAACTACTCCCGGGAGTAGGCTAACAGAGACAGTACACTTTTCAAACCTATTAAATTAAAATCTTTTTTCAAATTTAATTAAACTTTATAAAAAATACGAAGATGTTCATTAAATGTAACACCTCCCGTAAGGGGGAAGTGGACTATCCACTTCTTCAGGGAATTTGGCGTCCCTGCGGGTACTCTAGGCCTAACAACACGAACAATACACGTTCACCAAAATTTACGCGACGTATTTACTGGTTTTTAAGCAAAGCGAAATGTTTATTCTCTTGAAATTACTACAAACTATAAATTATGACATTTTTAAAAGGGTTGTAGTAATAAAATTTTTATCTGGTGCAGCATCGCATAATAGGAATTATGTAAATAAGAAGCTATAAACTGTGATGCAGTGATGGGAAAACAAAACAATTTTGATAACATAAGTTTGTTTTTTAAAAAAAGCTTAGATTATTCTTGAAATCTATTACCGTTTAGTTGTTAGTTATAAGATAGTTTAAAGAAACGGTAATTCCAAGCTGTGATGAGGACACCAAACATCGTTCTGTAATTAAGATTATTAGTTTCAAATAATAGTTGTAACTCTGATGCAGTAATGTGGAAACCAATATTTTTCTAAATGTAATTTAGTTAGTTTTATAAGAGAGTTATAATCTTTAGGAGGTGATGTGAAAACTGTGTTATATAATAAGAAGTTATATGATTCGAATTTATGCCTACTTTGATGTCCGGCATGTGGTGGATAAATAGACGATGGTATCTACTTTGAATCTACAATATTTTACATATGGGAAAATAAATAATTAATTAATAAAATTCTTTGATTAACAAATTCTCATCCAAGTAAAAATAAATTAGTTCTAATGAGGCTGAGTTTTCCTTTAAATGATGACTTATGGATTGGTCAAATGGATAGGGTGAAGGACTTGAATTGTAATATTCTACAATATTTTGGATGTAATAGCAGATGACTTAGCGGACAGTGGAGAAAAGAATTTGTTCTATGCAATTTGGTGTTTGTTGAAATTGGTCGTTTGTTTTTCGCAAAATCTTATGGTTGATTTTTTTTTTTTTTTTATTAAAATGTTGATTGGATCTATTGCTGTTTATTCTCGCATTTGCTTCGAGTCCTAGTTATTGAATTGATACTCCAAAAGATGATCCGCATGGACTTTATAAAAATAATTATTTCCTTTAGTCTCTGACCCAGTTTGGGAAGCAGATTTGTGAATTCTTATCTTTACTGATCCTCTAAATTTATCCTTAGCATTTATATATTTTGTTAGTCTTCTGGCGCAGACTTTGTTAATTATTTGTGCATTTATTCATCCAGAAACTCATCAGTATTCTACCTTCGTTTTATTTTTTCTACTAATAATATCGAGTTGGAGTTTCGTAATATTGATTAAACTATTCATGCCAAAATTCTTAGTGAATCTTATAAGAGCTAGGCCGTATGTCGACCTAGGTACACTTGGACTTATCGGACTTTTAAAATATCATTTATAAAATGGAATGTTAGATTAATGCCAGTTCCAGTCATTTGTTTTTAATTTCATTTTTTCAGCCAAGAGACTGTTTTTGAGAAAGCAAGAGTGAGAGAGAGTAAATGAGAAAGATATCTTTTTTTAATCATTCAAAAGAATTGCATTAATATTCGGGTGCTTCTTATCTCCAATACCATAAAGTTGTTGACTCTCGTAATTCAATATTACTTATATTCCGAGTTATTGGAACTGTACATTCAGCTAATCTAACACTGATTGAAAGATTTACAAATCAAATGATAGCCGATAATATAGAAGTTGATGTTTGCGATGAAGCGGGATTTAGAGTATGATGAAAGTACCTTGGGAATAGTAATTCTGCCAGAAAAACATTTCATTAGTTTTCTTAAAAATTAGATCTAAGCTAAACCTCATCAAATTGAAAGTTTGGAAGACGTAAAGTGTTCAATTTGTGCCAGTAGACGATTCTTTCATTAATGGTAGGTAAATCTAGTCGTTCTTCACATCTCAGAGAAAGACAATATACGCCTGTCTTCTTTAGCTGGATAGGATCAATATAAAAAAGAAAGCACAAGTTAAATGGTTTTTACCGACATTCCTAATGTAAGGTGAAAGTGAAAATAGAGAGGGAGCAAAAAAGAAAACTGTTCAACTCTTCTTGAAAATTGGAATATATTTTACATAACAAATAAATACAATAATGGTTGTTTTCAAGTAAAATATGGCAATTAAGTCTATCAAATGTAGTTTTGTCACTAAATTTTTACATTTTAAAAATTAGAAATTAGTATCTATAGCATGTAAAATATTTGAAACCACATTAGCTGCAGGTAATAAGTAAATAGGTAATGTCTCTATTTATTTTTAAGTCTTTCCACTGTTTAGTTTACAGAGCGATAAGCGATAGGGCCTTACAAATTTTTAAACATTTAAATTGGACATTTCTGACGAATTGTTTTTCAAGAGAAAACATACTTGCTGTTAGATACGTACTTGAAATCTCCCTTCTACAAACCACAAGATTCCATCACTTTTAATCATAATATGATAATTAAAGTATTCTTTGAGGAACGTTTAGAGTAGGACCCTAAAGCATTCCAAAGTTCGATTTTAATTTTCTTCAAAGAACTGGGAAGAATTTTAATAATTGATTTTCTTATTCTAAATAGATTTTAAAATCTGAATCAATAAATTAGTGTTGAGAGATATATTACACTAATTTTCCAGTTTCCCAAAGTGAGCTACGTTCTCTTGAAAAATTGAACCCAAAGCCACATTTCTTCAGCTGAAAAAGTCGGGATCACAAAATATTTTTATTGTGCATTACCGTTTTTACTGCGTACATTTTTATTTTCAAAATTATTAGAAAAACAAACAAAAAAAATTCCTTGTGTCTGGCAGCTTGTGAATTGTAGTAAAAATTAGTAGAAAAATACTCTTAAATATTTTATAAAATTAATAATATCAAGTAGTTTTTAAGGAAATTAAGGCCTGTAATAGATACATTTTATACTTTTTAAATAACAAAAATGATAAAAATTGGGCAGCTCTTTTTAACTTTTAGACTCTAAATTAATTAAAATTCACAATACTGTTACTAAATAGAATAATTTGTATTATATATTTGTCAAATATTAAATAATATTGACAAAAAAAAAGGATTGTAAGCAAACAAGAGCTTCTGGGCACTTCTACATTCTGAATTAAAAGTTGATATTTTGGCCATGTTTTGAATGTTAAAGCTTTTTTCCAGTTTGCAGAGCACTACAGCGGTGACTTTTGGAAACTTAAATGTTTGCAATAACCTTCCACTTTTATCAATATTTAGTTGGTGCGTTATGTAGGAGCAAATTGTTCAGCATTTGTTATTATTTTTTTGTTTTTTTATTTGATTTTTGGATATCATAATAACAAAGCGTCATTATTCCAGTGGTGATTCATCAGGTGCATGTATTTCTTTGAAAGCTGCAGGAGTGAAGAATTTTGTTGATGGCAAAACTTTCCTAGAAAAGTTTTATTATTATTAAAACATTTCTATTATTATTGGATGGATACAGGGCATGCAATATAAATAAACCACTGCTTCTAAAAGATCTGTGGATTTTATCACAAACTTCTCTTTAGTGTTGAATTTTTATTTTTGCTGTTGCCAGAATTTTTTTTTTTTTTAAAATCAGTAATTTTCTTGTTACTCTCTGGTTCTATTCTATCATTCATCATGAAATTTCCAGAGGTTTTAGTGGTCAGTGGTTAACAATAAAAGGCAACAGAATCATTTTCAAAAACTCCTGATGAAAGCCTAGGAAGGAGGAATAATTAAAAAAAAAAAACTCATTTATTTTTTGAGAAACTTTATTTCATAATTATTTAGATTTTAGAGTAGATCTTACTTTTGGTGTTTGGTGATCTGTGAATGGGATGATTGCAAACTAGTGCGATCCATGTGTTGCTGCTAGCTCTCCTTGGAAAGCTATAGCAATAAGGAATAATTATATTAATGGGAAAAATTTTCTTGAAATAAGGTTTGTTTTATAATAATAATAATTTTGCTTTTTAAAATAAGTATAATATACATTTTTACGTAAAACTTATTATTCGTGAGGTGGAGGTAACAATAGATCACAGATTTATAGCGATAAGAAATTGTTTTTGTAATTAAAAATGATTTTGCAATACTATAAATTTAAGAATTGTAATTAAAATCTATCAATAATTTTGAAGGTGTGGGTGTGAGCTGTGAGTTACTGGTTAAAAAGAGCGAGAAAAATGGCATTGTAATATAAATTACTTTAGGAAAGGATTCGCAAGATTCAACTAATGCTAAAGGTGGCGAGGGTTATTCAAGAGTGAATTCAAACAGGGTATGTAGTTATAAAATATTCAAATAATTAAAATTCCTATAATCTATAAAATTTAATTGTTTAGATTCGTAAATCACAAAATTAATTGATCAGTTAATTGAAGTGCTTCGTCGCCTTCAAGATTTCATTATCAGGGTTGCACTAGTTCCTTACAAGCAAAAGTAACATTCATTGATACAAAATTGTAAGGTACGAAATTAAAGCGGATTGTGGGGTGAAACTGATCACTGATTTGGTAGCTCACTAATCCGAATAGAATGTTCAGATATTTGCAATGTCTCCGTGTTATCGAGTTGTTAAGTAACTGTTAAAATAAATTTAAATAATCTGTATAAATAAAAACTGAAATATAAATAAAATTAACTAAACTTATTAGCATTAAATAATTTATACAATTCAGTTTTAAATATTGCTATCGTAGTACTATGGGTTATTGTTGGAGGTAAAGATATCCATCATGAAGAGGATTGAATAAGAAATGAATTTTTGCAACTAACGGTACTCAATAGAGAAAGAATTAAGTATCAATTTCTGTGGTGTTTTTGAGGTCTAATCTAACGAATATCAAATAAATATTACAGGTGTTTAATCCTGAAGAGCATTACAAGAAGTTGTTCCCTAGGAAATACTTGCTTCAGTACTTCACACATAGCCAACGAAGAAAGATGAAGTGGAGGGTAATGTGTTCATGTCTATTTCAATTCAAAATATAAAGGACGTAGAAATTATGAGACCTTAGTAATTTTAAGTTCAGCTCTGCAGGTATCATTACACATCAGCGAACAGTAATCAAGGTAAGGAAATATTGTTGCAACGAACTATTTATGTAGTGAATAATGTACAGAATGTTTTAAATATATTTTATTTGGTACGTTTTTGAAATTTTTTTAGAAAGGATATTAACCTGATTATTCCACGATGTATTGTGATTGTGACACGTAAACATTTTGCTGATATGACGTATGGAGTAGAATTCTGATCCGCAGTAATTTTTAAAATGGAACTATTGTTAACATATCTGGCTCTTACAATAATCAGGGTTTTGGTTTTAGAAATATTAAACATAATGTGGATGGTTTTATAGCTTACTAGATTTGCTGTTGGAATATGTTTTCGGGTCGTTCTTAACCTCTATGTATCTGTTTTTCTCGATGAAGTCTTCCATCTTTTTGTAAATATAGTCTGAACTATATTAACATTAACTATATAATCTGAACTGAGTTGCCTATGCCCGCTTTGTTAATTGGTGATTATTGTCTTTTTTTGTGATTTAGGTTTATTGTGATTCAGTGTTCCTGATTGTTTAGTTCTATGTCTTCAGTTTAGTATGTGTATTTTTGATAATTTCAGCCGCTAAATGTCGTTCGCGAACTTTTTTTATAATGAAGTAATTTTACTGCCATTCCTGTATCGATCGTTAGATGCTCGATGTTTTTGATGTAGTTATTAGTTTTGATATGATATTAATATAAGTTCTTTTTCGATATTTTTCAAAATAATGAAGTAGTGGGGAGTAGTAATAAATGGTTGTTCATAAAAACTGAATACTTTAGTGAAATCTTGATCATTGGATTAATTTATTTAAAACCCGGTGTCAATTAATTATGAGTTCATTTGTTAATGTTTTAACGGATATTATTTTGAGATTGGTGGAGATTACAATTGTAGGGTTGGTAATTTAAATAATCTCGATCAGGAACTTTTTTATGAATCTGTTTTTTCTTGTGATCGTTTGTCAATGGATGGAAAAGTAACAGCAGAGGACAGAATCTAGTTGATATCAAGCAAGATTTGGGATTAATTCTATGTAACGGTCGCTCTTCGAGTGATACTCCTGCTCATTATACATTTTTGGGGCACAATGGCAACAGTGTGATTGATTTACTTAGGATAAATTATTTAATGCTAGAGGAATGTGTGGATTTTAAAATAAATACTAACTTTGCTAATCTTTCAGATCACTTATTGTGTGAAATTACGGTTAGAACAGAACTTTTTTGTGAAACACAGACTATAAATAAAACAATAGTTAAACCAACTGAAACATCGTTGACTTTCTTTGGTGAGGTTCTAGAGAGCTCCCCCAATATTTATTTTAATAGTAAGTCAATAAACGATTTAAGTGAAAATTTTATCTATTCTCTTCAAACTGGCGCGCATGATGTAGGTATTATTATAAATATAACTATTAATGGGAAAACAGTTAATACACTTAACAGGCGGTTCAACAAAGACTGTAAAGAGGCCAAAAGTTTGGTTAATAGGTGTTTAACGGATTACAGGAGTGGATTCTCTGAAGAATATCTGAAATTATATACCTCTGCTAAAAAATGTTATAATAGAAAATTAGTTACGGCAAAGAAACAGTATAATGAATATATCAAAACACAGTTTAGGAACACTAAGGACCAAAAACAGTTTTGGAGTCTAGTTAAAGTTGCAGGCTGAAACTTTTTCTAACCCCATTGATTTAAAAACATGGGAAATGGTTTATAAGGAATTGTATAAAGTAAACACGCCTAACTGTGCTGACATTGATTATTCTGGTGTTTATTATCCAGAATTAGATGACCTATTCTCAATGAATTAACTTCTTAAAAGTATTAATAGTTCTAAAACAAACAAATCACCTGGGTTAGAGCTGGTTCCTAATGAGTGCTTCAAGTCTCTCACACCTGCCTGGATTCATTATCTACTGAATATGTATAATGAGATATGGAGTCAAGAAGTCATACTGGAAAAGTGGGGCTTAATAAAACTAATTTTATTACATAAAAAGGGCGATCCTCATGATCCGGCCAATTACAGAGGCATTGCACTTGTAAACTGCGTCGTTAAAATTTTTACCCAAATGTTAAGAACTCATCTGACAATGTGGGCAGAAAGCAACAATGTCATTCCCGATGAACAGTTAGGCTTCCGCGCTCATAGAGGCTGTTCTGATGCAATATTTGTTCTCTAATCGGCTATCAATCTACAGCTGACAGTGAAAAACAGGAAGGTGTACGTAATTTTCGTTGATTTTCGAAAGGCCTTCGATACAGTGCCGCACGATAAGTTATGGCAAAAATTATTTAGTATTGGAGTAAGTCCGAAATACATACGTGTCATTAAAGGAATATACAAACTTGCAAATACTATCATTGAAAAGAAAAATATTCAATCTGAGTTAATAGATGTTACCAGTGGAGTTTTGCAAGGTGAAAGCCTGAGTCCTCTGCTGTTCACTTTATACATTAGTGATATTGTGGAATACTTTATAAAGTTGTAAAAAAGGAGCATGTGTCATTAATATAAACAGTAAGCAAGACCTGATAATGTTATTGTACGCAGATGATATTGCAATTTCAGCCTACTCATGGCATGATGTTTAACTGAAATTAAAGTTATAAAACGATTATTGTATTGAAAATGACTTACAAGTAAATATTACAAAAACAGATGTAATGCCGTTTACAAAAGCTGGACATTTTAAAATAAATAATAGATTTAGGTACAATGAGCGAGCAGCCGCTAAATTTAGTAAAATCTTTTAATTATTTAGGTGTGCCACTGTCTTCATTGGGAAAGTTTAGAAAAGCTTGCGATTATTTTGTAAATAAAAGCGAGGTGGTTATTCCTAGAGTAATGAGCATATTATCTCGCTATAAATCTGATGATTGGAACTCTAGAATGATTAAATTCTGGCACAAACTGTTAACATTACATAATAATCAAATTCAGAAAATCTGTTATCTAAAAGTAGTTCATGAAATCAATAATACAAATATTCCTGACAATTGGTGTTCACGTTTAAAAAATATGTTATACAGCATCGGTGCCACAGGTATTTGGAACAGTCAAGATCCAGTCCTACTGGATCAATTTAAAAATTGCATTTCAGAATAACCTTTTGTGTAAAGATGTAGATAATGTTCTGAAGTCCAGGTTTAACTTCCACTACAGGTTAGTAAGTGCTTTAGGCATCGAGGAGCATTTTCTTAATGTTAACGTGAACATTGCTATTTTAAGATTATTTGTACAGTTAAGGCTTGTTAGCAATAAATCTCCTAGTTTTTTCATAATGGGGAGGAAATTTAAATTTAAGCCAGAAAACCTCTGTTTTACCTGTTCCTTGTTTAAATCTGTCACGTTAGAACATTTCTTAATAGAGTGCCCTTACTACAGTCCCTTAAGGTATTAATTTTTAAGGTATTGGAAATAGTTTCCCTTTTGACTTTCCGCTCTAAATTAGATTTGCAGAATTTGTACCTTTTTGTAACTCAAGCTTTGGAAAAGCGGCAAAAAGCAGGTAAAATATTAGGGCTCAAGTAAAATTCTCAGTTGAGTTTATTAATGAAAACATAAAATGAAATAACAATAATTTTTAATGAAATGTATCATTTATTTTTGTTTATGTTTATATTATTATTTTTTTTACATTATATTCATTTCATGTATAACATTGAAGTTTATTTATGTTTAGCCAACTCATTGCAGAAAGTTGTAAACTTATAAGCAATAAAGTTATTTATCTAATATAACTTGATTAAACGTGAATTTTCAAACTCAAGAATATGCTAGCTTGTTTTTTGATTTGTCGTAAAATTATCTTTTAATATTTGCCTTTCGACCGTCGAGGTGAACACATCTCCCTAGCCATTACCCATGACATATTATCAAGATTGTATATGTTGAGAGAGGTGTTTTGACTAGATAAGATATTTTTGGGCCGAAGAGCGACGTTCGCCCCTCCTCACTAGTGCGACTCTGCAGTCGTACTGAGGAGACATCTTGTTCGACAGTTGTAGATACGCAGTTTAAGTGCTACCTGTTGGCAAACATATGAACTAAATTTTCTTTACATAGTAAACAAGTCCAGTAAGTGCTGCAACCTGGTGGCAAATATGTGAACAATTTTTTGTTTTTACTTTTTACTGATGCAACTTTTTTTACTTTTTCTAGTTTTTACCTCTTCCTGTTGCCATTTTTTCTAACTGCTATTGCTTTATTTTATTATTTTTTTTATTTAATGTGAACGGAATTTTTAGTTTTATACGTACCTGTAAATTACTTTATTTGCCTCTTATCATTTTTACTCTTTTTTTACTTTCTTTTTATAAAAATAAGAAGTCTATGGGAAAAGAGAAAATACATAATGACGTTTTTAATAATGTATAGATAATTCTTTATTTTGCTACCACTTATACATTTTTCTTTTCTTTCGTACTGCACAAACATTTTAAATTCAATTACATTCTTTTAGGTAATGATTAAAAAATTTACATTTAATTAATTGTAATTTAAAATTATTTACATACATTATAAAATTAAAATTTACATTACATTTTCAACTTCATCCATATATTTTTACAAATAATCGACTGAGTAATAAAAGAATTGGAAGAGTTGCAGTTGGATAGTAACTATGCATTTTTAATGTCTTTTTCACTTTCACTTAATTCGATGAACATTTTTTGCAAGAAGCACTCCAGTTTCGCCTGTTTTAACTCTGGAAAATAACATTATACAATGAGATAGACTGTTTACTGAATGATCCTATAAATAAAACTCAACTTCCTTGAAAATCAATGTTAATTTGTAGAGGTTTAAACAAAAATAGATCAATCTTTTAAAAAGAAAATGCTAGAAAGTTACACTTTGTGTTAAGATTTTACGTATCTACATACTTTTTATATCATTTGAATCACTTATTTATCATTATTTAATTTAAAAATAATTATTTCCTAGTATAAATGAAATAAATGTAATTCTATTTTTTGCATAAATTCACACCCTTCTCATAAGAAATGCATACAACTCCAACTTTAAATGTTTTTTTAGGTTTTACGAATGCTTAATAAGAACATAGTTTCATTAATTGTTTTTACAAAAGATTTTACGATTTATTAACATTTTGTATAACATGTATGCACAACATGTGTGTAACCTTCCTTTCTTAGTCTGCCACCAAGTGTAGGATGTAGTGCGTGATGGTAACTGTCAAAGTAGAAACAGTTAATAATTTTGACCGAAATTAAACTTTTTTTAAGAAAATTGAATACAGAATGGTTTAATTTGGTTGCTACGAACTTTAACTGCTCGATAAAAGATTTACGGATGGATGGATGAGAACCATCTAATAAGTATTACCACCTTGCTGCTGGATGTATAAAAGGTAATCACATCACCTTTCTGTGCTGTAAGCCGGCAAAAAATTAGAAAAGTCGATGGGTGAAAGTAACTGGAAATTAATAAATAATTAATTCGTAAGTTAATAATTTTAACTAAATTCACACCTTGTGTTAGACTGCAGAAATGATAGCTTTTTAAAGTTGAAGTAAAATCTGGTTAATCTTTACAATAGCCCGCGGAGTTGTGGCCTATTTATTTTGAGTGCATGCATTGTAGAGCAAACGTTACCATTTACGAGTGCTTTCAAATAATTCATTGTTAGTTCCCGCACACGCTAGCGGCTATTTAGTTTGAGTTTAGTTCCCGCTACAGTGCCGAGCCTTATCTTTCCTTTTTTTTAACTTCATTTGTCATGTTATTATTCACAGTTTTTATTTTCTTGAAGGCATGAATGATTGTCTGTGTGAGGAAGGCCACATGAAAGTTTTGAGATTTTGTATGGGATGTTGGTTTAATTAGTAATAGATATGTGTGTCCACAAAGAAATGAAACTGATGAAACAAAGCCGTGCGATAGATGAGTAGGGATGACTGTGCAGTCTATAATCTGTAGTCAAAAGCGTTCTATTTTTATCCAGTGCTTTCCAAAACTTTGCCAAGAATGCACAGCTTTCTTGTGGAAATGATTACCTCTATGGACCCTTCTTTACATACAGCAGCACGCCGTTATTAGGTGATTCTCATCAATTCTATTCTGGGGTCTGGGGTATTAAGAAGTCAAGGTAAGCAATCCACTTGCCACTCTGCCTATGTGGGACAGTTCTTCAGGTAATCTTATGTATTATTCATACATTATCAGTATTGCAACAAACTAAAAGTTCCTTTCTCATAAATAATCTTTCCCTTTTAATCGGAATAAGTAATGTTTTAATTTGTATAAAATTTTATTGGATAAATTGGCGAACTCTGTGGCATTTTCAATCAAATAACTGCATTCTTTAGCCAGGTTAACCTTTTCGAAATTAATCTCGCTGTATCTGATCTATTATTTAAAAATACATTTTCTTCGAAAAATTACAATTTTGTTAGAAAAAGGTAATGTTTAAACCATATAAAAATGACGTTATTTCTCCCAATAGAAAGTAATTTATTTTATTCTTGACAAGAATTCATTTATATTAATCAAAAAATATTGTAGTTCATGTTTATTCACCCAAATTAATTTTTTTTCAAAAATATTATTTTTTAATTAAACTATACTTTTTTAACTTAAATTTCATAGAAAAAGGTTCAATTTTAGTCAAGAAAGGTAGCATTAGAGTGTTTCAAAATTAAAATTTGTGTTATAAACGAGTTAACCCATTGCCAATTAACCTTGGTAGTTCTAATTTTGGTTGGAGAAAAGGATAAAATTTAATTGAAATATTCCACGTTAAACTTAAATTCGTAGGCTGCAGCATTTTCTAAAATTGACTAAGAAAACTATTATTTTGAAATGAAACCTATTTTTCTCTGAATATTAACTTCGTTGTAAGTATGTATTTAATTTGTTAGAAAGTGGTAATATCTGTTTACAAGATTTAAACTTAAATTTTTATTTTCAATCATTTAATTCATTTTTTTAATTCCTGTAAGATTAACGTTTCTCTTTAATAATGGTTGAGTGTTAATTTGTAGTATCTTTAGGTAGAACGCTTTATAATTCAAGATTAACTGTTATAAACACTTTATTTCATTGAATAATGATGCTTTTCAGATTGAAACAGCCAATACTGGGAGTACTTCCTGCAAAACTGTTCATCAAATGAAGGTAAAATGAAAAAGACGTGGAGATGACATCCTCCGAAGGGAAATATAAAATAACTTATGTATCTCCTACTAAAAAATGTATAATTTAGTTGTATAATATGTAAGTTTATGTCACAATATAGTTATTATATGAAACTTTTATTTTTGTTAAGATAATGTATAGCTTGGATGAGAATAAAGAAAACACTTGAATTAAAAAAAAAAGTCTATTTATTTGAATACCTATTTTTTTTACACAGACTTAATATTTATATTCTATTATTGTACAAATAAAACAGTAAAAATTATTAAAAAAGCAAAAAGAAGTGCTAAAAAATAATAAAAACTAAAAAAAGGAAAAAATTGGAACAAAAAACATCAAAAATAAAAAATTAGTTCAAGAAAAATTCGGCAGAGAACGCAAAATATAGAAAAAGAAAAAATTAAAAATTAGTTCTAAAAAAATGCGTAAGAGTACGCAGAACATCAAAAAAGTTAATAAAAAATTAGTTCTAAAAAATCCGTTGGGAGGGCGCCACTAAACAGGCAAGTTTGGCAGTTTGTTTACATATGTAAACAACTTTGACAGTTAGTAGTTCTAAAAATGACCACCAGGTTGCACAGCTGTAGTATATATACGTAAACATAAACAAATTTTCTTCAGTACGACTTGAGTGATGCAGGGGGGTATATCGCTCTCGCTCGTCACTCCAAAAACATCGATATTCTAGTCATCACCTCTCTCATAAAACGATATTCTAGTCGTCACCTCTCTCATAAAAGAATCATGATGGTAGTGTAATGGTTATGAAGATGTTGTCGCTTCGACGTTCGGAAAGCAACTATTCTCCCCACCCTGCCCCACCCCCGCGACGAACTTTCTTATATACCCTCTGGAGAGCCATGTTACTATAGCAACGCGTCCCATCACGATGACAACCACCAAACATTCAGCCAACTGCCGCTAGATCGCTCCCATGTCCCGTTTTACCATGCTTAAGACCCTCATGACTTCCAAACTTTTAACCATGCCAACGACTCTCATGACTTCCAAACATTTACCATGCTAACGCCTCTCATGACTTCTACACATTTAACCATGCCAACGACTCTCATGACATATATATACGACCTTGCACTCATATCTAACCATCCTTACGACTCTCATGACTTCCAAACATTTACCCATGCTAACCACTCACATGACTTCCAAACATTTACCATGCTAACGCCTCTCATGACTTCTACACATTTAACCATGCCAACGACTCTCATGACATATATATACGACCTTGCACTCATATCTAACCATCCTTACGACTCTCATGACTTCCTCAAATTTAATCATGCTGGCTACTCTCATGACTTATACAGTACTTCCTTACACTCCCATTTAACCATGCTAGCGACTCTCATGACACATATATGACCTTGCATTCACTTTTAATAATGCTAGTGACTCTCATGACTTATATATTTCTAACTCGCCCACACATTTAACCATGCTGGAGACTCTCACGACTAATATATACGACTTCGCATTCACATTACCCATGCTGGCGACTCTCATGACATATATTCCTAACTCGCGCACACATTTAACCATGCTAACGACTCCCATGACTTTTCATACTTAACCATGTTGGCGACTCTCATGATTTATTTATTATTACCTTGCACTCGCATTTAACCAAGCCGGCGACTCT
Organism: Rhodnius prolixus; assembly: GCF_049639745.1. Taxonomy (NCBI): domain Eukaryota; kingdom Metazoa; phylum Arthropoda; class Insecta; order Hemiptera; family Reduviidae; genus Rhodnius; species Rhodnius prolixus. The sequence goes on along the minus strand of NW_027411583.1, from coordinate 1,401,258 downwards.
CATGACTTATACAGCACTATCTTACACTCACATTTAACCATCATGGTAACTTTCTAGACCTTTGCTCTTTCCCACTCTGAACACCCTGTTGGACTAGTCCAAATTATCATATTGAGGATCAGCCCTTGTACAACAGCCCTGCCGGACAGTTTTAATCCCTGCAATTTTGAAATGTCAATAATAGTATTTATTTTTTTCCCCACTACAAAGTGCATATTAATAAGGGCTTAAGCCATGACAGTACATAATAAACCACTGTATTAAATAAAAAATAATAAAACATATAATCAATAATTAATGGAAGAAAGAATAAGCATGGGTCACATTTTTTGTAACCGTAATGAAATGAAAAAAATGAAGGATATTGACTTAGGAAACAATTAGGGCTTAAAAAATTGAATAAAAATGAAAGAAAAATCAAAGACTGAAAAAACTTGATTTATTTTGTGCTTAATAAAGTTGATTGCAAAATACAACATATAATCTAGTAATATGCTAATTTTTCAAGAATATTTATGAAAATGGTTTAAAAATTATTAGCTAGACTGTGTTCTAAGTTATTGAAAAATTATACAGAATTAATGTGCACGTTTTATGTCGAATCTTTCCATCAAATTAAATCTTTCTTTCGACTAATATTAAAATTATTTTTATTCAGATTCAAAGGGAAAGATTTTAATTATATGAAAAATAAAGTTTTGGTAAATGTTTTATTAATAGATCAAACTACCTGAAGAACAGTTCCACTGATGGAGTGATGGTAGATTTCCTTGTTTAGTTTATTATCAGAAATAGAATGGATGCGAATCATCTTATATTTACGGTCTTGCTGCTGGAAGTAAAGAAGAGCCCTTAAAATGATCATGTCATGTGAAAGTCGAGCTTAACGAGCTGTAAGTTGACAAAAGAACGATAATGCCCAAGGATGAAAGCACTAGATAAAAGAAAGAATACTACATTAAACCCTCAGTGGATAATTCGAATTCAATTCAAACTATAACCAAACCTTTTTTACATATAATGTACATATTTTATACATATAATTTAGCTAACTTTGTTACCAAAAGAAAGGAAACCATAGAAATAAACCGTACATCCAGTAATAATAATTATCCAAAAAATGTGAACAACTCAAAAAAAAGAAGTTAACTTCACTAAAATCCCTCTTTCTTTTGAGGAGTTCATTTGTAAAATAAGGTAGTATTATTTTTCAAATTACATCTCAAAACATGCTTATTTATATCACTAAGCATTGACATTTATTATTACCTGAATTTACAATGTATCGTTGATTTTGTCCATCGTAGTGCACTGTTGATTCTCTTACAGGTTTGCACTTTCATCCATTATCAGCGATGATTAATCAGTTTAAATATGGAATGGATTGTGAATTCAACCTCAACCATTTTTCCAATTCATAGTTGCTGACTAAGTGAAGGAGGTTACACACGTGGTTACAACATATCACATCTTGTGTGTGTGTGTGTATTATATTATTAATGAGCTATCAAACATTTTTTGAAAAATAGTGAAATAAAATTAAGGAAACCTAGTATGTATTTCAGTCTTATGTTGCATTATGTTTTTAAATTGTATTTTACATGAGGGGGCCGCCTTTGGTAAGCACAAACACTGAATACCCAAGTTCAGGTGTTCTGGGAATTATTTGATACCAAATACATTAAAATAAACATTAACATAACATTAACATTAAAAACATAAATAAACATTAACCCTTTACAGGTAATTTTTCAATAAAAAGGAGTTATTCTCTTATAATATTTGGTAGGTTATCAAATAACGATATTATTAATAATAATACTAACAAAATAAGGCGTCCCGACCAGAATCCTTTCATAGTAATTGAGCCTATTATATTATTGATTACTGGCATTCATTGATGATGATATTTACGATTCCATTGTGGGTGAATTACAATTCAGGGTACTAAGATTTAAGATTGGGATATGCAGATGAGTTGGTTTTATTGCTACCGAACAGGTATTCTCTTTAAAAAAATAAATAAATTCCCTATCTGACTACTGCGATATGTGGAACTTAGTCGACGTAAATTTAAAAAATTATAGTGTTCTGGAAAGAGAAAAGGTTAGCCAGAAGAGAAAAGTGGCATAAAAAGGAAGAAATTGAGGTTCTTTCCTATAAATAACGTACTTAGGAGTCACACTGCCATCTAAACTATCTTTAGAACAGCATTTTTAAAAGGAAGTGGAGTGCGCGAAATTTGCTTTGAATACTTTTAACAAATAACAAATAGCACAGAAAAATATCGTTTGGTTCTGAATTAAGTGTATTCAAGGCAATTCCAAGTGCAGTTTTGTACTTTTTGTCAAAAATTAACCGTCTTGACATTGAAATCATAGTCTTGGAAATGTAATTAATTTTATATATTAATTAGATAACGTGTAACATATGTCGTTTTGATTGGGAATCAAGAAATGTAATAAGAACAGATTGGACAAGGGAAGTTTAGCACACTGCAAGTGAGAAGACTTTCAAGTAAAACTCTTGCGTTTAATATAAATTGATTATTTTCATTGTATTTAGCGCTCTCTAAATTAAATTTGGTTTTTTGTTTTTATTGCTAAAAAATTTTTGCGTTTCTGAATATATCATTATCTCGATTAATATCAAGGGCAGACAAAAATGGTTTAACAGACAAACATTTTCGGGGATTATTTTGACAATCTGCCTAGACGCAGCTAAACCACTGCTGATTGAGGGGTCTTAAAAAGTTTAAAAGTATCAACTCCTCAATGCATCACAAACCATTGGACTGTTCACAGATCCAAGGGCTGCAAATGCTAAAATTTGAGGTATTTTTTTGGTACTGGCTCTGTTAGCCTGCTCATTAAGAGCAGTTTACCGGGGGGCACCACGAGGAGGTAGAGCTCAGGTTTCTGCCCCCCAAAAAATATACCATTCATGCCTAACGCGAAATTATTGAGGGGATTTTAGCATGAATGGCAGAATAAGGGATAAGTCGCGTTTGGGAATTTATAGAAAGGGAGGACAACAACAACCAAGAATACAACCAACAAACAACTGAAAAGACAAAACAACAAAAGACAACAACAAAACAACAACTGAAACAGAAATAACAAAAGAATAAAACAACACCTGAAAAGTAAAATACATACATAATACAAATATTATAAATAATATATAAATATACATAATATAAATATAAAAAGATATTTGAGATAATCATGCAGAGAAACAAAGATGCTTAGTAACATGCAGAATGGACTGACCGACTCTGCTCTACTTGGACTTGAAGTTCCGAAGAAGGATATTAATAGTGGTCATATTAACGATCAATATAATTATAATTCCAGTTACTTTAATAAAATGACTAGTGTCATTTTGTCATGCAATAATAATAATCATGCACTAATGTTGATGAAGTTGATGATGTAGCTGGTTGATTGGTACCTGAAAACCCTAACTAAAAAGCAAACTCCGAACTTTAATTTTGTATTAATTTAAATGCTAACTAATATGATGTCCACCTGAAAACCCTAACTGAAAAGCAAATTCTAAACTTTAATTTTGATATTACATTAAAAACTAACTAATATATACGTTGTCCACATCCTTCTTCTTGAAGTCCCTAACATGCCCTAATAATTGGAATTATAATTATTTATTATTTAAATCGGCAGTTGGACGTAAAGTCATCCGGAAATAATAGGCATTAATTTACTTGATTTAGATCGGAGAACATTAATTTTGATGCGAAGTTTGACCAAAATTTAGAATAAAAAGAACTTGAAAATGGAGATCTTAGTGTGCCGCTCGCTCTAGGAGAGCGACACACTAATCGCGCCAGACGCGTCATCAATATGCCACTAAGAATTCCCCAGTCTACCTTATACTGCTGTAGGTTGGGATATGTAACAATATCTTGCAGTTACATATCCATCGATGTGGCCTGCTGCGTCGTCCAGGTTGTTAGTGGAGTGGAGATGGAGGTCTGGTCAATTGACAGTCTTGTTCTGCACCACATCAGAAGGATAGGGAAGCAAAAGGATAGAGAAGGATAGAACGGAGGATAGCGTTTCTCCTTGAGCTCCACATGAGAGTGGAGAAAACGCAAACTATATCGCATGAAATGGCGGAATTTAGAAAACTTACCATTTGGAAAAAAATATTAAAAACATTTCCGAACAATCACTCCCGGAACTTTAACGCTCCCGACCTGAAAACACAAAAAAGTTAATGAAATGCTCCCCAATGGGGGAGGAAGTGGTTTGTGTTATGTCTGTATGTGTGAGTTCTACTGTTATGCAGTGTGCATGGTCTTCTGAGCTGGGGTATCCGTGGGGTCGCTACTCCCCAAGTGACAGCATGCATCTGACACCCCCTGCGGTATTCCCGGCAATATAACCTAAATTATGACGAAAAATTGCCGGAATCAACAGTTTTGGGCATTAAATAAATACTGATAAATGAAGAATAATTAATTTTTTATCAACACGGATGGCAGAAGTTGGTTCAAAACAGTATAGTGAGTGAAAGAGCTTAGAAACCTCCAAAGTGTTCTTAGCAGTAATCATTGGTAGCCCAGGTAAACTTACAGGTCAGGACATCCGGCCAGTACCAAGTCAAATACATATACGTAGTAGATATTTAGGGATCAGGTCGAACATAAAAAGGTTTAATTTTCACCTATTCAGTCTTAGTTTGAAATAAGAAGAACTACTAAAAGCACTTGGATAATAAATTACCAAGGCCATCACAAAATGAAGTACAATAGAATAAGAATATTGCATACTAACTCATTCAGCTGTAATTAAATATGCACTGAAAAAAAATTCAAAACTAAGTATCGCTGCAACAATTGCACTTTGTCTATGAACTTCCAAATATCTCTCTAATACCCAATAACCCCTAGTCATTGTACACTTCATTAGGAGACTTACAGGAAGCGACAAATCATAGAAATGTGAAACGATTATTTCAACTTGACACGCAGATAGAGAGCAATATTTAGCTAACAGGGATGTAAATCTGCCGCCTTGAATATGGGCATTATTAAAGCTTTCTTTGTATAGAACAAAATAGGAACTTTCACAATAAATGCTCCCAATTCAGAAACTATCAGGTTAAAAGTGCTATATAAACTCAAACTCCAAATCACAACACATATTATTATATCAGTACACTTCAGAAACAAAAAGCAAAAATTACGTATTGCAAATTTCTGGAGCAGCTAGTCTTGCGAGTGTGTGCGCCTGGAGGCTTTCAGTTGGAATCTGTAGAAATCTCTACAGACTGAATAAACAGGGCCCATCCAACAAAAACATTAGGAGTGATATTTTTTTCACTTATTAAAACCAAAATCGATAATCACAATCAGACTAAGCGTGTACCAATTCTCTTAAATTAAAACATAACAGCATTTTTCCTTATATGCCTTCTCACGCCGGGTCTATAACGACACGAACTTACGCGAAATACGGAACGGTAAGATCGCAGAACGGCGTAAAACGGTTTGTTGCAGGCAGCCTTTACGATCGACAAAAACACCGACGATAAACGTATTCGAAATTATTAGAAGCGTCACGACGATATCGAAACCGACAGAAACTATTCGAACGTTAGGGAACAGCCGTTTTCCCTGAAGACCAAGTTTTAGAGAGAGACCTCTTAATTTCATTTCCTTTCATATTCAATCTCAGACAAGGTTCTCAAAGACTTATCAGGAGTTATAAAACGGTAAATGGGAACATGATAAGTTAAAAAAGGACATAGTTTTTGTAAACTCATCATTTCTGTTTACGCTTCATTCTTAACCCACCTTTAAGAAAAACCTAAGGTAAATAAAAGATTTCTCAATTTAGAAACCCAGTTTACTTCATTTCTTAAATAGAGTCTGCACAGATCCAATTTCTCGTTATTGCACAGCATTGAATCAACATGATTCAACTCTCATCATATTTCTCAAAAAAGCTTATAAACCCAATTTAGTATCCCACCCGCTACCATAATAACTAAAGCACGCGAATATATACAGATCTATTTCAAGGAGTTCAATTGATTCGGTAAATTCTCGGATAGATAAAAGAAAACTTTATGTAGAAATCAATATTTGCATTGAAACTAGATTGGTTTGGGCATCAGCCCTTGATTAAGCTACTGTAACCGCATATAATTAAATTATTTAACGCTCCTTGAAAAACAAATACATCCTACAATATTCCGACAAAGGACAAATAAAAAAAAAAGAAAAATGACTATAACTTCTCATAGATTCAAGTTATCCGATTATCAGATAATTTTCGGAGAACGCTGACAGCAAAAAACAAAAGCACTGATATTTTCAATTATATTTTACCCTCACCACCAAACTGGATCACTTTGTTCTGGACTTCGGATTCATAATCTTCCTTTTAATCAACAAATACGATTCCAAATATAATTTCATTTCGCCTTAAACCGAATAAAGTTAATACATATCTTTTTTCTAAATTCCGAACAACAAAAAACTTCTATTTCTGTCTTTTAGCTAAAAATCCAATATCCATTTTTTTTTACTTCTAACAAACTTGAAGACCCTATATCGAGGTGACTCAGGCTGGCTGCAGTCCAACTACTGCAGTTACCTCAATACAGGTCTGTTGTTTTGTTAGCAGCTTTAAAAAATGCAATTGGAATTTCGAAGCGTAGACTATGAAATAAGGAAGATTGCTGTTTCGGTGTAATTTAAGAAAAATATACTTACAACCTTTTTAGGTAATACAATGGTAACACATAATACATATTAAAAATAATATATATAAAGGTCACCACAATTTCGCTTATGAAATTTAATTAACAACGCAAAAAGAAAAAAAAAATGGAATCATGTTATCGAATTAAAGGAAGAGCATTGGAATCCTCAGCCCGAGAATGTTTGTTTGATGGAGAGTGTAAAAGAGATAAGATTTCTGAAATTATCTGAGCACCTTTCTGCCGCCAGTGATCTACAAAAACAATCTAGTTGTTCGTTACAACTGGAGTGCTACAAGGAGTCATAGTCACGCTTACTTTTTTTTATCTAACATTTCTGGAATATTGTATTTTACTTCTACAAGGAACTAAACTTCCGAACTTCTTAAAATTGTTATCTTATATTTATCGGAAGTTGTTGGATTAGATTGCTAGTAATAGTTAAATTAGGTTTTATTGAAATAGATCTTAATTTACTCGCGAGCTACTTGTTACTTTTAGAAAGCGATGGATATAAAGCTCTAAAGTCGAATGATGAGTGATGGAATCAAACTTGCTCAATTGAGCTTTAAAAACAAGTTAGACCGTTAGCTGGCTCGATATCATAGAACTGGGTTTGTAAATGTGTAAATCTTTTACATACCTTGGTTCCTGCTCAACACTGTGGGGTAAGAAACGGTTAAAGTACCGTTCCATTAGTTCCCATAAGTCAATGAACCTTTATTAGATTAATAAATGAAAAATGAAATTAAAGACTTCTTCCTCCAATTTAAGATGACAAATAGAAAAAAAAAATGCTGTACCGTTTTATATTTAAAACAAAAGATTGAACTTTTAGTCTGAAAGCAATTATAAGTTTTACTTAAAGCTGAAAAAGATCACATCCTGCATTTTATGTATTGTAAGGCCTACTCAAAAATTAGAAATTTAAACACATTCATATTGAACAAGACATACATAACAGGCTATCTGATCCAGATATTAACGACGGTCCCAACTGAGTACGTTTTGTTTTTCACATATTGTGTACATAATAAGACTATGAGTACAAGGTTTGGAGATTTAGTTTTATATAAGCTTAACCATCTTGATCTCTATATAAGCATTTTGTTTTTTGTGAAAGTTCGTTTTAAGTTCTGCTCGAAGGAAACTTTGATAATGCTCAAATTCTAGCATCTACATAGCATTCCTTGTAAGCTAAAAACTGAACCTCTCCATGAGCGGGAGTATCGGAATAGTCATTTACATTTAAATAATTACTACTTATAGCAAACTGCAAGATGAAACAAACTGCAAGTTTGGGTGATAATGGGGGAAGAGCAACTTATCTGCAGTTCAAGCAGACTAATCTTCAGTGCAATCGAGTGTTGCCATAGTTAATTTTAATTTTTTTAAAAAAAGCTCTTTGAATTACAGATCGTATAGAAAAGCATAAATTTTGAAACAAATCAGATAACACATTAAAAGCACTGTTTTGAAGGCGAGGTTCCGAAACATAGAAATTAAATGATCCCAAATTATTGAAGAAAATTGAAATTAATTTTTTTTTCTCGAAAGTTTCGAAATAATGTCTTGCTTGGGTAGGATATTTCCTCATCAAATAGGTTGTTGACTTCTTCCTCTTGATACCAACAAAAATATATCTGTTTCAAACCAACTGTACCACAGTTTAGTAATAAAAATGGTACTATTCAAGAATCATTATACAACACTTTTTGATTATTCAAATGATAAAAAATTAATAAACTTTTTTGTGTAAAGTGATTCTATCCCAGAATGTAGTTGTGAGACATGATACATTGTGTGATTGTTGATATCTGATATGGTGTCAGTGTAAGAGTGTTGTTTGTGTTATTAACATCAAAAGCTGGTGGATTGGCACCTGAAAACCCTAACTAAAAAGCTAACTCTGAACTTTAATTTTGATATTACTTTAAAATTTAACTAACATGATGTCCACCTGAAAACCCTAACTGAAAAGCAAATTTTAAACTATAATTTAGATATTACTTTAAAAATCTAACTAATATGTTGTCCACATCCAAAGTAGTTGGTTTGGTGAACCTGAAAACCCTAACTAAAAAGCAAACTCCGAACTTTAATTTTGTATTAATTTAAATAGTAACTAATATGATGGTCCACCTGAAAACCTTAACTAAAAAGCAAATTCTAAACTTTAATTTTTATATTACTTTAAAAATTTAACTAATACGTTGTCTATTTCCAAAGTATCTGGTTTGGTGTACCTGAAAACCCTAACTAAAAAGCAAACTCTTAACTTTAATTTTGATAATATTTTAAAATCTAACTAATATGTTGTCCACCTGAAAACCCTAACTAAAAAGCAAACTCTAAACTTTAATTTTGACATTAATTTAAAATCTAACTAATATTTTTAAATATGTCCTTGTGTAAAACCTGGTAAAAAAATCATGCAGAGAAAGCGAAGATGCTTAGTAACATGCAGAATGGACTGACCGACTCTGCTCTACTTGGACTTGAAGTTCCGAAGAAGGATATTAATAGTGGTCATATTAACGATCAATATAATTATAATTCCAGTTACTTTAATAAAATGACTAGTGTCATTTTGTCATGCACTAATAATATCATGCACTAATGTTGATGAAGTTGATGATGTAGCTGGTTGATTGGTACCTGAAAACCCTAACTAAAATGCAAACTCCAAACTTTAATTTTGTATTTATTTAAAGTCTAACTAATATGATGTCCACCTGAAAACCCTAACTGAAAAGCAAATTCTAAACATTAATTTTGATATTACTTTAAAAATCTAACTAATATGTTGTCCACATCCAAAGTAGCTGGTTTGGTGAACCTGAAAACCCTAACTAAAAAGCAAACTCCGAACTTTAATTTTGTATTTATTTAAATGCTAACTAATATGATGTCCACCTGAAAACCCTAGCTGAAAAGCAAATTCTAAACTTTAATTTTGATATTACATTAAAAACTAACTAATATATACGTTGTCCACATCCTTCCTCTTGAAGTCCCTAACATGCCCTAATAATTGGAATTATAATTATTTATTATTTAAATCGGTAGTTGGACGTAAAGTCAGCCGGAAATAATAGGCATTACTTAACTTTATTTAGATCGGAGACGAGAGATCGGAGAATATTAATTTGGAAGCAAAGTTTGACCAAAATTTAGAGTAAAAAGAACTTGAAAATGGAGATTTTAGTATGCCGCTCGCTCTAGGAGAGCGACACACTAATCGCGCCCGACGCGTCATCAATATGCCACTAAGAATTCCCCAGTCTACCTTATACTGCTGTAGGTTGGGACATGTAACAATATCTTGCAGTTACATATCCATCAATGTGGCCTGCTGCGACGTCCAGGTTGTTAGGTGGAGTGGAGTGGGGATGGAGGTCTGGTCAGTTGTCAGTAGAGGAGAAGCCTTGGTCTCTTGACCATGGTCAAAATGACGTATAACGCAACAAACACTTTGTAACGCATGATTGTAACGGAATTTGGAAAATACCGAAGCAATTTTATTTTTTTTGTATATTTAAAACGCACTGGCTGTTCGTCTTAATAAAGAGTTGAAACAATCGCAAGCAATCACTCCCGGGGATTTTAACACTCCCGATCTCGGTGTCTGTAACAATAAGAAAACACAAATATTAGTAAAAATTAGTTTGAAGGATTGAGGATACTTGACAATTATACATATATTAAGTTATATTATTCTCTTACTAGCGAAACAAAAATAGCCTACTTTATTGCTAACAATTCATTCAAAATTCACATTAATATCTACCTTAAATTTAGTAAATAACTAATATGCTAATACAATATTAAAGATCTCATTAATTATTTAAATAATTTAAAAAGAAAAAAGAATCACAAGAATCTATAAACTACTCAGTTATATTCACATAATCTACTTCCAATCTGTATTCAAATAAAATAAATTTTAGGACCATCTTTAATAAATTCGAAAGAATAAAATTATTGAAAACACAGTTTTAAAATGGCTTAATCTGTACTAATTGTTTTATTAAAAAAAAAAGTACTAAAATAGCAGTTTAAAAAATTAAAAGTTAAAAAAATAAAAAATTACGTGTCTAAGAATTCATTCATGCCTGAAATTTGTGCCAATTTCAGTTATAAATTTGGGTCAACTTAAGTTAAATTTGGTTCGATTAAAGTTACATTAGATTTTTTATCATAAATTGTAATACATAAATAAGTGAGCTAAAACTTATTTCATAGATTTGAAAAAAAATACCTTCGTTTCCATCAAATTTTTATTATAAAAACTAATTTATCCTAAAATATTAATAAAAACAATAAAATAGAAGCTAAAAGATTGATTATTAACAATAAAACACTAATTAATTCAAGGAAATAAAAATTCATGCCTGTTGGAACAAGTCGCTTAAGCAGGTAGCTCTTTTTTTCTATTTTAAATCAATAAAATTGTTTAAAACGATTTTTTTTATATAATTTTCTTGCTTTTTTATTATTATATCAATAATAATAAAAATTTGATGGAATATTTTCAATTTCAATTAAGAAAAGGACTATACTTTGCAACTACGATGTTGCCTGGCTGAGATCACCAGTGAAACTGGCAAAATGGCCGTTATAGATATAGAACATATGTTCTGCTTTACAAATATTATTAAAAATTATTTAATCAACTTATATTGAATTTAATGAAATTATGGCTAAATAAAAAAGTTTTCTACACCTAAAATATTTTTTAATTCATTTATTAATTTATTAGGGACTACTTATGACGTCACTGCAGATGGTGACCATATGGTACTTTTGATAATAAATCACTAATTATCTTTTTTTTTGTCATATTTTACTTTAATTAGACTAGTTTTAGTCTAATTAATTTTTGGAATTGAGTTTGTAAAAGTAATTTAAGTTTTAAATACGAAAGTAGAAAGCTATTACGTACTTCATTTTGGCGATTATTGAAAATTGGCTCGATAGATTTCCTTTAAAATTGAAATTTAGGTTGTTTAATGAACTATCTTTAATATTTAATCGGTGATTGAACCGTCACATGAGTAAATGAGACTAGATCTGAATTTTAAGTAGTTAAGAGTGAAGGTCCAAAGTGGGACTTGCACTCCAAAAGCTCTTTGAAATCATATCTCAGAAAATAGTTTAAAAATAATAGAATATGATATGTTCAGTAATCGTACAAAGTTTTGAACAATTTGGTGCAGTCCTTTTCGAGAAACCATAACACAAATAGGACAACGTTCGTATCCATCAAACAAAAGAGATCAGGGTTGAATTTTTAGTAGGTATTTAATTATACATCGTTAAAACGTACGTAAGATTGCAAATTTACACAATGAAGACAAAAAATTAAAAAAAAAATGCCAAGAAAATCTTTTAAACAGTTGTATGTGGCAGAAGAGTGTTAACCCTGGAGTTGGACTTCCACTCCAAAAACCTGTTTGAAATCATATCTCAGAAAATAGTTATCAATAAAAATTATAGAATGTGATATGTTCAGTAATTGTACAAAGTCTAACGTAAATTGCTGTAGTCGTTTTCTTTGAAACCATAAAACAAACCAGATAACTTCGGTATCCATGAACCAAAAGAGATCAGGGTTGAAATTTTAGTAGGTATTTAATGGTGGATCGTTAAAACGTACATTAGATAGCAAATTTATGCAATTAAGTTAGAATTATGTTAAAAAAATAGAAATCTTCAATCAAACAGTTCACCTTCAAAAAATCAATGTCTGGTACGATCATTCAGTTCAATTAATTTCTTTTGCTGTATCAATAGATTCTGTTCATCTAAATCAAACTTTTAGTGTGAATTTAAAGGATATGTATTAATGAAACAAACACTATATCATTTTCAAGATAGTTTTTATTTAAAAAAAGATGATCAGTTCTTCCAGAAACATATCGTAAATCAATTACTGTAAGTTTCTTTAATCAATTTCCTTTTAGGTTGCATAATAACTCTAAAAACGAATTTGAGTACCTGTTTTATCATATAATATAAGGCTGAAACCTACAAAACAATTGGTAAAAACTGGTTTAGTCTAAAACATAACATAGGACAAGGTTTACTTCGGTTTTCACGATATACCTTACAGAAATGATATTTTTATAGATTCTGTTCACAACCAAAACTTCCAGAAATAAAGTATTTAATAAAATTTGTAAGCCTTAAGAAAATCTGGCAACCTAAAATCACCTGTTTATGTTTATGATTGACTCAATATTTATATACATATATTATATTAATAAACCAGCCTTGTTACATTCGAATGCCTACATTTATAATTATTTTAAACGCCAATTTATGTTTAGTAAAAGTTCGAAGTTTTAAGATGGATTATTATTGTAAATGCAATGCAGAAAAAAAAAAACTTTCGAATGGAATATCCCAACAGATTTTAAACTTGTAAAGGAGTTTTAATTATTTGGATCTATGGAAAATCTGTCTAAATTAATTTCAAGAAAGAAATAACTCATTTATCGTTTACAGAATACTTTCAAATTTTAAAAAGTTTTTACACTTGCCGACTCAAAAACATTTTATTCCAAAATGATCACATTCAAATACATAAAATAAATTACAGTTTCTTTATGTTTTATACGTAAAATTCCAGTAATAACAGTACCTTAGTTTATTACATGCTGCTAAATGACTCTTTGTAAAATAAAAACGCTCTTAGTACATCTAAATATAAGGACTAAACAGTGAGCTAGACAACCATTATAAACTTTTCTCAGTGAGGCTATCCAGTTTTCCATCAAATTATCTTTGGAAAATAACAGTAATAAATACTCAAGTGATGCACATGTACAGGGTTTTATCAATCCTATCCTGATGAAGGACATTATCACTTAATGAAAACCAACATAAATTACAGAAACTAACACTTGAATTAAACAATATGCATGTATTAATATCCTAAATTGTAATACTTTATTATTATATACAAAGAATTAATATACAAGTTAAGACCTTTTAATTGAAATGAGTGGACTATATAAAGGTTATAAACAGTGTTTTATTTAATAATCTTACAAGTATAACCATAACTATACATTTGTTGTGGTAGAAGTTGAATTTTTGATGTATGAATAATTTTATTTTATTTTTTCAATTGTGTTATAGTTTACGTACAAATGTGATTAATCGTTAATTAAAACAAGCTTTATTCATTTTATGAATGGTGTGCCCCACGAACAAGTTATGAAACTCTCTGCATTTCTTTATATAATCGTAGAATCGTTAAGCTAAAAAGTGTTTCTTTTGCTCTCCTTTCTTGCGTAGGGAAACAAATCTGGTGAGATTCACGCACAAGGCTTTTCTTACTGCGTTTATTATAGTTTCTGTTCTCTCTTTTTGTTAATTTTTCTATAAACAATCTCCAACGTAACTATCAAGAAATAGTACCCAAAATGTTGTGTTCTTTCTTAAAAATTGACTGCATTAATCATAAAATTTCAATTGTTCAATGCTCTAATTGCTCACTGCTATATTTTGTTATATTTATGAGGTGTAAGTCCTAGTTACGAACAGCAGTTTGTTGTGTATTTTGTTCAATTTCCACCAACTATCTATATGTGTTGTATAAAGCTAGTTAGTTATATTAGTTAGTTTATTCATCCAGCATATCTCTAAAACTGGTGACTCTACCTTAATGCAGTCTCTCTAGAGTAGGATTTTGAACTTCTAAACCTAGCTCACTGCTGGTTTAAAAACCAATTGGCTATGGAACAAGTACTTTTCAAGTTTCCTTTACTTCATCCATACTTTTAAGTTACTAACTTTCGTCACCTTGAAGTTTTCATTATTTTTAGTGTTGCCTTATATTTCTAATGAGCAAAACGAAATGTTACGTTTTACAAATAAACAATTAATACAAATTAGCTGGTAAGCAAAAAGAAAGGAGACAGAGTAGTGAAATTAATCACTGAATTACAAACTTTCAAAAGAAATATTAATATTACAACCAACCTCTTTTTTCCTTGGCGATCTGAAGACAGTTACAAAAATCTTAGTCGTCACCTTTATAATTAATTGTAGAAGACTCTTTTTGTGACTGATTATTATCTAAGAGGAAGATTATTCCCATTTTAAGTTATAATTTTTTTATTTGTTTTAGTGTCAGTCTTTCCCACCTAGGAGTCTAGGTTATCTTCAAGGCTTATACTCATTACAATCGGTTACAAAATCAGCCTTAGTAGGAAAAATTTTTAAAAACAATCAATTATTTAGCTTTTAGTTTCTGATCTCATTCATCAGGATGTTTTGGGTGAATTTCTGCTTTCTGTAATTAACACCAGAAGATAATAGAATCACCTTCAGAAGCTCCTGATAAAGGGTACCAATGAATCCAAAAACAACTATAATTTAAAAAAAAAACAAATATCTGCTTATTCCTTGTGAATAATTATTTTCTTAATTGTTTTGATTTCAGAGAAATTCGTCTTTTTGGTGTTTCTCTATTGGTCTGCAGATCTGATGAGGCCTCAAGTTAAGATATTTAAAAAATGGGAGGATTCTCCTACCAGACCTCGAAGAATCGTGCCGTATTTTTTGCCTCTTTGCAGTTTGTTTGGGGGATGACATCGTGTCCTTATGTGATAATATAGTCTTCTAATTGTTTCAATAAACAATTTTTTGAGAGAGGGAGAGAGAAAGAAATGGACCATTGTACAACTATAGGAAGTTAGGATTATACTCACAGAATCCAGTGTGCCCTAATTCAAACTCATTCTCTAACGAAAGACATAACAAAACAAAAAGTAAAAACAGGTGGAAAAGGTGAAAGGCTGCTGTTTCTGTGTTTGACCAGGAGATGATAGAATGCTTTAGAGGTGTTACTTGGAAAAGAGTTACCCTCGAACGATCTGAGTGGAGAAGAATGTGCCAAGTATATGCAGAGCCATCGTTACCGCAAGAATAATGGCCTAAATTTGATAGATCTTAATTAATAATTGTAATAGTGTCCCAGAAAGATGACCAAAATGGTAAAAGTGTGCATGCCAGTGAAATTACTGGATTTATGTTTATTTAATTTTATTGACTTTATTTATAATTAAATAATTAGTTTGTAAAAAGAAAGAAAAAAATACTTTTAATTTTGTTTTGTTGTAAATTTTTGGAATTAATAATATAAGGAAAAAATGAAGAAATGTGTTGAATATGTATATTAAAAACAAAAAGTTAATTAAAAAGGAATGCTGCTGTATTTATTAGTTAATATTAACACCAATGCAGGATTGTAAATGGGTGGAGGATCTATTATGAAAAACAGAAAATTGTTATAAAGGCTGAAATGTAATGTACTTTGGAAATTCATTTATTTATTTATTGTACATACTTATAATAAAGATTATTTATTTCCTATTATTATTTATTTATCTATCTACCTATCTTATCTAAAACATAGAAATATAAACCATTACAAAAAGCAGGAATTGTCAACTAATTTTACTGGAATGCTGCGTTTCAAACCAAATTATACATGTTGGGTAGGAACTATATTCAGAAACAAGAATAAAAACCATTGGAAAAAATAGATATTTTCTTTCAATTTCACAGGAAGGCTGCTGTTTCTGTATTTGATAGTTAATATTAAAATAATTGCTACATTGTAGATGCTGGGTCGATCATCTTAGAAAACCAGAAGTATAAACATTTCATTATTTCACTGGAATATCTCAGCTTCACCATTTAATATTTACTCTTCAATCTAATATTATAAGAAACTGGAAGTAAAAACTTAGAGAAAGTGGATCGTTTCTAGTAACGCCAATGCTAGATTGTACATGGTAGAGGATCTATTTTGGAAAACAGAAAAATAAACCACACAAAAAGAGGAACTTTCTCCTACTTACACAGGAAAGCTGTTGTTTCTCTATTAGATAGTTATTAATAAGGCAAAAGCTAATTTGTGCATTTTGGGCCGTACTATTTTAAAAACAAGAAGAAAATAGCATTGAAAAACGTGGCATATTTCTTCTAATTTGACTGGAATACTGCTGATTCTGTATTAAATATTTAATATTAACGACAATACTAGATTGTACATGGGTTGAGGATCAACTTAGAAAAATAGAAATGTAAACTTTTCTCGAAATTTCGCAGCAAAGCTACTGATTTTTTATTTGTTGGATAATATTAAAATCCAATGCTAGATTTTATACCTACTGGGCCGATCTTTTCTAAAAATAAGAAATGAAAATGTGGATATTTTGTCCTAATTTCAGTGGAAGGCGGCTGTTTTTATATTTTTCAGTTAATAATAAGGCCAAAGCTAGATTTTGCATTCTGAATTGATCTATTCTGAAACTCAGATGTAAAAAAAATAGGAAAATGCAGAAATCATCAAATTACTTAGTCGGAATGCTGCGGTTTCTGCAAGGTCAAGCTAGCTTGAACAAGTTGGATAGATCTATTTCCAGAAACGAGATAGAAAATCCATTGGAAAAGTAGATATTCTCTTCCTAATTACTGTGGAAGGTTGTTGTTTCTGTATTTGATAATTAATATCAAGGCTAATGCTGAATTGTACATATTGGTTCGTATCTTTTAGAAAACAAGAAGAAAAAACTAATGGAAAAAGTGGTCCATTTCTTCTAATTTGGCTGGAATGCTGCTCATTCATTATTTATTACTTAATGTTAACAGCAATGCATGGGTGGTCGAACCATTTTAAACAAAAAAAAAAAACAGTAAGTGGAACTTTTCTACTAATTTCTACGGAAGCCTGCTATTTCTGCATTTGAAAGCTAATATTAAGGCCAATGATAGGTCCATCTACTTTAAACAAGAAGTAAATACCTTTGGAAAATGTGGAAGTAAGTCTCTCAATTTGTCAGGAATCCTGCCATTTTCGTACTTGGTAGTTAATATTAAAGGAATATAAACGCATCATTGTGCATCTTGGGTGGATCTATTTTGAAAAACAATAAGTAAAAACAGGGGAGGGATTAGCTATGTGGTTAGCGTACTCGATTCCCACGCGGAGGTCCCGGGTTCAAATCCAGCTGTTGATGCGCCAAAAAAAAAAAAAAAAAAAAAAAACAATAGGAAAATGAAGAACTTCAACCATAAACGTCTAGAAAACTGCTTATACTGCCTTTGTCAGTAATTAATAATAATAATCAGTTCATAAGGCCAATACTAGATTATACATGGTGGGTTGATCCCCTTTGAAAAACAAGAAGTAAAGACCTTTGGAAAATGTGGAAGTAGTCGCTTTATTTATCAGGAATGCTGCTGTATTCGTATTAAGTAGTTAATATTAAGGCAAATGCTTAATTGTGCGTCTTGGGTAGATCTATTTTCAAAAACCGTAAGAAAAAGAATTGGAAAATCGAGAACTTTACTCCCAATTTCAATGGAAAACTGCTGATTCCGCCATTGACAATTAATAATAAGGCCAATCCTACATTGTAGAATGTGAATCGATCAATTTAGGAAAACCACGAGTAAAAACTATTGAAAAAAGTAGAACTTTACTCCTAATTTCTCTAGAAAACTGCTGATTCTGTATTTGATAGTAAATAACAAGGCCAATCCTACATTGTAGAATGTGAATCGATCAATTTAGGAAAACCACAAGTAAAAACTATTGAAAAAAGTAGAACTTTACTCCTAATTTCTCTAGAAAACTGCTGATTTTGTATTTGATAGTAAATAACAAGGCCAATCCTACATTGTAGAATGTGAATCGATCAATTTAGGAAAACCACAAGTAAAAACTATTGAAAAAAGTAGAACTTTACTCCTAATTTCTCTAGAAAACTGCTGATTCTGTATTTAATAGTTAATAACAAGCTCAATGCTACATTGTACAATGTAGGTCGATCTATTTTGAAAAACCATAAGTAAAAACTATTGAAAAAAGTAGAACTTTACTCCTAATTTCTCTAGAAAACTGCTGATTCTGTATTTGATAGTAAATAACAAGGCCAATGCTACATTGTAGAATGTAGGTCGATCTATTTTCAAAAACCATAAGTAAAAACTATTGAAAAAAGTAGAACTTTACTCCTAATTTCTCTAGAAAACTGCTGATTCTGTATTTGATAGTAAATAACAAGGCCAATGCTACATTGTAGAATGTGAATCGATCAATTTAGGAAAACCACAAGTAAAAACTATTGAAAAAAGTAGAACTTTACTCCTAATTTCTCTAGAAAACTGCTGATTCTGTATTTGATAGTAAATAACAAGGCCAATGCTACATTGTAGAATGTAGGTCGATCTATTTTGAAAAACCATAAGTAAAAACTATTGAAAAAAGTAGAACTTTACTCCTAATTTCTCTAGAAAACTGCTGATTCTGTATTTGATAGTAAATAACAAGGCCAATGCTACATTGTAGAATGTGAATCGATCAATTTAGGAAAACCACAAGTAAAAACTATTGAAAAAAGTAGAACTTTACTCCTAATTTCTCTAGAAAACTGCTGATTCTGTATTTGATAGTAAATAACAAGGCCAATGCTACATTGTAGAATGTGAATCGATCAATTTAGGAAAACCACAAGTAAAAACTATTGAAAAAAGTAGAACTTTACTCCTAATTTCTCTAGAAAACTGCTGATTCTGTATTTGATAGTAAATAACAAGGCCAATGCTACATTGTAGAATGTAGGTCGATCTATTTTGAAAAACCATAAGTAAAAACTATTGAAAAAAGTAGAACTTTACTCCTAATTTCTCTAGAAAACTGCTGATTCTGTATTTGATAGTAAATAACAAGGCCAATGCTACATTGTAGAATGTAGGTCGATCTATTTTGAAAAACCATAAGTAAAAACTATTGAAAAAAGTAGAACTTTACTCCTAATTTCTCTAGAAAACTGCTGATTCTGTATTTGATAGTTAATAACAAGGCCAATGCTACATTGTAGAATGTGAATCGATCAATTTAGGAAAACCACAAGTAAAAACTATTGAAAAAAGTAGAACTTTACTGCTAATTTCTCTAGAAAACTGCTGATTCTGTATTTGATAGTAAATAACAAGCTCAATGCTACATTGTACAATGTAGGTCGATCTATTTTGAAAAACCATAAGTAAAAACTATTGAAAAAAGTAGAACTTTACTCCTAATTTCACTAGAAAACTGCTGATTCTGTATTTGATAGTAAATAACAAGGCCAATGCTACATTGTAGAATGTAGGTCGATCTATTTTGAAAAACCATAAGTAAAAACTATTGAATAAAGTAGAACTTTACTCCTAATTTCTCTAGAAAACTGCTGATTCTGTATTTGATAGTAAATAACAAGGCCAATGCTACATTGTAGAATGTGAATCGATCAATTTAGGAAAACCACAAGTAAAAACTATTGAAAAAAGTAGAACATTACTCCTAATTTCTCAGGAAAATTGCTGATTCTGTATTTAATAGTTAATAACAAGCTCAATGCTACATTGTACAATGTAGGTCGATCTATTTTGAAAAACCATAAGTAAAAACTATTGAAAAAAGTAGAACTTTACTCCTAATTTCTCTAGAAAACTGCTGATTCTGTATTTGATAGTAAATAACAAGGCCAATGCTACATTGTAGAATGTAGGTCGATCTATTTTGAAAAACTATTGAAAAAAGTAGAACTTTACTCCTAATTTCTCTAGAAAACTGCTGATTTTGTATTTGATAGTAAATAACAAGGCCAATGCTACATTGTAGAATGTAGGTCGATCTATTTTGAAAAACCATAAGTAAAAACTATTGAAAAAAGTAGAACTTTACTCCTAATTTCTCTAGAAAACTGCTGATTCTGTATTTGATAGTAAATAACAAGGCCAATGCTACATTGTAGAATGTGAATCGATCAATTTAGGAAAACCACAAGTAAAAACTATTGAAAAAAGTAGAACATTACTCCTAATTTCTCAGGAAAATTGCTGATTCTGTATTTAATAGTTAATAACAAGCTCAATGCTACATTGTACAATGTAGGTCGATCTATTTTGAAAAACCATAAGTAAAAACTATTGAAAAAAGTAGAACTTTACTCCTAATTTCTCTAGAAAACTGCTGATTCTGTATTTGATAGTAAATAACAAGGCCAATGCTACATTGTAGAATGTAGGTCGATCTATTTTAAAAAACCATAAGTAAAAACTATTGAAAAAAGTAGAACTTTACTCCCAATTTCTCTAGAAAACTGCTGATTCTGTATTTGATAGTAAATAACAAGGCCAATGCTACATTGTAGAATGTAGGTCGATCTATTTTGAAAAACCATAAGTAAAAACTATTGAAAAAAGTAGAACGTTACTCCTAATTTCTCTAGAAAACTGCTGATTCTGTATTTGATAGTAAATAACAAGGCCAATGCTACATTGTAGAATGTAGGTCGATCTATTTTGAAAAACCATAAGTAAAAACTATTGAAAAAAGTAGAACTTTACTCCTAATTTCTCTAGAAAACTGCTGATTCTGTATTTGATAGTAAATAACAAGGCCAATGCTACATTGTAGAATGTGAATCGATCAATTTAGGAAAACCACAAGTAAAAACTATTGAAAAAAGTAGAACATTACTCCTAATTTCTCAGGAAAATTGCTGATTCTGTATTTAATAGTTAATAACAAGCTCAATGCTACATTGTACAATGTAGGTCGATCTATTTTGAAAAAACATAAGTAAAAACTATTGAAAAAAGTAGAACTTTACTCCTAATTTCTCTAGAAAACTGCTGATTCTGTATTTGATAGTAAATAACAAGGCCAATGCTACATTGTAGAATGTAGGTCGATCTATTTTGAAAAACCATAAGTAAAAACTATTGAAAAAAGTAGAACTTTACTCCTAATTTCTCTAGAAAACTGCTGATTCTGTATTTGATAGTAAATAACAAGGCCAATGCTACATTGTAGAATGTGAATCGATCAATTTAGGAAAACCACAAGTAAAAACTATTGAAAAAAGTAGAACATTACTCCTAATTTCTCAGGAAAATGGCTGATTCTGTATTTAATAGTTAATAACAAGCTCAATGCTACATTGTACAATGTAGGTCGATCTATTTTGAAAAACCATAAGTAAAAACTATTGAAAAAAGTAGAACTTTACTCCTAATTTCTCTAGAAAACTGCTGATTCTGTATTTAATAGTTAATAACAAGCTCAATGCTACATTGTACAATGTAGGTCGATCTATTTTGAAAAACCATAAGTAAAAACTATTGAAAAAAGTAGAACTTTACTCCTAATTTCTCTAGAAAACTGCTGATTCTGTATTTGATAGTAAATAACAAGGCCAATGCTACATTGTAGAATGTAGGTCGATCTATTTTGAAAAACCATAAGTAAAAACTATTGAAAAAAGTAGAACTTTACTCCTAATTTCTCTAGAAAACTGCTGATTCTGTATTTGATAGTAAATAACAAGGCCAATGCTACATTGCAGAATGTAGGTCGATCTATTTTGAAAAACCATAAGTAAAAACTATTGAAAAAAGTAGAACTTTACTCCTAATTTCTCTAGAAAACTGCTGATTCTGTATTTGATAGTAAATAACAAGGCCAATGCTACATTGTAGAATGTGAATCGATCAATTTAGGAAAACCACAAGTAAAAACTATTGAAAAAAGTAGAACATTACTCCTAATTTCTCAGGAAAATTGCTGATTCTGTATTTAATAGTTAATAACAAGCTCAATGCTACATTGTACAATGTAGGTCGATCTATTTTGAAAAACCATAAGTAAAAACTATTGAAAAAAGTAGAACTTTACTCCTAATTTCTCTAGAAAACTGCTGATTCTGTATTTGATAGTAAATAACAAGGCCAATGCTACATTGTAGAATGTAGGTCGATCTATTTTCAAAAACCATAAGTAAAAACTATTGAAAAAAGTAGAACTTTACTCCTAATTTCTCTAGAAAACTGCTGATTCTGTATTTGATAGTAAATAACAAGGCCAATGCTACATTGTAGAATGTAGGTCGATCTATTTTGAAAAACCATAAGTAAAAACTATTGAAAAAAGTAGAACTTTACTCCTAATTTCTCTAGAAAACTGCTGATTCTGTATTTGATAGTAAATAACAAGGCCAATGCTACATTGTAGAATGTGAATCGATCAATTTAGGAAAACCACAAGTAAAAACTATTGAAAAAAGTAGAACTTTACTCCTAATTTCTCTAGAAAACTGCTGATTCTGTATTTGATAGTAAATAACAAGGCCAATGCTACATTGTAGAATGTGAATCGATCAATTTAGGAAAACCACAAGTAAAAACTATTGAAAAAAAAAGAACATTACTCCTACTTTTTCAGGAAAATTGCTGATTCTGT
This sequence comes from Rhodnius prolixus, assembly GCF_049639745.1. NCBI lineage: Eukaryota > Metazoa > Arthropoda > Insecta > Hemiptera > Reduviidae > Rhodnius > Rhodnius prolixus. Next base: position 1,378,214 of record NW_027411583.1, on the reverse strand, counting down.
ATTTAATAGTTAATAACAAGCTCAATGCTACATTGTACAATGTAGGTCGATCTATTTTGAAAAACCATAAGTAAAAACTCTTTAAAAAAGTAGAACTTTACTCCTAATTTCTCTAGAAAACTACTGATTCTGTATTTGATAGTAAATAACAAGGCCAATGCTACATTGTAGAATGTAGGTCGATCTATTTTGAAAAACTATAAGTAAAAACTATTGAAAAAAGTAGAACTTTACTCCTAATTTCTCTAGAAAACTGCTGATTCTGTATTTGATAGTAAATAACAAGGCCAATGCTACATTGTAGAATGTAGGTCGATCTATTTTGAAAAACCATAAGTAAAAACTATTGAAAAAAGTAGAACTTTACTCCTAATTTCTCTAGAAAACTGCTGATTCTGTATTTGATAGTAAATAACAAGGCCAATGCTACATTGTAGAATGTAGGTCGATCTATTTTGAAAAACCATAAGTAAAAACTATTGAAAAAAGTAGAACTTTACTCCTAATTTCTCTAGAAAACTGCTGATTCTGTATTTGATAGTAAATAACAAGGCCAATGCTACATTGTAGAATGTAGGTCGATCTATTTTGAAAAACCATAAGTAAAAACTATTGAATAAAGTAGAACTTTACTCCTAATTTCTCTAGAAAACTGCTGATTCTGTATTTGATAGTAAATAACAAGGCCAATGCTACATTGTAGAATGTGAATCGATCAATTTAGGAAAACCACAAGTAAAAACTATTGAAAAAAGTAGAACATTACTCCTAATTTCTCAGGAAAATTGCTGATTCTGTATTTAATAGTTAATAACAAGCTCAATGCTACATTGTACAATGTAGGTCGATCTATTTTGAAAAACCATAAGTAAAAACTATTGAAAAAAGTAGAACTTTACTCCTAATTTCTCTAGAAAACTGCTGATTCTGTATTTGATAGTAAATAACAAGGCCAATGCTACATTGTAGAATGTAGGTCGATCTATTTTGAAAAAGCATAAGTAAAAACTATTGAAAAAAGTAGAACTTTACTCCTAATTTCTCTAGAAAACTGCTGATTCTGTATTTGATAGTAAATAACAAGGCCAATGCTACATTGTAGAATGTAGGTCGATCTATTTTGAAAAAACATAAGTAAAAACTATTGAAAAAAGTAGAACTTTACTCCTAATTTCTCTAGAAAACTGCTGATTCTGTATTTGATAGTAAATAACAAGGCCAATGCTACATTGTAGAATGTGAATCGATCAATTTAGGAAAACCACAAGTAAAAACTATTGAAAAAAGTAGAACATTACTCCTAATTTCTCAGGAAAATTGCTGATTCTGTATTTAATAGTTAATAACAAGCTCAATGCTACATTGTACAATGTAGGTCGATCTATTTTGAAAAACCATAAGTAAAAACTATTGAAAAAAGTAGAACTTTACTCCTAATTTCTCTAGAAAACTGCTGATTCTGTATTTGATAGTAAATAACAAGGCCAATGCTACATTGTAGAATGTAGGTCGATCTATTTTGAAAAAGCATAAGTAAAAACTATTGAAAAAAGTAGAACTTTACTCCTAATTTCTCTAGAAAACTGCTGATTCTGTATTTGATAGTAAATAACAAGGCCAATGCTACATTGTAGAATGTGAATCGATCAATTTAGGAAAACCACAAGTAAAAACTATTGAAAAAAGTAGAACATTACTCCTAATTTCTCAGGAAAATTGCTGATTCTGTATTTAATAGTTAATAACAAGCTCAATGCTACATTGTACAATGTAGGTCGATCTATTTTGAAAAACCATAAGTAAAAACTATTGAAAAAAGTAGAACTTTACTCCTAATTTCTCTAGAAAACTGCTGATTCTGTATTTGATAGTAAATAACAAGGCCAATGCTACATTGTAGAATGTAGGTCGATCTATTTTGAAAAACCATAAGTAAAAACTATTGAAAAAAGTAGAACATTACTCCTAATTTCTCTAGAAAACTGCTGATTCTGTATTTGATAGTAAATAACAAGGCCAATGCTACATTGTAGAATGTAGGTCGATCTATTTTGAAAAACCATAAGTAAAAACTATTGAAAAAAGTAGAACATTACTTCTAATTTCTCTAGAAAACTGCTGATTCTGTATTTGATAGTAAATAACAAGGCCAATGCTACATTGTAGAATGTAGGGCGATCTATTTTGAAAAACCATAAGTAAAAACTATTGAAAAAAGTAGAACATTACTCCTAATTTCTCTAGAAAACTGCTGATTCTGTATTTGATAGTAAATAACAAGGCCAATGCTACATTGTAGAATGTAGGCCGATCTATTTTGAAAAAACATAAATAAAAACTATTAAACCAAGTAGAACATAATTTCTCTGGAAAACTGCTGATTCTGTATTTGATAGTTAATAACAAGCTCAACGCAACATTGTAGAATGTAGGTCGACCTATATAGATAAAACCAATAAATAAAAACTATTGAAAAAAGTAGAACTTACTCCTAATTTCTACAGTTAGATTGTACAGGTTGGGTCGATCTATTTTGAAAAGCAAGAAGTAAGATCAATTGGAAAAAGCGGAAATAATCCCCTAAATTCCATAGAATAAAGCCATATCTGTATCAGAGACTCAATTAAAAGCCAGCGATAGATTATACAGGTTGGATCGATCTATTATGAAAAGCTAAATGTAAGATCAATTGAAAAATGCGGAAATAATCTGCTAAATTCTATAGATTGAAGCTGTTTCTGTATCTGTCCTCAATAATAAAACCAGCGTTAGTACATGTTACGTCCATCTACTTTGAAGAACAAGTAATAGAAAACCACAGGGAAAAGTGAAAATAATCTCCCAAATTCCATTGGATGAAGCTATTTCTGTATCAGAGCCTAAATAATAAAGCCAGCGTTAGATTGTACCGGTGGGGTCGATCTATTATGAAAAGCAAGAAGTAAGATCAATTACAAAATGCGGAAATATTCTGCTAAATTCCATAGATTGAAGTTGTTTCTGTATCTGTCCTCAATAATAAAGCCAGTGTTAGTACATGTTACGACCATCTACATTGAAGAACAAGTAATAGAAAACCACAGGAAAAAGTGGAAATAATCTCCCCAATTCCATAGAATGAAGCTATGTCAGTATCAGAGCCTCAATTATAACGCCAGCGTTAGATTGTACAGGTGGGGTCGATCTATTATGAAAAGCAAGAAGTAAGATCAATTACAAAATGCGGAAATAATCTGCTAAATTCCATAGATTGAAGTTGTTTCTGTATCTGTCCTCAATAATAAAGCCAGTGTTAGTACATGTTACGACCATCTACATTGAAGAACAAGTAATAGAAAACCACAGGAAACAGCGGAAATAGTCTCCTAAATTCCAAAGAAAGAAGTTATTTCTGTATCTGACCTTGAATAAAAAAGCGAACGTTGGATTATACAGGTTAGGTCGATATATCATGAAAGGAAGAAGTAAGAACAATTTGAAAAATCGGTAATATTCTCCTAAATTCGAAAGAATGAAACTATTTCTTAATTAAAAGCTCAATTGTAAAGCCATCGTTAGATTGTACAGGTTGGGTCGACCGATTATGGAAAGCTAGAAGTAAGATCAATTGGAAAATACGGAAATTATCTGCTAAATTCCCTACAATGAAGCTGTTTCTGTATCTGTGCCTTAATACTAAAGCCAGCGTTACATTGTTCTGGCTAGGTCGATTTATTTTGAAAAGCTAGAAGAAAGAACAATTTGAAAATGAGGAAATAATCTTCTCAATTCCATAGAATGAATCTATTTCTGATTCTGTGTCTGAATAATAAAGCCTGGGTTAGATTGTATAAGATAGGTCTATCTAATTTGAAGAACAAGTAACAGAAACTATAGGCAAAACCGGACATAATCTCCTAAATTCCATAGAATGAATCTCGCCCTGTATCAAAGCCTCAATAATAAACCCAGGGTTAGATTGTATAAGATAGGTCTATCTAATTTGAAGAACAAGTAACAGAAACTATAGGCAAAACCGGACATAATCTCCTAAATTCCATAGAATGAATCTCGCCCTGTATCAAAGCCTTAATAATAAAGCCAGCGTTAGATTGTACAGGCTAGGTCGATCTATTTTGATTAGCACGAAATAAGAATAATTGGTAAATGAGGAAATAATCTTCACAATTCCATAGAATCAAACTATTTCTCATTTAATAGCTCAATTTTAAAGCCAGCGTTAGATTGTATAATTTAGGTCGATCGTTTATGAAAAGCTAGAAGTAAGATCAATCGGAAAATACGGAAATTATTAACTAAATTCCCTAGATTGAAGCTGTTTCTGTATCTGTGCCTCAATAACAATGGCAGAGTTAGATTGTACATGTAACGTCCATCTACATTGAAGAACAAGTAATAGAAAACCACAGGAAAATGCGGAAATAATCTCCTATATTCCCTAGAATGAAGCTATTTCTGTATCAGAGCATCAATAATGAAGCCAGGGTTAGATTCTACAGGCTAGGTCGATCTATTTTGAAAAGCTAGAAGTAAAACCACTCGGAAAATGGGAAATAATCTTCACAATTCCATAGAATGAGGCTATTTTTGTATTTATGCCTGAATAATAAACCCAGGGTTAGAGTGTATAAAATAGGTCTGTCTTTTTTGAAGAACCAGTAACAGAAACCGTAAGAAATAGCGGAAATATTCTCCTAAATTCCATAGAATGAAGCTATTTCTGTATCTGTGCCTCAATAAAAAAGCCAAGGTTGGATTGTACAGGTGGGGACGATCTATTTTGAAAAGCTAGAGTAAAAACAATCGGAAAATGGGGAAATAATCTCCACAATTCCATAGAATGACGTTATTTCTTAAATAAAGGCTCAATTGCAATGCCAGCGTTAGATTGTACAGGTTGGGTCGATCTATTATGAAAAGCTAGATGTAAGATCAATTGGAAATACGGAATTTACCTGCTAAATTCCCTAGAATGAAGCTATTCCTGTATCTATGCCTCAATAATAAAACCTGGTTTAGACTGTACATGTTAGGTCCATCTTTTTAAAGAACAAGTAACAGAAACGATAGGAAAAAGCGGAAATATTAACCTAATGTTCCTAGAATGAAGCTATTTCTGTATCAGAGCCTCAATATAAAAGCCAAGGTTGGATTGTACAGGTGGGGGTCGATCTATTTTGAAAAGCTAGAAATAAAAACAGTCGGAAAATGGGGAAATAATCTCCACAATTCCATAGAATGAAGCTATTTCTGTATCTATGCCTCAATAATAAACCCAGGGTTAGATTGTATAAGATAGGTCTATCTTTTTTGAAGAACAAGTAACAGAAACTACAGGCAAAACCGGTCATAATCTCCTAAATTCCATAGAATGAAGCTAGTTCTGTATCAAATAAAGCCAGGGTTATATTGTACAGGCTAGCTCGATTTATTTTGAAAAGCTAGATGTTAGAATAATTGGAAAATGAGGAAATAATCTTCTCAATTCCATAGAATGAGGCTATTTCTGTATCTGTGCCTCAATAATAAAGCCTGGGTAGACTGTACATATTAGGTCCATCTACTGTGAAGAATCAGTAACACAAACCAATGGAAAATGCGGAAATATTCTCCTAAATTCCATAGAATGAAGTTTTTTCCGTGTCTGACCGTGAATAAAAAAGCGAACGTTGGATTGGTCAGGTTGGGTCGATCTATTTTGAAAAGCTAGATGTAAAAACAATTGGAAAATGAGGAAATAATGTCCAAAATTCCATAGAATGAAGCTATTTCTGTATCTGTGCCTCAATAATAAAGCCAGGGTTAGACTGTACATGTTAGGTCCATCTATTTTGAAGGACATGTATTAAAAACCATAGAATAAAGCGGTAAAATCTTCTAAATTCCATAGAATGATGCTAATTCTGTATTAGAGCTCAATAATAAAGCCAGCGTTAGATTGTACATGTTATGTTAATCTTTTTTGAAGAACAAGTAACAGAAACCATAGAAGAAAGCGGAAATAATCTCCTAAATTCCATTGAATGATGCTATTTTTGAATCAGACTTTTAGTTATAAATCCAGCGTTAGATTGTACAGGTTGGGTCATCTTTTTTGAAAAGCTAGATGAAAGGTCAATTGGAAAATGCTGAAATAATCTCCTAAATTCCATAGAATGATGCTATTTCTGTTTCTGAGCCTCAATTATAAGGCCAGCGTTAGATAGTACATGTTAAGTTTATGTATTTTGAAGAAGAAGTAACAGAAATTATAGGAAAAAGCGGAATTAGTGAACCAAATTACCTGCAATTATGTTGTCTCTGAATTTGATAGTTAATAATAAGGCCAATGCTACATCGTAGAATGTGGGTCGATCTACTTTGAAATAGAGAAGTAGAACCTTTTGGGAAACGTGGATATCGTCTTATAATTTCTCTGCTAGGCTGCTGTTTTTGTATTTGACAGTCAATAATAAGGGTAATGCTAGAATATACTTGTTGGTTCGATCTATTTTTAATAGCAAGAAGTAAGAACAAGTGGAAAAAGCGGAAATAATCTCCTAAATTCTATAGAATACAGTTTTTTCTGTATCTTAGCCTCAATAATAAAGCCAGCGATATATTGTACAGGCTAGGTCAGGGGTCGGCAACCCGTGGCTCGCGAGCCGCATGCGGCTCTTTTATCCCAATTGTGTGGCTCTTCAGCCTGCCAAAAATATAATGTATATTTTAATTTTATTGAAACGAATGAAAACTCCATTTATTAAAGGTATTTTTAAAAAAATAAGATCAAAACTGGTAGAAGTACTGAGCAAGAACAAAGGGTGGGCCAGATTTCTGATATTATCAGTGGAACAGAAGTCACCTCAGAACATCGTGTACCCTTTACAACCAACGAGATAACTTCTTTCAGCAAGGCACCTATAACATCTGTAGATGTTGAATGATCTTTTAGTCGTTACAAGTCCATCTTACGCCCAGATCGTCGTCACTTTACGTTGCAACATTTGAAATTTCATGTGGTTGCAAACAATTTCGAAGAGTGAAGTTTTCAAAATTGAAAATTTAACACATCTTTTTATAAATAGTAAAAATGTTCTTTGTTGTATAAATCATTATAACTTGTAAAAACAAATTATTTTGTTCCTAATAAATTATTATAAATTGTAAAAATGTTCTTTTCTTGTATAAATAATTATAACGTCCCCCCCCTAAAAAAAAATTCCATTTTCATAAAAAAAAATGTCCATTTTACTTAAATATTCCAGAAAATATTTTAAGAAAATCACATATTTTCCACATAATTGACGAAAATAAATGCATATTTTAATTAAATATTTGGCATTTTTAAATACATAAAAATCCGTTCCTTAGTGATTACAAATGATCTTCAGAGTTGTTTAAACTCTATCACCCTTGCGGCTCTTGGTAAGAATTATTAAAATTATTTAAGGAGAAATGGCTCTCTACTTAAAATAGGTTGCCGACCCCTGGGCTAGGTCGATCTATTTTGAAAAGCAAGAAGAACAAGTGGAATATGCGGAAATTATGTCCTAAATTACATAGAATATAGCTATTTCTGTATCTGAGCCTTAATAATAAAGCCAGCGTTATATTGTATTTGTTGGATCCATCCATTTTTGAAGATCAAGTTACAGAAACCACAGGAAAAAGCGGAAATAATGTCTAAATTCCATAGAATGTAGCAACTTCTGTATCAGGGCCTCAATAAAAAAGCCAACGTTAGATTGTTCATGTTAAGTTGATCCATTTTGAAGAACCAGAAATAAAAACCATTTGAAAAAGTGTATCTTTCACCTAAAATTGAATGCGTACAAACTGCTTTATTCATTTTAAGTCGATCTATATTGAAAAACAATTAAAAACCATTGGATAAAGTGGAATCTTTTACCCTTATGGTATATAATAAATAACAATAGATGAATAGAATAATTTCAATTGGTCAGTGTAGGTTAGAAAAGTGTTGTGCTCATGATTCAGAATAATGGATAGACTTGAGTTTAATAAATAACGGGTATTGAGGAGGATTAAATATGTTCTGATTTAGAAAATTGTGGTATCTCCTGTTGGTACCTAAGGGGTGGATAAAATTTGATCTTTCTACCATTTTCAGTTTTGGGTACCTACTCTTACCAGACTAATTTGTGGAAACTATTTTTTCGGACTTCGGGAGACTTCAAATAGGGCCTTTCCAGTAAAACATTAAAATCTAAAATCAGCATGTTTAGCAACCTACTCTTCTCTTGTTTGACTAAAGGCCTGCCAACATCTGATGTTACTACCAGTTTCTTATTTGGTGGAACGTGAAGAAGATCGTTCCAAGTTCCTACAGGAATCTCACTATGATTATTCCTCTTGTTTGATAGCAAAATATTAATATGAAAACTAAAAGCCAGAGGAATAATTACAAACTTGTTCATTCCACTAATTCAATCATCATGCATTTATTTTACTATCTGTATTTAACTTTATACAAAGGAGTTCTCAGAATACAATAATTATACTTTAAAATTAAAATAAATTTCTTAAAATATAGTAAACAACAATTGCATATTTGAATATGCGAATAAATAATTGAAAGAAAATAAAAATTTATATTTAAAATACATAGTATGAAAAGAATTAAAATTTACAATAAACAATGAAACTAAAAAGGAAACCTCGTACTTGAGACATTATAGAAAGAGATAGAAAACTAAAAACAATTTTAAAAATAGAGAAAATAGAGAACTAGGATACTGTCAAACAAAAGAGACAAAACAACAATCAAAGTTAAACATTTACAATAATAATAAAGAAAAAGAACAAGATATTCAAAAGATAAGCTACAAGACCAAACTATAAACATTGAAGTTATATAACAGTGCTATCAGATCATAATAATAATATTTGAATATTTGTGCTAAATTCAATCACATTTTAAATGAATATTTTAAAGTGTCTTCTTTAAGGAGACCTATTAAACCCAGTACCTTCCATCAAATAATGTTCCAGGTAATTGACTCAATAAGATTTAAATAAAGAACTATTAATAAAAAAAATGAAAAAGATCATGTTTCGAATTTAGACTACAATAGTGGCATATAACATATGCTTCGTATCCCAATAGCAGTTAATTTTATGTAAAGAAAAAGGAATTTATCTGACTAAGAATTAGGTAAGGTATTTGCCAAAAACTGACACCACTTTCTTAATCTATGCCTCAAAAATTTAAGGAAAAATGATAATTTAACTCATTTTGTGAATCTGTAAAAGGAAGCCGATTGTATTAAGGAGATCTAAGCGAAATTTTATTGTTTACCAATGAATCACAAACAGAACCATTGTTAAAAATATTCAAAATATTGGGCTTAAACTTTCAAATTATTAGTGTGCCATTTCCGGCCAATTAAGACTTCCTAAAAAAAAAATTAAGAGTCACTTTCTTAAAAAGAGAAATACCTTTTAAGTGAAAAAGAAGTATAAGTCAGTTTATTAATGAATTTAATCAAAATAAAAGACAGAAATTTATTTTCAAAAAGTATTTAAGCAGTTTTTAAAGAGCTGGCAATGAATGCCGAGCAGAGAGCGAGAGAAAAGAGAGAAGAGAATTGCGTGCCAGCGCCCCCTAACAGTGAAGGTGAGACATCTAATTTAAGATGCTCTCCACCAAGAGTTCATATCGTGTGACTGCTAAACATTGTATTCGGTGGAACCATTAAAAATTAAGAAATATAATAATCTATCTTTTTTTATGTTCATTAGAAAATTAACAACACAATGTTCCATTTCGGATATTATAAGACTTAAAGGAGAAGTTATCCTTTCAATAGTACTGACAGACATACCAAAATTATCTTGAAATCCGAACTTCAATCACGTCAGTCAGAATAGTAGAATAGAATAGAATAGAAAAGAAATTTATTATTCTGGGACAATTGTCCCCTAAGAATAAATACAGGAACAAATAGAGGCCTTAGCAGTTTGGCCTGTGATCATACAGAAATTAAATAAATAAATAAATATTTACAAAAGTGAAAATATAATAAGTGAAAATGAAAGTAAAAATAATATAATAAAACAGCAGAAATTAAGGAAATAAATTAAAACAATTAGAATTTCGGAGGAAGCTGAATAGAAAGGAGATAACTGAATAGAAGGAATTTAAAGATGGATAGGGTAGGAGCATGGCGGACAGATGAAGGCAAGGAGTTCCAGAGAGAGGTAGCACGTATGAGGAAGGACTTGTCAAAGGATGAGGTACGGTGAGAGGGAATATAGAGATCAGATGAGCGAGATCTAGTGTTACGGGAATGGATGGAGGATTTTAACTTAAGGAGTTGAAAAATATAGGAAGGCCTTTGAGACTGGATGACTTGAAAAAGGAAAGAAGCCAAAAAATATTGGCTGCGATAGACAGGAAAAAGCCACTTCAACTCATCGTAGCAGTGCGAAATGCGAGAGTCTCTGGAAATGCTGAAAATAAATCTTATGAAGCAGTTCATGAGGCGCTTAAGCTTAGCTTCAATATCACCAGAAAGACCGCCATACACTAAACAACCATAGTCGAAATGGGGGAATATAAGAGAGGAAACTAGGAGTTGCCGGGTCTTAAATGGAAAAAGGTTACGGGAACTATTAAACTGCTTAAGGATATGGATGGAACGACGAGAGATTTGGGAAACATGGTTTTTCCAGGATAGGTTTTGATCGAAAGTGATACCAAGGTTTTTCACAGAGGAACAATATTTTATTGGGGTATTGTAAAGGAAAAGATTAGGAAGAGGAGCCAATGATTTAAGGAGTGGGTTGGAGCCAATAACAATAGCTTTGGTCTTTTCTACATTCAGGGTAAGCTTATTGTTCGTGGCCCATGCTGAGATATTATTGAGGTCTTCTTGAAGTTTAAATGCAGCTTCAAACAAATCCGACGGGGAAAAGGATATGTAAATCTGAAAATCATCAGCATAGAGGTGATACTGGGAATGAGAGATGGAAAGAGGAAGGTCATTGATGTAAATTAAGAAGAGGGTGGGAGATAGGGAAGAACCTTGAGGTACACCGCGTGACAAAGGAAGAAGTGAAGAAGGATTACTATCGGGAGTGACAACGAATTGGGAACGATTAGACAGGAAGGATTGGAACCAACGGAGGGTGCTATTGGAAAAAGAGAGGGATTGTAGTTTAGATAGCAGGATATGATGGTCAACGGTATCAAAGGCTTTGGAGAAGTCTAGGAGTATAAGGATGGTAAGTTTTTGGTCGTCAATAGCCGTCTGCAAGTCATGGGTAATTTTCAAGAGTGCAGAATGAGTGGAATAAGAAGGACGAAAGCCAGATTGGAGTGGATTAAGGAGATTGTTTTGTTCGAGGTAATTAGAAAGCTGGGATTGCACTAAACGTTCAAAGGGTTTGGAGAAATTTGATAAAATAGAGATGGGACGAAAATCAATAGGAGAGGTGGGATTTGAGATTTTATTTAGAGGACGGACTAGGGCTGTTTTCCAGCAGGATGGGAAAATAGAATTCTGAAGGGAGAAATTATAAATATGGTAAAGGACTGGCAATATTGCTGGGAGGCAGGCTTTAATTAATTTAACAGGAATGTTGTCAGGGCCATAGTCATTTGTACGGGATTTCAGAACTGAGGTTAGGAGATCTTCAGGAGTAATATGATGGAAAAAGAAATTGTTAGGATCAAAGGAGGGTAAAATGAGAGCAGGAACATTACAAGAGGCATTGGTTAAGAAGGAAGTGAAGTGGACGTTCAGGTCATCAGGAGATATTGAAATGGGGCAGGAGCGATTGGATTTACAGAGGGAAAGCTTACGAAGGATAGCCCATTTCGATTTGGAATCAGGAGCATTGGAGAGATAAGTGAATATGAAGGGATTTGGCTCGGCGGACAGAGGCCAGAGTAAGGTTACGCAGGAGCTTATACAGAGAGTAGTCATGAGGAGAACGCGTGCGTCTAAACCTCCTCCTGGCAGCCTCTCTTCTCCTCATCATGTCCTTGAGCTCCGGTGTAAGCCAGGGTGCAGGAGGACGTCGAACATGACAGGTTTTAATGGGAGCATGGGAGTCTAAGATATTAAGGAGGTGATGTGTTAGGATTTCAACCTTGGTATCAATAGAGTCGGTATAAAATAAAGTTTCGAAAGGAAGGGTTTCAAGGTCAGTTTTTAATGGTTCAAAACAGAGGGAATCAAGATGGCGAAAGGAAAAGGTCCTAGGAACAAAAGGTGGGGTATGTAGATTATAAGTTATTTGAATGAGATCGTGAGCGGATAGGAAAGATACAGGGTGCTGCGACGAGGACAGAAGTTTATCTTGGGAGTCTATAATGAAAAGGTCAAGCCAGGTATCGGAAGAATATGTGTGATGAGTAGGAGAGTAAGGAACTACATAAAGATTCAAGGAATAGAAAAGATTTGTAAGGTATAACATTTCAGTGGACTCGACAAGCAGATTGGAATTGAAATCGCCAGCAAGGATTATATGAGAGTAAGCAGGGACAAGCTCAAAGAGGAGAGATTCAAAGGATAGGTCAAAAGGAACTCGAGGGGGACGGTAAACAACAACAAAAAGGAGGGGAGAAGAAGAAAGAGGAGAAGATATTTCGACAAACATATATTCAGGTTGGTGGGATTCGGAGGAAGGGGAATGAGCAAGGAGTCTAGCCTTCAGGCTATCATGAACAAAGAGACCCACACCTCCACCGGTACGGTCTTCTCTGTCACAACGCAAGAAGGTGAAATTAGGAATGGAAACTTGCGAGGAAGGAATGTAGGGTTTAAGCCAGGTTTCGGAAACTGCTATAATGTGATAGAAATTATCGAGGAAATACTGTAGGAATTCATCATAATGTGCAAGGAGGGATTGAGCGTTGACGTGGCAGGAGGTCAGGACATTAGTCATTTAGGGAGTAGGAAGGATATAAATCAAGAGGGAAAACTGCTGCTGTACAAAAAAGAAGTGTATCTTCCACTTGTTTGAAAAATGAAAAATTGAAAATGATAAAAAGAACATAATAATGACACCATTGTAAATAGAAAGGTTCAAAGAAAAAAATTGCACATATAATATAAGAATAAGAACAAAAAACCAAATGAAAAGTAGTGTCTTTTGTAAAATTTGTCTTGACGTCAAGCTAGTGGAGTTGGTACGGAATACAAAATTTGTCTGCTAACACCATTGTCAATGACAGGCAAGGAAACAAAAAGTTGCTCTTCTGGTATACTTATGGTTGGAAAACGTATTTTTCAAAAGTTGTACTTCAGGTGTACTTATGGTTGGAATACCCTAAGAACTTTCCAGAAAATATTTTAAAAAGACCCCTTCTCGCTTTTTTAAAAACCCACAACATCTAAAAGGAAGAAATAAGAATAAAATACCCTTAAAAAAAAGGATGAAGTATCATTTGCCTTTATAAACAACAATTGCATATTTGAATATGCGAATAAATAATTGAAAGATCAACAAATCCGCCAGATCTGGTAGAATAATCCCTAGATTCGTAACAGCAGTCATCAGCAATTATATTCCTTGCTGGCATAAAGTACAAATATTTTAAACTTTTAAATTTTTATATCCGCAGGAAAATCAATCTTAACGGTTAAATACTTCGCCAACATTCCAGAGTTATCTGAAAGGCTCATGGTTGTCCAATGCCTGGTCACTGTTCACAATCTCCTTACTTCCTCAAACGTATCTTCAGCTGTACTAGAGATGTACTATCTTCCCAACCCCTCCGTTAAAGAGGGGGCACGTTAAGTGATAACTCGACATTAGCCTCTTAATCAGCAGATGTAGATTATCTAATAACCAAATAAATATGTTAGTCAGTGCAATTTAAAAACAATGCAGTAATTTTATAAAACCCAATTAATTGGGGGCGAAAAATTTTAAATTTAAAAAAAAGAAAACACTTTTTAAACAAGAAAAATTAAAAGTGATTAAGATATTAAAGGAGATCATTTAGTTTATCACTATTGGACTTTAACAAAAGGTTTTTTATCTATCTTGGAAAGCGATGTAACAGTTGGAACACATTTAAATATATAATGACCTCTAAATATACAGTAAGTGGAACAAGTGAAACGGAAAGTGATATGAGTCATCCAATCATTAAATGTTAAACAATTTAAGTTAAATAATTTAGAAGTGGTATCTACTAAGATTATACGATATTATAAAAAAAAGTAAATATTTTGTTAATCAGCTAATCTGATTTAGTGGGCTACAAAGCAGGTAGTGAATATTAAACCTAGCCACCAGAATCGATTTCGCCACTACTCCGAATATGTTCAAAGGATTTAATCAGTTCTTTCTGAATTGCACTCAAATTGTTACGCCCTCAGCAGAATAAAAACTCTTAAGTATTCTAGATTATGTGAGAAAACTAGTTGAAGGTCATATTAATTAGCACTAAAAGTAATCGCCTATTTTTTCAGGCGGGGCTTAACGTCCAACTACCAATTAGGTGTCGTGGACGAGGGCGGAAGCTCATACTTTACTGTAAACAATTTTTTCAAACAAATAAAAAGTCTTACTTAATAAAAAGTCACTTACACAGCCACGCTCTTGACCACTAGACTAACAGCCGCCTCCTCTTCGATAATTTTACTTTAATTTAATCAGCCAGACTACATTCTGGTAAATAAATTCATGTTAACATGAAATGTACCAGTATCAACTATATCCATAGAGCATGATATATGAAACCGTTTGGTCCTTTTGAAGCCATAGTGAACCATGGCTTACACCATGAACCTAACGTGTTATATGCTCATTGTTGAGCACATATGTGATTTATTTTCAATTTTTGAACTGATCACCTAAATTATCAAGATAATTTCTCTTTCATTCTCTAAATGTGCCAGACTGATTACAAATCTACTATCTATCTAAGAGAGATTTACGGTGACATATGTAGGTACGCTTGACACCACAATCATAATCTAAACGTAGGTTCTTTCATTTATACAAAGACTAATTTATTTTTATTATTTAACTTGTATCATAATTAGAACAAAAAATATATGGTACTTACTTCGAAATTTAAACTGAAATAATCTCCAGCTATAGAGTTATGACCAAAAATAACCCCGAGATTTCAGCATATATCAAAAAGCAGTCTGTGATGTGAGATCATCCACGCTTCACCAAGATGTGAAGAAACAATAAAAAAACCTCTCCAGCATCCATTTTGCACGCCATCACCCCTCATTCGGCTCACCAAATTCCTATTTTAATAAATATGTATAAAAATTGTGCAAAAAAAATTTCAGAAATAGCATCCAAAATTCTCCAGAATAAAATATTTATATTAAAATTAAAAACAAGAAATATTAAATATTCCTAATTAATGTATTTTTTATGATTCATTTTAGTTCTTATAAAATTAAATGTCATTATATTTTCAGAATTAAAGTATAGTTAATTAATGCAACTTAAAAACCCTAAGTTCTGTAACATTTCTGCTGACTTCTTCTTTGTCAGTTTACGTTGTTGATAAAGTTCTTCTAGATGAGATGGTTTTGCTGTAAATTAGACGATAATTTTATCATGTATAGAAAAATATCATAAATTTTATGCCCATTATTGATTACTGTAATTACTGGATTATTCTTAATAAGTGTTAGGAGAAATTCTGCCCATATCCTACAATACTTTTAAGAACTTGTATTTCTTTTCACTTAACTGAACTGAGGCAATAGTCGTTAGAAGCAGGACTCCTAGTTTTTCCTAAATTCGTCTCCTTCTTAGGCTTTACATGCTTACTCCTAAGCCGCAAGATCTCCCTTTAAGTAGTGGTCACCTTGCTGATACCTTCCGGATTATTCAGCTAGAAGCTCTCTTGCAAACCTCTCCAACGGCGCTCTCACGTCCAAATCCAAACATCTGGATAACTGCTTTGCCAAATAATTGTTTCCCAATCCTAAACAAAAGTGTATGTATTATTTTTCTGGGCAAACAGGAACTTTTGTGTGGTTTTCTGCTCTACATACGTACAAGATTAATTACAAGAATGGAAAAATTATTCTTATCTGGGTAACATGTGAAATATTGTACAACTAAGAACAAAAAATAAATTGATTTTCATAGAAATGCAAGCATGAAACTAATTCCTAAACAATTGATGAGGTTATTGGTTCAATGAGCAGGGCTGTTAAGTTGTAGTCTACTGTTCAGTAGTAAAACCCAAAACGCCAATCTTCTTCAGGATTGGCAAACCAATCCCAAGTTGTAATAATAGCCCAAAAGCAAATTTCTGGTAACAGAATTCTATTTTTGGAACTGATAGGAAGCAAAAAAGCTCCCATCGCTTTAAACAAAATTCATCAACAATTTCAAATAAAATATTATTTGAATAAAAAGTAACAATTTTAAACTTCTCACATTTATTTATTTATTTTTAATCAGTTAAGCTTCCTTCCGTTGACTAACAAGAAACTGTCTCTTTAGTTCATAGATCTGGCTTGTAAAAAGAACTCCATTGTCCTGAAGTCCTGCAGTAAGCTCAAAGGGTCAATTTTCAAGACTGGGTTGAACTAGTTTCAAAATACCCCTATTACAGCTCACTGGACCGCAGGGTCATTATCTAGAATTGGATCTCACCTCTCCAAGATACTGTATCCAAAGCAGGTCCAAAAGTCAACTCCTAGCAACAACATTGCATTTGTGAAGCTAATAGGAACAAAAATGCTCCCATTGCCCAAATCAAAATTCACCAATAATAATGAATAGATATTAATTTCAATTTAATCAAAACAATTTTAAATTTCTCACTCCTCATTCTGTTAAAAGAAATAAATACGAGGAGCTAAAAAGGAAACTACCTCAAATAGTTTATAGATATCCGGTTCTTTTGTATTCAGCTTCAGGTCAAGAGATAAACCAATTGCAAGGTAGCTTCTGTCTGAGCAGAATCAATGTTACACAAGATCATTCTTCTCAGCTTGAAACTAAAATCCAAAAGTCAACTGCTGGAAATAAAACATTTTTTGTGAGACTATTAAGATCAAATGACACATATTGCACCAAAATGCAACGTGCTTGACGTGTACAAAAGAAAAATTCATTCAAAATGTAGAGCATGCATTTCTCAATGATTTTAGGAATAGATACTACTAAAACTATATCTAAAAATGAATACCTTTTCTTAATGAAATTGTTCCAAAAATTAATTTAATAGATAAAACTGTAATTAGAAACCAATTAGCTGTGATGAAATAGCAGTTTTTCCTTTAAAATGTGAATCATCAAATCTCCATACAACCTTTATCTTTAAAACAAAAAATAGAATGTTTTATTAGTAATAATTATTTATATTCAAATTTTCATTCAATTTACGTTTTACTATTAATTTAAATTTTCACAGAGTTTTCACTGGAATTACATTATACTAGAACCAATTAATCTTAATTAATATTATTATTAAAAAAAAATCTCCAAAATAACATGAAATAATTATTAAAGAAAATAATAATTAAATAAGTTACTTATATTCATCTTTGTTGGATGTTCAATTTTTCATTTCAATATCTGTTATTTCAATATAAATGCACAATAAAAAGCCAATGCCAATATTTATATATATATTTGTTTTGTCAGGAAAATAATTTTCAGATTGTTTAATCTTGAATTACATGTAATCAACTTCAGTTTTCTCCTCAGTAAGGTTCTCCTCTGTAAAAAAAAAATACATTGAGAAAAAAAATGTTATCATTGTTGGACAAAAAAAATTAAATGGGCGAGCAAGCACAGCTTTTGAATTAATAATAATTATTTTATACTGATATACCTAATTATCTTATTTCAATTTATCACTGTAAAATGTTAATTTATCTTTACAAAAAAAAAATTTTAATTTGCTCAGCCTTCATTTAATGATTTTTTTTTGTTAATTCAAGCTTTCCCTCACCAACCCTGTAATTTCGAAAAATTTGAAAATAAATAAAATGAGAAATTAAGAATAAATTGTTTAAAAAAAAGTGAAATAAAATATTTTACTTACGTAATTAAATTTAATAATTTCATTTTTTTTAAATAATTATAAATAATAATTAGAATGCTTGTTCTATTTAGTTCAATCAATATTTTTATACTTTTTAAATGAATAAATTTGACCTAGTTTAAATAATAGCTAATCATTTCTATCATCTTTAGAAAAGACATAATTAAATTATAATTTAAAATTCAGAGTTAAGTTCTAAGGCAGCCATTTATTTTTCCCTTTGCTTGTATTTAACACAAAAACACAGCCTTTATAAATCTGTTACGTCACAAAATAAATCTAAAAGCTTCCTTTTCTTTATTTAATACTTTCTAATTAAAAGATCAATTCTGATTGGCCCACGTATGTATGTAATGTTCATCCACATAAAACTTCAACTTCAAGTGACAATACAAAAAAATAATCCCTGAATATTGAGTTTATTAATGCATAATTTTTGAAAAAGACCATATTAGAAATTCTTTTTCATTTTTTTACAATAGAATATGTATAAATTTTCTCGTTTAAAAACAATTTTTTTTTAATTGAAGCTAAGACAAGAGGCTGTCGTAGCAAGTGCAAATCCCCCTTCTCCTGCCAGCTCTGGACCTGTGAAGATCAGCCCTGCAGTAAGTCCTTTTTTCAAATTAATTAATAGGAAAAATTTCTCAATTCCCATCTAATTTTACATAAAACTTGATTATTGTGTTATAAGCTTTAAAGTGATATATAATTTTCCACATTTTACCATTGATTGATATTAGAAAAATGTGTTTAAAGAAAATTCAATTTGATTGAGAGAGAAACCAATATGGCCAGCCAAATTGAATAAATTAATTAATAGGAAAAATTTCCCAATTCCCAGCTAATTTTACTTAAAACTTGTTTAATGTGTTATAAACTTCAAAGATATATATAATTTTCCATATTTTCCCTTTGATTGATATTAAAAAAATGTGTTTAAAGAAAATTCAATTTGACTGAGAGAGAATCCAATATGGCCAGCCAAATGGAATTGAATTTCATTTTTTTTAAATTACTTTTTAAACTTGTTTTCACAATTTCCAATCTCAAAAACTTTCCCAAAATGTTTAATCCATTCAATATTAACTATTTAAAATATTTTTTTTATCAATTTTCTTCTTTTATTTAAAAAAGTGAAAATCGGACCTATTGCGCAATCATCCGTGATTTTTAATTTTTTTAATTTTAAACTATTTCCCCATTTTCTATTGCAATTCTTTAATAATCCAACAAAAAATTTTTAATCCTTTATCGTTTTATAAATATTTTGCTATAATTTAATGGATTTATTCAATTTTCTTTACAAAAAGAAAATCGGACCCATCATGCAATTTTCTGTAAAATATAATTTTTTTTTTAAATAAATTATTTCTTCTTTTTTCTTAATAATTCATCTAAAAAGTGTTAATACTTCATCTTTTTATTAATATTATACTGTAATTTGCAAGAATTATTAATTTTTTATTCAAAAATCAAAAATTGGTCCCTCACGCTAATTTCCGTGATTTAAAGAATTTTTTGATTTTTACTTTCCCTAATTCTTTAAAAATCCAACTAGAAAATATTAATTTTTATTCTTTTTATTAATATAAAATGTCTTAAATTATTTCAGAAAAAATAGAAGCAGGAAAAAATAAAATTTTCCTAAGAAGAAAAGCCCAAGGTAAGATCCAACATAAAAAAGATTCACTTTTTATGTAGTTTTTAAGAATTTAAATTTTTTGAATTATTTCATAAATTTACGAATTTTTATATAATATAATACATAAATTTATGCATTTTTATTAATATTTAATTCTAATTTCAGATGAGAGCATTTTTCTATTGCAACTCTGGTTAATTTATTCGACATGGAGAATATGATCTGATTCATCCCACAAAATGGTCACCAAAAATAAAAAAAATTAAAAAATCAAAGTAAGTAGAAAAAAAACTATTATTATTTTTTTAAAGAGTTAATTTTCAGAGTTAGTGTTCATTTTTTAGACCCTTACTGTCTGTTAGTATTGCAATAATTGAAATCTTAGGTCTGTCCATGTTAAAATTGTTAAGTTTAGATTTTGTCTCACTAATTCTTAAAAATCCAAATTAAAAATCTTAATAATTCACTATTTTATTAATATTTTACTGTAATTATTAATTTTTTGTAGCCAAAATCTAAAATAGGCCCCCTCTCGCTAATTTCCTTGATAAAGAATTTTTTTTTATTTTATTTTGTCTCACTATTCTTCAATAATCCATCTAAAAAGTGTTATTACTCAATATTTTTAATAATTTCATGTGTTTTCTAATTATTTTTATTATTTCAGAAAAGATAGGAGCTCGAGAAAAAAAGAAAACAAAAATTGTTTTCCTAAGAAGAAAAGCCGAAGGTAAGATACAAAAAAATTATTTCCTTTTTACGTATTAATAGAAAATTTAAATTTTTTAAAATTATTTTTTACAATATTTAATATTTTATAATTTAATAAAAATAAATAAATAAAAGAATTATTATATATTTTGCAGTTTTTATTAATATTTAATTCTAATTTCAGATGGGGGAACTTTTCTATTGCAACACTTTGGCTAACTGATTCAACACGGAGAATATGATCCTGATTCATCCCACAAAATGGTCTCAAAAAAAAATGTATCAAAGTAAGAGGAAAAAACTATTTGATAAATTTATGTTATTTCTAATTTTTTTTTAACATTTTGTTTATATAGAATTTTCAGAATTAAAACGTTTATTGCAATAATTGCAACGATAGTATTGCAATAATTGAAATTTTAGGTCTGTACATGTTAGGTTTGTTTGTTAAGTTCAATTCCTAACTGTTATGGCCTAAAATAAGATGAATTTTGTAAACTTAAAAAACAATCATTAATTTTGAAAATCGATATATAAAGAAATAAGAAAAAAATAGAAATAATAAAATATATATATCAATTAGTCTAAATTTGATTTGCAAAGGATCTGTAAAAAGAAGAATATTTTTTTATTCCTTAATTCTATCGTTTCAAGAACAAATTTCCTTGCATTTAAACAAAAATAGGGTTAGTAATGTATTTTCATTTCCAAATAGGAAAATCCAAAATATATTACCATCTCTTTTTTAGTGGAAAGTTTTCCATAACTTTAGCTACAAAGCCAGGAAACACTTTGTTGCTGAAACGTTGGCAGTAAAAAGAAATATTCTTTTTTTTATTGGCTGATCCTCGAGGTTTCTTTCATTACTATGTAAATACTTTTTTAAAAAAAAATACATTTTGTGGTTACCTGGACCTCCCAACATCTACTTTCCCAATGATAGCCATCCATTCATACAGGATTGTTCTGGAATAACGTACGGATTTATCCAGGGCAATCTGTACATAGGTAGTCCAGATGGTCAAGATCTGTCGGCAAATAAATTTATTACATGGGGGGGAAGAGTGATACGATCGGAACCATCGGATGCTCCTTAAGAGTCTGGAATTATAGTTAATTTTTAATAATAGTTTTTTTTTTTATTTTTATTAATTAAATATAGAAAAAATAAAAGTACACATTATTTTGTCTTCTTTATCTAATTATACTTGTATTTTCAATATTTCGACCTACTTGGAACAAGATAGCTTAGATTTGTTGCCTACTTTCAAGCAAAGATAATTTCTTAGTCATATTTTTCTATAACTTATCTTTTAAGATGAATATTCTCCTCTATTTGAAATTCCTTTTGTATAATGTTCTTTCATTTTGTCACTTTTTAATGTATAGAGTTTCCTATTCTGTATTAATTCCCTACATGGTAAGGTGCGTTCCGTTTGTGCCCAATATTAGAAGTTGTTTTCATTTTTTTTCCCCTTCCGAAGTCTGAGTTGAGTTAATCTATGAGAATGAATCGTACCCTTAAAAAAATGGATTAAAACAACCTGGAATACACAGGGCACTAGTGGGGATATCATTTCCATGAAGGGGAATTAATACAAAAAAATTAAAAACTCTGTACAATAAAAAGAATCAAAAGAAAAAGGAATACTACAGAAAAGGATTATCGAATATTACAGTGAGGAATTTATATTCTCAAATAATAAGGAAAATTAATATAGTAAAACAGGATTATGAACGTTAACTCTGCTAGATTAATGACGAATTAGGTGATTTTCTTTCTTTTTTTTATTAAGGATAATAAGTGTGGGAGGCCTCAAATCATTATCCTTTCAACAAACCCCCTTATCTTTTTCCAAAAAAATATTAGGAAAAATGAAGAACTTAGAAGAGACAGCTGCTGATGGAATGACAGAGCAAAACTGGAAAACTTTCAAGAGTCCAATTCCAAAAACCTCTTTTTATTCGATTAATATATTTTATAAAACCATTTTAAGTTTATTGAATTGAATTTATAAGTTGTTGTCGCAAGTGCATTAGTATTAAAACTGTCCGGTAGGGTTGATAGTGAAAACAAAAATTCATGATAAAAAGCAACTTTGATTTCCCCCACCCCCAATTTTCCTATTAAACATAAAACTTCCAAATTTTCTTTAAAAATCAATTCACGGAAAAAAAATCACGTGCGAACACTCACATGACTTTCTCTTTCCAGAATTTACGTCATTAAATTTTCTTGAAACTTAAAATTTGATCCAAAAAGATAATTGGATAATTAAACAAAAATTAATAATTTATTATACAGTTTTTACGAGTTAGTTCATTTATTTTATGATTGGCAAGATTGAGGTTAAGAAAAACAAAAAATTCTACTGAATGGGATTTCGCTAAAAAAAAAACAATCCAATTGTGAGGTGCTCATACACGTAATTAACAGTCTCGAGATTTCTTTATAGTTATACATTTTTTTAAAAATCAACTTAATCCGACACAGAAAACCCTAAAAACATACTGTATTTCCAGTGAAAACTAAATATAGAAAATACAAGAAAACTAAACTTACATGAATAATTTTCCTTTGTGACTATTTCCAAATACTTGAATTAGAATATATAGTTTTCGTGACCGCAAATTATTAAACTTAGGATGGAAGATTTGCGAGGAATCGGTCAAATAAAACAACTCGTCTTTTTGCCAACGTTTCGACAAATATATTGTCTCCTTCAGGGCCTGGATATTACAAATACAAGACAATTTACAGAGTCAGTATTTAAAAAAAAAATATTTTTACTGTTTTTTCTATGTTACTGACTCTGTAAATTGTTTTGTATTTGTAATATCCAGGCCCTGAAGAGGACAATATACATATTTGTCGAAACGTTGGCAAAAAGATGAGTTGTTTTTTATTTGACCGATTCCTCGCCAATCTTCCATCCTAAACTTGAATTAGAATTTGTTGATTTCACAGCCAAATCCATAAATTGTATTATCCATTCATTTTGAATAAAACCCAACACTTCGTGTTTCAAAATTTTTAAAAGTCACTAAAATTGCAATTTGAAATCACTAATTCACTGAACATACTGATTTGCGTAACCTCACCAGTATCACACTAGAATAAAAGACCTCTCCCAACACTTAGGATAGTAAAAAGACTGAATTCCACTAATTATGATAATAATCACAAAATACAAAAGGGAATAATTTAAAAAAAAAATAACATAGAATTTAAAAACTTAACATTTCAACAATCTTTTAATATTTTAATGTGGACTTCACCACACTCTGCAACGTAAAAAGTCAGTAAAGTAACTGCGAAAACAATATCCCCACTCCGGTCATAAAGTGTTTAGCCGCATGTCATTGGTTAAAAAACATGTTTATTTCTCCATCTTTTGACTAAGTCCTTAGTTTTTTTCCCCCTTCTAGTTTTCCTAGAAGAGAACCGTTTATTCTGTATGTCCACAGAAGTATACATACAATTATTCGCTATAAGATGTACAAGTACAAAAGAAATATAAAATGAAATATACATTATATACAATATAGGTACAATAAAATGTAAGACAATATAAAATAAAATACATACGATAGATACAATAAAATAGATACAAGTAGTTACAGAAAATAGATACAATAAAATATAAGTATAGTAATATAATACAATATACACACTAAATATACATTACTTACATTTTTTTCCCTCAAAAAGTTAACATAACTACCCGGACAAATATACAAAAGCAAAATTTTCTAGGATTGATGGTTAATAATTTTGCGGTGGAATACTGTAAATGAATTTTTTAAAAATCCTCCTAACAGTCTCTGCTTACTAAAGTACTGTGTTCGGGTGGCCATCTACCTCCTTCTAGCAATATCTTCCTAATTAGTGGAGACCGTTTTTGTGCCCAGAGTCTGCAGTGAAACAGAATGTGGTCCGGAGACTGAACAGTTTCACTGCCGCAAGAACAAGCCGGGAGAAGGAAGTAGTTGCAGCCTAAACACAGATATTCACTGAATGCACCGTTTCCGGTTACACACTGTGTTTATAATGTAATCAGATTTGTAGTGCAGTGCTTGCAATCTACTTCTGACAGAAGGAACGTATTTTCTTGTAACAGCAGCTTTTGGGCTGTTGCTCCATAACTGTTCCCACAACAGTTAGGGTGTTTTCCCGTAGTACTTTCTTTAGGTAAGAAATGGGGAATTTGTTTTATACCACAGGTAGATGATCATCCAAAGCAGCACTCTTAGCGTTGATATCCGCCATTTCGTTGCCATCAATCCCAGAATGGGCTCTTACTTCGACGACGTGGACCAGAATCCCTCTAGCTTCCAGTCTGCTTATATTCTGTTTAGTCCGTTCAATCAAGAAAGAATTATTATTAGCTTTCAACAGCAATTTAAACGGTCAGTGTTAATTACGTAATGATTAACATTTGTACCTTGCTCAATGATCCATTCAGTGGCTCTGTACACAGCCAGTTGCTCGGCCTGATTTATGGAACAATGTTGTCCTAACTTAAACTTCTCAATAGCCAATATATTTTTTGATGAATTTACAGCCACGAATGCGCTTCCTATTTTTGGTCCCATCTTACTCCCATCAGTATAGATCTCTACACAATCTGTGAAGTTGTTTTCAGTGGTTAAACCATCTCCTATTTCGGGATAAAGCAAATTATTAATTTTAACTGGGGCATCCCAATCTCTGATATTCAGACCTTCTATTGATGTGAGATCTCTAGCAACCAGATACAACATAGCTATTATTAAATTTATTGGAGCTAGCCGAGGTAGTATGCAACAGGCTTCAAAAGAAACAGTCCTATAACCTTTAATGATGCGTAAGGCTATATTCCTTTGCACTCTATGTAATTTTGAACAGTTTGTTTTCTTTTCTAAGGCTGTTATCTAAACTGGAGCTGATAGCATGACTGAAGAGTTTTTCCAATACTTTCCCACTAATCGGAAGTAAACTTATGGGGGGAAATTTTAAAAAACATCACATATGTTTTCTTTGCCTACCTTATTGGTAAGAATAACCTTTGAAAGTTTCCATATTCTAGGAAAAATGCCATCCCCTAAACACCTGTTGTACAACTCCGTCAGAGATAAGGGAAGAAGATCAAATACTTTTATAATAATATTAGACTGTTTAACCCATCCTCGCCTGGAGCCTTCTTGTAATTGAAGGTTGCTATGGTGTGACGCACTTCTTCTCAGCTGAATCTTGCGTCATTTCCTGACTTAGGCAGCAATTTAATTTCCTCTCTGAGTTTCCTGTGTACTTCTTCATCTTGCGAAGTGTCATCCTGGGGTAACATGTTTTCCACAATAACGTTTACAGCTTCCTCTAGGTCAGCTGTAAATGTGCCGCCTCCTTTCTTTATAGTGCTCACGGTCATGGCAGGTTTTAATTTTCCAGATACCATTTTGTAGGCTGTGGACCATGGATTTGTGCTTTTAACTTGACTGAAGTAACTCTTCCACGAATTTAGTTTTTCCTCCTTGATCTTATCTTGGTATAGGTTTTTGATGGTGTAATATTCTTTCTTAAGGATGTTTCTAATTTCTTCATCTTTAGTTCGTTGGTACAATCTTCTCTTTTTCCTGACGATGTGTCTTAGCTTACTCAGTTCCTCAGACCACCAGCATACTGATTTCTTGTACATATCCCCACTTGATGGTGTGTTGTTCTTTTTTGGAATAGAACAATTTGCTGATTTCTTAATAATTTCCTCCAGTTCTTCCGCCATGAAATTTGCATCATATTTTACAAATTTGGTTTTAAGAAGCTCATCAATTTCATTGTGGGTATTTGAAGGTTCCTTTATGTTGAATTTCGTGGTAATTCTCCTCCTTATTTCGATTGCAAATTTACCCTAATTTGCCTTTCCCTTAGTCCTTCTTAGTAAAGCATCAAATTAATAGCATCCTTTCTGTTAGTAATAAGAAATAAGGAAACTACAGACTTTGTAATAAAAGTAAGAAAATAAATACAATCTGCTGGTCCTTCTAACTTTTCTATGATTAATTTTGGAAAATATCTCCAACTGTAAAGATATAATTTACATACATTCAGACCAATTACTTTATTTTATTTATTTTTTAACCTTTTATTGAAATTTACAATTGCAACAATTGTTGCAAGGATATTTGGTACATGATAGCGCTGTATCAGAATTATTATCGTGAACATTTATCTTTACTGCTATCATGATGAGAGTAGATCGTGAGGCCATCTTCTCTTCAATCTCCTATGAGGATTACCAGGTAAAGGCGGAAATGGATAAGTGTTCGGTTTAAAAGATTTTAGGATGAGCTGCTGTTGAGTAATGAAATTTTGAAAAAAACTAGTTTTCTTCAGCTCTTTGATTGAAAGGGATTTTGAGGTCATTATGGTTTTGTGTGGTTAGATACATTAAAATGGTATTTTTTGGCTTGTCAGTAACTGGTTGCTTTGAGAATTGGAAGATTTAGTCGATCACCATACCTACAATGCCGTTTGTCCAAAAATAGGGCGGAGTTAAAAAGGTAGGTATGAGGACTTTTGTTATTCAGGTCAGGATGATGGTTAGTTTCTTGCCTTTTCAGTGTTGTAGGAGGGGGGGATTCCAGGGCAACCATTTTGTCTGGCTACCGTCCAAGGTAACGTATTTTGACTGCAGTTGGTGCGCCAATTGGCTGATGAAGATGGGGGAACTTTTAGTTGAATAATTTTTGGCGCATTTCTTTTCATGTGATTTTTATGTAGGATTGGTGGTACAGTCTTGTTTCTTTCAGAATCTAGATAATAATAAATATATTTTAAAGTTTTAATGCATAAGTTTGAAATTCAAGGAACACAGTATGAAAAAGTTAAAGGAGTGTTTGCACCAAAATTTTTATTTCGCAAATACAGTTCAATATTTTGTTTTCAAATTGCAATTGTAATATTGGATATCGATTTTTTTACTGGGAATTTGAAGGATTTCTCTCTCTGGAAAAAATATGCATTTTCTCTCAGTGTGCGTGTGTTTTTCTCTTACTAATGGTAAGAGAAAGTAATTCTGGGTTTCTCTCTTTCATGATAGACGTTGTGACAAGAATTTTAGAATAATACAACATTGGGTTGAAAGGTCACCCAGCAATTCCTTCCGCTAGATATCTGCGTCACCCTCCTCATTAGCTCTTTCCACTTTTCTTCTTCAGATTCGTCATTAGTCTTTTTCTTTTTTATCACGATTTTTCCAATTTAATTTATTCAGTATATCTTTAGTTTACAATCTTCTTTATTATTGTATTATTCATTAGGTAATCATTTATTACTTGAAAGTTTTGTTTGGGGCCCAAACATCTCCTATGCCCTAAAAAAAAAAAGACTTTAATAGAGTAATCCTGTAATAGCAAAATCTTATTGTCACTCCCGCTTTGGTAATTATTATTATTATTGAAACACGGTGGTTGGTGCGCTTTCTTTGAGGTTTTTAATAAATCATTGGTTATAGTACGTTAAGTACGATTATTTTGTGATTTCTAACAAATTGATACTTTATTATGTTGCAGTAATTTCTGTATGTTAATTTATAAATTATTATCGATTTTGGAGCGATAGTATAGTTAGTTTTAAGCCCAAACATTGGTGTATCACAAATTTAAGAATGATAAATAAATAATCTTTTCCTGAAAATAACCTTTTTGAGATCCCTTTTTAGATTTCCTTTTTTGTAAGAATACTTTCAATCACCAGTAACTTCTATATATAGAAGATACTATAGTTTTATTGTGGAAAATGATCTTTTGAGTGAATATCAGACGGGTTTTCGGCGAGGTTACTCCACTCTTGACAATTTGCTTGTTCTTACTAGTATTGTTAAATTAAAATTTTTAAAACGAGGTCAAAAGGTGTATTGCTTTTTTGTTGATTTTTCAGCTGCTTTTGACCGTGTTAATCGTAGGGCATTATTTTTGAAGTTGTATAATTTAGGCGTGTCCTCAAGAATGCTTACTATTCTGAAATCCTTGTACGCTGTAACGGTGTCTGCTGTTAGGGGGAATAATGGGGTCTCTGAGTTTTTTCGGGTATCTAGTGGTGTCAGGCAGGGTTGCCTGTTGAGCCCCTTATTGTTTTCTCTTTTCCTTGACGACTTGCCTGGTTGTTTGGAAGGTGGAATACGAATTTCTAATACTACTGTCAAAGTACTTATGTACGCTGACGATATTGTGCTCCTGTGCGAGAATCCACTCCAACTTCAGAACAATATTAATATCCTTAAAAAATACTGTGAACAGTGGGGTTTGGAGGTAAATCTGGCGAAGTCCAAGATTGTTGTTTTTAGAAGAGGAGGTAGGCTTTCGTCAAGGGAAAGTTGGAGATATGGGGATATGCTGATAGATGTGGTCAATTC
This sequence comes from Rhodnius prolixus, assembly GCF_049639745.1. Classification (NCBI taxonomy): domain Eukaryota; kingdom Metazoa; phylum Arthropoda; class Insecta; order Hemiptera; family Reduviidae; genus Rhodnius; species Rhodnius prolixus. Next base: position 1,349,470 of record NW_027411583.1, on the reverse strand, counting down.
ATATAAATATTTGGGGGTTACTTTGACACCTCGCCTTTCCTTCCAAACGTACATTAAGGAAAGAGTCTTTATGGCTAAAATGGCCCTTAATACAGTCTGGTCAGTCCTTGTTGCTCAGTGCATGGTTCCCTTGTCCCATAAGTTCCAACTGTTTAATACTGTCTTCAGATCCATCGCTTGTTATGCTGCTCAGATTTGGGGGTTTGAGCAGTATGATGTATTGGAGAAATTATTGCGTTTTTCTATTAAGAAATTATATTCCCTGCCTTCAATTACTCCAAACTTCATGCTGTATCTTGAAACTGGTGTTGATTTGTTATTTACGTTTACTTTAGGGCTCCATTTCAGATACATTTTGAAAATCCTTGAATTGCCGGCGTATAGACTCCCTAGAGTAGTTGCACTAGAAATCGTTAAACACAAAACCTTTTGGTTTGGCAGCTGGATAAAACTGGCTGAAAAGTACAATCTTAATTTCTGTTTCTCCTATAATAACGTTTCATTGTGGAAGAATCAGTTTGCTATTCTGTCAAATAAAATAAAGATAGTTCATCGGGAAGTGAGTGTTACAAGCGCCAAAGATTCTAATAGATACCTTTTTTATAGAGAGCTTAATGTTAATGCTGGTCTATTTTCTTTTTCATCTCAGACTACAGTATTAAATTTAAAAGAATTACGTTGGCTGTTTAAGATGAGATGCGAACTGCTCTATTTGAATTTTACCCCTTGGGTTGACAGGGAGGTAGAGTTGTGCTCACTATGCAATTTAAAGGCTAGAGAGGACATAGTCCATTTTTTGGCTATTTGTCCTATCTTGGCAGAATTTAGAGTGCGACACCTTGGTGTTCGTTCTCTAACTTTGCCCAATCTAAGAGAGCTTTTAAACTCTACTGACTGTCTCAATCTTATTAATTACGCTCGCTCTGCCTGGTTGTACAGATACCAATTAATTCAAGAGTTTAATTATTAGTTTATGAAGAGGTTCATGTTTATTATTTTATTTTTGTTTTAATTTTAATTTTTAATTTTTCTATTTACTTTTTCAATGAATGTACTTTATGGAGGCGATTTTTCTCTTTTTTCTTTATCTTATCTGTAATATTATGTATTTTCTTGTTCTTTATTAATAATAGGTTTTGTTTTATACAATTATCATTTCATTAAGTCACTTCTTGTTTTATTTTTGCTTAATTATATTATATTATAAAAAGCACCTAACTTCCGGCTGACGGATTACCAAGCCGTATACGCTTTTGTTTTGTTTTCAATTCTAATGTTTGTAATTATTTTCAATAAAGTGTCTTATTATTATTATTATTATTATTATTATTATTATTATTATTATATTACTTACTATAGTAAGTATTTCTTTCATCATGTTAATCTTTCTCTAATTATGAGTGCATTAACTTTGTATGTTGGAAATCACATAAGCAATGTTGGGAAATGTAAATATACATATAATTATATCTATTGTATATAAAAATTATTATTATTGACAGAACCACAGTTAATTTAAACAATTATTATTATTGTGCAGTATTTACCAAAAAGTAATAAAAGTTTGTTTCTGTTACAGGAGTGCGGGAACGTTAAAATTCTCGGGAGTGCGGGAGTGTTAAAATCCCCGGGAGTGCTTTTAGCGGAAATGGTTGATTACCCTTTATTAAAGTGGAGGAAATACATTTTAACTTGTGCGCTTAAAAATAAACAAATATTCTCCGGTTATTTTCAAAAGTCCGACTCTAACAGCAAATACGTCAGTTTCATTTCCGTTAAAATCTTTTAAACTGTGTCCAGTGTCCAGTGTTGACGAGCTGTAGAAGACATCGATGGATATGTTACTGCAAGTAATTGGTGCATATCCCAGCCGACAGCAAAATCAGGTAGGGCGAGGAATTAACTATGTGGTCCATATTTATGATTCTCAACTCCTTTAAGTGTCATTCCTTGGAATGGCTCACCACACTTGCAACAAATCTATCGTCTAAATAATAACTTTATCTATAATAATTATAGTTCCAATTATTTTGCTTGCATGAAAAAAATTGGCACTAGTCATTTTAGAAAAATAAACGGAATTATAATTATTTAAACATTTATATGGCCACTGTTAATATCCTTCTTCGGAACTTCTAGTCCAAGTTGAGCAGAGAAAAGTAAGACTATTAATTTCTATTTTTTATATAAAAATCTTATGTTACTTCAAAATTAATGTTTAAATAATTTAACTATTTTTATAATTTTAGGAGGCGTTTTGGTATTTCAGATGCCAAAATACAAACAAACACTTCGAGTTCGTATTCAACGTTGTTTCTAATTTCTATTGTTGTCGTTAATCATTCTGCTGTTGTTTCTTCAAATTGGTTCTTTTGTCAGTTGCGACTTCCTTCCTTATACAGGTTCATATTGTCTCTGCCTATTTATCGATTGGTTTATTCTCTATTGCTTAAACGAGTCCAAGTTTCCCCGTAAATCTCATCATCCCAAATGCGGATCTACACAAATAGCGTATTCTGCATTCTGCCATTCCTGCTATTTGTCCATTACTCTACCCAAACTCCGTATAACCGTATTCCTTAACGGGTCCAAAGCTGGTTTTCTCTCTCCCCCTCTGTACATCGCAGGTAATGCATCTCTATTATTAAAGAGATTTGCTACTACGCCTGCTTAAAAGAGGATGAAAACCAGTTGGAATACGATATTAAAGGCAGGATGGCATTTTTGGGGGGCAAAAATCTGAGCTCTACCTCCACGAGGTGCCCCCCGGACAACTGCTCTCTGGAGCAGGCTAACAGAGCCAGTACCACTTCCTTTAAGTATTCTGAGTGGACATTTCTTGAGAATGAAGACTCAGGTTAGCAGTAGTCCAATAGAATTCCGAGTGTTCTGGCAGCTGCGTAAGTCTGACTGCGCACACCATTTCTGAGACTCTATGGTACCACAAGAAACCTTCAGCCGTATTGAAGTAGCTAAGTGTACTTCCCAGTAGTTAGCTAGCCCATTTACCATTTCTTGTCATCTTCTTAAGGTCGTCCTCAACCCAAATCTTTATTAGGATTGTGACATAGTCTTAAAGTTTATTAAAGTAACTTCTCCAACTGAAGTATTCAATTTCTACAGCAATTCGAGTTGGTTCCATGTGCAGCGATCTTTAAGATCTCAGCAGTATATAAGTTGAAGTAACTACGTTAGGATTAAGCTACATTCAAAACTGGAAGACATTTACAGCTCTGTATAAAACGTTATGATCAACTACTGCAATATTAAAATTATTTGCCTAGAGACCTGAGTGAATAGATAGATGCTACTTAATCATTTTGCCGGCCGCATAATTGAATTAGATGATCCATTGAAGATTAGATTTCTTATCTAACCGTCAGTTAGGTTGAATTCCAAGACTTTACATTGGAGCGACACCCTTATTCTCTCGATCATGTACTGCCCACTTTGCTTCATACTGTTTTGGAAGAATATGATTTTTTATCATAATTGAATGCTACTTCTATTTCTGAAAAAACTTCTAAAATTAGCCCGCATGGAGCGATTGATGCATGCAGTCGCTTGGGAAGTAGCGACCCCACGGGTACCACAGCTCAGTACACAATGCACCCAACACAACACTTTTTTACTCCCTAATATTACTCGTTTAAATTTATCAGCATCATCAGCAGGTTGACACAACCCTTATTTTATTGCGAGTTAGACATTATCAAGGTGTCACCATCAGGATGATACCACTCTTTGTTTATGCAAGCTTTACGCGTTTAGATATAGTGTTAGTTAATGTTAGTGTATCACCAGCAGGTTGATACAACCCTCTTTTTATTGCGAGTATAGATATTATTTAGGTGTCTCCATCAGGATGATACCACTTTTTATTTATGCAAGCTTTACGCGTTGAGATATAGTGTTAGTTAATGTTAGTGTATCACCAGCAGGTTGATACAACCCTTATTTTATTGCGAGTATAGATATTATTAAGGTGTCTCCATCAGGATGATACCACTCTTTGTTTATGCAAGCTTTACGCGTTGAGATATAGTGTTAGTTAATGTTAGTGTATCACCAGCAGCTTGATACAACCCTTATTTTATTGCGAGTATAGATATTATTAAGGTGTCTCCATCAGGATGATACCACTCTCTATTTATGCCAGCTTTACGCGTTTAGATATAGTGTATCACCAGCAGGTTGATACAACCCTTATTTTATTGCGAGTATAGATATTATTAAGGTGTCTCCATCAGGATGATACCACTCTTTGTTTATGCAAGCTTTACGCGTTTAGATATAGTGTTAGTTAATGTTAGTGTATCACCAGCAGGTTGATACAACCCTTATTTTATTGCGAGTATAGATATTATTAAGGTGTCTCCATCAGGATGATACCACACTCTATTTATGCCAGCTTTACGCGTTTAGATATAGTGTTAGTTAATGTTAGTGTATCACCAGCAGGTTGATACAACCCTTATTTTATTGCGAGTATAGATATTATTAAGGTGTCTCCATCAGGATGATACCACTCTCTATTTATGCCAGCTTTACGCGTTGAGATATAGTGTTAGTTAATGTTAGTGCATCACCAGCAGGTTGACACAACCCTTATTTTATTGCGAGTATAGATATTATTAAGGTGTCTCCATCAGGATGATACCACTCTCTATTTATGCCAGCTTTACGCGTTTAGATATAGTGTTAGTTAATGTTAGTGCATCACCAGCAGGTTGACACAACCCTTATTTTATTGCGAGTATAGATATTATTAAGGTGTCTCCATCAGGATGATACCACTCTCTATTTATGCCAGCTTTACGCGTTTAGATATAGTGTTAGTTAATGTTAGTGTATCACCAGCCGGTTGATACAACCCTTTTTTTATTGCGTGTTTAGATATTATAAGGGTGTCTCCATCAGGATGATACCACCCTCTATTTATGCCAGCTTTACGCGTTTAGATATAGTGTTAGTTAATGTTAGTGTATCACCAGCAGGTTGATACGACCCTTTTCTTATTTCGAGTATAGATATTATTATCCCAACTTTACGCGTTTAGATATAGTGTTAATTAATGTTAGTGTATCACCAACAAGTTGATACAACCCTTTTTTTATTGCGAGTATAGATATTATTAGGGTGTCTCCATCAGGATTGTACCACTCTCTATTTATGCCAGATTTACGCGTTTAGACATATTATTAGTTAATGGTAGTGTATCACCAGCAGGTTGATACGACCCTTTTCTTATTTCGTGTATAGATATTATTATCCCAACTTTACGCGTTTAGATATAGTGTTAATTAATGTTAGTGTATCACCAACAAGTTGATACAACCCTTTTTTTATTGCGAGTATAGATATTATTAGGGTGTCTCCATCAGGATGATACCACTCTCTATTTATGCCAGCTTCACGCGTTTAGATATAGTGTTAGTTAATGTTAGTGTATCACCAGCAGGTTGATACAACCCTTTTCTTATTCCGTGTTTAGATATTATAAGGGTGTCTCCATCAGGATAATACCACTCTTTGTTTATGCAAGCTTTACGCGTTGAGATATAGTGTTAGTTAATGTTAGTGTATCACCAGCAGGTTGATACAACCCTTTACTTATTGCGAGTTTAGATATTATTAAGGTGTCTCCATCAGGATGACACCACTCTCTATTTATGCCAGCTTTACGCGTTTAGATATAGTGTTAGTTAATGTTAGTGCATCACCAGCAGCTTGATACAAACCTTTTCTTATTGCGAGTATAGATATTATTAAGGTGTCTCCATCAGGATGATACCACTCTCTACTTATGCCAGCTTTACGCGTTTAGATATAGTGTTAGTTAATGTTAGTGCATCACCAGCAGGTTGATACAAACCTTTTCTTATTGCGAGTATAGATATTATTAAGGTGTCTCCATCAGGATGATACCACTTTCTATTTATGCTAGCTTTACGCGTTTTGATATATTGTTAGTTAATGTTAGTGCATCACCAGCAGGTTGATACAACCCTTTTCTTATTGCGAGTATAGATATTATAAGGGTGTCTCCATCAGGATGATACCACTCTTTGTTTATGCAAGCTTTACGCGTTGAGATATAGTGTTAGTTTATGTTAGTGTATCACCAGCAGGTTGATATAACACTTTTCTTATTGCGAATTTAGATATTATTAAGGTGTCTCCATCAGGATGATACCACTCTCTATTTATGACAGCTTTATGCGTTTAGATATAGTGTTAGTTAATATTAGTGTATCACCAGCAGGTTGATACAACCCTTTTTTTTATTGCGAGTATAGATATTATTAAGGTGTCTCCATCAGGATGATACCACTCTCTACTTATGCCAGCTTCACGCGTTTAGATATAGTGTTAGTTAATGTTAGTGTATCACCAGCAGGTTGATACAACCCTTTTCTTATTGCGTGTTTAGATATTATAAGGGTGTCTCCATCAGGATAATACCACTCTTTGTTTATGCAAGCTTTACGCGTTGAGATATAGTGTTAGTTAATGTTAATGTATCACCAGCAGGTTGATACAACCCTTTACTTATTGCGAGTTTAGATATTATTAAGGTGACTCCATCAGGATGACACCACTCTCTATTTATGCCAGCTTTACGCGTTTAGATATAGTGTTAGTTAATGTTAGTGCATCACCAGCAGGTTGATACAAACCTTTTCTTATTGCGAGTATAGATATTATTAAGGTGTCTCCATCAGGATGATACCACTCTCTACTTATGCCAGCTTTACGCGTTTAGATATAGTGTTAGTTAATGTTAGTGCATCACCAGCAGGTTGATACAAACCTGTTCTTATTGCGAGTATAGATATTATTAAGGTGTCTCCATCAGGATGACACCACTCTCTATTTATGCCAGCTTTACGCGTTTAGATATAGTGTTAGTTAATGTTAGTGCATCACCAGCAGGTTGACACAACCCTTATTTTATTGCGAGTATAGATAATATTAAGGTGTCTCCATCAGGATGATACCACTCTCTACTTATGCCAGCTTGACGCGTTTAGATATAGTGTTAGTTAATATTAGTGTATCACCAGCAGGTTGATACAACCCTTTTTTTTATTGCGAGTATAGATATTATTAAAGTGTCTCCATCAGGATGATACCACTCTCTACTTATGCCAGCGTTACACGTTTAGATATAGTGTTAGTTAATGTTAGTGTATCACCAGCAGGTTGATACAACCCTTTTCTTATTGCGAGTACAGATATTATAAGGGTGTCTCCATCAGGATGATACCACTCTTTGTTTTGCAAGCTTTACGCGTTGAGATATAGTGTTAGTTAATGTTAGTGTATCACCAGCAGGTTGATACAACCATTTTCTTATTGCGAGTATAGATATTATTAAGGTGTCTCCATCAGGATGATACCACTCTCTACTTATGCCAGCTTTACGCGTTTAGATATAGTGTTAGTTAATGTTAGTGCATCACCAGCAGGTTGACACATCCCTTATTTTATTGCGAGTATAGATAATATTAGGGTGTCTCCATCAGGATGATACCACTCCCTATTTATGCCAGCTTTACGCTGTAGATATAGTGTTAGTTAGTGTTAGTGTATCACCAGCAGGTTGATACAACCCTTTTCTTATTGCGAGTATAGATATTATTAAGGTGTCTCCATCAGGATGATACCACTCTCTACTTATGCCAGCTTTACGCGTTTAGATATAATGTTAGTTAATGTTAGTGCATCACCAGCAGGTTGATACAACCCTTTTCTTATTGCGAGTATAGATATTATAAGGGTGTTTCCATCAGGATGATACCACTCTTTGTTTATGCAAGCTTTACGCGTTGAGATATAGTGTTACTTAATATTAGTGTATCACCAGCAGGTTGATACAACCCTTTTTTTTTTGCGAGTATAGATATTATTAGGGTGTCTCCATCAGGATGATACCACTCTTTATTTATGCAAGCTTTACGCGTTTAGATATAGTGTTAGTTAATGTTAGTGTATCACCAGCAGGTTGATACAACCCTTTTCTTATTGCGAGTATAGATATTATTAAGGTGTCTCCATCAGGATGATACCACTCTCTACTTATGCCAGCTTTACGCGTTTAGATATAGTGTTAGTTAATGTTAGTGCATCACCAGCAGGTTGACACAACCCTTATTTTATTGCGAGTATAGATAATATTAGGGAGTCTCCATCAGGATGATACCACTCCCTATTTATGCCAGCATTACGCGTTTTGACATAGTGTTAGTTAATGTTAGTGCATCACCAGCAAGTTGATACAACCCTTTACTTATTGAGAGTTTAGATATTATTAAGGTGTCTCCATCAGAATGATACTACTCCCTATTTATGCCAGCTTTACGCGTTTTGATATAGTGTTAGTTAATGTTAGTGCATCACCAGCAGGTTGATATAACCCTTTTCTTATTGCGAGTGTAGATATTATAAGGGTGTCTCCATCAGGATGATACCACTCTTTGTTTATGCAAGCTTTACGCGTTGAGATATAGTGTTAGTTAATGTTAGTGTATCACCAGCAGGTTGATACAATCCTTTTCTTATTGCGAATTTAGATATTATTAAAGTGTCTCCATCAGGATGATACCACTCTCTATTTATGCCAGCTTTATGCGTTTAGATATAGTGTTAGTTAATATTAGTGTATCACCAGCAGGTTGATACAACCCTTTTTTTATTGCGAGTATAGATATTATTAAGGTGTCTCCATCAGGATGATACCACTCTTTATTTATGCAAGCTTTACGCGTTTAGATATAGTGTTAGTTAATGTTAGTGTATCACCAGCAGGTTGATACAACCCTTTTTGTATTGCGAGTATAGATATTATTAAGGCTTCTCCATCAGGATGATACCACTCTCTATTTATGCCAGCTTTACGCGTTTAGATATAGTGTTAGTTAGTGTTAGTGTATCACCAGCAGGTTGATACAACCCTTTTCTTATTGCGAGTATAGATATTATTAAGGTGTCTCCATCAGGATGATACCACTCTCTACTTATGCCAGCTTTACGCGTTTAGATATAATGTTAGTTAATGTTAGTGCATCACCAGCAGGTTGATACAACCCTTTTCTTATTGCGAGTATAGATATTATAAGGGTGTTTCCATCAGGATGATACCACTCTTTGTTTATGCAAGCTTTACGCGTTGAGATATAGTGTTAGTTAATGTTAGTGTATCACCAGCAGGTTGATACAACCCTTTTCTTATTGCGTGTTTAGATATTATTAAGGTGTCTCCATCAGGATGATACCACCCCCTATTTATGCCAGCTTTACGCGTTTAGATATAGTGTTAGTTAATGTTAGTGTATCACCAGCAGGTTGATACAACCCTTTTCTTATTGCGAGTACAGATATTATAAGGGTGTCTCCATCAGGATGATACCACTCTTTGTTTTGCAAACTTTACGCGTTGAGATATAGTGTTAGTTAATGTTAGTGTATCACCAGCAGGTTGATACAACCCTTTTCTTATTGCGAGTATAGATATTATTAAGGTGTCTCCATCAGGATGATACCACTCTCTACTTATGCCAGCTTTACGCGTTTAGATATAGTGTTAGTTAATGTTAGTGCATCACCAGCAGGTTGATACAACCCTTTTCTTATTGCGAATTTAGATATTTTTTAGGTGTCTCCATCAGGATGATACCACTCTCTATTTATGCCAGCTTTATGCGTTTAGATATAGTGTTAGTTAATGTTAGTGCATCACCAGCAGGTTGATACAACCCTTTTCTTATTGCGAATTTAGATATTTTTTAGGTGTCTCCATCAGGATGATACCACTCTCTATTTATGCCAGCTTTATGCGTTTAGATATAGTGTTAGTTAATATTAGTGTATCACCAGCAGGTTGATACAACCCTTTTCTTATTGCGAATTTAGATATTTTTTAGGTGTCTCCATCAGGATGATACCACTCTCTATTTATGCCAGCTTTATGCGTTTAGATATAGTGTTAGTTAAGATTAGTGTATCACCAGCAGGTTGATACAACCCTTTTTTTTTTTGCGAGTATAGATATTATTAGGGTGTCTCCATCAGGATGATACCACTCTTTATTTATGCAAGCTTTACGCGTTTAGATATAGTGTTAGTTAATGTTAGTGTATCACCAGCAGGTTGATACAACCCTTTTCTTATTGCGAGTATAGATATTATTAAGGTGTCTCCATCAGGATGATACCACTCTCTACTTATGCCAGCTTTACGCGTTTAGATATAGTGTTAGTTAATGTTAGTGCATCACCAGCAGGTTGACACAACCCTTATTTTATTGCGAGTATAGATAATATTAGGGAGTCTCCATCAGGATGATACCACTCCCTATTTATGCCAGCATCACGCGTTTTGACATCTTGTTAGTTAATGTTAGTGCATCACCAGCAAGTTGATACAACCCTTTACTTATTGAGAGTTTAGATATTATTAAGGTGTCTCCATCAGAATGATACTACTCTCTATTTAAGCCAGCTTTACGTGTTTTGATATAGTGTTAGTTAATGTTAGTGCATCACCAGCAGGTTGACACAACCCTTATTTTATTGCGAGTATAGATATTATAAGGGTGTCTCCATCAGGATGATACCACTCCTTGTTTATGCATGCTTTACGCGTTGAGATATAGTGTTAGTTAATGTTAGTGCATCACCAGCAGCTTGATACAACCCTTTTCTTATTGCGAGTATAGATATTATAAGGGTGTCTCCATCAGGATGATACCACTCTTTGTTTATGCAAGCTTTACGCGTTGAGATATAGTGTTAGTTAATGTTAGTGTATCACCAGCAGGTTGATACAACTTTTTTCTTATTGCGAGTTTAGATATTATTAAGGTGTCTCCATCAGGATGATACCACTCTCTATTTATGCCAGCTTTACGCGTTTAGATATAGTGTTAGTTAATGTTAGTGTATCACCAGCAGGTTGATGCAACACTATTCTTATTGCGAGTATAGATATTATTAAGGTGTCTCCATCAGGATGATACCACTCTCTACTTTTGCCAGCTTTACGCGTTTAGATATAGTGTTAGTTAATGTTAGTGCATCGCCAGCAGGTTGACACAACCCTTATTTTATTGCGAGTATAGATAATATTAGGGTGTCTCCATCAGGATGATACCACTCCCTATTTATGCCAGCTTTACGCGTTTTGATATAGTGTTAGTTAATGTTAGTGCATCACCAGCAGGTTGATACAACCCTTTTCTTATTGCGAGTATAGATATTATAAGGGTGTCTCCATCAGGATGATACCACTCTTTGTTTATGCAAGCTTTACGCGTTGAGATATAGTGTTAGTTAATGTTAGTGTATCACCAGCAGGTTGATACAACCCTTTTCTTATTGCGAATTTAGATATTATTAAAGTGTCTCCATCAGGATGATACCACTCTCTATTTATGCCAGCTTTATGCGTTTAGATATAGTGTTAGTTAATATTAGTGTATCACCAGCAGGTTGATACAACCCTTTTTTTATTGCGAGTGTAGATATTATTAAGGTGTCTCCATCAGGATGATACCACTCTTTATTTATGCAAGCTTTACGCGTTTAGATATAGTGTTAGTTAATGTTAGTGTATCACCAGCAGGTTGATACAACCCTTTTTGTATTGCGAGTATAGATATTATTAAGGCGTCTCCATCAGGATGATTCCACCCTCTATTTATGCCAGCTATACGCGTTTAGATATAGTGTTAGTTAATGTTAGTGTATAACCAGCAGGTTGATACAACCCTTTTCTTATTGCGTGTTTAGATATTATTTAGGTGTCTCCATCAGGATGATACCACTTTTTATTTATGCAAGCTTTACGCGTTGAGATATAGTGTTGGTTAATGTTAGTGTATCACCAGCAGGTTGATACAACCCTTTTTTTATTGCGTGTATAGATATTATTAAGGTGTCTCCATCAGGATGATACCACTCTCTATTTATGGCAGCTTTACGCGTTTAGATATAGTGTTAGTTAATGTTAGTGTATCACCAGCAGGTTGATACAACCCTTTTCTTATTGCGGGTATAGATATTATTAAGGAGTCTCAATCAAGATGATACCACTCTCTTTTTACGCCAGCGTTAGGCGTTTCGATATAGTTTTTGTGTAATGGAATAAACGGATGTTATATCTTACTAGCTACTCAGTGTACGTAAGTGGTCATTAAATGGTTTGGTTAGTTTTGGAGTGAAAAAGTGCTGTGATGAGGACGATTGGCTCATGGATTGCCTCTGAATGAGTACTTGTAATATTGCTGCTGTACTTGAAACTATTAGCTTTATGGTTATGAATCCTGAAAGTATCTAATAATTAATTAAATTTTTTGTAAAATATTTCTTATTAATTTTGAATGTGTTTTTGTTTATAATGTAAATGCATTTTGTATCATCTTACAGTGGAACATAATAATGTTCATCTAACATTAACATTAGTGGTGCAAATAAGTTAAATTTTAGTACACATAATTGGAATATTATTGCTCTATAAAAATTCATTAGTGCACATTATTGTAACATTAGTGCATCTTAGTATAGTACTTATAAACATTAATGGAACTTTAGTGCTCTTTAATGATTATTGGGGCAATGAAATGGAACATTAGTGCATATTAATGAAATTTCATTGCATATTAATCGTACATATTTGCTCTTTAAGAGATCATTAGTGCACATTATTGTAACATTAGTGCATCTTAGTATAGTACTGATGCACATTAATGGAACTTTAGTGCTCTTTAATGATTATAGGGGTAATTAAATGTAACATTAGTGCATACTAATGAAATTTCATTGCACAATTATGAAACATATTTGCTCTTTAAGAGATCATTAGTGCACATTATTGTAACATTAGTGCACCTTAGTATAGTACTGATGCACATTAATGGAACTTTAGTGCTATTTAATGATTATTGGGGTAATTAAATGGAACATTAGTGTATAATAATGAAATTTCATTGCTTATTAATGGTACATATTTGCTCTTTAAGAGATTATTAGTGCACATTATTGTAACATTAGTGCATCTTAGTAGTATGCTAATGCACATTAATGGAACTTTAGTGCACAATTAATGACGATAGGAATAATTAATTGGTTGATTAGTGCACACCGCTGAAACACATCAGTAGAGTATTATTGCCCTAATGTTTCACTATGAGACGTAACTATTAGATTTAACTTAGTTTCCTCGATCAGCAAATTGTACAAAGCTTCTTCCGTGGCAGTCGATGAGTAAGGGCCCTCAATCGTTTGCGTCATTGGCCTGTTAACCTACAAAACTAAACCAGGTTAATGTCCAACTCCGAATATAGTTTATTTATTTATCTATAATAATAGATTTATACGATGATTGATAGGTGTGTTTCCAGATTGACACTGTGGTCTCTTCTGCTAAGTGTGCGTTTAGTAATTCAGATTAGGGTATCACTATCAGGATGATACAACAATATACCATTATTAAATATGGTGAGTTAGTTATTAATTTTGGGGTATCACCATCAGGTAGATACAACAGATTTCTGCTGCTGGATATTAGGCATTTAGTTATTAAAATCAGAAAATCACCGATAAGTTGATTCTAGATTTTACCGTTGTTAAATATGACCCGTTAGTTATTAAGATTAGGGTATCACCGTCAGGTTGATGCAACAGTATTCTGCCGCGGGCTATTACGCATTTAGTTATTAAGAATAGGGTGTTACCGTCTGGTTGATACAAAAGTTTTCTTGTTGTTGCTATTAGGCATTTAGTCATTAAGATTGGGATATCACACATCAGGTTGATACACCACTTTACCGTTATTAAATATGACCTCATAGTTATTAGGATTTGGGTACCACCAATAGGATGATGCAACAGTATTCTGCCGCGGGCTATTACGCATTTAGTTATTAAGATGAAGGTATCACCATCAGGTAGATACCACAGTTTGCTGCTGCTGATTATTAGGCATTTAGTATTAAAATCAGAAATTCACCGACAAGACATTCAACATTTTACCGTTATTAAATATGACCCGTTATCTATTAAGATTAGAGTATCACCTTCAGGTTGATACAACACTTAACGGTCATTAAATATGACGCATTTAATTGTTAAGATAAGGGTATCTCTATCAGGTTGATAAAACACTTCAATGTTATTAAATATGACCCGTTAATTATTAAGAATAGGGTATCACCGTCTGGTTAATACACTTTTTTTGTGTTACTAGCTATGACGCGATTAGACCTTAAGATTAGGATATCACTATCACGCTGGTACAACAATATACCATTATTAAATATGACGTGTTAGTTATTAAGTTTGGGGTATCACCATCACGTTACCGTTATTAAATATGACCTGTTAGTTATTATTATTAGGGTATCACCGTCAGGTTGAAGCAAGAGTATTCTGCGGCGGGCTATTACGCCTTTAGTTATTAGGAATAGGGTGTCACCGTGAGGTTGATACAACAGTATTCTGCTTCTGGCTATTTGGCATTTAGTTATTAAAATTAGGGTATCACCATCAGGTAGATACAGCATTTTTCTGCATTTAGTTATTAAAATCAGAAATTCACCGAAAAGTTGATTTAACATTTTACCGTTATTAAATATGACCCGTTAATTTTTAAGATTAGAGTATCACCGTCACTTTACGGTCATTAAATATGACGCATTTAATTGTTAAGATAAGGGTATCACCATCAGGTAGATACAACAGATTTCTACTGCTGGCAATTAGGCATTTAGTTATTAAAATCAGAAATTCACCGACAAATTGATTCAACATTTTACCGTTATTAAATAAGACCAGTTAGTTTTTAAGATTAGAGTATCACCGTCACGTTGATAGAACACTTTACGGTCCTTAAAGATGAAGCACTAAATTGTTAAGATAAGGGTATCATTATCTGGGTGATACAACACTTCACCGTTATTAAATATGACCTGTTAGTTATTATGATTAGGGTATCACCGTCAGGTTGAAGCAAGAGTATTCTGCGGCGGGCTATTACGCCTTTAGTTATTAGGAATAGGGTGTCACCGTGAGGTTGATACAACAGTATTCTGCTTCTGGCTATTTGGCATTTAGTTATTAAAATTAGGGTATCACCATCAGGTAGATACAGCATTTTTCTGCATTTAGTTATTAAAATCAGAAATTCACCGAAAAGTTGATTTAACATTTTACCGTTATTAAATATGACCCGTTAATTTTTAAGATTAGAGTATCACCGTCACTTTACGGTCATTAAATATGACGCATTTAATTGTTAAGATAAGGGTATCACCATCAGGTAGATACAACAGATTTCTACTGCTGGCAATTAGGCATTTAGTTATTAAAATCAGAAATTCACCGACAAATTGATTCAACATTTTACCGTTATTAAATAAGACCAGTTAGTTTTTAAGACTAGAGTATCACCGTCACGTTGATAGAACACTTTACGGTCCTTAAAGATGAAGCACTAAATTGTTAAGATAAGGGTATCATTATCTGGGTGATACAACACTTCACCGTTATTAAAAATGACCCGTTAGTTATTAAAATGAAGGTATCACCATCAGGTAGATACAACAGTATTCTGCCGCGGGCTATTACGCATTTAGTTATTAAGAATAAGGTGTTACCGTCAGGTTGATACAAAAGTTTTCTTGTTCTTGCTATTAGGCATTTAGTCATTAGGCTTGGGGTATCACCATCAGGTTGATACACCATTTTACCTTTATTAAATATGACCTCTTAGTTATTATGATTTGGGTATCACCATCAGGATGATGCAACAGTATTCTGCCGCGGGCTATTAAGCATTTAGTTATTAAGATTAGAGTATCACCGTCAGGTTGATACAACACTTAACGGTCATTAAATATGTCGCATTTAATTGTTATGATAAGGGTATCACCATCAGGATGATACAACACTTCAATGTTATTAAATATGACCCGTTAGTTATTAAGAATAGGGTATCACCGTCAGGTTGATGCAACAGTATCCTGCCGCGGGCTTTCAAGCATTTAGTAATTAAAATCAGAAAATCACCGATAAGTTGATTCTACATTTTAGCATTATAAAAAATGAAGCGTATAGTCTTTAGAATTAAGTTATCACCGTTAGGTTGATGCAACAATTTTCTGCTTGTGGCTATTTGGCATTTAGTAATTAAGATTTGGGTATCGCCGTCAGGATGATACAACATTTTACCGTTAGTAAATATGACCCGTTAGTTATTAAGATTAGAGTATCACCGTCAGGTTGATACAACACTTTACGGTCATTAAATATGACGCATTTAATTGTTAAGATAAGGGTATCACCATCAGGTTGATACAACACTTCACCGTTGTTAAATATGACCCGATAGTTATTAAGATGAAGTTATCACCATCAGGTAGATACAACAGATTTATGCTGCTGGCTATTAGCCATTTAGTTATTAAAATCAGTAAATCACCGATAAGTTGATTCTAGATTTTACCGTTATTAAATATAACCCGTTAGTTCTTAAGATTAGGGTATCACCCATATAGTGTTGAT
Source organism: Rhodnius prolixus (assembly GCF_049639745.1). Lineage (NCBI taxonomy): Eukaryota > Metazoa > Arthropoda > Insecta > Hemiptera > Reduviidae > Rhodnius > Rhodnius prolixus. The sequence continues at coordinate 1,332,908 of NW_027411583.1, read as the reverse complement.
ACAACACTTCACCATTATTAAATATGACCCGTTAGTTATTAAGAATAAGGTTTCACCGTCAGGTAGATACGACAGCTTTCTTTTTCGGGCTATTAGGCATTTAGTAATTAAGGTTAGGGTATCACCGTCAGGTTGATGAAACAGTATTCTTCTGCGGGCTCTTTCGCCTTTAGTTATTAAGGATAGGGTGTCACCGTCAGGTTGATACAACAGTTTTCTGCTTCGGGCTGTTAGGCATTTAGTTATTAAGATTAGGGTATCACCGTCAGGTTGATGCAACAGTATTCTTCTGCGGGCTATTTCGCCTTTGGTTATTAAGAATAGGGTGTCACCGTCAGATTGATACAACAGTTTTCTGCTTCCGGCTATTAGACATTTAGTTAGTAAGATTAGGGTATCACCGTCAGGTTGATACATCACTTCACTATTATTAAATATGACCCGTTATTTATTAAGAATAGGGTCTCACCATCAGGTAGATACGACAGTTTTCTGCATCCGGCTATTAGGCATTTAGTCATTAACATTAGAGTATCAGCGTCAGGTAGATACAACAGTTTTCTGCTGCTGGCTATTAGGCATTTAGTTATTAAAATCAGAAAATCACCAACAAGGCATTCAACATTTTACCGTTATTAAATATGACCCGTTAGTTATTAAGATTAGAGTATCACCGTCAGGTTAATACAACACTTAACTATCATTAAATATGACGCGTTTAATTGTTAAGATAAGGGTATCACCATCAGGTGGGTACAACACTTCACCCTTATTAAATATGACCCGTTAGTTACTAAGATGAAGGTATCACCGTTAGGTTGATGCAACAGTATTCTGTAGTGGGATGTTACGCATTTAGTTATTAAGAATAGGGTGTCACAGTTAGGTTGATACAACAGTTTTCTTGTGCTTGCTACTAGGCGTTTAGTCATTAAGATTGGGGTGTCTCCCTCAGGTTGATACACCACTTTACCGTTATTAAATATTACCTCTTAGTTATTAAGATTTCGGTATCACCGTCAGGTTGATGCAACAGTATTCTGCCGCGTGCTATTACGCATTTAGTTATTAAGAATAGGGTGTCACCGTCAGGTTGATACAACAGATTTCTGCTGCTGGCTATTTGGCATTTAGTCATTAACGTTAGAGTATTAGCTTCAGGTAGATACAACAGTTTTGTGCAGCTGGCAATTAGGCATTCAGTTATTAAGATTTGTGTATCACTGTCAGGATGATACAACATTTTACCGTTATTAAATATGACCCGTTAGTTATTAAGGTTAGTGTATCACCGTCAGGTTGATAGAACACTTTACGGTCATTAAATATGACGCATTTAATTGTTAAGGTAAGGGTATCCCCATCAGGTTGATACAACACTTCACCGTTATTAAATATGACCCGATAGTTATTAAGATGAAGGTATCACCATCAGGTAGATACAACAGATTTCTGCTGCTGGCTATTAGGCATTTAGTTATTAAAATCAGAAAATCACCTAAAAGTTTATTCTACATTTTACCGTTATTAAAATTGACGCGTATAGTCATTAATATTATGGTATAACCCATATAGTGTTGATACAACACTTCACCATTATTAAAGATTACCCGTTAGTTATTAAGAATAGGGTTTCACCGTTAGGTAGATACGACAGTTTTCTGCTTCGGGCTATTAGGCATTTAGTCATTATGATTAGGGTACCGTCTTGTTGATACATATTTTTAGCGTTATTAAATATGACGGTTTTAGTTATTAAGATTAGATTATGATCGATAAGATGATACTATATTCTGCTGTTGCTGTTTTTTGTTACGGATTCAGTTTGTCATATTATTACCACTTTCAGGTTTTTAGGCGATTTAAGACGCCTTTCGTAGCAAAAATTCGGTATTACCATTAGGATAATTATTCATTTACTGTTACTCTTTGTTACTCATTTAGCTTTTACGATTAAAGTATCACCATGAGAGTCAATAAACATTTTTATGTTGCTGGTTATGGTACATTTATTTTGTTTTTTCACCATTGGGATGATATAATTTTGTGTTTTTGCTAGTTTGTTGAGTTTGGTAATTAATTTAGGTTATCATTATAATGTTTACAATTTTTTTTGTTTGTGTGTGTGTTAGTACTACGCGTTCAATTAGTTAGGCTATCACTATATGGTTGATGGAACACTTGAATATAAGTCGTTATAGTGTTGCTGTGTTAGCTATGTAACATAGTTTTTATAGGGTAGATTAAATCCGGATCATAATAATTTCTGCATTCATGATATTTTTCTTTTAACTTGCCCCCCTAATATTTTGGTGGTTGACATTCCGATTCTGGAGGACAATCTAATACTGGCTTCATTAAAGTTCTTTTAATATTTATGTTGAAAGTGGATAGATGCAATAAACGGATGTTATATCTTATTAGCTACCTAAAGTACTTGGATGGTCCATAAACTGTCTGGTTAGTTTTGGAGTAAAACAGTGCCGAGATGAGGACGATTGGCTTATGAATTGCCTCCGAATGAGTTCTGTTAATATTGCTGCTGGACTCTGTTGAAAGGCTTAGCTTTATGGTTATAAATCAAAAAAGCATCTAATTATTTAGAAATTTGTAAGTTATTTTTTATTAATTTTGAAACTTCGTGATTTTTTGTAGAGTAATTAAATTTTCTTTTATTTTACAGTGGAAAATTATTTCATATTAGTGCAACATTATGGCACCTTAGTTCAGACTAGTACTAATATGTGGAATATTAGTGCACATTAATGGAACATAGGTGCTCTTCTCGAGATCTTTAGTGCACTTCATTGGAGCATTAGTGCATATTAGTAGAATTCTAGTGCATATTAGTGGAACTTTTGTGCACAGTAATGATGACTGTAGAGTAGTGAAGTGGAACGTAAGTGCATATTACGAAATTTCAGAGCACATTAATGGAACATTCCTGCCTTTTAAAAGATCATTATTGCACATTATTGTAACATTAGTGCATCTTAGTAGTGTACTGGTGCATATTAGTGGAACTTTGGTGCACATTAATGATTATTGGGGTAGTTGAGTGGAACATTAATGTATAATTAGTGAATTTCAGTGCACATTAGTAGTACATACCTGCTCTTTAAGCGATCATTAGTGCACATTATTGTAACATTAGTGCATATTAGTAGAATACTAGTGCACATTGTTGAAGATTAGGCGATTAAAAGATACACTAATTGGAACATTAGTGCAAACTAGTTGAACTTCAGTGCACATCAGTGTAGCTTTAATGGTCCAATATTTCACTATGAGATGTAACTACTAGATTTGTCTTAAATTCTTCCAGCACCTCATTAACAGTACAGTTCCCGAGGCAGTACATGAGTAAGGGCCCTCAATCGTTGGCGTCATGGCTCTGTTTAACTCCCTAGCTAACCAGGTACATTAGGTGCCACATTAGTTCATTAGGTTCGATTTCTTCCTTGTTAGGTTAACTAATTTACTTGATTTAGAGTAATACTTTGTTGGTATGTTAGTGCTTCACCGTGAGGTAGATAAAACACTTTTCCGTTAATATATAGGATGCGCGTAATATTTGATATTAGTTTGTCAGCATCAGGTTGATGCTACATTTTTCAGTTCATACGGGATTCATATTTTTTTTGCTATTTCCTATTTATCGATTGGTTTATTGTCTATTGGTTGAACGAGCCCAAGTTTACTTCTAAAGCTTTTAACCTCAACGCGTTCCTTCACAAATAGCGTATCCAGCATTCTGCCATTCCTGCTATTTGTCCATTACTCTACCCAAACTCCGTATAACCGTATTCCTTAACGGGTCCAAAGCTGGTTTTCTCTCTCCCCCTCTGTACATCGCAGGTAATGCATCTCTATTATTAAAGAGATTTGCTACTACGCCTGCTTAAAAGAGGATGAAAACCAGTTGGAATACGATATTAAAGGCAGGATGGCATTTTTGGGGGGCAAAAATCTGAGCTCTACCTCCACGAGGTGCCCCCCGGACAACTGCTCTCTGGAGCAGGCTAACAGAGCCAGTACCACTTCCTTTAAGTATTCTGAGTGGACATTTCTTGAGAATGAAGACTCAGGTTAGCAGTAGTCCAATAGATTTCCGAGTGTTTTGGCAGCTGCGTAAGTCTGACTGCGCACACCATTTCTGAGACTCTATGGTACCGCAAGAAACCTTCAGCCGTATTAAAGTAGCTAAGTGTACTTCCCAGTAGTTAGCTATCCCATTTACCATTTCTTGTCTCCTTAAGGTCGTCCTCAACCCAAATCTTTATTAGGATTGTGACATAGTCTTAACATTTATTAAAGTAACTTCTTCAACTGAAGTATTCAATTTCTGCAGCAATTCGAGTTGGGTGTACAAAAAATATAAAAGCGAAATTTAAACGTATCCCAATACTTCATGAGTACTTTAAAAGTCTGCTGAACAAAATTGAATTTTTCACTTAAATTAGTTTAGGATGTGTTATTATTAGATGACGTGTACTGAAATTATTATTATAGTCGGTATGTAACTAAATAAACGATTTGTTCCAATAAATTTCCTTTAAAAACTACTTATAAACTAATGTCAGATCCACTATTGGGATTCCAAAGATATGGTTTTCTTCTGAGCTGAAGGATGGATACTGCACCAACTTAAAACTAAGCTTAAGCTAACTTACAAACTAAATAATTAAGGCATCCATTAAAATTCCTAAAATATGGTTCTTCTGATATGTCAGGGGCATACTGTCCACTTAAAACTAAGCTTAAGCTAACTTATAAACTAAATACTTAAGGAATAAATTGAGTTCCTAAGATATGGTTTTTTTCTGGAATGGCAGAGGCATTCTGCCCAACTTAAAACTAAGCTTAAGCTAAATTATAAACTAAATACATAAGGCATCCATTGAGATTCCTAAGATATGGTTTCTACTTATATGGCCGGTGTATACTGAGCAGCTAAATACATAAGGCTTCCATTGAGATTCCTAAGATATGGTTTCATCTCATATTGCAGGGGCATACTGCCCAACTTACAACTAAACCAACTTATAAACTAATTACTTAAGGTATCCGTTGAGATTCCTAACATATGGTTTCTTCTTATATGGCCGGTGCATACTGAGCAAATAAATTAATAAGGTATGTTTTGAGATTCCTAAGATATGGTTCTTCTGATATGTCAGATGCATTCTGCTCAACTAATTTCTTAAGGCATCCATTGATATTTCTAAAATATGACTTTTGTAATATGGCGGGGGCATAATGCCCAACTTATAACTATGCTATCTAAAAGGTATTAACTATCCAACCAAACTAACTGCAGATGATGTGAATAAAAAAAATAACTCATTCAACTAATATGGCGTACTAGACTATAAGCTAAAATTATTCCATTCCCATAAAAACTTTTATGTGGGTTTGACTAATAGTCCTAAGATATGGGTTCCGTCTAACATGGAGGGTGTATTTCGCCCAACAGCTAAATTAACTTACTAACTAATCACGTTTGGCATTTATTAATAGTCCAAATGTATGGATTTCGTCTAACATGGAGCGTGTTTTTCGTCCAACTTACTGCAAACTTAACTTACTAAACTAATCACGTTAGACCCACGTTGACATTCCTAAGATATAGGTTTCGTCTGACCTGAAGATCAGACCCATCATCATCATATATCCCAAAACATTAAATTCAAAAGCGTTGAACATAATAAATAAAAGCACATTTTTTGAAAATATGTAAAATTTAAATTACTACATAAATGTTTAACCAAAATCCTAATATACACATAAATCCGTACAAATAGACTGTTTGAGACTGAGGCACTCAAAAATTAGTCACAGTCATGATTTTTTGCTTAAGAATTGTCTCATCAAATCAATATCTTTAGCAACAATCTGTGCCAGAATGTGTAGGTAACTGAATTCGAAGCAAGACAAGCAATTTCACTAAATTAGAACTCTTTACTTGCTCTGCGCCCAGTTCTGCTTGGCACATAATTAGCAGTAAATTAATTGTTTGGCAACATATGTCGTATACAATTGTTCCAGTGATCACGTACTATCTAAATACACCGGTAACCGATTTAGTTCCGTTTGCCACACCGTATTACTTCCCGATCACGCTCCGCGCCGAATAATCTTTTAAGCTCTTTAAAATAAAAAAATAACTCGGACGGTGGATATTTAGTGCTGAATGTTTTGACGTTCACGGATTATCTAAATACCTGGATATCCGATTTTACCTTTCCATAGAAGACCCGCTAATATTAATATAACCAGAATACGCACCGTTTTATTTTATATTAGCCCGGATATTAGTAGTATGGTACCATACTGTTAAAATATATCGCATTAGTGAACCCTAGAAGAATTAAGTGTCATGTTTAAGCTAGCAATTATTTTTGTATTAAAGTGCAAAGAAACGTAAAGTGCAGATAGTGATAGTCTTAGAGGAATAAAAGAATAAAATTGCATGTCTGGAAATTAGCTTCAAATTCAGTTATCTGAGATATTAATTTGTTTTAAGACTATGTTAATGTCAATCTCATGACTGAAACCAAATTTAAGACACTCGCTTTTGACTACTCTATCTGTAGGTTTTGTTACTAATTCCTTAGTTAATAAATGATTCATTTTAATTCCATTAAGGAGTAAAAATTTAAAACAAATTAGGTTAGTTATCTATTAAAACTGAATTTCAAAACACCTTAACTTTTACAATGAATGTAAACTGATATGATGGCCTTTAAATGTGCTTAAAACTATACCTAATTCTATAACTAATTCTTAAAACCATACTTTTATAACCAATACTTAATTCTATCGCTACTCTAAAACTAATGCTTAACTACAACTAAAAATGTAACTAAAACTAGTGCCATCTATCAGTTTTTATTGTCACTTATATTATAGTCAGTTTCAATTCTTACTTCCTAACACATAAGGGAAAGATTCACTAAGAAAAGTTTAATCAAGTATCAAAGCTGAATTTTACGAAATTCCAACGTGTAACAATACTAATGAGTTTCAGGAGGAATAAATGCCTAAATAATTAACAAAGTCTGTGCTAGGAGACAAATAATAAAATATATAAATGCTAGCTAATGATAAATATAGAAGGTCAATAAAGATAAGAACAGGGTTCACCAATCTGATTCCCAAAATATTCAATGATGAGCAGCAGTGACTATAATTCAATCGAGATTAATAATGGACTGGGTCTGAGACCTAAGGAAAGAATTGTTTTAATAAAGTCCATGTGAATCATTTTTTGGAGAATCAATTCAATAACTAGCACTCAAAGCAAATGCGAGAATATTCAAACTAAATAGATCCAATCAACATTTTTATAAATAAGAAAAAAGAATAGAAAAAACCATCAACTATAAGATTTTGCGACCACGGAAGGACCAATTTCAACAAATACCAAATTGTCTAGAATAAATTGTTTTCCCCATTGTCCGCTAAGCCATCCAAAATATTTGTAGGACTATTAAAATTTTACTCCTTCATCCATATCCACTTAGCCAATCCATAACGCCATCATTTTAAGGAAATCCCAGCTTCATTAAAACTAAGCTTTTTTACCTGGATGAGAATTCGTTAATTAAAAAAAAATCTTGTATTTATTTTCTCCTACGGAAAATATTGTAGATTAAATATAGATGCCTTTGTCTTTTTATCCATCTCATGTCCGACATCAAAGTTGGCACAGGTCCGAATTAGATAACTTCTTATTATAAAACACAGTTTTCACATCGCAGCTTCTGGATTATACTTACATAAGAAAAAATATTGGTTTCCACATCACTACATCAGAATTATAACTATTATTTGAAACTAAGGAACTTTATTGCTCAACGATGTTTGGTTTCCTCATCACAGCATTAGCGTTTGCGTTTTCTTAAAACTACCTTATAACTAACTAAAGAATAAATTATGAGTTTTATCCACATCCCAGCTTAGGTCTAGCGTTTCTTAAAACTAACTTATTACTAATTAGCATTGAAAGGGAAGGGATTAGCTATGAGGTTAGCATACTGGACTCCCACGCGGAGGTCCCGGGTTCGAATCCAGCAGCTGACCCTTAGATTTTCTCTTCCTAGGAGCTTCTTACAGCTCACTGTCCGGTGATGGACAGTGTTGTCTGTAACGAGAGAACACTGTCCGGAGGCCGGCAGTGCACTGGAAAAAGCTCCGGGCGCTAATGACCTCAGCTGTTGATGCGCCAAAAAAAAAAAAAAAAAAAAAAAAAATTAGCATTGAATTCGTATTAACCATTTTTGGCTTCCATATCATAGCTACTTTGCCCTTGGTCTTACAATTTAATGTCATACTGGTACTTAATAATAAGAGGATTAGGGAGAAAAATAGTAAGAGATATCTTTTTTTTCTTTTCTTTTTTAATACAATATACAAACTTAAAATCTCTTAAAACTAACTTAACTAAACGAAGTTGGTTTTCCTCATCCCAGCTTGGAATTAGCGTTGCTTAAAACTAACTCATAACTAAGTAGTATTTAAATTTTTTGGTTTCCACATCAAAGCTTGATTCCTCATCTTCATTATCATTGACGTTCTTCATTATCCTTGATCTTAATTATTATCTTAAATATACTTAAAACTAATTGTTTGGAACATGAATAGTTTAATGTTAGGTAAACTATAATGTGATCTCAGCGAAACGTCACTGAATAAACTACACTAAAACTAACGAAAGGCCTTCTTCAATTCTGCCAGGCCAGAATATTTATTCTGCCATGAATTATCGCTATGAATATATATTTTTCGGTTTGTCACTTTTACTTGTTTTTGTAAATAAACCATTATTGATTTAAAAAGAACCCTGATTCCTAGATTAGTACAGAAATTGTATATTTAGCTGGCAATAAATTTTTCGATAGTTAATTTAAAATTCGGTCATAAAAGGTAAACGGCGAATTTAAGTGAAAAGAAGACATCAATACAGAAAAATGTTGAAAAAATTAACAATAAACACGCTTGCTGGAGTGGAAGGATTAACTTCACGAGATCTTATTAGTTTTATTTCAAGCTGGAACTGAAGCACTTGCGGATTATTTTTGTTAGCAAATTTAGATATACTAAATCTCAAACATTCGCGATACTGCACCAGATAACACTTTCATATTCTACTACCCTTTTAAAACTGTACTAATGTACAGTTTGTAATCATTTCGCTTATCGTTAATGAATACATGGACCATTTATTTTGAAAGTGGTGTAAGTACATTTTCTGTTATTTCGAGAAAATTAAAGGTTAACATATCTGTTAATTATAAAATTTAGACAAATTATATGAAGTCTGGCAATGTTTCTACTGTTTTATCAATATGTAATTTGGTTATATAAATTTGTCTTAGGCGTATTTTACTGAACTGATGTATACTTATGGGCTGCAAATGGACTTACACCACTTTCAAAATTAAACAATTGTAAAAATCGTTTAATTTCAATTTTGAAAAATCAAATAATATATATTTTCATATAATAATGTACTAATATATAATAATATTTCATGTTAATAAATAATAATATACTTCATATTAATCCAATTTTGTTTACAAATAATAGTGACACGAGATAAAACAGAAGTAATATTTTTAATTTTAGACGCTAATTACATTGTTAAAATTACAAGATATTGATAGTATTTAATATAAAACAAAAGTAAAATAACAGGCTAATGATCGGCAACCATCTACTAAGCCGCCTGCCTCTGTCAGTTGGACTTACACAACTTTCATAATCAATGATTATGATGCAATTTCATTTTAAGAAATTAAACACGGACTAGTTATACATAAAAAATTAACATAAAATTAAGCATGAATTACGTGATATCTCATTTTTTTCAAAAATGGACTTACACCACTTTCAAAATAAACGGTCCATATTTCTATTCCCAACTTACAACTAAGCTAACTTAGTAACTAAGTACTTATATACTAAATACTTAAATACTAATTACTTAAACGATCCATTGAAATTTCTAAGATAAGTTTCTTCTAATAGTAGGGGCATATAGCCCTTCTATTTATTTAAGACATCCAGTGAGGTTCCTAAGATATGGTTCCTTCTGATATAGCAAGGGCATACTGCCCAACTTATAACTAAGGTACCTTATTAACTAAATACCTACATACATAATACTAAATACTTAAATACTAAATACTGAAGCGATCCATTGAAATTTCTAAGATATGGTTTCTTCTGATGTAGCAGGGCCAAACTGCCCAACTTACAACTAAGCTAACTTATAAACTAAGTACTTATATACTAAATACTTAAATACTAAATACTGAAGTGATCCATTGAGATTCCTAAGATATGTTTCCTTCTGATATAGCAGGGGCATATTGGCCAATTTACAACTAAGCTAACTTATAAACTAAGTACTTACATACTTAAGACTAAATGCTTAAATACTAAATACTGAAGAGATCAATTAAGATTCTTAGATGTGGTTTCTTCTGATATGGCTGGGGCATACTGCCCAACTTACAACTATGCTAACTTTTAAACTTACTTTATACTAAATACTGAATACTGAAGCGATCCATTGAGATTCCTAAGATATGTTTCCTTTTGATATAGCAGGGACATACTGCCCAACTAAGCAAACTTATAGACTAAATAATTACATACTTAATACTAAATACTTAAATACTAAATACTGAAGCGATCAATTGAGATTCCTAAGATATGTTTCCTTCTGAAATAGCAGGGGCATACTGCCCAACTTACAACTAAGCTAACTCATAAACTAAGTACTTACATACTAAAAACTTAAATACTAAATACTGGAGCGATCCATTGAGATTCCGAAGATATTGTTTCTTATGATATGGCTGGGGCGTACTGCCCAACTGACAACTATGCTACCTTATAAACTAAACACTTACATACTTAATTACTTAAAACTAAATACCTCAATACTTATGAGATCCATTGTGATTCCTAAGGCATGGTTTCTTTTTATATGGCAGATGCATTCTGCCAAACTAATTACTTAAGGCATCATTGAGATTCCTAAGATAAGTTTCTTCTGATGTAGCGGGGGCAAACTGCCCAACTTGCAACTAAACTAACTTATTAACTACCTCACCGAAAGACATCAATCTGTTAAATACAAATCACTAATGTCAGAAGAATTTCTTGTATCATCTGGTGTACCTCAAGGTTTTATTCTTGGCCCTTTTTTATTCAAAATTTTTATCAATGACTCCTTAACAAAAACTTACAGTTTAAAATGTTAAGTATAAGGGTTGATTAAACGCCAAAAGGTACACAAATCAGCGAGTACCCAACATTTCATTAATACTTCATTAATAGTTAAGTAATTCTACTGCATTAATTTTCATTAATAAGTTATTTTTTAGAATTTATTAGATGTCACAGACCCTCATGCTGGCCATTTTCGTCTACAAAATATATTTTCAAGTAGCACTGTAGATTGACTGTAATATCTAGTTATCTATAATAATGAAACTATTAATTACAGGTTAAAAAGAAAAACGTTATAAAAAATATTAAAAAAATTATAAGGCTAAAAAATTCAAAACTTTTTTTTATAAAAAAACTTACACCAATGATTTTGTTTATTTTATTTATTTATTTATTTTTATTTTTAAATAAAAATCGTCGGTTTAAGTTCATTCTTTGATTAAAGTAATTGTTATTTTATGAAGTAGTCAAACGTTTATAATAATAGGTAATAATTATCTGGCTTTATCGCAAATAATATAGTTTTCTTCAATTACATTCTCAATCTAGGTATTCATCCCACAATGTTGTGTATATGTAATATAAAGTAAATAAGATATGCATATTTTTAGGGCAGCTAATTATTCCAGTATTTTACTATAAGTAAAATTATGGGAACTAAATTAAATTACAATTGAGAAATGAATAATTGTTGTTGAATAATCTACTTGTTATTAACTGTGTGTTATTTGCGCTCACGAATATTTCGGTAAGACGAATTCAAGACAGTAGCCTACTCTAACTTTGTCTTTTTCTACTTTAACATGCATGTACATATTTATGTGATTTATCATAATTATAACAAAAAAATATTATAAATGAAGTGGCCAGCATAAGGGTCTGTGACATCTAATAAATTCTAAAAAATAACTTATTAATGAAAATTAATGCAGTAGAATTACTTAACTATTAATGAAGTATTAATGAAATGTTGGGTACTCGCTGATTTGTGTACCTTTTGGCGTTTAATCAACCCTTATACTTAACATTTTAAACTGTAAGTTTTTGTTAAGGAGATTTTTGTACCTTTTGGATAGATTTTCCTTTTTGTTTATTTTACAAAGTTACATATCTTCTTTACAGATTTTTTTAAAATTTGGAATAAACAATTCTATCATTATAATCTGATAAGGTGTTAAGTCGGAACCGTAACTACCAATGGAGAGATCTTTTTAAAGAATGATTATAGTTGCGTTCCCCCAAACCATCCTCAATAACAATTTTTTTGAAAAAGCGTTTTGAATAACATAGGAAGGTATTTGTACGTAAATAGCAAAATTAAACTGCGATTTCAGTACTTCCTTTTAAGAGGAGTAAGAAAAATAAACTACGATTGCAGTACTTCGTCCTAAAAGGCAAAGAGGCAAAGATCTTTTAATCGAACGACAATTCATTGATTTAAATCGGTTCACTCATTGATAATTTAAATGATTGCAGTACTTCCTCTTAGTAGGTGCAAGAGCATCAGCAACGTAGAGGAGCTTTAACCACTTATTCGAGCTGAATTTTATCAAAATCGGACTAAGCGTTATAGAAATATTGGTAATAATAGTTTTAGAAAGGGCCTTATTTGGGTGGGGCAAACTCCCCTTCTTATGAGGCACGGCGTCGAGACTTTTAAAGTGCAAATCTGTACAAAATTTCGATTCGAATGACCCTTTATTCATGCAAATCGGTTCACGTGTCGATAATTTGCAACGATTGCTATACTTCCCCTTAACAAGTGTAAGAGCAGATCGTCGCTTTATTGTTAGGTAGGGGAGCCCTAACCCTATCATCCTACCAAATTTTATCAAAATCAGGCCAAGATTTACAGAGTAATTAGTAATAATAATTTTGGAGGGGGCCTTACATAAAGGGGGCTAACTCCTCTCCCATTCGATGTACAGGATCGAGACCCCCAAAAGGCACATCTACATAAAATTCCGAATCGAATGACACCTCATTCATGAAAATCGGTTCGCGCGTTTAGGCGCTACGTTGTTTACAAAAAAGGTAACAAGAAGAAGAAGAAGAAGAAGAAGAACAAGAAGAACAAGAACAAGAACATTTTTTGAAAAAGCCGTTTTTACTCATTTTTGGCAACTTTTTTCTCGAAACCTATAAGATCTGGGTTGTTGCAAAAAAATTACAGTTATAAAGGAGGGTTTGCCCTATAATTTAAAGAAAATTTGGGAATTTTATCTTTTATAGAAAAAGAGAAAAAAATTGTCAAAGTTGGGTGTTTTTCAACGTTACGCTTTTTCGTGCAGTTTTTTTTATGGTCAACCCTTATACAACTGTCCTACCGGACAGTTTTAATATATCTACATGTCTCAATTCAGTAAACTTTCTGCTTTTTGCTGACGATTTAAAGATTTATACTGCCATTAACTCTGCGGATGACTTTCTCCTCCTCCAAAACTCTCTTCATAGACTGAGTGTTTGGTGCGATGAAAATGATATGAGCCTAAACATCTCTAAATGTAAGGTAGTATCCTATCATCGTAGTCGGACGTGTACAAACTTCGATTATTCTCTTCATGCTTCAACTCTAAGTAGATCTAATGTAGTGAAGGACCTTGGTGTTATGTTCTGTGCTAACCTTTCATTCAACCTCCACATGAACTCCATAGTCACAAAGGCAAATAAAATGCTTGGCTTTATATCTAGATCTACTCGAAACTTTAAAGATGTCAGAACCATAATTATCCTTTACAAAGTAATGGTGCGACCTATTCTTGAGTACTGCTCTGCTTTATGGTCTCCTTATCAGAAAACTTACGTCAACAAACTTGAATCACTTCAAAGAAGATTCCTAAGATTGCTCTGGTATCGAGAGACAAAAGCCATGACGGAGGTACCGTACGATGACGTAATGGAATTTACTGGTTTGAGTACTTTACAGTTTCGTAGACAAGCCACAGACTTAAATTTTATTTTCAAAATTCTAAATAATAATATAAACTGCCCTGAACTTTTATCATTGTTAAATTTTCACGTGCCAACAAACGGTACTAGACAAAAACAAGTGTTTTCTAAAGTGTGCCATAGTACTAATTATCGTAAGTTCAGTTATTTTCCAAGAGTTGCGGATCAAGTTAATCATCTACCCGCTGATTTTGATATATTCAACACCAACATGATCGAGTTGAAACATTTGTTAAATAGCTGATTTTACGGTGATTGGTACTAGGGAAAACTTACCGGTCATTTGTGATATTAAGATTTATTAATTGAGTAAAGTTTCTATTTTTAGAGTATATTTTATAGTACATATTTTGAAGTATTTTTCATCTATTAAGTAAATTATGTGTATATATTATTTCTATTTTATCTTTATTTCTATTCTACGATATATACACTGGGCCAAAAAAGTCTGTGAACACTAACCTAAATTTTATTACTTTTATTATTATCTTATTAGAAACTTCTTTTATTTTCAAATGAAATATACTATTCGATAGACAGAAACCAGAGTTTTTCATTTTATATTCAATCTTTTATTTTTGTTCAGCAGGAATATCACAATTAAATGTTTAACAAAACAACACCCCAAACGAATGCAAAAAAAGTCTGTGAACACTTTGCAGAAATAAATCATTCTTACACATTGTACGTGAATTATAAATTTTAAAAACTTGTAGGACCTCCTATGTTCCTAATCACTTCCAACAAGCGAGCTTTCATCGATCCTAATAATTTTGTGGTCGTCAATGTTGGAATTTTATCCCACTCTTCTAAAATAGCGTTTTTTAGTTGTTCACGGTTTCTTATTCCTCGTTTATTTATTTGGCGGCTGATTTCATCCCACAAATGTTCTATTGGGTTAAGGTCTGGCAATTGTGGAGGGGTGTTTAGGCGCCAGAGTGTATTATTTAAAAGCCATTCCCGAGTTTTTAGTGCGGTATGTTTCGGGTCATTGTCTTGTTGGAAGACAAACGTTCCCTCCAACCCTAATTTTTTTGAATTTTTTTTTAAATTGCGTCTTAATATATCCACATACACATATTGGTCCATCATACCATTAATTAGATCTAACTTGCCCACTTCTTTAGCACTCATGCACCCCACACCAGAATGTTGCCTCCCCCATGCTTAAAAGTAGGCTTCATATTTTTCATTTTCATAGCTTCATTTCTTTTTCGCCACACTTTTTGTCGTCAATCAGACCCACATACATTGAATTTCGACTCATCTGAAAAGATTACGGTTTCCCAGAAACTAGAAGGCTTAGAAACATATTCTTTCGCGAAATCCAATCGGCGGTTACTATTTATTTTATTGATTAAAGGTTTTTTCCTCGGGACTCGACCGCAATAATCGTATTCATGTAATTTATTTCTAATTGTCTGCGGTGTTACGCTTACACATAACCATTTGATAATTCTTGACTGATTTTTTGAGCGCTTGTCCTGGGTTCTTCTCGAACAGACTTCAGAATTTGCCGTTTATGAAAGGAATTAAGTTTTGGTGGCCGTCCACTGCGTGGCCTACTAATCACATTTCCGTACTTTTTAATTATATTATGCACCGTTGAAGGGTTTTTTTGAACTATCTTCCCTATTTCTCGAATACTTTTTCTTTCATTTCGCAACGTCACAATAAGTTCTCGAATTGGTCTGGGAACTTCCATATTAGTGGTTAAATATGTACTAATTAGATTATTTATTCACAAAACTGACTGTAGTGGTTTCTACAATACAATAGAGAACTTTGAAACTTTATTCAATCGTTTTTCTGTTTGTTATCTTAATGTTTTTACATATTTATACAGCTGTTCACAGACTTTTTTTGCATTCGTTTGGGGTGTTGTTTTGTTAAACATTTAATTGTGATATTCCTGCTGAACAAAAATAAAAGATTGAATATAAAATGAAAAACTCAGGTTTCCCTCTATCGAATAGTATATTTCATTTGAAAATAAAAGAAGTTTCTAATAAGATAATAATAAAAGTAATAAAATTTAGGTTAGTGTTCACAGACTTTTTTGGCCCAGTGTATATGTATATTCTATAATTATTATATATTGAGTTATTATTAAATGTTATTTTAAATTATATTTCTTTGTAACTGGGTGATTGCCCGTCTTGTAAATAAATAAATAAATAAATAACCTTCCGACTCTTTTCACCAAGGTAAGCCAAAAGCAAAGCACGCCACCGTGTCACCTCCTCATTGGTTTCCCACTCTTGCGTACATTGCAGTGTTGCCGCTGCCAACTTAATATCTTCATTTTTATTCTTTTACAATGGGTGCGTTCCACTAAGCGACCACAACGACCACGCTCACGACCGCGAATTTTTTCCGTTCCACTTGCTTGCGAGCGTTGCGAACGAAAACCCAAGTGGAATTGTCTGTGGGCGTTTTAACCGTTCATGTTAACATTACATATGGCGGCCTCGAAAATAAGTTAGAAGCTTGAAGAGGTTATTTTTTAATTTTAACTTAACCCCGTTTATATGCAGTTGTAGGTAATAAAGTTTATAATTATTGGTGAAGTTGACTTATATTAAAAATATATATAATTCAATTTTTTATATTACATTTTAGTGGAGCATTATAACATTTACGTTTAAATAAAATTAAAATGTCTTTGGAGGCAACAATTAGATATTTTTTATTGCAACGTAATAATGCTATAGAAAGTTCTACATCTAGTTCCGATGAAGAGTGGGATACAATTTTACAAAATTGCATTAGTGAAAAGCGAAAAATCAGGCCGCGTATTATTAATTATCAAAGTGTAATTGATCGTTATTCAGATGAAGAATTCAAAAGCCATTTCAGGTAAATGATTTTGTTATTCACTGATTTAGTATGTAAAGGGGTAAGTAATTTTTTTTTTTTTTTAGACTTTCGAGAAACACGTTCAATTACTTACATGAGCTAATACAAGAAGATTTAGTTCGACGAGTTCCTGGATGCCCTACAATTCCTTCTCATCAACAATTAATGATAGCTTTATGGAAAATGGCTACAACAGATTCTTATAGGTTTTAATTTTATAAAAAAGAACAACTTTTGTGTGATGTGCATGTAATATGATTCATAAGTATGTACCTAATATATGCACTTTTTTTATTTTAATTTTTGTTGTAGATCAGTTTGTGACAGATTTAACGTAGGACGAGCTACTGCTGTGAGAGCTGTACGTCGAGTTTGCCATGCTTTATTTATAAGAGCCTCAAAATTTATACAATGGCCCACTGAAGATTATGCTCTTGAAGTGATGCGTGGATTTGAAAGATCAAGTGGCTTTCCTAAAACAATAGGAGCTATTGATGGGACTCACATTCGTATAAATGCTCCAAAACAAAATCCAGCCGATTATATCAATCGAAAAGGATATCATTCCATTCAGTTGCAGGTATCCAATAATTAGTATTTATACGAATAGTTTAAATTGCGATAAGTAATAAAAATTAAGTTACATATCGATAAAATTTCTTTGCAGGTCGTATGTGATCATAGGACTCTGATAACACATTGTTATGTCGGACATCCTGGATCTGTTCATGATCAAAGAGTTTTTCGCAAATCAGAAGTTGCAGATTACCTCAACAATGATGATGCATTCCCAGAAAACAGTCATATTCTAGGCGATGCTGCATATGAAATACATCAGCATTTACTCACTCTTTATCGGGATAATGGACATTTAAGTGAAAAACAAAAAAGATATAATTATCGTCATTCAGCTGCTCGAGTGACTGTTGAAAGATGTATCGGTTTGTTAAAAGGACGAATGAGGAGTTTATTGCAGTCTACCAATGGCAAGGGTAGATTTAATGGCAGAATACATTGTTGCATGCTGCGTAATTCATAATATTTGTATTTTACGAGAAGATGATATAATTGTTATCACTATACCAGAATGTAATCGAGAAAATAATGGAAACTGTTCGCGTGACGTAAGGCGAAATGCAGGAATTCTCAAAAGAGACGTTATTATGAACTCCATGTAAAAATGATGAAAAACGACAAATCCTGTTAATGATGATCAGAATAGGTTCCTAGCACCTCAAAACGTCATAATCTGGCGACAACACGATTCTCGAAAATCTCATCGAAAACACTAATTTCACAAATATATGTAAATTTCTAATTTTCCAGAAAATTTTTTAATTATTAATAATTTCGCAAAAAAAATTGTATTATAAAAATTCTAAATATTCATATAAATTTGATTTTACATTCAACTTTATTGTATATCATAAAGTGTATTTTTTGACTTCAATAAAAGTAATATTTAATTGTTTAAAAACTTGTTTTTCTAAATACGAGGGTCGTTTGAAAAGTCCGTGCAAAAATAAAAACTACTTAATTTTTTGGGGTAAACCTTTTTTATTTTCAACATAGTCTCCTTTTAGGCTTATACACTTCGTCCAACGCTGCTCTAGTTGTTGATCCCTTCCGAATAATAGGATTTGTCCAAGTCTGAAAAATAGCCATTCGTTTCTGCAATCACCTTCTCGTTTGAATAAAATCTTTTTCCCGCCAGCCATTTCTTCATATTGGGGAACAAATAGTAGTCCGAGGGAGCCAAGTCTGGAGAATAGGGGGGATGTGAAACGAGTTGGAACTCTATTTCCATTAATTTTGCGACCACAACTGCTGAGGTGTGAGCTGGTGCGTTGTCGTGATGGAAAAGGACTTTTTTGTGGGCCAATCGTGGGCGTTTTTCTTGCAGTTCGGTTTTCAAACGGTCCAATAACGATGAATAATATGCACCTGTAATAGTGATGTATCCATGTTTCATCCACAGTGACGAAACGACGCTTAAAGTCCTGCGGATTCTTCTGGAACAGCTGCAAACCGTCCTTGCAACACTTCACACGATTTCGTTTTTGGTCAAGCGTGAGCAATCGCGGCACCCATCTTGCGGATAGCTTTATCATGTCCAAATGTTGATGCAAAATATTATGTACCCGTTCATTCGAGATGCCCACAGTACTAGCAATCTCACGCACCTTCACTCTTCTTTCATCCATCACCATATCATGGATTTTATCAATGATTTCTGGAGTAGTAACCTCAACAGGGCGTCCAGAACGTTCAGCGTCACTTGTGCCCATATGGCCACTCCGAAAATTTTGAAACCACTTATAAACTGTTCTAATCGAAGGTGCAGAGTCACCATAATGTTTATCAAGCTTCTCTTTAGTCTCCTGAGGCGTTTTGCCTTTCATAAAGTAGTGTTTAATCAACACACGAAATTCTTTTTCGTCCATTTTTTGAAAATCACTCGACTTCCTCGATTCAAACGAATGCCAAACACAAAGAAATAGACCGATCTGGCTGAAACTTGGTGTGTGTTCTTCCAAGAGATGCTACTAACTAAACAACCTCGATACGCGCCAGTAGTGCTATCTCTCTGACTTTGCCCGGACTTTTCAAACGACCCTCGTGCTTAACATTTTGAGATATTATTTATTATTATTATTTTATTATTATATATTATTGTTGTATCATTATTATTATTATTATTATTATTATTATTATTATTATTATTATTCTATGGGCACTACAGACCGAGACGGTCCATGGCCTGCTCTATGCGGGTAGACCACTCAACCCTATCATTCACCAGGTGGGCCCTCAAACATATCTTTCTCATATCCGCCCTCACATTGTCCACCCACCTGGTCTTCGGACGTCCCCGGGGGCGAGAGCCGTGCCACTTTCCTTTTAGCACCTTTGATACTATCCTTTCCTCGGACATCCGGCATACATGCCCATACCATTTCAGCCGCTGGGCCTTCACAAACGCGGTGATGCTTGGCTCCCCATACAGGGCGTACACCTCTTGATTTGGCCTTCTTTTCCAGCTCTGGTTTTCCCTTTTCGGCCCAAAGATCCGTCTTAGGACTCGCCTCTCGAACCTGTCAATCCTCTCACAAGCTGCCTTATTCAGTGTCCATGTTTCGCTTGCGTAGGTCACGACAGGCCTTATCAAGGTCTTATACATCTGGATCTTTGTTCCTCGGTTGACCAGGCTGCTCCTCATTATTTTATATAGACCGTAGTACGCTCT
Source organism: Rhodnius prolixus (assembly GCF_049639745.1). Taxonomy (NCBI): domain Eukaryota; kingdom Metazoa; phylum Arthropoda; class Insecta; order Hemiptera; family Reduviidae; genus Rhodnius; species Rhodnius prolixus. Next base: position 1,312,609 of record NW_027411583.1, on the reverse strand, counting down.
GTTTCCCGCTGCTATCTTTCTTCTGACTTCTTCTTTTTCGTCGGCTATGTCCGAAATGATAGAGCCCAGGTAGGGGAAGTTGGAGACAACCTCGAACTCGTAATCCCCAAAGACGTAATACGTCGCGGGATGCACCAGAGGCTTCCTCCTAGCCACCAGCACTTTCGTCTTTCCCTCATTAACGCGGAGCCCGACGCGCTTGGCTTCTCGCTCCAGCGTGACGAAGATACTTTTTACGGCTGCCAGGGATCTACCAATGATCACCACATCATCCGCATACGCCATGATCTGAGAGGTGCGATCAATCAGCGTGCCATTGAGGTCCATCTCAAGAGTCTTGCATACCTTGTGCAGCAGACAGTTAAACAGGAGGGGCGACATCGGATCTCCTTGCCTGAGCCCGTTTCCGATATCGAAAGAGTCCCACTGGAGATAACTAGTCCTCTAGAACCTCGCAGTGTCATTTCAGTAAGCCTTATTAGTTTTGGCGGGATTAGCATGTCTTTCAGAGCTTGTACGAGTCCGTTCCTAAATACGGTATCAATTATTATTCACATTTTTATTATTATATTATTTTTCTGCCAGTTTTTGCAAAACTTCTAGAAACTTTTCATCCGTCTCCATCCGCTCTTTATGCCTTTTCATTTTTTGTATTTCATGTTCTTCTTTTTGTTGAATTCTTTTTCCCAGTAAAGAAATAAGTGATGCCTTAGTACATTCTGGAATGAAAATTAATTTTTCATTATTTTAGTTACAAATAAAACTATCTCACATAATCAATTCCTCTACACTGTTATTGTTGTCTGTATTCCTCGACAAAAGACCAGTGGATGATGCCACTGCAACTGGTTTGCACCATGCCTTTTTGGCAAAAATTTCCTCCATTATCTAGAGAAAAAAAATAAATGATGCATTGAGACTATTATACAAAATAAAGCTTATTAAGTAGAATATTTTAAAATTTAAACAAACTTCGTAAAATTGCCAGTTTCTTCTGTCGTTACCCGTTTTATTGTTATGGTCTTTGACAGATTTGTATGTTTTTTTTTAAACTGCGAAGTTTCGCTGAGCATTGCGGCCCAGTTACATTATAACCTTTTAGTGTCAGATGCTTCGCTACTTCTTCCCACACTTTTTTTTTTTGAGGCATTCTCCCACTTCTAAGGGCTTCTTCCTTTGCCCTATAAGTTTCTAATAAGAGAAACAAACAAGGTGTACTCCACCTGTATAAATAAACTGAAATATGCACGTATATAACTCACATCCTCGCACACTAAACATTAAAAGAAGGATGATTATGGAATTAATTATTTTTAATGTACCTTCATCTTCTTGAATTTCATGGTTCGCATCACCTGTGTCTTCATCAACAGTTACTTCAGTCGTAAAATTCTCATTACGATCTTCATCTTGTACACCACATACCTCACAATCACCACTTCTAGCAGTTGACGGCTGTGATATATTTTCTATTGCTCTGTTTAATAATTCTGTAGCAAAGGTTATGTCTAAAAACAAAACAAATTTTCCATTAAAAAAAAAAAAAATGAATACTGGTTATAAATCAAGTTAGGTTGGGCTATGTTATGTTTTTTTATTGACAACTGTTATATACTAAAAATTAGTTAGTAAATTTGATACAGTTTCCGTCCTTTAGGACATCAATGTCCTCATCTTGGGATTCTGTGATTACGTTGAATAACACCTTGGTCCAGTTTACAATCCTTTATTCTGTTCAAATATGGGGTATACGATATGCTAATGACTTGGAGCGAATTCACTTGCAGTTTTTTAAACGTGTGTTTCATTTTAATAGGTCTGTCCCTTTTTTTCTACTTCGTTTGGAATTTGGTCTTTTCCATGTTAAGTTAAAAATTCTAAAATTAATTCTTAAATGGTTAGTAAAGGTTATTGAAATGGAGGATCATAGACTTCCCAAAATATGTACAGTGACTCCCATTAATATTGGGACAGTACATACAGAAGTTCAAAATTGACGAAAATTAAAAGTGGCACCCATTTATTCAAATTTTTATAAATTCATTTCATTTTATAATTACTATTAATTAAATAAAAACTATTTAAATAAGTACATAAAAATGTTTTGGTAGATTAAAAAAAATATATATAATAATAAGTGCAAATTCTACCTCTCATAAGTATTGGGACACTATTATAATTTATAGTTTGTCCAAGGTTTTGCCCGAATATTTATACAATTTGTAAATATATACCTTAAGCATATATTCAATATGAAATTAATAATTAAATTAGTTTATATAAATCAAGCCAGGTGTAACATGTCGCGCAAAAATACAAATACAACGATTGAACAAAGAAATATTATAATTTCTTTGCACAAAGACAATAAAAAGTGTTAGAGAGACGGAAAAACTGATCGGACCTAAAACATCTACTGCGTGGAACATCATTCAGCGTTACCAAAAAGAAAAAAGAATTATTTCAACCCCACAAAAAGGCCGTCCTCAACTGCTCTCTGAGAGAGAGCAGCGTTATATATAAAAAAAATTAAAAAAGATCACCGACTTAGTGCTCCAAAACTTCTATGTGAAATTTTTGACATGTTCAGAGAGCAAAAAAGGAGCAGAAACAGTTCGGAGAGTGCTAAGAAAACTCGACTATCATGGTAGAGTAGCCTGGAAGAATCCTTTTGTCAGTAAGATAAATAGTGTTGAGAGTGAAATTTGTCGAAAAATATTTCAATGTAAATAGTGACTTTTGGAATGATCTACTCTAGCGGTGAATCAAAATTTAATGTTTTCCAGTCAGATGGAAGGGTTATGGTCTGGAGGAAAGCGAATGCTGAACTCGAAAAGAAGAATTTACAGCCAACTTTAAAGGGTTTTAAAGCTGCACCTCCGGGTGGAGGTGGGTCAGTTCTGGTTTGGGGCTGGATGTCCGCATCAGGATTTGGAGAATTAGCGTTTATTGATGGAATGATGCACAAAATGGTTTATAGTAATATATTAAAATATAATTTGAAAAAAGTGCCCAAACATTTGGTATTTTAGGGTAGTGCCCAAAAGTATTCCAAACCTCTCCGCAGTCACCAGATCTTAATCCCATTGAACATTTATGGCAATATTTAGCCAGTGCTTTAAGAAAAACGAATAATATCTAACGAAAATGAATTAAAACGATGTTTCCTGGAAGAATGGGAAAAAAACACCACCTGAATTAACCAAAAACTTGTTTCACCTATGCCTGATCGTTTGAGGGCTATTGTAAGTCAAAAAGCAATTATTAAATTATTACCAACCAAATATTAAATAGTAGGAGATTTTAAATATTGAACATTTAAACTCTAGCACTTCTGGTGTCCCAATATTTTTGAGAGCCTTATTTTACACTTTTTCAAAAAGTGCTACCTAACAGTTTGGAATTTCATCGATTTTTTATATATAATTTCTACAGATGTTGCTAATGTAATTTAAAAAAAAAAAAATTCCAAACTTTTGTATGTTGTTTTCATTTTCTAGGTCCATCTTCAGGGCTTATGCAATTATATGTGTTGATACATTGTTACATCTAAGATTATTGGGTCTTCTGTCCTGACTGTTTAGATACTGGGAATTAGGTGCTGTTTAGAATTCATATCGGAGATAAATTTATAAATTTATTTATTTATTTATTTACGGTTTTGTTTTAATTTGTAGTATAATTGTAAAGAAATATGATTGTAAATTGTAATTGACTGTTGTAGAGAGCCATACCTCAACTTCATTTATAGTCTGCTAAGTTTCAATAACAAAATTGCTTACAAAAATAGTTTCAAGATTAATGTTAAGTACTATTTGTTTATTAGTAAGTGTACCATAGTTTTAATTTAGTTTTATTTTTTCCTTTATAGAGCGCCTTCGTCCCTCGGCCCTTATTAGCCATTCGCCAGCGCGCAGTTAGCCTTGGAGGAGGACCCTTCTTTACATCTAGCAGCACTTCCCAACTTAAGTTGAGGTGATTCGCATCCACTTCTACATTCTGGTCATTAAAAGGAATTTAGAACATCTGCCACGCATTCTTGTAAAGCTGTAATTCAGGTAGTTTTATCTCTTAGTAAAGTATTGTTAATTGATTGATTGATATTGTTACCTGATCCATTAATTCTAAAAGAAGAAAGATTATTGCCAATTTCAGTCATAATATTTTATTTATTTTTGGCCAAGCTTTCAACTTAGAGACTAGGCCATCTTCAGGGCTTATACTTACTTATAAGCAATCATAATATTTTTTACATTGTTACATCAAAGTGTTGTGTCTTCTGCCCTGACAGTTTAGACACTGGTATTAGGTGCTGTTTAGTATTAATTCAGATAGGAATACAAATTTATTATTAACAACAGTTGTTTTAATTTGTACAGTAGTAAGTAAGAATAATAGTAAAGATAGTTTCCTAAAACCAGAAATTAAACATTTTTTTTATTGAATAATGTTGATTTTCAGAATTAAAACAGCAAATACTGGAGTAGTGCCCGCAAAACGTCTCATCAAATTTTGCCAAAATTAAAAATACATTGAAGTACATCTATCCAATAGAAAAATACAAAAGTTTATTTAATAAATAAGTTATAAAACAAATACACAATTTTAAACTATAATTGTATTGTAAATTTGAATCTAATCTAATTACTTGTATATTTTAAGTTTGCTAACAATAAAATGAAAACTCATTAATTCAGAAAAGTCTTCATTTATTTACCTATCTTTTCGTAATCTTATTGTTTTAAATTATACTTGTATAAAAAAAATAAATTACAAAAATTAAAAGTGATTAAAATAAAGAAATAGAAAAAACTGTAATGAGGTTGGAAAGAAATATAAATAGAATTAAAAAAGAAATTATAGTTTCAAAAAAGGCCACTAGGTAGCAGCACTTACTGGAAACAAGTAATATTACTTTCAAAAAGCACCACTAGATAACAGCACTTACTTGACCTCTAAATACAAAGTAAAATTTTCTTTAGTATCGTCTAGGTCAGGGGTCGGCAACCTATTTTAAGTAGAGAGCCATTTCTTCTTAAATAATTTTAATAAATCTTACCAAGAGCCGCAAGGATGATAGTATAAACAAACTCTGTACATCATTTGTATTCCAAATTATTATTTTATGATATTCAATAACATTTAAATGTTTTATATATTTATTTTCACATATTGCAAAGTAAATAAACAAATAAATATTAACTAAACCTGTGTTTGAATGAAAATGGCGGCAGTCCTGTACTGTATTTTAATATAATTCTATTCAATTTCAAACCTATCACATTTAAAATTCTTTTTGAAAAAATATCTTTACTTTAATAAATGAAATTTTCATTTGTCTCAAAAAAATTAAAATATAAAATATATTTTGGACAGGCAGAAGAGCCACAAAATTTGGATAAAAGAGCCGCATGCGGCTCGCGAGCCGCGGGTTGCCGACCCCTGGTCTAGGTGATCAAGGGGAGAGTAACCTCTGTCGTTCTCCAAAATAGTAGTTCTGAAAAGCGCCACCAGAGGGCAACACTAACTGGACTTTTAAGTATAAAACTGTAATAAATATTCTTTAGTATCATCTGAGGCTTCAAGGAGAGAGGAAGCTCTGTCGTCGGTCTCTCTAAATATTACTGACATATTTGATAAATATGATAAATCGAAAAATGATCATCTAGAAGAAGATGGAAGGAGACCACACTGCTCTTTTAGTCGAACTCTCCAAATATCTCAAACTTATTTGAAAATATGATAAATGTTTTGTTGAAGAAAGGTATAAATTGATGTAAGTGCTAAAAGTATTAAAATGTCCAAAATTATATTTTATGTTGGTTAAGAAGGTTCATTATTTGGTATCAGTTTGGTGATAAAAGGTAATAAAAAAATTAACAAGGTGGAAGCAGCAGAAGGTACAAAATACGAAATTTAAACTCCCCGCCCCCCCACCCAGCGAATTTAACTTAGCTATATAGAAACCAAGTCAAAATGGCCGCTATCGAAGGAACATTCATTTATTGCTTTTTTTTCACCGAATACAATTTATTGTAGCTTCTTTTTAATAAAATCTATTAATAATAACATAATACCATCTAATTATAATTACTTGAATTTAAAAAAATGTTTAAAACGTATGATTAATTAAAAAAAACAGTGGAGTCCAAAACATTTTTTGTAATTGGCTACCAGAAAGCAGCACCTGTTCTAGAAAAAGTACTATATTTGTTTTGAACAACAGTTTTCATTTTTAAATTAAAATAAATCTGTTACCTAGTAATTCTTTCTCAAATTTAATAAAAATGCCAAATTAATATAAAATATAGGTAAATTAATAAAAAAAATGTTTAAAGTTTAAGTTTATTGAAGTTTTTCTTAATTTTATTAATATAAATTATGCATTTTTCTTTTCTTTTTTTTTAAAGACAAAATTTGCAATTTTTTTAGCATAAATCTTACAATTAACTAAATAATGAAATCGAATGAATACTTTTTTTTTTTATTTTATTGATTCATAATAAAATGAATTTAAAATATTGAACCATAATGAATTTTACATTTATAATTCCCCTATGATCGAAGTTTTTCGTCTTTAACAAAAAGGCAGTATTCCACAACTCCAGTGTTTTAAACCTGCAATACAAACATTATTCCATAAAATACAGTGTTAATTGAGTTTAATATTGTATTTTCAATGATATTACAAGTTTAAACCCAAATTAAAAATATTTTTTCATTCCTTTTTATCGAAAAAGAGAAAAAAATTGTTTAAGTCCGGTGTTTTTTAACGTTATGCTTTTTTGTACACTTTTTGGAGATCAACCCTTGTACAACTGTCCTTGATATTGGATGAAATTTTCAAAATGGAAGAGTTCAAGGACGAAAGCAAAATCTCAGAACCATTTCCCCTTAAAATTTATAAAAAAAAAAAAATAGATTAGTTGTCTGAGAAAAAGGTAAATTTTCTTTTAAATTGCTTGGGAAGCATAAATAAAATCGATAAAGCTACCTGTTATACAGATTTTCTGCATTCCAGATGTAGCCAAAAAAGTGGAAAAGGTAGTGAATCACCACACATAAGTACAGATGTTCTACTGGATGTGAAGAAGAGTCCAACGGTTACTGCGAATCAACAACATAATTTTATTTTATTTTTAAATGTGGTTAACATAAAAAGGAGAAAAAATTATTCGTTATTCAAATCTCTTTGTTTGCCAGTCTAGGAAACGTTTAAAATAACTTTTTAAAAGGTTGTCAGCACTACTTGCTAGGGTAGTTAAGTTAGTCATTTACCACAAACATCAATAAAAAATACTTATTGATTGAATCACTTATAGCAAATATAAATAAAACCATACTACATATTATAGCGTTAGCCGAGAATTTAGGCAACTCTGAATCATTAATAAGTAAAACAATAACTCATTCTTTTAATAAAAACAAAAAAAATCAATGAATATTATTACCTCAACTAGGCTTATTATTTGAAACTAATTATTATTCTCCAATTTTTGCAATATTTTAACCCTACTAATTATTCAATAATTATTTTACCGTTATATTAATAAGCTAGTTATATAATTATACTCTAATCTAATACAAAAAATAATAATTAAAATAAATGTCATACATGACACTAAAGCCATTGACAAACCCATGCGATCTAGTGGAAGACTTGAGAACTACAGATGGCTGAGTAGTTTATGTTCTTGCCGGTAGAGCGCTCCTAACTGCAGTTTTTGTTGCTTTACAACTTTGAATTTTCTGTATTTCAATATACCTGCAATTTTAAATTTCATGAAATGCATTAATTAGGCCATTAATTAATGGCCCAAATCTTTGATATAATAGAAATTATTATTTATTATATTGAGAGAAATTAACATCAATTATAATAGGAAGAAAAACTACTACCAGTCTCAGACATAATCACTACACAGTTTTTTTACAAACAGTTTTTCTTCCTTTTGTATCATTTCAGTCTCCAAAAACTATGAGCAATATTTCAACTTCAATGATAATTTAACGAATAATCTTTTGACAAATGAGATTGGAATAAAGATACAAGAATTACATGTATAATTTATGAAATTTGGGTAAATTTGCAAGAAAAATACAATATCATTTTGATATACTTTGAATATTAATATTTTCAAATCAAATTGAACCTTTTTCCACAGCATTAAATAAAAAAAATTTTAGCTTGATAAAAAAATAGTTTTATTTAATTGAAAGATGCTACTGAATTCACTTGAACAATCACTGACACTGTATTTTTCAATCAAATTAAAAAATTCTTTCGACAAATTGAAACTCATTTCATTCATTAAATGCTTTACATATTAGTAGGATAACTACCTGGAAGAACAGCTTCTCAAGGTAAAGTGGGTGACCTGAATGTGTGAACGTGCTGCTGGATGTAATGAAGGGCCCTCGAAGGCATGTCGGCGAAGAGCTGAAAGCAAAAAATTAATACATTAAAACCATAATATATTATTTTAACTTAAATCCTCCTACAACGTTGAAGTAACAATTGTAACTTTTTTGTTTCTACATATTTATTTCATGTAAGGTAAGAATGTTTCAAACAAAAGTAAGGAGTACTACTCATTTACATTGTTGAAAGGTTTAATATAGTTCAAAAAGGCTCAGTTGTTATGAAAAAAATATGTAGAATTACATTTACTATATATGATAAAATGTTTCAATCAAATAAAATAAATATTATTGAAACAAAGCATCTATATGCACATTTAAGTAATTAATAAACAAATTAAAATCTTCATCAATAAAATTAAAATGAATTTCCAAAAATAAATTTGTGATTTCAATGAAAATCCGGCAAATTTGTTAGAGAAAAAACAATATTATTTTTATGGTGAACATTTTTATCTATTGAATTTTTTTTTTAATTAAAATTGACCATAAATGTTTAGCCAAAACAATAAAATTGATTTAAAACTGAAAATCTAAAAGAATTCACATAAATAACGACGTATTTTTCAATCTATTTATAACCTTCTTTCATTAAAAAAAAACTTTTGTAATAAATTTGATTTAATTCAATTTAGCTACATAATGGAGCTTCGAGCCTTTTACTAACGCGGTACTGAATTAACGGTACTAAAGTTTGTAGAAAAAAAAGATTTAATTTTTTTACCACAATTGAACATAGGATAAAACTACCTGAAATAAAGTTCCGCAAGAATAGTAGATTTTGTAAATTCCTTAAATTTTCCGTAATGTAGAAATGAAGCAAATCACCTCAGAAGTGCTGCTGGATGTAACTAAGAAACTTCAAGGGTATCTACGAACTAGCGATTGGGTTGGCTAGAAGGGTTAGAACAAAAAACCTACATTAAAACCACAGTACTCTTACTAATGATTAAATAGGGCTTAACTTTTATCTTGAAACTATTTTTGTATAAAATTTTGTTACGGATAAGTAGTGGATGAAATATTGATGTCATCACTCTAAAATAATCCAGTGTTATGTTGGCATACGACCATTTTAAATATTAAGCTTCGAAAATGCAACAAAAATACGTGCTTTTAAGAAAAATGTATCATTTGACAAGTATGATAAAATATCAGTTACATGATCACTTCCAAAACAGGGCCACCATACTTGTACGAACCATCATTGGCCACAAAGTAGATGTAGGGAATGGTAAAATCCCTTTTCGTCACCAAATTGAAGAATATTTCCTAGTTTGAATGCTTTTTCCTTCTTATATATTTTCAAAAAAGGCCAACAACAGATTTGCGGTCCACGTTTGGCCTGAAAATAGTTTGTGGGGAATGGTAAATTCACTTTTCGTCCTCAAAGTGAATTGAATTCCCTATTTTTAATGTTTTTTTATGATCTTTTAATGAATTTTTTTTCCTAGCCTTTCCAAAACTTGCCTTCATCATTCTTACGGACCATTCAATGCCTTCATCTCATTCAATGGGATAATTAAACTTCACTGATTGTTTCCTTCACTTTAATGCGATATAAGCCCGGAATTTTGCTATTCCCTTCAAACACATCTTTGTATTCTAACTTAAGTTTTAATTCAGACTTAAAAAGTACTAAGATTTATGAAAAATTTCTTTTCAACGCCATTAATTCTTCAAAATAAGTATAATTCTATAAATAAAATGGAATGTTAAAATCTACCGGTTACAGAAAAACCATTAGCCATGAGGCCTTTCTTTGATTTACAATTAACAATCACTTTTCCTAATTGTTTTTATATTCAGCTATTAATATTATATTTTAATAGACCCATTAATTTCAAATTGGGATTTCTTTTTTAATGATTAATGGCAGAAGTTAATTTAAATTTTACCTTGGTATCCAAAATTCTTCTTAGAGTAATTTTTTTAGCCAGGATTTAAAATTGTTTATGATCGCATATTCAATCGTATGAATCAATAATTCTTCTTCGGCATTTTGTCCAACTCTTATCCATATTTCATCTCCAATATGTGGAGCTTCTTAAACGGAATTCTTTAATTCGTTTTATTGATATAGATTTCTTGTTTGGGCAAACTTTCGTTGGTTAAATTCTGAAAAAGTCATGCAAGAAAAGAAACTTACATCATTTATATTTTACAGATTTTTATCTTACGCATAAAATACCTTTCAGCTCGATTAGCTTCTCTATTACCGTTTCCGCTTCATATTTGGTCACTTACATTGCTCTTGTGTATTCTGCAGCCTTTGTTTGCAATATTTCCCGGACTCAAAGAAGGCTCTCTACAGTGGCATTATTTCTAGAAGTACTAATGGCATAACATTAATGTAATATCATCTTTAAAATTACAAACTGATTTCTTGTCACCTGTTAAATAACTGTCCACAGATTGATCCTCTTCTTGTTTAAAATTAAAAGAACCATTATAATATCAAATGGAATATTTTTTTTATGAGATCAAATTTTTTCATACTAGATTCAAGGTTACCTTATTTTTTCGGATTTAAATTTTAAGGTGTTACACAAATCCAACATCTCCAATAAAATTAAGAAAACTTGCTATTTTAACCATGAAAGACCAAAGTAAGTTTTTCAAGGCAAAAATTAATTTCCATTTTTTGTTTGAATTTCTTCCCATTAACGGATATGTTATTGATCAGTAACTCCAATGGAGCTGGAAATTAAAATTAATATTTTGCATTCTTCATACAAGGTGCAAACATTAAGAATCTATACTATTTATAGAAATTTTTACTTCTTTGTGAAACAACAAATACACCGTGTCACATTACTGCATTAATAAAGAAATACATCTTTATCAGTAAGTATCTTTAGTATAATAGGACTAAATAATAAAAGCACATTAAAACGACACTACGATAATTACTCAAAGGTACCACACATCAGGAGGTTACAATATGTGAAGGCAATCATATAAATACACCTAGGTATTTACTTTAATTGCAGTGAAAGAAAAATTAAAATAAAATAAAAAATTCAAACGTATGAAAAATGAACTGTTTTTTTTAAAAATATCTGTAAATGTCAAGAATAAGTGCCCGGAGGTGTGGCATCATTCGATTTTGATTCCTGTTACCATGTAACCCGCAATATTTAAATATATATTATTTTTTTATAACTATTAATTTATATATAAAGATAGCAGGTCAAACTTTAACATTTTAGCGGATAACATTATTAATAAAATGAAAATAATAAATTTCTAGTAAAAATAGCAAAGATTTACTTACTATTTTTTTCCTTTTTTAAAAACATCAACTAGCCAACAAAATATGTATCATCCAAACCTAGCATGAAAAACGAACTGTAAAAGTTAAAAGTAAGGAATGGCGAAACAAACTCCAAGATTTTTTTCTCCTTTTGTTAACTTCTCCAGCCTAATGTTTATAATTCAACTCTGGCAGGAAAATTAAACACGGGCAGTTAAAAATTTGGAAATAGTTTTAATAGTAAAACTGGCAAAGATTTTCCATTTCTTTCCTTTTCTGTCAACTACTACTTCATTATCTAGCCTACCTGATATGTATGGACCAACTCTGGTATGAAAATCGACCTATGGAACAAAAAGTCAAGGAAACTTTTGCAAAACTACCAAGTTTTTAATTAATCCCTTTATTTTTCAACTTCTACTACTAAAACTAGCCGACCTCATTTCAATATTCCAACCCAGGCATAAAAATCGAATTCTGGAAGCAGATAATAAGAAATTATTAGTATAACTAGCAAATATTTTCCATTTCTTCCCTTTTCTACGAACTACTACTTCAAAAACTAGCCGACCTGATATGTATGGTCTAACTCCGTCATGAAAATCGAACTCTAGGAGAAGAAAATAAGGAATCATTAGTAAAACTGGCCTAGATTTTCCATTTCTTCCCTTTTCTGTGAAATACTTCTTCAGAAACAAGCCGATGTAATGTGTAAGGTCCAACTCTGCCATGAAAATTAAACTTCAGAACATAAAGTCAAGTAACTTTTTGCCAAACTAACCCAGGGTTTTTATTTTCCCCTTAATTTTTTAACTTCTACTTTTAAAATTAGCCGAACTAAATTCAATGTTCCAATCCAGGCATAAAAATTGAATTCTGGAGGTATAAAACAAGGAATTATTAGTAAAACTGGCTTAGATTTTCTATTTCTTCACTTTTCTATGATCTACTACTTCAAAAACTAGCCGACCTGATATGTATGGTCCAACCCTGGCATGAAAATCGAATTCTCAATGCTAAAAATAAGTTCTTCCTATCGTTTGAGTTATAGCCATGTTCGAACACTGTAGAACAAAAATTTGTAACACTTAAGTTTGAGTCAGTATCTATACTGATTGTTGTAGTCTACATTCCTTCTGCTTCGCCTCTGCAGATTATCAACAACGTTGCATGACGATTAAACATATACTTCAGTCAACTAATTTCAACAAAGCGTTCATTGTAGGTGACTATAATATTCCTTCTGTTGATTGGTTAAATGTAGCTAATAACACCTATGAATCTCTGCCTCCAGCGGGGCAACTGATGTGGATACACATGTTTATGCTCAAATGCATCAAATAAATAGCATAACAAACTGTCTAGGTGAATTCCTTGATTTAGTGTTCTCCACTGATAAAAACGTTGCAGTAATTTGGCTAATGACAGCATCTTTAAAAAGGAAGGGTATCATCCGCCATTTGAATTTAACATTAATCTAGGCTGTGAAAAAAAGTGGTTAAAGATCATTATCTAGTCTTTGATTACAGAAAGTGTGACTTCAAGACAATTTCGTGTTATCTGGTCAACTACGACTGGGATTACGTGCTAGGTACAGCTGACGTAAATACTGCCATTGATTTATTTGAACGAGTTGTGACGGAATTAATCTCTGAATTTACTCCGCGCAAGAAAATTTTTCGAGTCAGACTACCCGAATTGTTTTTCAAAGGAGTTAATAACGTCAACTAAGAAAAAACAAGCAGCACATCAACAATATAGAATCTCTCTACTTCGTGAGGACTATGAGCACTTCTCTAAGGTACGGGCGCAATGTAAAAAGTTAACTAAACGGGATAATGCATTCTATATACATGATGTAAAATCAGCAATAAATGAAAGTTGTGATATAAAAGATTTCTGGAACTATATCAACAGGCAAAAAAACAATAATGCAATTCCAGATGCTGTCCACTTCAATAACACTTGTTCTTCGAGTAAGCAAGATACGGTAAACCTGTTTGCTGAGTATTTTTTAAGTGAATATAATAAGTCTGTTCCAGATATTACGACCAATAAAGATGTGATATCTTTAAATTCAGTGAACATCACAATGATAGAAATCAGCACAGATGTACTAAGACAACTGTCTAATGTGAACATCAGAAAAGGTACAGGACCTGATGGTATACCATCTGTAGTATTAAAAGATTGTCATCTTGCTCTGGCTCCGATTCTGGCATCATTATATAACAAATCCTTAAGACATGGGATTTTTCCGGACATGCTAAAAAGGAGTTTTGTAGTTTCGGTTTACAAATCTATTGGTAAGAGGGATGTTACAAATTATAGACCAATTTGCATTCAATCGGCAATTGCAAAAATTTTTGAAAAGTCTGTAATGGACATTCTTCGGCCTTTACTCGACAATCTCATCCTCAGTGAACAGCATGGCTTCCATTCTGGTAGATCTACGCTCACTTATTTGTTACTATTTGAGGACTATCTACGGAGAGCCTAAGTTACTGCCAAGCAGAACGATGCTATATATCTCGATTTCGCCAAAGCTTTCGATCGCGTCAATCATTCCAAACTAATTCAGAAACTATCCCATTGTGGAATTCATGGATCACTACTGGCCTGGTTTTACTCCTATCTCACCGCAAGACATCAATCTGTTAAATACAAATCACTAATGTCAGAAGAATTTCTTGTATCATCTGGTGTACCTCAAGGTTCTATTCTTGGCCCTTTTTTATTCAAAATTTTTTCAACGATATATCTACATGTCTCAATTCAGTAAACTTTCTGCTTTTTTGCAGACGATCTCAAGATTTATATTGCCATTAACTCTGCGGATGACTTTCTCCTCCTCCAAAACTCTCTTCATAGACTGAGTGTTTGGTGTGATGAAAATGATATGAGCCTAAACATCTCCGTAGTCGGACGTTTACCAGCTTCGATTATTCTCTTCATGATACAACACTAACTAGTTCTAGAATTAGTTTCTAGGGAAACATTTTGACAACAATTTCACTTTTTAGCTCCACAAAGTTTGTAGTTTTTTGTTGGACGAAAAGAATTTTAACTTTAAAATTATTTAGAATAAGGAACTTTGTGGGGTTAAGGAGCTGTTTAAAAAAAAAATTCTCGTTTTTCCGCGCAAAAAAAGAGTTTTTTTACACTTGAAATTTTTACAATAACAAAGGACTAAACCCAACAGCAAAACTAAAATGGAGGAGAGTAGCGATGGGCTGCCACATGACAGAAGACCACCACCGATACCCTACATCCAAGCGGATAAGTATACTACTAATAATAGTAATACTGACAGTAGCAATAACTCCAATAGTTCGCCTACAGAAAACATTAGCGTAATTCCTAATGCAGGCAAATCAAATAAAAGGTCGCTGGTTCGGGAGGGAACCCCCTTGGACCTAATCCGGGCTCCCAAATTGGATAAAAATGACGACATGACGAAAAATAGTGGTCATGTTGCCATAGAAACATTACAATTACCGGCTGGAAATAAATTCAAGCCAAATGATAAAGGTCCCTACTTCATCTTTGTTGAGGGAAATGAGGGTAACCTGGGAAGTATCCATCGGGTTACTTTTGGCAAATGGATTTACACCGAGGATAATAAACATTCCCATGATATCCTGGATATAAGGTCAGTTGGGAAGAATAGAATGAAAATTGAAACAAGTACCCCCGAGGCAGCAAATTATTTGACAAATAATAATTGTTTTTTTAAAAAAAAATTGAAAGCCTACATTCCGGACCACCTTATTTTTTCAAAAGGTGTCATAAAAGGGATGGAGTCTTCAATATCTGAACAAGAGATTTTGGAGAATATTCAAAGTCAAATCCGAGTAGTTAATGTAAAAAGAATATTCAAAAGGGTAGAAAACAGGCCACTCGAGACCTGCTTTCTGACGTTTGATAGTCAGAGCTTACCGAGATACGTTTCAATGTATGGTGCCAGGTTTAAAGTGGAACCATATGTACCAAATAGAAGACCGTGCGTCAACTGTCTTCGATACGGGCACTCCAGCTCACAATGCAAAGGGCAACCGAGGTGCAGTAAATGTTCTGGTGCTCATAGCATCGAACAATGTGAAATAAACAAAACGGAATGCATTCACTGCCGAGGTAATCATTTGGCTACGGATGCAGCGTGTCCAAAATATAAAGAAGAAAACAAATTGATTAAAGAAAAAGTTACATATGGTACTACATATCTAGGAGGTACCACCTTCGTAGAGGTAACCAAAAGGAACAGATTCGAGTGCTTGTCGGAGGAAGAATTTCCCCCCTTCCAGATCCCTTACTCCACCCCATAAAACATCAACGACCACGAAAACAAAAGAGGCGGTCAGAGAAGAAAACGCCGATTTTGGGCGAACATCGGGATGTTCCTGATGGGCCTATTGTGGAAATCGAAGAAGTCAGCCAAAAAAAAGACAAGGATAAAATCAGTATCAAGGATATCCGAAAAACTTTTGCCGCAGTAGATCACCCAGTGGTGGATGTAATCATTGGAGTGATCGATTCATTGAGTAAGGGAGATATTGGTGAAACTACCAAATCCCTAGCACTACTTGTATCCCAATTCTATAAAGGGGAAAAAACTGAGAGTGCTACTCCTTCAAGAGGAGCGCATTCTGCGGGTAACGCGAGAATGCGCACCAAAGAACGAAGGAGTAGTCTGCGGTCTAGTTCGGAAAGAAATGAGAATAGTAAAACAAAAGCATATAACCTTGAACATATGAAGGATACTCCAAAAGTGCCTTTAGGCTGTAAATCTAAGATAATCACACAAAAACATTCTCAATCCTAATGAAAATTTTACAAATAAATATAAGATCGTACTTAGCCAATAGGGACAGTCTTGATGTCCTGCTGCGCGAGAGGTGCGTCGATGTGGCCATCTTAAGTGAAACATGGTTTAAGTATAACCTAAAATTAGAGTTGCGAAGATATCACGTTGTCAGAGACGATCGTGAGGATGGATATGGTGGAAGTGCCATATTTATCAGTAAAAAATTGCCTTTCGACCCAATAGTGCTGAATAATCCATTGAGGGGCAGAGTTCAGATATGTGGGGCTAAAATCCTATTTAGGAGCGTCAGTATTACGGTCCTTAGCACTTACTGCCGTCCTGGGCATAAAGCCTCAGTAGAGGAATGGAGTAATGTGCTAAATCAGGTTTCGGGTCCTCTTATTCTTGGTGGAGACTTTAATGCGCTTCATCCAATGTGGGGGGGACATCGGGAAAACCTAGAAGGACGAGCTCTAGCAGAGTTAATAGATTCGTACAATCTGTGTACATTAAATGATGGGTCACCCACTATGATTCCCTGACCGGGGGCTCGAGCTCAACCTGTGGATATAACTTTATGTTCTCCGGATCTGATGTCTGAGCTCAGTTGGGAAAGAGCCCTTGGGTTCGGATCACCTGGGAATTCTGGTGAAGTCATTTGATGGGCGGCAGGCAACCTCTGGTGCACGCATTAGGCACCCTAAGGCAGGAGGTTGGAATCTCAGTAAGGCGGATTGGGAAAAGTATCGGATGGTACTGGATTTAAAATTCAGTACATCGGAATCCACCAGCTGCACTTATGATTATTTGACTCAAGAAATAAGATCAGCGGCCTTAGGATCCATTCCTAGATTCCCACAATGGCTTTATTTAAACCCAAATCGAGCAATCAAGCCTTGGTGGGATGATGATTGTAATAGAGTCAAGCAAGAGTCAATAATAGCCTACGAAAGCTATAAGAGAGCACCCACCTTGGAAAATTACGTCAATTTAAACAGAAAACTAGCAATCAGTGGTCGGACGTACAAAGAAAAAAAACGAATAATGTGGTACGAATTTTGCAATAGTTTAGATAGACAAACTCCCTCTAACGTCATTTGGAAGCGAATTCGAAGTCTAAAAAAAGGTTACTCTTCCCAAGTAGGAGTCACTGATGATGGCCATTGGGTTGAAGAATTCCATAAATCTCTGACTCCGGACTATGCTAGCCAGTTTATCGACCTATCAAATATCCCAATTGGTGATGAGGACTTGAATCAGCCATTCCAATTGTGGGAACTGAAGTATGCTCTAAAAAAAGGAGGTAGTACATCGCCCGGCCAAGACGGTATTCACTATCAAATGCTACAAAACCTTCCATTTCCGGCCCTTTTGTCGCTCCTTAGAATTATGAACGAAATGTGGGTTGGGGGAGCTATGATTGAAAGTTGGAGAACCCATTTAATATTTCCTCTCTTAAAGCCTGGTAAAGATCCCAACTCGTACCAGTCGTATCGGCCAATTGCTTTATCGTCCTGTGTGTGCAAAACGTATGAACGGATGATAAAGCATAGGTTGGATTGGTGGGTGGAGGAATATAGTAAGCTGGCCCCACATCAGCTGGGTTTTAGAAGGCACCGTGGCACATTAGATTGTCTGGCAGCGTTTGTTAATGAAGTGCACTTAAATAGAACGGAAAACAAACCCTTATTAGCGGCTTTCGTAGATATTCATAAAGCATATGATAACGTAAATATCGCAATACTAAAGGATAAAATGTTGGTAATGCAAGTACCTGGCAGGGTAATAGTAAATATAATTAATATGTTACAACAAAGACAGTTAATTATTAGAAGGGGAGTTTTGGTAACAACAAGAACAACAGGCATTGGTCTCCCCCAAGGTGCCGTGCTTAGCCCTTTGCTATTTAATATATATACATCTGATTTGAGAGACTGGCTCGTTCCGGAAATCAGGATAGTCCAGTTTGCTGATGATTTCACTGTATACACTGGAGGAAAATCCGAAGAGAATTTGGTAGAAATAATGGGACAGGCCTTGCATGATCTCAATGCATGGTGCAACCACTTGGGTTTTCGCATTTCTGGAAATAAGAGCTCAGTCACCATGTTTAGTAGAAAGCGTCAGAACATTCTTGCTGGCACTATACAGCTAGGGCCGTTTAAAGTTTCGCAATCGCCAATAGTTAAGGTCTTAGGACTTTATGTAGACCACAAATTAACTTGGAGACCTCACATTAAGAGAATAATCCAAAGTTGTGAAAAAGCATTGAATGTGCTTAGATATGTTGCACATGTCACATATGGTACCGACCCAAAAATAGCCCTTCTGCTTTACCGAAATTTAATTTTATCTAAAATAGATTATGGTTGCGGTATTTACGGAGATGCCTGCCAAACTTCACTATCTGGGTTGGACAAGGTCCAGTACAAAGCAATACGCATTTGTCTGGGAGCTATGAGATCAACTCCCACAAATGTTCTCCTTGTGGAGGCTAAAATTATGCCTCTACACATACGTCGAGAATTATTGTTGGGAAAGTTCTTAAGCAAAAGGCTAATTAAGTTTAAGGAAGTTTCCTTGATGAGAGTCTCAGAGCTCTCAGAAGTGGTTTGCTCACACAGGTTTTGGTTAAAAAAGAAAACGCCATTAATGTGTGAAATGTTTAGAGTAACGGAGAAATTGTACTCTGGCCTAGAGGTGTTGCACGCGTCTCCTCGAAGATCTCTTCACTATGAAGTATCTTGTAAAGAATCTCCGTACGTCCATTTAGATTTATATGATAAGGTGAAAGAAGAATGGGGGGATTTAACATACCTAGCTTTTATAGCGCGCATGAGGGAAATCATAATCAACCCTTATTTACTATTTACGGACGGATCAAAATCGGAGCAGGGAGTAGGTTGTGCTGTACTTGACCCGCAAACGGGAAGTTTTCGCCTATACAAGCTCCCTAATAATGCCTCAATATTTACCGCAGAAATCGTAGCGATTTGGAATGCGATAATCCTGGCGGAACAAATACAAAGTAATGACATAATAGTCATTCTTAGTGATTCTAAAAGTGCACTCCAAAAAATAAAACGTCCGGGCGATGTTTTTGATCCCATAATTATAGAAATTATAAGTCATTTGATTAATGCAATGGGTAGGTTGCATCTGGTTTGGCTGAAAGGGCATGCTGGGATAGTTGATAACGAGAAAGTCGACGTGCTAGCAAAAAGAGCGATCTTGTTAGGGGAACACACTCCAGTGCTCAATTTAGCGGATTTCGAAGGTGCTTTAAGAAAGCGTTGTTATGACGCATGGCAAAAGCTCTACGATCTGGAAAAAGAAATTAAGGGTAAATATTACGCTGATTTACAGCCTAGGATTCCCAACAAGCCATGGTTTGTAGAAGTACTGGAGGGGGGAAGGCAATTTTACACAACAATAATGCGACTGAGGTTCAACCATAATCTCACAAATCCGCATCTGCATAAAATTAGGTTATTAGATAGTCCCAAATGTGACTGCAATAGCGGGGAGGATGGGGACATCGATCACCTCCTCTTCAGATGCAGTAGATATAATAGAAATAGAGACAAGTTCCTAAAGGAATTGGCAACACATGTACGATTTCCCTGTAGCGCTAAAAGTGTTTTAGCTATAATGAATCCTGATGCGCTACGAATTATTTACAAATTCATTAGAGAGAATAAAATAAAAATATAGGATGCAGCTAAACTCCATAGTTGCGATTTTAGTTCTTAATTACTCACACAAGTACTATCATAACTACACTACTAATTACACCACTCTAAGCTCACATCAAATAACGAAGTCACATTCAGAGACCATTGAGTTGTTCTAGGAAGGAATGTCAGTACGCAGCGCTCAAGATATCCTTATCTCATGGAAGCCACGACGCAGAATGTAGTAGAAGAGTGGCTGGCATGACGAAGAAAGAGGGGAAAGAGGCTGTGCTATTCCTCCAATTGAATATTGGAAAAGATAGGGCTGGTTTTTTTCCACCAACATATTGGTAAATTAAGGCATTCGAAGCCAACTGTAATTGTTCATACCAATATGTTGGTTTTTTCCAGCCCTCATATAAAGTAATTGGTTAATGTGCAAACAAGACCACAAATACAATAAATAAATAAATAACTAGTTCTAATGTAGTGAAGGACCTTGGCGTTACGTTCAGTGTTAACCTTTCATTCAACGTCCACATGAACTCTATAGTCACAAAGGCAAATAAAATGCTTGGCTTTATATCTAGATCTACTCGAAACTTTAAAGATGTCAGAACCATAATTGTCCTTTACAAAATGGTACGACCTATTCTTGAGTACTGCTCTGCTTTATGGTCTCCTTATCAGAAAACTTACGTCAACAAACTTGAATCACTACAAAGAAGATTCCTAAGATTGCTCTGGTATCGAGAGACAAAAGCTATGACAGAAGTACCATACGAAGACATAATGGAATTCACTGGTTTGAATACAGTTAGAATTTACTTTACAGTTTCATAGACAAGCCACAGGCATAATTTTTATTTTCAAAGTACTAAATAATAATATTAACTGCCCTGAACTATTATCACCGTTAAATTTTCACGTGCCAACAAACGGTACTAGACAAAAACAAATGTTTTCTAAAGTGTGCCATAGTACTAATTATCGTAGGTTTAGTTATTTTTCAAGAATTGCGAATCAAGTTAATCATCTACCCGCTGATTTTGAATTATTCAAACATCCATGATAAACGTTTTTTTAAATAACTGATTTAGCTATGATTAGTACTAAGGAAAACTACATACCAATTGATTGAGATATCATTAAAATTTATTAATTAACTAATGTATATCTATTTTTAAAGTAATTTAAAGCATATCTATTAAGTAAAGTATGTCTATGTTTTATTTCTATTTCAATATACGATATGTACATTCTAAGACTATATACACTCAGTAAAAAAAGTCTCTACACAGCAGTGTATAAGTTATTTCATGAACAAATATAAATATTAGGATTTTGTTTTTAAAAATAAAGGAAATGTATTTTTAAAGAGTTGATTATGAAGTTTATTTTCCTTTTAATAAAAAACAAGAAACAATTAATTTTAATAAGTTAGTGACAAATTCAGTGATGGCCTCAAAATTGAGAGCAAAAAAAGTCTCTGCACACAAAGTTTTTTATCTGATATTGTTCAAATTTATTTATTTCAATAACTGGTGGGGCCACCTTTGTTTCGAATCACTTCTCTCAAACGATTCTGCATTGAGCTGACTAACCTTTTCGTCAATTCGGGCGTTAGTTTCAGCCATTCTTCTTTTAAAAGGGATTTCAGCTCTTCTCTGTTTTTTATCTTGACTTTTCTGATCTGACGTCCCAATTCATCCCAAAGGTGCTCAATCGGGTTCAAGTCTGGAGATTGAGGAGGGGTTCTGAGCAGACGGGGGGCATGATATAATAGCCATTCTTGAACTTTTTTAGCTTTATGCTTGGGGTCGTTGTCGTGTTGAAATAAAAAAGTGCGTTCTAAATTAAATTTCTGCGCGCTTACCTTCAAATTTTCCTTTAAAATATCCATGTAAACATATTGGTCCATTATTCCGTTAATCACATGTAGATTTCCGACACCACAAGCACTCATACACCCCCACACTAACACGTTACCACCCCCGTGTTTAACAGTAGCGACTAAATTTTTTGTTTTTAAATGTTCATTTGTTTTTCTCCAGACTTTTCCTCTCCCATCTGACCCACGAACATTAAATTTACTTTCGTCTGAGAAAATTACGCGTTCCCAAAATGAAAATGGCTTATTGATATGCTCTTTAGCAAATTCCAGTCGAAGGCGCTGATTTTTTTTACTAATATAGGGCTTCTTCCTTGGAACTCGCCCATGATATCCCCATTTTTTTAGACAGTTCCTAATGGTCTGGGGGGTAACATTAACATTGTAGCCACTATGGATCATTCCAGCAAGTTCAACGGCACTGGTTTGGGGTTCTAGTTCAACAGACCTCACTAGTGCCCGTACATGATTTGATTCAAGTTTTGAAGGACGACCAGAACGGCACCGATTTCTCACAGAACCCAGCTCTTGAAATCTTTTGACAATATATCTTACACTGGAGAACCCTAAGTTGACCATTTCTCCTATTCTTCTATAAGTATGTCCCTTTTTTCTCAAATTTACAATAAGTTCGCGGATTTCATTAGAAACTTCCATTTTATAAGAGTTAAATTTCAAAATAGCGCACACAATAACTGGGAACGTTTCATACAAAATACTAACAATAAAAAAAATAGATAAATCTGAGACAAAAGTGACCTTTCATCTTTATTTGATTTTATTCAACTGTGTGCAGAGACTTTTTTTGTTTATGTATTCTGGTTTATTTTTGTTATTTATTAATTATTTTTTTCAGTTATATTCTATTGATATTTCACTTATATATCAACAAACTAGATTAATTTCTGTTTTAAACAATGTATACTTTATTCTCGTTATCCCATCATTAACACTATTTTAAGTACTGCGAAAAATTCTCTTATGGATGTGCAGAGACTTTTTTTACTGAGTGTATGTATATATGTATACATACGTAGATATGTATAATGTATGTATGTGTGTATAATATATGTATTTCCTATAAATTATTATATTTTATTATTAAATGTTACTAAAATTATATTTCATTGTAACTGGGTGATTGCCTCTATTGTAAATAAATAAATAAATAAAACTTGGCAAAGATGTTCCATTTCTTCCCTTTTCTGTGAAAAACTACAAAGTCAAAAGCTAGCCGATGTAATGTGTATGGTCCATCACTGGGATGAAAATCAAACTTCAGAACATAGTCAAGTAACTATTTGCCAAACTAACCAGGTTTTTTATTTTTTAACTTCTACTACTAAAATTAGCCGTCCTCATTTCAATGTTCCAACCCAGGCATAAAAATCGAATTCTGGAAGTAGACAATAAGGAATTATTAGTACGTATATCTAGCTAAGATCTCCAATTTCTTCCCTTTTCTATGAACTACAAATTCAAAAACTAGCTGACCTAATGTGTATAGTCCAACCTTGCCATGAAAATCGAACTCTAGGAATAGAAAATAAGGTACTATTAGTAAAACTATTCGAGATTTTTTTCATTTTCTCTCTATTTATAAACTGTTACTGCCAAAATGAGTGTCAACCAACCCTGGCATAAAAATCAAACTATAGAAGTTGAAAAATAGGAATTTCTAGTAGAACTTTTCTTCTTAACTTCTACTTTCAAATCTAGCCGACCTAATATGTATCATGAAGCCTTAGGGCATGGTAAGAGAATGTTATAAAGAGATAAATACGAAACTTCTAATAAACTTAGTGATTACTTTCTATTTTTTCCGTTTCTAGGACCCTTTTCATCCAAACTAGCAGACCTACGGTTTATTATCCAACCTTTACATGCAAATAGAACTGTGGAAATTTAATTTAGGATACAGCCCATGAAAAACTTCATTTCTTGCTTTTTCTATTGCCATTTGTTTTCATCTGCCTCAATACTATTCAACAACTTAAAAACTTTATCTAAATTCTTTTCCCATTCAGAGGTTTTATTCTCGTTATCTGATAAATTAATGAAGTAATAGCAA
Organism: Rhodnius prolixus; assembly: GCF_049639745.1. Lineage (NCBI taxonomy): Eukaryota > Metazoa > Arthropoda > Insecta > Hemiptera > Reduviidae > Rhodnius > Rhodnius prolixus. The sequence goes on along the minus strand of NW_027411583.1, from coordinate 1,288,492 downwards.
TATAATTTCTTCCACGCATCAAACCAAAACATTTTCTTATTTATAATTTCTTCATCAACTACATGTGGCAGTCTAAATTCAGGCAATTTTAAAATATATTTAAGAGTTTCTGAAGTAGTACTTCACAGAAAAGCGAAGAAGTGTAAAATCTTGACTAGATTTGCGAGCAATTTCTTACTTTTTAGGTTCCAAAGTTCTATTTTCATGCCAGTGTTGGACCATACACATTAGGTCGGCTAGTTTTTGTAGTAGTAGTTCAAAGAAAAGGGAAAAAATTGATAATCTTAGCCAGTTATACAAATAATTCCTTATTTTGTACTTCCAGAGTTCGATTTCTATGCCACAGTTGGAACATTGATCACGCCGACAAGGTCAGTCAGAATAGTAGTGTCTTTTGTAAAGATGTCAATCTAGTGGGTTGTCACGGAATACAAAATTATCTGCTAACACCATTGTCAATGACAAGCATGGAAACAAAAAGTTGCCCTTCAGGTGTACTTATGGTTGTAAAACGTATTTTTCAAAAGTTGCACATCAGGGATATTTATGGTTGGAACCCTAAGAACTTCCCAGAAAATACAAAAAAGAATGCCCCTTCCCGCTTTTCTAAAAATCTACTACATCTAAAAGGAAGAAATAAGAAGAAAATACCGTTTAAAAAAAAAGGAAGACGTATCATTAACATTTATAAACATCATTTGCATATTTGAATACGTGAATAAATAATTGAAAGATCAACAAATCCGCCAGATCAGGCAGCATAATTCCTAGATTCGTAACAGCAGTCATCAGCAATAATATTCTTTGCTGGCATAAAGTACAAATATTTTCAAATTTTACACTTTTTTGTTTTTATATCCGCAAGAAAATCAATCTTAACGGTTAAATACTTCGCCAATATCCCAGAGTTATCTGAAAGGCTCATGGTTGTCAAATGCCTGGTCACTGTTCACAATCTCCTTACTTCCTCAAACGTATCTTCAGCTTAGAGATGCACCATCTTCTCATCCCCTCCGTTAAAGAGGGGGCAAAATCTTTCTAGATTCTGTAGTAGTAGATTTGTAATCCAGTCTGGCACATTTAGAGAATGAAAGAGAAATTATCTTGATAATTTAGGTGATCAGTTCAAAGATTGAAAATAAATCGTATATGTGCTCAACAATGAGCATATAACACTTTAAGTTCATGGTGTAAGCCATGGTTCACTATGGCTTCAAAAGGACCAAACGGTTTCATATATCATGCTCTAAGGATATAGTTGAAACTGGTACATTTCATGTTAACATGAATTTATTTACCAGAATGTGGTCTGGCTGATTAAATTAAAGTAAAATTATCGAAGAGGCTGCTGTTAGTCTAGTGGTCAAGAGCGTGGCTTTTGGCAGTTGGACGTTCAGCCCCGTCTGAAAAAATAGGCGATTACTTTACTTTTAGTGTTTAATTAATATGACCTTCAACTAGTTTTCTTACATAATCTAGAATACTTTTTGTCCTGCAGAGGGCATAACAATTTGAGTGCAATTAAGAGAGAAAAATCTTTTGAAAATATTCAGAGTAGTGGCGAAATCGATTCTGGTGGCTAGGTTTAATATCCAATACCGGCTTTTTAGCTCGCTTAAGTTTAGAGAAAATCGGATTAGCTGCTAAACAAAATATTTCTTTTTTTTATAATATTATAGGGTCATTCCATGTCAAATCAACACGGGGTCTGAACCTCACCATCTCGGATTTTCTTGAAATTTGGCACATGTTTACTATTGGTATAGACTTGGAAAAATATGAAATTTTACTATGATATGTCAACTGGTTTATGAGTTGCAGGGCTGTAAAGTTGCCAAAAATGGGCTGAAAAACAGGGAACCCCGTGTTTTTGAATTACTGTAGAAGCTTTCCTAATTGAGCCACAGACTTGGGATTGGTGTCATTTTATAGCATATATAATGCCCTTTCCTGTGATGTGCGACACCATATGGGTTAGGATAAATAAAGTTTGTTAAATTTAAATTTAAAATTTAAATTTTAAATTTTTTAAAAAGTACATATTTTAAAATTCTAAAATTAATTCTATAAATAGCTAGTAGTGTTATGAATCACTGGGCAAAATATTAATTTGGGACGACAATGGCTTCATTGTTAAAAAAATTTAAGACTTGGCATGGATATGTTTTAGAGAAAAATGAAGAACTTGATGAAGTAAAAGTAACTTTTCTTCATCCAGCTGGACCCTCTAAATCATCTCGCATCCAAGAAATGCCGATATTCTTTGGGTCTCAGTAGTGGATGTTTTGATAAAAATTGATCCTGTGACTCTGACTGGAAGAACTTAAATATGTCCTACAAGAAAGTGATGTATGACAAACAAATGACGCCTTTTCAAGCTTAAAATATTAAAGAGATCCTATTACTTAACAGTATGTTTTACTTTGGACTTATTAGTGGAATTATTATTAGCATTATTGTATTAACATGAATTCAGAGTTGAATTAATCGGATTGGAGCTTTAGTCTTAAATTTTTTTTAAGATTTCAGAAATAGCATCCAGAAATCTCCAGAATAAAATAAAAAAATTAAAAAAGAAAAAATAAATTTAAATATTCCTAATTAATGTATTTTTTATTATTCATTTTAGTTCTTATAAAATTAAATGTCAATATATTTTCAGAATTAATGTGTAGTTAATTAATGCAACTTAAAAACCCTAAGTTCTGTAACATTTCTGCTGACTTCTTCTTTGTCAGTTTACGTTGTTGATAAAGTTCTTCTAGATGAGATGGTTTTGCTGTAAATTAGACGATAATTTTATCATGTATAGAAAAATATCATAAATTTTATGCCCATTATTGATTGCTGGATTATTCTTAATAAGTGTTAGGAGAGATTCTGCCAATACAATACTTTTAAGAACTTGTATTTCTTTTCACTTAACTGAACTGAGGCAATAGTCGTTAGAAGCAGGACTCCTAGTTTTTCCTAAATTCGTCTCCTTCTTCAGCTTTACATCCTTATATCTACACCGCAAGATCTTCCTTGAGGTCACCTTGCTGATCCATCCCTTCCGGGTTATTCAGCTAGCACAGCTTTTTTGCGAATCTATCCAACGGCGTTCTCTACACTTCCAAATCCAAACATCTGCACAACTATATTTTGCTTCGCCAAATAATTGTTTCCCAATCCTAGAGAAAAGAGTAAGTATTATTTTTCTGAGCAATACAGGAATGATGTTTGGTTTCTACTTACGTACAGCTTCCTTAACTTATTTTGAATTACAAGATACGAAAAATTATTCTTATCTGGGTAACATGTGAAATAAATACTGATCAACTAGGTAAGAACAAAAAAACTTATTGACTACAATAGAAATGCAACCATAAATCTAATTTAAAACTCATTCCTAAACAATTAATGTGGATATTTGCTTTCTTACTGCTAAAACTGTGGAAGAATCCGTGGTTTAACCTGAATCTTAATAGTTCAATGATTTGGACTGCGCCGTCTACTGTTCAGTAGCAAAACCCAAAAAACCAATCTTCTTCAGGATTGGCAAACCAATCCCAAGCTGTAATAATACTCCAAAAGCAAATTTCTGGTAACAGAATTCTATTTTCGGAGCTAATAGGAGCAAAAAAGCTCCCATTGCTTTAATCAAAATCCTTGAGGTCAAATAAATTTGTATTTAAATAAAAAGTAACAATTTTAAATTTCTCACATTTTTTATTTTTAATCAGTTAAGCTTCCTTCTGTAGACTAACAAGAAACTTTCTCTGCAGTTCATAGATCTGGCGTGTAAAAGAATTCCACTGTCCTGAAGTCCTGCAGTAAGCTCCGAAGGGTCAATTTCCAGGGCTGGGTTGAACTACTTCCAAAATACCCTTATCACAGCTCACAGGGTCATTCTCTACAATTGGATCTCACCATTCCAAGATACTGTATCCAAAGCAGGGTCCTAAAGCCAACTGCTAGCAACAGAATTGCATTTGTGGGGCTAATAGGAACAAAAATGCTCCCAATGTTCAAATCGAAATTCACCAATAATAATACATAGAAATTAATTTCAATTTAATCAAAGACAATTTTAAATTTCTCACTCCTCATTCTGTTAAAAAAAAAAATAAATCCGACGAGCTAAAAAGAAACTACCTCAAAAAGTTTATAGATATCCGGTTCTTTTGGGTCCAGCTTCAGGTCTAGAGATAAACCAATTGTAAGGTAGAGGTACCTTCAATCTATGCAGAATCAATTTTTCACAGGATCATTCTTCACAGCTTGAAATTAAAAATTCCTGGCTATGGTCGTACCGAGCTGAGTCTGCGCTCCAAAAGTCAACTGCTGGAAATAAAACATTTTTTGTGAGACTATTAAGATCAAATGACACATATTGCACCAAAATGCAACGTGTTTGACGTGTACAAACGAAAAATTCATTCAAAATGTAGAGCATGCATTTCTCAATGATTTTAGGAAAAGATATACTACTTAAAACTATATCCAAAAATGAGTACCTTTTCTTAATGAAATTGTTCCGAAAATTAATGTTATATATAAAATAGTACTTAGAAACCAATTGGCTGTGATGAAATAGCAGTTTTTCCTTTAAAGTGTGAATCATCAAATCTTCATATAACCTTTATTTTTAAAACAAAAAATTGAATTTTTAATTAGTAATAATTAATTATATTCAAATTTTCATTTAATTTCCGTTTTACTGTTTCACAGAGTTTTCACTGGAATTACACTCTACTAGGACCGATAATTTACAATAATTTCCATCCCCCCCACTTTTTATTAAATGAAAAACATTCTCCAAAATAACTAGAAATAGTTATTGAAGAAAAATAATTTTATAGGTTACGTAAATTCATCTTTGTTGGATGTTAAATTTTCTTTTCAATATCTGTCTATATAAATGGTTGCTTAATAAAAAGCACATTTAAAAAAACGTCTCTGTTGGACAAAAAAATAATTAAATGAAAGAGCAAGCACAACTTTAGAATTAATAATAATTATTTTATACTGATATCATTATCTAATTTAAATTTATAAATGTAAATTGTTAAAATTTATCTTTGCAAAAAATAAAAAATAATAATTATAATTTGCTCAGCCTCCAATTGATTTTTTTTTTAAAATTCAAGCTTCCCCTCACCAACCGTATAATTTCGTAAAATTTAAAAAATAAATAAAATGAGAAATTAAGAATAAATTGTGGTTTTCTTTTTTCAAAAAAAAAAAAAATTGAAATAAAATATGTATTTACTTACGTAATTAAATTAATAATTTTATTTTCATTTTTTAAAAATAATTATTACTAATTCAATCCTTTTCTATTTGGTTCAATAAATATTTTTCTACATTTTAAATGAATGAAGTTGATCCAATTTAAATAATAGCTAATCATTTCTTTCAACTTAAGAAAAGACATAATTAAATTATAATTTAAAATTCAGGGTTAAGTCTTAAGGCAGCCATTTATTTTTTTCCCTTTACTTGTACTTAAGAAAAAAACACAGCCTTTATAAATCTATTACGTCACAAAATAAATCTAAAAGCTTCCTTTTCTTTACTTAATACTTCCTAGTTAAAAGATCAATTCTGATTGGTCCACGTATGTATGTAATGTTCATCCATATAAAACTTCATCTTCATGTGACAATACAAAAAAATAATCCCTGAATATTGAGTTTATTAATGTATAATTTTTAAAAAAGACCATATCAGAAATTCTTTTTCATTTTTTTACAACAGAATATGTATAAATTTTCAAGTTTAAAAACAATTTTTTTTAAAGTATAAGCTAAGACAAGAGGCTGTCGTAGCAAGTGCAAAGCCCCCTTCTCCTGCCTGCTCTGGACCTGTGAAGATCAGCCCTGCTGTAAGTCGTTTTTTTAAATTAATTAATAGGAAAAATTTCCCAATTTCCATCTAATTTTACATAAAACTTGATTATTGTGTTATAAGCTTAAAAGTAATATGCAATTTTCCACATTTTACCATTGATTGATATTAGAAAAATGTGTTTAAAGAAAATTCAATTTGACTGAGAGAGAATCCAATATGGCCAGCCAAATGGAATTGAATTTCATTTTTTTTAAATCGCTTTTTAAACTTGTTTTCACAACTTCCAATCCCAAAAACTTTCTAAAAATGTTTAATCCATTCAATATTAACTATTTAGAATATTTTTTTAATAATTTTCTTTTTTTTAATTTTAAAAAGTGAAAATCGCTTTATTGCGCAATCATCCGTGAATTTTAATTTTTTGTAATTTTAGTTTTTCCCCATTTTCTATTGCAAATTCTTTAATAATCAAACTATAAAGTGTTAATCCTTTATTCTCCTATTAATATTTTACTATAATTTGCTAGAATTATTAATTTTTTAATCAAAAATCTAAAAAGGGACCCTCTCGCTAATTCCCGTGATTTAAAGAATTTTTTTTTATTTTACTTGCTCTCCCTAATTCTTTGAAAATCTAGGTAGAAAATATTAATTTTTATTCTTTTTATTAATATAAAATGTCTTAATTTATTTCAGAAAAAATTAGGAGCAGGAAAAAAAAATTAAAAAAAATTCTAAAAAGAAAAGCCCAAAGGTAAGATCCAACATTAAAAAAAATTCACTTTTTATATAGTTTTTAAAAATTTATTTTTTTGCAGTATTTAATAAATTTACGAATTTTTATATATATATAAATTAATGCAGTTTTTTTGAATATTTAATTCTAATTTCAGATAGGAGCATTTTTCTATTGCAACTCTTTGGTTAATTTATTCAACATGGAGAATATGATCCAGATTCATCTCTCAAAATGGTCACCAAAGTATCAAAGTATGTGGAAAAAAAATATTTGATAAAAATTTAAGTTTCTTCAATTTTTTTGTTTTTTAGAATTTATAGAATTAGTGTTCATTTTTTAGACCCTTAGATTGTCTCTTGGTATTGCAATAATTGAAATTTTATTTAGGTCTGTCCATTTTAAAATTGTTAAGTTTCGATTTTGTCTCACTAATTCTTAAAAAATCCAAATTAAAAATGATTATAATTCACCTTTTTCTAAATATTTTACTATAATTTGCTAGAATTATTAATTTTTTATACAAAAATCTAAAATAGGTCCCCTCTCGCTAATTTCCGTGATATAGAGAATTTTTTTTTTCGTTTTATTTTGTATTACTAATTCTGCAATAATCCAACAAAAATGTATTAGTACTGAATCTTTTTAATAATTTTATGTGTTTTCTAATTATTTGTATTATTTCAGATAAGACAGGAGCTCGAGAAAAGAAGAAATTAAAAATTAAGTTTTTCCTAAGAAGAAAAACTGAAGGTAAGATAAAAAAAAAAAAAATGTACTTTTTACGTATTTTTAAATTTAAATTTTTTGAAATTATTTTTTACAATATATAATACTTTCAGCATAATAAAAAATAAAAATTAATAAACATATATAACATATTTTGAATTTTTTATTAATATTTAATTCTAATTTCAGATGGGAGAATTTTTCTATTGAAACACTTCGGTTAACTGATTCAACACGGAGAATATGATCCTGATTCATCCCACAAAATGGTCTCGAAAAAAAAAAATGAATCAAAGTAAGAGGAAAAAACTATTTGATAAATTTATGTTTTTTCTATTTTTTTGAAATATTTTATTTTTTATATAGAATTTTCAAAATTAAAACGTTTTTCTTTCTAGACCCTTAGATTGTCTGATAGTATTGCAATAAATTGAAATTTTAGGTCTGAACATAATGTTAGGATTGATTAAGTTTAATTCCTAACTGTTATGGCCTAAAATAAGATGAATTTTGTAAACTTAAAAAACAATCAATAATTTTGAAAATCGATATATAAAGAAATAAGAAAAAAAAATAGAAATAATAAAATATATATATCAATTAGTCTAAATTTGACTTACCACAAGGATCTGTAAAAAGAAGAATATTGTTTTATTCCTTAATTCTATCGTTTCAAGAACAAATTTCCTTGCATTTAAACAAAAATAGGGTTAGTAATGTATTTTCATTTCCAAATAGGAAAATCCAAAATATATTACTTTTTAGTGGAAAGTTTTCCATAACTTTAGCTACAAAGCCAGGAAACACTTTGTTGCTGAAACGTTGGCAGTAAAAAGAAATATCCTTTTTTTTATTGGCTGATCCTCGAGGTTTCTTTTATTACTATGTACCTACTTTTTTTTTAAAAAAAAATACATTTTGTGGTTACCTGGACCTCCCAACATCTACTTTCCCAATGATAGCCATTCATTCATACAGTATTGTTCTGGAATAACGTACGGATTTATCCAGAGCAATCTGTACATAGGTAGCCCAGATGGTCAAGATCTGTCGGCAAATAAATTTATTACATGGGGGGGAAGAGTGATACGATCGGAACCATCGGAAATACTCGCTTAAGAGTCTGGAATTATAGTTTGTTCTTAACAATGGTTTTTATTTTTTACTTTTTTTTACAGAAAGTGTTATTTTTTATTAAATAAATATAAAACAAAATTATTAGTTCACATTAATCATTTTTTGTCTTTTTTATTATCTAATTGTACTTGAATTTGCAACATTTCGACCTACTTGGGAATCATCATATAGCTTAGATTTTTTGCCTTTTTCTAGCAATGTTAATTTCTTAGTCATATTTTTCTATAACTTTTCTTATTTTTTAAGATGAATATTCTCCTCTATTTGAAAATCCTTTTGTATAATATTCTTTCATTTTGTCACTTTTTAATGTATAGAGTTTCCTATTCTGTATTAATTCCCTACATGGTAAGGTGCGTCCCATTTGTGCCCAATATTCGAAGTTGTTTTCAATTTTTTTTTTCCCCTTCCAAAGTCTGAGTTGATTTAATCTAAGGGAATGAATCGTACCCTTAAAAAAAAAATAGATTAAAACAATCAGACTCAAGTGGGGGGGGGGGGCAATCTGGAATACAGGGCACTAGTGGGAATATCTTTTCCATGAAGGGAAATTAATAACAAAAATTAAAAAACTCTTTAAAATAAACAAGAATAAAATGAAATTATCGAATAGTACAGTGAGGAATTTTTATTCTCAAATAATAAGGAAAATTATATAGAAAACCAGAATTATGAACGTTAACTCTGCTAGATTAATGACGAATTAGGTGATTATCTTTCTTTTTTTTTTATTAAGGATAATATAAGTGTGGGAGGCCTAAAATCAAAATCCTTCAACAAACCTCCCCTCATTTTCCCAAAAATTAATAGGAAAAATGAAGAACTTAGAAGAGACAGCTGCTGATAGAATGACAGAGCAAAACTGGAAAACTTTCAAGAGTCCAATTCCAAAAACCTCTTTTTATTCTATTAAATATATTTTATTAAACCATTTTAAGTTTATTGAATTGCATTTAAGTAGTTGATACAAGTGTATTAGTATTAAAACTGTTCGGTAGGGTTGATAGTGAAAACAAAAAAATGCAACTTTGATTTCCCCCACCCCCAATTTTCCTATTAAACATAAAACTACCAAATTTTCTTTAAAAATCAATTCACGGAAAGAAAAATCACGTGCGAACACTCACATGACTTTCTCTTCCCACAATTTACGTCATTAAATTTTCTTGACATTTGGAATTTGGTCCAAAAAGATAATTGGATACTTAAAAAAATAAATAATTAATTCTCCATTTGTACAATGTGTATAAGAAAATAGTACGGGAATCATTGGCAAAAAAAAAAGGTAAAATTAAAAAAAAATCGAATAACATGGTACTTTTGGTAAGCTTCTTTAAAAGTTCAGAATTTTATTTACATATTCAATTTCAATTAATATTGAATTATTTAAATTAATAGTAACAAGCCCTGACACTACTGTGAAATAATAGACTACTCTAGTTGAACACTATTTTCACCAACATGGTCTCATACTTAGGGTTCTGCCAAGCATATTAATTCAGCTACAAAACAGCCCCTGTCTGTCTCTCTCACACTATCTCTCTCACTTAAAATCAACCGGATGAAAAAAAATTGTTGGATTATCTAAAAATGAATTTTTCAGTTTTGATAGTATTTTTTTGATAAAGTTTTTAGTTACACAATTTTCTCTCTAATTACTTCTTCAAGGTGCCATATTTAAATTTTCCCGTATAAAGTAGTGAACAGAATCTGGTATTGCTTTCACTTTTCATTGATTTAGGGGATTACCTTTTATCTCACCTTGTTTTTACGAAGTGGTTCATTTATTTTATGAATGGGAAGATTAAGGTTAGGAAAAAAAAAATTCTATTCACCATAAGTGTACTTCCAATTATGAGGATTTCGCAAAAAACAGTTTAAGTACCTATTGTGAGGTACAAGTACACGTAATTAACATTCTCGAGATTTTTTAACAGCTATATATTTTTTAAAAATCAACTTTTCCGGCACAGAAAACCCTGAAATAGTGTATTTCCAGTGAAAACCTAAAAATATAGAAAAAATAAACTTACATGAATAATTTTCCTTTGTGGCTATTTCCAAATTATTGAATTAGAATAAATTTTGAATTTGATGATTCCACAGCAAAATCCATAAATTGTATTATCCATTCATTTTGAATAAAACTGAACAATTCGTGTTTCAAAATTTTTAAAAACACTAAAATTGCAATTTGAAATCACTAATTCACTGAACACACTGATTTGCATAACCTCACCCGCATCACACTCTCAAGACAGTAAAAAGACTGGATTCCACCAATCAATTGTGGTAATAATCACAATAAAATCAAATAACTTGCAAAAAAAAATAACATGTATAATTTAAAAACGTAATATTTCAACAATTTTTTAACATTTTAACATGTACTTCAAAAAATCAGCATTGTTGAAAGTCAGAAAAGTAACTGCGCAAATTATATCCCCACTCCAAACAGACATAATGTTTAGTTGTATGCCATTGGTTAAAACCATGTTTATTTCTCCATCTTTTGACCTAAGTCCTTCTTGGTAAACTATCAAATTAATAACATCCTTTCTGTTGTAATAAGAAATTAGGGAACTAAAAACTTTATAATAAAAATATAAAAACACATACTGTCTTTAGGTACAATTCAACCTTCTAACTTTTCTAAATTTAATTTTGGAAAATACCTCCATCTCTGAAGTTATAATTTACTTACATTCAGATCAATAATTTTATTTTATTTATTTTTTAATCTTTTATTGAAATTTACAATTGCAACAATTGTTGCAATTATGTTTGGCACATGATAGCGCTATGTCAGAATTATTTGAGTGGAGAAGGCACCCATTTGTGTTAATCCATTATCGTGAACTTAATGTACATATGTATAACTATACTGCTAATATGATGAGAGTAGAATGCGGGGCCATCTTCTCTTCAATCTCCTTGGAGCATTACCTGGTAAAAGCGGAAATGGATAGGTGTTCGGCTTAAAAGATTTAGGATGACCTGCTGTAGAGTAATGCAATTTTGAAAAAACGAGTTTTCTTCAGACCTTCCAAATCCGTGAAAGGGATTTTGAGGCCATTATGGTTTTGTGTGGTTAGATACATAAAATGGTATTTTTTGACTGTCAATACTGGTTGCTTTGAAAATTGGAACATTTGGACAATCACCATACCTATAATGCCGTTTGACCAAAAATAGGGCGGGATTAAAAAGTAGGTATTAGTCTTTTGTTATTTAGGTTGAGGGTGATGGGTAGTTCCTTGTCTTTTCAGTGTTGCATGGGGGAGGGGGATTCCAGGTCAACCATTTTGTCTGGCTACCGTCCAAGGTAGCGTATTTTGACTACAGTTGCTATGGCAACAGGCTGATGAAGATGGCGAAACTTTTAGTCCAATAATTTTTTGCGCATTTCTTTTCACGTAATTTTTATGTAAGGATTAATGATACATTCTTGTTTCTTTCAGAATCTACGTCACCCTCCGCATTAGCTCTTTCCACTTTTCTTCTTCAGTTTCGTCATGAGTCTTTTTCTTTTTTATCACGATTTTTCCAGTTTAATTTATTGAGGTTTATCTTTAGTTTACAATCTTTTTTATTATATTTATTTGGCAATCATTCTTTACATTGCGTGATAGTTTTGTTGGAAGCCCAAACATACTCACTCGCCCTAAAAAAAAGTCCTTAATAGAGTAATCTCGTGCAAAATCTTATTGTCACTCCCGTTACGGTAATTTATTGAAAAACGGTGGCAGGTTCTATTCCTCAAGGCACTGCAGCCAAAGAGGTTATAAAATGACACCTAAGCTGACGGCACCTAAATGAAATGTCAAATTTGAATTTTCTTCTTAATTTCGAATTTATGATATCTCAAAATAGAATTTTTTTTAAGTAAAATTTCAAAATTTCTAAAATCAGTTTGATTAATATGACAGCCAGCGATATAAAATAATTTAATTTCTTTTCCATGGAGCTTTGATTTCATTATTGTTAGATTACATGGTCTTTGTAAAAGCTTTGGGTTTCGTTTTAGCGAATTTCCATTAATTTGCTACATTCCCCATGAAAAAAACATTTTTCATTTTTTTTTCTTTCCCTTACTCCTACTAAGAGGAAGTGTTTGCGATCGTATCAAATTTTCCACCGGAAATACAGGTTTTAAGCTCTCTGCCACTAAGTTTTTTATAAATTTCGTTTGAATTCATGGATATAAAACTTTTATTTTAATATAATATATAATTAAATATATCATATTATTATTTTTTCTTTTTTTATGTTATGTATGCATTTAATGAATGTAAAATATTGTTTAAAGAATTAAATATATCTCAGTAAATTCAGAGTTTTAAAGAAATCTACATGTTAGTACGTTGCTAAATTTTAGTAAAAGGAGGTATTGTGAGGTTCCGGAAGTGTTTATTGGAAAATAGCGTTGGTCAGAAGTGCTGACAGTGCTTTAGATTTTTCTTGGGATATCTCTGGTTTAACATTCATGTATCAGACCCCCTAGTACTTTGGTGGGTTTGACGAATGGGATGAAATGGGACAGACAACTGTAGAGTTGTCTTCGTCTTCGTTTTTCCCAGATTTTTTTTTTTTTTTTACTCTCAGAATAGAAAAGTAACAAAGGAAAAAAGAGAAGAGATAATAATTGACAATGAGCACATTATTTTGAAATATTAGTTGGGCGTGAATCAAAAAAGAAAAGTACCCTTCTCCATCTGGTGGTTTTAATGAATTAGTAGGAAAAACACTTCTTTCAATGGCTTGGTGTGGGAAAAACTGCATGGTTAGCTCTTAACAATTTTCTTTATTGATAGATGCTGTAGAACTGCGTACTAACGCTCTCTATTCGCTAAATGTAATACTATTATGCTTGGCAGCGCTTCTACTGAGCACTTTTTAAACTATACTCTTAAAATGTAACACACATTTTACTTTGGAAGTTAATAATTTACAAATATAAAATAATTATTTTTTAATCTTGGAGTTTTACTAAGGATATCGTGCGTATAATTAAATGTTAAGAACAATGAAATGATACTTTTAAGATTCTCTCCCCAATATAATTAGTAGTTGCTAAAAAAAAAAATAAAAAAAAAGTGCTGAAACCCTAAATCTAAATTCACAGAAAAAGCACTCTCATATTCTCCTTCTACTTTCGTTCTCTAACTCTCTCATAGACTCGCCAAAAAAATATTAATTTTCCGCGAGTGAAACGCTAAATTAGCAGAGAAAAATAAATATAAATTCATGAAAATTTGGGAAGAAACAAAATCTTTTTCTGCCAATATTTTTTTTTTTTTATTATTTATTCTTACATCCCTCGTAAGGGAGGGGAGGGAAGTATTGTGTTGGTGTCAATCACAATTTGTCTGCGATTGTGTGTGACAATGAGCTGTTAGGAAGTAAAAACCTAACAGCCGCCAGCTGGATTCGAAAACCGTGTGGGAATCCAACAAGGCTAATCACTTAGCAAATCCCTCCGCCATGTAGGATGATCTATGATAACTTGTTGGGGCATTTTTTTTCCCCAAATGCTTGCGTTGAAATTAAATGTTCATGTTCAAGACCACTGCTAATCTTCTTCTAACCAAAATTCAAAAATAATTTCTTTTTTAAAACAATTTTATTAAAAATATTTTATTATTTCTGCAAAGCAATTTAATTATGCATTTTATAACATATATATTTGTTTTTAATTTCAGCAAGTGCGGGAGTGTTAAATTTTCGGAAGTGATTGCCAAGTGACGACTATTTTCTGGTTTCAACAAATAATTTCTTTAAATAGTGCGTTCATAAAAATAACAGTTAAAAAAAGAGAAAAGTATTCCGGTTTTTCAAAATTACGTTTAAAAAGAAAAAGCGTTACAGTATTTTTGCGTTCATATATCTTTTTAAACTGTGTCAAGTGTCCAGCAATGATGAGGATATGAAGACATCAATCCAGTAACCTGACATTGCAGCCTTCAAGAATTTTGGTAGGACGTACGGAGTTGATAGTGGTTCCATATTTATGGCAGTTCTCTTAAATGAGATATTAAACAAAAAAAATTATAATAAAGTAAAAATACTACAAAAATTATAATTCCAATACGCTTTATTTATTTGTATGTTTAATATATTTTTTTCCTCAGGCTTTTAACGTTTTATGTTGTAATCTTTTTAATATAGATTATTATTTTTGGGAGCTTTCGAAAAATGGCATCGTTTCGAATCAAATATCGTTTATAATTTTAACGGCTTTCGAGATTTCTTAATCGGCCATTCCCGATAAACTTCAACAGAAAATTCAATAAATTTATCTATAGTCCATAAGAATATATTAATTTCTATGTGCATGATAATTTTTATTAATTATTTATAATATTTTTTTTTGGAATTATAATTATTTAAATTAATACATTTATATGGCCACTATTAACATCCTTCTTCGGAACTTCAAGTTCGAGTGAAGCAGATCAAATAAAAGATATGTATTTTATCCTTAATTTTATTTATTTATTTTGTTAATAATATACTCTGAGCCACCGATTCCCAAAAATGTCTTCAGATTTGGGAACAGGGGAATGAAGTATACAAAAAATTTGTACTTCAAATTGCATTAGTTTTTTTTTTCTTTTCCTTTTTTCTACCCTTTGCATGGAGATTTCACCAAACTGGGGAGCACAGTTTTGCCCCATCATTCCCCTAGGAATAGGAATTACAGCCACACCCTCAGCAGACCTGTTAAACACAATTTTGTGCGATAACGGTCTGTTTATCTTGGCCATCTTCTTCTTCTTTTTCTTCCTTTGGCGCTACGGCCCTTGCAGGGCCTTTGCCTCCTTTAGCAGGAAGACTCAACCATCTCTGTCCGTGTCTTTGCTTCTTCACTGTCTGACCGCCCATCATCTGCAGATCCACCTTCACATCCGCCCAGCCAACCGTAACCTTGGCCGAACTTTAAGGTCTTCTACCTCCTGGGTGTCCTCCATTGACTTTTCGAGGGGCTCTCTCTACACTCATTTTGTGGAGATGACCATACCAGCAAAACCACCCCACATTGCTATAATTGTCACAAATTAAAATGTGACAAAAAGGCGATTTTAGTAAATATATAGTACCCTATTAATGAACTTAAAGGAACTCAGAGGACAAACCGGGGACAAATAATCAGTGTTTTATTTATTTATATATTTTTCTTTATGAATATTATTAGCTTTTTAAAATATTGTATGCACAATTATATAAACGTCAAGTTTAATGATTCACACCCACATAACAACACAAGGAGTTCACAAACGTACAACTAGGAAGACAAAAAAATTTGTTCATAAATAAACAAATCATTTTCATTTCAAATAACCATACAATCAACATCTCGGTAGATTCAATTTTAAAAAGAGCAATCCTATGATTTTGAATCATGTTATGTACTTCCAAATCCATGTTCGAAACTTCTAAATCGAGATTACTAACTAGAATGATTCTATGTTAGGACAAATATTCTACTTGTTTGACTCTAAATTAATGTGACACCACCAATTTAATACAGTTTAAATGAAATAACTATCCAATACTAATGTACTACCATCGGAATGAAAAACATTTTTACAAAGATCTAGTAACTTAGTACCGTTCTATGTTAAAGAATAACCCTTAGGATGATACAAAGTACAAGCTTACATACAATAGGAAATAATTTAAACAATATTGTTGGATAAACCGTCAATTTTAATACGAATTGTTTAAAATAAGCAGCTATTCCAAGAAAATGTTTAACAAAGTTGCACAACCATCAAGATAATTCAACCAACTAGTGTTCAGGCATTAAGTTATTAGTTTGATAATATTCAAGGGATTAACCGCCAGATTGATATACATTCTTTAACATAAACGGAATATTCGTTCAATAAGTGAAATCAAAATGTACTTTCGGCTGTACGAAGCCCTATTTACAGAATCTAAAAACATAGATATAAATAATAGAGGATGATCTAGAATAAACAATTAGATACAATGTTAAAGTATCACCAGCAGGCTGATAAGCTCTCTTTTACTGAATATATTTCGCATTTAGATATAGTATTCGTGTATCACCAGCAGGTTGATACAACTCTTCTTTACTGCCAGCGTTACGAGTTTAGATATAGTATTCGAGTATCACCAGCAAATTGATACAACTCTTCTTTACTGCAAGCATTACGTGTTTAGATATACTATTCGTGTATCACCAGCAGGTTGATACAACACTTCATTACTGCCAGCGTAACGAGTTTAGATATACGTAGTATTCGAGTATCACCAGCAGGTTGATACAAACTCATCTTTATTGCCAGCGTTATCTGTTTAGATATAGAATTCGTGTATCACCAGCAGGATGATACAAACACATCTTTATTGCCAGCGTTACCTGTTTAGATATAGAATTCGTGTATCACAAACAGGTTGATACAACTTTTCTTTAATTCCAGTATTACGCGTTTAGATATAATGTTAGTGTATCACCAGTAGGTTGATACAACTCTTTGCTTCTACCAGTATTTCGCGTATAGAAATAATGTTAGTGTACCAC
This sequence comes from Rhodnius prolixus, assembly GCF_049639745.1. NCBI lineage: Eukaryota > Metazoa > Arthropoda > Insecta > Hemiptera > Reduviidae > Rhodnius > Rhodnius prolixus. The sequence goes on along the minus strand of NW_027411583.1, from coordinate 1,271,504 downwards.
CAGCAGGTTGATACAACTTTCCTTTAATTCCAGTATTACGCGTTTAAATATAATGTTAGTGTATCACCAGCAGGTTGATACAACTCTTTGCTTCTACCAGTATTTCGCGTATAGATATAATGTTAGGGTATTACCAGCAGGTTGATACAGCTCTCTTTTACTGCCAATATTTTGCATTTAGATTAGTATTCGTGTATCACCAGCAGGTTGATACAACTCCTCTTTACTGCCAGCGTTACGAGTTTAGATATAGTATTCGAGTATCACCAGCAGGTTGATACAAACTCATCTTTATTGCCACCGTTACCTGTTTAAATATAGAATTCGTGTATCACCAGCAGGTTGATACAACTCTTTGCTTCTACCAGTATTTCGCATATAGATATAATGTTAGGGTATTACCAGCAGGTTGATACAGCTCTCTTTTACTGCCAATATTTCGCATTTAGATTAGTATTCGTGTATCACCAGCAGGTTGATACAACTCCTCTTTACTGCCAGCGTTACGAGTTTAGATATAGTATTCGAGTATCACCAGCAGGTTGATACAAACTCATCTTTATTGCCACCGTTACCTGTTTAAATATAGAATTCGTGTATCACCAGCAGGTTGATACAACTCTTTGCTTCTACCAGTATTTCACGTATAGATATAATGTTAGTGTATCTCCAGTAGGTTGATACAAATTTTCTTTACTGCCAGTATTACGCGTTTAGATATAATGTTAGTGTATCACCGGCAGGCTGATACAACTCTTTGCTTCTGCCAGTATTTCTCGTATAAATATAAAGTTAGTGTATCTCCAGCAGGATGATACAACTCTTTGCTTCTACCAGTATTTCGCAAATAGAAATAATATTTGTGTATAACCAGCAGGTTGATACAGCTCTCCTTTATTGCCAGTATTACGCGTTTAGATATAATATTCGCGTTTCATCAGCAGATTAATACAACTCTCTTTTAAGCCACGTTACGAGTTTAGATATAGTACTCGAGTATCACCAGCATGTTGATAGAACTCTTCTTTACTGCAAGCGATACGTGATTAGATATAGTATTCGTGTATCACCAGCAGGTTGATACAACTTTCCTTTAATTCCAGTATTACGCGTTTACATATAATGTTAGTGTATCACAAGCAGGTTGATACAACTCTTTGCTTCTACCAGTATTTCGCGTATAGATATAATGTTAGGGTATTACCAGCAGGTTGATAAAGCTCTCTTTTACTGCCAATATTACGCATTTAGATATAGTATTCGTGTATCACCAGCAGGTTGATACAACTCTTCTTTATTGGCAGTATTACGCGATTAGATATAATGTTAGTGTATCACCAGCAGGTTGATACAACTCTTTGCTTCTGCCAGTATTTCTCGTATAAATATAATCTTGGTGTATCTCCAGCAAATTGATACAACTCTTCTTTACTCTCAGCGTTACGCGTATAGATATAGTATTCGTGTATCACCAGCAGGTTGATACAACTCTTCTTTACTGCGTGCGTTACGCGTTTACATATACAATTCGTGTATCACCTGCAAGCTGATACAATCCTTCTTAACTTCCAGTATTGCGCGTTTAGATATAATGTTAATGTATCACCAGCAGGTTGATTCAACTCTCCTTTATTGTCAGTATTACGCGTATAGATATAATGTTAGTGTATCACCAGCAGGTTGATAGAAGTGTTTGCTTCTGCAGTATTTATCGCATAAATATAATGTTAGTGTATCACCAGCAGGTTGATACAACTCTTGGCTTCTACCAGTATTACGCGTTTAGATATAATGTTACTGTATCACCAGCAGGTTGATACAACTCTTTGCTTCTGCCAGCGTTACGCGTTTAGATATAGTATTAGTGTATCACCAGCAGGTTGATACAACCCTTCTTTACTGCCAGTATTGCGCGTTAGATATAATGTTAGTGCATCACCAGTAGGTTGATACAACTCTTTGCTTCTACCAGTATTTCGTGTATAGAAATAATGTTAGTGTATCTCCAGCAGGTTGATACAAATCTTCTTTACTGCCAGCGTAACTTGTTTAGATATAGTATTCGCGTTTCATCAGGAGGTTAATACAACTCTCTTTTAATCCACGTTACGAGATTAGATATAGTATTTGAGTATCACCAGCAGGTTGATACAACTCTTCTTTACTGCAAGCGTTACGTGTTTAGATATAGTATTCGTGTATCATTAGCAGGTTGCTACAACTCTTCATTGCTGCTAGCGTTACGAGTTTAGATATAGAATTCGTGTATCACCAGCAGGTTGATACAGATTTCCCTTAATTCCAGTATTACGCGTTTAGATATAATGTTAGTGTATCACCAGAAAGTTGATACAACTCTTTGCTTCTACCAGTATTTCGCGTATATATATAATGTTAGGGTATTACCAGAAGGTTGATACAAACTCATCTTTATTGCCTGCGTTACCTGTTTAGATATAGAATTCGTGTATCACCAGCAAGTTGATACAACACTTTGCTTCTACCAGTATTTCACGTATAGATATAATGTTAGTGTATCTCAAGCAGGTTGATACTAATTTTCTTTACTGCCCGTATTACGCATTTAGATATAATGTTAGTGTATTACCGGCAGGTTGATACAACTCTTTGGTTCTGCCAGTATTTCTCGCATAAATATAATGTTAGTGTATCACCAGCAGGTTGATACAACGCTTTTTGACTGCCAGCGTTACGCGTTTAGAAATAATGCTAGTGTATCACCAGCAGGTTTATACTACTCTCCTTTATTGTCAGTATTACGCGATTAGATATAATGTTAGTGTATCACCAGCAGGTTGATACAACTCTTTGCTTCTGCCAGTATTTCTCGTATAAATATAATGTTGGTGTATCACCAGTACATTGATATAACTCTTCTTGGCTGTCAGCGTTACGCGTTTAGATATAGTATTCGTGTATCACCAGCAGATTGATATAACTCTTCTTGACTGCGTGCGTTACGTGTTTAGATATAGTATTCGTGTATCATCAGCAGGTTAATGCAACACTTCTTTATAGCAAGCGTTACGCGTTTAGATATAATTTTAGTATATCACCAGCAGGTTGATACAACTCCTTGCTTCTACCAGTATTACGCGTTTAGATACAATGTTACTGTATCACCAGCAGGTAGATACAACTCTTTGCTACTGCCAGTTTTTCACGTATAGATATAATGTTAGTGTATCACCAGCAGGTTGATACAACTCTGGGCTTCTACCAGTATTACGCGTTTAGATATAATGTTACTGTATCACCAGCAGGTTGATACAACGGTTTTTGATTGCCAGCGTTACGCGTTTAGATATAGTATTAGTGTATCACCAGCAGGTTGATTCAACTCTTTGTTTCTGCCATTATTTCGCGTATAGATATAATGCTAGTGTATCACTAGCAGGTTGATACAACTCTTTGCTTCTGCCAGCGTTACGCGTTTAGATATAGTATTCGCGTTTCATCAGCAGGTTGATACTACTCTTCTTTACTGCCAGCCTTACGCGTTTACATATACAATTCGTGTATCACCTGCAAGTTGATACAACCCTTCTTTACTGCCAGTATTGCGCGTTTAGATATAATGTTAGTGTATCACCAGCAGATTGATTCAAGTCTTTGCTTCTGCCAGTATTTATCGTATAAATATAATGTTAGTGTATCACCAGCAGGTTGATACAACTCTTCTTTACTGCAAGCGTTACGTGTTTAGATATAGTATTCGTGTATCATTAGCAGGTTGCTACAACTCTTCATTACTGCAAGCGTTACGAGTTTAGATAAAGTATTCGATTATCACCAGCAGGTTGATACAACACTTTGCTTCTACCAGTATTTCACGTATAGATATAATGTTAGTTTATCTCCAGCAGGTTGATACTAATTTTCTTTACTGCCCGTATTACGCGTTTAGATATAATGTTAGTGTATCACCGGCAGGTTGATACAACTCTTTGGTTCTGCCAGTATTTCTCGTATAAATATAATGTTGGTGCATCACCAGCAGATAGATATAACTCTTCTTGACTGTCAGCGTTACGCGTTTAGATATAGTATTCGTGTATCACCAGCAGGTTGATACAACTCTTCATTACTGCGTGCGTTACGTGTTTAGATATAGTATTCGAGTATCATCAGCAGGTTAATGCAACATTTCTTTATAGCAAGCGTTACGCGTTTAGATATAATTTTAGTATATCACCAGCAGGTTGATACAACTCCTTGCTTCTACCAGTATTACGCGTTTAGATATAATGTTACTGTATCACCAGCAGGTTGATACAACTCTTTGCTTCTGCCAGTTTTTCACGTATAGATATAATGCTAGTGTATCACCAGCAGGTTGATACAACTCTGGGCTTCTACCAGTATTACGCGTTTAGATATAATGTTACTGTATCACCAGCAGATTGATACAACTCTTTGTTTCTGCCAGTATTTCTCGTATAAATATAATGTTAGTGTATCTCCAGCAGGTTGATACAACTCTTTGCTTCTGCCAGTATTTCGCGTATAGATATATTAGTAGTGTATCACCAGCAGGTTGATACAACTCCTCTTTACTGCCAGCGTTACGTGTTTAGATATAGTATTCGCGTTTCATTAGCAGGTTGATACTACTCTTCTTTACTGCCAGCGTTACGCGTTTACATATACAATTCGTGTATCACCTGCAAGTTGATACAACCCTTCTTTACTGCCAGTATTGCGCGTTTAGATATAATGTTAGCGTATCACCAGCAGGTTGATTCAACTCTCCTTTATTGTCAGTATTACGCGTTTAGATATAATGTTAGTGTATCACCAGCAGGTTGATACAAGTCTTTGCTTCTGCCAGTATTTATCGTATAAATATAATGTTAGTGTATCACCAGCAGGTTGATACAACTCTTGGCTTCTACCAGTATTACGCGTTTAGATATAATGTTACTGTATCACCAGCAGATTGATACAACGGTTTTAGATTGCCAGCGTTACGCGTTTAGATATAGTATTAGTGTATCACCAGCAGGTTCATTCAACTCTTTGTTTCTGCCAGTATTTCGCGTATAGATATAATGCTAGTGTTTCACTAGCAGGTTGACACAAATCATTGCTTCTGCCAGCGTTACGCGTTTAGATATAGTGTTGGTGTATCACCAGCAGGTTGATACAGCTTTTTGTTTCTCCCAGTATTTCGCGTATAGATATATTATTAGTGTATCACCAGCAGGTTGATACAACTCCTCTTTACTGCCAGCGTTACGTGTTTAGATATAGTATTCGCGTTTCATCAGCAGGTTGATCCTACTCTTCTTTACTGCTAATATTGCGCGTTTAGATATAATGTTAGTGTATCACCTGCAGGTTGATTCAACTCTCCTTTATTGTCAGTATTACGCGTTTAGATATAATGTTAGTGTATCACCAGCAGGTTGATACAAGTCTTTGCTTCTGCCAGTATTTATCGTATAAATATAATGTTAGTGTATCACCAGCAGGTTGATACAACTCTGGGCTTCTACCAGTATTACGCGTTTAGATATAATGTTACTGTATCACCAGCAGGTTGATACAACGGTTTTTGATTGCCAGCGTTACGCGTTTAGATATAGTATTAGTGTATCACCAGCAGGTTGATTCAACTCTTTGTTTTTGCCATTATTTCGCGTATAGATATAATGCTAGTGTATCACTAGCAGGTTGATACAACTCTTTGCTTCTGCCAGCGTTACGCGTTTAGATATAGTATTCGCGATTCATCAGCATGTTGATACTACTCTTCTTTACTGCCAGCCTTACGCGTTTACATATACAATTCGTGTATCACCTGCAAGTTGATACAGCCCTTCTTTACTGCCAGTATTGCGCGTTTAGATATAATGTTAGTGTATCACCAGCAGGTTGATTCTAGTCTCCTTTATTGTCAGTGTTACGCGTTTAGATATAATGTTAGTGTATCACCAGCAGATTGATTCAAGTCTTTGCTTCTGCCAGTATTTATCGTATAAATATAATTTTAGTGTATCACCAGCAGGTTGATACAACTCTTCTTTACTGCAAGCGTTACGTGTTTAGATATAGTATTCGTGTATCATTAGCAGGTTGCTACAACTCTTCATTACTTCAAGCGTTACGAGTTTAGATAAGGTATTCGAGTATCGCCAGCAGGTTGATACAACTCTTTGCTTCTACCAGTATTTCACGTATAGATATAATGTTAGTGTATCACCGGCAGGTTGATACAACTCTTTGGTTCTGCCAGTATTTCTCGTATAAATATAATGTTGGTGCATCACCAGCAGATTGATATAACTCTTCTTGACTGTCAGCGTTACGCGTTTAGATATAGTATTCGTGTATCACCAGCAGGTTGACACAACTCTTCATTACTGCGTGCGTTACGTGTTTAGATATAGTATTCGTGTATCATCAGCAGGTTAATGCAACAATTCTTTATAGCAAGCGTTACGCGTTTAGATATAATTTTAGTATATCACCAGCAGGTTGATACAACTCCTTGCTTCTACCAGTATTACGCGTTTAGATATAATGTTACTGTATCACCAGCAGGTTGATACAACTCTTTGCTTCTGCCAGTTTTTCACGTATAGATATAATGCTAGTGTATCACCAGCAGGTTGATACAACTCTGGGCTTCTACCAGTATTACGCGTTTAGATATAATGTTACTGTATCACCAGCAGATTGATACAACTCTTTGTTTCTGCCAGTATTTCTCGTATAAATATAATGTTAGTGTATCACCAGCAGGTTGATACAACTCCTCTTTACTGCCTGCGTTACGTGTTTAGATATAGTATTCGCGTTTCATTAGCAGGTTGATACTACTCTTCTTTACTGCCAGCGTTACGCGTTTACATATACAATTCGTGTATCACCTGCAAGTTGATACAACCCTTCTTCACTGCCAGTATTGCGCGTTTAGATATAATGTTAGTGTATCACCAGCAGGTTGATACAAGTCTTTGCTTCTGCCAGTATTTATCGTATAAATATAATGTTAGTGTATCACCAGCAGGTTGATACAACTCTTGGCTTCTACCAGTATTACGCGTTTAGATATAATGTTACTGTATCACCAGCAGGTTGATACAACGGTTTTAGATTGCCTGCGTTACGCGTTTAGATATAGTATTAGTGTATCACCAGCAGGTTGATTCAACTCTTTGTTTCTGCCAGTATTTCGCGTATAGATATAATGCTAGTGTTTCACTAGCAGGTTGATACAAATCTTTGCTTCTGCCAGCGTTACGCGTTTAGATATAGTATTCGCGTTTCATCAGCAGGTTGATACTACTCTTCTTTACTGCCAGCCTTACGCGTTTACATATAGAATTCGTGTATCACCTGCAAGTTGATACAACCCTTCTTTACTGCCAGTATTTCGCGTTTAGATATAATGTTAGTGTATTACCGGCAGGTTGATTCAACTCTCCTTTATTGTCAGTGTTACGCGTTTAGATATAATGTTAGTGTATCACCAGCAGATTGATTCAAGTCTTTGCTTCTGCCAGTGTTTATCGTATAAATATAATGTTAGTGTATCACCAGCAGGTTGATACAACTCTTGGCTTCTACCAGTATTACGCGTTTAGATATAATGTTAGTGTATCACTAGCAGGTTGATACAACGCTTTTTGATTCCCAGCGTTACGCGTTTAGATATAGTATTAGTGTATCACCAGCAGTTTGATACAACTCTTTGTTTCTGCCAGTATTCCGCGTATATATATATTAGTATTGTATCACCTGCAGGTTGATACAACTCCTTTTTTATAGACAACGTGGCGTGTTTAGATATAATTTTAGTGCGTTTATGTTAAAGTAAGTAATATCTCGCTAGATAGATGTTATATCTTATTAGCTACCTAATATATTTGAGTGGTCCATAAACTATTTAGTTAGTTTTGGAGTAAAACAGTGTTTTGATGAGGACGATTGGCTCATGGATTGCCTCAGTATGAATTCTGTTAATATTGCTGCTGGATTTGTTGAAACGATTAGCTTTATGGTTATGATGGATGAAAGCATCTTATAGTTGTTTAGAAATTTTTATTTTATATTAGTGTTTACATCATGATTGCGGAGTAAATGTATTATCTGTCATCACGCGGTGTATCTTAGTATAGTACTTTAGCACATTAATGGATCTATAGTGCATAATAATGAGATTACATTGCACATTAATGAAACATACCTTCTCTTTAAGAGATCGTTAGTGCACATTATTTTAACATTAGTGCATCTTAGTAGAGTACTTTTGCACATTAATGGAACTTTAGTGCACTATATAGATAATATGGATCATTAGTGCATATTAATGAAATTTCATTTCACATTAATGGAACATTCTTGCTCTTTAAATAATCATTATTGCACATTATTGTAACATTAGTGCATCTTAGTAGAGTACTTTTGCACATTAATGGAACTTTAGTGCACTTTAATGATAATAAGGGTAATTAAATGGATCATTAGTGCATATTATTGAAATTTTATTGCACATTAATGAAAATACCTGCTCTTTAAGAGATCGTTAGTGCACATTATTGTATCATTAGTGCATCTTAGTAGAGTACTTTTGCACATTAATGGAACTTTAGTGCACTTTAAAGATAATTGGGGTATTTAAATGGATCATTAGTGCATATTATTGAAATTTTATTGCCCAAATGAAAATACCTGCTCTTTAAGAGATCGTTAGTGCACATTATTGTATCAATAGTGCATCTTAGTAGAGTACTTTTGCACATTAATGGAACTTTAGTGCACTTTAAAGATAATAGGGGTATTTAAATGAGTCATTAGTGCATATTAATGAAATTTCAATCATTAGTGCAAACTAGTTATTCTTTAGTCCACATCAGTTGAGCAGGAATTTTTCTGCAATATTTCGGTATGATATACAATTACTACATTTGTCGTAAATTCTTCCAGCAAAAATTATACAGGGCATTTTCCAAGGCAATACATGAGTAAGGGCCCCCAATCGTTCCCGTCTTGGCCCTGTATAACTCCCTAGCTAACCAGCTACTTTAGGTGCCACTCCGTTGGTTCGGTCTCCATCTAGAGTACTACTTTGTTAGTAGATTACGGTATCTACCGTGAGGTAGATATCACAGTTTTCCGTTATAATATAAAACACGTTTAGTTATTAACATTAGGCCTCTCCATCAGGTTGATACAATTTTCTGTTGCTGGCTGTTATGTATTTAATAATTAAATTAGGGTACCACCGTCAGGTTGATACAATACTTTATCGTTATTATATATGACGCGTTTAGTTATTAAGATTAGGGTATCACCATCAGGATGATACAATTTTCAGTTGCTGTTTGTTAGGTATTTAGTAATTAAATTAGTATATCGCCGTTAGGTTGATACAACACTTTACCGTTGTTATATATGACGCGTTCAGTCATTAAGATTAGGGTATCACCATCAGGTTGATAAAATATTCAGATGCTGGCTATTAGGTATTTAGTAATTAAACTAGGGTATCACCGTCAGGTTGATACAAAACATTACCGTTGTTATACGCTCTACTAAGATTAGGGCATCACCATCAAGTTGATACAATTTTCAGTTGCTGACTATTAGGTGTTTAGTAATTATATTAGGGTATTACCGTCAGGTTGATACAACACTTTACCGTTGTTATACGCTCTACTAAGATTAGGGCATCACCATCAAATAGATACAATTTTCAGTTGCTGGCTATTAGGTGTTTAGTAATTATATTAGGGTATCACCGTTAGGTTGATACAACACTTTACCGTTGCTATATATGACGCGTTTAGTCATTAAGATTAGGGTATCACCATCAGGTTGATAAAATTTTCAGATGCTGGCTGTTAGGTATTTAGTAATTAAATTAGGGTATCACCGTCAGGTTGATACAACACTTTACCGTTGTTATACGCTCTACTAAGATTAGGGCATCACCATCAAGTTGATACAATTTTCAGTTGCTGGCTATTAGGTGTTTAGTAATTATATTAGGGTATCACCATCAGGTTGATACAACACCTTACCGTTATTATACGCTTTACTAAGATTAGGGCATCACCATCAAGTTGATACAATTTTCAGTTGCTGGCTATTTGGTATTTAGTAATTATATTAGAGCATCACCATCAAGTTGATACAATTTTCAGTTACTGGCTATTAGGTATTTAGTAATTATATTAGGGTATCACCATGAGGTTAGTACAAAACTTTACGGTTATTATATTTTGACGCTGATTGTTATTAACATTAGGGTATCACCGTCAGGTTGATACAACATTTTACTGTTATTATATACGACGCGTTTAGTTATTAAGATTAGGGTATCACAAACAGGTTGATACAACACTTACCGTTATTATGTATATCGCGTTCAGTTATTAAGATTAGGGTATCACCATCAGGTTGATACAATTTTCAGTTACTGGCTATTAGGTATTTAGTAATTAAATTAGGGTATCACCGTCAGGTTGATACAACACTTTACCGTTGTTATACGCTCTACTAAGATTAGGGCATCACCATCAAGTTGATACAATTTTCAGTTGCTGACTATTAGGTGTTTAGTAATTATATTAGGGTATTACCGTCAGGTTGATACAACACTTTACCGTTGTTATACGCTCTACTAAGATTAGGGCATCACCATCAAATAGATACAATTTTCAGTTGCTGGCTATTAGGTGTTTAGTAATTATATTAGGGTATCACCGTTAGGTTGATACAACACTTTACCGTTGCTATATATGACGCGTTTAGTCATTAAGATTAGGGTATCACCATCAGGTTGATAAAATTTTCAGATGCTGGCTGTTAGGTATTTAGTAATTAAATTAGGGTATCACCGTCAGGTTGATACAACACTTTACCGTTGTTATACGCTCTACTAAGATTAGGGCATCACCATCAAGTTGATACAATTTTCAGTTGCTGGCTATTAGGTGTTTAGTAATTATATTAGGGTATCACCATCAGGTTGATACAACACCTTACCGTTATTATACGCTTTACTAAGATTAGGGCATCACCATCAAGTTGATACAATTTTCAGTTGCTGGCTATTTGGTATTTAGTAATTATATTAGAGCATCACCATCAAGATGATACAATTTTCAGTTACTGGCTATTAGGTATTTAGTAATTATATTAGGGTATCACCATGAGGTTAGTACAAAACTTTACGGTTATTATATTTTGACGCTGATTGTTATTAACATTAGGGTATCACCGTCAGGTTGATACAACATTTTACTGTTATTATATACGACGCGTTTAGTTATTAAGATTAGGGTATCACAAACAGGTTGATACAACACTTACCGTTATTATGTATATCGCGTTCAGTTATTAAGATTAGGGTATCACCATCAGGTTGATACAATTTTCAGTTACTGGCTATTAGGTATTTAGTAATTAAATTAGGGTATCACCGTCAGGTTGATACAACACTTTACCGTTGTTATACGCTCTACTAAGATTAGGGCATCACCATCAAGTTGATAAAATTTTCAGTTGCTGGCTATTAGGTGTTTAGTAATTATATTAGGGTATCACCGTCAGGTTGATACACCACTTTACCGTTGTTATACGCTCTACTATGATTAGGGCATCACCAACAAGTTGATACAATTTTCAGTTGCTGGCAATTAGGTATTTAGTAATTATATTTGGGTATCACCATCAGGTTGATACAAAATTTTACCGTTATTATATGTGACGCTGATAGTTATTAACATTAGGGTATCACCGACTGGTTGATACAACATTTTACTGTTATTATATACGACGCGTTTAGTTATTAAGATAAGGGTATCACAAACAGGTTGATACAACACTTACCGTTATTATGTATATCGCGTTCAGTTATAAAGATTAGGGTATCACCATCAGGTTGATACAATATTTAGTTATTGGCTACTAGGTGTTTAGTAATTAAATTAGGGTATCACCGTCAGGTTGATACAACACTTACCGTTATTATGTATATCGCGTTCAGTTATAAAGATTAGGGTATCACCATCAGGTTGATACAATTTTTAGTTACGGGCTACTAGGTATTTAGTAATTACATTAGGGTATCGCCGTCAGGTTGATACAACACTTTACTGTTGTTATACGCTTTAATAAGATTAGGGCATCACCATCAAGTTGATACAATTTTCAGTTGCTGGCTATTAGGTGTTTAGTAATTATATAAGGGTATCACCATCAGGTTGATACAACACATTACCGTTATTATACGCTTTACTAAGATTAGGGCATGACCATCATGTTGATACAATTTTCAGTTGCTGGCTATTTGGTATTTAGTAATTATATTAGAGCATCACAATCAAGTTGATACAATTTTCAGTTGCTGGCTATTAGGTATTTAGTAATTATATTAGGGTATCACCATGAGGTTGGTACAAAACTTTACCGTTATTATATGTGACACTGATAGTTATTAACATTAGGGTATCACAAACAGGTTGATACAACACTTACCGTTATTATGTATATCGCGTTCAGTTATTAAGATTAGGGTATCACCATCAGGTTGATACAATTTTCAGTTACTGGCTATTAGGTATTTAGTAATTAAATTAGGGTATCACCGTCAGGTTGATACAACACTTTACTGATGTTATACGCTCTACTAAGATTAGGGCATCACCATCAAGTTGATACAATTTTCAGTTGCTGGTTATTAGGTATCTAGTTATTATATTAGTGTTACACCATCAGGTTGATAGAACACTTTATCGTTATTATATATGACGCGTTTAGTTATTAAGATCAGGGTATCACCATCAGGATGATACAATTTTCAGTTGCTGTTTGTTAGGTATTTAGTAATTAAATTAGTGTATCGCCGTTAGGTTGATACAACACTTTACCGTTGTTATATATGACGCGTTTAGTCATCAAGATTAGGGTATAACATCATGTTGATAAAATTTTCAGTTGCTGGCTATTAGGTATTTAGTAATAATATTAGGGTATCACCGTCAGGTTGATACAACACATTATCGTTGTTATATATGACGCGTTTAGTTATTAATATTAGGGTATCACCATCAGGTTGATACAACTTTCAGTTACTGGCTATTAGGTATTTAGTAATTACATTAGGGTATCGCCGTCAGGTTGATACAACACTTTACCGTTGTTATACGCTTTACTAAGATTAGGGCATCACCATCAAGTTGATACAATTTTCAGTTGCTGGCTATTAGGTATTTAGTAATTATATTAGGGTATCACCGTCAGGTTGATACAACACTTTACCGTTGTTATACGCTTTACTAAGATTAGGGCATCACCATCAAGTTGATACAATTTTCAGTTGCTAGCTATTAGGTGTTTAGTAATTATATTAGGGTATCACCATCAGGTTGATACAAAACTTTACCGTTATTATACGCATTACTAAGATTAGGGCATCACCATCAAGTTGATACAATTTTCAGTTGCTGGCTATTTGGTATTTAGTAATTATATTAGAGCATCACCATCAAGTTGATACAATTTTCAGTTGCTGGCTATTAGGTATTTAGTAATTATATTAGGGTATCATCATGAGGTTAGTACAAAACTTTACCGTTGCTATATATGACGCGTTTAGTCATTAAGATTAGGGTATCACCATCAGGTTGATAAAATTTTCAGATGCTGGCTGTTAGGTATTTAGTAATTAAATTAGGGTATCACCGTCAGGTTGATACAACACTTTACCGTTGTTATACGCTCTACTAAGATTAGGGCATCACCATCAAGTTGATACAATTTTCCGTTGCTGGCTATTAGGTGTTTAGTAATTATATTAGGGTATCACCATCAGGTTGATACAAAACTTTACCGTTATTATACGCATTACTAAGATTAGGGCATCACCATCAAGTTGATACAATTTTCAGTTGCTGGCTATTTGGTATTTAGTAATTATATTAGAGCATCACCATCAAGATGATACAATTTTCAGTTACTGGCTATTAGGTATTTAGTAATTATATTAGGGTATCACCATGAGGTTAGTACAAAACTTTACGGTTATTATATTTTGACGCTGATTGTTATTAACATTAGGGTATCACCGTCAGGTTGATACAACATTTTACTGTTATTATATACGACGCGTTTAGTTATTAAGATTAGGGTATCACAAACAGGTTGATACAACACTTACCGTTATTATGTATATCGCGTTCAGTTATTAAGATTAGGGTATCACCATCAGGTTGATACAATTTTCAGTTACTGGCTATTAGGTATTTAGTAATTAAATTAGGGTATCACCGTCAGGTTGATACAACACTTTACCGTTGTTATACGCTCTACTAAGATTAGGGCATCACCATCAAGTTGATAAAATTTTCAGTTGCTGGCTATTAGGTGTTTAGTAATTATATTAGGGTATCACCGTCAGGTTGATACACCACTTTACCGTTGTTATACGCTCTACTATGATTAGGGCATCACCAACAAGTTGATACAATTTTCAGTTGCTGGCAATTAGGTATTTAGTAATTATATTTGGGTATCACCATCAGGTTGATACAAAATTTTACCGTTATTATATGTGACGCTGATAGTTATTAACATTAGGGTATCACCGACTGGTTGATACAACATTTTACTGTTATTATATACGACGCGTTTAGTTATTAAGATAAGGGTATCACAAACAGGTTGATACAACACTTACCGTTATTATGTATATCGCGTTCAGTTATAAAGATTAGGGTATCACCATCAGGTTGATACAATATTTAGTTATTGGCTACTAGGTGTTTAGTAATTAAATTAGGGTATCACCGTCAGGTTGATACAACACTTACCGTTATTATGTATATCGCGTTCAGTTATAAAGATTAGGGTATCACCATCAGGTTGATACAATTTTTAGTTACGGGCTACTAGGTATTTAGTAATTACATTAGGGTATCGCCGTCAGGTTGATACAACACTTTACTGTTGTTATACGCTTTAATAAGATTAGGGCATCACCATCAAGTTGATACAATTTTCAGTTGCTGGCTATTAGGTGTTTAGTAATTATATAAGGGTATCACCATCAGGTTGATACAACACAGTACCGTTATTATACGCTTTACTAAGATTAGGGCATGACCATCATGTTGATACAATTTTCAGTTGCTGGCTATTTGGTATTTAGTAATTATATTAGAGCATCACAATCAAGTTGATACAATTTTCAGTTGCTGGCTATTAGGTATTTAGTAATTATATTAGGGTATCACCATGAGGTTGGTACAAAACTTTACCGTTATTATATGTGACACTGATAGTTATTAACATTAGGGTATCACAAACAGGTTGATACAACACTTACCGTTATTATGTATATCGCGTTCAGTTATTAAGATTAGGGTATCACCATCAGGTTGATACAATTTTCAGTTACTGGCTATTAGGTATTTAGTAATTAAATTAGGGTATCACCGTCAGGTTGATACAACACTTTACCGTTGTTATATATGACGCGTTTAGTCATCAAGATTAGGGTATAACATCATGTTGATAAAATTTTCAGTTGCTGGCTATTAGGTATTTAGTAATAATATTAGGGTATCACCGTCAGGTTGATACAACACATTATCGTTGTTATATATGACGCGTTTAGTTATTAATATTAGGGTATCACCATCAGGTTGATACAACTTTCAGTTACTGGCTATTAGGTATTTAGTAATTACATTAGGGTATCGCCGTCAGGTTGATACAACACTTTACCGTTGTTATACGCTTTACTAAGCTTAGGGCATCACCATCAAGTAGATACAATTTTCAGTTGCTGGCTATTAGGTATTTAGTAATTATATTAGTGTATCACCGTCAGGTTGATACAACACTTTACCGTTGTTATACGCTTTACTAAGATTAGGGCATCACCATCAAGTTGATACAATTTTCAGTTGCTGGCTATTAGGTGTTTAGTAATTATATTAGGGTATCACCATCAGGTTGATACAACACTTTACCGTTATTATACGCATTACTAAGATTAGGGCATCACCATCAAGTTGATACAATTTTCAGTTGCTGGCTATTTGGTATTTAGTAATTATATTAGAGCATCACCATCAAGTTGATACAATTTTCAGTTGCTGGCTATTAGGTATTTAGTAATAATATTAGGGTATCACCGTCAGGTTGATACAACACATTATCGTTGTTATATATGACGCGTTTAGTTATTAATATTAGGGTATCACCATCAGGTTGATACAACTTTCAGTTACTGGCTATTAGGTATTTAGTAATTACATTAGGGTATCGCCGTCAGGTTGATACAACACTTTACCGTTGTTATACGCTTTACTAAGCTTAGGGCATCACCATCAAGTAGATACAATTTTCAGTTGCTGGCTATTAGGTATTTAGTAATTATATTAGTGTATCACCGTCAGGTTGATACAACACTTTACCGTTGTTATACGCTTTACTAAGATTAGGGCATCACCATCAAGTTGATACAATTTTCAGTTGCTGGCTATTAGGTGTTTAGTAATTATATTAGGGTATCACCATCAGGTTGATACAACACTTTACCGTTATTATACGCATTACTAAGATTAGGGCATCACCATCAAGTTGATACAATTTTCAGTTGCTGGCTATTTGGTATTTAGTAATTATATTAGAGCATCACCATCAAGTTGATACAATTTTCAGTTGCTGGCTATTAGGTATTTAGTAATTATATTAGGGTATCACCATGAGGTTGGTACAAAACTTTACCGTTATTATATGTGACGCTGATACTTATTAACATTAGGGTATCACCGTCAGGTTGATACAACATTTTACTGTTATTATATACGACGCGTTTAGTTATTAAGATTAGGGTATCACCATCAGGTTGATACAATTTTCAGTTACTGGCTATTAGGTATTTAGTAATTAAATTAGGGTATCACCGTCAGGTTGATACAACACTTTTCTGATGTTATACGCTCTCTAAGATTAGGGCATCACCATCAACTTGATACAATTTTCAGTTGCTGGCTATTTGGTATTTAGTAATTATATTAGAGCATCACCATCAAGTTGATACAATTTTCAGTTGCTGGCTATTAGGTATTTAGTAATTATATTAGGGTATCACCATGAGGTTGGTACAAAACTTTACCGTTATTATATGTGACGCTGATAGTTATTAACATTAGGGTATCACCGTCAGGTTGATACAACACTTTACCGTTGTTATATATGACGCGTTTAGTCATCAAGATTAGGGTATCACCATCAGGTTGATACAATTTTCAGTTACTGGCTATTAGGTATTTAGTAATTAAATTAGGGTATCACCGTCAGGTTGATACAACACTTTACCGTGGTTATACGCTCTACTAAGATTAGGGCATCACCATCAAGTTGATACAATTTTCAGTTGCTGGCTATTAGGTGTTTAGTAATTAAATTAGGGTATCACCGTCAGGTTGATACAACACTTTACTGATGTTATACGCTCTACTAAGATTAGGGCATCACCATCAAGTTGATACAATTTTCAGTTTCTGGTTATTAGGTATTTAGTTATTATATTAGTGTTACACCATCAGGTTGATAGAACACTTTATCGTTATTATATATGACGCGTTTAGTTATTAAGATTAGGGTATCACCATCAGGATGATACAATTTTCAGTTGCTGTTTGTTAGGTATTTAGTAATTAAATTAGTGTATCGCAGTTAGGTTGATACAACACTTTACCGTTGTTATATATGACGCGTTTAGTCATCAAGATTAGGGTATCACCATCAGGTTGATAAAATTTTCAGTTGCTGGCTATTAGGTATTTAGTAATTATATTAGGGTATCACCATCGGGTTGGTACAAAACTTTACCGTTACTATATGTGACGCTGATAGTTATTAACATTGGGGTATCACCGTCAGGTTGATACAACATTTTACTGTTATATACGACGCGTTTAGTTATTAAGATTAGGGTATCACAAACAGGTTGATACAACACTTACCGTTATTATGTATATCGCGTTTAGTTATTAATTAGGGTATCACCATCAGGTTGATACAATTTTCAGTTGCTGGTTATTAGGTATTTAGTTATAATATTAGTGTATCACCATCAAGTTGATACAATTTTCAGTTGCTGGCTATTAGGTATTTAGTAATTATATTAGGGTATCACCATGAGGTTGGTACAAAACTTTACCGTTATTATATTTGACGCTGATAGTTATTAACATTAGGGTATCACCATCAGGTTGATACAACATTTTACTGTTATTATATACGACGCGTTTAGTTATTAAGATTAGGGTATCACAAACAGGTTGATACAACACTTACCGTCATTTTGTATATCGCGTTCAGTTATTAAGATTAGGGTATCACCATCAGGTTGATACAATTTTCAGTTACTGGCTATTAGGTATTTAGTAATTAAATTAGGGTATCACCGTCAGGTTGATACAACACTTTTCTGATGTTATACGCTCTCTAAGATTAGGGCATCACCATCAAGTTGATACAATTTTCAGTTGCTGGCTATTAGGTATTTAGTAATTATATTAGGGTATCACCGTCAGGTTGATACAACACTTTACCGTTGTTATACGCTTTACTAAGATTAGGGCATCACCATCAAGTTGATACAATTTTCAGTTGCTAGCTATTAGGTGTTTAGTAATTATATTAGGGTATCACCATCAGGTTGATACAAAACTTTACCGTTATTATACGCATTACTAAGATTAGGGCATCACCATCAAGTTGATACAATTTTCAGTTGCTGGCTATTTGGTATTTAGTAATTATATTAGAGCATCACCATCAAGTTGATACAATTTTCAGTTGCTGGCTATTAGGTATTTAGTAATTATATTAGGGTATCATCATGAGGTTAGTACAAAACTTTACCGCTGCTATATATGACGCGTTTAGTCATTAAGATTAGGGTATCACCATCAGGTTGATAAAATTTTCAGATGCTGGCTGTTAGGTATTTAGTAATTAAATTAGGGTATCACCGTCAGGTTGATACAACACTTTACCGTTGTTATACGCTCTACTAAGATTAGGGCATCACCATCAAGTTGATACAATTTTCAGTTGCTGGCTATTAGGTGTTTAGTAATTATATTAGGGTATCACCATCAGGTTGATACAAAACTTTACCGTTATTATACGCATTACTAAGATTAGGGCATCACCATCAAGTTGATACAATTTTCAGTTGCTGGCTATTTGGTATTTAGTAATTATATTAGAGCATCACCATCAAGATGATACAATTTTCAGTTACTGGCTATTAGGTATTTAGTAATTATATTAGGGTATCACCATGAGGTTAGTACAAAACTTTACGGTTATTATATTTTGACGCTGATTGTTATTAACATTAGGGTATCACCGTCAGGTTGATACAACATTTTACTGTTATTATATACGACGCGTTTAGTTATTAAGATTAGGGTATCACAAACAGGTTGATACAACACTTACCGTTATTATGTATATCGCGTTCAGTTATTAAGATTAGGGTATCACCATCAGGTTGATACAATTTTCAGTTACTGGCTATTAGGTATTTAGTAATTAAATTAGGGTATCACCGTCAGGTTGATACAACACTTTACCGTTGTTATACGCTCTACTAAGATTAGGGCATCACCATCAAGTTGATAAAATTTTCAGTTGCTGGCTATTAGGTGTTTAGTAATTATATTAGGGTATCACCGTCAGGTTGATACACCACTTTACCGTTGTTATACGCTCTACTATGATTAGGGCATCACCAACAAGTTGATACAATTTTCAGTTGCTGGCAATTAGGTATTTAGTAATTATATTTGGGTATCACCATCAGGTTGATACAAAATTTTACCGTTATTATATGTGACGCTGATAGTTATTAACATTAGGGTATCACCGACTGGTTGATACAACATTTTACTGTTATTATATACGACGCGTTTAGTTATTAAGATAAGGGTATCACAAACAGGTTGATACAACACTTACCGTTATTATGTATATCGCGTTCAGTTATAAAGATTAGGGTATCACCATCAGGTTGATACAATATTTAGTTATTGGCTACTAGGTGTTTAGTAATTAAATTAGGGTATCACCGTCAGGTTGATACAACACTTACCGTTATTATGTATATCGCGTTCAGTTATAAAGATTAGGGTATCACCATCAGGTTGATACAATTTTTAGTTACGGGCTACTAGGTATTTAGTAATTACATTAGGGTATCGCCGTCAGGTTGATACAACACTTTACTGTTGTTATACGCTTTAATAAGATTAGGGCATCACCATCAAGTTGATACAATTTTCAGTTGCTGGCTATTAGGTGTTTAGTAATTATATAAGGGTATCACCATCAGGTTGATACAACACATTACCGTTATTATACGCTTTACTAAGATTAGGGCATGACCATCATGTTGATACAATTTTCAGTTGCTGGCTATTTGGTATTTAGTAATTATATTAGAGCATCACAATCAAGTTGATACAATTTTCAGTTGCTGGCTATTAGGTATTTAGTAATTATATTAGGGTATCACCATGAGGTTGGTACAAAACTTTACCGTTATTATATGTGACACTGATAGTTATTAACATTAGGGTATCACAAACAGGTTGATACAACACTTACCGTTATTATGTATATCGCGTTCAGTTATTAAGATTAGGGTATCACCATCAGGTTGATACAATTTTCAGTTACTGGCTATTAGGTATTTAGTAATTAAATTAGGGTATCACCGTCAGGTTGATACAACACTTTACCGTTGTTATATATGACGCGTTTAGTCATCAAGATTAGGGTATAACATCATGTTGATAAAATTTTCAGTTGCTGGCTATTAGGTATTTAGTAATAATATTAGGGTATCACCGTCAGGTTGATACAACACATTATCGTTGTTATATATGACGCGTTTAGTTATTAATATTAGGGTATCACCATCAGGTTGATACAACTTTCAGTTACTGGCTATTAGGTATTTAGTAATTACATTAGGGTATCGCCGTCAGGTTGATACAACACTTTACCGTTGTTATACGCTTTACTAAGCTTAGGGCATCACCATCAAGTAGATACAATTTTCAGTTGCTGGCTATTAGGTATTTAGTAATTATATTAGTGTATCACCGTCAGGTTGATACAACACTTTACCGTTGTTATACGCTTTACTAAGATTAGGGCATCACCATCAAGTTGATACAATTTTCAGTTGCTGGCTATTAGGTGTTTAGTAATTATATTAGGGTATCACCATCAGGTTGATACAACACTTTACCGTTATTATACGCATTACTAAGATTAGGGCATCACCATCAAGTTGATACAATTTTCAGTTGCTGGCTATTTGGTATTTAGTAATTATATTAGAGCATCACCATCAAGTTGATACAATTTTCAGTTGCTGGCTATTAGGTATTTAGTAATTATATTAGGGTATCACCATGAGGTTGGTACAAAACTTTACCGTTATTATATGTGACGCTGATACTTATTAACATTAGGGTATCACCGTCAGGTTGATACAACATTTTACTGTTATTATATACGACGCGTTTAGTTATTAAGATTAGGGTATCACCATCAGGTTGATACAATTTTCAGTTACTGGCTATTAGGTATTTAGTAATTAAATTAGGGTATCACCGTCAGGTTGATACAACACTTTTCTGATGTTATACGCTCTCTAAGATTAGGGCATCACCATCAACTTGATACAATTTTCAGTTGCTGGCTATTTGGTATTTAGTAATTATATTAGAGCATCACCATCAAGTTGATACAATTTTCAGTTGCTGGCTATTAGGTATTTAGTAATTATATTAGGGTATCACCATGAGGTTGGTACAAAACTTTACCGTTATTATATGTGACGCTGATAGTTATTAACATTAGGGTATCACCGTCAGGTTGATACAACACTTTACCGTTGTTATATATGACGCGTTTAGTCATCAAGATTAGGGTATCACCATCAGGTTGATACAATTTTCAGTTACTGGCTATTAGGTATTTAGTAATTAAATTAGGGTATCACCGTCAGGTTGATACAACACTTTACCGTGGTTATACGCTCTACTAAGATTAGGGCATCACCATCAAGTTGATACAATTTTCAGTTGCTGGCTATTAGGTGTTTAGTAATTAAATTAGGGTATCACCGTCAGGTTGATACAACACTTTACTGATGTTATACGCTCTACTAAGATTAGGGCATCACCATCAAGTTGATACAATTTTCAGTTTCTGGTTATTAGGTATTTAGTTATTATATTAGTGTTACACCATCAGGTTGATAGAACACTTTATCGTTATTATATATGACGCGTTTAGTTATTAAGATTAGGGTATCACCATCAGGATGATACAATTTTCAGTTGCTGTTTGTTAGGTATTTAGTAATTAAATTAGTGTATCGCAGTTAGGTTGATACAACACTTTACCGTTGTTATATATGACGCGTTTAGTCATCAAGATTAGGGTATCACCATCAGGTTGATAAAATTTTCAGTTGCTGGCTATTAGGTATTTAGTAATTATATTAGGGTATCACCATCGGGTTGGTACAAAACTTTACCGTTACTATATGTGACGCTGATAGTTATTAACATTGGGGTATCACCGTCAGGTTGATACAACATTTTACTGTTATATACGACGCGTTTAGTTATTAAGATTAGGGTATCACAAACAGGTTGATACAACACTTACCGTTATTATGTATATCGCGTTTAGTTATTAATTAGGGTATCACCATCAGGTTGATACAATTTTCAGTTGCTGGTTATTAGGTATTTAGTTATAATATTAGTGTATCACCATCAAGTTGATACAATTTTCAGTTGCTGGCTATTAGGTATTTAGTAATTATATTAGGGTATCACCATGAGGTTGGTACAAAACTTTACCGTTATTATATTTGACGCTGATAGTTATTAACATTAGGGTATCACCATCAGGTTGATACAACATTTTACTGTTATTATATACGACGCGTTTAGTTATTAAGATTAGGGTATCACAAACAGGTTGATACAACACTTACCGTTATTTTGTATATCGCGTTCAGTTATTAAGATTAGGGTATCACCATCAGGTTGATACAATTTTCAGTTACTGGCTATTAGGTATTTAGTAATTAAATTAGGGTATCACCGTCAGGTTGATACAACACTTTTCTGATGTTATACGCTCTCTAAGATTAGGGCATCACCATCAAGTTGATACAATTTTCAGTTGCTGGCTATTTGGTATTTAGTAATTATATTAGAGCATCACCATCAAGTTGATACAATTTTCAGTTGCTGGCTATTAGGTATTTAGTAATTATATTAGGGTATCACCATGAGGTTGGTACAAAACTTTACCGTTATTATATGTGACGCTGATAGTTATTAACATTAGGGTATCACCGTCAGGTTGATACAACACTTTACCGTTGTTATATATGACGCGTTTAGTCATCAAGATTAGGGTATCACCATCAGGTTGATACAATTTTCAGTTACTGGCTATTAGGTATTTAGTAATTAAATTAGGGTATCACCGTCAGGTTGATACAACACTTTACCGTGGTTATACGCTCTACTAAGATTAGGGCATCACCATCAAGTTGATACAATTTTCAGTTGCTGGCTATTAGGTGTTTAGTAATTAAATTAGGGTATCACCGTCAGGTTGATACAACACTTTACTGATGTTATACGCTCTACTAAGATTAGGGCATCACCATCAAGTTGATACAATTTTCAGTTTCTGGTTATTAGGTATTTAGTTATTATATTAGTGTTACACCATCAGGTTGATAGAACACTTTATCGTTATTATATATGACGCGTTTAGTTATTAAGATTAGGGTATCACCATCAGGATGATACAATTTTCAGTTGCTGTTTGTTAGGTATTTAGTAATTAAATTAGTGTATCGCAGTTAGGTTGATACAACACTTTACCGTTGTTATATATGACGCGTTTAGTCATCAAGATTAGGGTATCACCATCAGGTTGATAAAATTTTCAGTTGCAGGCTATTAGGTATTTAGTAATTATATTAGGGTATCACCATCGGGTTGGTACAAAACTTTACCGTTATTATATGTGACGCTGATAGTTATTAACATTGGGGTATCACCGTCAGGTTGATACAACATTTTACTGTTATATACGACGCGTTTAGTTATTAAGATTAGGGTATCACAAACAGGTTGATACAACACTTACCGTTATTATGTATATCGCGTTTAGTTATTAATTAGGGTATCACCATCAGGTTGATACAATTTTCAGTTGCTGGTTACTAGGTATTTAGTTATAATATTAGTGTATCACCATCAGGTTGATAGAACACTTTATCGTTTTTACAAATGACGCGTTTAGTTATTATGATTAGGGTATCAGCATCAGGATGATACAATTTTCAGTTGCTGTTTGTTAGGTATTTAGTAATTAAATTAGGGTATCGCCGTTAGGTTGATACAACACTTACCGTTATTATGATATCGCGTTTAGTTATATTGATTTGGATATCACCATCAGGTTGATACGTTTTCTGTTGCTGGCTATTATGTATTTAGTAATTAAATTAGGGTATCGACGTTAGGTTGATAAAACTCTTTACCGTTGATATATATGACGCGTTTAGTTATTAAGATTAGGGCATCACCATCAAGTTGATACAAAACCTTACCGTTATTATATGTGACGCTGATAATTATTAACATTAGGGTATCACCGTCAGGTTGATACAACACTTTACCGTTGTTATACGCTTTTCTAAGTTTAGGGCATCACTATTATGTCTATTCATTTTTCAGTTGCTGGCTGTTATGTATTTGGTCATTTAATTAGGGTATCACCGTCAGGTTGATACAACACTTTACCGTTTTTATGTATGATGCGTTTAGTTATCAAGATTAGGGCATCACTATCAAGTCTATACATATTTCAGTGGCTGGCTGTTATGTATTCGGTCATTTAATTTTGGTATCACCGTCAGGTTGATACAACACTTTACCGTTGTTATATATGATGCGTTTAGTTATCAAGATTAGGGCATCACCATCAAGTTGATACAATTTTCAGTTGCTGGCTATTAGGTGTTTAGTAATTAAAATGAGGGTATCACCGTCAGTTACAACACTTTATCGTGGTTATATATGACGCCTTTAGTTAATAAGATTAGGGTATCACCATCAGGTTGATACGTTTTTCTGTTGGTGGCTATTATGCATGTAGTAAGTAATATTAGGGTATCACTATCAAGTTGATACATTTTTCTGTTGTTGGCTATTATGTATTTATTAATTAAATTTAGGTACCACTGTCCGGTAAATACAATCAATTATGCATGTAGTAATTAATATTAGGGTATTACTATCAAGTCGATACATTTTTCTGTTGTTGGCTATTATGTATTTATTAATTAAATTTAGGTACCACTGTCCGGTAATACAATCAATTATGCATGTAGTAATTAATATTAGGGTATCACTATCAGGTTGTTGCAACACTTTACTGTTATTTAATATGATGCGTGTAGTTATTAATATTAGTTTATCTCTTGAAGGTTAATACATTTTTATGCTGCTGGCTATCACGCGTTTATTAATTTATATTGAGGTATCAGCTCTCCGTCCTCAACACCTAATTGGTAGTTGTACGTTAAGCCTCGCCTGGAAAAATTGGCGATTACTTTACTTTACTTTTAAGGTATTAGCTTGTGGTTGATGCAATGTTTTGTCTTAATGGCTGAGACAGAATCTGTTTGTAAGATTATTGCATTTCTATTATGTTATGCCCATTTTATTTCTTTTATCATTTGTTGTTTCAAATATTCGGTTTGATTAAATACATGATCTTTACGGTAGCAAGTACGTTAAAGTAACGCTATTAGGTTTTTACAATTTTGGTAATGAATAAATAAGCATTTTCTTCAAGCGTATATATGTTAAGTAATTTCTTCGGGATTAACTAGAACTTTATTCCGAACTTGGACTATAGCGTCATTTTAGTTTTGTGAGAGATGTAAAAGCTGTTAAGTACTTAAAGTATCTCCGTTAGGGTTATTCAACATTCGCTTCAGTTAATTATATTCTAGAGTAACACCGTCAGATTACAGTTTTATTTTAAAATATTTTGATTTTGCGTGATAGGTCACTAGATTTCATATTTGATTATACCATTATTGACGCTTCTAAATGATAGGTAGTTATTTCTCCGATAGGTCAATTCTGTATTGCAAACTCAAGTATATCTAGAGTATCCCATAATACTCCGTGCACCAATTTATTATCACGTTCCTGATTATTCCATTTTTAGTTATTAACGAGACCTACAGGATTCTCTCGCGCTAGTATATATATATTGCTACCCATACTACGTCTTACTTTTTGATGTAATGATTGAAGGTGGGTACCACATTCAAAAACACATAAACTTACCCCGCATGGGGCGACCGATGCATGAAGTCGCTTGGGGAGTAGCGACCCCACGGGTACCACAGCTCAGTACACCATGCACCAAACACAAGTACAATACTGCCAAAAAATATAAATATAAAAACAAAATAACATTAATAGCCTAGAACATGGTGTAAATATTCATTTTAAGTTAAATGGGATCCAAAAAATTAAAGACTCATAAATACAAGATGTAGCATTATGTTGGTTATGGCTGTATCACTAGACTAGTAGAACCAGCAGGTTGATACAACTTTCCTTTACCGCCCGTGTTACGCGTTTTGATATAATGTTAGTGTATAACCAGCAGGTTGATACAACTTTTCTTGACTGCCATTAATTCGCGTTTAGATATAATGTTAGTGTATCACCAGCAGGTTGATACAACTTTTCGTGACTGCCATTAATTTGCGTATAGATATGATGCTAATGTATCACCAGCAGGTTGATACAACACTTCTTTACTTCCAGTATTACGCGTTTAGATATAATGTTAGTGTGTCACCAGCAGGTTGATACAACTCTTCTTTACTTCCAGTATTACGCGTTTAAATATAATGTTAGTCTATCACCAGGAGGTTGATACAACTCTTCTTAACTGGCAGTATGCGAGTAACGCGTTTCGATATAATGCTAATATATCGCTATCAGGTTGATACAACTCTTCTTGACTGCTAGTAGCACGCGTTTGGGTATAGTATTATTGTACCACTAGCAGGTTTGTACAACTCTTTTTTACTGCCTGTATTACGCGTTTAGATATAATGTTTGTGTATCACCAGCAGGTTGATACAACCCTTCTGTACTGCAATTTTTTCGCGTTTAGTTATGTTAGTGTACCACTAGCAGGTTGATACAACTCTTTTTTACTGCTAGTAGCACGCGTTTGGGTATAGTATTATTGTACCACTAGCAGGTTGATACAACTCTTCATTACTTCCAGTATTACGCGTTTAGATATAACGTTAGTGTGTCGCCAGCAGGTTGGTACAACTCCCTTTTAAGCCATGATTTCGCGTTTAGACATAATGTTAGTGTATCACCAGCAGGTTGATACAGCTCTCTCTTACTGCCAGTATTACGCGTTTAGGTATAGTATTATTGCACCACTAGCAGGTTGATACAACTTCTCTTGACTGCCATTAATTTGCGTATAGATATGATGCTAATGTATCACTAGCAGGTTGATACAACACTTCTTTACTTCCAGTATTACGCGTTTAGATATAATGTTAGTGTGTCACCAGCAGATTGATACAACTCTTCTTTACTTCCAGTATTACGCGTTTAGATATGATGCTAATGTATCACCAGCAGGTTGACACAGCTCTCTCTTACTGCCAGTATTACGCGTTTAGATATAATGTTAGTGTATCACCAGCAGGTTGGTACAACTCCCTTTTAAGCCATTATTTCGCGTTTAGACATAATGTTAGTGTATCACCAGCAGGTTGATACAGCTCTCTCTAACTGCCAGT
The DNA here is from genome assembly GCF_049639745.1 of Rhodnius prolixus. Classification (NCBI taxonomy): domain Eukaryota; kingdom Metazoa; phylum Arthropoda; class Insecta; order Hemiptera; family Reduviidae; genus Rhodnius; species Rhodnius prolixus. Next base: position 1,243,528 of record NW_027411583.1, on the reverse strand, counting down.
ATTACGCGTTTAGATATAATGTTAGTGTATCATCAGCAGGTTCATACAGCTCTCTCTTACTGCCAGCATTGCGCGTTTAGGTATAGTATTATTGCACCACTAGCAGGTTGATATAACTCTTCTATACTGCCATTATTTCGAGTTTAGTTTTAGTGTATCACCAGCAGGTTGATACAACTCTTCTTTACTTCCGGTATTACTCGTTTAGTGTATGTTACTGTATCACCAGCAGGTTGATACAACTCTTTTTTACTTCCAGTATTACGCGTTTAGATATAATGTTAGTGTATCACCAGCAGGTTGATACAGCTCTGTCTTCCTGACAGCATTGCGCGTTTAGGTATAGTATTATTGCACCACTAGCAGGTTGATATAACTCCTCTATTCTGCCATTATTTCGAGTTTAGTTATAATGTTAGTGTATCACCAGCAGGTTGATACAACTTTTCTTTACTTCCAGTATTACGCGTTTAGATTTAGTGTTGTTACCATGAAATTTTTTATGACACTGGCGGGAAAGCTTTTAGTAATTAAGTTTGGGGTATCTTATGATTCTGTGAGTCAGTTTTGGTGTGAAACAGAGTCTTGTCGAGATCGATTGTCTCTTGGATTGTCTCTGAATTTGGTCTGTTAAATTTGTGGCGGATAGGATTGGACAGTTTGATACGATCAGCTGTAATGTTATGAATTAAGAAAGCGGCTTTTGTGGTCTACTAGATTTATCAATGGTTTAATAAAAAATAATAATAATAGGCTATCTAAATTAGATAAGCCAGACATCAGTGAAAGGTTAATTGATGAGTTACATCTCACTGTGGAACATTACTGCATATTAGTGTTACATTTGTGCACATTAGAGAATACTAGTGCATATGAGTGAAATATTAGTGCACATTAGTGGTACATTAGAACTCTCTAAGAGATCATTAGTGCACTTTACTGGAACATTAGTGCATGTTAGAAGAACAGTAGTGCACATAAATGGAACTTTAGTGCAAAATAATGATTATTGGAATAGTTAAATGGATTTTTAGTGCACATTATTGGAACTTCAGTGCACATTAGTCTAACTTTTTTGCACATTAATGGAACGTTAGTGCACATTAGAAAATACTAGTGTATATAAGTGAAATATTAGTGCACATTAATGGAACATTCGAACTCTCTAATAGATCATTAGTGCACTTTACTGGAACATTAGTGCATCTTAGTAGAATACTAGTGCACATTATTGGGACTTTAGTGCACATTAATGATTATTGGAATAGTGAAATGGAACATTATTGCAAATTCAATGCACATTAGTGGAACTTTTGTGCACAATAATGGATTGATGCATAGTATGGAATACTAATGCGTACAAGTGGAACATTAGTGCATATTCCTGCTCTTTAATATATCATTAGTGCATATAATTGGAACATTAGTGTACCTTGGTGAATACTAGTGCACATTAATGAACTTTAATGCATTTCAATGAATATAAGAGTAGTTAAAAGGATCTATTGTGCCTATTAGTGGAACATTAATGCTAATATTTTACTATGAGATGTAACTTCATGATTTTTCTTGTACTGATAGTCAAACAAGGCGCTGACTTCAAGTTTAACTTTTTTTTATCGCTAATTATTTTCACTGATCAATAGTAAAATAATTAATTTGCTATATACTAAATTTTAAAATCGGTACTTTTATATTTAATTAAAAACAATCACATAAGAAACCTAAAAATTAATAGAATACTAAATTTAATAATTTCGTTTGCTTATTCAATATAACAGTACAATTATTCGCTTCGTGATAGCCATTTCTTCTAGCAACAAATTATACAGGGCACTTCCCGAGGCAATTCATGAGTAAGGGCCCTCAATCGTTCGCGTCATGGCCCTGTATAACTCCCTAACTAACAAGCTATTTTATGTCCTACTCTGCTCGTTCAGTTCCTTCCAATAAGTAAATCTAACTACTAGCTAATGCAACTATTCTCAATAAAAAGAGAACTAGATCACTAGTTTGATAATAGATTAGGGTTGATACATTTTTCTGTTACTGGCTAATACGCGTTTAGTTATTAAGATTAGAGTATCACCTTCTCGTTGATGCATTATTTTTCTGTTTCTGGCTAATACGCGCTTAGTTACTAAGATTAGGGTATCACCGTCAGATTGATAAAACACTTTACCGTTATTAAATATGACGCGTTTAGTTATTAAGATTAGGGTACCACCGTCAGATTGATACTACACTTTTCAGTTACTGGCTAACACACCTTTAATTATTAAGATTAGGGTATCACCGTTAGGTTGATACTACACTTTTCAGTTACTGGCTAATACGCGTTTAGTTATTAAGATTAGGGTATCACCGTTAGGTTGATACTACACTTTTCAGTTACTGGCTAATACGCGTTTAGTTATTAAGATTAGGGTATCACCGTCAGGTTGATACAACACTTTACCGTTATTAAATATGACGCGATTAGTTATTAAGATTAAGGTATCTCCGTCAGGTTGATACTACACATTTCAGTTACTGGCTAACACACTTTTAATTATTAAGATTAGGGTATCACCGTCAGGTTGATTCAACACTTTACCGTTATTAAATATGACGCGATTACTTATTAAGATTAAGGTATCTCCGTCAGGTTGATACTACACATTTCAGTTACTGGCTAACACACTTTTAATTATTAAGATTAGGGAATCACCGTCAGATTGATAAAACACTTTTCAGTTACTGGCTAATACGCGTTTAGTTATTAAGATTAGGGTATCACCGTCAGGTTGATACAACACTTTACCGTTATTAAATATGACGCGATTAGTTATTAAGATTAAGGTATCTCCGTCAGGTTGATACTACACATTTCAGTTACTGGCTAACACACTTTTAATTATTAAGATTAGGGTATCACCGTCAGGTTCATACCTTATGTTTCTGTTACTGGCTAATACGCGTTTAGTTATTAAGATTAGGGTATCTCCGTAAGGTTGATACAACAGTTTTCTGTTACTGGCTAATACACCTTTAATTATTAAGATTAGGGTATCACCGTCAGGTGGATACATTATATTTCTGTTACTGGCTAGTACGCGTTTAGTTATTAAGATTAGGGTACCACCGTCAGATTGATACTACACTTTCAGTTACTGGCTAACACACCTTTAATTATTAAGATTAGGGTATCACCGTTAGGTTGATAGTACACTTTTCAGTTACTGGCTAATACGCGTTTAGTTATTAAGATTAGGGTATCACCGTCAGGTTGATACAACACTTTACCGTTATTAAATATGACGCGATTAGTTATTAAGATTAAGGTATCACCGTCTGGTTCATACCTTATGTTTCTGTTACTGGCTAATACGCGTTTAGTTATTAAGATTAGGGTATCTCCGTAAGGTTGATACATTATATTTCTGTTACTGGCTAGTACGCGTTTAGTTATTAAGATTAGGGTACCACCGTCAGATTGATACTACACTTTCAGTTACTGGCTAACACACCTTTAATTATTAAGATTAGGGTATCACCGTTAGGTTGATAGTACACTTTTCAGTTACTGGCTAATACGCGTTTAGTTATTAAGATTAGGGTATCACCGTCAGGTTGATACAACACTTTACCGTTATTAAATATGACGCGATTAGTTATTAAGATTAAGGTATCTCCGTCAGGTTGATACTACACATTTCAGTTACTGGCTAACACACTTTTAATTATTAAGATTAGGGTATCACCGTCAGGTTCATACCTTATGTTTCTGTTACTGGCTAATACGCGTTTAGTTATTAAGATTAGGGTATCTCCGTAAGGTTGATACAACAGTTTTCTGTTACTGGCTAATACACCTTTACTTATTAAGATTAGGGTATCACCGTCAGGTGGATACATTATATTTCTGTTACTGGCTAGTACGCGTTTAGTTATTAAGATTAGGGTATCACCGTCAGGTTGATACAACGCTTTACCGTTATTAGATATGACGCGATTAGTTATTAAGATTAAGGTATCTCCGTCAGGTTGATACTACACATTTCAGTTACTGGCTAACACACTTTTAATTATTAAGATTAGGGTATCACCGTCAGGTTCATACCTTATGTTTCTGTTACTGGCTAATACGCGTTTAGTTATTAAGATTAGGGTATCTCCGTAAGGTTGATACAACAGTTTTCTGTTACTGGCTAATACACCTTTACTTATTAAGATTAGGGTACCACCGTCAGATTGATACTACACTTTCAGTTACTGGCTAACACACCTTTAATTATTAAGATTAGGGTATCACCGTCAAGTGGATACTACACATTTCAGTTACTGGCTAACACACTTTTAATTATTAAGATTAGGGTATCACCGTCAGGTTGATTCAACACTTTACCGTTATTAAATATGACGCGATTACTTATTAAGATTAAGGTATCTCCGTCAGGTTGATACTACACATTTCAGTTACTGGCTAACACACTTTTAATTATTAAGATTAGGGAATCACCGTCAGATTGATAAAACACTTTTCAGTTACTGGCTAATACGCGTTTAGTTATTAAGATTAGGGTATCACCGTCAGGTTGATACAACACTTTACCGTTATTAAATATGACGCGATTAGTTATTAAGATTAAGGTATCTCCGTCAGGTTGATACTACACATTTCAGTTACTGGCTAACACACTTTTAATTATTAAGATTAGGGTATCACCGTCAGGTTCATACCTTATGTTTCTGTTACTGGCTAATACGCGTTTAGTTATTAAGATTAGGGTATCTCCGTAAGGTTGATACAACAGTTTTCTGTTACTGGCTAATACACCTTTAATTATTAAGATTAGGGTATCACCGTCAGGTGGATACATTATATTTCTGTTACTGGCTAGTACGCGTTTAGTTATTAAGATTAGGGTACCACCGTCAGATTGATACTACACTTTCAGTTACTGGCTAACACACCTTTAATTATTAAGATTAGGGTATCACCGTTAGGTTGATAGTACACTTTTCAGTTACTGGCTAATACGCGTTTAGTTATTAAGATTAGGGTATCACCGTCAGGTTGATACAACACTTTACCGTTATTAAATATGACGCGATTAGTTATTAAGATTAAGGTATCACCGTCTGGTTCATACCTTATGTTTCTGTTACTGGCTAATACGCGTTTAGTTATTAAGATTAGGGTATCTCCGTAAGGTTGATACATTATATTTCTGTTACTGGCTAGTACGCGTTTAGTTATTAAGATTAGGGTACCACCGTCAGATTGATACTACACTTTCAGTTACTGGCTAACACACCTTTAATTATTAAGATTAGGGTATCACCGTTAGGTTGATAGTACACTTTTCAGTTACTGGCTAATACGCGTTTAGTTATTAAGATTAGGGTATCACCGTCAGGTTGATACAACACTTTACCGTTATTAAATATGACGCGATTAGTTATTAAGATTAAGGTATCTCCGTCAGGTTGATACTACACATTTCAGTTACTGGCTAACACACTTTTAATTATTAAGATTAGGGTATCACCGTCAGGTTCATACCTTATGTTTCTGTTACTGGCTAATACGCGTTTAGTTATTAAGATTAGGGTATCTCCGTAAGGTTGATACAACAGTTTTCTGTTACTGGCTAATACACCTTTACTTATTAAGATTAGGGTATCACCGTCAGGTGGATACATTATATTTCTGTTACTGGCTAGTACGCGTTTAGTTATTAAGATTAGGGTATCACCGTCAGGTTGATACAACGCTTTACCGTTATTAGATATGACGCGATTAGTTATTAAGATTAAGGTATCTCCGTCAGGTTGATACTACACATTTCAGTTACTGGCTAACACACTTTTAATTATTAAGATTAGGGTATCACCGTCAGGTTCATACCTTATGTTTCTGTTACTGGCTAATACGCGTTTAGTTATTAAGATTAGGGTATCTCCGTAAGGTTGATACAACAGTTTTCTGTTACTGGCTAATACACCTTTACTTATTAAGATTAGGGTACCACCGTCAGATTGATACTACACTTTCAGTTACTGGCTAACACACCTTTAATTATTAAGATTAGGGTATCACCGTCAAGTGGATACATTATATTTCTGTTACTGGCTAATACGCATTTAGTTATTAAGATTAGGGTATCACCGTCAGGTTGATACAATACTTTACCGTTATTAAATATGACGCGTTTAGTTATTAAGATTAAGGTATCACAGTCAGGTGGATACATTATATTTCTGTTACTACTAAATTACACACGTTTAGTTATTAAGATTAGGGTATCACCATCAGGTTGATACAATATTTTTCTGTTAATGAATAGCACGCGTTTAGTTATTATGATTAGGGTATATGCGATTGATGCAATTGTCTACTGTGTAGAGACCTCGCTGGTTCCTCAGCACAGTGTACACCATGCACCTTCCACATTTTAACTATACACTCACATTTTAAATTTTAGGTAGGGTATTTACATGAACATTACATAATTTTTGTGAGCTTATATTATATGAAGAATCTAATTATGATTTTTTTTATTTTCAGTTTGTGTGGGAGTGTTAAACTTTCGGCAGTGTTATACTTCCGGATGTGTTTTTACGCGAGTGTTTTAAGTTTTTTAAAACAATTTAATTGATTAATTATGCGTTAAGCATGATTTAAGTTTTGTGTTTTTCAAGAAACTTTTTTTCGTCACAGTTACTTTTTAGCGTTATATCTCTTTTTAAATTGTGTCAAGTGTCAAGTGTCATGATGAGGTGGTGATGAAAGGCGTCTTTGAATAGCGTGTTTGGTAAGTGAATTACTCTATGTATATAATTTTAGCTCAATAATATATTATAGTTGCTATACTATAGTACTATACCAATAGTTACAATAGTTAATATACTATAGTTAGCTTTAAGCGCAAACATTAGTTCGTAACATGTTATAATGCAATGTGATTTCTTTCGCTGTTCCTATTTTCCTCTTCTCTATTACTTCTTCCTGAACATAACCTTAACCATGACTTAAAACTAGTATGTTGTTGCCATCCATCCTTTTCTATGGTGAAGCGTTTTTCTATCGGAGAATTCTCTATGGTCTTAGCGCCTCTGATGTTTGAGCAAGGTCTCTAGCGGTCACTCTATGCCGTTGAGTGGTTGATGTCGGTCTCTTTCTATTATGGTTTTAGTTTTCACTCTTCCTTCATTACGTTGATTAGTTTAGACTGCCCTAGGTTGATCACACTTCTTAGTTGAAAACTATGTAAACTTTGATTTGAATTATGTATTATACTCCTTAACAAAAACTTACAGTTTAAAAAGTTAAGTATAAGGGTTGATTAAACGCCAAAAGGTACACAAATCAGCAAGTACCCAACATTTCATTAATACTTCATTGATATTATTTAAGTAATTTTACCGCATTAATTTTCATTAATATTTTTTAAGAATTTATTAGATGTCACATACCCTTATGCTGGCCATTTTCATCTACAAAATATTTGTTCAAGTAGCACACCATTTAACTTAGATTGACTGTAATATCTATTTATCTATAATAATCAAACTATTAATCACTGGTGAAAAAGAAAACGTTATAAAAAATAAAAAAATATGAGGCTAAAAAATTCATAAACTTTTTTAAAAATTGCTTACACCAACATACATCAATGATTTTATTTATTTTTATTTTTAAATAAAAATCGTCGGTTTAAGTTCATTCTGCGATTAAAGTAATTGTTATTGTATGTAGTAGTCAAACGTTTATAATAATAGGTAATAATTATCTGGCTTTATCGCAAATAATATAGTTTTCTTCAATTACATTCTCAATCTAGGTGTTCTTCCCACAATGTTGTGTATATGTAATATAAAATAAATAAGATATGCATATTTTTAGGACAGCTAATTATTCCAGTATTTTACCATAAGTAAAATTAGGGGAACTAAATTAAATTACAATTGAGAAATGAATAAATAATGTTGAATAATCTACTTGTTATTAACTGTGTGTTATTTGTCCTCACGAATATTTCGGTAAGACGAATTCAAGACTGAAATATTGCTTTAAATCCTCCGTGATTCAAATTTAAACAGTAGCCGACTCTAAATTTGTCTTTTTCTAATTTAACATGCATGTATATGTGACAACTTCAGAATCAGAAGAATAATTTGGAATAGAGTTAAAATAAAGTACCTATTTATACGAAGATATAATATACATTTTATCACAATTATAACTATTATGAATGAACTGGCCAGCATAAGGGTATGTGACATCTAATAAATTCTTAAAAAATATTAATGAAAATTAATGCGGTAAAATTACTTAAATAATATCAATGAAGTATTAATGAAATGTTGGGTACTTGCTGATTTGTGTACCTTTTGGCGTTTAATCAACCCTTATACTTAACTTTTTAAACTGTAAGTTTTTGTTAAGGAGATTTTTGTACCTTTTGGACAGGTTTTCCTTTTTGTCTATTAGCAAAGTTACATATCTGCTTTACAGATTGGATTTTTTTAAAATTTGGAATAAGCTATTCTATCATTATAACCTGATAAGGTGTTAAATCGGAACCGTAACTACCACTGGAGAGATCTTTTTAAAGAATGGTTATAGTTGCGGTCCCCAAACCATCCTCAATAACAATTTTTTTGAGAAAGCCTTTTTATATAAAATAGGAAGGTATTTGTACGTAAATAGCAAAATTAAACTGCGATTTCAGTACTTCCTTTTAAGAGGAGCAAGAAAAATAAACTGCGATTACAGTACTTCTTTCTAAAAGGCAAAGATTTTGAATCGAACGACAATTCATTGATGTAAATCGGTTCACTCATTGATAATTTTAACGATTGCAGTACTTCCTCTTAGTAGGTGTAAGAGCATGATGGCACTTCACAGCCACGTAGAGGAGCTTTAATCACTTCTTCGTGCTAAATTTTATCAAAATCGGGTTAAGCTTTGTAGAAATATTGGTAATAATAGTTTTAGAAAGGGCCTTATTTGGGTGGGGCAAACTCCCCTCCTTATGAGGCATAGCGTCGAGACTTTTAAAGTACAAATCTGTACAAAATTTCGATTCGATTGACACTCCATTCATGAAAATCGGTTCACGTGTCGATAATTTGAAACGATTGCTATACTTCCCCTTAACAAGTGTAAGAGCAGATCGTCGCTTTATTGTTAGGTAGGGGAGCCCTAACCCTATCATCCTACCAAATCTTATCAAAATAGGGCCAAGATTTACAGAGTAATTAGTAATATTAATTTTGGAGGGGGCCTTACATAAAGGGTGCTAACTCCTCTCCCATTCGATGTACAGGGCCGAGACCCCCAAAAGGCACATCTACATAAAGTTCCGAATCGAATGACACCTCATTCATGAAAATCGGTTCACGCGTTTAGGCGCTACGTTGTTTACAAAAAAGGTAACAACAAGAACAACAACAAGAACAAGAAGAAGAACAAGAACAAGAACATTTTTTGAAAAAGCCGTTTTTGCTCATTTTCGGCAACTTTTTTCTCGAAACCTATTAGATCTGGGTGGTTGCAAAAAAATTACAGTTATAAAGGATGGTTTGGAGTAAGATTTAAAGAAAATTTGGGAATTTTATCTTTTATAGAAAAATAGAAAAAAATTGTCAAAGTTGGGTGTTTTTCAACGTTACACTTTTTCGTGCAGTTTTTGATGGTCAACCCTTATACAACTGTCCTACCGGGCAGTTTTAATACTCTCCTTTCAACGGCCAAAACTGGACTGCCTTAGTCGGATTTTTGAAAGAGGCATTATATTATAGATCTCTATTAGTTAGAGAATTTAATTATAATTAATATTCATCAAAAAACAGAGTTTTTTTTTCTTTAATAAGTGTTTTTTCTTGTTTTTTATTATTATTTTTAATTATTATATTAAAACTATATTTATTATATTATTATAATACTGATTCTTAAAATGTAACTTCGCATTTGCAACTCTGCTGACGGATAATATCCAAAGCAATAATAATGTTAAATTATTGTATATATACACCTATGTAAAAATATTCCTGTTAATAAACATAAATAAATAAATAAATAAATATACTCTCCTTTCAAAACATTCATTAGCTAGCTTATCAGGTTTATTTACGAGCTGAACATAAGCACTCTCTAGTTAGCAAATAATTAATCTTTATCTGGTACGCTTTCAACATTATGCTGAAAATTAATTGATTAATTAGTTTTAATTAAGACAGCGTTTAGTTTGTTTGTTTTTTTTTAAGTTGCATATCCCAATTAGTAAAAAGAGTGATAATCTGTAATAGTGTGTGTGGCTGACTTGTGCTCTCTTATTTTAATTCTGATCGTTTGTATCGATTGTATTTAAATTTGCTGATACGTGTTGTCACCAACCAATAATAATAATAATAGGGCGCCAATAACCTTAGATGTTGACGCGCCTTAAATCATATATTAATAATAATAATAATAATAATAATAAAGTAATGGAGTATTTTTTCTGTAAGGTCCTGCGTCCAATTACCAAGTATGGTGGCGTGAACAGAAGGGCGGAAGCACATATCGTACTTTCTACCAATACAATAAGCTAATGATTTATTACGCAATAAATATAATGGCGTCACATTGTCTAGTCGGGTGATATTTTCATAAAGATAACACCGTGATTGGTACTCGGAAAGGACACCTGATACCTTTGATAACAATTCTATGGAACTTAATATAAGATCGGGATTATTGATTTTCGTAAGATATACTCGTATTTGGAGTAATATAATTGGGGTAACCGATTACCGGTTTGTAGCTAATTTTTAATCTTTTTTAAGGTATTCTGTGTGAAGTTCTGTAAGCCCCTCTACAGTTTCCATGTATTTCCCAAATACTGGGTGTTCCTCTTGTAAAAGTTGGGCCTTTTTCTCTTTGTCTACGGATGAAGGCTGTGTTTTTTCTTTCGCCTTATTTCTTGCTGGACTACCTTACGAAAAAGCGCTGGAGAGAAAGAGAAATTTAAGATGCTTTGGATGCTGTTTCTCTTTGCTCCACAACACTCTCTCAGAGGAAAATCTTTTTATTTTATTTATTTATTTTTTTCCACCTCCATCAGCTAAAAACCTCTTCATCCTTTATTCATGGATGAACTCGCCTACATTAATCAACTTTCTAAACTATTTTCCAGTCCCTAATCAATTTATAATCCTTCAGGATTTTAGCAAATAAACGCTTCCGTTATACCATCGTGCCCACAACAAAAAACTATCCAATTCTTTGTAATGAATAAGGTCAATGGTCCACAATTTCCAATTGTTTGCGCAGCTTCTATGTAGGTTATGTGACGGCAGGCTTAAGCGGGAAAACATTTTATTCAGGCTTAAAAAAAAAAGTAAGTCAATTCCCCACTCTGCGCGAAAACATTTCAAAAGTGTCTGGAAACAACCATGGAAAATTATCTTCTCCAGTGGAAAAAAAATGGCTCCCTATTTTCTTTTGAAAATCAGCTAATTAAGAAATCAGCTTTACTGGGTAAATCCGTGTCTTTGGCAGAGCTAGATACAGATATTCGCAGCCAACTTCAGAGTGTCTGATATGAAAAGAGAGTTAAGATGCCCGGATGGTGACCACGGTGACCAACTGTACGGTTCACTGTAAACCGGAAAATTAAAATTGACCAGTTACTTTAAAGGGAAGCCTCTCTCTCACTCTAAAATATCTCTCACATTATAAAATTTGAAATTTAAATGATGAACTCACAAATACAAAAACCCCTTTTCTGGGGGCTCTCAGGGAGAACTTAAAACGGAAGGTTTACCTGGGAAAAGCACCATTCTTGCTTTTCGTGAAGTTTAAGTTTCTGACATTTTTCTGACAGCCTTTTCTCAGACTTTCTTTTTGGTAGTACTGGTATTAAACAAGCGTTTTAAAGGTGACGTATTTAACTATTCATCCTTTTCTGACAGTTCTTCTTTTCAAAGGACGAACAGAATGGAGAGAAATTTTTTAAAATTTTGGTTTTTCTTCTTTTAAGAAATTATACTAAGTAATAAGAATATGATCAGTTGGCCAGGAATGGAGCTAGTACTCCTTTCACTGGCCCGGAACCAGTTCTGGGGATCACTAGGGGTGCAGTTCGTGAGGCTCTCAGAGATTGGATCTAGAGAGAACATGAAAAGTACTGGGAGATGCTTCCTGGGGTCAACCACAGCAAGAGAGTTATGCCCTTGTTGTGCAAACAAAGAACCAAAGTGACTCTGGGCTTGGGCAGGAATCAGATCACTCTGATTACAGGCCTATTCACAGGGCACGAAAGGTTCAGAAAGCACCTGCACTAGGTAGGGCTTATTAGCTCGGAACCGTTGGGCAGATTGTGCCAGGAAGAGGAGGAAACGGCCTCTCACCTGTTGTTCGATTGCGTTGCAATTGAGAGACTGCGCTACGACATCTTTGGAACTTTGAGGCCAAAGGAGATAATAGTGCAGAAGGAACTAGTAGGGAAAGTCCTCGGCCTCTTTAGAAGGGGAGGTTTCACCCATTAGACTTAAGGGGAAGGCACAATAAGCCTCTTGTGACTGCGGTGCCGTGGGGATAGGGTCCCGCCCCGGCTTTTTAAATCTAATCTAAGAGGAAGAAAAAAATAGGGGAAATACTTCCAGAAATGCAGGAGTGCAATATGTAGAATTGCTTTTTAGTTAAAAAGATCCGCACAAAAGGCTGACGACCTGGACGTAGGGTTCTACGGAGAAACGGATAAAATATTTCTTATTTCTGCTCGCAAATACTCGTACATTGGTTACATCTTTTCCTTTTAATATACCTACCTTATTCCGTACCCACTGACTCTTCTCCATATAGCTCTATCTTTGTCTCCTTATTGCTTTTCTGAAGAATATTTGTATGGTACATTTTTCCGGGTTCTAAAATTTTGTCATCTCTAAAGTACAATCATATGTTTGGTTCCCACCACTGACGAAGCATTAAAAACTTGACCTTCTGAGCATGCTGGTACTTGTACCCAAATAAAGGTCGGATATTGGCAGGTAGTTTCTCTTATTACGTCACAGGAAGTATTTATTGCATTTTTAAAATTAAACTTTTCCTGGAAATAACCCTTTTGAGATCCCTTTTGAGATTTTCTTTTTTGGAAGAAAACTATTGCAAAGTACATCGTACTAATAACTTATGAGTTCTATATAAAAAGTATTTCTTTTAACACGTTAATCTTACTCCAACTATGAGTACGTTAACTTTCTATGATGGAAATCACATGAGCAATGTAGGGAAATGCAAATATATAATTATCTATACAAAAATTATTATTATTGACTGAACCACAGTTAATTTAAAAAATTAATATTGTGCAGTATTTATCGAAAAGTAATACTTTTTTTTTTGTTACAGGGAGTGCGGGATCGTTAAAATTCCCGGGAGTGCGGGAGTGTTAAAATCCCCGGGAGTGCTTGCATCGGGAGTGCTTGATTACCCTTTAATAAGTTGGAGTGATTACTTTTAACCTGTGCGCTTAAAAATAATAATAATAAAAAAAATTCTCCGGGTATTTTCAAAATTCCGTCACAAGACAGTAAATACGTCACAGTCTTATTTCCGTTGAAATCTTTTAAACTGTGTCCAGTGTTGACGAGCTGCAGAAGACATCGATGGATATGTTACTGCAAGTGATTGGTGCATATCCCAGCCGACAGCAAAATCAGGTAGGGCGAGGAATTAACTATGTGGTCCATATTTATGACTCTCAACTCTTTTTAAGTGTCATTCTTCGGAATGACACGCTACTCCTGCGACAGATCTATCCTCTAAATAATATCTCTATCTATAATAATTATAGTTCCAATTATTTTGCTTGCACGAAAAAAATGGCACTAGCCATTTTAGAAAAATAAAGGGAATTATAATTATTTAATACATTTATATGGCCACTGTTAATATCCTTCTTCGGAACTTCTGGACCAAGTTGAGCAGAGAAAGGTAGGACAATTAATTTCTGCATCTTTTTTTTTCTATTTAAATAATTCATATTAAATCAAAATGTATATTTTAATGTTTACACGAAATTTATTTTTATAGTTTTTGGGAAAATTTTGGTATTTAAGATACCAAAATGCAAACTATCACTTCATGTTAATATTCAACGTTGGTTCTTATTTCTATTGTTGTCGATATTCATTCTGCTGTTGTTTCTTCAAATTGGTTCTTAGTCAGTTGTGCTTTGCTTCTGTATTCAGGGTTCATTTTGTCTTTGCTATTTTCTATTTCTCGTTTGGTTTATTCTCTATTGCTAGAACGAGCCCCAGTTCCCCCTAAATCACTTTTTCCCCAGCGCGCTTCTTCGGAAATAACGTATCCTGTATTCTGCCATTCCTGCTATTCGTCCATTATTCTACCCAAACTCCGCACAATCGTATTCCTTAACGGGTCCCAAGCTGGTTTTCTCTCTCCCCCTCTGTACATCGCAGGTAATGCATCTCCATTGTTAATGAGATTTGCTACTACGCCTGCTTAATAGAGGATGAAAACCAGTTGGAATACGATATTAAAGGCAGGATGGCATTTTTGGGGGGCAAAAATCTGAGCTCTACCTCCACGAGGTGCCCCCCGGACAACTGCTCTTTAGAGCAGGCTAACAGAGCCAGTACCAATTCCTTTAAGTATTCTGAGTGGACATTTCTTGAGAATGAAGACTCAGGTTAGCAGTAGTCCAATAGATTTCCGAGTATTCTGGTAGCTGCGCAAGTCTGACTGCCCACACCATTTCTAAGACTCTATGGTACCGCAAGAAACCTTCAGCCGCATTGAAGTAGCTAAATGTACTTCCCAGTAGTTAGGTATCCCAGTTAACATTTCTTGTCATCTTCTAAAGGTCGTCCTCAAACCCAAATCATTATTAGGATTGTAACGAAGTCTTTACGATTTTTTAGCTTATTAAAATAGTTGAAGTTAACTATTTCTGCAGCAATTCGAGTTGGTTCCATCAACAGATCTTCTCAGTAAAATTCGCCAATACATTTAAGTAAAATCGTTAGGATTATGCTACATTCCGAACAGGAAGACATCTATAGCTCAGTGTAACACATTATCATCACCCAGCGGATTACTAATTTTTTTTTTCTAGAGTACCAGAGTGAATCGATAAAGGCAACATTAATCATTTTGTGGTCCACCGAATTTAATTCGCTAATCCATTGAGGATGTAATCTCTTAACTAATATCAGTTAGATTAAATTACAAAAACTTAAAAGGGAAGCTACAACTAAATACTCTCGCTGAAATACTGCACTTATTTTTCTTACTTACTTAAAAAAAAAAAATTATATTTCAAATTAAAATACTATTTCTATTTCTGAAAACACTTATCAAGCTACCCCGCATAGAGCGACTGATGCATGCAGTCGCTTGGGGAGTAGCGACCCCACGGGTACCACAGCTAAGTAAACCATGCACCCAACACAACACTTTTACTGCCAGTGTTACGCGTTTAGATATAATGTTAGTGTATCACCAGCAGGTTAATACAGCACTCATTTACTGCCAGCTTTTCGCGTTTAGATACAATGTTAGTGTATTACCAGCAAGTTGATACAACTCTATGCTTCTACCCGCTTTTCGCGTTTAGGTATAATGTTAGTGTATCTCCAGCAGGTTGATACAGCTCTCTCTCACTGCCAGTATTCCGCGTTTTGATATAATGTAAGTGTATCACCAGCAGGTTGATACAGCTGTTTTCTATTGCCAGTTCTTCGCATTTAGATATAATGTTAGTGCATCACCAGCAGGTTGATACAGCTCTCATTTACAGCCAGCTTTTCGCGTTTAGATACAATGGTAGTCTATTACCAGCAAGTTGATACAACTCTCTTTTACCGCCAGTACTTGGCGTTTAGATATAATGGTAGTGCATCACCAGCAGGTTGATACAGCTCTCCTTTACCGCCAGTAATACGCGTTTAGATAGAATTTTAATGTATCATCAGCAGGTTGAAACAGCTCTCTCATACTGCCAGTACATCGCGTTTAGATATAATGGTAGTGCATCACCAGCAGGTTGATACAGCTCTCATTCACCGCCAGTATTACGCGTTTAGATATAATGTTAGTGTATCACCAGCAGGTTGATACAGCTCTCTCTTACTGCCAGTATTACGCGTTTAGATATTATATTAGTGAATCACCAGCAGGTTGAAACAGCTCTCTCTTACTGCCAGTACATCGCGTTTAGATATAATCGTAGTGCATCACCAGCAGGTTGATACAACTCTCTTTCACCGCCAGTATTACGCGTTTAGATATAATTTTAGGTATCACCAGCAGGTTGATACAACCCTCTCTTACTGGCAGTATTCCACGTTTAGATATAATGTTAGTGTATCACCAGCAGGTTGATACAGCTCTCCCATACTGCCAGTATTCCGCGTTTAGATATAACGTTAGTGTATCACCAGCAGGTTGGTACAGCACTCTTTTACTGCCAGTACTTCACGTTTAGATATAATGTTAGTGTATCACCAGCAGGTTGATATAGCTCTCCCATACTGCCAGTATTCCACGTTTAGATATAATGTAAGTGTATCACCAGCAGGTTGGTACAACTCTCTCTTACTGCCAGTATTACGCGTTTAGATATAATGTTAGTGTATCACCAGCAGGTTGATACAGCTCTCATTTACTGCCAGCTTTTCGCGTTTAGATACAATGTTAGTCTATTACCAGCAAGTTGATACAACTCTCTTTTACCGCCAGTACTTGGCGTTTAGATATAATGGTAGTGTATCACCAGCAGGTTGATACAGCTCTCCTTTACCGCCAGTAATACGCATTTAGATAGAATTTTAGTGTATCATCAGCAGGTTGATACAGCTCTCTCATACTGCCAGTACATCGCGTTTAAATATAATGGTAGTGCATCACCAGCAGGTTGATACAGCTCTCTTTTACCGCCAGTATTACGCGTTTAGATACAATGTTAGTCTATTACCAGCAAGTTGATACAACTCTCTTTTACCGCCAGTACTTACCGTTTAGATATAATGGTAGTACATCACCAGCAGGTTGATACAGCTCTCCTTTACCGCCAGTAATACGCATTTAGATATAATTTTAGTGTATCACCAGCAGGTTGATACAACCCTCTCTTACTGCTAGTATTCCGCGTTTAGATATAATGTTAGTGTATCAACAGGTTGATACAGCTGTCTCTTACTGCCAGTATTACGCGTTTAGATATTATATTAGTGAATCACCAGCAGGTTGATACAGCTCTCTTTCACCGCCAGTACTTCACGTTTAGATATAATGTTAGTTTATCACCAGCAGGTTGGTACAGCTCTCTCGTACTGCCAGTATTCCGCGTTTAGATATAATGTAAGTGTATCACCAGCAGGTTGGTACAGCACTCTTTTACTGCCAGTACTTCACGGTTAGATATAATGTAAGTGTATCACCAGCAGGTTGGTACAGCACTCTTTTACTGCCAGTACTTCACGGTTAGATATAATGTTAGTGTATCACCAGCAGCTTGATACAGCTCTCTATTACCGCCAGTATTACGCGTTTAGATATAATGTTAGTGTATCACCAGCAGGTTGATACAGCTCTCCTTTACCGCCAGTAATACGCGTTTAGATAGAATTTTAGTGTATCACCAGCAGGTTGATTCAGCTCTCATTTACTGCCAGCTTTTCGCGTTTAGATACAATGGTAGTCTATTACCAGCAAGTTGATACAACTCTCTTTTACCGCCAGTACTTGGCGTTTAGATATAATGGTAGTGCATCACCAGCAGGTTGATACAGCTCTCCTTTACCGCCAGTAATACGCGTTTAGATAGAATTTTAATGTATCATCAGCAGGTTGACACAGCTCTCTCATACTGCCAGTACATCGCGTTTAGATATAATGGTAGTGCATCTCCAGCAGGTTGATACAGCTCTCATTCACCGCCAGTATTACGCGTTTAGATATAATGTTAGTGTATCACCAGCAGGTTGATACAGCTCTCTCTTACTGCCAGTATTACGCGTTTAGATATTATATTAGTGAATCACCAGCAGGTTGATACTGCTCTCTCTTACTGCCAGTATTACGCGTTCAGATATTATATTAGTGAATCACCAGCAGGTTTATACAGCTCTCTCTTACTGCCAGTACATCGCGTTTAGATATAATCGTAGTGCATCACCAGCAGGTTGATACAGCTCTCTTTCACCGCCAGTATTACGCGTTTAGATATAATTTTAGGTATCACCAGCAGGTTGATACAACCCTCTTTTACTGGCAGTATTCCACGTTTAGATATAATGTTAGTGTATCACCAGCAGGTTGATACAGCTCTCCCATACTGCCAGTATTCCACGTTTAGATATAACGTTAGTGTATCTCCAGCAGGTTGGTACAGCACTCTTTTACTGCCAGTACTTCACGTTTAGATATAATGTTAGTGTATCACCAGCAGGTTGATACAGCTCTCCCATACTGCCAGTATTCCACGTTTAGATATAATGTAAGTGTATCACCAGCAGGTTGGTACAACTCTCTCTTACTGCCAGTATTACGCGTTTAGATATAATGTTAGTGTATCACCAGCTGGTTGATACAGCTCTCCCATACTGCCAGTATTCCACGTTTAGATATAATGTAAGTGTATCACCAGCAGGTTGTTACAACTCTCTCTTACCGCCAGTATTACGCGTTTAGATATAATGTTAGTGTATCACCAGCAGGTTGATACAGCTCTCTCTTACTGCCAGTATTACGCGTTTAGATATTATATTAGTGAATCACCAGCAGGTTGATACTGCTCTCTCTTACTGCCAGTATTACGCGTTCAGATATTATATTAGTGAATCACCAGCAGGTTGATACAGCTCTCTCTTACTGCCAGTACATCGCGTTTAGATATAATCGTAGTGCATCACCAGCAGGTTGATACAGCTCTCTTTCACCGCCAGTATTACGCGTTTAGATATAATTTTAGGTATCACCAGCAGGTTGATACAACCCTCTTTTACTGGCAGTATTCCACGTTTAGATATAATGTTAGTGTATCACCAGCAGGTTGATACAGCTCTCCCATACTGCCAGTATTCCACGTTTAGATATAACGTTAGTGTATCTCCAGCAGGTTGGTACAGCACTATTTTACTGCCAGTACTTCACGTTTAGATATAATGTTAGTGTATCACCAGCAGGTTGATACAGCTCTCCCATACTGCCAGTATTCCACGTTTAGATATAATGTAAGTGTATCACCAGCAGGTTGGTACAACTCTCTCTTACTGCCAGTATTACGCGTTTAGATATAATGTTAGTGTATCACCAGCTGGTTGATACAGCTCTCCCATACTGCCAGTATTCCACGTTTAGATATAATGTAAGTGTATCACCAGCAGGTTGTTACAACTCTCTCTTACCGCCAGTATTACGCGTTTAGATATAATGTTAGTGTATCACCAGCAGGTTGATACAGCTCTCATTTACTGCCAGCTTTTCGCGTTTAGATACAATGTTAGTCTATTACCAGCAAGTTGATACAACTCTCTTATACCGCCAGTACTTGGCGTTTAGATATAATGGTAGTGCATCACCAGCAGGTTAATACAGCTCTCCTTTACCGCCAGTAATACGCATTTAGATAGAATTTTAGTTTATCATCAGCAGGTTGATACAGCTCTCTCATACTGCCAGTACATCGCGTTTAAATATAATGGTAGTGCATCACCAGCAGGTTGATACAGCTCTCTTTTACCGCCAGTACTTCACGTTTAGATATAATGTTAGTAAATCACCAGCAGGTTGATACAGCTCTCCCACACTGCCAGTATTCCACGTTTAGATATAATGTAAGTGTATCACCAGCAGGTTGGTACAACTCTCTCTTACTGCCAGTATTACGCGTTTAGATATAATGTTAGTGTATCACCAGCAGGTTGGTCCAGCTCTCATTTACTGCCAGCTTTTCGCGTTTAGATACAATGTTAGTGTATCACCAGCAGCTTGATACAGCTCTCTTTTACCGCCAGTATTACGCGTTTAGATATATTGTTAGTGTATCACCAGCAGGTTGATACAGCTCTCATTTACTGCCAGCTTTTCGCGTTTAGATATAATGTTAGTGTATCATCAGCAGGTTGATACAGCTCTTTCATACTGCCTGTACATCGCGATTAGATATAATTTTAGTGCATCACCAGTAGGTTGATGCAGCTCTCTTTCACCGCCAGTATTACGCGTTTAGATATAATTTTAGTGTAACACCAGCAGGTTGATACAACCCTCTCTTACTGCTAGTATTCCGCGTTTAGATATAATGTTAGTGTATCAACAGGTTGATACAGCTGTCTCTTTCTGCCAGTATTACGCGTTTAGATATTATATTAGTGAATCACCAGCAGGTTGATACAGCTCTCTCTTACTGCTAGTACATCGCGTTTAGATATAATCGTAGTGCATCACCACCAGGTTGATACAGCTCTCTTTCACCGCCAGTATTACGCGTTTAGATATAATGTAAGTGTATCACCAGCAGGTTGGTACAGCACTCTTTTACTGCCAGTACTTCACGGTTAGATATAATGTAAGTGTATCACCAGCAGGTTGGTACAGCACTGTTTTACTGCCAGTACTTCACGGTTAGATATAATGTTAGTGTATCACCAGCAGCTTGATACAGCTCTCTTTTACCGCCAGTATTACGCGTTTAGATATAATGTTAGTGTATCACCAGCAGGTTGATACAGCTCTCCTTTACCGCCAGTAATACGCGTTTAGATAGAATTTTAGTGTATCACCAGCAGGTTGATTCAGCTCTCATTTACTGCCAGCTTTTCGCGTTTAGATACAATGGTAGTCTATTACCAGCAAGTTGATACAACTCTCTTTTACCGCCAGTACTTGGCGTTTAGATATAATGGTAGTGCATCACCAGCAGGTTGATACAGCTCTCCTTTACCGCCAGTAATACGCGTTTAGATAGAATTTTAATGTATCATCAGCAGGTTGACACAGCTCTCTCATACTGCCAGTACATCGCGTTTAGATATAATGATAGTGCATCACCAGCAGGTTGATACAGCTCTCATTCACCGCCAGTATTACGCGTTTAGATATAATGTTAGTGTATCACCAGCAGGTTGATACAGCTCTCTCTTACTGCCAGTATTACGCGTTTAGATATTATATTAGTGAATCACCAGCAGGTTGATACAGCTCTCTCTTACTGCCAGTATTACGCGTTTAGATATTATATTAGTGAATCACCAGCAGGTTGATACAGCTCTCTCTTACTGCCAGTACATCGCGTTTAGATATAATCGTAGTGCATCACCAGCAGGTTGATACAGCTCTCTTTCACCGCCAGTATTACGCGTTTAGATATAATTTTAGGTATCACCAGCAGGTTGATACAACCCTCTCTTACTGGCAGTATTCCACGTTTAGATATAATGTTAGTGTATCACCAGCAAGTTTGTACAGGTCTCTCTTACTGCCAGTATTCCGCGTTTAGATATAACGTTAGTGTATCACCAGCAGGTTGGTACAGCACTCTTTTACTGCCAGTACTTCACGTTTAGATATAATGTTAGCAAATCACCAGCAGGTTGATACAGCTCTCCCATACTGCCAGTATTCCACGTTTAGATATAATGTAAGTGTATCACCAGTAGGTTGGTCCAGCTCTCATTTACTGCCAGCTTTTCGCGTTTAGATACAATGTTAGTGTATCACCAGCAGCTTGATACAGCTCTCTTTTACCGCCAGTATTACGCGTTTAGATATATTGTTAGTGTATCACCAGCAGGTTGATACAGCTCTCATTTACTGCCAGCTTTTCGCGTTTAGATATAATGTTAGTGTATCATCAGCAGGTTGATACAGCTCTTTCATACTGCCTGTACATCGCGATTAGATATTATATTAGTGAATCACCAGCAGGTTGATACAGCTCTCTCTTACTGCTAGTACATCGCGTTTAGATATAATCGTAGTGCATCACCACCAGGTTGATACAGCTCTCTTTCACCGCCAGTATTACGCGTTTAGATATAATTTTAGGTATCACCAGCAGGTTGATACAACCCTCTCTTACTGGCAGTATTCCACGTTTAGATATAATGTTAGTGTATCACCAGCAGGTTTATACAGGTCTCTCTTACTGCCAGTATTCCGCGTTAAGATATAACGTTAGTGTATCACCAGCAGGTTGATACAACCCTCTCTTACTGGCAGTATTCCACGTTTAGATATAATGTTAGTGTATCACCAGCAGGTTGATACAGCTCTCCCATACTGCCAGTATTCCACGTTTAGATATAACGTTAGTGTATCTCCAGCAGGTTGGTACAGCACTCTTTTACTGCCAGTACTTCACGTTTAGATATAATGTTAGTGTATCACCAGCAGGTTGATACAGCTCTCCCATACTGCCAGTATTCCACGTTTAGATATAATGTAAGTGTAACACCAGCAGGTTGGTACAACTCTCCCTTACTGCCAGTATTACGCGTTTAGATATAATGTTAGTGTATCGCCAGCAGGTTGGTACAGCTCTCATTTACTGCCAGCTTTTCGCGTTTAGATACAATGTTAGTGTATCACCAGCAGCTTGATACAGCTCTCTTTTACTGCCAGCTTTTCGCGTTTAGATATAATGTTAGTGTATCATCAGCAGGTTGATACAGCTCTTTCATACTGCCTGTACATCGCGATTAGATATAATTTTAGTGCATCACCAGTAGGTTGATGCAGCTCTCTTTCACCGCCAGTATTACGCGTTTAGATATAATTTTAGTGTATCACCAGCAGGTTGATACAACCCTCTCTTACTGCTAATATTCCGCGTTTACATATAATGTTAGTGTATCAACAGGTTGATACAGCTGTCTCTTTCTGCCAGTACATTGCGATTCGATATAAAGGTAATGCATCACCAGTAGGTTCATACAGCTCTCCTTCACCGCCAGTATTAGGCGTTTAGATATAATGTTAGTGTATCACCAGCAGGTTGATACAACTCTCTCTTACTGCCAGTATTACGCGTTTAGATATAATTTTAGTGGATCACCAGCAGTTGATACAGCTCTCTCTTACTGCCAGCTTTTCGCGTTTAGATACAATGGTAGTCTATTACCAGCAAGTTGATACAACTCTCTTTTACCGCCAGTACTTGGCGTTTAGATATAATGGTAGTGCATCACCAGCAGGTTGATACAGCTCTCCTTTACCGCCAGTAATACGCGTTTAGATAGAATTTTAATGTATCATCAGCAGGTTGACACAGCTCTCTCATACTGCCAGTACATCGCGTTTAGATATAATGGTAGTGCATCACCAGCAGGTTGATACAGCTCTCATTCACCGCCAGTATTACGCGTTTAGATATAATGTTAGTGTATCACCAGCAGGTTGATACAGCTCTCTCTTACTGCCAGTATTACACGTTTAGATATTATATTAGTGAATCACCAGCAGGTTGATACAGCTCTCTCTTACTGCCAGTATTACGCGTTTAGATATTATATTAGCGAATCACCAGCAGGTTGATACAGCTCTCTCTTACAGCCAGTACATCGCGTTTAGATATAATCGTAGTGCATCACCAGCAGGTTGATAAAGCTCTCTTTCACCGCCAGTATTACGCGTTTAGATATAATTTTAGGTATCACCAGCAGGTTGATACAACCCTCTCTTACTGGCAGTATTCCACGTTTAGATATAATGTTAGTGTATCACCAGCAGGTTTGTACAGGTCTCTCTTACTGCCAGTATTCCGCGTTTAGATATAACGTTAGTGTATCACCAGCAGGTTGATACAGCTCTCCCATACTGCCAGTATTCCACGTTTAGATATAATGTAAGTGTATCACCAGCAGGTTGGTACAACTCTCTCTTACTGCCAGTATTACGCGTTTAGATATAATGTTAGTGTATCACCAGCAGGTTGGTACAGCTCTCATTTACTGCCAGCTTTTCGCGTTTAGATACAATGTTAGTGTATCACCAGCAGCTTGATACAGCTCTCTTTTACCGCCAGTATTACGCGTTTAGATATATTGTTAGTGTATCACCAGCAGGTTGATACAGCTCTCATTTACTGCCAGCTTTTCGCGTTTAGATATAATGTTAGTGTATCATCAGCAGGTTGATACAGCTCTTCTTTACTACCAGTATTACGCGTTTAGATATGATGTTACTGTATCACCAGCAGGTTGATATAGCTTTCTCTTACCGCCAGTATTTCGCGTTTAGATATAATGTTAGTGCATCACCAGCAGGCTGATACAGCTATTTTTTACCGCCAGTATTAAGCTTTTAGATATAATGTAAGTGTGTCACCAGCAAGTTCGTACAGCTTTCTTCTACTGCCAGTTCTTCGCGTTTAGATGTAATGTTAGTGTATCACCAGCAAGTTGATATAGCTGTCTTCTACTGCCAGTACTTCGCGTTTAGATATAATGTTACTGTATCACCAGCTGGTTAATAGAGTTCTTCTTTATTACCAGTATTACGCGTTTAGATATAATGTTAGTGTATCTCCGCAAGTTGATATAGCTGTCTTCTACTGCCAGTTCTTCGCGTTTAGATATAATGTTAATGTATCACCAGCAGGTTGGTAATGTTCTCTCTTACTGCCAGTATTCCGCGTTTAGATATAATGTTAGTGTAGCACCATTAGTTTGATATAACTCACTTTACTGCTAGAATTACGCGTTTAGATGTACGAGTAATTGTCGTTTATCACAATTAGGTAGATACTATTTTTTTTTTATTTCTGGTTACTGTTAGCACTACTTGTTAAATGTAATAGAGGAAATACTATCAGGTTGATACAAAACTATCGAAATTGCGTTGTTATGAATGTCGTTATCGATGTAATCTCTAAAGATTTGGTTTATAAATTCTGCAATTATAGAAAGACGTTATATTATAAAATCACCTTCATTAAAGTTCTTTTAATATTTACGTTAACGTTGATCAGTAATCTCTTGCTAGATAGATTGAATAAACGATTGTCATATCTTATTAATAACCTAATGTACTTGAGTGGTCCATAAGGTTTCTGGTTATTTTTGGAGTGAAACAGTGCCGTAATGAGGACGATTGGCTGATGGATTGCCTCCGAATGAGTTCCGTTAATATTACCGCTGGACTTGTTGAAACTATTAGCTTTATGGTTATGAATCTTATTAGTGTGATATTAGTGCACAATAATAGAACATAGGTGCTCTTTTCTCTTTTCAATATCATTAGTGCACATTATTGTAACATTGGTGTATTTTAGTGAAATTCTAGAGCACATTAATGATTATTAGATTAGTAAAATGTAACAGAAGTGCATATTAATGAAATTTCATTGCACATTAATGGAACATTCTTACTCTTTAAGCAATCATTAGTGCACATTATTGTGACATTAGTGCATCTTGGTAGAGTACTGTTGCACATTAATGGAACTTTAGTGCTTTTTAATGATTATTAGAGTAATTAAAAGACACATTAGTGCATATTATTGAAATTTCTGTGCACATTGTTGGAACATTCTTGCTCTTTAAGTGATCATTAGTGCATATTAGTAGAGTATTAGTGCACATGTGTGTTACTTTAGTACACTTTCATGAGGATTAGAGTAGGTAATGTGAATATTAGTCCAAACTAGATAATTTTTGGTGCACATCTGTGGAGCATTAATGCTCTAATATTTCACTATGAGATGTAATTACTAGATTCCTCTTAAATTCTTCCAACAACAAATTATACAGGTCACTTTCCGAGGCAATTCATCAGTAAGGGCCCTCAATCGTTCGCGTCATGGCACTCTTTAACTCCCTAGCTAACCAGCTACTTTAACCACAACCCAGTTAGATCGGTTTCTTCCAAGATTTACTTTATCTAGAGTATTATTTTGTTGGAAGATTGGGGAATCACCTTGAGGTTGATAGAACACTTTTCTTTTACTCAATTTGACAATCAGGTTAATACTACATATTTTGGTTACGCATTCAGAATATCATGGTTCTATATTATGGATACAAGGATCTCCGATTGCTCAATATGTTGCCATTAGTTGTTACGATTATGCTATTACAGATTTAGTTACTAATACAAATCACCGGAAGATTGAAAACCTTTTTTCGTTGCTAAATAACAAGCGAATGTTAATTATGAGAAAAATTTCATTTAAGATTGGTACAGCATTTTTCGGATTATGACAAAAAACCGGTTATTTAAGAACCTTCAGTTATGAACATGAGTCAGATACATGATTTTTTCTATAGCAAAGGCGGTTGGGCGTTTAATTGGCAAGGTTAATGTATCACAGGAAGGTTGATATATTTTTAAGTTACTACCAAGTACGCTTAGTAATTAGGTTTAGAGTATCACCATCAGATTGATACAGTTATTTCTGATACTGGCTGTTTCGCATTTAGTTTGTAACCTTAGGTTTTCACCATCAGTTTGATACAACAATTCAACGTTAATAACTAAGACGCGTTTAGTAATTAAGTTTAGGTTATCACCATCAGATTGATACCACACTTTTTCTTTAATAAATATGATGCGGTTATTAATCAACTTTAGGGTATCACCTTCAGGTAGATACCTCTATTTTTGATACTGGATGTAACGCATTCAGTTTGTAAGTTTAGTGTATCACCATACAGTTATATCTAATACTGGCTGTTTCGCATTTAGTTTGTAAGCTTAGGTTATCACCATCAGGTTGATACCACACTTTTTCTTTAATAAATATGATGCGGTTATTAATCAACTTTAGGGTATCACCATCAGGTAGATACCTCTATTTTTGATACTGGATGTAACGCATTCAGTTTGTAAGTTTAGTGTATCACCATACAGTTATTTCTAATAATGGCTGTTTCGCATTTAGTTTGTAAACTTAGGTTTTCACCATCAGGTTGATACAACATTTCTACATTAATAAGTAATACGCGTGTAGTAATTAAGTTTAGGGTATCACCAACAGGTTGATACAGTTATTTCTGATACTGGCTGTTTCGCATTTAGTTTGTAAGCTTAGGTTTTCACCATCAGTTTGATACAACATTTTTACGTTAATAAGTAAGACGCGTTTAGTAACTAAGTTTAGGGTATCACCATCAGGTTGATACAGTTATTTCTGATACTGGCTGTTTCGCATTTAGTTGTTAGCTTAGGTTACCACCATCAGGTTGATACAACCTTAATTCGTTAATAAGCATTAGCGTGTAGTAATTAAGTTTAGTCTATCACCATCAGGTTGATACAACATTTTTACGTTAATAAGTAAGACGCGTTTAGTAATTAAGTTTAGGGTATCACCATCAGGTTGATACAGTTATTTCTGATACTAACTGTTTCGCATTTGTTTGGAAGTTTAGGTT
Organism: Rhodnius prolixus; assembly: GCF_049639745.1. NCBI lineage: Eukaryota > Metazoa > Arthropoda > Insecta > Hemiptera > Reduviidae > Rhodnius > Rhodnius prolixus. The sequence continues at coordinate 1,216,153 of NW_027411583.1, read as the reverse complement.
TTCACCATCAGTTTGATACAACATTTTTACGTTAATAAATATGACGCGGTAATTTATTAAGTTTAGGATATCACCATCAGGTTGATACAGTTATTTCTTATACTGGCTGTTTCGCATATAATTTGTAAGCTTAGTTTGTCACCATCAGATTGATACCACTTTTTTTCTTTAATAAATTTGGCACGGTTCGATGCATTTCGTAATTAAGATTAGTAATTTACCCTCAGGTAGATTCCACATTTTACCGTTATTAAATAGGACGCGTAGGTGTAGCTATTTAGTTTAGGGTATCACTGTCAGCTTAATACAACATTGTACTATTCTTAAATTTGATACGTTTAGTTATTAACATTAGGTATCACCAACAAGTTGATATATTATTCTTTTGCTGGCTATCGTGCATTTAGTAATTAAGATTACCGTATAACCGTCAGGGAGATAACACTCTTTACCGTTATTAAATAGGTCGCGTATAGCTATTCATTTGGTGTATCACCTTCAGTTCAATACAACACTAACAATCTTAAATACGAGTATGATACGTTTAGTTATTAAGTTTCGGTATCACCATCAAATTGATATATTATTATTTTTTTTTTTTTTTGATATATTATTATTTTGCATTTTATTAAGTTTACCGTATAAGTGTGATAGATACATGGCTTTACCGTTATTAAATAGGACGAGTTTAGTTATTAAGATTAGGTATCGTCGTGAGGTTGATACATTTTTTTGCTGCTGGTTATTATGCATTTAGTTAATAATATTAGGGTATATCCGTCAGGTAGATACAACACTTTTTCCTTAATAAATATTAAGCGTTTATTTGTTGAGAATAGGTATCGCCATTACCATTTTCTGTCAGTGGTAACCCCGTTTAGTTATTACGTATGATTAGGGCATCAGTATACTCGTACCTCTATTTCTGATACTGGATGTAACGCATTTAGTTTATAATTTTAGGATATCACCATCAGGTTGATACAACATTTTTACGTTATTAAGTAAGACGCGTTTAGTAAGTAAGTTTAGGGTATTACCATCAGGTTGATACAGTTATTTCTGATACTGGCTGTTTCGCATTCAGTTTGTAAGTTTAGTGTATCACCATACAGTTATTTCTAATAATGGCTGCTTCGCATTTAGTTTGTAAACTTAGGTTTTCACCATCAGGTTGATACAACATTTTTACATTAATAAGTAATACGCGTGTAGTAATTAAGTTTAGGGTATCACCAACAGGTTGATACAGTTATTTCTGATACTGGCTGTTTCGCATTTAGTTTGTAAGCTTATGTTTTCACCATCAGTTTGATACAACATTTTTACGTTAATAAGTAAGACGCGTTTAGGATTTAAGCTTAGGTTATCACCATGAGATTGATACCACATTTTTTTTTATAAAATATGGAACGGTTAATAATCAACATTAGGGTATCACCTTCAGGTAGATACCTCTATTTCTGATACTGGATGTAATGCATTTAGTTTATAATTTTAGGATATCACCATCAGGTTGATACATTTTTACGTTATTAAGTAAGACGCGTTTAGTAAGTAAGTTTAGAGTATCAACATCAGGTTGATACAGTTATTTCTGATACTGGCTGTTTCGCATTTAGTTTGCAACCTTAGGTTATCACCATCCGATTGATACAACATTTTTACGTTAATAAGTAAGACGCGTTTAGTAACTAAGTGTAGGGTATCACCATCAGGTTGATACAGTTATTTCTGATACTGGCTGTTTCGCATTTAGTTTGTTAGCTTAGGTTACCACCATCAGGTTGATACAACTTTAATTCGTTAATAAGCATTAGCGTGTAGTAATTAAGTTTAGTCTATCACCATCAGGTTGATACAACATTTTTACGTTAATAAATAATACGCGTTTAGTAATTAAGTTTAGGGTATCACCATCAGGTTGATACAGTTATTTCTGATACTAACTGTATCGCATTTGTTTGGAACTTTAGGTTTTCACCATCAGTTTGATACAACATTTTTACGTTAATAAATATGACGCGGTAATTTATTAAGTTTAGGGTATCACCATCAGGTTGATACAGTTATTTCTTATACTCGCTGTTTCGCATTTAGTTTGTTAGCTTAGGTTATCACCATCAGATTGATACCACCTTTTTGCTTTAATAAATTTGTCTCGGTTCGATGCATTTCGTAATTTAAATTAGTAATTTACCCTCAGGTAGATTCCACATTTTGCCGTTATTAAATAGGACGCCTAGGTATAGCTATTTAGTTTAGGGTATCACTGTCAGCTTAATGCAACACTGTACTATTCTAAAATTTGATATGTTTAGTTATTAAGATTAGGTATCACCATCAAGGTGATATATAATTCTTTTGCTGGTTATCATGCATTTAGTAATTAAGATTACCGTATAACCGTCAGGGAGATACAACACTAACAATCTTAAATACGAGTATGATATGTTTAGTTATTAAGTTTCGGTATCACCATCAAATTGATATATTATTATTATTATTTTTTTTTTTTATATATATATTATTATTTTGCATTTTATTAAGTTTACCGTATAGGTGTGGTAGATACATGGCTTTACCGTTATTAAATAGGACGAGTTTAGTTATTAAGATTAGGTATTGTCGTGAGGTTGATACATTTTTTTGCTGCTGGCTATCATGCATTTAGTTAATAATATTAGGGTATATCCGTCAGGTAGATACAACACTTTTTCCTTAGTAAATATTAAGCGTTTATTTGTTGAGAATAGGTATCGCAATTACGATTTTCTGTCAGTGGTTACCCCGTTTAGTTTGTACGTATGATTAGGGCATCCGTATACTCGTACATCTATTTCTGTTACTGGCTGTCACGCATTTCGTTTGGAAGTTTAGGTTAGCACCATCAGTTTGATACAACATTTTTACGTTAATAAGTAAGACGCGTTTAGTAATTAAGTTTAGGGTATCACCATCAGGTTGATACAGTTATTTCTGATACTGGCTGTTTCGCATTTAGTTTGTAAGCTTAGGTTATCACCATCCGATTGATAAAACATTTTTTGGTAATAAATTTGACGCAGTTAGAAATCAACTTTAGGGTATTACCTTCAGGTTGATACAGTTATTTCTGATACTGGCAGTTTCGCATTTAGTTTGTAAGTTTTGTGTATCACCATCAGGTTGATTTAGAGTATCACCATCAGATTGTTACAACTTTTTTTTCGTTAATAAATATCAAGCGTTTAGTAATTAAGTTTAGGGTATCACCATCAAGTTGATACATTTATTTCTGATAATGACTGTTTCGCATTTCGTTTGTAAGTTTAGGTTATTACCTTCAGTTTGATACATCATTTTTTTGATAATAAATTTGACGCAGTTAGAAATCTACTTTTGGGTATCACCTTCAGGTTAATACAGTTATTTCTGATACTGGCTGTTTCGCATTTGTTTGTAAGTTTAGTGTGTCATTATCAGGTTGATACAACATTTTTACGTTATTAAGTAAGACGCGATTAGTAATTAAGATTATCGTATCACCATCAGGTTGATACAGTTATTTCTGATACTGGCGGTTTCGCATTTAGTTTGTAAGCTTTGGTTATCACCATCAGGTTGATACAACATTTTTTCGATAATGAATTAGACGCGGTTACTAAACAACTTTAGGGTATGACCTTCACCATTTATAGAGGATGATAGCTCTATTTCTGATACTGGATGTAACGCATTTTGTTCGTTAGCTTACGGCATTTCCTTCACGTTGATAAATTTTATCGTTAATAAATATTAAGCGTTTACTAATTAAGTTTAGAGTATCAACATCAGTTTGATACAAATTTTTACGTTATTAAGTAAAACGCATATATTAATTAAATTTAGGGTATTACCATCTGGTTGATACAGTTATTTCTGATACTGGCTGTATCGCACTTAGTTTGTAAGTTTAGGTTTTCACCATCTGATTGATACAACTTTCATTTGTTAATAAGTAAGACGCGTTTCGTAATTAAGTTTAGGTTATTACCATCTGGTTGATAGAATATTTTTACGGTAAAGAATATTACGCGTTTATTTGTTGAGAATAGGTATCGCCATTACGTTTTTGTGTCAGTGGTTACCCTGTGTAGTTTGTACGTATGATTAGGGCATCAGTATTAGGTACAACATTTTTCTGTTAATGCTTGTTATATATTTAGTTTTTACTATTGGGAAATCACCTTTCAAATAAGGTCAACATTTTCTTGGTTCTGGCTATGATTAAGTTAGTTGGTTATTTAACTGTTAGGATGATACAAGCTTGTCTTTTTGCCAGTTGGGCGAGTTTAATTATTAGTTTAGGTTTTCATTATAATGGTTATAGAATATTTTTTTTACTTTTAGCTATACGCGTTTAATAGAATATGGTATCTTTATCTGGTTTAAGCATAGAGTAGGTATACACTATGAGTGTAGATTAAATCCGGATCATAATATTTTCTGCATTAATGATATTTTTCTTTTAAATAACCCCCTAAAATTATGGTGGTTGACATTCCGATTCTGAAGGACAATCTAATACTGGCTTCAATAATAAAACAAGTTTCGTTAAAGTTCTTTGAATAATTACGTTGAAGGTTGATAGATCCAATAAACAGATATTATACCTCATTAGCAACCTAATGTACTTGTATAAAATAATAAAGTGCCTGGTTAGTTTTGGAGTGAAACAGTGCCATGTTGTGGACGATTGGCTCATGGATTGCCTCTGAATGAGTTCTGTTAATATTGCTGCTGGACTTAGGTGAAATGATTAGCTTTATTGTTATGAATGAAAAAAGCATCTAATTATTTAGAATTTTGTTAGTTATTTTTTTTAAATTTTGGAACATCGTGATGTTTTGTAAAGTGATTAAATTTTCTTTTATCTTACAGTGGAACATTATTGCAAACTAGTGTAACTTTAGTGCACATTAGAATTATCTAGCACTAATATGTGGAATATTAGTGCACATTAATGGAACATAGGTGCTCTTTTCGAAATCTTGAGTGCAAATTATTGGCACATTATTGCATCTTAGTAAAATTCTAGTGCACATTGGTGGAACTATAGTGCACATTAATGATTTTAGAGTGGTAAAATGGAACAGAAGTGCATATTAGGAAATTTCATTGCACTAATGGAATATTTCTGCTTTTGAAGAGATCATTAGTGCACATTATTGTAACATTAGTGCATCTTAGTAGAGTACTGGTGCACATTAGTGGAACTTTAGTGCACATAAATGATTATTAGGGTAGTTTAATTGAACATTAGTGCATTATTAGTGGAATTTCAGTGCACATTTATGATACATACCTACTCTTTAAGAGATCGTTAGTACACATTATTGTAACATTAGTGCATATTATTAGAATGCTAGTGCACATTAGTGTAAATGTAGTGCACATTGATGAAGATTAGAATACTTAATTGGAACATTAGTGCGAACTAGTTAATGTTTAGTGCACATGAGTAGAGCATTAATGCTCTAATATTTCACTATAAGATGTAATTCCTAGATTTGTCCTAACGTCTTTCAGCACCAGATTTAACAGGTCACTTTCCGAGGTAATTCATGAGTAAGGGCCCTCAATCGTTCGCGTCATGGCCCTGTTTAACTCCCTAACTAAAAAGCTCCTTTAGGTGCCACTCCATTTGTTCGGTCTTCATCTAGGAAAAATTACTTTGTTAGTTGTTTAGCGTGAGGTTCCTCGAATAGTTTTCCGTTAATATTTAACCTTAGGTTATCACCATTACGTAATACACTTGGTTCACATTTTCTCTGCTATTTTCTATTTCTCGTTTGGTTTATTGTCTATTGCTTGAACGAGCCCCAGTTCCCCCTAAATCACCTTTTCCCCAGCGCGCTTCTTCACAAATAGCGTATCCTGTATTCTGCCATTCCTGCTATTTGTCCATTACCCTACCCAAACTCCGTATAATCGTACTCCTCAACGGGTCCCAAGCTGGTTTTCTCTCCCCCCCTCTATACATCGCAGGTAATGCATCTCCATTGTTAATGAGATTTGCTACTACGCCTGTTTAATAGAGGATGAAAACCAGTTGGAATACGATATTAAAGGCAGGATGGCATTTTTGGGGGGCAAAAATCTGAGCTCTACCTCCACGAGGTGCCCCCCGGACAACTGCTTTTTAGAGCAGGCTAACAGAGCCAGTACCACTTCCTTTAAGTATTCTGAGTGGACATTTCTTGAGAATGAAGACTCAGGTTAGCAGTAGTCCAATAGATTAGAGAGTATTCTGGCAGCTGCGTAAGTCTGAGTGCCCACACCATTTCTGAGACTATGGTTCCGCAAGAAACCTTCAGCCGCATTGAAGTAGCTAAATGTACTTCCCAGTAGTTAGGTATCCCAGTTAACATTTCTTGTCATCTTCTTAAGGTCGCCCTCAAACCCAAATCATTATTAGGATTGTAACGAAGTCTTTTCGCTTATTAAAATAGTTGAAGTTAACTATTTCTGCAGCAGTTCGAGTTGGTTCCATCTACAGGTAGCTATCAGATCTTATCAGAAAATTCGCCAAAAATCTCCAACTGGATTATTAATTATTTTTTCTACGGTACCTGACTGAATTGATAAATAATATTATTGTAAGTAAGAGATTTGATACAACACTTTACTTCTGCCGGTGTTACGCGATTAAACACAGTATTAGTGTATCACAAGCAGGTTCAAACAACTCTCTTTTTGTGGCACCAATACATGTTTACATATATAATGTTGGTGTATCACCAGCAGATTGATACAACTCTCTTTTTCTGCCTGCGATCTGTGTTTAGATATAATGTTAGTGTAACACCAGCAGGTTAATACGACACTTTACGTCTACCAGTGTTTACGATTAGATATAGTATTAGAGATCAGCATCTAGCAGATACAAAACATTGTGTTACGCGTATGGACAAAATATATATCACCATCAGTTAGATACAACACTTTACTTCTGCCAGTATTACGCGTTTAGATATAGTGTTAGTGTATCACCAGCAAGTTGATACAACTCTCTTTTACAGCCAGTATTACGTGTTTAGATATAATGTTATTGTATCACCAGCAGGTTCATAAAACTCTCTTTTACTGCCAGTAATTCGCGTTTAGATATAATGTTAGTGTTTCACCAGCAAGTTGATACAACTCTCTTTTACAGCCAGTATTACGTGTTTAGATATAATGTTATTGTATCACCAGCAGGTTCATAAAACTCTCTTTTACTGCCAGTAATTCGCGTTTAGATATAATGTTAGTGTATAACCAGCAGGTTGATAGAAATCTTTGCTTCTGCCAGTAATTCGCCTTTAGATATAATGTTAGAGTATCGCCAGCAGGTATTTACAAAGCATTGCTTCTGCCAGTAATTCGCGTTTAGGTATAATGTTAGTGTATCACCAGCAAGTTGATACAACTCTCTTTTACAGCCAGTATTACGTGTTTAGATATAATGTTATTGTATCACCAGCAGGTTCATAAAACTCTCTTTTACTGCCAGTAATTCGCGTTTAGATATAATGTTAGTGTTTCACCAGCAGGTTGATACAGCTCTCTCTTACTGCTAGTATTACGCGTTTAGATATAATGTTATTGTATCACCAGCAGGTTCATAAAACTCTCTTTTACTGCCAGTAATTCGCGTTTAGATATAATGTTAGTGTATAACCAGCAGGTTGATAGAAATCTTTGCTTCTGCCAGTAATTCGCCTTTAGATATAATGTTAGAGTATCGCCAGCAGGTATTTACAAAGCATTGCTTCTGCCAGTAATTCGCGTTTAGATATAATGTTAGTGTTTCACCAGCAAGTTGATACAACTCTCTTTTACAGCCAGTATTACGTGTTTAGATATAATGTTATTGTATCACCAGCAGGTTCATAAAACTCTCTTTTACTGCCAGTAATTCGCGTTTAGATATAATGTTAGTGTTTCACCAGCAAGTTGATACAACTCTCTTTTACAGCCAGTATTACGTGTTTAGATATAATGTTATTGTATCACCAGCAGGTTCATAAAACTCTCTTTTACTGCCAGTAATTCGCGTTTAGATATAATGTTAGTGTTTCACCAGCAAGTTGATACAACTCTCTTTTACAGCCAGTATTACGTGTTTAGATATAATGTTATTGTATCACCAGCAGGTTCATAAAACTCTCTTTTACTGCCAGCAATTCGCGTTTAGATATAATGTTAGTGTTTCACCAGCAAGTTGATACAACTCTCTTTTACAGCCAGTATTACGTGTTTAGATATAATGTTATTTTATCACCAGCAGGTTCATAAAACTCTCTTTTACTGCCAGTAATTCGCGTTTAGATATAATGTTAGTGTTTCACCAGCAGGTTGATACAGCTTTCTCTTACTGCTAGTATTACGCGTTTAGATATAATGTTATTGTATCACCAGCAGGTTCATAAAACTCTCTTTTACTGCCAGTAATTCGCGTTTAGATATAATGTTAGTGTATAACCAGCAGGTTGATAGAAATCTTTGCTTCTGCCAGTAATTCGCCTTTAGATATAATGTTAGAGTATCGCCAGCAGGTATTTACAAAGCATTGCTTCTGCCAGTAATTCGCGTTTAGGTATAATGTTAGTGTATCACCAGCAAGTTGATACAACTCTCTTTTACAGCCAGTATTACGTGTTTAGATATAATGTTATTGTATCACCAGCAGGTTCATAAAACTCTCTTTTACTGCCAGTAATTCGCGTTTAGATATAATGTTAGTGTTTCACCAGCAAGTTGATACAACTCTCTTTTACAGCCAGTATTACGTGTTTAGATATAATGTTATTGTATCACCAGCAGGTTCATAAAACTCTCTTTTACTGCCAGTAATTCGCGTTTAGATATAATGTTAGTGTTTCACCAGCAAGTTGATACAACTCTCTTTTACAGCCAGTATTACGTGTTTAGATATAATGTTATTGTATCACCAGCAGGTTCATAAAACTCTCTTTTACTGCCAGTAATTCGCGTTTAGATATAATGTTAGTGTTTCACCAGCAAGTTGATACAACTCTCTTTTACAGCCAGTATTACGTGTTTAGATATAATGTTATTGTATCACCAGCAGGTTCATAAAACTCTCTTTTACTGCCAGTAATTCGCGTTTAGATATAATGTTAGTGTTTCACCTGCAAGTTGATACAACTCTCTTTTACAGCCAGTATTACGTGTTTAGATATAATGTTATTGTATCACCAGCAGGTTCATAAAACTCTCTTTTACTGCCAGTAATTCGCGTTTAGATATAATGTTAGTGTTTCACCAGCAAGTTGATACAACTCTCTTTTACAGCCAGTATTACGTGTTTAGATATAATGTTATTGTATCACCAGCAGGTTCATAAAACTCTCTTTTACTGCCAGTAATTCGCGTTTAGATATAATGTTAGTGTATAACCAGCAGGTTGATAGAAATCTTTGCTTCTGCCAGTAATTCGCCTTTAGATATAATGTTAGAGTATCGCCAGCAGGTATTTACAAAGCATTGCTTCTGCCAGTAATTCGCGTTTAGGTATAATGTTAGTGTATCACCAGCAAGTTGATACAACTCTCTTTTACAGCCAGTATTACGTGTTTAGATATAATGTTATTGTATCACCAGCAGGTTCATAAAACTCTCTTTTACTGCCAGTAATTCGCGTTTAGATATAATGTTAGTGTTTCACCAGCAAGTTGATACAACTCTCTTTTACAGCCAGTATTACGTGTTTAGATATAATGTTATTGTATCACCAGCAGGTTCATAAAACTCTCTTTTACTGCCAGTAATTCGCGTTTAGATATAATGTTAGTGTTTCACCAGCAAGTTGATACAACTCTCTTTTACAGCCAGTATTACGTGTTTAGATATAATGTTATTGTATCACCAGCAGGTTCATAAAACTCTCTTTTACTGCCAGTTATTCGCGTTTAGATATAATGTTAGTGTTTCACCAGCAAGTTGATACAACTCTCTTTTACAGCCAGTATTACGTGTTTAGATATAATGTTATTGTATCACCAGCAGGTTCATAAAACTCTCTTTTACTGCCAGTAATTCGCGTTTAGATATAATGTTAGTTTATAACCAGCAGGTTGATAGAAATCTTTGCTTCTGCCAGTAATTCGCCTTTAGATATAATGTTAGAGTATCGCCAGCAGGTATTTACAAAGCATTGCTTCTGCCAGTAATTCGCGTTTAGGTATAATATTTAGCAGGTGGACATAGCTCTCTTACTGCCAGTATTTCTTTTGTACTGCCAAAATTACGCGTTTATATATAATGTTTCTGTATCATCAGCAGGTTGGTACAGCTCTCTTTTACTGCCAGTATTCCGCGTTTAGATATAATCTTAGTACATCACCAGCAGGTTGATACAGCTCTCTTTTACTGCCAGCATTTCGTGTTTTGATATAATGTTAGTGTATCACCAGCAAGATTCCGGCACACCGAGGTTTGAGTCCAGTTGGTTAACCTTAGATTAGCTATTCTTAAAAGCTCAGAGGGACAGTTAGAAGCATATTACTGCATTTTGTGAGGCAATACTTTCCAACGTCCGTCAATACACCAAGAACACTCTGGTTGCCAATGATCTTGGATACTGCAAATAATAATAAAGGCTGCTGAAGGTTCAGTAAATAAAAATTATAAGAATAAATTGTCTTTGTAGTTAGATAACTCATTCGTCCATTATTTAATTTTGCTCATTTGTAGACACAATCCCTACACTTTTGTGGGGGTCGATTGTTTTTTTCGGCTCTATATTATTTTTGTATTCTATACTTGAGTTGTTCTTTTTAGTTGATTGTTGCAGAACCCTGCAAAATTGAAAAAAAAAAGCGAACGAAACTTGCTTTATTTACCTGATCTGTTTTAGTAAATCCTTAACAAAAACTTACAATTTCAAAAGTTAAGTATAAGGGTCGATTAAACACCAAAAGGTACAGAAATCAACCCATCATTTCATTCATACTTCTAGTATCATATTTTTTGGAATTTATTAGATGTCGCAGACCATTGTGCTGGCCTTTTATCACCCATAAATATTTTTCTGTTAGAATAATAAAAGATGTATCTCATCATCATAGTTAGTATTAAAAAGTCATTTCATTTTAACTCTATTCCAAATTATTCTTGTGATTTATCTTAATACTGAATAATCATCACATTCATTCACAGATTAAAAAGAAAAAGGGAAAGTAGGAGTTGATCTATTACTGCCGTGATTTGAATCACAGATTTAAAACGAAATTTCAATCTTGAATTCGTCTTACAGCTGAATACTAGAGCACAAATTACACACAGTAAAGTATAATATTTGTAATTATAATTCATTCATTTTCAAACTTCAATTTAATGTAGCCCTTTAATTGAGTACTTGTTCTAAAGAAGGTTTATAACCAACTAAAAATATGCATATCTATTTTATATTACATATATATATAACATTGTGGGGAGAACACCTAGATTAACAATGTAATTGAAGAAAACTATATTAGCATTTATTATTAAAAAACTATATTCATAATTAATTACATATTAATGCTTAACTACTGCATAAAGTAAAGTACCAATCAGTTTAATTGAACAATGAACTTACAGCGACGATTTTGACTTCCCTCAGCTGCGCTAAACTTGCACTTAAATCAGTTGTTAAAAATAAAATAAAATCGGAATGTTCGTTGGTATATGCATTTTTAATTTTTAACGTAAAACAATTATATTTATTATTATTTTTTTTTTTTTTAACCTTTGCATGAATAGATAATACCTTCTATTACTATCTAAATTAAAAGGGTGCTACTCATTATTAAACAAATATTTTATGCATGAAAATGGCCAGCATAAGGGTCTGCGACATCTAATACATTCTAAGAATATAATACTAGAAGTATGAATGAAATGTTAGTTACTAGCTGATAAAGGTATACCTTTTGGCGTTTAATCAACCCTTATTCTTTACTTTTGAAACTGTAAGTTTTTGTTAAGGAGATTTATGTATCTAATGATTTTTTAAATGTATAGGTATCGGGAATAATTAGTTGGAAGATCTTAGGATAAAAAAAAAAAAACTGACACAAGTTATGGGGGAATGGTAACAAGTTAGTGGGAAGAAGATGGAGAGTGGAGAAATATTGTGGAATTAAGTGATGAATAATTACAACCCATTAAGAGGAATAATAGAAAGAAAATAGCAATTTCCAGTACCTTCCAATAAGAGCAGTAAGATAAAATTTGATAACACTACTTCTTCTTAAGGGATGTAAGCGAAAACAAGCTGTGATCACAATAACTTCTACAGAGTGGAAAGAAAAATGATTTGCAATTACAGTTCTTTTCCCTGAACGGGCAAAGAGAATTTAAACTACGAGTACGGCATGGTTGCAAATACTTCCCCTTAGTAGGAGTAAGAGCAGGATTACACTTAAATGTCACGCATTCTAAATTTTTCTTCTTCCTTAATTTGATCAAAGACGGGCGAAGATTTACAGAGTTATTATTAATAATCGTTTAAAAGGGGGCTTTATTTACGTGGGGCAAACTCTTCTACGGAGTATATACCATCGAGACCCCAAAAAGCCGTATCTAAAATTTCAAATTGAAAGACAATTCATTCATAAAATCAATTCGTAGGTCGATAATTTTAAATAATTGCAGTACTTCTTCTCAGTAGGTGTAGGAACATGATGGCACTTTAGAGTAGCTTTAATCACTTCTTCGTACTAAATTTTAGCCAAATCGAATTTAGCGTTATTGGAAGATTAGTAATAAATAATAGTTTTAGAGAAGGCCTGACCTGCGTGGGGCAAGCTCCTCTAATAAAGATACACAACGTCGAGACCTATAAAAATTTTATCTTTCATAGAAAAAGAGAAAAAAATGGTCAAAGTTGGGTGTTTTTTAACGTGTCCTACCGAACAGTTTTAATGCAAATCTACATCCATGTTTGAACCAAATAATCTTTATTCAAGAAAAAAGGTTCACGAAACGATAATTTTTAATGATTGCAAAACTTCCCTTTAGTAGGTGTAAGAGCAGAACGTCGCTTTAAAGGTACGTAGGGGAGTCCTAACCCTATCATCCTACCAAATTTTATCAAAATCGGGCTAATATTTACAGAGTTATTAGTAATAATAATTTTGGAGTGGGCCTCACATACATGGGGCTAACTCCTCTCCCATTCGATGTACAACGTCGTGACTCCCAAAAGGCACATCTACATAAAATTCCGAACCGAATGACATCTCGTTTATGAAAATCGGTTCGCTCGTTTGTGCGCTACGTTGTTTACAAGAAAAAGGTAACAAGAAGGACAAGAAGAAATTTTTTGAAAATGCCGATTTTGCTCATTTTCAGCAACGTATTTCTTGAAATCTATTTAATCTATTGTTCATTCTTTTTGGTGCCTGATTTATAGTTTCAATAAGATGAAAAAATAAATGCCATTTCAGTCAAGTAAAATTTATTTTGCCGAGCTTTCGACCTAGTGACTAGGTCATCTTCAGGGCTGTGGAACAGATTTACAGTTTGTTAACAATGATTCTATTGAAATGAATATGTATAATAAAATCATTATGAATATGTTTTAATAAATGAATATGTTATAATAAAATGAATATGTTTTATTATACATATTCATTTCAATAGAATCATTGTTAACAAACTGTAAATCTGTTCCACAGCCCTGAAGATGACCTAGTCCCTAGGTCGAAAGCTCGGCAAAATAAATTTTACTCGACTGAAATGGCATTCATTTTTTCATCCTATTTAATCTATGTTGTTGCAAAAAAAAATACAGTTATAAAGGAGGGTATGCCGTATATTTTAAAGAAAATTTGGGAATTTTATCTTCATAGAAAAAGAGAAAAAAAATGTCAAAGTTGGGTGTTTTTCAACGTTACGCTTTTTCGTGCAGTTTTTGACATCAACCTTACCGGAAAGTTTTAATGTTAAACAAAAAATTTACTAATTTATATATTTTATTGAAAGGAAATTATACAGTTTTATCTTTTACTTTTTTAATAAAAAAGAAAGAAATAAAAATGGCAACCACTTCTACTGATTAATAAAATTAAAATATGGTACAAAATAAAGAAAGAAAACAAACAAATGGCATTATTATATACGACATAAATTTCTTAATGTATATAGACTCTTCACAATAACAGAAACACAAATGGCTCTAGTATATAAACTTTTTGAATAAAATTTGAATTCCGTACGATTAATATTATTAACTCATAATTTAAAAAAAGAAAATAATAAAATAATATTTACGTCAATGACTAGTCCAAGAAATAAGAAATAAATTCATTTTTCTGTTATAAATTTCTTATTTTCCTTTTATTAATATTTTTGTTTTAAAAATAATAACATATAAATTTAGCATGGCACAAAAAATTCTCTATTTTAATTTTAATTTTTTTTTTTTCACTAAGAGAGAGGAAGATGTCTATTTGACGTTATAATTCTAAAAAAATGGTCATTTTTTTTTTACCTAAAAAAAATATTACACAAAACAAAATAAGATCTGTAATAAATAACGAGAATCACAATACACTAAAATACACACATAGTTCACATATATTTGCATTTTTTTTTATTTTAATGTAAAACTTCTGGATTTAATGCAATGGATGGAATTTTTAATGAACAACAGCAAAATACAAATACAATCATCACAAGAATTCTGTGCAAGTTAGTAATTTGATATCATGTATTATATATATTTTTTTATAAGTATATTTTAACTATATAGAATTTATTATTATTATTATTATTATTATTTTTATAAATATAAATAGTAGAATTTTGTTTTTAAAGAGGGACATTTTTAGGAAAAGATTAATGTTTTTGAATTTTGATCTCTATGTGTGCCTCATTTTATAGGGGAGATTTCAAAAAATTGGAATAAAAAAATTTTCTACATAAAGTAGTAAAATGGAATGGAAGTAGAAGTAATTATATTTTACGTTTTTATTAATTAATTATTATTTTTAAAGAGTGCTTTTGGATTTGTTTTTCTTCTGAAAATTTACGATCCAGTATTGCACAATCTGTAACACCTTACGTCATTTGCAAGACGAAAGATATTCTGGGTAAATGATGGTAGGTCCTGCAAATAAAAGAAAATAATTATTCGAAATTAAATATTAAAACAAAATAATTATTAATTCACTGATGAGTAACCTGTGCTTCTTTTCTTTGCGGCCAAAGATTGAAACTTTAGGAATAACGGAAACAAAATGAAAAGAAAAAAAAAAAAAGTGAACAGGATTGACGCTAAGAGGAAGACGGTGGAGGAACAGGGGTGAGGAGGGTATGGGTGTTTTACTTCACAAAAAATTAAAGTAGAATTCTACCAATGGAGAGAGCAGACCCGGAGGTTCCTGACAGAGACACTCCAGAGATAGAGGCTCAAAGTTTTTTAAGAAGCGGCGAGCGATAGAAAATAAAAAATTGTAAAAACACTTTTTCGTACTAAGGAGAAAACGGATATTTCCGACGGATACTCAAAATCTCTCTTCTTTTTTTTTTTTAACTATGAGAGCAAGAGAAAATAATTATTGCGGCTAAAAATTGATATTAAAAAAACATGTAAATCTCAATGTTCATAAAATAAATACTTTAACTTGATACGAAAATTAAATAAAGTGATTTCACGCCTATAAACCTGGTGTCAAAGGCCTGACTAAGGGCTGTCCCTAGGGACATCCCTTGGAGCTTTTTTGGTGAAACTAAAATTATTTAGAGCGACATCCTGGTGGCCGTGTGCTGGCCATAACTCGGATCAGGCCGATTTAATCTTGTCTAATGGAAAGAGAGAATATGTTTGTGGGGCACGATAAACAATATATCCTCTGGGCGTCTCATAATTAATGGATCCAGTCACTGAGTAGATGAGAGGGAAGAAAACGGATCCTTACATCCGTCTGATTGCTTTGCAAGCACTAGTGTGCGATATGACAAGAAAGAAAAAAAAAATGGTTGTTGAGAAAACTGATCTTATAAATTATAGAGATTTTTCTCACAATAAACCTCTTTTGGTAATGTCTTTCTAATTTGATTTAAAGTATAAACACAGGCGCCACGATAGCTGAGTGGGTTAAGAGGCGAGACTGCAAAGCTAATATGCATTGTGGTACTGGGTTCGATTCCCGGTCTTAAGCCTTGTATTTTATTTAATGGCTAATAAAAGAAATTTACAGTAAAGTATGATTGCTAGTGGCCTCCGTCCACGACACCTAATTGGTATTTGGACGTTAAGCCCCGCCTGAAAAAAATAGGCGATAAAAAAAAAAAAGTATAAACACATAGAATAACCAAAAACGATTGCTTACAGTATCTGGTTTAATATTTTTCTTCAATATATCTCTTTGGTTGTCATCTAAACCAGAGGTTTGTGACAGAAACTGTGGTAAGAAGCTATTGAAGAAAGTGTCGAAATTTACGGCTGCCATATTATAGATTGCTGTAGCGATTTCATCGCTAAGTAAAGCATGACTTTTGTTTATCAATGTTGTTAATAAGACTGTCAGCAACAGTGCTAGAAATTGTACTCTGAACATCTCCTGCAATATTTCAATAAATTAATCAATAAAATATAGCAAACAAGTTAGGATAATTAACAATAATCCTTCCTAAATATATAGAGTTAGTTAGTTTTTTATTTATTGCTTTGAAGAACATTACGCCTTATAAGCAAGGAGTGTGTTATAAAAGAAAATGAAAATAAATACAATATTCCAATTACATCATAAAATGAAAAACTAAATAAATAATAAACTTCTAATTATATAAACCATAAAAAAAAGAGGAAACATACAGTTTTTGAAGAATACCAGCTATTTACCTTGTTGAAATAAAAGTTTCGAAAGAAAAAACCAAATAGGGACTTCCTTGCAGTAATAATACATTAACTTAAACAAGATTTTCTTTGATTTAAACATTTGATGGTGTATAAGAATACATTGTTCAATTGAGTTTCATTTTCAATATTTAATAAACTAACTAATTTATCGCAGATGATATTTCTGTAGTGGTCAGGGGTAGGCACGAGATAATCGTGGCTGAACTCATGCAGGAAGCTCTCAAGGTTATAGAAAATTGGTGTAGAAGGGTAGAGCTTTCAGTGAACCCTTCTAAAACTACTCTGGTTCCCTTTACAAGGAGAAGGGAAAGAGAGAGCTACAAAAACCTTCGATTTTTTGGTAAAACTCTGGATGTGTCGGGTGAGGTCAAGTATCTGGGCATTGTCCTGGACACTAGACTCACTTGGAAGGCGCAGATAGAGAGAGTTACACTAAGGGCTAAACAGGCCCTTTGTGGAATAACTAGAACCTGTGGGAAGACATGGGGTCTTAGCCCAAAGATGACCCACTGGCTCTATACACGTACAGTCATACCTATCATCACCTACGGTTCAGTGGTGTGGTGGAGGAAGACTGAACAACAGACGGCAATTAAGGCTCTAGCAAGGGTGCAGAGACTGGCCTGTCTGATGATCACGGGGGCCTTTAGTAGTACCCCTACAGCAGCGCTGGAGGTACTGCTGGGGCTGGCTCCGCTTCAATATGTTATTCAGGCGGAGGCAAGGGCCAGTGCGTACAGAATGGCGAGCAATGGTCAATGGAGGCGTATTAGCTCCTGCATCGGCCATATGAGTATTTCAGATAAGGTCGACCCTGGACCGGTTATTGACATGGCAGGGGACAGTATCTGTCCTAAATACAGTTTCGAGACTCCTTTTCAGGTTTGTATCAAACCGAGGACTGAATGGAAGGTGAACTGGACGGACCAGTACCGGAAGGGAGGCATTTGGTTTACCGATGGCTCCAAGATGGACTGTGGGACTGGGTCTGGAGTGTATGGGGTTAAACCCGAGGTACTCATAGAGAGATCTCTTGGGAGATACGCCACTGTCTTCCAGGCCGAGGTTTTTGCTATTAAAATATGTGCTGAGGAAAACCTGCGGATGGAACCTAGAAATAGGGAGATTCGTATCTTTTCGGACAGCCAGGCTGCACTGAAGGCTCTTGTATCCTTCAGAATGACCTCTTCCCTGGTTTGGGAATGCAGGAAGGCCCTAGATCTACTGGCGCGGCACAACAAAGTTCGGTTGGAATGGGTGCCGGGCCATGTGGGTATTAAAGGGAATGAAAAAGCTGATTATCTGGCCAGGAATGGAGCTAACACTCCTTTCATCGGTCCAGAGCCTGTCCTGGGGATCACCAGGGGTTCGGTTCGTGCGGCTCTCAGAGATTGGATCTGGAGGGAGCATGAAAAGAACTGGGTGATGTGTCCTGGGGTTAAACACAGCAAGACCTTGATGCCTTGGCTGTGTAAGCAAAGATCCAAAGAGACCCTGTGTTTGGGCAGAAATCAGATTACTCTGATTACAGGCCTATTCACGGGGCACGGTAGGTTTAAAAAGCATCTGTGCAGGGTGGGGCTTATCAGCTCGGAGCCGCTGTGCAGATTATGTCAGGAAGAGGAGGAAACGGCCTCTCACCTGTTGTTCGATTGCGTTGCAATCGAACGTTTGCGCTATGAAACCTTTGGAACGTTGAGGCCGAAGGAGATAGTAGCGCAAAAAGAACTAGTAGGGAAGGTCCTCAACCTCTTTAGGAGGGGAGGGTTCGCTTACTAGAACTAAGAAGGGGCTGGCACAATAAGTCTTTTGTGGCTGCAGTGCCATGGGGCATAGGTCCCGTCCCGTCTACCATCTTATCTTATCTTAACTAATTTATCACTATTGGCATTATCATTTAAGATGTACTGAATTAAATATTTATCTCTGTGCAATGAAAATTTTGAACATTGAAAAATAAAATGGTAAAGATTATCTTTTAAATTTAGAGAGCATAATGAACAAATATCCTCCGGATTAAATTGATGTTTCTCATTTTTAATTATAATTCTATACAGAATTTTCGACCCATTAAACGCATCTGGGCTACCAGCCTAATTTTTTCAATATTGCAGTTAAATAAAAGATAATTTTCTATCGAACTAAAAGAACAAAAACTTCTAAAATAGAGGCTAAAAGAAGATTTAAATAAAATCAATATCCTTGCTAAATAAATGATTATCATAAGCTTGAATTATATTATTTAAATAATACAAAAAGTGAGATACATTATTGTTAAACAGTAAATGATCGTAACCAATGAGGGAAAGTTGAGATTTAAAATGAGAGAACCAGTTAAAAGGAAGAACAATTTTTTTTTCAATTTCAATTAACCTCTGTAAAAATCCTAAATATATAAATATATTTATTGCAGTGCAACATAATATGATTTCTTCTATCATGGCACTATATTCTTTATCTCTTTGTAGTTTCGGATTTTTATCCACCACCAGAGATTGATTCATCAGTATGACATTGAGAATTTAATTCACTTAAAAAGCTACAGACAACAGTGTTGTGAGTTTAAACATAAATTGACGATATTTGAAAAGTTTAATTACAACTTACTTTATGGTAGAGCTTCCACTTATGATTTATTGATTCCAGTGCTTGTAGATTTTGTGAAAATATTGAAATATCAGTTTGTGTTAAAGACTGCCCAAAGGCAGTCAAGATAGCTGCCAACTGATCACCATGTTCTAAGACTGGCTGACAATCTTGTACAGCACCCTGGTAGAAATACTGCCACTTATGCATGACCAAACTATTATGGAAAACAAAGAAAATAAATTTGTAATGGCTTGAAAAATATATATGTATAATTTAAAAACAAAATAAATCGAATAAATTAAAGTACCTCGATAAGAGATGAAACAATGGTGGTTTAATAATGCCACTTGTAGATTCTGTGACCGACGGTAAAATGTTTTCTAAACAGAGTGCAATACAACTTGGCACAAAATGTTTAAAAGAGGCTGCAGGTTGTTCTATAACAAGTGTCAGCAACTGTAACAATTTGTCCACTCCACAACTTATCTCCGATATTTCACACCTAAAACATTTTTATCATACCTTAACAACAGTCTTATAATTGTATAATGATAAATCAATGAAAGTATGGATATATGCTAACTGTGTAAAGCAGCTAATGAATGTATGAACAGCTCGTTGGGTAAACTGTGCGCCCATCTGATGTTGAAGAGTTCTAAAAGCTTCAAGGAACAGTGTTAGCATTGCGTTACAATGTTCAGGCTTAGTTTTCAATATGCGGGGGAAATCGTTTAATACTTGTTGCAATACGGGCTGGAAAAATAATAGATTTCAATTAACAATCAAGTTGAAAAGAAAACAAAAAATGTCCATTCTTTAATTAATTTTAAAAACAAAACAATGATAACTGTTTTCACCTGCACAGCGGTAAAAAGTAATTTTTTAGCAGAAGAAGTATCAGGCTTGGCGTGCAATAGAACTGCAGTAATGTGAGACAGATCTTGTAATTGTGCTTGACCTCCAGTTGGTGTCATAGTCTCGATTAGTCCAGCCAACAGCTGCACTCTTGTAGAGTCTGATTCCCACTTCCAACTTAGTAAACATCTTACTAAGGCGCAATAAACTACACTCAATGTCTGCAAATAAACAAATATTAATTAATTTTTTTTTTAAATAATAAGAGCACAATATTAATTATTAATTAATCTAATTTATAAATAAGAACTTCTTCCAAATCTACCTAAAACTATTTCAGTTTATTGAGAGATTTAATTAGGTGCGCTCTAAATTTAAGGCTCTATGGAATCACTTTGCTTTAACTTTGAATTTCAAAAAAGTATTTCAAGTATCACCAAGTGATAGAGTCTTGATCGTTTACAAGATCCCTTGTGTCAGCGGAGAATGACGTATCACAGGAAGTGAAAAGGAGATTGATGTCAGCCAATAAATGCTATAATGGCCTAAGTAAGCATTTTAAAAGTAAATTATTGACGAGAGGCACTAAACTGAGGCTCTACAAGACTCTTGTTAGGCCCGTTTTGGTGTACGCCTCGGAAACATGGACCATCTGAAAGGCGGACGAAAACCGTCGGAAAGCTGCTTCGTAAGCTTTATGACCCAGTACGTGAAGGCACGACCTGGCGACGTAGGCACAAAAGGAAGCTGTATGCACTATTAGAAGAGCTCCCGATAGAGTTAATTGGATCAAGTTGAGCAGATTGAGATGGGCTGGCCATATAGCGTGAATGGTTGCTGAAGAAATTCCCTATAAACTTCTACGCGAGACACCAGACAGGAAACGAAGAATTGGAAGGCCCAGGTTACGATGGCAGTACGGTGTGGCTCAAGATGCTAAGAGCATCCTTCGAGTTCGTAACTGGATGGCGGTTGCTAAAGATAGGGACGACTGGCGGAAGTATATTGAGGAGGCCAAGACCCACATCACTGGGTTGTAGCGCCATGAAAGAAGAAGAAGAAGAGATAGAGTCTAAATATAAATAGAATATAAACGAATATTATTTGAATGAATGAGAAGTGAGAGAAAAAGTAGAAGCTTATCTTGGAATTGCTTCAGAAGAACAGAACATCTGGGAGCATAAGGAAGGGGTGACGTCAACTGCAAAAGAAAGTAGTTATCCTTAATAGAGACTTTCAGCTTACAGGGATGGGAGAGGAATATACTTTCATCTAATTTCAAATTGGGAGAGGTTAAACCTAACTGGTGGCTCTATTTTGCTTCCTAGAACTTCCCTTACTAACTATAATGAGTTGTATCATCACTTGGAGATGCTGTCGGATAAGTAAACCTATTTCGGTAGTAAGCTACTGTTTTAGTAAGAAGTAATCACTCCAAATAAAGCTTGGAAGCGAGGTAGAGAGCTGGCTGAAACTTCCTGTGCATTTATTTATTTAGTCAAGCAAACAGAGGTTACCAAACAGTTTTTCAAATAGAACAGCATCTTCAATTCTACTTTACTATTAAGTGACATAGACATTTGATTACATACGTAGAAATACATAATATGGTTTACGTTTTTTAAAGATAAGAACTATTAAAATACCTCTTTTGGCAAATGACTGATATTCGTTGTAAACAAAGTATACAGTTGGTCGAGAGATCTTTGCGGTGCTCGTTGTAAACAGATGGTATTCAGCACGTGTGCTGCAGAATGCTGAAGTTTAGGTGCAGTAGGTTCAGTCAGTAGAGGCATCACTGCTGTTAGACTTGTTTCAACAATACTCTCACACATGCAAGCATTTAGACCAGCGACTATCTGACTATGCCTAAAATAATTTAAATATTATACAATTATTGAAAGGAAGATATAAACAAAATGTATTAGATAGATTTTCTAATCAAAAGTTAATTGATTATTAAACTTAAACTTACAATTCTATTAAGTTTGGCGCAATCGGAAGAAATTGTTGTCTGTCGTGTAAACGTGCTTGAGTGGCCTGTGCGGCTAAATTGGCGAACAGAGACGCAAGATTGTGAGGTACTGCTGCGGCTAACATCTGGGAATATAATCGTGCTACAGCCTGAGTCAATGCTGCACAATCTTCTAACCAATCACCTCCTGAATCTGCAGTTGATTCGTTACCACCTCCACATAAGAGGGTACTATATTGAGACATCAGTGGTTGCCAACACTCCAGCTGAAAAAAATAAAAAATAACGATTAAAAATTGAAATAAGGATCTCAACTAAAGAGGCAGGGAATCACATACAATTCAAGTCCACTGGAAGTTTCAAATGTTTGTGTGGATTTCTTGACAACCTTCTCTTTTTTTCTCACAAATAGGATTTTTTCTACTAATTATCTATAATGATTTCGTAATAAAATAGATAAAAAAGCTGCATAGTGCTCCTTGTTTAGGAGGTAAGGCGATAAGGTTTGGTAGAACCTGTGCTCTTTAGGAGTATAGTAGGAACTTTTTCATTTTTTGAAGTGTTTTGACCTAGAGTGAACTTCGTCTTCGGTTCATGGATAACTCAAGTCTCTCTGGTCACTGTATTGCAGTTATTGTCTGACTTGAATTCCTCTCAGATTGTTTTTACTAGAATAGGCTGGAATTTAAGATTCTAATTAGTGAATGGTCTGCTTATTAAAGCTAAATCCCTGTTAAATTCGTTAAATTTTTCTAATTATAATTTTGTTTTTCCTTTTTTTCTTCTTAGAAACAGATTATGTGTTTAGTTCACTGCTAATTGGATTGAATCAAAGTGATATTATTATTAATTATAATTAGAATATTTTTTCTCTCAATTCATAGTTCTAAATCTTAAATTTTTATTTTACTGTATTTTGTTTTAAATTTTATTGTCTTTCGTTTTTTTGCTAAATGCCAGCTCTTGCAGACGGTATTAAGCCATGCAATTTCTATTACATAAAACTGTTAGTATTTTCGTAAAAATAAAGGATTCCTTATTTCACGACCTCACATAGTAAGAAATCAAACGCAAAATAATTTATCAAATTCTATGTTTGGAATAGATTTTGAAAAAACATTATTGAATTTAACAACTAGTTAATAATAATAATAATATTTATTCTTCATGTGATATATAAATTACAAATTACAAAATGAAAATATTGTACGGCTTGGAAAATCCGTCAGCCGGAGTAAAAGAAAAACAAATAAACCAAAAAATAATAATAGTAATAATAAACAAAAAATATAAGTGGCCTAGAAATAAAAATAAAACGAAATAACCAATATATAACAGAATTATAAATTAATAACTAAACTCCTGAACCAGCTGATAACGATAAGACCAGGCATGATGAGCATATTTAATAAGAGGTTGACAATTTCGCGTTCCATTTAGGAAAGAAATCAGTTGTTCTCTTGTAAGTACTGAACGTCCGAGATAGAGTCTCCGGATTTCAGAAAGAATTGAGCAGTCACCAAGAAAGTGAACCACGTCCTCAATGCACCTTGAATTACAAAGAGAACAAAGTTCAATTTCCCTAGTCAGCCATGGCGTATGATTCAGGTAGACAAGCTCACATCTTAACTTAAAGATCCAGCTGAGTTCAGTTAGAGTTAGACCCAAGGAATGATCCTCATTCAAGTGACAAAAGTTAAATGAGTGGTCAAGTTCTCTGTATAAAAGAAAGCGGGACGAGAGAGAGACGCGGTCCAGAAACCCTCGACGATGAGGTTTTAATGATTAAGTAATGAATCTGATTTTCTGTGAAGTATGTATGTAATGGTAAGCTAAGGTTCGCCGATTATTTAGATATGGCAACATCAGCTACGTCTCCATAGAACCCTAATTGTAGCAATGAGGTACAGTTAGTGTTTTTAAAGCTATCAAATCTCCAAAAAAAAAGTACCAAGATCCCAGTAGACGTGGCTAACCCAGAGAAAGTATACATACCACAAGAGTGCAAGTCTGAGTCGGCGCGAGTTCTGCTATTTTTGCAATTACTTCTATACATTGTCTTAAAAACTTCTGCCTTTCAGTCTCTTCCTGCAACATAGCAAAGCAGTTATTGGTTGTTTTTTCCCCACTAATCTGATTTTCTAGCATGTCTAAAATATTCCCCATGACTTACATCATTGTCAAGCATTTCGTTGTCTAAGTCTCGATGGCCTTGAAGTTTCTTTAATAGAGCATGCACCAATGTAACTAATACTTCTTCGTACCTATGAAAATGTCCAAAATTTTCATATCTTTTAGCAGGTAATACTGTTTAGCTATCTTACAGCTAAAAATTGAATATTTTATAAAAATTAACAAATATTTATTACTTACTTTGCAATATGTCCAGTATCTTTTAGTTGAAGATAATCAAGCAATGAGTTCCATATATCTAAAGTCATATAAAAACCTTCCAAAGTAGGCTGTTGGAATGTAAACTGGAATAAAGAGGAAAGAAACTCAAGCACTGGAAACCCTGGACTAGATTCAACTCTGTGCCAATGCACTGATACACACAGGCGTGTCATCTCAGTCAATTTGCTCAAATATCTAAAAACAGTAATGAATAACACAATTAAATAAGTAGACACAGCCATATTATATTATTTTATAAATAATTTTTTTTACGGTTTATCAAATTTTAACTATATACTAACTCTGGATTAATTGTTGAGCCCATATTATTATTCAAAGTAGAAAGTGCTGCTCTTAATAGTGAATTATTGTGGACACATAAATTAAGCAGCGGATTTTGGAATGTTGCTGGAACACAATTGTTATAGAGAAGCTCGTTTAATGCTGAGAGCCCATGTAATCCACTAGCATCCTGTGAAAATGACGAGTTTTTTTTAAGGATATATTTTTGTTTTGCCAAAGTTAAAAAAAAAAATCGTTTTGATCTTAAACTTAAGTTGCAACAGACTTTTTTCTGAGATAATTCTTAATTAATTATCAAATTCCACTTTCTCATTATCATTACCATAACCATTTTTAATTTTCATCACATTTTGAAAAGTAATTTTCTGATGGATGGTCAACAAGAATCTTGAACGTGCTTTTTTTTCTTTTCTTGAAGCGTGAATATGGTGTTCTATGTAAAAACCCATTTACTTTCTTTACATTAATTATTTGTAACTATCACAAGTGCGTAGCAAGTTACACATATAAGTTTTTTTTTTTGCCTTTTTGAGTGAATGATTAGGACTATTCTTGATTACATTCCTTCCCACAACAAATTAAGTTTGTTGAGGTCCTAGAACCAGACTATTTCTATATGAGGCGCTCAGCGCAATAGTGGCCCAACCCACAAAAATGTGAAAACTGAGATATCAACATGACTGCACTCACCACATGCTAATCTATGTGTGTAATATTGGCCCAACCATCCTTCTCAGTCTACTCAACAGATGACAAGGGAAGTGTGTAATTGCATTGAAAGGAATCATTGCCTCTTAGAGTGTAATGCTGGCCCAACCCACCTTCTCAGTCTGTGAAAACTGAGATATCAACATGATTGCACTCACCACATGCTAATCTATGTGTGTAATATTGGCCCAACCATCCTTCTCAGTCTACTCAACAGATGACAAGGGAAGTGTGTAATTGCATTGAAAGGAATCATTGCCTCTTAGAGTGTAATGCTGGCCCAACCCACCTTCTCAGTCTGTGAAAACTGAGATATCAACATGACTGCACTCACCACATGCTAATCTATGAGTGTAATATTGGCCCAACCATCCTACTCAGTCTACTCAACAGATGACAAGGGAAATGTGTAATTGCATTGAAAGGAATCATTGCCTCTTAGAGTGTAATACTGGCCCAACCCACCTTCTCAGTCTACTCAACAGAAGACAGAAGACATGGACAGTGTGTTATTGCACAGAAGAAAATCACAGCATCTGGAAGGCAACTAGAGCATTGCAAAATTCAAAAAGAACTTCATTTAAGAAAAGCTGAGTCCGCCTGCGCTGGAATGAAGGCCGAGGCTGAAGTAGGCAAACCAGAAAATGCTGTCACAGTTATAGCGTTTGATCTAATGAAAACTTTGTCTACACCAGTTCTTTCTGTGGGGTATGTGCTATTATAAAAGACAGTTCTGTACATATTGTCTAGGGATTCACAATCTCAATAACCAGGATGCTTGTATGTATGTCTGGGATGAAGGCTTCAAGAGGTCCTCAAGAAATAGGGTCTTGCATCTTGCACTATATAAAGGCATTATTTGTAAAGACAAGCAAACTTATGATGTACAGTGATCAATGTGGAGGTCAGAACAGAAACATTAATAACAATAAAAGAAAAGAAGTGCAGTAACAGAAGACCCTGGGAAGTTCTGATGAAGAAGAAGGAAGTGGATAAGATGTGAAAAGTATTCATAAAGAATATAACGTATTATCTTCTTAAAAAGTAAAGTAAAGTAATCGCCTACTTTTTCAGGCGGGGCTTAACGTCCAACTACCAATCAGGTGTCGTGGACGGAGGCGACTAGCAAACGTACTTTACTATTTTTCATTTAACCATTAAATAAAATCCAAGGCCTAAGTCCGGGAATCGAACCCAGTACCACAATGCATATTAGCTTTGCAGGTCTCGCCTCTTAACCCGCTCGGCTACTGTGGCGCCTGTATTATCTTCTTATATTACCTGATTTATAGCAATATGATATAAGCCTATCCTACATATTTTCCCAAATCAACTGAAATCGGATATTGCAATAGTGGCCCAACCTCCAACCTACATGTACTAGCAAGAAGAGTTTGTTTTAATGTACCAATTTAATGCATAAGTGAAAACTAGGTACTACACTGCAATATATGATAAAGTTTTGGAATTTACTTGAAAAAAATCACTGCCATAAATAAATACAGATTTTCATCAAACTTTCAAATCTACTTTACCCAATAAGTACTTCAGTAGGGTTGGGGCCACTATTGCGCTGAGCGCCTCATATTTCCTACAAACTTAAAAACCCAAGTCACACACTCAAGACATCACTCAAGGTAATAAGTTTTCTTTTGTTGTGCGGTTGTTCAATATTTATCACTCCTCCTTCACCATCTTAGGAACAGAATATATTCAAATGCTTTGATAAGGATCTGATTCTCAAATAAATTGAGAAGCTACTTTTGAATTCAGCATGAAAGTTGTATTTGAAGCCTTTACGAACTGAGCTGAAAAATACAGTTAGAACGCAGTAAGGAAGAAGAAGACCAAAAGAAATATCAGCACTATTCTTGATTACATTCCTCCCCATAACAAATTAAGTCTGTGGAGGTCCTAGTCCTATTTATATTACTGCATTTTTCATTCAAGAATAAACCCTCTGCTTTTAATAACCTTCTTTATAAAGCAAAGATTGAAAAAACAAAACAAAAAACAATAGAATGGTATGATCTGAAATAATGTTACATAGAAAAAGTTTTTAATAAAAGATTATACCGGTTGAGAAGCAAAATGAGTGATTAAAGACAGCAGTTGTAGAGAATTGACGTCTGATAGAGGAATCCATGAAAATAAATGAGAAAGAGCCTGAAGTGCAGCCAGTACGGAAGGGTTTTCCCCTCCATTCCCCTTATTCTTTGCCTCCTCTAGTATACCTATAATATTTTATATTCAATATCAGTAAGCTCTACGGGTTATAAAAGTAAGATTTAAATTTAAAAACACAAGTCTAGTGATTAACCAGTTCTTTTCATTTAAATTAATTATTACACAGTATTAAAATCTCTTTTGAACATTGTAAATTGTAGAAGAGGGTACAAACTACCCAATTCTAGACTTGTGTTTTATCAGTACTTTTTCATGCAATGAAAAGATTTACATTTCGAACAAATTTAATATCATGCTAAAAAAAAAGATGAATCCTACTATAATTACTGTTATTCAAACAACAAATTTAAGTAAAAAACACTTCTTAGTTTTTACCTGTAATAGTATTGAAGACTTGTGGAATGTGTGCTAAGAATAGTCTTTTGAGCTCTTCCTTACGGGAAGCACTGAGATCTTCTCTTGGGCAAATAAGCTCTTCTGAAGCAGTTTGAAGAAATGCTAATCCAAGAACACGACTTTCACTGCCATCCATTAACTGAGGGTGAAAATTCAAAACAGTCATGAATTTGTTTACTGAGAATGTTGCAACATATTCTCTAAGAGGCAATGGAAAACATTTATTGCAACAAAATAAAAACAAAGAATATACTATAAAAGCCCATTTTCAATTGCATTTTTTTTTTTCACTCTTTACAGTAGTAAAACATATTTTATTTTGACGTGGCCTCCCAAAAAAGAATTTAGATAATTAAAAATAGCATAAATGTGCTTCTCGGTCAGTTCGAGGTAAAAGGGAATAGGGTACATATGCTGCCTTAATCACAATTTAGAAAGGGACTTGCTATTCGACTGGGAGCCAAATTAAGAGCGATCCTGGGTGCTGGAAAGGCAAATACAAAAAAGATATACTCAGAAGCATGATGTGCTATCATTTTCCGAAAGATACACACACAGATGCATGAGTAGTTTTTTAGCAAGCATAATACAAATACGAACATTCGGATACCCAATATTGTTAAATTATACTTAATTATTAATATATTTATTTATATTATTATATACAGAAATTTGAAATGAATTAATTAAATGAGAATTAATTATAAATTTTTTTGTTGATTTTCTTAAAATTAAGTTCTTAAATTTAGATGACATATTTCTATGTAAGGATCATTGATTCTAAATCGCTGAGTAATAAGATTTCAATTCAAAAACCTCATCACATAAATTGTGATAAATTCTTCAATTTTATAATTAAAATTCGCATTGATATTATTTTTATGTTAGGAAATTTTAAAAATTTAGTTAACAGAAAATAAAAAAGAATAAGAGAAAACCTGCTAAAACAAAGTTCACTTTAAATTTCCCACTTCACGTTTTAAATTATATTGAAATAATATTTTTAAAAATAATAATCACAATAAATAACTTAATAATAATATATTAAGTATTATAAATTTTTAGCTTTAGCAAAAGAATAACTGTCAAAACTTTTAAAGAAACAACCAAATTAATTTTGAGAAGATTAATAAGAATAAAAGAATTAGAATAATTGCTTAAATGTTAAATTAAATTCCCTAAGAAATTTAAAACTTGTGAAAAGTTTAAAAGTACAAAAACACGTGAACAAATTTTCAAAAATGTTATGTTACAATTAATTTTGATTTCTGGAAGACATGCAAAGTAACGAGTAACTTCGTTTCGGAACGCCTAAATCACTAAAAAAAGTTTAGAATTTTAAAAAAAAGTGGCAAATTGACCAAAAATTAAATATTTTGACGAGATTTATTGAATGTAACTATCATTACTAAAGTTACGAAACATGTCTAAGTAATTCGTCCAATAAACGGCATTTAAGCACATATTTAATAATTAATTCTATTAATGTCAATCGTTAAAATTTTACAAAAATAAATAGAATTAAAATAACATCCATCGCGTTTTCACGATCATCGGCGCTCTATTCCGATTTTGCCATTAAATTATGCCAATCTCGAAAGCATCTCAAAAATGAGAAAATATAAGAATTTCACTTATTTGTTATTAATATTTAACAGAAATTCACTTTATAGAGAGATGTTTTGTTTTGGAGTGGTGAATTATCAGAAGCAATTCAATTGGATTTGTACGTTTTAAAGTATTTAAAAAATAAACTTACCGTTAAAATGTTGGTGAAAAAGTCTGGATAAAAATGTGGCCAATCTAATCTTGCAATATCAACTACAAGTTTTAATAACTTATTACGAATAAATACAGGGACTAACGCATGACGCTGTAATGTATATTGGTAAAGTAATGTTCTTAGCTGAGATCTTTCTTCCCACAGAAGTTGTAACCACTGTTTGGTAATAATTTTCTAAAAACAAAAGAGAATAAATAGTTATATAATCTGGAAAAAAAACACTTGAGATTGCCTAAATTATAAAAATTTCCGAATTATCTACCTCCAATGTGGCCAAGCAAAACATGCAAACGAAATGATTGGTGGTATTATTAAGATAATAAATGCAATGTTTCCAAGCATCTCTTTGACTGCCAAACTCTCCCAAAACTGTTTCAATTTCTTGTTTTCTTTCGTTTGAAGTTTTATAATCGAAGAATTCCTTTAATAATGCGTCCAAAATGGCGAGGGATTCAGTTCCGCTATCCTATAAAAACCGAAAATTCCAGAATTAAATTATAATAAATTCCTTAAATCGAATACGGTTCACCCAACAATTTCTTTTCCCTATTTCATGAACAAAAACCTACCATTTTATTTTTATTTCTTATAATGTTACACACCAACACTATTACTTGTTTATTGCATCAACTATAATCACTAAAATAAACTAAATACACTTAATATAATATAAAACGTTTAATATAAACCACACACAACTCCACCGCAAGCCATTTTGATGCTCAATGTTTACATACAATACACTAACCAGCTGAAAAATTGCACAGCGTTTCCAGCTGATCTTAATGAATGTACTAAAAAATGTAAATGGAAATTTTCTGAAAATGTTTCTAAATGTTACTAGAACATTATTATATGACGATTTTATTAACAAAAATATATTTTTTCGTCAAAAACTAATAGCATAATTTATTTAACAATTTCTTGAAACATTATAATGAAATATATAACGATTACAAAGAAATAATTTTCCAACAAATAGTTGAAAATAATGATTGTATTTTAAATTTATTTAATCAATTTTAATGGACTTTTTTATAGGAAAGATAATAGTTATTCTATCAGATAAATGATGATCTTTTTAAAATGTTAATATCAATACTGAGGACTCGATTTATGGTTATATGGTTGGAAGGCATTGTGCCCCGTGTTGATATGTTATGCCATTGCGTATAGTTTTCTTTTTATTTTTAGTAAATTTGTGAGTTTTTTGAGGTTCTTGATGTTTATCTAAAGGCACGGAATGGATGATTTGGGTATGTGAACAAAATATGAAATCTGCACTATTATTTGTGCAATTTTTATAATACTATATACAATTACTAATTTTCTATCTTCCGATCATTTATAAAGCAAAAGTGTAGTTATTGTGGCTTTTAAATTTAAAATATTTTCTGGTTAACCTACGATGTGAAGATGCTAATATGATATGTCTGATTTAGATTGTGTTTATTTTCTGTTATCTTTATACAGTTGTTTCTTTATATTTTAATACAAGATAGCAGAGCTTACGTTTGGATAACTTTTAACTTACATTAAAATATGTTAAGAATTATTTGCTCTTTTTTTGAGTAATAGCTACATAAGTTATTGCATGCAATTATTAGAGTGACATAGTGTAAAACACACTAGTTACAATCCCATTTTCTTTGCAAATCAAAAACTGTTCAAAGTAATTGAAATTATATTTTAGAATTGGCCTTGTTATTGAGCAGTGGGTAAAAATCATTCATTGATGATACTTTTTCTCCTTCATTTTAGCAAACTAAACGCTGACCTATATTCGGAATAGCCTATATACATTTTCTTTGAATAAGTTATTTCCCTTTTTCAAGAAAAGCATCAACATTTCTTCTGCTTTTATTATTATTTTTTATAAGTTGTGTATGATAAAATGTAGCTAATTTTTGCAATGAAAGGAGCATTTCTGAACATTTAATTAAAATTTTAGAAGTTGATTGGAAAAGTGACAATTAAGATTTTAAAATAATTTATTAATCTGGTGTAATTCCATAAATCTTTGGTATGGATGGAAGCTTCATCTTTTAACTCACTTTTACATTTATGACCTACCTTCAATGTTTCTATACAAACAAAAAAGTGAAAAATAGCTGGTCAAGATAAGTTTCTAACGTTTCATTTTGATTTTCGATACGTTTCTGACAAAATTTTACTATTTTTCTTGTAATTTTATCGTCAGATCCCGGTCCTTTCTTTTTTGCTACAGAATCATGCTTGAATATTCCATTGAAGTTTGCTTCACATTTATTCTTTACAAGTTATCAAAGATATCTAGTTTTATTATTTATAATACAATTTTCTCATAAGAGATTTATTCATATCCAGTGGTTTGAAGAGGTATTGGACAACTTAGAACGGTTGTCTTTTTCTTTTAGTTTTATAAAAAAAAATATATATAAAAAAACAAAAGTAAAAAGTGCAAGTTCCTTAGACTGGCAGTCAATTATAGTTGCGGTTGTTAACTTCAGAAAATTATTTTATACAGTGAAAATGAAGTTAATTTCAATTGCGACATGAAAGAAAGTTATAATATTGAGAAATGTCCTTACTGAAACATAACAAAGTAATAATTCTTTCTTATCTATCTTTAAAGTTCATCTTTTTAACTATTACATTCTTTTTGTAAGTAGAATTAATATGTCATCAATTATTTCTTGATGGTTCTTAATAGCAATAATAAAATTGATTCTACGTTCACGTTGAGTCAAGCCAAAGATTTCATAAAATTAATTTTATTTTTTATTGATTTCAAGTATCATTATTACTGAGTTTCAAAACCAAATAATGATTAATAGGAATGTGTTTGTTCAAGACCTAGATAGTTAATGTTGTGAACAAATTAAAGTAATAATTTGAAGAAAATACCAAAAAAAAATTTCTTAATTTTTTCTGTTAAACCCTGAATGACTAATTATAGAGTTGCTAACTAAATATTAATAATCCAGATCTTTCTAAAAATTCTACTCATACAATTCCTCAAATCAATATGCCACTTGCTCCTCCCTTATTTCTTGGTGTTTTCCATTGTATAATCCACCTCAAGACTAGCAAGCTGTAGCAATACTCCATCATGTTACTGAATTATTATTTCTTTTTAAGTGAATTTAGGAAGGTGTTGGTGATCTGATACCCGCAAGGGGTAGCTGTTGCATGCAGTTACTTGGGGAGTCGCGCCCCCACGGGTTACCACAGTACAGAACACCATGCACTCCCACCATAACAATACACTTACACTTACATAAAACTCACACAAGGACATAATCAGTACATACCTTAGGACTACCGTTCCTAGGAAGCCTCCCCGGAAGGGGGAGCCGGACTGTAGGCTCTAAGGTAGCAGCCCTACCGTCAGACTCGGATGCTAAGGGCCGATAACCCCTACATCCTAAACCAACCTATCACGAAACCTCAAAATGAATCAGCCGGATTGATCTCAAGGACAGAGACGCCTGGCGGGCACGTCTTGAGGAGGCCAAGACTCTTCATGAGTTGTAGCGCCATTTAAGAAGAAGGAAGTTGGTGATCTGAGTCGTTTGCCTTCCTTCTAAAAAGCCTGAGCTGCGTAAATTCCTTTGTCGAGTCCTGATAGTTGTCTTAGACTTCTTTTACTCAAAACCTCTGCTGCTTACTGAGGTTGTCTGACACTCGGAGGCCGGTAGTGCATTGAAAAGCTCCTGACTTCAACTGTTGTTACCCCTTGAATTTAAAGAAAAATAATATTTTAATTTCTATTAGAGTTATTATTAAAGGGAAAGATTTATTTACCTTTGAAGAAGTCATCCTCTTTACAATGGATAAGAAAATTAATGATAATAATTTTTAAGTTGCAGTAAAATAAAGGATCATGTGAGAATAGTTAACAGAAGGGTTATAGTGGAATAGATTCAGTAATTACCATCCTTAAAAGTAATTTAAATTGTTCCCTCTCCTCCTCTTTATATCACCCTAGTGTTGAAGTTTTTTTATTCCACTCTGGAGTGGTGTTGACTAGCGTAGGTGGGGGAGTCCGTGGCCGTGCAAGAGTTGTGTATAACAACACTGGCAGTGTGTTTGTGATCCAAACGAGTGTAGTTTTTATCGTTTCTTTAAAAAATAAAAGCGCGGTTTATTTTTTGGTGGAACTTGTTTATTTACATCATTATGGATCGAACTATGTACGGAAAAGTTCAACCTGGTACCTACCATCCCTTCAGATGTGCCCTTAAGAATGGATCTTCACCTGCATGTGAGTGGTGAAGTGTTTTTGATTTACGTTATCACTTTGTTTATTATTCACTGATAAAAAAAAAATCTTTTAGTTAGCAGTAATTTATATTGTGCTGATAACATTTAACAGACTTGTTATTTAACAGACTTAGTTAATTAGACTTCTTAATTAGAAGATCACCTGAATTATAGAACAACCTTGTGTCAGTCGAAGGCCATCTCTTTGAAAATATTTGTTGAGATTTAAATTGTTACATTTTATTGATAGAAACTTTTAATTTTTCAGCTAATATTTAGCCTTTTTACCCTTGACTGCAATTCCAAAATTACTGAATAATGAATGTAAAAATGCTAATTTTTACAACGATATCGCTTTTCAGCCCAATTCTGGTATTTTTTTTTTTTTTAAATCTTCAAACATGGCATCTGTGGTCTCGTTTGTTCTCCAGATCTGTCTAAGATCTACGGAAGGTTACAAATTAATATCTCTTATCGCCTTCTTCAGTTTATAAGATTGCTGATAGCAAACAATTTGTTAGATCTGTATGCTTATAAGTTATTCAAGCAACACTTTAATTGCAGGTATTTTGTTTTTCGGAAATTATACTTTGAGTAGTTATTCTTATTTATAGTTTTATTAAAATTACAATATTATAGAAAAATTTTGATCACGTCAACTTCATAAACAATTTGCTGGTTTTCTTTGAACTTGAAAAATTCTCCTAGGCGACTTTTTTTTCAGTAACCGCTACTAGATGACTCCTTTTTTTACTTGCTTTTACTACTTATTAGTAGTAATCCCTGGATTATCACCAGCATTCTTCACTTAACATTGTTAAAGAAACGATTTGTTAATTGTCTTTGTAGGAGTTATGTTCCGGCACCCCCCCCATAGATATATTTGTGTATTATTATTTAAATTACTAAGATGGTATGTGTTATCTGATGTAGGATATAAAGTTGTTTTGATAATTAAAAAGGCAGTTGGTAAACAAACAGTCACACTACAATTTACATTGCCCTGGGTACAAATAGTAAACATTTCTTGGCAGAGCCCAGTACATTCCATAGTGGAGCATACATACGTGTTTGTTGTGCAATGCTCTTTACAGCCTCCTAATAGAAGTATCCTAATTTTGGAATTATTATCATTGAAAGAGGCAAACACCTAAAATGAAATTATGTTTACATGTATAGGAAAGTTTTATTTGCAAATATTTTGCATCATTATGAATTGTCAAATAGAACATTTCATTGCTTACTTTGTAGAACAGGCTCATATTTTTTATCTTTTCTGGTGATTGTTAGTCATATTCAAATAGTTCAGACAACTAATTGGGATTTTTAGCTAAGTTTAATGTTTTCTGGATGAGAATTTGTTACTTATTTTCACTTCACTAAAATAGAAAACATTTTCAATCACTGTTTTGCCAATAAGAATGTGCTTCTTTTTGATTAGTTTGTTCTCATTTTTACTTTAATCTAAAAAAAAAAATAATATAAACTTAATAGGTTGTTAAATTCATATTGAAGAAATACATAAAATTAATTTAGTAACGCCTTTTAAACAAAAGTTAAGACATCCCTGATCTGTAACCTGAGAGTAACCTTACTTACCTGTCTAACATGCTGTGGCTGATACAAGTTATTAGTGATGAATATTTTTTCCGAAATATACCTCCTAAAATTAAATGTTTGAAAAAAAAACAATTGGATAACTTAAAATTTACTAATACAATAATAGCAACATAACAACAGCAAGATTGCCGACCTTGTCAGTTATGGATACGACTTAAGTATGTACAATAAATGTCAATATACGAGGGTCGTTTGAAAAGTCCGTGCAAAAATAAAAACTACTTAATTTTTTGGGGTAAACCTTTTTTATTTTTCAACATAGTCTCCTTTTAGGCTTATACACTTCGTCCAGCGCTGCTCTAGTTTGTTGATCCCTTCCGAATAATAGGATTTGTCCAAGTCTGAAAAATAGCCATTCGTTTCTGCAATCACCTCCTCGTTTGAATAAACTCTTTTTCCCGCCAGCCATTTCTTCATATTGGGGAACAAATAGTAGTCCGAGGGTGCCAAGTCTGGAGAATAGGGGGGATGTGAAACGAGTTGGAACCCTATTTCCATTAATTTTGCGACCACAACTGCTGAGGTGTGAGCTGGTGCGTTGTCGTGATGGAAAAGGACTTTTTTGTGGGCCAATCGTGGGCGTTTTTCTTGCAGCTCGGTTTTCAAACGGTCCAATAACGATGAATAATATGCACCTGTAATAGTTTTACCCTTTTCCAGATAGTCGATGAGGATTATTCCTTGCGAATCCCAAAAGACAGTCGCCATAATCTTTCCGGCCGAAGGAACGGTCTTCGCCTTTTTTGGCGCAGATTCCCCCTTGGTAACACATTGTTTAGATTGTTCTTTGGTCTCAGGAGTGTAGTGATGTATCCATGTTTCATCCACAGTGACGAAACGACGCTTAAAGTCCTGCGGATTCTTCTGGAACAGCTGCAAACCGTCCTTGCAACACTTCACACGATTTCGTTTTTGGTCAAGCGTGAGCAAACGCGGCACCCATCTTGCGGATAGCTTTGTCATGTCCAAATGTTGATGCAAAATATTATTTAACAAAAACTTACAGTTTAAAATGTTAAGTATAAGGGTTGATTAAACGCCAAAAGGTACACAAATCAGCAAGCACTCAAAATTTCATTAATTCTTCATTAATATTTAAGTAATTTTACTGCATTAATATTCATTAATATTTTTTAGAATTTATTAGATGTCACAGACCCTTATGCTGGCCATTTTCGTCTACAAAATATTTGTTCAAGTAGCACTGTAGATTGACTGTAATATCTAGTTATTTATAATAATCAAACTATTAAATACAGGTTAAAAAGAAAAACGTTATAAAAAATAAAAAAAAATTATGAGGCTAAAAAATTCAAAACTTTTTTTTATAAAAAAAAATGTAATATGTAAAATAAAGTAAATAAGATATGTATATTTTTAGGACAGCTAATTATTCCAGTATTTTACTATAAGTAAAATTAAATTAAAATAGAGAAATCAATAATTGTTGTTGAATAATCTACTTGTTATAACTGTGTGTTATTTGTGCTCTCGAATATTTCGGTAAGACGAATTCAAGACAGTAGCCTACTCTAACTTTGTCTTTTTCTACTTTAACATGCATGTACATATGTGTGATTTATCATAATTATAACAAAAAAATATTATAAATGAAGTGGCCAGCATAAGGGTCTGTGACATCTAATAAATTCTAAAAAATATTAATGAATATTAATGCAGTAAAATTACTTAAATATTAATGAAGAATTAATGAAATTTTGAGTGCTTGCTGATTTGTGTACCTTTTGGCGTTTAATCAACCCTTATACTTAACATTTTAAACTGTAAGTTTTTGTTAAAGAGATTTTTGTACCTTTTGGATAGATTTTCCTTTTTGTCTATTTTACAAAGTTACATATCTGCTTTACAGATTTTTTAAATTTGGAATAAGCAATTCTATCATTATAACCTGATAAGATGGTAAGTCGGAACCGTAACTACCACTAGAGAGATCTTTTTAAAGAATGATTATCGTTAAGGTCCCCCAAACCATCCTCAGTAACAACTTTTCTTGAAAAAGCGTTTTGAATAACATAGGAAGGTATTTGTGCGTGAATAGCAAAATTAAACTGCGATTTCATTACTTCCTTTTAAGAGGAGTAAGAAAAATAAACTGCGATTGCAGAACTTCTAGGCAAAGAGGCAAAGATTTTTTAATCGAACGACAATTCATTGATTTAAATCGGTTCACTCATTGATAATTTAAACGATTGCAGTACTTCCTCTTAGTAGGTGCAAGAGCATCAGCAATGTAGAGGAGCTTTAACCACTTATTCGAGCTGAATTTTATCAAAATCGGACTAAGCGTTATAGAAATATTGGTAATAATAGTTTTAGAAAGGGCCTTATTTGGGTGGGGCAAACTCCCCTCCTTATGAGGCACGGCGTCGAGACTTTTAAAGTGCAAATCTGTACAAAATTTCGATTCGAATGACATTTCATTCATGAAAATCGGTTCACGTGTCGATAATTTGAAACGATTGCTATACTTCCCCTTAACAAGTGTAAGAGCTGATCGCCGCTTTAATGTTACGTAGGGGAGCCCTAACCCTATCATCCTACCAAATTTTATCAAAATCGGGCCAAGATTTACAGAGTAATTAGTAATAATAATTTTGGAGGGGGCCTTACATAAAGGGGGCTAACTCCTCTCCCATACGATGTACAGGGTCGAGACCCCCAAAAGGCACATCTACATAAAATTCCGAATCGAATGACACCTCATTCATGAAAATCGGTTCACGCGTTTAGGCGCTACGTTGTTTACAAAAAAGGTAACAACAAGAACAAGAAGAAGAACAAGAACATTTTTTGAAAAAGCGGTTTTTGCTCATTTTCGGCAACTTTTTTCTCGAAACCTATTAGATCTGGGTGGTTGCAAAAAAATTACAGTTATGAAGGAGGGTTTGGAGTAAGATTTAAAGAAAATTTGGGAATTTTATCTTTTATAGAAAAAGAGAAAAAAATTGTCAAAGTTGGGTGTTTTTCAACGTTACGCTTTTTCGTGCAGTTTTTGATGGTCAACCCTTATACAACTGTCCTACCGGACAGTTTTAATGTACCCATTCATTCGAGATGCCCACAGCACTAGCAATCTCACGCACCTTCACTCTTCTGTCATCCATCACCATATCATAGATTTTATCAATGATTTCTGGAGTAGTAACCTCGAACAGGGCGTCCAGAACGTTCAGCGTCACTTGTGCCCATATGGCCACTCCGAAAATTTTGAAACCACTTATAAACTGTTCTAATCGAAGGTGCAGAGTCACCATAATGTTTATCAAGCTTCTCTTTAGTCTCCTGAGGCGTTTTGCCTTTCATAAAGTAGTGTTTAATCAACACACGAAATTCTTTTTCGTCCATTTTTTGAAAATCACTCGACTTCCTCGATTCAAACGAATGCCAAACACAAAGAAATAGACCGATCTGGCTGAAACTTGGTGTGTGTTCTTCCAAGAGATGCTACTAACTAAACATAACCTCGATACGCGCCAGTGGTGCTATCTCTCTGACTTTGCACGGACTTTTCAAATGACCCTCGTAATTAGCATTTTAATTTTTGTTCATTTCTAAAGTTCAAGTTAATCCGATATTGTTCGTCTTGTTAGTCTTTATTCCTCTTTTAACTCTGAAGCGGTGTCGAAAATTAATAATCTAATATTCTAAATTCAATAGTCTATCTAATTTTCAGCCGACAGCTTTCGTTCAAGTTTAGAGTTTGTCTTTTGAATTATTGAAATGAATGCAGAAAACCAAAAAATGTAGAGTTGTACACTTGAATTGAGTGTTTGCACTGTAAAATAAAAAAATATTCTTTCAGAAAGTAGACAA
Source organism: Rhodnius prolixus (assembly GCF_049639745.1). NCBI lineage: Eukaryota > Metazoa > Arthropoda > Insecta > Hemiptera > Reduviidae > Rhodnius > Rhodnius prolixus. The sequence continues at coordinate 1,176,385 of NW_027411583.1, read as the reverse complement.
ATTTTACTGTAAATTTGTTTATTTTTATTAAAACTCTTTCTGTCGCTAAGAACGGTCATACTAATAGCTAGGCAAGTATTAGATTTCACTATTATATCATTTGTAGATCCAGGGTGATGAAAATTATTTCTATCTTTCTTTTAATACTATAGTTGATCTATTTACTTCTAACTTTGAATTCTATAGTACTCTAATTTCCCTATAATAAGAGGTCCTGGATATGTGTACATCAAAAAGTTCTGTTAATGAGTAAAAAACGATCTTTCTGTTCTACTCGCCAAATGCAGCATCTCATCAAGTTCTTTGATTTTAAAAATAAGACACTTCAACATCTAAGGTCATTGGAGTCCAGATCCAGATCCTTTTTTTGGGGAAGGGGGACTTTTGGACTTTAGGCAATGTTCTCTCGTTACAGACCACTCCATTATTATTGTTATTATCAATTATTGAAGAAACTATTATCGTATTTTTGTTATTAGTAAACTAATATCATATTCCTCGCTGAATTTATCGATATATGATAAGATAACTGCATTACAAACTCTACGTAAAATCACAAGTACCCTCTTTTAAGACAAAAATAAATCTTGTGCATTGTCGAGTAATCTTTTGTTTTAAAGTACTGATATATATTCCTGAAATATAATTGGAAAGTTTCTTGCAAATAATTTCACTCAGTAATGTCTCCCCTTGCATTAAATATGTAACTTCGAGTTGTAAAAGAATTTTTATTATATATTTATAAATAAATAAATAAAGATGATGTGTTATGCACATTTGTTTCCACATATGTGATCCTAGTATCATCTATACACATAGAATAATATAAAAATATACCAGGAAACATATATAAAGTGACTAAACGTGTTCTGTCTGATCAAACCGAGCGTGAATCCCGTTTTCACTTTCTAAAGGTTTACAGCTTCTAAATTGAACGAAATATACCTAAAAAAGTTGTATTACCTGACAATCATGAATTTAATAAATCTTAAAATAGATAAAGCATTAAATAACAAAAAGTAAATAAAAAATAGAATTGTTATTATTATTTATTAATAATTATCGGCTTAAACTAAATGTTTAAAAACTTGAATATCTTGGTACAAAAAAATTATTCGAAGTAGTAATCTGCAGGGAATAATCTATTCTACCGGAAAAAACAAATGGTTTGAATACTCACACGACTTTTCACTTACCAATATTTAAAATAAATAAACTTTCTTGGATCTTACGATTTGTACTAAAAAGTAGTTGACTTCCATTTCATATTTGTTCATTTAAAAGGTACCATTTACGACAAATTCTCTAAAACTTACAAAAATTTATTTAGTACAGTGGAAGTGTCCCATTCAGCTAGTCTTTTTTTTCAAATTTGGAATTATGATTACATTTGAGCCGTTTATTTTGAAAGTGGGGGAAGTCCATTTTTTGTTATTTCGAGATATTTAAGGTTTTGCGTTTCAATAAATTTAAAAATATTGGTAAATAATAATAGACATATTTTTTGTATTTTGTGGTGTTAATGTAAGTTTACAATCCAATAGTGTTTATAGTGCTGGCTAAGAAAATAAAGGTTTTATTATAACTAAATGGACTTGCCTCACTTTCAAAATTATTAAATTATTGTAATCGTTGATCTAAATGGATAATATTTCAGTCGTATGTCTTTTTTTAACAATAAAAACAAAATACTAATCAATAGTTCAACTATTCTTCTTCTTTAAAACCATTTTGGTCCGAATTGCCTTCGTATTCAGATTCTGATTCCAAGATTCTTCTTTTATTATCGATTCTCATGGGTCTTATTTCTATAAAAATAATAAAACTACTTGCAAATGAGGATTTTATTGAAATGGCGTTATTACCCAGAAAAGTATTTTCATTTCATTTTTGTTACCTACCAAATTCACTTTCAGATGCATCAGAGTTATAATTACCGTTGTAATCGGTTTCAACCATTTTTTTCTTTTTATAAAATAAACCACAATCCGTTATTAATTTTCAAATAATGAAACTTTTTTCGTACACCGAGCACAAAACAACACAACTTACTTGATAGCCGATAATATAAGTCGAATGTTATACAATTTACAGTTTTTCAGAATGTTGCCATTAGTACTAAAATTTCCGGATGTTGGTTTTATTATCGAAACACAAAATTAAGATGTACTCATTATTATTGAATAATAATAAATTTTATGTAATATTGTACAATCACTGATTGCCAATATCAAAGATAGATAAGACATGATGTTAAACCATCACATTTGCTTGACCATACAGCAACCGGAGTTAAATAATTTCAACCTAAGATGGACTTGCACCATTTTCAAATTAAACATATTTACAATATTGTTAAGAGCTAAAACTTCCATCCCCCAAATATTAGGATTCTGAATTTTTTTTGACTCTAAATTGTTTACAGATAAAAAGATCGTACTAAGTTTTATCTATAATTACCATTATCTTCATTTTTTTCAAAAATGGACTTGCCCCACTTTCAAAATAAACGGCTCATTTAATGTATTTTTACTGGCACTTAGAAATAAAGAAAGCCTTACCACCTCTCTCGCTGAGAAGCTCTCTTAAGTCGAAAATTTCCAGAAAATGTAAAGTTATAGAACAACTTTACTTTAATACAGATATTAGAGGGTACGCTTTTTTCTACTCGCTCTGCCATTTACTGGCACAATTTGTGTGACTTCACTCAAATTATTTAAGATCTCTTATATTCTTAATTCTTAATATTCTTAGGGGAAAAAAAAATCAGTGATTTACTTAATCATAATTTAACAAATGAATGTCAGGAATTTAATTTTTATTTGCATAAATATTTGGGAGTACCTAGATAAAATAAATTTAGTTGTCATTGGACTAAATAAATACTAATTTATAACATATAAAATCTGTATTTATTACTTACATATAAGAAAATAAATCCACAATGGCCTTGTAAACTTGCTGTTCATATATCGGACGCTAAGTTTTATATTTAGATATTATGCAATTCCTGTAATACTGTATTTGTTGATTTTTTTTATTGTATAAGTTTGCCATTTACTAAGGTCATAATTTTTTTAGAAATATTTAGGTATTTTTAATGTAACTAATAATAATCAACAGGGACTTCTACTCATTTCATCAGTTATAGTTGTCACATTTTTTTCTAAATTTAGATTGTTTACTTTTTTTTTCTTAAATTTTAGAATAAAACTCTATGGTCAGCATGATATCTGAGCATCTACATGAAGTTAGCAGTGATCTGATTGTTCAGCAGTGTATTATTCCAAACTTTTATTTGAAAAAAAAAATATTTACCATTGATTTTATTATGATTCTTACATGTTTCTAGCTGGTTTCTAATTTTAATCCAATTATCAGAGGTTCTCCGTTAGTTTTGTGTAGAGCAGCGGTTCCCAATCTTTTTTCATTAGTGTACCCCTTTACTTGATTGTTTCCTAAGTGTGTACCCCACATACGAGGGTCGTTTGAAAAGTCCGTGGAAAAATAAAAACTGCTTAATTTTTTGGGGTAAACCTTTTCTATTTTTCAACATAGTCTCCTTTTAGGCTTATACACTTCGTCCAACGCTGCTCTAGTTTGTTGATCCCTTCCGAATAATAGGATTTGTCCAAGTCTGAAAAATAGCCATTCGTTTCTGCAAACACCTCCTCGTTTGAATAAAATCTTTTTCCCGCCAGCCATTTCTTCATATTGGGGAACAAATAGTAGTCCGAGGGAGCCAAGTCTGGAGAATAGGGGGGATGTGAAACGAGTTGGAACCCTATTTCCATTAATTTTGCGACCACAACTGCTGAGGTGTGAGCTGGTGCGTTGTCGTGATGGAAAAGAAAATTTTTGTGGGCCAATCGTGGGCGTTTTTCTTGCAGCTCGGTTTTCAAACGGTCCAATAACGATGAATAATATGCACCTGTAATAGTTTTACCCATTTCCAGATAGTCGATGAGGATTATTTCTTGCGAATCCCAAAAGACAGTCGCCATAATCTTTCCGGCCGAAGGAACGGTCTTCGCCTTTTTTGGCGCAGATTCCCCCCTTGGTAACCCATTGTTTAGATTGTTCTTTGGTCTCAGGAGTGTAGTGATGTATCCATGTTTCATCCACAGTGACGAAACGACGCTTAAAGTCCTGCGGATTCTTCTGGAACAGCTGCAAACCGTCCTTGCAACACTTCACACGATTTCGTTTTTGGTCAAAGTGTGAGCAATCGCGGCACCCATCTTGCGGATAGCTTTGTCATGTCCAAATGTTGATGCAAAATATTATGTACCCATTCATTCGAGATGCCCACAGCACTAGCAATCTCACGCACCTTCACTCTTCTGTCATCCATCACCATATCATGGATTTTATCAATGATTTCTGGAGTAGTAACCTCAACAGGGCGTCCAGAACGTTCAGCGTCACTTGTGCCCATATGGCCACTCTGAAAATTTTGAAACCACTTATAAACTGTTCTAATCGAAGGTGCAGAGTCACCATAATGTTTATCAAGCTTCTCTTTAGTCTTCTGAGGCGTTTTGCCTTTCATAAAGTAGTGTTTAATCAACACACGAAATTCTTTTTCGTCCATTTTTTGAAAATCACTCGACTTCCTCGATTCAAACGAATGCCAAACACAAAGAAATAGACCGATCTGGCTGAAACTTGGTGTGTGTTCTTCCAAGAGATGCTACTAACTAAACATAACCTCGATACGCGCCAGTAGTGCTATCTCTCTGACTTTCCACGGACTTTTCAAACGACCCTCGTATATCTGTATAATTTTTATACCGTCCGCCATAATAACTTTTTTTTTACATACCCCTAAACAATCTTTCGCGTACCCCTGGTTGGGAACCGCTGGTGTAGAGGAGAATTGGACTTCCATCATGTTTCTTTCGCGAACTAATGATCGAAATGAGAATTGATTAAAGCTGTATGGTATGTATCTGTTTTTCTAGAGTTTCATTAATAATTTAATTGCTTTTTTTGGGGTAAAAATTGTAAAAGTTAATGAAAACTTATGTGTATTTAAGGATTCTTAACGTTTTATGCATGATTAATGCTTGAAAAGCGTTAAGTTAGAATTGTATTTTATATGAGGGGACGACGCACGAATTTTTACTAGCACTTCTAAATTGTCTAGTTCATTTTAAAGTATATCTCCTGTTAAGAAATTGAGTTATGTTGTTTGATTTATGATAAGAAGAATCGAAACTGTTTATTGAATCCTAAAAACTCGAAACGCTATTGATGTTGTTGCATTGATCGTTCACAATATCATGACTATAAAGAAATGATTCTGAAGAAAACCCCAAAAAAAATGTTTGATTTTTTTAGGTAATAATTGCTTTATTGATTAGATAAGTATTATCTGTAATTATTAACAGATATAGAGAGAGGCTAATACGGCTGTTATACAATGTCGTCCCATTTTTTGCAGAGACTTCTAATATAGTTTTAATAGTAAAATACCAACTATCTATAACTTCTTTGCATACTAGAAAGGTCATACAAACTATTATAGCCTGAAGTAATCTTATTTGTAATGTAACAGAACGTTGTAATGTTTGGTGGTATCTTTTCCTATAGCTCTACAGTAATGTAACCTTTACTGTGAGACACGTATGTGACTTTTTACGTCCAATAATATTACTACAGCCCTTCTTTTTGTGGCATATTACAATTTTATTTATTTTTTTAACTCTCAAATTTTTGGTTTTAGATTTTGAATTTCTTAAAATTGTTGAGGTATTTATCGGGAAATGATGGTTTTTAGGTGCTGTGATTACTCTATCTTTTTGATACTCTTCTCTTTTTTTTGGATAATAGAGACTTGTTCCTCGTTCAGTTTTCCTTGCTCTTTAGTACGGTTGCCCACACTATTCCATTCGCTTTTTCTGTCTTAAAAACTTTTTTTCTATTTTCACTTTATTTCAGTACATCGTGGGCCACAAGAAATTTACCTCGGGGGCGGCTGCCAGTTTGACACACCTAGTTTTAAAGGATTCTCGCAACTTTTTTTTTTTTTTTTTTTTTTGAGGCTTGCCCTTAAATGACTTCGATAGAACTACGCACAAACACGGGAGCCACAATGGATTCTTTCTATGTAGGTGAAGTTCTGGGCTCTTTATTGCCACTTCTTCTACAATCTACTAATTTATGGAAACTTCATTTAAGCTGGATTACGAGATGAATTTAGCTCTTTTTGTGACGTTTCAGTGTAATGCTGATTTTTATACCTGAATTTATGAGTTTAGAGTTGTAAAAAAAAGTTTCAAATTGAAAATAAGTCCACTTTAAGTCCGATTTACTGGGACAGCTTTTTTTTTTCAAGTTTTTGAGGAAGTGACCGAAGTTTTTGTCATTTGCTTATGGGCATAAGATAGTTAGGCTAATCATTTTACTTTTAAATCTTTCTCAGCGAGTATTATTTTTAAGAGATTTTGTGGGGAGCTATGAATGTTCATTCAACATTGTCACATATTTGTAGCGAACAAAAAAAAGTTGAAATCTTTTTTTTTAGTCAAAATTTTATTTTTCCAAGTTAATTTTAAGTACATCCTTTAATTGTGGTAAGAGGATTTGGTTTTGCGCAGGAGAGATTTTTTGTTTATTAGTAAATTTTGTAAAAAGAGAAATCTATCTTAAAGAAATAATTGTTTTATTTTTGGATTTCAATTGGAGCTTTTTTTTACAAATTATTTGTTAAGTTATACCAGCGCTAGATGCACTATTAGTCACCATGATAATAGCTGACACCACTACAAACTCACTAATTGAGGGAAGAGAAGTTACCCAGTGATAACACTCGCTAAGTCGTCTCTAGGATTAGCTACTCTCTTCAGAAGAGAGAAAATCGCTAGGCCACTGACGTTTTAATCGTCTGGGAGGATGATCTGGAAGGTGATGAGATGATAAATGGCGGACAAGAGGATTGGAATGAGAGTGCAAGTTCTGATGAAAACTCTTATAGCGAGTTCGAGGCAACCTGGACCTACAAACGGAATTTCCAGGTCTGTGTGGATAGTACAAATGAATACCAACGTTTCAAAGTATCCGTCCATTTAGGACATCAATATAAAGGTGAACGTGAATATATCGGAGGCAGGTTAACGGCAGGCAATAGGTGTTTCTGGGTGCTACAGAAAGTCTTAAGTTTTCGAGAACTATCAAGGGAGGCAAAACTAACCGTCTATAAAAGTATATTGAGGCCAGTGAAACGTGGGTGTTGACCAAGGAGGATGGAAAATTGATTAATACCTGGGAGAGGAAGATTCTGAGGAAAAATTTTGGCCCCGTGAAAGAAGGGGAAAGTTACAGAATCAGGAAAAACGAAGAAATAAGAGAGCTGTACCAGGAACAGGATTTGGTAGGTTTGATTAAGAGGGGGAAGATTGAGATGGCTAGGCCATTTAGTAAGAATGGAAGATTCCCGAATTTCCAGGAAGATAATGAATGGACACCCAAGGGGGAGGGCGAGAAAAAGAGGAAGGCCGAGGATTAGGTGGCTGGATGATGTAGAGGAAGATGTTAGGAGTCTGGGAGTGAGGACATGGAGGAGAGTTGCCTTAGTGAGAGAGGAGTGGGGAAAGGTGTTAGAGGAGGCCAAGATCCTTCGAGGACCGTAGAGCCAGAGGAAGAAGAAAAAGTGTGGATAGTTAGATTTGAAACGCAAAAATGGAGCCGTTAACGATAGTGCGGAGAATTTTAGACTGAAGAGTTTGAATTCGTTGAAGATTGAAGCGTTTCGTTGAACCCCACAGTTCAATACCGTACGTCCAGGCGGGTTTTAGTATAGAATTGTAAATCAGTCTTGTTATTAAGTGAAAGATTTGATCGTTGGTCTAGTTAGTCTTTTAAGTAGTCGACAACGCCTGTTAACTTCAGTTCGTTTAAATCGCACAATTGAGGCTTAAAAATTATTTTTGTTCTATTAATTTACAAAATAATGACCATATAACAATTAATATCAAATGTAGTAATAAATAATATTTTACGTCGTAATTGCAACTGAGTAAATTACCAAAGAAGCCGCCTATACACTATAATTAATAGCGTAAGTGTTAAATTTAAAAATTATGCAACACTATAAACTATCATAACAACCGCCAAAAAAAAGGAACAATAATGGGCGGACTGGCGGGAAATTAAAACGCATTTAAAAAACAAAAAAAAAAGACGCGCGCCCTTCCTTTACAGTATTTATGTTGATGACGTGATAATTTCACCATATTGTCGGTATCACCCGCCTTTAACTCTTGTGACGTCATCAGTGTATGTTCTCGTGTGTTCATGCCTTATCTAATGTTCTCACAAAATTGTTTAATAGCTTTCTGGTTTTAATTATTCTCAGGGCTAAATTATTTTTTTAGAAAGAATATCTGTTCCTGATGGTTGAGAAATGTTTTATTATAGAAGAATATGCTTGCACTGGTTAGTGTTTAATGTTATTGTCCATTAAGTTTGAATTCTCGATAATTCTCCCTAGTGGAAATGAATGAATAGTTTAACCTGCTTTAAGTCAGTTTCTACTGTCAATCAATAATACCATGAGTGATAGATATGGCAACGCATAATCCTGGTCTCGGATTTAGCATATTAGCAGATGAACTTATTGGCCATTAGTGATATTAAATATTGAAGAGTTTTCCGTCTTTTATTACCATGCAAATAATTGAGCGAGGATCGAATATTGGTATGGATTTTTCAGTTATTTTATTTTTTTGTTTTCTTCTTTTTTTTGATCGAGGATGAATATAGCTGCCATTTTTGTTTATTGGAATGGTCAAAGTGAATCCACATATTTATCACAACGGAATTTCTTTGATTAATTTTTTCAAAAGACTCTAAAATATTAAGTACTTTTTTTTTTTACACACTTAGGTAAGCGTATTGCTTACTGGAATTCAGATTAATATGGAATGTTACGGATAGATGTTCGCAGCATTTGCATTGTGGAAAACTCACGCATGTTTTCTGAAGCTGTGAAAAGATCCGCTTAACAGTTTCAAGTTATTTTTAAAAAATAAACCATTTCTCTTTTAAGATGGTATAACAGAAAAATCGGATATTATCTATAAAATTTGAGGGCTTGACTACTTTCTTATGCAACACCGTAGCAAATAATACAATATTTTTGAAAACCTGACATGATTATTTATGGCAGTTTATTGTCTTTGATATGTTATCATAGATTGTCTCTCTATATGAGGGTCGTTTGAAAAGTCCGTGCAAAAATAAAAACTACTTAATTTTTTGGGGTAAACCTTTTTTATTTTTCAACATAGTCTCCTTTTAGGCTTATACACTTCGTCCAACGCTGCTCTAGTTTGTTGATCCCTTCCGAATAATAGGATTTGTCCAAGTCTGAAAAATAGCCATTCGTTTCTGCAATCACCTCCTCGTTTGAATAAAATCTTTTTCCCGCCAGCCATTTCTTCATATTGGGGAACAAATAGTAGTCCGAGGGAGCCAAGTCTGGAGAATAGAGGGGGGATGTGAAACGAGTTGGAACCCTATTTCCATTAATTTTGCGACCACAACTGCTGAGGTGTGAGCTGGTGCGTTGTCGTGATGGAAAAGGACTTTTTTGTGGGCCAATCGTGGGCGTTTTTCTTGCAGCTCGGTTTTTAAAAGGTCCAATAACGATGAATAATATGCACCTGTAATAGTTTTACCCTTTTCCAGATAGTCGATGAGGATTATTCCTTGCGAATCCCAAAAGACCGTCACCATAATCTTTCCGGCCGAAGGAACGGTCTTCGCCTTTTTTGGCGCAGATTCCCCCTTGGTAACCCATTGTTTAGATTGTTCTTTGGTCTCAGGAGTGTAGTGATGTATCCATGTTTCATCCACAGTGACGAAACGACGCTTAAAGTCCTGCGGATTCTTCTGGAACAGCTGCAAACCGTCCTTGCAACACTTCACACGATTTCGTTTTTGGTCAAGCGTGAGCAATCGCGGCACCCATCTTGCGGATAGATTGGTCATGTCCAAATGTTGATGCAAAATATTATGTACCCGTTCATTCGAGATGCCCACAGCACTAGCAATCTCACGCACCTTCACTCTTCTGTCATCCATCACCATATCATGGATTTTATCAATGATTTCTGGAGTAGTAACCTCAACAGGGCATCCAGAACGTTCAGCATCACTTTTGACCATATGGCCACTCCGAAAATTTTGAAACCACTTATAAACTGTTCTAATCGAAGGTGCAGAGTCACCATAATGTTTATCAAGCTTCTCTTTAGTCTCCTGAGGCGTTTTGCCTTTCATAAAGTAGTGTTTAATCAACACACGAAATTCTTTTTCGTCCATTTTTTGAAAATCACTCGACTTCCTCGATTCAAACGAATGCCAAACACAAAGAAATAGACCGATCTGGCTGAAACTTGGTGTGTGTTCTTCCAAGAGATGCTACTAACTAAACATAACCTCGATACGCGCCAGTAGTGCTATCTCTCTGACTTTGCACGGACTTTTCAAATGACCCTCGTATGTCTTTATAATAACTAGAAAGGCTTAAATCATTCAATACAATTAATCTGTCCAAGCGATAGTCGTAAAAATTGATTGTAGCAGGCGACGTCATTCATTTCTTGTTAGAGAACTTTTTGCAATCATGTAAAATTTTGGATTTCAAGTTTTACACTGGATATAATTTGTTTTGAGGTAATTTTAAGTCCGAAAAAGTGGACATTATCTCTCTCAAAAAAAGTAAAAAATGACCTGACTGCAACCTAGCGGTCCTAAATCCTTAAACGCAAGTACCACTTTGGTGAATACATTTTGTTTTATTTTAATTCTCTCTAAAATGGCTCCTAACGATTCACTTTGAACTATTTACATACATTCATGATGGTTTACAATTATTTTTGATTCGTTTTTCCAGGAAACATTCAATTGAGAGTACTTCAGGGAGACTTTTTCTATAAAAGACCATTAGAGTATGAAGTACTCTTTTTGGGTCCGACATATTTTAAAGGAGAGTTGAATGTGTAGCTAAAATTTTCGAGTTTAATGAGATCCCAAAACCGGAAATAATTCCGGAAGTAATTTGCGAATAAAAGAGTCTCCTATGAGTTTCCTCGTGATTTATTTTGATCGTCATGGCACTGGTGTTGCTCTAAAACTTAAATTTTAGAAATTTTTTAAGTTCAGTTCGATGAAAGCTACTACTGTTGATAGTGGGGATGGCCAGTTTTCCTCTCTAAAGTACTATTTTAGTATAATGTACGACTAGTTAAATGTCTTTAAAATTCTGTATTTGAGGATTGATTTTGTCATTTCAGTTTGATGTGCAGTTTTATTATGTGAATAATGGTAGTCAGAATTAAATATGTTTTAAAAATAAATTTTTGATTTTTGAAACTAAATGTAATGGTCGAGAATTTAGAGTAATCAAACCATTATTATTACTATTTTTATGTTTTTACGGCGCATCGTCAGCTTGGCCATTAGCGCCTATTATTATTATAATTTTTTTTTTTTTTTTTTTTGGCGCATTAACAGCTGAGGTCATTAGCGCCCGGAGCTTTTTCCAGTGCACTGCCGGCCTCCGGACAGTGTTCTCTCGTTACAGACAACACTGTCCATCACCGGACAGTGAGCTGTAAGAAGCTCCTAGGAAGAGAAAATCTAAGGGTCAGCTGCTGGATTCGAACCCGGGACCTCCGCGTGGGAGTCCAGTATGCTAACCTCATAGCTAATCCCTTCCCTAGCGCCTATTATTATTATGATTATTATTTAGTTTTAATGAGCAAAGCAGAAACCTTCAAATCTGATTGGCTTTAAGTCAACCAAAAATAAATCTTCAGTAAATAACCAAATAGTTATTACAGGCTGCCACTTATGTAAAGCCTAGATGTTTACCATAAGTAGATGGTTAGATTATTGGTTTCTGTAGGACGACCATTGATATTTCTGTGGCAAATAATAATAGACCATAACTAGGAGTGACTTTGCATCCGCCTGGCTAGACAGCGACGGTGGCTGTATTTATGCAATTGGTAGATATATATAGTCAACCCATATCTTGGGACCCGTAACACATTAGGAGGATACCCGTTATTGATTTTCTGGGTTTATAATCAGGCCACAGAACTCCACCAACGTCGTCTGCTTTATACATGCTTACAGACAATTTATGTTTGTGTTTACAGCCTGTTTATATTTGTATGCGTTCCATATTGCCAAGTGAGGGATGTTAAAGTAAACATTACAGCAGTTAGCAAAGATTCTGTATTTATTTTTACCATCTCTTCCCACTAGTAAGGGGGTGTATTGTAATCGTGCAAATTATTTTTATTGGGGTGAGGAAAAATAGAAATATTACCGTTTCAAAGGTTAAAATGAATTATTTATTTTTCTTACATCAAATTTCTTTTAACTTGCGTACAGTTCATTATGTTCTATGGTTAGTTGCCATCTATCCTGCCAGTGCCACTCTTTGGGTTCGACCGGAAAAAGTCTTCTACTCCAGTTTTTACTTCCGCCAATGTCTGAAATGTTTTCCCTCTTAAGAAAGTGAGCCATTGCTCGGAAAAGATAGAAGTCCGAAGGTGCAAGATTCATGTCTATAGGGGTGGGTGCGGTAGAAGTTCGATGGCATTCGCCTCTCCATTCGTTGTAGCTGTTCCGAATATAGCTGAGAATCGACAGAACGTCCTCAAACAGACTCTTAGAGGATTATACCTTCAAAATTCCAGGAAAAAAAACAAAAATGACAGCATTGTCTTTCTTTTCAAATTGACATCACCTTGCGACCGACCAGTAGAGCCTATCCACTGTCCTGATGAGTTAGAATTGCGCCAGTAAATCCACTTTTAATGAAACGTTCTCCACTTGGATTTTAAAGGAACAAACGGCATGTTTTGCAGGCGACTTTTCGGCTTGCTGCAAGGTAGAGCTCATGTGGAACTTCTCTATAAGCTCTCTTCACTTTACCTAATTCGTGTAAATGGCGATTCACACTTGACTGTGAAAAAAAAAACAAGTTCGGTGGTTAGCTGCCGAGTCGAGTACTTTTTTTTGTAAGATCATCTTCAACAGCGTGTCGTAGAGCCTCGCTGTCCACAACAGACGGCCGCCCTGGGCCTGTCTCTTCACACCAAACGCGTGATTTCAGGGCTGTAAATTTTCTTTTCCCTTAAAGTCGCAGAATTACTTGAATTCCATATCTCAACGACATTTTGATTGAAAGAATGCCAAACAAGTACTAAGCTTCACAGAGAGATATTATGTTTACAAAATGATTTAATATGGTATTAGGATTAAAAAGATACCAGTAACAAAACATCGACTAACTACAAAGGGCATTTTTTTTGGCATACCCCATTAAAATTTATTGCTCTCTTGAAAATAATAGTAATATATTCACTTAAATAGTAATTCCGATACAGAGAATTTGACCCAAAAGCTAATTGTCATGGCCCCAAATTGGAATCGTAAAATAAATAAATAATTCGAAATTTCTGCGCACTTTCATTGTTGAATTATACAGACTCAATTTCACGCAAATTTTAATTGCCCCGAATCAATTCCCTTGAAATGTCCCAGTTGTTCGTTGTTCAAAAAAACAAAAAAAATTATGATTCTAAAATACTGGAATTGTACATAATAATTCATTTATGTAGTTATAGAATAATGATAGAAAATTTCTGCCCACTTCTGTAGAAGTGTAAGTGGGTTTTAGTAGTTAGTGATATATTGACAATAATAGTGGCAACAGGGTATGTACTAAGAGCAAGCGATCAATGAAGACAGTACACGGGTATCCTGTGAAGGGTTACCGCCGCCAGGGTGAGGCGGCGATCAATGTGGGACGATGTGGTAGAACTCTCAGGCGTGCCACCTCTTCTCACACGGTCATCAAGATTAATCAAGTCAACCCTGGTTTTCTATGTACATAGCTTCGCCATATATACGAGTATACATATACACACATTTGGATGCCAATTCCAGTTGTTACACCTAACTAAACTATAATAATGGAGGAGAAATTTCTTTTAAATATATTATTTAAATTAATATTAATTTTATTTAGTTAAAAGCTATTATTCGTAACACAAGTAATGTTGCCTAGCCGTTAATGGCTACCTCATCTACAGGGTATCCGAACAAATTCTGCCAGTTTTTCTATGTATACACTAATTTAAATAATTCACATTACGTGAGATGACAATTTGCGTGTAATTAAGTCTATAATTCTATCGGAATTACCACTTAATGGATGCTCAGCAGTGGTTTTATTATTATTATTATGTTCTTTTTAAAGGTGCTCAACATCTAAGGTCCTTCGCACCTGACAATGTTGCTGAATGACACTGTACTAGTACATTCTAGACTAAAACAATCATTCTACTAAAAAACACTCATGCATATAAATACATTCATCCAAATAAATACAATCACACACATTAAATCTAGCAAAATGTATTTTCTCGTTCACTAATCGCGATTTGTGATGGAGTACTTGATATTCCTCGCACCACATTAGTAACCTAATCTAAGATAAAAACATATTTACTTACTTTCATAATTAGAGACTAGCATAGTGTCATATGAGACTATATAAATCTATATCTTTAAGGTATTGCAAGGCTTTCCTTGCATTGTCTTCATTATCGTCCAGGATCTCTTTCATGCTATTACCCATGTTTAGCTTCCGCCTAGCCCATGTATATCTGGTACATTCTACGAAAATATGATGGACGGATAGTATTACATTGCAGGTTCCACATATGGGTTGCTGCTCACCTCTAAAGATATAGCCATGGGTAAGCATCGTATGGCCTATTCTTAGTCTTGCAAGTATGACTTCTTCGTGGCGGGACTGTCTACTTGAAGTCATCCATTTCAATGGTGTGGATTTAATATTTCTCAGCTTATTCATTAATGGAAGTGTTTCCCATTCCCGTTTCCATAGCAATAAGGCTTGGGTGCCCTCCAATCCAACGGCAGAACATTTTCCTTTGGGTTACTTATTAAGGCTGCATTCTTAGCGGCCTTGTCGGCGATTTCATTGAATTTAATCCCTGAATGTCCGGGAGTCCATAGGAAAACGACTGTTTTTCCAATTTCAGCACAAAGATGCAGACGTTTATGCACGGTCTGGATGAGTAGGTTGTCTATATCCAACTTACATATCGCATCCAGAGAGTTCCGAGAATCTGAACAAATTAAAGAGTGGTTTTATTACCACTCTTAAGTAACATCATTATTTTTACTGTTTCCTCTTCGGAAATACTGCAATCTTCCTTCCTGGAAAGGATTTGCAATCTTGAATATTTAATTTTGGAGTTTTTACCGCGAAAAAAACACGTTTTTCTGCAACCATGTAGGAATGTTGTCATTACTCAATTAAAATCAGCTGTGTAGTGCCCAACTTTACCTCACTAGTGGGGAAAATTCCCATTAGTGTCACTTTCCTCACTAGTGAGTGAAAAAACTTTATTGTGCTTCCTTGATATAAGAAGTTTTGTTATTAAATATTTCTGTAAAACTTTAATAAGCTTATTTAACGAAACTAAATAATTAAAAAACGAATATTAAAAAAAATAAAATAAAAATTGAAAGGAATATAGAAATAGAAATAATACTTTAATAAATAATTAGATATTTTTAATTATAACAGTTAAAAAGGTTATAGTGTTACCTTATAGAAATTTAAAATGGATTCTAGTGATTCCTGTTTAGTTTTTTTTTTTTTAGTTAATAACCCTAATGGATGCAGAAAAAATATAATATTTAACTCGAGTGTAAAGTATTTTCCTCACACTCGGCAATTTGCACTTGCACTCGCCTCGCTTCGCGCGCTCGTGCGTGCAAACCCTGCCTCGTGTGAGGAAAAGTACTACTTTCCACACTTGTTAAATAAATAACTATTGCGTACGGAAAAAAACTTTTCACAAATTGGTGTTAGTGTTTTTTGTATGTAAGAAGACTATCTTCCTGGGTTCGAATTACTCGAAAAGTTTTTCATAAAATTCTTAGGAGTCAATTTCGATTAAATCAAATAAAATTTGAATTTAGTAAACTTGATCGCCAAGTTACTGTTTTGGAACAGACTGAAATATTCCAACCACTTACTGAAAGTTTACAAAAAATAAAGGTGGGTGCCTCCCTTTTGATTTGAACGATTGGCAAAAATGATTGTTTGAAGTCTCATCCTTTATCCTTAACTCTTGGTATAACCCATCAATACAGAGAGGCAATGGTAAGAAATAGTGAAAATTTACTGAGAATCACGATAGTAACAGCCTGGCGGGAAAGAATTAGCTGAATGGCCAGCGAATTCAGCGGAGTTCACGGGTTTCGAATACAGCTGTTAGTCCTTAGATTTTCTTTTCCTAGGAGCTTTTTACAATTCACTGTCCACGGTGATGGGCAGTGTTGTCTGTAGCGAGAAAACACTCTGGAGGTCGACAGGGCACTGAAAAAAGGCTTCGGGCGCCAATAATCTGAGGATGTTGACGCGCCTTAAATACAGATAATAATAATAATAATAGCCCGTCATTGGTGAAAAAAGGAATCAAATTGCATAGCAACGCCTCGCTCATCTACAGATTTTTTTACAAACCACTGTCTAAAAAAAGATTATGCAACAATATGACCAATTTCCTCCCGAGTTCTCTCGGCAAAGGATAAAAACCTTATAAGGCATCAGGATAATTCTCAAGGCTGGTACACTCTTCACCATCTTAAGGCCCGCTAACTAAACGCCATTCTTAGAATTCCTTGAATAATCTCCAGTACTCAATTTTAACGATGATGTCCATCAATAGACTTGTTTATCTTATTGTCAAAGATCAGCTGTATTAATGAAGCTTATTTCTTTTAAATTTGAACTGTTATTTGGTGAATTTTGCATATAGTTTTGAAACTTGCAATCCGGGGAAAGTAATGCCCATATTTTTAGTTAGGCTTTTACATTTCAACTATTGAGTGGTCCAATAGTCAATCAAATTGGAGTATCGTGGACCGAGGCGACTAGCCGTAACAAATCTTTACTATTCAATTCTCATATTAAATAAAATCCAAGGCCTGGCCCGAGAATCGAACCCAGAATCACAATGCATCTTAGCTTTATGGGCCTCTCCTTTAACACTGCATTGCCAATTCGAAGTCAATTTGACTCCAAAAAAATAGGAATGCTCTTAGATATGCTATCCCCACTCTCTCACCATTCGATAGTCACGAGCTGATGACCGTGGAATTCTTAGTTTCTTTTTGCAGATTAGTTTACTTGAACCATAGGAGTCAAATTTGACTCCATGATTGGCATTACTTATTAACTTGACTCCAGATTATTGCCTAAATGCTTATTTGATAAATTTTACATAATTTTCATAGAAAGTATCAAGTCACAAAAAAATACCTCTATCTAGAATTGATTTTCTGTCCGAATTGCAGCAAAAACTCGAGGGGAATAGGGTAATTTCCGATCCGTGTCAACAGCGCACAGTAATTGAAAAAAATGAAAAAGTCCCTGATCAGAAGGCAGTCAATCAAGATTCTAGAAAATACTGAAATCACTGCGATCCTAAGTTGAAGTTAATTCCTTCTGCGTGAAATGTTAAAGCCGATTTGTGGACAGCTCCAAAATTTGTCTTTTCGTTCTTAATTCCTATTCTTTCTCTTCCATTAATGCAAATTTTATTATTAAAATTGAAATGAATGTAAAAAAAAGATAAAAATAAATTATGGAGTCAATATGACTCCATATTGGCAGTAACTGACTAAATTCGAGCATTGGCAATGCAGTGTTAACCGCACGGCTATCGTTGCACCTTCCTTCCAAGCTAATAGAAAATGTAAAACTGTATTATACTGTCTGTGCCATCTATATTTCCTATTATTATCGTGAATATTCTAGATATTTGTTTTCCATAAAATAGAAAGTAACGTTAAGTTGTCTCGTATGTTGAGTAGTATTTCTAGCTGGGAGATAGTTGTTCTAATAATAAATTTATCTAAATGTAGTTAATATATAAATGAGGTAATTATATTGAAGGTATATTGTCAGTTAGTAATCTAATATTCTATTAGATCATATTGTACACTAGTGGATAGTTTAATGCAATACGGTCGATACAAACTATACACTGCATTAATTTAATGCATTTCAATATTGGAGTAGCTGGCTGCTGCTACAATAATAACGCTACCATTGCTTATGTTAAGGTACAAATAGTCTAGAGCAAGTTGTAGTATCTGCTCTACCCAAATTATTAATATATGTTTGTTATTTTGTAATTAATACTTTACATTATGGCCGTACAATTAAATGAAGCGAAGAAAACTGAATTGCTGGCGATGTCATCTAAGCCTTAAACTCACTGTTTGGCAGCTGGCCATTTCTTTGGTGTTTTTGTAAGCTTCCAAGTTAGTGTGTAGGTAACGGTGTGTTGTTCACGTGTCACTTCAATGTCGCCGACATATTAGATATGTTTAGAGTGTTCTTTCTTTCATTAGTTTTTACATTTCCGTTGCTATCCTCTCAAAATATATATATATCTTTTCCACGTGTTCTAATAGATAGTTTTTGTCCTCAGTTTGTGACCTAACATTTGGCGCCAGTTAGCTATCGTGGAAGGATCATTTTACTTTCTAGCAAGTTCAGGGGTGTTTTGTCTAGAAATATGATTCCACTAATGAATCAGTTTATAGACATAGTAATATCTTTACGTACACATACGAGAGATGTAAGTATGAGCTCAAAGTAGGGCAAATAGCATTACGTGGACCAGTTATGGTCCCGAAGGAAGGGCTGCTGGTGGTTCAATCGTCTAGAATCTAGATAGTGGTTCCCGGTATCATTCAGGGGGTCCGTGGAAAATTAAAATTGATTTGGGGGTCCCTGAACAACGTCAGGGGGTCCGCGCAAGGTTCAATATAAAATAATAAAACTATGATCCATTTTTATTATTATGGAAATTAGAGACTAACAAGGTGACCAATAAAATTTAATCAAAACTAAAAGCGTAATATCTGTGTTTGTTGCAAAACGTTTTCTGTAAAAACAAAACTTGGGAAGAGGAGAATGTTCTCAGTTTCCAAATCTTTCGAAATTGCAAAATAGAGATGAAGATTTGCTTGCTCACTGTCGAACACGTAACGGCTCTTCATGCAGACCTGAACCAAAGATTACTCGTGGGGATTTGCGGTAGCTACTCACTAACATTGAGCCGGATATAAATACACTCATAACATCTCATCTCGTTCATCCAAATTATTAATTTTTTTTAAATTTTATTTTAAACAAAAGTTATAATTTCAATAAATACTTCTTCAACAAAATGCTTTTTTAAATTTGTAATTTTTATACTATGCATTTATGTAGCTTTTTCACTTGGGGGTCCGTGGGCAAGTTTTGACTATAAAAAGGGGTCCATGGGCAAGTTTTGACTATAAAAAGGGGTCCATGGGCAAGTTTTGACTATAAAAAGGGGTCCATGGGCAAGTTTTGACTATAAAAAGGGGTCTATGGGTAAGTTTTGACTATAAAAAGGGGTCCATGGGTCAAAAAAGTTTGGGAACCACTGATCTAGAGCAAGGGTCGGCAACCTATTTTAAATAGAGAGCCATTTTTCCTTAAATAATTTTAATAAATCTTACCAAGAGCCGCAAGGATGATGATGTACAAAATTCTGTAGATCATTTGTATTCGCAAATTATTATTTTATGATATTCAATAACATTTAAATGTTTTATATATTTATTTTCACATATTGCAAAGTAAATAAACAAATAAATAATAACGAATAAAAAGGCGGCAGTCTTACGTTATAAATCAAGTACTTTATTTTGATATTGTATAATTCTATTCAATTTCGAACCTATCACATTTATAATTATTTTTGAAAAAATACCTTTAATAAATGAAATTTTTATTTGTTTCAATAAAATTAAACTATACAATATATTTTGGGCACGCTGAAGAGCCACACAATTTGGATAAAAGAGCCGCAGGTTGCCTGGTCTAGGAGGGTTAATTGTTGACCATATAATTAGTATTAATTAGAATTTGAGCATGAACTTCAGATATTGCTGGTCACCTTATGTTCAGGTTGTTGAAGTTCAAAATACTCTAGATCTCTGTAGTGATTTGACCGAACGGTTTAAGAACAGGCCACTTGTCAATCAATAACAATGATTGATTGAGTGATATGGATTTGTTCATCAGCATCGTGGACCGATTTTAGATGATGAAATTGGTGACCATTAGAGAAATTGAACTATTAATACTTGAATGCTCCCGAATATCAGTGATGGGTATTCGGAGGTGGGCTACCAGCTGAAAAATATAATTAAGGAGAGGGTTTTTTTTTGCTCCGTTTTGATTTTAATCAGGTGGTAGATTACATGATATAACATTCCTCACGCAATCAACAAGTAGATGACGTATTTGAAGTCCGAAAACTAGTCATGTATTCAATAAACAAGCATTCTACGTTGGATAAATCAAAGAATTGTTATTATTTGTTTAAAAGAAAGTCTTCCATTCCAAGATATCACCAGATGTCTTGTTTTACTTACTGTTACAAAGAATCTGTTTACCAGGTTATAGCGGTCAAGATACTCTGTTATGGTGATTTATAGAAAGGGGCAAATTAATTCCATGTACGGCAAGTTGAGAGGGAGAGAGAGAGGAATTCGGATTGAAATAATTCTCTGAATAGTAGTTGATCCAGGATGTACCATATTTAGATTGAAACTTTCTTCAGACTAGTTCAAGAAGAAGTAGAATTAGTTTTCTTTTAATTCTAAGATTCTTCAGTGAAATTGTTTACTCTAATTATAATATAAGAATAATAATAATGTTTTTTTTGAAGGAAGGGATTAGCTATGCGGTACTGGACTCCCACGCGGAGGTCCCGGGTTTGAATCCAGCTGCTGACCCTTAGATTTTCTCTTCCTAGGAGCTTCTTACAGCTCACTGTCCGGTTTGGGAGCGGGAGTGTATGGGATGAAGCCGAAATGTAGCTTTTCGGTTAGCCCAAGAAAACTAGCTACAGTTTTTCAGGCTGAGCTAGCGGCAATCAGGTTCTGCGCTGCCGAGATTAAAGGGCGAGGAGTTATTGATTCTAAGGTCGTAATTTTCTCGGATAGTCAGGCTGCTCTACGGGCAATTAGTTCCTACCAGGTCAACTCAAGGCTGGTTCAGGGACTGTCTGGGTGCCCTGAAGGAAATTAGTGACCAAAATAAGGTCTTTCTGGTCTGGGTACCTGGTCATTCAGGACATAAGGGAAACGAAGCGGCAGATTTATTGGCCCGGGAAGGCTCTGCGGGACACTTTGTTGGTCCGGAGCCCTGTTTTGGGTTTTCGACCATTAACTTATGGGTGCAGAGTAGGTCTCAGGAGTGGTGGCTTGCCACCACGGGGCAGAGACAGGCGAAGGAGTTTATTAAAGGCTATTCGCCGAGGCTGACTGTAGAATTAATCTGTCAAGGCCGTGGGGCTATAAGGATGATTGTAGGCCTATTAACTGGCCAGTGCAGACTCAGAAAACGCATGAATCGCAGGGGCCTGGCAGATGATAGCCTCTGTAGGTTCTATCAGGAAGAGGAGGAAACGGCACTGCACTTGTTGTGTCAGTGTGAGGGGCTCGTGTGGCTAAGGATGTTACTTCTCGGGGAGGTGAAAACCAAGGCCTGTGAGCTTTACCAAAGAGCCGCTCTCAAGCATCAAGAGTCGTCTGATTAAAAGGACAGGTCTGGAGGGTGAGCTTTAGAGTGAGGGGTCGCAGTGGCGTAGGCCTTGAGGCCGCTCTAGTCTAATCTAATCTAAGGGTATCAATGCTGATGCAGGAAAAGGGCCAATAATTATATACTTGTCGTGTTATTTGATTCAGCTGATTTAATTAAGGGAAGTTGGTATATGAATATCTCTTCTATTCTTTATATGTATTTTATTTCCGCAATACAGGGACGTATTGCTGCTACAGGGGATTACCCCTTTGACTATTAATACATATTTACCAATCAAAATCATTTGTGTGGTCTCTATAAAAGTATAAATAATGAAATGTTATCTTTGTTTTCCTGTAGAATATTCTTAATTCAATTAATAAACAAAAAACTTCTAACTAAAATTTCAAACCAAGAAACTAAGTAGGAAATGAGGCTTATGTTTAAACTCTACACAGTTGTGTAAATATTTAGTTAGTGTCGTAGTGTTTCGATTGTTATAACAGTAGCTTATTTCCTGTTTCTTGTGCACTAGTCTGATACACATTGTAACACATCCTTTTTAATGTAAATATTGATTTTTATTTTTATTTTATAATACAAAAGTTTTTATTTTCTAATTCCCTATAAATATATCTTATTCTTCCTTGGCAGTCACCTTTACATTCTAGATATATCTGTTGGCACGTATGTCTGTTATATCTCTCATTGTAACGCCTATAAGTCTTTCTGTTCTAAATATAGCTTATTTACCTAATATTCCTTTCTTTTATTCTAAACAGGTCTAATTTCTTTTCTGCCAATGCCAAGAAAAGCAATTTTAAAATTACAATGATTATACCGCTACTAAATTTTTATTTGAACTACTTTTAAAGGCTCTAAAATTAATTTTCAATTTCATTTACTGCTGGAATGTGGAATTTTTTTTTTTTTTTTTTTTTTTTTAGCGCATCAACATCTTAGGTTATTAGCGCCCGGAGCTTTTTTCAGTGCACTGCCGGCCTCCGGACAGTGTTCTCTCGTTACAGACAACACTGTCCATCACCGGACAGTGAGCTGTAAGAAGCTCCTAGGAAGAGAAAATCTAAGGGTCAGCTGCTGGATTCGAACCCGGGACCTCCGCTTGGGAGTCCAGTATGCTAACCTCATAGCTAATCCCTTCCCTCTGGAATGTGGAATTATTTTGATTATTTTTGATGATAAATATCTCTTAAAAGTACCTACTTTTTTTAGACGCACGAGAGTTTATAGACAGCGCTAAATAAAAACTTATTCAGATTATAAAATACCGGCATTTTTGTTGTAAAAATATGTATTTATTTTTGTATGTAGACCTTCTTTCAGTTCATTTACTTTGCCTAAATTGTTTCCAATCAGTAGATACCATCTCTGAAGTGCTATTCTAGGAGTAAAACACCTCATCATCTGTTTTCAGGCTCCGTTATTTGTCTTAGAGAGTATTTCAGCTCCAAATATTTTTTTTTTTTCTTAGATTTCAGAGTAGGTGGTAAAATTATTGTGTGTAAAATATGGTGAATTTGGTTGGATATTTTCCACCATTCACACTTCAAAAGTTTTCCCAAACGCCAAGAAGCAACTTTTTGAGCAAAATTTTTTTTTTTATCTTTTTATCCAGGACTTTTGTTAAGAGAAAGGTTTCATCTATTTGGCCCAGAACATTCACCAGTTAAACGACTTACTCTTTTTTACAAAGTACTAATCATAATCCTTAATAATACATAAAATAAATAAAAACCAATTTGTGGGTGGTTAGCATGGTGTTAGTGACCTTGAAAATCTCCATGTCAAGGACATCATCATTTGGTTAGAACTGGGACGATGCAGGGTGGTGGGAGCAGAGAGGTTATATACTGTTCACTCTTGTTTAGTTTATTATCCATATATGGTATATCGGGGTTAGGCACTAGTGTCTATAAGCGCGACCTCCCTTTGCGCGCTATGTAGCGGTTTCAATGTACCTTCGGGTTACTTTCTCATTTAGTATTCTTCTTCTTGTTTGTTAAACCTGCAATATCTACCGCATTTTTGGGGAAGAGAAATCATACAGTCTCAGGAAATGGAACAGCTGGCTCTAGAATTGTAGTTCGAACTAAATCGTACCAAATTTTCGAACTGCTTTTTATGATACTTAGTTCAGTCTTGACTTTCTTGAAGTTTTTTTTTTTCATTTAACTATGTGTAGTTCCGTCAACAATTTGCAAATCAAGTGAACAATGCAACCAGTAAGTCGGGGAGAAACGACCTCCTTGGTAGCACGATCGATATGAAGTCCTGTGAAGAAGATTTCGAAGCCATTGGCGCTTGAGTCGGCGTGAATGATTGTCAGAGGTGGTAGAAAAGGGTAATGAGGAAGAGTAATGGTGGTATTTCTGGTATTTTTCCTCGGCCAGCGGAAGGAATGTTAAGAACGTTATGTACTGTGAGGTTTGTGACGTAGAACAGGGTATCAACTATTTGTCATTGTTTACATTGGGAATGCTTGTATTGTCCCGTAGGTTTGTCTGTTTGGCTGAGCCCCAAAGTTTCGGATAGGTTTGATTGTTGAATTTGAAATCAATAATTTTTTTATTTTGTTCCGGTCATATTTTAGTTCGTTTTACAATTAATTGGTTAAAGATGTTTGGTAGATATTGCCATGGCTGGTGTGTTTCATGTGGTGTATGAAGAGCCTAAATTAGCGCACCAGGTCTTTCACAAGGTAGAGGATTGTTGTTGAAGAAGACAGAAGAACACAGGGGCCTTGCTGGAAATTGAACATGGCGTGCTTAACTCAACATAATTCTCACTTTTTGTTGTGCTTTATGCATCTAGTTCAGTATTTCCCAACCTGTGGTACGCGAGTTGCTGGTTAGTGGTACGCGATAAATAATCAATAATGGCGGACATAAAAAAAATTAAATCATAAACGTTTTTTCCTTAATAAAAATTATTTTCATTAATAAATTAATTTACAGTAAAGTTGTTAATATGTACAGGAATAAAGTAAGTTTGTCTCAAGATATACGAGAAAATATAATAGCACATTTAACAGGATTAAAATTGTCTTTCATGGAGTATTTTCCCAAAACCTGAAAACACAAATGATAATTGGATTTCAAACCCCCTTCTATAAAGAAAATTTTGGAAAAACTACATCATTATCAATAAAAGATCAAGAAAATCTAACAGAATTATCATGTGACAGAACTTAAATGATAACTAGGTAAAAATCTGCTTAAAGAGACTGTAATGAGTAAGCTCTATCCAAGCAACATTAAATTTAATCGGTACTTACAGGTAGTTGAATGCTTAAAAGAAATTAATTTAGAAGATTTGGGCATAAATATTACAATCCTAAAGAAGAACTTTGTAAATTAATTAATAATTTTGAAGAGAAAAATATGTACGCAATTTTTTAATTAATTAAAGTTTTAAAACTAAGATCTTACCCTTCACAAAGTTTATAAAGTGAACATGAAATTCTTTATAACAGATACATTGGTATCTCTTTACAAATAAAGATAACAATAATAAAATAACACACTCGGAATAACAAATATCACGAAATACAATCATTTTTACGAAGTGGTACAATTTAGCATGATGTACTACCCAAGTGCCAAAAAAAGGTTGGGAAACGCTGATCTACGAGTAATTCAATGATATGATAGCTAGTTTTCAGACTCCCCAGTACTGGCAGTCATTGGTTATTACCAAAAACCATTCACCATAGTTTGTTTAATGCTCTTTTCGGTTATCTATCCTATGGCTGAAACATAGTTTATTCTATGGAGAATTAAACTGAACGAAATAAATGTCAACATGTTGCCTTTTACTCTTTGGAAGAATTACTTGCGCTCCACTTTTAATTCAGTAAAATTCCTTTTCCTGTATCGGTTGATGTCCGTTACCTTGGGATATACATTGGGCAAGAGGAAAAACCTCACACTCGACTTAAAAGAACTGGTAATTAATAATCGCTGAGAGGTTTGAGACAAAATGTGCAGTAGTACTAGTTTCGATTCCCTGTCTAGGCCTTGGATTTTATTTATTGTTTAAAGTAAATAATATATTAGTGAACAATGTTTGGTTTCTAGTCGCCCTCGTGCATGACACCTAATTTGGTAGTTGGATACCTGAAAAAAAATAGGCGTTACTTTACTAAATAAGAATAAAAAATAGAAAGTTACGAGAAGTGCTGCATTTTAATTACTGCTTTAATATAATTTATATGTTTTGTTTTTAAAAGGCAAATCTGTAAAAAAAATTTGTTAATGAGATGTCAAGGCTAAATATTTTTCTAAAACGTAAATAATTCTGCACACTTATGATGCGTTGGTTTTAAAATGGATTTCCTTCTACCTACTTGAGATTACAGTACCACAAGTGGGTCTAATCGGTATTCTGGTAAAACATTATCCAGACCATGTTTGTTGCTAAAGTATGGGCTTACTAATTGAGGCATGTTCACTGCATCACTCGATTAACCCCATAATACAAAACTAAAAGAAAAAAATGGAAAAATGCGATGAAATAATGTAAATTGATTTTTTAAATTCCCTTTATAATATAAATTCAAATAAATTACCGTTATCATTTAGCGGGCGCTACATGAATTTGAGTTGAATTATAGCAACGATTTACATTAGAGCACGGAGTTAATCAAAATGGCTTCTGAAATAAATTATTTATTATTCAATGGCCAAAATTTGTGGCTTTATTATTTGGGGAAATTTATTATAAATATAAAAAAGTTATGACTGAACCAAGTACTTTGACAGTTAAGTTTAAGATATCGTATTTCAAAAAGTGGAGTTAATGAAATTGTGCAGCCGCTCTAACAATATTTCGTTCACTGTATTTCTGTTGTATTTATTCCTCACAAATTAATAATATTAATATGATTATTTTAAAAGTAGTTTAGGATTATCTGGTATATTGTTAATGAAGCTAAAGAAGATTAAGTTCATTCTATTATATGTGCAATATTTTCTGTGATTTTCTTAATTAAAGAAATCGTAATATTATAGGATTATATTATTTATGCTTTGAACGTTGTTTGGTGTAATTAATATAATTTATTTTAAATTATATTAACAATATTAAATGACATTGTATATAATAATAATTTTAATACAGATTAGTAATAGGGAGTGAATCACTAATAAATGCAGGACAAGGACTTGAACTTTTTAAAAACAGCTGCATTTATATACTAAACATCTGTCTCTCATACTTCTGCTTTAATTTGTTGCAGAACTGTGATTTTGTTTGAATAATATTTTGTGTGGTCATCATTTCATTTTTATCTTGTTTTCTTTTCGAAAATGCAGCTTATCTCTGATGAAATATAACATATATATTTTTGTTCTTAATCAAAGAAAGAACCTAAGATTGTATTAAATTCGCGAAATGGGGTTTTCTTCCGACACACACTTTTACAGAGAAAAAGTTAAATCAGAATTGTTTTTTGGGATGGTGCTTCTTCAGGCAGTGACATGGCTGGCTTATAATGTACAATATTACTCGATCTTCGTGTATAAAAATTGATTGTATGAAGTTATTTATTTCCTTGTCTTTTTTTAAAAAAAATAAATCTTGTAAAATCGAATAATCATGCTTGCAACATTGTGAAAATGTGCTGGTACAATTATCGCTGAGCTCTACGAGGGTCGTTTGAAAAGCCCGTGCAAAGTCAGAGAGATAGCACCACTGGCGCGTATCGAGGTTATGTTTAGTTGGTAGCATCTCTTGGAAGAACACACACCAAGTTTCAGCCAGATCGGTCTATTTCTTTGTGTTTGGCATTCGTTTGAATCGAGGAAGTCGAGTGATTTTCAAAAAATGGACGAAAAAGAATTACGTGTGTTGATTAAACACTACTTTATGAAAGGCAAAACGCCTCAGGAGACTAAAGAGAAGCTTGATAAACATTATGGTGACTCTGCACCTTCGCTTCGATTAGAACAGTTTATAAGTGGTTTCAAAATTTTCGGAGTGGCCATATGGGCACAAGTGACGCTGAACGTTCTGGACGCCCTGTTTGAGGTTACTACTCCAGAAATCATTGATAAAATCCATGATATGGTGATGGATGACAGAAGAGTGAAGGTGCGTGAGATTGCTAGTGCTGTGGGCATCTCGAATGAACGGGTACATAATATTTTGCATCAACATTTGGACATGACAAAGCTATCCGCAAGATGGGTGCCGCGATTGCTCACGCTTGACCAAAAACGAAATCGTGTGAAGTGTTGCAAGGACGGTTTGCAGCTGTTCCAGAAGAATCCGCAGGACTTTAAGCGTCGTTTCGTCATTGTGGATGAAACATGGATACATCACTACACTCCTGAGACCAAAGAACAATCTAAACAATGGGTTACCAAAGGGGAATCTGCGCCAAAAAAGGCGAAGACCGTTCCTTCGGCCGGAAAGATTATGGCAACTGTCTTTGGGATTCGCAAGAAATAATCCTCATCGACTATCTGGAAAAGGGTAAAACTATTACAGGTGCATATTATTCATCGTTATTGGACCGTTTGAAAACCGAGCTGCAAGAAAAACGCCCACGATTGGCCCACAAAAAAGTCCTTTTCCATCACGACAACGCACCAGCTCACACCTCAGCAGTTGTGGTCGCAAAATTAATGGAAATAGGGTTCCAACTCGTTTCACATCCCCCCTCTATTCTCCAGACTTGGCTCCCTCGGACTACTATTTGTTCCCCAATATGAAGAAATGGCTGGCGGGAAAAAGATTTTATTCAAACGAGGAGGTGATTGCAGAAACGAATGGCTATTTTTCAGACTTGGACAAATCCTATTATTCGGAAGGGATCAACAAACTAGAGCAGCGTTGGACGAAATGTATAAGCCTAAAAGGAGACTATGTTGAAAAATAAAAAAGGTTTACCCCAAAAAATTAAGTAGTTTTTATTTTTGCACGGACTTTTCAAACGACCCTCGTATAGCTACATGAAACCCATTGCCTAGAACCGTGATGGCGAACCTATGACACCTCTGACACTCGAACTCAATCTAAATGATGCACATCAACAAAGACAGAAAATTATTGTATAATTAGTCGTACCGATCTTCGAATACTTCCAAAGCCTACGCCCGAATTCTTTAGTTTCCCTAAAACGTGCTATTTGCTTGATCAAACGCAGGATGTGGCAAATCATAAACGTTACTCCGCAAGAACGTCTGCTCTTCAGGAGAAAATATTATTTTCCCTTGACAACCCTTGTACAATTGTCCTACCAGACAATATTAATGACATTAATAAAATACTAAATGAATTCTTATCGTTTTAGTTGTATTCTATATTGTCTGAGTGATTCAACGAATGAGTTGATTTTGTTTCAATCCCAGGTTTATATATAATTTCAAGGGCTTTATGTACTTTATATTTATATAAAATTTTATCACAGCAGAAATATTGAGCGAAATACTTTAATACCCCTAATTTAGTAAGTAATATCTTGCTAAAGATATAATAATAACAATAATAATCTTGATATTATAACAATATTATAAAGATAATCTTGCCCTTACATTAAAACCGTCCAGAAGGACAGTTGTACTGTGTTTTTTCGTCAAAAACTGCACAAAAAAGCCTAATATTAAAAAACATCCAATTGTTCCTCTTTTTATACAAAAGATAAAATTCCTAAGTTTTTTTGAAAATGACCCATTCTCTTCTTTCAGATTAATTTTTTATTTTAGCATTACATTGTTGTGCACGAAATATTATAATTATTAAATAAGTTTATATTTTAAATTAATATAAAATTGAAATAATATTAATAAATAAAAACCTAAAATCATGTTCAAGTTTAATAAAGAAATAAAATTTAGATATGTAGTTCTCTATTTGATCAATAGAATGCGCTATAATACAGTAATCTGATCTGTTAGTTAACATAATGCCCGGTAGATAGTGTTCGTATTATGTTAGGCTCGATAGAATTGAGGGAAGGTAACCATATTTTCAGAAGATAAGGTTCTTGTTGTCTGTTCATGATTTTCCTTTCTTGTTGGGAAATTAATGTTAGTTGTTTAATGCAGTGTTCAATTGATACTATATAAATTATTAATTAATTTAATTATATATTTTTGTTTAATAATCTTATTTAAATATAAAAGGAGCTTTAAGAATTCACACATTCAAATATGGTACGGCTTGTTTTCAGTTACTCTTCTCCATAAGGATTTTATATAGAAATTAACCTCTTTTTTCATTTATTTATATATTTTGTTCCTTCGAATTATTAATTGACTAACATAAAAATGTGTAACCTTATTTTGGCATCTTGACAATTCTTAAATCACTCCTCCAATATTTTTTTTTATCATTATTCTCAGAATAGTTTTATCTCCCAATAAAATAACGTTTTTTTTCAATTAATTTTATATTTTATACATTTTGAAGTGTTTGTGGGAATTAATTTAACTGAAATATTTTAGATTTTGGTTTTTGGTACCGTATTTACACCTAAATTGTGTATATTTTGATAGCGTCCACATTTTTTTTTACCAGTTTAGTGCCATTACATTGTAAATCTATCATCCATATTATTTACCATTAAGAGAGTGTGCATATTAAAATTAATTCATTGTATTGTTACAGGTGAGTGTAATGACGAAATGAATTCTGCTATTTTTTTGGTTTATGGATATGAAGTGGGAACTTATTTGGTGTAGAATTGAATCTATGACATCATCAATGCCCATCCGAATAAAATTAAATATCCAGGTAATCAATGCTTTTTCAAAGTAATTTAATCAAGTAAGTCAAAGAGATTTGTTCTTTTATTACTTTATAACCTATTAGAAATATGTCGTACTAATTAAATTCACATCATTTTCATGTTGGAATGGTTTAGTTGTAATTTGGTTTTTATTTAATTCCCTCACGGTTACAGAACTTTACATTTACTATGAGTGATTCACACTTAAATTACCAATTTCATCTAAATTTTGTTTACCATTCATTTGAGCTAACTATTTCAGTAACTCGAATTGTTTTATCTGCTGTTTCATTTTTTTAATAACAAAAAGACGTAAATAAAACAAATATACATATTTTACAATACTGGACATGAAAAAAGGAGAGAACATCAAAAAATAACACTTTACAAATAAGTTAATGTTAAGTGAAATTACTATTTATTTATTTAAAATGATAATAACATTTTGGAAAAACTTTAAAACCTGGCTATCCAAGCATACCGAATGTAACCAATGTCCTGAAACGTCTGTTTTAAGTTCTCATCTACTTTAAGTTAAGTAAAATAAGATACAACCTTACTGAGCTATTTACCCTCAGTTTCTAGCCTCACAATGTTCATTTTAGCATGAAATTTAACTCAAATATATGGGAACTTCTATCTCTACATTTGAGCCAAATTGCAGCTTCCTTGATGCAGTAGTATACTCGGACACAGCAAGTTGAAGTTTTCGTGTATTGCATCTTATCTCTTTCATATATGGTAGTTGTGTGAGATTTTTCTCAAAATCGTACCATTAGAATGCATGGTAATCATAAGCCAACAACTATGTAGTAAAAAGTCTTGTTTACAAGAAAACTTAACTAAAACGTACGTAATACTTACAAAAAGTCGTGTGAGTGTGCATATTAAATGTTAAATATTAAATTGGAAATAAAATTAAATAATATTCTTGGACAGTTGAGCCGAAAATAGCCGACAGTAACCGATCGCATTCGGCTTATTAGAGAGAAACGAGAGAATTTATAATAAAAAGTCGCGGCTAAGGCCGGTTGGGTTACAGATCCACTAATTCCTAGAATTCTCTACTTTTTCCAGCTAATTTGAGGTTCTCTAACCCAACCTGCCTTGATAGCATAGGTTTGGACTGAATTTACCGCTCTGCACTTAGTTTATCGACTATATCTCAGGAACGGATGATCGCACAGAGTTCAAATTTGATATTTCGTTCAAGTGACATCACAGGAAGCGACAGTTAATTTTTGGTTAAAATAGCTCCACCGGAAGTACCACTTTACTGAATAGATTTTTCACTTTTTTAACTTTTTCTCAAAAACCGCTACTTGGATTTTCTCCAAACTTGGTATAATTATAGCTCACAAATAGTGCTATAACTTTTATAAGAAACATTTTTCTCTAACACTTCGATTAAGGGCACTTTTAGGGGAGGGGGTGGGTGGGTCAGTCCGGTATAATGCCAGTTCGCTGTAATATATGGACTTACTCTTTATGCTAGGCTACTCTTTACTGAACAAATATTTTATACATGAAAATGGCCAGCATTAGGGTATGCGTCATCTTATAAATACTGAAAAATATTAATGAAATGATGGGTACTAGATGATTTGTGTACCTTTTGTCGTTTAATCAACCAAACAACTTAACATTTTAAATTGTAAGTTTTTGTTAAGGAGATTATTGTAATAATTTTTTAACAAACTATTAATATCATGTCACGCCATTAGTATATTTAATGAAACTTTTTCATAGAATCCATCTAAAAACTTTATTTGCAACAAAACTTAGTGTTGCAAATTATTAAACTAAAAACAGATATTAATAAATTAAAAAAAGAAATCACTTAATGAATGCGAGTATTGTTTGATATTCCAAGTATCGTCAGCGCCTAATCGCGATATCAGCCAGCACATTCCTTTCTGCTGATACGGCTCCTCTTCGCTGTACGTGCTTAAATGTTTAAACATCGTTCGGACAGAAATTCCTCCATAAGGTCACTTATTAAATTACCTTTCAGATGGTTATATTACATTTTAGATTTTCTTTTCTCTTTACAGCCAGGTTTTTAATCCAAATTTATTTGTCCCAATTTTGACTCATAAATATTATTTTTATTTACGTGAATTTATATGGGAAGTTTTTAGTCATCTATAAAGGTGCCCTGTGAGCAGGTTTAAAATTATAGCTTGCATTTTATTATCTTACAAGGATTGTGTATTGATTTTACGACTATTTTACTGTATCAGTTCATAAATTTTTTTCATACTCGAAATGTTTCTTAATTTTTTTTAATATTTATAAATTTGATAGGAATTGGGTTATTATAATAACCAAATTAACTGCGACCTAAAAGCTCTACTGTGGTTTCCGTAAGTGCCAGTGGTGTTTCATGAATTACCTAGAGTCTGAAAGTGCATTGGGTAACTACAACGTAGTCAGTTAGAAGATTTATTGCAATTTCCTCGTATCTTCCCGCAGAATCCACCGGTGTTATCGGATGCCAGACTCGAGCTTTTTCTGGCATCTTCTGGAAACGTCAATGCCTCTTGATGTGAAATCAAGTTAGATTGTAGGATTTATCTTTACTCGGCCAAAGTCGTGCTTTGAATTACGCTGCTTAGCTTGACAGATCTTCTTCTTCCGGATACTGGCCTCCATGAAAGGGGTGCCTTGTCTCGCCGGAGTATCGGTCCTCCTCGCCCTTACCAAGCCAACAAGCCCTTGCACCCAAATTTGGAAAACTGGTGTCCTTGAGTATTCTGGTATATCCGAACTATCTTTAAGCTGATAACCCTGGAATTAAGCCTTTTGATGGCAGCCTAGAAGAATTTCCTGGAACCGATAGTACCCTGTCAACGTCCAATCAAACGCATCTTTCTATTGTATAGATTTCCGCCTGGAAGATGCTGGAAAGCCCTGATTCTGAGCTCAAACACCCCAGCTTAAGAGCTATCTACTATCCGTTTCCCGTAGTCCTAAACCTTGATTCTCATCCTCGAACAAACAGAAAAATCTGGTGCACTCTTACCCTCCGTTCAATGCACTCGATAAAATTTTCTCGGAAGTTAGATCTACACGAATAGAAAACCCTTCATCTTATGAAAGTAAGAGAAACTACAAAATATAAAAATAATCTTTTACAAATGGATGAATCAAAATAAAATGATCTTGTGCCATTGATTGATTATAGGTCCATCTTTAAAGTAGTTTTTATAAACAAGTCTTAACCTTCCTCCATACATATATATACATAAGTAGTCCACCTCCGTCCGTCCTTGGCCATATAGGGCGGCTTGATACAGTCAGCAGTGTGAATATTGTATACATTCACACACTCACGCACACATTGACAGACTAACACACATACTGGGCACACAGAAGTCCTCTCTGGTTATACTGCATCTTGCTATCTCCCACTTTTTTTTTTTCTAGTTTGTATGTATGTGCGCGGTGTCGTGCGTTTGTATGTGTTTCTCTTGCTCTCTTTCTCTCAGTAAGTTCCCTCTCTCTTGTGTATGTGTGTGTGTGTGATAGACTCCAGCTTCAAGTACTTTCAGTGCATTTTCAGACTTGGTGCTGTGTAGACCAACATGAACGGTATGTATGACCCTATTATCTAAACTTACTTGTTATCTATCGTTGGTACAAAACACAATGACGCAAGTTTTTCTACGTATTGTGTTCATTAAGTTTCAATGGAATAGTAGAGACTTTATCACCTTTCTATAATCTAATCTCATGTTAAGTTTGCAAAAGTAATTAATTATCTTACTAAATTCATTTTAATTAAAATCACTTGTGGTACAAATAATTTTTATTTCTTCATGTTGCTTGAGATTGAGGTTTCAGCGGAAGGGCGGGAATTTTTTAAATTTTTAAGCGAGATCAAGTTGCTTTAGGAAATCAATTATTGTGCCTTATTTCTCAGCTCTCTCTCTAGATGGCTGTGCGATTGGTCTTTAGAGCCGATATTTAATAATTTAGCGCTTAATTTATTTTTAATTTTGGAAATAAATATAAATAAAAGACATATATATATATATATATATCCATCCTCAGATCTATAACTATTATTTGTAACATTTCTCTTAGAAAACCATACTTTTGGTGGTTACTCATTTTCTGGTCTCTTCTCTTAAGCGCACTTTCAGGAATGTTGTTTGGTTCTGACAACTCCACAATGTTAATAAGAAGCAAAATAAAGGATTTAAGAGCTATTAGTATGGATCAAAAAGAGAAACTGAGACGGAAGTCCCAAGGTTATAGATCTTAGCTTGGTTACCGTTCATAAAAAAGAACCTTTACAGTTTGCTATCAGGAGGTTACCATTGGAGTAGGGAAGCGCTAATAACTTCAAATGTTTGAAATTCATAACAAAAAATGCTAAATTACCAAGTTTGCAAATTATCTTTTATCTATTGAAGGTTTTTTCCCCTACTTTTTGCTATATTTTTTGGAGGGATGAAAACACCTATCAGTTTCGTTTTATTTATACCTTTGATGGGTATATTAGACATTCTTTAGCTTATAACTTCCTTTCTAGAAAGTGAGAGAGTTTAGACTGATCAAGGAGAAGCCCTTAATAAAGTTTTATTATTATTATTATTAAGATATTAGGTGTATTAAATTGAAGATAACTAAACATTTATCAAAAACATTTATGTTTTAAAACAAAAGCATTGTTTGATGTTAGATTTATTCTCATTATTTCAGTTTGATAATCTAATAAAAGAATTATTGTGAAACATAATTAAACACACTTCCATATTTATATAATAATATTAGAGAGGCGTGTACAACTTGAACACTACGAGACAGTCTTATCATGGCGGAATGGTTTGTTTACTCTGTCTGTAGACAAACAGACCTGCACTGCGGTTTGATAGTTTCCAGGTGCTTCTGAGAATATTCATTTTGTTTTCTACAGAAACTTTTATTATCTTATTCAGTTGTAATAAGTTGCTAACTTCCCCTTGTTTAATAATTTCTTTTTAGTGGAAATAATATTTCAATCATGTGTTTTTGTGAAAAAGGGTTATTTTTATGGTTTTATTGGTTTATTTGATTATTTATTTTTTAATAAAAAAAATAATCTCAAAATTTATGAATTCACCTTGCAGAATTTTTTTTTTTTTTCAATTTATTTTGTAATTTACAATCTGTACACTGTATAGAATCAGTAAATATAGAGAGAGTGATGAACTGGTGCGGGAGGAGAGCAGGAGGAGAGAAACTACCCAGCGGTAGCACTCTCGGTAAGAGAGAGGAGAATGTGAGGAGGAGAGTAATGGCGTTTAGTTCTTCAGACTGTAAGGAAGTCGCGGGGCCACTGGCGGTTCAGTCGGCGAGGAGTATTAGGGATTAGTCAGAGGAGGCCAGAGACTGTTCAAGATGATTGGAGCTAGTCGAGAGAGTAGTGTGGAATTTTTGGTATTTAGTCTTAGCGAGTTGGTCTATAAAGGGAATGTTGATGTCGTTGTTAAGAGTGAGATAAGTCACCGTAGAAAGGAGCGTCAACTATCTGTCGGCAGTAGTTTTGACTGAAATGTTGGTACAGTCCGTATGTTTTGTAGGTTTGGCTGAACCCCACAGCTCTAGTCCTTAAGTCCACATAGGTTTGAAGATAGTACTGTGTATTAAGTGTTTGAGTTCAATACTTAATTTCGAGCGTCGTCCTAGAAGTCTGTAAAGCAGTTTCGCACGTTTTGTCATTGCTTATCTTTTAAGTCTAGTATGTGGGTTCCACGTGAGTCGTTTGTCTATGTAGAGCCCAAGGTAGCGCACCCAGATCTGTGTACATGGAAGAGGATTGCTGTTGAAGAGTACAAGTGGACAGGAGCCCCGCTGGTTGCAGAAAATATAAATTTATATCCCCTCTCGTTGTACCCAAAAACTTTTGTCACGATTTTCGTAGATCCTAAAGTAGGAAGGTAGCCATTGGAGTTTTTCCACAGCTCAAAAGAGTCTTAAGTTGTCCACAGAGGGGTGTGTTTGGTTGTTAAAAAGAGTATTGAAAGATAAAGGCTTACCTAGCACAGAAATGTTTCACAACTCCTAACAATCTCCGCAGAACCTATGACAAAGTTGTAAAGAGGATTCAATATCGGCCTCGCTGTAGATCATCCAAAATAAATTCCTCAGGCTTGTCACAACTTCCTTCCCCTCGCTACACCCGTATTATAGACTTACACTCTAACATCAACATGGACTATGTAGAACACTGCATCAAGTACCTCGCTACTGGTTTCTTCAGTAAGTGTGAATTAAGTCACAACCACCTCTGCAGACGAATAGGTGACTATAATGTGGACCCGGTGCACAGGCACAGGAGAGTTAGGGACTCCCTGAATTGAAATCTTTCTTATTAGCTGAGGGTTTTTCATTTGCTTTTCCCTTATTATATACTTTCATTTGTTTGTACAATTTCTGTAACTTATGTCTGCCGGAGGTTGTAGTACTCCTTACTGGCACTGCAATGGGTATATGTATATATTTTCACTTATTAAATAAATTTTTTATCTATCTATGTAAAGAGGAGAGTACAGTGTTGTAAGATCCATTATCCCAGGGGGTTTTGAAATATAAATTCTCAGTACTCTTTTATGATATTTCAGTTTGGATCTTGGAGTACAAGGCCAGCACATAAATTGTGGCTAGTTGATGCCGATGCCAAAAATTTACCACTTTTTCGTTCGCAGTAGTTACACCTTTATTTGCCACTTCGAAATTCGAGGTAAGGGTGTACTTATCATCCTAATGGAGAATTGTTACCCCCCCAACAACTTATCTCATCCTGTACAATTGATTAAATGTCGTTTTAGTTTGAGTTTAGTACGAATAATAACCGTTAGAGTTAAACAATAATATTGTAGCATTTGCAACAAGTGTGTTAGAATGTGGCCTCACCAGCTAACAAGGTGAGTTCGACGCCTCCTCCATTCTTTGTGGCTCACAGTAATTGGTGACGTAACTGTTGGCTGTGGCTAAAATCACCACGCACTCATAGAGGCTGTGGGAGTCTCCCACTCTACACTCTTTTAAAAATCTTGAATGAAAAAGCCCACACTTTTCAAAAACTTTTTATATATACTCTCTCCTAAGAGAAGTAATCGTGAAGATTTTCTGTTTTGAGGAAGTCTGTGTGTTCAGATTTTTTGAACTTTTCACCGTTTTTTACCCATAACTTTTTCACGTGTAATTTTTTACCTGTGCCCTTTTGATCATGATTTTCTTCTCCCTGGATTCTTCAAGGGATGAGGAAAACACGCTCCTTCACAAAAGTATGCCAATAAGAATTAGATTTCTGGTCAACACTCCAAATTTAAAGAAAATTGGATAAATCTTAAAAAACAAATTTAATGCAACTGTGTTAAATAATTTAGAAGAAGAATGGATAAATTTAGATTTTATTATTAATTACGAATTAAGGATTTAAATAAGTTTTAAGAAAGAGATCAGGTAATATATTCCCCTAAGCTTTAAGCAGAGTAGAGAAACCATATTTGCATACAACTACCTCCCATGTAACAGCTACTTTTATATTCTATCCGCTTTAAGGCGATTTATCTCTGGATAGTTTAGTGACGTCAGCTTTTATGTATCTTCCGTTACTCATTCCAAAAAGGAACTCTATAATTTTAGTAGAATTTAGAATTTTATATCATATTTATGACATATATCTTCTGTAAGATACCAGATCTGCTGCATTCCGGGATATCTCTATTTAATAAATGTGGATAATTCTTATTTCTTTTAAGTTCAGCTAACATTGTCTCTTAAGTTTTTTTGGCATTGTCTTTCGCCATACAGCCAGCATCGTCTGGGTGCTTATCACTAGAATATCACTCACTCTCCATTCTTACCTACAAATACATTCGCTTCACACATTCATCCCTCTACTATATACAACAATTTACATAAACTACAGCTAATGGATGGATCAGTACTCTGTGCTTCTGCCATCCTTATAGCTTAACCGAAATTAAAATCACCGTAATCCTTCTCTTATCATTTTCTTCCCTTCATTCTAATCGGCTATAACTTTTAAATACATTCATATTTCATTGCTAGCTCTGCTACAGATTTAAGCACATAGTTGTTGGTGGAGAATATTATGTCTTCGTAGCGAAATGGTGCATCTAAATACCTGTATAAGTCGTCAAACATTCGTTTCCTTTCTACCACATAACGTGGACATATTATTGTTATATGTTTGAAATCCTCCTCGTCATTGCAATCTACGCAAAGAGGAGAGGACCTTTTCTTGATCCTGTGAAGATACGATCCGCACACCGCTTGGTTCACTCTCAGCCTGCTTATTGTCGTAACAACCCATTTATTAGTGACAGTTCCCTTAAACCTTAAACCTTCTTCTTAGGTAGACTATACAGGGTGTCCCAAGCTATATGGATAACGACTTTTTCTCGGAAACTAAGATAGCTAGAAAAAAACTAAAAAATACGTGTTCCCTTAGTTTTTTGATAGAAATCCAAATTTAATTTGTAAGTTTTTTTCGGTGCTTCCAGAAGCGAGATACAGGCACCATTTTTATTTTTTCAAAAGGGAAGGTGCGGTTTTTATTTCAGAAATAGATTGCTCTATTTTTTTAAAGAAAAATTTACTTGAACGGTTTTTTTCTGTGAGCGATATTTTAGAAGTTATGAATGAAAACATGATTCTTATAAGAAATGTCAAAATGATAATATTATAACGGTTTTTTGATTGAATAAGAATAAAAGTACTATTTTATTATAAATTTTACTCCTCATTAATATTACAGATCATGCTCGAACTGGCCTCCACCATTAGAGATGCATAGACATGCTCTTTCTTGCCAATCGTCCCTTACTGCCAAAGAAATAGATTCGGCTTTAATCGAGTTACAGGCATCTATTATTCTCTGCTTTAGTTCATCTACAGATGGAATTCCGGCTTGATTCTGATGCACCTAGATTTAGAAATGCTTTTAGGTTAGCAGAAATAAGGAAAGAAAGAAAAAAGTTATGAATAATCACCTTGTTTTTCAGGTATCCCCAAAGGAAATAGTCCATAGGTGTTACAAATCCGGTGAGAGAGGTGGCCACTGAATCGCCCCCTGTGTCGATATAACATGCCCATCAAATTACCTATCGAGACATCTCTTTACATGCCGGATGGTGTTATATCGACACGGGGGGAATTCAGTGACCACCTCGTTCACCGGATTTGTGACACCTATGGACTATTTCCTCTGGGGATACCTGAAAAACAAGGCGATTATTTATAACTTTTTTCTTTCTTTCCTTATTTCTGCTTACCTAAAAGCATTTCTAGATCTAGGTGTATCAGAATCAAGCCGGAATTGCATCTGTAGATGAACTAAAGCAGAGAATAAAAGATGCCTGTAACTCGGTTAAAGCCAAATCTATTTCTTTGGCAGTAAGGGGCAATAGGCAGGAAAGTGCATGTCTATGCATCTCTAATGGTGGAGGCCATTACGAGCATGATCTGTAATATTAGTGAGGAGTAAAATTTATAATAAAATAGTACTTTTCTTCTTATTCAATCAAAAAACCGTTATAATATTATCATTTTGACATTTCTTATAAGAATCATGTTTTCTTTCATAACTTCTAAAATATCGCTCACAGAAAAAAACCGTTCAAGTAAATTTTTCTTTAAAAAAATCAAGGAATCTATTTCTTAAATAAAAACCCCACCTCCCCATTTGAAAAAATGAAGTTGGTGCCTGTATCTCGCTTCTGGAAGCACCGAAAAAAATCTACAAATTAAATTTGGATGTCTAACAAAAAACTAAGGGAACACGTATTTTTTAGTTTTTTTCTAGCTATCTTAGTTTCCGAGAAAAAGTCGTTATCCATATAGCTTGGGACACCCTGTATATTATCGATTCGCAGGAACTTCCTTGTTGTTGTAGAGAATTTCTCATACTTTTAGCATCCTGGATTAAGTTCAAGGGATCAGGCACCCTTTATCACCTCTACTGGCTTCAACGTCTGGATAACAAGAATTTCGCCCAAACTTTTGTCTTTCCAAGTATTTTATTAAAAGGCATTTTTAAAAAATTGATTTTGCTCTCTCTCAACTCATTTTTATTTTCATTTGTTTATTTTTTTAACTTTATTTATTTAATTTACAACTGCCTATTGGCAACAAGTAAATCGTATTACAATACATAAATAAAAATGGCTGGAAAGATATGAATGAGGGCCATCCAACGATAACCATCATGAGGTAACACAGGATGCCGGTTGAAGTGAATTCGAAGGATGCCCTTTTTTTTTATCATGCGATCAGGTAATCGCTACGCTTCAGTCTTCGGCGAGGATTCGAGATGAGAGTAGTCTGATACAGGTTGTGGTATGAACGGATTGAAGTGTTGGAAAAGTTTGGGAATGAAATTTGGTTGTAACGGGGGCTTTGGCTAGGTCAAGGGATTTTTAGGTGAATAGTGTGATTGCTTACGTAGAAAGGTGTGTTAATGATGTTGCGGAGGATTTTCGATTGTAGGGATTGGGAACGCTTTGCAGTACCGTACAGTTCCAAGTCCCTATGTCCAGATTGAGGCTAATAGGGGCTGTGTAGAGTTTCTTTTTGTTCGTAAGAGACAATTTGGAGCGTTTGTCGAGGAGTCTTTTGGTCAATCGGTAACATCTTAAGTAAGCACCTTATCTGCCGGTGGAATAGGAATCTGGTTAATCTGAAGTACCTTGTGATTGAGGGTAAAGGTCAGTTAGTTCTCTGGTTAGTTGATTAAAGAGTCGTTTGTGCGAAGGGTACCAAGAGCGCTGCCGGCACGGCGCTGCTTCTGGGTGATTAAGTATCTACTCATTTTAAGTATTCTTCTTTTTAGATGGCCACCGTTCAGTCGTCCCACAACTACACGTAACCGAACTTTCTACCTTCTAGTTTTACAACCGCGCGTTATTTATTGACCAGAATTACTGCATTTTATGTGCATTAGAATTTAATGTTGTGTATAAGATAGTATATATGTAGTGGTATAAAAGATGGCCGTATATGTAAGTCTACTACAGAGGGGAAGTCCCAAGTTGTAGACTTGGGACATCTAGTTTCGCTGCTTCATTTGTTGCCGTACAAAAATGACTAACTCTCGTACCAAAGACTACATCGTAAACCATTATGAGTGATAGTGTAATTTAACATTGCGTTTTCTCTTAGTAGTGAAGCTTAACTTCTTTTTTGGTGAATTGATAAACAGTTTAAGCTAGGTTTAATATCCAGAACAGATTGGGCAGATTAAGCTGACAAAAGTTTTAGAAAAAACTGGCAATTGTAAGCTTAAGCTGCACCTTAATTCGTAGAATTTTTGGTTTTTGTTTATTGGGTTTAGATTTTTTTTAGATTAGAAAAGCCGGGGCGGGACCCTATCCCCACGGCACCGCAGCCACAAGAGGCTTATTGTGCCTTTCCCTTGAGTCTAATAAGTGAAACCTCCCCTTCTAAAAAGGTCGAGAGCTTTCCCTACTAGTTCCTTCTGCGCTACTATCTCCTTTGGCCTCAATGTTCCAAAGATCTCGTAGCGCAGTCTCTCAATTGCAACGCAATCGAACAACAGGTGAGAGGCCGTTTCTTCCTCTTCCTGGCCACAATCTTCACAACGGTTTCGAGCTAATAAGCCCTATCTTGTACAGATGCTTCCTGAACCTTCCGTGCCCTGTGAGTAGGCCTGTAATCAGAGTAATCTGATTCCTGCCCAAACCTAGAGTCACTTTGGTTCTTTGTTTGCACAACAAGGGCATGACACTCTTGCTGTGTTTGACCCTAGGAAGCATCACCCAGTATTTTTCACGTTCTCTCCAAATCCAATGTCTGAGAGCCTCACGAACTGCACCCCCAGTGATCCCCAGGACTGGTTCCAGACCAGTGAAAGGAGTACTTATTGGGTCTTACTAGGTGATTAGACTACTCAGTACTGGCTACCTACTCAGAGGTCTCTGAGTTCGAATCCACCTGTTTAGCTCTTAGATTTTCTCTTTCTAGCTTCGTACAGCTCCATTTCAGTTTAGATGTTTTGTAAACATTCACTGTTTAAATCGACTGTTTTTTCAATCATTTTTTATTTTTTAAATTCGTTGAACTCAAAACGGTCATTTCCAGGAAAAAAAAACATTTTCGAAAATTTGGCTTGATCGTAGTACATTTCTTTCCTAATTAAAAGGAGTAGATCTTTTTGAAAGTTCACTTTAAATTTGTTCAATTAGTAAAAGTTTCATTATTTGATGACAATGAGGTTGAGAACGCCAGTGCTATAAGAAAAGAACTTTAGGATCATCGACTGTCCCATGGACATCAGATTCCCCATTGATGAAGTGATTTACATCACTGTGACGTATCTATTATGATAACAATAATTAATTTAGTACGTGAAATTGTTAAACAGCTAGTGAAACTAAATTTATATCTATTCATGCATCCTGAATGCAAACAGTGTACGTCACAAAGAAGAATTGAGAACGATGATCATTGATGAGTTTGAACAAAAGGGAAGAATGTCATCATCATCATCAGTATTTGCGTCAACATGTATGAACATGTCTGAATAGTGGATTGTCACCTACCCCTTCAGACATTGTTCAATTATATTGTGACTTAGATCATTGGTTTGTGACTCATGTGTTATAATTAAAAAACGGATTTTTATGTATTTAAAAATGCCAAATATTTAATTAAAATATGCATTTAATTTCGTCAATTATGTGGAAAATATGTGATTTTCTTAAAATATTTTCTGGAATATTTAAGTAAAATGGACATTTTTTTTTATGAAAATGGAATTTTTTGGGGGGGGGGCAAGTTATAATTATTTATACAAGAAAAGAACATTTTTACTATTTATAAAAAGATGTGTTAAATTTTCAATTTTGAAAACTTCTCTCTTCGAAATTGTTTGCAACCACATGAAATTTCAAATGTTGGAACGTAAAGTGACGACGATCTGGGCGTAAGATGGATTTGTAACAACTAAAATCCTTTGAAATGAGGATTTTTAAGTTTGTGGAAAGGGATATCTGCTCTAACCAAAGCCCGACACAGATCTGTACTCAGTGTAGACGTACTTGATGATGGAGATGTAAGGAAGGCTTGATAGGACGTCCTCTCTTTCTTTCTGTTTTTATTCTCTATGTGCGATCCGGTGGCAATATGTTGGGTGACTTGGGAACGTTGAGAGCAAGAAACGCGCTTGTCACAAGCTGTGCAGTACAAAATGTCTCCATCACTTCGAAAAAGTTCTGCTGGAAACTCGCGAAGATATTTAGCAACCAGTTGTTTGTTTGAGGCCGATGTTCGTGGCATTTCACCCAAAAAAGAATACACTAAGTGACCGAACGAAATGAATTGGACACTTCAACGAACGAGCTGAAAGAACAGACAACGTCAGACAACTTCAAAGAACTAACAAGTGCCCGTCACTGTTTAGCAGCATTCTGTGTAAATTACAATAACCATTGTACCCTCTGTGATTCACAGCCCTACAGTCTGTGGTTCACAGTTTCTGTCAACCACCTCCCAATTATGAAAATATGCCCAAAATGAAAAATATGAAAAAATATGTACATATTTTGATTAAATATGTAGAAATATTTATTTATTTTAATCAAATATGTATAAATATGCGATAACATCCAAATATGTGGAAATATGTGAAATAAAAGTAGACTCAAACGGCTTAAAAAGTGTCATTATGAATTC
This sequence comes from Rhodnius prolixus, assembly GCF_049639745.1. Classification (NCBI taxonomy): domain Eukaryota; kingdom Metazoa; phylum Arthropoda; class Insecta; order Hemiptera; family Reduviidae; genus Rhodnius; species Rhodnius prolixus. Next base: position 1,132,220 of record NW_027411583.1, on the reverse strand, counting down.
TTCTAGTTGAAAAACGTCTGTAAATTGCCTAGAAAAAAATATGTAAATACATACGAATCCGTTCCCTAGTTATAATTATTTCGTGTATTGACTGGTCTATGAGTGATGGTTATTGATTCAATCAAATTTAGGAGCCAAAATATGGGGGGGTCAATACTTAGAACTATTTTGTCTTTAATAATTGCAATTGAATTGATATCGATTCTTTTAACATTGAAAACGAGGTGTGGCTATTAAATAACGAGACTGATGCTGTGAAACATTTTATTTTAAAATTTATACATACGAGGAGCTTCTTTTCATCTGCCTTTCTAGTGGTCCAGGTTTCTGAGCCGTAGGTGAGAACTGGCCGTATCAGTGTTTTATAAAGTCCCACCTTCGTCTTTCTTGAGATCAGGTTAGACCGGAGATGTTTGCTAAGCCCAAAATAGCATCTATTGGCTGCAGCAATTCTCCTTCCTAACTCTCGGAAAATGTCATTCTGGGCGTTTACATGATGCTCCTTAGTGCATCGTAATTTAAAATCGTATTTAGTTATTATCACCTTCAATATACACCCCTCCCATATCACTACAACGCTCCTTGCGAAGTTACCATTGTTCGAAACAGTGCTGGAAGTCTTTTTCTGTGAGCTCCTGCATGCTGTGTGCCGCTTTTTCTTTCACAGCTTCAACGGACTGAAATCGTGTTCCTTTTAATGCAGATTTGACTTTGGGGAACAGATAAAAGTCATATGGGGCCAGGTCAGGCCTAATACTGGTATGTTGTACTTGGCTAGAAACGTCTTGACAGACAATGCAGTGTGAGCCGGCGCGTTGTCTTGATGGAGAACCCCGTGACTGGTTCTTCCACAAATTGGGTCGTTTTTTCCTTACTCTTTCACGGAGTTGAGCAAGCACCTTACGGTAGTAATGTTGATTAATTATAATCGATATTTTCATCCGTTTTGGACGTGGAAGGGCGAGCACGGGCGGTCATCATCTCCGACATCTCGACCCATCTTGGAAACGCTTGAACCACTCAAAAACTTGCCGACGTGATTAACATTCATCGCCATAAACTTCTTTTAATAAAAGATAAGTTTCAGTAGCGGTTTTACCCAGTTTCATGTGAAATTTCACGACAATTCGTTGCTCTACTACATGTGTTGTATCTTGTTTTCGGCAAAACGAAACTAACACCTCTTACACAAACGACGGTTCCGGTCAGACTGATTTCTCTAACTACAAACACGTGAGACACTGCAATCGAAAGAGAAGCCTTTACGCTGCACAGCTGTCGGTCGTTAGGATTTGGCACATGCATAGTTCTTCTATAGCAGCATCAGTCTCGTTATTTAATAGCCACACCTCGTATCGCTAAACTACTAATGATCGAGATGTCTGCCCTAAATCACTCTTCCAGATAGAAAATAACTGCTTATAAATGTTTACTTATAACGTTGGCCAATGACCGCTCCTCCTTTAACTCAAATCAGTTTCAGTTTTAGGGTTAAACTCTTGCCCAACCAGAATCTCCCCTAATTGTAATGAATGCCGCAAGATAAAGTCAATGCGAGTAGGCATTGCTAAGATTTCTGCGTGGTAAAATAATGTAGAATTATTTCAATTTTATTTGGAAAAGAATAAATTGGAACAATCGGGTTAATCGATTGACCAAAACCTTATTATGGTAACTAAGCGATATTTCAAATTACAACTTAAGGTGATTTTTCGATGTTAAGTTTTGCTTAATAAAAAACGATAGTAGCCAATCGATAAAAATCACTGTCGTAGTCAAAAGTGGACTTTTTCGTAAAATGTAAAAATCTAAAATCTTCGAGATAACAATATCTTTTCTTGCCCAAAGAATTAAAAAAAAAAAAAAAAATATACAGAGAAATTCAACGCTGATATAAACAGATTAGATTCTTTTATCGGAATTAATCAATTCACTTAGAAAAATTAGATACAAACTGCTGTTAGTATTTGTTTGTACAATATTAAGTGTGTTTCTTTTTATATATAAGGCTTTGTGTTTGTAGAGGAGGTTTTGTTTATATCCGGTTTGTTATTGTGTAGGTTCTTCTTTCGCCTATGCGAAGAAATAGAAATTCCGATAGTTGTGTGCAGTAGTAGTTGTAGTAGGTAGTATAGTTGTGGTAGGAAAAATTACCCAGTATGCTAACTTATACTTAAATACTTAAAATACTAAAATACTCAGTATAATGACGTCATCTTTCTTCCCCTGCCTTGAACCATCGCTTGGTAATGTTGTAAATTTATCCCTGCGATTGTTTAAATAAGTTCAATAGTTTTAATGTAAATACAGTACTTATTTTGTTTTTAATGCCTTCTAAATACCATTTCTAAAGTAAAGTTAGGTTTAAGAACCTTAAAATAGGTGTTGTGAATCAGCTGTAGTGAGGGAGATATATGTATATTGAAAAGTAGGCGGAGTTAAGCCCGTCATCTTGTAAAGTGACGTAGGTGTATAATAGTGTTTAGGGTTTATTAAACATCTGAGGGCCATATTTAGAGTTTTACTCGAATATCTTCTAACAGAATATGAAGTATTGTAAATATTATTGTCCTTTTTAGTCAAATGTATGTATTATTTATGTAATTTAACTTCCTTGTAGTAAACATATTTTATATACGTAAATTGTAATATTGTATATTGTGTTCAGTACTTTTAACGTTATCAAGATTTGTTTCTTATAATCACCATTTATAGTTCGGTTTGTTTAAATTTTTTCCTTGTTATATTTTACATGGAAATTCTGTCTCTAGCTTTGTTAAAACAGATTATTACGTGTATAATCTGTGCTCTATATGTTCCGACAGCTTTTTTTTATTTGCCATCTTAAGTTGTGGTAAAAGCTCTACACGGGAGAGATCGATCGCTATCTTCTTTGACTGTCAGGGCGTAAGGTTAAGCTCTTTGACGTGGCATTAAGATGTGGAAGGTAACGGAGAAGATCGACTGATTTGCCAAGGAGGTGACCTTGAGGATTCCCTGAAATCCTAGATCCTTATGGCGGCAGTATTTCGTACAAAAATTTTGTAATATGGCTTTAAACGAAATCAAGAATTATGCAGCAAGAAATGAATTGCAATAAATTTGATTACGGCAGTTAATGTTGATGATATCACGTTTAGTTCACTTATTATACGCTAGGGATTGTTTTTAAACCATCATTACGGCCATATTTAGTTGGAACATTCAACTTAATTTTTATTATGATTATAGTTTATTAAAATAATTTTCTTACTTAATTTCCAAACTTGTCCGCCTATAGCGCCCTATGTTGTTGTTGTGTGACATTTAAACCAACTGTTGTAATACACTTTCAAATAGCTAATATATAGTTATGCAGCTAGAAAATGGCACCATATGTTCTTTTATTTTCAACTTTCTATTTGAATTTGGGATTCCATTGGTTTATTGTGTTTTTTTTTAAATCAAAAACACCCGAGAGAGTTTGTTTACAACCACGACCCAGTTTGCTTTATTACTGAGAACTAGTTACCAGCTGAAAAGTGAATATATTTCTTATTCTTCATTTATTAACAGTTTTCTAAGTGAAAAGTAGTTACACTTTCCCAAAATTCTCAACTGAAACAGAAATTAATCCATATTATTACTTTTTGTTTGATAATAATCCAAGTTCCATAGCATTATGTTTACCGACAGATTACAGCTATCTAAATGTCACGGTCTTTTGCATTTAGATTAATTTCCGGTCGAGTAGTAAGGTAAATGACTAGCCAAATTTGTTTATGTCTGTGAAGATTCAATCAAATGATAAGCTATTGTTAATGGCGCTTCTTTTTAGTTTGGGCTCTCCTCATTGCTGAGGAGACTTTTATCAACAGAAAATACAACTTAATCGATTTATTTTATTTTTATCGAAAATTGAGCCAACGATTTCCTTTATTAAACGTTGAACACGCGTAGATCTGCTGCAATTTTTTTTCTTTTGCATTATTTTCTCTGAAAATTTTAAATTAGGGCTCCCTGTCAGAGTGGGGGTTAATAAATCCATTTTGGAATACAATGCTAACTTCATTCTCTTTATTGCAATTAACTTGCTCAAGGTTATTACTTCTAAATCTGCTAACACTTTAAAATCAAGTACGTTCCGACTGTAGTTGAAGTTGTAGCAATGGCTGTGGAACGAATCTTCTACACGTCTAATGACACTCTATCTCTAATTAGAACTGACGAGATTGTTATTTTTACTGAGCTCTTTGTGTAATTTCTTTATTTCTATTTATACTCTTGTTATTCCATGAAGGACATTTTGTTTTATTTTAGTTTCATGTTACGTTAATTTATTATTGGCTTGCGCCCCGCAGAAATGTATTTATTATTTCTTTCTTTGTTATTCTACTAGAGAGTTTATTGGATTTATTATTTTCTGTCTCACAAGGTTACAATAGTGTAACCAATTAGTCTAAATCAACTATCGTCATGAAGAATATAGAATATCCTTATAGTTCTGTATTTTCCTCCTTTCACTCTGTTTCTTCTTAAAAGGAAGTATTGCAATCGTACGGATTATAAAATTGAAGTTTCACTTGAAACACACCTTTTGGAATTCCCTCCACATTCTTATTTTTGCTTACCGAAAGAAATAATGTTTAAAAGTGTTTTTGGTCCCTGATTCTACTAACTTAGCCATCAAAGTAATCTCATATGGAAGTATTGTTGAATAAATATTCTCAAAAGTGGCCCCAATTTTGTGTTTTGGCTCAACCTAACTCAAAACCCCCAAAAAATCGCTTGAAGTTTTCAAATTTTATATTTTGTATCGATACCATCATGAGATCAGACAATAAATTTTTTTTTTCAATTATCATACCGGAAGAGCTGCAATTTTGAAAAGATGTTTCCGGCCCCTTTCTCGGAAGCAGTTTCAACGATTTTTTTTAAAGCAGATTTCCAAATTTTAAGGGAAACTTTACTGAGTAAATTTTGTGATTTTTAAATTTTAAAGTTAAATTATAGCAACGACTACTTTTTATTCATTCCGCAACTCTAACCGCTCCGCTACCGTGTGACTTTTTTTTAATGATATTTTTTTCAAAGGTCTTTCATGTTGCCCTAAGTAAATGTTACACTCATTTGTACATAAATGGAAGTATTGAAATTTAATTAGTAATAATTGCCGCTGTTCTCCACCTGTTACAAATAATAATGTCCACCTTGAGACGAAGTGGAATGTTCATTTTAAAGCATTTTACTAGGAAAGTCACTTTATAAACTCTCTAACAAATACTTACAGTTTAAAACGTTAAGTTATCACAAAAACACTGCAGCTTATACCAGTTACAGAGCAAACTTTTGACTACAATCCGGTAAAGATTTAATTGAAATCTGAATAATACGAAAAGTAATATAAACGTTTAAATTTTGAAGGAATTTGAGAATGAAGTTTGGACGAATTCGAAAACCTCCAAAATTTAGCTTTCAATATCTCATTAAGTATTATCACTAGAACACTGCAATTTTGGAGAAGGCCTCACATAAATGGGGCTAACTCCTCTGCAATTCGATGTACAGCGTCGAGACCCCCAAAAGGCACATCTACATAAAATTCCGAATCGAATTACACCTCATTCATGAAAATCGGTTCGCGCGTTTAGGCGTTACGTTATTTCTAAAAAAAGATAACAAAAAGAACATTTTCTGAAAATGCTGTTTTGGCCCATTTTCAGCAACTTTTTTCTCGAAATCTATTAGAACTGGGTTGTTGCAAAAAATTACAGTTATAAAGGAGGATTTGCCCTTTATTTTAAAGAAAATTTGGGAATTTTATCTTTTATAGAAAAAGAGAAAAAAATTGTCAAAGTTGGGTGTTTTTCAACGTAACGTTTTTTCGGGCATTTTTTGATGCAAATCGTTTTAGTATGGAAACCCTTTTAATGTGATTTTAATCGAAAAGTTGGTAACCTTTGTAATTATTTTAGGTTAAGGACTTATTTGTTTCATTGTTACTTATTTTGACGAAAACCTTACAGTATAATGTGAAAAATTGATTCTTTTACATTTGAATTATAATTTGTGACTATTTAAAGAGATTAAAAATTTGTAGAGGCGAATTGTCGTGATTAGAGATCAAGTAGTACAGATAATAAGACATTCCTTAGATGTCCAGTAATAGATAACTAAGTGGCGAGTGACGTCGTGCTTGCCCCTCTGTCCTGCTCCAAGATCTAGTATATTGGCGTGTTCCACTATATATTTATACAATGACCATTGTAGAGCTAACCTTGGTCACGTGTTCAGTACGTGCAAGGAGCCAAATCACTACTACACGCCTAGTGTGCCTTAGGCTGATTTCTTATTTACCTCCCACGGCGGCAACCACTGCCACCTTTAATTTAATTACTGCATACTCGTATACACATTTACCGCATCTTTGCTTCCTCCATTAATAATGGAATTTCAGTTATTTTCTAGTTGCACGTTCACAAACCATTCCCATTCCTTGCCATAATTGCAGTAGATTATCTTAGGTTCGAACTTTGTTTTCCGTATTTTAGGCACGGCGCATATCTAGACGATTATATCGCTAGAGGTGTGACTCCGGTATCTGTAGCCGACGATAAATTAATGAATGACGCATAACGCACGTGACTACATTTATCTAAAGTACCACTTAAAACAAGAAACTGTTTCACCATCTACAAAATATCAACTAATTATTAAAAACAATAATAGATATCCAAATTTAAAGAAACAATTTTTAAAAATTGCGTATTCTTCGAAAAAATTTTTTAACTAATTTCTTTATTAGCTATACAGGAGTGTATACGGAGGAGTGGTCGAAACTTAGGGAGGTGATTCAGCAGCTCAAATGCAACAAAAAATATTCTCTTCACTTTGGCCAGATTCTCAATATTGTCCAAGATATTTTGCATTTTTAACTTTTCCGACCATACTCGCGTTTTTCACCATAAAAACGGCCGTAACTTTTCTATCCTTTATCCTACAACAAATCTGCTTATTCCAAACGAAAGAGCATTAAATTTCCTATAAATTTGCTCAATACAGAGCCTCAAACGTTTCTTATATACAATGAAATTTTTACTTGAATGTCTAAAAATTTCGATCTCGATGATTTTTGAAAAAACTTTCAACTGCATTTTTTCAATGATTAATGAATCAAGGAGTCACTTAATTTCAGAAAAAGTTGCGCATTTTTTGAGCTTCAAGACCATATGGATTTTTTTTGGTTTTTAATAAAACCCTACCCCGAACAGAGGGGTTTAAATGCATCGAGAACGAATTTTTTAGACATTAAAGTAAACATTTCATGGTTTATAAGAAACGTTTCGAGACTCTGGGTTAAACAGATTTATTGGAAATTTAATGCTCTTTCGTTTGGAATAAGCAGATTTAGTCTAGGATAAAGAATAGAAAAGTTACGGCCGTTTTTATGGTGAAAAACGCGAGTACGGTCGGGAAAAGTTAAAAATGCAAATATCTTGGACACTATTGAGAATCAGGCCAAAGTGAAGAGAATATTTTTTGTTGCATTTGAGCTGCTGAATCACCTCCCAAAGTTTCGACCACTCCTCCGTGTACACCCTTTATAGGGGCTGTGGATGTAATTTTTTTCATTGATTTAAGAATAATTTGGAGAGAGAGGTAAATAAATACCTTTTCTCTCACTGCATTTTAACTAATTGTAAGTTTGGAATTAGTGTGACTTAACAATACGAGTGTGTGACTCCTTGCACGTATGTTGCTAGAGTTCTGAGAGCTTAACATGGCGGCCGCCCTTAGAGAGTGATGTTTTCTGGAAGGTTACTTTTCGATTTAATGGCGTCAGCGTCAAACTTTATGACTAATGAGATTCTAGTTACGAGTTGTTATTTTGAACATAAAAATCTCATTAATTGCCATTCCACGAACATCATCTGTATTCACTCTGATGGTATCTTTCGACACATTAAATGCCCTTTCTAAGAATAATTCAGGAATTTATTTTATTTTTCTAGTATTTATCTCACTATTTATTGATTAAAATTCATGCAAAGAGATTGATGTCTCTTTTTCTTTGTAATTAGTATTAATTTTTAGATGTTCATTCGTGGAAAGTGTCTCCGGTAATTATGGGGGAATTCCTTTCAGTAGTTTTGTCAGTTTCTTGCATCTTTGGATGGGTAACCTGCTATGAAGGATGAAACCTCCAAGTTGGAGTAATATTAGTCCATTGCTAAAATGTTACTTAATTTTTTTTTTTTTTTTGTCCTATGCCTTCACGGTCAATGGCTACTTCGGCCATGCGACGTCTGGCAGCCCAATATAAAATATTATTTTATGTTACTTAATTTCTTAAGTTAAATACTTAATAAGTTTAATAAGTTTTTGTTACTTAATTTTTTTTTTTTTTGTCCTATGCCTTCACGGTCAATGGCTACTTCGGCCATGCGACGTCTGGCAGCCCAATATAAAATATTATTTTATGTTACTTAATTTCTTAAGTTAAATACTTAATAAGTTTAATAAGTTTTTGTTACTTAATTTTTTTTTTTTTTTGTCCTATGCCTTCACGGTCAATGGCTACTTCGGCCATGCGACGTCTGGCAGCCCAATATAAAATATTATTTTATGTTACTTAATTTCTTAAGTTAAATACTTAATAAGTTTAATAAGTTTTTGTTACTTAATTTTTTTTTTTTTTTTGTCCTATGCCTTCACGGTCAATGGCTACTTCGGCCATGCGACGTCTGGCAGCCCAATATAAAATATTATTTTATGTTACTTAATTTCTTAAGTTAAATACTTAATAAGTTTAATAAGTTTTTGTTACTTAATTTCTTAGTTAAATACTTAAATAAGGACGTTTCAAGTTTAAACAGTGTAAATAATTAAGATTCTTCTTCATTTTCTGTCAAGCAAACGGCGACATCGTGAAATTACATATATCGTTGAGTATTGTTCAATTATCGTTTTTGGGTGACTGATTTATTAATGCAAAAAGTAGAAAGGTTTATTACCAATTTTAGTAATAATTTTTTCCTTTTAAATTTGGCCAAGCTTTCGACCTTAGGATTCAGGTATCTTCTGGGGTCATGGTTAATAACAATTATAATATTTTTTGCATTATTTGTTAGCTTAAGGTTGGTGTGTCTTCTGTCCTAACTGTTTTTGAACTGACATAAGTACACTTCACTAACCTTAGATGTAAGAATGCATAAATATTATACAGTCGAACCTCGATAATTCGAATTTTTCGATAATTCGAACTCTACAGCTGCTAACTTCGGTAAATCGAAAAAATGCAGTGTATTTAGATAAGCTCAATAATTCGAAATCCTTTTCCCTTAACAACAGGGGGAGGAGAAGGCTCTATAATTCGAACGAGGCCGCTTCCCCTCTTTATAATTCGAATTTTCCCTAGTAATGTTTACTTCTCATTTTCCGCTTATTGTCCATTTCCTGCGTAATGTTTCCCTCCTTCCAGCCCAGTTTAACTTTCCAATTCTCTTTCTTAGTTTGTCACGATGGGAAGTACGTCTCCCTTACTGTGTCCGACAAAAATAAAATTATCGTGGCCGTGAAAAGTGGTTCGAAAAAAGAAGATATCGCCAAAACTTTCAATATTCCACCATCAACGCTTTCTACAATTCTAAGTCACTGACTAAGTCAAGCCACATTGTAACAAAAAACTGTTCTTCATTTTTTTAATTAGGTACATATGTATATTATTATTTATTGAAAGGTTAATACATATGTAATTTTTTTGTTCTTTTTTGTCGTTTTCATTATTTTTACTATTTTACTTGAGGCTATATTTGTCTAAAACTTAGGTAAGCTCATACGTATTTTCAATATACGTATGTACATGCATATATACATAATAAAAACTCTTAATAATTCGAATTTTTTCCCCCCTTCTTGATAATTCAAACTTCTTGATAATTCGAAGTCTCGTTAATTCGAATTTTTCCTGTAGTCCCATGGATTTCGATTTATCGAGAGTCGACTCTAGTTGGTAAAACCCCTGAAGATGATCTACTCCCTAAGTCTAAAGCTTGGCAAAGAATAAACAATACTAACTACTCGTAAAATTTGCGATATTTTTTCTTTATTATATTGTACATAACATTTTTCTGAATTAATTATCTAATATTTCTTAATTACGAATAATAAATAATTAATTCAAGACTCTGTAACTAATAGAAAACCCTCTTCTTCTTGTTTGGCACTACAGTCCATGAAGAACCTTGGCCGCTTCAATCTTGTACCATTTGCCTCTCTTTTGGGCTACTCTTCACCATCTTCTCAAGCCCAAACCTCCTAGATCCTGTTCAGCACTGTCCAGCCATCTCACCCGGAGGCTTCCCCCCTCTCCTCCTAGCCCCTCCTGGATGTCCAAGAAAGAGTTTCTTGGTTATTCTTTCCTCCCCACCATTCGTTCCAAGTGACCTAAACATCTTAATCCTTCCTCGTTTGAAAAGGCCAACTAAATTCTGACCATCATAAAGATCTCTGACTTCCTTATTAGTCCTGATCCTCCATCTGCCCCACTTCCTGAATGGGGCCACATATACAAGTATTCTTCATTTAAAAACCAAATCTACTGCCATAATTTGCTAGCTACTTAAATATTAAATTATTACAATTTTTTTTTTTTTTTTTTTTTTTTTTTTTAACAAGACATAACACAACGTTTTAACCTATAAATGTGAAATAGATTTTATAACTGATAGCAACCCTGGAAAGGATTAGCTATGCGGTTAGCGTACTGGACTCCCACGCGGAGGTCCCGGGTTCGAATCTAGCTGCTGACCCTTAGCTTTTCTCTTCCTAGGAGCTTCTTACAGCTCACTGACCGGTGATGGACAGTGTTGTCTGTAACGAGAGAACACTGCCCGGAGACCGGCAGTACACTGAAAAAAGCTCCAGGCGCCAATAACCTTAGATGTTGACGCGCCTTAAATCATAAAAAAAAAAAAACTGATAGCAAAAACCTGTTATAAATCTTGTAAATGTGGTTAGATCTAGAGTGCTGGCTAATATAGTTTTATTCGTCATATTTTCTGGATCGATTTCAGATATTCATCCACCATCAGTAATTTGTACTATTAACTGATTTACACTACATCATGCATCGATTTCATGTTTCGATTTGTTAAATACAGTGGTAACTTGGTTCTCGACCACAATTCGTTCCGGAAGTGCGGTCGAGAACCAATTTGGTCGAGAACCGAAACAATTTATCCCATAAGAAATAATGTAAACTATATAGTTTATTTTGTTTCTAAGCTCCAGAAATATGCCGTTTTACTGGCCTAATTTCTATATTTTATGTAAAAACATTTATCTAAACAAGAAATAAGATCTAAAAGTGTAAATATAAAAACAACTCGGCTCATCTCGGTGGTGTTCCAAATGTTTGTTCGGATTTCAGGACAATATCTTCTCGAATTTCTTGGTCGAATACCGATTTGTTCGAAAGTCAAGTCGTTCGAAAACCGAGGTATCACTGTATTAATAAGTTACATGTTACTGTAAAATATCACTCACTCACTCACTCACTCACTCCATGGCTTTACAGCCCTTGTTGGGCTTTGGCCTCCTTCAACAATTCACTCCAAGTCGTACTATCACTCGCTTTCCTTCTCCATCCTCCCGCATTTATCTTGGAGAGGTCCTCCTCCACCTTGTTCAACCATCTTAGTCTTGGCCTCCCTCTAGGCCTTCTGCCTCCGGGATGCCCTTCACAGGCGATGCGAGGTGCTCTACCTTGGTCCATTCTGTGGAGGTGTCCCAACCAGCGTAGTCTTCCCAGCTTAATGCTCTTTACAATGTTCGCCTCCTTAAAAAGCTCCCTCAGCTCCAGCATTTTTCCTACATCTATAAGTACCATTCTCCACCACCGGGCCATAAATCCTTCTCAATACCTTTCTCTTCCAGCAGTTCAGCGTACTTTCATCCGCTGAGGTTAGCGTCCATGTTTCTGAGCCATATAATAGGACTGGCTTGATAAGGGTCTTGTAAATGGTGAGTTTGGCATTTCTCGAGATGTCCCTTTTTCGGAGAATCGGGCTTAATGTCCACAGGAACCTATTTGCAGCTGCAATCCGACTGGTTATGTCCTCCTTTACCTCGTTTTTTGAAGTAAGGGTGGCACCCAAATACTTAAAGTTATTTACGCCATTAAAAACATGCTGAGCAGCTTGTAGGCTGCCAAATCTTCTTGTTCTCCTAGTTGTCACCATATATATCACTTGATTTCAGTAAGAACTCTTCTAAGTCTTAACCATTAATTGATGCGCACAAGTTGTGGTAGTATAGTTATTTTAGTGGTCACTTTCTGCCTCAATTATCGGTGCTTACCTGATCATGTGATGACCAAATCCATAACTAATGAGCTGCCAAAATTAAGTATTAAATTGTCAGGTTGTAAATAAAAGAAAAGTATAAAATTGTAATGTTTTTAGTTAAGTGGTGTGCAGTGTTAATAGGCAAGACGGACAGTGGCCGGAAGTGCTGGGGGCGCTCTCTCAGTGAGGAAGTTAGAGAGAGTGTGGGAGGGGTTGTGGAGGTGTGCTGCGAGGAGGGGGCAGCGGCGGTGGCTAGATCTGTATGGCGGTGGCCATCCTTGTATTAATAGTAGGTAAGATCTCGTGTGAGTGTCTAGTGACCGGTGAGCGGCTTACTTCTCCTCAGCTAGTTCCTCTCTCTCTCTGTTTGTGTCGCTATCTCATCACCGGAATATGGTGTCCACCTCACCTGTGCCGCCCCCAAGGAGGTCTAATTCCAAAAATCGACTATCTAATTCACTATGGGATTTACAATTAAGTGAGTCACTCTATATCACTATTCCATTCATTAGAATATACACTCCTCAATGTACAAATATAAATAGTGAAGGTTATAAATCAAGGTAAACTCGTACAAATATTTATATGGTTTATTAGTAACTTTACAAGGTAATATAAAATGTATAATGTAAGTATATAATGTATAAATTGCATGGTCCACATGTTTTTATTTAAATACAGTTAGAAATAAAAGTTCTAACGCACTTAGTCACTCCCATCCCCAAAGTAATGTTTTTGTTTACAAATCTAGTATTGTCCATCTATAATGAGTGCACAGTTTAAATATAACCGTACAAACAGTACGGAATTGTGCCAAGTGTATTTGTGTTGCCAATCTCCCAGAGACAATTAGACAATAATAATATTAATGTTGACCTTTTCCGGGAACTGTTATTGTCATTGCCAATACGAATAAAAGTTATTGTAGTTAAATTACTTTTAACATTTATTACGTTTCTAAAAGTTTATTTATTATTTGCGTAAATATTGCCGAGAAAATAAGATATTTAACGGAATTTCATTTGATAAAAGGATTTAAATATTGTTAAGAATAACGAACTGGATTAAAATATTTAATATTTACTTGGATATTTGAATAGAATTTTCCTTATGATCATATAGGAAATAGATCTTTACCACATGGTTACAAGTGTGAAATGTAATACGGACAGAAATATATGATCCAAGTTAATAGATAATAACAAACAGCGTTTTCCGCCCGCATATCTATTATTGTTTTTCAAATTAGATTACCATGTTACATTTTACTCTAATCTATTTTTAAGTTCAATTCATTTCCATAGAAATACACATTTGTATATTTATCTTAAAAGTAACAGGAAAGAATCAGGATAACCTAATCTTTGCTGTAATTATTATTGAATAATAATTATTAGAATTACAGCAAATTTTTTTATGTTATATTAATTAATACTGAGAGATGTTTTCTGACTTATTCAGTTTACTTGTGTAATTATTATTTTTTTTTTTTTAATTATTTAAGGCGCGTCAACATCTTAGGTTATTAGCGCCCGGAGCTTTTTCCAGTGCACTGCCGGCCTCCGTACAGTGTTCTCTCTTTACAGACAACACTGTCCATCACCGGACAGTGAGCTGTAAGAAGCTCCTAGGAAGAGAAAATCTAAGGGTCAGCAGCTGGATTCGAATCCGGGACCTCCGCGTGAGAGTCCAGTATGCTAACCTCATAGCTAATCCCTTCCCTTCTTATGTAGTTATTATTATTATTTTGGTTCCTTGTTATTTTAGGTAGACAATTTATATAAAATTTGAAGCATTAGTTTGTTATTGCATGCGTTTATTGATCAGAATGTTAGATTTCAGTTTGATTCTGTTTATGTTTCAAATAATTAGGATTTGAAATTTTTTTGTTTTGTTTTTTGAGTCAGATTATTTTTCTGCTTTTTTAAGGCGTGCTAACATCTGAGGTAATTGGCGACAGAAGCTTCTTCTTTTTTCTTCATTAGAGCATTGCCAGGCTCCGAACAGTGTTCTCTCGTAGACAGACAACACGGTCAATGACCTGATAGAACAAAAGTTTTTTTTATCAAATCGCTATTTGAATGTAAAGTGTTTTCCAGTCTCTCTTGTACCAATAATAAGTAGGAATTTAGGAGATGCTAAAATTACGTATCCGAAGAAAAATATTATTTAATTATTTTGAGATTTTCAGTCATGTTTCTGTGAACTGATTTTATTGGCACCTTCAGTAATTTGACGCCTGAGGAGACCTCACTTATTCTTACCCCGCTCTGACCCCATGTATTCAATAGACTTCTTTAATGTGGATGTCTTTAAAACGCTTCTCACTAGGGATCAGATGAACTTATTCTAAAATTCTTGATTAGAAAACGTCGTAAACACCCATCTCTTAGACATTAAAATAATTTTTTTAAATTAGAAAGTTATCAAGTTTTCTGAGGAAATTCGCCAAAGAAAGTAGTTGGAGGAGGAGGTAATTTGTGAAAGTTGATGGAGTGATTTCCATAACTTTTTGTTTTGTTTTTTGCCCAATCACATACTTCCGGTCTACAATATTTACCAATCAAATTAGTTTAAATTATATTTTGCAAATTTTTGTGGTATTCTCAGTTACCAGACTTTCGTATTACCGTCAAACTTTGGGAAAGTATTTTGTAGTTACGAAGGCTGAGAGAGATCTCCGTGGTCTCACTACACGTTATGAAACATGTTAAATTTGTTTCACTTATGTAAATGTTTGACAATGTTGTTTTTAAATACGACTTTCTCTTGGATATTTAGTTTATTCTATTTTACCACAATTTCACTAAATAATAATTATAATATTAGTACAGAGAAATTAATAACTTGTTTTTAAGCTTTTTCTTTTTAATTAAACATTACTTTGAATTTACTTAAATTTTATACCACCTTTTTTAGCTGAGTTTACCTCTTCGAAATTGATTTTTTGTTCTATAAAGTAATTAGTTGATTTATTAATGCCTATTATTTTCAAGCATCCTTATGCCTAACACCTTGGATCAGATGACGTGCAGGCGGATAGGTAACATGTGTTTCAACGCCTGTAATAGGAATCAAACGCTCAGCACCTCAATACAGCTCAGTATTGCGGGTATACTATTTACGAGGGTCGTTTGAAAAGTGCGTGCAAAGTCAGAGAGATAGCACCACTGGCGCGTATCGAGGTTATGTTTAGTTAGTAGCATCTCTTGGAAGAACACACACCAAGTTTCAGCCTTCTTTGTGTTTGGCATTCGTTTGAATCGAGAAAGTCGAGTGATTTTCAAAAAATGGACGAAAAAGAATTTCGTGTGTTGATTAAACACTACTTTATGAAAGGCAAAACGCCTCAGGAGACTAAAGAGAAGCTTGATAAACATTATGGTGACTCTGCACCTTCGATTAGAACAGTTTATAAGTGGTTTCAAAATTTTCGGAGTGGCCATATGGGCACAAGTGACGCTGAACGTTCTGGACGCCCTGTTGAGGTTACTACTCCAGAAATCATTTATAAAATCCATGATAAGGTGATGGATGATAGAAGAGTGAAGGTGCGTGAGATTGCTAGTGCTGTGGGCATCTCTAATGAACGGGTACATAATATTTTGCATCAACATTTGGACATGACAAAGCTATCCGCAAGATGGGTGCCGCGATTGCTCACACTTTGACCAAAAACGAAATCGTGTGAAGTGTTGCAAGGACGGTTTGCAGCTGTTCCAGAAGAATCCGCAGGACTTTAAGCGTCGTTTCGTCACTGTGGTTGAAACATGGATACATCACTACACTCCTGAGACCAAAGAACAATCTAAAGAATGGATTACCAAGGGGGAATCTGCGCCAAAAAAGGCGAAGACCGTTCCTTCGGCCGGAAAGATTATGGCGACTGTCTTTTGGGATTCGCAAGGAATAATCCTCATCGACTATCTGGAAAAGGGTAAAACTATTACAGGTGCATATTATTCATCGTTATTGGACCTTTTAAAAACCGAGCTGCAAGAAAAACGCCCACGATTGGCCCACAAAAAAGTCCTTTTCCATCACGACAACGCACCAGCTCACACCTCAGCAGTTGTGGTCGCAAAATTAATGGAAATAGGGTTCCAACTCGTTTCACATCCCCCCTATTCTCCAGACTTGGCTCCCTCGGACTACTATTTGTTCCCCAATATGAAGAAATGGCTGGCGGGAAAAAGATTTTATTCAAACGAGGAGGTGATTGCAGAAACGAATGGCTATTTTTCAGACTTGGACAAATCCTATTATTCGGAAGGGATCAACAAACTAGAGCAGCGTTGGACGAAGTGTATAAGCCTAAAAGGAGACTATGTTGAAAAATAAAAAAGGTTTACCCCAAAAAATTAAGTAGTTTTTATTTTTGCACGGACTTTTCAAACGACCCTCGTAGTATAACCCCTCTTATTGGCGCCATCTAGTTCATGAGTTCATGTTCATGAATTGATTTACTTTTAATCTGCCCTTATCTCTTTTAACAGAGTGTACGCTTACTAAAAATGGGATTAAGCATCCTAAAAATTTCTACTGCAGTTTTATTGATATTGATTCATTATTTAATTTCTTTTGATAACACACTTTTGCACTCAAATTTAGTCACCAATTTTTTACTTTTACATCGCGATTGCCTGTTCGAAATTGGGTTTCCGCTGGTAGTATCTGTTTTAGAATCATCTGAGCAAAAATGGTTCCGTTTTTATGTGTTAATGTTGAGAAAGAGAAAACTTATAAAATTGTTAATAATTTAAAATTTTGAATCTATGCCACCATGGGGCTTATTAGTAAAAAAGACTTATGAACAATATCACTGAACCGGAAATACCCCTCCCCCTAAGATTTTGTTTTAACGCAGGAATTGAAAACAGAAGGCACAAAGACTCTTTAACAGTACTACCACCATTATCTCTTTATTGTATATTTATAGATGTGTCTGGCAATGTCAACCATTGTTTAGCCACCTGATGTTTATATATTTAATTTAATGGAGCTTATGTAAATAATAAAAGTTTTGATTAAATACCAAATTTCATAAAATATGCTTTGATCTAGTTTTATACTACCATACTTTAGTATTTTCTTTGATTAAACGCCAGAATTCCATCATCTTTTTTTGTATCTAAGCAACCGTAGTAAAATTTGTTATAATAATAATAATTATGATTTATTTACAAAACTTTACATATGTACACAAAAATGAAAGAGTACAGAAATAGTGGTTTCAAGCTTGGCGCCTGTATACACTCATCATATAACATTAGTACAAATTAAAAGGGAACATATTTACATATTAAGGGAAAAACTGCTACACTTTCATCCCACTTTTACTTTACGAAAATCTGCGAGTCTACCAGTTCAACTGAATGGTGTAACGATTCCTCCAGCTGACGTAGTACGATACTTAGGACTGTACATTGACAAGAGACTCACCTGGAACCCCACATACTCTACTGAAACGACAAGACGTGAACAGACGCTACAAGCTACTTACTAGACTACTTGACCCGCAGATCCAAACTCGACTTGAATCACAAACTATATACTATATACAAGACCCTGTTAAGACCCATACGGACATACGGAGCAGAAATGTGGAGCTCAACCAAACCCTCGTGACTCCAAACGCCTGCAGACACTACACAGTCTTAAATCCTGAATGCTCCATACTACATTTCTAACCTTACCACACACACTGACCTTCACATCCCTTTTGTCTCTGATCTAATAAAGTCTTGCTACCGCGTCGTACACAGCCTCCTAGCTCTCCATCCTCTTGTACAACAACTCTCCTCTCCTAACCTTCTAGACAATCCTCCTCGTCGCTTGAAGCGGAAATGCCCTAGGGACCTACTGATGTGAGTGCAACCCACTGAGAAAGAGTTCCACCAATGGGTGGTTGCTCTATCACGACTTTCATGTGAATTTAACCAGTTTCATTAAATTTACTTGATGCAACATTTGTTGTAGTTGTAAATATAGCAAATAAATTGAAAAAAAAAAAAGGGAAAAAAGCCTTATCTTGATGATAAAGGTAGTTACGACAAAATATGATAAAAGAGCTTATGTTTATATACAGTAAAATTTGGTTACTGTGTAACATTTTATTGTGTAAAATTAAGGAGTTCAAAAAAAAATCACTTTTGGGGAGAGACAAATATTTGAAGTCAGATTAGCAGAACGTGTTCAATGCAGTTATCTTATCGAATATAATGTAAATTGCAGTTTCTGAAACGACCTTAGTAGCCTAATATTACGGACTAGTTTAATCTGTACGCAATTGCTATAATTTTAAATCTTCTCTTAATTTATTGGAACCTCAATTATCGATGAAAAGACTATTCCGGAAATAGAAGAAAAAGACTTTGAATTATTTGAATCTGTTAAAACCGGAAGTAAAACCGGCCAGTAAAAGAATCGACTCTTTTCTCAAAAAATTACGCGATTAATTTGATTTAAACCAGCCCAGCCTTACCATCAGCTATAGTTTCCTTTTAATTACTAATTTGATTGAACACTTGGTGGTGATATAGTTGCAGTCTGTAGAGCCATGCGAGTATTTAGTTAATGGTGGGGAGAAGTGTTGCTTTGTAAACAAGTTCAGTTCTCTCTGTGAATGTAAATGCATCACAGTGTTCAGTTAGCTAGTCTCGTCATGCAATACTGTAATGCTAATGGCTTCACCTCGCCCACTTCAGCGGCTACTTTCGAGGAAATTGGTTAGTCTAAATATTTTCTTCTTTTTCCTTGTGTTAAGTATTTTCCGCCCATTTTTGGCTATTTTAGGTTTTTTTTTTTTACCGGAAATGCACATTAAAGTTAAGGCGCTAAAAAAGAAAAAGATTTGTAGAAGAAAGTGTGATCTGTATCCATCATAATTCAAAAATAGAAAATTTACTGGACGTTCAAATTTATTACCTTCTTTGAGGTTTCAATAAGGGGACCTAGATAATAAGGTTTTGGTTAAATCAGCGAAACGGAAGTGCCTGTTTTTCCCCTGTTTTGGCCATTTTCTTGAGTGTGAACAAACTTATTTCCTTTCGTAATTGGTTTCCTGTAGTTTTAGATTCAAACTAAAAAGATTTTTTGACATGCAGCTTTCCCAAAACATCAAATATTGTTCTTTTTTTTTTTTAAATTAACAACTCAAACGGAGACATGTGGAATAGATATACAGTGGTCTAAAAAAGTATTCATACACCAAGTTTTCTTAAGAATTGATTAAAAAGCAGAAAAATAAAACCCTATTGAAAATTCATGGTCTTATTTGGAGCGGAAAATTCGAAAATTGAAATGTTCTTCCAGAAAAGAGCTCATAACCAATTTAAAGAAATCATGGGCAGAAATCACATCTCAAGAGACACTAAACCTGGTGGAATCTATGCCAAGGAGGCTTCAGGCAATAATAAATGCAAAGGGATTGCTTACAAAATATTAGGTCTTTAGTTTTGCGTTAATTATAACATTCAGACTGAGTGTATGAATACTTATTTTGCATACAATAAATTGTTTTTCTGCTTTTTAATCAATTCTTAATGTTTATAAAAGAAAATGAGAGCATTAATTCATTGTTACTATCTTCGATTGCAGTGCTGAAGAAATAGTCATCCTATAAACAAAAGTTCAGTAGATAAAGTAAGAAAACTTAAGTGTATGAATACTTTTTTTGACCACTGTAGTCGTATAAAATTAATGGCTTGATACAAAAACATTTAGTAGGATTCTAGCTATTGGGGATTACTCCTCTATTTATTTTAAGTTAACTTTGATGGGCAGAGAATTTGGTTAAGGAAATCTAGGCGGGCCAGCTGCGATCTTTAGTCTCATGGTGGACGTAGGGATTGCGAGAAAAGATAATAAGAATGGTTTCGTGACCATAAATTGTTGAAACTAAGGATTCAAGATTGGCGAGGAATTGGTCAAATAAAAAATAAACTCGTCTTTTTTCCAACGTTTCGACAAATATATTGTCTTATTCAGGGCCTGGATATTACAAATACAAAACAATTTACAGAGTCAGTAACATAGACAATCAGTAAAAATCAGTAATAAAAAAATAAACAGTAAAATACAATAAATACTTTATAATAGTAATAATAATAATAATTATTATTATTATTAATATCCAGGCCCTGAAGAAGACAATATATTTGTCGAAACGTTGGCAAAAAAGACGAGTTTGTTTTTTATTTGATCGATTCCTTGCCAATCTTGAATCCTTAGAAAAGATCATCTTTTTGTGTACTCGTGAGTTAAAATGGGCAGATTTGAAGACTTGATTTTTTTTATTTTTAACTGTTAACCTGAAATGGAATCATTTATTAAGTTTGGAAGATAAAATTTGAAACTTAGAGGAGCATTTACGAAGGACTTCCAACTGGAGTTGGATAGTTCGCTCTGGGTCACAATGACGTTCGCTTACTAGATACTCGTATAAAAAATTAATTAAAAATAGCAAACTTCCGTTTTAGATCAAAACCTTGTCGTGTCTTTTTTTTTACGAATTTTTTTGTAGTATTTTTGGGGGGTTCTTTGTTTTGGAGGGGGGAGGAGCTCGAAAGAAACTCTTCATATACATTTATTTAACGGAAACTGCGTGTTCTACATTTTGGAAATTTAATTTTCGAACCTGCCGCAATACAGAGGAGCAGTTTTTGTTGAACTATAACAACCACATGTCGGTAAGAGTACTTGAATTATAATTGTAAATTAAACCGAGCATTTTGGGGGAGGGGTTAGAGTTAGGATAATAAATTTACAGTTGAGCAATATTAATTTAAATAAAACAGAAATAAATTAGAACCAGAGTTATTATTATATGTGAAGCAGTTGTACCTAGTTGACATCTTGTTTAGAAATATTTGCTTGTACAGGTGTACTGTACTATTTTGTACTTTCTGTTTACACACAGGAATCTAGCGGTATTTCTGATAATGTCACGTCTACCAATTTTTTTAATTATAAATATACCTGCTGTTTGAGATAAAGACAGATTGCTCGGTGTAATAATAATAATAAATTAAGAGAACGAAACTATAAATATGTAATTATTAATTCAGCTACAGTTCTGGTTAATTTGAGAAAGATTTGTAGTACCAGAAATCCCGTTGAAATTCCTAATGGTTTTCCTCTTGATGATGTTTGGAGACGCCGGAAGTTTCCCGTTGCATGGGAATAGCATGATTGTCCCAGCATGCTATCAACAGGATGTTCAGGAGATAGGACTTAAACTGGAGTCGATTTGTTTTGTGGGAAAGGATAGAAAGAAGCCAGGTTTACCTAAAAACCATTACCTAGGTAGTGTCCTGGAGGAGGAACTACAGCTGGCTGTCCTTTAACCTAAAAGTAAAGTAGCTCCTTCGCTCATTCCTTAATCTTCTAGCTATTCTGAAGAGGACAATGGAAACTTTAGACCAACATTCTTCTACCGCAAAATAATGAGGTTCTTTGGTACACATTGAGTTCACTGATTGTTGTGACTTAATTATGTCAAAGTGGTTTTTAGTATTGCTTCCCAAATTACATTTAAATCTTGCTTAACTCTTTGAGGCACACGATTTTAAAGAAAATAAAAGCCCTAGTTGCGCAGAATTTCTTTTATTATAAAAAAAATGGAAATAAACATTCATTTCCATTATTTTCCATATGTAATCATCCCTCTCAAATAATCATCACTCTCAAAATACGAAAATAGGAAAGGAAAAATTAATACCATTTCAATAGTCCTTTTTTAGTGCGGGACACTGGTATTGTATAATACCACTATGCAACTAATGCTTTATATGATGGTCATTCAAACACAACTTTTTACTAAAACAAAGCGGAACTTTGCAGACAGTACAGCCACTGTCCTTCAGCGCACTGTTCCTTGAAATGTTTAAGTTCCATGTTTTGACCCAATTGTTTATAAACAATATATGAATTAATAACAGCTGCATTCAAATAATAGAACAGTATGCGGTGCCACCATTTTTTACTATCGGTCAAGTTTATAATAAATATAAAAATTATTTCACTTATTTACGCATTTACCATTGGTGCATAGCACTGCCAACTGAATGAACAACTTTAAATAACATATTAAGCTGTATGTATGAATAACTTCAACTTTTCAAGGTGGGTTAAAATATATCCCACCATGCAGCAAAAGCTAAGCAAAAGGTGGGACAGTTTTTAACCCACTTGGCCGCAAAGAGTTAATAACTTTAATCTTCATCAATCCTCTGAACCGTCTGAGGAACATTTTTCACCACTTCTTCCATTCATGGATGATCTCTTGGCCCAACTTAAACCTTTCTTAACACCCTCTTTCCATGTCCTCCGTCTAAAGCTCTTTTGCCAGCATACTTGGCATTAAGTGTCAAGCTAGTTCTTGCCCCTATCATTTCAGCCGGTTCACTTCCACTACCTTGCTTGCTGGCCTTATTTTAAGGCTGGTCCTAAATATAGAATTTCTTCATTGACTCGTTTTTCCTTTTATTTCTTGAAGAACCTCATCACCTAGCTTTTTCTTCTATTGTTTTTCCTTTAAGCCTAATTAATAGATACAAACTTAGGCATCCCACTGGTATATTACTGTTTCACAATGTTTCTTGTATAAATTCTTCTGGTGTTTTAATAAAATTTTGATAAAAGTCAAGTATTTTGAAAGGATTTTTTGTTTGGCATTGGCTTCCGCCAAACAGCCAGCATCGTCTAGGTGCTTATCACTAGAATATCACTCACTCTCCATTCTTACTTATAAATACATTCGCTTCACACATTCATCCCACTACTATATACAACTATTTACATATACTACAACTAATGGATGGATCAGTACTCTATATTCCTGCCATCCTTATAGCTTAACCGAAATTAAAATCACCGTAATCCTTCTCTAATCATTTTCTTGCATTCAATCTATAACTTTTAAATACATTCATATTTCATTGCTAGCTCTGCTATAGACTTAAGCACATATATGTTGGTGGAGAATATTATGTCTTCGTAGCGAAATGGTGCATCTAAATACCTGTATAAGTCGTCAAACATTCGTTTCCTTTCTACCACAAAACGTGGACATATCATTATTATATGCTTGAAATCCTCCTCCTCATTGCAATCTACGCAGATAAGAGAGCACGTTTTGTTGATCCTGTGTAGATACGATCCTCACACCGCGTGGTTCGCTCTCAGCCTGCTTATAGCCGTAACAACCCATTTATTAGTGATAGTTCCCCTTAAACCATGGTTGTCTAGGTAACTGATCTGCCATAGTTTTATAGAATCTTCCTTTATTACCATTACTGTAATCTGTTTGCCATTTCCCCCACTATTGGTGGCTTCCTTTGCAAGTTTGAAAGGATTAAAGTGGGAATAAATTTTTTGGGAACATTTACACAAAAGTATAATCTTTGCTACAATAATTGCCATCATTAAAAAAATTATCTGATCTTTCCACAGCTAAATTATAAATTTACAAAATTAACGAAACACGACAATATGTCTAATATCATGTTTTTATTTATTATATTTTAAAGCCCCAATTATAGTTGTTGATATTAAATGATAATAATTGGTTGCGAAAGTAATTGGCTCTTTAGAAATAACATGTTTAACTATATAATTATACGAAAGATTTGCAATCTATTTTATATCAAGACATATTCGTAATATAGTATCTCCTGTATCTAGGATTATCTGTGATCTATTCAGCCGTTGTTTGTGACTAAATCTTTACAATATATATTGCTAGTAATAATAATAAATATTTTTTATAAACTATCATTACATATTTATTTATTCAGTTACTTTATTGACCTGTTCATTTACATATTCTCAATTTAATAAAACCATATTTTAATCTTCTCCTTTAAACTAGTTCCAACTTCTCTATTATGTCATTAAATATCTATCTCTAGGATGTAATAAACTACTGTTTAACTGATAATCCTCGTATGCTGAATGTTTATCAGCTTATTTAAACAAACGTTTCTTATCAGCAGCTACCCCTCTTTTTAATTTCAGTTTGTGTTTAATAATTCTTTAGAAAAAAAAACTTAACGGTATTAAAAATGTTTCAAAAATTTGAACCTAGAAATTTAGACAATTTTATGACTCTCGCTAGTTTAATATGTTTGGGTAAATAATGGTCCAGATTTTGGTAAAATTCTCTTGAGTAAAATGGACCAGTAAGTCCGTCAAAAAAAAAATTTAAATTGCTGCTAAAATTCTAAATATGTAATAGTAGGCTTAAAATTTTTTTAGAATTTTACTGCTGCATTATTTTCACTGTAATAAAGAATTTATTTAAAAATAAAAAAATGCAACTTTCTCTTTGCAAAATTTAAGTGAACATTAGCATTAAATTCAGAACGCAAGCAAATAGAGAGAGTTTGGCTAATTCTATTAAACGTGCCTAGAAAAACATTCAGTTAATTTGCATAATGAACAAAAAAAAGCTTGTGAGACACATATTAATGTAGAATTACTGACAAATTAGGGGAATTCCTAGATATTGTAACAAGAATAGCAAAAAGATTCATCAGACGATTTCAAGAAGTGGCGTTAGTTGGCACATCCAGATAAAATTCTTGGTAACTTCCGTTAGCTATCTGTTACGTTGACATTCCATTAAGTTATATTATTCATGTATTTATTTTTAATAATTTAATCTAAAATCGAAGAAAATTGACCTTCCTCTATACAAGTTACTGAACTCAAATTTGAATATCCAACCACTATAATTCCTCCTCATTGTGCAGTAAGAGTAGTTATAGTTCATCTAGAGCAGTACATTTTTTGATCATGGACCCCTATATAATTTTTCGAAATCTCCAACAGACCCCCATAAAAGTAATTTTACATCGAGTAACAATAGTTTTATGAAAAATATCCTAATGTTGAAATTTAAATACCTTAATATTTATTAAATAATAAGTAAAGTAACTACAGTATTGCTTCTTAATTAATGAGATGGGTGTGCCTGGTGTTTCTTTGCAAGGTTCGCTATATTGGGTTCGAAATTGTTTTTCCTTCGACCCCTACTTTCGTTAAATAGACCCCTGGGGGTCTATATAGACCACTTTGGCGACTTTTAATCTAGAGAATAGAAGCTATACGTACACCTGTAATTTTCAAAATATTTGCTGAAGTAGCTATAAAAATTACTTAACCAATAATTACTAATATTTTTTTATATTAAAAAAAATAATAAAAATAAAATTAGAACACGCAAAAAAAATGTTGCACATAGTTAATTTTAATTATGTAATAAATATGTCACCTTATGTTCGCGCATAAAATTATAATTGGTGTGTATATATAATAAAACTATAACTGTTGATATAGAATTTGAAGAATTTTTGCAATTTATATAATACATTGACCAGTTATTGCAAAAAAGCTGGTTTCTCTACTACCTAAAGCATTTTTTAGATTTGATAGTTGTGCGTTTGCGATTCTAGAAATATTTATTTTTTTAAAAAAAAAAACTTTTGTGTACGTTCTAATACAGGGGTCCCCAAACTACGGCCCGCGAGCCACACATGCGGTCACCTGGAGGACATTTATCCAGCCCTCGCCGCACTTCCGGAAGGGGCGGTAGTCAGTGAGAGAAGCACTATATGTGGCGGTGCCGCAAAGCGTTGCGTCGCTCATGTACAGTACTACTTCTGATAACGCGGGACGGATGCGTTACGGCTCCGAAAAATGACAGCCAGAAGTGGGAAGAAAGGCAAAACACTATAACTAAACCGGACATTGACCATCTCATTAGCCAATAGCAGGTCCATAATTCCCACAGAAATACTGGGCAGTTTGGTGATTTAAATTTACTTGTTCTTTATTTGAAATATTCTATTTGTTCCCGTTTTGTTTTTGTTTTTTACTTTAAAATAGTTTTTTTTTTGTAGTTCGGCCCTCTAACGGTCTGAGGGACAGTGAACTGGCCTCCTGGGTAAAACGTTTGGGGCCCCCTGTTCTAATTATGTATAATAAAAGGGCCGGACTAAACCCAGCTGAGAGAGGTTCTTTTAATGTAGACTACGTGTTCATAAAGGCATGGGCTTATTAAGGAATATATAATTATTTTCTGTACCAACTGTGTACGAATTACAATTCCTGCTTCTGTTCTAAGCTTTTTGTTTGATGTAAGCTTAGCTTTAGAAAAACAACTTCCAAAAAGTGATCATCCTCTCCAATCCCCCTGGTGGCAATTTCTATGCTATCTTTGATACTCATAATTTGTTGTATTTTTAGCACCTAAATTAATATAACTAAAACTGTGGCTGCTCTGTAAGACCCACGTGCCTTGTCGTTTCATAACGAGGCTAATATGTATGTTCTGTACAGATGAGTAAATATGTCGCTTGAGAGGTTCTGCATCTGTAACGGCTAGACTGGCGGATGTGAGGTTATTAGAAATAAAAATAGATTGGAAGAAAAGGTGAGTTGGCAGATGTATACTAATACAGGAACTTGGTTGGTCATGGCTTTCCAGTTGGCTTGTTGTAGCCCACCTTGCTGCCTTCTCCGCTAAATTTTGTTAGAATCTATGAAACTAATCTAAATAATTTTACTTTATTATTTTATTTATATATTTTAAATTTACAAAGTGCAGATCTTCCTACAACAAATAAATGGTGCGGATTATTAGTGACGTATGAGGTGGAGGAGTCTTCGATCATTGGTTACTCTCCAAATACAGTATTTACCAACTCCTAAAGCTTTAGAAATCGCTTAGCCACCGCCGTTTCTCTCTTCATAAGATTCCTTGGGAAGGTAACAAAGAAAGGGTGGCTATGGTTTTGTTGGATACATAACGCCGTGGGTTAATCGACGAAGAAGTTTCGGATTGAAGGCAATATAACAAAATGTTGAAAAATTCTGGGCTAAACCACACAGTTGGAAGTCTAGAAGTCCAATTATCTTTCAAAATTGCGATGTCAGGAACTTGTTTAAATGTCAATTTTGTTCGTCTGACCACAAGTAGTCGTGTCTTCTTTGGCGATTCAGCTGGTTTTTCAAGATAACCCACTGTAATTTGGCAAGGATGTGCAATCTGAAGTCTACAGGAGGGCAGACAGTTCGTATAAGAGCTAAAATTCTGTATTGACCTTGGTTCTAATTTGAATTTAAACAAATAATCATCAACATATTTTTAATAGTTTGTAGAATTACAAATAACAATTCTAAAATAATTAACATTCGCTCAATTATAAGGATAAACCTAACCTATATGAATAATCCCAATTTGTAGTTACCTAAATAAATTCCAAAACGATGAACCATCAAAAATTACAACATTTAGTGTACAGGTAGCCAGTTTTTACTTTTTTGGCACAGTACCCCATTCAAAACATCCTTTAGATTGCTCCAAAAAAAAACATATTCTAAAAAAAAAAAAAAGTATAACCTTGAATTAACATCAGGTGTGATGTTGAGTTGATATTTTCTACGCGTCTATTCACGTTAAATATTAAAACAGCTGAAAAATCTCTACAGATTTTATGAATGTTGAAGTTGTGTAGATAACATTTTTAAAGAGAAGTAGAGAGGCAGGGACATTAATCGTCAATAACATTATTATATTGTTTATAAGAGTGTCAATATATGGGTCAGGGTAAAACTGTCTAGATAATAATCTGGACATTGTCTACATTAACTGTAGAATAGATCGGCTATCATCGATAAAGCCCAATTATTTCACCTCCACTTAACAGCTAAATTCAAGAGTTAAATATTTTTTGTAGAACTAAAATTAGCTAATATCTCTTAATTAATGTTTGTGTAATCAGAAAATTATTTTGACTAATTCTTATTTTGTTCTTTTTCTTCAAATTTTTGAGCTGCTTTTAAAAATTCTTGAACTGATTTAAATAAGGAATCAACATTCTGGTATTTTCGACTTATTTTCCGATATACTCGAAGTCGCTTTGGTTTCTTCTTTTTCGGATTCACATTTCTTAGCTTGGTTTACAAGTTAGGGAGGCGTGCTGCGACAAATAATTTTTTTTTTAATTAAATTAATTAATTTAATAAATTTTATTTTGTAATTTACAATCTGTATAAATATATACAATAAGTAAATAGGAGGTGAATGAGTTGAACTGGTGCGGGAAGAGCAGGAGGAGAGAAGCTACCCAGCGGTAGCACTCTCTACAGGAGAGAGGGGAATGTGAGGAGGAGAATATGAGTAGGAGAGAGGAGAATAATCACGTTAGACAGTAAGGAAGTCGCGGGGGCCACTGGCGATTCAGTCGGCGAGGAGTATTGTTAGGAATGTCAGAGGAGGCGAGAGACTGTACAAGAGGATTTGAGCAAGTAGAGAGAGCAGTATGGAATTTTCGATATTTAGTCTTGGCGAGTTGGTCTATGAAGGGAATGTTGAGGTCGGTGTGAAGAGTGAGGTTAGTCCCGTAGAAAGGAGCGTCAGCTATCTGTCGGAGGAGTTTTGACTGAAATGTCTGGGACATTCCGTATGTTGGTTGGTTTG
Organism: Rhodnius prolixus; assembly: GCF_049639745.1. Lineage (NCBI taxonomy): Eukaryota > Metazoa > Arthropoda > Insecta > Hemiptera > Reduviidae > Rhodnius > Rhodnius prolixus. Next base: position 1,103,408 of record NW_027411583.1, on the reverse strand, counting down.
GCTGAACCCCACAGCTCTAGTCCGTAAGTCCACATAGGCTTGAGGATGGTATTGTATAGTAATCGTTTGAGTTCTATGGGCAATTTAGAGCGTCGTCCAAGAAGTCTGTAAAGCAGTTTCGCACGTTTTGTCATTGCTTGTCTTTTAAGTCTAGTGTGTGGGTTCCACGTGAGTCTTTTGTCTATGTAGAGCCCAATGTAGCGCACCAGATCAGTACAAGGAAGAGGATTGCTGTTGAAGAGGACAGGTGGACAGGAGCCCCGCCGGACAGATGAAGTTAAAAATGATTAAATAAGTTTATAGAAGTATTAAAATTGTCCGGTAGGACAGTTGTATAATGGTTGATGGTTAAAAAAGTGCACGAAAAAGCGTTTAAAAAACACCCAACTTTGACAATTTTTTTTCTCGTTTTTCTATAAAAGATAAAATTCCCAAATTTTCTTTATAATGTAGAGCAAATCCTCCTTTATAGCTGTAATTTTTTTGTCAAAACCCAGATTTAATAGATTTCGAGAAATACGTTGCTGAAAAATTGTTCTTATTCTTGTTGTTACCTTTTTTGTAAACTGCGTAGCGCCTAAACGCGTGAACCGATTTTCATGAATGAGGTGTCATTCGATTCGGAATTTTATGTAGATGTACCTTTTGGAGGTTATTTATCTTAAAATCATTAAAAATGGTTACGAGAGAATATCTGAATGGTTAACCAGATGTCTAATTTTATTGATTTGATGACAGTAAACAGATGGTTTTTGCGAAGTAGAAAATTATATTCTCCTTACAACCAGTTTGTTTATCAAATTAATCATCCATAAAAATACCTTAACGTTAGTCATTATTACCAAGTGATATTCTTTATCAAATTTTAGTGAAAATAGATAAAAAAGAATATTATTATTAAGATATATGTGTGAAATTCTACGTCTGTTGTTAATTCGTGGAGGCGGTGCTAGATCTCGAAATGGGTGGGGAATGGATGTAATGAGTTACAAGGTCAGAACCCAACTATTTCTAAGAACTTTTAGCACAGTATCCTTTACTCTTCGTGTTTATTCAGATAAAGTTGTCTATCTTATCTTCTTCACTTGAGTGTACTGTTATCCTGTTGAAAAAGCTAGAAGCTTCATTTTAATTGTCCATCCATGGTGCTTACTTAGATAATAATGGTGTTGAAAGGAAATGAGTTAGCTAATTTTAGTTTTTCCTTTGATCAAGTATTTTTAATAAAACAAATAATTACATTCCTCGTATTTCTGATGCTGTAAGCTCTGGAAAATAATTTACTGCTACTAAATTATTTTCATTGTTATCGTAGTTTCTTCCAATCAAAATATGGTTTCTACTAAAAGAGTTACATTTCTCCCAAATTGGACATCCGTTCGTTTTTCCTCTTTCCTTGTTAAAAAATTCGCTTGTAAATTATTATTAGATTTTTCTATGTTTACCATCATTATTGTCTTCTGGAAACTGACCAGATGGCAAATTTGGTCTTCTATTAAAATAAAATAATAACAATAAAATCTGGAGGAAAATTGTTTCCTTTTAAGATGACATCATTATAAGTATGATAAAATTTAATGTATATCCGGTAATTTCAAATTTATTTACATGGTCGGATGATTTTTATTCACTTGTGATTGTTCTTTTATATATTTGTCATTTATCTATTATCATAATAGATTCTGAGTTACGTCTTAGTTTAAGGGCAATTTTGTTTTGCCTTTGTGAAGATAGTTTATTACGAGGTCTGTAAATTAAGTAATGAGACTGATTTTTTAAAAAAAATTTTATACCAAAAAAGAATTACAATTCTATATTGTCACCTTCAAAATAACTTCCTTCTGAAGCCACACAGCGCTGGAGACGTTTCTTCCACTCCTCATAGCAGTGCTCGAACTCCGATACTGGAATAGCCTTCAGCTGGTCGGTTACAGCCATTTGAATGTTTTCGACTGTCTGCCTTGACTTTTTGGATTCAATTTAAAATGACCCCCATTTTCTGGAACGAGTCATTACTGGTGACGAGTCTTGGGTGTTTCGAGTACGACCCAGAAACCAAGCGCCAGAGCATGGAGTGGCACACTTCAACCTCTCCAAGGCCCAAAAAAAGCAAGAATGGCGAAGTCGAAGATCAAATGCACGCAGATTTGTTTTTTCGATATCCACGGAATCGTCCACAAAGAGTTTCTACCTCAAGGTCAAACGGTCAATCAACACTTTTACCGAGAGGTTCTTGAAAAAAAGGGTCACTTCGAAAAAGGGTCATTCGTGTGAGACCAAACATCAAGAACAAGTGGGGTGTTGCATCATGATAATGCTCCTTGTCACACAGGAATTTCAATAAACCAGAGTTTTTGGCCCAGTAAAAACATTCCTGTGGCTCCTCAGCCTCCTTATTCGCCTGACTTGAGTCCTTGTGACTTTTTTTCTCTTCCCGAAGTTGAAAAATCACCTCAAGGGAACTCATTTTGGGACAGTCGAAAACATTCAAATGGCTGTAACCGACCAGCTGAAGGCTATTCCAGTATCGGAGTTCGAGCACTGCTATGAGGAGTGGAAGAAACGTCTCCAGCGCTGTGTGGCTTCAGAAGGAAGTTATTTTGAAGGTAACAATATAGAATTGTAATTTTTTTTAATAATTTTTTTTAAAAAAATCAGTCTCATTACTTAATTTACATTTAATTCTCGTATTTTTTTTAAACTTCATTTTACATGGACCAGAGGACTTTCTTTTATTGCCATAATTAATTATGACTATTTAGTCCTGGAGGAAATTATTGAAAAAACTTCGTTCTTTACGCATTATTTCACGAAATTGGAAAACTTATTCGCTATTTTACTAATAATATTAGCTGAAGTTCGAGGAAGAAAATATATGACAAAATATAACATTTTGGTTCTGTCCAGAAATAGCCAAATAAATAGTTAAAGGAACGTTGAACTTGCTATTAATAATAAAGCGTGCCTCAGTCCAGATATACAGCTAGTTCTCTATGAGTTTTGGTGACCTACAAGATACTTACAAGATAATTTATTTTCCATTTGGCTAAATAAGATGTGCAAATACTATGTGAGGTATATGTTCATTGATAAAAACAGTGGATGTCCTTAAATTATTTTTAAATAATATTGCATCTCATAAATAAAGTGGTTATGCGTTACACTTGCCAAATATATTTATTCATCTACCATGTTTATTCAGATAATGATATAAACTTCATTTGAATTATATCTTACATAAAAAATAAAATAAGTTCAATGTCCAAACATTGTAACCTTCCTAAATTGTTGCCGGATGTTTAGGATAGTATAAGGAAATCTTATTTACTGGGGAAAACCCTGAAGCTAGAGTAGAATGTAAAAGAAGGTTTTTGTTTTTATAAGTTTTCCATGTCTGCAGAGAAAGGAAGGCTCGTAGATGGCTATTTGACGGCAGAGGAGTTTTTGAATCTAAAGTGGAGTGGAGTTTCAACAGCTTCAGTTTTGGATAAACGAGTTGATTGGAATTATGGTAGACTACCTCTAATGGAGGTAGTCGATTCTATTGGGACTTAGTCATCTTCGTGGCAAGTAAGAGTAACGTGAAAAGTAGTCTTCTTATCAGTCCTAATCATTTTGTCCTGTACGTGAGTAGAGGGTCAGTTCTCCGAACAAACGAAAAAAGGAGTAAGTTCATTTTTTACAGAAAAAAAATTCATGAAATGTAAAATTATTCCAATTTCTCGAAAACGGTTTGAATCCTGGGACCAAGGGTTATGGAAACCTTTTTTTTTTTGACGCAAATGAGCTAGAGAATCACCTCCTTTATCAATGAATATAGCCAGATATAATCTTATTCAACCATGGCCTTCCTGTAGGACACGATATAGATAAGTATAACAATCTTTTAAAAAGATCACGAAAAAAAATTAATTAAAAAAAAAGAAATTAAGACAAGTTAAAAATACAGACTTTTAGTTACTGAACGCTTTAAACGTGGGAGCAACAACTATATTAACGATCTTACAATTGGCCACGCAGAACAGAACGCAATTATCAGCTGGTTATAATATAAATTTTGAAGGTTAAATTAATGACTACCCGCGGCAAATTTGGTAGTCTACGTATATGTCGAGGCTGTAATTAACAATTTTTCATTTTCCTTAACTGTAGAAAACGTTTTAATTTCCACAAAATGGCCTTCAACTAAATTGATTAATAATTATTTGGAATTTGTTTTGCCTTGTTAGTTGTAAATAAATAATATCAATTACTTATAGTCTGTTATTTAAAATCTTGTTTTCTTTAAAAAAAAAAAATTATAAAATAAAATGAAAAATCACCAGTGTTTTGACAGTGTTATATTGTCTTCAAAGGGGGTTATTACTAGACGCTCAACGTCTGAGATCATTGATATGACATCACTTGTATTACAGATCAGTGTGGTGACGATATAACGAAAAATAAAACTATAGTTATAATTAAATATAGTGCTAAAAGTGGAAGTAAGTGTCAAAATGATGCAGAATCTACATAATCCGTAATTATAGAGAGCATTTCAGTGCGGAGAACATAATTAGACTCGTAAGGGGGTCTGATATGTTCCCGTACACCCTTGTGTACTTCAGTAAATCTTTAAATGGACGGTAGTTATGAGAAATAAGTGACCAAATGATGTAGAATCTGCATGATCCGTAATTATAGAGACCATTTCAGGGTGGAGAACATAATTAGACTCTAAGAGGGTCCGTTATGTTCCCGTACACCCTTATGTGCTTCAGTACGTCTTTAAATGGACGGTAGTTATTAGAAATAAGTGTCCAAATGATGCATATAATCCGTAATTATAGAGAACATTTCAGGGTAGAGAACATAATTAGACTCTAAGAGGGTCCGTTATGTTCCCGTACACCCTTATGTGCTTCAGTACGTCTTTAAATGGACGGTAGTTATGAGAAATAAGTGTCCAAATGATGCATATAATCCGTAATTATAGAGAACATTTCAGGGTAGAGAACATAATTAGACTCTAAGAGGGTCCGTTATGTTCCCGTACACCCTTATGTGCTTCAGTACGTCTTTAAATGGACGGTAGTTATGAGAAATAAGTGTCCAAATGATGCAGAATCTACATAATCGTAGTGCTAGAAGTGAGCTAGTTAGTCTGCTAGAAAGAGATTTTTTAAAAATGGGTATCCAGTTATTTTAGAGGATTTATCCAAAGATATTCATGTAAATTTTCCATTTTGTCGTATTTTTTATTTGTAATAAATAAATTAATTTAAATTCCTAGTAAACTTTAGTAGTTTTCTTTGTTACAAAATATTATTGCAGAAGATAAGTGATTTGTTAGTCATAGTTCGATTGTAACACTATGTTAAATCTAGAATATTGTTTGTTTTATTAATTATCTAAGAATGATTAGGCAAAACTTTAATCTGAAGCGTGTCTTAACTCAATTACCAATAAGATGACCTGAATTTCAATATTCTATCTCGGTATCAGTTACTGAGGTAACATTCAATTCTGTCTGTAAAAATAATGATTTTTGCGATATATATCTACGTAGGTAATAATTTAGAATATTTTTCTTGTAGTAATATTTGTGCGAGATGAAGTATTGAAATAAACATGAGGAATGAGGTTCTATGGATGAATGCAGAAACAGGTTCAGCCCACATGCAAGGTGGTAACTAACTGTAGGTGGCACTGGGTCTCCCTTACTCTTTAGCTTTTGTATCTCTTTATCTCAGTCAAGTTCCTTACATATTTACGCCAAAATGGTAGAAGTTATTTTGGATGCTGTTAATGTGGTTATCATGTGTTTGAAGATTTGATGAGAACATTAAATATACCTTTAACCTTATGTCCTATCAAAATGAATGCAGATGTATTTTCTTGCAGCGACGTCCAAAATGCAACAAGTTTAGAGGTTATTTCGAAATTTCGTAATTATTGCCCATAATATTTCTACAAGATTTAAAAACTATCAAATTGAACAAGTTTCAATGAATTTTGAGACAGCAGATTTAATTTTTGAATAGATTAACAATTTTGTTTTAATATTTGCAAAAAAATATTTTGAAAATACACGAAAGCATAAACAGATGATTCATTACAGTTATCTGCTAAGACACAGAAAAAGGCTTCTTGTATTTTGTATATTTGTATTCTTTGACTTTAGAATATATCATAATAAGGAAAACCGAGCGAATAAATAGCATATCATATATCTTATCGAATCGCAATGTTAGTGAAGACTGAACTAGAGTGTATAATTTTCCGTGATAGCTCTATCTAAACAAATTCGTTTATATACTCGGATGAGATCTAGAATATTGATCTGGAATATATAATCTAGATAACCACATTTCTTGTAAGTATTGTTCATCTTCCCGCCCGTCCGATTTTTAGTTCTCTACCTGAAGTCTATCCCTTTGGTGATTTTTTTCATAGAATAATCTTCACTTTCACTGTCAATTTAAATTTGTATTTGTTCAAACACTTGCCACGCTCGGGCCTAGCAGGGAACAGCCTGTGTTGATTTTGGCTGGGAGAAGAGGGAAATAGTGTAGCACGTGTTGGTTTTAGTGTGAAGGGCTACTTTGACCCAGGGTGTAGCTCTCATCTCGCCGCATGAACCTCTCACTCTGAGTCAAAACAGACAGATCTGGGAGAGGATGTTCCCGAATTATTGCACACTGTAGACCATAGTAGGGTGCCACAATAGACCGTCTGGGTAGCAGTGGCTTAGGTCTTTCTGGACAACCCTCTTGTAGAAGCTGATCTTATATGTGGGTGCACGTAATTCTTGGAGCAGTTCATTGAGCTAAAATGAAAAAAAAAACACACAAATTCCTTCCACACGATCTTCATGTCCTAAATTGTACATTTTTTTTATTTAAATAAACGAATTTTGAAACAAATTTTAATCCTTTTCCAACAGTATTCAGTAGGTTCGAATCCAGCTGCTGACCCTTATATTTTCTGTTCCTAGGAGCTTCTTACAGCTCACTGTCTGTGATGAGAGAACCCAGTCCGGAGACCGGCAGTGCACTGAAAAAAGCCAGCTCCCGGCGCTAATAACTTTAGATTTTGACGCGCCTTAAATCATTAAAAAAATAAATATTCAGATTTGATAAATACTTCACATTACGCTGAAGAGTACTTCAGAGAGGTCATAAAACCGTCCTTAGAATGTCATAAAAAGAAATGTAGAAGACATTCCATGAAATATAGAAGAAATTGTTGCAACAATAATTTTCTATTACTCGATGTAAATATAAGTATAATTTTCCCAAACAGGATTGTTGGCAGGAGTGGCATTGATGGAGTAATTTTGTTTGAAACATTAGAAGCTAAACTTACGTAGTGTCAACTTATCTAACCTTTGTTAACTATTTTATAGAAAAAAAATTTGCTTAATTGAAGTATAAAAAAATTATCCCGTTTTGCCGATTTAAAATACATTTCCCCCTCATCTACTGCCACTTTCAGTGTTTCTGTAAATTTATTTGACCACTCGGATATCAATTTAACCGAAATAAAAATCACTTTAAGACGGCCTAAAAACACTCTTAGAATAGAGAGAGATTGGCAAAATAAATTAACCAAAAACTTCTTAACTTAAAAAGAAAGAAAAAAAAATGAGCTCCTCTTTTTAAAAGGAGCTCATAAAAAATAAAGCTACACTTATATTTAGCTTTAGATTCTAAAATTAAAAGAACCAGGGCCAGATAATATTATCATTGGTTTACATGTTTTTTCCATTTCTATTATTAGCCATTTTGTAATAATCTATCATTGATTAAAATAAAAGTGGTTTTGTATCTCTGGGAAGGCGCTAAATGGTGCAGAAATTATATATTTACTTCTTCTTTTTTTATGTATATGTTTGTTTAGCTCGGACTTTAGATATTTATTACTAATAATTTGTTCTTGCTTTATAACTATTTCAAAAGCAAAAAAAAAGATGTATATATAATGCTGCTGTTAGTAGTTATAACCTGCCAAGCTGTTATTCTCAGCCTTTTTTTTACATTTTATTTATTTTGATTGATATCAATTTTGTTCTTTTTTTTCTGTTACTTGAAATAAATCGATAATTTTTTGTTTTGTTACAGACGCTCTTTTAGCGGACCTACAAAATTCTATATCCCCTGGCAGCCGAACCGGTGGTTACGGTTCTTTAAGATCTAGAGGCGGTAGTGGCCAACAAGATTATGCTACAGTTAATCCACCTAAATCTGCTCTTCGAAATACTCCAACTTCGGTAACTATTATTGTTATTATATTGGTTAACTTACTTATAAAAATAAGTTTCTCATCTTATAAATTACAGACCAGTCTGGGATAACTGATTGGATAATAATAGCCAAATCCAGTGCGTCCCCAAAAACATGTGGCTTCATTAAGTGCTACTGTTTTTGTATTTAGAATACAGTATGAATTAGTGTTAGGTTAGTTAGTAGCTTGAGTTTATCTCACTAGTTGCATAGATCAACTACGAGGATCGTTTGAAAAGTCCGTGCAAAGTCAGAGAGATAGCACCACTGGCGCGTATCGAGGTTATGTTTAGTTAGTAGCATCTCTTGGAAGAACACACACCAAGTTTCAGCCAGATCGGTCTATTTCTTTGTGTTTGGCATTGGTTTGAATCGAGGAAGTCGAGTGATTTTCAAAAAAATGGACGAAAAAGAATTTCGTGTGTTGATTAAACACTACTTTATGAAAGGCAAAACGCCTGAGGAGACTAAAGAGAAGCTTGATAAACATTATGGTGACTCTGCACCTTCGATTAGAACAGTTTATAAGTGGTTTCAAAATTTTCGGAGTGGCCATATGGGCATAAGTGACGCTGAACTTTCTGGACGCCCTGTTGAGGTTACTACTCCAGAAATCATTGATAAAATCCATGATATGGTGATGGATGACAGAAGAGTGAAGGTGCGTGAGATTGCTAGTGCTGTGGGCATCTCGAATGAACGGGTACATAATATTTTGCATCAACATTTGGACATGACAAAGCTATCCGCAAGATGGGTGCCGCGATTGCTCACGCTTGACCAAAACGAAATCGTGTGAAGTGTTGCAAGGACGGTTTGCAGCTGTTCCAGAAGAATCCGCAGGACTTTAAGCTTCGTTTCGTCACTGTGGATGAAACATGGATACATCACTACACTCCTGAGACCAAAGAACAATCTAAACAATGGTTTACCAAGGGGGAATCTGCGCCAAAAAAGGCGAAGACAGTTCCTTCGGCCGGAAAGATTATGGCGACTGCCTTTTGGGATTCGCAAGGAATAATCCTCATCGACTATCTGGAAAAGGGTAAAACTATTACAGGTGCATATTATTCATCGTTATTAGACCGTTTGAAAACCGAGCTGCAAGAAAAACGCCCACGATTGGCCCACAAAAAAGTCCTTTTCCATCACGACAACGCACCAGCTCACACCTCAGCAATTGTGGTCGCAAAATTAATGGAAATAGGGTTCCAACTCATTTCACATCCCCCCTATTCTCCAGACTTGGCTCCCTCGGACTACTATTTGTTCCCCAATATGAAGAAATGGCTGGCGGGAAAAAGATTTTATTCAAACGAGGAGGTGATTGCAGAAACGAATGGCTATTTTTCAGACTTGGACAAATCCTATTATTCGGAAGGGATCAACAAACTAGAGCAGCGTTGGACGAAGTGTATAAACCTAAAAGGAGACTATGTTGAAAAATAAAAAAGGTTTACCCCAAAAAACTAAGTAGTTTTTATTTTTGCACGGACTTTTCAAACGACCCTCGAACCTGGTGCTGGTGCAGGGCTCATGTGCATTGTGCGTTGGTTATGTATTATTAAGTGCTGATTAGGATGGGTTACCTGTATTGGACGCTAAGATCCCTGAAGAAGAGGCTGGTCTATTCCCTTTTCATGCAATGATTCTCTTTTTTAATCTAGAGAAGGTAATGATTTGAAGAGCCTAAATGGAAGAAATCAGACAGGACAAAGAGGAGACAGTTTCAGAAAATAATATCCTTTTGATTTTTATAATTGTAGATTAGAATTGAGAATAGATCCGTTAAAGATTTTGTAAGTTAAAATTTCTGCAAATAATGGAAAGTAAAAGTTCCAAAACACCGCAGCTTTTACTAGTCAGGTTTGTGTTTTCATTGGTCTCCGTTTAAATTTTGTTTATTTCGTTTATATGCTTCTAAAAAATAAAAAAATTGAATTTCTGAAATCCCTAATTTATTGTGTTCCGTGCTTCTATGAATAGGATTGTTCAGCATTGGCATATGCTGAATCTTAAAATTTTAGTACCACTAAAATCTGCTAGAGCTCTCTTGTATCCAGTTGTGTGCTCGGCATGTTATAAAAATAAATGTTATTTTAGACAGGTTATACAGAAAAGGGAGATTTGCCAAGAAAAAGACTATAGAACATATCTCTGGCATCCTTAACTTGGAACAGACTTTTTCTTCCCAGTTTTATTTATTTATTCGTTATTGTTTTTAATCACAATTTACTTTTTGTAAAATTTGGTTTCTCTGATTCTGGAAATATTTCCAAACGTCAATCAGTCTTTTTGCCCACACATTAAACTAGCACCAATTGAGAATTATATTTTAAATAATTCTAAATATTTAAATTAATCATAATATAATCGAGTATTGTTCTTACATAGCTCCGCAATATTGCGTCATGGATAATATAAAATAAAACATAAGTTCTCTTTAATAGAAACAATATTTACTTTTATAATTTTTTTTTTTTTGATTAGAAATATGCTCGTTTGAGGAGGTAGTTGGCACTGATATTTGGCTTGTTATAATTGAAGTCGCTTCCGAAAGGAAGAATTGTATTTCGGCGACATTCTTCAAAAAGAACTTCATATAATTTCTTTGAAGTATGCCTATTACTTTGTCTTTAAACTTTGCCAAGAAAACTATTTATTTGTAGGATTCTCAAGGGAAACATAAAATTTCCGTCATACTGTTCTATTTTGGCATAAAGTTTCTTCTAATTACAAAAACATGTGTAAATAACACTTAAAATTTCTTACTTCAAGAACTCGAAAAAGTGATTTGTAATCTAGAAAGGAAGAAAGAAAATAATGCTAAATCCATTCATAACTTTCGACCTGGGAACTAGCTCACCTAGGGCTTATTGACAGTTTAATATTTTTACATTGTTACCTTATTGTAAAATATATTATTACAACTAATTAAATAATCAGAATTGTAATTGAATTAATTTAATTCCAAATTTAGTTCAATCACTTTAAACAATTAAATTTTTCAATTTAATCAAAACTTATTATATTTTTATAGCCACAACTTTGCTAATGAACTCAGTATCTCCATTCTGTTGGTCATTAATGCTGCTGGTGCCTCAGTATCTCCATTCTGTTGGTCATTAATGCTGCTGGTGCCTCATCTCCATCAATATTAACACTTGGCACCTTCATTCCGAACAATCTAGTGCGTCATCTTCATCAATATCCCTTTTTTTTTTTTTAAACTCGGCGCTTTCATTCCACCAATACGAGAGCCATTAATTGTAGAAAGCGCTTGGAGAATGGGGAAAATCTTTTAAAATATCTTCTCTCTAACTATTGTTCCTTTTTTATTCTGGAAAGGCCACTTCATAAATTCTGAGGTTGACTCTCTCTGTCCACATCTTAGTATGTTGTTGAGGAGAGTGGTTGTGCATTATCGCAATCCGGTCTCGGTAATAAGTTCTAATAACGTGTCGCTGAAGCAATTGTTTGGTAGGGGCACATTTGTCGATAGGATTTTTGTCATTGAAATCTGTAAAACAAATAGCCCAATGTAGATAGTTTACTGGAGTAGTAACAAGTAATACTTTTAACTTGCAAAGTGTTGGCAGCAGACGGAAAACGCCGATAAATGAGGAATAAAATACATCCTTTCTATCCGCATTGAGTAACTAAGTCGGATAAAAAAAAAAGAAAAAAAAAAGGTTAAATGTAAGTTTAAGGTAGACTAACATAAGTCCTGTGAGTCACCAACATGGTTAAATGTGAGTTTAAGATAGTCTAGTGAGTCGTCAACATGATTAAATATTAGTGTAAGATAGCCCTACATAAGTCTAGTGAGTCGTCAACATGGTTAAATATGAGTGAAAGATAGCCCTATATAAGTCTAGTGAGTCGTCAACATGGTTAATTATGAGTGAAAGATAGCCACATATAAGTCTAGCGAGTCGTCAACATGGTTAAATGTGAATGTAGTAACTGCATTTATGTTTACAGAAATTGCCACTAGAGTTCTCCACCTACTGGACTGTAAAGTAAGCTTACATCCTATTTAATGGCGGCTTGAACTCTGCAATGTCCCCATTTTTCATTTATCTATTTAACGATTAAACAATATAAATTCTGAACTTTTTTGTTTCTGTTAACGATAATTAGGTAAAACATGAAGTATTATTCCAAAAGAAATATTATTTATTGTATTTTTAATGGGAAATTGTTTTTCTTGCTTTAATCGAAAGTTTATGAAATACCTATGGGAGAAATGTTGAAAAAAAAAATTTAAATTAATTATTTCATTGAAATTATTGCTTTTAAAGTAGTGGCCAATCACAGCGCAGTAAGGTGGCAGGCGGTGGGCGGGCCACGCCCACCTTTAGCGTAGCCACGCCCCATCCAATGAAAACCAGTATGGGCTGGCCAAAGCGTATTAATAATGGTGCTGCAATACTTTTCACTTACTTTTCTAAATATCTTATTATTTTCTCATATTTTATTAACTTTTTTTTTGTTATTTTAGAAGGAATATTAATCTTAAGTAGATACTGTGAAATAATACTAACAAATTATTTTTAAAAAAAGAATTCTCAATTTTCAAGAAATTTTTCAAAGTTAAGATCGTTTTGGAATTGTTTTCGACAGTTTTACTTAAATTTCTCATGAAAAGAATCTCGTATGACTGTTTACTCACATGACTTTTTCTTACCATAATTTACTAATATAATGAAAAATGTCAAGTCTACTTCGCAGTGAATTATTGTGTTCGATTGATTGCTAAGCATTTCTACCATTTCGGCACTGGATTTTATTAACTATAATAAATATGATTTTGGGAATATTGAGGTGGGGTCAATCAATAAATTCAAATACAAATTAAGTTTTATCTCACCAACGTTTCGGTAAATCTATTACCTTCTTCAGGGTCTGTACCCTGTGAGATAATAAATATGTGAGAGATTAATCTATCTCTAACCCAGTTCGTTTCGTAATCTCCAATTCCGTTAGGCTATTTACGCTGGTTGGCGTGAAACTATGTAGCAAATTATAATTTTGGGTACTTTAATATTTACAGAATTTTTTTTTACGTTTCGAAAGAGGAAAATCAAACTTAAGTTTTCGGGTAACGTTAGACTTGTGTTCACTTCAGTTTAACAGTCTAGGAGAATGTCGCTGGAAGGGATTTCGAGAAAATGAGAAGGTAATCTGAAATTACAAAAAGAATTCGGTATTTGTATGATAGAGTTCTCTAGTTTCGACCCTGTTTCTTCTAGCAGCCTAATATAAAGGAGCATTTGTTCTTATATTCCAACAGCTATTCTATCTAATCCATGTTCCATGTCCAGTAGTTACATGCATTTTTAAATTAGTATGTTTTGAGTTTTAAATATTTTTAGTAATTAAAATATTTTTAATAAAATATAATTATTATAAATTGGACCCCAGACATGGTACAGGCACACATATTGTAAACTTAATTAGTACTAAATATCTGTTGGTAACCATGTCTTAAGCTGGTTACTAGTTGGTAACACATGTGGAGGTTATTGCGTAGTTACAGTGAGCGAGTGTGTGCAGTACTTAGTGTTGATTGCATTATATTTTGTACCTACCTCTCGTTGTGAGATAAGATAATGCAAGTATCTTAACTTTTTTCATATTATTATTGGGAATGTTACATAGTTTGAAAAGAGTTGAGGCCTATACTTAAGGTTTTGCTTCACATTGTTCTTCTTCATTTCGATACATAATTTTGTAGTATAAATTAACTTATTTGTTATAGAAAAAGAATTGTCAACACAATGGGGGATAATTTTCACTATAAAAGTAACGTTCAAGGCTTATAATTTATATGGAGAAGACGGCGAATTTCTTTCCTTAATATTCTTATATTCTTATTTACTTTAAACACTTAACCTTCAGCAAGATAGTAGACGAAACTGGAGTGAATAATCTAGCGATAATATTAAGAGTTTTATCAAGTAAGCTTTCTTCTGATTATTTATCTTATTACTTGAACTTCCTGCACCATTCATATAATGGTATGACTTCGTATTACATATTACTTACATCTTACGAGTTTCATTGCATTCTGTTTAATTGCAATGTGACATAATTGGCACAACGCAATGTTATAGGGTTCAGGTGATGAAAACAATGTTCTGGCACAATCGGCAAATTCAAATCACTTTGCCAAGAATGTTTTTAGTGTCATTGTCCATCTTATTCGTTGTTGTTTTAATTGATGTTTTGTTATGTTGTTCTTCCATAATGTTTTATATTTTTTGAAACAGGGTTCTTTGTTTTAAAATTGTTTAATTAGAACTTGATTTATTTTTGAAGTTTTTTGTTCTTATAAATTAGTGTTCTTAAAGTTTGATTTTATTAATAATTATTTTTAATTTTCAGCCGTCATACCACAATGACAGCGGAACAAGTGGAAGTGGCAAGATGGCCACCTCCTTGAATAACAACTTATCCGAACTCGACACATTACTTGAAGATCTAAGCAGTTCAAGATATTCGTCCGAAAGAAAAGGTAGTTGATTTATTTTTATGTGATTATTACTTACTTCAGTCCGCTTTTCAAACAGATTGCTAGCAACTGTCCTACTGGAGAGTTTCTATCACTGAAGTAATCTGCAAGAGTTGTTATTGATTATTTATTCAACTCATCAGTGGCAGTTTCCATAAATCTTGGTTATCTGCATTACTTCTCAGTAGTTTTGGTCTCAAAAATGCGCATATTTTATAATGTCCTGTAATATTTTTTTTATTTTTTTTTTCATCGATATTACTCTTAAGCCATGTTAAGGTGCCTATATCTGGCCTCAGGATGCTTTTTATAACCACCAGACATCTGATTTTCCTGCATTGTATACGAGGGTCGTTTGAAAAGTCAGAGAGATAGCACCACTGGCGCGTATCGAGGTTATGTTTAGTTAGTAGCATCTCTTGGAAGAACACACACCAAGTTTCAGCCAGATCGGTCTATTTCTTTGTGTTTGGCATTCGTTTGAATCGAGGAAGTCGAGTGATTTGCAGCTGTTCCAGAAGAATCCGCAGGACTTTAAGAGTCGTTTCGTCACTGTGGATGAAACATAAATAAATCACTACACTCCTGAGACCAAAGAACAATCTAAACAATGGGTTACCAAGGGGGAATCTGCGCCAAAAAAGGCGAAGACCGTTCCTTCGGCCGGAAAGATTATGGCGACTGTCTTTTGGGATTCGCAAGAAATAATCCTCATCGACTATCTTGAAAAGGGTAAAACTATTACAGGTGCATATTATTCATCGTTATTGGACCGTTTGAAAACCGAGCTGCAAGAAAAACGCGTACGATTGGCCCACAAAAAAGTCCTTTTCCATCACGACAACGCACCAGCTCACGCCTCAGCAGTTGTGGACGCAAAATTAATGGAAATAGGGTTCCAACTCGTTTCACATCCCCCCTATTCTCCAGACTTGGCTTCCTCGGACTACTATTTGTTCCCCAATATGAAGAAATGGCTGGCGGGAAAAAGATTTTATTCAAACGAGGAGGTGATTGCAGAAACGAATGGCTATTTTTCAGACTTGGACAAATCCTATTATTCGGAAGGGATCAACAAACTAGAGCAGCGTTGGACGAAGTGTATAAGCCTAAAAGGAGACTATGTTGAAAAATAAAAATGGTTTACCCCCAAAAAATTAAGTAGTTTTTATTTTTGCACGGACTTTTCAAACGACCCTCGTAGAAGTGGTCTTCCCTGGCAGAGTTAGCTACTGTTTAAGGATACCCCTATAGAAAAGATCTTTAGTTTCACCGAAGGTAACCCTCAGAATTTTTATTAAAAGCCATGTTTTTATTTGAAATGTTATAAATCCGTTAGCGAAAAATTGATTTTTGTACCGAAAACGAAATTTTATTTCTCTTAACCAATGTAATGATTTTACATCAAACTCCTTGTAGAACTTAATCGTAACAAGGCTACCTTCTTTCCACAAACGACATTAATGTCTTATTTCTGTAATTTTCGACTCAGTTTTCCGAACAGAGTTCAAGAATGATCAGTCCTTTAAACTGTTATTTTTTGATCAGTACCTTCAGCGGAAAATCTAGAAACTGGTAATTTGATTACTGAGTAGATTTTGTAAGTATATTGTAACTATGTAGTTCTAGGGTACTCATACTGAAAGATTGATTGTAGATAGTAACTCCTACATCAGATACTTAGAAATTGATCTTCATCAGGTACTTCAGATGATTTTGTACAAGTTTTTCTATATGTCAGCTTTCTGTCATTTCGCTTTAGTAACATTCCACTTCCAAGAGTTGAGACCGACCGATCAGATTTCTGGCAGTTTTAAAAAGCATCCTGGGAATACAAATACTGAAACTAGACATAGGTTTTTAAGGGGGTACAACTTATGGTTTACAGGACAAAGTAAAATATGCGCATTTTTATGACCAAGACTGCTTGAAGAAAAATGCAGATATCCTAGATTTATGGTAACAATTCTTACAGATTGCTTCAGTAATAGAAACTTTCCATTAGGACAGGAAGACTTGCACTCATTTTAAGAAAATTCTGTTGATTCATTACGTAAAGCGTAATTATATAAAATAGATACATAGCTGGAATAACTTATTGTAAAGGTATTCAACTGTTGCAGCAGTTAGTTAAGGATTAATATAAATTCTTACAAGTATATTTGGCCAAATATGTCTTGTTTCTTCAAATTAATCCAGATTTATGAATAATAAATTTAAAAATATGTGAAAATTTACGTTTAAAAACTTAAAATATTTAATGAATTCAATAATTTTAATTTTATTTTTATTTTGTAGTGCCGATTGAAATGAATGGGACGGTTGTACATTCCACGCCGCCCAGGCCACCCCAAAGTTATCTGGACGATTACAAGACGTCATTACACAATGGGTATTTAATGTTTATTTATCTTTCATGAACACTTTGAAGTTATTCGCTAATTATAGGTGAAGTGTACGGTGGTGTGTCAAAACACAAAATCAATCCTACTCTCGATAAACTGCAGTACTGGATGTACGAGTGCAAGTGCATTTAATTAGCTACGGGTTGCTTGGAGGTTTTTTTTTTTTTTTTGCTACAGATTGCTCTACATAAATTTCTGGGCATACTGACCTGACGAAACTGATGTTGGGAACAACAACGCAGAGTGGGTTAGAACAGAGGTCCTGTTGTTCTGGATCTGCAGCTAAAAGAGGTTTATTGTGCTTTGTTCTTGTGCTGGTTGGAGAGAACTGTTTACAAGTTCCCCTAGGGTTTTCCTTTTCATTCGTTTTGGTAACCTCCTAAGTCTAAACCTACCATTGTGCGTTCTCCCTGTTTACCTCGGAAACGGTTAAGACCGATAGGAGCACTGTGAAGTTTCATTTGCGTTGACCAGACCCAGGCTGTAGGGTGGACATAATCGTTTGGTGGCGCCAAGAAGACTCACTCTCTCTCTCTCTCTCTCTCTCTCTCTCTCGCCTAAAATTCCATAGAAGGAACGAGATGCACTCGGAATTGCGTTTTACTAGTAAATTTAGCCTTACTCTAATTGAAGAGCTTGGTGCAAAAAGGAGTTATCTACAGTTTTTTAAAAATTTTAGTAGGGACAAAAAACTAAATATGCTTTAAGATGTATTCCTTATGTTGGGTCTGCTGTAAGGATTAGTTAATATTTTGTGATGGGGTCATTTGGGGCTCTCAATTTGAACTTTCTAGGGCATTTTTTAAGCTTGCTATAAGCAAAAGTTATTTTGCAGCTAACTCTTTTTTGCACCAAAATAATAATTTTCAGTAAAACTTGAGTACATATTAAGTACTTTAGTCGAACAGATTTCTTGTTTTTGAGCTTTTAAGTGGCATTTTGTGTCTTGTCGAAGCGAATGTTAGATATATTATTATGCCTGTCAAAAAGAAAAATAATAATATCTACCTAATATAAACATTAAATAAACCTAATATAAAAACTTTTGTTCGATTGATTGCGTCATCTTTTCTGTTTGGAGCAAAAGAAAGTTATCTGCTGTAGAAAACTCATTTTTGGTCCAAATCTATCCTAGGTTAGAGAATAAGTAATAATAAAGGAGTCTGCATAAAGACTCGTTTATGCACCAAAAGATGTAGAATTGAACATACAATAGGGGGGCGCCACTAAACACATTTTCTGAAAAAAATGTAGATAACTCTTTTTTGCACCAAGCTCTTCAATTGTAGCATTCAGTTTGCCCCATTTGAGTGATTCGAAATACGATTTTATCCTGTAGCTTTACAGTAGCCATAAGTCTAATAAGATCGCTCAGCTTTTGGTGTTACAAGTTCCAAGGCCTTGTCATAGATTATTTTTATTGTGATCGTTCAGCATGTTGTAGTTTTTGACTTTGAGATTTTGGAAAATTAAAATAATAAGTTTTGGGAGTAGTTTGAATTTGGATATTGTTTACTCGTTTGACCCCTCTCCATTATGTTCTTAAGCATAAAATATTAAAAATAGATCTGCAATTTTTTTTTCAGCATTGACCTACCTAGTCCATTTAATTTTCTTGTGATTTTACACCTCCTATCAACAAACTCATGATTTATTAAACAGTTTTTGGGTTAATTATAATAGTCAGCTTAATAATTTATCATCATTTTTTCTATTTTAATATGATATTTAATCATACCACCTAGTCAGTTAGTTAACTTATGAATTTTAAAAGAAATTAATGCATAGTAAAATTAAAAATTGGCACAATCTGTCCCGTATTAACCTGAATCTCTTTTATAGGTTAGTTGTCGTTAATTTGAAGTATAGCCAAACAAACTACAACAACAGATGTATGCATTATTGTTGTGCACACAGTATTATTTTATTTTTAATAATTTAAAACAAAATATTTCGAAAAAAAATTGTATTTTTAGAATTTTGTCTCAACTTTATCGTGAGTCCTACGTTTTTTAGATTCTTAGATTTGTTATTTTTTAAATAAAATTTCGATTTCTCGTTCATTACTTAGACCAGCTACAGCAAACCATTCTTCAATTAAAGTAAACCCATCTATAAGTTTCGCTTATTTTCGGTATCGGTGTAAAAAATGTATGAAACAGATGTCCCTGGTGATGGACAGTGTCGGTAACGAGAGAAACTGGTCCCAACGGTAACAGTGCGCTGAAGAAAACCTCAAGACTTTACGAGTCTTAAATTGAAAAAAACAAAATACTATTTAGAATTAAATTGTAACTTAGTGTGAACGAAATTGCTTTGGCAGTTTAATGATTTCTTTTTAGCTTTCTTATGCGTCCTTTTCGGTTGAAAAGCTCTCTTTTTAAATAATTCTTGTTATGAAATTTGTATTTAAGGTAGACAGGGTTGTATTCTTTAATAAATTAGTCCTTTGGGAAAGGTACTAAATTTCTTCAGACTTATTTAAAGAAAGAAGTTTTATTTTCCCAAATTCTAAGAAGGCTATTTAGTACTAGTACCATTTTGTTCATATGCAAATAATCCTTAAATAAAGATTTTCTTTTGCAATATTTTCTTAAGGTTAAATTTAACCCTAATTAGCTTCTCTAAAGTTACCATTTGTTTGTATAGTAGCACATCTTAATGCATTTGTTAGTTTATAGAATTGTTGCCAAAAGCTACAAATCTACAATTAATTTTTATTACCAGTCACATTTCATGGTAATAATTCCTGTTGGTTTCTGATCAAAGGAATGTGTATAATACTGAATAAAACTTGGTTTGGTTTTATCAGAAAGTTTTTGACATTTTTTATTACTTTTTTGAAAGAAGAAGTACTACCATTGCGACAAATGTTTGATGTTGACTTTTCTAAAGGAACTTGACATTTAAGTGTAACTGGTAGCATAAAAAAGGCTTTGTTTTAGTAGTTTTGGTCCTTTCGAATCTAGGATTCGCCTCGAAGGTTAAGTTAAGCTTAAGTGATTCCTTTATTTTACAACAAAGAACCAGAAAATTTCTTCATCAATCCACCACACCAGATTAATAAACTGTATTACTTCTACTAGAAACAATTATTATAACCTTCTTTTAATAAAACTAGTTTTACCTTCTTTTTTTAAATTTATTAGTTCTGTTTTTTTTATAAGTTGATAGATGGGTATGATTATTTGTATTAAATTTTTGTTCACAAAATACTAAATGAAATTGGCTCAAGTTCTATTTACACCGTTTCTAATTCAGTTGGCAGGTGTTTTTATATAAACATTGAAGTATATACACCAAAAACAGGATTGGTACTTTGCCAAATATCTTGTGATCTGGTCTTTATTAAATTTTCACTTAGCATATCTTTTTTTTTAAATTTTTTTTATCCAAGTAATTTTATACGTGAATAGTGTTGCTTTCGCTGCTGACCTTGATTTTCACTAGGGTTTCCTGGGGTTGATGCGTTGTAATTCAACAATTGAAAACATACTTCACAATGATTGTTGTTCATTATTTTTGGTGACTGATTCATAGTTTCAATAGGATGAAAAAATAATTGCCATTTCAGTCTAGAGAAATTTATTTCGCCGAGCTTTCGACCTAGGGACTAGGTCATCTTCAGGGCTAGTTTAGAAAGTAATACTTTTACATTTCAGGGTTGGTGTATCTTCTTTCTTGTCTGTTCATGAATTATAAAAAAAAAAAAAAAATTCAATTCAGAGATATTGAGATATTCAATTCAGTTCGAGATATTCAGTTACATATTCAGTTCGACATTCAGTTCGATATTCAGTTCGAAGATTCTGCTCAAAGTCTTAGACTTCAATTGTACACAACGTTTAGCCACGTCAGTCAGTCTGTTCGGTTCTTGTAGTGTAAAGTATACAGTCCTTGGCAGTCAGTCACATACAAATATAATATCTTATACCGATACTAAAAGTGTTATTTATCCATCAACATCCACAACCAACAACTCTCTCCTCGACCATTTATTAAAATACAGTACGTAATATATAGGACTGCCGCCATTTTCATTCAAACACAGGTTTAGTTATTATTTATTTGTTTATTTACTTTGCAAAGTGTGAAAATAAATATATAAAACATTTAAATATCATATAATCATAATTTGTGAATACAAATGATATACAGAGTTCTTCACACTATCATCCTTGCGGCTCTTGTTAAGATTTATTAAAATTATTTAAGGAGAAATGGCTCTCTACTTAAAATAGGTTGCCCACTCCTGTTCTAGTGTACATATGATTTAGACCTACATTTATAACTTTTATCTGAATCATTTCTCTGATAAAATTCATTACAGAGCAGCCGAGGAGATTAAAAATGCTTAGTTTAAAAAAAAAAAATTATTTAAGGCGCGTTAACATGTGAGGTTATTAGCGCTCGGAGCTTTTTACGGTGAACTGTCCATCACCGGGCAGTGAGCTGTAAGAAGCTCCTAGGAAGAGAAAATCTAAGGGCCAGCAGCTGGATTCGAACCCGGGACCTCCGCGTAGGAGTCCAGCACGCTAACCGCATAGCTAATCCCTTAGGAGATTTTTGCTTGAAGCACTAGGCCAGCCACAAGATAATCCAAATTTACAGTTCACACAATAGAAATGAACAGTAGGTGTAAATAAGTCAGATAGGATAACAAAAAACAGAAATAGCCTGGTTATAAGGCCTTCAAATGGGACAAAGCTTTTTAAGGGGCTAATTTTGAACTGTGTAGTCACCCCGCAGATGGTGCAGTGGAAGTTCGGCTTGCTGTTTTATGTTCTTGACCTTCCAAAATAAAACCGTTCTCCCGCTCGCTTGTTTGTCTTTAATGGCCGCCGATTTATGATTTCCACCTCTCAAGCACTTAAAATACATTTTCACCTCCTAGCTAGTTCGTAAAATAGAAA
Organism: Rhodnius prolixus; assembly: GCF_049639745.1. NCBI lineage: Eukaryota > Metazoa > Arthropoda > Insecta > Hemiptera > Reduviidae > Rhodnius > Rhodnius prolixus. The sequence continues at coordinate 1,081,309 of NW_027411583.1, read as the reverse complement.
GATTTTACGGTTTTAGAATTAGAAAGAGTAATCTAAAAAAAAGAGTAAAACAGGTTTTGCTTGTTTGTCTTCTTGCAGTTTATTTAGATTTTCAAATTTTTGCTATTTATTTTGTAATTTTATGTATATGAATACTTAATAATATTAATTTGATATAGTAGTTTAACACATGTACACTATTTGGGTCATTTGGTATACGGACTGGCCGTTATCCAACAAAGTTTTATTCCTATCTTCGACCCAATAATCCTTCCCTGTGTCTGATGTTTTTAGGGTTTGGTCTACTAACACTGCTCTTGTTAAAAATTAGATTATGAAAGCGTCTTAAATTGATACATTTATTTCTCACTTACATGCAGATCTCTTTTGTTAACTTTAAGGGAATAAATAACATTTTTCACTCTAAAATTACTACCCCATCACAAATCTTGTTAAACATCTCTTTATTTTATTCGTTGAATCTAATTCTTGCAGTAAACTGCCATGTTACGTCTTTCTGTTCGAATTATTTAAGTTATTTGGATAGAAATTGAAGCTTTAGGTTGTAAAAGAGCACCCACAATTTCCAAAAATACTTCCAAGCAGGGTATGAACAAAAATTTTATTTTATTTTTTCATTAAATCGCTATTTAGAAAGACATTTATCTACTCCAAGCAATGGGAAAGCTACAGATTTCTACAAACTGTGTAGATTTTCTTCTACTTCGTTGTAGCTCCCTGATACAATCAGTAGGTTTGAATTCGTTGTCTATGGCTTGTCTTATGTACGTATACATTATTCCTTGGCGTTAGTGTTTGACTCTTTTAAACATCCTCTCTGATAATTAATTTATTTTTTGATGCGAATCGTAGACATCGTCTAAGGAAGCTTCTATATATGACATATCAACTGGGTGCAGTTGAATGTTGGTGTAAGCATTTTTTTTAAAAAAGTTTTTGAATTTTCTAGCCTCACATTTTTTTTTTTATTTTTTTTAATAAAGTTTTTCTTTTTAACCTGTGATTAATAGTTTGTTGATTAGATATTACAGTCAATCTAAGTTAAATGGTGTTCTACTTGAACAAATATTTTGTAGATTAAAATGGCCAGCATAAGGGTCTGTGAAACATCTAATAAATTCAAAAAAATAATAATGACAATTAATGCTGTAAAATTACTTAAAATAATATCAATGAAGTATTAATGAAATGTTGGGTACTTGCTATCAAGGAGCTGCAATATGTAGAGGTAGTAAAAGTTAGCATTTTTCTCCTCTGAAACAGCTCGGGTTATTTCACTTACTCGACTAAGCACATTAGTTCACTTAAAATCCAGGAAGGTTGCCCACTCCCAGGCAGCTAATAAGTTGGACCAAAGTAAACTGTTCTGAGTAGCTTTCAGCTTCCGACTTCTGCTCATCTGAAATTTAATAACAAAAACAATAAAATGAAAAAGATTTATTAGCGTTAGCTCTACTTCATGATGGCAACTAGCCAAGACTTCTTACAGTAGCGTCTCCACTGACAATGACTGCGCAATTCCCACTCTCTACCTCTTCCCTCTTCATGGGGAGGAGAAGAAGAAGAAGGGGCTAAATACCTCAGTATTGTTCGGTGCAGAGGCGTGGAGGTCTTGGTGAAACTCTGTTTAATGAGTCATCATCGACTGGAGGCTGATCGCTTGAAAACGGGTGTTGGATGAAGATGAAGAGCAATGATCAATGAAGAAGAAGGTGGGTAGCTAACCGAGGGAGGATGACTGCGGATATCGTTCACGGAAGCACGAAATTGAATGGATCAAAAAGGAAGTGATAGATAATTTTGTACCAACAGCTTCAGAATGAAATGAAATCTTAAGGTTTAATAGTGTTTAAAAGTCAAAAATTGAATTAACAATATCCTGAAGAATCATTGATTTTTGTGAAAATTGGAGCGTACGTCTGCTACGCAGATTTTATAAAATAAATATGCACTTGATTACAATTGAGTTGCTAAAGTTATTGAGGTCATGACCAACTAAATTTAACATCTAGGTGATCAGCAAATCTAAGATGATTTTGATTATATTTCTGTGCGTATGAGTGTAATGGGACCAGGATTCAAGCAAATACACATGGAATTTTTAAAGTGAAAACGGTGCCAGGGATCGTGTAACTCATTTTAAAGTCATAGAAATTTATGGTTTCAATGTTTAGTGAAAATCATTCTCCCCACAAAAAAAAAAAACCTTATAAGTGGACGTAAAAATCCGAAAGTGTCGCAAAATTAACGTAACTAGGTGTAAGACTTCTGGATTTAGCTGATACCGACATCTCATGCTTGAAGAGAGACAAGAAGCTGCTGGACAAAAAAAAAGCGGTTGCGATATCTGACGGTAACTGTTCAATACCTTCTTCATTAAGAAATCTCGAAACAGTTTTTAGGCAAATGCTTCTAAAGCACTCTTAAAGAAGTCTATATTATTAAGTTTAACAGAAAAAGAAGTAAAGTATTAAGTAAAATGGTACCAAAAGTAATGGTTCTTCTGATCTTAGTATAGGTTAGATGGATTGTTAGTTTATCGTAATATTTCTTAGTTAGCTTTGATATTATAGATCAAGGTAGCATATCCAGCGTAAAGAGAAGAAATTGTGTCTGGTGGGGAGCTAGAGTTCTGTCCTACCAATGGGCGACATCCTAACCCGAATAACTTCACATATTATTTTACCTGAGGGATTTTTTTCTTTCTTTCTTTTTTAGTTATTTTATTTAAGATTTCAGTGGCAGTGGCGACCCTGACAACAAAACTAACTTACTTCTCAGAATAGTTTCAAGAATAATGTAAAAATAAATCATTACATGTGTGCCTTTTTTATAAACTTGAAATTTTTTGACAACTGATGTTGTTAACATTGAACTCAGTTTTAGGTTGATTAATGATCTTGTTCAGACCGAATTTCTTCATTCACATCAAAAATTGTTCGACGTTGCTAAATGTCCTACAGAAAAAAAGGGAAAAAAAATTATTGGCACTATACCATTACAAATACCGCCAAATTTATTGAGAATTAGTACCTACTTGTATTAAAATAGACAAAAATTTCACACTCGTCCCCATGTAAGATGGCAGATCGCATTTCATTTGAGATTAGATGTATAATTAAGAGTTTTTCTAGTTTCATGCAAATTTTTTAATAACTTTGAAACAAAATGAACTGAATCTTTAAAATATTAGCATTACAAGAAATTGAAAGAAAGAAACCTCATGAAAGCAAAGGATATCAAGTTTTGAATTTTGCCTTTACTCACACTGAAAGCACCTTGATAGTGCAATAGCTTTAGACTGGGTTATTAAGTTTTTTCACCTATTTAGAGCGCCGGGACTTCTCTAGGTGCGACCTAGAGACGATCCTAAAAAATGAAGGTTGCAGAACCACATTTCTGAAATTAATAAAAACATTTTTGTAGAATAAGTGTCCTGTATCGTCCAGAAATTATTAGAAAGCAGGATAAAATCAAAGCATTTCTCTCTAGAGACACCATCCAGCTGAAATTATCTGCGAATGCTGAAGAGTTGTCTCAAGGGTCTATGAAATCGACATGAGGAGGAAAAAAATTGAGCCTAGAACGTATGTGATGATTCCCCTAAAGATTGTGTAGAAAATTGGGGGACATGTTGAAGATCATCCATTAGACTTCGCAAAATAGTGAGGAGCATCACGAACTTTTTCATCCCATTTTCTTCTAAGAAGACAACCGAAAATGAGAGTCAAAGTTGATCATGACATCATGACACTGTTGAGGATCTCAATAATTGACGTCCTGAAGAATAGAAATGGAAATAATAATTACTCTTGCAAGAAGAGCCGTTGGAACTAGCTCCACTTGACAGAAGAACAGAACCTAGGCGAAGGTTACTAGAGAATCAAGAAATTGAGAAATTAACACTTTGCAAAAAGTACAGTCAGTAACTAAACTATCTTTAAAGTACATCAGATGGATGAGTGACTTCATTAATATTGACTGGCGTTGTTACAGGAATGAAAGCCTGGCCTAGTTTGGGGGAAACTCCTGGAAGTAATAACAGTTAAAGAGAAAGATCCTTCTGCTAGAAAAGTGAGGAGAACAAAAATCTTTAGAGAAAAGAGGTTTTAGAGAAATCATTTAGAAGAGTTAGTTGAAGCAAAATCAGAAAATGAATAAGATTTACTTTAAAAGTTCCATTAGATGTAGAAGCAAAAGAGAGGTATTAAAACTTAATGAGGGATAGATCACTAATCAAATGTGTTAAAATTGAATTCGAGGAAAATGTAATACTAATACTACTTACTTTGCGAGAAGAGTGTGTCGTGTTAAAAGACTTGTTAAAAGTAAGTAACGGTAAATAAATAATATAAATATATATATATTTATATTTATATATAAAAGAAAATGAAAGAGCAAGATGCCAAGTGGGCCATGATCTTGGGAGTCTGGGTGTAGTGGATATGCGCGCGCACTCTAATGTGCACCCAGCTCTCGCCAAAACGCTAATTCCGTCCACTTTCTTAGGTGACATAATCTTTTACAATACACTTCTACAGTACACAAATGATTTTGATGTCTTTTCGTATATTTATATTTTATTTTTTCTAACACAATACATTTTTACTCATCCATCCAAATTGTAAATTTTTTTGTAACAGTCTTCAAGTTCGGGAGTTGCTGCAAGAAGGAATGAGATTGCAAGAGAGAGAAAAAATTATTTTCGCTTCGTATACGCTTAACATCGCACAAATAAACAGAACCAAGTTGTCTTTAAATATTTATTCAATGTGCAGTTTTTAAATCATTCGATTTCCTTACTAGAGCAGTCTTTTGACAATGTTACTGATGTTAGATACCTAAGTTCTAGTGGCCGGGATAGTAAGTAGGCTGAAGTAATCACTATAAATATCAGAAAACCTACAATTAGAAATTACTCTAAACTATTTTTATTCTATTGGGTACTTCTATTTATACATACTAAGATAGATTCCTCGTTTCTAACATCTCTTCTGAACCTACCGAATATCTTTGCTCCTCATTATGTTTATTATTTTATAGGAGTATGGTAATTCTAGTTAGTTAGTAGATTCCGATATGGAATCGTTCTTCCGAAGCAACGCAATCAACAGAAGTTTATTGCGCCAGCTCGATAAAGATCTGGTAGAAGAAACACTCATTTTTCCACAGAGTTTTTCCTAATTAGCCATCCTGGGAGACATTTTCTGAGTTTACGATGCCTTGTAAATAAAAAACACAAAGCCAGTCTGATAGGGGCATGTATTCTCAGCTTCTTCAACTAACAGGTTAAAGTTGTATTTTAGGATGAAAAATTAATGCCAGTTTCATTCATTATAAAATTTATTATGTTGAGCTGACCCTACCGAATATCTTTGCTCCTCATTATGTTTATTATTACATAGGAGTATGGTAATTCTAATTAGTAAATTCCAATGTGGAATCGTTCTTCCGAAGTAACGCAATCAACAGAAGTTTATTGCGCCAGCTCGATAAAGATCTAGAAGAAAACACACTCATTTTTCCAGAGTTTTTCCTAATTAGTCTAGAGGAGACTAGGTCATCTTCAGGGCTAATTTACAATATACTGTTTTACATCATTAGAGGGTTGGTGTGTCTTCTATCTTGTCAGCAATCCATACAGTCTACAGTCCATGAACAGACAAGATAGATAACACACCAACAAATGATGTAAAACAGTATATTGTAAATTAGCCCTGAAGATGACATAGTCCCTAGCTCGAAAGCTCGACATAATAAATTTTATAATGACTGAAACTGACAATAATTTTTCATCCTGTTGAAACTATGATTCAGTCACCAAAAATAATGAACAAGTTGTATTTTAGAACCATCCAAAGACTCTTTCAAGAACTACCTCTACTGCTGAAAAGTTCCAAGGGCCGTAGATGATAAGGCTATTTATTACTCCAGGACAGTGGTCTTATGATCCCTGGGGGGGGCAGCTGATTAGCTCGTTAGGGCTTAACTGCAACTTCTACGGTAATACATAGGTAATTCGGACTAGCAGTCCAGCTCTAAAAACCAGTTTGTTAACCTCTACATGATAACAACACAGACTCTGAAATAATTTTTGGCTAAGAAAGTTGTAGCAATTTTCTGTTGATCAACATCAATTATAAGTGATAGTGACCTCTTAAGGCCCCATGTCTGTGGACTTGGTGGACAACTGTTGCTGGATTTACATGAATCAAAGGAAACCCTCAGACTTCGGCTTCTGGTGATGACAAACCTAAAAATGCCTTACTTTATATGAAATAGGATACCTCTTCCTTTTATCAAGACTTTAGCTCTTTTGGGAAGTAACTCTTACAAGCCTTAGTTTATTAATATTAAGATAATAGGGACAATGGATTATAGAAATGGTATATTCTTTGAGGTTTGGCCATGAATCAATTAATCATCTGATGTATATCTAACTATTGATACTATTTCTACATAGTAGTTATAATTTAATCTAATGTAATTCTGTTTTACAATATTAATAAGTTGAACACGATCACAAAATTTTGTCAGGATTTAGTCAATTCATTTTAATGAGAAATTATTTCACCCAAAAGTCTTTGATATGGTCAGAATATTTTCCGCAAACCGAGCCGAGATGTTCAGAATAACATGAATTAAAACACACTGAGCTCCTGCCAGTTCTTTAACTCTTTTTCTAAGGGTTGAATCCTTAAGGTTTAAACAAACAGGGTTCTTGGTTTATAAGTCCTTTCCTTTAACAAGTTAGTGGATGCCTTGCATCATAACTGGAGGGCGTGAAATGGATTGTTGAACCAAAATTTATCTTATTACATTCAACTCACATTTCTTTAGCTAAATTTTACAATCTAGGAAACGGAAATAGATAATTTGAGCTCGTACTTTATTTGGTTTTATCATCGAATTTGTCTTTCGCCCTGTGACCGGTGTGAATTAGAACGTTGAACTGGCAAAATCCTAGGCTAAGTCCCTAGATCATGAATTATGGAGCCAGAGACTACTCTAGGTTTTGTGCAAATCTTACATTAGAGTTTAGAATTGCTGATAGAATTAAATATGATATTCATCCACCGTAAATGTCGGTAAAGAAATAATTTTGTATGGAAATTGTAAATTTTATATCTTTTTAGGATAGATTTATTTGGTGGCAAGCATTTTGTAGGATTGAATTTAAAATCAATTGTGTTAAGAGTTAGCATTGATCTGTGCCAAGATAAACCAAATAAAATGTTTAAAATAAAATAAAAGTTTAATTTTTAATTATAACACCCATTTTTTTTTTAAATTATAGTTCTCTAAATTTAATTAAACCTTATAAATTTGCAGTGATGGTCATCTCGTTAAGAAGATAATGATTGAAGAAACAACCACAACTACTACTAAGACTTCACGGCCTACAGCATCTTCAGCTACCAGAGAACTGGACGATCTAATGGCTTCATTATCAGACTTCAAGGTAAAATTTATATTAATTAGTGATAATTCCTACTTGTCCCCATAAAGATATAATGATGATAAGATATAAAGATATAATGATTTTCCTTCTCTTTTAAGGGGTAAGAAAAGCAATGAAATTATGAAATTTATGGTGGATTTTCTTCAGAAATAAGTAAATACGAAATGTTATTCCTTAATAAATAAAGTTAAAGGTGGTGCCAATTTTTAAGGACGTGGTTCTGAGACATCACGTTTCACTTTTTAATGAAGCTGTTGTAGTAAAGCCAACTAACATTCATTAAAAAGTGTTAATATTGGGAGAAAATTTTCGATATTTGTAAGAGAACATGGTTTCTGTTTACATGTTGCCTTCTGTAATAATGTCTTTCCACAATATCCGCGATTTACCATAGTATTAAGAAGTATAATTCTGCCACTGCAGAAAAGTCGCCAGAAGTGCTACTATTCTGTAGAGTTATCAGATTTTTTCTACATATTGATCTTAATCTTCTTTTTTTTTATTTCTAAAATTTTCCTGCCCACGTACAATACGTGTAAGATAACAGATTTGATTTATTATCATTATTTAAATGGACGCGGTTTTATTTTATTATTTTGGTCTATTTTCACCCTGACCCATCTAAAAATAGCCTTTTTCCTACTCCTTTTCTTTCACCTTCTTGTTTTTTAAGTTTTTGGATGGAATATATGTAAAAATTTACTGAGCCAAAAATCTTACAACAATTATATATGTGAAATAAAATTAAATGTTTATTTTTATGTTTATAATTTAGTTCTTTGCTTAAAAATAACTATTTTTGCATTTTATAGGATACTAGACGTTTTTAATTTTTTTTTTTTTTTCATTTCTTGCAAAACAGGTTGAAACAAATTTTCACATATGTTCTATTTTTTTTAAAGTAAGTCCTATCAGAATTCTCAATTTGTTGACCGTATATTTAAAAAAATATGTATCTAGTGTTTTGTACAATATATTTTGTAAGTGATGTTTTATATTTTGTTTGCATTTTTTTTTCAAACATCATTAAATAATCCTTATAAACTTTTATTTTATTTAAATATTACACATTTTTTTTAAGTTTTATTAAAAATAAAACTTTAATGTTGATTTTATCTTTATTTTTTCATTTTATGTTTCACAATATTTTCATTAATTTTCATTTAATGAGAAATAAAAATTAAGTGGTTATATTTAATGTTAAAAAGAAGAACATTCGACAGATTTTTTGTTACTTGCCGAAAAGTTGACATTTTTCACTGTATCTTATTGCCTTTTCACACTCAGCTATTTCATTTTAGCCCCATCTCTTATTGATTAGGAGGAAATTGTAGTTGTTACTCGTACCTCACACAGGGAGGTTGAGTGTACTATAGTTTAAATGTATTTTTTTTTTTTTTTTGCAAACCCATAGGCAAAGTTTAGCTTACTAGAAAAGTTCACAGAGAATGTCCAATTCAAGTATTTTGGACTAGTTATTGGACTAAGTTTAGTGCCGTTAAAAAAAGTTAATAACACTTCCTTCAAAAAAAGCTTCTTGTAGCCATTAAATTTTCTTCTTCACTCTGACCTAATACAGATTAGCCTGAAAAAACGTGCACTAGCCTGTAAGGAAGCTTAGTGCAAATCCAATCATCAAAAATAGAATAAATGCAACCATTTCCCCAACTTTAACCATGAAAACTACGAACTAAATCGTTTAAAATGTCTTTAAGAATTCGAAGAGATTTTTGCATTTATGAATTGTTTGAGGATATATTTTTCAAACATGCACATTTTCTTTACAGAGAGAATTTCAAGTTAATTTCTAATGCCTAAAGATAGAAGCTTGGAGGAAAGTATTCGTCGTGATTTACGAGGCACCATTGAAAAATTGTTAACATTATGTGAGCGTAGTTCAGAAATGTCTAATGAATTGAAACATGAAATTAAAAAAGTGGTGCTTGATATGGAGAAGATTCATTGTAAAATGATCGCAGCATTTGCTCAAGAGTGTGAACCAAATTGTATTTGTAATCGGCAAAAGGTAAAATGTAAAACTTGCAGTAAACATTTAACGTAAGGTTATACTAAAAGTTATTCAAAGATCAGAACAGAGATAGGATTCATTGAAAGTTATATCTAAGTAACATAACAAGTTAAAAAAAAGATTTTTAATCTTAATAAAGTAAAATGTATAAAAGATAACATAAATTAAACTTGGACAGTTAAAAAAATCGTCGAGCTAAACCTACAGTTGTGACTTGTATCTGGTCAAGCGTAATCCTAGCATACATTACTTACTTTATACCGATTATAGACACTGAAGATGTTTTGTAGCATAAACAAAGTTAAAATGTCCAGATTTTCGAAACTATTTCTGTCAAGGATCATCAGTTTCAATCAATGTTCAAGTTAGAATGTTTATGATTGAACCAGAAGGAACAAGCTATTCGAATCAGACCATCATTTTTAATTACTGCAACATAAACTCTTCAACTAATACAAATGGCTGAAGGAAATAATCCAGCTTCCGCAGTTTTGGCAAGAATTGGAACAAGGTATTGAACGATAAGAAAAGAAATCTAATTTTTAGAACCAAGGAGACTCCAGACTGTTTGTTAGAACGCATTCTCAGTAAGTCTCACATGTTTTCAAAGATGATTTAAAGGCCTCAATTGGATTCAATGGGAGCACCAAACAGTGTGGAAGAAAATCTACCAGAAAATTTTGGACCTAGCAAGTTGGGTCTCCAGGTGTAACTGTCTTCTCGCTCGATTTTATAAGAAGGTGTAAGTGTTAAGAGATTAAACAAAAAGGCACAGTTTGGTAAAAGAAGTCTCAATTTTATATATATGTATATATTTTTTTAATTAAAGCTGTAGGTAGTATAAAATCGTCACCTCTACCACAACGGATACTATAATTAGAGGCATAAGAAACTTTCACTACCTTTCTAGGGGAGTTTTAGGAAAAGCGGAGCAATCAAGTCAAAAATCACCCTCTTTTGAACTCCCTGCAGGAAGGAATATCCTTCTCTAAAACCTGGTAAGTACCCAGGCTCTGTAAGGAGTCAAGGGTAATCACTGCCTGGTACCAATACCAGTTCCTCGCTTCCACCGCCTTCTGAGATATTCTGAGGAAGGATTCCTTTGTCCACCTTACCTTCGAAGTGGGAAGAGTTATAAGATTGAGAGTCAATCCGGGAATTTGGACAATTCCTCCAACTTTGTTGGCGATTGCCAACGAGGACGTAGAAAATAGATTTAGATCCCCAGGAACGGGGTTTTACCCTCTGGATTCATATGAAGTGATGGTCGAAACTTGCATCTTTTATACGATTGCTGCACAGGAATCATTCAGAAAGTGGCATAAATCCCTGAAATCACAGCAACATTTACCAATCAAAAGCATGCATTCTACGACGAATAATAAAATCGATCGGAAAGTCTTTTCTCTTTACTCTGTTCATAACCACCGGACATTTAACCAAGGGCCAGCAGCTGGATTAGAATCTGCGATCTACGCGTTGGAATCCAGTATTTTGTTAATCATTCAAAATCCTCTGCCTTTATAATAATTATTATTATCATCAAAAATTTAAATATCAAATTAAATATTTTCTCGAAGTTGAAATTGAAATTAAAATTTTTTCGATGTTTTTACCTTTTCATCTGTTATTTTGGTCTGCATATTGGCCTGCACGTGGCAGGCTGCACTGCAAAAATAGTATTTAATACACGCCTGACTATTGTCTAGATATTTTTGATGCAAGATGTTACAAGGAAACCATAGGAACTTACCAAAAAAAAAAAAAATTGCATTTATTCTGAAAAAAATGCCAGGTACTTGTATGAGAACTGTTGCACACCCTTGCAATGGTAAAATTGGATAGAATACATAAGATGCACTGATAGTGTTTATCCTGGAGAAGAAACAAATATAGTTTATAGATGGAGTGGACGGGGGCGGGTTTGTGGTCTCCTTTCTTGGCCGTGCTAGAAATAGTTTTTTGAGGGTGGGATTTAGTGGTGGGAGATGGACTACTTGTTGGCGGCGGTGACCCCTCCCATCTCATTCAAGCTTCCACATTTGCACAGGGTAACATATCTTTATAAGTTGTCAATCATTATACCCTTTATTTTATCCAATATTTTAACATTAAACAAAAAAACAAAAAAATTAAAAAGTTGCAGTGTTGTGTATTTTTTTTTTCTTTTTTTTGTGTCATAGGTTTCACCCTCAACAGCGACAACATCCACAAGTATAGCAACTGATTGCACGTACGCCAAACCAAGAGCTAAACCACAACAGCAGACCAACCGGGAAACAGGTGCAGCACAGTTAGACTGTATGCTCGATAGCCTACAGGCAGACATGAGCAGACAGGGTGTAAATACTACACAGAAAGGTTGCTGTTCAGCTTGTGATAAGCCGATAGTTGGCCAAGTAATAACTGCACTTGGTAAAACATGGCATCCAGAACATTTTGTTTGTACACATTGTAATCAAGAGCTTGGAACAAGAAATTTTTTCGAACGAGACGGACGGCCATATTGTGAACCAGATTATCACAATCTATTCTCACCAAGATGTGCATATTGCAATGGACCTATACTTGATGTAATTTACTAGTTTTTTTATTATATATTATACTTGTTGCTTTAAAGAAGAAAAAACAAAATAATCCATGAATTGCTTTCTTTCATAAATTAAATAATTTGTCACTTTTTGTAAAATTGTATAGTAAACGCGAAACAAATTAGATCTCAAACCCAGGGTCTATTACTGCCGACCGTGTAAACACCATGCCTCTAAACGTTCATAGATTTAACTATGACTCACCCTAGGTTGAATCGTATCCTAGGTTGAAAAACTTGAAATACCTTTTTTTATTTCTTAAGGGATTTTCAAAAATTAGGAATTTTTAAAATAAAATCAAATTTTAAACTATTTCTTTAACTGAAGCTTACACCGCAAACGCCATTTTATTATAATTATCAGATAAAAAGAATTATAATTTAAGCAGCACAGGATCAAACTGTATAAGTGGGAAATGATGAAGCGGTATTAAACTCAGATTTTTGCATGCAGTATCATCATACCCAAATTAGTTCGACAAGCTTTATAAATTAAAATTAAACTTTACTATGTTTTCAGAGCATTTTAATTTTTACTAAATGTATTGTATTAACTTATTTATACAGAAATGCGTAACAGCGCTGGAAAAAACCTGGCATACGGAACATTTCTTCTGCGCACAATGCGGAAAACAATTCGGAGAAGAAGGATTCCACGAAAAAGATGGTCGCCCATACTGTAGGGATGATTATTTCGATATGTTCGCGCCAAAATGTGGCGGCTGCAATCGTCCAATCATGGAGAATTATGTATCAGCGCTTTCCACACAATGGCATGCTGATTGTTTTGTTTGTCGGGTAATATTTTTATTTTTTAAATACTTTTTTCTTTTTATATCAACTGAAAAAAAAATGATAAGATACCGGCCTTTCTTTTTCTGTTTAGATTGGAAAACAATAATTCAACTATTTTTATTGTAAAATTTGTATATTTGATGTATCTTTTTATGTGCATAAAGGATTGTCGGAAACCGGTGAAAGGAAAAACATTCTACGCGATGGAAGGAAAACCAGTTTGCCCAAAATGTGTAGGTGTTGATGAAGAAGAGGAAGACTGAAATTTAATAAACCAAACGGAGAAATTATAATTATCAATGGCGGCTTTAATTGTATTTTAATTTTACCAATTTTTGTCCTAGACGTCCGAATATTTTGTTCGAGTCACATAAATATTATTATATCTTATCGAACCCCAAATATATTTATATAATATCATTGTTATAACTTCTGATACTCAGGCAGATATTCTTTTTTGTCTGATGTTCTCAGAAATTGTTGCAATTTTGTATTGTACTTGTATAGAAAAATAAAAATTATTTTTTAATATAATTCCTATTTTCCTTGGTTGGCTTTCATTAGGAACACCAGTGTATAATAAATTAATAAAATATCATTAAAAAACTTCATTAAACAGAAAAAAAAAATTAAAACTTCTTAACATCTTAAAATTAGAAAAATAAATTATTTAATAATAAAAAAATAAAGTAGATTTTATGTTGAACTAGCTCTCTCAGAATATTGAGAAGAAAAAAAAAATTGGCAATGAATTTAACGGCAAAAGTGTTAAAATTCAGAGATTAGATATCCATCATCAGATACTTGGATTTAGAATTTGGAACAGTTCCATAATGTACACTGTTTTCGTCAGAACTGGGCGGTTTATTTTATGACATTAAAGAGATATGAGTTATTAAAATCTACCATTGAAATTGTCGTGAAGTTTTTTATAAGAGTAATTTAATCGAGTTCCCAGCAATTTTTTTTTTTTTTAATTTATTTAGTTCATGTGTGTCGAAGAAAATACCCCGAATACTGGCATTTTTGAATAAATTTATTTAAAATATTTAATGAAAGCCAACAAAAATATTTTATTTGCTCTAGTTAGGAAACAGTAAGGCAGCGACGTTGAAAATTTCAACAAAATGAACTTTAGCGAGAGAGAAAATAAAGTTCATTCTTAACAATGCAACTAAAATTGGAATATTTCCAAACTCTTAAAAGAATAAGAAGAGTAGAAGACTATATGAAATGAAAACAAATCTATGCTCGGAATATATTAAAAAAGAAGATAAAATCCATAAAAAATTTCCCATTGTAAATAGAAGACTAAGAAGAATCACGTGACAGACAATAGTCAAGTGATAGAAAAAAAAAACAACAAAAAACAAAACCTAAGAATGCAATGAAGAACATATACCAAGGAATGTTAAGATTAATCCATATTTGGTAAAAATATGCAATTATTTAAAAATTAAATACAAACTTTCCAGGATCCCAAAATATAGCAAGCTCGTAAAAGAACTGACTGAATAACTTAAGGAAGTCTAGAATAAATAAAATGAGATTTCTCGTGCGTTTATTTAGAATATATTTGTATGTATTGTCTTCTTAGAATGTAATTCATAACATTTAATATTAAGTAAACATGTATTTATATTAAAAAATAGAAACAAACAGAATCAGTGATGATCTACTTTAAAGTAGAGAGTAGTTGCTAGTGTTTATAGGTTAAGGTGTCCAATCCATTTGTCTTATAAGGTCTAAAGTCCTAATCTTGGTATCGGATTCGCCTGTACAATGTATTGAAGTGTAAAGGGTTCGTGCGAATGTTTCCTGAAATTTAGAATATTTTAAGCATTGTCCAATTTGCCCGTATTAGTAAAAAATAATGATGTTTTCAGATTGGCTCACGAAGGGACATGTATTTCTTCTTTTATCTATAATTCTCGACACTGCCAGAATAAAATTAAGTGTTCAACCATTGCTTAAATTTACTTTGGAAATTGATAAAATTAAGCTCCAAGAGTCCGAAAGGTTATTTGAGGTTTTTTCATTGTATATTGAAATAAATGCATAGGGCAGCATGCAATCTTTTGAATACTCTAAGAAGGGCTTCTTCTTTTTTAATTCATGAACCAAAACTATTTTATTTCTGAATAATCTAAAGAATTTGATCTAAAAGTAGCAATGCTTTTCGATATAGGACTATATTAGGTAGATTATTGTACTCCTTAATAGGGGAAGAATGTCAGCCAAATCTTGATTTTTAAGCTTATAAATTATTCAGGACAGATAGGTAATGGCAAAGTTGTTGTTATAGGGAAGGGACAACCCTTACACTATCCTTAATCTCCACCCACCATTTCATCGATTGTAGTAAACAGTTCGTTTGTTGAACGAAGTGTGTAGTTATAAACTGCACTTTGTTGAGTGTTCGGTAATCTGAGCTATTTCACCATCAGGCACTTTACAATGCGCGTATTACTAAGTGGTCAAGATGTCTATTGTAAGACTTTGTTGAACTTATAAAGCAGGGAATCTAGCAGTTGCACTCACTCGTTTTCCACTTCCAGGTTAGCAATGTAAATGGCTAAAAGCTGGATCAAAGTCGGATCCGTGTCTTGGAAGATTGTTATGCTTTCTTTGGGCTAAAACTGCTTGGGGGGAAATCTGAAGTGTAGTTGATGTGTGACGCTTAAAGACTGTCACTCCTGAAGTATGAGGTTTTACTTAACTAGCTTTGTTCAGCTAACTTTGATACCTAGCACAACTATTGATAAGTTGCTTGGACCAAAATCCCTAATACTTAAATATTCCACTTCTGCTCTAGAGGGACTGAATATAATTTTTAATCAGATTTATATACATTTTTTCGGTGTTTAAATTTCCTTACAGCTGTTAAGCTCGTCCTCAATCGTTTTTGAAAAGGCTTAATTATGTATTATTTTTTTGATTTGTTTATGCTTTCTTTTGATCGTGCCGTTTGCATTGGTAATATACTTGATTAATTATAACTGAAATGAAAATGTAACTTTATTATTGGATTTAGGTACCCTAAGAATAAAAAACAAGTAAAAATAATAATAATAAATAAAACTGCCCTAATCGGTTAACAAAAATAAAACTTAAAAATTGCAAGAAACAAAACAAAAAATTAAATAAAGGGTAATTTATGGTAACTTAATACAACTTTTAAAGAAATCTCTTTATGTCTCCTAACTCTATACTTAGTTAGGTCATCACTGCAGAAAATTAATGTTTATATTGAAACCACTTTCAGTGCTACAACGAAGACTACAGTATTTTTTTCTTGTTGCAGGATTGTCGACAGCCTTTCCAAGGAGGTTCGTTCTTTGATCACGAAGGCCTTCCATATTGTGAAACTCATTATCATTTCAAAAGAGGATCACTTTGCGCTGGTTGCCATAAGCCCATTACAGGTAAAAATCAAATTATATTATTTCTCGTTAGTGACAGGATTATTGAATTTTAAAATATAAATCATAACTGTCTCAAAAGGATATTGAAACGATCTTAATGATAAAGGTCTTATCGTAGCGAGTGTGAAAAAGTAAAATCCAAATTAATTAAGTAACATCCATCCTTTATAACCTGTTTCAAGCAGTTTTTTGATGCCGACATCTTTTCTTCAATGTGGCAAAATCTGTGTAAAGGACCATAACAATTCTATCTTCTAGTCCAGTCAGAATTACCCTTTATTTCCATCTCATTTGCACAAAAAATGATTTTAGAATCCATTAAGACTGATATGTTTCTAGAGCAGTACTTCCCCATATGTGATTAACAGTCAACACTTCTGAAAAATCTGAAATCACCTTTATTGTCAATCCCAAGTTGCAGAACCCCAACTTATCATTCAACAACTACTATACTTTTTCTCCTTTTCTATTTCTATCTCAATCCTAGCTCTCTCTTCATTTTCACTCACAGTATCATTCATCTATATTACTAAATTATTGACCAGTCTCGGTAGTGACAGGTAACTTAATTTAAGTTGCCCTACCGCAAGGGTATCAAATTTGGAAAGTGCAGATTCAGAATTCTTAGTTCTTACGGCTACTGAAATCAAACTGAAGGCGATGCCTGTAAGCTAGAGGATAACAATTATTCTTTGTTTTACCTAGATGGAACATTGTTAGTAAAATATCCCTTAAAGCAAACAGTATCCCTATTTTCGCCAACACAAAAATAAATTGTATTTGAAAAGATTTAAAGTAGACAAAATTGAAGCACCTTTCAATGTTTTATTCCTTTGTGTTAGTTAGTTAGAAAGAAAAATTCGATGTTCCCTAAAATTTAGAAATAAAATATTCCTAGAAAATTTCTTTATGTAAATTGAGGTCAGAAAAAGAAATTAAGGTACACCAGAGTTTTTTGGTTATCTCCTCCAATACTCTTCGACACTTTAACAATCCTTATCGATAAATGTCTTAGTTTGCACTTTAATCTTTTTTTATACCTTAAATCTTCAGCAACTTGCCCTTCTAGTTCGCCTTCCCCGTCTCTATTCACCTGTGGGCTCCAATAAATTATTTAATTTATGACCTAATTCCAGATTTGGCCATTTCCGTCGTAACCGATACTTAGTAAAAAAAAAAAAAAATTTAAATAAATTTACTGGGACATTATATCAAAATTTTATTTAATATATTAAAAGTAAATAAACAGGAAATTATAAATAACTAAAAAACAAAGTTTTCATTTGTTTTGTGAATTTTAACGATATAATCTATACATTAAAGTTGCCAATTTTTTTCTTCCATTCGATTTACGATTTACCTAAGTGTAATGGTCGTTGACGGGTTGGCTTGGTTTCAAAATCTGTTAATAAGATGGTTTTAACTTCATTCCCTTTTTTTTCTTTGATTACTTCATTCCCATTGAAGAAAAAATGGTAAGCAGGTTTTAAGAAAATGAATTTTTAAATGCGCAATAATATTCCGATTTTTTTTGCAATATACTCTCCTCGGTGGACGTACAAATTTGGTTTATATTATTATTATTATTGCTGCCAATATCTGTAGATTCCACAATATTGAATCAACCATTCTTATGACCTTATGGCAAGGAGATGATATACCTTTATTTGAAAAGCCATCCTATGGAACGTAGATCCCATATATTTAATAATTTCCATTCTCTTAATTGTGTCTCCATCTAAAAATGGAGATCCTCGTCAAAAAATTTTAACAAAAAGTGGTTTGACTCTAAATGTTGCCCTATTTCTACACCTTTTTCTAAATATTCCTAAGTTGGTCCATATATGACATTTCATTAGTAGTAGGTCTTCGAAAGAAGTCAAAAAGATAAAATTGGCAGAGGTAGTGTTCGGTGCACCTAAGTCTTACCATCAGTTTTCCGTTCTGTATTGGCATATTTGGAAAAATAAAACAAATTTGGAATTCGGATTATTTCAAAATATACAAATTTACCTCAAATTCGGTATTTCTTAAACACATTTTTTTAATTTATAGCTTGAAATATTCTATTATAAATCAATAATAGAAAAAAAATTACAAAATTGCGACCTAAAAATATATCAGAATATTGTAAAGAAGGTGACGTCTACATCAAAAATACTAGTTAATTTTTGTGCCAAAAAGTTTTTTTTTTTTAAGAAAAAAAGCTTAACGATGTCCACTAGTGTACCGTCTGACCTTGGAAGTTTTAGAAAAACAAGTTAACAATATTTAGTTTTAAAATAATTTTAGATTGTGTGAAAAATATTATTTTAAAGTTAAATTTATACTCCAATGAAAATAGAATTATGTAAATATCTTTACTAAATTGGATTTGAATAAAAAGGTGAGAATTACGAAATACTTTTTTACATCCTTGAGGTTGTCTTATTTATGTAGTAAAAAAAAATAAGCAGAATTAATTAGGTTTCAAAATAATATTGAAAGTAATTGTAATTCAAACATAAAAGTAGTTTTGATAAAGTCTCTTAAAAAATGGGGGGTGCCCTGAGCGTCTGTGTAGTATAATTTAAAACATTGCACACAGAATTAATACTTAATTTCTGCACCTTATTACCATTATTATCCAATTCCTCTACAGTTTCATCAATTATATGACTAAAAAATAAATAGACAAAGTAAATTTTTACTTATATTATTAACTTCATTTTAAATAATTGAAATATTCCATCTTTTTCCAAGCCATTAGCTAAAATTAAATCTTTAATTCCATTTTAAGACCTCATGGTAAAAAACTTTAATTAGTTGTAACATCAAATAAATCTCTCTTCTATTAGTTAAATATGTATCCTTCCTGTAAATTATGTAACAATTGTCGTAGATCATAGCTTGATATGTTCGTCTTGAAGAATTTCTTAAAATAAAGTCATTTTTTTGAGCTGACGAATAACTTAGATGTTTTGCCTTTATTGCTAGGCAAACTAGAATACTAAAACAAATTCCGAAGATTTAAGAATTTATTTAGTTATTTTTTTGGCCCCAGCCAATCATAATAGAAAGATATTTTTGTTTTATAGTGGAGAATTCCTGACGTTTGGAAAAAAATTGGTTGTGGTGTTAACAAAAAAATTTAAGTTAGTATTTCGTATTATTTCTTTTGCTCTAAGAAAAAAAGGATCAGAGCAACCATGCAGGTTTTCAATTATGGTTATTGACAGAAATATGTATATGTTTTGAAGTTTTTGAAAAAGTGGTTTTTACAATTCTCCCTGTGTGTAAGCAACATGTACATTTATCCACCTTTAGCGGATACAACAATAAGATTTTGGTCGAAAACAGTTCGTAAATCACTTTACTGAATCATTTTTCAGTTTTTTTGAAATTTTCTCGAAAATGACCCCCAAGATTTTCGGTTAAACTTTGATATTTGTAAGTATGATGTTTGACACTAGTGTTCACACATTTATGATTTCTTTTTATAATTTCAATCTTTTGTATTAATGATTTGTTGTTTTGTTTTTTAGGAAGATGCATCACTGCAATGTTTAAAAAGTTTCATCCTGAACATTTTGTATGTGCATTTTGTCTAAAACAGTTAAATAAAGGTACATTTAAGGAACAAAATGATAAACCATATTGTCATGCATGTTTTGAAAAATTGTTTGGTTGAAAAATTGCACTATTTTTCAAACAATTTTACATCACCTTTTATATATATAGTTCATACAAAAATAATATATATATAAAAATCACACCAAGTCAACGAAAAATCTATCTCTTCAGGTAGTGAATTTTATTAATTATTAACACTGTTAGAGCAAGTCAAAAATGTAATATCATTTCAGAGTTTCCTGAATAGAATTTTAGTCTTCCTATTTTAAGATAAAGAAAAATATGTATTTAAAAAGGAACAAAACTGTAGAAAAGGAATAACGTATCTGTAATTTTAATCAGTTCTGAAAATTGTATATTATTGTATTTTAGAGATTATTCTTACAATATTCACTCTCTTACTAAAGTTTTGGGGAAATCGAGAAGATTGATTAAAGTATAGAGAGATATTTGGACATTTTATTGCTGTAATTATGAAAAATAGTAGTATAACAGTGTGAAATAAGATATTTATTTTTTTACAAGTATAAATATAAAGAAGACGGGTGACGCCTCACCTTTTCTTCACAAGAAGAAATTTCTTAATCTGTTTACAAAGTACATTAGTTTTAAGTCAGAGAGTTTCGCATTAATCGAAGTTGGTTAAAGGTAACTTATTTAATCTGCAATTTGGGCCTCCGAAGGGAATATAATAGCCACCCGAGCAACGATAGGTCTTCATCATTGAAGAAAAAAAACAAATCAATATCTTATCCTTCAACGCCAGGGCAGTGACCAGAACTTCGATCCCAAGTTGCAGGCGCCAAAATGTTTGGACGTATCCCAGGTTAAAACACGCTTTTTCAAGGAATAGGAAGTTGCCTCCCAATCACATATCCTACTCAGAGGGTCTTGATAGTCCCTTTCTATGTATGTAGACGTTACCTTGAGAAACAATGTTTTTAACTTTGGCATGATCTCCTTCAGCTTTCGTTTCTGCCAGAAGGTAGATATTGCGAATCCTTGCAGAAAAAAAACGGAGTGTCTCATTTTTCAATGGCTCTACAGACAGTTTTATTTGAAATACCGCAAAATAGCTTTCCAGCCAGAGTATGTCTATTGAGAACAAGGACTTTAATTTTTTGTGAGAAAGAGAATATGAAATATGTATAGTTAGGTATGTTTTTCCACAACTGCTAGTCAGTAGTTAGATGTAAATCAGCCTAAGCATTATTTTTACCTAATTGCTGTTCCCAAAATAAATCCTTCAGTTTGAGCGAATACCGTATGCTTTTCATTAGCAGATGAATTCCATATCGTGTGTAGACTGAAAGGTTATTGAGTTTGTACAGAGGTAAACTTGGTTAGTAAAAGAGTTAGTTGCATTTCTAGGTTCTCAGGTCAGGATTGAACGAACAGAACTGGTGGTATCTATCTGCTTTCCCTTATTTTTGTCAGTGAAACTTTTTTTTTTAATTTTAAATTCATTGAGAGCCTTAAAATAAAAAAAAATGATAAAAGGTGTTTGATTTAATCTAAAAGAAAAAATATATAATTGATTAAATTATTTATTTATCTTCAATCTTGCTTTCGTTTAAGTTTTACTTTGAAACATTAGCAGATAATTAAAGGCTTTAAAAAGAATACGCTAAAAGTTAGTAATAATGAATTTAAAATAAGTAATGATAATATAAACCAATTTTTCTCAAAATAAGTTTGCGTAACGGTCATGAAGAACTATTAAGTAAAAACTTACCAGTTGGTATTTCCGCATCCCTTTAAAAGTTTAGTAAGAGAGATTAATTTCAAAATTAAATAAAATTTAAATATTTCATTAAATTCGTAGAACTACTAATGAAATCGTAGCTACTTAGGTACAAAATAAATCTTAATATACATTTATTGTTTTGCTCTTTTTTAACATAAAAATGCACGTTAATTCGGATTTGATGTTTACAGGGGTATTTCGTTCTTTAATAATGCAAAAATTAAAGCATTTCTAATTATTTTTGTTTTTCTTAAAGATGTGTACAGCTCAATTAATTGTAAGATTGTTATCTTTAAGAATGCCTATATTCAATATACTGGCTACTGATAATTTTTAAATGTTTTTAAACTTATAAAAAAAAAAAAAGAAGAAGCTTAATATATATATTTAATCATATGTTTTTATTTTTGAGATTGTTATATAATACTTGTACATTAATAGGATTTTAACATTGATGAATTGAATTAATTTAAAAATGTGTATATTTATTACGTATTTCTATTTGTTCTTCCCCTCCCAAACCATAGTAAGAATTATGCTTAATGGTCAAACTATTAAAATAATGCAAAAAAATGCCAGATTTGCGATCATAAAGAAATTGCAAACCCAGAAATATTACTTCAAAGGCTTTAACTTTGACACTTGAATTAACTATAGTGATGAATTATTTCAAGAGTAGGAAAAATTATAATTAAAGAACCATGGTAGCCAATGGTACCTTCCAACATGAGGGAACATTGTTTGAATAAGGTGATTATTAGCCTCTTGAGATATCTCATCCCCAAGCTTGCTGTGGTCTGCAGCTCCTGTAATTGTTAGCTGATTGAGGGTAATATATTAATTGCCAACACATTGGATCCCATTTATAATCTATTTGGATTGTTCAGAGAGAATGACTAACTAATGCAAAATTTCTGTCTTCTGTCGTTGTAGAATTGTGTGACAAATTCTTGGAGAATCAGGTCGATCATGTTTAATTGAAAGATGGTAACGGCTTTTCTACAAGGCCCAGGGAACATTATACTATGACATTTGGTGTAACTTGTAAGTTCAAGGCGTTGCAAAGGCCGTTGTCGTTAGGCTTATGACAGGACAAGCTCCCATTACCGTCAGGCATGGAGGAGCGTATCAAGAGTTATACGAGGAGCTGGAGGCCGACCCAATTCTGGGCCTGCCCTCGGAGTTTATGACTCCCAAATATAACTTCAACAAGCCTTTCAAAGTCTGTATTGGGGACCGGGAGGCTTGGAAAAGTGGAACCCCAGTTGTAGGAGATTCAATGTGGTACACAGATGGCTCCAAGATGGAGGAGGGAGTAGGAGCGGGAGTGTTCGGGGCGAAACCGAAATGTAGTTTTTCGGTTAGCCTAGGAAAACTAGCTACAGTTTTTCAGGCTGAGCTAGCTGCAATTAGGTTCTGTGCTACCGAGATTAAAGGGCGAGGAATTATTAATTCTAAAGTCGTAATTTTCTCGGATAGTCAGGCTGCTCTACGGGCAATTAGTTCCTACCAGGTCAACTCAAGGCTGGTTCAGGCCCTGAAGGAAATTAGTGACCAGAATAAGGTCTTTCTAGTGTGGGTACCTGGTCATTCAGGACACAGGGGGAACGAAGTGGCAGATTTGTTGGCCTGGGAAGGCTCTGCGGGACACTTCGTTGGCCCGGAGCCCTGCTTTGGGGTTTCGAAATGTGTTAAGTCTGCGGCCATCAAGGTATGGGTGCAGAGTAGGGCTCAGGAGTGGTGGCTTGCCACCACTGGGCTGAGACAGGCGAAGGAGTTCATCAGAGGCTATTCGCCGAGGCTGACCGCAGAATTAATCCGTCAAGGCCGTGGGGCTATAAGGATAATTTTAGGCCTATTAACGGGCCACTGCAGGATCAGAAAACACATGCATCGCATGGGCCTGGCAGAAGATAGCCTTTGTAGGTTCTGTCAGGAAGAGGAGGAAACGGCACTGCACGTGTTGTGTCAGTGTGAGGGGCTCGTATGGCTAAGGATGTTACTTCTCGGGGAGGAAAAACCAAGACCTGAGAGCTTTACCCAGGAGCCACTCTCCAGAATTAAGAGTCTGATTAAACGGACGGGTCTGCTCTAAAGCCGGGGAGCCACAATAGATCCATAGGGGTCGCGGTGGCGCAGGCCTTGAGGCCACCCTAATTTAATCTAATCTAATCTAACTTGTAAGTTCTCGAGCTGCTAACCGGTACTTTCTCACCGTTAATCTTTGATCATTTCATCTAAAGACAAAAACGGGGCTTTGTCACCAAAGCTGAAGTAAGTATTGGTTGGCATTTCAATATATTTATTGGCACCATTGAAGCCTGAATGTGTATTATAAGAAGGTGGTCACTAGTAATTTCCGACGTGATACTTAAGAGTGGAAGCTAAATGATGCAACGGAAGTTACAAGAGTACCAGTTGTCTTTTACTTTTTATATTTTTTGCGCTCTGAAAACAATTGAACTTCGCAATATTGAAAAAAATGTCAAGTAATCAACCACGTTCAGGTGCAAGAAAGTATTTAATTCATGAATTTTGACAATTGTTTTAAAACTTCTGGTTGGTACTGTTCTAAATTTGACTCTTGACTCATTCTTTGAGGCCATTCGGAAAAAAGGTGTTTATTATAAATAAATTCAGCGCAATCCAGGAAAAATACTTTTATGATAAGGAAAATTTGGAATTTGTTATCAGACGTTGCTATTTCAAAAAAAAAAAAGGTTCAGTATCTTAGTTTCATCAGTACTTTGATTCCTATAAATATTTCTCCATTTTACTTCAGAAAATGATTCGATGTGGTATTAAGTTTTATGTGAAGCAGAGCATTATGGATTTAGGCATCAGTTTTCAAATTCATCGATGTTAGTGAAAGCTTATGAAGAAGTGACTTTCAACATGGAAGTTTCGCTACAGACATTAGATAAATATTTTGGTTGGTACATAAATTATTCTGACTTAGATTTAAAGATTGCATTTTAATGGTCTATCAGAAGAATGATAGTCGTAATTGAACGTTTCGCCAGTTCTTGTGAGGTCCTCAAAAATTACTTGAACGATTTTTTTATGGATATTACTGTGCCACACGGAACGTCAATTTTTATTTTGTTAGCATCATTCATCTATCTTATGAATTAAAGTTAAATCATAATTTAACGCCTAAAGTTTTATCGATATTTGTTCGTAAGTAGAAAATTTCAATAATAGTTTTTTGTTTCTTTAAATTTTGACAATGATAATGAATGATTTATCATTCACTTCTTTCAATATGTTTATTATATAACATAGTCCCATTAAAAAATAAATCTGACAAAAAGTAATACAAAATTGAATAATGGGAAAGGCTATTTGTGATAAGGATCTATAATTTCAATGGTTTTCGTACTTCAGAATGGAGGGTAAGTCAGAACAATCTCACGTAGAATTGGTTTCTTTTCCTCAGCAGTGAGAATAAATATCATCTGGTTTTAAGCTTAATTTTTAAAAGATATAAAGAATAAATATCTCTTTTCTATGAAGTAATAAAGTTATAATGGGCATCAAATTCATAAACTTTTTCCTTCTTTACACAAAGAGAACTTGGAAACGTATTGTCGAATGAAAAAAAAAAATAAAATCAAAATAAAATTGAAAAAATTAAGATTTTGCCAAAATCTTATGTTTTTTGAGCCTTTTTAAATAAATGTTTATTTATTTCAGAGCTTATTTAGAAATTTTGAAAGTGAGAAAAATCATTAAATTAAAAATCCAGATTCTTTTTTAAGGGAATTTACATTCCTCTTCTTTTAGAATTTATTGTATGTATTTGAAATCAGACGATTAGATAGATCCTTTATGTAACGATTATAACCCTGAGAAGAATGGAGTTTTTTTTAAACATCTGATTCAGCAAATGTGTCTCCTGTGAGAAAATTTATTTTATTTACCTATATCTGTTAAGGCGAGAACGTCAAATAGTAAATCAGGTGATAACTTTTAATATTTGTATTCTTGGACTTAGAGTCGTTACTTTTAATTCGTTTATGTGGAACAAGGAATACACAATAGCCGGCCCTGATAGCTGATTGTATCTTCTCTTATTCCTTCAAATTTAGTCAATCTTTAACCATTAAAAAAAAAACTCAACACTTCACAATGTTGTACGTCATCTATTCCACACAAGATAAGCCTAATCTTGACTTATCAGAACTAGAAAAGCAAACAGTACTCAGTTAGTAATAAAATAAATGATATACAGTTAGTGCTTCCAGTGGACATGTCAAGATCAGTTAATTTGGTTATCACTAGGCTATTACTTCAACGAAGAGTTTCCGTTATGTCCTCATTTAAGAATAGTACCGGAGGAAATTTTCTTTGTAATGAACCAAAATATGACTTCTTACAAGATTTAGGCATTGAAAAATGCAATAAGGGAGTTTACAATGGTAAATGGAGTGGTAATGGAAAGGTAACAATTATAAAACAAAAATTAATTAAATTTAATATAAAGGCTCTGTGCTTTTTTTCTGTGCTTTATCTATCCATTGTTATTGAAAAATAATTACTCGCTGAAAACTCATATTATTTCAAATTTATTAACTTTAAAAGTACAAAACATTGCTCTTGCAATAAATAACTAGAACCGAACATGGATCGGAATTGGTACAGATTGAAAAGTACGAAGTTGTGGTAAGGCGGACAAAATCTCTGCTAAAATAAATTCACACTTTACCATACGAAGATATCATTTATAATATGTAAAATTGTTTAACACACGTCCACTAAAAAAGAAATTTACTTTCTCTTGATCTTGATTTTATTTTTATATTATTATCTGGAATTTGCTTATCAAGTTTTTTATTCTTTAAATAAATTGTGTGGAATGGGGAAATAAATTTCAGATATTAATAATCAATATAAAGATAAACTTTTATTCATCTAAAAAAAAATCAAATCTAAAATCCTTGAAACAGTGAATTTGATTCAAACCGTGATAAGTTACAAATTTAAACGAGAAATAAAGGAATGAAAGTATTTAGTGACTAACAAATTTAGAAAATCGCATATAATTGTAAATTTACAGAAGATTCAACAAAATGCAATTTAATTTTTGTAGCAATTTAATTTGATTTCAATTAGATAACGTAATTCTGAAATTAAATAACTTATTCAATGATAAAAGTTATAAAATATTAAGTGTCTTTTTTATGTATTGTAGCGGGCCAAAGATAAAAGCCTTTCTCATTTTTATGATAAAATAAAATTAATGAGGCTCTTGAATTCAATTACTGCGAAAGGGAATTCATTTTCACTCAATAACGAAAAACTATTTTTGATTGAGAACCTTATATTTCACTTTACAGTTTTACACTGCTATATTAATTCGCTAATTAAACATATTAAAACATAGTATTTTCCGTTTGTACAATGTATTAGGTAGTGACATCAATTTGCCCTGCAAATGGACGTCCGATAGCGGAGATTCAGCAGGGTGATAAGTCTGATTATGAAGAATGCGTGAAGGCAGCTCAAGATGCCTGGAAAATTTGGGCTGATGTACCAGCACCTAAGAGAGGAGAAATTGTAAGGCAAATAGGTGATGCACTAAGAAACAAATTGGATTCTTTAGGAAAGCTAGTTTCATTAGAAATGGGTAAGTAAACATTTCTTTTAATCGGCTGAGTAGAAGGCCCAAGCTCTGCTTTTCAAAACCTCCAGCCTAGAGTACCTATTGTACCAAGCTATTTCTACCAACCTAGAGTCAATGATCGAAGGCAGCTCAAGTACCTTTTCCAAAGAAAAACAGGAAACTAAGGCATCTACCCAAATGCTCAAATGCTTGGTTTGTTGATTCTAAGTTACGCTGCAGTCTGCACAAATCGGGCAATAGTATGCAGCGGAAACAGCTTACTCTTGTCCAGGGTCATGTTCCACGTAAAGGTTGGAACTATCTAACAACTTAAACTATTCGTCATGGTGTAAATAACTTTTTTCTTCCTAGTGCATAAGCCCACTTTGAGACATCTTTATCGTAAATACCTGGTAAAGAAGTAAGTGCAGGAGAAATGACCATCGAATCATCCGTCTCTTTTCGAACATCCAAACAGCATTTTAAACTGTTTTTCAAATTTGCTTATGATGTTACACCAAATATAAGATTATTCTTTCGTACGTAATATGCCCTCAATAACTTAGAGATAAAGACTAAAAATTTTCTTCATGCGATGCAGCCTGTATCCGAAAGTTACTAATTGTTAATAAAGCTGAACAAACAATAACATATAATCCATTTTTAGAAACATTCTCATATGATTTGTAATGTTAAAATTGATTATTCTTTGGTCTGTAAATGTAACACCTGAGACAGCAATCAGGAATCCCACTATATGGACCAAGCGCATTTTCCATTATATATAGCATAACTATTATATATTTCTTATGGTTAGAAATTAATATTTTTTCTAGGTAAAATCTATGCCGAAGGTGTTGGAGAAGTACAGGAGTACGTAGATATATGTGATTATGCCGTTGGACTTTCTCGTATGTTCTCTGGCTCTATCATTCCTTCTGAGAGGCCAGGCCATGTTCTTTTGGAACAATGGAATCCATTGGGAGTTGTTGGTGTCATTTCTGCATTCAATTTTCCTATTGCAGTTTATGGATGGAATAGTGCTATTGCTATGGTGAATACTGCTAATTTGTTTTTAGAAATATATTGATAGATATAAGGAGATCAGAATAAATATCGAGAAATAACCTAAATTTTACATAGGTTTGTGGAAATACTTTACTGTGGAAAGGAGCTACTAGTACATCCCTTGTAACCCTAGCTACTACTAAAATCGTGTCGTCAGTATTGGAAAAGAATAATCTACCGGGAGGTATTTGCTCTATGATTTGTGGTGGATCAGAAATCGGTGATGCTATTGTTACTGATCGACGAATTCCTTTAGTTTCTTTCACTGGCAGCACTCAAGTAGGACATCAGGTATGAAAGATATTTTTTGGCATTAATTGGAAAATAAATAATAAGCAAGGATAAAAAAATAATAAATGAATAATAATAATGTCTATTCCTGAATACAAGTTTTGGAAACAGAAAACGAAATTACCTACATTATAAAGATGGATAATTTCTTTCTGTATTAACAATAAATAGAATAACTACATTGTAATGTTGGAATACACATCATGTTCATCATTAATGATTCTTTCAACCTTCCTGTAAAGAGGATGGTAACACCATATCTTGAATAAATGCCTAAAACTATTAGATTGCAGATTATTCGAATAAATAATTTGTTTCTTAAAAATTTAATCTATTTTTAGGTGGGAATGAAAGTACAAGACAGATTTGGTAGATCCCTTCTTGAATTAGGCGGCAACAACGCGATTATTGTAGGTCCAGATGCAGATCTAGAAATGGTTGCTCAGTCAGTAGTATTCGCTTGCGTGGGCACTGCCGGCCAGAGATGTACAACAACCAGAAGACTTATCCTCCATTCCCAGGTTAAAGAAAAAAAATCAGATTTGTTCTAAGTGATCTTAATTTTTAAAATTATCAATGTTATTTATTGTACATTTTAATTAGGTGTATGATAAAGTATTAACAAGAATGAAGAAATCTTTTGAACAAGTTATGAGTCGCATGGGTGATCCATTAGATCCAAACACGTTGTATGGACCCCTTCATACTAAAGCTTCTGTTGGTGAATATCAAGAAACGATTAATGAAGTTAAGAAGCTTGGCGGAAAAATAGAATTTGGAGGAGAAGTAATATATCTTAAAATTTCTTGAGATTTTTTCTTGCATTTTGTCAACAGAATTTGTGAGTAAACAATAATTCTGCTCTCAGGTCTGTGAGGGTGAAGGATTCTTTGTAAAACCAACTATAGTCTCGGGACTATCACACGATTCACCAGTTGTTCATAAAGAGACTTTCGCACCTATAGTTTATGTACTGCGAGCTAGTAATGTTGATGAAGCAATTGCCTGGAATAATGAAGTTAAACAAGGCTTGTCATCAAGCCTTTTCACCAATGATCTGGCAACTTTATTCAAGGTATTTATTGGAATTATTTTATTGTGAGTTTAGGAGAATATACCTATTTTTAGTCGATCTAGCATGAAGTCTTTTTATGCTAGTTAAAATAAAAATTATACATCCGAGTATAAAATGCCGTATGATAATAATTAAAATATGATAATTTTTAAGTATACATCTATAAGTCCTTGTAAATTTTAGTTAGTTCGTTAAATTTTAGTTCCTCTCGAGATAGGAAGCCTAAATAACGACAAATGACTTTTATTATTACATTTCTTAAAATAGTAGTCCCAATAGTTGTTGTTCGTATCACAAGTTTAGTGTAAAAATTACTAAGTTCCCCATGGACGAATTTCTTTAAACACAGATTTTACTACTGAATTTCTGCTTCAAAGGCTCTTCTTGAAGCGACACTTTATTGAAAAATACTCCTCAAAAACTATATTATCCAAGAAAAATATTCTAAATAATTAAATTACAATTGATACGAATCATTAAAGAAAAACAATAATGGAAGAGGTTTTGGTAAATTATGCTAACCATTTTCTGTGCCATAATTTCGTAGTGTTCAAATTTTAGTTCAATTTCCTTTGGTTTCGCTTTGAACACACACACATTCTTAAAAAGAAATAGAACTTATTTTCTCTAAATTATAAATTTCCACTGTTCCCATTATGTTTGTGTGTAATAAAAGCGAAGAATATTTTATGACTATCCAAATTTAATTTATATAAAATTTTGTGTTACAGTGGATTGGCCCCAAGGGATCTGATTGTGGAATAGTAAACGTCAACATTCCTACATCAGGAGCAGAAATTGGAGGCGCTTTCGGTGGCGAAAAAGAGACCGGTGGTGGAAGGGAAAGTGGCTCAGACTCATGGAAACAATACATGAGGAGATCTACCATTACAATAAACTATTCTCCAATATTAACCTTAGCTCAGGGAATCAAATTTGAATAAGAGAAAATAAAAAGAGATTTATCAAAACAAGGGAATCGTTACATGGAAAATAAATTTCTTTAAAAGAAAAGAAACGAAAAATGTTTCAAACTGATTCATTCATTGCGACGTACGTCAAGATAAGTGCCAATATTGTTCAAAACACGCCATCGAATGTACTGGACATATGCTTCAGTTAACGATTTGTATGGTAAAAAAAAAAACCTTCATTTTTATAATTTTTTGTATTTTAATTTAGAATTTCTTTTTTCTCAAATATCAAAAGAAATTCTGATCAAAAATTATTAAATGTAAACGAAATAAACTGCTACAGATGGTACTTTTATTCTTTAATTTCTCTGATATTTTAAAAAATTTGAAAAATTCAGTAAATTTCTAGTAAATTTGGGGAAAAAATACTATTTTAATGATTCTATATGGTACATTTGCCCGCCTTTCACGCCTTGAGTTTCTCTTAGGAGTGTCATTAAATTCATATAAATTGGAATTATTGACTGAATTATATTTGGTTACATTAAAGCGCCTCTCCCAAACTGAAACTTAAAAGTGCCCTGTATGTAGCGCTTTTAAGATGTCTCAGCTTTTCCAATAACACTTGTAATAATCTTTTCTATTGAAATAATTCTATAAAAGTGATTACATTAATATTATGAGATATTCCTGTAGCTGCCTTCGAGAAAATTCAATACAAATTGAATTTTTATTTAACAAGGCCACAAAATTATTGAATCTATACTGTTTAATTTCTATAAAAATCCCAAATAATGTTGTTAGAATGGAGTACATCTATCTTTGTAGAAATTAAACAAAAAGAAATTAGAAACTCAATTAAGAGTTTATGCTGGATGGGTACAGTTTATTTGCCTTTGTTGTAGGAAGGCCCCGTCCTTGGGGACGGCCGTATACTCATTCGTCTAATTAACATTATTAAGTGTAACTGGCCGTGCGGCGGTGTAAAAACAAAGAGGAAGTGGCCAGATTCAGAGAAGAGTTGAGAGTGTCTGCCACGCCGAGGCAAGGTCTAGAGCTGTAGGTGGTAAGCGCCAGCGAGGGGCGCATTCAGTAGTACTCTGGCGGCCGTTGTGATCGTACTGTTTGTCTCTGATGTACTAACTGTTTTATAATCATTATCGTAAAACACGAAATACGTTAACTTGATTAAACTATAATCATGTATTCATTATTAATCTGTTTGGACTTCATTTGACATAAGTACACATAAATTACTTTTTATTATTAAATTATGCAACATCAGTCATCTTTAAACTGCATTAAAAATCATGAAATTCAAATATTTTTTTGCAGGTAAATATTATTGAAGTTTAAATTTATTTCTTGCAAATTAGATTTAATAATAATTTTGCCCATTTATTAACTCTCTCAACCTAATTCATTTCTCTTAAGAACTAAAAGTCAAGTGAATTTTGGAGAAAGAAAAAATTTAATTTAATTTAACTAGACCACAAAATTATTGAATCTGTACTGATCAAAATATAAAAATGAATGAACATAAAAAGAATCAGCATAAGGAGCAGAAAGAACACTGCTTTTAGGGAAATACTGAACATTTCAAACTGCCTTTTTTTTTAGAACTGCATTGAATTGAAGTATGTTTGATTCAATAAGTCACAGATTTCTTCCCCTCCAATGTCTTTTTTTCACTTATTTTACTTTATTATTCACCTAAAGAGAGTAATATTGATCTATACTGGGTTTTAAATCCAAAAATATCTGCTGCGAATATTTATTCGACTTTCTCTTTCTGCAATACTCTTAAATACTAGCACACATTTAACTTTTTTTAAAAAAAGTTAAGTTGACTTCAAATTGAACAAAAGCATTGTAATTACAACGTCACAACTCATCGAGGATTCCTAAAAATAAATATTTCTAATTTAAAAATTTCTTAATAGAGACTTAATTTCTGTCTGCCAATTAGTATGCGAGGTTCAAAGGAACTGCAAGGGGCAACACGGCAAAAACTGCGAAACCCGACTGAAAATACTTCGTTCTGGTTAATTAACTGATTTTTTATCATATGAAGCGTTTAAAGTCATTTATTCTACAATACATTTATTATATGTACATTTATTTATTGATTTTTTGCAAACCAGAGTTGCGTCTATCTTTCCAAGTGTACATACCTAGATGTAGATTTGATAAGTTACTGCATGTTTTATTCTTCCTTTTCGATTGAAATTATACTTCGCACCAATGTTAAGTGACTGGACTCATTCATGGAGATCCCGGTTCGTGTGCAACTTACAGCACTTAGGTTTCCTCTCTCTAGGAGACTTCAGGCACCTCAACATGGTGAAGTGCCTTAAATTGAAAAAATAAATGATAAGGTGTTTTGAAAAGTATATTCTGGTAATCCGAAATTTCTCGAAATAGGAATTTAGAATAACATAGAATTCTCTGTATCATTTTATAGGTGTTACAACGTTTAATGTATAGAACAAGCAAGCGTTTTCGGTGGGGAGGCGAACTGTCACAAAAGTACTCGAAAATCAAATTAGCTCAGGTTAAAATATTAGTAAAAGACAACGAATATTGATGAGAAAGTGTAAACCATCTCTTAAATCTTGCGAATTTGAGAAAAGATCTCTTTTTTATGATCCACTGTCGTATCTGTTTGGGGCCGGCT
Organism: Rhodnius prolixus; assembly: GCF_049639745.1. Lineage (NCBI taxonomy): Eukaryota > Metazoa > Arthropoda > Insecta > Hemiptera > Reduviidae > Rhodnius > Rhodnius prolixus. Next base: position 1,048,019 of record NW_027411583.1, on the reverse strand, counting down.
GTACATGAGAAAGCCCCCGAAGCCGTTGATTGATCTTAGATGCTGAAAAGATTTAAATTAAAAAGTAAAATTAAACAAGAAATATAGGCACTTTACGTGTGATCATAAATATCAAAGATTAATTATTTTAAGCTAATTCTGTGTTCTTTGTCTGAGATCTTATTGAATCCTTCATTAACTATTTTAACATGAGGCCTCCAAGGTACAATGAACTCAAAACGTAGAGAAATACATTGTATTCGCTCATTTAATCTTTCTTTCAGAAACCTCCTCAGGTCTGGTGCAAAAGGTAATTGCGGTTTAAAATGCGTACGAGTTTTACGCAAGCTTAGCACTGAGCTGAATGTGATTCATGTACACTTGTAGTAATTTTATTTCAGTTTAAGTTTAGCTTAGTTTTTATTCAGTTTAAAAATTAGTACGAATTCAACTTAAGTTATTTGATAATAAAAAATCATGTTTCAATGAAATAAAAAATAACTGAGAACAATAATAAATTATTGATGGAAAATTCAAACCTTGCTTATAATTACAATACAACCTTATCTATGTTAGAATCTTTATAAAAACAAAGTTATATTATTTCATTTTCCTTTATTCGTATCTTACGTATTTGCAAATACATATTTTGTAGTATTTACAGAAGGTCATAGCTACAGTTTTGTTTCTCTCATGTTGTTCCTCTCTTCACGGTAAATAGGAACCTCTTAAGCTCTATTTTAATGATAATATAAATAGCTTAAATAAATCATCTTGTGCAAAACATCACATGGTGAAGGTTGTAGTGGAATACGATATTTTTTCTTTAAAAAAATGAGATTAAAAGTAGCGAAGCGGAAATTCGTGCTCTATGTTAGAGTTAAGAGGTCTCTCTGGAGTTATTCTTGCAATTAGACTGAAGTTCCTATAATATTTCCGTTGAAAAGATTAATGCTTGCTCTACTTGCTTCTTAAAGATAACGTAGTAAGTAAAAAGAGCGATAATGAAGTTACGCCAAACCCTCCCGCAAATAAACCTTCAAGACTGCATACTCAGTGGATATCTGTTTAGAAATCGTCATTGTTTAACGAAATTACCTCTAACACTTTCCTTGGATGATTGTTTATTGCTTTGGCTAAACAAATTCGGGAAGGCTGAAATAAAGAAATGTTGAAATTTGTTGCTATCATAATTACTATAAATGGCAAGTTTCCTTTAAGCATTTAGTTTCCCTCAAATAAATATGATCTGATGGAGGTGTCCTTTGATAGAAATAGTTCTTCCTAGTCATAAAAGGTAGATATTACTATACTGTATTCCAAAAGTTATGTCCTCTTGGAAACATGCAAATGTTCTTCAGATTTATCATCATTGTGCGGTTGTATTCAGTGATGGTATTCATAGGGCAATAAATGATGGTATTCGTAGGCCACAGGTACATATTTATTTATCTGGGTTAAGTTAAATTTTTTAAAAATTATTATATTAAAAACTAAAGTACTAAATTCATAGTTTTATTTCATTCATTGCATTACTAACACCTACCTGGACAGTAGAGATGACGGAAAACCTCGTACGAAATATTTTACCAGATAAAATACAATAAACAAATACTGTTTTCAGAGATTCGTAAGTTACTATTCGCTCCGTCTCACCTTGACAAGTCTGTCTGGTGTACGAGTACAACTAGTTCACTGGCGACAGAACGCTAAACTTACAAAGAGTTTTAGTTTCTTGTCTACATTTCATTTTCAACTAAAGAAAGACCAACACATTTGCTCCATACTTAAATCTCTTCATTGGTTGAACAGAGAAAATATTTCTTAGGCATAATGAACTTTCTCTTCGCGAGATTCGCGAACTTCCTTATCTTATTGAGTCACTAACTTCCAAACCTACCGTTACCCAACGATAGATTAGAAGTGATTTAACTATCCTCACTATAACTACTCGTACAAACCATACCTCTACCTACTTATCAAGGGCCCATTACTGTATCCGAGAATACCTACTATCATTGTTCAGAATGATGAAACATCGTTTTTTTAGTTTTCCCCTATAGAAAATATCATTCAAAACAATATAAAATACTAAAACAATAACAAATTATAAATTTAAAAATTAAATATTTGTTAAAATTTTACCCTTTTATAAGGATTTAATTTCATGGGAAGCAATTCTCAGGACATCAAATAAATTCTCTCTATCTCTCTGTTTTTTTAATATTATTAATATCTTTATTTCAACAGGCGCTTCATTTCATAGCAATTGATGCAATTATTAATAACTTTGATTAATTGTATAATATCATTTTGTATTGAATTATGAAAATGGGATGTTACTAAATTAACATACAATAGCCAACAAATAATTAAATAATTAACTAAATTTAATTCACCCTTTAGTCACAAAATTCCAAAAATCAATGTTTGTTTTTAAACGCACAAAACTGTAGTAAATTTTCGGATTTCACTAAAATTGTCAAGTCACTTAATAGCCAAGTTATTGGCAATATAATACTGAAATTGTTGATTCACAGGGCCATTAGTGGAGTCCAAGTGACCAAAACGGATCATATACTCTCCAAACTTTCCTTGGCCAGTGTGTAATTGGGTTACTTTGTAATTTGGCCTCCAGTTCTTTAACTGCAGCCTGTCTTATTCATTTGGAAAGAACGTCGGTGTGATAGCTTCTTTCAGTGAAGTTCTCCAATGTTCCTCCCATTAACATAAACTGAGCTCCTCTGATATTTTGTAAAGATACATTAGAGGGTATTTGCTGTATCTTCTTCTAGATCAGTATTTATTGCCTCTGATTTCATTCGTTCATTTTTTCTTGTTTCTATGTGTGCTCTTGTCCAACTAAAGTAAATACAGTTTTTTAGTAATATTCTCTCGAGCTGTCGAACTTGAGCATTATTAGAGTAGCTTTTTCAGATTAAGCAGGATATCTAGTGAAATCCTACTGTCCTTGAACAAGTAAACCTCTTTAAATTTCGTCTTATTAATTCTCTCTTTCAACCACATCAAGGCTCCAAAGTCACAAGAATTTCCATCTGATTGTTGGAACAAATAGGACATAAAAGAAATTGCCGATCTGCAACTGTGTGTCTCCCAACAACTAAGGCGTAACCAATTCCGTTTTCAAAGCGACTGCCATCAGTAAATTAGTCGTAATCCGCTGGTTGAATACCTTTTTCAAGATTTGTTTATACCTGATGAACACTTTTCTCTGAATGTCAGTTCTAGCAATGCCACTTATTTAGTCTTTAATGCTAATTGGAGCTACACTAGCCACACACGCTGCGTTATGTCTTATCGTACGATATCCATAAGAATGGCTAATAAGCGCTGGATAGTTTGGGATTGGGTATTATTTGTTTACCTATTTATTTACTAATTTGACGATTACTGTATTGAAAAGATCATTAACATCGCCACTTCAAACCCCTGCATTTCCAATAAAAACCCTTTCGAAAAATTAATGAATTTTTTTTTTTTTTTTTACTTTGAACTAGAGCAAATTAAAGACAAAAATATACAAATTGACAAAAAAAAATAAAACACATTATCCCGGAGCAAGATGGGATGCTGTCATTAGCAAAAAAATTATCTTAATTACGTCATCTAATTCTGATGGCATGCGCCTATAGGAACCATTGACTAGTAGCCATCATCGTCGGTGCTTTTATTAAAGTTCTGCGAAAATGAAGACTTGTGTGCCTTTAACAGTTAGTACTTATAAAACTTTTTTTTCTAACAAACTATTTCACTTTTACAGAACCAATATATTATTAGTATATTGTACGTAGTATCATCTCTTTCTTTACCAGGTTACCTTAACCATATTATTTAGACTGTTTCATCGAAAGGCCTATCAATAGAATGAAATTAAATAAAATTAACTGGAAACTACTTTGGTTTTGATAAGTGTGCGTGTTTAATGATGTTGAGGTAGTACTAGTTAACGTAACTCAAGAAGTAAGATTTTTGTCTTTTGGATTAACATCTTTTGCATATCATTTTCTAATTATTTTTTTGTTTTTAGTCCATGTATGAAGTTGCTGAAATTATTTATAATATTTTAATATTAATTACTCAACAAGAAAAAAAAATAAACCAGGTTCAAGTGCCCAATACTCAAAATCATTGATATCATTAATAAATCCTATATCTGTAAGGAATGTACAACGCATTAGGTATAGTGATGGTAAGTCTCAGTTGAGATATCTCCATAATTTCTTCTGCAGCAGAACTAATTGTGATGTTTGGCGATGTAGTCAAAAAATTAATCAAAATATTTCCTTTAATTAAATTAAAACGGCGGTGTCCGCAGTGCTATATAAAGTCGTTGATAAAATCCGTCGTAGTTCAAAAAACATGGTTTTTCCACTTTTGACCGGTTTTGGATTTTCACTAAACAACAGAGCGGATTTCACTAAAATATGACAGAAATAGCGGAAATCAAATTCTGTATACCAGTCAACTGGTGATATGGATGAAAATCCGAAGCCGGTCAGAAAAGATAAAAGTCACTCTTCGTATAACTAATAAAATTAACGATGTTTCCACTAATTAATCTGTTTCATCTCACAGTTCTGAAGAAGGAGCAGCATTGTTAGTTTATTAGAGTCGAAAATTGACTTAATATTTTAGAATTTTATTCGCTACTGCTGTCAAGGAATGTCGGCCAGCTGCTAGGCAGTAATTTGCCAGGCTTGGGGAACCTAGAGTCAGTTCCGTTAGTATCACCATTCTTAAATACCAAAATTGTAGGACTCTCTGTAGAATCCTGTAGTTTCTTTTACTCCTTTCGATTAATTCCGCCTTTAGCCACGTAGCCCCACTTTTCATCGGCGTTTACCCTCCAAGAGTTCGAATTAGGTGGTAATAAATATCCCGTTATTTCAAGAACGATTTGTTTAAAGAGGTAGATATTTTTAAGTTTTATTTTTATAATTTGAAACATAATTATCTACAATAGATAGATTATTTACATGACTTTACAGTGTTATGAGTGTGAACGTGCAACTGGACTCTTCCGTTTAGTTCGGATAGTTACCGAAACTTATGCCTGTTATAAAATAAGCAATATCTTCCGCAAATTCGTTAGTTGAACGATAAATCCGACTGAAAAAGGAGGCATTACTTGATTAACTGTTAACACGGAGTAGATAATGTGACATAACCATGTTTCAGGAATATTTCTGCTGTCAACGTGGCTGGTGGAGTGTGTTGAAATTAATTATTCCCCACAGGAGATCATGGTGGATATAACCAATGACTTTGGCATCTGTGTTTTACAGGTAACTTTTTACCTTTTATTTAGCTGTGGTTTATTTATTTATTTCCATTAACTGGAACTTTTTTTGTTTAAATAAAAGTTGCGTTTGGAATAAGTAATAAAATTTTTGTTCTAAAATAATATTTGAAAATGTTTCGGTATTTACTGCCAGTTTTGATACTTTTATCAAGTTTTGGCTTAAAGGTCCGGAAATTGTCTCGTTATCATTTCCTCATGATTCTATTTTTCGTTTGAGATATCTCTTTCATTTTTTAAGAGCATCAGTTCCGATGTTCTCGAATTATCTTCTTTTATAAATGTTGTGAAATAGATTGATTATTGATTACACTGACTACTCGTTTATTGGACAATCGTAGCCTTTGCCTACATAATATCTTGAGCCTCTTCTCCATTGGAATGCTACTAAGTGTATATTTGCTCAACTGATCCCAAAGGAAAGAAAAATATCAAATCGTATTTATTACAAGCGATCGAATTCGAGTAGATATTTTGATATTACAAGTGAAGAATGTCAGTTCTCTCTAGAATTGTGTTTGCATTCTTAGTTATAAGTTTTCTCAAAACCTAAGCTGTTAAATATCATTCTAGATTTGTAAATCGACTTCTGCTGGCAGGTTACTGTTCGCAAAAGCATTACTTTTTAATAAATAGCTTCTCAGCAACCCTTGAGTAAAAAAAAATAGTAATCACAAATATTAGTAAAATTACCAGTGCAATATGCAGTGTAGTTCGATGTTCAAGTATTTCGTACATTTATTATGATGCGTGCATATATTGTGGACTTACAAGCAGATTTGAGATTAATATTGAAGTGCCAATATGTACCATAGTTGCTTAATAGGGGTGCGTGTTTATCGAAATAAATCTCTAATTGCACAATTTATGTGCTTTCAAAAAAAAAATAAAATTTGAATTACTTAATTCAGACATGTTTTCACTAAGTTACTTCGCTATTGTAGGCGTTTGTCCTTGCGGCAATAATTAAATTATGAATCCAGTTTAACTCTACATTAAATCAATGGCACCAAAAATTAAAGAATTTTATCATGTTTTTTTAATGTTCTAACAATCAGTCTCCATTTGTAGAAATAAATAATTAACTGTTCATTTCATCTATTTATCCCTAATATCATTTATAAAGTTTAATCGGGGATAGGATAAAATGATTAATGAATAAGAAGAATGATTGACAGTAATTGATAGCAAAAATATGTAGCTTCCATTTTGCTATTTATCTTTCCAAACCAGTTCATATTTTGTGACTGTGTCACTTTTTCTGCTTAGCCTAACATTCTTTTTAATAAAGTTTCATTCACATTTGAACGTGATTATATTCTTATTTATTATTTTTTAATAGACTGTCTTTGCTATCCAATTGTACCAGGTCTTCTTTTGTATCCAGTTTTTCTTAATGATCCAAGTACAGCATAGAATAGAGAAGGGTGTACACCAAGGTATCTGCGAACTTCCCTCCCATCATAAAATTCGTATTTGAAATATGTCAATTCATTGACGCTATTACTGGCTAAAGGTATGTACAACCAAGTACTTTTGCATTGCTCGTCAACGCGTTAGTTCAGTACCTGATTGTAATCTCGTTCTTGCCAGGCCTTTCGCTATGACCGAAGACATGGATCGTTATCTCTCCTACAGTCAACCTAAACCTATTTCTCTCTTTTTTTTTTAAGGTTGGTGCTCTGAGAAGTTGGGTAGGTTCTCGTAAGCCTTAAAAAAACAAATCATTTGTTGCCGTAGTAGGTAATCGTAAGCTCTTAAATTCATAAGTGTCCTTTTGTCTGCATCTCGTCATTGAAGATCAGTTAAAGATCAATGACTAAATGTAGAGTGTGCAGGGCCATAGGCAAAATAAAATACGATCCTCCCCTTATAAATCCTGTTGCTAAGTAACTTATCTAGTTGCTAGCTAACTGCCAACTCAATCAAATCTAAGAAAACTTGAAATAATTTAGATATCTTTCTAAATAGTCTATGTGCTCATTCTTGTCTGAGTGAATCTGTTTTTGTTGATTATGGTACGTCGGTACAATATTTGCTTATAAACGCGCTGAAATCCTTAAGTACAAATAATTAAAAAAGATACTTAGAAAATGTGGACGTGTTTGACCATTTTTAATGATATATTTTTTCTTCAAACAGACCATACATCCTTCCACTTCTAGGACAAAACAAAAATAATTATACATACTCTTGAATACAATTTAGTTCTACTGATAATTATTTACATTAGGTACTCTTAACTACCGGAAACAGTCTCATTATATTTAACTGTTTTAATAGTGTTCTTTATCTTCTGTCTTTTAAATCAGATTTAACAATTTTATTTTTATCTTAACAAGGTTGCAAGATTAACATCTAACGAAATATAAACTTATGTCTTGTGATTTGTTGCAATGATTTATGTAAATACTATCCATTTTTTATTATCCAAAATGGACGGGACCTTCAGTGGCCAAGCTTTATTTTTTTTCCAACTCTCAGTTCAATGGAAACATCTTGTTCGAAGTTATGTGACATGGCGTGCGGATTTCAGTGCACCTCTAGCCCCCTGATTTTCCGTGGAGGTGGAGAACCAGCTTGACTGAATAACCTTAAGGGTTCACGCATTCTCTCCAAATGGTCAAGCTGGCTGCTTTATCTGGCATTGTATTAATTGTATTTACAAATCTTTCTTCATAAAGCGTGAAATAAATAAACAGGGTAATTAATTAATAAAATGCTTTTGTAAAGACATTAAACAAAGTAAAAGCTCAATCAACAAGTTAATAATTAATTTTAAGAACAAACTAACAAAGACTGTGTGTCAAAAAATAATTAAGATCTCTTTTATAGGAGTGGAGAGATATTAAATTGTTCGTTAGAAATCAATAACTTGTTTTCAGGAAAAAAAGCATATTTACACGCATATCAATGTGTTCATTGTTATAAAAGGCAAGAAGTACTTTATTTATCCTCTACTTCTCTTTCTATCCTTCTTTGTATCTGATTATGCGGGTAGCATAATACCGAAACCGGTGACTACATTATGAGGCGAACTTTGGAAAGGATAAACATTGTCATATTTAGTGCTCGCTGTATCGGTACAAGGCAGTGACTCGCTCCGCTCATTCCCCTTTTTATCTTCGTCAAGCGCGAAACTAGTATAATTAAGACTTTCTTTTGTTGTTATTATTGTCATAATTTCAAGTATTCTTTTATGAATCAGGAGGCTATTTCATTGTTATAGGAGAATACTTGTCATAGGTACTCATACTACTTATTTTAAAATCTTAACGTTCAGTTTGCTTTAAATTTGAAATCTTAAAAAAGCATTCCAATTACGCTTAATACTGGGAAAGTTCTTATCAATTAAATTATGGATTTTATTCGAAACTTAATAATTCATTTATGCATTTTTTCAATCTATTTGTTATTGGATCCGAGTAGAACGTGTTAACAAGAATATTTTATTAAAATTCTAAGGATGAAGATCCCCGCGAGATCTGAAGTGCGAAAGAGTATGAATTGATACAAAACTTTCCGCATATTTTCAAAAATCATATCAACCATATTTATTGAAACTTTATGTAACAACTACTCATAAAGGCCTATTATTTTTAGTTGAAACTTATTTCTGTCAAATTATTCAGGAGTGTCCTTGGAAATGTGCTCTTGAACGTCCCATGAAAATTTCATATCTGCATACTGTGCAACGGTTATGTAATTTTGTTAATGAAAATTAAATATGTTGCTTAAATTTCGAATATGCAGAATATCGCTTGAATGGAAGTTGGATTATTTTTATTAAGCTTCCTTTGATTGATTGATTAATGAGATAAGGGTTTCTTTATATTTGTCCTACCAACACTCTTAAGTTCAATTTTGTATTTTATTTTTTCATAGAAATTATTTTCAAGGGAAGAAAGGTTCCGGCTCGCCTAAGATGCTGTATTGGTGTTGGTGCTATAGTAGGTAATAAAAATTAATAAATAATTATAAAAAAAATTAATTTGCCGTTAGACTCAATTATGAGAATCTAGTAAGCCCAAAGTCTTGTGAATCATATCAGATTATTTTTAAATTTGTTCTTTTATTTTTTTAAGGATGTACATTTGTTCATATTTTTTGTTCTGATTTCAACTTTCTGATTGAACTAAATAGTAGTGGGGGCGGGTGTTGGTCTAGTGGTCAAGAGCTTGGCTTTGAAAGTGGGAGATCCCCAGTTCGAATCCTGCCTGTGACTACTTTTTATTTGTTAGAAAAAAATTGTTTATAGTAAAGTATGAGCTTCCGACCCTCGTCCATGGCTACCTAATTGGTAGTTGGACGTTAAGCCCGCCTGAAAAAATAGGCGATGGCTTTACTTTTGAACTAAGAAAGTTCTCATCCAGTTGGTTTCTTGATATTAACCACCTAGGCCCCTAAGACTTTTTTCCTTAGCAATAGCTTTTCTTGTAAGAAAAACTGCTGGTTTTAATCATCGATCGTAACAGAATTTCTATCTTCTTCGGTTAACCAACATCTTAACGCCCGAAATTTAATCTGTGGTTGTGGCAGTTCATTTCTTAAAAGATTTGCCTTGCAACAGTTATTACTAGAAGTTTTCCGAAGGAAGAAGTGGACTAACCTTATCTTGGTTATCTCAATATAAACACACGAAAACACTTAAATTCCCAACATACACACAGTAATCACTGTTAAGTTTATTTTTCCTTCATTATTGTCGCTTTTTATTTAAATTAACAAAGATTTCGTGAGAATTCTTTTCAATTATTTATAATATAGAGTGACAAATGTTTATGGTGGGTACTTGACCGTGACAATCTTTGTTCTAATAAAATAATCTATTTCTTTAACAATGTATGCAGGAAATAGATGTAAAACATGTCAGGTAACAATAATTATTTTAAAAGACGATTTAAAAAAAAACAAAACAAATAATTGTCATTAAATTAACATTTCCCATATAAGTATGTGATGAACACTTAACCTTTCTGTAATATAGCCTTCTGAAGCGTTCTGTTTTATTCTTCTTTGTATTAATTTATTTATTTTTATTTTTTAAAGAAATATTTCTTTGGATTCCATTAATTGCTCTATATTATTTTTTAGGTTGTAACTTCTTGTGACTTTTGTTATAGATCCTAAAGGAGGTTTTTATTTTCTCTTATTCTTTGTAAGAGAAAGGATTATAGCGTCGAATCTTCTAAATTATATTTTTATCAACAACACATATTGTAGGTTCCTCTGAATTCTAAAAAAATATTTCTAACTCAAGGACTATCTATATCTTCGCGATAAGAGAATCCTCAGCGTAACATTCTTGAAATTCTCCAACTCAATTTTCATTCTAGTGAAATAGTACTCTCGTTTAAAAATTTGGATCGTTTTGTTATTGTATGGTCGTCTAGTGGTTTAAAATGTAATTTTAACTTCCTATTACTTATCACTTTTCTAAATCTTCATTTTGAACTTAGGTTACCAAAAATACATTGAAATGTTTACCAAATTTTCAAAATATTACACACATACAAAATTATCTTTTATAAGGTTATTATATCAGTTTATAGAATCAGTTCTCAAGCGCAATGTCCACTAAAGAGCATAATATTTTTCATATAATTCAATTGAATCGTGTATGATAACATTTCCTGTACGTCCGTTTGTCTAGGTTAATGACCGTAAACTGAGCTATGAAATTTAATTATTATGAACTAGGCCAGTTGTTACAATACGATCATCACAATATGAATAGTGCTTCTATCGAAAGCGAGTTTCACGCTGCTGCTGCAACTTGCTGTGTAAATATGCATGAATCCGTAAATAATAATTCATCTGTTATCACTTGGCTCGTTCACATCTCAATGGGGATTTATGGGCGGTGTGATTATGTTTCTACGAGTAGAAGCCGCCCACGAATAATGTTAGCCAGATTTCATCAACATATCTGTGGATCTCTTGATTCCACAAAACTTAAAATGTAGTGAGAAAAAGTAAAAAGGGTTTGATTCCTCTCTAATGGTATAGCTCACCTAAATTTAAAAAATAGGTAAAAAGCATCTAATACTTGTTTAAGTTATAGTGATAAAAAACATATTCAATTTACAAAGCATCCAATTTGTTATTGGTTACATAACCTACTTTTGCTTTTTATGTAATGCTCCTAAATTGGTTACTTTGACCCCTATTTCAGGTAAATAATATGTTCATTATAGGTAAATTTTATCCAATTACAGTAATAAGATCCATGTGCAACTGGCCAGTATTATTAGAAGACCTTGGTCGTTAAAGACATGAAATCTGACCTATTACACAGTCAGCGAGCTTACATGCATATTTAGCAATGTATCTTTGACTATAATTTTTGTTTATTTTTGCATTTCCCTTAATTTATACAATTAGTTTGTGATGACAAGCAGTGAAATTGAAGAAAACAAAAAAAAGATTCTTTAAAAAAATACTGGGTTTCCAACTAGTATTATGAAATAACGTTTGTTTTTCTAATTTTTTTCCCCCTAATTTCCACATAATTTCTAGGATTACATTATTTTTATTTTAGTCAAATGTCGTCATCATTTTCTTGAGTTTATTTTTCTTGAGAATGAAGAAAATGTTTCTTGTGATGACGTATTCCTTCTAATTTTTTTTGCTAGGATTTCATAAAAAAAAGGTATGTGTGACTCAAAACAGTCGACCTTCTATCATCAATTCTGTACACTTTTTTTTCTGTAACCTTACTTCCTTAAGCTAATTCTTATTTTGTGTACCCAATTTCTTTGAGTGACATTCTAGATCTATTATTCACAGTTATATTTGGAGCCTGCAGTGGAAGTTAAAGTGTATAGCGAGTTTAGGTTTAGCGAATACATGGGCCTTTCTATAGCAAACTTAAGTCATTGGAGTTGCAACTTGGTTCAAAGCTATTATTGGATTTCTACTCATATCATATTTAATAAAGCAGGAGAAGGATTATTTCATTGCTTAGTGCCCTGAACTATGCGGAGATCCTGGTTCGAATCTAGTGCCAACACTTTGATCTTTTTTCTCTAGAAGCCTCTCATAGCTTAGTTTACGTTGATGGCAATTTATCAGTAACGATAGAAAACTTCAGGAGGCCTGCAATGAAGTGTTCTGGTCGCAAATAACTTCAGATGTTGACGTGCCTTTAAAAAAATTGATTTAGAAAATAAGGAAAGAGATTATCTCAGTGGACTGCCTCGTGGTTTAAGCTCAATGTCCTGTTCTCTTAGAAAATCCCCTTTGTATAGAGGCTTCTATTTGCTCAGTGACCGTTAAACGGCAGTACTGTCTAAACGTCAGTACACTGAAAAGGCTATTGGCGTCAATATTGAGGTATGCCTTAATAAAAACAACAATGATGCGAGTAGGAATTAGCTCTGTGGTTAGCGTATGTTGGATTCCAACGTGGAGATCTAGTCTTGCTGAAATCCTACCCGAGCCATAATACTTCAAGACTCGACCAAAGAACCGCTTGTAGAAAAGAGGCTTGATTATATGGTTGAAAATATTCTCTCGTACCTCTGTATACAGTATCACTTTTTTCTAGCTTCACTATTTTGTAAAAAACGGTTATGGTACACAAGAAATTATACCCTTGGAATTAATTATTTTTATTTTATTTTTAAATAAAAAACGGATCAATGTCCAATTTACAGAAACAACAATATTAATAACATAAATAATTCAAATTAAGGTATTTATAATTAGGCTCTAGCATTTTATTTTACGTTTTAGAGGTTATTATAAAGATTTATACAATACAAATAGTTAAAGAAATGGTTGTCATCTGGCTTTATTTAGAAAATTTTGTATATCTGTGCCAAAGAAATCTAAGTTAAAATGATTTGTTGGCTGTCCGCATCATACGAAAGATAGGGGAGTAAAAAACGTAATTATGTTTGCAGTACGGTACATTGACTGGAGAAGAATGTCGTGTAGTATGGAATGAGATATTAAAAGAAATTAGAGAAAGAAGGTAAGGACAGTCTATTTGAGAATGGAGAAGTTTGCAGAGGAAAGAGAGGTCATAATAAATTCTTCTGGTGGCAAGTGAAGGAATATTGAGAGTGAGCTGTAGATCGGAATAGTCAATCAATCATTTTATTTGCACAAAAGAATACATCTTTATGGCATGGAGTTGAGGTCACAATATTTACAAAAAATAAAACAGAAATCAATATCCATCTATAAGTTAAGAACTCAAAAAATAAAAACCAAAAAAGGGTTTAAATTAAAATTACAACAGAAATAAATAAATAAAAAATTGAAATTATATAACCTTAAATTAAGCTTAAAATTTCTACTATGAAAAATTCAAAATCTAAGAAATAGAAGAAAAAACATTCATCTTTTAATTAGGCCGAATAGTTTAAATATAATTTTCTTTCTTTTAAACATATGATGCTATACAAAAAAATATGTTCAAGTTTAATTACATTATCAATGTTTAACAGATTTTCGAAACATTCAATTGGGGCATCAAACCTTAAAACATATTGAACCAAATATTTATCTCTTTGAGCAGACAATTTTGGGCATTCAAAAAGAAAATGAAATATATCATCAGCAACTTTTAGCAAACACAGCGAGCAAATATTTGTAGGGTTAAATTCGTATCTTTCTTTCTTAAATAAAATTCTACCTAATTTTTTGCCCATTAGACGCATTTGTGCGATTAGTCTTATTTTTTCTATATTTGAATTCAATAAGAGGTAATTTTCTGTTTCGCTTCTCGGCCTTTTGGCTAAGATCAAAGTGTAGATCGGAATAGATAATTAATTGAAAATAAAGTGAAGACTGATTCAATTTAATAAGAGTAAACTTTAAAGTTCAACTTGGATATGGATACAATAATAATTTTAACAAAATCTGGCAAACATATCCTAAGAATAACGTTTTACTTCTGTCTTTGGAAATTAGGTATAATGTCTCTGCATTCCAGTAAAATCATATCCACAGCGGTTTACCAAAAAAATGCAATTATTTTTAGTAGCAATTTATAATCATGATCTGATTATACTTTATTATACTACACAGCTTATCGTGTCTTTTAAGAATGGTACTATTTAAAAACTTTGCCAATTTTAAAGATTCTAAAAACAAGATGGCTTGTCTGCCTCCTTTCCTTTAATAAGGTAGTTAATATGATTTTAGTTCATAATTTTCAGTTTTTATATATTAAAATTGATGTTTGTTATGTGTTAAGAAAACAGTAGTATTAAATGTGGACAAGAAGCGACTAAGTAAAAGTGTTGTTTCATCATAGTTGAAATACTGTAATGATGACATGTCAAGTTTTGACTAGCACATTCACAAATAATTCTAACCAGTAATTAATGAAGAAAAAAAATTACACAAATTTTGCTCATTTGATTTCTGGCACGTTTCCAATGACATCTAATTAAAAAATAAAAATAAACACTTTTACACACAGTAAAAAAAACTTTCATTCAAGTGTGAGGGTCAACTAGTAAGTTATGCCAACCAATTTACAGAAGTAATGTTTACAAAATTCAACTGTCAATTAAGATGTTCAAAATAATAATGATATTGCGTAAAAAAGGTCGCGGATATGGGCGTGAAAGTTACTTAACACTTTTCACATTGTCTTAAGTGTATTTTGTGTCTTTCTTTTTCTTTTTTTTAAAAAAAGAAAGAAATGCATTTAACAATAGCACACGCATCTGTTTTGTCTATTTTCAACAAAATTGCTATTAACAAAACACAAAATCAAATGATAATAATAAAAATAACAATTTGGTGTCATTATTTACTTTTGCATATTTTTGATTAAGTTTATGATCAATTGAGACAATAGACTTTCCTTTTGTTTAAATGTTTTTAATTTATTTTTATTTGTTGAATTTCCTCTTAATGCAACAATAGCCATTAATTGTAAAGCTTAAAAATGTTTGATAAAAATACTTTTGGGAGTTTGTTGGGGCTTTTAAGTAAGTATTATCTGAAACCCCTTTCAGAATAATTTAACATCCATCTTACTTAAAGAACTATAGCTAAACTTTCTTGTAGTAGAAAATAACTTAAAAGCCTAAGATTTCGAAATGCTGATTAAAATATTGCTGGTTGAAAAGGAAATTTTGTACAATTATCAGAAGACGTCTTAATTGCTGATTAAATTTTAGCTATTATTTTCTTCTATCTTTATTGCAGGAAAGATACTTTATTGCAGAGGTATTGTAGGGATAATTGGCTGTATAAAAGTATGCCTTCGTTAATCTTCAATATCTCATATTTCTGACTCAATTCTCTAAAATATCGGGACTGGGCATAATCTTTAATGTCTGTTGGTAAATAAAACTTCTAAAGTGGTGAGAAGTGAAGAGTTGTCATCTCATCTAGCCCCACGTGTAGCAGAATTGTTTACCTTATTTAAGGTGCGTTAACATCTGTGGTTACTGGCCTCCTAACACTTCTCATTACAAGACCGGTTTCCTCTCATCCTAGACAGCATTATCAGCTACTGGGTAGTGGAAAAGAGACTCCTATGAAGAGAATATTTAAGATGTAAAACTTGGACTTTCGCGTGGATATGCTACTAACCATTTAGTTATTCGTACTGATCGAATGTTTACCAGTTTATTGGTCTGTGACAAAGGGTTCTTAGGATCGATAAGCTCTTATTGTTTCATTGCAGAATTAAAGTATCTGCAGTTACTTAATACAATTTTAAATTATCTGTTTTGTCTCTTCTCGTATTTTAAATACTTCTTTTTCGTTTCTGGTCTCTGGTGTTCTTTATCTTAAAATAAAATTAAATTGCAAACTTTAAACCATTTTTCAAACTCACGTATCAAAAGATATATTCTAGACCTACTTTGTCCTCCCTCCGAAAATGAACAGCTTTAAAAGTAGCCATTACTTTTCTAACAATAGTAATTTACGGTCTTATTAATAAAGAAGAATGACGTGTTATTTTCCTCTTGTAAAATAACTTGACCGTATATATATTATAGATGGCATTGAACTCTCAGCTGTTTGGTGTGTTGCTTGCCATCAACCGTGCTACCATTCCACCATCCACATACTTGGAAAGTCATACCAGTGAATACTGTCTAACCTAGAACTTGGAGACCGGTATTATCAAATTGTTACACAAGAAGTTTATGATTACGTAATAGAACATAGCATTTTTTAACATACATTAGGAATTAATTTTCTTCAGTTGCAAAAATGCAAATTTCTTGTTTAGTTTTATTTTATGATGACTCATATTGTAATAATAACATACTTTCAATTATACGCAATGAGTTATTCAGTAATTTTTTATTTAAATTAGTTCTAATATGTTTTACTAAGCTGATACTAAAAATGAGTAATCTTAACTATCAATTAGATTTAACTGATTTTTGTTTTTTTAAGGAATATTATTTCTAATATTAAGGCCCTTCGATAGCCTAGTGGTAAGAGACGAGGCTCTTAAAGCTAAAATATATTGTGGTACTGGGTTCGATTCCTGGTCTAGGTCTTGGGTGTTATTCTAGAGTTATCATGAGAATAAAAAGTATGTTTGCTAATTGCCTTCGTTCATGGAAACTAATTTGGTAGTTGGACGTGAAGGCTGCCTGAAAAAATAGGCATTACTTTATTTTTATTTAAATCAAACTTGAGCAATCTTAGAAATTACCTTTATTTTTTATTAGAATATTTCTATTTCTTTAATATTAAATAAAAGTTTTGTAAGTAATTCTGTCGCTTACAATTTTAAAATTAATTGAATTTAAGTTATAGATACGTTCGTTTGGAGGAAAAGGGTCTAGCTACTTCTCCAGTGGTTTTGGCCTCTGTGTGAATCGCTGCTTGATAGCACAAACTCACTCTGATAACCCCTGCTCAAATTTATTCCATTTAAGGGGTTACATTCTCCAATTTCAACGGTTTTGAAGAGATCTAAACAGGGGTAGGCTGTGGGGGTTATATTTGGTGGAGAGGAACGTTGGATGAGGTAAAAGATCTCATCCAAGTTATTAAAAGTTTTTGTCTGATGGCCGTCAGTTATGTAAAGTCCCGCATTATACTGGTGAAAGATACCTTTTTTTAGTGATAAGTAATGAATGTTTTTGCATCTTGTTTTCGAGAGGAGAGCCTTCAATCAATTCATAAAATTTCATTTTATGTTCCCATATTGATACATGTTCTATTAGCATTATTATTTTTTATTACATTTTATTATTTATTAACACAGGGAACTGAATCTCATAGGAACCATTTTAATGTAGGTTCTCCTCTTTAAAAAAAATACTTAATCCAATTAATTTTTTGAAAATTAAGTGAAAGAAAGAAGTGTGAATGCTTTACTCGGTTAATATTTTCATTCACATAGACAATTTCAAGTAGGGAAACCATTTTGATAAATTGAAATAAATTTGGGATAAGAAGCTTTGCAAAAAAAAAAAAAAAGATTTCAAGGCCTTGGTCACTGGGGCATAGCAAATTACAAGCTTTGCCCGTAATAATGTAGGAAATGATAGCACAGCGAAACGCATGTAGTTATATGGCCGCAATAATTACTACGAAATAGAAGATTCGGTTAAGCTCCGAACGCTTTAGATGAGATCATGTTAAAAGTAGAAGTACATTTGTGTAATACCCCAAACAAAACTATGAAGAGGTAATAAGAGCTATTTTTAGAGGTAGGTTATAGCTAAATCCTCAAACAATCTTCAGTATGCTCTCTTCTATGCTTTCGGTTTAATTACCCAAAGAGTCCTTGAAATTCTTTCCCGGCAAGCTACAAAGACCCCTGCAATCCTCTTTCAGCTACCTAACGTCCCACACTATTCCTGACAAAACCCTTTCAGCCAGCCAATTAAAATGCCAAAAGTCTCGGCGATTTATTTTCTTCAAGTAGATGAGAGCAGTTAGTGGAAAATGTTCCATCTTTACTTCTGGGTAGCTCCAAGTATGTTTATGGTGAGTATTACTTATTGCCTAACATTAATTTAAACGAAAGTTTTTTATCGTGGGATGTCTGTTAACTTGTGGGCTAGGAGCGGCAATCTATGCCTTCATAGCTTTTCAGTAAGAGAATTACAGCAACCAGATCCAAAGAGAGGGGCAATTTTCTTCTTTACTATTATAGTTTAAATCATTTTTAATGTTCTTACATTCTGGCTGGTGAGTTTAATTTAGTATTTTTTAAATTTTAATTTAATTATCCATTTTAATCTAGCATGTTTTAAAATAGTTTTCGTAACGTTAAAAATTATACGAGTATGGTTTTGCAGAGATACATAAGTGTAATCGAACGTTAATAGGAATGTCTGTAATTCGTTGTCCTAGGCATCTGAGAAGCAGCTCTTATTGATCACACCATCTGCTTCGTTTCCCATAACGCTTACATACAATACGCATAATTCACATCTTTTTTTATTTATTATAGAATGTAATTACATTGCTTTTTATTTTAGATTTGTTTACTGTATATCACTTTCTCTTATTTGTGTAAAAGAGAGTATGATGCGAACGTGATAGAATTGGGAAAATCAAAACAGTTGCTGTAAGTTACAGTAGACAGATGATTTGCAAAACCTAGGGTAAATTACATATTTTACAGCTTACAAATTACTTTATCCACGGTTAAAAAAGGTGGTTGGCGCTTTACACTTGCATATCCAATTGTGATTTCTGATTGATAGTACAGAATTCTTCTTTTTTTCCTCTTTTACTAAAAATCGAAGTTATTGTTTGTTATGGTTTTCAGCTTTGTATACGGAAATGTTTGATGTAAAAAGAATTGCTAGTTTGTTTGTTTTTTTTGTACTACACACAACTTGCTCAGTCAGTATTTGTTACTCGGGCGTAAAGTGAAACCAATTGATCCTCGCAAGGTCGATTATTTCACTTAATGAATGAAGTACGTTCAATATTTATATAGATAAACGTATGTTAATGGTTCTGTTAAGTTCCGTAATAGCTTAATAAACTATTTTCAGGAAGTATTGAGGAGCGGCCAATTTTTGTATTCTTTAATAAAAAAGTTTATTTTTGTTAATAATTTTTAATTTAAGGCGCGTCAAATCTGAGGCTATTGGCGCCCGGAGCTTTTTTCAGTGCACTTTTGGCCTCCGGACAGTGTTCTTTCGTTACAGACAACACTGTCCGCCACCGGGTATTGAGCTATAAGAAGCTCCTAAGGAAAGAAAATCTAAAAAGTTAATTATTTTATTTTCACAAAATTTTCTTAAATATGTGATTGTGATTATGTTGAATTAACTGCAAAGTTTACTTTATTTAAGGCTTATGATTTAAGAACTTGAATTGTACTAATTGCAACAACATTATATTTATTTCAAGTCGATTTTATACTTTATTCGAAGAATGGCAACGAAAGTTTAAGAAAAAAACGTTTACTAAGGAAGAAGGCCCAAGAGGTTTGCAATCTCATAAAATTGTGGCCCAAATTCAGTAAAACTGCTCTGATTCCTTCTACTTCTATTTTAAACTTGTACTTCAAATTTAACCTTGAATAACTTGGATTGTGATTTAACATACTTAAATGGAACATGTCAAAGTTTGCTTCTTGTCTTTTATATAATTTTAACTAACTCCACAATCGGAGTTGCAGGTGAAAATCACTTTGTTGTTTAAAAAAATGTATATAGTTCTGAATTTAGGGGAACTTTTGAAATATAATTAATATTTAAAATCATACGAACTTTACGTGTGGCGAAAAAAAAATCAGAAATATATGGAGAGAACCTATCATTATTTTTTAATGTCAGAGCTAGCTTGTAATCCCGACACAATAATCTAACTTATTCTGAAGTTGCACGTGACTTAGAACCTTTAACGGTGCTTGCTCCAGCTCATGGACATCATTAAATTAATTTAATATTGGGTCATTCAATTTCAAAGTAGAAAGCAGCTTTTAAAGTAGAAGAACAGAATCCTTCCAATGCAAGAATCTACATGTTGATTCGAGGATTTTTTTTTATTGAGTTTATCCAAACTTTTGTAATCCGTTTGACTAAATGTTTTAATTTATTTAAATAAATGTTTATTTTTCTGATTTGTAGTTGTGTAAATGCAAATGCAATATAATAAAATTAACTGTATCTTGTATTGTATCTTGCCACAGCTAAGCTTGATTTCTCTTCTAACGTAAGGTACATTTACTCCAGGTGCTAAACGATAATTATTTATTAAATTTGTTTCAGTTGGTTTACTCCAGACGTGAAAATATTGCATTCTCCCCTTACGGCTTACTGTCTGTAGCTCTTGTGATGTATGAAGGTGCAAGTGGACCAACGGCCGCTGAGATCCACAATACTCTCAGATTACCATGGAATCGTGATATAACCAGAGTTGGTTTTAGAGATATGCATAGATATCTTAAGGTAGTAAATGTTATTTATGAAGTTTTTTTTTTCTTTATAATAAAATAACTTTGCTTTCTATTTTCATTTTAGAGTTACTTTTCAAACGATGGATTTCTGAGAGGTTTGGTATTAAGTAAGCCGAATGTCGTATTGCATTGGAACTATTCTAGATTGTTACAATTTTATGGTTTCGATATGAACATGGAAGTTGAAGCACCTAATTATGGAAGTACGCCTACTACAGGACGACCAGTTTTACAGGACGTACCTGCATCTACTCGACCGACACTAACTTCGACCACATTACTACCTAGCACTACACCAACTCCACCTCCTACGACGATAAAAACTACTGTAACAACCACCATCAAACCAGAAACCACTGAAACACCTACGGTGATCACTGAACCTATTCCAACTATAGTGACAACAGAATCAACTTTACCAGCTGCTGCAAGGACTGACGAAGCCATTACAACAACAGTAAGCATACTAACAACTTTGGAGACCACAGCTACAACATCCGAGATTACTACAGTGCCGGTGACCACAACCACTCCTCCTGAGACCACAACTGCAACTCCCGAGACTACGACTGCAGTGCCCGTGACCACAACTACAACTCCCGAAACCACAACTACAGTGCCCGTGACCACAACTACAACTGTACAGCCTATAATAAGTACATCAATAGTTACTACTACTGAAATTCCATCAAATGATCAACAAGAAATAACCTCTGCTGTACAGAACGGTGAAGCGGATACTGCCATCCCTGAATCTGCAGATTTGATTCAGCTTATAACAACCACAAAGTCACCATCGACTGAAGCAATGGAAGGAAAAGAATTTGAAGCTATAGTTGAACAACCTATTACTACTGAGAAATCGAAACAAACTATGAATAACAGTACTGAAATATATAGTTCAATCACACAAGCAGGTACCACAGATGAATTAACTTTTGTACCATCGGCATCAGAAGGACTTGACGTAACTACAAGCAATACCTTGTCAACTTTGGCTGATGAATTTAATGCACAACCCAGCTCTTTTAACTTAGTACGGACAACACTGGAACGCATAGATTTGACTTCTATAGACCCAAGTAAAGAAATGCCAAATGAAACAGAAAGTTTGTCATTAAATTATGAAATTACAGAACAAAACTTAGAAAATCAAAGTAAAATAGACACTACAATGTCTACAGATCATACAGAAATATCTCCAAAAGAACAAAATGTCGTAACGGAAGAAAGTTCGAGTACGACTACAGTTTCTGAAAACCAATCAATGGTTTCTACTGCCCAACCTAACCCAACAGAAACACCTGTCACGACAGAAATTTTTCCAAATAGTGAGTTTGAGGAAATAAGTACACAAAATCCAATAATAAATAGTGGATCCAGTGCAGAACCTATTGTTCTAGATCCAGATGTGACAGCAGAATCTAGTGCCACATTTAGCATATCTACTTTATCGAGTAATGCAGTAAGCGAGAATGCAGAAAGTACATCTAATTCAATCTTTGAATCTGAAGGAACTTATAAGTTTGATTCGAGCACTTTATCTGGATTATTTGAAAGTAGTTCGGCAACAAATGCAACAGTAGAAAATGATTCACTTGATTCAAACATATCTGCAGCAGATAAGACAAGTGTTGGAGAAGAAATGGAAATATCAGTTAGCATGTTGGATGAAAGTGAAGTTACAACAGTTTTTAATTCGTTTACTTCAGATATTCTTCACACTGTAAGTAATGAAAATAATGCATTTAACAGTTCAAATGAAACTGAGACAATCTTATCATCTGAGTCAACTGTTAAAGAATATCAGAACAGCAGTGAGTTTAATGTAACATATGATTCTGAAGTAACAACGATAACAGACTATGAAGTGTCTAAAGATGGTGAAGAAATTGATGGAGATAGCGTGACAAATATTTTATCAATTAATTCTTCCATA
The DNA here is from genome assembly GCF_049639745.1 of Rhodnius prolixus. Lineage (NCBI taxonomy): Eukaryota > Metazoa > Arthropoda > Insecta > Hemiptera > Reduviidae > Rhodnius > Rhodnius prolixus. Next base: position 1,025,414 of record NW_027411583.1, on the reverse strand, counting down.
TTAAATGATACTGGTGAAGTTACTTCAGAGGGTAAAGAAAATAAGGCAACTACAATAGCCAGTTTTAAAGAAGATACTGAGGAAGTTACATTTAATTCAAATACTTCTTTTGATAACCTCAGTTCGGACAGTGAATCAGTGAGTATGGATTTATCAACTACATTGAATTTAACGGAACTTCCATCATCTCAATCAGAAACCACAACCCAGTCATTCAAACCTTCAGTAAGCAATATTGAAATTTCAACTAAACAGGATCAAAACTCGGATAATGCAATTAATTCTACGAAAACACCCAAAACCAAAAAAAGAAAAAAAAGATCGTTTGGTCACGGATTTGGTATGTAAATAAATATTAACTAGTTAAATAATTGGCCATTCTAAACAATAGAAGTTTAAAGTTAAGCCACTTGTGGTTGAAAGTAGTAGTAGTTTTTATAAATTAGAAGTTTGCACTACTTCCAACTCATTCTTATGAACAATAAAAACTATATCTTTGTAAACATTCCACTTGTTTTAAATGTTGTATAGAATTTTAGACAAAGCTGTTTTGCTATTCAAGAGGTAGCTTCTTTCGTATTGGTCAATGCTATGACACGCTACAATGAGGAATATGTTTCTTACAATGTTTCTCTTAAAGTTAAATCATTTGCAGAAAACCAATAGATAAACTTATTTCAGTTAAAACTAATAGTTTGTCTAGCATACCAGTAATGAAAACAATTTACTTTGCGGTTCAAAAGCTGTAAAATAAAAAATTTGTAAAAAATTAAATACTTTAGTTACTTATGTTTTACTCTGCTAATATTTTAAATTCAATATCGACCTAATTGCAGTGCGTAGCCTTTTAGTTTGAGTTTAGAATTTGTATTTTTGAATTATCTAAATGATAGGAGAAAAAAAAACAATTTTGAACATGTTTTTCACACTCCCATTAGAACAATAAATAATTATTATTTACAATTGCAGAACATAGAGAAGGCCCATCGAATTGGGTACCGCACTATCAAGACATACGCTGGAGTTATCAGTCATCAAATGAACATTGGTTTTTTACCATGGATGGTGGTGAAAATGTGCCAGTGTTATCGTATACAGCTTTCTTGCCGTTTGCGTACATACCAGAAATCAGCTCTTTAGCCTTGCAGTTACCCCTGGATGTGAGTTGTATTTTATTTGTTATATTAATAACTTTCGCTTCGTAAGCCAGTGCCTTATTTTTATTTTCTCTTTCATATGTGGAAGTTTATCAATCGTACAATTTTCGCCTTTTCACCGAAATAGTACGTTTTAAGATTCTTAGTGTATTGTGATCACTGTAAGTTTATGTGTAACTGTCTATCAATCAATCATTTTGTCAGTGTGTATGTCAGTATTTAAATTAAAATGCCAAATAGTAAATGAAGGCTAACTTCCCATTAGAGGTAAAGTTCAAAGGCTGGTTGCCATATTTTGCTTTTGAAAAAGAGAGATACATTACTTTGTCATAATATTGGTTATTATTTGTAGGATCCGAGATATTCTATTTTAATAGTACTACCTCAAGAAAGACAAGGACTGGTTCGAATGTTGTACTCACTACAATGGTGTTCAGTGAAAGCAATTAAACATAATCTTAAAATCACAGCTGTCTATGCTGTTTTACCAACCTTTACTATTGTTAAACACATTAATCTTGTTCCAGCATTGGCGCAGGTAATCTTTTATAGTAATATCATTGGTATAATCTAATGATTCACAACTTTTATGGTGAGCGACTCAACATATTTCTTTGAAGTTACCCTGCGACTATTTTGTTTATATAAACGAAAAAATTTACTAAATGATCAGAACTTTATTTACTCCGATTAATTTGCTAGAATTTATAGTGGAAGTGTAATCTATATTAAAGGCAAACTAAAATTATTAAAATTAATTATTCAAATTTAATAGATAGGATTTTTATACTTTTTTTTTTTTTAGTTTAAAGTTTGAAACATATACAGATACTTCAAAAATATATATTCTTTAAACAACTTTTTATTATCAAGGTCAACTTTGAACCACAAAATAAACTTTACTTGCTAAATTTCAACTGAATCAAATCTTCTGCAAAATTATTAATCGTTCTCACATTGAACTTATTATGAAATCAATATTTCGTATATTTATAAGTAGCAAAACATTTGTAATTGTAATTAATTATCTATTTATCTGCCTCTGATTCCATAACTTGGCTATTCTGCATATCATCAGCCTGACAAGTCTTCTTCGGTGTGGGCAACATGTAGAAATGAAAATGGTCAACTGCAGTCCTTCTTGAACACCAATTTTTCCCACATCATTGTGGTATTAGGTTTTGCTTTGATTTACTGTGTAGGCCCCAAAATAGGGTTTGGATTAAATTGTGTTTTATTCATTTGGTAGGGTTTGGATTAAATTGTGTTTTATTCATTTGGTGATGTCCAGTTTGTTTGTTTTTATTCCTGACTTGTAATTTTATTTGCTCATCCGAGGTGTAGCTTAAGGATAAACGATTCCTCTCAAAAATTCTTGCACCACAGCTTCTCTTAACGACTAGACTTTCTTATTTCGCTTCTTTTTATAATTACTGTCTATTTTCATCCTATTAATTTTACTCAGCCTCCTCACTACCTATTTCTATTTATTATTATTTCATAGACATTTTTTCTCAGTTAGGAAAACAATCAAAATTATTCTGTTCAACTGTAGTTATCCAAAATTGTAGTTTCTAAAAAGAAACAACTTTGTTTCATGTAACTTTCTTTCCTTGAATCGATATCTTAATTTCAGCAGGAATACCTTAATTTCCGGTGAGCATAGGTAAGAAAAACCTGTTATACAGACATTAATAGAATGATAGGGGGAATATTGTTTTTGTCAAGATATTATTTTTTCTGTTTTATTAAGAATATGTTGAGTTTACTTTTAACATAAAATAAGATTTACTTTTTGCAGCTAGGAATTGTCAGCTTGTTCGATCCTTTCAAAGCAGATTTAAGTGCGATGTCGCCTGAGCCAAATCTTTATGTAAGGACAATAGAGCAGGTTGTGACTGTCTCAGTAAGGAAATATTATACAAGCCAAAGATGTAAGTATATTCTTATAATTTAAGATAATATAGCTTGAAATAAATGTGGAAAACCTGCTTTGGTTATTAGAGCCCTGACATCTTTTTCTTTCTCTTTGTTTGACCTTCCAAGCTAGGCATTAATTACTTCATTTCCTTAGATTTAGATTTGGACGAGTACAGGCTTTTATCATCTAAACATTGCCAGGTCTTTAGTGTAAAATGAAATCAGCAAAGGCAAAAATTATTAATGAAACTAACAGTTTCCAATGTGTCCATAATCATTCCCTCTGGATCTGCCTCCACTATAACACCATATTGGTTACATCTTGTTCCGTCTTGTTCGTAGGCTTGTAAATTTTGAATTATTTTTACATAATATACACATTTATATGTATGTTTAAATAGTTTCATAATAATATTTTACTAAATTCAGCGAAGTTCAACTTAATATTTCAAGGACGCCACAGTTACCCTAACAAATAGCAAGTTTCGCCTTTCCAGATGTCAGCAATGCCTATGCCTTTCCTCACAGAACTGCATTTACAGGGCTGTCAAATTGCTGCACTTTATACACTATGAAACTGAATGCTTCTTTTATAATTACGACGTTCTATACCTTTGTAAATAAATACGAATAACAATATGTAGCCTTTCCTCTTAAATTATACCTTATTTTATCCATTTATCAATTTTCTGTTTCATTTGGTTGGTTACATTGAAATGTTTAAGCGGTGAAATAAATTTTTATTATTTACTTTTAAAAAAAAACAAAAAACCCTAATTTAATTAAGAATTCTACCAATCAAGATTTTTCAACATTTAAGAATATAATTTACTTTGGTTTTAACATTTGCTCGTTTTTATTTGCTTGACACTTCTATTTCACTTAAGCCATTTTATATTAAATTTGAAGTTGATCGAAAAAACTTTAATAGAAAAAAAAAGTTTAACAATTTTGCATACTAGAGTCTACAGCTCTTTAGTTTTATCAATTCCAGGCATAAATGGCAATATATTTTCAGTGATGGTTTAATTGTAATTTGTCTCGTATGAAACTGAATACATTTTTTAACAGGGTACGACACAGCACCAACAGAAATAGAGCAACACTTTATAGCTAACCATCCATTTGCTTATTTTGTTATCGATAAAGAAACCGAAGTAGTACTGATGGCAGGAACTATTGTCAACCCACTTGCCCATAATCAGCAATTATAAATAATATTCTAATAAGTAACACATTTATTATTATTTTTTATTCTATAAACAGCCTTGTTGGACTGGTTGGTTGTTATAAAAATGTTAAATTTAATATTTTTGTATTTTAATAAACGTAAGTACAACGATTGAGAGGCCTTGTTTACTTCTGTCAATAAAGTGACTACACGGATTACTTATAGAAGAGTTAATAGTACGTTGTTGACTGAGACGTAAAATTGAGAGTGATGCTGTTGTAATGTTTTAGGGAAAAAATGTTTGTAAAAATTATATATACATTAAATAATAAGTTACAAACTATTTTTGTAAGAGAAAAAAAAATTAAAAATTGTGATATTAGTTGTTATGAACCGAAATACCTTTTCTGGTTTAATTAAACATCTTTTTATTTCCATTAATATTGTTTAATTTAATATTTTGTTTAGAAAATTCCTTGTACGGATTTACTTAATACGATCATACTCGTATGATCAAATGAATGAAGATTGTAAAACTTAAAGATTCATTAAAAGGAAAGTATAAGATAAAATAAAAATTGGAAATATTATACAATAAATGTATTAAAATTGCAAAATATGAAGTGCGATGGGTACATTTTTGCGTCTGCCTCCAAAGATGAGACCTCTTAATGTGACAAGTTGATCGTTCTTTCACTATCATATTTCTCTACAAAAAGTCGATTACTAATTTCCACTGCCATTCTCTTTGGGTCATTAGCAATCAGGAAGGATTACAAAGTTTCCAAATATCAAGTCAAATTTTAACATCCAACACGCAACAAGCAATTTTTAAAAACTCAGAAATTAAGTTCTCCTCACACTGCATGGTAGGCATTTAATAAGAGCTTTTAAACCAGAAATAATTTTAGAGGAAAAACCAATATTTTAAACTCACAAATAAGATCATTCCTATCAACACTGTCGAAAGAGGCTTTTAAGGGCATGAAGCAGCAGTAAAGTTTAGTAGTGGTCTTCGGACTTACTACTAATGCTGTTCCTAAAAGCGAACAAGTAAGTAATCAGTGGAGTTTTAGCCTGGGCGAGAAACTGTGCTGCTTTTAAAAAATCATTTCGAAAAATGTTAACTAAAAATAATTAACTTACCGAAGTTAGAATGGAACTCCAGTCAATTAAATCAAATTAACAGAAGAAGATGACAGGGCGTTTTTAAAAATCACTGGAACATAATGACCTTATTTTGAAAAATCAAAGTAAATTGATTGTGGGTAAGAGGAGTAATCCTTCTTGCTCTGACAAAGTAAGCGAGAGTTAATAAGAATAAGATTATTCAGGAAATAAAAAAAAAAGCTAAGTTTAATTAAAAATAGTTTATTTCTTAAATTCATAACGACAAAATATTTCATTTATCTATGTGCTGATAGACTTGCGTCTTCAAAGAAAATATTAATACAATTAAGATGGTTCAGAAGAATTTGAGGGTTGTTCAGGCTCCTTATAATGTCGATATTCGGGTTTCAATTCCCACATATTTTTATGAGGATTTTTCAAATTATAATTACATACTTCTTTTAGAATTTCTTTAAGATACACCTACAAACAAAATACAAAATTAAGTAAGTCTTAATTACTAAGGATATTTTATAAAATATTTATAATTCAAACTCTTACCACTGGCTGTCTAGTTTTTGTTACCAAATCTTTAATATTATAATATTGATGTTTCTCAAAGGCAGCAAATATCATTTCTAAAACAACCTCCTTGTCGTCTCTAGCCTTCTTCCCTTCAGCCTTCTTTTTCTCTTCATACTCAATCTGGAATGTGAAGATTACATCAAAATATTAACCATCAAGTTAAGGAAGTTTAAGAAGAAAATATTTATAGATTCCTGAAATGTCTTACATTATGTTTGTGATCAGAAACTGGCTTAAAGTTTGTAACAACTTTATCCAATTGTTTTAATTGTCTTGATGGTACAGATGCTTTACGAATTGATTCCAATTTTAATTTCATATAACAATTATCAGCTAAAAAAAATTAATTTTTAATTAAGTAAACTAAAATTGACCTGTAAAATAAACCATAACAATAAAATGAATCGCATGCAGTAGTGCGTAACTTTCGAAACCCATGAATAGTTTGAATTATATATTAATCCAAAATAATTCGTTTGTATTAAATTGTAGCTCTTTAACAAAAAATCTTTCATTCATGAAGTAAATAACTTACCATAAGGCCTACATTCAAGTTTCTGCACAATTTTTCCTTCTAAGCATAGTTTCTCACTCTCCGGAACAATAGCATCAGGATTATTGGTTGCTATAAATTATCATTATTAGTCTTGAGGCAACATTACTCTATTCTGCAGCACTATTTCTATAATTTCTCTTTGTTAACTATGTTTCTTATTATAAGTTTGACTCCACTACACAAAATAATTAATATTACTTACGGCAATAATGAGAAAATACTCCAAGAGTTTGTTTCGTTACCATCGAAACATCAAGTCGGTGGTCTTTTGGTATATTTTGTTCTCCTGGCTCCTTCAAACAAAGCACTGACTCAGAAAGCGATAAGGAAACCTGAGCTTTCTGGCCTGTTGCTTTACTAATTTTCAATTTTCCAACTTCTATATTTCCAGGAGCTTTTTCCCATCTATTGGATATATATTTAGGGACCTGTACATTTTAAAGGTATTCTTTGCATATCAATTAATACTTTGAATTTTACCTATAAGTGCAAAAACCTTACCTTAACAAGCCAAACTCCTCGTCCAGAATTAGATAAGTCAAGATCTCGATCTGCATGAAGATTTGGAGCAGACATATCACTGATTTATAGTAATTTGGCAAATATTTAAAAAAAAATCTAAATACGCATTATCAATTATCACTTTTCAATAATTTCATACAAATCCATACATAGGAACATTAATTACATTATAAAAATTAATATTTCATGCATTTAAGAATAACTATAATGACTGGTGACTGGTTACTAGAAACAGGAGGTTACATTCAATGTTACAAGTTACAACTACACAATAGAGTAGGCAACTGCCTTTTTAGAAACTTGTTTTCATGTGTATTAACAAAAATGGGCAAATTTTCAATTAAAAATACATAGTTTAGAGATTCAATAAACGTTCTAAAAATTGCAAATTCAAAATACTAATAATGTGAAATGCTGCATTTTTAACCACAAATTTATTTGAGAAGTGAAAATAACAAAGACTTTTTACATTCTTTTTAGTAAGGAACTACGTATAAATTCACACCATCTTGTATAAGTGTATTACGTTTTCGGCACAATACTTTTTTTTTCTTTAACTATTAGAGGAGGCCTCTTAGTTCTTTTTTAAAGATTTGAATTAATTCAATAAATATGGTTTTTACATGTGGTTTTGGCCAACTCTGAAACAAATATTCATTTGATTAACCTTTTATCACCAAGAAAACCAATAGCTGGTACAGTAAAGTTACTTACCAAAGTTTTTACATTCCAAACTTTACAAGGGCATTTCAAAAGTAACGTGTATATTGGAGGTGCTAGCAAAAGTCATGATTTGAGAAAGTTTGACTGCTAGACGAGAGGCTTCTTCTAAATCAGAAACCGGAAGAATTTTAATTTTTGATGAGCCCATTAATAATCTAGCTTCATCCACATTTGTTCCCTAAAAAATAATGTAATAAATTTTACTTTTATTTATGGAACTGTACACAATGTTTTACTTAAAATGATTTACCTGAAGTCTACAAATAATGGGTATGTTTAATTTCAGTTCCTCTACGGCTGAGATGATTCCTTCTGCTATTATATCACATCTCATAATGCCACCAAATATATTAACAAACACTACCATTACCTAAAATCACATATTTTCTAAGAGCAAATGAAAGTATAATTTTAATTTGCAAAGTTTTGAAATTAATTTACAGTAAATGCTAATTTGAGATAGTTCTCGCACTGCTCTTGTTGTTTTAAGAAAACCTTACAATCAACATTTGGAATGCCCGACTTTCCTCAACTTGAAACAAAAACCTATGTGATGGAAGTTAATCTTAAACTGGAGAGAATTAAAGAAAATAAGGGGGTAAAATCTCACAACTATAACTTTAGGTTTCCATCTATTTAATTTCAGCTAATTTCTTCTCAGAAACTTATAATATAACATTAAATTTCAACGAATATGAGGTCGTAAGGCGTAAAATAAATGAGTAGAACATCATTTCAATAATATCTTCGTTTTAAATAAATCAATTTATGTAACACAAGGAATTATTAAAACAGGACTGTTTGTTCTCAGGTATTCAGCCATCCAGAATTATTGCCACACCCGATGTTCAGGAGACGAACAATAAATTAGTGATATATTAATCAATGGCAATTTGAAAAATCAACTTTGTAATATGAGATCATCAAAAATATAGGTAAGTTCAACAGACCCTCAAATTCAACATTTTGGTGACGTACTCTAATTGAAGAGAAATGTTAATAAGGCGCTTCAAATGATAGTCAAAAGAATTTCTGCTGGACTTTCTCTAAATAAATCGACATATAAATGATAGAATTTTTTCTAATTTTAACAACGGATTTACCTAACATCAAGTTCTTTCAGTCAGTAGTCAGCGTTTCACCAGGTAGAAAGAAATTATTTTAACTTAAATAATTACATTTGGATCTGCGGTGATAATTCTAAAAGCTTCTTTAACTTGATTTACGTTAGCTCCTCCTCCAACATCCAAAAAGTTGGCTGGAAGTCCACCGTGATATTTTAAAATGTCCATTGTGGCCATGGCTAGGCCAGCACCATTTACTAGGCAGCCAATACTTCCTAAAATATATTTCTCATAGATTAAAATTAATTACCTTATGTTTGGTAAAAATGGTTCGATCACAAAAATTTAAATACATTTATTCACAAACCTTCCATAGCTATAAAAGTTAAACCAAATTTTGTTGCTTCTATTTCTCTCTTATCTTCTTGAGATAAATCTCTCAACGAATGTAAAATCTTTTGCCGGAATTCTGCGTAGTCATCAAATTTTAATTTTGCATCAATGCACCAAACTAAAGAGAGATGTTCAATTAGTAAACTCTTACAATGAAAATATTACGGTTGTAAAAAAAAAAAATCAAAATTGTGTTTTCACCAGTTTTGAGGAACTGTTGAATTAGAAAATGAAGCTCTAGAATGGGTGGTAATTTTGAGACGAAGATAGACAGAGAGAATAACTGCATAAAATTCAGTCCATGCAGGAAAACTCATATCAAATATTTCCCTCCTACTGTCTAACTTCAACAGCAGTTACTGAGTACATACAAGCCCGTCATAGATGCACATGTCCATAATAGATTTTTCTTTTTTTACTTTGAAATGGATTTTTGATTCAATACTTAATTTTAGATATTTATAATTGTTAAATACTTAAGAAATTAATTAACATACTACATTTCATAACAAGATAATTCTGTACCAAAAATGACTATTTTGGAACTTTTTTTTTTAAATTTTGGTAAAACAGTGAAAACTTTAGTATCATCCTTTTCAGTTCGATCCCAAAAATTTAGTAGTTTCTCTGGATTAACGAGAAGAATTAGTTTTCTTAATAAAGTTAACCAATATCCACAATTTGCTCAGAATTGTAATTCAAGCTCAAGATCAAAAAAGTAGATTGTAGGCGTTATGTCGTAAGGTGTGAATAAACTTTGGAAATTAGAAAATGAATGAACGAGAAAAAGTAGATTTTAAACGTAAACAGAGATTTAAGGTTGCAGGTTTTTAATTTCTATTATTATAAACGCCAATAATTTATAACTTTAAACTTATTTTCAATATCAAGCTGAAAGTGAAGGCAAATGTAGTTAATTTTTCTTACGATTTCCTTCTTTGTCTTGAGCAAATGGATTAACTTCAATGAGAATCGCATCTTTTTGAATGAATACATCGTAAAGTTTTTGAATTATATCAACTACTTTACTTTTTTGTTTGGGCAGCCCTATTTCATCAGCTATAGATTCAGCTAATGGTTTTGTCATGCCTGCAAAAATAGATATATCTGAATTGTATTTCTGTACTGGATTGTTTCTGAAAGTATTACAAAATAAATAACAGAAAATTAGGAGTTTATTTCGATGACTTTTATATTAATAAAGGCAAAAAAAATGTTTTATTCAAAAATTACCTTTTACGATGTCTACAGGAACATAACTGATCGCGTGAGGACTGTTTTTACTTAATGTTTCAATATCGACTCCACCCTGATTAGAAAATATCACTACTGGACCCTTGGAACGAATAATAAAATAAAAAAATGCTACAAATTTGTATTACTTTATTGAACTTAAGTCAAGTGCTCACCTGTAGTTAATATTCATTTATTAATGTTTTCGAAGATTTTAGTCATAGATCAAAGAAAGAGTTTTTTGCTTCGAAAAGTAAGCGCAAAGAGAGTATTCACACAAAATATTAAGTTTCAAATATGTCCAAGCAACAGATCCCAGAAAGAAAAGCAGTTATAGATATCATACTTATAGTTTTAGGTTTTAAGAGAATAAAAAAGCTGAACCTTTAAATTTATCCACCAGTGCTTTAGTTCCTTCATTTTGACGTACTATATCTGAAATTTAATGCCCTCCCTACTATAAAAGGATATTTACAAATTTACAATCTTTGACTTTTTAGTTTACTTTTTTATTCCCCTTTTAAAACAAGGGACGGACAAACAATTTATAAACGAATACATATTTACCAAAAATTGGTCAGTCAAATTTTAAAATTTGTAGACAATAGTGGAACTGTAGACAATAATACGATGAGATTAAATTTGAACATTATAATACCTGTTGTTGCTATTTTTAATCTAGGTTTAGAAAACTATAGCGGCATAATTAGAGCAAATGTCAAGGTAGGGTTGGAGTTAAGAGGCGTTTCTAAAAGTCAAGAAAACTTATCAGCTGTAAACAAAAATGTAGGAATAATGACTGCAGTAAAACGCGGTTAACTTATTTCTTGCTTTTTTTTTTTAATTTTGTGCCAGAAGCTTTTATTTGCGTTCAGCCACAAGCAAACTAATTTCTTTTGCAACATCAAAATAAGAAGGCTTATGGTCGATGAGTGTCTCGCATTCACATAGCTCATTATTGAATTCGCATACATTCATAATTGAGTATTAGCCCAAGAAAGTGCTGTTTCTTACATCGCACATCGATCTGCTTAAAGTTAACTTAAAGACCTGCGATAGCTTATTTTGCACTAGAGAAAGTGCAGCTTAGAAGTGAGCCTTGGCACTGAGAACTCTCTGCAGAAACTAGATCATAAAATCAGGGCATTCATCAGGCTAAGAAAGATTTTATTTTGCGCACCATATTAGCTCCTCCAGAATCTATCATATTGCGATACGGCATTTTCTTTCACAGTTAATCGTATTTAAATTTATAGTCGTAGGGTTTTACACCCAAAGATGCTTGCTTCTGTCAAATTTTTTTTTTATGTTATCTAAAGTCAGCCTGGTCATTCGGTATTTTATTTTCACTTAAATAAACAGGCGATTTATTATCAAGTGCTCATTATTTTGCAAGAGGCATTAGTTAATGATATAGGCTTATTAATTTCTACAAGAGAAATATATTTATTTTCTTATCTAAAGACATTTTCTCCAAATGTGAGAACTCTTACAACTTAAAAACCTCTAAGAGTTCGTTTGGCTTTTAAACTGAAGTTTCATGTTATACATATTTTCAAAAAATCAGAGACTAACAGGTAAAAAAGGAACGTACTAGAAATTATTTACATATCAAAGACTGAAAATAGTTTCACTTACAGGAACAATAATCTAAACATATATCTTTTGACTGTTGGCAACACTGACCTCTTCACTAACCATACATGAAGAGCCGATCACACTCATTTCATAAACTGACAGGGTAGAAGGTAGACCAGTCATGTGCATTATATTGTCAATTAGGTAAATATTTTTGTAAACTACACTTTTGTACTAATTCGTTATAATACAATTATTATAACTGTTCTGTAAAATACGTTCCACGGCCCTAAAGATGATGTAGTCCCTAAGCGAAAGCAAAATTATAAAAATATAATGACTGAAATTGGTATTATTTTTTCTTCCTTCTAGATTAATGAAGGAAACAAAAACAATTAACAATATCTGATTTTCCTTAATGCTTAAATATGAATAAATAGGTATCATTAAAATTTAATCCATAATAAGGATAATTACTCCAAATTTTCTTTCCATCGTGATTGCCAAATAATATTCTTTAACGATGTGTTTCCTTTCAGTTATCAAAACATTATTACATAGCAGTCCTTTAGACCCAGTTTGTGCAGTAACCAGGTAGTCTCCAATCATTTGCCCAGCTATTATTTCAGCTTCTTCTGGACTAAAATGGAATAAGCAATTCAAAATATAGTAATTCATTTTTTATTATTAAGATAATTGCAAAATAAATTACACAAACAAAAAATTCGTATAAAATATATTTGTAAGGCATATTACAAAGTACAATTGAACTCTAGTTCAACATAATCTCTTATGTATTAATACAAATGAGACTGAGAACATCGTAGTCCCAAAATAAATGTAAACTATAAATCTATGTTTTATGTTAATTACTTATAAAACAAAGTGATTAGTTATTAATTAAATTTATGTGTATAAATATGTGAATTAAACTGATACATTAATTAAAATTTGTTGAAGGAATTGGACAAACAAGTAATGAAGGAATAAAAAAAGTTAATAAAGTGCAAGTAAATAAGGATCTAGGCAAAATCTCGAAGAAAGGATTAAAAAAATAAAATCTGAATGACCAATCAAGAAAAAAGAGGAAAACCATGGAAGATTTTACATTGAAATACAGGCAATAGTGGAGCAAAAAACCCATAATGAAGAAGAATTTGCTAGTGAGGCTTCACAAACTTAAACTAAAGGCAGGTAATTATAGAAGAATTTAAATAATTCTTGAAGATGTTTGTAAATTGGTTGATAGTGCAAAAGAACAGAATGATTGATGTCAACTTCTTCACGGCGCACTTTTGGAGTTTGATTTGTAACCGTTTCATTGATTTGAAGTCGACATCAAACCCCATTTTGTTCAATCTATTGAAGGAAATAAATGAAAAAACAAGCAGTCCTAGTCAATGACTGCTCTGATACTGTATTGTAAAAGTGTAGAAACTTATACGAAGTCATAAATTTTAGATTTAGAAAAATTTATCGTGCGTTTAGATATAAAGACCTAGATCAAGAATAAAGGCTTATATATCAAGTTGTTGATGAAACATACGTACGAATTTATACATACGAATTCACTAATCTTACTCCTCCTTTAAGGCCGCCTTTGAATGTTCCTTTTCCACGTCCACCACTTAGTACCTGCGCTTTTATTACCAGTTCGGTTATATCTAGTTTTTTAACTTTTGCTGCAGCCTCATTTTTAGAATTTACAACAGCAAATTTCGGTACTGGAACTCCAGCCAGTTGAAGCATCTTTAAACTATGATGTTCATGCAGGTTAAGTTGTCTCTTCTGCACCACATTACTTTCCTATAAAATAATGTTTAAATCAATTTATTTTCAGATGAATAAGTTTCGAAAGTAGTTTTTATGTTAGAGTAGGGTTGCTTTCATCGAATAAATATTTTACTCTTGGTGAGCAAAAACTGAATGATTTCGATTAAAGCTTCAAACAGGGTACTTGTCTTCTTATTGAGGTGCATGAACCGAAATAAACTTATATTACGAGACCAAGCACTGTAGACATAGACATTAAAAATATGAACATGATAAATTTTATACGTTGTCTTTAATTTAGTTTTAAATTACTAAATAATTAGTTAATTCATCAATTTAAAAATATTTTTGATTAATTTTCGTAGTCTATTCCTGAAATACAACTGCTCTTCATCCTCAGAGTTTTAATAAAAACTACATTTAATAAAAACCACCACAAAAACACTATTGATTAAACACAACTCTAATTTAATATTGATTGCTTGAAGTGATTAAGGCTATTTTAAATATTAATCAAACGGATTCATGAACTACAAAAATTATAAAATAAAAAATTGATGGATACCTTGAACTTTCTTATGAGATATCTTAAATTCAAACGATTTACACTCCAAGAGGCCATTATCTGTAACTTTCAGTCAGATTGTAGTAAAATGTACACAAAAAGTGTACTAAACTCAGCTGTTAATAACCTCTAAAAATGAACAGATTTTTTTTAAAGGTAAATTTATGCCTAATTATGTGGGAAAATAAATATAAAAAAGTTAGTTTCCTTAACGTATGCTGACTATATTCATAGCAACAATTTTTTTAAAAAAAAGTTGATATAAATACGTATTTTCCTTTAATTAATTTTGTTTAATTGTAAATAAAACAATTTTGACTTTCTGAATCTCTCTTAAAATTCGTAATATTTACGCTTGTGTGCTTCATGGAGCTAAACAATTCAAACAGATTTCCTTTTAAGTGAATTCTTAGTCTCATTTCAAGTAATTTAAAAATAATAGAATTCATATTCTTCTTATTGTAAAGATGTAATCGCTATTTAACTTATTAACTTAGAAATTACACTTTTGGTTCATTACCATCTCTTAACTTAGACAAGCCAGGGTCACAGTTTGTACTAGGTTACATTCAGTATACTTAAAACTGATGACCGCAATCAAGATAGATGCATATGCAGGGTGTATGCGGAGGAGTGGCCGAAACTTCGGGAGATGATTCAGCAGCTCAAATGCAACAAAAAAGATTCTATTCACTGTGGCCCGATTCCCATTAATGTCCAAGATATTTGCATTTTTAACTTTTCCCTCGATATTCGCGTTTTTCATCACAAAAACAGCCGTAACTTTTCTACCCTTCTATCCGATTTTATTATGGTTTCATATTATTTTATAATACCTAACATGTATAATAATATTGAAGAATTACTTCATATTATATTTAGTAAAAATAGTATATTTAAAGAAAATTTAATAAATACATAAGTTGTGACAAGAGAAATTTGTGAATGCTCCCACCGGAATTCGTTGGTGTATACTTATTAGTCCATACACTTAACTAAATTTATTTCTGGTTACTCCATTGTAATCTGGAGCATCTTTATTATTTCGTTGTAAATGCTGTTTTGTTTCAATAATACATTTGCAGTTATTCTTGACTTCAATCAAAGTAATGCTTCAAGAGCTGAAAAAACAAAATTTTGTTTGGGAATTCCTCTTTGCTTACCTTAATTACAGCTGGTTTTGATTGAATATTGGACACATTTAAAAAATAGGTAGATGTAAAACGCTATATTGAATAATCTAAAAGATGGGTTGAGACGCTTGGATCTAGAAATGATTGCGAAGTCTTCCTGTGGTAACGGTAAGACAAAATTAATAGTAAAACTTGAATTTTCTGTATCGAGCTGAGTGAAGTTTTGGTAAGTAGTAAGTGATATTGTCATCCGATAAAAGTTTGACAGCAGTGCATGTAACTATGAAGTCACGTTTGAGCCAATCTATCATCACCTTCAATGTATTTTCATATTAGCTTAAAGAAATTGCAGAAGATTGAAGTCTTACTGTTTATTGATGGATTTAATGGATTAGCATGGCTGAGGAACAACGTTAGATTTGTTGACAACCTATTACTCCACCTCTTAATATTCTTATAAAAATCGTTAGTTTTTATTGATTTACTTATGGAAATTTAAGTTACGTTAAATATAAATAATGAAATATCAATACATCTTATGGAGATTTATTAAGAATTTTCCTCGCTTGTTTTACCAATATTATTGTCCTATAATTATTAAAATAGTTTCATAAAATTGGTTGGTGCTATTGTACATAGCTTACGAAGAGAGTGGAATTTAGAAATATATTATTTTTGCACTTGGTCCATTTAAATCAAAGAGTAAATCAGAAATTGAAGTCCTTATATTTAAATTAAAGAAATTGGGCAACCTTATTAGAAATTCTGTACATTCTGTTCTTACTTAAAACTTAAGAATAGAAAAAAAAAAGGTGTATTAGGGACATGCCAGTGCTATCTAGCGGCTATAGCTTAAGCTAAGTTGCAATTACATAGGAACTAGTTTCAGTGATGAACGCTAGGTAGCATGAACATGTACGTCTGACACTATTAAAATAAACATAACCTAACAAAACAATTAATGCACCAGGGCAGGGGTCGGCAACCTATTTTAAGTAGAGAGCCATTTCTCCTTAAATAATTTTAATAATTCTTACCAAGAGCCGCAAGGGTGATAGAGTGTAAACAACTCTGAAGATCATTTGTAATCACTAAGGAACGGATTTTTATGTATTTAAAAATGCCAAATATTTAATTAAAATATGCATTTATTTTCGTCAATTATGAGGAAAATATGTGATTTTCTTAAAATATTTTCTGGAATATTTAAGTAAAATGGACATTTTTCTTTATGAAAATGGAATTTTATTTTGGGGGGGGACAAGTTATAATTATTTATACAAGAAAAGAACATTTTTACAATTTATAATAATTTATTAGGAACAAAATAATTTGTTTTTACAAGTTATAATGATTTATACAACAAAGAACATTTTTACTATTTATAAAAAGATGTGTTAAATTTTCAATTTTGAAAACTTCACTCTTCGAAATTGTTTGCAACCACATGAAATTTCAAATGTTGGAACGTAAAGTGACGACGATCTGGGCGTAAGATGGACTTGTAACGACTAAAAGATCATTCAACATCTACAGATGTTATAGGTGCCTTGCTGAAAGAAGTTATCTCGTTGGTTGTAAAGGGTACACGATGTTCTGAGGTGACTTCTGTTCCACTGATAATATCAGAAATCTGGCAGATGGTCTCCCACCCTTTGTTCTTGCTCAGTACTTCTACCAGTTTTGATCTTCTTTTTTTAAAAATACCTTTAATAAATGGAGTTTTCATTCGTTTCAATAAAATTAAAATATACATTATATTTTGGGCAGGCTGAAGAGCCACACAATTGGGATAAAAGAGCCGCATGCGGCTCGCGAGCCACGGGTTACCGACCCCTGCACTAGGGTAAAAAGGTTATTCGGTATTGTCCAATTTTTATTCTCTTTATCATGTAGTAATAGTAATAATTTGGTTTATTTTTTAAATGTTCTTTACCAGCGTTGATAAACATTATATATCGTCAGTACTTTAAAAAGACGTTTTCCTCTAAAAAAAATTGTTTAAAATTCACTGTTTACCTCATAATTTAATGTTTTTTTTAAATGAATAGTTTTAAGGTGATGCAATTGTAACTAAGTCAGTGAGTACTTTACATATCTTAGAAAACTGACTTTATTATCTATTTACATTAAGCGATAACTTTCTTGGAAATTAAAAAACTTGTTTTTGCATAATTACTGCGTTAAGGACTTCTTGCAAGTAAGTAACATTTTTTGTGTATACTTTTATTTTTAATTATGAGTTGATGTGGTTAGAAGAATTTATGAAATTGACGTTTCCAAGACAGTTGATAGTAGATGCATTTTAAGTGTATGCATGTAATTTTAAAAAGTTGATTTTAGTCTTCATTATTTTGTTTCATAAAAATGTTTCAACGGTCATAAGTAGGTAGGTTTCGTTCGTAACACATTAATAATTTTTGGTCGTCTTTATTGCTGTAAAAGTAAATTGCTAATTACGATTATGTATTTGGGAATTATGAACATCTCGTAAATATTTCTCATTTAAAGGGGAGAGTAAACTGCACTTCTTAATTTAATAATCCATCCTAGATGGTCTAATGACATATTATACTGGACAGGAAATGATCATCATTCAAATTGAATTCATGCACTCTATATTGACTATAATATTCACTATTAATTACATCGTAAACGAACTTGTTTTTGAACCGTGGCTCTAAACATTCGAATATTCTGGAATATACCATCCAACTCAGAAACATTACTGAGTGACAGAAAAGTTTCAACATTTAGACTGTTCATTGCTTTTATAATACAGTTAAATCCGCTATTATAACCCATTTCATTATTTTGAAGGATTTTTCTATACTTCCAGCAAGTACGTCTTTATTTATGAGGTAATTCATTTTGCAGATTACTTATCAAAAAAATTTCTAGATCAACCGAATAAATAAAATGTAGTATAAGACTAAGAAAGCTCCTTTGGAGAAATACAATCTTGGCTACTTGTATGTCCTATAATGCATTGATTATTTTAAGGTAGAATCGTTCATTCTCAATTTATTCAATTATATATAGTTCCTGTTTTATAAAAACTGAAGTGCTTCTGCTACGGATAGAAAGTATTAGAAATATGCAAATAGAAAGCTATTCACAAAGCTTGAATATACCAGCTTATTGTATGATCTATGCTGATTAAAAGTTTTCTTATAATGATTTTACTAATTTAGGCATTTTTTAAATGATTAGAATCGCATATTCATTCGTATTTTACTTAACAATAATTAGTTCGCAGTGAAAATGCAAAAAATGTTCGTGTTTTAAACTTAAATTTCCGCGCCTCCCTCGTATAAAATACATTTCCAACTTCTCAGTTCTAAATTATTACTCGCACATAATAATAATAACAAAAAATTTCCTTTTAAAATGTACTAGATTTCAAATATTTTAATTAATAATTTTTACAAATGTTCCAGAATCCGTTATAATTTTGGATAACACCACGTAACCTCCCTTACTCAGCCTGCTCAGTTAGTAAGTGTTGTGCGGCCCTGGGTGAGCAGGGGAGTCAAAATCTTTGCCCTATCTGGTTTTTCTATCTCTAAGATGGTTGAAAGACCGAAACCGATAAGAGATATAATAAAAATACTTCCTGCTATAGACAAAATTACAAATATTAATACGCACTGCGGACGTAACCTCAGTTTCATGAGACTAATAAATTCTTAAGCCTTTACGAAGACCTATAAAAAATAAGGTTCGAGAAGTGTTAGTTCTACAACGAAGTGAAGTAACGAAAACCACTAGTCAAGATTCTAAGACGAGGATGATGAGTACGATAAGCCTTTATTCGCTTGTAGAACGAGTTAGACCTGTACATGAAATTGACTACTTAAATTACATTAACAGTATAACTGGGGAATCATTAAATCAACAAACATCGATTTAATAAAAATGAACCTTGTTTAATGATATTAAGTAACCTATGTAAGTGTTACAAATGTATTTTGGGAGAATCGTTTCATGTTTTCGTTATTGTACTTCGTATAATATAGCCAGTGTAAGAAAAAATAACAAGATGGCAATGAGTATATATCATAGCAATTCAGATGAAAAATTAAATGGCTTCGTAGACAGGACTGGATAAGAAACTACTAGCACTGTATTTCGCTGGTAATGGTTTTGGACTATTTCGTAGCAAGAATGAAGAGGAATAGTGCCTACAAGGAGAAGTACTTGCTGGAGCATGTGTGAACAAGATCTTCCTTTTGTACTGACTTCATAAAGGTATGTTGCTAGGTCTTTGTCACTTTGCTCTTTAATTTTTCACCTTTACTTTAATATCCACCAAGCACTCATTACAATTCTTACTTTTTCTTACCAATAATAAATACAAGGTGTTTCGATGAAGTACAATATAATGTTATTCAGTTTTCAATGGTAATATTTGTTTTCAATAAATGTTTTTTACAAATCGTCAAGTGTGATGAAAATCAATAATAGAAAATTCAAATTTTGATATTTAGTTTAATGGCTCATTTTGGCGAAAATCTGTCAATCTTACTACAAATTTACTGAATCTGATTTTTCGTATTTTCTCTTGAACAGCATTTACGATTTCCTGTAAACAACGTACTTTCATTATTATGATCTAGAGCATGTATTGAAACATTTCTCCTAAAAAAATTGATAAAAAATGAAAACTATCTGTAATAAATAAAAGGCTGATAAAGCAACTGGTATGGAGCAATCTGTACTTTGACAGAAATCATGGGGTACTATCTTTCCAATTGCCAACGAACTCACTCTCCCCAATTAAAAATCTTTAGGAAAATAGTATATGTTCTTCGGTTCGTATTGATCTTACCATTCATAATGAACTCAAAATCTTTTATCCTCAATATTATTTTATTGTTTTGATGAAGCTCTTACACTTCTTCTCTTACATTTTATAATATTTAACATGTATAATATTGCAGAATTTCTTGCATTATTATGTTTAAGGAAAAATTTTATATTTAATAAAAAATTCAATACGTAAGTTGTGACGAGAGAAATTCGTGAATGCTCTCAACAGAATCGGTTAGTGTAGCTCATTAGTGCATCGGCTAAACTAAATTATGAATGTTATTTTTGAAGTTTGATTAAGTTTTTAGATTGTGTAGGCTTTTAATCGATCTTGTAGGTTACGCTAAAAATTCTTTTTAGTTTTTTTCCCCATTCGCATTGATCTTACCATTCATAATGATCTCAAAAACTTTAATCCTCCATCCAGCGGAATTCTTTCTTTGCAAAATTATTGTTGTGTATATTATAGTTTTAGTTTAATTAGAATCACATTTATTTCATTTTATGAATAATAATTCATCAGTAGTTATTAAATGTGTTTCTTCAGCTTTTAAATAATTTTGAACAAATTTGAACTTGAAAAATCGTTAATCTTGGTTGACAAACTTAAACTAATGATTTAAATTTATGGCAGTGGGTGTAACTTGGTTAAAACAAATTTAGTACAACGTTAAATTGCAACGTAGGAGTAATTCATGTTAAAATAATTTAATATTTTACAATGTTACAAATACGTTCTAAAAGATTGATCTGTTAAAAAGATTTTAACTAAAATTTCAGCATTCATATTTTCTTTATTTCATAAATTCCTGAATGATACAAATTTATCTTAAACCAATGGTTGCGTTTCAATTTGCAGTATCATTGAGTAGAATGCTTTTTAAGTAAAGATTAAATCTATAAACTGTTTATTTCATTGAATAATTATTTTCAGATTGAAAACAGCTAATACTGTGAGCCAATAACTGAAAAACTGTCCAACAACTGAAGTGGAAATGAAAAAAACGTTGAGAAAACATCGATCAAATGAGTATGTACAAACTTTTGTATTAATCAATTACTGGAAAAATGTATTATTTAGGTATATGTAATTTGCCTCATAGTATTGCAAACTTATTTATTAATTTTTTTTTTTTACTATATAATAGTAAATAGTAAAATAGCATGGGGGGATAATTCAACCATTTTGAGTTCATGCGAAAATAAAACATATTATTCAGAAGGAGAATAAATAAAAATCTTTAATTTAAAAATAAATAAATCTTTATTTGCATATCTATTTGATTATTACATAGACTTTTTATTCTACAATACATTATATTAAAAAAAAAATACATATAAATCAATAAAATACAAAAGAATTTCTTAAAAACGTTTAAACCTAACAGAAAAATTTAAAATAATGAATTTAGGTAAAAAAGAAAAAAGTTCATATACATAGATTTCATATTTTACATTCTATTGTAAGAAAAAAATACATAAAAATAAATAAAATACAAAAATAATTGCTAAAAAACGCTTAAACCTAAAAAAAAGAAAAAAGAAAACCTAAAAGGAAGGTTACAGAGTCTAGAGAGTGGTAGAAGTAAAAAAGAAAACCTAGAGGGAAGGTTAAAATGGCCGGCAGGGTCGTGAGAGTGTGCAAGAGCAACAGACAGCTAGAGCGATGGCCAGTGGGGCCATTAGTTGCAAGAAAATCCGTCAGAGGGCGCCAATTATCAGACAGGTGAGATATAGTTCCAGAAATAGCCACCAGGTAGCAGTGCTGTAACCTTTCCTATATATACGGCATCAGCACAAATTCTCGTCAGTACGACTTGAGTAATGCAGGGGGGTAGGTCGCTCTGTCGCTCCAAACATATCTTATCTAGTCTAGCCTAACATTCATCATCTCTCTTTCAAAGAATCATGGTGGGGAGATGTTGTCGCTTCGACGGTTATATACCCACCGGATGGCAAGATGGCGGCAGTCATATCACCTGTTCACCAGTGGTCACAAGATCGCCCAGCTGACATGTTGCTCTTGCACACTCTCACGACTCTGCAGTCCATTTTTAACCTTCCCACAAGGTTTTCTTTTTTGCTTCTACCACTCTCTAGACTCTGAAACCTTCCTTTTAGGTTATCCTTTTTATTTTTTCGTATTTTCTACGGGATTTTGATATTTTAATGAATTATTATTAATTATTTTCGTTTTATTTTCACTTTTTCATATCAATTAACACATTAAATGGATAAATAAATAAAATAATAAGACTTTTAAATATTTAATAATTAAGACTTTTTTAAATCATTCGTTTTTTTAACGTGCAATTATTAATTACGGTAGAAACATGCATATTACGTACTATAACTAAATATGTACTTACCTTTTTTTACAGATTCCTAACCAAATATGTTGGGATTGGTGTTTTACGTCTTTTTCACTTGGGCTTCCATTGATGAACAGTTTTGCAGCCAGTACTCTGGGTATTACCAGCATTGATCTGAAAAGCATTATTTATTGTAATTTAAACAATTAAAATCTTTAGTGAGTTTTACCTAGAATTAAGCAGCTAGAGAAATACATCTGTAGCAAGTTATGTATATTATAAAAGTTAAATAAAGAATACTGTAATTAACCTAAAGAATTGACATTTTTTAACAAACCTAAATCTTTTCATATAATGAAATAAATTTCTATAAAACACATTCATTTAGAATAAAATTAATTTGATTGGAAAAATAAAATAACACACATAATCTACTAACATTATTATTATGGAATTATTTTTATGAAAATGAATTAAAAAATTATAAGCTAATCACGACTAAGGCTAGTGATGAACACTAAAAAAATTTTACTAACGGCTAAATTAGTCGTTGCTCTCGAGAAGTTCGCATTCATTAGCTACAAATAAACATGCATATTACATATAATAACTACATACTTGTTTTATTAATTGATTCCTGACAATGGATTGATGTTTTACGTCTTTTTCACTTGACTTCCACTGATAAACAGTTTTGCAGCATGTACTCTAGTATCAGCGGTGTTTAATCTGAAAATCAACATTATTTAATGTAATTAAAATAAAGTGTTACTAAGTTTTATCTTGAATTAGAAGTTAGAGAAAAACAACTACGACAATTGGTAAAGTATATTCATACAAATTCAATAATTATGATTATAATAGAATTAAAACAATGATATATAGTTTAAAATAATTTATTTAAGAACTTAAACCTGTTCAATGAAAATGAATTTAAAAAAATCATCAGCTCGACTAAAAATAGCTTTATGTAATTGGAAAATGATACAGGATTAACGTGCACGTTTGATGGTTAATATTTAATCCAAATTTAAACATCAAAATTCTTGCTTTATTTTTACTTTATCATATTAATTGAATGGAAAAATAAATAAAATCTTTTTTTTAGACTTTTTTAATCAGCAACAAAACTATTCCTGTTTTAACATGCAATTTTTAGTTGTAATAACAACATGCATATTACTTGTAATAATTACATACCTTTTTTTTATATGTATATAGATTCCTCATCAATGTTTGTTAATGTATTTACATTGGATTAATCTTATACGTGTTTTTCACTTGGGCTTCCACTGATGAACAGTTTTACTGGCAGTACTCTGGCATCAACAGTATTAATTCTGAAAATCAACATTATCCGCAATTTAGACATAAATCGCGATTACGTTTTACCAAACTTTGAACTTGCTGTCTGAAAATAGGTAGGTTGAATAAGTATAGAAATGAAATGGTAAAAATAGGTAGAAATTTGGCACTAAGGGTACGCTACACCGAATAAGTTGCACCATTAACTAAAGATACCTCCACATATGTAAAAAATTTTTAATAAACTATAAGCGGAAATAAAACTAAAAGAATTTACTCTTACGTTGTAATTTAACGTAGTACCAAACTTGTTTCAGTCAAGTTACACTCTGCCATAAATTTAAATCATTAGTTTATCAAGTTTTCCAACCAAAATTTAATTCATAAAAGCTAAAGAAACACATTGAATGTCTATAATTACTCATAAATTATTACTCATAAAATTAAATAAATGTGACTGTAATTTAACTGAAACAATGATATGCACATAACAATAATTTTGCAAAGAAAGAATTTCGCTTGATGGAGGATAAAAGATTTTGAGTTCATTATGAATGGTAAGACCAATGAGAACCGAAGAGCATTTACTTTTTTTTTAAAGATTTTTGAATGAAGAGACTGAATTCGTGGTCATTGCAAAGATAGTACCTCATGATTACTGTCAAAGTACGGATTGCTCCATACCAGCTGCTATAGCAGTTTTTCATTACAGAGAGTTTTTAGTTTTTATCAATTTTTCAAGGGAAATTTTTCAATTCATCCTCTCATCTCACACGAAACTTGACGATTCGTAAAAACATTTATCGAAAACAAATACTTCTGTTGAAAACTGAAAAACATTCTACTTGATCGTAACACCTTGTAATTATTATAGGCAAGAAAAAGTAATTGAATTGTAACGAGTGCTTGGTGGATATTAAAGTAAAGGTGAAAAATTAAAGAGCAAAGTGACAAAGACAAGCAACATACCTTTATGAAGTCAGTACAAAAGGAAGATCTTGTTCACACATGCTCCAGCAAGTACTTCTCCTTGTAGGCACTATTCCTCTTCATTCTTGTTACGAAATAGTTCAAAACCATTACCAGCGAAATACAATGCTAGTAATTTCCTATCCAGTCCTGTCTAGGAAGCCATTTAATTTTTCATCTGAATCGCCGAAATCACCATCATGTTTTATAAATAACAAAGTTTCGGTATATTTACCAACTTCTTTTTTCAAGTCCTAAAATGTATTATATATACTCATTGTCATCTTGTTATTTTTTCTTACACTAGCTATATTATACGAAGTACAATAGCAAAAACATGAAACGATTCTCCCAAAATACATTTGTAACACTTACATAGGTTACTTAATATCATTAAACAAGGTTCCTTTTTATTAAATTGATGTCTGTTGATTTAATGACTCCCCAGTTATACTGTTAATGTAATTTAAGTAGTCAATTTCATGTGCAGGTCTAACTCGTTCTACAAGCGAATAAAGGCTTATCGTACTCATCATCTTCGTCTTAGAATCTAATGACTAGTGGTTTTCGTTACTTCACTTCGTTATAGAACTAACACTTCTCGAACCTTATTTTTTATAGGTCTTCGTAAAGGCTTAAGAATTTATTAGTCTCATGAAACTGAGGTTACTTCCGCAGTGCGTAATAATATTTGTAATTTTGTCTATAGCAGGAAGTATTTTTATTATATCTCTTATCGGTTTCGGTCTTTCAACCATCTCAGAGGTAGTACAACCAGATAGGGCAGAGATTTTGACTCCTCTGCTCACCCAGGGCCGCACAACACTTACTAACTGAGCAGGCTGAGTAAGGGAGGTTACGTGGTGTTATCCAAAATTATAACGGATTCTGGAACATTTGTAAAAATTATTAATTAAAATATTTGAAATCTAGTACATTTTAAAAGGAAATTTTTTGTTATTATTATTATGTTCGAGTAATAATTTAGAACTGAGAAGTTGGAAATGTATTTTATAAGAGGGAGGCGCGGAAATTTAAGTTTAAAACACGAACATTTTTTGCATTTTCACTGCGAACTAATTATTGTTAAGTAAAATATGAATGAATATGCGATTCTAATCATTTAAAAGATGCGTAAATTAGTAAAATCATTATAAGAAAACTTTTAATCAGCACAGAACTTACAATAAGCTGGTATATTCAAGCTTTGTGAATAGCTTTCTATTTGCAAATTTCTAATACTTTCTATCCGTAGCAGAAACACTTCAGTTTTTATAAAACAGAAACTTTATATAATTGAATAAATTGAGAATGAACGATTCTACCTTAAAATAATGAACACATTATAGGACATACAAGTAGCCAAGATTGTATTTCTCCACAGGAGCTTTCTTAGTCTTATACTACATTTTATTTATTCGGTTGATCTAGAAATTTTTTTGATAAGTAATCTGCAATATGTCTGCGATGATCTTCATACTTTTAATAACTAAGAAATTGTTCATTCACACCGAGTAACCTACATACCAAATTACCATTGCAAAATTAATAGAAAATTGAGAAAATCTCCTCTAGTTTTGTGGAAAAGAATAAGATTTCTCCTTTAGTGTATTAATTACGACAGAGGTGGAATGTAAATACAGGGTAGCCCAAATTCGAAGTTACAATTGTAAAATAATGGAAAAATAAGTAATTCTGGATTAAGGTTTCTGCTTTATACTATAGTTAGCTTTCTACCTTAGTTAAGGAGGTTATGATTGCAGAAATTATGGGAAAATGTTTCTCTTCATTATTATCTCTCCATTTTTCCGATGTAACTTCCAATTTTGGGCTACCCTGTTTATACATTCCATCTCTGGCAAAGTTATTATTTCACTGGAACTGAAATCTTAATCTTTCCTGCGAATTAAGGCGAGAATCCATTTTTTTTTATTTTTTAAAATTATTTTGGCAAGTTACTCAAAATTCATACAACGCTCTGTATACATTTCACCACTGGCTTAAGCCAGAGGTGGAATGTAGACACAGGGTAGCCCAGAATTTGAAGTTACGATTGCAAAATTAATGGCAAACTAAGGAGTTCTCATCTTGTTTGACTGGAACGATGGAGATTTCTACTTTATTGTATAAATAACAAAACCAAACGTTGATTGTACACAAAGGGAAGGCCGAATTTGAAGTTTCGAGTACAAAATAAAAGGAAAAATAATGAATTCTCGTCTAGTTTGTTTGGAAAGATTGAAATTTCTGCTTTATACATTTCATTATTAAGCAGAGGTGAAATGTACACTCAGAATAGCCCGAATGTGAAGTTACCACTCCAGAATTAATACAAAAATTAGGAATTCTTGTTTAGAGTTCAGTGCGTTAATAATTAAGCCAGATGTGGAATGTATACTCAGGATAGTCTGAATTTTTAGTTACGATTGCAATATTAGTGATCAAATTAGGAAATTTCGTCCATACTTACTGGAAAGATTGCGATTTTGGCTTCGGTGAATAAATAACTAAACTCAGAATAAATGGAAAAATTAGGAATTCTCATTTAGTTTGACTGGAAAGTTAGAAATTTCTGCTTAAGTCTATGAATAAATAGTCAAATGTGGAAAATACACACAGGGTTGCCATTAATTATAAGTTACGTTCCAGAATAAATGGAAAAATTAGGAATTTAGCATTGACTTTCTTATTAACTATCAAATACGAAATCGCTGCAGTTCAGTGAAATTAGGAGACCATTTCCACTTTGTCCAATAGTTCTTCTTGATTAACAAAAGAGATCGTCCCATTACGTATAATGTATTATTAGCCTTTATAGTAGCTATAAAATGCAAAAACATCAGCATTCCAGTGAAATTAGATGAAAATTTCTACTTTTTCCTACATCTACATTCTTACATCGGCCTTAATGCTAACTATCAAATACAAAACAGGAGTGTTCGAGTGAAATTAGAGGGCGATTTCTATATATTCCAATGAAGTTTATAATTCCCAAATACATAATCGTAAGACAACCAAAAATTATTAACATGTTACGAACTAAATCTACTTAGTAGTTATGACCGCTGAAACATTTTTATGAAACAAAATAATGAAGACTACAATCAAATTTCTAAAATTACATGTGTACACTTAAAATGCATCTACTATCAACTGTCTTGGAAACATGTCAATTTCATAAACACTTCTAATAACATCAACTCGCAATTAAAAATAAAAGTATACGCAAAAATATTGCTTACCTACAAGAAGTCTTTAACGAAGTAATGATGCAAAAACAAGTTTTTTAATTTTCTTGGAAGTTATCGCTTAATGCAAATAGATGGTACAATCTGTTTCTAAGGTATGCAAAGTTCTCACTGACTTATTTACAGCAGCATCAACTTAAAACTATCAATCATAATTAATAAAAAAAAAACATTAAATTATGAGGTAAGCAGAGAATGTTGAACATGGATTTTTTTTTAGTGGAGAATGTTTGGACCATTCCTAACAACCTTTTTATTTACCACACTGCCTTACAATATAGTTGTTAGAAGGTTATTTAATGTTTATTATAATAACGTCAAAAGTACATGTTCATGCCACCTAGCGTTAATCACTAGAACTAGTGTTTATGTAATTAGATCTTCTTAGTTCAAGCTATTGCCGCTAGATAGCATTGGCACGTCCTAAATATCTCTTTTTTTTTCATTCCTAATTTTAAAGTATGAACAGAATGTGTAGAATTTCTATTAAGATTGCCCAATTTCTTTAATTTTAATATAAGGACTTCAATTTCCGATTTATTCTTTGATTTAAATAGAGCAAATACCAAAATAATATTTATAAATTCCACTCTCCACAAGCTACGAACTAGTATATAGAACCAACCATTCTTATCAAACTATTTTAATAATTAAGAGACAATAATATTGGTACAACAAGCAAGGAATATTCTTAATAAATCTCCATAAGATGTATTGATATTTCACTATTTATAAGTAACGTAATTAAAATTCCAATAAGTAAATCAATAAAAAAACTACCGATTTTTATAAGAAGCTGAAGATGTGGAGTAAAAGGTTGTCAACAAATCTAACGTTCCTCAGCCATGCAAATCCATTGTATCCATCAATAAACAGTAAGGCTTCAATCTTCTGCAATTACTTTATGCAATATGAAAATACATTGAAGGTGATAATAGATTGGCTCAATGGTGACCTCGTACTTTAATGCACTGCGGTCCAACTTTTATCGGATGAGAATTTCACTTACTACTTACCAAAAACTTTACTCAGTTCGATACCGAAAATTGAAGTTTTACTATTAATTTTGTGTTACCGTTACCACAGGAAGACTTCGCAATCCTTTCTAGAACAAAATGTGAGTTTGGTCCTATTTAAGTCCTAAGGGTCACCAACATGGAGGTCCTATATAAGCCTCGTGAGTCACCAGTCGATTGAAGTTTCCCCAAACTCTGTAAAGATTACATTAAACTTATTGTAAAAATGTTTATAAATTATTTTAAATAAAAAAAATAGTAAATTAATAATATTGTATTTATTTTTCCATTTTAATCTCTTAAAGAATAAGAAATTAAAAATAGTAAAAAAAGAAAATACGAAAAACAAAACATAAAAAAAAGGTAGGTAGTTAAAAAAGGCCTCTAATGTGTAGAACGAGAAATCTAAT
Source organism: Rhodnius prolixus (assembly GCF_049639745.1). Taxonomy (NCBI): domain Eukaryota; kingdom Metazoa; phylum Arthropoda; class Insecta; order Hemiptera; family Reduviidae; genus Rhodnius; species Rhodnius prolixus. The sequence continues at coordinate 995,859 of NW_027411583.1, read as the reverse complement.
CATTAAAATAGTAATTGTTCTGCTACCAGGAGTGACAGTACGAACTACAGTTCATTTGTTATTAACTCCATTGTTTTTATTAATTATTTTGTAGCTTGAGCTTTTTTCTAATTAACAATTATTACAGTTAGATGGCATTAAGTATGTGTTAATTGCTGATGCCGGAAGTAAGCTAAAATAAATTGTATAATGCTGAAAAAATGCATAAAATGTTTCTTCCTTATCGAGTGCACAACAGTACTTCCAGACTATACAGCTAAGTAATTTTTGCAGGGCGGGAGGGTGAGGCGATAGATAATACTGTAGAATAATTCTTATTTTTGACTAGACAGGCTACATCTCATTACCGATTTTTAGACTAGACAGACATATTATGTCATCATACCTTTTTCATATTTGATTGGAATATTTATTATAATTGTTATTTTTTATATGTCTGTCGTCATATCATCATACCTCTTTCATATTTGATGATGTGTGAGTCTAGAGAAAAAGTGATATGTTTAAGGTGAGGAGCGACAGAGCGATCTACACCCCTGCGTCACTCAAGTCGTACTGAAGAGAATATAGTATAGTTTATTATCAAAATAGAATGAATGCGAATTAATCAGGTCGTACAGAAAGACAACACGCCCCATCTGCCTATTTGAGAAACTTGGCTTAATAGTTGCAAAAAGTTTAGTTTTGAAGAAGTAAAACAGACCAATCAAATTATATAATTAAATATTTTGAATGTGCAATCCGTACAACACTAATGTTTATGACTTAATAATTCACTTCAGTAAACCAATTTGATTACTAAAAAGCCCTAAGATGATAGAGAATTATTAAAACTGTAAGCACATGCACTTTTTTTAAAAAGAACGTAAATCTAAGTTCATGTATCTTCTGGATAATATGAATTTAGGCAAATCATTGCACTTACTAGGTATCTAATCTACTGCTGTATACCTAATTATTTATCTTTAGATAATACGACATAATATCTTGACTGAGAAACAACATGCTGTAAGCTGAAAACATGTACTTACTGTTGCTGTAGGAGTTAAAATGTGTTGCACTGGATTAAATGTCATCAACCCAGCCATTTTTTTGGATTGAGCTAGTTCAGAATTACCATTAGAATGTCAAAAGAACTCTGAGAACAAAAATAAAAATTGTATAAACTATTATTTATACAATTGTTTTCATTGTAATTTACAAATATTTAGAAAAAAATCAATTTTCAATAAGTTAGAACTGAAAACTAGTGGTGCGAACCTTGCAAAATCCAAGGTCTATAATTCTAGGACGTTATCAAACTTAACATTATTAATTTATAGTTTATGCAGATTACTCTCCCCTTTAAATGAGAAAAATATTTACGTGAAAGTTCATAATTCCCAAATACATAATCGTAATTAGCAATTTACTTTTACTGTAATAATAACGACCAAAAATTAGTAACATCTTACGAACTAAATCTACCTACTTATGACCGTTGAAATATTTTTATGAAACCAAATAATGAAGACTAAAATCATCTTTTAAAAATTACATGCATACTCTTAAAATGCATCTATTATCAACAACTGTCTTGGAAACATGTCAATTTCCTAAACATTTCTAACCACATCAACTCCTAATTAAAAATAAAAGTATACACAAAAAATGTTACTTACTTGCAAGAAGTCCTTCGCAGTAACGCTGCAAGGATGCAAAAACAAATTTTTTAATTTCCTAGGAAACATGGAAATTTTTTTAGAGGAAAATATCTTTTTAAAATACTGACGATATAAAATGTTTATCAACGTTGGTGAAGAACATTTAATAAATAAACCAAATTATTACCGTTGCTACATGATAAAGAGAGTAATAATAGGACAAAACCGAATAACCTTTTTACCCCTCTGCGTTAATTGTTTTGTTAGGTTATATTTATTTTAATAGTATCAAAAGTACATGTTCATGCTACCTAGCGTTAATCACTGGAACTAGTTTCTATGTAATTGCATCTTCTAGTTTAAGCTATAGCCGCTAGATAGCACTGATATGACCTTAATACAGCTATTTTTTTTTCTATTCTTAAGTTTTAAGTAAGAAGAGAATGTATAGAATTTCTAATAAGGTTGCCCAATTTCTTTAATTTAAATATAAGGAGTTCAATTTCTGATTTATTCTTTGATTTAAATAGAGCAAATACCGAAATAATATATTTAAAATTCCACTCTCTTCTCAAGCTATGTATAATAGAACCGACCAATTTTATGAAACTATTTTAATAATTATAGGACAATAATATTGGTAAAACAAGCGAGGAAAATTCTTAATAAATCTCCATAAGATGTATTGATATTTCACTATTTATAAGTATTTCCATAAGCAAATCAATAAAAACTAACGATTTTTATAAGAAGCTGAAGATGCGGAGTAAAAGGTTGTCAACAAACCTAACGTTGTCCCTCAGCCATGCTAATCCATTGTATCCATCAATCAACAGTAAGACTTCAATCTTCTGCCATTACTTTATGCTAATATGAAAATATATTGAAGGAGATAATAGATTGGCTCAAAGGTGACTTCGTACTTTACTATATTTTTATGTTCTTGCATTTCCCTGCGTTTATTTGATTTTCTTCTCAAGCGAAGTCCGCATAATCCTGAGTTGAGTCTGAAATGAACAGCGGGTGGCTAAATGATTAAGATTTGGAAAACAAAATTATGGGTCTTACGTTTGCAAAGGTACACAGTCCTATTTTATGGCATTGTTGATTAACAATAAATAGAAGGGCACCGAGAACTGAGCATTGAGGAAAATCCATGATTAATAAAGTTGTCCTTGATCCTTTTTTCGCAAACTCTGATTTCTTACTTTTTCCACGTCCGTTACCATTACATCTTTGTAATATCCAGCGCAATCACAAAGGTTCAGTTTAAAGAAGCGAACAGAAGGCGTTAGAAAAACATTTCAATACAAGCTCTAGATCGTAATGATTTAATGAAAGTAGGTTATTAAATAAACAAATTTGAACTTTCTATGAATTTTCATTATTGATTTTCATCGCGCACCACACTTGCCGATTCTTAAAAACATTTATTGAAAATAAATATGTCCCTTGAAAACTGAATAACTAAATTTACTTGATCGTAACACTTTGTTACTAATATGGGTAAGAAAAATTAATTTAATTGTAACGAGTGCTTGGTGGATATTAAAGTAAATATGAAAAAAGGGACAAGTGGCAGAGATAAGCAAAATACCTTATGAAGCCGATGAAAAGGGAAAGGTCTTGTTCACATAACACTTGCTCTAGCAAGTAATTCTCATTCTTCTCCTACTCGGTGGAACTACTACCCTATTCATTCCTGTTAAAATATAGACAAAAACTATTAGCAGCGAATTACAGAACTAGTTACTTCATATTACTACGAACCCATCCATTACTTCAACTGAAGTGCCGAAATCACCATTATGTAGAAATACCAAATTTCGATATATTTAACTTTTTTTTCAAGCCCTAAAATTGATGATACAACATACACATTGTCATCTTATTTTTCTAATATTGGCAATATAATAAACAACAAAAACAAAAATATAAAGATATGATAATTTTAATTATAATTAATGTAATACGTACATACATAGGTTACTTAATTAGATAAGGTTCAACCTTAATAAATCTATTTCTTTTGATGTAATGACCTGACAGTTATACTGCTTATTTTTTTTTGGCGCATCGACTGCTGAGGTCATTAGCGCCTATATACTGCTAATGTAAAGTAAATTAAGTCAATTTCATCGCAGTTGCGAGTTAAGCTTAACGAAATTATCTTTCACGTCTTGCAGCTTTCTTTAGTTCACTTGAATATAGAACTAACTTTTCTCGTATAATAACTTTGTTATTAAGTTCTTTGTACACGTTCAAGTTAGTTGTCTGTCTTTTCAGAAGCTGTCGTACGTTATGATTCATCAATCATCTATGGTTATTCTGATTTTTAATACTAGTTTTCACAGGTTGATCGGATATTTTCTTTCTATTCTTCTCTTCTTTTAATTTAATTGAACAAATTATGTGTTACTTAGTTTAATTAAATTACTATGCTATGAACTTTATTCATTAAGTCCTAATTTATGCATTATAAATTTGATTTTAGTAAACAAAATTACGCAAAAATTCATTAAAACTTAATCCAGAGTGTACATTTATAGTAAGAGTTCATTATTATATTGAATGTTCCTCTAAATTTATTCTGTGCCCTACTACGTAATTATTATTTCTTACAATTTCATTTTTTTCTTTTTATGGGTCTTCGTATAGGCTTTAGTTTTCGGTCTTTTATCTATCTCAGAGGTAGGATTACCAAATTTATGGAGATACAGTAACTTCGACTCCCACGATGTTCCTGTGCCGCGCTACACTTATTGACTGAGTGAGCAGACTGAGTAAGGGAGGTTGCATGGTGTTATCCAAAATATTAACGAATTGTCAAACATTTGTAAAAATTATGAAATAAAATTATTGAAACCTAGTATTTGTTTAAAACTTCTGTTCAATTTTTGTTTTTAATTCTGTACATGTTTTTAGAACTGAAAAGTTGGGAATGTATTTTATACGAGGGAGGCGGGAGAATTTAAGTTTAACACGGACATTGTTGCATTTTCACTGCGAAATGATGATTGATAAGTAAAATATGAATTAATATGCTTTTCTAATCATTTAAAAAATGCGTAAATTAGTAAAATCTTTAAAGGAAAACTTTTAATCAGCAGAGAACATGCAATATGCTGGTATATCCAAGCTTTGTGAAAGGCTTTCTTTTTGCATATTACTAATACTTACATTTCTATCCGTAGCAGAAACACCTCAAGTGTTATAAGACAGAAACTAAACGATTTAAATGCACAACAGTACATTGACCAAGTAATAGCTCTAAGTAAAACTACCTGTCAAAGTACTTAAATTATGAATAATACAAAAATTCATTTAGTTTGTATTTACTCCAAATTTCAGTTACACGCACATCTCACTGCTGAAAAAGATAAGAATGTGAATAAGCCTTAACAACCCTTTGAACCCGCAAACAGATAATCCTTATTTTTTTTGCCATCCACCTCGCTGTCCATCACCACCTTAGGCAATCTCTCTGGACCCATCCTCCTCACCTGTCCATACTGTGAGAGTGCCTTAGTCTCTCTAATTTCCAGGACATTTCTCTCCACTCCCATCCTTTCCATGATATCAACATTCCTCACTTTGTCCTGCCTCGAACAACCTGCAGATCTCCAAAAATCCATTTCTACTGCTAGGATTCTCTCGCGCTGATTTGTGTTCAACATCCATATTTCTGCGGCATACAATAGGATACTTTGGAGAATTGATGTACAGATCAGCCTCTTGGTTCTGGGTACCAAATTTCCGCTCCATAGCACTGGGTTCAATAGTCCTATGAATTTTTTTCCCTCTCTACTTCCTGCTGGGAGGAACCATCCTTTTCTACTATTGACCCAATAGTAGTTGGTATTTAAAATGACCCACCCATTTAATGTGTCTACCTTCTATTTCTAAGGTACTTGCATTCGAAGTGGATAGGTGCTCTATCTTTATATCTGAATTAGGTATTAACCAATACAACTAGTTGTCGTACAAATATACTTCCCTTATCTGTTAGATTTGGTCTTTCAAAATTTTGTATTGTACCCTATTTGAAACTAAGCAAATTAACCTTCGATTATAAAAATAGTACTTGTTTAATATATTTCCTAACATTTTCTCCAATATTTCAGAGAGATCAGAAGTAAATGTTTAAAATGCAATTTACGTTAGAAAGCCATTAAACAAGGAAACTTTTATAAAAAGTGCCAGCACCTATGTCTGATAATGATCACGTAAGGACCTAATGTTTTCTTAAAAATTTCTATTAATTTTATTTTTCCGGTATTCGGAAGAAGATTGAGACTGTTTGGAGAATAACTTAAGCTTCGAAATGGTGTCAATTTTTAGAAAATTTATCTGTCTTTCTAACCGTGTTATCAGAATCGAATTCGGACTAAAACTTTCTGAGTAATAACATTTTTATTGCAAAAAAAAGTAATGTTTTTAGAAAAAAAATTACAGTGACTTCACTCAAGAACAGTGGGAAATATGAAGTTGGCCAATACGTCATTGAACTCCACTTCAGATGTACTTCACACAGTAGGCCTCTGGACAATACTTACTGGTTCACCCTGTATAAAGGAAACTGTAATATGCACATATGTATATTCGATATTTCGTTTCCTTCTATTTCTTAAAACAAAAGTTCTTATGGTCAAGGAATGATTTTTTTTTTATTATCCAACAAGCCCACAGTTCAGAGAATGTACTGAAGTTCTTAACTTATCCGGGACATGGTTATGTTCCAGATCTAACTGACGGCATTTTCAATACACTCTACTTTCAAACTGAATATAAATTAGAATTTTACACCTTACCTCGATAACCAAAAACAAACAAATATTTTTACACAATCAAGTTTAATTCTGATTATTTTTATCGTAACTAGTTAACACATTAAAGTTTGTAATAAAAATGCTAAGTTAAGTTACTGTTAGCTTTGCCCGTTTTGATAAAAGCTAGTAAGAGAACAAAGAGTTAGCTGTAAGATTCTCAAATAAAATATACGATATGTACATTTTACCAATGCGATATGCGGGATGATAAAATCCACTGATAAAAGGAACTACATAGAATAAAAGCCTTAAGTTACTGCACAACAAACGAATTCAAGAGATTCTACGTACCTACATAGAGAACCTATGTACGAAAGAGACGGCACAATACCACTGACTCGGAGAAAAACTGGCCGACCAAGACATAAACCACCTCAGGAGGTTCTTCCGTACTCAACGAACATCCACTGATAATTTAAAATGTACATTTTTTTTGTTTGCATTACAGCATATTTTTTTAAGGTAGAAACAACGTATTTGGAAAAATCAAATATTTTTTCTTCTCATAAAAAGTTCTCTTTACTGGAACTATGTGAAAATTTGTCGGCATTTATCACTTTTTTAATTTAACATGAACTTTTTGAAAATTATTTTAAATTGCGCCAGTAAATTTAATACTACATAGTACACAATTAAAATTTTTGGACGATTTATTGTTGAGTCAGCCAATCTTTCTTCAGGTAATATGTATTATTAAGGATTTATGAAAACACTGTTAAAGTTTGGCGTTGTTCAACATTACCTACCTGACAGTTTTAATAAAGATATTTTGTTAAAAAAAAAATTGTGCTAGCATTTACAAAATAAATTACATTAGCAATGCACAGAAACCGTCTTTGGAGGTTGATGTAATGCAGATTAGATAATAAATGATTATTTTAATAATTAGTTAATAAGGAAAATGAGTGACTATAAACAAAAACGACATACTAACCGTATTTAACTATTCATCAATATGTTTTATTTCTTGGTAATTTATGAAATTATTATTGTCCAAATGTGATCTAAAAGAATCATTTACTCAAATATTGGTCCTTAATAATGTTAGAATTGTTCTTATTTATATTATCTATTATATGCTGTACAGTTGGTGGAACACGAATATGTTACCAGCAACCAGAGCATCCGTTCTCATTCGGTAGTGATGGTGTTTCAATCATAACTAATTAAAGCACTGAAATCTTCTATTATTTTAGTTTTCAAATAACTTCTTTGCAATAAATAGACGCAAACAATTGAAATATATGCTGTAGCGATAGTTTATCATGCACTCCGCCACTAATTTATTCTAAAATTGAAAAAGTGGATTAGATTAATTAATAATAGAAGTTATAAAAGAAAATACTTCATTTAACATTTGAACTCTAGAAAAGACGTTTAATTTAAACATTATTGAAAAAAAATAGTTATACGCACACAAATTAAAATCTATGTTGTATTTAATTAAATAAAACGTTCATAACAAATGTTGAAATGTTTTAAGTTACCTCCTCATTACACTTCTACGAAAATCATAGTTCTCGTAAACGCAATATTCTTTAAGAGCGTAAAATTTAAAATCAATTAAAATCTACATCATAAACAAAAGGTATAAAAATATTGACCATTAGAGTGAGTTATTAGATCTGTCTGTGCTAATTATCTAATTTTTCTACAAAAGGAAAACAATTTGATTTGTGTGATTACATTAAACAAAATTATTACAAAGGTGATAAAATTATTTTTTAAATGTAGTTAATAAGAAGAAAAAATAAGTTTATTTAAGTGACAATACAATTTGTTATTATTTGTCATTTTTAACAGTTATATTATTATAATTATCTAATCTCATTTTGCTATCCATTATAACTAGCTAGCCTGACGGTTTTTATTTTTGATTTCAGTAAAAAAATTACTATCAAAGTACAAAAATAAGTTTTAACTAACTTCACTCTTTAAAAAAATACACATCTGAAACACTGATCCTGCAGAAAATTATTACATTAACGCAAAACGTTTTAGAATAATCCAAGGCAATATTTGATACCACACAGTCACCGAAATCTAATAAGAAAGTAACTAAAACAATAATTATTTTTTAATGAACTTAGAGGAATCTTCCTAGAAACAAATCCCTTTCTCTTAATTTAAATGTATAGAAAAATATAACATTTATACATAAAATACAAATGTAAAGCAAACCAAAAAATACATATATAAACTAATAAAGAACAATTTTAAAAAGTAACATCTTATTTATTATTTGGGAGATAATAATTACTGAAGCGAGACGTTAAAGATTGATTGGTAGAAGCAGTTTTTACATTTTCAACTGGTCTTCTATTTTGTAAGACTAACTCGTCATGATCTGGAGCCTTAGCAAGGTAAGATTGAATATGTGCTATTTCTTCAGCTAATTGTGGATCCAGTACACTGCAAACAAAATTCATACACGTCAAATTTAATCCAAGAAAGGAAGAAAAAAAAACAACTAAATCTCAAATGCACTAACGTTTTTATTTAATTGTGATGAATATTGTTATCAAATAAAATCAATGAATAGAAAACTAAACGTTGTAAATAGTTTTTGAATTTCTAAATATTCATTAGGTTGTTGCGCATTGATTAACCAACAATAATAACTTATTGATTTATTAACTTTTCTGTACTCCACTATCTCGAATATTATTTATGTATCTGAACATTAAAACGTTTTAATAAATAACTCGTGGTTATTTACTGTTACTGAAGTGTGCTCTTAGCTGAGGGATTAACCTTACCCTTATTTACATATATATTTTTCACAGCGCATTTTTGAATCTGCATGTACGACATAACTTTATCTTTGGTACTATGCATCGTATACTCTGTATATTTCGTAGTAAATTTTCCCTAATTAAGTTCATACGAATTTAAAACATACATTTACTATTTAAACACTACTTACGAGGAATGATTGGAAACGTTTGATCTGAATGAACGCACTGTTCGACGACTAGCAGATTTTCGTGAGTTCATTGAATTGGCTGATGCACAACTTGCAGAAGATCCGAAACCATAATTTTTAGCCCTCGTTCCACAAAAGGAATTGAACTGATTTAAAGAATTCCTAGTTAGTGGACATATCAAACTGTCATTTGGTGTACTAAAAAATAAAGAAATGAATTAATCAATTAATATCAATACGAACTAATACTTGATTACCATTACATTTTTAATTATATTTCCAATATATTTTGGTTAATAAATTTTAACAAAATTCAGTACTAAAAGGTCGTTATTCAGTTAGTTTTACTATAATAGTAAATATCTTACAAATAAAATTCATCTAGAGATTCAAATCCTCTCCTCCTGTACTATAATCACAATTCACCTATTATGTTATTTCAGCAATTGAGTACGTAATAAACACATGGTTAATGAGTACAAGTTAAGACTTTCAGCGAGATCAAGTGCACTTTGTACGAAGAATTATTTAGTATTCAATAATAAGCGATGCTAATTCTATTGACTGGTTTGTGAAAGTAAGAAATTAATCACACTTGAGTAATTTTAGATTCCATTAAAGTTTTATTGCATTCTCTTCCACATTTATAATTATTACACTTATATTTCTTTTTGTTTTATTCCAATTTCTGTTAATAACAAATAATCTATTCTATTTAAATCACTTTGAAGCCAACTTATGAGTCGGTCATTGTGACCATGAGTGCACATACATACAAATAATGTTTATTATTATATTTCCCACTATCAAAATTGAAAATACTGTACTATTGATGCAAAACAAAAAAAAAATTGTCAAGTTATTAAATAATTAATAGAGAAAATAAAAATAACTTACGAAGAAAAAAATCTTTGAGCAGAAGTTTGACCAAGAAGAAAAAATCCCTAAAAAAAAATTTACAAATTACGAACAATATAATGAATTTTAGAAACAAAGTGAAACACTTTCAAAAAACTTATTAAATAAAAATATTTATGGATGTTGTAAGAATAGAAATAGTTACTGTCCCCGGTGGTTTTATCAATTTTGTAAAGTATTAGTGCTTAAATAAGTTTACATCTAGAAACGTAATCAATGTAAAAATAGATAATTATTTAAAATAATATAGAATTAATCCCCCAGAAATTTCTTCACTATTTGTTTCAGACATTTAATAATCTTCAAAGAGCGGATTATTAATTGTTACGTGAACAAATCTAGGCGTGTTGCCCGTCGATTTTTTTTTTTTTTTTTTTAGATTCACGGAGAAGGCACTGGGTGCAAATAACCTTAGACGCAGAAGTGCCTAGAATAAATACAAATTGCAACTCTTAAAAAATTTTTGTTTACACTATTAAATCAAATTATTAACTTTAACATGTTATTTAGGTATTCATTCATTTCAAAATATAAATGTTTTATAAGCTTGCCCCTTTATGAGTAAACCGTGACTACGACTTTAATTGGTTGACTATAAAATTACAATCTATACCTACTTTCTATGTATAACATAAAACGGGCTACAATAAATAAATATTTAGGACGAATTGGAACTTGTTTTTTGTTTCCAGTCATTTTCTGCTAATTTTAAAGTAAGAATGAAATACATTGATTTAAAAAAAAGGAAAAATAATTTGTCTTCAAAGACCAAAAACGTACAGTTTTATACTATGAACTTGTTTGAAAAGAATATTGTCATGAAAAGTCATTAAAGTTTTTTGGCCAACCAATCTTTAAAGAAGATATATGAACAACGGCCCAAAACAAACATCTCAGTTTTAATATTATTATTATACAATGAAAGCTGTCTCAATGAATTAAGTTTCAAAAATCACACGTACTTCGAAAAGTTCAGCCTTGAAAACATAATTTCACTATCCACTTGGAATAAACATTTTACTTCAACATAAACCAATCATACAATTAATTAAGAAATGTTGCTTATTAATTTGAAGAAAAGAAGATGTTATGTATCCACTTTGTCCACAATAGAACTCAATCCCTTGATTACGACACTTTATATTGACATATTTCTTAACCAAAATTTGAATTCATCTTGATTCATTCATTCATTTTAATAAACGTTTTTGATAGATAGAAAGTGAAAGTACAAGCAAACTTTACTGGATACTTCAACGATATTGAACATGGCTATCCCAAGCCACTACTGAACCTTGTACATGCTTTTTGTTCTAGTTTCCTCCCATTCACTTCCACTTATTAATTTAGACAAAATTAGGTTCGAATACAATTTTCTTTGCATAACAATCGCAGGAAGAGTATGTCTTCGTTCTTACACCAGATTTAGTATGCCTATGAAACTTTAAAATTATTTAAATTCAAATGAAAAATACCTTCAACATTAATATTAGTTTTTGTTTTTTTAAATTTATTTGCTATTCACAATCTATAAAAGAATAAAATAAAATCAGTAAATATGACTTCATAGAAGACTTCATGACTGGATCAGCTTGAACCGAGAAGCTGCTCACCGGCTACATCAACAATGGAGTTTCAAACATTACTGGAGGTGGTCGCGAGGCCAACAGCGTTTCAATCGTCATGGACGACAATCTGGAATCACTGTAGAGCCAAGATTTTGAACGAGAGGATTTGTACAGAACGAAAGAATTTTCTGCATTTAGATTTGGATTCGTCAGTTATATATGAGATCTTGAGGTAGGCCTTGGAGGGTAGCGTTAGAGGCATAAAATGGAGAATTCGTAATCTGATGGAGTATTTTTGATTGAAAGGACTGAATTTTTGTGTGAATTTGAAAGCTTGGTCGAACCCTACATTTCAAGTCCTTAAGTCTAGATCGGTTTTAGTACGCTGTTGTATATTAGTCGTTTATGTTCCAGTGGTTGTTAATGTTAATTTAAACCTTAAAATTAATTTTACTTAAAAAATTTAAAAATTGCACGAATAATGCAATTGAATATAATTAAAAAGCAAAGAATTAAAATAAGCATTTTATTTAGTCCAAAATAATTTGAAACATATTCACAAAATTATTTTAATTTAGAAATAAACACATTAAACTATGTTAATTTGAATTCGCTTTATTAGGCTAGAAACAAGTAAATTAAGTGCATTTTAAACACGTCTGCAGGTGAACAAAACTCAACAAAGTCGTTCGATGATATTCAGTTCCTGGTTATGCTTGCTTCATATTTGAGAGAATGATAAACTATTGGAGTCTGTACTACTAATTTCCATGTTCCTAATATTATATAAAGAAATCAGTTCGAGAAACAACAGTGAAATTTCTGTATTATTTCATTCAACATAAGCGATTTACTGCAAGAACTATTTTCTCCTACTTTAGTTTTAAGTTTATGTCACAAACATGCTTCCATCTTGCAATTGCAAAGATCTAATGTAAGACCAACTTTTCTTTAAAATCAAACATTCGTCATCAATACGTTTTAGTCACATTTGGATGAGGATTTTTTAACAGACAGTTAATAATTAAACAGAGAGAGTGATTTTATAATTCAATCGATGTATTGTTTTAAACGTTCTGCGGTAAAGAATTGAGTAACCTAAGGGAAATTGTTACTGTTCAGATAATCAATGTTAAGTGATTTAAAGGCCTAGGAAAAACAATAGAGTCGATCAAATAGCTTAATTGGCATTCTTGGCATTAATAATCTGTTAGGTTTGGTAGTTTGGGCTTGTTTAAATATTTCGGCTTTGTTTTAGTGGACGAATCATGGGTTTTGCATTTGTTTTTTTTCAGAGTGACAGGATAGAATCAAAACGTGAAATATGTGCACCTCAAGAATAGTGGACCCAGAGAAGATAAACCTTCTTTATATTTACTCAAAACTAGATTATATCAGTTCAATTATGTGTCCAATGTTTTAAGACATAAAATAGTGGACTTCCTACTTCATACTAAAAAATTGCACAAAGTCTCTGATTTTAAATTTATCTGAGTGCTGTAACCTAAGAACAACTCCGTCAAAAACTTGACTGCATTTCTTCTTTTTTAAATATACATATAAGAAAAAAAGTTAAATATTTGTTAAATAGAAAAAATATTACATCATTGGAAATTGGTAATTACTTTGCAGTAAATAAATGTATTCCAATTGCAAATAGCAATCGGCAAGAACATAGTTTGTGTAATACTAAAAAAAAATCCTTAAAAACCTGAGAATTTCGAAGGCGCCGTAGCTGGTTCAAATATGCTCTCTGTTTGCCGTTAACAGTGTACTTCTTAAACCTGAACAAAAAAATAAAATCATTCAACTTATTTTAACTAAATATATATACAAATATGCATTGTCCTGCTATAAACTTTGAAAATGGATGAAGGTTTTCAAAGTACTTTTTAAACAAGTTTTCGCCACTAAAGTTTCAAGTTTTATAAAAACTTCACAGACAACTGATACATACTTGCGTTGGTTCTGAGTTTTCTGATGGGGAATAAATGGTCGCCTTCTTCTGTGATGGGCATTCCTATTAGCGTATATAGATCCTGAAATGTTTAAATTTCGCTGGGCTTTCCTTATTTGGTTTCTACCTCTTTGAGTTTGTTTGATGTTTTTATAATTATTATAGTTAGCATTCATTCTGCTCTTTAATGGGATTGTACGATGTGTCCAAATTTTGTTTTCAGAATCAGTTATATTATTTTCTTCTGGTTCATTTTTTATCTTTATTTCAATATCACTTGGTGGTACTTCAACTTCTTCATCCTCATCCTCATCATCATTATTATCGTATAAATGCTCTACATCAATTTGCATAATGTCATTGTCAGATTGTTCACCATTCTGCCTGGTAAGAGCTGCAATGTTCGCCTGTCTGATGCGTTCATTCTTTCTTCGCTCTAGGTCTATAATATCATCTGAAATGTTTTAAAAATAAACACAAATTGAAAATATTATTTAATACTTAATAAATAAATAATAGCTTACTCCTTTGATTTAGTATCCTAGCAGTTAACCCTTTTCGCAAAAAGTCACGAGATATCCCTTTAGAACCAGAACATGTCTCTCTCTCTTAGACTACGCAGTTATTTACTTATGAGTTAGCTCTGATAGTAAACCAATACAATAAGCATGAGCACTAAGAAAGATACAATCAAAGATACTATATACTTAGGATACAGGCTCTCTCATAATTATATCAAAACTGAACGTAGTCTCATCTCATGCTGGAGATCCCAGTCCACATGATTGCTACTTCAGATACACAAACTCAGATGTACTTCTTTACAAATCATAGGGGTTCTTGATAGATTATTCAGAACTAGTGTAGGGTCTTGGACACGTATGTTCCACAAAGATTAAAAACAACCAAGCTTCAAATCAGGAAATTTATAAAATTATATGGTTTATAACTGACTTAACCACAATATTCCTCGATCTTCTAATTGTATATTTCGAAGGCCATCTTCGTATAAACTCAACAGCTGAAACATTCACTCACCTTGAAGTCAATAAATCTGACACCATGCACCTATAGAGGTTATCGGCAAAGTAGGAGTAACCGCATATGACCTAAAGGTACGCCCGAAAATACTTTGCTCAAATTGCTCTCAACCTGCTTTTTGAAACAGTGTAAAGACTGACCTCCTTCTTTGATTGAACTGACTAACATTTGGCTTACAATAGCAGCCTCTAAAAAAAACTGAGCAAAATAAAACTGTTCGTAGCTTCCAAACAGTCACTCAGGTCACAGACAATCCAGAAAAATAGATGCGACCATAGAATGCTGTAAAGTTCTTAACTGGAAAGGAAGGGACTTGATGTTACAATGGCCATTAGCTGTAGCGGTATTTCAAACAATGAATCGGGAATGAACTGGCAGAAGTATTTAAACGAAAAGGTATAAGTACATTCTACGTTCAAGTATCTCAACGTTGCCTTTAATTTCAAATTTTAACGATATCAATATGAAGAACTCCTACATGGATTACGGGGGCAAACAATATGCGATTCTTATCCATAGATACTGTCAACTTACTTGTTAAGACGTATGTAATAAAATATGAGAAGTTGATTTCTAAAAAGAAAAAACGAGAAACAGTGCTTGACTTGCACATTCTATACTAATCAAAGCAGTGGAACAAAAAAAAGAGCTTTTTGTCCTCTTCATTTCAGCAAATTCCCTAATGAAGAAGGATGAACACCACCTTGCACCTGTCAATCTAACTAACAGATCTAAAGTTAACTCCAATAAGCAATGCCCGCCATACTTTGCGTAAAAATTTGGATCACGATTCGTTTCATAGATATTTGAATGTTTAATGTTAAGACAGCTTTAAAATATATGAGCACCAGGTTGAAAGAATATTTGTAACCATGCTAATATTAAATCAAACGATAGAAATTAAAAGTTGACAACTTCAAACTTCATGCTAAGAAAAAATGATTATTTTCAATTTTTTTATTTTTTATTAACATTAATATATTATTTCTTTGTAAGATCTCTGCTGAATTCTAAAAATTCAAATGTTTATATTTTAAATTTTGTTTTCTCTCATAAAAAAAAATTAGTCTGAAAATACTGCTTTATTAACCTTTTAAAAATTAATTGAGGTTCAATCTGTGAAATCGTAATAAGTTCAAATGTATTTTTTGCAGTTGTAACATTGCCTCAAACAAAAAAAAAAAAAGACGTTTCAGTTAGTAAAATTTTTAGTGAGCGACAAATATTCAGCTAATCCTAACTGGCACGATATGGAATATTAATTATCTTTTAAAAGACAATCCCTTGTTTACCTGATATACTTAATGCACTTTTTAGAAAAAACTTTTACTCCTAAAAAGTTTAGTTACTTCAAATCTATATTAAGAGATATTCTCTGTATTGGTGGCCATTCGCCATATTTTTTTTCAAGCATGCCAATATGAGCCTCCAACATTCAAACAACAACATTCAACTTAAGCATCCACATTACATCAACATTAACAACATTCAAATTAAAAAGTTTTGACAGGTAGATTTTGAAGCTGGAAATTTTTCAATAACACTAAACACTATCAAAGTGCCCATACTTTTTTAAATAAAACTCCTGATATATGTTCTAAGTTAATTTTTTTTTGTTAACTACAATCACAAATACCGTTTTTTTTTTAAAAAAAAAAAAAGGAGCAAAATAAATTTTATGGCGTATTATAAAAAAAAAAGATCTCACCTAAAGAGAGATTCATCCTGACATCCGTATTTATACAACTCGCTGACATCGTGAATATTATTTCAAACACCTGAAGAGACAAAAACGAATAGAAAATAAATTACTGCGGATCTCTAGTAGCCGTAGTTGAAGATGCGTACAATCCACATTCGACTATACCGCGGTCTTAATAAGTGACGCAATCAAAAGATCCAATGATAGTGTGATAATGTAACGAAAAAAATTCGTTAAATACATAGATCCTGAAATTAGTTAAAATATAGCACTAATTTGATTATCATTATTTAAACTTCTTTTTATAGATTGAATAATATTTGCATATTGTTTCATTTATACTAAAGAAGGAAATGACAAACAAACGCTTTTTTTGCGCGCGCTGACTTTCTGACTACGAAAAACCAAACTATGACTGACTCACGTATCCAATAAATTTATTGAAAGTTCAAACCAAATCTGGGAACAATCAGAATAAACAATTACCAAATATTTCTAAAGATTATCGCTGATACATCAGAAAGAATTTAAAAATTATGTAACCTAGAAGTTGTATTCATAAAAAATAATTAGGTTCTCTAGATAGATGTTTTGAATAGAAATGTTTTTATTTAGGGAGAGCACTATAAATCTGGATATGTTAGTGCTGATCTTTACTTCCATTTTGGTCAGCCAAGATTCCAAAATTCCAATAACATACATAGGTGAGATTGGAGAAATCATTTGAATTGGATTCCCATGATTGTACATATTATTACTTGGTAGACAACGACATACATATGTACATATTTATGTAATGTACGGTAGAAGTTGCAGAGAAAATTACATAGAATAGGTATGGATTGTATCGACAATTTATAAGATTTTGCAACTTACATACTGCTTCGTATTCTCAAGAATTAGCACAAGTTAAAGAATCTTATGAAAAATGATTCATAATTTTTTTTCCAATATAGAAAGCTTCGAGCGATCACCTAAGCAAAGAAAAAGTTTACAATTCAAGAAACAAATGCTAGACGTAAAGTCAGGCTCAAAAGTAATAAATAAATTAAAATAATATGTTTATATTTCACATTAATAAGTATTAGTACTTTGAAATTTTTTTCATTTATGTAAATCAAATAAAATTTGGAAATAATCATCAAACGAGTTAAAGGAAAAGTTAAGATTTGTATGTAATCATACTTTTATCTACACTTAAAATATTTTACATAATAAAAATCACTGGCGAATTATAGGGGTGTGGTAAGAGAATGGAATAATTCTTAGCTGCCTCAAATATTACATTGACCTCTATTCTAATTTGTGACTAACTTCGAAATATTTTTGTACAAAACTTTTCGTAATAATTTCTTGTTACCCCTAACAATCAGATTTAGCTTACCTACATACCTTAACTAATTTGGCTCTTTATTAAGAGGTATTTGTTATATTCTTTACTAAATAAATTATCAACTGTCTGACTATTAATGGGCATAAAACCATGAGATTAATAATTTTTAGCAGTTCTTTAAAATAATAAGCAAATGACATAGTAACTATATTTTTCGCTCTACTCTGAAGCAGTGCTAATGCTAAGTGCTACATCAAGACGTATATATCGCACATTTAGGATTTATTGGTTAATACTTTAACAATATCAAGTAATCATTATTTTTACTTTTTGGAAATGCAATTTGATTACTTAAAATTCGCGGTTCGTTGAAATGATCACTCCCCACCAAAATATATATAGTAGAAAAAATAGATTTTGCAGGACAGTCAGCTGTTACATTATCTATAGTGAGGGTTACAATTCGATTTGAGAGCTAGCATATCATCTTTGCTTAGAACGTAAAACCATCGGTAAAATTAAGGTATTTTCGATAAATTATAAATAAATTTGAATAGGAATTTTTATTTACATTTGTTTTGCCTTTGTTTTATTTTAAAATACGCCACTGTTTCCTTAGAATAACATTCTTTTCTAACTCGGTAGGTATAAAAATAAATCATGGCAACCATCATAAATAGAAGTTTGACATCTATTGGTAGCTTCAGCCTTCGAAATTCTACCAAAGTAAGTAGTATTGTTTATTTATTAATTTTCTAAGTTATCGTACTATTGATCAATAGTTTAGTAATTTGTAACCTCAGATATTTAGCGCTACTTCAGTTGGAGCAACCTTGAATCCAAATTTCGAACAAAAACGCAACTTAAATGTCCATGAACATATAAGTTATACACTTCTAAGTGGAGCTGGAATACCTGTACCAAAATTTGGTCTTGCCTCAACCAAGAAAGAAGCCGGAGACATTGCAAGGAAGCTTAATATCAAAGATATCGTTCTAAAAGCACAAGTATTAGCTGGTGGTAGAGGAAAAGGAAGTTTCAAGAATGGTCTTAAAGGGGGCGTTCGAATGGTTTTCAGGTACGTACGATTTTGATTTTAGCTTGGATATACTAATGCGAAATAAATTTGCGCAACAGTCCATACCTAAGACGGGGGTTTTAAAATAATATATTTAAATTTAAAGGTTGGATTATTACTTTAGTCAGTCAATCAGAAGCAGCTTTTAAAACAAAAAGTATAGTTAATACAATATTTGGGATTGTACTGTGACAATAATAACTGCCAGTCTCTAATAATTGCAAACAGTTCAGAATAAAGTATGGTGGTAAAAAGAATAGCTTATAGTATAGACAATTCCAGGAAGTATAATTGTTGTGTTAGGAAAATTGGTACCGTTTTAACGTCATACTTATCTAAAATTGAAGATCCTATTTATAAGGCAATTAAGCAACCTAAATTTTGTTACAGCCCCGAGGAAGCTGAGAGTATTTCTGGACAGATGATTGGAGAATATTTGATAACTAAACAAACTGGTGAAAAGGGGCGCATTTGTAATTCCGTAATGGTGACTGAGAGAAAATTCCCAAGAAAAGAATATTATTTTGCAATAATGATGGAAAGAGCATTCAGTGTAAGTGAGCTAGAATATTTAATTATTTTATCTTGACTTTTATTAGTAATTGTTAGTGTTATTAATTACATATGGCTGCAATAATAAAAAGATTCACAAGAAAAAATTTCTTAGTAACAGTAAATAAAAGCTTTTTACTTTAAAATAGGGACCTGTGGTTATTGCATCATCTCAAGGTGGAATAAATATTGAGGAAGTAGCAGTCGAGAACCCGGATGCTATTCTTTATGTTCCGATTGACATTACTAAAGGTAGTTCTATCCAGTTAAAACATTTTTGTCGGAAATAGATTTACAAATTATTTTCGAATGTAGTTTTGTTTTATCAGGCCTGACCAAAGAACAAGCTGGAGACATTGCCACTAAAGTTGGCTTGAGTGATAAAAAAGAACAAGTTTCACAAATGTTGTTAAATTTGTACGATTTATTTTTGAAAAAAGATGCATTACTCATTGAAGTTAACCCTTATGCAGAAGACTCAACTGGAGAGTGTTAGTATATCATTAATATAACGTATGTATTTACGATAAATGCAAATTAGAAGAAGAGTTTTGTGATAAAACTCCGATAATGTTTATTTTTAGATTTCTGTTTGGATGCAAAATTTCGATTTGATGATAATGCTGAATTCAGACAAAAAGAATTGTTTGATTTAAGAGATTGGACACAAGAGGATCCAAAAGAAGTGGAAGCTGCTAAACACAACTTGAACTATATCGCTTTAGATGGTGAATATAAATTTACTATTTTTTGAATAAATCATATTAGAGTCTCGAAAAGAAGATTAAACTAGAAGTTTGATATCCTCTAAGTGGTGCAAAAAAAGTTTTTGTTGACTTCACTCTCTCCTGTTTTAAGGCAGACTTTATTACTCGAGATAACGCTTTAAATTAAGTATATCACTTTAATTATATTTTAATATCTGATCGTGTCAAAGTTTAGGTGTAAATTGTGTGTGTTATTTGTGCGGGTTTATGAATGTATTAGGTTGGGATATCCGCCGGGAGGCCAAGAACCCTGAAGAGTGGATTGTTAATGTTCCTCTACGGAGTTTCTTAAAGAATAAGTTTGTAATATTAATTTTACTAATATTTTATACATATTATTATTTGTCAATTGAAGCAGCCTCAACGTATAAAGGTTTTGGGCGCACGGAGTCTTCTTATTGCACTGTAAACCTTTAATGTTCACTCGCTATAGATAACTGTCTATCACCGGTCAGGAGCTGTAGAGGCTATAGAGAAGAAATTATTAATATCTGAGTTTTTAAATCCACAGTTGTAAAAGAAGTGTATCATAATTTTTATTTTGCTGGATAAGATCTTTTTAATTTCTTTTGAACATTTTAATTAAGCTAGTATGTTATTTCTAAATACAAATTTTGCAATAGGTGATATTGGTTGTCTTGTAAATGGTGCTGGATTAGCTATGGCCACTATGGATATTATCAAACTCCACGGAGGAGAACCAGCTAATTTTCTTGACGTCGGTGGTGGTGCTACTGCTAATCAAGTCAAAGAAGCATTTAAAATTATTACAGCTGATCCCAAGGTAGTGAATTTGAATTGTGAAATTATTTCATGCATCTAGCTGCTAAATTAGATATCATAGATAAAGACAAACGTACTCTACTATATACCATCTCGCATTGACCAACCTAGCCGTTCGCTAGATTTTTTTGCTAAGGAGAGGGCAAAATAAAAATAGCCCATATATATTTTTTAAAAAATATATATTTAAGAAATTATCAATACCATACCTTAAAAGTAAAGCATTTTCTAATTTAAAACTTTTTTTAGGTTTATGCTATAATGGTGAATATATTTGGAGGAATAATGCGTTGTGATGTAATTGCCGAAGGTATTATTGCTGCTGTTAAAGAATTAAATCTTAAAGTTCCAATAATTTGCAGACTTCAGGTAAGTTAAGAATATTAAATAAAAAAAATCAAATTGATGAACTGATAATAACAATGTTATAATCATGCTTAATATTGCGAAGAGCTCCAACCTGACATCCCGAATACTGATCCCCTTGGTAACCCACACCCAAGCAAATATCTACTCTATCATCATCACAATTCCTTGTTATACTGTATTTTGTGTTATCCTAACAGTGTAAAGTACGACTTAGCAGTGGGAATATATTTTTCAGTTGGTAGTTGGCTTCAACCACTTCTTCTATTATGTATTATCTAATTTGTATTACGCCAATTTTTAATATGTTCTCTTTTAATAGAATTTACAGAAACAGACGTAGTTTTGAATTTTTTCAGTAGGTTTAAGAAAATAAAGTACTTCTGGAATGATAGAAATTGATTACTTGCTCAGAGGATTTTTTTTGTTAACTAGAAATATTGCAACAAGGCTAAATTTGCTGTGTACAGTTTATCTAAAATAAAGTGTATTTTAGTGAAGATAGAATTAATTAAATATTGTGTTTTTACAAAATGACTTTTGATCTGGTTTTACTATATGATTATAATAACATTGTTTAAGTTATAGTGAGTTTTACTTACTTAATTTTTTTTTAATCCTGCTTTTTAACGACTAGTCTAGTAGTTAGTTTAAAGTCAGAAGATTAGTATGATTTCCAAATTGAATAAGTTGCTTACTTTCCAATGCTGACGACTTGTCTTCTTGAATTTGTCTCTCTTCTTAGCGATGTAGGGATGATAATCTCATGACAGTAGATAATCTCGTTAGTTAACTAATTTATGTAGAAAGTATTGGAAGATTCTACGTGTACTTTTGTTTTACAGGGTACAAATGTTGATGATGCTAAAGTGTTGATAGCACATTCAGGAATGAAAATATTACCGTGCGATAATCTTGATGAAGCCGCTCGTCTAGCTGTAAAACTTTCCTCAATTATTGGTCTCGCTCGAGCAGCAAAACTTGATGTCAATTTTGAAATGCCTCTTTAATTATTTAAGGTGGATATTGCGTCTTCAAGACAAAACAAACAAAAATATTTTTGTTAGTCGTTTAAGTAGATTGGATA
This sequence comes from Rhodnius prolixus, assembly GCF_049639745.1. Classification (NCBI taxonomy): domain Eukaryota; kingdom Metazoa; phylum Arthropoda; class Insecta; order Hemiptera; family Reduviidae; genus Rhodnius; species Rhodnius prolixus. The sequence continues at coordinate 973,309 of NW_027411583.1, read as the reverse complement.
AAAAATTGAATTTATCAACAGTACTCGATAAGTGAATTATATTAAAAGTGTAAATAAGTTCTAAAAGCATAATCGTTTATTATAATTTTTTTTAAATCTTCCCATAAACAAATAATTAACTAACTGGATTTCAGGGGCAGTTGTTTGCTGCAGCATTTTATTTTATAGAAAATACTGGGATTATGTTGGAGATATTGAACTAATTCAAATTAAAGGAGATTATCTTGTACGTATTGTAAGTAATGGATTACTGTAAGTCACTTATTATTATGCAATATTGCAATTATCCTAAAATGGAAATGGACTGATTTTATTATGCTTGGAATTTTTCTTTGCATGTCTTTTTTCAAAAAGAAAAAAAGACGAAACTTAAGTATTAAATTTAATATAAATATTAATATAAGGTGAAAGTTGTATCAGAAGTAATCTCTTGGTTGTAACTTAAAATATGACATTTTTTTTTTCATTGATTTCTTTTACTCTGGTAAGAAATAAAATTTTACTTTCTCACATTGTATAGTATTACATAATTTTATTTTCACACTGCGACTTTGTTACCAAATATTTATTTTGTATTTTTATTGTACTTTTACTAATGTATTTACGTTAATTATATAAAATTTTATTGTCATTATTATTTTTTATTTATGGCCTTTCTCTTAAATTTATTACGTATTGATCACATTATGGAATTTATTTGCATCAGTCACGTTAACAGTAGGAAACCTATGCTTCCAAATAAAGCACCTAAAATTGTTCAGGAATTTATTAAATTCTAAAAGTTATCTCAGAAACCAAGAATCAGAAGCAAACTAATATTAAAATAATTACCAAAGTAATAGTGACTAAATTAGTAAAATATTAAAAAATAAGGAACTAAGCCTGCAAATATAAGGAGATGCGGAAGATATAGTGATTTCTTAGTCCATAATCCTTCTTCCTATCTGAGATGAAATAACCAACTGGATAATACAATTAGGTGGTTGGGTTGCAGAAATTTGCTCGTAAGTGAATATTTTAAAGGAAAATTGTTCAAATAACTAGAAGGCAATAACTAAAAGCAAGTTAGATCGCAGGTTCGAAATGAAGTGTATGATATTGCGACTTTGTAAGAAACGTATCAAAAGCAGGAATGAAACAATGTTGATATTTCCCATTTTTTTTAATGAAGCTTCTAAATCTTAGTTTTTTCTGGATATAATTATGCCAATATTATTTTCTTAATCTCCAAAACACTAGTGTGCTAGCTCTTACCCCAGTATCATCCTTTCAAACGTCCCACTTGTTATTTAATGCAAAATAATGCAGACTACTTCGAACCAAAGGAGCATCAACCTAATGCTCGCTGGCACACTTCCCTGCTCCACCATTTTCCTTAGTTCGTGTTGCTCAACCATGAGTTTTTGCTCTGCTATGAGTGAAACAAATTTTGTGATTGAGAATTTAACGTTGAATGATGTCCACTCTTATCTTGTGAAGATCACTAAACTTCAAATAAATTCGTCTATTATGCATTACTTCCTGAAATGTAGAAAGATGAAGAAAAAACTTCTATTGACATTTCTAACGAAATTTACCATGGGAATTCATGAACAGCCATAACTAATACAAGCAGTCAACTAACCATTTGAAATAAATACATTTTAAGAACTTAAGACTGTTTAGCACAGCATTTTTGTAAAAAAGTGTGAATGTAACCATTATTCTACTCTGAAGAGTCCATCCTTTGCATAAAGGTCCAATTAGCTTTCGTGAACGAGGAATAATTTATCTTTTATGTAATTAAAACTATTATTGGACTGTTAGCTCCCCAATTCCTACGAAATGAAAATCATAAAAAATTTTAGGTGAATATTACAGAAATTACCTTATTATTTACTGAAACTAATGATTTTGAACAATGAGTTGTTCTGTTAAAATTTACTGAGGACGGCTCAAGTTTTTATACGGTGCTAAGTGCAACCAGTATAGCTATCCTTTCCTTTTAGGTGAGACATTTGATTCTTTAAGTTATTTTCAAAATTTAAGGATGATTTGTAGCTGACAAAGAAAAAGGATACAATAATTATTTTCTCATAATAAGAAGTGAATAAAAAGTAACGAATATTTCACGCAAACATGACTTACAGAATCAGTGCTGATACTTACTCTTACGTCTGCACTAATTTATAATATGAAGAATTCTCCACAGCAAAAGAATTTGATACATAAAAGGCAGTTGAAACTGAAGAGACAATTGCAAAATTATTTTTTTTGTTTAGAATTTTTTTTATAATTACTTCCCACCTGAACAAATGTTCAAAACCTACTAAGACAATTGAAATAAAACACCTTTGAGCTAACTTTAATAGGTACTGTAGATAACCTTTTTCTACAAACTCTTCATTTATGTTACCTACAGACGAATAGTAATAGAAGTAAAGAAATCTAAACATATTTGCTGTACACCTACTTTTCACCAGATTAAAATGTTTACTACTTATATTTCTAATAAAACTTTTTAAATAAACTACTTAATTATGAGAACATTTTATTTTGTAAATACTTTTTAAAAACATAATCATTTTAGTAAAGCGTTAGAGTTTATAATTTTTATCACCAAAACAATTTTTATGTATGTGGTAACAATTATAGAAAAAAGAGAAAAGAAAAGCAGGCTAAAACATGATAAAAAAAAAAACTCTAAAAAGGTTAAAAAAAACTTCTAGGGACGTTATTATCTACAGTAAATTTTTTATAATTCCGGGAAAAAGTCTTTATACTGCTATTCTAAAAGAAAGTTTAAATATATCTTTAAAAATAATCACAGAATATACAACCTTATAAACTTATATTTACAAATGAAAGAAATAACTTTTAAGAACAAGAAAAAAGATGAAGATGAGAATTATTTGATTTCTTGAGTTATAAATTGGTCTTTGATTTTTTTTTTTTTTTCACGGCAATAATTCATTGCAGAAACTATATTTCATGGAATCTGTAATTCTAGAGTCACCTTTTTTATAATAATCATTAAAATCAATCCGATCGCTGAGTACAACCAATTCATTGCTGCTTTCTGAAGATAGTGCCAGTAAAAACTTTTTCAACACCCCCTATAACAAAAATTTTATTAATAAATAACAGGTGGTAGCCGTTCTTGACCAGTACATGATAAGATATTGTTTCTGAGGAACCTTGAGTTTTAGACAGTTTAAAAATAAGAAAAATCTTTCTCTGGTAAAAAGTTATAAATAAATCTCTTTCATAAAAACAGCACATCTCACACATTCTCATCAATTTTGAAATCTGCCGAAGCCTGTAACACTTTGATGTTGTTAGAAAATAAACTCTTCATATCGGAAAGAATCTCCAGGTACCTACGGTTTTGAATAGAATTTGTATTGTTTTCTATTCCCTCGGGATATGGTTGTATTTTCTTCTACTTTACACCTCACGGGTGACATTCCTTGATATTGTATGGCGCTGCTAAATCCTCAAACCGCATGATTTGAGCTACCCGAAACTATATGCTTACTTATCGCACAACACACTCATAACTGGAATGAATCTTCGCTCAATTTAACTATCGGAAAATTCTTGTACTTATAACATTAAGGTTATGCTCAACTTTTAAATCGATCAGTATCATCTGCGTAAAATAAATGTTGTAATAAATTATTATAAAATTGTTATTTACCTGATAATTTCTATTTATGATATCATACTGTGCTCTAACTGAATCGAGAAATGATTTAAACTCTCTCTTTTTCAAGTAATTTTGAGCTTCTTCATTATGGCTGGTTCCATGAAGTTCTATTTTCTTTTTCCTTTCTGAATAATATTCACATTCATTTACTACACGATTAAAAAACATTTCTTCCAAGGACTCTAATTCATAAACCAAATCCCAAATTAATCGAAACTGATTTATGAATACCTGTAAAACAACAAATGTTTAAAATATACTTAAAAAAAAAAAATTGTAATGATATTCCATTATAAGTGTCAAGCTACGTTTCGATTGGCTGGAAAAAAAGCCTCATAAAGTTAAAATAATGTTTCAATTATTACAAAAGGAGAAATTATTGACATATTTAAAAAACTTACCCTTGATTCATCACGATGAAAAGTTTTAGTCTGAATTAATTTTATAAAACTGTCGTGAGCTTTAATTACTTCATCAAAAGATCTAGCTTTTTTGTACTCTTGTAAAAATTTTTCCCACAAACATTCAACTACTTCAAATAATATGTAGTAATGAAATTGACGAGCAAAATGCAAAAATTCTAAATTTAATTTATCCGCACACATAATTACTCCATTTATATCTGAAAACAAAGATAAAAATGAAAAAAGTTGTTTAACGAAACGTAATTTTGCTTCATAAATTATTTTGTTAGGCCATTATATGTTTAATAAGAATATCCATACTATAGCAATTAGATAAAATAAGACACTGACGTTTGGGAACGCATTCCATAATGATTCATTTGAAATTTATTAATGTTTCACTTATACCTCAATAAAACTAAACTCATATGGCAGAATGGCATCAGTTTCATGCCAATTACGCTTTAAATACAATAAATATAGACCAAACAAGGAACAGTAAACAAATTTCACAATAATCAACTCATTCAGACTTTAAAACGTCTAACATAGATAAACTTTTGAAAAATCAAAACTAGACAACCACAAATCTACAATAAGCAATGGAGGATGATAATACTGACAAAAGCTCAACATTACGAAAAACTAAATTATATCAGACACCTCTTTAAAAGTTTTTACTTTAAATATTCACAATCGAACCAATAAAAAACAAAAAAATGGTAGTTTTTTTTTTTAAACTTGTTCATTCGATGTTGCGGAATGTAAGTCAGCAATGCAAAATAACCGGACCCATAAGTATAAAAACATTTATGTTATATCATCACCTCCAGAAGCCACAAGTAATTTGACAGTAACTCGGTTAATAACGTCCGGATCTTCAAAGGCAGCGTTAATTCCACGAATAACAGTTCCCAGTAAACTCATTAATTTATAAGCGCAACTAACATTAAATTACTGTAATGACTGATATTAAAACAAGGCTATTCATCGATAATATTGCCTATGACACATATCGCATGTTGGTAATACCGCATTTTTGTAGGCCAATTTAGAAATCATGAAACAAACACAAAAAAATACGAATACAAAATAAAATATACCTCTTCAAAACTGAAGTAATTAGGCGCTATCACCCTACTACAGATATTCTTTAAAGGTCTAGTTTAAGTCGATCTTGCAGTCACCTAATAACTATACAAAGTACCTGGAAATTTCCTCGCTAACAAGTTTAGATAATTTTTTGTAGCCCATCGTTCTTTCCTCAAACGCAAAAGAATAGATTCCATTCGCTTTGTTCTCCAGAGAAAATTAAATACTTGGCTATACGCTCCTTCACTTATCCTAAGAGCCTGAAAGCCCCATGAATAAATAAATATTAACTTTTACAGTTTCAGCAAATATAAAAAAAATATAAAAATTATATACTTACAGCATCTAGGGTGTCATGCATTAAGTATTGAAGCCCGAAAACATCCGAACCCCAATCACCTCCAGAAGCCACAAGTAATTTGACAGTAACTCGGTTAATAACGTCAGGATCTTCAAAAGCAGCGTTACTTCCACGAATAGCAGTTCCCAGTAAACTCATTAATTCGTAATATTGTAATTTGGAAGCTGGTTTTCGCATCTGGGGTCTAGGTTTCATTTTAAGAATATTTCATTAGAAATTTATAAAAAAATTAATCAGCTATTATTTTGGTAAAATATTTTCCTATTTTGGTACCAAATGCAATATACTAAAATTATGACCAAAATGATAAACTAAATTTTAATATTTAATAATGAATAACAATTTTAATAAGGAAAATTTAATAATTTTTAATAATGAACTGAATAAGCATACTAATTATAGTGAAAGAACAAAATAAATGGAACCTAAATTTGAACCTAGATTTGTGGACGAAAGTAAGGATTATACATTCTTCAGAATGATTTGGGAATTTCAAGGTGAAAGGATAAGTTTAAGCAAATATTTAAGTTTAAACTCACGCTGCTACCTTTTGTAGTATTTCTAAACTTCCATTTCACTTTAGAGCGAAGACTTTATTTACAAGAATCAATTTTCTATGAATAATATTTAAATTGGAAGAGACAATTTAAAAATGCAATGAGTTAAGTAATTTTATTTTTAACCATATTGTCATTGTTACTAATAGTGCATCTAGCGCTGGTGTAACTTAACAAATAATTAAAAAAAAAAAAAAATAACCATGTATTATGCTTCTTAAGACAGCAGTTTAATTATGGTATTTGGCAACTTTCTATTTTTAAAAAAATTGAAAAAAAGATAACATCGTATATTATCTTTAACTACATTATAACCAAGATTTAAACCCGCAAAATCCAGCTGAGACGAAATTGTTGTTAATTATACAAGAAACAACCTTTCAAGACTTATAATCAACACAAAATTTATAATAAAGAAAACAAGGAACCAATAAACGTATTTGTAGTTAAATGTTCTTAAACTTATTTGGTTTTAGAAGCCATATGTATCGGCATTAATCTTTACCATAAACTTTTTCTAATTTAAAGATAATCTTACTCAACGAGATCCATGAAGTAGTTAACAAAATCTCCTTGACCTAATAACATATAACGGCGAAGCCCTTGAAAATGCTCAAATAATTTAAATTTATCAACTAATGTATCTAAAACAAGTTTAGATGTTTCATCTGTAACAGCAGCCACAAGATCTGTTAATTCACTTCGAGGATTTCTTAAATCTGATATGTTCGCATCTGAAACATGTAAGATAAAAATAGAAAAATAAAGGCAGTTTAAATCCTTTCATTGATTCAAATGATGTATTATTTATCATTAAAATAAATACACTTATTTAATGGATTAAAAATTAATACACTTTTTAAAAAAAAAAAAAAAAAAAAAAATTATAACTGAGCTCGATGCAATAACCACAGTAAAATCTTAGACGAACCATCAGCTGTATGTGTATCAGCATCTTTTAAACAGGCGGCTTAAGTTAATTCTGAAGTTGTATATTGTTTTATTATTTCTTATTTATAAATCAGTTTTTTATAATATCCAGTACCCATCTTTAACTTAAGGTTAAAAAAAAAGAAAAGGTTACATGTGAAAAGGCAACGATTATGGTGACACTGAATGATATCACATATCACGGTTACATATGTATATGTAAAGCAATAAGGCTAAATGTTCAACTGTTCAAGGGCAACTGTCCCTAGAATTTTCCATTCATATGTAGAGACAACTGAGTTTCAAGAAGACCTGGTTCTAGCAGACACGTCTAACTTCCTAAAGAAACGAACGGTACATGCTAGTAATGTAACGTGAATTCCTGGCCTACTTTTTGCTCATGGATACCCCTAACTGTTAAAGAAATATGTCAGTTAAAGATATTTTTTAATGAAGAATTAAAAAAAATATTGCTTTCCCTCAAATTTATGTTTATTTTTATGACAATTCCAACGTAACCCTCCATTTTCAGCGAGGAGCTTTTAGTAAGTTCACGTGAAAAGCAAAACCTCTTAATGTCAAGTGATTTATATTATTATAACCTTTTTTTATGTATGGTCCGTGTTCACAAATTTTATCCTGACATTTGTATACTTAAACAACCTGCCTGAGTTTTAGTCTTGATTGTATTCAAATGTTCTCACACAGTTTTCGAGATCAACTAACTCTAGGTAAAGGAAACACAATAGGAAACTTAAGATTTTCAATACTAGAAAAATCATATTGGTATTATGAGCTAGAGATTGCGTAGAGGAACAATAAACTAACAGTTGCTCACATCATCTGCTTCTCCATAGCACCTAGAGGTGAATTGTTTTTGATTATGAGTTGAATAAAATCTGGGCGCTAAGATCCCTAAGAAATGGCTAGTCCTTTTCGCTCTAAGGGGCTTTAATCATCTAATCTTCCTTAAGAACCAATTTAGGGATAGTGCCAATTTGTATCAATTATTTAACGTATTTATTGACATCTTAAATAGCAACCAATAAACAAATTTTGTTATCGTTTACGTACCTTTCATTCTTTTCAATTTCTCTCTCATCCCCACCACTGGTATCCTTTCCTCACATATTACCGTTAAAAATTTAATTGCTTTTCCAGATCTTAATATCATTGAAGCTTGGTTTTCAGAAATAATATTCGGCATAAGCGCTGAACTGTAAGAAAACGTTTTGCTGATTACGGTCTAAACTTTCTCAATTACCTCTAATTCAAAATTTGTCTTTAAAACAGGATTTACAGAATATTTATTAATATATTTCTGACAAAGGTAATAAGAAGTGTGGCCTTTTTACATTAGACAACAATAACAAAGTTTAGGTTCAACCTAAGCTTAGACTTCAAATTGACATAAACAGATATTTATTACAGATTGCATCACCGCCTAGCTCTATCTAAATGAATAAATAATGTCAAATATAACACTGCGCAAAATATTCAAATATCTCACCGTAAAATAAACTTATTTCTCCAGATATCACGATCATGGCATTCTGTATTTATGGCGATAAAAAATTCGTCATGTGGATCACAAAGTTCTCCTTCAACCATCCATGTGCACATCATATTCATCAAAGGTCTCTCGGCCTAAAATAAAATTAATAAAAGTATCAAAATGCACCTAATGCTAGGTAAAAATTATAACACTACTCCAAGAACTTACATGAGTCACTATATCATCCAATATTGTTGAATACCGAGGATCGCCATGAAATCTCATTGGATATAAAGCTGTAAGAGCGGCACCGCCTTTTGTATTTTGTATTGCATTAATTACATCACAAATAGTCTTCAACGTTCCAAATGTTTGGCTAACATTAAAAAATAATCTAGCCAGTGTAATTCGATGTTTTTTATTACCTTCCCTGCTGCTTTCAGCTTGGCAATCACTTGGTTCAACGAACTGTTAATAAAAAAAGAAAAAAATTATCGAGAAAAATGCAAGAGAATTGGATCAGCACGCAAAACATGTAATACAAAAAAGAGATGAGAACTATTCACCGGTTCAATACGCTCAAAATGTATTCAATTGCCAAGGAGCTTTTGTAATCAAGTGCTTAAGGAATATTGGATATACGTCAAACGGTACTCCAAAATAGTTAAAATTCTCTTGTAAATTTAGTAAGAGAGCCACTAGACAACAATATTTAGTAGCCGTTAGTTTTCCTATTTTTTCAAAGGAAAATACAACAGTTTTATCTTATTTGACCTTCAAGCAATTCTCTTGACAATAATTATCCAGAATTTTCAGATTAATCAGGGCATTCACCCTGAATAAGCTGCAAAGCAACAGTTATACACAAAAATTAATAAATCAACATGTCATACCTCAGATTGTATGCACGCAATCACTTTGTAATATTCTTTCAATAATTTTCGTATAGCTGACTCAATTGCTCTTAAAACAGCACCATTTTTTAACAACATCTTGCTTTTGTTGACGATATTGTTATGCAAATATCCAATTTCCATTAGTTTTAAAACAAGATCAGGATAAGGAACCTTTACCTAATAAAAATAAACAAAAATGGGAAATCGTCAATTTTCTTAGATATACGGACTTTCTCAGGCTGCATTTCTCAACTAACGAATATTTAAAAAAAAGTTCAAGAATTTACTTCCTTTAATATTTATTTATGATAGCAAAATATGGAACTGAGACGGCACTTTGATGTAAGTAACTTATCTTTCCCAAAACTCTAAAAATACATTTTCTTAGGAAATTGAATTAAAATAAAAAAAACATGATTTGAAGAGTTTGATCGGAAATCATACGGTAATTAACAAATATAAGGAATAGTGGCTTCATGTTATTTTTCTATTTATACATAAACGGCAATAAGAGGAAGTCTTAGACAACAGATTTCATGAGATCTCCCAACACTTCAAAAGTTGATGGTATCGCAAAAACATACAACAGAAAAAAAGTAAATGCACTAATTTTCTAAGACTTAGAGTATGAAAAAATAAATAAATAAATACCTGCGGATCTATAGTGAAGCCACCAGTATGATCTAACTTTATCACCGATCCAGGCAAACCTTGGAAACAATAAGACAATTCTTTGACAATCTCTGCTTCAGAAACTAGGTTTGTATCATCTAGAAAAAATAATTTATATAAATATCAATATTTTATCTTTAAAGTAAACGAACTATACAAAATTATTGTTGATATTATCATTATTATTTAAAATTTTACCAGAGAAAAAATTATAAGGTGCAAAATTAAATAATTGTTTTGATTTTTATTAAAGTATTAAAGAAAATTATTTTTAAGATTTAAGTTAAAAATGTCCATTTCAGTTTAATCACAATCCTTGTAATTTATAAATTAGTACCCTACTTATTTAAAAATCTCTTTATTTTTTTTCTGAAAATTGTGGATATTCATTTCGAAGAGAAATCCAAATATTTGTAATAGATGAAGTATAAATAGGAATATGTAAAATTTAATCACTACTGGTTTATACCACCGCGCCTAAGAGTTGTTTTTAGTCATGTGTTCCCCAGCTCTCATTTTATCTTTTATCTTTCAGTGCGAAAGAATTTTTTCATAGAAGTTCAACATTGGGAAGAAGAAAATGAAAATAAGAATTAAATAAGAGTTATAAGGAAAAATAAAACCACTAAACAAAAATTTCCACATAAAAAATAACATATATCCTTAATCTAAATTTCTACTAACATGTTGTTATTCGTTTTTGTACTGAATTTGACGCAATTTGTGAAAATGAATCGGCAGAATAACATCGTGGAACACTTTCATTCGTTCTTTTATCTTTTGTTGATGACTTTGATTTTTCTCTTGATGTAACTAACATGAAACAAAACATATTATATATCAAACAAAACATGAATATTAAGTATTAAAGGCACATTATTATTGTATACTGATGCACCTAGTTATACATACGACTTTATTATTTGTATTTTGACGCATGTCCTTTGGAAATTTAAATTGTAATTCAGAAAGAGAAAAAGTATCGAACAAAAAAATAAAAATTGATTAAAACTACTTCAATTACATTCTTAATTATTAGATTTGTAAATACACTTTTTCTTCTACTATTTCTAAACCAAATTAACTCAAAATGGCAAATTGTTCGGACAAGAGCTAAGAATCTGATGTCAATACTCTTTACGAAAACTGTTTTGCTCTAAATTTATTGTACATAAGATCTAATGTACTTTAAAAAAATTTCTCAAAGAAAGTATTTTCGAGTCTTCTGGGTGCTACTGGACGATCGTAAAAAGTTGCAACTTGATAATTCTAGATACTTACTTTTACTTCTGCTAGTTTTTGGACTGTAAAAATTAATTAAGTAATATTTGACTGGACTTCTTTTTTTCATCTTTCGCAATTTTATAGAAATTATTGTCTAATTTTTTTGTTGTTGGTACTCAAAAAAGTAACCATCTTAAAAATGGAAAAAAAATTATATTAATAGCACTTACTTTTCTGAATAAAGTCATGATCAATTGAATTACTGAATCGTGAGGAAGAATTAACGCTTTGAAATGACAAACTACTTTCAGAAGATGGAGAAATTACACGAGATGCAACAAGTGGCTTTCTTTCAGTGGAAACCTACATAAGCACAATTTATAATTAGTACTACAAACAGTATTGGTGGAACAAAAGATTTACAAAAATCACATAAAACTAAAGCATTTAATTTTTTTCTCCAATTTGTAGTACGCATTGCACTACCTGCTTTTGCGCAGTGTTTTTTTGGTTACAGACAATACAATAACCTTCAGTGAACTTTAGAATGAGAGGAAGAGAATAGTCTAAGGACTCATACCCAGGAGTTCAGATGTTCTTCCAGGGAGTTAGTTGCCATCAGCAAATTTCCTCCCAAACTTTCGAAATTTACATCAATTTTAAAATGATAATGAAAAATAGATAGTTGGAGCTGATCCACATTTTAGAAATATAGTTACTTCCACAGTTCAAACTAATTACACAGAAATCTAAGATTTATTGTAACTATAGTCAAATATATTTATGTGATTCGATAACTTTCTTCTAATTTCTGTGCAATTTTATTTCATTATTTAAAGTTAATTTACCTTGCTCAAAGATGTAAAAGAATGATTTTTATGCCGAAGAGTCGTCAACGAATGGTTAAGAATAAAAGGTTCTCTTTCTTTACTTTTGTGCTCCAGTTCACTTAACTTCAACAAAAATATTAAAACGGCATTCTTGTTTTTTTGAAGAGGATCAAACTGCAAAGAAAGCACATCATAAAAAGCAATGAAACGCCTAGCTGCATGATGGTAAGGTTTTTGAAGCGCTGGCCAGCTTACATCCTCACAATGCTTTGGAACAAACATTAATTTAGCCAAAACAGATGTGCAATGATATCTTGTGAATAACTTTGAATTATCACTACTGGGCCTTTGAGCTATTATGCATTAATCATTACACAAGGAATTTGAAGGCAATAAGCTTCAGTAAGTAACAGTAACAAATTATCCCGTTTTCATTTTCTCGTAATTATGATTTTTTATTATCACGTCAAAAGTTTGCTTGAAGCGTGATGCGTATCAGGAACGAAAACATAAGTCGGGATTGTAAGCTCAAAATTAAATCTTGGACACAGTGAGTTCCCTTTTTTGATTAACTAGAGGGTTTTTCTGCCGGAACTATCTATACGATTAATTGAACAGAATTTAGTTACAGTATTCGAACGACTTCCACAAGCCAGCTCGAAATGAACGAGGCTATCGTAGATCCACTTCACAACGTTACATTTTTTCAGAAGGAAGAAAGAATATTGCCAATTTCAGTAATTATTTTTTATTTTTGTCAACCTTTCAACCTAGGAACTAGGCCATCTTTAGAGCTGTGGAGCATATATTTTACAGTAAGTAACAAAGTTAGTATGTAATTAAAATGATATAAAAATTAGTTCACAAAAATTAATTACTTTATGCTATTGACAATTATAAAATTATTTTTACATTGCTTTATGTAAGGCTAGCAAGCCTCCTGTCCTATCTGCTTATGTACTGAGCGTAGTCGGTTTTAAATGTTCAGGTTAGTGAATAGCTCAGTGTTGCCAAAACCGATGAACAATACTCTACAATTACATTTCTCTCAAATCTTTAATTTCCTGGGAGGATATAGTTGATTGGCCTTATCTTTATTCAAATTACTTTAGTTTATTTAAATTTCAGAAATAAATAAGCTTTTTAACGGCAATAACTTTGCTTTGATAAGGCGAAAATCATTCGAATTTTCGTCTTCACCCGGGAGAACGATTGCTGGGAAATGGGAAAAAGTTGAAAAAGAATGCATTGACAGCTTTTGCCGAACACATCGAACTAGTTGCCTACTAGTTGTGGTGGCAGTTTCGGATTGAGTGGCCACTCGCCAAATTCTATTCAATTTTTTTGACACCGAGTATGAATTCGCTTCTACAGCTTAAAGCTTGAAGAACAAAATAAAATATATCTAGCTCACCATATACGAAGAAATATTCACTACATTGATAAAAGAAATGTATTGCTACCTCATGGATAGTCATAATCTTATATTCGAAACCGATTAGAATGTAAGCAATTCTTGGTATTCTTAACGTGTTAATAGCACGTTTCACCCTTAGAAGAAACATAAAACTAGAAGTGTTTAGAGCAAACGCCATTCATGAATAGTGTGGAAAGTAGGTACTACAGAAAAATCTAAACAATGGCTAAAGTTAAACCAGCAATAGTTCTGGAAACGATTTTTGTTCTCAAAATCTAAGTTTTGATATTAGTTTAAACAAAACAAAAAGTACTGATCTCACAAACAATAGAAATTTGGATTCAACTGAAATAAAGAGAAGGAAAACTGTTTGCTCTTGTTATAAAAAAAAAAAAAAATGAAAATAACAAGCCCAACTCGGTGGAGGACTGCTTTTTCTAATTAATTAGATAGATATTGCGATATTTATTAATAGATTAAATTTATCCACCAAAGCATCTGTGTTTTCGCTAATTTTAGGTGGTTTCGGATTTTCATTCAACAGTACAGGCTGATGGACAACAGTTTGAGTGCCAGAAGCTTTATAAGCGGAAGTCAATTCACATCATCAAACTCTATTTCACGCTGAAATAGAGACAGAATATTAGGAAAAACATCCTTCTATGACGGACAAAATTAAATATTATTTCTAGATAAATCAATAGTCATAGATTTCCAAAGCATCAAAAAGAATGCAAACAGTATTTCTACCGACAGATTACGATATTGGTGGGCTTAATGGCATTTTGAGAAAAATAAGATACATTGGTACAAACTGTAGGAACCAATTTCCCAGAACTAAATTAAAGTAGAATTAAATCACTATGTTTTTACAATAGTTCAACATATGAAGCATATGAAATAGAATATGGCAGAAAAGAGGTCCCTGTATTCTAATGCTACTGCTCGATAATTTGTTAAGAAAAATATCAGACAATCCAAACTATCTAAAACATAATAAATACAATTCTCATTGCTGGTCAAGTGCTTGACCAACCGGTATAACAGATTTAAAAGTCGTTCAGATACCTCATTTCGTCTCAATGCTCTAAGTAATTGATGCAATTTTGGAACATCATTTTGTTTATTTAAAACTGCCAATTGGAATTCAATTTTCCTTGATAGTGAACAGTCATCAAATTCTGGAGTAGCATCCTTCTGGTTTTGTCTCGTTAATTGAGAAAGGTGCACAACAGATCTGGCAATGGACTTTTTTATAAGTTCTGCGAATTAAAAAAAATTAAAGATTTAAAATGTTAACTGTAGTACCATTAGCAAAAATAAATGAAAATCAGGAGAAAATAATAATGATTATATGTAGTGATTTACTTTTCTCAAGTGTATTCTTGAGGAAGTTGTCACATCGATTATACAATCTTTTGTTTTACTTTTTCATTCCTCTTTAGCAAATGTTTATAAAGGGCGTTAAGCATATTTGCCAAGTATCATCCAATTACCTACCTTACTTTTGTTCAAGTACTTCTGTCCCTTTTGCACATTTAAAGTAAACATATATTTTTGACAGCAACCAGACTAAATTAAACTGATAAAGACCGTATAAAGAAGAAAGTTAAAAGCAAGGGGCCGAAAAAAACAAGCGAAACTCAAAAAAGAAAAGTAAAAAGGAAACTAGCAAAATATAATGGAAAGGTTGAATCCTTTTTCTTATTGGAAGTTTTTATAGTTGGTAGCTTTGTTAAGACAGTAAAGAACAAAAAAGATGAACCAACCAGTATTCTACCTGTGTGTAATTATATATTTTAAGAAAATTAATGTTCTCGTTTATTGCTCTTCTTGCAGAAAACATTTGATTAAAGTTTTGTAGAAAAGCCAATGTTTCTGTTATTTTTATGGAATGTTATTAACTTATACTTTTACTTACAAATAAAATTTACGTAGTATTTAATACCTACTAGCATATTTTTAAATTGTTAATGCGATTAATTTGCAACATTAGATCCAGTGATGTTAAAAATAAAGAATTCAGTATTTTATCTTTCTTAAATATCGTATAATTTTAAATGAACTAGAGACATAAATCTAGTGCTAACACGTATTTTATCTTATTTCGAATAATAAGGTTCTTAATGCACTTCTTTTTAAACAAATAAAACGCAATGTATCTTCATCGGAATTCCTCAGTAAGAAATGTGGCTAAAAAAACACGCATTTCTTCAGATAATTTAATTAGAGCTTTAAAATGTAAATAAAAACTTTTAAAATTAGTTTCATAGATCTACTCTTTCCTTCGTTATTTATTTAGGAACTACGGTCCATTAAGTATTTAGATTAAAATCTTTTAAAAGAATGAGTTGCCGTCAATTCTGGTTTACTTATTTAAACACACCTTAATACGTATCGAGCCATATGAACAACATTCAAATCAAGTTTCAAGTACTAATCTTAAGCCTTTTTTAATAAAAAAAAAAAATAATAATAATAATAATTTACCTGGTGGTAAAGATCCACATTCGTGCGTACATAATTGTTTCAGATTGTCGAATATGTTTATTAATTCCCTATCACCCATGGTAATTCACGAAAATCACCAGTGCAACTCACCGCACTTCTAGCATTGATAAGTATCAGATATAGGAGCGCAGAAGAAAGCACCTCCCACAAACACTGTAAGGAACAAGCGCAATACGAAAAACGAATTATGAGATAGCGAAGGTAATAAATACCGCCAACTGAAGTGAATTGAAATTCAACTATCGATTCATCGATTTAGTGATCGTGGAATTATAACAAGTTATTTTCTGTTAGCGATTCACTGGTAACTCAATTTTATTAACAGTAAATACTTCTACAATGAAATATTCTTTTTGTTTTCTTATCTGATTATTTGAAAGTTTATAGTTATAGTTAATCATCTGATCCCAACGTTACAATGATAGCAGAAGCAGCAGCTGATATTACCTTCTATCAGCAACTCTAAGAATCTTTTCATTTTTTTTTTGTTTGGAATCGAGTAGAGTAGAAATTATTAAATTTAGTTTACCCATTTAAATTTAGTGCAAAGAAACTCTAAGGTAAGCGAGTTTATCTAGTTGAACTCAAAAAATAAACATTATGAGAATTTTTGTGAAGTGATTAGTCTTAAAGTTATTAATGTTTCAACCGTCTATTTCAGTAAACATATCATGTTTATTGGTCTAAAACTGTTGATGATATTCAGTGTTACGCTAAAAATTTAAGGAGGTTCTGTGTAAAGGCTTGCCTTAAAGTTATTTTTAAATATTAATTTATAGGGATAAGCATGTGATTTAAGTAAAATCATAACACATCCGTTCATCTAATTTTGTTTTTAGAATTATGTCTAAAGGAACAGCTTCACCAAATTTTTCGGGAGAGACTGATCATTTCTACGATCCAAATTTCACTGCAGAAATAAGCCAAAAAATGAGGGTTCCAAAGAGAATAAATGTTGATGGAGTAAGCGACCTCCCAATAATGAGACCAGAATATTCTAGCTGGGATCCTCCTGAACAACTGGACATGCGGGTTCCAGAAAAAATTGTGCTGACAGGTTAGTTATTAATAGGTGCTATTTTCAGCTATGTAGAATAATTAACTGAAATATACAATACCTTCACTGTTCTTTAGAGGAGCAATTATTAGAAAATAATATTATCCAAGGTGAGTTGTTCTTTTTCCTATTATATCGTAACTCGTGTACGTGTATGCTTGAGTTTAGTTAGAAACGAACATTACTTTACATAATGTAATGAAAGCTTTTCTTTATCTCATTATTTAAGATCAAGATGGACACTATGGAACTCGGACTCTTCCAAGGGAAATTACTTTAGATAATGCAATAATGCCACCCGATCCTGGTATAATAAAAATTCAAGTAAGTTAGCTGCAAAAGTTACTACTTTTACTTGAAATAAACATTTTTAGGAGAAGTAAGAACATTTTTGTTTATAAGCCTATTTATTTTGCCTAAATTCAGTGAGTAATTTATTTGTAGGGGAAAATCCTAATTAAAATTTATTTCTGTTTCAATGTGCATAGGTTTTGAATAATGATCAATAAACAATTAAATGAATAAATCTTACACTTTGGTGTTTGCACTTGGTTATATGTGACAAAATTTCGATTAGTTGTAGTATTCGTTCATTCAACTTCTCTCTAATTTAGCTATTGAATACCAACTTAATACATTGATAGCGACTTGAAAAAGTTATATTATAATTAAAACAAAACCTCTAATTTTACATTTTGTAAATATTTTAAAATCAGCGAAAATAAATGACGACTTCTTCCTCCATGCTAAGCTTTACCATCCATGATGTAGTTTGGGGTATTCTTCAGTTATATATTCGATGGCTACAGATGTTTAAGACGTCAGCTTTTCTTTTTTTTCGCTCTTATCAGCGTGGTATGTATTGTATCATCCTTTTGTTTCGATAAACACTTAATTAAATTTTAGTTCGAATCTTTTTCGGGCCACACTCTTACGAAAAGCGTCTCATATTGCGATGTGATAAATTTTTAACACTTATGATTATAACACTGCTTTTAGGAAAAGAAAAATTTGATAATTAAGTGAAATATATATTATGAAGTTTAAAGTGCTCAAAAACAAGTAAACTCAGAAATAGCCGGATCGCAAACAAGTATTAAATTGTATATGACCTACACAACTCTTGAAAATTCCAACTATAATTTCATAAAGTGTGCACAGCACAATGAAATTTAAATGATTTAACTTTGACAGACAGGCGTGAGAAGTATCAGTTTGGTTAAAAAAGTATTAAATTTATTGAATTTGTATTAATTTTACCTAAACCTTCTATTGCTCCTAACGAAATTATCCTTCAGCTTTCGTCTTAACATTGTTAACTCCTGGATTTATATAAAGAGATATACACATAAAGGTATCCAGAGATCATTTGATCCTTTGATATAAAATGATTTATCCAATAATGTGATCTGTATATTTTAATTTTTCAGACTCCTCCAAGAGTTTTGACAATTGATGCAACCTTCTCAGATGAGTATCAGCAACCTACTCCGGTCTACAAGGAAGTGAAAAAACATCGTCATCATGAGAGCCAACTTGAATTAGTTAACAGAGATAGCAGCTTAAAGTAAGGATAAAAGCTAAGGAAAATTGCTGAATTATGTTTATAAGAATTTAACTTATTATTTATTTAAATTCTTACTGTAAGGCACTTAAATTCTTGAAATTTCAGCTCAAAATTATAACCGTGTTAAAGGATCAGTGTGCTCAATAAATACTTCTCCATTTTCCTGAGGAGGTAGCACACAACTACCTCCAGTTTTTTACAAATTATTTTATCCATTAAAACATGCGGAGTATTTGACGTTTTTAAGGAATTTAAATTGTAATTTTATGTTACAGTGAATCTGGAACAATTGCAGAAGGAATGACATTAAATGAGGAAGTGGTACATTTGAGAAGACAACTAGCTAAACTAAATCGGCGAGTTATGTCAATTGAACTAGAAAACATGCAACGTCAAAATCGCGATAAAATTATATATGCTTTAGGTTTAGCATATTTCTTTTTTAAAACTGTTCTTTGGTTGAGTAGATCATGAGTGTAAGTATCCAAGAAAAAGGAGCAAAATTAATTATACGTAACATTTCTGGTAATTTTATTTCGAAATTTTATTTCAGATTGATTCTGTGAAAAATGAATTTAGTCTTCTCTTCTGCTATCTTTGATACAAATATTTAAAGTATGCCTGTGCATTAGATTATTGTTACATAATGTAAATACTTTCTTGTTAAAACCAAAAAGGTAATCTGTAATCTGTACATAATGATATTCATCTCGATTATCTGTTATTATTCAGTTTAATCTACAAAATAATAAGATTTTTAATTACTTAGATCAAAATCAATTATTGGCTGTATGTTTTTTTAATTTAGATTAATAGCATCATACTAATATCAATTTCGTATGTTAAGTTCAGTGTGTCCAAATTTAAAACGCAATAAGTAATTTATATAATTAGTGAATGATGATAAAACAAGAAAGGTAATGAATGGTTTAATGTTTCTTTTTATTCAATTTTAGATTTCAATCATATATTTATTTCACTTGGCAACTAATTTTGTATTTTTTTTTTGTAATATTTTACTAAGAAAATAAAATGATGTGTTGTTTAATTACTTAATTTACACATTTACAACATCGTTATTGATTTAATAAATCATCTACAAATCAGAAAGTAAAATCAAAATTATTGAATATTGAGACTTGACAATGTTTATATTACCTATCATCCTAAATGACTTAAAGGAAGTCTCAAAATCAATTTTTTCCTGGAAAATGTTTCCAAAAATTTTAAGTTTTAACAAATTGGGAATATATTAGATATTAAAAGTAATCCTGAGAACAAATGTTTATTATTGATAGTAAGGAGGAGTGAGATAGATTCTTGCGAATCGTTTCTGCCAGTGTCTTGTGAAAATATTGAGTCTACAAGCGAATGATGAGGCGGTGCTTTTGTGAAGCATATTTAACAATTAAGTAAAGAACCATTCAGACCTACTAAGTAGGAGTAGCTTCTAGTTCAAAAGAGCAAATCCCGCAATTGAACTCGATTGTACTCGAAGTTGTAACCAATTACTCTTGTCATCAAGGCGGATGGCTAAGTTTCTTAAGTGGATAGAAATTTTTATTCCAGTAGTTTTAATTTCTTTTAACATACATTTTGCGATTTTATGGAAGAACCTATGTATATGCAACACGTGTTCATTGACGAAAATCTTACAGAAAGTACTATTTTTGTAGAAGCGTTGCGCCCAATTACTCATTGCGTGTCGTGGGCGAAAGCAGTTAGCTGATACTTATACATTAACAACTTCTTTTAACACTGTCTTATCTTGCTAAATACACACAAAGAAAATGTTTCGGTATTAAACCTAGTTAGGGTTTTAATTAGTTAAATGATAATTTTTGTCGTTTTAGTAACTATGTATAAGAAATAATTTCTGTATCTTCATTTCAGTTTCCTAGCAACTAAACAAAACAAGTGCAGCGAAGTTGCTAGGATAATTTTTATTTTAGATCATGTTTGACTTCATTAACTCCTAAAAAGTAAAAACTAAAAATGCGTTTACCAAAGCGCCCATTTCTGCCTGGGAACACTATTAATTTAAATGTAAGTAAACAATTTGACCGATTTCTTACAATGTTTCCTTTAATATTTAAATCGAAAGGTACTGGCTAATATTTAACAATAATACAGATGAGAAGCTAATAAATTGCTTTGTTTCAAAGGGAATTAGGCTTTGCCGAAAGTTAGGAATTAAGAAAATTTGTATTAAAAGAATTAATCAAAATAAAAACTTCCGAGTAAGAAGAGTTAATTATTGATTTCTATTTTTGTGGGCACTAATAAATGAAAATGCTTTGTTTCTTCTCGCTAATGTTAATACCTTCCATCGAAACCTAAAGACTATATAATGTCCAGAACAAAAACTGAACCTTTTACAAATTAAAAATATTTTAAAATAATATTTTATACGAAGATTCGACGAATTCGCTTTCTATTCGTTTCGTATACGAATATATAAGCCATCTGGCTTATGAGGTCAAAATTAGAAAAGATGTTTGTTATAATTTTTAAAAAAAACTTGTAATTTTGTAAAAGATTAATTGAATTGAAGAGTGCTTGGGTCAAAAAGCATCTTCAGAAATTCTTGGATCAAGGACTGGAAATGGATTTCTCCTTGTTTGCTTTCTAACTAAACATTAAAAAGTTTTTACGAATTTACCTCAATTAGAAATAAGTGAAAGAACTATAGTACTGGGAAAGAAGGCTGCAGAGAAAATTCAAGAAACAACATTACTCTTGGCGCCCTTCGTTCAGGAAAACTAATGTCATTAATTACCCTTTGAATGTCCTTTATAGAGTCTTGTTTTTATAGTTACCGCAAATAGTTTTATTAAATCCATATTACCTATAAGAAACAATAATAGGACAATGCAAAATTTTGAGAAATTTCATCCTGAATTTGCAAACAAAAAATATATATTTTGTCTTACAGACTGGGCAGACACGCTTTCATAAATCACATCAGCTCGATTTTGTCGTAAAAGGCGTTCCATACATAACTGAGAAATGCCTTCCTGGTATTGGAGGAATTCCTCTGCAAAGTTCAAGATCTGACATAAAACCATCGGTTTATGCACTAGGCGAAGTTGTAAAGTTGCCACCTTGGCTTGTCTTTGATAAACATGTAAAGTTTTTTTATATATGTATATTTATATTTAAAAAATAATTTTTTTAAATTGAAGATTTATTTATTTATTTTTAACGAGCCAAACGCAAGTCTAAATATTTATACCAAATTGTAAGGACATTTTCTAAGCCTTGGAAAGAAAGTATTTAGTTTTTTGTTTTGTTTTGCAGGTTTTAGTTTTTGATTCGTATTACTTGCAAAAACTTGATGACACTACATCAGATAATTACATCGTACATCAGTGTAAAATATATTTCTTTTTAGAGGATGGGACTATCAAAGTTGTAGAACAAAGAAATCCATTTCACGATGGTTTATCAAGTGGTTAATATATTTTTACCTACTATTCTTCTGATTCGTATTATATTTCATAATCTATTCCAATCCACTGTTATTAATAAATATATTTTTAGGATGTATTATTCACAGACAGAGAATTCGTTATCCAGCTGAAGGGTCAGAAGATTTCTATGATATTCTCGATCTAAATATTGGAAATGATGTAGAATTTTTCGGCAAACTTTTCCGTTTAATAGATTGTGATGAATTTACAAGAAAATTTCTTAACAGACTTGGCATATTTGTTCCTGATAAGTTACCACTACCTGAAGATCCACTTTCTAAAAATATGAAAGAAGTATGTTTCACTATCTTACATTAAAAAAACAAAGAATTCTAATAAGAATCATCACCAAAAGTGCAACTTTACAGAGTAAAAGTTTAAGCGAGAATACGCAATCT
This sequence comes from Rhodnius prolixus, assembly GCF_049639745.1. Taxonomy (NCBI): domain Eukaryota; kingdom Metazoa; phylum Arthropoda; class Insecta; order Hemiptera; family Reduviidae; genus Rhodnius; species Rhodnius prolixus. Next base: position 950,737 of record NW_027411583.1, on the reverse strand, counting down.
TCAACATCAGATTAATTTCGAATGTAAAGAGAATAGGGGCAGAATCCGACCCTCTAGCAATATCCACCAGCCTTTTTATGTAACAACTATGTAGTTGAAATGCAACTATAAACGTACATGCTGCGGTACTGTTATACTCTTAAATAGTTATGTTTCAAAATTAAAATATGAGGTAAAAGAATTTATGTATATATTTCTGTTTTAATGTAAGGCGCGACAACTTCTGAGGTTATTGGCACTATCTTTAGTGCCAGCCTCCGGACAGTGTTCTCTTATTACAGCAGTGAACTGTAAGAAGCTCCGAGGAAAAGAAAATCTAAGTCCCAGCAACTGGTTTCAAACCCGGATCTCTATACCCTAACCACTGAGCTAATCCCCTCTTAAGAAGAATATATTTCTTTAAAAGTAAATATATAGACATATAAATATTTTTATAATAAATAAATAAAAATACTAATTTGTATACCTACCCGTACACACGTTCATAGAGTACGGTGCATTAAATAATGTTAAATTAAATTAATTTCTCAAAATCCAAAGGCAAAAAACAAAAAAAGAACATTATGGTTCACCTACAATGTTAATCAGATTCTTTAAATTAAGTTCTTGTCTGCTCCGATTCCGCAATGTTGAAATTAGAAATAAGCATTCTGATATAAAAAAAAAATACTACATTTTCTATGTAGATTTTTGATTTTTCTCTAAAGTGAAAAGCATTTTCATTTATTTCACTTGATTTATTGAAAACAAAATTGGAGCTTCAAATTCTTCGTACACATTCAGGAAAGTATTTTGTAAATTTAGTTAACATTTTGAAATGATTAAGTTAACTTATTATTAAAAGTTAGTACTTTGAACTAACTTAAAAAAAATTAAAATTATTATAAAATACTATTTTCAGATACAAACTAAAAAAATCAAACCTCTTCGTATTAATAAAAAATTGACATTAGATGAATTTCTTTGCGATGCTAACCGAAAACTTACATTTCACGCTTACTGGGATGACAGAGACAATGAAAATGGAGCTGTTCACCTGTTATTAGTTATTTATTATATTGTGGATGAAACAATTGAAATTAAAGATGTTACGGATAAGAATAAAGTCGTGAACGTGCTTAAGCGGGAAAAACTAAAAAAGGTAAATTAAGTTAAGAGACAAAAATATATATAGGTATTTATCTAAAATACATATAGGTATTTTTTTGTGTCTTCTATCCAGTTATTTTGCTCCTAAAATAATTATTTAATATTTTGTGTTTGTATTTTATTTATTTAATTTTGTAAAGGATGTACAATATAGATATGAAGGTCCTGGTTCTACTGAACCATTTACAGTATTAAATGCATTGGGTAAAGAAAATGAACCTTTACGGTATCTCATAGATCCTTTGGATATGGGAAGCGATCACACACCAATATATACTGAAAAAGATTTAAGAATTGGAGCAGTTCTCAGTGCACTTGGAAGAAAACTTGTTATGTACGATTGCGATGAGTTTACGAGAGAATATTATAAGGCGAAATATGGAATTGGTAAGCAACTAAAAATCCTAAAGAAATTAGAACACAAATGCCTTGTTATTCATTAGTATTAAATACGGTTGCGAAAAATGGGGTGACCAGAAATGCGAATTTTATCATAAACAATGCAGATGATTTTTTAAACTTAGGGTTTGTTAATTACTTAGATAATACTTATGTAAGTTACTTTCTTCCCCAGAGAAATTCATTTTAGTGTAGTTCTGGGGAGAAATGGATGTAGCTGCTCTAACGTGCCATTCTCTTAATTGTATAGTATTACTACCTACGTAATATAATGTGCATTAAATATCTTGCCAAAATTCTATGTTTGAAGACAATAGCTTGAAGGAAATCTGAATATCTTGAACCACTTCTTTTTAGCTTCCTTATACCGTCTGTTTCCTCCCTTTTGTTTAATATTCTTTTCACGCACATTTATATTAAAGATGGCTTCAAGAGAATCGCTTAATTCAGGAAACCTTTTATTATTTATTGTACATATATTTAGGGAACTGACATTCACTTGAAATTCTAAGAATGAAACAATTTTTTAGAATTACAGTAAGAGATAGCTAAAGTTTATACCAAAATTCTTCATCAATTCTACTTTAAAATCAAGAATATAATAGTTATAACAAAAATAGTAGAGTTATTAGGTAGAATTATCAAGAAAAAATTAATGGGTAACTGTTGTTTTTGATAGAACGGCAAGAGCCAATAGATAGACCGGAAACTAGAGAAGAAGAATTAGCAAAACTAGAAAAAAAGATAGAATTCACAATTCCACCTTACAATGGTTTCGGTACCTACGAAGATTCATTAATGAACTGCTTTAAAATTCATCAGACATTAGTAAAACCTTACAAAAAATTTCTAGAAAAAAGCAGGTAAATAACTAGATTTTTGATTCTACAACATTCAGAGAATTAATTTAATTAAGTTCTTAGTACTCTAGTCTTCCATTACCACCGTAACAGTTGAAATACTTATAAAATTTCACATTTTTTACCCAATCCTAAAGGTATCTCAAAATTTTAATTGAAAGCATTGAAAATGCTAAATTCTATGATTGAATCAAATTTTAGGCTGAGTGCTTTATATATTTTTCACTTTGTCATAAAATCTTAGGATTAATTGCTTCAATCTTAAAATTGTTGATATTACCATTTAATTCCTGATATTTGTGTTTGTTTTAGACAAGGATATGACTGTAATATTTTGCGTTTCATATTAAGGATGATAAAAAAAAAAACATTTGAGAGATCAACTGAGAGAACATTTATTTTATCTTATTACCTAAGCGATGATTCAATTTCAGTTTATGAAATGGAACAAATAAATTCAGGTAAACGCACTATTTTTTCCCGTTCTGATTAATAAAAAATTATTTAACAATTTAAACTTTTAACAATTACGCTTCTCCTAAGGCATTATGTGCTGTTTTCTAATTTTCGATAAAATTTATTTTGCTTATTATTTAATAAAACTTTTTACAGGTAAAAATGGTGGCATGTTTATTAGTCGAAGGCAAATTCTCAAGCCAGGAGAGAAACTTGTGACTACAAGACCACCAGAGATTTATACATTTAATGATTTGTATATTGAAAATATAATATGCTTGGAAGAATTTGATTTTGCGATTATTGCATCGGATGAATATACACTTCGCTATATGGAGATACATCCCAATGAAGTAAAAATGCTAAATTCTATGAATGAACAATTTATTGTATTGACCTAGATATAGACGCTCATTACATTGGAATAGATTCATAAAATATTGATTTTTTTTCCACGTCTTTTTCAAAATCAAATTAATCAAACAAATGGAAATCGGATCTAAAATATTTCACCCTACATACTTCTACAACGCAATTGACTTTTATTGTTGGTAATATACATCTTTCAGATTCGTATCTAGCAAACAGGTTTTGTACGAGGTAACTTAGACAGGTTGTCTGAAATCTCCAAAGATTACTCTTAGCAGAGAATTCTAGGTGTGCACGATGAGTTTCCTTTTTCGAAATGCCTTTTGGTGTTAGGAATTGAGTTTGCAGGACCTCAGCTTACTTCTCTTAAGAAGTAAAACAAAAACATCTGTGTTATCTTCATTGATCTCTCTTATCACCCATATTTTCAACTACATTTCAATGATTTTTGTGATATATTCTCCATAATTTTCTCCTTCTGACAAGAACCTTATTTAATCTTTAAGTCGCTGTTTTTTTTATTCTTTCCTGTTTGAAAAATTCATTTCGTACAACGTTGAGACGTCTTCAAAAATAAATTGCTGTTAAAATGGTACCAAGATTTTTATGGTTATACCTTCCATTATCTGCTGCACAAGATTCATTCAATCTTCTTGGATCTAGCAATGATAACTTGATTCGAATTGACTTCTTCCCAATTGACAGAGCACTGATCGTTCCTATAAAAATTCACTGTCCAGACTTGACAGTCTTCCACGTTGAGGAAAAAGACTGAGAAGTCCATTGTTAAAAGCTTCATTAATAGGAAAGTCACTAATCAAATGGCCAGCGCATGTAAAAGTGCTGACCTGCACTTTACATCAATAGAAAGAGAGAGTTTCTATGAAGTCTATTTCTAAGACTTCAAATATATCTGCTTGTATTACAAGAGCTTCCAAGTAACAGGATTTTTCTTTCTGTACCGTTGACAGATTATACATTGCGTAACTATTTGTTGGACAGCTTGTTGAATTTGGATGATCTATAATTTTTTCTTTAAGTCTTTGAAATGTGCTTGTTTTTCGAACGGATCTAAAAAAAAAAAATTAGTCGCTTTACAGTTGGTGTTCCAATTGTAAGATAATAAGAGCTCTGAAATCTGAAATTCTCAAAAAAATTAAAAATTTATGCAATAAAATAGAACTTTGGAATGAAAGTAGAAGATTATGCCTAAAAATTCATTCTAATCTCTCCTGGTAGCACCTAAGGGAAATATCAAATTTCAAATATTGCGCGATTTATCATTTTGGAGTTTCGGTGAAACATACAAAACATATCTACACAAACCAATTTATCTTTGTAAAAAGAGGGCCTCAAAACTGAAATTTTAATTTCGTACGTTCTTCTTACGATGGCTCTGAGTAAGTAAACACGATTTAGAACACAATTATTTCAGCATGCTTGTATCTGGAAAGCTCAACAAACATACTTTATGATACTAACGAAATACGTAAGTTCTATGTTTTTCGATTCGGAATAGAAAGTTATTAGATAATTTTCATTAAAAAATATCCCGTACTATGCCAAATTAAAAGGCATCAGAAGCAGAAAGATTAACAATGATTTAATCAAGATTTCTAATTTTTCAGTTTCCTAAAAGTAATATACAGATAATATTAAAAAAAGTTAAGGAGACTATAACCCCAGTATTTAAAAGTTTTGTTACTCAATTTCTCAATGATGACCGCATACCTCCAGCCAATTACATGAAATTTAGGTAAAAAACCCAGAGCGCTAGATAAATTGCATATCATTAAACAATATATTTTAATAATTTTATGTTTCTGTCAATTAAACAGAGAAGCTATTAAAGAAGTCATGAAAGAGAAAATTACGGAACATGAAATTATCACATTGGCACGTTTTTACGCATTAGAGGTACCTCAAGAACCAATTACATTGGAATCATTGAGGTAAATTAAACGTTAATTAAATACCTTTCTTTCATTTTAATTTTAGTTTTTTAAGTGCTCTGTACTTCTTAAACAGAATTATTTATTCTTCTGGAATAACTATTTTAAGTGCTTTGCGATAAAAACCAGAATCCTTAATTTAATCATCAATAGATCTCTCAGTCTCATGACCAGGATTTGGTTCAAGGCAATCACAAGAACTAAATGTGGTGCTCTCTATCCCTAACGTTTAAGAAAAATATTTACCCTGTGTAGAGTTACAAGTCTGTTTAAAGTTAATTCATGTTGGTGAAGATATAATTACGCAACCCTAACATTATTGTGGGCATAACTGAACATAGTCTAAAACTCGAAGTCATAAAAAATAGTTACAGGAGCACCACTTTTCCACTCAGACTCCTGCAATGGAGAAGGCGCAGTTGGAGACTCTAGAACTAGACGTGCCAGGACAGTTGCACTTCTTGAAAGATTATTAAGAACCGATAAGGGTATTCGATACCATTAATGCTATTAATTAAAATAATTCGGTCATAGAAAGCTCCTAAATGCTGCCTGAATTTTGGGAGCAAATAGGTTTCTTATTTCGAATCACCAAATTTGGTATTACTGTTACGCAAAAGTGTGTTAAGGGTGTTACTGCTACGGTACGATTGATACCCCCTCTCTTCTAAATAGTTTTATCTTCTTCCTACAGCTTTTGAAGAGACACAATGATGTGACTCCCTCTATGATCGTCGTTACCAAAATGTGAAGAGAGGTAAAGTAAAGTAAAGTAAAGTAATCGCCTATTTTTTCAGGCGGGGCTTAACGTCCAACTACCATTTACTAGGTGTCGTGGACGGAGGCGAATAGCAAACGTACTTTACTATTTCTCATTTAACCATTAAATAAAATCCAAGGCCAAGACCAGGAATCGAACCCAGTACCACAATGCATATTAGCTTTGCAGGTCTCGCCTCTTAACCCGCTCGGCTACCGTGGCGCCTATGTGAAGAGAGGTATCTTACGTCCAAAATCTATACTAAAAGTTTTGCTGCCAACTAAATGTCTTAAGCAACTGCATAATGTGAAGCATTCTGCATCTGTTGGTAACTTTACCTCCAACTTTGATGAAGAAGTGAAACCGATAAACTAACTCCGGAGATAGTTTCTAAAGAAAAGTGGTGATTAAAAGTATTTGTGAAATATTGAGCTGCGATTCAAGCCAAATCCAAATCCAAATTACCTGCGCGAGACTTTAGAAAGCTGCAAGGACTCAACCAACACGGTTGGGACTTAGTGGTAAAATGGATCTTGAGCCACTGTGGTATTTTTTTCATTAATCGGATCGATGATAGGCTGAATACAAAAACGTTCCAAATGCAGCGGCCTGATTTCTCTCCAAACGCGTGTGGTTTTTAAAATAATGCAAGAAGAATACTCACGGGGAATATCCAAGGGCGAAATTTAGACTAAACTTGATAACCTCTAAACCACCAAGTGACAAGCCGAGTTAGTACACTGTACCAAGTTTTAGACTGGCCACTAGAATAAATTTGAACAACCTTGAATAAACTCAACTGGTATATGCTCAATTAGTATTTGGATTCCGTAACATTATGTCGGAACGGCGAAAAGGATGCAGACTCCCTCAACGTACGTAAGAACTGCAGAAAGGACAATGACGTGTCTTCAGTTAGAAACAAATCAACATTATTAAGTAAATGCTCGATATAGCGAAGTAAGAAATTTTCATATAATCTTTAATTTTTTAGATGTCATACCCATGATGAATTACGAAAAAAAATGTATAGCGATTTTGGACGATTAAGAGAATGTTTCCTTCATTATGATCCAAAAAAGGATGGATTTGTTAGTAAAGAGGATGCTTATAAAGTGTTGAGAGGTTGCCGGTTACCATTAGAAGTTGATCACACAAGAGTAATATTGGAGAAGTAAGTAAGATGTAACTGTTTTCTTTACCCAGAGTAAAAAGATAAAATATTTTCCAAGTATTATTGCTTTATTTCACCTTTATCTGTTACATCTTTGGATTATCACCTCCTCTCTCTAAGTACATTAGCTCGCTGTCTGAAAGTTATACTGAATTCGTCAAAATGCATCAGTATATTTTTTTTTGTATTTTTCTAAATATTAATTGAAACTTTTTCATAGGAAAAGTATGATTCTGCTAGCATTAAATATTTTTCACTTGATTATCAACTTCTTTTACTCTTACAAATCTTATTTATTGTATTAAACATATAAATTTTATATTACGTAATTGGTTAAACAAAATTTTTCATTTCAGATTAGGAAAAGGTGAACATTGTCAGATTGTTTATGATGAGCTGATAAGCTTTCTAAATTATCTGAACGAACCGCAAAGCAAGCACATTGTACCAATTAACATTTCAGTGAGTATTTTGAGATCTAAATGAAACTTTTTAAAATTATATTATTAGCTAAATATTAAAAAATGTATTAGCACTATTTCCACGGCTGACAGTTTGATTAAACTTGTGAGTCTTTCAGTGATTGTAAGTTCTAAGATGATGACGCGCCTTACGTGAAAACTAATTATTAAAACTCAAACGTATTTGATGTTTACAAAATTAGTTCATTGAAATATATGTATGTTTTTGCTTTTTACCAGACTTATAACCTTAAAAATTACGTTGAATTTTATTGTCGAGTTTTAAATAAGATGAAGTCCAACGCCCATATATTTTCATACTTGGTTATATATGATTGTGAGTGGGTATTTTGTGTATATTATGCTCGTATGCGTGAGGCGTGAGTGAGGATGCGCTAAAGAACCTACAGTTTGCCTGTGAGCCTGCTAATTCTAAAAAAGTGGCACAAATCAACTTCTTTGTAGGCCCTATTGTTTACATACTATATATTTGGGATGTCAGAGTGAGTAATGTTCGTGCATTGGACTGAGAAACCCGCAAGCATGGAAGTCAAAATCCCTAAAGAAGTGGCTAGTCTCTACTTCCTCCTTCAATTAAATAATATTATTAAAAATAATTATTTTAATTGTTCCTCTTTAAATTTCAGGCTGCGATGTCTCGGTTAAAATTGTGTCGCCCCAAGGAAAAATCCATAAACTGTATTAATATTGATAAATTTATACAAGATTTCAATTTAGAAAAAGAATTGGCAAATCAATGCAAATAAATTTTTTATGGAACAAGAATAGAGCTTCATAAAATTAATAAGCATGAGATAAATTAATTTGTAGTAACGCTATTTCTTTTTAACCGCACAAACCGTGCACGTTGAAATTGTCGCGTATATAATTAATAGTGAATCCATTAATGCAATGTAAAATGTGTGAGCTAAACTGGATGGCTTTTAATTGGTAGAGATTCCCACTGTAATTCGAAATAAAATTGTCAAAATTTTAAAGTGTTTTAATTCTTTTATTAGTTATAGAAAAAATAAGTTTTGAAAAAGTTTATGACAGAAGCATAGGGAAAAAATTAATAATTGAGAGAATAATTTTTTTTGCACGATAAAAAATGTGTTTCGATTGGATTTTTAAAAAAGAAATTATCATGCGTATTATTTGTAAGTAAACATTGCTGCGGGCAGGGCCTTACCCTCTAAAAAGACGCTATGCCCCTACAAAATAAATAAATAAATAAATAAATAACTGTAAACATATTTGGAACTATTTATTAGCACTCAAAATTTAAAGAATTCGGTACTTAAGTGATTCGGGCTTTATAGACTCTGTTGCTGTTTCAGCACTTCCAGCGCAGAGGTTCCAATATTTCTTGTAAACGAAAAACCAGAAATTGGTAGTTTTGAATATTAATATCCTTTCTGTAAATTCCCTTATACTTCAAAAGTCTTGCTACTTGGGATCTCACTCGAGTAGCTTAATGAAATGAATACAGTATTTAAAAAACTGTAAAGTAAATTCAAAGCTAAACTCAACTTAATTTTGAAATCATATTTATGCATGAGCTTAGGTAGAAAATAGTATAAGTGTGAGCGTAAAGAAAACTTCTGCTAGTTGTAAATGAGTTATCTGGAGTTCTATGCATTCAAATTATACTAGTAAGAACAGGATGAAATTCTATGAAAGCAAAGATAGAGTTCAAGAACAGAATGGTTTGTATGATTTCATTCCATTCTTATTAGTAATTCATAAACGGTCTTAATTTCATTGCGAGAATGGAACCATTCACTGACGTCATCTTGCTAGCGAGTTGATTCAGACCTCTCTGAATGATTCACAAATTATTTTCCAGAACTTCCAAGAACACCTACCCATTTAGAACTTAATCATCTTATAAGATTTTTTTTTTTACTGTTATTTCTGTTTAATTCTTTTTCGCTGAGAAAATAGAAATTACTTTAAAAGTAGAGCATGAAAATTGGTATACATAACAACCTATAATTTTTGGCTACTTAACAATGCACTGTTGGTGATAGATCTGGATATTGTTAAGGAAGGGAAACGGAATTTGTGGTTGGGAAAGTGAAATCTCAGGAAATAATAATAGTAAATACATTTTTTTACCTTAAATTCAAAAATGTAGTACTCTCTAGAAAACTGATCATTCTTAAAAAGAGACAAATAAATTAATGAATGGCTGAATAACTAATAAGTGGAGGTTCGCAATGTTTGTTTAAAAACGTTGAGAAAAACTATTTTTTACGATCTATAACCTACAAATCATTGTTGAGAAATTAAAATAGGAAAGGACACTAAGAAGTCATGATATATTTTGATGATTTTAACCACCGTAACAGCATATTTATCAAAGTAAGAAACCTGTCAGGGATTCAATAGGCGTATTAGGCTGGATAAAATCAGCGATACTTTGTCATTCGTGGTATTGACCCTCTAATGCTATGGACCATAGTTCCCGAACGTCACTGTTCACACACACCCAAACTGTATTCTACACTTTTCGAAGTACTTTGTACGCTACTCGTAGATTACATGCATCTTTCACATATCTTATTTATCCGCCTTCATAGGAGCGTGTTTTTCATAACCAACTGTGAGTCGACGACATTTTGTACCAACTATTTTTCTCTTTAAACATTATTTATGCGCTCTCTTTAACAGCATTTTGTAGAATGCTTCACACCAATGACGAGGATCACATGTTGCTCACAATTAATAGGGCATGAGACGAGCTGCATTTATTCTTTTTGTCTTAATTGCTGTAAAGGGTTCCAATATCTCTTACCGATCTCTTTGAGTTTGGTGTAATCCATATTTAATTTTATTGTATTCATCCATTGCACTACTCTATTCATTGATATTCAAACTGGGATATGATTCCTACGTCCATCACGGTCAACTTCCATAAGAAAGACGAATTTATATAACTCAAGAGACGTCATATATATACAGGTATATCTATTCTACAATTTATGTTTACTTTTCAGTTCAAACTATTCATGCCACTTTCTCTGAGTTCTTTGTCCTTATCAAGAAACATGAAACTTGCAATTTCTGCTTCTGTTTATTCCACATTCAATAGTCTACCTAAATGATTGTACTGCAATTTCTCATTTTGTTGTATTCAATAATTTTTTATTTATACAATATTTTTATTGACGACATTATTAACGTATCTAATTTATTTTGGCTAAGTTCTGCTTCCAGAACTATGTAACATCTAAGCAGGAACAATAGCCGCTTGATTTGCTTTGTAGCAGCTTACAACCTAACACGTATAAGACACCTTCCCGCCCTGAAAAGTAGTGTCTAAATGTCTTTTTAATTAATTATTCTTATTATTGTCGGCATTTTTTATTGTATTACACATAGTTATTTGATATAAATTTAATTAATAATGGTTTTATCAGTATTAGTACTATTTAACACTGTCTACTGTGACTTCTCTCTCAATAGAATTCAAAAAGAAAAGTTAATAAAGTGTGCAAATAATGAAATGCAAATCGCTGATTAATAAGGAATCTGTTCGAAATAATACCGTTATTTTTTTCAACAGAAACTTAAAATTTTGTATCTATCGTAAGAAACAGCCATTGCGTCCTGGTTTTATTTGTTTTTTAACTCACGATTAATTGTAACAGAAAGTGGCAAAATCAAATTTAACATCAATACTGTTTGTAAACGTCAGACTAATTTTAAAGGTTTTTGAAATCCATGAAAAATGACTCTTTAGTTGGGAATACGAGCTACATACAAATTACTTTTTGAATTTATTTTTTACATACGGAATTCCTATAACGATGTTGCATCTGAATAGAAATGGCTAAAGTTTAAAATAACGTATGTAAAAAATGCGTACTATCTGTGAAGAATTTGGAAAGAGAAACTACAAGGTGAAAGCATTTGTGATGCGGGAAGATTGAATAGTGTTAGCTTCACAATGAACTTGTTTGAACAGATCAACGTCATCTCAATTATCCTTGAATCACTCGCTTTTATACACTCTCAAAATAAACTACATTTCCCACTAGATAATTGTATTTTCCGTTACAATTCTAATAGCTTAACTTATTATCCGTTTTTTGCCCAACTATGAATTTAATGTACTTACGTTTGATTTGTTTACGTGCATATTTCCAATGAAGCTCTAGTTCAAAAATTACAGAAACTACTTTTTTAGCAGCAGATAAAGTAAAAAAGCCTCTCCTTCCCCAGGAATTATTTAAGTGCTAATTTCCATTTTTAATTAAGGCGTATGGAGTCTTTTATGTTCATTACTGGAAAGTATGAGCTTTAACAGCTCGTACGAAAAGAAAATGGGGACTTCCAATCCTCAGTCCTTTGTCCTACAGTCCACTTATTTTTAAAAAAGCGAAATGAATGAAGGTTTATCCTGTGACAAAGGAAAATAAAGATACTGGTTAGTGAATCATCAGGATTTAAATCTGATGAGGTTTCATCGGCTAAAGCAAAGATTAGACTTTTTAATGGCACTCAAAATTATGTGAAATCAAAAAGACCTAACTAGGCCATTGCCGATAGAACCTTCTCATCATACAAATTAAAATAAATCAGAAAAGTTACTACTTTTATTTGCATAAATAGAAATAATTTCCACTTGTGTTATTTATATTGTCTAATTAGTATAATGGTTTTATAAAAATACACAAACTGATTAAAAATATCTCCCCAAAATTAATAAATTCGAAAATTTAAGTATTTTTAAGTAAGAAAATAGTGCGTTTATAGAAATTAATAGTGAGGATAGAAAATGACTGTCTGATATAATACATTTTACAAATTTAATGTAACTTAAATATAAATGAACACTTTGGCAAATTGTTTGTACTTATTGTTAAATATTGAGGTATCAAATTAGAGATATATTTAATAATAATTATAGGTAAGATAAATGTCAATGAAACAGATTAATGATAATACAAAAGAAAATATACCAGATGACAGCATTAAATCCATGAACATTTTAGGCGGTAGAAAGTGCAAACTTCTTAGAAATACCCACCAATCATTGATAAGTATACAGCCGGCAGCAATCAAGAATACTGCTGATACGAAAGAAAAGTAATACAGCTGAAATTAAAAAGAATATATAAATATATTTTTTTTTAAAAAAAAGGATTAAAGTAATTTCGATAAAAATATTGTGTGTATTTAACAAAATCAATAATACAACATATTGCTTGTAATTATAACAGTTCTGTTTCTAAGAGAAAAAAAGTTTGGAAAATGGGAGCCATAGTGTTGTACTACAAACTCTTTAGAAATTCTGCTTTTTTGAATTAAGAAACCGGGGGAAAAATTGCTCAGATTAGATTGCTGGTATCATACATTTTCTAAAATGGATCTTGAGGTCCATTAACGTTATCACGTTATAACGTTATCCAAAGAAAAAAATCAAAATTAATTTCCCCGAAACATTTTTGAGAAAAAGCTAAAACTGTAAGATGGACTCTATAAAGTGGGCACTTCCAGTTGGCCAAAACCTTATCATCGAGTTCCTAAATTGCAATTAATATAAATATTAAATTTTCTTTAACGAGAAATTTGTAAAAAAGTTGTATGTTTTTAGTGGGAATCAAAACTTATACTTAGAAATAAACAACTGTCTAACCACTTCCTCTTGTAAAAAATTAAAAAAAGAAATATATTAAACACACATACTTTTAGTTACATGACTCAAGGCATCTTCAACGACCTTGATGCGATTCCGTGTTACTACTTAAATAAAATGTCCAATTCGAGGGCTGTGCAAATAATAAATGATCAACTAGTTAATGAAAATCTTTAAACTAAATTACTTTCATTATAGAACCTAAATAACCTTTCAATTGCCCTCCCACGTATCAATCATTCTTCATTATCACTATATGAATTTTACTTCATTTTATTTAAAGAAAGTTTATTAATTTTTTTTTCAACATGTGGAACTATCATTTTAAATTTTATTTTAGTTCCTAATTTTTAACTGTTCACACTTTTTAATTTGTAAAAAATTATTTTACAAAATGACTTTTAATTGGGAAGTTTCAAGTACAGAAAGCATTTTTCATGAGTGTGCATGTTCGCGTGTTGCGTTAGTTTATTACAAAATAAAGAAAAGTTTCTTTTCTTCTTGATATCAATAAGAGTTCTAACAGAATGGTATAAACTGCACAATCGTTAGAATAAACTGTACCTAATGACATTTAACACCCATAGGGCGGCGAAATTCTTCTATCTACCTTAAAAAATTACTAGACTAGAATTTATTAATAAATATTCGTGTAGGAGTCAATTATTTAGATACTCAAAATTTATTTCTCGAATGATACTTATTTAATTTTTGCTTTTATGTGTCTGTAATTATTCAAAGATAAAAGTGTTTACTAGCAATCGCCGCAATTGTAATTTCTTTCACCACAAACTTCAGAAAATATTCCATATTAAAAATAAATCAACCTCAGAAAAATGTATTAAATATATATACAAACATTTAAAAAAATATATGTAAAATAATTTAAGAAAGAACAGAAAAACACGTAACTAACTTAAGATGAAGAGTTAACTCGCTGGTAGCGATGCGTAAATCAGTAAATCTAAATGTTAACCTGTTATTCCAGAATTGTTTTGGTTTGAGTGGTTTCGTTAATGAGAATGACCTTGCGGAATTGTGTGCCGAGAGAATTACGTTTCCTCTTGTTTCCGTCAAGAATTTCGCAAATTTTAACTCGTAAAAGGGCTTTGAGCCCACCTTTTTTTTTTATATCAAATACAGAAAAAATTAATTTTTTTATGAACATTCCAACGAAGAGAAACGAGTGGTTTTTCAAATTTAATGATCTAATACATTTCCATTCTTTTTACACTTTACCGGATAAAATTTAAAATGGATTTCATGGGGGTTTTACTGGGATTTAGAACATCAGCATCTAAAATTACTTCAAAATGGATGCGAGAAAAAAATAACGTTGTAAAGTACAGTAAATGTGTATTGTTAATTCTGTTGATCAGTCAGATAGGTTTGCGAGACAAAGTAATCTCTGAAAATATATTTTTTGTCGTACCTAAAGTTTTTCAAGTCATTAATTTCCGGTAATAATTTTATTTCTGAATGGTAATCAAAACATAAAATAGTTAATGACAATTTTTCATTGTTGTCGTACAAAATAAAAATTACTTCAGTACAATAAATACGTAAAAAGAAAACAGTAAATTACAAACCGTTATTTTTGGTGTAGGGCTGTTTCGAAAATGACTTGTTAACAGAATAATATTCGATATAATAGGAATAGAGAATGCCACACAAACAACACCAGATCTATGTACACTTCTATGTAATTGATTGTCAAATGGTACAAATATTAAACATGTACATAGAATGCCTATAAGCTGTAAACAAAACAGAAATAAATTAAATTAGTGTGCTAAACTAATAATAACTTAATAAGGTGACTGTTCAAAGTTTTTAAGTAAATAAAATTACTACTTACAAGTTCTACAAATTTTATTAAAATAGGGGAAGCAGATTTTAATGAATCAGACAGACCTCTATTGTCTGTTATCTCTTCGGGTATCTTTTTCCTGGAAAATGATTCAAAAATATGAAAAGCTCTTTAAACTTTAAAATGTATTTTTTCAGTTACAAGACGCAGCATAAACACAAACAAAATGACCTCGTAGTCGCAGTTTGTCACACCCATTAAATACCAAAGTAAATAAACATTCAACGGAAATTACAGTTGTTATTATTGTTAGTTGGTTGATTGGTTTCATGCTTTTTTTAAATGTCCCAAATTATGAAGAAAAATATTTTAGATATTTTACTATACAGATTTTATTACTCTTTATTATTATTATTACTCTTTAAAATCCAGAAACAAATATTTGAAACAAAGATGCTAATTGCTAAGTTTCAGTAGATTGCTTTGCTAATAAAATTATTTTATTAAAAAAATAAACAATAATTTACAAATAGTACTAAACAAAATAGAAACTTACGAATCAGAACTCATTGCTATATCTTAAACTGCTACAACTGATACCACTAACACAAATTCCACAATATCACAACACAACAAAGCTCGGCGACAGACTTCAAAGTTAGACAGAACGAAACCATTATCCCCTCCACTTTATTAGTTTTCTCCTTGTAGTAGTCGTCGCCTAGTTAGCCATTTCAAGTCAAACTCTCTCTTTAATTGAAGGAAATTCTTGTACAATTTAGGATAGTTCACATTAATTTAGCTCATCTACTCCAACACCTACGCACTCTTCAGTATTTTTAACGATATATGAATGTACAATAGAGTTACATCAGAAGTGGGTCTATTGCGCTTAATTGTTTGCTATGTTGCTTTTTATTATAAGTATTGTTTAAACATTATTAGCTATTTGCACTTTTGTTTAGTTTAATCAGGGTCTAATAAAAAATTATTATTATACGGTGCTAAGTCTTGGCCGGCTTTACTCACCACCAGCCAACTCTATTCATTGCTGCTGCGTACCAATTGTTTAAGTTAAGCAACGTCAATGAATTACTTGAAATATAATTTATGTTTCGGTATACCAACTCGCCTATTTCCGAACATTTGTTCTGTCAGTTTCTCCAGCCTCTTAATTAAATGTGCCAGCCCAACGCTGCCTGCAAGCCTGTGAAAGGTCATCATCGAGCGACCTTCTTAAAGAGCATTAATTTCGGCATTGATCATTCTCCAATAACAGAATACGCTCACGTATCTATTCATATATACGCTTGCGTACCTAATCATTTATCCACAATGGATGGAATTTGTCATAGTCACAGATCCAATGTGAGGACTGACTTTCGTTCCTCCTGAGAGATAACAGCTTCGAAGATGCTTTTGCAAGAAGCAGGAAGAAGTAGCTGCGATCATTCATCTCTGTGGTATCTCTCCTTCAGTCTTCTTTTGAAGAAGTGGTCTCCAATTTCCCGAAGGGGGTATATGTAAACATGTACTTCGACTTTTCTACTCACATACCTTGGAATATCTGTTTTACACCATAGAAAGTTCACTCAATTTGGCAAGGTAACCATTTTGGTCTTACGTTCCGGCGGCTGCCTCTATTCAAAATACGAGGTAAAAACAATGACAGCAACACAAACTAAAATAACAGATTAGACATAATAATAACAGCAGTTTTCCAAACCCTGTAATTAATGTTTCTGAAAAATGCTTAAAATAAAAGCACTCGGCTGACCAATATGTTTCAATTTCGTTTTTGCAATTATCAGAGTTATCTGATAACAGTCCAATGTAAGGATGAAAATGCTTGTATAAACTCCAAATTTTTTAAAAACTATCCACATATTCACAAAAAGTTCTCTAAATGGCCACTGTGGTTAAATTATTGTCAAATTATTCAATTTAGTATCAACAAATGGGATCAGCAAAATATATAAATTCGATTTTATAAAAAGAAATATCCAATAAACCCCAAAACTTAAGCGCAATAGCCCATGAAGGACAGCAATGTTTTTTTTGGAGAACGTGTGGTTTGTTAATTCCCAGGGCAATTTAGAACTGGCCTTCGGAACCAGAAGCTGCCTCCAATATACATGAATATATTTATGTTTTGAAATTTTCAAGGTACATAGATTTTTCACTGTTAACGCCAAAAAGCTCATAAATAGAGCTCAAAACTTGGACAACCTTCCTTTATTTAATCACCTTCTATTTCTTTATTTTTTTAAATAGAGGTGAGTACAAAAATATCAGATTTACTTCTAAAAATGTATTTATTTACTTTTTTAAAGGTCTTTTCATTTGATGTCGCCTAACGGAGTAAAATACTTCAGGCATTTACCGCAAAATTCGTAATAAGTGTTATCACATAAAACCTCCAAGAGATGAAATTGTACAGGTATGCAGTATTGTTAAAAAAAAAAAATTCTAGAAGTTTTTGCGTTCGGATGACACTGAAAAAATCTGTCAAAGCGTTTTGGCCATATTAAAACTGTCCGGTAGGACAGTTGTATAAGGGTTGACCATCAAAAACTGCACGAAAAAGCGTAACGTTGAAAAATTATACTAACGAGTCAATTTTAATATAGGTACTAGGAGATTTTTTTTGAGAAAGTATTATGGCTTTAAGATAAAAGAATTGAAAAAAGAGTCTTGAAGGAGCAAAGTAGTAAAATTTTGATTGGCAATTAGCAATTAGTACTTGACAAGAAGTAAAGTGAAAGAACCACACAAAAAAAAGACACTGCTCATTGAGATGGAGATTATGGACACCCCAAGAACTATTTCAACTACTCTGCAAAATGCGTTAAGTGAGTAGGTCTGAATTGCATTGTGAAGTCTAGCTATTTGAGAGCTAGCACATTATTAAAGATAACTCAGCTAACTACAAAGGCTTAGATCAACATTCTCAACCACCGTCCTTATGAAACAGCAAGCCACTATTCCGCACTAGGTCTAGCATTGTTGAGTCTCGTTCGCACCAATTCTTCTTTTCTCAACCTACATATCCTCATCATACCTACATCCTCTCTCTACCATTATCCTCTGACATCACATCCCTTGTCACATCTTTTCTCATACTGCTTTAAAGCCCTATATTACCATTCTATCCAACTTAATTACTGCTGCTTCATAAAAAATTACAATGGACTTATCACAGTTCCCATCCAAATTTTCTTGTGAAATGCTAATGGTTAGTAAATAATATAGTAAAGTTCTGCACACTCCATTCCTAAAAATCTTTCCAGAAAACTGATTCGCCAATGGACGAGAAATCTATATCTACTTATGGAATTAAAGTGCAAACTGTGCCTCGTAAATTATGTACATATTCTGTCTTTCTTCACAAAGCAAATTCCCTATTTTAACTTTGAAATTATTTTCATTTCTTCAATCTCTTCTCGAAAATATCTCTAAATCTCTCATTCACAATCTAAAACGTGCAAACATCTCTATTTCATTTCTTAATAACTAGAAAATACCTTGGAAGGTCGTCAGTGCACAGCTGTTTAACTCTTATTCAATACAGGTTCAACAGATTAACTTGAGGTGCACATAATATAATATTAATACGTGTAATATCTGCGAAACACATATGTGTGGGACAAATATCACTATAATTTTTTTTAAAGCAAATTAGTACGTCTTTATTACAACTTGAAGTTTATCTCCCGTAAACCTACAAATAGAACAATTTGGACAAAATAATTATTTAAATATTTCTAAATGTAACCAGAAAAAATAGTTTTCAACTGTAATAATGGACTATTTTTTATTTTTCATCTAGAAAAAATGACTTCCGATGACTAATACCATCCTAAGTCATGACTCATACAAAAATAACTAGAGAAAAGACTACCTACTTATTCTAGTCACTAATATTTTACGTTTC
The DNA here is from genome assembly GCF_049639745.1 of Rhodnius prolixus. NCBI lineage: Eukaryota > Metazoa > Arthropoda > Insecta > Hemiptera > Reduviidae > Rhodnius > Rhodnius prolixus. The sequence goes on along the minus strand of NW_027411583.1, from coordinate 931,766 downwards.
AAACAAAAGATATTTATGTTGGCTTCTTTTCTGAATAATAGTATTCACTTTTGAAAGATTTTTAGCTCGTATGGACAGGAATTCGGTTTCAAAATAGGCCTGAGAAAAGGAAACCCTAAATCTCCTCTTTAATATGGCACTGGAATGGACCTTAAGAGCCAATAAACCAATCCTGAAGTCAGTATTTTCAATAGAATGACTCAGATCATTTGGTATGTGCTGAGGATATTTTTATTTCAGCTTAGGGTGAAGCAGCATTATCGGAGAGCAGACGTGATAGAGAAAAATGAAGATATTGCAGAGATTTCGACCGGCAATAGATACGCTTTCGCATTAGTTAAGAATGCTAGTGAAAGTGAAAAAGGACAATCCCGTAGAAAATGAGGATTTTTATACATCTAGCGGGAAAAAATTCTGATGGAGAGAAAGGAAAAATAAGTAGCTTGAAAGTTATTTGGTTCAGCGAGGTAAATTCGTCACGTTCATCAAGAAAGTACTGCTAAGGTTGATGTGGGCCAATAGAGAAAATGGTTAAAAAAAGGAAGAAGAAAGAGAGTTCTGGCAAGAAATCATTGACAAGGTCCACGACAAGTAAAGCATTATACTGCAGATTGATAGATTAAAAAGACGAAGTAAAAACTCTTTGATACAACGAGCAGTACAAATAAAACAACAGTTGACATCTTGGAATTATGGACTGTTTGCACCATCTAGCGGCAAAATTAAAAAACAAAAAGGGAACTATGAAGAGCATTTTTCTGTATTTTCTCCTGTTTTGACAATGAAGTATTATTTTTTAGGACATAAACACCATTACAGAGAACTTTTAACAAGTTGGTTAATTCAAGAAAAAAAAATCACACCCTTGGACTAAAATACTAAGGAAAGCCTACTACAAAAGTATTTCCCAGACTTTGTAATTTATGATAATTTGCATTAAACAAATAAATAAAATGCTTACTTTTGATCAGCCTTACCCCTATGCTCTTCTCAAATTACCACTGCTTGAAGCTGTGTTCACCATACCCAGTATTTTTTTTCATTTCATCCAACTGAAATTATCAAAAGAATGTTAACTGAGTTCAGTTCAACGAAAAATCAATGTTTCCCAAAAAATTATTTCAACACAAATCAACAGGTTCAACATAATATAGTTGTATCCACAATGCTTTGTACTATGAATGATTGATTCGTCAAAAAATTGCATTGGATCTGTCTCAGATTTTCATCCATCTTCAAGGATTGTTTTATCATTATAGCAAATTCTGCTACTTCATCAGATAAACCAATCTGAAGATGGAATATAATAAGAAACCGGCCACTCAGAAAGAAAACAAGAAGCTGTGACGGACTAAATCGTTAATGTAAGCATTAATCTTTGTAAATAGTTGGTCTTGTCAGGTGAAAGTGTATCCAAATTTATTAAAATTAATAAAGTGACATGTAAGGTTACAAAATTAATATTTCAATAACAATTACATTTATTGATTCTATTATAAATTTGTTATCTTTATCTAAAAATGAAAAATTACTATCTGATTTGAAAATATGTTCTTATTGAATTCTTTTTCTATTCTGTTTGCAAAAGAGATAAAGAATAAGTTAACATTATATATATTGCAGAATATACGCACCACCACATTTTGAAGTACATTTTTTACTTGTTAAAGCCCAATGTCCCAAATCCAGCATAACTTTAAGTTACATTTACTATACACCTAAACGGAATTAAGAAACACTGGAGAGGGTAATCTCTAGTGATTTGATTTGTCATATTATTTACTTTCATAACTACACACTTTTATTTTGGATACAAAACAATAACTGATCAAACCAATTCTAAGGCTGCATTCTCAAAGCACCATCTAACCTAATAACTTCTCCATTTAGCAAAGGATTTTCAATAATTGATTGAGCTAACATTGCAAACTCATCAGGATGACCTAAACGCTGAGGATGAGGAATTGATTTGCTCAGAAACTGCTTTACTTTTTCTGGTAGTGAAGAAAGAAGAGGAGTGTCAAAAAGTCCAGGTGCGATAGTGCAAACTCTTATTCCTTGAGATGCTAGATCTCTAGCAATGGGTAGTGTCATTCCTACGATGGCACCTTTGCTAGCAGAGTACGCAGCCTGTCCCATTTGACCATCATAAGCAGCAATACTAGCAGTATTAATGACAACACCTCTTGTCCCATTTTCATTAGGTTGATTCTGCCCAATTAATCCAACACTGAGTCTAATTACATTAAATGTTCCAACAGCGTTCACCATTACTACTTTCGTAAAATCTTCTAATTTATGAGGAACGTTCTTGTTAAAATTATACGTTTTATAAGCAACACCTACCCCAGCACAATTAACAACATGATCTAACTTTCCAAATTTATCTTTGGCTACAGAAATTGCACTTGCAACATCTTTTTCTGAAGTAACATCTGTAGCAGCAAATTCTACTGAACTGCCAATACTCTTGGCTACTTCTGCACCACTGGACGACGGTAAATCACAAAGAACTACCTTTCCTCCTTGCTGAATAAACCTTTCAACACAAGCTTTTCCTAATCCAGAAGCTCCTCCGGTCACTAAAGAAACAGTGTTTTTTAGCATATTGTTATTGCTACAAACAAAAATAATTGTAATCTTGAAATAATGTGAAAAATAAGCAGTTAACAGCTAAGTAACATAAGTTACTGCAAAATATGGTTCAGGGCAGCAAAGTATATATTACTAATCTTGATGTAACAAAATAATTTACTTCGGCTATTGAACACTTCCAATTGCCTTAAACTAAGTTTAACCTAAACACTAATAAACAGGCCTTAAAAACACCCACTAGATCTAATTTTTCAATTAACCTCGTGACAACCGTTCGCCCTTTACGCACGTTCCAACTTGGCAGTCAGTGATCACTTGTAAACAAATGGAAGCCTTCTTCTCATTACAAATACCATGCAATTATTGTTGAATTGAAAAAATTCTAATTTTACTAATACTAAATTTTAAGGTTTATTTCTGTAAAGACGAATTCAGCGTATAATAATTTCATTTATTTCTTTGACTTAATTATTTGGTACAAATCATTTTACCAAACAAGATTTCCTTTTTTAAATTTGCATTCTATTAAAAAAAGTTTTGATTTTCGATGATTTTAAAAATATACCTTCATTCACTTATTTTGAGAAGATAATTTAAAATAAAATTTTAAGTCAAAATTTTTCTGAAATGATTTTTTCTCAGAAATTTGTTATTAAAAAGTTGGAAAGTAGAAAAATAATTGTTCATAAAACCGAAAAATATAAACACATTTCCGTAACGCTAAAGGGAGCAGCCATTTTGAAAACTTGTGACCAAAGCTTGGTAGGTAGGCGTTAGTACACTTCGTACCTCATAACTTTGTAGCCGGCTGTTGGTGTGCTTAAGGAATTTTAATATAGTCACAGTAAAAAGTAAGTTTATTTTTGTATTTTTAAAGTTTTAATTCAAAATCATTCACGCATAAATTTTAAAGTAACGAGTTGACTTACATTTGTTAAATATGCGTTTGTTGCTTTTTAGAGGATTGCCAAATATAACCTTTGTGTTTGTTACTACGCCTTACATATTTGCATCCAGACCTATTACTTCAGTTTATTATTTATTGTTATTTTTGTGTAGTGGAAAGTAATATCAGATTTACGATGGAAAGAGGAGGCGGCGGATTTCGAGGAAGAGGTGGTCCTGGTAGAGGTGGCCCTCCAAGGGGTCGAGGTTTTGTCACAGATCGTGGAGGAAGGTATTTACAGAGAAATGAATACTTAATAAACTTAGCCTAAAATTATTTCACTAAGAGTTTCTTTGTTCCTTACTCGTTAATATTGCGTAAGGCTTCATGTGTTTTCTTCTATTTGACACTCAACATTTACGATTCTGTTATTTCGTGCAGAGAATTATTTTTCTGTAAACCGTCATATTATAAATAATCTTCACTAAGTTATCTGGTTATAGGATACGAAGCATTTAATGCTTGGAACTAATAAATATTTTTTTTAATTTTCAATGTGTGCAGTTTCAGTTGTTTTTATCAATCGTAATGTTTAAACATATAAGCAGTTCTAAATAACAACAAGCATTTTAATCCTTAACTTTTAGAAAGTCCAGTTACTTAATAGCACTCTGTACGTCATCTTGCATGCTAATTTGAGCGTGCTTGGGGGGTCATTGCTTTAGGGCAAGCGTCCTACGTTTTTACGACTTAATTTTTCAATTTTGTTTTCTTACATTTTTGTTAAACTGTTTGCTCATTAATACAAAGTAATTTTGCACTTTGAATCTTTTTTTCTACTGGCTTTTTTTACAATTTTAAGAAAACTATAATTTTATATTATGTTGTTTGAACATGTAAAAGAAGTTAAATAAGGTTTTGGGAAATTGATAGCGACTAATTTATTCTACTTTACTTTTAATTTTATAATTTTATTCGTTCCTGAAGATTAGTTTCAATGGTTTACATTTTTTTTCGACTAAAAGTCCCGAAACATTGGTTTTAAAATGATAGGTGAGATTTTAAGTAATATGGGCAATGTTAATAAAAAATTGGTTTAAACTCCTAGAATTTTTTTTAGTAGTTATTTTTAAGAGAATCACTTCTAGGCCCTATCCCTCCTTTGCAATTATAGAAAAATTTAGAATTTATATTAAATTCGATTCTTTTGGATGTGATTAGCGAAACTTACGCGGTGAGAAGAGGAGCACGTAGGGAGACGCGATTCATGCTGTGAATTACGTCTGTAGTTTTAAACTCTTGAAAATTTAGCAATCGGTGCGAAATCCGTACTAACATCAGAGATCTTTTTTATTTTCTTTTGACTAATTAGTTTGTGATTTTTGATGGGACTGCAAGAACTCAAATATTAACAAGGGTCATCTGGTTATTCTTAACGTATAACACTATTCTATATTACTGACGTGGCGTGACGGTTAATAATTTTATATTTGATATGATATAATTACCTTAACAAATTCTAAAAAGCTCTAAAGTAATTGTTTCTATTTTACCCGAAGCTAGTGTTTTTATTGGCTCACGCCGACCATTTGTAACCTCTTTTTTCGTTTATTATTTGTGGCTGTTATGACTTTTTTTTCTTACAATTTTCTTAATAATGACCTTATTGTGTTTCTTAAAGTCACAGAATGTTATTTTTGGAGTACTGTTATACAATTCTTTTCTGGAAATATACAAGAAAGGTACGCAGTGATGGAACGCATTTTTACTTAATATTCGTCAAGTAAAGTTTAACCAATTTATTAAAACAAAGTTTGGTTAAACACTTCGTGGTACATTAAAATGCTCCTGGGCGCTTATGATTTCAGATGTTAACGCATCATAAACTAAAAAAAAAAGTTATATTTAATTAGTAGGTTTTTAAAATTTAACAGTTTATTTCAAGGTTTAAAATGATTGTGCGAAATATTATTTTAAGGTCAAATTACGACATTTTCCCTCCGGATGTCCAATATTTATTATGATTTTTTTTTCTTGTGAAAATTAAGGGTACTCAAACGTTTATTGATAGTTCTACTCTTTGAAAATTTGACATTTAGAACTGTATGAATGTAGCTATAAGAGAAAATTGTGTAATGTTTATACCAGATTTTAAAAAATGTTTGAATTAGAAATTAGTAACTTTTTCTTAAACAATTACATTGTAATAAAGGTGAGAAGAGCACCTAAGAGTCTGCTATGATGAGAATTATTTTAGGGCTCCCTCTTTTGAAGTACCATGCAATGGTCGATATGAAATCACCGTCCTACGTCTGATGTGGACTCGAATTTTCTTAACATAATTAAATATGTACTCTCTGGAATCTGTAAGAAACAAAAGATGATATATCAGATATTAAATAAAATATTTTTTAAACGTTTAATGAAAACTGGTATTAACACTAATGCAAATGTTCTCTTACAGAAACATTACAATATTCTGAACAAATTTTGTTATAACATTAAATTTTACTGAAGTTTAGTTGTTCTTGTCTGATGAACTGGTATACTTGCCTCAATTATTCAGATTGAAAACGGAATGGTGCCTTGTACTTTCTGTCATAAGCGTGGCCATCGACAAAATCTGGAGTACTGGTTTAATTTTAAAATTACTCTCCCTGAACTATAAGCAGTAACTAATTTATTGGAAAAATAAGTAATTCGATTCTTTTTTAACAGATTTTTCTTCTGATTACATTGCGTTGATGTTACATGTTTTAGAGAATGATACTGAAAATGAGAAAAAAAATCATTTAAAATGAAAAGCCTGAATGCATAACCAAAAAATCCATAATAAATTTAAAAAAATGTTAGTCCTTTTTAAGAAAATAGCTACAATGTGTACGGTTGAACGACCTCGGCGAAAATTATATTTTTATCAGAAAGATAAAAAAAAAGCTTCTTGTAAATTTTCTACTCCTTTTCGCTTTTGAGTAATTCTATTCATGAGGCTTCCAAAATGAAAGGACTAAAAAGAGCCTGTTGTCCAAGAATCCTTAAAATTTGCCTACTTTAAGGAATGCGGTAGCAAAAAATAGTTTTTTAAGAGACTTCCCATCAAACATTTTGTTTGTTAAAGTCGGAATTTCATCTACGTATTAATTTTTTATTAGTATTAAAATGTAGTAATGCGTAAAATTCTCGGAAATAGCACTATAAAGAAAATTTTTACTACAGCAGAAGTTCAATTTGCTGCTTTGACTTAAAATTTTGGACTGGTTGATAAATTACTGTTTTTTTACTGGTTTTACTGATTATCATTTTTTGCATAAACTTGTGTCATTTTCGCCAATTGAAATCATTTTAATACTTAGGTTACAGTTAATGTTCCAAGTCTGTATAACTTATTCTTTTAGTGGTGGTGCATTTGATTTTTGAAACGTAGCTTATTGTGGTTAGAAAAAGGAATTTTTTTTTGAAGTGTAAAAAAACGCTTTGATCCTTGCAAAAGCGTTGTGAATTTTCATTTTCTGTGAAGTTTAAGTTAATTTATTAAATTTTAATTTCCGAATACAGAAGAAAGAGGTACATAATATTAGAATTTCATCTTCTGATGTTAACATCATGTCGTTGATGTGAGAGACCAGTAGAGGAGAGTCTACTGTTGATCCTTAACTGACTAAAACGAAAGATCAGAAAATAGCCAAATGTAGAAAATAATTCAGACCCACCTCGCACGACTAGGCAGCGGATAGTTATGGCAACGGTTATGACAAAAGAATCTGGTTATCTGAAAGATTTTTTTTTTTCAAAAGTACAAGGAAACGCCTTGAGAGTGTGAGAAAGAAAAGTATTGAGGAAGGTATATATGGTCCTGTTAACGAGGGAGGATCCGCACCAACTTAGTACTGCTTACCCTTTATGGAGAAGCCGACATCGTTCAATGTATCAAAAAAGAAAGATTGAGTTGGTTAGGACATGTGGAGAGGATGGTGGATAACCGCATCCCTAACGCCTTTTATATGGAAAGCCCGGAGGCGTCAGAATAATCATGTCGTTGATGTGAGAGACCAGTAGAGGAGAGTCTACTGTTGATCCTTAACTGACTAAAACGAAAGATCAGAAAATAGCCAAATGTAGAAAATAATTCAGACCCACCTCGCACGACTAGGCAGCGGATAGTTATGGCAACGGTTATGACAAAAGAATCTGGTTATCTAAAAGATTTTTTTTTTTCAAAAGTACAAGGAAACGCCTTGAGAGTGTGAGAAAGAAAAGTATTGAGGAAGGTATATATGGTCCTGTTAACGAGGGAGGATCCGCACCAACTTAGTACTGCTTACCCTTTATGGAGAAGCCGACATCGTTCAATGTATCAAAAAAGAAAGATTGAGTTGGTTAGGACATGTGGAGAGGATGGTGGATAACCGCATCCCTAACGCCTTTTATATGGAAGGCCCGGAGGCGTCAGAATAAGAGGTAGGCCAAGTAAGAGATGGCTTGATGACGTCGAAGGGGATTTGAGGAAAATGGGTGTGCGAAGGTGGCGACTGAAGGGCTCTTGATAGACCTCAGTGGAAAGCCTTGTTTGAGGAGGCCCTGATCCGTTTAGGACTGTAGCGCCGAAGTGGAAGGAAGGACAAGGAGAGGACAACCGTAAGAACTGAAATTCCTTTCAGGGTACTTTTTTTTTAAACATCTCTGGACTAAATAGCCTGTACAATTTAGATCCACAACAGCTACATTGCTTTCTATGGATAATCTGTTTTATAGAGACATGGTTTACAGGTTAAAAATCTGTTGCATGTTATTAACTACAAATTCGTAGGAATATTACGAACCTTCTTGACATTGGTTGGGAATAGAGCTAGTTGGTTCTGAAATTTGAAATTTGCTGTAGCTGTTGCAAACCGGTGGAATGGAAAAAATCGTGAAATGTTTTTCACCAGATTTTAAAAATATTTAAAGTAGAATTGTTTTCATATTACCCAAGCAATTATGTGGGTAATAAAGATATTAATTACCATGATGATTCATATCTTTTTTCTTTTTTTAATGAAATATAATGTTGCTGCGTATTTTATATATAAAGCCAATAGCTAAGATTCCGCAGTGATGAGAATTAATTTTGGGCTCCCTCTTTTGATGCACTATACAATGGTGTATCTGAAATCAACGTGTCCTTTGTCTGAAGTGGAATTTAAACTATTAGCCAAATTTATTATTTATTAGCAAAATTTATAAGTTTAAAAAAATAAATCTGGTGTGATTCTTTAGTCAGTAATATGCCGGAGGATTTTTGAGAGGATGCAACAGCAGTTAAAGGGTTTGGTTCCACATAGCTCAGCTCCAAAATTCTAGAACTTATAATGCTATATATTGCTTGTTTTTTAAAGATGATTGTTGATCTGCAAATATAGAAATAGGGTCAGACTGGATTAGAATCTTCAGGTAGAAGCTATAAAACAAATTCCATTGTTATTTGTAGTTGTCCTCTCAATTGTTAGCGCTTGTTTTTGACATTTATGTTTCGGAGATCGTAAAATGTAAGTGTGCGGGATGATGATCAACGGTTTACTAGTGGATAATTTATATCAAGCTAAGCTGTTCCTCACCAGCTATTTCCTTTCTGGTCCTGAGAGTAGATAATCGGTGTACTGGAGATATCATTGTTGATTGACTGGATTAAATGTAGGAATAAATCCATGGAAGAAATGGCTAGCCTATTTCACTCTCAAGTGATGGGGTTATCTTTTTTAAATTTAGTTTTTATATATATACTATGTGACCATTGATAGTGTTACAACTATGTATAGCCAATCAAAAAATGGTTATTTAACATTTACCTTCAGGTACACTCATTCTTGAAAACTTCATTAAGAAACATCTGTTGTTAAATCAATGTTAGTATTTTGTGAAGTGTTTAAGTTGATAAATATCATTCATAAAAATATCTAGTATTTGGTTGGCACTGGTTATGGCTACTCAAATACTATCCAACATTATTTTATGGTATCCAATCCCGTTGTACATCGTTATAGAGAACGCTGATCTTGTATCTGAACTCTGTTATTTCTGAACTCTTCCTGTAGTTTGAATTAAGGTTGAAATACTGCTTCAATTTTAATCAACTCCTTCGACGTACCTGGAGTTGATATTACTACCCGAATTGGTATTTGATGGTTCTGTGTGACACAAAATTATCCAAAAATATTTATAGCATAATTTTTTTTAACTTAATGTGCACTAATTTACATAATATTTGAGTAAAAAAAAATTGATATGTTCAGGAGATTTGAGTAAAAGTGAACCTTAAAATTATATATTTATTGATCTCATGCACTCAGAACTGATTTCATTATTTAATACATTCAATTTTAGTATTTTACTGTTTGCATAATTCAGCAAATTTTGTTTTCAGGGGTCGCGGTGCCGGCAGAGGTCGTGGAGCCGGTCGTGGTGGCGCTGAAGGAATAATAAGAGGAGGTTTTAGAGGTAACCACATTCTTTATCTAATAGATTCATTATTATCATTTGTAAACATTAATTTGCCAATAATTTGAAGGAGGAAGAGGTGGTGATAGAGGTGGCAGAGGAATGACTAGAGGCTTGGGGCGTGGAAGAGGTGTCGGTGTTGGAAGAGGCGGTATGCCAGGTGTACCAAATAAAAGACCTGGGCCACCACCACAAGTGATTAATAAAAGAACTAGATTCGATCAGGCCACGTATTCTGAAGCAAATGGATATTCGGCGTAAGTTATTTTAATTCTATGTAAAATATCTTACTTATTATTCTTATAACTAGTAACTTATAAAAGTGATATTCATTATTTCTAGACCTTACCCTTCATACGATAGCCACCCTCCAGAAGCTACTTACACCGATGTTGGAGGTGCTGCAACAGGAGCTTATGGGTGAGTATAAATTGTTTTATTTATGTTAAAATTAGCCTAGAATTTTTTTAAAAATAAAAAATAAGCTTTACTAAACTTAAATCTAAAATCAAGTATATCCAAGAAAAGACTGGTATCTGTGGAAATTAAGTTTCTTTATGAGAGTATAATTTAACAAACAAGTTTCAAAATGAAATATTTCTTATTGTGCAAAGTTCAGTACAGCATTGCGCTGAAAATGAATGAATATAAGAAAATATACTGCATTTTTGTAAAAAAAAAAAAACACATTTCAGGGGTTTTATGCCTAATAGTTAATACATTAGAAAGAAACATAAAAAGAAAGACAAGAATCAATTGCAAAACAAAGTACTTTCTGAACTGAACAAACTTAAAGCTCAAAAAAAAAAAATAAATAAATAAATAATGATAATAATAAAAATTAAAAAAATTATAAACGTTATAGAGTAGAACATAGTAAACTCACTATATAAATTATCTAAATTTTTGTCCAATGCTCTTTTACGATAGACAGGAATGTTTTGAGAAATGGATTTGCTTAAGTAATTATGAGACAAGGGATCAAAAATTGGATTTTAGATAATCGGCACTTTCGGAACAAGCAACAAGTGGATAATTTCAGGAAAAAGTCGATGAGCATTTTCTGAACTAGGCGTTATTTGTTATTCAATGGGCCTTCCACAAATCTCCCGACCTTTGCTACCCAAACCCTGTTAGAATGCTCAAAAGTTGGCCAGCATTTTTTCTAACAATCAGCAAGACCAGAAAAAGTAAAAGAGAATATTAAGGTTTAAAAACCAGAAGGCTCTGAACTTCTTTTACAATCATCCTATACGAGGGTTGTTTGAAAAGTCCGTGCAAAGTCAGAGAGATAGCACCACTGGCGCGTATCGAGGTTATGTTTAGTTAGTAGCATCTCTTGGAAGAACACACACCAAGTTTCAGCCAGATCGGTCTATTTCTTTGTGTTTGGCATTCGTTTGAATCGAGGAAGTCGAGTGACTTTCAAAAAATGGACGAAAAAGAATTTCGTGTGTTGATTAAACACTACTTTATGAAAGGCAAAACGCCTGAGGAGACTAAAGAGAAGCGTGATAAACATTATGGTGACTCTGCACCTTCGATTAGAACAGTTTATAAGTGGTTTCAAAATTTTCGGAGTGGCCATATGGGCACAAGTGACGCTGAACGTTCTGGACGCCCTGTTGAGGTTACTACTCCAGAAATCATTGATAAAATCCATGATATGGTGATGGATGACAGAAGAGTGAAGGTGCGTGGGATTGCTAGTGGGCATCTCGAATGAACGGGTAAATAATATTTTGCATCAACATTTGGACATGACAAAGCTATCCGGGTGCCGCGATTGCTCACGCTTGACCAAAAACGAAATAGTGTGAAGTGTTGCAAGGACGGTTTGCAGCTGTTCCAGAAGAATCCGCAGGACTTTAAGCGTCGTTTCGTCACTGTGGATGAAACATGGATACATCACTACACTCCTGAGACCAAAGAACAATCTAAACAATGGGTTACCAAGGGGGAATCTGCGCGAAAAAAGGCGAAGACCGTTCCTTCGGCCGGAAAGATTATGGCGACTGTCTTTTGGGATTCACAAGGAATAATCCTCATCGACTATCTGGAAAAGGGTAAAACCATTACAGGTGCATATTATTCAACGTTATTGGACCGTTTGAAAACCGAGCTGCAAGAAAAACGCCCACGATTGACCCACAAAAAAGTCCTTTTCCATCACGACAACGCACCAGCTCACACCTCAGCAGTTGTGGTCGCAAAATTAATGGAAATAGGGTTCCAACTCGTTTCACATCCCCCCTATTCTCCAGACTTGGCTCCCTCGGACTACTATTTGTTCCCCAATATGAAGAAATGGCTGGCGGGAAAAAGATTTTATTCAAACGAGGAGGTGATTGCAGAAACGAATGGCTATTTTTCAGACTTGGACAAATCCTATTATTCGGAAGGGATCAACAAACTAGAGCAGCGTTGGACGAAGTTTATAAGCCTAAAAGGAGACTATGTTGAAAAATAAAAAAGGTTTACCCCAAAAAATTAAGTAGTTTTTATTTTTGCACGGACTTTTCAAACGACCCTTGTAGTGTTGCTTCCACCGGCTATGGTTTTTTGGTCCATTCGTGAAGCGAATTGATTCATTAGCGAGAATAGAATTGATGACTTTCCTAAAGTTGCGACTTGTTGTAAATGATTTGATTCTAATCAAAGGTATAATATCATCGAGGAAATTACAAACTGACAGAAAGGTTGATTATTATTTGCACAATAATAATTTTTTAAAAAAGAGAGGTACGTATTGTTGCACTTTTTTGACAGTATCACAGTTTTGCCACAATTGCAGCTAACAGTGCTGTTGTATTGTCTTCCCAAACTGTGTATATAAAATTCTATTTTAATGTGTAACTGAAATTTGTAACAACATTACTATAGAGACATGCAAATTTATATTGGTAGAAAATTATTATTTTCATATCGGTTATAAAGGTAGTATAACACATTCACACAAAAAAATAAAAATAAATATACGCAAAAATATGTGTAAAATGTACATTCACTTACACACAATGCAAAAAGTAGTTTTCAATTTCTCATTTTTATGTTCATAATTTTTTAAAACTGAAGAAAATTTTATTTCACAAAATTTAAATGCTTTCTTTTTAAGAGGAATATAGTAAGAACTGATACTTAGATATGCCGGTGTGCAAAATGTTGGGAAAAGATCGTTGTTAGAGAAATTATTTGGAATTCATTTACTTCAATCAAATCAGCATTTTTCGACGTCGTTTCATAGAAGATTTGCAGGAAAGATATTAAAGAGATGGAATATTAAGGATAAAAATATAATCACAATCGCTTGGGATCGTTAGTTCTAGAATATTTTTTTGAAAGAAGTAATTTCATATTGATTTAAACAGTTTTTCTCAACTTTTAGAAGAAAGCGTGTATTCGATAAGATGTGCCAATGTTAATGAGATCAGAGAATTTCTTAAAAAAAGAAAAGAAAAATCTCAAAATTTTAGTGCTCTAAAAGTTATTAGCCTTTATCAGAAACTACCTGTAGAACAATGAATTTGTTATATAAAGTTACAGTGAAGGAGGAAATGGAACCTACGCAGACACTTACAGCACAGGAGCTTATGGAAGTCAATACAGTCAGGGAGGTGATAGTTATGGAAATACAGGATATGGTACTGCGCCGGCGACGGTTGAATATACTGCACAAGCCCCATATACACAAGATAGATACAGTACAACTTACCAAGAACAGTATTCAAAGCCAAGACATTATGAAACAGGTTAGAAAAAAGCTTTATTGAAGTTGAAAACTCAAATCCAAGTTTATGTTTAAGTGATCTAAACAATAAGTTCTCATTTATGAACTGCAAAAAATTTAAGTGTGCTGCATTTGAAAGATAAGTTAAAATTTAAAAATAATGTAAACTCATAATAGCTATTAATAATCCGTATATTGATTATCTGAGACGCCATCTTGTTCGTGCAGTGTTTATTTGTCGAACCTAGAATCGTTGACTTACAATGGGTTTTAAATAACAGAAAATGATTACCTGTCTTCATTTTAATAGGTTGAATAAATTAATAGGTTTTTGTTTTTTTAAAAGTACAGGTTTTAAATTCGCATATTTTAATTTTTATTTAATTTCAGCTGGATATGCTGGGGGATACAGCTCTTCTGGTGGCTATGGAACTGCAGGAGGTGGATACGGCGACAGAGGTTATTCAACAACGTCTGGTGGCTATGGTAAATAGTTTTTTTTACTTCACTATTTATTATAGACATCATAATCATAGTATCTGAAATTTTCGTAACATAATAAGTTAAATATATTTATTTATTTTTATGTTGTTCCTACATTTAGATTGGCTTTATTTGTTCTGTTAGTAAGATATTTATCTTATACTATATTAAAATGGGTGAACATTTGTGACGATGTTAAACTACACACCGATTTGTAGCTTTGTTCTTTTAAACGCGAATGATGTTAATGTTTGTTTCGTTTTGATACGCATTCCGTTACTTTTTACATTGATTAGCATTTTGTAGTAAGTGATAAAAAAAAAGAAAAAGAATTTTGCTTCGATTTTGGGATAAAACGGAGGACTGTAACAGAATTTTACCTTTATTTTTAAAAGAGAGGTAATGGTAATGTCAATGCAAAAATCATTAGGCGTTTGAATTGTAATAATTTCTCTGATAAAAATATTAAAATGAATAAAGTTCTGTATCTATCTAGTATAGGACAGATACATTTATTGAGGAATAAATTAAGTAATATACTCACAGCTAAGATCTATGCCTCCTGAAAGGGGAAAATGTAAGATTTCTAATTATATTTTGAATATTTAAAAAAAAAAAAGATGAAAGTGTAAGTATTGTAAAAACAACTTAATTGCATTTTCAAGTAACTTGGTCTAAGGTTTACCTTTTTTTATGTTTCCTAATAAAAGCTATTAAGTCTTACACTATATATACACATATAGTCAATTAATTTGGAAATATGTGAAACATTAAAAACCAATGAATGTTGGGGAATGGGAAATTCGATAAAAAACAATAAAAACTGATGTATATAATATATTTACTAAGCTTTCATCCCATCATCCGTACGATAATGCACTTCAATATCAAATGAAAAAATAAAAACAAAATCAATAAATACATAATAGAATACAAATGAGTCGCTTTTTTGTTAGTATAAAATGAGTATGTAAGAAATATCTGTGTAAAGATGAAATTATAGAATATAAATAAAAAAATATAAGTAAATTTTTTTACAATCGCGAATTTTGTAGCTAGAATCAAAACAGGAAACATCTATATTCCGATTATTATCAAAGAATGGATCCAAATAATGAAATAATAGATTTTTATGAATCAATCACTATTGTCTACAACAGGAACTTACTGAAGTTGTTTTACGTTAGTTAGAGTTAAAATATTTTAAATAGTTCGTGAAACAGTGGCGTGGCTGACGTTTTTATAAGGGAGGCATGACATAAACTCTCATATTTACTCTCGAATATCTGGGTATCTTATTGTCAGATATCTTCACAAACTTATCTACTATAACGAGAAGCATTTATAACAGTGGATGATTTGTCCAGATCAGTCCTCGGTTCATATTCATCTAGCCCCCATCATCAATTTTATGAAGTATCTGCTTAAAGTTCAATGAGAAAAATTAGATTTCTTATTTAATAAGTGTAATTTCTATTTTCGTTTTTCCTTTGTATTTTCCGTTAACTTGATACTTCACGAGCCTCAAAAGTTGAGATACAAAGTGCGACTTAAACAAGGATTTAGCAAAATCCTCAATGCCTAAGTGGGATTGTTGAGAAGGTTTATTCAAGACCAAAGATTTGTTTACAAAAAATTAATATCTTCGTTTGATTTAACACTTCCAAACGATGGGAATACAATCTCTACTCTCAGCCTTGAAACTTCCATTATGTAAGCATCTTTAAACTGGATCCAATCGCACCAGTTGAAAAGGATAAATAACCTGGTCCAGTGAAACAGACATGCCCGCAATACCACTGCAAGGCCTTTAGGCAAAAATCTAACTGCATCCTAAGAGATTTTGGTATGCTATTGTAGAATGTTGCAAAGTGAAGTTAAAATATTGCTTATTTTGAATTATTGTTCATTTAACAAAAATAAGATTTTGATAAGAACGTCACGCCTCTGTATTACATACTTTTTTCTATTAGATTTTATGTAGCCGTCTACTTTTGGTAGAACTAGTTAGTTGAGAAATTTTTTTTATCACGTTTAGAAATAAGTAAAGTAAATTAATTTTTGGATTCTGGAAACAACTAAATAATTTTGCAATAATCTTTTGATCGCAAAATGTTCTTCTTTTCCCATATCTCTTTTAAGCGAAGTTTCTCTGTTATGAAGTGAGAATATTATAATACAAGATTGTAAATTAACAATAATTAATAATAAATTGTAATTATTAGTTAAAATCATTATGTTTTAACTCTTCAAAAATATAAAAGTTCAGCTATCAATCGCGACTGCACAGTCCAAATAGAGATCTAAAGTTTTATCACTTTTCTGATATTGGTAACCGTCTGAGAAGTAATCTTGAAATAATATTTTTATTAAATTAAAGTTACTTAAAAAAGGCAGAAAGAAAAAAAACCAATCGTAAGAATAATGCAGCATTTCTTTACTACCAAAAACTATTTTAAATTATAAATTGTAAAGTTAACAATTCTACTAGTGCCACACTAGTTTGTAATAGCTCAATAGCTATCAGAATAACAAATTAGAAACTGATGAGCTTTTATGAGTTAAGAAAATAAGCCTATGGTTTTTTAGACATTTCTTTGAAGTTATTGATACTTTTATAAAGATTATTTAAGTGCTTTCAAGGTAACACATTTATGAATTTAATTTTTACGTTATGTTGTGCTTCTTTTTTATTTATATCCAAATTGTGCCTTTAAAGCCCGATCTGTATTATCAGGAGTTAACCCAAAGAAATATGGTCACAAAGCAAGCGATACTGCGTTTTTTTTTAAGAGAGAGAAATTATAGTTTTTAGGCCTATAGAAAGGTATTAGCTTGTTGGTAAAAATTCATTAATTTAGAAAGTTGAGATAAATAATTTTCTAATAACGAAAGGATGGGCTTCCTTTACCACTGCATTGAATAACCTAACTCAAAAAATAAATATGTTGAAGGTTAAAATTATTGAATTGTATTAATGTTTTACGTATTTTGTTTTGGATGGTGGCAGAAAAAGAGAAAAATAAACAGAATAATGTTCGAGGAAAGTTAATTTTTGATTTAACGGCCACAATGAACATCTTAGGGATAGTTAATTTTGGTTTTAATGGCCACTAAGATTTAACTTAATGTTTCCAAGTTTGTGCTATAAGTAAAGTCATATTGTTAACAAAAACAAAAGCGTGGAAAATTTATAAGAATAATGGAAGTATATTAATAAAATGAAATCGAAAATGAAGACCCTTACATATGAAAAAAATATGCCCTTAGAATGATGACTACTGTTGTTAAGTCGAAGAATTCATTAATCTTTCTTTCTTTAAACACATTTTCAAGGAATATATACAAAAAAACTTGGCATTACGAAAACAAAAATTCAGTTGAAAAACATTTTTAATAGAAATGACGAAAAATTAATTTGTAATTGTTATTGATGTTATAAGCAATTTTATTTACTATTTAACTACAATCTTACTACATAAAGAAATCAAAAACTATTTTTGTGCTATTTCAGCTCCATATTAAGAACAATTGGCACCTTGCTGTCTTATTTGGGGTAAGTTATGTTGTTTATAAACTTGTCGATTAACTTGTATTGATGAGTTGTAAGGATATACTTATAATATGAAAATGAAAACACGTAATAAAATAATTTATACATTTATGTATGAAAAAGCATTTGAAACAATGCAATGTATAACTTAATGCATTTATCTTCTAAAATTATGTATAATACAGCATATATTGATTTATTATACGAATCGTAAATCATTCAAAGTTAGATTTGTTTATTTGTTGGTGGAGAAAGCAAAGGAATAATGTTAGCAAGCATTAGCTGGAGTAAATACAGAAATTAGATTTGTAATATATCCATAATTGTAAATGAAAATTTAGGAAGATATTCAGCTTCTTTAGATTGTCCATATTTTTAGTATTTCATTCTCAAGGAACATAACTGGAGGCAAACTGTCCTTAAATATCTATATGAAATCACAAAAGTAATTGATATTGTGTTATTATTATATAAGAATTCTTTTTTATATTTCAACATCGAAATAATAGTTTAGATGTTATTGAATTTAGTTATAAAAGAAAAACAATTTTCCAAATTAACGATGTGCGAATAAAAATATTGAGAAAGTATCGAATTGCTCAAGTAGTGTAATAGAAAGTCAAAAGAATGTTCATTTACAAGGAACAGCTCATACAGATCATTATTAACGAGAAAAATTGTGAAAATACCTAATTCTTTTTTAATTTTGAACATTGCTGAAGCATAAAATGTCCATGTTGGATAGAAATAATTTTATTATAATGTTTATTATTCAAGATTTTGTCCCTAAAATGAAAATGGCATAGAGTTAGCCTCCTTATTTTATTAATGATATCCATTTTTACCATAATATTTGTGGTTGTTTTCAACTTAAATTACCTGTTTAGCTGACTTTTGGCATTTTTGATCTCATAATTTATGCTGGAAGTATAATTGATAATTTATTCGTTCTCTAGATTGAAATGGATTTGATGGAAGTTCAATATAAAAATAATATGTGAACTGTTTTTCAGATCATGGTATGCGATGTAAATAATTAATCTTCGGAAGCATGAAAGTAATTTGCATATAGTTAGCGTATTTAACAAACACTTTTCAGCTCCTACTTTGATGAATTGGTTATGTACGATCTATTTCCCTTCAAATCAAACGCTTCTGAGGGATTTTTTTATTTTAATCTGTCAGCAATCTTTTTTTAAAAAAAAGAAAAGAAAGTTGAGTTAAGGTAAAGATCGCAATTTTCCAAAATTAGGCCGTCCGGAAATGAGGTAATGAACGATTATTACCGAGAAGACATATTACAACTCGGCTCTCATTTTTCTGATAGACTTGGGATCCACTTACGAAGCAAAAATACCTACTACATATCTGTCAGCAATCGTGTAGTTGTAACAGACTAGCAACACTATTATTTACCCATCATAAAAGCTTAATAACCAACTCGTGCACAAAAGAAATACTCTAACAGATTTACCTATTTAAATTCACGTCTAATTGCACCAAATAATCAGCTAATCTTAGTGTTTTATTTTTGTTCTGGTGAGCCGAGTGCTTTCTTTGCGTTCTTCACCTTCGATAGTACATCAATTGATGACCTTTATCGTTTGATATGCTCACAATACATTAAGATCCCTAGTGCTAGTACATTTACTAGAAGTATGTCTAATGAATATACAAAACAACTGTTATAAAATGTAATTTTTCTGTTAGTTCGGTAGAGGCGTACTGCCTATGTGAATGTATCGCTATCATCACACGTAATGTGATCTATAAGGTCATTATTCTGTAGGCGAGGTGTTGCTTTAAACCATCTAAGTTTGGCGCTTTTTTTTACAATTTTTTAAATGAGTTATCTCAGAATTTCACGGTTACTAATGGTCGAATTGGCCTACGGCGAGTCATAATTGAATTCTGGCATAATTTTGCACTTAAGTACTTTCACACAATAAATTGCACTTCTTTTTTTGCAATTTTACAAACCCACTGTAGTTATTATTTACATGCAATAATTTTTTATTTAATAGTATACTTATATTTGTTCATATTTACCTCGTACTAATTGTATTTTTGTTTTTAATAATGTTTGCTAGAACCAACCTCGTCAGGATATGGTGTTCCACCTCCTTCTATACCTGCAGTTCGCCCACGAGGTAAGTGTTAATGATTTCTAGTTTCCCAATTTTTGTGAAATAATTTTTTTTTAAGTGCTAACACTTTTTGCCTTTCTTTAAAAAAAAATAGGTTTAAATTTTAAATCATAAGTTTGTGGGGAAGTAAATAAATATCCCTTTTTTATTAATGAACAAAGAAATAATGTACAAAAGTAATAACATTTTAGTAGAAAATCATTATATTTAGGGAGTAAGTAGAAGTGATGATTTTCTGTAATCGAGTAAATTAATAGAAGGATGGCAATCAAATGAAAAATACGAAAATAATATCAAGAATTAAAGAAGGATTTTGGTTTTAGGATAATGATAATATCGATTGCTATTGATTAAATTTAATAATAGAAGTAAACTATTTAGGTAAGAGTAGATTATAAACATACTATTATAAATTGGTAGAAACAGTATAATTATAGAAAAAGTAAAATATGCTCTCTTATTAAACATAAATACTAATACAGTTTTTAATAACAAAAAAAACTGATGAAAACCTGTTAATTATATCATCCACAAATAAAATGGCAGCAAACAATAAATGCAGAGGTTTTATTATAAAAAGAAACATTAAAAATTAATGAAACAAGACAGGAATCAATAGAAAAGATAAGTCAGTCATTAAAAGGGGCCAAATATATAAGTTCAGTAAAAAAGCAAAAATATCAAAAATAAAAATATTTATATACTATAAATCAAAAAATTTAAGAAATTAATCAATAACATTTTAAAATATACATATAATGTAATAAGGTGATTCGAGATTTTTTTTCAAAAGTTTTTATAATTAAAAGAAATTATACCATGAAGGCAAATAGATGTTAACCTGTTTGTGCAAAATATAAAATATAATAATAATAAAAACAAAAAACAGGTATTTTGGGTATATGAATGCCAATATAAAGTTATTGGCAGTATAATAAAATTAAAGTTTCATTAACCATATTGCAGGTTCTTCCACTGGTTATGGACATAGCAGGGAATATTCTAGCCAACCTCGATCAAGATATTAAAAAAAATATTAATACAGATTTAAAAAACTATATTATCAATTACAAGTCATAAAAACTATAGCCCATACGTTGGTGGGGTACACCTCTTCTTTTCCTTGACTTTTTCTTTTTTTTTAGATTAGGAATTTTTGATCTAATTTTAATTAATTTTTTTAATGTACCTTTATTTTTTTAAATTATTTCTTTTTTGTTTAATGCAATTAATTTATATTAAAAAAATAATGTACATTTAGGGGAATTTATAATTTTCTGAAAGGAATTCCTCGGTTTAAGTTGTGTTAACTTTTCTTTTTTATTTAATTAATTACCCAAACAATTAATGGGAAAACTTTGTGTAATTTTATCGTATTTAAAAAAAAAACGCACGTCAAAAATTATTTAAATGTATAAATAAAAGTTAATTAGTACAATTTTTGACTTGGATAGGTATGTGTTTATAGTAGATGTGTGTAATTCTGTGGTACAAATAATACTATAATTCTCTTACCACATTATAGAAGAATACTCAGATGCTTCTTCAATTTCTTGTTTTTTCCTTCTTGGGATTATAATAATAATTGTAAATGAACTTGCTTTTCTTTTATATAATTTAGACGAAACCCTCCTGTAATATGAGTTTTATTAATAAACAACAATTTTTGTATCCTGCAATATTGATGATGTTTTTTAAACAAAAATCCAAATTATCAAACAAATATCCCATTAAACATTTAATTTATTAAATATGCATTGTCGTTGGTTGTTGAAATATTGCAATTTATTATCTAAATTTTTCAAACTTTATAAAAAATAATAGGTTCTCTAAAACTACGCTGTTCAATACGTGTAAATATTAATAAGGTTAAGTTACTTACCGATATTATTCAAGATAGTAAAATTTTGTCTAAAGAGTCGAATTTTTCTAGTTAGATCATAATGTTTATTCGGGTCCGATCTTTCTTTAGAACTATTAGCCTGGAACCGAAGCTTTGTATTTTGAATTTACATTCTTATCTTGAGATTTGAGATTTCACATTTAAAATCAGCTATACAGTTTTTCGAGCTTGTAGTTAGCCTTGACTGGTGTTAAAAAGTTTTATTATTGAAAAGTGGATTGAGATGAGGTATTCCAAATTAGTCGAAATATATTTCGAAAAACAATTTTTGTTTTTTTTCAAATATATTTTTTATAGACTTTTAGGAACAGAACAAATGACAGGAAGGAAATAGAGAAGAAAATTTTAAACGATGGATTGTTATTTGAATTGCAAAGAAATTTCTTCTTGCTAGCATTTCAAGAGAATTTTTTAATAGAGGATACGTAGTTGGGAAAATTTCTTTTATCAAGAAGAAAAAAAACTTTTATTACATTGGGTAGGCCTGCGTAATAAAACTTGTTTCATAATATTTTAAAAGGGCTTGAAATTAATAATGGAATGTTACAGGCAAGTTAGCCAGAAGAACCGAAGTATCCAAAGTAAAGTGGAATTTTGATTAAAGAGTGGAGTCAGTTGTGTGCTAATTGTATACCATTGTTAGTTTATTTTACTAATGTAAAGTTTGTAAATTAAAAAAAAAAGTCACTAAAAAATACAAATTATGCTCATCCCTTTCCCTTCAACATATTTTAAAAATAATGTGTTACAGCTTATAATTTAATAAAAAATACAAAATTATTGTTTTAAAGCAGTCGATTTGCTACTTGATATATCCGATTTAAAAATGAGGCACTGACCTCAACAATTAGTTCTGCTTTATTTGAGGATAATTTTGAAAAATCAGATGCATTCTTGCTTTCGTATATGTTGCATCATCTATTTTTCATTAAATACATTGAGAGGCAATCTCATCACACGATGATCGTTCCATCGATAAACCTCGCAGACGCTGGCAACAGTCATGTATTTAAAATTTTTGTATTTTTATGTGAAGGGAAATTGTGACATAACCACGCGATATATTAAAAAACCAATTCATTTTCGATGAAATGTGGACGAAATAATAGTCTAAAGAATAAATTAAAATTAGATGTTATTGATTTCAACATGAGATTTGATTCAAAAAATTATTAAATAAATAAATATAATCAAGTAAGTTTTAAGAGAAAATTATCTAATTATAAAAGAAACAATATGTTACAAAAGGAAAAGTCAGTAAAATTACATTCTACAATTCTTTTCAATTATTCATGACTATTAAAAAAGGTAGCACTGGTCAATCTTTAGCTTACTTCGTTAACAAAGATTTGTAAATTGTTGGCCAGCTATGGATTTTGGTTTTAACATAACTTGTTCTAAAAATGAAAAAGTTGTGTGAACGCTACTTTTTGAAAAACAAAATCAGATCGCTTTGATCAAGGCATTTTTTCCTGTATAAAAGCTAAATAGATTGCTTAAACTTGTATTCAGTGATATTTTTAATTTTTTTTTAAGTAGTGGTATAATTTCTCCTGTTTTTAGCCATTTAGCGAAGATAACTCTTCAAAAGGTATCAATATAATTGCTTGGAGTTATCAACTTTTTTGACCAATTAATATTCAATTATTTAGGTAAGCAAAGAACTTTTTAAAAGTTTTTCACATAGTTAATTCGTACATCAAAATAATTACCTCTGCAAAAAAAAAGTGAGCTTATTCTAAGAGATATGTAACAATATTGCATTAAGGATGGTTAAAAACTTTTTTGTTATTGAAAGAACATTGTATACAGCCAATCATTGTATAACCGTTTAATATAATTTAGAGTGCTATCCCCTATACCTAATTGTTACAAATTATGTAGTCAATATAGTGGAAATAGCAAGTGTTCAAAAGCTCAAAAGGTTAAAAGTGTAAAGTAAAGCTGAAATTATTTAAAAAAATATGCTGCCATAGAAATTAGAAAGTAAGTGGGCGCATCTTATAAAAGAGAAAGTTTCCATTATTATGTTGCATAAATAACAAATGAACATTAAAAAGCACAAAAAAAATATGGGTAATTTAAGAAAAACAGAAAAAGAATGACAAAAAAGTCAAGATTTGCTCGAAATAACTATTTCATTGGTTGTTGGGCACTTTAGTTTCAGGCAATGTAATTAAATTATATAAATCGTTTTAATAATGGTAAGAGAGGGAAGGTGTTAGCACAGTGGCTTGTGTTCTAAATCCTCACTTGGAGAGCCAGGCTCGAATCAAGCTGCTTCTATCGATTATTGATTTTCTCTTTCTAGGAGCCTCTTACTGTCTGGTGATAGAAATAAGAGAAAAACTTTGCGCAGGCAGGCCGAGCGCAAAAAAAAAAAAATCCTAAGAAGCTCCTGCAGCACATATTGGTTCTCGAAACGCACAGAAATTTAGAAATAGGTTTCAAAAAGACTTTCTCTGGCCCATAAACCTTCATTAGTACTTAAAGCCTGACGATTTACCAACAATTTTAAATACATATATACTGTAACTTTGTAAAATTTCACAAAAAAGCCTTGTTTGAAAATATTTAATTATTACTTTAAATTTAAATTTAGTTTCAGTCAAAACAAAAGGGACTTTATAAAGCCTTAATTTCAAAATTGAAAATAAGTGGAAGTTTCATCTGTAGGAAAAACCAAGGGCGGAGGTTTTATAGCCTTATTCTAATCAAGAAACTTCCTAATCGTTCGGTGCGGAAAGAGCTTAAATTACAAAATTAATTTGAGAAAAGAAAAGTGAATAAAAGAGTACTTCGCATATTAGGCATAAGATTGGCACACGCCTGAAAAGCACCTTCTTTTTATTTGAAAAAATTATACTATGTACTAGGTATGTACTATGGTTTATTAAGTAACTATTTCGAAAGAAGTTCATCTCACTTTCAGATGTTGGGTTAGACTGTAAGCAAATCGATTGTCGAATTGCTGAAGCATAATACTAACTGATCAATCCCTATAAGACCTATATTTTTCAAAAAAAATCTTCTTCAAATGTGCTCCTAGAAATAATAAGAACCTAGAAAAGTTATCATAAAGACGAAAATATCAGCTCAAAATAATAAGGAAAATAATACAAAATTACTAGATTTAATTAGAGGCGTAATAATGACATTCAATTTTTGAATTTGTGTTTGAACTTAAAATTGGGAATTGAACGTTCAATTTTCTAGAGCCAATGATTCAGGGTAGCTTAGAAAATCATAAAAATGTGAGGCTCTTCACATCATTCAAAATTGGAACACGTGATACACTAAGGCAATTAGTAAAACCTGAGGAACAAACCCAAAAGTTGAGATATTGCTACATCCTATCTTATTTTTTATAATAAGAAACTACAGAAATTAATCCCAAAATTAATTATTTCTAAAATAAAGTGATATTGTCTCAATCCTTTTTGTGAATTGATTTAAAAATCTTAGGATTTTAAATGTTCTTATCTTAGCCAGCAGCATGTAATAATAACAATTAGGTTTGTTCAATCAACTACAAGTTTTTACAAATAATACGAAATATTGCCAAGTAATCTATGTAGTTTATATAGTTATTAGAAATGAGTAATTTAGTGAAGAAGTAATAAGCACAGACACAGCGCTAAGATGTTTATTAACAGTTCTGTGATCACTTCTTTGGGTTTCAGTTTTATTTAATTTGTTAAGGTATGGAACGTACAAGTATACTTCCCACTTCCGCAAGGATATCAATAATTCCAGTTGATTGCAATCTGCATTTAAAAAATAAAAATTTCTTTAGAATTTATAATCCGTGAGCGACTGTTTAGATAACTGTTTAAGGTTATGTTGCCGACAGTTTCAAATTAACATTTTCATTTGTTTTCCTGTTGCAGATGGGTCAATTGTATTTCAGTTGATTAAGGCATCTTAAAGCGTTCTTAAAATAACTTACGTAAGTGCCGTGAGTATCCATTTGTATTCCATTAAGTGAGTATCTAAGGTGTAATATAGATTTTAAAGTGATTTTTTGTTTAAGGCACATAATCATCTGAAATCACTGGCGCACAGAACTTTTTAGTGCACAGACGGCCACTGGACTGTGTTCTCTCCGTCACCGAACAGTGAACTGAAAGAAGCTCCTAGGAAGAGAAAATCTAAGGCAACTGGATTTGAACCCGAGATTCCCACACGGGATTATGTATTGGTTTATTCATTATAAATGATCATAACTCATATGTTCAGGATGTTACTTAAAGTAATGAAGTTGATATTGATATTTCAATGGTCTAAACTCTGCCATATTTTTTATTTATGCTCAAAATATTTAAGGTAAGCTACTTTTTGCTCATTAGCGTTTTATAAACCCATTTATTACATAGTTTTTTGGTCTGAAATTTATTTTTATTAATGAAATAATTTATTTATTTATCGTAGCATGTTATTTCTTATCTTTCTTGTAAATATATATATCTTTATGTTTATATACAATACATATATATATATATTGATATATAATTTTATATATATGTATATAATATTTATATTGATATATAATTATGTATATTTAATATAATTTTATTAATAATTCATGTAATTAATGTTATATAATATATTTTTTTAAATATAATATATAATACATACATGATTTGGTGAGGCAGAAGGCGGTACAGTACTGCCTGACTTCACGCTTCCCTTATTAGTGACGTAGTAAAATTTATGTCCTGGCAATTATACTCTAGAAAACTACTTGTGATTATTTTCAAACTTGGAACTGTAGAATAAGGCTAGTTTTTTTTTAGCCTTGGTCAGTTTTACTGAATTATGTTTTTTTCCATGATTTCGAAATGTTTGTAAGAGTCCAGTAAAATTAAAAGTAGTTAATATTCAGAAAACAATAGTTGAACTACCTTTCCGAGTATCAAGGCCTAATGAAAATGTAACTGACCATGTAACTTTTAAAAGTATAAACTTAAAGGAATCTGTAAAATAAATTCGCCGTTTCATGCACAGGTAGAAATGGGCCTCTCATTTTTTGTAACTTATTTCGGATTTATTAATGCTCTAATTTATAAAATTGTATTTTTTTGGCCTGAAGTGAGAAATACTTAGTTATTTTCATTGAAGTACCTAAAAGGCAGACAGATCACTTTGGTTAATAATAAGTCTCCGCCAAGAGGTCACCATGAATGCAATGCTAGATAATTTCAGGTAAGCTTGATTTCTGTGTATAATAATTTATTGTTGTATAAAGAACATTCCTAAATTTATGAGAAAAAATAAATGAATGATTCGTGTATTTATATTTCCTCCTTTATATAACCCTACTGCGTGTATACTATGTACTGATTTCTCCAAATCCTTTATCAATGCATATTTGGTACAGTAAAAGCTCTAATATCCGGCACCCTCAGGGTCGGCATGTTGCCGGATATCGAAAATCTCCGGATAATAGAACGATAATTTCGGCGCACGTAAATTAGATGTAAAATATGATTCTTTAACATTTCTCAGTGAAATACAGAACTGTACATGGCTTTTATTTTCTAATAAAGTAGGCCCTACCATATTGTTAGATACAGTACTACATTAAAATTGAGTGTACAAGAAATTAATATAAATTAATTAAATATAACAGTACATTAAGAGTTACGTTTTAATGATTTTTAAAATAATCGCGGATATCTGACTGTTTGATACGCGATGATCGTTTTTCAACAAATTTTGAATGAAGCATATGCAGTTGCAAAACTTCCTGAGCCGAGTAACATTTCTCACCTTCAACAAACGTTAGCAGCGTTGTAAAAGCATCTGCAGCACTACTCCATGAAACGTTTAATTTAAAAGCCATTTCAACACATTTTTTTTGTGAGTACGTAGCTAGTTGAAAATTTGCCGGTTAATAGAACGTTCCGGATGTTGGAATGCCGGATAAAAGAGCTTTTACTGTACAATTTATAGACATAAGTGGTGTTCAAAATTATTGATTTTACCCATCATATTGTCTTTATGTCTTTTACATTTTGTTTAATTAGATAAATTATTATTCATTCTAATCAAGGAGAGAAAATTTATTTTGTGGACTACTGAATTCTTTCCGGGAAGATTTAAATCTAAATCTTAATATTAAAATATTTTTTCATACATATCTCAAAATATGTAATCGATTCCAAAAAAAATTAACAGAACTCTTTCTTTTTAATTCTGACACCTTTTAGATTTTCATTTTTATTCGGATATTGGTTTAGCTGATTTCTCAGAACAGAATTAGACTTCCACTTAGAAGAAAGATTCTTTTAAC
The DNA here is from genome assembly GCF_049639745.1 of Rhodnius prolixus. Classification (NCBI taxonomy): domain Eukaryota; kingdom Metazoa; phylum Arthropoda; class Insecta; order Hemiptera; family Reduviidae; genus Rhodnius; species Rhodnius prolixus. The sequence goes on along the minus strand of NW_027411583.1, from coordinate 903,703 downwards.
GTTTACTATTAAGGATTGTATCTGCTTGAGTGTGTAGCAAAGTGGGCCTACATAGAGTGTAAAAGGAAGCTATTACAAGTGAAAGTGGTATTTCGCAGCACAAACCTGATGAACGTTGACATACGTCTCTGGAAATGAATGAAAATAAAAAAACAATCGCAAGGTGTATATCTATAAAATTTAATGTAGTGTAGGGTTTTTGCTCAATTATTTTTCTGTATACTCACTGTTCTCGTATATTTAAGGCGCATTTATCAATAAAAACAATAGAGCGTATTGAATATTGAAAATTTGCTTTCAATACAAAGTTAATACAATTAGCCATTCCAAACTATTCTAACCAAGGACTGAGGTGCAAAACTTACTAATGCAATATTTGGGACCAAAAATGAAGGAAAGAACCGAAGAAAGGAATAAAGGTATTCAAAATAGCTAGGAACAAATATAAAATTCCACTGTAATTTATTAAAATAGCTGGAAGAATGTGAAACGTGAATTTGTCAGAGGCTCAACGGAGGCAGCAAAGGAAAAACCATGGGTTGTAACTCTGTAGTTCATATGATTTGAGGATATTGTAGCTGAAACAGTAACCTGATGGAAGCTGGATGGTGAAAGATCTCCAGTTCAAATCTTTGGCTCTTTGACTTTTGTTTGTTAGGAAAAAAATGGTAATATTAAACTATAAGCTTCCTCTGACTCTTCCGCAAACAATTTGGAGGTGATCGTTAAGCCCCGCCTGAGAAAAGAAGGCTACTACCTACTTGATCAAATTGTAGAATAGTGGAAGTCAATTTTTCATTACATAAATTCCTTAAAACTCTAGCTAAAGAAATTTTTAGTTTTTTAAGTCTATAATAAAAGACAATTCCAAATCTTTTTGAACAAAAAGTTTTGGTAATTATCGTCGGTGTAAATTACGAATAGCACCCAGTACTTTTCCGTTTTTATGAATATTAATTTTTTTGTTACTTTTTTTTTTTAGTTTAGTTTTAGAGAAATGCAACCGTAGGCATCTTTCTAAAGTACCATCGCTGTGAAAAGTACAGAATTAACATTGTTTTTATCTAAATGATAGAAATTCGAGAATTCCCATTTTACGAAAACCAGTCATAGAAAGAGCGACTTCACAGATCTCTTAGTTTTTTAAATTTTATCGAACGATTTTTATTATACTTAATTATAAGTCACTGTGTTTGAAATATTTATTCAGGAAGCAATTACTTTGTTTTTTGAGGTGTGTACTCAGTCTGGTTTTTAACTTTAAAGTTGAAGAAAAGTACGCTAGATTAGAGCAATCTTATGCACTACTGAAAGCTGTTCGCTACACTTCAATGTTTGGCGGCGGCAAATAGTATTAGTAACATTAAGAGTCGCAATTAAACATAAAATGCGAACAATATTAGACCAGGAATTTTTAAAATTGGCAAAGATCGGACCACATATGGAGAAATAAAAGTAAAGTAATCGCCTATTGTCGGGGCTTAACGTCCAACTACCAATTAGGTGTCATGGACCGGGGGCGGAAGCACATACTTTACAATAAACAATTTTTTCTAACAAAAAGTAGTCATACGCAGCATTCGCACTATGGATTCTCCGACTTACAAAGCCACGCTGTTGACCACCATAAGTTCGATGTGGGATCCAATACGTTCGCGTACACCTTTATATTTAAGTCCTAATGGACGGAAACTGAAACTCTGGTATTCATTTGTACTTTTATTGAAGCAAAAACTACATAATATGGAGGACAACAACGGTCGGCTTCAATATATATTGCTAATTATTTTAAAAAAAATATCTCGTGTAGGGAGAATTCAGTACACAGTTTTGGACGGTTAGAATGCTTGCATGCTTAATGAGAAAAAATGCAAGATGATTGTAATGTTCTTCTGTTAAGGTTATACAGACATATTCGTAAGAAGTTAAGTAAGCTTGCCAGAAATGGGTATCTTTTATTTTTAGTCAGCAAACGAAAAAAAACACTGATGAAGCCTTTTTCAACAGATCAACGATTTTGATCTAAAAAAGTTGTTATTTTGGTGGAAATAAAATCCACTCTCTAATTCCTGGCTGGTAAAAAACTAAGGAGGATGTACCCTCCATAGTAACTTCCAAGATTCTGAGATTTTCAGACATCCTCTGATCTTGAATACTCATCTGGTACCTGTTGAGAGAATTATACACCTGTTTTGGTTTAAGTGAAGTGGACTCAAACTAAACATTTTATATATTTATCCAATGCCCTTCTTAAGCTAATGATCCATTCGTCTACACGCCAGCCAGTAGACTGAACACATAGCTCAGTCCCAAACAGACTTTCAAGTTTTCTACGAATATGTCAGCCTCTCACAAAAGGGGTAGATAGGGGAATGCAGATTCCTATGGGGAAGATGCTCTTTAGCAGGTAATCCTGGCCAGTTGCCATTCTTAAGAAAGCCACGGCCACCCTTCTTATCAGCTTTGGAGGGATTACCTTATCTGTCGTCTTAAGTAGTCACATTACCTATTTTTCCTAGAGCCACACATACTATCTAACATGTTCGTCGCTAAGTTTATGGCACTGCGTATCAAAGTGATTGCCAGCAACAGTTTTTTGCTTAAAGTTTTACCATTTATGGCTGCGTTTTACTTTTAAGGAGATGATTCTTTGTCGATGTTGGCTCGAACCATTTATCAAATTTTTGTTGACCATTTTTCCTTTTATTGCTTTTTTTTGTTTGAACGATTTAAAGAACTTTAATAAAATAATTTTTATAGGTGACCAGTTTGGAAAATGAAGGTAAAATAAAACACCTTAAGAAGTGTACGAAGGAATTTTTAACGAGAACTGGGGATGTTCAAGTAAGTTGTTTGTATTTACGCTATACACTTCATTAAGCTTGAATTTAGATGTTATTTGATGTGTCGTGAAGCATGGGTATCAGCGTAAGCAAAGCTTTGGTCATGCATACTCTAATGTAGCATGCCTCCGATATAAAGCTCTGTGATGTTCTTTTTTTAAATAATTTTTTTAAGTAATTTGTTTTTATAATAAAATAAGGATAACCAGCTTTTCCCTTATCATACACCTACACTTCTTATTCAGTGAAGCTGATTAAAAGATATTTAATTATTAGAAAAAGATGACCTTTTCTCAGCAGATTAAATAGAATTGTTAAAACGCCCAGCACGCGTCTATATTTACTTGCTTTTTTGTACTCCCTTTTCCTGCTTTGAGAAAAACTCCCATCACCGAAAATATATTTTGTGTGCTTCTGCGTTAGAAAAAATTTTAGTCTGAAACTTACAACATCCTATTACTACCGTTAATACAATTCTAAAGGACAAACATAACTTCAATTAGTTAATTTTTTTTCCGATTTAGCCAGAACTCCACAGTATTATAACCAGTTAACTCAGTATAATCTTAGTGTTTTTTTTGGATGATGCAATAAAAAGATTTTTTTTGTTTATAAAATCATTGAAGCTTATTCTATTCGTGAAAATATAATAAAATAGTGAAGAAACTGTGAAGTTCTGGGAGAATGTTACTGACAGTAAGTGTTTTCTGCGATTTAATTGTTCGTTTAAACTTTAGTGTTCACTTAATAGACAAGTACAAACTTACAGATACGAGTACGTACCTACAGATATCGCATTTCCCAAAATCTTTTTTTTTGATCTTAAATAAACTTCAGATGTTTTTCTTTTTCTTGTAAAACTCAAATAGGAATATTGTACTCAATTGCAATACTTCCTTCTGGAGTAATTAGAAGAAATAAAACAAATTAAGTAGTTTAATTCCAAGTAACCGATTTTGTAACTGTGATCTTTAAGGGTCGACATCCTAGAGGTGCTTAATAAAGTACACCATTCAAATTTGTTTGTGATTGAAGCTACAAAACTTTATGTTATTCATAGAGAATGAGAGCTTCAAAAAAATTAAAAGGGGTACTCAAATTATTTGCACTAAAAACTCAATTTTGAAAATACAATTAGTGTGCTTCAAGGAAACAGTTTCATTGACTATTTTATTTAAAGGTAAAAGATCGTTACCAAGTATTTATGAGATATTTCCATCAATGGGAATGCACAAAACAAATAATTGCAAAAAATATTATTTATTAAACGATAGTGAATTACTTTTGCTTCATTACATCTTTTGTTACTCCCGATCGCTGCAGCACTTTTGTCAGATTGAAATTAGCAGGTGCCTTCCTGAAGAATCTTAAGATAATCAAGTGTCTTTGAAAGAAATTTATTTTATTGTTTAAAAATCTGAAAAAAAAAATTGAGTTAGAAAACGAAATTGTGATGGCAGAATGGTTGATGTGTGCGCAGGCGTATTATTTTGCTCCAACAGAGGTCGTAGTTAGGATCAACGGCCACCCTGTCGCCTTTGTTGTGCCATCGCGAGTTCTGCATCTTTATTATCGTTAACTGATTGCAGGTAGCTATCCTGCATATTTGGTAATATTTGTAATAAAAAAGAATGAGTTTAATTTAATTAATAATAAAATTTAGAATAGTGTAATTTAACCTGTAGTGGTTTTTGTTTTTTTATTATAATTTAAAAATTGAAGAAATTTTTAAAACTGTATACTGGAAGAGACAGGTGTGTATGGCTGGTGCCTCATTGAGATAGAGCCTGGATCAATAAGAAGCTGGGTGACGTCAGCTGCTGCCGGCACCCTTATTGGGCGCCCACATTATTTCCCCTACACCCTGGGGTGAATGAGTAATTTTCGATGGGACGGTGTGGTGTTGTCGGCGGTATGTCGGGGTGGTGGACGAAGAAATGTTGTCCAATTGCTGCTGTATACCGCTGTCGTACTCCATCAACTAGTATACTCGGCGGTAGTCCTAAACAGTGAACTATTGTTGTCGCGATCATGTAACATTGGGCCGGCCCTAGAGCATGTGGTCATCGGCCCATACTATTATTGCCAGGCATGTTGCTAACACTTCGACAACAGCCACTCGACTCCTGTAAGAGTATGGCCGAGGGCCCGGATCTATCCCACCTCACCCCAGAGGAGAGGCATATCATTGAATCGGTCATAATGAGGCACCAGCAGGAAGAAATGAGAGAACATGAGATCATGAGGTAAGCTGAGATATCATAACTATTTTTCTTTTTTTTTTTCTTTTTTTTTATAAAATAGTTTTAAATAAGCTATTTCACCATGGATACGTACGCACATCTTTTTTTTTAACAACATACTTTTTTTACAGATATTGTAGGCCCAGGTATTTAGATATTTTTATTTTTTATTTTTAGTTGTTTTGGGGGTGGGGGAGGAAGGACAAATCAAATTTAATGCAGTTGAATTAATAATGTAGATGTGTCAGTTTTACATTCATCCATACACATGTACATCTACTCACACAAACACATCATATTATATATATATAATAATCTGCAACATTACGCATACACCCTAAATATTGTCGCTGTATACCACTCCCGTCAGTACAATCGTTACTGAAACCTGGTATCTATATTCTATTTATAGCTGACCTGAGCCCACAGTACGCTCGTTCGATAATAAAACTGATATTAAATGCACTAATTAATTATAATCTCTCTTTCATTGTTTATTAAATCAGATTTTATAAAAAAACATATATATATTTAACTAAAAAATTCACTTATTCCAGAGCTTTATTTTTTGCTTTGGGGAAACATTTAACTAGCACAGAGTTGAAGCATCCTTGTTTAATAATTCTTACCAGATTAATAGTTATTTACAATTTTTAATCCGATAAAAGTTTATAGAACTCTTATTAATGTAATTGACGTTCATTTATTTATTTTGTGTTTTAAATGAATATTATTTTTTAACGTAAACTAATTTCTTCATAGAAACTTGGAAATTTCGTTTAATAGATTAAAATCAAATAAATAGGTGACACAGTTGCTTACAATTAAATTTATTTATTTAATCAACCAATTTTTTTAGGTAAAATTTTAATTAAACTGCCTTCTGAATTTTTTTTTTTTTTCATTTTTATAGTAAACATAAGTAAAACACACTATGTTTTTCAAGGTCCTGTAATCGATTGCCCCTGTTTTTATCGAGCGTTTTTTCCTACTCTTTTTTGTTTTATTAAGTATAATTACTTACTCAATTTATTTTTCTATAAAATTTATTGACTAAAAATTTGCCCAAAATTTAAATAAAAAACATGTTTAATAAATATTAGTGGTGGTGGAAGTAATAATAACAGTATCCTAAGTTTTAAAGCTACAAAAAGATTTGACCTAATTCTAGTTGGATTTTGAAATGCTTTTAAGTGCGTGTACTAAATACAAAAATATGAGATCTGCATTCTGCAATATGTTCTTTGCTTGCAGTGATAATAAGGTTGCATTTTTTTTTTGTGTCTTAAAATTTAAATATTGAAATACTTTAATCGAAAAACTTTAAACGATTTCATAATTTGTGTCGAAAATAAGAAAAAAAAAGGCAGAAATTACTGAACAAAAAACTGATAAAAACGAATGTATCCCATTCATTACACATACAATATTAGGAAATATGCTTTATCCTTGCCTTTAGCTAGGTGAATATGTTGGTTGCCACAGAATTGTGCCAAATGTCTAGACAACTTTTCTTTTCTTTTTTCTGCTTTTATAGACAAATATTACAGAACAAGTTTTTGCTTTACATCAACTTACTTTTTCTCATTTACTAGTTATTATCAGTTAAAGTAGTCACATTTTAGCTTGAAGGTTATCTTGGGCTGAAGGGGTAGGGTGACTAAATTGTGTTAAAGCTTAAGTTCTGTATTTAGTATTCATTTGTTGAGCTGTAACTTAATTGCAAACTGTACAAATACTTAGTTAATTATTGTTTATTGCAACTTATGAGTTTAATTTTGCTCATTAATGTTTAAGTAAACCTTCAAAGTGATACTTATTTGACTCACTCTGCACACACCTCGTAATGTGAATTACGTTAATTATATTTGTATTAATATTGTGGTTCTCAGTTTGATTCCGGTCTAGGCCTTAGATTTTATTTAATGGTTAATTTAAGACATTTATAGTAAAGTATGTTTTTGCTTGTCGCTTGCGTCAACGACATTGGTTGTAATGCCTGTATGAAGAGAATAGGCATTTCTCTACTTCTTTTTTTTTATAGAATATTTCCATATGTTTGAATGTCCTGTGTCAAAAATATGTAGGTTAACGTATGCTTTAATACGTTAGTAAAAATTTCTCTTAAATAAATATTGTATGAACAGTATTGAATAATATATTTTACTTAACTCTGTTAATAATTTTTACGGTCTAGTGAGATTTGCGGTCATTCAGATTTATTTTTTTTTTTTTTTTCAAACCGTAAATATCCGTTTCGAGATCTTCTAAGTCGAAAAACATGGATTCTACAAATTAATTTCTCTTTCTCTCTGTAAATCAGACAGAAACGCTAAAAAATCGAATTTGATAGTTCGAATCATTAAATGAACTTTACTCAACGGAAGGAAATCTATATAAAAATTAAATCGTGCGGTAAATTTATAGTTTTGGTTTTGTAATTAGAAGTTCTATACACTACTATTAGATAGAAATTTCCAGCTATTGCAAAAATTTATTGAGGCTGGCAAGTTTCATATATGAGAAATCAATAATTATTTTACGTTTTAAAGTTTGTTTTTCTTCTCGCTTATATTCTGCCATCATGGGGTAACATGGCGGAAGGTTTATAAATTTATTCTGTCGCCCTTAAATACTTCAGTTCATTCTGTATTTTCATCTTTCATCTTCAGAAATTGGTTTCAAGATTGAAAGAAGAATTGAATTGAATGTTTTGATTGATTAAAGATTGAGAACTGTTTTGAACTCTGCCTTCACTTCATTTAAATGATCCCTTATCATGAATCTGCCTATTTAAAATCTTCTCACAAATATTTGTGTTTTGATCTACAAAGGTATAGTTCAAACCTCGGTGGTTTTCTAAGTATGAATATTGTACGTACGTTGGCCGTTTTGGCGCATGAGAAAAGTGATAGGTTGATGTCGATCACAATTGCAATATGAGCTGTACGCCATCTGAGTTACATACTTTACTCACTTACTCAAGGGCTATAACGGTCCACGAAGGACCCGAGCCTCAGCCACTACAGCTCTCCACCTCTCTCTATCTCTTGCCGACGTTCTCCATCTCTGCTGGACCAAGGGCTTCCAAATCTTCCTGCACGTTGGTCAACCATCCTAGTCGAGGCCTATCCTTCGGCCTTTTTCCACCAGGGTGTCCATATTGAGAGCTTTCCTGGGACCTCTCGTCTCCTCCATTCGGTGCAAATGTTCCAGCCATCATAGTTTACCAGACTTTATAGTGGCTACTATATCAGGCTCACCGAACAGTTCAACGACTTCTCGATTCGTCCTGATTCTATAGCCATCCTGCGTCCTTACAGGTCAGAAAATCCTTCTTAATACTTTTCTTTCCCAACTGCACAACCTTTGTTCGTCCGCTTTGGTTAATACCCATGCTTCCGAGCCGTAGGTAACGATTGGACGCAGGATAGTCTGGTATATTCTTAACTTTAAGGCTCAGGACAAGCATTTCCTTTTGAAAACTGGCTGCAGCGCCCAGAGACATCTGTTACCGGCTGCGATTCTCTCACAAATATCCTCCCTAACACTATTATTAGAGGTTAAAACTGCTCCCAAGTATTTAAATTCTTTAACCCCTTCAGAAGAGTATTGCCCCACCCGGAATATTCCGGAATATTCTTATTCTCCTCGTATTGACCATATACTTAGTTTTTTCGCTATTAACCTCTAAACCGAATTCCTTAGTAGCCACATCCAGCTGCAGAAAAGCTAATTTTAGCTCCTGCGGCGACCTTGCCAGTATTGTCACATCATCGGCATAAGCTACTATTTGCACCATTCTATTATAAAGATTGCCACTCAAATTGATTGACCACCTCCTCACAGTAGCTTCTAACACACATACTTTATTACTATTGCAAAGAATCAAAGCTGAAATTATTAAATAATGTTAAATCAGTCGCTAATTAATTATTAGAGAAAAGAGTATGATGAAGGGAATCTATTAATTTTTTAAATTACGACTCTTATTTTATTTCATCTAATACAGCAAGTGTCCATTTTAGAATCCATCTGCACACCAGTTTGAAAATTCTTTAAAAGAATGTTAGTCGATTTAAATCGTATCGATATCAATGAAAAGACTATCTTAGAGAATCTGATTTCACAGTTTTATGGAAATCGATGAAAATTATCGCTCACCATTTAATTGGTATTTCTATCTAAAAAAGAAAACAATTGTTAATAAAAGAAAATAGAGCTATTGGTGCTTTAAAAAAAAAAATCATGTCCTTATCAGTTGAAAAATGATGAATTTATTGTGAATTCGACCATCGATACTAATTTCCGTTTTATGTCACAGTTGAAATTTTGCTGGTAAACAATATCTCCGTTATTGTACCATCGAAAAAATTAATCTTGTCTCTCAAATTTGACTAGCTAGATTTTAAAATTGTTCTACGGGTAGGTTATTATAATGTGAAGAATTCCTGTTTGTCCGCAAGGAGTATTGTGAAATTGGTAGTCCTAATTACGACCTCTTTTTTATTTTATTATAAATAATTTTCTTTCTTTTAGTACGAGGGTCGTTTGAAAAGTCCGTGCAAAGTCAGAGAGATAGCACTACTGGCGCGTATCGAGGTTATGTTTAGTTAGTAGCATCTCTTGGAAGAACACACACCGAGTTTCAGCCAGATCGGTCTATTTCTTTGTGTTTGGCATTCGTTTGAATCGAGGAAGTCGAGTGATTTTCAAAAAATGGACGAAAAAGAATTTCGTGTGTTGATTAAACACTACTTTATGAAAGGCAAAACGCCTGAGGAGACTAAAGAGAAGCTTGATAAACATTATGGTGACTCTGCACCTTCGATTAGAACAGTTTATAAGTGGTTTCAAAATTTTCGGAGTGGCCATATGGGCACAAGTGACGCTGAACGTTCTGGACGCCCTGTTGAGGTTACTACTCCAGAAATCATTGATAAAATCCATGATATGGTGATGGATGACAGAAGAGTGAAGGTGCGTGGGATTGCTAGTGCTGTGGGCATCTCGAATGAACGGGTAAATAATATTTTGCATCAACATTTGGACATGACAAAGCTATCCGGGTGCCGCTATTGCTCACGCTTGACCAAAAACGAAATCGTGTGAAGTGTTGCAAGGACGGTTTGCAGCTGTTCCAGAAGAATCCGCAGGACTTTAAGCGTCGTTTCGTCACTGTGGATGAAACATGGATACACAGTGACACTCCTGAGACCAAAGAACAATCTAAACAATGGGTTACCAAGGGGGGAATCTGCGCCAAAAAAGGCGAAGACCGTTCCTTCGGCCGGAAAGATTATGGCGACTGTCTTTTGGGATTCGCAAGGAATAATCCTCATCGACTATCTGGAAAAGGGTAAAACTATTACAGGTGCATATTATTCATCGTTATTGGACCGTTTGAAAACCGAGCTGCAAAAAAAACGCCCACGATTGGCCCACAAAAAAGTCCTTTTCCATCACGACAACGCACCAGCTCACACCTCAGCAGTTGTGGTCGCAAAATTAATGGAAATAGGGTTCCAACTCGTTTCACATCCCCCCTATTCTCCAGACTTGGCTCCCTCGGACTACTATTTGTTCCCCAATATGAAGAAATGGCTGGCGGGAAAAAGATTTTATTCAAACGAGGAGGTGATTGCAGAAACGAATAGCTATTTTTCAGACTTGGACAAATCCTATTATTCGGAAGGGATCAACAAACTAGAGCAGCGTTGGACGAAGTGTATAAGCCTAAAAGGAGACTATGTTGAAAAATAAAAAAGGTTTACCCCCAAAAATTAAGTAGTTTTTATTTTTGCACGGACTTTTCAAACGACCCTCGTACATATCTAAGAATATCTAATCAGGTACTGTTTGTTCTTCAGGAAGAGCCTACTTTTTTACTTCTTATAATCAAATAAGAGATATATTTCATTTTTATTCTTACGCAAATGAAAATTAACGACAAAGTATGAGTTACTGAACGTATGCTTTTCTATTTTATTCAGATGTACCTTTCTCAAATAATGATTTTATAGATTAAATATTTTCATAATATTTATTTATTTATTTTTCAACTTACTAACTTCCTATCCTCTCACGTTAAAGATATCCTTCTAAGTATGTTTTATTTATTTGTGAGGCGTTATTAGCATTTCTGATTCAGTGAATATAATATTAAAGCCACTGGTAGACCTAACCTTATTTTGAAGAATTTTCTTTTTTCTTTTAGTTTGAACTTTGAGAAGCGCTACATTTGTAAGCCTTATGAATACTCACCCATATTATTAAAAATAATAGTAATATAAGAGGGAAGGGACTAGCTATGCGGTTAAGGTATTGGATTCTCACGCGGAGGTCACAGGTTCGAATCCAGCTGCTGACCCTTTTAAGTTTTCTCTTCCTAAGAGATTCTTACAGCTCACTGTCCGTTGGTGGACAGTGTTGTCTATAACGAGAGAACATTGTCTAGAGGCCGGTAGTGCTCTGAAAAAAAACTCTGGGCCCCCAATAACCTCAGATGTTGTTACGCGCCTTAAATCATTTCAAAAAAATAATAATAATAATAAGTTCCATTAATAAAAATAGTAATATTAAAAAAAAATTGATATTTTGTTATAAAATAACCGCATATATTGTTAATTACCTACCCTTTGCCCCTACTACGTATTTAATTGTCAACCCCCACCATAATTTTTTTCTTTCTTTTATGCATTTATAAGGATTCCTGTATAAATCTGCACTCAATGTTCAGCATAAATGATTTGTCATTTATTTCAACTGGACTTGTGGGGTTGTAAAGTTTAGTGGGACTAGCAGTAAAATATTTAATTTTTTAATTAATGTGTTACAGAATTTTAGACGAATAATACAATTTACTCAGTTGGAATTTCATTTTAGTTTTTGATGTTCTGTTACACAGCCGTAAGTAACGTTTCTTCCTCTTTTAATTAATTTTAATTTTTTTTTTTGTTTTGTCTTTACGTTTAATGAACCTATTTAAGAATTTAATTGAAATTTTCATGTTTTTTCTAAAAAGTAGAATTATCTATTTAAAATCACTCTAAATTTTTAACTATTTGAGTCATTCGCTTGTACCAATTCATTTTAAATTCATCTTTCAAATTTCTGTTATCTATTTTCATTAAATGCAGACATAATTCATTTGGAATTTTTCTGAATGCACTTAGTTTTATAGAAAGAAATACATTTTATCGATATTTTCTGACGTCATAATGGAAAAGTAAGATTCCATACTTTTGAAAGGTTTCTAATACAGGTAGAACTGGTTAGACTTGTTCATTATTGTTATTATTTGAAAGATTATTCTATGAAAATGTTTTTATTTTTGAACAATGAAGTTTTAATTTGGTTAACTAGCGTCAAAAAGTAAGGTTACTTATTCTATTAAATAAGATAATTATATCAACATTTTGCTTACTATATAAAAGGAATTATTGCGATCTCTCACAATTTTTATCTTACATACCCGTTTTTTGGATTTCCGAAATCCAGAAATGTGGTTTCTATAAATTGATCTTTCTCCGTGTATGTGCCGGTGTATATATGTGTTAAGCATAACTCAGAAATCGAAAAAATTGTTTGTAAGTTCTAATATGATATCTGGCTCATGTGCCTACCGTAGGACACAAACAAAAGGCTTTCAGACCAAATTAGTCTAAATAAATGCTGTTTAACTAACTGAATGGATTTTCCATTTTTCTTTTTGCTATTTTCTGGAAAAAGGCTTGAAAATTGGTATTAATTATTGTGCAATAATATAGTTTTTTGACTTTGTCTGAAACATTTTTCTTAAAAAAATCGATTTTGGGCTATTTTGGTTGTACAATTAAAGTTCCACTTCAGTTTAACATATGGATTTACAAATTATGAGTTAATTATATGAGTTAAGTCGGTAACAAAAGTTTAGAATTTGAATTTAAATTAGCTTAAGAATAGTTCCACGTAGCTGAACATATACAGGGTGTTCAGCATAAGACTACGGTAACTTCGGGAGGCGATTCTGGGCATCATTTGGAACAAAAAATTCCATATAAACTATGGCTCGATTCGGCTCCGTTTTGTAGATATTTTAATTTTATGTTTTTTCTAGGTGTTACTACTTTTTAGCAAAATGTGGTCTATATTTCTCAAACTATTAAAGCTACAGTTATTTTAATAAGCTCATTAGAAAGAAGGTTGAATTTCCTTTTAAATAAGCTAATTTGTATTACAAAAAAATAATATTAAGTTTTTTACTTTGTAGCCCAAACATAGGAAATAGCAAGTTTCTAATTTTTTCCAAAAACTTTGACTTCATTTTTCTCAAAAACTTTTTATATGAAAAAACCGAGCACTATTCAGGAAAAACATCTACATACGATCACCTTTCGAACGGTATACAGTAATTGGTGTTATGTTAAAAATTGATGCAGAACTCTGTGATTAATTGCAAAAAAGTAGGCCTCAAAACAACGTCGGCATCATGAAAGGAATTCACCTACCATAAGAATATAACTGATCAGAATCATCAAATCCAGTACGATTTTTTGCAAACGTGTAATTTAATAATTAATTTATTTAAGAACTATATTCAAATAAAACTTACATTAAAAATAATAAAATAAAATAAGAAGAAGAAAAATGAATATGATGTTAAATGAGTGTTAGGTACCAATTTCAAAAGAAAGGATTTTCGTTTAACGAGTTTAGATCTGTGTGTTATTCTTTAGTTAATTAAAGAAATATGCCTAATAATGTGAATAAATCATCATTTTGAACTATTCAATAAACTTTTGGAATTAACAGGTTGTGAAGAGCTAATGAATAAGCCGAACACAGGAGATTGTGGAGAGCTAATGAATACGAGTATTCATTCGTAAGCCAAGAACTTATTACTCGCTCTTATCCCCAAATTAAATAGTAGTGGATGGAATACTTCACGGGACCGCCAGTACACCTCCACGATCGTCTTAGCGTTCGGAACACGCTATCTGGAAAACATCTAGAATACGCCTGCCTAGCTTCTCCACTATTTCCATCTACGAAACCGTAGATGTATAACATATCGCGATATTCAATATTCGAATTCCTTGGCATAATGATAGCAAAATGACAACTAAATATCTAATGAAAATGTAGACTTTAAACTATCTTTTCTTCTTGTTGTATTTATTCGTTTTTATAAGCCGTATTAGGATAAAACATGTCAGTTTTTAACTTGGAGATTAGAGCGACAATTAAGTTCTCGGCTTATTCATTAGCTCTTCACAACCTGTTAATTCCAAAAGTTTATTGAGTAGTTCAAAATGATGATTTATTCACATTATTTGGCATATTTCTTTAATTAACTACAGAATAACACACAGATCTAAACTCGTTAAACGAAAATCCTTTTTTTCGAAATTGGTACCTAACACTCATTTAACATCATATTCATTTTTCTTCTTCTTATTTTATTTTATTATTTTTAATGTAAGTTTTATATATTTGAATATAGTTCTTAAATAAATTAATTATTAAATTACACGTTTGCAAAAAATCGTACTGGATTTGATGATTCTGATCAGTTATATTCTTATGGTAGGTGAATTCCTTTCATAATGCCGACGTTGTTTTGAGGCCTACTTTTTTGCAATTAATCACAGATTTCTGCATCAATTTTTAACATAACACCAATTACTGTATACCGTTCGAAAGGTGATCGTATGTAGATGTTTTTCCTGAATAGTGCTCGGTTTTTTCATATAAAAAGTTTTTGAGAAAAATGAAGTCTAAAGTTTTTGGAAAAAATTAGAAACTAGCTATTTCTTATGTTTGGGCCACAAAGTAAAATACTTAATATTATTATTTTGGAATACAAATTAGCTTATTTAAAAGGAAATTTAACCTTCTTTCTAATGAGCTTATTAAAATAGCTGTAGCTTTAATAGTTTGAGAAATATAGGCAACTTTTTGCTAAAAAGTAGTAACACCTTGAAAAAACATATAATTAAAAATATCTACAAAACGAAAGCCGAATCGAGCCATAGTTTATATGGAATTTTTTGTTGCAAATGATGCCCAGAATCGCCTCCCGAAGTTACCGTAGTCTTATGCTGAACACCCTGCATATTTTAAGCAATTTTTTCCAAATTTTTAAGTACGAATTATAAGGTTACAAAAAATTTATTAGTTAACTGGAGTAAGATATGAGTGGTTATAACAGATTTTATATTTTATTTTTTTAATGATTTAAGGCGCGCCAACATCTGAGGTTATTGGCGCCCGGAGCTTTTTTTTTTCAGTACGCTGCCGGCGTTCAAGTGTTCTCTCTCGTTACAGACAACACTGTAAGATTAAGATTTTATTAAAATTATTTATAGCTCAATGTCCGTGTACACGAACATCTAAGACTGTGATAAATTAAAGTTGAAAAATACATACATATATGAATTTTTTATGGATATTTTTATTTATTTTCTTTTTATTTTAGATTTTCACAAAAAATAACTTCAACGATTTCCTTTAAAATTTTATGATATCTGAGTAATTGGTTAATGTGCAGACAAGACCATAAAGACGATAAATAAATAAGTAAGTGAATAATATATGAGTACACAATGTACTCATGTTGGTCTACAAAATGTATTCCAAACATATTTCCAGAACACTTCAATTAAGGGCACTTCTGGTGGGAATGAGTGACTAGGCCTTCTAAATAACCATTTCTCTTTAAATTGTACGGCCCTTTATCTCGTATATATGTATTATAAAAGAAGGATAAATTTGTTGCTAAATTCCGAGTTTTTTTGTTGTTTTTTTTAAAAACATACCACTCACAACAGGATGTACAACTTTATTGAAACGATTTTTCACTTTTTAGTTGTTTGTTTGTTACCTCTTTCGATTAACGTCAAAACTTTATTTTATTTATTTGTTTGTACAAAGAAAGGATAAAAAAAAAGGCTCGTCAATAATATTACTTTATGTAATTGCATCAGTAATTTTTATTTAAATAACGTTTCTGGCAAAGTCTGTGGAAGGTTTTAGGGTGCTAGGTTATCATTTCGATCTATTATAAGTTTTATCATGGTGGCGAAATGGTGGTTATAATCTCTTTCTTTTTTGTTTTTAGTTTCACGAAAACTCCTTTGACAATAAGGTTAAAATCCGTGGACTGCCTTCTCTCAATAATCAATTGAAAAACATTATCTAAAATTATCTTATGTTTTTCCAAGTTTTATCGAAATGAATTAGCGAAGAAATCCTTATCTTCAGATGCATTTTCATTGTGGGCGACCATGAGTTGTTCTTTTGGTTTTGTTGGCTTCAATCTTCCGTTCATGTGAACAAAAAAAAAAAAAAAAAAGAGCGTCGCAGTTTTTGGGCCCAAATTCGTTCATTAATGTAAGTGAAACATTAAAATAAAAATAAATTTAAGATTTGATTTTTACTTTAGATGTCATTCGTGCTACGCAAGTAAATTTATTAGTGCTATACATTTTTATGCATAATTATGGATTATTTCAATTTTGAATAACTTATTTATGATGCATACTATCTTTTTAGCTCACTTTTTGCAAACCATCTCGTAATATAAAAAACTTTTAATTATATTTATCGTCAAATAACTTCTACACACGTCCTCCCTTTACAGAATGTTGTACTTACCACGGACACCTTGGAAATCGGTGCACAGACCTTCCAAGGGGTTCGTGAAAGGTTAAGAACCCTATGATCTAGATAATGTTAGTGATAAATATTTTTTTTGAAAATTCAAAGTCGTAAGTTAGTTACTCGAGAATTGAAGTAAGAAAAAAAGACATTGGAATATTCTCACCAAATTATTTTAACCACCAATTTAAATGCTGTTTGAGAAAGCAAAATATCAGATTTTCGATTTATTGAAATGAACTTGTTTGGTGTTATTTTAATTTTTTTTTTTAATGATTGTTTTTATAAATGATCAGGAAAGTTGAATCAGGTTTTTTTTTTATTTCCATCATTTTAAAATTTGCATGTCAGTTTCGTTTGAGCTAACATGTAATATTTGAGGCAGGTTTTCTTTATGTATTGATATTTTTTGTTTTTGTTTTGTTCTCTTGACATCTATATAGTTTGCATGTTCTCTATATAATATATATTTATATACAAAAAAATTAACATCACGCTCTTATTTTATAAAATTTATTTTTGATACTAATAATGTTATATTATTATTTATTAAAACATTATAATACTCATTATTTTTCTGTTATTTTAGTAGAAGTGTTGCAGTTTCCAAATCTATATAAATACATTTCCGTTTAATAGGAAGGGGTGGGCCCTTCTTCAGGGTTATACAAGGAAGGGCAAAAGAAGAAAAAGAGGATACTTTAGAAGTTTGTGAGAATTAGGGTATAAAACAGGGTTTGTATGCTCTTTAGTTAGGAGTTAGATGTTGTTTTCCTCTCCCTTTTTGCCTCTTTCTCTCTTTTGCTTCCACTACAGCAATCCCGGATGCCGGCCTCGATCGAACGTTTGTTGTACGACCAGAAAGGCTTGGTAAAGGGGTGGGTACTACTGCTTCCGGAGTTAGAAAGAGATGGCGTCTAGCACGCGATCGTTTTTAGAATAGTTGTTATAAAGTGTTATATATATATATATTGGGAGAGAAAAGGCTGAATTGAAATGGATTATATATACTTTACTGCAGGTTAGTCTTTAAAGATTGCGGTTTAATTAGAAATTACTCAGATTTTTTTTTCCGGTTTTGAGTATTTAATGAAATAAATTGACATTTTTTTCCTTATGTATTGTAATTTTACAACTGCCACTTAGCAAAAAGTAAGTGTGATTGCGTCATCCCAATACTTGACCCTAGCATGGAGTCGGCTAAATCAAGATACCTTATTCTATCTTGCGATCCGGTGATCGCTTAGGCCCATTGATGCTTCATCCTACGGGGAGGCAAAAATAGTTTGGAACAGGTAGTTTCTGTGTGGGTTAAATTGTTGGGAAAGTTTGAAATGAAATTTTGGTGTATGTAGCATAATTTGATGATTCTTATGTTACTTAAACTGTTTTCCCATAATGCATTGCTGCTACAACAAAACGTTTGTATGCAGAACAGGAGTTTTAGTATATAGCTCGTTGATTACTACCTCTAGCCGACCGACTTCATTAGAGAAAGGAGATTGGATAGGTTAAAATGAAATATTAGCTGGACTCGTTTTATAAATAATAAATAATTTATCTTTGGTGTAAAGCTATTTCCCAAATTTATTTCACAAAAAATGTATTAATTAAAGTAAAGAGACGTATTGTACAATTAAAATAACAGTTAATCATATAAATAATTAAACAAAGACCCTCATTAGTGATTATTAACGATTCTTTCTGTCTTTAGAGATTAGACATGTACTGTTAGTTTTGACTTTAAACTGAACAAATGAAAGACCTTTTCTAAATTATTGTAATGAAGAAATAAATTATTTGAGTAAAATAACTTGCTGCTTTATGACGACTATTCCAAACGGGCAATTCTTTTACTTCCACTTCTTATTGTCCAATTTTGATACCTTTCTGTGGGGTAACACCGAAGGTTTTGTAAAGCTATGGGAAACTGAAATTCTGCCCATTTTGTATTGGCTACGTTTTTTTTTAGCTATAATTTTTATCTTATTAAATCCCTTAAACAAAGAAGACAGATCTGTTTAAAAATACTTGGATAAAATGTTACAATGAAATTTTATGCTGCTAAACTTCTTTTCTTTTTTTTTTTACTCCGGTTAGTATGCGTATGTAATAATTATATTTCATTTAGACAACACTGCTGCCAACTGCATGTAACATAATTTGCAATGTTGGCTCCATTTATGTAGTACATGAAACCTTGATAGTTGTTCTTGGGCTAGTAATAAATAATATGTTAAAATTATGTGGACAAGAATCTTGAACGTTTTTACTGAACTGCTAATACATTTTGCAAACTTTTTTTTCTATTTTGCCAAATACGATTCTGGTGACCTAGTTGGCAGCATTTTTTCGCCAAAATAAAAAAAAAAATCGCTCATTCTTCACCATTCACAGTATGCGATATAGTAAATGTTGATTTTTTTAGTGTAGTGATTCCTAGTTTGAATCGTAAGAGATATTGTGCTTATTGGTGCCTTATTAAATTGAATTAGAGGAAATAGTGCAATCCTTGAAATTGATTTTTCATTAGAATTTAATGTTTTAAATAATAAAATTCAAGATTTTACTCGTCACACGTTTGTCCATTATGCAGCACTTCGTACAGTCCATCTACACAATCCTGTGTACTGTGATTTGCTTCTTATACCACAGAAGATTTATTTGAACCTTGGTAGGCTGGTTTAAAATTGCTCATTTTAAATTTCGTTGATTTACAATACCCGCATTATATCTGTTGAGTTATTTATAATGTCACTTAACATTTACAGTTTCGTCCTTAATTATTTCGACAACATTATTTTCGTTGATAGCGTCTAAACCTTCTCCGAAGATGGTAAGTGCAAGTGCAACGATTTCTGATGATAACGTGGATGAGTTTTCGGTTACATTCCTATTGATAATACATTTAAGCTTTCCAGCATGAATTCAAAGTGTGTTGTTTTATTTGAGCAACTGCTGCAGTAGCGTGGTGAGCATGAAATTGTCTGATGCAATATTTATAATCTAACCGGTCTCGGCAATGCACAAACAAGGCTTCAAGTTAATGGCTTTATTAACTGAGACTCGTTGTGCCAACGGGAGTCACGACTTTGTCCCCTTTTGTCTCAGTGCACTTTCGACTTCTAAGTAGTGTTCTTTCTTTAAAGAGTACACTGGTCATCACCTGTTGAGTAGGGTTGTAAGAGGATCGTAGCCAGAGACGATCTAAGACCCAGCAGCTGGACTTTCTAGTAATCTAGTATTTTCCGTGTCCTTAACCATTTTCTTAGTTAACTTATTGAGACGATTTCCTCTAGGTTGAAATCCAGCCGTTGGTTGGCCCTTGTATTTTTTTCTTCTTAGGAGCTTCTTCTTTGTCCGATGGTGGAGCTTAGATATTGTCGCACCATCTTAGCTTATTCATGAATAAATAAATAATTATTTCTTTATTATAACGGATATCGTCCTGTGAGCTGGACTTTGAGATAGTTGTTCGCTATTTCCTGTTTTTTTTTCTCCATATCTATGTGAATGTTGATTGTTGGGTTGTTCCTGTAATGAAATTAAACTTATTTTTAATCAAACTCTATTTTTACTTTTTAACATAAAATTTGCCATATTTGTATTAGTTTGCCCCTTTTAAAAAATGAAAAGGTTTTCTCCTAGCTAAAAACTATTTTTAACTTGCTCCCATCAACTCATTATGAGACAAAGTACTGCAATGGAGCAGATTTCCAATTTGGTCTCTTCATCTGAAGTTTCTGTTTCGTACTGTCCTGGTTACTAAAAAGTGGTATAGATGTTTGCTAGTAAAGTAGGCTAGATTTGCAAGGTAAGATTTCACACGAGTTCAGTTAAGTTGATAATAGCTACAATACCGAGAACGTGGTCATGGAAGAAGGAAGGGCGCTGGCGTGACGGAAGTGGTCTTTAGAAGAAGAAGAAAGAGGGTTGACGATCTTACTGCCAACGTGCCATGTTGGTTGGTAACTGCAATTACAAAATCTAAGATGGTGCGGAGGCGGTCGCCAACTCTACCCCCTCCCCTGGGGCTGCCTTTAGAAAGACTGTGGATGATGTTGAAGACAAGGGTCGCCGCCTCCAATACACACTCCTGCCATACAATCTACTCTAACTATGCTATTTATATTCATATCAACCTTCGTCTTCGCATCCTCCACAGTGTGGTCTTCTTTTTTTTTTTTGTAGTTTTGGAGGCGGTTGTCTCATAAAAATGCTTTCCATCTTTCCTGTACTCATTTTGTCTCTCTTGCTCTCTCCAGTACAGTCCATTCTCTTCTACCTCCATAACTGTCCCATCTTTTCCTTTCGAGTAATTTAGCCTAATTAAAATTCTAAAAAACTTTCTGTTATTGACCATAACTGTACATTTCTCCTGTGACAGGGCAATTTAATTCATCTTAGATTTGATTTTGATTGTCTTGCGTTCCATTCTGGTGTAGGCAGGAAGGTTACGTCCACACTTCTCACCAAGAGTAATTTACTTTTTCCTATTGGTTGTGTCTTTTCCTAGATGTTAAAGGTCATAAGAAATTTTGGTTAGACAGTTTATTTTTTACTTTTTCAGATTTATCCTCCCTTGAGAAGAAAGATTGTTGCTCGGGTGTCTTTCTCGATGTGAAGCAAGCCTTCGATCGGGTGTGGCTCCTGGGCTTGCTCTGGAAACTCAAAGGCATTCTTCCGTTCACTCACTTCCTCATCTTGAAGTCCTATTTGTGTGATCGTTATTTTCAAATTCAAATCGGTACATCGTATTCAGCTAAACATTGTATTGAAGCGGGTGTTCCTCAAGGAAGCATCTTAGGACCTATCCTAATATACACTACAGACGTACCGATCCATCCTGAAACTGTCCTCCTAATTATGCAGATGATACCGCTATACTTTCTCCCCACATTGATCCGGTAACTTCACACAGAAACCTTAAAACTCATCTCTTTTCTCTTGAGGAATGGTTTAAAAAATGGAAAATCAAGTTAAATAAAACAAAATCTCAAAATATTACTTTTACTCTCCGCCGCATCACTCTTCCTCCGATCTTCTATTACTCAATTCCAATTCCTCCTGCCAATGTTGTCCGTTATCTTGGGCTGTATTTAGACAAAAGACTGACTTGGAACCCGCACACATGACTTAAACGAACTGAAGTTAACAGGCGTTATCGACTGCTTAAAAGACTCAAGACCAACGTTCAAAACTTTCACTTAATAACAAACGACTGATTTACAATTCTGTACAGAAACCCTCCTGGACGTACTGTATTGAACTATGGGGTTTAACGCTCCAATCTTCAACGAATTCAAACTCTTCAATCTAAAATTCTCCGCACTATCGTTAACGCTCCATTTTACGTTTCAAAACTAACCATCCTCACAGATTTGGAAATTCCGTTTGTAGGTCAGGTTGCACGAACTCTATAGAACTTGCACTCTCATTCCAATCCTCTTGTCCACCATTTATCATCTCATCACCATCCAGATCATCCTCCCAGACGATTAAAACGCAAGTGGCCTCGCGATTTTCTCTCTTCTGAAGAGAGTAGCTAATCCTGGAGACGTCTTAGGGAGTGTTATCACTGGATAACTTCCCTAGATATTTAATGATTTTGATATTGGTTATACAATAAACCAGAAGTCTTTAACCCTAGGGTTTCCTGGAAAGTTGACAGAGGTTCCGCAAGTGATCACTATTTGCTAAGCCAAAACGCACGTAAAATGAAAATCATCTATACAAGGAACTTTTCATGTAGGAACGGGGTAGTGGACTGTCTCATTAAAATATTAGATTAATTCAATATTTAATTGTAAAAATTACAATATTAATATAATAAATTGGATATAACAAGGCAGTTGAGTGTGAAAAATAAATATAAAAAAGCTTTGATAAACTAACGATAATAATTGCGTTTATTTAAGTAGTAATCAATAAATATTTACAAATACATCTGTTATTACTAGGGAACGGATTCGTATGTATTTACATATTTTTTTCTAGGCAATTTACAGACGTTTTTCAACTAGAAGTATTCATACTGCACTTTTTAAGCCGTTTGAGTCTATTTTTATTTCACATATTTCCACATATTTGGATGTTATCGCATATTTATACATATTTGATTAAAATAAATAAATATTTCTACATATTTAATCAAAATATGTACATATTTTTTCATATTTTTCATTTTGGGCATATTTTCATAATTGGGAGGTGGTTGACAGGAACTGTGAACCACAGACTGTAGGGCTGTGAATCACAGTGGGTACAATGGTTATTGTAATTTACACAGAATGCTGCTAAACAGTGGCGGGCACTTGTTAGTTCTTTGAAGTTGTCTGACGTTGTCTGTTCTTTCAGCTCGTTCGTTGAAGTGTCCAATTCATTTCGTTCGGTCACTTAGTGTATTCTTTTTTGGGTGAAATGCCACGAACATCGGCCTCAAACAAACAACTGGTTGCTAAATATCTTCGCGAGTTTCCAGCAGAACTTTTTCGAAGTGATGGAGACATTTTGTACTGCACAGCTTGTGACAAGCGCGTTTCTTGCTCTCAACGTTTCCAAGTCACCCAACATATTGCCACCGGATCGCACATAGAGAATAAAAACAGAAAGAAAGAGAGGACGTCCTATCAAGCCTTCCTTACATCTCCATCATCAAATAAGTCTACTCTGAGTACAGATCTGTGTCGGGCTTTGGTTAGAGCAGATATCCCTTTCCACAAACTTATTTATAATTGTAAAAATGTTCTTTTCTTGTATAAATAATTATAACTTGCCCCACCCAAAAAAAATCCATTTTCATAAAAAAAAATGTCCATTTTACTTAAATATTCCAGAAAATATTTTAAGAAAATCACATATTTTCCACATAATTGACGAAAATAAATGTATATTTTAATTAAATATTTGGCATTTTTAAATACATAAAAATCCGTTCCTTACTTATAACCCTGGGGTGATGGCTATGGAAATACTATAAATATTAACAATGGCCACGCATGGACTTTGGCCAAAACTCCAGCCAATGACATTCCTTCTGTGCTGTAGACAGTTATAAATTATTACTGGATCCTTCTTAGACTCCGTAGATGGCCTATTTGTAACCAGTCATCATTACTTTTTATCACCGCGTCAAACGAACTTTTAATAAGGTGGTCGTTGGTGGGAAGTGAAACATATAATCCGTTCCCTAAAATCAATGTCCGCGGTCGCTATGTTGAGTGACCCGTTAGACGGAGGTTCTTTTATATAGAAAGTGAATAGGAGTAAAACGGGGAAATCCAAAAACTGTCCGTAAATGGAGGTGGTCGCTAGTGAGAGTGTCCTTTATGGTAGGTTCGACTGTATATGTTTATATTTGGCATAAAACATTATTCTGTAATTATTGAAATCAATTTCGTTCGTTCCAAGTTTATTTAATTTTTCCTTTCTTGGACTAATTTTAGGAAGATTTTTTGGTCCAAAGTTTGAGGAACCTTGTTTTAGGCACACGCTCGCTCGGAGCAGAGCACTTAGGGTGGTGTCTTTTCCTTAATCAAACGAAACCTGCAGTGACCATCTTGGATCAGTTAGACACAGGCAGGCTCGTAAGATTTCTGAGTTTTCTGCAAGAAGACCCATCTATAACTGTTAAGTGCCACCTGTCTCTTGATTAAGCAAATCTTTGTCCTCAATTTTGGCGAGAGTTCTTGAATGAACTATTTCGCTTGTCTTTCGCCAATAGTTAATCGCCGTCACTCCGTTATACGCTTTACTGTAACTTAACACGGAATTCCTTAAAAACGGAAGTACTATTTTATTCAAGCAGGTGTAGTAACTTTTTTTTTGAAACATTTTTTCCCAGGAAAATTTAATTAAGGGCACTTCTGGGAGTTGGGAATGGGTACACTTCTCTCTAAAGTGCTATTTCAGTAAAGTGCCCTGATTCTTATAGCTTATTCAGGTAGATTAAATGGATCGCTTAAAACTGTGGGTTGGATGGAAAATTCCGAAACATAAGTTTTTTTTTAAATAAGTAGGTTTATCAACTTTTGAGATTTTTTTTTTTGAAAAATGCTTCCTACCATTTTAAGTTTGTAATTAAATTTATATTTAAGGAGTAAAGAAGAATCTACTATTCCTAAGTAATTATTGTAAAATATCTAATTGTTGCTACCTTTTTAGAAATACTTAACTGGAAACCCCACACATAATTTAAAAAAAAACTGAAATCAACAGGGGGTTGACCGGTTGAGGAAATACTGCTAGAAAAATGATTCAGTCACTTGCCGAACGGCTAACTACTTGTATACAATACCATCTGAAACCCTATCTGGATGGACGGATTGAAATTAAACTATGAGGTTGATCCGAACGTTCCAATCTCCAGAGATTACAATCCCTACAATCAAAAATCCACCTCAATCAATCCTTAATGCTCTCCTCTATATATCTGAATTTAAAAATCCACATAGACCCCTGAAATTATTTTCATCAATCGTGTTGCTCTAGATTCTGCTTTAAATTCTATCATTCCCCATTAATTCCATTCTCATCGTTTAGAACGCCATCTCTCATCTCGTATCATTCCACATATCATTTCCCAAGCATTTTAAATGCCAATTTGGCTAGGCTATTTCCACACAACAATTGGAAGTCTTACCAATTTGGGTAGCCATTCGTTGTGTGCATGCGAACGAGTGTCTGCATGTTTTAAGTATTACGGGTGATTAGTGTTAATAACAGAATAGAAAAACAAAGGGGACAAAAAAGTGTCTGTGAGGTCAGACCAGCAATCATTACTTTAATTTTTTGAATTCCACTTAGAAACTCTCTGTCACCTTTACCTCTATCTGAGATCCACTTCAAAATCCCACTCTCAGGTTTAGTAAGTGAAGGCACAGAAAAGAAAGAAGAAGCCTTCATTAGGCGCTCACCATTAAATTGAGCAGCTTCAAATGGATGGAGCTCTTGGCGTGAGAGGGAGAGAAGATACAAGCTGACAAGATTCTCTCCAAACGTCTGCGCAAGACCCTGGCTGAGAAAAACGCGTAGAACTGGAAGGCCGGCCTGGGATAGCAACTGCAGGCTGGAGTTAGACCTAAATCTTGAGAACATCCTCAGAATTCTTAGCGCCTGATCTAAACATCTCATCACACCTCAAATAATCGTGAGAGTGTTTCGTTCTACGATGGGATGGAAGCTAACATCACTACTGCCATTGTACATTACCTTCCTAAATAATTATATTTCTAATTATTTTAATAAAACGGGTAACTTAAAAACAAAACTCAATTAACAAACCAAAAAGTAAAGATAAGCAGCCAAGATGTGCCTAATAATATTTAGTGAGACATTAGCGGGCGATGCAGGGCATTGGAGTGGCGATCGATACTGGCAGACCATCCTGATTCTGTGACAACAGTTTACCAACCAGATATACTCTGGGTCTATGTTCATACCGCCTCTCGTGGAACTCTAATCGGCTGTCTACTTGGCGGCCACCCACCCAATAAAACACCCACAGAGGTTTTTTTAAAAAAAAATTATTACATAATTTTTGTAGCCTTGTGGTTGGTTATTAAAATAGCAGACAATGCCCACACATTGATACTTTTATAAGCGAGTATAGATTCAAAAGCGAACACCACGTTTGGTTTCTATATTCTGTACTCACACATGGATGTCAACCTTGCGTTTACATTTGTTACCGTCAGTAATAACAAGTTTGGCATTTTGTCTAATGCCTAGTTATTTTTATTTTTTAAAGTCAACAACTTCTTAATTACTAGTTGATGATTGCTTAAAAGGACGTCATCCATTAGGAAGGCAGGCAAATGGTGTCCATTGGCCCTCGTTCGTCTCTTATCGCGTAAAACGGGGCGGGGTATCGGCCAGATGAAACAAATTATCTAGAAGGAGAATGCTACATAATTACGGAGTTATCGCATACTAGTTGAATACCAGTAGGAGGAACTTGGAAGGAATCAAGTCAGTCGATCTAGGCTCTCAGAACTTTGTATGAACCTGGTGGGTTCATTTACCACCAGTTCGGACTGGTAACCTCAGGAATGGAACCCAGATATCCATAATAAGCGCAACAGTCTTCTACAAAGTAACGAGTAATTTCCATTGGGCACAGATTGGTGACTTAAGATAAGACCGCAGTCGAATCGTTGATACGCCATAGCAGCTAAGTCTTTACTTAAAACCTGGACTAGACTGGCACAGATTCTAGACTTGCTAATATAAAGCAGAACCATCTCAGTCAGGCCTGCCTTCAGTCGATATAAGATCTCGCTATCTCTTCTGGTGAAGTAAAATCCACTGAACAACACAATTTCCGTTCTATAATTTCGGGAGAATAAAACTATTAACGGGTTGAGGAGTTACTCAAGGTAATAGGATACTTCCGAAGTATTTATCGCTTCTAAGGATATGAGAGCAGTTTGTCAAGTAATAATTGGGAATTGGCTGGGTCTAAAAAGACCTCTGAGCGTTGAAAGGCATCACGGCAAAAATGCTGGTTACTTCGTACATTATTTGGTTCAAAATTAAACAAAATGTAGGCAATATTTAGGCTATTTTCATAATGCCTAGATTGCTTTCAGAATGTCAGGAAGAGAAAAGCTACTTTGTAAAACATTTTAGCCTGCAGTGTTTAAATTCTAAATTATTTCTTTTAAGCATTCAACTGTAAGTACCAATTAAATTTAATGTTGCTTGGATAGAGCTTACTCATTACAATCAGTCTCTTTATGCAGATCTTTACGTAGTTATCATTTAAGTTCTGTCACATGATAATTCTATTAAATTGACCTTATCTTTTATTGATAATGATGTAGCTTTCCCTACATTTTCTTTATAGAAGGGGTTCGAAATCCAATCATTATTTGTGTTTTCGGGTTTTGGAAAATACTCCATGAAAGACAATTTTAATCCTGATAAATGAGCTATTATATTTTCTCGTATAACTTGAGACAGACTAACCTTATTACTGTACATATTAACAACTCTACTGTATAATATTAATTAAAATAATTTTATGAATATTTCATTTTTAGGAATTATAGGAAAAAACGTTTCTATGATTAAAACTGTCCGGTAGGACAGTTGTATAAGGGTTGATCGTCAAGAAGTGTCCGAAAAAGCGTAACGTTGAAAAACATATTTTTATGATTTTATTTTATTTTTTTATTTATTTTGTATTCCGCCATTATTGATTATATTTTGGGTACTACCAACCAGCAACTCGCGTACCACAGTTCGGGAAACGCTGTTATAATCTCTTCTATTCGGGACATTTGTCAAGGCTTCTTCTAGTGAGTCCGGAATACTGTTACGCTGTCTACATTGATCATATTCTGAACACTCCACAAGTACATATTGTTCAGTCAAGGGTTCATTACATGAACTGTATGTAGGAGGGTTCTTCTAACTCTTGAGGTAACCGAGGTTTAATCGGATGTGGCCGATTCTCAGGCAGGTAACTAATACCTCTTCCCTGCGGTTATCCCGCGATGAAGGGTCCCAAGCTTTGAAAACTGTTTTAATCTTCCTAAGCTTATTGTACGTCACTAAGGACCACTCATTCTGCCAGGATTCATAATTGTATCTTTTAATTTGTTTTACCACGTCTGTTGGCAAGGTCTTTTCCATGGTTACCGTCATATGAGCGACCTCTATGGCTGCTAGGACAGCATTGGAAATACTTTACTATCTGTATAAAATTATCTAAAATAAGAATGTGTTTTCATTTTTTGTACCACTTTCAATTGTATTGTATTTTATGCTGTCACCAATGTTTTCGCATTATTCTATTTTCAAATTCTTCATTTATCAAATAAATTATAGATTGTTATAATATTTGTTTGTCGACACATATGTTAAGTATGTTGAACAGAAGGAGAGAAACTACTATGGATGGGATGTTAATCTCGTGATCATTGTGTCGATTCAGTCGGCGATTTGCCAGTAGAAACGAGAGTCTGTATAAATGAAAGATCAAGTAAAGAATGGAAATTGAGATGAATGGAAATCAGGGTTTTATCGGCATTATTTAGTGTGTTTTTGTTTCCACAAAATGGGAAATCTAGGTCATTTTGATGATTTACGGAATTACAAAAATCTGTTAACTATTGAAGAAGCAATTTGTGGCAATATTATCGCTGAATAGCATTATTTTATTGTATATATGTATATATTTTAAATATTAGAAATATTGTCTTCACTCACGACACAATGATCATTTTTATAAATAATTTTTCCGAAGTAAACTGAATTCAACACGTGTAATTCAAGAAAATTCAATACTGGATGAGCACACCGAATCCAACAGATACCTAGTATTGAAAGCAATAAACGCATTTCAAGTTTATTGATATAATAAACGAAGTCAATTCCAAGTAATGAATACATCTTATATTATATTCTGGGTGGCAGCGTACTGTAGTAAATATATTTACTTTAACTAAGGAAATAAGAGTAAATATCAATATTGTATCAATGAAGTTATCTACCTTATTTTCGATAATAAAGTTGTCGATGGAGTAAAAAAAAAAAGCTTTCTTCCTGAACTCCATATTTACGGGAGAGCAAAGTAAGGGTATCCCTCACTCAGGCTCCCTGGGACAACCAAATGCTGAAGTGGTACGCTCTGTAAAATAAGATTACTTAGCCTATACAGGTTCCATTGCCAATCATATTGGATATGTAATATAATTTGACCGCACTCTCTATTAGTGGACACCATCTCGCCTTTTCTATTGCCATCATACTCAATTATCATTTAATAACGTAATATAAAGTGGGATAATTTAGTTATCAAGAACTTTATTGGTGAAGGCAAATAATTCTGTAGAGTATCTAATAGCAACAACAAATATGGACACTGGTAGCCGTATCATTTCTAAAAATGGACTAAACTTTTATGTTATTTTAATTACTGTCATGAAATTCCGAATTACAAGGAATTAAAGAGGTGGTTATAGTTTTTTTTCAGTGCTCTATCGGCCTCTGGACAGTGTTCTCTCGTTAAAGACAACACTGTCCATTTCCGGATAGTGAACTGTAAGAAGCTCTCGTAGGAAGAGAAAATCTCAAGGGCCAACAGCTGGATTCGAACCTGGCGATCTTAGCTTTCGAAACCAGTATGCATTGTCCACTGAGAAAATCCTTTCCCCAGCATAATATTATTAATAATTTTTTCACAAAATTCGGGGTAGGGAGAATCAGTTGTTTTTTTTTTTTTTTTTTTTTAGAACTAATTCCCCGGTTTAACACTAAACCTACCGACATTTTTTACATTTTAAACAGCATTTTTTTAGTCCTCTTGCGTTTGCAGTATCTTAGTATTTGACTATTTTCCGACCACTTGTTCGTGTAGTTATATTTTTCATGCTTTTGCAATGGTAATATATTACCAATTTTGCCTTGAAATTTCACTTTCGGTAGTTTTTTTAATGCAAAATCCATGCATTTACTCCTGCTAAGTCTAGGATATTGAACACTATTTGTTGAGGCCATCTCCAAGATTTTCCACGGTTATATTTCTTCCAAAAACTGGATACATTTCTGCTAATTTCAGAACGACCAACTCCCCAAGCTGAACTGAAGGTTCTCTGCTTTCAAGTTTTCCCAAATATGGAAAGCCGTGTACTATATAGAACACTAGCGAGACTTGATACCAAATTTGTCCTGTTTATTTGGCATCTACTGAGTTTGAATCTACATCTTGACTTTGTTGGGAAAAAATGTCCTTGGAAGAGATATATTCTCTTGGTTATAACAGTTTTGACTGTTTTCTAAGAATTTGTTCCAAAATTTGGAATTCTAAGCAAATTTATCGGTTTGTAAGCGAGGATTTCTTTATATAGGACATTCTCGAATCGAATAAACCTCATAAATTTCCGTCTATACATTTCTGCTCATAGTGTTTGAGAAGAATGCTGGTTCCTATTTTTTGTTCCATAGAATAGGGCAATATCGTACATTTTTTGCTTCATATGCACCACATGCAAACAATAATCCGATAAATGCATTATCAAATTGAGTTTTCGAGAGAATTCTGTTACAAAAATAAATAAATAAAATGAAAATATTCAGCCGGTCAAATGACCGGTCGCGGTAGTTAAGGCGGACTACATATTTTTCTCAAAAATCAAATATTAGGAAAAGAAGTGAATATTAAAAAAACAATTGTATACACATTTTAGGAAAAGTCGTGAAGTTTAATGGCGGTATGATAACGTTGTAATTAGAAAATTTAAACCAAATTTAAAAAACGGTCAATTGACCGGTCGTGGTAGGTTTAGTGTTAAGAAAATATAATCATGTAAAATTTTGTTGTAAGTAAATGTTCTGTAGATTACGCCTAGACTTTCTCAATCATTGACATATTATGTTTTAGCACATTCAAATAACATTTAATTGAAATACAATTTGTGCGTAGTACAATAATTTAATACAAAAATTATTTTTACAGGAGAAAACAAGACGAGGTGGAGGTCCTAGAAGAAACAATCAGACAAAGGAATGAACAACATAAGAAAGCCGGCGTAGAACTGGAAGCCACTTGTCATATTTGCCTCAAGACCAAGTTTGCTGACGGGGTGGGACACGTTTGTAACTATTGTAGCATAAGATGTTGTGCTCGATGTGGTGGCAAGGTCACACTCAGATCCAATAAGGTAAATCTAAAGTTTTTCATTCAAAATTTTGAATGAAAATAAATTTGTTGGAATTGAACAGATTTTTCCTAATCTTGGTTATCTGTTTTTTATCTTGTATTCTTTTTTTCGGCAACGCACTGATGCTGTAATTCGTAATTCCATAAAAGAAAGTTTATTAAGTGTGAACGATTCATCAGCGTAATTGCAATTTTTTTGTATTGTTCATTGATTTTGGTGACTGATTCATTTAACCAGAAGTAAGTAAAGAATAATGCCAATTACAGTCATTGCTTTTTTATTTTTGCCGTTCTTCGACCTAGGGGTTAGGTCATCTTCAGGTCTCATTGGCAATATAATATTTTTACATCGTTTTTTTGCCTTGTAAAGTTAGTGTATCTTCTGATCTGTCTGCTTATAGAAAAATATTTGTACGGAGCGAATCATCAACATTATTTTTGTCGGTCGTAAACCATCTAAAAGAAGATCTATCACTTTTAGGATGTCATGCTATCCTTCAAGGTCTTGTAAAACATTGAAGCTTACAATCTTTTAGTAAACGTCCCAAATTTGTAGAAAACTTTGATAATTTTTAAGTGAATTTCATGCAATGTTCACGCCCGATTATACAGGGTGAACCAGTAAGTATTGTCCATAGGCCTACTGTGTGTAGTACATCTAAAGTGGAGTTCAATGACGTATTGGCCAACTTCATATTTTTCACTTGAGTGACGCCACTTTAAATTTTTTTCTAAAATCATTACTTTTTTCCAATAAAAATGTCATTACTCAGAAAGTTTTAGTCCGAATTCGATTCTGATGGCACGGATAGAAAGACAGATAAATTTTCTAAAAATTGATACCATTTCGAAGCATAAGTTATTCTCCAAACAGCCTCAATCTTCCTCCGAATGCTGGAAAAATAAAAGTAATCGAAATTTTTAAGAAAACTCATTAGGCCCTTATGTGATCATTATCAGACCTAGGTACTGGCACTTTTTATAAAAGTTTCCTTGTTTAATGGGCTTTCAAACGGTATATCATTTTCCAGGATGCCTTGTATCTTCGTATGAGAAATTACGTTTGTTTTGCAAGAAAACGTGTTCACGAGCACTCAACAGAGTTAGTTATCAAGTTGTTTAATTCATTAAAAACTCTTTTAGATGGACCAGTAGCCAATTTTTAAATTAGATTGTCTTAAAATAAGGAAGTCAAAGGTTACAAATTGCACTTAACAAAAAATATTTTTTATAGACATTAATTTACTTTGAAAAAAGGATGTTAATTTTCGATATGGTTTTCACTTTTTAAAAAAATCCGTTTTGAGGTCTAGGGTGTCCGTAAACTAATGGCTACACTTTTTACGATGAAGTAATGAGTTATTAAGAAATAATATTCTTGTGAATATTCAGTGTTCCTTCAATGGTAGAAAATATTGTCCACGCTTTACTAAAGGTCGATGACAAGAGTAAGTCTATCCGAACAACTAATCGTATTGTAATTGAAAATCTATACGATTCAATTACATCTCCTATTAAGACTAATTACCATGTTATATTACCATTTACGCAGTAATTTCTCAACCAATAAGATTGGTTGCTTTGTTAATTATTAAAAATGATGGAAAACAAATTTAGCTCTCAATCCATCCCTGTTTTGATAATCAATTTTCTCTATACTTCGCAATTTTCATTCTCTAAACGCCCCCTACTTCTGAGTAGATTCCGACGCTGCGTAATAGCCTGTACGCTGTACTATCACAAGATAAGTAGTCTAAAACGTCATTAGTTAAGTTTTTAATTTTATTTATTTAAAATTGTATATTGATACATTTTTGAACGATATTTAATTTAATAATGAAAATAAAATAAGATGTCTGACGTGAAACACTTTACATAATGTAAGTCCTGCAATTTTGTGAGGAAAATCACAAAAATTTATTCTGTAAACTGGCATTTCTGTTCAACCAATTTCCTTTGTTCGAATTTGTAATTTTTACAAATACAGTCGAACCTGTATGACGGACACTGGCGGAGGAAAGCAAAGTGGCCGCTATTTGGAGGTGGTTGTTAGTAGGAGGTTGGCGAGGTTACATAATGAAAAAATATGTTTTTTTTTCCAAACATCTATTTAAAAATTGTTTATTAATAAAAAAATTAAAACGTACATAAATGCATAATTATTTAGCTATATGATATGCATCAAATTTTTCTTAATTATCCAAAAAAATTGTCAAAGAATTACATATTATTGACTTAATTAATCATTTTTATAATAATCATCACATTTATTCATAACAATAATAATTTATGGTAAAATTATCATCATACTATCATCTATTATTAGAAAAATAGAACAAACCTTTCGGCAAGTTGACGATGGCTCGATTTGGTTTTTGCAAAATCTTCTAACACATTTATTTTCTCTTCTAGAGTTAACCACTTTCGTTTGAGAGACATATCGGTAAAAAATATTGTTCGTCCAAAGTAATATTGAAAAATGATTAAAATGGTACAAGATGTATGGAGCTTATATAGGAAACTTTAGGAAAAACTATGAAAAAAAAGAAAAACTCGAGAGGGGATAATTATTTTGATCACCGCGCGTCAAACGAACTTTTAAGAATAAAGTGGTCGTTGGTGGGAGGTGAAACATTTAATCTGTTCCCCAAAATCAATGTCCGCGGTCGCTATGTAGATTGTCCGTTAGATGGAGGTTCTTTTATATAGAAAGTGTATAGTGGTAAAACGGGGAAATCCAAAAACTGTCCGTAAATGGAGGTGGTCGCTAGTGAGAGTGTCCTTTATGGGAGGCTAGACTGTATATTAATTCCTATTAATTGTATCACAGGTGATGAGGAGGCTTCTTATCGTTACACTTAAGTTAGCACTATAGAGCTTAACCAACCTCTTTCTCACAGAATGACATTGATAAAGAGTTGCTGATTCCCCTTCTCGCCCTAGTGGTGTGTACTCATAATAGTCCATTTCTTAATAACTACATTTTCTTATTTTGAGAACCTCAAAATGGAAATCCCTGGGCTAAATCCAAAGATTCGTTAGATAAAAACTATTTTTTTTTTTTTATGATTTAAGGCGCGTCAACATCTAAGGTTATTGGCGCCCGGAGCTTTTTTCAGTGCACTGCCGGCCTCCGGGCAGTGTTCTCTCGTTACAGGCAACACTGTCCATCACCGGACAGTGAGCTGTAAGAAGCTCCTAGGAAGAGAAAATCTAAGGGTCAGCAGCAGGATTCGAACACGGGACCTCCGCGTGGGAGTCCAGTATGCAACCTCATAGCTAATCCTTTCCCTCTATAAAAACTATTATTTTCATTTTTCTTCACGATAAGTAAACATTTTTTTTTTTTTGCCATTCCATCGATTTTGTTTTATTGATCTACCAGCTGATGATAGTATGGGCTTTTTCGTGACACGGAAAAATCGTGATAATGTAATATTTTATTATATATTAGGGTATGGTAAAAGTTACTGGTTTTAGTGAATCCGAGATATTGAAAGTTTACGTGCAACAACACGCACTTTGATGACAAATAAAAGTCATTTCAGTTTCATCAATTTCGTGCATCATTCAACACTTTATTAGTACAATGTTTTGTAAAGCTAAATGGAATTCTTTGTAAGAAAGTGATGCATATTTTGCATATTTAAGTGGACAGTTAACCCCGTGACAAGTTTAATCGAAATCATTGGTATGATTATAGTTAGAAGAAATTGAAAGTAAAGTGCAATTCCTTGTCAGTAAAGTGCACTGAAAGTAAAGTGCAATTCCTTGTCAGTAAAGTGCACTTGATTGAGAGATGTTGCTAACTTTCAGGTGTTTTGAAATGGAGATTATAGCTAAACTTTACATTGATTGATTACAGCGGTATTGTGCTTTCCTGAGATGTGATAATTTGGCTCATGTTTAAGTAGTCATAAAGTTAAGACCTTAAGTAGAGTTTAAAAATAGATACATAAGGCGGTGGAAAATGACTTTTTTCAAATAAAGGTTTAAGCAGATTTATAACCTTCTTCTGGGACGCTACGAATGAGAGAACATCTACAAGATGAAGAACTGGCAAATTAAAATTTTCAATCTTTACAGCAGAATTGCATCCGAACACTAAATGTATGCGGCAATCAATAAATTGCATTTATTTTTCTTTTTTATCGAGTCTACTGGAATCCATAAAAAAATAGAAGAAATAAAAGATTAAAATCCTGCTAAGAAAATAAGCTCAGTGTGAACAGACAGACTTAGTGGAAACATTTTTAAAATTTCTCATTACTTATAACCATGATGGCTATGGAAATACTATAAATATTAACAATGGCCACGCATGGACTTTGGCCAAAACTCCAGCCAATGACATTCCTTCTGTGCTGCAGACAGTTATAAATTATTACTGGATCCTTCTTAGACTCCGTAGATGGCCTATTTGTAACCAGTCATACATTTTTATAAACATATCTACGCAATATTATCTAATGGTTGGATTGTCTTGCGACTACTTTGTTAAACTGTTAAAAATCAAATATGGGGACATCATTACCATTAATTTTCTACCAATTTTTCCTATATTTTTTTCTCTTTCTCTGATCAACTTTTCAACGCTAGATGACGCATCAAGACATTAAAATGATTTTAATATCATGCTAATGGAGTGTTAGGCGCCACGTTAGCCATACGGTTAGAATGAGTATTTTAGTTCAAGTTTTAATCTAGATCTTGTATTTTATAGTGTTCGCTAGTTGCCTCCGTCCACGTCATCAAATCTGCAGCTCACCTAAAAGTATAGACACTACTTTTCTTTCCTTTAATCGGCACTTAACAAGATATCCTGTCGAAGGATCTGATTTCTTTACATGCGCAAATACTACAGAAAAATTTAAGCTTTAAAGTAAACCGAGAGTTCTAATTTGATTGCACTCTACAAGCTTTTGTAAATTAAATGCCAAAATAATAACTGAAAATATATAAAAGAAAATAAAAAATATATAACTGATGTAAAATTGGGAGATAAAATAATAGCAATAACTTTAACTTCTATAAAACAGGATCTACCAAGAATATCATGACTTAAAGGCACCTCTAAACAAAAGCTTCGTAAAGACTAGTATGTTGAGAGATAATCAGATAGTTTGTGGATTATATTTACCGTAGTGTCGGTATGGGATCGTCTTCAGTTAATGCAGACTGTAATGAAGAGGAATATTTCAGGCATATAGTTGAGGATTCGTCCAGAGTTCTGGAAAAGGACAGAGAGGAAATATTTGGCGATTTGTACACAGTACTTGCAAGTTCCCTTTCGGAAAGAGGATATAGTAGTCTCCTCGAATATTTGAGATCTCAGAACTTAAGTAGCACTAATCAATTTAAAAGCTAAGTTTTATGCTCATAAAAAAAACGTATTCATTGTAGTCGTAAAAGTTAATGACAAATATTAATTGGCTGTACAGTGAAATCACATACCAAAATTAAATAAATTAAAATTGTATTATTTTGTTTAATAGGGAGAAAAAAACAAGCCGTACTAAAATCTTCTAGGCCTAGAGAGACATTCAATATGCCAGTGGGATAGTCTACCAAAAGTAGCTGCTACCTTGATCTACCAGTATATAGGCAGACCTTAGGCTGCTGGTTATTGGTTAGAAGAAATTTGGTGCGGATAGCCTACGGGCATCCCAATAGCAAAGCTGGGCTTCAATGATCTAAGCAGTTGATGGGACAAAGTAATAATATTAATAATAATAGTACGGTAATTACTAGGCTCCATAATTCTCTAAAGCATGCTTAAACTTCTAGCATATAAGGCAGCCATGATCATGAAATATGCTAATCATGTTATGCTAATCCTAATTGGGAAATGACCAGAGTGCGGAAAATATTGAAAGAAAATTCAGGTCTTTGTCATGTGTGGAAATTATTTTAAGAATCTGTGCGAACTCGGAACTACTGCTGCCTCTATTAAAGAAAAAGAAAGACTTAAGTAGCTTAAGGCATGTATTTAAAATGGAGAAGGAAATACTGCTGAAGTAATTATTGGAAGGCACTTCTGGAGGGTCACCGGCTGAGAAGAGTTAAGGAAAATGAAAGTGCGGAGATGGGCAGTTTATAAAGAATGGAGAAATCTGCCAGTCGAGCCTCAACTCCTTTTAGCAACACTCAGTAAGGGAGAGAGAATACTTCGTTTTGGTTTTGTCTAAGGAGAACTTAAACCCGACTGTAAGTGAAGTAAGTAAAGTAATCGCCTATTTTTTCAGGCGGGGCTTAACGTCCAACTACCAATTAGGTGTCGTGGACGGAGGCGACTAGCAAACATATTTTACTGTAAATTTCTTTTATTAACCATTAAATAAAATCCAAGGCCTAAGACCGGGAATCGAATCCAGTACCACAATACATATTAGCGTCGCAGGTCTCGAATCTAACCCGCTCGGCTACCGTGGCGCCAAGTGGAAAAGTGTAAAACCTTGGCAAGAACGTAGGGGTTAGAAATTGTCAAATAAATAATAAAGTAGAAAAAAAAAAAAGAAAAATTTAATGACGAAGAATTTGTATTCAAGATGTTGTTTATTGCCTCCTATACTGAGGAACTTTTGACATTACGTCAGCCACGTGATGGCCATATGTTCAACATGATTATACTCATTTACTTTCTCTGTGGTGCCCGAGTTTTCCTTCTTTTTTTTATTTCTATATCAGGACGACCTATTTTAGAAGTTTTCTTTGTAAAGCTGGCAAAAAAAGGGCATCATATATCTTCAGGTTTGCCTACTTCCTACTAGATCTTCTGTCCACCTACTGTACCACTTCTTTTGACCAATACTTAAGATTGCATATAAACTTCTGGTGTAAACCGACGCACAACTTTTTCTTACTTAACTATTAAAATTATCTGCTAATATTGTATTTTTTTTAGGCGCCACGGTAGCCGAGCGGTTTAGAGGCGAGACCTGCAAAGCTATTTGTGTATTGTGGTAATGGGTTCGATTCCCGGTCTTAGGCCTTGGATTTTATTTAAAGGTTAAGAAAAGAAATTTACAGTATAGTGTGTTTGCTAGTCGCCTCTGTTCACACGACACCTAATTGGTAGTTGGACGTTAAGCTCCTCCTGAAAAAATAGGCAATTACTTTACTTTATGGTATTTTACGGGAATTTTTAGTGCAGTTATTATGTATTGACAAGTATTAAGTGGCAGTTAAGTTGCTCAAACCAACTTTACTGCGTGGCCGTCGTATGCAGTTATGTATGTTTCAAGTTCAATTGAACGTATCGGCAATTGTTAATATCGGAAAACTGCGATTGTACAGTTGCATTTCTAGTAGACAGATATTTCTTCCCATTAGGTTAGAACGTGTGCACCTAAATTTATTGCGGAGTGTGAAATCCCGTATAATATGCTCAAATGAACTTTAGAGGAGAACTTTTGACTTTTCCAAATACTCTAAAAAAAACCCATATATATTTTGTATACAAAGATTATATTGGGGTCAATGGATTCATGAAACGCAAGTTGGATAAAATTATTTAACACTAAATGACCTGGTCAGTGAAGTTGGCTGATTTTTCCAGAAGCTTATTGTCAGGTTCAGTGACTAAACTTTTAAACAAACATAGAATTTGGTGAAGATACTGCCTTTTTTGTCTTTGTTTTTAAGTTATGCTGATCTCATAAATCTGAATGGCTTACGCATATACGAGGTGTGGCTATTAAATAACGAGACTGATGCTGCTACAGAAGAACTATGCATGCGCCAAATCCTAACGACCGACAGTTGTGTTGCGTAAAGCCTTCTCTTTCGATTGCAGCATCTCACGTGTTTGTAGAGAAATCTGTCTGACCGGAACTGTCGTTTGGGTAAGAGGTGTTAGTTTCGTTTTGCCGAAAACATGATACTATACTTGTATAGTAGAGCAACGAATTGTCGTGAAATTTCACAGGAAACTTGGTAAAAACGGCTACTGAAACTTATCTTTTATTAAAAGAAGTTTATGGCGATGAATGTTAATCATGTGCGCGAGTTTTTGATTGGTTCAAACCGTTTCCAAGATGGCCGAGAAGATGTCGGAGATGATGACCGCCCGGGTCGTCCTTTCCCATCCAAAACGGATGAAAATATCGATTATAATTAATCAACATTACTACCGTGAGGTGCTTGCTCAACTCCGTGAAAGAGTAAGGAAAAAACGACCCGATTTGTGGAAGAACAAGTCATGGGTTCTCCATCAAGACAACGCGCCGGCTCACATTGCATTGTCTGTCAAGACGTTTCTAGCCAAGTACAACATCCCAGTTTTAGGCCATCCGCCTTATTCGCCTGACCTGGCCCCATATGACTTATCTGTTCCCTAAAGTCAAATCTACATTAAAAGGAACACAATTTCAGTCGGTTGAAGCTGTGTAAGAAAAAGCGGCACGCGTTATGCAGGAGCTCACAGAAAAAGACTTCCAGCACTGTTTCTGAACAATGGTAAATTCGCATGGAGCGTTATAGGGATAGGGGAAGGGGTGTATATTGAAGGTGTTAATAACTAAATATGTATAAATTTAAAATAAAATTTTTTACAGCAATAGTCTCGTTATTTAATTGCCACACCTCGTATTGTTCTAATGATGTCAACAATTAAAAGATCCGTAAAAAAATACTATTTTTACGGATCTTCTCCGATACTTTAATATTAATAGTAATTGAATAACATGTTTAACCTTGGGATTGATTCATTTTGAGAAAATTTGGGCACATTCAAGTGCACTTACAGAGCAGAACCTTCACTCTGTGTTTCTTCCCCTTAAGAAAGTTTGGCTACTTCCACCAGACCAAAACTTCTGGCGAACTTCTACACATATCTTTCGACGCATCTGCGCTAATTAACAACATGGCAATCAAGGAACTGTAATGTGAATTAATAAACAGTTTATTAACAAGCTTTGTCAATTGACATAGGAGTGTGTTGGTCATGAAGCAAGAGCACTACAACCACTTTTAAGAGCTAGTTGAGGAGACAAATTTTTGTGTGAATGGGACAAGTAGTTATTTATTGTTTCTTTGTTCCTTGAGCCAGTACAAGAACATTTTTAGAAATTTGAGTGAACAAAATATCTCAGAAAGTAATGAATAAGCCAAGCAAACTCGATTAAAATTTTAAACTTCCACTATTTTTGGATACCACCATCGAAGTACTCGACCTTGTCGAATAAAACGCATCATTTAGAAGTGTTCATTTTACTTAATGATTTCTAATGAATTTTCTATTCCATTTCCTTAAACTTCTAATTGTAATATAGAAAATTCTATTTCAGGGTACTTCTGGGAGCCTTGGTAGAGGTTATTACAAAAACAAAAATCGAAATCAACTTAGAATTCGACAAACTTTACATGTCTGCGTTTTGCTTATTATTTTTAGCATCTTGGAACTCTTTTTGTTCCGGTGATAATTCTTATCTAAACTTTCCAAAATCATATATTACTTACTTACTAGGAACATTTGTCTTTTAAAACTTCTCTTAAAGTAAATAAAGTGAGTACATAAAATAGATTGAACGTAATATTTTACGCACACGGTAACTCGCCTATTTTTTTTACTGCAATATTGTGATAAAGTAAGGTCTTTGACCTGTACACAGTGAAACGTCAATAGAACTTACGCCGTCAATGTATTGAGAACTTGACAACCTTCGTTCGTCATTGTAGCTTTATTTAGTGCCAATATATATATATTCGTAATAGGAGATATTGTTTTTGACGGTTAATTATTATTTTTTTTATTTATTGGCTTTAGTTATTGATTATCTCCTGGTAACGAACTATTCTCTTAAAAACTATTCTTAAAACTTTAAGTTCATTTATTAAGACCATTGCTCCCCCCCTAAATTACAAAATATTTCATTCATTTTTTCCCCCTCACATTCTACAATGCTTCGGGAATTATTGGAAGAGATGTAGGGCTTGCCTTAGTGGATGTAGAATAATAGAGAAGTTTAATTAGCTGCTAGTTTTTTTTGCAAGTAAACCTAGTTATCGATTCAGGAGGCATCTGAAGAAGCTCAGAAAAGATTATTATGTCTTGGTAGTTGCTAGGTGTTGGATGTATCCTCTTCTAGAACGCTTATAAATTCTCAGTCTTCTCAGATATCTGTAATTAAAGTGGGGAGGTTATAGTAGGGTTTTACCTATCCAAGTTATTTATTCATTTTTATTGGCCAATGCATATTTGGGGGAGGAGGAAATTTAACTTTTTTCTTTAAAATTGCTGAAAATTCTTACCTCATTTTTTTCAAACTTGAAATCTGTAACATTGCATTTGATGATTATAAAGTAACGCCTATTTTTTTTTTCAGGCGGTCCTTAACGTCTAACTACCGATTAGGTGTCGTGGACGTAAACTTAACGCGAAAATTTCCTTATAGCAAGATGTGCTTCAGTCCGTTGTGTTTATATCTTTGCTTCAGCTTTATGTCCTTGTTATATTCCACGATTTTGGCAATCTGACTGAGTACACTGCTCGAACAAGACTTGAATAAACCTTTTAGTTCAGTGATACAATTGTGGTAGACACCGTACTAGCAACATCAAGCACAGCGTGCATTTGGGCAATCCAGTGTCCAGCTGGGAAAAGGACACGGTTAACCGCAAACATTTACCCTTTGCAATTTTTGGTAATTGGTAGTGCAAGTGTTGAGACTATACAGGAGCTGCATATAATAGTATGTACCGGCGTACATATTGCGTATTATATTAGTTATAATTATTGAGACTGTAAACTGAGTATTATTATAACCTTGACATAACTTAGATTAGGCCTATCAATTTTTAGTTGACACTAAGTATACATTATGGACTGTGGTGCAGTGGACGCGTCATTTCATTGTATCATTGTATTGTCATGAACATGCATAAATTGAAATCTACTCTCTTTTTACTTACAAATTTTAAGTGTCAAAGAATTTATGGTAATTGCGGTTGTGTAAGGGTTCGCACTAGATTTTTAAGTAAAATTTTACATATTTTCCAAAATACTGATTCTCTTTTCTTTTAATCTTACATGAATGAACAAATCCTAAATTAGCGATTCATTTTAATCGCTAAAAACATAGAAATATTTGTAAAACAGATGAACAATAGGGAGGAATACATTTATATATGTATGTATATATATAAGTAGAACTTATGGAGCAATTGGAATCATTAACTAACCCCACCCAAGGAATAGGGAGTGTATCGATCAATAAAGGTGGACGTCATATCGAAGTGACGTCATACAGACCCTGTCCCTTCACTACTTCTTCCATATCAAGCCTTATTCACAATTCTATCTTTCCCTTTTGCACTTGTTACACCTAATCATTATACTGAATTTACAACTTTCATTATTATTTTTATTATTACAAGCTTCCTAAATTAGTAGTAATCACAATTTTACCAAAAATGCTATGTTGCTACTATAGTATATATATAGATGTTTATATTTTGAGTTTTTTTATGAATCATTATTACGTCAGTTGTTCATTCATTCATAAAATTTTTGTTTTGTTTTGTTTTTTGAAAAGGTTATAATAATGTGTATTTATTTTGAACTGGTCAACAGTGAAATCATTCTGAATTACTTCTCAATTCTCAGAAATACATAGGTGGTGCATTGCTGGTTGCATAATATTACATTCAAACGTTTGACTTGCTATGCCCTAAAGATAGCTCAACAAATTGTGTAATCAATGTTCATAAGTAATAATTAATTTAAGGGACTTAAAAGCAGTACTTCATTAAAATCACTGGTTATAATCTTTGTTTTCAACCTCGGCCAGCAGCTGTATTTTATAGAACCGGGTCCTTCATAATTTACGTCAGCGATAACATATTGTTGAACATATAATAATGGGCATAACAACCTAATGCAACCTAATTTCTATAAATAAGCCTCTGACGTCATTACTCTAAAAGGGACAAAGCCTGCCAGATTTGGGATTATTTATTAGGCGATGTATGTATGCACTTGGGTATGGTGCTTATTCCTATTAGAGTTTACAATTCCTAGAGATTGCATGGAATGGGCTATGGCGTCACTGTTTGAACATTTATGACGCGACAAACGGATAGAGAAGCTGAATCTGAAATTAAGGAATTTCATGAACAGATGAAAAGTTCTGTTACTAAATTGTTTTCTTGTTAGCCGTCTCAAAGTACTGTCTCCATTTTTTGAATTATCCGCTGAAACAAAACAAAAAAACTGTTGAGGCTTTTAAACGATGTCAGTATCCAACAATATATATAATTGAATCATAGTTCGAAGGAGCGACGCCAGATTGCAGGCTAGAAGGGCTCCTAAAAATTTATATAGAGTCCAAAGTAAAATAACACTTGTCAGTTTGTGAGGAAATGGTTGATAATTATTGAGAAGGTCTTGGGAGATCATAGAATATTATCGAGCTTGTTTGAATAAAGTGATTATAGTTTTCAAAACAACATTTCTTTGTTTACTATTATCAGCCATTGTGTGTAACCAGTTATCTACCACAGTTTTTCGTAAAATGTAATCCTTCAGTTAGATTAAAAGAACTATT
The DNA here is from genome assembly GCF_049639745.1 of Rhodnius prolixus. NCBI lineage: Eukaryota > Metazoa > Arthropoda > Insecta > Hemiptera > Reduviidae > Rhodnius > Rhodnius prolixus. The sequence goes on along the minus strand of NW_027411583.1, from coordinate 859,767 downwards.
CGACAAAATAGTTACGAAGCCTCGTTTTAGACCCATTGGGTTCTCTACAATCACATTTCAATTCAATCACTCAACCGTAGTTGGGTGTAACAATCTTCTGAGATTTGATATTTTAACTGTTCTAAATTGTTTACATACACTTGAAGATTGAATAAGCGGGCCAAGTTTTGCATAAAGCTTGAAGAATAGGATCTCGCAACTAGAGAAGCGGTGTAATGATTTTACTATGGCCTTCTGCAATGAAGATTTAATGTAACTTGGTTCCTTTAGCAACTCAACGAAGCACCGTTTCACACTTGTAGCCCAATCAGTAGTCATAACTTCTTGCCTGAATGGGAACGTGTTTTACTCCCGAAAATGAATGTATGGTTTGGTATACAAAAACAGAAGTTTATCAATAATTTTAATATGTTGCAATTCCTCTCTATTTCTATGCTAATTGTTGACTGTAAATTTTTGTTTTTTTAAATTTATTAGTAATTTACAATCTGTATACATGTATAGAATGAGTAAATGTGATAAGTATGATGAACTGGTGAGGGAGGAGAGCAGGAGGAGAGAAACTACCCAGGGGTAGCAATCTCTATAGGAGAATAATGACGTTTAGGTCTTCAGATTGCAAGGAAGTCGCAGGGCCACTGGCGATTCAGTCGGCGAGGAGTATTAGGGATGTCAGAGGAAGCGAGAGACAGTACAAGAGGATTAGAACTAGTCGAGAGAGTAGTATGGAACTTTTGGTATTTCGTCTTGGCGAGTCTGAAGGGAATGTTGAGGTCGCTGTGAAGAGTGAGGTTAGTCACCGTAGAAAACTGTGGCCACTCAGTGATGTAACATTTATGACGGTAAATAACTTAATAAAAACAAAAAGTTGAGTTGACCTTACAGAGCTTTAAGCTCAGTCTCTACTGAAAGGTTTTTATTGAGATCCATTAATGCTGCCAGGTATCCAGGTAAAAATAAACCATTCGGAACGTTAGAAACCACGAATCTATGCGATTGCTGAAATAATAAGCCTAGCTACCTTTAAAAGAACGAATCGAGCTAAAAATGGCTCAGAACCTTCATGGTTCAAGCTTCATCCAGCTTTCACTCACATAAGAATTGTACATACCCTAACAACAAAGTGTGTTTAAATTGAAAATTAAGTGAATTACCCACCCTGTAAAGTAGCATGTACAATATTGCCAAAACCACATGTGCGTAAAAGTACTTTAGCACTATTCATGCAGCTGTGCTAATTGTACCACTTTTTTTTTCTCCCTCTTTTGGGAGAAAAATGTGTATTTCCTTCGTATTAAATTTCGTCAAATTCGAAATTGTAAGATTACACTTAATTCTAGTTTATATTGTTTATGTGGTAACAAATAGATCAAAACATTTGATACTCCTAAGTATTTTAATGACTAAAATGGCATATTTATAAGTGGATATAAAACTATTAAATAGAGTAATAATTCAATTTAAACAAAACAAAATATTCACAATTTATGGTGCATTAAAGCATAATGCAGACTTTACCAGTTTGAGACATCCCTCCAAGTCACTCTGGACTTATGCCAGCCAGCTCTTGCTCTCCACACTTACATTTTTTTAATGTTTATTTTTTTTTCAATTTTTAGTTTTTAAGGCGCTTCAACATCTGAGGTTATTTGGGCGCCCGGGGCTTTTTTTTTTTTTTTTTTTTTTAGTGCACTGCGGATTTCGGACAATGATCTCTCATTACAGACAACAGTGTCCATCACAGAACAGTGAGCTCCCTTGGAAGGAAAAAAAATAATTATGGGCTAACAGCTGGATTTCAACCCATGATCTCCACGTTGGAACGCAATATTCGCTAACCAATCCAGCTAATTCCTTCCTTTTTAGTGTCTATTTTATTTTATAAATTGTTATGATGCACCAAAAGAGTTAGTATTAGAAACTCAAGGTTTGCCTTTTTTGCTTTCGCCATACAGCCAGCATCGTCTAGGTGCTTATCACTAGAATATCACTCACTCTCCATTCTTACCTATAAATACATTCGCTTCACACATTCATCCCTCTACTATATACAACTATTTACATAAACTACAGCTAATGGATGGATCAGTACTCAATATTCCTGCCATCCTTATAGCTTAACCTAAATTAAAATCACGTAATCCTTCTCTAATCATTTTCTTCCATTCAGTCTAATCGGCTATAACTTTTAAATAAACTCATATTTTTTTGCTAGCTCTGCTATAGATTTAAGCACATAGATGTTGGCGGAGAATATTATGTCTTCGTAGCGAAGGGGTACCCCACTTTGCTCTTCACCTTACCTCTTCTTGATCTCCAACTACTATCAAGTTCGTACTGGAAGAACTTGAAGTCTCTTTAAACAGACTTCCGAACTTTAAGTTCTGAGAAATCTCAAACCTTAAAAAACAAAAAATTCTTGCTTTAAATAAAAGTGTATAGCATTTATTTGGGGAGAAATAGTGTGCGAAGATTAATGAAGTCTTGGATCCGTTTTGAGTAAATCTTGAATAATTAAAAAAAATATGGTTAGTACAGTTAGCACTTCCATTGTCTGATACCTCACCAGGAGAAGCAATAGTAGAATCTATAGAAAAACAGAATTGTTAAACAAATGAGGTCATCAGCTAGCGCTCTCAATTTCCACGCGGTCATCACGGGCTCGAATCCAGCTGCCAGCCCTTAGTATTCGCTTTCTAGAAGCTTCTTACCGCTTACTGTCCAGTGGTGGACATTGTTTTCTGTAAAGAGAGATTATTGAAGGAGGCCAGCAGTGCACTCGAAGAATCTTCGGGAAACAATGACTTCAGATGTTGATGTGCCTTAAATTTAAAAGAAAACGTAAGCACCACTTTATAAAATCGAATTTTCAGTTCTTTTTTTTTGTACTTTTCTCAAAAAAAGGCTTCAACAATTTTTTTTTAAAAACTTATTCATTGTTTTATAATGTAAGATACTTTTAATATTTATAGGTCACATACGTTTATTAACACTAAGTAATTACGTTTGAATCGCGGCCTGAAGCGATGCATAATATAGCGATTCATTCCGCTCCTTCAAATCTATTTCAGTACCTCACACTCTCGGTTATTGTTTCAGTATGAAACTGGTAAAGTATGACAAACCCTCTCCCCCAAAAAAAACCATTACATAACAAAACTCTAGAGGTTGCATTCAATTCAAATCTGATAAGAACTTCAAATAGTAAAAGATTCATTTGACAGTTGCAATTCAGTTTGAACAATAGCTTAGAAAACCATTCATATCTGCTCCAGAGCACACAGCTAGCATTCATTAGCTTCCGCGCCTTGCTAGTGTATGGATGGAAACTGCTCTCCGAGTTTATTTATTTTATTTTGTTCTGCACATCCTGTATTTCTGTGCAAATATGGAGGTGATTACTGTTATTAAAGGTAGATATTTTCATTGTGTTTTGATAAAAATAATAATAATAATAATCAAACTTTGTATGTGTCTACATATTTTCACCATTTCCCTCTAATTGCATAAAAACGTATTTACTTTTCTAACTTATGGTTGCATTGTTTTTTAATTATTATATATTGTTATAATAACAATATATAATAATGGATAGCCTGCACGATAAGTTGCAACAAATTGAAATAAACATGACTATGAACATGTCCTTCCTTTCTGAAAGTTTCTGAGTGTGGAAGTCATTTTTTGGATTGTAATACTAATTGAGAGATAGGTTATTATTTTTTTAGCATTTGAATGGATTTTTTTTTTTTGTTTTTAAGCGTTCTCAAAATTTTTCTAAGAAATTTTACGTGGAGGAATTTTAGGAGTATTCTTCCCTTTACTAATGTGTCATTCCAGTATACACCTATCCTCCGATTTACATGGAAGATAGGTTCCAGAGAAAACCGTGTAAATCGAAATCGATGTTTTTTAAACGTAAAACCGTGTAAATCGAAAATAAATTAAATGTGCATAATTCAGTTATTTATTTCAAAGTAAAATAAAACTAAATACATCTTGAAAAACATAAAAATAATAATAGTGTATATAATTCATTTTACGTGTAGAAACAAGAAATATATGTAAATTAAAAAATTGAACTGCTATCACTTTCATAGACTCTTCGTTTTTTCTTTCTGTTTACTATGACGTCACTTTCATCACTCGATAGTATTTGGTGCAATTCACTTTCGTTGTTAGATGAATAAGAAGCAATTTCAGATCGCTGAATCTTCGTAATGAAATCCGTAATTAACAATTGTGTTGGGTTTTTGATCAAATCCTTATAGACCTCCTCATATTGAGTTAAGCATTTATTAATATTTCGCTGAAATAGGAGAGCTCGTTCAACATTATTACTACCAATGTAAACAAATCGAACGGAATTAAAAAATGTGTGGAATTTTTTTTTTTTAATTTCATATTTTAAAAAACGTGTAAAAGTGAAATCGTGTAAATCGAGTACCGTGTAAGTCGGGGGATAGGCGATCTATCTGTTTTTAACAATCTGAACCTTTCAAGTTTCTGAAAACAACGTATTTAGGATGTCCTAGCCAAATCTGAGATATGCCTTACTGTTTAAAATACAGGGGGAAAAAGGCCCTCACGAACTATATTTAATTGGAGGATAAAAAAAATTTGTTCATAATAAGGCGTGAGTGTAAAATTTTACGAAGTAATAAACATGCGTATATGGAATGGAACAAAAAAATAACTTACATTACAGATAAAAAAAGACTGAACGTCCGATAAAGCTCCCAGTGTAATGGTGACCAAAATATTTAAAAAAATTCCAGGACCATTGAAAAATTTATAAAAAAATATGTATTTTAAGAATCTCTTAAAAACCTTTTTATTAAAAAATATTTTATAAAATAGTAGATAAATGGTGTGTCATCAATCTATTTCAACCCCTGACTGGATTTGTTGTTTATTGTACTAGTAATGTTTTAATAGTTTATAACAACATATTATTGCCATTTTCAGTATAATTTTTTATTATTTTTTACCCAGCTTTCGACCTAGGGACTAGTTCATTTTCGGGGCTTATGATTAATAATAATATTATTATTACTTTACATCTTTAGCATCAAAGATTGGGGCGTCTTGTTCAGACTGTTTAGGTACCACGAAACTAATAACTTAAATAGTCAGGACAGAAGACAAGATAGTTGACTGTAGAGGTTACAGACCTTTCTTTCTGGGAAGGGGAATTAGAATATAAGGTCTAAAAATAAAAATTATTATGTCGATAAATTAATAGAATATTTTTTTTTTTTTTTGCACAGGTAATCTGGGTATGCATTTTGTGCCGTAAAAAGCAAGAACTTTTGAGCAAGACTGGTCAATGGATCAACAAAGGAATGAATCATGGCGGCGATGCAGTTATGAGGCGGATAGAAGCGGACATGCAGTCGGGCACGCTTATGGATAAAAGGCCGAAACTAGAGCGTGCACATAGTGCTGCCGAAAAGGAGAACCAGCCGTTGGTGAGATCTGGTAGTGTCCTGAGGCGGCAGTATTCCCAACAAGAACAGGCGGCCCGTGAAGAAGAGATGCGTTATTATAGAAGCGAACTAGAAGGTTTAATGCGGTCCCAGCCACAATATCCGCCCTCAGTTGTACAACCGTCAGACTATAGGAACGATTCGTTCAGTTCTGAGCAGTCGTCTTCCATGGACTGTGGAGGTGGTCCGCCAGCGCCGTCTCAACCTAGAGGAGCGCTGGTCCCGGCCACCGCTACTAAGAAACACAAACGTAGTGGTTCTACTAAGAAATTTAGCGATCCAATACCTAGGCATCAACAACAAATACAGCAGCAGAGATCATTTTCAAGTTCTGAGGAAGAATTAAGATCTACGCCAGAGTGTACAAGTTGTGAAGAACATGAAAATGAAAAAGGTGAGTGGTTCTTTTCCAATTTTATTTTTCTTAATTTATTTTCTTCCTAATTGCACTTGTTCTTCTTTTGATCTTTTAATTAAAAGAAAATAAAATAAAAAAGTTTAATGAACCTCAAAAAAAAAATATATGTGTAAAGGTTACTTATGAAGTATTTGAATGCTCTGTTGGTATCTGGGGAAATGATTAAAGAGAGAAAGAAGTTTTGTTTTATAATGCATTCTCTCCACGTACAGGTGACAGGTCTACTGGTTACCAGAGACTCGATAAGCAGGCCATCTTAGATGAAAAAATTAAAAAGTTTCTGGCGGTGAGCCCTAAAAATACCAAATTCCAAAATATGTTCTCTCTTCTTATTTATTTTTTATTTTTCAGTGTTACTTCGGGTGTTGCAGCTTGGTTTTGTGTGCATGACCTTTCCAGATGCGTCATTTAATCATTTTAATTAATTCAAAATCTTTTTATATGTGTTGTTAACATGATTCATATTTATTATTATTGTTTTTTATTGGTTTTGTTTCTGATTTCTTTGTATATAGTGAACTTTTGTTTTTTGTTTTTAACATCTTCTTTAATAATGGATCTATCCAGATTTTTTGTGATGTGATTGAAAGTATTATCTATTTCTTATAATCCTCTGTAGTTGGAAAAACTATTCCTTTTAAGTAAGTTAGAATTTACAAATTATTTAGAAGGTAGTGGAATTAAATTTAAGCAACTTTTTTTCTTTAAGAAAATACTTTGTTTTGCTCCAATTTTGTTAATTTATTTCTTAAATTAAACTAGATGAAATATAAATTCTGCTGAGCGGAATAATAGTATCCTTCAAACATTTTTATAAATTTATTTTATTTAATTGCAAGTTTAGATTCTTTATTTAATTTCAAAGTAGAAATAATATTAGTCCTCAATTCTAAAACAAAAAATAAATTTAAGTAACACAAAATTTGTTCCTATGGTCTTATGATCATGCAGAAAAATATTCTTTATCACATGGTATTTTGGTTTGGAAGGTTATTTTCATCAGTCATGAACCAATTAGTAATTATTCGCTAGCTTTACGTTTAACATAAATAACATAAAATAAAATTAATAACATTAAAAAAGAAAAAACAAAAACAGTGCGCGGATATCTCGATTCAGATCCTGCTAGAATTTTCTTTTTATAATAATCTACTTTTCCCGTGTTGACGGCATCGAAAGAACACTGTTCTGAGCTTTCTCAACACTTAGCCGTTCTCTGAAAAGTGAGTAGCATAGATAATACGAAGTCAGCTCTGTTTGAATTCTAATCCGGAGTCTGGAGGCAGACAGTGTACTTAGGGATGCTGTTAGTACAGAGAAACTGATAATATCCCATCAATTTCATGATTATATTTAGTCCGACAAAGATCAAATGCTTGATTTCTATCGTTCTGACTGGAAATTTGATTCTCTACTAATGAATCACTCACTAATAAGAGTGTGAAGCACGAATCTCATTCACTTTTCTCACTTTTAGTGTAATTTAGTCTCTGTTTTGTAGAAATATTTTGTTATTTTATTAAATATTTAAAATAAAACTTGAAAATAAAATAAAATTCAATAAAAAGTAAAATAAATTTATGGAAAATCTTTGAATGCTGCGATAACGTTAGCTGAACATTTCATAATTAATAGGTTCAAACATACTGAGTTCTTTTCTTAACAAGACCAGCAAATATTTTTGTTATCAAGATTGGCAATGAAAAATTATGGGTCAATTATTCATTATTATTATTTTTTTTTGTTTGTTTGTGAGTATTGTTTGCTTAAGTGACTGCTAGAAACAGAAAAAATACTTTTTTCATGGATGGTCTAGGAAGCGACTGAATATGATTGGGCATGATGTGGAAAAAATTTTTGAGAAATTCAGATGTGGAAAACAACAGCACAGAATCTGCTCAAACCTTATTATGATTTCGTTTTTCATTTATTTTATTTTTTTTTAACTGTTTTCACTTTTAAATTTTTTTTTGTTTTTTTTAATTTCAAATTTTGTCCTCTTTGAATCTCTTTCTCTTTCCATATCTTCACACTGGAATCTATTTTGATTTCTCTGTATGTTGTGTGTTGTGTTGTTGTAATGTAGTGTGTTGTATAGTTGTTGTTGGTTGTTGTTGTTACAACTTGGCAGTGGTGCCCGAGAGGCGAGAGGGTCCAGTTGTCTCACTTATCGACCGGCGACGCAAGAAGACAGTCAGATTTGATGGACACGGCACTAAGGACTCTGGCATTGATACATCCAGTACATTCACTTCATCTGAAGACTCTAATTCCGCTCCAAAGGTAAACAACAATATTCATCAACGCCATAAAAGAACAAAAAAAAAAACGAAACAAAACAAGCACTAAAAGCTAGCGGCTAGAATTTAGTTAGCAATTATTGAATAATCATTATTTTTCTTTTTTTTGAAAATTAAACAAAAATCAGAAGAGAAAGAAAAAAATAAGAAAGTTGTAAAATAGAGCTGAAAAAGTGAGAACAGAACTTGGATTTAGCCTAGGGACAACACCATTTAGATTCACACGTAGTTTGCACACATCTCGATTTACACTGTTCTGATAGAATATAAAGGGTGGCCGGTTTTTACTTAGCTGATTTGGATTTGGAAATTCAAATTTGATTTCCCTTTAATCCAAAAAAAAAAAAAAAAGAGGTCAATTTACTTCTTGGTACTGTGGGGGAATAGCGCTGTTTCGATCATAAACTGTCCCGAGAGATTTTTGATCGTTGCATTAAAAAATGTTTTTCCGTAAAACTGCATTTAAGCTCAGATACCACCGTATCCTTGGAGCGCTCCCAGTAATAATGATAATAATACAGTAGTCGATTCTGGCCCTGTCGACTGGATGAGAGGCTCTTTTAGGCATAGAATCGAAATGACAGGATGCTGGTATAGTAGAGCGGTATAGAATTAACGCTGCTCTTTATTCTTTAAACCTCTTTATTCTGCTTAATGTTTATTTGGTAAAGATTTCAGCAGCCACAAGAGGCTTATTGTGCCGTTTTTGGTTCTAGTAGACGAAATCTCCCCTACTAAAGAGGTTGAGGACTTTCCCTACCAGTACCTTTTGCGCTACTATCTCCTTTGGTCTCAAGGTACCAAAGATATCATAGCGCAGTCTCTCGATTGCAACGCCGTTAAAAGAGGTCGAGAGGTCGTTTCTTCCTCTTCCTGGCACAATCTGCACAACGGTTCCGAGTTCCTATCTTGTGCAGGTGCTTTCTGAACCTTTCGTGCCCTGTGAATAGGCCTGCAATCAGAGAGATCTGATTTCTGCCCAAGCTCAGAGTCGCATTGGTTCTTTGTTTGCCCAACAAGAGCATAACCCTTTTGCTGTGTTTGACCCCAGGAAGTATCACCCAGTACTTTTCATGTTCTCTCTAGATCCAATCTCTGAGAGCCTCACGAACTGCACCCCCTAGTGATCCCCAGGACTTGTACTGGGCCAATGAAAGGAGTAGTGGCTCCATTCCTGGCCAACTGATCAGCTATTTCATTCCCCTTAATCCCCACATGGCCCGGCACCCACTCCAATCGGACTTTATTGTGCCGAGGCAGTTGATCTAGGGCCTTTTTACATTCCCAGACCAGGGAAGAGGTAGTTCTGAAGGAAGAGAGGGCCTTCAGTGCCGCTTGACTGTCTTAGTAAGATTAAGGCGCCACGGTAGCCGAGCGGTTAGAGGCGAGACCTGCGAAGCTAATATGTATTGTGGTACTGGGTTCGATTCCCGGTCTTTAGGCCTTGGATTTTATTTAATGGTTAATAAAAAGAAATTTACAGTAAAGTATGTTTGCTAGTCGCCTCCGTCCACGACACCTAATTGGTAGTTGGACGTTAAGCCCCGCCTGAAAAAATAGGCGATTACTTTTTTAGTAAGATTAATACATCAGCAGTCTGCTACCTGGTAGTTGGAAGTTTCTGAAGTGATCTCTGTGAAGGACTGCAATCAGGTCTTAAACGAATTGTAATCAGTCATCGCAGACAAATAGCTAAATATGATGGTTATCCTTTATTTAATTGTTTTGAACAGTTTACAATCTTGAATCGAGATTTTGTGGCTATAGAATTTGTTTTAAGTATTCAACCTTTTTTCTTTTTTCAAATCCCAAGGTGTTTTTTTATTTTTATTAATTTTATTAGGATAATTATTTTGAATTCCAGTTGAACACAATTCCCTCCACTGTCTGTAGTTCAATGGCTTTTTATGGCTTCTACCCACTAACTTCATCTTATTGAGTGTAAAAATACAAACAGAAAAAAAATAAATCACTAAACATAGACCGTAGATATTTATGAATAAATTTTGTTAATAAGGCTGTTGTGACGTATAATTTATTTTGGCTATATAATCATCTAATAATTGATTTTATCTGTTTATTTATTTATTTTTTATTTTTGCCGTTACATACAAATTCAATGAGAAATAAGCCTAAATTACTTTATTTTTTTGTAATAAAAATAAATTACGTGCCCTCCAAAAAAATTACACGGGTTAAAGTTTCAGGTTTCACACTTTATTTACATTAACCAAAATGCTGAATGATTTCAATTGGAGTAAAGATCTTATCAGTTAAAGTTCATGTTAAAGAACCCAGTGATTAGCGTAAGTATTATTGGATTCCCAGGTAGAGATCCCCAGTTCGAATCTTGTTGCAGGAGCTAGCAGTTTCTCTTCTTGTGAGCTTCTTACAGCTTACTTACTGTATAGTGATGAACTGTGTTTGTAAAAGAATGAATAAAAAAGTTCCGGTTGTCAATGACAAGATGTTGATGCGTCTTAAATTAAACAAAAAAAATTTCAGTTATGATATATTTTTATTATGCCGAGCTTTCAACCTAGGGACTAGGTCATCTTCAGGGCTAATTTACAATAATTATCTTTATTATTAATTAATTTAGTAATTATATTTTACATATTAAAGGGTTGGTATGTCTTCTATCTTGTCTGCTCTTGAGCTATTACATGGAATATTACATTGTCAATTAGCCCTGAAGATGACCTAGTCCCTAGGTCAAAAGCTCGTCATAATAAAAATATATCAACTGAAACTGACAGTTATTTCATCCTATGAATCAGTCACCAAAAAATAATGTAATGAACAGTGATACACAATTTAAGTTTTTGTGAAGGTAAAATAGTTATTTGTTTAGAAATTTATGAGAAAGTAGGGCATAAAACTTCAAAATGTGACAGCGTTACCCAAAATTAAATAACTTTAAAAGGGGTAGAAGCTGAGTATCTTCTTTCTAGGAATCGTATCTCGTTTAGATAGAGTTCCGTAATTGAAGAACGACATCCAGCATCATTGCATCCAGTCAAGACAAGTCAAAAGTATCCATGCGAACAGTTTACCATCGTATAATATCTGGTGATATCAATGACACGACTTCATAGGACAGCCAGGCTGCAGTAGTGGAAAGAAAGAAATGTTCTGGGATCACCAATGGCACCATCTTAAAATGTTATATGTAGGAAGGTATAATTTTGAATGTGCTGCCAGAGATCATTTTAAGTTATCCACTTGTAACGGTTGGAAATGCCATAATTGTTGGGTTGAGGTCACCTATATTCTTTATCCAAGGCAGATCAATCCTCATCGGTACAAAAAAACAAAGATTATTGAATGATAATCTAGTGTCATCCATCTCCCAACGTGACAAGATTTTGTAATTTCTTGGTACAACAAGGGTATTTCGAAATTTTGTTTTACCCTGCTTGTTTGCCCTATTTAATTAATTTAAATTTCAAGCTTCGTTTTCATCTTCAGATTAGTAGAGATACCGCCAGAGGTTATAACCCGTTTTCCGTCATGTTTAGAGAATGAATGTATTGTTAACCAAGTTGATGTGATACGGTATTAATCTTTTTTAATTGTAGCCATCACTCCTCGTTGAAATTATTTACTACTTTGGTTAATGTAAGAAAATGGTAAAAAGTTTTAAGCCTGCGCCTCCTTTTGAGGAATGCATTTTTTTTATTTTGTGTACGTAAGTTTATATATTATTGCGAATCTCATTTATAGCCAATTGAAGAGGTAATTTTCCTCAATGGAATTGATTTAATATGTAAGTACGTATGGTGCTTTCTAACTGGGAAATCCTAATTAAATTAAAAAAAAAAATCATTTATTTATGATGATTTTAGTTCATTTTCTTTATGGAATAAAAAGAAAATATAAATTTTATACTTATTTTTACTATTTCTGTGTTGTGCATTTTCAATGTGAATGCTTTAATACAAAAACAAAATATGTATAAGTATACTAAATAATTTTGGCATGTGCATGAGCAAAATTTTTGTTTATTAAATTGTGTAAATGTAGTTTTTTAATGTTCTGTTTTGTTTTTTGTTTTTTTTAATTTGCCATAAATATGCACTTTATTGCTAGCATATTTTTTTTATTGTTATTGTTCTTTAAATTTAGTTTTAGATAGTTTAAGAGTTTAATATGATTCAATTTTAAGATGATTACAGGATTAATTCATTATTTGAAGAATCTATTTTTAAATGTTACTTTTCCACACTACTCTACAACGTGTATTAATTAATTTTTTTTTTACTTCTAAAGTTTCTTAGTGAAAAAAAGAAATATTTTTTTTTCAGCCCATAAAGATAATACAATCTTTTGGATTGGTGAGTTATTTTGGATTGTGTTTTTCTTTAATTTTGTGTAATTCCCTTTAATTTTGAGACTACAGTAATTCCATATTACGGAAATCATTTTTTTAATCTGTAACTAATTTCTTCAATTAATTTTACCCATTGTTTGTTTCAAGTTTTGCTATCATTGAGGTGTAGATGACAATTGGAGAGGTAGCATATCGTGAAACAGTTATTTCAACAGTGCATATTGTGGAAACATAATGTTTATCTTCGATTCAAATACTTACTTGGAGTAAAAATTGTATAGGGCTTTATTTGACTTGCTTATGAAAATTCATTCATAAATTTATTAATGAATCCTAGGCAGTTAAATTGATAAAACATAAAATATTCTTTTGGTAACCAAAAGTTGAGTTTTTATAGTCAAAGTAGAGACTTAAATAATTCTTTAAATAAATAGCTCAGAATGTAAAAAATCTGTTACTTTATTTAACTAGAGGATTCCGGCCCCTTTATTTAAAGATATTTACAAGGAGAGTGGCGAAACAAAGTGACGAAAGTTGTTATTTTTTTTAATTTTAACCAAAATAATTACTGATTTCTATCCCAACTAATCGTGGAGCAATATTATTTATTTTATAATAAAACGCTACCATTCATGTGTCACGTGATCCCAATCTTATTTTCATATAGTTATGATATGGGACAAATGTCAGGTGGAATAATTGATTATTAAATTTGAAGGCTTCCTATACTATTGCTCTGTATAATTTTCTACCGAATTTCGAACACGTGTTTTTTAGCGCAGAAGTAAAACTATTGTAAAAATGGTAACAGAAAAAAAAATAACCTCAAAAGAAAAAGGAAATGAATAACATTTCGATGGAAGCAATTTTTCAACAAGAAAAAGCCCTATGCGGTTAGCGTATTGGATTCCCTCGGGTTAGAAACCGGTTGCTAACCCTTATATTTTCTAGGAGCTTCTTGCAGCTCACTGTCCGGTGTTGGACAGTGTTGTCTGTAACGAGAACAATGTCCGGAGGCCGGCAGTTCTCTGAAAAACAACCTCAGATGTTGATGCGCCTTAAATAATAAATAAATAATAAAAAGCCTGTTAACCTAGTTAAAACAACCTCGCTATACTGTTGGTAATTGTTACAAGTTATAAGCCGCAATATAAATTTTTAAAAGGTAACAAATAAATAAATAAATAAAAATATTGAGCGTAAAAGTTAAGTCATTAATGAAAGATATGTTCCAATTCAATAAGTGGAATCTTTTTGTTTTTATTAATTTTCTTTATTTCATTTGACGTCTAAAAAAAAAAGGAAGAAGTTTATTTGCACGAAGTTTCGCAAAAGCAGTTCTTTTTTTTAAAGTTTTGCTCACATCAATTGGCTGAAAGGAACTTTTTTATTATTTTCTGCAATTTTCTCTAAATCGTATGCAATTTTTTTTCATTAAATTTTGAAATCTATTGCACTTGCAAATCTTTCTTTATGTAGGCAAGAGTATACTTCCTCTTTGCAGAAATAAAGGTTCTATCGATTTAGAGTAACCAACGATAGTGACCCCAGTAACGTGAACACAATTGGGGAAACTACAATTATTATTATTGGACCTGCTTGCGTGTGGCACAAAAAAAGGCGTCAGTAACCCGCAGAAAAGAAACCTCGCCTTTAGGCCATATTGTTTAGTGCATGAGCGCTGTTTTTTTTAAAATTCCTCTTCAAGAACTTGCCTTATTCGAAAATTTCCTTGACCTACTTCACACATTTCCTGCATTGATTTAAAGTTCAGGTTTACAAATTTTTGATACTTCATTTTCCTGATTAAATGTAATATTGATTCTATCGCCCAGACAACATTAAACGAAAAACTACCAAAATATAAGTAAGTTATTGTAATTATTCAAAATAGATTTAGTCTGAAAGTGGATTAAAATACGGTTTGTTTTTTTTTTATCTAGACGCTTACATCTGAATAATTAATTTGCCAAGAGCCTGCATAGAAAAAATTAAAAAAATAATGTGTGAATACTATACCCTGTTCTTGTGGTTCTAACTTACAAAATTGCTTTGAACCCAGATCAACTATTTTGTTGATCAGACCAAACTCGAATGTCCGAGGATTTGGCGTGATTGTTCATTCCTCGTATCACCTAGTACTATAAGAAAAAGTAATAATCTGGTATAACTCTTCAAAATTGCTTCGGTGTCACTGAATTATGGTAAAATCTACTATCATAGCTTTGGTTTGCAATTCTTTTCACGGACATTATTTTTAAGGATGTCCTGGAAAGCCTAAACTTCCTTCCTTCAAAACTTCTTTGGTTATAATGAATCTATGATGATGTACTTGTTATTACCAACAAACACAGTATACTTAAACCTAACTCGTTCACTTATTTTTCTTACAATTGCAATTTAAACCCAAGTTGAAATCATCACCTAAGTATATTGACCAGGAATTAGATTCTAAAACAGTTGCGCTAGGTTGTCATCTATGCCTCAATGTCGGCTGAACTTTCAAAATCTTTTTTTTGGGATATACATATATCCAATATTATAACCTGAATTGACCATTGATTAAAATAGCAATTGCCTTAATAAATTTACACACACACTAGTCATAAACATTAACAAATTTGCCAAAATAAAAGTCCTTAATTTTTGATATCCCTCCCCTATTAAAGCACCTAAGAGTTGTAGAGTAGTTTTACTAAATGTAGTTGTATTAAAATCAGATAATTTTTATATTTAAACCTTAAAACCCATTATCAGCGATATTGATCTTCTGGTTAAAATATGACAGTTAACCTTTTAAATGTGTTTGAAGTATTTAATTCAAAGGTTGTTTCATTTAACTGTATATTCTTTAATATAATAATAATAATTTTAAAAAATCAACCGTTCTTATTTATTAATTTCTGGAAAATAAGATATTCGTAAGTATACGCAGTGGCGGCTTGCTAGGAGGAGAAGTGCATTTGTGCCTTTTCATTTATATTTTCTTAACTTAAATATTAGTCCGAATCAATTAATCGGTCTGTAATGGATTACCAAAATATAATGGGATACTATTATGCAGTACTTCGCGGAAATATAATGAATACAATTATCCTGTTACTGATTCATTGCATTTCTGTAGAAAATGAAACAAGGAAACCCAAGTGAAGAGTACGGAATGGATTCAGTTAGCTCTGCCTTCCTTTAGCATCGTTGCCCTACTGACCTTGTCATCATTCGCCTGGCTTAACATTTGTTTGACCCCTGGAGTTTGTGATCTGAGTAAAGTGGTTTAGACGTTGTCGTCTTGCTTCATTTGAATTCCCTCGTTCCTATTTTCACAGATTTCATAATTGAGTTTATTTTAAACAGCTTGTTAACTATTTTATTTTATTTTTAACAAATCCTTCAACAAGGGCTTCGATTGAAAGATGATTTACACTTTCTAAGCGGATATATTTAAGAAATTCTATATTCCTAGACAGATTGCCATCTTTAGCCAATATTTCTATTAAAAAAGAAATAGTTTTAACCTTTTTTTGGAAATTTTCTCAATAAATTTGCAGGTTTCAAACAAATTTATTTGGTGTACAAGAAATAAATAAATGTTTTGGAAATGTTCGAAAATTGTTTTATGTAATTTTTTACTTTTCTTAAAAATTATCTTCACATCTCTGTTCATCTTTTCCTATTTTTAACGAGTCGCCCCTCCATATATACCGTTAAGTCCAGAGGTATAACATATATAAATAAAACTTTAAAAAATATTTTTTTAATAAGGTGATAATGGGTTTTAACTGTTTTATAAATTAATAAATCAGGTTAATATTTTTTATTATTGGTGAATGAAATGTTTAAAGGACCTTCTCTCTCCTGAAAGGAAAATAATAAAATAAAAGTAACATTTAAAGCGGCAGAGAATAAAAAAATTTGAATTTTTACTCTCTACATTCTGGACAAATAATCAAAATCAAAATAATAATGATATTAATATTATTTGAAGAGAAAAAATTGTATTTCTACTTATTCACAGAGAGACTTCTAAATGAAATTTGTACTTAGATTACCGTGCGACCTACATTGATTTTAATTACTCAAAAAGATTAAAATAAAATTAGAAAAGAACTCAAAGAATCAAAAACCCAGCAAAAAAAACAACACATTTTTCATTACTGTGGTTATCAAGGCTCTGATAATTCGTTTTAAAAAGGAGACGTGCAACTAGAAGTCAAGTTTACAAAGCTAAGTTATACTCTTGTTTTGACACATGAACTTATTCATTCACCAGAGAACAATAAAATATTGCGACTGTAGCTTAAGGAATTGGGCAAAGCTTATCTTCATTATCAATAAAAGAAAGAGTTTCATCAATTGATATTTCCGGCAACATACAAGTATCCATCACTGCCCGTGATCGACCTCCATTTTGCGAGTACTTGCAGAAGATTACGTTATATTTTCACCTCAGACTGTTTAGAAATATGCGAGTATTTTGACAAAAGGAAGAGAAATTCGCTGTTATCAAAAGTATAATTATGCCGTTAATAGAAGCCAGTATTAAGAAAGAAGTTAGGGAAGGGATTAGCTATGAGGTTAGCATACTGGACTCCCACGCGGAGGTCCCGGGTTCGAATCCAGCAGCTGACCCTTAGATTTTCTCTTCCTAGGAGCTTCTTACAGCTCACTGTCCGGTGATGGACAGTGTTGTCTGTAACGAGAGAACACTGTCCGGAGGCCGGCAGTGCACTGGAAAAAGCTCCGGGCGCTAATGACCTCAGCTGTTGATGCGCCAAAAAAAAAAAAAAGAAAAAAAAAGAAAGAAGTTTTAGAATTATTAACAACTTCGGACAAATTTACTGTTATTTTTCTAAAAAAATATTAATTAATAAAGAGAATTTCAATAGAAAAAGAAATCAAATCTAGCATAAATGATCAAAAGTAACTATGAATTAATAGTATAATGTCAATAATGGGGCTAAGGAGGACCTGCTCGACGGATTTTCTCCGTAGATACTTGCTATATAGAACCCAATAAACAAACTCGCATTCCTTTTAACTAATAGCAAGTTAAATATCGTTATGAAATGAAAATAAATAAGTAAAAAGTTGTCATAAAAAAATTAAAATGAGAATATTGCTGAAAGTAAATAAGCGACGTCAATTAAATTTAGCTTTGATTGTAATATTATGAGCTTCATTTATGGGAGAATTGAAAACAAGAATCACCTTGAATAGATTTTTTTTTTATTTTAGTTGACTTTGTCTAACGTATCTAAAGTTCACTTAGTTGGCTAATTTTTCTCACTAATTAAATGTATATTTAGTTTTTAAATTAATGTTTTTTTTTATGAGAAAAAGTTTATTAACATAGTTTTTTTTTATTTTTCAGCATCCACTATCCTGGCAAGTTAGCAAAGATGGTACAAATATGATTGGCCATATGATATTGAAGAAAACAATAAGAGAAGGTGTAGGACCAACTTCAAGCGCGGCCATTCTAGGATTAAAAGTAGTAGGTGGAAAACTATTGGAAACTGGCGGAAGAGGAGCTTTAATTGAGAAAGTAAAAAAAGGAAGTACAGCAGATATCGAAGGCCAACTTAGGCCTGGTATGGTCCTTTAGTTTTTTATTTTTTAATAGACTTATCCTTTATACTTCCCTTCAATCCTGGAAACCTTTGGGGATCTATGTTAAATACCAAAGAAGATAGGGTTACCAATCTCTGGTACCAAAATTCATCTACCTCCATGCTCCTCTGGGAGAATGTAAATATTTACATGGTGATTAATGTAAAAATAAGGAGAGGTTTTTTTTTTTTATAGTGTTCATTAGCGCAGTCTGGTGGGTGTGTGGCAACATTAATGTTTTTGGGAAAATGTTAATATTAAAGTTCATTATTTTGAGTGGCTGATGCATTAATCTAGAAGGAAGAAAGAATAATGCCAATTTCATTCATTATTTTTTTTATTCATGGTGGGAGAATTAATGCCAAGCTTTCGACCTAGGGACCAGGTTATCTTCAGGTATGTGGAACATATTTAACAGTAGAGTTATAATAATCGTGTTATAAAGAAATTGTATTAAGTTATGTAGTTTACAAAAATTATTTACTTTATTACAATATATTTTATACTTAAATAATATTTATGATATACAAATGTAAAAACAATAATAGTTTTCCTAATCTTATAAGTAACAAGTATAAAAACATTAAACATAACTGCTACTAATAGAATAAATTACTACTACACTATCAAAAACATACAATCAGTTACTGAAAATTCACATTAACTTCAAACACCAGAATCAAAATTCATCAACTCACTGAATAGATGTTCAACTCCGTCCCATCCTATCCTGCTTAAATTCTCCCACTATCAATCTATCCAAATTCCTTATGCAGCTACCTAACACCATTACGGAACCATCAATATAACATCAGGAACTCATTGGACTTTAAAGATTTGAAAGATCAAGCTACTGAACCTTCTGGCCTACAAACTGATTTCACTTGACATAATCTCCCTTTTTACGAACAAACCAACTTCTAAAGCAATAGAAATTATCCTCAATAAATGTGACTCTCACGTCATATAAACCACAAAAATGGATAAACAAACTTTTAAGACATCCTACAATTTTGCATTAACACATCGTATTTCTCTTACAGAACAAATTGTATAAATATGTAGATAAAAAGGACTGGCGATGGAAAACCCTTGTTGGGAAATGCCGTTCATTGCCGACATCGTCTTAGACGATCTTTTTAACGAACTTACAACCAATCCACACATTTCTTCCCCAAAAAATACGTAGATGACATAATATTATGCAGCAATACCACAAAAACACAAGAAATACATCTTTAATACAGAAAAAAAACTGTGTAAACATTTCATTTCACTAAATCTAAAACTCACATCCACCCACTTACATAGCACAGAAAATAATCACACTTTAGATTTCCCATATACAAAGATACTAAAATCAGAGACAAACACACATAAAAAATAAAGTACTAGAAATTATTTACTTATCAAAGACTAAAAATAGGCTAAATTTCAAAACTGACAGTTGGCAACATTGGTCACTTCTTCACAAACCTTATATATAAAACCGATCATTTCATTTGATGAGCAGACATGGTAGAAGTTGCACTAAGTACATAACAATGTAAAAATATTATATGGTCAATAAGGTAAATAATTTTTTTTAAGCTACATAACTTTATACAAATTAATTATAACACAATCACCATAACTCTACTGTAAAATATGTTCCACAGCCCTGAAGGTGAGTTAGTCTCTAGATCGAAAGCTCGGCAAAATAAATAAAAAATAATGACTGAAATTGCCAGTATTCTTTCTTCCTTCTGGGTTAATAGCAAAGTAAAAGCCTCTTGTTTGGTACCTAGACATTAAATCCACCTCCAAAAAATAGGCGTTAAGTTTTATTCATTGATAAAGAAATCGTTAGGTATATATGTATGTATTATTAGGATATATACATATATATATGTTGCATACAGTATTAAGAAAATTGGTTATATTGGAAAACTAAATTAATTAAGTTTCTCGTTAGTTTAATAGTCAATAATTTTTTTTTAGATCCCATCGGGTTCATTCTATTTCTACTATTTTTCTCTAGGAAAGAGAAATAAGTGATTACTATTAGTATTATATTATTCAAGTTAAACAACAATTATCTCCTGATTAGATCCTTGTCGGTCAAAAGGTCGATAAACTTACAGAGATTGCCTGAAAACCATCTAAAAAAGAACTCGTTAAAATTTTTAAAAAGTATTTGCCAAGATTTTTGTTTTCATTTTACATAACTGGGAAGGTTGTTAGATATTCTTTGATTTGAAATTCTTTCTCCCTTTATTATCGGATGCACCTTTTTGGTTTAGTTAACGCATTCACCATAATAATAGGTCAAATTCCATAAACGTCTTCCTAGCCCAGCAAGTCTTATTTATCAACCTATAAATACATTTATATAAACTGTAATATGTATATATGTATCAACTTGTTCAGGAAAGAATTACTATTAACAGTCACTTTACTGAAACATATTGAGTAATTCAGTAAGTGGTAATGTATAGCTGGTTTGTTTATCTAGCGTCTCTTCACAAAAACATCAATTTTAATATTAAAAAATGTAACTAGTGCCTCTGCTTACATAAGAAGTGTTTTCCAGAATTGAAGCAATATGTGTATTAATAATTCCCATTAACTTTAACTCAGATTCAGATTCTCATTCACTTGAATTTTAGAATAGAACTGTTTCAAAAAATGGCCCTTTTATTGACGTATTCTTCGCAAATTCGTTTTTTGGATTTTGTAATTATGGTTCATAAAAATGTAGATTAAATACATTTTCTTGAATTTTAAAACATTTTCCTATAAAAAAAACTTAACTCGACTATATTTTTATCTTAAAGGAAATTCAAGTTCAGTGAAATGTGATTCAAGAACGAGTTCGTCTTGATATTTCCGTCATACGTATTTTGAGAATTTACATGAAAATAATGGTAGTATATGTTTTATTAAATTGAAAATTTCTTTTTTAATACAATTTTAGGTGATGAAGTCCTAGAATGGAATGGAAGGTCATTAAAAGGGAAGAGTTTCCAAGAAGTATACGATATAATTGCCGAAAGTAAACAAGAACCTCAGGTGGAACTGATAGTATCTCGGGCGCTTGGACTGAGACATACTCGGCTTCCTTACACTCCTTCCACTCAGCCTCATAAAGGTAAGTTTCCCTTTTCCCATAGGACTGTCTCTCTCACTCACTCACACGCCATTCTCTCTTTGCTCTCGATATGGTTTCCAATTTGATCCTTTCTTAAACTCTGTGAACAGTAAAAATAAAACTACATCTTTGAAAATTCCTTGAAAGAATCTACTGTTCACAAGTACATTTATGTTACATCATTCTTCTTTTTAAGTGTGGTATTTTCTTTCTTTGTTTTTTACTCAGTAGATAGTGAAATTTTGTACTTGTTTTGGAATAAATAAACATATGAATATTTGGCTGTAAATTATTGTATTTTTGATTGCAGCATAATTCTTGTTAAGGTTTTTTGTAATGAAACAGTCGATTGTATTACCATTTCATTTTGTTCACATATTTATTTCGCGTAGTTACAACTATTCTAAATTGCTGATTCTCCTTTATTATTTCACATACATCTCTGAACAGTGTCATTGCTGCCATAATTGAAATTATTCACTTTGTTATCATTCATCCCCTTTATATTTCTTTACTTCTATTTCACATTTAATAGCTTGAAACATTCTTGAAATGAAAATGTTTTGTTTCTGGAACTTTAGAAAAGTTATGTCTTTTTTTTTATAGTTTCCCATATTTCCATTTTTGCTCAGTGTTAAGATACTCTTAAGTTACGTTACTGTTAAGATATTGTTAACACTGTTAAGATTAGAAATATTCATCTTTTAAATGCAACCCGAAATATGCAGTTTAGGAAACACATGTTACTCGTCTTAGTGAACATGGGACTTTAATAGCCTTTTGAAACAATTGGATAAAAATGATCAGAAAAAAATTAAAACCAAGTGAAATTCTTGCGTTTAAGTAAGTGATAACCACTATGTTAGAACTTAAGCGTCAAACAGCAATATAGTGAGCACAAGTTAAATACAAAATATTTTATAATATTAACAAGAGAAAAATACTCAATTAAAGAAGAGGAAGTTTTCTTTTGGACTGCTGAACATACCTAATAGCTTTCCTTACATGTCTCGAAGACAGTTTCATTAAATTAGATGAAAACAAAACATGGTAACGTTAACAATTTAATTATTGAAAACATTTCCTATTTTCTTTAACAAATCCCAAAATTGGTGACCTCACTGCATTACGTATGGCGAATAACTCGTTAATGAACTGCTCCCATAATCTTAGATTGGTTTATGTCTTTGCCGACCTCGACAGTTGTTGAGATCATCTCCAACCCCCAGATTATGTAACGCAAAATCTCAACAGCCAAACTCTTCTCTGAATATCTTGGAGAGGCAGTTAAAAATTTGAGCAATAAATGCCGAGCGTTTTTCTTTCTATTATCACCCATTGTTTTGTACTTTAGTTAAAAACCGCACTGTGGAATCAATGATGGTTGCCTAGTGTCGTTTATAAATGCTACTATATCCAGAATCAACATCGTTTACTGTTTACACTTTTCCTCGAGCACTAACTGATGAGGACCTCGAGGGATTTTGTGATAATATGCTTTATTCTATACAATGCTTTCTAGTTGCAAGGAGCACATTAGTTTGACATTTCTCGAACACTTTCGCTGGCCTTTAGTTCTCTCGGCCGAGGCTTCCAGTATTTCTTCAAGAATTATTGCCTAATCCGGGACACTCATCAGTAGAGCATAGTTAGTTAATTAATTTTAAAGCCCTCTCAGCTTCTGAAAGCATTGGCTTGTCACATTTATAGTGTGATTAAAATGTAATAATAATATTTAAGAATAATTTTATATCAATCAAGTGTTGATCGTGTAATTTATTGTAAAAGAGAAGATTTAATTTTTTAAAAAAGATGTATTATGTATAATTCATTGCAATTTTTATTATTAGGAAGTATTGCAATCGTATCAAATGGACAAAAATTAAATTTTCACCAGAACACATGTTTTGAGCAGAAAACTGTTTGTGCTTGTAAACATGCGTGTTAGTTTGAACCAAATACTTCAAAACTTGGTTTTATGGAAGCTCAAAAACTCTGTTTTGGTAATAATGACGCATCTATTACAATGGTTTTGGCTGAAACCAGATGATCAGTAAACTTCATTTTTACTAGAACTGTGGAATTCAAAGTGTGAGGAAAATCTGTTTACATAAAGTGCTATCTTAAGAATATAATTGCTTCGAAAACGTACTACCACTTAGATAACCCCCTCCTTGAACGTAATTTTTTACAATTTCTATTTCTGGAAGTAGATGATAAGAACATAGAATATGTTGTAGCTTTTATGACTCTTCTCGATATGAGTCAAAATTACGAAATTTGTATACTATAGTAAAATTAAATTTAATTCATGCTGTTGAGAATTAAATTTTCTACAGTAAACTTCCTATGGATATGAATCTTATTGACTTGTACTTTACAAAATAATTTAGAAAGTAATTATTAAAAATATATTTTTGACTGCTTTTATAATATCATTTATACATATTCCATTATTACAATTTTATACTGTTGCAGGTATTGCTAACTGTAAAGGATCGAAAATAAGTCACATTTCCTTGTTCTTCGAATTCCAAAGACCCTATTTCATTGATTTTTTATTTTAAATATATAAGTAATCCCTTTATTTCATTTACTGTCTACTTAAATTGGTAAATTATTGTACCAAAAATAGAGAATTGTTAGCAGAGTTGTTTTAGTTGCTTACTAGTTGCAAATTAGTGGAATATTTTAATAAATATTTGAAAAAGGCCTTTAATGTTTAGGTGTGATTCGTTGCTTTAGTCATATCAACAGAGCATATTTATTACTTCATATGTTTCCATAATTAACCATAATATGGTTTTGGCTTTCTATTAACATCTAATTGTGGTATTTATTGTTTTTCTTTCCAGTACTGGAAAAAAATATGTGTTACATAAATAATATATATGATCATTTCATTAAATCAGTTATTACTAAAGAGTTATTGGGAAAAAATAGAGATGTCATTAAGCAAAGCATTATATAGTAAGTGTATGTGACATACCATTCCGAAAAATCCATTTTTGTGTTAATGGACATCTCTTTTCATTCAAAACTATTTCATTTAAAGTTGCATGTTACAGGAAAGAATTTTTTTTTTTTAATTTTGTGCAGATATATATGAGATGAGAAAGGAAAAACCAAGTGTGCTGGTAACTTCACCCGGGTCACCCGATCTCCATGGACCTCACAATCCTAGAATAAGAGGCCATCGTGTAGCCTCTTTAGCGAATGCCAATGTTGGAGGCCGTATTCAGGTGAACTATTACTCTTTTTTCTTTTCGAATATTTAATGAGATCAATGGCAGCCCAACAATGTTATTCAATACTCATGATTGGAGAGGGTCCTATATGTTCCCGTACCCCCTTATGTGCTTCAATACGTCTTTCAATGGACGATAGTTATGAGAAATAAGTGTTCAAATGATGCAGACCGTTATATAATACTCAGGATTGGTTAATGAATTGTCCATAGCGGTGATGGGATTCTTCCTCGGTTTATGAATTAGTTATTTAAAGCATCCAAGATGTTAGGCTTAAAGGTTAGGAAATCCTCTTTTTCTCCTTTTATTAAATATTGCTCTGAAAAAAGGACTATTTCAGAGGGGGTCATTTTGACCGAGTCGTTTTAGCATTTGACTTGCGCAAACGATATTATTGTATCAGAGCGGACGAAGAAATTGCCAAAATACTAGCAAACATGGATTTAATGTCCGTGAATCTCGGAATAAATATGTATTATAATACATATAGTATATACATATACATATAATACTATAGTAAAAAAAAGTATAGCAAGCTTTACTGCTGTTATACAAAATGTAATGTTGAAACTAGCTGTGAGGATGTAGATCAGTGGTTCTTAACCTTTTAATAGACGCAGAACACAATTATATGTATATATTTTTCTCGCGGAACACTAACATTAAATAATTTGAAATTCGGTATTTAGCAAGAACATAAAATTAAATTCAAATTAAAAAAAAAATACAATTTTTTGTTTTCGTATCTTTCCTAAGTTTCTAAATTTCAATACATTTAAAATTGAAATTTCGCGGAACACTTGGACTATATTCGCGGAACACCGGTTAAGAACCACTGCTTTATATCTTCTAAAATTATAGATCTGTGCACAAAATAACTATAGTTTATAATTGAGAAAAACAAAGTGTACAAGAGAACAGAATTTCATACGAATACATGGTTCACAGTGGGAGATATAGAACGGCCATAATTTTACAGAATTTCATGACCCAAAACATTTTCAACCCTTTATATCTTCTACATTTATAGATCTGTGCACAAAATAACTATAGTTTATAATTGAGAAAAACAAAGTGTACAAGAGAACAAAATTTCATACGAATACGTGGTCCACAGTGGGTGATATAGAACGGCCATAATTTTACAGAATTTCATGACCCAAAAAATTTTCAACCCTTTATATCTTCTACATTTATAGATCTTTGCACAAAATAACTATAGCTTATTATTGAGAAAAACAAAGTGTGTAAGAGAACAAAATTCCATACCAATACGTGGTCCACAGTGGGTGATATAGAACGGCCATAATTTTACAGAATTTCATGACCCAAAAAATTTTCAACCCTTTATATCTTCTACATTTATAGATCTGAGCACAAAATAATTATAGCTTATAATTGAGAAAAACAAAGTGTACAAGAAAACCAAATTTCATACGAATACGTGGTTCACAGTGGGAGATATAGAACGTCCATAATTTTACAGAATTTCATGACCCAAAAAATTTTCAACCCTTTATATCTTCTACATTTATAGATCTGGGCACAAAATAACGATAGCTTATAATTGAGAAAAACAAAGTGTATAAGAGAACAAAATTCCATACCAATACGTGGTTCACAGTGGGAGATATAGAACAGCCATAATTTTACAGAATTTCATGACCCAAAACATTTTCAACCCTTTATATCTTCTACATTTATAGATCTGTGCACAAAATAACTATAGCTTATAATTGAGAAAAACAAAGTGTACAAGAAAACAAAATTTCATACGAATACGTGGTTCACAATGGGAGATATAGAACGGCCATAATTTTACAGAATTTCATGACCCAAAAAATTTTCAATCCTTTATATCTTCTACATTTATAGATCTGTGCACAAAATAACTATAGCTTATAATTGAGAAAAACAAAGTGTACAAGAGAACAAAATTTCATACGAATACATGGTTCACAGTGGGAGATATAGAACGGCCATAATTTTACAGAATTTCATGACCCAAAACATTTTCAACCCTTTATATCTTCTACATTTATAGATCTGTGCACAAAATAACTATAGTTTATAATTGAGAAAAACAAAGTGTACAAGAGAACAAAATTTCATACGAATACGTGGTCCACAGTGGGTGATATAGAACGGCCATAATTTTACAGAATTTCATGACCCAAAAAATTTTCAACCCTTTATATCTTCTACATTTATAGATCTTTGCACAAAATAACTATAGCTTATAATTGAGAAAAACAAAGTGTATAAGAGAACAAAATTCCATACCAATACGTGGTCCACAGTGGGTGATATAGAACGGCCATAATTTTACAGAATTTCATGACCCAAAATTTTTTCAACCCTTTATATCTTCTACATTTATAGATCTGAGCACAAAATAATTATAGCTTATAATTGAGAAAAACAAAGTGTACAAGAAAACCAAATTTCATACGAATACGTGGTTCACAGTGGGAGATATAGAACGTCCATAATTTTACAGAATTTCATGACCCAAAAAATTTTCAACTTTTTATATCTTCTACATTTATAGATCTGGGCACAAAATAACGATAGCTTATAATTGAGAAAAACAAAGTGTACAAGAGAACAAAATTTTATACGAATACGTGGTTCAAAGTGGGAGATATAGAACGGCCATAATTTTACAGAATTTCATGACCCAAAAAATTTTCAACCCTTTATATCTTCTACATTTATAGATCTGTGCACAAAATAACTATAGTTTATAATTGAGAAAAACAAAGTGTATAAGAGAACAAAATTCCATACCAATACGTGGTTCACAGTGGGAGATACAGAACGGCCATAATTTTACAGAATTTCATGACCCAAAACATTTTCAACCCTTTATATCTTCTACATTTATAGATCTGTGCACAAAATAACTATAGCTTATAATTGAGAAAAACAAAGTGTACAAGAGAACAAAATTTTATACGAATACGTGGTTCAAAGTGGGAGATATAGAACGGCCATAATTTTACAGAATTTCATGACCCAAAAAATTTTCAACCCTTTATATCTTCTACATTTATAGATCTGTGCACAAAATAACTATAGTTTATAATTGAGAAAAACAAAGTGTATAAGAGAACAAAATTCCATACCAATACGTGGTTCACAGTGGGAGATATAGAACGGCCATAATTTTACAGAATTTCATGACCCAAAAAATTTTCAACCCTTTATATCTTCTACATTTATAGATCTTTGCACAAAATAACTATAGCTTATAATTGAGAAAAACAAAGTGTATAAGAGAACAAAATTCCATACCAATACGTGGTCCACAGTGGGTGATATAGAACGGCCATAATTTTACAGAATTTCATGACCCAAAATTTTTTCAACCCTTTATATCTTCTACATTTATAGATCTGAGCACAAAATAATTATAGCTTATAATTGAGAAAAACAAAGTGTACAAGAAAACCAAATTTCATACGAATACGTGGTTCACAGTGGGAGATATAGAACGTCCATAATTTTACAGAATTTCATGACCCAAAAAATTTTCAACCCTTTATATCTTCTACATTTATAGATCTGAGCACAAAATAATTATAGCTTATAATTGAGAAAAACAAAGTGTACAAGAAAACCAAATTTCATACGAATACGTGGTTCACAGTGGGAGATATAGAACGTCCATAATTTTACAGAATTTCATGACCCAAAACATTTTCAACCCTTTATATCTTCTACATTTATAGATCTGTGCACAAAATAACTATAGTTTATAATTGAGAAAAACAAAGTGTATAAGAGAACAAAATTCCATACCAATACGTGGTTCACAGTGGTAGATATAGAACGGCCATAATTTTACAGAATTTCATGACCCAAAAAATTTTCAACCCTTTATATCTTCTACATTTATAGATCTGTGCACAAAATAACTATAGTTTATAATTGAGAAAAACAAAGTGTATAAGAGAACAAAATTCCATACCAATACGTGGTTCACAGTGGTAGATATAGAACGGCCATAATTTTACAGAATTTCATGACCCAAAAAATTTTCAACCCTTTATATCTTCTACATTTATAGATCTGTGCACAAAATAACTATAGCTTATAATTGAGAAAAACAAAGTGTACAAGAGAACAAAATTTTATACGAATACGTGGTTCAAAGTGGGAGATATAAAACGGCCATAATTTTACAGAATTTCATGACCCAAAAAATTTTCAACCCTTTATATCTTCTACATTTATAGATCTGTGCACAAAATAACTATAGTTTATAATTGAGAAAAACAAAGTGTATAAGAGAACAAAATTCCATACCAATACGTGGTTCACAGTGGGAGATATAGAACGGCCATAATTTTACAGAATTTCATGACCCAAAAAATTTTCAACCCTTTATATCTTCTACATTTATAGATCTGTGCACAAAATAACTATAGCTTATAATTGAGAAAAACAAAGTGTACAAGAGAACAAAATTTTATACGAATACGTGGTTCAAAGTGGGAGATATAGAACGGCCATAATTTTACAGAATTTCATGACCCAAAAAATTTTCAACCCTTTATATCTTCTACATTTATAGATCTGTGCACAAAATAACTATAGCTTATAATTGAGAAAAACAAAGTGTACAAGAAAACAAAATTTTATACGAATACGTGGTTCAAAGTGGGAGATGTAGAACGGCCATAATTTTACAGAATTTCATGACCCAAAAAATTTTCAACTCTTTATATCTTCTACATTTATAGATCTGTGCACAAAATAACTATAGCTTATAATTGAGAAAAACAAAGTGTATAAGAGAACAAAATTCCATACCAATACGTGGTTCACAGTGGGAGATACAGAACGGCCATAATTTTACAGAATTTCATGACCCACAAAATTTTCAACCCTTTATATCTTCTACATTTATAGATCTGTGCACAAAATAACTATAGCTTATAATTGAGAAAAACAAAGTGTATAAGAGAACAAAATTCCATACCAATACGAGGTCCACAGTGGGTGATATAGAACGGCCATAATTTTACAGAATTTCATGACCCAAAAAATTTGCAACCCTTTATATCTTCTACATTTATAGATCTGTGCACAAAATAACTATAGCTTATAATTGAGAAAAACAAAGTGTACAAGAGAACAAAATTTTATACGAATACGTGGTTCAAAGTGGGAGATATAGAACGGCCATAATTTTACAGAATTTCATGACCCAAAAAATTTTCAACCCTTTATATCTTCTACATTTATAGATCTGTGCACAAAATAACTATAGTTTATAATTGAGAAAAACAAAGTGTATAAGAGAACAAAATTCCATACCAATACGTGGTTCACAGTGGGAGATACAGAACGGCCATAATTTTACAGAATTTCATGACCCAAAACATTTTCAACCCTTTATATCTTCTACATTTATAGATCTGTGCACAAAATAACTATAGCTTATAATTGAGAAAAACAAAGTGTACAAGAGAACAAAATTTTATACGAATACGTGGTTCAAAGTGGGAGATATAGAACGGCCATAATTTTACAGAATTTCATGACCCAAAAAATTTTCAACCCTTTATATCTTCTACATTTATAGATCTGTGCACAAAATAACTATAGTTTATAATTGAGAAAAACAAAGTGTATAAGAGAACAAAATTCCATACCAATACGTGGTTCACAGTGGGAGATATAGAACGGCCATAATTTTACAGAATTTCATGACCCAAAAAATTTTCAACCCTTTATATCTTCTACATTTATAGATCTGTGCACAAAATAACTATAGCTTATAATTGAGAAAAACAAAGTGTACAAGAGAACAAAATTTTATACGAATACGTGGTTCAAAGTGGGAGATATAGAACGGCCATAATTTTACAGAATTTCATGACCCAAAAAATTTTCAACCCTTTATATCTTCTACATTTATAGATCTGTGCACAAAATAACTATAGCTTATAATTGAGAAAAACAAAGTGTATAAGAGAACAAAATTCCATACCAATACGTGGTTCACAGTGGGAGATACAGAACGGCCATAATTTTACAGAATTTCATGACCCAAAACATTTTCAACCCTTTATATCTTCTACATTTATAGATCTGTGCACAAAATAACTATAGCTTATAATTGAGAAAAACAAAGTGTACAACAGAACAAAATTTCATATTAATACGTGGTTAACAGTGGGAACGATTGAAAAATGAAATCCATTTAGAAGTTGAACGAATTTTGTCGAGAGTAGGCCTGATAAGAAATGTTAAACTTGGGAAATTAAGATGGCTGTTTACCTAGTTTGCCGACGGAAAGAATTCCATTTTGTCAAAAAAAAAAAAAAAAATAATAATAATGTTGTTTAATAATAAAAAAAGTTCCATTTTGTTTATAATTTTTATTCTACTTGTTTCTTTTTTTTGCAGGTTAAACTTTGGTTTGATTCTGGAGCACTTCAACTAGTTGTTACCCTAGTATGTGCGGCTGGCCTGATGCCTCGTAGCAATGGACAACCAAGAAATCCTTACGCGAAACTTTTTCTGTTACCCGATCGAAGGTTAGTACAATTTTTGATATAATTTAAGAGTTAATCCAATATAATTCATTGTATTAAATAAATATCAGTTTAAAAATATGGAATTATGGTTTTTGAACAAAATGGAGAGAGAATGCTATTGTAAAGTTAAAATTAAACGATTTCTCATATACAATTTTATTTTATTGTAAAATAAATAGCTATTTTTTTGTTTATTTATCTTTTAGTGAAAAGTCGAAAAGGCGCACTAAAACTTTAGGTAACACAAATGATCCTAAATGGAACCAAAGTTTTGTATATACTTCAGTACGAAGAGCTGATTTAAAATTAAGAGTAGTCGAAATTACTGTTTGGGATTATGTGAGATATGGTGCTAATGATTTTTTAGGCGAGGTAATAAAAAGTTATTTTTTTTTAAATGTATATTTATTAATTGTATCCATCTGTAGAAGTATTATTGTTTTGCTTGTATTGTATTTTAGGTACTTATAGAATTAAGTGTAGCGCTGTTAGATAATGAACCAGAATGGTTTCACCTCAGCGCTCATGATGAGGTGTTAGTACCGCATGTAAGTGTTTTTATTTTCTTTCTTTTATTTTTTTTTAATAACTATCATTATTACTATTATTTGACGTGTTTTTCCTTAACTATTTTGACATTTATTAAATATATTAAAAATATTTTGCAGAGTATGGAGATAGAACGAGATTTGGATCTAGCGTTGACACCAACAGATCATTTATCTCCAAGTACAACTTCACGTCTTTCAGATTCTGATCCAAGCGATCTCGATGATTCTAGAGAACGTAGGGTGGCAGATGGTGCTTCCATATCTTCTGTGGGGAGCTCGAATAGGTATTGTATATTTTAGTTTTTTTTTTTTATACGTTTCATTTTAAAACTCAGGAAGATAATGTTGAGTATTACTTCGCTATTAAAACTTATTATAACCGAAAGTTACATTTTTAGCCCTCCCCCAGATATAGAAATGAGTGAGAAAAGGAAATCAAGAAGAGATATGTCACCCCAAGGAAGGAAAGGCATGGTGATGTCGTTTAGAGATCCAATTACTGATACTCATAGAAAGGTTTGTGCAATGTTGATACAATTCTTATTTATTCATTAATATTAATCTTCAAAGGGGATGCACATTTCTAATGTTACACAAGTCCCCAAAGCGTCTACAAGAATGGAGTACTGTGCATGCGTTGCTAAGATGGGATCCTAAAGCAATACGAAGACCTAATCCGCGTTCCTCTCAACTTCTTTCTATGCGCTTCAACCCAGTGATTTGGGACGTGGCCTTCTTAAGAAGTTCCGCTAGTCTTGCCTGCCTATCTAGTTGTGGACTCGATGGTTAACATCCTAGTTGAGCTACATCTTCTCACCTTCACAACCTAGGTCTCTAGAATCACGTCCATTTTTAGATCATTCTCATTCTACTTAAATTAATCCGTGTTTACTATTAGAGGTTTTGTCTGTGCATATAACTCCCTTTTGTTTCTACGCCGCCAGGTCTTGCTTTCAATTACTGGGTCGTACATATTACATGGCTGCATTCTTTCGATCACCAGCAGTACCAATTGGCAATGACTATACCATCCGCGTTTCCCAAAAGCGGCACGGATTTTATGGTAGATAGTTCTTCAGTTCTGAAATTGTTACTCTGACTATTTGTTCGTGTTCAAGATTAAAAACATCACCACCATTTCCCCACAAAAGGAATAAATTCACTTTTAATAGGCATTAGTATTATAAATAAACAATCTTTAATGTCTAATTTCAGGCTGGAATAAATCAAAGATCTCATTCTGCAGCGCCAACTGATTCGCCTAGTATACACTGCAGGTCAAGATCAAAAAGTCCTCATAGAAGCCTTTCACCTCCTGAATACAGGTAAAACTTGAGAACAGTTTTAGCTAACAATAATAACGTAAAAATTGTGAGGAATCATTATCCTAAGCTAGAATTCTGTAAGGGAGATTTATAATTTCCTTTATATTTTGTTTCTTGTACTGTTATAATGTTAATGAAATCTTATTATTAGATATACATAAAGCATTTGAACTAATCCCAAAATCAATTAATCGATCAAAGAAGGGCATTGCTGATGGTTTTTAGGATTTTTGTTTTTGTTTTTTGAAG
Organism: Rhodnius prolixus; assembly: GCF_049639745.1. Lineage (NCBI taxonomy): Eukaryota > Metazoa > Arthropoda > Insecta > Hemiptera > Reduviidae > Rhodnius > Rhodnius prolixus. The sequence continues at coordinate 826,563 of NW_027411583.1, read as the reverse complement.
TGAATTGGTTACTTTATTTTCACTCCCCAGGACGGGAAATAGTACAATCAAGCAGGGCTTCAGTATTGTCCGGAAATACCTGTTTTATGACCTCGTAGTATCAAAATGTGTGTTAGAAGTATTCGCTATCTTGTATGTTGACGCTTCATAGTTCAGACCGAAGGCGAAACTTATCTAATAATATCCGCTTAACTCCTGCGTGCTGTATCTCTTTCGACAACAGTATCCCGAATTACATGTTGCTGTTGGACGGTGCTATTCCTCGTTGCCGTCGTCTAACTCAGTAGGAGTGGGTAATATCTTTCCCAATATAATCGTTTGAATAGGCTAAATTCACACATGGCTATAACGCATCAGAACAAATTGGAGATTGATAAAAGCCCTTCCTGCTAGCACATAGTTTGAGGTCATCCATTTTGAGGAAATGCGATAGTCTGTTCCTATAAACCTCTTGTAGCTCCTCCATAAGTAGCCGTAGAAGGAGTATTTCAGCAATAGGAAGAAGAGATTAATCGCCAAAGAAATCAGGCTTAGAGAATCTCTCTATGAGGGATCTCATATAATGTGGATGACCACTATTCGAATGACCGTTCTTTCCTACTTTACAAATACGTAGGTCTTCCATCCACACATAATTCGTAATATTCGCCGAGTGACACCAATATTCTCAGCATCTCTGTAAGCTACGAATTTGTAATCGAATCAGAAGCCTTTTTAAAATGGATGTACGCTAAGTATAATTGCTCTTCTTCTTCTTCTTATTTACTGTTCCATTTGACGGAATCGACTTGTAGTTCCTTGCAGCCATACGATCTTCTGGTGCTTCTTTATTACTATTATTATTATTTTATTATTAATGTCATTAATTAATGCCCTTTCAATTTTAATTTTGTTTCTTATTGTTTTAAAGGATTCCAAGCGGGATCGTATTGCCGTCTCATGCTTACGTGCCAAGGTTCGCCTCTCGATCGGCGACCGCAACGCCCATTACTTCACCAAAAAAGAGACAATTACCTCAAATTCCTCATAGTTTCCATCATGTGTTTCGAGAAAGAATGGCACATGTAAGTAATAGCAAAATTGAAATTATATATTAGTATTGATTTTTTTGGGGGGTAATTTCAAGTTGAGAAGCATCAAATGTATTCCCTTCCCTCTCTGACATCCTTTAGGAAAACTTCTAATAATTTTTAAAGTTAATCAAATTCTCATTAATGATCCAATCCATTCCGAAGATTATGAAACATTTTCTAGCTTTCATTCAATTAATAAATTGTTTGATCTTCCTTCACAATTAATAGTTTTAAAAAATTCCTTTAAATCTGTATCTACTTTGATTCAGAAAAGATATTTGAAGAACTTAAGTTCAAGTATGAAAAATATTAAACCAAAATATTTAAAACAAATCCAAAATATACAAAAATTTAATTCCAATTTTATCAATTTGTACAATTTGGATGGGAATTGTGATAATTCACAAAATATTAGTAAGGCAATACGTTTAATAAATTGCTTAGACATGGATCCATTCTACGGTCTAATTTTCTTCTTTTTTTTTAATTTAAGGTGGTGATCGAATAAGAGACAGTACTAAAAAATTATTATGTTTTAATGACATTTATTCGAAAAAATTCTACAGTTCTTAAAGTAATCCATCATTTAAATAATCATCACATTCCTACATTTTTCTTCTTTACAGGAATTCGATGAACGAACACAGCATATAAAAAGTAGAATGCGGCATCCTCAGCAAAGAGGTTAGTAAATTATTTATTATATTCTTTTAATATTTTCTTTTATTAATGTTATGTCGGAACTAATAATCATGGCATATTTGCTCATTATTGTGTTCATGTTATATTATTTTCATGTACATTTCAAACTACTTCTGAACTATTCATTTCTCTCTCTCTCTCATTAAAATAACCATTGCCTTTCTTATATATATATATATATATATATATATTAGAATATATATATATATATATATATATATATATATATATATATATATATATATATATATATAATGAAATTATTTCCCCTTTTATGGTTTTTACGAATTTGTTTAAATGTAACTATAAATGTTTTATTAGGTTGGAACCGTCATCATATAACTGGTCTATCAGATAGTGATTTAACTCAAAATGAACGACGTCATATGTCACCGCCTGATAAAGAACCAGGGGATCCTTGTGACAGCGATATGGAAAGTGTGGCCAGCGTAACAAGTAGCGCATTTTCCACACAAAGTGAAAGACCTAGAGGATCTAAAGGTTTCAGGTATTGCTCATTATTTTTTATTAATGTTTTATCGTCAAATCTATGGTTATACTGTCCAAATAAACAAACTTGAATTCTTCTGCTAGTAGATTTATTCGAGATAATAAGGGGAATTCACAGATTACTAGAAGCTCTGGTTTGTTAGTTGTTGTTTTTTTTGTCGTATGTTTTTGAAAAAGCTAACAAGTGGTTCAGAAAACGGGATATATTGCCATTAGTGATCCAGAAATTTTGCAGTGGTATCGAAAAATCTGAATTTGATAGAAGGCACTTTGAATTTCATTGCAAGGCAAGCATTTCAGTATTCTAGGCTGTAAAATCCTTTAAAGACACCGAAATTTAAAATAAAAATAAGCGGGATTACTTTCTTGTGCTGGTGTTTTGGAAGTTTCAATAATAAATTGTATTTTAATAAGGTTTTTTTTTCCACAAAATTAGTAAAAACTGTTTCTAAAATCTAAATCTCCTATCTAATTATTTTTCTCGAACTTCTGTGTTGAAAAACAAAAGGAAAATTAAGTACTCCACCTCACTTTTGGTCCTCATTTGATATGCAAAGTAAATAGTTTTTATTTATTTTATTGAGCTGCATTCTCCATTTCTAATCTAGGGTTAACTCGTGAGTTTCTTTTTCAACGGAGTTGCACCTATCGTCGATTATTGCTGAATAAAGGTTCAAATTAAAATATTTTTAGTGATTTAAACTTTTTGCCCATATTGTAATTAGTGAATTTAGTTATCAAATGATTTTTTTAATTTTTTTTTTTATCAGTTTAATCGTCTTCTTGTTTTGTTCTTCTTTTTTTTCACGATGCTCTATTTTTGTTCAGCGAGTACGGAGCCCAAGCAGTACCTCTAGATGTAGGAGAACCAGAACCGCAAAGAGCTCCATTTTCTAGAAGTTTGTCCAATGCTGATGTTCCTGCCGAAGAACGCGCTGGTGAGCATGATTACAAACTTTACTATGAATCTTGAATTGATCACGTCTTGTTTGCTTTTTATTCTATTAAAATATTTCATCTGTTACAAAAATATATATCTGGTAATTACAAACTAAGTTACTTCAAAATTTTTTTTTTTTCTCTCTTTGTTTTACTTTAAAGCGAGATTACTGTACTATTTACATTTGAAAATTACTTGATTTACTTCATGTAACTTTTGTAATATTGTTAAAGATGGAAGCCTCAGCGATACAGCTCTAGGACGACAACTAGTAAGTGGTTCTAGAAGAAAAAACCCATCGGGTAGTGGTGTTTCACCTTCTTCTAAGTCTTCTGCAGGACTTGGTAAGAAGAGTAGTTCTACCTCACAACTTTCAGCTACTGGTATGTGAAAAATTTTCTGCCTGTCCTTCCATAAATATTTTTAAAATGCCAAGTGGTTTTCAAAATTTAAAAAGAAAATATAAAATAAAATATAAAAATTAATAAAAATAAATTACGTAAATTTTTATCAAAATTTTAATCTTTAATGCGGTGCATATTGTTTCTTCTGAGAGATTAATATTTTTCAATACACATTAAATGAAAGTTTTTCATAACGCAACTGTAGTACAGTAATTTACAAATTGTTTTAGTGGTCAGTAGTTATTGATACTTACTTTCTTTTTTTTTTATTATATTAGTAATTTCTTTTTTTTTTCAAGATTTAACTAAATTAAACAAAATAAAATAATAGGCACTTTATTAAAGAACCTTGCCGCAGGTCGGAAACGTAGGTTAGGTTTCGGAACTAAGGGTAAATCATCATTCACTGTCCACCGAAGTGAAGAAGTGCTTCCAGATGACATCAGACATCTTGTGAAACAAGGCTCTTCAGTTTCAAGTGACGGGGAGGGTTCTCAGGATGGAGACAGGTGGATTATCATAAAACATCTGCAGCCTTAGCGCCTCTTTCCATATTTAAAATTCTTTCCTTTAGCCTTTTATTTCCTAGAAGCAAATTAATTAAAAATCCATATTTGGATCCATCAAATTTTCTCTCAATTAGTTGCATTAATTTTTTAAAATAAGTTTCAAATTCATTTTTAACTTTTCCATATTATGCTACTATAAAAAATGAAAATAAAAAGTATATCATTCAATAATGGATAATATTAAATAATCCCGGTAGGTGTTTGTACTTTTTAACAAAGCTAAAAATCATTAGTTTTCTAAATATTAATTAGTAATCAACTTAAAATTTAAGCATTAGTCTTTGAATCTTGAACTTGTTTAAAGATGCGTTATTGACATGATAATTGGATGTAACTTTCATAAAGGGATAGCTCTTTCACTAAATGCCTTCATTTAGCTTTCTCAAATAATAATAATAATATCCAGAATTCATTTTACGTGAGTTTAAATTAAAATTAATAACCAGAATCGTTTGAACAATTTTACACGTTATTAAGCATCATTAAACAAAATTTTATTGAAAACTTAAACATCTTCCGAAAACATACCATTATTGGTCAGAATTTTTAAATTCGATGGATCCCATAAGTTAATCCTTAATCCTATTCTTTTCATCACATTATTATCTCCTTGCTTTTATAGGATGAGAGAGTGAACACCAATTCTAGAATGGACAGATAGATTTTTAATATGATTATTTATTTATTTGTTACCACTTTAAAAACATATTTCCCCTCTTAGCCAGTTGAATAGTTATTTAAATTTTTCGTTAAATATTTTTAATAAATAAATAAAATAAAAGCAAAAAGTAAATAGTCTGGTGTAAGCAAATAAAATAATTGCAATCTAGTTTGAAGTAGTTTTGGCTTATTGCTTTATAATATGAATTTCGCTTAGTTTTAATGAACCGCTGCTATTGCATATAACGTTCTTGTAGTATTAATATATAAATAATATATAAAAAACATTAGGATTTCTATATATAGTAAAACTCTAGCCTGATGTGAAGGTAAAATGTAAAGGTGAAATCCAAAAATTTATACCTTGAATATGAACTTCTTTTAAAGATGCGTAATAATATTTGTTGACATTACAAAACATTATTTTTGTCTGATTAATTTTTTTTTAACAACTTTTAATATTGACGAAGTTAACCGGATAATGTATCTCTCAGAAGAATTATTTCCTATATATGAAATCTCCGAAACAGCACAAAATTTCCTCTCAAATGTTAAGAAAATATTTACATAATTGAAACATCTTTTTTCATTTACTTCACCCATTTCATCTTATTTTCTAATCAATTAATATTTTTATTTCTTTTCAACGATTTTCAGTAGAAGATTGTATGACTTAGTGGGAATAAATCAATACTGCAGCAAGTGTCTACAAAATTGAAATAATAGGGGTCATTTATTAAATTTCTATATTATTTTTTTCTGAATATCATTTTATCTTTTATCGCGTGTATTTTGGTACTTTTCGCCCTTCAGGCACTTTAGGCTGTTACATCCTAAGTTTTTAATAGATCTGAATTAAAAATGAAAAAGCATAGGAAACGAAGTTTTATTTATGAAGAACAGATATTTACTAAAATATCTGGTGGAAGCATATGGTTACTCCAAACATCATGAGTACCGATTTGATCGTTACATCATTTGGTATTCTGAAATTTTCATAGTATTCATATTTAAGAAACAAATTGTATGAATAAGTTAGGAACCTAATTACGGGTATTTTGTGCTCGAAGTTATACAAAACTAGCGTCGTTGCGTGTAGCATAAGAGCCAACAGCTTTTCCATCTTGATAGTGCAACATCTTATAATCGATGGCCTAGCTCGTGAGCAAAGTTGCGATATGCAAAGCAAACCTTAGCTTCCACAATTGTTTTTAAAAACAACAGTGACAGGTGTCACTATTTAAGGTCGAGTATTTGATTTTATTGGATTTCTAAATGTTAAAAATAAGTAATCTCAAGTCAAATCAACAATGGCTATACATTATAAACATAACGCACACACATACAAAAAAAAAATATTTAAATATTAATCTATATCAAAATTCTGATATATCTATAAAAATGTTGTTAAAAGATTATTTATTGTTGGACCACTTGGTTGTGCTGAATGTTGCAATTGCTCTCTACATATTTGTGTTTTATAAAAATTGTTTCGATGTTGTTTTTGTCTCTTATATAATTTTTTTTTTTTAATTTTATTGCAATTGTACAGAAAAACAATTAAATAATGAAAGGAAAAAATCAATTATTTCATAATGGAAAGAGAATAATATTTAGTGTGAATGTATTCATAGTTGTTATGCAATTACGTTTGTCACTTTAGTTAATCTCACTATGAATACAATGCTTGTGGCATGCTTGTTTAATTTATCATCATCATTATTATTATTCTTAACTAGAATTTTAAATAGCGCTTTTTTATTATAGTTTTACAATTGTTTTCCATTAGAATTAAAATAAGGTGTTACATTAGATTTATGAATTAAGAAAACAGTTTATTACTAAAAGAAAAATTGTATTAAATAGATGGTTCTAATTAATTGTATTATGCATAATATTATTTATTTTTGCACTGTTGAAAGCTTTATAGTTTTCACGAACGTTTATCCAAAATTATTTATCCAAATTGCATTTATTTATTTAAATCAAATACTTTAAATATAGGTGCATTGCGTTATAATAATACAAATAGGATTAGATATCTCTTAATACAAACTTTCACTTTTTTTTTTGTGAGGTCTGTTTTGTTGAAATATTTGGAAATAAGGGAACATCGTGGCGCTTTGCAAAAGATAAGGATGAATATATTACAGAAGATTGTACTGCAAAAAGGGTACTTTAATTGGCATGGGTTAAATTTAAATAGTCTTTTTGCGTTTTCACTCTAGTATAATTTTAAACATTCTCGGTCTTGATACATACATTCCTTGGTACTTCAGTGATTTACTTGCTTTTCGAATACTTTTCTTTATACTGGTTTTATATCGTTGAAGTGTATAAGCTTGAAAATAGCACCTTTCTCAAATGCTTCGTTTTTTTTGTTTTGGATCGCCAACGGAAATTCATGGTTAGGTTCATGAAGGTTATACCCTTTCATTAACAACAATGAAGAAATAGGTGGCTGAATTTAAATGTGATACATTTGTGTCCTTTCTTAAAGGACATCATATAAAGGGCGGCCCATAATTTCACGGATAAAAGCATGGAGAAATAGTACAATGTGGTATTGGGCAATCGACTATTGAAGTTGTATGAGATAGGTGTCACCGCATGTGAGGATGAGAAAGAGAATTATGCATTTTAAATCAAAAATTAAATAGGAGAAATCATTTTGCTAGATGTTAAATGCTTCGAAAACGAATTTATCATCAATGTATGGACCGTTTTTAATAAAATTGTGATAATTTTTTTCCGTTGATATCCGGGACTATTTTCTGTAAGGAACCGGTTCTTTATTATGAATACTTTTAATTGTTGGACCTGAATCCTGAAGTGGGTTGAATTGGCATTGGTTGTGATTTCTCTTTCATACTATAAAGAAGTAAAGATTCTCTATCTTTATCTATCAAGTTCGTGTAATGATTTTTTACCAATTTTTTTTTTTTTTCATTTACATTGTTTTGGATAAACTATACAATTGCACTTTTTTAGTTCTTTTTTCTTTTATTTATTTTTTAAACAATTTTTACGAGGGAAATTACACTTTTTAAGGGAATAAAAAAATTACATTACATGAATAATAAATCACTTAGGCAGTAATGGCATGAAAAATGCTTTGATGTTATCTCTAATTTGTTTTATTTAATGAAATAGTTTTTTTAAATATTCAGCTATGTTTATCTATCGAATTTTGTGTTTAAATTGTTGATCCTTTAAAAAGAAAAAAAACAAAGAATAAGTTTTTTAGTTTTACTTGCATATTTTGATTTATAAGGCACAGAGTCATTTCGATGATAGATGTTATACAGTGATTAAAAAAAAAAAATTAATCAGAAAAAATTTTAAAAAATATATCAAATAATAATTTGACAATAATGTAGATTTATAAAAAAACGGGTAAAATACTTTTGGTAGTTTTTTTGGGGGTTAGAGTAGTAGTGGTAGTTAGTAGTGTCTGTTGGTGCAGAGGTACACGGGAGACGAGCAGGCTCAGGCATTATTGGTTTCCAGCGCTCACAAGAAGTGCCCAGCCCTAGACATGGCAGTGTACACAGCATTTCTAGTTCAGAAGCTTCTTCGTAAGTAGTTTGCTTCCGGCTTTTTTGTTTTATATATATATATATTTAAATTTTGTGTTTTTAAAATTATTTTATGAAGTTATAAGATTGTCCTCGACTGTTATTGTCTTAATGGCTACAGTATTTTTTTTTTTTTAAAGTTTTTGTAACTAATTACAACTTGTCGGACAATTTTACTTGCATGTTATTTAAATGTTTGCATGTAATTTTTACTTGTTCAACAAAATTCACAACATAAACGCTTTATTAGTTTTTTTTTTTTTTGCTCTTTCCAATACTATATGGCAAAATTAACATATCAGTTTTTATTTCTTAAATTTTCATTAATGACTGCCCCAAACTATTTTTAAAAAAATCCTTTTTTGTAGATGTATTTCATATTAATGTAGTCTAAGAAGCGGTAAAATACGGACCTAAAGCCTTATGTCTGTTTATCTTATAAATCCGTGTACTGTGAATAGTTTCTGCTTAATAAACAATATCTTAATGAACTGTTTCAAATTTAAAAAAAAAAACTGCTCACAATGTCCTTAGAATCGACCCTTGAAAGTTCTAAAATAAATCGAATCCAGGACCTTTCTTGTTAGTGCTCGGCTGTCGTGGCGCTTTCGTCGTAATGTTTTACTAGTTATATTTAACTAAATAAATTTCAATGATATTGGTTTGAAAATTTTTCACAAAGATTAGTTAGCCCCCTATTGAAAGTCAACTATCGTTGATTAAAGCTCCTTAAGTCGTCGTTTCTCTTGCATGAAAACGTGTTGAAACAAATTGGCCAAATGTTATGATAATTTTGACCATTATCTAAGATAAAGTGCTTTTATCTACTTTATTATAATTTTATTTTTCTTTAAGTACATACAAATGCTTATCTATCTTCAAAGCTTTTTATACTAGTAATGCCTGCTTTAAATGCCAGCACTTTCTATCTGCTTTCTTAGCTTTATTTAAAAAATAAATGTTAATTAAATCAATCTTTTAATAACATTTCGTATACAATTATTTAAATTATTTCTATAGTTTTAAATGAATAATAACATTACTAAATTTTGATATAAAAGCGCTTTTATTGTTTTTATTTCTATCGTTGGAATTAGGATTATTTTTATTTATGATTGTGTGTTTTTTGATATTCTAAAAATAAATAAATGAATCCAAAAAAAAAAAAAAGAATTGGAAGTTTTTTCCTAAATAACATTTTTAAGTTATTATCGAAGTATAATCTTGTGTTATCTAATTCTTGTAAACATTAACGTCTAGGGTAAACGTTTTTTAATTATTTTAGAATTTGGACAGGCATTTCTCTTGTAACGAACAACAGACTACCTAATCCTGCTGTTTACATTAATTAACATACCATTTATAATTATTTACACTCATATTATTTTCAATTATCACTCACAGAAAACTTTTAATTTTATTATCAAATTATATTCACTATTTTTTTTGCACATTTAAATTCTATTATTTTGTATGTCTACTTGATAAAAAATATGTACAATGGCATTCTAATTGGTTTTCACTCTTCTCCTTTTCCTCTAATTATAAGCATTTATATTTTAAATTAATTTAAATGCATAATTTTAGCACATATAAGTTTCTCTATCATAAGTTTATATTATACAAATATCTCTTATCGATTCTTTATGAATTGAAAAATGTAATATTGTTTTTTTAGTAATTGAATCTATTTCTTCGTAATATAGATTTCAAAAAAATATCCATTATTTCTATCAATTTCTTTTCTAGATAATCTGATGTTATTATGCTATTCAATTATGCATTTAGAATAGTGATTAGTCATATAGAATTACGTAATATAATTATATTTTAATTTCCTATCTCGTCACATTAATATTTTATATCAGGCAATGTGTTCGCGTTTTCGTTATTTACAGCAGATTGGGTGACTTAATCCGCTGCTATCTCTTATAAAAATCGCCATTAAATTTGGTTTGATACTGAGGAATGGGGCTTATTACTTTTTACTTATTTTTTTAACCTTACCTTTTAACCTTAGTTTTATAATTCGGAAATTGATTTATAAGTAAGAATTTGTAGTAACAAATTTTGATTAATGTTAAAAACAATTTTTCTCGTTGATGAAATAATGAAACTTTGTTTTATTATGATTCAGTTTTATTTTGTCTAAGAAAAACCTAACCATCATCTTTAGATCCAGATAAGTTGCTTGTTTTTTTTCAATTAAGTGGTTTTTGTCAGGCTCTGATGTTCTCACCATAGTGTGACGAAAGTTATTAGTGCTAGGATATTCGTTCTATAGCCTTATATTCTAATTATTGGGTTTCATTAAATCGTAGGGTTTATGAAATAATGAAATTACTCCTTTCTTGTTATGATAAATTTTATTTATATTTGATTTATAATTATTAAAAGACATTGTCTAATGTTTTTATTGTAATTATTCCAATCAATAACACGATTTTGTTTTTATTTTCTCTTCCTCCTTCGTAACAAAAGTACTGCGTCTCGGTTTTTACAACTTAATTTGTTTGGGTATGTTGTCACTATAGTTCAAAATCGGGAAATCTTGGAACTTTTAAATTTGATGTCTGCTATAGGTGTACAAGGTGGTTTAGGAACAATAAGTTTCGGATAAAACGGAGATGCCACTTAAATAATTAGATCTTGAGCAACATCTCTTTACTGAAAAAGGATTAGTTTTTTATTTCACAAATTTTAAGGTTAAAAAAGAGTTAATTACATATAAAGTGCAGTAAGTAAAGTAAGAGAAAGTTGGAAGAGAATTCGCTCCAAATTTTATGTTTAAATCACAAAAACATGCTGCCTGACATAAAAAGTAGCTATGATTAGCAATGACTTCTTTAATATAAGTTGGACATTTTTAATCAATTTTAATTATTCTTTTTTCCCAGTAAAAAAAGCATCGAATAATATTTTTCTAAAACTTTTGAAAAAAAAAATGTTATTCGAATAAAACATAGTAAAAAGCTTGCATCATTTTTAATTTTTGTACCTTTTATATGTAAATGAGAATTAGCAAATGAAAAAAAAATCCTTTAAAGTAATATTTGTGTTTACCAGTTAAATATTTCAAAAGTATTTAGTCAAAAACCCCAAATTGGACTCGTCATCATTAACCCAACTTTCCCTGTAGTGTTTATTCTGTTAACAATTTTCTTTTCTTGTTTTGTTTTTTCTTCAAAAACGTTTTTATTCAAATGAGAGAATATAAATTTTTAGTGTCTTTTATTTTATCCGTATTACTATGTACGTTTATTGTATCCCCGAACGGTTTCAGACTTCTATCATTAGTGGTAATCAGTTTGCTGACGGTCTTGTTAATGAAACCTAGTAATTGATTAAGGGTCCTTTACTTTTAGTGTACGATAATGTTTAGAATTGTGCATATACTAAATTTATAATTAAACTTAAATAATTATTTAGTGTCATTAATTTTTATTTAATAATATTTACAAAATGTTATACGATTAATTAACATTTGGAATAACCCACATACACATCATGTAACCTCCCTCGCACAGTCAGCCGGTGTAGTGCGAGATGGTAACGTAAGGTCGTACTATCTACACAGCAAACAGATTAATCCATCTCTGAATAATGGAGGAAAGTCTGAACCTGTTTAGGATACATTAAAATGCGTGCTACGACAGATAAATTCAAAGATACTATCTATCACTGCGGGCCTAACCACATTTTCAAAAAATTAAAGTATTTCTACTTTTTTTCATTATGAGTATTTAAAAAAAATATATATTTTTTTTTAATGTTTGAAAATGAAACTTTGTAGTCTTCCTTGACGGAGTTTCTTTAGTATATGCCCGTCCGAATAACCTAAGACAATTTTTTATTCATAACTAGCTTATGATTATTTAAGTGGAACTTTAATTAGGTAATAACGTATAAGAGTTAAATTCGAAATTAGCTGAGCTGGGAAAATTGAAGTAGCACTGAAGTTATAACAACTGTGTTAAATGGTTTTATGTGAATTAGGTAATTACCATTTATGTAAAATCAATCAATCTCTATTTTCAGAACCTAATTTTTATTGGCATTCAAAGCTAAAGGACGTAACATTTTTGCAAATAATGAATTTCTCAGCGAAATAAACTGAGTCAAAGGCTTTTGCGAAACCTGTGGACTTCTATTTCTGGTCGCTACTTTAAGTTAACTGCTGAGCCAATGCCTCTTTCATTTTTGAATCACTTAAAGCAAATCTTGTTTGAAATGCGCTTGACGAGACTTTGTGACAACATATTCGTAGCCTTCTCTTTGTTTATATAACAAGGTTTGGATCCTTGTTTACCATCTTTCTGAAACTTCCTACTGATATTGTCCAGGTGTACCTAGCTTAGGTACATCATTAACACAGGTTTTGATATTGCGTCTATAATACTAGTACAATGCCTGCCGTTAGCTCATAATGACGTCGGCTGAGTTAAAAGTGCTAAAAAAAAGTTCTTATAAACAATGATATAGTTGGTATTGGTACTTCATTTTTATCGGAAAATTACTATGTGCGCTTTTCCCATACTGCTTTTACCAATCCCCTATGCAGGAACTTGAAAGGACTAAGGGGATAATTCACTCGTGCAGGCGAGTGTCCTCTTCTTTTTTTCATCACTTTCAGTGATATTTTAAATAATTGTTATTTATTTTTTCTTATTATTATTACTTTTATTTAAGGTAATTATTAACCTTCAGTTGGTAATCACGATATTTATTAGCATACGTTTGAAATTACATCTTATTTTCTTTCTTCATCTCTTATTAATGTGTTCTTAGTTGGGCACCTTCGTTGAAAGGTTCGGATGGGGGCCAATTGAGTGATTTCATAGATGGACTAGGTCCTGGCCAGTTAGTGGGAAGGCAAGTTTTAGGAGCTCCTTCTTTAGGTGATATTCAACTTTCAATGTGCTACCAAAAAGGCTACCTGGAAGTAGAAGTCATTAGAGCCAGGGGACTGCAAGCTAAACCAAATTGTAAAGTACTACCAGGTAAGCGTATTATTATTATTATTGCATTTCCTTATTTTTTTTTTCAAAACAAATTCGCAAAATCTTTTTAGTTTATGATATCGGCTAAAATTTTCTATTTGTTAACAGTTCACTTTTATCTTAAAATTTATCAGTGAGACTGAAACAGAAATGTAGCAGATTCCTTAAAAAATATTTTTTACCCCATTTGCAACGAGCCTAAATTAGAGTATAATTCCCTATATTTGATGATTAATTATATTATATGCGTAAACAAAACATTGTTTTATACATTTCATTTACATATTTTACTATTAAGTGTCATCAATGTTGTTTTCAGCTCCCTATGTAAAAGTTTACCTAGTAAATGGTAAGAAGTGCCTTGCCAAAGCAAAGACATCAACTGCCCGACGTACCTTGGATCCACTATATCAACAACAATTAACATTTAGAGGCCCCTTCAATAATTGCATACTGCAAGTGAGTATTTTTTATTTTTTTTATGTATGGATTTACAATATTCTGGTAATATTTTATCCCTTAATACATCTCCGAATTTAGGTTAGTGTTATTATTATGTGTATATTAAGTGGCATATGTTGCCCAGGTCTGATAATCGATCTTCTTTCGATTATCATTTAAAGAGCTTTGCTTCCTTAGGCCCTACTCTTGTGTGGACCTAATGTTCATAAACAATATTATCTTATCAATATTGAAACTACTCTTCGCAAGAAATGAAGTACTAAATACATTTAAATTACTGATAATATTTATTAAATCATTCTTCCTGATACAAGCTTTATGGTCAGAAATAATGTTGATTTAAACAAGACTTTATTAGCTCCTGAAACACAGTTTTGTGAGATGTGCTATTTCGTACAAAGAAACGTTTAAAGAAGCATTTAAGTAGAAATTTGTATGAAGAAATTTCTAAAAGTCAAGTTACGCAGTTCAGGTACTTCTCGTAATAAGGATAAGAATAAGGAAAGATGTAATTTTTAAGGTGACTAAAGTTTAAAGGAATCGAGCCCTTGCATATCTTGGGAAGAAGAGAATTTTAGGAAAGTTAGAAGACATTAAGACAGTTAGTTAGATCGGGTTATCCGTGATAGTGTTTGTCAATCACAAGATTTTGAATCACTGCCTCAAACCATAGTATAACATATATACTGTTTGGGTTGAGTAAAAAAATTATTATCAATCCATATGTATACTTTTTTAAACGAAATGCTTCTGGCTTTCTCCTGCCTATCAGCAGTCTAAAAATAGAAATTTAATTTGTATTCATTTTTGTAATTATTATGCTGGAGGTTATAGTATTCGTACTGGCACTCCATTGTACATATGTATGTATTTATTTTCTTCTAATAAATAAAAATCTTTCATTCAATTCAATTCAATTATTTGTATTATCATACATAATTGGTTATCCCCCTTATTATACATATGTATTATGTGACTGATGTTGAAAAAGGAGACATACATAACACAATGTTTACTTAAAATTTAGAAAGAATTAGATAAGCATTTTGCCTCTTTGCCCAAGAATTGTAATTTTCAAAATACATTTTTTCTAAATCTTCTTTTTATTATTATTATTGTTATTTAAGAATTTAAGATTGGAAGTTTCGTCCCAAAAAAGTGTATGATTGAGACTGAGTAAGCTTTCTATTCAACCTTAGTTTTGGAGTCAGTCTGTTGAACCTAAACTGGAAGAGAACAAAACTTATAATTGATTAACATTAAAATTACCTAATAGTTTATTCTTAATGTTTTAAAGTTTTTTTTTTTTTAATTTAAATAAGAAATTAAATTTAAATATAATGAATGTTTTAGGTAACTGTTTGGGGTGATTATGGAAGGATAGAAGGGAAAAAAGTATTTATGGGTGTTGCTCAGATAATGTTAGACGATTTGAATTTACAAGACATTGCTATTGGTTGGTACAAACTATTTGGTACATCGTCATTGGTATGTATATTTTTAAAATATTTTTATTTTTATTTTAGAAATTTATATTTATTTTAATTGACAGAGGCAGGTGGGCAGAAAATACTCATAAATTAAAAAATAAATAGATAAATGGCAAATTAACTGATAAAAATCTAGTGTGAAACATTCACTTTCTATTATAAAATTGAATGGAATATAGAATGAATTAAAATTGATTAATTTTTGTAAGAGAGTAAACAAGACATTTCCAATTATTTTTCACATAGTTGTTTCAATTTTATTAGCTCAGAAATAACAAAACAGTGACAAAAAGGGTGAGTGAGTGTTCTGTTTTTATTATTATAAGAAAATATGTATTTTGCCTTCGTTTCGACGGTAAACTAACAAACACTTAAAATAATATTCAAATGAGAGAAAATATGTAAACATTTTTCAACTTATAACTTAGATGGATTTTTAGAACTTCATAATAATTTTATTTTAAATTCGACATAAATATATTTAAAATTTATTCTTCGAGAAATATTTTACTTTTCACGTAAATTTTTTGTTAACTTTAAAAACGTTTTCTGACCCTGTAAACTTGCTGCGAATGGCTCACTAGTACCAAATTTTAGCCTCCTTCTTTATTTTTGCTTTTTATAATTATGTAATGTTTGTTTTATTGTATTAATGTTTTATATAAGCTATATTTTTTCAAAATGTACTTAATTGATTTTGATTTACAGTGAGTTGAACTAAGGAGAAGCTACAACTTCATTGGAATGTTTTATATATATATATATTAATTATATATATACAATGAACTAATAAAAATAATTGACGGGAGAATGAAAACAAAGAAATAGTGCTGTGCTACATAAAAAAAAATATATATATTATACACATATAAACTATATTTAATAAGTGGGTACATTAAAATGAATTTTTGATGCTTAAAGAGCATCCCCATAAATAAATGAACTTTTATTTAAAAAAAAAAAAATTGTACCGCTTCTTCATGATAAAAATAGTTTTTAAAAATAATAAAATACTTAATCAACACTTGATACAAAATGCGTCCACCCTTTTCATTAAAAATAAAACGAAAGTAATTACAAAATATAGTTCCAATTTGTTTTTGTTATTGGTGAATGTAATTGTAATTAAAACTTATTATCAATATGCTTAATTTCGATTTTATTACATTATTTTTTGTAATAAATGAAAACATTCACCAGACGAGTGGCAGTTTGAGATTGAAAAAAAAAAAGGAATAGAAACGTGATTTAATATTTTTATTAATACGTGACTCTGATGTATGTGATTTACTTCATAACTTTAATAAAAACAATAATATTACGCTGAATGTTAAAAGTATAAAAAAAGTTCTACTTTAAAAAAAAATGTAAATATTAAAATAATGTGATATATAATAACAAGTTCTTAATATATTTTTTATTAATATTTAATTTTTGTATTGCTAAAAGTAATACAAGAATGTTAAAGTCCTACTTTTTACTTTGCAATGTTCAAATAAGTTCAGAATTTTTAAACTAAATATAATTGATTAGATTTTTCGATCAGAGAATTCCTTTCTAATTAGATATAACAAAACGAATAAATTAAGTAATCACATGCAATAAGAGTTACTGAAAGTTCAATGATGCAAGTTTTTGATTCTAGTTCAATTTTAGATCAATCTGGGGGGGGGGGTTACCTAATTTTTGGAAGTTGGAACTGAAGCCCCGCCTGAAAGAATAGGCTATATTCCTTTATTAATCTGAGGGGAGTTTGATTAAAAAAGGGGGGGGATTGTACCATTGAACATCAGTTGTTATTTAAAAATAATTGTTAGTTAAGGTTAGAGAATTTTCCAAATTTTTTTAAACATTAATCTTACGCATTAGTTGTAAACGTTTTAAAAATTTTCATTATCATTTCATTAAAATCATGACTAATTATCAACTGTTTCTTATTTTAAGATTCTCTTTAATCTTTCTAATAATTTAAGTCGGTGATGGATAAAAAAAAAAACAAAAAACAGCCTACTGGAGTCCGACTTTTGACTCCTTCAAAAATCTTTCACTGCATTGAATCACTCATACAGTAAGTAGCGATTAAAAATTGAAAATAATTTTACAAATTTTAGGCACTTTATAATAATTGTTTTATTATGAACCATAATATTTTAAATCAATTCATACATTTTAATTATTTTATTATGACGTCTTTAGGTTAAATAGTTTGAATTTTAGATGTCGTATTATTTTTATTTTTTTTAAAATAATCGTTTATTTATAAATATTTAAAATATTTCTTTGGTAAGGCAATGATTGCTATTCTTATAAGAAGAACCTTTGTTCAGCCTTTGCTATACGTTAAAATTGTAAACGGTCACCACAGAATAAATCGTGTTTACTAATTCGGATTGAGATAAGCAAATAAAGGTTTTTTGGGGTCTAAAATATTTGGAACATATTTGCGTTGTTAAGTTTTAATTATTTGTATTTTCGTTTATTAAGTTTATGATTTATATTTTTCTATTTACTATAAAATAACTGATATCGTTCACTTTTACGCCGTCCGGTGTTAATCATATTATATATTTTATTAAAACAGAAATAAAAAACAATGAATACAAATAATATATCTGTGTTTTAAAAAATCTTTTTTAAAATAAACTTCCCTCAGATAGAAGTTTATATTTGTAGTATTGTTTTTTGTGTAACATATTTATTTTCTTGAGACAATTAATTTAAAAAAAAAAAAAAAAAAAATGGTTTAAAGTGTTAAATCGTGGATGCGCGCAGTTTTTATGTTAACTTTTTACGTTATTATTATTTAATTACTTATTGTTCTATATATAGCGTGGATTGCCGGCAATTTGCGCGCAGCATGTTATTGTGTGTTTGTAAATATTATACATATATATACAGATATAAATATTATTGTACAGATTATTGTCTTTTTTTCATATAAAATCTATGTATATTTCCCAGAGTACCTCTTGTTTGCTCTATGTGACATGGACATGACCAAATATTAAAATTGGGAAATTTGAAAATAAATAAACAGCCTTTTATATCAAATAACATTAAATATACAAAAAAAAAGTTTAGCTTAAACAAATAAGATTTTATGGAATAAATATTTATATATATATATATATATATCTCAATGATATATATGATATCCAGATAAAAAGGAAAGAGATAGTTTTTAAGATAAGTAGATTTTTTAAACTTTTTTATATTTCCCAAACTAAAAAATAAAAATAAATTAAAAAAGCTTCTTCCCTCCCCATCCCAAAATTAATAAATTTTAATTATAAAGGTATGCGTGCCCATATTTTAAAAGCTTAGGTGCTTCGAGAAAAACAAAAAAAAAAAACCTACAGTTAATTATTTCAAATATTTTGATTTTTAAATATTTCTAGCTCATAAAAATTGAAAATATATATATATATATATAGTAACATCTGAAATAAATGTATTAAAAAAACTAATAAATTATTTCTTGAGATGACAATATAAGAATTTTTGGCAAAAATTATAAATAGATTTAATTGAATGAAAAAATTGAAACGTATTTGTTTTATTTTTTTGAGCGTTTAGTAATAACCATAGCAAATTTATTACCAAATAATAAAGAGATTTTTAAATCTAAAAAAACAATAATAATTATACTTTAAGACAACTTATTACTTATAAAAGAAAATGAAAGGAATGGAACTGAATTTATTGCTTTTATAATTTTGTATGAACAAATATTGCATTGGACATTAGCAAGTCGTCAGATACGAAACGTATATTAAAAAATTAATAATAATAAAGTACTATGTGGACATATTAATATAATACATTTCTCTGCGATTGATTCAATGCTGCCTCTATAAAAAAGTTATAAACGGAAATGTTTGAAAAATAATATTAAAAAAGAACACAAATATTGAACGAAATTTTAATGCTGGTTATTTGATTAAGAATTTAACAAAGTTTATTATTATTATATTTTTGAAAAATATGTTTTTTAAAATTTGTTGATCTTGCTTTATGTTTTATAACATCGTTTATAAAAACATCATTCATATTAGTTTTAGGCAATTATATTTGTAGAACTGTAATTCATATAAATCCTGAATATTACTTTCTTCGAAAACAATAATAATAATAATGATGGGCATTGTTATAGTTCGCGTGTTTATTGAATCCACTTTTTGTAAATATACGAATAGCACCATCCACTAGTTTTGAAACACTATTTGATTTTTAAGCGTCGCTTAATACCAAACAACAAAGCCTAGTAGACATTTGGTGGTTTTCTTCTTGCTTGAAGCAGGTGATATGATAGACAATACTTGTGAGGTGGACGGGCTTCTGAATTCTCGCATGCCGTTTCGCTACATCTCTCTGTCCTTATCTCTGCGCTACATTTAGTTTTTAGTTTTCAATTTTGTGTTAATATATTTTTTCGTTTCGTTCAAATTTGTTCTCTTAAAGACATTAGTGCAATATGGAAGGAAATCTATATAAATTAATCGGTCTTATAGAAATTTATGAACAATATGAAAAAGTGGAATCCAAAATTCCTGAACATGAAATAATTAAAATTCAAATTCCCAGAAGTTCTTCCTTGTTAAACTTTTATGTACACTAACAGATTGAAAGTTTCTTTGCTAATAGGTTCGTTACACTTAGCTCTTCTCTACTAGTGTAACACCATTGAGGTAATTTTTATTATTATTATTATTTTCAAGAAATAATTATGAATCAACAAATAAGTCCCTAAGGTATGATTAAATGAAATTGTCTGTCACGCCCAATCCAACACAGTATCGTATAATCTATTCGAACATGCAATGCATTTCGATATAAGTCAAATTTGAAAATCAAACTGCAAGTTATTGCTTCATACCGTATCAGTGAATGAGAAACAACAGTGATACATGCCCATCAGGTTTGTAGATCACAAAGAAGAATATTAGGGAATGACGGATAAAAACCGTGCGGGAAATATTTTAAAACTGGTCCTTATTGTTTGTGCAATGTTCTTTGCAAAGTAGGTTTAGAATTATGAAGTAGTCAGAAATTATGTAATCATTTTTCTTAAAATGGAAACAAACAAGCAGTATAGTAAATTTGGTGAGAATTGATTTAAAAAAAAAAATTGCGATTTAAGATTTAAACGTTTTTAGTTGAAATGACTGAGAATAATGCATTGTTAAGGAATTCTAGTCTTAAAGTTCACATCCTAAATTGCAATTTATGCCTCCGAAACTTTAAAGATCTACTTTAAACCATTCCATAATAGTTTGCGTTCCCCTTTTCCAAAAAATATAGATTACGATTCTACAAATTTAATTTCTATCAATATTTTTTAAATAATTTCATTAATAAAAAATTTTAAAATAAGTATTCAAATTATTTTTTACCAATGAAAAAAAAGAAAATCTAATCAGAAGCTAAGTTCAATACACATATCTTTCCATTGTGATAAGTTACTGTGTGTATAACAATTAGAAGTACTATATTTTGAGTTTAGCGTTCTTTTAAATAACTAAAAATACTTCATTTAAAATAAGAGTTTGAATTGGTTATTTTAATTCAAAATTTGTATATAATAAACCAGATTACAAGCACCAAAATAAAGTATGTATATCTGTTTTAAAATTATTTTTCAACCCAGAAAATTGTGTAATTTATTGTTAGCAATTAATTTTTGTCACTGATTTTTTAATGTATATAATTTCAGATCGTAATTTGATGACTAAAGTATTTGACACAGGATTTGGTTGAATTTTAATAATTTATTTTGAATTAATGCTCGTATTCTTAAAGTGAATTTTAAAGTTTAAAGGAAATAGAATGATTTTCATTTATTTTAGTATTGATGTTATTCCAATCTGTAAAGTAAATGTACCTATATTTTCTGGTTTCAAGTACTTATCATGGGCAACGCTATTTGAGCGATTTGTTCTACTTCATGTTAAAGATGATCGCTAATATTATTAATGCAAAATAAATGCACAAGAAATTAAAGCAAGGATAAAATGGACTAACTTGTTTATTAAATAAAATAAAAATTTACAGGTATACATCTGGGTAACGACAGGCTAGTTTAAAGTGGTTTGAGTGAGGGGTTCTGGAGTCATAGTTGGTTTGATGCGTCTTTAGAATCTAGCCAACAGTAACCATTGTAGGCTTTCTGAAGAAGAAATGCCACTTCATTTCCTTGAGAATGCTTAGCAAGATTCTTCTAACTGAGCGAGCGCTTTAAGAGGGCCCCTCTGAGATTACGGTGACTGCACTGGACTCATTTGCTTACCTTGAGCCGTTGAGTATTGATGGTTAATCGGATATTCATAACTATGTAGTGGTCGCAAATATTCTAATCTATTACTTAACATTTGAGCTTAATAACAGATTTGAAGGTGGCCACTACTTTTAAAGTTTCTTCAAGTTCTGCGAAAACTAAATTCCTCATAGTACACCGTTCCTACTTTGATTCTTGATAAAAATAAAGGGCTGTCATTGAACTGCTCCTTGAATAGAAGCGGAGGTTTTCTCCCGTGTCTAGCATTTAGAGATGCCCAGAATATTTTATATATTCAGCACTTTCTCCACAATACTGACCCTCATATTTTCTATTCCTATATTTATCTTGTCGCCGAACTTCTCAATACAAGTAGAGAAGTATCGAGGGGTATAAATAAAGTAACCTTGCAGTTTTACTATTATTATTACCATTTTATTTATTTCAGCTCTAAAATGTACAAACTTTACAGAAACATCTTGAAGCATTAATTGTTTAATTAATGATAATAATAAATTAAATTTTTTAAATTATTGGAATGATTTCAACCAGTGGACAAATACTAAGAGAGAAGTCATCTTAATTTTTATGTATTTTACGAGTACACTCACTGAATAAGTACTACCTTCTAAAATAACACGACAAAAATGCTGTTATGATTATTAATTTCAATTTTAAAAAATAATTGAAAAAGAAAAATTAGCTTTTCATTTACATTAGAAGTAATATTAGAAAAATGAGCAAAGTCCACATATCTTCAGGATTATGCCACTTAAAATTGAAAAAAAAATAAATAAATAAAAAACTATCGTATGAATGCAAATTTTCAACTTAATTAAGTTGAATAAAATAAATCATTTCACTGTATGAAGTGAATGTACAAAAATTATGATGTTTCAGATTGTGATATTATAGGTAAAATTTCTTGATTTTTTTTTTTTAATTGAAGTTTTTATTTATAATGTATTATCTATAATGAGTATTTTTGTTTGGACTTTTTCAATTCAAGACTAAATGTTAAAAATAAAAAATAAAAAAATTTAAAGGTGTTTTGTATTGAATGTATTTCTATTGAATGTTATTATTATGCTCAAAATGTGTCTAAGCAAAAGTACTCAACATTTATGTATTTTTTAAATTTTTTTTCTACTTGTATTATTTTATTTATGGGATGATCAAAATAAATGACCGTTCTGCAAGCAATTTACTCTTTATTTAATTAATATTTTAAACATAAAGTTAATAAAAGAAAATCTTTTTTGTAGCCACTCTCATTACAAATCTCCTTCCTGCAATTAAAAGTCGAAGTAATATACTATGTCCAATGAACTACATTGTTCTTAAATAATTTCCTAACCATATCGTTTTTTAATGTGGAAAATTATAATTTAATTCTTAAAGGTTTTTTCGGGAATTATCTTTGTTACTAGATTAACGAAATATGGCAAAAGTAAATAAAAGTAATGAAACAATAAGTAAAAGACATTGTATAAGACGAAGTAGGTAGTCGAAGAGCAATAAGAATTCTAAATTTCAGCCGGATGAGGGAGAAGCGCAAAAGCATAAGGAACTGTTAATTGTCTGATCAGCCGCTATATTTATAATTGGACACTTTCCTTTTCAGTCTGTCAAACCTCGTTAGAGTCATCACTTTCGGGTTATACAAAGATTTAATATTTCCTGAGCGACCTGACGATGGTGGGATGGATTTTATCGTTGGATTTACAAGACTGCAATATTATTAGGAACCGTCTCTTTATACGGGTATAACATCTAGGAAACAATCTTGGAAGTAGTGTGTTCCAGAAATAAAGCTATTCTCTTAATGTATCACTGCACAGCGCCTCCAACAAATGATAGAGATGCTATTGAAAGTAAACCTAAGATTAGGGGCATACAGGTTAGCAGCGCTTATAACTAGATAGAGACTTTTTCCATGTTCATATCTCTTAAAAATCAGGACTCAAGAGAGTTCTTAGTGTGCTACATACAATTCACCAGTTAGGCTTGCGGAAATGAAATCTTGTTTATTGATGTATTTTCTTACTAAACAACACTCGACTCAAGCGTTTCAGTTTCATTATCAGAACAGAAGTTACATCAAGCCGCATCTTGGACTTTTGAGGTT
The DNA here is from genome assembly GCF_049639745.1 of Rhodnius prolixus. NCBI lineage: Eukaryota > Metazoa > Arthropoda > Insecta > Hemiptera > Reduviidae > Rhodnius > Rhodnius prolixus. The sequence continues at coordinate 802,773 of NW_027411583.1, read as the reverse complement.
GTTTGGCCAGTGCTAGTCTAACGGATAGATCGTTAAGCGTTCCTATGATTTCTCCGCAACTAGTTGTAGTTATCGCTAGAACCTACCAAATCGAGAATTTCCAAACCAACATCGTGATAACCCTAGATTCCAGTAGTTCATAAAAAAGATTTCAATAAAAGATTTTTCAATTTCTCTCCTTAAAGAAACCAATTCTTCTATTTTCATTAATTAAAATATATCATACATCAGAAATGATCAGGTAGAAAAGCTAGTTAGTAATAAATTATAAAAAATACTCTTCCTCATTCCAATAAGAGGAAATTAAAAATGACATTCAATTACTGAAAAAAGAGTGTGGCAAAAGGAGAGAACGGTCATTTTGCTTGTTTAGTTTTTTATTTTCTTTCTTTAAGACACCTCATTGTGAGAATTCAGAAAATAATAACTTATTTAACCATTACAGCAGTTATTTTACTAATAAATAAGTTAAAAAAATTAATAAATAAAAATTATATCATTCAACATAAGAGCTTTAATATTTGCTAATAATATAAATAAGAAAAATAAATGTATATACATATAAAGAAAAATTAAAAAAAAATCTTTTCCTTGTAGGATTATTGGCCTTTTATTTAAAAATAAAATAACATCATAAAGAAAGAAAAAAAAACATGGTTTGTATATGTTAAATCATATCTGCTTCGCATAAGAAATAGCTGTAAATATTAAAAAATAAAATTAAATAACATTTGTACGAGTTACTATCTAGTAGTTTATATGTAAATATAACAGTTATTTGAAAAATTATTTACTAAGTGTTAATGTTATGACCTTATATTTAATAATAACATTAAATAGATTGCTAATTGAATAAAACTAATAATAAACATTAACAAGAAAGAAAAATCTAACAATAGGACCAATGCAAATTGCCTAATAGGAGCTCATCAAAAAACAAAACAAAAAATCATTATGAGTCCATTTATTTATACAAATAAATAAATAAAATAATAATAATAATAATAATGATTTTACAATATTTTTATGTAGATAAATTTATTTATTGTTGGAAAATTCTTTGCAGAAGCCTAAATAAAACTTAATACCTAAAATTCAAATTCATTATATCTAGTTTTTGTTTTATTTCTAATTTATTTATTTTTTCAGTGATGCACAACCAATGCAATTTTCAATGTCTTTTTTTATTTTGGGGCATAGAAATGAATGAATATAAGTTGTATCTTGTAAATTTTGTGAAGACATATTTATTTAAAGTATATTTATAACACGTCTAAAAAACTGTGTGGTTTAGCTATTTTGACTTTTTCGTATGCATACATGGTAGAGACATACTTCCTGATATGAAAGGTAGACTACATTCCAATGGAGTTATCCATACTCCAGGGGCATTTAAGGATATACTGCAAAAAGTATGAAGGCGTGAGTTTCTCTAGTCCAAAATACCGAAATCTGAGCCGTTCAAGTTCTTCGCACTGACAATACAGTATCAATTACTTTTCTTTCTGGCAAACCTGTACATGCTATCCATTTTCAATCTTTGCTATGCATGTGTGTTTTTTAATCTACAATGTCCGGCTTTGTTGAAGTAATATAGTTGTAAATCTATATGAGAAGTTAATAATAAACTTTTCCAACCGCCTCTTTCCTAGAGTTTCCACCATCACAAAAAGGGTACAGGTTCTGTGAAAGATCTACATGAGCTTTCTTAGGACAAGTGATCTGCCGTCTCAGAACTTCTACACGCCGAATGTGAAAAATATCTTATTTCGGCTTCCAATCATTTCGGGATCTCCAACTAGTTTGAAGCTAGCCTTGGCCAGACTTCATAGTAGATGCCTGGAAGCGTGCCTGATTTTTCGAGATCATTACAACTCTGGAATCAACTATCTCTAATGTTATGATCAAGCCGCGTAAATTCATCAATTGTTCCGCTAGGAAGAGTATGGTTAGTCTATCTAGGTTAAATATTGGTAAGAGATACAAACCCTCACTCATCCTTCTTTTCTCACAAAAGGGATGAAACAAAAAAAAATCTTGTGGAAAGTTATTTACGACTTTTTCATGAAGTAGTTCCTGAATTTCTATCGTAATTGAACCCTCCGTTTAAATTTGCAATGTATTAATAATTGATAATGCCCGCATCTGTCAGAATATTGAATAAAGTAAAAAGAAAAAATTATATAACTATAGATTTACGTATAAAGAAAAATCATTGGAACTGTTTTCAATAAAATGGCGAACTGAGCAATCAAAATTTTCCTCTGTCTGATTTCTAGTTGTGCAATGATTCCGCAATCGTTTTGAAAGTAAATTTGACCGCATGGTCTCGGTGTTACGATTGTTTAACCTTGAATTATGACATACACCCCAGAAAAATTTTAAAAAAATGTTTATCTGAGAGGTCAAGAAAATTAATTCCGAGTTGGAGCACTTAATTCCAAATAATTCTTTGGTCTTAATTTTGAACACGTTTAAGGTAATCCACTAAATTCAATTCTTAGTTTCATATTTTGAGACTTTTATTGATCAGTTTTTTCCCCCACTACATATTAGCTGAAAATTTTTATCAGAGTAATTATTTAAGTCAAATCATTTATTGACTTTATTAGGCATACAAAATTTCATAACTTAATTGATTCAGACAAAATCACATCTGCTAATCTGCATTAAACTTGTTTAAACATTTTATGGAAATTCTGATGTACTTTTATTTTTTGATGCTAAGCTTTAAATTAAAAATTTTTTGAATGCAATCAACGGCGTTATTAACGTCTAAAGCACGAAATTATACATGAATTAGAGTTCGTTTTGTTTTTAAACATGCTCAATATGAGGCTATGAAAATTTAAAAACGTTCTTCACGTTGTGCATCACTGCAATCGGACAAAAGAAATGATATTACAGGTTTTCTGTCTAATCATTTATTTTATTTTTGTCTATACTTACTTCAATTCTTCATTTGATTAATTTAAATTCTCTGTCGATAGTATCAATTGCCCTCAGTTTAATCAAATGTTCAATATGCTTATATATATTTCAGAAGAAAAGATATCAATCAATTGTACAAAAAACATTTCGGGTAAATCACCAGCGCTCAAATTACTAGTTTCAAACTATTCTGAATATCGGTAACATACAATGTGAATCAAATTACATATTCGTAAAATGTGTCCTGACTCTGACAGTCCGCTCTTGAAGATCTATTTTTTTGTGGAACTTAGAGGGAATAAAGTAAAAAAAGAAGTTAAGACGGTCTTTAATAAAGTTGTTAATATTTAATTAAATATTACTCTTTCAAGATTTTACAGCTCTGAAATAAAGTGCATTTAAAGTCTGGCTTTCCATCTACTTTGTTTTTCATTATTTTAGCCACAAAATGAACTTTATATTTGTCATTAACACAACTTGACTCTTAATATAATACATATTAAACTTAAATATATATATTGTATATATATTTTTGGTAATGAGGACTGAACAGATATTAGATTTAATTATAAGGGTTGAAGGGCTAAATATAATAAAATAAAAATTTACTGGCGAAGAGTTTAATGTCTAGAATTAACACTAACTTCTTAGGAACGAGCGTAAATTACAATAACTAAATATTAACTATTTCTAATTGAATAGGTTAAACTGAGTGAAGAGTAGAGTAACGTCTTGAAGATAGAGGGAGAATTAATCCTCAGCATATGAAAGCAAGAACTGAGTGCGCTGGCTCTATGCTGTAGATATCTAAATACGTTTGAGTGTTTCAATGCGACTGAGTGTTGAATGCGATTTGACGTCGAGCGGTTGTCGGGCGACATTATATAATATATACTCTGTTTGGGCTGCTTCTATTGTTCTGGCTTTGAACTAGTAACTTCAAGTCACAAAAAATTAAGTATGAAACTTTATAATCATATCTGTAACAATTCAAACTCAATAAGTATTTATTTTATCAATTTCTTGGTTTTTGTATATAATGATTTAATATTTCAACTGGCTTCAATTTTTGTATTAAAACTCGTTAAATTTCATGTAATCTATTTAAAGTCTTCTTTTTAAGATTTTATTTATTTACGCAATAGCTAAATTATCAGAATAACATATTCATAAATCTTTATTGAACAATAGTTTTCTCAGTACAAATGAAACAGTATATTTCTACGTTTTCTGTTTAAATTTGCGCGCCCCCTTATAAAATATAACTTTAAACTTTACAATTAAAACATTACAGCTATAATAAACATACAGAACCCTTAAAAATGTACTAGGTTTCATTAATTTTATTTAATTATCTTTAAAAATATTTTAAGATTTATTAACATTTTGAATAACAAACACTATGTAACCTCCATCACTCAGTCCAGTTCAGACCCCCAGTACATACTAAACTGCAATCGCAGAACTTACCATTCGTGCATTGCATAATCCATGTAGGTAATACAAATTAGAACAATTCTTATATAATTAAGCACCAAAGTGTTAGTAAATGATTACCTTTTAGATTACATTTCAACAAATTTAAAGTGATAATTTCATCATGTACTAAGAAAAATGAACTTAGAATTGTTAAACACGGTTAGTATATTAGCTTATAATTTGATTATGAAGCAGTTCTTGATTGTGAACGTTGGTGCACGTTCGAATTCGCATAAAGAAGAAATCAATTATTTTTAAAACCTAAAAAAATTCAATATCCAATTAAGATTTTGTATATAATTAATGACCAAGTTAATTTTATTATTCTAAACTCAATCCCAACCTTCAAGGGATTGCCTTTTTGACTAACTTACAAAATTATATTGTACTACTGAAGGAAACTTTTTACTTTTTCGTACAATTTCCACTCGCTATGCACTTATGGGAATAATGTAGGCACTGAATGAAAAACATTCATTTTATTATTAAAATATGAATTAGTCACCAAAAATTCATTTTATTAGTTTCCGCCACAGTTACTTCAATTATTTTCATTTTTGTTCCTGCAAACATTTTGAGTTGACAAGTTTAAAAATTTGAAAGTATTCATACACGATAAATAAGTTATTTCTTTCTTAAAATTAATTTAGACAGTTTTCCATAGATCCAAACAGTTAAAACTCCTTTACAAGTTTAAAATCTGGTGGGACATTACATTCGTCAGTCTTCTTTTGCTGCATTATAATTACATAAAATATTCAACCATCTTAAAACTTAGAACTTTTACTAAACTTAAGTTGGCGTTTAAAATAATTATAAATATAGGCATTAGAATATTACAAGGTTGGTTTATTAATATAAATTATATATTTAGTCAATCATAAACATAAACAGGTGATTTTAGGTTGCCTGATTTTCTTAAGGCTTCCAAATTTATTTCTGGAAGGTTTGGTTGTATACAGAATCTAAAAACCTAGTTCTGTAAGGTATATCGTGAAAACCGAAGTAAACCTTGTCCTATGTTATTATGTTTTAGACAACCACTTTTCAATAATTGTTTTATAGGTTTCAGCATTATATGAATGATAAAACAGGTCACAAATTCGATTTAAAAGTTATTATGTGATCTAAAATGAAATTGATTGAAGGAATTTACTTCGTAAATGATTTACGATATGTTTCTGGAAGAATTGACAATCTCTATTTAAACAAGAACTACCTTGAAAATGATATATTCTTCGTTTCATTGGTATATATCCTTTAAATTCATACAAAAAGTTTGATTATGATGAACAGAATCTATTAATACATCAAAAGAAATTAAATGAAGGTATGTACCGGACATTGATTTTTTGAAGGTGAACTGGTTGATTGAAGATTTCTATAATTTTTTTTTTTTAATTCTAACTTAATTGTGTAAATTTGCTATCTAACGTACGTTTTAACGATGCACCATTAAATCCTACTAAAATTGCAACCCAAATCACTTTTGGTTTGATGGATACGAAGGTTGTTTGGTTTGTTTTATGATTCTCGAAAACGACTTCACCAATTTGATTGAATCTTTGTACAATTACTGAACATACAATAGGCAAAAAAAGTATTTGCACACCCTGTTATTTTAAGGTTTCATATAAAAAAAATTCACTTTTTTACCCAAATTACGTTTATTTAACTTCTTAAATCAAACACTATAAGATGATAAATATAAATATGCAAAAGAGTCAAATAAATTAAGTATAAACCACATAATGTTATTTTATACTGCAAAAAAAGTATTTGCACAGCTGTAATTTGGGATCTCTTGACATGTAAATAAAACAAATGCCCTAACAAAAGAGGATTAACGTCACCTTTGGTACTGTATAGACAGTATAGACTCTCTTTACTAGATTCATTAGTTTTTATTGTGTTTTCAACTAGTGCATTGAGATGGCTCCAAAATCTAGAAAAATTCCTGTGAGTGTGAGACAGGAAGTGCTTATATTACATCGTGCTGGAAACAGTAATAGAGAAATCGGAAATAAAGTAAATTTATCGTTTTCAACAGTGAGGTATATCATTGAAAGAGGAACAACAGAAAATAAGCAGCGAACAGGTCGACCAAGAGCCTTAAATGAACGGGAGAGGAGGAAGGTCGTCAAAGACGCGCTGAGGAAACCAACTCACAGCGCTCAAAAACTTGCGCATGACCTGGCGTCTTGTACAGGAAAGACGGTTACACCTCAAACAATAAGAAACTTCGTTCACAATAAAGGTATACGAGGCAGGCGACCCTTAAAAAAGCCATATATTAGTGAGGTTAATAGGAAAAAACATCTTGAGTTCGCCAAAGAATTTGTTAAAAAACCTATAGAATCTTAAAACCAATAGAATTTTTTTCTGATGGAAGCAAGATTGAGGTTTTTAAACCACAAAATATAATAACAATCTGGAGAAGAAATAATACTGGTTTGAATACAAAAAATATATTAAAAACTGTTAAGCATGGAGGAGGAAATATCTTGGTTTGGGGCAGTATGGCTTACTCTGGGGTGGGTAATTTAGAAGTTATTGAGGGCATAATGACAGCTCGGTCTTAGGTGGAGGTGTTGCGAGGCAACTTGAAGGCAAGTGCTGTAAAATTAGGTTTGGAGAACGATTTTCATTTCCAGCAGGATAACCATCCAGAACATACGGCCAACATTACAAAAGAATGGCTCCTTTATAATGCCCCAAGAAGATTACTGAACCCACCTCAATCACCAGACCTGAACCCAATTGAAAATCTGTGGCATATTCTGGACAGGAAAGTCCGCCAGACCTCTATTACAAGTAAGGAGCACTTAAGACAGGTGTTAGTTGATTCCTGGAACAATTTATCAGATGAGGTGACAAGAAATTTAGTTGAATCAATGCCAAGGCGTTACAAGCCGTAATTGAAGCTAAAGGGATGCACACTAAATATTAAGGACAAAGTTATGGTTGGTTATGGGTCAACCAAATTAGTTTTTGCAATGTTTAACTAGGTGTGCAAATACTTTTTTTGCAGTATAAAATAACATTATGTTCTTTATACTTAATTTATTTGACTCTTTTGCATATTTATATTTATCATCTTATAGTGCTTGATTTAAGAAGTTAAATAAACGTAATTTGGGTAAAAAAGCGAATTTTTTTTTATATGAAAACTTAAAATAACAGGGTGTGCAAATACTTTTTTTGCCTATTGTATATTCTATTATTTTTATTAAAAACCATTTTCTGAGATATGATTTTAAAGAGGTTTTTGGAGTGGATGTTCAACTTCAGGACCTTCACTCTTATCTGACTCATAGAACTGCTAGTTAAAGATTTTCTAAATATTTTTTTTGAAACGTCTTGTCTTAATTGCGTAAATTTGCTATCTAACGTACGTTTTAACAATGCGCCATTAAGTACCTACTAAAATTTCAACCCTGATCTCTTTTGGTTGATGGATGCCAAAGTTATTTGGTTTGTCTAATGGTTTCAAAGAAAACGACTACAGCAATTTACTTTAAACTTTGTGCATTACTGAAGATATCATATTCAATTTTTTTATAGAAAACTATTATCTGGGATTCGGTTTCAAAGAGGTTTTTTGAGAGGAAGTCCAACTCAGCACCTTCACCCTTAGCTACTTATCCTATTCTCTTTAACTTATATTGCGGTTCAACCACGGAGTAAATATTAAAGATAGTTTATTACTCAACCCAAATTTCAATTTCAAATGAAATCTATCAAGTCAATTTTCAAGAATCTTCAAAATGAAGTCGAACGTAATAGCTTTTTATTTTCGTCTTTAAAATTTAAATTACTTTTAAAAACTCAATTCCAAAAATTAATTAGACGAAAACCAGTCTAATTAAAGTATAAAATAACAAAAAAATTGATAATTAGTTGGAACTATTTTATGGTTCCATCCGCATTTGACGTCACAAAGTAGTTCCCAATAAATTAATTAAATAAATTAAAAAATATTCTAAGTTTAAACGTTTTTTTTGCCATAATTTCATGAAATTCAATATAAGTTGATAGCAAAATTTTTAATATAGCAGCACATATGTAGCACCTCATATACGTAACGGTCATTTTTTCAAGTTTTACTCGTGAACTCAGCCAGGTAACATCGTAGCTGCAAAGTAAGTTCATTTTCTTAATTAAAACTGAAAATATTCCATCAAATTTTTATTACTATTGATATAATAATACTAAAGCAATAAGGTTACATAAAAATTTGTTATTTTACAATTTTTTTTTATTAAAATAAAAAAAAAAAGCTGACTGCTTAACAACCAACTTGGTCCAACAGGCATGCATTTTAATTTTTTGGAATTCATTAGTTTTTTGCAATCTTTTAACTTCTTTTAAATTGTTTTCATTAATATTTTTAGGATAATTTGGTTTTTATAATAAAAATTAGATAGATTTATGTTTTTTTTAACCTACATATAAAATAATATTTTGCTCACTTATTTAATACAATGTATAATAAAAAATCTAATGTAACTTAAATTGAACCAAATTTAACTAAAGTTGACCCAAATTTATAACTGAAATCGACGCAAATTTCAGCCATCAATTAATTTTTAGTCACGGTTTTTTTAAACTTTCAATCTTTTAAACTGCTACTTTATTGATATTTTAGTACAATTTGTATTTTTATAAATTATAAACAAAAAATTGATACAGATTAAGAAATTTTGAAAATAATAGCATTTTCAATAATTTTATTCTTTAGAATTCATTAAAGTGGCCTTAAATTGAACACGGGAGATTTATTTAAGTTAAAGGTGGCCCTAAAATTTAATTTAATTGAAAACATTTTGGAAGTAGATTATCTGAATACTCTGAGTAAATTTATAGATAATTTTTTTTTTTAATAATTTAAATGATTAAAATGAGCTTTAGCATATTAGGTATTTACTAAATTTGAGGTAGGTATTAATATGATTTTAGAATGAGTTCGTGATAAATTAGACTACTTTTCGTTTGCTAATTAGAAAATACTTTAACTTTATGTATAGTTGTTAAGTATCCTCAATCCTTCAAACTAATTTTTACTAATATTTGAGTTTTCTGATTGTTACAGGTACCAAGTTCGGAAGTGCTAAAATCCCTAGGAGTGATTGTTCACTATTTTTTCAACCCTTTAGACCAACCAAAGTTCAGAGCTTCCTTTTTAGTTTAGCTTTTGTTGTTAATAACAAAAACAACACTCTTACTCTGACACCATATCAGATAACAACATTCACACTATGTTACAACATGTCTCATAACTACATTCTAGGATAAAATCACTTTACACCTAAACATTTGATTTTTTAGCATTTGAATAATCAAAAAGTGTTGTATAATGATTGTAGAATAATACCATTTTTTATTACTAAACTGTGGTACAGTTGGTTTGAAACAGATATATTTTTGTTGGTATCAAGAGGAAGAATTCGTCAGATACAATGACGTATTTGATGAGGTAATATAGTGCCCAAGCAAGACATTATTCCGATAATAAAGCAACAACAGCACCAAAGAAAATGACAATTTAGATCTAATTACAAATGTTAAAAATTGCTTTAAATATTCACAAAAAAAGGAAAAATAGAAAATTATTAACGTAATTTTACATAATGATATCGCTTTTTAAATTGCGCATCAACTACTTTAGCAAATTTAGTGCTCAAATCGATATAAGTAGAGTTTAGGTGTTAGTTATTCAATTTTCAGCTTGAAATTAGAATCGAGCTGCTGGCTTTGGTATTACTGAAACATTTTATCACAAAGTTGCGATAAAATAATACTTTAAAAGTTTTTCTCTTTATTCTGTTATGGAGAAGGTATGGTTTAATTATTTACCCAACTCAGTTTCAAAAGTTTGGGTTCAACAGAAGGTAAGCTGACTTGAATTCTACGGGTGGATTTAGGCTTTTTGTAATATTTAATGAGGCTTACAACTTAGTTACGGCTCTTTAAAGGCGTCATCCTCAAGGAGACAGATGCATCTGAGGTGTCATAACTAAGTTGTCGGACTAAACATATGTTATACTAATTATGTTAATCTGAGATATCTGAGCGAATTATGAAAATATTAAACGATCAATAAAAAAAACATTTGGAAACTCTTCCAAAAGCAATTTGGTGGATATTGGAATTCATTTTGAAGGCCCCACTTCTTCCGAAGCCACTCAAGAGGAAGTCAACAGATAGTAGACTACTCAACTAGACCTAACGATTCAACGATTTCCTGTTCTCCAAAGACGGAAACCAAAAACGAATTGTAAACCATCAGAGCTAGTTCTTATTTTGCTTCTACATACCGACACTAGGCTTTACAGTCATCAATCACCCCTTCATCAAGACTCTTGGCTGAAATTTTCCTGGTTTAGTGCGGGCTACCAACTCTACCTCTACAACTCTTTTCCACGAAAGAAATATTTTTTTACCTCCAGTTGCGACTATACTTCGCACCCACTCAATCCATTCATAACTACCTACACCAACCACTTCACTGTCAAGCATTTCTGCGTTGGATCTGAGGGCTCTTATTTATTTCTAAAGAAAGAACAGTTCTACAATTAGCCTCTACTCATAAACAGCATCCGCAACATGATATAAACCAATCTGAAGTCTACTTCTACCATCAGATCAGAGATAATTTTGACATCGCTATCTCAGCTACCAATTTCCTCCTCTACCACTCCAAGGAACCATGGAATCAAAGGAATCATGGTACCTACTTTCTCCTTGTCTGGAGACTCTCATCACTGGTCAGGGATAATTTAAATTTGATGTTTTACATCAATCTCCATTACTAGTAAAATTTCGATTTTTCTTCAATAATTTGGGATCGTTTAACATGTTCTATGTTTCCGGACCTCACCTTCAAAACAATGCTTTTATTGTGTTATGTGATTTGTTTCAAAATTAATGCTTTACTTAAGGATCTGAAATTCAGTGTTTTTTTTTTTTAAATCAAAATTATCTAGGGCAACACTCGATTACCCTGAACATTAGTCGGCTTGAACTGCAGATAAGGTGCTCTTCCCCCATTAACCCCAATCATAGTGCAGTTTGTTATAAGTGGTAAATTGTGAAAATGTAAATGATTATTCCAATACTCACGCTCATGCGGGGGACAGTTTTTAGCTTAAAAGGAATGCAATGTAGATACTAGAATTTGAGCATTTTCAAATTTTCCTTTGAGCAGAACATAAAATGAACTTCAACAAGAAATATAATGGTTGTATAGGAATCAAAATGGTTAAGCTTATATAAAACTAAATCTCCAAACCTTGTACTCATAGACTTATTATGTACACAATATGTAAAAAACCAATAACGTTCAACTTGTTAGTTAACGCTAACTTGTCAGTTGGGATCATTGTTAGTATCTGGATCAGGTAGCTTGTTTTGAATGGCTTGTTCTAAGTGAATCTGTTAAAATTTCTAAGTCCTGAGTAGGCCTTACCATACATAAAATGTAGGATGTGATCTTTTTCAGCATTAAGCCAAACTTATGATTGCTTTCAGAGTAAAAGACAACTTTAAAACTTCTATTTTAAATACAAAACTCTACAGCATATTTTATTTCTATTTGTTATCTTAAATTGGAGAAAGAAGTCTTTAATTTCATTTTTCATTTACCAATCTAATAAAGGTTCATTGACTTATGGGAACTAATAGAACGGTATTTTAGCCGTTTCTTATCCCACATTCTTGAGCAGGAACCAAGGTATGTAAAAGATTAGCTTAATTTCAAACCCAGTTCTATGATATTGACCCAGCTAGAGGTCCGACTTCTTTTAAGCAGCTCAATTGAGCAAGTTTGATTCCATCTCGCATCATTTGACTTTAGAGCTTTGTATCCATTGCTTTCTAAACGTAACAAATACAATACGAGTAAATTACAATCTATTTCTATAATATCGAAGTAAATTATTGCCTGTAATTTAATCTGATAAATATAAGAAAATAATTTTAAGATGATAAGAAGTGTAGTTCCTTATAGAAGTAATATACAATATTCCAGAATTGTTAGATAAAACAAAATATGATAACACCCCTTGTAGCACACCAGTTGAAACGAATATCTAGATCGTTTTTGGTGATCACTGCGGCAGAAAGGTGCTCAGATAATTTCAGAAATTTTATGTTTTACACTCTCCATCAAACAAACATAGTCAGGCTGAGGATACCAAATCTCTTCCATAAATTCGAAAACATGATTTCATTTTTTACTTTTCGGTGAAAATTGAATTGAATAAGCAAAATTGTGGCGACCACATAGATATTACTTTTAATATGTATTATGTGTTGCTAACATATTGCCTAAAAAGGTTGTAAATACATTTTTCTTAAACTACTCCAAAACAACAATCGTCTTCATTTCATAGTCCATGCTAAGAAATTCCAATATCATTTTTTAAAGCTGCTAACAAAACAACAGACCTGTATTGAGGTAACTGCAGAAGTTGGACTGCAGCCAGCCTGAGTCACTCCATTACAGAGTCTTCAAGTTTGTTAGAAGTAAAATAAATGGAAGTTGGATTATTAGCTAAAAGGCAGAAATAGAAATTGTTTGTTGTTAGGACTTTAGAAAAAGATATGTACTACCTTTGATTCGATTCGATGTCTAAGAAATAATATTTGTAATCGTATTTGTTGATTTAGTGGAAGATTGTGAATCCGAAGTCCAGAACAAATTGATCCAGTTTGGTGGTGAGGGTAAAATATAATTGAAAATATCAATGCTTTTGTTTTTTGCTGTCAGTGTTCTCCGAAAACTATGTGATCGTCGGAAAACTTGATTTTGACTTAAAGCTTCTTTTATCTATCCGGGAATTTAACAGAATCAATTGAACTTCCCCAAAATAGATGAGTATTTATTCGTTTGATTTTGTTACTATGGTAGTGGGGTACTAATTAAGCTTTATTGAGAAATATGATGAGAGATGAATCATCTTGCTCCAATGCTGTCTAACAATGAGAAATTGGACCTATGCAGACTCTATTTAAGAAATGAAGTAAACTGAGTTTCTTAATTGAGAAATCTTTTGTTTAACTTAGGTTTCTCTCAAAGGTGGGCTAATAATGAAGAATTAACGGTAATGATGAGTTTACAAAGGAAGTCTTTTAAACTTATCATGATCTGATTTACTGCTTTATAAGTTTTTATAAGACTCTGAGAACCCTGTTTCAGATTGAAAATAAAAGATAATGAAAATAAGAAGTCTCTCTAAAACCGGGTCTTCAGGGAAAACGGCGGTTTCCTGACGAATAGTTTATATCGGTTTCGATATCGCCGCGTCGCTTCAAATAATTTCGAACACGATTACCGTCGGTTTTTATTGTATATCAAACTCAAACGCGACGATCGTATATTGCGAGAAAAAGTAAAGGCTGCCTGCAACAAAACCGTTTTTCGCCGTTCTGCGATCTTCCGTTCTGTATTCCTCATAAGTTCGTGATATAGACCCGGCGTGAGAAGGCATATAGGGAAAAATGCTGTCAAGTTTTTATTTTAGAGAATTGGTACTGCTTCAGTCGGATTGTGATTATCGATTTTAGTTTTAATCAGTAAAAAAAAGATCACTCCTAATATTTTTATGTTAGATGGATCCCGTTTATTCAGTCTGTAGAGATTTCTACAGATTCAATTTGAAAGCCTTCATGAGCATACTCGCAAGACTAGCTGCTCCAGAAATTTGCAATACTTAATTTTTGTTTTTTCCTGAAGTGTACATAATCTAATAATATGTTCTTTGGTTTGGAATTTGAGTTTATATAGTCTTTTTACCCTTATAGTTTCTGTATTGCGTGTATTTATTGTGAAAGTTCTATGCAAAGAAAGCTTTGTTTTTACCTGAGCTTTGAACAATAATAGAACATGTTAATCAGCTCCGGATTATTGAATAAAAATACTTAACAGAGATTTATGCATAATAATGGGAGAGATATGCATACTTCATTAATGGATAGCTAAATTCAGATGAAGTTTAAAACAGAATAAAGATTAACTAGAATACTTGGATAGGCATAGCGAAAGTGTGAGGAACTAGATTAGAGGTATAGATGATGGATAGATGATCTGGATTATAGGGATTGATGTCCTGGGTTTGGGGAATAAATGATGAATAGATGTACTGGATTAGAAGGATAAATGATGGGCAGATGAAGTGGATTGATAAGGGATTGGCGATGGATAGATGACTTGGATTAGTTGAATACATTAGATGACTAGTTTCTTTATAGTGTAGATTAACAGTTCGCTCTTATATCTAGTTTAATGAATGTCATGTGTATATTGTATGTTTACAATCAGCCTATTTCCATTCCTTTATGAATTGAAATCAATTTGTCTGATCTTGAGCTAAACTCTAGAAGAATTTGAATTCTAAATAGCTCATCCATACTTTCTGCACTAGAATACTGAGCAACTTCTTTTTATTGTTCTATTTTACTTCATTTTGTGATAGCCTTGGTGATTTATTATCAAATTGCTTTTAGTAGCTCTTCTTATTTCAAACTAAGACTGAATAGGTGTAAATTAAACCAATTTATGTTCGAACTGATCCCTAAATTTTTCTACTACTTATGTGGAGTCGACCTGTCACTGGCCTGAAGTCTTGTGACCTGGAATATTACCAGGGCTGCCAATGAGTGCTACTTAAAACTTTTTAGAGGTTCACAGGCTCTTTCACTTAAATAAACTATAATTGTAAGAATTGTAAATAAAAAATAATTATTCTTCATTTATCTGAGTAGCGACCCCACGACTTCCTTAGCTCAGAAGAACGTGCACACTGCTGCATAACAGTAGAGCTTCACACATACAGACATAACACAAACCACTTCCTCACAGCATTGGGGAGCATTTCATTAACCTTTTGTGTTTCCAGGTCGTGAGCGTTAAAGTTCCGGGAGTGATTGTTCGGAAATGTTTTAAATATTTTTTCCCCAATTGGTAAGTTTTCTAAATTCCATCATTCCCTAAATGTTTTGCGACGTAGTTAACGCTTACCTCCACTCATATGTGGAGCAGAAGCAGAAGCACCTATCCACCCTGATATTGCAAGATATTGGTTGTTGTTTCCCCTTTGTATAAAATTCCCAAACGCGACTTATCTCTTATTCCGCCATTCATGCCAAAAATACCCCTCAATAATTTTGCGTTTAACCTCGGTTAATCGTATTCCTTAATCGCTAGTTTTCACCCTGACCTTTCGCAAGTAATGCATGTCACAATGTTGACATCTGCTACCCTGCAATATACAGGGTCAAAACTGGCTGGAATACGGTTAGGCAAGAATGGTATATTTTTTGTGGGGGGCAGAAACCTGAGCTCTACCTCCTCGTGGTGCCTCCCGGTAAACTGCGCTTATGAGCAGGCTAACAGAGCCAGTACCCAATACAACCATTGCAGCCATTGGATCTAGAAACAGTCCAATGGTTTGTGATGCACTGATTGGTTGATACCTATAACTTTTTACGATCCCCTCAATCTGCAATGGTTTAGCTACGTTTAGACATATTACCAAAATAATCCCCTAAAATGTTTATGAAGTCCATTAAACCATTTTTGTCTGTCTTTAATAGTTTAAATTCTTTTCTTTTTGTTTTTTATCGTCCTGACAAAGATAGAATACTGTTCTCGAAAAGTAATTGTTAATGATTTAATTGAGACATAGTTTTTAACCTGAGAATTTTGGAGATCCCCATTTGTGAACACCACATTTAAAGCTATATTAGTTTAAAGTTAATAAATATAAGTAACTTATTATCCTAAATTAATAATAAGTGAGAGAAAAAAACTAACTTTTTCTCTGTCAGATATCAGCCACTTCCACTTAATTCCTGTAATGTTAGTAAAGATTTCCTATTTTTTCCATTCATTCTTCACTTCTGTATTCAAAACGAGGCGACCAACAGTGTACAATCTAGCCTCGTCTTGAAAATTGAATGTACGGTGATGAAAATAAGGAAATTCCTGTAATATAAATGGAGATCTAGTATTTTTCCATTCATTCTTACCTAATTTTTCCAAATCCAGTTGACCAAGAACGTACAATCCAGTCTCGTCTTTAAAATAGATTGTAAGATAATGAAATTAAGGAAATTTCTTTAGAGTAAGTGAAGATTTTCTATTTTTTCCATTCATACTTCACTTCTATTTCCTAAACGAGGCTACCAACCGTGTACAATCTAGCCTCGTCTTTAAAATAGATTGTAAGAGGATGAAAATAAGGAAATTCCTTTAATGTAAGTGAAGATTTTCTATTTTTTCCATTCATTCTTCAATTCTGTTCTCAAACCGAGGCGACCAACATTGTACAATCTAGCCTCGTCTTGAAAAAAGAATCTAGGGTGATGAAAATAAGGAAATTCCTTAAAAGTAAGTGGAGATCTAGTAATTTTCCATTTATCCTAATTTTCTTTTTCCAAAACCAGGCGCCCAAGAACGTACAATGTAGCCTCCTCATAACAAAGAGTTTAAGATGAAGAAAATAAGAAAATTCCTTTCCTGTAAGTAAAGATTTTCTATTTTTTCCATTCAATTTTCACAAATATTTCTAAAACTAGGCGACCAACAGTGTACAATTTTGTCTCGTCTTGAAAATAGAATGTAAGGTGATGATAATAAGGAAATTCCTGTAATGTAAGTGAAGATTTTCTATTTTTTTTTAATCATTCTTCTCTTCTGTTTTCAAAACGAGGCTACGAACAGTGTACAATCTAGCCTCATGTTGAAAATAGAATGTAAGGTGATGAAAATAAGGAAATTCCTGTAATGTAAGTGAAGATTTCCTATTTTTTCTACTCATTCTTCACTTCTGTTTCAAAAACGAGGCGACCAACCGTGTACAATCTAGACACGTCTTTAAAATAGATTCTAAGAGGATGAAAATAAGGAAGTTCCTTTAATATAAGTGAAGATTTTCTATTTTTGCCATTCATTCTTCACTTCTGTTTCAAAAACGAGGCGACCAACCGTGTACAATCAAGCCTCGTCTGGAAAATAGATTGTATGGTGATGAAAATAAGGAAATTCCTTTAATGTAAGTTAAGACTTTCTATTATTGCCATTCATTATTCACATCTGTTTCCTATACGAGGCGACCAACAGTGTGCAATCTAGCCTCGTCTTTAAAATAGTTTGTAATATGATGAAAATAAGGAAATTCCTTTAATGTAAATGGAGATCTAGTATTTTTCCATTTATTCTTCTTTTTCCAAAACAAGGTGACCAAGAACGTACAATCTAGCCTCGTTTTTAAAATAGAATGTAAGATGATGAATATAAGGAAATTCCTGAAATGTAAGTGAAGATTTTCTATTTTTTCCATTCATTCTTCAATTCTGTTCTCAAACCTAGGCGACCAAGATTGTATAATCTAGGCTCGTCTTGAAAATAGAATCTAGGGTGATGAAAATAAGGAAATTCCTTTAATGTAAGTGAAGATTTTCTATTTTTTCCATTCATTCTTCACTTTTGTTTCAAAAACGAGGCGACCAAGAACGTACAATCTAGCCTCGTTTATAAAATAGAATGTAAGATGATGAAAATAAGGAAATTCCTGTAATGTAAGTGAAAATTTTCTATTTTTTCTATTCATTCTTCACTTCTCTTTTCAAAACGAGGCGACGAACAGTGTACAATCTAGCCTCGGCTTCAAAATAGAATGTAAGGTGATGAAAATAAGGAACTTCCTGTAATATAAATGGAGATCTAGTATTTTTCCATTTATTCTTACTTTCTTTTTCCAGAACAAGGTGTCCAAGAACGTACAATCTAGCGTCGTTTTTAAAATAGAATGTAAGATGATGAAAATAAGGAAATTCCTTTAATCTAAGTGGAGAATTAGTATTTTTCAATTTATTCTTCACTTCTGTTTTCAAAACGAGGCGACCAACAGTGTACAATGTAGCCTCGGCTTGAAATTAGAATGTGAGATTATGAAAATAAAGAAATTCCTTAAATGTAAGTGGTGATCTAGTATTTTTCTATTTATTCTTATTTTCTTTTTCCAAAACCAGGCGACCAGGACGTACAATGTAGCCTCCTCCTGAACAAATGGTTTAAGATGTAGAAAATAAGAAATTCCTGTAATGTAAGTGAACATTTTCTATTTTTTTTCCATTAATTTTTCACATCTGTTTCCAATACGAGGCGACCAACAGTGTATAATCTTGCCGCGTCTTTAAAATAGAATTTAAGCTGATAAAAATAAGGAATTTCCCTAAATGTAAGTGAAGATTTACTATTTTTCCATTCTTTCATAACTTCTTTTTCATAAATATGTGACCAAGAGTTAGGTATCTGTTATTTCACCCTTAAAATAGAATATATGATGAAGAAAATAATGAATTTGCTTTAATCTAAGTGGAGATCTAGTATTTTTCAATTTATTCTTCACTTCTGTTTTCAAAACGTGGCGACCAACAGTGTACAATCTAGCCATGTCTTCAAAATAAAATCTGTGATGAAGAAATAAGGAATTTCCCGAAATGTAAGTGAAGATTTACTATTTTTTCATTCTTTCATAACTTCTTTTTCATAAATATGTGACCAAGAGTTAGGTATCTGTTAATTCACCCTTAAAATAGAATATATGATGAAGAAAATAATGAATTTGCTTTAATCTAAGTGGAGATTTAGTATTTTTCTATTTATTTTCACATCCGTTTCCAAAACGAGGCGAACAACAGTGTACAATCTAGCTTCGTCTTGAAAATAGAATGTAAGGTGATGAAGATAAGGAAATTCCTGTAATGTAAGTGAAGATTTTCTATTTTTCCATTTATTTTTCACATCGGTTTCCAAAACGGGGCGATCAACAGTGTACAATCTAGCGTCGTCTTTAACATAGAATCTGAGATAAAGAAAATAAGTTATTTCCAGAAATGTAATTGAAGATTCACTATTTTTCCATTCATCTGAAAATCTACTTCCAAACCTAGGCGACCAAGAACGTTCTATGTAGCCTCGTACTTAAAATTGAATTTAAGATAAGGAAATAAGGAATTTCTTGAAATATAAGTGAAGATTTAGTATTTCTCCATTCTTTCTAAACTTCATTTTCGAAAACAAGACGACCAAGAACGTACTTTGTAGCCTCTTCCTTAATATAGAATGTAAGATGAAGAAAATGAGGAATTTCCTGTAATATTAGTGGAGATTTTCTATTTTTTCGATAATTTCTTAATTGGTTTTCACAATGTGGCGAACAACGGTGTTGTTACTTGCCTCGTTATTATAATAGAATTTAAGTTGAAGAAAATAATGATTTTCCTGTAACGTAAGTGAAGATTTTTTATTATTTCTATTCTTAAAGAACTTCTGCATCCAAAACGAACCGTCCAAGGGTGTATTATCTTGCCGTTGCTTTAAAATGGAACATATGATAAAGAAAATAAGGAAATTCCACTGTTGTTAGTGAAGATTTTCTATTTTTTCTATTCTTAAGGAACTTCCGTTTCCAAACCGAGCCGACCAAGAGGGTGGTTTCTACCCTCGTCCTTAAAATTGAATGCCAATGAAGAAAAGAAGGAATTTTCTGAAATGTAAGTGAAGATTTTTTAATTTTTCCATTCTTTCTGAAGTTTTGTTTGCTAAATATGTGACCAAGAGTTAAGTCTCTAATTTCGCCCTCAAAATAGAATGTGATATTCAGAAAGAAAGGAATTATTGTAAAATTAGCATCATTAGTTTTTTTTTTTTTTTTTTTTTTTTCAGTAGTTTTTACTTTTAATGTTGGGATAATTTGGTTTGCTTTTTTTTCGGAACCTTAAATTCAATTCTTGTAGACGAATGGTGTTTTTTCTATATTGGCCTTGAAATTAGAAAGTTTTATCTTTGTATATTTTTGATGGTTTTTTTGCTTTTTTGATAAAAGTTTTATGGTTTTACCATTTTATAGTTTTTGTTATAAATTTAAATTAAAAAAAAGTGAAGTTGGAGTCAATAAATTGTTGGGCAAAAAGTGTAACAGTATAGGAGGTTTATCAGTGTTTGAAATATTTTTTTGTTAAGTCTTGAATAATTTTGCTGTGTCACTGGAAATGATGCTTGATGATGATCTAAAGATATGTTTGAATGAGATAGCTGATTGGAGAAAAGTAAGTTTATCTCAATTTCAGTGTATGAAAAAAGTCAATGTTCATGTCAAAATTATATTTTTTTTTTCAGTCTTATACTCGAAAATGGAATGAAATTAAAGAATTAACAGCGGTTATAGGAATGCTAAAAAATGAACTTAGGATTTCTCAAGAGAACGAGAAAAGAATTCAATCTCTCTTAAATAGCAAACAAGAACATATAATTCATTTAGAAAAAATATTGTCTAGATTTTCCGAGGAACGAGGTAGGACGTTAAATTTAATTTTAAATTTATTTTAAAGTAATGATAAAAAAAAAGCAATGCTGTGTGTTTCCATTACATTGCATGACTAACTGTGAATTGAATTGTGACTGTGATTAACGTACTAACTTCATTCGTTTAAGGAAGCGCCGGAATTGGAAAACGGAGATAGGCTCTATTTCTGATAGAATCTCTCTGCTCGTTTATTACCCTAAGAATATTTTGTTTACTAATTACTTCTTGTTTTATTCTCTCTGAGAGCATAATACATTACGCCTGTTCGGGTTTCCCAGTTGTTCAAATATTTATTATCCTCTCTTTGTTGCACTTCTAATATCTGTTTAGTTTTAATGCCTTCAACTATTTCCTACTGATGATAATGTTGAGTTCTTATGCTATCCTAATATTTGGTTCTCACCAATAGCCAGCGTTAAAAAAATAGCTCACAGTGCAAAGTTCAATGGTCCTAATTGAGCTTAAAGCCGCTTGCAGGCTTTCCTTCGCACTCTCGCAATAGTAAAATGGTGGCTCTTTCTCATTAAAAACTTGCGAAGACCACAACAAACCAGATCTAGCAGAATTCTTGGTTAAAGCCCAGTATGGGCTTTTGATGCATTTGTGCTGTTGTCAAAGTTTTTATTCGAATTCAATGTTAGACTCCTATTAGAAATCTATTTTCTGTTATTATTATTTAAGTGTTTAGTAATTATATTTTTTCAGAGAAGAATATGAAACTAAATCAAGAAAATGTGACGTTAAAAGAAGAAGTTGAAAGAAACGTAAAAGTAATGACCTTTATCTTAAATAATAAAAATAAAAAATCTCGTTTAATTTTAAGTAATAATGAAAAGTTATAACTCTCTCCATGTTTAAATTCGGTCCTAATTACTGTAATTTGGTGTCACCAAAAAGTAGCTGAAACTAGTTATTAGAATTATGTTTTTGTGATGCCTAAGTTTGGGCCGATCTGGGGAAAGAACTTGGGCGGCTATTGAGCATCCCGCTCAGCTCAGCCTTGAGCAATCTCTGACCGACTTAACGGCTATTTGGGAAATAATTTCTTATTTCTAACGGCCCTAGAAACTTTTGAACTGGAGAGATAGTTACTAATGGCCAGCATGCCTCAAGCAAATTCTACAAGTCTTTGCTGTACAATGGATATGTCTTATACAAGAACTCGCCGGCAAGTGGCCTGTACTGAGCCGAAAGTCCATGCCTTTGGTAGCGGAAAGTGGTGGGGACCTTTTATTGCACATTATTCTAGTACTGGATGGGTAGGGATAGGGAGTGACTCTTAGATCTGTCTGATTACACATGCAAAGAGACTATACCAGAACTTTGCCAGCCACCTTAAGACCAAGACTTTAATATAAAAAATAAAGACTGGTGGGGAAAATGATAGATCTTATAAAAAAGCAGCTGATCTTCTACTAGACCTTGATGGAGTCATCCCAAAAACTGCATTTAGCTTAGCTACCTGAGAACAGATCCGAATGTGATGGTCAGAAATAATTTCTAATTATTTAGAAATTTAATCTTATTTTTTTCAGAAATATAATGAAGAACAAGAGAAGTGGGATCGTATAAAACGGGATTTAATGGAAAATTATGAAAATGAATTAAAATCTACTAAGGAAGCAGCTAAAGAAGAAGGTTTGAAAAATTGTTTAATCGTAGAATTGTACATTCATTTTTCCCCCTCTACTCAGTTGCAAAAAAAAAAAACTCGCTTTTTAGTCGTTGATTTTGTCCGCCTTAGTCACATGTTAGTATCCCTGACTAGTTTCAGATTCTCAAATTCTTTACATCAAAATGATTAATCTATTCTAATAATGGATAAAAGTCCGAACCCGGTCTGGGGTACATTTAACATACGTCCAGTAAACGACGGACAAAATCAAATATATTATCAAGCGGATCAAATCTTATTTTGTTTAGTAATCTTAAGAAAGTTTTTTATTTCCATTTCTACTGTAAATAACAAAGAATCATTTGAAAAATAGAACGAAGTAAAGAAAATTCTAATTTATTTCCAAGTTAGAATTTTAAAATGATCAGAAGAAGGATCGATATCATTTAAGAACACAAAGAAAAAATTCAGAAATGGAAAGGATAAATAAAGAACATCTTATAAAAACTAAAATGACATAAAAAATAAAATAATATTTTAAAAATTGAGAAAACCATTTTTGAAACGTTTGTATTTTGTGTATGCTTGATATTATTTTGAATTCCCAGTATTTCTTATACATTTCTTTTTATTTTTTAGTATTCTACCTCAGAACAGACATTGCTAAATTGAACGAAACAAATGCAAATACTATAGAATGCTTAAAAAATGAACTTCAAAAGAAGGAAGAAGATTGTAAACATACTATTTCACAAACAATATCAACTGTAAGTCACTAAATGGTTAATTTTTTTTACTTTTAACTGTAAGTCTGAGTCCTGCTAAGAATTTTCTTAAAAGTAAAAACATTGTAAATAATTTTTTACACATGTTTCACCATGAATAAAACTTTTATCTCTAGTTCCAGGGAGCGCTGCATTCGTTTTCCAGATTTTTTTTTTTTTAAACTCCAAATCCACTTTTATATATGATATTTTGGCACCAGGTAGTTCAAACTATACAACTCATCTCTTGCGTTGAATATCGCTCTAATTTCATCCGCACTAAACTTATTATTTACATAAGACTGACTGTATCTGATGGTCTAGCGGTTTATGTATGGTATGGAACACCATATTTAGAGGCTAATTTTGCAAACGCACTATACTCAACCTTTTTTTCATATTCTAAGACCTGAAGCATCTGCCGTTTTAGTGCATCCTAGTCTAGAGAATTAAGTATAACACCATTTTTCTCCGTAAGTTGAGTCCAAGTCCTAAACCAACCTACTGAAGCCTTACTCATCGATCGTAAAACTTTATTTGTTATTGTTCCTGTAAAGAGTTTTAAATATATACTGAAAGTATAATCCTATGCGTGCAATCGTAGAGTATATAAGTAAATTGGCCGTGTACCTGTTCCCAAATGAAGCATATAATTGAGAGTATGTTTTGGAAAACCGATTAATCTTTTAATGGCATAACAAAATAGGATTTCAACTTCTTTGAATTCTTGATTGCCACATATTTGCGCACCATAACTCAGTATGGATTTCGGGACAGCTTCAAAAATCACACCAAACTTTCCTTCACAAATTATACCTTACTCCATGTCCCAGAAGAATCTTTTATTGAGATCCACAAAATGAGAGTGCTTAATGTAGACCTTAGATTAATTATGTAATTCCAATATCCTTCCTATTGTTTTCCATAAACATCTTTTGGAAAAGAATTTAACTTCCACATAAAAAGATTTCATCTATTTATTTATAGTTCGTATTATTATTAAAGTTTTTTAATATCTTTACCATTTTGTTCGTTTTTGTTTTTGACATTAATTATGTAACTGTGTAGTATGAAGAAAAACTGAGTAAAATGAATGGAGATTTGGCCAGTGCTCAAACAGAAATAAAGTTACTAAGAGAAAGATGCGCAGCAAATATGAATCTTTTTAATAATGTGAGTTTTTTAAAATAATTTGTTTTGATATTGTTTTTTGTATGAAGCGCTCAAAATCTTTTAAAAACCATTTTTGTATAGATGGAAATCGGAAAATTTGTCGTGGAACCACATGAAGGCCGTAATATTTGTAGTAAACCAAGATTTGAGCCATTACCTATAGTAACCAGACATTCTCATATTGTAAGAGATCGTTCTTATTCACCGATCAAAACACATTCAAGTGTACAGCAAGAACAGCAAGTGAATAATAAAACAAAACTTACCACTGTCAAAAAAAGAAAACTATATAATCATAATGATGTGTTATTATAGTCTTTATTTCTTTATAATTTTATATTTTATTATAAAGATACATTTTCTATATAAACATAACTAAATTGTTAATACTGATCTTACATTTATCACTTTGAAAACTTTACTTACTCACTGGATTTTATGAAGTAACAATTGGTATTATGAAGATCTTTTAGCAGGAAGTATTATGTTATATTTACTCTAATTGAAAGTAATAAAATGAACTCATTATTATGAGAATAAACTTGTCTAAATGTGGGCAAATGTGCTCATCATTGGAAAGTATTTTGTGTTTTCTTACAATTAGGTACAGACTCCTTCTATTTTTGTCTTTTTATCGAAAGCTATTATTTCTTCATTGCACTCTAATTCTTGTATCGATGAAATTAATCAAGGCTTTACGGATTGAACCATCAGATTTTTATTTTAGAGATTGTTCGATTGGTAAAAATAATAAACTCTGTTTTAAGCCAACTCATCGTACCTTTCACTTCCAGCGAATTCTATTGTGAGTTGGAATTGATTTTTAAAATACAAATCACTTCCTCTAAAACCATTCGCAGCGTTTCCACTTCTGTTTTTACGTTCTAGGTTTTACATTTATTTTTTTCGATCAAATGTCTATGCTCCAGCCGCATTCTGAAATCATTTAAACATACTAATTGCTAAATAGTCACGTTGGTTTGATATAAATAGCTTAAAGCGGAATGAAACAGATCGCACATTTGGAAGAACATTTTTTATTTTAGGGTGCTACTTACTCTTCACCTGATTAATAGACTTTTTTGGCAAGCTCTTGTTATATTAAGGGACTACGATTCTTTATTCATAACATATTTTGACCGTTTTTACTACAATTTTAATGAAATGTAATTTAATTTCAGAAAATAAACACCGTAAGTTAAGTAATGCCTGTTCTTTCTAGCGGTCCCCACCCCAACCAGCTACCATCACGTCTCATTGTTTGATGATTGAAAGTCCTAGAAAAGGTTTAAAGGAAAAAATAAACCTTTTTTTCTGGCAACATTCGTATATAGTTAGTTTTTAGGAAGTATTGATCCATTCTGTGCAATCTAATCATAGTTCTAATAGCTACGAGTTTTGGGAACAAGGAACAGAAAGGTCTTCAGAATGTTTTGAAGGAGTGGCTTTAGTTTATTCTGTCGATTAGTTGGAAAATATAATTATTGGATTTAGATTGTTCAAATTCAAGCAAAAGTTAGCGATGTCGAGGAAGAATTGGAATGAGCGTTCATTGTATGTATTACCTTTACTAGCCTTTAAATTAAATTATTTCCTAACGGTAGAGATATGAAAGTAATTTACTTTCATTATATTTTAATTAATTTTACAGTAAAAAGCAATTTTTGCTAACTTCTTTTGAGGAAACCGTCGATATGAGGTTAATTTAATATCGATACGAATATGTAGAAGGTTATAGTGGTTAAAGGCGGTAACAGTATTTCGTTTAGATTAAGTAATTTTAGCTACTTGTTGCTGTGTTATAGTGAATTCTATTGAAAATCAAATTCAATATGGAACAAAGTGCATTTAGAATACTGGTGAATGGAGCACTTTTGCCTCAGTTTCAGGGTAAAACTGTTACTATTTATGGTGAAGTAAAAAGTGTAAGTAACGACTTTTTATTTAAGTGGAAACTGTCAAATCTTTTCAGAAATTTAATTTAATTACTATAAATGAATCTACCGACAGTGCTATGACTTAACTGTATCAATTAAGTTTGTATTGCTTCTTAGTCTAACAATTTATAAATTAGATTTAGTAATTGAGCAAAATCGGGTGATTTCCATCGCAGAAGTAGGTTGTAATAACTAAAACAGTTTTGGCTTTTTTCACGAAATGAGTTATCGTTGAATATTATAATTTCTTTTATTCTTGGTTGAAATTATCGCGCTTAAAAGTAGGTATTAACTCCATTCCCTTGCTGAAAGCCCAGCATAGAACACTGCTGACGCACTATATGCCCATAATGGGAGACAGCTCTTCCGATAATTCAGGTATATAGAAGATTTACTGGTGATGTTTTCTGTACTTATGGTAGACTTCGAAAGTGTCAAGACTTACATTGACTAAAATCGAGTTTAAATTTTTAATTTATTTATTGAATTTAATTGAAAGTATTTCTTAGCTAAAGTGGCATGATTCTCTGACATCACAAGGCTATCCTTGTCCAATTAGAGTAGCAACCTAGGAATCATGCTTTATCTTTATTTAAAGAGGTAAATTCGATTTTCGGTAGCTTGTTTTATGGTCCACATTAAAATTATTTCTTTTTGTAGAAGCCTTGCATTAATCTTTGTAGACACTCTCGTAGGTACAACCTGCTAATGTTCTCTTACTTTATTTTTATTTATTTTTTAAAATGAGTTTATATTTTCCAGACAAACCCAAAAGGTGATTCATTCGAAATAAAATCAACAGATAATCAGGTGATTACAATTTCAATGAGGAGCCCACTCACAGTTCCAGTTGCCGGCCTTGTTGAAGTGCATGGTATTGTAAAAGATAGAAGTACCTTAATATGTGATTATTATATGGAATTTCCAAAAGAGATAGCAGAAACTTATGGTAAATTTTGATGTATTTATTTATTCAAGTTATTAGTTTATAAAAAAAGTCTTAAACGTTTGCATTTTTATGTTATATATTTTCAGAAGCAGATTTAACAAATGAAGTTGTAAAAGTAATACATTCCGTTCCAAATGTATGGGCAAATTCTTTATAATTGTACTTTTTAGAAATTTTATTTTTACAAAGAATTTTGTCATTCATTCATTTATCTTATATTAAGTGCTAATTGTGTCCTAAATTTTTACTTGACATTTAATTATAGTGCTTGCTTTAGATTAGTTCAACCGATTGATTATCTTCATTCCTTAACATCTTCTTTAGTTATATATCACTATAATTTTTGTACGTAAAATACATTATTGAAGCGAATGTGATATATCAAATTTTACCTTACCTTCATTATTAATGATTTAATTACTAACTTTTTAATAGTTTCAATAGGTCAGTACTTTAACGTGGAGAAAGTGCAGCAGAAGTTATAAGGCCCTATTTAATAAGAAAGTGGCAGCAGAGTTATAAGGCCCTGTGTAGATAGCTGTTAACATTGTGACTCGTTACAGCAATCATAACAGGTCACAGCTGACAAATATGTGTGTATTTAGGAATTCCTTAAAGAGGAAAATTAATGTTTTTTTCTTAAACAGGTCAGAACCTGAAGAAATATCTAGTATTTTCCTGATAAGCCTTGCTTTTATCCTAACTCACTAGAAAAGTGTAAAATTATGATTTTTTTTATTCCACTTTTCCATTTATTTTACATTGATCTGTAAAACACTTTGAAATAATGAATATTCTAGGATCGCTGTAACAGTAATGAGCAGTAGTGCCAGTGTGGAAATTTAATGTCGTAATCCTATTTAAAATTTTACTATTTAATCATCTTGATCTTACATTAATTCAACTTCATCCAAGGACTTTTGTTGGTATCTTTATCTTATTCTCAGATACCTTAGAATCCACAATGCAGTAATGCCCTGCAATAAATACGTCTGTATTATGCAGTAAACCTTTGTTCCTAAAAAGTGGACTGTCTACTATTAAATTAAGAGATCGTTTCTCTTCATATTTGCAGTTATTCGTTTCATAATCTGTTAGATTTCTTCATGTTTTTCGTGTAAATAAAAATAGCCTTTATTAATTCCATAAATAAATAAATTTTTCGTGAAATTTCATTGTTAATAAATAATGAATAATAATATTAAAATAGAGAAAAAAAAGATTTACAATTCACATTGTTAAATTAATAATAAATGCTAATAAAACAAATTTATAAATGATAAATGCTTGATTTTGGAATTAGGCCCATTTCTGGACAAAGGCCTCTCTTAATGTCACGCATTATTCTCTATGCTTTGATTTTCTACTAAAGTTAATGCCCGCTATTCCATTCAGTTCATCGCACCTCCTACGAAACTGTCTCCTTCTTCTTTTTTTCCTGACGAAAGGGCACCATTCCACGCAGGTTCGTGTCCACCTTTCATCTTCAAATCCCTCAGATGACCAGCCACTAATTCCATTTCATTTTTTAGCTTACATCACCACATCTTGAGACAAATCTTCCTTCTAATCACCTTAGCTCGGACTCCTAACTCTCTTTTTCATTATAAGGATGCTCCTCTCCATAGCACGTTGTGTACAACGTAAACACCATGTCTGAGCGCCATATAGGAGACGATCTTCTGCAAGCAAATAAAACTCTAGATCCCCATCAATAATTCCGCGGTTGTCACGATAGTGTCGCCATCTACATTCATGAAAATAGGAGTAGTTAGTAACAGCTGTGAGAACTAGTCAGTTCATGGTTGGCGCCTATCAAAACAACTCGTGGTTCAAGTTATTATAATTAATACAGTTAATAAAAGTTAATTAAACTAAAATAAAAAGTCTTAAAAGTTATTTAATAAAACTCAACAGCGGTCTAATCAATAACAGTCCAATGGTTTATGATGCACTGTGCGGAGTTGATACCTACAACTAGGTAGGATACCCTCAATCTGCAGGGGGTTTAGCTGCGTTTAGGCAGTTTGTCAAAATCATCCCTGAAAATTTGTATAACATCTGTAAAAACATTTTTTGTCTCTCCTTGATAGCAATTAGGATAAAGATATATGTATTCTTTTATTCTATATTAATATCTTTTATTTTCTCTTACATAATAAGAAAGGTGTTTAGATCATGCAAAAATTAAAGATTAGCATAGCTGAGGAACAACATTAGATTTGTTGACAACCTTGTACTCCACATCTTCAACTTCTTATAAAAATACAAGTTTTTAGTGATTTACTTATGGAAATTTTAGTTACGTTACCTGTAAATAGTGAAATATCAATACATCTTATGGAGATTTATTAAGAATTTTCCTCGTTTGTTGGACCAATATTGTTGTCCCATAATGATTAAAGTACTTTCATAAGACTGGTTGGTTCTATTAAACATAGCTTGTGAAGAGAGTGGAATTTATAAGTATATTATTTTGATATTTGCTCTAATTAAATCAAAGAATAAATCAGAAATTGAAGTCCTTATATTTAAATTAAAGAAATTGGGCAACCTTATTAGAAATTCTATACTACATTCTGTTAAAATTAGGAATAGCCAATTCTATCTAGCGGCAGTAGCTTGAACTAGAAAGATTACATAGGAACTAGTTCCAGTGATTACAGCTAGGTAGCATAAACATGTACTTTGACACTATTAAAATAAACATTCAATAACCTCCTAACCAAACAACTGTCCGGTAAGGCATTGGGGTAGAAAGGTTATACGGTTTTGTCCAAATATTCTCTTTATTATGTAGCAACAGTAATAATTTGCTTTATTTATTAAATGTACTTCACCTACGTTGATAAACATTTTGTGATAGTATTAACTTGATGCTGCTGTAACTAAGTGAGTGAGAACTTTACATAGCTTAGAAAACTGGATTGCATTATCTATTATGTGAAAACTTCCTAGGAAATTGAAGAACTTGTTTTTGCATCATTACTACGCTAAGGACTTCTTGCAGGTAAGCAACATTTTTTGTGTATACTTTGATTTTTAATTACGAGTTGATATGATCAGAAATGTTTATGAAATTGACATGTTTCCAAGACAGTTGATACTAGATGCATTCTAAGTGTACGCATGTAATTTTAAAAAGTTGATTTTAGTCTTCATTCTTTTGTTTCTTAAAAATGTTTCCACGGTCATGAGTAGGTAGATTTAGTTCGTAATATGTTAATAATTTTTGGTCGTATTTATTACTGTAAAAGTAAATTGCTAATTAAGATTACGTATTTGGGAATTATGAACTTCCACTTAAATATTCACATTTCTCTCATTTAAAGGGGAGAATAATCTCCATGAAATTTAAATTAATAATTTAAAGCTTAATAAAGTCCTAGAATTATGGACCTTGGATTTTGCAAGGTTCGCACCAGTAGTTTTAATTCTAATTTATTGAAAATTGATTTTTATCTAAATATTTGTAATTACAATGAAAACAATTGTGTAAATAATAGTTTATACAATTTTCATTTTTGTTCTCAGAGTTCTTTCGACATTCTAATGGTAATTCTGAACTAGTTCAATCCAAAAAAATGACTGGGTTAATGACATTGTTGACATTTTTTGCTGTGTACCTAACACATTTTAACTCCTACAGCAACAGTAAGTACTTGTTTTCAGCTTACAGCATGTTGTTTCTCAGTTAAGATATTATGTCGTATTATCTAAAGATGAAAAAGTATACAGTCATAGATAAGATACCTAGTAAGTGCAATGATTTGCCAAAATTCAAACTATCCAGAAGGTACATGAACTTAGATTTACGTTTTTTTAAAAAAAATTGCTTGTGCTTACACTTTTAATGATTCTCTATCATTTTAAAACTTTTTAGTGATTAAATTGGTTTGAAGTGAATTATTAAGTCATAAGCTTTAGTGCTGTACAGATTGCAGATTCAAATTATTTAATTACATAATTTGATTGGTCTTTTTACTTCTTCAAAACTGAACTTTTTGCAACAATTAAGTTAAGTATCTCAAATAGGCAGCTGGGGCGTGTTGTCTTCCGCTATTATAATAATAAATCTTTATTTATAATTACATAAATTTGACAAAAATTTAAGTGTGTATAATTTGATAAATAAGTTGGTATAATGAATGTACACAAAGTCACTATGTTGGTTTTGCAACTGTTAGAGACTAGGTAAATGAACTCATGCTTATATTCAAAATAAATAAAAATAAAACCAACAGATAAAATAAGTAAATTGCACCAATAAAAAATGAAAACAAAAATAAACCAACTTATGGGGATAAAAACTAAATTTATACACACTTTAATAAAAAAAAAGAAGAGATAAAATCAAAATTTCTTCTACTTAGTTTTATTCAATAGGTGTAAACTGGTGTCTCAAAATTAAATATGGCATCTATATAATACTCATATTTCTGCGTAAATATGCAGATTTACAATAATGAACAAGTGCCATCAGCAAACGACCATCTCTACGGTGGAGAGATAAGTTCTTTTAAAGCATTTATATCTTAGATCACCATACGCTGACCATTCAATAAAAAAGTGATGCAAATCTTCCACAACCTCCATATTACACATAAGACACACATCTAGTTAATCTTTAAATGGACAGTTGCTTAATTTTAATGCACCATTTTTTACTTTAATAATCCATCTTAGATGGTCTAAGGACATATTACTGGTCAGGTAATGAACATCATCCAAATTGAATTCAAGCACTCTATAATGACTGTAATATTCACTATTAATTACATCGTCAACGAACTTGTTTTTGAACCATGTCTCTAAACATATTCGAATATTCTGGAATGTACCATCCCACTCAACAACATTACTAAGTGACAGAACAGTTTCCATATTTAGATTGTTCATTACTTTTTCAATATGGTTAAATCCGCTATTATAACCTATTTCATTATTTTTAAGGATCCTTCTATACTTCCAGCAAGTACGACCTTATTTACGAGATAATTCGCATCCATTCTGTTTTGATAATAAACTAAACTACGTTCTCTAACTTTCGAACTGTTCATCAAGTATTCTTATCTATTATTTACAACGTTCAGAGTGTAGTATTACTCTCATTCATATAAATTTTCATCTTTGTAGCTGAAAAAAAGTTTTAATTTTTTTGAAAGAAGGTTTTAATTTGATTAAATTCTGTTATATTTTCCAATCACAGAACTATTTCTATTCTGTATAAAAAAATTAGAACATTAGTATGCATGTTTGTTGTTGTTCAATCAGAGTAATCTTTTTGATAAATAATAAGTAGGTTTTTTGAAAATATATTTCATTTTCTTTGAAAGAAAGGGTTAGGTTGTTTAAAAAATGATTTAAACTTTCATATCAATGCTTTAGTTTTATTGCAGTCACATTTATTTAATTTTGTGAATACATAATCAATTATTATAAATGTTTTTTTATTCCTAGGTTCTTAATTCAAGCTAAACTCAGTAAAAACTGATTACTTTAAGTACATAAATATTGTTGATAGTGCATAATGTTGATTTTCTGATTAAATACCTCTGATGCTGGAGTACTGCCTGCAAAACTGTCCACCAATAGAAGCCCTAGTGAATTAGACGTAAATCATCTATCCAAGGAAATTTTTGTGAAGAATCAATTAATAAAACAAGTATTATGTTAACTACATATATGTAATATGCACTTTAATTTCACAATGTAATGTTAGAATTTTTACTTCAAAGAACAATTGCATGTTTTAATTAAAATGTTTAATTTGTTTGCTGTATAAAAAAAATTATAAATTTAGAAAAAGAATCATTATTTATTCTCCTTTTCATCTCAGAAAAAAAAGGAAAAGTTCAAAAAACTTCGATAGCGAACAGACAACAGGATGAAAGAAATAATTTCCATAAATCAAAATAAACGGTTAAAGATGTTTTATTAACATGTTTGTACAGATTTATTGTTAAAAAGGTTTTAATTAAAAAACAAAACAAAAACAAAAAGGAAAACCTGAAAAAAGATAAGAAACATCTGCGAGATTGGAAGGAATAAAAAAGAAAACCTTAAAAAGGTTAAAAAACCATTGGAAAAAGTGGAAATAGTCTCTTAATTTCACTGTAATGCTGCTGTTTCTGAATTTGATAGTTAATATTGAAGGCAATCCTAGATTGTATATGTTGGGTCGAACTTGGTTCTTTTCAAAAATCAAGAAGTAAAAACCATTTGAAAAGTTAGTGCCACCAGGTAGCTGTGAAACAAGATTTCTCTTCAGTACGACTTGAGTGTTTTAGGGGAGAAGATTGCACTGTCGCTCGTCACTTGAAACATCTACGCAAGTCTCACTTCATCTAATATGAAAGAGGTATGATAACAAATGTCTGTCTAGTCAAAAGTCACTGTCATAAAGAAACATGAAAGTTCTTCTATTAGAATTATAAAAAACATATACGAAACATCAAATACTAAATACTATGACGTATGTCTGTCTACTCAAAAGTAAGAGACTTTAGGATTATTCTAAAACCAATCCAAACATCAAATATAGGTATCATGACATATATGCCTGTCGAATTATAAAGCCCCAACATCCTACCCTGCGAAAATCATCTACCTATATATTCTGGCAGTACTACTGCACACTCGACAAGCAGGATGCAATTTATGCATTTTTCTCAGCATAAAACAATTTATTTTAGCTTACTTCCGGTATCATTAATTAACTCATACTTTATACCATTTAACTGTAATATTTTCCTAATTAAAGAAAGCTCGAGCTACATAATAATTAATAAAAACAATAGAATTAAAAACGAATGAACTGCAGTTTGTACTGTCCTCCTAGGTAGCATAAGAATCACTATTTTAACGATTAAAGATTCTCTTTCAAGACTGGAGGCCTTTTTTAACTATTTTTTTTTGTTTCCATTTTTCGTGTTTTTTTTTATTATTTTTAATTTCTTATTATTTAAGAGATTAAAGGGAAAAATAAATACAATACTATTAATTAACTACTTTTTTTTATTATTTAAAAATAATCTATAAACTTTTTTACAATAAGTTTAATAAATTCTTTACAGAGTTTGGGAAAACTTCAATCGACTGGTACTCTCCAAGTTTATTTACATGAAGAAAAGTGATAAGAAAATGTAATTACACTAGAAAATTAATAATGAAAGATTTATTAAATCTAATGTTTAGAATCTATGCTAAGAATTTCTAAAGTAAGTACATAAACATCACAAATATTAACTAAGATTTTCATTATTAATATTTCTACATGAATGTCACAATAAAATTGTTTTAAAATAAATCCAGTGCCGTCTCTCTGATGCCTCCATTCGTAATTTTATTATAAAGTCATTACTTCCTGTAGAGGTTTTCTCTATTGTAGACTGTAGAGGTGAATAATCGTAGGTTTGGTAGCTTGTTCAAGGTCTTACACTTGTAACGTTAAAACTGACTCACTCGTATCTGAAAATGATAGAAATAATTCATTTTAACTTGCTTTATAAATATTAATAAACATCTTGATTATATTATTACTTATCCAATCAACAGATGGTTGTTTTTAGCCAAATTAAAAAACATAAAACTTTACTTAATGCTTTAAAAAATATGCTTTCATTTCTCAAGTATCTATTGAAAATTAGGAACCATCCGAATTCATTTTTCAAATCTAACAATTTCATTTAGGGCCTATGACTCTATACTGTAGTAGTAAATGCATGTATTTTATCTAATAAAACATTCATTTTTATTGGAAACGTTTAGAGAGTTGATTTTTTAGGTATAACTCATACATAGAATTAAATAAATCTATATTTCTTCAAAATTCGTGGTTAGTTTTTAAATTTTGCTACCTTCTAGAACTTACTATAAGAAGAATTTTGGTAAACCATACAATTTGTTAATATTTTTGAATTTTTATTTAGAAATGCCTGTAATTCAATGTTTCAAGAATATTAGCTTTTTTGCTATTATTACAAATATAATTCACAAATTTATCTTTGCTTTTAAGCTTAGTTTGATCTTATTTGTTGGTAAACTTTATTTGTTGGCTAATCTGGGTAAGAAGATTGTACAGAAATTGAACGGTAATAATAAACTATCATCTTTATTACAACAACGTTTTACAAGTATGATAAAATTTAACAAATTTACAAAGATTTCTATAGAAATTACATAGAATAACTTTTTTTGATAATAAACTGCTGTACGTTCACATAGATGATGGCAAATCACATAAATGATGGCATTTTGAACGGAATGCGATCCCAGATTCAAATAATTTTTACGAATTTTAATCTTCAGGATTCTAAGTGGTATATTATTGTTAAAATACATTAATTTGATCTGAAATTGCTATTTTGATAAATATTGATCAACCAGACAAGTAAATATTGCATGTACATATATGTGGTTGAGTATTGATTAGTTTTGGAGCTGTCTTGGTGAACTGAGCATCACATAAACAGAAACTAAATTTTATTTTTTAGACCAACAGAAAGAAATTGATTGAGAACACTTACGGGAAAAAGGAAGATTGGGTAAAGGCTGATTTAAGTTCTTTAAAAAGCGGCTCACAGGTAAAAGTTTCCGCCTATACTTAACTATTATTCTTAAATATGATGTAAAATTCAATTATAATGCGTAAATGAACAGTTAATGCAAGCTCAAATTTCAATATGAATGAATATTGACTTATCTAGGGTTTCCACTCTAAGGGTTACATATGAAACAATTTCAACACAAGATTAAGCTCTTACCACTAATGAAGAATTACAGGCAATGAAGTTTTTGCAAAAATATTAACTTAAAAAAGAAAATTATCGCTTAGGTTCGTGGAAATTTGCCACGTACAAGAATAGGTAATAGGTTAAGTACTTTTTACGGATTTTCTTAAAAACAGTTTCAAAGATTTTGTTTAAACTTTGTGTACTTTTTATTTAAGCCGTATTACATAAATTTTACTGAAAACCGTTCTCTGAAAACTTATTTTGAGACCACTTTCTCAGTACAACTTCAGCCCTAGGTCACACTCGTAAACTAGCATTTAAATAAAATTTTTAGTTTTGCCCTTAACTTATTATTAAACTATACCTATTATTTAATAAAAGTTCTAAATTTGAAGAAAATCTATCGAGCAGTTTTCAAAAATTAGCCAAAGAAGGTCAGAAGTATAGGTGCTCATTTTTGCTTTAAAAAACTATTTCTAATGGAAAATAAAGTTTTA
The DNA here is from genome assembly GCF_049639745.1 of Rhodnius prolixus. NCBI lineage: Eukaryota > Metazoa > Arthropoda > Insecta > Hemiptera > Reduviidae > Rhodnius > Rhodnius prolixus. Next base: position 766,320 of record NW_027411583.1, on the reverse strand, counting down.
ACTACTTAATTCAACTTGATAATTTAATATTCTTTCATTTTTTAAAAGAAAAAAATTAGTATTATTAATTTTTAAATGGAACTACTTTTTGAATTCTTCCGCAAAACCATGTGCTTTTGAGTGACGTCATAAAGTAGTCCCAAATTATTTATTTAAAAAAAACCTTTAAAACTATTAATAGTGTGGGAAAATCATTTTTTTTATCTAAATTAACTTGTTATTAATCCATTTTAAACAGATTTATGCTTAAATTTGATTTTATAAAAAATCAAAGTTCAAATATGGCGACTAACGGATTTTTGCAGTCAGTTGCCATTGGGCTCCCGACCAGTCAACATCTATGCCGTTCACGTAAGTAAGATTTTATTATTTATTTAATTAAATTCAATCAAATTTTTATTAAAATTAATAAAGTGCTACAACTATCTTAAATTTACAGAGTATTAGATATTTTTTTACTAAAAAATTAAAAGAATTGAATTAGCACGTGGTCGACCAATGAATCTTACATGCCTGGACAAGCAATAATTCTTATTTCTTTAATTATTTTCCTATTTCACTTAATTAATTTTTACATTTTAACATGAAATTAATTTTTATTATTATTTTAAATATTATTTTTACTAAGAAATTGAAAAAATTGAATTAGCATGCATGTGGTCGACCAACGAATCTTGCATGCCTGGACAAGCAATGATTCTTATTGCTTTAATTATTTTTCTATTTCACTTTATTAATTTTTACATTTTGACTTGTAATTAATATTTATTCTAATTTTAAATTTTGTTATTTATTTTTTTGTTGTAACTTAACTCTTGAAATAGCTTTAGACCTTGGGTCGTTTCTTAAAAACTTCACTAAAACATACAATGCACCGAATTGTGAAGCAAGTCACCCTGAACGTGCGACTGTCTTTACCCACCTTGAACTGAATACGCAGTGGTTAACTAAATTTTGGAAAAAAACAAGTAAATAATAATATTTATTGTTTTATTCAATAAGAACTGCAAATTAAATTTTTTTAATAGAAATTCAAATAGTTTAAAATAAAATTGAAATAAATTAAGGATTCAAATGAAACATGCTACAATCTACAATTGATTGGATTTTGGAATTATATTAAAGCGCAAAATAAGAAAGGCAACCTTCACTTTGGAGTTAAGCACTGAATAAAAAGAAAGATAAATAGAAAGAAAGAAAACACTAAGCGAATTTATAAGATTCTTATGGCTAGTCAATTACATCATAAAAAAACAATTGTAAGCTATGGAAAGATCCATCAATTTCTATTTAAAACAATTGGAGGACTTTCGTTTCCCTAAAAAGATTTCTTATATTCTTAAATATAATATACTAGACTGAAGGAAATTAAAATATTATTCAAGGTTTATGAGAAATTTTATTATAATAATTCTTCCATTACACTTCGATTCAGAAAATCATAAAACGTTCTCAATTATTTAAAACAATATCTAGATTTTAAGTTTGTACAATGCATTAATAAGGAAAGATAATCATTAACCTTATAGTTATAGTTAATCGGTAGGTAATTTTTGGGGAGCGAAATCTGATCTCTACCTCCTCGAGGTGCTCCCTGGGCAACTACTCCCGGGAGTAGGCTAACAGAGACAGTACACTTTTTAAAGCTCAAATGTAGCTTCAATTACCATTTACTTTTACAAATTATCTAGTATAATCTTTCGCTTCAATGTTAATTATAATTCCACTTATTTTACATGTTCATATTTAATTAATATGGTGTAACTAATAGCATGATAATAGGGCATGAAAAAAGATAATCATTTCTCTAATTGCATGTTCACTACTCACCTAAATGAATACTTGGAATTATAATTATTTAAAACATTTTAGTGGCCACTAACAATGTTTTTACTCGGTTTTTTAAGACTAAATGTGAATCAAATATACCGACCAATTAATTATTGAGTTAGATTTATCTCAGATACACATCCTGCACAACACTTCGTGACAAAAAACACTGGCTCCGATTTTATACATTACACGTTTCATGTATTAAAATCTTTTGTTTCTTGGTTGATTTGTTTCATTTCAGACTGGGGTTTCAGTTCCTAATCGTCTTCTTGTTCTTTCTTAAATTTCGTTTCATTGTTGGTTTTGCAGACTCTGTTTTCTTCAAGTCTGTATCTTTTTGTAAGCCCAATTACCCACCAGTCCAAATCAGAAGAAACTATATCTTAGGAATTTCAATGAATAACTAAAATATCTAGTTTGTAAGTTAGGTTAGGCTTAGTTGTAATTTGGGCAAGTGTGCCTCTGCCTTATATGAAGAAACCATATCTAAGGAATTTCAAAGCATGGCTAAAGTATCTAGTATGTAAGTTAGGTTAAGCTTCGTTTTAAGTTTGGCAAGTAGTCCCCTGCCATATAAGAAGAAACCATATATAAGGAATTTCAAAGGATGGCTAAAATATCTAGTTTGTAAGTTAGGTTAAGCTTAGTTGTAAGATAGGCAAGTGTGCCCCTGCCATATAAGAAGAAACCATAACTTAGGAATTTCAATGGATGGCTAAAATATCTAGTTTGTAAGTTAGGTTAAGCTTAGTTGTAAGTTGGGCATGTGTGCCCCTGCCATATAAGATGAAACTATATCTCAGGAATTTCAATGGATGGCTAAAATATCTAGGTTGTAAGTTAGGTTAAGCTTAGTTGTAAGTTGGGCATGTGTGCCCCTGCCATATAAGATGAAACTATATCTTAGGAATTTTAATGGATGGCTAAAATATCTAGGTTGTAAGTTAGGTTAAGCATAGTTGCAAGTTGGGCAAGTGTGCCCCTGCCATATAAGAAGAAACCATGTCTAAGAAATTTCAAAGGATGGCTAAAGTATCTAGTATGTAAGTTAGGTTAAGCTTAGTTGTAAGTTTGGCAAGTGGGCCCCTGCCATATAAGAAGAAACCATATATAAGGAATTCCAAAGGATGGCTAAAGTATCTAGTATGTAAGTTAGGTTAAGCTTAGTTGTAAGTTGGGCGTGTGTGCTCCCGCCATATAAGTAAAAATCATATATAAGGAATTTCAAAGGATGGCTAAAATATCTAGTTTGTAAGTTAGGTTAAGCTTAGTTGTAAGATGGGCATGTGTGCCCCTGCCATATAAGATGAAACTATATCTTAGGAATTTTAATGGATGGCTAAAATATCTAGGTTGTAAGTTAGGTTAAGCATAGTTGCAAGTTGGGCAAGTGTGCCCTTGCCATATAAGAAGAAACCATGTCTAAGAAATTTCAAAGGATGGCTAAAGTATCTAGTATGTAAGTTAGGTTAAGCTTAGTTGTAAGTTTGGCAAGTGGGCCCCTGCCATATAAGAAGAAACCATATATAAGGAATTCCAAAGGATAGCTAAAGTATCTAGTTTGAAAGTTAGGTTAAGCTTAGTTGTAAGTTGGGCGTGTGTGCTCCCGCCATATAAAAAAAAAACATATCTTAGGAATTTCAATGGATGGCTAAAATATCTAGTTTGTAAATTAGGTTAAGCTTAGTTGTAAGTTGGGCATGTGTGCCCCTGCCATATATGAAGAAACCATATCTTAGGAATTTCAATGGATGGCTAAAATATCTAGGTTGTAAGTTAGGTTAACCGTAGTTGTAAGTTGGGCAAGTGTGCCCCTGCCATATAAGAAGAAACCATATCAAAGGAATTTCAAAGGATGGCTAAAGTATCTATTTTGTAAGTTAGGTTAAGCTTAGTTGTAAGTTGGGCAAGTGTGCCCCTGCCATATAAGAAGAAACCATGTCTTAGGAATATCAATGGATGGCTAAAATATCTAGTTTGTAAGTTAGGTTAAGCTTAGTTGTAATTTGGGCAAGGGTGCCTCTACCTTATATGAAGAAACTATATCATAGGAATTTCAATGGATGGCTAAAATATCTAGGTTGTAAGTTAGGTTAAGCATAGTTGTAAGTTGGGCAAGTGTGCCCCTGCCATATAAGAAGAAACCATGTCTAACAAATTTCAAATGATGGCTACAGTATCTAGTATGTAAGTAAGGTTAAGCTTAGTTGTAAGTTGGGCAAGTGTGCCTCTGCCATATATGAAGAAACCATATCTAAGGAATTTCAAAGGATGGCTAAAGTATCTAGTATGTAAGTTAGGTTAAGCTTAGTTGTAAGTTGGGCAAGTGGGCCCCTGCCATATAAGTAAAAATCATATATAAGGAATTTCAAAGGATGGCTAAAATATCTAGTTTGTAAGTTAGGTTAAGCTTAGTTGTAAGATGGGCAAGTGTGCCTCTGCCATATAAGAAGAAACCATATCTTAGGAATCTCACTGGATGGCTTAAATATCTAGTTTGTAAGTTTGGTCAACCTTAGTTGTAAGTTGGGCATGTGTGCCCCTGCCATTTAAGAACAAACCATATCTTAGGAATTTCAATGGATGGCTGAAATATCTAATTTGTAAGTTTGGTTAAGCTTAGTTGTAAGTTGGGCTAGGGTGCCCCTGCCATATAGCAAGAAACCATATCTTAGGAATTTCAAAGGGTGGCTAAAGTGTCTAGTTTTTAAGTTAGGTTAAGCTTGGTTGTAAGTTGGGCAAGTGGGCCCCTCCCATATAAGAAGAAACCATATATAAGGAATTTCAAAGGATGGCTAAAGTATCTAGTATGTAAGTTAGGTTAAGCTTAGTTGTAAGTTGGGCAAGTGGGCCCCTGCCATATAAGAAGAAACCATATATAAGGAATTTCAAAAAATGGCTAAAGTATCTAGTTTGTAAGTTAGGTTAAGCTTAGTTGTAAGTTGGTAAGTGAGCCTCTGCCATATAAGATGAAACTATCTTAGAAATTTCAATGGATGGCTAAAATATCTAGTTTGTAAGTTAGGTTAAGCTTAGTTGTAAGTTCGGCAAGTGTGCCCCTGCCATATAAGAAGAAACAATATCTTAGGAATTTCAATGGATGGCTAAAATATCTAGTTTGTAAGTTAGGTTAAGCTTAGTTGTAAGTTGGGCAAGTGTGCCCCTGCCATATGAGAAGAAACCATATCTTAGGAATTTCAATGGATGGCTAAAATATCTAGTTTGTAAGTTAGGTTAAGCTTAGTTGTAATTTGGGCAAGGGTGCCTCTACCTTATTTGAAGAAACTATATCATAGGAATTTCAATGGATGGCTAAAATATCTAGTTTGTAAGTTAGGTTAAGCTTAGTTGTAATTTGGGCAAGGGTGCCTCTACCTTATATGAAGAAACTATATCATAGGAATTTCAATGGATGGCTAAAATATCTAGGTTGTAAGTTAGTTTAAACATAGTTGTAAGTTGGGCAAGTGTGCCCCTGCCATATAAGAAGAAACCATGTCTAACAAATTTCAAATGATGGCTACAGTATCTAGTTTGTAAGTTAAGTTAAGCTTAGTTGTAAGTTGGGCAAGTGTGCCTCTGCCATATATGAAGAAACCATATCTAAGAAATTTCAAAGGATGGCTTAGTTGTAAGTTGGGCGTGTGTGCCCCTGCCATATAAGAAGAAACCATATCTTAGGAATTTCAATGGATGGCTAAAATATCTAGTTTGAAAGTTAGGTTAAGCTTAGTTGTAAGTTGGTAAGTGTGCCTCTGCCATATATGATGAAACTATCTTAGAAATTTCAATGGATGGCTAAAATATCTAGTATGTAAGTTAGGTTAATCTTAGTTGTAAGTTGGGCTAGGGTGCCCCTGCCATATAGCAAGAAACCATATCTTAGGAATTTTAAAGGGTGGCTAATGTATCTAGTTTTTAAGTTAGGTTAAGCTTGGTTGTAAGTTGGGCAAGTGGGCCCCTCCCATATAAGAAGAAACCATATATAAGGAATTTCAAAGAATGGCTAAAGTATCTAGTATGTAAGTTAGGTTAAGCTTAGTTGTAAGTTGGTAAGTGTGCCTCTGCCATATATGATGAAACTATCCTAGAAATTTCAATGGATGGCTAAAATATCTAGTTTGTAAGTTAGGTTAAGCTTAGTTGTAAGTTGGGCAAGTGTGCCCCTGCCATATGAGAAGAAACCATATCTTAGGAATTTCAATGGATGGCTAAAATATCTAGTTTGTAAGTTAGGTCAACCTTAGTTGTAAGTTGGGCGTGTGTGCCTCTGCCTTATATGAAGAAACCATATCTAAGGAATTTCAAAGGATGGCTAAAATATCTAGTTTGTAAGTTAGGTTAAGCTTAGTTGTAAGTTGGGCGTGTGTGCCCCTGCCATATAAGAAGAAACCATATCTTAGGAATTTCAATGGATGGCTAAAATATCTAGTTTGAAAGTTAGGTTAAGCTTAGTTGTAAGTTGGTAAGTGTGCCTCTGCCATATATGATGAAACTATCTTAGAAATTTCAATGGATGGCTAAAATATCTAGTTTGTAAGTTAGGTTAAGCTTAGTTGTAAGTTGGGCAAGTGTGCCCCTGCCATATAAGAAGAAACCATTATAGGAATTTCAATGGATGGCTAAAATATCTAGTTTGTAAGTTAGGTCAACCTTAGTTGTAAGTTGGGCAAGTGTGCCCCTGCGATATAAGAAGAAACCATATCTAAGGAATTTCAAAGGATGACTAAAATATCTAGTTTGTAAGTTAGGTTAAGCTTAGTTGTAAGTTGGGCAAGTGTGCCCCTGCCATATAAGAAGAAACCATATCTAAGGAATTTCAAAGGATGGCTAAAGTATCTAGTATGTAAGTTAGGTTAAGCTTAGTTGTAAGTTGGGCAAGTGGGCCCTTGCCATATAGCAAGAAACCATATCTTAGGAATTTCAAAGGGTGGCTAAAGTATCTAGTTTTTAAGTTAGGTTAAGCTTGGTTGTAAGTTTGGCAAGTGGGCCCCTCCCATATAAGAAGAAACCATATATAAGGAATTTCAAAGGATGGCTAAAGTATCTAGTATGTAAGTTAGGTTAAGCTTAGTTGTAAGTTGGGCAAGTGGGCCCCTGCCATATAAGAAGAAACCATATATAAGGAATTTCAAAAGATGGCTAAAGTATCTAGTTTGTAAGTTAGGTTAAGCTTAGTTGTAAGTTGGTAAGTGTGCCTCTGCCATATATGATGAATCTATCTTAGAAATTTCAATGGATGGCTAAAATATCTAGTTTGTAAGTTAGGTTAAGCTTAGTTGTAAGTTCGGCAAGTGTGCCCCTGCCATATAAGAAGAAACCATATCTTAGGAATTTCAATGGATGGCTAAAATATCTAGTTTGTAAGTTAGGTTAAGCTTAGTTGTAAGTTGGGTATGTGTGCCCATTCCATATAAGAAGAAACCATATCTTAGGAATTTCAATGGATGGCTAAAGTAACTAGTTTGTAAGTTAGGTTAAGCTTAGTTGTAAGTTGGGCAAGTGTGCCCCTGCCATATAAGAAGAAACCATATCTAAGGAATTTCAAAGGATGACTAAAATATCTAGTTTGTAAGTTAGGTTAAGCTTAGATGTAAGTTGGGCAAGTGTGCCCCTGCCATATAAGAAGAAACCATATCTAAGGAATTTCAAAGGATGGCTAAAGTATCTAGTATGTAAGTTAGGTTAAGCTTAGTTGTAAGTTGGGCAAGTGTGCCCCTGCCATATAAGAAGAAACCATGTCTTAGGAATTTCAATTGATGGCTGAAATATCTAGATTGTAAGTTAGGTTAAGCTTAGTTTTAATTTGGGCAAGTGTGCCTCTGCCTTATATGAAGAAACCATATCTAAAGAATTTCAAAGGATGGCTAATGTATATAGTATGTAAGTTAGGTTAAGCTTAGTTTTAAGTTTGGCAAGTGGGCCCCTGCCATATCAGAAGAAACCATATATAAGCAATTTGAAGGATGGCTAAAATATCTAGTTTGTAAGTTAGGTTAAGCTTAGTTGTAAGATGGGTAAGTGTGCCCCTGCCATATAAGAAGAAACCATATCTTAGGAATTTCAATGGATGGCTAAAGTATCTAGTTTGTAAGTTAGGTTAAGCTTAGTTGTAAGTTTGGCAAGTGTGCCTCTGCCAAGTATGAAGAAACTATCTTAGGAATTTCAATGGATGGCTAAAATATCTAGTTTGTAAGTTAGGTTAAGCTTAGTTGTAAAATGGACAAGTGGGCCCCTGCCATATAAGAAGAAACCATATATAAGGAATTTCAAAGGATGGCTAAAATATCTAATATGTAAGTTAGGTTAAGCTTAGTTGTATGTTGGGCTAGGGTGCCCCTGCCATATAGCAAAAAACCATATCTTAGGAATTTCAAAGGGTGGCTAAAGTATCTAGTATGTAAGTTAGGTTAAGCTTAGTAGTAAGTTGGGCAAGTGTGCCTCTGCCATATAAGAAGAAACCATATCTTAAGAATTTCAATGGATGGCTAAAATATCTAGTTTGTAAGTTAGGTTAAGCTTAGTTGTAAGTTGGGCATGTGTGCCCCTGCCATATAAGAAGAAACCTTATCTTAGGAATTTCAATGGATGGCTAAAATATCTAGTTTCTAAGTTAGGTTAAGCTTAGTTGTAAGTTGGGTATGTGTGCCCTTTCCATATAAAAAGAACCCATATCTTAGGAATTTCAATGGATGGCTAATGTATCTAGTTTGTAAGTTAGGTTATGCTTAGTTGTAAGTGGGGAAGTGTGCCCCTGCCATATAAGAAGAAACCATATCAAAGGAATTTCAATGGATGCCGGATGGAATTAGTTTAGAAGGTAGCTTAAAAGAAGGTTGTATTTAGGTAAAAGAGTGACATTGATTATAAGAAGAAAACGGTTGAACAGGTTGAAAGCGTACGCTGGTTTTTGAGAAACTTTTCGGGATCGTTTCATTTCAAATTCGTCTAAGGGTAGGAGATCTTTTTTAATTATTATTGATAGCATTCTCAAAGCAGTCTTATTGTTTCTACATTATTTGCTTTGCAGTCAGTCGGAAATTTTTAGGACTTTTATTTTTAATAATTGATTCACTTACTTTTACAAATTTTGATTGTAATTTTAATAATAATTATAATTCCACTTATTTTACATTTCCATATTTAATTTATATGGTGTAACTAATAGCATGATAATAGTGCATGAAAAAACTAAATCATTTCACTAATTGCATGTTCACTACTCACCTATACGAATACTTGGAATTATAATTATTTAAAACATTTTAGTGGCCACTAACAGTGTTTTTACTCGGTTTTTTAAGAGCAACTGTGAATCAATTTACACAGACTAATTAATTATTTTAGTAGATTTATTTTAGATACACATTCTGCACAACACTTCGTGCCAAAAAAAAACACTAGCTCCGATTTTACCCATCACACGTTTCAGTTTTTTTTTAATTTGTTATTTCTTGGTAGATTTGTTTAGTTTCAGGCTGGGGCTTTTGTTGTTAATAATTGTCTTCTTCTTGTTTGTTGAATTTCGTTTTCTTTGTTGGTTTTGCAGTCTTAGTTTTCTTTAAGTCTGTATCTTTTTATGATGCCAATTACCCACCAGTCCAAAAACCCCTTTCTTTCCGAACGCATTTCTAATTATCCCCTTATTTCCCTAATTTCCCCATCCAATATATAACCTAGAAATCTAGGTTTACGCCATTCTAGTCACTGGTCTATGCAGACAGATCTCCCTGTATATCCCTCAATCACTAATCGATTTATTTACCCTATTCCCTTTTCCTCCAATCTTTTCCCAAACCATTTTTAGAAGCTCCATAGTATGGAGTTCTCCTTGATCCCATGCCGGTTTTAAAGACCAACTAGAATGCGGATGTGGGTAGAAAGGCGTTCTTTGGGGAGCGAAAACTGATCTCTACCTCCTCGAGGTGCTCCCTGGGCAACTACTCCCGGGAGTAGGCTAACAGAGACAGTACATTTTTTAAAGCTCAATATGTAGCTTCAATTTAAATTTTTTCCAAATTTAATTAAACTTTAAATTAAATTAAATTAAACTTGTAGACAATTTTTTACTCCACTTCTTTAACTTCTTATAAAAATAGTAAGTTTTTATTGATTTACTTATGTAAATTTTAGTTACGTCAATTGAAAATAGTGAAATATCAATAAATCTTAAGGAGATTTATTAAGAATTTTCGTCGTTTATTGTACCAAAATTATCGTTCCATAATTATTAAAATACTTTCATAAGATTGGTTGGTTCTATTATACTTGTGAAGGGAGCGAAATTTATAAATATATTACTTTGGTATTAGCTCTATTTAAATCAAAGACTAAATCAGAAATTGAAGTCCTTATTTTCGAATAAAAGAAATTGGGCAACCTTATTAGAAATTCTATACATTCTGTTCTTAAGTTAAAATTAGGAATGGAAAGAAAATTGACGTATTAAGATCATTTCAGTGCTTTCTAGCGACAATTGATTGAACTAATAAGATGTAATCCCATATTAATTAGTTTCAAGTATCATCGTTAGGTAGCATGAACATGGACTTTTACACTATTAAAATAAACATTAAATAACCTCCTGACCAAACAACTGTCCGGAAAGACAGTAGTGTAAAAAGGTAATACGATTTTGTCCAAATATTCTCTTTATTATGTAGCAACAGTAATAATTTGCTTTATTTATTAAATGTTCTTCATCCATGATGATAAGTTAGTATTTTAAAAAGAAGTTTTCCTCTAACATTTCCTGTATACCTCATAATTTGATGTTGTTTTACTTAGGATTGATAGTTTTAAGTTGATGCTGCTGTAACTAAGTGAGTGAGAACTTTACATACCTTAGAAAACTGATTGTATTATCTATTTGCATTAAGCGATAACTTCCTAGGAAATTAAAAAACTTTTTTTTTTGCTTCATTACTGCGTTAATGACTTCTTGCAGGTAAGCAATATTTTTTGTGTATACTTTTATTTTGAATTACGAGTTGATGTGATTAGAAGTGTTTATGAAATTTACATGTTTCCAAGACCGTTGATAGTAGATGCATTTTAAGTGTAAGCGTGTAATTTTAAAAAGTTGATTTTACTCTTCATTTTTTTGTTTCATAAAAATGTTTTAACGGTCATAAGTAGGTAGATTTAGTTCGCAACATGGTAATACTTTATTACTGTAAAAATAAATTGCAAATTACGATTATTTATTTGGGAATTATGAACTTCCACGTAAATATTCACATTTCTCTCATTTAAAGGGGAGAGTAATCTCCACGAAATTTAAATTAATAATGTAAAGTTAAATAACGTCCTATAATTATGGACCTTGGATTTTGCAATTCAAAAGTAAAAATCATTGGAAAAAGTAGAACTCGTCTTCTAATTTCACACGAAAACTCCTGTTTCGTATTAGATATTTATTTAGGCTGATGTTACAATGTACACTTAGGTACGATCTTTTTAAAAGTAAAAAGTAAAAGCCTAATTTCGCCTGAATACTGCTGTTTCTGTATTTAATTGTTAATAATAAGGTCAATGCTAGATATGTTGAGTCGATCTATTTTGAAAAGTAAGAAGTAAAATCCATTAGAAAACGTTGAATTTATTTATTTATTTCACATGAATTTTGAATTTATTTCACTGTTTCTGCATTAGATAATTAATATTAAAGACTATGCTGGATTGTACAAGTTGGACGTTCTATTTTGAAATTCAAGTAAAAACCATTGGAAAAGGAAATCGTCTTCTAATTTCACTCGAAAACTCCTGTTTCGTATTTGATAGTTAATATTAAAGCAGATGTATGAATGTAAATGTAGGTTCGATCTTTTTTTAACAAGAAAGCGTAAAAACCATTGGAAAAAGTTGATGTTCTTGCCTAATTTCCCTGAATACTGCTGTTTCTGTATTTGATTGTTAATAATAAAGTCATTTCAAGTTGGTAAATTTTGGATTGTTGTGTTTTGAAAAACAAGAGATAAAAACCATTGGAAAAAGTGGAAATAGTCTCTTAATTTCGTTGTAATGCTGCTGTTTCTGCATTTGATAGTTAATTGTACTTGATTGTATTGGATATAGAAGAAACTTTCTCCAGGAAGACTGCTGATCCACTTTTTTCAATGGTTTTTCTTTCTTGTTTCCCAAAATTGATTGATCTAGCTTACATAATCTACCCTTGGTATTAAAATTAACTTTTAAATACGGAAACATAAGTATTCTAGTGAAATTATGAGTAATGAGTAATGTACCTTTTCTAATCATTTTTACTTAAGGTTTTTACAATAGATCGACCTAGCTTACACAATTTAGCCCTGGTCTTAATAATTACTATCAAATACAGAAACCGGTGAAAAATACAGTTCCTGAGTAATTAGGAGAAAAATTAATCATATTACTCATTTCACATTTTTTGACATATTCATCCATATTTTATTTAACAATAATTATTTCGCAGTGAGAATGTCATATTTTAAATTTCGTTCCCCCTCCTCCGCATAAAATACATTTCTAACTTTTCAGTACTAAAATATTACTTGTCCAGAACTGAAACACAAAAAAACATTTAACGAGTACTAAATTTCAATTATTTTAATTAATAAATTTTACAAATGTTTGACAATTCGTTAATATTTTGGATAACACCACGTAACCTCTCTTACAATGTCTGAGCAGTAAGTGTAGTGCGGCATGAGAGCATAATTGGAGTGGAATTGCTTACCCTAAGCTGGTTATTCTACTTCTGAGATGGTTGAAAATTACAAATAGTATTGTATACTGCGGACGTAACCTGATCCTCATCAGATTAGTAAATTCTTAAGCCTTTACAAAGACCTGTAAATGGTAAAGTTCGAGAAGTGTTAGTTCTATATCGAAGTGAACTAACCAAAGTCACAAGACAAGATTCCAAGACGAGGAAGGTGAGTACGATAAGCTTAATTTGCTTGTAGAACGAGTTAGACCTGAACATAATTAACAAAAACTTACAGTTTAAAATGTTAAGTATAAGGGTTGATTAAACGCCAAAAGGTACACAAATCAGCTAGTACCCAATATTTCATTCATGCTTAGTTGATATAATTTAAGTAATTTTGCTGCATTAACTTTTCCTTCACATTTTTTAGAATTATTAGATGTCACAGACCCTTATGCTGGCCATTTTCATCTATAAAATATTTGTTTTTATACCATATGAGGTGGTGTGGAAGGATTCTCGCCTTAATTAACCGGAAAGATTAAGATTTCAGTTCCAGTGAAGTAATGACTATGCCAGACATTGAATGTATACTCAGGGTAGCCCAAAGTTTGAAGTTACATCTGAAAAATGGAGGGATAAATAAGAAATTCTCTTCTAGTCTTGAACAATAGAATGAGAAAGGTAGCAAAATAATAAAGAAAAACATTTTTCCATAATTTATGCAATCGTAACTTCCTTAGTTATCAATAGTATGAAGCAGAAACCTTAATCATTCCAGTCAAACTAGGCCAGAATTACCTATTTTTCCATTAATTTTACAATCGTAACTTCGAATTTGGGCTACCCTGTATTTACATTCCACCTCTGTCGTTCTAGATCAATCGAATAAATGAAATGTAGTATATAAAGTTTCTGTTTTATAAAAACTGAATTGTTTCTTTTACAGACAGAAATGTATTAGAAATATGCAAACAGAAAGCCATTCACAAAGCTTGAATATATCAGCATATTGCATGTTCTATGCTGATTAAAAGTTTTCCTTTAAAGATTTTACTAATTTTCGCATTTTTTTAATGATTAGAATCGCATATTCATTCATATTTTGCTTAACAATAATTATTTCGCAGTGAAAATGCAACAATGCCCGTGTTTTAAACTTAAATTCTCGCGCCTCCCTCGTATAAAATACACTTCCAACTTTTCAGTTATAAAATATTACTCGCACAGAATTTAAAAAGAAAAACATTTTCATTTAACATGTACTAGATTTAAATTATTTTAATTCATAATTTTTACAAATGTTTGATAATTCGTTAATATTTTGGATAACACCACGTAACCTCCCTTACTTAGTCTGCTCAGTTAGTAAGTGCAGTGCGGTATGAATACACAAATCTGGTTATTCTACCTTTGAGATGGTTGAAAGACCGAAACTGGTAAGGGGTTTAATAAAAATACGTCCTACTACGGACGAAATTACAAATATTACGCACTGCGGACGTAACCTCATTTTCATAAGACTAATAAATTCTTGAGCCATTACGAAGACCCATAAAAAGTAAGGTTCGAGAAGTGTTAGTTCAATTTCTAAGTGAAGTGACGAAAACCGCAAGTCAAGATTCTAAGTACGATAAGCTTAATTTAATAAGAGTTAGATCTGTACATGAAATAGACTACTACCTTAACAGTATAACTGAGGTATAGATATAGATTTAATAAAAAGGGGGAACCTTTGATATTAAGTAACCTTACTTTCGTGGGTGATGAAAATCAATAATGGAAAATTCAAATTTTGATATTTAGTTTAATGGCTCCTTTTGGCGAAAATCTGTCAATCTAACTACAAATTTACTGAATCTGATTTTTCGTATTTTCTCTTGATCTACCTACTTGGTAATGGTTTTTGACTATTTCGTAACAAGAATGAAGAGGGTAGTAGTGCCTACAAGCAGGAGTAGAATGAGAAGTACTTGCTGGAGCAAGTGTTGTGTGAACCAAGACCTTTCCTTTTGTATCGTCTTCATAAGGTACATATTTTGCTTATCTTTGTCACTTGACCCTTTAAATTTTCACTTTTACTTTAATATCCACCAAGCTCTCGTTACAATTCAATTACTTTTTCTTGCCTATAATAATTACAAGGTGTTTCGATCAAGTAGAATGTTATTCAGTTTTCAACGGATATATTTGTTTTCGATAAATGTTTTTACGAATCGTCAAGTTTCGTGGGTGATGAAAATCAATAATGGAAAATTCAAATTTTGATATTTAGTTTAATGGCTCCTTTTGGCGAAAATCTGTCAATCTTACTACAAATTTTCTGAATCTGATTTTTCGTATTTTCTCTTGAATAGCATTTACGATTTCCTATAAACAACATACTTTCATTGTTATCATGATCAGAGCGTGTATTGAAACATTTCCAATCGTCAGTGAATCCAGACTCCCTAATCTAATACCTTTAGGATAATAGTAAATGCTCTTCCCATTGATCTTGCCAATCTTAATGACCTCAAAATCTTTTATCATCTATCTAGCGAAATCCTTTCATTGCAAGATTATTATGTGCATATCATTGTTTTAGTTTAATTACAGTCACATTTATTTAATTTTATGAATATTCATTTTGCTTGAAAAACTTAATAAACTAATGATTTAAATTTATAGCAGACTGTAACTTGATTTAAACAAGTTTAGCACAACAGTTAAATTGCAAAGTAGGAGTAATTCATGTTAAAATACTTATAATACTTAACATGTATAATATTGAAGAATTACCTTATTGTTATGTTTAAGGAAACGTTTTGTATTTAAAAAATATTTCAATAGTGCATGGACTAAACTAAGTTATGAAAGTTACGAGTATTTTTGATGTTTGATTAAGTTTTTAGATTGTGTAGGCTTTTAATCGATCTTGTAGGTTACACTAAATTCTTTTTAGTTTTATTTCCGCTTAAAGTTCAATGAACATTATTTACATATGTGAGATACCTTAGTTAATGGGGCAACTTATTCGGTGTAGCGGTACCCTTAGTGTCAAATTTCTACCTATTTTCATCATTTCATTTCTACCTATCTATTCTCAGACAGCAATGTTTTTTAATATTTTAAGCGGTTATTTGCAAATTTTATTTCTATAATAAGAAAATTGTCAGTGTTGTAGTCAAGTTTAGAGTTTGGTAAAACGTAATCGCGATTCACCACTAACTTAGTGAAAAACAGATAAAAGATTTAGGTTTTTTAAATTATTTGAATTACACTAAATTTTGTGTTCAAATTCGTATTACTCCTACTTATGTTTAATGTAATATTTTTTTCAGTTCAGCCAGTGCTAAGATCAATGGGCTTTCTGTCAACTTGCAGCCCCGTTAAGCTCACCTTTTACCTGAGATGAACTTCTGTACTTCCAGCAGCACGACCATTATTAATATGAAGTTATTCGCATCCAGGTAAGCCTTATCTTAGGGCGATGCAACAAGAACTAAAACTTTTTTTCATACAAATTATTCTTTTTTTTTGTATCTGAAAGAAGTTTTAATTTTTGTTGATTGTAGGTAGCAGTAATTTAATTGAAAAATTGAACATCAAACTTGCATGTGAATTCTGCATCATTTTCCTGTCACATAGAACTATTTTTAGTCGAGCTTATAATTCAACACATTTTCATAAAAATAATTTCATAATAATAATGCTAGTAGATTATGTGTGTTATTATACTTTTCCTAGCAAATTAATTTTTTGGTAAGGAATAAGTGAGTTTTTTAGAAATATTTTTCATTATCATTGAATGAAAAGGTTTAGGTTTAAAAAAAAAAATTCTATGGTTCAATTACAGTCTTATTTATTTAATCTTTATAATATACATAAATTATTGTTATAGATGTTTTTCTTAATGCTAGGTAAAACTCACTAAACATTTTAATTATTTAATTTACAATAATGATTTTCAGAATCAATACTGGTGATACCCAGAGTACTGCCTGCAAAACTGTCATCCATGGAAGCCCAAGTGAAAAAGACGTAAAAGATCAATCCAATGTGAATATATCAACAATCATTGGATAGGAATCTATAAATAAATGTAAGTAGTAATTATGAGTAATAATATGCATGATTTGATCAAAATTAAAAATTGCATGTTAAAATTTTTTTTTATAAAAAGTCTTTAAAAAAATGATTTTATTTATTGTTCCATTTAATGTGTTAATTAATATGTAAAAGTAAAAATAAAACGAAAATAATTTATTAAAATATCAGAATGATGTAGAAAATACGAAAAAATAAAAAGGATAACCTAAAAAGAAGGTTACAGAGTCTAGAGAGTGGTAGAAGTAAAAAAAGAAAACCTTGAGGGAAGGTTAAAAGTGGCCGGCAGAGTCGTGAGAGTGTGCAAGAGCAACAGACCAGCTGGAGCGATCTAGGAGGCTACCGATCAGGTGAGTTGAATTGCCGCCATCTTGCTCTAGGGGCCTTTATAACTAAGTTCGCTGGAAGGGCGGGGCAGGGTGGGGAGAACCGTCGAAGCGACAACATCTCCCCACCATGATTCTTTAGAGAGAGAGGTGACAAATGTTAGGCTAGACTAGACTAGATAAGGTATGTTTGGAGCGACAGAGCGATCTACCCCCCTGCATTACTCAAGTCGTACTGACGAGAATTTGTGCTGTTGCCGTATATATAGGGAAGGTTACAGCACTGCTACCTGGTGGCTATTTCTGGAACTATTTTCTCACCTACCTGATAAGTGGCGCCCACTGACGGATTTTTTTGGAACTAAATTTTTTTACCTTAATTTCTTTACTACTTTAAGTTTCTCTGTTACTATTAAACGTTTTTTAGCAATTTTTTTTGTACTTTATTGATTTATATGTATATCTTTCGTATAATACAATGTAAAATATGAAATCTAACATATGTAAAAACAAAATATCTTATGAAAATAAATAATTTTATTTTTTTCAAATTAAAGGTTTTTATTTATTCTCCTACTAAATACTTTTTATTTTCACTTTAGGTCAAAAAATCATTTATTAAATAAGATAGTGATAGAAACATGCAATTTTTTAAGTAATTGATTCAGAAGAAAAGTTGATTGTACTTACTCATTTGATCGATGTTTCCTCAACGTCTTTTTCATTTCCCTCTTTGCCTATATAATAGAGGGATATGTAAGGGTGGGGAGAAGCTTTGTCGGGAACACATCGCTCTATCAACCCCTAGGTCATATTTAGAGGAAGGTTACAGCACTGCTACCTGGTGGCAAACATTACTTTTCTATTACATTCCTTTGTGATTTTCTTAAATTTTATACATTTTTTTCCATGCTAGACTTTTGTACTATATTTTTAAATATATAAGGAAATAAATAAAGAATTGTTTTATCTGGAATTTCCCCCCCCCCCTGTTTACATGCTTAAGCAATAATAAATAATGGTTAAGAACCTTTGTCGGGAACACATCGCTCTACCCCCCCCCCCCCAGGTCATTTATAGTGGAAGGTTACCCTAGGTCACTTTTAAATAAAATTTTAATAGCATAAT
The DNA here is from genome assembly GCF_049639745.1 of Rhodnius prolixus. Lineage (NCBI taxonomy): Eukaryota > Metazoa > Arthropoda > Insecta > Hemiptera > Reduviidae > Rhodnius > Rhodnius prolixus. The sequence continues at coordinate 748,254 of NW_027411583.1, read as the reverse complement.
CTGATAATTTATCAAATACCTATGGGGAAAAAATTGTATTAAACATTTTATTTTTCTGTGAAATAATAAATAATTAGACTGCAAAGGAAGGGGAGCAAGATGAAGAGTAAAAAGTAGGAGCTAAAAGGGATTTATCATTTATACTTTATATTGCATTGGAAATATTGAGTAGAGAAAACCAGTAACTTGGAGATGTTCGAGCCATGCACATGCAATTTTATGTAATATTAAGAACTTACTTGTTTTTTCGACCAATTTTGCACTTGAAGTTTCCTTATTTTTGTGGAATATTAGCTTCATTATTCTCTCTCAGATAGTGTCTTTGGAAGTTACAACTGCGTACTATTTAACCTGATGTTGGTTACTACTTATTTTACTGTGACTCCAGTTTACCTCTCTAACCTACAGAAAAGTTTTCTAAAAGCAATAACATCTCCCTAACCATTCTTTGGAAGAGTGGTGATGAGTGTTAGACTAGAATAGATAACACATTCGTTACCTTAATATCTTTTCTATTTTAAGTTTCTCTGTTAGGTTTAAACGTTTTTTAGCAATTCTTTCTATATTTTTTTTTATTTTTTATATTTTTTTAATAATGTAATATATGAAGTCTAAGTAAAAACAAAATAGGTAAGCAAATAAACTTTTCTTTTCAAATTAAAGGTTTTTATTTATTCTCCTACCAAACATTACTTTTTATTTTCACTTTAAGTCAAAAAAACATTTAATAAGATTGTGATACAAACATGCAATATACCTAAATAATACATTTATTAAGTAATTGATTCATAAGAAAAAATACATACATACTCATTTGATCAATGTTTTCTCAACGTCTTTTTTATTTCCACTTCAGTTGATGGACGGTTTTGCAGGCACTACTCCCAGTATTGGCTGCTTTCAATCTGAAAATCATTATTCAATGAAATTAACAGTTTATAGAGTTACTCTTGAATTAAAAAACATTTTATTCAATAACACTAAAAATTAATATGAAATCATTAGTTTGAGATAAACATGTATCTTTCAAAAGAGAAATAAATAAAATATGAATGCTGAAATTATAGTTTAAATCTTTTAAACGGATCAATAATTTAGAACGTATTATCGTATCGTATCGTACTAACGTATCATTGTAAAACATTAAACTATTTTAACATGAATTAATCCTACGTTGCAATTTAACTGTTGTGCTAAACTTGTTTTAGTCAAGTTACAGTCTGCTATAAATTTAAATAATTAGTTTATTAAGTTTGTCAAGCAAAATGAAATATTCATAGAATTCAATAAATGTGACTGTAATTAAACTAAAACAATGATATGCATTAAATAATTTTACAATGAAAGGATTTCACTAGATAAGATGATAAAAGATTTTGAGGCCATTATGAATGGTAAGATCAATGTGAACCGAAGAGCATTTACTATTTTAAGATTTTTGATTGGGGAGACTGAATTCGTTGACAATTGGAAAGGTAGTAAGTACCCCACGATTTCAGTCAAAGTACTGATTGCTCCATACCAGCTGCTATAGCTGTCTTTTATTAATTGCAGAGAGTTTTTGGTTTTTATCAATTTTTCGAGATAAATACTTCAATACATGCTCAAAAATAACATTCATAACTTACTTTAGTCTATGCACTAATGAGCTACACTAACGAATTCTGTTGAGAGCATTCACGAATTCCCGTCACAACATACGTATTAAAATTTTCATTATAAGTAGTCAATTTCATGTACAGATCTAACTCCTTATTAAATTAAGCTTATCGTACTCATCTTCCTCGACTAAGCATCTTGACTTGTGGTTTTCGTCACTTCACTTAGATATTGAACTAACACTTCTCGAACCTTACTTTTTATGGGTCTTCGTAATGGCTCAAGAATTTATTAGTCTTATGAAAATGAGGTTACGTCCGCAGAGCGTAATATTAGTAATTTCGTCCGTAGCAGGACGTATTTTTATTAAACCCCTTACCAGTTTCGGTCTTTCAACCATCTCAAAGGTAGAATAACCAGATTTGGGTAGCGATTTCGACTCCAATAACGCTCTCATCCACTGCACTTACTAAATACTAATACTAACTGAGCAGGCTAAGTAAGGGAGGTTACGTGGTGTTATCCAAAATATTAACGAATTATCAAACATTTGTAAAAATTATGAATTAAAATAATTTAAATCTAGTACATGTTAAATGGAAATGTTTTTCTTTTTAAATTCTGTGCGAGTAAAATTTTAGAACTTAGAAGTTGAAAATGTATTTTATACGGGGGAGGCGCGAGAATTTAAGTTTAAAACACGGACATTTTTTGCATTTTCACTGCGAAATAATTATTGTTAAGTAAAAAATGAACGAATATGCGATTCTAATCATTTAAAAAATGTGTAAATTAGTAAAATCTTTGAAGGGAAACTTTTAATCGAACATGCAATATGCTGATATATTTAAGCTTTGTGAATGGCTTTCTGTTTGCATATTTCTAATACATTTCTATATGCAACAGAAACACTTCAGTTTTTACAAAACAGAAACATTATATAATTGAATTAATTGAGAATGAACTATTCTACATTAAAATAATCAATTCAATTCAATTTATTATTTGTTATAGGGGTAGACCCCATACACAGGAGCATGGTTGTGATGGTGTTACAGATTAATAACATAGAAACATAAACAAACCAAAAATTAATAATTACAAATACAGATTAAATGAAAATTAAAATAATCAATGCATTACAGGACATACAACTGGCCCAGATTGTATTTCTCCAAAGGAGCTTTCTTAGTCTTATACATACTACATTTTATTTATTCGGTTGATCTAGAAATTTTTTTGATAAGTAATCTGCAATATGTCTGCAATGTTCTCCTTCATACTTTTAATAACTAAGAAAGAGGAGTATTGTTCATTCACGCCGCAAAGGAGCGTAAGGTGCAGATAGTTTTAGAGGAATAAGAGAGTAAAATTGCATGTCTGGAATTTAGCTTCAAATTCACTTATCTTTTATACGAAGTTGGAGTAAGAGCTAGTTTTATACAGGTTAGTAACATAATGTAAGAGGAGTAAGAATTTTAAACAAATTAGGTTAGTTATCTATTAAAACTGCATTTCACAACACCTGAACTTTTTCGATGGATGTAAACTGATATGATGGCCTTTAAATGTGCTTAAAACTATACCTACTTCTATAGCTAATTCGTTAAAACTATACCTACTTCTATAACTAATTCTTAAAACTATACCTATTTCTATAACTAGTTCTTAAAAATATGCCTACTACTATAAATAATTCCTAAAACTATACCTACTTCTATAACTAATTCTTAAAACTATATCTAATTTTATAGCTAATACTTAATTCTATCGCTACTCTAAAACTAATGCTAGACTACAACTAAAAATGTAACTAAAACTAGTGCCATCTATCAGTTTTTATTGTCACTTATATTATAGTCAGTTTCAATTCTTACTTCCTAATACAAAAGGGAAAGATTCACTAAGAAAAGTAAAATCAAGTATTAACTTGTAACTTTACGAAATTCCAACGTGTGTCAATAATGATGAGTTTCAGGAGGAATAAATGCCTAAATAATTAACAGTCTGTGCCATGAGACAAATAATAAAATACATAAATTCTAATGATAAATATAGAGAGTCAATACTAATAAGAACAGAGTTTACAAATCTGCTTCCCAAAATATTTAATGATGAGCAGCAGTGATTATAATTCAATTGCGATTAATAATCGACTGGGTATGGAACACTAGGAAAGAATTGTTTTTATAAAGTCCATGTGAATCATTTTTTGGAGTATCAATTCAACTTATAGCACTCAAAGCAAATGAGAGATTATACAAACTACAATAGATCCAATAAACATTTTCGTAAAAAAAAAAATAAAATAAGATTTTACAACAACGAAAGGACCAATTTCAACAAATGCCAAATTGATTAGAACAAATTCTTTTCTCCATTGTACGTTAAGCCATCTACCATTACATCCAAAATATTTCTAGGACTTCCAATCCATTCCTTCATCCATATCCACTTTGCTCGACCATAACGTCATCCCAGACTCATTAAAACTAATTCTTAAAACTAAGTTCTTTTTTACCTGGATGAGAATGTTAAAAACATATGTTCCATATGTAAAAATATTGTAGAGTTAGATTCCTTTTTCTATTTATCCATCTCATGTGTGACATCAAAGTTGATACATGTGCGAATCATATAACTTCGTATTATATTACACCGTTTTCACATCACAGCTTCTGGTTTATACTTACTTAAGAGTTAGTAAACTAACTAAACTACGTTTGAAAGATTTTTTGGTGTTCACATCGTCTCACGAAGATTATAACTATCTTATAAAACTAAGTAACTAAATTACGTTTGAAAACATATTGGTTTCCACATCACTGCATCAGAATTATAACTATTATTTAAATCTAACGAACTTAATTACTGAACGATGTTTGGTTTCCTCATCACAGCATTAGCGCTTGCGTTTTCTTAAAACTAGCTTATAACTAACTAGCGATTAAATTATGGGTTTTTTCCACATCTCAGCTTAAGTCTAGCGTTTCTTATAACTAACTTATTAATAATAAGCATTGAAGTGGTATTTGGTTTCCTTATCGCAGCATGGAATTAGCGTTTCTTTAACTTATCTTATAACTAATTAACAACTAAACAATAATATGTCCCCAGAATAATTTAAGCTTTTTTCTAAAATTAACTTATGTCAACAAAATTTTTTTGTTTTCACATCACTTCATCACACTTACAGCTACAAATTTACAAAATTAATTAATTTAAAACTATGACTTCCACATCACTGTGTGTCAGGATTTGGCTCACTTCTATAGCTTCTTATTTATTTATTTCGTATTAACCATTTTTGGCTTCCATATCACAGCTGCTTTGCCCTTCGTCATAGAACTTGTCATATGTCATACTGGTGCTTAATATCAAGAGGATTAGAGAGAAAAATAGAAAGAGATATCTTTTTTTTTAATACAATGTACAAACTTAAAGTCTCTTAAAACAAACTTAACTAAACGAAGTTCGTTTTCCTCAACACAGCTTGGGAATTGCGTTACTTAAAACTAACTTATAACTAAGTAGCATTTAAATTTTTTGGTTTCCACATCAAAGCTTGATTCTAAATCTTCATTATCATTGACATTCTTCATTATCCTTGATCTTATTAATTATCTTAACTATACTTAAAACTAATTGTTTGGAACATGAATAGTTTAATTTGTTAGTAAGCTATAATGTTGTTTCAGTGTAACGTCACTAAATAAACTACACTTTAACTAACAAAAGGCCTTCTTTAATTGCATTCAGGTCAGAATGTTTATTCTTTCATGAAGTATCGCTATGTATACATTTTTCTGTTTATCACTTTTACTTGTTTTTGTAAATAAACCATTATTGATTTAAAAAGGACCCTGATTCCTAGATTAGTACAGAAATTGTATATTTAGCTGGCAATGAATTTTTCGATAGTTAATTAAAGTTTTGATCATAAAAGGAAAAAGGCAAATTTAAGCGAAAAGAAGATATCAATACAGAAAAAAATTAAACACGCTTGCTGTAGAAATAACTTCACGAAATATAATTAGTTTTATTTCAAGTTCGAACTGGAGCATTTCAGGTATATTTTTTTTAGCTATTTTTCATATATATCTCGAAACTTTCGCGAAACTGCACCAGATAACACTGTCATATTCTACAACTCTTTTAAAACTGTCTCAATTTTTAATTTGTAATCATTTCGCTTATCGTTTATGAATATATTTCTGTTTTTAAAGTTTAATTAAATTTGGAAAAAATGTAAATTGAAGCTTCATTTGAGCTTTAAAAAATGTACTGTCTCTGTTAGCCTACTCCCGGGAGTAGTTGCCCGGGGAGCACCTCGAGGAGGTAGAGATCAGTTTTCGCTCCCCAAAGAACGCCTTTCTACCCACATCCGCATTCTAGTTGGTCTTTAAAACCGGCATGGGATCAAGGAGAACTCCATACTATGGAGCTTCTAAAAATGGTTTGGGAAAAGATTGGAGGAAAAGGGAATAGGGTAAATAAATCGATTAGTGATTGAGGGATATACAGGGAGATCTGTCTGCATAGACCAGTGACTAGAATGGCGTAAACCTAGATTTCTAGGTTATATATTGGATGGGGAAATTAGGGAAATAAGGGGATAATTAGAAATGCGTTCGGAAAGAAAGGGGTTTTTGGACTGGTGGGTAATTGGCATCATAAAAAGATACAGACTTGAAGAAAACCAAGACTGCAAAACCAACAAAGAAAACGAAATTCAACAAACAAGAAGAAGACAATTATTAACAACAAAAGCCCCAGCCTGAAACTAAACAAATCTACCAAGAAATAACAAATTAAAAAAAACTGAAACGTGTGATGGGTAAAATCGGAGCTAGTGTTTTTTTTTGGCACGAAGTGTTGTGCAGAATGTGTATCTAAAATAAATCTACTAAAATAATTAATTAGTCTGTGTAAATTGATTCACAGTTGCTCTTAAAAAACCGAGTAAAAACACTGTTAGTGGCCACTAAAATGTTTTAAATAATTATAATTCCAAGTATTCGTATAGGTGAGTAGTGAACATGCAATTAGTGAAATGATTTAGTTTTTTCATGCACTATTATCATGCTATTAGTTACACCATATAAATTAAATATGAAAATGTAAAATAAGTGGAATTATAATTATTATTAAAATTACAATCGAAATTTGTAAGAGTAAGTGAATCAATTATTAAAAATAAAAGTCCTAAAAATTTCCGACTGACTGCAAAGCAAATAATGTAGAAACAATAAGACTGCTTTGAGAAAGCTATCAATAATAATTAAAAAAGATCTCCTACCCTTAGACGAATTTGAAATGAAACGATCCCGAAAATTTTCTCAAAAACCAGCGTACGCTTTCAACCTGTTCAACCGTTTTCTTCTTATAATCAATGTCACTCTTTTACCTAAATACAACCTTCTTTTCAGCTACCTTCTAAACTAATTCCATCCGGCATCCATTAAAATTCCTAAGATATGGTTTCTTCTTATATGGCAGGGGCACACATGCCCAACTTACAACTAAGGTAGACCTAACTTACAAAATAGATACTTTAGCCATCCTTTGAAATTCCTAAAATATGGTTTCTTCTTATATGGCAGGGGCACACTTGCCCAACTTACAACTAAGGTAGACCTAACTTACAAAATAGATACTTTAGCCATCCTTTGAAATTCCTAAAATATGGTTTCTTCTTATATGGCAGGGGCCCACTTGCCAAACTTAAAACTAAGCTTAACCTAACTTACATAATAGATACTTTAGCCATCCTTTGAAATTCCTCAGATATGGTTTCTTCATATAAGGCAGAGGCACACCTGCCCAACTTACAACTAAGCTTAACCTAACTTACAAACTAGATATTTTAGCCATTCTTTGAAATTCCTTAGATATGGTTTCTTCTTATATGGAATGGGCACACATACCCAACTTACAACTAAGCTTAACCTAACTTACAAACTAGATATTTTAGCCATCAATTGAAATTCCTAAGATATGGTTTCTTCTTATATGGCAGGGGCACACTTGCCAAACTTACAACTAAGCTTAACCTAACTTACAAACTAGATACTTTAGCCATCCATTGAAATTCCTAAGATATGGTTTCTTCTTATATGGCAGGGGCACACTTGCCCATCTTACAACTAAGCTTAACCTACCTTACAAACTAGATATTTTAGCCATCCTTTCAAATTCCTTATATATGGTTTCTTCTTATATGGCAGGGGCACACTTGCCCAACTTACAACTAAGCTTAACCTAACTTACAAAATAGATATTTTAGCCATCCTTTCAAATTCCTAAGATATGGTTTCTTCTTATATGGCAGGGGCCCACTTGCCAAACTTAAAACTAAGCTTAACCTAACTTACATAATAGATACTTTAGCAATCCTTTGAAATTCCTTAGATATGGTTTCTTCATATAAGGCAGAAGCACACTTGCCCAAATTACAACTATGCTTAACCTAATTTACAACCTAGATATTTTAGCCATCCATTGAAATTCCTAAGATATGGTTTCTTCTTATATGGCAGGGGCACACTTGCCCTACTTACAACTACGCTTAACCTAACTTACAAAATAGATACATTAGCCATCCTTTGAAATTCCTTAGATATGGTTTCTTCTTATATGGCAGGGGCACACTTGCCCAACTTACAACTAAGCTTAACCTAACTTACAAAATAGATATTTTAGTCATCCTTTGAAATTCCTTAGATATGGTTTCTTCTTATAAGGCAGGGGCACACATACCCAACTTACAACTAAGCTTAACCTAACTTACAAACTAGATATTTTAGCCATCCATTGAAATTCCTAAGATATGGTTTCTTCCTATATGGCAAGGGAACACATCCCAACTTACAACTAAGGTAGACCTAACTTACAAACTAGATATTTTAGCCATCCATTGAAATTCCTAAGATATGGTTTCTTCTTATATGGCAGGGGCACACTTGCCCAACTTACAACTAAGCTTAACCTAACTTACAAACTAGATATTTTAGCCATCCTTTGAAATTCCTTATATATGGTTTCTTCTTATATGGCAGGGGCACACTTGCCCAACTTACAACTAAGCTTAACCTAACTTACAAACTAGACACTTTAGCCATCCTTTGAAATTCCTTATATATGGTTTCTTCTTATATAGCATGGCCCACTTTCCCAACTTACAATTAAGCTTAACCTAACTTACAAACTAGATATTTTAGTCATCCTTGGAAATTCCTAAGATATGGTTTTTTGCTATATGGCAGGGGCACCCTAGCCCAACTTACATTTAAGCTTAACCTAACTTACAAACTAGATATTTTAGCCATCCTTTGAAATTCCTTATATATGGTTTCTTCTTATATGGCAGGGGCACACTTGCCCAACTTACAACTAAGCTTAACCTAACTTACAAAATAGATATTTTAGTCATCCTTTGAAATTCCTTAGATATGGTTTCTTCTAAGGCAGGGGCACACATACCCAACTTACAACTAAGCTTAACCTAACTTACAAACTAGATATTTTAGCCATCCATTGAAATTCCTAAGATATAGTTTCTTCTTATATGGCAGGGGCACACATGCCCAACTTACAAGTAAGGTAGACCTAACTTACAAACTAGATATTTTAGCCATCCATTGAAATTCCTAAGATATGGTTTCTTCTTATATGGCAGGGGCACACTTGCCCATCTTACAACTAAGCTTAACCTAACTTACAAACTAGATATTTTAGCCATCCATTGAAATTCCTAAGATATGGTTTCTTCTTATATGGCAGAGGCACACTTGCCCAACTTACAACTAAGCTTAACCTAACTTACAAACTAGATATTTTAGCAATCCATTGAAATTTTTAAGATAGTTTCATCATATATGGCAGGGGCCCACTTGCCCAACATACAACTAAGCTTAACCTAACTTACATACTAGATACTTTAGCCATCCTTTGAAATTCCTTAGATATGGTTTCTTCATATATGGCAGAGGCACTCTTGCCCTACATACAAACTATGCTTAACCAAATTTTGAAACTAGATACTTCAGCCATCCTTTGAAATTCCTAAGATATGGTTTCTTCTTATATGGCAAAGGCACACTTGCCCAACTTACATGTAAGCTTAACCTAACTTACAAACTAGATATTTTAGCCATCGGTTGAAATTCCTGAGATATGGTTTCTTCTTATATGGCAAAGGCACACTTGCCCAACTTACATGTAAGCTTAACCTAACTTACAAACTAGATATTTTAGCCATCGATTGAAATTCCTGAGATATGGTTTCTTCTTATATGGCAGGGGCCCACTTGTCCAACTTACAACTAAGCTTAACCTAACTTACATACTAGATACCTTAGCCATTCTTTGAAATTCCTTAGATATGGTTTCTTCATATATGGCAGAGGCACTCTTGCCCTACATACAAACTATGCTTAACCAAATTTTCAAACTAGATACTTCAGCCATCCTTTGAAATTCCTGAGATATGGTTTCTTCTTATATGGCAGGGGCACACATGCCCAACTTACAACTAAGGTAGACCTAACTTACAAACTAGATATTTTAGCCATCCATTAAAATTCCTAAGATATGGTTTCTTCTTATATGGCAGGGGCACACTTGCCCATATTACAACTAAGCTTAACCTAACTTACAAACTAGATATTTTAGCCATCCATTGAAATTCCTAAGACATGGTTTCTTCTTATATGGCAGGGGCACACTTGCCTAACTTACAACTAAGCTTAACCTAACTTACAAAATAGATACTTTAGCCATCCTTTGAAATTCCTTAGATATGGTTTCTTCTTATATGGCAGGGGCACACTTGCCCAACTTACAACTAAGTTTAACCTAACTTACAAACTAGATATTTTAGTCATCCTTTGAAAATCCTTAGATATGGTTTCTTCTTATATGGCAGGGGCACACTTGCCCAACTTACAATTAAGCTTAACCTAACTTGCCAACTAGATACTTTAGCCATCCATTGAAATTCCTGAGATATGGTTTCTTCTTATATGGCAGGGGCACACATGCCCAACTTACAACTAAGGTAGACCTAACTTACAAACTAGATATTTTAGCCATCCATTAAAATTCCTAAGATATGGTTTCTTCTTATATGGCAGGGGCACACTTGCCCATCTTACAACTAAGCTTAACCTAACTTACAAACTAGATATTTTAGCCATCCATTGAAATTCCTAAGATATGGTTTCTTCTTATATGGCAGAGGCACACTTGCCCAACTTACAACTAAGCTTAACCTAACTTACAAACTAGATATTTTAGCAATCCATTGAAATTTTTAAGATAGTTTCATCATATATGGCAGGGGCCCACTTGCCCAACATACAACTAAGCTTAACCTAACTTACATACTAGATACTTTAGCCATCCTTTGAAATTCCTTAGATATGGTTTCTTCATATATGGCAGAGGCACTCTTGCCCTACATACAAACTATGCTTAACCAAATTTTGAAACTAGATACTTCAGCCATCCTTTGAAATTCCTAAGATATGGTTTCTTCTTATATGGCAAAGGCACACTTGCCCAACTTACATGTAAGCTTAACCTAACTTACAAACTAGATATTTTAGCCATCGGTTGAAATTCCTGAGATATGGTTTCTTCTTATATGGCAAAGGCACACTTGCCCAACTTACATGTAAGCTTAACCTAACTTACAAACTAGATATTTTAGCCATCGATTGAAATTCCTGAGATATGGTTTCTTCTTATATGGCAGGGGCCCACTTGTCCAACTTACAACTAAGCTTAACCTAACTTACATACTAGATACCTTAGCCATTCTTTGAAATTCCTTAGATATGGTTTCTTCATATATGGCAGAGGCACTCTTGCCCTACATACAAACTATGCTTAACCAAATTTTCAAACTAGATACTTCAGCCATCCTTTGAAATTCCTGAGATATGGTTTCTTCTTATATGGCAGGGGCACACATGCCCAACTTACAACTAAGGTAAACCTAACTTACAAACTAGATATTTTAGCCATCCATTAAAATTCCTAAGATATGGTTTCTTCTTATATGGCAGGGGCACACTTGCCCATATTACAACTAAGCTTAACCTAACTTACAAACTAGATATTTTAGCCATCCATTGAAATTCCTAAGACATGGTTTCTTCTTATATGGCAGGGGCACACTTGCCTAACTTACAACTAAGCTTAACCTAACTTACAAATAGATACTTTAGCCATCCTTTGAAATTCCTTAGATATGGTTTCTTCTTATATGGCAGGGGCACACTTGCCCAACTTACAACTAAGTTTAACCTAACTTACAAACTAGATATTTTAGTCATCCTTTGAAAATCCTTAGATATGGTTTCTTCTTATATGGCAGGGGCACACTTGCCCAACTTACAATTAAGCTTAACCTAACTTGCCAACTAGATACTTTAGCCATCCATTGAAATTCCTGAGATATGGTTTCTTCTTATATGGCAGGGGCACACATGCCCAACTTACAACTAAGGTAGACCTAACTTACAAACTAGATATTTTAGCCATCCATTAAAATTCCTAAGATATGGTTTCTTCTTATATGGCAGGGGCACACTTGCCCATCTTACAACTAAGCTTAACCTAACTTACAAACTAGATATTTTAGCCATCCATTGAAATTCCTAAGACATGGTTTCTTCTTATATGGCAGGGGCACACTTGCCTAACTTACAACTAAGCTTAACCTAACTTACAAAATAGATACTTTAGCCATCCTTTGAAATTCCTTAGATATGGTTTCTTCTTATATGGCAGGGGCACACTTGCCCAACTTACAACTAAGTTTAACCTAACTTACAAACTAGATATTTTAGTCATCCTTTGAAAATCCTTAGATATGGTTTCTTCTTATATGGCAGGGGCACACTTGCCCAACTTACAATTAAGCTTAACCTAACTTGCAAACTAGATACTTTAGCCATCCATTGAAATTCCTAAGACATGGTATCTTCTTATATGGCAGGGTCACACTTGCCCAACTTACAACTAAGCTTAACCTAACTTACAAACTAGATATTTTAGCCATCCATTGAAATTCCTAAGATATGGTTTCTTCTTATATGGCGGGGGCATACTTGCCCAACTTACAACTAAGCTTAACCTAACTTACAAACTAGATATTTTAGCCATCCTTTCAAATTCCTTATATATGGTTTCTTCTTATATGGCAGGGGACCGCTTGCCAAACTTAAAACGAAGCTTAACCTAACTTACATACTAGATACTTTAGCCATGCTTTGAAATTCCTTAGATATGGTTTCTTCATATAAGGCAGAGGCACACTTGCCCAAATTACAACTAAGCCTAACCTAACTTACAAACTAGATATTTTAGTCATTCATTGAAATTCCTAAGATATAGTTTCTTCTGATCGGACTGGTGGGTAATTGGGCTTACAAAAAGATACAGACTTGAAGAAAACAGAGGCTGCAAAACCAACAAAGAAACGAAATTTAAGAAAGAACAAGAAGACGATTAGGAACTGAAACTTCAGTCTGAAATGAAACAAATCAACCAAGAAACAAAAGATTTTAAAACATGAAACGTGTAATGTATAAAATCGGAGCCAGTGTTTTTTGTCACGAAGTGTTGTGCAGGATGTGTATCTGAGATAAATCTAACTCAATAATTAATTGGTCGGTATATTTGATTCACATTTAGTCTTAAAAAACCGAGTAAAAACATTGTTAGTGGCCACTAAAATGTTTTAAATAATTATAATTCCAAGTATTCATTTAGGTGAGTAGTGAACATGCAATTAGAGAAATGATTATCTTTTTTCATGCCCTATTATCATGCTATTAGTTACACCATATTAATTAAATATGAACATGGAAAATAAGTGGAATTATAATTAACATTGAAGCGAAAGATTATACTAGATAATTTGTAAAAGTAAATGGTAATTGAAGCTACATTTGAGCTTTAAAAAGTGTACTGTCTCTGTTAGCCTACTCCCGGGAGTAGTTGCCCAGGGAGCACCTCGAGGAGGTAGAGATCAGATTTCGCTCCCCAAAAATTACCTACCGATTAACTATAACTATAAGGTTAATGATTATCTGTTTTTATTATTGCATTGTACAAACTTAAAATCTAGATATTGTTTTAAATAATTGAGAACGTTTTATGATTTTCTGTATCGAAGTGTAATGGAAGAATTATTATAATAAAATTTCTCATAAACCTTGAATAATATTTTAATTTCCTTCAGTCTAGTATATTATATTTAAAAATATAAGAAATCTTTTTAGGGAAACGAAAGTCCTCCAATTGTTTTAAATAGAAATTGATGGATCTTTCCATAGCTTACAATTGTTTTTTTATGATGTAATTGGCTAGCCATAAGAATCTTATAAATTCGCTTAGTGTTTTCTTTCTTTCTATTTATCTTTCTTTTTATTCAGTGCTTAACTCCAAAGTGAAGGTTGCCTTTCTTATTTTGCGCTTTAATATTATTCCAAAATCCAATCAATTGTAGATTGTAGCATGTTTCATTTGAATCCTTAATTTATTTCAATTTTATTTTAAACTATTTAAATTTCTATTAAAAAAATTTAATTTGCAGTTCTTATTGAATAAAATAATAAATATTATTACTTACTTGTTTTTTTCCAAAATTTAGTTACCCACTGCGTATTCAGTTCAAGGTGGGTAAAGACAGTCGCACGTTCAGGGTGACTTGCTCAACAATTCGGAGTATTGTATGTTTTAGTGAAGTTGTTAAGAAACGTCCCAAGGTCTAAAGCTATTTCAAGAGTGAAGTTACAACAAAAAAATAAATAACTAAATTTAAAATTAGAATAAATATTAATTACAAGTCAAAATGTAAAAATTAATAAAGTGAAATAGAAAAATAATTAAAGCAATAAGAATCATTGCTTGTCCAGGCATGCAAGATTCGTTGGTCGACCACATGCATGCTAATTCAATTTTTTCAATTTCTTAGTAAAAATAATATTTAAAATAATAATAAAAATTAATTTCATGTTAAAATGTAAAAATTAATTAAGTGAAATAGGAAAATAATTAAAGAAATAAGAATTATTGCTTGTCCAGGCATGTAAGATTCATTGGTCGACCACGTGCTAATTCAATTGTTTTAATTTTTTAGTAAAAAAATATCTAATACTCCGTAAATTTAAGATAGTTGTAGCACTTTATTAATTTTAATAAAAATTTGATTGAATTTAATTAAATAAATAATAAAATCTTACTTACGTGAACGGCATAGATGTTGACTGGTCGGGAGCCCAATGGCAACTGACTGCAAAAATCCGTTAGTCGCCATATTTGAACTTTGATTTTTTATAAAATCAAATTTAAGCATAAATCTGTTTAAAATGGATTAATAACAAGTTAATTTAGATAAAAAAAATGATTTTCCCACACTATTAATAGTTTTAAAGGTTTTTTTTAAATAAATAATTTGGGACTACTTTATGACGTCACTCAAAAGCACATGGTTTTGCGGAAGAATTCAAAAAGTAGTTCCATTTAAAAATTAATAATACTAATTTTTTTCTTTTAAAAAATGAAAGAATATTAAATTATCAAGTTGAATTAAATAGTTAAAACTTTATTTTCCATTAGAAATAGTTTTTTAAAGCAAAAATGAGCACCTGTACTTCTGACCTTCTTTGGCTAATTCTTGAAAATCTGCTCGATAGATTTTCTTCAAATTTGGAACTTTTATTAAAAAATAGGTGAAGTTTAATAATAAGTTAAGGGTAAAACTCAAAATTTTATTTAAATGCTAGTTTACGAGTGTGACCTAGGGCTGAAGTTGTACTGAGAAAGTGGTCTCAAAATAAGTTTTCAGAGAACGGTTTTCAGTAAAATTTATGTAATACGGCTTAAATAAAAAGTACACAAAGTTTAAACAAAATCTTTGAAACTGTTTTTAAGAAAATCCGTAAAAAGTACTTAACCTATTACCTATTCTTGTACGAGGCAAATTTCCACGAACCTACGCGATAATTTTCTTTTTTAAGTTAATATTTTTGCAAAAACTTCATTGCCTGTAATTCTTCATTAGTGGTAAGAGCTTAATCTTGTGTTGAAATTGTTTCATATGTAACCCTTAGAGTGGAAACCCTAGATAAGTCAATATTCATTCATATTGAAATTTGAGCTTGCATTAACTGTTCATTTACGCATTATAATTGAATTTTACATCATATTTAAGAATAATAGTTAAGTATAGGCGGAAACTTTTACTTGTGAGCCGCTTTTTAAAGAACTTAAATCAGCCTTTACCCAATCTTCCTTTTTCCCGTAAGTGTTCTCAATCAATTTCTTTCTGTTGGTCTAAAAAATAAAATTTAGTTTCTGTTTATGTGATGTGGCTGCTTTAAACAAGTAATATTATACTTAAGGGCAGTTTAGACTCCAGATGTGATGCTCAGTTCACCAAGACAGCTCCAAAACTAATCAATACTCAACCACATATATGTACATGCAATATTTACTTGTCTGGATGATCAATATTTATCAAAATAGCAATTTCAGATTAAATTAATGTATTTTAACAATAATATACCATTTAGAATCCTGAAGATTAAAATTCGTAAAAATTATTTGAATCTGGGATCGCATTCCGTTCAAAATGCCATCATTTATGTGATTTGCCATCATCTATGTGAACGTACAGCAGTTTATTATCAAAAAAAGTTATTCTATGTAATTTCTATAGAAATTTTTGTAAATTTGTTAAATTTTATCATACTTGTAAAACGTTGTAAAAAAGATGATAGTTTATTGTTACCGTTCAATTTCTGTATAATCTTACCCAGATTAGCCAACAAATAAAGTTTACCAACAAATAAGATCAAACTAAGCTTAAAAGCAAGGATAAATTTGTGAATTATATTTGTAATAATAGCAAAAAAGCTAATATTCTTGAAACATTGAATTACAGGCATTTCTAAATAAAAATTCAAAAATATTAACAAATTGTATGGTTTACCAAAATTCTTCTTATAGTAAGTTCTAGAAGGTAGCAAAATTTAAAAACTAACCACGAATTTTGAAGAAATATAGATTTATTTAATTCTATGTATGAGTTTTACCTAAAAAATCAACTCTCTAAACGTTTCCAATAAAAATGAATGTTTTATTAGATAAAATACATGCATTTACTACTACAGTATAGAGTCATAGGCCCTAAATGAAATTGTTAGATTTGAAAAATGAATTCGGATGGTTCCTAATTTTCAATAGATACTTGAGAAATGAAAGCATATTTTTTAAAGCATTAAGTAAAGTTTTATGTTTTTTAATTTGGCTAAAAACAACCATCTGTTGACTGGATAAGTAATAATATAATCAAAATGTTTATTAATATTTATAAAGCAAGTTAAAATGAATTATTTCTATCATTTTCAGATACGAGTGAGTCAGTTTTAACGTTACAAGTGTAAGACCTTGAACAAGCAACCAAACCTAAATAAAAGTGTTATTCTACGATTATTCACCTCTACAGTCTACAATAGAGAAAACCTCTACAGGAAGTAATGACTTTATAATAAAATTACGAATTGAGGCATCAGAGAGACGGCACTGGATTTATTTTAAAACAATTTTATTATGACATTCATGTAGAAATATTAATAATGAAAATCTTAGTTAAGATTTGTGATGTTTATGTACTTACTTTAGAAATTCTTAGCATAGATTCTAAACATTAGATTTAATAAATCTTTCATTAATTTTCTAGTGTAATTACATTTTCTTATCACTTTTCTTCATGTAAATAAACGCGGAGAGTACCAGTCGATTGAAGTTTTCCCAAACTCTGTAAAGAATTTATTAAACTTATTGTAAAAAAGTTTATAGATTATTTTTTAATAATAAAAAAAAATAGTTAATTAATAGTATTGTATTTATTTTTCCTTTTAATCTCTTAAATAATAAGAAATTAAAAATAATAAAAAAAAACTCGAAAAATGGAAACATAAAAAAAAATAGTTAAAAAAGGCCTCCAGTCTTGAAAGAGAATCTTTAATCGTTAAAATAGTGATTCTTATGCTACGTAGGAGGACAGTACAAACTGCAGTTCATTCGTTTTTAATTCTATTGTTTTTATTAATTATTATGTAGCTCGAGCTTTCTTTAATTAGGAAAATATTACAGTTAAATGGTATAAAGTATGTATTAATTAATGATACCGGAAGTAAGCTAAAATAAATTGCTTTATGCTGAGAAAAATGCATAAATTGCATCCTGCTTGTCAAGTGTGCAGTAGTACTGCCAGAGTATATAGGTAGGTGATTTATAATTATAGGTGGGGCTTTATAATTCCATTTTTAATTCCTATTTATCAATAGACAGGTTGACATATGTCATGATACCTATATTTGATGTTTGGATTGGTTTTAGAATAATCTTAAAGACTCTTATTTTTGAGTAGACAGATACACGTCATTGTATTTCGTATATGATGTTAAGTATATTTTTTTTATAATTCTAATAGAAGAACTTTCATGTTTCTTTATGACAGTGATTTTTTGACTAGACAGACATTTGTTATCATACCTCTTTCATATTAGATGAAGTGAGACTTGCGTAGATGTTTCAAGTGACGAGCGACAGAGCGTTCTACTCCCACAAAACACTCATGTCGTACTAAAGAGAAATCTTGTTTCACAGCTGTATATAGTGTTAGTGCTACCTGGTGGGAAATATGTAAACTAAAATGTGTATACAAAGTTGACAAGTCCAGTAAGTGCTGCTACCTTGTGGCCATTTTTTAAACTAATTTTCTTTATTACTTTTTCAAATGGTTTTTACTTCTTGATTTTTGAAAAGAACCAAGTTTGACCCAACATATACAATCTAGGATTGCCTTCAATATTAACTATCAAATTCAGAAACAGCAGCATTACAGTGAAATTAAGAGACTATTTCCACTTTTTCCAATGGTTTTTTAACCTTTTTAAGGTTTTCTTTTTTATTCCTTCCAATCTCGCAGATGTTTCTTATCTTTTTTCAGGTTTTCCTTTTTATTTATTTTTATTTTTTTAATTAAAACCTTTTTAACAATAAATCTGTACAAACATGTTAATAAAACATCTTTAACCGTTTATTTTTATTTATGGAAATTATTTCTTTCATCCTGTTGTCTGTTCGCTATCGAAGTTTTTTGAACTTTTCCTTTTTTTTCTGAAATGAAAAGGAGAATAAATAAAGATTTTTTTTCTAAATTTATAATTTTTTTTATACAGCAAACAAATTAAACATTTTAATTAAAACATGCAATTGTTCTTTGAAGTAAAAATTCTAACATTACATTGTGAAATTAAATTGCATATTACATATATGTAGTTAACATAATACTTGTTTTATTAATTGATTCTTCACAAAAATTTCCTTGGATAGATTATTTACGTCTAATTCACTTGGGCTTCTATTGGTGGACAGTTTTGCAGGCAGTACTCCAGCATCAGAGGTATTTAATCAGAAAATCAACATTATGCACTATCAACAATATTTATGTACTTAAAGTAATCAGTTTTTACTGAGTTTAGCTTGAATTAAGAACCTAGGAATAAAAAAACATTTATAATAATTGATTATGTATTCATAAAATTAAATAAATGTGACTGCAATAAAACTAAAGCATTGATATGAAAGTTTAAATCATTTTTTAAAAAACCTAATCCTTTCTTTCAAAAAAAATGAAATATATTTTCAAAAAACCTACTTATTATTTATCAAAAAGATTACTCTGATTGAACAACAACAAACATGCATACTAATGTTCTAATTTTTTTATACAGAATAGAAATAGTTCTGTGATTGGAAAATATAACAGAATTTAATCAAATTAAAACCTTCTTTCAAAAAAATTAAAACTTTTTTTCAGCTACAAAGATGAAAATTTATATGAATGAGAGTAATACTACACTCTGAACGTTGTAAATAATAGATAAGAATACTTGATGAACAGTTCGAAAGTTAGAGAACGTAGTTTAGTTTATTATCAAAACAGAATGGATGCGAATTATCTCGTAAATAAGGTCGTACTTGCTGGAAGTATAGAAGGATCCTTAAAAATAATGAAATAGGTTATAATAGCGGATTTAACCATATTGAAAAAGTAATGAACAATCTAAATATGGAAACTGTTCTGTCACTTAGTAATGTTGTTGAGTGGGATGGTACATTCCAGAATATTCGAATATGTTTAGAGACATGGTTCAAAAACAAGTTCGTTGACGATGTAATTAATAGTGAATATTACAGTCATTATAGAGTGCTTGAATTCAATTTGGATGATGTTCATTACCTGACCAGTAATATGTCCTTAGACCATCTAAGATGGATTATTAAAGTAAAAAATGGTGCATTAAAATTAAGCAACTGTCCATTTAAAGATTAACTAGATGTGTGTCTTATGTGTAATATGGAGGTTGTGGAAGATTTGCATCACTTTTTTATTGAATGGTCAGCGTATGGTGATCTAAGATATAAATGCTTTAAAAGAACTTATCTCTCCACCGTAGAGATGGTCGTTTGCTGATGGCACTTGTTCATTATTGTAAATCTGCATATTTACGCAGAAATATGAGTATTATATAGATGCCATATTTAATTGAGAAACAACATGCTGTAAGCTGAAAACATGTACTTACTGTTGCTGTAGGAGTTAAAATGTGTTAGGTACACAGCAAAAAATGTCATCAATGTCATTAACCCAGTCATTTTTTTGGATTGAACTAGTTCAGAATTACCATTAGAATGTCGAAAGAACTCTGAGAACAAAAATAAAAATTGTATAAACTATTATTTACACCATTGTTTTAATTGTAATTTACAAATATTTAGATAAAAATCAATTTTCAATAAATTAGAATTAAAACTACTGGTGCGAAACTTGCAAAATCCAAGGTCCATAATTCTAAGACTTTATTAAGCTTTAAATTATTAATTTAAATTCCATGGAGATTATTCTCCCCTTTAAACGAGAGAAATGTGAATATTTAAGTGGAAGTTCATAATTCCCAAATACGTAATCTTAATTAGCAATTTACTTTTATAGTAATAAATACGACCAAAAATTATTAACATATTACGAACTAAATCTACCTACTCATGACCGTGGAAACATTTTTAAGAAACAAAAGAATGAAGACTAAAATCAACTTTTTAAATTACATGCGTACACTAGAATGCATCTAGTATCAACTGTCTTGGAAACATGTCAATTTCATAAACATTTCTGATCATATCAACTCGTAATTAAAAATCAAAGTATACACAAAAAATGTTGCTTACCTGCAAGAAGTCCTTAGCGTAGTAATGATTCAAAAACAAGTTCTTCAATTTCCTAGGAAGTTTTCACATAATAGATAATGCAATCCAGTTTTCTAAGCTATGTAATGTTCTCACTCACTTAGTTATAGCAGCATCAAGTTAATACTATCACAAAATGTTTATCAACGTAGGTGAAGTACATTTAATAAATAAAGCAAATTATTACTGTTGCTACATAATTAAGAGAATATTTGGACGAAACCATATAACCTTTCTACCCCAATGCCTTACCGGACAGTTGTTTGGTTAGGAGGTTATTGAATGTTTATTTTAATAGTGTCAAAGTACATGTTTATGCTACCTAGCGGTAATCACTAAAACTAGTTATTATGTAATTACATTTTTCTAGTTTAAGCTACTGCCGCTAGATAGAATTGGCGTGCCCTTAGTATGTATTTTTTTTTCTATTCCTAATTTTAAGGTAAGAACAGAATGTAGTATAGAATTTCTAATAAGGTTGCCCAATTTCCTTAATTTAAATATAAGGACTTCAATTTCTGATTTATTCTTTGATTTAATTAGAGCAAATATCAAAATAATATACCTATAAATTCCACTCTCTTCACAAGCTATGTTTAATAGAACCAATCAATCTTATGAAAGTCCTTTAATCATTATGGGACAATAATATTGGTACAACAAACGAGGAAAATTCTTAATAAATCTCCATAAGATGTATTGATATTTCACTATTTACAAGTAACGTAACTAAGATTTCCATAAGTAAATCACTAAAAACTTATATTTTTATAAGAAGTTGAAGATGTGTAGTACAAGGTTGTCAACAAATCTAATGTTGTTCCTCAGCTATGCTAATCTTTAATTTTTGCATGATCTAAACACCTTCCTTATTATGTAAGAGAAAATAAAAGATATTAATAGAGAATAAAAGAATAAATATATCTTTATCCTAATTGCTATCAAGGAGAGACAAAAAATGTTTTTACAGATGTTATACAAATTTTCAGGGATGATTTTGACAAACTGCCTAAACGCAGCTAAACCCCCTGCAGATTGAGGGTATCCTACCCAGTTGTAGGTATCAACTCCTCACAGTGCATCATAAACCATTGGACTGTTATTGATTAGACCGCGAAATTATTGATGGGGATCTAGAGTTTTATTTGCTTGCAGAGGATCGTCTCCTATATGGCGCTCAGACATGGTGTTTACGTTGTACACAACGTGCTATGGAGAGGAGCATCCTTATAATGAAAAAGAGAGTTAGGAGTCCGAGCTAAGGTGATTAGAAGGAAGATTTGTCTCAAGATGTGGTGATGTAAGCTAAAAAATGAAATGGAATTAGTGGCTGTATAAAATAAGAACTAGCTCTGATGGTTTACAATTCGTTTTTGGTTTCGGTCTTTGGAGAACAGGAAATCGTTGAATCGTTAGGTCTAGTTGAGTAGTCTACTATCTGTTGACTTCCTCTTGAGTGGGTTCGGAAGGAGAAGTGGGGCCTTCAAAATGAATTCCAATATCCACCAAATTGCTTTTGGAAGAGTTTCCAAATGTTTTTTTTATTGATCGTTTAATATTTTCATAATTCGCTCAGATATCTCAGATTAACATAATTAGTATAACATATGTTTAGTCCGACAACTTAGTTATGACACCTCAGATGCATCTGTCTCCTTGAGGATGACGCCTTTAAAGAGCCGTAACTAAGTTGTAAGCCTCATTAAATATTACAAAAAGCCTAAATCCACCCGTAGAATTCAAGTCAGCTTACCTTCTGTTGAACCCAAACTTTTGAAACTGAGTTGGGTAAATAATTAAACCATACCTTCTCCATAACAGAATAAAGAGAAAAACTTTTAAAGTATTATTTTATCGCAACTTTGTGATAAAATGTTTCAGTAATACCAAAGCCAGCAGCTCGATTCTAATTTCAAGCTGAAAATTGAATAACTAACACCTAAACTCTACTTATATCGATTTGAGCACTAAATTTGCTAAAGTAGTTGATGCGCAATTTAAAAAGCGATATCATTATGTAAAATTACGTTAATAATTTTCTATTTTTCCTTTTTTTGTGAATATTTAAAGCAATTTTTAACATTTGTAATTAGATCTAAATTGTCATTTTCTTTGGTGCTGTTGTTGCTTTATTATCGGAATAATGTCTTGCTTGGGCACTATATTACCTCATCAAATACGTCATTGTATCTGACGAATTCTTCCTCTTGATACCAACAAAAATATATCTGTTTCAAACCAACTGTTTAGGTGTAAAGTGATTTTATCCTAGAATGTAGTTATGAGACATGTTGTAACATAGTGTGAATGTTGTTATCTGATATGGTGTCAGAGTAAGAGTGTTGTTTTTGTTATTAACAACAAAAGCTAAACTAAAAAGGAAGCTCTGAACTTTGGTTGGTCTAAAGGGTTGAAAAAATAGTGAACAATCACTCCTAGGGATTTTAGCACTTCCGAACTTGGTATCTGTAACAATCAGAAAACTCAAATATTAGTAAAAATTAGTTTAAGGATTGAGGATACTTAACAACTATACATAAAGTTAAAGTATTTTCCAATTAGCAAACGAAAAGTAGTCTAATTTATCACGAACTCATTCTAAAATCACATTAATACCTATCTCAAATTTAGTAAATACCTAATATGCTAAAGCTCATTTTAATCATTTAAATTATTAAAAAAAAAAAAAAAGTATATAAATTTACTCAGAGTATTCAGATAATCTACTTCCAAACTGTGTTCAATTAAATTAAATTTTAGGGCCACCTTTAACTTAAATAAATCTCCCGTGTTTTATTATAAAAACCAAACTATCCTAAAAATATTAATGAAAACAATTTAAAAGAAGTTAAAAGATTGATAATTAACAAAAAACTAATGAATTCCAAAAAATTAAATTGCATGCCGGTTGGAACAAGTTGGTTAAGCAGTCAGCTTTTTTTTTTATTTTAATAAAAAAAAAATTGTAAAATAATAAATTTTTATGTAACCTTATTGCTTTAGTATTATTATATCAATAGTAATAAAAATTTGATGGAATATTTTCAGTTTTAATTAAGAAAATGAACTTACTTTGCAGCTACGATGTTACCTGGCTGAGTAAAACTGGAAAAAATGACCGTTACGTACATGAGGTGCTTCATATGTGCTGCTACATTAAAAATTTTGCAATCAACTTATATTGAATTTCATGAACTTATGGCAAAAAAAAAAAACGTTTTTGTAAACTTAGAATATTTTTTAATTTATTGGGAACTACTTTGTGACGTCACATGCGGACGGTGACCATACGATACTTTTGATAATAAATTACTAATTATCAATTTTGTTTGTTATATTTTACTTTAATTAGACTAGTTTTAGTCTAATTAATTTTTGGAATCAAGTTTTTAAAAGTAATTCAAATTTTAAAGACGAAAATAAAAAGCTACATATTACGTACGACTTCATTTTGGTGATTCTTGAAAATTGACTCGATAGATTTCATTTGAAATTGAAATTTTGGTTGAGTAATAAACTATCTTTAATATTTACTCCGTGGTTGAATCGCAATATAAGTTAATGAGAATAGGATAAGTAGCTAAGGGTGAAGGTGCTGAGTTGGACTTCCTCTCAAAAAACCTCTTTGGAACCGTATCCCAGATAATAGTTTTCAATAAAAAATAATAGAATGTGAAATATTCAGTAATTGTACAAAGTTTAACGTAAATTGCTGTAGTCGCTTTCTTTGAAACCATAAAACAAACCAGACTATTTTGGCATCCATCAACCAAAAGAGATCAGGGTTGAAATTTTAGTAGGTATTGAATGGTGCATTGTTAAAACGTACGTTAGATAACAAAACGCAATTAAGACAAGGCGTTTAAAAAAAAAATGTTTAGAAAATCTTTAACCAGCAGTTCTATAAATTTAATTCAATTTTATTGTTAAAGATTTTTTTTTAAGATTTAAAAAGCGGGAAAAGTGGTTTCTCTGACGAATAAAACTGGAACTAATTTTTTATTTCATGCTTTCTAATTTCTTCGGTTTTTTGTTATAAACTTTTTTTGAATTTTTATAATCAATAAATGTATAAAAGTAAAGTAATCGCCTATTTTTTCAGGCGGGGCTTAACGTCCAACTACCATTTACTAGGTGTCGTGGACGGAGGCGAATAGCAAACGTACTTTACTATTTCTCATTTAACCATTAAATAAAATCCAAGGCCTAAAGTCCGGGAATCGAACCCAGTACCACAATGCATATTAGCTTTGCAGGTCTCGCCTCTTAACCCGCTCGGCTACCGTGGCGCCTTCAATAAATGTATACAATAGTAGAATATGATTTATGTAAAAAAATAGGTGTGCCAATAGTGTTTTTTTCTACTTCTAAATAGAACATTTTTTTTTATACAATAGTAAAAAATTCGCATAATTATTTAGTGATATTTGTGATATAAATATGCATATTACAACTAAGTAATACACTTTTTAGTAATTGATTTATGACAGAAGTTATTTGTACATTTTCACTGGATGTTTTCTCAACGTCTTTTTCATTTTATCTTCATTTGATGGACAGTATTGCAGGTAGTGCTCCCAGTATTGGCTGTTTTCAATCTGGAAATCATCATAATTCAGTTAATCAAGTTAAGAATAAATAAACGTTCCATTCAAGATACTACCAATAAAAATCAAGTGTTTTGATTAGATGTAACAAATAATTGATTAGGCTACCTGATGGACAGCTCCACTAGTTAGCATGGTAGGTACATAGATTTCCTTATTTGTTTATTGAATAGAATGTAGAAATAGATTCGAATCACCTCAACTTTTGTATGACGTACAGATGGCCATGATTGGTACTGCGAGCTAGAGCATGGCGACACGACCCTAAGGACAAAGGCACTGGATAAAGAAAACAAAATATACATTAATAACACTTGGAGCTTACAACTTAATATTAGTTTTTACTAATATTTTAATACTTTTAATGAAATTTTGATATTAAAAACGATGCGGCTTGCCTCTTAACAGTCCAATTTAACAGAACACATTTCAATATATATTTCAATTCAATGTTTAAAAATTGTTAAATAACAGCCCTGTTTATAAGAACATACTAAAAGAACCGAATCGAGTGACACCTTCTCATTCATGAATATCGGTTTACGCGTTTACAAAAAAGTTAACTAGAAGAATCATTTTGCAACTACTTTTCTGAAAACCTATGTAGTTGTACAAGTTTAGACTTGCAAACGAGGATATGCCCTGTATTTTACAGAAAGTTTGCGAATTTTATCTTTTATAGAATAAAAATGGCCAAAGTTGGGTATTTTTAAACAATATGCTACGCTTTTTCTTGCACTTTCTGGTGATCAACCCTTTCACTATTGTCTTTCCAATGTCTTAATATAACGCACATCAACCCAGAATAAAGTAATAAATGTACTTTCGTTAGTAATAAATGAACTTACTTTAATTTCTATAAGACAGTTCCTTCAATTGTTCAGAATAAATTAAATCTTTTTCTTCTGAACTAAAAGAAAAAATAAATACAATAGAAAATTAATTTTTAAGTGTAAGTTAAGTGACTTAATTTTTGGACTAATTACTCTTGTTTACTTAATAACAAAAATATCATTTTAAATCTGTTTTGTTTTAGCATTCACATTATCTTATTTAGCCAAAATACCTCTTTAAATTGGATGGATAATTTAACATTTTTTATTCCATCGTATTGTGTAATTAATCTATTAAAAGTGTACTTACTGATTAAATTAACTTTCAGTTTGAAGCAATATCATTTTTCTCCCATTTTCCTTTGTTCGCAGTTTGAAAACTATGTATATGTTACGTATGGAATACCACATGTCCAATTACAAGACGTCTACATCTGAACAAGTAAAACCTAAACTTTAAATGTACAAATTAAACTGATAATTTTCTTCCCAAATTCAAACTCAACCTCCGATCTATTTGCATTAACTGTTCACTAATATCAGGTCTTTATTACAACGATAATATACATCAGCCAGTAATCGCACTTTTAGGGTATTTAATTGAATTGCTTAATTCAAAACTGTAAAAAAAAACACAAGTACACTTACTACGAGCTAAACGTTCGCATGCCCAAGATTTTTAACTAGTAGGTTTCATAGAACGATAGAACTACTAACTCAGCTCCTTCCATCTGTTTACATTTACATTATTGCCAACACAAACAAAAGAAAAAGTTTATCAACAAAATCTAATTCTCCAATATTATTATTATTTTATATCATTTACATTTTCTTTCATTATTATAGTTATATTTATTATTATATGTTTATCCACTCTGGCACCGACCCTCTTATCACCAGGGGTTATAATGAATACACCAAAAAAATAACTCCCAACTTTCAATCACATTAACAAAATATAATGTTCGAAATCAGTAGGCTTAAGTGTACAATAAAAAGAACATAACTCTAAACTATTGAGTGCTAAACCGAACAGTTAATATCGTAAACGCGTGCGAGCTCGCACATGATACAACAACCAAGAAAGTTAGAATTCAAGTCTTTTTCTAGTCATCTTCTTGTCAATCTTTTTGTTGCCGGGGTAGGCAACTTGAAATATCTGCAGTGGGCACCCCACACACCCCGTTCCTCTTGAAGAGGTCAATCCCCGAAAAGCATTGGAAATTGGAGTCTGTTTTATCGTGGGAGGATCGTTGGTGGAACAATAGGCATTGCTGGTTCTGGTTCTAGAACTTCCGTACATGCAGGTTTTGATCGTTCGATGGCGATTCATTTGATCGAACCTCTAAACCTTAACATCCATGAACTTCTGAAACCTTTTGACCAGGAGAAAACGTCCTTCATAAGGTGGGTGCAAGGGCGATTGCACCTGAAAAAGTAGTAAATGATATAGGTACTCTTCTAAAAATCTGGTTAGCCGAAAAATTTGGAAAAACTGTGATACTTTAGTGCTGAAAGCTTGAGTTGTCTCACATGTTCTTGTAGGTTCTGAAAGAATTCGTTGGTTGATTGCGGTAGTACTTGAAAAGCATGGATGTCCTCCTTATAGGCTGATCGTAAACGTAACCAAACTAAAGGCAGAGAGTCAATCCAGAATCATCGAGGAAGTTACAGGTGAGTTTCTATTTCAAAACGCAATGCATTCGCTGTACAATCCCATTGTTTTGTTATGGTAGTTTTGTAGTGGTCTTGATACAAAGGCACCGCTAAAAGCTGAAAAAAGTTCGCTTTCGAATTGTCGGCCTCAATCAGTAGTAATGGTTACTGTCACACCGTAACGAGCTATCCGCTTAGATAAGAGTAACAGGCGGCAGACTCTGCTGTCTGGTTCATTGTGGGGTAAGCCTCTGGCCATCTGGAAAAGCAGCCTACAACAGTTGACAATACGTTAAGATCGGCAAAGTGGCGAAGGATCTACGAAATGTGGATATGACCAAAACGGTCATTTGGTGCTGCAAATGGCGTTTACGGGGCTACAGTGTGTCATAACTTTAGGGCGTTGACAAGCAATTCAGCAGCATTGCCATTCCCAATCGCTGACGTCTCGTCTTTAGACCAAAAATACCTACTAGCCTAGAAAGTACTTTTTGTGAAGTCGGTATTCCAGAACGTGACAAATTGTGAAGTCAGAAAAACTTGTTCGCGCAGCGATTTCTAAATATGAGGACAAACAATTGATGGTGAGGTTTTAATATAGAGCAGAGTTCAGGTCAGGAAGGCAAGGTAACCTCTATATGGGATTCTTCATACACTCCTGCAATTCAGCAGTCTTGCTGTTAGGCGATTTGATCGGTCTATTGCCGAAGGGAAAACTACTTCATCCACTCGAGAAAAAGTTTCAGCAACGTTTTCGCGTCCTGGAACATGACGGATGTCTGTAGTGAATTCGGAGAAGTAGGTGAGGTAACGCGTTTAACGCGGGGTTGTTTTCTTCCATCCGTTTGAGGAATATGAACTAAGTCGACTGTGGTCAATCAAAACTTCAAACTCACGACCTTCCAGCTGGGGTTTCCGTGGTATAGCGGATACCATATTTGTCCAACACGCAGAAGGTCCCGAGTTCAGTCCTGGTTAGAAACCTTAACGGGGGGGGGGTTGGGGTTATATAGGTAACGAATAACTCCCTGCTTTGAATCACATAAACAAAATATAATGTTCGAAATCAGTAGGCTTAAGCGTACAATAAATAGAATATAACTCTAAGCGGATCAGTTAATATCGTAAACGTGGGCGAGCTCGCACACGTTACATCAACCGAGAATATTCGAATTCCAGTCAATTTTCTAGTCATGTAAAATCTCGCCAGATCGGGCGACTTAAAATATCTGCGGAGTGGGGCGCCATCAAACCATCTTTCCTTGTAAAAGCCATATTTTAGTTAAAAGTGTTACGGAATTAAGAAATAAATAAATAAATTGATATCTAGTTAAAAAAACTTTTTTAAATACTCTAAATACGTCGAAAGAATAAAACAATTATTTTAAAAAATCTTCTGATATATAAAACACTGAAAATTCACTCAACTTCTATTTCATACAC
Source organism: Rhodnius prolixus (assembly GCF_049639745.1). Lineage (NCBI taxonomy): Eukaryota > Metazoa > Arthropoda > Insecta > Hemiptera > Reduviidae > Rhodnius > Rhodnius prolixus. The sequence goes on along the minus strand of NW_027411583.1, from coordinate 718,781 downwards.
CTACATCGTCACATCTAACTCCACCATCAGTTAGAGTTAGGTCGAGGTTTGAGGAGCACAGTGTACCGTGTTATAATAGTTAACGGGAATGGATTGCAATCTTAGTCTTCAAAAAATTAGAGTTGTTAATGTTTTATGTGACATTCATATGGTTATAAACATCACGCTTGATTGCTTTATTGTTACTGTTTATCTGTGATAAATTAGTTGACAACTAGATGTATAATTTATTAAATAATTTCTTACTATATTTACAGTAATATTAAATCTTTTGCCAATATGGATTTAAAAAAATGGAATATATTCGCACTTCTAAATGATGACTTCATTATGGAAGTTAAAATAGCCTGTGTCTTTGGTGAGTCTGTTAAGAATTCATTTTTGCAACACATTTTGTATTTAGTTGATTAGCGAAGGTCTTTTTTGGCCTGCAAAACAAATTCTTAACTCATGATTAATTTCTAATATAATATAAATAATATATTATATAGTAATATAATTTCTGCCCGTCGGGAAGTTGAAGTACTCTTATTTCTAAAAATTAATTTTATTCTCAGTTCGCAGTGAATTCATTAAACCTTACATCCATCCAGCCAGTTCATATTATTTAAATATTTCTGTTAATTAATTCCTTTATATGTCAATAAGGTTCTGTTCAGAATAAAGTTTAACTAGAAAAATACAAGTTTTTTGTTTAATTGCAACTTGGTTTTGTATTATATGTATTTAGATATTTGTTGAGTAGTTCATATAATTCCTAAAATTAATTTATTCTTATTTATTAGAGCCTCCTTCCTAAAAATCTTCTAGTCGTATGATATCTGATTTAATTTCTAGGAAATTATGGAAATGAAGCGCTGATGGTCATGAAAAACGATGATGTGTATGGCCTGGGTACCAATGTATCTGGATGCTTAGGACTCGGTCATCTTAACAGTACTTTAACTCCCCAAAAGGTTCCTGCTCTTTGCAAAAAAGAAGTGATTGGTTTGTTTTCTCTCGTTTTTTTTTTGTTTTTTTTTAACATAAAAGTTAGCATTGAAGTTTGATGATATGCGATTTTTAATTTATGATAATTTCTGTATTTTTTTTTTAAATTTCTGGTTTAAGACTTGCAGAAGTAAATAGGAACCACAAATAAAAAAATTCTTCCATTTAAGAATTTAAGTAAATAATTTAAACAGTTTCGTACGGTTAGTAGTTAACTTTATATTTTCATTATAAGGAATGTTCTGTGCGCCTTAACATTTTGGCGCAGGCAGTTTGTTCACGTTAGAGAGTAATTTTCAGGGATTCATTTCCTTGCATTTCGATCAATTTCTTTAATAAGGAATGTTACCAATGGCATATTTACTGAAAGGAAGGAGGAAGAACTAGTAATTATTGGTACAACCGTTGTTATTGAAAGGGAGTTTCCCATTGTTACTTAGTGACTCTTTGACTTTCAGTCACACTTTTATTGTTTAAATTATCAATTGAGGGTTTTGCTCAAGTTCTATTGCTTGTTAACGATTGGGTGCCAAAAACAAAGTATATTTTAAAATAAAAAAACAGAATGGGGTTTAGAGGAGAGAAATGAAGCTCGTAAAGGAACTGTGCGTTCATGTCTATGCCTTGATCACGAATAGCTTCTGACACCTCCGAGCAGATAGCTCGTTATGGTGTCAAAGTAACCATTACTACTGATTGTAGTCGACAATTCGAAAAAGAACTTTTTTCAGCTTTTAGCGGTACCTTGGTTATCCATAACCCCCACAGTTCAAACCTCATAAAATATATGTTAAAAATTGGCTGAGCTTGGAGGTTTATTTCTCTTGATGAGTTAGTTTCATCATTCACTTTTTGTTCTAAAAAAATGAATCCACTTGATTTTTAATGTTTTCAGACTTTCCTTAGATGTTATCTAGGTCAAAGTTTAACTTTTCTAAGACTATTTTTATCATTTTTAAGGAATGGCCAAGCTTGATTATTAGGTATGCTTGGTTTTTTGACAGGAAAAAATTTGGTTCTAATCCATCTCCATCTCCCAGCCCCATGAAGAGCATTGAGTTTCGGCATTAGAAAGAAGTGTTTTAACGGAGAAAATCTTTTTGGCGTAAGGGCCTTGAAAATAGCGTTTCAGGTAGCAACTTTTCTGGAAATAAGTTTAGCCGACATCTTTTCGACTTTAAAGTCCATTTTTTTTTTCCATAATTACCAGTTTAATTTTTGTTGTTTTTTGCTATTGTACTTTTTGCATGCATTTTTTGAAAGGTTCTGTCGGCTGGTTCTTACACATTCTGCAGTATATTTCTGACCCTGTTATTGCTGATCTTTTGTAATCTCGATTTTTTTTGCGCAGAACTTCTCCAATTATCTATTTCTGGGTCTTGAAGCATGAACGCTTGTTTCTAAGAAGCAGGTTTCATCCCATGGAGTGGTTTTGTATGGACTTGGTCAATCTATATTAGTGGTATTAGCATTCTGATGGCCTTTCGCCCTTTTTGGACCCAGAAGCTGATCTCTTAATCGCAGTGGCCACTGCAATGAAACATTGTGCCAAGATTTGGATTGGATTCATCTGCTAATATTCGATTGACGAAGGAAGATTCTCTTCATTCTTTGCATCCCCTAACTAATGGAAATTCCGTTTTGCTATAATTGTCTTCCACTCCTAAAGTGGGTTTTAATTTCTTGAAAATTGAAAAATGGATCATCCACATGCAATGTTATGACTTAACGATAACGAACTGATCGTCACAAATTGAAGAGCGTACTAATTTTCTCTAGCTGAAGGTCTCCCATTGCTTATCTTGATGTTTCAAATTTTTCCCATTAAGTTGCTGCAGCTATTAAAGCAATAGAAATAAAGGAGAAACCAAATTCCATTCTGTACGTTAATTTAACTAAGAACTCTTTTCATGTAATTGTAACTCACTATTAATGCCTTAATCAGTAACTAATGAGCATGAAGAGTGCCTATTTACTTCTGCAGACCGTCATTTTATTTTTTAAATAATTTGTATTAAGTTAAAATAACCTTTTAGTTTCTTTTAGAACGAGATTAATTTGAAATATAAACGACATTTTTGCCATTACATTTGCCATAATGAACTTATCCTCGCGAACAACCCTTAACGGATAGAAACACGCCTCGGGGCAAACCCTAAGAAGAAATTACTTCCAAAAATTTCATAGATAAACGTAAACACAGAAACTAAAGTATAAAGATTAAATTACTTTCGAATCTGAGGGAAAAGTAGATATTTTAATTTTAATGTTCATTAGCACTAATAGAGAATTTTTTTTGTTTAATGAAATTAAAAAAATAACCACTCTTTTACCATGGAGGTAAATTTTCATAAAACTTAATAAATAACCTTGCCAAAGGTTAGAAAAATGCACCCTTTAAAAGATATAAAACACGGTTTAAGCGCGTAAATTCAGGAGAAGAGTAGACTTAAAAAATTTGAAAATTTAATTGTAGCATACATATGTCATTTTTTAATGTTGAAAATATTGCAATAAAAACTAGAAGATTTTATAAGCGATTAATAAATCATTTGAAACATATAACATCATCAATATTAATCACTGAACGACGTTAACAGAAAAACTAATTACAAGTATTTATTTTCTAGATGCGATTTTTGGACTAAGGTAGTAGTTGTACGTGTAACTCAACTCGACCAAGTAATATTACTCGTATATTTTTGGACAGTTAATTTCAGACATTTTTTACGCTTCGGAACAAGACATTAACATTTATTTCACGTTGTTTACCTTAGAATTAACTAAATTAAATGTAATTCAAGAAAAAAAAAACTGACTATCCTAACAAGAAATAATTTAGAAAAAAAGGCTCGTTTATATTTGAAATAAAATTAACTACTAATTTCGATGAGTAATGTAATTTTAGCTGCAGTTTAATGTAAATATATTTTTCTTTATATATATATATATATAAAGAAAAATATAATAACAATTTATTGGGTTGGAAGGAAAGTTTGACGGTTTTGACAAGCGCATTGAAGCATTTATCCGAATGAAATATTTACAAAATACCGTTCATAACTGTTGTATTTTATTTTATCTTTATTGCTTTTCCAATTTTTCAGAGCCATTAAGTCATTCAAGCAATCGAGAGTGCAATTTCAGACGATTTTTTAAATGTTTTAATGTGTTCAAATTAGAGCAAAGAGAAGGTTCGAAAAAATTAATGCTGCTTGAGGCACCATTATTTTTAGTGAAATCACTAATAAAATTTAGTTATCTCTTTGGAATGTTTGACCTTGAAGATTACTTACAGTTCGACATGTAGTAATCGAAGTAATGCTTTAAAGATGTTTGTAGAAACTTGCCAATCTTAAAACGGTTCGGAGCAACTTATTTTAGCCACACTGCCGTTGTGAATTGAAAAAATGAACAACTCAAAAAGTGGATTTTTCATTATTTAACGATTATTATTACACTTAAAGCAACCAAATTTTGAATCGAATCGTTACTTGTAATGAAACTTTGATCTTGTTCGACAGGGAGGAAACTTTTCGTACTTGTTAGAAATGGCATCTAATTAGTTACTTTCTTTAGCGGGTTGAACCTTCACCACTGAGGATTAGTTATTAACGGTATGCGTAGAATTTCTAGTAAGCCAAGATGTTTTTTTTTTAAATATATGGTACTTATTACTATATTAAATTGAATTGTATTCCTAAGTTTTACAATTTTAAATTATACGTTCTCAAACCCATCAAATTTCCTTCCAACCCAACAAAAAATATTAATTTCAATTAAAGAAATAATTTTTAAAGTGCTAATTTTTATTTGTTTTCACTAAAATAATAAATAATGTATTTACAACAGTTTTAACTTTTAATTGAGTTACATTTTATGATATGAAATGGAATTGTTGCATGTGAAATTAATAAATAAACATTTTTGCTGATTTCTTATAAAGAAAAAAAGAATATGTTGATATTAATTGAAAAATGCATCAATTTTTCATCATTTCTAGTTCATGAAATTTCTTCATTAAGTTTTGGGTATAAGTTAGATTTTTGTTTATAGATTTATATAAATTAAAAATTAAAACCTGGGTTTTTAAACATTTGAGATGGTTTAAAACATCTAATATGGAATGATACAGGTTTTGCTTATGGTAACGGTCCTCATGTGCTTGCTTACTCTTCAAAAGGGGAAGTGTTCGCTTGGGGACATAATGGTTACTGCGAACTAGCTACTGGCACAACCACACAATCACAAATTCCTTTACGTATAGAGGGTTTTTTATCGGACAAAGTCATTGTTGAAGTTGCCTGCGGAAGCCATCATTCGGTCGTACTCACAAATGAAGGAGAGGTGAAATTTTTAATTTAATAGTTAGTTACCTTGTTTATTTTGTTTTTTGTTTAATTTGTCAGTTTGATTTATTCTGAAGAAATTTATTCGTAGTTTTGTAATAGATCATAAAATTTTATTATGTACGTTGCTTTGTTCAATGTCGTAACTACTATAGCAGTCGCTCCTAAAATTAGCGTGTCATGGTCATAATCTCCGAGAGATGTATAACAGATTAGTTAGTCCGTTTTCAATTTTAAAGTTGAACTGTTTGTTGTTGAAATTGTTAACCATAGTTACAAAGTAAACTTTTTTTTATTTTATTTCATTTCTGGTAATGTTTGTTTTTCAAATAATTATATTTATAATATATTTACATGATGAAAGAGTACAACCCCTTGTTAGAAGCCGTTGGATATTCAGTTTCACCATACAAACATACTAAGAGTATTTAATTCCATCTTATGTAGAAGTCTTTAAATTTTCGACAAACATGTTTAACTCTCTAAAAATATTAAAAATAAAATTAATTTAAAAAGAAAAAATTATCTTTAGATGCACTTAAGTATATTTTATTTACAATTAGGTTTATGCGTGGGGTCAAAATAAATGTGGCCAAACAGGATCAGGGATGAATCCTAACCAGTCATCTCCAAGAAAAGTAAATTCATTAATTGGTGGAAAATTTATTATTGGAATAGCTTGTGGCCAGACTTCAACTGTTGCTGTGACGAATAATGGCGAGGTATGAGAACGAAAAGAAATAATGTAAAAATATTAAGTCTTTGTTTTAAAGTCCTTTTGTCAGTTTGGGTTAAAAGATGGTAAATTTGAAGAAGTAATACGAGGAATGTTTGTTGATAACAAATTAATATATATGAATGAATTACAAAAATGAAAATAGACTTTCTATTATCACCTTTACAAATTATAATTACTTCTTATATATATTTTCTAATGTAATGCTCATGAATTAAGAAGTACCTATAATTTGTAAAGGTGATAATAGAAAGTCTATTTTCATTTTTGTAATTCATTCTTCTCGAATCATCAGGTTTATAATGGATGCATTGTTTTTGAATCCGATTTTAAATTTCTTACAGTGAAAGAAAGTGTCGCAGTGCTCTTATGTAATTATGTATGTAATTATGTGCTCTTATATAATACATTGTATTATCAATATTATTATAGAGTTAATATTTTTTTATCATTATTTTGTATGCTATTTAATATATTTTTATGTAAGTTGTTTTTAATCTTTATGATTTGAATTTATTATTTTCAGGTATATGGATGGGGATACAATGGAAGTGGACAGTTAGGTGTAGGTAATAATGTAAATCAGGTGAATCCATGCAGAGTGATGGCTTTAAGTAATACGGTTATCGTCAAGGTAAAATACTGAATAATTACAAATTACTTATTTCCTAGCAGCTTTCTAGAACATTGTATAGGTTTTTGTATAGTCAAAACCCAGATTTATAAAGAGCGAGATTTATAATTAGTAACACTTGTGGGAAATTATCTTTGTATTGATATATTTTTCAAGTAGCATTGGTACACATCTTCAGGAGTTTATGTAGGACAAGAGGATAGTGCAGTTAGACTTGTTTCAGTACTATTTAATGTATCTAGCAATATTAAATATAAATCTGTTTTATGCAAAGTACGATGTAACCAAAATGTAGAGTAACAATTACAATTTTTTAAAGTCCTTTATCTAGCCATTGTCGAAAAAAATAGCGTAATCATATCTTTTTAAGTCTAATATCTTTCATTTTATACATATTGCTCACTGGATAATTTTTTTAAATTTAGGTGGCTTGTGGAAATTCCCATACACTGGCTCTTTCAGATGAGGGTAAAGTTTACGCATGGGGTGCAAATACAAGTGGACAGCTAGCAACCGCAACCAAGAGTAATGTATTTGCACCTGAACAAATTCTTCAAAATATTGGCAGGTATTATAGACCGGTATATCTGCAATATTTGAAGATTGTATTCATAGTAGAAGGTTTTTTTTTTTCACTATTATGATAGTTTAACAGATTTGCTAAAATTTTAAGTAGCGAAAGTAGTGGTTCCTCATAACCAAAAAATTGATTTTTATAAAAAAAATAAACTTTCTAAAAATGGACTGAGCCATGAAAAGTAAGCCTTTAATGAGGATACAATCAATGTTATTAAAAACACTTATTTATATACATATCTTTCAAGTAATCTAGTTTATTATGTCTTTTTTATTTATTATTTATACTTGCAGGGTTGTAGATATTGCAGCAAGCCACTACTCAAATATATCCGCCGCTATGACGCAGAATTCTAGAGTATATATGTGGGGTCATTGTAGAGGTAGTTCGATCTTTTCATTTTAACTGTAGCCAACATTTAAAGAATTTACATATTATTCTTTATTAAAGTTTAAATAAAATACTACTTTCAGGTCAAGTTGTATCAGATCCAATATTTACACCATTTACAAGTTTGCATGAAGTATTTGCTTGTTTTGGTTCACCGCCTATAACTTATAAACCAGTTACTGTTGCTTTAGACGTTGGTGTTAAAGTTGAAGATAGTATCAAAGCAGCTTTCGACGATCAGGTATTAGATTTAGATTAGAACATGGAATAGGGCTTGTTCCCTAAACATTATTATTAATGTTGCTCCTTTTAGTTCTGTAACACCCTGAGGTTTTGAGAAACCTTATTTTTTTTCTATATAATAAGCTATTTCCTCTTTTTCTGTCACATTCTGAACCCTTCCCGCAGAAAATCCTGCGGAGATGTTTTTTGAGCGTATCAAGAAGGTATTTGGTCAGATTAAACTGGCATCGACATACGACTTCTTTTCTGGTTCAAGCCCTGAGGCCAATTTTTGGATTGTCTGCTTAGAAATCTGACATTTGGCGACATTTGTCATTTCTATGACGCATGCTGGCCCTAAGAATTCACCTCATCCCCAAAGCTTTTAAGACATAAGTGGAGAGGCTTGTTATGAGGATAACAAGCTTCAGGTCTTTTCCATTGGAGAAGTTTGGAATTGTCCCGTGTGGGATCCCCACGCCTGCCAAGAGCTCTCTTTTTGACCCAAATTTAGGTAGAGACATCCCAGATTCAGTTCTTTATACTTCGTCGGAATACGATTACATTCGCGGAAATAGCAAGAGTTGCTCACGATTAGGAGTTAAAAAACTACCACTTTTTTAAAAAAGATTAAATTAATTTTACAAATATTATTCGTAAACTATCATTGTTTCATTGTGAGGAAGATTATTTAAAACTGACGGGCACATTATTATTTCTAAATTATTGCAGAATAAAGATTTGTACATCTTTAATGTATTAATTTTTTGCTTTTAGACATCAAGTGATTTAACAGTTAGAGTTGATGGTAAAGATATTTATGTCCATAAAGCTATATTAAAAATACGTTGCGAACATTTTCGATCGATGTTCCAATATCATTGGGAAGAAGATAGTAAAAAGTAAGTTTATTTGTTGTGAGATAAATTATAAATTAATTTTAGAAAAAAATAAATATTCTGATTGTTATTTATTTTGTAATTTTCTTTGTTTGTTTTTCAGTGTGCTTGAAATTGACCAGTTTTCCTACGCGGTGTACAGAGCCTTTCTTCGCTATCTTTATACGGACCAAATAGATTTACCTCCAGAACAAGCGTTAGGTAAAAAATATTAAATTGTATGGTTTCTTACAAAAAAATCTTAAAGGGTTAATTTAAGATTACGTTAATAAAATTAAAGTGCTGCCTATTTTTCCAGGAGGGCTTTACGTCCAACATTTGTAACAGGTGTCGTGGACGGATACGGATAACAAATACACAATATTACTATTAACTTCTTTTATCCAAAATCCAAGACCTAAACCAGTAATCGAATCCATTACACAATAAATTCTAGCTTTGCGGGCTCGCATCTAACTAACTGCGCGGCTGTTTTCGCGCCTGGTAAATAATATTAAAGAGCAATTTGAACATCATGTTTCGGAGAGAACATAAAACAAGTGGATAATTTTTACGAAATAGCCGCCCTAGAATTTGTTTCCTCACTCTACCTTTAATCTGCATTTTCTATTAAAAGTTCATTAGCTTCAATGTTATCATAAGAGAAATTCATTATTTATTAAGTTGCTCATTAAAGACAGGATAATTAATTTTATCCCTTAAAAGGTTTTAGAGATTTTAATTGAACAATCACAAAAATTAAAATTTGACCAATCTTAATATTACTTTTCAGAACTCTTGGTCTTAGCAAATGCTTATTGTGAAGATACTTTAAAAAAACTTTGTGAAAAATTGATGCGAGATGGAATAGACGTAGACAATGCAGCAGTTCTTTACTTTAATGCCATCACATTCCATGCTAAGGTAAGCATTACACTATTACCTAGTACTTTATTTCATATATTCTCCAAGGTTATTTCTTTATCTTCTTCTTCTATATATTTTCTTTGGACTTGGACCATTCGCTCTTGTCCTGCCCATTAACTCTTTTCGAGTTATGCCCATTACTTTGACAGTATAAAATCGTGCCATCTATTTTTGAATTTAACAAAAACATTTTAGTGTATCAGTGTATTGTTAAAGTTTAGTGGAACTGAATGAACAGTTTTCTGCAAGTAATTAAAGAATAAGCAGATTGTAAACAGTAGTTTTGTGATTTAGTGCAGCAGCATTCTGTAGGCCGAAGGATGGATACAGAAGAAATGCAACAGTAAGAAGCTGGAAAATTGTTTAAGAGATATGTCCTCTCAGCTGGTAATCAGAATAAATCACGTACCCATCATCGTTCCATCATCCCATCGTTCAATTTTATTATAATTATGAGCTCTTTCATACTATACGAATTCTTTACTTGATGAACGAGCTGGTATGTGGTGGAAGGCCTCTATAATTCCACCTAGTGCAGATCAAGATACTACTACGTCTTTATTGTTAGCTTGACTATAAATGGCATATGCATTTTGTGACCCCAATGGAAACAAAGCTGAACTGACATCGTAAGTTCTGAATCTCTGAATACTATTTATTCATTAAACTCTTTCAAGAATCAGATTAAAACATCACTTGATTCACCTAAAACGAGTCCTTTAAATGCATGGAGAAAAATATCAATAATTCAAAAAGAATTACAAATATATTGATCGAGCAAATAAATCTTCAAGCAGAATATAATCACAATTAGCAGTTATTTTATTAGATGACTTGAGGATTCTAAATTTGGTCAAAATAATCTTAAATTAGTCACAATGTCTTTTGTAAATATTAAAATACCTTAACTATAAAGTTGAGAATGTTTTTTTTTTTGTCAAAAGCATCCTTGTTACCTTGTAGGGAGAGAGGTATTTACTTTTGTTTAAAAAAAAGAAAGAAAATTGTCGATAACATATTTCAATTACATTATAAACAATATTTCTTTGTAAGAATTAGTAGCAAACTTATTCTGTTATTATTAGCAATATACCGTTTGATAAAAATTAATACAAGTTTTAAAACAATTATCTAAAAGTATCTGTTGATAGCATTTATTGTAAGAGATGATTTGCAACATCTTGTTCTATATTTATAGGAGGTATTTAGGTAAAGAGTTGGACCTTATTTTGTTAATATTTTTAAAAGATCATGCGCATGTGTTTCGTGATGCAATATTGTTTGATAAAATTTTGGGATTAAACGTTTATTTCCGAATAGTCGTTGAAAGGGTAACATAAAACTTACCAGGAAAGTGTGTAATTAGTTTAGGTATTGAGTGTTTATAAGTTTCCTTGAAGTTAAATGGACGATGAAATGAAAAAGTGATTAGAAGTTAAAGTGTATATTTTATTTCAACTGAAAATATTATTTGTTTTGAAAAACATCCACCAGCTACTGCAAGAGGGGATGAATATTTGCGTGAATGATTAGAAGATGGAACTAGTATTTACAGGAAAGAAATAACAATCCAAGATAACTCTAAAAGAAGATATAATTGAAGGATTTAATAAAATATGTCACGCCACTTCAAATTAAACTTATGACTTTTCTCAACCGGTTCCGGCTATATTATGCCATAGTTAGGTCATAATTTCTACAATAAATTAATTAATATTTGTTTAAAACATTTTATTAAAGTAGAGTATTAGTAACAATACTGCTTTATCTGTTTTAATCTCGTAAAGAATTTTATTTAAGGAAAGAAAGGAATAATTATTTTAATATAAATTTGATTAATGGAAATTTTAGTCAGTGACGAACATTAAGACAGTGTGTTTAATCAAATGTGTTCACCAGCACCTAAAATCAATTATTATGATTTAACTACTACCTTAATTCATACTCCTTTTTAAAGTCTGATACCTGTACGTGTGACGCTTAGAATTATCGTGAAAAATTTATATCATCAACCCTACTTAGTAACTCGAGTTTCTAAAATTTGGTACCTCTGGGGTTAGAAATGTAAGGCTATTTGAAAATAACTGTATGACAAAGCCATACGTTGGCCTCAGTAATTTAGGCCTGTCAGACTGATCATTGGCTCAATTAGACCAAAAACGTACCTCGTTTAAGCAAATAAAGGTTTAAGACTGAATATGCTTTTAATAAATACTTCCCTCGTAGAATTAAATTTGTAGCTCTCTTTGACCTATAATTGTTGCTAGTTAATCAATGATAGGTTTTAAATGAACAGCTTAAAAATAGCCCTAATAAATATTTTTAATTACGGATTACAATTATAAATCCATAAAAACAAAACTTTTTTCTTAATATTATCCTAATATAAATCCCTTTATTGCTAATATATGTGCAGGGGCAGAATGGAAACAGAAACTTAGAGAGTATTTCCAACGGGTCGGGCAATGCTCCAACACAAAAGTGAATGACTACATTATCTAAATAATTGTCTTCTACTTAAAACAAAAATGTCATTTATCAACTAAATCATTAAACAATTGTTTTTCTCCCTCAATAGTCAGTTGTGCAAAAATAAAATTACTGTACTTAAATGCTTAGTTATTGTAAAAAAATTTAGAAATATTGAGAATGAGAACTAGTTAAGGAATATGATAAGAATGTATATACGCTTATATGTAAGTTTTGGATCTGTAAGGTCCTTTAATAATTGTGATTTAATTTTTAATTACAGTATTTAGAATTTTAATTTATTTGTGAAATATATTTTGTATTCGTATTTTTAGCAAATTGGTCTATAAATTTAAAAAAAATACTATTAGATGTTCTTAGGTTATATTATTTATTTATTTATTTTAACCTTATGTGATAAACAATAAAAAGACTGATTTCTAAACATTTGTTTTTATTTAAAAGCGTATCTAAATAGTTATTTTATAAATGTTGAGATTGGCCAATTAGTTGTTTTTAGTCAGAAGTAACATTTTGGTTAACTTCTTTGCTTTTTAATGACATCCAAAATTTCTTTTACTTTACCCGACACAAACGAAAATTGGAACTTTTTCGGCCTCAAAAATAAATACTATTTCATGTTTAACCACCGAGTCTTCGAGTCAGCTTTAACGCAAGCCGACTAGGTAATAAGCCAATTCTAGGTTTATTCACATTCACAACTTAGTTTCACTAAGTTGTTTCTTGAGTAATTATATCCGCCTCCACCGTAATGAAATATTTGTTTTTATGAGAAGTCGAACTTAACGGAAGTTTAATTTTAAGCTTGTCTTAAAAGTGTTTTTTTTTATCCACTTAGAAAACTTTCTTATTATGTACATTGTTTTTGTCCCCTATACATTTAAGCCTTGTAGCATTACACTCTTTGAAAGATATATTCTGAGTATACAAAAATAAAATCTACATCAGACTATTTTTAAGACGATTGCCTTTTGTTCGCTTCAATTAACTTCACTAAGTTGCACTATCAGGTATCTCTGAAGATGCAAGAGTATATGTTAAGGGTTAATAAGTGTTTAGTTAGAGAGTGATACCTGCAGGAACCCGAAGAAGTGATTAGTCCACTCTCTCCATCAAAATTTAGAATTCAGACATATTATAAAATATTATATCTACTTATAAATAGTGAATAGAAAACAAGTATTGAAAGTGCGCATTAGACTGAAATCAAATTTTAGTAGAGGAAGGGTAAACCCCACCTTAACACTATCTTTTCCCTAAAACTTCTTTAAAATGAATTTTATAATGATATGAATGAGGAAAGTTGTTTAAATGTGATCTGCTAGTATAAAATGAGCAAAAGAAGTTCAAAGTATTAAAAAAAGTGAGCAATCTCTTAGGTGCTACTTAAACCTTATGTTAACAGAATACTTTGCTATTATTGACCCACGTATAATATAAAATATGAAACACACACTTTTATTTAAAGTGTAAAGTATAAAAACTCAAAATCGAAAATTACTTCCAAAAAAGTGTAGATACATTTAATTTTAAGGAAACTTAAAGGTTCAGTCTGAAAACTTCTTTGTTGCGATTTTTTTAAAGAAGGTTTTAACAAGGACCTCATTTGTATACATCCAGAAGATCGACAGGTTATCGAGATACTCATCCCAAAAGAGATAGTAATTCGGTGATGATGCTGCTTTTTTAATATGATACTTTTTTCACTTTGTTTAACTTATTTAACATTTTGTTTTTTCTTGAAAAATAAACTGTGAATAATTCGTTTTTTTTGTCTTTTTAATAGGAACTGGAAGAATTTTGTTTTCGTTTTGCGTTGAACCATATGACAACCGTCGTACAATCAAAAGGCTTTGCATCATTGGACGAAACTACTGTCAAGAATTTCATCACAAAGGCTGCCAAAGCAGGAGCATTTAAAACTTGAGTCATCTATATTTTATTTTTTTTTGCAATTTTTATATTTGTATAATTTCAATTATTGAAAATTTAATTTTATATAATTATTCCTCTTTTTAATTTTAGTTTTTGAAAATAATTTTTCTATTTAACAAAAATTTTCACAAGAAACTTCGTAAAGGATATTCGATTATCCTTGCATGTTCTTCTCTTTTTGTTTTTAAAGTAAACCAAATTAATATTTATTATGTAATAAATTTTTAAAATAATGAATTTGAAATAGATTGATATTTATGCTACAGAAGTTTTATAAATTATATCTTAGAAAGATAGCTTAAACATTATCAGCTCTTATATTGATTCCAATTTTCATTTTTTTTTTAAATATTAGGTAAGAGCTATTGATGATTAATCAAAAGTGATTCAAAGAAATAAATAATACTTTAAAAATAAATTTGTTAGTCTGTTAAGTTGGAAAGTAAGTTGGTCCGACTAGATTAGGTGCTGAAAATTAAGTGGTATATTAAAAAGGTTTTTACAACCATGTAGCTGGCTGGATTCCATTTAATTATTGGGTCCATTTCATTTTTTTAAGGTTTTCTATTTTATTTTATTTTTTTACCTTGTTTATTAATCGTCTACAAGGTGCTTTTTTCATTTAATGACTGTTTATACATTCCAAAAGTTTGGAACAAGATTTTCCTTACTTAATTCGAAGTTCTTTTGAATAATATTTCCTTTGAGAAATTTTCCTTTCGTTATTAACGAGAAAAAAAAGGATCGGCAGAAGTCTGATGATTAAGAATATAAAGAAGTAGAAAGACAGCTGTACCAAAAAAACATTTTGGCCTTATCCCAATGTACTGCCGGCTGTGTCTTACATCAGAAAACTGATGCTGTAAGTTTACTCGTACAAATTAAAGTTGCTATTTATTATAAAAATTTCTTTTTCCTTAACAACCGCGGAGACAGGCCGAATAACTGGCTTGAGAAGGAAGAATTGGCATTAATTACCAGTATTTATTAATTAGAGTACTTACTGTGATTGACTTTCCGATCTAGTTAATAATAGGAACTCCTAAATAATTCTATTCAAGCTCATGATTGTTGAAACTGAATTATATAAACTCGGCAGATACATTTGTCCTACCAAAAGGTTTTGTTAAAATTATTTCACCAAAGTATAGATATTTAGAAATAACACAATAATACATTACATAAATTCCACCATATCTAAGTGCAAACTTTCCAATTTACCAGACTAAATTGAGATATGTGGGCAAACTGTGATAACTAAAACAAAACAAAAAATTGTCCAAAGTAAAAAAAAAAAAATCTGGGATGAAATGAATTTGTTTAATTACTTTTTCAAAATGACAGTGATGCTTTAATTAATTCCTAAATTCTTTTTAATTATAATCATTTAACAGTAGAAGATTAAATTGTAATAAATATTTTTTTTCTATATTTAATTCTAAGTTTATTTGTTTATTTTAAAGACAATTATTTTTTATTTCTTTATTGAATCTAAATAAATATTCTCTGCTAAAATTATTGAAAACAAGATGTGATATTGATTTATTGTGATTGATTATTCTATTTTGAAAGAATTATTTAAGCTTTTATTTTTGTAAAACCAAAAATGGACTTTTTTAAAAAACGTTCTGCGATGTTAAGTATAGGGAACTATGTATTGTTGTACATCGTAATAGAAATATTTGCCAGAATACAACAATTTTTTTGAATGGTTCTTTATGAATTTCTAGGGAATAGGCCAAGGTTATGAAAGCACAGATTAATCTTCTTGGTTTTTCTTAGAAAATGATGTTTTTTCACTTATCTTTTTCTTTTTTGCCCAATATTTTTATCTCTATCAGAGTAGCATTATCAAACTTTTGCTTAATGGTTTTCCACTCCAGCAAAAGATTTCTAAGTGCCAGTTAGGATGACTGAAAAACTGTCTTTGGATTATGATCCTAACCATAAGGGATGTCCAGTACGCGTCTCAACATTCCTCCTCTAGTTATGTAAGGATTTCCATGGAAGCATTCTTGGAGGATGCATCCAGACTTGGATTTTACTCTTAGTAGCGTTATTGGGCTGTAACTTATGCTACTATTAACTTCTTGTTTTCAGTGGAAATAGTTTCTTCACAATTTTAAAAATCATTTTTCAAAAAACCTATTCCCCTTCCCATTGGTTGTTTTTAATGTTTTGAGCAAAAAAGAACCCATTTTCGGTTGTACGACCTGATCTTTTTTTTTAAACCTAAGGGAAACATTTCATTAAAGCTTAGCCATTTAGAATCTTTGAATAGATCTAACGTATTTTTGTTTTATTTACAATCATCCGATGGTTACATTAAACTAATTTATCATCTGATTAGTTCTTTCGTACACAACTACCTTCGTCAACTCCTCTAAGGAGATATAAACCTGTTTTGAACCCCAAACCCCAGATTTAGAGCCGTATTGGGAGGTTATTAAGCAAAAAACAGCAGTCAATAATTATAATTCCAGGATGTAATGTTTTTTAAAATACATATTAACTTTTTTACTGCACATTAGAGAAAAGAATAACAGAATTTTATTACTTAGTAAAGTATGTATAGTAACCTATGCCGAATTATCATATCCCATATATGCATTTTCATAATCAAAATAAATCAAATGTTCAACTGAGTAGTAATCAGAAAATAAAATACAATACGAAAAAGTATACGATCTCAACCATAAAACTAAGAAACTCTTACTAATCAGCATCAGCTGTAATATAAGAAATTATTTAAACAATACCAAAAAGTATCTTCGCCACCAAAGGGTTTATTTCATTATTAATTTAAATTATACGTCTTTGTTTTTTATTTTATTTTTAATATTGTTTAAATTATGGGCATTCCCATTCCCCGATATATTTATTCAATGATATATATTTATTAGTGAGTTCTTGCCATTATACATAATAGTTATGTAGATATCTTTCTATCTCCAAAAATAAATTATTGTGGAGAATAATTTTGAATAATTAAGTTCAATCAATATTTTCTTTTTGTACTTGAATATAATCTACAAAATAAAGTTTTTATCAAAAAATTTGCAGTATTCAATGTTCTCAGAGTTATTTTTACGGTTTACTTATACATGTACATATATATAAATATATATATATATTTCTGTTATATTGGTGGAGGAACTGTCGGAAATGTATGTTTTGAGGCACAAACGTATATTCATTCAGTGCTAGACAGTTATAATATTTTTGAGAAAATGCTCTCTCAGGATGTGTGTTTTTGTTTGTTTTTCAAAAAGAAAAATTACAAATATTCATCGAACATCAAGACATTCGATTGGAAGATTTCGCAAATAATAACCAACATCAGTATATGAAGGAAATTATGGGCACCATTAGCTCCTAGAAGTAGCCTAGAAGTGATTATTAATTACATAGATCATAGATTAATAATTAAATTTATCATTTAATACGCAGCTCATTATATTAAACGTTTTTAGTTAAAGTCTCAAATATTTCAATAATTGCACAGGACAAACTTTTTTATCATATTTTTAAAAGTAGACCCTCGAAAGCCTTGGAAAACTTAGCTTAAAAAAAACCCTACTTGGTCATTTTCAGGTACAAATCATGCTAAGCAAATACTCTGTCCATGACATGTTAAGAATATTTATGTGGCACCGATATTTATTAAGTTGAAATGCTATAACGAAAATCGCTAACATTTGTTCTTTAAATCATTTTGAACTTGAATGCGATTAATAAGTTAATAAGTAAGTTAAATGTATTTTTGGATCATTTTTTGTGACTTCTTTTATCCAAAAAGAGAACGTAATCATTGTAATTAACTTGTCCAATTAAATTAAGTAGTATATGAAAAACTTATTGAAAGAAATAAAATGAATCATGAATCCGCAAGCTGGATAATGTCACTGATTTTATGCATCGAAGCACGTATGTTTATTTTATTCCTGACTAGTTTCAGAATTTTATCCAACAACAGAGGTTAATAAATCAGTAAGTTTAAGTAATTATGTATCTCTGACGATGGATGAAAATTGCAAACCATCAAAGATACAAAAAAACCATGCGTGCTGCAGCAGATAAGTGCAAAATAAAATTAATTTTGTGATTCGAATTTGTGAATATCTTCTTCTTGCGCCTAATTGGAACCTAGTAGGTACTGATATCTAGCGGCAGTTTGGAAAACTAATTTGACACTAATGTAACCGGGTTGACTGGCTCTCAATTACAACTATACGTGGGTAATATCCATTTTAAGAGTACGAGAAAATAGCTTTTATAAATTGGAGTGTTTATTTATCTTATCTTGACAACGAAAAATGGCTTGAAAGTTTGAATTTGAAATTTTATGTGGCAGCAGGGGTAAAGGTTTGAGCAAAATCAACTTGACCACTTTAATGAATCTACATATGTACCCTCAGAAAATGTTTGTTTTAAACCTGTTTTTGGCCTTTATTACAAATGACTCTTATGTATTTCTTTAAACTTCGTATTTTTAGCGTGCAAAAAAAGGTTGTTCTACAATAACTGAAAAATCTTTACAAGAAAATTCGAACGAGACTGGATGAAGTATGTTCTTGGATTTTTCTCTAAAACTGCTATTTCAGCCATTGTAAGGACATAATACTAATTAATAAAGATGTAATCTAAAACCAAATTAGGAAGATATCGGCTGCAAAGTTTGACGTAGAGAATTTGACTTAGACTTTGCTGACTCAGCAAGTGAAATATGAGATGGAAATTTAAATTCTCTAAACAAAAAGACATCAGTCCTTTGATTACTACAAAATCTATAATTTTTGTTTATATAATGTTATGAGAAGATTTCTACTGCTCTTCTTCAATTAACTTTTCAATTGTGGGTTCTAAATTAGTAATCTAAGTAGGAGCGGTGAAAAAACTGAAAGCAGAGTTCTAAATTAATTTTTTTATTACAGTCACGGATGAAAATCCCCATTAACATAAATAATTTGTTGCGAAGTAACTGATTCTAGATCCTAAAATTATGGCATTAATGTAAGTAAAATTGAACAAAATTTTATTGAATAAAAAAAAATTGGTTTTAACGCGCACAAATTAAAAAATCTCTTGAGAAGTGGTCAAATTTTTCCGCAGTTCGGACTAGCGGTTGTTAGTGTTCTTTAGATGGAACCCCATTCACCTCTTTCTCTCTCGCGCTATGTTCTTAACCAAAAAAAATGTTGCAGATAATAATTTCAAGGCACGATGAGTACAAATCAAAATGTAAATGTCCATAATCATGAGATTTTTTGTAAACATTCAGATACAGTGAGAAAGCGAGTTCATTCTCTAAAAACCAGTTTGCCGGACTAAGATAACTTCAAAATGGATAATGGTGGAAACTAAATTTCGAAAAATTGACATAGTTTCCTTAACTAGTAAAAAAAAAAAGGGAAAGAGTTTTACGGGTAACTATCCCTGAAAACTAGTGACCAACAAATTCGGCAACTGGCATTATTTTATGGACTCAAATGTGAGTAATGAGAGATGATTCACCGTCCTACTATATCAAGCAGGTATTCTGTTTTAGAACCCATCTTGCATTCATATTACTGATTACGTGATAATCAAGACTTAACAATAGATTCATTATGAATTCATCTTCACAATCAGCCAAGTCTATATACGCTGATTTCTGTGATTAAATAAAATGGAGGATAATCATTTGATGTAGAAAAGAGACACACTATAAGGATGGTAAAAATTAGCCTCACTTGTCTATACAGATCAACAAAATTGCACTTAATCATATAGTTAGGTTACCTTTTATTTTTTTGGTAACCTTCCTTACATTTTTTTTTGTTGCTGTTTACATTAAATCGTAGACAAAAATATGATAGTTTATAACCCAGTGCCTCCTATTGTCCTATATTAATAAACCTCTAGAGGGTAGTTTCTGGATAATCCCTTTCACTGTCAACAGATTTGTCATTAGGATAATCCTCTTATTGTGCTTCAACAACGATGAAACTATTTCCAAACACACATCACTTCATCCAGCCATTTTTATTTCTTTTAAAGTCCCTAGTAGAATACAAATACATTATAGTACTAGGAAAAAAAAAACTTAGCCATCCGAATTAATCCTTAAAACTGGTATAACAAAGTTATAACGCCTGTTTTTTTACGCTTACGCTATTGGTATTTAAGGTTTAAACTCAGTCCTAGTAGATACGTATTAGCACTTGAATGGAATTAAAACCCAGATGCGAAGCGTAGTTATTTTATCTGCTAGGATTAATGGGGTGAATTCAATTTTATATCAATAACACGACATTAGATGAACTCCTCCGAAAACCGCGACTCAATATTTGTCGCAGTCTTGAAATAGTGATCATTAGAACACTTCGGGAGATGCCTCACTGTGGTGGAACTCCGTTCTAAAATTAAAAATTTTAATTCAGCTCAGAAATTTACATAAAATTTTTCATTTTCTTGACAGAAATACTGGAAAATGTTTAAATATGGTCACTATTTATCGAGCCTCCTTAAAGAGAGATTACTAAAAGATTTTTAGATAGCTTTAATTTTATACGTCGCAATACTTACAGTGTTCCAAAAAGTATAGGCAATTGTTTGATTTTGTGTAAGGATCTCTGAGGAAGACAAAAAAATAACTAAAATTAATTTATAAAACAAAACCTACTTTAATTGAAATATTTTTACTATGCTTAATTTCATAAATAAATAACTACAATTTTTAAGTTCCTCGACTATAGTTCAGAATTCGCTTTCCTCTGTACGTATCGGTTACCATCTGACCCAAAAATATTAAATTTGGACTCATCAGAAAAAATAACCTTCCAAAATTCATCTGATTTATTTCAAGAGATCTTTAGCAAACTTGAGACGTTTTTCCCTATATTTATCTGTGATATGAAAGGTTTTCTTCGGGCTACTCTTCCAAAATATCGTTGTTCATTTAAAACATTTCTCACTGTTTGAACACTGAATGACTTGCCTGTAAAATTTGCAACCTCAGAAGCTACAGTTGGTGCACTTGTAAATGTTTTTTATTTCTTTTAAAATTTGACTTTTCTCTCTATTTGAAAAAATTCTTGGGCGTCCTTTCCTTGGCTTATTTTCTACTGAACCCTGTTTTCAATTTTTTTTTTTTACAACTTACACTAAATTAATTTAATTTTAGCTTTTCTCCAATTACCCGATACGAATTTCCTTCATTTCTTAGTGAAATTATTTGGTTTTCTAAATTCAAAGTAAATTCTTTTGGTTTTTCGGTTCATTTTCAATTGGTGTAATCACAATTCACTAGTTAATCACAAGAAATCCTCTAACACACTGATACAATTTAATACCAACCATCATAAATAGCAATAGGTCCGAAGGTGAACCGATAAAAAACTGAACGAATGTATGTACACTGGGCCAAAAAAGTCTGTGAACACTAACCTAAATTTTATTACTTTTATTATTATCTTAATAGTAACTTCTTTTATTTTCAAATGAAATATACTATTCGATAGAGGGAAACCAGAGTTTTTCATTTTATATTCAATCTTTTATTTTTGTTCAACAGGAATATCACAATTAAATGTTTAACAAAACAACACCCCAAACGAATGCAAAAAAAGTCTGTGAACACTTTGCAGAAATAAATCATTCTTACACATTGTACGTGAATTATAAATTTTAAAAACTTGTAGGACCTCCTATGTTCCTAATCACTTCCAACAATCGAGCTTTCATCGATCCTACTAATTTTGTGGTCGTCAATGATGGAATTTTATCCCATTCTTCTAAAATAGCGTTTTTTAATTGTTCCCGGTTTATTATTTCTCTTTTATTTATTTGGCGGCTGATTTCATCCCACAAATGTTCAATTGGGTTAAGGTCTGGCAATTGTGGAGGGGTGTTTAGGCGCCAGAGTGTATTATTTAAAAGCCATTCCCGAGTTTTTAGCGCGGTATGTTTCGGGTCATTGTCTTGTTGGAAGACAAACGTTCCCTCCAACCCTAATTTTTTTGAATTTTCTTTTAAATTGCGTCTTAATATATCCACATACACATATTGGTCCATCATACCATTAATTAGATCTAACTTGCCCACTCCTTTAGCACTCATGCACCCCACACCAGAATGTTGCCTCCCCCATGCTTAAAAGTAGGCTTTATATTTTTCATTTTCATAGCTTCATTTCTTTTTCGCCACACTTTTTGTCGTCAATCAGACCCACATACATTGAATTTCGACTCATCTGAAAAGATTACGGTTTCCCAGAAACTAGAAAGCTTAGAAACATATTCTTTCGCGAAATCCAATCGGCGGTTACTATTTATTTTATTGATTAAAGGTTTTTTCCTCGGGACTCGACCGCAATAATCGTATTCATGTAATTTATTTCTAATTGTCTGTGGTGTTACGCTTACACATAACCACTTGATAATTCTTGACTGATTTTTTGAGCGCTTGTCCTGGGTTCTTCTCGAACAGACTTCAGAATTTGCCGTTTATGAAAGGAATTAAGTTTTGGTGGCCGTCCACTGCGTGGCCTACTAATCACATTTCCGTACTTTTTAATTATATTATGCACCGTTGAAGGGTTTTTTTGAACTATCTTCCCTATTTCTCGAATACTTTTTCTTTCATTTCGCAACGTCACAATAAGTTCTCGAATTGGTCTGGGAACTTCCATATTAGTGGTTAAATATGTACTAATTAGATTATTTATTCACAAAACTGACTGTAGTGGTTTCTACAATACAATAGAGAACTTTGAAACTTTATTCAATCGTTTTTCTGTTTGTTATCTTAATGTTTTTACATATTTATACAGCTGTTCACAGACTTTTTTTGCATTCGTTTGGGGTGTTGTTTTGTTAAACATTTAATTGTGATATTCCTGCTGAACAAAAATAAAAGATTGAATATAAAATGAAAAACTCTGGTTTCTGTCTATCGAATAGTATATTTCATTTGAAAATAAAAGAAGTTTTTAATAAGATAATAATAAAAGTAATAAAATTTAGGTTGGTGTTCACAGACTTTTTTGGCCCAGTGTATGTAATCCCCCATCATTGGGATCAAAACCTAAACTTTTTTGAACTTTGAATCCATAACATTACATATTAATCCTAAATTTCATGATTTTGTCTCTGATTATTTGGTTCATATATTTAAGCTATTGGCATACTTTCACAGAAATATATTTTTCATTTCTTTTATAATGTCTCGATTTATAATATATTAATAAAAAGGGAATTGCCTATACTTTTTTGAAACACTTTATATGTAAGATTATTCAATCCATGACCGGTTTTTCACTTTATCCATTATCAGAGGTAGTAGATTAATCACTCTAGTGTAGAGATTACGACGATACGTAGCTCTCCATCACGCATTACACTCGCCTACTGACTGAGTAAGGGAGGTTATACATATGGTGAACGAGTGTGCTATTCAAAATGTTAATAAATCAAAACCATTTTGTAAAAATAATGAAATGAAAATTAATGAAACCTAGTACTTTTTTAAGGGTTCTATACGTTTGTGATGGTTTTAATTTTTAGATTGTAAAGTTGGAGTTGTATTTTATATTGAGAGGGGGCGCTTGATTTCAAATAGAAAACACGGAATTATACTTATTTCATTTGTACTGGAAAATTATTAGTGTTAATTGAAATATTGATAAATGAGTGATCCTACTAATTCAAACATTGAGTAAATAAGTAAAACTTTAAAGCAGTAAAAACATGTACATTGCAAAGTACATTCATGAAACCGGTCAGGGACGTAATAACTTATTAAGACGGATGAAATCAAAGATACTGAGGACCTAATTACAATTTCAACAGATCTCTTAGTATTTCTTTTTTTTTATGAGCAAAGAAAAACAGGTCTAGTTAAAGTGTTCATTGAATTTTTATTATTAATAAACCAAGATTTCGTCATATTCAGTGAGAAATATTTTCTATTTTCCGTCTGGACCATACTTCAAACGTAATAAAGAAAAAACAAAGGGTAAAACAGTGATACGCATGCTCGGAATTAATGAACTAATTTACTGTCTAGACACTGAGTAACAGAGTATTTAAATTAAAGAAAGTTTTCAGTTTAAAACGACAGAATGATTGAAAAGCCTTTCACCACTCGAAGGTAGCCTTTGGTATACATTTTTTTGAACTTTCAAGCTTCGTTTATCTTCAGAGCGAAAAATTTAAAATTGTTTTCCTTTTTGAATAATTGTACATCTGTATTTTTTACTGAAATAATTGTAAAAATCTAATAAAAGCCATGGTACTTTTCCGTTAGCCGGGCGCAAGCGAAAAACAGTTTTGGGTAAAACTGTTTTCTTTACAATTCATTAATATTTGTTTATAGTTGAACTTGTTTTGCTTAATATTAATTAATATTTGTTTATAGTTGAACGTTTTCGACTTTTTTCCGTTGACTTGGCTCGCGTTTGGTTCACAATTGGCGACATTTGCGTCCGGCTAACGGAAAAGTACCAAAGCAATTTTTAACTTTTAAAAATATATATATTATTATAATAATTTACAAATAATGAACATTTTTAATAAATACATAACTTAAATTTCAAATTTCAAAAAATAATTTAGTGAATTAAATAAACAAAACATCTTTAATTTTATCGATGAAAAGAAATAATTTGCTGTTTTCTTAAAGTAGTAGTTGTGATTTCAATAACGATTTAGCTGGTCGAGAACTAGCAATTAAATTTCAGCTTCTGAAGTAGAAAACTCAATAATTTCATTGAAAAAAATAAAATTTATTTTAAACAATTAAAACAAACTAGAAAAGAAATAATACCGCTCGATATTAATGCGGTTTAATGCTGTAAGTTCGATTGGCGTATAAATTAAAGAATCTAACGAGGCGTGGAAGTCGGCGTCAAACATGAGTGGTAGTGTATATGCGAACTACAATAAGCAGTAGTTATAGATAGTTAAAAAGCAAAAAAAAGGGAGCAAACAGTAAGATCATAATAGGACAGAGATCAGAGGGCGGTCCATTGAGAGTTTTAAGAACAGTAGAGTATGACAGGAGGTCAGATGTGGACCCCCATAGAGGCGCAGCCCCGCGGGGCACTAGATATCCCGCGGTCTTTACTACAGCCGATTATCACGTTTGTTTGGTAACGGAGATCGTTTTGTTGAGAGGCCATCTGCTGTTAAGTATGAACCGCCAATCAACCAGAGTTATCATCAACTAATTCTAATTAAATCAAACGGATTCTTTTCTAGTTTATTTCTTGTGTTTTCAAATCCTTAAAACCAAGAAATGGAAGAAATTAATTGTTTATGCCTTTATTTATATTCTATTTCTTGATTTGTCAATGTAAAATCATTCTCGAAATATTTAAAAAACAAAATGTCGTCAAACGCTCGAATTATCTTAACCTATTCCCAAGCTGGTTGTGGGCAATAATGACGCTGAGCAATGTTCTTACAATATACCAAACATTTAGGTAGAAATGATCGTACCGTAAAGGGAAAACAGGCGGATGTACAGAGGTTGCGCCACCGCATCGCACAGATGGTTTTCATTTTCAAATAAACTCAAACCCAATGGAGAACAAGATAAAACCAATTCGTTTATGTTTTCATAACGAATAATCTGTTCAAAGCTTGTGAACACAAATCATCTCAGAGCGTCATTTCATTACCTCTGTGTAATTTCTCTCTTTTACAAAGTTTTCTTTAGTTTTATTTTGCTATCAGTTATTTTGTAAAGACTGTTTTAATTTTTTTTTACAACATTAAATGTCTCGTCAAAGAAATTACTCTGAAGAAATAACGGTTTGTGTGGGAAGAATGCGCAAAGATGGGATTCAGCAGTCAATTATTGCTCAGAGACTCGGCATGAACGAATCCACTGTTTTAAAAATTTTAATGTACTACAGGGAGACTGGGAGATACTTCCGAAGACCTGCCACGGGCCGTCCCATGAGTACAACTCGGACAGATGAGAGATTTATCTAAATGTGTTAAGGAACAGGTCCGTCACTAGCAATCAATTACGTCACTTGATCGTTGATGTCCGTAATGCCCATATTTCAATTAGGACAGTTAGAGGAAGGGTAAATGAAGCAAACTTGGCTTCCAGGATACCCGCTACTGGCCCTCTTCTCACCAGAGCACTTAGGAGTGGCCAGGATGCATTATTTACGAGAACATTGGACAATAGAGAGGATTGAAGACGTGTTTTATTCACAAATGAGTCGAGATTCACCCAACATTCTCCAGATGGAAGGATGAGAGTTTGGAGGCGTCAAGGCCTCCAAATGCAGAGGCTAACATTTCTCCAAGAGTGGCTTTTGGTGGAGGAGGTGTTAAGGTTTGGGAAGGTTTTGACGGTCGTACAGACTTATACATCGTGGAAAATGGAAGCCTAAATGCCCGGAGATACCGTGAAGAGGTTCTTCAGCGAGCCAATCTTTAAAAGAGTCGGTGATGATTTTTTTATTAATGCAGTTCAATGCCAGATGTCACACTGCTCGAGTTATCTATGAGTACCTACAGGATGTTGGGATTCGTCTTTTGGTTTCTCCACCGAGAAGTCCAGACCTAAGTCCAATTGAGCATCTTTCGGATACAATTGGAAGACGTCTCGGACTTCGCCCCTAGCGCTCTCAGTGAGCTAATACAGCAATTATTGAAGAATGGAATGAGATTTCTCAAGAGATTATCCAAAATCTAATAGCTACAATGCCAAGGAGGCTTGCTGCGGTTATCAGAGCAAGAGGAGGTATCTCTAAATATTTTTGAAATAAATAAAAATTAAGAAAGTGATAATAAATAAGAACCATTTTAATTTTGAATTTTACAGAATTTTTTATTTAGTGCAATAAAGCCAGGTTTTTCTTGAATTTTTGGTAGTAGTTCTTTTCTTTCCCTTGGATTAGAGTTCAACAACATGAATCCATAAAAATAAAAATACAAAAATACATTCTAACTTCGAATTCCTCACACCTCTACCAGTAGTGAACGTTGCCTGCTACCTTGGGCTTTACTTAGACCGAAGACTTTCTTGGAACCGCCACACTAGACTAAAAAGAACAGAACTAAACAGACACTATCGACTAGTTAAAAGATTCTTAGACGACAGATCAAAACTCTCTCTGGACAACAAAAGACTAATTTATACTTCTATTTTGAAACCCAACTGGGCGTATAGAATAGAGTTGTGGGTTTCAACCAAACGCACCAATCTCCTAAGGATTCAATCTCTTCAATCTAAAATACTTCGAACTATTGTACACGCTCCATTTTATGTCTCCAATCTGACTATACACACTGACCTTAACATTCCTTTTGTCACCCAAGTTGCTAAAACAAGATACAGAAAATTCCACTTCAACCTGCAATTTCATATAAATCCTCTAGCTCAAAATCTTTTTTCTAGAACTCTTCCTGACAATCCGGACAAGACGTCTTAAAAGACAGTGGCTCCTCTCCAGTGAAGAGAGTGGCTAACCATCTAATATTTGGGAGTGTTACCACTGGGTAACTTCTCCACTCGTTACCTTATCATTTATTACTCTATTATCATTGTTACTTATGGTGCTAACGCGCTGATTGTAGCATAAATAAACGCAAAAAAAACTTCGAATTATAATATTTTGAAATTTTATGCAATACTTTGTCCAGCAGTTTAAGTTTGATTTTCCCCGCACCGTTAGCGTGTGGACGGTTACAATATGGAAGAACAGAAGTTTTTTTAAAGGATAAAACAAATAATTAAGATAAGGAAGTGTTGAGGATGCTATAAAGATAAGGAAATGGATTATGTAGATTTTTAAATCAATATTTAGCTATGTTTACAAAAAAATTGGTAATTAATTAAATACTACCACTAATAGTAGTGGTAATAGGGAAGGGATTAGCTGATTGGTTACTAAATACTGAATTCCAACATGGAGATTACGGGTTCGAATCCAGCTGCTGGCCAATTTTCATAGAAACTGACCTAATCAGGTCACAGACAGTTTAATGAGTTTGGACTGAAGACCAGCATTGCACTGAAAAGCATCAGTCCACTTTAGAAATTGCAGTTAAATTAAATTAAAAACAGACAAACTAAATTCACCACACAGCATTTCTGCAAACTTTCCAGATAATATCTTTTTTTTATATATTTTCGTTCCAATAATAAACCCATACTATAAACAAAATAGTAAACACTTAAATGAAATAATATCATTTGAAAGGTTAGCCTTATAATACTTATTGGTATTGGTAAATGTTACAGTAAACTGTAAAAGGAGTGTATATGTGTGTGTATGTAAGTGGTAGAAAAGTGGATTGTACAAGGTAAGTGCATTAGTGTGTAGCGCTATCCAGCGGCACTTCGCAGCCCTACATGGGGTAAATTCTTATCCTTAATGCTCTTACCTACAAAACTTTGTTTTCGCATTATTTACAAACTTCTAGTATTAAACATTATCGCATACTCATAGATACTATATAAATATAAATTATTAATATTGCATTGTGCCAAAAAAGATTATCTTTTTCAAATAAAAATATTTCTTATACAAGTAAAAAGAAGTTTGTGGTTTTCACGCACGAGTTCAGAAGTTGCCCAATTGAATGCAACTAGTTCAAATCTCAAAAGATAAAATAAGTATAAAAGGAAGAAAGCGCCTTGTTAATCATTGTAGAGGCAGATGGAGCTAGTTAGAAGTAATCACAAATATTGCAAAATTCGGTTGTTTGAATTAAACTTAAAAAATACTAACTAATGTTAGAAAAGTCTGCTGAATTCAACGGAAATCACCAACTCTTTTTTTTTGGATCTTAAGGCTGCTTAAGGAGCGTGCTTTGGGCGGTAATTTATTATTATTGTTTGATATATCTAAGGCAGGCATTTTGCATGAAGTTAATGATGAAGAAAAGATGATTAGTACCTTGAATTCTACTCTCTAGAGTAAAGAAATAAGATTGTCAATTAAGAAGAAGATCTACCACGCTTTAGTAGAAAATGTAAGTGACATATGCGACGGAAAACTGGACAATAGGCAAAAATTTGGAAAGCAGATTACTAAGCTCTGGAGATGGACTTCTGGAGGTGAAGTTGTGGCCTATCTAGAAGGCAGCGTATCCCTAATTATGTGATTAGAGATAATATAGTAAAGAGAACTATAGTGTATAAGAACTAAAGAATCTAAACGCCTAAAATGGGTATGGCGATCTATTGAGAATGGACGAAGATCGCTGGCCGAAAAGAGTTCACAACTACCTCCCCTCAAAAAAAAGGCGCAAACGAGGCAGGCCTAAGAAGCGCTGGATAGAAGATGTAGAGTCTAGCATGGTTGCTAGAGACTCAAAGAAGGAGTTTGGCTGTACCGAGAATTATGGCTTTTGGGTGTCGGGGATATGACCTAAAGGTTGTTACAACTCACCCTCAAAACATTGTTTTAATTTCCCCTTCAAGTTAGTTTAATTGGTAATTAAAACTAGTTAAAAAACCTAAACAGACCATTCTAAAGTGTTCAAAGAATAAAATAAATAAATAATAAAATAATAATAATCTTGTAAAGACTGAACCAAGGTAACGTTTTATAATCCAATTAGACCTGATAAGGCTGCTAGGTTCTGAGGTAGAGAGAAGGAGGCTGATATTCAAGATATGGTAAATTGCTCATGGAAAAGAGTCATTTCTATAAGCGACTTGTTTGATAAAATACTTGTTTATCAAGAATCTATAAACCTGCGGACATTCAAGTACTAGGTAAATGGTTTTCTTGAAAATCAAGCGAAAATAGCCCAAATGAAAGAGAGGTATTGTGACAGATCTTTGGCCAAATGGTGATTGATGCAAAAAGTTTCGAAATGAAGTAATGCGAGAACCTCAATTGTATACAAATAATTATTATTGCCTTGAATAGTAATCAGTAAATAAAATGGTTGGCTGAAATTATTATAAGGCTGCAGAAAATGAAATGAAATAAAAATAATAGTACCTTGTTTATCAACAAAGAATAGAACCAATTAAAAGCAATCCAGACAATTTTATTTATATTTAGATGGCCTTAGCTAATGACCTGTTCACGGCTAGTTAGATAATTGAAACAATGTAAATAACAAGGTTACTACAAGTCTTAAGAGTGTTTTTAACTAATCAAACATTATTAACTTAATGTTGTCTTATCTTTTGTAGGACAATTTAATGAAAAACCAATAACTTGTCCCTAACAAATATATCCAGTTAAGTCTTATTGGACATTACGGAAGTAGCTAATTAAATTTGACTGGACAAATTGGTTTTGTACTAAAGTAATTCCCACTCCTTTACAACCCTTTTCAATAGCTCTAATATTGTTTATTGTTTAAAAGACATATAAGACTTACCGCTTCAACTTCTAGCCGGCTATTTTTATTAACGTTTTTGCTACCTTAGCAAAAAGAAAGTTTTAATATGGATTTTTGATTTTAATATTAGAAATAAATTATTTACTCTACTATATATAAAATAAACCAATTATCTTTTATTTTAAGACGAATTGGGAATCAGTCTGTGAGAACACGCACACTGAGAACACGCACACTAAGCCAATTAATAATGTTTACATAATCCTAAATATATACGCATATTCTCTGTATAACTTATTTCTGAGAATTGAATAACCCAATTCTGTAAACCGAATAATTTAATTCTGAGAATGTATTAATCCAATTTAAATAAATTGAATACTCCAATCGATGTTGAATAATCTAATTCACCCAATCATAAATTTTGTAAATAGTTGAAACTTCAATAATATCATCGACATGTTTTTATTATTATTTTTTTTTTAATTTTATTTATCTTACAGTTTCGAAAGAGAGGGATCTGCAATCGTGCAGATTTTGAGGTTTTTACAGCACTACAAAATAGTTCTAAAAAAAAAAAATCACAGAATAATTATTATATATTTCTTGTGGTAAACTTTAGACAAAATCGATCAGCTAGAAGTGACCAAATTCTGAATCAATATTTTTCAGTTTCCGCGTTTTTTTTTCGAAAACGGTTTCAATTAGCTTCATAGATTTTTATTTTTCTAACCGCATTTAAGTAAATAATAAATCCTTATCCTCCAAATTTGAACCAATAAACTACCTAATCCAAATGATTATGTTTCTTTGATTGAGACCGGTTACGAAGTTTCATCTAACTTCATCATGCTCTTGTAGAGACTTATATTACGATATTCTACTTAAAACACGCTACCCAATGGATGAATTGCAACACATCGTTTTGGTTTTAAAACCTCAATCTTAAAGAATAATATGTTTTCCCTCACGGGAACTTGCCAAAAAAATGTACGTGCAATTTACTATTCTGTTATTTCAAGTTAAAGTGGCCTTCTAGATTAAAATTATTTTGTTTTCATTTTTCAGCGGGTAGCAGTATTTTATTGCTCATAAATACACAAAGTACTTACCGATCAGGACAAAATTTTTGATTTCGACATTTTACCCGAAATCTCCATTGAGTCCAATAAAGTATTTTTTTTGGTTTAGTGAATGGAACGTTTTGAAGTCGGAAAAAATTAATCGAAAAGTTTTTGTTAGAGATACTGAGAAAGGTGGCCTCGCCAAAACATGGTTCAAACCATTAGTTGAAAAGCCTTAAAAGTGGATGATTAAATTAGTTTGATTAACGATTAAAATTAAATTAATTCGGTGATTAAAATTAAAGTTCAATTAAATTCCCTGATTTAATCAATAATTTTATTTAACGACTTTAATAATTTTGATTAACGACTAAATTTGAAATTTAGTTCTCTAATTGTCTGTATAATTAATAGGATAAATTTCGCCGATTACATTCTGATAAATATTTAAAAAAAATTAAATTAATTATATTCATTAATGATTAAATTGTATTTTTAAAAAGTGCCCACATCTGGTTTTTTTATTTTTTTTTTATTTTTATTTTTTGGCAATCGCTTCCGCCATACAGCCAGCATTGTCTAGGTGCTTATCACTAGAATATCACTCACTCTCCATTCTTACCTACAAATACATTCGCTTCACACATTCATCATGCTACTATATACCGCTATTTACATAAACTACTGCTAATGGATGGAGCAGCACTCTGTGCTCCTGCCATCCTTCTACGGGCTTAACCAAAATTAAAATCACGTAATCCTTCTCTAAGCATTTTCTTCCATTCATTCTAATTCGGCTATAGCTTTTAAATACATTCATATTTCATTGCTAGCTCTGCTATCGACTTAAGCACATAAATGTTGGTGGAGAATATAATGTCTTCGTAGCGAACACATCTGGTTTGTGAACACGTTATCTCTAAAACTAAGCACCATAGAAAGCTCAAGACTTATATATCATTTGGGTACCACTACAGAACCCAAATACAACTTAGCTTCACCGAAGTAGTTATTTCAACATATGTTTGGGAAGTCAATAATACTAAATAATATATAAACTTCTTTTTTCTCATCCGCAGAACGATTTCTAGCAATTATCATGCATCAAATGATACAATACGATCAAAAACCCCAAAAAATTTGCTGTATAGATCCAAACGTATAGTCTAGACTAAGGAAAAAAACAAAAAAAATGAGCGGTAGGAACTGATTCATACATAAGCCAAGTGTTGGCACCCTCCGGAAACAATCTTAACGACGGATATGATGTAGTTCTACACCATAAATCTGGCCACTTTAATAGCATTATTGATAACTGTGTGGAAGGAAGAGGGCTTTCTTGCTGGAGTGGAGATATTATCTGACGTCAGAACGATTATGGCACCTTAAGTGTTAAAAGCGAAATCTCGTATTTCCATTTCCGGGGCCAATTAGAATAATAAATAAAAAAATCTCGGTTTAGTAAAATAGAATTTAAAAATAAAAAAAAGTCTAATATTTGTTCGTAAGTATTCTATTTATCAAGGTAAGTTCTTTTCTTCAATTTTACTTCCTTTCACTGATGGGCGGTAAGTACTGTAATAGTGATAAATTTTTGAACTAAAGTTTATACCGGGGATATGCGCTGTGAAAGTCCCTAAAGAAACTAATTTTTTTTTAAATTTTGATTTTAAAATGCGTCTAAATTTGAGATTATATGGCGCCTGGATTCTTTTTCAATGTAATTGCCAACTTCTGGACCATATTCCCTCAATTTCATCGGACTGTGAGTTTTAAAAATCCGGTTTCTGCACCTAAAAATCCTAGTAAATTAACCACTAAGCTAAATTCTACTCTCCTGGACTATAGTAATTTAATTGCTAAATTAAAATTGTAATTTATATGATTCAACTAGGGTTTGTTAGAAAGAAATACACCGGCCAATCATCAGCTAATTAGAGTAATCCCTCCAGTTCTGTCTGTGAACTAGTGTTTAGGAGTCTAGTGAGCGGCTCCTGCATGGCCAAAGTATGAAGGGTGGATTTAGAGTTTTCTGTGAAAATATCCGTTTTAGGGTCCCCTGAGACCCCAAAATTTTTTTTTGTTTATACAAAATGGTTTGTAAGTATGACGTGGGTTTTTGGGTTCTATCTGTGTATGAGTGAGGTCAGCTTAACTCTTTATTTATTGATTTACTTATTTACAATCTGTACAATCTGGAAATATATATAATGAGTAAATAGGAGGTAAATATTATGAACTGGAGCGGGAAGAGCAGGAGGAGAGAAGCTTCCCAGCGGTAGCACTCTCTATAGGAGAGAGCGGAATGTGAAGAGGAGAATATGAGTAGGAGAGAGGAGAGATAGGAGAATAATGACGTTTAGTTCTTCAGACTGTAAGGAAGTCCTGGCGCCACTGGCGATTCAGTCGGCGAGGAGGATTGTTAGGGATGTCAGAGGAGGCGAGAGACAGTACGAGAGGATTAGAGCAAGTAGAGAGAGCAGTATAGTACTGGCGATTCAGTAGGTGCGGAGGATTGTTAGGGTCAGAGGAGGCGATAGTTAGTACGTGAGGATTGGAGCAACTAGAGAGAGCAGTATAGTACTGGCGATTCAGTCGGCGAGGAGGATTGTTAGGGATGTCAGAGGAGGCGAGAGACAGTACGAGAGGATTAGAGCAAGTAGAGAGAGCAGTATAGTACTGGCGATTCAGTAGGCGCGGAGGATTGTTAGGAAGGATTGTTAGGGTCAGAGGAGGATTGTTAGGAATGTCAGAGGAGGCGAGAGACAGTACGATAGGATTAAAGCAAGTATTTCTACAATCTCTGCGATAATATGATTCATTCCTGTTGACTGGTTGTGTATATGTGATAATTTACACAACGCACTCTGGCTGTCCGTTAAACGTTGAATTTCACTACGCACTGGCTAAAGCATTTTTTAAATTCAACGGTTCCACTGCCGGCTTCTCAGACAGCTATACGAACGAACCGAAGAATGGTAAACGGATCAAAAGAGGGTAGTTTAGCAATAAGAAAAAATTGAATGAATAAGCCAGTGTGTTGGCACATATAAAGTCACTTGCACTAAGAAGGGAGTTTTATATTCATTATAATTACAGGACTACCTGCTGACCTATACAGCTAAAACATGTGTCAATCCAGCGTCTCCATGCCCTAAGCATTATTCCCACCGTAGGTAACACTAGGTTAAAACAAGAAAGTCGAATGCACAAGGGGGGGTTAATGTACAACACCCGTGATTGTGTACTGACTTCCGGGTGGGCGGTACACTTCAGTTCCCACACTTCCTTCCACAATACCTTGTCCTTATTTTCATTTCCAAAGTCCACTGACTTGACTTGACGAAATGATTATGGCAAATCAACTCATATCGGCAGAAATGACAAAAATAAATCTTTTACTTAGTAAAATCTCTTTTCTTTGATCCCCCTTTAGATTCTTTGACAATAATAGTTCAGTTAACAATGTAAGAACCATGCTGAATGTAACTACGAAACTGATGTTTTGTAAAGAATAGTTAATTGCTTGACTATGATGGAAGGCGATTTTTTTCATGGTAGGGCGATATTACGTTATGAGATGAACTGCAGTGAATAACAGGGCATTTGAAAGGCTATCCAGATTTATTAAACAGTTAAGCGCGTTTGACGTGTATATTCGTTGTGAAAAATATAAAATTGCCATTAACTATGTTATAAAAATTCGAAATTTTAATAAAATACAATAAGAATACTATTTGATGGGATGTTTCCTTTATCTTACCAATAGAACTGCCAAGTATTTTATACGGTTGGGGGGGGGTGAGGAGTCAGTCAAATGATAAGTGGTTGGTACATGTTTGGTCTCCGCATTAGAGATTGGGGAATTACGCACACAAATAGAAGCTCTCAACCCTTGTGCAATGCCGTTTTTACCTTAGTACGAGCATGATTTCATTTTGCGCAGAATTCAAAGCTCTTTTCTTCCTTGTAAGTCCTCTTGCGTCCCTAGTTAACTAGAGCAATGCATACGTGAAGCGGTGCAAGATTTTTGAAATGCACAGAATGCTCTGTAATCTCAAGCCCCAGAAATTGCAGAAAAAGTCGCTTGCAGTGACTATTACGACGTTGTAAACTTTTGGTTGTTTTGCTCTGCGTTCGACGTGTGTACACGTCATTGTCTAATTTTAATTCCGCACACTGTGAGGGGTTTTTAAAACTAAATTCCACTTAGATTAGATTAGATTAAATTAGGGCGGCCTCAAGGCCTACGCCACCGCGACCCCTATGGATCTATTATGGCTCCCCGACTTTAGAGCTCACCCTCCAGACCCGTCCGCTTAATCAGACTCTTAATTCTGGAGAGTGGCTCCTGGGTAAAGCTCTCAGGTCTTGGTTTTTCCTTCCCGAGAAGTAACATCCTTAGCCATACAAGCCCTTTACACTGACACAACACGTGCAGTGCCGTTTCCTCTTCTTCCTGACAGAACCTACAAAGACTATCATCTGCCAGGCCCATGAATTCCACTTAAGATACATCAAGAAATCTCTAGTTGAGTAAAATAGTAAAGCGCAAAATGTGATATGAAAAACTTACTTTGCTCCACGAAAATCCAAACTGGAACCTGAAAATAAATAAATTTATGAAAATATTGAAATATGAAGTATATAAAGTAATCGCCTATTTTTTTAGGCAGGGCTTAACGTCCACCAATTACCAATTAGGTGTCGTGGATGAGGGCGGAAGCACATACTTCATTATAAACACATTTTTTTAACAAATAAAAAGTAGCCATACGCGGGATTCGAACTGGTGATATCCGACTCACAAAGCCACAATCTTGACCACTAGACCAACACTCGCCCCAATATTGAAGTATAATAATGATATAATTATAATATAAAGGGCCCATAAATCATTTAGCGCAATTAGCAATCGTTTTAGCGACAAACCAAAATCGGCGATTTGCAGCAGTCTGACTGACCGTTACAAAAAACGCTTCCTCCTAATTCAACCCTAAGATTTCCGCCCTTAAAATCGTACAATAGAAAAGTTTCACCTTTTGAAATAACTTCTTTTCATTGCTAAACACCTTATCAACTATTCTTATCAATAGTAACGATTCTTAAGGGGACTTCTCTTAGCTATTCAAATACTCCAGAGTAACGGTTTTCAACAGTACTCGAATACTCTTTATTTTCCTATTGTACCACCACCATCACACCACGTTATGTACGTGTTGAAAAAAAGTCAATTGTTCCTTCTGAGACTCTTGGTAAGGAGTCCAATAATAATAATAGACTTCCTACCACGTCAAAATGGCGTTCGATTATTTCATTTACCAGCCCATTTTAGTTAATACTTGTACGTATTAAAAGAATTGGTTTATTGCTTTCCCACTGTTGTAGGTGCGAATGTTGCGATGTATTCAACCTTTTTGACGTTCAGTGTTCACCAAAACCAGCGTTTTAACTTTCTTGCGGCAGAAAAATGATTTTGGTCTTTATTAACAATGGATGCTTGCATATACAGGGTGTACCTGGAGCAGAGGTCGAAACTTTGGGAGGTGATTCAGCAGCTCAAATGCTACAAAAAATATTCTATTCACTTTGTCCCGATACTCATTAGTGTCCAAGATATTTGTATTTTTAACTTTTCCGACGGTATTCGCGTTTTTCACCATAAAAACGGCCGTAACTTTTCTACCCTTTATCCCACAACAAATCTACTTATTCCAAACGAAAGAGCATTAAATTTTCTATAAATCTGCTTAATTCAGAGCCTCGAAACGTTTCTTATAAAAATGAAATTTTTACTTTAATGCCTAAAAAATTTGTTCTCGATGATTTTTGTTAAAAGTTTCAACTGTATTTTTTCAATGATTTATGAATCAAGGAGTCACCCAATTACAGAAAAAGTTGCGCATTTATTGTGCTTTAAGATCAAATGGATTTTTTAGTTTTTAATAAAACCCTACCCCGAACAGAAGGATGTAAATGCAGAAAACTGGGAAGTTGCGGAACCGACTTTTCACTGATGTCAAATTATTAATTTCCTCGAATGTCCATTTCAGTTTTTAACGATTATTATTTAATAAAACGGAAGTAAAAAATACAGTAGCAATAAAACACAGTAGTAATAAAATACAATAGGTAAAACGACGATATATATCTTTGAATTTATCCGAGACTTATTTTAAAGCGTTCTGGTGGCGGTGATAACTGGGCAAGCTGCACATGCTGGGACGTGAATATCTTCGGAACGGAGACCAACATCGTCTGTAGTAAATGGTGCGGAGCTGAAGTGAGAAAGGTCATTTGACATTGTTTGGCACAGTATCCTCGCAGCATATTTAATTTTGGCCAGATATTAAGGGAAGACCTAAGTAATTTATTCTTACAAATTGCATTAAGGCAAGCAAATTTGGAGGTAACTTCTATTTTTTCTCTGTCTCCTTTCCGAAATTAGGACAATAGCCTTTGAAGGCTCAAGCCCTTCGCGTTTTGAGACCCTATTTAATCATAATAATTTGTATGTATTTAGCTACAAAACATTTACAATACATAATATGCAAAGTTAAGCAAAATAAAATAAATATAAGCAACAAATTAACTAATATTCACAATACGAGGGTCGTTTGAAAAGTCCGTGCAAAAATAAAAACTACTTAATTGTTTGGGGTAAACCTTTTTTATTTTTCAACATAGTCTCCTTTTAGGCTTATACACTTCGTCCAACGCTGCTCTAGTTTGTTGATCCCTTCCGAATAATAGGATTTGTCCAAGTCTGAAAAATAGCCATTCGTTTCTGCAATCACCTCCTCGTTTGAATAAAATCTTTTTCCCGCCAGCCATTTCTTCATATTGGGGAACCAATAGTAGTCCGAGGGAGCCAAGTCTGGAGAATAGGAGGGGTTATGAAACGAGTTGGAACCCTATTTCCATTAATTTTGCGATCACAACTGCTGAGGTGTGAGCTGGTGCGTTGTCGTGATGGAAAAGGACTTTTTTGTGGGCCAATCGTGGGCGTTTTTCTTGCAGCTCGGTTTTCAAACGGTCCAATAACGATGAATAATATGCACCTGTAATAGTTTTACCCTTTTCCAGATAGTCGATGAGGATTATTCCTTGCGAATCCCAAAAGACAGTCGCCATAATCTTTTCGGCCGAAGGAACGGTCTTCGCCTTTTTTGGCGCAGATTCCCCCTTGGTAACCCATTGTTTAGATTGTTCTTTGGTCTCAGAAGTGTAGTGATTTATCCATGTTTCATCCACAGTGACGAAACGACGCTTAAAGACCTGTGGATTCTTCTGGAACAGCTGCAAACCGTCCTTGCAACACTTCACACGATTTCGTTTTTGGTCAAGCGTGAGCAATCGCGGCACCCATCTTGCGGATAGCTTTGTCATGTCCAAATGTTGATGCAAAATATTTTGTACCCGTTTATTCGAGATGCCCACAGCACCAGCAATCTCACGCACCTTCACTCTTCTGTCATCCATCACCATATCATAGATTTTATCAATGATTTCTGGAGTAGTAACCTCAACAGGGCATCCAGAACGTTCAGCGTCACTTGTGCCCATATGGCCACTCTGAAAATTTTGAAACCACTTATAAACTGTTCTAATCGTAGGTGCAGAGTCACCATAATGTTTATCAAGCTTCTCTTTAGTCTCCTGAGGCGTTTTGCCTTTCATAAAGTAGTGTTTAATCAACACACGAAATTATTTTTCGTCCATTTTTTGAAAATCACTCGACTTCCTCGATTCAAACGAATGCCAAACACAAAAAAATAGTCCGATCTGGCTGAAACTTGGTGTGTGTTCTTCCAAGAGATGCTACTAACTAAACATAACCTCGATACGCACCAGTGGTGCTATCTCTCTGACTTTGCACGGACTTTTCAAACGACCCTCGTACTTAAGACATAAAATTAAGAAATATTCGTAGCATATACATTAAATTTAAAAAAATTGCTGGTAAATTTTTAGGTGCGATCTTGAATAACCAAATATTGCCTAACTTTAATCAATTTCTAATAAGTTTTTTAGCTACTACACCGTGAACACAGTGGGGTTTCCAGCATTTTTGGGCTTCTATTTCAGTAATAATAATGATATTATTATTGCGGTAAATGTCTATTTGCAACATTTAACGATATGCAAGCGACTGAATCAATCAATGGAATGCTATTTAAATATACATTGCAAGAATGAGTCACAGACTACCTCATCATCATCCGCTCCTTGTTCCTTTTATATTAACAATTATTGTATTGTCACGTGCGCCAAGGATTTTGGTTAATCCAGTCTGTAATCAAGGATTAACTATAAAATAGAGGGTGATGATGGGTTTTATCAGAAGTCAACATGTTCGTACAGGCCTGTACCATCAACATCATCGCACCACACTCTTTTTTCTAAACCCGTTCTTTGTAACGTTCAAATCAAATTCTAGGAGTCTAGGGGGCCATCTGTTTTATTGCACCTACCACTGCTGGCAAGTTGTATGCGTTGAACTTTCAACAAAAGGAATCTTGTTTTAATTGTATCTGGGCTTGCTTGGCCCACCACTGCCATTGTTATTATATCTTTTGTCGGCGCTCAAGGCATCAAACAAAAGTCATTAGAATTCATTTTATTAATTTCTATTTCATTGATTCGCTTCGTTATAACAGAGCCTAGTTAATTAGAAATAGTGCCCAATAATAAAAATATTATTTAACTCTTTTTAATGAACACATACTGGCACAATCTCCTATAGTGGAGTCTTTATTGAAACATACCTCACTCAACACTCTGTAATCCGACTGTCTTTTGAAAGGGGGACGGTAAAATGAAATTTACCAAATGCAAAACCCAAGTAATTGACGAAAATATTCAATCGTCTGATCAATAGATTGATTAGGCCAGTGTTTTCCTAACATTCTGGATGGTCATTCGCTCGCAATGAATGTTACGACTCGCTGCATTTTTAATAGTTTATGAATACTATTCGTCCAATAACTAGTTATCCGGTAACATTATTATCCGACTAAAAGCATTAATTGTAATTGCTCGCCATTGCCTAGACATTAGGCAATGGCGCACAGTATTCAAATGCTACTACAGACAAACTGATATCGCTAAGCCTGGTAAAGAGGTGGTATCGCAATGGATCCTATAAAGCTGAGGAAAATATATGGTAATGATAGGTGAATCGCTTGGTTCAATACCGTACTATGGAACTTGAGTTATAATGATTACATTAAAGTGAAACATTAGTAAATTTCATCATCCAATATCTCTTATGGCATTGCATCCCACATGTTCATATTTCTGTCGACTGTAGAGATAGTTGTAGCCTATAATTGTACCAAAATACGTAGAATTCCGTACAACAGAATTAGAGATATAACGATTCAAAGTTTAGGTAAGGAAGAAGCATTAGAGAATTTCATCATCCAATATCTCTTATGGTATTGCATCCCTAATGTTCATATTTCAGTCGATAGTAGAGATAGTTGTAGCCTATAATTGTATCAAAATACATAGAATTCCGTACAGTAGAATTAGAGATATAACGATTTAAAGTTTAGGTGAAGAAGAAACATTAGTAAATTTCATCATCCAATATCTCTTATGGTATTGCATACCTAATGTTCTTATTTCTGTCTATTTTAGAGTTAGTTATAG
The DNA here is from genome assembly GCF_049639745.1 of Rhodnius prolixus. NCBI lineage: Eukaryota > Metazoa > Arthropoda > Insecta > Hemiptera > Reduviidae > Rhodnius > Rhodnius prolixus. Next base: position 677,622 of record NW_027411583.1, on the reverse strand, counting down.
CTTATAATAGTAATTTTTTTCCCCAAGAATAAACTTTTTGAAATCCTACGGCTCCCAAAACGTGGTTTTTACAAAATGGTCTATATTTTGTGCTATATCTTGCCAGCAAAATTTATTTACGCTAAATTGCAGGAAGTTAAAATTCGAGATCTGGTTTAGGTGCTACTATCTGACTCAATCGAAAGTATTTGGACAAAATCAGCCAATCTGGCCAGAATCATCAATGGCCCCGCTAAGATCATCATAAATATCGCCATCTTGTAGAGAGATTTTCACCGCTGAGTAGTTTCTCTTTTCCTGCTTTTCATGCACCATTTACATCATCTCCATCATTTTTACTTATTATTATTGTATATATTTATATAGAGATTGTAAATTACTATGTGATTAAAAAATTATATCTGATGTAATTTTAAATTCTAAACTAGACAAATCGCAATATACGAGTATGTTGTAAGGCAAGTGTTGAAGATAGTATGAAGAATATATACTTTCCAAAAACGCTTCTGTATGACGAGCTCATTTATTAAATTCATCGAACATTAATTCAACATCAAAGCCCTACTACTTTTTGAAGTAGTTTTGGGCTGTCTGCACGAATAGTTTGGTTAGTGGTCTAAACAGCACGAACCATACTTACCACGGCGTGCTCATACACTTATAATCTTCACATGAGGTCTTACAAAAGCGAGCAGAGTAGGCTGCTACTTGGGTTTAGCTAGCACATGCTCGGCTATATAGTTAAGCACAAAACGAACTTATTTTTATGTTCACTCTTGGCTACTTTTTTTGGTGCTTGTATTCACCTATACTAGAGACGATTATGCTCGATTTGCTTCAAACGTACTTTGGAAAAGAATAAGTCGTAACTAAATTATAAAAATAAGAATCTTGTACGATTAGTTAGATTTTCTCTGTGATTTAAAAGAAAATGCTTTTTCTTATCCAGTAAACATGGATTTCCGGTGTCACGCAAATAATAATATTCGAATACCTAAATAAGTTCGGCCATTACACTCCTGAAATGAAGGCTCTTATTTTAACAGTTTTTTTTGAAGTACCGAAAAGCCAGCAAATGGGCAGATTATGAGATAATCCAGGCCAGCAACTTCCTGGGTCAGATTATGGCGATTCATCTTAGAAGGAGAAGAGATAATATAATAGAACCTAGACTACTAATTATGCCGATAACTGCACCAGTAGGCTAATCGATTGATTTGAAATTTCAGGTGCTTCCATAGTGACGTCACAATCATAATTTCGCATGATAGAATTTGAATCCCTCTTCTAGCAGTAAAGAAAAAGCAAACTACCTGGCACGCACATTTGCACTACCTGTTCTTACCGCAATTTACGTAAAAAATGGAATTTCGTTTTTAATATAAAATTTGTGCAGAAGAAATTTGCTCGAAACAACTAAGTCTATCCGGTTCAGTGGTGCTTCCGTTCAATCGATTTATTCCAAATTTGGATATTTTATTTTTAAATTCCAATTAGTTATATAGGTTATGAGGTCGAAAATACGACATGTCTGACACTTTGAAACCGGAATCTGAACTTCCTTTCTCCCAAACTTCATGAAAAAAATCATAAATCCCCTGTGGGACAATGGGCACCTAAGTTTTTAAACGTAACATAATTAAAATTAAAATAATAATTATAATTAAAATGAAATGTAAAAGAAAATCGTTACAGCTATTTTGGAGAGAGAGAGAGAGATAGAAAAATCAACAGGTATCGCTTTCGGTTGGCTGACTATCTAATTGCCATGTCCAATGGTAGATCTGTTTCGATAAATGAACTTCCCACTAAAGTAAAGTAATCGCCTATTGGCGGGGCATAACCAATTAGGTGTCGTGGACCGTTCGCGGAAGCACCGTACTTTACTATAAATAATTTTTTTTTCAAACAAATAATAAGTAGTCAAACGCTGGATTCGAGCTGGGGACGCTCGTTATCACAAAGCCACGCTCTTGGACCACTAGACCAACACACCCGCCCAAACTTCCAACTATTTGTGATTATTACCGTTTTTGAGTTTTACTGATTCAAAGCATACACACACAAATTTGTAGAAATCAATTTTTTTTTTTTCCTGGACATTTTGATGAAAACCCAAAAACTATTGAAAATGTGGTTATTTTCGCTGTACAGGATAATATCTTTGATTTGTATCCTTTGTAGCAGGCGTGTTTATTGTTTCTCTGACCGGTCTTTCGAACTTTCATGCATCATTATAGGTAGATTAATGGTTTAGTGGAGATTTCAAATGCACCTAAGTGCCGCCTCGTATTACACTTGATTGTTGAGCGAGACAGGTTTCATTACATACATATTATTATTTAATAAGAATAATATATCACCAAAAGCATTTTCGGCGTAAATTCGCTCACTTCTTCCTCCCTATAAGATATAACTCTAGCTTTACGATTATAAAACATTGAACGTAAAGATCCCTTAAACAATTCAATAGGTTTCATTGATTTTTTTCATTATTTCTTCGATACATAAAATCAGCGATATTAAATTCCATCAGCAAAATCACCATACGAGGTGCGGCTATTAAATAACGAGACTATTGCTGTAAAACATTTTATTTTTAATGTATACATATTTAGTTATTATCACCTTCAATATACACCCCTCCCCTATCCCTACAACGCTCCATGCGAATTTACCATTGTTCGAAACAGTGCTGGAAGTCTTTTACTGTGAGCTCCTCCATGACGCGTGCCGCTTTTTCTTTCACAGCTTCAACGGACTGAAATCGTGTCCCTTTTAATGCAGATTTGACTTTTGGGGAACAGATAAAAGTCAAATGGGGCCAGGTCAGGCGAATAAGGCGGTTAGCCTAAAACTGAGATGTCAGAAACGTCTTGACAGAAAATGCAGTGTGAGCTGGCGCGTTGTCTTGATGGAGAACCCATGATTTGTTCTTTTACAAATCGGGTCGTTTTTTTCCTTACTCTTTCACGGAGTTGAGCAAGCACCTCACGGTAGTAATGTTGATTAATTATAATCGATATTTTCATCCGTTTTGGACGTGGAAGGGCGTCCCGGGCGGTCATCATCTCCGACGTCTTCTTGGCCCATCTTGGAAACGCTTGAACCACTCGAAAACTCGCGCACGTAATTAACATTCAGCGCCATAAACTTCTTTTAATAAAAGATAAGTTTCAGTAGCGGTTTTACCAAGTATCATGTGAAATTTCACGACAATTCCTTGCTCTACTACATGTGTAGTATGTTGTTTTCGGCAAAATGAAACTAACAGCTTTTACAACAAACGACGGTTCCGATCAGACAGATTTCTCTACAAACACGTGAGACGCTGCAATCGAAAGAGAAGGCTTTACGCTGCACTGAGCTGCCGGTCGTTAGATTTTGGCGCTTGCATAGTTCTTCTGTAGCAGCATCAGTCTCGTTATTTAATTGCCACACCTCGTATACCTTCATCATCAGAAGTTAAGAAAAATAAAATATTTGTTGCAATTATTACTCCAGCTATTGACTGCCAGTAGTCAGTTTAGAAATAACTACCAACAATTTGAATAAATCAGAGTAATTTTCTGGAACGCCCATTAAAAAAAAAAAACTAAAGTGTGTAATTAGATGAATGTTTGGGCACATGCTACAAGTATGATATAAAACCTGGTCTTATAAACGGTTATCTTTTTTTTTAAAAAAAAGAAAAAAGCAAAAAGTTGACTGTGGGGGGGGGGCAGCTGTTTTGTATCCGGCGAGTTGTCAAGAACCGCAGGGAAACCATTGTCCATACTGGCGGGTGGTAACATCTGTATTAGATGTGCTATGAGCCCCGTATTTCTCAACAAATTGTTCTGTAATATTTAGCAAGGCTAAACTAATCTTAATCATTATATAAGTATTAATTTCTTCATTAAAAGTAATTTCATCCAGAAATTTGTTTTATTTCATTTTTAGGTTTATAAAATCGTAAAATGGTAATGAATTATTTCTATGTGGAAATTATCAGAGGTTAATTAATCGATTTCATGTAGAGAATTTGTCTTTACTTCTATTTCCGCCATCTGTTGGCAGCATTGTCCAAATTTTCTAAAATATAATGCAAGCATTTTATTTCTGATTCATCAGACATTTCATAGGCAATTATTCTTGCTAATAAAAGAGCAATAAATTCTCTAACCTCCACCGAATTTCTTTCTTTTAACTTTAAATAATTTTTTAAAAATGTCTTTAACTTTATTTGTGTATATAAACGTTTTTTAATTCTATGATTTAGTAGCAAGATGCATGGGAAGTGGTTAACTGTAAAAGTTGCAGTGAATTCTAGGTACAAAGAGTTAGTTTAAGAATATTTTGAAACAAAACCAAAAACAGGGAAGGGATTAGCTATGCGGTTAGCGTACTGGACTCCCACACGGAGGTCCCGGGTTTAAATCCAGCTGCTGACCCTTAGATTTTCTCTTCCTAGAAGCTTCTTACAGCTCCACTGCCCGGTGATGGACAGTGTTGTCTGTAACGAGAGCACACTGTCCGGAGGCCGGCAGTGCACTGAAAAAAGCTCTGGGCGCCAATAACCTGAGATTTGACGCGCCTTAAATCATAAAAAAAAAAAAAAATACCAAAAACTTAAAGCATTGAAAAATTAAGGTAAGTTCATAATTAAATCCAATCTAGAAGGCAGTGGTGACAAACAGCTGATGCTTTTATTTTCAGAACAGTGAGCACTTTCGCTGCACAAATCAACTTTTCTTGAAATATCTTAAATTTAAGTGTGAAAGCACTTAATTCCGTCATAGTTTTTTATATTTATAATAAATTTCCTAAATAATAAAGATTAACACCATTAAACGACAAAAATGTTTTGGCCATTTGATTATAAATAATTTATTTCAGAAGCCATTTTGCTAAACACCGTGCTGTAATCTTTGCAACTCAAATTTAGTAGCAGCTGCTAAATGATAACGGTAAATTTATTGAATTTATATTATAAACAGAATTATAAAATAAAACAATGTTCATTAATCGCATTTCGGCACTTTTTTTGTTTTATGGAGTTAATCGAGTTGTGCAACTGAACGGCTCATAAAACATCGGCATGTAGTTGGTCCCAATCTCTACAACTATCAGAGCCACTAATACGGGACAAACATTCATTGGCAAAACTTTTGGTCACTTTTTCAGAACCAACATCCAACAAATTAAGAGTTCAAAATACGAGGGTCGTTTGAAAAGTCCGTGCAAAGTCAGAGAGATAGCACTACTGGCGCGTATCGAGGTTATGTTTAGTTAGTAGCATCTCTTGGAAGAACACACACCAAGTTTCAGCCAGATCGGTCTATTTCTTTGTGTTTGGCATTCGTTTGAATCGAGGAAGTCGAGTAATTTTCAAAAAATGGACGAAAAATAATTTCGTGTGTTGATTAAACACTACTTTATGAAAGGCAAACGCCTCAGGAGACTAAAGAGAAGCTTGATAAACATTATGGTGACTCTGCACCTTCGATTAGAACAGTTTATAAGTGGTTTCAAAATTTTCGGAGTGGCCATATGGGCACAAGTGACGCTGAACGTTCTGGACGCCCTGTTGAGGTTACTACTCCAGAAATCATTGATAAAATCCATGATAAGGTGATGGATGATAGAAGAGTGAAGGTGCGTGAGATTGCTAGTGCTGTGGGCATCACGAATGAACGGGTACATAATATTTTGCATTAACATTTGGACATGACAAAGCTATCCGCAAGATGGGTGCCGCGATTGCTCACGCTTGCCCAAAAACGAAATCGTGTGAAGTGTTGCAAGGACGGTTTGCAGCTGTTCCAGAAGAATCCGCAGGACTTTAAGCGTCGTTTCGTCACTGAAACATGGATACTTCACTACACTCCTGAGACCAAAGAACAATCTAAACAATGGGTTACCAAGGGGGAATCTGCGCCAAAAAAGGCGAAGACCGTTCCTTCGGCCGGAAAGATTATGGCGACTGTCTTTTGGGATTCGAAAGGAATAATCCTCATCGACTATCTGGAAAAGGGTAAAACTATTACAGGTGCATATCATTCATCGTTATTGGATCGTTTGAAAACCGAGCTGCAAGAAAAACGCCCACGATTGGCCCACAAAAAAGTCCTTTTCCATCACGACAATGCACCAGCTCACACCTCAGCAGTTGTGGTCGCAAAATTAATGGAAATAGGGTTCCAACTCGTTTCATAACCCCCCCTATTCTCCAGACTTGGCTCCCTCGGACTACTATTTGTTCCCCAACATGAAGAAATGGCTGGCGGGAAAAAGATTTTATTCAAACGAGGAGGTGATTGCAGAAACGAATGGCTATTTTTCAGACTTGGACAAATCCTATTATTCGGAAGGGATCAACAAACTAGAGCAGCGTTGGACGAAGTGTATAAGCCTAAAAGGAGACTATGTTGAAAAATAAAAAAGGTTTACCCCAAAAAATTAAGTAGTTTTTATTTTTGCACGGACTTTTCAAACGACCCTCGTACATAAAAATGAGAAATATAAAAAGCTTAAAGTAATTCATTTGATTTTAGTAAGCTCTCAGATTATTTTGATATATTTAAATTATTTCAAAACGTTATGTCGACAATTTTATGAATTAATATTCCTCTGTTCGTTTAGAAAGAAGTAAAAATGTTAAGTTTTTTAAAAAAAAAGAAAAACATTTGTTGCAGTATAAGCTCTCTATTTCACTAAACAAACTCACCATAATGTAATATTGAAAATAAAATAAATAAATAAAAAATACGTTAAATAAAAGATATTAATAATGAAGGCAATAAAGCACATCTTGTTAGCACAGCAAAATGGCGGAATTTTGCATAATAAAGTAATTTTAGAAATTGCATTTATTCCAAGATGTCCATTAATTCACGCACATAAATATTACATTAAAAAAAAAAAACAGTAAATGGGTAATATTAAAAACAATTCATATGTATATGTAATGTCCTCTTCAAACAAGTACATGTAATTTACTTTACAGTCGCAATAGATCGCCATATTGTTTAATGCATAAATTACAATTTGCGCAGGAAATTACAAGTTCAAATTACATTCTTCCATGTTTTCTTTTTTTTTTTGATACTTTAGAAGTTTATTTTTAGTTAGCTGTTATATTCTTTATTTACTATTTCCATCTTTTATAATGTTCTGTTCTTTTGTTCTTCAATGGGTTATTTGTAATTTATCTGCTCCCTTTAACAGTTTCATTTATTTTACTCAATATAAAAAATTCATTTATTAACAAAAATCGTGTTTAAACACTTAGCATGACTCTCTCTACCCGAATTTCTCTAGGTTTCCTTTCTTAACTTCGAATTTGTGTGTATTTATTGCAGAAAAAAAGTGAGTATCCAAGAAAAAAGAAAAATCGATTAATTGGTGCGCTTTAGTCGATACAGTTGATCGATATTATCTAAAAGCAAAGAAAGATCAAGTAGTACGAACTTTATACTCTATTAAGACTCTGTTTTTTGTGTTGTGCTGACCACACGCAAATACAGTAAAAAGAACTGTTTTTCCCAACTGAGGGAACCTTAAAAACGTTTATTTTTCTGATGAAAATTGAAAATAGGAAATGTGAAAAATATAGTATTAATTTCCCTTAAATGGGAAGGAAAAGATGGGCATATAAAGAAATATGATTGAATCCGCTGTACTGAATAATCCATTTTTATCCATTTATCCCTCTTAAAATGCATATTTAGTGAATCTATGAATGGTTTCGAACTTTCATCCATTGTCAGGGGTCTTAGCAAGTTTATTGCGAGTTGGTAATATAAGTGAAGTCGAAATCTCTACCCCAAATTGATTATTCTACCTCTGATAATGGACTTCAAGTCCAAAATAGGACGGGGTTACAATAAACGTAATGTTATGTCGGATAAATTCCAAGATATATATATCGTCGTTTTACCTATTGTATTTTATTACTACTGTGTTTTATTACTACCGTATTTTTTACTTCCGTTTTATTAAATAATAATTGTTCAAAACTAAAATGGTAACTTTTCTTTTGGTTCCTTCTCCAAAACTTGACATACGAGTAAACTAATAATTTGATATCAGTGAAAAGTCGGTTACGCAACATCCCAGTTTTCTGCATTTACACCCCTCTGTTCGGGGTAGAGTTTTATTAAAAACCAAAAAAATCCAAATCATCTTGAAGCTCAATAAATGCACAACTTTTCCTGTAATTGGGTGACTCATTGATTCATTAATCATTGAAAAAATACAGTTGAAAATTTTAACAAAACTCATCGAGAACGAATTTTTTAGACATTAAAGTAAACATTTCATTGTTAATAAGAAATGTTTTGAGGCTCTGGGTTAAGCAGATTTATAGGAAATTTAATGCTCTTTCGTTTGGAATAAGCAGATTTAGTCTAGGATAAAGAATAGAAAAGTTATGGCCGTTTTTATGGTGAAAACGCGAATACCGACGGAAAAGTTAAAAATGTAAATATCTTGGACACTATTGAGAATCTGGTCAAAGTGAATAGAATATTTTTTGTTCCATTTGAGCTGCTGAATCACCTCCCGAAGTTTAGACCTCTCCTCCGTGTATACCCTGTATACATCTAATTGAAAATGATGGAAACGTCTCATTTATACTTCTACTTATACTTCCTTGGGCTTTACTTAGACCGAACACTTTCTTAGAACCCCCACACTAGACTTAAAAGAATAGAACTAAACAAAAGCTATCGACTACTTAAAAGACTCTTAGACGACAGATCAAAACTCTCTCTGGACAACAAAAGACTAATTCATACTTCTATTTTGAAACCCATCTGGGCTTATAGAATAGAGCTGTGGGGTTCAACCAAACGCTCCAATCTCCAAAGGATTCAGTCTCTTCAATCTAAAATACTTCGAACTATTGTACACGCTCCATTTTATCTCTCCAACCTCACTATACAAACTGACCTTAACATTCCTTTTGTCACCCAAGTTGCTAAAACAAGATACAGAAAACTCCACTTCAACCTGCAATCTCATATAAATCCTCTAGCTCAAAATCTTTCTTCTAGAACTCTTCCTGACAACCCGGACAAGACGTCTTAAAAGACAGTGGCTTCGTGATCTCCTCTCAAGTGAAGAGAGTGACTAACCATTTAATGTTTTGGAGTGTTACCACTGGTTAACTTCTCCACTCGTTACTTATCATTTATTACTCTCTTGTATCATTGTTACTTATAGCGCTAATTCTAACTGATTGTAGTACAATAAACGCAAAAAAAAAACATACTTCTTCAGAAAATTGTAAAGTTATACGCAGTTACTACATTCAAGATTTAAGTTATTTTTTTCAGTAGAATCAATGCAAATAAAAAATACGTTATATGCTTTTAGAAAAAAATAAATTAATAATAATAAAAAAAAATTAGACAAAGATGAAAACAGGAAGTAAATGTGTCGTTAAACAAAAGGAAGGACCAGAACATGACGTTGTATACAGCATATACACACACATATACATTGAATGCGGGGGCGGTTTTATACAACAATAAGAGAAGACTGGAGAAGGACTAGAGATATAGAGGCGGCAAGAAGGGGAATGGTGGAAGTTGGAATGGTTCCCTGCTGTGTTAGACCTGTCAAAAACTGGGTCCGATAAATTTTGGGAAAACATTACCGTAACAAAATTTATTAGATTTAATAACATAAAATACTGTGTACGAAAGTTTTCTACTGTATGTGTATGTGTGCTAGTAAAGATGATATCCTGCTGGGAGAAAGAACAGTGATGTTGTTGTTGATGATGCGATGATGAGGATGTTGCAGTGTTAGATAGATCGAAGCTTACCATCATCCCTTTGGAGTATTTGTGTGTGTGTGTCTATGTGGATGTACTTATAAGTACAATAGACATTATATACTTAATAACCATCGTGTACAACAAACTTACAAACATATTTAATAAATTTTACCGGCTCACTCACTCATTTATAAATAACATGAACTCTATGCACTCACGAACCCAAATACGTCAATGGTTAAGCACTGAAATATCTTTTACACTTCATTGATCAGTGAAATTTCCAGTTTCATTAATGGACAGCTTTTGCACATTTTTTTTTTCTTTTCAAAGCGGAAGTGACCTATTATTCAAATTTAAGAAACGAGGATGAAACCAATTGAGTTTTACTGAACAAATTGGGGAAGGAAACAATCATATCCGGCTTGCCTAGTCGGGAAGAAAAGCTAAAGTCTTCTTTGAACCCTAACACCACTTTTCTACAATTCCCAAAATCCGCACCTAGAAATTTTATCAAACTCGCAAAATTCGAAACTTATTTAACTCTGACACAAATTATAAATTGTAAAAAATAAAGAAACATTACGATATTAAAAACTTTCATCAGAACCTACTGTCCCTATTCTGTGGCCATTTATCATATCATCACCTTCTAGATCATCCTCCTAGACCAGTCTTTCTTAAAGTGGGCGATAATACCCCCTTTGTGGGCACTGAAGACCATCAGGAGGCCTCATAGAAAATTAAGGAGGTGTTGAAGTGGTTTAGGTGGGTGGCGATGACTGATTTTTGTTTTTCTAATATTTTAAACTAAAAATCAAAACCTACCTACTACACTACATCGATTATTTCGTTATTATTTATTTCGTTTTTTCGTTAATTTTGGGCTACAAAAGCCAATCCCGCAGCTGTACTCTGGATGGTCAACGATTTTTGATAGCATTCCCATCGTTGTATGTGTGTTGAACGTGGATTTAGTGCTGTGACAACGCTGCTAACTAGAAACAAGAAATCATTTGCGTGTTACCGAACGCGGTGACTTACCGGCTGTTTTTTTGAATAAATTCGAGCCTGATATTAACCAAACTTGTTAAAAATCATCAGATTCATCCTTCACATTAGATTAGTTATAAAATTTAAATTTAAATGTTTTGTTTTTAAAAATTTAAATGTTTATAGCTCTCATTAGAACAGTAAGTTGGAACTTAGAAACCAGATGAGACTAATATGGCATGCTGCAATTAAATTAAAGTAATGATTCCTATTATGATTTTTAAGATGTGGTAAAGTTAAAAATTTTTGGGGGCGCTAGATTGATTCTCAAAGTGGGGCGGCAGACGAAATAAGTTTGAGAACCTCTGCCGTAAGCGATCAAAACACCACTGGGTAACTCCTCGCAGTATTACAGCTGGGAAAGTTCTCTCCACTCAGTTAGTGTGTAGCAGTATCAGTTATTGTCACTGATACTCTTTCTCTTGCTTTGTGTTGCTGGGCCACTTTTGTAGCCCTCACAGGACTCCATTTTGAAAGGGAAAAAGAAGAATTACTAAATATTATTAGAAAATATTTCAGAACTGAAGACAACTGTTAGTCATTTGGAAAAGTTGGAAGATATTTTACACCGAATTTCCTTTTATTTTTATTTATTTTTTTTAAAGAAAAGAAAACATAGATTGACATCCTAAAGAACGCATTTCACTTTTCTAAAACGCCAGTTTACGGATGTCAGCAAATTAGTGCTATTACCGCTACTTCAATTGGAGAAAACAACGTTTTCTAACCTATTTCGTTTAAATCAAACCAATTCAAGAAATTAGAGACATTATTTTCGTGTTCCAGTTATTATACTGATAGTCCTTACATCTTTAGAAGTATTACATCTTTGGGCCTATCACTGAAGTGTTCAACCACTAACCACTCCTGGATACACCTGTGAGCAAAATTCTGTCATTCTACTGCCAAGATTGTTAGCGCCCTATACCAGAATTAACAATTATTCTTATCAAAGCCTGGGGAAGATTAAATACGTTTAGTTCAACAACAACGTAAAAATTCGTATTTCTGATAATAGTCAAATTAAGTTAATTAAAAGCCTGGAAGATTTTGATAAACTATTTAAAACTACTAAGAAAGATGTAAGTAGTGTATTGCTGTCTGAAGACGATGTTGAATATGGGTACCCTGATTCTGATTTTTCATCTACATCACAAGCATCAACCTCAAGTAAACCTAAAAAGAGGAAAGTAAAACCTCATGGTACTATGGATCTTTTTTTACGACCTTATCCCAAAAATCTGCCAAAACCAAAAGTATAGATTTGAAACTCGGCGCAAACTCAGAAGAATTTACTGGTAAAAAAACTAAAAAGGTAAAATGATGTCTAAATATTATTACCACCATTTTATATGTTTACTTTTCTTTGTCAACAAAAAGCGTTAGTTTATTTTTATAATTACTTTTTATTATTATTATTATTATTTTTTTTTAATGATTTAAGGCGCGTCAACATCTTAGGTTATTGGCGTCCGGAGCTTTTTTCAGTGCACTGCCGGCCTCCGGACAGTGTTCTCTCGTTACAGACAACACTGTCCATCACCGGACAGTGAGCTGTAAGAAGCTCCTAGGAAGAGAAAATCTAAGGGTCAGCTGCTGGATTCGAACCCGAGACCTCCGCGTGGGAGTCCAGTATGCTAACCTCATAGCTAATCCCTTCCCTTACTTTTTATTATTATTATTATTTATATTATTTCGATTTATTTTGTAATTTACTTTAGTACTTTGTGAATCGACTCAACCCTTGCTGTAAGAAATCTTAAAAGAAATAAAAAAAGATTGATTGATTTACTTAAGTACACTTTTTTGGAGATTTTTAATTTAAAGTTGGAGAACAGTAGATATAATGTGGGGTTCCCGGCACAGGGTAAATGGCCCTTGCTCCCTCACTAACCATATGAGAAAACCCCCTTTTTCTTTAAACTTTGCCTCCATTGCGCACTTTTAGATCTTTAACTGTTGTATGAAAAGTTTTCTTTAAAAGAAACAATTAAACGAATCGGTTGAGGGTGAGAAAAGAGTGGTTAGGTTATCCTTTACAGTGCCATTTCGGTATTATGTAGAGTTTTATTCGAGGTTTAAAGAAAATTAAAGGTTGGTACTTTAAAAATTGTATTAAAAGGACTAATTAAAAAAATAATAATTCTTCTAGAAGGTAGCAGTGCACTGCAAAAGGAAGATGATCCTAAGGATATCCAGCAAGAGATTCTGCCTAGGCATCCTTCATGGAAATCCAGGATAATAAACAAGTATACTGGAAGTGCAACTTCTAGTTACCAATTTATTTTTATACTTTTCTGGAATTTCCAAAATAAAAACATCAATGGTTTTGTATACCTACTAAGTAAGATTCTAAATGTGCGCCACCATTTTTGATTACAAAGTTTTTTTAGTGAACATGGATTTTGGTTCGATTCTGGGGAGAAAAGGAATGTCAAATTAAATTTTCATTCATAACCGAAGTAAAGAAATCGATTCTTTGGCTCTAGGTTATTTTTATACTGTAAAATCAATAATAAAACGAAAAAAGGCAAAATTAATTTGAATTTTACGAACGATTTTGCACCGAGAAGTGTAGGATAAACATGGGCGGTGTGAAGTGCTATAAATCTATGTCTCCCTTTTGACAAACCTAACAACTTCCTCCATTCTCACTTCCTTGATTTTATCTTCTACACTTTTCTTCCCTCGCAGTTGAAATAATATTTATTTACATTTTCTGTATTATTCGGTGGAATTCTGATCATTACATTATCAACAAAGTGTTTGCCCCTTCTTTTGGTGCTCGGATTAGAAGCTTGCTCCGTAAAGGCTGGAATCTTTCTCTTTTACGAGTCGATAAACATGAAATCATACAGTTCCAGTAACGTTAGACCATTTGGTAAATTGGCCAAAAACTGTCAGATAGGCCTCCAGTAAGCTAATCATTGGGATGTCTTCAATGAAGAGTTGGTTCCTGTTAATGAGGCAGTTGCATCTCCTTTGAAATGCATCAGTTTTTACTTAGTTTTATTTATTCTCTAGTTGCCGTCTGCAATTTTGGAGACTAAATTTTCTTTCACCGGAGACGGACATTTATGCATCATGAACTAGATTCAAAATTTCACCGGAAACCGGTGGAGATCCCTCCGTCAGGCTAAGCAAATTCTTGGCCTGCCGAAAACGGCTGTGGCTGGCTTCAACAGGTCCCGGATCCCCCATTTTGGTTCAGGTGTTTAGTGGATATGAGAATTTAGCGTATCATCTTTTCAAATGTGGCCTTACCCAGTCGCCGATGGTGAGGCCAATGAGACTGTGCGGCACTTTGTAGAGGTGTGCCCTGTTTATTCTAAAACTAGATTTCTCGTCTTCGGGAGGTTAAATGTTTCCCTACCGGAGATTGTGGCATCTGGTAATCTTTACCAGAACTTTCTAGGTTTATTCAGTCCACTGGGTGATTGAGTCGCCATGCTCCCTAGTGTCCTGTTGCTACTTTATTTGTTTATTGTCCTGCTATCCGCCGAATTTCAGCCGGTTTTGTTGGTCTTGAAGCCCCGGTGTTTTCAAGAAATCTTCATTGAAGACGTTTTTATGGAAGGCTATTTGTTCCTTGCGGGTATGATCAATTTTTTTTTTCTCATGGTCCATTTGAAGGATTCTGCAGCAAAACTTGGTAACCGAAAAATGGTGATAGATGGCAGGAGCTGCCGCGTTATTAGAAATTTGGAGTGACCGTTGGACTGCCAAAGAAAAACAGATTCATTCCTTTTCGTACGCTCGACCTGGCCAGTGCCTGGAATATCGTTATCGTCACTTGTAAGTCATACACCTTGTAAAGTAAAGTAATCGCCTATTTTTTCAGGCGGGGCTTAACGTCCAACTACCATTTACTAGGTGTCGTGGACGGAGGCGAACAGCAAACGTACTTTACTATTTCTCATTTAACCATTAAATAAAATCCAAGGCCTAAAGACCGGGAATCGAACCCAGTACCACAATGCATATTAGCTTTGCAGGTCTCGCCTCTTAACCCGCTCGGCTACCGTGGCGCCTAAGGAGTCATACACCTTGTATTTTCTTAGTATTATTTTGTATGGGAGTTTTCTATTATTTTTTGTATTTAGTATAATTATTTTGTGTATATTCAGGCGGGGCTTAACGTCCAACTACCAATTAGGTGTCGTAGACGGAGGCGACTAGCAAACATACTTTACTGTAAATTTCTTTTATTAACCATTAAATAAAATCCAAGGCCTAAGACCGGGAATCGAACCCAGTACCACAATGCATATTAGCTTTGCAGGTCTCGCCTCTAACCGCTCGGCTACCGTGGCGCCTTATTTTGTGTATACTTTTCAGTCTTTATTTCTCTAGTTTAGATCATATAGTTTCTCTCTCTGTTATGTTGAGTTATATTGTTCCTTTCTGTTAATACAGTTATTTTATGTTCAATTATAGCACACGAGAGAATCTTATTTTGCTCCCTGTCGCCCCGTATGATTCGCTTCCCTCCTCTTAGGCTGGAGTTATCTCGCCAGAGGCGCCTTTAAGGGTATTTATGTTTTGGGGTTGGTTAGGGGTATCGTCTCGGATAGCTCCGGCTATCTGGTGCCCTGATACCGTTCCTGAGAGAGGAACGAAAGGGATCTCTTCCTAGCCGGTCACAATGTGGCTTCCATTTCTTTGAGTTTTGTAAGAAAAAAATATAATTACAATTTCATTATATTTCGCTGTTCATTATATTCTAAGATGAACACTGGACAAGCAGAATGTAAGAGAATTTTAATGCGCTCCATTTTTCTGTTAATACCAGAACATTTATTGTAAATTAAAATTGGGGGATGTTAATAAGAAAAAAGGGACCAGAAAAAAGTATTATGAGCGGTAATATTTATTGCCCCAAGGAGAGGGGGTACATAGAAAAAAAGTTTGGGTAAAGTTTTTGGCCAGAGAAATGATATCATCGAAAGAGAAAATGTGATCATTTGTCATTAAATGGAAGATGGGAATATGGTGGGCGACAGCAGACAATGGGCCACAATTACACCACCGGCCCTTCTTCAGCGATGGGCCGTCCTACCGCCACACTAAGTACTCCGGCCAGCAGTCTACACACACAGAACTAACTAATGAAACTTGTCATCCTCAACACTTTATACTGATTTATTATCTCACCCTTCCCACTAATACTATTACTAATTAATTTATTACATTATCTCCATCTCTCTTCCCCTTTTACAATTTCAGTTTTTAATTTTTTAATAAAACCGGAAGAAAACGAATCTTCTTAAGTTGACCCTAAATTAAAACTCATCCTTCCTGTAAGGTCGTTCTAAGATTGCTTTTGAAAGCCACAAAGGATTCTTCGGGGCTGCGCTGGGTACACAAAAGTATGCCTAAGAGTTGCCTAAGACCCTATGCCTTAACTCGCACAAAACGGCTTAAAGCCGTGAATACACACTATAGGCAAAGCATGAAGAGATGAGGACTATTAAAATTTTTGAGGCACCTAGAAGAAGATCTCCCCACTCTAGGTAATATTTATCTTTTAAAACTTCTACATAGTATTGAGCGCTTTATTGCACAGTTTAGATTATCTGGAAAATATACAGGGTGATCCATTTAAAACGCACCAATCGCTAATAACCTTTTAGGAAACCGGAATTTTGAAAAAACCCACGAAGTAAACTATATGTTTTTTATTGTCTAGTTTTCAAATTTTTCAACCCCGATGCTGTATCTTCATTTTTAGCGAAGTTACGGCTAAAAACCTGTTTAAGGTTTCGTAAGGACCACTGGTTTTGACTATGATTATGAAAACTACATACAAAACTGTGAAAAATGACGTTAATTCTGTTTCGATATCCCTAATATTAGCCGAGATATTTAATATCAAAGTTACAATTTTATGTATTCGTTAATTTCGATATTAATTTTCCACCAAAAATACACGTTTTGGGAGGTCCTCTGACTGTAAAAAATGTTATTTGTGTCTCAAAGAACAAAAATAATAATTATTGAAGATTTTAAAAAATGTAGAGTATGTAATGGTTATGAGAGAATCAGGATAAATTTGTTTTATCAACAAATAAAAGTAACCATCACATCATTTTAATGTACTCCAGTATGCAAGGCTTCTTGACCTATGATTACGGTAAGAATATCTTGCCAGGGAGGAGCGGGTGTTGGTCTAGTGGTCATAAGCGTGGTTTTGTAAGTGGGAGATCCCCAGTTCGAATCCCGTGGATGTAGTCATTCACAATACTTAATGCATCATAACACTTTTTTAAATAAAATGTAGTCAAACGTGGGATTCGGACTGGGAATCTCCCACTTACAAAGCCACGCTCTTAACCACTCGACCAACACTCGCCCCCACTTATTTACTTATTTTTCTAAAACTACATAAAAAGCTTTGTAGAAAATTATTGGATACATTTTTTTAAAAAATTAAACAAAAAACTGGAAAAAATCGATTTAGTAATGGATTGTGTTCAGTCGAACTCATCTTTTCGCGGCGCCCCCTTCTTTTAAATTTCGCGCCATGCTTTTCCCGCGTTTTGGTTCCCGCCAAACTTCTGTAGCCTCGCATCTTGTAACCTTCATTGTGTTTTCACTTCTCTTCTTTCTAGGCTACTGTGCATCTCGTCATCGGCAAGAAGAAGGAGCAACAACCGCCTTCCTGTATCCTTTACATCACACTTCTCTTCAGCATCAGCTTTTCTCCATCTACATCTGAAGGGTTATCTCGGTGTCTTTTGTTTGCCCTCTTTATGGCCCTGGGCCCTTCAGGCCTTGACCCCACTTGGTGTCCAACCTTGTCGAGGTGGTGAGGCTTACGCACTAAGGGCACTAGAGATTAACCCTCTCTAAAACTATCGCGTTTTCCGCTTCTGGGCTTAGGCGTCTTCGCGCGCCTACATATTGATTGTTTTCGATTTTTGGTTACATCAAAAAGACCACTTTGTTTCATGTTCTGTGTTTTCCCACAAATTAAATATTTCAGTTAAATTCTCAAATTCATAAATCTACTTCCTTTTTTAGACAAATTTGGTACATAATTTTACATGAAATCTAAACTTCACAATTAAATAAAAAAAAAAGCGAGCACATGTACAAGGCGTGTAGATTCAAAACTAACCAATAGTTGGCCAGAACAGTAACATTAGAAAGGCCTTTTTTGTAGAAAGCTCTGCAATTGTCAAATTGCCAATACAATTCCAGAATAAATGAAATAAATAATTTATTATGTTACCTACAGTTAATTTAAAATCGGCATGAAAGAAAAAACCGTATTAATGCAAAAAAGAAAAAGAAATCCTAAATCATTTTGAATTTAAATTTAAGAACAAACTAAATAAAAAGAAAAGACTAACCGCTGTGTTTACTAAACTTTCGAACAAAATGGCTACCTGATAAGTAATGTATGAAATTTATTAGACAAAAAAAAATATATATATATATATAGAAAAATCAGAATATGGAAATTTAGCAACACTTGAATACAAGAATTGCATGTTCTCTCTTAATTGACAACCATTTTATGCATTCTGTTTGCAAAATGGCTACTTTTAAATTACCTACGGACTTCTTTATGGCATTTTATATTTATAATATGCTGAATGTATGGATTATTATTGCCAGAAGGTGGAATGAAGAATTATTTATTTTGACTTTAGTAATTTATGTGTGTATAATTTTTTATTCATTTTGCATGAATAACTCGGAGCTTTTTTAAGAAATCCTTGGACTTCAGGATTTCTTTTCCAAACATTTTTTTTAGCAACATTAAAATTGATTGGCTGAATTACTGCACTCCAATTAATTGAATGTACAGTTATTCCAGTCACCATCTTGTTTCTGCCTCATCCAATTGGGAAATACGTTTCATGTTATGTTCTTTCCTCATCAAAATCATTGGTTCCATAGTATGGGGAATATAAATGTGATTGTTTACAATAAATTTATGAACACATCAATGAAGGAAAATGGATTAGCTCCAGTGGTTATTGCACTGCCTTTAAAAATCTTCTTTAAAGGAGCCTCTTACAGCTCATTATTTGATGGTGAATAGTGGTATCCACAAATAACGAGAGAGCAATCTCAGAGACCGGCAGTGCACTTAGAAATATAACAGATGCCAATGACCTTAGAGGCTGGCATGTTCTTAAAAAAAGAAGTAAGCTATGTTTATGAAAATTTCAAAAACTACTATCTTAGGTCGTACTTGGAGTAACAGATTTTTTTACAATTTGGAATTTGGTTCAAGCTTTGAACACCTTAATAGCTTCTTAATATTATGTATGTAATGAATCTGTACATTATTCAGAAATGGGGCTTTAGATATTAGTTGTAGTTCCCTACGGAACCACTTAAAAATTCAATTTAACTGGCAAATTGCTTCAAATAAAAGTAAGGTAATATATTTAAGCGAAACCTACAGCAATTTTTAAATCTAAGGTGGCTCCCAAAAAGTGAGAGTGTTCCGGCTTCGAACTGGGCGTTTCTGAAATGTTAATGAGTCCGTGAAATAAGATGGGTGATAAGTAGAATTAGTTCGTTAAACTCAAATGGATTTATTGTCGAGGAAATCTCGAAAAAATAAAAATAAGCAACAGTTCATTTAAACTTTCGGTTGGCCAAATTTCGGACGAATTTGAGTTTATAGGACTTCATTGGAATTTCCTGTCAACAGACACAGGCAGAGTTTGCTCAAAACATTTATTTTTTGGGGGGTACCAAGCTAAAGGCGCTAAAAAAAGTATTTCCAAAAAAACTTTAATCAAAAGATGGGCCACGATCGCATTACCTCCTCTTATTTGGAGTAAGTATATTGTTCAATAAGTATTTAAAGATGAAAAACTGAACTTATTTATTTTTTTTTTACTGAAGGGGCGGGTGTTGGTCTAGTGGTCAAGAGTGTGGCTTTGTAAGTGAGAGATCCCCAGCTCAAATCCCGCGTGACTACTTTTTATTGTTAACAAAATACGTCCACGACTCCTGATTGGTAGTTGCTTAGTGATCTTAGCTTTGCGGTGCGTGGTTTCAAACTCCTAATTATCGTGATACTGAACGTCGATAACTCTCCTCTATAATTTTAATTCTCTACAAGTTTGTTTCGAAAATTCAGAATTTTAAAATTCAAAGAATTAAAAACATTATTAGTGAATCCAACTTAAGGCAATGGATTTTTTTTTTTAATCCTAATTTTCACTATGAATATTGATTTACTGGTAACTAAGATGCAGTGGAGAACAAATCACATGGCGACGCGGATGTTATTTTACAAGCAATTGTTAGCGCACAATGGATACGATTTGTTCCAAAGAATTCCAGCCATAGTATGAATTCATTTTATTTTCTCTTCCCGTCTTTAAAAACAGATTTTTTCTGGGAATAGAGTAACTCTAAAAATAAAAAGTAGGGTACCCCTCCCGGATTTGTAAATAAATTTGTAGTTAAATAATCCGTTTAACTAAAAAGGACCTTTTACTAAATGGATGTTTTAATTTTACGCGATATTCTAAAAAATGAATCCAGAGATTTGCTTTAGATTTTGAATTCCATGTCCTACGATTGTTCTTTTTTTAAAAAATATTTTCCTGGAAAATTATTTCTGGGGGGTCCTGAGAAAACTGATATTGAGTCCTGACCAAAGTGGAATCGGAAGAACAATTTGGAGATGTATCGCTAAAATAATTTTAACAGTATTAATAGGATTCATAGATTTAAATAAATCTGTCACCTGAAAAGGCGATTTTATTTTACAGGCTTTTTATGATGTAGAAGGAAAATATAAACTTTTTTCCCTTCAGCTTCCCTCTGTCTTTAGGGAGGAAGCCTTGAAACACTGTGATCTGCCTATTGCCAACATACACCCCTAAAGATCCCAGTACATATGTATGTATACTGACTTATCTTGCGTTCTTCCTAAAAATCACTTATACCATCCAAGGGTTTGTGCTCTACAAGGAGAGACGCAGCGTCCAACCAGGGTACCGGCCTCCTCATTTCTTGCTATACGAACATGTCCTGACTTTCCTTCTCTTTACCGAGGTTACTAAGTTTGTCTCGGGCATTTCCAAACCATTTTTAAGCTGGTTAGATGTGAACTGAGCGTTTTAATGAAGTCTAGCTTTTGTATTTAAGAAACAAGTGTTTTTTTTTTTTTAAATAACAAGGCGCGCCAACACAGCCTATCACCGGCTGAAAAGAAGCTCCTAAGAAGAGAAATCTAAAAGCCAGCAGCTAGATTCGAACCTGGGATCTCCACGTGGGTACCCAATAGCATAGCTAATCCCTTCCCAAAACCTGTATGTTACTGAGCAGAAAGATGTTACGTAGTGTTGTTTGTTATTGGATGACATACGTCCGGCTTCAGAGAGCAGGAGTAGTCAAAGGCCACTGAAGATGAAGAAAGATGAAGTAAACAAGATTAATTAATAGAAACCGATTTAATATTCAGATGGTATAAGTAAAATAAATTAAGTTAAATTTGAGAAACATATAAAATTAAGTTACTTGATTATTTTAGATTTTAATTTAAGAATTTTAAACAAGATTTATGCTCCAACAAGAAATACGGTTCTGAGAGCTTATGATTCTCATTAAATAACTATAATAAAATCTAAGGTGTGGTTAATATTAATTTAAATGCATGAAATCAGTCGTGATAAAGTAAGCCACGCCCTGACCAATAAAAGCAGAATAAGCCGGTACAAAAAAGGTGTGGTCTTCCCTTTCATTTTTTATCTTTATTTTACATTCTGTTACTTCTGCAAGTTGTTTCGAATCACACTTTTTTGAATCTGATTACATTAGAAGTATAAAATAGAAAACAAGTAGAAAAAATGTTTATTTTCGGCATTTTTACGATATAAATTTTTATTACATAATTCGATAATTTATCAAATACCTACGGGGGGAAAAATAGTAAAAAAAATGTAAATAGTTTTTTTCTCAGTAATTATTAGAAAAAAGAAATGGCTAATCTCATTGGACAATTGAAAGTGTGAAACGTAGGCGGTCTGTTGGTATTGTTGGCTAATGACGTCACGATAAAGTAAGCCACGCCCTGACCAATAAAAGCAGAGTTAGCCAGTACAAAAAATTGGTAGCCTTCCCATTCATTTTTTATCTTTATTTTACATTCTATTACTTCTGTAAGTAGTTTCGGGCCACATTTTTTTGATTCTCGATTGAATTAGAAGTATAAAACAAAATATTATAAAGAAAAAATGTCTATTTTCGGAATTTTTTGAATTTAAGTTTTTATTGCATAATTCGATAATTTATCAAATACCTATGGGGGAAAAATTAGTGAAAAAATGTAAATAGTTTTTTTCTCAGTAATTATTAGAAAAAAGAAATGGCTAATCTCATTGGACAATTGGAAGTGTGAAACGTAGGCGGTCTGTTGGTATTGTTGGCTAATGACGTCACGATAAAGTAAGCCACGCCCTGACCAATAAAAGCAGAGTTAGCCAGTACAAAAAATTGGTAGCCTTCCCATTCATTTTTTATCTTTATTTTACATTCTATTACTTCTGTAAGTAGTTTCGGGCCACATTTTTTTGATTCTCGATTGAATTAGAAGTATAAAACAAAATATTATAAAGAAAAAATGTCTATTTTCGGAATTTTTTGAATTTAAGTTTTTATTGCATAATTCGATAATTTATCAAATACCTATGAGGGAAAAATTAGTGAAAAAATGTAAATAGTTTTTTTCTCAGTAATTATTAGAAAAAAGAAATGGCTAATCTCATTGGACAATTGGAAGTGTGAAACGTAGGCGGTCTGTTGGTATTGTTGGCTAATGACGTCACGATAAAGTAAGCCACGCCCTGACCAATAAAAGCAGAGTTAGCCAGTACAAAAAATTGGTAGCCTTCCCATTCATTTTTTATCTTTATTTTACATTCTATTACTTCTGTAAGTAGTTTCGGGCCACATTTTTTTGATTCTCGATTGAATTAGAAGTATAAAACAAAATATTATAAAGAAAAAATGTCTATTTTCGGAATTTTTTGAATTTAAGTTTTTATTGCATAATTCGATAATTTATCAAATACCTATGGGGGAAAAATTAGTGAAAAAATGTAAATAGTTTTTTTCTCAGTAATTATTAGAAAAAAGAAATGGCTAAATCTCATTGGACAATTGGAAGTGTGAAACGTAGGCGGTCTGTTGGTATTGTTGGCTAATGACGTCACGATAAAGTAAGCCACGCCCTGACCAATAAAAGCAGAGTTAGCCAGTACAAAAAATTGGTAGTCTTCCCTTTCATTTTTTATCTTTATTAATACTTCTGTAAGTAGTTTCGAGTCACACTTTTTTGATTCTCGATTGAATTAGAAGTATAAAACAGAAAATATAATCAAGAAAAAATGTTTATTTTCGGAATTTTTTGAATTTAAGTTTTTATTGCATAATTCGATAATTTATCAAATACCTATGGGGGAAAAATTAGTAAAAAAAAAAATAATTTTGATCTAGTAGGAATTAGGTATTCATCTTTCAACTAGGAATCTGGGAGATGATTGGGAAACTTGATATTCCAGCGTCTGGTTAAGTGTTTTTGTCTCTCCCCAAAAAATGATAAATAAAATTTTATCCAAGATGTTCTGGAAGCCTAAAAAGTTAGTTCTGAAATGGAACGTAACAGTGTTGCCTTTCTTGTAGAATGTTTTTATTTTTTAAACAAAATTGAAATAGTACAAAGCTGATGCTATGTGAATTATAAAATCAACACGCCATTCCTGTTTTATTAATTAAAATATGTGGCTGTTGGTTTTGTCTTTTGTGTTGTGAGAAAATGAGGCCGGCAAGAAAAGAAAAAATTATAATTTCATAAAGCAGTGTTGGCGCTAATTTCTTTTAACCTTAAATTAAAATGTTCATTAAGTTATTTGTGTAAGTTTTTACGACGAGGTCATGGAGGGACGGCGCTACTTTCTGCGTAAGTTAATTTGGATTTACTTCATTTCATTCTGCTAGTATATCACCACTAATCTCATTTATATTTAATATTTAATAATTCAGGTTGTTTCCCCTGATTTCTTTCTCTCGTGGTTATTTATTTTCTCTTCTCTTGATGGTTGTTTTGTTAATGAGATTTTTTTTTCCAAGTTTTACATTTTTCATTTAAAAATATTTTTAATTTCTTATATAAATCTTTGCGTTAAGAAAGGTTGCGTTAGTTTGGGATGCTTGCTACCTAATTTTGGGCTGATGTGCCTCTAGGAAAGTCTCTAGGAACATCAGCCTAGATCTACCTAGAAAAACGGCACTCCTCCAAATGGTGCTGTCAGTAACTGATTCCATATGCCAGAAATAACAAATTATTCAATTCCCTGAACTATGAGGAGAGTGAACACATCTTGCATTGACTTCCACACAGATAGTTTGTATTCCTTCCTTAGAGAAAATTATGTTCCCAACAGTCATACACTTAAACAAATGAGATCAAAATAATGTGGAGATATTAATAGCTTAAGTATAATTTTGTTATTATTCAGTTTCTATATATATTTTATTTTAAGATATGTTTATTAATTTTTACCAGGTTTATATCAAAATGAGATCAAAATAATATGTATTCATAGCTTAAGTAAATTTTTGTTATTATTCAAGATTTCTAAATATTTTTTTTATGTAAGATATGTTTATTAGTTTTTACCAGAATATATAATCCTTGGCCCAATCTTATGCCAAAGAGTAAAGTATAAACCACAAATTTTCTTGAATAGTGTAAGAATAAACTTCATCCGATTCTCTAATATTAAAGTGTAGTTTCAATTTGGTAAGCTATGCTGTGATTACTGAAAAGTAGTATCAAAGCTGGCAACTAGAGGTCTCACTTACTAAGAAATATTCATGTGATATCCTAATTCCATTATTATTTCCAAATAGACTAACCTTTCTCGCGGAGGGAACAGAGTATGTTATTCTTATTCTATTTGTCAACTGTCTTTTGTAATCTGCCGGAGGGAAGTAAAAAACATTGTGTGATTTTTTACTTTTACAAATTGTGCGAAGTGTTAGTAAAGAATAAAAATTGAATAGGATGATCTTAAGTGCGGGCGAGTTGAATCAACGCTAGAGACATGTGCAAGTTCAATTGTTTCTATCCTATCAGGTAAGTTTTTATAACCTATAAATTTCTTGGTTTCAACAGTTATCAAGTAATAATATTAACCTCAATGAAGGGATATAGTGGGTATTGATGATAGTAAGAAAATCCATCTATGACAATTACTTCATATTGATTCAGTAAAAATAATTTGTTCTAGTAAGTAATCAATGAGAACAAGAAGGCTCTTCTTACCTTAGGTGACAGAGTGAAGCAAGCTTGATCTTCACAAACTAAAGCACATCATCAGATAATGTCACTGCACAATTCACCATCTACAATGAAGAAACGTATTTCAAAATATTTCTACAAAATCAGTTTTAAAACTGCAGATATATTTAATAGGAATTTAGCTTTACTGCGAAAAAAAATTGTTCACTCAAATCGCAGATTAGTAAGACGATAATCAGTAAAATATGTAGTTTTTGTGGTAGATTCGAATTGCCTTATCTAATAAGAACTATTATAAGAACTATATAGTTATGTAGTACATTATAGTTTCTTTCAATACTTTGTAATTCAGGAATTCAAACATCCTTTAAAGAAAATAATTTCCCTTCCTATTACTATTTTATTTTTCTCTGAAGGTAATGTGGTTTTTCTTCTTTTAGAAAAATAGAACAACTACCCGTTTAAATAGAAAGTTTGCGAGTAACTCAAGAGTGCTTAAACAGTCAGGACAGAAGCCACAATGTAAAACAGATAATTTTCATCAAGCCCTGGAGATGACCTAGCTAGTCAAGCTTTCGACAAAAAATTTAAAAAAATTATGGTATGTAATTGGCAATAATTTTTCTACCATTAACTCATTTAAGTTTAATTAAAAATTTCTGTTCAGTAGTAACATTTATGCATTGATTTAGTAATACTGCTTCTGTAATATGATGAGAAATGTTTTATCTGAACTGTTCATTCCTTATTCTATCTTCTATCTAGCAGTCAAAATTTGAGATTTTTTCCAATCTATTCAAATCAACAATAATTTGTTTTTAAAGATTACGTACCTTCTAATTAATATACTAAGTCACACATATAAAAAAAAATTAATCTATAAAAATTTAATTAAAATTTATTCTCGCCATATTGGATGTTTCTGATCCAGTCTACCCAAATTTAATTTGAAACACAAAGAACTATTAAAAAAAGGTACTAATAATGAATTCTCGTCATATTTTATTTAAGGATTTTCTTCGCAGATTATTGAAAATAACTTTAATTAACAGGCTAATAATTATTGTGAAAGTACTTCATTTATCTTGGCACACAATGGGCATTACCGAGGGAACAAGTGGCATTGGAAAAGAGTTTAAGAATACATATATTATATTTTCTTAAATATATTAAACTTATTTTGTTTCTATATTAAATAAAATAATTGTATTCAATAATCATTAATGTAATAATAATGAAAATATAATTAAGTATAAAAAAAATTTAAATGTCAAATTTATAGACTTTATATATAGTATTAAACTTTATTTTTGTTTCATCCACACAAAAAATTAAAATTTGGAATTACTCTATTTATTATTTACTACTATTATTTTAGAATTTATATCTATATAATTTGTCTTTTTATAAAAGTAATAAGTCTAAATCTTTATATAACATTTTCTACAAGTTCCTATGAAAGCAGTTGCAATGACGTCATTCTAGAAGTGTTCCAATTATATTTAATTAATTAAGAGCTTTTTAAAATTATATTATAAATGAGATTATACGTTCTGTGGTTAATAAAAATATCATTAATTTTTTGTGTAAATAAGTTTTTCAAGAATGTAATTTAGTGGAAACCTGGAATTTGAAAGCTGAATCAATTATCATTTAAAACATAAGAAATGGTTAGTAAAAATCTTAGATCTTGGATTTTTGAATTTAGTTTTGCATTTTGGAATTTAATTGAATAAATTGAATGTGTTGTTCAATATATGGAGAATTTGGAATTATTTTTACGAAGATTTAATTAGCAATTATGTTGTTCTTCGTTTAAAATGTGCATTTTAGTTCAGTACAACAATTTGCCATATTTGAGTTTCTCCTCCTTAAGCTTATGTTCAAATATGTTCAAGAAATGCCATCAACAAGTCAAGCTATCATCTTCAAGTAATTGTTAATTTTTACGATTGAAGAATCAATATCGTTTACACTTACCAGATTAAATTTCATATTAGGACAACAATCTTATTAGAAATACTCCAAGAATGAAATGCTAAGCATAATATTTTATGTGTTTAAGAATGAGATCAATTTTAGAAAATTAGTTAAGAATCTGAAAATGCGTACATAAAAATAGCATGGAAATGATTTGAATTATTTTGTCTCCAAGCGATTAACTTATTAAATTCCAAAACTTATCAACTTATTTTTTTTTTGCTTAACCTATTATTTTAATTTGAATTTGGTCATTCTCAATTTAGATCTGGTACTCCTATAACATTTTTATGAACTGCATTTAACATCCTACTATTAACATTTTTGTTTTCATTATTTCCAATTTTACATTAAACATTTAATTGTTAACATAAACTTTATTCAAAAGTACATTACCAATGCATCTCATGATTGCTAAGTTTATTTTTAATATTTCGGATTTAAAAAGATGTTGCAAACATGAGGAAGTCTTCCAAAAAAGTAAAATGTTATATTCTTCTACTCCTTATGCTACTTTTATCTTGGCCACTCTCAACTAAATATGCAAGCCTTCTCGATCATGAGTTCCTCAGCCACTGACTCCTCTTCTTAGTTACCATGTCGACCTCAACATCTGGTCAATGTAAGCCTTTTCCCTAAAGGGTACTCTTCATAGCTTTTCTGAAGTCATGCTGTCTATCCATTCTATGCAAATGGCTCCACTACCGAAGTCGTCCTATCAGATCTTTATCCTTGAATGATTAATTTTTCTTACAAAAATGCGACCACTTTTAGAAGACAATTTGCTATTTTCAAACGATGACTGTTAGCCAATGGTGTTCATACTCCATACGCTTCATCAATAGATAACCATTCAATTGAATAAAATGTAGCAAGTTGACACATTTTAGCCGTTAGATGTCTTTTTACGACCAAAATCCACTTAGATTGCAAGGTGATCATGTTTCATTACATATACTGATAAGAATATCTAACCTACAAGTATTCTCTTCCACTTCATCGAGTACATTTCTCCACTTTATAGAACTAGAAAATTTGTCACCCACCTGAACTCAGCCGCAAGCAACTCTTATCCTGGGTGCCATCATAATATGCCATCATAATCATAATATAGATATTATCTATTACAGGTTTTTCCTGTGTTAAATCTTGTCACATTTTGATTTGAATTTGATCATTCTCAATTTAGATCTGGCACTTTTATAATTTTTTTGTGAAGAATTGAGGTATTTTTGTTTTTGTTATTTACAATTGTGAAATAAACAATCTTTCCTCAACAAACAAAGATTATAAGATTCCAGTTCATTTATCACCTCTGTGATATTTAAATGCAGTTTCCCTACCTGTAGCCACATTAAAGCAAATTTAAAGAAACATTTCAAAATTTTTTAAGTTCATGAGCTTATGATAAAGGAAATGAGAAGTAAAGGAACAGAGAAAGGCTAAATTAGGTGCTGTTCTCTTCTTTAATAAACCAGAAACTGCGGATGACCCGGTTACCGAAGGTTGACTAACATACAGGTTTGGACAGTGAAGATTGTAATTACAGTTTGTCTATGGCTATTCAGTAATACACCATCTGAAAAGATATTTGCAACAGCATTTAATGAGTGTCACTGGTGCCATGAGGACTTCCCCTACTGCGGCCTTGGAGGTTTGATTAAATTTGCCCCCATTGCACATATATATTCAAGGCGTTGCAAAGGCCGTTGTCATTAGGCTTATGATAGGACAAGCTCCCATTACCGTCAGGCATGGTGGAGCGTATCAAGAGTTATACGAGGAGCTGGAGGCCGACCCAATTCGGCCGACCCAAATGGACTGCGACCATTCACTTATGGGTGCAGAGTAGGTCTCAGGAGTGGTGGCTTGCCACCACTGGGCAGAGACAGGCGAAGGAGTTTATTAAAGGCTATTCGCCGAGGCTGACTGCAGAATTAATCCGTCAAGGCCGTGGGGCTATAAGAATGATTGTAGGCCTATTAACTGGCCACTGCAGCTCAGAAAACATATGCATCGCATGGGCCTGGCAGATGATAGCCTCTGTAGGTTCTGTCAGGAAGAGGAGGAAACGGCACTGCTCGTGTTGTGTCAGTATGAGGGGCTTGTAAGGATGTTACTTTCTCGGGGAGGAAAAACCAAGGCCTGTGAGCTTTACCCAAGAGCCGCTCTCCAGCATCAAGAGTCTGATTAAAAGGACAGGTCTGGAGGGTGAGCTTTAGAGTGAGGGGAGCCACAATAGATCCAAAAGGGCGCAGTGGCGTAGGCCTTGAGGCCGCCCTAGTCTAATCTAATGGCACCAATGATCTCTGCAAAGAAGTCGTGGTCAAAGTGACATATCTTCCTTTTTTAAAATTACTTTTATTGAATTTAAAAGTACTTTTGCATTTAGCTTTCTGGTTAGTGTTCTATTTCTTTGAATCACAGTTTTTTTTTTAAATAAATAGTTTACCATGCAGTAAGCTAGTAGTTAAACAGAGGTTTTATTCGTAGTAACTTTAAATTGCTGTTACATCTGGTGACAGCAGGATACTTTTTCTAAATTGTTTCAATTATTGTCATTATATAATTAAACCAATTAAATAATGTGAGACACAGTTAAAAAAATAAAATGATTAGAAATGACAAGAAACTAATGAAATTAAAAAATGAATATACATAATTTATGAAGGGTGTGTCTGCTAAAAATAAAAATGTTGAATTTGCATCAAGCAATTATAAACATGAATTGCAGCACCTGTCAACAGTGGAGGGAATAAAAGAGAGAAAATTAAAGAATAGAAAAACATTTATTTTAAGAATGGTTAACGTTACAGATATTTAAATATAGCAACAAATACATATACTTAAAGTGGGCATACTCGTATAAGTGAGAGGCTGACTGTATGCATGGTACACCAAGATGTAGTCCAGCTGGTTGGTCAGCTCTTCTTGGTGGTCATTTCTCACCCTCACTGGAAATTGGTACCATCATTCTATCTTTGGCAGGCCTGCAGTAGACCTCCTGCTGACAGGAAATGAGTCCCAATATTTGGATCTTCAAACATGTATCATTCTCATCTATTTTAACTCAATATATTTGTATTCTTTCAATGGAAGCTGTTTTCCGTTCTTGTCTTTTATCTTCTATTTATAAAACATCTGAATAAGGACATAAAATGAATTAATATTTTAATTATTAATTAATATTTACTCTACAAAAAGATTAAGTTTGTTGCATTATTGATAAAGCCTATTTTTGATAGATATTAGTTATAAGTTTTCTCTCAGTAGTCCCTTGATAAAAAATTGATATTAATGATAAATCTTTTTTTCTATGATAAGACACAAATTCTTATCAAATTTATTGCTTTTAGAAATTCTATAATGGATATTGTTGTAAGAGTTTTTTTATATCTTATTTCTCAAGATCTTTCTCATAATTCTGGATTTTTTTTTCTTTAGAGCATAAATTCTTGAGAAATCAGATCCCTTGAAAATTTAAAATACTTGGAAAGAAGACTTTCCAGCTTTACTGCATGGACACAGCAATTACATATGTATGAGATTTGAGTCTGAAGCAAGTTTATTTTTATATTTCATATGAGCACAGATTTTGTTCGCTATCTTTTAGAAATTTTAGTAAAAGGCCATTCTATGAAATATTGCACTTTTTAGCTTTTTAAACGGGACCACAACTCGAATGTACACTGTTAATCCTAAAAGAAGTAGGTTAACCATTCGAGTAGGTTAGGCTGGTCACCAAGAACCATCAGAACATTGATATCATGCCTAAACTCCTTGCTAAAGGATAGAAGTTAATTTCTTCTTGCATAAACAAAATATACATATGCATAAATGTGTTTGTTTTGTAGGGATTTGTTTCTAAATAAGTTTATATAAACAACGATATTTAATCGATGTTGTTAATCGATATCCCAAACTTAGATGATATAGTTCGATTAAAGCATTGCATAAAACCAGTTACATTACTCTCTTCTTCGCGATATGATTTGTTATCTCTACTGTAATAATCATTACTTTCGTAATTTTTCAAATTCTTGAAAGAATATATCATGAAATTAAGTAACTTCTAAAGAAATTGTTGTATATCATCATTTAAGCTTCATTCTGCTTTTTGTTTTGTTTCTTAAACAAATTGAAAATAAAATCAGTCAGTTAGGATGTTATATGAGATTGTGATTGCAATTAGAGGTGAGTTTATACATTAAAATATAATTACTGATATAAGTTTTGTTACAAATGGCAGCTCAACTAAAACTAAAAAAATTATAGGGTATGAACTTCGAAGAATAGTTGCATTTTATCCTTTTAACCACTTCTTGTGAGCACAGTAATAAGTTGTGGTCAGCCCTTTGAGATTAATAAACTACAATTATTGCGTTGTAAATTAAAATAAATTGATTGCATGAGTATCTTAAAAGAGAGATCTAAGAATGTTAATAAATGTTGTGAACATAATGTACAACCTTCCAAACTTGAACAGTATTCAATAGAGTATTCATTATACCAAGTTTGGTAACAAAGTTGTATAAGGGTCAACGTTTTCTAGGAACAATTGTCACAAAAATATTTTGTGAGTAGGCGAGAAAACAGGTACAGTTGCCATTCTGGTCATTTTCTTTATTTTGTATACCGAACAAACTTTCTCCTTGTTCAGACAACATTTACAATTCATCACAACTAACTAACGCTTAAACACATTAAATTGAGACTTTTTTTTGTCTGTACAGTAGTAGCGTACTGTTTGAAACATCCTACTTTTGGGTGGTCCCCTTTTTTGGATAGGCGTTTGTTCTTAAGAAGAAGTGCTTACTAACCTTCAATATGTAACATACACCTAAGGTAATCATTCAATGTCATTTGTTTTTTGTGTTTACAAATAGCTTCTAGTCTTTGTAATCATTACCATCTCTGTTATCTATTAAGGATAGGGTAACCTGTCTAAGAGGGAGTAGTGTACGTCCGGGTACTTGGCATTTTTGGAGATATCTGTGCCAGACATTACTAACAGCACATGCTAACCTCCCATACATTCGTACAATATGTGCAGGATCTTCAATAGTTTAAAACTTCTTGAGATCCCAGAGGCAATCTCTAGCTTTTACTCATCATCTTACACATACACAATCCAATTCATTGGTCTTAGCATTTTATGTTAGGATATTCTATCCTAATTTCCGCCGACGGTCATTGACCATGGCAGATGTCTTTATAATTTATTTTGTACACCCAGAAATGTATTTTATTTTTATTTTAATAAAAAAAGACTGTATAAATAATATCCTATCCTAACATTCACAAAATACTTGGTTTGGTGTTCACAGAAGGCTATCACTAGAATATAATTCATCAACTATCAGAATTCACACGTTTATACTGCACACTGTACAAACGCCTACAATAAATGAACAAATACTAACTAACAGATTTAAGGGGACAACAAATGATTTGTTTTAGTTTGGCTTTTTAATCACTCCTCAAATAAACATAAGTCGAAGTATAGGTTATAATTGTGACCCGGATAATGGTATAATTATATTTTCTTTTAAATAAGTGGTTCTTGATGCGTTTAAACCTAAACATATTTTATGTTTATCCAGTAACTGCTATTTCATTCCTTACTCCCATCAAATCATCTGAATCCTCTCTCACGCCAACCATCCATCTAAGCTGTGGACGACCAGCTCGTCTGAAACCATAAAACTGCTCAGTCAGCCACATCCGGGGCAGTGTGTTCAGTTTTTAATTATTTGCAAGACTTTATACTGTTAGTAGAGCCGTTACAGTTTCAAGTTGGTCTTTTGCCTCCAAATGTGACCTTCTAGCACTGTACCATATATTATATTCTTCTATAAATCTTTTTCTCGACGGAGAGTAGATTTTCTTCATATTTATTTTAGAAACGGTCCTAATTACAGAGCCTTAAATTAATACAGGCTTAATTTAAACTTTGCCCAATCTTCATAATACTTATGGTCTGTGTTATTATGATTGTTTTTATCTTTAAGTGCATAGAAAGTGCAATTCATCTGATGGCACTTATGGTTTAATCCTTTCAAATAAACTGCAAGTGCACATTTCTGACAATATGAGTTTTTGAAGCAATATATTTTGGTGTTCAGGTTTCAGAGATGAAATTTTCCTTTTTCCATAAAATTATATTCGTACTCTCCTTGGTTCAACAAAACTTCTGTTTTGTATTTTTCACCATTTCAATGACCATTTTATATTGTATGAACCAAACATTTACAAAATAGAAATTACACCCTTTAAATACTGCTTTAGTGCGAAATTACTTTAAAATTGTCTGTTCAAATAGTAGTTTGCTTTGGTTATGGATATTTAGTGAATTCAAGTAATGCGTTTATACACTAGAAAAGTATAACAAATTGCCGGATAGTAGAAGCGTCTGGAAAGTGACATATGCGCACAAAGATTTCAACTAATGTTCTGTTTGTAGACGCTGGTGGTCCTTCTTCTCTTTACTGATTGACTGACAAGGGTATCGGGGTTTCAGAAAAGAAAAGAAATATAACTTTTTCCTGCAAGCCAAGTGAAAATGATGTCTTGGAGATGTTTAGTTCTTTCTTAGAAGACGAGTTTGTCATAACCCATCCAAACTACTATTGGACACATACTTTTTATTTATTTTTTTTTCGGTTCATTTTTCTTTTTGTTTTTTTTTTATTATGAACTGGAAATAGTTCCATTTTCTCCTGTTACAGTATTCTTATTCCAGATAGCGTGCAGTAGTACTTTTATTACTTTATTGTCCCATTTGAGCATTAAATGCTGAACTGTTTGAAAATCAAATGGACCCAGTATCTCTTAAAGAAGATGAGCCTAGACTTAGAGAAACATGGGTAGGTTATTTACATTTCTCTTTCTCTTTTGGTGTGAATCACGCAGGGTTTCAATTTTGAATTTTCGTTTTTAATTGAAATAATCGTTTTTGAGGATACCTGAACACGAAACCTTTGTTTTTCAGTTTTATTTTAGTTTATTTTTCCAATGGCACCTGGAGTCCTTTTTTACTGCACTACCCACCAAACGGTGTTCTCTCGTTACAGACACAAAAATATATTATTATTTTTTATAGTTTTAACCAAAAGAACTGTTATTAGCCCTCTATGTTTGTTCGTAGTTGCTTATTTAAACAAAACGAAAGAGAACTGATATTCTCTAAATAATCTTTTAAAGCAAATATTCGGAATGGACAATTTACTGAACCGATTTCTCAGTTAATTGCAATTTTCTTGATTGAATATCTATAACTTCACTAAAAGTATGAAAAGAATCTACGAGGGTCGTTTGAAAAGTCCGTGCAAAAATAAAAACTACTTAATTTTCTGGGGTAAACCTTTTTTATTTTTCAACATAGTCTCCTTTTAGGTTTATACACTTCGTCCAACGCTGCTCTAGTTTGTTGATCCCTTCCGAATAATAGGATTTGTCCAAGTCTGAAAAATAGCCATTCGTTTCTGCAATCACCTCCTCGTTTGAATAAAATCTTTTTCCCGCCAGCCATTTCTTCATATTGGGGAACAAATAGTAGTCCAAGGGAGCCAAGTCTGGAGAATAGGAGGGATGTGAAACGAGTTGGAACCCTATTTCCATTAATTTTGCGACCACAACTGCTGAGGTGTGAGCTGGTGCGTTGTCGTGATGGAAAAGGACTTTTTTGTGGGCCAATCGTGGGCGTTTTTCTTGCAGCTCGGTTTTCAAACGGTCCAATAACGATGAATAATATGCACCTGTAATAGTTTTACCCTTTTCCAGATAGTCGATGAGGATTATTCCTTGCGAATCCCAAAAGACAGTCGCCATAATCTTTCCGGCCGAAGGAACGGTCTTCGCCTTTTTTGGGGCAGATTCCCCCTTGGTAACACATTATTTAGATTGGTCTCAGGAGTGTAGTGATGTATCCATGTTTCATCCACAGTGACGAAACGACGCTTAAAGTCCTGCGGATTCTTCTGGAACAGCTGCAAACCGTCCTTGCAACACTTCACACGATTTCGTTTTTGGTCAAGCGTGAGCAATCGCGGCACCCATCTTGCGGATAGCTTTGTCATGTCCAAATGTTGATGCAAAATATTATGCACCCGTTCATTCGAGATGCCCACAGCACTAGCAATCTCACGCACCTTCACTCTTCTGTCATCCATCACCATATCATGGATTTTATCAATGATTTCTGGAGTAGTAACCTCAACAGGGCGTCCAGAACGTTCAGCGTCACTTGTGCCCATATGGCCACTCCGAAAATTTTGAAACCACTTATAAACTGTTCTAATCGAAGGTGCAGAGTCACCATAATCTTTATCAAGCTTCTCTTCAGTCTCCTGAGGCGTTTTGCCTTTCATAAAGTAGTGTTTAATCAACACACGAAATTCTTTTTCGTCCATTTTTTGAAAATCACTCGACTTCCTCGATTCAAACGAATGCCAAACACAAAGAAATAGACCGATCTGGCTGAAACTTGGTGTGTGTTCTTCCAAGAGATGCTACTAACTAAACATAACCTCGATACGCGCTAGTGGTGCTATCTCTCTGACTTTGCACGGACTTTTCAAACGACCCTCGTACATTTTAGCGATCTTTTGAGGAAGTGCAACTCTTTAGTATGTCTTTTTTAGTGGAAAATTATAGATCTACCACTTAAATAATGTTTATGCGGTCTTTGATTAAAACGGCTTGACCGGAAAGGTTCATTTCCTGGAAGGGGTCTCAGTTGTCTACTAATTTTCTCTGAAAAGATTCCATTTGTATTTAACTTACTTCTTTTTTTTAATTACTCGCATAAAAGCCTTAACAGAAAAATTAACTTTTGTGAATTCCGGTAGGCGAGTTGGGATAGTTCCTCTATCTTCATTTAACAGCTTTGTATGGTTTTCTTACTTGTCTAATATTAAATCAGAATTAAATTAAGAATTCGCTTTACCGGAAGCGTGAATCTATTGCTCGATTTATTTTTAGCATCAGTAGAACCTTAAAGACCTTCCGTTTCATTTTAACGACATTTTTATGAAAATTGATTTTAAAGTTTGTTCTGTCAAAAGTTTCTTTATTAAAAATCAAACTATGAACTCTATTTCATTTAATTTTGGAGGTCAATTTTTGAAACGCGTGGTCGTTGACATGCAATAAGGATTTGATCGTGTCGATTAACCCATCTGGTTACCGTAATCTCCGGTACATTTTCGTTGATTTTTTTTGACAGTATCTCTTTGCATTCACGGTTTCATCGATTTTTTTAAAAAAAATTGTTTTGAATAACTCTAGACTTCGACTGCTATAACCCCATGTTTTTGTTTTTTAATAGAGTTCCATCTTTGGGAAGTTGGCCAATGCAATGAACAGCTAAACTCCACACTTAATATTTTAACAAATCTTTCAAATCATACGGCATCCACTTTACGAGTTTTTTGTTTGCACTTTTCCAATGCACTTTTAACCATGAACTGCAGTAGTGTGGCTAACCTTCAGTTACATTTCGATCCATCGAACTGTTTGATTGGCCAGCTTCCACGATAATCCTTTAAAGCAGCGTTTCCCAACCTTCACTTTGTAGTACATCATGCTAAATTGTACCAGTTCGTAAAAATGATTGTATTTCGTGAAATTTGTTATTCCGAGTGTGTTATTTTATTATTATTATCTTTATTTGTATAGAAATACAGGGTATCTGTTAAATGTTCACTTTATAAACTTTGTAAAGTTTAAGATCTTAGTTTTAACAATTTTTTTAAATAATTAAAATTGCTTACATATTTTTCTCTTTAAAATTATTAAGTAATTTACAAAATTCTTCTTTAGGATTATTATATTTGTGCCCAAATCATCTAAATTAATTTCTTTTAAGCATTCAACCACCTGTAAGTACCAATTAAATTTAATGTTGCTTGGATAGAGCTTACTCATTACAATCAGTCTCTTTAAGCAGATTTTTACATAGTTATCATTTAAGTTCTGTCTCATGATAATTCTATTAAATTTTCTTTATCTTTTATTTGATAATGATGTAGCTTTTCCTAAATTTTCTTTATAGAAAGGGGTTTAAAATCCAATTATCATTTGTGTTCTTCGGTTTTTGGAAAATACTCCGACAATTTTAATCCTGTTAAATGTGCTATTATATTTTCTCGTATATCTTGAGACAGACTAACCTTATTATATATTGACAAATTTACTGTATAATATTATTAATTAAAATAATTTTTATGAATTATAGGAAAAAACTTCGTATGGTATTTTTATTTTTTAATTTTAATTTTTTTTAATGTCCGCCATTATTGATTATTTTTCACGTAACACAGGTTGTGAAACGATGCTTTAAAGCATCAACTTCGATTATTATGTGTGGGCTAACTTTTAGATCAAAATGACAAGATTTTTCAGGAATCAACGTTTGCCTAGTGCTTTCACTGACATTATCGTCGCTTAATCACCATTCATTTTTCTTGAAACCATTTCAGCAGTGATTTGTTCTAGATATGAACTTATAATTGAAAATACGAGTTCCTCGACACAATTGGATGGTTTTGGTTATGTTTCATGGCGATCTGTATTTTCTTTGGAGGATAGATAATTTGTGTTTTCTAGCCTCCATTACAGAATGTATTTTGTAACAGGAAACTAGATAAATTTTTAAAGTGAACAAAAAACAATTGTTTACTGAATTTTTAGAATAATGGAGAGCTAGCTGGAAAATATAATGGAGGCTGTGTATTTAAGATTTTGTGGGAGTGAGAGCAGATATCTTTGGAGGTGGTCCTCGGTTGGGGTCGGAAGTGGAAGTGTCAAGATATTTATTTGTGTAAGGAGGGCAACTATCCATATACCACACCAGCTTCCATATGTTCGTCTGTGTGTGGTGTGCATGAGTATATATCTCCTTGTGTTTGTTTGTTGGACAGTAACTTTGTTTGTTTTCCTTTTTACCTTCTTCTTAACTAATTAGTCATGGCTACTAACAAATCACGTGACCACGCCTTCTTCAGCTATTGAAACAAGCTGGGTATCTGTGTGTGACGATTGTATTACTTGAAACACACACAAATACACACCCAACTAACATAGTATCTCCTCACTTCATCCAGTTCCGCCATTGAATGCTTCTGGGTAGGTTTTGTCTGCTCCTTGACGGTGCGTTTAGCCAAGGAGAAGATAATAGGAAATACTGATATTTAATTATAACGGCTGTATTTTTGGGTAGGATTAAAATTCTACGGCGGGCCCTTCCCACACTGGGGTGTCATTGTGCGTGGCATTAAATTATTACCAACCTTAGATTCTAGTTATTAACATGAAAACGTGCTGTTTGTAAACATACCGTCTTCATTAACCAGTTAACTGTTTATGACGAAGATATTCGTCACGAAAAAAGTGTAAAAGTTTGTGTTATGACGAGTATATTCGTCATGCGTTTTCAGCAGTGACCATCGGCAGTTAATTTTGCAATTTTAGTTAAAACTAAAATCTGTACCTCGGAGGGAAAAGGCACCATGGTCCATTTTTTTCGATTTTCAGATTTTGGCATCATTTTACAAATTTTTTGTTGCTCTTTCTACAGGTGTAAAGCACTATGTCGTCCTATGTTTACTATTAAGCGATTTATGTATTTTTAAAAAGCACTATGATACTTCATTACTTAAGGGTAAAAGGTACTACATGGGCATAAATTTTTTCACAATGGAGATGAAAGTAAAATATTTTAAAATATGGGAGTTAAAGTGGCCGTACCTAATGTAATAATTATGGTGAGAAGTACAGGAAAGAGTATAACCGGAAAAGTGGAACAAAAAATGAATTTGGAAAAATATCTTTATTTGGCTCCCCTGTAAAATTTACTTTTTGTGACAAGGTGCCTTTTCCCTCCGAGGTACAGAAATATATTCGTAAACTGCGAGAAGTTTGGAATATTTTGGAGGCCAAGTCGAAATAAAAAGAACTAATAGAAGATATAGTATGAATTAGTCTTAGTAAATGTTTCCTTACCTTTTATTAGTCATCACTGAATCAACAACGAATTCATATATTCTGTTAGGCTAGACTATGCAATAAGTGGCGCGCCTGGTAATAAAAAACGGGATGAGGATCCTTTTGTTCCCTATTTACCTGTATTCAACAGGCGGAGCTTTTGGCTCCTGTGCGGGGTTCAAGATTTAGCGATCATCCAAATTGCTGAGTCGTGGGCTACTAACCTGCCAAGATATTTCCCTGCAAAATTGTTGGTATTTTATCAACTGGTCAGGGATTCATTTGCATAAATACCAGTCTGTAATGTTGCAACCTACTCGGGATAATTGCACCAATCCAATTTCATTTCAAAAACATACTCTCGGTTTGACGAATATATTTGTCATCGCTTAATTTGTTCGACGCACCTAGGGGCCAGATTTTCTATTTAGGTCGAAACAGTTAACTGGTTAACTTGGGTGGTGACTACGTAATCTCTTTCAACAATTTCAATTCGTTCATACAATTATCGCTTTCTAATTGAAGAAAATACCTTTTTTATCTATCTCTAATCTTTGGGGTTTTCACTGAAGTATATCGTCGTTGTCAAACCAATATCTGCTATATGCAAAAAGTATAACTTTCAGATATTGAATAAAAACGTTCTCCTGTAAACTTTTATATGAAGCAGATTTTCGAAAACTAATTTAAATTAAAGTTATATGTGATACGTTATTTTATTTGATATTTAGTTATTCCAATGTAATAATTTATTTATTATTACCAAATTAGAGTAATTTGTGCTCATAGCAGATTATAAATGGCCAATTATTGGCACATAACAGGTATTAGTGAAAAAACATGTCTAATTTACATTTGTATTTTATTATCGTTAGACTTATACATGAAATGGATGGTAGTCACGGTCAATCAAACCACATTTTCAATGTTATATCTAGTACCATTGAACCTGCCACATTACGTATACAGGGTGTTCTCAGCCTAAGACTACCGTTACTTCGGGAGGCGATTCTGGGCATCATTTGCAACAAAAAATTCCATATTAACTATGGCTCGATTCGGCTCCGTTTTATAGATATTTTTAATTTTATGTTTTTTCAAGGCATCACTACTTTTTAGCAAACAGTTGTCTATACGAGGGTCGTTTGAAAAGTCCGTGCAAAGTCAGAGAGATAGCACCACTGGCGCGTATCGAGGTTATGTTTAGTTAGTAGCATCTCTTGGAAGAACACACACCAAGTTTCAGCCAGATCGGTCTATTTCTTTGTGTTTAGCATTCGTTTGAATCGAGGAAGTCGAGTGATTTTCAAAAAATGGACGAAAAAGAATTTCGTGTGTTGATTAAACACTACTTTATGAAAGGCAAAACGCCTGAGGAGACTAAAGAGAAGCTTGATAAACATTATGGTGACTCTGCACCTTCGATTAGAACAGTTTATAAGTGGTTTCAAAATTTTCGGAGTGGCCATATGGGCACAAGTGACGCTGAACGTTCTAGACGCCCTGTTGAGGTTACTACTCCAGAAATCATTGATTAAATCCATGATATGGTGATGGATGACAGAAGAGTGAAGGTGCGTGAGATTGCTAGTGCTGTGGGCATCTCGAATGAACGGGTACATAATATTTTGCATCAACATTTGGACATGACAAAGCTATCCGCAAGATGGGTGCCGCGATTGCTCACGCTTTGTGAAGTGTTGCAAGGACGGTTTGCAGCTGTTCCAGAAGAATCCGCAGGACTTTAAGCGTCGTTTCGTCACTGTGGATGAAACATGGATACATCACTACACTCCTGAGACCAATCTAAATAATGTGTTACCAAGGGGGAATCTGCCCCAAAAAAGGCGAAGACCGTTCCTTCGGCCGGAAAGATTATGGCGACTGTCTTTTGGGATTCGCAAGGAATAATCCTCATCGACTATCTGGAAAAGGGTAAAACTATTACAGGTGCATATTATTCATCGTTATTGGACCGTTTGAAAACCGAGCTGCAAGAAAAACGCCCACGA
Organism: Rhodnius prolixus; assembly: GCF_049639745.1. Taxonomy (NCBI): domain Eukaryota; kingdom Metazoa; phylum Arthropoda; class Insecta; order Hemiptera; family Reduviidae; genus Rhodnius; species Rhodnius prolixus. Next base: position 636,542 of record NW_027411583.1, on the reverse strand, counting down.
TTGGCCCACAAAAAAGTCCTTTTCCATCACGACAACGCACCAGCTCACACCTCAGCAGTTGTGGTCGCAAAATTAATGGAAATAGGGTTCCAACTCGTTTCACATCCCCCCTATTCTCCAGACTTGGCTCCCTCGGACTACTATTTGTTCCCCAATATGAAGAAATGGCTGGCGGGAAAAAGATTTTATTCAAACGAGGAGGTGATTGCAGAAACGAATAGCTATTTTTCAGACTTGGACAAATCCTATTATTCGGAAGGGATCAACAAACTAGAGCAGCGTTGGACGAAGTGTATAAGCCTAAAAGGAGACTATGTTGAAAAATAAAAAAGGTTTACCCTAAAAAATTAAGTAGTTTTTATTTTTGAACGGACTTTTCAAACGACCCTCGTATTCTTATGGTAGGTGAATTCCTTTCATAACGCCGACGCTGTTTTGAGGCCTACTTTTTTGCAATTAATCAAAAATAACCCCTATGTATTGTATACCTTTCGAAAGATGTTTGTATGTAGATGTTTTTCATCAGTAGTGCACGTTTTAAACTTAAATAATATTTTTAAATAAAACTATATATATATTATATAGTTTTATATAATATATATAATATATTAAATAATATATTTAAATAAACAAATAAATCATCGAGAACGAATTTTTTAGACATTAAAGTAAAATTGTCATCGTTATAAGAAACGTTTTGAGGCTCTGTATCGAGCCTATTTATAGGAAATTTAATGATCTTTCGTTTGGAATAAACAGATTTGTTGTAGGATAAAGGATAGAAAAGTTATGGCCGTTTTTATGGTGAAAAACGCGAATATCGACGGAAAAGTTAAAAATGCAAATATCTTGGACACTATTGAGAATCAGGCCAAAGTGAATAGAATATTTTTTTGTTGCATTTGAGCTGCTGAATCACCTCCTGAAGTTTCGACCACTCCTCCGTATACACCCTGTATATTATATTTGGTCTTATCAGGTCGTACAAGATTAAAATGTGTAGTTGTGAAAGTATTAGAAAAATATTATTTACAGAAATGGCAGTCAAAAAAAAAATACAAATTTCCGTTACATTAATTTCCTTTCTGTTAAGATCAATTTTCTTTCCTCTTTTCCCCTTCCCCCACTCACCGGTTTTCCATCAAGTTAGTTCGTATATAAATGTCAGGAGAAAACTCCTGTTTTTTTTTTTTTTAACGACATAACCTACACTGGGAAAACAATTTGAAAAAATATAATAACCCTGTGTCTTCCGCTACTTCTAAATAGAGAGTCCCCTGGATATGACGGCCTGGGAATAGTCAAAACTATGTTGAGCCGGCCACCGGCTGTGAAACGAATTTAACAATAAGAATGGAATATGGCAAATTATCTAGTGTTACAGATGTCTAATTCAATTTGTAACGGACATACCGTGAACTGTATATATACACAGCAAACGGATGATGCGTTATTTACTTCTAATACTACTTATTTGATTATGCTTGTTTTCAATCGATCTGGTTTCTTTTTTTGTCAACTAAGTGACAACGTGAAACTTTTTTTTTTCTTTTTATAGAAAATATTTCTTATTTTTATCATCATTTTCCAGTAACTTATCATCAGAAGTTTAGAGGAAAGTGTGAAATATTAATGGAATTATTACCGGAAGTAATTGTTCTGATATATTTAATATAAAAATCGTTAATAATTAATACAATTTTGCGGGAACACTCTCGCGCCTTTCATTTACTTAAATTTTCTTGAAATTTTGTATTATTTTGGCAGGAAATTTGACATCGCTCTTATGCCTTTCAGCGTCGAGCTCTTAACCAAAGGATGTACTCTTCCCTGTTTGCCAATTTTTGGATAGAAGACCTAGTCTGACCTCGCTTTTGTGCCAATCGCCCGATGTAATCCAAATAGCCCAATCTTGGTCTGCCTCTTGGTCTACAGCCTTCAAATTTGGCCTCCATCAAGCACCTAATCTTCTCCTCTCCACTTCTCCTGCAGACTTGGGCAAACCACCCCAACTGCCGATTCTCCAACTTGGTTACGAAGGCTTGGTACCTCTAAGCTGCTCCTTATTGTTTAATTTCTAATTTTATCACGCTTAGTTTTTCCCTTCGACCCGGCGGAGAAATCTCATTTCGGCAGCTGTAACCCGACTTGCATGCTTATCCCAGCATAGTCCACGATTTTCTTAAAACTTTTCAAATTGTTTTACTGAATAAAATATTTACTTAAATTTCATGTATTTTTAGGCTCTTTAGCAAATTTCCCCTTTGTTTTTCTAGAACGATTTTTCATTTGTGAGTTTAAAATAAGTGCATTTGCTGCTGGGGCGACTTAAAAAATTAATGCAGTTCAGTTAACAGTGATTTTCAGTGAATGCATTGCTTTTTAAAAGTTGATTGCAGGGATTTCCAGCCTGGAAATTCTTTCCTAATGGCCGGATGTCCATCCTGATGTGCTTTTTTAGGGCTATCTAGGAATTTCATGCGCTTCAGGGTATGGCAGAGCACCTGGTCTTGACTTTGTGGATGGTTTTTAAAGAGTATTGGAATGATGAATTAACATGAGAAGTGATTGAAATTACCTACAAATATTGTCACTGTTAGTTCATTGTTCTCTTCATTGCACTTGCGCAAATAAAATAGACCCATTTTATTGATCTAATTCGTAACTTGTGATGAAAGATGGATTGCTTTTGGCTACAGGAATCGTATTTTGTAGGAACTCTCTCGCCTCTTTTACTTACAGCACTGCAGAGGCTAATACCCAATAAAACCCATGGTTTTTTTGCCCTTTTTTTGGCATTGGCTTCCGCCATACAGCCAGCATTGTCTAGGTGCTTATCACTAGAATATCACTCACTCTCCATTCTTACTTATAAATACCTTCGCTTCACACATTCATCCCTCTACTATATACAACTATTTACATAAACTACAACTAATGGATGGATCAGTACTCTATATTCCTGCCATCCTTATAGCTTAACCGAAATTAAAATCACCGTAATCCTTCTCTAATCATTTTCTTTACATTCATTCTAATTGGATATAACTTTTAAATACATTCATATTTCTTTGCTAGCTCTGCTACAGATTTAAGCACATAGATGTTGGTGGAGAATATTATGTCTTCGTAGCGAAATGTTGCATCTAAATTAAGTACCTGTATATGTCGTCAAACACTATATATTTTTGAAAACCATTTAAACCATAACTGCTGAGTGGTTTTTTCCCCCCCAACAACTCGATAAAGTTACGCCTCCAATAGCCGCCATTGTTCAACAGAATGGTTTCGATCCAGTGGATTCGCATGACAACGCCCGTTTACGTGTTTTACAATTCATTTTCTGGGCCACCATACTATCCGGATCACTTGCCAAAGGTTGATAACGTTTTCAAGCCCCTGGATAACTTACTAGTGCGATCTTCACTATTCGTTGAATTCTTTGAATCCTGAGGAACCAATTTTTAATAGGGATGGATTAAATTGAACGAATATTGGTTAAGTTTCACACTTTTAAAAATGACCATCGGAAATCTTTAAAATTTTTCTCTTTACTCGTATATTAAAAACATAGATACCCAGCAATTGAAGCGTTACGTCATAATAACATGCTAATTGATGCTGAATGTGGTTTCCAAATTATGAATGAATGGTTGCATTTCCTCGCAAGATACACGCTTTTCTTGCCCATTTATTTCTAATTTTTCTGTTGCTTTTAAGTAGTTTTTAAATTTCTAAATATAATTTACACTTGATTGATTTTATTTTTATTTTCCAGGTACTTTTAGTGTCTCCGGGTGTGATTAACGAGAGTGTCTTTTTGTTGCTAATTTTAATAAAATGATTTTAAAACTTATTTATAAAACAATTTAGTTCAGATTAATTCAAAATTCCGTAGTTAATTAGTGCGTTAAATGTTTTTTTAAATTGTGTCTGATGTTGGATTTGTAATTGGAGATTGCTTCATGTACCATCCATCAGATAAAGGTAAGCTGTTTTAAGTTATATTTTGCTCATGCTTGAGATGCTATTGTTTGTCATAAAAATTAGTATAATTTTTAAACTATAACGTTATATTTGAAAAAGTCTTAGATGAAAATTGTGACCATCTTCTAAGATTGTCTCATTTGTATTATTACTGTGTTGTACTTTTTGTTTGAGGTTTTTTATTTTTAATCATTTATGTAGTTACAATCAATGTATTGCGTTATAAGCAACAAGGGTAACTATAAGCAACAAGGGTAACTATAAGCAACAAGGGTAACAATAAGCAACATATCAGAGTGGAGAAGTTACCTGGTGGTAACACTCCAATAACGTTTTACTCTCTATTGACTCTCTTCGTCAGATAGGAGATCACGAGGCCCACTGTCTTTTAAGACGTCTAGAAGTGTTGTCTGGAAAATGTTCTGGAAGAGATAGATGTTGTACAAGTGGATTGTGATGAGATTGAATGTTAAGATGGCATTTTCTGTAACGTGTTTTCAGCCACTTGTGTTGCACGAAAGGAATGTTCAAGTCTGTGTGAATGGTTACGTAGAAAGGAGCGCTTAATATAGAGCGAAAAATTTTAGACTGCAAGGACCTGGATCCTTTTCAGATTTGAGCGTTTGGTTGAACCTCCACAGTTCGATGATGAAACTTAAATACAAACTATTTACCCCTTTACATATTTTAGAAGAAATTAATGGAACAGAATAATGTATAGCTTACTTACTTATACACAATAAAATACATTATAAAAGACGAACAGATAACTTCAAACAATACAAAACTGAACATAACCTTATTAAAAAATAATAAAATGCCTTCTATTTATTAAACTTAAACTCTAAACCTAACCTACAATTCAATAAAAAGTAAATTCCTCTATTACAGTTTTCCTATAATTTAAGGCATTTACAGTAAAAATAAATAAATTTTGCCAATTCGATATAATATTACTGAGTAAAAACCCATTTCGGTAATTCGATATGATCGCAGTTCTTTCTTTTATAAAGAGTATCACAGAGAGTAAACAAATTAAAACTATCCGGTAGGACACTTGTCTAAGGGTTGATCGTCAAACAGTGCACGGAAAAGCGTAACGTTCAAAAACACCCAACCAGGGCCGGATTTAGATGAAAAGAGGCCCTAGGCTATTCCACTTATGGAGGCCCTTTCACCTCCCACTTTTAAGTTTGTAAATTACATGAGAGATTATAAAATACATCACTACTGTGATATACGTACAGTGGTCAAAAAAAGTATTCATACACTAAGTTTTTTTACTTTATCTACAGAACTTTGGTTTCTAGGATGAATATTTCTTCAGCACTGAAATCGAAGATAGTAACAATGAATTTAATGCTCTCATTTTCTTTTATAAACATAAAGAATTGATTAAAAAGCAGAAAAACAATTTATTGTATGCAAAATAAGTATTCATACACTCAGTCTGAATGTTATAATTAACGCAAAATACCTAAATACCTAATATTTTGTAAGCAATCCCTTTGCATTTATTATTGCCTGAAGCCTCCTTGGCATAGATTCCTGATGGTCTGTGGCGTAACAAGGGTTCCTGAAGTTAAAGCGAGGCTTTCTGAGAGTTGGCGTGCTCATCGAAAGCGCATACTTCTTTCTACAGGATAACGATCCCAATCTTACAGCCCAAAAAACGAAGGAATGGCTGCTTTATAATGCCCGGAAACAACTTCTTACCCCTCCACAGTCTCCGTATATAAACCCTATTGAAAATTTATGGTCTTGTTTGGAGCGGAAAATTCGAAAATTGAAATGTTCTTCCAGAAAAGAGCTCATAACCAATTTAAAGAAATCATGGGCAAAAATCACATCTCAAGAGACACTAAACCTGGTGGAATCTATGCCAAGGAGGCTTCAGGCAATAACAAATGCAAAGGGATTGCTTACAAAATATTAGGTCTTTAGTTTTGCGTTAATTATAACATTCAGACTGAGTGTATGAATACTTATTTTGCATACAATAAATTATTTTTCTGCTTTTTAATCAATTCTTTATGTTTATAAAAGAAAATGAGAGCATTAAATTCATTGTTACTATCTTCGATTTCAGTGCTGAAGAAGTAGTCATCCTAGAAACAAAAGTTCTGTAGATTAAGTAAGAAAACTTAAGTGTATGAATACTTTTTTTGACCACTGTATATCGATATGTTAAATGAAACAAGTTGTTATTGGTACTATTTTTAGAATAGTGTAATTTTAATTTTGCTAACAATTTGAATGTAGGCCTCTCTTGATCTTGAGGCCCTAGGCTGAAACCTAGTTAGCCTATAGGAAAATCCGGCCCTGCACCCAACTTTGACAATTTTTTTTCTCTTTTTCTATAAAAGAGAAAATTCCAAAATTTTCTTTAAAATATAGGGCAAACCCTCCTTTATAACTGTAATTTTTTTGCAACAACCCAGATCTAATAGATTTTGAGAAAAACATTGCCGAAAATGGGCAAAATAAAATAATAAATCCCTAAAAGGTTGATTCTATTAATTATCTACTGACCCTTCCATATGGATAGATGATATGGATGACATAGCGTGCAAAGTGAAATAGCAAAAGGACAAAACTAGGAGAAAATAAAGGGACAAAGAGTAGATATTTAATGGATGACTTAAGAGAAGAACTAGACATTTCTGTTTGAGGTCAACCCACCTTTTTGGGTATCATAAATCCACAAACACACACACACACACAGAGAAAGATGCCTCTTTTTATCTCTTTCCATATTTCTTGTCTCGGTGGAATAATTTTTTTCACCATCTACCGACAAGTTTGAGAGAAAAGATCGTTAACGCGAATAGGCTAAAGATGACACAAAAGGTTTGTTTTTTTTTTCGAGAACAGACCGCACAGTCTCCTTACTCCTTGCCCTAAAGGGAGGGTTATGTCCTTCCAGAATTCAATAACAGGTACGTCTCAGGTCTGGGGAACCCATATCTAAATTTTTACATTCATTATGCCCAACTATATATATTTTTTTCTCCTCTTTCTCTAAGACCTGAACTGAAGAAATGATGCCTTCATAATTTGTGTCCCCTGCTGTAAATACATAGTTGGGCAAACGCCAGGTAATAATTCAATATAAATTATATAACAATAACCAGAATAATATGGTGATTCGTCTGAATGTAAAACCTCTCTACCAAAAGGGTACAATAACTATAAAAATAGATGTAGTGGGGGGCGGATTGCTTCGTGATGTAAACACAATTTATAGTTGACACTATAAATTTTTGTAAAATAAATTTAAAACGACAAAAAAAAATGTGCGTAATTAGGACGATTTTCAAGGTTATATTCTTCAATTTATAGTTGTCATATTTTCTGGGCATTACGAGTAAAATATTTATTGAATTTCAGTAATGTGATGTGGAAAACCGGATAGTTTTTTGGTATGGGGTTCTACTTAATTGCGGTCCGAAAGTGTTTCCACACCATTGGTGTTTAGTGAAACTGGTTAAACCACATCGTCTTGGTTGATGAAAAAAAACCCTCCTGGTTTTCTATGGACATTTTACTAGGAAAATGTCAGAGCTGTTAATTAAGGATAACCATTTCCTTCCTTCTAGCTTTTCCTTCTCCTTACTAGATATTCTGAAGATTACTTTTCCAATTCAAATTGAGGAATCTAGTGCTCTGATAACTGCAATAGGATTTCTCCTCCATATGGCAACGTTGTCCACTGTCTTAAGCTTTACATCGAAGCTATACGAGGTGTGGCTATTAAATAACGAGACTATTGCTGTAAAACATTTTATTTTAAATTAAACATATTTAGTTATTATCACCTTCAATATACACCACTCCCCTATCCCTACAACGCTCCATGCGAATTTACCATTGTTCGAAACAGTGCTGGAAATCTTTTTCTGTGAGCTCCTACATGACGCGTGCCGCTTTTTCTTTCACAGCTTCAACCGTCTGAAATCGTGTTCCTTTTAATGCAGATTTGACTTTAGGGAACAGACAAAAGTAAGGCCAGGTCAGGCGAATAAGGCGGATGGCCTAAAATACTGGGATGTTGTACTTGGCTAGAAACGTTTTGACAGACAATGTAGTGTGAGCCGGCACGTTGCCTTGATGGAGAATCCATGACTTGTTCTTTCACAAATCGGGCCGTTTTTCCTTCACGGAGTTGAGCAAGCACCTCACGGTAGTAATGTTGATTAATTATAATCGATATTTTCATCCGTTTTGGACGTGGAAGGGCGACCCGGGCGGTCATCATCTCCGACGTCTTCTCGGCCATCTTGGAAACGCTTGAACCACTCAAAAACTCGCACAAGTAATTAACATTCATCGCCATAAACTTCTTTTAATAAAAGATAAGTTTCAGTAGCGGTTTTACCCATGTTAGTATCATGTTTTCGGCAAAAGGAAACTAACACCTCTTACACAAACGACGGTTCCGGTCAGACAGATTTCTCTACAAACACGTGAGACGCTGCAATCGAAAGAGAAGGCTTTTACGCTGCACAGCGGTCGGTCGTTAGGATTTGGAGCATTCATAGTTCTTCTGTAGTAGCATCAGTCTCGTTATTTAATAGCCACACCCTCGTATTGAAACTGACAAGAACTGAAGAACCGCTTTAGAGTGCTCTTTAGATTTCTATTCAGTGTAACTCTAGTAATATCCATTGGTCTCAGTTAGTATCAATTTATTATTTTTTATTTAACCAACTTTTTTGCTTTCCAAGACCATTTTCAGGGCTTTAACATGTGTACAATACATTAATCAGTGAAAAAGCAACTGTATATTACAATGCATCATTACTTTTTTGTGCACTGTCCAACGATAGCTAGAATCCCAGTAGCCCAGGCTGTCTAGCAGAACACTAGAGGAACGAGATACCGGAAGTAGGCGTACCGCACTTTGATCTGTTGATAAAAGTGGCATTTCCGGGTAAAAAATAATGTTCGCTAAGTTTACAATCGTAATTTCAATAAAAAATCGTTGAGTTGAAAAATAAATATTTCAAATTTGGGAATAGTATTTTAGAGATTTAGTCGCTCTCGAAAACAATACATGTTAATATGCGAACAAGATCAAAAAACACAATAAATAAAATGAATTTATTCCGTGATTTATCGGATATATTTTAACAACTTTAACCTTCTCAGTTTAAGTCACTTAACTTGACAATTGAAGCGTTTAACTCCAATTATAAAACATCTTTCGAAGATAATATTATAATCATGTTTAGATATACCAGGGTCCTTTGAAAAGTCCGTGCAAAAATAAAAACTACTAAATTTTTTGGGGTAAACCTTTTTTATTTTGCAGCATAGTCTCCTTTTAGGCTTATACACTTCGTCCAACGCTGCTCTAGTTTGTTGATCCCTTCCGAATAATAGGATTTGTCCAAGTCTGAAAAATAGCCATTCGTTTCTGCAATCACCTCCTCGTTTGAATAAAATCTTTTTCCCGCCAGCCATTTCTTCATATTGGGGAACAAATAGTAGTCCGAGGGAGCCAAGTCTGGAGAATAGGGGGATGTAAAACGAGTTGGAACCCTATTTCCATTAATTTTGCGACCACAACTGCTGAGGTGTGAGCTGGTGCGTTGTCGTGATGGAAAAGGACTTTTTTGTGGGCCAATCGTTGGCGTTTTTCTTGCAGCTCGGTTTTCAAACAGTCCAATAACGATGAATAATATGCACCTGTAATAGTTTTACCCTTTTCCAGATAGTCGATAAGGATTATTCCTTGCGAATCCCAAAAGACAGTCGCCATAATCTTTCCGGCCGAAGGTACGGTCTTCGCCTTTTTTTGGCGCAGATTCCCCCTTGGTAACCCATTGTTTAGATTATTCTTTGGTCTCAGGAGGGTAGTGATGTATCCATGTTTCATCCACAGTGACGAAACGACGCTTAAAGTCCTGCGGATTCTTCTGGAACAGCTGCAAACCGTCCTTGCAACACTTCACACGATTTCGTTTTTGGTCAAGCGTGAGCAATCGCGGCACCCATCTTGCGGATAGCTTTGTCATGTCCAAATATTGATGCAAAATATTATGTACCCGTTCATTCGAGATGCCCACAGCACTAGCAATCTCACGCACCTTCACTTTTCTGTCATCCATCACCATATCATGGATTTTATCAATGATTTCTGGAGTAGTAACCTCAACAGGGCGTCCAGAACGTTCAGTGTCACTTGTGCCCATATAGCCACTCCGAAAATTTTGAAACCACTTATAAACTGTTCTAATCGAAGGTGCAGAGTCACCATAATGTTTATCAAGCTTCTCTTTAGTCTCCTGAGGCGTTTTGCCTTTCATAAAGTAGTGTTTAATCAACACACGAAATTCTTTTTCGTCCATTTTTTGAAAATCACTCGACTTCCTCGATTCAAACGAATGCCAAACACAAAGAAATAGACCGATCTGGCTGAAACTTGGTGTGTGTTCTTCCAAGAGATGCTACTAACTAAACATAACCTCGATACGCGCCAGTGGTGCTATCTCTCTGACTTTGCACGGACTTTTCAAACGACCCTCGTAATTACACAAAAAAACAACTGTCCCTCATTTAGCTTGATTTTCCGCTATTAAAATAGTAAAATGGCGGAAAAATGGCAAAATTATAAATCACTTTCAGGTATGTTCCTCTTGGTCTGCACTAACCTTATGTTATCTAACTTTTCAGCACATCTGTTATTTTTCTTCATTCGTCCAAAATTGATTAACGATTTGCAATCGATTTACCGTGAATAACATTTCTCATCTTCTATTGCAAATTGCAACCTAAGTTCACACCTAATTTTCTGCAGGTGAAAACTTTGGCTTTTTATTAGCTAAATAATTAATTACCTGTCTTCTAGGATAATAGAGCTTCTTGTAGAAAGAATTATTTGTAGAGAATAAAAAGGAATCGATTTTGGCGTAAGAATTAAAGGAGTTTAAAAAAAAAATAGTATTCAATTTAGTGTGTAACACATACTGAAATCAATTTTAGTGGAAAGAATTTGAAACAGAAACGATGTCTTTATCTAGATAAATGGTTCAACTGAAACTAACAAATCGTTCTAGAGTCCATTCTTCTTGAGAAACCATTTTTTTTTAATTTCGGAAGTTTAGGAACATATTTAATGAACACCACTAATACCTGTTACTTCATATCTAACTTGCGGGGTACACGACCTAAAATAATCAACAAAGATTAATAGTTGCGTAGAGTCCGGTAGATCGCAGTACGCTTGGAATAAAATGGGTAGATAAAGTAAAAAGTTCAGAAATTAGAAAAAAATAAATAAAAACAAAAAACGCGAATACCAGGTGGTTCTATCAACGAAAATGCTCAAATAGAACTGAGAAGGACCAAGTTGGTGGACTGTACGGTGTTCCGGTAGGAAGAAAAAAGAACAAATAGGCAGTGCACTTGTTGAAGCGACGAACTTAAGCTGTTCTGTGGTTAAATTTGGACTTTAAGAGGCAAAAAATTAGGAAAAATTGGGAAATAAAGGGGAAGGATTTATTCCAAATTGGAACTAAATTCATTTATTTTATATAATTTGGTACATAGGAAAGTTCCAAGTCTGCGGAAAGTGATCAGTTTTCTCTCGATTATTATTGCGGAAATTGAGTTCATGTCACCCAAGAAGGATTTTCCGCACTACTAACCATTTGGTAAACATTGATTTTTCTCTGAACGGCTGTAGGAATTTATTATCTTTCTATAGCAGTAATATAAGCTGTAAAATATATAAGAATATAAGCTGTAGGAATAATATCTTTCTTAATGAACAATAATAATAACGGAAAATTGGAAAATTGAAAATAATAAAGGGTAACCAGATTTAAAGTTTGAGAATTTCACCGTTTTGGTGGTAACAGAAATTGGTATTCCTCGACTTTCCAAAAAGATAACAATAATAAACGACAATTCTAGAAATAATATGGTCACATTGGAGCTTCTTTTTTTTTAAACAACTTCTTTTAAAACTTCCCATGAACTTAGATGGAATGGCTGCTGAAGAATGAACACTGTAGTCGAACAGAACAAAAGGGATCACAGACAAAAAAACAACAAGTTGGACTTAACCCTTTTGAGCCATACACAAGTCCTATTCAGTTTATCTGCAGCCGGACTAAAACCTCTTGGCATAGTCTTTCAATCACTCCACAAATTAAGTCTACTTGGCATAACACACCCTAATTGGCAAACAAGCAGACATTTTGAATTGATTGTGGTAGTCTGATGGAATTATAGAGGAATCATGAAGACGGTATGAAGAATCAAGGGTCTTCAACGTGAATTTTGGTGCCCCCTTTTTTGCAGTTTCCAAGGGTTTAGGATTGCACTGTGGGCACTGATTAGGGCGCCAAATCGTGATATAAAGGAAATGACGTGGTACACTTCCGGTTGAGGAATCTACTGAACGCGGGAAGAGAAAATTCGTGCGGGTGTTTCACTTGTTTATGAAGTTTCGAAGCAGTTTTGAGGAAACTTAAAATTACTCAGGAAAATCAAAATGGTTCATTTTTAAATGTTTAATGTATTCAGAGAGGAAAAAAAACATTAATTTAATCTCAAATTAATTAAAAATTTCCAGAAAATAAGTCAACATTTAAATATTTATGACGTAGGTGTTTACAAATATTGTTGGGTTAAGAATAGTGTTTGAGGGAGAGGCCACCGATCGACTCCTGGCTACACCGTCCGGCAGAAAGAGCATGCTCCAGCTGGTAGCCACTCCCCCTAGCGTCATTCTATTGGTTGAACAACCAGTCACTTCCTTTATAAGAAATATGACTAACATTACCATTATCCTAGATTGGATATATATATCATATTTTGAAGGACATTTTATGACGTTTTCCAATTTAATGCAACTTGTTGATGTATTCTTTTGATCCGTACAATCGACCATTTTTATATTTCTTCTTAATTGGATTGTCTTTGAGTTATTGGTTGTTTCGTCCATGAAGAGGGGGAAAAAAATTTAAATTCAAAATTGTATTTATTGGTTTGCAAATTACATCACAATTCAAATGTTCTTATTTGCTGAAAAAAAAAAAAAAATAGTCCACTTATTTATTTGTGAGGAATATTGAAACAAGATGGCGGACAAATTTAACGCGCTCATGTGATGTCCTTACTGAAATGTTTCTGTTGAGCAGTAAAGTGCTCGCAGTGCCTCGATAGCCGAGCGGTTAGCCGAGATGAGGACTGTAATGCTAAGATGTGTGGTACTGGGTTCGATTCCCGGTCTCGGCTTTGTTTTTTTTTTTTTTTTTTACTTAATGCATATTCTTTCTTTTCTGTGATGCTGCAGCCCATGCAGATTCTTGGCCTCCATTAATTAAGGTTCCCATTCTTGTCGTTCTACCGCCTCTCTCCTTCACTTTCCTCCTTTTAGAGTCTTCTCAAAGTCGTCCGACTAAGGCGCGTCTACCTTGGGGCCATTTGCCCCTTGGCATGTCCTTAGTACGCTCCCGTCTCAAGCCATAATCTCTGTCCATTGGCGTCCTAGCTACTGGAAGCCTGTTACTCGTAACTCTTAAAAGGAACTCCGTTAATTTGGCACTTCGAGATATCTTCTTAGTTCTTACTATCAGCTTTAAGGTAGTTTCCGGCCGCAAGTCTGAACCAAATATCTTCGCTAAATCATTGTCATGATCTTCAGGTTTTTAAAAATAATCCTTCACTTCGAAACACTACTTACCCACCAAAAGAATCAACAAAACGTCTCTCTCTCCTCTTCATAAACCAAATACTTTGCTGCCTCCACATTTATCTGTAACCCATATCTAGCAGCCATCCGTTTTAAGTCTATAAAAACCTCTTATAAAGCACATGTTTGATCTAGCAACTGTAGCTACAACGTTTGCACGGACAAGACATTTGATAGTGTGATTTGTATGTTACCTCTTTGGTTTGGGAGTTCACAAACGATTGAAAATACCCGATTGACAAGAACTAGGTGATGACGAAATTCTGTGGAGACTTGAAAATTGCACTTAAGCACCACTAGACTAACACCCACCCCTCCTATTGTTAGTATTTCTACCTTATTTCTGTCTCTATGTTAAAGTATGCTTCATCTAATTATGGTATCTATACTTTGCTCTCTAGTCCTAACTTCTTCGAGGAACTAAGAGTACAATCTTATTTCATCTTTTGGTGAAATTTTTTATATTCTGAGCCCCCTAATTGGAAAATCTTAGTTTTTTTCAAAATCGAACCCTTTTTTTTTAGTGTCTATGTGTGTGTGATCAGTAAAATTCAAAAATATGAATCCATTAACCATGCTTCTATTTTATAGATGATTCTGTAACTCATCTATGTTCACGGCGCTCATTTCGAATCTAATTAATGTTTTGAGCTCATATGTTTTCTTATTGAATGGAAACATTATTTCATTGTAGGAGGAAGATAATATTATCTTATTAACAACAATACCAAACTTTATTATTGTAATAAAAAAATACACTTGTGGCTGTCCCCAATAGAATCATTAATAAACACATTGCAGCAATCAATCTGAAATGTCATTTAAAAATAACAATGATATGTTTAGTTGTGTGTATAATATACATCCAACTGGCTCAAGTTGATTGATGTTAGGGTAGTCCAAGGGGGTGTAGTGAAGGAGGACTGTTAATATAAAAAAAAAATACCCAACCCAAAGGGCCAGAAGATCTGGGCGTAGCAAAGGGTGACAATACATATGTAAGTTGTCCCTTTTACACGTAGATTGAGTATCTAACCTTTGTTAAATCTACTCTTTAGTAGATTTTATAGAGCCTGAGGCGGCCTTTTTTTAAACGTAGGCTTTCTAGTGATGTCTGATTAGAAAATAGATAACATTATTGTAGCATCCTTAGATAGATAACCTTACTGATAATAATAGCGGTAAAAACATCTAAAGAAACAAAGGTGAGGATTTAATGGGCCTAAAAACAAATCAAACAGAAATGACTCAAACCTGTATTTCAACTTATTAATTTTTCTAACTCCGAATTTTAAAATGCACTTAGGGTAAGGTTACTCAACTTATACCCCTTAAAAAAACGTTCTCAGAAATCAGAGAGTATATTGGTAAACACATACTTATGGGTATCATTGGAAACCTTAGTAAACCCTGCTTCTACTTATTGCACAAAAATTAAATAGTCTGCCCAATTTTTCCCTTAAAATCCAAAAATTTAAAAAATTGAAATCGGTACGACTAAGGAAACCAGTACCTTAAGTCGTACCACCTGCTGCTTAAGTCATATCTCGAGCTAAAATTAAATAAATATATAGTTTATTTACAAATAAATATATTTGGACTTGGAACTGGAGCCAGCAAATTCACATTTGCCTTTATTTCTCTCGAAGTCTGACGTGATAAGTTGGAGACTGAATGTGAGAAAATATCGGCAGCAAGTGTTTCAATTTCCTGTATTTGTCCACGACTTGTGTAGGTGTTGTCCTAGAGTCGACGGAAGTGGGTCGGGGCTGACGGACTTTCAATTCAGTTTCAATATTCTCTTCTGGAGTCGGTAATTGGACAATGAGCACTCATTATTGAACCAGAGAAGTCTTCATCCCGACGAAAGACGTTTCTATTATATGACCACAATCCTGTAGATTTTGAAGCCGTTTATGGTAATATCGAACAGATTTTGGTTATGCTTTACCCCAATAACTCCGAAACGGTACTTTGTTTAATTCTTTCGCGAAAGGATTTATTCTTACCTAATTGATGAGGCTTCGTTATAATAACTCTTAAGTGATTTAAAAGAAGAACTGTCCAATGGTTGAAGACGGAGTGCTCATGTACCTAGCCCCGTAGTTATTGAAAATGTATTTCAACTGATACAAATACCGGTGGTACGATTTAGGAAGCGTAAATGGATACGAGATGAGACACAGCGTACAAGTCAGTTAATAAAGCCCTAAAACTTTTTTGAAAAAAATCTTTCACAAAACCGCAAGAGGCAAACAGATCACTAATAGATATATAACTAATACTAAAAAAGCAAAATGTATTTACCTAGTGTTTTCTTGCCTTAGGAGCTTCCACACAACAGATGGAAATTACACTCAAGCCGGCGCGTTGTCTTGATAGAGAACTCATGATTTGTTCTTCCACAAATCGGGTCATTTTTTCCTTACTCTTTCACGGAGTTGAGCTGGCACCTCACGGTAGTAATATTGATTAATTATAATCGATAGTTTCATCCGTTTTGGACGTGGAAGGGCGACCCGGGCGGTCATCATCTCCGACGTCTTCTCGACTATCTTGGAAACGCTTGAATCACTCAAAAACTCGCGCACGTAATTAACATTCATCGCCATGAACTTCTTTTAATAAAAGATAAGTTTCAGTAGCGGTTTTATCAAGTTTTGATGTGAAATTTCACGACAATTCGTTGCTCTATTTCATGTTAGTATCATGTTTTCGGCAAAAGGAAACTAACACCTCTTACACAAACGACGGTTCCGGTCAGACAGATTTCTCTACAAACACGTGAGACGCTGCAATCGAAAGAGAAGGCTTTACGCTGCACACCTTTCGGCCGTTAAGATTTGGCACTCGCATAGTTTTTCTGTAGCAGCATCAGTCTCGTAATTTAATAGCCACACCTCGTATACCGAGAACAGTCTTAATTCATTAAAACGCAGATTGCACTGCCTTCGCGCATGAGTACAACTGAGCAGTATAACTGTACTCTGTTACCATTTGTACGACGGGAAGAGTACTTTTGAAATCATTGAGGTACGATTTAGGCACCGATACGACTTAGGCGACTTTCCCCTGATTATTTCTATCATTGCATTGAGAAACTGCTAACTACAACTTTGGTGTGCAGCGGATGGAAATAGATTGCGAAACTCTGCCCTAATAGTAATAATTTGAGTGCACTAAGTAATATTTAACTTAATGTGGTATTTAATTTCTGAATTTGTATATTTTTAAAGATGTTTGATATATTCTGAGCTCTTTTTCTGATATTCGTAAACTGTTCATAAATAAAATCCTTTGGCAATACGAGTATAATATGCCTAGACGAGGATATAAATTATTATTAATTCGATCGTCATTAAATAATGAAATTAAATGTAAAATGCAAAGTTATTTTTTAAAAAAGTTCAGTGTTTACAATAACTGTATTATTATGGAACCATCTTTTTTTAAAAAATGAATTATTACCAATTAGTGTTTGAATACAGGAGGCCAGTTTGGAGTATGAATAACAGGGCCAGGTATATAAATGTTCAGGAGTCAACAATATCTTTAAGAGATACAGATCTCCTTATCTCTGACATCTCTGAGAAAAAAACATTCTTTAGTTTTTTATCTTTTTCACCCCAACTGATCCACCCTTGCTAAACATAAAGTGGGTATACATTTACAAAGAAAATAATAGAGAAAACTACCCTCTCGTAAAAATGGACATGATAAATTCTAAAAATATTAATAATAAAAAGATGGCGGAGTTTGGTTTTACAAGAGGTTTAGCTCTAGAGTGCTGCGGTGGTGATAACTTGGCTCTAACTGTTGCTATGATTTAGCCCTCATGTAAATGAGCTCATTCTTTCTAAGTGTACGTGAGTTTTTGTGTTTGTACTAGTTACACACATCAGGCCGACCACACCACAGTTCCCCCGCGCCCGCGCTACCACAGCCTCTAACCATTATCCACAGCCTACACGATAAAAAAGTTTATGTGGACTTTCCTCCGCCCCCAATCTTGACCTCCTCCTTTTCTTCTTCGTCTTCTACCACCTCCTCTACCTCATATGAAGTTTTGTTTATAAGCTGGACATTCGAATAAATTCAAATAAGGTAACACTTTAATGTATTAAAAGTCCCCTCCTCCTCTCCTCCAAACTTCGACTTCGTGTCTGCACTTAAAAGAGAGAGACGAAAATAAAAATAAGAAAAATTGGTTGTATTCGATTCTTTGTATTCTTGGTAAAGTGGTATAACTAGCTAGAACAATGTCACAAAGAACTGTTTTACATACAAATCGCTACTATTTCCGTTTGCATATAATGATTCATAAAAATTTACTGGTTATTTAGTTATTTTTATTGGTGGAAAGAGATTATTTGTTTTTTTTAGTAGAAAAGTGGGGAGAATCAAATCCTCTTTAATAAAACAAATTTTTTATGGAACCAAAACAGTGATCAGATATCTCAGTTTCATTTATTTTTCTTTGTTTTTTACTACCAAAATATTCAAATAAATTCTGCTGAATGGTTTAATTTATAGACATTTTTTTCAAGATTTTCTGAAATTCCATTCATCTTTTGTAATTAACGTTATTGTGAATGAATCATTTGGGGCAGAGTAGATAAAATGAGAATTTTTGTCTCATCTGTTCTTCTAAATGTTAAGATTCTCCATTCTTCCATTGATAAAGTTCTGTACTTGGGACCCTAAGTGAACAAAAAGACTCAGTTGGTACTTGAATCATACTAAACTGACGATACAAAACTGCTCTTACGTCTTTACCATCTTACTCTGAAATCTGAAATTGAAGCCCTTTTATACGTAACTATTCTTGAACCTTGAATAGAAATGTCGTCTACTTTTCAACTCCTTTGTGGACCACATACATTGATCTAAACAATCAGAACAGAATACCCACCAATCTTTGATTTTTAAAATATAAAAATTATTGTAATTGTTAATAAGCACAAGCCCTGAAGATGACCTAGTCCCTTGATAGCAAAACTTTGTAGATATAAGATCCAAAAATTTGAAAATATTATTATTTGACGTGCCAAGTAGTTTTTATGTATTATTTATGATTTATTTATGTATTATGTATGATTTATTTATTCAATAGATCTTATCTTGTCTGAAGAAAGTCTTAACTTATTAATAAACCATTAATTAAAAATATAAAAGTTTTTAATCGGGCCCCGTGCCATGCAAATTTTGAAACGTGCTATCTTTGGCGCGATTGCCATTGATTTGCCATCACTGATCTAGTCCCCATGATCGAAAAGTTGTCAAAAATTAAATAAAAAAAATTATAACTGAAATTAGCAATAATCTTTTTTCCTTTTGAATCTATGAATCAGCCAATTCTACGGATTAAAAATACAATTTATGATTAAAAATACAATTTAATCATAAATTTAATTGATAATTTTTTTTTTAATTAAATTTTATTCTGAATTTAATCGGCGAAATTAATCCGTTACTTAAATTGATTTAATATGAGACTTCAACTAATGGTTCGGATCACGTTTTGGCGAGCCTACCTTTCTGAGTAACTCCAACAAAATCTTTTCGATTAAATTTTTAATTCTTTGACTTCACAAGCATGTGACTCACTAAACCAATCCATATAATCACTTTAAACCATTTTGGTGACTCATTAGAACCACATAGAACCACCTTAGATTCTCATTTTAGGAGGGGTTCATTTTAGGAGAAGTAAGGTTTTCTAAACTTCCGTTTATAGGTATTTTAAGGTTTTACTACCTTTAAGTATTTGATTATTAAATTTCTAAACAAACTTCCAAGAAGATAGGAAATTAATTTACCTAAAGTGCAATTTTAAAGAAAAGCTTTTTCTATAATTAACTATGGATTTGCAGAACGGATTCATTCGTAGCTGATCCAATGGCGTATTTTACCTTAAATTTCAGTTTGGCTTGTAATTACTCGTATTTCTCAATTAATAGTTTGGTTCAGAGGGAATGTGTCGCATTCTATCAACATTATCATTATTTTCTATGCAATTCTAAGTTATAAGAGAATTCAATTAATATTCGTAAGTAATGGTAACAAAAAGTCATGTGAGTGTTCATACGAGATTCTTTTCATGAGAAAGTAAAGCGAATCTTAATTTAATAAAAAAAATTCTTGAAAATTTAGAATTATTTTTTTCGAATAATTTGTTGGCATTATTTCTCAATATCTGCATAAGATTAATATTATTACTAAAATAATAAAAAAAAGTTAATAAAATATGAGAAAATAATGAAAGATTAAGAAAAATAAGTGAAAGGTATTGAAGAACCATTATTAATACGCTTTGACCCAACCCATAAGTCTGTAACTAGTTTTCATTGGACGGGGCGTGGTTACACTAGAGGTGGGCATGACCCGCCCACCGCCTGTAACCTTACTGCCTTGTGATTGGCCAATACTTTAAACGTGATAATTTCAATGAAATAATTAATTTAAAATTTTTTTTCCAACATTTCTCCCATAGGTATTTGATAAACTTTCCAAATAAGTAATAAAAAAATTTTCCCATTAAAAATACGATAAAAAATATTTCTTTTGGAATAATACTTCATAATTTACCCAAGTATCGTTAACAGAAACAAAAAAGTTGAGAATTTGTATTGTTTAATCGTGAAATAGATAAAAGAGAAATAGGCTAGTTAGCCGCCATTAAATAGGCTATAAGCTTACTTTACAGTCCAGTCGGTGGAGAGCTCTAGCGGCAATTTTTGTAAACATAAATGCAGTTTCTACATTCATATTTAACCATGTTAGATTTATATAGGACCACCTTCCACTCACATTTAACCATGCTGACGACTCACTAGACTTATATAGGGCTATCTTATTTACATTTAACCATATTGACGACTCATTAGACTTATACAGGACCACCTTACACTCATATTCAATCATGTTGACGACTCATAAGACGTATATAGGACTATCTTACACTCACATTTAACCATGTTGACGGCTCACTAGACATATATAGAACTATCTTACAATCACATTTAGCCATGTTGCTCACTCACAAGACCCTATATAAGTCCACCTTATACTTAACATATTTAACCATGTTGGTTACTCTCTAGACCTATATACAACCACCTTACACTCACATTTAACCATGTTGGTTACTCTCCTCTAAACTTATATACAACCACCTTACACTCTATTTAGCCATGTTGGTCACTCACAAGACCTATATAGGTCCACCTTACATTTAACTATGTTACTCATTCACAAGACTTATATAAATCCACCTTACACTCATATTTACTCATGTTGGTTACTCTCTAGACCTATATACAACCACCTTACACTCACATTTAACCATGTTGGTCACTCACAAGACCTATATAGGTCCACCTTACACTCATATTTACTCATGTTGGTTACTCTCTAGACCTATATACAACCACCTTACACTCACATTTAACCATGTTGGTCACTCACAAGACCTATATAGGTCCACCTTACACTCATATTTACTCATGTTGGTTACTCTCTAGACCTATATACAACCACCTTACACTCATACTTAACCAAGTTGCTCACTCACAAGACCTATATAAGTCTTCCTTACACTCATATTTAACCATGTCGGTCACTCACAAGACCTATATAGAACACTTTATTCTTACGTTTAACCGCGTTGGTGACTCACTTGACTTATATAAGTCCACCTTACATTCACATTTAACTATGTATGTTATTCACTAGACCTATGTAGAACCACCTTACACTCATATTTAACCATGTTAATTACTCTCCTCTAAACTTATATACAACCACCTTACACTCTATTTAACCATGTTAATTACTCTCCTCTAAACTTATATACAACCACCTTACACTCTATTTAACCATGTTGGTCACTCACAAGACCTATATAGGTCCACCTTACACTAACATTTAACTATGTTACTCATTCACAAGACTTATATAAATCCACCATACACTCATATTTACTCATGTTGGTTACTCTCTAGACCTATATACAACCACCTTACACTCACATTTAACCATGTTGGTTACTCTCTTCTAAACTTATATACAACCACCTTACACTCTATTTAGCCATGTTGGTCACTCACAAGACCTATATAGGTCCACCTTACACTAACATTTAACTATGTTACTCATTCACAAGACTTATATAAATCCACCTTACACTCATATTTACTCATGTTGGTTACTCTCTAGACCTATATACAACCACCTTACACTCACATTTAACCATGTTGGTCACTCACAAGACCTATATAGGTCCACCTTACACTCATATTTACTCATGTTGGTTACTCTCTAGACCTATATACAACCACCTTACACTCATACTTAACCAAGTTGCTCACTCACAAGACCTATATAAGTCTTCCTTACACTCATATTTAACCATGTCGGTCACTCACAAGACCTATATAGAACCACTTTATTCTTACGTTTAACCGCGTTGGTGACTCACTTGACTTATATAAGTCCACCTTACATTCACATTTAACTATGTATGTTATTCACTAGACCTATGTAGAACCACCTTACACTCATATTTAACCATGTCAATTACTCTCCTCTAAACTTATATACAACCACCTTACACTCTATTTAACCATGTTAATTACTCTCCTCTAAACTTATATACAACCACCTTACACTCTATTTAACCATGTTGGTCACTCACAAGACCTATATAGGTCCACCTTACACTAACATTTAACTATGTTACTCATTCACAAGACTTATATAAATCCACCATACACTCATATTTACTCATGATTAAGTTCCAAATAAATTAAAAGTGAATTTAATTTAATCAACTAATTTTGGTCGATTAATTTTTTTATTTTAATCGTGATTATACCTAATTAAATTTGGTTTTAATTCAAATGGAATTTAATTGTTTAAATTTTTGTCCAACTCTGCTGCGGAGTTTATGGGGTCTAACTTTAGAGTTATCTATTTGATTTTCATTTGAAACAATTCCAGTTATCACTAAATCGTCGCTAACTTTAACTTGAAGAAACTTATTTCTTCTAGAATTCCTTATGTAAACTAAAAGGAATATAAGTTGGGTGGGTGTAATAGTTTTCGAAAGAAAAAAGAAAGAAAAAAAATAAAAGAAGAAAGAAGTTAAGTGAAAAGATGGTACAATAACAGATGATTTAAGAAAAAAAATAACACAATGTGATCCATGAAGCGTGGCCAGAAGTAGCAAGTGTCAAGCATCTAGTCCTAGACAGGTGTCTGAGTAGGACATTTCTAGAAATGTAACTGTGATGCAGGTAAACTAGAAATACAGAGTTCTGGCAAACTTACTTATTACCTAACTAACCGTCCCCTGGTTGGCTGAGCAATCGCACGGTCTTCGTTACCTACTTTAATTTTCTTGAAACTTAACTTCCTCAAATATGAACTTTAGTTAAAATATTTAATCATTATCATTGGGTTAAAATTGCCAAAAATTACAAGAAATTTATTCATTGAATCCCGGTCAGCTTATTTTTTTTTTTTTCAAATTTAAAATTTTGGTTACACACTCACAGTTTTCATTAATATTTAAAGTGGGAAATTTTAAGGATAGCTCAAATATCCTTTCGCTTAAAAGTGATTTTTAGGAAAATCTCAAAAACGGCAAAATTAATTCTGTGAAAATGGCAGTAATTTTGTCCAAAAACTTAGGGCGGATATTGGTCTAGTGGTCAAGAGCGTGGCTTTGTAAGTGGGAGAACCCCAGTTCGATTTTCGTGTATGGTTACTTCTTTTTATTTGTTAGAAAAAAATTGTTTATAGTAAAGTATGTGCTTCCACCCTCGTCCACGACACCTAATTGGTAGTTGGAAGTTAAGCTACGCCTTAAAAAAAATTGGGTGATTACGTTTTTACTTGTCCACAAACTTATTGTAGGGATCTGATGATATAACATAAGTTACGCTGACAACACTATCTACGGACAGACAGACTTACAGATTCTCTAATTTGGAAAAGACATGTCAAGGCATCTCAAAACGGATATTCCTGTGAAAACTCAAATTGGGAAATTTGACACTCTCGGGATACGTTGAGAAATTTATAAAGAAATCATACTGCCAGTAATGTACCCAAATTCTGTTGGGGAATAGAACTTTTGATATAAAAATATATATTTTTTCTCTCCTGAATTCTGTTTGATAAAGGATTAAAGACTCAAAAATAAATAAGGAGCACCCAGCAGTCCAGTTTATTAGTATTCAAAGACTGCTATAGTCCTAATCTAGAAGGAGGAGGAGAACTTATTTCTTAGTTTTGTCGTGTGTTCTAAAAATTTTGGTAATTTATTTTACCGTTTTGTCGGGTGGTTTTGTTTATGTAACTGTTGGAATTAATTATATTCTTGTGAACGACAGATTTATTAGCAGCTAAAACGTCTTGTTGAGAATTTATTAAATATAAATTATCTTTATTAAGTTTGCTTGTTGACTGTGAATAAATAAATTAGAAAATTCGAGTCACATCCATTGGCGTTAACTAAATAAATAAATAAACTAAGTTTTGTAGTCCAGATATCTTTAGATTCGACAAAAATATTCATAGATCGATTGCTGAAACCAAGGAAATCATGTAGAACGATTTTTAGAGTAGAACACATCAAAAGTTTCTACATATTCAAACAGATTTGAATCGGTAGAACAAGCTGGGCTAAGGCAAAATGTCTTGCGACATGAAGTTGAGCATTAGAGATTTGGAAGGTGGCTCCAACATGATTTCCAATTAGGGATCTAGAACTAGATTTAAAATCTCATCGATATAATTAGGATCATGGTGAACACGGAAACATTGTGTTTTCTTCTCCGAAACACAATCTCAACAGGCTATCCACCGCCATGCCTTTGCATTCCTTACCTTTTTTTTCGTCTACAATGGTCTTTTATGAGTCCTACGATCATCCGAATGTCTGCTCTGCCTTGTATGAGTACTAGCCAATAGTTTGGCTCCGTGTACCGGGCCTTCCACTTCCACCTCTGCCTTCTTGGAGCCATCACTGCATATATGTCTTCTCTGTTGTAGTACACTCTTCCAAACCTCACCGTTCTGTGTAAAAACGGTTTGCTGAGGAGCTGACTTGGGGGGAAGAGACATCTATGGAAGATAGAATCTACAAACTGCGCGCATTTCCTAGTTATCTCATCCTTATCAGTCCACGACCTAGGGTAGTATGTTTAACAATGGGAATTAGGCGCCTCGGTAGCGATAACTGTAAAGCTAAGATGTATTGTTGGCTTAGTGGGTTCGATTCCCAGTCTTAGGCCTTAGATTTCATTTAATGGTTAATATGAGAAATTTTTTATTTTACTTTATTTATTTTTTTAGAGTTTTCCCCACAGTGAGGATTCCCTCGCCCAAACTAATTTAATTTTTTATTTTTCCCCTCTAAATCTCACTTTTTTTTGCATCTTCTATTGAAACACCATATCCAGCCATATCCTCCTTAGCCCCATCTTCAGCCATGACAGCTTCGGCCTACCTCTTCTCCTTCTTCTCTCTGGGTCCCATTCCATGTGCCGTCTAGGAATCCTTTGCTCTTCCATCCTAGAAACATGTTCAAGCCACTCCAATCTTTTCTCCGTAATTCTTTGGAGGATGTCCTTCTCTAATTCCATAGTCTTTCTTATCACCGAATTTCTAACTCTTTATAAAAGAAATTAATAAAAGTAAAGCATGTATGCTAGTGGCTCCGTCCACGACCCCTAATTGGCAGTAGGACTTAAAACCCGCCTGAAAAATTAACTATAGGAATTTGGATTTTGTTTGACCAGGACGATAGTCTGTTTTAAAATAAGGATTTACGCTGAAATAAAAGGCTCCTAATGATTAAGAAATATTGCTAGCCGAGAATGATGTGCATCCATTTTCAAATCCATAAATGGTTACCCGTAAAATTTGATTGCTAAACCAAACTATGTTCTAATAGTTACTATATTGTGACAATGGCTCGGAGAAATGCTCCATAAATGTTCATAACTTTTTATAGCATCAATTATAGCTTGTTGCATATTGTAGTAGAACATAACCAAGGAAATGAAAAGTACGCTCAGCATGACTTCTTCCGTTTCACTTCTTTCACCGATTATCACACTTCTATACACTGTTCTTTTTACACTTATAAAACTGAACAATAGTCTTCCTTCCGCTTTCAAATCAAGATTCTAATTTATTGATAAGTATTTATTATTTACTTTAATTTAGTTTAAAGCGCACTGTAGCCGAGCGGTTAGTGGCGAGGATAGCGACGCTAAGATGTTAACTAGTACTACGTTCGATTCCCGATTTAGAACTTGGAATGCGTTAATATCGTAAATTTAGGGTATCCACCTTCTTCCTCAACATTAGATCAGTAGTTTGGTATAAAAAATAATTTAATTTAAAATTTACGAGGGAAATGTAATTCCCTCGTAATTGTTGGGTAGTTCTTTGAGGGAAATAACTGCAAAAAAGTGTGCAAAAGGATCTACAGTTTGCAGACACCCTCAGGCTCCACGAGTCGCAAGAGCCATAGCCGTCCCTCGGATTCTGGGCCCCGCTCGGGCACTATCGTGCTCTCTGGGATCGGAGGAAGGCTCGATTGCATGCCTTTGCTCTATACCGTACGCCATCCATTTTCCAAGTAACCTTTCCCAACGGCCTAAAATTGGGTATCAAGCAATCTAGTTTAGAAATCTATCTGCGTTTATCCTCTTCATAGTACCACGAAGGGAAAAACCATCGAGCTAGTAGAGATCCCGCTAATTATACTCGTAAGGAGTAGTTCAGATTAAAAATAAATTAGATACGGTGGAATTAGGAACAGGATAACCAGACGTTGTTAAGGGAAACCTCGTACATAATTTAACGGTATGTAAACCATCATAAGTCATTAGATACTGAGGCAGATATAAACTCAAATTATAATATTTATTACCGAACTTCTGGTTTGGGAAAACAATATTTACATTTTGTTCAAAATATGGTTAAAAGGAGGTTGATTAGTCAATTGAGGTTTAATAATTATAAATACACTATATTGGAATGGGGTACTCCATAAATTTGAATGATCAGAGAGTGATTCAGCAGCTCAAATGCAACAAAAAGTATTCTATTCACAATGGCCCGATTCTCAATAGTGCCCAAGATATTTACATTTTTAACTTTTCCGTCGATATTCGCGTTTTTTACCATAAAAACGACCGTAACTTTTCTATCCTTTATCCTACAACAAATCTGCTTATCCCAAACGAAAGGGCATTAAGTTTCCTATAAATCTGCTCAATACAGAGCCTCAAAAAGTTTCTTATTAACACGTTCGCGGACGGCTACTGCATATGCAGTGCTTTCGCTTTGTTCTAGTGGGTCACCACTGCATATGCAGTGCATTCGTTTTCTTTAACTGCAATTGCAGTAGCTGACTCTTTCGATTGCAAAATTGAGCAAAATGAAACAGTTCTGCTAATGCAGTTTTTTTTTTTTTTCTTTATTTATATATTTTTGGTGCTATATAGTAAGATGTATCAAAAACCTCTTGTCCAATACCATCTAACAAACCGGGAAATTGCATTTACGGAGGGTGCTCATATCAGTACCCTAGCTAAATTCAGGCCGTCCGCGAACGTGTTAACAATGAATTTTTTACTTTAATGTCTAAAAAATTAGTTCTCGATGGAAGCGTTGTTTTACTTAAAAAAAAATTAATTTGTTCGTACATAATTATGAAATCAGACTTATTTGTATAAGATAATTGTATTTTAAAGCAAATAAACTGTCTATGTCCCCTCGTAAGGACTAAATAATAGTGGAGATTTCTGGCTTTTTTGAATACTATTAGGATGATTGCACTACTCGTACCTGCTGAAGATAAGGGAAAGATAATCTAACCAATGAAGTTTCTACCATTTTATTGTAAAGCGGGGGCGGTTTTGACGCATGTTTTTACGCGCCCAAACAAACGGCCAAACTCTTTTCACTACTTCTCTCTGTTCCCTTTAAAACATATGGCTTCGCGTGTAACCTTAATAATTTTTTATTGTCTCAACAATGAATAGCCATCTTTATTACTAAGAGTCACGCATTCAGAAAGAGCTCTCTCTCTCTCTTCTCCAGTTACTTACACACATTAATGCACAACTACACTGTTAATGCGTGTGCGTGGTGCTCGTTCAGTAAAAACCTGGCCTCCAGTAGACCTCGTGAGATTCCATCAGACTCATTATAATATGGTAATGGCCATCGCTGGACGACGTCCGCCACTCTAGCTTCACCGCCAACTTCACTTATTTACTTCCATCAAAGTGAAATAGATAGAGTGAGCAAAGAAACTAAAAACATCTTTTCTTTTTCTTTTTGTAAGTTCCACCGCATTTATATATTTCTATAAACAGAAGTTTTATTCTCTCGTCTACAGACACACAAAAGCGATTCTCCTTCCTGCTCACATCCTGCAGTTGGATTGGTAGCTCGTTAAGCTGTATCGCTTAATTGGCATTCAGATATATATATATTCAAAAATGGCCGCTTCCCTCTCTATAAAAGAATCAGAGATATAAAAATACGCTTCTGTCAAAAAGGACTGTCTATTGGCTTATTGTTTATTTCATATTTACTTCTCTCCATTTTATCTTTTGTCTAGTTTAAATATTGTTACGACTTTTAAAATAGCGGCTGTTACATTTTACCATCCCACTTAAATATCAATTTTATTATTGTTATTACTATAATATTCTTTTGGTTATTGTAAAGCTTTATTTATTACTAATACCATAGTAGAGAATGTTAATAACGAAGCTTTCAAAAAATTTAAATAAATATATTTTTATCGCAATGTTTAATTGTGGGAGAATTTCTTTCACGGCATCTTTTCACCGGACAACGTGGTTGGAGCATTGGCAGGGGCGTCTTTTCGAATTCTACTACTAAGATGGTTGATTGAGAGTGAGTCACCAGAAAGAGTTACCGACAAACTTACCAAATTATGCACTAAGTAGAGAATTAAAATAAACCACGATAAGACTAACACTATACTCTTCACCAAACGCAGACCCTCTTTTAATAGACGAATTAGACACAATAATTCTCTGATTTTGCGGTCTACCCACGTTAAAGTACTTAGGCATAACTTTGGGCAACAGACTGATTTTCGCTACACACGTTCAGAAAAAAGTTAACGCAGGCAAACTGGACTACAAGACTATTATTTCCTCTACGCTCACGTGACTCCAAAATGGCTGTGAACCAACAAACTCCTCCTCTACAATGTGGTCATTAGGACGATGTTGCTCTACGCCTGCTCCGCCTGGAGCCTGGACTTGTAGTAGCAACATCAATAAACTCCAGGACAACGCTAGAACAAATTTCTGAGACTCGCAACAGACTCTCCACGACGCACTAGAATTGACTCACTTCACAGAGACTGCGTCCATTATCTTCCGGTACACTCCTATATCCAAAATCGTCTGCTCAAAACTCCTTTTTATCCTAAACTGCCATCCCAATCCACTTTGCCGCGACATAGCCTCCTACAGATCCTTCTATTCCCTAAAGACACAAAAGGCTAAAACACATCCTTTTTTAACTTTCT
Source organism: Rhodnius prolixus (assembly GCF_049639745.1). Classification (NCBI taxonomy): domain Eukaryota; kingdom Metazoa; phylum Arthropoda; class Insecta; order Hemiptera; family Reduviidae; genus Rhodnius; species Rhodnius prolixus. Next base: position 607,251 of record NW_027411583.1, on the reverse strand, counting down.
ACACCAGCTGCAGGTTTTTCCTTTTTTTCCCTGCATTCTTATCCTACATCTTAACCTTTCTTGTTCTTCTCATTTGTTATGAAGGTTACAGTGTTTATTGTAATAGAGCTTTATTCTATTCTACCAGAAAGAGTTGTTCGTCTATGGAGATGGATACTGATTTTTGGAGGTCTATTTGATTGGATGTACAGTTGAAATGCATAATCTTTTTTTGGGCGAGAGGAAATTAATTGATGTTGAGTATCCAGTAGCTTGGATTGATACTAACGTTCTGTGAGCGTTCCAGGTGCATCTGGAAGTTTGCCTGATCACTGGTCACCACCACTAGGCCCACCTGAAGAGTTTCATACTATTGGGGCATTCTTCTAGATCAGAGGTGTCAAACTGGTGGCCCCCGAGGTAATTTCTTGTGGCCCACGATGTTCTGAAATAAAATGAAAATAGAAAAACGTTTTTATGAAGGAAACAACTCTTAAGGGAATTCGAGACAAAATAGTACACACAATTCCCAGTTTCCGTTAACTACTGAAGACGAGTATACACATGGCCCAGGGACTTTCTTTCTTTGGAAGACTTAGTTCCAGAGACGTTGAAAGCGATATGTCTGCCACTCTCAGTGGAATTCCAGAATGATTCCCTTTTTAAAAGACAAAGTAGGAATTCCCAAAATATATTCTTTCAAAAATATCCAAAAATGTTTGCTGTACAAATTTTGTGTTATTTTTTGGGGTACGTTTTTGTGCGAGCAACTATTTCCGTCTATGAAATTAAATAAAACGGCATGCAGATCAAGATTGACTGATAAACATCTATCTGCCTTAATGAAGATTGTCTGTTCTCAGTCTCTGAATCCATATATTGGGAAACTAGGAAAAATTTTGCAATTATATTGTGGCCCGCATGAATCTTGCCTGTTGCACCAAGTGGCCCGTGGTTTAATTGAGTCTGACACCCCTGATCTAGATCCACTCTCTAATTGGAAGCTTTACATAACTTAATCAAAGTCTTCTGCGCGGTTCTCACGATAATCTGAGAGGATTCCTGAGATCTCGAACAGGCTGTAAGGCCTGTTCATGGTTGCAAGAGCCACAGATAATATATACATGCTCCTGTCTGGAACCATCAGGCTAACAGCAAAGTGCACCATTACTCTCCTCCTCCATTAGCTCGTTTAGAGTATTCTCCCCTAAATGACGCTTGCTTGATTATAAGTATGAATACGTCTGATTCAGTGTTTCTCAAAAGTGTGTTCCTTAAATTCGCCTCTTATGTTCCGTTTTGTTAAAAAGAAGAAAATACTAATAACAATAAATCATGTTTATTATCAGGGGTATTATTGAACAAATATCATTCTCCGGCAAGACTGCGTATTATGTCGGTAACACCAACGCGTTTTATGTTGAATGAAATGTGTAGGAGAGACTTAATCAGGTCCTTACCATTTCGGAAGTATGTAAATATTACATTATGTCTGCAAATCGAGTAACTAATCAATAACGCATCCTTCATATATTTAATTAAATATTTGAAAAAAAGGAACCCTGTCGAAAAGAAATATTCATTGGTAAAAAAAAAAGTATGATTGCTTTTAAATTTGTTTTATCGATCCAAGTCGATTAAAAAAAATAAATAAAACGCCATAAAATCGAAAAACTTAAAGCTTAAAATATGAGTTCAGTCCTTCAAATCAACTTCAACACGTAGAACTTAATATTTTGGTACTTTATTAATCCGCAACAAAAAAAAACATGTGAAATGTGTTCAGCAAATTTAAAAAGATTGAAAAACCACTGGTCTTATTTATGTAAACTTGCTGATATTAATATTGTAGCGATAATTTCTGCCCGGTCATTATGTACTACAAAGAAATGTAATCACACTTTATAAATGTAATACAAGCAGATAAATAATATTATTAAATGGAAGTGTAGAAAAGATTTAAATATAATAATAATAATGTAGAATACTATTCATTTATAATTAGAATTATAAATCTTGAGATGTTAAAACATGTCCAAACACAGCATCAACACACAAACTGAAAGCGACTTAAAAAGAGATAGAGAAAAAAAAGAAGATAAAACTATCTGTTATGTTTTTATCTTCTTTTGGCCAGCCTATAAGATACAATTTAACATTGAGTAAAATATAGTAGTTTGGGTTGATAGAGCGAATGTATAGAGTTTTAAAAAAAATAAACTGGTTTCCTCACAGAGAGTGAGAAAGAGAGAATAGAATCCTCTATGTCTCTCTGGTAATGCTGAGGAAGGACGCTGAAAGAAGAGAAAGAGATCTGCAAGTGTAATGAGCCCTCAGGGGGTAATATCATCCAAAATGAGCATTGATCATCTCTATTCTTCTATTCAAATATTCTAATTACATCCAATCATATTTATCTTCCATATAGTTTTAATTTTATTGTATTTTATTTATTATTTTACTTTCCCACTGATTTATATATTCCACTTTGTCTTTTTTTTGCCTGCGTTAAAAAATAAAACAAAATCAGATTTAATCATGAACATTAAATAGACTAGCACAATAACATTTGCCGGGCACAGAACAATATGAAAGGGGTAGTTCTAAATGTGTTTCCGAGTCTTCGAATCTGATTCATTCCAGAAGCTTAACTTAGAGAGAATATTCTAACGGGAAGATAGATTTATTGTCAATCTCAAGCATAAAATGACTGAAACAATTCGTGACTGAAATTTGCAGTTAATCTATCTGCCTCTTGGTTTAAAGAATAGGTTCCATCCTAGGTCCTATCCTGTTCATCACCTACATAAATTCTCTACCCAAACCTCCTCATGTCGACCTTGCCTTGTACGCTGACAACGTGGCCATTTACACATCATCTTGGAGAATGGACACCATCAAGAGACTTACTCTTGCAATAGACAGACTAACAAAATTCTGCAGTAAGTAGAGAATTAAAATTAACCACGACAAGACTCTTCACCAAACGTAGACCCTCCTTTAACCGACAAATCAAACATAATACTCTGATCCCGTGGTCTATCCACTTAAGTACTTAGGGCTAACTTTGGACAACAGACTGACTTTCACTACACACGTTCAGGACAAAGTAATCGCAGGCAAACTGGACTACAAGACTATTATTTCCTCTACGCTCAGAAGCCTCCCAAATGACTGTGACCAACAAACTCCTCCTCTACAAAGTAGTCATTAGACCGATGTTGCTCTACGCCTGCTCCACCTGGAGCCTGGACTTGTAGTAGCAACATCAAGAAACTCCAAGACAACACGGAACAAATTTCTGAGACTCGCAACAGACTCTCCACGACGCACTAGAATTGACTCACTTCACAGAGACTGCGTCCATTATCTTCCGGTACACTCCTATATCCAAAATCGTCTGCTCAAAACTCCTTTTTATCCTAAACTGCCATTCCAATCCACTATGCCGCGACATAGCCTCCTACAGATCCTTCTACAACATACAGACACAGAAGACTAAAGCATATCCTACTCTAACTCTCCACACTAGCTGCAGGTTTTTCCTCCTTTTTTCCCACAATTCCAATCCTCCACACCTAACTTTTCTCTTTCTTCATTAGATTAGAAGGTTGAATTGTATAATACATTACATTTACACTTTTATATTTATTTTATGTATACATTTATTGTAATAAATATTTATTTTATTCTATTCAATGAATTAAAGAATCAGTCATCAAAAAAAAAAAAGGTTAAAATATTCTACTTTCTATGACTATCAGAGTACCTCTTGGTTGTGTCTTGGCGAACTCTTAGTGGACTGCCTCAGTGTTTATTTCCTAAGGCTGTTTGCCCAGCAAAGTTCTGACATATTCCCCTGATTCTTTCAGTTCTGTCACTCAGGTTAGGCCTCCCCAATTCAGGGTCTTGAATCATTCTGAGTGTGAGCTATTTCCAGCAGAATATCCTTCGTCTAAATATCTCTCTTATTCTAAAGGATTTCCTTCAAAAACTAGAAGCTTCTTGTACTGCTACATTTGATTACTTCCGCCTGATCTCTTCCTAAACAGCCAGAACTTTAAAACACAGAGCTTATGCTCCTCCTGTATTTGTCACACTCTAGCTTAGGTTCTCCCTTTTAAATATGACGCGATGGGCACTCCCTTCTCCAGTTTTCTGGCATCATTTCTTCTAGTCAGTTTATCCAGTCAAATTTATATCTAGCAGGCACTTGTATTCGTGGATTTTTTTAAGAAAAATCATACGACATTACGGTTAAATAATGAAAACAGATATTTGTTTAAATTAAATTAATTGGTGATTGATCCGGGATGCAATAACATAGTTACTGAGATATTAATTGAATGCTCACTATGGTTTTTATCTATATGTAAATTTGTAATATATATAAGTAGTTGAGAGAATAAATAATGTGCTTTGGTCGAATATATTCGGTGTAGTTGTTATACGAGCCGTGGTTGTTAGCAGGGGGTGTATCAACGACATTCCAAAGAAGTAAACTACCCCCTTTAAGTCACCATCACAACCACCTGAAGAGTCTTCTACTTCTCTTCAGTTGGTCATTTACATCTTATGGATCATAAATCTATTTTCCTTGTCTCACACACTTATGTATGCATACAGCCATGATTTACTGACAGCTGTTTCTCTTAACTGTCTTTAATACTGACATAGTTTATACTGTTCCACCCAAACTATATCTTCTTTGAATATTAATTTCCTTTATGGTACTTAGAAATTACTATTTTTTTTTCAAAAAAAAGTTTGTAAATAACTGAAGGAATAAAAAAAATGATGAAGCTCAGACAGTGTTTGCTTTCAGCCACTTGTTTACATGAATAGATGGCATTCCTAACTCGAGGGAGGTAGAACACTGGTTAGTTTGACAGAAAGGAACGTGAGGGCAATCTTGATCGATTAGGAAGTTGAACATTATGTGCGCATAATCGTATTAATATTAGATTAGCTTCTACAATAGTTTAGTTCTACGTCTGAAGCGTGTAAGTTTCCGTCAAAACACTACGTTCATTTTACGGAGATGATGTTACATTAAGTTCAAGACTGTGCTTGATTTTACCAAATATTTGTCAACTAAGTGGTACTACAATCCTGGTTGGGCCTTCGGCTTCTCCAAAAAAAAGACAGTCACACTTTCCACATATGACACCTTACACCGAACACCTTCCTACATATATACAATGTGAATCAGTAAGTAATGCCCATAGGCCTACTGTGTGTAGTACATCTAAAGTGGAGTTCAATGTCGTATTGGCCAACTTCTTATTTTCCACTGTTCTTAGGTGACGTCACATTATTTGTTGTTTTTTTTTTTCTAAAATCATTACTTTTTTGCAATAAAAAATGTTATTACTCAGAAAGTTTTAGTCCGAATTCGATTCTGACGACACGGTTAGAAAGACAGATAAATTTTCTAAAAATTGACATCATTTTGAAGCATAAATTATTCTCCAAACAGCCTTAATCTTCCTCCTGGATACTGGAAAAATAAAAGTAATCGAAATTTTTAAGAAAAAACTCATTAGGCCCTTATGTGAACAATTATCAGACCTAGGTGCTGGCACTTTTTATAAAAGTTTCCTTGTTTAATGGGCTTTTAAACGGTGTATCATTTTCCAGGATTCCTTTTATGTTCGTACGAGAAATTTCGTTTGTTTTGCCAGAAAACTTGTTCAAGAGCACACAACAGTGCTAGCGTATTCTGTTGTTTAATTCACTGAACTCTTTTAGATGGATCAGTAGTCAATTTTTAAAGTAGACCGTCTTAAAATAAGGTAGTCAAAGGTTACCAATTGCACTTTAAAAATTTACTTCTAATCTCTCTGAAATATTTGACAAAATGAAATATTTTAAACTCGTGGAAACGGGCATGAGGCCATGGAAAATGCAGTCTGTATTCCGGAACTGCCTCCTGGTCCTCGTGCAACTCCATATATGAATACCATATCGACGTACACTAAGTACTCTAACTACTTTTTTTGTTATTAAAAATGTTTATAGAAAATTATGTGCTTTTTCCTCTGTGCACGACCCCAATTTTGGACATTAAACCCTGCTAGAAGGTTATTGATTACTTTATTTCGCTTACCGTTAAGTTTAAATCTAAATATTGATCTAGAAGTCCGTTCAGAGCATCTAATTGGTAGTTAGACTTCTTCTGCCTCATGTTAATATAGAAATCTTCATTGTTTTCCTCATATTTTGGATCCTGAATAAATACTTTATCTTGCAAGTCTATCTTACCTCATGCACTAGCAGATTGGTACGTTCCACCAGCCCAGGGATCCCCAAACTTTTTACACAGGGGGCCAGTTCACTGTCCCTCAGACTGTTGGAGGGCCGGACTATAAAACAAACTATTTTAAAGTAAAAAAAACGGGAACAAATGGAATATTTCAAATAAAGAACAAGTAAATTTAAATCACCAAACTGCCCAGTATTTCTGTGGGAATTATGGACCTGCTATTGGCTAATTAGATGGTCAATGTCCGGTTTAGTTATAGTGCTTTGCCTTTCTTCCTACTTCTGCTGTTATTTTACACTGTTTTCGGAGCCGTGACGCGTGCATCCCGCGTCATCGGTAGTAGTATCGACTGTACATGAGCGACGCAGCGCTTCGCGGCACCGCCACATATAGGCTCCTCTCACTGACCACCAATGAAAGAGATGCCCCTTCCGGAAGTGCGGCGGGGGCCGGATTAATGTCCTCAAGGGCCGCATGTGGCCCGCGGGCCGTAGTTTGGGGACTTCTGCGCTAGCCACTAGTATGATTTGATCAGCACCAAGGGTGTTGTTTTGTGGATTTTCTCTTAAGCTGAGGGTGGCCTATTTTTTGCAAGATTAATGTCAGGCCTTCTTCTCTTGAGAATGCTTCAACTGACCTTACCCTAACACTTGACTAACTTCAATTTTGCTTCGTTTTCCTTGCCATTCTCTAAATGTATGATTTCAGATTCTCTGGCCTAATCTTTTCCTGGTTGAAGTGAAGTCGTTTGCCTTGCTGCCTTTTCAGTCCCCTGGAATCTTACTTAAGATCAAAAGAAGCACAATTGCTCTACTTTTTTTGGACAAATTCACTTACTTCCTTTCAAAACTTGCGCATAAAGGAATCATTTGAGAATTTGTTTGTCATCATCTCGAAAAGGCTTTAAGAACTGAACATGTTACAAACGTACCTATCTTCTTTTGCTTCCTCTATGTAAAGAAATGGTTGGTGAATCGCAAAGCCACCCAGCTGTATAAACTGAGTGGCTTTGAGCGACAAGCGTTCATCTGTAGGTTGTTTTCCTTCTGTACGCTATACTTCGTACACCTTGTAGCATCTTTGAGCCGTCTGTGTAAATGATGACCTATTATTTAGGTATAAGTAAATATTACGAACATTACAGAAAGCCGTTTACTGTACGATATCACGTCTTTGAAGAATTACTCCTTAAGAAGGAGACACAGTCAGTAAAGTTACTTGATATTAAAAAGAACTTATTTGATTAAGCCGTGTATTAACCAACCTATAATGAAATTATTCTGGTCGATTGCAAAGGAAGTATGATGAATAGACGGCGGGGGCGGCTTTATATCCTAGTTTTGCGGCTGAATCCAAATCATACAAGGAAATTACCCGCCCATCCTGCCTCCCATCCGCCGATGTTTGAGGAGGGTAGCTGTTGTTCATCAGCCACACATAACCCAAATCTGGGTGCAGGGTGATGATTACAATAAATGTTATTTACCAAACCACTGTGACCGTACGTCGCTGACAAGAGAGTCAACTACTACCACTGTTGTTGATACGACTGCAGCCGCCTCTTGCCGTCTCCCTATATAAGGTGACTCATTGCGTTCCTCTTCTTCTTATCCAACTATACTGAGTCATATCAACATACGCCCACTTTTAATTCATATTTAAGTACAAGTTAATTCGGTTAAACTGGTGTTCTCTAAAACGTGCGCATATTATATGAATGATTTACTAGCATAATTGTGTTCTATTTGCGTTTATATGTGTGAGGTTTTATTCTCTCTCCCACTCTATCCACCGTAGGGATTTTATCAACATTTAGCATCCCAGAAACATGGAATATTGTGAGAGAGAAAAATCCATAAAATTGCTTTATGATCAAGTAATTTTAATGCGTCACTCCTCAAGGATACGGGCTTCACTGCGGGTACCTTAGCCTAGCAAAATAAACAGTAGCTTGGTGTACCGATTAAAGAAGCTGCCTAGGAGTTGATCATTGGATTCTGGCGAACCTAGAACCAACAACTCGAATCTCATCTCCATCACAATGCATATATTTAACATTTGTCTAAAATTCTATGATTAATGTGCATTCTGAAGAATATTGTTATATACTTTCTTTAATAATAATAGCAAACCGTGATTAGGGAACTGACTAGCTATGCGGTTAGCGTATTTGATTTCCACGCGAAGATCCCGGGTTCGAATCCAGCCGCTGGCCCTTAGATTTTCACTTCCTAGGAGCTTCTTATAGCTCACAGTCACAGGTGGTGGACAGTGTTATCTGTAACAAGAGAACACTGTCCGGAGGCCGGCAGTGCACTGAAAAAAGCTCCGGGCGCTAATAACCTCAGCTGTTGAAGCGCCTTAAAAAAAATAAAAAATAAAATAATAATTATAAACCGTGATTAAGTTTGGACATGTTAATTTCAGCCATAATTTTGTATTCAATTCTTTTGCCAAGCTTTCAAACAATAGATTCTATGCTATCTTCAAGGCTTACACTTATTAATAATTATAGTTCGTTTTACATTGTGTTAACATTAAAGGTGTCTTCTGTCCTGACTTGTTTAGCTACTTCTTCTTGGTAAATTGATGCAAATTAATTGGCGGTTGAGTTAGTGATTGAATCAGTAGTAATTTCTAAATTCTAAAGAAGTGAAAACTGTCATGAGCCTAGAGCCTGGAAATAAGTTGAATTGATTAGAGACTCGCTTGGAGCCGACCTACTAGACTTAAAAGACAAGCAATGACGAAACGTGCGAAACTGCTTTACAGACTTCTTGGACGACGCTCTAAATTACCCATTGAACTCAAACGCTTAATATACATTACTATCCTCAAACCTGTGTGGACTTACGGACTAGAGCCGTGGGGTTCAGCCAAACCTACAAACATAGGGACTGTACAGATATTTCAATCAAAACTGCTCCTTTCTACGGTGGCTAACCTCACTCTGCACAACGACCTCAACATCCCCTTCGTACACCAACTCGCCAAGACTAAATATCAAAAATTCCATACTGCTCTCTCCACTTGCTCCAATCCTCTAGTACAGTCTTTCGCCTTCTCTGACATTCTTAACAATCCTCCTCGCTGACTGAATCGCCAGTGCCCCGCGACTTCCTCGCAGTCTGAAGGACTAAAAATCATATCCTGTAGAGAGTGCTACCGCTGGGCAGTTTCTTTCCTTCTGCCTTTCACGCATCCATTTATACTTCATTCTCCCTATTTACTTATTGTACGAGGGTCGTTTGAAAAGTCCGTGCAAAGTCAGAGAGACAGCACTACTGGCGAGTATCGAGGTTATGTTTAGTTAGTAGCATCTCTTGGAAGAACACACACCAAGTTTCAGCCAGATCAGTCTATTTCTTTGTGTTTGGCATTCGTTTGAATCGAGGAAGTCGAGTGATTTTCAAATAATGGACGAAAAAGAATTTCGTGTGTTGATTAAACACTACTTTATGAAAGGCAAAACGCCTCAGGAGACTAAAGAGAAGCTTGATAAACATTATGGTGACTCTGCACCTTCGATTAGAACAGTTTGTAAGTGGTTTCAAAATTTTCGGAGTGGCCATATGGGCACAAGTGACGCTGAACGTTCTGGACGCCCTGTTGAGGTTACTACTCCAGAAATCATTGATAAAATCCATGATATGATGATGGATGACAGAAGAGTGAAGGTGCGTGAGATTGCTAGTGCTGTGGGCAACTCGAATGAACGGGTACATAACATTTTGCATCAACATTTGGACATGACAAAGCTATCCGCAAGATGGGTGCCGCGATTGTTCACGCTTGACCAAAAACGAAATCGTGTGAAGTGTTGCAAGGACGGTTTGCAGCTGTTCCAGAAGAATCCGCAGGAATTTTAGCGTCGTTTCGTCACTGTGGATGAAACATGGATACATCACTACACTCCTGAGACCAAAGAACAATCTAAACAATGTGTTACCAAGGGGGAATCTGCCCCAAAAAAAGCGAAGACCGTTCCTTCGGCCGGAAAGATTATGGCGACTGTCTTTTGGGATTCGCAAGGAATAATCCTCATCGACTATCTGGAAAAGGGTAAAACTATTACAGGTGCAAATTATTCATCGTTATTGGATCGTTTGAAAACCGAGCTGCAAGAAAATCGCCCACGATTGGCCCACAAAAAAGTCCTTTTCCATCACGACAACGCACCAGCTCACACCTCAGCAGTTGTGGTCGCAAAATTAATGGAAATAGGGTTCCAACTCGTTTCACATCCCTCCTATTCTCCAGACTTGGCTCCCTCGGACTACTATTTGTTCCCCAATATGAAGAAATGGCTGGCGGGAAAAAGATTTTATTCAACCAAGGAGGTGATTGCAGAAACGAATGGCTATTTTTCAGACTTGGACAAATCCTATTATTCGGAAGGGATCAACAAACTAGAGCAGCGTTGGACGAAGTGTATAAGCCTAAAAGGAGACTATGTTGAAAAATAAAAAAGGTTTACCCCAAAAATTAAGTAGTTTTTATTTTTGCACGGACTTTTCAAACGACCCTCGTATATTATATTATACAGATGGTAAATAAGGAAATAAATTAAAAAAAAAAAGAAATTGGTTAGATTCTTTATTTAAAAAAAGGAACTTAAAATTAATAATAATTAATGAAAATGGTAGAGTTGCTTTTATTTTTATGTTTCTTTAAAGATTTTTTTTTTTAAGTGTACTATAAAAGACATTTTTCTTTTAATGGTAAGATTTGGGTCGTTGATCAAATAATAGAAAACGCAGTTTTTAGAATATAATTATTTAGTTTATCTGCACGTTTCTCTGAGTATCTTTCTTACAAATATTTTAGAGCTACTTACAAAGTTTCTGTCTCTCATCATTTAATGATATTCCCGTGTTAATGGTCTTTTAAAAACTTGCTCGTTTTGGTTATTAAACCTGTTGATAGTTATATAAAAGCGTGAGTTAATTTAGAGGAACATTCCTTTATTGCAGAGCTTGCGTAATTCTGTTACCAAACATTCACCATTATAAAAAATTCTTAATGAATGAAAGGCATTAACAAGCTGAACAATATTTAAATGACACCTGTCTAATATGGACAAGAAATAAATCAGTTATTAAGTAATATGGTATTTTGAAAGTTTTCCTCCGGGAAGAAAACAAACCGTAAATTTGAATTTAAATAGATTCGTGATTAGTTGGAATGAGTAAATGTTGACAAGTTGTTTTCTTTGGAAGTAGTTTCATTATAAGGGAGTTGAGATAAGTTGAACTGGCTAAGGATGGATTAGAGGTAGTTGGAGAGCGTGTTCTCATTCTCAGTGTTTGGTTCGGGCTCCAGCAGCTCCTACTTCTCCTTCTTGTAGGAGCGCCGGCCAGGGCTGAAGTAGCAGCCACTCTGATGACCGCCTGCCCCTGGCCTTCTTCGCTAAGTCGTGGTTGTACTCAGTCACGTTTTAGTTATTAACTTCTCTTTGCTGGCCATCAAGTAGCCTCGGCTTCACGCATCTAACAAATATCATCCGCAGTTCGCCCCCACTTTTTGAAACATCCATTTTCTAGATCTACTAGACTTTTAGTTTTTTATATTGGTTATTGAACCAAACAACAATTATCTACATTTCAATCTATATTATTTATTTTCTTATTAATTAATGTTTTTAATTATTACTGTAACACGGAAGAGGAAAGATTGCAATCGATTCAAATTGTCGATGTCGAATCTCTCTGAGAACACCCTGAGGATACATGATTGTGGATCCACAGTGGCACGTGTGTTTTTTTTTTTTTATATTTCTTACTAATTTCGGATTTTCAACCATCATGAGTGGTTGAAAAAAAAAATTGAGTTCATATCCGAGTCCTTCATTCTTGGCACTCATCTAAGGAATGAAAAATTTCTCTCTTTTATTTCGGTACAATCTCAAAAACTTGATGGACTTCTTTTTACATTCCTTAATTAGAGATAGGAATCACTTCGTAAATCACTGAGATTCTATTGCAATTCTAAGGCTACAGTCTTGAATGGACTTGATTATTTGTTCAAGGATTTCCCTGACAAAATTTCTGGACTCCTGAGGAGCTTCTGTGACCTTCTTTTTTTTAAAAAAAAAAAAATTCCTGTGTTCCCCCAGAGGAATCAGGATGGTCTAGACACCAGCTATTAGGGTTTCCATTGAATTTTGGTTAACTTTTTTTTTTTGGCTCATAATTTTGTTTAAGTTCTAAACATTTTCTCGAAAACAATGCTTAGGGTCACGGTTTCTTAAAAAGAATAATTTTATTGTAGTAAACATATTTAAGTTATAAATATATAGGCTTCGTGACCGTAAATTATTAAACTAGGGAATTCAAGATTGGCGAGGAATCGGTCAAATAAACACAACAACTCGTCTTTTTTTTTGCCAACGATTCGACAAATATATTGTCTTCTTCAGGGCCTGGATATTACAAATACACAAATCCAATAAATTTAGAGAATCATATCAGTAATATCCAGGCACTGAAGAAGACAATACGAGTATATTTGTCGAAACGTTGGCAAAAAGTCGAGTTGTTTTTTATTTGACCGATTCCTCGCTAATCTTGAATCCTTAGTATAAGTAAGTAATATTGAAGTCAACTATATTTTTTAGTAAAAATGCTGTGTTTAAAGTAAATTTTTGAATTAATATAGTTAGGTTGAGTATTCTCACCAGGATTTACATAATTTGAAGCTTTTATTTCTGTTTCAGGTGAGTCACGCCATTCTATGAACAATTATGCTAAAATACTAATGGTAAGTGATATTTTTTTTTTGAAAAACTAGAGTAATTTTGCTTAATTTTTGTGGCAGCGCCAAATCTCAAGTTTTTATTACATTCGCTCATTCCTTTATCTGATTTGTCCATACACGAAATTCGATTAACTCATTTTATGCAGTTTAATTTAATGAAGTTGGTTTTTTGTTTTGCATTTTTTTTTGGCATTGGCTTTCGCCATACGAGGGTCGTTTGAAAAGTCCGTGCAAAGTCAGAGAGATAGCACTACTGGCGCGTATCGAGGTTATGTTTAGTTAGTAGCATCTCTTGGAAGAACACACACCAAGTTTCAGCCAGATCGGTCTATTTCTTTGTGTTTGGCATTCGTTTGAATCGAGGAAGTCGAGTGATTTTCAAAAAATGAACGAAAAAGAATTTCGTGTGTTGATTAAACACTACTTTATGAAAGGCAAAACGCCTCAGGAGACTAAAGAGAAGCTTGATAAACAAGGTGACTCTGCACCTTCGATTAGAACAGTTTATAAGTGGTTTCAAAATTTTCGGAGTGGCCATATGGGCACAAGTGACGCTGAACGTTCTGGACGCCCTGTTGAGGTTACTACTCCAGAAATCATTGATAAAATCCATGATATGGTGATGGATGACAGAAGAGTGAAGGTGCGTGAGATTGCTAGTGCTGTGGGCAACTCGAATGAACGGGTACATAATATTTTGCATCAACATTTGGACATGATAAAGCTATCCGCAAGATGGGTGCCGCGATTGTTCACGCTTGACCAAAAACGAAATCGTGTGAAGTGTTGCAAGGACGGTTTGCAGCTGTTCCAGAAGAATCCGCAAGCGTCGTTTCGTCACTGTGGATGAAACATGGATACATCACTACACTCCTGAGACCAAAGAACAATCTAAACAATGGGTTACCAAGGGGGAATCTGCGCCAAAAAAGGCGAAGACCGTTCCTTCGGCCGGAAAGATTATGGCGACTGTCTTTTGGGATTCGCAAGGAATAATCTTCATCGACTATCTGGAAAAGGGTAAAACTATTAAAGGTGCATATTATTCATCGTTATTGGACCGTTTGAAAACCGAGCTGCAAGAAAATCGCCCACGATTGGCCCACAAAAAAGTCCTTTTCCATCACGACAACGCACCAACTCACATCTCAGCAGTTGTGGTCGCAAAATTAATGGAAATAGGGTTCCAACTCGTTTCACATCCCTCCTATTCTCCAGACTTGGCTCCCTGGGACTACTATTTGTTCCCCAATATGAAGAAATGGCTGGCGGGAAAAAGATTTTATTCAAACGAGGAGGTGATTGCAGAAACGAATGGCTATTTTTCAGACTTGGACAAATCCTATTATTCGGAAGGGATCAACAAACTAGAGCAGCGTTGGACGAAGTGTATAAGCCTAAAAGAAGACTATGTTGAAAAATAAAAAAGGTTTACCCCAAAAAATTAAGTAGTTTTTATTTTTGCACGGACTTTTCAAACGACCCTCGTATAGCCAGCATCGTCTAGGTGCTTATCACTAGAATATCACTCACTCTCCATTCTTACTTATAAATATATTCGCTTCACACATTCATCCCTCTACTATATACAACTATTTACATATACTACAACTAATGGATAGATCAGTACTCTATACTCCTGACATCCTTATAGCTTAACCGAAATTAAAATCACGTAATCCTTCGCTAATCATTTTCTTCCAATCATTCTAATCGGCTATAACTTTTAAATACATTCATATTTCATTGCTAGCTCTGCTATAGATTTAAGCACATAGATGTTGGTGGAGAATATTATGTCTTCGTAGCGAAATGGTGCATCTGTATAAGTCGTCAAACATTCGTTTCCTTTCTACTGCATAACGTGGACATATCATTATTATAGGTTTGAAATCCTCCTCCTCATTGCAATCTACGCAAAGAGGAGAGAGGACCTTTTGTTGGTCCTGTGGAGATAAGATCCGCACACCGCGTGGTTCGCTCTCAGCCTGCTTATTGTCGTAACAACCCATTTATTAGTGACAGTTCCTTTAAACCATGGTTGTCTAGGTAACTGATCAGCCGTAGTTTTTCAGAATCTCCCTTTATTATCATTACTGTAATCTGTAATTACTTATAGCGAAAGTTCTGCTTCATTTACCGAGTAGAAAAATGAAATAATCAAATATAGCTTGGTTTTTCCGAATAATCAGTGCCAATAAAGTTGTTAACTTAGTATAAAAAAGTCAAACGAAACTATTAAACTATAGTTTGATCTTCAACACTGAACTGAATTAATCATATCATCCTTCACACCTTTCTTGTTTTTTTTTTTTACTGTCCTATTTTAGATCTTCTTCCATCTTCAGAATTGGACTCATTAGGTTTGTGTAAACAACTTTGACTTGCACATTATTAAGCTTCTGACACATTTTCTGACTGTATGGTGACTTTACTGACTAAATCGAACTATATTCACTTATTCTATGAGCTAATTCTTTCTCTCAGCATTATTTTTTTGGGTTTTATATTCTTTATTATTAGCCAGGACATTAAATGAATTTGTTTTCTCTCAGTTATTCATGCACAGAACACGGTACCTAGCTTTCTTCCATTAACAACTTCTTGTAATGGAAAAAAAAAATTATTTATAACAAGAATTCTCAATGAATTAATGCCCCTGTCCCCTCAGGAATGAAGTGAGAAAGTTTTGGGGCTGCCTAGGGACCCCTCTCTAGAAGAAGGAAAAGAAAATTACGGTTATTCAGGTGAAGGCTATTTAATAATAAACAATAGCAGTGCGGAGGTTATTGTGCTCGGCAAGGTTATTGTGAAGTGTGGACATTAGGAGGGTGAAGAGGGCAGTCCTCCTCCTCCTCCTGCTCACCCCCCAAACCCCCTTATCTTAAATAACTGCAAACTAACTGTTCATTAATTGTGTTTTATTTCGGTTCCCTTCTTTCAACCCTATTGCCCTTTCGCTATTTTTTTTTCAACTATCTAAATCAATAATATCGTATATATACAATAAAATTATATGGTTTGGTAGTTTTCGAAGGAGCATTGTGATATTCTATTAGTTTAATTCCTTACTAAGTTCATTGTTAAAATTGTAAATAGCACTTTCTAATATTGGCAATTTTACGCGAATTCGTTGGAACTAGTATTATATTTTTTAGTAGTTATAAGTGATTGAAAGAAAATTGTAATAAATCAATTCCCTAATTGGAAAGTAGGACAAATATTAGGTTTACTAGAAGAAAATAAGGCAATTGTTTTATTATTCCCTCGTGAAGGAATGGCGATCATACTAATCTTCTATTTAGGGGTTTACACGGAAAAATACACGTACGGAGCGCCTCTGAGGGCGGAAACAGAGTTTTTTACTTAGGTTTGCTACGTCACCCATCCTGACTATTTAGTTACTGATTACCTAATTACTGTGTACCTAAACATTCAAGGATAGCAGACACTCTAACCTTTGATATTAAAAAAAAACAGTACAAAAAAACTGTATAATTTTAGTTAGGCAAAAGCCCTAGAGATGATTCCTTGACCAGGGGTGAGCAAAGTGCGGCCCGCGGACCGCTTGCGGCCCGCGCCACAAAACGGCAAATAATAAAAATTTAAATCATAAAATATTTCATATTTTATGTCAATAAAGTTTGGTAATTTTCGCTAGTACAATTATTGTCTCAGCGTTCAAATCTTATATTAGTAATCCGCGCTCTTTCTTTGTACGCCATTTTTACACCGACACAAAGCGTGTTGTCGCCGACGAAGCTACGGATTTTCGCTTCTTCTCTAGTTATTTATTTTATGGTGATATATGAATGTGAATGCAATCGCATTATTTTTATTTCGTCTGGCTTTTAATAGAAAAAATGATGAAGGAAGAAATGAAGCAATTTCATAGAAGTAACTAATGCCGTTTTTTTGTTGATTTGTTAATAAATTTCATTTTAATTAATAATCTGTATTATAAATAGATAAAAACAATTAATACATAAGAACCCGAAATAAATATAAAAAGAAATATATATATACTGCGGCCCTCGGTAATATACCAATACCCATAATTGGCCCTTTACAGAAAAAGATTGCCCACCTCTGCCCTAGACAAAAAGCTCGGCAAATAAATGCGAAAATTGTGACTTAAATAATTGCAAAACAGTCACCAAAAATGGTGAACGATTTTCCGCAATATTATTTTAGTTTATTTTCTTGCCAGAGTCCTAAAATTATTTTAATTGAAATTAAATTAAAATCATCAATTTTTTTCTATTGAGACAAGAAAATAATAATTAATTCAATAATTAATTGTTAATTAGAAAGTCTTGGTAGAATTTACATCCATTTCTTCAGCTTTATGTCGAACTGCCAGTTAAATATCGACACCGGAGACTAAAAACTCGTTACTTTAAATAAAGTACTCAATTAAAAACTGGTTTCATAGTGTTTTACCAAAATATTAACATAATATAATTAATTTTTTTGTTTTGCAAAGAACTGCACAGATATTGCAACACTTAAAAACTAAAGAACATGATAATAGAACTTGCATATCATACATAACATGTCATGCGGCTAAATATATGACAAAGGTAAATAGAAATCACATATTGCTGTTATTATACCTAAACTATAGCTAGAAATACGCATTGATCGGCTTGGTTTTCGGAAATATTTACATGTATGAAGGGATTACGGCTTTAAAAGTTTACTGAGGCTCAATTAAACCCAACTAGTACCGCAATGCATCTCTATATTGCGGTTCTAGCCTCAAACTGCTCAACTATAATGACGCCTTCATTAAGTTTAACTCTTATCAATGTCATCTCAATATTTTGTTAATAATGGCGTAGATGTAAACAACAAGAATGCTAAACTGATTTTAAAAAGATTTTACCCTCGATTTTTAAGTGGTCCAACTTACTCTAGATCAGTGATGGCGAACCTATGACCCGCGGGTCAGACACTGACCCACAATTGCTAGGCAACCATTTGTTTGTTTAAGCGGTTGATTTAGATTTTCTAATTGTGTGAATAATTTATATTCTATCTGAATTTTTTTCAATCACGCATTGACACAAAAGCAATTTAAATGCTATCTATAACCTTTAGTTTGACTACAGTTTGATTACAGTTCTAAAACGCAAATGATGACAAATGCTTTTTCTAGTATTTGAAATAAAGCAAAAGTATTTACAAAATATCAAATAAAATGTACAATTTTACTCATATTTTGTTTGTTAAAAAAAATCACGAACTCAAAGCAAATAACCATATTTAGATTTTTCTTCAGATAAAACACACTTTTGTAAGGTTTTGTTCAGTTATGTTTGTAAAAAGAGACTTCCATAGCACTTGTTTCGTCCCGTTTTACCCGTTAAAGCAACTGAATTTTAAAGATGTTTAGTTTTGAAAGTATTCAGTTTAAAATTTTTAATCTTAACTCTTGTGTAAATGGGCGTTAGTGACCCAAGAGCTAGTACTAGAAAAAAATGAACAAAATTTGACCCACGTCTCAAAAAGGTTCGCTGCTCTAGATCCTTGCCATCACTGCGGGTACCTTTGGCCACATCAATAACAACACTTCATTCACTCACATAATAATACCCACATGGTCTCTCTTGAGGTAGTTGTTGTTATGTATAAACTACCTATTTAGGTGTAGCGTACCGTAAAGTAAACATCAGCTCACCGCTTCAATCTTAGGTCCTACACTCTGGGACAAACTTTTTGTAATTAATTAGAAAATAATTACCTAATCACTTCAATAGTTTACTAAAAAAAAGCATTTTGATTTCTAAATAAAAAAAAAAAAGTTCCATAGATAGCTTGGTAATATAATTAAAAATGCAACATAGTTTACAAAAGTTGTGTACAAGACACAAATATACAATACTGTATATGCATTTACAGACTTACAGACAAACAAACTTTAAAAAAAGTGAACTATAAAAAGCATTATACAGAACCTATAAACTGTCTTGAATATATATATAGACAACGATTTCTTTTACTTCATATAAATAATAAATAATGTTTATAGTTTTACCAGTTTTAATAGTTATGTTTGTGCGTAACGCACCGTGTAGGCAGAAATTTTATAACAATATAGCGTTGTAATAAATAAAATACAAAAGATTTGTATTATACTAATATAGTATTAACAACATTGTGTTATTTTTATTTATTTAGTTGGAATATTCTTAAATATGTAACAAACTGGGATAATATGGTAAAATTAAAATAAAATAAAAAAATCTTTTTTATGCTTTCTTAGCCATTTTATGAATATTATTTAAATTTTCGATTAATAATTTCCGATAGTTTGTGGCAAAAGTTATTGGGACGATAGCTATATTTATTAATAATAAGCAGGGGTGCCATTTACAAGGGTCGTTTGAAAAGTCCGTGCGAAAATAAAAACTACTTAATTTTTTGGGGTAAACCTTTTTTATTTTTCAACATAGTCTCCTTTTAGGCTTATACACTTCGTCCAACGCTGCTATAGTTTGTTGATCCCTTCCGAATAATAGGATTTGTCCAAGTCTGAAAAATAGCCATTCGTTTCTGCAATCACCTCCTCGTTTGAATAAAATCTTTTTCCCGCCAGCCATTTCTTCATATTGGGGAACAAATAGTAGTCCGAGGGAGCCAAGTCTGGAGAATAGGGGGGATGTGAAACGAGTTGGAACCCTATTTCCATTAATTTTGCGACCACAACTGCTGAGGTGTGAGCTGGTGCGTTGTCGTGATGGAAAAGGACTTTTTTGTGGGCCAATCGTGGGCGTTTTTCTTGTAGCTCGGTTTTCAAACGGTCCAATAACGATGAATAATATGCACCTGTAATAGTTTTACCCTTTTCCAGATAGTCGATGAGGATTATTCCTTGCGAATCCCAAAAGACAGTCGCCATAATCTTTCCGGCCGAAGGAACGGTCTTCGCCTTTTTTGGCGCAGATTCCCCCTTGGTAACCCATTGTTTAGATTGTTCTTTGGTCTCAGGAGTGTAGTGATGTATCCATGTTTCATGCACAGTGACGAAACGACGCTTGCGGATTCTTCTGGAACAGCTGCAAACCGTCCTTGCAACACTTCACACGATTTCGTTTTTGGTCAAGCGTGAGCAATCGCGGCACCCATCTTGCGGATAGCTTTGTCATGTCCAAATGTTGATGCAAAATATTATGTACCCGTTCATTCGAGATGCCCACAGCACTAGCAATCTCACGCACCTTCACTCTTCTGTCATCCATCATCATATCATGGATTTTATCAATGATATCTGGAGTAGTAACCTCAACAGGGCGTCCAGAACGTTCAGCGTCACTTGTGCCCATATGGCCACTCCGAAAATTTTGAAACCACTTATAAACTGTTCTAATCGAAGGTGCAGAGTCACCATAATGTTTATCAAGCTTCTCTTTAGTCTCCTCAGGCGTTTTGTCTTTCATAAAGTAGTGTTTAATCAACACACGAAATTCTTTTTCGTCCATTTTTTGAAAATCACTCGACTTCCTCGATTCAAACGAATGCCAAACACAAAGAAATAGACCGATCTGGCTGAAACTTGGTGTGTGTTCTTCCAAGAGATGCTACTAACTAAACATAACCTCGATACGCGCCAGTGGTGCTATCTCTCTGACTTTGCACGGACTTTTCAAGCGACCCTCGTATAGTGATTACCTTCCGTTAGTTAATTGCAACATCTCCGATAATATAGCTAAAAACCGAAAAATCAATTTCAGGCGAAAAGTCCCTTGTAATGCTTTCTCTCCTACAATTGCTGTAGTCAGTGTTTTTAGAAAATCTCTCTCGAACCTGTGGCCGAAAAAAAGGATCATACTTTCAAGGATTCTGTAAAAAAAATATATACGCATAATTTATTCGCTTTAAATAAAAGAATAGAAACTAGGTCCTTCATTTCGAATTCTTAGCCAAGGCAATCTAGATTTCAAGGTTCCATTATTATGAATAATTTGTTAGCCGAAACTATGAGATGAAAGTTCTGGTTTTGGTGTAGAGGATTGCACAAGTACTAGTCGACTTTTCTGACCATGTTCATTGACGTCGTTTTAGAATAATTACCAAAGAAAATTATGCTTGATTCATCATGCCTAGGCACGTTTTCACGTATTTATGTATGACCAATTAAAATATTACTTCTCACAGTTGACAGTTCAATAAGATCATTATAGTTTTTTATTATTAGGTTATTAAAACTAGTTTTCTGAAGGTAGTTTACGACAGAATCACCAAGACTCTTGGATAAGCGATTTCTCATTTTATTGGGTGAAAATGATATTTTTATTAAAAGTAAAGTAAAGTAATCGCCTATTTTTTCAGGCGGGGCTTAACGTCCAATTAGGTGTTGTGGACGGAGGCGACTAGCAAACATACTTTACTGTAAATTTCTTTCATTAACCATTAAATAAAATCCAAGGCCTAAGACTGGAGAGTCGAACCCAGTACTACAATACATATTAGCTTTACTGGTCTCCCCTCTAACCGCTCGGCTACCGTGGCGCCTAATATTTTTATTATTTTAATTTGGTGTGCAACCAAAACTGTTAATGTCGCTTGAAGACTTCTTATTACTCTGCTTGTTAGCTGCCAACACTATCCATCTAACAAATAAGAAGCTGATAGTTGGATACCAATCCCGGATTTGCGCGTGTGAGTCCATCGTACTAACCCCAAACAAATACCTTCAATTATTATTTAAAACAAATACTATTCTTGCAAAATAAAATATTTTTATTTCGTCTTTTTGTTACCATTCACGCATATTCCTCGGTTTATAATTCAACTTTGGACGTACAAAGTGGCTGAGACAGGTGTATTATTGCTATATTAACAGTGTTGCCAATAGTCTGCCTTTTTCTTTTTAAAAAATATTGAAGATATTTTGAATTCTAAAAAAATGATTTTTTGTTTTCTACTTTAGAAATAGCTTTAAAATCGTGTGAGTCCATTTTCAAGATAAAAGACTAATTTTTTTAAAAACCAAGCTCTTGAAAATCAAGAGAGGTAGCCCCGAGGCACTTTCCATTTATGTTTTAAGTGTTGTTGAAAATGTAGAACTTTATTTGTTAAAAAACACAAAAATCTGGATATTAATACAAATATATCTGAAATAGAAAAGTTTTAAATAAAAGTGAGATTACAAATTGGTGAAACTGGCACCGCTTTCTCTTCTAATTTTATTCCAATTCTATTGGCTAATTTCCTGCTATTTTGCAATTTTAAAAGAAACTTTTTAACTGCACTTACCGAATATTGAAGGAAAATAGCCATATTCCAGAATCAAAATGCAAAATATGAAAGTACAGTAATTTATAATAATCATAAAACAACATAGAACCAATCTGCAGCATGCGCTACAACGTATTTGGTTGCGTTGGGTATTTTAATTAAAATATGCCTTTCTTCTAAATGATATAAAATCGATACTAGAAGGAAGTGATCATGGGGAAGCGAAACATATACTTGCTGAGACCATTGCCTCTTAGATCGCTTAAGTGTAGCTTATTTTTGTATAAACATGGGCTTCTTCTAGGTACAGTTGAAATGTGTAAGTACAGTGTAACCTCGCATAACGAGCACCTCTCTTAACGAGTAATTCGCATAACGAGTAATTCGCATAACGAGTAAAACAAATTGATTCTTATAGCGAGCGATGTTTCGCATAACGATAGTTTTCTAATGACATTTCGCTGACTGCGCAGTTTTCGCTGACTCATCGAAAACTGCGCATTCTTCGATTAGTCATTCCTGTTTACGCATATGCGTTTCATATTCTCCACGTATCTAATGCATTGATACAGTCGAAACCGAACTTCACCGAATGAGTGGTGTATAGGGGAAGTCCATATAGTGATATTTGTGTTTAAATATTATTGTGTTTATTTTGTTATCCCTCTAACAAAATGGCTTCGAAAAGAATTAAAATAACGTTAGAATTGAAACGTAAAATCATTGAGAAACGAGAAAATGGTGTAAGTGTGGCTGATCTAGCAATTATCCCCTTTTATTTTAATTTATATAAAAAAATTGTTTCGCTTAACGAGTACTTCGCATAACGAGTAAGGTTCTGGAACGAATTATGCTCGTTAAGCGAGGTTCGACTGTAGTTGGATTGCAGCACCCTTCCGGGCTAGCTTTTACACCCCCATAACTTTACACACAAACGACACAATGTACTCATAAAGGCATTTGTAATTTAAAGATAGTTATTTGAAGGAAGTCATGATAGAACTCTTTGGCTATTTTTTTGGCTTAGCCAATTACTGTGCTCATGGATATTAGAGAA
The DNA here is from genome assembly GCF_049639745.1 of Rhodnius prolixus. NCBI lineage: Eukaryota > Metazoa > Arthropoda > Insecta > Hemiptera > Reduviidae > Rhodnius > Rhodnius prolixus. The sequence continues at coordinate 583,951 of NW_027411583.1, read as the reverse complement.
AAACTTAATTCGTGAACTGATTTTTAGCCACTCATGGCCATTTTCTGCAGTCTCTTACAGTTTATGGTTAATTATTATACATATGTTTGGAGAGAACTGAATAGGAATTGGTTGGGAGTTAATACTTGTTTGAGATCAAGTATTAGTGTACTGAAATGGGCGATAACCGACGACGAGGAGCTTTAAGCGCGTGGAAGAATACATATATCTGGGCACCCGAATAAACACCAGTGAATATATGGAGGCGGAAATTTAATGAAGAATCCTTCCTGTGTTACTAATAATCTACGTACGAATCTAATAGGCAGGAACCTCTTCAAATCTATAATAGAATGATATTTAAAAATATATTATAAGCAACCAGTTCTAATGTACGTCTCCAGAGTGCTGGACATGAAGAAGAAATGACGAGCCACTCTGTAAGATCTTTTGGGCTATTAAAGGAAGGGTTATCATGAAGAATACGTAATTGGAAGATGGTACCACAATTTAAGAGTCATCTGATGTACTGCAGTTGCTTTATCATCTCACCAGTTTTGTACGAAGGCCGTTTTAACCAACAAGTATATCGTAGGAAGCTGTTAAAGATAACATGAACATTCCTATTTCTGTCCAGTATCCTAAGATGGGAACAATAGGAAAACCAGGCGATCAATCCAAGGAACCAATCAAATAGATTTATTGGAACCAATTTCTTGTTTGGAGCTGCCAACTAACAATAGATAAAACACCAATGTTTATGATCGACTCTGCTGTTTGGAATTTGCACTTGTTTGTAAACAAAGTGAAATATAGTTTTGCTTTAATATTAATTAATTAGATAACTTGCTAATTTATCTGCGATCTCACTCACTACTTAATGAACGGCTGAAAAGAAATTCATCAAAGAGGAAGTTGTCTAAATCAGGTTGATTTCCAGGATAAGGAAAAAGAGATTTTCAACGGACAAAAAAGGATGTTAAAAGCAAAATTAACGAAAATTATATTTAAAGGCTATATTTTTTTCACATTCAAAATCTATTCATGTTAGGCCTAAAATATTGTTCCATCTTATTTCTACGACCATTCGATTTCACAAAATACATATTATGCTGTAATCAGAAAAATTAAATAAAGTACATATTAGTAATAGGAATTATAGTGAAGATATTTGGGTTTATAGTGAAATGTAGTAGACGAACTGTTATAAATTGTTTACTACAAGAAAATAAAAGTAAATATCGATAGGGTCCTTAAGCCTGAATTTCAGATGTTTTCTGTTGCTAAAATGCATCTAGAAATAATTGTTATTAAAGAAATTATATATTAAAATGAAATATTGTTAGCATTCGTTTACTTTTAGAATATTTTTATTACTGTAGATTTTTTGTTTTGAAAAGTGATGAACTGGAAACATCTAAGAAATAACCTTCTATTTCTTCAATTACGTCGAAACATGTTAAAAATATCGTACAGTTCGTCCGTATAGATTTGTAAAAATTGAATTTAGTGTGCGCTCAGTAACCTTACCTGTCTCACTGTTAAATTTCCCTAGACTATCAACCTTATCGGCAAAATTCGTCATAATAATTGAAGTTAGTTGGTAGAACGTAATTATTGCACGATATTGTTACACAATATTCCTGTAGCTGATATAGGGAGACGGCCAAAAGTTGTATGCGCAGCATATAAATGGCTCAATGCATGAAAAAAAAGTGCCCATGCTACCTCACTTTTCATGTTACTTATTTACCTTAAATATACAGTAAATTCCCGTGTAATTAATAGTAAAGACATGTTCCAGTAACCTGTAGTGAGATTGGATAGTTATAAAATGGGTAGGGTAGTTTGGTGCGCAATGGACGTAATATAGGATTGGTGGCTCGTGACTTAAACAGCCAATAAGAGGTAGGTATAGGCGTGGCCTTGTAATGAGGGGGTTTGGCGCTATTCCAGCAACCGCAGGGGCTCCAGTCACGCTGAGAGCATACTGCTTGATGTGTCTCTTTACGAGAGTTTTGCTAGTGTACGGGCTTTGAATATTATTATCATTGTTTTTATTATTATTATTTTTTAAACTTTAATTTAATTTAATTTATTTTTGTTGGTTACTATAACATTTGGGGCAGATGAGTGTTACCGTGTTTGGCAAATAACGCAAGTGAATAATATGACAATCAGGTGACATGTGTAGCACAAAATGTTGAACGCGTTTGTGGAAGGCGGCCCTCATCATCACGCGCATCACCACACTCACCCCCATCACCATCATCATCACCATCACCATCCTGGACTGATGGGTCTGAAGGTGTCACCACCGCCTCCGGCCGCGGCGCCGCCAACCGCGGCATGCACCTTATCGCAGACCGTGCCGCCAGAACAGCACCACTTCACTACGGCACACCACCAGCAGAACGGCTATCATCATGCCGCTCCGCCGCCCCCACCGCCCCACCATCACCATCACCATCATCATCACCATCATGGACCTCCTCCACCGCCACCGCCGCCGCCGCCACATCACCATCCTACCGGATATCACCTATTCAAAAGGGAAAATGAATTCCCCCAACATACGGATATGTATAGCCATGATGCTTATCATCATGGCCATGCACCACCAAGTCTAGTATACCCAAGACCAGATAGTTACCATCAAGATCTACTACAGTATCCGCCTCCGCAAAATGGTGCATTCTTTAGGTATATGCGACAGCCGGCCAATTTAACTTGTTTATGGACAGAGACTAATAGTAAATCTTGTGGTAAAACGTTTTCTTCTATGCACGAAATAGTTACACATCTAACTGTTGAACATGTTGGCGGACCGGAATGTACATCGCATACCTGTTTTTGGCAAAGTTGTCCAAGAAATGGTAGACCGTTTAAAGCTAAATATAAATTGGTTAATCATATTAGAGTTCACACTGGGGAAAAACCATTTCCATGTCCATTTCCTGGTTGTGGAAAAGTGTTTGCAAGATCGGAAAATTTGAAAATACATAAAAGAACTCACACAGGTTAGTGCTCTTTCTTTTTTTTAATTTTTTTGTTTTGTTTTTGCTGGAAACAAGAATCACAAAGGCCGTGGATATTTGATTGAATAGTTTTAAGGTATCACAGAGTAATAAATTAGAGGGGAACTACTCAAATTAAAACTAATTTCCTTTTCGCGTACGTTATAATAGTTATATTGTTATTCTACACATTTTGGGGGGGGGGGGGCTTTTTATGCTGTGAAGTTGTGAATTTAGTTTCTAAGTAGATATAAATTGATCATTTCAAATAACATGGCGAGAAGGAGCTTAACATATTATACCAAAATTAAGCGTATTTCATTTTATGTCTAATCTTATCCAGGCAGTAATAAAGAAGAATTCATTGAAATGATAAAAATCGCAGAAATCTAGAATAAAAAATAATACACATCTAGTTAAGAGAGTTAGTCCTCGTTTATTTACTGTTACCGTGTACGTATTTCCTAAAAAAGTCACCCTACAGTGGGGCTAATCGTTTCACTACCCTAGAAATGCCCCAAAATAAATTTGCATAGAAAAAAAAAAGTTTAAGATAAAAGTTTTAGAAATTATGTCCACAATTAGTGTGCGCAGTTAATTGAAAATAGCTTTAAAAAATTTGCTAATAACTGCAAAATCTATTGTTAAAAAAGCCCTTCCCATTGATTGACTATGTTCAGTACCTTGTTTCCGGTTCGACTAGTATCACCTAGATGAAATTTCAAAAAAATTTAAACGTTCTACTATTCTCAGTTTTTTTGACTTATGGTCGATAGATACAACAGATAGAAGATGGCTCTGACAACGGCCAATTTGAATAAACCAAAAATTGTCCATATTTTTTTTTCGATTGCAGTACTTCATTTCAAAGATTTTTTGAAGTTTCACGTTTGACTGCGTTTTTAAACATTTTTATTTTATCTATATAGTTTCTAGGTTTGCAATTTGGTTTGCATCATTATAAGCCGCTGCTTAAGCTGAACATTTCCTTACGTTTGGAAGTTTGTCCAGGTAGAGAGATAGTAAAATTAAAATATTTCGTCATTTTATTATTTTTTTTAAGATAATTTTAACTTTTCATCACTTAAATTTTTGAATTTATTATGGGAAGTATTTATTTTTTAAAAAATCATTTTTTGCCACTTGTAAGAGAAGGAGGTCTGTAATCGGAAACGAAAATTCGAAGTATAACCCATTGCTGATCTGCGGTATTCTATTTCCCATCATAAGAGAAAATTGATTTAAGAAGGGTAGTTGAATACCTCAGGCTAGCAATGGGTTATACTTCGGATTTCCGTTTCCAATTACGGACCTCCTTCTGTAAGTAGTGGCCAAATGATTAAATATAACTGCTCCCATAATGATTACAAGGATTTAATTTATTTTGAAAATTTAAAATTATCCAAAACAGAAACGAAATATCTTTTTACAATTTCTTTCTGGCCAATCTTCAGTTACAAGAATCAAATTTATTAAGAAAATTTCAAATTTGTAGCAAATAGGTTCAACGGAAGTTTGTCTTTCTTGAACATTTTAATCTCATTGTCTCACAAAATATTTCCAAACCATCCGTGACAGTTCAATCACATGTAGGTCTAGTGCTTTTTTATTTGAAGTATTTCACAATTAAAAAAAATATTAGTGATTCCCAAACGGTTGTTTGTAATTATCCAATGAAAGCTGCTAATATAAACGGCATTCAATCGATTCTTTTCAATCGATTCTTTTTTTGTATGGGCGATTAAAATATGAAACATTTCTTCTAAACGACATTGCAGTTTGTCTGGTGTACGATAATCGAATTGTTTCTTTTAAAAATCCGTAAAAGAATCGTGAAAATTTTATCCATTACCTAACATCAAAGAAATGAAGCTAATAACTGCGTATAATCGCGGAAAAGGAATCATTTAATGAAGCTCTTGTTGTTGACTGATTCCGTGATTCCGCATGAAACCTTCTATTATGTAACTCAAGTTGAATATATTTGAATTTGGCGATTCAAACCCATTAAGATGTAGTTGAGTTTGTGTGAAGCATTTTAGGCTATATTAAATAATGATTTAGGTAAGTTAAAGTTAGGAATTATTTTTCTTAACATTTTTAACAGTACTTAATTTATTAAAATCCAAATTTAAAATTTCATATTTTGCTTCAATCAAATAATATTTCTCTTAATTTATTTTCTAAAAGTAAACTTTTAAAATAATTTTTATTTTATTAGAAATTGTAAAGTAGTTCTACTTTTTCTGAGTCAAAGTTAAAATTTTTGCTAAATTTTGCGCAACATGAGAAATATAATAGTAAAGTCCGGTATGCTGATTCGGATCTTCAGTATCCGAAGCCTCCATTAATCCTGGAGACTGCAGAATGAATACCTTTCTCTGCTTATCCTTCTTTTCACTTGAAATCGATAGGCTAACGATCATTAGCCATAAGCTGTTAACCATTCAAAATCTTATGCGCTTTCTTTATTAATACACAAAACTTCATCATAAATTTTTAAATATTTCTCTCACAAATTTAATTAAATTCAAGTCAGAGTGTTTCTACTTAATCTTGATGAACCATACCTCTTTTTAATGGCTAGAACTATCAAAAAGAGGAGGTATTTTGCTATGACGGACAAATTTCAGATCATTAAAAAATTAACCATCTAAATACTAAATTTCGCTCTGGTTTCAATTTATAAGCGATCCATATTGGTGCATTGCAATACTGTTTAGTCTTCTACAATCAAAGAATAGAATTAATAATATTCTCTGTCTAAAATATTGAGGTTCTAATCAAAACTTAGTTTTCAAAAACATATTTTAGTAGTGAACTTTCGGATAATATGTTCTCTTTTACCAGCATTGATTGGTATTAATGATTAATATTCTCGAGAATTTATTACTTTTATGCAGAAATAATAATTTATATTTTCCTCAGAGTTTTTTTTTCTAAAACGCCTGTAAATTAATAATCTAACGGATCTAGTTTTTCAGTTATAATTTATTCTTGCCGTACCTCTTTGGCAAAATAAATATAGCGAAAGAAAATTAATAGAACAAATTCTTAACGATTAGTTCGCTTAATTTATACCATGCTATAAATCAAAAAGGCAATAACGACTTTTTCTTATTGTAAAAGAGAAACAAAAAGCTTTGTTATTTTATGGCAAATAATGGAAGGTAAAATTCTTGACCAGAATTAACAATATTGCTGGTCAGAACGAGTCTTACATTGTAGTTTTATTTTCTAAAGAACACAATTGTCTTTGAAATTTGTCAGAAAATAAGCATTTTTCGGAGATTTTTCGTTTTAAGAATCCCAGCAGAAAATAAAATATTAAATTTTGCTATTTTTTTATTGATCTCTAGATTTAAACTATGCTATTGTAGGCTTTGGTGAGTTCAGTTTATGAAATACAAGCTTCTAACTTGCATCATTATTCTTAGGATTATTAAGTTTTCTTGCCCTACTCAAGAGGAAGTTTGCTATCGTGAACATTTCCTTTTTTTTTTCTTCGATGAAAATGCACGCTTTGAAGACCACGCCCGGTGTACAAAATTATTGTTTTTACACGTTCATTTTTTTTTTTTTTTTATAGTAAGGGCAAACACCCAGTTACAATTAATAAAATATAAAACACTGCTATACATAATGTATTCATTGATTTGGGCGGCCAGCATAATCCCAAAAAAAACTCAATTGAACTCAAAAAGTTTCATTTCTAAATTCCGGGATCACGATTGGACCCTCACAATAATTAAGCTTTTGCACTAATCAACTAAAAAAATAGGCATTGCTTTAGGTACTTCATTATCTCCAAAACAAGGCAATGAAAGCATATTAAGTATTTATTCGGCACATAAGAAGATAAAGAGTATCTTGGTGATAAGCACAATCTGCATTTCCTTTGCTAATTTTTGGTTTCTATCAGGGTATTTACTTAGCTTATGAATTTCCCGTACGCTTCTAACTGTTTTGCCATTAAAAATCGCTAATTTGACTTCTAGCAGCTCACTCATTCTCAGAATGTAGCATTATCGTTTAGCTTGTCCGACATTGGCGTCCAATACATGGCAGGGCAGACCGAACTCTCTTCGGCACGTTCAACTTTGTTTCTATTCAACGCTTTAAAAATATTTGTGTTCGGTTGTCTTTCTGAATTAAGCCAATCTGTCTTATGTTTCTTCAAGGCCTATGGTTTAGAATTGTCCTGTATTTCCTTTGTGATCAATCTAGGAAACATCTTTAAAACGCTAAAATATTGGGTAGGTTAAAGATTAGATTGTTATGGTTCTAGGTCTTGATGGAAGCCTCTTAAAAATTAACTTTATTTTTGCGAACAAAATTTTAATTTAAAAATATTTAAAAAAAAAATCTAGAAAGGCGCAAAACTAGAAACTATGGCTGCCCTTTTCTGTAAATTCTATGGTTTTTTTTTTTTTTTTTCAAAATTACAGATGTGTGCCCAGTTTTAAGATAGATAATCTAGAGAATATTGTTTTCTTAGCTGTGTCGGCAGCATGCTAAGTTTTGGGTTCGAAATTGAACTTTGAATGGCAGTTTTGTCTCTGAAGGCGCACCAATTCTTGCGCAATCCAACACCTCTTTTTTCTTTAAAAAATAAAAACGTTTTCTGGTTGCGAGTTTTAAGTCATGAAAGTGTCCAGACAGTTTCTACATGGTTTGAGAAATGACTTACTTCTTCACAAGGCTGGAGAATGAGATTATTGCGCTTCTGAGGGTCTTCTTGTAGGAGTTCGAATACAGCTTATAGCCTCTAGTGGTTTCAGAAGTTATTACTTCAAAATTCTATTTTACAGGAGGTTTGTAGTCATGGATTAGAGGTTATCTTAGAAATCGCCAATTCCATATTTTCTGAAAAAGCGACAAAAAATAAATATTGGAAATGAACCGTCTAATACGGCAGAATTCGAGAACTGCAGTCCGGGAGATCAAAGAAGCGTAGGTGTTGAACACTAGAGAGTTGTATTTCTTATTTTGTGAATAAGTGTAAATAGAATGAAAATTAATTGAATATAAAAATGAAAATTAGATGAGACCAGTTTCTGTTACAGTAGCTGTAGAGGACAATCTCAAACTTCTGCAGATTAAATTCTTTCTGTTTTTACTTTAGCTAGTTCTTCTTCATTTATTTCTTTGGCCAAAGATAAGGGTCGGCATGTTCTTTGTGTTACCGTCTCAATGGGCTAATTTGTCCACAGATGTATATTATTTTATCAGATATTCTCACAATCTCACCAATGTTTATTTTATATTTTGACTTTTCTTACTGTTCACACTATTCACATTTTTATAACTTTAATCTTACTTTAAGAGACAGCCAGCTATTTTATTTAAATAACTTATATTTACACTCACTTTGGGTCGGATTAACTTTTTCATAGAGTTTCAATATCTCGATAAATTTATTGTATCGATTATTTTATACACTATTGTTATGCGTTATTCTTAGTTTTATTATTTATTAGACTACTTCATGCAAAAGAAGGTCTGCTTCTCTTTTTTTGCGGCCATCCAAAGTCTCGTAAAACCCTCATTTGCAAGTTGTGTAAAACTTTTTTTGTAGACTTAGAAGAACGTTTTCGCTCTTGTAATTAATATAGTTATGAATGATGTTGAGTCATTCAGCGGTTTGAATGAAATGAAATAGACAATGTGAGCTTCAAAAGCTAATTACCAGTTTTTTTAAGTATAAAAAGCTTTAAAAAAGTTAATTTAAACTTTTTTTTTTTTAAAGGAAACTTTATTCTAGGAAGCACTGGAAAAGCGAAGTACGGTTTTATAGTTTTACTTTTACCGTTTTAGCGAAACTGTACGAGGGTCGTTTGAAAAGTCCGTGCAAAAATAAAAACTACCTAATTTTTTGGGGTAAACCTTTTTTTATTTTTCAACATAGTCTCCTTTTAGGCTTATATACTACGTCCAACGCTGCTCTAGTTTGTTGATCCCTACCGAATAATAGGATTTGTCCAAGTTTGAAAAATAGCCATTCGTTTCTGCAATCAACTCCTCGTTTGAATAAAATCTTTTTCCCGCCAGCCATTTATTCATATTGGGGAACAAATAGTAGTCCGAGGGAGCCAAGTCTGGAGAATAGGGGGGATGTGAAACGAGTTGGAACCTTATTTCCATTAATTTTGCGACCACAACTGCTGAGGCGTGAGCTGGTGCGTTGTCGTGATGGAAAAGGACTTTTTTGTGGGCCAATCGTGGGCGTTTTTCTTGCAGCTCGGTTTTCAAACGGTCCAATAACGATGAATAATATGCACCTGTAATAGTTTTACCCTTTTCCAGATAGTCGATGAGGATTATTCCTTGCGAATCCCAAAAGACGGTCGCCATAATCTTTCCGGCCGAAGGAACGGTCTTCGCCTTTTTTGGCGCAGATTCCCCCTTGGTAACCCATTGTTTAGATTGTTCTTTGGTCTCAGGAGTGTAGTGATGTATCCATGTTTCATCCACAGTGACGAAACGACGCTTAAAGTCCTGCGGATTCTTCTGGAACAGCTGCAAACCGTCCTTGCAACACTTCGTTTTTGGTCAAGCGTGAGCAATCGCGGCACCCATCTTGCGGATAGCTTTGTCATGTCCAAATGTTCATGCAAAATATTATGTACCCGTTCATTCGAGATGCACACAGCACTAGCAATCTCACGCACCTTCACTCTTCTGTCATCCATCACCATATCATGGATTTTATCAATGATTTCTGGAGTAGTAACCTCAACAGGGCGTCCAGAACGTTCAGCGTCACTTGTGCCCATATGGCCACTCCGAAAATTTTGAAACCACTTATAAACTGTTCTAATCGAAGGTGCAGAGTCACCATAATGTTTATCAAGCTTCTCTTTAGTCTCCTGAGGCGTTTTGCCTTTCATAAAGTAGTGTTTAATCAACACACGAAATTCTTTTTCGTCCATTATTTGAAAATCACTCGACTTCCTCGATTCAAACGAATGCCAAACACAAAGAAATAGACCGATCTGGCTGAAACTTGGTGTGTGTTCTTCCAAGAGATGCTACTAACTAAACATAACCTCGATACGCGCCAGTAGTCTATCTCTTTGACTTTGCACGGACTTTTCAAACGACCCTCGTATAATTACCTCTTTTATTATTATTATTTTAAATTTTTTTGCGTATTTCATTTCTTTTAAAGAAAACTAAAATTTTATTATGAAATTTGACATTTGAGATTATTTAAATGAAATATGCGAACAAAAAATTTGTTTTTTATATAAATTCTGAAAAAGAAAAACTATAACGTTCGCTTCAAATTGTTTAAAATTTGGTTTTCACCTGATTTGATTTAATATTTTCATATTTTCTCGCAATTAGTGAATTTTCTTTGATTTTAAAATATATAGATTACATATTAATAGATCTAATAGTTGGTTTTGAATAATTTTGTCTCGGGATTTATTTTGTATTTTTTTTATAAGGTTTCGAGGGAGGTTTCGGTGTTAGGCTCCCTTGTAAGGTGTTATTTTAATTATTCTGAATTTTGGAAAATCTGTGTTGAATTTTTTCTTTACCATCTGTTTAATTTAAGGGAAACTGAACTTTTAAAGATAATTTATCTATAATTATAGTTCTTTTTTTTTTTACATTTCAATTCCATCAACAAATGAGATTATTAAAGCCTTTTTCAGTGCGTTGCCTGCCTCTGATTACCGACAAAATGTCTATCATTCGAACCCAGGATCTCTAAGTGGGAATCCAATACGTTAAGCACTGAACGAATTATCTATTCTAATTACACTTCGGACTATTTGAGGTCCTCTTGTGTAAGAGTAAAACTATTCCTGCGTAGAAGAGATGATGGATTTTTTTTTTGCGCAGTGATTACGTTGACTCTAAGTGTAATGCTTACCATAGCTTTGCCAGAAGTTCATCTAATTTGTGGAAGTATGCAGCTAAAAGCTCCAGAGAAGCAGCTGCATCCATATTTCCCCCCCACTTTGAGAGCTGGATTACGAAAATGCACTTACTTCCCTCCAGTTTTTCTCATTTTATTGGTGTACAAAGTTATGACCTTGGTCATGCATGGGCTCCACCTTAAAAGAAAGAAAAAAAAGAACTATATCATAAAAACAACTTTAATTTTTAGTTTCTTGTTCAGTAACTTAAAAAAAATAAAAGTAAACTTTATGAAAATAAAAACCAAATAAATAAATAAGTAATGTAAGAGAGGGTCTGGCTGTGTGTTAGTGGGGAACTGAACGTGGTAGTGGCTGCCCAAAAATGCCCAACCTCGTGCTGCCCACTTCTTGTAGCTGTGCTCAAGGAATAACCGGCTCGTCCAGCTTCTGGTTTAAACAGACCTCCTTCCCGTCTCCGCAACTTTAATGTTGAAAGATTTTTAGATTATACTTTTTTAAAAGAAATACATAATAAATTATCCGTTCTTTATGTTTAATATTTCACAGTTAAATTAATATATTAAATAGATTAAGATCTTTACTTTAAACAAAAACACTGTAAAGTCTTTAATCTGGACAGGATATGGATCGAAATTTAGGTCTCGTACAGATTACGTCACAGTCTGGAAACATTCTGCTGTAATCTTCTCCATTATATAAATTTTTTTTAACTTTTACGATGTTTTTATCAAATTAGCTGAACAATATGGATGAAGTTGGCTAGTATATTTTCGATTTTTTTTAAATTTTGTAATATAAAGGTGGCACTGTTTTTTGAGCCAAAAATAACACGCTCCTAATGAGAAAGAAGAAAGAAAAATGCCAATTTCAGTCATTATTATTGTTCTCTCTCTCAATGGCACTAGAACCCAGTTAGTTGGGTCCTGGCCTCCTCGATTTCACTCCGCCAGTCGTCCCTCTCTCTTGCAACCGCCATCCAGTTCCTAGTACGCAATTACTGCCTGGGTCATCCTGCGTCACACTGTCGAACCATCTTAGCTTTGGTCTCCCAACTCTCCTTTTACGGTCAGGGACTTTCTGTAGAAGCCTGTACGGGATCTCTTCGTGGGCCATTCTTGCGACATGTCCAGCCCTAATCTAAGCCTGATTAGCTTAATTAACGCTATAATGTTCGGCTCTTTTATCAGAGCAAACAGCTCTCTGTTTGTTCTGCGACGCCAAGTCGTGTTCTCACGTATTGGGCCGAAGATCTTACGCAGTATTTTCCTTTCGAATATTAAAAGGCGTTGTTCATCTGCTTTCGTGATTGTCCAGGTTTCGGAGGCATATACCAGGACAGGGCGAATAAGAGTTTTATAAATTCTTAGCTTGGTTGCCCGGTCCATCAACTTACTTCTCTTGTGCCTATAAAGGCTGAAGTAGCACTCTTTCGCGGATATGATCCTCCTGCTGAATTGTTATTATTATTACTACAATTATTATAACCATTATTATTGTTGTCATTTTCATTATTATTATTTATGAGGCGTCAACATCTGATGTTATTGACGCCAGGAGTTTTTTCCAGGGCCCTACCGGGCAGTGTTCTCTCGTTTAGATTTCCTAAAATGATCACAAAGTTAAATGATACAGCAGAAACTAGGCCTCAAAGTAGCTAACTCCAATAAACTTATTGATCAGGCTCACTTTTATGATTATATTATATTGTATTATACATACATGCAAATTAGATGGGTTGTTTCGCTTCTGGTCAGACATAGCCATAATTGAAATATTGGCCCCAAGTTAATTTCTGAATTCCTATAAAATTAATTGAACAAGATAGAAGCATTGGCGCTGGTAGAAATGGGCACTTCAAAACCTATAAGAGCTGGTTCGACTGAAGGGAGCCACTTTACCTGTGATCCAACATTTATTGTTTTTTTTATCTACTCAAATTTTATTATTTATAGTTGGCAAACTAAAAATATAAAAAATTATAACCAAAAAAATAAATAGAAAGCTAAAAGATTTATGATTTCAAGTTATTTGGTCGTGGACGGAAGTCATCAATTGTCGTGTAAACTAGAGTTCTAAAACAGGTATGATATATGTCCGGCTAAGGCAGAGGACACTTGGGAGTCGCTTGGTTTCTTTTTCTTATTCTGAAGTCCCGTGTAGTTAGTTGGCCACAAATAAAACATCTCATAACAGGACGGATAAGCTGGATAACAGTCATTCTACCTTTTGTGTAATAAGACATTCCTCCTCACTTGGCCACGGCCGTCTCCGTCTTCTCATGCTGGCCAAGATCACTCTTATAAACCACTATCTTCTTCTTGCTTTCATTGATTCTTATGTCTCCATTCATAATTTAATAAACTATTTCAAGTATTCTTAAACCTTGTATTATGATATGTAGCACGCGACAATATATATTATGTACTTGGATTTTATTTAATAGGTTTCTTATTTATCTTTATAAACTGTCACTTACTTACTATACTAGACACTCCGGAAGGGTAAAATTTTTGAAGTTGAATTTGAATCGGAAATATCCGGTTTTAAGGCCCCTTTAGTACAATTTTTTTTTCACTTCGACTAGTTTGTCAGAGTATCCGCCATAACGAAAAATCATGACCATATGGTTTTGGTTAAAAATCGGCCAATCAAAATTACCTCTTTACTAAGTAGATATTTCCTTTTGTGGGGCATTTTCTCGGAAATGGCTTCCATAATTATGCAGTTTAGTTGCAACTATACTATCCGTAAATGTCTATTTTTGGTATCCAATAGCTAACATCGTGTTGAGACCAGGTAGTTATGATTTTATTGATAGAACAGAAGCTTTTTTTACTGTAAGAAATAGTTTCGGCTGTAAGAGATAAGTGTAGTCTAGGGAGAAGAAGAAGGGACACTGTTCAGTGACATCCTCACCTTGAAGGTTTGTAGATATTGGAAGAGGATGGACAGTGATTATTAGAAATTACCACTGTTTGTCGTGGCTGCAGTTTAATAACTAAATAATTACTTCGTGAGTATCCGTTGCATGGTTAGACTTCGGCTGGGACGCCTCTTCTAGATGTTGCTTCAACAACCATTAATTCAGGTCATAAGATATAAGTAAAGTAATCCCCTATTTTTTCCAGGCGGGGCTTAACGTGCAACTACCAATTAGGTGTCGTGGAAGGGGGCGGAACCTCATACTTTACTATAAACATTTTTTTGCGAACTAATAAAAAGTAATCATACGCGGGATTCGAACTGTGGGGAACTCCCACTTACAAAGCCACGCTTTTGACCACTAAACGCAACACCCGCCCCCAAATTAACACATAAGATAGCTCTGTAATGTATTAACATATAGTCTAGGACAGGGATCATCAAAATGGTCGATAATAAGGGATCGATCCGATCTAGGGGGTCGATTAAGGTTCGATGAATACCAAAGCTATGCAATCATAAATGTATGGACAGCAACCCAGTTTTTTTTTTTTTGACAGATTTTTCATTTTGGAATGCCATTTTTAAAAACAAAACAATCCAAAACTTTGTAATGGCGGCATTCCCTATTTTTCCTAAGCTCGTATATGGTTGAATCTGGTTGAGACCAGGTAGTTATGATTTTATTGATAGAACAGAAGCTTCTTCTTTTGTTTTTACTGTAAGAAATAGTTTCGGCTGTAAGAGATAAGTGTAGTCTAGGGAGAAGTAGAAGGGACACTGTTCAGTGACATCCTCACATAAACTGTAAACTGTATGTGAAGCTTCGAGGCAATTTAAGACTAAAACTAACCCAATTTCGAAACCAAACATTGCTAATCTTACCAAGCGTCATCAAGCATCATCCTTCTCATTGATTTTTGCAGCAAATTTGTAAGGGTCGCTAGTCAAAAAAGGTTTGGCTGTACCTGGTCTAGGATTTTCGCCTTAAAAGTCTTTATCTATCCTTTCATCTTTAACGCATCATCACATTTCTTCATCTTTTCTATTCCCGCTCACTGCGCAAGATGATCTAGCCTAAAAAGTCACTCTCCTAGTTCTAGTACAGTAGAATATTTTAATTCGTTCTACTTTGTGTTACCTTTAATAATAATAATAATTATTGTTGTTGTTGTTGTCGTTAATAGTAGCATGCTCTTTATATAGAAGTGTTTCTCATTTTGAAAACAATAAGCCTCTTGGTTAAAGTACTAAAACATCATTAACTTATTGATGAACACAATGAAGAAACTACATTGATGGCCGATTGAAGTGGTTATAGAACGGCAGAGATGGAAGAACAAGAGGTGTTATTGGAAAACAATGAACAATTATCTTCATTGCCATATAGCACACGCATACATTGGACCAATCACTTCCTTTTGTTTGTACATGTTTTGTAATAATTCATCATAGACCAACTTACATTGTTCGCCTTATTTTCTAGTTTATTGTCTAGTTAATTGGATTAACTGTAGCTAGCTATAGTTCTTATATCTCCTATTTAGCTATAACGTTATTATTAATAAAATACCTGCTGAGGTACCCCTTACATTTCTTACTTTAGTATATTTTTCACAAACATTTGTTCGTTAGGCCCAATAGAAAATTAAATCGCATTGAATTCGAACTTAGAAAAAATAAGATTAATAGCACAAATGCGTCTAACAGGTAAAAAAAACTTGGTAGAATTATAAAATTAAGAAAGAAAGATACAAATTTAACCCAACAAATACTTGCTTGCTATGTTCGCTAAAAATGGCTGATGATTTGTGTTCATTTTCTTTTTGAATGCCCAAAATTTTCTGTTCAAAGAGACAAATATTTAAATAGTTCAATATGTTGTAGGGTTTAATGCCCCAAATAATTGTTTGGAAAATTTACTAAAAATTGATAGCGTTGTTAAACTTACTAATATTTTTGTTGTACAGTCTCCTATGTATAAAAGAAAGAAATTAAAATAGGAGGCAATTTTAGAATAGCGAAAAATGAGTTTAGCAAAGTCGTATTAAAGGAGCGGAATATTCTAAAACATCAAAATTTTTAACTAAGACTTCATTGCATAAGACAGAGGGCTGTACCACATATTGTCACGGTACTATAGACGGAATCCTACCCATGTCGTTCTTCTAGAAGTGCCCTTTTTGCCAAATTCTGCTAGAAGAATGTATTAAATGAAACCATCATCATTACAAGTCGTTTATCAAGGTTAAAGGAAATGTGAGAAGCCATTTTGTAGAAAATCATCTAAAAATGAAAAATCTCGGACTTCCGGAAGAATGATTTCGAGCATTAAGTTCCGGTCAGGTCCCCTGCAGGGACTTCAATTGAAATAATGTTGTTTTTTCTTTTTTTAAAATTTAAAATTCACGACTGCAACAAGCATATGTGATATAAGATAATAATATCATGATTATGGATAGGAGAAGGCACCCAGTGATGTCACTCCATTATCATGCTCTTACTATACTGCTCTTTTGATGAGCGTAGAGAGCGAAGCCATCATCTTGGAGGATTACCTGGTATTGCAGAAGAAGATAGGTGTTCTGTGAGAGGGTTAGGATGAGCTGCTGTAGAGGAATGAAATTTTAAGAAATGAGATTTAGCGAGGTCTTTGACGAAAGGGATTTTGAGATGGTGAGGTTAGAAATATAGAATGGAGCGTTAAGTAGTTTTCGTAGTATTTTTGGACTGTAATGTCTGGGTTGCGTAGAGAGTTGGAACGCTAAGATCGATCCCCATACTTCGATGCCGTATGACCAAATAGGTCGCAGTAACAGAAGATATAAGAGTATTTTGTTATGTAGGTTAAGTTTCGAACGTTTGTCAAGTAGTCTGGCGTGAAGTTTGTAGCGTTGGTTAGTTTCTAGTCTTTTCAGTCTAGTTTGGGGAAGTTTTCTGCGATATTTTTTAGACATTGTCCATTTAAACCTTCTTTTACGGCCCAGAAGACCTCAGAAGCTTAATTTTTCCATCTGAGTCCACGACTTAGACAATTTACCTATTTATAGACGATTAAAATCATTCCATTTTTCACAATATTAACCAATAGACGTTCTGTATTTCTATTTCTCCACTTTAAGAGGACTTTGTGTTCAGAACTAGGGAGGGGAGGACAGCCAGTCTACCATGAAATTGTCGCAATTTAATGGGGGAAGACCATTGCGGTAACTCACCAATCAGATGTTGGTAAACATCTCCCTTTTTGTATAATTCATCCCTTCCCCAATTATTTTATTATTTTTTAAAGCAGATCTCCCCTCCCTTATCTTGTTACAACAAAAAATCTTTTGAACAGTACATAATAATTTTTTTTCAGGTCACCTATTTCAGTAATTTTGATATTACAAATCTGATTTGTGCCACAGCTTCTAGAATAAGAAAATTTCAGCTGTGGCACTGCATTTCATTTTAGCCACTTTTCTTTAATTTTTATCAGTTTTTTTCCCCTTCATCTCACTCTAAGAACGTTACGTACCAATGTCATCATTCTTTCATGCAGAATGCTTGCATAATCTTGGAGACTAACTGTCCAGTCATCTTTCTCAATTTCAAGAAAATTTAATTATCTAAATGGCCGTAAGAGGAATTCGAGCTCTGTGTTTACGCTCCTACTCAATAGGAACTCACCCAAAAAAAGACTAAAATTAGTTGTAGTTTTCAATTCTTAATTATTGGAGAGAGAAAACAAAATGAAATTTATTGCATTTAATGTGAAATTATTCAGTGGGATGGAATTAATTTTTAAAATATGTCTGTAAAATATATAATATATTTTTAATCATTTATTGAAATTTGCAAATGCAACGATTGTTGCAACAAGCAAACGTGATATAATATATAACAGTGGCGTGAATGAAGATAGGAGAAGGCAACCAGTGGTGACACTCCATTAACGTGAATAGATGCACTATCCTGCTCTTATGATGGGAGTAGATCACGAGGCCCTCTTCTCTGCTATTCTCCTTGGAGGATTACTCTGGTAATGTGGAAGAAGATAAGTGTTCAATTAAAGCAGTGGTTCTCAACCTTTCTAATACCGTGACCCCGCAAAACAGTTCCTCATGTTGCCCTGACCCAAAGCCAAAAAATAATTTTGGTGGCTACTTCATAACTTTAATTTTGCTACAGTTATGATTCGGAATGTTAATACCTGATATGCATTATCTATTCTCATTGCTACAGATCAAACATAATTTAAACATAGTGATTAATCACAAAAACAATATTTAATTATAACGGCGTGCGTTCCAGCTGAATAGCGCGGCTTCTCAGCGGCTAAAGCCATCGGAAAATACATATTTTACATATAATACATATAATATGGGGTCGCGACCCACTGGATGAGAACCGCTGAATTAAAGGATTAGGATGAGCCTGCTGTAAAGGAATGAAATTTTAAGAAACGAGTCTTAGTAAGTTCGTTAATGAAAGGGATTTTTGAGGTCATTATGATTGGTAAATTTCATTTCATTATGAATTATGAATAATAAATTATTATGAATGAATACATAGAACGGAACGTTAAGAAGTTTTCGTAGTATTTTTGATTGTAAAGTCTGGATGAGTAGAGGGTTGGAACGTTTAGTCGTTCCCCATACTTCGATGCCGTATGACCAAATAGGTCGCAGTAGCAGAAGGTATAGAAGTCTTTTGTTTTGTAAGTTGAGTTTAGATCGTTTGTCAAGTAGTCTGGCGAGAAGTTTTGTAGCGTTGGTTAGTTTCTTGTCTTTTCAGTCTAATATGGGGATTCCATGTCAACCGTTAGGCTAGGTACGGTCCAAGGTATCGTACGCTGTAAAATACGATATAAATATATGTGTTCTTTTTTTGGCATAAGAAAAAATTCAGTTATGAAGATATCCTAGTAAAATTTGGGTATACAGTTTTTTCTTTAAATGAAGATGAACCGTTCGGCTTAACTCGCTACAAATTAAGGATGGTCACGATAGAATTGTTACGATGAAAATGAACGATTGCCCTCAGGTGATTTAAAGAAAAAGAGAAGCGAGAATCCGATTTCTAGTCCTAATTGATGCTTGCTAGGGCGCCTAAAAGAGGCAGCGGGTTGTGTTCCTTCACCTTCAGCTGAAGATAATGGTCAAAAAAGTTGATGATGGGGGGGCCTTCAATCAGCCTGCTGAAGACCTTCATTCTTTCACGAACACTTCACACACTCAGAGACATATTCATTAGTACCCTATTATTTCAGCGCCTTTGGGTTCCGCCCACATCTACCGTGCGCCCATAAAAGCCCTCTGGGGGCTTCTCTTTTTTTCCTCCACCCCCCTCTCTCGCGGTCAGCTCTTCCATCTACTATTTGCTTTTTGTAACTTACACTAATTTGATGATAGCCTGCCCCCAGGGCAGTCCGCCCTCCACATTATTGAATCTGCCACTTTACGTTTGCTTTTCATCAATTCATTCATACTTCCAAAGCCATACCATTGCCACCGCTTTAGTATTTTCATTCATTCTTTTTTTGCTGTTACTTTTGAATTTAGTAGGAGGTTCATAAGCGGATAGTTTAGTATGGTAATTACCAGCTGTTGACTAAATTGCTAGTAGTGTGGTATAACACTGTTTCTAACCCCGAAGGTTTTTATATCAGTTTGATGGAGAGAATTCGACTTCTACCTGAGTTTCTGTCACACATTGAATTTGCTATCAAAGTGAGTTCTACTTACGCACTCTTTTATCGAAGGTCTTTGCCGAGAATCATCTCTTCACCCGATTGCCCTTAGGTTTTTTCGACTGAAGAGATAATTACTGAATGACAGCATACGAATCTTTGCCACAAGCCTCTGTTGGTCCAGGTTAGCGACAGTTATCTCTGGCAGTTTATCCATAGATGAAGGATAAAAAAGGCTAATAGAAGAACCCTGAACCTTGTTGTAGTACAAGGGCGATTCTCTTCCCAGCATATGGCTGGATTAACCTGGGAGCCCCCGCCTGCAGGATGTGTCAGAAAAAGAATGGATATTGCCTCTCTTGTTCTGTTTGACGGTGTGGCAACTGCTGTAGCTCGCTGTGGCCACTGGAGTTCACGGTGCCTTCGGGTATTGGGCCCTCTTCATCACTGTTTGCTTTAGAATGATACTTGTGTGTTGCTGATGATTTCCTCTATTTATGACGAGACTACCGTTATTAGTAATTAAAATAAATAATAATGCTTGAAATGTTTTAGCTAGGTCACTGTTCTGTTACTAGAATTTGTATATATTTTTCGTGTAAGTCTAGCCAGTTTTATAACAACTAATATAACATGTCCTTCGAGTTAATATTGCAGGTAATATTTGTTAGTGGGAAAAAAATATCTTTCTACAACCTTTTTTTTTGGCGTTTACTTTTGCTACAATCAGCGCGTTGACGCTATAAGTAACAGTGACAAGAAATAACAGAAATATACGAGTGGAGAAGTTACCCAGTGGAGAACACTCCAAAACATTAGGCTATTAGTCACTCTCTTCACTTGAGAGGAGATAACGAGGCCAGACTGTATTTTAAGACGTCTTGTCCGGGTTGTCAGGAATAGTTCTAGAAGAAAGATTTTGAGCTAGTGGATTTACGTATATGAGATTGCAGGTTGAATTGGAGTTTACTGTATCGTGTTTTAGCTACTTGGGTGACAAAAGTAATGTTAAGGTCAGTGTGTATAGTCCAGGTTGGAGACATAAAATGGAGCGTTTACTTATAGTTCGAAGTATTTTAGATTGAAATTACTGAATCCTTAGGAGATTGGAGCGTTTGGTTGAACCCCACATCTGTATTCCATACGCCCAGATGGGTTTCAAAATAGAAGTATAAATCAGTCTTTTGTTGTCTACAGAGAGTTTTGATCTTTCGTCTAAAAGTCGATAGCGTCTGTTTAGTTCTGTTCTTTTTAGTCTAATGTGGGGGTTAAATTCTAGAACCTAAATAAAAAAAAAATATATTCACCTTTATTAAACTACTTGTTTTCGTAATCAATGTTTTAAATTAAAATTTGAAATAAAAATTTAAATTTAGAAGCAAATTTAATTATTATTTAAGCGTAATTTACCGTAAAAAGATTTTATTCTAATCGGATATAACTTAGGAGAAAGACAACTTAGATGAGATCTAGAAGGCTTCTGATATATATATGTATATTTGTAGTGAGATAGAACAACAATAAGGAGCTGGCATGATGTCAGTAAGTGGGATTGGCAGGCCTGTATATTACAAGACTAAGAGCTCGGTTACACTAAATTAGATGTAGTCACATCAGATCTTTGGCCGACAATATTACCAACTCCTAGCTAAACTTTTTCCATTGTCAAGGCACACACTTGTACCGATCCAATCTATGATGTAGTGGTTGGTATACCTCGTCTCTGATACACACACATAGAGACAAACACAAATTATATATACATCTTGACCAACCGGTTTTCAACTAAACTTACAGATACCCCACTCAGATATAATTACTATACCATTCTAATGTAAGATTTTTTTATTTTATTTCATTTTTATTATTATTTTTCATTTTTAAAATGTTAAATAAATAAAATGAAGAAGAAAAGCAAAGGGTTCCCACAATAAGTCAACACGAAGGCCTCCTCCATAGAGGATAGAGGTTCCCGATATTAATAGCTTATTTGCTCTGACTCATGGCTTTAAAAAAAGCTAAAAGCTATAACTGCCTAATATATCTATTTATTTCAGTTGGCTATTCATAAATTTAATAATTTTTGTGAATTACCTTTCGTTATTATATATATCTGGTTCCAATCCAGTCTATTTATAAGTTACCGGCAAAGAGGGTAACCGTCTTATTATAATCTAACGCCTAGTTCTTTATACAAATTTTTGTGGGGAAAAGTTAGATACATATTTGTTAAATACATTTCCTTTTTACAAATTTAAGTATAAATTAAAGCAAGACCTACAAGAGAAGAGAAAAAAGAAAATTAAATAGCATTTTAAGTATAAGTATTAAAAATAAATACTGGGACCTTTAAGGAAATAGCTTCTAGCCAACGAGATGGTTTACTGGGTCAGGACAATAAGAATTTCAAGGTTTGAAAGAGTAAGAAATGAAGAAATAGAAAAAAAAGTGAAGGTTGCAAAAAAAAGAAAATTACTGTAGAAGTTAGGAGGAAAAGAGAACTAGATGGCTAAGGAGATCCTAGACTGGGAAGCTGGAGGAAGAAGAAGAAAGAGCAGGCCCCAGGAAAAGAGAACTAGATGGCTAAGGAGATCCTAGACTGGGAAGCTGGAGGAAGAAGAAGAAAGAGCAGACCCCAGGAAAAGTGGATAGATGGCGCCCGAGAAAGCCTCCACTGTTCAGGGCTGAGAGAAGAGGATATCCAGGACAGATCCAGAAGACTGAGGAAAACCACAGTATTCAGGAACTCTTAAGAAAAAGAAAAGGGAAATTATTGTAGTTTTAACGAATAATTCAGTAATTAAGATTTATTAAGGACAGACATCTATCTAGCCTTACAGACAGGGTTGGCCCAATTATAAGTATAGAAAAAATGATATAAATCTAGAGTAATATAAAAAGCGTTATAAACAAAATAAATAAATAAATAGTAAACTGAAAAGTAATAATTATAAATAAAAATATTTCTCCGTCAATAATTAGGAATCAAACATATTTACAAATTAGCATATCTATCTCGAGTAAATTAAAATTTAAACAATTTAAAAAATAATAATATTAAAAATAAAGTAAAATATTAATATTAATAAAAAAAAAAAACATAATACAAAATGTAAAAAGAAAAGAAAAATTATAAATTACAAATTAAAATAGAGCAATTTGCAAATAAACATATTCTCCTAACCATAAATTAATAATTTTTTTTTTTTTTAATTTATTTCGTTATTTACAATCTGTATAATATACTATACAATAAGTAAATAGGGAGAATGAAGTATAAATGGATGCGTGAAAGGCAGGAGGAAAGAAACCGCCCAGCGGTAGCACTCTCTACAGGATATAATGGTGTTTATGTCTTGAAACTGCAAGGAATTTGCGGAGCCATTGACTATTCAGTCGGCGAGGAGGATTGTTAGAGATGTCAGAGGAGGCGAGAGACAGTACGAGAGAGGGTTAGAGCAAGTAGAGAGAGCAGTATGGAATTTTCGGTATTTAGTCTTGGCGAGTTGGTCTATGAAGGGAATGTTGAGGTCGTGGTGAAGAGTGAGATTAATCACCGTAGAAAGGAGTGTCAACTATCTGTCGGCAGGAGTTTTGACTGAAATGTCTGGTACAGTCCGTATGTTTGTTGGTTTGGCTGAACCCCACAGCTCTAGTCCGTAAGTCCACATAGGTTTGAGGATAGTGTTGTATATTAAGCGTTTGAGTTCAATGAATAATTTGGAGCGTCGTCCAAGTAGTCTGTAAAGCAGTTCGCACGTTTCGTCATTGCTTGTCTTTTAAGTCTAATATGTCGGTTTCACGTGAGTCTTTTGTCTATTAAGGGCCCATAATATAAATTATGAATAATATAGTAGTAAATATCTGCAATTATTTAAACGAAATCAGCAATTTTCTGTATTTTAACAAATTATCTAACCAGTAAATAACAAATTTGCGTATTTATTTGTACAAATTAAATCCAGGCCAGCTCATACATATCGATACATATTCCTAGTAGAATGTTCAATTGTTCTAAGATCTTGATACAATCTTGGTCTTCTTTGGGTTGTAGGCTCGGTCAAGGTGGTAATGAGATGTGGATGGCCGTGGTGTGAAGGGTGAAGAAGAAGTTTGTCTGTTAGTTTGGTCATCTTGAATGTCGAGTTCTCTGTGTAATTCGCCTAGTAAGCCATGGGAGGAGTTCAGTGGGCTATTCGTAGTACTTTATTTTTGTAAAATCTGTAGAACTATGACTTGTAAGCAATTTCACTGGTATGTACCATTATTTTAAGACAATTCCAAAAAAAGACCAAATAATGTAAGAAATTTACGTATGCATAAAGCGATACAATTAAGTGAAAGATAGAACTCATTGTCCGGAGAGAGGGCGCTGACCAGTACATTCTTATTGGCTCCCTCCTTGGTGCTCACTATGTGGCCATCGTAAGACTCGGGAATATAAATTAGAAGAAACAGAAGACAGATTTCCCACCATTTATTACATTCAACTTTGTAACTACCCAAAAATAGATTAGTCCTATATTCGTGTCTGGCATTAATATCTTTTTGTTTATTTATTTTTATTTTTTGGTTAAACAGAAAAAAATTCCCTCAGTTCAAAGTAACAAGTTTGTATATTTGAATCGATTAATTATTTATTGGTGTTTACAAAAATTTAAGTTGCCTGTTTACTGCTAAATAATAAATCTTCTTTTCCGTCGTAGAAACAATTAAGTTCCTCATGTAACTAATTCGATTAGACTTGAAGTGAGCACCCAGACACTTTGTCCTTCTGAATTGTTCTGAAGGTAGTTGGCTGCCCGGAAATCCTTTAAAGCTGAACAGATTTCTTTAGTTTTTGGGATTTTTTATTAAAATAAATTTTTACACCTATAAAGTGAAGGTTTATAATATGGCGTATAACCAAATTTGGATACAAAAAGAAAGTTTAAAAACAAACAAACAACCGTGGACAGTTACCAGTAGACTCGATATGACTTTTTGAACTACAGTACAACCTGGATTAACCGGGCTGACCGCTGGTTATAACCACCCCGGAAAACTGAAATCCCGGTTAAACCGAACACACAGTATTACGTAGCAATATATTACTGTTTCGTCCCAGAGATCAACTCGTTCCTATCTTAGACGGTAATCCTTTTTTTTCTTTTTTACATACATATTTTTATTTTATTTTTTTGTTTATTATAAATCTCATGGTCTTTTGTAAGACCATGGTAAATCCCAAGAAATACAGTACTAATTGCACCATATTTTGGGTTTTTACTTACATTCATACATATACGAGGGTCGTTTGAAAAGTCTGTGCAAAAATAAAAACTACTTAATTTTTTGCAGTTTTTCTTGCAGTTCGGTTTTCAAACGGTCCAATAACGATGAATAATATGCCCCTGTAATAGTTTCACCCTTTTCCAGATAGTCGATGAGGATTATTCCTTGCGAATCCCAAAAGACAGTCGCCATAATCTTTCCGGCCGAAGGAACGGTCTTCGCCTTTTTTGGCGCAGATTCCCCCTTGGTAACCCATTGTTTGGATTGTTCTTTGGTCTCAGAAGTGTAGTGATGTATCCATGTTTCACCCACAGTGACGAAATGATGCTTAAAGTCCTGCGGATTCTTCTGGAACAGCTGCAAACCGTCCTTGCAACACTTCACACGATTTCGTTTTTGGTCAAGCGTGAGCAATCGCGGCACCCATCTTGCGGATAGCTTTGTCATGTCCAAATGTTGATGCAAAATATTATGTACCCGTTCATTCGAGATGCCCACAGCACTAGCAATCTCACGCACCTTCATTCTTCTGTCATCCATCACCATATCATGGATTTTATCAATGATTTCTGGAGTAGTAACCTCAACAGAGCGTCCAGAACGTTCAGCGTCACTTGTGGCCATATGGCCACTCCGAAAATTTTGAAACCACTTATAAACTGTTCTAATCGAAGGTGCAGAGTCTCCATAATGTTTATCAAGCTTCTCTTTAGTCTCCTGAGGCGTTTTGCCTTTCATAAAGTAGTGTTTAATCAACACACGAAATTCTTTTTCGTCCATTTTTTGAAAATCACTCGACTTCCTCGATTCAAACGAATGCCAAACACAAAGAAATAGACCGATCTGGCTGAAACTTGGTGTGTGTTCTTCCAAGAGATGCTACTAACTAAACATAACCTCGATACGCGCCAGTAGTGCTATCTCTCTGACTTTGCACGGACTTTTCAAACGACCCTCGTATGTACTTAATGACCCTTCAAGAAAATCAGGTATAAAAGAGTTGCTGCCTCGACTACAATTATGTTACATCGGAAGACAAAAAATTTGTCCTGTCGCCACCGAAAATTAACTTTCCAGGTGCACCGATCCAGGTGTTCTTATGATGACTCAACATGATTCCGGTTAATCCGAATCCCGGTTAACCGAGGGCCGGTTAATCCGAGGTTGTACTGCATTTGTCGGAAAATCAGGTGAAAACAAGACTTCCATTATTTCAGGCTTGCTTTCTGTCCAGTCCTATCTTGAGATCATTAAAGAAGATGGATACAAAATTTCTTACATTCTAATTGGTAATATCCATGTCCAAGGCCAAGTATTCAAATTGGGCATCATAATTCATCAAATCCCAATTTACCGGAATTACACGAAACAAACCAGGTTTTGCCATAGGATTTTAAAACAGGGAATTCCCTTGAAGATTTGGATTGAAATTCTGTCTTCATTGAATATGGAATACCTTGAATATTAAATATTTTACTTACGATTCCATTATATACTTAGATTCCATTATATACGGTTTGAAAAAACAGAACTATGTGAGAAAAAGCAAAACGAAAAAACTACTAAAAGAATAGATAATGTTATCAAATAATCTTAACAAAAATAGACAAACTGAATTTAAAAACTTATTAGTTTCCTTATTTACTATTGCTATAATGTCTATTTTCTATTTATCTAGTATCTATTTTGTTATTCTTTAAATTTAATTTTCTTAATTAACAATTTTGTTCAGGGATGGCGAACCTTTATGAGACGTGGGTCAAATTTTGTTCATTTTTTTTTTTTTTCCTGTAGTACTAGCTCTTGGGTCACTAATGCCCAAGAGCTAGTACTATGATCACCCTATATGTATATAAACTCTCCTATATATTTACAAAATATATACATCGAGCACTTTTAACAGTATTTTACGTCATCAACAATCAACTGGAGTAAAAGGGAAGTTTTACTGCATATTTTTTACTAGTTACTTTTGGCCTTTTCTCTCTATTATTAGGGTTCTCATTTCTGGGATGTTGGCCTTAAAATAAGGGGTTTTTATCTAATTACCAAACGCTTCGAAACGGATATGTACCTTTATATTGATAAAACCATTGGGTTCTGATACGATAAATAAGTTGTATGGAAGAAGGTTATAGCTGTTGTGCTTGTAGTCAGGTGACTGCAATGGCGGCCTATTACTATGGCCTTCTTGATTGGGTTTTGATTACGTGGTTTATTATACATCAAGTCAGAATGCTCTAAAGCAGGGATGGCGAATCTTTTTGAGACGTGGGTCAAATTTTGTTCATTTTTTCTTTAGTACTAGCTCTTGGGTCACTAATGCCCATTTGCACAAGAGTTAAGTTTAAAAATTTTAAACTGAATATTTTCAAAACTAAACATCTTTAAAATTCAGTTGGCATAACGGGTAAAACGGGACGAAACAAGTGCTATGAAAGTTTCTCTTTTTACAAACATAACTGAACAAAACCTTACAAAAGTGTGTTTTATCTGAAGAAAAATCTAAATATGGGTTATTTGCTTTGGGTTGTCGATTTTTTTAACAAACAAAATATGAGTAAAATTATACATTTTATTTGATATTTTGTAAACACTTTTTTTGCTTTATTTCAAATACTACAAAAGCATTTGTCGTCATTTGCGTTTTAGAACTGTAATGATCAAACTAAAGGTTATAGATAGCATTTAAATTGCTTTTGTGTCAATGCGTGATTGAAAAAAATTCAGATAGAGTATAAATTATCGCACACAATTAGAAAATCTAAATCAACCCGCGTAAACAAACAAATGGTTGCCTAGCAATTGTGGGTCAGTGTCTGACCCGCGGTTCATAGGTTCGCCATCCCTGTTTTAGTTGTTTATAAACAATTACATAAATATTTTGACAAAAAAAGCAACCAACAATGGCCAATCACTTCCATTCAAAACATTAACCACATCTATTACTGATAATTCGAAATTTCCAAAATATTTTAACCTTATTTCACTCAGTCTGGGGCAGACGTCCAAAGAAGTGGTATATTCGATCGACTATTAAACCTTCACACAAATGGCAGCACTCATCTTCATACTGGTGGAAGGAATAACCATCCAGTCGAAGAACACCGCGCGCTTTCATAATCAAAGAATGTAATTAATTATATTTCTATAATTGATTTTTTTAAAAAAATGGTTTAAAGTATAGAATAAATGAAGAAACGGAAGTAGAAATCTTAAGAAAACTGAAGGAAATAGCTGTCTTCAGTAAGTAAACAGGAAACTATGAATGAATGGACAAAAACTAGTATATTGATACAAAGTATTGTATGTTGGTCATCAAGATAAGATTTTTGGTACAATAAAAAATACAAATAGCAAACTAGAATGGATGTCTATGTACACAAAAACGCAGATAAACAGTGAGAGAGATGTTTGTGTAAACTAATACTATAAGTGTAGTAGAGGAGCCTCGCAAGTAAGAAGAAGTATGAAGCGTAGTGAAGTGGGTTTATAACACACTTGGAGAAGTGGGCATTGTCGTTGATCGTGTGGTGCGACACTTAAAACCACAAAGGTATTTCTTTGCAAACAATTACTAACTGGCAGGCAGCCCTCTTTGTGATAGCGGCTAGTTTACTGGCAGCTAGCAGCTACTTTAGGCTTTCGGGTTCCCCCTATTTTGATATTTCTCCTTCAGTTACTATTCACTAATACATTTCCAGGTAAACCGAATAACAGATATTCATTCTCTCTACAACACCTTAACTTCAAAAAAAGTTTCTACTCTCTTGTAGTATATGTTATATTTACAGTTTCCGTTTTCTAGGTCTTTGCTTAAAGTAAAACTTACAAAATAAGCTCGTTTCTTTTTTTTTTTAAACCATTCCAATAACATAGAAGTAGGAATGAGATTAACTCAATGGTTGTACTGGATTCCCACGCGGAGATACAACCGACCAACCCAGCTTGCTTGCTCCAATATTTTCTCTTCCTAACTATCCGATGCTGGACTGTAAAAAAAAATAAAAAATATAATAATCATTCTGTCCGACGCTGTAGATTTTTAGATGTTAGATAGATAGATAGATTAAATTAGGGCGGCCTCAAGGCCTACGCCACCGCGACCCCTATGGATCTATTGTGGCTCCCCGACTTTAGAGCTCACCCTCCAAACCAGTCCGCTTAATCAGACTCTTAATTCTGGAGAGTGGCTCCTGGGTAAAGCTCTCAGGGCTTGGTTTTTCCTCCCCGAGAAGTAACACTCTTAGCCACACGAGCCCCTCACACTGACACAACACGTGCAGTGCCGTTTCCTCCTCTTCTTCCTGACAGAACCTACAAAGGCTATCATATTGCCAGGCCCATGCGATGCATGTGTTTTCTGAGTCTGCAGTGGCCCAGTTAATAGGCCTACAATTATCCGTTTTAACCCCACGCGGCCTTGACGGATTAATTCTGCGGTCAGCCTCGGCGAATAGCCCTCTAATGTACTCCTTCGCCTGTCTCTGCCCAGTGGTGGCAAGTCTCCACTCCTGAGCCCTACTCTGCACCCATAAGTTAATGGCCGCAGACTTAACACATGTCTTTTTGGATGTTAACGCGCATTTACATTAAAAATCTCAAACAACAAAAATAACACTAAATAAACTGCTCCACAAAAAAAGTGGCGCACTTTGAAAAAAGCGTTTATTTTTTGTTTTATCACATTTTGGGGAAAGATTATTAGTTTTAATTATTTTCATAAACTGTCAGGGAACAATTAATCGAATCAAGGCCCAAAGTTTCTTGTAAATAGAGAAGCAATTCCTCGTTTAATCCCCTTCGGTCTTTTTGTGTAAACAACAACGTGAACTTTACCTCAACAGTAAATAAATTTATTGACCTCTACAGTCGCGTTTCGACTTTTTTCAAGCTGAAAGCATTGCAAACTCTTAATTACAGCAGAGCAAGTGGCCCGTATTATTGCATTAGTTGAGGATGGACGGAGTCAGCGGTACGCAGCACGAACGTTAGGGTTGCCTGAGACCACCGTCCGTAGAGCCATCCATCGTTACCGGGAGACAGGCCTCTGCACTCGCAGACAAGGTTCGGGTCAACCAAGAGCCACAGAAGCACTTGATGACCGATTTATTAGAATTCACACTCTGAGAAATCGTACATCAACTCCTTCTGAAACTGCTCAAACACTGCTTACTGTTCGTGGAGTTTCATTCAGTGCCGAAACCGTACGAAGAAGGCTCGCTGAAATGAATTTACGCCCTAGGAAGCAAGCCACAGGACCATTGCTTACCGTAGACCATCGGAGAGCCCGTCTAGAGTTCGCTAGGAAACACCGCAACTGGTCTGAGAACGATTGGAGAAACGTTCTCTTTTCAGACGAGTCCCGTTTTGCTCTCTACGCACCTAGATGGGAGGCGACGAGTTTACCGAAGGCCTGGGGAGCGCTACGCTCCGTGCAATACTTCTGGTAGACTACCATTCGGAGGTGGTTCAGTGATGGTGTGGGCTGGGATTTCTTTAGGGGCTTAGACTGAGCTCCACGTGTTCAACACGGCAATTTTGAATGCAGATTTGTATGTGAGGGAAATTTTGCAGCAATATGTGATATCCTATGCACCATTTATTGGGGAAAATTTTATTTTTATGCAAGATAATGCCAGACCACACACTGCCGCCTGTGTTGTTCAATATCTACAGGATACTAGCATTCGTGTTTTGAGGTGGCCAGCACGCAGCCCGGATTTAAATCCAATTGAACATCTTTGGGATGAGCTGGGTAGGCGATTAAGATGGAGAAACAATCCTCCCAGGAGCTTAGAAGAGTTGCGAGGTGCTCTGGTGGAGATATGGGAGGAATTAACACAAGATTTCGTGAGAAATTCAATAAGGAGTATGCCGAGGAGATTGGATGTAGTAATGCGAGCAATACACGTTACTAAAATTCTTTTTCTCTTTTTTTAATCGGAAGAAATACTTTTTTTTTCAAATTCATTTTTTGCCGAGAAGTACTTTTTTGTTAAATTAAAGGTTTTTATTTCTTTTAGATCATTTTTTATTTTATTTTAGCCCTTCCGTAACTTTATACTTCTTATATTTGCTAACCAAAATAAAATGTAGAACAAAAAAGTTACAGAGAAAAAAAAATAACGCATTTTTAAAGTGCGCCACTTTTTTTGTGGAGCAGTGTAGTTCAATGGTTTAAACATGGCGAGTTACTTGATTATATGTAGTCAGCACAACTTTTTTTATTTTTTAATCATTTATTTAATTACTATCAACGCATTGCGTTATAAGCAACAAGGGTAACAATAAGCAACATATCACACATATCAGTGTGGAGAAGTTACCGAGCGGTAACACTCTAATAACATTCTACATTCTACTGACTCTCTTCATCAGAGAGGAGATCGCGAGGCCACCTGTCTTTTAAGACGTCTAGAAGTGTTGTCTGGAAATGTTCTGGATTGAATGTTAAGATGGAATTTTCTGTATCGTGTTTTTGCAATATGTGTGCATCGAAAGAAATGTTCAAGTCTGTGTGAATGGTTTGAT
The DNA here is from genome assembly GCF_049639745.1 of Rhodnius prolixus. Lineage (NCBI taxonomy): Eukaryota > Metazoa > Arthropoda > Insecta > Hemiptera > Reduviidae > Rhodnius > Rhodnius prolixus. Next base: position 552,659 of record NW_027411583.1, on the reverse strand, counting down.
TGGTGACGTAGAAAGGAGCGAAGAATTTTAGACTGCAAGGACCTGGATCCCTTTGCAGATTTGAGCGTTTTGGTTGAACCCCATAGTTTGCAGATGCCATAAGCCCAGGACTGGCTTTAATATACTTACATATATAAGTCTTTTGTTGTCTAGAGTGAGTCTTGATCTGTTGTCGAGTAGTCTTTTCAGTTATCTCAAGCGTCTGTTGAGTTCTGTTCTTCTTAAGTCTGAGTATGAGGGTTCCATGTAAGTCTTCTGTCAAGGTAAAGCCCCAAGGTAGCGGACTACGTTGACTACTGGTAAAGGAATAAGATTGTAAAAGATAGGAGGAAGAGTGAAAGTAATGTTTTGAGATTTAGCACAACTTAAAATAGAAAATAATTGCAATAAGTTCTAAATTTCTGATATTTATTAAAGAAAAATTATTTAAATAAACAATCTTTTAAATAAATAATCTTTTTATTATTATTATTGGTTATTATTGTTTTAAATTAATGTAATGGTTTGTTTACGTCGTTGCGCTTGTAAAAAGCTTGTTCAACGATGTACCGGAAACAAGTAGGGCTGGATAGAACTGAAATTACGAAATTCTGTAGTTATACTGTCTCAGACGAGCGATTAAAGAACGTTATAAGTCATCCGGACTGAAATTAAAAAAAAAACGGAATCTAGGTAGCAGCGAAAGTAATGATAAAATGTTTTAATTAGTGACAAATTAATATTTTGTTAATGAACAGTTTGTTCAGAGAACTGTGTGTAGAGAAGTGAAAGAGGAAATAAGAAGAAAAACAGTGTAAAGTAAGAGTTTAAAAAGGTTACTTGTTTTTGCGTCATTTGTTTACAAGCCATAACTAATTACAAGCAGCGCTGCCATCTAGATAAAGTGAGGGGTCGTCCCAGTCTGTCTGCTGTTCCCCGTGTCTGTCCTGTCTGTACACTCATGGGCACGCACACATGTCCGCCTAAATACCCCCATTCAGGACAGAAATAAAATACTCTTTACTGTTTTGTATACATCTTATTTACATTCTGAGTCTTCTTCCCCTAACGCCTTTTTCTTCTAATTTGTTATTCCCTCCTATTTAACTAAATTTAACAATAAATATAAATCATATTATAATATTTTATTAAGTGTTAGTCTGCCATTATTTTTAAACTATTTTCCTAGTTACTAAGCGGATACATGCACTAGTTGTTGTTCCACAGATCTGAATAGACACTGAGAGAAATCTAAAGCTATTACTCTCCTCTCATTGCTCCAGTAGACTCCAGTCTTCTATTCTTATTGGATGACTTCGCCGTTGGATATCAAGAATTGGTTTTAGCTAATACTTTCACCTCTTTGGCTGTTTAGCTGCTTTGTGAAGCTCCCATTGGCTACATTTTCCCCCTCCCTTATTACAAGCCAACCTTACTGCTAATGCATCGTTTTAAATTGAAATTTTTTTGTTTTATTAATAAAAAAAAATAAATAAAAAGGGAATTAGCTATGAGATTAGCGTGTTGGATTTCCACGCGGAGATCCCGGGTTCGAATCCAACTGCTGGCTCTTAAATTTTTTTCTTCCTAGAAGCTTTTTACAACAGTTCACTGTCTGGTGATGGACTTTGTTGTTTATAACGAGAGAACACTGAACGGAGGCCGGCAGTGCACTGGAAAAAGCTCTGGGCGTCAATAACAATAATGTTGACCCGCCTTAAATCATTAAAATAATAATAATAATAATAATGATTTTTGGTGAATATCGAGGTGCGGTCTTAAATAAAAACAACTTTTTTGCTCTATACCAACGTTTCGGTAATTTTTACTACCTTCTTCAGGGTCTGTACAAAAGGAATATTACACTAATATAGATAAATTTGAAAACTAAAAAAATACAAAATAAATTAATAAAAATCTATTTAATTTTATATTTTAGAATTTTTGTATTTTTTGTTGGTAAGTCGGCAGTATAGAGAATATAAAGGAAGGGGGCTAGAATGCTTCCTTGAGGAACTCCAGCGAGTATTGGAAGGATAAGAGAAGAAGAAGAACCTTGTTTTACTTGGAAGAAACGGTCGGAGAGATAAGACTTAAGAATGAGGTAATGGTTAGAAGACAGTAGGCGTTTGAGTTTATAAAGCAGTCCCGTGTGCCATACCCTGTCAAATGACTGAGATATGTCAAGGAAGACACCCGGGCAGTACTGCTTTAATTCAAGGGAAGTAGCGATTACATCCACCACTCGATGTGCTTGGAGAACAGTCGAGTGGCAACTCCGAAATCCGAACTGATGGTCAGGAATGATATTTAAAGGGGCTATTTCAGTTTGGAGACGGAGTAGAAGAAGTTTTTCGAGGACTTTCCCCAGGATGGGTAGAATTTATAATAATCTACTTTCACAACATATTATTATTTGTGATTAACACAACGGTGAATACTTATTTTTAAAAATGGCAATCAACGAATAAAGTAGCGCAGAAATTGTATTTTCTTCATTAAATTTAGTTTCATACAATTTTATTCGAAGATAACTTTAAATTTCAATTTTATTCAAGTCTTTTCCCTTCTTTCTTCTTTATAAAGAAAATCTTTATATAAAAAAAAAGTCTCAAAGAAGTCTTTAAAGAAAGTCTTTTCTTTGGCCAAAGTGTCTTTTGTACTGAAATGAAAAGTGAAATTAAAGTCAACTTCAAATACTTTTTCTGTAACCATGTAAGAATGTTCTCATTACTCAATTATAATCAGCTGTGTAATGCCCAACTTTACCTCACTAGTGGGGAAAAATTCCCATTAGTGTCACTTTCCTCACCAGTGAGTGAAAAAACTTTATTGTGCTTCCTTGATATAAGAAGTTTTGTTATTAAATATTTTCTGTAAAACTTTAATAAGCTTATTTAAATTTATTTTATCTAAATAATTAAAAAATAAATATTAAAAAATAAAATAAAAATTGAAAGGAATATAGAAATAAAAATAATATTTTAATAAATAATTAGATATTTTTAATTATAACAGTTAAAAAGGTTATAGTGTTACCTTATAGAAATTTAAAATGGATTCTAGTGATTCCTGTTTAGTTTTTTTTTAGTTAATAACCCAAATGGTTGCAGAAAAAATATAATATTTAACTCGAGTGTAAAGTATTTTCCACACACTCGGCAATTTGCACTTGCACTCGCCTCGCTTCGCTCGCTCGTGCGTGCAAACCCTGCCTTGTGTGAGGAAAAGTACTACTTTCCACACTTGTTAAATAAATAACTATTTTATAGTCATTTTAAATTTGTACGAAGAAAAAAATATAGCTAAAAGCTACTGTGTGCAAACGATACTTTCTCTTCCTTTAGTGGAGTAAGAGAAAATGGAGAAGAGAAAAGAAAAACAGACCAAATGAAAGGCTTTTGTTGAAAGAAACTAGATTAAGATATTTCCTTATAAGTAAGAATATGAATTTAGTGGAGGGTGCAAAATTTAGAAAGGGGTTCTAACACTAAGGGTGCGACAGTTAGTTCTTGATGTGTGAGAAAGGTGTTTTGATGGGCTGGGGTGTGAACTGAGGTTGTATAGGTGTACAGGAGAAGGGAGATGAAAGATGTGGAAAAGCCTCCGGATTGTATTGTGTATTGAAGAAAACAAGGTGGGCGTTGTCTGCGGGTACTTGTAAAGATGAAAGGGACAGCCGCAGCTCTATGGACCACTTCACCTAAATCTTCACCAACTTTTTCTCTCTCTTAATAGCATTCCGCCTCGGCTAGTTTGCTTCCCTTCGTGCCTCCATTCAGCTATACACTCTATTTACACCTACATACCTCATGGTGCTCAACGTACTTCACTCACAACTAAGTGGCCTCCATCATGACCTGTAACATATTTCCTACCTAGGTATAGTTCTTGATTATGTAGCGTTGCATGGCAATGATTGTGAACAGTAGCTCATTTCTCCGCAACTTTCCCTTCTTTACTCCACCCTTTAACGAAGTAATGGAGTTCTAGTCACAAAGCTTTGTCCCGATCTTAAAGAAATCGTTGTTTTTCTTTAACGACCATGTTCTTTTGTAAAAGCTAAATCATTTCAAAGCTGAAAACTGTCATTCTTTCAGCCATTACATAAATACAAAGAAATAAAGGGTAATTTCTGGTTATTAGCAGTGTTACAATTAATTTACCCTTTAAAAAAAACACAGTTTAAAAAATTAAGTATTAATGGTAGATTAAACGCTAAAAGGTGTACAAATCAGCAAGTACCACATATTTTATTAATACTTGAATGATTTCATTGAGTAATTTTTCTCTACATTTTAGTCAAAACTTCATTGAATTTTGTTTAATACGAAAAAAGATATAACGGTTTGAAATTTGATTGATTTGGAACCCTCCAAAATTCAACCTTCTATATCTCATTAACTATTTCCACCAAAACATCGCAATTCATATCAGTTATAGAGCTAACTTTTCTCTACATTTTAGTCAAAACTTCATTGAATTTTGTTTAATACGAAAAAAGATGTAACGGTTTGAAATTTGATTGATTTGGAACCCTCCAAAATTCAACCTTCTATATCTCATTAACTATTTCCACCAAAACATCGCAATTCATATCAGTTATAGAGCTAACTTTTCTCTACATTTTAGTCAAAACTTCATTGAATTTTGTTTAATACGAAAAAAGATATAACGGTTTGAAATTTGATTGATTTGGAACCCTCCAAAATTCAACCTTCTATATCTCATTAACTATTTCCACCAAAACATCGCAATTCATATCAGTTATAGAGCTAACTTTTCTGTACAATTTGATGAAGAATTCATTGAATTCTATTCAATAAGAAAAAAGATATAACGGTTTGAAATATGAACGATTTACAAAACCTCCAAAATTTAACCTTCCACATCTTAATAACTGTTGCTATTTGTAATAATAGTTTTGGAGAGGTCCTTACTTGCTGGCGCAAACTCCGCTTCTTAAGAGACTTCTAAAATGCAAGTCTGTACAAAAGAGAATTTCATTAAGTAAATCGCAGAGAGAGAATATGATCTGTTTTTGAGCCAGTTTTTTCTCCCCTATTTAACCAATCTAATAAATCAAAAAAATAAGAACCATTTTTAAAAATTCATCAAAAACTTTGTATTAGTTCCGTTAAACGAATTACATATTCTACTTTAAAAGAAGCCTAACTTTAAAAAATTGTCTACGTCTGCATATCAGCCTTCTTGCCTAGGTCGCCTGGAATTATAAGTTTTCATCTATAAAGGGTGTTCAGCATAAGACTACGGTAACTTCGGGAGGCGATTCTGGGCAACATTTGCAACGAAAAATTACATATAAACTATGGCTCGATTCGGCTCCGTGTAATTTAATAATTAATTAATTTAAGAACTATATTCAAAATATAAAATTTACATTATAAATAATAAAATAAAATAAAAAGAAGAAAAATGAATATGATGTTAAATATATAAATTTTGCTAAAAAACTGAGGTTATTTCATGCAACTTCACGCTCGGTTCTATGTTATGGGGCCCAAGTTTGGGGCTGGCAACAGTTTGATGAGGTTGAAAAAATTCAGCGCTTTTTCCTTAAAAAGATATTTGGATTGCCACAGAATACCCCTACCTACTTTTTGTTGCTTGAAACCGGTCTAAACAGTATGTATATGTATACGTATCGGCTGCATGTAAGATATGTTGGAAAGGTATTGCTGATGGCTGATGGCAGGTTACCTAAATTTTTGGCTAAATCTATGATTAATAAAAAATTAGGTTGGGCCAAGGAATGGCTATCTCTTGTCAATCACTTTAATATTGACCTTGGCAATAATAGAAACATTGTAGAACAGTGGGATGAGAATTCGGGCACACTGTTGCGAAGTATGATTAATTTTGAAAATAATAATTTATACAAGAGAGTTAATGATAGCACGTTTCATTCACTATACAAGCATCTTAAGTTTCAGTTTAGTACAGGTCACCACTATCTAACAACTCAGAGTTTTTTGGAGTGTAAATTAATTATAAAAGTAAGATCAGAAATGATTAATTTAAGATGTAAACCATGGATATCTGAGTTCTCATCGGATTGTTTATTGTGTAATATGGGGCTCAAGGAAGACTTGCACCACTTTTTGGTGGTATGTCCTGCTTTTGAAAATTATAGATTGGAAATATTGGGGGAAGATAAGATTTCTACGGAAAGCATGTTAAAACTATTGAATGGCCACAATTGGTCTCAAATTGTAGCCTATGTACGATGTGCTTACAAATATAGACAGTCTGTACTTGAAAACTGTACATAGTCCACCGGCATTATTCTGTTTGTTACTGCGGTTGAGTTTGTTTTCATAGGTTCTTATATTTAAAGTGTACAATATATGAAATAAAATATAAGTATAATAAAAATTAAATATATAAATAAATAAATAAAATATATATATATATATATAATATAAAAAATATAATATAAATAATATAATATAGTATAGTATAATATATATATGTGATTGCGAATTTGATTTCATATTAGTGATTATTTCATGTTACTGTTTGTGTTGGTTCATTGGATTTAATTATATTTATTGCAATTAATATGTAGATATGGGACACATTAAGTAAATAATAAATAATTGGAAATGTAGGCAATAGTTATATTGGTTACTATAGCTGTGTTAAGTAATTATTGAAATTGTTTATTTGAAAATTTTTTGGGTTTGTTTGGTTATTTTGATAATTATAAATATCCGATATTTTTAAATAAGTTTATTTTTGGGGAATTACGATATGTTATATACTTGTATTGTAACGCGGAACTCGCCTGACGGTCACTGTACCCTAGGCTATATGATTCAATGAATATTATTTGTGCAATTTATGTATTTTGATCATAAATAAATAAATAAAATATGATGTTAAATGAGTGTTAGGCACCAATTTCGAAAGAAAGGATTTTCGTTTAACGAGTTTAGAACTGTGTGCTATTCTTTAGTTAATTAAAGAAATATGCCTAATAATGTGAATAAATCATCATTTTGAACTACTCAATAAACTTTTGGAATTAACAGGTTGTGGAGAGCTAATGAATAAGCCGAACACAGGAGATTGTGGAGAGCTAATGAATAAGCCAAGAACTTATTACTCGCTCTGATCCCCAAATTAAATAATAGTGGATGGAATACTTCACGGGACCGCCAGTACACCTCCACGATCGTCTTAGCGTTCAGAACACGCTATCTTATCTGGAAAATATCTAGATTACTCCCGCCTAGCTTCTTCACTATTCCAATCTACGAAACCGTAGATGTATAACATATCGCGATATTCAATATTCGAATACGTTGGCATAATGATAGCAAAATGACAACTAAATATCTAATGAAAATGTAGACTTTAAACTATCTTTTCTTCTTAATGTGTTTATTTGTTTTTATAAGCCGTATTAGGATAAAACAGTTTTTACTTGGAGATTAGAGCGATAAGTAAGTTCTCGGCTTATTCATTAGCTCTCCACAACCTGTTAATTCCAAAAGTTTATTGATTAGTTCAAAATGATGATTTATTCACATTATTAGGCATATTTCTTTAATTAACTAAAGAATAGCGCACAGTCCCAAACTCGTTAAACGAAAAATCCTTTCTTTTGAAATTGGTACCTAACCCTCATTTAACATCATATTCATTTTTCTTCTTTTTATTTTATTTTATTATTTATAATGTAAATTTTATATTTTGAATATAGTTCTTAAATTAATTAATTATTAAATTACACGTTTGCAAAAAAATCGTACTGGATTTGATGATTCTGATCAGTTATATTCTTATGGTAGTTGAATTCCTTTCATAATGCCGACGCTGTTTTGAGGCCTACTTTTTTGCAATTAATAATAGATTTCTGCAACAATTTTTAACATAACCCCAATGCATTGTATACCGTTCGAAAGGTGATCGTATGTAGATGTTTTTCCTGAATAGTGCACGGTTTTTTCATATAAAAAGTTTTTGGAAAAAATTAGAAACTTGCAATTTCTTATGTTTGGGCCACAAAGTAAAATACTTATTATTATTATTTTGGAACACAAATTAGCTTATTTAAAAGGAAATTTAACCTTCTTTCTAATGAGCTTATTAAAATAGCTGTAGCTTTAATAGTTTGAGAAATATAGACAAAGATTTGCTAAAAAGTAGTAACACCTTGAAAAAACATAAAATTAAAAATATCTATAAAACGGAGCCGAATCGAGCCATAGTTTATATGGAATTTTTTGTTGCAAATGATGCCCAGAATCGCCTCCCGAAGTTACCGTAGTCTTATGCTGAACATAATAATTCATTTCTGTTCCTGACAAGCCTCTTTCCTGGATGAAACCGCTGTCCAGTAGTTCCCTATTCTGAAAATGAAGTAATGAAAAGAATGTATTTGCAGTTTTTTTTTTTTTTTTTTTTGTCTGGAGAGGCTTAATACCAAAGAATAAAATACCAAAAATTAGGTATCCTGAAGATCGGTTTGTACCATTAATATTTCCCAAACATGTTGAAAGTTAGGTGCACGCAGGGCTCGAAACTTTGGATCTCCCATTTTCCAAAGTCTATGCTCACAACCACTGTACCTAATCACTCCCCACAATAGATTATAACGCTAGTAAAACAAAAAACTTAATAATTAAAATAGAAAAATTGGATAGTTTCATATTTATTTCTTCTGTAAATTAAAGATAGACAACAAAGATTAGCCAGTACATATTATATCCTAAAATAGGTGAGAAAATTTATGTCACTTGAGAAAGTGTCCATGAAGGTGTTGCGTACGGACATACCACTACCTTGTATTTGGTGTGTAAGTTAGATAAGGTCCTTCTCAAACATAATCGCAGTGCATGTTTAGACCAGCGTAAAGTACATGAGCTCAACTCCTTACAACCATTGTAATATGTGCATAGACTAGATACCCATGTACAGCTGGACCACAAACCTACCATCACGTATACAATACTACCAACTTACATCTAGTATTTTTCCCTTTTTTTTTTCCTTTCTTAACTTATTCTTCACTTTTGGTAGCCCTGACCAAATTACACGCTGTTTTGCATCTTTATTTTTACACTTCACTTAATTTTAATTCTTAAGTTCCACTTCATTGGTGCTTACAATTTACTAACACATCTCATCTTTTTTTCATCTGTCGTATATTTTTCGAGCTTAACATGTACTCAGTACAAGGGCTACTGTATAACTCAGCCACAATTATTTTGCCCTTAAAATATGAAAATGGTGCTTGTTACTTTACTTTGAAACTAACAGCAGATTTGTTTTAATGCTGTGGATATTTAGACATGAAAAAGTAAATATTTTAGGTTGTTCATTCATTCATCTTCAGATGAATTCATTTTACCATTAATTAGTTATAATACAAACTTAAATTTGTTACGCCATAACTCCATAAGTAAAGTAATGCCTGGCTTTATGTTCATGTGCCAAATTAAGTGTCGTGAACGGAAGCGACTAGCTTATCTATATACAAAAAACTATAGTTTACGACAGAGTAAATTATAGGGCATGTATGAACGAAATTTCCGGTTATTTTACTGCTTTGAGTTTTAGCGGCCGCAATTTCAGAGCTGGTTAAGACCCATAAAAATTGTCAACTCTCAATATCTTCTCAATTTACGGATCTCTACACAAGAGAACTATAGCTTATATCTGAGTAAAGTATAGTGTATAAGAGAACAAAATTTCATACTAATATGTGGTTTACACACGCAGATATAGGGGGCGCAATTTCAATTGGAGTTATTACTCAATAAAATTTCAAATATCAATAAAATCTCAATTTATAGATCTGTACTCTATAATACTGTAGCTTATGAGTAACGTATAAGTAGAGGGAAAATGGCGGTTCTGGCGCACCTAAATTGTGCCAGATCCAAACACTTCCAAATCTGACCGGGTAATCATCGAGTTCAACGAAGCTGTAAGCCATACCCATCAGCCCTTTTCTACCCCCACCTATCATCGAATTTGACGAGGCTGAAATCCGCACCATCACAAAAAAAAGAGGAATCGTTTTAAAAGATCTAAAGATTTAAATCGGTATAGATATACTCAGATCTCAGAACTGTTAAATAATAATTTTGTTCAGAATAATGTTTGAAATAAATAGGTTTATGACAGAGAAGTTTAAAATAAAAAACAGACTAAAGGGTTTTTTTAAGCGTATGCTTATTTTTTTCGGAAAATCAGTTTAAAAAAGCACTCACACAAAACAAATAGGGTGAAGGGACCGGTAATTTAGAGCTTAAGAAAAAATTCTAGTTTCGTTTAGAATATCTTCCGTTATTTTGGCTCCAGGTGTTGGTTGGTACAGTTGTGCCGCTCCATTAGATTGTATTATGTATTATTAATATTTAAATAGTAGTAAATTCGATTTTTATGTCAACCAAAAATTATTACTTTTTTTTTAAAGTATTTCGGTGATTGACATACCGAATTTTCGGTGGTACCAGTGTTTGACATGGGGTGGGACCAGTGATTGACAACAAGTATATTCCTGAAACGACCTAAAAAATTCAAAATACCTAAATCACTGTACCACTTAGATTTTTAACAAAAAATCATTCTTATTCATAATTAATAACAATCGGTTTTTAAATTGCCATACCTAAATAATGTAATATTTTTCAACATTACTCTTTTTCATGCAGTTATTGACGATCAACCCTTATACAACTATCCTACCGGAGAGTTTTAATTTCGTTCAAACCTTCTAGGGCATCTGCGTCATTCAATTATCGAGAAACTTCATTATACAAAACGTTCAAACTAGTATTGGTTACTTTGGCTCAAGAAACAGTTCGCTTATCCTTCTTGCAATGATAGGATGACGGTTCCGGAATGCGTTCTACCAAGATTTACCTAGTAGGTTATTATTGAAAGGGTTCGGTATATCTAGTTTTTTAATAAGTTGCCACACACTCATCAATAGATGGCTTTTAGTGATGGGAAACCCAGCTAAAAAAAATCCTCTTCCGCAGAGGAGAGTACTGTACATGCCTCCATTCGTCTGCTGACTGTAGATTTACCTTTCATTGTACAGTAGGGTAACTGGCGCGACTGGGTGTTTTTTAGCAGCTTTACTAATTGATGTTCCTTGACCTACAACTACCTCCCGCAGTTAACAACACATTATTGGCTTGAAATTTTGTTCATTTATATACTACACTATACTGAGTTATAAGTTATATGCTGTAGTTTTCTTGAGTACAGATCCATTAGTTGAGAAGATATTGAGAGTTGAAATTTTTTTGGGTCATGGTTTTGCTGTGAAATGGGGCCCTTATAACTCCCACAGTAAACAACAGATTATTCGTATGAAATTTTGTGCTCTTACACACTCTGTTTTACTGAGTAGTATGCTATAGTTTTCTTGAGTACAGATCCATTAGTTGAGAAGATATTGAGAGTTGAAATTTTTTTGGGTCATGGTTTTGCTGTGAAATGGGGCCCTTATAACTCCCACAGTAAACAACAGATTATTCGTATGAAATTTTGTGCTCTTACACACTCTGTTTTACTGAGTAGTATGCTATAGTTTTCTTGAGTACAGATCCATTAGTTGAGAAGATATTGAGAGTTGAATTTTTTTTGGGTCATGGTTTTGCTGTGAAATGGGGCCCTTATAACTCCCACAGTAAACAACAGATTATTCGTATGAAATTTTGTGCTCTTACACACTCTGTTTTACTGAGTAGTATGCTATAGTTTTCTTGAGTACAGATCCATTAGTTGAGAAGATATTGAGAGTTGAAATTTTTTTGGGTCATGGTTTTGCTGTGAAATGGTGCCCTTATAACTCCCACAGTAAACAACAGATTATTCGTATGAAATTTTGTGCTCTTACACACTCTGTTTTACTGAGTAGTATGCTATAGTTTTCTTGAGTACAGATCCATTAGTTGAGAAGATATTGAGAGTTTGACACCTTTACTCTAAACCAACAATACATCCTAGCTTTGCGGGTCTAGCCAATAACCGCTCGGCTACACTGCCACTTAGATCATAGTTTGTGTTACTTCACATGGAGTATCAAATTTAAAAAATAATAAGTATGAACTACTTTCACTTACTGCAATAACCAAAGTTTAGATAATACAATTTATTCAGAAGACTTCAAAGTTTCAAAACTTATTAAGCTCTTAATCTATTATACAGTTTGTAAAAGCGTACATTATAATGAAGAGGCTCTAGAGAGAAGTCCATCCACACAACTCGCCCTTCTACTCCTCAAGAACTTTCAATATCCCCAGAAAATGAATTCAATTAAAAGTTATAGACCTCGTCATCCTCTGGTGACTTGTTGGTCGGTAAATAATTACAGAGATAAAGCTTGTCAGGAACGTGCATACGTGGTGTGGCTATTAATTAACAAGACTATTGCTGTAAAACATTTTATTTTAAATTTATACATATTTAGTTATTATCACCTTTAATATACACCTTTCCCCTATCCCTACAACGCTCCATGCTAATTTACCATTGTTCGAAACAGTGCTGGAAGTCTTTTTCTGTGAGCTCCTGCATGAAGCGTGCCGCTTTTTCTTTCACAGCTTCAATGGGCTGAAATCTTGTTCCTTTTAATGCAGATTTGACTTTAGGGAACAGATAAAAGTCACATGGAGCCAGGTCAGGCATAAAACTGAGATGTTGTACTTGGTTAGAAACGTCTTGACAGATAATGCAGTGTGAGCCGGCGCGTTGTCTTGATGGAGAACCCCGTGACTTGTTCTTCCACAAATCGGGTCGTTTTTTTCCTTACACTTTCACGGAGTTGAGCAAGCATCTCAAGGTAGTAATGTTGATTAATTATAATCGATATTTTCATCCGTTTTGGACGTGGAAACGCTTGGAAAACTTCTCGGCCATCTTGGAAACGCTTGAACCACTCAAAAACTTGCGCACGTGATTAACATTTATCACCATGAACTTCTTTTAATAAAAGATAAGTTTCAGTAGCGGTTTTATCAAGTTTTGATGTGAAATGTCACGACAATTCGTTGCTCTACTACATGTGTAGTATCATGTTTTCGGCAAAACGAAACTAACACCTCTTTCACAAAACGACGGCTCCGGTCAGACAGATTTCTCTACAAACACGTGAGACGCTGCAATCGAAAGAGAAGGCTTTACGCTGCATAGCTGTTCCGGTCGTTAGGATTTGGCGCATGCATAGTTTTTTACTGTAGCAGCATCAGTTTCGTTATTTAATAAAATAATCTAAAATTGTTTTAAAAAAAATAATAAATTAAATTTTCATACTCTTTAACAAGGGACATCAAATTTTTTTTTCAAGTGATGGTTTAAGTTTCGTAAATTTTGGACAGATCGTAATATTTCAAAACTACGCTTAAAAAAAAAGTAAAAATGATTCAAAATTAATAAAACTTGAATAAAGTAATAATTTAATTGTAGCATAAAATATGATTTTTAAGTCGTAACAAAAAAAAAAAAATTAAAAGAAATAAAGCCACCGGAAACTATAGCAACATAAAACTGTAACACAGAAAAATAAATTTTAATGAAACGAGTTGTAGATTGTTATGTGTGAGCTTCATAAAGAAAAGTGATATACCTTCAGTTGTAAAACACACACACATTCAGGAGTTACCTTGCTATAACAACATACACAAAAACAAAATGAAGTTTAGGTATAAAAAAGACAAAAAAAAAGTTTTGGTATATTAAGAAAGACGTGGCTAAAGGAATTATATGACACAAAAGGTACATTTAAAATCAAATCGTCGTGGGTCTCCTGGTTGCGTGGAGTGTCTATATAGTTGATGTAGTGACTGTATGATACTATCTTACTAGTGAGGTTTGTATGTTCGTATGTTAGTGAAGCTCCTTCTTTGCTTGGCCAGCTATATACTTGCTTGCTGCTTGCTTCAAAAGCAACCCATCTTCACCACTTCTTCCATCTTCAAGAGTTCGTTTTTTAACTACCCTCCTCCCAACATCCACTCCCTGCACGTTACACCAACTTCCCCCCAAACGTCCTCTCCAGGGTATTATTTATGGCTCTGCGCTATTGTTTATTTGTACTTGTGTGCATGGTATGTATATTTATATATATATATATATATATACTTGGTCACGTGACTGGTCGCATCCTCTCCCTTTATCAGTCCTTATCTCTCTGTCTCTCTCTCCTGCACTTCTGTTCTACGGCCTCATTTTATTTTAACACAATTTTATGAATAAGAATTTCTTTCTCTAATTTATATCCGCGATTAAAGCTTAAATATATTGTTACACTTTATCATGATTTTGAAAATTTATTTCTTTAAAAAGAAAAATGAAAACCAAAGAAAATATCTGACTGAGAACTCTCCTATAATTTTTTTTTTTTACTCGAGGATTTTTATTTTTGAAGAAAATCGTGGAAATCTAGAAGAAAACTTTAAGCAGAGAATTTTGGTAACTCTTATAAGAAACCATGAGTTCTCCTAAAATCGCACTTTAAAGCTAAACCTAACCCCTTCTTACGAGGGTCGTTTGAAAAGTCCGTGCAAAAATAAAAACTACTTAATTTTTTGGGGTAAACCTTTTTTATTTTTCAACATAGTCTCCTTTTAGGCTTATACACTTCGTCCAACGCTGCTCTAGTTTGTTGATCCCTTCCGAATAATAGGATTTGTCCAAGTTTGAAAAATAGCCATTCGTTTCTGCAATCACCTCCTCGTTTGAATAAAATCTTTTTCCCGCCAGCCATTTCTTCATATTGGGGAACAAATAGTAGTCCGAGGGAGCCAAGTCTGGAGAATAGGGGGGATGTGAAACGAGTTGGAACCCTATTTCCATTAATTTTGCGACCACAACTGCTGAGGTGTGAGCTGGTGCGTTGTCGTGATGGAAAAGGACTTTTTTGTGGGCCAATCGTGGGCGTTTTTCTTGCAGCTCGGTTTTCAAACGGTCCAATAACGATGAATAATATGCACCTGTAATAGTTTTACCCTTTTCCAGATAGTCGATGAGGATTATTCCTTGCGAATCCCAAAAGACAGTCGCCATAATCTTTCCGGCCGAAGGAACGGTCTTCGCCTTTTTTGGCGCAGATTTCCCCTTGGTAACCCATTGTTTAGATTGTTCTTTGGTCTCAGGAGTGTAGTGATGTATCCATGTTTCATCCACAGTGACGAAACGACTCTTAAAGTCCTGTGGATTCTTCTGTAACAGCTGCAAACCGTCCTTGCAACACTTCACACGATTTCGTTTTTGGTCAAGCGTGAGCAATCGCGGCACCCATCTTGCGGATAGCTTTGTCATGTCCAAATGTTGATGCAAAATATTATGTACCCGTTCATTCGAGATGCCCACAGCACTAGCAATCTCACGCACCTTCACTCTTCTGTCATCCATCACCATATCATGGATTTTATCAATGATTTCTGGAGTAGTAACCTCAACAGGGCGTCCAGAACGTTCAGCGTCACTTGTGCCCATATGGCCACTCCGAAAATTTTGAAACCACTTATAAACTGTTCTAATCGAAGGTGCAGAGTCACCATAATGTTTATCAAGCTTCTCTTTAGTCTCCTCAGGCGTTTTGCCTTTCATAAAGTAGTGTTTAATCAACACACGAAATTCTTTTTCGTCCATTTTTTGAAAATCACTCGACTTCCTTGATTCAAACGAATGCCAAACACAAAGAAATAGACCGATCTGGCTGAAACTTGGTGTGTGTTCTTCCAAGAGATGCTACTAACTAAACATAACCTCGATACGCGCCAGTAGTGCTATCTCTCTGATTTTGCACGGACTTTTCAAACGACCCTCGTACCTCCAAAAAAAATATCTAAAATCGATTTGAGGGGATATCATTTACAAAGAGCTAAATTTTTCCAAAGATTGTACCAAATTTTATAGAAATTAGTTTTTAGTAAATCTCAAAAAAAAAGTAAAAAATAAAAACAAACATTATTTTTTAAAAAAATCACGCTAATTTCCAGGCATTAGCCACTTCAACGGATTTTGGACTCGTATAACCGTTCCCAAATATCGAGATTAGTAGGGCGTTTGGTCTAGAAAGTCTATGGACTTTAATTCAAATCCAGGCATACTTCCCTTAGATTGTCTCTACCTATATGAGTCTCTACGGATCATTTTAGAGAACTGCAACGAGAGAAAACGCTTCAATGGCCGGCATTGAACTAAGATATCTTTGGGCGCCAATAAATTGAGGTTTAACTCACCTTTATTGCAAAAATAATTAAATAAAATTAAAACCATTCGTAAATCTAAACCACATTTTCTTAAATATCCTAGGATTACTGGTATTGAATATACTTTAGATCAGTGATGGCGAACCTATGACCCGCAGGTCAGACACTGAGCCGAGCAAGCTTTTTCACTGATCCACAGTTGCTAGGCAACCATTTGTTTGTTTACGCGGGTTGATTTAGATTTTCTAATTGTGTGCGATAATTTATATTCTATCTGTATTTTTTTTCAATCACGCATTGACACAAAAGCAATTTAAATGCTATCTCTAACCTTTAGTTTGATCATTACTGTTCTAAATCGCAAATGACGGCAAATGCTTTTTCTAGTATTTGAAATAAAACAAAAGTGTTTACAAAATATCAAATAAAATTTATAATTTTACTCATATTTTGATTGTTAAAAACATCGACAACCCAAAGCAAATAACCCATATTTAGATTTTTCTTCAGATAAAACACAATTTTGTAAGGATTTCTTCAGTTATGTTTGTAAAAAAGAGACTTCCATAGCACTTGTTTCGGTCCCGTTTTACCCGTTAAGCCAACTGAATTTTAAAGATGTTTAGTTTTGAAAATATTCAGTTTAAAATTTTTAAACTTAACTCTAGTGCAAATGGGCATTAGTGACCCAAGAGCTAGTACTAAAAAAAAAAATGAACAAAATTTGACCCACGTCTCAAAAAGATTCGCCATCCCTGCTTTAGAGCATTCTGACTTGATGTATAATAAACCACATAATCAAAACCCAATCAAGAAGGCCATAGTAATAGGCCGCCATTGCAGTCACCTGACTACAAGCACAACAGCTATAACCTTCTTCCATACAACTTATTTATCGTATCAGAACCCAATGGTTTTATCAATATAAAGGTACATATCCGTTTCGAAGCGTTTGGTAATTAGATAAAAACCCCTTATTTTAAGGCCAACATCCCAGAAATGAGAACCCTAATAATAGAGAGAAAAGGCCAACAAGTAACTAGTAAAAAATATGCAGTAAAACTTCCCATTTACTCCAGTTGATTGTTGATGACGTAAAATACTGTTAAAAGTGCTCGATGTATATGTTTTGTAAATATATAGGAGAGTTTATATACATATAGGGTGATCACCCCCTACTAACTTGGGCTTCATCAATTCTGAGTCTTGAAATAAGAAATAATTTCCTCTTGAAATGGGGACTGGAATGGTTACATTGCGATTGACAGTTGCAGAAGTGGTAACTTGTTAAAAGAAGAGTTCAAAGATTTAAAATGTTAACTTAATCTTTGTATTAAAAAGATGAAAAGTAATTGAAAACAAACTCTTTGATCTCTTATAACCATTTAAAAGGTAAATAAAAAAAAATTAACTGGCTTAATAATTTCAGAACCGAACAAGCAGCACTTTGAAACTGAGGTGCCTTCTTCGCTATTCGTCAATTAATAATTAATGTTACTCTCTTTTACTCCCTTGGAGAGTGTTATTGTAGCAAAAACTTACAGAAACTTACACAGATTATTTACACTAGGCCAAGTACAATATTTCAATGGAGGTAAAAATGAAAACAAAGAAGGGTGAAGTACGTAGGATCTGTTGGTAACTAAATCAATTTTTGAATAGGTTATATTCAATAAAATAGGCAGCCCTTGTCCATTGAAATTGGACTGTTTCAATACTATAGAACTAAAGTTAAACGCAGATAACTTGCATTGAAAGGGACAGAGTGTGGATAGGCAAGAAACATTCCCTTTCTGAAAGTGTAGTTTAATTGAAGCAGTTCTTCTGGGCTTCCAGTCAAAAGATCTTCGATGGAGGGAGAAATCCAGAATTGTCCTATTGGGATGGATTGGATAAACGAGTTAAGAAGAAGAGGGTCCACTGTCCTAGCGAACAGTTCACTCCTACCTAAGGCTACAATTGGCAGGCTTAATCAAGCAGCTAGGACTTCAGTAGTCTTGGTGAAATGTCCTGTTTTTGTGTAAGGCGAAATCAATCACGGAGCAGTCAATGATTGTCGGTAGCAAGGTTCCTGAGTGGAGGGGGTAGAAGCCGGAAGTTCTAAGGTTTTTGGCGCCTGGAAATTTCTCTGATAACCTTCTCATAGGGTTTTCAAAGCTACATGCACTCTTCATTTCTGTATTGGTCCCCAGAAAGAGAAAAATCTGAGGTTACTGCGCCTGGATTTGAACCCGTGACCTTCGATTTACTAATTCACCGCGCTATCATCTGTACTAATGCCTTCCAAGTTTTATTAGCCTGCTGCTAAAGAATAAAAGAATAGACAATATTAAACACAAAGCTAAATAGATAAACAAAATAATCCAGATCTAGGTAAATAAATTTACTACTGAAGTAAATAATCTGTTGATGACAGGATATACTGATCAGCGTAAGATATTATGTTGGTATGATTGTTAAATGTAAAGAAGTAACATATAAAGTACTTTTGAAGCGAATATAGTTTGTGTAAAAGTGTATTTATGTGTGTTTGTGTAAAATAAAAAGAGTATTCTACCAGAGATACCAACTTTGGAACTGTAAAACAACAAAGAAATCAAAGCAGCATATATCTATACATATATATCCATATATCAAGTATATATATATTTTTTTGTTTGTATGTGTGTAGTGAGTTGTGACCTCTAGGCCGACCTTTCTCAAGAACACCTATATACCTTCTGGGATGCCATGGGAAAAATTCTTACTAATAACCGTAAAGGTAATATTGTCAACATTGGTGCATATCTCAAAAAGTTTTATAGTCCCTTAATTGTGTACGTATATACCGAAAAAAATAAAAATGATAATAAATAAAAAAGAAAAAAATAACCTCGAAAAATTATCTCTACCTAAAATTACAATAATACATCATTTTAATGACTTAAATGTGAAAATATAATAATTTTAGCCGAACATTATGATAAAAAAGGGATATAATAATTCATAAATTAAAACTGATAAATAAAAACTGTATTTCTTACAAATGTGATGAAATATATAAATATAACATTATATTTTTGGATTTCTGCGTTCTTTTGGAACTTAATTCTACGTAGCACTTGGATGCTTCGGGCTGATGGTTTTGAAACTGTTGAACTCTTCTTTAACAACACTTTAAGTTTACAAAAGAGTACAAACCAATAGTTATCTTGAGATGAGGTAGATATAAAATTGGGTTGCTAGGCAAGCGAACAGTGACGCTGAAAGTCTTGACGAAGATTGATGTAAAATCTACTTAAGACTTACTTTAAGTTTGTGGGCTAGCCGTAGATTTAGAGTAGCAAAACCGGATATTTCCTTTCTAGAATGTAAATCTATTTTCATATATTAGATCTGGGTTGTTGAAAAAAAATTACAGTTATAAAGGAGGATTTTCCCTATATTATAAAGAAAATTTGAGAATTTTATCTTTTATAGAATAAGAGAAAAAAATTGTCAAAGTTGGGTGTTTTTCAACGTTACGCTTTTTCGTGCAGCTTTTGACGATCAACGTTTATACAACTGTCTTACCAGACAGTTTTAATATATGTATGTATTGTGGAATTGTCTTCTTCAGGTTATAAAGGTGCATATTAAACCTTCTCTGTCGTAACTGCTATTTACCGTTTTTATAGTGTTTTCGGCATTTATCATTGGAATCTAGAACTCAGCGGGTCATTCACCCATCACCTACGAGTCCCTACTAACAATACTGCGGTTTTTTGACAGGAATATTTGATGCCACAGATCATTCTGTCAGACTGCCCTTATAGAGGCTCAGACTCCAACTTCTTGGCTATATTGTTGGCCTGAGTGGACCACGGGAAAGGCTGTCCGGATTGTAGCCACAGAGGCTGCTACAATGGATCAACTAGACCTTCCCCTCTAGGAGGAAATGAGAAAAAAACGTAATGAAGACAGCAGGAACAAAATGGATAAAGGTCAAAAACCTAACGATAAAGTTGGGCAAAATTCTGCGCGGATTAAGGCGGACGCGATTCGGTAGCACATTCTATTTATATATTGCTTTCATTAATAACTGAATGTTGCTTTGATTGAAAAAATCTAAAATAATTACTTGATTTACAAATAAACGAAGCTGAATCTACCCAAGAAAAATACCCAAGGCATTTCACAGCCTCCTGCACTTGCGGAGTTCTCCACACAAGTTGTGGTCACCACTTAATTGCCTTGAAGATTCGAAATGTGTACGATTACCTTCGGGAGTTGTCAGATGGATACGGCGAGCTTTTAACAGGACTGTTGCTTCGAACTGTGTTTTGTTCTCCATATTCCAAAAATGGACAAACCAATCTTCCAATTCATCCGTTCATCTTTACTCACAAATAGTAAATAATGCTTGTTTAAATTTAAAAGTTACTTCCAAAAACAGTTTCGTACGTATTTCTGTCAGTAAATTTAAAAAGTATTATTTAGAAGTCTGTGTTAAATTTAAATTTTACTGAGAGTTCCCTCCCACATTGAGGGCATCTCCCAACTTGTTTTTCATGACATTTTTTTTGTATTTTATTAACATTGATAGAGGTACGTTAATATTAGGGGAAATCTGACATCAGCTACAGTCTATCCAGATAAAATAACTACGCTCCTACATAAGATTGGTTCTGTTCTGAAACTGTATTTTAAAAAAAATGGGATCTTTTCTAAGAAATCATAACAATGAACGTATAATAAATTTTATAGTTATGAGAAAATCGAAGGCATGGAATACAATGCAACATCCAAAAAAATTAAAAAAAAAGGAGATTAAGTAGCTAATCTCCATGGGATGCTGTAGTTGAGATATCCCCGATAGCGATGGAACAGGTAGCGACAGGTGTAACAACTTGTTTTCCAATCCATGTTATCATCAAACATTGGAAAAACTGTTGTCGCCATGAGATGATGGGACATTAATCACATGTACTACCGTTTATTTATCTTCTTATCTCTTTTGTTGTTTTTATTAAATT
Source organism: Rhodnius prolixus (assembly GCF_049639745.1). Lineage (NCBI taxonomy): Eukaryota > Metazoa > Arthropoda > Insecta > Hemiptera > Reduviidae > Rhodnius > Rhodnius prolixus. The sequence goes on along the minus strand of NW_027411583.1, from coordinate 531,484 downwards.
CAACGCGCAAATAGTTTAATCATACATTTAATATAGTCAAAACAAATATTGCTTCAATTGTTTTTTGTACTCCACATTATCAGTGTATTTATTTTTTTTCACTGAGCTTAAATATTTATCTAATTGCATTAAAATATTATTTTTCTTAAATAAAAGAAAGATAAATTTATGTATTTTCCTCCTTCACGTCTCAGCAAGTGTATAATTTATGCATTAATTTGGTTCATAAATAATACATGGACTTTGAGAAGGTCGTGGACCTGCAACCTATAGTTCTAAGATATGACTGGTAATGGATTCCAGTTGTTTTTATCGGCGAGTTTAATCGCTTGTTTAGGATTCTAGTTTTTTATATTTTTAATTTCAATTTAGAACTTTTATAGTTTATTTGGCAGTTGAACTTTTATGATGGATTGATTCTGTATTGAGAAATCCTGACAAAATTCTTACTGAAGGGTTCTGAAGTCTTGTAATAAAGCCTTTGCCGTTCATCCGATCATCTGCTTTGAGAACTCTTTATCTTCTTTCACCATCTTTTCAGAACATTCCCGAGATTATCTAGTTCAATTCAATTTAGATCCCTCCTTTTGGAATCTGCGGCCTTCAAGGGATTGATCTGTATAATTTTTTTTTGTTTTTAAGACCTCTTTTTATGGCCTGGCACAGTCGTAATCTTTATAAACCACGGGCTTTCCATTCTTTGTCCTGGTTAATCGGGTCTTGGTATCTTTTTCTTGGGGAGTTTGTCAAATCCCAAATTATTGAGGTAATGCGAAGTTTTTATTGGTAATATTCTTGTATTCTGCCCTGGCTGTTCAGAGAATATTGAGTTGTGATTCGAAATTTATTGATCGATATGATCTACTGAAAGATTTGTAGTGTTTCAGCTTAGATATTCGTTGAATAAAAAAATGATACTCAATATTACAGTATTTCCTGTAAGAACGATTACGATGTATTGTGCATTTCTGCTGCTATTGATGCCCGATAGCGAACTCTTGCAATGTCTCCTCTACGTCACTGCTTTCATCACCATATTCTAGCACAACACACACACACACACAAAAAAGAAAAGGGAATAAAATTGGAGGGGGATGAAGTTGAAGGGAGAGGTAGTTTTTAGGGGAGGACCAAGGTTAAAAGCTGTGTTCAAATTCTCCCGGATATACACATTGGACGGAAGGAGTCATATGCTTTGAGCTGACGTCAACCCTCAGGAACCTCGACTCCCCTCTATATTTTTCTTTTATAAAGATAGCAATCACTTAGTAGATATGTTTCTGACAAGATGATCATCCACTTCAAGAACATCTGACGTTCAATATCCTCTCCGCCTCTCGCTGCATCTTTAGTTTCTACGTCATTAACCTACTAATTGTTGTCATATATTGAATTGTCGTTTACTTTGTTTGTTGCAATAGCGTTTATGCTGCTATTACATACTTAACAACAGTAGAATCAAGTATAAACAACATCGTTTAATCGTAAACAATTTGGCATTGAACTCGTCACTTTCAAACTATAATTATGGAGCTTTTTTCCTTCATCCCCTCCACAAAATAATCAGATAAATCCCAATTATAATGAAATGGTACTTTGTTTTCTGTTTTTTTTACTTTCCTATTGCTCCTCAGAATGCCCTAAAACAGGGGTCGGCAACCTATTTCAAGTAGAGAGCCATTTTTCTTTAAATAATTTTAATAAATCTTACCAAGAGCCGCAAGGATGATAGTGTGAACACTGAACAACTCTGTAGATCATTTGTATTTTCACAAATTATGATTTTATGGTATTCAATAACATTTAAATGTTTTATGCATTTATTTTTACATATTACAAAGTAAATAGACAAATAAATAATAACTAAACTTGTGTTTGAATGAAAGTATTATATAATTAAGTACTGTATTTTAATATAATTCTATTCAATTTCAAACCTATCACATTTAAAATTCTTTTTGAAAAAATATATTTACCTACTTTAATAAATGAAATTTTCATCTGTTTCAATAAAATTAAAATATATAATATACACTGATGGACAAAATTAACGCACCACCCTTATTTTTTTTCATTATTTCCAATTTGTGCAAATTTTGGACTTTCAAAATATTGTTGGCTGAAAAAATAAGCCATTTGTAACTACGGCCATCTGAAGAATTTAGGCCTACTCTCACCTCATCTGTAAAGAGAACTCTCTTCCAGTTGTCTTAAGCCCAATTCACATTTTCACGTGCAAACTGAAGCCTGGTCATTTTGTGAACTGAGGTAAGGAGGAGAGGGCCACGAGCAGGATGTCGGGCTCTAAGGTTACTTTCATTAAGTCTTCTTCTAACAGTCCTGCTGGAGATGGAAACATTTCGGACTTGCCTTTTGAGACTTTTTATCTCATTTCCCGTTATACTCCTGTTTCGCAAAGCCAGGTGCCGGATGTACCTATCGTCTCTCTCTCTCTCTGCTGTACATCTCTTCTTGAATGACCTCTTGTCCCCATAAATCGCTTTAGACAAGTGATGTACGTCAAAAACAAAAGCGGAAGATAATTTATTTAATTTTAACTAAACAAAAACTGAGTGGTGCGCTAATTTTGTCCATCAGTATATTTTGGACAGGCTGAAATGCCATACAATTTGGATAAAAGAGCCGCATGCGGCTCGCGAGCCGCGGGTTGCCGACCCCGGCCCTAAAGCGTCTTTTCCAAGACACAAAGTTTTTTTTCTTTTTTCTTATTCGGGCGCATCAACTGCTAAAGTCATTAGCGCCTTTAAAGTTGCTTCGCACATGAAGCTAATGGGTTGCTTTCTTATTTTGGAACTCAGATAAAATGTAAAGTAATGCCTATTTTTTTCAGACGTGCAGCCATCAAATTAGGTGTCGCGGACCCCTATATGATTTTTTTGGTTTAGTTTTCAAATTTTCCTAACCCCCGATGCTGTATTTTAATTTTTGGCGTAGTTACTTGTCAAAAAAACTGATAGAGATTTCATAAGGACCACTGGTTTTTGACAATGATTATGAAAACTACATAAAAAAATGATGTTGACACCGTTTTGATATCCCTAATATTTGTTGAGATATTTTAAGATCAAAGTTACAATTTTATTAAAACTGTTCGGTAGGGCAGTTGTATAAGGGTTGATCGTCAAAAATTTTGACAATTTTTTTCTCTTTTTCTATAAAAGATAAAATTATCAAATTTTCTTTAAAATGTAGGGCAAATCGTTCTGTATAACTGTATTTTTTTTTTGCAACAACCCAGATCTAATAGATTTCGAGAAAAAAGTTGCCGAAATTGGGCCAAAACGATATTTTCAAAAAAAATATTCTTGTACTTGTTCTTCACTTATTCATTATTGGTTTTCAATATTAATTTTCCACCAGAAATACACGTTTTGGGAGATCCTCTGACTGCAAAAATGTTATTTGTGACTTCTAAGAACAAAAATAAAGATAATTGAAGATTTTAAAAAAATGTAGTGCAATGTAATGGTTGTGAGTGAGTCAGGATAAATTTGTTTTATCGTCAAATAAAAGCAACCATCACATCAATTTAATGTAGCCCGTATGCAAGACTTCTTGACCTATGATTAGGGTAAAAATATCTTGCCAGGTTGTTGGTCTAGTGGTCAAGAGCGTGGCTTTGTAAGTGGGAGAACCTCAGTTTGAATCCCGCGTATGCAGTCATTCATAACACTTCTTTTTTTTAAATAAAATTTAGTCATTTTTTAAATGTCTCTAACGTGATTATTTTACGTTAATGTGTGATTGTATGTGATTTGATGAGAAAGAGAGAGTTTATGTAAGAACGGGCGGGGGAGAGAGATGAGAAACATTGAGCGAGAATAAAGTGTCTCGAAATCTGATGCATCAATCATTGATGGTCCTCCACAGAATCCAATCAATAGAAAAATCTCAACGGAAAATCCGTTATTCTTACCGAAATGTCCTCAAAGTGGGCTGGCTGGACCATCAGAGAGCAGAAGTACTTTCATCCTCTGCTATATAAAATCCACCCACCCATACAACATTACTTCTCCAGCGACAGCGAGTATGCGTGCACTAAACATAGACGTGTACAGAGTTGGAACACCTTTTTAAATGATTTATGACGAGTCTCAACTGGACGTAAATTTATGCTTTGGCTATAAGTACCATTGGGTCGCCACTTCTCAGACCTACTGCACTACTAAAAATACAGGACCTCTGGCTATGTTGTCCAGAAATGTGACCCATCGTAATATAAGAAAGAATCCCTTCTATGGAATTGGAGATTCACCCTTCTCGCCCTTCGTACCGATACCATTGTTCTTAAAACTGACCATCATCCACCCATGTCGCCTGTATGTAGTCATAAAAATTTGTGTATAAGTTTCTTTATATATATATTTTTTGTTTTGTTTTCTATACATGAATATGTTTAACCAGAACTATTTAAAAGACCACCTACAGTAATTATTTAGGAATATTCCTTTTTAGAAATAAACTTAACTGGTCTGCTTCTTCGGAAAGTATTAGCGCTAATTATGAATAATTTCGTGTAAATTGCTCACTAAATTGTTTAGGATAATAAGAATTAGTGAGTAAAGTTAGTAATTTTGGTACTGACATTAATACAGATTGTTCAAATTTATTTTTCTCTCTGTTTTCCACATTTTACTTTTTTGGTAATTGAATGCAAATTTTTTCATCAAGATTTCTTAAAAAGTAATTAGGATTTTCTAGTTTTAATATAATATACTTATTCGTCCAAATGTAATTTGCGAGATTAGAAGTCGCAAATTCTATTAAAATATTGTATTTAAAGTTTCTTTGATCTTTGTAAGTGATTATGTATTCACAAAAATGATTCATTAACTCAATTTTAACTTGCAATATAATTTGCAAAAAATGTAGTCTAGTTATACACTTCTTTCTTCATTATGGGATCTTTTGCAGTTTTTCTTTGTTCGAAATAGTTTTTCTATCGGTCCCTTCTGTAGTACTTTCTTATTTCATTTTCGTGCAGCCAGTATCGATCGCTTTAATGCACTCTTGGAAGCTCTGATTGTATGCATTGGTGTCAGATTGCCACGATAGCTGAGCTGACTATAGAAGAGGGGTTGCAAAGCTAAGAAGTGTTGGTAGTACTTAGCAAACTAGGTCAATAACTTATTAATAAACTATTATTTTAAAATTACGTGGCCAATCAAGGAAAAAAAAAATTGTCTTTGAACAATTAAGTATCTTTGCACAAATTAAATTTATCCTGCTACAGAGGAATGAAATAGAGGAAGTGGTATCAGGGAGCTTGCAGGATGCCAAGTCAAAAATGAACGCCATGAACGTTCTACCACGTCTGACATCTTTTCTCGTTCAAAATGACAGTAAGATGAACTCCATGCGTGCCTCCCCTTTTACAGCCAACTCCAGATATTGCCGAAAGTTAGTCTTCATGTTCTCAATGCATTCGTAGCTCACGTATTTAAAATAATTTGTCAAACTAAAGCGGTTTAATTCATACAGGAAATCGAACAAGTTTTTTTCTTTTTTCTGAAAAATATTTCGGATAGACTCAGGTTTGGTGTCAATAATATAAAGCTTCGCATCTGGGTGCAGTTTTTATGAGTTCCATATTTGTCGAAAATTTGAATCTTTAGAACAGGGATGTCAAAGTGGCGGCCCCCGAGGTGATTTTCTTGAGGGCCACATTGTTCTGAAATAAACTTAAACTAGAAATACTTGTTACGAAGAAAATATCGCTTAGGGGACATCAAGGCAATACCGTACACACAATTCCCTCTCTCGTTAACCCTTTAGCTACTGAAGACGAGTATAAACGTGGCCCACCTGAAGATCAGCGGGCGTGTATAAACACGCTGACTCAGTTCCTGGCGACGTTTGGAAGCGATATGTCTGCCACTCTAAGTAGAATTACGGAATTATTCGGTTTAAAAAGACAAAAAGAAGTAGGAATTCCCAAAATATATTCTAACGTTCTCAGTCTTTGAATCCGGATATAGCAAAACTTCTACGAGGATCGCTGCCCAAGTTTCGGCTAAAAAAAGAATAATTTTCGTTTTATAAATACAATTATATAGTGTTTTAATTATTCTATCCATATTCTTGAATCCTCACTTCAGAATATAAATTGAACAAGATTTGTAAATGAGATGTGGCCCGCTTGAATCTTGCCTATAGCACCAATTGGCCAGTGTTTTAATTTAGTTTGACACCCCTACTTTAAAAGTTGGTTGATTCCGTAAAACGAAGTCATTTTGGTGTTTTCAGGTCAATTTTTCCTTTATATTAACACTAAAAATCCATTAAACAGATTATAATAATGTTCTTATTCAGGTGTATATTAAAAACATTTTTTTTTTTAAACAAGGTATTAAAATTAATGAATGGTGGCGTGTGTTATGAACCAGAAGGGAAATTCTAAACAGGCAGGTGTTTGTCTTAAGCGGAACACTCGATATCTCCAGACACTTCAGACTGGCTGAAGTACTTGCAACACAATCAATGCACACAACTATTTTACTCTAAACAACACTAAAAAGCAATTGTTTTGTGAATAATAACAATACTAAAAACAACTGAAGATGGTCGAAATCCTTTCTCCTCACTATTGTCTGTAGGACACAGGTATTATGGTACATTGGAAATAATGTATTCTATCGGGCTAATTGAATTTGTATATACCGCTATCTTTAGTTACGGTTGGTTCACCTGCTTCTTGTTGTATTTCTTTTCTTCTGTAATATTATTAGCGTTCTCTGCTCTCTTAGCCCTCTCAAAGGTGTTAGTTTTGGCGAGACGTTTTTTAGGTGACAGACTCATCAATCAAGAACAGTCAATGCACTCATTTGTGTGATTCCCAATGAAGATTTGAAGATGATTTCAAGATAGTAGCCGGGTGCAAATTTTTGGGAACTTTAACTTCAAATCTGGCATGAACAGTCACACTTCCGTTTATCTCACTTCCGTTTTCCAAATTCTGTCTAACCAATTTTCCTTCAAACTCCGAACGGTTTGTCTTATTAAATTCTTAACGCTTTAAAAGAAATCTGTCCCTTTAGTTTATTAAATTTTTCCAATACAAGTTGTAGATTTATGTATTTGCAATCACTATATAAAATTGTAATAGCCGTTTGCGCTGAAAATCTAAAAATAATGAAAAATCTATTCAATTAAGTGTTATTTCCGGTGAGTCGATATTCCTAAACTCAGAAAATGTATTTCCACATTTTATTTTTATTAATGTTATATAGGTGGTAAGTCAGTACAATTAACAGTAATGGCACAATAGAGGTAATTCTAACTCTCCTAAAAGTGCCTTTAAATAGTATTTTTTTGGGAAAATGTTTAAGTTATAGATCTACATTAGGCAAACCAGGTTTAAAGAAAATCGTTTTGGTGCCGTTTGCAAGAAAATCCTAACAATTAGCAAAATTGCTTCATTAAGCCAATTAAGGTGGTGTAACTTTTTTTTGGTTGACCAATTTTGACCAAAACTTGATTGGTTCATCCTCTTTTTCAAAAAGAATTACAATTCTATATTGTCACCTTCAAAATAACTTCCTTCTGAAGCCACACAGCGCTGGAGACGTTTCTTCAAACTCCTCATAGCAGTGCTCGAACTCCGATACTGGAATAGCCTTCAGATGGTCGGTTACAGCCGTTTGATTGTTTTCCGACTATCCCAAAATGAGTTCTCTCGAAGTGATTTTTCAACTTCGGGAAGAGAAAAAAGTCACAAGGACTCAAGTCAGGCGAATAAAGAGGCTGAGGAGCCACAGGAATGTTTTTACTGGCCAAAAACTCTGGTTTATTGAAATTGCTGTGTGACAAGGAGCATTATCGTGATGCAACACCCCACTTGTTCTTGATGTCTGGTCTCACACGAATGACCCTTTTTCAAAGTTTTTCAAGAACCGGTCAATCAACACTTTTACCGTATGTAAGTTTAAAAATTTTATTTAATGAATCGGGATGGATTGTTACGGTTTTCTCACTCTTCAGTGGGAACAATAATTCCAGTAGGCTACTGGATGGGTTGGTCCTTTTTTGCTTCAAACGTAGCGTTTTATTGTATTAACAAACAGTTTTCACGCTAAAATTATGACCAATACAATGAAAAAAATAAATAGAAAGTCCAGGTGAATATATGAATAAGATTTATTTAAATATATGCAAACTTCATAAAGTTGCAGATGGAAACTTTCAGCCAAGATACAAGATTAATGATACACCCAAATGTCAATAAATAAATAACCAACAAAAAGGCGGGGAGAAAAAAAATAGGAGAGGTTATAAAAGAATGATGGGCATTCTCCTGGTGGATGATGTTAACCGTCTTTAGAGGTGTCAAAAAATGCCCGTCCAGTGAACGGAGAGTATCCAAAGAATGTCTTGGTCCCAGGTAGCCTCCAGTTCTAGTATGCGCAAAGCCAATGCCACCCGCTTCTTCCCATCATCCGCTTCTATCATCCTTCTAAAAGACTAAGGCTTCTGATATTTATGAGAGATTCTCCTTTTTTTTACTATATATAGATATATATTCCCTCTCTCTCACTCACTATAAGCAGGCCTCCCCTCCCTCCTCCACAATATTGAGTGTATATTCCTTGCGCCCGTGTGTAGGAGCGTTCGTTGGTTTGACGATGTGTTTTCTCTTGTTCTTTTTGGGCGCCTTCTCACGGATATGTTTTATTGGGACGGTCACCCGTTACATGGTGTTTGTGAGTTTTCCTTTTTTCCTCTCCCCTTTCCCCTATCTTCTCCATATTTACAAATAAACTACGAGACTTGCCAGACGAAACTCATTCCTGGCTCCTCTCCTTTAATTTTTTTAAGATTTATCAAGCTTGTCAAAAGAAAAAAAAAATGAAAAATTTTAAAATAACTAGTGTGAACACTTACTAGACTATATCTTACTAAATATTTCCATGGTTTAGATTAATTTTTCACCCGTAGTTATTTGATTAATTATCTGATTATGTAATAAAAAAAATCCCATCTTAAAAATGGGACAATTAATGCTCTTTTTATTATCATCAACGTAACTGCCACCTTCCGTTAGAAACACGAACTTTGGAATAAATGACCAAGATACAAAACCAATAGCCGTAAGACGAACTCCGGGAGCCATTTTACCACTATCTTTTTGCACAAATAACTGAAAATATTGAATTTATATATTTATCATTTAACTGCTGCATCTAATAACCAGTGCAAAATTTGGTATTTAGTTTGGAAGCCTAGAGCGGATGTTGGTATAGCGTGGATTTGTTTGTTAGAGATCCTCAATTTGAATCTTGCGTTTAGCTACTTTTGATTTGTTAGAAAAAATGTTTTGTAGTCACAAATATGTGCTTCCGCCTCCGTCCAAGACATCTAATTCGATAGTTGCAAATTGGGGATTACTTTACTTTTTTTTAGATTCCACTGCAGTTTACAGGGAGAAAAACATTATGCATTGAAATGCATAGCAATACATTTTGCTGGAAACATACTTAACATATACTCATATACGAGTATAGGGTTACAATTCGTCCCGATTTGGCCGGAACTATCCCGATTTTACACACTTGTCCCAGCAGGTTGTTGAATATGTCCCGGATTTTTAAAGGTTAAAAAAAAAAAAGATTTAGTATTTATTAAAATATGAAGAAACTTGTTCGTTTTCTTGGAAGACTGAGTGGTGACGTGGGTTTGTTATCATAAAAGATCTTCAGTACCAATTGAGCGCTTATTTTCAGCAATGAACAATATATGGCCAACCGAAAGAAATCGTTTGCTTGAGTGTAACGTCGGTGCCTAATTATTTTGGTAAAACTAATATAAATTTGAAATCTAGTGAATTTTATGACCTAATTAGAAATTATGGTTTTGGTTTTTTCGACCGTTGTTGATAGATGATTTTTGGTGAATATCGAGGTGCGGTCTTAAATAAAAACAACTTTTTTGCTGTTGAACTGTTGCTTATGATGATGTACTCATAGCTCTACATTAAACTTCACAAACTTTTTTTTATAATACCCTGAAGAAGGTAGTAAAAATTACCGAAACGTTGGTATAAAGCAAAAAAGTTGTTCTTATTTAAGACCGCACCTTTATATTCACCAAAAATCATCTAATTAGAAATGACTTTCTAAAAAAAAAAGAAAAAAGTACAACGTTACGGATGTACGTTTACTTTTGTGATACTCACTAATACTATTAATTTGTAATAGCAAAATATAATATTTACAAAAAGTATAAGTTAATAAAGTGTTACTGTCCCGGTATGGCGTAAGAAATATATGTTGACCCTGCTCATATATAATTTATCATTTGCAAAAAACATTTTTCTGTGTTCAGAGACCGCAAAACGTTCGTTTCCCGTAAAAATTCAGTTTCAAAAAAATTTGACAATCGCCAGGATTTGGTGAAAATAAAAATGTTGTTTTAAATTAATTTGATTGTTTCATGTATCAGAAAACTGCTCGGAAGTTTGGCCAGGTTACTCCCCAGACTAAGGCTTTTTGCGTTACTTTATCTCATCAAAGAAATTTTTTTTTTTTAGAACGCCCAACAAAGACTAGTACCGCCTCCTTCCCCGTAGGAGTACGACTAGTCTCTGTCGCAGCTCTTTACCTTCTTGAAATCAGGAACAGTCAGTGTGAACCGTGATATCTCTTAGACGACGTGATGTTTACATCTGTCAAAAATAGAGCCGTGACAGTCACGCTTCTTTGTTTGCCGTTATTCTATTATATTGCCTCCATTTTTATTTGTTCCTTTAGGGAAGAAAAAGTCAAACTTTATACCAACTAAGATTAAAGCCGATGAAATAGTTTTCTGAGCGTACCGCTTGTTGGAGAGTTGGATGAAGTGGAATTGCAGCTTAAAGTGAAATTCATTTACAGTTGTAACACTATAGAGTTGTGCTACGTATACGGTACATGATTCAACACTACCTGCGTCTGATCAGCTGTGGAGGATTAAAGTATTAAAATGTAGAATATAGAAAAGTGGTAAAACTCCGGAAGAAGTACCAAGAAATCAAGAGTTTTCCACATTCAGGTCAAGCCTACACCAGAAGTATTTGTGGCCACTGAAAATGAAAAATTTGTCTCAGCGATTGAGAAACTCTTTCCTCAATTTCCCTGGCGTTTAAATATTGGCTCGAAGAAGATGCCTTAAATAGCAATAATTACGAAAGCTGAAATCGTTCATTCTTTTAGAAAAAAAAACACCTTCGGATCCGAAACTGCGGTATCGTTCAAAAGTCGTTAGTCAAAAGGGCGCTTATTGTTTTTTCGCATTTTTTGTTTTTTTTTAAACGTCACCTGCAGTTTAGTACTTGTTCGCTTGTTCAGATATTCATTACCACACTCAATTTTATTTTGTAAATAGGTTTATGGCACAGCTCTGCGGCGACAAACCAAGCCTAAATAATTTCTCCAATTACCGTACAGTTCTACAGTGTTCAGTAGAGCGTGATTTCAGCGTAATGAACACTTTTTAAAATTGAATAATATTATTACGAGAGTAAATGAGTAATAATGTGAGTAAATATATTTCAAAAAAAAATTCAGAGCTTCAAAAAGAACATGAATATTTTGAAATTGAATACAATTTTAGTCAAACTTTATTTGTATAGAAATATAGGGTATATTGTTACAAAGGAGTTCAAGTTTATGTTCACTTTGTAAACTTTGTAAAGTGTAAGATCTTAGTTTTAAACAATTAAAAATTGCGTTCATATTTTTCTCTTCAAAATTATTAAACAATTTACAAAGTTCTTTTTTAGGATTTTTATATTTGTTTTTTATGGAGTGGAATTCTAAAACTTTCATAGACTGGGCAGCTGAAAAACAATTAATGTTACCGGCTCGTTCTTATTACACATTAAACAATGATCTTTGGAGTTTGATTGTATAAATTACATTATTAATTTTAAATTTAATAACATAAGGGCCACCCGAACTTATTTCAGAAACAATTCTTATACCATGAATAGAAATGAATTTATCTAAATATTGTTGACCAACATTTTGTTTTAAATTTTGAGAATTCCAAAATATATTAAAGATAATGTTATTTACTTTATTTAAATCAGTTAAGTGCAAAAAGAATATGTGAATTAGAAGCTTGAAAAGTTAGATGAGTATTTACATCAGGTGGTATCTTTTGCTTCAGGTTTTTGGGGTTTTCAAACTCCTTTTTAATCAGATCTGCTGGGATTTTTCTTCGGCCCGCTGTAAAAAGATTTGTGAGAATAAGATACCAGTTCAATCACAATAAGTTTCCGTAGTTAAATTGACTAAATTCATTAAAAATGAAGAAGCTAGTTTATCTCCCCGCTGTTATCCTCGTTGAACTCTATCCGAGAGCACATTCTTCAAGGATTCCATTAAAGAGCTAGAACTGAATAGTTTGAGACACTGATCGCTGGATTCTCTAAATGAGATTTAGTAAATTTTTAAATAATAATTATTTAAAACAAAGAAGAATTATTAAAATTACTTCCTAAATTTCTTCACAAGTGCTGACTAAATACAAAAGAAGATTCATTAGTCCAGAGTCCTGTAGGCCAGTCATTCTGTATTAATTTCTTTATAATAAATTAGGAGCAGGTAAAATGCAACAAAAAAAATGTATTGACGATCTTCTCCTTAAAATATCTACTAACAATGACTTGGCTGAAATCGTAGTTTCTGTTTAAATCTTCTTCATTATCATTAATCAATCTTATTGCCGACCATTAGTTTTTTTCTTTAAAAGGAGACAAAGGTTTTTTCTGTATGGTAATAATTCAGGATGTTCGTAAAATGTAATTTAATTCTCGTACAGGTCAATTAAATCAATATTCGATTGCTTAATTATTGGTGGGCTTAATAACGTACTCACTCAGCAATTGGCAACACTGAACTCTTTTGAAAATATGTAATTTTTTTTTTATTTATTTTATTTATCCTTTTAATGAAATTTCCACCTGTACCTGCAGGTACAATAAGTAAATGCGATAAGTGTATTAATAAATAACGTGGCAGACGTGAATGACGGTCATCCAGTGATGGCCGCCATTAGTCACCCAGTTGGTCACGGCGCCTCAGCCGTCTTCGAGGATTGGAGGGTAGCTGTAGTTGAAGACAAGTTTGCAGCAAAAAGGGTTGGGATTAAATGAGAGTTTTTGGTGAAAATTTTTATATCGGATTTTGGCAAGTTCGGAGATGAGTGGAATTTGGAGATCTGTATGTATTGTGTGGTTGCTTACATAGAATGGAGCGTCTACTATGCGGCGGAGTACATATTTTGGATTGGAGTGTTTGCAGTCTATTGATGTTGGATTTGTTTTGGCTGTTCCGTAAAGTTCGAGTCCGTAAGTCCATATTGGTGTGAGAAGAGCTGTGTAGAGTCGTTGTTTGTTCTGTAGTGAGAGTTTTGAGCGTTTGTCAAGTAGTCTGGCTAGAAGTTTGTATCGTTTGTTTAGTTCGGTACGTTTAAGTCTAGTATGGGGGTTCCAGGTAAGTCTCTTGTCTAGGTACATTCCAAGGTACCGCACATGGTCGGCTGGTCGGATAGGTGTATTTGTAATTTAAGATTTTTTTTTCAAAATCTGCATTAACTCTTCTGATTTAGTTTAAACTTCTACTTTCTTTTCACGTATGGAAAATCGAGAGTAGATAATTTGTTTAATGATTCTTAAAAAAGAAAAACCAAATCTTGAAAATAGTTCCAATTTGATTGATGTCGAGGAGACTACGTTGTAAGCTTTCAAAACCTCAAGCACTTTCGGTAAGAATTTTTAAACAAAATTTTCAGAAAACCTTTAAAAATGACATGCTGCCATTATTTTACTAAGCTTAGAAAAATTTGTTGCATTCATGATTGAAATTTAAGCAATTATCGAAGACCAGAAGTGCATCTTCGGTGCTGCATCTTCAGTTAATATATGGATATGTGCATCGGCCCTTAGTATCAAAACGTTGATTTTAATATTAAGTTTGAGCTTTCTGTCTACTTTAAGTTTTACTTTCGTACACCAATACTTAGACATTCACAAATAAGACCAATTGTAAAAACTCAATTTTAAAAAAATCTAAAGTAAAATCAAAATGGCCACCATTTTAGATTATTTAAATATTTGTATAACAAAATGTGTGACAAATAATGCCATCTTTATGTTGGTAATAATGCGCATAGTTTGACATGTTTCCCCTCTTGATTTAACGCTTCATTAGCACAAACCAGAATATGAAGCCTTCAAGGGGGACGATACTGCCCTCTTAGCCGTTCTCTTGTTACATCCCCACCAATTTCATCCATGATGGGTGAAATGGGTTTTGATGAAAATGCTATATAGTTTGGTGAAATCTGGTGAATAGGTAATGCTTTAAAATAATTTGATAATCTGGTGTGAAGAAAAATCGATGTGTCCATCGATAGATGGATTTGACAATACAAAAATGGTTAGTAATTTTACTGTACACCAAACACTCTTCAAAACATAGGCCATATTTCTTATTTCCTCTTACTGGGTAAGGAAAGTATTGCAATCGTGATCAATTTCCGGTTTCGATTTTACACCGGATATTCCGAAATATCTCAAAAACTAAACTTCGCGGGGCGCTGAAACTTAACATATAGGTTGGGGCCTACCAGTGGTTCCGACTGCAATCTGGTGGATCCCAAATCCTTTACAGCAAGTTCTCTCTTTTTGGGTTCCCCACAAAAAATGATTACAACGACTTTCTTCAAGTAATGCGCCAAAAATGGTTCTCAAGTTCACCTACAGCTATTATTTGAAAGATTTTTCCTAAAGAAATTGAATTTAGGACATTTATCCTTGGTTTTCTTTTAAAGGTCCCTCTTAATTTCATTTGCAAGAACTGTATCACTTTTTCCTTAATAAGTTTCTTATTGCAGAAGGATACAAGCTGGTCTAACTTAATTCATGTTTTTTTCTTTGTTCGGATTGTTGGGATAATTTCATTTATCATCTCAAGAAGTGAACCAGATTAGTGTTCGATGTTCAGTTATTTGTCCTAATGAGCCTTCTCAATCAATCTATTCCACTCACCTCGCAATACGGCAACCATCTTCTTATTTCGAAACTTCTCAAATCCAAAATTCCACCTCATCCTGCCATTTGAGTTTCAGTCTTACTCTGCTTCTGGACCATCCATGGCAGCCATTCAACATTCTCTGGGAGTAATTCTGGACTTCTCGATTCTTTTAAAGTGCCCCAATCATCCTACCAGTCCCGTGACCCTGTGGTATAGCTTCAATATTCTCTTTTGTCCCCTCATTTTGGGGCTTCTCTTCTTCTCTGATGGGGGTCACAATTCTTTCATAGGATTTCCTCTTGCATTTAATGAACCTTTCAAACCTCGTTTGTGATCACCCATGTCTCACTAGCTTACTACCATCTTCATTCTTCTGGATGGCGTTTTGAAACGTAACCCTTTCTTTAATGCCCAAAATCACCTACTAGTTGCCGAGATTTAGCCCCTGTCTACATTTCCTTATTAGTAGAAATAGAAATAGAAAAGAAATTTATTATTCTGGGACAATTGTCCCCTAAGAATAAATACAGGAACAAATAGAGGCCTTAACAGTTTGGCCTGTGATTATAGAGAAATTAAATAAATATTTACAAAAGTGAAAATATAATAAGTGAAAATGAAAGTAAAAATAAAATAATAAAACAGCAGAAATTAAGGAAATAAATTAAAACAATTAGAATTTCGGAGGAAGCTGAATAGAAAGGAGATAACTGAATAGACGGGATTTAAAGATGGATAGGGTAGGAGCATGGCGGACAGATGAAGGCAAGGAGTTCCATAGAGAGGTAGCACGTATGAGGAAGGACTTGTCAAAGGATGAGGTACGGTGAGAGGGAATATAAAGATCAGATGAGCGAGATCTAGTGTTACGGGAATGGATGGAGGATTTAAACTTAAGGAGTTGAAAAATATAGGAAGGCCTTTGAGACTGGATGACTTGAAAAAGGAAAGAAGCCAAAAAATATTGGCGGCGATAGACAGGAAAAAGCCACTTCAACTCATCGTAGCAGTGCGAAATGCGAGAGTCTCTGGAAATGCTGAAAATAAATCTTATGAAGCAGTTCATGAGGCGCTTAAGCTTAGCTTCAATATCACCAGATAGACCGCCATACACTAAACAACCAAAAAAAATAACCTTGCACTATTTTTTAATCATTTGTGTGATGTAGATACAAAGCATTCCGGATTTGAAAGAAGAGGCTTAACAGACCATCAGACTGCTAGCTTGGGCCGATGTTTTCACATATTGCTTCATCAACTTCTGGGTAACCATTCTGCTGCCATTTTCTAGTGGCCTTCTTCTCAGCTAGCCACTTGAGATCAAGAAGTCGCTGCGAATACGCGTTCCCTAACAATACCAAAAAACTTTTAAAATGGCAATCACAGTTCTAGTTACAAAGTAGACAAAGAATCTAATCCTTGAAGATAACTTTGATGAAGTTGTGTAACTTTTTGGGTTAAGCTTATCCACTGACAATCTCCTAGCTCATCATCCTCACGCACAATCAATTCAAGTACCGCTTCACATTAAGTTAACGTAGATATAGATTCTTTCTAATATAGAAATATTAAAATAATTTGAGATTTTAAAGGAGAGAAGTGATTATCATTTAATTCATTCGTTCTGTAAAAACTCAGTTCCAAAATGGGTTCTCTTGAGCTAATTTGGAACTAGCAGTTTGATTATGGTTGAAATTAGGGTTTATACTTTTTTGTTTTGTTTAATAATATCATACGTATTAACTGAATGATTGAATATTATGAATACAAAATAGTAATTTGTAACTGGAGACAGTATAAGAAGGGATTGAAAGCGCTGTATGAATACTACAGCTCAATTATATAGTATTAAATGGTTGTTGTTAAGGGTGTAGGGCATTATGTATTCATGAGTTGTCATAGAGACGGGACGGACAGATAGTGTGAGGCTGCACTGTGGCAGATGTTACTGCTATCTGTTCGGGTAGCCTGCAGTGGCAGCTGATCTGCCCCCTCTTACACCGTTTCTAGATTATTATATCCCACTCACTTCACAGAGAACTGTTTTACAAAATGGCTGCTCTCCTCTTTGGAGAGTTATCTGCCACCACCGTTTACCTCTTGTATTCCAGTACACAACCTCCCTCTAGCTGTTATCGTCTTCATTTCTCTATTCACCTACTTCTCTACCACCAAAATGTATTTACTATCACTACATGAAACGTCTTTTTCGTTCCATTCTTAGTACAATATTCATGCAAGATTCTCCTATCTTCCTTAAAAAAAATGACAAAATTTGGCGTATTATAATAACTTTTTTTCTAACTTATTCTGATTTACGACTGACTCAGAATTATCTCAGACTCCCAATAACCAACTACTTGATGGTTTAAATAAGTCTTCTAAGTTCGTTCCCTAATCTTTGGGAGGACAGGAGTAAATAATTTGTTTGATGATTCGACTGTAGCAATTGTGGCTGCTGGTACTACTTTGGAAATTTAAGAAAAACCTTCCATCGAAAAACCTTCCATCGAAAAACCTTCCATCGAAAAACCTTCCATCGAAAAACCTTTCACTTCTGGCAATTCCTGCCGAAGATACATCAGGGGAGTATTCTCTGGCTAGTCCTACACAATGGACAGTCTTCTACAAACTCGTTTCTTAGAACTTGCCCTGTTAATACAGCAATTCTTGTTTCTCATCCTACGACATTAATAAATTACCTTCACTCTGCAGCATGCCTCTAGTTCTTCTGTCGGCTTTTACTCTTCAACAGTCCACTCTGCAATCGCCGTACTTTACCACTGACAAGCGACTAGCTTGGAACTCACATAAAAGTTTGAAATGATTGGAATTAAATAAAAGGAAACAAACTGCTGCTGCAACTAATATGTAGAAGATCAAAATTGCCTCTAGAATGTAAACTAGTTATTTAAAACTGATTACACGAATCTTTATGGACTTGAGGATTTTATTTCTTGGATTTAACCAAACGACTAAATGCTAAGAAATCGCAAGACTAAAATTTCCCGATACAACATTTACCACTCTATTCTCCAAAAAGTTCTCTGCAATTCCTAAATTGCAGAAACAGTAACAGTTAAATAAAAATTTAACGGCTCTCTTAAATTCTGCTCTATCTTTCATAGAAAAGCTAACCTCTAAGGCAATTCCAGACAGCTCACCACGTCGGCTGACCGCTGTTGGCAACTCGTGGACTTAACCGAGACTTGATCACAATCTGATTCATAGGCGCCTTACCTGACCATACCTTAAGCTGTGCTGGATTTGGTTGTCCTTGGCCTATTTCTGATCCTGTTCTCTTACAGATAATAGAGATATAAGGCTCGAAAACACCTAAATCCTGAGGTATGATAGAATAGATAATATTTTAATTTCTCCGACGTAAACTTTTTTTAATGTTAGTCCAGAAATTGTTTGCATAGACTTCATCGTTTATTTTAAACGCATAGAAAAAGAATCGTAAATAACATGTTTGTAAAAAGTTGTTTTACGAGTTTACAACAATAATTATGGGTATATGGCCAATGTGGGTTTGATGTGGTTGACATTTTTTCGACCAATATTCCCCAAAGGGCAAGAAAATTGAGAGGCAACAAGCGACATGAAGTCTTATGTGTCTGTTGTAAACCATTAAAAAGGCAGAGTAATGGGCAAGGTATACTCCACCTGAAATCTAAACAAAACACCATAGTATTGTGCTCAATATGGGGGAAGAACTATAGAATATATTTTGTGTGGAGAATAGTAAAATTCTAGGAACTATTCTTAACCTTGCTAAGAGCAAGAGAGAGGAAGAAGGTTATAGTGTGGTTTGACTTGGTGAATACTAAAAGTTGAAGGTTTTTCTTTGCGTTTATTTAAAGGAGGAAGAAATAAGTAATGGAGTTTACGAAGAAGAAGAAGAAGCCTATAGTAATGTCCTTTAGGACTAATGAAGGTTAGAGGCCACACGCACTGACGTGGCACCGTAGATTTATGGCGTTCGAGGGTGCTATATGTTGTTGTGAGAATCAACTCGAACACAATACTGGAACCAATCCCTTTAAACTGTTTGCACACAGAGTTTCAAGTTTTCAACTCCCCCTCCCCCTTTGTACACTCACACTTAGAAATATAAAATAGTTGACACATCCACACCTATCAGAGTAACTATTGTACGAAAAAAATATCACAATTTATTCTTGTATAGAAACTAAAGTTTGGTAACTTTATTTCATAATTACCGATAAATCTTCCATTTATTGCAAACATTTTTTACACTCACACTTAGAAATATAAAATAGTTGACACATCCACACCTATCAGAGTAACTATTGTTAAAAAAAATATCACAATTTATTCTTGTACAGAAACTAAAGTTTGGTAACTTTATTTCATAATTATCGATAAATCTTCCATTTATTGCAAACATTTTTTACACTCACACTTAGAAATATAAAATAGTTGACACATCCACACCTATCAGAGCAACTATTGTTAAAAAAAATATCACAATTTATTCTTGTACAGAAACTAAAGTTTGGTAACTTTATTTCATAATTATCGATAAAACTTCCATTTATTGCAAACCATTTTTTTTAAATTTTTACGTTAATTTTCGTTAAATGGCTTCTGTATAATTGGTTTTCTCCCATATTTAATTAGATTCAATTAATATTTTGTAATGCTTTATTCCAGTTTTACAGAGGCATTAACCTGTTAAGTGTGTTTGACGTGTGTATACTCGTACTCGTTTTGAAAAATATAAAATTGCCATTAACTATAAAAAAAACATTTTAATAAAATACAATAAGAATATTATTTGGTGGGATATTTCCTTTATCTTACTAATAGAACTGCCAAGTATTTTAAACGGAGTTCATGTATGGTCTCCGCATTAGAGATTGGAGAATTACGGACACAAATAAAAGCTCTCAACCCTTGTACAATGCCATTTTTTACCTTAGATAGAGGTTCAGACCTCAGTACGAGAATGATTTCATTTTGCCTAGAATTCAAAGCTCTTTTCTTCCTTGTAAAAGCACTTACGTCCCTAGTTAACTAGAGCAATGCATAACGTAAAGCGGTGCAAGATTTTGATTGAGCACAGAATGCTCTGTAATCTATAAACCCCAGAGATTGCAGAAAATTGCTGTGACTATTACGACGTCGAAAACTTTTGGTTGTTTTGCCCTGCGTTCGAAGTGTGCTAAATTCGAAAAACTAAATTCAACGCTTAACTGGTTATAAATAATTATCTCTAAATAAGGCTAAAAATTATAAAATTTTCTTTTAAGTTAAATAAATTATTTTTCTATTAGTAAATATAAAAATTTAGTTTAAGTAATTTAGACACTCTTAAATTATACGAGGGTCGTTTGAAAAGTCCGTGCAAAGTCAGAGAGATAGCACCACTGGCACGTATCGAGGTTATGTTTAGTTAGTAGCATCTCTTGGAAGAACACACACCAAGTTTCAGCCAGATCGGTCTATTTCTTTGTGTTTGGCATTCGTTTGAATCGAGGAAGTCGTGTGATTTTCAAAAAATGGACGAAAAAGAATTTCGTGTGTTGATTAAACACTACTTTATGAAAGGCAAAACGCCTCAGGAGACTAAAGAGAGCCTTGATAAACATTATGGTGACTCTGCACCTTCGATTAGAACAGTTTATAAGTGGTTTCAAAATTTTCGGAGTGGCCATATGGGCACAAGTGACGCTGAACGTTCTGGACGCCCTGTTGAGGTTACTACTCCAGAAATCATTGATAAAATCCATGGTATGGTGATGGATGACAGAAGAGTGGAGGTGCGTGAGATAGCTAGTGCTGTGGGCATCTCGAATGAACGGGTACATAATATTTTGCATCAACATTTGGACATGACAAAGCTATCCGCAAGATGGTTGCCGCGATTGCTCACGCTTGACCAAAAACGAAATCGTGCGAAGTGTTGCAAGGACGGTTTGCAGCTGTTCCAGAAGAATCCGCAGGACTTTAAGCGTCGTTTCGTCACTGTAGATGAAACATGGATACATCACTACACTCCTGAGACCAAAGAACAATCTAAACAATGGGTTACCAAGGGGGAATCTGCGCCAAAAAAGGCGAAGACCGTTCCTTCGGCCGGAAAGATTATGGCGACTGTCTTTTGGGATTCGCAAGGAATAATCCTCATCGACTATCTGGAAAAGGGTAAAACTATTACAGGTGCATATTATTTATCGTTATTGGACCGTTTGAAAACCGAGCTGCAAGAAAAACGCCCACGATTGGCCCACAAAAAAGTCCTTTTCCATCACGACAACTCACCAGCTCACACCTCAGCAGTTGTGGTCGCAAAATTAATGGAAATAGGGTTCCAACTCGTTTCACATCCCCCCTATTCTCCAGACTTGGCTCCCTCGGACTACTATTTGTTCCCCAATATGAAGAAATGGCTGGCGGGAAAAAGATTTTATTCAAACGAGGAGGTGATTGCAGAAACGAATAGCTTGGACAAATCCTATTATTCGGAAGGGATCAACAAACTAGAGCAGCGTTGGACGAAGTGTATAAGCCTAAAAGGAGACTATGTTGAAAAATAAAAAAGGTTTACCCCAAAAAATTAAGTAGTTTTTATTTTTGCACGGACTTTTCAAACGACCCTCGTATAATAATTATATCAACACTATATTTGGTTTTATATTATTCATTTTTTTAAAAGTGTTTTTTTAAATGACATTATTCATAGATTACAAGTTTTTATTACGTTATGTGTGTTAATTTAATGCTAATTATTAATTACTTTATAATTTTTTTGCCTCTTTACTGAACTTTTCTTGCAGTATGTCAAAGACAACCGGTACGAATATGTCCCGTTTAAATATTACAACCTGACTGAAAACTGATATCCTTAACGTTAGACTAGCGAGTAAAACAAGTCGATCATATGATCAAAACAAAAATTATTATTAAAATCCACAACATCCGCCCGATCATTGAGAATATCATCATAAAGCCTTAAAAAAAAATACTAAATCGTGAAAACTGCTGATGATTAGCAAAACCAAAGAATTGCTAGTTTTTCTAAACTTGGAAAAGTGTAAAAAAAAAATAATAATATGAAATCTATACATTTTCAGCTTTTTGTGATTTTTTATTTTCATGTTATTATTTTTGAATTTATTTAATATTTTAATTTTTTCACTCGGCCGTTTTTCTGAAAACTACTATTTTAGATTCAGCAGGCCACTGAAAGGATACTTCCGCTTCAAAAAATGCTGATCTATTGCTGAAATGCTAAATTTGTAAAAAAACAGCTGATCGAAATGTTCCGAACAGTTTTTATTTTCTCGCACATCCTTTATGCGGAAGTATTGCGATCGTTCACTTTTTTTTTTAATTTTCAGATTCTACCGGAAATACACAATTTATGTACATACTTTAGGGTTTAGATAGAATAATAGAATAATTTTATTTTTATTCTATTAGGGTTTGAAACAAGTTTTTTAAGTATTGATGTGTAAATCTGTTTGATAGGGAAGGGATTAGCTATGCGGTTAGCATACTGGACTCCCACGCGGAGGTCCCGGGTTCGAATCCAGCTGCTGACCCTTAGATTTTCTCTTCCTAGGAGCTTCTTACAGCTCCACTGCCTGGTGATGGACAGTGTTGTCTGTAACGAGAGAACACTGGTTCGGAGGCAGTGCACTGCAATAAAAGCTCCGGGCGCCAATAACCGGAGATGTTGACGCGCCTTAAATCATAAAAAAAAAAAAAAAATCTGTTCGATCCCCCCAATATAACTCAAAAATGGTCACGAAACTTTAGAACGTTCAGTGCAGTGTTCATGACATTTTTCACACTCGTAAACATTGTGGTAAAAACCGCTTTCCTGTGTGATCAGTGAAATCAAGATTTCCAATTTTTTGCAAAACTGACCTATCTCGTTTTGTTCACTTATTTCTTAGAGTATTTATGAAACAGATCAGGAGTGGGGGGAGAACAGGAAACCAATAAAAGTTTATTAAGTGAGTAGCCTAGGTAAAAGAAGGTTAGCCTTCCATAGCCTAGACAACAGCAATCACCTTCTCAGACTTGCCTAAAGTGAAGAATAGCACAGCATGCAGCTGGGGCTCGAACGGCCGAGTGATTTACCGTTCCAATCCTCCTGTTTCCAAAATGCTCTTTAAAATGCTGACGTTTTACTCCTTAATTCTTCTTTCTTCAAAAAAGAAATCTCTTCCGATGCTGGCAGAAGTTTTCCTTTATGAATGTAACTTTCTATCCACAGTTATAAAAGTCACTGACAAGTCTATTTTGATCGTCTTAAACACAATGAATTTACTTTTACAGCAGGAAGTTACGTGAAACTGAAGCTGAAACGAATATTTCCTGTAAAAAAAAAAAAAAAAATAGATTTTTTGCCGTGATTGCAATACTTCCCTTTACCAGTAAGAGAAGATAACAAAATCGTTACAAAATAACTGTGGGCACACTTCTATACCATTTTTCGAAGAAATGCACAACACACAAAAATACAAAAAATAAATCTTTTAAGGATTGTTATCTCTAAATAATTAATCATTAGCTGACAATTCTAAAGTAGTTAATAGTTTACCTCGTCCAGATGTAACCAATGGTTTCTAGTGTAAAACCTAACTTACAGGTCAAAAAAACGTCATTTCATTGTTTAAAACTTGGGAAGTATGTTATTTTGCTACCTGGATGGAAGAAGTATCTCTTTGACTGGCAGTTAGTTACCTGAGTAGTCATTGAAGTAAACTTTATTTGATTTGAATAAATTTAAAAAATAAATAAATAAATAAAATTGTTCCTTTACCTCATGGTAAACATCGATTTATTGCTATTTACCAAACATTTATTAATATAAAAGCGGACAACCTTAACCACAGCCCCCCAAAAATTCAGTAAATTCATTATTTATATAAAATAAAAGTGGAAACCCCGTTGGTTTCTTGATCTAAAATAAAAAATTATTGAAAATAATGTCTGGTAAAATCCCCACATAAATGAAACTAATTTTCTTCAATTTTAGTGTTATATTTATTATTATATAATATTTTATTATTAGATATTATATTTTATTCTTTCGTTCTTATTAATGTTTGCTTGTTACAAAATAAAATCCTTTATATAGCAATAAACATAATAATAATAAAATGCCTTGCCGAACCAACACTTTTTGTATACTGTGCTAAGTAGTTACAATAATATTCCATAGAAAGCGCTAGCTGCTTGTTACAACACCTAGTATGGTAGCTGGGCTAGCAGTTTCATTTCCATTGATCTTCTTCTATAAAGTTTTATTGTAACTGGTCTAATTGTTTACACATATCTCATTATATTAACACTAAACAACAATTATTTTAACACTCACACGGGTACCATAAATGAATTTTGTTATCCTCATTGTCTAACCAATGTCTGCCGTGTGCAAAAAGTATAACTTTCAGATGTTGAATAAAAACGTTCACCTGTAAAATTTTATATGAAGCAGATTTTTTTAAAAACTAATTTAAATTAAAGTTATATGTGTTATACGTTATTTTATTTGATTTTTAGGTATTCAAATGTAATAATTTGCTTATTATTACCAAATTAGAGTAATTTGTGCTCACAGCAGATTATAAATGGTCAATTATTGGCACATAACAGGTATTAGTGAAAAAACATTAGTATTTTATTATTTTTGAATAAAAAAGTGGCATTAATCAGACTTATACTTTAAAAAAATCATAAAACGGATGGTAGTCAGGGTCAATAAGCGGTTTAAGTACCTGTAACTGATTGAATTTAGATCGAGTTACTTCCAATGGGCCCTTCAAACAATGTTGAAGGTTCAGGATACTCTCGAGGAAGACGCCTTCGTTGAGGAAGTATTATATAATCATGTGGGCAGGCGAAGTTTGAAGCACATTTCCACTATTAGACCTGTATAAAAATCCTCTGATATCATTAACAGTGGGATCATCAGGACTGATAAGACTAAAAATTGGTGGTTAGATGCTCCGTAATCTTATTTGATTACTTTAGTTTTCTTAGTTTTTATTCTGACAATATTCTGGCTGATGCACATTGCGTATTTAGTGACCACAGTTCACCGTATAATGAGTTAGAGTCACATAGCAGTCTTTTTATACAAAAATTTGGTTAGTAAACTAGTCGTAATAGTCAAAAATGTCGAAATCTCCAAAAAAAAAAGTGCAGATAATAGATATTGGTTTGACAAGGACGATATGTTCACAGGAGCCAATACATTTCAAAATTTGTTATTTTGGTTCCATATTAATACTTTATATATGACTAATTAATATATTTCGACTTGATCCAACACTCCCGCCGCCAAAAATAATGTAATTTTGCCAAAAAAATATTATAAATTAATTTTTTTTAACAATAATCAAGTAAATTGCGATCAGAGAAATGACTATTCCCAATGAGTAAATGACTATTCCCAATGAGTAAATGACTATTTTAAGCGATAAATTCTAACTTTAAAATATTTCTAAATTCCAATGACGTCATGTTCTTTTAATATAACTAAATCATTAAAACTAAACTCTTGCACTCCTCTTAAGTTTTTAGTATTTCTAAAAAATTCCCATATCTCATTAAATAAAATAAATGATAAGTGTTTACTAAAATTTGTCTGAAATTGTATACGTCATCACTTGATTTCATAGGAACCTTGTCTTTAGAGATAAAGGTCTCATGCCTCTTCTTTAAAAAAAGTAATAACTTTTAGTCTAGACATTTGATTTCATAATTTAAAATTATTATATACACCTAATAGAAAAGTACCTAAATTAAAATTGAAAAATGTTCGTCTAAGATAATATTTATCGCAAAAGAAAACTGATTGTAAGAACTATTGGAATGAAGCCCATAGTTTTGGGTTGTGGTTATAAATTTTGGTTAGTTCCATAGAATTCGAGTCCACTTTTACGATCTTCGAGTACAAAGCTTTTTACCACATTTAAAAGGAAGTAGTGCCAACTTGCTGATTTCCCATTTCGGAGTTTCCGTTTTGTGGTTCCCTAAGTTGTAAAACAAAACAAAAAATGGATTTTATAAAAAGTTTATGTATTTTTTTTTTTTTGGTCAATATAGCACAAAAACGCTTCCATAAAGTTCTGGTCTACTTCCGGCCAGTTCGTACTAATTTGAAGCTCGACGTTTTTCACTTCACATTCCGATTTCCGCTTCTTTTTTGTACTGCCAAGTGATCTTCTGGCAATGACATCGTCTGTGTTAGTTCTTAAAGATCCATCTAAATCTATATATATATTATTTTTTTTTCATTTAACTCGTGTAGAAACAGAAGCAACGATCTTGTAAATCTTCATTACAATGTAAAACTTAATACATGTCAACGTGAATTATAAAGTAAATAAAACTATAGTTCCAAATTAAGAAAACTACTATAAATCTACCAAAGGTAAAAAACAAATCTTGTACTTAAAGTCTTTAAATAGCAGTAAATTTGTAGTCTATTTTTTTTTTTAAGTTGGCCATTTGTTTGACATTTAATGCTGGCCACACATGGAGTGAGGTTACGTTTTTTTTAAAGACTGTTATAGACATCCGATCAATCAATCAAGATCTTCCATACACTGTACCACTTGTTCTTATTCATTTAATTGCTAAACGTCTATGTTTGAAACCTTTTCTTTCTTTTGTTTACGAGATTATACAGAGCTGTGTGATTTATAAAGTAGCTACTGATGTTTACCTAGTTTGTACCTTTAGTTACATTTCTTTTAATGATTAAGGCCTTTTTTTCCTCCTCGCTCTGTCTCTAAAGTCAACCTTGCGGGATGAATAACTAGTAAGCAAAAACTAGCATTTAACAGTGTTCGTACTTATTACCACTTTTTAATGGCGTGTTTTGTATTTGATCGGAGGGAAATAAAATCAGGGCTAACCTTTTTCGTTGGCTTGTTTTTTTCCCTTACTTCACATTGATTTATTTGTTCACTTTTATTATTTACATATTTCTAAAGAAGTATTGAAGAAATCGTTCTAGACGGCGATCTAGTTCTATTATTATAGAAACATCATTTCTCTATGTAACTAGATGTAATTAAGTTGCAGACAGAAAATTCCTTCTTTTTTCTGTTTTACCATTAAAACTGCAAACAAGTCTTTTAAGTTTCTGCAACCGTTTTTTTTAAAAAAACAATGTTTACAAACTATTTAAGAACTGATTTTTCTGTAGTAACTAATTTCTAGCCAATCTGATCTTCGTGCGCCAATTAAAGTTGAACCTATCAATAACGGACACTGGCGGGGGAAAGCAAAGTGGCCGCTGTTTGGAGGTGGCCGTTAGAAGGAGGTAGGCAAGTTTCAGAATGAAAAAATATGGGTTTTTTTCCAAACACCTATTTAAAAATTGTTTTTTATTAATAGATTTAAAAACGTACATAATTGCATAATTATTTAGCTATATGATATGCATCAAGTTTTTCTTAATTATCCAAAAAAATTGTCAAAAAACTACATATTATTGACTTATTTAATAATTTTTATAATAATCATCACATTTATTCATAACAATAATAATTTATGGTAAAATTATCATCAAACTATCATCTGTTATTAGAAAAATAGAAATAACCTTTCGGTAAGTTGACAATGGCTAGATTTGGTTTTTGTAAAATCTTCCAACACATTTATTTTCTCTTCTAGAGTTAACCACTTTCATTTTGGAGACATATCGGAAAAAATAATATTGTTCGTCCAAAGTAATATTGAAAAATGATTAAAATGGTACAAGATGTATGGAGCTTATATAGGAAACTTTAGGAAAAACCAGAAAAAAACAAAAACTTGAGAGGGGATAATTCTTTTTATCACCGCATCAAACGAACTTTTAATAATAAGGTGGTCGTTGGTGGGAGGTGAAACATATAATCCGTTCCCTAAAATCAATATCCGCGGTCGCTATGTTTGTAGAGTGACCGTTAGACGGAGTTTCTTTTATATAGAAAGTGTATAGAGGGGTAAAACGGGAAAATCCAATAACTGTCCGTAAATAGAGGTGGTCGCTAGTGAGAGTGTCGACTGTAATCGCATTTTTCATGGACATACTGGACCACAAAATATTTTAATAAATTTTCCAGAGTGGGGTTGGGATAAAACTAGAAAGCCTTTCATATGAGTGATTAATTTACCACTTTTTTTTAAAGTGGTTTTGTAATTTGTCAGACTTTAAATTGTAAGGCAATGCGGTGATGTTGGACAAAGAATATTTAAAAACTTTTATTGTTCTCAACGTTTCGGATACTCTTCACCAGAAGCTTCTTTAGGATCAGAGCTAGACCTTTCTAAGTTATCTTCGTGAAACCTAGAATTATACGGCAATAAAGTTTGAATTATTGGGTATTCACTCATAATTTCCGTTTATTTTATTATTTTTAATTGTTAAAATAATATCTTGATACTAGTACCACTTAATACCAGTATCTTAATATTTTAATTCTTAGTTGCCCTAAGATATGGTCTTGTAAGTGTCCACTCTAATTTATTTTTCACAGAAAACAGTTCAAAATTAGTGTCTTTTTTTGTCCTTCTTCGAACAAAACTAACTAATTTAATTGCGGTTTACCATCTGGACAGATCTATACCAAAAAAGAAAAACCTCAAAAGTTTTTTCGAGAATGATGGTATGAAGGCTGGAAAATGCTGTAGGCAAGAGATAAGAATCTTCGGCCACACAGATACCTGAAGTCCAAGTTACCCATGCTACAGTCTATCTATCTATCTTATATGACTGGTAACTGACTTCACTTCTACCTGAGACTACTAATCCCTGTAACCTCCTCCTTACACAAGTTACCTCTACGCTTGTTCTCTTCTGGTTCATCTTCATTCTAGCCACCATACCAAACATCAAACCCATAGCTCATCAACTCAACTGTTGCAGCTTGTCACGAACTACAACCATAACTTATATTACATATATGTAGACTTCATTTCACTTTCGGTTTCCATCAACTCAGAAACCTCCTAACCGACAGGAGATAATATCTCTAAGGTTATCTACTTTTTTTTAAGTATCCTTCTCTTTCATTCTCTTTTCTCTCTAAATCTCCCGGAAAAGGAAGTATTTTAATACTGCAGAATTTGGAAATTCGCCAGATAATAAAAAGTATTTCTTCTGTTAATGTTGAGTTTATGTGTTGTCAGCATTAATTACAAAACATGAATTCACTTGAAACTAATATTTGGTTTAGGTAACCAAATATTAACTGTTAGGTATAACCTAAGCTTAATAATTATTTGGATTACAAAATATTTATATACGAGGGTCGTTTAAAAAGTTCGTGCAAAGTCAGAGAGATAGCACCACTGGCGCGTATCGAGGTTATGTTTAGTTAGTAGCATCTCTTGGAAGAACACACACCAAGTTTCAGCCAGATCGGTCTATTTCTTTGTGTTTGGCATTCGTTTGAATCGAGGAAGTCGAGTGATTTTCAAAAAATGGACGAAAAAGACTTTGTGTTGATTAAACACTACTTTATGAAAGGCAAAACGCCTCAGGAGACTAAAGAGAAGCTTGATAAACATTATGGTGACTCTGCACCTTCGATTAGAACAGTTTATAAGTGGTTTCAAAATTTTCGGAGTGGCCATATGGGCACAAGTGACGCTGAACGTTCTGGACGCCCTATTGAGTTTACTACTCCAGAAATCATTGATAAAATCCAAGATATGGTGATGGATGACAGAAGAGTGAAGGTGCGTGAGATTGCTAGTGCTGTGGGCATCTCGAATGAACGGGTACAAAATATTTTGCATCAACATTTGGACATGACAAAGCTATCCGCAAGATGGGTGCCGCGATTGCTCACGCTTGACCAAAAACGAAATCATGTGAAGTGTTGCAAGGACGGTTTGCAGCTGTTCCAGAAGAATCCGCAGGACTTTAAGCGTCGTTTCGTCACTGTGGATGAAACATGGATACATCACTACACTCCTGAGACCAAAGAACAATCTAAACAATGGATTACCAAGGGGGAATCTGCGCCAAAAAAGGCGAAGACCGTTCCTTCGGCCGGAAAGATTATGGCGACTTTCTTTTGGGATTCGCAAGGAATAATCCTCATCGACTATCTGGAAAAGGGTAAAACTATTACAGGTGCAAATTATTCATCGTTATTGGACCGTTTGAAAACCGAGCTGCAAGAAAAACGCCCACGATTGGCCCACAAAAAAGTCCTTTTCCATCACGACAACGCACCAGCTCACACCTCAGCAGTTGTGGTCGCAAAATTAATGGAAATAGGGTTCCAACTCGTTTCACATCCCCCCTATTCTCCAGACTTGGCTCCCTCGGACTACTATTTGTTCCCCAATATGAAGAAATGGCTGGCGGGAAAAAGATTTTATTCAAACGAGGAGGTGATTGCAGAAACGAATGGCTATTTTTCAGACTTGGACAAATCCTATTATTCGGAAGGGATCAACAAACTAGAGCAGCGTTGGACGAAGTGTATAAGCCTAAAAGGAGACTATGTTGAAAAATAAAAAAGGTTTACCCCAAAAAATTAAGTAGTTTTTATTTTTGCACGGACTTTTCAAACGACCCTCGTACGAATAAATTGTCGATATAAAACAAATTGCCATTCTTTTTATTTTCTATACAGGGTGTATACGGAGGAGAGGTCGAAACTTCGGAAGGTGATTCAGCAGCTCAAATGCAACAAAAAATATTCTATTCACTTTGGCCTGATTCTCAATAGTGTCCAAGATATTTAACATTCTTAACTTTTCCGTCGATATTCGCGTTTTTCTCCATAAAAACGGCCGTAACTTTTCTATTCTTTATCCTGCAACAAATCTGCTTATTCCAAACAAATAATTTTTTGTGGCGATTTTACGTAGGCAGCTATTGTATTTTATTACTACTGTAATTTTTACTTCCGTTTTATTAAATAATAATTGTTAAAAACTAAAATGGTTACTTTTCTTTTTGTTCCTTCTCCAAAAATTGACATACGAGTACATTAATAATTTGATATCAGTGAAAAGTCGGTTACGAAACTTCCCAGTTTTCTGCATTTACACCCCTCTGTTCGGGGTAGGGTTTTATTAAAAACAAAAGTCTTGAAGCTCAATAAATGCACAACTTTTTCTGTAATTGGGTGACTCCTTGATTCATTAATCATTGAAAAAATACAGTTGAAAATTTTAACAAAAATCATCGAGAACGAATTTTTTAGACATTAAAGTAAACATTTCATTGTTAATAAGAAACGTTTTGAGGCTCTAGGTTAAACAGATTTATAGGAAATTTAATGCTCTTTCGTTAGGAATGTGCAGATTTATTGTAGGATAAAGGATAGAAAAGTTATGGCCGTTTTTATGGTGAAAAACGACGGAAAAGTTAAAAATTCAAATATTTAGGACACTATTGAGAATCGGGCTAAAGTGAATAGGTATATTTTTTGTTGCATTTGAACTGCTGAATCACCTCCTGAAGTTTCGATCTCTCCTCCGTGTACACCCTGTATATTCATCTAAAAGAAAATCGCCTATGGTAACCTTGTTCTTGCAACTACCAAATTACACTACTCCGATCTCGCAAACGGCGTCAATTCCCCGTACTCTGTATAAACAGAAGAATCGTACTTGAATTAGTTCTGTATAAATGGTTGCTAATGATTTTTTTTAATTTTTGAACTCTGGCGAGTTATCTGTTGCAAAATTTTAAAAGAAGAACTGTATGCCACAAAAGTCCGGATTTCTGAGAGTCTACTGTACTTATATTTATGCTGGGTAATCTCGTTATTTCATCCTTCTGTCTGACTTGCTGAAAAAATTGGCTTCCAAAAACTGATGTGAAATAATCAGAGAACTTTAATTCCCAACATTATTTATAGTTTGAACTCGAACTTCCAAAGTTAGCCTTAAAAGTGTATTGTCTACAGTTTCGACGAGG
This sequence comes from Rhodnius prolixus, assembly GCF_049639745.1. Taxonomy (NCBI): domain Eukaryota; kingdom Metazoa; phylum Arthropoda; class Insecta; order Hemiptera; family Reduviidae; genus Rhodnius; species Rhodnius prolixus. The sequence goes on along the minus strand of NW_027411583.1, from coordinate 499,522 downwards.
CTTTACTTCCAAATAACGATTGGTGTTGCGTGCAGTTAACATTATTTTATTTTAATATCTTTTATCGTCTTATTTAATAAATTCTTAGATTTGCAGTTCTCGTTCTAACCGCTCGGTTATCAGTTTCATTTTCACATTAACACTTCTTTATAGATTCAGATATCATCATTGTAACCTTTAAGAAAGCATTAAGCTTATCTTATTCTTGTTATCCAATCAATAAAATATTTTGAATGGCATTTGTATTTAGGACAGTGACATATTGTAGGTGCACTTCTTCCAGATAAGAGGCACTTGATTAGATAAAGGAAATGTATCAATTTTATAATGTGTAAATAGTTATTATTGTTAATAAATAGATTTTAAAATTATTCCGATATTATTGGGGCCATTTTCCTCGATTTTCCATTCTGAACTAAGACAGTAAACTTAACCTAAACAGTATACTCAATGGTCTCTTATCAGTGAATTAGTGATGATAACACAATGAATATAGGAAATAAGGAAATTTCTCTCCCACCTGTTCAAGTCTGCCAAATGATAGGAATAAAGAAACAAAACAATAGTACCAACTTATTAGGCACCTCCGTCGGGGTTGGTAGGTACTTCCTGTTACAATGAAGGATTACACCCTTCTACAATTTAGAACTGCACCGTCACCGGATCAACAAGAAAAGCTTATTAAGTTTGCCTAACATTATCAAGTTATTCAGGAACGTTTGGACACGTTTCAAAGAGGAAGGAGATATGAGTGGTTGGTAAAGAAAACAGCAGCCTTATACGTTCATAATCTCCGCCCAAGAACCTGTGGTCAACTGTAGCCAGTATTTAGGATGGTAACAGGCTATGATTTCTCGCAGAAAATGCCCAACAGTGCTTGGGTTTTGCTTGATTTCGCTCCATTTTCGCATCTTATGTTATCTTATGATTATTTTTGGATTTTTGGATGGCGGCATACCTTCATAATAGAAGAATAAAAAGATTGGACGCCCATTAGAAGGGTGTTAGGTTACTTGCCTAATGTGAGAGGTGACGTTTGCTTTTCTCAGTTTCTTAAATTTCCATCAGGTTTACTGCTTATCGATTGTTTAAGGCAGTGGTTCCCAACCTTTTTAAGACCAGGGACCATTTTAATATTTTTGTTGTTAGCAGGGACCATTAGGTTCAATATCATAATACACTACAATAGGATGAAAAAATAATTTGCCATTTCAGTCGTGATACATTTATTCTGCCGAACTTTCGACCTAGGGATTAGGTCATCTTCAGGGCTAGTTTACAGACAGTCCATGAACAGACAAGACAGAAGACACACCAACCCTGTAATGTAAAAAAAAAAAATACTTTGTAAACTAGCCCTGAAGTTGACCAATCCCTAGGTCGAAAGCTCGGCAGAATAAATGTATCACAACTGAAATGGCAATTATTTTTTCAACCTATTGAAACTATGAATCAGTCACCAAAAATAATGAACAACAATAATACATTACTTTTAGATTTTAAAAAGAAATTTTAATTAACATTGCGCTTATGTTTTCAGTTATATTAATGTGCTTTTTGAGCTTGCACTTTCTTAACAAGATAGGTAGGTAATCCTGGGATTTGATGAGATTGCTCAAAGCGGCAAGCACATCATCATCATTTGCTTTTTAGTCGACTCCCGGACTTGTTTTTAGGCGCTCTGCACACGCTCGACGTTCCACTTGCCGCTCTGCACACGCGGCCGCATGTCAAATAAATATATTATTTTAAAAATGTTAAGTGTTTCACGGACCATATTTTAGTTCTTGCGAACCACTGCTTTAAGGAAAGGTATGTTCAGTTAGAGCTTTAAGTTAAGACGATATTTGTTCAGTCACTATTTCTCAAAAAATATTTTCGAATTCTCATTACTCTAAATCAGCGGTTCCCAATCTTTTTTCATTAGTGTACCCCATTACCTGATTATTTCCTTAGTGTGTACCCCTAACATATAATATATAAATACAAAAAATAAATAATCGTATTCTTGATTTTACGTATTGGCCCTTTAAATTAACAGCAAAACAATCTGAATATAATGTGTCTTGTAAAGAACATATACATATGATATGTTCATATTAAAAAGATCATCTATGAATAGGTAAACATTTCAAACCAATAACTATTGCAGGGGTTTTATTATAATAATTTTGTAATTAAGTTGTAGGAATCATTTATTATATAATTTTTTTCTCATTAATAATTTATTTGTATAATTTTTATATCTTCCGCCATAATAACTTTTTTCTGCAACCATGTAGGGAAGTTCTCATTACTCAATTAAAATCAGCTGTGTAATGCCCAACTTCCCACACTAGTGGGGGGAAATTCCCATTAGTGTCACTTTCCGCACTAGTGTGTGGAAAAACTTTATTGTGCTTCCTTGATATAAGAAGTTTTGTTATTAACATAAATATTTTCTGTAAAACTCTAATAAGCTTATTTAACGTAACTAAATAATTAAAAAACGAATATTAAAAAAATAAAATAAAAATTGAAAGGAATATAGAAATAAAAATAATACTTTAATAAATAATTAGATATTTTTAATTATAACAGTTAAAAAGGTTATAGTGTTACCTTATAGGGTGCGTTCCACTTGGCGACCACAACGACCACGACCACGACCGCGATTTTGGCCGTTCCACTTGCTTGTGAGCGTTGCGATCGAAAACCCAAGTAGAACGGACTGTGGGCGTTTTAACCGTTCATGTAAACATTGCATATGGCGGCCTCGAAAATAAGTTATAAGCTTGAAGAGGTTGTTTTTTAATTTAAACCCCATTTATAAGCAGTTATAATAAACTTTATTAATTATTGGTAAAGTTGACTTATATTAAAAGAATATATATAATTCAATTTTTTATATTACATTTTAGTGGAGTATTTATAAAATTTACGTTTAAATAAAATTAAAATGTCTTTTGTGGCAACAGTTGGATATTTATTAATAATGCTTTAGAAAGTTCTTTATCTAGTTCCGATTAGAGTGGAATGTAATTTTACAAAATCGCAATGATAAAAAGCGAAAACTTAGGCCACGTATTATTAGCTATCAGAGTAATTGATCTTTATTCAAATGAAGAATTTAAAAGTTATTTCAGGTAAATGATTTTGTGTTATTCAGTGATTTAGTATGTAAAGGGATAAGTAATTATTTATTTATTTATTTTTTGGAGACTTTCGAGAAACACATTCTATTATTTACATGAAATAATACTTTCATTTACATGAGATAATTTTTTCGGTCGCCATATTTTGTTTTAAAAATTGCGCCAACTCTGAAAGCCCACTTCGACCCAGCTCTATAGATGGGGCGTTGTGGTCGTTGTGTGGGCGAAAATAATGACGTCATTAGTGACGTTTTCGCCACGACCACAACGACCGCGGTCGCCAAGTGGAACGCCTAAAAGTATGTTTTGGTCGTTGTGGTCGCCAAGTGGAACGCACCCATAGAAATTTAAAATGGATTCTAGTGATTCCTGTTTAGAAAACACTCCTCCATCAATAAAAGAAACAGCAGAAAATGTAATAAGTAATGTAAATACGTAAGTAATGTAAATAATTGTAATATAACAATAAATGTTTATAATAAATAAATTACTTTTTGTAGACTGTAAAAATGAAATTTTTAATTTTTTTTAGTTAATAAATGGTTGCAGAAAAAATATAATATTTAACTCTAGTGTAAAGTTAAAATCGCTTCGCTCGCTCGTGCGTGCAAACCCTGCCTCGCGTGAGGAAAAGTACTACTTTCCACACTTGTTAAATAAATAACTATTTTTTACGTACCCCTAAACAATCTTTCGCGTACCCCAGGTTGGGAACCGCTGCTCTAAATAAACATTATTTCACTCAGTTATTAATCATAATAATAATAATAAAAACTCAAATAAGCATTAAGTAGTTCCAATTAATTTTATATCATTTACTTTACAACAAAAAAAGCAACTCCTTCACATTCAGTAATTAAAAGTTCGTAAATACACTTTAAGATAATGGGAAATTCCAAATTTTTAAATTTTTAAATATTTTCTTTGATAATAATAATTTGAGGTTTTTTTGGACTCTGCGTTTTTGTCTATTCATCACTTTTCCTTAAAACTTTTTTTTTTCTTCTTTTTTGATTAATTTTTGTCTAAAAACCATCTTTTTGTCAACCGATCGATTTGTGTTTTTCTTTTAATAATATTTTGGTATTCAAGGTTATTTCTTAATTGTGAGTTTTCCACCTAGATTCTCTCTCCACTCTCTCTTTAAGTGATTGTACCATAAAGTATTTGCGGTTTATGAAGATTTAAGTATAAAAAATAGTTTGAAAAAGTATATAATTCTCCAATGAATACAGGTATTAAAGAAATGAAGCGAATATCATCTTGAATAGAAGCAAGCGTATTACGAGTAAATACATGTATATTATACATACACACACACAAAAAAAAAAAATTAATATGTTTATTGAAGGTGCAATGTAATGTAGGCGGTAGGAGAACAGTTACAATGTGTTCATCAATCTGTGATTACCAGCACAGCGAGGGTTTGGTCCAATGTTATATTATAGTTCACAGAACTTATTGTGAACTACCCTACTATAAACAATCTCTGCCCCCGCTATTTCTGGTAGGCTGGCTGATGTTGTACTTCAACGGCCTCTCTCCCAGATATCTCTATATCCCTACCTCTCCATCCAATAATACTTTTGTTATTCATTCAGTGTTTTTATTATATACTTTGAGAGCAACGTCTTACCTAGTCTTGTCAGCTGTTGACAGAGAGATTTTTGTCAACACTAGAGCTGGTGAAAACGCCATGGTACAAAAAAAAAATATTGTTTACCTCCTCATTGGCAAGGTTCAGCTAACTTGGGACAAGAGAAGTTATCCTCTTGGCTTAGGATTTCTAGCTGTAACCGCTGAGTTGATGAAATAGGATTTGTGTTAAGATGGATTAGACTGGAGAAAATCTTTTGAGTAAAGTAATAAATAATCGGAAAAATGAATTTTTTAAGCTTAAATATCCTTGGATTTTCTTGAGGAAATGCAAAAGAAATATGTTTGAGCACTATATAATTTTTCATTTTTCATCTGGAGTCTTCTCAGTCGCCATTTTCTGTAAAACACATTTTCCTACTTCAAAAAAATTATTTCTGAAACTTTGTCGCCGTCCCAATACTTCTATTTAGTATTTAGTAGTGAAATAGAGTAAAAAGACGCTGGCAATTACTTACCATTTCTTCGTTTTCCTTTCCTTATGCTTTATAAAATTTGTATAAGATATTTCCTTCAATGAAGCAAAAGTTTGAAACTGTCCTCCGGGTAGGGCAGTTGGATAAAGCGAGGTTGATGGTCAAAAAATTGCTCTAAAAAGCTTAATGTTGTTATAAACCAATCTTTGACAATTTTTCGTTAAAAATAAAATTCCCAAATTTTTACTTTAAAATATTGGCTACATCCTCGACTTTATGTATGATTTTTTGCAATAACAAAGCTCAAAAATAGATTTCAAGAGAAACTTTTTGCTAAAAAAAAAAAAATGGTAAACAACGGAATTTTTCAAAAATGGTTCTATTTCCTCTTACTTGTTAAAACAACGTTGCGCTAAAACGTGTGAATTGATTTTCATCACTGAGATGTCAATTCTATTCTGAAATTTTATGTAAAAGTGCCTTTTGGAGGGTTTCAACGCTGTAGATGCTATGGGAGAAGAGTTAACTCTATAACACCTGCAGATACCTTTGCCATAACAGAATAGATTTATGGAAAAAGAAAGATCCTTTAAAGAAAGCAAAGATAATTTCATACTTGTAATAATTATTCCTATTTCAATTATTTGGATTGGATTCAAAGTTTAATTTTTGCAATTATTCGTCAAGAATATTATTTCCTGTTTCGGCCGGAAAATTTAGAAAATTCAAAGAAACACATATCACATAAAGGTCACTAAAGTTAGAAAACAAAAATAAGTTATATTTACTTTATTAATTCGTAACTTTTCGAAATATTTATTGCGTCCATATATTTACGACCTTCGCAATTCGATAAGGTGGATGATAATATACGAGTACGTCCGTCACTCGCCGCTTCGAATTTCAACTTACTGTTCTTTCTGACATGCTTTTTTTTATATTTTTGTTGATAAAAAAGCAATTTATATAATATTTTGTTGCGTATTTGTTTATTATTTTATTAGATGTAATAAAAGAGACATTTTTTTTTTTTTTTTTTGCAATTCACTTATACCTAAACTGGGGCAGAATGGGTAAAAGAAAATAAAATCGAGGCAGTTTGGGGCTGGCATTTATACCAACCAGGAGGAATTTGGTCAAATTGTTTGAGATAATTGATTTCTAGAATCATCAGACGGAAGTGTCCAAGGCATTTTAAAACGTCCAAAACTCGAAATGGCCTGTTTTTTTTTTTTAGAATTAATAAGTTTAAATTTAGAACGAAAGTTTTGCGGTGTTCATTATAGTAGACTTTAAATTTGTTTAATAACTTATCTAATGCAATTTACTCGAAATAAGCACCATTAGCAGAAGCCCATCTTTGCCAACAATTGAAGTATGTTTTGAAATTTTGTTGTGGAACAGCTTCTCAGCAGTTATTCCCCCTTCATTAAAACTAAAGAACAATTTTAAATAATACTGATGCTGATTCTAAAGTTATCTGAGTTGGCGGAAACATTAATTTTTTAATTAAACAAATTAGTTTAGTGGTAACTGCATTGGACTAAAACTCAAGAGTTTGGCCTAATTATTTCCCATTTCTAGATGCATCTACAGCTCATTTTTCAGTTTTATCAATAATGAGCAAATATTTTACGGAGACTAGCATTAAATGCATTGATAAAGCTCTAGTCGATAACGATCTTTTCTGTTAACACGTTGTTGCAGTAGAACAATTCTTTTAATTATATCTCCATTTTTTTTTTCCTTGCGCAGTAAATTCATTCATTTTTAAATGAATAATATTTAAAATTTTGCTTCATTATAAATGGAAGCACACAGCTGTGTTGATCTGTTACTCATCTCTAGCGTATTATTCATACAGCAGGTGCAATATGATAAAAATACTAATTATGCCTGAAATATTGAAAGCAAAATGGCTAACAATAAGTAATGATTGGATCAAGAATTCTAATCTTTTTTTTAAATTTTTCTTTTAACCAAGAGGTTATCGCACGGCTATCTGTTATCTTTTTAGTTAGTATACGTGTACTTTATGATCTCATAAGCTTGTAAAATTGAATCATCATTGGCTTTTCACATAAAAATGTTCATATTGATTCAGTTTATGGCAAATTTAACATATTCTTCGCAATAAATTGGTAGTAAATTAAATTCTTGTAAAATAAATTTATATTAAAATACTTACAGATTAAAGGAAAATCTCATTTTGTATCAATCAAAATATTATTTTCTTAAAAACCGAGTAGATTTCTACTAATTTAGGAGTAATTTCTGATAACTAAATATCTCTTTTAATATTTTTTACCTTTTCTACCACTCAAAAGAGTAAATATTTTTATCTATAAAGAAATTATATCTTTAGTTTCAGTCGGAAATAAACATTTTGAACACAAAAAATAGTTATTTATTTAACAAGTGTGGAAAATACTTGACACTCGAGTTAAATATTATATTTTTTCTGCAACCATTAGATTTATTAACTAAAAAAATTAAAAATTTCATTTTTACAGTCTACAAAAAGTAATTTATTTATTATAAACATTTATTGTTATATTACAATTATTTACATTACTTACGTATTTACATTACTTATTACATTTTCTGCTGTTTCTTTTATTGATGGAGGAGTGTTTTCTAAACAGGCATCACTAGAATCCATTTTAAATTTCTATAAGGTAACACTATAACCTTTTTAACTGTTCTAATTAAAAATATCTAATTATTTATTAAAGTATTATTTTTATTTCTATATTCCTTTCAATTTTTATTTTATTTTTTAATATTCGTTTTTTAATTATTTAGTTACGTTAAATAAGCTTATTAAAGTTTTACAGAAAATATTTATGTTAATAACAAAACTTCTTATATCAAGGAAGCACAATAAAGTTTTTCCACTCACTAGTGCGGAAAGTGACACTAATGGGAATTTCCCCCCACTAGTGTGGGAAGTTGGGCATTACACAGCTGATTTTAATTGAGTAATGAGAACTTCCCTACATGGTTGCAGAAAAAAGTAATTTTTACATACATTACTTGAAAATCTTTAAGAGCAGATATGATTTAGAATAACTCAAACATAGAAATTCTCAGTTAATTCAAATTTAGATCTTTCAGAAAGGCGATAATATAAAGTTTTGGTTTTTGTTTGATTAACCAAAATTGTTATTTTACTGAAGCGATTGTTCAGTTTTTGCGATTTGTTTCGAAAACGGTTTTTAAAATTTTTTTGAAACTTTGTATACTCATTATATACGTGTTTATCTTTTATGAGAAATATTTTTTTTCGAATAACAGCACTTGTTGTTGAGTAATTTGGTGGTCCTGTTTACACTCACTTTCTTAAAGAGTATTAATCTTATATACCGAGTTTACAAAAACTCACAGAAAATGCATATTTCCTAAAGGTTTTTTGTTTCTTTGTTCATCACTTTCTTTAAAAACTAATACCCTTATTTTAATTACATTTGTTTTAGGTGAGAAACCGTTTAAATGCGAATTTGAAGGCTGTGACCGTCGATTTGCGAATAGTTCAGATAGGAAGAAACATTCACATGTGCATACGTCAGATAAACCTTACAATTGTAGAGTATCTGGCTGTGATAAGTCGTACACCCATCCTAGTTCACTGCGTAAACACATGAAGGTAACGCATAGGTTTTTTTGCATTATTAAAATGGAAATATATATTACTAGGTATGTATTTGGAATACATTGTACAACCTTATAGTTGTACAATTTTAAGCAACGATAGAAAGGCTATCAGAATGTATTATCTGTGGAAAAGGTTCTGTCTTTAACTAGATTTAGATTGTTGTCCATTCTTTTTGGTGACTGATTCATAGTTTCAATAGGATGAAAAAATAATTGCCATTTCAGTCGTGATACATTTATTCTGCCGAGCTTTCGACCTAGGGACTAGGTCATCTTCAGGGCTGTGGAACAGGTTTCAGATTGTTAACAATGATTCTATTAAAATGAATATCTATAATATAATGAAATTTACAAAAATTATTTAAACTAGGTAAAATTATGTAAACTAGGTAAATAATTTTTGTAAATTTCATTATATTATACATGTTCATTTTAATAGAATCATTGTTAACTATCTGTAAACCTGTTCCACAGCCCTGAAGATGACCTAGTTCCTAGGTCGAAAGCTCGGCAGAATAAATGTAACACGACTGAAATGGCAATTATGTTTTCATCCTATTTAGATTTAGATATTAGATTTTGAAAGGCGGGACGGGACCGATGCCCCACGGCACCGCAGCCACAAGAGGCTTATCTAGTAGATGAAACCTCCCCTTCTAAGAAGGTTGAGGACTTTCCCTACCAGTTCCTTTTGCGCTACTATCTCTTTTGGTCTCAAGGTACCAAAGATATCGTAGCGCAGTTTCTCGATTGCAACGCAATCGAATAACAGGTGAGAGGCCGTTTCTTCCTCTTCCTGACCACAATCTGCACAACGGTTCCGAGCTAATAAGCCCTATCTTGTACAAGTGCTTTCTGAACCTTTCTGAAGGCCTGTAATCAGAGTGATCTGATTTCTACCCAAGCCCAGAGTCACTTTGGTTCTTTGTTTGCACAACAAGGGCATAACTCTCTGGCTGTGTTTGACACCCAGGAAGCATCACCCAGTACTTTTCATGTTCTCTCCAGAAGTGGTTATCTAAAACTAGAATCGATGCTTGAATACTATGATTCAGAACGCCCTCCACAAATCGAACATAGAAGTTATCAGTGCTAAGTCCAAAAAAAACTTTGACAACGCATTATTATCCTCAGCCACTCAGTAACCTTTCTAATCAGGTTCATTTCAAAATTCCAACTGTGCTGAACCATGTTCCACTTCTTTTTCTTTCAATATTACAAAAATTCGTTGACAGATGCGCAAAGGTTGAAACCACATACAGTATCTGGTCCATGAACATCCGCTTTCATAATTACTTTTGCGTTTTATTATTATAATTATTATTATTAATGTTACAAATGTTGTTACTTTATTTTCTTTGTAAAATAATTGTTGTCAATACAGGTCTACAATGGTTAATAATAAACTCATGGAAAAAAAACTTGCAGGTACACGGCGGTGGTAAATCACCACCACATGGTTACGATTCAGAGGATTCTAACAGCTCTTCAGCTGGTTCGATTAGCGTGGCCGAGCCAGGAATTACGGGCGCCAACGGCGGGTTACAGTTGGGCGGACCGCCTCCACAGTGGTATGACCATACGGCCACGGGTCCCACAGCGCCTTCGCACTTCCACCATAGCTTCATGCCGCACCATCATGGTGCCACGGCCGCCTACTAGCACCAAGACCAGTATTAGCCAACAATACTCCTACTTACTACATTCTATTAAATGTTTAATCAACAAACCGAGGACTAAATTATTTTGTATACGTATACATTTGCTAGGAGCACTTGAAACTTTTGATTAATCTTCTACCGCAATATTGTAATATAAAATTAAAATTAAATATAAAAGAACGTTATATTTAAAAATTTAAAATTGTAAATACACGGCTAAATGTATCTGTAAATTTTGTACAAAAATTCAAATTTTTATTATTATAATTTTTTTTTAATTTTCTAGTATTGTATAATTATTTTTTGTAATTTAAGTTGCGAAAAATGTCCATGTGTGATTTGTATAATAGGTTTTTATTTTGTGTATATTTATGTTAACCTTTTTTTTTATTTTTACTTTTGCATAATACATGAAATTTAAAAGAGAGAAAAAAGAAAATCCAATTTCAATGCTTTTTAAAAATTCATCTGTGATATAGCCGTAATGATTTTGCCCCCATTTGCCCCTAACAACTAAAATTGAAGACACAATCATTGCCTTAATCACTTGAATATAATTAATCTTGTCAAAAAAGAGCAATTTTTTTAATTACGAAAAGTATTCATTGTCTATTCTCTTTCTCATTTAAATGCAAAAAAAATAAATAAATCTTTATTAAAATAAATGTGCTTTATGTGTGGAAATATTTACAGAAATAATAATCATAAAAAATAGTGTAAGTTTTCAGTTTTTCTTTATTTTTCTTCTTTTTTTAATTAATTTTGTTTTTTTTTTATAACAAAATGTTGTTTATTAAAATGCAAGAGACATTCACTGTTGTGCCTTCAGTTGTATAATAGTCATAAAATTGTTTACCGACAGCAGTTCTAAGTGAATGAAGTCCTCTAACAAACAGAATAATAAATTTAAAAAAATAAATTAATACTATGTTTTGTACTAATAAACTAATCCTTTCAGATGTTTATCTGTAGTAGCCACAAAGAAAAAAAAGGTTTGGAATTCTACGAATTTGCAAATGATTCCTTGAAATTGGTTTTTTAGACCTTTAAACTGCTCAAAATGGTTGAAAGCCTAAAGGTAATTTAGGGTAATTAAATATGGAAGCGTTATTATGAGATAAGCATAAATTGTGAATTACACTAATCTAATTTATTCATCTATACCACTATTAACATCAGTAATATTACGAGGGTCGTTTGAAAAGTCCGTGCAAAAATAAAAACTACTTAATTTTTTTGGGTAAACCTTTTTTATTTTTCAACATAGTCTCCTTTTAGGCTTATACACTTCGTCCAACGCTGCTCTAGTTTGTTGATCCCTTCCGAATAATAGGATTTGTCCAAGTCTGAAAAATAGCCATTCGTTTCTGCAATCACCTCCTCGTTTGAATAAAATCTTTTTCCCGCCAGCCATTTCTTCATATTGGGGAACAAATAGTAGTCCGAGGGAGCCAAGTCTGGAGAATAGGGGGGATGTGAAACGAGTTGGAACCCTATTTCCATTAATTTTGCGACCACAACTGCTGAGGTGTGAGCTGGTGCGTTGTCGTGATGGAAGAGGACTTTTTTGTGGGCCAATCGTGGGCGTTTTTCTTGCAGCTCGGTTTTCAAACGGTCCAATAACGATGAATAATATGCACCTGTAATAGTTTTACCATTTTCCAGATAGTCGATGAGGATTATTCCTTGCGAATCCCAAAAGACAGTCGCCATAATCTTTCCGGCCGAAGGAACGGTCTTCGCCTTTTTTGGCGCAGATTCCCCCTTGGTAACCAATTGTTTAGATTGTTCTTTGGTCTCAGGAGTGTAGTGATGTATCCATGTTTCATCCACAGTGACGAAACGACGCTTAAAGTCCTGCGGATTCTTCTGGAACAGCTGCAAACCGTCCTTGCAACACTTCGTTTTTGGTCAAGCGTGAGCAATCGCGGCACCCATCTTGCGTATAGCTTTGTCATGTCCAAATGTTGATGCAAAATATTATGTACCCGTTCATTCGAGATGCCCACAGCCCTAGCAATCTCACGCACCTTCACTCTTCTGTCATCCATCACCATATTAAATATTGTAGATTAAAAATGCGAATTTCAGTTGTTAGGGAAGAAAACAGGTTATAAGAAGGAATTGCGTTCAAAATAAGGAATAGAGAACATTCTTTAATGCTTAATTAAGTGAATACAATTTTTAGAATATACCTACAGCGGAATTTAGTTATATTAGGTATGGAAGATTTTTTTTGAAGATATAATTAAAGATGGGGATGAAGAAGAATATTAAAATAATTGTCTTTAAGTAAAAAAACAAAACAATTAGCTACCTTTAATCGTTGTGCACTGTGGGGTTGGAGATACGCCCTCCAATCATGGCTAATGGGGTTATATAATTGTAAGGTAAGTAACATTAGTAATTTTTATTAAGTTCTGCCATTAAACAGCTGATTTATTTAGTTTCTAGTTCTTTTGGTGTCAAGCTTTAAGAGATTTTCTTATTTGAGATGCAAGAAAAAAAATTATAGTAATGACAAGTCATATCCGATTGGTGGATGCAAAAAGAAAGAGAAATCGGTACATCTTCTCACAAAGTTTCCAACCATTTAAAGAAATATTAAAGCTAAAATAGCGACAATCTTAGTTGCTGATAGTTTGGTAGACTTACTAATAGGCGGAGGTTTGCGGGTTTAAGTCCAAACGTGCTGCCTTTAGATTATCTCTTCCTTTACTTTAAAGGGTTCTGTAGCCCTCTAACTATTGCTGTATAACGGACTAGGGTAGTGAATTGGAAAAACTCCTGACCCGTCATTAAATGATGATGGCACACTCAAATTAAAATAAAATTATTTTTTGAGGGACAACAATCTGTAACGGTGACATATAATTACTTCGTTAAAGAAGAAAATCCTTGAGAATATCGATAAAAAATTAAATAACTCTGTTGCTTGCACTCAATGCTACGTCATTTGGGTGTGCCAATTAATGTTCATATTGCTAGCTCTAGAGTTATCGTGATAAAGAAGTTTGTCAATTTCAATGAGATCAGTAAACGGTTGAAAAACAGCTGCAGTGAATGAAATTGATATGGATTTGTATTTACATTGGTAGTAATTATTACTTAAAATTTAGTGAAGGTAGTTCTAATTTCAATCACTGTTACGCAATTACTATGTGCTTAATTAGTTAGTTATACAATATCATTTAATATTATACATTTATTGAATTTTTAAATTCATTAATAATAAATACAAATTAAACCTTAACAATATTTTTTAAATATAAGTATGAAATTTCAGGAATCACTGTTCTGTAACCCAAAAGAAACCTTCTCATATACCCGGTGTCTTACCTCGCTATCACGAACGGTAATGAGTGATGTGTGTATGTGAATATTTTCTATCTAAAACTAAGTAGAATGCAGAAAACTAGTAGATAACTTTCTTAATACTTACTACTATAATAATAGCAAAAATTAACACAAAATTACGTATCACTACCAGTTATGGAAAGAATTGTAAGTACGCCAAAATTAATATATGTAGTTAATTTGTAGTAAATTAAAATATCTTTCGGTGATTTTTAATTTTTGTCTTAATGTTGACACTTTTAAAGGCAACCAAACAGTAAAAAAATCTTAGCCTAGCCTCATCTTCAGGGGAAAGGCTTTTTGAATGTTTAATCTACAGTTTATCTACTGAATTACGCTTGTAAAGAAGCGTTACACGACTGTTGGAGAACTCTAATCATTTTTTGTTGCCGTAAAATAATCTTTAAACTGGTCCAGAGAAATTGGGAACATCTGTTGGAAAGGAATGATCCACAGATCTGTTGGAATGAGCTGCAGTCATAGTCCTTTCTGTGAATACACGCAATACATTTCTACATGTTTCTATCAAATTATGTTAATTACAAAACCGGAAAAGTCGATCTAGAGCAAAAAATAAGATCATGTATAAGCAAATTGTGGATTCAGTTTCCATTGTGATTCGTTGCAAGATGTAAAATAGCTACAAACTAAAAGTCAGACTTGCGGTTATCGGAGTTCTGATAAAACCTTAACTATGGCTACAATAGTATCTAATTTGAGTTCTCAGCGATTTGTAGTTTTTGAGATATTTTATGGGTACAGATACGCGTTAAAAATATATTTTTGTATTCAAAGAACCTCAAAACATGAATTTCCAGTTAAAACGTTTGCAAATATTATTGTTATTGAAGTTTTGGATAGATGAAAAAATTTACTTTTTAATTACTAAAATAATTATTTTAAACTATTATTGCCTTTTTTTAATAAAAGACATTTAATCGATAGTTATCTACAAAAACTGAGCAATTTAAAAGAAAAACAACGGAGAAGGGATAATACATAAAAGTTGATAATAATTGTAGTGGGGGTTTTTCATTGCCCAGCAGGCAAGTGCCTCGCATTACTCTCTTCAATTGTGTACATCAGTATTCACCATCATCATGTCCAGATATCATTATTATTGCTGCAGTATTGTTCTGTTCTGTGTATTACTGTCTGTTGTAAACTGTCTAGAGTGGTACGATAGTAAAGTATTATATCAGATTTACCCAAAATCTTTTGCCGATTCTGACGGCAATGGCATTGGCGATTTAAAAGGTAAGCTATGTTAATCTTTGGCAATAATAATTTTAATTAATAATTAAAAATGACATATAAAACTATAAATTATGATAAATTAAGCCAGAAAAACAAGAGATGAATGCGTAAAAGCTACTGAATGGTCTTCAAAGGAACAACATTAATGTAATTTTTAAAATCTCTTGAGTAAGATCTGCAAAATATGTTATTGCTTAAAAATTATCACCTACAGTTTTAATGTCAGGTGTTAAAGGTTCCTTTCTTTAAATTGCTCCATTAGAACAGTCTAATCCAGAGGTGTCTACAAGAGGTGAGGAAATTATTCGAAAAGTCATCTACAAATTCTTCGTTTTTGCAGTTTTCTTACAAAGTATTGTCACAGTAGGTTTTCTTTATATCTACTTAGTCCTTTGTAAAACTCATTTCTTTTGTTTAGTTACTTTTTAAAAAATGTCTTATAACATGCGGCGTGACGTTACGATGGTAGTCTTTTCTTATCCCGTAACAAAATGACTACTAATTCTGTTGTCACTTTTTGTTTATATATCTGCTTAAAGTGACCTCTAAACTTTTCGTTACACTCACCCAAAAAATGGCACCACTCAGAGGGTAAGGGCAAAGGCTTGAATATGGGAGTTTTAATGAAATACTTGGAAGCCAAAGAAATAATAATAATTTTCTAAGGTAAATAAAAAAATTGAAAAGTTTAATGTTCAACGTAACCAAGATAAACAATTCATTTTCTGACAAGGCGACGCTTGCATTGAAATAGTTGATAGTGTCCTTTAATAGAATATCTACCCAGGCGTTTGGCAGGTGGCTCTTCTATTAATTGAGAAGGGTACACATGCTCAGTTGTTTTTATCCATAGCGCTAGCCACGATAAAATTTCTATTTATTTTTGTTGTAAAAAAGTGTGACAAATTCTTACATTAGGTCGAGCAATATCTTAATGATGGTAGTTGCCTCCAGTATGATTCTTAAACAAAACTGGTTTTTGGATATTTTAATGAGCATTGAATCTGCCTTAGATTAAGACATATGATGGCCATGAACTGAACAACGAAGGGGGTTAAAACTAGGATCAAGTCCAATCTCTACTGGCAATCCGTTCACAAATAGCAACAACTGAATGTTGTGATTCACATCATTTGCATGTACTGCTAGCGTTCAAGGCATGTCTCTGCGCTGTGATCTCCAGTTTTTATTGAAGAATCCTTGAACACAAGCTTTTGGATGCTTTTTTGAGCTATTCAAATCTCAGTGAGAACTATCCTTTTTTGGTGCAGTTGTGAGGTTTTTTTTTGCACACTTTATTAGCTTTTCTTGCTCTAACCTTGAATTTCAAATATCTACAATGGCGTAACCCATCAGTACTTGGTTAAAGCTCATTGTTTATTGTGTACTTGATACGTCATTGTGGTAGCTTGGTCGCTTAAGCACATTTGTCGAGAATCCCATTTCAATCTACAGTCGACTTAAATCCTTAAGTTCATCAGACCTCTTTTCCAATTCTTAGTGATATTTCACTTTAGAAATGTACTCTCCTTTCTAGTGAATACAGTGTCCTTTGATTCAATGTCTTCCGCTAGGAAATTTTCATTTATATATAAATTCACTGAGATTATTGGTAATCATTAAAACCTTATTACGATGATTGTAGCATAATGAGAAAGCAGGTAATTTTCGTATTTTTTAATTACACTGCTCATAAGCACCGATCTTTAAAAGCACGGTCAGAAAATCTCAAGCACTTATTTTTTTTCAACATCTTTTACTTTGGAAGCATCGGTATAACCAAAAAAATTTAACAAGTTGATGCATGTTTTTTTGTTTAATTTGGTCACATTTAAACATTTAAGAACAGTGATCTACGAAATAATATACTCAATTTAGAAAACTTAATTTATTGACATTAGTAATTTCTAATCCTCCACAGCCACATTCTGGCGATCTTTTTGCATTTCTATGTTGTGCCATTGTTTTTATCCAGCTAATTACTTCCTCCAGAAGATTTTAAATTACTTATAGCAGTTAAGAGTTGAATAAAATTCAGAAAAAAAGAAGCAATGAACGTTCTTTTTTTAAAAAAATACAATATATCAATAAAATATTGTGCACACTTTATCTAATCAATAAAAACTGTACAAAATTGATAAAGGAATTTGATTTTTACATCACCTCTTAAAAAAACTGATCGACTCTTAATACCTATTGATGGACTACAAATTCCCTTACATTATTTGTTCATTTCTCATTTAAATTTGAAAAGGTTGCGGATTAAACAAATAAAAAAACCTTCATTAGCTTACCAATACCAGACAAAAACCTGTACTAATACTAAAAATAAAACTAAATCTAGTTATTTAAGTATCTTCTGAGTGATTGATAACTTTGCACCATGTAAGTTCATATCATTGCACAATTCATGTAATATTGAATATTTACAACTACACTAAGAGTCCAGAACAAGTAAATAAGGTTTTTTATTTAATCAAAAAAAGTCCAATATTACTTAAATCATGAGCAAATGGCAATTGTACATAGTATTTAATGATTAAAATAGAATGCTTAGTGAAATACACTCCATAGCCTCAAACACAAATTGCATTTTCATGCAATAAGTACATAATGCCTGACCCATGCACTGCAAACTACGCTAAAGACCTGTAATTTACTCGATATTTCTGAAGAGCTGACAAAAAAAATCTTGAAACAAGTGCTAATTAAATCGTTCTGTAGTCAAACTATAATAGTGTACCAAATATGGGGGGTAAGAGTTCAGTAATAAAAAAATAGATGTGATTGTAAAAACTGGTAGTAGTCAACCTTTTTTGTCAAAGAGCCAACGGTGTCGTGGTTTGGTTAGTAATGATTGCAAAAAAACCTTTTTGCTTCAAGAGAAATGTTATTAAGTAAATCAACTTTTGATCAAATTTATTAAAAGTTTTAGAAATAAATGAGATGTTGAGGTATATGTGGATGATAATTGAATTGCAAAATAACTGCAGAGGAACATAGAGTGAAGAGTTGGTTAACAGTTAATTGTTGGACGTTTAAGCTGATACAAGTTTTTAGTGCAAGAATGGCCTAGATAAAATTGTAGCTTATACAGTAATGTTAGCTATGGGCAATTTTATGGTAATATCATGTTCAGAATTACACATATTTGAACATCAGAAACATCTCTTTTCGATAAAAACGCAATCTTTAAAAATTTACGCAATTGGAACTTTTCATTTTTTTGTTTATTAGAAGTCGGAAGAAGTAACAAATAGGCCTTGATAATAGTTTTAGAGTGTGATTATTCTTCTAGGTATTCCTAACTTCTTGCACACATTTAACTTTAGCAGAGATAACATTGCTTAAAAAGAAATTAGATAACCAAGGAGTTGTGATTCAATTCCTTTAACTTCTACATATGTTTGCAGATCAAACTTTCTGACCTAATTCTATAAACTCTGTTGTTGTGACTAAATAATAGTAATAATGACTTTGAAAATGGTGTCACTACTCACTAGTAAACTAACCAGCCAAGCATGTATTTTATGCTAGGAGGCTGGGAGAAATGTTTTTAAATTATTCGCAACATGGGAAATATCAAATTAAAACAATAAGCAAGGTTATAAGTAAAATTTTCCATTAACGTTCTTTTGACTTGGTAGATAACCGTGAGGAAAGTTTCAAGGTTTTACGAAGGTAATGAAAAATTAAGAACAATTATTATTATAGAGGAAACTAGTCATACTATTTAGAATGTTTGAATAAATTTCTTTTAAAAAAAAGGGGGAAATGGTTTTTGATAGTTATATTATTAAACATTTTAGAGCTTTTTATTATTTGTTAAAAGTCGTAATTTACCTTAAAATAGATAATCATTGATATTATAAACAAATATATACTTATCTCTTCTACACTCCTTACTTATTAATATAAAACAATACTAAGTTTTCTACTTATATATTAACAAATTATAAAAATATCACTAACGAACATTGAAGCACCAATGTAATATATTAAATGTGCTGTTAATTATGTGAACACATTCTTAGTACAAAGATTGTCCATTTTTTCAAACTGCTTGTGGGGATTGTTGAATTGAACGTGGTAATTGTTAATTAAAGGAAGTTTATATTGTTTACATTAAACTTTTTTTTTGCTTTGTTTAAATTAATTCTTGGCCAGTTATTAGAATTAATTCCCACTAAAAGCTAAATTATGTTCAGATAAATAAAGTGTTGTTGCTATTCCTCTTGACACATTTCTAAGCCGTCCTGCTTCAAATTTTGTTTGACAGTTTGGTTTGACTGATTATGTGTGCCGTTTTACTTATTTTTTCTTTTCCTCATCCACTTTGCGATATGGAGATGTTAAAAAGAGGCGCCTCACAAGCCTTTTTCTCTGGCTATAAAACCAAGTGGTTGTTGGGCATTTCAGTTTCGCTCAAACAGTTTACAATTTATTTGGATTAGGTTATTCCCTTCCTTCCCATCGATCTATTTCCAGAACATTCGACCTTGTTGCTCTTTTATAATGATGAATAATGCAAGGAAAATATTTTATTAGGTTATTTTGTGTTATTTTTTTTATTCCGTAATTTGAACATTCATAAATAACACACCTTTTTTTTTATTTGATTCTCCACGATCTGCTTTCGCTTTTTGTGGCAGTCTTCCAGTACCTTACATTTAATAGTACCTAACGTCCTCTCTTCCTAACTAATTCTTCATACACTCTTCAGTCTTTTCTCGCTTCTCATCCTGGGCACCTCATCATCTGCCGCCCTGGCTAGTTAACTTCCTAGCGCAACCAGTTGAATCTGATGACTTTAATATTGTTTGACTCACAATAAAACCATAACATCAAAATTTATTCTTCACCTCTTGTAGGTTATGACACATTCCTCACTCCTGAAGGTCCTACTTCCAAATAATATAGAGCCCTTTCACCTTCTGTGCCTTACACGGCCTTCTAGAACTATTGTGTCGTCTAAGAAATCTCAGAATCTGAGAGGATTGGGTTTATTCAGCACCGGCACCTTCCTTCCTTTGGACTGTCAGTTTGGTGTATGAAGTTTTTTCTATATCTCCACAGAATCTTCATCTGAAGTACGCTGTAGACCCATATCCTGTATTCTGTACAGGCCTGTTACCAATTTTCAGCTTCATTCTTTTGATAAACATATGGTAAAATACTGTTTATTTTAAGTACTCTCTTGAACTGAATCCTAAATTCTTGTACCGCGAAAATGTATAGTTTGGTTATCGCCAAACAATGAATGAAGGCCGAGTGCCTCATAAAACACAAATATATAACTTAAGAAGGGGAAAAAAAGTTTAAAGTTTGTTTTAAATAGAGCTGAATTCTGCTGAGCTGTCTACCTAATCTAGACCCTGAATTAATTGATAACGCAATCAAGGCACTAGAGATATATCTAAGATCATCGAGTTTTGATGTCGATAATGCTAAAAAAAAATGTAGGAACTTGTCGACAACTCGAAAAAACAGACATTTTTGTGTAATATTAACTATCAAAATTTCATTCAGTTATCTAAAATAGATTTTATAAACACTAATTACGTAAATATTACACCAATACTTGCTTAGACTTTCAAAATGAATATTTCCCTTATCTTTAATCTTTTAAATTTTTGTTTATCGTTTCACCATTCATAGATATGCTAGATTTGCATTAAACATGTATTCCATAACAACCATTTTTTTGTTTTTTTAATATTATTAAAATGAAGAGGCATTAAGAAAAGAATGTCGTGATTACACAAGCGAAAAATTAGTGCATACATTCTTTATATTTGTTAGAATTGTATGAAACACCAACTACCGAATATAAAATACAATGCATAGACAATAACTACTTAATGTATAAACTTTGACTAAGAATATAAACTTTGCACAATGGTTACAGATCTATACCAAAATAACATCACATAGTATATTTATTGTTTTTATATTACATACTTTTGTAATAGAAATTCAATTCAGAGATATATATATTTATATACATAAAATCTATATTTCCTAAATGTAAATTGGTACTTTTCCGTTAGCCGGGCGCAAGCGAAAAACAGTATTGGGTAAAACTGTTTTCTTTACAATTCATTAATATTTGTTTATAGTTGAACGTTTTCGACTTTTTTCCGTTGACTTGGCTCGCGTTTGGTTCACAATTGGCGACATTTGCGCCCGGCTAACGGAAAAGTACCTGTAAATTTTTACCATTTATAGAATTAATAATTTCTTTACTTTGTAAACATTTTTTCCCCTAAAAATCACCGCCTACATTCCGCCAAAATTGAACATGACCCATATAATCTTGGACCTTCCAAAAAACGCAATAAAAAAAAAAACAATCGTCACCTGCTCCAGCATTTATTTTTGCCAACACTGGGCTCTTGTTTAGGTGTTACATCCATAGTCTTACTTTAAAGAGCCACTATTTATTTATTTTTTTAAGTAAAGAGGTTTTCTGCGAAGGTAAATATTAAAAAGGAATCAGCGTAATCGAAATGATCCCAATATGCAAGTTGAAAAGCCCACCTTAACTGAAAATGAAAAAATTAAGAAAACCTTCGTTAAAGATCTAATTGCTTTACAAATACTTTACTCATTTGATAAAATACAATCAAAGAAAACATGTGATATGAACGTGCTCATAACTTTCTTTTATTTCAGTTCGTAAGGTTATCTTTATACAACAAATTTCACTAAATGTTAGGTAGCTCAAATTAAAATTCATTGTAACGTAGAGACTTTTGATGGAAACATGTTGTCCCAAAAACTTTCCAGACAAATTTAAACAAGCGATAGTTATTTGAGTAGCTGGTTAACGAATGCTAAAATTAAGTTCTAAATTTTCAATAATTAAATTAAGCTGATCAAAGGTACACATAGATAAATATGTCAAAACTATTTCGTCGCGTTGTAGGGACCTCAAAAAATTTTCGGAGAAATCTCAAAATAAAAAAAATATGCCTGTTTTCAATACTCAATAAACTAGGAGTGAAATGCTCATTATATATATATATATATATATATATAATTATATATATATATATACTTGTGATTACACAAGCGAAAAATTAGTGCATACATTCTTTATATTTGTTAGAATTGTATGAAACACCAACTACCGAATATAAAATACAATGCATAGACAATAACTACTTAATGTATAAACTTTGACTAAGAATATAAACTTTGCACAATGGTTACAGATCTATACCAAAATAACATCACATAATATATTTATTGTTTTTATATTATCTACTTTTGTAATAGAAATGTATATATATATATATATAATAATGTTATATATATATATATATATATATATATAATAATGTATATATATATACATACATACTTATCTTTCAAATTATATGTGACCACACCCACCGCAGTGTCTAATAAGCCAACTTGAAGTGGTTCAATACTTTATTAAAAAACAAAACTAACGATAACCGTGTTATATCAAGTTATTGTTCAATAAATACTATCCCATCCTAAATACTATCATTTCGTAATTTTTTCATGATGTTATTGTGTATTTCGCTAAGCTAGACTTATTGAAACAAAATATTCTGACTCATATTATTAATGATTCTAAAAAATTATATTTAAATCAATAGAAAAATGTCTCGACCGCTGTTTCATTCTCTTATTTAACTTAAAGAGTGTGGCTTTAAGTCAGTTTTTGATACTGGATTCCTACAGTGGCAATTCATATTGATGAATGTTATGAAGCATTCCTAGCAGATACATTACAAACCGATGCCCAGATTAGTAGAAAGCCTTAATAAAAGATTTCTTCTTGTCTTTTAACTGTAGAAAATTCTAGCACTAATTTTTAGATGACAAATTCGAATTCTGTACTCTTTCAACCGAAATAAATCAAAGAAGAGCATGAAAACCTTAATATTATAGGGGTCACAGAGGTCCTTAAATCAAGGAGCTAACTGCTAACTGATCTTTCATCTTAAAATATTCCTCAGCTTCCATGCCGTCTGGAACCGTCTGTATATCACTTAAGAGAATTATTTAAATTTTCAGGTATAATAAATAAAGCGCAGTATCTGAAGGATCTAGGAATAGGAGCAGTCTGGTTGTCGCCGATTTTCCAATCTCCTATGAAGGATAATGGATACGATATTTCAAATTACACTGCCATTGATCAAGTATACGGTACTCTGAATGATTTCAAAGAATTAATAAAAAAAGTTCATGATTTAGGTAAGTCCAGTTTTGCTTTGTTATTTAACAAAAATTGTAGTCTTATTTTGAGGTCTTAGTGTACCTACTAAGCTAACAACACCTGGGGAATTGAAATGAAAACACAGATCTTATCAGCTGATCACAAACATTCTCAAGCTCCATCATGTACCCGTACATATTCTGGCTCAGTTTTCCTAAACTTAATCTTATCTCCTCAGAGTCAGATTTGCTTAAGAGATCTAGGATTCACTGGTATTAATTAACGTTTGATCCTGTACGAGTGGGTAGAAGGTAATTTGAGTTTTCCCTGTAATTCGTCTTTTGTATGGTCAAGGTTTTAGTTTTTTTATATTTTTTAAGACATGATATTCAGTGCTGTTCTAAAAGTTCCGAAAATTTCGAGAAATTAACGGTACAGTATTTTATACCCGTATTTATGAATATCATTTATTGTGCAGGCATAAAAGTTTTACTAGATCTCGTACCAAATCATACAAGCGATGAACATAAGTGGTTTGTGGATTCTATTAATAAAAAAAATGGAAAAGAAGATTACTATGTCTGGGTTGATCCAGACAAAATGAGTCCCGCTGGATTTTTGCCACCAAATAATTGGGTTAGTAATCACTTATTTTAAAGTTATTGTTCTAGAAAATATTTACTAATGAATATAATCAAATCATAATAGTAATTATAAATTCTACTTTTATTCGATTAGGTTTCCTTGCTGGGAGGAAGTGCCTGGACTTACAATGAAAATCGCCAACAATATTATCTACATCAATTTGCAAGCTATCAACCTGATCTAAACTACCATAATCCTAAAGTATTAGAAGAAATTAAGGTAACTAAGTTATGTTCGTTCAATTTTATTTATTTTTCCCTTCGTTTGGATTACAATCAGTGCACACGTAACAAAGAAAACAGTGAATTTGTAGGATAAAAACTCTGTGTGGTATTTTTTTTCTTAAATTAATCTACTTTATCTATTTTTTATTGCAGAACGTTATGAGATACTGGTTAGATATCGGAGTAGATGGTTTCAGAGTTGATGCTGTTCCATTTTTGGTTGAAGATAAAGAACTAGTATCAGAAGATCAAATACAAGGATGTACTGATGTTAATTCATATAACTGTTTTAGGCACGATAAGACAAAGAATTTAAAAGAAACATACAATATACTTAGGGAATTGGGTACTGTTTTTGAAGAAAATAAATA
This sequence comes from Rhodnius prolixus, assembly GCF_049639745.1. Taxonomy (NCBI): domain Eukaryota; kingdom Metazoa; phylum Arthropoda; class Insecta; order Hemiptera; family Reduviidae; genus Rhodnius; species Rhodnius prolixus. The sequence goes on along the minus strand of NW_027411583.1, from coordinate 474,953 downwards.
CAAGGACCAACCAAGGTAGGTATATTTAATGGTTATCGGGATGGAGGGTGTTGGTATACTTCTTAAGATCTCCAGTTCGAATCCCGTGCTTCCGTTCCCGTCCATGACACCATGGGTAGATAGGTGGACATTGATTTGCCTTAAAAAAAATATAACCTGTCTTAGATGGACGAATTTTTTTCTTCTCTCAAAAGAAGGAAAATTATTCCAGGCGCCAATTAGCCGAAGTTATCAGAGGAAAAGTTAGCCTGACAAGTTTCAAAATTTTCCTAAAAGGTGCCCACAGGAGGGATCTCTCAGTGATGAGCAGGGAGAGTTCTTGTAAAACGAAATTAGTTGAGAAAGATGGGAGTCAAAATAAAAACACTTTCGTTTAACGAAATAATTCGCAGGTGATAAACGAAAATGAACCAGTGGAAACTAAATAGAAATTTAAAAAAAAACCTTGAATATATGCTTAATATTAGAGTTTTGTTATATTCAGTATTTCTATTTAAACTGCGCAAAACATTTTTCGTAAAACATCCTGCACAAACCAGACAAAATCACCAGTTTGATATTAGTGGCAAACATTTAGACCAAGTATAATAAAATTGTACAGCATACGCCATCTAGCGGATTTTTTCGGTTTCATGTTTGGTTTGAGGAGGCTGCCGACTGTTAAGTTTGAATTGTTAGAAATTATTAAATTGGTTAACGACCATAGAAATATTTTTTTTTTTTTAACGGAATTATTGATATTCGTTCCAATAGTAAACTATAGTTTTTTTTATTGCCATTGTCTCGACTAAATGTGGTTTTTCTCAGAGCTTAAAACAGCGTAGGTTTTTCTTTACGGTAAAGAAGCTGATTTTTTAAAGTACTAAGTTGTTTGTCACTAACAAGCACTCTGCCTCTTTGTACCAATAAATTTTGTTTATAAATATTTTTTTGTTTATTTTTTAGAAAACTTTTCCTAGAAGCATATACTACTTTGAATGATACCATTAAATATTATTCTAAACATGCTACGCCATTTAATTTTAATCTTCTATTATTGACTCGAGATGTGAATGCAACAGAGGTTGAAAAACTTTTAAAAGATTGGACAGACGTTTTACCAAAAGAAAACAGAACTATCTGGGTGGTAAGTTTTGTTGAGTGTAACAATTAATTTTGATACTTTCATCTATAATTTAGTCTCATTCACAGCAGTTGAAGCAAAATGAATTACTAAATTAAGCTAGGGATATCTTGTCATTAATTTTTCCATTTACTATTTATTAAAATCATCATTTTCTGTAAGAGCATTAAGAATGATGTTAAAGAAAAGAGTAAGACTGTAATGTCTAGACGTTAAATTTATAGTACTTGAAAGATATTTGTTTTTTCAGAATGTAAATCTATTTATTATTTATCTGACTTGGTGACTCTTTTTAACTGATTTCTAGACCAAACTGTAGACTTTGCACACATTGGATTTACTCACATATATCTTGTATTCTTACTTTATGAAAAATTCTTACTTCGTTGGATTACAAAATTGCAAAATCAACTTTTTGTACCTTTCAGACTGGAAATCACGATAATCCACGTATTGGAACTAAAATGGGTGAAGATATGATTGATGCTGTAAGCATGCTCTCATTTATGGCACCAGGAAACACGGTTACCTACTACGGTGAGGAAATCGGCATGGTGGACACTTATATGGGCAGAAACTATAAATCTGATCCCAGAAATCCAGAGAGAACGCCTATGCAATGGAACAGTAATACTAGTGCAGGTAGATGAAGCTTCATTCAACTTTCTGTCTAAATTTGTTAAGATCTTTGGAAAGGTAAATCAGATTCTTAACTTGCCTGTCAACTAATTTTTAGGTTTTTCAAACATAACCAAAACATGGCTCCCAGTAAATCCTAATTACTGGGATATAAATCAAGAAAAAGAAGCCGCAGATAAGAAGAGTCATTTGACTATTTATAAGAGTTTGGTTGAATTACAAAATGATATAATTGAAGATAGCAACTATACTACACATATACTGGCGCCTTATGTATTCGCTTTGAAGAGGTATAAATTAAATACTACCGTTGAGGATAGGGTATTCATTATTCGTTCGTAAAAGTAGATTTTGGAAAAGTTACTCCATTAAATTTAATTTATAAATAAAAATTTAAAAACCAACAACTTGCCCTTTAAATACATGTCTAGGAAAATTTAATTGTTGCACTCTTTGTGGGGGGTTTAATCTCTCTCAATGGCACTAGAACCCAGTTAGTTAGGTCCTGGCCCCCTCGATTTCACTCCGCCAGTCGCCTTCTCTCTTGCAACCGCCATCCAGTTCCTAGTACGCAAAAACTGCCTGGCATCCTTGATACTGTCGAACCATCTTAGCTTTGGTCTTCAAACTCTCCTTTTACGGTCAGGGACTTCCTGTAGAATCTTGTACGGGATCTCCAGTCTTGCGACATGTCCAGCCCACCTAAGCCTGATTAGCTTAATTAACGCTATAATATTCGGCTCTTTTATCAGAGCATACAGCTCTCTGTTTGTTCTGCTACGCCAAGTCGTGTTCTCACGTGTTGGGCCGAAGATCTTACGCAGTATTTTCCTTTCGAATATTAAAAGGCATTGTTCATCTGCTTTCGTGATTGTCCATGTTTCGGAGGCATATATCAGGACAGGGAGAATAAGAGTTTTTTAAATTCTTAGCTTGGTTGCCCTGTCCAACAACTTACTTCTCATGTGGCTATAAAGGCCGAAGTAGCACTTATTCGCGGATATGATCCTTCTGCTGAAAAATTAGCTCTGTGGTTAGTGCAATGGGTGCTCACGCAGAGATCTCGGGTTCGTCAGCAATTCCTGGTTACCCTGCCCTTAGATTATTTCTTCCTAGGAGCGCCTCTTATTCTCACTTTCCGGTGACGGACAGTGTTGTATGTTAAGTAAAACTCTATCCGGAGGCCACAGTACACATTGAAAGCTTCGGGCAAATGACCTCAGAAGTTGGCGCGTCATAAATTAATATGGTTTATTTCATAGGTTTAGTATTAAGGATTATACATGTAAAATAGTAGTAAATAACTTTATTGTTGAAAAGTACTTTTTAAACGTAAAGGATAACAATTAAATTCGTAAGGAATAAGATATTGAATTCAAAAATCCCAGAATTAAATTGAAATAAATAATTAGTTTTTTATTTTGTTTTTTTGTAAAACCAAGGAGAGAATACCGACAAGAATTTAACCTTGAAGTAGAATTCAGCTTTGATTTCGTTGAAAAACTATTTAGTAACCAGTGGACAGAATCAGCCAGATCTCCACGGAATAACCTAAGGAATAAAAAAAAACTGTTCTTAGGTTATACAAATTTGAAACGTTTGCAATACTCCCTTTTATAATATTACTTGGTGGAAGTAAAAATAAAAATATTTTAGGCATGCTTTTGGATTCTCATAATAAAGGTCTGGCATTGGAAATCTGTCCAATCCCATTCACTTCCCGGAAGTAAAGTCAAAGTGGGACTAAACTCAAGGATACTCATAATCTTGTGTATAAGTATTTAATATTGTGTTTGTAATACATTTCAGAGCGAATCATTTATTGGTTATCAATTTAGATGATAGAGATCAAGAGGTAAATTTAACCAAAATTCATGATTTACAAGCAACTCTCAAAGTGAGAATATCATCATTGAATGCCGCCGTTACAGAAGGGTCAGTAATTCTTTTATCATTTTATTAAATCATAATAAACGCATACTAGAATATCAGAAGTTTCGGAGAAATGGCTTAGATCTATTTCATTCGTAATTTCAATCGTGGAAATAATCGGATTTTGTGTAGCAGTCATTAAAAGGCATTTTCTGGGTTAATATTAGCCTTTTTTAGAACTTTATTTTAAATTAAAACAAATTGAGATGCAAAAGATTCTCAATTGATCGTTTTAAAGATTGCAGATCCACATCAGCGAAATAAGTGTTGCGTATGGGTATATGAGAATGATTAGTATTACATAAAAACGAAAAACTGCAGCAATTTTAAATCTTATTTTTCAAATAGATCATGGCACCGACCCGTTAATAAGCGTTAGACCAAATGAACCAACAGAAACTCATTTTACTGAATCGATTTTTTAGTTGTCGCTCCTTCGATTATAATTGAACTGCGTACAATCTTTGTGCACAAGTTGATCTAAAACTTCTATTTGAAATATTTTCTTACATTAATACTACTCTTCAGTTGTGGAAGAGTTGAGATGAAGATTTCTTTTTAGTATCTTTAATATGATATATGCAGTCTTTAGCATAAGAAATTCAATATGTGTAAGTTAATTTCAAATTTAAAGAAAATATATTGATAGAAAAAGTATATTATTTTACTTAATAAATTTTGTGGTATTCAGCAATTTTTTCACATTCAATAGAATTAAAATAAATTTAGTTAAGTGAATTCATGTATGAATTCGCTATTGATTTTTTTTTTAGATATGTTATTAGATTATTTGTTTTTTTAGGGACGAAATTAAAATAGCAGATAAATTGTGGATGAGACCAAGAAGTGGAGTTATTTTATACAATTCAGCCGTTATGAATACAATCTCAATTCTGCTGATAATTGGCCTGTCATTTCTACATTCCTTGATTTGATTCTGTTGAAATTGAGTTTATAAATTATTCTAATAAAATGGAAACCAATATTTTATTGGAATATGTGAAACCAAGAACTTCAAAGTATTAAAGCAATGGTTGTTTACTATTCATTTTTTAATCCATCAAATAACTATTTATTTGTATTTATTTCGTAATGTGTAAAACTTCTTGGAAACAAAAGTTTTTCTTTCTGTCGACAGAATATAAATTTTGTATACAAATATAGCATATAAATTATTGTCTTTATGCTATAAAGTATAAGACGCCTTTTTTGTAAATATAGTTACATAAAGATAGACCGTTCTTGTAAATACTATTAAGAATATTCCAAAATTTTATCGTATTATTATTTAAAGTCTAAAAATATTGCATTTTTCATCTTTCCTGTAAAATTTTATTCACGTGATCGTTGATGGTGGAAACGTTATCATTATATTTTGTATTTTTCTGTACCTCAAGCTTTAAGTGGCATCTAATCCTTTATCCATACTTCTTACAATTTTCTGAATGGCAAGGGCCAATAACTAAGAGTTATTCCCTCTAGAGTTAACCAAAATAAAAAGTTACCAAATAAGTGCTCCATGTATTATTACAAAAAAATGGAAAATGAAGAAACTGAGTTAAATGTTGAATATGATTTATGTGATAGTAGAATTGCTGAATAGTTAGCTGAATACTGAAAGGATGCGCAGTGCATGATAAATTTGTTGCAAGGGTAACATGTTTCAAAAGCTTTGTTATTAGAAGACTATTTCATACCAAACAAATTAATCAACCTCTGAATACTGGTTGAATAAATGAGAAAGCAGTCAGAATTAAAGAAAACAGCGTGTGTTGTGAAAAATAAATAATTGTGAAGTTTTTTCTTTAGTCTTTTCTTACATATTCTCATCTTACTTCAAAATCCCCTTTACAGTGTATGTTTGCTTTTAATTATTTTGGATAAATATTTAAGTAATATTAATTTTTTAAGCATTTCATTTTATTTTTTCTATCAAGAGCCTCTTCTAAAACCAAAATGTTAATCAGGATTATAATTTTGTTATTTATAATTGCCAAATTCTAAAATAAAAAGAATTTTTCAAAACGATTTCATTTTGCTATTCAAGTTTCTACAATGAATAACTAGTTAATTAAGACAAATACAAAAAAGTAGCAAGAAGCCGCTAAAAAAGTATTTTCTTAAAACTTTTTTTTTTTTTTTTTTAGTTAAAATGAAACATTCCATAGGAAAACTGTTTTGGAAGGTATTATGGAAGCTGGGCAGTTTAATTGAAAACTCTGATTTATGTTCTTGTACTTTTACAAGTCAAATTAAAAAACATATAAAGTATTAAGTCTAATATAAAAATATATAGTATAGTATAATATAAATCTAATTGCTAGTTGGACGTAAAGCCCGCCTGAAAAAATAGGCAATTACTTTACTACTACTTACTTAATATAGTGGCATAAATTAGGTATTAATAAAATATCATGTATACAAACCAAAAGCAGAAAGTAATACCGAAAGTCATATGCTAGGTATTAGTCTCTTCCAATGTTCCATTCATGTGAGGAGAACCACTTAAGGAGTAAGGAGTTTCGAAGTGCGGTTTCAGAATTTCACACTGTAATTTATGATTGAAATGCTCAACTATGCTCTGATGTCTTTCTATTATGGAAAGTTCTCATCCCAGAATTGACCTAAATAATTTTGTCAGAAAAGTTAAAAAAATTGATTGGAGCTGAGGGTATTTTAAAATCTTCTAATGGCTCATTTCAACTGTATAGAATCAGTTTTACAAAATAATCTTGAGAATTGTAGTAATGGAGAACAGGCCCTTATGAAGCATTTGATTTGTGAGAAGTAATAAGAGAAAGTAGTTCAGAGTTTTAAAAATCTAGCGAGATTTTAATAGTTGAAGTGTAAGCAATAGAATTGTAAAGAAGGATAAGTAATTTATAAAATATTGGTCTTAATAATTTTCACTTTACCATGCTAAATATTTTCGTAGTATACTAAATTTAGTGAAGGAAGAATTTCTATTTCTAGTATTTTCTTTTTTAATCGCTATTTTTATTAACTATGTTAAAAATACGATCAGCCAAATTCTATGCGACTATGCCAGCAAATGGCAATCAAAAAAGAGTAAGCCCGTTATTATTTAAAATTAACTGTAGATAGGTGGATCAATTTCCATTTTTACAGTAATTAAACAAACCATATAATTTAATATAAATACAGTATCATTAAATTCAGCATTATTAAATACAATTTAAAATTATTATTCAGTAATCCCTTTTAAATGTAAGAAACTAGGGGCCATATTCTGTAACCTTCTTCTAGAGTAACATACTGTTCTATTAGGCGAAGATGTGTGGGACAAATCTACAAGCAGTTGTGATGTATACTTTCCTGAAAAACTCCAAAATTACATTTGTGCAAAACTAAAAAATAACTCTCGTAAAACCAATGATTATATAATAGTAACAAATAATTAACGTCAAGATTGCTTACTTTGCCAATTATGGAAACGGTTGTAAGTACAATAATCATCAATATTTGTAAACAAATTTAATTTAATGTTTACTTGATTAGTCTTTTCGTCTAGAGTTTTACGTATATTTACGTGAAAACATTCTTTGCTTGACTAAAGAATAGATGTGAGTGTCTTCTGGCTTCAGGGAGTTATGTTATATATGTTCTTCTATGTTAAGTAACTGTACGCTCTTTCCTAAATTTGATTCCAGAAGGCTTTTACAGCATTTTCTTTTTTAATTAAATAAATTAGAGGCCATGATTAGTAATTTGGAAATATTGCTGCTGATGTCGGGTATGACCCGGAAAGAAGCAGCTTACCAAGTCTTTAATTTTGTTTTGTCAGTAACGCAAGTAATTTGGTAGGAAAGCAGTTTGTTATGCTGACTAATAAAGCCAGTTTTTTTTTTTTTGCGTTGGCCGAATAAAAACAGTTAATTGTTAATAAAGTTATTTCATATTATCTAGTAAATTGATAAAAGTGTTCTAGAAAACAGCTATATTATTCTGTTATTCCAAAATTAATTTGGCATATAATAGGGGGACCAGAAAGTAATGTGGCTTTCTTACATTAAATTCAAACGAATACATTTTTAATAAGTCTTTATTTTTAATCAATAATATCAACAACCTTTTGCCATCTAGTGTGCAAATTTTCATCCCGGACCGATAAAAATCAATTGGTTATTGAGTAAAATATCTCGAGATGGCATTTTGGACATCATCCAATTTTTCAAATTTTTTGCCATCAAGAAAATGTTGTAGGGATCGGAATAAATGGAAATCCGAGGGTGCGACATCGGGCGAGTATGGTGGGTGAGGCAGTACCTCCCACCCCAATTCATTAATTTTTCCCAGGGTTTGCTTTGCACAGTGTGGTCTTGCAGTGTGTCGTGTTGCAGAATGAGCCCCTTTCTGTTGACAATCGCCGGATACTTTTCGATTAAAGTTTTTTTTTTTTTTGGCGCATCAACAGCTGAGGTTATTAGCGCCCGGAGCTTTTTGCAGTACACTGCCAGCCTCCGGACAGTGTTCTCTCGTTACAGACAACACTGTCCATCACCGGACAGTGAGCTGTAAGAAGCTCCTAGGAAGAGAAAATCTAAGGGTCAGCTGCTGGATTCGAACCCGGGACCTCCGCGTGGGAGTCCAGTATGCTAACCTCATAGCTAATCCCTTCCCTTTATTTTTATTTTTGGTTCACTCGATCCAGTTGTTCACAATAAAGGTCTGCATTAACAGTTTGTCCAGGTTGCCACACTTCAAAGTGAACAATTCCGCGAATACTCCACCAAACCCACAGAAGCGCCATTTTGGGATGTAAACCCTGCTTCGCAGTACTTCGTGGTGATTCATTTGGAGAGAGCCACTGCCTTTTGCGTTTTGGATAATCATATAGAACCCATTTTTCGTCTCCAGTGGTCAAACGATCAAAAAACGGTTCTGTATGGTGCTGTTGAAGCAATACGTTGCATGTGATGGATCGGTTGGCTTTGTTCTCTTCGGACAGATTATGAGGGACCCAAACACAAAGACTTTAAATGTACCTGGACGGTCGACCAAGGTTGGTTAAGGGTGTTTGACAGTTCCTCGATTGTTTGACATGGATTTGCTTCCACTTCTGCCCTTAGCTTGTCGTTGTCTAATGTTGTTGGTCTTCCTGATCGATAGAAGTCAGAGAGAGATCAAAATTGCCGGATCTGAACTAGGAAAACCAATTGTTACGTTACTACCCTTGCAAAACTCAAAAAGCATACAATGCCGTATATGCTCTTCCGTTATTTGGCTGGCTATTTCACCCCAAACTGCAAAAAAAAAGTTTAATATTGAATTATTTAGAAGTGAACAAGTCACAATAACCTTAAATTGACTATGGCGCGCCTTCGAAATACACAATGAGCTGACAAATGACAACCAAATATCGATATGCGCAGAAACATTACTTTCCGGTCCCCCCATTACATAGTCAACTGATAACTTTTCGACTACTAACTATTTTAACATTACGATTACATGTTTTCTTTTAATTGTAATAGTGAGGAAACATTAACTATTTTACCAATTATTTCTATTGAAAAATTATAATAATAATTTCAAACGATAGATTAACTACTTAATTAGTTTGAACAATTACAGTCCCCTCCTTTTGAAATGCTTTCAATCCAAAAACTGTACCAAGGTTTTCTATGTTCAACTGACTGACCTTCCCAAATCCAGTTTTCTGCTCCAGCTGATGTTGTAGAAGCTAACATCGTGAGTAGACCTTGTTATCTTAAACTATTTAAATCTTTGTAATATTTTTTCCATTAATATTATTTAAGAAGAAAGAAATAGAATTATATTATTTAATGTAATAATTTAATGTTTATAATTTAGTCATATTATTTAAGATTGAATATTGTGCCTTGCTTCGCGAGAATCTTTATCCAAAGTATGATAAACAGAACTACATGGTATATTGTTTATACGATCACTAACATTAATATGGCGTTTCGTTCCAGGATTCAAAACAATTATATGTCACACTATTGTCCCCATTTTCTTGAGTCGTGGATTATTCAGAGATGCAGTCTAATAATCTGAGGAAATATTCTTATCATTATTATGAATTATTTATTTTAGACCACTTTGTGACAAACTAGCACTTCTTGTTCTTAAACTAGAGCTGTTACCCTAAAGCTATTGATCCCTAAAGCATGTGAGAATGAATAATGGTTTGCAATGGAATATCAAAAGTCTAATGAATGGGTTGAGATGAAATTCTTCAGTAGTATAAAAAATAGTAAAATAGTAGTAAAAAATATCTTTATTTCTGCGACCGCATTGAATTGGTTCTTAATCATCTTATCTTGATAATAACAAAATATTAAATGTAAAACTAGAAAAAGGTACAGATACTCAGAGGTTTGTTTTAATTAATAGTAGAGTAATTTCAATCAACTTCTTGATATAATTATGTTAACATATTGATCCATCTGTTAATTATTTTCATTGCTTGTTTTATTCATTCTGCATTTTACGTTTGGTTATCGATCTCACGACTTAAATTGCCGACCAAAGATGAACTGTTTGCATGTAAAAGGAAATTAATAGATACATTCTGAGCTTTATATTTTTAGGAAAGATAAGATGATAAATCAAATTTATTGTGAGAAGGGTAAATTTTAAGTGTTGTAGGCGTGTGCAGCATCTAAACACGGGGTTGCCAACCGGCGGGCCCCATGTCGCTTGAATTCTATGGCTCACAAAATTCATCCTAATTTGACAAAATTTGTTTAATATCACCAAAGAGAACTGATTGAATTACAATGTAATATTGAACTAAAACCCATTTTTGAAACATCACAATCGAAAAATAGATTTTTATAACACTTACGTCAAAAAAGAAAATTTTTCTAATTTAAGAAATATGGCACAATTGTTATTAGTTCTTTTGGATCAACTTACATCTGCAAATCGTTTATTTCGAAAATTAAATTTCCCAAACATGAATCATGCTCGAACCTAACGGATTAAAATCTGCAAATGAAAAGTGAAAGTGTGGAGAAACAAATATCTCACTAACTAAATAAATTAAATATTATACGATCATCTCATATTATTCTCATAATTGTCATTATATTATCTATGTTTATATATATATGAATAATAATTAAAATAATAATAATAACTTATGATTGGACTTTCACTGCTAAATGTTTTTGTAGTCCGTCCAATCTAATAGAAGTACATATAATTTTATAAGCTTACATTGTTCGTATAATTTTATGTAGGCTTTTAATGAATTTCCCAAGTGGCCCCTCTCGATCATTTGGGTTGGCCACTCCTGATCTAAACCAACCCTCAACTTTTCAACTGCACCACTATCTTGCAATTTTGCAAGACATTTTGAAGAACTATAAATCCATTCTGATCAATTATTATATTGAGTGCTAATAACAATGCAGTCTACTGTTTATTTACATTTTTATTTACAATGCTTCCGTGCAAATATTTGATATTGTAACAAGAACTTCTAGTTACAAGAACAGTAATAGGTTTTCACCTCTTATTCCTATAAGAGTGAGTGCTGTAATGGGTATGAATAATGTTCATCAATAATAGATCCCTATCTATATCTTGAGAAAACTTTTTTCATATTGTTCAACGTTTGGAAACTAATTCTTTAATCCAAAAGGTAGAAAGAATATAACCAGTTTCAATTATAATTTTTTTTATTTTATTTTTTGCCAAGCTTTCGACCTAGAAACTAGGTCACCTTCAGGGCTTATGCTGTCAACAATTATATTTTTTACTACGTTTGTACGAAAACATCAAAATAGTCAAGAGTACATAAACAGTCAGAACAGAAGGTTCACCAACCTTAGATGTAATATTGTAAAAAATATTACAATTGTTTATAGTAGAATCCCTGAAGATGACCTAGTCCCTATCTAGGTCGAAATTGGCAATTTTCTTCCTTTTGGATTAATAGTAATATATGAAACAATATCGTTATAATTATAAAAGTTGATTAGGTAATTCAGGAAAAATGTTTATACCTACAAACAAGGTATTCTTTTACAAGGTATTTAAGTAAAAACATATTTAAGTAAAAACAAACAAAAACTCACATCTTTCTTTATCACCACATTCTTTAGTCGTCAGAGTTCTACTTAAAACATTTTCTGCTAATATTAAATTTTACTTAACGTTTTCAGTTATTCACATCTAATTAGTTGGTTGGGTCTGCCATAAATTATGTTTCAGATAAGAAAATGTTGCTGATAACACAAACAACCAACATATTTTTAAGTTCACAAAAATAATTTAAATTTGGAAGAATGTTTCAAATAAAAGAGATGCTTTTAAAAACAAATAAGGAAAAATAAAAGCAGTTAGCTCTTCAAGTTGATTAAAACAGAATGAACAGACTGAAGCCCAATTACATTTTCTTAAATTAGTAAAAGTATATACAATTTTCAAAAGCCAAAAAATATGTACAAAATATAATCAAATACATTCAAAGTTCTAGGTTATTTGTACTTGGGTGCCTCAAAACGGATATCTCTGGACAAATCTAAAAATCGAAACTTTGCACGATTACAATACGTAATTTCTCTTGCTAATAGAGTAAGAGAAACTAATAAATTTCAATAATATTTGAATAAACTTTACAGAATTATTTAAAAAAAAGAATATTATTTTCAAAGTTAATTTCAGTCTGATCACGGATGGTACATTCATAATTCTGACATAGCCTAATATTTAATTATATATATATATAAAAAAAATGTTCATTACAATGGTCCATTTAGGGAAGACCAAAGGGAAGGTACTCAGCGGGAGAGCCGACCAGAAAAAGAAGAAATTAAAAGAAAAAATAGGAGACTTCCTAATGTTCTTACTTACACTCATTGTTGGGACAACTTTTTTTCGTGGTTTGATTTGAATATTAGATCAGTGAATGTATAATCAATTTGACGGTAAAGATGCATGCTTAAGTAAGCTTATTTTACTGATTAAAGAGAAATAAGTATCTATTTTTGGAAAAAAATGATAAAAAATGTTTACCACAGTTTTTATTGGGCTTTACTTTTATGATCTTCAAAATACATTTATCCCTGATTCGTTTTTTTCATAGAGATTGGGAATATCCAGATAGAAGAGGACATAGCGTATAGTTACTATTAAGCTTTTTTCTTTCAGCATAAAACATCAAACTTTTCTTAAGTTAAAGAAAAAGTATGAATTTTATTGTAAAAAGTTTTAATAAATAAAATAAACAAATTTGAGATAAACTATCTTTTGAAATTATCACTTACTGACATTGCTTTACAAGTCTGTAGTCATACTTTAATTTAGTAAATTATAGATAACTATTTCTTTTTTTGTTATGTTTTAAGTGAAGAAATTCTTACAATAAGAATGCGAAAATAAAAAAAAATAAAAAGGAAATATCCTTTACTATCTTTATTATAAAATACCGTCTAGCATCATTAATCTTGTCAAAAATGTTAAAGGCAAATTCTTTCACCTTTAGTCCATAAAGTTAATTGTCTTTCTCACGCTTTTAACCATGAAAATCATTTATTATATCACTACAAGAGCATTCAAGCAATTAACTGCGTAACTTTTGTTAACAATTATTAATAATGTCTGTAATGTAGAACAATTAGAGCGCTGCAGGTGGAAGAAGTGACTAGAGATCTGTACGAGATCTATGCGATAGAAATTCAGCATTTTATACGGAAAAATAATTCTTTAAGAAAGAAGGAATCCATTCCCAAGAATTTGAAATACATATGTCCAAAAAAATATAAATTAGCCAATTGAAGTATCAGCCTCCCAAATTCTCTTTAGATTTACTCTATTTAAAGACTCACTAAAGAAAGACATAATTTAAATTAATCAATATAACCCAACCTTATTTTAAAAAAAGGCATAAAGCCTTGTCACCTTGATTATTTTTTTAAAAATGTGTTTCTGCTATAAAGGATTAAGTTATATAAAAATAATGTTTGATAAGATATCTTTATGAAAGAATATATTTGTTTTAAGAGATAACAAAAATATTAAAAAAAATCAATCATAATACTTTACCTTACATTTTTGTCTAATAAAAATTGCAATTCTTGGTCAGTGGTTCCTGGTAACTGGCCCCATAAACACCTTATCAACGTAAGTTTTTATTTTTCATTTTTAAATTTTCAGGAGTTCTTCAAAATTAGCTTGTTTTTCAAAATTAAATACTATTTCGTGGAAATAATTTTTTGATTACTCTAGTTATTTTGCCATTGCAGAACCTAATCGAATATTTTAGTGGATTTTAAATACGTAGTTGAGATTCATTGTGGGTGGTTCAACCGTAACTTTTAACAGCAAAAAGAGATAACATTGCGTTTTTTGCTATCATATTTAGCTTTTTCTATTATATATCTTCCTTGGAACATATAGTCGATATTTTCTCGTTTGGAAGACCGTTAAGATGTAATAAATACCTTATGTGAATTTTCAAGGTTAGGAATGTTGATCCTTTCTCAAAGAAATCGTAACTGACGTTTTCTTTATGCATTGCCAATTTTTCAGGGCGTGCTGGAGGTTGGATTTAACATCTCCCTTTAAAGGCTGATGTCTGATTTAAAAATAACTGTCTTTCTTTCCATGATCGTCTCATCAGTATTTAATTTTTGAAACTAATGCCAGGCAACACATTTTTCCCCATCGATTTACGTACTTTTAGATACATGCTTCTTTTTTTTAATGCTTTCAAAATCACTAATATTGTAAACTAGATATATCTTTTGGATTTCTAAAAATACTCTCAATCGAACTAACTGAAGGGTGAAAAGACTATAGAGCCTTGGGAATACTTAATAACGTTAATGACCACAACAGTCGATGTTCTCCGTCTCAAAGATGTTATCAGTTATTACTGTTAATTATTTTTGGTGACTGATTCATTGTTTCAATAGGATGAAAAAATAACTGCCTTTAATGATGTAAAATATTCGTTGTCAATTAGCCCTGAAGATGATCTAGTCCCTAGGTCAAAAGCTCGGCACATTAAAAAAAAAATGCAAAATATGACTGAAGTTGGCAGTTATTTTTTCATCCTATTGTTATGTTATCATTAAAACATGAAACCTTTTATTCAAACAGACTTCTTATTCACCCTATTTTTAATTCATTTCTGGCAGGAATCAGAAGATAAATAATTATTTATTGCAGCTTATTGCTGTAAAGTGTTGCTTGTGAAGTTTTCAAAACATTTTGAAATGCAGTAATCGTAAATAGTTCTCTTAAAATTGATAAAGTGCTAGGTTCGAGTTACCTAGTATTCGAACTCACAATGGGCTTCTGCCTAACCTAAGTGAATTATTAATGCACTTGATTTTGGTAATAAGTGTTTTAGGCTTTAAGAAAATTAATTAAAATTCACTTAATCCGAAGTTTGGCGGTTGTATTTATTACCACAAAACATGGACCACTAATAATGGTACATGAGGCTCTGGAAGCTAGACGTTTATTAAATTAGAGGGGTTGTTCTAAGGCTTATGTATGGTTCATGTTTAATCTTCACTTAAAGAAAGTAAAGTATTTGCATATTTTTTTCAGGCGAGTACATACTTTACTGGTGTAAGCACATACATTACTAGTAATATTTTTTCTAACAAATAAAAATTTACTATACGCGGGATTCGAACTGAAATGATCAAAGAAAGCGGCAACATAATTATTTCCTTTAAAAGTTAGTTTACTGCATCCTATCAAATGTTAAATTCGAATCAAATCGACTAACCATGAGTGCGACTATTCGCAGCAAGTCTTTTAACATTTAGTGGATTTATTATATTGGATACAAAAAAGTTGGTGAAAATAATTTGTTAGAACCATCCCTCTTAGCCTTCAATTATCCAAATAGTGGAATTTAAAAGTAAGTTTAACATTAGGTATTATTACTCCAACTCTTTGCTTTAAACTTGCAATAGTTTTATTTTTGAAAAATAATAATAATACAATTGGCTGTTTGATTGTGATTTTGGCCTTAATCTAAGTTGCCATTACTAGAATTTTTTCATCTTACTAAGGTCCTACTGTCCATGAAAGACTTCGCTTCCACGTTTAACTGACCAAAAATCGATGGCAAAATTCATATTTTATTTATTTATTAATTTTTGTAACCCAAACAAATTTCGTCTTGTGAAAATGTGATTCTGGGTGCCATAAATTCATCTCTGATTAAACCAATTTTTTTTTTTCAAATTCATGTTTTGATGGGGACTGATGAGTCCCTGCTTTTTGGTACGGCTCACAGTAATTTCAATCCTGGCTAAGTTATTCATATATTATTGCAATTTTGTTTTCTTAAAAATAGCAGTAATTAATGAAAAGTTGTTCACTAAATAAATGGAAATGACGAGTTAGGTAACCTAATTGTGGTAAATCTGAATTTCGACGAATTTCTGTTATCTAACGAAGGGGATACTTGAAGATAAAAACTAAACTAATTTATTACATGTCCAAAATCCCAGTTATTCCATTCAAAATACTTGATGTCTTTTCTTGTTGGAGAAACCTTCTTTTTTTTTTGTTATGTACCAATGGTTTTTCTCACCGGTCGTTTTAGCGTATTATTTTGCCTGCTCAATAAGTGCCGAACTTATAACATTGCAAGTTATTGATTTTATTTACATCAAATATTTGAGAGGCTGTTTCTTTCCTGCCCCGAAGGTCGGACCGCACTCTTATGGAGTTGTTTACTGCGCTTATCATTCCCTAGAAGAAGGCATTAATCCAGATTAAATCGAAAGCAAGATTACTGGTAGGAAGGTTACCATTACTTGCCCAACATTGGCTGGATGGACTTACACGTTGGTAACTGGTTCTAAATAACTACCTTTCCAGCACCACATAATCTCCAAGGGTAAATTATTATAATCTCCAGGGTGGGGGTCATCGGATCATCCGCCAGTTCTGCACCACTTCATCAGAGTAAGTGGAATCATGCATTGCTGATATCAAAGTCAGTCCACCGCAGCCCAAATTTAGGTAACCAGACAATAACCTTACTCAAAAGCCAGACACTGTTACCTCCTCATCACATCACCAGTAAACGTTTTTCATCCGAGAGAGCTGCTGAAATATCAGAAAAGTTACTTCCACTTGAAAGATCTAGGCCGAAGATGTGATGTGATACTAGAATAAAAAATTACTAGTTTGACTTTGGTGCGATTCTTGCTTTTTTAGGAAGCTTGTTCTCAAATAATGTATTGTAAATGCAGACCATTCTAAAAACGTTTTGTTCGTATTTAGAAGATATCAAAACATGAATTTCTGGTGTAAATTTGATAATTAATGAGAGGGGAAAGCAAACAATACTAATCTCAATTGATTTTACTTTTTTAAATTCATTTGTTTTATTTAAGTTCTGTAAGAAAGTATTAAAATCTTTCTGGAGAGCATATCTGAACTTTAAATAAGTTTTGTAACTTTCATAATTGCGCTAACTTTACGAATTATATGCTCACTTCATTAGAAATACTTTTATTTAGAGATGATTCATACCTTTCAACTAAATTTTTTCATGGTACTATTTTGAAATTGAACTTCTTTTGAGTAGTTGTAATTTCAGGCAAAACTAAGATGAATTTGGTACTGGGTTCGATTCCCGTGCTAGGACTTGTTTTCATTTAATGGTTAAAATGAGAAATTTATAGTAAAATATGTTCCCTATCCGCCTTCTTTCACGATACCTAATTTGGTAGATGTAATAGCCCGCCTGAAAAAATAGGTATTTCTGAATTTCAGGCGTCCTGTTATCGGATCAATAAAATCTTCATCGCTCAAGTTTCTTAAAAAATGTTTTTACAAATTATTATGTAATAAAACTAATTATAATTTTCTCTTTATAGATGAGCCGGGAGGGATTGCTATCAATATTGTTGATAGCCTTACAATTAACTTCAAACATTGCTAGTGATCTCGATTGGTGGAAAACTGCTGTAATATACCAGGTGTATCCAAGATCTTTTAAAGACACTGATGGAAATGGTATAGGAGATTTACAAGGTAACTGTCAAGAACTCTTACGAATTCAATTCTTATTGTTTTCGGCTACATTAGTAGTAATAATTAAGATAATTGTAAAAACCTAACATACCACTTTTATGTTAAAAGCAAAATAAAATATCTTATTGAACAATATGATTTAATAATAGTATATACAAAAGATACATAATCAAAATAGTAATAATAATAATTGCTGAACTGATGCAGAACTGAACCATTTTAAATTTCTGATTTAGAAGCAAACATAATTACATTTCTTTGGGTTCCGATTATGAGTTTGTTGAAAGTTCCCGTTAATGTTTTTAACAGTTCAGGATGATTTCAAGATTTCTGTTTCTCCGCAATTTTTGAGTACGAGTTATAAGCTCTTTTACAAATTTTGCAATTAAAATAGAGAATTAACCTTCAAGGGTATGTTTCTTTGAATAGATGTAAAACAGTCCTAATGTAGAGACTTCCGTGCCTAATTTAGGATGGAAAGAGATCCGAATGTGCATCATACATATATTTTGTGCCGATTTTAACGATGATCACATTATGAATTAGCTATTTCTTGGTTTTAGTCTTAATTAGGTTTCAAATGCCTTAGATCCTTTCCAGTAGTATTTAACCTCCTTCTGACTTGTTTTGTTTACTTTCTTGACTCCATTAGCTTCAAAACAATCACTCTTTACTGCAAGAAATATTTTGATTAGGTTATGGTAGGAAATCCTTCTTTTGCTGGTAGCTTCGCCAGCTATTTATTTATGATTTGGATTAATAACGTATTCCATTAATCTACTGGTACGCCAAGTGATTTTATTGATCAAAGGTGGGTCGATATCACTTACTATGTGCTGTAATTTGTATTATTTATAATACCTTCAATTCTTTCTCATTCAATAATTTTTTGGATGTGCTTCTTTTGATGAAAAACGCTCTTTCCTACGCGCGCTTGTAACACCTAATTGCCTTTAATACCAGATGGGCTTCATCTTTTTGTGATCGACGAAACTAACTGAATTTTTTATAATTACACGATTATTTAAAAGAATTATTTCTTTTGTTTCAGGAATACTTGACAATGTACAGTACATAAAAGAATTAGGAGTGGATGCTGTTTGGCTTAACCCAATCTATCCAACAGAAGATGTAGATTTCGGCTATGATATAACTGATATGAAAAATATTTATTCTCTTTTAGGCAATATGAGTGTTTTTGAAGAGCTAGTTACTAAATTACATCAAGAAGGTGATTATTGATATTTGAAAATATTTTAAATATGCTGTATCGTCGATAGCCAAACTATTACTGGTTTTATTTATTCTTATTAAATTCTGCTAAGGTGCAAGGAAGGTTTATAGGTAAATAAATTTGGTGTTAAAATAAAATTTAGGAGGTATTGTTGGTTGTTTTTTATTAACCAAGTGAAATTAGTTAACTAGTTGGTGGTTGACCGTAGTACCTTCTTTCTTTGATATATCAACAATAACCTGTTTACTGTGACAGTTTAAATATAACTTTTCCTTTTTTCCTAGACTTGGAAAACAATTTTACTTAATTTCAAAAATGGCTTTAATTAGTCTTAAATGGCTTTAAGTTCTTGAAGTACTAGATCAGTTTGTTGTGATCCATTGTTTAGAGACGGATGGAAAAAGACTGAGACAAGTATAATCCATTTTTTCTGAATCCATGCTGTTTAGACATGCTTTTTTGCGGTTAAAAAAGATTGCAAAGACGATTAAAATATCGTTTATTTTTATCCACCATCGCACGCATTTTTTCTTTATTTCGTTCGTTTCTTTATTTCGGGCATCCATCACCAGAGGTTAATTTATCAGTATGAGTTGGACTTCCATGTACTTTACAAGTGATGATGAAGCTTTTTCTTGTTGATCTTTCGAAAATGGACTAAACTTTTATAGTTCAGTGTTTTATTTTTTAATATCATTAATATAATTAATATATACATCGCTTTTATTTAATTTCTATGAGAACAAATGTGAATAAAAATTGATGTAGCATAATTTTTAGTTTAAAGACCGAGTTTGCGTCACATTCACAGATTTACTATGGACTGAACTATATAATTATTAAATCTTACTGCATTTTTTTATCATATTAATTTTAGGAATCAAAATAATATTGGATTATGTTCCAAATCACACAAGCAACAAACACGATTGGTTTCTCAAATCTTTGAAAGGTACAGATAAGTATAGAGATTACTATGTTTGGAGGGCTGGAAGTATTGACGGAACTACTCGTGAAATGAACCCGCCCAATAACTGGGTAAGAAATATTACAAATAATTGTCCCGGTGAGAATGAAAGTGGCGTAAGTCCATTTTGAGCAGTTTTGGGATAGAACGAGTTTTGTGTTTTGCTCTGTAAAAAAATGCAGATAATAAAAATAGCTTTATTATTTTTGTTTTTATTATTAAAACTGTCCGGTAGGACAGTTGTATAAGGGTTGATCGTCAAAAACTGCACGAAAAAGCGTAATGTTGAAAAACACCCAACTTTGACAATTTTTTTCTCTTTTTCTATAAAAGATAAAATTCCCAAATTTTCTTTAAATTATAGGGCAAACCCTCCTTTATAGCTGCAATTTTTTTGCAACAACCCAGATCTAATAGGTTTCGAGAAAAAAGTTGCCGAAAATGAGCAAAAACGGCTTTTTCAAAAATTGTTGTTCTTCTTCTTCTTCTTCTTCTTCTTCTTGTTGTTGTTACCTTTTTTGTAAACTACGTAGCGCCTAAACGCGGGAACCGATTTTCATGAATGAGGTGTCATTCGATTCGGAATTTTATGTAGATGTGCCTTTTGGGGGTCTCGACGCTGTACATCGCATAGGAGAGGAGTTAGCCCCCTTTATGTAAGGCCCCCTCCAAAATTATTATTACTAATTATTCTGTAAATCTTAGCCCGATTTTGAAATAATTTGGTAGGATGATAGAGTTAGGGCTCCCCTACGTAACATTAAAGCGGCGATCAGCTCTTACACTTGTTAAGGGAAAGTATAGCAATCGTTTCAAATTATCGACACGAGAACCGATTGTCATGAATGAAGTGTCATTCGAATTGAAATTTTTTACAGATTTGCACTTTAAAAGTCTGAACGCTGTGCCTCATAAAGAGGGGAGTTTGCCCCACCCAAGTAAGGCCCTTTCTAAAACTATTATTACCAATATTTCTGTAACGCTTTGTCCGATTTTGATAAAATTTAGCACGAATAAGTGGTTAAAGCTCCTCTACGTTGCTGATGCTCTTGCACCTACTAAGAGGAAGTACTGCAATCGTTAAAATTATCAATGGGTGAACCTATTTACATTAATGAATAGTCGTTCGATTCAAAATCTTTGCCTTTTAGGGAGAAGTACTGTAATCGCAGTTTATTTTTCTTACTCCTCTTAAGAGGAAGTACTGAAATCGCAGTTTAATTTTGCTTTTTACGTACAAATACCTTCCTATTTTATTCAAAACGCTTTCTCAAAAAAATTGTTATTGAGGATGGCAACTATAATCATTCTTTAAAAAGATCTCTCCAATGGTAGTTACGGTTCCGACTTAACACCTTATCAGGTTATAATGATAGAATTGCTTATTCTAAATTTTAAAAAAATCTGTGAAGCAGATAAGTAACTTTGTAAAATAGACAAAAATGAAAATCTATCCAAAAGGTACAAAAATCTCTTTAACAAAAACTTACAGTTTAAATTGTTAAGTATAAGGGTTGATTAAACGCCAAAAGGTACACAAATCAGCTAGTACCCAACATTTCATTCATGCTTAGCTGATATAATTTAAGTAATTTTGCTGCATTAACTTTTTCTTCACATTTTTTTAGAAATTATTAGATGTCACAGACCCTTATGCTGGCCAGATCATAATATTATTTTGTTATAATTATGATAAAATGTATATTATATCTTCGTTTTTAAATAGGTACTTTATTTTAACTCCATTTCAAATTATTCTTCAAATTTCTCTTTAATATGCCCTTTATTCTTAGTAGTCACATATACATTCATGTTAAAGTAGAGAAAAACAAAGTTAGAGTCAGCTACTGTTTAAATTTGAATCACGGATTTAACAGAATATTTCAGTCTTGAATTCGTCTTACCGAAATATTCGTGAGCACAAATAACACACAGTTAATAACAAGTAGATTATTCAACAATAATTATTCATTTCTCAATTGTAATTTAATTTAGGCCCCCTAATTTTACTTATAGTAAAATACTGGAATAATTAGCTGTCCTAAAAATATGCATATCTTATTTATTATATATTACATATATTCAACATTGTGAGAAGAACAGCTACATTGAGAGTGTAATTGAAGAAAACTATATTATTTGCGATAAAGCCAGGTAATTATTACCTATTATTATAAACGTTTGACTACTACATAAAATAACAATTACTTTAATCGAAGAATGAACTTAAACCGACGATTTAAAAAAATAAATAAAATAAAATAAATAAATAAAATAAACAAAATCATTGATGTATGTTGATATAAGCATTTTTTAAAAAAAGGTTTTGAATTTTTTAGCCTCATAATTTTTTTTTATTTTTTATAACGTTTTTCTTTTTCACCTGTAATTAATAGTTTGATTATTATAAATAACTAGATATAACAGTCAATCTACAGTGCTACTTGAACAAATATTTTGTAGATGAAAAGGGCCAGCATAAGGGTCTGTGACATCTAATAATTTCTAAAAAAATGTGAAGAAAAAGTTAATGCAGCAAAATTACTTAAATTATATCAGCTAAGCATGAATGAAATGTTGGGTACTAGCTGATTTGTGTACCTTTTGGCGTTTAATCAACCCTTATACTTAACAATTTAAACTGTAAGTTTTTGTTAAAGAGTTATTACATAGAATCAAATTTTTTGGTGCATATTAGAATGTAATGGGATTTTAAATTATTTTAGAAAATGCAAAAATGTGACCTACTTCATTGTCATTCTCAGCATATCTAGCATAAGATTAAACACAACAGCATTTTAAAACCAATGATAAGGGTTTTATTTCATAAACTAATGGTTAAAAATGCAGAAGACTCATCACAGAGACTCATTTTACTAACAGATCTTATTTCAAAGACTTATTTTATTAGCAGATCTTATTTCAACATAACCGACTACATTATCCACAGAACTGATCACCCTGATGATACTGCCCATGGGGGCACTGCAATTCTAATAAAAAACTGTCTTCAACACAAACTGATCCCAACTAATTCTACCAATTCTCTTCAATCAACAGTCATCTCTCTCTCCCAATAAACTGAACAGACGATTCAAACTTCTCTCTAGACTTATCGACAAGCGATCTTAAACTCTCACTACAGAATAAATGACTTATCTACACTATGATACTGAAACCTGCCTGGACTTACGGAATGGAACTTTAGGGCTCAGCCAAAGCTTCCAATATCTACAGAATACAATCCTTCCTGTCAAAAATACTCCGTCGAATCACTAATGTTCCTTACTATGTCCTTAACTCTACCTTGCACCAAGATTTCCTTGTTCCTTATGTTTCAAAAGCTGTAAGATCCCGTTATATTAAATTCCACACATCAATCTCCTCACATCCTAATCCACTAGTATCCCAACTTACTGCAATGCTTGGAAATACTGCAAGACGGTTGAAGCGCAGGTGGCCACGCGATCTTCTAAATGAAGTAAGTGCCAGTGCACAATAGTGAACTCCTCTTTCGGAATGGGTGAATTCTCCCCTCATGCTATTCATGTACTTATCTATTATCATGTTGTATGAATCAGCTTCACTTATTGCAGAAATATATTGCAGTTGTGAAAATAAAAAACAAAAAAATCCAAATTATAATTTAACTATAACTCCAACACTAAGGCTTATTTTTAATTTTTAGTCAACTAAAACCATATAACAATTCACCACACGACAATAAACTTCACCAAGAAAACAGTCATAAAGAAACAAACAATCTGGTGGACTTACGCCACTGACATTCTCAACAGTATGAGCTTTTGATTAAGTACTAAAACTTTGTGCTTCTCCTGATTGCCAATAAGTGCACTAAGAACTTACTGCATTGTCACTCTAAACAAAACAGTTGTTGTAGAATATAAAGCTGTCGTTTCCTTGATTTCAATAAAAAATAGACTTACGCCACTTTCATTCTCACCGGGACAATTGTCTTAATTTATTATAAATAATTATTTTTAGTAGCAAAACTTTTGTGTTCTCACAGGTGGCAGGCATCACCGGAGGCAGCGCTTGGACCTATGATAATTTTAGAAAACAGTATTATCTACATCAATTCTTGACTGAGCAGGCAGATCTTAATTACGAAAATGAAGACGTTATTGAAGATATGATAGTAAGAGGAATAATTAATAATCGTATATTTATTAAGAATAATTAAACATTTCTATTAAGACAAATTGGTATTCAGTTTTCAGTAAATGAATTATCATTATTCTTTTTAATCAATCTAGGATGTGCTTGTCTTCTGGTTAAACAAAGGAGTTGATGGATTTAGAATGGATGCAGTACTTGCTCTTTGTGAAAATCAAGATTTTGCTGATGAGGTAATTGGACCGCATGGTGAAACAAATCACGAAAAAACTCACGATCAACCAAAAACTTTTGAAATATTGAAAAAATTTCGAGCTAAATTAGATGAATACTCTCGAAAGGATGGTGAGACAAGGTAATTTTTTAAATATTTTTTGCAAGTTGAGATATTTGTGACCGTGTGCCTTCTTTTAATTGTAGCTCAAATTATTTTTTCCAAATAGTTTACGTTATCCATCGGGAATGTTAACGTTATAATAAATATTTATTATAAACATATAGGAAATTAACATAATACGCTCAAAAATATCCTAAACATAAAAAAATGTTTAATTTTAATAAAAGGTTAGGCGTATTTTTGCTATTAAATCACAACCACACATTGTACTATACTACAAAGTTTTTTGTTAGGTAGATATCACTTTTTATTTTCGGTTAGGTTAGTTTCACATCGGTATCGCAGCGACTGAGGGCTGTTTGGTTAGATCCCTCATCATTTATTTTATTTTTTTGTAGTATTTTATAACTATTTACGAAGATCTATGTAATTTAAAAAATGTCCGTGTAGGTCTTGAAGTACGGAAATTTTTTGTCATTAAAAACAAAAACAAAAAACAGACGTCAAATCTTTGCTAACACATTAATGAAGTAGAGAGTTAAGTTTTATTTCTGCAAGAGTTGTACAATCTGGATCAATATTCTTCATTCGTATCAGGTTCAACAATCTAAGATTCAGGACGTCCGACAGTGTGTAGCAGCGGTCGTTACACCAAATGCATGGAACTATCAGGTATCTATTCGATCACACTCTGCCAGAACTTAACCGATCGGAATGTTTCTCACCCATTACAGTTTTCCATCTTTAATGGTCCCTCGGCCACCGCTCACAAAACCACCCAGGCCGATGGCCTCAAAGTCGTCCTCTACGTCGCTCAGCCTTGTTCTGCCTCGGACACTGGCTATGAATAGTGTAATTATTTCAACAAAGGAAATCGAGAATAAACAATTAAGGAAAAAGAGCGAGTTTTTTTGTGCAACCGCGAGGAGACATTTATTTTGTTTGGTATCTGGCACATGAAACATAATCGATCTCAGTAATCGGTGCTTAATGCTTTTCACTCCCCTAACATAAAGACGAGATCACCGTCTGTTCGTCCCATAGCCACATTACAAAAAATAAAGTTACTGATACATAAGTGATTAGCTAAAAACGGAATGTTTGGATTTTTTGCTAGCTGTTTTAAGTTAGCTGCTGGAAGAACTTAGGAAGAACTAGTGGTCTATATTTTGTAGATTTGGCTGAAAAATAAACCACTTTTTATTTAAGAAGAAATCGCGAGGACTTTATTTATTTTCTAATATGTAAAGCAATATTTCCTCCCCACATTATGACTGTTATGAATATTCTCATGATTATAATCATTATACAGAATTTTAGAATATTCTTTTTCTAACCAATTAATTCACATAATTTTATATTTACAGGCTTATGATAGTTGAAAACTATAACCCTGATCCTTATCTAATAAAGAAATATTATGGGACTAAAGAAGCCCCAATAGCACATTTTCCGTTCAATTTTTTCTTAATACAGAATATGAGTGTTGAGAGCAATGCTGTTGATTGGGCCAACTGTATTAATGAATGGTACAAAGTTATGGGCAGTGAAAATCATGCAAATTGGGTTGTAAGTATTTATTATAACTTTTATGCATGACAAAGATAGTTTTAAATTTTTTGTTTATTTGACTTGAAATTTTTATTTTACTTATACTAATTTTAAGCAACAGGAGACCTTAAATCTTCATTTCACTTCACCATATTTGGATTCACACCAAATATTCAAGAGAATCATAGGACAAATTTTACAAGATTTTTTTACAAATTTATCACGGACATTCAGAGGTCTGCAGAGATATTTTAAATATGTATCAAATGTGGAAGGATCGGCTAAATGCTGTTAAGACGGAGACAAAAATTCTTCCATTTCGCAGGGTTCAAAACTGAAAAAATGAAAATTTAACAACCGAGATATCTCCTGGACTTAAGATCCTTCTGGAGAATACACTTCAACACAATAACTGCAACAACCTCGTACATACGACTTTTAAACAGTTATACATACTAATTAACAGATTTGTCTTTACGTACGCCTGACATCATTGACGAATGACTATAAACTAATAATAATAATAAAATGTTTTTATTGTCCAAATAATACAATAGTTTTTACTTTATATAAACATTGGAGTACCAGAACCAGTTCTTTTCCTCTGACAAAAATAAGTTAAACTTCTTCATACTTAAAAAAAATTTTTCTTTTTATATTTTGGGAAAAAGGACAAAAAACCCAAGACTATAAACTAAATAAAGTACTACGATTAGCAGTAAACGCCCAGGAATTCTGTAAGAGCTTGCCATTCTAAATGTCACCTATTACCAGATAAACAGCCAACTTTTTCCTCACACTTCACATACTGCCCTCCACATTTCACTACCATATTATGTTTAACACCACACCGTCCAGGAGACTGAAACCCTGCTTGTATTAGTAGGATCTAATAAGAAATAAATGTTTATTTCTTTACTTTTTGTAATTATTTTTTACTTTCTTTATTACTTTGCGCAAAGCTCTAAGTGTACTAAATCATGTGTTCATTTTGTGATGAAAATAATACGTATACCAATTTTAAAGCTAAAAGTTGTAGCGATTCCTGGCAATATTTTTTTAAAATCCGGTCGTAAATTGTCTACAAATCTGCTTAAAGAAGTAATTAATTTTTTCAAAATAAGCCTGTCCAAACATAATTTCTCTTCATAGGTAAGTGGTGGTAAGGTGAACTGATAAAAATGAAAAAAGAAAAATGAATCCTGAAGGGATTCACTTGCATTACAGACAATAAAGAACAGGAATGACAAAGATAAAAAGTGATAACATCTTTTTGTGCTACGAAAAAAAAGGGATTGCATTTTTTGTATCACTGTTTAAAAGTTTTGAAATCTTAAACATGAAAAAATGTTTTTTTACCTAACTTTTACCTAAATATTTGTACGAACAAATTTATTTAAATAACGTCAAAAAACATAAAAAAGCTCGACTTAATATTGATCTAGATCCACAATAAACCCTGTGGATCACGGAGGCATGGGCTTTCTTTCATGGCCAACCCTTGTAGAATCTAACCTGATGTTTAAAAATGCAATAAACCTTCATTAATATTACGTGTTTTTCAGCTGGGAAACCATGACCAACATAGAGTAGCTAGCCGATTTTCCAAGGAATACGTAGATTTACTAAATATCTTGATACTTTCATTGAAAGGTACCGCTGTTACATACTATGGTGAGGAACTTGGTATGTCAGATTCAATAGTTCGTTTGAATCAAGCTCAAGATCCTCAAGGGAAAAACGTATCATATTCTGAATTTCTTTGGAAAAGTCGTGACCCAGAAAGAGGACCTTTTCTCTGGGATAAAAATAAAACTGCAGGTATGTTAACATACAACAAGAAATTTCGTGAATGAATAAGAATTAAGTTGGTGAAGTAAAACATATTCTTCTTTATATTGGTTAATTTGAAATCTTGGTGCAACCTTCTAACCCAGCAAGACTATAGTTTGCATAAATATGTAGACCAAGATAAAAAAAAAGAAACTCATTCTTTACTTACACTGTCGTATCATCGAAAGTATAAAGGCATTGTGAACTTTGTAGTTAGATACTACAAATTGTGAGTTTGGTTTCATTTTGATTGTTTCTGTGCAAAACGTTTTGTTCAAATTATATACTAACTTTAATACTTAATTAAAACGTAAACTACTTATTAAATAATAATAAACGTATTATAAAGTAATTTACAAAACATCACTTATTTATTATTATTATTATTTTAATATTTGTACTTGTGGTAAATTAAATTATTAATTAAAATGTACTTCTTAATTCTAATTATTTTTGTCCAGGTTTCTCTTCTTCTTTAAATCCGTGGATTCCAGTAAGTCCTTGCTATTGGCAGGATAATGTCAAAACGCAAAACAGCAGCGAAAGATCACATTTAAAAATATACAAAGAGATGGTTTCTTTAAGAAAACATTGGACATTGAAATATGGCTCTATTGACGTAGTTTACATTAATGAAAATGTGTTGGCCATTTATAGGTTTGTTTAGAATTACCATTTAATTATTTAAAGGAGAATATTACAAAAACGGTTTGGCTATATTTCTGGCGAATAAAGTGCGCTCGGTGTTTATCTTAAAAAATTATTATTAGAGGTATGACTTGGAAATTAAAACAGATTCATTACCTTGATCAAATTACGTTGAATTAATGAGCTATGCAGTCAAATTCAACCTCATGTACTGATGTTATCTGGTAGTGCCTAAGACATTGTTATCTTCATACCATGGAAAAGATAAAAGAACTTAAGGCTGAACAGCCACTACAGTAATTACGGCATTTAACAGTATTTCATTTTGTATTCGTTAACTGAAAGGATTGTGCATTTTCAGGAATTATTATTTCTTAAACCTTAGAATCAATGCGACTACATCATCTAATAGGAGTACTGACTTAGAGCTTGATGCGATTCTTAGTTTTTAAATATTCCCTTAAAGCACATACACATACAAAACGCGCAAAAACTGGCGTTCAGGAATCTAAAAATATGCTTTCCTAATGATACCTTAATTTCGAAGATTTTATTCGTCTTATCAAGCATTTTTATAGTATTCCTTAAGGTTTCGAACTTTCGGCCTTCATTAGAGGAAATTAATCAAGTTTGTGTTAGAGATTTCAACTTCACGTTTCTGCCCCGAACTGCTTTTGCTAGTTTCAGCAAAACGTTAGTTACGTTCTGCTATTCATATTTATGTATTTAACAATTTCTTAAGAATTTTTGTTTTATTGTTTTTGCAGGTTTTTTGAAGATAATCCAACTGTTGTTGTTGTAATTAACTTTGGTGACATAGAAGAAAAAGTAAATTTATTAGAGAAAAGAAAAAGTTTGCCTGAAAAACTTTATTTCCACCTTGCCAGTTTAAATATTCATGTCAATACTACAGATAACAAACCGTAAGTTGAACTATCAATTCTTCTAATTTTTATTTTATTTATTTATTTATTTTTGTATTTAAGGTGTATCAAAATTTAAAGATATGTTCTCTTGTCTGTAATGAGAGAACTTTGTCCGGAGGCCGGCTGTAAGAAAGCTCCGGGCGCCAATAACCTCAGATATTGATGCCTTAAATACGAAAATGTTTATTTTTTGGCGCATCGACTGCCTTGGTCATAAACGCCAAAAAAACATTTATTATTATATTTTCAATTTAGACTCTGAGTCTATCGTGCCTTGAGGGCAGTGTTCTAACTGTTCAAGAAATTTGCAAGAATGATTTTTTTTTTTTTTTTTAATAAATATTGTTCGATTTCCAGGGGACTTTATCAATCATCCCAAATTATTCTACCACCTAAAGGAGCTTTAGTATTAACTACGCAACCTGTGTAATAATTGACAGCCTGATAAATAAAATCCATACTGGTTTAGTGTAAATATTTCAAACGCTAATTGTTACGCTCGATAAAAATAAATCAATATTTATGTACAGTTGTCAAAATTGTAACTTGATTTGATAAGATAATTTTTTTATTAAATTAAATATCTTTTATAGTAATTTATTGCTTTTGCAAGCTTTTTTTTTAGGATAAATTAAAACCACTTTTTGGTCTCAGCCAACGTTTCGATCTACGACGATTACCTCTAGGCCTTATAAATCTATATAATTAAGAAACTATTAATTTATTATTTATATAACTATTTGGTCTTGGTTTGTTTATCTTTTGGGACCAGTATTAAATGAAAATTGTTATAATTGTTTATTTATTTAAACATATATTCTTGGTTGGTTAGTTAATTTTAAGGAGCCTCCTCTTGTCCTGTATTAAATGAAAACTGCTTTAAATCTGTGTATATATCACAAACCTGTGATTTATAAATAATATAGAATATGAATAGTTTTCTTTAAAACAGTCATTTAAGTCATCAAATTCATCAAGTTATATAGAATTCACTGAAAAAATAAATAAATAAAAATAAAACAGTAGCATAAAATACTGAGACCAGAAAAATGGTTTTAATGTTTTTTTTTTAAACTGGAAAGCTTATGTGGAAAAAGAGGAAATAATAATTTATGTTCTATTCAAAATGTATGTTGAGTTTAAATATGTCATTCTGGCCAACAAAATAGTATAAAAATATTTCAATCCTTGTTATATTAATTTACTATTGAAGGTTTCTAAAACTTACAAAATTTAATATAAATCAACTTTACATACAGTATACTGTAAACGGAGTAATAATGTGGTCTGTCGTTTCTGTTTATATATTTATAAATGGAATGTTAATAATTTGTGTATTTCAGACAAATATAAAATGACGAGAGTCGAACTTGTTTCTTTTGACCGACTTCAGACAGCGAACATATATGTGCCCAGTTCAGTATGAAATTTAATTATGCCAATTTTCGACCCGAAGAAGGCTTCAGGCTTATAAGATACATGAATACTGATATTGCACATCAGATTGACGCTTAAACTTTCATTGGCATTGACCTTGTTGCAGATTAATTAATTTTACTCTACATTCAGTTTTATTTCATTCTCTTTCTTAATAAATTCATATTGAGATGAACAAGAAATGTGTTTTCTAAAATTAATTAATTTTGCGTAAATGTATAATCATGTCTTGACTGAATTGACTTTCTAAGATATAGGTTTGATCACATATTTGAAAGTGCTTATCAATTCACTTATAAGGTACAAAAAAGAGAAGACTATATGAGAGTAATAAAATAAACAGTACTTATTTCACTTTGATTTATTAAATAGCAAGTTATAGATACAATAATTAACATCAAGGTTATAACTCAGACAATTCTTGAAGAATTTTGCACTTAATTGATCGACTGATATCATACCCGAGTCCAAATCGGAATTGTTCCAGAGACGTTCTGTAACTGGTCATCAACTATCTGCATATCCACTATTTGATTTTCCATTAAATTGATTGATTAAGTGGATTGAATGTACCAGCATACTTTGCGAAGTGAGGATCAAGGACAACTTTATCAATCATGGATTTACCTAATCCTGTACATGCCCCGTACAAGGCGTTCCTCAAGGCTCAGTTCTCGGTCCCCTTCTATTTATTGCTATTCCGCAATGCCATAAAATAAGACTGTGTACCTTTGCAAACGTAAGAGCCATATTTTTTTTTTTTTTTGCAAATCTTGATTGTTTATTGTTCACTTCAGACTCATCTCAGTGTTGTGCGGACTTCGCTTGAGAAGAATATAAAATAAACGCGGGGAAATGCAAGAATATAATTCTCTATGGGTCCGCGAAATTCTCCCACTCCTTCACATGACTGTTTCTCGACTAAAGATTCACTTCTCTCACAATCGACCGAAAAGAAAGGAACCAAACTCTGCATTTAACTTCTTTTAAGCCTTTTCGGCAGACGCTATAAACTCTGTAATCAATAAGAGACTGCTATAGCTGCTGCTTGTCGAGCAATCTGTACTTAGGACAGAAATCATGGGGTACTAATTTTCTAATCGTCAGTGAATCCAGTCTCCCTAATCAAAAATCTTTAAGAAAATAGTAAATGCTCTTCGGTTCGCATTGATCTTAACAATCATAATGACCTCCACTCCATATCCCTTTTATCAAATATCAAGCAAAATCCTGTTTCCCAATTTTATGGTTTCATATCATTTTATAATACTTAACATGTATAAGAATATTAAAGAATTAATTCATATTTTATTTTACTAAAAATAGTATATTTAAAGAAATTAAATAAAAACGTAAATTGTGACGAGAGAAATTTGTGAATGCTCCCACCAGAATTCGTTGGTGCATCCACTAAACTAAATTTATTTCTGGTTATTGTATTGTAATCTGGAATATCTTTATTATTTAGTTGTAAATGCTGTTTTGTTTCAGTAACCCGTTTGCAGTTATTCAATTCTTCAATAAAAGCAATGCTTCAAGAGCTGAAAAAAACAAAATATAGATTAGGAATTCTTCTTTGCTTACTTTAATTACAGCTGGTTTTGATTGAATATAGGACACATTAAAAAAATAAATACATGTAAAACGCTATATTGAATAATCTAAAAGATAGGTTGAGACGCTTTGTTCTAGAAAGGATTGCGAAATCTTCCTGTGGTAATGGTAAGACAAATTAATAGTAAAACTTAAATTTTCGGTATGAGCTGAGTGAAGTTTTTGGTAAGTAGTAAGTGATAGTGTCATCCGATAAAAGTTGGACAGCAGTGCATTTAACTATGAAGTCACCATGAGCCAATCTATTATCGCCTTCAATGTATTTTCATATTAGCACAAAGTAATGGCAGAAGATTGATATCTTACTGTTGATTGATGGATAGCATGGCTGAGGAACGTTAGAATGAACTAGTCAACAACCTTTTACTCCACATCTTCAGCTTCTTATAAAAATCGTTAGTTTTTATTGATTTACTTATGGAAATACTTATAAATAGTGAAATATCAAAACATCTTATGGAGATTTATAAAGAATTTTCCTCGCTTGTTTTACCCATATTGTCCCATAATTATTAAAATATTTTCATAAGAATGTTTGGTTCTATACGGTTCATAGCTTGTGAAGAGAGTGGAATTTATAAATATTATTTTGGCATTTGCTCTATTTAAATCAAAGTATAAGTTAGAAACTGAAGTCCTTATATTTAAATTAAAAAACTGGGCAACCTTATTAGAAATTCTATACATTCTGTTCTTACTTTAAAATTAGTTGTGGAAAAAAATTGGACGTATTAAGGACGCCAATGCTTTCTAGCGGCAACACCTTAAACTAGAAAGATGCAATTACATAAAAAGTAGTTCCAGTGATGACCGCTAGGTAGCATGAACGTGTACTTTGACACTATTAAAATAAACATTGAATAACCTCCTAACCAAACAACTGTCCGGTACGGCATTTGTTAGTTTGGGAATACTTCTTTGCTTGCTTTAATTATAGCTGGTTTTGATTGAATATTGGGCACATTTAAAAAACAGATTAATTTTAAAACGCTATATTAAATAAACTAAAAGATAGGTTGAGACGCTTTGTTCTAGAAAGGATTGCGAAGTCTTCCTGTGGTAATGGTAAGACAATGTTAATAGTAAAACTTAAATTTACGGTATCGAGCTGAGTGAAGTTTTTGGTAAGTAGTAAGTGATATTCTCATCCGATAAAAGTTGGACAGCAGTGCATTTAAGTACGAAGTCATCTTTGAGCCAATCTATTATCACCTTCAATGTATTTTCATATTGCATAAAGTAATTGCAGAAGATTGAAGTCTTACTGTTGACTGACGGATACAATGGATTAGCATTTCTGAGGAACAACGTTAGATTTGTTGACAATCTTTTACCCCACATCTTCAACTTATAAAAATCGTTAGTTTTTATTGATTTACTTGTGGAAATTTTGGTTACGTTATTTGTAAATAGTGAAATATCAATACATCTTATGGAGATTTATTAAGAATTTTCCTCGCTTGTTGTACCAATATTATTGTCCCATAATTATTAAAATAGTTCCATAAAATTGATTGGTTCTATTATACAAACATACGAACATAGCTTGAGAAGAGAGTGGAATTTTGAATATATTATTTTGATATTTGCTCTGTTTAAATCAAATAAATCAGAAATTGAAATCCTTATATTTAAATTAATGAAATTGGGCAACCTTATTAGAAATTCTATACATCTGTTCTTACTTGAAAATTAAGAATGTGAAAAAATAGTCGTATTGACATGACAATGCTACCTAGCGGCAATAGCTTAAACTAAGCAGATGTAATTACATAGAAACTAATTCCATTGATCACCGCTAGGTAGCATGAACGTATTTTGACACTTAAAATAAACAAGAATAACCTCCTAACCAAACAACTGTCCGGTACGGCATTGGGGTAAAACGGTTAATACGGTTTTGTCCAAATATTCTCTTTATCATGTAGCAACAGGAATAATTTCCTTTATTTATTAAATGTTCTTCACCCACGTTGATAAACATTATATATCGTCAGTATTTTAAAAAGAAGTTTTCTTCTAAAAAAATTTCCCTCATACAATTCACTGTTTACTTCATAATTTGGTGGTTTTTTGTTTATGATTGATAGATTTAAGTTGATGCTGAAGTCAGTGAGAACTTTACATAGCTTAGAAAACTGATTGTATTTTCTATTTGCATTAAGCAATAACTTCCTAGGAAATTAAAAACTTTAAGGACTTCATGCAGGTAAGTTACATTTTTTGTATACATATGTATACTTTTATTTTTAATTACGAGCTGATTTGATTAGAAGTTTTTATGAAATTGACATGTTCCAAGAGAGTTGATAGTTGATTATAAGTGCATGCATGTAATTTTAAAAAGTTTATTTTAGTCTTCATTATTTTGTTTCATAAAAACGTTTCAGCGGCCATAAGGAGGTAGATTTAGTTCGTAAGATGTTTATAATTTTTGGTCGTCTTTATTACAGTAAGAGTAAATTGCTAATTACGATTATGTATTTGGGAATTTTGAACTTCCACGTAAATATTCAAATTTCTCTCATTTCAATGGGAGAGTAATCTCCATGAAATTTAAGTTATTAATGTAAAGTTTAATAACGTCCTAGAATTATGGACCTTGGATTTTGCAAGGTTATTTGCAAATTTTAAATTCTAACTTATTGAAAATTGATTTTTTTCTAAATATTTGTAAATTACAATGAAAACAATTGTATGAACAATAGTTTATATAATTTTTAATTTTGTTCTCAGCATTCATTCGACATTCTAATGGTAATTCTGGACTAGTTCAATTAAACAAATGCCTGGGTTGATGACATTTTATCCAGTGTAACACATTTTAACTCCTATAGCAACAGTAAGTACATGTTTTCAGTTTACAGCATGTTGTTTCTCAGTTAAGATATTATGTTGTATTATCTAAAGATAAATAGATATAAAAGAAGTTGTCCCCAGGAAAACTGCTGATCCATTTTTTCCAATGTTTTTTTTTTTCTTGTTTCCAAAATTGATTGACCTAGCTTCATACGGAAACGTGAGTATTCTAGTGAAATTACGAGAAATGTGAAACCTTCACCTTCATCTATTGTTTTTACTTCTTGTTTTTCAAAATAGATCGGCACAATATGCACATTTTAGCATTAGCCTTAATATTAACTAATAAACACAGGAGCAGTATCATTCCTGTAGAGTTGGGTGAAAAGATCTATTTTTTCTATTAATTTTGCAATGGTAATTTGGAATTTAGACTACTCGATGTGAATGAACAATACTCCTCTTTCCTAGTTATTAAAAGTATGAAGGAGAACATCGCAGAAATATTGCAGATTACTTATCAAAAAAATTTCTAGATCAATAAATAAAATGTAGTATAAGACTAAGAAAGCTCCTTCGGAGAAATACAATCTTGGCTACTTGTATGTCCTATAATGCATTGTTTATTTTAAGGTAGAATCGTTCATTCTCAATTAATTCAATTATATAAAGTTTCTGTTTTATAAAAACTGAATTGTTTCTATTACGGATAGAAATGTATTAGAAATATGCAAACAGAAAGCCAATCACAAAGCTTGAATATACCAGCGTATTCATGTTCTGTGCTGATTAAAAGTTTTCCTTTTATAGATTTTACTAATTTACGCACTTTTTAAATGATTAGAATCGCATATTCATTCTTATTTTGCTTAACAATAATTATTCCGCTGCGAAAATGCAACAATGCCCGTGTTTTAAACTTAAATTCTCGCGCCACCCACGTATAAAATACACTTCCAACTTCTCAGTTCTAAAATATTACTCGCAAATAATTTTTTGTTTAAAAAAAATCCTTTAAACATGTACTATATTTCAATAATTTTAATTCATAATTTTTACAAATGTTTGACAATTCGTTAATATTTTGGATAACACCACGTAACCTCCCTTACTCAGTCTGCTCAGTTAGTAAGTGCAGTGCGGTATCAGAGTGGTATTGGAGATGAAATCGCTACCCTAATCTGGTTATTCTACCTCCGAGATGGTTGATAGACCGAAACCGATAAGAGATATAAAAATACGTCCTTCTACGGACAAAATTACAAACAAATATTACGTAACCTGATCCTCATCAGATTAGTAAATTCTTAAGCCTTTACGAAGACCTGTAACAAGTAAAGTTCGAGAAGTGTTAGTTCTATATCGAAGTGAAGCAACGAAAACCGCAAGACAAGATTCCATGACGAGGATGATGAGTACGATAAGCTTAATTCGCTTGTCGAACGAGTTAGACCTGAACATGACATTGACTACTTATATTATTACATTACCAGCACCACTGAGGGGTCATTCAATCAACAGATATGGATTTAATAATAAGGAAGGTAATGGGTTTTGACTATTTCGTAACAAGAATGGAGAGGGTAGTAGTGCCTACAAGCAGGAGTAGAATGAGAAGTACTTGCTGGAGAGTGTGTGAACAAGACCTTTCCTTTTGTATCGGCTTCATAAGGTATTTTGCTTATCTTTGTCACTTGACCCTTTAATTTTTCACTTTTACTTTAATATACACCCAGCACTCGATACTATTCAATTACTTTTTCTTGCTTATAATAATTACAAGGTTTTACGATCAAGTAGAATGTTATTAAGTTTTAAACGGATATATTTGTTTTCGATAAATGTTTTTACGAATCGTCAAGTTTCGTGTGTGATGAAAATCAATAACGGAAAATTCAAATTTTGATATTTAGTTTAATGGCTCCTTTTGGCGAAAATCTGTCAATCTTACTACAAATTTACTGAATCTGATTTTTCGTATTTTCTCTTGAATAGCATTTACGATTTCCCGTGAACAGCGTACTTTACTTATATTATTATGATCTAGAGCATGTATTGAAACATTTCTCTTGAAAAATTGATAAAAACTAAAAACTGCTGTTTATGGAACAATCTGTACTTATGGCTGAAATTGGGGGGTACTATCTTACCAATTGTCAACGAATTCATTCTCCCAAAAACAAAAATCTTATAAAATAGTATGTGCTTTTCAGTTCGCATTCATCTTACCATTCATAATGAACTCAAAATCTTTTATCCTTCTTCTAGCGAAATTCTTTCTTTGCAAAATGATTGTTATGTGCATATCATTGTTTTGGTTAAATTACAGTCACATTTATTTAATTTTATGAATAATAATTCATCAGAAGTTAAAGATATTAAATGTATTTCTTTAGCCTTTATGAATTAAATGAAATAATTTTGAACAAAGTTGTACTTGAAAGATCGTTTATTTTGGGTGACAAACTTAATAAATTAATGATTTAAATTTATGGCAGAGCGTAACTTGACTAAAACAAGTTTAGTGCAACGTTAAATTGCAACGTAGGAGTAATTCATGCTCTCAACAGAATTCGTTAGTTTAGGTCGTTAGTTCATCTACTAAACTAAGTTATGAATGTTACTTTTGAAGTTTGATTAGGTTTTTAGATTGGATAGGCTTTTAGTCGATCTTGTAGGTTAGACCGAGTGAATTCTTTTTAGTTTTATTTTCGCTTAAAGTTCATTATACATTTTTACTTATGAAATGGGGCAACTTATTCTTTGTAGCGTACCCATGGTGTCAAATTTCTACCTATTTTCATCATTTCATTTCTACTTATCTATTTTCAGACAGCAATGTTTTTTAATATTTTGAGCTGTTATTTGCTAATTTTATTTCTATAATAAGAAAATTGTCAGTATTGTAGTCAGGTTAGAGTTTGGTAAAACGTAATCGCGATTCACGACTAACTTAGTGACAAACAGATAAAAGGTTTTTAAAGGTTTTTTAAATTATTTGAATTACAAATTTCGTATTCAAATTCGTATTACTCCAATTGATGTTTAATGTAATATTTTTTTTCAGTTCAGCCAGTGCTAAGATCAATGGGCTTTCTGTCAACTTGCAGCCCCGTTAAGCTCAGCTTTTACCTGAGATGAACTTCTGTACTTCCAGCAGCACGACCATTATTAATATGAAGTTATTCGCATCCAGGTAAGCCTTATCTTAGGGCGATGCAACAAGAACTAAAACTTTGTTTGATACAAATTATTCTTTTTTTTTGTATCTGAAAGAAGTTTTAATTTTTGTTGATTGTAGGTAGCAGTAATTTAATTGAAAAATTGAACATCAAACATGCATGTGAATTCTGCATCATTTTCCTGACACATAGAACTATTTTTAGTCGAGCTTATAATTCAACACATTTTCATAAAAATAATTTCATAATAATAATGCTAGTAGATTATGTGTGTTATTATATTTTTCCAAGCAAATTAAATTTTTTTTGTAAGGAATAAGTGTTTTTTAGAAATATTTTTCATTATCAATGAATGGAAAGGTTTAGGCTTAAAAAAAAAAAATAATTCTTCAGTTCAATTACCTTCTTCTTTATTTAATCTTTATAATATACATAAATTGTTATAGATGTTTTTCTTAATGCTAGGTATAACTTACTAAAGATTTTAATTTAATTTAAATTACAATAAATAATTATTTTCAGAATCAATACGGGTGATACCCAGAGTACTGCCTGCAAAACTGTTCATCAGTGGAAGTCCAAGTGAAAAAGACTTAAATCATCAATCCAATGTGAATATTGCAACAAATTTGTGAAGAATCTATAAGAAAAAAGGTATGTAGTTAGTATACGTAATATGCATTTCTAGTGTTTTCTTAGTGCACAAACACTGGAAGCCTTGCTGAAAGATTAAGCCACTCGTTGCATGTTGGAGTATTGTATCTCGGCTGAAAGTCAAGACCTGATACAAAGTTGTTTTACTTAGATTTGTCGGATTTGACTTATCGTTTTGTGATACAGTAGATAATACAGGTTTCGACCAGTGTCATTTGTATCCGTAATTTTGCAGTAAACAGCAGCATTTGCACACCTTAACTGCAGTTAATTCATTTTTAAAAAATTATTCCTTATAAATGGTGATCTCAAATTACTTCTTCAGTCGACATTTAAATTGTTTATATAGACAAAAACTTCAAATATTACTCAAACAAGTACTATCATAACTACACTACTAATTACACCACTCTAAGCTCACATCAAATAACGAAGTCACATTCAGAGACCATTGTGTTGTTCTAGGAAGGAATGTCAGTACGCAGCGCTCAAGATATCCTTATCTCATGGAAGCCACGACGCAGAATGTAGTAGAAGAGTGGCTGGCATGACGAAGAAAGAAGGGAAAGAGGCTGCGCTATTCCTCAAATTGAATATTGGAAAAGATAGGGCTGGTTTTTTTCCACCAACATATTGGTAAATTGAGGCGCTAGGAGCCAACTGTAATTGTTCATGCCAATATGTTGGTTTTTTCCAGCCCTCATATAAAGTAAAGGTTAATGTGCAAACAAGACCACTATAACAATAAATAAATAAATAAATAGACAAAAACTGCCGTTAAGAGCGATCTACTGGCAAGGTCGATAACTACTTAGCAATGATTAGTTACCAGTTCTTCCGCTAGATCGCATGGGTGTGTAGAATTTGTTTTTAATTTCAAAGAAACCATGTAATTATTTCAACAGTAATGTTACCTACTTTAGTGTTTGTTTGTGTGAGTTTAAAGTACTCTTAATGGGCAAATGCCCGTAACATTAATACATACTAGATACATAATACATAATAGAGAAATGTGTAGTAGATAGATTGACAAAAAGAAAAGACAAATATTAAAAATAATTACGCTGTAAAAAATTTGTGTACGAATTAAAGTTCGTATTTTTTTCAGTTCACGCAGTGCTAACATCGATGGGCCTTTTGTCAACTTGCAGCCCCATTAAGCTCAGCTTTTACCTGAGATGAATTTTGAAGGGTTCTTCTATAATTTCAGCAGCACTGCCATAAATATGAAGTGATTTGCATCCAGGTGAGTCTTATCTTATTATTTATTATGTTCAGAGTAATACAACGAAAACTAAAACTTTTTTTCATATATATTTTTTTTTTTTATAATTGAAAAAGTTTTAATTTTTGTTGATTTGGGTAAAGTTTTAATTGAAAAATACAACTATTTTTAGTTGAGATAATAATTTTTAATTCATTTAATAATGTTAGATTATGTGTGTTATTTTTCCAATCAAATTAATTTTATTCATATGGAAGAAGTTTTTTTGGAAATATATTTCATTATCATTGAATGAAAAGGTTTAGGTTAAAAAAAAAAAAAAAAACAATTCTTCAGTTCAATTACAGTCTTTTTTATTTAATCTTTATAATATACATAAATTGTTATAGATGTTTTCTTATTGCTAGGTAAAAATAACTAACCATTTTAATTATTTAATTTATAATAAATAATAATTTTCAGAATCAATACTGGTGATACCCAGAGTACTGCCTGCAAAACGGTCATCCATGGAAGCCCAAGTGAAAAAGACGTAAAAGATAAATCTAATGTGAATATATCAACAATCATTGGATAGGAATCTATAAATAAATGTAAGTAGTAATTATGAGTAATAATATGCATGATTTGATAAAAATTAAAAATTGCATGTTAAAAAAAAAATTTACAAAAAGTCTTTAAAAAATGAATTTATTTATTTTTCCATTTAATGTGTTTATTAATATGAAAAAGTAAAAATAAAACGAAAATAATTTATTAAAATATCAAAATGATGTAGAAAATACGAAAAAATAAAAAGGATAACCTAAAAGAAAGGTTACAGAGTCTAGAGAGTGGTAGAAGTAAAAAAGAAAACCTTGAGGGAAGGTTAAAAATGGCCGGCAGAGTCGTGAGAGTGTGCAAGAGCAACAGACCAGCTGGAGCGATCTAGGAGGCTACCGATCAGGTGAGTTGAATTGCCGCCATCTTGCTCTAGGGGCCTATATAACAAAGTTCGCTGGAAGGGCGGGGCAGGGTGGGGAGAACCGTCGAAGCGACAACATCTCCCCACCATGATTCTTTGAAGAGAGAGGTGAGGAATGTTAGACAAGACTAGATAAGATATGTTTGGAGCGACAGAGCGATCTATCCCCCTGCATTACTCAAGTCGTACTGACTAGTATTTGAGCTGTTGCCCGTATATATAGAGGAAGGTTACAGCACTGCTGCCTGGTGGCTATTTCTGGAACTATTTTCTCACCTGTCTGATAAGTGGCGCCCTCTGACGGATTTTTCTGGAACTAAATTTGTTTACCTTTATTTCTTGACTATTTTAAGCTTCTCTGTTAGTTTCAAACGTTTTTTAGCTATTTTTTTTGTACTTTATTGATTTATATGTATATCTTCTGTATAATAGAATGTAAAATACGAAATCTATGTAAAAACAAAATAGGTATGCAAATAAATAATTTTATTTTTTCAAATTAAAGGTTTTTATTTATTCTCCTACTAAATAATACTTTTTATTTTCACTTTAAGTCAAAAAATCATTTATTAAAATAAAATTGTGATACAAACATGCAATTTTTTTAGTAATTGATTCAGAAGAAAAGTTGATTGTACTTACTCATTTGATCGATGTTTCCTTAACGTCTTTTTCATTTCCGTCTGCTAATATAAGAGAGGGATATGTAAGGGTGGGGGGAACCTTTGTCGGGAACACATCGCTCTATCCCCCTAGGTCATATGTAGAGGAAGGTTACAGCACTGCTACCTGGTGGCAAACATTACTTTTCTATTACATTCCTTTGTGATTTTCTTAAATTTTATACATTTTTTTCCATGCTAGACTTTTTTACTATATTTTTAAATATACGAGTATAAGGAAATAAATAAAGAATTGTTTTATCTGGAATTTTTTCCCCCCTGTTTACATGCTTAAGCAATAATAAATAATGGTTAAGAACCTTTGTCGAAAACACATCGCTCTCCCCCCCTCAGGGCATTTATAAAGGAAGGTCACCCTAGGTCACTTTTGTATACAATTTTAATAGCATAATCTGATAATTTATCAAATACCTATGGGGAAAAAATTGTATTACACATTTTATTTTTCTGTGAAATAATAATTAATTAGACTGCAAAGAAAGGGGAGCAAGATGAAGAGTAAAAAGTAGGATCTAAAAGGGATTTATCACTTATACTTTATATTGCATTGGAAATATTGAGTAGAGAAAACCAGTTACTTGGAGATGTTCGAGCCATGCACATGCAATTTTATGTAAGATTAAGAACTTACTTGTTTTTCAACCAATTTTGCACTTGGTTTCCTTATTTTTGTAGAACAATTGAACCATTATTCTCTCTCAGCTAATGTCTTTCGAAGTTAAAAATAACTGCGTACTCTTTGACCTGACGTTGGTTACTACTTATTTTACTGAGACTCCAGTTTACCTCTCTAACCTAGAGAATAGCTGTTCTCCGACCGTCGAAGCGACAACATCTCCCTTACTATTACCCAAAATCATGATTCTTTGGAAGAGAAGTTAGAC
The DNA here is from genome assembly GCF_049639745.1 of Rhodnius prolixus. Classification (NCBI taxonomy): domain Eukaryota; kingdom Metazoa; phylum Arthropoda; class Insecta; order Hemiptera; family Reduviidae; genus Rhodnius; species Rhodnius prolixus. The sequence continues at coordinate 432,174 of NW_027411583.1, read as the reverse complement.
TGGTCTAGATAAGATATGTTTGCAGCAACAGAGCGATCTTCCCCCTTACCTAACTCAAGTCATACGAAAATTTGTGATGTTCACGTATATATAGAGGAAGGTTACAGCACTGCTACCTGGAGGCTATTTTTACACCTGTGTGATAAGTGGCGCCCTCTGACGGATTTTTTTTGAACTTCTCTTTTATTTTTGTTTCATTAAGTTTCTATGTTAGTTTTAAACGTTTTTTTAGCACTTCTTTTTGTATTTTATTAAATTATATATGTGTATTTTCTTATCATAGAAAGTAAAACACTAAGTTTATGTAACAAAAAATAGGGATGAAATAAATATATATATTTTTTAAATTAAAAGATTTTCTCTATTCTCCTACTAAATAATGCATATAATTAATAAGATTGTAACTTAAACATGCACATTACACCTAAAAAATACATTTTTTAGTAATTGATTCATTTCCAAATATTAATGAAATTATTTAAATTATAAATCTCTTAAAAGAATATATATGTTTAATTAATTGTAATGAATAGGGCTGTAAAAAGTAAATTATTTGAACCTTATTAACAATCCAGAGGTAACGTTGTAGCATTTTATTGTTAAACTAAACCTTTTTTAAAACAAATTCAGCGCAGAATTAATATTTTTTTGTTTTGTTTCAACTAACACATTCAATTTTCTTCACAAAATAGTTTAAGTTAGTTAACAATTATTGAATAAAGACTGCAGATGTTGCATGCTACTGTATTATATTTGATATAGAATTTTTCATTAAAATTAAAACAAATATGATTGAGAATAGCTTTTTATTAATTATTTTAAGTTTCTCTGTTAGGTTTAAATGTTTTGTAGCAACTCTTTTTGTATTTTATTGATTTATATGTATATTTTTTGCATAGTAGAATGTACAATATGAAGTCTACGTAAAAACAAAATAAGCAAATAAATGTTGTTTTTTTTCAAATTAAAGATTTTCATTTATTCTCCTACTAAACAATACTTTTTCCTTTTCACTTTAAGTCAAAAAATCATTTAATAAATAAGAATGCGATACAAACATGCAACCTAACCTAAATAATACATTTAAGCAATTAATTCATAACAAAAGTTGTTTGTACATACTCATTTGATCGATGTTTTCTCAACGTCTTTTTCATTTCCACTTTAGTTGATGGACAGTTTTGCAGTAATTGGCTCACAGTATTAGCTGTTTTTAATCTGAAAATAATTATTCAATGAAATAAACAGTTTATAGATTTAATCTTTAATTAAAAAGCATTCTATTCAATGATACTGCAAATTAAAATGCAGCTATTTGTTTAAGATAAATTTGTATCTTTCAGGAATTTAAGAAATAAATAAAATATGAATGCTGAAATTTAAGTTTAAATCTTTTAAACAGATCAATCTTTTAGAACATCGTAGCATTGTAAAACATTAAATTATTTTAACATGAATTACTCCTATGTTGCAATTTAATGTTGTACTAAACTTGTTTTAGTCAAGTTACACTCTGCCATAAATTTAAATCATTAATTTATTAAGTTCGTCAACCAAGATAAACGATTTTTCAAGTACAACTTTGTTCAAAATTATTTCATTTAATTTATAAAAGCTAAAGAAACACATTTAATATCTACAACTACTGATGCATAATAATGATTTTATTATTCATAAAAGTAAATAAATGTGACTATAATTTAACTAAAACAATGATATTCACATTTTGCAAAGAAAGAATTTCGCTAGAAGGAGAATAAAATATTTTGAGGTCATTATGAATGGTAAGATGATTGCGACTGAAGAGCACATGCTATTTTAAAAGATTTTTGTTTTTGGAGAATAAATTCGTTGACAATTGGTAATTAAGTACCCCCCAATTTCAGTCATAAGTACAGATTGTTCCATAAACAGCAGTTATTTTTCTACATAAACAGCAGAGTTTTTAGTTTTTATCAATTTTTCAAGAGAAATGTTTCAATACATGCTCTAGATCATAATAAGATAAGAAAAGTACGCTGTTTACAGGAAATCGTAAATGCTATTCAAGAGAAAATACGAAAAATCAGATTCAGAAAATTTGTAGTTAGCCATTAAACTATATATCAAAATTTGAATTATCCATTATTGATTTTCATCACACACAAAACTTGACGATTCGTAAAAACATTTATTGAAAACAAATATTTGCTTTGAAAACTGAATAACATTCTACTTGATCGTAACACCTTGTAATTATTATAGGCAAGAAAAAGTAATTGAATAGTATCGAGTGCTGGGTGTATATTAAAGTAAAAGTGAAAAATTAAAGGGTCAAGTGACAAAGATAAGCAAAATACCTTATGAAGCCGATACAAAAGGAAAGGTCTTGTTCACACACGCTCCAGCAAGTACTTCTCATTCTACTCCTGCTTGTAGGCACTACCTACCCTCTCCATTCTTGTTACGAAATAGTCAAAAACCATTACCTTCCTTATTATTAAATCCATATCTGTTGATTGAATGACCCCTCAGTTGTACTAGTAATGTAATAATATAAGTAGTCAATGTCATGTTCAGGTCTAACTCGTTCGACAAGCGAATTAAGCTTATCGTACTCATCTTCCTCGTCATGGAATCTTGTCTTGCGGTTATCGTTGCTTCACTTCGATATAGAACTAACACTTCTCGAACTTTACTTGTTACAGGTCTTTGTAAAGGCTTTAGAATTTACTAATCTGATGAGGATCAGGTTACGTAATATTTGTTTGTAATTTTGTCCGTAGTAGGACGTATTTTTATATCTCTTATCGGTTTCGGTCTATCAACCATCTCAGAGGTAGAATAACCAGATTAGGGTAGCGATTTCGTCTCCAATAGCACTCTCATACCGCACTGCACTTACTAACTGAGCAGACTGAGTAAGGGAGGTTACGTGGTGTTATCCAAAATATTAACGAATTGTCAAACATTTGTAAAAATTATGAATTAAAATTATTGAAATATAGTACATGTTTAAAGGATTTTTTTTAAACAAAAAATTCTTTGCGAGTAATATTTTAGAACTGAGAAGTTGGAAGTGTATTTTATACGTGGGTGGCGCGAGAATTTAAGTTTAAAACACGGGCATTGTTGCATTTTCGCAGCGAAATAATTATTGTTAAGCAAAATAAGAATGAATATGCGATTCTAATCATTTAAAAAGTGCGTAAATTAGTAAAATCTTTAAAGGAAAACTTTTAATCAGCACAGAACATGAATATGCTGGTATATTCAAGCTTTGTGATTGGCTTTCTATTCGCATATTTCTGATACTTACATTTCTACCCGTAGCAGAAACACTTCAGTTTTCATAAAACAGAAACTATGAAATTTTGAACCAATTTTCAAATAAATAATTGAATTAATTGAGAATGAAAGATTCCACATTAAAATAAACAATGCATTATAGGAAATACAAGTAGCCAAGATTGTATTTCTCCAAAGGAGCTTTCTTAGTCTTATACTACATTTTATTTATTCGGTTGATCTAGAAATTTTTTTGATAAGTAATCTGCAATATGTCTGCGATGTTCTCCTTCATACTTTTAATAACTAAGAAAGAGGAGTATTATTGTATTGTGTACACTTAAAAAGCATCTAATCAACTGTCTTGGAAACATGTCAATTTCATAAACACTTCTAATGAATGTCAAGTCGTAATTAAAAATAAAAGTATATGCAAACATTTTGCTTACCTGCAAGAAATCCTTAACGCAGTAATGATGCAAAAACAAAATTTTTAATTTCCTAGCAAGTTATCGCTTAATACAAATAGATAATACAATCTGTTTTCTAGGGAATGTAAAGTTCTCACTGACTTAGTAACAGCAGCATCAACTTAAAACTATCAATCATAAATAAAAAAGCATCAAACTATGAGGTAAACAGAGAATTTTGAACATAGAAATTCTTTAGAGGAGAATGTTTGGACAAATCCAAAAAATTTTTTTGTCTACCCCATTGCCATACCAGACAGTTGTTTGGTTAGGAGGTTATTTAATGTTTAATAGTGTTAAAGTACACGTTGATGCCAGCTAGCGATGACCACTGAAACTACTTTTATGTGATTGCATCTATCTAGTTCAAGCTGTTGCCGCTAGAAAGCATTGGCATTTTCTTAATAGGTCTATTTTTTTTCCATACCTAATAAAGTTACAACAGAATGTATAGAATTTCTAATAAGGTTGCCCAATCTCTTTAATTTAAATATAAGGACTTCTATTTCTGATTTATTCTTTGATTTAAACAGAGCAAATACCAAAATAATATTTATAAATTCTACTCTCTTCAAAAGCTATGAACCATATAGAACCCACCATTCTTATGAAACTATTTTAATAATTATGGGACAATAATAATATTATTATTAACAACAAGCGAGAAAAATTCTTCCCTGTATTGATATTTAACTATTTATTAGTAACTAAAATTTCCATAAGTAAATCAATAAAAACTAACGATTTTTATAAGAAGTTGAAGATGTGGAGTAAAAGGTTGTTGACTAGTTCAGTCTAACGTTCCTCAGCCATGCTAACCATCAATCAACTGTAAGATTTCAATCTTCTTAAATTACTTTATGCTAATTTGAAAATACATTGAAGGAGATAAGAGATTGGCTCAAAGGTGACTTCGTACTTAAATGCACTGCTGTCAAACTTTTATCGGATGACAATATTACTTACTACTTACCAAAAACTTCACTCAGCTCATACCGAAAATTTAGGTTTTACTATTAATTTTGTCTTACCATTGGCACAGGAAAATTTGCAATCCTTTCCAGAACAATGCATCTCAATCCATCTTTTAGTTTATTCAATATAGCGTTTTACATTTATTTGTTTTTATATGTGTCCAATATTCATTCAAAACCAGCTGTAATTAAAGTAAGCAAAGAAGAATTCCCAAACTAAATTTGTTTTTTTTCAGCTCTTGAAGCATTACTCTGATTGAAGTCAATAACAACTGCAAACGGATTACTGAAACAAAACAGCATTTACAACGAAATAATAAAGATGTTCCAGATTACGATACAATAACCAGAAATAAATTTAGTTTAGTGGATGCACTAATAAGTATACACCAACGAGTTGTGGTGGGAGCATTCACAAATTTCTCTCGTCACAACTTATCATTTATTAAATTTTCTTCAAATATACTATTTTTATTAAAATATAATATGAAGTAATTCTTCAATATTATTACACGTGTTAAGTGTTATAAAATGATATGAAACCATAATTAAATCGGGAAAACAGGACAGATGTTTTTCTCAAGTTTCTTAATTCAAGGTAAAATTCTAAATGCACTGTAATTTAATTAAACATTTTGGATTTTCAGATTAAACACTGCTGATACTACAGTACTATCTGCATAACCGTTCATCAATAGGAGAGCAGGTGGAAAAGATGTAAATCATCTATCTAAGAAAATATACCTACAGATTTGATTAGGAATCAGTTAATTAAACAAGTGTGTCGTTACTATATTAAAGTGCATGTTTACTGTCAGATTTGGGCAAAATTTCTAGACACAGCTCCACTAGACTTATATAAGACTTCCTTTCACTCATATTAAATCATATTGACGACTACTTTCATTCTCAATTATTTAACTTAATTGGTTAAATGTGAGCGAATGTAAGTCTATATAAGTCTTGTGAGTCACTAATATGGTTAAATGTGTGTTTAAGAAGGTCTATAAGTCTTGTGAGTCTTGAGAGGTCCTCTATAAGTCATTAGTATGACAAATGTGAGTGAAAGAAGGTCCTATTTAAGTCTTGAGGGTCACCAACATGGTTAAATTTAAGTGAAGAGATGTCCTATATAAGACTCGTGAGTCACCAGTCGATTGAAGTTTTCCCAAACTCTGTAAAGATTTCATTAAACTTATTGTAAAAAATTTATGAATTATTAAAAAAAAAAAAATAGTAAATTAATAATATTGTATTTATTTTTCCATTTTAATCTCTTAATGAATAAGAAATTAAAAATAATAAAAAAAAAAATACGAAAAAGGAAAACATAAAAAAAGTAGGTAGTTAAAAAAGGCCTCCGAAGTGTGGAAAAAGAAATCTAATCATTAAAATAGTGATTGTTCTGCTACCAGGAGTGACAGTACGAACTACAGTTCGTTCGTTATTAACCCTATTGTTTTTATTAATTATTTTGTTGCTCGAGCTATTTTTAATTAGGAGTTATTATAGTTAGATGGCATTAAGTTTGTGTTAATTACTGATACCAGAAGTAAGCTAAAATAAACTGTTTAATGCTGAGAAAAATGCATAAAACGTTTGTTACTTGTCGATTGTGCAATAGTACTTCCAGACTATATAGCTAAGTAATTTTTGCTGGGTGGGCCGGGTGGGGCAATTATATTTTAGAATAATTTTTATTTTAGGCTAGACGGCTGGACAGACATATGGCACGATACCTCTATTTCATATTCTTATACAACTTTCATGTATGTTTGTGATACATGATTTTTAGACTAGAATTATATTTAAGAATAAATCTTATTTTAGACTCTATGTCATGAGTGATTTTTAAACTAAATCGCAATCACACTTTTTCATATTTGATTCGAATATGTATTATTATAATTATTTTTTACTAAACAGACATATGTCATCATAATACCTCTTTCATATTTGATGATGTGTGAGTCTAGAGGAAAAGTGATATGTTTAAGGTGGCGAGCGACCGAGCGACCTACTACCCTTCGTCGCTCAAGTCGTACTGAAGAGGAATCTTGCCAGTTGCATAGTTTTAGTGCTACCTGGTGGCGAATATGTAAACTAAAATGTGTTAATATAGTTGACAGGTCAAGTAAGTGCTTCTACCTTGTGGCGATTTGTGTAACTAATTTTTCTTTTCTACATTTCTTACTTTTTCCAGTGGTTTTTACTTGATTTTCAAAATAGATCGACCCAACATATACAATCTAGGACTGCCTTTAATATTAACTATCAAATGCAGAAACAGCAGCATTACTGTGAAATTAAGAGACTATTTCCACTTTTTCCAATGGTTTTTCAACCTTTTTTTAAAGGTTTTCTTTTTTATTCCTTCCACTCTCGCAGCTATTTCTAACCTTTTTTCAAATTTTCCTTTTCTTTTTTTTTAAATTAAACGTTTTTTAACAATAAATCTGTACAAACATGTTAATAAAACAGTTTATGTTTATCTTTAGAAATTATTTCTTGCATCCCAAATTTTCCATTTATTTTTAGAAGAAAAGGAGAATAAATAAGATGTTTTTTTTAAATTTTAATTTTTTTTATACAGCAAACAAATTAAACATTTTATTAAAAACAAATAACATGCATATTACGTATAGCAACTACATAATACTTGTTTTATTAATTGATTCTTGATAAAAATTTCCTACGATAATTTACGTCTACTTCACTTAGGCTTCTATTGATGAACAGTTTCTGCAGGCAGTACTCCAGAATCAGACGTATTTAAACAAGAAAATCAACATTACGTACAATCAACAATATTTATGTATATAAAATAATTAGTTTTTCCTGAGTTTACCTTGAATTAAAAACCTAGAAAAAAAAAAAATTATAATAACTGATTTTATTTCATAAAAATTAAATAAATGTGACTGCAATAAAACTAAAGCATTGATACGAAAGTTAAATCATTTTTTAAAGAACATACTCTTTCTTTCAAAGAAAATGAAATATATTTTCAAAAAACATACTTATTATTTACAAAAAGATTTCTCTGACTGAACAATACAGCAACAAACATGCTACTAATATTTTAATATTCTAAGTTTTTAATTATTTTTGTTTCGGTACAGAATAGAAATAGTTGTTCTTTAATTGGAAATTATAACAGAATTTCAATCAAAGTAAAACCTTCTTTCAAAAAATTAAAACTTTTTTTCAGCTACAAACAAAAATTTATATGAATAAAGTTTTAGTTTATGTGGTGTTACTTTGAACGTAGTAAATAATAGATAAGAATACTTGAAGAACAGTTCCACGGTTAGCGAATCTAGTTTAGTTATTATCAAAATAGAATGGATACGATTTAATCAGGTCGTACAGAAACACAACACGCCCCATCTGCCTATTTGAGATACTTGGCTTAATAGTTGCAAAAAGTTCAATTTTCAAGAAGTAAAACAGACCAATCAAATTATATAATAAATATTTTGAATGTGCAATCTGTACAACACTAATGTTTATTACTTAATAATTCACTTCAGTAAACCAATTTGATCACTACAAAGCCCTGAGATGATAGAGAATCATTAAAACTGTAAGCACATGCACTTTTTTTTTCTTTTTTTTAACGTAAATCTAAGTTCATGTACCTTCTGGATAGTTTGAATTTAGGCAAATCATTGCACTTACTAGGTATCTAGTCTATTACTGTATACCCAATGATTTATCTTTAGATAATACGACATAATATCTTGAGTGAGAAACAACATGCTGTAAACTGAAAACATGTACTTATTGTTGCTGTAGGTGTTAAAATGTGTTACACTGGATAAAATGTCATCAACCCAGCCATTTGTTTGAATTGAACTAGTTCAGAAATGCCATTAGAATGTTGAAAGAACTCTGAGAACAAAAATAAAAATTATATAAACTATTATTTATACAATTGTTTTCATTGTAATTTACAAATATTTAGAAATAAATCAATTTTCAATAAGTTAGAATTTAAAATTTGCAAATAACCTTGCAAAATCCAAGGTCCATAATTCTAGGACGTTATTAAACTTTACATTATTAACTTAAATTTCATGGAGATTACTCTCTTCATTAAGTGAGAGAAATGTGATTATTTACGTGGAAGTTCATAATTCCCAAATACATGATCGTATTTGGCAATTTACTTTTACAGTAATAAAGTCGATCAAAAATTATTAACATGTTAAGAACTAAATCTACCTACTTATGACCGTTGAAACATCTTTATTAAACAAAATAATGAAAACTAAAATCAACTTTAACATGCTTACACTTAAAATGCATCTACAATCAACTGTCTTGGAAACAATTTTCATAAACACTTCTAATCACATCAACTCGTAATTAAAAATAAAAGTATATACAAAAAATCCTTAAGACAGTAATTTTTCAAAAACAAGTTTTTTAATTTCTTAGCAAGTTATCGCTTAACTCAAATAGATAATACAATCAGTTTTCTAAGCTACATATGTGAAGTACTCACTGACTTAAAACTATCAATCATAAATAAAAAAACATCAAATTATGAGGTAAACAGTGAATTATAAAATGGAAATTCTTTTAGAAGGAAACTTCTTTTTAAAATACTTACGGTATAAAATGTTTATCAACGTGGGTGAAGAACATTTTATAAATAAAGGAAATTATTACTGTTGCTACATGATAAAGAGAATATTTAACAAAACCGTATTACCCCATTGCCGTACCGGACAGTTGTTTGGTTAGGAGGTTATTCAATGTTTATTTTAATAGTGTCAAAGTACATGTTCATGCTACCTAGCGATGGTCAATGAAACTAATTTTTATGTAATTACATCTTCTAGTTAAAGCTATTGCCGCTAGATAGCATTGTCATGTCAATACGTTTATTTTTTTCACATTCCTAATTTTCAAGTAAGAACTTATGTATAGAATTTCTAATAAGGTTGCCCAATTTCATTAATTTAAATATAAGGATTTCAATTTCTGATTTATTTGATTTAAACAGAGCAAATACCAAAATTATATATTCAAAATTCTTCTCAAGCTTCTCAAGTTTGTATAATAGAACCAACCAATCTTATGGTTCTATTTTAATAATTATGAGACAATAATAATATTATTATTAACAACAAGCGATGAAAATTCTTAATTTGCCATAAGATATATTGATATTTCACTATCTACTAGTAACTAAAATTTCCATAAGTAAATCAATAAAAACTAACGATTTTTATAAGAAGTTGAAGATGTGGAGTAAAAGGTTGTTGACTAGTTCAGTCTAACGTTCCTCAGCCATGCTATCCATCAATCAACAGTAAGATTTCAATCTACTGCAATTAGGTACTTTATGCTAATATGAAAATACATTGAAAGAGTTAAGAGATTGGCTCAAAGGTGATTACGTACTTAAATGCACTGCTGTCAAACTTTTATCGAATGACAATATCACTTACTACTTACCAAAAACTTCACTCAGCTCGATACAGAAAATTTAGGTTTTACTATTAATTTGTCTTACCATTACCTCAGGAAGATTTCGCAATCCTTTCCAGAACAATGCATCTCAATCTATCTTTGAGTTTATTCAATATAGCGTTTTACATTTATTTGTTTTTATATGTGTCCAATATTCAATCAAAACCAGCTGTAATTAAAGTAAGCAAAGAAGAATTCCCAAACTAAATTTTGTTTTTTTCAGCTCTTGTAGCATTTATCTTATTGAAAACTAGAATAACTGCAAATGAATTACTGAAACAAAACAGCATTTACAACGAAATAATAAAGATGCTCCAGTTTACCATAATAATAACCAGATCAAAAAAGCCCAAAATCGGCGGTGGTTAAAAAAAAAAAATAATAATAAAAAATATGGCATCAGTAAAAATCATTAAAACATTAGGAAATAATTGGAAATAAATACACACTATACTAATAATATTATAAACTTGGAATTTTTCTGTTGAATTGAACTTTCTTTTCGATAAATTTGAATCATTATGCTTTCAACTTACTTTAATTAAAAGAAATAAAATAAATAAATAATAGTAGGGTTGAAATTATTAAAAAACGATGGACTAATCAATAAAACGTAAATCTGTTATATACTATAGGAACGTGGTTGAAACAAAATCGAACAAAATAGGAAGGTTTTGCACGTGAATTGCAAAATTAATCTGCGATTACAGTACTTCCATTAAAGAGAAGTAAGACAAATTAAACTGCGATTACAATACTTCTTTAAAAAAGAGCAAAAAGAAATTAAACATCAAATACGCACGATTGCAATACTACCTTTTAACAGCTGCAAAAGTAGGATGGCACTTTAAGGAAAGCACTTCTTCCTGCCAAATTTGATCAAAATGGGGAGAAGATTTTGCCTAATAGCAAATCTTTTAGGTGCAGTGCCGGAGCACAGAACTTACCCAACCGAATCGTTATCTAATTCAAATACATACATGAAAGTTTTTGTTCAATTATTCTTTTTATTTAGACAAATATTTGTAATCTATTTTTTATAAAAAAGTATTGCCAAGTATTTAATCATTTAATTTTGCTTTTTCTCTGCAGGTACGGTTAGTTAGAACTAGAAGTACAACTGATCTTAGGAGCAACGGTGTTTCAGCTACACCTTACACAATAGTTCTGGGGAGGTTCTAACATGGTTATGATATGTGTTGTTCTGAAACGTCAAGATGTGTATACACCAGATTTAAAGATAGTGTTGCTCCAAGTATGTCAATTTCTGTCATTGATTTCTTAATTTCTAACAAACATTTGTTTTTCAAAATATTAAACTTAAGATTTTCATTTAATCTTTCTAAAACAGCAAAAAAGTTTACTTTTTATTTTTATGTAATTTGATAAATATTTGTTCAAGTAGTATAACTTCTGTTTTAGACAGTAAGACATGATACTAAGTTCGTCAACTGACTATCCAAATGTTTTTGACCAAGGAACGCGTTTGCCATTGGGTGGCAAATGTAAAACTCTCCAGAATATTAACGCTTGTTACCCTCGCTCTTGTCACAGTGCCATTATTTACACATTATTATATATCAAATGTAAGTTATACATTTTATTTAATTTGTGTAGTAAAGTTATATATGGTTAATTCTTTCAAGGTTTTATTTTTAATATTTTATGAAGGTGGAAAGGGATAGAGAACGTCCACTCTCCGATGTTCATCGTTCAAGAACAAAGTTGGAGGCTTATGAAGACTTCAGCGCATTGAAAGCATCTGATCTCAAAATGAGGATACAAGAAATGCTTAGGATAAAAGGTACTTTTTGTATGAAATAATAATGTCTAAAGTCTATGAGACTTTTTTTAATAGCGGACCTAAAACAAGGAAGTAATGTAAACGTTTTATGCAACGCTAAATTAAAATACTATTTGAAATGCACAATTAAATATATTAGATTTCTTGTATTGATAGGTTCCGTAAGTAATGAACTGAGAGATTTAGAAGCAAAACGACAAAAGTTGCAAAGTGAAGTTGTAACTTTCACTCACAAAATTGAAGTTTTAAAAACTGAATTGAATAGACAACAAACGGAGCTCAATAAACTAAAACTCTCTGTGCAACAGGTACTTTTTATCTTAAAAACTGCTTTCTTAGAAAGTCTTTTGCACTCGTTTATTAGTTTGTATCTTAAATATTAACTTATATTTTTTTTTAGGCACAAGTAGCTCAGAGAGAAGCCGTACAAAGAAATAGCCCAGAACTAGCACCGCCTTTAACTTTGCTATCGGATCGAATTCCGGATGTCTTAGCTCCACCTGAATTTAATATTCAATGCACCATGTCCACGTGCTTGGATCATTCACGCTGCCCATTAACGTCTGGTTTTCCAGTCTATCTTTACGAAACATCTAGAAGTTTCGCTTCAGTTTTCCTCAAAACAGCTGTTTCACAAACAGTGGGTTATAATCCTCACTTCACCAATGACCCCAGCAATGCATGTGTCTACCTTGTCTTGCTTGGTGAAAGTAACCAAGCACCACAGTTGGAGAACCTCAAAGATCTTCCTTACTGGGGTGGAGACGGTAGGTTGTTCCTATCAGTTTTACTCCTAAAATTCAATTTGAACCAAAAATAAATAAATAAAATGATAAATTTTTCTTGATTATAATTTCAGGTCGAAATCATATTTTACTTCATCTTTCAAGAACGGATTTGACCTGTGACTCATGTATAGTTCCATGTCATCACACAGGACGTGCTATCATTGCTCAGTTTGCCCATCCCCACTTTAGACCAGGTACAGACATTTTAATATTTTCCTTCCAGATAGTTAATAATAAATAATAGGATCATTCTCTTAAAAAATATCTGGAAATCTGTTATTAACAAAAGGGAATGAAACGTTTTATGTAGAATTAACACATGACAAATGGACCTGTCTGAATTTATTGCATCGAACTGCATAGTTCAAGCGTTCCAACGTCCACAACCGAATCTACTCTCTATAGACCAAAATCTTCGAACTTGACCTATATATATATTCCTTTCCCATATTGAGGACTTGACTATTCTGATTATAATGACCGCAGTAGTACGGTTTTGGGTCTTTATTTTTTGCGAAAAAGAGCTCAATCTCATCAACTGCCTTCATTGAGACTAAGTTTGAGAAGTTAAACGCGCTGTTTTCACACTTTCAAGGATTTAAAACTGTTTCAGCTTTTAGTTCAAGCGGAATCAAGGTTTCCGTCACCAAGAACGCTTCTTTCCTTTCTTTGCCAATCAATGATTTTTGTTCTCTATGAATGACTCACGATGCAATCAGATACACTGTGCCAGATTGGCATAACAACAGCTGTCAACTCGATGGCATTATAATAGAGACGAATTAAGCTCACTCAAGATCTTCATGTCTTATACACTCTTGTTCCAATCATATGCTCTAGAAAGGCCAGCACAAATCCTGTAGGTATAGAAAAGAACTTGGCCAAATCACTCCCGATCTGACCTGGTCAAAGTATCATCCTGAAAGTGGCTTAAAACCTCCTGTTGAGCATTTTAATTCTCTTATTCATACAAGAGACCTTTAGTCCTCTTTCATCCTAGAAAAACAGTTGCCGCCTCGCTTTTTGTACTTTCTGGTTTATTTCAACGCAGTAAAAGCCCAGCTACAGGCTGTCTTACTAATTGAATTGGTACAAGTTTAACCTAACACTGTTTTCTGCCTTTTGCACATGTTTTTAATCAAGCAATCCAAGTCCTATGAATGTTCAGGCTTGCTAAAGGCTTATTGGGTTACGCCTACTGCATTAGTCATATCTGCACAATCTAATCTGTCTTATCATTGATTATCATCATTATTTATTTATTAATTTTTTATGTTTTTGTGATATTTACTATTCTTAAAATTCTTATTAGTTGCTGGCTAGTTGTGCTAATTTATTGTGGTGCACTAATTCAGTCTTTTTTCTCTATGAAGATGATTGATGGAGAGTTTCATAAGTACCTTTCAATTCCCTCATTATTTTAACTATAATTTTTGTTACAGGATTTGATCTGGTGATAGGTGTTGCCCGCGGGCCTCCAGGTGGAGATGTGTGGTCAGAGGCTTCTTCGATGTTACCAGCACGTAGGAAATATCTTTTCTCTTTTCAAGGCGTTCCTCCAGTTTCCGCCAGCTTATTTAATTGTAAAAACATTTTTATTTACTAATTTATAATAGTTAGCCTTGTTTAAGATAATTTTTGAATGAAGTTAAGTTATCCATTAGAACAAGTTTGCTTCTTTTTAAAGGAACAATTATTTTCTTCTTATAAATGTATTTTAATTTTTAAAAGAGAGTCATGTTTAGAGACTCGCCATAATTTTCATAAAATATAGAGTGAAAGTAGAATTAATAAGAGCTAATTAGGAGGTGTAACTAAAGTCTTTGTGCCTTTGTATCAGTGTATTCTTTAAAGCATTTCCAATTTTGAAAATTTTTACTCCACAAAAAATTAGATATAGATTGAAATATGTATGTGTTTCACTACAGACTTTGTTACTCTCCATATTTCCACCCATATTTCGACTGTCATCTTAGATATACTTGCTTTTAACTAACAATAGTTTATAAACTGTTTTTTTTATGCATTTCCTAAAACACTTACTGTTTTTGCTTTCAGTAACGGTGCTTCGTTCATATCTCTCTGCTACTACAGACGAGATTTTCCTAGACTCTCTGTGTGAACCGGCTACAGGTATAAGACAAAGTACAAATGAATGGGGACTTTGTGGTAAAGAGGACACACGAGCCAAAGTACTCAAACAGAGTACGTTTACATTGATTCCAGCAGTTGGTGCTGCGAATCCAGTAATTGGCGCTAGATTGTATGAAGCGTTAAAAGTGGCATCAATACCTGTACTGATTGGGGACATTGAAATGCCTTATGCAGAGGTATGACCCAGATGGCTAAAATTTTATTCAAAACTTAAGTTACAAAATCAAAGCCCCCTCTCTATAATTATTCGTAAGAGAAAGTAAAATTTCTGATCTTTTATTAAATAATTTAATTCATTTAATACAAGTTTGAATAGTGTAATTGTTTAATTAAAGTGTGTATTGGACAGGTTATCCGATGGAAAGGAGCTACAGTTCAGATAAGTTTTGCCCGCTTACCTGAATTGCATTTTATTTTAAGATCAATTGGGGATACGGATCTGATGACTTTAAAACGACAAGGTAGATTTCTGTGGGAAAGATATTTATCATCTCTGCAAGCAATCATAGACACTACTCTAGCGGTTCTTAGAGATAGAATGTCATTACCACCTCCTCCAATAGTAGATGTTCCAGCTGTCAGTGTGTTCTCGGAAGGTTTTGTGGTAAGTATTTTGTTGTTTTTTCTGTACAATAATGTTCAAAATTAAAGTAACACTACATTTACATAGGCACAGGTTGTATGTAATGAGGTTGTATACACTATTAAATTTAGAAGTTCCTTCTGACTATTCTAAACTGCCTTAATACGGCAAGGCTATTTTAATTAGTCACTACCTTTTTGAGAAAAATGTTAATAAAAAATAAATACTCACTTATCATTATAGAGCACTAATATGTATTGCAATATCGTTGATTTTAACCGCCATTATCGCTAACTTTTAAAAGCTTCTTTTACACTTTCTGGATTTTCGAAATCCGAATCCAGAGTTAAGCGTCTTTTTCCGACGAATACGTCACTTCCTGCTCAACTTCTCGTTTCCTCTCCATGCCATTTAATGATATATACTCCAAAACTTCAAAATTTCTGAGGCTTATTATTCAAGGTGTATTGTTGCTATTCATAAGCTCAACAACATTCAATCAGTTCAACAACCTATGTTGGCATACCTTTGGTGTGTGTCGTCCCCATTCTGTTTTAGAAAATTTCAAATCTGTTGTGCTCAAGAGATTACAAGGTGCTCGACAGTGTTGGTAGCCACAGAAGTACCCTGAGAAGCAAGCTTAGAGAATGCTATGCTTTCACGTTGAAATTATTAACTACGAGTATTTATGTTATCATCCAATGTGCATTTGTGGATTGTTATCATTATTCAAATAAATTATGTCTAAATGAATACCTATTTCTCTTTTTTACATTAATATGTATTAAAAACTTCTTTTTTTTCCCCCGTTTCTTATATAATTATTTAATTATCGAATGTTCAGCCTTTGAAAACAGAACCTGTGGTAGCAGATGCTGAGCCTGAAGAAAGTTTAGGTCCGTTAGAACCGCCTTATCCATCACCTGCATTCAAGAGAAATTATTCTATATTCCTGACACAGGTCAGTTAAATCCATTTAACATCTTTGAACCTACCTATATTATTAGATTATATAATTGCCATTAACTTAATAACTTGTGAACAGGGTTATGAAATGTGGAATACTTGGGGTGATCCGTTCAGACTTTATCCTCAGCTACCTTTTGATCCTGTTTTGCCTTCAGATGCTAAATTCTTAGGTAGTCATTGTGATTAAACTTATTAACAGAGCCTTACTCTTAAATGTCGAAATTAACTTAGTTCTAAATTGTGTAATGTATAATAATTTGCATTCGTAGGTTCGGGAATGGGATTTAGGCCAATCGGGGGCGGAGCTGGAGGTGCAGGTAAAGAGTTTTGCGACAGTCTTGGAGGAAATGTACCTAGGGAACAATTTACAATAGTTATGCTTACCTATGAACGTGAACAGGTGAATATATATTACTATGAAAATAAAATAATATTTTATAAAAAAGTTTTAATTTTATATTATTTATTTATTTAGGTTCTTATGAATTCGTTAAGCAGATTACACGGACTTCCATATTTAAATAAAGTTGTAGTAGTTTGGAATTCTCCAAGACCACCTCTACAAGATCTTCGATGGCCTGATATTGGAGTCCCAGTTCATGTAATGTTTCTTTTTAAGTGTTTTACAACTTTTTTTTTTAATTCATGGTTTTTTCATAATTTATGTTATTAAATTTTAGGTTGTTAAAGCAAGTAGAAATAGTTTAAACAATCGTTTTTTGCCTTATGAAGCCATCGAAACTGAAGCTGTCCTCTCTGTGGATGATGACGCCCATTTGAGACATGATGAAATAATATTTGGCTTCCGGTGAGTACATTTTCTTATTTATTAAATTCATTTTAAATCATTATGAAAATATCTTGTTTAATCTATTCTCAAATATTAGCTATTATAATAATTTCATTATTTTAGAGTCTGGAGAGAACAACGAGACAGAGTTGTTGGCTTTCCTGGCCGATATCACGCACTTGATCTTAATTACGGTGGATGGCTGTATAACTCTAATTATTCTTGTGAACTTTCTATGGTTTTAACAGGTATTTATATGGCAAATCTTTCTAACCTGCATTTATATTAAATACTGTTATACTTGGTGTAACGTAAAGTCAGCCTTTTATTATACTTTCCTTGTAACTTTTTGTTGAACTTTCTCTTACTCTACTATTGTAAGTGGAAGAGAAAGTATTGTAATCGTGCAGATTTTGACTTTTCGCCTGAAATATCCGTATTGAGGTACGCTGAATCCGAAAAAGTTCTCTCTCTTTTTTTTTCTTCTCGGTCTAGTAACCCTGGACCTGTGTAAGTTTCCTATGTAATTTACCGAGCTGCAGCTGAACAAACATACCAATTAAACGATTTCATAACCAATCAAAATCTATGGAAGTAATGAATCTTTGAAATGCTCTTATTAAAACTTTGTCGAGTTGTTTGTTTGGCGGCCATTCGATATCCTTGGCGGTTGCTACTTGTATCAGTGGTGTATCTTGAGTAAGAGAACGTGTGAGTGTTTACACCATTTTTTTTTTTTTTTAAATTAAAATTAAGATCAATTTATCAAATTTTTGCATTACAGGTGCTGCTTTTATCCACAAACATTACACATATCTATACACGTATTGGTTACCTCAAGCAATTAGGGATAAAGTTGATGAATATATGAATTGTGAAGATATAGCAATGAATTTTCTTGTTTCCCACATTACGAGAAAACCTCCAGTAAAGGTATGTTATTTTAATTTTCACTATAATAGCATTTAAACTGTTCATAGTAACACTGTATGCAGTCAATGATTTCTAATGATAGATCATTGTTTGGAGGCCGGCAGTCAAGGGGCAGACGTTAACCCTTAATTACGCCTTAATTAAAAAAAAAAGTATCTTCTGTTGAATAAATTAATAAATTTGGCTTAAAAAGTTACACGTATTTCGTCCTACCTATTTTCACCAACATTAAAGAGTTTTGTTAGGAAGTCAGGCCTGTTTTTTAGTCAGTAAGTAGATGTATAGATATTTTCTTTGGGTTCAATTTAAATCAATTCTCTTAGGCAAGATTTGATAAGTTCTAACATTGGTTACCTAACTGCAGGATATTATTTTGGATTGATCCAAATACAAAATTGCAGATGCCAAAAACAAAAAAAAATCAATGACGACTTCAAATAAACAATGGGTTTTGGAAAACGATGTTTTAGTTATGTTTAGCTAATAACACTGATTTTAACCATGAATAATTGTTATAAATATAAAAAATATCAGTTAGAAACACTCTTGTTATCTCGCCAAATTTTACAAAAATAAAATAAAAATCCTTCATAAAAATCGGCATAAGGCTAGTTCAAAGTCTGATTGGAAAATTGGCATTGCAATGATGGAAATAACTTTCCCAGCAATTCGAAATTGGCTTCCTTCTAGATTCAATTTTTTTTTTTTTTTTTTAAATCTTTTATTGTAACTTACCACTGCAACAGTTGTTGCAACAAGCAAATATGGTGAAAGAGAAAAGAAATAACGGGAAATCATGATTGGAGAAGGCACCCAGTGGTGCCACTCCAGTAACGTGCTCAGCTACACTGCTCTCATGATGAGAGAAGATCACGAGGCCATCTTCTCTTCAATCTCCTTAGAGGATTACCTGGTAATGTGGAGGAAGATAGGTGTTCTATGAGAGAGTTAGGATGAGCTGCTGTAGAGGAATGAAATTTGAAGAAACGAGTGTTAGCAAGATCTGTAAGGAAAAGAATTTTGAGTTCATTATGGATAGTGAGGTTAGATACATAGAACGGAGCGTTAAGAAGTTTTCGAAGTATTTTTGACTGTAATGCCTCGAGGCGTAGTGAGTTGGAACGCTTAGTCGATCCCCATACTTCGATGCCGTATGACCAAATGGGTCGCAGTAACATTAGATATAAGAGTCTTTTGTTATCTAGGTTAAGTTTCGATCGTTTGTCAAGTAGTCTGGCGAGAAGTTTGTAGCGCTGGTTAGTTTCTTGTTTTTTCAGTCTAGTATGGGGATTCCATGTCAACCGTTTGTCTAGGTGCAGTCCAAGGTAGCGTACTTTGTCCACAGTTGGTATAGGAGTTTGGTCCAAGATGACAGGAGGTAGGATTTTCCGTCTGAGAGTAAATACTATAAACTTAGACTTCGTAACGTTGGTTTTGATTCTCCATTTGAAAAGCCAGTCCTGTAGGTGGTTGATGTGTGTTTGTAGAGTTCGTGTAGCGATAAGAGGATCGGAATGTGGAGATAAGATAGCAGTATCGTCAGCAAAAGTGGAGAGGATAGTATTAGGATGTTGAGGTATGTCTGCTGTATACAAGGAGTAAAGAATAGGACCTAGGACACTGCCCTGAGGAACACCAGCTCGAGCTAGACGGATATCAGAGTCTGCTACTCCACAGTTGACTCTGAAATATCGATCTTTTAAGTAAGATTTGAGGATGAGGTAGTAAGTATGAGGAAGAATCTCCCTCAGCTTAAACAGTAGTCCCTCGTGCCACACCCTGTCGAACGCCTGAGCGACGTCAAGGAAAACACTCGGGCAATACTTCTTTCGCTCGAGGGAGGTAGCAATAGTGTCTACAACGCGAAGCACCTGGTGAGAATTTTCTGAACTGAATAATCCAAATGATCAAAAAATCTGTTGCGACAGCCTATGAGAATTTATTATAAATGTAGCTCCTGTTTAGGTTACCTCAAGATGGACATTTCGATGTCCTGGCTGCCCAGTATCACTCTCTGAAGATGACACCCATTTCCAAGAAAGGCATAAATGTATTAATTTCTTCTCACAGGTAAATTATATCAATTATTTACTTATATTAAGTTAGTGCTGGATATTAGTGCGAATATAAATGTTTTTAGGTTTTTGGCTACACACCGTTACTCAACACACAGTTTAGAGCCGATTCTATTTTATTTAAAACCAGAATACCTCATGATAAACAGAAATGCTTTAAATTTATTTAAAAGGTAATAATTTAAAAATAGGACTGGAAGAAGCGTGAAGTGCTTTAGTTTTCTGGCACTTTTTTACATTGTCCCATTCTTTCTGTGACCCTCACTGCATTCTGTAAAAATGATTGGCCCACGGTAAGTCCTATCATACATCACTTTGCTTTAGTTATATTGTTTTCTTTATGTGGGAAAAATGTTTCAACGAAATGTGAAAGTTTAAGATTACTCAATTTTTTTATATATTTTTTTACAAAGAGATTTGGTGTAAAAAATAATTTAAATGTAGATACAGTGATATTTCAGTTTCATTTCGATTCTTTCAGCTGGCAAGAGTAACAAATACAATTTCTTAAATTTAATGGTTAGGAATTCATAAAAGTACTTTAAAATTAATTGTCCTGAGACATACTTACCATTTTTGTATGTGAATCTAAAACTGTGTACAGATTTTTTTATGTTAATAATCTCATCTCAAGAAGTTTGATTACAACAGTCAACACGCAACTGTGGACTAGCGTTCAGAAGAACAAATAACTAGAGAATAATAATGAATATAATTCTATTTAACTCATGAGTTACTAAATTTTCATTTTTTTGCATGTCATTATTTCTCAATGAATCATTGTTAATATATTTTGTAATAACTACTCTTTTACTTTCACTTTGAGAGATATTGTTATGCCAAATCAGTGCGAATACATCAAGAATCATAATTTGTTTTCGATTTTCTTAATTAGAGCCTATTGTTCTATAAAAATGTATTTGAAAAGATTAGCTTGAGCCTTCGAAATTATTATATTTATTTAATATTATTATAATATAGTCGAATAATTGAAATGTATGCAATATTTTGTTGCAGTATTATCAGTTGCTTCACAGCATTCTGAACGATTATTTTGACTTTTTGTCGATCACTTTAATCTGTATCACTGTTCAATATCCATTGACAATTTATCAGTTTTATCGATTGATGTTAATTGTTCTATAATCCGCATCGAGATTTTTGCTGCTACACTCAATGATATAAAATTGAGGGAACCGTAGCTGTTACGTGCAGTTGAAAATAATTCAAGGGATTTTTTTTTTCTTTTAAGGACACTTTTTTAGATAACATCATACAGTAATTCAAATTTTATTTAAGTTAATTGATTTATTGCTGGCTGGAAGACTCATGAAAATTACTTGAAACTAATCTATATCTCGTATTTTTGAGTTAATTTATTATGTTTTTAAATCGATGTTTACAAATATAATAAGTTCTTATGTTGATGGTTCTTCAGACGTTAGTGAGTTATTTATGTAAATTAGTTATTTAATGACAAAATTGGGAGTATTGATTCATCCGATGTCAAAAGAAAATTTTGTTGATAGTTAAGTATTTTATTGTGTCCTAGTCATAGTTAGAATATTTATTTATGCATTTTTATTGGTATCATCTAAACATTAACAATTTTATTTTTAAAAGCTGTTGCTAATTCCATTGATTTCAAGTTATTTATTGTAAAAACATGGTTGTATTTTTTTAAATTATTTTTTTATGGTTACAAAACCTAGCAACGGAAGATTGTGGTTGTTTTCAAATTTGTAATTTAGTTTTATTTCCTTTTCTTTTTTTTCTAATTCTACTCCAATAGAAATAGCGACTCTGTTTCAAATTCAATAAAAAATTGACTAAAATACTCTTTCCAAAATTTCGCTAATACTGATTCTAAATAAGCCTAAGGAGCAAAATTATTTCACTGTCATAAGTAATCATAGTTTTCACTCCTTTAAAAAAGAACACAAATTCCCTAAAAACTTTGTCTTTATCTCGCTTATTGCCGACTAGGAATGCTTTTATTTTTAATGTATGATATCTCCAAACAGACCATAATAATTCTACTGTTTATTAATTGAATCCATTATAATAACCACCGTACGTTAAATCCTAATGTTCGATACTATTTTAATTATCTCAGCATCTGTTCTTCGTCTGAATGATATTTCCACCAAGTTATTTAAACGTTTTTACCTCTCATATACCCAGATAGATTTTTAAATTTTCCTCTTGATCCCTATCCAATTAGCATTGTTTTTGTTTTGATTGCGTTAATAGCTACATATTCTTTTTCTTCAGTTCTTCTTCTAGTTGTAATTATAATCTTTTTGCACAATTTATGTACATGAGTAAATAAGAATTCATTAAACAATAAGCAGGTCTATATTTTTGTACGCGCCATTTAATTTTGTTAAAATTATTTAAAACCAGAGAGCTATTAATTTGAATAGGTTATATTTAGTTAAATAAATAAATTCATTCCACTAAGTGAATACTTAAACATAAAGTGCATCTGTTTGAGAAATATTTCTTAGTAAGTGCATTAACACTACGATTACAATTATAAGCAATGAATCAAAAAGAAATAATTCCTTATATGAATTAAACTTTATGTAAATAAACTCAAGGAAATGTAAATATAGGTTTTCAAAATAGATACATATATTACTCACTCGTTTAAGTTACATGGTGCAATACTAAATATTTCTAAATAAATTGAAACGAGTTCTGTACGAAATAAACTAAAAATATTTTATGTTTGTATTTTACTAAGTGCCATAATAAAGTTTTAAAAAAGAAGTGTTGTGTTTGCAGAATTTTTTAATTTGATATTTAGCTTAGTTGACAACAGAAAATACCACAATAGGTTTTGGTCGAAATCGGCTGACCTAAAGTCTCGCTATTGAGAATCAATTTGAGAAAAAGTGTTAGACTTTCCTCTAAGCGTCATTACTGTGATATCTAATGAATAGATTTGTCTATATTCTCACCATTATATTTTATCTAAAACGGTTCCTTCTAGCAGTGATTAAATCTACAATTCTACTTGAAATATGTTACCTGGAGATTTAATTAAGGGTACTTCTATGAAGGAGGATATGCGTAGATGCCGTTTAAAATGAAAAGGATTAAAATTTGAGTCAAAGGTTAGGAGTTTGAAGAAATTTATGAGTTAGAACTTTGAGAATAACAGCAAGAGGAAGTCGTTGAGCATTCCTGCAAGTGAGTCATCCCTAAAAAATTGATCTAAGCCAGCATCCAGATTCATTATTTTTAAAACATTTAAATTCGTTACTTCACACAGATTTGATTTAAATCCAAGTCTCTCAAAACAAGGAGAGGTTTTCTCAATTAATATATTCCCACAGTACTTCACTACCGAGATTTTCTTCCTTCCAAACGAAAATTACATACATTTTGAGAAAGAAAAGGATACATTTTGATTTTTAAAATAATGAAGCAATAAATCATAAAATTACCTTTAAAATTCTGTGCACTTCTGAATTCTTCTTTAAGAGGAACCTCTCTTTTAGGTTTCCGAAGAATAGTTTAAGTTGCATATAAAAGGATTCCATTTTTCTTCCAAAAATCATAATTCCACGTCGCCTTGTAGAAAATAAACAAATAAAAATGAATATCCACAGCCACATCGTATAGTTGAAACAGGTCCGAAATATGTAGGTTAAGAAATTTAGGACAATCTAAACAATAAATTTTGGCATAACATTTTGAAATAGCTTAAAAAATTTGAGATTCAATCCCTGCGCTTTCATCTAGTTTTGAAGATATCTTGGGGCACTAAATCTGCAATGCGAATTTTTCTAGTGGATCAACAGTGGCCCTAAGTAAATATCTTTTATATTTTTACTATTTTACAGTTAAGAAGTAGAACTTACAAGAATTCTTAAAATCTTTATTTTCATTACTTTTATTACCTAATTTTTTCTTCTTTGAACTAATAATTAAATTCTGGAACATCTAACACTCAATCCAATATGTTTTTTAATATTAAGATATAGTTTTTAAATAAAATTAGGAAAAAAAAAATAAATCATCCAAATTACTGCAATAAATAAAATTTATCTCAATAGAATTTATGTTCACATATAATACTATACATACTCCGAACAACTATCAATAATTGAAATAAAAACATTAATACTTCCCTTAAATCAATTTTTTTTCTTCAAATATAACCATAACTGTACTTTTGAATACTGAACACACTGTTTATAATATAAGGGTTTCTGATTTTACAAGATAAACTTATTTCTTCAGGCAACAAAAATAGAAAGAATTTAATAAAACTAACAATTAATATAAAATAAGAAAACAAAACTTATGTAATACTGACTTTTTTTTAATCGATTTACACAAATTATTAGAAATATATCTGTATATTTCAATATTGCACTTCTTTAACGAATATTTCCAAAGAGATTTAGTACCGATTTACATTCTCTATGAGATCTCACCTTCGGAAAAACATTCCAAAATCGCAGAGTTTCATCACCAGCACCAGTAACTATTGATTCTCCATCTGGTGACAAAGCTAGGTAAAGAACTCGAGTAGCATGGCCAGTCAATTTGGTTACCTGGCTTAATGATGGATATTTCCAAAGCACTATCTGATTCTGTGAGTATCCGTGCGTACTTACAAGCTCTGAGAAATGTTTTGACCAAGCAAGGTTGCACACTTGTGAGCCTGTATCGACACAATGCACTTGTTGTCCTATAAGAGTATTCCAAAACCTAATGCATCTATCAGCTGTTCCTCCTCCGCTGACTAGAAGTCCCTGGTGATGAGGTGACCATGCAATCGCCTTAACTGCAGCACGATGTTCAGTAAAAACTTGAACTGGGGAAGTAGAATGTAAATTCCATACACAAAGTCTGTTATCGTTGCCTCCTGAAGCCAGATGTTGACTATCAGGTGACCACTTCAACCCACACACTTCCTGTTTATGCCCTGGTAACCTACGTTCAGGAGTGATTGAAGAGGATCTTATATCTCTTTGCAATATAGTACGATCTCTTGATCCTGATGAAAGAACGTCACCAGACCAAGCGAGGGTACCAACTCTAGCGGAATGTCCAGATAATTTTGATAATTGCTTATTTGCACCAACATCCCACACTTCTATATATCCATTATTTGTCCCAACTGCAACTAAGTTTCCTCGTTCATTCCAAGCTACTGATGTAACACTGTTAATATCAGAAGAAACATCACATAAGTGTGTTACTTGACTAGTACACGCTGACCACAAATACACACAACTTCCTAATCCAACTGAAAGGACATTCTGAGATGACCAGTCCACTAAATTCAGGTAAAAATCGTCTTGAAGTTCTGGTGCATCCAGTATTTTGAAAGGTATTCTTGATATTTTTCTAGTAGCTTTTCTGGAAGTTCTAAGTAGTTTATGACTATTAGGCCCAACTGGCGAAAGTGAAAATGGTGCTACTGACTCTATACTCATTTCTGGATCAACTGAAGCTTTAAACTGGAACAAATTCCGCCCGGCTGAGACAGAATTTTCTCCTTCGC
The DNA here is from genome assembly GCF_049639745.1 of Rhodnius prolixus. Taxonomy (NCBI): domain Eukaryota; kingdom Metazoa; phylum Arthropoda; class Insecta; order Hemiptera; family Reduviidae; genus Rhodnius; species Rhodnius prolixus. The sequence continues at coordinate 406,356 of NW_027411583.1, read as the reverse complement.
AAGTTTCTCTTGAGTCTTCAATGCATGAACCAAAAAGTTCATTTTTCAAAAGACTTGAATACACCCCATCATCTTTGCTAGTTTCATTTCCACAATTTACATCTCGTGTTTTACAACCTTTACCGTTATTATTTTTATTACCAGGTAACATTGAAAAGCGTGTTTGCCAATTCGCGCTAAATCGACTTGGTATGTATCGGTCAGATATTGGAGTCGAATACAAAGGAAGCCCACGAATAATGCTTGAATTTACCTTACTATTTCGAACTGATTTGTTACCTCCAACTGATGTAGAGAATAAAGATGACCCGCATAACTGGGTGCAGACTGGATAATTTTCTGCTTCATTCTCTTGATTTGTTTCCGTGTGCATATAGTTATCTATTACGAGGGCCTGTTGTGCTTTCAATCTTCGTGCAAACGCGGTATTCATATCACACTCTTCCATATCTGTCTTGCAGTGAAAAGTAAAATATATTTTTTTCTTTAAGAAAAAAAAGTTCACAAACAACTTAACTATTTTTTTTCAAACATATATCTTCTAAGTAAATAATGTCACTGTGGTCCAAAACAAATTAATGTACGCGAAAGGAAATAGTATTAAATATAAATAACCAAGAGGCAAGAAAGGCCGAAAATATTGGAGAAGCCAAAACGATGTTAGCACTTCCACGGTTGGAGGTTACTTTGTAACTTATGATTGTTTGGGAATGTTGTGTGATGGTTATCCTAACGTTCAAGATATAATTTTAATCTTATCTAACAGTGGTGCCAACATCGCCGTCCCAATTTTTTAAAATCTCAAAACAGAAGTGTGGCTACTACCGTTTTTTAAAGCCTTTTTCGTTAGAACTAGTAATTTAAATAAAATATTCGTCCTCTTTATTTATTATAAATGAAGTAAAATAAACATGAGTATTTTAGGAAGCCTTTATTCTCATTAAGAAAACTATCATAGAATATTCTCAAATATGCAATAGTTTCTGAACACTAACTACCATTACTTTCTTAATTTTTAATTGAGACGAAAAGAAATTTGTTTACTTTCTCTTTCTACAAGTGTGAGGATAATACTTTGGGTAAAATTGAAATTTTCGGAAATACGAGCTAAAAAACCTCTTCAGTTTAGCAAGAAAAAGTTTAATTTAGCAGTAGAGTATGTCAAAGAGTGTACAAATATCTAAAAACAGACAAGAAAGTTCAAACCTTGCATTTTGAAAAATTGTCGGACTAAAATTTCTGCAGGAATCTGATTTTAATGAAAAGCGACTTTATTGATGTGAAATCGCTGTTAACGCTATTTTCTCGTAAATGAGAACAAAGATTTTCGTTAAACTTCATATTATTACCAACCATCAGTTTTATATATACATTTTTCCAAAAAACTGGATTTTTTAATGCGCTCAGGGACCTAAAATTTCCCTTAGTGCTTCCCTTAGTATCAGCCAAGAGCAGCCTTTTTCAGTGTAATCTAGGTTTTACCCTCATTTACCCATTCTAAATTTTACGACAGGATCTTTGCCTCCTTTAACAAGATTTCCTAGGTGTTATGATAACCAGCTTTCTTCGCCACTGTCTGGCACCAAAACCAAATCCATCTATCTAAATATGCCTAGTATAATATTTTCGGTACAGAAAATTGCAATTTTTATGTATTCAACCAGGGCACATACACAACACATCAAACTAAAAAAAAGTAAATTTATTACTTATTATTAACTTGCGAATTCAGAATAACGATTTTGTCAAACGTTTTCTCGTTTTAAATATTTAACGTAATAAAATTACGTCATTACGGAAATTATTGACATTGTTACCGGAAGAGAAAGTAAAGAACTAAATCAGCTTAAGATTTAATCGCATTTACTTTTGTGGTATTCCAGAAAACTCATTAGGGAAGAAAGAACTTTGAATTAATTACCAAGCGGCTATAAAACCCTCTTTTCCTTTGCAATTTTTCCTTTCTTCTACAATACTGGGCGTTTAGAAAGTTCGTGTCAAATTTTCAACAGAAATATTCGTTTTGAGACTTCAGGAGTCCCAAAAAGTGGTTTTTACAAATTACCATATATATGCAATTATATAAATATTTATGTGAGCATATTTGTTGAACCTGTAGAGAGTGCGGGTCAGCATAACTGCTGAACGAAATATTGTAGGAATTCAAAGTTCAAAAAGCCTCAAAAACAACAAATGGTTTTGCGAAAATAACTAAAAAAAAGTTATTTCTAATTAAAACTGAAGTCAGTGAAGCTAAATCACCACTTTATATACCAATTTCTTCAATTATTAAAAACAAATCTGTAACTCTTATATGAACCAAAAAAATCATAAATAAAAATGTGAATGAAAACGATGGGGCGCTAGAAGAATTTAATAGAAAAACACATAAAACAAAGAAAAACTCTCAAGATTAACTTTTCAATAAAGACTGGTAAATAAGAAGTTTTTAAGGAAAAATATTTCAGTAAAAAAGAATGTAAATCTTGGTAAAATAAAGTTTAAGCTAAAAACGAAGAGTCACGAAGAAAACAATGTATCAACCAAAAATTTAATGATGATACGAAAAATAATAAAGTTGAAGCTAAAAAAAAAGGTTAAGTTAAGAAAATTTTTTTAAAGAAGTTGAATTGAGAATTATGAGTTCGTAAACATCGAGAGCGGATCAAACAGAAGTTAAGGTAGAAACGGAGACAAAAGAAATTAAAAGTGAATTGAAGTTAAAATAAGCTATAAAAGTTCAAAATTTTAGTTAGAGATCATTTGAAGAAAAGAATTAAACTAATTGACAAAACTCGAAAGGATTGGAAAAGGAGGTTAATAAAAATAGAAGAGTTAATTTGATTAAATAAGAAAAAAGTGCAGATTTATAATAAGTGAGATAATCCAAGTTGAAGATTAACTCTCGTGAAGCCTGAGAATGAAGTGATCCATCGGAGTCTTATGCATAATGTGTATTCTACTCTAAAGTATAAGAGTTCATACTTCTCTTATAGTTTTGTAGAAAATTGTAAAACTTAAAATAAAACCATTATTTATTGATTTGGTTATTTTAGGCCTGAGATTTGATGCCTTTTTTGAAAATCCATTTCAGTTTAAAATTCCTAGTATTTTTAGCAGTCATACAATAATAAGTCTGAAGAAAAGGACCAAACAAAGTGTTCTTTTCTAAACACTCTTGAAACATGCTCAGATGCTTAAACAAAAGTTTTATTACAGATTGGTTATTTCAAGTCTCAAAAACAACAAATGGGTTTGCGCAAATAACTAAAAAAAAAGAAGTTATTTCTAATTTTTAAAACTCAATAACGAAAATAAGCTTGGCAGTTAAACTTTCCCTAAGACTAACATTGAAGACAAACTAAAAGAATAATGTACGAGTAACCGAGTACTTAGATGAGATAAAATAAGTGACCGTTAGCTGGGTTATCACAACTTATTAAGATATAATCGTTATTTAAGAGTCATTGAAACCAGATTATCTTAAACAGTTCAAATAAAATCTAAGGTAATGAATAGAATTTTTATCTAATCAGAAATGATAATGAAAATCAAAACCAAGTTTTAAAAAGTAATTCCGTAAAGTTAAATAATTTACTTTGTAGATAACATATATTTACGAAAAGGAATAGCTGTCATAATATAATTTGTTTTTCTAATCGGATTCATTTATAGTAATAAAACTATCTAAATGTAAATTGTTATGTGCCCGTTTTTCTTATACCGTATTTGTTTATAATATAAATTCATAACTAAAAATCTTGAAATTACAATGGAACAATGCCGTAATAGTGTTTCAGTTTACATTAGAATATTTAAATTATCTTGTTTCTAGACAGTGGAAGGAATGTAAATTATTGAAATACCGAGTCTCAAGAAAATTTGATAATAAAGAGTAATGATTTGTAGAAAGATAAAGTTCAGAAGACTGTAATATAAAAGTGAATATGACAGCCCAGATTGTAAGGTAATCGACCTCTTGCCTTTCACCAAAACTGCCTCCATTGTAGCAACTCATCAATCAGTTGTCAAAAATGCATTTAAAGAGTCCAGTAGCACAATATACACCATTAAAAGTGTTAACAAAACTATTTCTTAATAGATGAATGTTTTGAAAAGTTTTTTAGTGCACATATCCCGCTCAAGTAGAGATAGGAATAGCACAGTGAAAGATAATTTTATTTTTTAAAAAAATATATATAAACTGGTAAAAATTGTTATTAGTAATACTGATTAGTTTTTGGGGTGTGGTCAGGCTAGAAAAATACATGTTCACATCAAGCCAACTTTTGGAATTTCCCAGAGCTACATATGAAAGAAAATCAAAGTGTTGAAAATATAAAATGAGCAACAAATGAACTATAAAAAGTTAGTGTAATTCTAACTTTATGGAATCGAAAATACAATACGAATATATTGAAGTTGCTATACGAATGGGCTGAGATCCATTTTTAAAATTCAAATTTTATTAGTGCCTCGATCCGAAGTTTATCGAAAAATTTACTGATAAAACAAAAGATTTTCAAAAAATAAGTTTGTAAATGATCGATAACTTGTAAATTATTACTTAAGTATTTTTATTTTCCTATTTATTACAAAAGTAAGCTTTAAAAAAATCTTATACCTGGCTCAGCCAAAGTTGTCCAAACAAACTCCAGGCTGTTTTTTATTCAACACTATTTCATTAATTTATTTATTAGCCAAATTTGTTCGTAAACCATGCGGTCTTTCCGCATTTTGTATCTTTTTTATGTACAATATGTAGGCAGAGGTCTGTTTAAAAATCTTTCGCAAAGCGCGGACCCCAATCAAATTTCTCTTAAAAATAAAAAAGACAAGTACATAAAATAGCTTGGGCAAAAGACAGCCAAGATTATTTTTAGCAAGTTTGACAAAGTCAGTTACATGATTGTTAAAAATATACTTTCGTAAAACTTATAATGTAACACAAAATATCTTTCTAATTGTATACATTGGTCCTGTTAATGAACTGTGGATAATTTATCCGTTGAGATTACAGAATAACGGCTAAAAACGTATTTGTTGTCTTTATTCTCTACGAATATTGCCCATTTATTTCTGTGTCTAGAGTTTATAATGCAAATGTTCCATCCCTTTAGTTTTCTTACGATACAAGTGATCTTATGACAGATTGAACATGATCTTACAACTGAACTATTGGTTCTCATTATGTGTAGCAATATCAATTGTTGATTTTTTTAAAATAAAATAAACTAAAAATGAAGTTTAAAAATTACGATTTGCGCATGGATATAGAATATGTCATATAACTTGAATTTCAATGGAAAGTTATGAACGAAAGTTCGTGTAAGGTATGCAAAATGAATACAATAACAAACTAAAAGTGAAATTTAAAAATTTTGAAATCTGCGATCGAAGAATTAGAGAAAATTGTTACTGATTTTACTAAAATTTGATTTAATAAACACATTACACATTGCAATTAGGCTTACAAATACAAAATGTTTAACTGTGGTACACTTAAAATTAAAAGTTCATCTGGGATTGTAACTCTGAATGAATAGATTTAAAGAATTAAATATATTCAATGTTTCTCGTTCAATTTGTAAAAAGTTGTTTGTTACTATATTAATATTACTCACCGTACATAAAATCTAATTTTGCATTGAGGCAACTATTTCCATTTCTTACATTTATTTTAGTGTGATGTACTTTCCCCACAAAAAAATCATTCTCACCCAATTATAAACTTAATTCAAAACAAATTAAATCATTCAAATAGGTTTTCTTTTTGCAGTAACTGCTCCGCTACCTAATTGATCTGTGGATGTTGCCTCCCGTACTAGCATAAATTATGGAAAAATGTTTAGATTAAAAAAAAATATAATAACTAAAAGTATATTATTTTTAAAATCCAAACTTGCTAGTAATAGTTTTTTTAACAAACAATTCGTAGAATTAATTATTTTTGAGAATTAAAAGACAAAAGAATATTGTTGGCCACCTTGAGGTAAAAGGCGGGAGCAATTCAGTAGTTGGCGGATTTTGCTGTGGGTGCTCGTTGTATTTTGTTAGAAAACATTGATAATAATTAGTACTTTCTGCATTTAATTTGGACAATTGTTAAAAAGTAGATCTAAACATGGATGTGGCCGGTCCTCAAGATGGACAAATCAAAATGAAAGATGAAGTTGGTGTAAGGTGTCAGAAGTTATTTCAAGATTTTTTGGAAGAGTAAGTAATATTTTCTATCTATTCAATATATGTCTTTCTTTTGACTTCTTAATTAATTATTATGTTCTAGGTTTCGAGAGGATGGTGAAATCAAGTATTTAGACGCTGCTCGAGATTTGCAGTCACTTGAACGTTGCACTTTAGAAGTTAGTTTTGAAGATATAGAAAAACATAACCAAAATTTGGCTACTGCAATTATAGAAGAATATTATCGGTCAGTTTCTTCGTCATTATTTGAGTGAAAAACATAGAGATAATGCTTTAAAATATCTTAACTGGTTACTTTAGTTTCATGGTTAGCTCCAATTTGTGTAGTACCAAGTTATAATGCCTATTAAGAAAGTTTAATATCTTGTCTCTAATATAAATTCAATGATTTTAAGAGCAGAATTTATCCATACCTCTGCCGAGCAGTTATGAACTTTGTGAAGGATCATGGATCTGATGGTCAGTCTAGTGGTAATTTAGAAAAAGAGTTCTATGTTGGCCTGACAGATGTACCTACCCGGCATAAAGTTCGAGAATTAACTACGACAAAGTTAGGCACTCTAGTTAGAATTTCGGGACAAGTTGTCAGAACTCATCCAGTTCATCCAGAACTTGTTTCTGGAACCTTTACCTGTTTAGATTGTAACACTGTAATTAAAGATGTTGAACAACAGTTTAAGGTATTTATTTAATCCAAACATTTTTTGCTGCTAGTATATTATTCATTTGGACCTTGTTAGCAATTTTCATATTTCAGTTCACACAGCCTACAATATGTAGAAATAGTGCTTGTCAGAATAGAAGAAGATTTATGTTAGATATAGATAAATCAAAATTTGTGGATTTCCAAAAAGTGAGAATTCAAGAGACTCAAGCAGAATTGCCCAGAGGTTGTATCCCAAGAAGGTAGCTAATAGTTTTACGAACTTAACAATTTATTAACAAAGTATTTTGTTCGAAGATTGAAATTGTTTGTTTTCTTAGTGTTGAAGTGATTTTAAGAGGAGAAGTTGTTGAGTTGGTCCAAGCAGGTGATCGTTATGATTTCACTGGTACTCTTATTGTAATTCCAGATGTAGGTTCACTTTCGCTACCAGGCGCCAAAGCCGAAAGTGCATCCCATCACAAATTTGGTTAGTTTTTCTCCCATTCTACCTCATGATGGAGCATAAATTTTCTCAAAATTTTAAATATTTTTTTTCCTATTAGGAGAAAGTAATAACGAAGGAGTTCGTGGTTTGAAAGCTCTTGGTGTTAGAGACCTGAATTACAAGTTAGCTTTTATGTCCTGCAGTGTAACTCCTACTAGTCCGCGGGTGAGTGCAAAGTTTTCCGTTTGCCAAAAGTAAATAGTTTATGGCTATTACTCTTTTCTTTAAAAATAGGTGATAATATTGTAAGCTTATAAGAATTTTTATTAGTTTGGCGGTAGTGGTGACTTATTGATGGAAGAAGTAACTCCAGAAGTTATGAGAAAGAATATGAGTGAAGCAGAATGGAAGAAAATATATGATATGAATCAAGATAAAGATTTGTATAATAATCTGACTAAATGTTTATTCGCTTCTATTCATGGTTGTGAACAAGTAAAAAAGGGTGAGTATCGTGTAAATGGACTTGGTTAAGTTAATTTTCGGTTTAACATGACAGATCAAGAAAAGTAAGTTTTTATTGTAGGAATTTTACTCATGCTGTTCGGTGGAGTGCCTAAAGTTACAACAGAAGGAACCACTCTTAGAGGAGATATTAACTGTTGCATTGTTGGGGATCCTAGTACAGCTAAATCACAACTCTTAAAATTGGTAAAGGATTTAGAAAGAATTGAAACTTTTATTTATATAGTTCTTTTTTCGAAATATATGTACGTATCAAATTATAGGTTGCTGACATGTCTCCGCGAGCTGTATACACTTCAGGAAAAGCTTCATCTGCAGCCGGCCTTACAGCTGCTGTAGTACGTGATGAAGATTCACCAGATTTTGTTATAGAAGCAGGAGCTCTGATGTTGGCCGATAATGGTGTATGTTGCATTGACGAATTTGATAAAATGGATCCTCACGATCAAGTAGCCATCCATGAAGCTATGGAACAGCAAACAATTTCGATAGCGAAGGTAGGTTTGGTAGACAAGAGTTGTTAAATTATTACATGTTATTCTACTTACGTGCGCGTTAATATATTTTTTTAAAATAAACTTTTCATTTATTTAATAGGCTGGTGTGAGAGCGACATTAAATGCACGTACTTCCATATTAGCGGCTGCTAATCCTGTTGGAGGACATTATGACAGGACAAAATCATTGCAGCAAAATATTACCTTATCAGCCCCAATTATGTCTAGATTTGATTTGTTCTTTGTCCTCATAGATGAATGTAATGAGGTAAACTAATTTATAAAGCTCCCATTTTTATAAATTGATTCAATTTACATTTCAAAAATAATGTGTTATTATTCATATTTTTAGGTAATAGATTACGCCATTGCGAGAAAGATTGTTAATCTTCATAATAATGTAGAAGATGATGTTGATACGATTTACACAAGAGAAGAAGTATTAAAATACATAACTTTTGCAAGGCAGTTTAAACCTATCATAAGTGAGGTGAGTTTGCTACTGTTACTGAATACGAAGAGCCATTCCATTCATAAAAGACTTGCTTCCATTTAGGAAATTTGTTTCTAAATTAATGAAAATTCACTTATAACATATATGTTATACTACCTTATAATCAAAACTCTTTTAGTCTTACCTATATATCAGAACGTGAGAATGTTTGCTTCAGATAATCTTCGGAATTTGAGTAAAATACTTATCAAAAATCATAACTCTGACTCTTATACTGGATTTGGATTCTAGTCCAAATCTAGAATTAAATTTCGTTTCCAGGAAAGGGTTTAGCTCTATGGTTAGCGTATACTGATTCCTACGCGGAGATTCTTGATTCAAATCCAGCTGCTGGCTCTTCGATTTTTTTCTTACTAGGAGTTCTTTCAGCTCACTGTGTGGAGATGGGCAGTGTTCGTTTGTAACGAGAAAACACTGCAAGGAGGCCGGTAGTGCACTAAAAAAAGCTCCGGGCGTCAGATGTTGACTTGCCTTAAATTAACAAAAAAATAAATAAATGTATCGTTTAACTAGGTTAGGGATTTATTGAAAACATGTTCTCCAAGAGTCATTCAAAAATAGTGCAATGCGCTTCATATAGCTGAAATTCCCTTGACAGACGGCCAAGAAGTTACCACACTCCATTTCTTAAACAAATTATTCTGCTAATTAATTGCATTCAGGGTTAAGGAGATTATTATTTCAATCCTGAAAACGAAACGTTATTTAAATAACTTCTGTCATATTTCATTCATTGATTCACATACTAGATATACATCTTCATACTAGATTAAAACGAAAAATTATTATTCACTGAAGTTTTATTGCTTTTAGGATGCTGCCAAAGGGCTTGTAGAAATGTATACTAATTTGAGACAACGAGATGGCGGTTCTGGTCTGAAGTCAACTTGGAGAGTAACTGTTAGACAATTAGAAAGTTTAATACGCCTTTCTGAGGCAATGGCCAAAATGGAATGTGTTGATGAGGTTATATATTAGGAAATAATATTTGCTATCAATTCTTTTTCTAACCAAAATTTATAAATCCATTCCTTCAATCGCAGGTCCTTCCAAGACACGTTATAGAAGCTTATAATCTTCTCAATAAATCCATTATAAGAGTTGAACAGCCTGATATTCATTTAGGAGATGAAAATGAAACAACGGATACTCCTGAGCCAGTGGCTAATGGTGTTAATGGAAATGGAGGTATCTTTAATAATCATGGTTATTTTATTATATTTTTTCATGCTTTTCACTAGTCTTTCGCGGAGTAACTGCTGTTCTTATTGCTTTATGAGCACAATTATAAATCCAGTTTCAATCAAGTTTTTTACTCAAATACCACTTTTTTTCTTTGGAAACTGTACACGAAAATTTATTTTTCTATTAAAAGTTTAATTGAAACAATGCTGTACTATCATTCCAGTTGAAGAACATACAGATCAATCAGAGAGGGAAGAACCAGGTCTACCCAAAAAGAAATTAACTCTTTCGTTTGAAAATTATAAAACATTATCTAATATGTTGGTTTCACACATGAGAACTGAAGAAATTGAAAGTTAGTACGCTATTGAGATTATTTAATTTTTGGTAGTATCATCGTTTTTAAATTAAACTTTTGACAACTATTATTAAATATATACTATTGTAAAACATAAATTAATAATGTTAAAGAAACGCATTAAATCCTACCTAAACGTCATTTAAAATAATCCCATTCAAAAATTTAATATCCCCTTTTACAAAAAGTTGAATAAATAAAATGTAGGATTTCAAGAGATCGAATTGTATGAGATCGAATACAATAAAAAATCACTTTTATTTAAAAATAATTTCTGGAAGTTAGACAAGTGACTCTTCATAGAATTAATTATATCTAATTGTGCTAACCCCACATCTGTCCTGTCTTATCCGAAGCGAATCTGAAATCCTACTATTTAAAGAAATCAATAATTTATTTTCAAATTTGCTTTTTTTATTCTTTTTTTCTAAAGAAACTGGAGTTAGAAAGAGTGAAGTGGTAAACTGGTACCTTGAGCAAGTGTCACATTTAATAGAAACAGAAGCAGAACTTGTTGAAAAGAAATCGCTAATTGAAAAAGTTTTGGACAGGTTAATTTATCATGTAAGTAAAACAATTTTTAATAGGCAATATTTCTTTAGATTTTAACGTCTCAGTATCTGATTACTTTTTTTTAATGATTTTCTTAATAGATCTTGGTCAAACCAGTAGAATAATAATAGATTGTTATTTCAGGATCATGTTGTAATATCATTAACCCAAACATCTGCCACAGAACCGGAAGCTGAAGAGGATGAAGAAGATAATGATCCAATACTTGTTGTTCACCCCAATTATGTTATTGAAATGTGATTATGTTGCTGTTATATTTTACTGTTAGTTTGTAAATTTAACAAATTTCTTTTTATGTTAAAGACATCCATATGTACATAGTGCAGTTTCTGTTTTGTGTTAATATGATTATAAACATAACCTTGTACATAAATGCTTAATAAAAGGTTAATATAATTTATTTTATAAGCACTCATCTCACTACAATTTATTTAATCATTTACATTAATTTTTTCCGCATGCATTTATTCTGACAATGGCTGTACAATATCTTTTTACACTCAACCAAGAGATATTCTTTCTTTTCTTCCTCTAATTAAGTAAAATAATATAAATGCACTCAAAACAACGGAATTTGTCGCATTATCTGTGTTGCTTGAATTTTAAGGGAAAAGGATTTTAAAGTAGTTAGGCCTCTTGTCCTAGAAGCGAGTGTTCACGAGACAACTTGCGACCGATTCCACCGTAAAAAATACAATGGAACAATTTCTAATTCTATTGGCGGCAAGCGACACATCTTCCTTAAATGGAATTTGTCGCCATTGTAAACTATGCCTAGTCTATAAATTCATACACTCAAAATTTTCCCACATTCATAATCAAATATTTATGCATGCCTAAACTAACATAAGTGAGGTCGACAGTTTTTCCGGCCTGTCTACAAGTAGGACAAGAAATATGTCCACGTAATTCAAGTACGTCTTAGTACGCAACATTTTTCACAATTTTGGGCAATGCTAAGGGTAGGGGTTTACCTAACCCCTATTATTCTATGAGTACGTAAACGTCGGAAATGTTTACCGCCAAGGAAGCATTCCACTAAGAGAAAGCTTAATTTATTAATTATAATTTTTGCTTCGTCAGGTACGACATTCGAAACAAAAAAAGAATGAAACTCTCAAAATCTCAATTTATCATTCATTACATGATTTTAATAAACCTCATTAATGTTGGCTACTTCACTCCATTCAATAAGGCAACCCAACAAACATCTTTCTCTACACCGTTCGAATAGTCACCGCAGTCACATGCTTTGGTTGATGCATAAATTGAGAATCTAAATTCTAGTCAGAACAGTAAAGAACTGTTTTATAATTAAATCAATAACTACCATTTCTTCTGCTTTGTTGACTTTCATTTGTTAACCTCGTTTATTCATCAATATGTTCCTTGATAAATGTTTATGAAAAGAGTTTGATCTTCCAGAGCTATGCAAGAGAAACTTGTAGAAAGCAGCGAAAATGGATGATCACAAGATAATTCCCTTTACACAAAACTGTTGCGTAAAGATGGGATTTGATCGCAATAAAAAAGGGCGCCCTAGAAATAAACTGTGATGGTAAAATAAAATAAATTTATTTATTCATTATCACAAGAAATTCATTTATATCAAACAGCACACAATTAATACCAAGTAATAAATACATTACAAAAATAAGAAAAAAGAGAATAATAGTAATACATATTAGATCATAAATTATTTTGTTCATTCATTACATTTTCTTTTCCTGTGGGCTAATTCTTTCTTCCAGAGTCTGATTTTTAACTAACAATTTAAATAAAATAACAACCCTTTATTTTCTTAGGATTAATTGAAATATTTCTTTTACGAAAAATAACGATTCTTTACGACACTTTAATGTAAGAAGTTTAACATTCTTTGATTTCCTACTTATTACAATGAAATTAAAGTAACTATTAAGTTTAGGTAACTATTGTATTTAATTTTTTTTTTTAATTCTGTTCGAGTGCAACGATCATTAAAGAACGGTACAATTTTTTTTTTAAATAACAATTTTCCTTATTTTTAATAATTTTAACTTGTGAATATACACGAAGGCAGAATATTTAAAAATACAGATTATTATTAATTTAAAAAGTCATTATTACTTATTATTATTTTAAATATTATTATATTTATTATTTTAAATTATTATTATTTTAAAAAGTCATTTAAACCTTCAAAGTAATTTAATGGTACTAAAAAGCATTATGTGCAAAATTATGAGTGCAATGAAAACACTTACCATATTTTATTTGATGAATTCTCAATTAGTTGGTCTCTCAGGGTTTTTCTCTTTGGCTTACCAGTGGGGGTATAAGGTATCTCCTGCACAAATCTTACGCCACCTCTTAACTGTTTAGTCTCAGTTACTCTTTCTGTAAAAAAATGAAATCAGAAAATATTACCAGTAATATAGTCAACAAATCTATCCAGCAACTGAAACATTTTAATTTTAAGGATTTTCGATAACAAAATTATAAAATTGTTCCAAATAAAGTTGTAAGATTATTTTAAAAAGACCCAATTTTTCCTTACTTTATTTAAACTAGCCTTAACATTTTGTGGTTGTTGGCATTCTATTTTCCGTGTAAAATTTGCTCCAAATAAATCTAAAGTCTACTCGTTAAAATAATAGCTAAAATTTAATAAAACACATTAAAAAGGGATATTGGGGATTAATCATCTGGAACACCAACACTCTGACATTTTTTCGTTGTTACATATTTTAAAAATTAAGATATTAATTCTATGACTCAGGTGTTTACCATCAAACTTGAGCATTTCTGCCGACATATCATCTTTTCCAGTAGCTACATTATTCTTCAAAAGGTCATGGCATCTTCGAATTCTTCGTAAGAAAGTGATTCAATATTAAGATAATTAATCGTATCAGGCTCAAGGTGAAATATCAGCAGATATCGTAGCTTCTTGGTTCTCGCCGGTAGTTAGCGTGTTTTTAAAGTATTAAGCAAGAAAATTTATTCTGGTGTGAGGCAAAGGGATACTATTTAATTTGATCCTCACAAAGTTATCACGAAAATTGAGCTGAAAGGAAAATTGGCTAGCAGGTCATATCACTTTCTAGATACGTTAATGATATCGGTATTTTGGAAAGAAATGAAAAAGCTCTAAAAGAAGCCTTTACTGACCTTGAGAGAGAAATTAAAGATAGTAATGTAAAAGTAAAGTAAAGTAATCGCCTATTTTTTAAGGCGGGGCTTAACGTCCAACTATCAATTGGGTTCGATTCCCGGTCTTAGGCCTTGGATTTTATTTAATGGTTAATAAAAGAAATTTACAGTAAAGTATGTTTGCTAGTCGTCTCCGTCCACGAAATTAAGGATATTAGGCTGTGTTAGTCGAAAACCAAATACATAGTGGTGTCAAGATTCGAAACAAGGAGAAAACTGCACAGTCTGGCCATCAAGAATTACACTTTTTGTGCCGTCGAATGCTTCACATACCTTGGAGCTGAAATAAACAGCGAAATCAAGGTTACTGATGAGATAAAGAGAAGAATAATGGGTGGGCACAAGACATATTACGACCTCTTGTCGAAAGTTGTTCAACTCGACTCTTTTATCAAGACAGACCAAAAGTGAAGCTGATCAATTCCCTGGTCAGACATAATACAGTTCGCTTCATTTAAAGAATAAGCTATAATGGAAAAGTAGAAAGACTACCAGATGAGATGATGGCAAGAAAATAACAAGAAAAGTATTCCCGGAAAGAGTAAATAGGACGCCCGAGAAAATGCTGGAGTAAAGACTTATAAGATGATCTGCCTACAATAGGAGTGATCGAAAATCTTAAGACAAAGATACATGGGGAGGAATTGTTAGGGGCCCCCCTTGACTGTATAGAGCCAGTTATTAAAGTAAGTAATAATTGCAAAAATGTATTTCTGGTAAACAGTAATTATCGAAAATTTTATCGATCGCTACATAGAAGAAATAAAGTAAGAAAAAATAATCACACATTCATAACTAAAAATAAGTTCTCACCTGCAACATACTGCACTAGTTCATGTTCTGAGACAGGCTTGTTTGAAACGACAAACGCAACTGCATGGTCTCCATCGGTAGGATGTGGTACTCCCACGACGACTGCTTCTTTAACAGCTGGATGTTTTCGCAAAATATCTTCCAGTTCAGTAGGTGATATCTGCGGAATTGTTTAGTGTAACTAATTCAACTTGTATAGAGATCATATCAGAATCCATTTTGTAGTTTTCCCAAAATAACATTCAATTAACACTTCTGAAACTTGTTTTTTAAACGACAGGATTCATTCTAGACTGAAGGCTGTCGAATAACATCCGAAATGCTATGTGGTCAATTGCTGAGTATCAAAAGCAGCAAAAACAATAAAAAGACGGATCCAATTACTTATTTCAGTAGACATTTGCGAGAAAACCCTCTTCACATGCCCAGTCGTAACAATTTCTAAGCACTCGCCCATTTCAATTAAGAAATTCTAAATAACAGAATTACGATTTGCTATTTCAAATCACAGAAAGCGTCCCTTCTTTTAATTCACTAATCTTTTAGAAGTCTCGCTTGACTCCTAAGCGCTTCCTAACTATTTCTAGCTCAAATTAGGGCCAAAATTCGAGCTAAAAGAAAGATGGAATTCTGGCATTAGGGACTTCAATATGCTGGATATTTAATGTTTTTTCCGGAAGTTAAAAAAGATAAAATTCAAAACTCCGTTACTTTTCAACGGGCTCTAGTTTATGCAATTTCTAGATTTGACAAATTAATGCTACTTTAATGACTAAATAATATATATGTGATCAAACTTACATGATATGATTTGTACTTAATCAGTTCTTTTATTCGATCAATCACAAACAGATAACCCTCCTCGTCGTAGTATCCAATATCTCCTGTATGGACCCATCCATCTTTATCAAAAAGTGCAGCTGTAGCTTCGGGATTATTTACATATCCCTTCATCACGTATGGAACTTTTACACAAATTTCTCCCTTTTTGCCTGGTCCCAAAGGATCACCAGTTTCTAAATTTTCAATCTAAAATTTTGAATAGGCAATTAATATTTTTACTTGTAGGATGTAAAAGAAATTGCAGTAGCGCACTATAATTATATTTTTTGCGTACGCTATGAATGTACATATAAATGTATATGTATTATACATATAAGAAGGGTTCTTCACTAGATAGACACAGTGCATGAAAAACCCGCTTCAAAGAGTTAAACTATACAGTCAAGAACATTGATCTTGATTTTAGCCTATTTCAAATAATCACCAGAAGGGAAATTATTAAAGCTGTGAAATATCTACACAGAATTATTATTTTCAATAACTCCAGTAGGTGAGTTTGTAATTCCAATTTTTTTTTTAAATTCCTATTTTTGAGCTTCAAATAATTTGTAATCTATCAAATATAAACAATCAATAACGTACAAAATTGGATTTTTTTTTCTGTTTTTTCCTACCTTACATTTGCATCCTTTTGCCAGTAGACCTGTTGCGCCAACTTTGTTGAAGCCAACCTTACTGGATGAAATAATACCGACTTCTGTCATTCCTATAAATAAACATTTTAGCGAATATAGCGTGTATATGGCTGGTGTTTAAAAAAAGCATTGTTTTTCATTTAAAAAAACAAATCAATTTTTTTTACTTCTTTTTATGACTTTTTGTTCTTTAAAATAGAGCTCACGTTGAGTAAAAAGTAATTATAGCTAATAACTGAACCAGATTAGGAACCTGAAGGTGCAAATAATAAGTAAATCCATTGGCTTTCAATTATTTCTGTAAATAATTCCTTAACTAAAATTAGTTATAGTTACTATCTACTAAAAATTATTTGACGCAGAAAAGTCAAGAATAATTTGCAACTAATATCTATTAATTTTAGTTAATAATAATGATTGATAAATTTTAACTCAGGACTTTGCGGATTCATGTTTTCAACTTCACCATATTAAGGAACATCATCAGAAAAATAAATTTAACTTTAACTAACATAGTATTTTTATGTAAATTATCTATGAAATGTATTTTCTATAAGCTAATAAAAAAAAAAAAAAAAAAAATTATCTAAGATTTTGTGAATAATTAATCTTCTTACAAATTATTTTAATATAATTATTATTATTTAATTTCGTAACGATTATTTTTTATTTCATATATTAGTAGCATATTTCTCTATCATTTATGTTTTACAAGCGAGAAATTTTTGGAATTATTAATTTATATTGACGTTTAACGAGTTAAATATAGAATGTATATTTTTTTTAATCGTACCGTAAGCTTGCATGATGGGAACTTTGTGGTGAAATATTTCATCCTGAATTCGTAGAATACTCTGTGTAGATAGACAAGCTCCGCCCACAAATATCATCTTCAAACTGGTGTAGTCATATGTATTTCTATTTGACAACGCTACAATTCCCTGTAAAGCTGTTGGTGCCGTTACCCACAGTTGAATCTAAAAATAATAATAATAATAATAATAAAGCATTTTTGTTTCGTTTATTAACAATACTTAAATAAAAAGCTTTGAACTAATGGAACTTTATAAATACCTTGTGCTCTTGAATTAGGCTTAACAGCGTCTTTTCCTTGGCTGGGCGTCTCAAATATGTAACTGTGAATTCAGACATTATACCACTGATCAAGGTGATTATTCCAGTAACCCAAAATAGTGGCGATGAGGTAAGTATTGATAAGCAAACATTTTCTGGTCTGTGAAATAATTTATTTATTGGGAGAATGAAAAATGTATTTTTTAATCCACTATACAATAAAAGAGTAATATTATTGCTATCATTAAGAATCTTGTAGTTAGTATCCGTCTTTTTATTAATTAATTCTGACCGGTTTCAGTTTTACATCAATCTTCAGAAATTGTGACGGTTAAAAACGACATTCAGCACTGCGGATCCTACCAATGTTCAATAATCTACGATTATTTATTACAAATATTTAGCTATTATTATACAAGTTTGGAATTTTAATACTTCATTTTTATTTTGGGACACGAATACAGGACTAATGATTGCAGTGTACACTAATGATTTCTTTAAGCAGTCAAGTTTAAAGGATGTCGCTAGGTGAGATTCACAAATATGATACATTTGAAGAAATGGCCAGAAAGAGATGGAACTCAAATGAGGTTTCTATGTTTCCTCATTGCAACAAAGGATCGTTACACACACTTTTTTTTTTTAATTATTATCTTTTCTTTGCTACATTGAAAGTATGATGATCTAGTGAAATTTCTCCTTAAATTCACAGTTTACTCAGAAAGAGAAGTAATTGTTTTAATAAAAAAATGTTTAAAATTGAAACAAACGCCGGATTTTAATATTTATTTAGGGACCAATCTTTTCCCAAGAGATTTAAAGGAGATACCCAATCTACAGAGCTGCCTACTTGAGGATTGTGTAAAGGGGCTAGACTGGAATGTTGTGGGTATATGTGATCCATTAAATGACAGTACTTTACCCTAAAAATACTTTACGAGCACCAATACCTTTAAAAAAATCTGCAATAACAAAACAGCAAAAGATTGATACAAAAATTTTACCAAGCGACATCCTATACAGGAAAATGCTCTAATAATGAATATTTTTATACTCACAGCGGAAATGCAAGGTTCCTTATGTATAAATCCGACATCATGACCCCTTTAGGTAAACCAGTAGTTCCAGACGTGGGTAGTATGAATGAAACATGATCTTCAGCATTTTTAATGTCTGGTTTAAAGTCAGCACATTCTGATTGCTTTAGATCCTGAAAGTAAAAATACGTTAGAAAACAATTTAATTTTTTAATAGAAAAATGTTAAATGACAACTCCAGGTCCGAGAACCTCCAGGATGAAGTTCCAATACTGGATCTTAAAAGTAAGAGAAACTCTAAAAACTTGAAGCATTTTGAAAACACCTTAATAACGCTGAAGGAAATAAAGTTTTGATCAATATTAAATCGAAACTCCTCACCTATTTTCTCTTAAAGACATTCATTTTATAAAATTCATAAAGGAAGAAATCTAACAAAATCCAGTTTGCCAAATTTTTTTCTTAGTTGCACTGTAATAAACCTTTTCCAATCCAGGTTTCAACTTAAACAGATGTAAAGTACAGCTGCCTTAGTATAACGAAGTAATAATTTAAATAATAGTAAGCCAATAACCTCAGATAAATATCACTTTAAGTAAATACGCACTTTAAGTAAAAAAATAAAAAAGTAAGAATTCATTTAAACTTAGGTTTAAGAAGATATTAAATGTAAAACAGGCAACTAGAGGCATCAGCACTCTGGGACCTTCGCCTTTTCTTCTATAAACCTAAGCTAATTTTATTCACAATAGTAAAATATATTTTGAGCTGAAAGAAACCTTTTTTGAGCGTGGGAACATCATTCCGTCTTTCTTAGATTAAAAAAAAATTATTTGTGGTGAATATTACTTTTGATCTTCAAACATTGTTACCAGTGTTAATAGGAAACCTTTTCTTTGAATTTTTTTCGGTAGAGCATTTGTTCTCTCTTTGGGTGAAGAAGCGAAATGAGCTCTGCAACCTACACAGATTTCTTATCTTATTCCTCCTTCAGGGGGAAAAAATATTGCAGGCCACAGAGAAATGATGCTGACCTATTCCATTCGGGAATCCCGAGTTATACAATAAGTTAAACTTGACATAGAAATAAGCACTATTGAGGAGTTAAATTATTTTACAATTAAATTTATTCATATTGGAGGCTAATGAAAAATAAAAATAATACTAGCCATTATTTTAATTCACTTCAAGGCGTCAAATTTTGGCAACCTGAATATTCAATGAGCAAGACACCCTGATACTGGTTTAAGAAACTGTTTTCTTATAAACAAAGTAAAATTTATTCTTTAAGTAGTTCCACAACTGTTGCAATTGTAGCAGCCCCCTTCTCTTAACTCGGTAGTAAGAGTTCGCCATAGAGAGACTTCAAGGGGTAAGAAAGACACTCATGCAAAAAAAAAAAATTAAATAAAAAATACCTGGAAACATGTATGAGAAGGTTTCTGAGCATCAATAACCACTATTTTAGGTGCATAAGTCAATAACTTAGATGCCTGTTCAATTTTATTTATTGTTTCATCACCTTCAGCGAAAATAATTTGGGGTTTTATCAATTTTATGAAATGACCAATTTCATCTGAAAAAAAATTATGGTTTTTAAATAAATATTAATTATTAGAATTTGTGATACATATGTACATATGAGCCGTTTATTTTGAAAGTGGGGCAAGTCCATTTTTTGTTATTTCGAGATATTTAAGGTTTTGCGTTTCAATAAATTTAAAAATATTGGTAAATATTAATTGACATATTTTTTGATTTTGTGGTGTTAGATAATGTAAGTTTATAATCCAATAGTGTTTATAGTGCTGGCTAAGAAAATAAAGGTTTTATTATAACTAAATGGACTTGCTTCACTTTCAAAATTAATGAATTATTGTAATCGTTGATTTAAATGGATAATATTTCAGTCGTATGTCTTTTTTTAACAATAAAAACAAAATACTAATCAATAGTTCAACTATTCTTCTTTTTTTGGATCATTTTGGTCCGAATTGCCTTCGTATTCAGATTCTGATTCCAAGATTCTTCTTTTATTATCGATTGTCATGGGTCTTATTTCTACAAACATAATAAAAATAATAAAATTACTTGCAAATGAGGATTTTATTGAAATGGCGTTATTACCCAGAAAAGTATTTTTATATTATTTTTGTTACCTACCAAATTCACTTTTAGATGCATCAGAGTTATAATTACCGTTGTAATCGGTTTCAGCCATTTTTTTTTTTTATAAAATAAACCACAATCCATTATTAATTTTCAAATAATGAAACTTTTTTCGTTCACCGAGCACAAAGTACTTATTATTATTAAATAATAATAAATTTTATGAAATATTGTACAATCACCGATTACCAATATCAAAGATAGATAGATAAGACATGATGTTAAACCATCACATTTGCTTGACCATACAGCAACCGGAGTTAAATTTTGCTGTACGGTTAAATAATTTCAACCTAAGATGGACTTGCACCATTTTCAAATTAAACATATTTACAATATTGTTAAGAGCTAAAACTTCCATCCCCCAAATATTAGGATTCTGAATTTTTTTTCACTCTAAATTGTTTACAGATAAAAAGATCATACTAAGTTTTATCTATAATTACCATTATCTTCATTTTTTTCAAAAATAAACTTGCCCCACTTTCAAAATAAACGGCTCATATATAAAATATCTATCGTATGACCGGAATGTTTTCTTAATTTCCATCATTAATTCTTGCCACTTTAAGTTTCCATTGATAAAGATGCTTTAAAGAAAAACAATACCATTCATATTCAAATGTACTTAAAAAAAGAGATATATTTTTTTTATTAAATTATTCAATACTTGTAATAAATTATTTCCTTGACCTGGGACTTCTTCCTAGATGCATTGCATGATACCAGACGAGAACTAAGGTTTCGGATTCAGGAACTTCCTTCAGATAAGTTGGCTAATAAGCCCTTACGCATGCATGCCTTATGGATAAGCAGTCGGAGAAGAGGTGTAAAATCTGGTGGCTCAAGCCGTTCTACCAAAAACATCAAGAGGGAACCCATTTGCAAATATCTCTGGTCTAATAGTAAAGGGGTTGGACATGGAGCTATCTATTCCATAATTTAAAAAAATATCTTGTTAAGATGAACAATAATCAAATCCGGGTGGCTAAAACTGAAATGAGAACTGGCACACCCAACAAAAAAATAGTACAAGAAAATATTATCTTTTCAGTCATTTAGTTGTTAATCTGGCACTCTCCTTTTCATGATTTAAACTGCCATATTTCTCATCATTATTGCCAATTAATGTTTTTCATTAAAATGGAAAGAGTTCGACAAGCCCAAATTGTTGCGCACTTAAGATAGTTATTGAAAAAAGTATCCAGAAAGTAATCTCACAAAAGTGCTTATTGACAAATTTTCTAAATTTTTATTGCATATTGATCAAAAACCAATGTAATGAAATAATAATAATAATTTTATGCCAACACGTAGTTGTAGTCAGGAAACCTGACGGAGAAAAACTTATTTGCGAGATAAAAGGAAGCTAATTAGTAACGTATTCACATCCGATATGGTACAAATACAAGTCAGTGGCTTTAATAGGTAAGAAATGTGACTAGAATGTTTAAAAAACAACAATGCTCTTAAAGTACAGGTGTGATATTTAATTGCAACACATTATTATGTAAGCAAAACTCAACAACAAGAGAGCAAATAATATGCAAAACATTAAACATTTAATAATATAATCCTTTCGGGCAAGTGGAATAAATAATTCTTGGCTTTTCTGCCACATCCCAGTCCAATACTTGGTGTGAACAACTAGTTGGCTTATCTACTGACAACTTCTAGCAACCTACTACATACAATCATTATCACAGGAAATACATTGCATACGTCTGCCTACATAAATTAAATCATTATGACTCTAAAAGAAGCCTCAATAGATGGTTATTTGGGTAGCAAAATTTTTAGAGTTTTAACCTATCATCCTAAATAATCTACCGCTTATTAATAAAATAATACAATAAATATTCCAAGAAACAATTCATCAAACAGAACGAAGAAATTGAAAGAATCGCTAAAAAACTTCTGGGCCTGCAATCCATTGTTCAGGGCTAATATAAAAAAGATCTTTGTATATATGTATGTACCAAACATAACGTTCAACAATTTTTTGCGATAGATTAGATACAATACCTAAACAATCTCAGACATAAATTAGTATTTCTCACAAAAGTACACCATTAAAAAAAAAAGTCACCGTCAATGACAGTTGCAATACATCATTAATGATAGACCTGAATAAGTGGTCATGAGGAAGGTGCAACGTAATTTTGAGTGTATTATCTGAATTGTTTCTTAACTGCTAGTTAGAATCAAGGTTATCAATTCTAAAGGATATATTATTCGAAAAGAGCAGACTTCCTATTGCGTAGCGTGACGACCATTCACTGAATACTGCTATTTATAAATAACAACATGCAACATACTTTGACAAAAAAAAATAAAATAAATCTAGATTAACTCTATATTTTTAAGCAAATATATTCATTTGATGAAATATTTCTACTTTTTTTAGGCACTAATAGCTGGACTAATTAATAGATAAGAACATTACCACAATCAATAGTAATAACTAACACTACAATATAAAACAAACAAGCAAATCACAAAATTATGATTTTCACTTACATAAGATGAATAATTGACCTCGGATTTTTAATTCACTTAAGAACCCTCTAGTTTTCTTTGTATAACAATTACATCATGTAAGCAAATGTTGTTTCGGTATTGTTTTTCTTGGAAACTACTAAACTAAAAAAGATAAATTAAACGCGCTAGAAAACTGTTTTGAATATGAAGTTGTTATGGTAGAAAACAAGTTACTTTGGAACGAAAAAAGGAATTAGCTGGAGGCGTGAAGAACTCCCAGGTTCGCTATCAGCTGATTGCCCTCAGGTATTTTATTCCAAGGTACCCTTCAACTCCCTATTCGGCGATGGATAGTTTAGTCTGCGACAAGAGAACCAAACCAATAGTGACCACAGACAAATGTTGATGCGCCTTGAATTTATAAATACATATATGTATATTTTGAGAATTAAAAAATTATGAAATGTCTAACCTACTGTGAGTGCTGAATCTAGCGGAGCAACCGTGGCTCCAACAAGAATTGAAGATAAAACGAACAATTGGGCTTCCTGGCTGTTGAATGTAACGACAGATACCACCGTACCCTCGCCTACTCCTTCAGCTTTCAACCCTTGTGCTAAAGATAAGGAGTCTTTCCTTAACTGCTTATAAGTCAATTCGCGGCCAGTTTCGGCTTCTCTCTGAAAAAACAAATCACTTTCTAGAGTTCTAAGTAGTTATTCAATAAATGATATTAGTCATAGGAAGTACAACACAACTGTGACTGCGTACTTTTTTTTTAAATCAACCAAGAAAAATCAACGTAGTTTTTTGTTTGCCACAGTCAATTCTTAATTTTAGTGGTTTTAAATCTCTAAATAAACGCTTTAATATGCTACAATTAGAAACCCATAAAGTGATGTAAGGCCTTATAAGTAACTCGTAATGGGGCGTTACAAGGACAGTCCAGATGTGGTTGCAATAAATAGGACAAAGTATCTTTACTTTATACAAATGCACCAAAACAAAAACAAAAATAAACGTAAAGATGTTGATTTTTTTAGACATTGACGTGGCTTACGTCTAGAAACCAAATGTAGGTGTGGCAATAGTAAACTCAAGTTTGCAACTAAGATTATATGTAGATATTAATACTTTAAAATTTCTAACAAACACTGAAATAGGTTCTGGACGTTCATCATCTCAAATGTTGATGCGCCTCAAATTAAAAAGAAAATTCAAACTCTAACCCATATGATTTACTGTTAAGAACGCACGGTGATAACCTCTGCGGGAGGTTGTTTGAGATTAGAGTTAATGTTAATGTTAAACAGTTAATGTAAAACCATAAATTTCTTTTAAATCGTTAGGTAGAACTGTGTTCCTTGTGTGTAGTCGAAAACACAGTTCATATTTTGATTTTGATCAATTACAATTTCATTAATTTTGTTGATTACTGAAAGTAGTCACTGAATTCGTTCGTTTATTGAATGATTGTAATAAATCCCGAGCTGAGATTAATTATGCGCAACCGACTTGCTCCTTCCGAAATTAGAAATACATTTCTTTAGATTTTTCCTTCAAGTAAATTGTTAAATAACAGAGGAGTGGCGAAATGAAAGCCAATACAAAGACCCCAAGATAAGACCTGAGAAATGATGGTGGCTAAAGAAGAAATTATGTTGTAGCTTATGAGAAAAATTTGGATATACCGCGCTTCCAAGAAGTAATACTGTAAGTTCTAGACTCTGTCCTCACGCTAAAGTACAGAGACCTATTCCTGTAAATTTACGGTATTTTTGCAATTGCTCAAGGAGCAGTTATTATAGAAAGCCATTTAAAAAAAGTATGAAGTAGATTGTATAAATAAAATTTAAAATTATAAATTAGAATTTTTTTTTCAGTAAGAAAGTTCTTTGCGGACAGAAAGTTTAATACTAAGCTAAATATCCTAATTTTGCATATTTATTATAAGTGGTAATAAAAGATGTACACAAAATCATTGCTAAGTTAAAAGAACAGTAAAATCTTCAATCTGAGCCTGTTAATGTTTTCCGTTATTTATATTTTTCACATGTTTTGCAAAATTATGAAAAAGTTCCGTAAACTTAAATATTTGAACCAAGCAATATTATTTGTCTGTTATACAACATATCTATTATATATTTGCTAATTTTCCCTCAGACGGTCATGGATTATTCTTCTAAAATGAAGAATGTTAATATTTTGTTTTTCATTTGTTTTGTATTCGAATAAAGACGAATTATTATTTTTACATCTACTATTTTTTGTGACTTCAATAGCTTTCCTATGTTTATAGCCTTAGAATTAAAGACTAAAGTAAAAAATATGTTGAACCTAAACTATGTTATTTAAAAATTGGCACAAAACAAATAACAGGTCTTCCTTGAACGCAAACCATTACCGTGCACTTTGAAATGGCCTTCCAGTTTAATGACGGAGAGGTACATAGCATAATTTGTTTTTATTTCGTCCCCAATTATCTACTTCTATGAATTTGCCGACTTTAGGTAGTACCCAATTTGCAAGGATCCGAGTTGGCTCTTGATGTTTTTATGACGAATGCGATAGATGATTAATCCCTTTATAAACAGGTACATATGTATGTATATCAAACACGAAATTTGATTTGTATAATAAAGATGATTTGTCGGTTTGGAGTTCTGCAAGTTTCTTTTTTAGGCTTTTTTTTAAAAAAAATTAGTGCTTTTGAAGGCTTATTGACTTCATATGTATATCAATAAGCTACGATTAGTTGAAAATTTATGATTACATAAAAATTTTCGTATTTTGTTTTCACCATCGCAAAGATAAAAAAATCAACAAGTTTCTTTCCACACAAAAGCAAATTCATTGACTTCTCAGTTACGTAAAGAGTATCATGTTATTAATATTTATGCCTACGTCCGACGAGTACTACGCAACTGATAAGTGTTCATACTGTAACAGTGAGTAGTGGAAGTTGGACAAGTTGCTGTTTTTGTTTAAATAACAGCTGTGTGTTTATTTGTGAAATGATTATTTATTTATTATGT
This sequence comes from Rhodnius prolixus, assembly GCF_049639745.1. Lineage (NCBI taxonomy): Eukaryota > Metazoa > Arthropoda > Insecta > Hemiptera > Reduviidae > Rhodnius > Rhodnius prolixus. The sequence goes on along the minus strand of NW_027411583.1, from coordinate 380,127 downwards.
TGTCAGTTAGAGTTGGCACTTGCTGGTGTACAGTTTTACTACTTGTAGAAAAGCCAAGTTTTCCTCTTACTGACCTGCGAGTTTTCTTGTCTGCGGCCCATGATTGCTTGTCCATAAATGTATGAAATAATTTATTAATTAAATTTATTCAGATTAATTAGCGTTAACAACTGTAGCTTTATTCAAATAGTTTATTTTTCCTATCCCTCTGTGAGTGTGAGTGTTCATTGCTACAAGTGGCTTTCTATAGTAGTGGTAAGTATTTGGAAGAGTCAGCGGCTTGCCTGCAGTAGTAATACTCCAACAAAACCGGAAGGACATTCGTTCGATCGTTGTCGAACAACCAGACTAACTATCTTGTGTTTTCAAGCTTTACCTAGGAGTATCTCTCCAGGCTGACTTAGTCTAATCAAACAGGATTGGTAATGGCTCCTCCAACTAGAGCTAGACTATGTCTCAACTAATTCTTAGGGTCGCATTGCATAAGCTAATTGGCTAGCTTACTACTTTTAAGTTAGAGATTGGTTTAGAAGCATACTCGTAGAACGAATGGATTCATGTAAAAGTTGTAGGCGAGTTAAGCCATTTAATCTTGTCTTAGAACTGGAATTTCTCTTATAATTTGAATAGTCTAATAGACTGTAAAATAAAAAAAAATATAATAAAATAGAGAACATTAGAATTTGGACGAAATCTTCGAATAGATTCAAGTTGGTATCTGAAAAACTTACCAGACTTTCTCAATTTGGGACACATTTTTTTCGATTTGAAGTAATAGACACCCATTCCATACATATCCACAACACTCTAATTTTTTTTTAATGGATCTTAAAATTTCTATTTTCTATTGATCCCTAATTTGCAAACTTTATATCAAATAAAAAAATTAATTAGAAAATTACCTGCGCAACAACATCACCGTTGTTATTTTTAAGAGCAGAAAACAGTTCATCAGCCACACTGACTCTAGCATCTAGCGGTTGCAAGGGAGGTCCAGAGATGTAGTGGACTTTTTCTTCCATGTTGGACATACTTAATAAACGTCAGTTTCTATCTGAACTGGTTTTTTTGAATTGTGCCGTTTTAAGAGAATGAACAGTGTATAGTGGGGATCTATTATACTGTTATTCTTTCAATACAGCAGCGCTAGTAACTAAATGCAAGATTATTTACACTAAAGTTACAACCTACATTTTTGTTTCCTTAAGCTACATCATATCACACTACTAAGAATATTAAAATGTGTAAACAAATATGATAAGATACATGACTTCGCACCTATTTTTTGAAAGTCATAAACCAAATTTATAAAATAAAAATATCTGGTATGAATATTTACACGATTTCTTCTCAAAAAATTTTATTTAAGTGAAGAAATTTAGAATTTTGACAAAAAACATTAAATTTAATTAGTAAAATGGACAAACTTAATCAATATTCCTCTAATGTTATAAAATTAATTTTAAAATTTAATTCCTATCTATAAATTATAAAACTACTATAGTCGAGCCTCCCATAAAAGACACTCTCACTAGCGACCACCTCCATTTTCGGGCAGTTTTTGGATTTCCCCGTTTTTCCCCTATATACTTTCTATATAAAAGAACCTACGTCTAACGGTCACTCTACAAACATAGCGACCGCGGACATTGATTTTGGGGAACGGATTATATGTTACACCTCCCACCAACGATCACCTTATTATTAAAAGTTCGTTTGATGCGGTGATAAAAATTATTATATATTATAATAATAAAATAATTATATTACTTTGGAAGAACAATACTATTTTTTCCGATATGTCTCTCAAACGAAAGTGATTAACTCTATAAGAGAAAATAAATGTGTTGGAAGATTTTGCAAAAACCATATCGAGCCATCGTCAACTTGCCGAAAGGTTTGTTCTATTTTTCTAAGAAATTCAATTATTCTGTGAGTTTGCATAATTTCTAACAAAAAGTTAATTATGTACAATTAGGTTTGGAGTTGGAAAAACGCAGATTACCAATATTTTGAAGGACCGAGATGGAATCTACGCGTTGAAAAAATAAAACGGCTTGCAAAACAAAATTAGTGATTATTTTTACAATGTTGAGGAGTGATACAGTAAAAGTGCGTCTGCCCATTTAGTTTAGCAAAAATTTACCGTTCATAAAGTAATAAAAAAAGTTAAATGTGGATAAAAAATGCAATGTAAATTTATATTGCTATTTGATTTATGATTTTTTTGATGATAATCATCAGAGAAATGTTTTAAATAAAATATTATTTTTTAGTATGATGATAATTTTACCATAAATTATTATTAGCGGTTCATTATTTTAGGTGACTAAATTATTATTGTTATAAATAAATGTGATGATTATTATAAAAATTATTAAATAAGACAATAATATGTAGTTTTTTGATAAATGTTTTGCATAATTAAGGAAAATTTAATGCACATCATATAGCTAAATAATTATGCAATTATGTACGTTTTTAAATCTATTAATAATAAACAAACCCAAATGAAAAATAAATTTGGAACTTTTTCCTGTAAAAACTAATTTTCAGCCTCAAACATTAGAAATACGATATTAAAGCTTGGTCACTAACGATACATTATTTACTGGTAATATTGAATCTCAACATGTTCGGGATCTGGCAAACTATTGCCACAACGTAAAGACAATAAATCTATATGGTCATACTTAAATGAAATAATTTGTACTTAATCAGTTCTTTTATTCGATCGATAACAAACAAATAATCCTCCTCGTCGTAGTATACATCTATCTTTATCAAACAGTCCCGATGTAGCTTCAGGATTATTAATATATACATTCTTTCATTGTGTATGGAGCTTTGACGCGAATTTCTTCTTTAAGGCCTGGTCCCAAGAATCACCAGTTTATAAATTTTCCCTCTAAAAATGTTAATTTTCCCTTATTACAAAAAATGAAGCAATAAGATTAAATAAGGAAGGGACTGGCTAAGCACAGTGGAAAACAAACTCAACCTGGAGATACCAGTTTCAAATCGGTGCTGCACAGTGTATCTGTGACGAAAGAACACTGTTCTAAGGCCAATGGTTGTGCATTTTGGGACGATCTATTTTGAAGAACCAGAAGTAAAAGCCATTGGGAAAAGTGAACTATTCTAATACCACAGGAATGCGGGCGCCACAGTAACCGAGCGGTTAGAGGCGAGACCTGCGAAGCTAATATGTATTGTGGTACTGGGTACAATTCCCGGTCGAAGGCCTTGGATTTTATTTAAAGTTGAATAAAAGAAATTTACAATAAAGTAGTATGTTTGCTAATCGCCTCCGGCCACGACACCTAATTGGAAGTTGGACGTTAAGCACCGCCTGAAAAAATAGGCGATTACTTTACTTTTCTTTTTACCACAAGAATGCGAGTTTTTCTGTATTAGATAGTTAATATTAAAAGTAATGCTAGATTGTACACTTAGGGTCGATCTATTTTGAAAAATAGGAAATAAAAACTATTAGAAAAAGTGGAAATTACTCTCCAATCACCAATTACATTTGGAATGCTGCTGTTTCCGTATTTGATAGTTAATACTAAGGGCAATGCGGGATTATATATATTGAGCAAATTTATTCTGAAAAGCAAGAGGTAAAAACCATTGGAGAAAGTGGAAATAGTCTCCAAATATCACACGAATGCTGCTGTTTTTGTACTTGTTAGTAAATATTGCAGCCAATGCTAGATTGTACACTTTGAGTCGAACTATTTGGATATACAAAAACCAGTGGAAAAAGTGGAAATATTTTCCTAATTACACTGGAATGTTGCTGTTCCTACAATTGTTAGTTAATATTAAGGCCAAAGTTAAGTTGTACACTTAAGGTTAATACATCGGGAAAAACAAGAAGCAAAAAGCATTGGAAAAAGTGAAAACTGTCTCCTGTTTTCAATGGAACACTGCTGACTCTGCACTAGATAGTTATTAATAAGGGAAATGCAAGATTGTACATCATGGGTCGATATATTTTGAGAAACAAGAAGTAAAAACTAATGAAAAAGTAGAAATACTCACCTAATTTCAATAGATTTCTGCTGTTTCTGCATTAGATAGTTAATATTAAGGGTAATGCTAGATTGTTCATCTTAGGTCTATCTATTTTGAGAAACAAGAAGTAAAAACTAGTGGAAAAAGTAGAAATAGTATTCTAATTTCAAGTAGATTTCTGCATTTCCTTAATTTGATAGTTAATTTTAAGAGCAATGCAAGATTGTACATCTTCGGTCGATCTCCTTTTAAAAGGAAGAAGTAAAAACTAATGAAAAAGTAGAAAGCATCCTTTAATTTCACTGGATTGCTGCTGTTTCTGCATTAGATAGTTAATATTAAGGGCAATGCTAGATTGTACCTCTTGGGTCGATCTATTTTGAAAAGTTAGAAGTAAAAGCTAATGGAAAAAGTAGAAATACTCACCTAATTTCAATAGATTTCTGCTGTTAGGCAATTTGATAGTTAATATTAAGGGCAATGCTACATTGTACGTCTTGGGTCGATCTATTTTGAGAAACAAGTAGTAAAAACTAGTGGAAAAAGTAGAAATAGTCTCATAATTTCAAGTAGATTTCTGCATTTCCTTAATTTGATAGTTAATTTCAAGAGCAATGAAAGATTCTACATCTTGGGTAGATCTCTTTTGAAAAAAAAGAAGTAAAAACTAAAGAAAAAATAGAAATTTTCCTTTAATTTCACAGGATTTCTGCTGTTTGTGCATTTGATAGTTAATATTAACGGCAATGCTAGATTGTACATCTTCGGTCGAACTATTTTGAGAAACGAGAAATAAAAACTAATGAAAAAGTAGAAATCTTCCTTTAATTTCACTGGATTTCTGCTGTTTGTGCATTTGATAGTTAATATAACGGGCAATGCTAGATTGTACATCTTGGGTCGAACTATTTTGAGAAACGAGAAGTAAAAGCTACTGGGAAAAGTAGAAAAAATATCCTAATTTCAAGTAGATTTCTGCATTTCCTTAATTTGATAGTTAATTTCAAGAGCAATGAAAGATTCTACATCTTGGGTCGATCTATTAAGAAAACTAAGAAGTAAAAATTAATGGAAAAAGTAGAAATCTTCCTTTAATTTAACTGGATTTCTGCTGTTTGTGCATTTGATAGTTAATATTAAAGGCAATGCTAGATTGTACATCTTGGGTCGATCTATTTTGAAAAACAAGAAGTAAAAACTACTGGAAAAAGTAGGAATCTTCCTTCAATTTCACTGGATTTCTGCATTTCCTTAATTTGATAGTTAATTTTAAGAGCAATGCAAGATTGTACATCTTCGGTCGATCTCTTTTGAAAAAGAAGAAGTAAAAACTAATGAAAAAGTAGAAAGCATCCTTTAATTTCACTGGATTGCTGCTGTTTCTGCATTAGATAGTTATTATTAAGGGCAATGCTAGATTGCACATCTTGGGTCGATCTATTTTGAAAAGTTAGAAGTAAATGCTAATGGAAAAAGTAGAAATACTCACTTAATTTCAATAGATTTCTGCTGTTTGGCAATTTGATAATTAATAATAAGTGCAATGCTAAATTGTCAATGTTAGGTCGATCTATTTTGAGAAATAAGAAGTAAAAACTAATGGAAAAAGTAGAAATCTTCCTTTAATTTCACTGGAATGCTGCTGTTCCAGCATTAGATAGTTAATATTATGGGCAATGCTAGATTGTACATCTTGGGTCGATCTATTTTGAGAAACAAGAAGTAAAAACTACTGGAAAAAGTAGAAATCTTCCTTTAATTTCACTGGATTGCTGCTGTTTCTGTATTTGATAGTTAATATTAAGGGCAATGCTAGATTGTACATCTTGGTTCGATCTATTTCTAAAAGTTAGAAGCAAACGCTAATGGAAAAAGTAGAAATCTTCCTTTAATTACACTGGAATACAGCTGTTCCTGCATTAGATAGTTATTATTAAGGGGAATGCTAGATTACACATCTTGGGTAGATCTATATTGAAAAACAAGAAGTAAAAACTAATTGAAAAAGTAGAAATCTTCCTTTAATTTCACTAGATTTCTGCTGTTTGTGCATTTGAGAGTTAATATTAAAGGCAATGCTAGATTGTACATCTTCGGTCGATCTCCTTTGAAAAGGAAGAAGTAAAAACTAATGAAAAAGTAGAAAGCATCCCTTAATTTCACTGGATTGCTGCTGTTTCTGCATTAGATAGTTAATATTAAGGGCAATGCTAGATTGTACATCTTGGGTCGATCTATTTTGAAAAGTTAGAAGTAAAAGCTAATGGAAAAAGTAGAAATACTCACCTAATTTCAATAGATTTCTGCTGTTAGGCAATTTGATAGTTAATATTAAGGGCAATGCTACATTGTACGTCTTGGGTCGATCTATTTTGAGAAACAAGTAGTAAAAACTAGAGGAAAAAGTAGAAATAGTCTCATAATTTCAAGTAGATTTCTGCATTTCCTTAATTTGATAGTTAATTTTAAGAGCAATGCAAGATTGTACATCTTGGGTAGATCTCTTTTGAAAAGGAAGAAGTAAAAACTAATGGAAAAGTAGAAATCTTCCTTTAATTTCACTGGATTGCTGCTGTTTCTGCATTAGATAGTTAATATTAAGGGGAATGCTAGATTACACATCTTGGGTCGATCTATTTTGAAAAGATAGAAGTAAAAGCTAATGGAAAAAGTAGAAATACTCACTTAATTTCAATAGATTTCTGCTGTTTGGCAATTTGATAATTAATAGTAAGTGCAATGCTAAATTGTCAATGTTAGGTCGATCTATTTTAAGAAATAAGAAGTAAAAACTACTGGAAAAAGTAAGAATCTTCCTTCAATTTCACTGGAATGCTGCTGTTCCTGCATTAGATAGTTAATATTATGGGCAATGGTAGATTGTACATCTTGGGTCGATCTATTTTGAGAAACAAGAAGTAAAAACTACTGGAAAAAGTAGAAATCTTCCTTTAATTTCACTGGATTTCTGCTGTTTGTGCATTTGATAGTTAATATTAAGGGCAATGCAACATTGTACAACTTGGGTCGTTCTATTTTGAGAAACAAGAAGTAAAAATTAGTGGAAAAAGTAGAAATAGTCTCATAATTACAAGTAGACTTCTGCATTTCCTTAAATTGATAATTAATTTTAAGAGCAATGCAAGATTGTACATCTTGGATCGAACGCTTTTGAAAAGGAAGAAGTAAAAACTAATGAAAAAGTAGAAAGCATCCTTTAATTTCACTGGATTGCTGCTGTTTCTGCATTATATAGTTAATTATAAGAACAATGCTAGATCGTACATCTTGGGTCGATCCATTTTGAAAAAGAAGAAGCAAAATCTCATGGAAAAAGTAGAAATACTCACCTAATTTCAATAGATTTCTGCTGTTTGGCAATTTGATAATTTATATTAAGTGCAATGCTAAATTGTAAATGTTTGGTCGATCTATTTTGAGAAATAAGAAGTAAAAACTAATGGAAAAAGTAGAAATCTTCCTTTAATTTCACTGGAATGCTGCTGTTCCTGCATTAGATAGTTAATATTAAGGGCGATGCTAGATTGCACATCATGGGTCGATCTATTTTGAAAAGTTAGAAGTAAAAGCTAATGGAAAAAGTAGAAATACTCACCTAATTTCAATAGATTTCTGCTGTTTGGCAATTTGATAATTTATATTAAGTGCAATGCTAAATTGTAAATGTTTGGTCGATCTATTTTGAGAAATAAGAAGTAAAAACCAATGGAAAAAGTAGAAATCTTCCTTTAATTTCACTGGAATGCTGCTGTTCCTGCATTAGATAGTTAATATTAAGGGCGATGCTAGATTGTATATCTTGGGTGGATCTTTTTTGAGAAACAAGAAGTAAAAACTACTGGAAAAAGTAGAAATCTTCCTTTAATTTCATTGGAATGCTGCTGTTTCTGCTTTTGATAGTTAATATTAAAGCCAATGCTTGATGGTGGATGCTAGGTGGATCTATTTTAAAAACTTAGAAGTCCAAACGAAAGGAAAAAGTGAAAATATTCTCTTAATTTCAATAGAATACTGCAGTTTGTGCATTTGATAGTTAGTATTAAGTGCAATGCTAGATAGTACATGTTTGGTCGATCTATATTCAAAAACAAGAAGTAAAAACTAATTGAAAAAGTAGAAATCTTCCTTTAATTTCACTGGAATGCTGCTGTTTCTGCAATAGATAGTTAATATTAAGGGCAGTGCTATATTGTACATCTTGGGTAGATCTATATTGAGAAACAAGAAGTAAAAACTAATGGAAAAAGTAGAAATCTTCCTTTAATTTCACTGGATTGCTGCTGTTTCTGTATTTGATAGTTAATATTAAGGGCAATGCTAGGTTGCACATCTTGGGTCGATCTATTTTGAAAAGTTAGAAGTAAATGCTAATGGAAAAAGTAGAAATACACACTTAATTTCAATAGATTTCTGCTGTTTGGCAATTTGATAATTAATAATAAGTGCAATTCTAAATTGTCAATGTTAGGTCGATCTATTTTGAGAAATAAGAAGTAAAAACTAATGGAAAAAGTAGAAATCTTCCTTTAATTTCACTAGAATGCTGCTGTTCCTGCATTAGATAGTTATTATTAAGGGGAATGCTAGATTACACATCTTGGGTAGATCTATATTGAGAAACAAGAAGTAAAAACTAATGGAAAAAGTAGAAATTTTCCTTTAATTACACTGGATTGCTGCTGTTTCTGTATTTGATAGTTAATATTAAGGGGAATGCTAGATTACACATCTTGGGTAGATCTATATTGAGAAATAAGAAGTAAAAACTAATGGAAAAAGTAGAAATCTTCCTTTAATTTCACTGGATTGCTGCTGTTTCTGTATTTGATAGTTAATATTAAGGGCAATGCTAGATTGTACATCTTGGTTCGATCTATTTTGAAAAGTTAGAAGTAAACGCTAATGGAAAAAGTAGAAATACTCACCTAATTTCAATAGATTTCTGCTGTTTGGCGATTTGATAATTGATATTAAGTGCAATGCTAAATTGCAAATGTTAGGTCGATCTATTTTGAGAAACAAGAAGTAAAAACCATTAAAAAAAGTAGAAATAGTCTCATAATTTCAAGTAGATTTCTGTATTTCCTTAATTTGATAGTTAATTTCAAGAGCAATGACAGATTTTACACCTTGGGTCCATCTATTTTGAGAAACAAGAAGTAAAAACTAGTGGATAAAGTACAAATAGTCACCTAATTTCATAGGAAAGTAGCAGTTTCTGCATTAGATATTTAATTTAAGAACAATGCAAGATCGTAAATCATGGGTCGATCTATTTTGAAAAACAAGAAGTAAAAACTACTGAAAAAAGTAGAAATCTTCCTTTAATTTCACTGGATTTCGGCTGTTTGTGTATTTGATAGTTAATATTAAGGGCAATGCTAGATTCTACACGTTAGGACAATCTATTTTGAGAAACAAGAAGTAAAAACTACTGGAAAAAATAGAAAAAATATTCTAATTTCAAATAGATTTCTACATTTTCTAAATTTCATAGTTAATATTAAGGGCAATACTAGATTCTACACGTTAGGACAATCTATTTTGAGAAAAAAGAAGTAAAAACTACTGGAAAAAGTAGAAATCTTCCTTTAATTTCACTGGATTTCGGCTGTTTGTGTATTTGATAGTTAATATTAAGGGCAATGCTAGATTCTACACGTTTGGACAATCTATTTTGAGAAACAAGAAGTAAAAACTACTGGAAAAAGGAGAAAAAATATCCTAATTTGAAATAGATTTCTACATTTTCTAAATTTCATAGATAATATTAAGGGCAATGCTAAATGCAATACTGGATTTCTGCTGTTTGTGCATTTGATAGTTAATATTAAAATCAATGCTAGATTGTACATCTTGGGTCGAACTATTTTGAGAAACGAGAAATAAAAACTAATGAAAAAGTAGAAATCTTCCTTTAATTTCACTGGATTGCTGCTGTTTCTGCATTAGATAGTTAATATTAAGGGCAATGCTAGATTGCACATCTTGGGTCGATCTATTTTGAAAAGTTAGAAGTAAAAGTTAATGGAAAAAGTAGAAATACTCACTTAATTTCAATAGATTTCTGCTGTTTGGCAAATTGATAATTAATAATAAGTGCAATGCTAAATTGTCAATGTTAGGTCGATCTATTTTGAGAAATAAGAAGTAAAAACTACTGGAAAAAGTAAGAATCTTCCTTCAATTTCACTGCAATGCTGCTGTTCCTGCATTAGATAGTTAATATTAAGGGCAATGCTAGATTGTACATCTTGGGTCGATCTATTTTGAAAAGATAGAAGTAAAAGCTAATGGAAAAAGTAGAAATACTCACTTAATTTCAATAGATTTCTGCTGTTTGGCAATTTGATAATTAATAGTAAGTGCAATGCTAAATTGTCAATGTTAGGTCGATCTATTTTGAGAAATAAGAAGTAAAAACTACTGCAAAAAGTAAGAATCTTCCTTCAATTTCACTGGAATGCTGCTGTTCCTGCATTAGATAGTTAATATTATGGGCAATGGTAGATTGTACATCTTGGGTCGATCTATTTTGAGAAACAAGAAGTAAAAACTACTGGAAAAAGTAGAAATCTTCCTTTAATTTCACTAGATTTCTGCTGTTTGTGCATTTGATAGTTAATATTAAGGGCAATGCAACATTGTACAACTTGGGTCGTTCTATTTTGAGAAACAAGAAGTAAAAATTAGTGGAAAAAGTAGAAATAGTCTCATAATTAAAAGTAGACTTCTGCATTTCCTTAAATTGATAATTAATTTTAAGAGCAATGCAAGATTGTACATCTTGGATCGAACGCTTTTGAAAAGGAAGAAGTAAAAACTAATGAAAAAGTAGAAAGCATCCTTTAATTTCACTGGATTGCTGCTGTTTCTGCATTATATAGTTAATTATAAGAACAATGCTAGATCGTACATCTTGGGTCGATCCATTTTGAAAAAGAAGAAGCAAAAACTCATGGAAAAAGTAGAAATACTCACTTAATTTCAATAGATTTCTGCTGTTTGGCAATTTGATAATTAATAGTAAGTGCAATGCTAAATTGTCAATGTTAGGTCGATCTATTTTGAGAAATAAGAAGTAAAAACTACTGGAAAAAGTAAGAATCTTCCTTCAATTTCACTGGAATGCTGCTGTTCCTGCATTAGATATTTAATATTATGGGCAATGGTAGATTGTACATCTTGGGTCGATCTATTTTGAAAAGATAGAAGTAAAAGCTAATGGAAAAAGTAGAAATACTCACTTAATTTCAATAGATTTCTGCTGTTTGGCAATTTGATAATTAATAGTAAGTGCAATGCTAAATTGTCAATGTTAGGTCGATCTATTTTGAGAAATAAGAAGTAAAAACTACTGCAAAAAGTAAGAATCTTCCTTCAATTTCACTGGAATGCTGCTGTTCCTGCATTAGATAGTTAATATTATGGGCAATGGTAGATTGTACATCTTGGGTCGATCTATTTTGAGAAACAAGAAGTAAAAACTACTGGAAAAAGTAGAAATCTTCCTTTAATTTCACTGGATTTCTGCTGTTTGTGCATTTGATAGTTAATATTAAGGGCAATGCAACATTGTACAACTTGGGTCGTTCTATTTTGAGAAACAAGAAATAAAAATTAGTGGAAAAAGTAGAAATAGTCTCATAATTACAAGTAGACTTCTGCATTTCCTTAAATTGATAATTAATTTTAAAAGCAATGCAAGATTGTACATCTTGGATCGAACGCTTTTGAAAAGGAAGAAGTAAAAACTAATGAAAAAGTAGAAAGCATCCTTTAATTTCAGTGGATTGCTGCTGTTTCTGCATTATATAGTTAATTATAAGAACAATGCTAGATCGTACATCTTGGGTCGATCCATTTTGAAAAAGAAGAAGCAAAAACTCATGGAAAAAGTAGAAATACTCACCTAATTTCAATAGATTTCTGCTGTTTGGCAATTTGATAATTTATATTAAGTGCAATGCTAAATTGTAAATGTTTGGTCGATCTATTTTGAGAAATAAGAAGTAAAAACTAATGGAAAAAGTAGAAATCTTCCTTTAATTTCACTGGAATGCTGCTGTTCCTGCATTAGATAGTTAATATTAAGGGCAATGCTAGATTGTACATCTTGGGTCGATCTATTTTGAAAAGATAGAAGTAAAAGCTAATGGAAAAAGTAGAAATACTCACTTAATTTCAATAGATTTCTGCTGTTTGGCAATTTGATAATTAATAGTAAGTGCAATGCTAAATTGTCAATGTTAGGTCGATCTATTTTGAGAAATAAGAAGTAAAAACTACTGCAAAAAGTAAGAATCTTCCTTCAATTTCACTGGAATGCTGCTGTTCCTGCATTAGATAGTTAATATTATGGGCAATGGTAGATTGTACATCTTGGGTCGATCTATTTTGAGAAACAAGAAGTAAAAACTACTGGAAAAAGTAGAAATCTTCCTTTAATTTCACTGGATTTCTGCTGTTTGTGCATTTGATAGTTAATATTAAGGGCAATGCAACATTGTACAACTTGGGTCGTTCTATTTTGAGAAACAAGAAGTAAAAATTAGTGGAAAAAGTAGAAATAGTCTCATAATTAAAAGTAGACTTCTGCATTTCCTTAAATTGATAATTAATTTTAAGAGCAATGCAAGATTGTACATCTTGGATCGAACGCTTTTGAAAAGGAAGAAGTAAAAACTAATGAAAAAGTAGAAAGCATCCTTTAATTTCACTGGATTGCTGCTGTTTCTGCATTATATAGTTAATTATAAGAACAATGCTAGATCGTACATCTTGGGTCGATCCATTTTGAAAAAGAAGAAGCAAAAACTCATGGAAAAAGTAGAAATACTCACCTAATTTCAATAGATTTCTGCTGTTTGGCAATTTGATAATTTATATTAAGTGCAATGCTAAATTGTAAATGTTTGGTCGATCTATTTTGAGAAATAAGAAGTAAAAACTAATGGAAAAAGTAGAAATCTTCCTTTAATTTCACTGGAATGCTGCTGTTCCTGCATTAGATAGTTAATATTAAGGGCAATGCTAGATTGTACATCTTGGGTCGATCTATTTTGAAAAGATAGAAGTAAAAGCTAATGGAAAAAGTAGAAATACTCACTTAATTTCAATAGATTTCTGCTGTTTGGCAATTTGATAATTAATAATAAGTGCAATGCTAAATTGTCAATGTTAGGTCGATCTATTTTGAGAAATAAGAAGTAAAAACTACTGGAAAAAGTAAGAATCTTCCTTCAATTTCACTGGAATGCTGCTGTTCCTGCATGAGATAGTTAATATTATGGGCAATGGTAGATTGTACATCTTGGGTCGATCTATTTTGAGAAACAAGAAGTAAAAACTACTGGAAAAAGTAGAAATCTTCCTTTAATTTCACTGGATTTCTGCTGTTTGTGCATTTGATAGTTAATATTAAGGGCAATGCAACATTGTACAACTTGGGTCGTTCTATTTTGAGAAACAAGAAGTAAAAATTAGTGGAAAAAGTAGAAATAGTCTTATAATTACAAGTAGACTTCTGCATTTCCTTAAATTGATAATTAATTTTAAGAGCAATGCAAGATTGTACATCTTGGATCGAACGCTTTTGAAAAGGAAGAAGTAAAAACTAATGAAAAAGTAGAAAGCATCCTTTAATTTCACTGGATTGCTGCTGTTTCTGCATTATATAGTTAATTATAAGAACAATGCTAGATCGTACATCTTGGGTCGATCCATTTTGAAAAAGAAGAAGCAAAAACTCATGGAAAAAGTAGAAATACTCACCTAATTTCAATAGATTTCTGCTGTTTGGCAATTTGATAATTTATATTAAGTGCAATGCTAAATTGTAAATGTTTGGTCGATCTATTTTGAGAAATAAGAAGTAAAAACTAATGGAAAAAGTAGAAATCTTCCTTTAATTTCACTGGAATGCTGCTGTTCCTGCATTAGATAGTTAATATTAAGGGCAATGCTAGATTGTACATCTTGGGTCGATCTATTTTGAAAAGATAGAAGTAAAAGCTAATGGAAAAAGTAGAAATACTCACTTAATTTCAATAGATTTCTGCTGTTTGGCAATTTGATAATTAATAATAAGTGCAATGCTAAATTGTCAATGTTAGGTCGATCTATTTTGAGAAATAAGAAGTAAAAACTACTGGAAAAAGTAAGAATCTTCCTTCAATTTCACTGGAATGCTGCTGTTCCTGCATGAGATAGTTAATATTATGGGCAATGGTAGATTGTACATCTTGGGTCGATCTATTTTGAGAAACAAGAAGTAAAAACTACTGGAAAAAGTAGAAATCTTCCTTTAATTTCACTGGATTTCTGCTGTTTGTGCATTTGATAGTTAATATTAAGGGCAATGCAACATTGTACAACTTGGGTCGTTCTATTTTGAGAAACAAGAAGTAAAAATTAGTGGAAAAAGTAGAAATAGTCATATAATTACAAGTAGACTTCTGCATTTCCTTAAATTGATAATTAATTTTAAGAGCAATGCAAGATTGTACATCTTGGATCGAACGCTTTTGAAAAGGAAGAAGTAAAAACTAATGAAAAAGTAGAAAGCATCCTTTAATTTCACTGGATTGCTGCTGTTTCTGCATTATATAGTTAATTATAAGAACAATGCTAGATCGTACATCTTGGGTCGATCCATTTTGAAAAAGAAGAAGCAAAATCTCATGGAAAAAGTAGAAATACTCACCTAATTTCAATAGATTTCTGCTGTTTGGCAATTTGATAATTTATATTAAGTGCAATGCTAAATTGTAAATGTTTGGTCGATCTATTTTGAGAAATAAGAAGTAAAAACTAATGGAAAAAGTAGAAATCTTCCTTTAATTTCACTGGAATGCTGCTGTTCCTGCATTAGATAGTTAATATTAAGGGCGATGCTAGATTGCACATCATGGGTCGATCTATTTTGAAAAGTTAGAAGTAAAAGCTAATGGAAAAAGTAGAAATACTCACCTAATTTCAATAGATTTCTGCTGTTTGGCAATTTGATAATTTATATTAAGTGCAATGCTAAATTGTAAATGTTTGGTCGATCTATTTTGAGAAATAAGAAGTAAAAACCAATGGAAAAAGTAGAAATCTTCCTTTAATTTCACTGGAATGCTGCTGTTCCTGCATTAGATAGTTAATATTAAGGGCGATGCTAGATTGTATATTTTGGGTGGATCTTTTTTGAGAAACAAGAAGTAAAAACTACTGGAAAAAGTAGAAATCTTCCTTTAATTTCATTGGAATGCTGCTGTTTCTGCTTTTGATAGTTAATATTAAAGCCAATGCTTGATGGTGGATGCTAGGTGGATCTATTTTAAAAACTTAGAAGTCCAAACGAAAGGAAAAAGTGAAAATATTCTCTTAATTTCAATAGAATACTGCAGTTTGTGCATTTGATAGTTAGTATTAAGTGCAATGCTAAATTGTACATCTTGGGTAGATCTATATTGAGAAACAAGAAGTAAAAACTAATGGAAAAAGTAGAAATCTTCCTTTAATTTCACTGGATTGCTGCTGTTTCTGTATTTGATAGTTAATATTAAGGGCAATGCTAGATTGTACATCTTGGTTCGATCTATTTTTAAAAGTTAGAAGCAAACGCTAATGGAAAAAGTAGAAATCTTCCTTTAATTACACTGGAATACTGCTGTTCCTGCATTAGATAGTTATTATTAAGGGGAATGCTAGATTACACATCTTTGGTAGATCTATATTGAGAAACAAGAAGTAAAAACTAATGGAAAAAGTAGAAAACTTTCTTTAATTTCACTGGATTGCTGCTGTTTCTGTATTTGATAGTTAATATTAAGGGCAATGCTAGGTTGCACATCTTGGGTCGATCTATTTTGAAAAGTTAGAAGTAAATGCTAATGGAAAAAGTAGAAATACTCACTTAATTTCAATAGATTTCTGCTGTTTGGCAATTTGATAATTAATAATAAGTGCAATGCTAAATGGATTTCTGCTGTTTGTGCATTTGATAGTTAATATTATGGGCAATGGTAGATTGTACATCTTGGGTCGATCTATTTTGAGAAACAAGAAGTAAAAACTACTGGAAAAAGTAGAAATCTTCCTTTAATTTCACTGGATTTCTGCTGTTTGTGCATTTGATAGTTAATATTAAGGGCAATGCAACATTGTACAACTTGGGTCGTTCTATTTTGAGAAACAAGAAGTAAAAATTAGTGGAAAAAGTAGAAATAGTCTCATAATTACAAGTAGACTTCTGCATTTCCTTAAATTGATAATTAATTTTAAGAGCAATGCAAGATTGTACATCTTGGATCGAACGCTTTTGAAAAGGAAGAAGTAAAAACTAATGGAAAAAGTAGAAATCTTCCTTTAATTTCACTGGAATGCTGCTGTTCCTGCATTAGATAGTTAATATTAAGGGCGATGCTAGATTGCACATCATGGGTCGATCTATTTTGAAAAGTTAGAAGTAAAAGCTAATGGAAAAAGTAGAAATACTCACCTAATTTCAATAGATTTCTGCTGTTTGGCAATTTGATAATTTATATTAAGTGCAATGCTAAATTGTAAATGTTTGGTCGATCTATTTTGAGAAATAAGAAGTAAAAACCAATGGAAAAAGTAGAAATCTTCCTTTAATTTCACTGGAATGCTGCTGTTCCTGCATTAGATAGTTAATATTAAGGGCGATGCTAGATTGTATATCTTGGGTGGATCTTTTTTGAGAAACAAGAAGTAAAAACTACTGGAAAAAGTAGAAATCTTCCTTTAATTTCATTGGAATGCTGCTGTTTCTGCTTTTGATAGTTAATATTAAAGCCAATGCTTGATGGTGGATGCTAGGTGGATCTATTTTAAAAACTTAGAAGTCCAAACGAAAGGAAAAAGTGAAAATATTCTCTTAATTTCAATAGAATACTGCAGTTTGTGCATTTGATAGTTAGTATTAAGTGCAATGCTAGATAGTACATGTTTGGTCGATCTATATTCAAAAACAAGAAGTAAAAACTAATTGAAAAAGTAGAAATCTTCCTTTAATTTCACTGGATTGCTGCTGTTTCTGTATTTGATAGTTAATATTAAGGGCAATGCTAGATTGTACATCTTGGTTCGATCTATTTTTAAAAGTTAGAAGCAAACGCTAATGGAAAAAGTAGAAATCTTCCTTTAATTACACTGGAATACTGCTGTTCCTGCATTAGATAGTTATTATTAAGGGGAATGTTAGATTACACATCTTGGGTAGATCTATATTGAGAAACAAGAAGTAAAAACTAATGGAAAAAGTAGAAATTTTCCTTTAATTTCACTGGAATGCTGCTGTTTCTGCATTAGATAGTTAATATTAAGGGCAGTGCTATATTGTACATCTTGGGTAGATCTATATTGAGAAACAATAAGTAAAAACTAATGGAAAAAGTAGAAAACTTCCTTTAATTTCACTGGATTGCTGCTGTTTCTGTATTTGATAGTTAATATTAAGGGCAATGCTAGGTTGCACATCTTGGGTCGATCTATTTTGAAAAGTTAGAAGTAAATGCTAATGGAAAAAGTAGAAATACTCACTTAATTTCAATAGATTTCTGCTGTTTGGCAATTTGATAATTAATAATAAGTGCAATGCTAAATTGTCAATGTTAGGTCGATCTATTTTGAGAAATAAGAAGTAAAAACTAATGGAAAAAGTAGAAATCTTCCTTTAATTTCACTGGAATGCTGCTGTTCCTATATAAGATAGTTAATATTAAGGGCAATGCTACATTGTACGTCTTAGGTCGATCTATTTTGAGAAAAAAGTAGTAAAAACCATTAAAAAAAGTAGAAATAGTCTCATAATTTCAAGTAGATTTCTGTATTTCCTTAATTTGATAGTTAATTTCAAGAGCAATGACAGATTTTACACCTTGGGTCCATCTATTTTGAGAAACAAGAAGTAAAAACTAGTGGATAAAGTACAAATAGTCACCTAATTTCATAGGAAAGTAGCAGTTTCTGCATTAGATATTTAATTTAAGAACAATGCACGATCGTAAATCATGGGTCGATCTATTTTGAAAAACAAGAAGTAAAAACTACTGAAAAAAGTAGAAATCTTCCTTTAATTTCACTGGATTTCGGCTGTTTGTGTATTTGATAGTTAATATTAAGGGCAATGCTAGATTCTACACGTTAGGACAATCTATTTTGAGAAACAAGAAGTAAAAACTACTGGAAAAAATAGAAAAAATATCCTAATTTCAAATAGATTTCTACATTTTCTAAATTTCATAGTTAATATTAAGGGCAATACTAGATTCTACACGTTAGGACAATCTATTTTGAGAAAAAAGAAGTAAAAACTACTGGAAAAAGTAGAAATCTTCCTTTAATTTCACTGGATTTCGGCTGTTTGTGTATTTGATAGTTAATATTAAGGGCAATGCTAGATTCTACACGTTTGGACAATCTATTTTGAGAAACAAGAAGTAAAAACTACTGGAAAAAGGAGAAAAAATATCCTAATTTGAAATAGATTTCTACATTTTCTAAATTTCATAGATAATATTAAGGGCAATGCTAAATTGTAAATGTTAGGTCGATCTATTTTGAGAAAAAAGAAGTAAAAACTACTGGAAAAAGTAGAAATCTTCCTTTAATTTCACTGGATTTCGGCTGTTTGTGTATTTGATAGTTAATATTAAGGGCAATGCTAGATTCTACACGTTAGGACAATCTATTTTGAGAAACAAGAAGTAAAAACTACTGGAATAAATAGAAAAAATATCCTAATTTCTAGTAGATTTCTGCATTTCCTTAATTTGATAGTTAATTTCAACAGCAATGAAACATTGTACATCTTGGGCCGAATTATTAAGAAAACTAACAAGTAAAAATTAGTGGAAAAAGTAGAAATCTTCATTTAATTTCCCTGGAATGCTACTGTTCCTGGAATATATAATTAATATTAAGGGTAATGACAGATTTTACACCTTGGGTCGATCTATTTTGAGAAACTAGAATTAAAAACTAGTGGATAAAGTAGAAATAGTCAACTAATTTCTTAGGAAAGTAGCTGTTTCTGCATTAGATATTTAATTTTAAGAACAATTCAAGATCGTAAATCTTGGGTCGATCTATTTTGAAAAACAAGAAGTAAAAACTACTGGAAAAAATTGAAAAAGTATCCTAATTTCAAATAGTTTTCTACATTTTCTAAATTATAAACTAATGGAAAAGTAGAAATTTTTCATTAATTTCAATGGAATGCTGCTGTTACTGCATTAGATAGTTAATATTAACGGCAATGCTAGATTGTAAGCGTTAGGACGATCTATTTTGAAAAATAAGAAGTAAAAACCATTAAAAAAAGTAGAAATAGTCTCATAATTTCAAGTAGATTTCTGCATTTCCTAAATTTGATAGTTAATTTTAAGAGCAATGCAAAATTGTACATCTTGGGTCGATCTATTCTGAGAAACAAGAAGCAAAAACTAATGGAAAAAGTAGAAATCTTCCTTTAATTTCACTGGAATGCTGCTGTTCCTATATAAGATAGTTAATATTAAGGGCAATGCTACATTGTACGTCTTAGGTCGATCTATTTTGAGAAAAAAGTAGTAAAAACTAGTGGAAAAAGTAGAAATAGTCTCATAATTTCAAGTAGTTTTCTGCATTTCCTTAATTTGATAGTTAATTTTAAGAGCAATGCTAAATTGTAAATGTTATGTCGATCTCTTTTGAAAATGAAGAATTAAAAACTAATGGAAAAAGTAGAAATCTTCATTTAATTTCTCCGGATTGCTGCTGTTTCTGCTTTTGATAGCTAATATTAAAGCCAATGCGTGATGGTGGATGCTAGGTGGATCTATTTTAAAAACTTAGAAGTCCAAACGAAAGGAAAAAGTGAAAATATTCTCTTAATTTCAATAGAATACTGCAGTTTGTGCATTTGATAGTTAGTATTAAGTGCAAGGCTAGACAGTACATGTTTGGTCGATCTATTTTGAAAAACAAGAAGTAAAAACTAATTGAAAAAGTAGAAATCTTCCTTTAATTTCACTGGAATGCTGCTGTTTCTACATTAATAGTTAATATTAAGGGCAATGCTAGATTCTACACGTTAGGACAATCTATTTTGAGAAACAAGAAGTAAAAACTACTGGAATAAATAGAAAAAATATCCTAATTTCTAGTAGATTTCTGCATTTCCTTAATTTGATAGTTAATTTCAACAGCAATGAAACATTGTACATCTTGGGCCGAATTATTAAGAAAACTAACAAGTAAAAATTAGTGGAAAAAGTAGAAATCTTCATTTAATTTCCCTGGAATGCTACTGTTCCTGGAATATATAATTAATATTAAGGGTAATGACAGATTTTACACCTTGGGTCGATCTATTTTGAGAAACTAGAATTAAAAACTAGTGGATAAAGTAGAAATAGTCAACTAATTTCTTAGGAAAGTAGCTGTTTCTGCATTAGATATTTAATTTTAAGAACAATTCAAGATCGTAAATCTTGGGTCGATCTATTTTGAAAAACAAGAAGTAAAAACTACTGGAAAAAATTGAAAAAGTATCCTAATTTCAAATAGTTTTCTACATTTTCTAAATTATAAACTAATGGAAAAGTAGAAATTTTTCATTAATTTCAATGGAATGCTGCTGTTACTGCATTAGATAGTTAATATTAACGGCAATGCTAGATTGTAAGCGTTAGGACGATCTATTTTGAAAAATAAGAAGTAAAAACCATTAAAAAAAGTAGAAATAGTCTCATAATTTCAAGTAGATTTCTGCATTTCCTAAATTTGATAGTTAATTTTAAGAGCAATGCAAAATTGTACATCTTGGGTCGATCTATTCTGAGAAACAAGAAGCAAAAACTAATGGAAAAAGTAGAAATCTTCCTTTAATTTCACTGGAATGCTGCTGTTCCTATATAAGATAGTTAATATTAAGGGCAATGCTACATTGTACGTCTTAGGTCGATCTATTTTGAGAAAAAAGTAGTAAAAACCATTAAAAAAAGTAGAAATAGTCTCATAATTTCAAGTAGATTTCTGTATTTCCTTAATTTGATAGTTAATTTCAAGAGCAATGACAGATTTTACACCTTGGGTCCATCTATTTTGAGAAACAAGAAGTAAAAACTAGTGGATAAAGTACAAATAGTCACCTAATTTCATAGGAAAGTAGCAGTTTCTGCATTAGATATTTAATTTAAGAACAATGCACGATCGTAAATCATGGGTCGATCTATTTTGAAAAACAAGAAGTAAAAACTACTGAAAAAAGTAGAAATCTTCCTTTAATTTCACTGGATTTCGGCTGTTTGTGTATTTGATAGTTAATATTAAGGGCAATGCTAGATTCTACACGTTAGGACAATCTATTTTGAGAAACAAGAAGTAAAAACTACTGGAAAAAGGAGAAAAAATATCCTAATTTCAAATAGATTTCTACATTTTCTAAATTTCATAGTTAATATTAAGGGCAATACTAGATTCTACACGTTAGGACAATCTATTTTGAGAAAAAAGAAGTAAAAACTACTGGAAAAAGTAGAAATCTTCCTTTAATTTCACTGGATTTCGGCTGTTTGTGTATTTGATAGTTAATATTAAGGGCAATGCTAGATT
The DNA here is from genome assembly GCF_049639745.1 of Rhodnius prolixus. Classification (NCBI taxonomy): domain Eukaryota; kingdom Metazoa; phylum Arthropoda; class Insecta; order Hemiptera; family Reduviidae; genus Rhodnius; species Rhodnius prolixus. Next base: position 358,479 of record NW_027411583.1, on the reverse strand, counting down.
CTACACGTTTGGACAATCTATTTTGAGAAACAAGAAGTAAAAACTACTGGAAAAAGGAGAAAAAATATCCTAATTTGAAATAGATTTCTACATTTTCTAAATTTCATAGTTAATATTAAGGGCAATACTAGATTCTACACGTTAGGACAATCTATTTTGAGAAAAAAGAAGTAAAAACTACTGGAAAAAGTAGAAATCTTCCTTTAATTTCACTGGATTTCGGCTGTTTGTGTATTTGATAGTTAATATTAAGGGCAATGCTAGATTCTACACGTTTGGACAATCTATTTTGAGAAACAAGAAGTAAAAACTACTGGAATAAATAGAAAAAATATCCTAATTTCTAGTAGATTTCTGCATTTCCTTAATTTGATAGTTAATTTCAACAGCAATGAAACATTGTACATCTTGGGCCGAATTATTAAGAAAACTAACAAGTAAAAATTAGTGGAAAAAGTAGAAATCTTCATTTAATTTCCCTGGAATGCTACTGTTCCTGGAATATATAATTAATATTAAGGGTAATGACAGATTTTACACCTTGGGTCGATCTATTTTGAGAAACTAGAATTAAAAACTAGTGGATAAAGTAGAAATAGTCAACTAATTTCTTAGGAAAGTAGCTGTTTCTGCATTAGATATTTAATTTTAAGAACAATTCAAGATCGTAAATCTTGGGTCGATCTATTTTGAAAAACAAGAAGTAAAAACTACTGGAAAAAATTGAAAAAGTATCCTAATTTCAAATAGTTTTCTACATTTTCTAAATTATAAACTAATGGAAAAGTAGAAATTTTTCATTAATTTCAATGGAATGCTGCTGTTACTGCATTAGATAGTTAATATTAACGGCAATGCTAGATTGTAAGCGTTAGGACGATCTATTTTGAAAAATAAGAAGTAAAAACCATTAAAAAAAGTAGAAATAGTCTCATAATTTCAAGTAGATTTCTGCATTTCCTAAATTTGATAGTTAATTTTAAGAGCAATGCAAAATTGTACATCTTGGGTCGATCTATTCTGAGAAACAAGAAGCAAAAACTAATGGAAAAAGTAGAAATCTTCCTTTAATTTCACTGGAATGCTGCTGTTCCTATATAAGATAGTTAATATTAAGGGCAATGCTACATTGTACGTCTTAGGTCGATCTATTTTGAGAAAAAAGTAGTAAAAACTAGTGGAAAAAGTAGAAATAGTCTCATAATTTCAAGTAGTTTTCTGCATTTCCTTAATTTGATAGTTAATTTTAAGAGCAATGCTAAATTGTAAATGTTATGTCGATCTCTTTTGAAAATGAAGAATTAAAAACTAATGGAAAAAGTAGAAATCTTCATTTAATTTCTCCGGATTGCTGCTGTTTCTGCTTTTGATAGCTAATATTAAAGCCAATGCGTGATGGTGGATGCTAGGTGGATCTATTTTAAAAACTTAGAAGTCCAAACGAAAGGAAAAAGTGAAAATATTCTCTTAATTTCAATAGAATACTGCAGTTTGTGCATTTGATAGTTAGTATTAAGTGCAAGGCTAGATAGTACATGTTTGGTCGATCTATTTTGAAAAACAAGAAGTAAAAACTAATTGAAAAAGTAGAAATCTTCCTTTAATTTCACTGGATTTCGGCTGTTTGTGTATTTGATAGTTAATATTAAGGGCAATGCTAGATTCTACACGTTAGGACAATCTATTTTGAGAAACAAGAAGTAAAAACTACTGGAATAAATAGAAAAAATATCCTAATTTCTAGTAGATTTCTGCATTTCCTTAATTTGATAGTTAATTTCAACAGCAATGAAACATTGTACATCTTGGGCCGAATTATTAAGAAAACTAACAAGTAAAAATTAGTGGAAAAAGTAGAAATCTTCATTTAATTTCCCTGGAATGCTACCTGGAATCTATTTTGAAAAACAAGAAGTAAAAACTAATTGAAAAAGTAGAAATCTTCCTTTAATTTCACTGGAATGCTGCTGTTTCTACATTAGATAGTTAATATTAAGGGCAGTGCTATATTGTACATCTTGGGTCGATCTATTTTGAAAAACAAGAAGTAAAAACTAATGGAAAAATTAGAAATCTTCCTTTAATTTCACTGGAATTTTGCTATTCCTGTATTAGATAGTTAATATTAAGGGCAATGCTAGATTGTACATCTTGTTTCGATCTATTTTGAAAAGTTAGAAGGAAACGCTAATGGAAAAAGTAGAAATCTTCCTTTAATTTCACTGGAATACTGCTGTTCCTGCATTAGATAGTTATTATTAAGGGGAATGCTAGATTACACATCTTGGGTAGATCTATATTGAGAAACAAGAAGTAAAAACTAGTGGAAAAAGTAGAAATCTTCCTTTAATTTCACTGGATTTCGGCTGTTTGTGTATTTGATAGTTAATATTAAGTGCAATGCTAGATTCTACATCTTGGCTCGATCTATTTTGAGAATCAAGAAGTAAAAACTACTAGAAAAAGTAGAAAAAATATCCTAATTTCTAGTAGATTTCTGCATTTCCTTAATTTGATAGTTAATTTCAAGAGCAATGAAAGATTGTACATCTTGGGCCGAACTATTAAGAAAACTAACAAGTAAAAATTAGTGGAAAAAGTAGAAATCTTCATTTAATTTCCCTGGAATGCTACTGTTCCTGCAATATATACTTAATATTAAGGGTAATGACAGATTTTACACCTTGGTCGATCTATTTTGAGAAACAAGAATTAAAAACTAGTGGATAAAGTAGAAATAGTCAACTAATTTCATAGGAAAGTAGCTGTTTCTGCATTAGATATTTAATTTTAAGAACAATTCAAGATCGTAAATCTTGGGTCGATCTATTTTGAAAAACAAGAATTAAAAACTACTGGAAAAAGTAGAAAAAATATCCTAATTTCAAGTAGATTTCTGCATTTCCTTAATTTGATAGTTAATTTAAGAGCAATGCAAAATTATACATCATGGTTAGATCACTTTTGAAAAGGAAGATATAAAAACTACTGGAAAAAGTAGAAAAAATATCCTAATTTCAAGTAGATTTCTGCATTTCCTTAATTTGATAGTTAATTTAAGAGCAATGCAAAATTATACATCATGGTTAGATCACTTTTGAAAAGGAAGATATAAAAACTACTGGAAAAAGTAGAAAAAATATCCTAATTTCAAGTAGATTTCTGCATTTCCTTAATTTGATAGTTAATTTAAGAGCAATGCAAAATTATACATCATGGTTAGATCACTTTTGAAAAGGAAGATATAAAAACTACTGGAAAAAGTAGAAAAAATATCCTAATTTCAAGTAGATTTCTGCATTTCCTTAATTTGATAGTTAATTTAAGAGCAATGCAAAATTATACATCATGGTTAGATCACTTTTGAAAAGGAAGATATAAAAACTACTGGAAAAAGTAGAAAAAATATCCTAATTTCAAGTAGATTTCTGCATTTCCTTAATTTGATAGTTAATTTAAGAGCAATGCAAAATTATACATCATGGTTAGATCACTTTTGAAAAGGAAGATATAAAAACTACTGGAAAAAGTAGAAAAAATATCCTAATTTCAAGTAGATTTCTGCATTTCCTTAATTTGATAGTTAATTTAAGAGCAATGCAAAATTATACATCATGGTTAGATCACTTTTGAAAAGGAAGATATAAAAACTACTGGAAAAAGTAGAAAAAATATCCTAATTTCAAGTAGATTTCTGCATTTCCTTAATTTGATAGTTAATTTAAGAGCAATGCAAAATTATACATCATGGTTAGATCACTTTTGAAAAGGAAGATATAAAAACTACTGGAAAAAGTAGAAAAAATATCCTAATTTCAAGTAGATTTCTGCATTTCCTTAATTTGATAGTTAATTTAAGAGCAATGCAAAATTATACATCATGGTTAGATCACTTTTGAAAAGGAAGATATAAAAACTACTGGAAAAAGTAGAAATCAACATTTAATTTCACCGGATTGCTGCTGTTTGTGCATTTGATAGTTAATATTAAGGGCAATGCTAGATTGTACATCTTGGGTCGATCTATTTTGAGAAATAATAAGTAAAAACCATTAAAAAAAGTAGAAATATTCTCATAATTTCAAGTAGATTTCTGCATTTCCTGAATTTGATAGTTAATTTTAAGAGCAATGCAAAATTGTACATCTTGGGTCGATCTATTTTGAAAAACAAGAAGTAAAAACTACTGGAAAAAATTGAAAAAATATCCTAATTTCAAATAGATTTCTACATTTTCTAAATTAGAATCTAATGGAAAAAGTAGAAATTTTTCATTAATTTCACTGGAATGCTGCTGTTATTGCATTAGATAGTTAATATTAAGGGCAATGCTAGATTGTACACGTTAGGACGATCTCTTTTAAAAAGAAAGTGGAAATATTGGAAATACTCTCCTAATTTCAATAGATTCTGCTGTTTGTGCATTTGTAGTTAATATTAAGGGCAATGCTAGATTCTACACTTTAGGACAATCTATTTTGAAAAATAATAAGTAAAAACTAGTGGAAAAATTGGAAATACTCTCCTAATTTCAATAGATTCTGCTGTTTGTGCATTTGATATTTAATATTAAGGTCAATGCTAGATTGTACACGTTAGGACGATCTCTTTAAAAAGGAAGAAGTAAAAACTAGTGGAAAATTTGGAAATACTCTCCTAATTTCAATAGATTTCTGCTGTTTTTGCATTTGATAGTGAATATTAAGGGCAATGCTAGATTCTACACGTTAGGACGATCTATTTTGAGAAACCAGAAGTAAAAACGAAAGGAAAAAGTTAAAATAGTCTCCTAATTTCACTAGAAAGTTGGTGTTGCTGCATTAGATAATTAATATTCAGCGCAGTGCTAGATAGTACATGTTTGGTCGATCTATTTTGAAAAACAAGAAGTAAAGACTAATGGAAAAAGGAAAACTGCCTTTAATTTCACTGGAATGCTGCTGTTACTGCATTAGATAGTTAATATTAAGGGCAATGCTAGATTGTACATCTTGGGTCGATCTATTTTGAGAAACAAGAAGTAAAAACTACTGGAAAAAGAAGAAATAATCAACTAATTTCATAGGAAAGTAGGTGTTTCTGCATTAGATATTTAATTTTAAGAACAATTGAAGATCGTAAATCTTGGGTCGATCTATTTTGAAAAACAAGAAGTAAAAACTACTGGAAAAAATTGAAAAAATATCCTAATTTCAAATAGATTTCTACATTTTCTAAATTAGAATCTAATGGAAAAAGTAGAAATTTTTCATTAATTTCATTGGAATGCTGCTGTTACTGCATTAGATAGTTAATATTAAGGGCAATGCTAGATTCTACACTTTAGGACAATCTATTTTGAGAAACAAGAAGTAAAAACTACTGGAAAAAATAGAAATAGTATTCTAATTTCAAGTAGATTTCTACATATCCTAAATTTGATAGTTAATATTAAGGGCAATGCTAGATTGTACGCGTTAGGACGATCTATTTTGAAAAATAATAAGTAAAAACTAGTGGAAAAATTGGAAATACTCCCATAATTTCAATAGATTCTGCTGTTTGTGTATTTGATAGCTAATATTAAGGGCAATGCTAGATTGTACACGTTAGGACGATCTCTTTTAAAAAGGAAGAAGTAAAAAGTAGTGGAAAAATTGGAAATACTCTCCTAATTTCAATAGATTCTGCTGTTTGTGCATTTGATAATTAATATTAAGGGCAATGCTAGATTGTACGCGTTAGGACGATCTATTTTGAAAAATAATAAGTAAAAACTAGTGGAAAAATTGGAAATACTCTCCTAATTTCAATAGATTCTGCTGTTTGTGCATTTGATAGTTATTATTAAGGGCAATACTAGATTGTAAGCGTAAGGACTATCTCTTTTAAAAAGGAAGAAGTAAAAACTAGTGGAAAAATTGGAAATACTCTCCTAATTTCAATAGATTCTGCTGTTTGTGCATTTGATAGTTAATATTAAGGGCAATGCTAGATTGAACGCGTTAGGACGATCTATTTTGAAAAATAATAAGTAAAAACTAGTGGAAAAATTGGAAATACTATCCTAATTTTAATAGATTCTGCTGTTTGTGCATTTGATAGTTAATATTAAGGTCAATGCTAGATTGTACACGTTAGGACGATCTCTTTTAAAAAGGAAGAAGTAAAAACTAGAGGAAAAATTGGAAATACTCTCCTAATTTCAATAGATTTCTGCTGTTTTTGCATTTGATAGTGAATATTAAGGGCAATGCTAGATTCTACACGTTAGGACGATCTATTTTGAGAAACCAGAAGTAAAAACGAAAGGAAAAAGTTAAAATAGTCTCCTAATTTCACTAGAATGTTGGTGTTGCTGCATTAGATAATCAATATTCAGCGCAGTGCTAGATAGTACATGTTTGGTCGATCTATTTTGAAAAACAAGAAGTAAAGACTAATGGAAAAAGGAAAACTGCCTTTAATTTCACTGGAATGCTGCTGTTACTGCATTAGATAGTTAATATTAAGGGCAATGCTAGATTGTACATCTTGGGTAGATCTATTTTGAGAAACAAGAAGTAAAAACTACTGGAAAAAGTAGAAATAATCAACTAATTTCATAGGAAAGTAGGTGTTTCTGCATTAGATATTTAATTTTAAGAACAATTGAAGATCGTAAATCTTGGGTCGATCTATTTTGAAAAACAAGAAGTAAAAACTACTGGAAAAAATTGAAAAAATATCCTAATTTCAAATAGATTTCTACATTTTCTAAATTAGAATCTAATGGAAAAAGTAGAAATTTTTCATTAATTTCATTGGAATGCTGCTGTTACTGCATTAGATAGTTAATATTAAGGGCAATGCTAGATTGTACACGTTAGGACGATCTCTTTTAAAAAGAAAGAAGTAAAAACTAGTGGAAAAATTGGAAATACTCTCCTAATTTCAATAGATTTCTGCTGTTTGTGCATTTGATAGTTAATATTAAGGGAAATGCTAGATTCTACACGTTAGGACAATCTATTTTGAGAAACAAGAAGTAAAAACTACTGGAAAAAGTAGAAAAAATATCCTAATTTCAAATAGATTTCTACATTTTCTAAATTTCATAGTTAATATTAAGGGCAATGCTAGATTCTACACTTTAGGACAATCTATTTTGAGAAACAAGAAGTAAAAACTACTGGAAAAAATAGAAATAGTATTCTAATTTCAAGTAGATTTCTACATATCCTAAATTTGATAGTTAATATTAAGGGCAATGCTAGATTGTACGCGTTAGGACGATCTATTTTGAAAAATAATAAGTAAAAACTAGTGGAAAAATTGGAAATACTCCCATAATTTCAATAGATTCTGCTGTTTGTGTATTTGATAGCTAATATTAAGGGCAATGCTAGATTGTACACGTTAGGACGATCTCTTTTAAAAAGGAAGAAGTAAAAAGTAGTGGAAAAATTGGAAATACTCTCCTAATTTCAATAGATTCTGCTGTTTGTGCATTTGATAATTAATATTAAGGGCAATGCTAGATTGTACGCGTTAGGACGATCTATTTTGAAAAATAATAAGTAAAAACTAGTGGAAAAATTGGAAATACTCTCCTAATTTCAATAGATTCTGCTGTTTGTGCATTTGATAGTTAATATTAAGGTCAATGCTAGATTGTACACGTTAGGACGATCTCTTTTAAAAAGGAAGAAGTAAAAACTAGAGGAAAAATTGGAAATACTCTCCTAATTTCAATAGATTTCTGCTGTTTTTGCATTTGATAGTGAATATTAAGGGCAATGCTAGATTCTACACGTTAGGACGATCTATTTTGAGAAACCAGAAGTAAAAACGAAAGGAAAAAGTTAAAATAGTCTCCTAATTTCACTAGAATGTTGGTGTTGCTGCATTAGATAATTAATATTCAGCGCAGTGCTAGATAGTACATGTTTGGTCGATCTATTTTGAAAAACAAGAAGTAAAGACTAATGGAAAAAGGAAAACTGCCTTTAATTTCACTGGAATGCTGCTGTTACTGCATTAGATAGTTAATATTAAGGGCAATGCTAGATTGTACATCTTGGGTCGATCTATTTTGAGAAACAAGAAGTAAAAACTACTGGAAAAAGTAGAAATAATCAACTAATTTCATAGGAAAGTAGGTGTTTCTGCATTAGATATTTAATTTTAAGAACAATTGAAGATCGTAAATCTTGGGTCGATCTATTTTGAAAAACAAGAAGTAAAAACTACTGGAAAAAATTGAAAAAATATCCTAATTTCAAATAGATTTCTACATTTTCTAAATTAGAATCTAATGGAAAAAGTAGAAATTTTTCATTAATTTCATTGGAATGCTGCTGTTACTGCATTAGATAGTTAATATTAAGGGCAATGCTAGATTGTACACGTTAGGACGATCTCTTTTAAAAAGAAAGAAGTAAAAACTAGTGGAAAAATTGGAAATACTCTCCTAATTTCAATAGATTTCTGCTGTTTGTGCATTTGATAGTTAATATTAAGGGAAATGCTAGATTCTACACGTTAGGACAATCTATTTTGAGAAACAAGAAGTAAAAACTACTGGAAAAAGTAGAAAAAATATCCTAATTTCAAATAGATTTCTACATTTTCTAAATTTCATAGTTAATATTAAGGGCAATGCTAGATTCTACACTTTAGGACAATCTATTTTGAGAAACAAGAAGTAAAAACTACTGGAAAAAATAGAAATAGTATTCTAATTTCAAGTAGATTTCTACATATCCTAAATTTGATAGTTAATATTAAGGGCAATGCTAGATTGTACGCGTTAGGACGATCTATTTTGAAAAATAATAAGTAAAAACTAGTGGAAAAATTGGAAATACTCCCATAATTTCAATAGATTCTGCTGTTTGTGTATTTGATAGCTAATATTAAGGGCAATGCTAGATTGTACACGTTAGGACGATCTCTTTTAAAAAGGAAGAAGTAAAAAGTAGTGGAAAAATTGGAAATACTCTCCTAATTTCAATAGATTCTGCTGTTTGTGCATTTGATAATTAATATTAAGGGCAATGCTAGATTGTACGCGTTAGGACGATCTATTTTGAAAAATAATAAGTAAAAACTAGTGGAAAAATTGGAAATACTCTCCTAATTTCAATAGATTCTGCTGTTTGTGCATTTGATAGTTATTATTAAGGGCAATACTAGATTGTAAGCGTAAGGACTATCTCTTTTAAAATGGAAGAAGTAAAAACTAGTGGAAAAATTGGAAATACTCTCCTAATTTCAATAGATTCTGCTGTTTGTGCATTTGATAGTTAATATTAAGGGCAATGCTAGATTGAACGCGTTAGGACGATCTATTTTGAAAAATAATAAGTAAAAACTAGTGGAAAAATTGGAAATACTATCCTAATTTCAATAGATTCTGCTGTTTGTGCATTTGATAGTTAATATTAAGGTCAATGCTAGATTGTACACGTTAGGACGATCTCTTTTAAAAAGGAAGAAGTAAAAACTAGAGGAAAAATTGGAAATACTCTCCTAATTTCAATAGATTTCTGCTGTTTTTGCATTTGATAGTGAATATTAAGGGCAATGCTAGATTCTACACGTTAGGACGATCTATTTTGAGAAACCAGAAGTAAAAACGAAAGGAAAAAGTTAAAATAGTCTCCTAATTTCACTAGAATGTTGGTGTTGCTGCATTAGATAATTAATATTCAGCGCAGTGCTAGATAGTACATGTTTGGTCGATCTATTTTGAAAAACAAGAAGTAAAGACTAATGGAAAAAGGAAAACTGCCTTTAATTTCACTGGAATGCTGCTGTTACTGCATTAGATAGTTAATATTAAGGGCAATACTAGATTGTACACGTTAGGACAATCTATTTTGCAAAATAGGAAGTAAAAACCATTAAAAAAAGTAGAAATAGTCTCATAATTTCAAGTAGATTTCTGCATTTCTTGAAGTTGATAGTTAATTTTAAGAGCAATGCAAAATTGTACATCTTGGGTCGATCTATTTTGAAAAACAAGAAGTAAAAACTAATGGAAAAAGTAGAAATCTTCCTTTAATTTCACTGGAATCATGCTGTTCCTGCATTTGATAGTTAATATTAACGGCAATGCTAGATTGTAAGCGTTAGGACGATCTATTTTGAAAAATAGGAAGTAAAAACCATTAAAAAAAGTAGAAATAGTCTCATAATTTCAAGTAGATTTCTGCATTTCTTGAAGTTGATAGTTAATTTTAAGAGCAATGCAAAATTGTACATCTTGGGTCGATCTATTTTGAAAAACAAGAAGTAAAAACTAATGGAAAAAGTAGAAATCTTCCTTTAATTTCACTGGAATGCTGCTGTTCCTGCATTAGATAGTTATTATTAAGGGGAATGCTAGATTACACATCTTGGGTCGATCTATTTTGTAAAGTTAGAAATAAAAGCTAATGGAAAAAGTAGAAATCTTCCTTTATTTTCACTTGAATGATGCTGTTCCTGCATTAGATAGTTAATATTAATGGCAATTCTAGATTGCACATCTTGGGTCGATCTATTTTGTAAAGTTAGAAGTAAAATCTAATGGAAAATGTAGAAATACTCACCTAATTTCAATAGATTTCTCCTGTTTGGCAATTTGATAATTAATATTAAGTGCAATACTAAATTGTAAATGTTAGGTCGATCTATTTGGAGAAACAAGAAGTAAAAACTAATGGAAAAAGTAGAAATCTTTCTTTAATTTCACTGGAATGCTGCTGTTACTGTATTAGATAGTTTATATTAAGGCCAATGCTAGATTGTAAGCGTTAGGACGATCTATTTTGAAAAATAAGAAGTAAAAACTAATGGAAAAAGTAGAAATCTTCCTTTAATTTCACTGGAATGATGCTGTTCCTGCATTAGATAGTTAATATTAAGGGCAATCTAGATTGCACATCTTGGGTCGATCTATTTTGTAAAGTTAGAAGTAAAAGCTAATGGAAAAAGTAGAAATACTCACCTAATTTCGATAGATTTCTCCTGTTTTGCAATTTGATAATTAATATTAAGTGCAATGCTAAATTGTAAATGTTAGGTCGATCTATATTGAGAAACCAGAAGTAAAAACTAATGGAAAAAGTAGAAATCTTCCTTTAATTTCACTGGAATGATGCTGTTCCTGCATTAGATAGTTAATATTAAGGGCAATTCTAGATTACACATCTTGGGTCGATCTTTATTGAGAAACAAGAAGTAAAAACTAATGGAAAAAGTAGAAATCTTCCTTTAATTTCACTGAAATGATGCTGTTCCTGCATTAGATAGTTAATATTAAGGGCAATTCTAGATTACACATCTTGGGTCGATCTTTATTGAGAAACAAGAAGTAAAAACTACTGGAAAAAGTAGAAATCTTCCTTTAATTTCACTGGAATGATGCTGTTCCTGCATTAGATAGTTAATATTAAGGGCAATTCTAGATTACACATCTTGGGTCGAACTTTATTGAGAAACAAGAAGTAAAAACTAATGGAAAAAGTAGAAATCTTCCGTTAATTTCACTGGAATGATGCTGTTCCTGCATTAGATAGTTAATATTAAGGGCAATTCTAGATTACACATCTTGGGTCGATCTTTATTGAGAAACAAGAAGTAAAAACTACTGGAAAAAGTAGAAATCTTCCTTTAATTTCACTGGAATGATGCTGTTCCTGCATTAGATAGTTAATATTAAGGGCAATTCTAGATTACACATCTTGGGTCGAACTTTATTGAGAAACAAGAAGTAAAAACTAATGGAAAAAGTAGAAATCTTCCTTTAATTTCACTGAAATGATGCTGTTCCTGCATTAGATAGTTAATATTAAGGGCAATTCTAGATTACACATCTTGGGTCGATCTTTATTGAGAAACAAGAAGTAAAAACTACTGGAAAAAGTAGAAATCTTCCTTTAATTTCACTGGAATGATGCTGTTCCTGCATTAGATAGTTAATATTAAGGGCAATTCTAGATTACACATCTTGGGTCGAACTTTATTGAGAAACAAGAAGTAAAAACTAATGGAAAAAGTAGAAATCTTCCTTTAATTTCACTGGAATGATGCTGTTCCTGCATTAGATAGTTAATATTAAGGGCAATTCTAGATTACACATCTTGGGTCGAACTTTATTGAGAAACAAGAAGTAAAAACTAATGGAAAAAGTAGAAATCTTCCTTTAATTTCACTGGAATGATGCTGTTCCTGCATTAGATAGTTAATATTAAGGGCAATTCTAGATTACACATCTTGGGTCGAACTTTATTGAGAAACAAGAAGTAAAAACTAATGGAAAAAGTAGAAATCTTCCTTTAATTTCACTGGAATGATGCTGTTCCTGCATTAGATAGTTAATATTAAGGGCAATTCTAGATTACACATCTTGGGTCGATCTTTATTGAGAAACAAGAAGTAAAAACTACTGGAAAAAGTAGAAATCTTCCTTTAATTTCACTGGAATGATGCTGTTCCTGCATTAGATAGTTAATATTAAGGGCAATTCTAGATTACACATCTTGGGTCGAACTTTATTGAGAAACAAGAAGTAAAAACTAATGGAAAAAGTAGAAATCTTCCTTTAATTTCACTGGAATGATGCTGTTCCTGCATTTGATAGTTAATATTAAGGGCAATTCTAGATTACACATCTTGGGTCGATCTTTATTGAGAAACAAGAAGTAAAAACTACTGGAAAAAGTAGAAATCTTCCTTTAATTTCACTGGAATGATGCTGTTCCTGCATTAGATAGTTAATATTAAGGGCAATTCTAGATTACACATCTTGGGTCGAACTTTATTGAGAAACAAGAAGTAAAAACTACTGGAAAAAGTAGAAATCTTCCTTTAATTTCACTGGAATGATGCTGTTCCTGCATTAGATAGTTAATATTAAGGGCAATTCTAGATTACACATCTTGGGTCGATCTTTATTGAGAAACAAGAAGTAAAAACTACTGGAAAAAGTAGAAATCTTCCTTTAATTTCACTGGAATGATGCTGTTCCTGCATTAGATAGTTAATATTAAGGGCAATTCTAGATTACACATCTTGGGTCGATCTTTATTGAGAAACAAGAAGTAAAAACTACTGGAAAAAGTAGAAATCTTCCTTTAATTTCACTGGAATGATGCTGTTCCTGCATTAGATAGTTAATATTAAGGGCAATTCTAGATTACACATCTTGGGTCGATCTTTATTGAGAAACAAGAAGTAAAAACTAATGGAAAAAGTAGAAATCTTCCTTTAATTTCACTGGAATGATGCTGTTCCTGCATTAGATAGTTAATATTAAGGGCAATTCTAGATTGCACATCTTGGGTCGATCTTTATTGAGAAACAAGAAGTAAAAACTAATGGAAAAAGTAGAAATCTTCCTTTAATTTCACTGGAATGATGCTGTTCCTGCATTAGATAGTTAATATTAAGGGCAATTCTAGATTACACATCTTGGGTCGATCTTTATTGAGAAACAAGAAGTAAAAACTAATGGAAAAAGTAGAAATCTTCCTTTAATTTCACTGAAATGATGCTGTTCCTGCATTAGATAGTTAATATTAAGGGCAATTCTAGATTACACATCTTGGGTCGATCTTTATTGAGAAACAAGAAGTAAAAACTACTGGAAAAAGTAGAAATCTTCCTTTAATTTCACTGGAATGATGCTGTTCCTGCATTAGATAGTTAATATTAAGGGCAATTCTAGATTACACATCTTGGGTCGATCTTTATTGAGAAACCAGAAGTAAAAACTAATGGAAAAAGTAGAAATCTTCCTTTAATTTCACTGGAATGATGCTGTTCCTGCATTAGATAGTTAATATTAAGGGCAATTCTAGATTACACATCTTGGGTCGATCTTTATTGAGAAACAAGAAGTAAAAACTACTGGAAAAAGTAGAAATCTTCCTTTAATTTCACTGGAATGATGCTGTTCCTGCATTAGATAGTTAATATTAAGGGCAATTCTAGATTACACATCTTGGGTCGATCTTTATTGAGAAACAAGAAGTAAAAACTAATGGAAAAAGTAGAAATCTTCCTTTAATTTCACTGAAATGATGCTGTTCCTGCATTAGATAGTTAATATTAAGGGCAATTCTAGATTACACATCTTGGGTCGATCTTTATTGAGAAACAAGAAGTAAAAACTACTGGAAAAAGTAGAAATCTTCCTTTAATTTCACTGGAATGATGCTGTTCCTGCATTAGATAGTTAATATTAAGGGCAATTCTAGATTGCACATTTTGGGTCGATCTATTTTGAGAAACCAGAAGTAAAAACGAAAGGAAAAAGTTAAAATAGTCTCCTAATTTCACTAGAATGTTGGTGTTACTGCATTAGATAGTTAATATTAAGGGCAATGCTAGATTGTACATCTTGGGTCGATCTTTATTGAGAAACAAGAAGTAAAAACTACTGGAAAAAGTAGAAATCTTCCTTTAATTTCACTGGAATGATGCTGTTCCTGCATTAGATAGTTAATATTAAGGGCAATTCTAGATTACACATCTTGGGTCGATCTTTATTGAGAAACCAGAAGTAAAAACTAATGGAAAAAGTAGAAATCTTCCTTTAATTTCACTGGAATGATGCTGTTCCTGCATTAGATAGTTAATATTAAGGGCAATTCTAGATTACACATCTTGGGTCGATCTTTATTGAGAAACAAGAAGTAAAAACTACTGGAAAAAGTAGAAATCTTCCTTTAATTTCACTGGAATGATGCTGTTCCTGCATTAGATAGTTAATATTAAGGGCAATTCTAGATTACACATCTTGGGTCGAACTTTATTGAGAAACAAGAAGTAAAAACTAATGGAAAAAGTAGAAATCTTCCTTTAATTTCACTGAAATGATGCTGTTCCTGCATTAGATAGTTAATATTAAGGGCAATTCTAGATTACACATCTTGGGTCGATCTTTATTGAGAAACAAGAAGTAAAAACTACTGGAAAAAGTAGAAATCTTCCTTTAATTTCACTGGAATGATGCTGTTCCTGCATTAGATAGTTAATATTAAGGGCAATTCTAGATTGCACATCTTGGGTCGATCTTTATTGAGAAACAAGAAGTAAAAACTAATGGAAAAAGTAGAAATCTTCCTTTAATTTCACTGGAATGATGCTGTTCCTGCATTAGATAGTTAATATTAAGGGCAATTCTAGATTACACATCTTGGGTCGATCTTTATTGAGAAACAAGAAGTAAAAACTAATGGAAAAAGTAGAAATCTTCCTTTAATTTCACTGGAATGATGCTGTTCCTGAATTAGATAGTTAATATTAAGGGCAATTCTAGATTGCACATCTTGGGTCGATCTTTATTGAGAAACAAGAAGTAAAAACTAATGGAAAAAGTAGAAATCTTCCTTTAATTTCACTGGAATGATGCTGTTCCTGCATTAGATAGTTAATATTAAGGGCAATTCTAGATTACACATCTTGGGTCGATCTTTATTGAGAAACAAGAAGTAAAAACTAATGGAAAAAGTAGAAATCTTCCTTTAATTTCACTGAAATGATGCTGTTCCTGCATTAGATAGTTAATATTAAGGGCAATTCTAGATTACACATCTTGGGTCGATCTTTATTGAGAAACAAGAAGTAAAAACTACTGGAAAAAGTAGAAATCTTCCTTTAATTTCACTGGAATGATGCTGTTCCTGCATTAGATAGTTAATATTAAGGGCAATTCTAGATTACACATCTTGGGTCGATCTTTATTGAGAAACCAGAAGTAAAAACTAATGGAAAAAGTAGAAATCTTCCTTTAATTTCACTGGAATGATGCTGTTCCTGCATTAGATAGTTAATATTAAGGGCAATTCTAGATTACACATCTTGGGTCGATCTTTATTGAGAAACAAGAAGTAAAAACTAATGGAAAAAGTAGAAATCTTCCTTTAATTTCACTGAAATGATGCTGTTCCTGCATTAGATAGTTAATATTAAGGGCAATTCTAGATTACACATCTTGGGTCGATCTTTATTGAGAAACAAGAAGTAAAAACTACTGGAAAAAGTAGAAATCTTCCTTTAATTTCACTGGAATGATGCTGTTCCTGCATTAGATAGTTAATATTAAGGGCAATTCTAGATTGCACATTTTGGGTCGATCTATTTTGAGAAACCAGAAGTAAAAACGAAAGGAAAAAGTTAAAATAGTCTCCTAATTTCACTAGAATGTTGGTGTTACTGCATTAGATAGTTAATATTAAGGGCAATGCTAGATTGTACATCTTGGGTCGATCTATTTTGAGAAACCAGAAGTAAAAACGAAAGGAAAAAGTAGAAAAAATATCCTAATTTCAAGTAGATTTCTACATATCCTAAATTTCATAGTTAATATTAAGGGCAATACTAGATTGTACACGTTAGGACAATCTATTTTGAAAAATAGGAAGTAAAAACCATTAAAAAAAGTAGAAATCTTCCTTTAATTTCACTGGAATCATGCTGTTCCTGCATTAGATAGTTAATATTAACGGCAATGCTAGATTGTAAGCGTTAGGACGATCTATTTTGAAAAATAGGAAGTAAAAACCATTAAAAAAAGTAGAAATAGTCTCATAATTTCAAGTAGATTTCTGCATTTCTTGAAGTTGATAGTTAATTTTAAGAGCAATGCAAAATTGTACCTCTTGGGTCGATCTATTTTGAAAAACAAGAAGTAAAAACTGATGGAAAAAGTAGAAATCTTCCTTTAATTTCACTGGAATCATGCTGTTCCTGCATTAGATATTTAATATTAACGGCAATGCTAGATTGTAAGCGTTAGGACGATCTATTTTGAAAAATAGGAAGTAAAAACCATTAAAAAAAGTAGAAATAGTCTCATAATTTCAAAGGGATTTCTGCATTTCTTGAAGTTGATAGTTAATTTTAAGAGCAATGCAAAATTGTACATCTTGGGTCGATCTATTTTGAAAAACAAGAAGTAAAAACTAATGGAAAAAGTAGAAATCTTCCTTTAATTTCACTGGAATCATGCTGTTCCTGCATTAGATAGTTAATATTAACGGCAATGCTAGATTGTAAGCGTTAGGACGATCTATTTTGAAAAATAGGAAGTAAAAACCATTAAAAAAAGTAGAAATAGTATCATAATTTCAAGTAGATTTCTGCATTTCTTGAAGTTGATAGTTAATTTTAAGAGCAATGCAAAATTGTACATCTTGGGTCGATCTATTTTGAAAAACAAGAAGTAAAAACTAATGGAAAAAGTAGAAATCTTCCTTTAATTTCACTGGAATGCTGCTGTTCCTGCATTAGATAGTTATTATTAAGGGGAATGCTAGATTACACATCTTGGGTCGATCTATTTTGTAAAGTTAGAAGTAAAAGCTAATGGAAAAAGTAGAAATCTTCCTTTAATTTCACTTGAATGATGCTGTTCCTGCATTAGATAGTTAATATTAATGGCAATTCTAGATTGCACATCTTGGGTCGATCTATTTTGTAAAGTTAGAAGTAAAATCTAATGGAAAATGTAGAAATACTCACCTAATTTCAATAGATTTCTCCTGTTTGGCAATTTGATAATTAATATTAAGTGCAATACTAAATTGTAAATGTTAGGTCGATCTATTTGGAGAAACAAGAAGTAAAAACTAATGGAAAAAGTAGAAATCTTTCTTTAATTTCACTGGAATGCTGCTGTTACTGTATTAGATAGTTTATATTAAGGCCAATGCTAGATTGTAAGCGTTAGGACGATCTATTTTGAAAAATAAGAAGTAAAAACTAATGGAAAAAGTAGAAATCTTCCTTTAATTTCACTGGAATGATGCTGTTCCTGCATTAGATAGTTAATATTAAGGGCAATCTAGATTGCACATCTTGGGTCGATCTATTTTGTAAAGTTAGAAGTAAAAGCTAATGGAAAAAGTAGAAATACTCACCTTATTTCGATAGATTTCTCCTGTTTTGCAATTTGATAATTAATATTAAGTGCAATGCTAAATTGTAAATGTTAGGTCGATCTATATTGAGAAACCAGAAGTAAAAACTAATGGAAAAAGTAGAAATCTTCCTTTAATTTCACTGAAATGATGCTGTTCCTGCATTAGATAGTTAATAATAAGGGCAATTCTAGATTGCACATCTTGGGGCGATCTATATTGAGAAACCAGAAGTAAAAACTAATGGAAAAAGTAGAAATCTTCCTTTAATTTCACTGGAATGATGCTGTTCCTGCATTAGATAGTTATTAAAACTGTCCGGTAGGACAGTTGTATAAGGGTTGACCATCAAAAACTGCACGAAAAAGCGTAACGTTGAAAAACACCCAACTTTGACAATTTTTTTCTCTTTTTCTATAAAAGATAAAATTCCCAAATTTTCTTTAAATCTTACTCCAAACCCTCCTTCATAACTGTAATTTTTTTGCAACCACCCAGATCTAATAGGTTTCGAGAAAAAAGTTGCCGAAAATGAGCAAAAACCGCTTTTTCAAAAAATGTTCTTGTTCTTGTTCTTCTTCTTGTTCTTGTTCTTGTTCTTGTTCTTGTTGTTACCTTTTTTGTAAACAACGTAGCGCCTAAACGAGTGAACCGATTTTCATGAATGAGGTGTCATTCGATTCGGAATTTTATGTAGATGTGCCTTTTGGGGGTCTCGACCCTGTACATCGTATGGGAGAGGAGTTAGGGCTCGAGGTAGGATGATAGGGTTAGGGCTCCCCTACGTAACATTAAAGCGGCGATCAGCTCTTACACTTGTTAAGGGGATGTATAGGAATCGTTTCAAATTATCGACACGTGAACCGATTTTCATGAATGAAATGTCATTCGAATCGAAATTTTGTACAGATTTGCACTTTAAAAGTCTCGACGCCGTGCCTCATAAGGAGGGGAGTTTGCCCCACCCAAATAAGGCCCTTTCTAAAACTATTATTACCAATATTTCTATAACGCTTAGTTTGATTTTGATAAAATTCAGCTCGAATAAGTGGTTAAAGCTCCTCTACATTGCTGATGCTCTTGCACCTACTAAGAGGAAGTACTGCAATCGTTTAAATTATCAATGAGTGAACAGATTTAAATCAATGAATTGTCGTTCGATTAAAAAATCTTTGCCTCTTTGCCTAGAAGTTCTGCAATCGCAGTTTATTTTTCTTACTCCTCTTAAAAGGAAGTAATGAAATCGCAGTTTAATTTTGCTATTCACGCACAAATACCTTCCTATGTTATTCAAAACGCTTTTTCAAGAAAAGTTGTTACTGAGGATGGTTTGGGGGACCTTAACGATAATCATTCTTTAAAAAGATCTCTCTAGTGGTAGTTACGGTTCCGACTTACCATCTTATCAGGTTATAATGATAGAATTGCTTATTCCAAATTTAAAAAAATCTGTAAAGCAGATATGTAACTTTGTAAAATAGACAAAAAGGAAAATCTATCCAAAAGGTACAAAAATCTCTTTAACAAAAACTTACAGTTTAAAATGTTAAGTATAAGGGTTGATTAAACGCCAAAAGGTACACAAATCAGCAAGCACCCAAAATTTCATTAATTCTTCATTAATATTTAAGTAATTTTACTGCATTAATATTCATTAATTTTTTTTTAGAATTTATTAGATGTCACAGACCCTTATGCTGGCCATTTTCGTCTACAAAATATTTGTTCAAGTAGCACTGTAGATTGACTGTAATATCTAGTTATTTATAATAATCAAACTGTTAATTACAGGTTAAAAAGGAAAACGTTATAAAAAATAAAAAAAAATTATGAGGCTAAAAAATTCAAAACTTTTTTTTATAAAAAAAAATGTAATATGTAAAATAAAGTAAATAAGATATGTTATTTTTAGGACAGCTAATTATTCCAGTATTTTACTATAAGTAAAATTAAATTAAAATAGAGAAATCAATAATTGTTGTTGAATAATCTACTTGTTATAACTGTGTGTTATTTGTGCTCTCGAATATTTCGGTAAGACGAATTCAAGACAGTAGCCTACTCTAACTTTGTCTTTTTCTACTTTAACATGCATGTACATATGTGTGATTTATCATAATTATAACAAAAAAATATTATAAATGAAGTGGCCAGCATAAGGGTCTGTGACATCTAATAAATTCTAAAAAAAAATTAATGAATATTAATGCAGTAAAATTACTTAAATATTAATGAAGAATTAATGAAATTTTGGGTGCTTGCTGATTTGTGTACCTTTTGGCGTTTAATCAACCCTTATACTTAACATTTTAAACTGTAAGTTTTTGTTAAAGAGTTATTAAGGGGAATGCAAGATTACACATCTTGGGTCGATCTTTATTGAGAAACAAGAAGTAAAAACTACTGGAAAAAGTAGAAATCTTCCTTTAATTTCACTGGAATGATGCTGTTCCTGCATTAGATAGTTAATATTAAGGGCAATTCTAGATTGCACATTTTGGGTCGATCTATTTTGTAAAGTTAGAAGTAAAAGCTAATGGAAAAAGTAGAAATACTCACCTAATTTCAATAGATTTCTCCTGTTTCGCAATTTGATAATTAATATTAAGTGCAATGCTAAATTGTAAATGTTAGGTCGATCTATTTTGAGAAACAAGAAGTAAAAACTAATGGAAAAAGTAGAAATCTTCCTTTAATTTCACTGGAATGCTGCTGTTACTGCATTAAAACTGTCCGGTAGGACAGTTGTATAAGGGTTGACCATCAAAAACTGCACGAAAAAGTGTAACGTTGAAAAACACCCAACTTTGACAATTTTTTTCTATTTTTCTATAAAAGATAAAATTCCCAAATTTTCTTTAAATCTTACTCCGAACCCTCCTTTATAACTGTAATTTTTTTGCAACCACCCAGATCTAATAGGTTTCGAGAGAAAAGTTGCCGAAAATGAGCAAAAACGGCTTTTTCAAAAAATGTTCTTGTTCTTGTTCTTGTTGTTGTTGTTGTTGTTGTTGTTGTTCTTGTTACCTTTTTTGTAAACAACGTAGCGCCTAAACGCGTGAACCGATTTTCATGAATGAGGTGTCATTCGATTGGGAATTTTATGTAGATGTGCCTTTTGGGGGTCTCGGCCCTGTACATCGAATGGGAGAGGAGTTAGCCCCCTTTATGTAAGGCCTCCTCCAAAATTATTATTACTAATTACTCTGTAAATCTTGGCCCGATTTTGATAAAATTTGGTAGGATGATAGGGTTAGGGCTCCCCTACCTAACAATAAAGCGACGATCTGCTCTTACACTTGTTAAGGGGAAGTATAGCAATCGACACGTGAACCGATTTTCATGAATGAAGTGTCATTCGAATCGAAATTTTGTACAGATTTGTACTTTAAAAGTCTCGACGCTATGCCTCATAAGGAGGGGAGTTCGCCCACACCCAAATAAGGCCCTTTCTAAAACTATTATTACCAATATTTCTACAAAGCTTAGTCCGATTTTGATAAAATTTAGCACGAAGAAGTGATTAAAGCTCCTCTACGTGGCTGTGAAGTGCCATCATGCTCTTACACCTACTAAGAGGAAGTACTGCAATCGTTAAAATTATCAATGAGTGAACCGATTTACATCAATGAATTGTCGTTCGATTCAAAATCTTTGCATTTTAGGGAGAAGTACTGTAATCGCAGTTTATTTTTCTTGCTCCTCTTAAAAGGAAGTACTAAATCGCAGTTTAATTTTGCTATTTACGTACAAATACCTTCCTATTTTATTCAAAACGCTTTCTCAAAAAAATGGTTATTGAGGATGGTTTGGGGACCGCAACTATAACCATTCTTTAAAAAGATCTCTCCAGTGGTAGTTACGGTTCCGATTTAACACCTTATCAGGTTATAATGATAGAATAGCTTATTCCAAATTTTAAAAAAATCTGTAAAGCAGACGTAACTTTGCTAATAGACAAAAAGGAAAATCTATCCAAAAGGTACAAAAATCTCCTTAACAAAAACTTACAGTTTAAAAAGTTAAGTATAAGGGTTGATTAAACGCCAAAAGGTACACAAATCAGCAAGTACCCAACATTTCATTAATACTTCATTGATATTATTTAAGTAATTTTACCGCATTAATTTTCATTAATATTTTTTAAGAATTTATTAGATGTCACAGACCCTTATGCTGGCCAGTTCATTCATAATAGTTATAATTGTGATAAAATGTATATTATATCTTCGTATAAATAGGTACTTTATTTTAACTCTATTCCAAATTATTCTTCTGATTTCTCTTTAATGTGCCCTTTATTCTGAAGTTGTCACATATACATGCATGTTAAATTAGAAAAAGACAAATTTAGAGTCGGCTACTGTTTCAATTTGAATCACGGAGGATTTAAAACAATATTTCAGTCTTGAATTCGTCTTACCGAAATATTCGTGAGGACAAATAACACACAGTTAATAACAAGTAGATTATTCAACATTATTTATTCATTTCTCAATTGTAATTTAATTTAGTTCCCCTAATTTTACTTATAGTAAAATACTGGAATAATTAGCTGTCCTAAAAATATGCATATCTTATTTATTTTATATTACATATACACAACATTGTGGGAAGAACACCTAGATGGAAAATGTAATTGAAGAAAACTATATTATTTACGATAAAGCCAGATTGACTACTACATAAAATAACAATTACTTTAATAGAAGAATGAACTTAAACCGACGATTTTTATTTAAAAATAAAAATAAATAAATAAAATCATTTATGTATGTTGGTGTAAGCAATTTTTAAAAAAATTTATGAATTTTTTAGCCTCATATTTTTTTATTTATTATAACGTATTCTTTTTCACCTGCAATCAATAGTTTGATTATTATAGATAAATAGATATTACAGTCAATCTAAGTTAAATGGTGTGCTACTTGAACAAATATTTTGTAGATGAAAATGGCCAGCATAAGGGTCTGTGACATCAAATAAATTCTTAAAAAATATTAATGAAAATTAATGCGGTAAAATTACTTAAATAATATCAATGAAGTATTAATGAAATGTTGGGTACTTGCTGATTTGTGTACCTTTTGGCGTTTAATCAACCCTTATACTTAACTTTTTAAACTGTAAGTTTTTGTTAAGGTAAGATAGTTTATATTAAGGCCAATGTTAGATTGTAAGCGTTAGAACGATCTATTTTGAGAAACAAGAAGTAAAAACCATTAAAAAAAGTAGAAATAGTCTCATAATTTCAAGTAGATTTCTGCATTTCCTTAATTTGATAGTTAGTTTCAAGAGCAATGACAGATTTTACACCTTTGGTCGATCTATTTTGAAAAACAAGAAGTAAAAACTACTGGAAAAAGTAGAAAAAATATCCTAATTTCAAATAGATTTCTACATTTTCCAAATTTCATAGTTAATATTAAGGGCAATGCTAGATTGTACACGTTAGGACGATCTCTTTTAAAAAGAAAGAAGTAAAAACTAGTGGAAAAATTGGAAATACTCTCCTAATTTCAATAGATTTCTGCTGTTTCTGCATTTGATAGTTAATATTAAGGGCAATGCTAGATTGTACACGTTAGGACAATCTATTTTGAGAAACAAGAAGTAAAAACTACTGGAAAAAGTAGAAAAAATATCCCAATTTCCAATAGATTTCTACATTTTCTAAATTTCATAGTTAATATTAAGGGCAATGCTAGATTCTACACATTAGGACAATCTATTTTGAGAAACAAGAAGTAAAAACTACTGGAAAAAATAGAAATAGTATTCTAATTTCAAGTAGATTTCTACATTTCCTAAATTTGATAGTTAATATTAAGGGCAATGCTAGATTGTACGCGTTAGGACGATCTATTTTGAAAAATAATAAGTAAAAACTAGTGGAAAAATTGGAAATACTCTCCTAATTTCAATAGATTCTGCTGTTTGTGCATTTGATAATTATTATTAAGGGCAATGCTAGATTGTAAGCGTTAGGACGATCTCTTTTAAAAAGGAAGAAGTAAAAACTAGTGGAAAAATTGGAAATACTCTCCTAATTTCAATAGATTCTGCTGTTTGTGCATTTGATAGTTATTATTAAGGGCAATGCTAGATTGTAAGCGTTATGACGATCTCTTTTAAAAAGGAAGAAGTAAAAACTAGTGGAAAAATTGGAAATACTCTCCTAATTTGAATAGATTCTGCTGTTTGTGCATTTGATAGTTAATATTAAGGGCAATGCTAGATTGTACGCGTTAGGACGATCTATTTTGAAAAATAATAAGTAAAAACTAGTGGAAAAATTGGAAATACTCTCCTAATTTCAATAGATTCTGCAGTTTGTGCATTTGATAGTTATTATTAAGGGCAATGCTAGATTGTAAGCGTTAGGACGATCTCTTTTAAAAAGGAAGAAGTAAAAACTAGTGGAAAAATTGGAAATACTCTCCTAATTTCAATAGATTCTGCTGTTTGTGCATTTGATAGTTATTATTAAGGGCAATGCTAGATTGTAAGCGTTATGACGATCTCTTTTAAAAAGGAAGAAGTAAAAACTAGTGGAAAAATTGGAAATACTCTCCTAATTTGAATAGATTCTGCTGTTTGTGCATTTGATAGTTAATATTAAGGGCAATGCTAGATTGTACGCGTTAGGACGATCTATTTTGAAAAATAATAAGTAAAAACTAGTGGAAAAATTGGAAATACTCTCCTAATTTCAATAGATTCTGCTGTTTGTGCATTTGATAGTTAATATTAAGGGCAATGCTAGATTGTACGTGTTAGGACGATCTATTTTGAAAAATAATAAGTAAAAACTAGTGGAAAAATTGGAAATGCTCTCCTAATTTCAATAGATTCTGCTGTTTGTGCATTTGATTGTTAATATTAAGGGCAATGCTAGATTGTACGCGTTAGGACGATCTATTTTGAAAAATAATAAGTAAAAAGTAGTGGAAAAATAGGAAATACTCTCCTAATTTCAATAGATTCTGCTGTTTGTGCATTTGATAGTTAATATTAAGGGCAATGCTAGATTGTACGTGTTAGGACGATCTATTTTGAAAAATAATAAGTAAAAACTAGTGGAAAAATTGGAAATACTCTCCTAATTTCAATAGATTCTGCTGTTTGTGCATTTGATAGTTAATATTAAGAACAATGGCAGATTTTACACCCTAGGTCGATCTATTTTGAGAAACAAGAAGTAAAAAGTAAAAATAGTCTCCTAATTTCAATAGATTCTGCTGTTTCTGCATTAGATTGTTAATTTTAAGAACAATGCCAGATTTTACATCTTGGGTCGATCTATTTTGAGAAACAAGTAGTAAAAACTAGTAGAAAAAGTAGAAATAGTTTCCATATTTCAAGTAGATTTCTGCATTTCCTAAATTTGATAGTTAATATTAAGGGCAATGCTAGATTGTTCGTGTTAGGACGATCTCTTTTGAAAAGGAAGAAGTAAAAACTAGTGCAAAAAGTGGAAATACTCTCCTAATTTCCCGGTCTTGGCCTTGAATTTTATTTAATGGTTAAATGAGAAATAGTAAAGTACGTTTGCTATTCGCCTTCGTCCACGACACCTAGTAAATGGTAGTTGGACGTTAAGCCCCGCCTGAAAAAATAGGGGATTACTTGACATTACTTTTACTTTACTCTCCTAATTTCAATAGATTTCTGCTGTTTCTGCATTAGATAGTTAATATTAAGGGCAGTGCTATATTGTACATCTTGGGTCGATCTATTTTGAAAAACAAGAAGTAAAAACTAATGGAAAAAGTAGAAATCTTCCTTTAATTTCACTGGAATGATGCTGTTCCTGCATTAGATAGTTAATATTAAGGGCAATTCTAGATTGCACATCTTGGGGCGATCTATATTGAGAAACCAGAAGTAAAAACTAATGGAAAGAGTAGAAATCTTCCTTTAATTTCACTGGAATACTGCTGTTCCTGCATTAGATAGTTAATATTAAGGGCAATGCTAAATTGTACATCTTGGGTCGATCTATTTTGAAAAACAAGAAGTAAAAACTAATGGAAAAAGTAGAAATCTTCCTTTAATTTCACTGGAATGATGCTGTTCCTGCATTAGATAGTTAATATTAAGGGCAATTCTAGATTGCACATCTTGGGGCGATCTATATTGAGAAACCAGAAGTAAAAACTAATGGAAAGAGTAGAAATCTTCCTTTAATTTCACTGGAATACTGCTGTTCCTGCATTAGATAGTTAATATTAAGGGCAATGCTAAATTGTAGGTCTTGGGTCGATCTATTTTGAGAAACAAGAAGTAGAAACTAATGGAAAAAGTAGAAATCTTCCTTTAATTTCACTGGAATACTGCTGTTTCTGCATTTGATAGTTAATATTGAAGCCAATGCTTGATGGTTTATGCTAGGTGGATCTATTTTGAAAACTAGAAGTAAAAACGAAAGAAAAAAGTGAAAATGTTCTCTTAATTTCAATAGAATACTGCAGTTTGTGCATTTGATAGTTAGTATTAAGTGCAATGTTAGATTGTACATGTTTGGTCGATGTATTTTGAAAAAGAAAAAGTAAAAACTAATGGAAAAAGTAGAAATCTTCCTTTAATTTCACTGGAATATTGCTGTTTCTGCATTAGATAGTTAATATTAAGGGCAATGCTACATTGTAGGTCTTGGGTCGATCTATTTTGAGAAACAAGAAGTAAAAACTAATGGAAAAAGTAGAAATCTTCCTTTAATTTCACTGGAATGCTGCTGTTTCTGCATTAGATAGTTAATATTAAGGGCAATGCTACATTGTAGGTCTTGGGTCGATCTATTTTGAGAAACAAGAAGTAAAAACTAATGGAAAAAGTAGAAATCTTCCTTTAATTTCACTCGAATGCTGCTGTTTCTGCATTAGATAGTTAATATTAAGGGCAGTGCTACATTGTAGGTCTTGGGTCGATCTATTTTGAGAAACAAGAAGTAAAAACTAATGGAAAGAGTAGAAATCTTCCTTTAATTTCACTGAAATGATGCTGTTCCTGCATTAGATAGTTAATATTAAGGGCAATTCTAGATTGCACATCTTGGGGCGATCTATATTGAGAAACCAGAAGTAAAAACTAATGGAAAAAGTAGAAATCTTCCTTTAATTTCACTGGAATATTGCTGTTTCTGCATTAGATAGTTAATATTAAGGGCAATGCTACATTGTAGGTCTTGGGTCGATCTATTTTGAGAAACAAGAAGTAAAAACTAATGGAAAAAGTAGAAATCTTCCTTTAATTTCACTGGAATACTGCTGTTTCTGCATTTGATAGTTAATATTGAAGCCAATGCTTGATGGTGTATGCTAGGTGGATCTATTTTGAAAACTAGAAGTAAAAACGAAAGAAAAAAGTGAAAATGTTCTCTTAATTTCAATAGAATACTGCAGTTTGTGCATTTGATAGTTAGTATTAAGTGCAATGCTAGATTGTACATGTTTGGTCGATGTATTTTGAAAAAGAAAAAGTAAAAACTAATGGAAAAAGTAGAAATCTTCCTTTAATTTCACTGGAATATTGCTGTTTCTGCATTAGATAGTTAATATTAAGGGCAATGCTACATTGTAGGTCTTGGGTCGATCTATTTTGAGAAACAAGAAGTAAAAACTAATGGAAAAAGTAGAAATCTTCTTTTAATTTCACTGGAATGCTGCTGTTTCTGCATTAGATAGTTAATATTAAGGGCAATGCTACATTGTAGGTCTTGGGTCGATCTATTTTGAGAAACAAGAAGTAAAAACTAATGGAAAAAGTAGAAATCTTCCTTTAATTTCACTGGAATGATGCTGTTCCTGCATTAGATAGTTAATATTAAGGGCAATGCTAAATTGTAGGTCTTGGGTCGATCTATTTTGAGAAACAAGAAGTAGAAACTAATGGAAAAAGTAGAAATCTTCCTTTAATTTCACTGGAATGCTGCTGTTTCTGCATTAGATAGTTAATATTAAGGGCAGTGCTATATTGTACATCTTGGGTCGATCTATTTTGAAAAACAAGAAGTAAAAACTAATGGAAAAAGTAGAAATCTTCCTTTAATTTCACTGGAATGATGCTGTTCCTGCATTAGATAGTTAATATTAAGGGCAATTCTAGATTGCACATCTTGGGGCGATCTATATTGAGAAACCAGAAGTAAAAACTAATGGAAAGAGTAGATATCTTCCTTTAATTTCACTGGAATACTGCTGTTCCTGCATTAGATAGTTAATATTAAGGGCAATGCTAAATTGTAGGTCTTGGGTCGATCTATTTTGAGAAACAAGAAGTAGAAACTAATGGAAAAAGTAGAAATCTTCCTTTAATTTCACTGGAATACTGCTGTTTCTGCATTTGATAGTTAATATTGAAGCCAATGCTTGATGGTTTATGCTAGGTGGATCTATTTTGAAAACTAGAAGTAAAAACGAAAGAAAAAAGTGAAAATGTTCTCTTAATTTCAATAGAATACTGCAGTTTGTGCATTTGATAGTTAGTATTAAGTGCAATGCTAGATTGTACATGTTTGGTCGATGTATTTTGAGAAACAAGAAGTAAAAACTAATGGAAAAAGTAGAAATCTTCCTTTAATTTCACTGGAATGCTGCTGTTTCTGCATTAGATAGTTAATATTAAGGGCAATGCTACATTGTAGGTCTTGGGTCGATCTATTTTGAGAAACAAGAAGTAAAAACTAATGGAAAAAGTAGAAATCTTCCTTTAATTTCACTCGAATGCTGCTGTTTCTGCATTAGATAGTTAATATTAAGGGCAGTGCTACATTGTAGGTCTTGGGTCGATCTATTTTGAGAAACAAGAAGTAAAAACTAATGGAAAAAGTAGAAATCTTCCTTTAATTTCACTGGAATGCTGCTGTTTCTGCATTAGATAGTTAATATTAAGGGCAATGCTACATTGTAGGTCTTGGGTCGATCTATTTTGAGAAACAAGAAGTAAAAACTAATGGAAAAAGTAGAAATCTTCCTTTAATTTCACTGGAATGCTGCTGTTTCTGCATTAGATAGTTAATATTAAGGGCAATGCTACATTGTAGGTCTTGGGTCGATCTATTTTGAGAAACAAGAAGTAAAAACTAATGGAAAAAGTAGAAATCTTCCTTTAATTTCACTGGAATGCTGCTGTTCCTGCATTAGATAGTTAATATTAAGGGCAATGCTAAATTGTAGGTCTTGGGTCGATCTATTTTGAGAAACAAGAAGTAGAAACTAATGGAAAAAGTAGAAATCTTCCTTTAATTTCACTGAAATGATGCTGTTCCTGCATTAGATAGTTAATATTAAGGGCATTTCTAGATTGCACATCTTGGGGCGATCTATATTGAGAAACCAGAAGTAAAAACTAATGGAAAAAGTAGAAATCTTCCTTTAATTTCACTGGAATGATGCTGTTCCTGCATTAGATAGTTAATATTAAGGGCAATGCTACATTGTAGGTCTTGGGTCGATCTATTTTGAGAAACAAGAAGTAAAAACTAATGGAAAAAGTAGAAATCTTCCTTTAATTTCACTGGAATACTGCTGTTTCTGCATTTGATAGTTAATATTGAAGCGAATGCTTGATGGTGTATGCTAGGTGGATCTATTTTGAAAACTAGAAGTAAAAACGAAAGAAAAAAGTGAAAATGTTCTCTTAATTTCAATAGAATACTGCAGTTTGTGCATTTGATAGTTAGTATTAAGTGCAATGCTAGATTGTACATGTTTGGTCGATGTATTTTGAAAAAGAAAAAGTAAAAACTAATGGAAAAAGTAGAAATCTTCCTTTAATTTCACTGGAATATTGCTGTTTCTGCATTAGATAGTTAATATTAAGGGCAATGCTACATTGTAGGTCTTGGGTCGATCTATTTTGAGAAACAAGAAGTAAAAACTAATGGAAAAAGTAGAAATCTTCCTTTAATTTCACTGGAATGCTGCTGTTTCTGCATTAGATAGTTAATATTAAGGGCAATGCTACATTGTAGGTCTTGGGTCGATCTATTTTGAGAAACAAGAAGTAAAAACTAATGGAAAAAGTAGAAATCTTCCTTTAATTTCACTCGAATGCTGCTGTTTCTGCATTAGATAGTTAATATTAAGGGCAGTGCTACATTGTAGGTCTTGGGTCGATCTATTTTGAGAAACAAGAAGTAAAAACTAATGGAAAAAGTAGAAATCTTCCTTTAATTTCACTGGAATGCTGCTGTTTCTGCATTAGATAGTTAATATTAAGGGCAATGCTACATTGTAGGTCTTGGGTCGATCTATTTTGAGAAACAAGAAGTAAAAACTAATGGAAAAAGTAGAAATCTTCCTTTAATTTCACTGGAATGCTGCTGTTTCTGCATTAGATAGTTAATATTAAGGGTAATGCTACATTGTAGGTCTTGGGTCGATCTATTTTGAGAAACAAGAAGTAAAAACTAATGGAAAAAGTAGAAATCTTCCTTTAATTTCACTGGAATGCTGCTGTTCCTGCATTAGATAGTTAATATTAAGGGCAATGCTAAATTGTAGGTCTTGGGTCGATCTATTTTGAGAAACAAGAAGTAGAAACTAATGGAAAAAGTAGAAATCTTCCTTTAATTTCACTGAAATGATGCTGTTCCTGCATTAGATAGTTAATATTAAGGGCATTTCTAGATTGCACATCTTGGGGCGATCTATATTGAGAAACCAGAAGTAAAAACTAATGGAAAAAGTAGAAATCTTCCTTTAATTTCACTGGAATGATGCTGTTCCTGCATTAGATAGTTAATATTAAGGGCAATGCTACATTGTAGGTCTTGGGTCGATCTATTTTGAGAAACAAGAAGTAAAAACTAATGGAAAAAGTAGAAATCTTCCTTTAATTTCACTGGAATACTGCTGTTTCTGCATTTGATAGTTAATATTGAAGCGAATGCTTGATGGTGTATGCTAGGTGGATCTATTTTGAAAACTAGAAGTAAAAACGAAAGAAAAAAGTGAAAATGTTCTCTTAATTTCAATAGAATACTGCAGTTTGTGCATTTGATAGTTAGTATTAAGTGCAATGCTAGATTGTACATGTTTGGTCGATGTATTTTGAAAAAGAAAAAGTAAAAACTAATGGAAAAAGTAGAAATCTTCCTTTAATTTCACTGGAATATTGCTGTTTCTGCATTAGATAGTTAATATTAAGGGCAATGCTACATTGTAGGTCTTGGGTCGATCTATTTTGAGAAACAAGAAGTAAAAACTAATGGAAAAAGTAGAAATCTTCCTTTAATTTCACTGGAATGCTGCTGTTTCTGCATTAGATAGTTAATATTAAAGGCAATGCTACATTGTAGGTCTTGGGTCGATCTATTTTGAGAAACAAGAAGTAAAAACTAATGGAAAAAGTAGAAATCTTCCTTTAATTTCACTGGAATGCTGCTGTTTCTGCATTAGATAGTTAATATTGAAGCCAATGCTTGATGGTGTATGCTAGGTGGATCTATTTTGAAAACTAGAAGTAAAAACGAAAGAAAAAAGTGAAAATGTTCTCTTAATTTCAATAGAATACTGCAGTTTGTGCATTTGATAGTTAGTATTAAGTGCAATGCTAGATTGTACATGTTTGGTCGATGTATTTTGAAAAAGAAAAAGTAAAAACTAATGGAAAAAGTAGAAATCTTCCTTTAATTTCACTGGAATATTGCTGTTTCTGCATTAGATAGTTAATATTAAGGGCAATGCTACATTGTAGGTCTTGGGTCGATCTATTTTGAGAAACAAGAAGTAAAAACTAATGGAAAAAGTAGAAATCTTCCTTTAATTTCACTGGAATGCTGCTGTTTCTGCATTAGATAGTTAATATTAAGGGCAATGCTACATTGTAGGTCTTGGGTCGATCTATTTTGAGAAACAAGAAGTAAAAACTAATGGAAAAAGTAGAAATCTTCCTTTAATTTCACTCGAATGCTGCTGTTTCTGCATTAGATAGTTAATATTAAGGGCAGTGCTACATTGTAGGTCTTGGGTCGATCTATTTTGAGAAACAAGAAGTAAAAACTAATGGAAAGAGTAGAAATCTTCCTTTAATTTCACTGAAATGATGCTGTTCCTGCATTAGATAGTTAATATTAAGGGCAATTCTAGATTGCACATCTTGGGGCGATCTATATTGAGAAACCAGAAGTAAAAACTAATGGAAAAAGTAGAAATCTTCCTTTAATTTCACTGGAATATTGCTGTTTCTGCATTAGATAGTTAATATTAAGGGCAATGCTACATTGTAGGTCTTGGGTCGATCTATTTTGAGAAACAAGAAGTAAAAACTAATGGAAAAAGTAGAAATCTTCCTTTAATTTCACTGGAATACTGCTGTTTCTGCATTTGATAGTTAATATTGAAGCCAATGCTTGATGGTGTATGCTAGGTGGATCTATTTTGAAAACTAGAAGTAAAAACGAAAGAAAAAAGTGAAAATGTTCTCTTAATTTCAATAGAATACTGCAGTTTGTGCATTTGATAGTTAGTATTAAGTGCAATGCTAGATTGTACATGTTTGGTCGATGTATTTTGAAAAAGAAAAAGTAAAAACTAATGGAAAAAGTAGAAATCTTCCTTTAATTTCACTGGAATATTGCTGTTTCTGCATTAGATAGTTAATATTAAGGGCAATGCTACATTGTAGGTCTTGGGTCGATCTATTTTGAGAAACAAGAAGTAAAAACTAATGGAAAAAGTAGAAATCTTCCTTTAATTTCACTGGAATGCTGCTGTTTCTGCATTAGATAGTTAATATTAAGGGCAATGCTACATTGTAGGTCTTGGGTCGATCTATTTTGAGAAACAAGAAGTAAAAACTAATGGAAAAAGTAGAAATCTTCCTTTAATTTCACTCGAATGCTGCTGTTTCTGCATTAGATAGTTAATATTAAGGGCAGTGCTACATTGTAGGTCTTGGGTCGATCTATTTTGAGAAACAAGAAGTAAAAACTAATGGAAAGAGTAGAAATCTTCCTTTAATTTCACTGAAATGATGCTGTTCCTGCATTAGATAGTTAATATTAAGGGCAATTCTAGATTGCACATCTTGGGGCGATCTATATTGAGAAACCAGAAGTAAAAACTAATGGAAAAAGTAGAAATCTTCCTTTAATTTCACTGGAATATTGCTGTTTCTGCATTAGATAGTTAATATTAAGGGCAATGCTACATTGTAGGTCTTGGGTCGATCTATTTTGAGAAACAAGAAGTAAAAACTAATGGAAAAAGTAGAAATCTTCCTTTAATTTCACTGGAATACTGCTGTTTCTGCATTTGATAGTTAATATTGAAGCCAATGCTTGATGGTGTATGCTAGGTGGATCTATTTTGAAAACTAGAAGTAAAAACGAAAGAAAAAAGTGAAAATGTTCTCTTAATTTCAATAGAATACTGCAGTTTGTGCATTTGATAGTTAGTATTAAGTGCAATGCTAGATTGTACATGTTTGGTCGATGTATTTTGAAAAAGAAAAAGTAAAAACTAATGGAAAAAGTAGAAATCTTCCTTTAATTTCACTGGAATATTGCTGTTTCTGCAATAGATAGTTAATATTAAGGGCAGTGCTACATTGTAGGTCCTGGGTCGATCTATTTTGAGAAACAAGAAGTAAAAACTAATGGAAAAAGTAGAAATCTTCCTTTAATTTCACTGGAATGCTGCTGTTTCTGCATTAGATAGTTAATATTAAGGGCAATGCTACATTGTAGGTCTTGGGTCGATCTATTTTGAGAAACAAGAAGTAAAAACTAATGGAAAAAGTAGAAATCTTCCTTTAATTTCACTCGAATGCTGCTGTTTCTGCATTAGATAGTTAATATTAAGGGCAGTGCTATATTGTACATCTTGGGTCGATCTATTTTGAAAAACAAGAAGTAAAAACTAATGGAAAAAGTAGAAATCTTCCTTTAATTTCACTGGAATGATGCTGTTCCTGCATTAGATAGTTAATATTAAGGGCAATTCTAGATTGCACATCTTGGGGCGATCTATATTGAGAAACCAGAAGTAAAAACTAATGGAAAGAGTAGATATCTTCCTTTAATTTCACTGGAATACTGCTGTTCCTGCATTAGATAGTTAATATTAAGGGCAATGCTAAATTGTAGGTCTTGGGTCGATCTATTTTGAGAAACAAGAAGTAGAAACTAATGGAAAAAGTAGAAATCTTCCTTTAATTTCACTGGAATACTGCTGTTTCTGCATTTGATAGTTAATATTGAAGCCAATGCTTGATGGTTTATGCTAGGTGGATCTATTTTGAAAACTAGAAGTAAAAACGAAAGAAAAAAGTGAAAATGTTCTCTTAATTTCAATAGAATACTGCAGTTTGTGCATTTGATAGTTAGTATTAAGTGCAATGCTAGATTGTACATGTTTGGTCGATGTATTTTGAAAAAGAAAAAGTAAAAACTAATGGAAAAAGTAGAAATCTTCCTTTAATTTCACTGGAATATTGCTGTTTCTGCATTAGATAGTTAATATTAAGGGCAATGCTACATTGTAGGTCTTGGGTCGATCTATTTTGAGAAACAAGAAGTAAAAACTAATGGAAAAAGTAGAAATCTTCCTTTAATTTCACTGGAATGCTGCTGTTTCTGCATTAGATAGTTAATATTAAGGGCAATGCTACATTGTAGGTCTTGGGTCGATCTATTTTGAGAAACAAGAAGTAAAAACTAATGGAAAAAGTAGAAATCTTCCTTTAATTTCACTCGAATGCTGCTGTTTCTGCATTAGATAGTTAATATTAAGGGCAGTGCTACATTGTAGGTCTTGGGTCGATCTATTTTGAGAAACAAGAAGTAAAAACTAATGGAAAAAGTAGAAATCTTCCTTTAATTTCACTGGAATGCTGCTGTTTCTGCATTAGATAGTTAATATTAAGGGCAATGCTACATTGTAGGTCTTGGGTCGATCTATTTTGAGAAACAAGAAGTAAAAACTAATGGAAAAAGTAGAAATCTTCCTTTAATTTCACTGGAATGCTGCTGTTTCTGCATTAGATAGTTAATATTAAGTGCAATGCTAGATTGTACATGTTTGGTCGATGTATTTTGAAAAAGAAAAAGTAAAAACTAATGGAAAAAGTAGAAATCTTCCTTTAATTTCACTGGAATGCTGCTGTTCCTGCATTAGATAGTTAATATTAAGGGCAATGCTAAATTGTAGGTCTTGGGTCGATCTATTTTGAGAAACAAGAAGTAGAAACTAATGGAAAAAGTAGAAATCTTCCTTTAATTTCACTGAAATGATGCTGTTCCTGCATTAGATAGTTAATATTAAGGGCATTTCTAGATTGCACATCTTGGGGCGATCTATATTGAGAAACCAGAAGTAAAAACTAATGGAAAAAGTAGAAATCTTCCTTTAATTTCACTGGAATGATGCTGTTCCTGCATTAGATAGTTAATATTAAGGGCAATGCTACATTGTAGGTCTTGGGTCGATCTATTTTGAGAAACAAGAAGTAAAAACTAATGGAAAAAGTAGAAATCTTCCTTTAATTTCACTGGAATACTGCTGTTTCTGCATTTGATAGTTAATATTGAAGCGAATGCTTGATGGTGTATGCTAGGTGGATCTATTTTGAAAACTAGAAGTAAAAACGAAAGAAAAAAGTGAAAATGTTTTCTTAATTTCAATAGAATACTGCAGTTTGTGCATTTGATAGTTAGTATTAAGTGCAATGCTAGATTGTACATGTTTGGTCGATGTATTTTGAAAAAGAAAAAGTAAAAACTAATGGAAAAAGTAGAAATCTTCCTTTAATTTCACTGGAATATTGCTGTTTCTGCATTAGATAGTTAATATTAAGGGCAATGCTACATTGTAGGTCTTGGGTCGATCTATTTTGAGAAACAAGAAGTAAAAACTAATGGAAAAAGTAGAAATCTTCCTTTAATTTCACTTGAATGCTGCTGTTTCTGCATTAGATAGTTAATATTAAGGGCAATGCTACATTGTAGGTCTTGGGTCGATCTATTTTGAGAAACAAGAAGTAAAAACTAATGGAAAAAGTAGAAATCTTCCTTTAATTTCACTCGAATGCTGCTGTTTCTGCATTAGATAGTTAATATTAAGGGCAGTGCTACATTGTAGGTCTTGGGTCGATCTATTTTGAGAAACAAGAAGTAAAAACTAATGGAAAAAGTAGAAATCTTCCTTTAATTTCACTGGAATGCTGCTGTTTCTGCATTAGATAGTTAATATTAAGGGCAATGCTACATTGTAGGTCTTGGGTCGATCTATTTTGAGAAACAAGAAGTAAAAACTAATGGAAAAAGTAGAAATCTTCCTTTAATTTCACTGGAATGCTGCTGTTTCTGCATTAGATAGTTAATATTAAGGGCAATGCTACATTGTAGGTCTTGGGTCGATCTATTTTGAGAAACAAGAAGTAAAAACTAATGGAAAAAGTAGAAATCTTCCTTTAATTTCACTGGAATGCTGCTGTTCCTGCATTAGATAGTTAATATTAAGGGCAATGCTAAATTGTAGGTCTTGGGTCGATCTATTTTGAGAAACAAGAAGTAGAAACTAATGGAAAAAGTAGAAATCTTCCTTTAATTTCACTGGAATATTGCTGTTTCTGCATTAGATAGTTAATATTAAGGGCAATGCTACATTGTAGGTCTTGGGTCGATCTATTTTGAGAAACAAGAAGTAAAAACTAATGGAAAAAGTAGAAATCTTCCTTTAATTTCACTGGAATGCTGCTGTTTCTGCATTAGATAGTTAATATTAAGGGCAATGCTACATTGTAGGTCTTGGGTCGATCTATTTTGAGAAACAAGAAGTAAAAACTAATGGAAAAAGTAGAAATCTTCCTTTAATTTCACTCGAATGCTGCTGTTTCTGCATTAGATAGTTAATATTAAGGGCAGTGCTACATTGTAGGTCTTGGGTCGATCTATTTTGAGAAACAAGAAGTAAAAACTAATGGAAAGAGTAGAAATCTTCCTTTAATTTCACTGAAATGATGCTGTTCCTGCATTAGATAGTTAATATTAAGGGCAATTCTAGATTGCACATCTTGGGGCGATCTATATTGAGAAACCAGAAGTAAAAACTAATGGAAAAAGTAGAAATCTTCCTTTAATTTCACTGGAATATTGCTGTTTCTGCATTAGATAGTTAATATTAAGGGCAATGCTACATTGTAGGTCTTGGGTCGATCTATTTTGAGAAACAAGAAGTAAAAACTAATGGAAAAAGTAGAAATCTTCCTTTAATTTCACTGGAATACTGCTGTTTCTGCATTTGATAGTTAATATTGAAGCCAATGCTTGATGGTGTATGCTAGGTGGATCTATTTTGAAAACTAGAAGTAAAAACGAAAGAAAAAAGTGAAAATGTTCTCTTAATTTCAATAGAATACTGCAGTTTGTGCATTTGATAGTTAGTATTAAGTGCAATGCTAGATTGTACATGTTTGGTCGATGTATTTTGAAAAAGAAAAAGTAAAAACTAATGGAAAAAGTAGAAATCTTCCTTTAGTTTCACTGGAATATTGCTGTTTCTGCATTAGATAGTTAATATTAAGGGCAATGCTACATTGTAGGTCTTGGGTCGATCTATTTTGAGAAACAAGAAGTAAAAACTAATGGAAAAAGTAGAAATCTTCCTTTAATTTCACTGGAATGCTGCTGTTTCTGCATTAGATAGTTAATATTAAGGGCAATGCTACATTGTAGGTCTTAGGTCGATCTATTTTGAGAAACAAGAAGTAAAAACTAATGGAAAAAGTAGAAATCTTCCTTTAATTTCACTCGAATGCTGCTGTTTCTGCATTAGATAGTTAATATTAAGGGCAGTGCTACATTGTAGGTCTTGGGTCGATCTATTTTGAGAAACAAGAAGTAAAAACTAATGGAAAAAGTAGAAATCTTCCTTTAATTTCACTCGAATGCTGCTGTTTCTGCATTAGATAGTTAATATTAAGGGCAGTGCTACATTGTAGGTCTTGGGTCGATCTATTTTGAGAAACAAGAAGTAAAAACTAATGGAAAGAGTAGAAATCTTCCTTTAATTTCACTGAAATGATGCTGTTCCTGCATTAGATAGTTAATATTAAGGGCAATTCTAGATTGCACATCTTGGGGCGATCTATATTGAGAAACCAGAAGTAAAAACTAATGGAAAAAGTAGAAATCTTCCTTTAATTTCACTGGAATATTGCTGTTTCTGCATTAGATAGTTAATATTAAGGGCAATGCTACATTGTAGGTCTTGGGTCGATCTATTTTGAGAAACAAGAAGTAAAAACTAATGGAAAAAGTAGAAATCTTCCTTGAATTTCACTGGAATACTGCTGTTTCTGCATTTGATAGTTAATATTGAAGCCAATGCTTGATGGTGTATGCTAGGTGGATCTATTTTGAAAACTAGAAGTAAAAACGAAAGAAAAAAGTGAAAATGTTCTCTTAATTTCAATAGAATACTGCAGTTTGTGCATTTGATAGTTAGTATTAAGTGCAATGCTAGATTGTACATGTTTGGTCGATGTATTTTGAAAAACAAAAAGTAAAAACTAATGGAAAAAGTAGAAATCTTCCTTTAATTTCACTGGAACGTAGCTGTTTCTGTGTTTGATAGTTAATACGTATTTGGGCTAGGTCTGATTCTCAGGTTATACCCACATCTGTATGGAAGTAACAGCAGTTAACAAGCTCTCTGTAAATTCGCGCCTATAATGTAAGAGGACTAAGCCATAAGAAGCACAACACAGAATTCATAATTCATTTGAAAAATTTAAAAAAAAAAAATGAAATAAAATGAAAAATAAATAATAATAATAAAATAAATAAATATACATGTATGTATATAATAATAAGAGAGAAATCGGTATTAATGAACTGAATTGAATTTATTATATTTGTGTGTAGAAAGTAAAATAGGAATTATATTACTCGTAATATATTCTGTTTAAAGTATGCCATTAATAATTTTTTGCTGCATAAAAGTAAATATTTCGGTTAAATTTTTTTCTAAACGTCATAACCCTCCAAAGCCCCTTTAAAATCAATAACCTAACATACGTTCTGTTCAAATACAAATGAACCCTTTAGCGACTATCTAGAAAATTGCAGAAAATCTGAAATCTCCCTATGACTCCCGGTTGGTCAATGGCCATGTTGTTGTCTTAATGGAAAGGTATTCTTGTTTAGTATTTACTATGAAAAAGTATTTTTATGTTGTTAATTTTTTCTTTTCATATTATGTGGATAATCTTTTATTTTAAATAAAGACTTTTTCTTCTTCTTCTTCTATTAAGGCTAGGACTAGAATAAGTTTATTGTGTCGATCTATTTTTTAAAAGAAGAAGTAACAAACATTGGAAAAAGTGGAACATTTGTTCTAATTCCACAGGAATTCTGATGTATTTGTATTTGATTGCATATGATAAGTCGATCTGTTTTGAAAAACCTGGAGTAAAAGCCGTTGGAAAATTTGAAAAAGTAGATGTTTTTTTCCAATTTCATATAATATTTATCGCAAATGGAGCATTTAATGTGTACTGCTTATATTTTAAGGTATTTTACAATTGATTAGTCAAGGAGTATTAAATATAATTTGATTAGGTACAAATTTAAAATCTGATTAGTTTTTAATCCAATAAACATATGTTTAAATTGTGAGTTAAATAATACAAAAACCACTAACATAAAATATTTATTAATTTTTCATTAAAAAAAGTAAAAGATAAAAATATCCAAAAAAAATGATAATTTTTTAATTTTCTTTTTAACAGAAAAGACATTTATTTATTTGAATTCCAAAAAAGTTAAATTTTATAATACTTTTTCAAAGAAAATGTTTACAAATATATCTCTACTATCTACTTATGCACCTCTTAACATATCTTTTTCCATCAAGATAAATAATGAATTCTAATTCTGTTCTTGCTCCAAAATAATTCACTAAGGGAACTATTTTCATTATCTCCCTATAACAATATATTGTTCCATATTATTACTTTCTTAAAATCTTTCAATAACATTTTTATACTAACATTTCTACAGAGCTTTTGTTTTTTATTTAAATACACGTGTACATTCAAAAATGAAGATTTTTTTTTTTTGTAAAATTCGTTTCTTAACCCGTTGGTTGTTCATTTTCTCTGCAACAAACAAAACTTTGTATTCATTACAGATTTTCTGTGAAAGCTGTTTTTAATTATTAATTGTGTAGATTAAATTGCTACCTAATTTGGTGTAAATTGGATTCAATTTACTCTACACAGGAATTATTTATTTACTAAGAACATTTTTCTTGAAAAATAAAATTTGTAATAAAAAGATGGTCGACTTCAATACTGTATATGTTTATGATCACTATAATCAAATCAGGATTGAAGGAAGCGTGACGTCATAACCCTCCAAAACCCCTTTAAAATCAATAACCTAACATACGTTCTGTTCAAATACAAATGAACCCTTTAGCCTATCTAGAAAATTGCAGAAAATCTGAAATAAACGCTGTGTATAGTATCACTACCAATGGTTTGATAGACTAATAATTAGGTATTTTGATTTCGGATTTGTATATCACATTTGATAGTTGTAATATTATACAGGTGGACAATGTACTTTTGAGTCAACCGCGCTAACATTACTATCATTA
Source organism: Rhodnius prolixus (assembly GCF_049639745.1). Classification (NCBI taxonomy): domain Eukaryota; kingdom Metazoa; phylum Arthropoda; class Insecta; order Hemiptera; family Reduviidae; genus Rhodnius; species Rhodnius prolixus. The sequence goes on along the minus strand of NW_027411583.1, from coordinate 317,996 downwards.
TAACTGTATAATATAGAATAAAAAGGGAAGAGAGGCTCCCTTCGTGACAAGAGTTTGCGTAAGTGAGAAGAGTTTATTATAAAGTACATCAATGTTAATACATAGTTAACGTGTAGATGTGAAGAGAAAGTTTATGCTTCTGGATCAAAGTTTGCCAGGGGTTACAATAAACTCAAGTTCTTGAACACATTGTATACCTCTGCTGGCCTTGATTTTAGTATTGTGCGAGTGTATGAACTTTCAGAGTTTCGGAAGTGTTGTTAGACTGGATACCCATTGGGACGCCCTGATAAACTAGCTAGTCCACCGCACCACTCTTCAAACCACTAATAATTGTATTCACTGTATAATTAATAAGTTAAATATCCGTAATTTACACTTGGAAATTAATGCATTGTGCAGGTATCCACCGAGTATTATTTCAATCCCACCAAACCAAAAAATTTTAAATAGGAAATCTTAATATCCTATAATACTGCTATTTTTTTCATATATCAAATTTCAATAAATATAAAGATCTTATAACTCTATTCCTTTTAGGGCAACACAACAAATTCTTCATCTAAATATGATTAGTTCAAGTAAAAACATTCATAATTTCTAATTATTTTCAATTTCACCAGAGTAGGTTTAACTACACACATTAACATGTGCAGATGATACAATTAAACTTCTACTAACCAACTAATAAAGGTTTATATGAAAACTACTTTACAATTGAAAGTAATACTTCCTTGCTAAAATTCCAATTTACTAGAAAGAACTTTTAAACTAGTCTTGTGACAGCAAATCTCGGATGGATAATCTTTAGAATGACGCCTTTTAGAAGTCCAAATGCCAAAAATTAAGAAGCATCCAAGATTGATTCTAAAGAAATTAGAAAAAGAAGAGCACGCAATTTCAGCGATAATTCTTGCCAGATGTGGTCACGTCTGATACCGGCTTTAGTTTTATAAAAATGACTTCTAGATGATCATAACTAAACCGTGTCTCAAAAATGTATACATTCAATGCAAAAATTATTCCTAATTTATTATTAATATATATACTAGATTTTTAAGTATATTAAGAATTAATGTTTACAATATTGAAATAATAGCCTTGTACACCTTAATCACAATAGAATTAGTTCATGCTAGTAAGTCAGACGCTTTTAATACTTTAAAAGTAGTTTGAGAGTTACACTTGTATCTTTGATTAGCAATAATAAAAATTTCGTATTGCATTTCGCTTAATTATATGGACACTAAGTTATAACAGTTACTAGAAGTGAATAACTGCCCCAAGTAAAAACAATAATTAATAAAATAATTACAATGAAAACGTTTTATAAAAACTGCTAGAGCTTATTTATAAATAAACTATAGCAAGCTTATTTAAAATTGTATATTGTATACAATTTCTATTGTGTATAAGTATTCAAGTAGAATGCATTCAAACATTCAAGTATGATGAAGTGTACAAATGAAGTTGATAATTTCTTAATAAAATTTCCTTTACAGAAACTGATTTGGTTATTATTATTGGCACATGCAGATTAAAATTAAATTGTTTTCTTAAATAATTCGAAACTGAGTATAAAATCTTGTAAAAATGAAAGTATAAAAAAAATTACATAATCTTAACAAAACGATACTTCTTTGTTTTAAGAAATATCTGAAAGGAACCTTTGTTTAAAAAATAATCATTCAACATTATTCAATCTCAAGCCTCTAGCACAAATGTGTCAACCACAACTCAGGTTGTCAAGTTGTTTTTCAGCAATAAGAGAGCCTATAATTTGATTATTTTTTTTAGGCTACTTGAATGGTTCAAATTGGGATTTAACGAAACTTTATGAAGAGCGCCATTTGACGTGACTTTGTAGTAGTTCATTTGGTGGTTTCTTCTTTGCTCGAATTGCCAATTTCTGGGCCATTTTCCATGATCTGGGCCTGTGTAAAAATTGAATGATGTTGTGTATATGATGGTAAGAGATATTTGTTTATAAATGTTTAATTTTGTTTGTAATTAATTGAAAATGTTATTGATCATTAGGGAGTATAATAAAAGAAAAAGTTCAGATATTTTACAGAAATAATCAACTTTGAAACTGCTCAACACCGGCTGGAGGCTCACATGCCGTCACAAACAAACCTAACCTCCCTCAAAGGACAACATCTATATTCGAACCTGGACCTACAAGGAAATCCGTTACAAGGAAACTAATCACATCCCTCTCTGGATACTTCCGATACACTGTATTTAATCTAATCTAAATATGCAAAAATTCTCAACGCAATCACGTACGTTTCCTACATGATTAATTGATAGATGTTAAGTGTGACAAAGCGCTTTTTGAAGAATCTTCCTTACTTTGCTGAATTAATTTACATAATAAAATAATCATACATTCATTATTTGTGGCCTGTTTAACAGGATTTATCAATATTACAGCAAAATACCTCGAGGAAGCCTAAAATGAATTATGATCATGATATCTGAAGCCCCAGATATTGAGATTTCCTCCTTTAGATACTAATACTGGAAATCAGGATCGTTTAACAGTACCAAAGAAATAAAGACAATAAATAATAATAAGAATAATAACTTCTTGGTATAATTTATTTGTACCCTGTCAGGTTAGAAAATCAGGTTACCTGAACTTCGAAAATAAAATAAAAAAAATTTACATTTTAACCCTACATAAAAATTCTTAAAACCCACAATTATACAATAGTAACTCTGGATCATCTTTACGTTTTACTTTATAGATTAATGAATGAATGCATTTAATTTGTTGTACTTACGTTCCTTTTGAATTTTGCATTTCTGCAATTAACTGAGCTCTAAGTGCTCTTCTTTTCGGTTTACCGGTGGCAGTGTGTGGTATAAATTCAACAAATCTAATACCACCTCTTAGCTGCTTGTTCGGGGAAACTCTTTCTGCAATGTCAAAATACAAAGTATTTTTTGTTATTTGACAAATTTTACTAATAACCAAATAAAAAATAACAACATTAAAACGTTATTACATAAGAACTAGCTACCGGTTCTTCCAAAGGCTTGTTATCTAGTTTCATCACTAATGTGTACTTGATGTGCTAAAGAACCTTGAGTGAAGGTTCTATGGAACAAAGTATACATGAAGAATTGAAGCTTAAGTAAAAGTCAACACTTATTAATTGAAGACATTGGATGCTTCTTATAATTGCTATTTTTAATTTATACATTCCTTGACATCTGCTTTATGGAAATCTATTAACAGACGTAGCTATTTAATCATATCAATTTCCAACGGCCTATGGGAATTGAAGATGAAGGAGTGGGGAATTTGGGATTCTAGTCAACTTAATCTAGTTGAAAGTAGTTGCCTTATTATTTTTGCAGCACAGAGAACCTTTTAAAAACATCCCTCTTACACAAATGTTCATCACAAAATATTTCCTACATTTCCCTTAAATGCTTAATCTAGACAGATATAAGAATTACATATGGAGTAATTTTAGAGGATAAAAGGTTTGTTTCTCACAAGTGTTCAGATCTGCGTAGTACAAAGTCTTCATCAAAGACTAGGCACACTGATTGGCAAAGAAAGAAGTAAAAAAAAATCCTGATGGAACTAATTCATGTAGTTAGACTAGCATAAGGAAGGAAAAGGAGAACAAGAAGTTACATTTTGTATCTAAGATTCAGGTAAAGTATATGCAAAATTCATAATAGTTCACAAAAGCAAATTGATAAATATTCTACATTAACAAAGTAGATAAGTACAGTTCGTGAGGCTCTCAGAGATTGGATCTGGAGAGAACACGAAAAGAACTGGGTGATGCTTCCTGGGGTCAAACACAGCAAGAGTGTTATGCCCTTGCTGTGCAAACATAGAACCAAAGAGACTTTGGGCTTGGGCAGGAATCAGATCACTCTGATTACGGGCCTATTCACAGGGCACGGTAGGTTCAGAAAGCACCTGCACAAATTAGGGCTTATTAGCTCGGAACCGTTGTGCAGATTGTGCCAGGAAGAGGAGGAAACGGCCTCTCACCTGTTATTCGATTGCGTTGCAATCGAGAGACTGCGCTACGACATCTTTGGGACTTTGAGACCAAAGGAGATTATAGCGCAGAAGGAACTGGTAGGGAAAGCCCTCAACCTTCTTAAAAGGGGAGGTTTCACCTACTAGATTTACAGGGAAGGCACAATAAGCCTCTTGTGGCTGCGGTGCCGTGGGGTATAGGTCCCGTCCCGCCCGACTAAATCTAAACCTAAGTAGATAGGTAAAAAAAAAAATCTAATTACCTGCCACAAACTCGAGGAGTTCAGTTTCAGAAACTGTTCTAACAGCTGCAACAAAAGCTATCGCATGATCACCATCAATAGGATGCGGCATTCCAAACACAGCAACATCACCAACAGCAGGATGAGTTTTTAAAACGTTTTCAAGTTCTGTGGGCGCAATCTAAAAAAAAAAAAACAGAAAAAGGAAAATAAAAATAATTTAAATTGTTTTTCGGTAAATTAATGTCTACAACGTATAGCTGCATTAAATTATCGGGGAAAATAATAATACAATTCAATTTTAATTGACATAGGAGTTTTATTGATTAAAGATGGAGGCAAAGAGTTCCAGAAATAAGAGGTTTGAATTAGAAATGAATTTTCGCAAGTAACAATTCTGAATGGAGAAATTTAGAATTAAGTGGTAACTGCTCTGGTGTTTCTAAGATCTAATTGGGCCTTATTAATGAACACATGGAATAAATATTCTTGAAGGGCATGTACAAGAAGTTGCCAAGAAAATTCTTCCTTCTGCACATGAAATTCAGCCGAGTAAGTAGTATGTTGGTGAGGGGTAATATGTTCATCCCTTCTTACATTCTAAATAAAACGAACATAGGTATTCAGAGATCTTGGCAATTTTAAATTGAGCTCTGCAGTTAAATCATTACACATTAACAAACAGTAATCAAGGTAAGGAAATACTAACATGGCTATCAATTGTTTTCTTAGAAAAATGATCAATATTATTGACATATCTGGCAATTACAACATTCATGTGTTTGGTTTAAGAAAAATTTAACGTAATATTATTTTGTTAGACCCACGCACCAATTGAGCATGTAACAAAATTAACTTGTGTTATACCCTATTCTATTTTAGATAGGGGGCAGTGTGAGTTAATCTATATAGTCAACAAATAAGATTTTTTTTAAAAAGTCTGGCAACAATCTACTATTACTGACCTATCAAAAAGGCTGTTTCTTATAATACAAATCAGTTCTCTTTCAAAATAAAAACCTACAAGATAAAATGTGCTTCTACCCGTTTTTAACTAGACTTAAATACAATATAAAAACTTTCTCCAGTAGCTTAAAAGCGACGTAGATATATCTAAATAGTATAATGGTATATATTCTAGTCTTAAAGCAAAAGCGTTGTTAATGCAAAAATTCAGACATATTAGTTAATAAACTATAAATTCAACTTACTTGATATGATTTATATTTAATTAAATCCTTCAATCTGTCAACAACGTATAGAAAACAATCCTCATCGTAGTATCCAATATCTCCAGTATGAAACCAATCATCTTCGTCATACACGGCTGCAGTTGCTTCCGGATTATTTATGTATCCTTTCATTAGATATGGACCTTTAATGCAGATTTCTCCTTGCATCTCCGGTCCTAAAGGCTCCCCATTTTCTAAACTTTCAATCTGAAATTATTTTATATTTGGATACAGTTAATATTTTTATCTCGTTATAAAAGAATATAAAATATATAACTATAATAACAAATGAACATATCAAAAGTCCGGCAGTTTATGGCAAAACAATCTGTCTTAGCTTTTTTTAGGGCTTCCTTTTTGCATCTTGCCTTGCGAGATAAAACTAGTATAGCAATAATAATAATAATAATCCGCCATCCCAAGTAGTGGAGTAATATGTTCGAGAAAGAACAGATATTAGAGGCGCTAATAACAGCTGTTGATGCGCCCAAGTGTAAATGTAAAGTGAAAGAATTTTATTGGTATAAATGTATTTATTAGTGTGTATGTATTTATTAGCATGTTTGTATTTATTAGCGTGAATGTATTTATTGGCGTGAATGTATTTATTGGCGTGAATGATTGTATAACTGTATAGTATTTAGTTGTAGGTATAGCTATTGTAGCGGGTGTAGGAATATTTATAAGAGTACTACACCCAGTTAGAATTAAGGACTATTAACAGGGGAAGGAATACATATTTATAAAAGTACTTCCCTTCAAGAGCAAATAACCTTTTGGCCAAGAAATAAACGAGTTGAGTCTACATGATAGGGAAGCACATCGATAATTTACTTACAATTATTTTAATTTATCTTACTGATAAGAGGCATACCTAAGGGTTTAGATAACCCCGAAATGAGGAAAATGTAAGGGATGGCAACTATGTATCCACCCTCCCCCTTGTCGACTGAGTCGATGATGTAAGAGGGGATGTATGGAGGCATTGTTCGTTACCTGGAGCTCCACTAACCTTGCTGGTCAAGGTTCAGCGTCGGATGCGCATGGGTTACAAGAACATCCGCCATCCCAAGTAGTGGAGTAATATGTTCGAGAAAGAACAGATATTAGAGGCGCTAATAACCTCAGCTGTTGATGCGCCCCAAAAAAAAAAAAATATATATATAGGGAAGGGATTAGCTATGAGGTTAGCATACTGGAAACCCACGCGGAGGTCCCGGGTTCGAATCCAGCAGCTGACCCTTAGATTTTCTGTTCCTAGGAGCTTCTTACAGCTCACTGTCCGGTGATGGATAGTGTTGTCTGTAACGAGAGAACACTGTCCGGAGGCCGGCAGTGCACTGGAAAAAGCTCCGGGCGCTAATAACCTCAGCTGTTGATGCGCCAAAAAAAAAAATAATTATAATAATAATGTGGTATTTCTTTCTTATTCTCTACCACATTTAAGGTCCACATAATGAAGAGTTTCGTTACTAAAGCTCGCGAACGCGGCCTTTCAGGGTCCGAGCTAACGAAATCTTTGCAGCAAAGGGTATAGAATTGGATTAAGGTTTTGTATCTGACCTTCCCTGGTTATTGTCCTTCACACGCATCCACAGAGACTTGGCAATGTTTAAAAAGAGATACCCGTAAATATAAACAAAAATTATTAATTTTTAGAAACATAATTGTTTTAATACTACTCCAGAACAATCTTCTGGTCGGGTCAAAGCAGGCAACAGTAAATAGCAGGTAGGGTAGTGAACATAGAGGAAGTTAACCTTAAGTGATCATTCCCACAGCACGCAAATGGCTAAAATGATTGCTCTTTGCAAGAACTCATAAAGAATAAATAGTACGATCACAATACTTCGTTCTTACCTTCTACAAATAATGTTTGATATAAACTAAACGAGCACAATTTGAGATGATTAGGGAAAGAAACACTAAGAACGAAGATTTGATAGAGCAAGCATTATTAACTAAACTTTGCAGGAATATTTTCAACAAAAAAATAACAATATAACTAGGGGATCACATTACTTTAAATTATTAGTTCATACCTTACATGAGTATCCTGGCCTCAAAATTCCACAAGATCCAGGTTTATTGTATGATAAAGTTGTTACTGAAACGATTCCAATTTCAGTCATTCCTGTAATAAGAACTACACTAAATTGAAGGTTTTTAACTGTCTGATTGGGGAGATTGTATCTACAACACATCAGAATGGATTCCAAAGGGTTTTATTATGTTAGTTAGTGGCGCATCTAAGAGGGATTTTAGTAGATGGCCCTGGAAAATTGATGAAAAATAAGTATTCCAACAATACGCTGTAAGAAATATAATGAATATACCTGAAGGACGAAATTAAAAGGCCTAACATTCCAATGTTTAAACAGTTACAAGCTCGTCATATGAAAGATTTACAGCATTGGTAATAATTCAAGTGAAATTTAGAATAGAAAAGAAATTTATTATTCTGGGATAATTGTCCCCTAAGAATAAATACAGGTACAAATAGAGGCCTTAATAGTTTGGCCTGTGATTAAAAGAAAATAAATAAATAAATAAGTATTTACAAAAAGTGAAAATAAAAATAACAGCAGAAATTAAGGAAATAAATTAAAACAATTAGAATTTCGGAGGAAGCTGAATAGAAAGGAGATAACTGAATAGAAGGGATTTAAAGATAGGGTAGGAGCATGGCGGACAGATGATGGCAAGGAGTTCCAGAGAGAGGTAGCACGTATTAGGAAGGACTTGTCAAAGGATGAGGTACGGTGAGAGGGAATATAGAGATCGGATGAGCGAGATCTGGTATTACGGGAATGTATCGAGGATTTAAACTGAAGGAGTTGAAAAATATAGGAAGGCCTTTGAGATTGGATGACTTGAAAAAGGAAAGAAGCCAAAAAATATTGGCGGCGATAGACAGGAAAAAGCCGCTTCAACTCATCGTAGCAGTGCGAAATGCGAGAGTCTCTGGAAATGCTGAAAATAAATCTTATGAAGCAGTTCATGAGGCGCTTGAGCTTAGCTTCAATATCACCAGAAAGACCGCCATACACTAAACAACCTTAGACGAAATGGGGGAATATAAGAGAGGAAACTTGGAGTTGCCGGGTCTTAATTGGAAAAAGGTAACGGGAACTATTAAACTGCTTAAGGATATGGATGGAACGACGAGAGATTTGGGAAACATGGTTTTTCCAAGATAGGTTTTGATCAAAAGTGATACAAGGTTTTTCACAGAGGAACAATATTACGCCTTTTTACGCCTGTAATTTTTAAATGATACTTCCTCAAGGACTTCCATTATTTTGAGGGCATAGAAGCCTTCCTGGCCAGAATCTACACAATCGAAATACTGAAGAATGGTTTATGTAATTTGATTTTTCTGAGTGCTGCATTTTAATAATAAATTACTTCCATATTTAATAAAAATTAATTCTGGGTACCGGTAGGGACGTCATAAGAATTGGAAGAAGGAACTAAGTACTTATAATAAAAATAAATCATCTATTAATATTATTACCATAAGCTTGCAATATTGGCGTTCTGTTTCTAAAAATTTCTTTTTGCATCTTCAGTGTACTGTCGGCTCCAAGGCAGGCACCTGCTACATACACTATCATAAGGCTGCTCAAATCGTATGCATTTTTATAAGGCGAAACAAGAATTCCTTGTAGAGCTGTTGGTGATGTTGACCATACGTTAACCTACATAAAACGAGATAAACGTAAATTGAAAACAAATGTAAATTTAGAATAGAATTGAAGATGGAAAGACTTTTAAGCCAAACTACTCCGATTTAAAGATCTATTGTGACTCATTTCACTAGAATCGTTTCTTCACAGAACGAAGGCTGTAACGTACAAATTTGTAGATATGTGTTATTAGGTATTTGTGTTAGTATAATGGTCTTGGGTTTGCCTAAGTGTACGGTAATCACAAATAGACTAATAAGATTTCAGGCTCTTATGGTTTGTGTATCTGTGTTACGAATGCCTAAATAAATGGTTGTGTTTATAGTGTATATACCAAAAAGATTGCCTAGAAGTGGCTGGTCCATTTTCCTCTTAATCGCTTAGAGTTTAAAAAAAATCTTTTATTGAAATTCACAACTGCAGCAACTGTTGCAACAAGTAAATGCCATATAATATAACAATATCATGAATGAAGATATGAGAAGGCACCCAGTGGTGTCACTCCATTAACGTGCTCTTGCTATACTTCTCTTATGATGGGAGTAAATCGCAGGGCCATCTCTTCAATATCCTTAGAGGATTACCTGATAATGTGGAAGAAGATAGGTGTTCTATGAGAGGGTTAGGATGAGCTGAGGTAGAGGAATGAAATTATAGGTCACGAGTTTTAGTAAGATCTTTGACGATTTGAAGGGATTTTGAAGTCATTATGGATAGTGAGGTTAGATACATAGAACGGAGCATTAACTAGTTTCCGAAGTATTTTTGCAGTATCTAGATGCGTAGAGCGTTGGAACGCTTTGTCCATTCCCATACTTCGATGCCATATGACCAAATAGGTCGCAGTAGCGGAACGTATAAGAGTCTTTTGTTTTTGTAAGTTGAGTTTAGGTCAAGTAGTCTGGCGAGAAGTTTGTAGCGTTGGTTAGTTTCTAGTCTTTTCAGTAGTATGGGGATTCCACGTGAACAAATTTAAAAAAAAGAAGCAAAATGATGGTCTTATTTTCAGGCAGACTTAACGTCTAACTAAATAAATAGCTGTCGAGTACGAGATTTATAAGACTAGCAATACCTTGTAATTTTGTATGGTACTAAGTACTACATTCTCTTTTACAGGGCCCCTTACAAACACCATTTTCCATCCTCCAAAAAGACCAGTAAAGAGTATCTTTACACCAGTTAACCAGAACAACGGCGATGTCAGAAGACTTGTCAATTCCATTTTGTTATGGCTAAAAAAAAGTGACTGTTTTTAATTTTAATGAGAACAAATATTTTCTATTTAAGTAAAGATGAAAAAAAAAAAAAATGATTTACGCAGCGTTCAATAAGTTTATCAAGTAGCTGTTAGTTAGCTGGACTCCTTTTGGAAGACCCGTGGTCCCAGATGTAAACAAAATAAAAGAAATGTGTTCTTCAGGGTCATTAATTGTAGGCCTAAACTCTGGATCTGTTGGTTGCAGTAAAGCCTAAAAGATAAAAATAAAATATTATTTTAGTGAAATTTTTACTCTTTTATAATTCTCGTAAATATGTTAAAAACAAATTTCTGAACGGTTCTTTACTTCATAAACTGTCATGTTTAATAAATAATAAATTCCTTAAAACCATTAAATGAATGGGGAGAATAGAACAAAGACCATTTTCCAATTAATTAAAAACGTATCTGCCCTTTAAAACGTACCTATAAATGTTAAAATTTACATAAATTGGGTTATTTTAATGTTTTCATATACAGTTCCCCTTCAAATACACAGTTCACTATGAGCTTTCTTTTCTAATTTTAATGTTTTTTTTTTTGGCTCTGCTATTTTTAGCTTTCATTCTTGGTTAATCGCAAGCTAACACAGGGACATAAACGCAAACAAATTAATTGAAAATCTTCCATGGTAAGCAAAATAGCGTACCTTGGCTCAGAACATTTTGAAGTGAAAGCTTAGAAAAGCCGTGGCTACAGATCATTACCTCACAGTCCATTAAAAGCTTGGTTTTAATCGGTTACAAATAAAATAAAAGTAAATTCAACGTGATCTGTTATTAATGCTTTTGTCATTCAAATCTTGAACCAGAGTCAAAAAATGCCCAAAAATATGGTCAAAACACTGTGCTTATTCAGTGGAAATATTATTAGTAAGAGCAGGAAATTGTTAGCATTCAGCATAAGATACCAGAAGACTAAAAGTAAATGAAATAAAAATGAGTACACTGAAGATAATTCTCACCTGAAAGGATGTGTATGGATGTTTCTGTTTTCCGGATACTATAAGAAGTGGTTCAAAAGACAAGTTTGCAAGGGCCGCTTCAGTTTTCCTCAATGTCTTGCCTCCTTCTGTATAGACTATCATCGGATTCACCATTTCCAGAAGGTAACTTATTTCATCTGAAACAATAAAACACCATCGATTACTTATCAGAAAGGATTTTTTGGATGCCTGCGATTTTTTGGGGATTTTTAAAAATTTATTTAGTCACAAAATAACCCACATAATATCCTTTAGTTTCATTTAAGTTAGCATTGATTTCTAGGGTAGATTTTGAGTAGGGATGACGCTACACTCATCCTTCCTAAATGCTATTTTAACAAATGTATGTTACCATGCTTTTATTACTGCTTAGCCCTTGGAACAGCCTTTTGGTTGTTCTAAAGATTATTTAGTCGGATTGCAGTAAGTCTCATTCTCTCTCTGATTACAGGCCTACTCACAGGGCACGGAAGGTTCAGAAAGCACCTGCACAAGTTAGGGCTTATTAGCTCGGAACCGTTGTGCAGATTGTGCCAGGAGGAGGAGGAAACGGCCTCTCACCTGTTGTTCGATTGCGTTGCAATTGAGAGACTGCGCTACGACATCTTTGGAACGTTGAGGCCAAAGGAGTTAATAGCGCAGAAGGAACTAGTAGGGAAAATTCTCGACCTTTTTAGAAGGGGAGGGTTCACTTATTAGACTTGAGGGGAAGGCACAATAAGCCTCTTGTGGCTGCGGTGCCTTGGGGTAGGGTCCCGCCCCGGCTTTTCTAATCTAATCTAATCTAAGTCTCATTCAAGGCAGTAAAGGACAGAACTGAGCGGGGTAAGGAGTTCCAGAACAAATGAGAAAGAATCCTCAAGTCGAAACTCCCTCAAAATCTCATTTCTTGTAAGAAAAGTAACTGAAAATCAACCAATCACGTCATTTTTACAGAATTTAACAACAGAATTGTTAAAGATCAATAAAATTTTAGTTTTCCACTGGCAGCAGATATACAGAGAAAGGTAGCCAAGAAATGCTTAAATTATGCAAAAAACCTTCAAAAGATTTGAGGTCGAAAGAAGGTTGAAAGAAAAATGCTAAAAACAACAGTCTACTTCTTAATTACTATAATAGTGATCACTAAATCTCTAGAACATGTGAATCGGTTAATAAAGATCATTTCCCTACAAAATATTGATTTAATCATAAGAAATACAAAAAAGAAGACTTAATGTAGGTGACGCATAATAAATAAGATGACCTTCAAAGTTAATAGTTCCCTTTTTTTAAAAATCGATTGTGATAAATATCCTGACAGTATTACTGGATTATTAATATTTTTTTTTTTTTTTTTTTTTTTTTTTTTTTTTTTTTATTTATTTATTTATTTATTTACAGAATATGTACAAAATTTTTACAGGAGTACCAATGATGTGTATTCTAACTCCTGCACAGTTATCTCATATATGCACAAGATAGTAATAGAGTCAAAATTTGATTAGAGGGAAAATAAATAAAAACCTCCAAAAGAGAAAAATAAAATGTTGAAGTCTAATTATGGTTTTAAATTATATGCTAAGTATGTGCTTGACTCTGTTATGTTTGTACTGGATGTTGATGTCATATGTTCCTGTCTGGCTGTAAATAGGTATGTCAGTGTCATGGAGTTTGGTGAAAAATCTGTGTGTGCTATTTCTTACTATGTCCTTGATGTAAGTGGAGTCAGTATTCTTGTGGAGCGTCTCGATGTATGTGTTTCTGGGTGAGTCAGTGGCCAGTCTTAAGAATTTGTTTTGAATTATTTGGAGCTTTTTGTAGTTGGTGTTACAGGTCAAGTTCCATGCAGGGCAGGCATATAGTAGCATTGGTCTAACAATTGCACGGTATATTAGCAGCTTGTTTGGGGTATCAATGTTTGAGTCCCTTGATAGCAGAGGAAATAAGTTCCTGATAGCCGCTTTCCCTTTATTTACACGATCTTTAATGTGAGCTGTCAAAGTCAGCCTCCTATCCATTGTTAGACCTAGATATTTAATCTCTGACTTCCAGGGAATTGTTAGATTTTTAATTGTGACAGATTTAATAAGTACCGGTCTCCGCTTTGTAAACAGTATGGCCACAGTCTTACCATCGTTGATTCTTATTTTCCATTTGTTACAAAACCTATTGATCTTATTAAGTGCTCTTGACAGCCTGTTTGCGATGGTGTCCGTCCTCCATGAGGAGGTGTAGACAGCCATATCATCGGCGTATAAAGCAAGCTTTACATCTTTAGGGTTGGGTAACATGTTTAAGAAGATGATATAAAGAATGGGGCCAAGAATTGATCCTTGAGGTACACCGGCATATACTTGTTTTAGGGAAGAATTTTTCTGATTGATATTTACAAAAAATTGTCTATTGCTTAGATAGGAAGCTATTAGTTTTATTAAGTATGGGGGAAAATTGTAGGTAATAAGGCAGTAGAGTAGCCCTTCGTGCCAGACGGTATCGAACGCCTTCTCCACATCAAGTGACACAAGACCAGTGTGCTTTTTTATATTAAAATTGGTCGTAATATCATCAACTAAACGAGTTAGCTGAGTAATAGTGGACATACCGGGCCTAAATCCGCATTGTTCTTCTTTTAAAAGCGGCATATTACTGTAGTGGTTATAGATCCGAGTGTGTATTACTTTTTCTAGAATTTTGCTCAACGAACTCAGCAGACTTATCGGCCTATAACTGGCGGGGTCACTAAATGGTTTACCGGGCTTGCGAATTACTATAACTTTAGAAATTTTCCAACTCTCTGGAAAGTGTCCTAAACATATGATTTTGTTAAAAAGTAGAGTTACAAAGACAATGGCCCTACGAGGTAAGTTTTTGAGTAGGATGTTTTGTATTTTATCGTATCCTGGTGATTTATTATTTTTTCTAGATTTAATTATAGAGGAAACCTCTTTAGGGGAAGTAAGCGAGCATATTTCGGGATTGATATCATGACTATTGATAAAGTTGCGCACAAAACGACTAACTTTGTTAACGTGACTAGCTGTGCTTAGATCATCGTTTTGTTTATGCACCTTCTCAAAATGTTCAGCCAAAACATTAGCCTTTTGTTTGTCGGAATAGAACTGTGTTCCGTTAACACTAAGCGGAAACTCACCATAGTCTCTACTAGATTTAAACCTCTTTGTCACCTTCCACAGACTATTGTCACGTGTGTCTACTGAGGACAAATATTTTTTCCATTCAGTGTTTCTCCACCAGATCAATATCTTTTTAATTAAAACTTGAAGAAAGTTAAGCAGTTTTTTACAAGCACTTCCTCTGTATTTTTGATATAACTTACGTATCTTGTTTTTAAATTTTATTAAATTACCTATTGAATCAGGCAATGTCTTAGGGTACAACGCATTATTACGTAACGGGATAGAGGCAATTGCCGCTCTATTTATTAGCCAGGAAAACTGTAAGACTTTACTCTCCAATACATCTTTATCGTTAATATTTCTCAAGAGATTTATTTCTTTATCTATATATTTCTTATAATTTTCCCAATTTGCCTTTTTAAAATCAAAAATGTACTTAGGTGGGAGTTTTACTTTGTTTGCTAGGATACTAAAGAATATCGGATTATGATTGGAGCTTAAAATATTTAGAGAAACAGGATCGGTATAGTGCGAGACATTCCTAACTAGAGCAATATCAATAATACTGGGACGATGACTAGGAGACGGAAAATAAGTATAGTGTTCTGGGGCAGCAATGTTGAAATTGTAATCAAGGGACAGATCGAGAATTAGTTCGCCATCAGCATTATTGCAGGGACAGTTCCAGGCTACATGTTTGGCGTTTAAATCACCCATAATGATTACCTTGTCAAACATAGTTACAAGATTAATTAATTCCTCTGAAATGATTCTTCTGTTAGGTGGTTTATAACAAGCTATAAATATTATTGTTTTATTTTGAAAGTAAACTTTTATGCCAATGACCTCCATGGACTTTACCTGCGTTAGTTGAACGTATTCGTGGTCAATATTTTGTTTGATAGCAAGTGCTACACCTCCTCCTCTAGAATTTCTGTCATTGCGGTACAGTCTATAGTTTGGGATGGTCAGTGTGTCAGTATGTTTTAATTTAGTCTCCACTATACCACAGATATCTATGTTTAGTTCAGTAAGTGTATGTGTCAGTTCATGTGTTTTTGTTTTTACAGAGTTTGCATTCCATACAAGTATTTTACAATCATTGTTCATATAATAATTAGAGTTAGAACACATTAATCAAAAAATGAAAAAATAGCTTCCGTTATAATCAACAATTTGGATATTGAATCAGGTGAGCTTTTTAATTTATTTACAGTATTTGTAACAGTGTTTACAATTTTTTTGAAATCAAAACAACTTCGCAGATCTTGTATAAGTGTGGCTAAACTAAAGTTTTCTTGCTGTTGTTGAGTCTCTGGTGATCGCTGGAGTGTTTTGTTTGTCCTATTTGTCCAGGCATTGTTAGCGCTAGTTGTAGGATGTTGATACTCACTTCTAATTTGAGGAAATTCAATATTGTTCAATGCAAATGTTTTGGGTATTCCTTGTAGTTTATTTTTGGCATTTTTTCTGGCTTCTACAAACTGGAGGACTTCACAGCTAGTGTCAGATGAACGATGTTTACCTCCACAATTCGCACAAACATACAAATTAGTTTCAGTTTCAGTTAGTTTACAATCTTTGACCAGATGCTCTTTAGCACAATTTTCACATTTAAGTTTCCTTTTGCAATACAAAATTGAGTGCCCATAACTTTGACACCCAAAACAACGCATAACTATATTTCTGCTTCTATATTTCTCCCAGTGAACACGGCAATAAGCAATCGTTCTAACAGCCAATATGTCCCTCATTAGTGTACCTTTTGTGAAACTCACAAGATATGTTGGGTATTTTTGAACACTTTGCTCATCAGCCCCTTTTTTTTGAAATTGAATAACATTTTCAATTTTCAGATTTTTGCTCTGTAAATCCTCTTTTATTTCTTCAGTGGTTATAGCAGAAGGCAGTTTAACTACCATTTTATGGCCTATTTCTGTTTTAATAGGATAGGTATGATACTCAATAGAAGCCTTATTCAGATACTGTTCAAAGAAGCGGTAGTCCTCAATGCATTGGGTATAAACAATGACACGATCTCGTTTGACTTTAAATTCAATCTCACCTTTGAGTTTAGGCTTTATTGACTCCATAGATGCCTTATGGTTTCTAAATTGGGAGTACATAACTATTGGGGGCATGTTAAATGCTACCTTCTTAGTTTTAGAAAAAGTATTAGGACTTTCAAAAGGTGCGGTTACCATTTCATCTTCCTCAGAATCAGAAAGAGCTATGTATTTGTTAGAAGTTTTTATCCCTTTAGAGGCCATTTCCGGAGAAAGGGTGTAAAATTTTCTTTTTGCTTTTCTTCTAAAAGGCACTTCTACAAATTCATCTGACATGTTTAGATCAGTTATCATATTCGAGCATTCTCCTTCCTCAACACAGTTAGAGAGCATCATTATACCTTAGGGTAGTCTATGTAGTGGGGGAAAGGGAGGAGAGGGTGAACCCCTACAGTCCAACACATAACCCCCACCAACACAAAACTCACCTATGCTCACTCTTCTTTCAAAAAGATGACCTTCAGTCTTCGTCGAATTAAACGAAAACCACTCGTTAGAATTTGTTGAAATTTAATATCCAAGTTACTAAATTACTAACGATACCTCTCACAAACTTTCACATTAATCAGAGTTCTTTTTAATGAGAAATTCGAAAAAATATGAGACTAGATGTTACCTGTCCAACAGTCTAATCGCAACTGATTATTAATATTATTACATTATAATTTAAAGAAATTATTAAATATTAACGGAAGGAGGAAGTAGAATTTCTTTCTTTGTTCTTGAAGGGCAATGAACGTAAAGTCAGTTTCAAGTTCACAAGTTAAAAAAAATTCAATAATACAATGTCAATTTTCAATGTTAATAGTACAGACTTGTAGATATATTATAATATTCATATTTTATTTTTAGTAAATTTTTACTATATAAAATATAACAATAAGAATTTTAACAATGTGTATAATATTCGTCTGATGAGAGTAGTTTATTTTAATTAAATATTTAAATATAATTTAATTTAAGTACATATAAAATGGAAAAATAAGAAATAAATCTAAGTTAAATGGAAAGAAGTTGTTAAGTTTTTTAAAGTGATTACATATTCATAAGAATAAATGTAAAATCTGACTAAAGAAATCATACGTTATAATAAAAAATAAAATACATGATTAGGGAATGTTGTTTTAAAAAATACAGTTTTCTGATTGAATGGAAGTTGAATTTTGCACGTTCCCACGTTATCTCCAGTACTTCATAATTTAAGTGTTTGGGTTATTTAAAGAGCAAATTTGTTAAAATTTACTAGATAATGGACTGGTCAAAGTTCAAACGACTAATTCCTGAAAGGTTATTTATTTTTATGGATTAATTTAATTTATCCTGTAAAATTAAATAAAAATGCTTTAGACCTAAGGCTGTACAAGAAAACCACTTCAGTTTTCATCTGAAAAGAAGGAGAGTTGTTTAAGGTCAACAACTAATCTAATCAGCGGGTAAACAACGGTCAGGCCTGCAAGTATGTTATGCGACCCCTTCACGTATTACAAAATAAATGTATCAGATTGTGTCTCGGATTCTTGAACAGCACACCTGTGGACGTAATGTACGCAGAGGCTGGCGAATTACCGCTCGCTTATAGAATAGAAGTACTGTCCGATCGATATGTCTTAAAAAAATTAGCCACGAACCGAATAATTTATAACAAAATAAGCCAATTAAATACCGAAGTCCTCACTCACAAATATTGGACAAAAAAGAAAGGCCCCATTTACACAGAAAGTTTTATTAGAATCTCTACCTTTAGAGATAAGGTATATTCGAATAATAAGTTAGATGTGTACAACTTAAAATACGAACATTTATTGAGCGAATTAAGTGTTAACACTTCCTTCGACTTGATAAAGGTACCGGAAAAGATGAGAACTGCGGCCTTCGAAGATTACATTTCTTCCCATTATCCGGGCTCATATCGTTTATTTACAGATGGGTCCAAAATCAATAATAAAGTCGGAAGTGCTGTGTATGATCCGGTTCGGAACTATTTTACGATAATTAAATTAGAAGATGAGGCGTCCATCTATACAGCGGAGCTAATTGCTATTTTAACGGCTTTAAAATATATTTATTCGTTGTCGGAGAAAAAATATACCATTATTAGTGACAGCCAGAGTGCGTTGTGTAAATTATCACATATACACAACCAGTCTGCAGGAATGAATCACATTATCGCAGAGATTGTAGAAACTATTGCCATTTTTAAAGAGAAGGGAGTCTGCATTAAATTTTTGTGGGTAAGAGGTCATTGTGGTATAAAAGAGAATGAAATTGTTGATACTCTTGCAAAGGAAGCCACCAATAGTGGGGAAATGGCTAATTATAAATTACCACACACCGATATCAAGGGTATAATTGCAAAAGCAGCACTACAAAAATGGCAGACAGATTACAATAATGGTGATAAAGGTAGATTCTATAAAACTATGGCAGATCAGCTACCTAGACAACCATGGTTTAAGGGAACTGTCACTAATAAATGGGTTTTTACGACAATAAGCAGGCTGAGAGCGAACCACGCGGTGTGCGGATCGTATCTACACAGGATCAACAAAAGGTCCTCTCCTCTTTGCGTAGATTGCAATGAGGAGGAAGATTTCAAACATGTAATAATGATATGTCCACGTTATGTGGTGGAAAGGAAACGAATGTTTGACGATATATACAGGTATTTAGATGCACCATTTCGCTACGAAGACATTATATTCTCCACCAACAGTTATGTGCTTAAGTCGATAGCAGAGCTAGCAATGAAATATGAATGTATTTAGAAGCTATAGCCGAATTAGAATGAATGGAACAAAATGCTTAGAGAAGGATTACGTGATTTTAATTTTGGTTAAGCGAGAAGGATGGCAGGAGCACAGGGTGCTGCTCCATCCATTAGCAGTAGTTTATGTAAATAGCGGTATATAGTAGAATGATGAATGTGTGAAGCGAATGTATTTGTAGGTAAGAATGGAGAGTAAGTGATATTCTAGTGATAAGCACCTAGACGATGCTGGCTGTATGGCGGAAGCCAATGCCAAAAAAAGAAAACAAAAAAAAAAAACTAATCTAATTATAAAATCTAACGCTCTTTGAGGACTAGTAATCCTCAGCATTAAATTGGTAATGGCGAAGTTCCTGCCTTAAGACTGAAAGAATAGGAACCGACGAGTACCTACAACTCCTTACTATAACAAGAGGGAATCTAAAAGATGAAGTCAGCAATATTATCTAATTGTCTGATGGGCAAGGATTGCCACAAGGAAGAAAATTGAAAAAAGAAAAAATTAATCCATTCCTGAAACCAGATAAGCATTTCACCTGACCACGACGAAGATAGAATAATTGTTGTCTTGATCAAAGAATTATTTGGGATAATGAAGTTGAACAAAAAAAGAAATGCAAATGTCAGGAGAACATAATTTTAAAAAAATACCACAACTCTGATAAATTTATTCACAATACAAAATAGAACCGAAATAAAAGTTATACCAAAGATAAATGATCAAACTGCTAACAGGAGACCTCGCAAACTCTCATTCCTAACTGTCGCACAGATCCTGCTTAATCATCGTCCTTGCATTTTAAAAATTATCTAGCAAAAATCGAACTGGCATCCATGGTTTTAGAACAGGAAAAAATAAGAATTTTAGGAACAAAAATATTAGAGCAGTGGCGGGTTCTTACACTTGGCTCATCGAACAGTTTAATGTTAATGCCATAATGAACTTATTCGCTTAAATATTTCTTTAACCGTACTACGAACTAAAACAAAAACAAATAAATAAAAATCGTACTATAAAATAAGCTTAGTTAGACACTTACTAGGATATATCTGACGTGAATGACAGTTCGCCCTAATAAAAAAAAAAACTATTATTAAAGGTGTAGCTGGAATCAAAACCCTCTTGATAACTTTACTGGTATTTTCTTAGAGAAGTTTTTAAAAAAAGTGATAACTCTTTTTGTCTACCATAAATGATCCATGCTTACAAGAAAATCCTTGAACTACAGAAAACATCGTGAAAATAGCTAAATTGAATTTTAAATTCTAAAAACCCAAAAATCTTGTTTTAAAAATTGAATTTATTATCAACGTGGACATACGACAATCTTTTCAGTTACCAATAATTGTTACCAAAAAAAATCAAATACAAAACTTTCGACCAATGGCAATATTTACTTTCAAGATAGCAAGATAACGTTTAAATAAGTATAAATTGAAAACGTAATAATCGATGGCTACCAAAGGAGCGATGAACCCTTAACTTAATAGAAGGGTGATTATATATTAACAATAGTTGGGCAATTGACCGTGACTAAATTGTGAATAAACAAACTCAAAACTGTTTATAGATTTATCGACTGAAATACCCAACAAAATTAAAAAAACAAAACAAACAGGAAAACGAACTAATTCATGTTTGAATTTATTTCCGTGACAGTTGCGTGAGGATACCGATGATAATGTTTAGAGAACATAATTTAGTGCTCAATAAAAGTGACTAACTATATTGATTACTATTGGTTTCTCAGAGCTCATTATAATTCAGATAGCTCTTCATGCCATCGTATAAAAATTTTCACTGAATTATTTAAGAAATAAAAAAATATACAATAATTGCATAAATCATTTTAATGGTCATTTGTGACTAGAATCAGCACTATTCTTCACAAACCAATATTGTTAGAGAAATTAAAAATTAGAGAAGACAGAAGAATTTTTTTCAATATAAAAAGGTTCACACGAGTATTTAAGCAGGGATTTCCTTGTAGGAGGAAAATGGGTAACCAATTTTTAGGATTCGTGCTATCCCTGTAAAAATCCCAACCTGCCTACGACATTTACAGTGATGCTCACAACACTAACGCCAAATAAAAACATTCTACATAGTTAAAGAAGAATGATTTTATCTTTTCCCCTAAATTAACTAAATAAATCAAATAAACAATAGCAACATAAAAGCAGAATGCAATAGCAGATAAAGCAATCAAGAAAAATTTGTTTGTCTAGAGGCCGAAATAAAAGCTTATGTAGACATTTTCAGCAAAAATGAAGAATTAAGAAAGCAAAATTTAAAATGAAACTATTTTGGAACGACAGTATATAATAACTTGAAAGCCTTCGCAAAAAAATAAGTGAAGATCTTTTGTAAAAAAAAAAATAATAATGATAATAATAAGAAATGAATCTAATCAGTAAAATTAATAATAAAAATTGTGTTTAGGCTCTATCCCACTATTCTTTATTACAAAATTGACATCCCGACCTACTGGAATTTATAAGTTGTCTCCATCAACACAAGTTTTCAGATTGAGTGAAAAAGCTTCGTGTAGTCTTAAGGAAAAGCAATATTATATTTGGGAGTTTTATGTTTAGGATATTTTATTTTTATATTCAAGCAAAGCACTCGCTACAAAATATTTTTCTTAGCAAGAGATGTCAAATAAATAATGTAAATCTAAATTTCCTAAATCCTATAATAGCAAGCTGATTTATTTCTCCATTACCAGCAAAAAAAAGCGTAATTTTTTTAAAGAATGGATTGTCTATATTTATCTGTTAAAGTGAAGTTAAGCTTTGATGTATAGTTCAATTTAGTTCATCGCATGTAATTGATGTATTTATTTATTTATACCGGAATAATACCATTGACTAGCAGATTTATTTTTTCTTTTATTTCTTTTTTTATACATTATCGTAAAAAACCCGAGCTTACTTTTTGGTGAATAATTAAATAGATTACAGCAGGAAGTGTCTAAACACTGAGAGGGATCTTGGCGATCCTAAGCCATTCTCTCGGCTTAGAAAGTAGGTTCTTATCAGATGAACACTAGTAATAACAGCAAGTCATAGTAAAATATTAATGTGAGTCCGTCTTGAGACAGGTGTAATCCAATAATCAATCACTAGGTATATTTTCTAATTGAGAAAAGTAAAAAACTTTACAATAAAAATACAGAAATAATAATTTAATTCCAAATAAAAATGAAAATGAAATACTTTTAAAAAACCATTTCCTATTGAAAAGCCTGGTCCTCCAAAAACGGAATTACTGAAGAGTAAATGTAAAGGAAAGGAAACGACCGTCGTAAAGTGGTAAAAATTAAATTTACGAGTCTACAACTATTTAATATACATACAAAAAGGAGCATTTTGGGAACCGTAACAATTATCTGGGTCTGTCTATATATGTCCGGAGAAAACTGAATTTTGGAAATTTTTACACGATTGCAATACTTCTTCTTCTTCTTGCTTAGATTGCAAGAACCCTTGCAGAGTCTTAATAGTTTTTAGCAGATAATCCCAACCATCTTTTCACTTTTTGACGTCCATCTTCAGCAAATTATAGTAACCAATGTACTCTAGGGTAATCTTTAAGTCTCCTTCCATCTGGGTGTTTTTCATAGGTAGGTCTTTCAATAGGCCTCTTTTTTCAAAATTTTGTACAGGTGACCCAGCCAATGCAACCTTCCCAATTTTATAAGAGCCACAAGCGTCTTTTTTTTTATATATATAAAGCAGGTGTACGCCATTCTTAACTTTTGGCATCTTAAAAGTGTTATTTTCCTAGAAGATCAACCTTAAATCTTCTACTGTAGTCAACACCTAAATCTCTGAACCATACATAAGCACAGAAAGGAAAAAACATTGGTAGACACTCATTATTTCAGTGAAGGCAGCTAATGAAGATCGGAGGTTGGGAGAGAATTGGGTCAACTTCTCCTCACCATTAAAAAATAATAATAATTACGTACCCAATACTTCCTTTTACCAAAATGATTCACTACAATCAGTAAGATGATTAACGTAAAGACCCTAAAAAAGTAGCATTTTGATATTTAGCTGATTGATAATTTTTATGAAACAATAAAGCGTTTGTTTTGGCGTGACTAAAGCAAAATAAGACCTAAAATAGATCTTTTAAGCAGCTAATAATAAAAAAAATCAATACTATCAAGATTACAGTGTACTTGTTAGTTTGAGTGTAATTGTTGAAAAGTAGGATAGCAAAGTGCTTGAAGAATAAGTTTTTTTCAGAAATAGGCAACAAGAAAGTTTCCTTTTCCAATTATCGGTAGAAAATTCCCAAATCACATTAATAATGCAGGAATAGATATAGAAACTGAGTTCGATTACCTGACTTGGCCTTGTGTTTTTTTTTATATTGTGTATTGATGTGTAAGTTTATAGTACAACATGTTTGCTAACCAACTTGCGAACAGATTAGACGAAGGATGGATGGGCATAAAATCAAAATGAAAATAAATACAGCTTTACTTTTTTTTTAGAATCAAAATGATAAATCAAAGATAAATTTTATTTTGTAATACGTAGGATGAAAGTTAGAAAACAATGTTTTCTATACTGCCAAATGTTTCGTCATAATTGTGAACACTAAGAGGCTTTCTCGTCCTATATTCTCTATATTTCACTAAAATATCGCAGCGCCCCAGCTTCGCAGTACCCTTTAGAAATGAATTATAGCGAAAAGAACTTAAAACGAAAAATAATAGATCTTTATCTGAGAGATACTGCATGAAAACTAAAATCAATCGTTCAAAAGTCTTGTAAAGCGATTTCCCTCAAATTATGGAAAATTAAGCAACATATTAAAATATAATAAAATATAAGTGGTACAATTCATCGAAGTGAAACTTAATTTGTAGAATAGGAGTTTTTCTACAAACCGCCCACTTTTATACCATTACTGGGGATAAACGTTTTTTACCACCCACCATTAAATATAAAAATCATTATTCTCAATACTTATTAATGAGATCTTTGAAGATGACGCTAAGACACATAATACTTGAAATATAGTACTTTTTCTATAAAGAAGGGCTCCACTTTCGGAAATATTCAGACGATTTCTCTGGGGAAAAGGTGATGTAGGAAAAATTATCAAAAAATTGAATATTATTTTTATATTTTGAATAAAGCCATTTTCTTTTTATTCAGCTTTAAGTTTTAAATCTTATTGCTTTTATATGTTACCGAAATTAGAGAAAACCCCCAACACTCACCGTGAAAACTTGAAATAGTGTAAAAATGAAAAGTTTTAAGCTAAACTAACTTTTATAAATTCACCAAGATTCATAGCAGGAATGGTTTTCAAGAAAATGGATGAAAACTTCAAACAATTTTCGTATGTTCCCAAAAAATAAATAAAAATAAAATTAAGTTTTTTTGTTTTTTTTTAAATTTATTTTGTAATTTACAATCTGTATACGTTGTATACAATAAGTAAATATGGAGAGAGTGATGAACTGGTGCGGGAGGAGAGCAGGTGGAGAGAAACTACCCAGCGGTAGCACTCTCTATAGGAGAGAGAAGAATGTGTGGAGAGAGGGGAGATGGGAGAATAATGGCGTTTAGTCCTTAAGACTACAAGGAAGTCGCGGGGCCACTGGCGATTCAGTCGGCGAGGAGTATTAGGGATGTCAGAGAAAGCGAGGGACAGTACAAGAGGATTAGAGCTAGTCGAGAGAGTAGTGTGGAACTTTTGGTATTTAGTCTAGGCGAGTTGGTCTACGAACGGAATTTTGAGGTCGGTGTGAAGAGTGAGGTTAGTCACGTAGAAAGGAGCGTCAGCTATCTATCGGAGGAGTTTTGACTGAAATGTTTGTACTGTCCGCATGTTTGTAGGTTTGGCTGAAACATGTACATTTAAAATAATGGTTTAAGTTCAGAAATTACCAAGACAACATCCTTAATTCTAAACAGCCTAAAGAAGCTGTATCAATAAGAAAATGATATCTGACCTGGAGTTATTATTATTATTTTATTTAGAAATCATAAACATAGCCAAAATAAATAAAGCAATGGCAAAGCCGTCTGCTTGAGAACACTGCTTAAATCTGACCTGGAGTTAGCGATGGATCTATCGGTGTCATTGTCGCCCCAAGAAAGAAACCAGCAAGTGTGATAACATGAGCTTCTTGGCTATTAAATGATATTACAGCCATCACAGTGCCTTCTCCAACTCCTTCGGCTTTCAAACCTTGTACAACTGACAAACATTCCCTAATCAGGTGTCCATAGGTTAGTTCTCGGCTAGTCTCTACTTCTACCTAAACAAAACAAAAAAAAAAGCACATAATCGTTTGAAATATTATATTGCATTTATTGTTGATTGATTTAATTATATGTCAATAAGGTTTATAAATATTGTTCATTGTTTTTGGTGAAGCCAAATTCAGTCAAGATTTATTTATTTTTCTTCCATCTATAATGTAAAATATGTTCCATAGCCCTGAAGATAACCAAGTCCCTAGGTTAAAACCTCGGCTAAATAATAAAAAATAATAACTGAAATTGGCACTATTCTTTTCTTCCTAATGGATTAAAGTTTATGTTTATGTAATTGAGTTCTCCCTTTTTGTTTTAAATCCTTTAACGAACTAAATACAACTTTTTTACTGATCTTTTTATTTTTGATTAAGCTGATATCAGCTTATGAAATCAGCCATAATTTATAATATACCATTTTATTAAAAGAAATGCCCGAATTAAATCTAGAAATACGAGCGAATCTTTGTTGCTACTTTAAAAATTGATGAAGACGAAAGAATAGAGAGGATGACATTTCAAGGTGGTCATGTCAAATCTTCGGCTTCAAATTCCACCGGTGTTATATCTGTTTTTAGAAAATTGTGAACAAGATATCTTAAAAACTAAAGATTGCAGAAAGCTGAAATATTATATATCAACTGGGGCCCACCAGAGGACCTGAACTGAAATGATCAAAAGTCCTTCATGATGAAGAACCATTTTACAGAATGCATCTTTCCCATTTTTTTTATGTTTTCTCAAAAATGGCTCAATAGATTTTCATTGTACTTTGTGCCTACATTATGCCCCAAGCTGTCTACAACTTTTAATTTAAACATTTCCTCAGAAAAATTCGATTGGTAAGAGCACTTCAGAGAGTGAGTGGGTACTAAAGTACCATTTCAATGAAAGGAACAGTTCTAAGTCATGTATGTAAATTATAAAAGAAGGATGTGCTAGTGTAGCTACAAGTCTAATTTTTAAGAAAATTCCATAATCAATAATAGTCTGAGAAAGTCATTGAATTATATTTATATGTCACACCAGATTTTTTTTGTTTTAATTTAAAGTGTGCCTACATCTGAAGATATTGGCGCCCAGAACTATATTCACTGCATTGCCAGTCTCCAAACAGAATTTACTTATAAAAGCCAAGTGCACCGTTCACCGGTCAGGAAGCTGTAAGATGTTCCTAGGAAAAGAAAATCTATAAGACGGCTACCCGGAAATCCAGTGCACTACCGCTCAGCTAATCCAATCGTTTTGAAAATTATTATTATTGCCACAGGGTGAGTCCTATTCTTCAAGACAGAGCGGCTAACACTTAAATAATTTATTTATTTTCAATCATATTCGTACAAACAGAAGATGAAAAGAATTCAAATTAAATAAAAGCTTGCCAATTGATATTTGCCCAATCTTACTATTACACCTACTCGAATATAAGAAAAGCATGTTGTCATTGGGACCAAATCGATCGTTTTTCTCTCTGGGTCACAAACATATTGATTCTATGAAATAATAATTACCAGATTGATACTAAACATCAAAAAAGAAGGTTTGTTTGTCTTACGATATTTATAACATTATTATAATACATGGAAGATAATAACTTTTTCTAACATATTAACATTAATTCGTTATATACTATGATTTTCTTTCTTTGTTTTTATACAAGAAACAGTTTTATTTACCCATTTAGGTTTTCGCTGTACATTTTCTTTATATGAGTCCCCAAAAAAATAAAATCTTACTTCACTTCAATAAAATTTTAACAACAAAGGATTTTGGCAATTATAATGGGTACGCTAACCATTTTTCGGACATCTTGTTATCTCAATGATTTGCTGTTCCCTAACCGATGTTCTGGATCCATCGCTGGTCACAGATTTAAGAATAAGAACTGCGCAGATATAAACTATCATTAATTTGTATTTAAAACAAATAATTTTGAAATGGTTAAGAAGATTGTATGTATTGAATTGCTGGCACTGTTTCCACTGATGAAAAAAAAAAGTAAGATGCTGTTTGTGCTCGCACACAGGACTGAGTAGCTGATAAACAGCGAATTTCATCACCTACCTTATTTAAACCGTTTTAAGTATACGTAAATTCCACATGAGAGAAAGATTTCAAGTAGAAGAGTTGTGTAAAATTGACATGAATAGAAGTACTCCCCTAATTTTAGTCATACTGGGAATTACCATACAAAATTAAATTTTTAAAGCTACAGCATCGTATATTAAAATAATGTAACTAATTCAAAAGTTCAAATAACTGATAATTTTTGCGATACAATTTTAACTGGAGCTTTCTATTAATATAAATACAACAAATAAACTTTGCCTGCCATTATTGGTTATTATCGATTATTTTAATATTTTCATGATGTCAAATATAGATAAGGCACGATACGCAAATTTCCTCTTAGATTATTGCCCTCAATATTTTGACGAATAAATAATAAAGGTTTTAACAAGGTAGAATAGAAATACAGAGTAGAACTTAGGCTACTTTTCATTTTTGTTTCTAAACGGAAACTCTAAACTGCTACTAGCTACTTTATTAATCAACTCCGCCTAGGTGTTTATAAAGGTCTACACAATAAGATTAGTAATAATTTCGAAGATGATTAGAAAAGAGTCACAAATCAATACTTCAAACAAAAATTAGTTTAGCACTATCAATTTATCTTAGTTTCGACAGGAGAGAGGAAATACTGCGTTCTATTTTAATTTCGCATCTATTGCATAAATATATACATATATTAAATAATTCCTTTTATTTAAATAATTTTTTCAAAGACAATTAGTTTTAGAGGATTCTATTGAGAAAATATTTAAACGTCGTTTAAAATTAGGAGTTTTATAAAATGGTAAATTAGAATTTCGAAAAAAGAGAGTTCAATGTTCACATCCTTCCTTAAACTCTAAAAAGTTAGACTTCTTAGTAATTGCTAACATCACAATAACCTATTTTCCCTAAAATAAATTCTAATAGAATCTATTTTAAAATAGAAATAGAATCTAACGATGGCTGTAGGCATTTACAAGGATATATATAAAGTTCAAGATGTAATTTTGGCCGAAATTTTAGTGATGGAAGCGAAAATAGAACTACGATATAGTGAACTTTGTATAATTTGATAGATACTTTGTTCACATGCACACTGATATAAACTTTTCATAGAGGTCTGGAGGCCTCCAAACGGCATGTGTGAAGTGAAGCCTTCTTTCAGAAATTTTACATTTTTGAATTGCCGATTCACTCTTAAAAAAAACCTCATGGTGTACTAATTTCTTTTAAGTTGGATTAATAAAGTAAAAATTTTTTTTTTTAGATAAAAAATTAAATTAAAAGTTGCCGTATGTGTATATATTAATTTGGTGCACTTCAACATCTAAAGACATTGGAGCCTGGAGCCGTTTCCAGCACACTATCGGCCTCTGGACAGTGTTTTCTCGATTCAGTATACAATTTCAAATGAAAGCTCGGTTCCAAAATTTGACAGTTCCGCGATCTTTGCAAGACTGTCCTCTTTTAACCATTTAGAAAAGTAAAAAAAACAAAAAAGTGCAAAATTAAAAAATCTTATTAAAAACATTAAAGCATGGAATAATTATACTGCTTTTTTTAAAAAAAATATCAGCAAATAATCTTAATATAAAAAAATGAACTACCTGAGCTATAGATTTAACATTATGTTTTCTAAGAGTTGTTAGTAACAATTCTTGTAAGCAAATATTTGTATCAAAAGGTGCTTGAGGGGGTCCAGAAATAATAAGTTGATTTCCTTCTTCGTCAGTCATTGTGAAGCGGTATTGAGTATCTATCTTAGTAGCGGGCCAGTTTTCCAGTCAGAAGGTATACAAACTTACGGTAGGAAGGGGCAAGACCAATGAGGTTACAGATAACTCATACTTATTAGCGGTGTTGAAAGTGGGTTGTACTTCTAAAAGCCGCTATTGGTGGGCAAATGTATGTTTGTAAATATTTAATTCTCAACTATTAGGCTACTTTAAAAATAATAATAATAATAATAATAATAATAATAATCCGCTGACCTAGTTTAGAGGTGTTAGATTGGACGCATATTGAAACGCGTACATCACATATGACAACGTGATATGAGATCACATATAGCATATAGAGACGTTTTAACTTGCCGTAAATAAGCACCACACTCAACTGTTCATTAAAACCGTTGACAAGTTAACGTTAACCTTTATTAAGTAGAGATAAAGCATAATGTAAAAAAATTATCTTAATGTTAA
Organism: Rhodnius prolixus; assembly: GCF_049639745.1. Taxonomy (NCBI): domain Eukaryota; kingdom Metazoa; phylum Arthropoda; class Insecta; order Hemiptera; family Reduviidae; genus Rhodnius; species Rhodnius prolixus. The sequence goes on along the minus strand of NW_027411583.1, from coordinate 288,079 downwards.
TAAAATATAATTATTACATAGTGCTATTCATCTTTTTTGGTGACCGATTACTTCATCCAAGGAAGTGAATTAATTACCAAATTCAGTCTTATTTTTTCTTTATTTTTGTATATTCCTTCCAATTTTGATCTAATTTTGGCAAGATGAAGGGTAAGGGTTCCCAATGTAATTTTAACCTATCGCCAATATATCGGAAATATAAGATTTACGGAAATGTTTACACGCTGAGTTTATTCTTGCTACTAATTTTCCTAGATTCTAGAATTTCTTTCTTATTTGCAATATACATTTTCTAATTTTGCAAGGCAGAAGAGGGCCACTCTATGATCTCCATCCATCTCGATGGCTAGATCCTTCAATGTGTGTTTTCTTTCTAATAGATCTACATAATTTACCGTTGATCCAACTCTATACCTTATGGATTCATCTTCAACTTATTTCTTATAGAAATAAGTGTTTTTCGCATCACTACTACGGTACTTATACAAATACGTTGTACTATCACATATCATAAATGATTAAAGTATTTAAAATATAGTACAAAAGCAGAAAATAACACTTTTCTTTACGTCCACAACGGGATAAGTAAGAAAATCTAGTATAAGTATACGAAGTGAGGAAGATGCGCTCCCAATGTTCTGTCACAAAGTGCCTTTAACATTTCTGTAAAGCTTGTTTATAATTTTCATTGTGATAGATCCATTTTAGATAAAAAACATAATTTAAAATAACTCCAATTGAGGTGAAAATTCACTCAAATACATTTTCAGTAACTTTACAAATCGAAGTGTACATGTCGTTATCTTGCGCAGGCACTTTCGAGATCTTGGCCACCCAAGCTTCTAACCCTTGTCTTAAAAAATCTTAGGCTTCTTAAAAATCAAACTCTAAAAAAAGTAGATCACTGATCACAGTCAAGAGTTATTCACTGCGCTGTCTATTTTTTTCGCAACTGATTCCCTTTTGTTATTAATTACAGAAAAAGAAAGATAAACTACTTACATTAAAGTGGAAGGCATGGAAATTTTTCAGGAGTTGTGAAATAACATGGTAGTGATAAAAGAAACTACACCCAAAAAAAAGTACCTAACTAGTCCATCTAACTAGAGCATCTTCAAATCTGCTAATAAATTTTCTGCCATTTCTGGAAGATAACAATGATTTGTTACAATATAATCAACTTTCACAATTTTATAAAACAGAGAGCGTAGGAATTACCTAACACTAGCATCTCAACTGAATTTCCAATTTTGGACGATCTGCTCAGCATAATCTTGTCACTTTCAGCAAATTGATTGCTCCAGAATCTGCGGTCATTATCCTACTATTCATACCTAATCAAAGTAACTCTAATCTTCTTTTGAATAGTCTCAGTGATTTATTTTCTGTTACGTACTTTAATGTTTACTGTAAAAGAGAAGTTTATTATTAATTTAAAGGTGTTTTCTATAATCTTTCACTTCTTTTTACTAAAATGCAGAGTAACCTTACAACAACCTCTACTCTAGTTATCTTTGACTATCGATATTGCTGCTTTCACTTTTGCTTTCATCAGATGTACGGTGTACGCGTCACGCTTATGTAGGTCTCAGTCGGTGAGTATCAATCTAAGTTCAACATGGAATTCCCTATTCTGATCTATTCCTGATATTTCCTTTGAATTCAAAACAAGTTTTTTTAAGGCATTACTTAAAAAAAGAGTATTTCTCCTCTTCATTAGATTATTATAAATTTTCAGTAGGATAAAATTAATTTTTCTGTTATTCTTGTAGATTATCCTCGGAAGGAATAAAGTTAGTTTAGGCCATTTCTAGACAAAAGAGGAAGTTACCTTTACGTGTATATCTTTAAATCAATTTTAAAATTTAAATTGTTGAATTATTAATTAATTGATTAATGACTTATTTTTAAAAACTGTTTGGTCATTAGAGATATTGATTTTGTTTTTTACAACCTTGGTTCAGAGATACATATGTCTTTATGGAGCTTATGAGAGAATTATTTGTCATTAAAAAAACACAAACTCTGTCAATTAAAAAAAACAAAGGACGTCAACCCAGATTACACATACACTGTAGGTATTCTAGGCTTATTTGTGGCGATATGTGCATCACATTCTCCTCTAACACTCTTTTACTCGGCAGTCTCATTAATGCTCACGTTCATTGCTCTTCAGCCTCCTTTTTTTTTCATTATGTTGCTCTTACTACCTTCAACGAGTAATATATTTCTCAAAAGGTAAAAAACTGGGACGGAAGATATCATGAATTTTATATCTGTCATTAATTTAAATAAAATTAAATATATATATTTGTTTTTTTAAGTAGTTTAGAACAAGAATTATTTGTAGGATTTTCTTTTTGTTATTGGCTGTAATGCAACATTTTTTATTTCATCTGTTTTTACTTCGTTTTATTTGAGTATGAGTTTCATTTTCTCTAAGTCATTAGTACAAATTGTTTTAATACACATCCATTAATATTTGTCTTTTAATTTAGTGTGAATTTATTTCATTTTGTTTGTTAAGTTGTTTACTCAATCTCTTGTATATAAGTGTAATACTTTTAAAGCAATAAATTATCTAAAGAGTAGTTATGTACATTAACTCAACTCACCTTTTCAGTTTCGGATAAAAAATAACGATAAGTTCCATTTCTTCAGGATATATTTTAATTTGTGTCTCTGTTTAATTGTGTTTAATTTGTTCTTCTCTTATCGTGAGAAGAAAAGATATAAACCTTACATCAGAAAATATAATGAAGGCTTAGATCTTACGGTTATGGCAAGATTAAGGGATTTTAAAGGAGGTAAGTAACGACTTAATTAATGCGTCATCACACTGGTATATTGTGGCATAATACTTTGTATTTTAATGGATGAAAATACCTTTTACTAAAATAAGATTATTTTTTCATTAGAATATTATGCAGAAAAATTGTGCAATTGAATAGCCATATATGGAAGACCAAATATACAAAGAAAGTAATAAACAAGCACTCTTATTGAGTATAATTGTGAAATTAAGATCATCACCACATCTAGCGGTTATTGTTGGAACTACTAGTTTTAATATTACTAAATATAAATACTGTCTACACTTGTATAGCATTAATTCTTCATTTTTTTTTTGTTGTTGTTCACTTTCTAAGAGAAACAGTTTTGCTACTTTCAGTCCCTTTACCATGTCATACGTGCAATTAGTGATAGAAATAATTCTATCATTAGAATTCAGATTGTAAACAAATCATTGCGTGCAAGGTTACAGCACATAATAGAAGATAAAAAAAATTAGCCCTGAAACGACTATCTGACCAAAAACAATCGTTCAGCAGTGTTTAATATTAAAACAAAAATAAAATCCACTTAAGTGATGTAATTAACAGGTTTTTATCTTTTCAAGCACTTTAAAATTTAATCTAGATTTGCTATTACCTGCACCTGCGGCACACGAGTTTCTGCATCGTACAAACGCTTTCTGTTTTTGCCTTTTATCTTTATTTTAAGACTCGAAAATTATATCTTTTATGTATGCCAACGACCTTACAAACGTTTTGTGTCAGAACTATTGTAAGTCATTTACGCTGTTGGAATAAATGGATTCAATAAATATATCTCAACGAGAAAATCATCCTAGAAAGTTAGCCAGTCCTCTGTCGGTGATTTCATTTAGGTAAGTAGTTTATAGCATTTTTTTTTTACTAATTACATTTTTATATTCAACAATTAAATATTCCAAAATCCTCTTAGTACTTAAAAATAGAGAAAGTTTTTAATGATTAAGTAGGTTGCAATTCTTTCAGTTGGTTAATACCACTATTTTTGAAAGGATGGAAGGAAGATTTAGATTTAGAAGATCTTTACAAACCTCTAAAAGATCATTCATCAAACTTTTTAGGTGAAAAGTTAGAAAGGTACAAAAGTACAATTTTAAAATTATTTGTTTATAGTTTTGGTTATTTGTTTGTTCCTTTTGCAATGAAATGAATTCTGCAGACTTCATTACATAAGTCAGTTTTAATGTTCTTTCAGTTTATGGAAGGAGCATGTTTTGTTGTGCAAAATTAAAAACCAAAATCCCAGACTGCTGAAAGTGATATGGCGAATGTTTGGAACATCAATAATTTTACAAGGGGTCCTAGTATTTTTTGTGGAACTTATTTTGAGGTATTTAATCCATTTGAATTTTAATTTAGTTGTCTATTTTTGTAAAATAAAACTTACTATCTACAAATTATTGTTTGCTTTTTCTTTTTTTTTTAGACTAGCACAGCCGTTTCTCCTAGGTGGCCTTATTGACAGCTTCAGTGGCAGTGGTTCACTTACTAGTATGCAGACACAACTTTATGCTGGAGGTCTGATTGCTTGCATATTTTTTACATCTTTATTGTTGCACACGTATCATATGAATGTCGTTCATATTGGAATGAAGATAAGGGTTGCGATTAGTTCGTTAATCTATCGGAAAGTAATACCATCACTTCTATACTTCAGGGTATATTTTGTAAAAATCTTTATTTATTAAAGAAAATATAGATTTAATTATTTACAGGTGCTTAGACTTAATTTCTCAAGGGATGAAAATATGTCAACTGGAAAAATTGTTACTTTATTATCAAATGACGCTATGAGATTTGATTATGCAATTACATTTTTGCACGATTTATGGATAGGACCTTTACAAGTAATAGTTGTTTATTACTTTCTTTGGGAACTCATTGGATACTCATCATTTGTTGGACTAGTACCAGTAATAATTTTTATACATTTACATTGTGAGTATTAGATTTGCTGCTATTATATTTTTATGTTGCGCTGCTATATTTTTACGAACCCCCTATATCAATGAGGAATTCAGCATAAATGTTTTAACTTCTTTAAACATTAAACTTCTTATCATTTTTATTAAAATTGATGAAATATTAGGCTCACTGCTTGTGATAGGCTATACCTTCCTGATAAGTTTTTGTGTGTGTGCCCAACACGCCATGTGTAAAAAGTAGTTTATTCTTGCCTCTACTTCTCAATTTACTCAAGAATTTGGGTTCTATAGAAGTGAAAACTGACTTGATCTTAAGAAAGAGGAAGCTTCTTTTTTTAAGTACTTCGCAGACTGAGTGCCAGCTTATTTTTTATTTTATTTTTTCTTTTAATATGGGTTGTTCTTGTTTAGTTTGCTTTGGAAAGACAATATCTAATCTTAGAAGAAAGACAGTACTAAAAACTGATGAGAGGATCAATTATGCAAGTGAAGTAATCAAAGGAATTAATGTAATTAAAATGCATGCTTTAGAATCATTAGTGTCAGATTTCATTAGTCTACTTAGAAGGTGAGACAAAAAAATTAACTTCATGTAAAAAAATATTTATCCTTCTTTAACCTAGCGAAGTTTATTTGTACTAAAGTCCAGAATCTAAATTTCATGATTTTAATGTTTCAGAAAAGAAATCAATGTTTTTAAAAAACTATCTTATGTGAGAGGAATAATGAATTCATTTCCAATGTTTCATACCCGTCTTACAACAACTTTGACAATACTAACTTATGTTTTATTGGGAAATTTTATTACTTCTAAAAAGGTAAAAGTTTAATAAAAAGCAACTGAACTTTGGATTTTCAAATCTCTCAAACACAGCTGAAGTGAAATTCTATCAAAGATCTTGGAATAGCTTAAGTTTTCTAAAAATTTAAAAATTCTGATTTTGAACAGGAATAGTGTGTGTATTCGTACAATCCATTCCTTAGTTTTTTTTTTAAAAAAAAACATTCAATCACTTGTAAAATGTACGTTTATTTTAAATAGTCAAAGTATTTGCATACAATTATGAATTCTGTGAAAGATAAACAAGTGGATACGTCTGGAATGTTATTTTTGTGAAATGTTCTTGAATCATAACTTCAAGATAAACTGAACTAATTAAAATATATAATCAATCTATCTTCCTTTAAATGAAACTTAAGTACAAAGTTGCATTATAAACTTAATTTTCCGTGCATTATTACAAGATAGCTAATATACAGTAATTGATTCTTTTTTATTTTAGGTATTCGTTTTAACTTCATATTTGAATATTTTACAAGCGAGCGTTGCTACTTACTTTCCAGAAGGTATTTCACAAATGAGTGAATTTTTTGTGTCAATAAAAAGGATTGAGGTAGCTTAGTGAGTAAATAGGTACTCGTAATCCGAAAAAATCCATTTTCCTAATATTATATTATAATTTTAGGAATATCTACTAAGTGATGAGAAATCCAAAGAAGTAGGAACATACAAACCACAAATAATTGAATCAAGCAATGACAAATTGTTTACTAATTTAATACCACATATAAGAATGGTTGATGTTTGTGCTAAATGGGATTCAACTCAATCAGAAAATGTATTAGATGGTATCAATATGTATCTGACACCAGGAAAAGTTTATTTATTAACTGGAGCAGTTGGTGCAGGAAAGGTATTCTTACATATAACTACTCTCCCGTTCTTAAAGTGGAATCTTGGTTTCTGACAATAGTAAAGTCAAAGAGGAATCAAGGTGATTTACATTAGAAAGTGTATTTTGCGTGCTATTTGCATTTCTGTTAGTAGTCTCCGGTTTTATTTAACGATAAGGTGATGGTAGTCGTTATTAAATTTATATTTGACCTTTAAAAAAACCTTATTTAGCGATAAACTCTTCTTCTCTTTTATATCAGTTCCTCTAAATGATAGTATAGCTTTTAGGCGAATGTATTCTTATTAATTACATTTAATTTATTTAATAATCTTATCCAAATTATTGAATATATTTCAGACAGCCGTATTCCAAGCTATATTGGGAGAAATCATCATAACCAGCGGAGTAATTGATATTGAAGGAGAAATTTCTTATACTTCACAAGAACCATGGATATTTCCTGGAAGTGTCAGACAAAATATTTTATTTGGAAGTGTATTTGAAAAAAGTAAATATAATAAAGTCTTAAGAGCTTGTGCTCTTGATATGGACTTAGAAAGTTTACCGCTAGGTGATTTAACCGAAATTGGTGGAAAAGGAGGTATTGCTCTTAGTACTGGACAAAAAGCAAGAATAAATCTTGCAAGGTACGTTGAAATAATAATATTGATTACAGCGGAAAAGTTATATGTATTAGCTTCTTATTAATTTGATCATTTAGAAGGACTGTAGGATATCCAAAGGAGGGCTCTTATTTTCTGTGGAGGCTACAGTCTGTGATGGGCAATTTAGGGTATAACAAGAAATTAATGTCCAAAAGCCGGTGGTGACTGATAAGGCTCCGGGCTCGCTAATCACTGATCTTGTATTTAATTAAAAATAGATAATATTATGCGAATGTTAATGCGCCTAAAAAATCAATAAATAATATTTATTTTTTAAACTGTGTTTCAGATCAGTATATAAAGAAGCGAGTATATATTTACTGGATGACCCATTGTCAGCTGTAGATCTGAACGTTGGGATATTCCTATACAGGCATTGCATAAAAGGTACCTATATATAAATACATTCATATATTATTCAAATACGCGACAGTATTTTTGACTCTATTTAGTCAGATAGTGTAGCTTTATGTAAGTGTTGTTAATTAAGGATTTCGTAAGTTGGTCAAGCTTAGTTTAAACGTTGATAGCGGACTGTCACTTTAGCGTCGGATAGTGTAGCTTTATGTAAGTGTTGTTAATTAAGGATTTCCTAAGTTGGTCAAGCTTAGTTTAAGCGTTGATAGCGGACTGTCACTTTAGCGTCGGATAGTGTAGCTTTATGTAAGTGTTGTTAATTAAGGATTTCGTAAGTTGGTCAAGCTTAGTTTAAGTGTTGATAGCGGACTGTCATTTTAGCCTTTACAGATTTATAAGCCAGTTTAAATGTAAAAAGTCAGATTTGAAATATTAGTCATGATGTCAAATGTAATCGTCGGCATCGCCTTCAAGCGAGCTATTTTTTATTTTTTAACTGCGCCCTACTCTCAATGCACATTCTCGCTTTGTGTGGGAAGTTTGTTGCTAGATGAAAGTAAGTCGTTCCGTGAAAGTTCTAAGGCTTCTTAATCGAAGTTTCAATAGCTAGCCTTATGTTCTGTTTGTATCTGTGCTCTGCCTGTCATGTTTTCTGTCTATGCTCCATGCCAGTTGATTGTCTTAGATAGCTAAAGTTATTTTTTTGTAGATTGAGGTTCATTTTTCTCGTTTAATAAAATATTGAAATGTTGTTAAAAATTACTTTTCATTCATTTCTCCACTGTATAGGTCTTCTAAAAGACAATGTTGTTATTTTAATCAGCCATCAGTTGCAATATGTGGATAATGATGACAATGTAATTCTTTTGGAAAATGTTAGTATATTATTTTCTGATTACTTTTATCTCTAGCTTGGACTTCATTATTGAGTGTTGCACTGAATAGTATTGATATTTTAATATGTAATATGTTTTAATTGCAATATGCTGCAGGGTAAAGTGAAGTTTCAAGGGCCAAAATGGGAATTAGAAGATTTACATTTAGGATTCACTAAAAATAGTGATAGTAACGTTCAAAATGAACAAAAGAACTATCCACAAGAAAGGGCGGAATCTATTAAAGTATGTAATCATACATGAATTAATTTTGTTGGGTATACAAAATTAACTTACTAATTACACTACCTAATTAACACTAATTAGCAAATAAATAAAAAATACTTAACAAGTTTTAACTATAAACATTCTGGCTCTGCACATTTTAATATTTTTCAGAGCAGTACTTCTACTATGGACCGGGGAAACGTTGGTCTCTCTAAGAACAAAAATAAAAACAATTTATCACTTTATCAATCATATTTGAAGTCTGGTTATGGAAGATGTATGTTATTTGTTACAATAATTATGTTCACTTTACCACAAGTTTTTGGAAGTTTTGGAGATTTTTGGCTTTCGTTTTGGTAATGTCTTAGTGCTAGTAATACTAGAATTCTGTCATTTTAAATTAGCTTAACGAAGAAAGAGCAATCTTTCTATTGAGGTGGGAAATAGAAGCATCAGAAATCTAAGTTCATCTTAGTTTGATTAAAGAAGCTGTGTTATCTGAGCTTGACACAGAATTGTTTGATTTTTGTTTCAATTTATTCATATCAACTGTAAGAATTAAGAAATTTCTAGATTAAGAAAAACTAGAGTTCGAAATAAGTCTTTTATTTTGTTTGTTGGTGAACACTTATTTAATTTTCTCTTTCTTCCCTGTTACATTTATAATTTGCCAACTTTTTAAAGCTTTATTGTTTCTACTGAATTATCTTATTAGGTATTTTACGCTTTCTTTTCTTAATAATCCAAGGTTATAAAAGTTTTGTTTTAAGAAAATTAAGATTTATATTATGAGAGGGTACTAGGTATATTTTCAATATTTTTCCTTACATTGCCATTATTCCTTAACATTTGTATAGAGACACACACCTTTAATATTATATTTTAATTTTAGGGTTAATTTAGAAGAAAATCATTACTTTTTAAATTCTACTATCAAATATGATGGTGGAATACCTAAACCATCTAGAGAGTTATGTATAATTATATTTGGAAGTTTAGTTGCGGCTACAGCTTTGGCATCATTTATTCGCTCACTAATTTATTATTGTGCTTGCATGAAAGCTTCCTTAAACTTACATGACCAAATGTTTAAGTCTGTTACCAGAGCCACAATTAATTTCTTCAATGAAACAAGTGCAGGTAATAATTCTGTAATTTTTTTTTTTTTTATAACAAAGACTAGGGATCTCACGTTAAATAAAAACATTCTTTTGAAAATAGGAAGCATTCTTACAAGATTTTCAAAAGACTTTGGTATAATTGATGAACAATTACCATCAGCTTTGCATGATTTTCTACAGGTCAGTTTTATAAATTCACTCCTAGTTTTAAAGTTAACCATAGAACTTTTGTTTTAATGAATGTATTTGTTAGATCAGTTTGATGGCCGTCGGTATTATTGTAGTAGTGCCGACAACGGATCCATGGTTATTAATTCCATCAGCCATAGCCTTTTTTATATTTTATTTGCTTAGAATAATCTATATTTCTACTTCCAACAATTTAAGAAGTCTAGAAGGTTCTAGTATGTAATCTAAAATTAAAATTCAGTTATATTTATTACTTTAGTTACAATTTCATATTGGATCTAATAATTTCACTTGTTTTCAGCAAGATCACCCATCATTACTCACTTAACAGCTACACTTCAAGGTTTAATCACTGTTCGTTCATCTAAAGTGGAGAAAATATTAACTAAAGAATTTGATGGCCATCAGGTAAAGAATAAAATAATTATTCAGACTAGAATTAAAGCAGCTAAAACTAAAAATACCCCTCTCCCATGATGGCTTTATACCAAGGGTATCTTTCGTTATGTATATTTATAAATAAAGACAGCTTATTATTATTAAAGCAGCGAGGAATATTTGTTTTTAAAATCTCTAAACTGATTTGTTATTGCTGCGGTAAAGGAGTAGTTTTCATATGATGTTAGAATAATTGTATATCCAAATTTTCAAAAGTTCAATTTGGTGATTGAATGATTGAGGAGATACCCTGCTTGCACTTCATTGTGGATATCAGCTTTTTGATTTTTGGCAGAAAGTTCATGATGAGCTTTAATTAATCAGTTATTGAACGCATATTTTAGTACTAAATAAATGCTAAATAATGTATTATTTATTACTAAATATTAAAGAATAATTGCATTATTTTTCGTGTTAAATTTTGAAATATGTTTTTTTATGTGCTTCTTTGGTAAAAATTATAAGGTGATATAAGGTAGTAAGATTTAGAGATATTAAAAATTAACCATTTATCCATCCATAAAGCCAGCCAATGATTACGTTATTTAGAAAAGAATTTCGATCAAAGAATTTAATGTTCAGATTTGGATTTATACATGTATTTTTATTTGTTCCTATTAATCCCCACCAATAAGAATCAGAAAAAAAATCATGTAAGTTGTTTATACAATTTGTACATCAGGTGGTAAACATATTATCGTATATACAATATCTTGCATGTCATCTTATAAGTGGGTAAACAGAAAAAAGAGCTTGATCAGGTTCTTATGTAATAATTAGAATGAACTATGACTAAGATTTCTTGGTAAACTTCAAATTCGTTTTTTTTCATATTCATTACTCAAAAACATAAAATATTGGTGTCAAATTATAATTGTATTTATTTAAATTAAATTTAACCAGACTAAATATTCATTTTAAAACACTTAATATGATAATGACATATTATCGTGGGCGATTTAATCTTTACGAATGTTTTGAATGTTTTTGATCGAGATCCTTAACCAATTTTATAACATTCAGATAATCAGTAGATTATTTTAGAATTGCAAATTATGTTTAAATCCAACAATAATTTCTTAAACTAAAGAACGTGTAGTAGTAAATATTAATAAGAAACGAAGAAGTAATGTTGCCCTTGGTTTAGTTACCTCGTATGTCTCAAATCAACAGTATAATGCACGCAACACAACATACTACTTTCTAATTTTCTAGAGAAGTGCATTACAAAGATTTAAAATATCCAATCGCTAGTAGTTTTTCAAACAGCAATATGCAAATCAAACAAAGTCAAATTCCTTACTTAGCTTCTAAATATTTTAATTTCGCAAGAATACTTTTGAGTTTTTCAATATGACAACTTTCTTCCCTCTCCTATTTAGAATTTGTATGAAGTTACTAATTGTTATTTTTATTTATGTCAAATAGGACATTCATTCTTCAACTTGGTATGTATATTTAGCGATCAACAGAGGATTTGCGCTGTGGCTAGATCTTATTTGTGTTCTCTATAATGCAGTTATTACACTAATCTTTGTTTACATTGATAAAAGTAAGTTGAGTATACAATTAACTTTAGTAATATTTATTACTTCATACTTAATACTTAATTAAATTTTTAATAATAAATTTGAATAATTTATTCGATCAATTATTATACTTACTCAACAGGTGCTTCTGGAGCAAATGTAGGTTTGGCAATTACTCAAGCAAATGGTTTAACAGGAATATTACAGTGGGGTGTAAGGCAATCTGCAGAAGTTGATAATAATATGGTATCCGTCAAAAGAATATTGGATTATACAAATTTGGAGCAGGAACCACCTCTACGTTCGACAGGTAAAAGGATAAATTTACGTAATTAAAAGTCATTGACTTAAAATGAAAGGTTTTATCGGCAATCAGTAGAATGAGTTCTTTGCGAACAATTTCTTTATTGAAAATTCTGTTGGATTGGCTGTGCAGGATAAAATCAACGATAATTTCTTTTATTAATTCGCTTCGATAGCAATAATAAAGAAATTTTTTTCCAAAAAGACCAAAATCCAGTGCTGATAAAACTTTCTCATCATAATTTAAGGCTTGCGAATCACTAACCAGATCATTGAATTGTATTTACGTCAAACTAATTATTTCTTAAACAACAATGGTTGAAAGTTGAAGGTAAATTATTAGATCTAACTTCAGTTTAAATATACAAACTTCAGAATTAGATTGGTCTTAGAATTGTTATTTTTTAAATGAATTTAATTAGGACCATGAGATTAATAGGAATACAAAAGAAGGCAGCCCAATTTTATCACAGTAGTTTCGAATTTAATTGCGTTTTTATCCCATTGAGGCAAAATTTATTTTATAAATATATATTAACTTTTTGTTAATCCCATTAATTACTCAACATACTAATTTAATGCAGTAACTAAACGGCAGTGATTCTTTACTCTTTTTTTTTGGTAAAATTTCAGAGGTTATTAAGGAGCCGTTACTTGAGACTCCCTTTCACTAAGTTTCGAAATAATGTTATCGACCCAAAATTGAAAACAATAAACATTGAAGCAAAATTTTCAATTAGTGCCATCAAAAATACAGTTAGAAATGATCTTCTGAATGATCGCTTTAGATATTTTCACTTTCTCTTACTCACGCTTTTTTCCTAATATCTTTTCAAATTAAAAAGTGTTAAATGATACCTTTCGATGACACTAGGTTCAAAGAATTTGATTTGCATTTAGATTTATAATGTAAATAGATAATGATTCAGCTAAAGCACAGCTAAAGTATTCAATTTATTTATTTACAATTCAGGCAATCACCCAGTTAATAATGAAATATAATTAATAAAATTTAATGTAATGTATAATATATGTAATATACAATGTAATATATGGTAATAATAGTCTAAAATAGTGTAATACCTATGGGATATACTTTACCGTTATTATTAATAGCTTTATTTTCCTTTAATTACATATAAAACATTATAAAATAGGTATAAGACACATATAAAATAATTTTTATTTTCTTTACTGTTATAGAAATCAAATATATTATTAATTAGTAAAAATTTAATAAAAATTAATAAAATGTAATTGTTGCAATAGCAGGAGTGCAGGTGTTGGCCGGTTGGCCTCAGAGAGGTTCAATTGAATTTACTAATGTCTCAATACGTTATGGAATTCACGGACCTTGGGTTCTTAAAAATATTAATGTTTCTATATCACCTTGTCAGAAGGTATTGAATTTTTAGCCATTCGTATGAGTCTACATATTATAAACTGATGTGATAAATCTAAATGAAATCATTGTAAACATATTATCAGGTGGGAATAGTTGGTCGTACAGGTGCTGGGAAAACATCTTTGATCGCTGCATTATTTAGATTGGCCGATATCGAAGGTATGATCAAAATAGATGGAGTTGATACATCTTTGCTTGGACTTCATGATTTTAGATCTAAAATTACTGTCATAACCCAAGAGCCGTTTTTATTTTCTGGTCCATTAAGGAAGAGCTTAGATCCGTATGATATTTATCCAGATGAACGCTTATGGGCAGCACTTGAAGAGGTAAGCTCTTTTTAATTGATGACTTACAAAATTGTTTTAATGTTGTATTGTAGATGAGTGGATGATTTTTATCCTAACTAGCTTATTTTTGTCTTAGTTAGTCTGTTTAATCATTCTTGTAATAATATAAAAGAAACGATAGCGGTTTAGCTAAGTTTATAGCAAATGTAGGGATTAAAATTATAATTTTATTTAATTTTCACATTTTCATTTAAGGGGGGATTTGACTAATCATTTTGAGATAAATTTATATGCCCTAAGAAGCTTTTGAGAGCCTTTTCTATCCCCTCAGAGATAATTAATAAAATGTTTAGATAAAAAGTTTATGACAAATTGTAAGCAAGACAACAATAATCGACATGGATATCTGCCTGCCGAAGTTTTATCTTAACATTAAATGTTTTAGTTTACAATAAAGAGATTGTAAAAAATAAAACAAAGCAAAATGCAGTAGAGGGGAAAAATAATTTTAATAAATAAATAATAATTTATAATAATATTATTAATATATAAATAATATAATAATATATAATAATAATAATATATATTAATATTTAATAACAAATTAAATTGATTTGTTAAAGATTGCCAGTACCGCCAACTAGCTGAACTCGTTTATAATCAGTTGTCTATAATTTGAGCATCTAACAAATTAATAAAAGACATCAGGTTAAGTCATTAAAATACTCTTGTTATATAATAAAAAAAAGAAAGATTTTTCGCCAAAATTCGATACGTGTCAGTGATCGGGCAAACCGCTATGAAGTGAAAAGCATCTTTTTTTAAAAAATACTGTCACAATTAAACAGCACAAGTCAAGTAACTTAGAGAAAATGTATCGTCGAATAGTATGAGCTTTCTCAATTGGCTTATCTCTTTGAAAGGATAAGCAGTTGCAACATTCTAAAAGCTACGTGCAGCTAATAAGCCCGTTTTAAAAGCAATAAAGCGTGAAGAAGCAAAAACGTGAATAATAATACCCATTTTTCGGAAATAGATATTTTGAGGTTCAATTTATGAAGATAATTAGAAAAATTAATTTTAAAGAAATCATTAACTACAAGTTGCGATTTCCCCGACTATTTTCTATTTCTCAACTTTTACGCAATTTTTCAACATAATTTCTTTATAAGATTAACTGAACATGAGTAAACATATCTTCTTTTTTTTTTAAAAAAAAAAAAAAAAAACATATTTTTCAGGAATAATTTCAGGTTTTTATTTTAGGTTCAACTAAAGGAATTTGTAAAAGATCTTACTGGAGGTTTGAATACACAAATTACGGAAGGTGGTTCCAACGTAAGTGTTGGCCAAAGACAGCTAATTTGCTTAGCGAGAGCTATTTTAAACGAAAATAAAATTGTGGTTTTAGATGAGAGTACTTCTAATATTGATTACAAGTGAGTTTTTATTTTAAACAGAAGTTACTAAACATAAACATCTATGTAGATAATATAAAAGTTTTGTGGATTCGTAACTTTTTAATCATTTATCTTTTAGAACAGAAGCATTGATACAAAAGACTCTAAAAACAAAATTTTCAGACTGTACGGTTTTAACAATAGCACATAGAATTCTTACTGTAATGGACAGCGACTTAATTATTGTAATGGATTCTGGAACTATTGTGGTAATGTTTAATTTTTTGTTTTTCAACTTTTTGATAGTTTTTTTTTTTTTTTTTTTAAAGATTACCTGTTAAAATTACTTAATTTATAGGAAATGGGTCATCCTCTAATTTTATTGCAAAATGATGAAGGATTTCTTTATAAGTTAACAGAAGGAAATAAGGAATTAGCTGAAAAGATGTTTAACATGGCTAAAAAGGTAAATATTATTATTATTATTTGTTCTAATTAACTGTATATTAATTTTTATTTCTCAAATCGCGTTAAATTTTCGACATTGATGATTCGTGGAAGACTTTAACTTTATTTATAAGTATACTCCAGGTTACAAAAACTGGACTTTTGAAAAAGATCTCTTCTCTCTCTCTCTTAGTTGGTTTTCTCTATCTCTCTCTTCTGTACGTAAGTGAACCAACATCTGGAACTCAAAATATTGGGTAATATAAATTTTTTTATTCGGGTATTACCAACACGGAAACCGATATAAGTTTGTAATACAAATTTCAATCCGTGACCCAGAGAAAGACTGATAATGTAAATTAACAAATTGAACGCATCTGTTGTATATGCAGTTAGGTCCGCGGTTTTAGATAATATCTACGGCTTTATCGTTATAGAAACACGAGAGATAATTAATTAGTTTTCTTGAATCAGCTGCAATCGTAGGGTGTGTCAGAAACTTAATTGAAGTCAAATTTTCTACACCACCTGATTAATAAACCTTTGATAATGGATGAAAATTCGAAACCAGTAAGAAGTAGAGAAAACCCTTGCTACATCGGTTAAAATCTGAAATGTGAATGCTTCATAATTGCTGAAATGTGAATGCATCAAAATTACTGTAATGTATGATTATCTGATGTGCGTACCACGTTTAAAACAACGGTTCACGTCCGAACACCGAAGTTATGCAACGTGGTTGGTAACATAAGTACTTGGATGGGCGTGCATGCTTGCTTGTTGGCACTACTCTTACTTTATCTTACTCCCCCTTAATAAAAATATAGTACTGAAAGAAGATGTGAAATTTAAGAATTATATTATACACCGGAAATAGAGGTTTTGAATTCCCATGAGCACGAAATAGCATTTTTAAGTAAATATTTTACTGATACATTAGTATTTTTTGCGCATCTATATGTTTGCAGGTTTAAGAACAAAATATTTCAAGAACGGAAAATCAATAATTTAAGCTTCCAAGCTTAAAGAAAATACCTCAACCAGAAGAGAATTTTTCACTTTGTTGATATTTTCTGCAAGCTTAGTGAGCTTTCTAATCCTTAGTTAAATAACAAGAGGATCTACTACTTTTTAGTTAAAATAAAATGTATGAGTTTGAAACAAGAGAATTATAGTAATAAAAAGTTTGAGAGTTCACGCCAGAAGTTTTTTTTTATTTCATGGAAATTGACTTTAAGGATTTAGATCTAGTAAATTTTTGGAAAATACATCACAATCATGTTAATTAATTGGATTAAACATTTTTTTGTTTTCCAGAATTACGAAGAAAATCTTGTCCCTATGCATGACTGTACCTCTTAGAAAGAATTTTTGACAAATAAATAAACTCGCGTACCTAGTTGGTGATCTAAATAAGCTCAAATAACTTTAAACAAGGAACGCAATTAGATAGAATGGAACAAATTGAAGAGTCATTTCAAGAGAAGTCTACATAATCCATTACATAATCAACAGTATTTTTTAAACAATTACAACTAATTTGTTACGAAATTGCTAATTCGTCTTGGAATGTAAATAGAATTCTCCCGACTTAATTTCATAACTTTTTGCGAATCAGTGTAATTTTATTATCTTTTGTTATGTTATTTAATTATATATGAATAAAGAATTTGATTATTGGTCTCAATCAATTGAAATTACATGGAACGTTTTATCAGCGAAAAATTTCATGAATATTCTTATGTTGGACTTGGTTTCTTATCCAAGAAATTTTTAGAATTAAAAATTCATGATCCTTAAAGTAATATCTACTCTCGGCATTGTACTAGTAGTAAATTTATATCTAAATGGAGTGTACATTTTAATAACTTTAAAGATTATGCTACAACTTTGTGTTAACTTCTTTCCTTTTAACTATATTTAATTTACTACTTTTAAACTATACTAGGTTAACCTTTTTGATAGCTACTAGTAAAGTTCGCTGGTTTTCGTGTAGGTTCGACAATTTACGTTTAGTATCCAGTCTAATAAATATTGCAATAAGAAGAGAGGTTCTAGTAGTGTTGCAGAAACGATTCAGGGTGAGACGAGCATCCGTTTTTGTGCGGCTGGTTTAATTAATTTTTCTTTTAATGTTTTAACTTTCTCTTTTGTTTTTAAAAAAGGGTGCTGTCACTCCATCTCCGCTTATATCTTCCTTCTAGAAAGAAAAAAAAAGGTATGTTTATTGTTGTTTTACGAACCGGCTTTTTAGCTTCGTCAAATATAATATCAGATAATTTCGGTAAAAATGTTTGTTGAAAAAGTAGAAAAAAACGAATCTACTGCCTAATTAAAATAAAGTCTAATTTAATCAGCATTAATGCCTACATTCAAATAAAACCTTAATTCCAGAAGTAGTATCAGTAAACCCAACCGAAATTCTATTGACTCATTGTAACCTACTTCGGTATCAGCTGGCAGCTGGCAACATCCTTCTTGTGTGTTTAAAATAAAAATGATTGCCCGCTATGACCCATGTAATTTTTAACAGACAGATGTTTTATTCTGAAAAGAAACTCATTAAAGAAACATCTGGTAACTAATTTTTCTGTAAAAAAACTAATCATACAAATACTGTTAATTTTTATTAATTCATTGGAAAAAAGTGATCTAGATTATTAAAAATATCTTTAGTACTTTAAATTTAATGCCCAACTTAGTTTTGGATAGTATATTTTAAAAATTGTTGATTGCAGGTTTAAAATTAATTAAGTTTTCATCTTTTCGTTATTTTCCTTAAATTTAAGGAAGTTTTCTAATTGTGAAGATTTCTCTTGTGAGTATTTCAGTGAAAATATACGCTTTAAGATAATAGTTCGGCTTTCACAAATTAATCAGTGTTGACTGTCAGTGGTTTAGCGTAACACAAAAACTAAAAAAAATTTAAAGTACTAATTAGTTCAGATAACTCCAGAGGACCCAAGAAAATTGATCTTAAAGGAAGTCCTATCTTTGAAATACGATTTTTTAGTTCTTGAGATTTCTCTTTCTTAAGTTTTATTTTAGGCTTCTCTCAGCTCGAAGTGCCGATCATTAAGATGTGCTTAATTGTCACCATATAGTATTAGTGCTAAAATTTTCAGTTTAAAAAAATTGCTCGTCTTCTTATTAGCAGACTTATTAGACTAATCAGGTAACGACATACCTACCTCTTTAAATTTTTTTCATTATTTTCTCGAAAATTTATTTCTTAAAGGCGTGCGCATGGGCATTTACGTTTCCCTCAAAATGTTTTTTAATTTTGGGGCTCTTAGTTTCAAGTAACATTTACTTCAAATTCAAAGTTTGAATAAAAGTAAATATCAGAAAATGGTTTCATGGTATTTGAATGTAGTAAACGTTCGTGTACACTAGTTCGCAGCGTATTTAGCTTCAATTTCGTTTGGGAATCTCAGAGGACCTGAAAGAATGTTAGTGACCAAAATCATCCTCAATAATAAATAAAACCCAGGACCGTAAATTAAATTTCATTGAATAATTTGAGAAATTTAGTTCCAAATTTGATTTATATTTGTATGGTACGAAGGCAAGATTACATTATTAACGAAAAGGCGCGTTAGAGGAAATCAAACCGCTTCCCATCTCAAGTAAGCTTAATCGATTGATTGATTGTATTGTACATAAATAGTTCAAATAAAAGTATAGATCAAGTATGAAGAATTTAGTACACAAGTTTAGAGACTTTTTCGAGTCAGCCTCTAAAAAGAAAAAAAGCAATTCGAAAGTGGTCTTCCAGTAGACCGATTGTGCCCAAAACTTTACTGAGGCATCTTCTATTGACGAAATATCAAATTTGAACTTTCTGCTTTTTCGTTTTTGATTATTTTGGTAATTTATCGTTACAGGGCATACAAATGTTTTATAATGAAACATAGTGTATAACAACGATTCTTTAGTATGTTGAAATATTGCTAGTAAATTTCCATCAGAACTTAGCAGCTGTAACTATTATTTCTTAGAATAGACGATTAATTAGGGCAATTGACTGTGTTTGTTCTTAAAGTATGGGAGAGGCCTTGGTTGACTGCTCTTAGAAATAGACAATTTAAAATATTGAAAGTAATTTTGATGACAATTGAACGAATTAATAGGGAACCATTGAAATGACTTTTAGAGTCTCTTAAATTTGAATCAATAGCTTCATTTGGAATATAATCTCAACAATATAGTTACGTTAGCTGTTTAAAATGAATAAAATTATAAAGGAAGTAATTGTTAACATAAATGCATCGTAAGTGATTTGAATAGTTTTGTTGCAAGAGGGAGTATTGCATTCAAGCAGATTTTCTAAATAGCTTTCTCGACGCAAATACTTGTTTTGAGCTCCTGAATCACACTCCCTTTATCTCCCTCTATACTAAAATCATCTCCTCAAAATACTAAACCCATGTTTAATTTCCCTCTTTTATCTCTTTATTTAAATTATCTCTTCAGATCTTTTATTTAAATTAATTGTGAATATTCTTTTTCCTTGTATCTTGGGGTTTTATTGAAGTTCATGTCATTAAGTGTTATTTGAATAACGATTTTGTAGCTGTCACATACTGTGTGGAAGTAGTTATTTATAAAAGACAAAGTGATTCACTTTGGTATTTCCATTCTACTCTTTAGGATTTTTAAAATGTAACTTTTTGTTCTTTTATTGAAGCACATTTTCACAATGATTTATTAGTAAAACAATAGTTATTTGTCTAAGTGAAGACTATACTACATATATTAAGAAAATTAAGGAGGTGAGAGGGAAAAGAGATCGCTAAATATCCTGGGTTTCGTAACTAGGAGACTTTACCGATTGCCTTTTATAAATGGCCCAGGTGTACAGATTAGTTGTTAGAAATGATGTATTCAGGTACGGTGTATAAACTGATAAAAAGCTCGTTCAAAATATTCCATTACTTTGTATATAAATATAGAACCAATTGTTTGTATGTTTTGTTGCAAATATATATATATATATATATATATATATATATATATATATATATATATATTTGTTCAATAGTGATAAACAGTTCGGTAATAATTATCTAAACAACTTTTTATTGTTAGTTTTTAATGCACTGTTCGGCACAATAGTTGATAAGTATTGACTCCATCATTAAACACTTTCTATTGTTTAGTATTCGCTAAAAATGTATTATCAAATAATTTTCATTTATGAATTTCTGTATCCACAAAATTTTATGGCATAGTTATGGTAGTATTTTTCTATTTTTACTATTTGCTTTAGCATTCATTTGTCAACAACCTAGCGATTGTAACGCCGGCAAACTGGAGTCTATTTCTTCTGTTACAGTTTGGAACTTGTCTCTAGTTTAATCAATCCTATCCTGAGAATAATAAATTCGTATTTTAACTGTCCCTTTATAGTTTTAGGAGGAAAATACATTGATTTTTGCTAGATCCAGGGTTCGCCACACGTCTTTCTGTTATATGTAGTTTCCTGTAGTCACCAAATGCCTAAGGTAATAGTAAGCTAGCGATCGATTGCAGTACAGTCTGTAACGGTGTAAGAGATTTTTTCTTTCCTTTTGTCACAGTGTTCTCAGCTACAGATCTTATTGGAAATATTTGCTGTGACCAATCATGCAAAAGGTATAAATAAGGATTAAGTCGGCTTGGTTATTAGATCTAGTCCAGGACCAGTTACCGGCGGTACTACTCCGGAAGTTTGCCGTTTATCTTGAGCAGCAGAGGCTAGTGGGAGATGAACTTGTATGACTCTCGCTGGGAGGCTTAATTAACTTACGAGGTCCGTAAATTAAGTAATGAGACTGATTTTTTTAAATTTTTTTATTCAAAAAGAATTACAATTCTATATTGTCATCTTCAAAATAACTTCCTTCTGAAGCCACACAGCGCTGGAGACATTTCTTCCACTCCTCATAGCAGTGCTCGAACTCCGATACTGGAATAGCCTTCAGCTGGTCGGTTATAGCCGTTTGAATGTTTTCCACTGTCCCAAAATGAGTTCTCTTGAAAAATAACCCCCATTTTCTGGAACTTGTCATTACTGGTGACGAGTCTTGGGTGCTTTGAGTTCGACCCAGAAACCAAGCGCCAGAGCATGGAGTGGCTTCACACTTCAACCTCTCCAAGGCCCAAAAAAGCAAGGATGGCGAAGTCGAAGATCAAATGCATGCTGATTTGTTTTTGCAATATCCACGAAATCGTCCACAAAGAGTTTCTACCAAGGTCGAACGGTCAATTCAACACTTTTATCAAGAGGTTCTTGAAAAACTTCGAAAAAGGTGAGACCAAACATCAAGAACAAGTGGGTGTTGCATCACGATAATGCTCCTTATCACACAGCAATTTTAAAAAAACCGAGTTTTTGGCCAGTAAAAACATTCCTGTGGTTCCTCAGCCTCCTTATTCGCCTGACTTGAGTCCTTGTGACTTTTTTCTCTTCCCGAAGTTGAAAAATCACCTCAAGGGAACTCATTTTGGGACAGTCGAAAACATTCAAACGGCTGTAACCGACCAACTGAAGGCTATTCCAGTATCGGAGTTCGAGCACTGCTATGAGGAGTGGAAGAAACGTCTCCAGCGCTGTGTGGCTTCAGAAGGAAGTTATTTTGAAGGTGACAATATAGAATTGTAATTCTTTTTGAATAAAAAAATTTAAATAAAATCAGTCTCATTTAATTTACAGACCTCGTACTTCTTCACCACAAAAGCGGATGGAAGCGAAGAATTTTTCGGTACTAAAACCAAAAATAGCTACCAGGCGGGGGCTTTCTTTTTCGCTCCAAGCAACATTTCTGACGAATCTCATAGGGACCTCCCATATCCCTTCTAAATACTAGTCTCTGCTACCATCTCGTGATTCTATCGAAGCATGAAGATGAAGGGAGAATGTTGAGCTTTGAGGCAGTGGAGTACTTTTCCCATTTATTTCTGCCTTAAGTAGTTATTAGGAAATTTAAATGCAACAAAGTTCCGTACACTTGAATGGTTGATTAGGTCGTTTAAAGGGCGCCCATATAATTTGCTAACAATCGAAATCACTTCAATACTAAATTTGATTGCAATCGATAAAAGAATGAGTATAATTGATATACTATTTCTCGATAATGAGACGTTTTTCCCAAAATTATCTGCTCAAATCTCCTGAATTATTGGAATTTTGTTTCCTTATTTCTATTTAAAGGAAAACCTTTAAAAACAAAATAAATTAAACAAATGTTAGAATTGAAACAACAAAACCATACAATACTTAGTCGTAACTAGCATTATTTTATTATATTATTGACCTTTTCGTAATTTTATGGTTACTATACAGGGTGTCCAGCATAAGACTACGGTAACTTCGGGAGGCGATTCTTGGCACCATTTGCAACAAAAAATTCCATATAAACTATGGCTCGATTCGGCTCGGTTTTGTAGATATTTTTAATTTTATGATTTTTCAAGGTATCACTACTTTATAGCAAACAGGTGCCTATATTTCTCATACTATTAAAGCTACAGCAATTTCAATAAGCTCATTAGAAAGAAGGTTAAATTTCCTCTTAAATAAGCTAATTTATGTTCCAAAATAATGATATTAAGTATTTCACTTTGTGGCCCAAACATAAGAAATAGCAAGTTTCTAATTTTTTCCAAAAACTTTAACTTCATTTTTCTTAAAAACTTTTTATATGTAAAAACCGTGCACTATTCAGGAAAAACATCTACATACAAACACCTTTCGAAAGGTATACAATGCATAGGGGTTATTTTAAAAATTGATGCAGAAATCTGTGATTAATTGCAAAAAAGTGGGCCTCAAAACAGCGTCGGCATTATGAAAGGAATTCTCCTACCTTAAGTTATAATTGATCAGAATCATCAAATCCAGTACGAATTTTTGCAAACGTGTAAATTAATAATTAATTTATATTAAGAACTAAATTCGAAAATATAAAATTTACATATAAATAATAAAATTAAATTAAAAGAAGAAAATGGTGTATGAGTTTAAATGAGTGTTAGGTACCAAATTCGAAAGAAAGGATTTTCGTTTAACGAGTTTAGATCTGTGTGTTATTCTTTAGATAATTAAAAAAATGTGCTAAATATGTGAATAAAACACAGATTTTCTTGAACTACACAATAAACTTTTAGAACAAGGAAATTCTAATTTTTTCCAAAAACTTTGACTTCATATTTCGGTTGATTCGGATGAGTCGGCTTATTTGTTACCTCTTCTCAACCTCCTTGTTCTAAAAGTTTATTGTGTAGTTCAAGAAAATCTGTGTTTTATTCACATATTTAGCACATTTCTTTAATTAACTAAAGAATAACACACAGATCTAAACTCGTTAAACGAAAATCCTTTCTTTCGAATTTGGTACCTAACACTCATTTAAACTCATATATTATTTTCTTCTTTTAATTTAATTTTTCATTTAACGCTGTTTTGAGGCCTACTTTTTTGCAATTAATCGCAGATTTCTGCATCAATTTTTAACATAACCCCAATTATTGTATACCGTTCGAAAGGTGATCGTATGTAGATGTTTTTCCTGAATAGTGCACGGTTTTTTCATATAAAATGTTTTTGAGAAAAATGAAGTCAAAGTTTTTGGAAAAAATTAGAAACTTGCTATTTCTTATGTTTGGGCCACAAAGTAAAATACTTAATATTATTATTTTGGAATACAAATTAGCTTATTTAAAAGGAAATTTAACCTTCTTTCTAATGAGCTTATTAAAATAGCTGTAGCTTTAATAGTTTGAGAAATATAGACAGCTTTTTGCTAAAAAGTAGTGATACCTTGAAAAAACATAAAATTAAAAATATCTACAAAACGGAGCCGAATCGAGCCATAGTTTATATGGAATTTTTTGTTGCAAATGGTGCCCAGAATCGCCTCCCGAAGTTACCGTAGTCTTATGCTGAACACCCTGTATAATCATATGTAAATAAGGAAGAATGAATTATAACAATTCTCAGTAATTAACATTGGATTTAACAATATAAATTTTATTATAAATGCGTACAGTCCTGGCCAAAATTAAATTTAAGATTTTTCCTCTTGCTTGCCCTTTAATTGTATTTTAAATAATCATCACAATTAATCATCGAGAATGGAAATATGTATTTCGTTTTTCAGTTCCTATTAATTTATTACGTAGATCTGTGAATTTCATTGGCCAAATACACGGATATCCTTAAAGTGTTATTTAATAAAAAGAAACTTATGGTTGTATTTGGGAATTTCAAAGTTCCTAGAATAAATATTTTGCTCTCAAAATCTTGTCATTAATGTTACATGACTGTTTCAAGTGAATTTAATATCCGGTTGATTTTGTACATAATCACTGTAAAATACAATTTTCATGTTATTGAAGAAAGAT
Organism: Rhodnius prolixus; assembly: GCF_049639745.1. Taxonomy (NCBI): domain Eukaryota; kingdom Metazoa; phylum Arthropoda; class Insecta; order Hemiptera; family Reduviidae; genus Rhodnius; species Rhodnius prolixus. The sequence goes on along the minus strand of NW_027411583.1, from coordinate 263,010 downwards.
AAATCACTTTCGTCTCTAAGGAAAGGACGTTTAAAAAAAATCCGGTTCCTTGCTTTATTTTTTCCTTGAAATTAACTCTTCATTTGAAGTATATGCCGTTAGTTTTCCCGTGATGTTGTAAACTTGTAATTATTTTATTTCAGAAAATATTGGAATTATCATTTTGAAATTTCACTCTCAGTTATTATATAAAGTTTATATTACACAATACCTATGGATTTGGACAACTATTATTGCATTAACCACAATGCTTAAATGTTTTGCTGAGAATTCCTAGAAAAAAGAAAATCGATTTATTTTTAGTGAACATTTAAAAAATAGATTTCTTAATTTCTAGACATTCTGTTAAGGAAGCTGTTCCGAACATTTACGAACATTTATTTGAAGTTTAGCAAATTAAAATTACAATTAAATATTTAATTTCACTTTATTTTTTGATACCTTTAGATTGCCTAAGATTTTACGGTTTATGATGGAAGTGTATTTCAAATTATTGAAGCTATGTTTAATTGTAATCAGTCCTGATAATTAATACAAAAACGTCCAGTGCACAGTGTAGAGTAAAACCGTTAGTTGGCACCCATGTTTTTTACTTAATTTTTACCAAATTTCTGAATTTTGTCCTCTATCACTAGTTGATTCACCAATTTGGTATAAAGGTCAGCGTTTATTTGATTAGAGCATTGTTTGTGGAAGTCAAAAACTTAAAAATGATACGATAAAATGATAATAAACACTTTAAAGTTATTCAATTTAAACAAGCTTATATAAGCTAGATTTTCAAATTGATGATTGGTGAAAAAAATATGAACACGAATCAAGAAACCAATAAAATAGAACATTAATCAATCGCAGTAATTTTCCAGACTGATTGGAATCAATATAATCAGGTGTATTATTACTGGTATTTTTTTTTTTAGTAGATAGCATCTCATTTTGTATCGCTCTCGTTTATTATCTGTAAATTGATAGATAAAGATGTTTATGGCAATATTTATGTAAATTAAACATCAATTTGACACCTGGCTGGCACCCGTCGTGTTATTAGCATGCTCTTTTTAATTATAGCTGATATCATTATTGTTCCACCTCATTTATTTATCAACACGTAAGAAGAGAAAAAGTATTTACATTCCCAAACAACTTCAATCGTTTACGTATATTTACTCATCACAGTGCTAGATTGAGTTACTGATTTGCTTACTCTTAAAAGTGCAAAATTTTGAAAATAAAGAAAAGATCTATTATATAATTTATTTAATAATAATTTATAATAATAATTTATAACTAATTATTATAGAAAAGTTTTATTTTTATGCACTAAATAGAATATAGGAGAAGGTTTAATATGGGACGGGGTTGGTATTTGGGACACCCCTGTTTTTTGTGAAACCAGTAGTGCTATCTGTTAGTTTTTTGGTGTCTTACTACTCTTTGGGGTAGGCTTGGTCTGCTGCAGAAGGCAGCGCGTCAATCGAGTGGTAGCTTTGTCCAAGAGAGGACCGTGTTGATTTTGTCAGTGCTAAAAAATTTTCTTAAGGCTGATTTTTCTATGCTTTTGGTTAATTCCGAGGAAAGTTAGAATAATTTCCCGTAGACATAAAAAATGTTGGAAGTAGAGAGTTTTAATTGCCAGTAGTATAGATTTCAAATATGAATGTATATTGAAAAAAAAAATGAGGTTAAATTGTAGGCAGTGTATGGTGGTATTATGGGACAGCGTTGTCCTATATTACAACCTCGTTAATCGTCTGCCAGACAAGTGTGAAAAGTGGCCCTGAGGACGAAACTAGGATCTTATAAATATTTCTTTTTCTACAGGGTACTATAGAGGGCCTAAAAAGATCAATTCAAAGATTTCTTGACATTTCTCTAAGAAAACTGATTACACCCTAATTTTTATCCTTAATGTACGATAATTGTGTAAAATATAGTTTTGTGGACATATTTAAGGCTTATTTTTACAATTCATGGAGAAACAGAACATTAACTATAATTCTTATGTGTGTCCCATATTACGTCAACACTTTCTGAAAACCCAATATGGGGCACCACGACGGACTTTCTCAGTGTAACTCCAGACTCCTTGCTGTAATCCACTCAGGATTCCAAATTTACAAAGACAAATAAACTTATGTCTATGATTTTACTTCAGAGTAGATATTAAATTCTGTAGTGTTCAAAATATGCAAGGTAAAAAAAAGACTGTCCCATGTTACCACCATCTCAACTAAACAGCCCGAATAATAGTTTTTATATATAATTTAAACTGAACACATCATTCAGGAATTTCTTATACGATGGTCGTTTGAAAAGTCCGTGCAAAAATAAAAACTACTTAATTTTTTGGGGTAAACCTTTTTTATTTTTCAACATAGTCTCCTTTTAGGCTTATACACTTCGTCCAACGCTGCTCTAGTTTGTTGATCCCTTCCGAATAATAGGATTTGTCCAAGTCTGAAAAATAGCCATTCGTTTCTGCAATTACCTCCTCGTTTGAATAAAATCTTTTTCCCGCCAGCCATTTCTTCATATTGGGGAACAAATAGTAGTCCGAGGGAGCCAAGTCTGGAGAATAGGGGGGGATGTGAAACGAGTTGGAACCCTATTTCCATTAATTTTGCGACCACAACTGCTGAGGTGTGAGCTGGTGCGTTGTCGTGATGGAAAAGGACTTTTTTGTGGGCCAATCGTGGGCGTTTTTCTTGCAGCTCGGTTTTCAAACGGTCCAATAACGATGAATAATATGCACCTGTAATAGTTTTACCCTTTTCCAGATAGTCGATGAGGATTATTCCTTGCGAATCCCAAAAGACAGTCGCCATAAACTTTCCGGCCGAAGGAACGGTCTTCGCCTTTTTTGGCGCAGATTCCCCCTTGGTAACCAATTGTTTAGATTGTTCTTTGGTCTCAGGAGTGTAGTGATGTATCCATGTTTCATCCACAGTGACGAAACGACGGTTAAAGTCCTGCGGATTCTTCTGGAACAGCTGCAAACCGTTCTTGCAACACTTCACACGATTTCGTTTTTGGTCAAGCGTGAGCAATCGCGGCACCCATCTTACGGATAGCTTTGTCATGTCCAAATGTTGATGCAAAATATTATGTACCCGTTCATTCGAGATGCCCACAGCACTAGCAATCTCACGCACCTTCACTCTTCTGTCATCCATCACCATATCATGGATTTTATCAATGATTTCTGGAGTAGTAACCTCAACAGGGCGTCCAGAACGTTCAGCGTCATTTGTGTCCATATGGCCACTCCGAAAATTTTGAAACCACTTATAAACTGTTCTAATCGAAGGTGCAGAGTCACCATAATGTTTATCAAGCTTCTCTTTAGTCTCCTGAGGCGTTTTGCCTTTCATAAAGTAGTGTTTAATCAACACACGAAATTCTTTTTCGTCCATTTTTTGAAAATCACTCGACTTCCTCGATTCAAACGAATGCCAAACACAAAGAAATAAACCGATCTGGCTGAGACTTGGTGTGTGTTCTTCCAAGAGATGCTACTAACTAAACATAACCTCGATACGCGCCAGTGGTGCTATCTCTCTGACTTTGCACGGACTTTTCAAACGACCCTCGTATTGCTGTGCCGCCTGACTTAATCATGCAGGGAAGACCAGTTTCCCCTTTGTGCAGATAAGAGTGTCTTTGTTAGTTAAAGAAGAGTTAACTTGAAATCTTTATCTGAAATTATCTCCACACAGAGCATAACAAATTACGGTGATTTCAGTTGTATTTAGATTTCAAAGAAAACAATTAAAATTTCCATCTTTTTTTCTAAGGTTTGCATTTCAGTCCTATAAGGCCTCTTTTGGCTTTAAAAATTGTCGCTATTAATTGAAGACTGTTTGTTGACATGTACGGACATGTCAACGGAGTCTAGCTGCCATTAACACGGCATTAGACATCCCAAACTTGGTGCCAAAATTGTTCAACGACTTAGTTATAAACATTATACTTCAGCTTACTATCTGAAAGGGTAAACGTTGTTTGCTGTACCCCGGGGACAAGCTTCTATTATAGAATCATGATACGTAAACATTTGCCCATTATTTTCGCGAACAACAAAGGAAGACTACCAGGATGAAACTGTAATATTTATTTATATTAGGTGAAATGTTAATTTTTATTTTTTAAATCAATAAATTATTCACAATATAATAGATAATCGTAGAAATTTAAAAACTAACTATGCAATAGATAATTACTAAGTCAATATTCCTAGGATAATTTTCCTAACATTCGGATCAACTAACACCTGCGAATCGTTTTTTCGAAAATAAAATTTACTAAACATGAAAGTACACTGTGAACTTTTCAAAAATATGTACATTTACTGATTTACGTTTACAATTGGGCACAATGTTAGCTTTCTGGCTGTATTTCTGAAGGAGATATAGTGTGGTATAGTTTAGGAGTTTTGCATTTCCTTCATATTTCGAATTGCTGTATCTCTTGTCCTATTGGTGTTATCTGTGCGCAACTTTGGCCAATTATAGTACTCGTTTACCTCTACAATTGTGCACCAATCCAGCTTTGTAGCTGTATTTATAACGGAGATATAAGATGGTAAAATTTAGGTGTTTTGCATTTCCTTCATATTTCGAATTGCGGTATCTCTTGTCCTATTGGTGTTATCTGTGCGCAACTTTGGTCAATTATAGTACTCGTTTACCTCTACAATTGCGCGCCAATCCAGCTTTGTAGCTGTATTAATGACGGAGATATAAGATGGTATAGTTTGAGTTTTGCATTTCCTTCATATTTCGAATTGCTGTATCTCTTGTCCTATTGGTGTTATCTGTGCGCAACTTTGGTCAATTATAGTACTCGTTTACCTCTACAATTGTGCACCAATCCAGCTTTGTAGCTGTATTTATAACGGAGATATAAGATGGTAAAATTTAGGTGTTTTGCATTTCCTTCATATTTCGAATTGCGGTATCTCTTGTCCTATTGGTGTTATCTGTGCGCAACTTTGGCCAATTATAGTACTCGTTTACCTCTACAATTGTGCACCAATCCAGCTTTGTAGCTGTATTTATAACGGAGATATAAGATGGTAAAGTTTGAGTGTTTTACATATCTTTCATATTTCGAATTGATGTATCTCTTGTCCTATTGGTGTTATCTGTGCGCAACTTCCAATTATAGTACTCGTTTACCTCTACAATTGCGCACCATTCCAGCTTTGTAGCTGTATTTATAACGGAGATATAAGATGGTAAAGTTTGAGTGTTTTACATATCCTTCATATTTCGAATTGCGGTATCTCTTGTCCTATTGGTGTTATCTGTGCGCAACTTTGGTCAATTATAGCACTCGTTTACCTCTACAATTGTGCACCAATCCAGCTTTGTAGCTGTATTTATAACGGAGATATAAGATGGTAAAATTTAGGTGTTTTGCATTTCCTTCATATTTCGAATTGCGGTATCTCTTGTCCTATTGGTGTTATCTGTGCGCAACTTTGGCCAATTATAGTACTCGTTTACCTCTACAATTGTGCACCAATCCAGCTTTGTAGCTGTATTTATAACGGAGATATAAGATGGTAAAGTTTGAGTGTTTTACATATCTTTCATATTTCGAATTGATGTATCTCTTGTCCTATTGGTGTTATCTGTGCGCAACTTCCAATTATAGTACTCGTTTACCTCTACAATTGCGCACCATTCCAGCTTTGTAGCTGTATTTATAACGGAGATATAAGATGGTAAAGTTTGAGTGTTTTACATATCCTTCATATTTCGAATTGCGGTATCTCTTGTCCTATTGGTGTTATCTGTGCGCAACTTTGGACAATTATAGTACTCGTTTACCTCTAGAATTGCGCGCCAATCCAGCTTTGTAGCTGTATTAATGACGGAGATATAAGATGGTATAGTTTAAGAGTTTTGCATTTCCTTCATATTTCGAATTGCTGTATCTCTTGTCCTATTGGTGTTATCTGTGCGCAACTTTGGTCAATTATAGTACTCGTTTACCTCTACAATTGTGCACCAATCCAGCTTTGTAGCTGTATTAATGACGGAGATATAAGATGGTATAGTTTAAGAGTTTTGCATTTCCTTCATATTTCGAATTGCTGTATCTCTTGTCCTATTGGGGTTATCTGTGCGCAACTTTGGTCAATTATAGCACTCGTTTACCTCTACAATTGTGCACCATTCCAGCTTTGTAGCTGTATTTATAACGGAGATATAAGATGGTAAAGTTTAGGTGTTTTGCATTTCCTTCAAATTTCGAATTGCGGTATCTCTTGTCCTATTGGGGTTATCTGTGCGCAACTTTGGTCAATTATAGCATTCGTTTACCTCTACAATTGTGCACCATTCCAGCTTTGTAGCTGTATTTATAACGGAGATATAAGATGGTAAAGTTTAGGTGTTTTGCATTTCCTTCAAATTTCGAATTGCGGTATCTCTTGTCCTATTGGGGTTATCTGTGCGCAACTTTGGCCAATTATAGCACTCGTTTACCTCTACAATTGTGCACCATTCCAGCTTTGTAGCTGTATTTATAACGGAGATATAAGATGGTAAAGTTTAGGTGTTTTGCATTTCCTTCAAATTTCGAATTGCGGTATCTCTTGTCCTATTGGGGTTATCTGTGCGCAACTTTGGTCAATTATAGCACTCGTTTACCTCTACAATTGTGCACCATTCCAGCTTTGTAGCTGTATTTATAACGGAGATATAAGATGGTAAAGTTTAGGTGTTTTGCATTTCCTTCAAATTTCGAATTGCGGTATCTCTTGTCCTATTGGGGTTATCTGTGCGCAACTTTGGTCAATTATAGCACTCGTTTACCTCTACAATTGTGCACCATTCCAGCTTTGTAGCTGTATTTATAACGGAGATATAAGATGGTAAAGTTTAGGTGTTTTGCATTTCCTTCAAATTTCGAATTGCGGTATCTCTTGTCCTATTGGGGTTATCTGTGCGCAACTTTGGTCAATTATAGCACTCGTTTACCTCTACAATTGTGCACCATTCCAGCTTTGTAGCTGTATTTATATCGGAGATATAAGATGGTAAAGTTGGAGTGTTTTACATATCCTTCATATTTCGAATTGTGGTATCTCTTGTCCTATTAGGGTACGTTTACAACGGAGCTGTGAGTATAGATGATAGCAGAGATGATAACTGATAGAGTAAAATATAATCGCTGATTAGTGTGCACAACGGAGCTGTGATACATGCAACATGTCGAGTAGTGAAGAAGAGTTTTTATGTTCACCAGCAACCAAATGGTATATTTAAAAAAAAAGATGTAGAAAATATCATGTACATACCATAAATAAAAAAACGAAGTACTTTGGGCGAATTTCACTATTTATATAAGGAACTTAGAAATTATCCGGATCGTTTTTTTGAATATGTGAGGATGGGTCCAACCACATTTGACTAAATTTTAGAAAAAATAAGGTCAAAATTAAGAAAACGTAGGAAAAATTGTCATGGAAATCCTATAACTATAGAAGAAAAACTAGTGATAACTCTGAGGTAAGGTTATATTGAGGAAAAACAAATAAATACACATAAAAATAAATGTAAGCACGATTTAAAAAACAAAATATTGTTTAAAAGTAAATAATAAAATAATAACCAAAAATAATGAGTAAAGACAGCACTAATTAATTTTTGTACCTCCATTTTGAAGCTCCGATACTGGAGTTCAGCTAGCAGAAAAATGAAAAATTCAATTCTATCATCTATGCTCGTTTATACCAGCGAGTATGAGTCACTAGTCGAAGCTTCGTTGTGCACGCTCACATAAGAATGTACTAGGTTATTCTATAAGCGCTGATGCATCACTCCTATCATCTCCGCTATCATCTATGCTCACAGCTCCGTTGTGAACGTACCCTTAGTGTTATCTGTGCGCAACATTGGTCAATTATAGTACTCGTTTACCTCTACAATTGTGCACCAATCCAGCTTTGTAGCTGTATTTATATCGGAGATATAAAATGGTAAAGTTTAGGTGTTTTGCATTTCCTTCATATTTCGAATTGCGGTATCTCTTGTCCTATTGGTGTTATCTGTGCGCAACTTTGGTCAATTATAGTACTCGTTTACCTCTACAATTGTGCACCAATCCAGCTTTGTAGCTGTATTTATAACGGAGATATAAGATGGTAAAGTTTGAGTGTTTTACATATCTTTCATATTTCGAATTGCTGTATCTCTTGTCCTATTGGTGTTATCTGTGCGCAACTTTGGCCAATTATAGTACTCGTTTACCTCTACAATTGTGCACCAATCCAGCTTTGTAGCTGTATTTATAACGGAGATATGAGATGGTAAAGTTTGGTTGTTTTACATATCCTTCATATTTCGAATTGCGGTATCTCTTGTCCTATTAGTGTTATCTGTGCGCAACTTTGGCCAATTATAGTTCTCGTTTACCTCTTCAATTGCGCTTAACATTTCTTTCATATTTCTAGTTTTTTTTTATCTCCTGTTCTATTGGTGTAATTTAGGCCAATTTTAGTATACAATCTATCTGCAGTCTGTGTTGTATATATATTTATCCAGTCTGTGAAGATCTTGTTGCGTAGTTTTAAATTTTCCTCGTTCATTAAAATTATTAGAAGGCTACTTTTTTATAATTGATTATGTACCGATATATCATAAATGTATGAAGGACCAGCAGCAATCGTATTTGTTTTCTAGTTATAAATAATGCTTTTTTATCATTTATACTTTCCTTATTTGTGCATAGTACGTTCTAGTTTTTATCTTTTTCATTGGACAAGTTAGGTTATACTTACTTGTTTTATGGGGATTTTTTTTAAGACAGGAAAAAATGCTTGGATCTATTCATGTTAAACAAATAAACAAAACAAAGTAATACTAGTAACTATTTTCTCATTTCGTAATAACTAACCTTATTATACATTTAATATGGAATTTCTAAGAATGACCATTTTAAACACTATTTCATGGATTTGGTAAATTATCGAAAGAAATGACAATCAGATGGCTCTGCTTTGTCAAATTGGGTGTAATAGATGTTTAGTGCTTTAGATTTGGTTCTTTTGGTTTCGAAAAAAAGAAATTTACTTACTTATTATTTATTATTCAGCACCAAACAGTGCTTCTTAGTTTTCTATAGAATAACAAAATTTTCTTTTAAAAAAAAAAAATCAGAAAAAATCATGTTTATGCATCATTTTGACCTTGGTAATTGTGCGATGACCTTGACAGGTATTGAATATTACGTAATTATGTCCATGGCAGTAGTTACAGTACTTAGCCGTGACCAGTTATATTGCACTCCTTGGGAATGTCATACTGATATAGACCACAATCAATCATAAAATTTAAACGCTGTTTAATGTTCTTATGACTAATTATTAAATCACTGCGTTAATCATTATTGTGTAATTTGGATCCTGGGTATCAGATTCTCTCACTGTAATTAATGCGAGTAATTCAATAATTTACTTATAGTTGAACTTAACAGTTTTTGTGATAAAGGATTAGATCGAAATCTATTTGTTGTTCTGTGACGTCGCGCTTCTTTCAACAGTATCATTTTACCACTTCTAAAACTCTGTAATATTAAAGCCAAAGAAAAGAGGAAGTATTGAAATCGGATAAAACTTTATATCTTGGTTTTGCAATGGAAACGTACGTTATTAAAAAAAAAATAATAAAATAATTTCTCCGGAAGTGCCAACTTTATATTTTCTTTCGATACTTCTTAGAACTAAAAGGGAAGTACTACGTCACTGATTTTTTTTTGTTGATTTTCTTTAAAATGGCTTCTATAATTTTACCTGGTGGATCTACATCTTTTATTTGAAAAATTTGAATCAATTTCTTCGTGGTAGGGATATGGGTAGACTCTGTCAGTGCTATTTCACTGAAATAGCGAAATCTCAATTCTAAAAATTACTATGTCTAACGGAAGTGTTAATCTCTTAAACAAATTCAAAGATCTATCCCTAGAAACTCATTTCATGAAAATTAATGCGGTTTTTGCCCATCATGTTTCCTTTAAACGTCTTTTTATATTACTATATTGAACCTATAATAAGAGCTAAATAACATTTAGTGACAATGCTAAATTTTAAGAAAACTTTAAAATTGTCGGTAAGCTAGAATCTTGTTTTTCAATAATGGTTTATTTAAAAAAATATATGGTAAATTTTCCACTATTATTATTGCCTAATCCACTGTATTACTCACTTAAATTGTTGATTTAGCATTTAAAATTTTTATTTTTCTTTGATTATGGAATTAATGGCTAGCCACGATCACACAATGAGGTATTAATGTTTATCTTGGATTGACCATAAATATAGACCTAAAATACTCGATAATTTTCTAAATTTAAAGATTACATTTTAGCTTTTACTTCTTTATGTATTTAATATTTGTTATTGTAGTGTTAGTGATATTCTCATTTAATTTTGAACGATTTTATTATAATTTTTTTTGTACTTTAATGATCTGTTCTAAATTGTTGATGACGTAGCACAAAAGATAACAAGTTATTCTTTAGAAATTTATGACAAGAATTAGCTGATATTCTGATGTCAGCTCCTTTTTTGATGTGTTAATTAAAAACAAAAATAATTTGAAGTAAATTATTTTTTTTTCAAATTGTTTTTACCTATTTTATCGTATTTAAAGTGAATCCTAGAATTGACTAGCTACTGTATTTCGCGCCAATAAATTCGTGCCCACAATGTGGCCTTCGATTTTGTATGGTTTAAAAAAATAGAAGAAAAATAAAATGAATTGAAGGCATTAAATTAATAAAATTTTTAGAAAGCTTCAAAAAAAAAAAAATGAATGAATTGAAAATATACAAAAATAATAACAGTAAGTTGTATACGAGGGTCGTTTGAAAAGTCCGTGCAAAGTCAGAGAGATAGCACTACTGGCGCTTATCGAGGTTATGTTTAGTTAGTAGCATCTCTTGGAAGAACACACACCAAGTTTCAGCCAGATCGGTCTATTTCTTTGTGTTTGGCATTCGTTTGAATCGAGGAAGTCGAGTGATTTTCAAAAAATGGACGAAAAAGAATTTCCTGTGTTGATTAAACACTACTTTATGAGTAGACTAAAGCCTGAGGAGACTAAAGAGAAGCTTGATAAACATTATGGTGACTCTGCACTTTCGATTAGAACAGTTTATAAGTGGTTTCAAAATTTTCGGAGTGGCCATATGGGCACAAGTGACGCTGAACGTTCTGGACGCCCTGTTGAGGTTACTACTCCAGAAATCATTGATAAAATCCATGATATGGTGATGGATGACAGAAGAGTGAAGGTGCGTGAGATTGCTAGTGCTGTGGGCATCTCGAATGAACGGGTACATAATATTTTGCATCAACATTTGGACATGACAAAGCTATCCGTAAGATGGGTGCCGCGATTGCTCACGCTTGACCAAAAACGAAATCGTGTGAAGTGTTGCAAGGACGGTTTGCAGCTGTTCCAGAAGAATCCGCAGGACTTTAAGCGTCGTTTCGTCACTGTGCATGAAACATGGATACATCACTACACTCCTGAGACCAAAGAACAATCTAAACAATGGGTTACCAAGGGGGAATCTGCGCCAAAAAAGGCGAAGACTAATCCTCATCGACTATCTGGAAAAGGGTAAAACTATTACAGGTGCATATTATTCATCGTTATTGGACCGTTTGAAAACCGAGCTGCAAGAAAAACGCCCACGATTGGCCCACAAAAAAGTCCTTTTCCATCACGACAACGCACCAGCTCACACCTCAGCAGTTGTGGTCGCAAAATTAATGGAAATAGGGTTCCAACTCGTTTCACATCCCCTCTATTCTCCAGACTTGGCTCCCTCGGACTACTATTTGTTCCCCAATATGAAGAAATGGCGGTCGGGAAAAAGATTTTATTCAAACGAGGAGGTGATTGCAGAAACGAATGGCTATTTTTCAGACTTGGACAAATCCTATTATTCGGAAGGGATCAACAAACTAGAGCAGCGTTGGACGAAGTGTATAAGCCTAAAAGGAGACTATGTTGAAAAATAAAAAAGGTTTACCCCAAAAAATTAAGTAGTTTTTATTTTTGCACGGACTTTTCAAACGACCCTCGTATGTTTGGCCGTTGCTACGAAACAAAGTTCAATGGTTGGCTAGGGGAGGGAGAAACTTAAATGTTCCACGTTTTTAATATCTCTGAGATTGTTTTTCACCACTTATAACTAGTAAGTAACCTTCCTTTATTTATTGTTGATAATATGTAGTATAATCAATATCTTAAAGCGCTTTGCATCTCTATGATCTTAACTCGCCATTATTCCAAAATAGTTAATCTTTTTATCTTGCTGGGCCAAAGGAAGAATACAAACAAAATTAGGCCGCCTTTTGGGGAACAATAAACCAAAAAATATTAGAGCCTACATATAAACATTAAACGCAGTTGGTCTATCTATGATACCAAGTGGTAATTAACTGTTAAACTAATTGTTTTTTATATATAATTGATATTTATTTACTTTCTAGATAACGTATATAATTTGGTTAACAATGTTTACAACAATAATGAAAATAACATTATTTTTCTGTTTATGTACATTTCTGTATTTATGTCCGTTTGTTATCTGTATGTAAATATGGAAATAAACGTCTGTTAAATTTATTAAAAGGTATTATTTGCTGTAATTATATTTATACTCTCTTGTATTTTAACTTTAATTTTAGTTCTTTACTAAATAAATAGTTTTATCTAACATTACCTTAATAAAATAGTTCTAGCTAAAAATCTAATCAAATGTGATTATTTACGGAAACAATAAAACTAAATTAAACGTTTTTGTCTCTTTGCCACTAAATCTTTTCCACAGTCGTGCTACCTTGTCGTGCTACAGTAATAAAAAAAGTAATTTTGAAACTAAGGGAAGGGATTAGCTATGAGGTTAGCATACTGGACTCCCTCGCGGAGGTCCCTGGTTCGAATCCAGCTGCTGACCCTTAGATTTTCTCTTCCTAGGAGCTTCTTACAGCTCACTGTCCGGTGATGGACAGTGTTGTCTGTAACGAGTGAAAACTGTCCGGAGGCCGGCAGTGCACTGAAAAAAGTTCCGGGCGCCAATAACCTTAGTTGTTGACGCGCCTTAAATCATAAAAAAAAAAAATTAATTTTGAAACTATATTTAATTAAATCCATAAAAGATCAGTATAAATATTTATTTACTTTTTATTATGAACTCTCCTAAAAAAAAACTATGATTTCTTACCATCAAGCATTGAATGTTGAAGAGGATTCATGCATTAAAAAAACGAGCAAGTTGAATGTGAGGATGACCTCAAAATGAAAACTGTCCACTTTTTATCTATATTTCCAAAGAATTCCATCTACAAGTGCAGGACATGACTCTGCGGAACTCATATTTGCACGTCATAATTGGTCATTGTCAGTTATCGGCTCTTTTTTCCCCTATATTTAACCAAACAAAGTTACGTTTTGGCTGATTTATAGTTGTGTATTTGGCAGAATAAAATGAACTCTTCAGTGGCTACTATTACAAATACTTAGTAAGCGTTAAAGGCGAAGAGCGAATTTGGCCGCTAATCGTCCAAAGTAAGAGGGCTGAATCCCCAGATTAAGGGCCTAGGAGTAAGATTGGAAATAAGCCTTAAATATATTTCTGTTATGAGAGTCTTTGTAAAGGATGGTTCCCTTTTAGAAGGTGCCTAGGAGTAAGATTGGAAATAAGCCTTAAATACATTTCTGTTATGAGAGTCTTTGTAAAGGATGATTTCTTTCATAGAAGGTAATAACAAAACTGAAGGCCAGGGAAGGTACAGCTTTATGGTTGAATGGTTGAATAAGATGCAAACGTTACAACTGCATGAATAAGGAGCCGTATCTTTACAATCCTCGTGGTTGGGGTAACGAGTGAAAGAATCTCTTTCAGCAAGTGGTTGCGATTTCATCGCCAGTAGGTCTGAGAAAGCTAACACTTCTATTTATTATGAGCAAATATAATTTTCCTAATTGTGTCGAAAAGTTGGATAGGCTTTTCTTATTTATATTTAAGTAAAACCTGGCAAAAACCTGCTAGTATTTTCTCTTATTGATAAACCATACTTACTATGAATTATTCGAACTCTTTACTGATTCAGGCAAACTTAAATAGTCTGTGATACTAAGATAATTTTTTCTTTTTAGGTATCCTCTGATATTTTTCGCTCAAATGACTGAATGTGAACCGCTATAAGTAAAATTCACGTAAGTGTTCCATTACATCCGTAACTAAACAATCCTTAGCGATAAATCCTTCATAACATGTCTCCGCATAACTTCCGTTTCCTGTATAGTTCTCTACCAATTTCTCCCGCTGAGCTTAACAACTGAAAGGACATTTAAATCTGTAAACATAAAATTTTGGATCTTTCAAAAACTTTTAGGATAAATGCTATTTAATTTAGAATTTGGCCCTCTGATTTAAAATAATTATATAATGGGAAATCGTTGTAATTGTTGCCAGTAACGAACGAGTGAATACTATCAGTTGACAGCTACGCATAGACCCAGATGTTGATGCACCTTAAAACAATAACTAAATAAAACAAAATTTTAGAAAATATCCCATATTTAATGGGATAAAACAAATGGAGAAGGAGGAATTAGATGAGATAATATAAGAAATAAAGAACTTACTAGATTCTGGATGTTAAGTTATCTGTAGATCACTATAGAAATGTGTTGCAATGCTGTATGAAGGACACCGATTGGGTCATTACACCTTCTAAGCCAAACCAAGGAGATAATGTGATGCTGTGCGGGACTGGCAGTTGTATACTGTCAGTTCTTCGGTAAATTTTCAATAAAACTTCTTCTCTGGCAAATAATTTTGAACTATTTATCAAATATTTGAACTATTAGCTTTTAAATTTTGCTACTAAACGAACTGATTCTTGAATTTTTGGTTAAAAACCCGATCTGAAGAAAAGTAGTTCCTAATTGGGAGACTTCAGCCTTTAACCTAGGGCAGGGGTCGGCAACCTATTTTAAGTAGAGATCCATTTTTCCTTAAATAATTTTAATAAATTTTACCAAGAGCCGCAAGGATGATAGTGTAAACAAACTCTGTAGATCGTTTGTATTCGCAAATTATTATTTTATGATATTCAATAACATTTAATGGTTTTATATATTTATTTTCACATATTGCAAAGTAAATAAACAAATAAATAATAACTTAAGGAATGAAAAGGCGGCAGTCTTACCATATAAATCAAGTACTTTATTTTGGTATTGTATAATTCTGTTCAATTTCGAACCTATCACATGTAAAATTATTTTTGAAAAAATACCTTTAATAAATGGAATTTTCATTCGTTTCAATAAAATTAAACTATACAATATATTTTGGGCAGGCTGAAGAGCCATACTATTTGGATAAAAGAGCCGCATGCGACTCGCGATCCGCGGGTTGCCAACCCTTGACCTAGGGCAGGGGTCGGCAACCCGCGGCTCTTTTATCCAAATTTTGTGGCTCTTCAGCCTGCCCAAAATATATTGTATATTTCAATTTTATTGAAACAAATGAAAATTTCATTTATTAAAGTAGAGATATTTTTCCAAAAAGAATTTTAAATGCGATAGGTTTGAAATTGAATAGAATTATAATAAAATACAGTACGTTATTATAAAAGACTGCCGCCATTTTCATTCAAATACAGGTTTAGTTATTATTTATTCGTTTATTTACTTTGTAATATGTGAAAATAGATATATAAAATTGTCAAAGTTGGGTGTTTTTCAACGTTACGCTTTTTCGTGCAATTTTTGGACGATCAACCCTTATAGCGAGAAGCCAAGCGCGTCGGGCTCCGCGTAAATGAGGGAAAGACGAAAGTGCTGGTGGCTAGGAGGAAGCCTCAGGTGCATCCCGCGACGTTTTACGTCTTTGGGGATTACGAGTTCGAGGTTGTCTCCAACTTCCCCTACCTGGGCTCTATCATTTCGGACATAGCCGACGAAAAAGAAGAAGTCAGAAGAAGGATAGCAGCGGGAAACAGAGCGTACTACGGTCTATATAAAATAATGAGGAGCAGCCTGGTCAACCGAGGAACAAAGATCCAGATGTATAAGACCTTGATAAGGCCTGTCGTGACCTACGCAAGCGAAACATGGACACTGAATAAGGCAGCTTGTGAGAGGATTGACAGGTTCGAGAGGCGAGTCCTAAGACGGATCTTTGGGCCGAAAAGGAAAAACCAGAGCTGGAAAAGAAGGCCAAATCAAGAGGTGTACGCCCTATATGGGGAGCCAAGCATCACCGCGTTTGTGAAGGCCCAGCGGCTGAAATGGTATGGGCATGTATGCCGGATGTCCGAGGAAAGGATAGCATCAAAGGTGCTAAAAGGAAAGTGGCACGGCTCTCGCCCCCGGGGACGTCCGAAGACCAGGTGGGTGGACAATGTGAGAGCGGATATGAGAAAGATAGGTTTGAGGGCCCACCTGGTGAATGATAGGGTTGAGTGGTCTACCCGCATAGAGCAGGCCATGGACCGTCTCGGTCTGTAGTGCCCATAGAAGAAGAAGAACCCTTATACAGCTGTCCTACCGGAAACAGTTTTAAAACATTTAAATGTTATTGAATATCATAAAATAATAAATTGTGATTACAAATGATCTACAGAGTCTGTTTACACTAACATCCTTGTGGCTCTTGGTAAGATTTATTAAAATTATTTAAGGAGAAATGGCTCTCTACTTGAAATAGGTTGCCGACCCCTGACCTAGGGCTTATTAACCAATAAAGATCAAAAGGCTTGCAAAAATGCTGTATTAAGAGAAGTTCCAATCGCTTTCCTACAAGAAGTACCAACTGTAAGCTGACTTATTTTATTTCAAAAAAATTCTTTCTTTTCGTCATAATATCAGGAGGAGTTTTAGCTCATATTATATTGCACTTTTCTGCACTGGGTACCAGATTAATAAACCTCTTGCACTTCTCTGTACACTGTTGCCACTCAAAACATAAAGGAAAACGTTTTCAGAAACTGGCAGAGCACTGAAAAAAAACGGTCAAGAAAGAAATTGATACGTATTAATACAAAAATAAATAAATAAATAAATGAAGAATACATTTTGAAATACTAGGAATTGAGCCTTAAATTGAGCCTCCTTGTACGAGGGTCGTTTGAAAAGTCCATGCAAAAATAAAAACTACTTAATTTTTTGGGGTAAACCTTTTTTATTTTGCAACATAGTCTCCTTTTAGGCTTATACACTTCGTCCAACGCTGCTCTAGTTTGTTGATCCCTTTCGAATAATAGGATTTGTCCAAGTCTGAAAAATAGCCATTCGTTTCTGCAATCACCTCCTCGTTTGAATAAAATCTTTTTCCCGCCAGCCATTTCTTCATATTGGGGAACAAATAGTAGTCCGAGGGAGCCAAGTCTGGAGAATATGGGGGATGTGAAACGAGTTGGAACCCTATTTCCATTAATTTTGCGACCACAACTGCTGAGGTATGAGCTGGTGCGTTGTCGTGATGGAAAAGGACTTTTTTGTGGGCCAATCGTGGGCGTTTTTCTTGCAGCTCGGTTTTCAAACGGTCCAATAACGATGAATAATATGCACCTGTAATAGTTTTACCCTTTTCCAGATAGTCGATGAGGATTAGTCTTCGCCTTTTTTGGCGCAGATTCCCCCTTGGTAACCCATTGTTTAGATTGTTCTTTGGTCTCAGGAGTGTAGTGATGTATCCATGTTTCATGCACAGTGACGAAACGACGCTTAAAGTCCTGCGGATTCTTCTGGAACAGCTGCAAACCGTCCTTGCAACACTTCACACGATTTCGTTTTTGGTCAAGCGTGAGCAATCGCGGCACCCATCTTACGGATAGCTTTGTCATGTCCAAATGTTGATGCAAAATATTATGTACCCGTTCATTCGAGATGCCCACAGCACTAGCAATCTCACGCACCTTCACTCTTCTGTCATCCATCACCATATCATGGATTTTATCAATGATTTCTGGAGTAGTAACCTCAACAGGGCGTCCAGAACGTTCAGCGTCACTTGTGCCCATATGGCCACTCCGAAAATTTTGAAACCACTTATAAACTGTTCTAATCGAAGGTGCAGTGTCACCATAATGTTTATCAAGCTTCTCTTTAGTCTCCTGAGGCGTTTTGCCTTTCATAAAGTAGTGTTTAATCAACACACGAAATTCTTTTTCGTCCATTTTTTGAAAATCACTCGACTTCCTCGATTCAAACGAATGCCAAACACAAGGAAATAGACCGATCTGGCTGAAACTTGGTGTGTGTTCTTCCAAGAGATGCTACTAACTAAACATAATCTCGATAAGCGCCAGTAGTGCTATCTCTCTGACTTTGCACGGACTTTTCAAACGACCCTCGTACAAGGAGACTTTACTATTTCTTGAATACTTCATTATGACAAGGCGTTTTTTTTGCAGAAAGTGCTTTTAGAAATTTTCTTGTTAACGATTGCATCGATTTCTCTTGTAGCGTGCTTTGAATTCGTACATTTAAATGGCTGAAATTATTTGTTGAAAATTTGCTTTTTAGAAAACTAACAGTTGCAGACTTCTTGTTTTAGAACAGAAGGTGATTATAATATAATTGGGTATAATATAATTAAAAGACGTAGATTGATAAGCCGCTTTTTGATTTAAACAAACAAACAAACAAATGATACAATGGTTATTATAATTATTTGAAAAGAAAATTTAATAAAAAGAGAAAGAGAAAAAAGATAATTGCACAATATTTATTCAGATTCAGATTTCTCATTTAGATAATAATGTGGTTAAGTGTCATTTTTAGACATTTTAAGATAAAAATTATCCAAATACTTCTCAGTCGTTCAATTGTGAAATTCAGTTAAGACGGTTATCAACGTTGTTTTTTCGCTGCTATTTTTCGATTCAAATAAACGTAAGTAATTCATTTATTACTTATAATTAAAAACATTCATTTGCCGGTACATTTAATAACTTGTATTCTAATTATAAATTTAATAGTTTTTTTTGTGGTAAAACAAGTTTAATTGGGAGAAAATTATGTAATAAAATGTAGAAAATAAGTTTTATAAGAAATTGACTTCAGATTCGCGACAATTTCATTGAATAGCCACTTTGCTGTGGTCAGCATTAGCAATATCTGCGTATTTGACACTTTGTTTCGCTATTTTATTGTATCTTCTCTTTCCAAGGTGAATTCTTACTGAATAGTTTGCCCTCCAATATGCGTCATTCGGAAAATTAAAAATGAATTTAAGCTAGTGGACAAAAAATGAAAAAAAAAAAAAAATTGAGATTCTCCCACAACCATTACATTACACTACAAGTTTTAAATCTTCAATTATTATTAATATTTTCGTTCTTTGCTTCAAAAATTACATTTTTTTGCAGTCAGAGGACCTCCCAAAACGTGTATTTCTGGTGGAAAATCAATATTGAAAACCGATCACGAGTTGATAAAATTGTAAATTTGATCCTAAATATCTCGACTAATATTAGGGATATCGGAAACGGGGTTAACGTCATTTTTCACAGTTTTTTTTTTTTATGTAGTTTTCATAATCATTGCCAAAACCAGTGGTCCTTATAAAACCCTAATCGGGTTTTTGGCCGTAACTCTGCCAAAAATGATGATACAGCATCGGGGGGTGAAAAATTTGAAAACTAGACCAGAAAAACATTTCGAAATTTCGCTTTTCTAAAAAGTTATTAGCGATTGGTGCGTTTTAAATGGATCACCCTGTATAATCAGATTTATAATTTCTGTATAATAATATTTAGATATACTCATATCTGTTGTTGCTAGCCGAATCTAGTCTATTCCTTTTAATCTTGTCGCAGAAGATAATTCGTGGAATTAGTCTTAAGACGTTGTCTATCAAGTCTACACCATTCCCCATATCTAAAGTCTAGCAATTTCATTTGAAGCAGACTAAGATCCTCTTATGCTCCTGAAAAAGAGTAGTACTGCAATCCCGACAATGTATTAAAATTAAATAGCTTCTGTATCTTTTGCTATATTTTTAGAGCAGTATAACTGATAACAGAATATCTCAAAAACGAAAGATATGGACAGCTCTTAACGTATTCCATTTTCGATATGCTGTCGACTTCGTTACTAGGTTTTTGGCTATTCCATACGTAAATTGCTTTTACTATCATTATGACAAATAAAATCCTAGGCCAAGAACCATTACGAACCGCTTTTTTAACCATTCGGCTACAATGGCGCCTAAGTAGCAAGATATTTCATTCTATTTAAAGATTTTTTTTTAATTGAATTGAACAATCGATAGGACTTCATGATGTCTGTAACATGGTATTGCGTCGTCCACACTTGGCAGCCATTCTCCTTCAGTATTAGCTGATTCATTAGAACCTTATCTAAACTAACTTCCAGTTTCCTCTGTTAAGCATTCATAAATTGTAAATAAGAAGTTACTAATACCAATTTTTTCTAATTTATAATAATTTTTCCTGAAAAAAAATAATATTTTCAAGAATCTATTGAATTCGAGGGGATCGATTGCTCTAAAATGTTACGGCATTGATCAGTGAGTAGACAAAGTAATCGATCATATCCAGACATCCCTACCTTAAACAATGATATGCATAGTTATTTTTCTTTTTTCTTAAATAAAAAATTTAAGATATCTAAAAGTCTGCTTTATCCATAGTTCGTTACATTCTAACATAATCTTTTATTTAAACAGTGTCTATAAATGTCTTGAGATCATTATACTTTAGATAGTTTTTTTCTATAATTCTATGCAATAACT
Organism: Rhodnius prolixus; assembly: GCF_049639745.1. Classification (NCBI taxonomy): domain Eukaryota; kingdom Metazoa; phylum Arthropoda; class Insecta; order Hemiptera; family Reduviidae; genus Rhodnius; species Rhodnius prolixus. The sequence goes on along the minus strand of NW_027411583.1, from coordinate 242,211 downwards.
ATTTTGAATCTAGAAGGTTTGGTTACCATTTAATTTTTCCTATTATATTGTTAATTTGCTTTAAAGATTCTAAAGAATGAATAAGGTTTATTGTCACATTTGATAAACAGATAGTGTTTTTTGTACAATTTAATGAAATCCAATTCTATATTAGAAATTGAGAGATAAGCTAAGTGGTGTACACCCTTTGTATCATCCATGTCTTCTTGGGGACAAGAAAAATTTCTCGCCTTGGCAACAACTAATTGCCGGAGAAGAATAGATTAGATGGATTTCCAGGGCAACAGCTTCTAGGTCCAGGGGGAGAACCTTCTCCATTTTTAACAATGTCCACTAGTCGGTTTTTTGGTACCTCTGCCCTCCAAATTGTCAAACTACTCTTGCTACTTCTACCATTCCACAGTCTCCCTTAAGTGAAAAGAAAAAATTCGGGTGAGCATATTACAAATTCTTACAAATTTCCAAAAATTCAACTTATACTTTTCTCTTGTTATATAACACAGGAATTGAAGGAACTCATTTAATTCTTAAAAACATTTTGCGTTTAGAACATTTCACTAAAGCTACATTAACAATTAAACGAACTGGAGCCTAGAATGACTACAAGAAGTGATGAAAACTTAGATTCATTTACGTAGTTGTTGAGAACATTCTTGGTGCGCTCGCGACACTCCGCTTACACCAAAAGAACCTCCTTAATACCAATTTTTCCTAAAATATTAATAAAAATATGAACCATAGAACAACGTAAAATACAATACAACCATTAAGAAAAGCCAATTTCATTCTTAGACACCATAATGTCACTTAGAGAAAAGCCTACATCCTCATACGCACGCACAAAAAGTAACCTTCATCGAATTTTCTTAAAAATAAAAAAAAATACAAATAGAATTAATTCATTATTATTATTGGTGCAATATGGGTAGCAAGTTAAGAGATAATCTTTAGAAAACAACCATTCAGTAAAGTGGTCTTAGTGATTAATAATAATTGAATTTAATAATGACAACATCCACGTGTAAAAAAGTTTTTCAAGTTTCCACCGAATGAGGAAAATGTACTCATCATTAATGCATTAAAAATAAATAAATATTTATTGTTAAGTCTGACAAACAAGCATTTCAATGTCAATTAATTTATATCACTAAAAATAGTTATAGATAGCATGTCAACTCTCACAATACATATCCTTAAATTGCGACAATGAATTTGGATGATACATATCGCTATACAAACTCATTTGCTATTAATGTTCAATTCAATTGTTTTAAATTAACACACAATGAAACTATATAAATTGTACTAAATATCAGTAATGATTTTACATACTCAAAAAAGTAATGGTTGGTTACTAGCTGTTTGTAAGGCTCCTTTACTCCAACGAACTATTAAAACCTAGAACAAGAGCAATTCGTATTCCTTTGGTTCTACTCTTAAACGGTATTTAATTGTTCTTAGAACGTTCTTGTCAGCGTACATACATAAAATCTTAAAAACCAATTTTTTTTGCAAAATATTTAAAATAAAAGCTAAGATTCATGCCTAATGAATAGTAAGTACAATACAAAACTTTCTTAAATACAAGATGGCACATTTGAGTGAAACCTAACCTACAAGTTTGCAACCTCCTAAATGAAGTGCACATTAAAGAGGAGAGGTTAACTGTTGTTCTTTAAATTGTGCCAAAGAGTATCTATTCGCATGGAAATAAGCCGTATACTCACTCGATTTATAGTTACTAAAAGAATGATTAGTTGTTGGATAAATGTGTTACCGATATCCATGTATAGATTATCGAGAATGCGTTTAGTTTCAGGTCAGTACCATCAATTTCAAATTACTTCTTAATTGGTATTTATATTTAAAGATTAATTTGTCATTAAGCGGACATCAGTATTTGAATAACTGAAAACGTGTTGTTTCTATTATTAGAAATAAATAATATTTTTAATCATCAAATTAGATTATCTATTCAGGAAAGATGTTGGATTTATTTTAAATTCTTTGTAAACTCCGTTTTACAGATGTTTATTTTGATTAGACCTTCAAGTAGAACTTTATTTACATTTTAATTCTGATAACAATGCCCCTAGGATTATTTATGCAGTTTAAATGCATATCGTTGGATTATCTTGCTGATAGCGGGATTTAGACTGTTTATATTATTATATTTGGTATGTGTTACTGTTATATTTTTATCCGTTATCATTTTTTTTTTTCTAAATGCATGCATTAAAATTAGGGTTACTTTTTGCTGGTTTTTTAATTTCTAGCTGGTGAGTAATTATTGAAAAGTAACCGAGGCGGTTAAGTGCAAAGATCCTCTTGTGTTTACACGACCCCCACCCTATATTTGTGTTAAAAAATCAATCATCCGCTTCCACCATTTCAACTAATTGCCTCTTATCTTTTAGTGCCTTTATTAAAGTCTACTTGTAATTAATTTGTTCTTATTTTTTTTTTACATATTTTAATCTTCAAATGCGTTTTAATTAATTTTAGTGCTGGTGCATTAACATTTTTGTTATAATGAGGTTATCGCTGGCTTTGTTGTTTGAAGATTGTATCGCACATCTGAGGTGAAGACTGGATTTGAAACCAATGTTAAATTGTGAGTCCCAGTGCCTGTTATATCACTGGGCTTTCTTAACGGCGAATCCCACGAATCGTTGTCAAAGTGTTCGATAGTTGTAGATTTTCCAAAGTCACTATCGAAATCTATCCAGCCAGAAAAATTTAAAGAGCAGTCGAGCAAATGGAACTCAGAAGCCTTCGCCGTTCACTGGTTTATAAATGGTGAAATACATTTCAATTCCTTTGATTGAAGTTTCGTTTTTGTTTTGCAGTTGTGAACCCACGATTCAGTCACCGTTGGCGTATAAACTAAGATTCTTTTGAAACCGAACTAAAAGCTCTTATTGTTGAAATTCTGTTTGTGTTGTGCTACATTTTTGTCTGTGGATTTCACCAATTTTTAACGGCACCCATTTTATCTTTTCAAAGTCTTTTCTTAATTAATCCATGATTTACGAAAAATTTGAAGTAAAATGTACAATTATCTCATTACGCCTATAGTATCCATTATCTCATACACCATTAATCATTGATTTGCGAATTTTAAAAAAATGACAGTTATTCTTCTCACTTACTTAATTATTTGTAACTTACATAAAAATCTATAGCTATTGTTTTACAAACTTTGGCAGCGAAAAGTTCGTATTTTAAGGAATTTTTGTTAGCAAGAATGGAATTAGGCCGCAAAAATAAGGTTCTTTTTAGTGTAAACAAGATTCGTTCGCTAGATTTTTCATTGCCAGAACTTAGCATGTACAGCTAAAGAAATACTATTTAGCCCAAACGAACAAGATACGCTGTTCTTGCTCTTGTTTTGCAGGCACTAGTTCGTTTGGCATGACCTATTTTTAGAAAAAGCTAGTAACCATATTTTCATGATATCAATTGATTTGAATATGATTATAGGAGGATTAGTTGGCAGTATGTGTCGACAATATTCATTGCCGCAATATCTGTGTATGTGAATCGTTTGCCGGTGTGAATGTTGGCATGCTAACTCGGATCTATTTTTAGTCGTATAAATGAATCGACATTGAAACGTTTCTTTTGTCAGACTTATTATAAATTTTTATTTATTTTTAATAAAATATTTTAGAGTAAATAAATTATTAGTTACTTCTTAACTGCATTTGAAACGGAATATTCTCTTCGAATATATTAAACTCAATACTGGTGTTTTTCTATAATTTCAATTAACGCTTAATACACAATTTTAAACGGCAGAGAAATATATTCTTGCCAATGTCAGCCTTATTTTTCAATTATTTCTGCCAACCTTATGACCTAGGGAATAGTTCATTGTCAGGAATTGTATTGAATTAATTTAAGATTGCAATCAATATGGTTGCCCAAAGTTACCATGCAATATCATGTAAACCATTTAAAATAAACTCCTTAACAAAAACTTACAGTTTAAAAAGTTAAGTATAAGGGTTGATGAAAGGCCAAAAGGTACACAAATCAGTACCCAACATTTCATTTATAGTTCCGCTCCTAATTTCAGCCATTTAGAAACACGAAAAAGCATGTGTTTAATGGAATTATTAAAACTAGGGAACGGATTCGTATGTATTTACATAATACTTTCTAGGCAATTTACAGACGTTTTTCAACTAGAAGTATTCATAAAGACACTTTTTAAGCCGTTTGAGTCTACTTTTATTTCACATATTTCCACATATTTGGATGTTATCGCATATTTATACATATTTGATTAAAATAAATAAATATTTCTACATATTTAATCAAAATATGTACATATTTTTCATTTTGGGCATATTTTCATAATTGGGAGGTGGTTGACAGGAACTGTGAACCACATACTGTAGGGCTGTGAATCACAGTGGGTACAATGGTTATTGTAATTTACACAGAATGCTGCTAAACAGTGACGGGCACTTGTTAGTTCTTTGAAGTTGTCTGTTCTTTCAGCTCGTTCGTTGAAGTGTCCAATTCATTTCGTTCGGTCACTTAGTGTATTCTTTTTTGGGTGAAATGCCACGAACATTGGCCTCAAACAAACAACTGGTTGCTAAATATCTTCGCGAATTTCCAGCAGAACTTTTTCGAAGTGATGGAGACATTTTGTACTGCACAGCTTGTGACAAGCGCGTTTCTTGTGCTCTCAACGTTCCCAAGTCACCCAACATATTGCCACCGGATCGCACATAGAGAATAAAAACAGAAAGAAAGAGAGGACGTCCTATCAAGCCTTCCTTACATCTCCACCATCAAGTAAGTCCACTCTGAGTACAGATCTGTGTCAGGCTTTGGTTAGAGCAGATATCCCTTTCCACAAACTTAAAAATCCTCATTTCAAAGGATTTTAGTCGTTACAAGTCCATCTTACGCCCAGCTCGTCGTCACTTTACGTTCCAAAATTTGAAATTTCATGTGGTTGCAAACAATTTCGAAGAGTGAAGTTTTCAAAATTGAAAATTTAACACATCTTTTTATAAATTGTAAAAATGTTCTTTGTTGTATAAATCATTATAACTTGTAAAAACAAATTATTTTGTTCCTAATAAATTATTATAAATTGTAAAAATGTTCTTTTCTTGTATAAATAATTATAACTTGCCCCCCCCCAAAAAAATTCCATTTTCATAAAAAAAAATGTCCATTTTACTTAAATATTCCAGAAAATAATTTAAGAAAATCACATATTTTCCACATAATTGACGAAAATAAATGCATATTTTAATTAAATATTTGGCATTTTTAAATACATAAAAATCCGTTCCTTAATTATAACAATTGATATTATTTAAGTAATTTTACTGTATTAACTTTTCATTAATATTTTTTAGAATTTATTAGATGTCATAAAATAATATTAAAGTTTTAAATTATGTAATCAGAACCAATGTGAGATTGTTGAAAGCAAAGGCAATAAATAAAAATACAAAAAATTAGGCTGAAATTGACAATAATTTCTCAATATTGTTTGGTTAAAATAGTCGCCTAAAATGATTTGTTAGAATTCTTGGATAATTCCACTCAAAAAACTTCAGTCTTGCACAATTTCAATTATTTCAACCAATCAGGTGGTGTAATAGATCGATATTGCAGCATTGTCCAGTACATATTTACACTAAATTAGCCTATCTATACTTACATATATTATATCATAATAATAGTAAATCAGCTTATGTAATTTTTTATAATAACAGGTACAACGTCATTGTTTATTTTTTAATATTTAAAAAAAAAAAATTATAAAATGAACACTTTCTCTTTTGCAATTTGTTTAAAATTAACAGTTTAATGAGTTATTACTTTACTCCAATCATTCAGCTAAGTACTATTCGTGCAATAAGTTTTCTTCGGTAATTTTGAATAGTTAGACCTTTATTAGTTAAGAGGAAAAATTATAAACGCTTATGGTTTTATTTTGGAAATGAAGTTTCAACGCTAACATTTTATTTTATTTTTTATTTCTCCTTTTATTGAAATTTACACCTGTACCTACAGGTGTAAGTAAATGAGATAAATGTATATAAATAGCGTGGGTAGACGTGAATGACGGTCATCCAGTGATGGCCGCCATTAGTCCACCCAGTTGGCCAACGGCGCCTCAGCCGTCTTCGAGCATTGGAGGGTAGCTGTAGTTGAAGACAAGTTTGCAGCTAAAGGGTTGGAATGAAATGAGAGTTTTGGATTAAAAATTGTTATATCGGATTTTGGCAAGTTCGGAGCTGAGTGGAATTTGGAGATCTTTATGTATTGTGTGGTTGGCTAACATAGAATGAAGCGTCTACTATGCGGCGGAGTATTTTGGAGTGTTTGCAGCCTATTGATGTTGGATTTCTTAGCTGTTCCGTAAAGTTCGAGTCCATATTGGTGGTGAGAAGAGCTGTATAGAGTCGTCGTTTGTTCTGTAGTGAGAGTTTTGAGCGTTTGTCAAGTAGCCTGGCTAGAAGTTTGTATCGTTTGTTTACGAGGGTCGTTTGAAAAGTCCGTGCAAAAATAAAAACTACTTAATTTTTTGGGGTAAACCTTTTTTATTTTTCAACATAGTCTCCTTTTAGGCTTATACACTTCGTCCAACGCTGCTCTAGTTTGTTGATCCCTTCCGAATTATAGGATTTGTCCAAGTGTGAAAAATAGCCATTCGTTTCTGCAATCACCTCCTCGTTTGAATAAAATCTTTTTCCCGCCAGCCATTCCTTCATATTGGGGAACAAATAGTAGTCCGAGGGAGCCAAGTCTGGAGAATAGGGGGGATGTGAAACGAGTTGGAACCCTATTTCCATTAATTTTGCGACCACAACTGCTGAGGTGTGAGCTGGTGCGTTGTCGTGATGGAAAAGGACTTTTTTGTGGGCCAATCGTGGGCGTTTTTCTTGCAGCTCGGTTTTCAAACGGTCCAATAACGATGAATAATATGCACCTTTAATAGTTTTACCCTTTTCCAGATAGTCGATGAGGATTATTCCTTGCGGATCCCAAAAGACAGTCGCCATAATCTTTCCGGCCGAAGGAACGGTCTTCGCCTTTTTTGGCGCAGATTCCCCCTTGGTAACCCATTGTTTAGATTGTTCTTTGGTCTCAGGAGTGTAGTGATGTATCCATGTTTCATGCACAGTGACGAAACGACGCTTAAAGTCCTGCGGATTCTTCTGGAACAGCTGCAAACCGTCCTTGCAACACTTCACACGATTTCGTTTTTGGTCAAGCGTGAGCAATCGCGGCACCCATCTTGCGGATAGCTTTGTCATGTCCAAATGTTGATGCAAAATATTATGTACCCGTTCATTCGAGATGCCCACAGCACTAGCAATCTCACGCACCTTCACTTTTCTGTCATCCATCACCATATCATGGATTTTATCAATGATTTCTGGAGTAGTAACCTCAACAGGGCGTCCAGAACGTTCAGCGTCACTTGTGCCCATATGGCCACTCCGAAAATTTTGAAACCACTTATAAACTGTTCTAATCGAAGGTGCAGAGTCACCATAATGTTTATCAAGCTTCTCTTTAGTCTCCTGAGGCGTTTTGCTTTTCATAAAGTAGTGTTTAATCAACACACGAAATTCTTTTTCGTCCATTTTTTGAAAATCACTCGACTTCCTCGATTCAAACGAATGCCAAACATAAAGAAATAGACCGATCTGGCTGAAACTTGGTGTGTGTTCTTCCAAGAGATGCTACTAACTAAACATAACCTCAATACGCGCCAGTGGTGCTATCTCTCTGACTTTGCACGGACTTTTCAAACGACCCTCGTAGTTCGGTGCGTTTAAATCTCGTATGAGGGTTCCAGGTAAGTCTCTTGTCTAGGTACATTCCAAGGTAGCGCACATGGTCGGCTGGTTGGATAGGTATATAATGTAAGAAGACAGTTGGTGGAGTTTGTCGTTTGAGTGTGAAGACTATGTATTTAGACTTAGTTGGGTTAATTTTTATAAGCCAGTTTTCTAACCAAGGTTCTATTGAGTGAAGATGGGACTGTAGTGAGCGTACTGCGAGGATAGGGTCAGAGTGTGTGGAGAGAATGGCAGTGACCGTCAGCGAAGGTGTAAATAGACAGACGGATAGACATTGCCCTTATAACAGAGACCCAACGCTAATATTTAGAATAAAAATATAATCGATTGTCGGAAGATTCATGAATGATGTATGCATGTAAAAAGCCATAGTTTTGTCAATATTAACCTTGTACGAGAGATTTTCAAGGCCGTTGAATGATGTAATTTTATTCTCTTTTTTATTATTATCATATATATAGGTTAATATTTCATTTTTATTGCTTCCAGTGTTTAGCATTGTTGTTTACATTCGATTCAGGTGTGCTACATAGTCGTCTGTTAAATAGACAAACAGTAACACCTGCTAAAAATGATTTTTTATCAGTAAATCTTCCTTAAAAAAAATAATAATTCATCTTTTGAAAAATAACGTAAATGTACAGAATAGAATAAATATTTATTATAATAAATATATACATAAAATAAATATAGAAGTATAAATGTATGATACATTTCAACCTTCTTAACAAAGTTAATTAAGAGAAAAGTTAGGTGAGGAGGATTGGAATGCAGGGAAAAAGGAGAGGAAAAACCTGCAGTTTTAGTCTTCTGTGCCTATATGTTGTAGAAGGATCTGTAGAAGGCTATGTCGCGGCATAGAGGATTGGGATGGCAGTCAAACGGAGTTTAAGCAGACGATTTTAGATATAGGAGTGTACCGGGGGATAATGGACGCAGTCTCGTGGAGTGAGTCAATTCCAGTGCGTTGTGGAGAGTCTGTTGCGAGTCTGGGAAATTTGTTTTGGGTTATCTAAAGTTTCTTGATGTTGCTACTATAAGTCCAGGCTCCAGGCGGAGCAGGCGTAGAGCAACATCGGCCTAATGACCGCTTTGTAGAGGAGGAGTATGTTAGTCACAGTCATTTGGGAGGCTCCTGAGAGAAGAGGAAATAATAGTCGTGTAGTCCAGTTTGCCTGCGTTTACTTTGTCCTGAACGTGCATAGTGAAAGTCAGTTTGTTGCCTAAAGTTAGCCCTAAGTACTTCACGTGGGTAGACCACGGAATGAGAATAAATGAACATGTTCTCGAAAAACTAATTCGCATTAAGGAAATTCGTACTGCTTATAACAATTTGTGCTGAAAGAAAATGTATGCTTAGAAATCTGAAAGAAATCAGTAGTCTTACTTCCGCCAATCGGTTTAGTCAAAATAGTTTTTGTTTTTTTCGTCAAATACTAGGCTTGATTGATTTATTGATAGCTTTCTCTTTTGCCATCATTCAAGACACCTGCATCCGTGTGGGAGAGAGATCAAGTCGATGAAGGTAACAGAAATAGTACAGAACACTGATAATGACCCACAAACACAAACAGACACTAATTTGCAAAATGAACCTTCTTCGAGACAATAGAGGGAATTGAAAAATATTATAAAATATTACGTAAAGGGCGTCCAGGCTGACGATAGCGCTAACCTTAACCGAGAAGTGATACGAAATTTATGTTTCATGCTTATTGCGAGTAATATACAAGAGGCTTGCAGGCGCCACGGTAGCCGAGCGGTTAGAGGCGAGACCTGCGAAGCTAATATGTATTGTGGTACTGGGTTCGATTCCCGGTCTTAGGCCTTGGATTTTATTTAATGATTAATAAAAGAAATTTATAGTAAAGTATGTTTGCTAGTCGCCTCCGTCCACGACACCTAATTGGTAGTTGGACGTTAAGCCCCGCCTGAAAAAATAGGCGATTACTTTACTTTACTTTTACAAGAGGCTTGCTGAATTCTTTTGATGAAAACGCAATATCAAAATTTTGAGACCATCATGATAATTGATCATAAAGAAGTAAAATAGTGCTGACAGCTAACTAGTACTAACTGGTCCAATAATTGGCTTGAATATTTCCTCCTCATTTAGTCTTGAATTACATCGAGTATGAAACCGGTTTGCTAGAAAAGAAACATATGATTATAGCAATGGTGTACACGACCTTGAGTTAGCTGCATCACTTTGTAATTCATTCCTTGAGGTTCATACAGTAGTTCAACAAACTGACTTGAAAAACTGGTTTTATTTAGTAAGTATGCAACCTTCACTACATTGCACTTTTTATTATTTCTTTGTCTTAGAAAGCGGATGTATAGTGATCGTGTCAGCTATTCGAAATCTAGTTTCGGAAGTGCATGTTTTAATGTCTCCAGTTTAAAGATAAAAACTATTATAGTGCCCGGTTTAGTATGTTGTATCTAATGTGTATAATCACACATTCGCGTTTGGGTTAACAATTCAGTACCCCGGAGGTACACAACACTGTCACATTTTTCGTTTTTTACAGGAGAGCAAATGAAAGATATTTTTCGCGGTTTTTTCTTACTTACAAGCCCACGGGAGTTATTTTGCTTAAATCTTTGGTGGATAATAAGTAAGATAGGTGCAGCATAAGTGATGGTTGGGTAATAAAAAAAATAATTTTGTATTAGAACCATTAAAAACAGAAATTTTGAAAAAATGGACTTAGTGTTGTATACCTCCGAGGTACTGAATTATAAACATTAATTCATTTTGGTTGTAATATTGATACCTATATAAGATGTACAATACATTTATTATACTATCTTCATGCATCATCATAACTAATTAAATACATATACTATTTACCAGTTTACAGGGGAAACCCTGTGTTGCGCAACTTGAGTAAAATGAATATTTGACCCTGAAAAAATATTTCTATTGTTATTTAACATTTTATTTCCTTCTTCGCTGCCTCTATAATAACAGTTATTTTTACAATTTTTTAGACTTCCTCTTAAGCTTTTGAATCCAATTACTTCAAAAGACTTTTCGTTTGATAAGATCAGTTGTTTTAGATAATAATTTTACTTTTTTGCATCTACATACAGTTTTTTTTTTGTTTTTTTAAACTTACTGTTTGAACAGAAAATGTCTTCCACTAGACCTCAAATTTATTATACAGGGTGTTTACAGAGGAGTGGTCGAAACTTCGGGAGGTGATTCAGCAACTCAAATGCAACAAAAAATATTCTATTCTTTTTGGCCCGATTCTCAACAGTGTCTAAGATATTTGCATTTTTAACGTTTCCGTCGATATTCGCATTTTTCACCATTAAAACGGCCATAACTTTTCTATCCTTTATCCTACAACAAATCTGCTTATTCCAAAAGAAAAAGCATTAAATTTCCTATAAACCTGCTTAAACCAGAGCCTCAAAACGATTCTTATAACAATGAAATGTTTACTTGAATGTCTAAAAATTTCGTTCTCGATGATTTTTGTTAAAATTTTCAACTGCATTTTCTCAATGGTTAGTGAATCAAGGAATCACATAATTTCAGAAAAAGTTGCGCATTTATTGAGCTTCAAGATCATATGGATTTTTTTGGTTATTAATAAAACCCTATCCCGAACAGAGGGGTGTAAATGCAGAAAACTGGGATTTTGCGAACTGACTTTTCATTACTAATTTACTCAAATATCAATTTTTACCATTTTAATAACCATTTTAGTTTAGAACAATTATTATTTTATAAAACGGAAGTAAAAAATAAAGTAGCAATAAAACACAGAAGTGAAAAAGTACAATAAGCAGATGCCTAGCTAAAATTGCTACAAAAATCGTTCGAACTATTCAAACAAGGAAGTGGGAAAGAATTGTGGCAAATTTTTAGTTTCTTGACTACAATTGTTTGAGCAACATATTTTAACGACATAATGGAGGTTTTTTTTCATCAAAGTTAATTAATAATAATTCAAAACTAATCAATTTTTGGAGAAGGAACAAAAAGAAAATAACCGTTAATTAATTAACTTTGATCAAAAAAACCTCCATTATGTCATTAAAATAAGTTGCACCAACAATTGTAGTCGACTACTGCGTTTTATTGCTACTTTATTTTTTACTTCCGTTTTATTAAATAATAATTGTTAAAAACTAAAATGGTTACTTTTCTTTTTGTTCCTTCTCTAAAAATTGACATTTGAGTAAATTAGTAATGAAAAGTCAGTTCACAAAATCCCAGTTTTCTGCATTTACACCCCTCTGTTCGGGGTAGGGTTTTATTAAAAACCAAAGACATCCATATGGTCTTGAAGCTCAATAAATGCGCAATTTTTTTCTGAAATTATGTGATCCCTTGATTCATTAATCATTGAAAAATTGCAGTCGAAAATTTTAACAAAAATCATCGAGAACGAAATGTTTAGACATTAAAGTAAAAATTTCATTGTTATAAGAATCGTTTTGAGGCTCTGTACCCTGCAAATTTATAGGAAACTTAATGCTCTTTCGTTTGGAATAAGCAGATTTGTTGTAGGATAAAGGATAGAAAAGTTACGGCCGTTTTTATGGTGAAAAACGCGAATATCGACGGAAAGGTTAAAATGCAAATATCTTGGACACTATTGAGAATCTGGCCAAAGTGAAGAGAATATTTTTTGTTGTATTTGAGCTGCTGAATCACCTCCCTAAGTTTCGACCACTCCTCCGTATACACCCTGTATAACGTAATCTTTCAAAAACGTTAAGATAGGACTTATTTTCAAAAATTAAAAAGCTACTTTAACCTATTTTAATTTTGTTCTTTTTCATTTTGACAATATCCTACTCATGAGATAGTATTGTGATATAATCAAACTATCGATGACTACATTTTCTTTGAAATTTAATTTTTGGGGTCCCAAGAGTTTAATAAATATTTTTAACTTTTGTTCTGTTTGTCTCTAACGAGTTATTCGATATTGTTACTTCCCTTTGAAGAATTTCAGTTCTTTCTTGATGGTTATATTATAGTTGGAATGTCGAGTTTAATGTATAAAGACAAATTAATTTATCTAGTTAGTTGTTTTATAATTTTTTTGAAATACTAATAACGTATTATTTTTAAAGTTAAAACAAACACTGATAAACTAAATGGAAATTACACTTAAATATTTCAAGTGTAATTTTATTTAATCGATTTTTTCTTTTTTTTAATTTTACCTCTAAAATACGACATAATTTTTTGAAAAGTAAATAATTTAGCGTCGATTTTTAACAGAAATGCAGTGTTCTTTTTATCATTATTTATCAAAATCACTATCTTGTTTAGTGGATGATAGATTTAATAGATTGATATTCGTGCTGTTACGAGTTACAATTGTCTAAAACCCTTTAATTTCTATACGTTATGACTTATATTTGTTTGTAGTTTTCGATTTTTTCTAAATTTTGTTAGTTCGGCTTCAGTATAGATGTACTACACAATGATGCCCATAAAACTAAAAATACACATTGAAAAGAACAACTTCTATTTGAAGTTGTGGCCACTAAAACGAATTTCAAATATGTACTTAGGGAAGGGATTAGCTATGCGGTTAGCGTACTGGACTCCCACGCGGAGGTCCCGGGTTCGAATCCAGCTGCTGACCCTTAGATTTTCTCTTCCTAGGAGCTTCTTACAGCTCACTGTCCGGTGATGGACAGTGTTGTCTGTAACGAGAAAACACTGTCCGGAGGCGGCAGTGCACTGAAAAAAGCTCCGGGCGCCAATAACCATAGATGTTGACGCGCCTTAAATAATAAAAATAATAATAAAAAATATGTACTTCCGATTTAGACTTATGCTTACCCCCACCCAGTACAGACACATAAACATACCCAATTGGTAAAAAATCACTTTCGAAAGGGACCACCTCAAATCGTAGTATTTAGAGCGGAAACTGGTGACATTCAATGAATTCATGTAAAAATGTGTTAATAGTAAAAATTATTTCAAATGATAGGATTTGTTACTAAATTTCCAAAAGTTGGAGGTTGTTGACTTGAATTTTTTTTAATATTTTGCTTTCATGAAAAGGTTATTGAAAGGTAAATGTTGAAAGTTCGAAGCTCCAGCAATAGTAAGAGAAATCAGTTAATTAACACTAAATCTACCACGACCGGTCAATTGACCGTTTTTTAAATTTGGTTTAAATTTTCTAATTACAGCGTTACCTGTAAACTTCACGATTTTTCCTAAAATATGTATACAATTGTTTTTTTAATATTCACTTCTTTTCCTAATATTTGATTTTTGAGAAAAATATGTAGTCCGTCTTATCTACCACGACCGGTCATTTGACCGGCTGAATATTTTCATTTTATTTATTTTTGTAACAGAATTCTCTCGAAAACTCAATTTGATAATGCATTTATCGGATTATTGTTTGCATGTGGTGCATATGAGGCAAAAAATGTACGATATTGCCCTTTTCTATGGAACAAAAAATGGAGACGAGCATTCTTCTCAAACACTGTAAGCAGAAATTTATAGACGGAAATTGTGAGGTTTATTCGAGTGGATCAAAGAAATCATCGCTTACAAACCGATAAATTTGCTTTGTCTACTTAAATTTTGGAACAAATTCGTAGAGAACAGTCAAAACTAACCAAGAGCATATATTATTATCGATGAACAATTGTTCCCCACAAAATCAAGATGCAGATTTACTCAGTACATGCCAAATAAACCGTACAAATTTGATATCAAATCTTGGCTAGCGTTCGATGTAATAAAAAGGCTTTCCCATATTTGGGAAAACTTGAAAGCAGAGAACCTTCAGTTCCGCTTGGGGAAGTTTGTCGCTCTGAAATTAGCAGAAATGTATACAGCTCGTGGAAGAAATATAACCGTGGAAAATGTCGGAGATGGCCTCCACAAATAGTGTTCAATATCCTAGACTTAGCAGGAATAAATGCATGAATTTTGCTTTAAAAAAAAGAGTGAAATTTCAAGGCAAAACTTTGTATTACCATTTGCAAAAGCATGACATATACTAGTACAAGAACAAGTGGTCGGGAAATAGCTAAAAAAGATACTGGAAAGGGCAATAAGACTAAAAAATGATGTCTAAACTGTAAAATATACGTATTCGGGAAATTAGCAATTGAGAAGCCTATAATTATAAAAAATGATGCAATAAAGAGTAAAATCTACGAGATTTATTTTTAAACAAAAGAAACTGTGCTATTTCATAGTTAAATAATTATTATCTTCATTCTAGAATAAGAAATTTAAGTAATTTTGAAGTCCGGCCATTTGACCGGTCACGGTAGGAATAGTTATGCATAAATGTCGGTAGTGTTAAGCCAGTTTGGATATGATCGCACAAGTTTGATTTCTGGCTTCTTTAACTGCTATCTCTAGAGCGAAGTTAAACGTGAGGTCATTCAAGCTATAGCTCTGTATGGTTCCTTTATTTACCTGAATCGTCTTAGATAGGGCTGCCTGACCTCTTGTAATTAGTTGTATACCTAAGGAAATCAACTTACGCCAGAGTTATGTTGTATGTAAGGTAATACACTAGCGAAATTGTACCTTTTTTTTTAAAGGAACTTGGCTTCCTAACGCTTATACTAAGCCTAATGATTCAAAGTAAAATCAATTCTGACGTCTATTCACATTTATAAAATACAAATTTGAACTGAAGAGGTTATTGATGTAACGATTTGGGTTTAGATAAATTCTAGCCTTACCACTACATGCACAAAATCACATATAGATCGCAGTTATAAACGCTAACCAGAAATTTCTGCCTTGGATCGGTTACTCCCTAGACCAGCGGTTCCCAATCTTTTATCATTAGTGTACCCCTTTACCTGATTGTTTCCTTAGTGTGTACCCCTAATATATAATATATAAAATAAATAATCGTATTCTTGATTTTACGTATTGTAACTTTAAATTAACAGCAAAACAATCTGACCTAACTGGCGGTAGGTTTAGTGTTAATACTTGTTGGAAAATTAAAAAGTAATAATATCTAGTGTTATTAAATCACTAATCGTAACCACGTCACACATAAATTTAAATCGATTGTTCGCATCGATTTTCTTATCATCAATTTTTTTTTTATATTAGCTTTCACGAAAACATATTATTCGAACTAATTGGAATGTTTGTAAGTACTTAGAATGGACCTAAAAGTAGAGAAAATTAAAATTAAGATTTTTTTTGGACATTTTATCAACCTTTTTATTCAACTTTTTTTTGAACTGAAAGTTTTTTGTTAAGGAGATTAATGATAAGTTTACAATATTTATTGGACATCCATGGTGTACACGTGAAAAGTGATAAACGTTTTTATAAGATAACGTTATGATTAAGCTGGAGATAAAGGTAAAAGGCTGATAACAATTTTATTAATATTTTACTTATTTTCAGTATATTAATGTGTTGTATATATAACAACCCCGGGCCGATTAATAAAGATAAACATAACTGTTAAAAAAAACACATTTTGTTTTAAAAATAAATGTGTTTACACGTAATATTTCAACATATCTCCATTATTATTAATAGCAATGAATCGGGGTTAGGATGTGCTTTCTAAAGTATTTATGATGCGAAAAAAGTACTCTGATAGCTCTGTTTCTTACCAAACATTTTTACTGGAAAAACTTACTGAAGAAAAGAAGGCAGCACTGCCTTGGCTGAATCCCGAAATTATCGTACGTCTAGAGCAGCGGTTCCCAACCTGGGGTACGCGAAAGATTGTTTAGGGGTACGCCAAAAAAAAGTTATTATGTTGGAAAATATAAAAATTATACAGATATATTATTAATGAGAAAAAAAAATTATATAATAAATGATTCCTACAACTTAATTACAAAATTATTATAATATTATTTTGACTAATATTACACATGGCCCGCATATAATTTACTTCTCCTTTATTAACGCTTTGCTGTTTCAATTTACGACCCCTGCAATAGTTATTGGTTTGAAATGTTTACCTATTCATAAATGATCTTTTTAATAGGAACATTTCATATGTATTATGTTCTTTACAAGACACATTATATTCAGATTGTTTTGCTGTTAATTTAAAGGGCCAATACGTAAAATCAAGAATACGATTATTTATTTTATATATTATATATTAGGGGTACACACTAAGGAAACAATCAGGTAAAGGGGTACACTAATGATAAAAGATTGGGAACCGCTGGTCTAGGGAGTAACCGATCCAAGGCAGAAATTTCTGATTAGCGTTTATAGCTGCGATCTATATGTGATTAGTGCATGTAGTGGTAAGGCTAGAATTTATCTAAACCCAAATCGTTACATCAATAACCTCTTCAGTTCAAATTTGTATTTTATAAATATGAAGATGTCAGAATAGATTTTACTGTGAATCATTAGGCTTAGTATACGCGTTAGCTTAGTTAACGCGTGTTAAGCCAAGTTCCTTTAAAAAAAAAAAATACATTTTCGCTAGTGTATTACCTTACATGCGACATAACTCTGGCCTAAGTTGATTTCCATAGGTATACAACTAATTACATAAGATCAGGCAGCCCTATCTAAGACGATTCAGGTAAATAAAGGAACCATACAGAGCTATAGCTTGAATGACCTCACGTTTAACTTCGCTCTAGAGATAGCAGTTAAAGAAGCCAGAATTCAAACTTGTGCGATCATATCCAAACTGGCTTAACACTACCGACATTTATGCATAACTATTCCTACCGTGACCGGTCAAATGGCCGGACTTCAAAATTACTTAAATTTCTTATTTTAGAATGAAGATAATAATTATTTAACAATGAAAAAGCATAGTTTCTTTTGTTTAAAAATGAATCTCGTAGATTTTACTCTTTTTTGCATCATTTTTTATAATTATGTAGTATTTTTTACGTAAGCTCTTTTTAGTCTTACTGCCATTGCAGTATCTTATTTGGCTATTTTCCGACCGCTTGTTCGTGTACTAATATTTGTCATGCTTTTGCAATGGTAATATATTACCAATTTTGCCTTGAAATTTCACTTTCGGTAGTTTTTTTAATGCAAAATCCATGCATTTACTCCTGCTAAATCTAGGATATTGAACACTATTTGTGGAGGCCATTTCCGAGATTTTCCACGGTTATATTTCTTCCACGAGCTGTATACATTTCTGCTAATTTCAGAGCGACCAACTCCCCAGACGGAACTGAAGGTTCTCTGCTTTCACGTTTTCTCAAATATGGAAAGCCCTTTATTACATCGAACGCTAGCCATGATTTGATACCAAATTTGTCAGGTTTATTTGGCATCTACTGAATAAATCTGCATCTTGTCTTTGTTGGGAACAATTGTCCTTGGAAAAGATATATGATGTTATATTGAAAAAATATAACAGTTTTGACTGTTCTCTACGAATTTGTTCCAAAATTTAAGCAGACAAAGCAAATCTATCGGTTTGTAAACGATGATTTCTTTGATCCAATCGAATAAAGCTCACAATTTCCGTCTATACATTTCTGCTCATAGTTTTTGAGAAGAATGCTCGTCTCCATTTTTTGTTCCATAGAAAAGGGCAATATCGTACATTTTTCGCCTCATATGCACCACATGCAAACAATAATCCGATAAATGCATTATCAAATTGAGTTTTCGAGAGAATTCTGTTACAAAAATAAATAAATAAATAAAATATTAAAATAAGTAAATAAAATGAAAATATTCAGCCGTTCAAATGACCGGTCGCGGTAGTTAAGACGGACTACATACGTATTTTTCTCAAAAATCAAATACTAGGAAAATAAGTGAATATTAAAAAAACAATTGAATATATATTTTAGGAAAAGTCGTGAAGCTTAATGGCGGTATGATAACGCTGTAATTAGAAAATTCAAATCAAATTTAAAAAACGGTCAATTGACCTGACAGGTTATGGTAGGTTTAGTGTTAAGCGAAAAATATTAACGTAATTAATAGCAAACTTGCAGCGTATTATGTAACAAATTTCGCTTTGAAAGGGCAAGCAAGGGCAAATTGACGAAATTATAGTCCATTTTAATATTGCGAATAGCATATTAATAGTCCGTACGTGTTTCTAGGAGATCGTACCGCGCTGTAGAGAAGCTTTCTGCTAACTAACTAATTTTTAAGAGCTACAATAATTAGTGACGGGTGCCCTAAGGCGTAGGCCTGTGGGCCCTAACTTACCCTATAGAAATACATATATTCATTTATAAATTAAAAAATATTTTTACATTGAATTATGAAGAGTTTTTATTGTAATTCAAAATTAAATATAACTAAGCTTTTATGATTAAAGTCATAAAAAAATACAACTAGTTCATTCCAACTCTATTATCTAACAATGTTTTATCTTTATTTCTAGCGATAGAATAGAATGTGTAATAGAGGAAGCGAGCCAAACGGCCCACGGTCAACACGCCCATAGGAACCTATTGTAATTATAGTATTTTATTGCAAAAAATAATTAGGTAATAAAAATGAAGTCTATAAACTCTTTTGGACAATCTTCTTTGTCTTTAAATACGTAAATAAATTATTATCTTTATTTAAACAGGTGTCCCAACTTGAATCTTAAGAAATGACCCCTTGATTTTTGCTTACTCCTTTTTAAGAGTGAATCAATTAGATTGCAATTAAATATTACAAAATGATGACAAAGAACTAATAAAGAATTATTTTTCTTTTATTTAAGAACCATTCTTTATTTTTGTTTTAATTATTTAGTTTTTGAAGGTTATGATTACATTTATAAAGAAGGCGCTGAAATAAGAAATCACTGTGCAATCATGAAGGAGATTACTTAATATAATTTTTTTTTTGTTACATACAGACTCTTCTACTTTATCTGCTATAATTAACAAACATATTGTTGTTTCATGATTCTTTTTTAGTATAATATATCCGGTAAGGACATTAAAGATATCCCATAAAAATATACCATGTTTATTTATCGGTTATCACATTCCATTAGTTCGTAAGAATGTGTTTTTATGTGAGTCATTATACAGATAACATTTTTAAATTAAAAATAATTATTTTTTAAAAAAGACTACAATTTTTTTTCAGGTATTAGTTCTTCATTTATTTTTTTAATTAACTCGTAACATTATCCATTTTTACCTTTAGTTTCGTCCAGATATGTAAAATAGTGGACTTTCCGGAATACTTAAGTTTTAAGCTTGAGTTGATATTTTCTTTCCATTATTATTTAGTCTCTCATTTGTGAAGGGGGGGGGGGTTTATAGGACGCCACGATGTTTAAACGGTCGATTAACGAAATCATGGTCAGGTATTCGGTACATGATTCGATTGCAATTCTTGGCCTTAGTTTGTTTAATAAATGTATAATAAAATGGTAAACGTCACGTTACTGATCTTTTTATTTTTTTGCAATGCGCACCTGTTTTGGTAACCGCTGATTTGTAGCATTATGTTGCGGTTATAGTTTTAATTGAAATTATCAGCTGTAAAACTCTGATCACAGTTTTCCATATTTATGTGGCAGTTGCAAACCTTATTCCTTCTTGAATTACAGCCTAGGGTGAAGGGACCAGTAATTGACTGGGCACCAGTAATTGACATACCAGAAATAAACTGGTATTATAAGGGATATGAGCCGTTTTTAGTGGTGATTCTTTCAATTTCGTTATTGAGAAGCCTTTGGGCAGCAGTTCCAGAAAAATATTAATTATTGGAAGGTTCCTTGGTATCAGTGGAAGGTTATTTGTGTTAAAAGTTCAAAATCAAGGAAAAAACAAGCCGTTGCTAAGGAGGATTGATAAGAAAATAATTTTTCTTTTTTCTTATTTTTCGTTTATTTGTTCATATATTCGTGTGGTTATCAATGTTCTGTTATAATTAGTATTACTTGTAGATTTCATTTATGTAGTTTTTTTTTTAATTATAAGAAGCATTGAGGATTAAAATGGGGCTGTCAATCACTGGTCCTTGAAACGGCAATCTGTCCAGTAATTGACATGTATGTCAATTACTAGTCCTACAGCTTTTTTGGTTGAGACCAGTGATTGACTTCTGAGAAAATGATAAGATAGGTTGGTAAATTTTATTATAATTAAAAATTCAATACATTGTAAAATAAAATCATTGATAAAAATCGGCAACATAAATAGTAAAACTTCCAACAAAATATGTTTAAATTAATGAATTAGCAAATGTACGCCTTATTTCAAGAGGGCATGCAGAATGATTATTCTGTAGAGAACAACAATCTATGAACAACAAACTGGAATAATCGTGATCGCCGAAGAACAGCTTCCGAGGCCTACGTGACTAATAAAAACGACGCCCACTTATCGGAGTTGGAAAATCTCTCATTCTCCCTCAGTTTTGGGTCCTAGCCACATGGCAAAGAAGAAAGGGAGGAAATGGCTAAACCATAGAATTCCATCAAAGAAAACGGCCAGAGGAAAAATGAAGCTCCCTCAAGAGAAGTACTAGGTGCGAAATCAAACATACGTGGAGAGTTGGTGACTTTGTGATGTTTGTGATGTTACCGGTAGTACAGTTGTGTAAGGGTTGATCGTCAAAAGCTGCATAAAAAAGGGTAAGGTTGAAAAAATATTAGATTATTTAGGTTCGCCTATTTAAAAACTGATTGTAATTAATTATGAATAAGACTAATTTTTGTTATAAATCCAATTGAAAAAGTGATTTAAGTGATTTATTTAGATCTAAAAGTGATTTTGAATGCATACCTTATGTCGTTTCATGAATGTATTTGTATGTCAATTACTGGTCCCACCCCATGTCAAACACTGGCTCCACCGAAAATTCGGTATGTCAATTACTGGGTCATTGACATACTTCCAAAAAAAATCATTTTTGGTTGACATAAAGATCGAATTTACTGCTTTTAAAATATTAATAAAATAGAATACATCCTACTGGAGCGGTACAACTTTACAACCTACACCTGGAGCCAAAATAACGGAAGTTATTCTATCTTAAACTCGAATTTTTTCTTAAGCAGTCAATTACTGGTCCCTTCACCCTAATTATTTCTTTATTAGTCTGCCCTGCTTACTTTCTAAATTTCCGTAATTAATTTTTACCTGAAATATCTTTTTGTTGAATTTGATAGAATTTTGTCCGTTTTTCTCCCCCCTCTGCGATCACTCGAACGCTTTTTCGAAGTATATACGTATCATCAGTTGTCGGACGTCACAGTTCTTGAAACCTCTCTGGTAGTCCCTTATAGTTATATTTCTTTGAAGTTGGCACAAATAATTAAGATTATTCTTGTAAGAATTGTTTTCTCCACAGCCCTTATCTCTCAATAAATCGTATTTTATTTGTTAAAAGATAATAAAAAGTCCAATCACTCTTAAGGATTCAATCACTTTTCTATAGAACATTTTCATTCAGAAAGAAAGATTTTAGAGAGCTTCTGATATCTAAGAACATTAAAAGCATTGCAAATTGAGGAAATACAAACAATTGAAAAATAAAAAAAAACTTGTGAAAAATATTTTGAGCAATAAAAAGGACAGTTTCATTTTTTTAGTTTTCTTAAAAAGTTTAAAATATTTAAACACCCAATTAAAAAAATAAATAAATAACCTTCAATAGTGGCAAACAAAATTAATAATAGATAAAATTAAAGTGGTTTTCTTTTTTAAGGAAATGCTCAAAATGTTTTTAAAAAATAATTTTTGTCCTAAGTATGTTGAAAAAAAATTTTTTTTTTTTAATTAAATGGCGAGGAAAAATCAAAATTATTCGTTTATTTCAAACGGATGGAAACCCAGTTAGTTGTAATAATTAACTATATAATTCTGTACCTCGGAGGGAAAAGGCACCATGTCACCAAAAGTAAATTTTACAGGGGAGCCAAATAAAGATATTTTTCCAAATTTATTTTTTGTTCCACTTTTCCGGTTATACTCTTTCCTGTACTTCTCACCGTAATTATTATAGTTGGTATGGCCACTTTAACTCCCATATTTTAAAATATTTTACTTTCATCTCCATTGTGAAAAAATTTATGCCCATGTAGTGCCTTTTACCCTTGAGTAATGAAGTATCATAGCGCTTTTTAAAAATACATAAATCGCTTAATAGTAAACATAGGTCATAGTGCTTTACACCTGTAGAAAGAGCAACAAAAAATTTGTAAAATGATGCCAAAATCTGAAAATCGAAAAAATGGACATGGTGCCTTTTCCCTCCGAGGTACAGAATTATTAATAATAAGTACTAATAAATTATTGTTATTATACTTATTACATTTATTTATTTTTTTTTTTTTTGGCGCATCAACATCTGAGGTTATTAGCGCCCGGAGCTTTTTTCAGTGCACTGCCGGCCTCTGGACAGTGTTCTCTCGTTACAGACAACACTGTCCATCACCGGACAGTGAGCTGTAAGAAGCTCCTAGGAAGAGAAAATCTAAGGGTCAGCTGCTGGATTCGAACCCGGGACCTCCGCGTGGGAGTCCAGTATGCTAACCTCATAGCTAATCCCTTCCCTTATTACATTTATTATAGTAAAGGTATACTTTTATACTAATAAATTAATTACAATGTAAAAGGAAACATAATATCAGATAGAAAAGGTTTTAATTTGTAAAATATTTTCTCTTAATATAAACCGGGAAAAAATTAAAAATAAAGTTAGTTGTTTGCAACTAGAGTGTAATAAGGTTTCTAATGAATAGGTATTTGTTTAAAACATTTGAACTTACTGTGCTAGTATACAGGGTGACCAGAGTTATATGCTCCACCCACTTTTTTTTTTTAAACGGCGGGAAATTTCGAAAAAATAAAAAACACGTATTTAATCATTTTTAGTCTAGTTTATTTTCAGTGATTGACCTATTTTCTTAAACCCCTGTATCTCGAGATACAGCATTCAACTTTTGTTTTTCAAATGGAACGTTATATTTTTTTTGCACATTTTTATAGTATTTGAGCTCCCAAAAAAAACAAAACAAA
Source organism: Rhodnius prolixus (assembly GCF_049639745.1). Taxonomy (NCBI): domain Eukaryota; kingdom Metazoa; phylum Arthropoda; class Insecta; order Hemiptera; family Reduviidae; genus Rhodnius; species Rhodnius prolixus. The sequence goes on along the minus strand of NW_027411583.1, from coordinate 218,425 downwards.
ATTTTTTGAAATCGGTTAGGTTTTTCAAAAGTTATGGTAATTTAAAATATGAAAAACTTTCAGTTTACTGTCAAAATTACGTTATTTTTTTTAAAGAATCTGTTCAAACTGGGTACAATCAAGGAATAGGCAAGCCAAAACTCTGGACTCCCACGCTTTGTTTGTAGCAGGACTTATGGTGGCGAAGTCAAGATATAGACAGGCTAGAGTTATTCGACGTTTCAGATCATCGATTGAAGCCACGGGCAAATATTAATGAATTGCAAAGAAAACAGTTTTACCCAATACTGTTTTTCGCTTGCGCCCGGCTAACGGAAAAGTACCTAAATTTAACATATGAATTCATTTTACTTCCATAATAGCTATGGCTATTCATTTATAGACTATGAAGGAACACAACTATTAGACACATTACATACAGAGAATCTTTATATCCTGAACAATGGTGCGCCAATGCTGTTACCTAGACCAGACAGACAGCCCTCGGCAATCGATCTCTCTAACTGCTCGCCATCTCTTGTCACCAGAACAGAATGGTCTGTAATAGCCGAACCTTTCGGATCTGACCATCTGGGTATAGTAATAATAGCGCGTGCGATAGCAGTAACATCGACCCCTTCACCAATAAAAAGTGGAACTTGGGGTTGGCCGATTTGGGATAGTTATGCATTGTTGACAGATAAACTGTTAACAGAGTTAAAGATAGAAATTATAAATTTTGCCTCAGAACAGACTATTCCTCAAAGAAAACCTTATTTAGGAAGTAAACCTAGATTCCCCATCAAGCCTTGGTGGGATGAAGAGTGCAATAGATTAAGGAAACTTAACATAGTAGCCTTCAACACGTATAAGAAATCACCTACTTGGTCCAATTATATTTTATTTCTTTTACACATTCCGTGCCGTGTGTACCACCGGTGGTAAAACGCAGTCACATTTATTTAATGCGTTGAAAACATATATTTTATGACAGATGTAATACTGTAAAATATATTTCTACCAAAGAAGGTGAGGCATTATACAAAATGGAGTATAGATGGAGTTTATTTAATTGTTATAAATAGAATAATTAATAATTACATTTAATAATGGATTTTGTTAAAGCAAGGGAGGTTATAAAGACGGCTATTTCGGGGCAATCGCTGCAAAACGTCATTACTCTTATAGTTTCTTGTCTTGCTACTTCAGTACCGAATTTTGTTACATTTTGTTTGCAGCACGAAATGAAACGTCGTCTTGCTGTCCTCGCTTTACCCTCTTTCTTTTTTAATTTCGTGGCGTCTTCTAGAGTTTGTCGCAGTTTCTGAAGACTAATTGTTATTTAGATCCTCAAGTTATTTACATACCACAAGTGGTACACGATGTGATAGCAACTTTAAACAAGTGAACTACTTATCGATTGATGATGTAATGAAAGATTGTGTGATAATATATCAACCTTTAGTCCAAAATATCAAGTGGCCGGAACGAGAAGTCAAAAAAATGGCTTGGCACGGTACGTTTTAATTTAAGCTGCCATTAATAAAACAATTTCAAAATCTATCTCTTATGAAAGACCATTTAAATGCATTGTTAGAATTACAAATTCGTTGTGGACAATTGAAAGTTTCAGAAGTTAATATTTGAATGTGAGACTCTATCTAAATATATTCTATATAAATCGATCACATTTTCTATTGCACTCTTCATCCCACCAAGGCTTGATGGGGAATCTAGGTTTACTTCCTAAATAAGGTTTTCTTTGAGGAATAGTCTGTTCTGAGGCAAAATTTATAATTTCTATTAATTGATTGTAGTTGGACTGTGGGTCACTATCTATCTTTAACTCTGTTAACAGTTTATCTGTCAACAATGCATAACTATCCCAAATCGGCCAACCCCAAGTTCCACTTTTTATTGGTGAAGGGGTCGATGTTACTGCTATCGCACGCGCTATTATTACTATACCCAGATGGTCAGATCCGAAAGGTTCGGCTATTACAGACCATTCTGTTCTGGTGACAAGAGATGGCGAGCAGATAGAGAGATCGATTGCCGAGGGCTGTCTGTTTGGTCTAGGTAACAGCATTGGCGCACCATTGTTCAGGATATAAAGATTCTCTGTATGTAATGTGTCTAATAGTTGTGTTCCTTCATAGTCTATAAATGAATAGCCATAGCTATTATGGAAGTAAAATGAATTCATATGTTAAATTTAGGTACTTTTCCGTTAGCCGGGCGCAAGCGAAAAACAGTATTGGGTAAAACTGTTTTCTTTACAATTCATTAATATTTGTTTATAGTTGAACTTGTTTTGCTTACTATTAATTAATATTTGTTTATAGTTGAACTTGTTTTGCTTACTATTAATTAATATTTGTTTATAGTTGAACTTGTTTTGCTTACTATTAATTAATATTTGTTTATAGTTGAACGTTTTCGACTTTTTTCCGTTGACTTGACTCGCGTTTGGTTCACAATTGGCGACATTTGCGCCCGGCTATCGGAGAAGTACCTAAATTTATTTTATGTTCTGTTTTATTCTTTGGTAATAATATCATTTTTTTTTTTTTTAATTACAGGTAGAAGGTAAAGGGATGCTCTTGAATGGCTAAGGAATGGAATCGGAGAAAGTACATAATGATAGAAGGACAAATCCACGCGAGAAGGCGAATCCTTTGTCGGCTCTCATGTTTATGTAAGTATATTGATATGTACTTATTAACGGGTAGCTCTTCAGTTTTTTTTGTCTTGCTAGGAGTCTCTTTCATAGCTCATTGTTCGGCGAAGGGCTGTGTTATCCATGACAAGAGAACCCTGGCTGAAAGCTTAGTCAGGGAGTGCATTGAGTATTAAGTATTGTTGATTGCCTATGGTGACTAATTCATTAATCCTGAAGGAAGACAGAATAATGGTAATTTCAGTAATTATTTGCCGATCTTTCGACCTAGGGACTAGGTTATCTTCTTAGGCTAGTTGACAATATTGATTATCAACTGATTATTAACTCGTAATGTTTATTATATATGTCACACAATATTGTACTGTTGTACTGATAAAACCGTACAAGTGGCGTTGGCTTCAAGGTCAGTCATCCTGAAATCTATTCTAGATCTGCACAATTTGCAACAATAGCACTTCTGATGAAAGCTAATCACTTATCTTGGGCTAACAAAAAATATGATATAGATAGATAATGTCTTTATTAATAACTGAAATTTGGAAACATACAGTGCCGAACAAAAGTCTGCACACACCCTGAAAATTTGTCTTTTATCTCGGTCGGAAAGGATATCTCGCGTAGCTTCTTCGAATAATGTTCGCAATGTTACGATATGAAAATCCTTGATTATTTAATTTAACTATTAATCTGCGTTTTGACACAGGGATTTCCTTTCTTTGGTGAACCATTTTAAATAATAATAAATTCTTAACTAACTCAGATCCGCCTATATTCACGTTTCAATTAAAACTAATAAATTTGTATATATTAAGATTTACCCTAACTCAGCGTTTCCCAAACTTTATTGACCGCGGCCCGGTACGAGATTTTAAATTTTATTCGTCCCCCGCCCCCCGTGTCGATATAACACCATCAGGCATGTAAAGAGATATCTCGATAGGCAATTTGATGGGCGTGTTATATGGCGATTCAGTAGCCACCTCTCTCACCGGGCTTGACACCTATGGACTATTTTCTTTGGGGATACCTGAAAAACAAGGTGATTATTCATAACTTTTTTCTTTCTTTCCTTATTTCTGCTTACCTAAAAGCATTTCTAAATCTAGGTGTATCAGAATCAAGTCGGGATGGCATCTGTAGATGAACTAAAGCAGAGAATAATAGATACCTGTAAGTCGGTTAAAGCCGAATCTATTTCTTTGGCAGTAAGGGGCAATTGGCAGGAAAGAGCATGTCTATGCAATTCTAATGGTGGAGGCCATTTCGAGCATGATTTGTAATATTAATGAGGAGTAAAATTTATAATAAAATAGTACTTTTCTTCTTATTCAATCAAAAAACCGTTATAATATTATCATTTTGACATTTCTTATAAGAATCATGTTTTCATTCCTAACTTCTAAAATATCGCTCACAGAAAAAAACCGTTCAAGTAAATTTTTCTTTAAAAAAATAGAGGAATCTATTTCTGAAATAAAAACCGCACCTTCTCATTTGAAAAAATGAAGTTGGTGCCTGTATCTCGCTTCTGGAAGCACCGAAAAAAAATTTACAAAGTATATTTGGATTCCTATCAAAAAACTAAGGGAACACGTATTTTTTAGTTTTTTTCTAGCTATCTTAGTTTCCGAGAAAAAGTCGTTATCCATATAGCTTGGGACACCCTGTATAACAAAAACATAAGTAATTAAAGACAATCCATTATCTTCATTTAAAACTTAAAGTAAATAAAGTAAATTTTGTTTTACATATTTTGACCTTAGTGCGAAGGATGATGTTGTTTTTCATCACATAGTAATTTCACATTAGGGCTTAATGATGTTAATTTTATTCTCAAATTAGGATCGACATCCTATCTGTTTCGATACTTATTTTTTAAGCACACCAAGGCTGAGAACGCAGTTTCACACGTTTAAGTGGTGACAAAAGGCATTAAAAATCGCTTTTTCGCTTACGCTTGGATATTCCTTTTGACAGCGCAACCAAAAATTAATTAGTGGTACATTTTCAAACACTTTTTAAGATCGATGTCGCTTGAAATTTCAATTAAATTATCAACTTCTTGTTCGCTAAGATTAAGCATTTCTTCCTTTTCAATATCGACAGAAGGCACTGAATGACGAATCGAAATCAGCCAATCAGAGCATCCGAATTTAAACGGTCCGGTAGGAAACGGTGGTAAAGGGTTGCCACCTGCAATACTTGAAAAAGTTTCGAAAAATATTAAATTTAGAGCAAAATGTTATAGATATTTTGTGTTTTTACAATTTTTGCCACGACCCAGTTGAATTTTTCTGCGACCCGGCGCCGTGTCGCGACCCACACTTTGGGGAAACGCTGCCCTAACTAGTAAGTATAACTATAATAATAAATTTATCAATTCTGTATGTGGACTTCGGTTCACGCATGAACTCCGATCTTTTTATTTATGTGCAATGGGAGATGGCAGAGGTCTTTTCATCTCTCATATGTGTATATTTAGTAACAATAGTTACAAATGTTTAAATCACATTTTTACTCTAATAATTCTTTATTTTGAAAATTCCCGAAATATTGTGATGTATGTAGACTTTTGTTCGGCAATGTATGTATATATATTATAAACAAATATATTAACAAAGACCTACGCTTGGTCACTGACCGTCAGAGGAGTTTGTGTGAAAAATAAATAAATCAAATTGTTCCATCCTGGTGGAGAAAAAAGTACTCAAAAAAAGACTTATGAAATATAAATGTGGAGTAAAAAATGTAATTAAGTATTTAATATATACATTCATAAGAAAGAAAAAATAATTAAATAGATAAAAAAATAATTGAAATGAAGAAAAAAAATTAAATTATATATATATACACCACTTGATCATAAATTGAGCAACACAACAGGCCCAAATCAAAATCAGAAAAATATCAATAATTAAATCCAGAAACGAGGCAATATCTATATTTCCACGCATCCCTGCTGTATCTGATGAGAGGTAACCATCCTCTGCATCCATTTAAATATTACACTATTATTAAAATGTAACAGTCTGAATTCCTTGAGACAAGGACATTCAGCGATAAAAATGGTATACATTCTCTACAAAAAAAAAAAAAATATGGCGTATTTAGCCAGTTTATGAACTTTTACTGTCTAGGAAAGATGGACACTCAAGTCTTATTTGCCAGCAGCTAGATTCAAACCCGGGACCTCATCGTGGGGGGAATCCAATACGCTAACCTCATAGCTAATCACTTTCTACTTCAAGTCTTATTTCCTGGCTTTTTGTCTGTTAATTTCCTAACAATAAAACAGTTACGTTTAGATCAGCGGTAGTTAGAAGTTGGTATTGATTATTTGTTAGTATTTGCCTTTACTAGTGTTTACACTGTCGCCTTCTTGTATTTAATTACTTCTCTACAAAGTAAGAAAAAAATTATTTTTAACTTTAATGATAATTACAGAAGTTTTTTTTTAAGAGGATGTTTAGCATAATTATACATTATTCTCTTAGAAAATAGTTCCTATTATTGGAATATAAATTCTTTTATGTGTATTTTAACATAAGTTTGGAGGGACCTTTTTACTCCAGTTTAAATTTCATAGGATTCTTGGTTTTTTAGACAGGAAATAACATGCACTGCATTAAAATGAACATTATTATGGATTCACATCTTATCATTATTATTAAAACGATATACGCGAAATCCTTTCAAGGAGATTTTTACAACGATATTGTCATGTTCATTTATTTAAATGAAATATCAAATCTCGTCTTCTGCAGTTTTTCATTTTAGTTAAGGTCATCTTAACTTAAGAGCTAGCCATGGCTCTTTTTTCTAAAGTACAGTTTTATTATTAAAAAGAATTTGTAAAAATTATTGTGTGAAGACAATTAATTTTAAAAATTAGAACTTAGCGGTAAGTCATGTGAGTTATAATCCATATTTTAAACGGCGTGATTATTTTATTTTAAACCACGCCTGCATTTATCTTGTAGACGCACAAGTTCGTCAATCGTCGCCATTCGTCTAGCCAATTAAGTAATTGATTCTAGTAATTAAAATAGATTATCCAAAAAAAAAAGTGTCTCTAGGAGTTGTGGTAGACAGGAACCCAAACAGCTAGTTGCTGATTTTCCTAATGCTCCATAATATTCCGTTTTGTATTGTACATCACAAATATTAATAATTATATATTTTTCCAGCTGGACCTTCCCAATATTCTGGGAAGGTTACAAAAAAGATCTGCTCGTGGATGATCTATTCTCACCACTTAAAGAACACTCATCCGCTTACCTAGGCGATAGATTGGAAAGGTAAATATTTACTTTTATATTATGCACAGTTTTTTTTGAAAAAACCGCAATATTTTATATTTGATTAAGTAAGTGTTATAGCTTACAATCCCGTGTAAATGATAAATATCAATAAAACGATTGTTTTTCTTTGCTTTCACATTATTTTCAATTCTCGATTATATTCGAGTGTGAAAAATTATAGCAGCATAAAGTACAACGCCGCTCGAATTATCTCGAGTGTGCACAGTTTGGCCAGTTTAGCGCGCTCGAGTTAACTCGAGCGTGCACGTTAAGGGGTACAATGTTAGTATAAGCTACGCCTATACAAATAGAAAAAATAGGCGATTATTTTACTTCTAATAAATGTCGTTTCGACCTCCTTTCAGCAATCTTCAAGTTATATATTACGTAATCAAGATTATTCAGTCTTGATGACCGAAGATAGAGCGAAACGTTAACATTTATTAAAAAAGATATGTTTAAAGATATTAATGTATATTTTTACAATGAGATGAAACCAGGTTTTTTTTTTTTTACAAAATACAAATGCTAATGCATAATAATAATAAAACTTAATTTTAGAGTGTGGAACGCAGAAATTAGAAGATGTAAAGGAAAAAATAAAACTCCCAGCTTCCTGAGAGCTATAGTAAAAGTATTTGGACCAAGTATAATGTTATTTGCAATTGCAGCATTTATTTCGGAAATTGGTCTCAGGTAAATTTATTTATATTAATGTATCATTATTAACTCTTACATACAGATTTAATTTATTTATTCGTTACTTTTAATTTGTAAGTACTTGAATGGAAATAAAAATTCAGCCTAAATATTTCGTTGGCAAGCCCTTATAAAGTGTGACAAGTGCGCTATCAGTTGTCTAATTTAGGTACTATCTCCACTGTTGCCCTTTCTTTTGTAAGAGATAATGGTTTTCTCATGTCATAATGAAAATAGTTTCTATATTTAGGAATATATAATATATTATTTCGTTTACTTTATCCATTGCATCAATGCTTTTCTTTGGATTCCCATTTACAAAGCTTCATCTCACACTACTTTTGCCGACTGACAAAACATTATCATTATCATCCCAAATCACAAATTCGCAGCTTTGCTTTAGTTATTCTGTCAATATATGCATCTGCATTTGTTAAATTCTGGGTTATGCCGCGTTATTTCATTTTATTTATTTTCATTTTCAAAAATGTTCTATTTTTTTCACAGGATAGCACAGCCAATATTATTAGGTGGTTTAATTAGCTTCTTTACGCCAGGGAGTAAAATGACATTGAATGAAGCTTATATCTGGGCAGTTGGTGTAGTACTGTGTTCAGGATTTAATGTATTATTTATGCATCCCTATATGATGTCCGTCATGCACATTGGTATGAAAGCGAGAGTTGCAGCTTGTTCGTTAGTTTATCGAAAGGTAAGTTTATTTAATTTTAAATTAGGTGATTCTTTTTTTTTTTGTAAAACGTGGCATAAGAAAAACTGTACAAACAAGAAAAAATATAATGAGAGGACACTGTCCGAAAGCCAGCAATGCACTGAATAACGTCAAGGGCGCCCATGACCCTTGATCTTAAATGTTTAGGCGCCTTAAATAAATAAAAAATGGATGGATTAAAAAAAATCACATAAATAAAAACTCATTATTTAAAGTATCTCAATGAAAATAATTAATTTTAATTAAAGTTTCAATGTAAAATAATAAAATAAAACAACCTTCAAAGTCTGCAGTATTAGTTTTAGTCTCAATTAAAAATCTTTTAATTAACATATTAACATTGAGTAGTTTGTTTCTGTCTTAGATACGCTAATTTGAATCTATTAAGTGCAATAATCAAATAATATTCAAGTAAAATAAAATATTCAAAAACCAATAATATATTGTATTGTTTTAATTATTGGATACTTTAATATTAAATATCTTTAATTTATTTTATGCATTATTCCACTTAAAGAATGATAACACAGAATATGTTTGACTCCATTGAAATGATTTGATGAAAAGATTTTTAATTAAAAATTAAATAGTGATAAATTTATTAAAAAATAAAAACGGTAAAAAATAATAAGTATTTTACTTTACCATAATTATTGTAAAAAAAATAGTTAAAATACATGTTTTTGAGATTCTTTGATCCTTTGATCTCAAAAACTTATAGTTAGACTTTTAAAAGCTTCAAAAGATGTGAGAAAATCAGTATCTCTGAAGACAACTATGTATATAACCTCTGTTTGAGTATGAATCCACGATATAATGTCATCGAAATTGTATTCAAAAACGTAGGTTTCAATTATTATGCTTTAGAAACTTTCAAAGTTTTAAATTGTTAACATTTGTTTTGTTCTCGAATTCGAGTATATTACAATCCTGTATTCTGCTATTTTATTTTTAATTTTTATATCTTATTAATAATCTAGTGGTAATTGTTTTCTAAGTTTTATCAATTTTAGCAATAATCATACAAGGTACTTGAGCAAAATTTACATTCTATATACTTTACATATATACTTTTTCTGTTTTTGTTTCAGGCATTAAGACTGAGCAAAATTTCATTAGGTCAAACAACTGTAGGACAAATAGTAAATTTATTATCAAACGATGTAAATAGATTTGATATAGCTTTTATATTTTTACAGTATTTATGGTTAGGCCCTTTACAAACTTGTATTGTCACCTATTTGATGTGGCAACAAGTAGGTCCAGCAGCTGTTATCGGTCTAGTAACCTTATTTATTTTTATACCATTACAAGGTATGTTAATCTTTCTTTTTTTAAATTTTAAATAAGATGATTGTGCATTATTACAACTTCTTTTTTTTCAGGTTGGTTAGGCAAGAAATCATCTTCTCTTCGAATGAAAACTGCGATAAGAACTGATGAAAGAGTACGATTAATGAATGAAATTATTAATGGCATTCAAGTGATAAAAATGTATACTTGGGAAAAACCTTTTTCACAATTAGTCGCTCTAGCTAGAAGGTAATAGTGGAGGAATGGTTGTATATTATAGCTTTTTCGAACTTAATTTTAAGCTAAAATTTGTAGTTAAATTTGCTTAATGTTCTCTTTCAAAATAAAGCCGATTTTTTTATTTCACAAATGTACATACTTTTTATTGAATCTTTTACTTATTTTAGAGGGACTCCTCCATTTTTCAATTAATTTAATTAAAGTAATTTAATTATTTAGTAATACTGTAAATAACACCTATTAATAACTACTATTAAAAATTTTTTATCTTTATTAGAAAAGAAATTGGAGTAATTAAAAAGTCTTCTTACATTCGAGGTATAATGATGTCTTTTATTATCTTTCATACAAGAGCTGCTATTTTCTTTACAATCTTATCGTATGTGTTATTTGGAAATGGGATTACTGCTGAAAAGGTAAATGTGTTTGTCATTCAAATATAATCCCTTCTAAAGTTTTTCAATAGTTCGACTTACAGCGACGACTATATAATTATTATAATTTTACTAAATATATAGCAATTAATATTTTTGAAAAATATAAGTGTATTCAATTTTTTTTTTTTTTAGGTGTTCGTTTTAACATCTTTCTACAATACTCTGAGACAAACGATGACCGTATTTTTCCCTCAAGGTATTCAACAAGTAGCTGAATGTTTGATTTCAGTTAAAAGACTTCAGGTAAGGTTGCTAAAATAAGTAAGTAGATTTTAATAAAACACTGCTTCAGTTTTTTTTATTACTTGAGTACCGTAATATTGTTAAAGCACAGAACTAAATACACAAAGTTACCAAAAAACGATTAGATAAGGATATTTACTCAAATGAACCTATTGATTAATAAAAAGTCGTTAATTTTACGTTGTTGTGGCACGAAATAAAAAATAAATTATAAAATAAAGTAACGCCGCTCGTTGTTTCACGAGGACTTAATGTCCAACTTCCAAACTAGGTGAGTAGACGTAGGCTAGCAAACATACTTTTCTATTCATTCCTCAAGTTTAACGTTTCATAAAGTTCAAGGCCTAGACCGGTATCTGATCCCAGCACTATATTTTCGTCTCTTTTCGTTAGTCCGTCTAGTCGTATTACGAAGCCTATCTTGCTACGATTTTCATATATCTATATTATATAGTATCACTTTTATTTAATACCTTTTCCAAAAAATTAATTTAATAATATGCGTCAAGATTGTAAACATTGGCACCTTAGCACAATGCAGATTTCCAGGCAGAACTCTCTCAGTAAAAGTGTACCGTCTATCCGCAGACTGTAAGGTTAAAATATAATTAGCAGTATTTCTACTCTCATGGTATCTAAAACCCGTCCTGTGCGATACTATCGGTAAATCCCTTATCTAATATTATATTTGGTATCTAATTTATAAATAACAACATGTATTATTCTTAATAACGTATTTTTAATATTCCAGAAATTTCTGTTGTACGAAGAGTCTTCAGTGGCTTCTCCAAGAGATGATAAAGCTAATGGCAAATTAAATTTAGAAAACAATGGTATCGCAAACCTTCTTTATACGCATACCACTAAAAATTTTGAAAAATCTGGTATTGAAGCTAAGAATGCATGTGCAAAGTGGCAACCCGATGCGAATGAACATTGTCTAAGCAATATTTCTTGTGAAGTCGTACCTGGTCAGCTGACTGTAGTAATTGGTCCTGTAGGAGCAGGGAAGGTATTTCACATAATTTCTTCATTTTATCTTCTTCTTTTTTTTAAAGTCATTTTACTATTTGTTCATTTTTAATGTGTTTGATTTTCGCAGACATCATTCTTTCACGCTCTTCTTCAAGAATTACCATTAACTAGTGGATCGATAAACATAACAGGTATTATATCGTATGCTTCTCAAGAACCATGGCTATTTCATGGAAGCGTCCGCCAGAATATACTATTTGGAGAACCTTATATTAAAGAAAAATATCGCCAAGTAGTGAAAGTTTGCGCATTACGAACTGATTTTGAACAGTTACCTTATAAAGATAAAACCATTGTCGGAGAAAGAGGTGTGTCTCTTAGTGGTGGTCAAAGAGCAAGAATTAATCTAGCTAGGTAATTTTTTTTTTTTGTGTGTGATTGAAAAACATCTCTATTTTTTAGTTTTTGTTTTGAGAATTAGAAACCATCCATTTTTCGCTTTTCCTAAAAAAGTAGATTTGGTATACAAATTTTATTGGTTTAAGTTTTGAATCTATTGATATTATTTTCATTTTGAATCCTATAACTATTAATTTAAAAAATAAAAATAATAACCAACATTACATTTGATTTGGGCTGGTTATCATTTCCCAAGAAATTTAGCCAAAAGCGACAATGCGCCGTTCTCTTATAGCCCTAATAGACAAAACTTTTACAAACTTCTGGATTTTCTCAGCACTCGTACTTGTGACACATTCACAGAAATAATTAATGAACTCGATTATCTTCTGAAAACAATATCTTATGTTAATGATCCAAAACAAAGACAAATTATGTACTTTCATTGAATAACATGTTTTGCTGCTGAAACTTAGTTGTTGCTAGAAGAACAATAAATCTAAAAACTTTAATCATGAACATTAATAAATTAACTTCAGAATTATTCGAAAGCTTTAGAGGAATAAAGACATTATTATTTTTTTTTTTTTATTTGTTCATTTTAAACGTTAAAAGTAGATCTAAAACCAACACTATTAGAAGGCTCAATCTTATACACAAATATTCTACACTAAGTTAGAAAATTTGACTTACGCTATTAGGAACAAAAGAAAGCAATATTGCCCTTTTCAGCCAAATTTTTCTAAAATATATTTGTTATTTTAATAGAAATTTAATTAAAAGATATTTTCTATTTTAGGGCAGTTTATAAAGACGCAGATATATATCTTTTAGATGATCCACTTTCTGCTGTTGACACTCACGTAGGAAAACATCTGTTTGAAGATTGTATTCAAGGTGAAATATAGCATTATTTAAAAATGCTTTATTTTACTTATAATAAAAAAAAATTATTTGTTATTCTCATGAAGCATGACAGGTCTGGCAAAATTTTGCTTTGCTGGTTGTTTTATAGGCCTTTATTAATTATAAATAGGAGTTAAAGAAGCAAATATGATTTTTGAAAACTTATATTTATCAAAGCAAGAACTTATGGAGATATTTTACTACGTTTCTAAATAATAAGAAACATGTGTATTTCTTCATTTACATTTGAATGTTTTTAGATAATTGCTTTCCATTTCTTGTAAAATATAATACACATTATATACATTTGTTTCTTCTAATCCAATTAATGAAACGTATAATATATTTTTAGTCTTACATTTTCCTTTGATTTAATTTGGTTCTCATGTGGTGGAATTATATTTATTGTATTTATTTAAAAAATCAAATGTTTAGTATATTTTATGAATAATTTATTCATGTTCGAATTTTAGCCTTTTTTTACAAGCCATCTTTCTGCCAGCTATTCATAAGTACATATGCTTTACATATGTTTATTGTGTGTTGTGTCTAGGTGCAATGAGCCGTATTGCTGGATTAAAACTTGTTTGTGATAGACTAAAGCTCTATAACTCGGAACGAGTTGAGTAAATTCTATTACGTTTTTGTAGTAAAATGTCATATTGTCCATAGAATATGAAAGCGTGAGGAATTAGTTCCTTTTAGTTCTAGAAATGCGCAGAATGTACATTTTAAACAATTTTCCCTCTTGCACTTAGCGGAACTGCCGTTTTATTTGACATTGATGATCATCATAAACAAGATTCGCTAGTAAATCCATTTATCTAATCACATATCTTTACAGAAGCATATGCCCGATAAATTCTTAAGAGATATTGACAAATCTCCATTTCTCTTGTGCAATACTACGGGAATTGTCCTTCGACTCCTTTTCAGCTTACCCTTATTAGGAAATGGCTATTAGCTGTTGTTGTCTTTCTAGTCTGCATGCACAGTTGTTGTTTTCCCCCAAAAGTTTCCCGAGATTATATTAACATTTTATTCATTTCAGAGCTCCGATTATTTTCTTCGTCTAATCACACATCTGAAAAAATAATAATAATTTAAAAAATACATCAAACGTTGATCTCTAACTAAGTTCTACCTAAATATGTTTATTTTCTAACTTAATTCTCTGTTTATGTATATTTATAATATAATTTAATTAAAATAATTTTTTGAAAACAATGCCTATTTTTAAACAATATAATTTATTTCAGGTTATTTAAGAAATAAAACTGTTATGTTAATTACCCATCAGCTACAATATTTAGAAAACGTTGATCAAATTATTTTATTAGAAAACGTAAGTAATCAAAAAGTTCATTATAAGATTAAGTATTACTATTTCGTTAAATTTAAAGAAAAATATTAAGAGAATTTTTTTTTAAGGGTTCATTAAAAGCTAAAGGCACTTATTACGAATTACAAAAGTCAGGATTAGACTTTACAAAATTACTTACTATTAAAGAAGAAGAATCTGAAGAGGTTAAAGAAATACCCAGAGGCCGTAGATTAGGGAGTCGACAATCATCAATGAATAGCGTTAATTCATCAATTTATGATGATTCCTTTTCACAAAATCCAATTGAAGTTGGAGAAGATATGAGTAAAGGATCGGTGAAAGCTGCAGTATATAAAAATTATTTTGTTTACGGAGGTGGATGCTGTTTAGCTATTTTCGTATTGTTAATGTTCATCATATCACAAGCTTTCGCCAGTGGTGGTGATTATTGGATAACGTATTGGTAAGTATATTCATTTTTCAATGTTTATTTTTTTTTAAATAGTGGGTTTTCTGCATTTGTTATTTATATTGAATCGTGACTAAGACGGTTCGTGAACATACTTTCATCATTCAATTTTTTTTTAACACTTACAGATAATAGATAGATAGATAATAAATATATTACATACTTTAATTTATTAGATATATTTATACATATACAATATAGTAAATAAAAACAATTTATTTTTTTTTTAGGGTAAATTTAGAGGAGCATGTTTATATAGATGGTGTGTATAATAAAACTGTTGCAGCAAGCAATCCTAATGCAGCGGCATACCCGTTTATTGTTTCTAGAAATATGTGTATTTATGTATATAGCGCATTGACCGTTTTAACCGTGCTAGCTACAATTTTTAGATCAGTTTTGTTTTTCGTCATGTGTATGACTGCTTCGACGAACTTACATGATCATATGTTCAGTTGTATTTCTAGAGCGACAATGTGGTTTTTCAACAATAATAGTTCTGGTGAGTTTTTATGCTCTTTTATAACTTACATTCCTTTTCTTTTTTTTTTTTTTTAAACAAAAACAATAAAAACTAATTATATTTTTTGTGTTTGTTTTTTAGGACGTATATTAAATAGATTTTCTAAGGATATGGGGGCTATCGATGAGCTTCTTCCAGTTGCTATGATGGATGTCCTTCAAGTACGTAGTCAACTACCATGATATATTTTGAGGATAAATTCGAAGTATTGGTCAGAATGAGAAAAATAAAGCATTTCACTTGGAAATTGAATTGGAAAAAGAAATTCCGTTATTTATTTATTATTATCATTATTTTTAAGTCTGTAAAATTTGTCCATTATATTGTAATTTGTTAACTACATTTTACTATTTGCGAAAAAAAATTCTATTATTTATATATTATTTTTGTTTTTACATCGAAATGAGATTAAAGATTAGTGCGAGCTATTATGAGCTCTCCTTACACTCAGTGGCACGACTTTTAGTGTTAAATCATTGGGACTGAAAATTTCATAGATCACCGAGCCATACTTCAGGTCAGGGCGGATGAGGATTTTGATTATAAATACGAGTAGTCTTAATCTAATCGCCTTGGTTATTAAGGCAGTAATAATATTTATTTCTTTTTCTTGACTTCAAAAATGACTTCATTATCTGATGTCAATACCGACCAGCTTCAAGTGTTCCGCTTATTTTGTATGTTGTAGTCAATGAAAAAAATTAATTTAAATTAGTGTAAAACCGAAATTGTAAAACTTATAAGACATCCAATTCATCAATTTTTTTTTTCTCCTAAGTTCGACAGTTCGTCAATAAAGATGTTTGTTATTAAGTAGATGAACAAAATGTGTTGCTAGATGGATAGTTCCAAAACATGCTATACAATCGCAAGAAACGTTGTTATTCAGTAAAAGTTTAAACATAAATTGGAATCCATGATTATGATCTAGGAAAGAGAAGTATATATTTTTTAAATAATTTATTTTTATTTTTTCTTTCAGATTGGTTTTACATTACTTGCTATAATAATAGTTGTTGCTGTAATCAATGTTTGGTTATTGATACCAACAGTGTGTATAGGCGTTTTTTTCTATTATCTTCGAATATTTTATATTTCAACGTCTAGAAGTGTGAAACGATTGGAAGGTGTCAGTAAGTATCAGTTTTCTGTGAAGTTTGCTATAGTACTTTTTTTATTTGTTTATCCAGTTCAATATAATTTTGCGAGCCTAATAAATTTACTTTTTCTAATTTTTCAATTCGATTCATGATAAATAGTAATTCACAATTTCACATCATATAGTTTATCGTGTATCTAAATAATTATTTTTTATCTCTAAATTAAATGCCCCAAGGTTTGGTTGATTAACCCCTTAATGCACAGTTTTTTTTGAAAAAACCGCAATATTTTATATTTGATTAAGTAATTGTTAGAGCTTACAATCCCATGTAAATGATAAATATCTATAAAACGATTGCTTTTCTTTGCTTTCACATTATTTTCAATTCTCGATTATATTCGAGAGTGAAAAATTTAGTAGCATAAAGTGCAACGCCGCTCGAATTATCTCGAGTGTGCAAAGTTTGGCCAGTTTAGCGCGCTCGAGTTAACTCGAGTGTGCACGTTAAGGGGTTAATTGGCAGAAATGTTTAATAAATTGAAAGATTCGTTGCCAATAAAAGAGAAGTAAACAGCATTAGTTAGCCTCTTACATAGATTTGTTCCTGAACATATAAGAGATTGAGTCGACGATATTTTCTGAAAGTATTTTTAATCCTTAATTTCCTTTTTAGTTACATCCGTGAGGAGGGTTTGAGTCTTACCATGTACGTCTCTTGCGCAAAGTAGATGAACCATTATCTGTTCCTCCTTCTATTAAAAATAGAATAATCAATCCTCGCCAAGTATAGACCAAAATCCAATCTGTGGAAGGGTAAAAAATGCAAATAAAGCCTAAAGCGGAAACTTGCTCTTTCTCGATGAAGTCGTTCTTGCCAGATTGTGTTAGGTTTTTTGGGAGTTGACCTGAAAGCCTACGCCATCGCGATCTAAGGGTTTATTGCAGTATCTACTTGTTAAAAAACATTTAAAGTTCTTTTTGTTTGATTACACGCAGGAGTCTGTTGTTAAAGACTTCCTTACTAAAGCTTGAAGATATGATATTTTCGTTCCTTAAGTACCAAATTCTTCAAACTAACAAGAATACTCAATTAGCGTAGGGCCGTTTCTTCTTCTTTCTTTCAAAGTTATCTGTTAGAAGGGCCCATGCGATCTTTTTGTTTACTCAGCCTGCATTTCAAGAAACCTCGGTCGTCCGATTGGCCTCCCAGCTTTGGTATTGTGGTAGTAATCCGTTTTAAACAATGCTTATGGCCAAAGTATGTGGGTCAAAGAGTTCCTTACTCTAGAAAGGTTGTTACCGTATTTTATTAGAAGATGTAAGTAAAACTTTTGGCTTGCAGTTAGGGAGTATCATTTCTAGTTGGAGTCAAATTTTAGATGAAATGTTATTTAAAGACTTAAGAAACCATAATTATGAGCCTAATAATAAACTTTATCATCAATTTCTCTATGAAGGTTTTCGAGATACAGAGAATGTGAAAAATGTTTTTTCTCTTGAACTTTGCCAGCAAATACAAGTTATTCCGGATATTTGTGTAATAGAGATACCAACGTATGAACGTATTCATACTTTTTACGGGTACTTCCCGTCAAGTAACTAAAATGTTAAGAGGTTGAACGAATCTGTGGATCATGTGATTCTGCTATAAAGACACAAAAAGAAAGTTAAAAACTGCAGATTCAAATGTAGTTATTTGCTCTGTTTAAATTAAACTGCTTACTGTTATTACAGCTCGAAGTCCTGTCTTTTCACATTTGAATGCTTCTCTACAAGGACTGACAACAATCAGAGCTTTTAACGCACAAGAAATTTTAGTTAAAGAGTTTGATAATCATCAGGTATTTATAAAAGTATCTTATTTCTTCTTAACATTCCTAGTACTTAATAAAAACCTGATTGATGTAATTATTTTAAATTTTAGGATCTTCATTCTTCGGCATGGTTTCTTTTTATTGGAACTAGTCGTGCATTTGGATTTTGGCTGGATATAATTTGTCTCATTTATATTTGTTTTGTAACACTAAGTTTCCTCTTCCTAGGTGGAGGTTTGTATCATACAATTTAAAATTTACTATTTAGGTTACTAGCTTTATTTTTCAAAGAAATATTGTGATTTTTCTTATTTTTAGACAGTTTCGGTGGAAATGTGGGTTTGGCTATCTCCCAGGCTATTGGATTAACTGGAATGTTCCAGTGGGGAATGAGGCAATCAGCAGAATTAGAAAACCAGATGACTTCCGTTGAAAGAGTACTTGAATATTCTAATTTGGAAAAGGAACCTCCACTTGAATCAGCTGCAGGTTTTAAGAGTCTTAATTATATTTCATTCATTAGCTATAATTCTCTTATTCTAATTCTAACTGTATCCTTTTTTAGATAAGAAGCCTAGAAAAACTTGGCCAGATGAAGGTAAAATACAATTTTTGAACACTCATCTACGTTACAGTCCAACTGATCCCTGGGTGTTAAAAAATCTAAACTTTGTTATACAACCAAAAGAGAAGGTAAGTTAATCATATTCATCTATATAGAAATATTTCTATTATCAAAAACTTATTTATATGCATTTGCCTTAGTGGTTTTTGTAAGGCTTATTATGAAAGAGCGCTTAGCTCGGGAATGGTAATATTGTAGCCATTGAAATGGTGTCATTTGCTAAACTCGCTCTGAATATTTTTTTGCAAAAATTAATGATAAATTTATATAAATACTGCTGAACTTAAAATAGTTCAATTTATCGTTCAATTTCATTTATTATTCCATTTTTTTTATTGAAGGCGAATCATCTGTGTTTATTGGACGCCTGGAGCCTTTTTTAGTGCGCTACTAGCCTCTGATTATTACTATCAGTTTCATTGCAATAGAAGAAAATTAATACTTGTTTATGCAATTAGTTAATTTATTTTTTTATTTATTTATTTATTTTTTTTTTTTTTTTGGCGCATCGACTGCCTTGGCCATTAGCGCCCACTAATAAAGTTCTTTTCACTTACCAAATGCTACTCGAGCTGGGGCAATTAGTTAATAATTTCGGTTAAGTTCACAGACATTTTCCGTGGCTCTTTTCATTTCTTTTTAATCTATACCATTTACATGGTCTTAATTCAAAAGAGGCGCATTATGCATACTTTAATTCCGCTTAGGCTGGTATGGCCCAAAGTTATGCTGTTCGTGGAAGAAAAATTTGTGCTTCCATACTTTGTCCCAAATGAGGCTCCAAAATTTAATTAAGCAGACTATACTGCTCTAGCAAGTGGGCGCTACAATAGACACCCTCTGGGTCGTAGTGTCGTGAGCTTACTGGCAAACTCTCGTAGAATATAATCTACGTCCATTCACTCTGATACTTTCAGTGAGGTTATTGAAGTATTTTACGTAATAATATTATAATAATTTTATTTGTTTAAACATAAGTTTTTACAAATAGAGTAAGATCAGTACAAAATCTTATATAATATGATAATAGTATGAAGACAAACAGAATGTGAAATAAAGATCATCTTTGAAGATTTTATGAACATTTAATATTGTTCTGTTTAATGATTTAGCTATTGGAACTTTATATTTTCAGTGAGAAATTGTTATTTTATTTTTATTTTGTAGGTTGGCATTGTTGGTCGTACAGGCGCTGGAAAATCTTCATTGATTTCAGCATTGTTTAGGCTTTCTGAAATTGAAGGTACAATATTGGTTGATGGAATTGATTGTGCTTCAGTTGGTTTACATGATTTAAGATCCAAAATATCTATTATACCTCAAGAACCAGTATTATTTAGTGGTACCATGAGAAATAATTTAGATCCATTTGATGAGCATAATGATGAAGTCTTGTGGAGTGCCTTAGATGAAGTTAGTGTGATTTGGATAAATTCAATTTAAAAGCGACATTTTGTCATTTTTTTTTATTTATAACAAAATATTGAATTTGATTGGCAGGTTGAACTCAGGGATGTAGTGAATGAATTGTCGAGCGGACTTCAAGCCCAAGTATCAGAAGGTGGCTCCAACTTGAGTGTTGGCCAAAGACAGCTAGTATGTTTAGCAAGAGCCATTATTAGAAACAATAAAATTCTTGTTTTAGATGAGGCTACCGCTAACGTAGATCCACAGTAAGTGTTAAAAAAACTAACTTCTGACTCTATTACTGTCATTTGAATATTTTTCCAAGAAATTAAAGTAGTACTTTTTAAAAAAATTCCAGAACTGATTTTTTCATTCAAGATACAATAAGAAAAAAATTCGCTGATTGTACGGTATTAACCATTGCACATCGTCTTAATACAGTTATGGATTCCGACAAAGTACTTGTTATGGATGCTGGGACCATGGTGGTAAGTTTGACTTTTCAAATATTCTTTTTCTCTTATTTGGGAGGATTCTTTCAATTAAGAAAAAGATAAGAACGTTCTACTGATTTTTCCCTCCTTGGAAATGATGGGAATTTGTCTGAAAAAAAGCCAACCAAAGTAACCAAAGAGGACACTCGTTTTTTACTTCCAATACATATTGTTTATAATTCAAAATTTGTAAACCTCATTTTTCAATTTTAAAGTTCACATATAAATTTATTCTCCTCATCAGCTGAGATCACTGGTGTCCAGAGCCTTTTACAATGCACTTCCAGACTTCAGACACTGTTCTCTCGGTTAAATAAACAAACGGAAAATGAGCTAAGGATTCCTACCAAATAATGAGAACAATTTTAATAAGATTTCAATGTTTTATAGAATATAAAGTTAAGACTAGCTCTCCTTCGTTCACTCTCCTTGGAATTTACAGGATTTGGTAGACAAGTTCCAAGATCTTTGTTTCTAAAACCCTATTTGTACGGCCTAAATCTTATTGTGGGATTTGCAATGGTTTTTCTTTGCGAGGATTTGAAGAAGAAAGAAAGGTGAAACCTGCAGAGTACACCTACCTGGTCTGAGACAAGATCTCTTTACGGAGTTATAACCGTAACAGATCTGTGGCAGGTCAACTCAGAGGGCCCAAAAAAGAAGTTGGTTCTAGAATGTGATGTTCTTGAATGGAAGGTGGAGGAAATCCAATATATTTCTTGGTGATGCCATCATTCAAGAAGAGATCAGACAACTGGTTAATTAGATACTATCCTTACAACCTCTTAGATTATGAGATTTATCCGTCATCTGGGATCGTTGATGCTGTAGAGATTTGCCCGATTCTGGTAATAGAGTACGCAGTGCCTATTTGTACCAAAAAAAAATTACATATTTTTAAAAACTAACTTCTAACTTTATATATATTTTGAATATGATCATCCGTATATTGTTGTATGCACAAAAAGTGCTGCTGTGACATTCGGTGAGCTTTTCCATGCGTTATGCCCTTCAAACTTTTATGTCAGCATTTGATTCAAAATTAAGTTTTACAATCCATTCGTAGTATGTATTAATTGTAAGGTGCTAAAAGTTCCTTCTCATTATATATATTTTTTTAGTATTAAGTGTGCCTTTTCATAAAATAATTGTATTTGAAAACCATATAAATAAACAATTTATTTTCTCGGAAATATTAAATAAATTAAATTTAATCCACTACTAAAATATGATTTTTCAGGAATTTGATCATCCTCATACACTTTTACAAAATAGTAATGGCTTTTTATATAAGATGGTGCAGCAAACTGGTAAAACTACGGAAGAAAACTTGCATAAGGTTGCAGCTGATGTAAGTCTTACCATTAGGTTGTCTTAAATATTTGAAAATTTAAGCAAGAATTTCCGATTGAAATGAATATCAGTATAAAAAAAACTCGTTCAGAAAAAGTTTTTTAGAAGTAGAACCTGCAAGCTTGTTTCTCCGGTGAAAACACGATTTTGGAAAATTGAAATATTTTCTTTTTTTTACGGCGGAATAAGAGAAAGTAAAAATACCTACTGCTACTTTACTTCTTAACATTATGAAGTAGTACTTATCTAAGATATAACACAATCACGGTCAATATGTAATTCACTTGTGATAAAGTGTGTAAACAAAAATATTCTAGTTTTCTTTAGACTTAGAGATAACTTTTTTAAATGAATGTTTGATTTTGTTTTCGCATTAATCAATTCTACTGTTTTTGAGGGCAGATATTAATATATATAAATATTAATATTCATAGTAGATAGAATGATATAAAACTATTTGTGGTTTTATGCCTTCAACCTTCAATCGTTGGGAAAACAGATCTTCAAATGTGTAGTGGGGGCTTCATTTATTCGGAAGAATGGGGAAGGTAATTTAGCGGAGCAAGTGCCCTGGATTATTGTCTGCAGTAAGAATTAGGGAATTGAAAAAACCATAATTTTTATTTTAAAACCTGCCTTTTCATGTCATTTGTTAAGTATTTCACTAGCGCCTAACTTCATTCTCACTGTAACCATTAAATCTAGTTTTTAATAAAAGGAACTCCCACACACTCGAGCAGGTCGTTTAAAAACTTTTACTATTTTTGTTACAGATTAAATTAATGATTTAGTCATTCTCTCATCAGCCACTCCTTAGGACTCGACCTTTTTTATTTTTTATAAGTGTTGTTTGGAGACGTTTTGAAATATTTAACTATTATCGTTGTTTACTTTCTTCCTCTACCAACTATCACAAACCAAGATTTACTGTGATAACGACATAATACCTTCCTTTATATTCTTTTATGTTCGGCTATCAATACCTACATAGTTAAATAACTTTTATACCTAATTTTCGTCCTTTCTTATGACTAATTTGCTGCAAGACAAAAGCCTCGAAAGCAAAAATTAGTCTAAAGACTAAGATTCATTGCTAGAAACTTAAGATCAAGCAAATATTTTCTTTATTTTCAGAATTATGCGAGTAAGTTTGGACCAAGCACCAGTGATAGATAAAATTGCCGAACCTCTTACATTACTACAACAGCCAAAGTTAGTTATAATTATTCTGTAGTTAATTTAAATATAGGCATATCCGATGTCAATTACATGGAAGAAATAAGCTGATCGAATTTATAAGAATTGAACTATATATATGCCTCGTGCATATATGCTCAAGGTAAAATTTGAGAAGTATCTATTCTTATTATAATAATAATAATAATTAATAATTTTTATTCCAGATTTTCTATATTTATATAGTGAATTTTAATGGCGTAAAATCAAATGTAAATAATTAAGTTTTACAATCCATTCGTAGTATGTATTAATTATAAGGTGCTAAAAGTTCCTTCTCATTATAAATTTTTTTTTTAGTATTAAGTGTGCCTTTTCATAAAATAATTGTATTTGAAAACCATATAAATAAACAATTTATTTTCTCGGAAATATTAAATAAAATTTGCTTTTATTTAGTGTACGTCCATTAGAAAACTTAGTATAAAATTTAAAGCAGAGAAAAAAAAAATTATTTATTATTCGAATATTTTTGTAAAAATTGAAAATTTGGAATTTTTTTTTTTTTTTAAATTGTTAACAAATAATTTATTTTTCTGTTACATGACTGCCTTACTTTATTAAATAGTATTTTGTTCGTTAAAAGTGCCTGTCATTACGTACTTGTTTTTGTACTTAAATGCAACCAAAATATAAATAAAACTGTACTTTATAATTTACTTATCTGTGTTAGCGAAATTACAAAGTTTTTATGAATACCTAATGTGTAAGTTGGATGTGAACTTAAGATGCTTAATGAGTATTAATTCTTTGTAGTTTCAACGAATATATTTGTATTATTACAAACTTCTAATTCATTTACATTAATTTTTTTCCTAACATATATTTTGAGAAGAATTAAACATGTCTATTATTTTAGTCAAATATTTAATACAGAGAACTTACGTCTGATGTGAAACATAAAAATTTATTTCTCTTTATGTTCGTAATTTTCTCTGAGTAAGTCATGAATATACAAAATTTAGAGAAAATAAGATCACTTTTCAAGAAAAAAAGAAAAAGGATGAAAAATCCAAAGAGAAGAGTGATCCTTTCCAAAGTTAAAGAAAGTTCTTCAACTCACGAGTTTCAACGATATATTGTTCCATATTCTATATCAAAAGCATAGTTACTTGTTTCAAGTTGTTTGAATTAGCAACAATACTTCTTCACATGAACTATATTTAAGAAGAAATCTTTTACCGAAAAAGCGGAGTGTTAAATCCTGAATTAGAACAATCTGATTCACTCATACATATAAAAAGAGCAGCTAGAATTTTTCTTTGGATAAGGGATTCGTTAAAAATGCATTCACTTTAAAACTATTCTTTTATTTAGGACGCAACACACTTTCTTAAAGAGATTGTTTCTGAGAATATATTTTATAAATATAAGAATATTTTTTTGGCATGTTGTAAATTACAAAATAATACTAAGTTAAAATTTATACGAAATTAATAATTACGTAATTACTTTAGACTTGTGTTAATTTTTCGGACGGCTCCAAAATAGAAGAGCGGGATAACATAATCCGAGGCATGACATCTCGGATTAAGCCTGCGAAAAGTGGCTGGTCTTCAGATACAGCTTGTCTAACGAAAGCTCTAGGCCGTAACACACTCTCATATGGTCAATTTGTTAAAGCGTACAATTTATAAATAATTAACACTGTACATCACTTAGGTCGCAGTGGTTTGGCTAGACTTTAAAGTCACTGCACAAATATAAATTTTAAGTAGTTTTTAAATTAGTTTTTAACAGAAACATACATTATTTATGAACTTGAGAGAGAGGAGATGTGTTGGATTTTCACTCCTTCAATTTATTTTATTTGAGAAGAAATACTTTTTGTGTATGAATTATGAAACATTTGTATACAGATTCGTTGTGCCTAAAGAACCCTGTGACCGCCAATGTCCATAAATGCTGCAATTAGAAAGCAATACAATAAATTTAAAAATAAACTAAATAACCTTTTATTAGGCATAGTGATTAAAATATGGAAAGTGTCAGCCCGTACTAACCACTTTCTTATGAGCTAAAGAATCGATCTATTCTCTACTTATGAGTTTTTTTCTCCTCAGATGAATGAAAGTACCCATGGTGTAAGCATTATTAATACGTTTTTTGAATCTATCTTTCTTTCCTTTTTCAATCATAAGATTACGTTTTGAATACAATTCAATTAAACTATGTGTTCTTTTATGTAGACATTCAAAATAGCATGGAACTCTGCGTTTATCATTTGCATCCAATGTAATTTTGTCAATTCTTTCTAGAATTTCCGGATAAATTTTCATTCCAAGGTAGAGTCTGAAATCATGTCATGAAGTGATGAGATAATTCACAGATAATATGTACTTGATGATGAGTTGTTAGCATTCACTTTAATTAGTCACATAATAATAATAATTTCAATTTCGTTTAAATGGCACTTTGCCATCTAATTAGAGCGTCTGGAGAAGACATACAGACAAAACACTGGGCAATTATAAGAGTTTTCATAAAATCTTATGATACATACCAAAATATTAAAAAAAAATAATAAAATATTAAAAATAAATCGACACATGTCTAATAATACAAAAATAATAGTATCAAGAGAGAACCACGAACTTAGTGATTCATGAATCTCCAACAATTACAGATTATGGTGGCCGCTCTTAAATCAACATTCTCGGTAACTGCGTAAATTTTGGCAATAGTGAGCAGGAAACTTTAGCAAGGCATATACAGCTCCATCTTAGTACAGAAAGAATTCTGAGCAAAATCCATAATTTAAGAAGCATTCAAGACGTTTATTTGTACTAAGATCGTCCACGGTTAAGAAAAGACAGTTTTAAATAATAGTCAACAACATTTCATACTAAGTCGGCGGAGGCTAAGGCTAGTTTTCAAATAGAACGAGAGCTTCTCAATGACCAACTTGGTAAATTAAACAGACGTAAGAAAATTGAAGTGAAAATATAACTTTTGATTAAGCATTGAATAATTCATACTAATCTCTAAAAGTATCTCTTTGAGACATATTTTTTAAGTATATCTCTGGAAATTTAGTTTCGAAAATTTGACAAAAACATTTTTTTTGTACCGCAATAGTAAGTAGTAAATTGAAGAGGAAAATTAGCAAAAAGTAAAACTATACTTACGTTATATGAAACGGTAGATAAGCAAAGTCAATGTGAACATGTGCTTGATTCATAATTCTAAGCGACACGTGCTCAGTTATTTTCAGAGCTAACGGCTTAATTTCAGTAATCGGTACCAATACTTTGGGTGGTTTAGATACTGGTGGCAATATTCTTTTCTTTTCTGAAATCAAAATAATTTCAAATTAGAAAATTTTGCTACAAAAGATCTTGTGTTTACTCTTTTCCATTGCAGTCATCCTCATGCCGGGACTATTAAAACATGAATTAATACAAAGTCCTAGATTATAATATTTAGTCAGCTCTGTCGGTTTTTTGTGACGGTAAAGAAGTTTGGTTGCAATAATACGGTGACGTTTCGATCGTTTCGAACCTCGATTAGAAACAGCACCGTAAAATATATAAGAAACTGTAAGAAAAAAGAATAGGGTTGAATTGTGTGATTTTTACAGAAAAAGAATATATGCAATTAACATGTGCATTGCTGTATGAGTTATAGGTAAAATTCTAAGAAGATTATTTTGCAACCAAACAGCTGAAGACATTAAACTACATATTGTGAAAGTTTGGGATTTAATCTACCACTTCAAAACAGATGCATTCATAACTTTTTGTGCAAAACCAATTCGGAAATACCAAAGGTTCACACTCTGGGTTGGCTTAGCTAGAAAAGTACTTTTTAAAAATTACCTTTAGTCATATCCATAAATGCCTTCAACTTGCCAAATCTAATTTTGGCAGTAAGAGTTGAAAGTTTCTTTGAAGCACGAATGCTAGCTCGGCCACCTCTCTTTGAAGTACGACCGCTAGTTCGACCTCCTTTCTTTGAAGTACGACCGCTAGCTCGACCTTTCTTTGAAGCACGACCGGTAGCTTGACCTTTCTTTGAAGTATGACCGGTAGCTCGACCTTTTCTCTTACTTTTTTTACCTTCTTTTGGGGAATCATCCGCGTCTCTATGACCTTTTTTAGCGGTCTTTTTCTTATTTTGTTTTGGTGTTTTCTTTTTTCTTTTGGTTCCAGTCTTTTTTCCTGATACCGCCTCATCATCGACATCCGTCTCAGAAACAGATTTTGTATCTTTCTTAGATTTCCCTTTTGCTGTTTTTATTTTCTTCTTTTTCTTCGTTTTTTTTTTGTCTTCCGGCGTTTTTTCTTGGCTTTCCACTGCTTCCTCTTCATCTTCTACAGCATTATCTGGTTCATCTTCGTCCACATATCGTAACTCTTGTCGACGCTGTATTAAAAACTGGCTTTTATGCCATTTCCAGTAGAAAGGCACTTTTGATGGTGTATCATAAAGTGCACCTTCACCTTGATCATAGTTCAATCTAAAAATATTAATAAAAAGAAGTTTTAAAAAAGCTAGAAATAATAGTAATGCATTAGCGGTAATAAATAATTGATAGGCAAAGCGTAATTCTTCACGAAGGTCTCAAATTTATCACTAACGGCAGAGATATCTTAGTTCATTTGGCGTCTTTCATTAATTCCTTCTCCTAGAGATAGGATATAGAGGTCTAGAAAATATAATTTTTTTTATCCCACTTCATTTTCAGCAAATGTACCGTTAAAAAATAAAAATAAATATATACAAAAAACGTTGAGAATGTTATCTAGCTGAACCTCTCACTGGACAAATGTATACAGAAGCTATCAAGTTTGCATTTTATGGAAAAGGTAATTATGGATACGTAATCCAAAGCAGAGATTTGGTTTTATATCTATGAAGCAGTATACTTACTAACTTCCGAAGCCTTTGGAGGTCATCTGATTAAGGATACCAATGACTAGTCAATAGTTACAAAAGGACAGCCAATAATATACTTTTGGACACCGTTAAGTTACGAATTCAGTCATAGAATGCATACCGATGCCATTAAAAAGTCCATTTTATACCAGGATTGTTTTTTAAGGATGACTGGAGAATTTCCGGTTTTAATGGAGTAGGCAGTAAAAACAAACTCTCACACCTCACTCTTTTGCCCCCTTTGGACTGTTTGGCTCAGTATCTTCTCCCTTCAGATTCTATCACTCCAAAAAAGATGGTCAGTTTAGAAAAATTCATAATACAGAAGATAACCTACATGCCACTCAATAGATGAATCCTATTCGGCATCAACAGTTTCTAAAATTTTTTGATGAAATTGACGCAGCCCTTATCCTATTCCCTTCAGGAATCAAAATTTTTGAACCTAAAAACATAATCAACAGTGTTGAAAAAAAAATAGGGTTTGGATCTTTTGGATATCACAGAAATAAGATACTAGTATTTACTCTCAATCAATAACATTAAAGGAGGACTTGAAGGATGATTGGGGGTACCAGAATATAAGAATTTAAGATTTACCTCCAACAAACGTGGATTTTTAATATGAACAGGAAAGACTAATGTTTGTTTTGGTTTTGTTGGGCGTGGGAACGCTATAAAGCGATATATTTAGCAACACTAAACTTGAGTAAGTGAAATATGAAAAATATTCATATTTTCTGTTCTCCCATCAAGTAACTTAGCAAAACACAAATGATATTTCACCATAAAATGGTAGTTCTTATTTAGATAATACGCCTAATTTGAGATCTTATTCATACGTAAATTAAATACGTAAATATTAAACTCAAAAGTAAATACTACTCACCTGATCTTTCCATATTTGTCAAAAACGACTCCATTTCCAAGATCATCGAATATTGCAACAGGTACAGATGCAACATAATTCCCAAGTTTATCTGTTTTACTTTCAGTGTACACCACAACTTTTTTGCCTTAATATATTTTTGTATAATTAGAAAATCATTATCTATCCATTATTTTAATATACGATAGATAAAAGCCAAAAA
The DNA here is from genome assembly GCF_049639745.1 of Rhodnius prolixus. NCBI lineage: Eukaryota > Metazoa > Arthropoda > Insecta > Hemiptera > Reduviidae > Rhodnius > Rhodnius prolixus. The sequence goes on along the minus strand of NW_027411583.1, from coordinate 189,221 downwards.
ACAAACCAATTCTTCCCCTAGTAATTTCAATCGCAATGTCTCGATTTGGGTAGAGTATATAGCCCGTTCCTTCTGGATTGAACAAGGCAGCTATCAAATTAGGGCTATAATAATAAACTTCTTCATTCGGGAGCAATCTAAAACTAACAATTATTCATATTCTTAAATTATTTTGTAATAGTAATTACAGTAATGCTCACTAACTTCACACTTTCATTCCTAGACTACCTAAAGATGTTTTTCCAGAGTTTGATTCATCATATCCATCTAGTTTTTCTACCTTTAAAGATTCAAGGGTGTCTTCCAATTCATCTTCTAAATCTGACATTTCCCAATCACTTTAAGATTCCTACCCCTTACTCATTCTCCCTGGTATTCATTATTAACTAAATAAATTCATTTACTTACTTTAAATAACGTATACGATAAGGTAGCAAAGACATAAATGAAACCAAATCAAATTTTATTAACATACCAACTTATTTCGGGTTTTGCTGGTTCAGCTCTGAAAGAAATAATTTTTCTGGTGTATGTCTCGGCTGGAACTACAGAAATTCCATTTTTTAAATTGGACAAATCTGACAATCGATAAGTCATAACCGCTGGAAAAGTATTTAAATTATATTACTATTTTAAAACAACATATACATGAAAATGACTAGCAATCTGTAACAATATCTGTAACATCTTATAAATTCTACAAAACATAATGAAACTTTAATGTAGTAAAATTACTTAAATGGTATAAAAGTCATAAAAAAATATATTTTTATGTGTTTATAATATATTCAGTATGGATTCATGAAAACTTTTTGAAGTACATTGAATGTTAAAGAACATTTTATTGATAACATCAAATCAATGTATATTGCAATCTGTTTCAATATAAAATATGTTCCTCAGCGCTAAAGTTATGAAATCTTGGCAAAAATAAATAAATTTAACTGAAATTACCTATCACATTTTTCCCCTTTAGATAATTATTCAAACATTATATTCTGAGAAAATAAAGAATTTGGTTGTAAGCTTAGAGAATTATACTATTTAGTTAGACGAGCTAACTTTGAGGTTCTGCGCTTAAAAGGAAAGGCCGAAGGCTTTACAGACCACACCTGTGAAATGTAAGAAGCTCCTAGGAAAAGAAAATCTAAGAGCCAGCAGCTTGATTCGATCCCATAATCTCCGCGTTGGAAATCCCAGTATTCGCTAACCATTCAGCTAAGCTCTTCCCTAAGATGCGTGCTATTAAGAATTATTCTTTACTCATTAAAAAGTAAGTTGCTGTAAGACCTAAGTTAACGTGAACCATACTATATGTGGATTAAAAAATTGAGTAAAATCAATAAAAGCAAACAAGCAATGAAGATTTTTCCCTCTCTTCCTCAGCAGGAGAAAGAGAAAATAGAAGTTAAAAACCAGAACCTACAATCACAGCATTTTTTGAAAATGCCTACTGCATAAATAATTACTAATTAGAACTGAGAGGATTCTATCATGCCTCCGAAATGGCAAGAAATAGATTAGTCTGAGCTTGGAAGACCTGAGCGTACCATTTTCCAGAGGCATAGATAGGGGTTGAAGTAGAATTGGAAGAAGCTCTGAAAAGACCTCTCTATGCACAGAGCAGTTAAAGCAAACATAAATTAGAAAAATTAGAAACATAAATTTCGATTATGAAATATACACATTTGAAGTAACTTATATCTTTGTTTTAAAACTTTTTCGGAGAAAATTTATTTTAATGGGGTTCAGGAAAAAATGGATAAGTTCCTCGTAAGTGAAGATGGATTATAAATTGTCTGTTAGAAAAAAAGACAACTGAGAGTTCCGGAAATTAAATATACTCTTGCATTAGACATAGTATTGCAATAAGAAATAAGAAAAAAAAAGTATAGTGACTCAGGTATCGTACACTGAAAATAAAATCTCTTATGCATTAAAAGCAAAGAAGGCTACTTTTCATAATTACGTTTTAGACTTTTTTTTGGTGTTTCTCGCTCGTCTTTCTTCTTTCCTGATTTGGCCCCTTTCGTTTTTTTACCTTTTTTACTTTTTTTTGTACCTTCATCGCCTTGGACTGATTCATCATCATCATTGCCTCGATGTTTCTTGGCTTTCTAAATGTAAATGTATTTCATATAATAAAACTTCTTTGAATTGTTACAATTACATATAATTGTAATCTTAATAGTATGTACTTAAAATACGGATTTCTAAGAGAACCAGCATTAAACGTAGATCTGGAAAGTAATGATAATTTGTAACAAATTATTCAATCACTTAACTTTTAATTACTGCTTTGTGGAAAAAATTACTAAATTAACAGAAGCCTTAAAGGTACATCTAGCGACTTCCTCCGCACATAGCATAAACTCCATCAGTAAAAAAGTACTTTTTACATTACAATCAGTTAATCAATTGAAATTGCATACACGGCTGAAATTTTGGAAATTCAAATTTAATAGCTTGATTAGTAATGGTATAATTCGTACTAATTACTTTTTTTGTACCAGGTTTTTTGTTTTTCTTGCCAACAGCCATGGCTACAATGTAATTTTTTTCCGCCCCAACAGGAGCCCCATGATTGCGTCTTTCTTGGGTTAAATCTGAAAATTATGTTTAAACATATCTTAAATTCTTAACTAAATGTATACAATTTTAATTATTTTAATCAATGAGCACATTTTCAGGGTTGGGGTGGGGTCCAGGTTCGAATCGCGACACATTTCTCTTTCTACAAGACTTATAGATTCTGTCAAGAACAATCAAAGAAAGATTACTGCTCAAAGGCGGCAGGGTACAAAAGGGCAATAGATTAAGGAAGGTCCTCGACGCTTTCAGAACTAAATCATTAATTAAAATATTGTTTATCAATAATTGATTTGCCAATTAAGAGAGATTCTCTGCAGGCCTTTAGAGTATAACATATATTTATGCATATAATTGTCGATTTGAGGGAGTGATATTGAAGGAAAAATTATTCGTGATTCCGGCAAGTTTTTTAACAATTTAATTTCAAACTAGTTTCGAAATTCTGTCTCTTGTTTTGTAGGATCCACAAATTTTTGACAAGAACCAATAATTTCTTGAGTTAAATTATAAAAAATATTATTATATTTTTTAAAATTCGTTAATATACTTTACAGAATAAGTTTTTCTGAGAAAAAGGTTTGAATTATGAATGTTAAAGATTGAGAAAAGTGAAACATTCTATTGAAAATATTTGATAAAATCAGAAAATCTCAAATGAAAGTCAAGATGAGAAAACCGTTCAATATTTAGTGATTTATTTTACAAAAATAAAAAGTAAAGTAAAAAAGTAAAAAGTAAATTAAACCCTTCGATGGGCTTTACTTCGTTCTACCGTACAATTGTCTTGTTGGTTGGATAGACTTCAACTTTACTTAAATTTTCCCAGATTAACACTTTAAATACAAAGCAAAGTCAAGTAACTGACTAATTATAACACATCATCTTAGCTTTATAGTCCTAGCCTAATTTTACTAAATACTAATAAAATAAAAATTACTAACATCTTACTGTATCCACTTTTTTCTTTTTTATTCCGTCTTTTGGAAGATTCAATATTGTTTTCTGCATTCTGAATAACCAAAATAAATAAACATTTTAGGACTTATGCTCAATTCGCAAAATCTACTTTTAAAGGGCTTGAAAAATAATACAGCCAGTTGTGTGTGGTTTGTAGGAACAATAAATGTTATTGAAAATTACAATATTACAATTACCTATCAATATAATACTTTATTTTTTAATAGTCTTTGCTAGAGTTCGTAAAAAAAAATCTCTTTGCATAACCATTACTTTCAAGACGAGTTTCCTAAGACATACGACATAAGCAACAAACGGACCTTCTGCCCAATCCGGGTACTAATTTTACAAAATTCAGGAATAAAGTAAAAAATATAGAAACATAAATACAAAGGTAAATCACCCTTAAGTTTTAATAATAAAAATATAAATTAAAACAAAATTCAACTAACGTTTCACTTGGTGGAAGACATAAAAATAACTCTACATTACTCAAGCTTAACTATTAATTATTTAAATGTGAGACTTAAAACATTTTCCTTAAAATTCAGCACCGTACGTAGCTACTTAGTTAAAGACATTTGCAATTTTAGAAAGAGAGATATCTTTCCCCAAACACAATAAAAAATAAGATTTCGATTTCTTAGAGAGTCCACCTCACCGAAAAAGTCAACACATCTCACTCCTGAAGCAACAGTTCATAATTAGCGAAACGAGAATCGCATTTCGCTCTAAAATAACTTCATTTTATTATTTATGTTCAACTGGTTCAACAGGCTCTTATTTGATAAGAAAGAACGACCATCGTTGCAAAGACATCGGATACTAGTCTCCAGTTCTTGAACCAGAAGATATCTATTTTAATTTTTTTTTCTGAGATCAATATGTCCAATTTATTGTAGTTTAGTTGGACGGGTGTTAGCTTAGTATGTAGCGTGAATTTGTAACTAAAATACCCCCAGTTCTGCCCCGCATTTAGCTAGTTTTTATTCGCTAGACACGCTAATAGTAAAGTATTTACTTCGGCCTATCTACACCTTATTAGTAGTTAAACGATAAGCCCTGTTTGAAATAGGCGATTACCACTTACTATGTCCAAGTTTACCAAAGCCTTTAGCGAACTCAAATGTGACTACAGAAAATCTCAATTCCAATAGAAAGTAATAACTTAATTTCATTTCAACTAATGACATTATAAATATAAGACACAATTTTAAAAGAAATATTCTACTTTCAAGCAGAAACAGCACGCAGAGAGGCATACTATACGTTTAGCTTCGGCCCATTCTGAGCAAGACTATACATTTTTGCCCTAATTTGGTAAATTTAATTGTCTTTGAAATAGTAATTCCCACACCTTACCACTTAAGGAAAGACCAGTCCTTTAAAGGAATTTTCCTACAAGTGCTTTCGGACTGTTTAAACGTTGGGACGTTGCGTCATCTGTGACACGGAGAATGATTATTCTTGAAGTGCATTTTCTTTATTTTATTCCTTAGGCAAATATTGAAACTGTTCATGCATACAAGTCTAAACTTATGAGTAAGGAACCATTGATGAAGAGAGAAGCTTTCCACTCGCACCGAAGCAGCCCTAGAACATGATACCAACGAGGCGAAAAAACTTTACATATCGCCAAATAATTAGGACGACTCGTTTATTTATTGTGAGAATGGTGGTACGAATGTTAGATTTAGGCTTTAATCCGGGGTTGAAAGAAATTTATTGCACACATTGAGTTAGATTCGCTGATATATACTGAATAGTCTCCTTAGGATAGACCATATACATGAACTAGATTAAGTCGTATTACATATGTTATATATAATATGTATTATTATAAAAGTCGTTAATCGGTTATACATATGTTTATAAATAATTACAGTTGAAGCATAACCCAAAGTACTTTTGTTTGAATTTTAGAAAAATGTCAGCTTGTGAAAATGAGGGATGGTACAATTCCCCCTCGTCTGCTAGATTGATAATGTAAGAGGGGAATGCGGTCTGCATTCGATAACCTAGGCTCCACCCTGCCTTGCTATGCAAGATTTGTGTGTGGCAGCCCAATATGTCAATAGGTACCATCCAAGTATGGCCCAAGTATGAGAAAAGAAAATGAAAAAAAAATTGAAACGACTCCTTCAAGCAAAGAAGGACTGCGAAAAATGAAAGTAATCAAACAACCAAAAAATTGCAAAATTTGTTGGCTGAAAGAACTTGTTTGCGATGACATTGTTTAGCAGCTTATTACGCAGACCTTCTACAATCAACCACGAATTGAGGATCATATAATTACATAGATTCTACTGTTAATAAGCAGATGGTTTTTCTGTTATTTTATACTTTTGATTGACAATTATATGCAAAGAAAAAATTCAAGACAAAGAAAACCAATTATTGTTTTTTCTCAAGATGGTTTTCGAATGGCAAATCAAGTTTTAAACACCACAATAATATAACTTTCAACTTACTCTTTATATTCTGATATATCGGGAAGTTGAACAGATTCTCTTTTGTGTACACTCTTATCATTGGGTCCACTGGCCAGAATTTCATTTTGTCGTTTAAATAACTTGTTTAAAAGTTCTATATAACTTCTCAATTCTTGAGGGAAAAAATCCTTTTTATTGAAAAAATCTTTTGAATTGTTTATATTAATGTTGTACTTGATTGTTTCATTTTGATTGGACATTTGCACTTTTTGGCTCGCGGTTGGCTTGATCTTGGAATTAGTCTTTCTTTGGCCTTTAGGAATTCTTCTAGAAGTTTCTACAAGGTAAAAGTACAACAGTGATTAGTTTATTATTGTTATAGTGAATTAAAGAAAAAAGGCCTTGCAGATATCAACAGGTGAAAGATCGGTTAAAAAATCCATTCTGTTTACAAAATTACCTGGTGTCCACCTGATAGTAAAAAAAAGTTGTCTAACTTGTTTACATTTACAATGGTTTCAAAGAGACTTGCTCTATATGTATATCCTTATCCCCTTTGTTAACCCCACAAAAGAGCGATCATATTGCTTAAACGAACATATAGTAAAAAAGCAAATAATTCTTTCTACTTTTTTTTTAACATTTCATTCTTCTTATAATAAGAAATGTATTCTTAGTTGAGACACGTGTGTTTTCAAATAAAAGAAGCGCAAATAACTGGTAATTATTCATTAAATAACTTTTAAATTTTATCGCATTATGAATAATAGTGAAGGAAGAACTGTCAGTAGTGTACACAACTTTAACGTGTTAAAACGCTAAAAGTGTTAGCAAAAAGTTATTTTTCGTATTCACCTAAATTGGATTGAGACTTCGGTTAACGATGCCCTGCTTTTTACTTTTTAAAAGTAAATGATAAATTCAACAAGATTTATAGAGAAGGTAATTTGTAAAAATTGCCCGTAAAATATGCTGGCATGCAGGCCAACTATTCACCACTTCGTATCCGTCAAGAAATTGTACTTGCCCGTATTTTCAGTTAGGGATGTAAACAAATTAATGATCCAAACTACTGCTTATTCAAGATTTGCTCTATAGGAGAGATATTTTGCTCCTGTGAACCATTCTGCAAACAACTGATAGTAAGTACAAGCAAAACCAAGATTTATCTTGACCTCCAATTTAGTAACATTAATAATAAAGAATGGATTTTTTGTTTACTATTTGCAGAACAAAAGAAACCGGATTGTTTAAACATGAGTTCCAAAATGACCGTGCGGAGCAGCCGGAGACCACTTGGTGAACCCAGAGATATTTATCGTAAGACTTTTTGGAAATCCCTCTAGTTCCAATCAGTAGCTTTTGCTATTTACCTCTGCTATTATTAAGATCTGGCAGAAGAAAACTTATGTCTAGATGTAAGGAATCACTCATCTTTTCGGTTAGCCAAAGAGAGCAAACGACCTCTCTGATCTCACATCTTGACACCGTTGTAATCGATAAGTCGTGAAATGAGAGCTTTGGCACTTGAAACCAGAGATAATTTTGCAAAAATGAACTGCCGAGCAAAATCCTGGACCTCATGAAAAGGAGAGGATTTACTTACTAGGCTCTAGAGGGTTTGCGAAATAAGACCTCATATGCCTGCAAATCATGTCAAATTGAACCCCCTTTGTTTCAATCTAAACTAATAGGTCGTAATAAAAATATGAACAAATACATAAAGAGTGATATAATCACCTTTTCGTTCCATAATTTTAAGAAATTAAACTCACTAATATTATTTCTAAAGTTATGTATTCATAGTGATTATATAGCTTTTTGTTGATTGGTAACTGTTAATAATAAAACACATGTATTATAATACAATACATATGTATAAAACGCTCATTCCGGTTGACAGAGTTAGGCCAAACCCTGGCTCTCAGAAAGCTGAAAAGAATTCAGAGAGGAAGTGATTCAAAGTTTAAGAAAACCACAATTCACACACACCACACTCTTATAATATTATTTTTGACATCTAACGCTCCAAACACGTTTTTCCGGTGAAAACTCAATTTGAATATTATACAATACTACTATCATAAAAGATAAAAATATCGTAATGGTTACTACTGAACACACACCTTGCTTTGACTAGTGCATACTGCAAAGTGCAAACTGCATACATTGTACTATGTACCTCTGTTTTGCAAGTTTAGATAATAGGGAGAAACGGAAATTAGCAGATTGCTATATATTAATAGCATTATGTAATGAACGGTTGTGGCTACAAGATTGTTAGTTTAACACAAAACGTTCACATTTACATGGTAGAAAAAAGAAGTGAAATAATCTAATTGTATTGAATTGGAGAAGTACCTTTTCTTCTAAAAAGGGCGTCACAGGGGTTGTAACAAATATTCATTGGAAGTCAATAGACAATTCTTCAATTAGTCAAGTTATATAATAATTCAAGAACTATTTTTGAAAAATTAAGAACAAATAGCTGTGAATTTAAACAACTGATTCAAAACTATTATGGCACTAATATAGACATATGTACTGTTTGGAATAAAGAGCTCCCTTCTTAGGATATGAAGTTAAATAAATAAACTATTACCATCATTTAGATAAAAGTCAACTGCCTTCAGCAACTCTGATATACCAATATTTTATATTTGTTGGATTAGTGAGACCAGAATAGTACTCAATCAACTTAGCCTTTGAAAAAAATCGATGTTGATTAAAGATACTTTTATTCGAATCTATCGATTCTCGATTAAATAAATAAAAAAATCGACTTCATTTTGAAGGATAATCTCTAAAGTGATCTCTGTACGACCAATATGTTCGGTTGCTGCCAGAAAGTAAAAGTAAATACTTAATAGTGTCAGTGTCAGGTAGTCAAAAGAAAACCGGCAAAAAAGGGTGTCTTCGTAACTTCTCTAAGCCCAAAATACTTCTCATTTTACTATTATGAAGTGACTGGTTTTAGATGCAGAAATTCTATCTTTCGCTGCATACATTTTCTATTTTAGTAGCAATCAAGTTTCCACGAAGTTAGTAGTTATGTCATCCTTTCAGTGTCAATGCCTTCAGAACATATTCAGTGAAAATTCCTTTTAGTTTGTGTTCTTAATATTCTCCATCATGCCAGCAGCTACTTACTATACCTCATTTACAACTCCAGCATCAGTTTACACACTGGTATATGTTACTATCATCACGTGTTTCATTTTAAGAACAAAAGAATTCGTATCTGCCGGAGTTGTCATCGAAAGTTTATTCGACTGGCTTCTAATAAAAGAACATGAAGATTTCATTCATTATCATATCAGGAGAACTTCGCTCACAATTTTTGTACATTCTCTTCTTCCCTTAGGTAAATGTTTCAGCCTTTTTTTTGGTCCATCTATGTAACAGTTTGTCTTGGTTTTTTATATTATAATTTTGGTTGCTCGAAAATACTCAACAATTACAATATTATTATACATTGTTTAAAAATAACGTCACTCACTATGTAAGAGAAATTTTAATTTTAACAGCACTTTTCGTATTTTTAAATTGCGTTATATGTATCCTAAAGATTGTCATTTTAAAATGTTGCAGTTTTTTGGTTTAATTTTAGTTTCAGGTAGTTTATTAAGATGAACGGTTTTAGATAGATAGCAAAGGTTTTAATGTGACAAATTTTAATAGATTTGTTTTAGTAATTTTCATGTCATTAATTAAAATATTTGAATTTTATAGGATATATATTTGGCCTGTCGCTGGTGATGGAAGACCTTAGCATTATAACATCATTAGATGGACTTTGGTGGTCTACGTTGGTTTTATTTTCCCACATTCTCCCTTTCACATCATCATTTTTTATTTTACTATGGGCATATGATGGATGGAGCAGTCACCCAATTGCACGTACTTTAAGCCTCTTCTGTCCTGAAGGGACATCGTGGAAGCAGCTTGCATCTACTATTAATGCGGATTATAGAGGGTCGGTTCTTTTTTTTTAATCCTGAAATGAAGTTTTTATAAGAACAATTTCTTTAATAATGTTATTTAATCTTTGCAGGATAGATAAAATTTGTTTAGAACCTAGTTCCATGACTAAAGTTGTAGTTACTGATACATGGATTATAAAAATATCTCCCTATAACGTTAATCTAGCCCACCAAAGTGATTCAACGTTAGAGGTATGTAGCGCTGACACTCATCATATATCAGTGGATGGTGAAGGGACTGTACAGTACGTAACTATTGAAGTGAAGACCATTAGACCAGGATTACCATCGTTTTTTATTAGGTAAGTCAGAACGGGAAAAATCTCTATCAACTAAAGTAAGTTGTATCTATTTTCAATGTCATTGTAAATTACAGATGTAATGCTCTGGATTTTAATGATTTGAAGAATAAAATACGAAGGCCTATACGAATCCTAGATGGAATAACATTTCATAAGACAAGAACTGATCATTTTTTAGAAGTTTTTAGGGAAACTGTTGAAAAAAATCCAACTTATGCACTTCAAGCAAATGTTAGTACCATTTGTTTATAGTTTAATATAGAATATTTCTTCAAGCGTATCTGTCAGTTTTAAAAAGGTGCCCTATTGAAAGTTTAAATCAATGATTTGCGAAGTGCTGACTAAGCGGAGATGAATGCAATTGTATCCTTGTAGCTCAGTGAGGCGTGGCACTTATATATCTGCAATTACAAATTCTTTTTTAGGAGGAATGTGAAAATGTAGAAATAATATCTGGTGAAAATTGAAAAGTTAAAATATATTTAAAAAACATCGAGAAAGGTTCAGTAAACAAAACTCTCAGGAGCAAAGTTAGAGCGAATGTATAAAACATGTAAGAGTTCTGCTTTTAAGGATTAACGAATCCAGTTAATGTTGGTGACATAGAAATCAATGTGCCTAATTAAGATAGAAGTAGAAGTTTCCATTTCTCAGAAAAACTACTGAAAAAGAATCATTTATTCAGTACATCCACATAATATAGGAGTAGGCTTGAGGCTGCTATGTACAAGAGCATTTTATTCTGTTCATTTTTTTGAGGTTTTTAGGGAAACTACTGAAAAAATCCTACTTATGAAAGAAAATGTTTGTTCTGACAAGAAGAGAATATGTTTCCAAAGATTGGACAGTCATAGTAGCAGTAACAGAATCAGTCTCAAGTACTTAAGTCCTTCGTCGTGCTAGCGCGAAACTTTTGCACAGTTTTTCTCAGCGTGCTTGTTCTGAAACATTCTTGTTTAGAACAGGGGTCGTGTGAAGCGTTAAATCTTTTCTGTAGCTCCAAGACTTTTTTGTTTACCGTCAACTAGATATTTTAAAGGTACTCACATCAGACAAAACCAAACTTGTTACAGTACTTACTGATGTTGAATTTTTTTTTCTAAATTTACAAAAAATTTATTTGTATAGTAATTATTATTATTATTATTACTCCAAATTACGAAAGTAGCTTTGTTTTTAAGTTTAGGCAGATTTATTTGTTTTGTAATAGTAATGTTAAGATTCAATTACAATTAAATTTGTTTAGTTTAAATAAAAATTATTTACTTATTTATCAAGATAATACTTAAATTATACATTTTTCTTTCATACGTAATGAATACTTGAATATTATGTGTTTTAGCAAGAATTAGATACATGTATTGGGTGCATGCTTATGGAACCACAAGTTAAATTGGTCAAATCCTGTACTAATTCTCAGTGTACAATCTGTTATTGCCGCCCGCTATGGTGTCTCGATTGTATGGCAAAGTGGTATGTAATGTTTAATGTATAACGTTCTATCATTTCCAAAAATTATCAGAAGCGTAAACTTTCAAACTTTGGCTGTTTATTCGATTCACAATTAGGTGAGCAATTTTTTATAATCCAAGAGGGCGAGTTTATTCCACCGAAAGAACAAATTTTATCTTCCGTTAATAGCCCATTCGTCATTCATTAATCACTTTCCTGCCTGATAACTCCTTAAAATGTCAGTAAAAGTAAGAGTCAAATAAATATCAAGTTTTATATATTATAGAGTCAGTACAGCAGAGCTGGTCCATATCGGAAATTTCATCCTTGCTTAGTTTTTTTTTCATTCTGACCAGTATTGGGTTTTAATCCAATCTTTAGCGGATTTTGAATTAGTTGGTTGCAAGAATTTTCATTTCCGCGTACTTTCGGTCATAATAATGTACTAATACATATAAAGTAGATCGCGAAAATCTGTGTGATAATTTTTTGCATAACGAACAGATGTGGATTTTTTAACGGGAGTTAAATATAACGGGAGATAATAAAAAAATCTAGTCTTAAAAAGGTTTTTACTATAATTTGATGGTAACTTTGGTAGTTAGACGTTAAGACTTGCCGGAGAAAAATTGACGTCTACATATTTAACTAATTCTTTTAATTCAAAAGTAAAATAGAAATGTAGTGATGTAAGAAATAGTTTTGTGTCATAAAAGAAACTTGATAAGTGGAAGTATAATTTTGATCAAAAACCTTAGAAAAACCCGAAAGTCAGAAATAACTCTTGAAACGAGGGATACACTTCATTAGTTAAATCAAAGTTGGGTGTTTTTCAACGTTACGCTTTTTCGTGCAGTTTTTGATGATCAACCCTTATACAACTGTCCTACCGGACAGTTTTAATAAAGTAAAAAGTAAAAGTAAAGTAATTGCTAATTTTTTCGGACGGGCTTTACGTTCAACTACCAATCAGGTATCGTGTACGGAGGAGACTAGCAAATATACTTTACTGGAATTTTTTTTCATTAACCATTAAATTAAATCGAAAGCCTAAGACCGGGAATCGAACTCAGTACCACAATACATATTAGCTTTACAGGTCTCGCCTCTGACCGCTCGGCCACCTTGGCGCCTACATTTGTTAAATAAATAAAGCTAGTTGCTGCCGATTTGGTTACCTTAAATTGATTCATCTTAAGTTTGAGATTTATGACTTAAGTGCAATCTTTTTGCCGGTTTAGTTTCAACATATTCCAATGAAATAAACATCAGGAACGCTAAACCTTAGGAAAGAACAAATATTTTCGAGCTAATAACTCATTTTCTAAATGAAGCCTCTGTGATTATCATTTCAAGAATGGGCAAAAGTATTTCGTAACTTTACCATAAATACTTCAGGTTGTATGAATGTACTAGTGCGTCTTTAACATTTTGTTGGTTATAACTAATCTTACAAATTCATCAGTACTCTTATCATTCATTATAAGAACATTTTATTTATGCAGGTATGCTTCACGTCAAGATCAAGATCGACCAGAAACATGGTTATCTTCAACTTGCACATGTCCTGTTTGCCGTAGTGTTTTCTGTGTCCTTGATGTGTACCTTATAATAAAATGAATTCGAAAATTAATTTTTATATTCATATTAAAGTTTTTTGTCTCTTCTTTCCTCTTGTTCCTTGTATTTAGTTCTATCATCATAATTATTTTTTAAAAAAATTACGTGAATTAAGATAAACTATAAGAATATATAGTTATATACTACTTGTAATACAAGTAATACTTACATAATACAAGTAGTATATTTGTAATATAGTCATAAACTTTTAAATTTTTAATTCAATAATATGTGCGTATATTTTGATTTTTAAAATGCATGTTTGGTGTAAAACTAATTTCCCTCTTTTAATTATTTATAATTTTTACTATTTGCAAGGAACATTCTTGGTTGATTTTTTCATTGGAGAACTTTGTTATTATCATCAACTAAATATTTTATGTTTATACATTAAGAAAGTTAGTCGGAAGTTTCAGAATTCCGATGAGAAACTAGTTAGCAACATTAGAAAATAGATTTTGAGGCGGGCACAGTACAATATCAGATCTGAGATTTAGAGAAGTAAACTTCAAGATAAAGGATGAGATATAACTTGGTCTACTTAAATCCTTTGAAATTTAAACTTCAAAAATATAACAAGCTGTGACTATTCTAGAAATTCCGCTCTAGAACAAATTATATGTAAAATGCACAATTACCATTTTTCAGTAAAACAGGTTTAACTTAAAAAAAAAAATTCTTCAACATCATCTGTTTTCTAGGGGGTTGGATTCCTTGTTTTATTTCACACACTCTATTAAATAGGATTATTCAGAATTTAGAGATGTCAGACTCTTTGAAACGATTTCGTTCTGTATTTGTTTCAATGAATGACAAAATTTGTCACACTCCTAGAAATTTTGATGCCAATACTCTAGATAAAGGCTTTGCTTGTTCCGTAGCTAGTCAGAGATAGTTCTGATAACACGCCATTAGCTGACGTAACAGATTGCTGTGAGTTAATGCAGAGAAAAAGCCCCTTTAACTTACTATATCTTCTGGAACTGAATTACAGTTTAAGTGAAACTTATATTTTCTCTCAATGTTTTGAGAGTTCAATACTTCATAGACGTTCTTCAGATTAATTCGTTAGCGATCAAGAATCATCTTTAAAAAGGTTCATTTAACGAAATTTAATGATGAATCGTGAAAATCCAAACCCCTGAAGGCGTAGCATTTATCAGAAGATTTGATATCTCAGAATACTTTTAAATAGCTTCAATTGACCCATAATTGAAAGTGGCCTAATAGGTTAACAATTTCAAAATTCACTGTATTGAACATATCAAGATCCAAATTCCAAGTTAAAAATTGATTATACAAAACCAAAAGCCTTTAATTTTATTTGGTTATCTTCAATTGTAGAGAAATCATTACTACATGAAATTTTTCCTACTAAATTGATGACTGGTCGTGAATCATTGGCCAACAGTTAATTGAGTAACAATGAACGATTGTAAAATATTGATTTATGTTTAAAAAAAAAAAAAAAATTGTACACATCTTTACGGTGAAACCATTATAATGTGTGTTTTTATTTAAAAAACAAAACAAAAAACTAAAGCACTCACTTTTAATATATTTAAACGTGGTTTCTCTAGTTCGTTTAAGTAAAATAAGTAAATGAATTAAAACAAAACTAAATGTGATTATTGGATTATCTGTGATAATGCAAATATTTTTGTAATTAATATAATTTATTTATATTGTAACACTTTTATTTATTATTACTATCCGTGTTTATTACATATGTGTAATACATGCTTATTTAATAAATGAATGAGTTGGGAATGTTTTAATTAAACATGTTTTATGAGGGAGAGGAATTTCTTCATTAGGAGCTCAAAATACGGCTGACGGCGCAAATTTGATACAGATGTCCTTCGACCAAGAAGCTTCCATATTAATAGTTGTCTTACCGTCCAACCCTAGCTCATTGTCGCTTTTAAGCAGCGTTGCTAGAGAAAACCTTAGAAACTGCATTATTTACAGTTTGGCCTTAATAACAAAAAAGCTGGACACTGGCGTACGGAGATGAAATGTCGCCGGCCTGGGTAGTGTTATAGTTTATGCCGGCAGCGGTGAAATCAACCATCAATATCTGAAACAGAACACTTAAAACATTAACTTTTTGGAAGTTAAAGGATCGCTACAATTGTGTCTTATTCGATTCAACATTACCAGCAGGCACTGAATGTTTTTCTTATTTAGCCTTGAAATATCTTGAGACTTGAATGATAGATCCACTTAATTAAATAAAAGCCAGTAAGTTCCTGAGAACTACATCGAAATCAAACTCTGATGTCCGCCATTTTATCTCAAAGGAAGAATGGACGCTGACTTTCTGTATTCAATTCAGTTTGCTCAGTTTGGGATGCGCTTTGTTATAATGGCCTAAAAAGAGAATATGGAATTTTAAAAAAAAGTTTGGTAGTAAGTAGGTAATCCTTGGATTTGACTAGATTTGTTACCGAGTTGACTTTCTTTTTTTAAAGTTTATCTGAAGTTAGTTATTTTTGATGTGCTCGGGTTTAATTAGCTCTAACGGTTCCTATAATATAATATCGAAAAAATTCATTAGTTTACGGTCAACTAACCGGATGGTTAATTTATTACAAAACTTTTCATACTATTTAGTAAATTATTGAATATTTGAATTGTTTCCCTATGTAGGGCAATATCAATAACTTCACCCTTATAGTGTTTGTGCTCATCTATTCTGATTATTTTTGTTCCTTTATCCATCTTCAGATATTGTTTTTAGTGATTTATATAGAGCAATTGAACTTCCACGAATCGGGTTAGATTGTATGGCGGTAAAATGAAGGATGACGCTTTTTGAGTTGAACTCAACTTATTTTACTCAAATCTGATGAACCAATTTCAAAATTTGAATAACAAATAAGCATGCATTGTTTGAAAAATGAAAACGTAAGCAGCATCTAATGATTTACCAGTAAATTATTTATTAACTCGCCGTTTACTTAACATTTTAATTATTAGAAAATTCACATATTCATTAGTTACAAGAGAAATGTTTATTTGTTACTATAGTTACTAAAGTTAGTAAGCTGAAAAGTATTATTCTAACCAAATGGATAAACCTCAGATAATTTGCCATAATGAAAAGTCTGTGACATTCTCAATCTATGATGGTAAATGGGTGCCATGTTCAGCCAAATTTGTCATTATGGGAAGCAGGCCTAATTCTAAAGGAGTTTTACAATTGTATGAAATGACATCTGGTGATCCACAGTTAATCAAAGAGGTTAGCCATTTACAACTACTTAATCTTATTTGTTGTAATTTTATTGTTCAAAAATGTATCATATATCAATGGTAAATTGCTTAGTAACTTTTCAAGTTCTGAAGTTCTGATTTAATAAAATTTTACCTGTAATGTGAACCCAGTTTTTCCAGTTCTAGAAGAAAATAAAAAAGATAATTCTCAACTTTTGGACTTTTTTAATTAAGGCGCGTCATCATCTGAGATCATTAGCACCCTTGAAGACATTTAATATTTTCATTTGAGAAAATTTTAGACATTGGTCATCAGTCTCTATAACAGGTTTGGTGACAATCAGAACATGCGCTTACAATTTATTCCAATCGTTTATTTTTTATAAAATAAAATGTCCTTAAACCTTAAAATGTCCTGTCCTACCGGACAGTTTTAATGAATTGTCAAATTGAAGAACCAATTAGATGTAGTGGCAATTATTGTTACTTAATGTTTCAGATAGACAAAGATAGCTTCTTTAAATGTGGAACTTTTGATGCATCAAGTCTGAGAGACAGATATTTAGCAACAGGAAACGATTGTGGTCAATTACAGTTGTGGTACATTCTTAGAATATATATCTCCTATAAAAAATATATGAATGTTAGCTGTTGAAACTTGGCGCAATAATTTTAAAATTGATTGTGAAATGCTACGATTTTTAAATAATAATATTCTTTGTCTAACTTCAATATAATTAATATTAACTTTAGTTGTAAGCTGCTCTGTAGAGTGCTTTTTTGTAGCGCTTCACAGATAAAGTATTTTACTTGAAAGAAGGGAACAATTGCAAAAGAGATTGTAGGGCTAACTGTGTAATAACACCTAAACAAATATTTGTGAACACGGTCCTTAGAATCAGGAGTCTTTTCTGTTTTCTGTTATTCTCTGGACAGTGTTCCTTCATTATCGGACTATCTTTTCTCATTACCGGAGAGTGATGTAGAAGCTACTAGGAAGAGAAAATTTATGGCAGCAAGTTGGACACTCAGGAACCAGAATTAGATAATCCCTACAATTTTTCATGTTAACTTATAATTTGTAATCACAGGGATCTGGAGAATCTATCAAAACCAGTTTACGAAGTGACAGCACATGAAGGATGTCTTAATTGTATAGATGGGGTGGCCGGGCAATCTATAGGTTGCGGTGCACCGGAAATAGTTACTGGTGGAAGAGATGGTGAGTTCAAACAAACGACTTTTTTCTTTCTTTTTTTGGCATTGGCTTTTCACCATACAGCCAATCCTTTATTTTTAATTTACATCATTTAATAAAATAAAAATAGAAAAATCCTGATTTTAGTTATATTATAAACAGGAATTGTTAAGCTGTGGGATCCCAGGCAACAAGATCCTGTTACAACTCTAGAACCAAATGATGCAAATAACAAAAGAGACTGTTGGACTGTTGCCCTTGGTAAATGTCCCCTTTATTCATAGTAATTTCACGTTAATCTGCCTTTACTTGTTATTTTTATAACAGTTAGGCGTTAACAATCGATTAAAAATTAAAAAAATAAAATTTATTTTCCAGGAAATTCTTATAATAATTCAGAGCGAGCAATTTGTGCTGGTTACGACAATGGTGACATCAAATTGGTTGATCTGAGAAAAATGGCTCTTAGATGGGATACAAACGTGAAAAATGGAGTAATTTTTATTCTTA
Organism: Rhodnius prolixus; assembly: GCF_049639745.1. NCBI lineage: Eukaryota > Metazoa > Arthropoda > Insecta > Hemiptera > Reduviidae > Rhodnius > Rhodnius prolixus. The sequence goes on along the minus strand of NW_027411583.1, from coordinate 170,956 downwards.
AGTTAACTGATTAACATATATTTATATTTATAATCAATATGTATTTAATTTTTAGGTTTGCTCTCTCCAATTTGATAGGAAAGAAATAGAAATGAATAAATTGGTAGCAACCACGTTAGAATCCAAATTTTTTTTGTTTGATTTAAGAACACAACATCCAAAAAAAGGATTTGCTGTATTAAAAGAAAAGGTATTTTTAAAGTATTAATTGTTTAATAGTTATTATTATAAATTAAATACTGTTTGAAAGATTTTATCACAAAACAGTCATGCATCTCTTCGTCATGAATTCATTTCTTAATTGTTACTTACAAATAATTTTTCTTATTGTGAAGATTTTGCAAGGAAAAGATGATGCTGATTTTATACACATCGCAAATTCAATAAACTTGCTGCTTTGATTTTCGAGGAAATTATTGTAAAATTAAAAAAAAAAAAGTCAAGATAATTCGCACTTCTACCATAACACTCGGAATTCAACAACTCATTTAAATAGCGATAATATTGAATAAATGATAGGATCATTGATTACATTAAAGTGGCGCTTTGAAAGGAACTCTGACCTATCAAAAATCCTGCTTCCGGTTGATGGATTTTGGCCGCTAAGATAAATTCAGTCCCCCTTGGTGGCACCCGAATGAAAATTTAAGAGCGTGCAGCAATGTATAAATAAGTGAATCCTTTTCACTATAGTTTTTGAGAGAAAAATTTATTCTTCGAGCCTCGCAGCAAATAAAAAAGTAGTAGCGACAGGTTAAGGTTTTATTAAAAAAAGAATCAATAAAGGAAGAAACTTCAGTGAGAGGAATCACCTCTTGAGCACATATCGCAAATCTATCGTAGTAGATAAACTAATTTTTCCTAGTATAAAGCAGATTATTTTTAAGACATTTTGTTTTGCAGGCGCATGAGTCCACAGTTTGGGGAGTGAGTCATCTACCGCAAAATCGAGAAATTTTTATGACATGTGGAGGAAATGGAACTGTTTATTTATGGAAGTAGTGAGTGTTTTCAAGTTTGCCCTAACTGTTTATTATTTTATTTATTTATTTTACCTATATGTGGTAGCATTTGATTTGCTATTTGTACAACGATATTATACTGAATTATTTAATAAACATAGTATAATTTTCTTATGTGTATAGTAATTACCCAGAGAAACGAACTAGACCTGATGGAGAAGGAGTGAATATGGGAGTTGTCGGTGAACTATCATTATTACAAAACTACACTCTCTCTTCGCAACCGATTTCAACATTTCACTGGAGTAGCGCAAAACAAGGACTCGCTCTGGCCACATCATTTGATCAAACATTTAGAATCGTATTCGTAACTAAATTACATTTGATTTAATGTATAAACTAGTTGTCACTTCTCGTTTATATTATACTAAGACAGTTTTTTTTAAATTTATATTAACTTAAATTACCATTGATAGCACTATCAATTACTAATAAGTGTAAAATAATATTTACATTTAAATAAATGTTTGTATCGTGCTCATGTTTTATTAATAAGTTTTGTTGATAGTAAAATTTTTCAGCAATTTTTTTTTTATTACTATTTTTGCGACTCGGTCTTGTTGCAATCGTGCAAATTTTGTATTTTTAGTTTTCATTTAAGGTCCCCTGAGCTCTAAGAAATGATACCTACAAAAAGATTGAGTTAGTATTTTTATCTTTCTATCTGGATCAGATAGGAAGCGAATTTTTTTAATTCGGTTTAGCCACGTATTTTCTTGATACTGTAATGGAAGATTTTTTAAATTTCATAATTTATTCAAAATAAAGTTTCAGATAACTATTTTGTTAAGATATTTGTTCACACCTTACGCGCGCAAACACACAACTTTTCAAAAAACCAGGTTTTTAGTCTCAGAGGAAACCACCATTTTCTGAAAAAAATTAATACAGAAAGTTTGATGATCAAAATACTTCCTCCCTAAGAAATTAATAACAGAAAAAGTCTAGGAGTTATTTATTAAGGTTCTTCTAGGACTCGGTCTTATTTTTGTGTCCACCGACTCTAGGCAATAGAAATGAACCTAACACCATTTCTGCGGAACGAGTTCTATAGCTTGGTAACAAGGACTAATTCTACATGCAAACGTTATCATTCTGCATTTGTATATGGTGAGTACTCTGAGGATGGGTGCTGTGGAATTCATGGATACTTATTTTTGTGCTTCATTGTTAGGTATGATAAAGGTGGCTGTTTTTATATCTACCTAGTTTTGCTGTTGGAATTGTGTTGCCGGGTCGCTCTTAACTTCTCTCTCTGTGTGTTTTTATGGAATACTGCCTGATGAAATCTACTTTAACGATTCTTTTAACTAAGGAGCTCTGTTGATATCGGTAGAATCAAATATTCAGAGGTTTCGCGATAAAAAAATCAGATCTGACTATATCATCATGAAGATTAAAATTTAATTATAATGAGCAACGATGCAAACGCTGTCAAAGTAAAAAACAATCTTTAAACATTTAAATTGTTAGCATTTACTTAGAATTTGATAAAAATTTTCATGATTCATTACATTCGATTGATTTAGTTTGCTATCCGTGTAGGACTAATAATCAGCTGATTTTGACAACCTTTTAAGGATAACTTAGAACCTACCTTTTTTCTTAAAACTCCTGTCCAAGAGGTTATAAATTATGTAAACTCAACTGATCTTGTCGCTTTCTTAGTAAAATGGATCACTGGGGCGAATTACTCGCTTTAGGAATTGACACAATTATTTTCGGAATATGTAGTAGGCTTTGTATGAAATATAGTTACTCTTTAAATTTGGTGGAAGTAAGTTTTTTTTTTACTTTTATTTCACATTTGCATTTATCGTTGGCACTGATGTAATAATCCAATTATTTTAATTTTTTTGCAGAGAGCTTATAGGCTTGGTATAAATCCCGATTTTAAACAGTTGACTGAAGACGAACGAAGTTATGTTATATTTCAGGGAGATGTTAAAGCAATTAATAAACCAATTAACGGACTGAATACTCCTGATATAACTGGTGTGATACAAAGGCTTACGATAAGAGAACATGCCATAGCGAGAAATGCCTCTGGTTTCTGGTAATTGCCCTTTAAAATTCATTTACCTTACAATATTTCTTACTGTTAAAATGAAACTTTTATTTCAGTTTAAATAATTATTAGCAATAATTTTTCGTTTGTTTTAGGGCAGATCAAAAGAATACCATTCAGGAAACGTACAACATAGTACCTTTTCTGTTGAAACGTGGAAAGATGTCTGTTCATATTCTTGATCCTTTGGGAGCAGAAATTCTAGATCTAGATACGGTACACAATAAATTTGAAAATAGTTCCTTAAGTATTATGGACCATTTAGTAGGATTTTTTAATGGAGTACGGCAACGAGGAATTGAAACTATGGAAGAATTATTAAAGGAAGGATCAGTTATAACAGGTAATCAGAAATTCTCTTCTTATCTCTATTAAATGAAATTTAAGAATAGCAACGTATAAAAATGCCAAACAAATTTAAGAGGACCACAAAACAAAATGTTTTCTGCGCCTCCAGAAAACATTTTAAGAGGAACCACGTGGGCCGCATATCGTGAGACGACCAGCATGTTTAGGTTTTAAAGAAAAGGATAAGGATGATATTGCTCATGCTTGCCTTTTTTTTTTATTGAGAAGAATTTATTGAAAACTTGGTGCCTTCAAGCTGTATCCAGGGGCCCTTCTCTGAATTTCTAAGTCTAATCAAAACGCTGCAGGATATGCTCTAGTGGACTATATTGGTATCACGGAATTTAATCTAGTGCTACAATTGCTTAATTCTTGCATGGTTAAAAACATAATCCGTAAGTTATTAAGTCTTAATTGTAATTTAGATTACACTGTAGCCAAATAAAAGTACGTTTTCAAGAGAAGTTCTAGGAGGAACAGTAGAGCCGGCAATTTGAAATAACCTCTTAATTCACCATTCTCTCCTTAAATATTTAAAATAAAACTGCCTCAAGAAGATTCTGGATAGGTTATTTACCTCTCGAACACCATGCAAGTATTCAAGCTCTTTTAGGGAACCCCAGGTAGAACAAAGAGTCAGCAGATAAACATTCTTTGGTATCATCGATGCCAGTTGTAGAAATAGAGGAGAGCTACCCATGGCCCATTTTTTTCCTGAATAACTTTGCTTAGAATATATTTGTTTTATTTTTATATTTCAGCCATTGGCCAAATATCAGAAGGACTTGATGGTAATATTCAGTTATCTCCCCCGTCACAGGGATACCCGTACTTTATTACGTCTATGCCTGTTTCTTCATTATTACGTAAATTAGAAGAACAGAAAACAACCTACAGGTAAATATTAATGAATACAGTTTTTTTTTTTCAATCACCTTAGGATTAATCTTTAAATTGCTCACTATGTTAACTTTTAAGAAATAAATCTGCCTATTACGTTATATTGCGTGGAGCAATATTTATATTTTGTAATGAGCTATTGCAAATTATAAATTATATGTTTATACTTATTACCGTGATATTGTGTATTATAGTAAGTATGAAATAAAGATTCCTATGTTAAAAAACTCATTTTTTTTCTGGCTTACTTATCAATTACAAAATTAAATTAGTGTGCCTGCCTAGTTTTTACGAGTTCTTAACTACAATTACGGATGCTCAGAATATTTCTAGTTAATTTTTTTTATTCTAGGTGGCTAACACTGTTATTCGGAGGAATCGGTTTCGTTTTAACTGTGATAATTACTAGAAAATGGTGGTTAGATAGACAAGCTAAATTTAGAGAAGAAGAATTGAAAAGAAAATTAGATGCAAGTAGAAAAGAAAGAAGACAAAATGCAAGGACAGGTGATGAAATCCCAGAAAACGAAAGATGTGTAGTTTGTAGGTACGTATTTATTTTGTATACCCTTTTTTTAAAAATGTATTTATGCTTCAAACAAAGGAATCTCGGCTAAAGTTCCTCTCCTTAAAATGTCATGATAATGATTACTTTAGCGATCTCCGCTACTATAGTGGTTGTCCGAACTTTACAGTATTGTAGGAAAACTTGAAAAAGTTCTTTCTTCTCATTCCAGGTTAATTTTTTTGTTTTAGTAAGAATAGGTTGTGTTTAATTTTATTTGGATAATTGATAAAGACCGTATAGATTATACAAAATACTTTAAATACTACATAAATAAATTTGTAAATTTTATTTTGGAAACTTTGTGACTAAGTAATTGCTTCTTTTTTCAGGAGGGGGTTGAGCTTCCAACTACCAATTAGGTAGTAACCTATTGTGCACGGGGGCGGAAGCTCTTAATTTATTATTAACTTCTTTTCTAACAAATAAAACGTTGTTTCGCGCGAGATTTGTAGTGGAAATCTCTAATTTAATTAGTACTCGTAATGTGTATAACCACTGTCCGCCCAAACACCCACCCCTCTTAGAGTTTAATTTTTGAAATAGTTTCTACAGTTATCAAAAACATTTCAGTGTTTAATTATATACATTTTTTTGAGATGCACATAAGTACATGAAAAGGGTTTGCGGGAAGTTCACCGCCAATAAGTTTAGAAATATTACCTCTTTCAAAAAATCTTTGTTTGCAATTGCAGCCTTTAAATTTTTAGCTGAAGGGGCAAATAGTAGCGTATTTAAACAGAAAGTTACGCCTTTGGTAGAATTGCCGTAAAATCATTTGGCCCTTCAAGTATGATCCTCAGCCGAAACCAATTTGAAATTGAGTGTGTCACATTGTTATAATTGAATAAATTGCTTTAATAAAATAAATTCTTACTTCAAACTAAGTAAATTTGGCAATTTTTAGCAGTTCATAACATTCTCTAATTTTGAAATTTATTTACTGCGTTCAAGAGGACCTCGGCCTAGGTCTAAGATGAATAGCAAAGCTTTCGCCTTCGGTCATTGTTTTATTCTATAAGGTATTATATATTCGCTGTTTCTAAATCTGACGCACCCTCTTTTAGGAACCGGATAGTCCTTTCAAAAAAAAAAAAAAAAGACGCTACGATAAAAGTACAGTAATGTAATCGCCATTTTTTTTTTCAGGCGCGCTTTAACGTCCAACTACCGATTAGATTCCTGTGGGCGGAAGGACATTAGTTACTACTATTTTTTGGAACAAATGAAAAGAACTGCGCACGGGATTCGAATTTGGGATCTCTCGCTTACTAATTCACGTTCGTGACCTCCACACCAACACCTGCCCTAACTTTGCAATAGAAAGTCACAACTATATAGCGCTACTACAGATTTAATTGCCAACGTCTATTATTTTTAAATAAAAATCTTTTGCATGTAATAAATAGTAGCCAAGCTGAATTTTTTTGGCCGTCTGACTAACAAATTTCAAGGTACATTTATGCCCATGGTAAAGCTTTTTTTAAAAATGTAATTGTAAATTTTAATTTTAGAGAAAATCCCAAAGAAATAATCATCCTGCAATGTGGCCATGTTTGTATCTGCGAAGATTGTAGCGAAGTTATCACAAACGACTGTCCAGTATGTCGCTCGCCCATAATCTCAAAAGCTGCAGCTTTCATTTCTTAAAAGTATACAAGAATCAAGCTCTCACTACTTCAGGTAAGAATGATTTGTTTTTAAATATACTTGTTTGTTTTGTTTGTTTAGAAAAAATAGGAAGTTAGTAGTTTCACTACTGTTATTGAAGACCTTAACCGACGTCGTTTTTTGCTAATGTTAAGGCTTTCCTTTGTAAACGTCGGTAAATAAAAAGTAATATAGGAGGTCACACCCGAAATACCTATTCTTTCTTTATTCAGTCCTAAATTTTTGAGATTACACTGTGGTAAATGAAATTTCTGTAATTAATGCTGAAATGCGTAGGTTCCATTATGAAACTATTCAGCTTAAGAATGCATTAAGACCAGCTTAATGGGATTCCTTTTTCTGACATCCTAAGCCAAGTTAAAAAAAAAAAACAAATAAAATTAGTATACGGTTTGTTATTTAAAATTAATTTGCCAAATAAACTAAGTCATTAAGAAATGATTGTGTTGTTTCCTGAATAAAAAAATTTATTAAACAAAAACAAGTAATTATTTACTAGCACCCCTCACCATAAAAAGAATATGGTGCGGCACTTCTCCACAATAGCGTACTATTTACAATATGAGCAAAATCTAAGCAATCCAAGAACAAGAGTCCCATTCCGAACATTCTGTTATTGCCATGCAACATCATTCGCTCATAATTCTACGAAATGTTTGAGGTTTCACTCAGAGTAAAGCTATGTTGTTGAAGAGGTGCGCCAGACTCTTAATGTCAATTCTAAAAGTTTAAGGCGAATGATATTGAGATTTTTGAATAGATTTTTTTTTCTTTTTGTTTTGTGATTTTTAAGTGCTCAACTTAAATTCTTTGATCCTTATTTTGAATTTAAAAAAATCACCTCTTCTAATATCAAAAAGCATTATCTTTTCAAAAAAGATTAATTTCCTAGAATCCGTTAATGCTGCCACCTGAAAACCCAAAAAATAATATATAGATTCTAGAAAAGTATTAGGTATTAAAAAAATAATAAAATAAAATTACAGTTTCAAAACTTTATCCTTTCCACCGGAAGCAACTTTATACCCATCCAAAGACCAATCCACTGCAAATACTTCATCCTGATGTCCAGGCAGATCATGTAGTAGTTTTTTGGTTTTCATATCCCAAACTAAAAAGATAGTTTTGTTTAATTTAAAGCAAACATTAATAAATTCAGATTTATTTTCAACAGTACAACATAATAATAATATAATTTGCCTTTAAGTGTAGAATCTGCACTACCACTAACAAGTAAACGTGAATCTGCTGACCAGGATATCATATAAACAGATCGTACATGCCCTCTTAATGTAGTAATGAATCTGTACAAATTAATATTTATTTCAATAATAATTTTTTCTATATATCTATTTGATATTAAGAAATTATAATCTAAACTTATTTCGCGAAGTAAATAAATAGTAATGTTTTATTTCATACGACACAACTTATTTTAAACACGTTTCCCAAGTTAATGTTTAAACAGTTTTCCAAAAATGAGGTCTCTTAATAAAATATTTCTTATAGCTTTCTAACAACATTATAGAAAAAGACATATCGTTTTTGTTTGAATTTTTATTTTAGTGAAAAATGTATTTAGGAATGTTTTAGAGGACGCGGTTTTCTTAAAGAGAATCCTTAATATATTGAAACAGTATAGAATTTACTAACATTCAGAAAACATTCGCAGTTTGGAAAAACCAAATATTTATATTTTTTTAATCATACCGTGAAAAAACAGAGAAGTCTAATTTTAAATGTTCCGTTAAGTGAATTCTTTAAAAGAAAAAGATTAAAAATTATAGCAAACATTTCTGTGCACTTATACTTGGTATGGAAAGCGGCCTGAGAATCAACCAGGAAATAGTAAAGGTCAATATTATTTAACTGAAAATTGATGAAATTCAAAACAAACCAGAACAAAGAAAAAACAGTTCTGACGGTGAAAATCTCAATAATCTACAATATCATTCGATAAATTTTCCAAATAGCGTCAGAATGTAAACTGAAAACTAAGGTATCGGTTAAAAAGTAGGCATTTTATAGCAAAATTTGTATTTGTTCCAAATAAAATGAATTCTAAAACTTTGTAATATATAAAATTGAATAATTACTTACTTCCCAGTTTTACCATCCCAAAGTTTAATTGATTTATCAAAGGAAGCCGATGCAAATATTCTAGTATCGGGAGAAAATTTAACATCGTTGATGAGCTGTTGATGACCAGTCAGTCTGGCTAAAAAAAAAAAAAAAAAAAAAAAACTTTATTGAAAAACAAACTCTAACTATAAATTGTTAATTACAATATTAATAGTCTAATACCTAATGGTTTCTTTTCAGTTTCTGGCTTCCATAAGAAAAGTGTGAAATCATCACTTCCGGACACTAAACGTTCTCCAAACCCCGAACACACTTCTTCATAACGTTTTTTAGCTAACGTTTGCATAGCTAATTCTATAACAATAAACATGGAAAATTATTTCAAAGAATATTTTTAATAATCAAAATAATAATTACCCTCTAGTGTACATAAATGTAATTGTAAATGCTAAAGCTGTACTTATATTTATAAATAATGTATATATCTATAGTTTCGTTTAAAAAATTAAATAGAAATATATTTTCGATTCTAAAATAGAAGTAGTTAATTCTATCAATTTATTTCAGTTCTATGTGAATGTGATGTCAGAGGTGAATCAATACAAGTTCAGAATCACAAAGTAGTTCCAAATCCTTCAGACAACGCCAAAGAAATCAGATAACAACGATGAAGGACGATTGGATGAACGACATTGTTATTTGTTTCAGAAACTAACATAACACAATCAGAGAGCAGCCATTAGTACATGAGAGGGGAGACTACTTGTTTTTATTAGAAGGAAAAGAAAAGAAAAACCTCTTACTTTACAAAGGTGGCCTTTCATTGTAATATTTAAACCAGTACGGAATACTGAAGTTTAGTAGTCAGCGTGAACTTGTATGAAGGAGATTCCCTCATTTGCCCTAGACCTTTTAGTATTTAAGCATAGGGCCTTTTTTACCTGGTTTTTGATTAGAAAAATGAGGTCTACACTAATTTTTGTGCAAAATTTGAGCAACTTTTTTCTTTTCTTTTTTTTATTTACTTTTAATTTTGACAAAGAAAGTATTGCGATACTTAGTCAAAGTATTTCAAAAATGTGAAAGTTTCAAGAGTTAGCTAAGTGCAGCTGGAAGTAATTGTGATTGATGAGAGTGTGAAATGCAAAACTCATGCATGAACAGAAGCAACGTGCATAGAGTTCCAATCGGCAACTGGATTTATATACGAACAACGCACTGATACAGCGGTTATGAAAGCCGTGACTTGAAATTGACTCCAGCAACATCAGAATCTTACTTATCAATCTAGTTAATGATTTTGAAAAGCGAAATTCTAAATTCTACTTATCAAAATCTCTAATTCACTCAAAAGTCACTGGAAGTTAGAGGAAAAAGTTAAGCATAATCTTATGTTAGCGAAGTGAAATTACTGTTAAAAAGGAAGAGTGAGAGAGAGAGAGAGAGAGAGAAAAATAGTTGTTTGTTAAGAACTGAAAGATAAATTCAATCAAAATTTTGTGCGGACAAGCATTTTAGTGGATCTAAACATTTTCATAGACAGAGTACATTAACTGCTAAAAAATTACCTATATTTAAGCTAAATTTGCGAATTGGTAAAATTCGTCTCACCAAGTTAATAATTTTCACAGAAACTTACTATCATTTTGATGTACATGTTCTTCAAATCTGATTGAACTCCCGCTACGAATAATGAAGTCAGTATTTAAAGCAAGCGTGTTAACCCAATGAGCATGTCCCTCCAAAGAACGACACAATACACCCTGCAAAAATTCTCTTACTCATTCAATGAAGTTATATTTAAGTTAAAAAATCTATTGATTTTATAGATTTTCAATTTGAACAATCAATTTATAATCTAGGTCACTTTTAAATAAGAAGAATAAAAGATGAGAGAATTTTAAAAAGTAACAGTAGATAAATATTATACAAGAAATAGATGAGCTTACATCATTTGTTCTCCACACTTTAATGGTTCTGTCCTGGGAGGCAGAATAAAGTAAGCCCGACCCACCCCACTGAAGAGCAGTTACACTTCTAGTATGGCCCGATAAAACTTTTATACATTTTCCAAGTACAACATCCCATATTCTTATATCACAATCTTTAGAACTGCTAGCAAAGTTGCGGCATTCAGCATCTAAAAAAAAAGATTACAACATTTACTGGAGAGACCTTAAACATACATCTGCAGAAATGAACACTATAGAATACTATACAATTACTTTACTTGAGTGAAAAGGTTCCCACGCCAAAGATGTTACCCACTGCTTATGTCCAATCATTGCAGGTCCAATTTGTTTGCCAGTATTTGGATCCCATGCTAATATAACACCATTTTTGCAGGCAGATATTAATTTTTCTGAATCAGGAGACCAAGCAATACAAAGCACCCAATTTTTGTGCCCTAAAACAAAAATAAATAAATAAATAAATATCCTTTGATCTTGTTGAATAAATATCTTCAAGCATCTAGTTTAAATTCTTAAATAATTTCTCTTATTTTAAAGTACACAGTTTTGAAAGACGAAGTTAGAAATAGTTTTGAACTTTGTTTTCTGTACACTATGCGGATTTATTTTTCGAACAGATTCCACATTAGTTAATACACCGTGGAAATAATCTATATCATGTGACAGTTTAGAAAATGAGAATTAAGTGTAGCTTCCGAATCCGCCTAAAACAAATTTTTCTGAATATTTTGTCCTTTAGACTATATGGCGACCAAATAAAAAAAAAATCCAGATAGCTTCTTAGAAGACCATAATACAAAATTAGATGTCATAAAGTGCGTAAAGCTAAAATCTTTCGAAGAATAAAGCCAAACTTCTCACTGATCTAATCAATGGTCTATCAACAGGAAGCCAAGAGGCAAATTTTTTTTTCAAATCCACCTTAACTGCAACAACCACAAGTGAATTGTAGTTAGCTATTACATGTCTGCAACTCGTGGTTTACTTGTTACCATACTATTCATTTCTTAAATAAATTAATTTTAATATAAGTGTGAATATTACAATTAATTATTGTTAAACAAAATAAGAGGAACTAAACTGGAAACCCAAATACCTTTACATGTGAAATGTGGTGTTTGCGTCGAAACATCCCAGAATCTGACGGTTGTGTCCCCTGAGCCACTAGCTAATTTTTCTCCAGCTGGACTAAATTTGACTGAAATCACAGCTTCTGCATGGCCTGGCATAGAACTGACAAAATCACATTAAAATTGTATAAGCTAATATTGAAAATTTTGCTTAGTGATACAATCAGAATAATTTTTCTCAGAACAATTTATGAGTTGAGCTATCTTTTAAAGACTCCAAAACTGCTAAAATTCATAATAGTATAACAAGACAAGGAACGAATATCAGTTTAAAAAGTAATAAAGCATAAATGAAGAAAAATAATTTATGAAGAGCAATGTTAACGATGTAAATTAATTTCTTTTCTTTTTTTTTGGCCTTCTGAACGCGCAGATTAGCCAAAATTAATTTCGTAAGGGAATGTATGATTTTATAAACGATTTTACTGTCTGTGAGAGTGGTTTTTGTTCCTAACATTTGAAACAGATAATTTAAAATACTGTACGCGATTAAGCTTGTATAAGTTCACCTCATGGTGGCAATTTAACCATTTCTTTAAAGATTGATATGATTACACTTACCTAGCCTGATATTTAATACCAATAAAAATGGAGTAGGATGTTTAATGCAGCAAGGTGAGGTGTTCAAGTACGCGTCTATAGGCCTATAGAATTCTAAATCCCTACTACAAATTCACACTTTCAGTAGACCTCGTCTTTTAACAAACTCAAATATTTAGCAAGCAATGCTCTTTTGTTCTAAGCAATTTACTTATTTCGTCATATGTAAATATACCTCTAATAATGTAACTTCAAGGTATTACGACCGATACTAATTATTCAGTAATTTTCACCTAATATTCTATTCGATACTAATTTCTTAAAAAGTAAAAACGACTAGTTTTTATATTCCGATATGTAATACTATAAAGTACTAATAAAAAATGCGTTTGTTTTTTATTTTATGATTTAAGGCGCGTCTACATCTGAGGTTATTGCCGCCCGGAGCTTTTTTCAATGCACTTCCAGCCTCCGGACAGAGTTCTCTCGTTACAGACATCATTTGACAGTGAGCTGTAAGAAGCTGCTAGGAAGAGAAAATCTAAGGGCCAGCAGCTGGATTCGAACCCGGGACCTCCGCGTGGAAATCCAATACGCTATTCCCTTCCTTAATATGCGTTTATTGTATAAAAACTGTTTTTTATGAAATAGAAATTCAAGTTATACATACACAATGAGCGTGATCCAATGTCCCTAAAATATATTTTTGACACCAACAACAATAAAAAATGTAGGTAGAAACAAACCTAGTACATCGAGTAACAGCTTGTACTTTAAACACAGATTGCTGTTGATATATAATTTCAACCACATCTTCCGTACTAAACTTGTCAGTTTTCAGAACATTATCTAGTGATTTGATTACCTCTTCATCATTAACAAAAAATGTATACGGCGTTAATTCATCCTATAAAACAGAAATAATGTAAAATGACAGCTTCACGTCCATAACAGTAAAATTCTTTTATTAATTACCTGATCTAATAAATTGTTGCAAATATTTGCTAGTTGGTCAACTGTGACATTTATTGGTAGATCAATTAAACTTTCAACTTCTTCCCCTGAGTCAGCTTTAAATCTTGCCAATATTCTTCGTTCAGTTTCCACTTCCATTTTTATACAAGCAACAAAAATTGTTTCTATCTAAGTAAAGCACGTTTTCTAGAAATTAGCCGATTAAAAAAAAATATTTGTTTAAAGTTGATACGATAAAGCACTACTTTCTCAGCACCACCTATCGTCTCTTGGTAAGAAACCCACAAGCACACTGCATTATAGTGCATAGCTCCACACCTGCTCGACCTAAACCAAGGAGGTTACACTTCAAGCTAAGAGTTTTATTATTTAAATTTTGTTAAAAATTATTACCGAACTTAAATAAGATCATTTCCTACCAATATTCTATTAAGCAAATTATTATTTTAAAAATATAATTATAAAACAAAAATACTTTTGGTATCTTCTAGTAAACATTGTTTAATTGCAAAAACTTGTTAATTTTTTTAGGTCTTTGTTATATAAACGTTGAGAATAAACATTTGATTTTTTTTTTCACTGAACATTGTCAAGTCGTAGAAGTTCATTTGAAATTAAACTTTTCATCAGCCTTAAACCGCGGGAAATGGAGTTTTTATTTTAAACGTTATATTTCTTGTTTCAAAGAAAGCGTTGATACAAAATTCTGAATCAGGAATTTTCCACGTTGTAATAATACCAGTTTCATTTTACTAAAAATTGGGAAACATTGTCACTAAATCTGAAATAGCTTACAATGATGCAATGCTTATTAATGAAACCTTCTATCTGCCCGCCAAATGAGAAGTATTTGCACAAGAACGTTTTTAAAGGAATTGTACGTTTTAGTTTAAAATTCAAGTTTATTAAGATTTTTGGTTGTTGATATATTTCTTTAGAATAACTTTATGGTTTATTCTGCAGCAAAAGATACAAGATGACCAGAGCCAGTCAAAGTACTCTCAGATTTAGTCTTAAATCACACGTTTCCAAAGAACTGCAAGCTTATGAGGTTGGTATTTTTCTGAAACTTGTTTTGTTTTTTTGTATAATAAGATTCTAATTATTTATAATGAATGGATGTATCAACTTATACCTGAATAAATAGAAAACCGGTTAACTTAATTTACAAAAAGTATCGATGTTCCAGCAAAACTAAAACGAAAGAAAACATAGAATCAGAAGTACATGAATTGAGCTGTAAAGAATTTGAAATAATGTCAGTAAGGGTCAAAATAACAAGTGAGTAAGAACCCTTACTACTTCAAGGGTACACTATAGACTGACTTTACTAGAATATACTATAGTCGTACTGGCTAGAATAGAACTGTACCCAAAAAGTTACATATACAGGGCCTGCAGGTCAAGGGTATTTGTGTTTGATAGTAAAATCCAGTATTAAACTAGATTATTTTTATCAATGACAGTTGTCCACTTATGAGATAATGTTATGACCTTTGAATAGCATGTGCAGGCCATGTTAAGACGTATTTTTCATGTAATGTTTCTTAGTATCAAAATTCAGTTTCAGTTTGCTTACTAAATGTTTTGATTGTAATTTAATGGATTAGTGGTAATTTATTTTAATTGAAATCGAGATTTATTTATTATGACTCATTCAAATCATCGGTTGCAGGAAGCTGTAAATGCACTCAACAAACTACAAAATAATTCAAGCGTGATTCGTGAGTCCGTTCTTAAAGGTGAAAAAAAGTTACGACAATCGCTAAATGTTCAGCTTACCAATAAATATCTCAACAGGTACGAATGATGATTTTAATAGCTCATGTATACATTTTTAGAATAACTGCACTAGCATTTGTACTTTGTTTTTGTGTTAAAATGTAATGCTTCCACTAAAAAGAATGTTAAGTGCTTAAATCTTTTTAGGGCAAAAAATAGAAATACTTTTTTGTTCACAGCAGATCATTGTGATCTCTCTAAAGATTTTCTAAGGAAGTAAATATATTAAAAAAATGATATAATTTTTGCTTATTTTCCCTTAATTCTGGTAAAGAAACTTTTGGAACATATCGAATATTTAATTAAAATTTTTCATTGGAAATTAGAGTCTTAAGGTCCCTTCCCCCCCCCCCAAATAACTTTTTAGAAAATTACTTTGTGTGGAAATAATGTCATAAGTACGAAAAATCTTATAAAGCCGAAAATGATTTCGGTTGGACACCCAGAGGTTCCAAATGTATGTACCTTAGCGATAAAAAATTCCTGGGACAGAATTAATTTTTTGATGAAATGATTTTTCACTTTTCTGACATTTAAAAAAAGGGTACTTTTCCGTTAGCCGGGCGCTAATGTCGCTAATTGTGAACCAAACGCGAGCCAAGTCAACGGAATAAAAGTCGAAAACGTTCAACTATAAACAAATATTAATGAATTGTAAAGAAAACAGTTTTACCAAAACTGTTTTTCGCTTGCGCCCGGCTAACGGAAAAGTACCAAAAAAAAGTATTCCTTTTTAAATTAGGTATATACATTGCAATATATTCAGTTAATTTTATGTGAATCTGGGGAAATTTGTGTTGTCATTCGTGCTGGATTAAAAATGTCTTATGGGCAGTTGGTTCTTACAGTTACTTCTTTTGTTGGTACTTACAATTTTATTCTTTTATGTGATAGCAAACAATAGCCAATAAATTTGAAATTTAATGAACTTTTTCTGCTTACCGCAAGGTGGGATCAATCTCCAAAAATGTTAAACGGACTTCTGTGGTTAACGATATCGTCTAGTTTTGTAAGTTTAAATTGCTGTCATTTAAACAACTTTAGCTTTTGAAATCCACAATTTTACGCCTGCGTTTTTCTTGTAATGAATTAATGTCTTGTTTTTCCTAAATGATTGATTTAAGTCATTAAATTATAAGTTTGAAGGTGTAATTTTTATTAGATGCGGAGTCGATGTTGAAGATTTTGAACGACGTATTGGTGTGATACATGTGACCGGTACAAAAGGTAAAGGCACGACTTGTGCATTATGTGAGTCATGTCTTCGTGCTCATGGATTCAAAACTGGCCTTTTTACTTCCCCACATCTCGTCAATGTCACAGAAAGAATACGAGTTAATGGAAACCCACTTACTCCAGACCAGTTTGTTAAACATTTCTGGGAAGTGTTCAATGTCCTAGAAAATAATAAGGTACGTTTGCAAATTTATTTATTTTTTTAGCAAGTGCGAAAACAATAAATACATAATTGAAAATGCACCGATAGCTTGAACAAAAAATACAAACTTTTTTAAACTTTTAGCCTTAAATATTGAAACCTTTGTTGGCAGTAGCCAGAGGACAAATTTTGAAAAAGCTACTTTGTTTCGATAAAGTGTTAATTTGCTATTGAATTTCGTGATTTAGTAGAATTTGAGTTGGATCGATGGAGATGGAGGAATGGTTGAACATTAATGTATAAGGAGCTTGTAGACATTTGCTGAGACAGCAGCCGCCTGATGGGATTAGTAGAGATAACTTTGGCGCGGATAGTAGAGGTCAGCAACAGTAGCAGGAATAATGGCAACAAAACTAAGCTCTGTACTAATGTGATTAGGTTAATTCTAAATGTTCAGATTAACTGAGCGTTGACAAGGTCTTCAGATTTTATTTGTAATTTAAAAACAGTTTTATAGTTATATCTTGATTTTATTCGTCGAAGCACGCTTATTTATTGTATTCCATAGTTATCAGTGAGGAAGTGTGTGTGTGTGTGTGTGTGTGTATGTATGTGTTATTCGAAATTGATATTGAATCGAAAATATATTATTTCATTTTTTTTTTACAAAATGTTTTTAAGATTCAATAACATTTTGAATAACACACATACAAGTACATACCTTGTAACCTTCCTCACTCATTCAGCAAGTGTAGTGTGAGACAGAAACATAAGTAAAGTCAAATCTCAGCATCACATTGATTAATCTATCTCTAATGATAAATGAAAATCCAAAACCGTTCAGGGATACAATAAGCATTCATGTTACGACGGAAAAAATTAATGGCATCAGGCATTAAGGGCATAACCATATTTCATAGTTTTATACATACATACATATACATACCTGTATATATATACTTCGAATTTATAAGAAGATAAACTTTAGTAAAGCTATAGCAAAAGATATGTTTATTTTGTGCGGGATGCAGATTCCTAGGGTTTTAGAATTTCAGGATATAAAGTTACGTGGCGAAACGAACATTTAGTTCTTCTCTTGTTAATCGTGTAAGGGCAAATAATGGGCTAGCCACTTATTTCTTTAGGGGTCTTGGACTATAGCCAAGGAGGTCGTCTTAAAAAAACTTACACAAATTCTCATTGTTGGCAAAATTTACAATCCTTTTAGTCCAGGGTAATTTGTGCAACGTTGTGGGTTTGTTAGACCCTTAGACATTGTTTTATGATGATTCTTTTTTTTTTTTTTAAATCAACTCATGATGGACAGTTTTTTAAATCGCATTCAAGTTATTCCTTTTAAAATTTCTTAGTTTTTTCAAAAGCCGCTCAAATACGATTATATTAAATATTTTTCTTAACATTTTATATTTATTCCTTTAATGAATTGTTTATGTAGTGCAGGATGACGAAGGTGACATGCCCTCTTATTTCAAGTTCCTCACAGTAATGGCTTTTTCCGTATTCTTGAAAGAAGGTGTGGAAATAGCTATTGTTGAAGTTGGCGTTGGTGGAGAATTAGATTGCACTAATGTTTTCAGGTAATTATTGCTGT
This sequence comes from Rhodnius prolixus, assembly GCF_049639745.1. Taxonomy (NCBI): domain Eukaryota; kingdom Metazoa; phylum Arthropoda; class Insecta; order Hemiptera; family Reduviidae; genus Rhodnius; species Rhodnius prolixus. Next base: position 152,910 of record NW_027411583.1, on the reverse strand, counting down.
AAGTTAGGTGCAAAGAACATAATAAATTATTTATTATGATTTTAATTTATTTTTTTTAATAGGACCAAACCTAAAAAATATCTTTTTTTCCCAGCTTTTCGCCACTTCAAGGTATTTTTAATAAGTGTTTGATTGTCTTAAAATGTATGTTTATGTAAAATTCGTTTCATTCGAATGAACTCTTTATATTAACAAATGGCTAATTTGCGTTGTACAATAAGGCAAAACAAAAAAAAAACTCCTTTGATTAACAATTGCGAAGTACATTCTAGTCTTCGGTTCGTTTACAAGGAAACAATAAATCTTAAAATGTAAGTGGTAATTTCAATTTTAAAGGATGCACACAGTATCCTAAAAAATAAAAATTCTTTCATGAAAACTTAATCCAGAGTTTTTTTATTCTTCTGTAAATTAAACTTTCAACATGTGCCATCAAATCTCAGAATTTTTGTTTTTTAATGGAAATTAATTAAGCAATTAAATAATTTTGTAATAATTATTTTATTTAGGCGTACCCCAGTAGTCGGAATAACCTCGTTAGATCTTGATCACACAAATTTGCTGGGCGACACGATAGAAAGTATAGCCTGGCAGAAGGCCGGTATTATTAAGCCAGGGAGCCGAACTTTTACTGTACAAGGTCATGATTCTTCCGCTTTCAAAGTTTTACAAAAGAGGTCAATTGAAAAAAAGGTAATAGCTTAATACGTAATTGTAGACTTATTTTCTTATTTCTAATTTAAAATTATTCAATCCTTGGGCCCTTTCTGACATGTGCATGTTTGAAAAGAATAACTCAAAATTAAATATTAAAAAAGAAAGAACTCAGTGCGAAGAGATATATGTGTTAACCATCTTTAATTTTTCCACGATACGCCCTGGGACATAATGGAGTTCAAATCATTCTGACAAACTTCCTTTTGAAAGTATGTTCCGCTGTTTATATACCTTATTAGAACGTTTTAGTTTTAAATTTAATTTGCTTCATAATTTAATTAATAATTATATAGAGTTCAATTTACCAATCATTAGTCCTCAACAGTTTCCACTTTACTTTCTTTTAGTTAATTCAGGAATCAGGATTGACTGCTGAAAGTTTCAGTAATCTTTCATTTATTTCCAGGATTACAAGTCACGATCTGTAAAAACTAACCAATTGAAGGCTGTTATTCCACACATAATGGCGGATTTCTGACCAAAGCTTTGTCTTAAGAACCAGAGGAACTTTTCCTCTACCTAGCGACGGACTCTTGAGTTTTTCTTATTGTGTTAAGCATTTTAATCTCAGAGTATTTCTTTTGCTTGACAAATAATTTTGGCTTAGTAGGCGATCTGCTCGTTGCATATGTTACATGTTGTGTGAAACAGATAATGCTACTATCAAAAGGATCTCTCTTTTCTTTGCCATCTCTTAATTCTGAAAGCTATAAATCCAAAAATGGCGAAACAGCAAGTCTTTGCATTTTTTTTAAATTTAAAACAGATGAATGAGCAAAAGTAATTGTTAGAATACAATTAATAGGTACCAAAATCAAAATATCTTGAGGAATAGATCAGTTCAATGTTTGGTTACTGGATTTCTAAAGGGAGATCTTGGATTCAAATCCAGCTGCCTGCCCTTAGATTTTCTTTTCCATTGAGCTTCTTGCAGCTCATTGTCTGGCGATGGACAGTAATATCTGTTACAAGGAGGCCGGCAGTGCTCTGATAAAGACTCCGGGTGCCAGTAACCTCAGATTTCGACCCGCTTCAAACAAAAATATGTATTTCTTCTTCCAGTCTGCACTGACTGTAGTGCCTTCTTTGGAACAGTACCAAATGGATACCTCAATGATGAGTCCTGTTGTAAAATTAAACGCATCGTTGGCATTACAATTAACTCATGCAATCATAAATTGGAAGAAGGGAACTGACAGTATGTAACTTTTTATACATTACTTTTTTTCTGTTGTTTCTGCAATTTTAATAAAATTTATACTAATAAAATAATTTTGAATTCAACTAACCAATACTAACATTAATTTATTACTGTTAAACGCCGCACCATGTTTAACTGCCTTACCCTGCTTTCTGTTCAGTTCATTTGTTATTTTTATTAAACGTAAATATGTTATAATATATTTAATAAATATTATCTAGCCAACCATTTAAGTATGCAAAATATGCGGTTTATACAAACTTTTAATATCTAGTTGTTGTTTGGCTTAGTAATTTGATACTTTATTAAAAGTTGGTAATTGTGTATTTTTTGAAATAATGATTCACTTTGCCCTGCTGCTTCTGTAGTATTATTTTAATTCAATGTTTGGTTTAAATTTACTTATATTTTTTTACAAATGTGGACGTTCATTTCTTAGTGGATTTTGTACTTGTTCGTGATAGTTTTGTTTTTAAGAATTTTCTACCCGTACGTTGAATTATCCTTAAGTAACGAGTCTTTGCTTTAAATTGTAAAAGGCACGTGGATGATGGTTATTATTTTTTCACTGTTTTTTAAACTACAACTGTTGCAATAGTAAACATGATTATTTTTCTACAGGCATAGTGCCTATCATTGGAAAAGTGGATCAACATACCCAAAGAGGTCTGCTAACTTGTTGGTGGCCTGGTAGGTGTCAGATAATTCCATTTGGAAATTTTACTTTCTATTTAGACGGTGCTCATACAACACATAGTGCGATTATTTGTGCTCGCTGGTTTGATTCAGCTGCTCCAAGGTTTGGCTTTTGATGCTATCAAATTTTATTTAAACTTCTTAAATCTCAAGAAAATAAAATTTACAATGATTTTTCTATGTATCTATTAAGCCAAGAGTTCAAATGAATACGTCAATTTTGTACTGCCTTACTTTAGGCATTTTTTAAATTTTTATCGCTTTTAATATATATACATCTTTGATTTGTAAAATTAATACAAATAAGTATTTCAGTATTTTATAATTTATAAACTTTATTTTACGTCATCTGCTTTTTAAACTGTCAAAATTTTACTTGTAATGCATAATTTTATTACTCTACAGAGATGAAAAGCGTTTTTTATTATTCAACTGTACCGGAGGTCGTGATCCTTATTCAATGTTACAACATTTGAAGAAATGTTGTTTTAATCTTGCAGTATTCTCAACAAATTATACTACATCTAATGGATCTCCTTGCGGTATTTTTTTTTTTTTTAATTTTCATATTTCAAATTTTAACAGTAGTAAAAAATAAATTACAAGTAACTTTAATGGAATAATATCTATTTGTTTTAGATATCGTTGCTGTTGGAGCAAAGGCAAGTGACATGTTGAGCAAATGTGAATTCAATAAAAATGTTTGGCAGCAACTGTTACAGGTACTCGTAAATTTTTTATTATTTATTTGTATCACCTTACTTGATATTATTAAAAAAATAATTAGACTCTGATGAGAGGAAGGGCTTAAGTAGCTCTGTATTAAGAGGACAGAAGTCCAGCTGCCTGCCCACAGATTTCACTTCCTGGGAGCTCTTCTTAGGTCTCTTCCCTCAGTACAAAGTCCGTCTGCGATCGTTAAATAAACTAAAGATAAATTAAAGATCATTAAATAGAAAACAATGGTAAGGTCGGTGACTGTAATGAATTTATTAGAGATAGACTCCAATCTATATTTTCAATTTATAATTTGACTTTTTATTATTTGAAATTATTACAGGTTAAAGAAGGTTTTGATAAATGTGAATGCATAGTGGCAGATTCAGTGACACAAGCGCTAGAAGTGTTCCAAAAAACTCAATCAACAAATGAAGATTGTCATGTATTGGTAACTGGTTCCCTTCATCTTGTCGGCTCTACTCTGGCAGTTCTTAATGGGTGTACAGATTGGCGAACGAATGGTTACTAATTTTGTTAAAATTTAATTAAATTTATTAACTTGTATAGTATTATTATTATTCCATCCGGTGAAGGTTTTCATAATTTGAATATTTTAATTATTAATTGTCTCTATTGTGATTATTTATATATTTTTTTTAATTAATTATTAAAAGTAGGTTATATCACTAATACATCACTAACCAAAAATATTGTGAGAAGTATTAGAAACCAATTAAGTTAAATTCTTTTCTTCCTTAATTACAATGTACTTATTTTTTAAATAAATGTTAAGTGCTGGCCTGCATCAAGTTAATATCTTGAAAATATTGTATAAAGTACTGTGTAAAATGATAAAACGATTTTTCATATTGTTATTTTGATTATAATTTATTTTCCTCTCTGAATTAGAAAATTATCACATTTATTGAGTTGGAGAATATTAGGAAAGGACTTAAAAGATTTTTAGATGCCTAAGAAAAAAAGTGTTATGAACACCCGAACTTCTGTTGCTGCAAGAAATTTAGTTAAATTGTTTAGAAATTTAGAACTATAAGAACTACACTAATAAGATGGGTGCCTTCAAAATACATGTTCACTCTAATTATTGGGTCCATCACCGGACAGGAAGCTATAAGAAGCTTTAGGAAGAGAAAATGAAAGGACCAGTAGCTGGGTGTATGTCCACTAAAACGAATCCAAAGGTGGAACGAGTTGATTCAAATACCTATTTAAAAAAACAAGTGATTCCTCTCAAAAGATTAAGGCAAATTAAAGTGAAAATAATTAATACTGATATTACTTAAATGTTTTGCTGAAATACAATTTTTAACTGACTTAAGGTTACCGTGTCACTGAACAATTCCAACTCGTAAAATCAATCCACACCACCATAAAAAGCTGGCAAGCTTAAAATACTGATGCTTGGAGACCGGCGTAAGTTCGAAGATTTTTTTAGAAGACTCAATAATTCTATTATAAAATTGTTTATTATTTTGGTTATTTCTTAACACTATGTCCAAAGCCCTGTGTTAGCTGCACTGTACGTTAATTTATATGTAAAATTAAGTTGACAATATTAAATAAAATTGCATAATGAACGTTTGTTACATACGAACAAGCTGATTCAATAAAGGCAGCAGAGGTTTTGGAACGATTGAAAAACTCCGGTTGGCCAAGTGGTATTCTATACTCTCGATTTAATAAATAAATAAAAAACTGGTTCAAGTCAAGTAGTACAAAAGATGCATGAAGAAGTAGTCAGTAAAGTTAGACATTTTAGACTATAGATTAAATTTGGGCGGCCTCAAGGCCTACGCCACCGCGACCCCTATGGATCTATTGTGGCTCCCCGACTTGAGAGCTCACCCTCCAGACCCGTCCGCTTAATCAGACTCTTAATTCTGGAAAGCGGCTCCTGGGTAAAGCTCTCAGGCCTTGGTTTTTCCTCCCTGAGAAGTAACATCCTTAGCCATACAAGCCCCTTACACTGACACAACACGTGCAGTGCCGTTTCCTCTTCTTACTGACAGAACCTACAAAGGCTATCATCTGCCAGGCCCACAAAATTATTCTGAGTCAGATTTCGACGACGTGGTGAAAAAACTCAAATTTCCGACTTGAACTTGATAAATATGTACATTTCAGCAGAGGAAGTTATTCTATCATCGTTTATATTTATTGGCCATAAAAGTATACTGGCAATTTTTATGCGAAAATGCGAGTGTAAGGGGTTGACCCATGTTGGTTTAGTGAATGGTATGCTTGTGAAGTCCAAGTATGAAAAATTTTGTTGGAGATTCTCAGAAAGGTGGCCTCGCCAAAACTTGGTCCGAACCATTATTTGAAAAGTCATTTTTGATTAAAGATTGAAATTAAATAAATTCGGTGACTAAAATGATAGTTCAATTAAATTCCCTGATTTAATCATAATTTTTTTAGTTTGATTAAAACTGTCCGGTAGGACAGTTGTATAAGGGTTGATCGTCAAAAACTGCACGAAAAAGTGTAACGTTGAAAAACACCCAACTTTGACAATTTTTTTCTCTTTTTCTATAAAAGATAAAATTCCCAAATTTTCTTTAAATTAAAGGGCAAACCCTCCTTTATAACTGTAATTTTTTTGCAACAACCCAGATCTAATAGGTATCGAGAAAAAAGTTGCCAAAAATGAGCAAAAACCGCTTTTTCAAAAAATGTTCTTGTTCTTGTTCTTGTTGTTACCTTTTTTGTAAACAACGTAGCGCCTAAACGCGCAAACCGATTTTCATGAATGAGGTGTCATTCGATTCGGAATTTTATGTAGATGTGCCTTTTGGGGGTCTCGACGCTGTACATTAAACAAGAGAGGAGTTAGCCCCCTTAAAGTAAGGCCCCCTCCAAAATTATTATTACTAATTACTCTGTAAATCTTGGCCCGATTTTGATAAAATTTGGTAGGATGATAGGGTTAGGGCTCCCCTACGTAACATTAAAGCGGCGATCAGCTCTTACACTTGTTAAGGGGAAGTATAGCAATCGTTTCAAATTATCGACACGTGAACCGATTTTCATGAATGAAGTGACATTCGAATCGAAATTTTGTACAGATTTGCACTTTAAAAGTCTCGACGCCGTGCCTCATAAGGAGGGGAGTTTGCCCCACCCAAATAATGCCCTTTCTAAAACTATTATTACCAATATTTCTATAACGCTAAATCCGATTTTGATAAAATTCAGCTCGAATAAGTGGTTAAAGCTCCTCTACGTTGCTGATACTCTTGCACCTACTAAGAGGAAGTACTGCAATCGTTTAAATTATCAATGAGTGAACCGATTTAAATCAATGAATTGTCGTTCGATTAAAAAATCTTTGCCTCTTTGCCTTTTAGGGAGAAGTACTGCAATCGTAGTTTATTTTTCTTACTCCTCTTAAAAGGAAGTACTGAAATCGCAGTTTAATTTTGCTATTTAGGTACAAATACCTTCCTATGTTATTCAAAACGCTTTTTCAAAAAAATTGTTATTGAGGATGGTTTGGGGGAACGCAACTATAATCATTCTTTAAAAAGATCTCTCCAGTGGTAGTTACGGTTCCGACTTAACACCTTATCAGATTATAATGATAGAATTGCTTATTCCAAATTTTAAAAAAATCTGTAAAGAAGATATGTAACTTTGTAAAATAGACGAAAAGGAAAATCTATCCAAAAGGTACAAAAATCTCCTTAACAAAAACTTACAGTTTCAAATGTTAAGTATAAGGGTTGATTAAACGCCAAAAGGTACATAAATCAGCGTGTACCCAACATTTCATTAATACTTCATTAATAGTCAAGTAATTCTACTGCATTAATTTTCATTAATAAGTTATTTTTTAGAATTTATTAGATGTCACAGACCCTTATGCTGGCCACTTCATTTATAATATTTTTTGTTATAATTATGATAAATCACATATGTATATGTACATGCATGTTAAAGTAGAACAAGACAAAGTTAGAGTAGGCTACTGTCTTGAATTCGTCTTACCGATATTACATATATACAACATTGTGGGATGAATACCTAGATTGAGAATGTAATTGAAGAAAACTATATTATTTGCGATAAAGCCAGATAATTATTACCTATTATTATAAACGTTTGACTACTTCATAAAATAACAATTGCTTTAATCGAAGAATGAACTTAAACCGACGATTTTTATTTAAAAATAAAAATAAATAAATGAAATAAACAAAATCATTGATGTAAGTTTTTTATAAAAAAAAGTTTTGAATTTTTTAGCCTCATAATTTTTTTTTATTTTTTGTAACGTTTTTCTTTTTAACCTGTAATTAATAGTTTGATTATTATAAATAACTAGATATTACAGTCAATCTACAGTGCTACTTGAACATATTATATTTTGTAGACGAAAATGGCCAGCATAAGGGTCTGTGACATCTAATAAATTCTAAAAAATAACTTATTAATGAAAATTAATGCAGTAGAATTACTTGACTATTAATGAAGTATTAATGAAATGTTGGGTACACGCTGATTTATGTACCTTTTTGCGTTTAATCAACCCTTATACTTAACATTTGAAACTGTAAGTTTTTGTTAAGGAGATTAACGGTTAAATTTGAAATTTAGTTCGCTAATTAATTGTCTTACGATTAAAAGTACGAATTATTTTGCCGATTAAATTAAAAAAATAATCAATTAACAGATTTAATCAATTAAATTTATGATTACACTGTCTTTTTAATCAGTTACCATCTCTGGTTAATAATAGCCAGGTCTATTTGGTTGGGTTAACATTAAATTGAGCATGTTATATTTTAAGAACATTTAATAACTAATTTATTGAATCACAAAAAATTAAATTACAAATAATATCAATAGTACATTAAAAATGAATATTTTAAAACTTTGGAATTTATCGTTCCAATAATCGTTTGTTGTGATCGATGTTTTTTACTATTGGAAAAATATACGTTGGATTTGGATTTTGTTTGAAGCAGACAAATGCAGTACAAATTAGTGATGGGCAGAACGAGTCCGTCTTTGGACTCGTTGGATTTGAATCAATTCCAGGGTTGGAATCGATTCCAACAACTCGTTCACCGATTCCGGTCTCTGTACTTACCCTATGCATTAGTAAAAATGTCACGCAATTCATTAAAAAATATCATTAAATGTTAGCTTTCCCAGTTAATAACAAAACTATATTTCTTTAACACACATTGAGTACTATCCCTAATTTCCAATTGCACTGATAAATATAAAATTAACAACGTAACACAAAAATTAACATAAAAATAGACTAGTCAATTATAAAAATTAAAGCAATGATGTTTAGTCATTATCTAGCTTGACCACTGGAAGACTGGAGTTAACGTGCTTCAAGAGGATCCAAGGTAGAGAAACGGAAATGGGTAGGAAATTATTCCCATAAAAAAAATTCTAACCCTTCAAGCAAAATGATAATTACTCATAAATAAAGAAATATTTATTTACTAGGACTTGTATATCAAGCTTTAAAAATATTATCTTATTATCTTACGAAAAGAAAAAGCTGTGTGCTTAATCTTTAACATAGCGCTGGACACTCTTATTCTTATCTTCATTGGGTAAGTTTAACCGTGTACATGACCGTGAGACAGTCAAAGTAACACTGAGCCAAAATTTAGTATTACCTAATTGGTTTACTTACTGCAGTATCGCTCCCACTCTATCACCAATTTCACAAACATTCATCGATTGGAAATAATTTTTAGTTAAATATTCGTTTTATTTGAATACAAAAAACATTATAACGCTTTCTTAAGATGATTTTAATTTTTAAAATTTGTTTTTGTCCATTACTCTTATATAATACGAAGAATTTCAAATAAAATATAATATACAAACACAATGATCTAGTATGCAGGTGGAGTCAGTCCTCGTTACCATAGCAATGGAACCGTTAAACAACTCCGGTTCCAGCTCCAGCAATTTCTATTGGCTAGATTCAGTGAACGAAAAAATGGAACGAGTCCGGTTTCAAAAGGATTTAAATCACTCCGGATTCGACTCCACCAACTCCAGTGGATTTAACCAATGAAAATGCTAGAGCTGGGCCGGAGTCGTTTAACGGTTCCGTTGTCATGGTAACTACGACTGACTCCACCTGCACACTAGATCATTCTGTGTTTGTATATTATATTTTATTTGAAATTCTTCGTATTTTATAAGAGTAATGGACAAAAACAAATTTTAAAAATTCAAATCATCTTAAGAAAGCGTTATAATGTTTTTTGTATTCCAATGAAACGAATATTTAACTAAAAAATATTTTCAATCGATGAATGTTTGTGAAATAGGTGATAGAGTGGGAGGGATACTACACTAAGTAAACCAGTTAGGTAATACTAAATTTTGGCCCAGTTTTACTTTGACCGTCTAGCTGACATGTACACGTTCAAGCTTACGCCAATGAAGATGAGAGTAAGAGTGTCCAGCGCTAAGTTTAAGATTAAGCACACAGCTTTTTCTTTTTGTAAAACAATAAGATAATATTTTAAAAGCTTGATATTCAATTCTTAGTTAATAAATATGAGTAATTATAATTTTGAAGGGTTAGAATTTTTATGGAATAATTTCCTACCCATTTCCGTTTCTCTACCTTGAATACTCTTGAAGTAAGTTAACTCCAGTCTTCTAGTGGTCAAGCTAGATAATGACAAAACTGCATTGCTTTAATTTATATTTGACTAGCCTATTTTTGTGTTAATATTTGTATTACGTTGTTAATTTTATATTTATCAGAGCAATTGGAAATTAGGGATAGTACTCAATGTGTGTTAAAGAAATATAGTTTTGTTATTAACTGGGAAAGCTAACATTTAATGATATAATAATATAATAAATTGCGTGACATTTGTTCTTATGTTTAATCGTTCCAAACCTTCTGCTGCCTCATTTTCATTTTTATTTGCCTAAATTTTTTGGGGCGGGGCGGAATCACTTTTTTTAAAAATAGGGATTTGAATCAACTCGTTCCACCATCGGACTCGTTCCAATGGAACGAGTCCGCTCAAATAGCCCATCACTAGTACAAATCACAAAGTACGAAATACTGGTTGTCCTTCTCTGGGTAGTCTACACTCTACATGAATACCGGCCACCTGAAGGCTAATTACAATATACTAAACAAATAACTCATTTTCCTTAACGTATTAATAGTGAGATGAATTGAACTTTTTCTCTAAAAATTAAAATGAGTTTGGCTGGACTGTGAAATAAGTTGTAAGAGTAAATTCGAGAATCTCAGCAATTCCGAAGTAAGTCTTTTTATTATGTATTAATTATCTGTGTATTTAAACAAATAAAGGGTTTTAGAGTTTAGAGTTTCTTTAGTTGAAAAAAGTACTCAATTTCTATACTTCTATTTATTACTTACACCTAACTGTGCATTTAATAATAACTATTGTAATAAGTGTTTATTTGTGAGAGGATTTTTAACATAGCAGAACTTTGGACCTGTGCTTCTCTTTGGTTCTGATTTGAGGATCGAATTTCACTTTATCAAACTTTTTTGTAAATTTTAACTTTATCTTTTTTACGTTTAGTTAGGCTAGTATTTCATCAGTAAGTAGAAATGTTTAAAGGGAGTTGAGACTAAGCTGCATGAAATTGCTGCTGAATGCAGAGTTAACGTGTAAGTGATAATAGTTTATTGCTAGATGCCTTTGTTAGTTTCAAGTTCCTTCAGTAGTTTTCTGTAGCGGAATCACATTTAAATTTATTGTCTATGGACAATAAATGCATTTTAAAAGTACAGTACAGATTTTCAAAAAAATTGTACAAATGAGATTAATGAGAAATTTTGATTATTTCAGATAAAAATGGATTCCTTAATCACTTTAGATAGTCCGGTGATCCGCAGTAAACGGAACGCAAATTACAGTACAAGAAGCCCTTTGATTCCTTGTCCGAGTATTCCAGTAACCATTGAACCTCAAAACAATCCTTTTGATGCTGTTGCCAATGCCGTGGCGAAGAACCAACAACCAAGCGATCCATTTGATATAGTTTTAAAAGCATCTATAAGTAGCTCCAACACTGACCCTCAGAAATTTGTTGAAAGTGGACTGAGTAATTCAGATGTTAATGATGATGGAAGTGTTAAGGAGAAAAATGAAGAGTCGAAAGTGAAACTGAACGATGAGTCTGATTTAATTAAGATTAAAACCAATGTAAAAGAATTTGTGACAGAACGTATAATTTCTTGTATAAAGAAAGTGTTACATACATCCCCAGAAAGTAATTCTACCAAATCAGTGCAAACAAATTATCGACGTTCATTTTCTGCTGGTGTTGTACGGCCAGCTGGCTTTGTTGGAAATCATTTAAATACTTCCTTGCCCTTGGAAGGAAGTTGCTATTCAAGAACTTTAAATCGGTCAAGCAGTGGCGTTCTAGTATGTTTTAACCTTTGTATTAAGCCTTTATTTTCAAAATTATGTATTGCTATTATATATTTGAGTATATAAATTGTACTGTACTTTTAAAATGCATTTATTGTTTTAGCAAAATTCTGATTCATCTGATTGGGATGACTTAGAATTGACGAAAATGAAGTTAAGAGGTCAAGCTAAGACGTTGACTGGCGTGATAAACCAGCCACTAAGTATTTCAAGTACGTGCATATTTTAATTAGTTGAATACTGGTTGTCTGTTACATCTCTCTGCTACAACTCTACTCAATACTAAGGAAGAAATAGGTAAAGAATTTTAGTGGGAAAATGTCTTGAGAAGTGGGTATTTTAAAAATTGATTATTTCAAAAATAAAATCAATTGTAGGGGGGAAATAGCCAGATTAAACATTCTTGAATTGATCTCATATCAAAAAACAAGCACCACCCTCCCACAGTATATCTTAATTTTATAACTATTACCTATATCACAAGACTAAGGCCAACACAATTGAGACATCAGAGAAAATACTTCTGCCTCAAGAAAAGTTCAAATACACTGCAGTATTAAAGGAAAATGTTCCAAAAGTTTGCAATAATTTGTGGTAATCATCAATGACAGAGTTGCTTTCAAGTGAAATTATTGTTAACCAAGAGTATTTGCACTTACAATTTTTTGTTCCTTCTTTCTGGTATTTTGCCAATCAAAATTTTGAAATTGTAATCTTCATAGAGCTCCAAAAATCTTGAGCCTCTTCCATTATTAAAATCTCTCCTAGAATTCCTGAAAGCTCGGCACTTAAAATTGTCAATAAATAAGGAATGTTGAAGTTTTGTTTCTAAAAACTCTTTAACTTTTTTTAATAGTTCGCTGAAAAGATAGTTTCTTTACAGCTGTCCAGTTTCGGGTTGTCATCTACATCAGAGTGAAGCTCAGCATGTTGCTAAAATGCTTCGGTTTCCATTTAATTTTCTCTAATTCCCTACTCGAACATTGAAAGTAAGACTTGTCCTCACACTATTTTTTGAAGTTGTTGATTTTTAAGTTTAAAACTAAAATCTGATGATGGATGAAAGTCCGAATTTATTGTAAAAAGAAAAAAAAGAAAGATGGTTTAACATCAAACTTCATATACCACTGAGAATGAATTAGTAATTCCGAAAATTCATTCAGTCATAAATTTTGGTCAATTACACCATTTCCATCACTTATTATTATTAATAATTAATTGTTATAATTATATCATTTTACAAGGTTCAGAAGAACACTTTGAAGAGGGCAATGATGATAGTAACGAAAACCTTTTGAATTCAACACCTCCTTGGGGTCCTACACTTTTCGCAGAACCTGAAGAGGACAGTATCGGCTTGCCGAAATTGAAAACATATAGACACAGTTTTAGTGGAATTTCTAATAAACCGGCCTTAGAAGAAAAAGTTGTACATAAATATCTGAAAAGAAGACTCAGTACTGATTGTAATCATGTGAGTTAATAAAAATTATTAATTATTTTTAGTTTTATCTATATCTTTAATTGGTTTAAAACATTTTATTATTTATTTTGTGTATTTAAGAAATATTTACATAAATAAAATACTTCTTAGGAAACTAGAGGAGAAGAAAGCATACAAGTAGTTGAATGTTTTACGCCGGATAAAGTGGCTGATGCTTCTTCTATAAAAGAGGATTCAGAACACCCTATTTCTGACGTTAATAACGACATAGGTATGAAAAAAGATTAAATATTTGACAATTCTTTGATAAATATTGAATTAGACCTCACAGCAAAATAATAGAATATGAAAAAATTGCAGCTTCTTCTTCTCTAATAAAAGATCCAGAGCAAACCATTTCTGATGCCAAGAAGGATGTGGATTTGAAGAAAGATAAACAAATAGGTAATAAGCTAATCTCTTTAAACTTGGTGAACTGGATGCTTGTGTAATTATCTACGTTTAGCTGATATACAATAACCGAGAACTTTGTCTGACCTCTTAAGAGCCATTTGTGTTTATTCAGCGGTTTTACTCTTATTTATTGTTTATTACAAATTAAATATGTTGCTAAAATTTCGAGTTTGCCAAATTCGGCAAAAAATGGTAGACGAGAACAGTACTTAGAAATAATGGTGTGGGTTTCACATCAGAGTTTTAAAATGATTGTAAATATGTACTTAATATCCATAATCACTAAAAGATTTTTTTTTTTTTCATTTTCAGTTGCCCACCTTGTTATCGATAACGTAAGGAATCAATCACTTCGCCCCAAGAAAAAAGCGGGTCATGAAGTCCTAAAAAAAGGTCCTATGAAAGCAGTTGTACCAGTTCAGGAAATGACCAAATGTAGTGAGTAATTTTCGTCCCTTACAATTAATTTCCTTAGGGAATATTTAGGCGTCTCGATAGCCGAGCGATTAGAAGCGAGGCCCACAAAGCAAACATGTACTGGGTTCGACACTAGGCCTTGGATTTTATTTATGGTTATTATGAGAACATTATAGTAAAGTCTGTTTGATAGTCGCCTCCGACCACGATACCTAATTGGTAGTTGGAAAAAATAGGCCTTACTTTATATTTTATGTACTTACATAGGGAATATTTATATTTGGTTTCTTTCTAAGCTTAGACTACAGTATAACAATAAATTCTGTTTTTCAACAATCGATTCGTCTTGTAGTTACTTGCGAAAATGTTACTGAACTGATACAAGCGTTTACTTTTTTTGACGCTCTCCTTGACAACTGATACAATCTTCAAACTACTCGTGATTTGAACACAATATGGAGAGCACAGTGGACGACAGTTGCATCTTAAGGCGAAGGTTCAAAGGACGACTAAAGATATTGGGCCGCACCCTCTCGCCAAGTACAGGATTCAGTGAATTTTCCGGAAAATCTCGCCAAGAAAAAGTCTTTTTCGCTTAATTATTATAGCAGATGAAAAAGTGGAGCTACTATGACAATTTCCTGCATAGTAAGGAATGTTGAAACAGAAAAGCTGAGAGCTGAAACAGAAAAACAACGTGACGATAAGACTTTCGTCCTCAGGAGATGTGTCTGGTGGGACATGAAAAACATTATTCATTGTGAAATGCTGCATAAAAATAAAAAACTAGCACTGCACTGTAAAGCGAACGACTCCACTGTATGGAAGAAGCAATTTAACATAAGCACCTAAATCGACGGTAATGGGGTCATCTCATCTAATAGTGCATGCATGAATAAAATAGCCATTCCAGACATACATGACGAGATTCTTCTCAATCTGGGGAGGCAGATTTTTCCCTTCTTGACTAATGCAGGTGTCTTCTACCTTTTACTCTTTAAGGAACTCTTCGAGCTCATGATTTAAGGAACCTCATGTTTAAGTAGCAGATAAACTAGTTTATCAAACCTTTTTCTATTCAAACTCGCCAAATTATTCTAGTATCTTTATTTAATCTTAATACAAACACTTCAATAAGACAGTGAATAGTGAGTTAGCGATTCAGGTTTTATTGTATTAAATTTATTTTCTAGAATACATTTTATGACTAATTAATAAAAGGAACAATATTTTAAATAATAACAAATTAATAAAAAGAAAATTCTTTTGATGACTAGTCAGTGCTTGTTTATTATAGCATTTTTACACCGGGAATAATTGTTGGAATCTGCATCGTAATGTCATATTCAGCATCCAATCTGTTTCCCGATGAAAGGTAACGGAGGTTTAAAATCTTCTACCTTCTCTATTTATGGCAGATAACTGCATTTATAACTGATAAAATGCAGAAATGTTGAATGCTCTTTTAGTCCTAGAAAAAACTGTTCTATTGACCAATATTTTCCCCGCTTGTTTACGATTAGGAAAAGACAATTGGTAAAAGGAAAATAACTGGATGTTTTCCAAAGTTATTAGGAAAATAGTCATTGAAAATATTTTATTTAAATTTCGTAGCCTGGATTAGCAATAAAACAATGTTATACAATTTCCTTATGAGAAGGTACTATGGCAGTTCACATATGATCGTAATTTACTTTAATTCTTGAGAAGGTTTTCTTTATTAGTTTAATAAGAAAGATTAGATGCGCCAATGAACTCAGATGTTGATATATTTTAAAAAAATTAAGTAAAATAAGATCATATATCAGCGTAAAAAATAAGTATTAATGTATATGTTACGGTAAATGTACACTCTTGGGAAATGTACACTTTTACCGTAAAATGTGTACATTTCCTAAAAAGTTAGGTATATATGAACTGAATATAATGTATATGTACATTTCCCAGCAAATGTGTACTCTTGCCTTCACGTTTTGGTAAATGTATACTCTTACCTTCATGTTTTAAGAAAAGTTGGAATACAAATAAATTAAAAATGTTGTTGCAGTAAAAAAATATTTATTTAAATAAACATAATACAAAAGGCTTTAATAACGAAAATTATTTTAATTAAAAAATGTAAATGACAAACAAAACATACTTTTCTTTGCATATTATATAATATGTCGTAGGTTATGATCCCAATATTCATAAATACAATTTTCGTCCTAGTTTTCCAGGACCAATACGATGGGAAGCAAACAAATAATAATAATAACATACTTTTCTTTATTATAACTGTGCAAATATTTATCGGGAGTATAACAAAATTTTCACAAAATTTTGTTAAATATTTGCCAGGGGTAAAAGTTTATAAGTTTTTTGAAAATTCCCCTTAAGAAAGTAGAGATGAAGAAAGAAGTGAAGAGCAAAACATTAATTAAAGAATGTAAAACAAGAACATTTTATTGTAAGTTCCTGAAGTATGGCTTGCTGCCTACTTCTCATGACAATAACAATTAAATTTTATAAAACTATAAAGGGACATAAGAAATTTCATAATGAAAAAAGTTTTATTTATTTGAGCAAGAATTGCTATTGTGACACTTGGAATTACATAATATTCCAGCATTTTTACAACTGCATTTTTTTGAGGAACATGTTCCTTTACAGATGCATCTTTTAAAACCTTGTCCACCAGTAAGGGACTACTTTCCTATAATTTCTCTTACCGATTTCTCAACATCTTGAGGAACATCTTCGTATGATATAAACTTTTGTATGCTCACATTTACCAAAACGACATGGTCATTGTGAATTCAATGTACATTTCCCTTCTTTGAAATTGTAAATGTTAGTTCAATGCACATTACCCAAACGAGGAGGAAAATGTGCACATTTAGCGGAAAATGTGTACATTTGCCGCAATATCCACTTTTACCGTAACATATATATATTCTGTGACAATAAATTTTGATTGCAGTTTCTGAAAAGTTATGTTCACCGTTTAAGAAAAAGATGCAGCTCAGATGTGACGGTATTAAGGTACTTTTTTTTTTAACATGATCTTCATTTTATTTTAAATATTTATTCTAAATAATGACCAGCTAAGAAAATAATGTAAAAAGTTAAATGGACCATAATTACGTATTTTAAAGTTGAGTTAAATTAAGAAAGTAGAAACTTAAGTTAATGCATATTGATTGGTTATATTTTGCTTCCCAAGGGTAAGGAGCCAAAATATTTTAAACTCTGGAGAATAAGTGCCGCAATTACAATTTATTAAAATTAAAAAAAAGTTTAGTTGATTCAGTAAAAGGGATAAATTTAAAGATCTATATCCTTTTAAAAAGTTTTTAAAAAAACTTAATTAGTTAACTGAAAGTTGAGTGACATAATTAGCAGAGGCTTAAGTTAAAGCATCATACTGGATTTAGTGATTTTTTGCTTTAATAGAAAAGGATCCAAAATATTTTATACTTTAAAGAGAAGAAGCATAAAGAACTATTATCTATCATATAGAAAAGTAAAAAAAAAGACGTTATATGTGCAAGCAGCTCTATGTGAGCGAATAAGTCTAATTCGTGTGGCACTAAACATTGCTTCCATTAGTCTGCCTCAATCGTCAGAAATCACGATTGCCCCCATTTTAAACTGCTAGGAAGATCAACTTTGTAAGGATCTGAACTTGCAGAATTCACTTTACTGCCTTACAGTTTTTCGTTGCAGAACTGCTTAGTTGGTTTTCTCATAAATGCTGCTAACCCTTTTAGCTTGGGGCCATTCCATCGATCTATTGTCAATGGATGCCTTGTACAAATGCAAACTAAATCCTAGATAAAATAATAATCGAGTAATTCTCACATTTCCAGATTGAAAATGTTGAAACTGAAATAAAGCCGGTTGCTGCTTCTACTCCCACCTCGCAGTCACCTGTGAGCAGTACAACAAAAGCAAGGTTAACCAACATTAATTAGTTCGTTTTTAATTTACTCTTACTTGTGCGATTGAATTATTTAGCTTTAGCAGCGTTTCATCATTTCCTTTGTTTCATAATTGAAGAAGTAATATTCAATAAGTTCAGGAAGCCAATCTTTATAATATATTTACGAAACCTCAAGTTATATTATTCAGAATGAAATATTTTTCTATAATTCATCATCATGTGATTTTTTTAAATTTTTTATAAACCTTACAAGCTCCCATTTCTGGAAAACCACTTTTTGGACTTCAAACATTAGGTATGATTGCATACTTTCTTTTATATCGCTCTGGGGCCTTAAAAAATTTGTTTAGTAACGGTAAACGCTTAGGATCCAAAATCTAAACGATTGTAAAAGTACTTCTTATCAAGTATAAAAGAAAGTAAAAGTAGTTTAATGGATGGAGTATGAAAGAAAGCACTTTTAAATTACAAGGTATGGAAATATGTTACTTTTCAGGTTAAGAGGCAGAGAAAATAACAAGATGAGTCCTACTGGAAGAAAAGCTGTAAGAAGATCCAGCTCTGTAAGTCTTGTCGAAGGGTCCAGAGTGAGTGGAGTAATACCTTCTGGTACTCCTATTAAAGCTAAAAAATCGCCAAGACCATCTAAAGTGAGTTATGTCCACTTATCTTTATCCAAATTACATTATAAACACTCATGGAGTGTATTATCGCGAAAAAATAAAACAAAAACCGAAGTTTCATTTATGAAAAGGATTGATTTAGTGGTTATGCAACGTGCTCTCAATGTGCAGTTAATTGCACTTATATTTTTTTCTTCTTAATAATCTTGTGATGATATTTTTGTTCGTATCGGGAGAACTGTTTAGAAACCAGATATTTGACTCAGACGACCTCAGATTTTGGTGCACCGTTATTAAAAAAAAGAAAGTGTTCCAGCCCACCCTTTTTACTTAAATATCACCAAGTTCAACTTAATGTTTAGTTATTGGTTATTTACTGCTTTACCAGGAAATTACTGGAACAAACCTTACCTACCTATACCTTGTGTAAGAGTGCCGGAAAAAAACCTTAATTTATTTTTCGAAAGATTTGTTCATTTGATATATTGATAATACCTCGGTCAGACGTTTTCTTTTCGGCAATCGTTCGCTCATTGAGCTGAAATGAAGAATCTTTGGTCTGAAACTGTACTTTAAGGAGTTCTGTTCTTTAAGGTGTACTGTTCTTTAAGGAGTGTAATGAAAAGCAATAATTAATGGGAGAACGAGGTTTTAAATTCTGCATATTGCCTGTCATGGCCTACGGCAGCCATACATGATCCTTTACAAAAGCACAAGAAGCTAAGGTTGACTTATGGAAGAGAGCGATTGAGCGGAGCATATTTGGCATTAAAAGAACAGAAGGATAAGAAATGAAAAAACAACGAGTTTCGCGTAATACAGTGCTTTTCAAGTAGTTGAAGTAGAAAAAAAGCAGGCTGTGAGAATAAGTAACGGTAGATGGTCGGTCATAGGCAAGTACCGAATGAATCCCGGTGGCAGACAAAAGAAATAGATGTAGACAGTTTAAGAGGTTTATGGAGAATTGATTTAAATGAAAGCCAAACACTAAGGCTTATGGAGGAAAGGCTAAGATAGCGAAGCAAATCTTACTACCCAGGAACAAAGTTAGCTACTTTTAATTTATTTGGATATTGTTAATAGTAATGCTCGCCACCCGTCACCTAATTAATAAGAAGTAAAGTCTCCATGAAAAAAATAGCGGATTAATTTATTTTTTTAAATATTGATAATTAATTACAGACAGATCACAGGCTCTTTATATGATTCCTCTCTCATTGATAGCTTTTTAACTGCTGACCTCATGCTGAATTTTAATTTAATACTTTCAATGTCGATAACCCTCTCACAAATTAATGAAAGATTCAATACTTATTAATTATATGCATATTTCAGATAAATAGGTCAGATGTTTCAAATAAGGACCCAGCTAGACCTCAGTCAGCACCAGATAGTTCTAAAAGAGACCAAGATTATAAGAATTTTAAAAGGACAGCTCTCAAAGCTATAGCAGCGACACCCCTTAATAAAAATGGCACCCCTAATACCACAGCTAAGAAGGTAACTTTCTGTTTTATTATAAAATAATTTAAACACTCAACTTAGACATAGTTTTCCTCTATTCCTATAAAACTTCTAAATTTTCTTTAAATTAACGTGCATATTCTCGTTTATAACTGTAATTTTTTAAAACAATACAGATTATATAGAGTTCGAGAAGTTGCCAAAAATGGGCAAAAACTGTATTTTCAGAAATTGTTCTTCTTGTTACTTTTTTTGTAAACAACAAACTGCCTAAAAGTGTGAACAGATTTTATTAAGTGTGGTGTTTTCAGCGAAGAAATGCAATCATGCCGCATTCCCAGTTTAATTTCACCTTCTTCTCTCAGAGGGAAGTACTGAAAAACGCAATTTAGGTTTTTTTACTTTTCATAAAGTTAAATTTCTTTTAACTGTCTTAAATTAAAGTTCATTAATCCATTTTAATTTCTCTTACACCCACAAAATGGGAAGAAATGTGTTCTCAGAATTTCTTTTTGCTTATCTCTTTTAATAAGAAGTAATTAAATTACAGTGTAATTTCTTGCATTTTTATAACTAGAATTGAAAACACTCCAAAGAGGGAATAACAAAAAAAAAATACAAGTACAAATAAGTTGTTCAATGAAAAGACCTAAATCTCATAAAAAATTAAATTTTTCCCTGTCTTGATTTACTTGTACCCAACTGTTTTTTGTTGGATAGTCATGTTTTTATAAAAGTTTTTGAAAAGGAATAGAACAAACCATTAATGTACCCCTCTCGACTGAATATAATTTTAGGAATCATTTTAGTGAATTAATTATACATATTTTACATAGCATCCATCTTCAAACCTTATTCATATCTAGCTTAGCTTAATTGCTTAACAGTTTTCGACTTTGGTTGTGAATGAAGATTATACCTCCATAAGTTTTAAAATAATCTCTTGACATCTTAATGTACATGCTGGGGCCAATTTCACTTTTAGTCCATCCTCAAGGCAGCCCTGTTAATTACCTTAATTAAATTCATAAAAAGAAGTTCCTGTGTAATGGGTGAAGATATTATTAAGCTTTATATTATTATTTTGTCATAGAAACTATATTCCCGAATGTATTGTTTTAGGTCTTACATTATATTACGTGTTGTTATAACCCTCCATTTTTCTTTTTTGGTAAAATATTGACCCAAAGGAATGCCTTGGTTTTTTCTGCAGCCATAATTATAAAATTCCGATGAAATATTTATTCCCTGCAGTACAGGGTTCTCGATTAGCTTAGCTAACCATAATGAACCAAAAAGAGGAATTTAAATATTTTTGTGAGTCATCTAGATTGAACAAATGTAGCGGTACATATAAGGAGTTTACATGCATTTTTTTCTTTGTTATTTACACATACATCTTTCATTTTTTCAATTTAATATAAAATTTTTGAATGTCCTAGTTTACTTCCGGAAAGACTGCTAAAGTTCCAGCTCAGGATAAAGAAAATCGAGTCATGTGAGGAAATAAGTTGGTAAGGCTAAATTCAAATTTATGCATTAGATAATGTAAAGTGCAGATAATTTAAAATGTTTTTATTAATTGAAAAGTAAAATCAAGCCATAGTTAAGTTAGGGGTTTTGCAAAGTAATTGCATGAATTGCATCATTTCATTTTTTAAAACTATTTAAATTAAGATTTCAGTTATTCCCTGAAAACTTTCATATCAGTGAATTGCGATAGAAAGTTAAAATATTACTATAGGTTAGAGGCTTTCTACTATTTTGTATCAAATTCAGTTTTTGTATAACAGAGTGCAGTTTCTGATGTGGAAAACAAAAGGTTGTGCATTTTAGTCATCTTGATGTAAAACATAATTTTAAAGTAATTTATATTGTTTTAATCAAAATATTTCTTATTGGGTATTTATTGAAAACTTGTTTTATACATAAATAATAATTTGTTTTCTACTATTATATCTAGATTAAAAATTATTTTTACTAAGTAAGAAGTTCACACTAAACCAAACAATAATCATTAGGCTAATAATTTATTCCTTATTCAACTATAAAAATTAATTAAGGGGAAAAAATTAACTCAATGGTTTGTGCACTGTACTCGAACGAGAAGATTTGAGACTACCTGCCTACCCTTTAGAGATTTCTTCGCCTAGGCTAAACAAGGATCTAGGTGCCAATGTCCCCAGACATTGGCGCGTTCTAATTAAAAAAAAAAAAAATTAAGTAATATTAAATTATTATTTTAAAAGAAACATTCACTCTAGATCAATCGTATGAAGAGACTTATGTTCGACATAATACATCATGAGCGCAGAAGTTAAGCAAATAATATATAACAGTTATAAAAGTAATTACAATTATCTGACTAGATTAAATTTTACAGATTTATTTTAAATACAAAATTATCATCGTACACTTTTTAAAAGATTAATAATATGATTGTTTGACATAATTGGACTATTTAAACCAATCATGAAGTCTATGTGATTAAATTTTGGATCCTCTACCATGTAGTTTTCTATTACATTCGGCAGCATATTTGCTAGATCATATATTGACTGAAAAACAGACAAAGTATTAGTTCTTAGGTTTGTAGAAAGATTTATTTTCTTGTGTTTTAAATAATAATTAATGTTTCTGCTTTAATGAGAATTTAACGATCAGATGTTTGAGATAATATCCGTAATTTTTAATCTCATTATAATGCTCATCATACATAATATGCACGCAGGATATACATGTATAACTCTTTTGAAAGGCTTGTAGTCACATAGCAGTAAGAAATTCTTTAAATAAAATACTCACCCTGTTATTAATAATAATGTCATTATCACCCCAAAAAAGAGCAATTGGTGCTGTGGCTTTATGAAGTGGATATGATGGTGGTGTTACATTGTTGTATCTCCGCATATTTTCTTCCGGTCCGTAATCATATTGGCGAAATCCTAGAATAAATGTACAAAATTATGTACATTACATTATAACAATCACATGTTATTAGTTTAGAAGAAAAGTTTTTAGAAGAAAAGATGAGCAAGTTGTGGAAAATCCGCCAGGAATTCATCAGCCTAATTAGTTATATCTGCGATATAAAAAACAAGCCTAGACACCTTTAGTCTCCTTTATTTTATAAATGTATTCTTAATTCACATAAATTACTGCAAGTCTCTAATACTTAATTTTAATATCCTTATGATATTTATTTAATGTCTTAAATGTCCAGCTTAGTCGAAAACCTTTTTCACAGGCTTATTTTATGTATTTATTTTTTGGTCTCCCATTTCAATCGTTTCTATACCAGGCCATTCATATCATCTGAAGTACTTCTGTACAAGCTCCTTCCTATTGCGCTCGGTCATCCTCTTTCTTGCTGTCCCTGTTATATAGCTTCCTCACATTTCTTATATCCATCAAGATCATTTGTCCTATCTATCTCAGCTTATTCTTTCTACGGTTTTATTTTTAAGATTTTCAAATATGAAAAACATGGTTAAAAAAATTACCTTTTTTATATATTTGAGAAAGATGATGAGCTGTTTTAATAGATGATCCAGCACCCAGATAGCAAGCCTGATCTCCTAAACGAGTCTTAAAAAAAAGAAACATTTGAGATAGCTAATGGTATCAGAAAGGCTTCAAATTGTAGGCTCACAGATGGGTTTAAATTATGGATAATAGTGACCTAAGTTTCTAAGAGCCGTTTCATCAAGTAAGTAAACAAATAATTTTGAATTGTGGAATAAAAAGTGGACAAAACCTTATGCGTGAAACAATAAAATAAGTTTAAGCCAATTAGTTGAGGAAAACCTAGAACTCAGAAAGTTAGTTAACCAGTGATAAGTTTTTTTTTTTTTTTTTTTAGCCTTCTTTTCCACAGTTATATGTAGTTTCAAAAAGTTGTAATAACATATATAATAAGTTAATAATAACATGTTTTAGGAAAATATGAGAGTTCTACAGCGTTAGGTTTCCCTTTCTCTCAGATTTCTATTTTGGTAAAATATATTTCCAAATCTAATTAAATTAAGGCCAAATAAACAATTCCGTCCTGTAAGAAAAATTTTGCAATGTTTAATAAACAAACTTTAACTTGTGTAAATATTAGATAATGGAAATATATTCTTCCAATAAAAGAAAGCTTACAAATATATTTGTAAGGATAAAAGTAATATGTGAATACCGTATTTAAATTTGTGCGATGTTCTCCAACCGTCAATCCTACAAAATCCAAGCAATAGTCTTGGACATTGGAAGGTCCACATACTTTCTTTACCGCAGCGAGAAAATTTGTTACTCTCGGCATTAATTCATACAATCCACCTCTGTTAGTAAGTTTCTGAAACGAAATAAGTTAACAAGAAATAAGTGATGCAACACGTATAAGAGATACTAGATATCAAGTACATGTAAGAAGTCTAATCGTGTGAATCAAATTTGAAAAAATTTTTACACCTAGTAAAATCTGTAATATTTATCTTTAATCGAGTTTTATGTTTTTCCCTTTTCAAACGTTTCTATACCAGGCCGTTCATATTGTCTGAAGTACTTTAACTTATACATATATACATAAAAAGCTTAACATTAAAGAAAACAAAATTTACTATAATACTATAAATTTACATAATACTCGAAAGCAAAGCAGGTATCAGAAAAAATTTTGGTCCTGTACTGCATTTTAGCAAATCGTATAATAATTGGCAACTCATATGATTTTGTATAGGCAAAATATGTGAGAAGCAGTATCCTTTAAGGCTATTCTGGACTAGACAATCGTTTATCCCGTTTTTGATTGAAGATTGGCTCATTTTTTATTTGAAAATCCTTTTAAGAATCTTCGATCCAACAAGAGAAGAAGGCTAAAAATAAGAATAAGAAGTTCTTTGAATTAGTTCGGTGATGCAAACGTGATCTTGCACTAAGAAGGATGAGCTGGACAGGTCATTTGCCTACCTGAGACCACTAGAAAGGTTTTAAAAAAATCAGATCTACCGAATAGACCGAGGCTAAGATATATAGATAAGTGTAGTTTGCTTTAATTGGAGAGTGGTTGCACAAGACAGTAGAAAGGCGGATGACCAATTAGTAAGTAGACTATACCTCTCTAGAATTGCGCCAATTTGAAGTAGTAAGTTAAAATAACAGAAAACAAATTTTTAGCTTATAATTCGAAATGAATATTGCTGGAGATACTCCTTTTGATACTGGATTCAATCTCTGAAATCTGTTCTTTTAAAGCGACAATTTTCGAATTATGTACTCTGCAACTTTCATCCCCCCATTGTACTCGTAAAACCATGTGTAACGTAGAGAAAGTTGACAAAAGAAATTTTTTATACTAACATAAATTCCATCAGCATTGACGAGCACTATCCTTAAAATTGGTGAAGTCATCTCTTTGAAGGATGGCACGGTGGCTACAGGTGATAACAATACAGCAGTTTTTATTTTCTGATTGTACTCAGGTCTCAGAGATGCCATTACTAAATACACTGTAGTTCCCAGTGAATGTCCTAAGTAGAAAATCTGGGAGTAGTTAGTAACATAGATTATTCTGTCAATAACAGCTGGCAGGTCGTAATAACCGGATTCATGGAAGCTAATAAACAAATAATAGTTGTAAAAACTTGTGTTCTCGACCAATAAGAATAAAAAAAAATCCAGATCATTAGGCAGTTTTATTTTTTTTTTATATAATTATGAAAAGAGATCTTAGGGAGCCTAAGAAGATCTTTTATTTAGCAGACAATTTTGTTTAAACCTCTTAATTTACAAAATACTGTAATAGATTGTAGAAGTATAAGGGGCATTGAGTCAACGTTTTAGTTTCTCGGATTCTCAATGATGTTAAAATAATCAAAGCTGAAAAAGGAAATAAATTAGTGGTATTTTCAAACAATTGGGAACACTGTAATAATTACATTTGTTGTCATTGGTACCCGAAGGATTTCATTGTGCATTGCTTGCTCCCGACAATGTTCTCTAGTTACAGACATTAACCATAACCAAAAAGTGAGCTAGAGAGGATGCTAGAAAGGGAAAACCTTAGATCAGCCAGGTGAAGAGACTTCAGCACAGGATTACCGTGCACCAACCTAATCGTGGAATTCCCATATCTTCCTTGTAGTCTAAATTGGAAGATACTGTTGAAAAATGTGGGTAAAGTACTACAATATAATTACTTAAAATATCTAATACTATTCATCAGTAAAATTACTATATTTTGAATTATTATTTCAAGATGGGTGCCCAAATGGTTGTATTTAAGACAAAAAAGGCCCCTATCTTGAGATAATATTTACAATTTAATTTTTCAAATGAAGTTTTTCGTGATTTCCACTCACTAAATTTTCGTGTAAAAAGTGTATGAAAACCCAAAATCGTTGTTTTCGAGATAATTACAATAAACCCAAAATAACTGGCTCGGAAAAATAGTCCTTCTGATTTATTGATATTACGTAATTAGGTATTAGTCGCGTCCTCAAGTTGGAAAAATCAAACACCAACTTATTGCGATTTTCAGTTTTAAGCTTTTCTTATCAATATCACACACTCAATTAAAAACTACTCTTTCGAGCAAATGCAATACTTACTCGTAGAGACATAAGAGGAAGTAAAAATTAGTTTCGAAATTATTAAAGTTCCCATTTGAAAAAAATAGAGTTTTAGTCAACTAAAAGCATCTTAGAAAGAACAGGTGAGATAAAGGGTGGTATGAATATTTACTTTTTTAAGGAAGTATTAAGAAGAACTGAAGAAAAGTGAGAAAGAAATGAAAACTACTGAAGATTCAAAAAACTTGCACTATTTTGTTTTGGATTCAATAATTGGTTCTCTACATTGAAGAAGTACGTATTCTTTGAAATAGAGGTTTTAGAACTATTTTATTGTTCACGGGTGTTAGACAGGACTTGTACAAAAGTACTCTAATTAGGCATCAAAGGTCTAAAGTGATAAAAGCTGAGTAAGATAAAAGAGTTCCCACACTAGATTCATTCGTAGCAGAATGGATGGACTCCGAGCAAATATTTGGAATCCACAGATTTTTCCACTTACCAGTTTCCAAAAATTGACATTGCAGACTCAAATAGGCAAGGTAAAAAGTAGAAAATTACACATTGAAAGGAAAATAAGATAGATTTAGTTGAAGCTGAAAATGGTCAAACTAATAGATGTTCGTTTGTAGGAATAATAGATTGACAAATGTTAGAAATATTAAACCAAGCTTACCAAACCCTCTACCTCCGTACCGCTCATTCACTAAAACAAAATTTGAGTAAATTTTTTAAACAAAGTAGATTTAAGCAGAGAGAAAGTTTTAGTGGAAACAGAAAAATTAACTTGTATTAGAATTAAACTAAATTTATCTACCTGAAATCCCAAAACTTGTAGTGATTTGGCTTATATTTCACATGTTCCCGTGAGTACCAATTTCCTCTCTGGTCGTTCAACCATACATCAAAGCCTGCGTCTGCTAACTGCATTGCTTTAAACATGAAAAGTGCATCCTTGAGTTCAAAAAGTTTGCCAATAAACCTTATCTTTTAGTTTACATTTACTTTAGGTATTCACAAAAATTATTTGTTACTCGATTAATATACGGATAATAGATAACGGATACAAATTTTTCGTTATTTAAACGTTGGAATACTTAACAAATTTTCCGGGCAAATGAAAGAAAATGAGAGAACACATGACCAAGCAAGGCCAGACAGTTCTGAGCCTCCTTTCGAAGAAAAAAAAAGTGGTATGATGTGTTAGAATTTTGAAAATACAGCAGCATTTTTTAACTTTTTGCCGCGCACCCAATATTTTTCTTTGAATTCCAACCTCGACCTAATTATTTATTTTATAATATAAATTTAAACTAATATTATATTAGCAAAAATAATTAATCAAAAGAAAGTTATATTTCTTTGAAGCCTTCGTGACCCATTAAAAACTTGGAAGAATACTGGGTCACAGCCCAAAATAGAAAATCGCTCTAGACTTTGCAGAAAATATTAAAATTGTGTACGTGAATGGTGTATTAAGAAAACGATATTGAAAAATATGTAACTATAACGAGCTTCTGCTTTAAAAAAAAGAAAATGGCAAAATGATGACTTGGAAAAGAATAAGTGTAAAAGACTACGCGACCAGCGAGAATTCTGCTATTTATTTGATGATTTGTGTAGGTATTACTTCCCACCGTATCAAACAAAATTTTTCAAAAATTAAATAAACATTTCACACCATACCTAAAGAATTTTTATCCATCAACATCATTGTTTCTGATGTTGCCAAAAATCCGTGTTGTAAGAGAATTGGTGGTCCGTTGGGAGTTTTAGTAAGAATTCTGTGTGTTTTCAGTAAAAATCCGTCTTCAGTTTCAATTCTGTGCAGTTCATAACCATATCCATTTTCAGATATCAGCTCTTTCTATAATCAAAGTTTTCTTAAATTTCACTTTGTTAAAAGCGTGATTTAAAAAACGAAAGAAAAGCCTCTTTTTTAACACATAATAGGTTAAATTAATTATTTTATAAATTTAGAGCAACTATTATCAACATAACAATGTTTACAATATATAAATTTTTGTTTTGTTTCGTCCAGTAAAACCCTAAATGAAGGAAATTTAGGTGAAGAGGAACTTAATGTAAGTAAAATAATTCTATGATTAATAGTTAATTAAAATAAGATAAAGATTAGGATTAGATTTTATTAATATAAATTAGATTAAGTTTGGAAAAAATACAAAGGAACCATTAAGAAAATAAACAGCGCTATAATCTACAAAGTGGAAATAAAGAGAAAGATTAGTTCATTTTAGATAGTAAACAAGGAAGTTATCTTGAATCACCGCTATTGTAGAAGACTAAGAGGCAAACTCAGGCAACAGGAATGGACGTTATTTAAAGGATTCGAATAACGAATACATTTTTGTCCGTTATCTTTTATCTTATTTTAGTCGAAAGAATTATATTTTTAATCGTTACTAAGTTATCCGTGCCCTTATGAATACAAAAATTATGTGTTATTCGATTAATATACGGATAAAAGTTAACGGATACAAATTTTTCGTTATTTAAACGTTGGAATACTGCCCAATCTTGCCAGGCAAGTGAAAGAAAATGAGAGAACACTTGACCGAGCAAGGCCAGATTCCGAAAAAAAAAGTGTCACGATTTGTTAGAATTTTGAAACTGCTTTTATATTCTAATATATTTTGGCTCAATTCATATTCTCTATTTACCAATAGACTTTATATTTATTTACACATGCCAAAATTTTTTTTTAAGAACAATTAGAGCTGAAGGAAATGCAATAAGTACGCCACATATGGAAATTCATCAAATGGAAAAAGGAAACATGTGAATCAATCATTCATTTTTAAAATATTAGCGAATAATTACAGGCGTTTTAAACAATTAGAGATAACCTTCATTTTAAAAAACATAATTACTTAATATAACATTCTATTTCTACTTTAACACGTGGAAAATTATCTGTGTTTTTTTGAAAGGGAATAACGTTGATTGCATATATAATATATTTTCTTCGCCAGACCGTTTCAATCATTGCTTATAATTTGATTGTAGCAAATATTTTTTTGTTTAATCTGTTAGACTTTCTTATAGAAATATTATTATGATTTCTTTTTATCATAAGTTTGTTTAACCCAGTGGAAAGGTTTTTTGATCTTAACTTGCATTATGCAATTGAGATAAATTTCATACATGCTGTGTTGCAGCATTCCGCATCAAAAATTACGCAAAGTTCAGGATAATATGCAAAAACGCTACCAAAAACTAAATTCCGTAGGATCGTTCTTTAGATTTTTATTTTACATAACATATATGTATATGTAAATTACCCTGAAGTGGCTAATAACTTATGAAGATGCTTAAAAATGTAGTTATTGGTACTTGAGTACCAATAAATAATCAATTTACAGGTATAAATTAATGAGATGAGCATTTAATATTAGAAAGGTAGGAAGAAAATGCACAAATTTAATAGAAACAGTGAAGAAAATCTTGAAAAATTGCCTCTGAAATTCCCACATTTGTTGACATAAATTCATTCACGAATAGCTCACAGGCAGTCATACAAAAAATGTGCTAAAGTTTCAGTCCTGCATTTCCTTAAAGAAAACTAATTGCGATGGCACGATCGGTATACTTCGTATGATAAGAAGTGGGAGGGAATAAAAAAAAATGTTTCGTTGTTAGTTGGTTACAATTTCAACCTTACTGCGATAGAAGTACTATGCTCATGTTAGGTTTGGCAATTTGTTTTGATCAAATGTTAGTTTAGATGGAACCGAATAAGAAAAAAATGAGAAAAAGAGGTACAAATGCCTAATTAGAAGTGACTCAATAATTCTGACAAAGGAAAAGGAAAAATTAAACAGCTGTATGATTGTGATATCGGATAGTTTGTTATAATTTGCCAATTTTGGGATATAAATCATTTATTCTAATTCAGTTTAATTGTCATTCCGCTATGTAATAACTTCCACTGTTTGACCTTCAGCCGGGACACTTGTCTATGGATGAGGACCAGTCACGAATTGTTTATCAGATAAGTAAAACTTCCCATCAATTCCTCTACGAAATAAGGTATTGATGCTCTAAAAAATGTTCCTTTCACACTTCCTCGTTTGTCATAATTGTTCATTGTTAGAAGAGAAAAACTAAATGGGTTTATTTACTTGTATGAACATCATCTTGCAGGTATCAATCTCAAAATTTTCGTGATAATGTGGTTATATTATCTAATATAATAGTAGAAATTCAGTTTACTGGAATGATTTTGTCAGCGTCTGTACTCCAAGTAGATTGAATGAAAACAAATATATAAACGAGAAAAAACGAAAGTATTATATCGCTAACTGTATTTTCTCAGGAAATAGTTGATAGATTATGCTATTTTCTTTGGATTAATTCATCAGGAGATTTTTTAATCTCTCATCGTCCCATAGCCATTTGCCTTTTTTTTTTCTTTTTTTTTTTGCAAAATCCTTGAAAGACTCCTTAAATATATTCTTCTCCTATTTGAATCCTCTAATATCATCCCTGAAGACCAGGTCGGGTTCAGTCGTCACTATTCCACAATACAGCAGGCCATCGCGTGGTAGACGCCTAATCATCTTCCATTGAGAAGAAGCGATGTTGCTCGGGTGATATACGTGATGTGAAACAGGAATTCGATTGAGTAAGGCGCCCGGGGCTGCTCTGGAAAATTAATGGTATCTTTCCATTCACTCATTACTTTATCCTAAAATATTTCTTGACCCTCTGGTACTTTTGCTTGCAAATCGATCCTTCTCTTTCTCCAATACACTCAACCGAAGTGGATGTCCTGCAAGGCAGTACCTTTGGTTCCATACAGTATACACAGCCGACATTTCAACTCATCCAGAAACTATTCTTCTCACATATGCAGACAATACTGCAATTCTTTCTCCTCACACGATCCATTGTGGCAAATCGACAACTTCAATCCCATCTCAGATCCTTAGAAACATGGTTTAAAATTGGAAAATTCAGCTTAATGAAACCAAATCCCAAAATAATACTTTAACCCTCCTGTGCATCACTCGTCCACTAATTTACTACAATTTAACCCCTAATCTCCCCCCCCCCGCAATGTCGTCTGCTACCTTGCTAGACAAAAGACTAAATTAGAACCCTCAATCACGACTTAAAAGAATTGAACTCAACAGACGTACCGTCTATTGAAACAACTTATATACAATACCATTTTAAAACCTACCTGGACGTACGGAATTGAACTTTAGATTCCACCAAATGCTTGAACCTCCAGGGAATATAATTCCTTTAATCCAAAACCGAATAATATTAAATGCTCCCGTCTACGTTTTTATTTAACTATTCACAGACACCTAATCGTCAATATAATAGCCAAATTCCAATTCCTCCTATCCTACCATCTTCCAACCCGCACTGTTTTCAATAAGTCTCCCAGGCGCCAGTGATTTCCTCATCGAACGACAAAAGCAATTAGCTCAGCAATCGCGTGCATGTTCAAATGTGAATTTCCAGTGCTATCAATATTACTTATAGCATTACAAATGCTGGTGTCTGTGGCAAAGGAATCTGTTGCTACTTTGAACCATAATAATAATGATAATAAAAGCTTTGTTGTATAACTTTATGTAACAAAGTTGCTGTATTGTGCTGAACTTGGGTATTCCTGTAGTTTACTGTTTTCAACTCCAGGTCCTTCAGTTAAGGTTTTACTAGTCTGTAAATCTTTATCCAGGAACACACCAAACTAAATAGAAATATATAGAATATCTTAAAAAATAGAAACGAAAGTGGTTAAAAAATAACAAACTGTTAGGCAAATATTTGAAATGTTCTCTTCCAGACTATTAACTTGTTTTTAAAAAATAAAGGTGCTTGTAACCAAATTCACTATTTGTACACAACGGTATAGTAATTAAAAAAGAAAATTGTCTAAGGCAGACAGTTACATTTAAAAGAGAAAACTGCTCAAGGCAGGCAGTATGAAAATTGCGAATTATTATTAACGGCGGCCGCCATATATTTAGAACATAAATAAATTATCATATTAGAGTGCTGTTCATATTTTTTTGAAAGCTGATTTTCGAAGGGAGATAAATTATTATTGGCATTTTCAGAATTACTTTTTTATTGATTTTTGCTGAGCTTTCTACGCGGGGAGTTGGTCATTGTCAAGGCTCATACTGATCAATTAACAATTGAAACTGATTTTGATTACAATATTTAAAACTTGAACTTAATTTTTGTTTACGTGAGATAGTATAAAATCATTGTTTTAATGTTAATTCTAAATAATTCGCCAAAATTGTCTGCACATCTAAAAAAAAATTTCTTATAATTACAGTTACATTGCAGGAAATAAACACTGTGTCAACTTAAATTATTGTTACAAAATAATTATAGCCAAGGTTATGAAACCAATTAAAGATTAATGAATGAAATCTTATTTATTTTTAAAACGTAAAACAAAAAAATAAGTAAAGGAATCTGTTGCTACTTTGAACTGTAAAATAATATTCAGTAATGTTTTTTTTATTAATTGTCCAATGTACAATATTGGGGCTTTAATGAAACAAAAAAGCAGCCGAACAAAAATTAGATGAATTTGAAAGAAAAATCTTAAGGCAGATCTATGGGCCGTTGCAAGTGGATGGAGTTTGGTGGAATAGATATAACCAGGAGCTTTACAAAAAGTACAAAGATATAAACGTTGTAAAGGCGGTCCGGATCGGTAGACTTCGATGGCTGGGACATGTGCAGAGGATGAGCGGAGATAGGATGCCGTAGCAAATAAAGGATTACACTCCGGTACGGAGAAGACGAGTTGGTCGACCGAAATCAAGATGGTTAGATCAGACTGTCAAGGATGCTTCCCAGTTGGGAGTTCCTAGATGGTGGTTAGTGGCCACGGACAGAGATTTGTGGGAGAAGTTGTTGCTGGAGGCCAAGGCCCGACCCTGGTTGTAGAGCCGAAGATGTATATGTATGTAAAGGAAACTGATGCTACTTTGAACTGTATAATCATATTCAATGTTTTTTTTATAAATTGTCCAATCTACGATATTGCCCTTAATGACTATTTGAATAAGTATATCAATGGAACAAAAACAGAACATAGCAATTATTATAAAAAAAATATATATCTTTGATAAAGGTTAGTTGAATTTATATATTTTATTTACTTGTGTAAGATTTAAAAAGTTAGTTTTAAGAGTATCTCGACAATTTAGTTAGTTGAATCATGAACTGTTTCCAATTCAAGGCTTGAATTCGTTGTTACTTTAGTTTAAATTTATATTCATTTTTAGCAACTATTTGCATAAAATATTTTGCATTATTTGTGTTATAGGAATAATTCTTTAAATATAAACCTCTTATTAGGAAGCATTGATTAATCTAAATAATAATAATAATGATAATATAATGATAATGATACTTTGGGCTAATTAAAACTTAATCTTCATTTTAAAATTTGTGGCACTTCTTACTCGGGACATATTTAACTCGCACCAATATTGCATGGGAAGTAGTGGTTCACAATTACGTGAAATACATTAGAGGGAAGACTTGATGTGAAAGCCAATTCTTCCTCAGTACTGTTCCAAAATATAATTGAAAATGTTTCAAACAATAGTTATAGATCATGATGTAGGTAAGGAGTACTTCCAGTTCAAACAAAATCGTAGCTCAAAGTGAAATCCAGGATGACCGCTTTTAACCAAAAGCTTATTGCAGTTGCAGGGGGTCCTAGCTTCTTAAACCAAATATCAAATTGGATTTTTCGAAGTAAACTTATTTTTCGATTGCGTTTGATCACTGAATACTTTCACCGGTGTGCAACTAGAACTGGAAGAGAAGAGTAGAAAGGAAACGAATGTTTGACGACATGTACAGGTATTTAGATGCACTATTTCGCTACGAAGACATAATATTCTCCACCAACATCTATGTGCTTTAATCTATAGCAGACCTAGCAATGAAATATGAATGTATTTAAAAGTTATAGAATGAATGGAAGAAAATGATTACAGAACAATTACGTGATTTTAATTTCGGTTAAGCTATAAGGATGGCAGAAGCAAAGAGTACTGATCCATCCATTAGCTGTAGTTTATGTAAATACTTGTATATAGTAGAGGGATGAGTGTGTGAAGCGAATGTATTTATAAGTAATAATGGAGAGTGAGTGATATTCTAGTGATAAGCACCTAGACGATGCTGGCTGTATGGCGAAAGTCAATGCCAAAAAAAGGCAACAAAAAAAACTAGAAAGAGAAATATATATAAATACATTTTAAGGGTCAATATAAAGAGAGACTAAGAGAAATGAATATCAGCTAGTAAAAAGAAAAGAATTTCTCACATCGACACAGATTAATTGCCACAGTGAATTTCCATTTATTCTTTAAGTATGATGAGAGTCACGGAGAGAAATAAATGTTGGAAAAAACCTAGAAAAGAGTAGTTAAAATTCATGGGAGTGATTAATCATAATCGCTGGCAAAAAAAAAGAAGCAAAACATAATAATAAAATTATACAGAGCATTTATTCATCGGTATAATGACTATGGCCTCGAAGCTAATGAAATAAATTTAAAAAAAAATAGTAATAAAAAAATTGGTATATTTAAATTAATGAATTAATTGAATAATTTCACATATTCTTGTTACAACTAACGTTTGCTAACTGACGGAATCGAAAAATATCTTGATAATGAGATAAATAAATATTTTAATGAACATAAATATGGATGCATATATTCAGTATTACTTAACTAAAGGGGAAAAAATAGTTTAAAATAAACGTAATTGAGTGTACAGGATGAATTATTTTAGTACGTACAGAAGTACACTTTACTAATAAACGGACCCAATCGATTAGGCAGCTTTACTAGGTAAGCGCGTAGAGGTATGATGGCACAACCAATCTTGTTAAATACTACGTGTGGCCAGTGACAAAGCATAAATATTGCTGGAAAGGACTCTCGGGAAAAAGGTGGATATGACTGAATCGTAGCGAAGACTTCAAAGGTTACCTTCTTGAAATAAAAACCTGGACAACCAGGTTGCTAAATTCTATTGTACGATAGGGCACCACACTGTCTACATAAAAATTTTAAAAAACTCGCTTTTAGAAGTGTAAAAGCAAAAGACAGCGAACAGAGTTCTTCATAGGAAGGAGTTTAGCTCAGTGATTAATGCTCTGGAAACCAAAGCGGAGATCCCAAGTTCGAATCAAGTTGCTAGCACTTATATTTTCTTATTCTAGGAATTTTTTTACAGCACACTATCCGGTCAGTAAAGAGATGGCACTGTCAGGAGGCCGGCAGTGCACTGAAAAAGGCTCCAGGCGCCAATGTTCTTGAATTTTGAGGCGCCTAAAAACAAAAAAAGAAAAAAATAAGGGTACTGATTGTGTAAAAACAAAAGTCAAGAGATCAGTTTACGGCTAAAGGAAATTTAGACAAGTTCTATTTAATTGCCACAAGAAGATTCATCATTTATTTTCGCGATTTTCACGTGAACAGTCTTACCTAATATCCTTACATTTCGGATGCTACCTGCATAATCTTCTAGTTTATGCCAATAATACCTATTTCATTGGGAATCCAATGGCGATGAGGAAGAAAAGCCGTAGAGGTGAGTCATATTTATTTTCTTCGAAACGTTACGTCTATTTAGTATGCAATTGTTGCATATGCCTCAGAAGATAACGCGCCTCATATTTACCAAATAAAGTTTTTATTTCAGAAAGTGACTAGGCCTGCGAAGGGTGCAGTGCCTTAGAAGAAGAAGTATAAGTTAATTTAAGAATAAAAACTTGCAAGTGAGAAAAAAGAGTGATTTTTAGAGAATTAATATTTTTAATTATTCTGAAATAATTTTGCTTTTTACAACACGAAAAGTGCTCTTTATAATTAGCCCTGTGGGGTGTGTCTATTAGCCTCTTTTTCTCTTTCATTTCTCAAGATTCGAGTCATCTAAGCCTGCAGCATAGCTCAAAAATTGAAAAAAAGTCGCAGATAGCCATTATTAAAATTAAAATCATATTTATTAGATTAGTTACAATAGTAGACAAACTCTTACAGGGTTCGGTATAGCTCGTGCAACTGTTTATAACTAATGCTGTTAACAATAATTCTGAGGTAAAGAATGTCATGTTCTTTTACATACACGCATAACACTAGTTAGTGAAAGTATTGTGATTATACCATATTTATCTTAACGATTTTTACCCGGAAATACCCTCTTTGATGTCCTCTGATAACGAAAAAAGTAGTTTTTTTAAAAAAACGAAAAACTTCACTGAAAGTTAACCGCGAAACCAAAATTTACTTTTTTTTAAGGCCTTTTTTTAAGCTCCTAAGATTTCATAAAATACATATACTCCAATGCACAGACGTAGGTCTACAACAGTTATTTATAAAATGTTTCTAGAAAAATTCGATTAAGACACCTATGGGAGATAATAGTAGGTTGCTTGACTTCCTTCTATTGCTAGAATTTAGAATTAATAAAACTTCTCACCGGAAAAACCACCAAATAGAAAAGTTACTGATTTGAGATTTTCTCGACAATAACTTAAGAATTCAATGAACTTCTTATATTTCACACACCCATAAATCAAAAATACCTGTTAAAAGTGTTTTATTTTAGATACTTTAATATTTTTTTTAAATTTACAATAATTAACTTTTTTTTTCTTAACCTTCAATATATCTATTGTGGTTTATAAAGCACTGTTGTTATTACTCATAGATTTATTACTATAGATCTTCAATAACTAACTTATCTACGGAAATCAGTTTTAGCTCACTGCAGTGAGAGGACGGGATTTCCTATAAGGTGTCACATCAATTTAATATATGATTTTAATAGTTGAAAACGTGTTAGTGAAAATTAATTTTATTTAAAACATTGAGAATAATATGAGAGAAAGATATGATGCAACTTTTTTGTTAATATTCAGTTAAAATTAGTGTAGATTTAGTTCATAAAAATAAAGAGAACTGACGGTAGTACGGAAGCCAGGTGGGGTTTCAAGACTTCTTGCTGCAGATGGATGTCTGGCATATCTCATTTTTCTCAGATAATTTAAATCTGTAGATAAGGATGAATAGGATACTGGAACTGTAACCATTAACAAAGTTAATATGAACAACATCGTTAAAATCTCTTAGGCTATTCACAAGTAAAAACTCCTAATTTTTATCACCTTAACCTTCCAGTTCACTCCACTAGATCCAGCGTGGTATATATAGATAATACTCCCCACTCATTACCCCTGGGTCATCTCTCTCCCACTTAGTTTTTTAACTATTTATTAGATTATTTAAATTATTAAGTGTGAGTGTAATATATATTTATATATGTGTGTGTACTATATATATTTTTCTTCCTGCAAAACATTTATTGTTCTTACAAAGATATTTATATAAACAGGATAATCAGACATAGAGTTAATTCAGTCAAAGTTTTGGACTTTTGAATCGGACACTGAATGGCAATGTGAACTGAATTAGAAGAATTATTATTTTGAATAAAAAGATTGCTCCATTTCGCAGTAGTCTCCTTAAAATCATTTTTAATTTAATTAATTTTATAATTTTTAATTCAATTTGTTCTGTACTTTATAACAGCATGAAGCATATATACAAGTTCAAATATAAATAAGAGAGTTTTCATTCGTTATTGATAAGCACAACGATAACAACAAATAATTATTATTTACAGCACAGTAAATATAAGCAATAATGTTTACCTATAATGTCTTTTAATCTATAAGCAATAGTAATTCAAAAATCCTTGCTTGGTAAAGCTAGAATATTTTTCTTTATCAAAACTAAAAAATTAACATTTGAACATCTTAAATAATGCAAAAATAGAAGTTACAAAGAGTAATTTAAAAGGATGATTGTAGAGTTCGTTTAAGAAATGGATAAAGTAAGTTTTACAGTGAGAGCAAGGACTAATGTAATCTACGGAAACTATATTTTGTTTATCAGAAATTTTTTCAACCACAGATGGCAATTTTTTAATACTTTCTTTCAAAATTTTCAACTTAATCAAGGAATCTTCTAAAGCAGTAATTATTTGCTCTTTGTTCCAAGACTTTTCGGTTTTATATAATTCCCTAATGCTTACATGTAAGGTAGCTTTTAATATATGTATAATTCTCACATTGTTCGACATAATCTGTGCCAACCAGAAAAGATTAAATTCATGTTTTTCAAGATTCAATATGACATTACGAGTCCATCTATATTTTAGCACCTGATTTGCATACCAAATCAATCTTATCCTGTCATATCTGAATTCAACACCGATTGTCTTCCAATCTTCATTAGTACATGTTAAAAATGTTCCATATCCAACTTTTTTTTCGATGAATAACGGAATCAAGTGTTTTAGGCCAAGTGTAGTGATAGTCAGCAAAGTATCTTCATAAAAACCATTAAAACTGCAAAATTAAAAATATATGTATGCATTATTGTTGAAGATTAATATTTTAAATATTTTTTTTGGATATTTTGTTAAATGAAGCGAACTTCCATCCTTCGTAAGACGAAGTCATAATTAATTTTTGTTAATTCATTACATAAAAGTAATGTTGAAAAAGACTTTCCGTTTAAGCACGATTTATGCTATATCAAATTCTAATTCTGGCTTTAGTTCGTGTTTTAAAAACTAAATTTTACAAAAATGATATTATTTCCAGACAATTGATTTTTTTTAACCTTCGAATTGGAGAACGTCATTAATTATTGCTTAAATCAATATTTGAAAAGTTATCAAAACACATTAACATATTGAAATCACGCTTTTAAGGATGACCTAACTTCATCCTTCCTCTAAACCACAATCTTCATAAAACGTATTTCAATTCAGTGAATCGTTTTATCCTTTGTACTTATTCAAGAGAAAAGTAAAAACTTAAAAATCTGTTAACAATTGACTTCCGGTAAATTGATTTTCTGCCTTTTTTCGGTTTATAACTCTAAATAACCCCATTTTGCAGAATCCATGTTTTACTTTCGCTCAAAACTAAAAAAACTGATAACGTTCTTAAATCCGACATCTTCTCTCAAAGTCAGCGTGAAATCACTTAAGTCGAAGGATGAAATCCATACTTACAC
Organism: Rhodnius prolixus; assembly: GCF_049639745.1. NCBI lineage: Eukaryota > Metazoa > Arthropoda > Insecta > Hemiptera > Reduviidae > Rhodnius > Rhodnius prolixus. The sequence continues at coordinate 113,146 of NW_027411583.1, read as the reverse complement.
TGATAATTTTCCATCTGGCATCTCGGACGTTACAAACTGATAGTTATCCAATGACTGATAACTGAAGAGTTCCTTACTGTAATGATCGTCATACGCGTCTCCAGACATTATATCGGATAAATAATTAAAATTATTCGTAGAGGCTAAGTCATATATTGTTTGTCCATCATTATCCTTCACTAACAGATTGGAGCCTAAAAAACAAGAATATATTTTAGCAAAAACTGTTGAAGCAGAACGGGAAAAAAATCAAAAGCAATCATAACTTTTACTCAAATATAAATACAATTTTTAATACAACATTAAAGTAGAAGTCATTGAATTGAGTAAATGATGCAGAATAAGAAGAAAGCCAGTAGTATGAAATCTTCCCGCAAGGTTTTTTTTTTATTTCTTCGGACCTCATCGAACAAAATACATTGTTGTATTGGATATTGAGCGCAGATCTGAGTTTTTTCTATTAGTACATTCTCTACGATTTTCATTTTTAGCAGAACAAAATTTAGAACATTTCCTACTAGTTACCAAACTACTAATGAGTACACATTAATTAAACAGGACAAGTACAAATTCAAATCGTTACTTACTGTCTAATAAATAAGTGAAGTTGAGAAAACTATTAGTCCAGCAGTTAGATTATAAGAGTTCTGTCTGGTTTTTGAACAATGATATAATCTATAAACTATGATATTAATTATATCGTCTATAATTTTCAGAAAATAACCGAATATTGCGTATTTGATAGTGTTTCATTGTTAACAAATTCGAGGAGGAAATAATTACCCAGTTTATTTGACATAGTAAGCAAATCAAGAGAATTCAACTCGCCTGACTTGGGTGTAAACAACTAGGATTAAATTTATATCAGTAACATTGAAAGTGGTAGAAGAGCTCATTTACTCTCAGAGAAATTTCTACTTTCTGGGACGCAATTCCAAAAAATTAGTATTACATACGAACATGATGGAAATAAGTGTACATATGGCAAAGGTATAGATCTGATTATTAAAAGTTAAAGGAGAATCGATTGAAGATAAGTTTAAAATAAAACAAATACTTTTTTAAAAAAAGAAAGAGGCCTGTGTATTTTCGAGATTGGATAGAAAACCTTGCCATTTCAAATCTTGCCTTAAGTTTACTCGTTCATTATATAATAAATTGTAAACTTTATACCAATTTGTAAACATGATTACATTTTTTAAAAATTTAAAGATTAAATTGATTTCAGAACAACCAGATTATCCTCTCAACTTTATTGTTAGATAAAATTATATTTCCTTAAGCCATTTCTTAGTACTAACCATAATGTTTTAACAATTTAACAGCTTCTAAATTTCCTGAATTGACAGCATAAAACAATGCAGTCCAACCATTATGGGAAACAGCTTCAATGTTTGCTCCACACGACAACAAGCAAGACATTAACTGAAAGTGGCCTCGTCTAACTGCCATCATAAGGGGTGTAAGACTACATGTATACAAAAATATATATAAAATTTAATATGTTAAAAAAAAAAAAAACAGAGATAATGGGCTTACAACTGTGCTTCATAACATTAACAAAGAAATATATTAAAACCTGTTGATATCTTTAGCATTAATATCTGCCCCTGCTTCAATGAGAGCATTGAAACAGTTGCCCAATTGGTCGCCGTCAAAACTAGTTGACTCACATAAACACATCAAAGGAGTTCTATGTTCATAATGATAATTAGGATCAGCCCCATTATTTAATAATAAGTCAACAGCATCCTTCGCCCCGATTGAGGCTGCATACATCAACGGAGTCCATCCACTTTCATTCATTCTGTAGTTGACATCAGCCCCTAAAAATGTATATATGTAAATATATTTATTGGCAATGGTAGGGAAAATAGAGAAGACAACAACATAACTTGAAATTGCATTTTTCCGAAAAGAGTAAATTTTATATAAACAATCACACACTTCTGAATCCAATAATTGAGAGACATTTGAATTTTATGTTCGTATGATCTTTTTTAAAACTAAATAAATAACAAATTTTAAAAACTAGGAATGTGTCCATAAGCAGACAAGACAGAACACACACCAACCCCATTAATGTTGTTAAATATTACATTGACAATTAGCCCTGAAGATGACCTAGTCCCTAGGACGAAAGCTCAGCATAATAAAAAATTCAAAATATGACTGAAATTGCAGTATTTTTTCATCCTATTGAAACAATGAATCAGTCAGTCACCAAAAATAATGAACAGTAAAAACTAGGAATATTTGTAAGCTTTAAAAAGGGCTTTTGCGTGGTGTGCAGTTCTCTAAATCGACAGCATCAGTTACCTTGATAATTTCACGCATTAATAATCTCGCAATACAAAAAAATAGGAGCAAGTAGAGTTAAACAAATTACCATTTTTTATTAAGTATTCTGCTTTAATGTGTTTTCTCTCCAGAATGGCATTGACAAGTCTTTGACCCACAGACAGAAAACCTTCATCAGATTCTCCAAAACAACTAATTCCTATTTCAGAGCCGCACTTTATAGCAATTTCACTCTCACTATCTTCATAATCGTCAAAGACAAATTCTTCAAAGGAGGCCATTGTAAATGGTAAAATACACATTTGATTGAGGTTAAATAAAATGAAATCTCAGATCAAAAATTCGAGTTGTTTTTCAATTACATATTTCGTTTCTTTCAACCACGTCGATTTCTATCACAACAAATAACAATCTTAAGAAGGTAACAAAAGCTGCGAAAACGCCAAGAAAACAGTTAATCTTGTTACATTAAACAAATAAAAATCCCTTCCTATTTGACTCAATATTAACTATTTGTTGCCTGAAATAATCCTATGCTGAAGATGACACTTAAAATTTAAATTATTATCGCAAAGATTAATTATATACATATACATATATAAGACTAAATCTATCAAAGCGTTCCCCCAATAAGACAAACTCAGCTCCTTTTGTGGAAGAGTATTAGATATTTTTATGCAGAAGTTGTATTTTCTAAATAAGTTTTTATTGGATATCTATTTTCTGAGAAAAACACTACTTTTATAAAAAATATTACAGAAGTCAGTGGGTTAGTCGTCATTCGCCACGTGTTGTACTACACATTCATTCATTATAGGACAATTTGTTGTTAAAATAAAGTAGACAGAAAAGTGAACACTAACATTAAAATTATTTTTATAGCGGTAATATAATACAAAAATTGTAGATTTTATTAAAATTCGGACATTGGTGGACTAGTATGAACATATGTACATACATATGACGACTGATTATCCGTCTGTCAAATTGAGTAATATTCTAGTCTGTACCGAACTTATCAGAAACATAGGCTTCGCACCTCGAAATCGTTGTCTCTAAACTCTTCTCCACCATGTGATCGATAATGCGCCTTTTTTATTTTATTTTTTTCAAGTTCCATGCTTAACTTCAGGTATTTCTTTTCTTATCTGACTAGGTCATGCCAGTTTTATCTCCAAGCTATGGAAGTAAGTATATTTTGTGAAAAATGAAAGTATACCTCATTAAAATGCTACTACACAGTACTAATCTATTTGAAGTAGGTGATAATATCGGATAACTTCTAGAAAAGTAAAAGTAATAGCAAATTAATAGCAATATTGTGGAAGACTTTATAGTTTAGATGTTCTATTGAGTTGCAAGTGTTCATTAACGCATTTAGTAATGTTCTATAGGCGTTACGCATGTTTGATACTGTTAAGGTTGTGGCGAATACAGTAGATATTGTAAATTCTACAGATTTCCTTCATTGAGCTGAAATTATTGAAGTTTATCAACTATATGTGAAAATCATGGTAAAAAATAAAATTAATTGTTGGATTATCACATTTGGGATGCTGATTTATTTGCTGCCTTACTGCTCTACGACTAACATTTCTTTTATTTCACTTTATAACTTTGTTTTGAATGCCCTCAGTAATGTATCCCAAGAAAGTACTCCTAATCTTCCAACAACAGTAAGTAAATTATCCTTTTAAACTATGTATACTACTTTATTTTACCGCTAGTCAATGTCTAAGATAAAAAATAATAATCTTTCTTGATATAAATGCGAGGGTATTCAATAATTAACCAAGTTCATTGCAGCGATTTTTGCACGCACTAATTTTAACATCAACACTCTCCCAAAATATTGAAATAATAAGTTTCTTCTGAATCATTTTGGGATACCCATTAATAAAAAAAAAAAAACTGATAAGCATATGACTAGCTAAGAAAATGGTAGCTCCGATTTTGAGAATAATAAGGAAGGAAACAATAAAATAATTTAACCCTTCTTTAGATTGATCTTGATGTTGACGTACCTAAAGGAATTAGGTTTCAACTTTCTTCTATTTTTTCATCTTTTTATATTAAAACTCAAGCTATTTTTAAGCCTAAATTTCTTTTGAAAGCAGAATTTAGAGAATTCAAATGATCACTACCTTGTTTAAAATAGTATGGTACAAATCTAACATAAGAAATTAACGTTAAAGAAAGAAATTTAATTATCTAGAGTTTATTCAAGCTAGCGCTTTAAAGTTAGATCAGGCAGCCCGTTAATTACTATATCTGACCCATATTTTAGGACCTCTTCAGATTTTATATAAAAACTAAAGTAAACCGTTAAGAGTTCTGTAACGTCCATTCCAGCAAACCTAATGGTATTTTTTTTTTTGTTCTTTAAGAAACAAATTTACAAAATGCTGTGTGATTGGTATATATGTATATATACTTATAAAATCAAAGTTTACAAACTACTACTTTTTAGGCTTATCAATGTATAAAATATTGGTGATCATTAGAAGACAATTTTAAAGCGCTATCGATTGACTGAGTTGATTTTTATTTGTAATTTAAATAAAGAAATGTGATAAAGATTCAGTTCGATTTTTAAGATAAATCTTATCTACGTGCATACAGCCATAAACTTAAAAAACATATGTAAGTTGATGGGACGTGGAGAGTTTATTTCTGGTGGTAATAAGTGCTTCGTATTATCATCACGTTCAAGATTGGTTTGTTTCTCCATTTAACTATACATTTTGAAATCGCATAAAGGTTCAAAACTAATTACTTTACTCAAAATGTAAACAAAAAAATTGCCTTATGTTCTTGAAATGTGCGACTTACCCGAAGTATCATGTCTCTAGCTCATAAAACATTAATTGAATTCAAAAATCTCAATTCAAGCAATTCGAATATCAGACTAAGATTTCTAACAAGTTCTACTTTTTTCTTTAGATGGATCTTATCGCAGCTAATGGATTTGGTTATCAATCTTATCGAGTCATAACTAAAGATGGATACATTCTTCAGATTCATCGGATTATAAGTAAAAAATCTGGGCCCCCCATCCTTTTACAGCACGGGTTCTCCTTAGCTTCAGACATTTTTGTTATGTGCAACAGAAAATCATCATTAGGTAAAGTACAAAGTCTTAGGCTTTGGGTAATTTTGCCTTATCTAACACGTATTATACTGGCTCAAGTTGAACAACTTTTGAAGCCATTTAATATTCTATACCTCTAAACCCCTGATGATTTCATCTCAGGAGTGTTTAGAAATATGTGTCCTAAAGCCAGTAATTCTAGAAATATGTTTAAATTTAGAATGCTAAGTTCATATATCTGCGTTCAGCCAATTTCTGTCCTTTTTGTCATAATATATCCAACGGGAACACCTCTTTTTCGAAAACTGGTCCATTTTCTCATAAAGTAGAGAAAGTGAGCGAATTGTTATTAATTTTAAAAGGTTGGATATAAGTTCTACTCTAAAAAGTCTATAGATCTGATGGGACCAAATAGCTTCTCATGTTGTAAAAGGGTGAGTGGGTTCAGTTCGCTAAACCGCAAAACTTGCAACGATCAATTACCTGTATTGGTCTCAGGTGAATTTATTATAAGGTGCCAGTGTAAATGTAAAACTTTTGTTAGACTGAAATATCCACAGGGACGGCCAGATTTCTGAAGAAGTGGCTATACCAGCTCTTCAGTTTATTACGCTTTATTTATAATAAGTTTCAAGTAATTTGACTAGAGAAGTGCATGATTTTGGCGCTACTGTTTTCTTTAGAATCAAAAAACTAAATTTTGAGGTGTAGATACTTAAAAACACTGAAATAAAAACCTCTTGTACCTCTTGGTTACGTAATATATAATAATATAGTAATAAGATACTCTATTGAAATTAATTTACAAACTTTACAATGAAAAAAAAACAAAAGCTTATACGGCTTGGTAATCCGACAGCCGGAGCTGTTTGATTGATATGTATAATAAAATCAGTAGAAGCACGACTGGTGCCAGTCCCATCTCTTCTAATTACTATACTAAGTGATTTTTATTAAAGCGTTCCAACTGGCGGATGCAGGATTTGATGTTTGGCTGAGCGATCAAAGAGGTAATTGGTATTCCAAAAAACATTTGAAATACACTACAAATGATGCACAATTTTGGGATTTCAGGTATGTTTTTAAATTTCTATTAGCGTTTAATTCAGTTTAGCGCCCATTTTTGTTTCCTAAATGAACCATTAAGAGTGAATTCTCATGAGGTGATCAGTTAGGTGCCCTGGTAGCATTTGCATGGACTGAATGATGTGAGCTGATCTTTAAACTTTTCTCTTCCCTCAAATAATCATTCAGATGAGTTTTAAAATTTCATGGCCTGCTGCATCTAGGATGTCTTAGTTTACACCAAATAAAAATTCAATAGTATTTCCTTCAATTTACTTGAAAATCAATTTCTCGCGAATTCTGCCTTCAGTCACGATAGCTGCGAGGGTTAGATACCTGGTTAAAATTAATGTGTACTACTTTCCATTCTTATTCCTGGATTTTATTTAGTATTATAAAAAGATAAATATATATATATTTACATTTTTATATATATATATAAAAATATATACATATATAGAAAACATTATTATTGTTATTTATAGAGCACTTAAATTATCCTTTACCGTCTAAGATTAAAAGTGAACTGGATATATAAAGTCTGAAAGAAAGGAACAACTGTGCGTTTTCTGGAGAGCTACATGCTATTTGAATTGAGGAAGTTACTGCAATTAACAGGATTGTAATCATGCATTTACGTATCACAGATACATAAATGTATTGTTCGTAAGTTTAGGCTTGGTTACCAGTACCCAAGATGTTTTAGAATCAATTGGGTCCTTCATTACTTAATATTAATCATCATCTTCTCCTCCTGTCTGGACCTAATACTGCGGTCAATAACCAATACTTCTCGTCAACTTCACTTTACCCCGTGGAGAATAAAGACGTCCTTGACGCCCTTCTCATTCTTTTTTTTTTTGGTCTATGACCTTGAATCCGGGCGAAAATTATTTAGACCGATCGCTTCTTTCTATTATTCCATCACCACACAGTCTTAACTGGCTTTCTCTATTGGATTCACTTCAGATTAATACAAATAGTATTTTTCAATATTTTTCTTATTTTCTTTCTATCCCAGGCCAAAAGCTTATCTGCATACCTTGAATCTGCTCCGCCTTTGGATTTAAGATTCGCCTAAGGATTCACATGTGCCAAAATGGAATGAACTGATTTTTAAATAGTAGTAGTCGTTGTCTTTTTTGAAATTTTCCTCTTATTTACTTTCCTTTTTTCTAAACTTACTGATGTAATTTATTTGCAGTTTCGATTATTTCTAGGAAGTTTTTCTTGATTTCCGTTTGTAATTTTTCGAGCTAGAATAAATTTCTTTAAATTGAAAAATATTTCTTAAATGGCATTTGTTCGATTCACTGTAGTTTTCACGAAAGCGGATTTTATGATCTACCTGCCATAATAGACAAAATATTAGATGCCACTGGCCACTCGAAGATAACATACATTGGTTATTCCTTGGGGACAACAATATTCTTGGTAATGGCATCTACGAGGCCAGAATACAATCAAAAAGTGAAGGAAGCTATACTTTTGGGACCTACTGCGATGTTATCTAGAATTTATGGCTATTCTTTGGAGAAAATCTTCTACTCTCTACGCACAATATACGTTAGTAAATTAGTTAAAACTAGGTTGAGTAAACAGGAAAATGAATGGTCCTAAAAAAATTAATATGAACTGCCAAGTATTCTGTAAAGAGATTACTTTTCCTGAAAACTTAGCTTGTTGAGCGTACCATACCCTAAATTTCTTTTATGTTGTTGCTAAAAGTTATTTTAAATATTTGGAAAATATTGTTGTACAATACTTCGACATTAAATTTTGTTTTTTACAGAAATTATTTCAAATGAAGGGGCATTATGAATTTTTACCAAGAACAGTGAATATTATTAAATGGATCAAACACTTGTGTAGACCTTCTTTGCTTCAAAAATACTGTTTAGATTTTTTAGTTATGATTAATAGAGAGCATCTCGAAAATATTAATAAGGTCTGTTAGAAGTCTTATTAACTAGTTAAAATACAAATAACATAAGTTAAAGTAAGTTGAGTTAAGAATAATAGAATTTATAGTTTATATATTATTTTTCAAAATTATATTTTCTAAGGATGTTAAGGACCAGAATCTTCACAATGTGTCTATATTTTGATGAACCCCTAATACATAAATATTCTATTCCAATTTTGTTTTTCCATACTAAATATTTTTAATTTGTTTTATTTTTTTTCTGTTTGTTCTTCCTCAATTTTTTATTATGGTTAAATTTAAGAATTTGTTAAATTTACGAAATTTGAGAGTTTCTTTGTTCTTTTCACCTATTCCTTCACTGAAAAACTTGAATAACTTCTTGTACGAACTAAAGAAAAATGGATAATGCTAGATCCTTGCCATAATGCAGAAGTGGCAGAAATTCTGAGCCTAATTTTCAATGTTGACTGAGCAAAAGAAATCCTATAAAAGGATTTATCGCTTTTGTTTTCTAACAAGTTTTTTTCTAGATCGCGGTCAGCACATTGGTATTTACACGTCTTATTTGTACTAATATTTATGCGAAATTCAAGCGATATTGTTGATACCTCTATTGTTCCCTGCAGGTTGCAAATCAGACATACTAGTGCGGCCGCTCTTAAATTGTTCTATCTTTTGGCTAGATTCATGAGAGTTGAACCATGTCGTATTCCAAGCAAATATTAGATGGATTTTACACAAACCAAAATAAGTAATATTTTTTTGACAATTTTCAGTTGAGAAATCGTCTTAGTTTCTAAAATTCTTTTAAAAATTACTATTTAAAAAAAAATGAGGGAGTTTTTGAGAGTATTGGGGATTTGTTTAAAAAATCTTTATATAAAATCGATGACTATAATATTCTGATTTTATTTAGGTTTTTTTTTTTTCTACGTGGTCGTTTTGTATAGAATTACAAAAAGTGTATAAACGTATTAATCCAGTATGGTGCTTTAGCATAGTAATTACTGCAATGTCTAAGTAATATTTAAAAAAATTATATTAATTAATTATGCAGTATAAAGAATGTAACATCAATTTGGATTAACTTTTATATAATTTTCCGAATTAATTTATTTCAATGTGTTTCCAGCAACTTATAAGCGACCAGTTGAGTTATTTTCCAGCTGGGACTTCTGTCAAAAATGCTCATCACCTAATGCAGCTGTTTATTAATGGTAATAGAATAAGATACTTTTATTTAGTAGTAAAACATAGCTAATGGATTTTTAAAGACTGTTAGAAACAGATATACTTTATTAAATTGTGTCATCTGTTTTTATAGACGATAATTGTTTCTCTTATGCTTCTTTTTTTCCTTTTTATTGCGACCTTTATTTAGATCTACTGTTTCTGCCCACAATGAAAAACCACTCACTCCAAAGTACCAGTAGATCTGAAAAAGCTTACCCAAGGACTCTTAAGAAAGTTGTAGGAATAGAAGCGGGAGCCAGCGTTTATAAATGACAAATTCTTGAGGCCAAAACATTCTCCATTTTCTTTCCTAAGTATTCTGAAGAAATATTTTCTCTCACATTAAGGGACGCTCTACAAAAGTTTTAAGAAGAATAGGGATCCGATATAATAATCACTCCCTTTATGTATTATGAAGGCGCTTTGCTAACGGGTGATAATTTTTTTTTTTTGCTTTTAATATTAGCTCTTGATCTTATATTAGTTTAAGTTAAAGAATATGCTGCTCTACACATATTTCAGGAGCTTGATCAATAGATAAATAAAGTATTTTTGAATTGCAAGCAACTTAGTATCTTGAAAGAAAAACTTAGAAAACTTGAAACTTAAAAAAAATGTTTAATTACTTTCATTGTTTATAGGTTTTCGTCAGTACGATTACGGTGAATCTGGAAACAGGAACATGTACAAAAAATCAATTCCACCTTTGTATCCTCTACACAACATAACCACTCCTATTGCCATCTACTGGGCAAAAAATGATGTTTTCATTGAACATAAGGTAATCTGCTATTTCATTTATTTTAAAACTTATGCCTTTACAGAAGAGTAATAAATGCAAATATTTTTTTCAGAACATTGAAGATTTGGTGAAGAAGTTACCAAATATATCAAAAAGTTATTTAGTACCTGATCCTAATTTCAGCCATATCGATTTTATAATCGGGATAAATACCTCAAAATTAGTTAATGAAAATATAATTACGTACCTACGAGAGAATAATTAAAACGAAAATTATATTTATTTAGTTTTTACTACTTTAAGATACTGAATTTCTTTATTGAAAGAACTGTTTTAGAATTAGATAATGGAAACAGTAAAATACTCTTCGTTATGTTTCTTTCAGTTAATTTTTTTAAGTTTTTTCCTGACATAAATCGTACATACATGGAATTTTGGATCAGAATTCCTGATGGACAACCGAAAGGCACACTAGGAAGTTAAGCAAATTCTATTGCTCTTCTTAACACAAGTCATATCTGATTTAATAAAATATTATTACAGAAAGTAGGCGATTAATATTTCTCAAACTTTTCTCAGTGTTTAATACACCTTAATGATCAGCATCTCTTACGTCTGTTTTGAAATGCCTAGATGAGTATTCCCCAATATTTCGTAGTTTTCCAAAATTAAAATTAATTCTTTGTTAAGGTCCGATCTTTTAGTTCTGAGACTACATACCTTTAAACAGAGGTAGGTGAGTAGTAGAAAGCCTTATTAAATGTAAGACTCTTTACAAAAATTTTGGTTCTAGCACACCTTTATGGCTTTGGTTCATTACGTATTAGTCACTCCATTGGACGTAATAACATTCGTTAAATATTTTTTTACAAAATGTGGTTTACATTAGCAGTGCTGGATAAAATCCGCGATTTTGTCCAAAGTATCCATGATTTTCTTAATTCTACCCGGTTTTGTATTCTCTTTCATCATCCGAGTTGGTTCACAGTTCGTTGAAGAAAATTTTGACTTCCATTATGTTGTTGACTGGGTGAGGGTCGTTTAATATTCCACAAATTTAAATCTTTAAAGGTATAAATAAAATTAACTGGGTTGGTAAAGGGAGATTTTGTTTAGTTATTTATTTATTAAGATAATTTAAAATCGTTCGCTCTAAAGAGATGACAGTGAAGTATGTTGATTAAACATTTGCCTATTTCAAATGTTCCAAGAGAAATGGGACAAAATAATATCAATTAAATTTAAATTATATTTAATACATTAAAATCAGATGATGTAAAATTTTTAATTTAGTAACATAAACTTACCTGTATTTTTTTTAGTTTAGTGAGTGTTGTCTATTATCTAAATTATTTTAGTACTTTTAAGAGAAAATGAGACAGCAGAGACCTGAAAGAAATTTCGCAAGGAGGGTGACACCCCTTTCAGCGCAGAGAAATCGACAACAGGCAAAACCATGTGCACCGCAGATTTCTCGCTTGAACTGTGATTTGCCAAAATCGACAGACCCATGTGAAATTGTAATTTGTTTTGTTTTTAATTATAAAGAAAAAGTAGATTTAATTGGAGGGCTTCCCTTTTTCTCTTTAACTCTATATATGTTTACCAAGCAATTTCCTGCAGAAGTAATGTATAATGGTTAAGAGCTAGAGAATTTTTTCCTTTTCAAAAATAATTTTGACTAGTTTTAATTTCATTATTAAAAATTTATTGAGTATCGTTCATTCTTTATAAAATTGTCGATGGTTACTTCTTTTATATCTCCTATTATAATTATCGGAACTGGAAATTCCAATTAAGAATCTTAAAAAGTTGTTGATTAAATTTCCTCTTTGTACCTCTTATGGTAACTTTAGAATATCCTTTTATGGATATAGTAACTTTATTACCTAAAATTAGGTGGATATATTTAGAATATATTATTTGGTTAAGCAGGAAATCGAGGTTGGACTCAAAGAAACATGTAAAATACAAGGCCCTAGCTGTTGGCAGTATGAGGTGGAAATTAGGCTTGAGGTGATTTTTGCAAAGATATATTAGAATAATCTACACTACTAGACAAAGGGTCGCATTTGCAATTGATTCTGTCCAGATTTCGAAGAATTATGTTTTAAACGAAGCAAAATAATCATGATTGTTTTATAACTTCCTCATTTGCTGTATTAAACTGTATTAAATTAAAATAGCACCACATTCAGGAAGCATAATGCAGACAACCATAATCTCCTATAAACCAATAAAATGAATTTTAACATAGACGTACGGAGAATAGAATAATTAGGAGTAGAGTTTCATTAAGTCGGCATAGAGGCGAAGGATAAGCAAGTACAATTATAGAAGAACATGTCTGTTGATTTATCCTGTTATTTTATTATAAACTTCTTCAGTTTAAATCTCACGGTTTGATTGATCAAATTAGTGCATACATATAACATTTGATACAGAACGGCGGTTAAAGAATTTTTTCAACTCTAACTTCTTCTCTACCTTGATGAAACTTGTTATGTCGGCCAAAGAAAATTCTAAATCAGATGACTGAGAGAAAAAAAGCAATCAATTGGTGAGAATAAAATCTATTTTCTCTAAATAAAGGTCCAGAATAATTAAAGTTCCGGTAAATATGGTAGGAAACAAAGAATAAGATGAGTTTCTTGTTTATTCTTGGTAGTCTATTTTATACAACCTTATTTTCTGTATTGTAAGGGCCATAAAAAAAGTCTTGTTTTTAGTAAGATCCAAACACAGAATAAAAAATGAACAACTAATTTTTTGTCGTGGTTTTGTCTTAGCAATTTCTCTAACTACATCTTCAAACTAGCTAAGAGGGTTTTCTTTGTTTTGTTCAACGGCTCGAATTATCATAGAAATTTTCAGTGTTTGAATGAAACTGTTACGCAGTATATCAGATTAAGGAAAAAATTGAGAGTAAATATTTTAAAATTCACTGTTGTATATTTTAAATTTAATAGTTTACTATCAAGTTTGTTTTTATTAGACTTTTGTTAATTATTACGTGCTCCTACATCTCTCCGCTCCTCCTCATCCAGTAAATTCGATCGTGGTGTATGTAACATGGCTCTAAAAATACGTGCTCCACATTGTAACCAATTAAAAAAATGTTTTTGTAAAGACAGATATATGTTATGTGTGGTTCCAGCTCATCTTAATGGTAAATGCGGCCCTTTTGTTTCTTTCTTCTTTTCCTATTATTTTTTTCTGCCCTTATCAATCATAGGTTGAGAGAAATTTAAGAACATAATTATAAAACTAATGGAGGAAAAAATTATATATCACATATTTTGGCTATATTAAACATAAAAGATATCAAAGGAAGAAGCCCTTTAAAAAAAATAATACTTATAAACCTGTTATTATAAAAGTATTATAAATCCTTTTTCTCTATAAAAAAAAATTACAGGATGAAGATGACAAAGCATTACAACAAGTAAAGGAAATAAAAAAATATATGATTGGTGCCAGTGAATTTGATATTTTAGAGAAATTAATTGATCTTAATGCACCAAAACATGTGGTGGAGTATCAAATGAGAAAAGTAGAAGAAGAGGAACAGGGCAAGTTTCAAAATTGATTTTATTAAAAGTGTATTGCCTTTTGCTAAATGTAAGGTACATTCAGATATACATTTTTCAACTCACTTCAAGTTCATATTCTGCCTTTCCCGCGACTTGGTACGGATCAGCGAGAAGAATTAGTTAATAAGACAGTAACTTGTTTCTCTATTATTGGAAAACTAACCGCAACAAATAAAATGGCTTTAATTTTCATTCATTTGTGCCTACTTAACATTTGCAACAATATCATAGATTAAATTCCATCGGGTTTTAAAAAAACATTTCTGTTTGAGTTTTAAAGGAGAGCAAGCTTTAGTTAAATAGTTAGATCTCTTAAGGTGTCTTTTTTATATCTGACGACAAATCGAATTGTCAACCATTTATCTTTTACTCACCCGATTTGAAATTGTAACAATAAGCTAATTTAACCTTATTTTCTTTGCAAGTTTTTACTGTTTTATAAATTTTTCAACATCAAATTTTCAAAAATAAAGTTTTGTACGGTGGTATATCGAGTGGACATAACACTTTTGGGTCTCGTCCGAACCAATACATTGTCACATACATTTGCTCACGTAGAAAACATTGTGCGAAGTGATTTGTTTTGGAAAAAGAAAGCGCCCACATAAAAAAAAATAAATATGCATATATTGACTAATAAACGACCAAACCAGTAAACTTTATTTGTTGATGCTTTCTTTGAGACCATTAGCTTTTTGTGTTACAATGAAATGGGTTTTTCAAGGCTCGATTTTTTTGTTTCTATTTTTCCTGCCTTGACATTATATTTTTTTACAATTGCTTAAAATACCTTTAGTATCCAAACTTGTTTGTGTGTGAATTTTGCTTTTGATTAACACATATGTAAATCAGCCTTCATTGAAAAACATAAAACAAGAGCATGTATTCGAAATATTTTGAACACTGATTTATATTAAAATTTATTCGCATATTTCCATGTTTGCAACGTTTGTAGATGAGCACCAGACTTAAACTTCTGATCGGAGATTTTTAATGTCCAATCTGAGAAAATCTGAATTAAGATGCGTAACACTCCGAGAATCTAGGAGAGATAAGGCGACCCTCATTTTTTTTTTAAACTTGAAACAAAATTTAAATATTAAGACTAGCTGAGATTTATTTGTTAAAATGATTCACGTACACACTCCGCACTCATCGTAATAATTGTCTCAGTCGGGAAAATGTAAGCAATACTATAAATAAACATGAAACAGTTTTAATTCATCATATTTATATATAAAAAAAAAATATTTTAGGGGCATTAATAGACACTCAAGTAAATTCAATGGTCTCCAGCTTAGAGAATCAGGCAACACAGGTATTTATAAATAGAAAAATAATTCCTTTACAGTTTCCTATAAAATTATGACGGACTCTAACTACGCGAAGTTCTTAGCGGAAATCTTTGATTTTATCCGTTCCATCGTGCATGTTAATTGTGTCCCTGACCGGTACGGACAGCCACATTTTCGTAGAAGATATTTGAACCCTTCGTTACCCATCATCTCGTATTAACATTTTATTTATTATAATTACCTTTGCGGTCCTCACCTCTAACCGCAAATTACATTTCAGAATTGTCATATAATTAGCATTTTACATTATGCGGTCCACGAATAAACTTATTCCGAAGTTCACGAATTACAACTAATGGTTGTATGTTTCGCAAAAGAATTTTCTGGGTTTTTACTTTATGAGCTGCTTGTTTTTTTATAGTATGCGGCTACAGGCTCGACTTCGGTAAGGCGTGATAAGCTTCCGGTATATCACGCGGTCATTTTTAATCACAAAAACCATACGAATAGTATACGTTAGAAATGCAGTTTGCTGTGTGTGTGCGTGCGTGCGGCTCACGTTAAGCGTTATAAAATATTTCTTATTGGATTATTGTACTAGTTTTGGACTTAAAATTAAGTTATGTTAAACTTTATGCAGACATTTGTTTTAAAACTGTACCATTATATTTTCGTAATTTCAGGAAGTTACTCAAATAGATGAAACAAGTCAGCCTCAAAGTATACCCCAAAGTACTCCAAGAAGAAACATTTGTCTACCGTCAAGTAAGTGGCAATTACATTAACGTACACAAATTTAAATTAAATCTTAAAAATTTTTATTTATTTCTGTTTTTGTTTTCCTCAATTGTTTAACTCAAAAGAAATTACTAGGCATACTCAAATTTTTAATAATCCTGATAACTTTTAAATTGAGAAAATGAAGTTCATTCCACAGTACATTGTTAAGACAAACATAGACTTATTGACAAAGGAAACCAAAACTATTTAAAAATTATTGTCTACAATCTGACGAGGAACGAACTTAGCAACGATTCCAACTTTTATGAATATTTCACAATTAAAATGTTTGATAAAAAAGTTGAATATTTTAACCAATTTTTAAAAGAATAAGATAACAATCATTAAACCGTCTTGAGAACTTCATTACCATTTCTATTTTCATATTTCATGTGGGTGAAACTATTTTGAACCTCAAAAACTATTTTGAACTACATTATTTATGTTTCAAAAATTTGTTCAGGGAGGCAAAGTCAGGATGAAACGGCAAAGCTAGCCCATCGTAGAAAAGTTAGAAGAAATCTTTTTCCTGATGAACCATCCACATCTCAGCCTGTAAGAAGCAATCAAAGTGTTCCGTGTTAGTTTTTTAACTAGTTAAATATTTTATTTTATTTTTATTTTTTAACATTAAAAATCTCTTGGTTTTATTTCAGGTCCCACTTCAATTCAAAGTGTAAGTAAAAAATATTCTATTTTCCTTCTCTTGAAATAAATTTTTCATTACTTTCAAAAAAAGTTTGAGATTTTTTTCCTCTTTTTAGCTTTTTGTATAATCATTCTAAATTTTAATGCACAGGCCTCCTACATTGACTAGATCAACGTAACTGTTATTTTAGAACATTCCTAAACCTGTTCTATTTTGTTAAATATTGTACCGTTTGAACTACGTTCCAATAGAAGTTAATATTTATTCATTAGAATTCTGAGGTTTTTAACTGTCTTTAAGCCAAAACACCTGCGCGTACATTTCAAAATTGTGTGGGAGGGTCTGCTCAGGTTCCAACATTTATAAAACATTCTGTTTGTACAAATTAATTTGAGTTACTGATTTTATCAAATTCAATTAGGTGACCGTCCTTAATAAGGATTAATAAATCGAAAAATGTTAGTTCCCTGTTTTGTTTCTGGATAGTAGCAGCTGACACATTTCAAAGATGATACTACGCAAGTTTTTCGAAGTATTTTTTTTTTTTTTTTAATTTAAGGTGCATCAAAATATAAGGTCACACTACAGTGAATTGAAGAGGCTTCCTACTCCTAGAGTACTCTTAGTCTCCAAAGGGTAGGATAGTTAGCAAGGATTTGAACCCTGGTCTTAAATTTTATTACTTCAGAACTCTCTGTAAAATTCTAAAGGAAATCTGATTCTAAAGCCTGTCATACCACAGTCCAGTTGATCAACTGTTTTTAATTCCCTAATATTTTTGATGTTTATTAAAAGCACACATTTACAATAGAACAATCTATACAATGAATCATTTTAGGACGTTATAGAAGAGCAACAAGAAGAAGAAGAAGTTTTAAATCAAGATTTAGATAGTAATCAAGATGAAACAAAACTTATTGAAAAATTAGAAGAACTAATAGATGCTGAACATGCAGATGCCCAAATGATTTTTTCTTATACTCATAAAACAGACAAAAAGTGCGATGGAATAACAATTCAACCTGAACTATCTTTTAAACATGCTGTCCAAAAAAATATAACAGCCACAGTGGAGAAAATGATGGAAGTTAGTATGAAAATTATAATTTGTAAATATTTTTTTTTGTTTAACTAGTACCACTTATTACTAAGTATAGTTAAGTAATTTGCTTAATACAGAAATAGTCACTAAATTTGATTATTAATAATCATTTTAACCTAATCATTTTTATCTGAACTCCAAATTAGATTTGTCATGTTAACAAATTAAATTATAGAATAAGTAAATTTTCCAGTCAAAATCTTTTTTTTACTCAATTTGATCTAAATTTTTATAGAAAGAAGAAGATGTACCACCAGAAGTGGCAGCGGCTATGTTACATTCTGAAGAAAAAGGTGCTGGTCTATCGAATCCACCAAGAGAAATCTATGAATCTTTATTCCAAAAACATTATGGCAAACATGTTATTGAGATAACTTCTGCTTCTAAGAAAAAACCGGTAAATAATTGTATTCGTTTGATGGCAATTGTTCTAGTTATGTTTTCTGGACATATTTTTTAATTTAATAGGATTATTTTTAATCCTGCAACACAAACCAGAAGGTAACACGGACAATTGACAATCATACATTTTTCAACTAGCTTTAATATGGGTGTATATGTTATAATTGCACAGGTTGTCTATCAAACATATATCGCACTCAATCTCTACAAAAAATAAAACCATACGCACAATGTCAAAGCTCTCCATTATTTATAAGCTCATCATCCACGTAATCCTGATGTTTTTCTCTTCGTCTCCAACTTAGAGAAATCTCTCAACCTCAACTTACCCCACTAACCACACTAATTTGCTGAGACTTCTGAAGCGATGATAGCCGCACAACTGAATGCTGACTGGGCAATTAGAGAAGAAGTCCTCATGCCTTAATGGCCTAATACGCTTGTCATAAGTGCCTAGTATGTCAAAAACTGACAAGCGCACTTATTGTATATTTATGTTTTTAGTTTATTTGTATAGAAAATTAAATAAGAAATATAATTCTCTATTTCTTGATATTCTTTGTTGAAAGTATAACTTTGTATAGATAACGTTTACATTCTGACTTTTTGTTCTTTTTAAAAACTCTGAGGTTCTTCTCATTAGTGTGAGTGTATGATCATCCCTGTGATACAAATTACAATTGTTAAAAATGTTTACTAAAAGGAAGATGTAGTGCCTCTTCCAGCGACTATAACAACACCTAAGCAACCACCTAGAGAAGAAGATGCTGCACATTTAGATTTTTTAAGACCTGATGGAGAAAACAAATTCTCTTTACCTGAAGCAAACTGTAAGTTTATGAACAAAATAATCAATGTTAGCTGAAAATTAGTGCTAATTTTTTCTTAATCATGTTTAACTTTGTAACAGTACAAGAAGAAAGTACAGAGGATGAGTACGACCTGTTAGGTTTTTCTGATTCACAAACTGAGGAAGCAGCAACTTTTAAAGTAATGTTAACCTCAGAAGGGCCGTTCACAGCTTCTCAAGTACAAATGAGAGGCTCCCAACCACCTTATTGGTTTCCAGGTAAATGTTCTTTTTTCGAATAAAACTCTTCTATTTTTGCTTACGTCACAAATGAAGCGTGGGTCGAAGTTCAAAGCTGAGATATGAAAAAGTAAATTGCTTTTATAATTTCTTCTTTTTAACCCTGTCCCTGTTATAAATTTCGTACACATTTGAAGTCTTAATTCTCTAAAAAACACAAATAATACAAAACTCAATGGGGACGTGCCTTGGCGTAGAGGTTATGAAACGCGGAATTGTACTTACAAAACGCATTTGACACTTGTCCCCAGTTCGAAACCCACGTGTAGCCTGTTGCAAGATATCCTATTCCTTCCAACGGTTAATGGTTGTCAAACTGAATGAAAGAATTTACTAGTTGTTACTTTTTATCATAATTTGAAATATTGGTAAAATTCTAGGTTATTTTGTTGCAATGCCAGATAATGAAGAAATAATTGCGGTAGAAAAACCTTACACAATTTTAGAGAAAGCGTGGCAGACATTTCGCCCAACAAAGGTAAAACCTCGTAAAGGAGCCATTGTTATTGGAAAATCGGAAAGAAAGTAGCTAAAATGTAGATTTATCTCACAGCATTTAACAATCTCTTGTAATAAATTCTTGAAGATTTACTTATTTAATTAATTTTGTAAATGAGAACTTTTAAAAGAATGTTTGTATGTTAGTGCATAGATTATTAGTGCCCCCAAACTCATTCCAGAGGAGGTTACTATGTTTGAATTGTGATTCTGAGAAGTCCCACATTCTGAGAGTAAATCTTTCTACAACATTTAGTAGTAACTACCCAGGCATTCAAATCTCCTTTGAATGAACCATCGCAAGTCCTTTTACAGGTGTATTGGTGCCTCCTATATCTCTCCTCGGATTCGAGGTGTTAACATGTTCGAATCACCGATTCAGTCTTGCTGTTGGGAACGATCACTATCACCTGCATCCCATACTTCTTCGTAGTTTTACTTGACACATTTTCTTATTGCGTTAGTTTCTGCTCGGACGATGAACTAAGGGTAAATTTCTCAGCCCAAGTACTTAATGCTTGGCTGAATGACCCCCAGAATGGCGACTAGCCTAAAGATACCCATTGTTAGTTCTGTAATATCGGAGAAAGGATTCATTGTTCCATTCCATTCTGGAACCTAGTTTCGACGAAAAATTTCGAAAAGCTCTACTTCGTACAATTTCACTTAAGGAAATTTGAAAACCGAAGAGCCAGCAGTCAGATAATTAAGTTCAATTATCGACACCACAATTATAATAAATGTGTTCAACACGTGTTCCATCAGCAAAAAAAGAACATTAGGAAGGAAAGTTGATACAATAACACATTTTTGTGATTGTACGTTTTATATGTAAGTATAAAAAAATACATAAAAAATACCGCAGGAAAATTTAAATGAAAATTTGAACACTAAAAAAACTAATAGTAGCCAAATATTACTTGAAAAATCAAAAAAGTCACCTAAAGAGTAGACACTTGAAGCATCAAAACATGTAAAAGCCAATATGTTATAGTTAATTAAAAAATATTTTTTTAAAGCGATTTTTAATAAATTGTATGATAGAGTAGGCCTATAGTCATGTGAGCAAAAAAGGCTGCCTAAAGTCTCTTTAGTTTCATTATTTTCACATGAATATTCCTGCACATAAGTCTTTACACACGAATCTCTTTTAATACAATAATTAAAATTTACAAGAGAATGCAATTTTTGTGAAATCAATCAAAAATTGTAAAATAAAAAAAAAACGCAGGAGTAAATAAAAATTATTTAAGAAAAATAAAACATTCATAAGTTACAAATACATATATACTTCAGAGAAAATAAATTACCTTCTTTTTTTAATTGGATTAATTTTATTGATTAAATAAGAATTTATGGTTTCCACAATCTCAACAAACCATCTTCGCTGTACGTACATAAGAGATTCTGATGGGGATGATGGCATACTCCAATAACGTCTTTTTCATGAACCTGGATTCATTTCAATATAAAGACATATATAAAGAAACAAAATAGAACAAACATTAAAACAAAAAAATACTAATATTACATTTAAGGTTCTTTCTAGTTTTCCTGAAGTAACTGAAAAACAATAAAGCACTAAATCTTCACCGACACAATAAATCCATTCACCTCTGGGTGACAGAGTGGCACAAACAAATTCACCTCCTTCTCTTTTACCGCTGGAAAATGAACGTACGATCTGTAAAAGAGGTAGCTCTTATTATGGAACAATTATTTAACTCAAGAATCATTTATTTGGAGTATGTTCATACTTGGTAAGACTAAAAATCGGAAATGATCTTAACAAAAAACAAATACTCAGAATGCTGAATTATGATTGAACAGCCCTCATCATTAGAGGTCTGCTTTTTAATAGATATACATAACTGTAAATAATGATATATATATTAGATATATTTTACTTATATATTACAATGAGTTTACGGCTGTAGAGGAAAAATTCGCTTTTTGGATTTTCTTTAAAGTTTGTATACGTAATTGTGGGACACAAACAGTTCTATACTTTTATTAGAAACATCATTCTGAAATGAATTAGGGGCACTTTTGGGGGTGAGGGTGGTTTGACAGTCCGGTAGAATGCCAGTTCGCCGCAATGCATGGACTTACTTTCCTATTCAACATTAAAATGAATAAAAAAATATTTTCTCACCTGGCCTTGCATATTCATGATGACTACTGTATTAGTTTTGTTACAAACTACAAAATGTTCTTGATTTTTCGGAAGTAAATGTACACTGTTAACTCTAACATCACCTGCCCCTAATGATTTAAATGTATTTAAACATTCTGTAGATTTTATACTCCACACTTTCACAGTTCCATCAGAAGATGCACTAAAAATGTATATTTATAAAATGTGAATTGTAACAGTTAAATTGCATTTTTTATTCATGCAACAAGCATTTCAAGGAAAATTTAATCATCATGAATATATTAGCTACTTACATTAGCATTAAAAACTTAAAATACGATTAGCTACATTTGGAATCGCCTAGAGACTTATAAATTACAAATTTGTTATTACAGGGAGAATGGTTGAGTGCCCTATTCTATTGGAGTTACAGGTCTAGAATAAATGGAAAATGAGTTTTTCTCTATGTTTCCAGAAAATTCTTAGCCTAATTGTAAGTAAAGGATGATTTAAACCATAACAATTCGAGGCTTTTTCCTGCTTGAGCAGGGTTGTAAGATACACGAAGAAAATCTTCATTCAAGTGACATCTTACATTTCTTTACTGAGCAACTACTCAAATTATTTCTGTTTAACCCAGTTAGTGAAAATTTGACAACAATTAACTCACCCTTAGACAATCTTAATGATATAAATGATATTAGTAAAAAATTATCAATACTGAAAATTCAAGTTACTACCTGATAATATTATGACCATCTGATGTAAATACAGCATCATTAACAAATGAATTGTGACCACGAAATTCTTTAAGGGATTTCCCAGATTTTAAACCATGAACTCTAAATTAGAAAAACAAAAACTATTAATAGTTGAAAAAACAAGTCTACCTATATGTCAGATAACCTACCTTATTGTTGTGTCAAACGATGCTGTTAAAATTTGACTATTATCTCTAGAAAATTGGATACAAGTAATTCCTTTATTGTGGCCTTTTTCAAATTTTCTGAGACATTGTCCAGTAGTTATTTTCCACACTTTAATCCTACCATCTTGCGAACCACTTGCAAGCATTTCTGAATCTCTGCTAAAAGCAAGAGCTAAAACTGCTACTTCCATCATCATGAAGTTGTCCTAAATTGAAAATTTAAACTCGTAAACTTTTACACTACATTCATTTATTTAGGTGTGACAGATGTTTTCTAGAAGCAATGGTTCTCATTCTAAAAAATATCAGGGTTTGAGAACGTTGTTTGGTAAAATTCCCCAACTGTCATATCGATTAAATATCAAGGTCCATTATAAGCAGAAAAGTAAACTATAAAGTAAACATTCTTCGCAGAATATATTTGACTAATAAATTAAAATTATTATTTTTGAAGAGAAATGTTGACATTTTCTTCTTCACATCGGTGGCTAGGCTATTATGGCGTTCACTCTTCACAATAAAATTAAAACTTCTAGGTTCAACCATATTAAAAACAAAAAAAATTACCTGAGCTTGATATTTAAGATCCTTTCTAATTTTTCCTGTAGTAAAATTCCACACTTCTATGAAACCATCAACACTTCCACTAACTAGATATTGACCATCAGGTGAAAAACATGCACATTCGACATGAGATTTATGTCCAAACTTTATTTGTTTTGAAAGCTGAGTAGGAAATTTTTCATCATCTTGATCTCTAATAGCTGCTTTTCCTCTAAACAAATCTATCGTAGTTCCTGGTGGTAGAAGACCCTGGTGTTGTTGCCATTTAAGAGCTTGAGCCAATAATGCCAGGAGACGAGATGAAGGTACAACAGATACTTCTCCGGACAAGGCTTGAGCAATAGCCGCACGTCTTTTCTCCTTAGATGTGCCATCGGCATAAGCCTCTCGGGGATCAAAGTAAGATCGTGCAAGTAAATTTTCTGAAAAAAAAAAAAAACAGCTTACATGATTTAGACAAACACGGAAAAACAAGAAAAAAAAAAAAGCTACGATAACCTACCTAAGTGAATATATCTATCAGGTTCTTGCTGCTTCATCACTATCATTGGATCGGTTTGCCTCAAAAGAGATCTTGCAGCACCCAATTCTCTAAGCTCTATTAACTCTAACACAACCTGAGAAACATATAGAAATTTAATTAACAACGGCTATACTACAAACAGAAGAATCCATTATAATGCATCTCCACCTCGATACTTCTGGGCAAAAGCTTTAGTCGCGCGTTCACCACTGAATTTCACTAAAAGTAACGCCTTAAGATCTTTAGCCCTAAACTCTGAAACTACTTGGAGCTCTAATATTAAAAAGATAATAAAATAATCTTAAAATACCTGCTCATAGAGATCGATAAGTTTGCTATCCGGTAACTTCAGAGACTGAATGGCTTTCAGAACAGTATCCCAATGGCCATTGTTGATATCAGAAACAAATCCATCAATACTATCTACAGTATTCAACGAAACTCCCGTTTCTTCCTGTTACAAAATAAGACATTTTTTAATGAATGCTTCATAACTTTTTTTATTGATATCAGATATAAAATTTCTTTCGGCAATCATAGTCAAGAGCCATGATTGATTCAGTGAATCAATTGCGTTGTTTTTTTCCTTTATTTATTTTAGCGCCAGTTGTTTTAAAAGCCTTCTTTGAAACATATAATAGCATTCGCAACATTATGAATTTAATGAATGTTGGTTATCAGGTTTCATTAAGCAACGATGCAAGAAATACTGAGTACAATTTTGTTTGTAACTTGATTTAAGACTGTTTAGAACCTTGTTAATTCAATTATTAAACGTAAATGAATCAGCCAACTCTCTCTACAGTTCTGTGACAACACATCTTGTTGGTACTAAGGGGTACGTTATCTTAAAGTCAACTTTGACATTGAAGATAAAAGAATTAAGTGAAAAAATTATATCAATACCAAGCTCAAGAACTGAAAATAACATCTAATAATAATTTTTATTACCTGCAATACTTGTAATGTTTTAAACAAATTTGATTCTTTCAGATATTGCTGAATAAGCCTCACTACACTAAAAAAAAATAATAAAAAAACTTAATAAAGTATATTAAGCGATTAATATATGATGTCCGAGTAATACTTACTCAGCAGATTCTATTTCAATAGACATGGTATAAGATGATTTGTCACAACTAAAATTCAATTAACCCGAAATAAAGCCGCTATTGTACGCTTGATTCCAAATTTCGTGATTCTACCTGCTCTGTACTCTGGAACCTACATGAACCTGCAGCCAAAAGGTTATATTTTGACAAGTTCACATTTATTCTAATTCAAAAAAAGGATGGCATTTGTAAAAAAAAAATAGTAGTTATATCATTACTAATTTCAATTTAAAAATAGAAAGTTTTCATAATAGCCTAGAAAAATTAGATTAATTCACGTGAGTGTACATTTTTTCAAAGTTGGTATTCCTGATATCAGTTCTATGATCGGATTCTAGATCATTCAGAGTTTAGATCGTTTGGTTAAGTGAAGTCGGCTTGCTAATAGGGCAGTGTTACGTTAATGTTTCGTTTGGATTTCCAGCGTTTTCAAGTGAACAATTTAAGTTTTAATATGTATTTGTGTAAATGCCGTAAGATGATTACAGTTTTATGATACAGTTTTTTGTTCATGCCTTCCGTTTTTTTGTAAATATCGAGTTTTCTTTAAAAACCATCTGTGTCCACGGGACTAAAAAAATATTTTTTTTTGAAAATGGCTGATGCTGATGATTCTATGAACGAAGATCAGTGGCTTTATGGCGATTCTACAAATGAAAATGAACAATCTGAACAGACTGAAAAATCTGTACAAGAAGGAGAGTCTAAGGACAATACACCTGAGGAATTACCTACTAATCCTTTCCCTCCTGAAGATGCAGAGGTAAATTTTTAGGTAAACTTAGTCGGCAGCTTAATTGTAACTCTTTTGGATAAAATGATCTTCAACATTTTGTAGATAAATCAAGACACAACTGAAGAACCTAAGGACTCAGAAAACAAGGATGCTGCCGAACCTGCAACAGAACTGACTGGTGAACAACCAGAAGAGATTGGACAGGAAGGTGATAAAATAATTTTTACTTGCTTTATTTTGACCTGTAAACATTATGTTTTTCTACAGAAATAAGTCTAATCCAGTCATTATGTCTTTATTCGTTTCGTTGGTTTTTATTTGTGGGTTGGTTTTATATTGAGCATAGAAATGTTTAAAATAAAGAATCATTCATCAATTGTTGAAGTGTCCAAGCACAAAGGTCGCTTAGAAACCTTCCCCTTGTTACCATCAAATGACCTCATTTACAGCGGAGGAAAATGCCTCAGAAGCACATCCAACTAATTAATTTAATTAGTCGTAGCATTTGGAAGGTGAAAACCTCAGTCCAAAGGCAAAAAAGTTCATTATTAACCAAGTTTACTAGGTTGCTACCAAAAGAAATATGATGCTATTTTTCGTTTTTGAACTCTAGTGTATCCATTTCCCAACACACTGGGAAATAAAAAGTTTAAAATATAAATATAAAAAGTTTAATATCTCATTCAGGGTTGTATGTACTGCTCATGTTTGTAACTTATCCTTAATTTTGGGTGTTGTTACATCTTTTTTCTAAATTTATAATAATTTATGGAATAGGCCGAAAAACTGGTGATGGAGAAGAGGAGGAGGAAGAGGAAGAAGAAGAAGACGATAGTGATGATGATGTTCATGTAACTATTGGGGACATTAAGACCGCCCCACAATACCCAAACTTAAATATCAAGAGAGGAGCTGTACTGTCCTCTGGAATTGATAAGTTGAATAAGGTATTTGTTAAAAAATAAAATAAAATAAACTTCATTTTGTCTATAAAATAATACACGTGTATGCCTTACAAAAACTATTGCAATATTGCATAATGATGACTTGTTATCACAATAATAAAAGAGTTAATTGTAATTTCAAGTCATTTAGTTAAAAATAGTCGATTGTTTATTTTTTATTTATCCTAAAATACAAAATTGTTCTACAATAACAACCAGAAGTTGTAACTCATACGCTTGCACGTACTTTTTTGTCTGATGTGTACCTCATAGCCTTCCGTGTTTACAGTCATAATATGCCATTACAGCTGGAAGTAATTGAATCTTCTTCAAACATTAACTTTATCTAGACCAATGTTCTCCTGACTTCTGTTACAGCAACAACCTGGTAAATTTTCTATTGAAGAATTTGAAAGCATTGGCAGTATAAATGGGATTGCAGCTCATGAATTTAGTATTGATGCACTAGAAGAAAAGCCTTGGAGAAAGCCTGGCGCAGATATAACTGGTAAATAATTAAATATAGAAAGTTTATTTTAAAATAGTAATTTTTTAATTTTCAATAAAAATTAAGCGGTTTCCCTCTTTTTTCATTTTAGATTATTTCAATTATGGTTTTAATGAGGAGACCTGGCGAGCCTATTGTGAAAGGCAAAAACAAATGAGAGTCCATGAGTCAGGAGTGGGTCTTGGTGGTTTGGGAGTGCCAAGAAGTAATCCAACGTTGACAATAGTAAATGATAATTCAAAATATGCAAGCATGAACAGCACAGTTGTGGTTGGAGGTCCACCAGGTGTAATTACTCGTAAAGCCGGTCCACCACCAGGTCCAAGAAGATGTGGAGTAATAGATGTTATAGGTAGTTCAGGAGTAGCATCTCGAAGGACTACAGACTCGCCTCCAAAAGAAAATGCTATTCAAGTATGCTCGCCACTTGGTTTATTGTTTATTAATTTTATTTAAAAAAATGCTTAGTAAATTTTTTCGACAGGTCATGACTGCGGATAGGCGAGACTATGGGAGAAAAGGTTTTGATTTGTCCGTTCCTCCTCCAGGTTTTGACACAACTCAACCTCCAATGCCGTCAGTTGTAACTTCGTAAGTGTTTATATTACTTTATTTTTCAGTTAAAGAGACATTGTGTGCCTCGTTGGATTTAAAAAAAAAGTTTCCTTTCATCGAAAATAACCTGTTTTAAACTGTATGATTAAGTGGTACATTTAATCCTTATAATTTATTTTATTTATTAGTTAGTGATGAGGGGTAAAAAAAAAAGAATATTTAAAAAAAAATAATATTCTCGTTTGATAAATAAATAATTAACTTATTTTCTTTCAATAATAATTGGAGCCTCTTTGAGCTCTTACCTTTTGCGGTAATAAAAAGAGATACCTTTAGGGGAACAACCAATGGTGCACTGAGAAGTGGCGCCAAAGAACTGTTCTTTGGTCAAAGAAACAATAATCAAAGAAAGCCTTTAGGAGAAAACTTTATTACTGCACTAACAACAAAAGCAATTAGTCAAGTTGTTGCAGTTATGATTATTAAAAAACCATTAATCAATCAATCTTCTGATCGATCGAATAATTTGATTCAAAATGAGCTTTATTTTGTTTTAACTATTATTTTTAAGACTTTTACAACTTCACGATAGCACATGCTTTATAGATCAGTAGACTGCACATATATCGCAAGTGAGCGAGTGCACTGGTTGTCTAAAAGCCAGCAAACACTTACTTATTTGTCTGGTGTGAACAATGGCCTTCCGTGATGACAATCATAATAAGCCGTTACAGCAGGAAGTTCACAGTTGTATCTCAAGGCCGTGGTTACGTACTCTAATAATCATGAGGCATAAATCGCCGGGATGGTGTAATAAAGAGAGAAGTGGTAAAGAGTGCTTGAATTAATAGATTTAATTGAAAGAGTAGTTGGGAATGGAATTTGAGAAATCGTAATAGACGAAGGGAATTCGAAGATCGTTGTGTATAATGTTAGAGACAAAAAAAAAAAAAAAAAAGGAACATTGATTAGGGGATGTAGGATTTTGAATTGAATGGATAAGATGCAATAAAGCTCCGATTATCAGCTGTCCTGATAGTTCTATTTTGTTTGTCCATGTAGGAGTTAATAGTGAGTGCTTTATAGTTTTGTGGCGTAGTGTCTTTTTCAAACTTTTTTAGCAGCTTTATTTATTATCTGTTGTTTTATTCAGTTCGTTTTAGTCCAACTAAGGGATACCAAGTTAGTGGTTTGTCCAGATGTAGTCCAAGTAACGAATTTTCATATTAGAAAGAGTAATGTGGTTTAAATGGTTGAAAGGAAAGATTTTTCGTTTAAGTTAGGAATGGTATCGATTATCTTTGATTCTCCACTTCTGGAGTCAGGGTTCGAGGTTATTGAGGTGGCTAATTGTTATGATAGGATCATTATTAGGAGATATTGTCGGCGGGAGGTGAAGGTGCGGGTATTTGGGTGTAGTAGAAGGTCAGTATGTAATTCATGTAAAGGATTGGCTCCCTTGCGGGAATAGGGAACATGGGAAAAAAGCAGGAACCTTGAACACTCTTATAGTAACGATCAGCAAGATATGATTTGAGGATGAGGTAATAAGGTGGTAGTAAGGATGTCCTTGAGTTTTCGCTGCAGAGAGAAAGAGAGATATGTCCAGGAAGCCTCGTGGCAGTAGCTACGTCCGCTCAAAAGAGATTGCAGTGTTGTCAATGATTCATTGAGCTTAATGGATTAGTAAATCAATAACTTAGGGAATCCAAATAGGTAGTCATGAAATATATAGAGAAGAACTAACAGGGTTTAGAAGTGGAATTATGTTGTACACAGTAACGGAAGTAAACTAATGGGGCTATAAGAAAATGAGGAATGAGCTGGTTTTGTTAAGTTAGGGGTCAGGCGGATAAAAGAGAATTTTGAAAGTTTAGCGGTTATAAGCGCAGAAAAGTGGGAGATCCCCTGTTAGAGTATAACTCCGTCTGAAAATAGATGATGACTTCACCTGTTAATGAGCTTATGAGTTTCTTAGGAAGTGAAAATCTAGGTGGTTCAAACCCGATAAATTCATGACCTCAGTGCATTGCACCGAGCTACCCTTCCATAATAAGGGGTAAATTCAATTATACGGTGGATGTTGTCCTACGGTGATAGGAGACAGATGAGAATTTTCAGGCGCTTTTTGAGAGTTCGTTGGAGTGGTATGGAAGTGAGTGACCTTTCTTCATCATTAGCTCAACATCAAAAAAATAGGTGCCATCCCTATTGATGGCATGTATTCACCCTTGTTTTAACTAGATTCAGGAAACGTTTGAGAACCCTGACAAAATGCAGGCGTTTTATTTAGCAAAGAAATTTCGAAGTAGGCGTAGGCCGTAAAAAATTCAAGGAACTTTACATCACATGATGAAAATGTATTTTTGAAAAAGGGAATCGTGAAGGAAACATTAACTAAATAATGTTATTCAGTTAAAAATGTTTATATTTGAATTGCCCTCGAATATATTTGTTATAGAGTATATATTTGTTTAAATTTAATAATAGTTTCATTTCCACAGTTATCCAACGCATGCTCCGTACAACACAGATTTTTATAACGCTGATGTCGATCCTTATTATCAGTCATATGAACCCACCCAGGAAGTTCAGTGGAGTAACCAGGTAAGTTGTATTTTAGCATGAATCAGTCTGAATGAATTAATCTAATTTAAAAGGAGGTACTAATTTAATTAATAAGTTGGTTTAAAACTGATGATCACCTTTTATTTTATCCATTGCGTAAGAAAAGAAATTGTGCTTAATCGGCCTTGCACCTCAAGATTATTATTTATTTTTTTTTTTTAAACATATTCGACCTTATAAATAACAAGTATACAATTTGAAGCTAATAGTATTATTAATACTTAATATGTAGAGTAAATTAATTAATTATCTGTAGAGTTAATATTCACAATGTGCAGTGAATTTACAAAGACAAATGTCCAGCTCTTAGTGACAGTACGTTAAAAAATGAAAACAAAGGATTACTGCTAGACGTGTATCTGCTTCGTCAATAGTTAAGTCCCTTGTTTTTTAAACAATTAAGTGTAATCCAATTAAAACATTTTTTGATATGACTCATCATGAAATATTCTATTACAATACAATGTTGAAAGCTAGGAGTAAATAAAAAATATGTATTTTAGAAATTTTGTAACGTGAAATACTTGAATCCAAAATTAATAGTTTATAAAATTTATAGGGAAATTAAAAAATAATAATAATAAATACGTTTGGATTTAGTCTAAACACGCATGTTTTTATTGATTCTTACCGGGTTTCGGATTTTTGTCCATCATCAGATATTGATTCATTACTTGGGTGTAGAGCAATGGTATTCAAACATTATACCTGTGCGACACCTCATAGGTGATTGAGGTAACATGCTGACCAAAAATTAAAATAATCGATAATCTAGTTCTACTTGCTCAAAAACTAGAACTAGGTAATATTAAAAATCAGGAAGATGTTAATTATTATTATTATTATTATTATTATATTATTTTATTTTATTTAATACAGAACAAACATGGTCGGGAACCATAGATTGAGTACCACTGGTTTAGAGAATTCAACCCTTGAACTCAAACAAATAATTTTAACTCCAATATTTTTTAATTTAAATGAATAATTGCAATATTTTTTTCAGATATTTTATCAAAATTACATCAATAATTTGGTTGTACAGTGTAATGTTGATTCTAATTATATTTTTCTGAATATTAAAATTTTCCAATAGGCATGGAGATCAAGACATCGTGATAAAAAATCCTCCCATGATAGTCCTCTAATCCTAGATCATTCCAAAAGATCCAAATATGACAAGTTGCATGTTAGTAATTGAATCAATTATCTTTTATTAAACAAATTGTCCTTAATTATATTAATAACAAACCTTTTTCCAAACCTGATTATTCACATTTGTTTGTGTGTGTTTTTTTTTTAATTTTGTATTTTATACACGCTCATATCCTTTTATGATTTTGGTTACAGAATAATTCCGTGGGTAAAGAAACAGAGCTACCTGGTGGTATAACCATAAAACAAGAACCTATGGAGAAAAGTTTGAAAGAGAAGGAGCGAGATAGAGAGAGGCATAAAGAAAGGTAAGGCTCTCTTTCCTGTAATGCGCTAAGGTGGAACAAATATCTGCAAATTTCATCTTAAAATTTAAAACTTCTTGTTTATTCACTTATTTAGTTACTTCTCGAAATCCAGGCGACTATTTTCCTTAAATTGAACCCACCTTTGACCCAACAATCTATATTCTTCCGATATCAAGAGCAGTCTCGGAAAAATAAAAAAATTCCTTAAAACCAGATTTCACCTCCTTCGTATTTGTATTTATTTTCATTTTTTTTACATATATATATATATATATATGGAAGAGCAGGGAGTAGAGGTTAGGCTAAATAGAAGCTGAAGAAAAAAGCGTAATCAAATCTTCGATTTATGAGTACATTTGATAAATGTTAGCATTGTCTTGTCAAAGAGTACTCTTTTGCGAATCCAAAAAGGACATTTCTGAGTGGAAACGAAGTGGATACATTCCAGGTGAATAGAACTTGGATATCATCTGACCATATGTAATGCGTGTTTTTGTTCGTTTTCCTCCATAAATCCACTTTTTTTACAAAAAAAATAAAATCTGACATGGTAAAACGAATCTTTGAAGAAAAGTTTCTGTCTTCAAAAGGCGTGCGGCTTGTGGAAGCCAAGTCGATTGCCGACAAATGGTAGTTTTACAATTGAGAGGCTTTACTCCTAAGATAATTTTCTAGATGCAAGGATCATTATCGGCTGTTTTCAGAACTACACAATTTACGTGATTGTGGATGAAGCTTACAATCCAGGTTCAATTGTTCCATTGCATCCCTACAGAAACACGGTTTTCATCTCAACTTCTTCACTTCGGAAAGCACTTGATGGCCTTTTTTTTTAAAGTAGTCCGAATTTTACAAAATAACTGAATTATTTGGCAAATATATACTTGGTAAACTTCTAATTATAGTGAGATTAAAGAAAAAAAAAAAATAACATCTCAAACTTTTGCCAGTCTCTAATAAAATAAATACTTTCTTAAATTATTCTTGTAATACTCTTCTGAAACAGGCACAGACACAGGTCAAGAAGTAGAAGCGGTGATCGTGAAAGAAGATCCAGAAAGCATAAAAGTCGTAGTAGAAGCCCTGGTCATAGAAGTCACAAAAAGAAAAAATCAAAAAAATCTGATAGAAGTAAAGAAGGAAGTGATTAAATATTGCGAGACATTATTATTATTATTTATAAGTATTATATTTTTTAATATCTATAATGTTATCATTTAAATCTTTTGCAAAAATTTTAAAGATTGAACTTAGAATTGGGGTAAAAAAAACATTAAATAAACCAAGTTTTAGAGCGAATGACATTAAAAATCTTTTATGTAATTTTTTATTATTGATCCTTTATCCTTTTGGACTTTGTTTCTCATCTTAGTTCTTTCACAAACTACCAAAATATTAGGCTATCTACTGTCTCAAACTGCATGAAATTTTGCACAATTGTAGATACTATCTCTATATTTGAATGAATATCAATAATTCCAAAATTGTCATACAGATAAATGGAAAATATTGGGATGGTAATATCTATCTACTCAAAACTCCAGGTTCGGTATATTTTCTGCATTTCTGAATAGAAATTAACTTTCATGCTTACTTAATTGAAAAATTCATTGTATGATAACTTGAGATGATACATAAAACCTTAAAACAAACAGTATTTAAATAATAAGAAATACCAATTGTTATTAGAGGGCCGTGTGAGTGAGTGTGCGTAGTTTATCAATATTATGGATCGCTGTTCTATTAACAATATTTATCACATGCAAGCATAAAGTTTTTACTAAAAACTATATTATCAAATCGGGTACTTTACAGGTCATTCATCAACTTGTAAACATATTATTAATTTCCTTTAAAGATAATTATGCATGAATTCTAAGTAATTGTGTTTTTCTCAGTTGGCCGGATGTTGATATTTCCAGAGAGCCTATCTGCTACCTTTTGTAATAGATAATTAAAAGTATTTATTCAACAGGCTTAGTATTCTAAGGAATATTTCACAATATGTACTGTTTTCTTGTAATTGTATTTTTAACCTGTAATTCAATTGCTAGACCAAGTTTTTTTTTAACCAACTTTATCAATGACGATGCTGACGATGAAGATCTAGGAGTTATGGAATATTTAAACGGTTTTGGTGAAAAACTTTACAAACAACCAGATAAAAAAACTGGAGAAGCGGTGTCAAAATGGACACCATCAAGTAAACTAAATCCTGAGGAACTTGGTAATTATGCTGAAGGCGACATTCTTTTTCCGCCACAAATTGGTAGAAATGGTTTAAGAGCTGGTACTGCGAGATGGCCAAATGGTCGGGTACCTTATGTTTTTGGAGGAAATTTTAATCCACAAGATAGAGGTATGATTGAAGAAGCCATTAAGGAATATCATAAAAACACCTGTGTAAGGTAAGTAGAAGAAAAATACAGTAAATAAACTATCTTATGGTTAATAACTTTTTTTAGTTAGCCAAAAAAAGTGTTTTCTTAACATCCGAATGTCTGGAAATTTATTAATTAATTCTTTGTTCAATTTTTAGTAGATCTCCTCTACTCTAATCTATGACTTTTTTCCATACCGTTATGCCCAACGATTGCTCTTCGCTCAATTCATGTTAAACCGAATTCTCTTACATCTCATTCATCCGATTTCTCCTGAGAAATCTTTTCTTCATATTCAAAAATTGTATTATCTTATTCTTTCCATTATCGTCCTTTCCACATGCTCAAACCGTTGAAACCGCTGCTTCTCTATTATTTCTGGAAGAGTTTCCTTGACGTTCATCATGCGTGTAATATTCTTCTTTTTAATCCTTTCTCTCCTGGACTTCCTTGCTGAGTGCTTCCAAAAGTCCATTTCGATGTTAGCAGGCGTTTGGTTATAGTCTTTCTCATTATAATCTCAGTAATTATAATGTGGAAGGTATTTTTGAAGTTTAAGCTGTTATTGTCGGGATATCATTTAACGCTTGATAAATATTGAACGAATTATTTGAACTGATTAACTGTTTTAAACTGAAGCCCAATAATCATATCTGGTTCACTCCCTTTGAAGTGGCAAGGTATCCCGTCTATTCATGTTAATTTTGAATTGATATTCATCTGTTAATTTGCAAAACATATAGGTAATGTCCTCTCTCCCTTATAATTAGATCACCTGGTCATTGGCAAATAATAATTACTAATAAAACGCCATTTTTTATCGTTATCTCCCATCTCGCATTTTCTTTACTAATCTTTGAGAGCAATATTCAGACATGTTTTAAATAATGTGGTAGATAGCGCACATCATTACAACTTGGTTTTTGTTGGTTAGGAATCCCTAACTTATCTAGCCTTTTGAAGACATACAAATTACTTAAATGAATTAGAAAGTATCCTGTTCTCTCTAAGTAATAGTTTTTAAAAGAATGGAAGAGCACGAAGGGTGGAATTAATTAAGGACATTATTAAAAGGCTTGTTTTTAGCCTCTATCATACAGTAGTTAATTTTATTAATACTATAAAACAAACTTAATGTTATTGTTCAATTAGTTATATTTAATCTTGCATTAAGTTCCTCGTATCTTCGCATTTCTTACAATTAGGCTACAAGTTATCATCATGTTACGAATATTTTTGTTTGCTAGATTTGTACCAAGAACTAACGAAAAGGACTATATTGTAATAAAGAGTGATAACAGTGGTTGTTGGTCCCCAGTTGGCAGAATTGGCGGACCACAAGAGTTAAATTTACAATCACCTGGCTGTCTTAGCTTGAAAGGAACCGTTATGCATGAAATGATGCACGCTCTAGGATTCTTGCACGAACAAAACCGTTGGGAACGAGACGATTTTGTTACAGTTAATTATGGCAATATACAGCCAGGTATTGAAGTTTTTTTACCACCATATTAATTTATTTGTTCCAATCTTATTTTTACTGATTTGTTATTATTAATTATTAGGACGAGAGAGTAATTTTGCCAAAGCAACAAAAACTGATACAGACGGATTAGGAATTCAATACGATTATGGAAGCGTAATGCATTATTCATCGAACGCTTTCTCAGTTAATGGCCAGCCTACAATAGTGCCTAAAAGGCCTGGAGTATCTCTTGGACAAAGGGATACGGTATCACATCAAGATGTTCAGAAAATTCGAAGGATGTATAAGTGTAAGAAACATTCTGGTTAAAAAAAATTATTTTTTAAAATTTTACTCTACAGAAGCTTTAAATTTGTAACATTTGTAAAAAAATCCTTAAAAATATGTAATAAATTTACATTTTTTTCCCCCCATCATATTAATTTCTAGAAAAATTAATTAGTACTATCACAAAAAAATAGAAAGTCCAAGCGTTAAGGGGTAAATAGGCTTTTTGATAAGTATGTAGTTTTTGGACATCAGTTGTTTCAAAATCTACCGGCAACATACGAGTCAACAGTTTTTTCAAAATTGCATTATTATAGTTTGTTTAAGAACTTAAAAGAATTTTCTTATTACACATTTTTTATACTTAGGAGCTTCTTACACAAAGTAATCATTGTAACCAGAAGGAAGTTCGGTAAAAGCCTTAAGTCTTTTTATAAAACCTTTTTATTGGTGTTCCGCTTTTCAAGTGCCAGATATCCTGAGGGCCATTCATCAAGAGTTTTGGAGTTAAAATATGCGATATAACGTCTGCAGCCCTTTACATCTAAAGAAACTACTGATGCAGGCACAGATGTTATCCAAAATAAAAAGCACTAATGTTTTTCAAAAAGCCATTTCCAACTTATGCTTTAAAGTATGCGAATTGTGAACAAATTAATCTTTCTAACACATGTATCATTAATGAGACTTAAATGTCTGCTCAAGGATCTGAGTTGAAGGAAAATGGCGTTACCGAAATTGAGAATAACCCGAAGGTCTTCTTTCAATTTCCGTGAATTTTTCGAAAACCACATCAGTTGATTTTCTTATATGTACTTAGTGCATTGAAAATAATAATTTGAAAGGAAACAAACTTGATTTTTTTTTATATATAGATAAATTTCCTTCTGGGGACATAATAGTCCAAACTGTGACCTACTAGTTTTATTTAATTGCTAAAAAAGTTAAGAGTATTCAAATTCTCTTTTTTTGCTATTTCCCATTTCAAATCATGTGCTGGCTTTTCTCTTTGCACCATGGCTAATTGATTGTCCAAAAATATATAAAAATTGATATAAATAAGTGTTGGGAGATATAAGGTTTTGCAAAGATTGACAACATATACTTATGGAAATAAATTTTAAAAAAGTCATTAATGGTATGATTCTGTGGATCATTGATCATTGATGTGAAAGAAGAAAGATTGCAATTAAAATTATTTTTAAGAAAATGTTTTATTTTATTTTTTTAAATAGTTGCATAGTACTCGTATCTACAAAATAATATTATTTAATTACTAAATACTAATTGGTCGGTTCGGTCATTATTGAAGAAAGCGCTCAGTTGAGGCAGGTTTTTATTTAGCCATTGTAATCTTTTCTGTAATTTTAACTTGACATCAGTTATTCCATTGATGTTTTTAGATTCTAATTCGGTTATCTGAAATTGATAAAAACAATTCGATGTTAATAATAAAGTAACTCATTATTTAACTTAGTTCCAACTTATGCGGTATCACAACAAACTGGCAGATAAACATGTAATTTAAAATCTACTATGTAACAGAAATTTGTTATGACATTCGCTACACTACTTATTACATACCTTTTTCAATTGTTCTTCTGTTGTTAAAAAATTTTCCATTGTTTTTAACAAACTTACAAAATTCTCTGTGTTGACCCTAAAATCAAAAGATTTACAATTTAAATAAGTTTTTACCTAGAATTGACCAAAATGATTTCATAAAAAGTAAATAAAAATTGTTTCCTAAAATAACTTTATAATTATTTTATTGTAAATAAAAACTTACTTGGCAATAATTACATCATATTTCTCATATAAGATTTGTAACATGAAGTTCACATTTTCTTTCCTATTCGCAAATACTCTAAATCTTTCCATCCATTCTTCTGCAGTTGATGTTCTTAAAAAATCAGTAATGTACCTACACGAAATAATTTATTTTTAGGACAAGGTAGGTCAGCTGTGCGTTCTTAAAGCTTATCACGATTCAAAACCAAATTTTTATCTATTACCTGTTTTTTTGATTAAATAAATTTAGATTGAAATATATTTTTACAGTGGTTATTAATTTTTTTGGCAATGAATAAAACATCTTAAAATTTCCAAGCCGAAGAAACAGTCTTACCTTCGTATAATATCTGGATCATTTGAACATCCTAAAATGGCTAAATAGAACGACTTTCTTCTTGGCATTGCTGATTGATAAAGAGATAAAACATATTCCCATTCTTGGTTTCCACCATAGTACACTGCCGAACACATTACTGTTTCATATACATCTACTGATATCCTAGAAATGAATGAGATTTTATTGAATTAATATCGGCCTGGCAGCTGAATTTGAACCCGGAATCCCCGCTAAGTATTTTATACGCTAACTGCTGAGCTAGTCCCTTAGGGTTTTGTTAAAACTCTAATTTTTATGAAAAAGATTAATATATATAAGACAATTAATCTTACTAATAATTTATATACATACATTGTAGATTTATATTATTTATTTACAAATAGTACATCTTTCCTTCCACATTCCTTGATTGTCTGGTACGCACAAACAGAGAAAAAGGGAGGGTGAGCTCAGTTTCTAAACCAATTTGTTTGTGAATCGCTTAACATGCATTTCGGAGAAAAAAAAATCTGATTCTCCATCATCAGAAAAAGAAGTAGAAATAAAATTTACTTAGGTTGAAATCCAGAAATTAAGGAAGAAACATATCTCTTGGCGTTTTCAACGCAATGCTGATGCCCAGATTCACAACCTAATTTAATAATTTGCTCTCTATTTATTTTATCGACATGTCCGTCACACTCTTTCTCTTCAAAGCCTATTTTTAAGTAGACATTATTAACTAAACCTCTAATATAAGTCTGAAAATTCAAAATAATGATATTAAATAACAAACAAAAAGGAAACAAAAAGAAGTGTTTTCCTTATAATAAGGTACTTGCCTTGAACAAACTTCTTAAAGAAGAATTAAGTAGAACATTATCTAGAAAATCAAAAGCAGTGATTGCAGCTTTCCACGGGATGAAATCAGTATCGTGAACGAGATAACTGCCTAATGTGAGGGCTGTATTATAATCTAATTTTCCAGCTCTTGCTAAATTAAAGCTGTCGTCAATAAGTTGAGCTCGGTTAACAGCAGGAAATTTCAAGCAGTTTCTATTTAATTGATCTATTAAATTATTCCAGTTATTTCTGTTGTAATTCACCCTATAAAACCCTATAAAAAGGAAAATTACTAAAATGCGTACCTAAATTAAATTATAACTACTTTTATATATTTATTACATAATTCTAGATATAGTTAATCAAGTTCTGATCCACATTGTGCCAGCAGTCGCGGTTATATAATGGGGAAATGTAAATTTTATCGGTTTGTATTTAATTTAATTTTGATTACTTTTTGGTGGAATTAAAATTTAATCTAAGGTACTATTTATGATTAAATATGAACGTTTAATATGAGAATAGGATTAGATACCCTATTATTATAGCCTGTAAATTGATAACTTTAGAACTAATATTGTGTACCTTAACATTAATTTAGTCTTTTCAGGATGAATTTTACTTTATCTCTGTAATTGAATGTTTTCTTAGAATATTTTCTTTAATTTTTAATGAAGGCAATGTCAGGCCAGCTGTGCTAAAGGTAAAGAAGGTTACGATAATTTATTTACAAATGGCGAAATGAATGGAAAGTTTCTGGTAGTAGGATTTGAAAGTAATAGTCTTGAAAGACATAGTCTCAAAGTATCTAATGAAAATAAAATAAAAAAACTTTGTCTGATATATAGCTAAACTTGGAGTCGTAACTAAGTCGTAATAAATATTGTACAAAAATGGGGAACAATTACACAATATATGTAGTTAATTCCTACTTCACACTTCCTTTTAAAAACAATGAAGAAATTAGAAAGAAAGGCA
Organism: Rhodnius prolixus; assembly: GCF_049639745.1. Classification (NCBI taxonomy): domain Eukaryota; kingdom Metazoa; phylum Arthropoda; class Insecta; order Hemiptera; family Reduviidae; genus Rhodnius; species Rhodnius prolixus. Next base: position 73,215 of record NW_027411583.1, on the reverse strand, counting down.
ATTCGAGGGATCTGATCCTAGTTTGCGACATACCAAAAGTAGGTTTTAAATACAATGTTAATAATATGAAAATATCGTTTATAAGCGAACTCTTTTAGGAATTCTTAAAAAATATATAAATAGTTTCGTTGGGCGTCTCTTAAGAGAATAAGGTCTTATACAGCATAACATACGAGTACCATACTTTTTACCACTACCATAATATTTTTAAAAAATCAAGCTAGAGAATTTATCTTTATGTAATTTTAGTTCCAGTAGTCACGCTATTGAAACTGCTGTACTTGCACTGTTTATATAATATATAAACTTCGTTTAATATATAAATTTCGTTTGCATACCTACAGATTTTATGTTAAACAATATCCAATCATTTTCTTCTAAGCTTAAATTGATTTCATACATCCTTTGTGGTTTAAACCAGTCTTTTGGTTTAGTTACTTCAAAATTACATTCTCGACCAGTTGTAAATGTTAAGGGAATCCACCACGGTTGAAAATTTTCCGTATCATTTTCCAAAGAAAATTTTGCCTAAAAAAAAATAAAAATTATCATTTAACAGTGGTTCTTTAATCATTATTTATTAAAAAACAAAACTATTTTCAATTTCTAAGAGTTGAGTTTTTAAAACTTTTCAACTTCTTTATTTTATATGTTGGGACCCAAAATATCCAGCTTTGTTTGTATTCTTTCCTCTTTGTAGTTTCATTGAAAACTTCTGCATTAATATATATGTTTTTTAATAACTTAGTCTTAAAAAGCTGAAAAAATTTGTGCTTTTTTCTTATTGTTAGTAAAGGTAGAAAGAGAAAGTCAGCCAGGATGGAAATTCTGATGAGTGTTAGTACAATAAATATTATCTGGGCACAAAGGCTTTCAAGACAAAAGCGAAATGAGATGGCAGTCTGTCTGGCTCGCAAAAGACCTGAGCCATCAACGACATAGCAAAATGTTTGGGTATTGCAGCCAGCAAAGCGGAGACGCACACGTATTCATAACGGTTAAAAAGTTCTGGTAAGTCGAAAATGTTCTTAAGTACTTGCTTAAGTTTCCTACTGCAATAGGGCCATTCTTGATACTCAGACAAATCTAGAGAATGCCTCAAGTTGAAGGTGCTTCAATCGATCTCTTCAGTCGCAATGGCGTAGCCTGACTGGTCAACCCCTCAAAATCTAATTTAATATAACTTACGTCCAATTTTTTAGATTAGAGAATGTTTAACATTTAGACTTAATTCATAATTGCTTGAATTTAGGATGGAAAGTTAGGCCATTTACTATTGTTCTTGTGGCTGGAAGTTTCTAAATAAGCAACAATAAATATAGCTATAAATAAAAGTAATAATAATAAGTAACTTTCTTTCTTATTCTAAGTACCATCATATTCACCGGTTACTTCTGCTGGTCAAAGATAAAATTAATATACAAATAATAATAATAATAATAATAATAATGTATATAAATTGAAAAAATAAATAAATACCTGGGATAATAGAATTCGATGGGGTTGAACAACAACATTAACAACAGGATATCCTGAAGTGGTTGTCCACAAAGACATTATATCTTGAAGTCTGGCTGGAAGTTCTTGGGTTTTATGCTTTTCCAGGTAAGTCCACATTGTTTCTGGATTGGGTATGCTTTTATAAGCACTGAAATTTGAATATTTAACATAATTCTTCTTTTTTGACGGAAACTTATCTTTTCTATTGGATATAATAAAGGAGTTTGTTTTTAAGGTTGTAAAATCTATTTTGCATTTATTTCATATTTTATCAGAAACTTACTAATTTATTAAGAGCTGTTGAAAACCTTTTAGGAAATTGAATTCTTCCAAGATATGAATAGCCATTCTTAATACAGCAGGACCTAAAAATAAATAAATCATGCATCGAAATATATTAGATAGTAAGTATAATTAAAAAAGGAATATGTTAAGGAATGCTAATTTTAATGTGCGTGTATTTTAAGGTATGCCAATTATTTATTTATGTAAATCAGGAAATCGTGTTTCTAAAGAGTCCTTCCAAGGGGCTCCATCCATGCAAATCCAAAGATTACACTTTTGAATATAATGTCCTTAATAAAAGTATGTCAAAATACCTCGTTGAACTATAATTCAATTATGCTACTAGCATTCTTTGTATAGAATTAAGCTCAAATATTGTTTACCAACTCTTATTTAATCTAATAATAAAATACATTAGAAAAGGTGCGACTTCAATCCTCTGGATAATATGCTAAGCTGGCAACGTCCTTGTGAGCAAGAAGTATAACTCAAATTCTTTACTAAAACATTAAGAATAGGGGTGCCAAATTCTAATTGTAAACAAAAAAGAATTTGTTCAGTGATGTACTGTAGAGAACTGTTAAGATACATTATTGGATGCATGTTTATCTTAAACGTGAAAGTAAAAGTAATAATTTACTGACTTTATTAAATTCATACAATTTATTAAGTGCTAGAAATAATTGATTTAAAACATATATAGCATCATTGGAAATACATTGGAAAATGTACCAATACTAAAAAGAAACTTCCTTACGGGATGAATTGTTACTGAAATTAATGTTATGTTAGTACAATAAAAAAGCAACAAAGTTTAAGAAAATAATAGAGAAAAACATGAGGAAATAGTAAATTAAAAGTAGGAAAATGAATGGCAGTGGGCGAAACCCTTTGAGAGAAGTATTGGATTGTTAGTACATTACATTGAAATATAAAGTACCTGCCTTATTAGTTTACCTTTTTGAGATACTTTGTAAAAACACAAACCCACTCACATTCCAAGAAAGAGAAAAACTACTCTTTCTAACGAAAAATACTTTTTTGACTCAGGAAGCTCAAATCGAATATTTTCGGAGAAATTTTAACGTTTGGTATTAAGAAAAGATAACAGCAAAGTATTTTCTTTTTTCCATTTATAAATTTTCGTCGATGATTGACTTAAACACAAAATACCTTTGGAATATGTTACTCCACCAAATTTATTTGAAATCTGCGATGGTGTAAGTACTGATGTTGTTAAAGGTTCAACTGGCATTGAATCCATTAAAAGTCCAGTTTGATGTAAATCAATGACAAGTTGTTCATTCATTCGCCAACAAGGATCAACCTAAGAAGTAAATATAAAAATAAGAAATACAAGTAAAAAGAAACAAAGTAAAAAATAAATAATGCAAAAAAAAAAATAGGCGCCAGCTAATTACCATGTGCGGAATATTATATTCAAAGAACATTGCATACATTTCACTCATCCATAGATAATCCCACCAACCTAATGAAACCATGTTTCCCATCCAAGCATGGCAGATTTCATGAGCTGAAAAACGTGCTGCCGTCTGTTTTTGTAATGTTGGTGATTCTCCTTCTAAATAGAGAATGTTCTCTTCCCTGTATTTAAGAGTAATAAAAAGTTTATTAAATTGTTTGAATGGTTGGAAATGTTTTCAAAACTCGTGAGTGGATTCATCTGAGGTTCAACAGAACTTCTTATTTCCCTTTTCAAGAATGTAAAGAAACGCCAAGCCCAACAACCCAAGGTAATTTTAAATTGCATAGTTAAATTTATGTTGTTAATAAATTGTTTTTCAATTATTACGAATAATTAAATGTTTGTTCTAAATGCCTTGTCTCCTACAAGTTAATTAAATACAAATATTGTTAAGACAAAATAAGAATTTATTACGACTTATTGGTTTCCTTATTGGAAAGCCATATGACTGTTACTTTAGGCGCATTTTTGAAGGTAATTGATGACAATTCTTCTGCTATTATTCTATGACCTCGAAGTCGATGAGTAAAAAATAATAATAATGGTTCTTTAAAAAAATTGTATGTGAAAAACAGTTTTCTTTATAATCAATTCAGTTAGTCTTGTTGGTTAATATTGTGGGAACTATTTGATCTTTCGTAAGTTGTAAACCATCCCAAAAATTAAATGCTCGTCGCCGGTTGATGATGATCTCAAGTTTTGAAAATTCATTAAATTTGTATTTGATTTTAAGAGGAAGTGATTTAAATATGCATTAAGTATTTTAATAACATGGAGGTGAAACTTGAGAAAAAATTACTATTTTCTTTTCTCTCCTAGGATTAGTATTGCAAAAATATTAACTGTTTACTTGAAATTATAAAGACCCCAATTTTCCATTGCTACTGGGATAAGACGTGGTAACGCAACTTGATGTGTTTTGTTCAATGGATATTGTAAGCCAATATAGTTTTGCATAGCTGCGGCAAGTTTTGGTCCAATTTCTGCACTATATACCATTGATGGTAATTTATCTGGCGTCGCCAAACTTGAAAATCCTGCTATACCATCAACTTCTTCCATTTTAGATATAATAACTGCTACCAGAAACGCTGGGATTGGAGGTGTATCAGCAAAAGTGGTCACTACTAATTCGTCCCTGAAAATAATTGAATAATAAAATATTAGTGTTTTCCTTAATAGAAGAATTCAAATAATTACAATTAGTAAACGTATGTTAGCGATTTTCAAAAGCAAATTAAAGAATAAAATAATGAACATAACATTTTAGTGATAAACAAAAACGCCCGAAATGTTATCTACTTATGAGATAAAAAGCTATATTATATTTTCATAATTGATTCCATCATGCACTCAAAAGAAAACCTAACCTGGGGTTAACTCACACGCGATTTTCTAATTTTCTGCAAATTAGGATCTTTAGCCACAATTCTAAAATTATCATTTTGAGTCATTCAAATAATTTAGAAAAGTCAATAAAGAAATAAGAAAGCAAAATCTTGATTAGAAATTTGTTTTACTGCAATCCTTACTTTCTTTTTGCGACATTTAACTCAACTTGAACATTTTCCACAACGTTTAAGCCTCTGAAATTTGTCAGGTGTTAAATTATGCAAAAAAGAAAGTGGAATGCTACTTAAGGAACAAGTCTTGTCATAATCAAAGCTCGTAAACATAATTTTTTAATACCTCTTACTCCAATGAAGGGAAAATATTACTATCATATCGCTCACGAAATTGATCGTTCATTGCAAATACTTCTTTGAGTTCTTTTTAGTTCAAGAAAAAAAAATTTTTTTTCGAGTTGCGGCCTGCTGGTGTGGGTGAACAAAATAAGCAAGAAAAGTCAGCGTAAGATCAAATTAGGTATTCCGTTTTGTCGTATTGTCGCTTCTAATAATTTTCAGCCGAAATTCGTCAAAGAAAACTTCAACTCTAGTTACTTGAAAATATCCACTAAATAAAGCTAATCTTTTTGCCTTTTTAAAGGAAAAAAGCTGCAGTCTCAAATCTCAAAAGAATAATACTTATTTTCCCTTGAAGTTTCTAAATTGTGTAAACAATGAACAGACTAAATATCAACTAAACTCTATTACCAGGTGAAAACTCCGTTTTAAATCTTTGATCGGGATCAATACAATCCGTGATGGGGAATATTGAAAACTGTGTTAGAAAGTACTGTGTCAAATAAACCATTTATTTACTTTATATTCACGAGTTCGAATTGAAAAAGCTATCAATATTATGTGTGAAAATCAAAAGTTAGGCACTCCTTGAATTTCTTCATATCTCACCAATCTTAAACCAAAACAACAACAATAAAAAAAAAAGAAAGTTTAGAATTTAACAAATTCCTAACAAAATAAATACTTTTTGTCGAATTAAACAGGTTTTCAATGGTGGAATCTATGATGTAATCAAGATTTCGTTTTAAATATGATTTATCAATGAGCTCAATTTCATTTTATTATATCTTTCTAGTTTAATTTATTTTATTCCTTGTAAAAAAAATGCTTAACAGGCATTTGTCTAGTTGCTTAGCATGTTGTCTGACGGTCTCTCTCTGTATAACCTCTAATTATGTAGGGGATAAAGTGCCTAGGACTACAATTTATTCGCCACATTCTCTGCAAAACTTCCTTTTAGAGAGTTGTATAGTAGGGGTAAAATTAGACTGGCCTCTAAAGAATCGTTTCAGTATATTGTAAAGATCTATAACATTTATGTACATTCATAAGAATTGAACTTGTGGACAAAGTTTTCCACATTTAAAGAAACAATTTCATTATTTTCGACTATTTTTTTTTTAAATCTTTGCAACAAGTTTTTTTAAAGTTTGCATATGCAATAAATTCATTAGGTAAATCACTTTTCATTTTACTTTTAATCAGGAAAAGTCGCCTCAGAAAGATTCTGGGACAGTTGGTTCTTATGATTCATGGCTTGTATAATTTCATCAACGTGAATCTGGGTAAATATATGGACACCGACTAATAATTCAAGGCGCATATAGAAGTTGGAAGAATGGTTTGTGATAGTATTTTGTATTAAGAGAAGTCATGTGTACGTTGCATGTTAGATGTTTTCAATTTTTCAATTTGAGTCAACAAAATTAAAATTGTTATGAACTTCTTAGGTGTTAAAGAGTACACTCATCGAGAAGAGATAAACAGTCAACTTTATTGCAAAACGTAATCAAAGATAAACAGTCAACTTTGTTGCAAAACGTAATCAATGTAAACATTTCATTCGGGAAGTATAAATCAAAGTAAATACCAAAATTAGAAGTAGAAATTAATCCTGTTTCAACTACTTTTTTCTCTCTCCTTCTTACGCATACACACTATTTGCGCAACGGACAGTAAAACTCTCTGTTATTGGATAACTTGTTGTTCAAATTGGATCTAGAATTCAATTATTATATTATAATTAAAACCTGTTTTTTTCGTCACTTTATGACACCATTTATTTTATCGAATGGACTGAAAATTTGGCCTTGAGCGTGAATTAATCTAACTTGGTCTACATTTGTGTATTTACCGAAAGTTTAACGTACATATCAAAACACTGAATTAACTTAGCTACACAATTTATTGAAAGCAGTTGATAGATTACTTTTTATTCCAATCTGAACATACCTCTTCTCTAAGTGCGTATCTGAAAATTTGCTGTAAATGATAAAAAATCTGACTTCACATTAAATAAAATCTTTAAAATATTAATAGAACGGTACTGGCGGCAAATGTGGAGTCAAATTCGCAAAAAAAAAGGAAAATGGGGAAGAGGAATTGAAACAATTGGCAGACAAATGTGATTGTTTCAGTGAAATGACACTTTCATTGATCATTGACAAGAACTAATTGTTTCGGCCAGAGGTTTATAAAAGTGATAAAACTTTGGTAACACTTCTTTCAAAAACCAAGTTTGAACTCTTCGATTTCCCCCAATAGAATTATGGTGACACAATCCTTTACACATACCAAACATCTCTATTTAAAAGTCAATTTTTCATTCCAAAGGCAACTTAAAATCATCACGGTTGCAGTCTTCTTCTTGCAAAAGGTAAAAGAAAGTAAAACTAATTCACCAGCTTTAAAAGGAAATATGTCAATTGTAGATAGAAGAAGTGGCTAAGTCCAAGGCGATTTACAAGGTTTTAGTGGGTTTCTTAAGGGTAAGATTCTGTAAAAAGTTTAGTGAGTGCACGTGTTTTTTTTGTTTTTGTTTATGTTTATGTTTTAATGGTCCAGAGTTTTCTTTTGGGCTCGATAAACCCAAGCACCAATCACCTCTGCCATTGTTTTTGAGTTCTAATGTCTCCTAAGTAAAAGTAGTATTTACAAACAAGACTTTGTTTTTGGGTGTAAAAGAGAGAGTATTTACCGCAACTAAAAATATTTTAAAGAATCATCTTTTCATTAATATTGAAGCAACGCGATAAGAGAAAGCTTACTTTTGTAATTTAGTTTCAGTTGAACAATATAGTTATTGTACCCACGTAAGTATTCGCTTCCGACAGTTGCAATTGGATCAAAATCTTGATTCGGAATACACATACAAAGTGATAGGACTTGAAAGAGAGTTCAATTATTGAAGTTAACTTAAAACAATCAAGGGATACTCAAAACTTGCTATTCTGATTGAAACTCAATTTTCTCTTTCATCTTCTTATGGAAAACTTGAGATAGTAAAAATGTATGTTATCGCCCATTCCATGGATTGATAGCAACCTTTACCACAGTGAATGGAAATGGAGGCCTTGAACGTAAATCAAAATTAATTAAATAAACTGACATTGTAAACAATGGTCATTGTTCATTTTACACACTTTGCTGTGTAAGCTACTTAGTAATAATTGTTCACAGATTAAATTCTACTTAATTTTAAAATACCTGTAATGTGCTACATTTTTAATCGGCATATTGGAAACTACTTTATAATCTGGATGATGTATTATATTAATTGAAAATACTGCTCTGAAGAAAGGTTCATCGAGACAAGGAAACAATCTTCTTGCATGCACTGGCCTCAGTTGGCTAACGGCCATCCATCTGAAATAAAACTCAACAAATTTAGCTTTTTCATATGGATTAATTTTTTCTCACATTGCTACTAAACTATTCTACAAGAATTGCTTATTAAGTGAGTGACAATGCTATAAAAAAAAAAAATGAAATTTTGTACATTCCTATCTGACAAACATTATTCAAATATTTTTTATTCTTGCGAAAAATAAAACGAGTTAACAGTAGTTGAAACACACATTCTGCTTATGAATTTGTTTCTTTTGTAGAAAAAATAGTTTCATATAAAAGTGATAAACCTTTAAAAAGTAAATACCTTGATTACAAAGAAAATTGGTGGAGCCATTTTATTGAAAAAGTCAAGAAAAATTGTAAAGAATCATTCGAATTCGTAATACATAGGCAGGTACATCTGTTTAAAAGCCTAAATGATAGTGGCTGTGGAAGCACTTAGCATAATAGTTAAAGAACAACAACAGACTTGAACCAATAGCTTAATGCTGCATCTTAGCCACTTATGAAAACGTTTTGAATGATTTATTAGGATAAAGTAAAATAAACGCTTAGTTGTTTAGGCGGGGTTGAATGTCCAACTACCCACTAGATTAGTGGGCGGCACCACTTGCTTTACTATTGACATTCTTACTAACAAATAAAAATAGCTACACATAGGATACGAACTGGGCATATTCCAATTACACATCCACACTTTATAAACATTACACCAAATCCGCCCTTATTGTTGGGCGTATTTTTATAGGCGCACAACTATTGTACTGAAAATCTGTTGAAAGGAGATTACAGAGGAGACTTCAAACATAAATTTTTGAAATACTTTTAACTAACCCCCGCCCCCAAGAAACCAAAAAAGGGAGAACCTTTTCCACTTAAGATTCATTGATGTCTAAGTTCTTCAAAACACAACCTGTTGCGTCCAATGATACTGCACTTATTGTTGTCACATCCCAAACCAAAATGCTTAAGATTTGCTCCACCTATGTCTCACAGAGTCTCAAAGTCCAGCAAAAACCAATCAAGCAAAAATTTAAACTTGAACCAGAATACTCAGTGATGGATCCATCCTTTTGACTAGAGAGGTCCTTGGAAGACCCGACAACTCATCCCTCTAGACGGAGCTCCAATTCAGTATTTAAGACTGCCGACAACCCTCCGAACTCGGCCATAAGAATGAATTTTGCAAAGTTTGCTTAATCTGGGAGTTTGACAGATGGTCATGTCCCAAATTTTCTTGGGATCAATAAGATTTGTCCGTACCCGAAATCACCACACGATTTGGAACTCAGAATATATTTATTAGAAGATTTTTTGTTTTTTAAATTTAGTTCCAATACTTTTGCAGGTAATAAAATAATAGCAACTGTAGTGTAAAACAGAAACATGAGTGAAGTCGAAATCTCTACACCAAACTGATTCAAATCTACCTCAGATGGAGATGAAAGTCCAACCGTTCAGAGATATAATAAATTTGCGGGCTACAACAGATAAAATCAACAATAAGCACTGTTATTTTCCCATTTTTTTTCATTTACTAGGACAAAGGAGACAACTTGAAAAAATGAATTGTTAGTCGCAACAATAATGTTAGTGAGAGCTCTGGGCGACATTGGTTCAATTTCGACATCTTAGATAGTCTAAGAACCGGTCGACCTACAACGATGAGAAAATCGTATGGTGTTTTTAATACGATGGCCCTTAAGGCCTACGCCATTGCGAACTCTTTGGATCTATTGCGGCTCAACTCAAATCAGTGTTTCACCAATCTTATTACAAACAACGTAATTTCGAAATCAACCCACCAAAAGCTTACTCCCCCATTTTTTTTTTTAATTTAAAGTACTTCAATTATAGGTCATTGGAACCCACGCCTTTCTCATGTACTTCCGGCCTCCGAATACTACTTAGACAACACTACTTAGTACTCAATAAGCTGAACTATCTTAAAAACGGAAATCTAAGTGCAGCACTCTTGCACAAAGATGAGACTACCGGCATTTGGCCTGCAAGTCCATCCCTGTATGTTTCAAACATTATCTTAGTGATTTTCTCTTTAGTTCTACTCGCTGAAATTTTTAAAAAATAACGGAAATTTCAAGGTCATTCCCTAGCAAAAGTTGTTCGCCGAAAATGCGGAAATAATTTAAATACATTAAAATTTAAGAAAAGATAAAAGTGCCATCTTAAATATGAACAGTTTGAATCTTGCCCCACATGTTTCTTAACAACTTTTTCGTTAATTCTATAGCTAAAACAAAGACAGTTTAAAAAATGTATAAAGTAGTAAAATTCTTAAATATAAAAAACTAATTTATTACTTACTCCTCTCTATTTTCAGCAATATATGAACTTCTATAAAGTCCTACACCATCATCATTAATATTACCGCAATATTTAAAGTGAATATCGTAGTATTTGCCACTCTCAAAAGGTACCATAGGTTCTATTAACAATCTCTCAAGTTCGACATTTTCTTTAATGAGTTTAGTCATTAATTCATTACCTAGGCTATTATACAAATGAATATTTTTATAATTCAATCGTAAATCTTTAACATTAAGTATTAATTTACTTGTAGTGTTTTCAACAAATAATTTAATAATTAAATTTCCACAAAATTTGAATTCAGTTAAATTTGGTTGAATTGTTAATTTGTAAAAGACCGCTGATATGTCAGTTGGTAAACGATAATTACTAATTAAAACGTTTTGTGCGTTCACGAAACTTGCCAAGATAAGAGTCCACAACAGACATACAAACGTAGCCATGTTACGCTAATGACGTACTGAATACTGAGTACGTGTTTTCAAACGAGCGATGACTGCTAAACTAAGTACTGACTGACTACTGACTAAGTAGTGATCGGCTATTTGAGCAGAGTCGGTCCACTGGAACGAATCCGATGGTGGAACGAGTTGATTCAAATCTGTATTTAAAAAAAAAATGATTCCGCCCAAAAATTTAAGGTAAATTAAAATGAAAATAATACTGAAGTTACTTAGATGGTACACTGAATTACAATTTTTAACTGACTTGAGGCTATCATTTAGGAGTCACCGACATATTCTAACTTGTAAAAACAATCCGCAAGAGAATAAAATACTGATGCTTGGAGGGGCATAAGATTTTTACAAGATTTTTAGAAGACTGTCAATAATTTTAAAATAATAATAATAATATTTTTTTTTGTTTAATGATTTAAGGCGCGTCAACCTCTAAGGTTATTGGCGCCCGGAGCTTTTTTCAGTGCACTGCCGGGCTGCGGACAGTGTTCTCTCGTTACAGACAACACTGTCCATCACCGGGCAGTGAGCTGTTAATTTTCGCTTCCATAGAAGGGAAAATCTAAGGGTCAGCACTGGATTCGAACCCGGGACCTCCGCGTGGGAAATAATATTATTATTAATTTTTTATTTCTTGACACTATGTGTAAAGCTTTATTTAAGTACAGTAAGAAGCGTACGGTATGCACCGTATGTTGACTTGGTAATAATAAAAAAAATAAACTATATTAAAAAATTATGAAGTGTCAAAGCATTAATCATTTTAATTCAACAGAAAATAACCGCTATAATATTATATAATAAAGAACAATTGTTAGAAACGATCTAGCTGATTCAATACAAGCACCAGAGAATTTGGAACGATTGAACAACTCCGTTTCCAATCCCAACATTTTCATTGGTCGAATCTCCTGGAATCAGTGGAATATTTTAATAAAAATTAAGAACTAAGAAGATAAAGTTCTGGCTGACAGTGCTAACTGATGCCAAGGGGGAAAAAAAATCAGCGGAATAGAATCGGGAATGATTTAAATCCTTCTGAGTTCGGACTCAGTCCATTTTCCATTCACCGACTCTAGCCGACAGAAATGAACGCTATTGAATCAAGCTCCACGGAAAGAGTCCATTGGCTTGGTAACCAGGACTGATTCCACCTGCACACTTTATCATTTTGCATTTGTGTATGGGGAATAGGGAGTGCTCTGAAAATAGGTGCCGTGGGATTTATGGATACTTATTTTTGAGCTTCATTGTTATATATGATATAGGTGGCTGTTTTTATATTATCTAGATTTGCTGTTGGAGTCGGGTCGTTCTTAATCTCTGTGTATCTGTTAAAATGGAAGTCTATCATTTTGTTAACATCGTCTGCATGGGTACATTACCGTAGAGATTACCTTTGTCCGCTTTAATTAATACGTGATTATTATCTTTTATTTTCAGTCTTATTATTTTCTGTTCCTAGTTAATAATTGTCTGTTTAATTCTGGGTCTTCAATTTTGTATGTATATTTCTGATAGCTGCTGAGTGTCATGCATATTCTTGTTTATCTTGCAGTAATAATATTGCTGTCATTCCTGTTTCGATTAATAGATCACTCTTTTTGATTTGGTTATTATTTTTGAGTCTATATTTAAGTCTTTTGTCTTAACAAATCGTGAATGTAAAACACTCAAACATGAATAGGTTAACTTCTGTATTAGTTTCATTATTTTACTTATTTATTCACTTTTTACATTATATGAATCACTTCTATTATAATCAATTCATAATTATTTTATTTAAATATAATTATTTTCGAGTACAAATGTAAAAAGTATAATTCTGTACAATTTTGCTTAAATTTGTACCCCCCCTCATTAAAAGTAAATCTATTTTTAAAAATTTAAACTTATACAAATGTAGTAAGTGTACGCAACCCTTTAATAATTACTTGGTTTCATTAATTTTTGTTGAATTATTTTTTGAAAAAATTTATGATTTATTAACATTTTGAATAACTCGTATACACAACATGAGTGTAACCTTCCTCAGCAACCTCAGTAACTCAGTCAGCCAGCAACTGTTAGGCAGGAAGTGTGGTTCGTGGAGGGAATAGTAGTGGACTTTAAATACTACACCATTTCGATCTAAATTTAACTTTTTTCAAGAAAATTGAATACAGAAGTGCAAGCTTCAAATATTTTATTTCTTTTCTAGGTTTTTTTATTTCGTCTGTATGTTCTTTGTGTTGCAATTGTCCACATAATCAGTAGGCATTACTAAATAGTGAAAGTATAAATGAAGTAAAGTATGTGCAACTCTAACTAAACTTAAGAAATATGTAATCTAATGAAAATTGAACACATTTCTTAAATAATGATTGGAAAATAGAGTTGTGATTAGTATCATGTAAATAGTATTTTTATCATAATAGGATGAATAATTTTGACAATAAAGCGTAAGTGGTTACAATACTTCGGCTGTTTGGGTTGATAGAGTATGCTAAGAGGAATAATATCACATTGCTCAGCTGTTATTATCTGAAAGTATTTACTTATAAGAGCATTATATTAAAGGTAAGTGTTTATTCCAAATATTTTGAATTTTAAACATTGCATTGAAATTTATTAAAATTATACCTAGTAAATGGTAGTTAGACGTTAAGCCCCGCCTGAAATAATAGGCGATTACTTTACTACTAGTAATTAAAATTATATATTGTTTAAATAAATATATATTGGGGTCGATGAGTTGTCTAATAAAGGTGGAAAAGTACATTTCCATGCTTTCTAGCGGCGATTTGTGGAACTACAATCCTTATGTAGTTCTAGCAGTTGCCACTAGATGGCATAGCATTACCTTCGCTGTATTAAAAATAATTCATTTTCCCCCTTCACTAACATTTTAGATAGTGCCTAAATTGTATTGTTCAATGACTTCTGTCGTGCAATATTATTGTGACTCGTTTTATTTTATTAGTTCCAGTTATCGAAAACCGGCAGTATTTAAGTTGATTAGTAAGCTTAAAGATAGTTATTATGTTTCATAATTAGAGATTAAAATAAAAATTAATCTTTTTTTTATATTTTAATGTGATTTCAAAATGTTTTGTGCTATACATTATATTAGACGGTTTTAGAAGGCATGTCTCAACTTTATTTCAACATTTTAGTGCCTAAATAGCATTGAAATAGATTTCCATATTGAAATAAAAACCTATTTATTTATCAGTAAATATAAGATGGTTTTATTATAGTGCTATTTTTTTCTTAATCCAGTTCCGTTCGCTGGCTCCAAGTTAAGTTGAGGTAATTCGCATCATTTCTGCATTACATACGGCTAAGGGAACTATAAACTACTGCGCTATCTTATGGAGCACTTCTTAATATTATCTATTTTGTAATACTTTTAAATTATTAAAGCATAATTTTTTTTTCGTATAATTTAAATCTTTTACTTTTTATCGGAATAAGAGTTTTAATTTTTGTTGAAAGAAGGTTTTAATTTGATTGATTGAAATTAACTTTGATAAGTGTGCAAATTACGTATTAAATATAATAGTTGGTATGAAAATAATTTTAATGATAAAGCAGTAATTTTGTTACTTTTTTAACATGTCTGACTGTATAGTTTATTCCAAACATACAACTTAATACAAACTAGAAGTTGAATTATGTCGCCCAGTCAATTTCTGAAACTAAAACTTTGGGAATTCTTTATGTTAAATAAATTCAAAAGTAAGAATTAATTAATTGTATTTTTCAATCAAATTAACCTTATTTATAAATAATATTATTTTTTTGAATTTTATTTCATTGTCATTGTATGGAAAGGTCCAAGTATTTTTAAAAATAATTTAAATGAATATATAATTTCTTTATTTTAATTGTAGTAACATTTATTACAATTATATTAATAAATACTTTATAAATTGTTGTAAATGATTTTCTCTAGCAGACTTAACTCAGTAAAGACTTTATTTTAATTACAATAGATAATGTTGATTTTCAGATGATATACTGCTGGTACTAAAGTGCTGCCTTCGAAACTGTTTATTAATAGAAGCTCAAGTGAAAAAAGGAGTAAAACATCCATCCAGTGAACTGAAACAATCAAATTTTGTTAAGAATTAATTAATAAAAAGTATGTTGTTATTATATGAAATATGCATGTTTATTTGACAATCTACTGTAAGAAATGTTCCTTAGAAGTTGCATTTGTTTCTTAGTAAAATTAATACAGGACCACCTTAAACTCAGAAGTGACACACTAGACTTATATAGGTGCATTGAATATAAAAAATAAGTTGGACAATTTATAAATAAAGAGATTTGTAGTAGATGGATTGTTAAAAAAAGACAGATAAATTCATAAATACGTTAAAATAAATCAGTTAAATATAAGTGCAATGTGGTCCTATATAAGTTCAGAGAGTCACCAACATGGGTAATGTGAGCGTAAGGTAGTCCAATATAAGTCTAGAGAGTCACCAGCATGGTTAAATGTGAGTGTAAGGTAGTCCAATATAAGTCTTGTGAGTCGCCAAGATGGTTAAATGTGAGAATAAGGTGGTCCAATAAAAGTCTAGAGAGTCTTAAATATGAGTGTAAGGTGGTCCTATTTACGTCTAGTGTGTTGCTGTGGTGGTTTAACTTTAGAAGTTCTTAAATTCTCATTTGTATTTCAATTGAACAACTTTTGGTGGTTGACGCTAAAAAAAAAATGGTTTTAAAAAATGCTAACATAAACAGTGATTGTACCGCTTCCTGGGAGAGACAGCATGAACAAAAGTTGGTTTGTTATTAATTTTCTTTGTTTCTTTTAATTACTCTTCCTCTGTGTTATTTAAATAAGGCATTATGGTAATTAGATGGCATTGGGTAAGTGTTAATTAATGATACCGGAAGTGAGTTGAAAAAATTGTATCATGTTGAGAATAATGCAAAAAATAAATCTTCCTTGTCGAGAGTGCAAAAGTACATCCAGGCTATATAGGTAAGTGAATTTGCCTGGGCGGGAAGGGTGGGGCGAATAATTTTTTTTAGTAGGTTACACTGATAAAAATTATGATAAAGATGCTACACTAGATGCAAATATTGTGTGTAATACTTTCGAGTATGATGATAGAGCTGTGCAACCTGACTAGGTTTGTTTGGAGAGAGAGCGAGTGACGAAGCGAACTACCCTCCAGCCGTACTGAAATCGTACTAAAGGGGAATTGTGTTTATAGCTGTATTTATATAAAGGTTAAGTGCTACCTGGTGGTGAATATTTGAACTAACTTAACTTCTTGAGTTTTTAACTAGATTAGATGTTCATTGAATAACTTTTAGAGAATGATGCTAAATTCTTTTATGGAAAAATGTTAGTATAAATAGTGATTGTACCGCTTCCTGGGAGAGACAGCTTGAACAAATATGAGAGAGATGTATATTTAACTAGATATATGTTTGAGAGCGACGAGCGATATACACCCCAACAACACTCAAGACGTACTGAAGAAAATTGGTTGTTTACGTATATAAACAAGAGGTTACAGCAGTTCTATCTAGTGGTCATTCTGAGAACTATAAATTATTAACTGTCAACTTTGTTTGCTTAGTGGTGCTCTCTGACGGATTTATTTAAAACTAGCTTTAATTTTAACTTATTTGAATTTGTACGTACTCTAACGCATTTTTTTAGAACTAATTTTTTATTTTAACATCCTATATTTAGCGTTCTCTGACGGATTTTTTTAGAACTAATATTTTTGATGTTTTTTTGTTCTAATTTTTTCTTGTTTAGTTATTACCGTTTTTTAGTACTTCTTTTTTGCTTTTAGAACAATTTTTATTATTTTTTTTCACAATAATAGAATATAAATACTAAGTCTACGTAAAAAATAGGTATGAAAATAAATTAAAGTTTTTTCTTTATTCTTCAACCAACCTATACATTATCTTTACAAAATTAAATAATTCATATCATTATTTACATTTAGACAAAAACATGCATATTACATATTATAATATAACGAAATAATACATTTTTTTAGTATTTGACTCATAATAAAAGATGTTTTGTATTTTCATTGAGTGGATGTTTTCTCTACGTCTTTTTCATTTTAACTTCATTTAAAAAAAGTTTTGCAGGAAATAGTACTCTCAGAATTCAGAGTTTCGATCTGAAAAGCATTATTATTCAATGAAATAAAGTATTCTATCTAAACAGCTAAGTTATATTAGTAAAAAATAAAAATAAAAAATAGAAGGAGAAGAGAAAGAAAAAACGGGCTTTCGTAACTATCAAATTAGGAAAGAGGAAACGACTAACAAACTGACTTTACAAGAAATTTCTCTTATTAAACTCTAAATAAAATCCAAGGCTTACAACAGGATTAATCCCAGTACCACAAATATCTTTTAATCAATACAAATGAATGTAGTTTATATAATAAACAACATAACATGTACTTTTAAACAAATGCTTCTAAGAACTAAAACCTTGTTTTATTAATTCAACAGCTAGCTTATTTGTATAAAAAATCTAACTTTTATTTAGTTTAAAATGTTACCATTTTCCTAAAAAAATTAATATTTTGCTATAAATAATTAATATTAATAAAATTAATGTTCTGAGAAAAAGACGTTTAATTTGAATAATAAATAATAGTTTTATCACATTGGAAATTAAAACGTGATTTATTCACACTAAGAGAAAAAGATTATTTATCAGAAAAAATGTTAATAAATGTTTCTCTTTCTTATGTTGTGATACTTATAATAGATAGTGAAATATAATAGCGAACTAATAGATAAGATAATCTGAAAAAGATTCATTTTTACATTTACTTTAATATCCACAAAGCAATCGTTACAATTCAATTAATTTTTCTTACCTACATATTATTTTGGTATATTCTCTATTTAAATCAAGGAATAAAACAGAAATTGAAGTCCTTAAATTTAAATTAAAGAAATTGGGCAACCTTATTAGAAATTCTATTCATTCCGTTATTACTTTAACATTAGAAATGGAAAAAAATAGACATATTAAGGTAATGCCAATGCTATCTAGCGACAAGAGCTAAAACTAAAAAGATGTAATCACATAGGAATTAGTTCTAGTGATTACCGCTAGGTAGCATGAACATGTACGTTGACACTATTAAAATAAACATTAAATAACCTCCTAAGAAAACAAAGAAAACAATTGTGGGGTAAAAAGGTTGTTCGGTTTTGTAGTAATATTCTCTTTATCGCATAACAACAGTTATATTAGTTTAAATAAATAGTTATATTTGTTTAAAATTCACTGTTTACCTCATAATTTGATGTTTGTTTATTTATCTTGATAGTTTTAAGTTGATGCTGCTGAGTAAATTAAGTGAGTGAGAACTTTACATACCTTAGAAAACTGATTGTTTTATCTATTTGCATTAAGCGATAACTACCTAGGAAATTAAAAAATTTGTTTTTGCATAATTACTGCGTTAAGGACTTCTTGCAGGTAAGCAACATTTTTGGTGTATACTTTTATTTTAATTACGAGTTGAAGTGATTAGAAGTGTTTGTGAAATTCTTTATTGCTGTAAAAGTATATTGCTAATTTCGATTATGTATTTAGGAATTATGGACTTCCACGTTAATGTTCACATTTCTCTCATTTAAAGGGGAGATTAATCTCCATGAAATTTAAATTATTAATGTAAAGTTTAATAACGTCCCACCAGTAGTTTTATATTCTAACTTCTCTTCTAGTTTTGTACAATAGAATGAGAAAGGTAGCAAAATAATAAAGAAAAATTTTCCATAATTTCTGCAATCGTAACTTCCTTGTTAATAGTATAAAGCAGAAACCTTAATTATTCCAGTCAAACTCGGCCAGAATTACTTATTTTTCCTTTAATTTTGCAATTGTAACTTCGAATTTGGGCTATCCTGTATTTACATTCCACCTCTGTCGTAGTTAATTATACACTAATGCCGAAATCTTATTCTTTTGCACAAATCTAAAAAAGATATTCTCAATTTTCTATTAATTTTGCAATGGTAATTTGGAATGTAGGCTACTCGGTTTGAATAAACGATATTCCTCTTAGTTATTAAAAGTATGAAGGAGAAATTTTCACGGTGCTTAGTTCCTGATTCTTTGCACATGAATCGTCACTTTTGTAAGTAGGTTATTGAAAATATCAGCCGCTCAGTGATTATTCGTGTTCTTGTTTATCATGTGCTAAACTCCCATTTCTGCTTCAATTGCTGTTCAATGTTTTTGATGCGATTATAATTTGGAATTAACGTCAATTGTTTTGAGACGTTGTGAATGTTGTTTTAGTAAGGTCAAACAGACCAAAGGAAATCTCAGAAACAAGCAAAAACTTTGAATATACGAGCATTTTGCATGTTTTTTTTACTGTTCTAAAGTTTTCCATTTATAACATTTTATTTTATGACGCACTTGCTTTATTATTTGAATTATTTATTTATAATTTCAAAGTTATTATTTCTCAGTATAAATGAAATAAGTATAGTTTGAAGTTTTTGATTAAATTCCAATCCCCCCCCCCAACCATGTATAATATTATACAATATATAACAATATATTATAATATACAACTCCAACTTCAAAATTTTAAAACATTATAAATGCACCAAACGTTCATTACTGTTTAATAAATTCTAGGATTCATTAGTATTTATTTCATTTTTTTTTTTTTACGAATTGTTAATGATTTGAATGGCACACATAACCACCATATAACCTTCCTAACTTAGTCAGCAACTGTAGTGCGGGATTGTAACATCGCTGAGGTAGTTTTCATTACTCCAAACTGATTAATCCAATCTCGATAGATTAATTAAGTTGATAGATAAAATTCTGAAGCCAATCAGGGATAAAATAAACAAAAAGATCTATTTAGTTTAACAGAAAAATGCTCAGACTTCTTGAATAATTCAATTAGTGTGAATTAAATGGAAACTGATAAAGGATTATTCTGTAATCATTATCCATCCAGTGCTTTCA
Source organism: Rhodnius prolixus (assembly GCF_049639745.1). Taxonomy (NCBI): domain Eukaryota; kingdom Metazoa; phylum Arthropoda; class Insecta; order Hemiptera; family Reduviidae; genus Rhodnius; species Rhodnius prolixus. Next base: position 53,130 of record NW_027411583.1, on the reverse strand, counting down.
TCAATTGACTTTTCTTACGCTGCCTAGTAATGCTCAGCGTTCATTGGAAAACTTCATGTATGGGCACTTCTTTACATCTAACAGCAAGTTGGCCAATGTTGGATGATTCTTTACCATTCTAATCTGGAGATTGAAGAATAGAAGGAAATCTACCTCCTACTTGGACTGTGGAAATGTTCTTCAGGTAATCTGATCAATTATTTAGTACGTTCAAAGTATTACATTATAAACTAAAACCTTTTTTAAGATGATTCATCTTTTCATCTCATCGGAATAAATAATGTTCTCACTCTAGTAAAAGAAAGGTTGATGTCTGATTTAAATAATCAACGATGTGAATGCATGCATTTTTAATCAAATGTAACTCTCACTCAACCAATTAAAACTTGTTTTAATGATAAATCTTCTTTTATTGAATTAAAAATTTTTTAATTAAACATGTCAACTTTTGGTTTATTTGGACCATTCTTTTTTTTTTGTATCTGAAAGAAGTTTTAATTTTTGTTGATTGCGGGTAAAGTTTTAATTGAAAAATTCAATATCAATTATGCATGGCAATTCTGCATCATTTTCTAATAAGTGTGCTCTTTGGAAATATATATAATTTTCATTGTATAAAAAGTTTCAGGTTCGTTAAAAAAAAAATCAATTCTTAAGTTACAGACGTCTTTATTTAATATTTCTAGTATACATAAATTGTTACAGATGTGTTTTTATAGCTTCTTACGCTAGGCAAAACTAAGTTAACATTATAATTATTGAAATTACATAAATAATGATTTCTTGGATCAATACTGGTGATACCAAGAGTACTGCCTGCAAAACTAGTCATCAATAAAAGCCCAAGTGAAAGGACGTAAAAGATCAATCCAATGTGAATATATCAACAATCATTGGATAGGAATCTGTAAAAAAAGTAAGTAGTTATTATGAGTAATAATACGCATGATTTGATCAAAATTAAAAATTGCATGTTAAAAAAAGTCTTTAAAAAAATGATTTTATTTATTGTTTTCATTTAATGTGTTCATTAATATGAAAAAGTAAAAATAAAACGAAAATAATTAATAATAATTTATTAAAATATCAAAATGATGTAGAAAATACGAAAAAATAAAAAGGATAACCTAAAAGGAAGGTTACATAGTCTAGAGAGGTAGAAGTAAAAAAGGATAACCTAAAAGGAAGGTTAAAAATGGCCGGCTGAGTCGAGGGAGTGTGTAAGAGCAACAGACAGCTGGAGCAATCTAGTGGCCAGTGGGGCCGGCCATCAGGTGAGTTAAATTGGCGCCATCTTGCTCCGGGACCTATATAACTAAGTTCGCTGAAAGGGCGGGGCAGGGTGGGGAGAACCGTCGAAGCGACAACATCTCCCGACATCATGATTCTTTGAGAGAGAGGTGATTGATAGACTAGACTAGCTAGTAACATATATTTGGAGCGACGAGCGATCTATCCCCCTGCATCACTCAAGTCGTACTGACGAAAATTTGTGCTGTTGCCGTATATATAGGGAAGGTTACAGCACTGCTACCTGGTGGCAAATTCTGGAACTATCACCTGTTTGATAGGTAGCGCTCTATTACGGATTTTTTTGTAACTAGTTTATCACATGTTTGACAGATGGCGCCCTCTAACGGAGTTTTTTGGAACTAATTTTTCCTTTTTTGTTTCTAACAGTTTTTAGCATTTTGTTTTGTATTTTATTAACTTATTCATATAAATGATTATAAAATACTAAATCTATGTAAAAAAAATACTTATGCAAATAAAATTATTATTTATTTTAAATTAAAGGTTGTTCTTTATTCTCCTACTAGTAATACATTTTATATTTTTAATAAAAGATAAAAATAAACAAGCGTTCTATTCAATGAACTACAAATAAATTAACTGCTTTTAAAGATATATTTTTATCTTAGGAAAGAAGGAAAGCTTAAATCTTTTAAACGGATCATTCTTTAAGAGTGAATTAGTAGCACTTTAAAACATAGTGACAGTTAATTATTTAAACTTAAATTACTCTACGTTGGAACTATTTGAAAAGATAGTTTATACTCTTTAAAAGTGAACGAATTTGAAAAAGATTAAGGTTGAATAAAAAATAGTTGCAATTGATGATAAAACGCAAAACACTACGAACGATTTACACTGTGTTATTTATTAAATTAAATCCTTTTTAACAAATTTAAACTTTTCTCATTCCAACTTAAAGAGAAAGATTTTAATTATCTTTCTAAAAAAAGAAAAGTATATTTCAACATGCTTTGGAAATATTAAATAAAGGTACCTGAATGTATTAACTAAAAACTATCCTAAGAGCAGCTGTGCAAGAACTGATGGTAGAATGCTCACATTGTAATGCAGGAATGGATGACATAACTTTAGAGCTTTAATAGTACACATTTTAGATGATAGATGGATCTAAAAGCGAGCTAGCGAATGGCCAAAAAAGAAGCCCTGGACGAACGCACTGGATACAGAAAAACTAAATACACTATTTGAATTTCATTCACATATACGTAAATATATTTTAACAAATTCATCATTTGGATATCGAAAATCGCAATAAAGAATCTAAATAGATCATAATAAATTTATGGTTCATATTAATTTACGGTTGACGTTAATTTAATAACTATTCCTTCAGAAGTGAATCTTTATAATCTGCACTCTCAGAAGCAAACAACAATTAGTGTGTTAGTAATTACTAATGTTATCTGTAGTGAAGGTTATTAAGGTTATCATTATGAATGTAAATCATATATGAAATCAATGACATGAATTCTACATACCTATGCGATCTAGTGGAAGACCTGAGAACTACTATTTGCTGAGTAGTTCTTGATCTTGCTGATAGAGCGCTTTGCCAGTTGTGAACTTGTGACTACTTTTAGTTATGTATTTTAATTATTGTCCAGATTTCAATATGCACGCAATTTAAATTGTATTTTTTTACAAACATTACATTTGAAGCAATTTTTAAGTACTTTATGAGATAAATGCTACAAATTCTCATTGACAACGAAGTTAATAATAAATTTTGAAACTACTTAGGACGATATTAACACTTTTTCCATTCAGTGTCGAAGTAAGATTTAATAAATCTGAAGAAGTATTCTTTCCTTTTTAAATTTAATGGTATACGTTTTAATTAAGATATAATTACCTGAATGAAAAGTCCCACAAGATTGCGAAGATAGATTTTTTCCAGTAAGGCGAAATTGTATGTGATACACCTCAACTTATGTGGACATGTACATGTAGTGTGATCGATTATAAAGGGTAGCTGCAAGTCAGCGAAGTGCTGGATTAATTTACGGTACAACAATAACACAAAATTAGTATATTGACTGAACTTGAATCATTTATATGCTAAAAGTACTTTAAAATAAAGATGGTACAACTTGAATAAGTGAAATATTTACTTTATTAAAAACAAAACAAAAAAAATTCATTTTCTCAGTAATTCACTGAACACATTAAATAATAGATAAGATTACCTGAAGTACAGGGTGGTAAGTAGATTCCCTTATTATTATTTTTTTTTTTTAGTCGGAGATAAAATAGAATACTAAAAAAAAATACTTATGCAAATAAAATTATTATTTATTTTAAATTAAAGGTTGTTCTTTATTCTCCTACTAGTAATACATTTTATATTTTTAATAAAAGATAAAAATAAACAAGCGTTCTATTCAATGAACTACAAATAAATTAACTGCTTTTAAAGATATATTTTTATCTTAGGAAAGAAGGAAAGCTTAAATCTTTTAAACGGATCATTCTTTAAGAGTGAATTAGTAGCACTTTAAAACATAGTGACAGTTAATTATTTAAACTTAAATTACTCTACGTTGGAACTATTTGAAAAGATAGTTTATACTCTTTAAAAGTGAACGAATTTGAAAAAGATTAAGGTTGAATAAAAAATAGTTGCAATTGATGATAAAACGCAAAACACTACGAACGATTTACACTGTGTTATTTATTAAATTAAATCCTTTTTAACAAATTTAAACTTTTCTCATTCCAACTTAAAGAGAAAGATTTTAATTATCTTTCTAAAAAAAGAAAAGTATATTTCAACATGCTTTGGAAATATTAAATAAAGGTACCTGAATGTATTAACTAAAAACTATCCTAAGAGCAGCTGTGCAAGAACTGATGGTAGAATGCTCACATTGTAATGCAGGAATGGATGACATAACTTTAGAGCTTTAATAGTACACATTTTAGATGATAGATGGATCTAAAAGCGAGCTAGCGAATGGCCAAAAAAGAAGCCCTGGACGAACGCACTGGATACAGAAAAACTAAATACACTATTTGAATTTCATTCACATATACGTAAATATATTTTAACAAATTCATCATTTGGATATCGAAAATCGCAATAAAGAATCTAAATAGATCATAATAAATTTATGGTTCATATTAATTTACGGTTGACGTTAATTTAATAACTATTCCTTCAGAAGTGAATCTTTATAATCTGCACTCTCAGAAGCAAACAACAATTAGTGTGTTAGTAATTACTAATGTTATCTGTAGTGAAGGTTATTAAGGTTATCATTATGAATGTAAATCATATATGAAATCAATGACATGAATTCTACATACCTATGCGATCTAGTGGAAGACCTGAGAACTACTATTTGCTGAGTAGTTCTTGATCTTGCTGATAGAGCGCTTTGCCAGTTGTGAACTTGTGACTACTTTTAGTTATGTATTTTAATTATTGTCCAGATTTCAATATGCACGCAATTTAAATTGTATTTTTTTACAAACATTACATTTGAAGCAATTTTTAAGTACTTTATGAGATAAATGCTACAAATTCTCATTGACAACGAAGTTAATAATAAATTTTGAAACTACTTAGGACGATATTAACACTTTTTCCATTCAGTGTCGAAGTAAGATTTAATAAATCTGAAGAAGTATTCTTTCCTTTTTAAATTTAATGGTATACGTTTTAATTAAGATATAATTACCTGAATGAAAAGTCCCACAAGATTGCGAAGATAGATTTTTTCCAGTAAGGCGAAATTGTATGTGATACACCTCAACTTATGTGGACATGTACATGTAGTGTGATCGATTATAAAGGGTAGCTGCAAGTCAGCGAAGTGCTGGATTAATTTACGGTACAACAATAACACAAAATTAGTATATTGACTGAACTTGAATCATTTATATGCTAAAAGTACTTTAAAATAAAGATGGTACAACTTGAATAAGTGAAATATTTACTTTATTAAAAACAAAACAAAAAAAATTCATTTTCTCAGTAATTCACTGAACACATTAAATAATAGATAAGATTACCTGAAGTACAGGGTGGTAAGTAGATTCCCTTATTATTATTTTTTTTTTTTAGTCGGAGATAAAATAGAATCACATCATATTTACGGACTTGTTGCAGGAATGATAGAAGGGCCCTTAATAATAATTAATTAAGTTGTAAGCTGAGTTTTAGCTGCAAGTTGCCAAAGAGTTGAAAAAGCTAATAGATAAAAGCACTGGAAAGGAGAAATACTACATTAACACCTCATAAGATGATAATTTGAATTAAATTTACACTGTTGAAATATTGCAGCAAACGTAGTATTTTTCTATTAAACTAAACCTTTTCTCAAGTAAATAAACTATTATGCATTTTAAAATAAAATCAAAGACATAGGTCTGGGAATCGAACTAACCAAATACAACAATACATCATTCAATTAATATAAATTAATTCGAACAATAGTGTTGACATGAAATTTTTAATTTATTTAATTTTAAATAAACTTTAATCTTTTTATATAATTATTAATGTGAGTGAATTATTTCAATGAACACAATACGATACTACTTTCTATTGGGTAAATAATTTTAAAAATCAAATGCGTTTTTTATATGCTTCAAATATTACCATTTTCCAATGAAATTGTAATTTTTTTAATGAAGTTTATTATTAAAAAAAATAGATTCGATACAACAGCATAATTCATTTTAAAGAAAACTTAAACTGCCTCAAAATTTAACTTGCACTCACAAGTACGTTTAACTTTCAAAATTAAAACCTTATTTATTCAGATTAAAAGGGAAAGATTAATTTTAATAAAAAGATTTTAGTTTGTATTGTATGTAATACTCAGAACGTATAAAGTAATATATAAGATTACCTGAAGAACAGTGCTACACAGGCAAATTTCCTTTCTTCTTTATATTCCAAATAGAATAGCTGAGAATCATCTTATTACTTGCACGCTGCTGGATGTAAAGAAGAGTCCTTAGAGGGTAATCATCATTAATAGGCAGCAAACTCAATGTTGGACAGCATCGGATAAAGATAGGACGCTCATGACTGGAGTTTCTACAATTGTTCATTTCAGCAAACTATACAATATAAATCTTTAAACTTATACTTCTTAATTTATAGAACTTTAATGTACATTTAAATAAACAATAAGTAAGTAGAACCTGCCTAATATATTCAATATTTTTTTGTGAGCAGTGGTACCGAAGTTTGATGTTCAGTACAGAAAACAGTAAAGCTTTCGTTCGATGTTTTAGTATGACAAAGATATTCATCATGAAAAAAATGTATAATTTTCTGTTATGAAGAGTATATTCGTCATGCGTTTTCAGTAGTAACCATCAGCAGTTCATTTTGCAATTTTAGTTAAAACTAAAATATATTCGTAAACTGCAAGAAGTTTGGAATATTTTGGAGGCCAAGTCGAAATAAAAAGAACTAATAGAAGATATAGTATGAATTAGTCTTAGTAAATGTATCCTTGCCTTTTATTAGTCATCACTGAATCAATAACAAATTCATATATTGTGTTAGGCTAGACTATGCAATAAGTGGCGCGCCTGGTTATAAAAAACGGGATGAGGATCCTTTTGTTCCCAATTTACCTGTATTCAAGAGGCGGAGCTTTTTTTTTTGGCTCATGTACGGGGTGCAAGATTTAGCAATCATCCAAATAGCGTCGTGGGCTACTAACCTGTCCAGATATTTCCCTACATAATTGTTTGTGTTTTATCATCTGGTCAGTGGGATTCATTGGCATAATACCAGTCTGTAATGTTGTGACCTAGTCGGGATAATTGCAGCAACCCAATTTCATATCAAACATACTCTGGGTTTGACGAATATATTCGTCATCGCTTAATTTGTGCGGCGCACGTAGGGGACACATTTTCCAACAAGGTCGGAACAGTTAACTGATTAATAGTATCAGAAAACATGTGTACTTTGAAATATCACGAAGTATTCAGTTGTTATATCTTCAACGTAAATGTAGTATCGCTGATTTGAACGTCACCTATATATGTTTGAGTAACAATTTAAATATATACTAGTCAGTATACAACATCAACTAAGTAACCGACAGACTCATACAACGGACACTCCTGTACGCGAGGGAGGTTGCATACTGACAGTATTACTGAGTGAGGGAGGTTACTTGTGGTTACTAACGAGATATCATATGGTATGTTTTTAAAATTTGTTAATGAATTTTAAAACTTTTTTTTTTGTAAAAATAGTGAAATAAAATTAATGAAACCTAGTATGTGATTAAGGCTTGAATATTTTTTATACATAGGAATTGTTTTAAAATTGTATTTTACGTGAGGGGGCGCACTTTTTGTAAGGTGAAAGCATTATACTGAACCAAGTTCACTTGTACGGGGAAATATGGTAAAAAATATTGTAAAAAATATTGTAAAACAATAAATTATTATAAAATGAAAATTGATAAGCATTTGGTTCTAATTACTTAACAAACAGTTCCTAAATAGTCAAATCTTGAATATTTTTGATATTAAACATCAAGCAACGTCTCACTTTTTATTTTATTTATTTTCCTTAATTGTTTTGGTTTGCCAGTGTTTGGGATGAAATGACTTTCAATAGCGAGACCGATTAATAAGATTAGTCGTTTAATATTCCAATTCTTTTTATGATATTTACATGTCTTCCTTTTCTATCTTAGGTAACAGCATCATTTGTTGGTGTGCGGTTAGTGGCTGTGGTTGATAAGGTAGTTTGCATAACTTTTGATGTATTTTTACGAGCGGATGTATTCTTTGTATCTGTCATAGATCTTCCCCCTCAATTGCTTGCCACTATAGTACTAGCAATGTCTGCTCGGACTAATTTGTAATCCTTATTGAATTGCAGTTTGTAAATTGCTGTTGACTTGAGTGTTTTTGTTTTGGTTAGTGCAAGTACCCTGTTTCTTAGTTTGTTGTTGATCTTAGAAACGGTTTTGAGGCCCAGTTTCTGGAAAAGGTTATATAGTTTGTAAAGTCTAGCTTAAGATGTGAGCAATCATGGATTGTACGTTGGATACGTTATTGGTTATGGTACTAGTATTTTTTAATGTTCGTATTGTAACTGTTATTTTTCAATACTGTTCGAATGGTGTTATCTTATAAGTGGTCGGTGCATGAGGTATGCTTTTTAATCTGTTTGTTAGGTGACAGTGTCAACGGTTAGTTTATATTGAGCAGGATGTTATGAACAGTTGTGTATAATAGTATCAGTGAACATGAACTTTCTTTGGATTGTCCATCTCGTATTCTATTTTTTTTTTTTTTTCCGGCGCAACAACTGCTGGGTTATTAGCGCCTAGTATTCTAATAGTTGTATTATGTGTTAATTTCATATTCTAACAAGTATGATATGCAGAATTAGAGTTTTTAATCCTTGGTTTTTCATGTTTACAGTTCAGTAACGTTTTGAATAACATACAAACCTTCTTCACACTCAGCTTAAGTAAGGTGAGACGGCAACAGCCGTCGAATTTACTAAACCAAACTGATCAACCTTTAGTGATGGATGTCTAATGTAATGTATAGAACACTACACATGTCACAGGTTATGTAATGGATAATAAAATGAATGAAATTTCCAATAATATGATTTTATTGACAATCATGTAAATTTTTACGAAAATAAAATAAAATTTTTAAAATCTATCATTATTAGAATTTTTTATCAGTATGAACCTTTTTTTAATGAAATTAAAACTAATTTATATTAAAAGGAAAACATTTATCTAAAAAAAATGTGTTAAAATGCATTGTTCCTTTAAATATCGGATAAGACTACTTGAAACACAGCTTAACAAAGAAGCGAGGTAGTTATACCAATTTCCTAGTTTATTTATTGACTAGAATGTAGAATTAGATGTGAATCATCTTAATTTATGTGCGGACGTCCTGCTGGATGTTAAGACGGGCCATCTAACATAAGTAACTGCGAACCAGTGAAGTGCAGAGATAGCTCTCCAGGGACGAAGGAACTGGACAAAGGAAACAATGCTGAATTAAAACCATTTTGCCCTTACGAATAAAATAATAGATCTTTAGTTTTATTCTGTGACTTTTTAATGCAATTTTGATTATAAAAAAAAACACACTAAAGTTACGCTTGCTTTTCTAAGCATGTCCATACCTCTTCTTCCTTATGTAATCACATGTGGTTTATTAGACGGTTTGCATAAATTGGGTCCGCTTTGTAGTATTTTTACGAGCGGATGTTTTTCTTTGTATCTGTCTTGGATTTCTTCCCCGCTCTGGGCATTATACAGGTATTATCACAGCCTGGACAGACTAGTTTGTAAATACCCCTGTTATCATAAGGATTATTATTAGTTTTGGTATGTTTCCACATCCCGTTTTCCAATTTATGTTGGTCCTAAACGCAGTTTTAGGCCTAGTTTCTTGTAAAAGTTGCGTAATTTGCACGGCACGTTTCCGAAGTAAAAGTGATGAATATGTTTTTATGGTTTTAGCAATGTTTGTTTGTAGTTTGGAATTTGTTATTACTGTTGGTTCGTTTTGATTAAGACGGAAACCGCTGAGGAAAAAAAAAAAAACAATCGTGTCGCAGCGGATAATATCAGTTACATTATACAGACCTGCAAAACTAACTACTATTGATAACTAAAGAAGTTACGATTGCAAAAATTATAGCAATATGTTTTTTTTTCATTATTTTGCTACCTTTCTCATCTATTGTTCAAAACTAGAAGAGAATTTCTTATTTATCCCTCCATTTTTCAGACGTAACTTCAAATTTTGAGCTTCTCTGTGAATACATTCCATCTCTGGCACAGTTATTAATACCCTAGAACTGAAATATTAATCTTTCCAGTGAATTAAGGCGAAAATACTTTTTTTTTCTTTCTTTTTTTAAATTAATTTGGCAATTTTTACTCAACATTCATAGAAAGCCTTTGGCTTATTTTGTAATTTACTGAAAATTAAAATCTCTATCTTTCCGGTTAACTAGACGAAAATTTCTCAGTTTACTTTTATTTTGCAATCGCAAGTTCAGATTCAAATTCCCTGCTTGAACAATCCACTATGCCATGAGCATGAGCTTGAATTTAGAAATACTATTACAAAACAATTGGAAAAATAAGTAATTGTCTAGTTTTGAAGAAAAATTTACTTTTGCAGTAATAAAGACGACCAAAAATTATTAACATTTTACGAACTAAATCTACCTACTTAAACATTTTTATGAAACAAAATAATAAGGACTAAAAATAACGACTAACTTTTTAAAATTACATTCGTACACTTAAAATGCATCTACTATCAACTGTCTTGGAAACATGTCAATTTTCATAAACACTTTTAACGACATCAACTCGTAATTAAAAATAAAAGTATGTTATACACAAAAAATGTTGCTTACCTGCAAGAAGTTATTGCTTAATGCAAATAGATAATACAATCAGTTTTCTAAGTATGTAAAGTTCTCACTGACTTAGTTACAGCAGCATCAACTTAAAACTATCAATCAAAAATAAAAAAAACTTCAAATTATAAGGTAAACATTGAATTAAACGTGGAAATTTTTTCAGAGGAAAACGTCTGAATAAACTTCTTACTCCACTGACCGGGCGATTTAAGGAGATTGTTTATTTTAATAGCGTCAAAAGTACATGTTCATGCTACCTAGCGATAATCACTGGAACTAGTTCCTATGTGAATACATCTTTCTAGTTTATGCTATTGCCGCTAGATAGCATTGACATGATCTTAATGTCTATTTTTTTCTATTTTTAATGTTAAAAGTGTGAACGAAATGTATAGAATTTCCAATAAGGTTGCCCAATTAATAATGATAATAATAATATAAGCACAAGCCATGTATAATAGTATCAACCAATGCTATGAAACTATTTTAATAATTATGGGACGTTTGTAAAACAAGGGAGGAAAATTCTTAAGAAATCTCCATATGTATTGATATTTCACTATTTATATGTAACGTAACTAAAATTTCCATAAGAATAATCAATAAAAATTAATGATTTTTATAAGAAGTGTAAGATGTGGAGTGAAATGTAGTCAACTAGTTCAGCCTAACGTTGTTCCTCAGCCATGCTAACTATTGTATCCATCAATCAACAGTAAGACTTTAATCTTCTGCAATTACTTTATGCTAATATGAAAATACATTAAAGGTGATAATAGATTGGCTCAATGGTGACCTCATAGTTAACTGCACTACTGTCAAACATTTATCGGATGACAATATCACTTACTACTTACTATCTTCACTCAGCTCGATACCGAAAAAGTTTTACTATTAATTTTGTCTTACCGTTACCAAAGGAAGACTTCGCAATCCTGGCAATTCGGACAGTTTTAATGTAAAGCATAGGACCGCACATTATCCGGTAATAGAACCTTAAAGCGGAGCTTATCCAAGCTTCAAGTAGCCCTTAATCGAATTTTTACATTTACGTTGGAGATCAATTGAAGTACGCTGTACCTGCTTGGAATGATTGAAGAAAAATTTGAAAAAAAAGAGAAACCTATTTGGTAAAAGATACTTCCCGTAAACACCATTTTGATCGCTAAGTTCAAGTTGGGTAACTTGTCGGAATCAAATAGTAAAATAAGGTTGACGTCCTCATCGATTCAAGCAAAGATTTTGGATATACATTAATTTTTGCATGATCGACACACCTTTCTTATTAACTAAGAGAAAATAAAAGATATTAATAGGAAATAAAAGAAAGTAATAAGGAATAATGAATACATATATCTTTATCCTAATTGCTATCAAGGACAGAGAAAAATGGTTTTACAGATGTTATAAAAATTTTGAAGGAAGATTTTGACAAACTGCCTAAACGCAGCTAGACTAGACCACTGCTGATTGAGGAGATCATAAACAGTTATAGGTATCAACTCCAGAGTGCATTACGAACCCATTGGACTGTTTCCAGATCCAAGGGTTGCAAATGCTAAAATTTAAGGTTATTTTGGTGTACTGGCTCTGTTAGCCTGCTCATAAGAGCAGTTTACCGGGGGGCACCACGAGGAGGTAGAGCTCAGGTTTCTGCCCCCCAAAAAAATACCATCCTTGCATAACCGTATTCCAGCCAGTTTTGACCCTGTATATTGCAGGGTAGCAGATGTCAACATAGTGACATGCATTACCTGCGAAGGGTCAGGGTGAAAACCAGCGATTAAAGAATACGATTAACCGGAGTAAACCGCAAAATTATAAAGGGGATTTTGGCATGAATGGCGGAATAAGGGATAAGTCGCGTTTGGGAATTTATAGAAAAGGAGGACCAACAATACAACAACAAACCAATGAAAAGACAAAACAACAAAAGAATAAAACAATCCCTGAAAAGTTCAAAATATGTACATAAATAATATAAATTGATATTTATAATAATCATTCCTATAATCCAGTTCATCTATCCATTATCTATCCACCTAATCTAGGTCTCAATCCCTCTAATCAAGGTCAAATCAAGTTCAACTCTCCATCATCTATCCCTCAAATCCAGTTCATCTCTCTTTTCGCTATGCCTATCATGTATTCCAGTTTATCTTTATTCTGTCTTAAACTTCATCTCAATTTAGCTATCCATTAATGAATTTCTCCCATTAGCACCAATAAATCACTCTTGAGAATTTTTATTCAGAAAGCAATTCAGAATCCACAAGAGTACAAAGATTATTTGAACTCAATTTCCAAACCTGAACACATTAATAAATTATGTACACTACAAGAAAAAAACAACAATTACGTATTGCTAATTTCTGGAGCAGCTAGTCTTGCGAGTGTATGCGCGTCGAGGCTTTCAGGAATACAGAAATTTCTACAGACTGAGTAAAAGGGCCAATATAACATAAATAGGAGTCTTTTTTTTTTTACATTCAAAAACCAAAATCGGTAATCACAATCATACTAAAGCGTGAACCAATTCTTTTAAATAAAAACATAACAGCATTTTTCCCTATATGCCTTCTATAAGAACACGAACTTACGCGCAATACGGAACGGAACATCGTAGTACGGTATAAACGATTTTGTTGCAGGCTACCTTAAATTTTTTTTGAAATGTATGATCGACGCGATTGCGTTTGATATAAAAAAAATCCGACAGTAATCGTATTCGAAAGTATTTCAAGCATCACGACGATATCGAAACCACAGAAACTAATTGAACGTTATGGAACCGCCATTTTCCCTGAAGACCAAGTTTTAGAGACTTCTTATTTTTCATTCTTTTATATTCAATCCCAGACTTATACGTAGATATAAAACAGTAAATCAGATCATAAGTTAAAAAAAGGCTTCGTTTTTGTAAACTCATCATTTCTGTTTACGCATCGTTCTTAACCCACCTTTAAAAAAAAACCTAAAGTAAATAAAAGATTTCTCAATTTAAAAACCCAGTTTATTTCATTTCTTGAGTAGAGTCTGCATAGTTCCAGTTTATCATTATTACCCAGCATTGAAGCAACATGATTCAACTCTCATCATATTCCTCCATAACGCTTGTAAAACTTAAGTTAGCATCCCACCCGCTACCTCAGTAACAAAAGCACGTGTATATACACAGATCTATTTCAAGAAGTTCAATTGATTCTGTAATTTCCCGGATAGATAAAAGAAAACTTTATTTCAAAATCAATAGTTGCATTGAAACTGTTAAATTGCATCGGCCCTTGATCGAGTTACAGTTACCGCCTATAATAATTTAATGCTCCTTGTAAAATGAATACATCCTACAGTATTTCAAAACAGGTCGAACAAAAAAAAAGAAGAATAGTGACTGTAACTTCTCATAGATTCAAGTTATCTGATTATCAGATAATTTTAGGAGAACGCTGACAGCAAAAATACAAAAGCATTGATATTTTCAATTATATTTTACCTACACCACCAAACTGGATCACTTTGTTGTAGACTTTGGATTCAAAATCTTCCACTAAATCAACAAATACGATTCCAAATATAACTTCTTAGAACTTGAATCGAATAAAAGATAACATTTTTTTAAAATTCCTAACAAATATTCTTCCCATTTTCAGCACCAAAAAATCTATTGAAATCACACAATAGATACCAGACAATTTTTCCAACGCAGGCCTGCGTTATCAGTGCATACTGATCGTAGTTGATATCCGCTTAAACTACGCTTCCAACTAACTTCACTCCTAGACTGGCTGAGTGCACGAGGTTTTATACATGGTTACAAGATATCACATGGTGTTTGTGATATTTAAAATGATGAGACTATAAAACATTTTATGAAAAATAGAGAAACCTAGTATTTTTTTTTAAGTCATTTATATTTTTGATAAATAGATGTTTTAGAATTGTAATTTACATGAGGGGGCGCGCTTTATGAAAGCACAAAACCATTTACTAAGTTCATTAGTATTAGGAAACATTGTAAAATTGAAAGAAATTATTGTAAATATTGATAAACATATTATTTAATAAATAATGCGTTAATATTAAAATCTGGAGAACCAGTAATAAAGAATTAGCAACATACTAAAAGAACGAATTTTTACGTTAATCCTAACACACGTTATGAAGGGGCATTTAAAAAATTCTTACCTTTCAGTAAATACCTTACAGTCAGTTGTAACTTAATCAAAATTATAAGAAAGGAGTGGCGGTACTTTTGTAATAGAGAAAATTTCTGCGTCAGTCTTGAGATGTCAATAGGTTTACTAGTATTGAATTCGCTCCTTTAAGGAAAAATTCCTATCTCTTCAGAAGACATAACGGAGATAATGCAATAAATCACCTGGAAGTAACTGTAAGTTTTGATTAGACGATAGAGTTGGAAGGTAGAAAAGAAAAAACACCTAATTATTTTCTTGTCTATCAATTATTCAGTGTCTGTTAACGTTCTTTGAAGAAGCTTAATTCTATTTATTTTATTTTTAAACTATACAGAATAGACATTAAAAGTTTTAATAAAATGTTGTTTTAGTTTAATAAAATACCTGAATATTATTTTCAGCTTTTCTTGTAAAATTTGCAAATAGTTACCATCGTTTATTTTGTTTTCTCATTAAACATTAAAAAAAATTATTGCGACAGTCATTTACAGATTATATAAAATTACTTATAAACATATTTGGTTCTGAATTTTTTCGATTATTATGTCACAATGAATAAGAAACAAAAATGTTAAATTTATACGATGTTGTTACGGTTAAAAACCGTTCTCTAATCCTGTATTTCACTATATTTTAAATCTGTAAATAAGTTAATTCATTCCAATATGGATTAATTTAGAAACATTGTGCTAATACATTAAAAAACCTAAGATTCATCACTAGCTTCACTGTTTCGTCCCGATCTACCCTCGTCATCTTCATCAGAATCTTGCAACGCTCTCACCTTATCTGACCTTCTTGGTCTTCTAGCTTCTAGATCTGAACCTTCATCGTCGGACGAATATATATTTTGTTTCCGATCATCTGAAACGAAAGATCTATTATTATTCAGTTTTAATATTAATAAACACGAAAATATCAGGGCATTACAATACTTTCTTTTGTTAAGAAATTTTTAACTTAGTTTTTAAAGAATAAATATATTTAGGGATTAAACTAGTTTCAAGAGAATAATATACAAGAATAATTATTATTAATTTGTATGAAATATATATCTCTTGAATTATTTTCTATCTTACTCTTAGCTTGATATTTATTTTTGATAGCATTTAATGATATTGCTCCTTCATCATCAGAACCATCTTCCCTGTCCGGTTCCAAATAAGGAGTATTTAATGGGCGACCAGCCCCTCTTTCTCTAGTCCTCTTAGCTTTATTCTCTCGTCTTAGTGTTGCTCTTAGTCTTTCTTCTTCTTTCTGCCAACAGTTTAGGAAATGTAAATTTCAAACGTTTCTAAATGAATTAATTGATAAATTGTATTAAAATTAAAGTTATGGAGCTTGAAAATAGCACCCCTAACTGAACAACTTTAATATTAATTTTCCCACAAAAACATTTTCTAGAAAAAAGACAATTTTTGAGAAAAAAAAATTAAGGAAGGAAGAAGGACAACTGAAAGCAGAAAAAAGCTTGGCCTAATTTGAACTAGTGATGAACTTATCCGTCACCAAAGAAAGAAAAGTAGAGGTCCTAGGAAAAGAAAATCTAAGGGATATGAGTTAGACTCGAACACGAGAAATTCACGAGTATACAGGAAAACCAGCATACAGCTAATCCTGTAGAATTAATCTCTTCCCAATAAAACGAAACAAACAAGTAAAAGTCAAAGCATATTATTTCAGTTTACCTTAATCATTTCACCTCTATGCTGATCAGGATCATGCCCAACTTGAGAAAGAACTTTAATCCCAGTTGATTTTTGTGATCTGTCTGCAAGAGATAAAGTCATCTTTCGATGTGTAAAGGATTCCGTTGAATGTGGACGGAATGTAAGTTTTGTCCTAAATACTGCTTGTCCTTGTAAACCAGTACCTTGCCTAATAAACAGATGATTGTGATCACCCTACAACAAAATAAATAACAAGTTAATTTAATTTCAAATTAAATTAACGATATAATATTACTGTTAAAAATATATAATAAATAATAAGTAAAATGCCCATAAAAAGTATTTAAAAAAATGCAATGTGAAGAACATGTTAAGATTCGAGAGATTAGGAGGAAGTTAATGAAGTACTTTTCGGAACACAGGGGAAAAGAAATACAATCGTCATAATTTTCAAATCATGACCTTAATGACAAACATGAATGAAAAATAAAATTTAATCAGAAAATTGCTTATAATCATATATCGCCCTGTACAGGACATGTTTTTGCACAAGAAAAAAAATTAGACTTTATGCTTATTTCAGTAATTCCACTAAAAATAACTGATCGCGTATTAGTAAATGGAGCTTCTACTGATTTAAAAAGGCAGTCTTTACTTTCGCAAAAAAATCGCTACAAAGGTTGAAATGGCCAACAAGGAGAAATTGCCTGAAAGAGTTAAGTAATAAAGAATGAAAAATAAAGAGTGTGCTTTCACGAGAAAAGGATACCTTGGCAGTAACAGCTGGCGATTACAATTAAAAATATTATTAAAAATCGAAGGGGGGGTACCTGTTAATGGAAAGACACTTGAAAAATAGAAATAAATATAACACTCACCTGGAGAAGTTGTTTGTAAACATCGAAGATTTCTGAACCTAAATGTAAAGACATACTGCCATCTGACCAGCGTACCATTCTAGCGTTACTCTCTTTTGTTGGAATACCATCTTTATCAAACGCTTCTCTCCAACGTATAGTGTTTTCAACTTTTAATTTCAATCTGATAAAAAAAATTCATCAATTGAAAATTTAGGCTGCTACTGAGGCACAATAATGCAAATACAATAACTTGCTAAAAGAAAATGAGCGGCCAAAGCTACCAAATACCAATTTTTATAATATAATATATATTATAATATTATATTCAACGTCAAATTAGTTCATATTTTAAATCCTGTTAAAGGAAAATATAAACTGCCACCTAAAAAACGTTTTCTACTTCTGAATCGCGAGCAGCTTTTCTTCGATAGTAATGAAGCTGTTTTTAACAGGCGCAGAATTTCTTTTGACCAGAGTCAAAGATTTTAGCGATATCATGATATTCATCACTAACTCCTGTGAACTTACACTTTTTTTGTTCGTTTGTAGTATACTACGATTGCAAATGCTTAAATCCTCAATTGTTTGTGATTATACAAAAAGAAGAATAACATTCTATTCTCGTAACCTCTTGGATGGAAGGTTTGAAAAATTCGAAAAAATAATAAAAATAAAAATACCTAGCTCTTCCTTCTTCGTCCAATGTTTCTTCTTCATCAATTTCATCTTCGTAAGTTTCTGCACTGAATGGTCTTGTATCAACTGATAGAAAATTCGGTAATTTTACAAAATGAAGATCTCTGCCTATGTCACAAACAATTCGAGGTATCTCGACATCAATACGCGTTTCTGGAATTACTTCTTCTTTTTCTGTTTCTTCTCTTTCCTGGAAATTAGAATATTAACTAAAAATTTGTTGTATCTCGTTAAGGTTTAAAAGTTACATCATTTTATTTATTTTCTTAACGGTAGAGCATTAAAAATGTGAAATATAATCACTTTTTCTCCATCGCTCTTTCTTTCTTCTTCTTCGTCACTTTTCCTAGCAACTGTTTCTTCTACTTCCTCTACATCACTACCTTCAGATTTTTTAGTTTTCACTTCCTCTTCTTCTTCTTCTGAAGTAATATCGTCAGCATCGCCAAACAGTGCCTCTGCCGTAGCTAATAGCAATGAAATAAACAAAACATGAAAAAACTCTACAAGTGAAGTATCAGTAGATAAAATTTTGTTTGACTAGATTCGCGTTACAATTTTTTTATTTCAAGTGTTATCAACATGAAGTCATTGGTACTTGGACCTTTTTCAGCGCACCTCTGCCGGTTCCAGACCGTATCGTCTTGTTTCAGACACCGTACAAGGTGAGACTCCAAGGAAAAGACAAAAGACCTAAGGGCAGGAGTCAAACCTGGGATCTTGTGTAAAAGCCCAGGATACTAAGACTCATCCCTGATCCCTACCCTTTCACAATTTATAATTTCCATGGGTGAAATGACTGTTCACTTTTTCAGGATCTTGGATTCTTGAGGTTATACCAATCAAACAACAAGAATAACACTTACGCTGAAACCCCAATCAACTACACATTACAATTACATTCGTACATATTTATCACTGTTGATGCCCATTTCTATGCTCAAACAATAATCTATTAGCGAACCAAAATAAATATTTAGACCGCAATGGAATTAGCTTATAGCCATCCCCTTTACAATTTATGACGTAATCAAAGATACGGAAAAAATGTGAAAGGAAAACATACCTGGATCTTTAGATTTTTCATCTCCGCTACTACCACTCCCTGAATCATTTATTTTTGCAGGTTTTTTTCTTCTTTCTTCAATTTCGTCTTCATCGTTGCTGCCTTCATTATCCTCTTTATTGCTGCAGAAAAAATTTAGGAGAAGTAATTATATCAGAGAAAAGTTCTTTTAAATTTTAACGAATTTGTGAGATGATAGAGGAGGAAACTCCCGTTTATCTGATGTCAGACTTTAGATTTTTTTATCAACCAAGTTTGTTCAAAGCTTGTTTGTAAATGAATAGAAATCCTGCCTAGAAGCAGTAGCAAAGCTTTTAGCGTTTTTATGCCCGGACATTTAGGTTACAGAGGCGAGAGATGGCAGATCGTTTAACATAGAAGGGTCCCAAGGCAGTTCTTACGGGTCCGAAACTTTACGACCCTTAATGAGTAAATGATAATTCTAACAGATTATTATATTTATATTATTAAATATAATTAATAACTAAAACTAACTAATTCTAACAGATTCTAATAACTAAAAAAGACAATTTTTGCCACTTCTAAATCTGTGTTGTGTGTCGCTAAGTCTACATTTGCACAGGAGAGTTATTTACTATTGGCAAACAGAGAAGCTTGAATAGAATAAGTTCAGTTAGGTTATACAACAAAAGTGGCAGTGTAAAAGAATTACGTAGGAATAAAATCGTAAATGCTAATGAGAGTATTCACTTTGCCAAGTGTGCTAGAAACCTTGTAAATTGAGAAGGGACCTGAATTGAGCATTCGTTAGCATGCGTCAACCTAGTGAAATCAAGTCCTTAAGGATCGTAGCACCTTTGTAAAAGATTCAAAAAGGATTCAGGACTTCAAAAAATAATGAAAAATATTCCTACCTAGCTTGGCTTTCATCGCTCACTGAGCGAATACGTTTCCTGGAATCTGAGGCTTCCTCATCAGAGCCAGCATCACCTACGCAATGAGTAATTTAGTATCAACAACCATTTATACAAAATCAATATTTAAATATTACATCATTAAAGCAAATTACATTATTTAACAAAAGTTGAGTTTAGAAGAATGATGAGCATAATTAATGATTTTCAGAAGGCAGCAAGAAGTCGTATGAAGGATAAAGGAAAAGCTTCATTATTTCCAGTACATTAAGTAACATTAACTTCTCAAGAAATGAGTGATTATCTAATTAATGTAAGCATTACCATCAATAATTTTAAAAAACATTAAGATATTTGATAAAAACATCTGTTTTGTATGAAAAATGAGTTTCTTGAAATAGCCATTTTTTTTTTATTTTTTTTTTTACGTTTTCTAAAACTGTTTAAAATCTGTACTGAATTATTTAATAAAACGCATCAAGTAAACTTTAATAATTAGATTTAAAAAATAAAAGACAATGATTGGTAATATACGAATGTTAATAAATATAGGTTGAACTTGACCAATAAATAAACTTACTTGGGACTTTAACTCCATTTACAACAGGAGATGGTGACCTAGATCTAGACGCTTGGCTGCCGGGCGAGTTTGAACCTGCAGATTTTGCTGAATCATATCTATTTGCAGATCCTTTAGATGTATTGGACCTGTTGGATCTTTCTGAACGGTTTGAAGACCCACTTCTAGACCTCGATTGTGACCGCGATCTCGACCTAGCAGAAGCAGATTGTGGAGAATGTCTTGCTGAGCCACTTCCCTTACTACTCCTTGGAGAATTACTTATTTCCCGACTACGTGATGCGTGTGAATTTGATGGACTAACTGTTTTCTGAGATCTCACTGAATCTTTAGGTGATTGAGATCTAGCACTTCTAACACTTGAAGCTGGGCTCCGCGAATACACTGACTTTGGAGAAGACTGTTTCGATTTATTGGATTTTGGACTAGCTGATTTTTCGTAGCTTGAACTACGAGATCGAGCAGAAACTGGACTTTCAGATTTTTCATGACTTCGTGATCTGGAATGAGAACGTCGACTTGGTGCAGGACTATCTGATTTATGGCTGACCGGGCTATTGCTAGCAGATTTACTGGATGCCTGAGCCTCTTCGGAATCGCTTTCTTCATAAGTACGACCAGGAGTCGGAGCAACTTCTTCTTGAACGCTGCCTGAATTAGCACTTTGTCCAGAATCGCTGGAGTCTGAACCACTACCACCATCTGCAATTAAATGGAAGTGCGATTAACGTTACATTTCAAAAATAAATATTACAACGCAATTCTTGTACAAGTCGATTATATAATGTAAAAACGAATATAAATATATAATAACAGCACAACGATAACTGTGTGCATATAAGGCAGTATAATTAAATAGTTTAGATCTTTTAATTTTCATTTAAAGTAAGTATAGAATGGCAACTATCTTAAATAAAATAAAGACTATTTACCAGATTCTTCTTCACTTGAATCTCCTCTGTACCTCTTAAAAGGAGCCATTAAAAGCGATAAACGAAATTAAGTGCAATCATTCACCCATTATGAATAATAATAAAACAACCTAGAAGAACAACAAAGTATTGAAGTTCTATCATTCTTAAAGCCGAAGAAAACCTAAGGTCAAGCATCAAGTTCCACAAAAACAGCCGTTAAAATAATGCCGCGACCCACCGAGACTAACACGAGATACTAATAGTAATAACCTACCAAGCCAATAACTGACAATATTGAGACAGACTACTAAAGATTAAAGAAGGTTATCTTAGGACGAGTGCATTAAAAACGTGGTAACGCGCCATAACATCTAGAAGGTTATAACTTATGAAAGACCCATGGAAGTTAGTAAAGTTTAGTTAACCCATCAACATTTTATTAAACCATCTTCTGTACTATTACCAAAACGTTTAATCTTAATGTATTGAGCTTGTTTGTTTTAAAGTGATGGAGACTTCAAATCCCAATCACCTAAAAGAAAGTGAGTTTTACTTTACTCATCAAAATTTTATTATTTGTCCATTTAATTTAATTGTTTAATTAAAGAGGATTTGCTGAGGAAATTACCTGAATCAGTGGAATATAGCATAAATTTAAAAAACGATGATGTGGAGAGTTTTTTAAAAAGGAGACTACCCAGAAATAATTTAAACGAAATAGAACAAGAACTGCAAAAGGTATGTTTTGGGTCATTTTTTATTCGTAATTCAATTGTCACTATTAACTGTACATAAATTGCAGTCTTATTGCCAAGCACAATTAAAAAATTTATTTTGATTGAAATATCTTTGGTCAAAAATGTTTGTGTAATTCATATTGTTAAATGTACAAAAATATTATTATCATATTAATATTATTATAATCTGTTATTTCAGAGATTTCCACTTTCAAAAGAAAGACAAGTATATAAAAAAAGAATAAGAAGGCAAGGTTGCCCCAAAAGCAAACAGTTGAGCAACACAAAAAAACGCTTTTTAGGATTATACAATATCAGTAAACGTGGGCTGTTTTATCAAGATTTTATTCCTTTAAATCAATTATGGAATCAGTACATAGAAAATTTGTTGGGCCTTCAATCATCCGGGTAATTGTAGAAAAAACTAGTACTATGACAAATAATATTGTATTCTGTCCCCATTTACGCAGTAATACCTTAATTTAAGCTGTAAAATTGTAGGCTATTTTCATTGTGAAGGATAATGAATCTTTAAGAATAGGATAGAAAAAGCCTGGCTTTAAAGCCTGTCGTGATGGTAGCTAATTTGTCTTTGAGAAAAAATTAAAATACGGTTCGGTATAGTATTAAGGATTATCTAATTACAATGGGTAAGTTTCCTACGATGTAGCTCATCAGAGAGCCCACGTCCGAGTTAGAGAATTTCTCAAAGAACTCATTAAGGATTTCAAAGAATTCAATTTTACTGTTAGTTCTATTTTCTACTTAAGATTTACAGTATCCAGGAAGAAGATAGGCAATTCTACAGTAGGGCAATTTGGTGAGCTTGATGGGTAAAGAAGTGGAATGCCATTGCCACAAATTGCGTTTAACCAGGCTCTTTGATTTATTTTACCAATCATTATATTAAAGGCCAGCCTCTAGAAGCGTACTCTCGTTACCGACGTCGGGTACAAGGAAGAAAAAATAAATTGTTTTTTATCTGCATAATTACTTCAGATGTGAATAAAATGAGAGTTATCGATCTTTATTTTGCTTCTAGTGATGTTTTTTCAACATTTCTGAATAATTTATTTTATTTGTATAGGTTGGATGGCGCATTTTCAAATTGTACTCCAGAAGAAATAACCCAGCAAATGTTAAAAGCAGATTTTCATGGAGCTGTTATGGAAGTGCATAAATCTACTTGTCCAAATCTCGTAGGGATTAATGGCATTGTGGTTTTTGAAACAAGAAACGTTATAAAACTTCTGGGTAAAGATAATATTACAAGAAGTAAGTTCACATGTTTGGAAGAAATTCTTAAGAGTTTCAAATTTTTATTAAAAGACCACTTCAGTAAGGATGATGGCTTTCCTCCTTTACATTATTTTTAACTGCTGGCAGGCTTGTCCTGAAGAAGCCTAGTAAACTGATTTGTTTCTGTGGTTCCTATAGCCACCGGCTTTAGATTTATTTGGGAAGAAAGGAAGTTAAATTACTAATCTGAAGAGAGATGATGATGTGGCCGTCACAGTACATTTTTTAAAAAATCTATTACCAACCTCGTTTAAAAAAATTTAAAAGTAGTAATGACAAATCATTGCATACACCTTTAATTTACAAACGTCTGTTTTGTTCCCTCTTTGACCCTAAAGAGGAAACAAAATGTATGTATCGCATAGTTACAGGTTTGTTTGTACCTTCTCACTTTGCAGGATACACAAATTTCCTTAAAACTTTGAATTTTTCCAATTAAGGAAGAGGGTTTCATTATTATAACAGAGGCAATAAAATTACTTTATTGAGTAAGAGAGTTTAACGTCACAGCTTCCCTAGAACCACACTGGACAATTGCTTCATTACATAATGACAAAATAGTCGAAAAACACTACTGCTTTTCCTCTAAATCGGGCTTATACTAAATATTTGAATCTAGAATATATTAAAACGAACTTAACAGTTATCTTCTCTACCGGGACATTAATGGGTAGTGCAAAAAAGATTATCTGCACAATAAGAAAAGGGACATTTCTCCACTGCTTATTTAATTGTTTACTTATTCGATTATTTTTCTGCCATAAGGTATTTTTTATTTCGTTAGTAAAAAGCAATTGCTGGCAGAAGGTTACGACCAAAACTATTGGTGGTATTGTGTATTTGTTTACTTAATTAACGACATAATTTTCCATCCACAGGTGTTCCAAAACAGAATTGCGAATTTAAACTGAAGATATCAAATTTTATTATAACATTTCTTGGAAAAAATTTACTGATACGACCTGCTGATAGATCTATTAAAAAAGTTAGAAATATTAAATGTGTAGAACTATAATTTTGTTCTTTTACTAGAAGTCAAGTGATAAAAGTTTTCTATTTTTATTTTACATTATAGGTTTTTAGCGTGATATCTGATAAAATATTTACATTTTTTAAATTTTATTTCTATATTAACAATATATTATATAATAAGTTACACAATTTTTTTTATGTACGTCTCTTTTTAGGAAATATTTTTGGTAAAATAAGAAAATTATTCTTTAGATTTTTTCTTTTTTTAATTTTCATTGTGATTGCACCATATAAATTTTTTATATTTGATGGTTTTGCGTTGCTGTTAATATTAATAAAATTATTTGATATTTAATTGGTAAAAAAAAAAAAAAATCAATACCTAACAAAAACCAAAAAGTGAACTTCTATTTTAAATTTATGTAAACGTAATAGGTGGCACTCACCTATTTACTCATTATGCTACCGAAAAACATAAAAATTAGGCTTGGCTAGTAAATTCTAAAATTATAAAAATCACTTCATAAATCTTTCAATTCTGATGAGGAATAAAAACATACATGCTGATGCTTAAGTGCATAGAGGTGTTCGCACATTACAATATAATGAATTTACAAAAGTAAAATATTTGCAAGGAGTAAATGTATATATATAAACATTCACTTATAAAATCCTTAAAGAACAACAAAATACAATAAAATAAACATAAATCTTTTGTATGTACAAAAATAATAATGAGGCAAAAAGTTTAGATCTAAATATTAACTTTATCTCACACACCTAAAAGTTGCATTGGTTTATTTTACATAATTATATTTCTTTTTGCTTGTTAAATAGACAGATATAATTATAAATTTATTTATAAAAATACATTATTATACAATCATCAATATTACCGCAGAATTGTATTTACTGGTGGTGGCGGAGGAGGTGGAGGAGCTCCATAATTAATCACGGGTGTGGCTGTCATCCCTGTAATTGGTAAGACTTGTGACTGTACTTTATCTTCACTTCCTCTGGTAGTTACTAAACACATTCAAAATTAACAAATTTTAATCATAAAAGGTCCGTTCTTACTAATTAATAATACTAATTGTGTACAGTAAATAAAACAAAGCTTTAAGAAGACGTAGGAGCCACTTTCGGAAACAAACAGAAAAAACTGAAACTCTTCCTGAAGTTTATAGTTTAGATCCTATGATAAACAAATTTGGTAAATGCAAAAACAAGGAAATACCGAACTTTCCTAATAAAAACTGTTTGAAAAAAAAAATTACTATTTACCTGTAAAAGGTTGTGGATACAAATATCTACCAGAAGCGGTATAATCATAGTAGGCTTCCGGAGGAGGAGTTCCCGGCGGAGGAGGTGGTGGTGAAAGGTCATCCTCTTCTTCCTCTTCGTCTTCCTCTTCTTCTTCTTCATCCTCCTCCTCTTCATTTTTATTTGCATTTCCTTCAATTCTAACAATTCTCACCTTGACCTGTATAATAAAAATTATTAACATAACAAGATATGTGTGTAAGAGTAAATAAGTGGAAAAATAAGTCCTGGATTTCTTGCAAAAGATAATTTTCTACTTGTTCATGACTTTCAGCTGATGAAAAGGTATTAAACAAAGTTCTGTCTGGGGTATAGCCTAATAGAAATTCTCTGATATTGAAATAGCATACCAATTCTCTTAACTATTACAATAATTCACGAGAAATTCAATAACATTTCAGTTGGAATTAGTAAATAAAGAAACTAGCTATTTAAAAAATGAAGAATAACTGGCACTCGCCTTCCTTCTTTTCTTCTTCTTTGTTGTTTTCCTCACAATTGGTGGAGGAGATAATGGATGTTCTTCACCACCTGACGGAGACGATCCATATCCTGGTTTAATACCATCAGCAAAAGAAACAGATTTAACCTTTTTTGTTTCAGAACCAGTGATTAAGGAGTCCCTAGTAAATAAAACGTTATGTATTTAAATACAAAATAATTTATAACTTAAATAAATACTACTCTCAAACTTTTTTAGATACCTAAATCCAGAAGTTACCAAAATTCCTTTTTCTGGATTAGGAAATATTGGTATTGGTGCGATATGAGGCGTATTACAATTTTTAACACTTTCAGTAACGACACTGTTCTCTTCTTCATTCTAATAATAATAAAAAAAAAGAAATAATACATAAATTCTTTTCGTAATAAAGTAATTATTAGTTATTACTAAAATTTATAGGAGATGAGAAAAAAAAAATCATTTTTTAACCAACCCTAAGCGCAGCTGCAGCTCTCTTGGCAGCCTTCAGTTCTTTTTTACGCCTGCGCAATTCTTTTTCTTTTCGTCTTCTCTCCTTTTCCTCAAGTTTCAAAAGTCTGGAGGGAGACCCAACTAAAAATAAAAAAGTTCTTTTTAAATAAAAAATAATATAGGCGTAGCAATTCAACACTGTGAGCCGGAAAAAGTAACATTCATTGTGTTAACTTACAATTTCTAAGATGTTAAAGTTAAAGTGAAGCAATCTAAGATCTAATGAAGATCTAGCATCCTTGTTCCGGAATTAAGACTTAAATCCAGTAGAATCGGATTGATTGTTTAAGAGGTGCGTTAGAGCAAGTCAATGCAATTATAAATAATATTACATTTTATTTAGATGAAATCAATGTTTTATGTTATGCTTAAAAAACAGAAAACAGGCCAAAAGTTTCAAAAATAAGTTTTTCGATAGAGCATATTTGTTTTGCATATTCGATATCAAAACAAAACAAATTGCAAACTAAACAAAACACACTTGAAGAGATGTGAATTCTACGATAAGGAGAATCTATTAGCAATGCAAAGATAGCTACTACAAATGATAGTCAATTCAGCCGCACGTTGTCTACCTAACCGTGCAAGTTTTGACTGGATACTACTTAAGATCAGCCTGTTGCTAAGGAAAAATAACTCTTTGCTGAAAGGCTTACTAAAGATGCGATTCTAAGCTGTGTACTGAATAACAATCAGCTACTGAAGGCCATTAGCAAAGAACCACATTTGATTTTTAAAAGATGTTTTACTAGTTATACGTATTAAAACGGAAAGAGATCAACTCATCTAAAATGAAAAGCGGATATCCTTTAGCTGCTCAGCAGAAGTTAGGTTTTAAGCTTGTCGAAGTCCATGGATGATTTATTCTAAATTCACGAAATACAAAATGGCGCAAATTAAAGAGTCAATGCGCATTATAGAACCCCAGCTAGCTTCAATGGAAAAGGGTAGGCATTAAGGGAATAGGCGGACAACGAAAAGAAAGAAACGGATACTGGGAACTAGGGCAAACAACTTGTTAGCCTTCAAGTTGGATGGGCTTATATACAACACACTCTATTGATCAAAACTGAAGTGGATGTTCGTTATACTTTATAGTGCGAAATTAAATCTCATAACTATCACAATTTCTAATAAATCATCAGGGTTTAACTCCCGCTAAGAAGTGACGACAAAATTTATTTATTAAATTCCGATTAAAGAGAATCGCTGGAGTAAACCAAATCTAGCTTTCCTGGGCAAAGTGAGCTTTACTTATTTTGCGTAAATTGTTCCGAATAAATAATGGCACACCACTTATAATAATCGCAATTACTGTTTTATAGTTTTATTTATAAAAACATAACATGATAAGAGCATTCCCAACATAGGTGCCACAATTATGATGGAAAAAGTGAATGAAAATGTGGCATTTACGTACCTTGTTGAACTCCTACTAAAGCAGCTACGGCAGGAATAGCTTTTGATGACATCTGAGCGTTAGAATCAATAACATTTTCAACTTGCATAACTGAAGCTGTTGTGAAACCGGAAGGGACTGGTGTTACGTTGGCGTGCGGAGGTGGAGGTGGAGGCAATGCGGTGGATATCTGAATTGGTGAAAAAGCTGCACTAATTGAAGGAGGTGGAACTGGTAGAAAATGGATGGGTTGCTGTTGTGGTTGTTGTTGCTGCTGCTGTGGATGTGGTGGTGGCAGTGGAGGCAGAGGAGGAGGCAGCTGCGATTGCCCTTGTTGCACTTCATGGAGGACTTCCGTTTGTTTTTTTGGAATATCTAGTTCTTCAGTAATTTCAGAGCTAGGTACCACTTCTAATACATTGCCAACTTGTACTATGTTTGGGTTATTGCAAACAGTTGTATCAGACTGTAAATAAAATAAGCATCAGATGTAAAAAATAAATAAATAAAAACTTTATAGTAGACAATAATCCGAAAGAAATAACATTTTTTTTTGTAACTTTTAAACTCATCTTTTTCTTTATACACTGGCAAATGTATATCAACAAATGTACAATTCACTAAAATGCAAATACTCATGACAACTAGGCAAAACAGTAGACAATTTGATCGGAGTTACAAGCCAGCATTGTAATTTCCTAACTTAAGGAGAATGAGGAAGTTCATCTAGTTGATGACGTTTTGAACATTTTGTGGGGCCATCAGGGTACGAATATGATTAAATAACCATAGAAGAGGAATGGTTTCTAGGATTTTAAGTATTCTGATTACAATTATGACATTTCGTTTAACAGTCACTTCATTCCTCAAAACTGAAAACTCTAAAGTGTAGATTGACGGTTTACTATTTAAACAAAAAAATAAAAATAATAATAAACCTCTTTCAGCCTCTAAACTGACTTTTATCTCAAATTAATTGATAATATGCATAGGCAGTACAAGATATGGGGAAATATCCTAAAAATTTGAATTTTCAATACATATATCTACATCGTTACGTTAAAACGAACTATTAAAATAACTGATATAATACTATTAATATTATCTCAATTTCACCTCAAACCCTCGCGAGTTATGAAGTTATAAATTGATTCTTTGTGAATTACATTGTATTATATTGATATACTCAATTTTTTAACACTTAAAACTGAACATGAGTTGTTCTAAACATATAAATAAATAAATAAACAAAAAGAATTTAAAAAAATAAATAAAAATTGTTTAAAGTCTAGAGGTTAACTCTTTTTCTAAATTAGTTCATTTGTAACAAACCTTCTTACATTTGAATTTATGGGATAAGAATTCAATGTCGTTATTTCACTTGGGACTACTTGCAGCACGTTCCCAATCTAAAAAAAGAAAAAATATTAATTATACCTTCTACAAGCACACTGATAAATTCATTCCAAATAAATGTAAATAAAGCTTTTCTGTCTGTTTGTTTTTACATGTTTTATGCCTGTTTTTTATGGTTGAAACCTTTTATCTTTTCATAGCATTATTTAAAAAAATAAAAAATCCAAAAGTTACAAGCAAGAAGTTAAGTAAATGTTCAACAAAGAATTCGAATGAAGAAATGCCCATTTTAAGTCATGTTTGTAAAGGGTGGTGGCACGTTGCCCTCCTAAGGATACTGTTTGAAAAAATTTTCAGGCTAGACAAAGGCACGTCTTGTTTTCGTCAGTAAATTTTTTTGAGGCTTACTGAACCACCATATTTCCAGGTTGTGCTGCCATAGATTTTCTCTTCTTAGAAAACTCCTCGCAGCCCAGTGATAAACTAGAGGAAGGAGAAAACTATAGCTACCCAGAAGCTAAGGAGACTCCGTGGCATCAGTGACCTTACAGCTTTAATTAAAGCAAGGAAGTTACTGGTTAAATTACTAATTGAAGATAACTACATTACCTGCAATACTTTTGTAGTCGGATGGGATTGGGCAACGTTCCATTCAGCTGCTGAAGAATGAATTATACTTGACGATGTAATAGGATTTTGATCATAATAACTATGAAGCTCATCACTAACTTCAGGTTGATAATAATAATTGCTGTAATTTGAAGCTGTATCTTTGGTTAAACTAACATCCGCTTCACCAAGTTCTATTTGTAACCTTTCATCTAAGGATAACCGTTTAGGTGATACATCTTTTACAAGTTCTGAATCACTAATAGTTGAATCAGCCAAACTCATCTGATAATCGTTAATATCAGAATGTTGATTGAATCCAATAATTTTTTTATTATTTAGAGATGTATACTCGTTTCTATGAGTATTATTCAGCGAACTATTAAAATTATCATTTTGCAAATTTGACTGATAATTCCATTTCCAATCATTGGAAGTATCACGAGAAGGTGTACTGTTTGGTGATCTTTGACAAGCTGGTGAATTTTTTAACTGCCTAGTAGGTCTTCTTCCTTCTTCCGAGGAATGAGGTGGTGATCCTATCTTTTGCGGAGTTAATGATCGCCGATTATAAGGACTACTTTCAGGATAATCCTCACGTTCATTCAATATATCCCTCTTTCTTTCAGGTGAATACCTTCTAAAAAGAGGGGACCGTGACCGCCTCTTTCCTGGAGATGGATTCCTCCTAACAGGAGATTCCCATCTATAAGGAGAATAATTACTCTTACGGTCTGGACTTAACCTACGCCGAGGTGGGCTTCCTCTATTATAATCAGGAGATCCCCTTCTATCGGAAGGTGATCTTCTCCTAGAAGGTGAACCCTTGGATCTATAATAACTATCTTTCTCGTAAACTGGCGATCGATGACTAGGTGAATCTTTATAACTAGGAGATCTATGCCTTTTCGAATGATTTTCTCTCGGTGCTGACGATCTTTGACATTGCGATTGCCTTTGTCCAGGGGATTCGTAAGAGGTACTTTCAATACTTTTTATAGTAATATAATTTTTATCTTGTAAATCTAAGCCTAAGCCCGAACTATTTCCAGTTTCAGTATCTAAAGAATTATAGTCATCACTTCCATGAAAAACAGATTCAAAGTAACTCTCATTGCGATTTTTATCTTGCATATAAAAATAGGAATTATCCGCACGACTTGAAGGAGAACTGAGTTTTGAACAAGATTCCTGTAGCCTTAATTTAGCACTAAAAGGAGACATTTTTCTGTGAGGAGATCCTTGTCTATACTTGTACTGGGAACCTCTTTCGGAAGAGCGTCTTCTTTCTTTACTATGTCGTCTTCTCCTTTCTCTTGACCTTTCCCTCTTTCTAGATTCTCTTCTCTTTTCTCTTGAACTTCGTCTTTCTCTAGAATTTCGTTTCTCTCTAGATCTGTAACTGCTGTGTTCATCAACCGCAGAAGGCCAATGCCTCTTCTCACTGCTTCTACTTCTGCTCCTGTCTCTGCCACTATGAGTAACCCTGTCACTTAGCTTCTCATGGCTGTGTGCAACATGCTCTGCACCAGCTGCAACACTTTTTTTGGATTCTGTAAGTGATACATCACATTTTGCTTGTTTGTTTGCAGTATTTTCATTATTTGTCGGTAATTCACTAATATCCCATCGAGATTTTTTTTCGTGCAAAGAATTATTAGCAGTCACCTTACCGGTTTCCTCAACGTTCTTTGGTATTTCTAAATATTTCTTTTGTGAATCATTAGAAGTTAAAATTTCTGGTTTAGTTTTTTCTAACTGCCCTTCCGTTTTAGGAGAATCAATTGTTTCCTTAGTTATTTTTGGTACATTTCTAGGGGGACTAATGCTCCTTTCGAGGTTTAACGGAGGTTTATCAACATGCATTTCTGAATCAGAATCTTCTCCAGAAAAAATATTCATTGGTTTCAATTTCGTCATTTGCTTACCAAAAGTTAATCTAGCACCAGATTTTCCGACGCAAATAGGAGACTCACTTTTTTCTTCATTTTTTCTTTGAGGAGAAAATGAAGCCGATGAAGGGGACTGTTGTAATATGTTATGAAAAGAAGTAGTAAGATTACTTTGGACAGCTAGGGGTGCTTCTGATGCCTGTTTAGGTGGCGGTAAAGGAATATCAAGCATTCGCGCCTCTTGACTGGCAGAATTAACACCAAAACTAACAAGTTGCGAACTATCATCAATATGTGAACTATCCACCGTTGAAACATTCTCATTACCTTTCACTTTAATTCCTTCTTCATCTTCTTCTTCTTCATATTCGTCAGCAGCAGTTGGACTGTATATCTCTGGCGATTTCTCAAAAGTTTCGTCATTTGCAACAGCTACACTGGTAATCTCCTTTTCTTGGGTATTTACTGCAGGTTTTTCAACTTGTGAATCGTCAGAACTAAAATCATAATCAATCAATCGCCTGTGAACAACTGGATAATACTCATTGTTTGAATTACTACTTTTTTCATCTTGAAATATATCTAAGTTAAAATGACGTTTTGTTGTAAGTTTTTGCTTACCATCAGTACTTAAATTTGAATTCTCAGCAGAGGATAAATCTGACTTTGAATATTTACTTCCTTTATTAAATGATGTTAAATCTAGTCCACTAGTACTATTTACAGATTCTTGAACGTCCGAGAGTCTTTTCTTACTATTACTTAAAATGTTGTATTCAATTTCTTCGTGAGATGCACGTACCTTGGAGAAATAAAGTTTACTAGCTTCTTTAAGGAATTGTTCATTTTTATTCATAATTTTCTCTTCCCTTAAATCTTTTAGGCCTTCATTACTTCTTTCATGTTTATTTTTTGGAAGCGGCGACAGTTTATTCCTTTTTTTGTCCAATTCATTTTTAAATTTTTTCGTTTTCTCCTTTGAAAGGTGAACTTTTTTTGCTTCTTTCTGTTTTTGTTTAGGTTTTTTATCCAAAATTTCTTTATTTTTTAATTTTTGTTTTAATTTTTTCTTTTTGAAGGCACTAGGGGAATCACTAGAACTCTTACTATCGTAACTTGAGCTAGAACTGCTGGAACTATCGGAAGAACTATCATATGAAGAACTGCTGGACGTGGAAGAGGTGGACGATGAAGAACTGGAGCTAGAACTACTGCTGGAAGTTGAACTGCTACTGGTACTACTAGAGCTGCTAGAACTGCTGCTGCTACTTGTCGTACTGCTATCAGAACTTGTAGAATCTGAGCGTTTTCTTTTAAGCTTTTTTAGATGCATCTTTTTACTCTTAGAAGTTACTATACTATTGTTTTTCGAAGACTTTTTATTTTTTTCTAAACCCATTGTAGCTTTTCTTAATTTCCCAACACAATAATTTATGTTCTCCGGATTTCTATCTATAGACGTGGTCCGTGACCACTCATCTTCATCTTCCACGACTGATAAGGCATTATTCTGAACAATTTCTCCTTCATTATTAACTACAGATTTTTCAAAATGTTGCTGATCTTCAATAGTTTTCATGAACTGTTCGTATTCAGACGCTAGCATTCCTTCATTCGCGCCCTTGATTAAATTTTCCTCCTCTTCAATTTGTTCACTAACACTTAAATCTGTCTGAAGTTCTCCTGTCGATTCTTGTTTTTGACTTCTTACAATTTCTGATTCTAAATGATCTTGATTCGTTATTAATTTTGGCTGTTCTAATTCCTCTTGATCTGCTAATTCTTCATCTTCTTGTCCCTGTATTTCTTCCTCGTTCTCTTCTACTTCTAGTGCCTGTTCTTTTTCCAATATATTATCACTATCTAATACCTTCCCTTTTTCTTCTTCTTCTTCTTGTTTTTCTTGCTCTTTTGAATTCCCTACCTCTTCTTCGTTATTAGATTCTTCTTCAGAATCTTTTGGCTCGAGTTTAACATTCAATTTTTCATCAAACTCAGAACAAGTTAGTGTTTCATCAATGTCTTGCAGTCGTGGCACCATAAATTCTTCTGTGGTCCACCAAGATCTATAGTCAAAAGGTTCATCCTTTATCCTGAAACAAAATTAAATAGCGCAATTAAAATCTCAACAGATAAATTGATTATAGAATTTCTATAACGATGCAAATATATATATAGCACTTGCTGTAGTTAACCTTTTTTTCAAAATATTGAATTTCGAGAGTTCAAATGACAAGAGTTTTTACAAATATGTAGTTGCAACATGCAACAGCAATCTCTTCTATGAGAGACTCCTCTATTTTGTGGGTTAACAGAATGTATTGCAACAGTACATTAAAATTCGTAAACCTCTAAGCATTTCTACTACAAGTACATACGTACTTGTGAAGTATGTAAGTCTGCAATTACCGACAAGATATTCTTAAGATCAGTAACTCAAGATATTAGTAAGATCAGTGGATGATTGTAACCGATAAGAGACTAGCAATCACGGAAAACAGTAGTAACATTTTCTAGCATAGTGGACTCAACCATCACGAAAATTTACTGGAATAAGTGGCGTGATGGAATAAAATATTTAAGTCACTTAAACTAATAACATTTCTCAATTCAGTTTAATCAGACAGATATTTAGGCAATTAAGAGACTTAAGATGAAATATATAAAGAAACTTGAATAAAATTGTTTAGACGTACACAAGTCTAAGATCTTCTGCTTATTATTATTATTATTGCCGGTTGCGATTGCTCAATATATTGCAGTATCAGTGTGCAGAATACACAACCAACAATTAGAATTTGATTCAATCTTCGGAGAAAGGGCATTGATTTCTTTTTTCAAATAACTTCATTATTACATTCACTACTAACCTTGAAGGCAAAAGTGGAATAGTCACTTATTCAGGGAACTTGGCGCAACTACTTCGCGAATCCCCAGCTAACTTCCAACATTCACACAAAGAACAATGGAAATGGAAATGTAGTTGATGTGGGCATCTTGAGTTTAAAGGATTCTCAGTCTAATCCTCTCTTTACCTCCCACCCTTATACACTGCCCACTTCCTTCAAAAACGATCGCATATCATGACTAAACACTCATATTTATTGAGGAGTGAAACAAATTATTTTGGATTGGGATTGAGGTCTATTTTAAATTTAAACACGTCAGTTCGTGATACTTTACTTAAAAAAATATTACATTAATAAATAAAAATACAGATATAAAAAATAAATAAAATAATACGAGCAACATGAAAAAAGTACAAGAGGAAGAAGAAGTATCAGTTCGCAGTTTTGATTATCCATCCATTTAGCCTGTTTTATACCCTTAAGTTATAATTATTAAATCTAAATTTCTATACTTTTGTTTTTTTAATAATAAACCAAAACAGATATGATACCCGTAGCCAGAGTTATTTATAAAAAAAACAGTAAACCTTTATTTCAGAAACCAAAGAACTCAAAATTGAATTTAAAAAAAAAAATCGTAATGCCTTCTGTAAGAAGAGGAAGACAATATGTAGTGAACAGCAGTAAAAAGGGACGAATACGTGTTATATAATAGGAATTTGAACCTGCATTTCACACAATGAGGGTAAGAGTCTAAAGTTTTAAATGATATAAATAAAACTTTGTAAAAATCATTAAGATAAATGATGAATTATTACATGTTACTTTTATTATGAATATTCACTTCCCTGAAAGTTAAGACTCCCAAGAATTTTCTTGACGTTATTTCTTTCTTTTTTGAAAAAGTAAAACGAGTAAATTAGAACTAACGTAATTTCAACTTTTTTTAACTCATAGAAAAAGAAA
This sequence comes from Rhodnius prolixus, assembly GCF_049639745.1. Classification (NCBI taxonomy): domain Eukaryota; kingdom Metazoa; phylum Arthropoda; class Insecta; order Hemiptera; family Reduviidae; genus Rhodnius; species Rhodnius prolixus. Next base: position 17,178 of record NW_027411583.1, on the reverse strand, counting down.
ACTTCACGATCGTATCAATTTTAGATGTGGATTTTCTTCGGAAACAAACGTTTTTGAATCCTCTAAATAAATTAAAATTAATTAGTAATACAACTTCAAGAATCAAACCAATTATTCAATTTATTCGTGAAGACGCTTGAACAATAAAAAAATAAAATAAGGGAGCTACTACAAGATAATACTAAGTTAAACGCAATGTACTTTGTGGTTAAATCTATAGAATAAATTATTGAAGTATTTCATGTGGTGTATTTGATAGCGAATGTGGGTGATTGATAATGTTAGGCATCTACACGTGCAAAACAAACTCATAAAAGGTTTGACAAAAGTAGATCATTAAGGATAGAACAGTACGTACAGTACAACATAAGGTAGTACTTAAATGCCAATAACTTTTTATTCAAAGGTGTCTGTCAAAAACTAATCTTATCTACTAAAATACACACTATATTAGGATAGCATAAATGATCTTATATATCATTGAACTCTTTAAGGCACACTTAGGGTTAAAGTAGAAAATAAAAATTTCAGGCCAATGTGTTGATTTTTAAACAGTTAGATAAAGAGAAGTCCTTTAAATAAATTAACGAAATATGAGAGAAATGATAACCTATTTCGTTCAATAACTTAAGAAAACATCTTACGTTGTTAAAAATAATACCTTATTAATTATTTCGGCAACTTTACCAAATATTAAATCATCCCTAATATAATAACAGATAAGTAAAAAAATAAGATGTGAACAACAATTTAATATTACCTTCGTTAAAGTTTCCTTCAAAACTGTCTGTCTCTTTCAAACGGTAAAAATAAAAAATGCACTTTTTGTCTAACTGTTAGTTCGGACCATTTAGAAAATACATCAACATTTACTGAATGGCGGCTAAGTTTAGAGCACTATTCATTACAACTGCTACCTTCCTCACAGAATCGTAAATATCGATATCTCGATAATTGAAACAGTCCACTATGGTTCGTTTTAAGGGAATTTATTTTTCTAATAACCCATAAAAATGTCTTAAAGGATTTAAAATAAATTATTGAAGAACTGAAATTATAAAGTGATTCTGGTCTAACTAAAATCTATGTAGAAAAAATGTAACTACTAACTATTTTAGTGAATTCTCATAGCTTTTGAGTTTCTTACTTTAGAAAGGATATTTATAGCATTGTAACAATTTTAGAAATAAGTTTTCCCTCGAAATGAATATTTTGAGGTTTAAATGTTTTCGTTGCTAGGTTGTGTGCATACATCTAATTATTTGTGAATGAGCATGTTAACTTAACATCTCAAAAACGATAAAACTTGCAAATATCTTCGACTAGGTATTTGTACTGCCGCGTCAAAAGTTAAAAGGTTTTGGCCAAACCCATCAAACAAAAGTGTGTTACATTTAAGCAGTATTTCAAGATTTTATTTTAGAAAAATTCTATAAACTTCGTATACTAATACGCATCCATGTAATTACCATTAAGAAAAAATGTTTCAGCTAAATTGAGTAATGCATTAAGCATGCATACATAAACTTTTAAGGTGCCGATTCAGAACAAAATATACTTCTGCCAGATACATATATAAAATCTAGTAGAATACAAGATGGTCTAGAATTTAAATTTGTTAAAAACCTGTTAAGTGAAAGAACGACTTTACAAAAAATTTCTGTTTTTTTTCTAAAAAGGATTCATCATTTATTAAATGTAGAATGCTATTTGTACGAAAACAATATCCAAGTACGAATTATTCTCCCTAGTTAGGAGCTATGAACACAACTTTGGAACATTCTTCGTAAAATATAAATTCATGAAAGATCTCACCAAGAAATTAATAACTAATATCCTGTAAAATGCAGTATTGTTAGCAAGTAATTTACTGAAAATAGCATTTTCTTTTTTTTTAATGTTTAGACATTTTTTAAAGATTAGCTTCTACGATTTTCTCATAACTGCGTATTTGCTTTACATTAACAAAGCTCTTTAACACAATTAATCTTTTCTTCCTCTAATATTTCGTTTCGGTGTGATAAAATCCAACTGTATATTGTTAATCAGCATGAGAATTAAACGTTAGTTTTAGTTTGTAAAAGTACTCATAAATGTGCATGAAATTGATATTGAACAAAATAATTATTGTACTCTACAATATAAATAGATAACGTTTTTTTTTTTAATTACTTTTTTGATCAAACTACCACAATAATATCCAAACAAATTGTTGTACACAAAAAAGTACTCAAAATTAAATAAATATCTCTGCCTCATATGATATGATATATGAATATTCGCCGTAAATAAAAAAATTATAAACCGTCGAACTGCAAACGTAAATAATAAACTGTCGAATTATAAAACTTAAATTTGATATTTTTCTTATGCACCATCAACAATTCGAAACCCTGAGGTTGTCAAATGAAGTAGAAAATTTATCAATACTCTGTTCTTAGCAACGGTGACCCAGAGCAATGTTTTTCTTGCTGCTAATTTATTTTTAAGAGGTGTCTAGAAGCACTTTGTTGTTGTTTCTTATCCTACGATTATAATTCTCAGAACTTTTTTTTTTTAACAGTTTCAAATAAAAGAGATGTTCTTTAATACACTAATAGTAAACATTTTGGCCAAAACTGTGGTCACTAAAGCGGCAACAGTACCAAAACGGAACGCCTAATTTGAGTTTCATCAACTTTTCATTTTTGATATATTCAGCTAATTTCATTAGGGAAGGTATTTGTAGTAATGGTTATGAAGCGTGGATTTGTAAGTGATAGATCTCTAGTTATAATCCCGCTTGTAGTTAATTATATCCTTTAATTTCTTTTAAGAAAAAATTGGTAGTTGGTCGCGAAGCCCATCTTGAAATAATAAGCGATAACTTACTTATAACTTAAATTACTTAAGTTAAAATACCCATACACACATGCAACCGATGCATCAAAAACAAATTTTCCTAGATGTAAGTTTCAATAACAAAAATTTTGAACGATTGCATTATTTCCAATTACTAAGAGAAAACGAAAGTAAAAATATCAAATATCAAAATTATATATCAATCTCTTAAAGACTTCTGCTTTTGATTATTGAAGTATCAATTGACATATGGATTTCTTTGTTTTATGAAAATGAAAGGGTTAGAAGTAGTTTTTCAAGGCGACAAGGAATGCGAGGAAATTTAATTAAATACAACAAAAATTTAGAACTAAAATTAATCCCTATCCTGTGTTGACTATTGTTAGTCAGCAAATTACAGAAGAATATTATCTGATTCCCTAATGGTTTGTTGCACAACGTTATCCAAAATTTCGACTGCCCAGCAACACCGTAGCCTTATTTTCAGGTTTGTCGCAAGCATATTGGATATTTATTACGACCAGGGATGAAGTCTTCTTATAACTAGCTAATAAATAAAGGTTACGACAATTTCGCAGGGAAAAAATATTTTTAATACTTACGGAGAACTGTTACATTTGATAAAATGAATTATTAGAAAATTAAAATCTGAGTCATGGTGATAACTATCAGTACAAATCCATCGTAGTTTTCTAAACTAATTAGTTTTAATCATATTGGGTATCAATATCTATACTTTAGAAAGGAATTTCGAATTGAAAAACCCGTTTTTTCCTGCTGGCCTCCTACAGTGCTCTCTCGTCAAACAATACTCCCATAAGCTTGCATAAGAAACACATAGGAAGAAAACATCTAAGGGCAAGCAGCTGTCCTAGGATCTCCTCGAGGGAGTAAGTGCACTATACTCAGGAAATCCATCCCTTGCCTTGCCCTTGCCTTCAGCTAGATTCTATTCTTTTAATTTTAAAGGACTAAAATGGTTGCAGTATTGCTTTGATGCAACTTTCCTTAGCATTTTTTCTTTTTCCAATATATAATTGAATTCACCGCCCTCCTGATTCGATCAGTAATGAGTTCGGAGGAGGAAGAGAAGGACGGAGATGTACATAGTCAAGAAAAACCGGAGACGTAGTTTTTGAGGCCAGGGACGTAAACTTGTAAAAACAGCTCACAAAGGTGCATTATTTGATTTAAAGCCCATTTCAATTGAGCCTTGAGCCACCTAACTATATTGTATAAGATACTAGAGATTACCTTTTAGTTTTACGTATATAAAAATAAAGACTGTTTGACAAACTATCGAGGAAATATTCTTTTTACCAAGCCTAAGTTCATTTTCACTAAGATCATGGAGGGCAGACCGTATATTTCAATATTACGGAAAATAACCTTTGAAATGGACACCAACATTAGTCAGAAATTTGTAATTTTATTGATCCGAAGATCCATAACTAAGTTAGTCAATACTACCAAACGGGGGCCGAATTATTGTCAGTATAATTGAAACAGTAATACTGATTCATCTTTGATCTTGTAGGGCAATAATCTATAATCTAAACGGATTAATGTTCATCCTAATATTGGCACAAATAACGACGACAATAAAGTGAATTAAATTTGAATAAATTAAGTACATAATTTACATACAAATCACTTCTTAGTTAACTGATGTGACAAAAGCTAAATCAACCCTTAAAATCAGAGTTTTAATAAATTTCTTTTGGGACGTAATCGTCTCCCTCTGGATACTAATCTTACGTTACAATCTCACTTTTAGGCATTAAATCAAAAATTTCTTCAAGTAACCTTTTACGAGCAATTTTAACTTATAAATTTCATGAAGCTATGAGTAAGGAAGTATTTATTAATAAAATCAAATGCTCTTGTGAATTCATTTCAACTTGTCGGTATGTACATTACTTTTCCTCAGAAAAATGTTTACACATTGAAACCATTAAATTTAACAAAGTTAGGTACTATATTGAATAAATTAGAGTAGATAACCATCATTGACACTGATAACATGTGGTTTAGAAACTCCAAGTTACCTGACTAGTGCCAAGTAAAATTGTACATTATACTAGCAACATTAAAATAGACAGTACTACAATCAAATCCAACATTTGAATTCTACACCATAATTTCTTCGGCAATTCTTGTTATCTATTATAATAAACTTGTAAGAAAAATATTCCCGATAACTGATAAATCCAGAAGAATGATGTAAGTACTCAAAATTTAAATCTGCCAAGTCGCACTTCGAGCTAGAGGATTTAATTTGGAACTTTCATGTTTAAGAGTTCTTAGATTGTTCACGTTTTTTTCACATATTCAAAGAGAAGAGGCGGTCAATATTAATAAAAATTAAAATCTGCCAAGTCGCACTTCGAGCTAGAGGATTTAATTTGGAACTTTCATGTTTAAGAGTTCTTAGATTGTTCACGTTTTTTTCACATATTCAAAGAGAAGAGGCGGTCAATATTAATAAAAATTAAAATCTGCCAAGTCGCACTTCGAGCTAGAGGATTTAATTTGGAACTTTCATGTTTAAGAGTTCTTAGATTGTTCACGTTTTTTTCACATATTCAAAGAGAAGAGGCGGTCAATATTAATAAAAATTAAAATCTGCCAAGTCGCACTTCGAGCTAGAGGATTTAATTTGGAACTTTCATGTTTAAGAGTTCTTAGATTGTTCACGTTTTTTTCACATATTCAAAGAGAAGAGGCGGTCAATATTAATAAAAATTAAAATCTGAAATAAAGCCTTTCAATAATAAGACATTTCTCAATACACTCTAAAAATCTATATTTCTTAAATTATGGTTTCTAAATGTAAGTCAGGTGAAACTTAATATCGAAACTGGAAGCGTTTAGCAATATCTTTATAAACGTATACCGCGACCCATTGGATCTGTTGTGGCTTAAGTTTATGCTAGATTTTGTATAATTAAAACCATAATAAATTAAATAAATTGGTTAATAAATGCAATGATAAATACAAATATGCGCAACTATCGTATGATGTTTTTTTGTCCGCCAAGGTAAAATATTTATATCTATCTTCAGGCTTCAGGTGCTTTATATAACTTCCATTAGTTACTACAGGTATGAGATAATATGGTTTATTTGGATAAGGCACAAAGTATAGAATGAAAAAAAGAAACTGTTCACCCAAATCTTGATATTACTATTGATTTTTTATTTAAAATATTACCGCTTTATTATTTGGAAGAAAATCTGAGAGTAAGAAGGCCTTTTTCTAAGTTTTTCAAGAACCTCATGGTAAAAGTGTTGATTGACCGTTTGACCTTGAGGTAGAAACTCTTTGTGGACGATTCCGTGGATAGAAAAAGGGTCATTCGTGTGAGACCAAACAAACATCAAGAACAAGTGGGTGTTGCATCAATCGTGATTATCGAATGCTCCTTGCCACACAGCAATTTCAATAAACGAGTTTTTGGCCAGTAAAAACATTCCTGTGGCACCTCAGCCTCCTTATTCGCCTGACTTGAGTCCTTGTGACTTTTTTCTCTTCCCGAAGTTGAAAAATCACCTCAAGGGAACTCATTTTGGGACAGTCGAAAACATTCAAACGGCTGTAACCGACCAGCTGAAGGCTATTCCAGTATCGCAGTTCTATGAGTCCACTGCTATGAGGAGTGGAAGAAACGTCTCCAGCGCTATGTGGCTTCAGAAGGAAGGTGACAATATAGAATTGTAATTCTTTTTGAATAATTTTTTTTTAAAAAAATCAGTCTCATTACTTAATTTACAGACCTCGTATGTTATTCACATTACCACTGTTTTAATTGTGAAGGGGAAGCAAACTGCATAGTCTAGAAGAAACAGTTTTTTAATAAAAGTAACGAATAACAGAAAAAAAATCAAAATTTTCTTTTATATTGGGTAGGGTAGTACCTAAAACCTCAGGTGTAGCTGAGTATCTAAAAATGTGCGTAAGATGCTCCTACCGTATTCTCTTCATAGCCTGTTTATTTCTATTACTTCTTGTCAAATTCTATGAGTACATAAGAGTTTGTCAATTTTAGCACGGTTACTATCAGAATCATGTCGTTTCAGTAAATATTACAATAAAATAATGTGATAAATTACCGATCTTCTAAATATTATGATAACTGTTTTAAATTTGCACTTCACAATTTTAATTCCGCAATAAAGATGGCAATGTTCTAGATAAAAAATAAAATAAAATACGCATTAATCAACAATTAAGTTTGATCTTCTTTTCAATTTTTTTAATTGATCCAAGGAATATCTGACGCTCTTGCCAATTTCCAATCGAGGAGGTTGCCTTTCTCTTACGCAAATCCAAATCTAAATTAGTAGCATTTATTAGAAAGTAACGTTATTTGCGTCCAGATGTTTTGGGAGACCAGTAATTTAATTGTGTACGAAAGATAAGTTTTAAACAAGTCTCATATTTTACGTTCAAAACATCTACTGGCGTTAATTTTGGTAATAACCAGTGCTGGTTATTCTAGATCATAGCAATATTTTTGTTTTCTTTTTCCAACTTTAATCTTAGTAATTCTTAGCTGGAGGCAGGGTAGGGTTTGTAGACTAACTGAAGGACATCTTGACGGTTCCCCATTTTGTTCGTCAAGTTCTTTATTAATATACGACGACAGGATTATCAACATAATATTATTTGTTAGGAAGGCGTATTACAGCATATTTTCAAGAGTCTCTTCCAAGTACTTATCCTTAATCGTCCTTTTATAAACTGCTTTATGGCGTAGCAAACGAATATGTTTTTTGGTAAATACAGTAAAAGGCCGACCTTCAGTTTTTGACAAATTTACGATTTTTCATGAACTTGGTTTCAAGTCTTCAATTTTCTTACTGATTCGTCCAGGCTGCACACTAGTGTGATGACTCTAAAATGACTAAAAGTGGCTTTAATGTAACCCATCACTTGGCCCAAATAAATCTTTCCGATAGAGAGTTAACCAAATAAAATAACTTCCTTCATCGAATCTACATTCAAATTTTCATCTATAACAGATTTTTAAAATCAACAAGAATTGCGAAAAACTGTTTGAATTCCAAACCTTTTTTTTTGTCGCTCCTAGAAAGTGAGCTATGGTGATAAACTAAATGAAAATACGAGGAATTTAATCGTAAGGAAGGATAGGAGAGAAGAAAGAAAATTCATTTTGTTTAATTTTTAATGACCACATGCACTTTAGGGCTACCCAGTTAGGCAGTACTTTCCATGAATGCAAGGCATGCATTTTGTTTATTATTTTCCGAAGAAATTAGCATATATTCATTCCGCAACGTTTACTTCAAAAATACCCTCCAGATCCTTAGTGTAGACGATTTCTTGCATACAAAGTTTAAAATAAAATAAATAAACACCATAATTCATTATTTTCTAGATTGACTGAGAAGTGAGAAATTGAGCACGCTCTCTCCAGATGATGAAAGCATGAAAAAAATGGATTGTATGCAAGCAATTTCAATACCGCATAATGTACGAAAAGTCTTTATAAGTACGACAGTAATTGTTCTAATGAGAGGAGTTCTAAGATCAACTACTTTTAGAATCTGTTGTCTTCCGTGCCAACTTAACAATAGCGGGTATTTTATGATATTTGGTTTATATTCTTGAATTCGTGTGAATGCAAACAGTTTCCTATAACTTAACTCTATTGTAATTGTTAGGTGATTCTAAAAAGTGCGGAAAATCTCTTTTCTTTTTGCCACATTTTCTTTAATGAAAATATTAAGGGAAAAAGACATTATCGAACATTTATTCCATAATCCTTTCCCAAAATCGCCCTGTTTGAGGGATGTTTTTTTATTTACCAAGGAAGTTCCCTGCCCAAGGACTAGTAATGTTCGATAGTTTATTAACCCAATTTATGGGAAAGGGAGGGAAACGAAAATAAATAAATAAATTGAATCTAGCTTTTAGAGGATACACTAAAAGAAGTCCTAACACTATTTTTATGTGTCCTCTGCACTGCTTATTCCAGGTGAACCACTATATTCAAACAAATTAGTCACTCTGCCTAAACTAAACAATCACTGTCTGTACAGTTCTTGTAAAACCACCAATGAGAAAATGCTGAAGGTTTCATTCGCACATTTATTTACTAACTATGAATGAAATGTGTCACTATTATAGTTTACATAGAAAGATATTCTATCTCATATTCACAATCTGAGGCCATGATATGAGAGACATTAAAAATGGCGGTTTTGAGTTCACCACAATTGCAATTACTGCCCCTCCCAAACCCACATAATCAAATTTCCCGTGAAATTGATCCAGGTGCCAAACTACTAGGCTTTGTCTTTCAGAACATTTTACTAACACAGTAGTGTATATTAAATTACAGTTTTCAGGAGTTCAAAATGCCGACTGTCAATACTAAATAGTATTTTTTTAGTGACAAAGCAAACGAGACATTAAAATATATTATAATCCTAGGGTATTAATTAGATGTATTTTTAAACTGTAGATGACTTTAAACATTAAACCTAAGCGAAAAGTTTGTGTAGTATTCGATTACATGCATTAGATCAAATTTCAGAATGAATCATTGCAATTAGGCAATTGTTTCGTTTTTTAACAAACAAATTTAAAAAAGCTCTTATGCCTTTTGTTACTTTGAAGTGTTTGATGTTTACAGAAGAAGGGCAGCCAAGTGGACCTGGCTATCTCAAATTTCTGATTTTTGCTAGCCCGTAGACCAAGCCACTCCATCAAGTCCACTGCGCGAAAAAATGTAAAATCTAGTTACGACACTTTTCCTCTTGAATTCTTCTTCTCGCGACTCGCACTCTAGGCGAACTTGGCTGATTTCAGTGCAGTATTTTACAATACTTTCAAATGCAAACATTATTTTTTCTCCTTTGTAAGCTATAGATGTGTTCCCATAAAATCTGGATAAAATCCGTGATCAATTTTCATCTGGTGGAAGAAATGGGCAAAATATGACTGTTACTCAACTGACTTTTTAGTTAATCACAAGTTTCACAATAAAATAAAATAACAATTTATGAACTAAAAATAAAATTTTGTTAGTCTTTAAAACTGTAATTGTTTATGTGGGTTTTCTGTTTGTGAAATTGAGTAAAAAGATGTTGCGTTTGTTTTGAAAGATTATTTCTTTTCTGTTCAATTTTGTATTAATAATTAAAAAAAACAATAAATAAGTAGATAAAACAATTAAATAAATGTTAATTATATTTGAAATATACTATTCATCTTTCAGTTCGGAATATCTATGATTTCTTCTCCAAACCAAACAACTCAGAAAACATAAAGGTGCAAAATATATCAGAAAATTGGGTGCCTAATCAAATACAAATAAAATAGTAAAAAGAATAGAGAAACCAACGATCACAAAATTAATAAAGTTTTCTTGCCTGCCTTCGAATGTTCCTTCCATTGCATTTATTTTCCTTAATGCTGAAAGTTTTTGCATGGAGTCTTTTGGTCTCTACAAGAATTATCAACGATGTGAATGATTTCGCACAGCTTTGAAGAACTAGGTTCTTTCGATAGAGGAAAATCAGCAGCAGATTGTAATAAGGAAAAAAAAACAAAATAGGGATGAATATCAAACTGCTTTGAAAGGACCCAACCATCTATTCAATATATCGAATCGTGGTTCACTTGTGGTAACACATAATCAGAGAAACCAATCTAAATAACATCCTCGATTTGTTCTTGAATAATATCCAAGATAAGAAATTAACAATTCAAGCCTATAAATACTATTACCAAAATTAACCCAATCAATAATAAAAATATTCCAAATGAACAAAAAACAGAACAGAAATAAGTAAACAAGTTTATAACAGCTAATCAGTAATTGCAATTTCATTTTGTTCAAGTAGTTTTTTTACAGTTAATTTTGAAGAATTCAAAATTGGCGTCGTGTTCGTTATAGGCGTTCTCCAGTTCGAGACTCACAGATAACTAAATATACATTGAGAGTACAAAAAGTCTAAATTGACAACAAAGTACTTGTTTCCCACCCAATCCACAACACCTAATTTGGTATTTGGAAGTCAAGTCTGACCAAAATAGGCGGTTACTATAAAAATATAACAATAATAATTGCTTTCCATAAATACAATTAGGTTTGCTGGCTGACTAATTGTCATTCGTATGATTAGGGGACCAAGACTGTTTAATCCAAAATCCCTGCACATTACATTGCATTCTGCAGCAAAAATGATTTTATATAAAATAATATAGATCCCGGATCACAATTCAACAAAGACTCCTTGAAATTCTCATCTCCTGTCTAGAGGATTGATGTGCATCTTAATGGTTCTTCCAGAGATAACCTATTGTGTTGAAGTTCACGATCAGGATTTAATATTTCTATCTCAATTATTATTTAAAGATTTCTTTTTAACTAAATTTAATTAGATTCAACCACCAAATCTGTTAAAATTTTAAAGATTCAAATGAAATTAATAGTTAATAAATAAAGTGAAATAAATAATTAATGAAAATCACGGATCAAATGACAAATATCAAAGTGATAAAGGTCTCGAGAATATATGATGGGCAAAACCATAAAGATTTATTCAATCTATGAATGAGTTCTCATAAAACACTTCGAGAGCTTTGATTAGGCCTCGAAAAATGTGGTAAAAGAGATTCTATAAATCTACCAAATTTCCCAGTGCTACTATGTATCTGACGGCCTAAAGTGCCCTACAGATTGTTGGACATCTCTTTTCATTAACAATGCGAAATCATCGAATGAAATTTAAACGTTTGGTGCTACATTACATGATTGCAGTACTTGTATCAGGACAAAGAAAATTGATTTTAGCTGATATAAAATTGTTACTCAGTTATCTGTCACTCTGTCCCACCTATACAACAATGACAGCTTCCTCGAAATAGAATTTAGTGACCAATTCCAAATAAACATTTCTCAAACTGGAACTACCATTTTAATAAATATAGGCCTTTTTTTTAATAAGAAAAAAATGTATAATCTTTAACTCTGACCATAGAGGTTTACTTACATAGTATATTCTAGTCGGAGACATGCAAACCAATTAATCCAAATGTGTAGGATAAAAAACACACTGGGACGGGACTTCAGTTATACTTTTTCTTTATCTTTATTATTTATTAATGAAATTTTTTGTTACTATAGATTTCCTTTTAAATCCTTTCAGTTTACCTAAAGGAACATGGGCTTGGTGTTCTCTGTATTCAGGAATATATGTGGTCGCCTGAGATGATTTCTACAGCTGCAGTAGACAACAGATTTATAATCAGATAGAGGATTCCTTCAGGATCACCAATGTTGCCATTAGTTTATCACAAATTTTTTTAAACTATTTTCCAATATAGGTCTCTGAGTTTTCACCACACCTCCTCTTAGATCACTGGACAAATATACAAAAATCACTTTTTTATTGGAAAAACATCTATCTCAATATGGAACAAGAGGATAAAACAAAAGAAAGAAAAACAAAAAGATAAACTATTAATAAACTTATACAAGCATTTTTTCGCTGACATAAGGTACCCTTGTAATATTTTAAAATGAACCGAACATAACTTCTTTATACTAAAATATTGTTTAAAGTAGATTTTACTTATTTATATTCAAAATGCATTAAGAGAATGTCTGTAATACTACCGTTAGAAGAATGAACAGGCACTTCCCTGCTGAAATAAAATTAAATAATTAATAATTTGCTGAATATTAAGAAATAGCTCCTTGCAAAATGCAGGTAAATTAAAATTAATGAGAAAAGATTATAGTGTTTTGATCTTTTGTATCGAAAGGAAAGCGAATCAAATTTTTAGAATATTGGAAGACAGTTTGTCAGGTTGAACTGTAAAATATGCAGGAGTAAGATAACCACTATAAGTGGCACTTAAAGAAATCCTAGAAGTCATTGGAAGTAATTGAAACTTCTTTGTACCATCTTCTATATAAATTTAAATAAAAAGATATAAAGATATATAAATTTTGTAAAACAAGCTCATGAAAATCATAACAATTTTAAAGTAAAATATCTGAAGTAATCTGTCAATAATTATTTTTTAATAATTTCAGATTTCCGTTGATATAGGGTTCAAGCAAAAAATTTTTCTATAACCTGTGAGAGATAATATAAAGGTTTCAGTATCGGGAAGTAAGTAAGTTCCTTAGTTCTTAATACATTAATCTTAGGCTCGCGGATCCTTTTTACCGACCAGAGTATCGGGGCACAATATAAACTTTTTATAATTTTCCAAATTTGGTAACTTTCTCATTTAGATCCTGGTCTTATGCAGCTTTTCACTGAGAGTATTCTGAAGATTGCAATAGGAGGGAACAACAATAACGATGAGAAGCGCTACCTTCAGTACTTGTCCCTCAAGACCACTTTAGGTCAGTTGTTTTGAATTAGAAATGCCTATAAGATAACGCAGAAGATGAAGATAAACTCTGTTTATCTTATGGCATACACTCGTTTAGAAGTCCAACCTTAACACTATCCTGAAGAATAGTAGTAGCAATGTGATTGTGATGCTGAATATATTCAGTCTGTGCAAGGGAACCAGAAACAGCAAATTCGGCAACAGCTGAATGGTCTCCGGCTTATCAAAACTGTGACTGCATCTCTACTCTAATCCTCTCCAACTGGTTCTTTCACAATGTATTCCTAATGTCAATAGCATGTCGTTTCTTAGCATCGGTCTCAGGGAAATGTGCACCACTTCTTAACCATGTTTGCGCCGCTATTTACGAAAAATAATTTATTAAGGATTTAGGGTTGTCTTCTATAAATAACCATGCCTTTTCCATTTCCTTTAGTTTCTCATAATTAGGGACTCCATTGTCTTTCTTATCTTTCTTTCCTTATCTCCCTCTCTTACTTTTACTGTATTATTTAAACACTTCCTTTTTGGTTTTTCTTAATTTGGTGCTCTCCTATCGTGCCAGATTCAATGGCCTCGCGGATCCTTTTTACCGACCAGAGTATCGGGGCACAATATAAACTTTTTATAATTCTGCTTTCTACTAAAAAAAAATAATTCTTTCAACGATTTGATTTATTCCTTTATAATTATTAGTGTAGAACAAAAAATTACGGTACGTCGTACAAAAAGAAGGTCAATGTCGAAACAAGCTATAACTAAACACATAATCAAAGATTTTTATCTGTCTTGTCAAGCATGAACTAGAACGTTAAAGAATAGAACAAGAATGCTAAAAGATGGTTAAAATCTTCTAATATTATCCAGCAGATCCAACCACATAATCAACAAAAACAATCCAAAATATCTGAGATTACGATCACATATTTCAATATTAACTTTCTCGCATTTCTACAATACGAATGTAAACGAGATAGATAGCTTCTGTGAATAGAAAATCACAAAAACTAGAAAATCTCATAGCATTAAATATTTAATAAGCAATTTTTATATCACTTATATATCATATTTTTATATGTGATGACAACTAACGAAGGTTTCCATGATGTAGCCTCTAATTCCAAAAGTATTCCTAGATATTTTAAGATTTTTTTTTCATATTTAATAAAACAGATCTTTCTTTCCCTCTCTCCCTTTATCATTTAAACGCTTCCTTTTTTGGTTTAACTTAATTTGCTTGATGTTACCGCAAAAATTATTCTTTTTCTTTCTTAGGCTGTTTCGGTTATTATCCTTGATATCAAATATATACCACAAACTGAGGATCAAATCATATTTCTAGGCACTTTGGTTTGAATATTTTCTGTTCATGTAATAAAAAACTTTGATACCAGAATAACAAGTAATGTAAATGCATATTTTTTCAGGCGGGCTTTACGTCCAACTACCAATTAGGTGTTAGCAAACATTCTTTACTGTAAATTTCTTTTATTAACCATTAAATAAAGTCCAAGGCCTAAGACCGAAAAATAAAAGAAAATGTCTACTTCGTTGAAGACTTATTTTTCGATTCCTGTACAACAAAATAAAAAATAATTATAATTCGGTAAGGGTTCTAATCAAGATATGTACGAGACTAAAATCACGTTTTAATACATACTGCTCCATCATTCTTGTCAGAAAGTAAGTGATAAGTGCCTTCTGAATAAATTAATTTTTCAAAAATTTAATATTTCGGAACAGTAAACTGTTGCGAGATAAAAAATTTAGGTAATTTTATCTGAAAATAATTGTTAATGAAACGATAACCCCTAGATAAAACAAGAAGGATTGTTTTCAACAATCTAGATATTTGTACAAGATAAAATTACTCTTATTAATAAATAACCTTGAGGAAACATAAATTTTGCAATCGAAAAAAAAAAATTAATCTATCATTAGAGATTAATATAAATATTATTGATTTAATTCCATAAGATTAATGGAATACTTATTTATGAATACAAACAAATTAGGCGAAAAAAAGCATTTCGAACTGGCAAACTAACGACATTTCCAAAAAATGAATTAAAGAGACTTTATTTTTATTCTCAAATTGAAAAGAATTTAATAAAAAATTAATAAATCAGGAAAACAAACTATTAGTAACAATAAAGTTATTATTTTATGTAAATGGGCTTGTTCCTCTCTCAAAGACATTGGCTTTTCGGAATCTCGTCAAATAATTTTACATCTAGTTAAAATTTAAAAAAAGAAACCTTTTAACTGTCCTTTTTCAACAATCATTCGCTCTGCTTGTAATGATTTTCATTGTTTTTAAAAATAAATTTAAAGCTGGATTATTATAAGAGTTTATTGCAGTGCGGAAATGAAGTACTTTTGCGGAATATGATCAGCTTTAGATATGACAGTTTACCCTTACACTATAAAACGACCTGCCTACTAATATACAACTTTTGATAATAATAATATAATAATATAATTAATAAATCATATCCAAAAATGTATCAGATTTATTAAAAGACTGCTTTATTGTCAAGATCTAAAAAAAAAAATCGAAACCCAAGAAAGTTTCCAGGTAAAGCTGAATTTATATATATTAAAATTTTAGAAATAATTGATAGGTCAATAAGTGTTTTCGAAACCCGAGAAATAATAAGGCAGGAAACTATTAGGATCACTGTAGGCGGAAAGGATATCAGTGTCATCGGCATAGGTAGTTATTTCAATTCAAAGGGATTTTTAGGGATGTTTTCATATGGTAATGGTGGTATACATTTTAGAAATCACTAGTTCCATTATAGAATAACAGAATATCACTCCTTCGATGGATTAGACAAACCACATAAGGTCAGTCGCCTTTGTTGTAATTTAAAAGTAATTCTAAAGTTTTGCATGTAATTTCGTCCTACGACTTTATGTGCAAAACATGTTACAACAACAGTATTAAGTTTCTAATTATTGTCGTTCCAATTACGTTCATTTTAGTTACAAATGAAATAACATTTGAAACCAGACTAAATTCAATTAATGTCTCATTTATACCATTTGACTGAGGTTTTTTCCCTGTAATAACCTAAACCAGTGTTCACTGTAAATTTGCATTTTTTGTTCTGAGCAATTTAAATTTAGAAATTGTTGATGTCTCAAAATAAAAAATATATTTATATTTATTAAGTAAGTTGACGCCTCTTAAATTTACAATAATTACTGAAAGAAGACTGAAAAAAATATATACTGATAAAAAATATAAGTAATCAGCATATTTTATTTTCAATTAAGTGTTTTTAAGGCTTTTATAAGAAGCTTGACAATTACTTACTACGTTTGATATAAAGTTATAATTTCTTTTCATTTCTAGCAAAACCCTTAAATAGAAATGTTTCCTTTATAAATATAAACACTAAATTAACTTTAAAAAAAAGAAATATTTCGTTCTTACCTTAAAAATGGCTCCATCTCCCAAAATTTGTTGACGATTTTAAAGATGTCATCAGTTAATGTTTTTAACATATCCTGTCTTGACATCATCATTGAATTGTCCTGAATCGGATTTACAGAATAACTTATTTTTGGTCTTGTTTCTGTATATTTAACAGACCAACTAGGAAAATCTTTGTATTCATCATTTACACCAATTACTGTCAATGGAACTTTCAATACCATCGGTGTATCTAACAAATTATATTTTTTCTTCACCACCTCAACTTCATCACCTTCACTTCGGGACCTAATTTTCAGGGGGAAAATATTAATAACATGAGGAAACATGAGTGACCATTGTTTTTTTCGATGCTTACATTATGTTAAAAATTTGAATATATATATATATATTAATAATGGCAAATATATATTATTGTTATACTCAATATATATATATATATATATATATATATATATATATATATATATATATATATATATATATATATATATATATATATATATATATA